>NC_134206.1:201533281-206533281 GCF_965140235.1 Caretta caretta
CGGGGTCATGCCAGTGGGGTAGGCCCAAGCCCTTCCCAGACATACCAGAATGTCCTGTCTTCTGGGAACGCATGAGAGGCCACCCTCATCCTGCCTCACAAACAGCGCAGTCTCAGTTTGGTTTCTGACCCTGCTCTTTCTTTCGGCCATCTTGTTAGTGTCAGTTCACCCACAATGCACGGTCTCCCTGTTTGAAATAGTAACAGACATTTGACCTGGATTTCATAGTATCAGTATCACTTTGCCTCTCTGCCTCAGGATTTATCTGGCCCTCATCCCTTTTGTAGCCAAGCAAATCACAGACAATAATAGACATTAGCCTCTGAATAGTACAGAGCCACTATCCCCACAGGGCAGATGAGGAATGAGGCAGAGGGAGGGTAAAGTGACTTGCTCACCATCACACATAGGTTGCCAACCCTCCAGGGCTGTCCTGGAGTCATTATGTCATGCAATGAAACCACCAGGCCTACGTCCCACCAACATTGGCAACCACAGTCACACAGCAGGTCTGTGGCTGGGGTGGGAATTGAACCTAAGTTCCAGTCCCCTGTGCCATCTTTCCTTTGGACTAGGTGCCTGACTTGTGTTGCGTAGCGCCTTTCACCAGAAGTAATCTTTGTGAAGTCAGTGATATTACTGATATGCTCAAGTGCTTTGCTGGACTGGGAACAGAGTGCTCAGCACCTGACAGGTTAAAAGCCCTTACTCATAAATTGGAATGAATTTTGCCAAAAAATAACGTATCCCCTTCATAAAGCTCTGCAGATCCACTCTACGCTGTGGAGTGGGCAGTAAGTCTGTTTTCATTTTCTCCAGATCAGCAATGAAGCCATTTTTGCTCAATTTGTGTCCAATTTAAATAACTTGTCATGTATTTATTAGTAATATTACAGCATTGCCTCAATGGCCTAATCAAGCTCAGGGCCCCATTGTGCTAGGACTGTGAGAGACAGTCCCTGCCTTACAATCCAAGGGATATGGGTGAGAGCAAGAAAGTGCTATTGGCCCCATTTTACAGTTACTGTGTCATGAAGATATTAAGTGACTTGCCCAAAGTCACACAGGAAATGAACTCAGAACTCCTGAATCCCAGTCCAGTGCCTTTAGAGCAAGGCCTCCTTAATTGTCTTCACTGTGCACACACGATTGAACACAGCAACACACTCATCTATATACATACACAGTCCAGTGATATACACTCAGTCCATTCATGCATACACACACACACAATCTCCCTCATGCTCACACACTGTAATCTCTCTAACACAATGTAAGATCTCTCTCTCTCTCTCTCTCGCAGACACACACACAGTTCCCTATGCTCTCTTTCACACACATACAAAGAGGCGCAGGCAGACAGGTGGACTGGGAGGAATAAGCACTCTCTGCAAAGAAATGGCCATTTGCAGCTACTCCTAATTACACTGGTTGAATTCCACATATTAAAATAAGCAGCACATGCAGAGCAGGAATTTATGTGGTGCCTATGTGGTGCTCTTTTGCAAAAACACAGACTTAAAAGAAAATGCCAGCACCTTCTGCCCCCTTCTCGTTGTTCCATTCTGTCCCCCAAAAAGCATGCGTGTCCAGCAGCATGGCGGTAATTTTAAGATTTGTCTGGCCCAGATCCGCTACGGTGGCAGCTTTGGTGAGTCTGGAGAGGCAGATTTCTCTCTCTCAGTGTTTGGAAACATGCTGGCTGCCAATTCATTCCAAGGGAGCCTGTCTCCCCCTCTTTGCTTCCATTCTCTGGAAAGGGCAAGTAAGCCTTGAAACGTCTGGCAGGCTGACTGAATAACTGTGCCAGGAAGCAGGCAAGGTGGTGCCAACAGCAACGTGCTCACTCTGAAGCCAGAGAAAGAAAGAGAGAGACTGGAAAATTACATAAGTCTCCTGAGAGAGAGTCTGTTCATTTCCTGTTGCTGACTTTCTGGTGGGGAAGATGAATACGATCAGGAGTGGTACAATTCTGTAGTGGTCCTTGTATAAATCAGCCCACACAGCCATTGGTGAGTGGAGGGAAACGGGTAAGCGTGGGGGGAATTACGCATGGATTTCGCATGAATTGGTTTAGGGGCTGGTTGTTTTTATTGGGGGACAATAGCACGTACTGTTCTGGTCTGCCGGGTGGTGACCCCGATTCAACAGCTGGTTTGTATCACAAGTGAAAAATGAATTTGGTGGCCTAACCCAGCTCATCTGTGAACATTTCCCAGAGTTACAAAATCACCAGTACTCAATTTGGAGTGATTTGATCAGTTGGCAGTGTCAGATCAGAAAGGACCCAAGACTGGAATAGTTGAATCTGTTCATGGGTCAGGAGTGAGGGGCATTGGCAGAGCTAATTGTGGGGAGCCCAGGGCTGAAATACCAAGGAATGTTCTGTCTCTGGAAGACAGAGATATTTTTGGCAGAGCTGGGAACAGGGTGAAGCCAGCCTGCAATGTACTTAGCTGATGCCCCCCCCCCCACCTTATTTTCCTCCACACTAAATTCTGACATGTGATATTAAGACCAAGAAATTCTCCATGCTCAGGAAGCTTTGTACATTGAAAACATTGCAGACAGTCTGTGCCATTCAGAGTAAGCATTTATGCCATCAGAATGGGGGTAGGGTGGGGATTGAGGGATGAGTGCTTCTGAGTTGCTAGAAGCCTTTTGAGGTGAGAATTCCTTGCACATGCCTCAAACAAAGGGGGGGTGAGGGGCAGTGTGCCAACAAAGACACCCCCACCCACAGCTCCGCCAGGAGTCCAGGTCAGCAAGCCAGCCAAGCCAAGTCTGGATCTTCAGTCAGCACAGCTGGAGAAGCAGTGTCATCCCAAGCTGTCCATCATGCCAGCGCTCGAGAAGCAAGGACTGCCATGTGTTATGGGGAAGAGAGGAGAGTGTGTGTGTGCAGTGCACATGGGGGGAGGAAGAGGCCGGCTTTCCTAGTTTGGTTAAAACCCACTTCAGCCTCTTACACAACACACACAAGGTCCCATGAGCTTGGTAACAACCTCCCTCATGCTATTGTGTGGCTGACCTGCTTAAATAAACTGTGTTATTTTAAGCAAGGGCAGCTGAGCATTTGCTGAAGCTCCTTCTCTCTCTTCCCCTCTCCCCACCCGCCCTTTCCCACTGCTTCAGTTTCCCATCCCACCCCACTTTTCTTTACACAGCGGGATTAATCCATCAAACCAAATGGGGGGGGGAGGAGGAGGGGCAATGATACTGCACTCCAGTGAGCACTGAAGAGGCCCCCATTCATGGGTCAATAAAACCAGGGAGGACTCTCAGATTTAATCAGCCAAGGAGCTCTCCAGCACTGCAGACAATTAACATCAAAGAGAGAGAGAGACACAGAGAGAGAGGGAAGGCAGTTTGGAAATCCAAGTACAATTTTTTCTTTAAAAGACAGGAAGGCTAAGAATGAAGGGAGGGGTGTGTGCTAGGGAAGAGGGCACTCAGATGGCCCAGTGAAGGGTATGGAGTAAGAACCAATAAAAAGGCTGGACAGAGGGAGAGAAGGAGTGACCCACCTGAAGGACGTGATCCCCTGAAGTTCCCCATAATCTCGTTCCCCATTTATAACTGGTAGTACTGTTGCTTACATTCTATCTACATTAGAGAGGAGCCTGAATTTAAAGAGACACAGCCCTGAACTTGAGGAAGACTGGGGACAGATCCACAGCTAGTTTTACAGATGGGAAAACTGAGGCACAAAGCAAAGACGTGACTTGCCCAAGGTCACACCATGAGTTAATGGTAAAGCTGGGAATAGAACTCAGGAGACTTGGCTCCCTGTTTTAACTACTAGACAAACTACCTTACTGATGCTACCATAGAGACTGCCCCTGCCATCACTTATTACAGCATGTATCCTTGCCCCCATGCAGACGCCTGTTGGCTTGAATGGGACGCTGTATGGGAGTAAGCATAAGCATATGCATATTGCATCCGATGAAGTGAGCTGTAGCTCACGAAAGCTCATGCTCAAACAAATTGGTTAGTCTCTAAGGTGCCACAAGTCCTCCTCTTCTTTTTGCGTATGCACAAGAGTAACTTTTGCAGGATTTGACCCGTGAGGATGCAGTTACACATTTGTAGTATCATAATGATCTAAGCAGTTAGAGCTTTAATTTGTTATCAACCATTGTGCAGGTGTGCAATAGGCTGGCAGTGTGTTCCTGAAAAAATAAGTACCTTCTTAACAAATGGTTATCCTGTTGGAAATGCTAAGTGGGCTCTGCCGACTCTATTCGAGATGACTCATTACCCCATCCAGATATAAGCAATGGGCTACCTACAGAAGACCTAGAGTGTGGGCTGAGCAGTCATCAAGGAAGAGCAACCAAGTCTGGGGAGAAGGCTTGGGCTGGATTTTGTGGATAAAGCTAAAGCCCCAGCAGGGGGGTAAGTTTTGACCCATGGCTGTGTTTGAAGCAGTATGCCATCTTCTTCACAAGGTGACAAACTGAAAAAGAAGGTGTTTTATTATTGCTGGGAAAGGGGGTTGTTAGGCAGGGCTCAAGACACAAATTATTTCACATTAGCTTCATGCTTACAAAAATCCCTTCACCCCTAATTGGCCTTACATAACTCCACTATGCAGCACTCTTTCCAACTTCAGGAGCACCACTAAGAAATATTAGACCAGTAGTTAACTGTTTCAGTCATAATTTACTGTCCTCTGAGCTACAATGAGGAGATTGAACAGAAAATCATATCCACACTGGAGCCCACCACAGCATTCCTGCTTCTAAGACTCACGCTTTTTAGACTTCTCTTTTCTAGATTTTGGTGCCCAAATATGCCACCCATTCTACAGTTTTGGCCAACTGCTATGGGGAAATGTAGCCACCCACATATAGGCTGAGGTTTTCTTTAAATTTCCCACTATTGCTCTTGCAGTGCTGCAACTTCACTGATGGCAGCAAACAGTGAGAACATTACTGTAGGTAAGGCAGGACTGGTATTTCACTAGGCAGCCTGGCTCACTGAGTAAGGCAGTGGCCTAGTAATCAAAAAAACATGGGTCCTATTCCTGCCTCTACTACCACCCTTCAACTCTCTACATCCCCTTTTCCCCTCTCACTCTTGTCTAGTTATAGGGTAAATGCTTCAGGGAAGAGACTGCTACTTTTTATGTATTTGTACACCTAGAAATCAGAAAATCTAGTAGCTCAAACACCAGAAGGCAAAAAGACCCCCAGATTTATTGATTTTTAAGCCAATCTCATGGTTTTGGGGGTGCCTGGCTCATGATTTTTGAATTTTGGGGTTGGCAAGACATCTCTTTTAAATATTTGTCTTCCACAGGGACTAGGAGAGATGACATACAAGCACTATAGACCAGAACCAAATTTTCTAGTTGAAAGGCGTGTTTCATTTAAAGCAGTGGTTAGCAATCTTTTATCATTTGCAGACCCCTAAAAATTTTCAAATGGAGGAATCCTTTGGCAATCTTAAACATAACCTGTGGACCCCCAGTGGTCCATGGACCACAGGTTGAAAACCACCATTCTAAAGAAATCGAATGGAAGGAGAAAATCTCCCTAAATTTCAAGCAGTCCTAATACAGCATTACAGTTTCAGAGCTACATATACCCCCCAGGTACTTTACCCTTTCCTGATTTGGAGCATCTCTTCTGTTGAAAATTTTTTTTTTTAAACTCTGAAAGGGATAGTTGGGTATCTGAATTTCCATATATTTCGTCTATTGACAGATTGCATTTCTGTTCTTGGGCACAGAACTCACAAGGTTTGCCTGTTTACCATGTCCAGACCTTTGTTTCCAAAGCTGCGAATTAAGAGTCGACAAAGGCAAATGCACCTAAGAGAGGAAGCATCTGAGCTATGACCTCAGGTCAAAGGCACCAATGGAGGTTGTGATCTGTACCCCAAAGCATGCCAAGTAGGATCTGGTGAAAGCACAGGGAGAGACCAATGATTTGATGGGTGCAAGGCCTCATTGCACAGGAGATAGAGTTGGCACAGCAGTAGGGAAATGAGTCTCTCTCCTGGACTTCAAGGTGATGGGGTTGCAAAGCCTTGGCATTGCCTGGCATTAGTAGGAGTTGATTATTCTTAGGTGAGGAAGAACTAGTTTAAAGCACTCGCTATTCTATTCCACCCAGTTCTATCTGCCCCACTAGGCTCCTCTTCCCACTATATAGTTTCACCAAAGGTTTGCAGCCACAGAGCACTCATTTGTATGTTTGTTCATGTGTTGGCTATCTCAGAACTCTCCTTGGGTTTGGCAGTTACCACAGGTCTGGGCACATTAGACACAGCCTGACGGATCAGGAGGAAGCGAGGGAACATTGACTTGGGCGAACAGCCGTCTGTGTATCGGTTACATCTAAATTGCAGCTGTCTGGATTTGAGGAGGACCGGAAGGGGGCACAGGGCAGGCCCTGGCTTTTTGTCTTGTGCACTGAACTTTGGGATCCTCTTTCCTTCAGTCCACCCACTCTCTTTCTGTCACGTACATCCCCCCACACCCTGCGTTTATTCTCTCTTTCGCCATCTCATTTTGTCCCAAAAGGCTCCTCTCCAAGAGCAGCTCCTTTAAACAGTGAGGGGAGGGAGCCTCTCAGAGCTCTGAGGTAAAATGCCTGGGAAAACATCGCCCATCACCTTTCCTCCTTTTCACTGCACAGTCTCTCTACCATCCCCCTCCCTCTTCCTCAGCAGGTACCTCCAGAGCAGTGGTTCTCATCCTGCAGCTGCGTACTAAAAAAAAAAAAAAATCCAGGTCCCAGCTGCCCTGCCCAGCATGCAGTGAGGTCCGGGGTCTGGGTCTCAGCTGCCTGGCCCCGCGCTTAGCGGTGACCAGGGTCTGGCTGCCTGGTCCCACGCTTGGCAGGGCCTGGCTTCCCGACCCCGTGCTTGGTGGGTTCTGGGTCTGGGTCCCAGCTGCCCAGCCCCACGCCCAGGGCTCCGCTCCTGGCCCCACTCTGTGGAGGGGTCTCTGCGCAGGGGGTGCTGGGCATATGGATTTATGGGGGGGACTTTGGGGGGGGGGGTGCTGTGGTTCTCAACCT
This sequence comes from Caretta caretta, assembly GCF_965140235.1. Taxonomy (NCBI): domain Eukaryota; kingdom Metazoa; phylum Chordata; order Testudines; family Cheloniidae; genus Caretta; species Caretta caretta. The sequence continues at coordinate 201,540,316 of NC_134206.1, forward strand.
GCGGCCCACAATGATTAATAGGTTGAGAACCACTGCTCCAGAGTAACCTTAGGAACAATACCCCAGCATGACCAACCCTTTGGTCTCACTCCGGCAGCTGGTTTCCATTAAATGTTCTTAAGCACTAAGAATTCTCTCACCTGCTCGTCTAAAAGTGTTGTTATGTTTCCTTTCCTTTCTTTCTGCTCCCAAAGGAGGGGAAGGGGCAAACTGACATCAAGAAAGAGACCACAGGACCTGATTCTGGTGCTGCATGTGCAGCAGTCCCATCAAAGGCTGTGAGTTAGCCACCAGCTGAGTTATTTACTTGACCACTTATGTACCCATTGAGTTACTTACCATCTTTCCATGCCCTACTGCCTAGCTGCAGCAGCTCTCTAGCTAGGCCACTAGCATCGTTGGTGACAGGGGACACTGTTGTCCCTCAGAGCACAATTCCTCCATGAAAAAATTGCACATAAGAGGGCCCAAGATCTAATGTGGGTTGACTTATGCAGGGTTGCACACCCAGCTGTAAGTAACAGACAGCTCTGAGCTGGTTATGAGAGAGGTTGGTTGCTGGCAAAGGCAGTAGGTTAGACTTCATGGGGAAAGTGCACTGAGCTGGAAGCCAGGAGGTCACACATTCAAATGTCACCCTTATGAGCTGTTTACATTTCTGTGTATCCTTGTTGTTAAAGAAGGCTTCATACCATTGTGATACTGACAGGCCCGGTGCCAGCTCATGCCTGAGCCTCAGGCAAATTCGCTTGTGTATTAGTATAGATCAAGTAATGGTTAGATGGTGTAAGAGTGTATTGGGTGTTTAAACTTCATGAAAACGAATGGGATGTTATTTGCATTGTTTTCACTTATTTATATCCCATTATAATATAATCACAAACATTTACATTGTGTATACCCCTGTAACTAAATAACTCATCAAAGGAGAAAGAAACCCTTTGGAATGCAAATGAAGAACTGTAACAGAAAATGCTAATTTCAAAGCAAGTGGTCATTGTGTGTGATGATCAAGATCAAGTGCATTCCTCACTCTCACCATCATCACAGCAAAAGCCCGTGTGAGTAGAGAGACTGTCAGCTTGTTTTCTGTTGGAAGAAGCTATAAATGTGTATTCAAAGAAAGATCCTGTATCTCTGACTGTTTGAACTCTTACAGAGGAGGATACCAGATTCAAAACCGATATCCCCCAAGACAATCTGGGTACCCTGAAAACACTTTTGGGAAACTAGCAGTTTATTCCATCACTGCTTCCATTTAGACCTACAAACTGTGATTCACCTGTTAATAATTTTTTTTATTTGCTTTAACCTTGCAATAACTCTCATTTCTTTTTCTTGGCTAATAAACCGATAGTTAGTTTACAATAGAATTCGCTACCAGCATTGTCTTTGGTGTAAGATCTGGAGTACCAATGGATCTGAGGTAAGTGGCTTGCCCTTTGGGACTGGGAGCAACCTGATGTGGTGTGATTTATTTGGGGGGGGGGGGGTTAGGGACTTTTATTCACAAAGTCCAGTTTGTCTGGATGGCAAGTTAGACTGGAGAGTCTAAGGGGACTGTCTGTGACTCCATGGTAAGATTGGTATAGTGACCCAGGAGTTCACATTTGTCACTGGCTTGGTGAAATCTAATTATAGAACACACCACTAGTTTGGGGTGTCTGCCTGTTTTTCTGACAGTCTGCCCTGAGATAGGCACTCTGTGATGGGGTTATCCAGACCCTCTGATGCCCCCTTCTGGAGGCCTTGTGGCCCTGCCACACCCTGCCCCCAAAAAAGGGCAGTGGAGAGGGTCCTCCAAGATGCATAGAGTGGTTGTGTGGGACACAGCCAATCAGGGCCCAGCAGTCTAGTATAAGAAGAGCTGCAGGGCCACTAGACATTCAGTTACTTGCTGGAACTGTAGTAGTGTGGCTAGGGGAGGGGGAGAATGCGTGCGTGCCCTGTGCTGGTTGCTTGGACTCCATTAAGACAAGGCCCTGAGGTATGGGTGAAGATGGTGTAGGGCTGTGGGGATATAGCAGTCATCTGTTGTGTCCCTTTAACTATCTACAGGGTCCTGGGGCTGGGACCTGGAGTAATGGGTGGGCTGGGCACAGCTATGGGAGCAGAGGTCTGGATATTGAGGCACCCCAGAGAGGGAACTGAACTATAGTGGCCTAGCTGGAGAGCTGCAGTCAGAAAGCTCAAGAGGGTGAAGACATTGTCTTCAGGGAGGGAACTCTGGGCCACTGCCCTATCCCAGAGCAGGGACAAACTGAAAGAGGGAGAATGCAGGCACATGCACTTACTCAAGGGGGTGCTCATGAGAGGTGAGCCAGCCCTGTTATGCACTCTCAGTTCTGAGCAACTCCAGACATAGGTGCTGACTCTGGGTGCTCCAGGGCTGGAGCACCCATAGGGAAAAATTGGTGGGTGCTCTGCACCCACTGGCAGCCAAGCTCCCGCCTGCCTCACCTCTGCCGCCTCCTCCCCTGAGTGCTCCATGTCCCCACTTCTCCTCCCAGTGCTTGCTGCCACAAAACCGGTGTTTTGTGGCGTAACAAGCTCTGGGAGGGGGAGGAGTGGCAATGCAGTGTGCTCAGGGGAAGGGGTTGGAATGGGGTGGAGTCGGGGTGGGGACTTGGGGGAGGGGGGTTGAGGACACCCCCCCACCCCACCCCTGGACCCAGCAGAAGTTGGCACCTATGACTCCAGACAGTTATCCTAGCAGGCTAGCAAGTATCCTTTCCCCTGTTGCACAAGTAAGCTAAATGAGAAGCTGAGTAATGATATTTTGCGCAGAGCTGAGACTCTCACCCAAGTCTCTAATGACAGGCTCAAGCCTTATCCACTCAGCCCCATCTCCTTTCAAAATAAGCTTGTCAAGTCCATATCCTTGCCTACCCACTCTGTAACTGCTGCTCAATGTTTTCCTGTCAGAGCCAGGAATAGAACCAAGGAGTCCTGATCCCAACCTATTGTTGCTGTCTGCCAGGTAATTCTGTATCCCACTGGCTGGTCTACAAGAAAAGTAAGTTACTCCTGTAGCTTGTTTGGCAGCAATTTTGTGCTGCCTGTCTGGAAGTCCTGGATTCAAATCATGATGATGCCCCAACTAGGGGCAGAGGAGCAGGCTTTTGGTTAAATAAACTGGGACTCTTTTCTAGGTGTTTTTTTTTAAGCTGATTTAATTTACAGAATGAGAAACATGCATTAAAAACAGGTTTTTTGTTGCATATTGCACTATAACTGATAGGTTAAAAAACATAACATGGGTGTTTCACATTTCAGTCCTTTATCCCTCTCTCTTCCCCCCCCCCCCCCCCCCCCCCGCACTTGGAGTTTACACATTGGCAGGGCTGAAGGTTGAGAAATATGGGTATGCCTGAGTGATGGAATCCTAGTGATAGTCTGTCTCAAATGATAGAGACTCATGCTGGGGGGGGGGGGGGAACAGAGGGACAATTGGCTGACAGTTCATTGCTGCGCTTTATTCTGGATTGTCACACCACTTGCTTCTTTTTCTTGTATTCTGCAGTTGTTTCTGAAATGGGGAGAAGTATGGAATATGGCTGGCTTGGATGGCTGAGAGCTAACCTGTTTGAGAGCAGCTGGGGAAAAAGGAGGGAAGGAGCTCATTCTATTGCAGGAGCCCTGTTTCAATGTACAGTCAGAGGGGAATCTGGGGAGTCAGCTAGCATTAGCCAATTGCAACAGGGGGATCTTGAACCAAAAAGATACAAGACTCTCTGTAGGCTAAACATAGACCATATGCAAAGGGAGCATGGATCTCTAGTTGTTCCACATCCATGTTTCCAACAGCCAGATCTGAAGGAAAAGCAGAGATGGATTCTAACTCAGAGCTGCAGGCAAAGGGGAGGCTAAGAGGATGATTTTGCCCTTTTAAAAACAAGAAATAACTACCCAAGATCAGACTCATTGAATGGTCTCTTACTGGAGTCTGTAGCCGAGAACAATCTGCTCCTCCCTTCTTACAGCTCAGAAACCTACTCGGACTCCACTGGTTGGCTATCCCCACTGTGCTGTTTGTTCCCTCCACAAACACCTTTACAGTTTTGTGCAGCAATACTAGTTACAATATCCCTTGACTCCACAGCCCTTTTCCCAGGGTCCGAGAAGAGATCTCTTGCTGGAGCATTCTCTGAAACTAGACTCGGCTAGCACTGCTTACCCTCCCCTGTACATGGCCGCCTTGTGCCTTTTCATCAGTCTACAGCTATTGGGCTAATTAATCCTTTAGCTCACCCAGCCTGCTATCCTGATTGGGGAATGAAATGTGATTAGCTAATCAGCCCTCTCTGAGGGAGCTAATTAGTGCCAGAGTGATCAAAGTGCAGGGAGTTAACAGGTGAGCCTGACCTCTGTCACAGGGTCATTTTTATGTGGTCATTGGTGGTAGATCGTCTCTTCAGATCCTGCCTCGTATCTAGGGAGTTAATGTGATCTCCTGGTGAGCACAGCGAATTGGGTGGTAGGACTCTCAGGTTCCAACCCTAGCTGCAGAACCCTGGGAAAGTAACTTCCTTGCTTTGTACCTCAGTTTCCTCTGTGTGAAATGGGGATAACAAAGCTCACCTGCTTCCCAGGGATATTATGGAGTTTAATTAGTATTTGTAAGTTGCTTGCAGATCTGCTGATGAAATAGGCTATGCCAAGCCTACAGTGTTGTCATTATTACCAGGCCAGAGGATGCTGTGTTTAACTGAATTGATTCCTGATTGTTTGGTTACCGTCTCATAAGCTTTTATAGAGACAAAACCACAAATTTGCTAACCAACTCTTCTCCAATTCAGAAGATAGCAATGCCTACAATACATGGGTAGTGTACAACCCATAGTCCCATCTCTTAGAACTGCACACTCTTTGCTGCAGGCTTGCCTTGTTACAGGCATCTTTTCCCAGCACACCTTTCCTCTGACTGGCCTTTCAAATTTGGCATCCCTAAAGCAGCTGTTTTGTAATTGGCTCCTGCTTGCTACATCTCTCTTCCACTTAGTGTTAATACTCCTGCTAGGTTTCCACTTCTCCTGCTGAGAAGGGGTGTGTTCTCATAGTGCCCTTTGCTTTGTATGACATACTAAGAATTACTATGAAAGACTGCTGTAGCATGAATGCCTCTCTGAAGTTTTCAGTTTGGTAAAGATACATTCATTTTTAAAGTTTGGCCCTTTCTATCATCAGGTTTGCCTCCATTTTGCACTGAAATTTCAAAGGCTGGTGGCAAGAGTTGTTAATGTTAAGTGCCCTTCCATTGAAAGGGAATAGCACTAAACATAGGCTGGCTCCTAACCAAGAGAACTGGCTTGACAAGGGAGAGGTCACCTTGGCAATCAAGTCACTGGAGGGGGGCGAGGTGGCAAGGGGGCCATCTGACCAAGGGGGCTGAAAGCTTAAAAAGGGGTTGTTAGCCATTTTATCTCCAGCTCAGAGGAAAAGGGAATCATTCCAGTATGTGGGGCCTGCGTAAGATGAGGGGCGGGCCTGCCTGCTTACCTGAGCCCAGATGGCCCTCCACTGGCTCCCAAGGGCAGGGGGAGCTATTGAGGAGCTCTGTGGTTAGGATGTTTTTCTGTTTGAGCTGTGATCTCTTGTGCTTTAGAGAGACACTTTGCTGAGGCTATCATATGTGCTAATCACAAAAAGAACAGGAGTACTTGTGGCACCTTAGAGGCTAACAAATTTGAGCATAAGCTTTCATGGGCTAAAACCCACTTCATCGGCTGCAAGCAGTGGAAAATACAGTAGAAAAGATTATACACACACAGAACATGAAACGATGGGTGTTGCCATAACTGATCACTGTAATGAGTATGTATGGCAACACCCATCGTTTCATGTTCTGTGTGTGTATAATCTTTTCTACTGTATTTTCCACTGCTTGCAGCCGATGAAGTGGGTTTTAGCCCACGAAAGCTTATGCTCAAATTTCTTAGCCTCTAAGGTGCCATAAGTACTCCTGTTCTTTTTGCAGATACAGACTAACATGACTGCTACTCTGAAACCTGTTAATCAGTTACTGTGAGCCCCCTGAGAGTTTTGCTGGGATACTAAGCAAGTGGGGTATCTTGGGAGTCAGCATTGCATCTTGAGCCTAGGCAGCTGGATGGCAGCTTTCAGGGTGAGGTACTAGACAGCAGGTCTGGACCTTGAGCCTGTGCTTAGGGAGCCCCTAGGCTGGGGCAGTGGCTGGACTCAATCAAGCTCCAGATGCTTTGATTCCCCTCACAGTCTGGTGTGTGGCTGGCAGGGGCACTTGGCCAGATCTGTGACCCCAGATCTGTGTTTGTGGGTTTGATTCATTTTGTTTTTGCTGCACATTCATGATTTGATGGTTGGCTGTTGTGTGGTGCTGTCTGTTGTAGACCACCTCTCACCTAGGATTAGGTACAGTGTCTCCTCAACACTTATAAAAGGGAGGTGTTTCTGTTAATTCAAGGAACTATGTATTTTTTTTTAACACCCTCCTCCCCATTTTGGACCTAGAATAAGAAAAATGTTTGTCTTGCTCTCTCCTTTGTCATATTGGCTTTATAGCGCTTTATAGTTTGCAGTTCATAGAGCAAATCTGTATTTGGTAAGTCTGACTTAGCTTTGCCCATTTCACTGTGGGGAGATGTCAGCTAATGCCTGGGCTCTCAACCGGGAGGCCATAACAGGTTCCAAGGAGTTGCAGCCAGCTTCCCTTTAAGGTTAGATTGGTGGTAGGTCCTGACACTCTTCTTAACCAGGGGTCACACTATGGAAAATGTTGAGAATCACTGTCTTAGTGCCCTCCTTTTGTGCAGGGACTTCTTGAAATCTTTTTTTCTTCCCTGTTGACTGTGGGTTTTTTTTTTTTTTTTTTAATGTTGGTCCAGTAACCTGGGCATCATTCCATTTTTGGTGATAACCCACTGGTCAGAAGGTTGTAGAGACTTGCATGTGGTGATTTTATAGGAGTAAGTTGTCTCCAATTGGATTCTGGTTTGGATCCTTGAGTCTAGTGCTTTATGGAGGAAGGGAGTGCTTTCAGGGTTGTTGGTGCTTTCTGTATGTTGACTAGGAGGAGCCCACTCTGTTCTGCTCTGCAGCCATTGTTGCAGGGGTTCCTGTGTACATATAATGCTTGTCTGCAGAACGGTAGGTACAGGGTTACTGTTGAGATTTTGTCCAAGTTGGTGGCACTGGCTGTTAAAGATGGTTTTGCTCACATTGAATTATGCCACTGCATAACTTTAGTGGAGGGTTATCTATCTGGTGGCGTTATTTATGGCATAGCTGGCCTGCAGATTTTTTTTTCTTGTGATGCTTTCATAGCCAATTCTATGCCACTATCATGATGTTTACTTTGTTTGGGTTGCTTTGTATCTTTATCTAAACTAGCATGTGAAATGCAGGGATGACAGACCAGATCTAGCATGTGGCTGAATCCTAGACTGACTTTGCTGAAAACCACATGGTATAAAAGCAGCACAGCACAAAGTTCAGCCTCTTGATGGATTGAGTCCATTATCCCTTGCCAACATCTTATCCCTGCCCAATTTTGCTGTTCTCTGATGCTGGGGGAAGACCTGGGTTTGGTCCTCTGCTCCCCTCTGCCTGAAGGTAGGTTGAGGTAGAACAGGAAACCACCACTCAAAGTAGCAAAAGACTTGAGGAAAAAGCCTTTTGTTCCTGAAACTAGAACACAATAAATCAAGGGGACCTGCCTTAAAGAAACTTGGAGTGCTCTTTTAATTAAAAAAAAAACCCCAAATCCCAGAATTGCTAAAAGGAAATGGAGGGAGGGAAGAAGAGACCTCTGAGATGCTTCATAAATCACATGCTGAGTGGGTTGAACTGAGGAACATCTGCTCCAGGTCCCACTGTGAGGGAGAGCACCATAGTGGACTGAATGTCCATGTGTGAAAGCAGATAGAAGGCTGCTGATTTGGAGAAGGAAAACCCCTTCTGGGGAATAAAACAGGCCATTTCCTGCGCCCACCCAAAATAGAGCCAGATTAAGCCCAACTCAATCTATCACTTTTAAACATCTTTTTTTAAATGTTGTGGGGCCGAGACTGGTTTTCTGGTGCTGAATGCTTGACATCAGTGGGGGAATTTGCTAAACATCTCCAATGTTTATACACAACTGCGAGGTGTCTGGGAACTAAACAGAAAGCACTGGAAGTATTAGTGTAAAGCTAAATTATGACTTAACTGGCATCAGAGACTTGGAGTGATAAATCTCCAGATTGGGATATTTGTACAGTGGGCTATAGCTTGACAAGGAAGGACAGGCAGGGGAAAAGGGAGGTACATTATGCATCAAGAATATATATGCTTTTTCTGAGGTCCAAAAGATGGTGAGAGGCAGACCAGTTGAAAGTCTCTAGGGGAGGGGGAAAAAAAAGACCACCAAATCAAGAAGAGGATGTGGATGAGACATTTCTAGAACAAATAACACAAATATCCAAAATACAAGACCTAGTAGTAATGGGGGACTTTACCTACAAAACCTAAGGTTGTCTACATTAGAGAGCTTACAGTGGCACAGCTGTACAGAGAGCTCTCTTGTTGACATAGCTACCACCTCTTGTTGGGGGGTGGCTTAATTATGTTGGTAGGAGAAGGTCTCCCACTGACAGCACTGTGAACACTACCCCTTATGCTGGTGAAACTGTGGCTCGGGGCATTTCTTCACACCCCTGAGCAACATAATGTTTGCTGACATAAGTGGTAGTGTAAACATGGCCTAATTCAGCAAAACACAAAATTTCCATTAAGCTCTTGGAATGTATTAGAGAACTTAGTTTCAGAAAGTGGTGGAAGTAACCTGGGGGTGGCCATTTTAGACTTCTTTCTGACCTACAGGGAGGGATTGGTTGTGAATCTGATGGTGGAAGACCATTTGGGTGACAGTGGCTGATGATAAATTTCATGATCTTAAGGAAAGGAAATGAGAGCAGCAGAATAAGGACAATGGACTTCAAAAAGCAGACTTTAATATACTCCAGATAGTTGGTAAGGTCCCATGGGAAGAAAATCTAATTGATAAAGGAGTTCAGGAAAACTTGCAGTTTCTCAAGGAGACGATAGTCCAGGCACAACCACAAACTATCCTGATACTATTCTTCCTATCTCTCCTTTGTAAGAGGCCAATTGGGCTCCATCAGGAGTTTCTTTACCTGAAAATCAAAAAGGAATTCCACAAAAAGTGGAAACATGGATGAATTGCAAGGAGGAATACTACAAAAAGTGGAAACATAAAGGGACAATCAGAAAAGCTACAGCACAAAATGAGCTACACCTAGCAATGGACATAAAGAACCTGTTATTTCCTTTTAATACATTGGGAGTAGACAAAGGTGAAGGAAAGCATGGGCCCTCTACTTAGTGGGGAAGGAGAGCTAATGATTGACTTCAAGAAGTCAGAGTTCAGTGCCTATTTTGCTTCAGTCCAGGGTGGATTAAAAATCAATGCTTGGTTTTTAAAATTCTAAAAACGGGTTTATTTTTTTTATTTTGCTCAAAGGTTTTTTGTTGGAAAAACCATCTGAATAGTCATAATTAAGTAAAAAGAAAAGGAGTACTTGTGGCACCTTAGAGACTAACCAATTTATTTGAGCATAAGCTTTCGTGAGCTACAGCTCACTTCATCGGAGTGAGCAGTAGCTCACGAAAGCTCATGCTCAAATAAATTGGTTAGTCTCTAAGGTGCCACAAGTCCTCCTTTTCTTTTTGCAAATACAGACTAACACGGCTGCTACTCTGAAACCTATAATTAAGATACATTATAACTCAAAGATCTCCTCATGGAATAGGGATTATAAAGTGTAATTCTATAGTATGAGACAATATATTCATGTAACGTTTAAGAAAAGTTTTTGTAAAGGAGTTCCAATAGTTCATGGATTAGGGACTGAATCTTATGGGGTTCCAGGGGCTTCTGTATAGATTATTTAGGTTAAATTTTCTATCTAACCAATGGGACTCTGCCATCAGAGATGCTTAGTTTTGCAGTTCTCAAATTGGATTTGTGTCTCCAGAGAACATACTTAACAGCAAAAAATGTTTTAAAATAATATATAGGGGTGAGACATAACAGACCTCAATCCTATTGTCCACAGATTTGCAGAGGGACACAGTCAATCCCTTACCTCTCTAGAAATGCAAAACTTCAAAAAGTTCAATGAATAGAAGATTGTTGGGTGTGGAATAGATCTGGACAAGGAGAAGTCTGGAGATAAATGTGAGAAGGAAGAGACAGGCAGTAGAAACAAAAGTGAAACTGTTTTTGAGCATCATATTCCAGAAGTCTTGAGGTCTTCCTGAGTGTAGCCTTCATTGATTTGAGATCTACCATACCATTCTCTTCCTAGAAGGGAACCTATAATGGCAGCAGGCTGTAAAATATTCCCAGTTTGGGAATATTTTAATGAAGTTTCTCTATCATAGAATATCAGGGTTGGAAGGGACCTCAGGAGGTCATCTAGTCAACCCCCTGCTCAAAGCAGGACCAATCCTCAACTAAATCATCCCAGACAGGGCTTTATAAAGCCTGACCTTAAACCCTCAAAGGAAGGAGCTTCCACCTCACTAGGTAACCTATTCCAGTGCTTCACCACCCTCCTAGTGAAAAAGTTTTTCCTAATATCCAACCTAAACCTCCCCACTGCATCTTGAGACCTATTACTCCTTGTTCTGTCATCTGCTACCACTGAACAGTCTAGATCCATCCTCTTTGGAACCCCCTTTCAGGTAGTTGAAAGCAGCTATCCAATCCCCCCTCACTCTTCTCTTCTGCAGACTAAACAATCCTAGTTCCCTCAGCCTCTCCTCATAAGTCATGTGTTCCAGTCCCCTAATAATTTTTGTTGCCCTCCGCTGGACACTTTCCAGTTTTTTCCACATCCTTGTAGTGTGGGGCCCAAAACTGGACGCAGTACTCCAGATGAGGCCTCACCAACGTTGAATACAGGGGAACGATCACGTCCCTCGATCTGCTGACGATGCCCCTACTTATACAGCTGAAAATGCCATTAGCCGCCTTGGCAACAAGGGCACACTGTTTACTCATATCCAGCTTCTTACCCACAGGTTCTGCGGAAAAGGACCTAGGGGTTACAGTGGACAAGACAGACAGGCATGCCTGCAAAATGCAGACAGTGCAACAAAGAAATGCAAGGCCTGGTTGCCCAAAAGAAACAACATCCTGAGAAGTGTTCCTTCTCAGGAGGAAGCTCCGTTGAAGATGATGAAAGGAACATGACTGAACATGCAGGATCTTCAGGTTGGTAAACTTTTTTTATTTCATACTTGTTTCTTAAGGACTGCCTGTCTTCCTTCTGGACTATTCTTGAATTCTCATGTTTGAGCAAAAAATATAGTTGTTACTCGATGGTACTAGCATTTTAGATGCAGTTGTGATAAAAATAAATAGCTGAAATAGGCAGATCTTCCTTTTACAATTTCACCTTTAAAGTAGTACAGAGTGTCAGTGGATGCAATGAGTAATACTAAAAACAGGATGATTAAATAACTACAGTGACTTATTTTGTTTAGGAGAATCCATCCTCAATATGCAGGATTCTGAAGACTATCCACCTTTAAGATCACCATTTTCTATAGTTTTAGAGTTATCTGCCAATGATAGTGTTTGTCATATCATGTATGTCATATAGCCACAGTATATCACCTGTAGCAAAAGGGGGGGGGGGAGAACACAACCTTGTCTATGGCTGTTTCTGGATGATGGAGATAAGAACCAGCAGATTATGAAGAGGTAATTGATGAGAAAATTGCCTGGTCTGTTATGCAACAGACTCTCCTTTTTCATATGATTTGAGAACCCACACTTCATTAAAATGGTTCAGTCATTAAGACCAGGATACCGTCCACCCAACAGAGCAGATGTTGCAGGCAAATAACTGGATAAAGTGTATGAAAGAGAAATTGAGCAGCGTGCAAAAGGTCTAGAGGGTGAAATTGTTAACCTGAGTCTTGATGAGTGGAGCACGGTCCACAATGACTTTGTTTGTGCTTGTGGGTAAGGAAGCCATTCCCTTCTGTTGTCAGAAACAATTGATACATCAGGAAATGCACAAACAGCAGAAAAAGCTATAACAAACTGTGGGGGGGGAATTCAAATGTCTAGTATACAGCTTGGTCACAGACAATGCTGCAAATGTATCCAAGATGAGGAGAAATTTAGAGAGTGAAGAGTCCCAAGCTAATAACATATGCTTGCAGTGCTCATTTGATTCACCTCCTAGCCCAAGACTTCAGTGTTGAAATTGCAAAATACTTCCATCACAACCACCATGCAGCAGCTGCTCTGAAAAAAGTGGGAGGAACCAAGCTAACTCTCCTCCAAGATGTGCGATGGAATTCAGTAGTGAACTGTCTTGAGCACTATATCAAGAACTGGCCTAATCTGATAGTGTGAATAAAATAATGAAAAAATAAATGGTACTGTCACAGCCAAAGTTCTCAACATTGGGCTTAAGAGAAATGTTGAACACATGCTGAGTACCTTGAGCCTATTGCTGTAGCCTTGGCTTAACTTCAATATAGGAACATGTTGTTGAACAGTCCATTTGTAAGCACCTAGAGGATAATGGGGTTATAAGGGAATAGGCAGCATGGATCTGTCAAGAGCAAATTATGCCAAACCAGCCTAGTTTCCTTCTTTGACAGTATTTTTGGCCTAGTGCAGTAGGGGGAGGAGCAGTAGATGTATGATGTACCTTGATTTTTAGAAAGACTTTTGACACCATTTAAACCTGGGTATGTTTCTTCTTGAGACAAGAAGACCTGAGGGGAACCTGAGAAGTCTTCACATCTGTTAAAGGCTGTTTATAAAGAGAATGATCAACTTTTCTCTACAGCTCCTGATGGTAGGACAAGAAATGGGCTTAATCTACAGCAAGGAAAAGAGTAGTTAAACTCTGGACTAGGCTTCCAAGGAAGGTTAGGGAATCCCTATCATTTCTTAAGTAAAGATTAGACAAACACCTGTCAAGGATCTAGGTTTACTTGGTCCTGCCTCAGCACAGGGGCCTTGACTAAATGACCTCTCCAAGTCCCCTCCAGCCCTATATTTCTGAGTCTAGTGCTGTGAAGACAACTGTTTAGTCCCCACTCCTTGGATTTTTGACTTCCCACCTGCATTGTCCAGCCCCAAGACTGCTGTGACAGCAGATGGCTCAGCCCTGGGAAGGATGGGGAGAGATGGAGATGAAGGAAGGGCCTTGTATTTCTCAACAGTACTGCCTCAACCAGATTGAGGCAGCTTTTTTTTGAACTTCTAAGGGAGTCCCATCCAGTAATAGGTGGCTGCTACAGCACTTGTTTGTTCCTGCTTCTGTGGCTGGTGAACAAGGATGGAGCAGGCAAAGGGCCAGGTACCAAGCAGAAACAGCACGGTGCTAATGTGAGCATCAGAGAGTCACAGTAAGGAAACTAGCATTCTGGGGGAGAGTGTCAGAGATCTCCTAGAGAAGATACATCCCCTGCAGCTCTACAGGCATGTCAGGGGCTGCCTGTGGGGGCCATGGGGCTGACTGGAGCAGCTTTTGCTTGGCCTAGATTTATGCCAAGCAAGCAGAGCACTAATGACACCTAAGCTCCCTCACTCATGTGAGAGATCTCTCCAAGTAGACGGGGTGGGTGGGGGGAGAGAACACACCAGAAATTGGCCACAAAGGGGGGTGGAGCAAAGAAGTAGGGGGAGATGCTGGACCTGCTGCAACTCCATTTATTTAGGTGGGGATTATACCAGGGATGAATGTGCCCTTGCATCACATGGGTGTTGCAGAACCATAATATAGTCATGGTGCAACAGCTAGGCATTGCTGGTACATCTTCACAAGAAGCCCTCATGGCCTGAGCATTTGGTTCCCCTCACTGTCCCATAGTAGGCACCCTCCAGCAATGACATTTGGAATAGCTACTAGGTCAAAAGTGTGCTGCAATTAGCTATGCCAGTATTATGCCTTTGTTTTCAGTGTGCTGTGCCAAGCTGTTAAATCTAAGGGCTCTATCATGTGCAGATGTTTTCTGTTTGTTTCAGAGCAGACATAGGGGAGATGCACAAACCTGTCATTCTCTCTTGCTGGGAGACTTTCTTTCTTCCCTTTGACTTGGTCTCAATCTACAATAAAGGTCACCCAGATGGGAAATACTTTGCTCTTTGTGTATGGAAAAACATGAAAGGTTGTCAGAAATCTCCATCTTTGGGGTTTTGGTGCCTCCAACACCTGGGCAGTGTATTTATTAAACATGGCCGAGAATAACTAGGTGTATGTAAGAAAAAAGATACTTAGCTGCCTTTCATCTCCAGAATGCTTTAGAGACATGAGCTAGCTAGTCTGTAAATACACACTGTCTGCAATGGGTTCAACCTTCTGCCTTCACTGTGAAACCAATGGACTGTCCAGCAAAGCTGACAAAAGCCCCATATCTCGTAGAACAGGTCCCTTTTGCCTTTCAGCCGACCTCTGGCTACTCCCCAGTTCTTTTCTCTGCTCAAAGTGTGTGGTGTCTCTGTCTCTGCTTCCCTCCCTCGCTGGCCAAGATCAATTTCACTAAATGAATCATAGTCTAGTGGAAACTCCCTATGAACTTTGCCAAGAATTGCAAAGTTGATGAAAGAGCAACGTTCAGCCAAGAGGAGCTTTGCGTGGTTCTTACTGGTTGGGACCAGCAGAGGTTCCCATTAGAGCTGGTGCCTATAGGCCATGAGGGTCGTGGTTGGTGTCTCAGCTGAGATTTGTGCCCACATACACACAGTGAGTCTAGCCATGGTTTAGAGGGCACAAGTAGTGGTTATCTAACACAACTGGCCCTGTAACATTGTTACTGGAAGCCTCTCTCCATACCTGCCTTCCCTGGCAGCCACAGATCATTTCTTTAGGTCTCTCTACCAGGCTTCTCCTGTTTGCAATTGATGGAATTTTAATTCAGAGCATTTCCCATCCCTCCAGATTAGCAACACCGTTCCATTTATTCTTCACACTACTTTGGAATTTGCATTTAGCCTAAATCTGGCTTTAAACCTTGCTTCCCACAGCAATGACACTCTGGTTGTGTGGACTTCACAGGTGATGGTGCAACAGATGTGGTCCAATAGATAGGGCACAAGACTGAGGGTATGTCTACACTACGAAATTAGGTCGAATTTATAGAAGTCGGTTTTTTAGAAATCGGTTTTATATATTCGAGTGTGTGTGTCCCCACAGAAAATGCTCTAAGTGCATTAACTCGGCGGAGCGCTTCCACAGTACCGAGGCTAGAGTTGACTTCCGGAGCGTTGCACTGTGGGTAGCTATCCCACAGTTCCCGCAGTCTCCGCTGCCCATTGGAATTCTGGGTTGAGATCCCAATGCCTGATGGGGCTAAAACATTGTCGCGGGTGGTTCTGGGCACATATCGTCAGCCCCCCATTCCCTCCCTCCCCCCGTGAAAGCAAGGGCAGACAATCATTTCGCGCCTTTTTTCCTGAGTTACCTGTGCAGACGCCATACCACGGCAAGCATGGAGCCCGCTCAGCTCACTTTGGCAATTAGGAGCACATTAACCACCACACGCATTATCCAGCAGTATATGCAGCACCAGAACATGGCAACGCGATACCGGGCGAGGAGGCGACGTCAGCGCGGTCCCGTGAGTGATCAGGACATGGACACAGATTTCTCTGAAAGCATGGGCTCTGCCAATGCATGCATCATGGTGCTAATGGGGCAGGTTCATGCTGTGGAACGCCGATTCTGGGCTCGGGAAACAAGCACAGACTGGTGGGACCGCATAGTGTTGCAGGTCTGGGACGATTCCCAGTGGCTGCGAAATTTTCGCATGCGTAGGGGCACTTTCATGGAACTTTGACTTGCTTTCCCCTGCCCTGAGGCGCATGAATACCAAGATGAGAGCAGCCCTCACAGTTGAGAAGCGAGTGGCGATAGCCCTGTGGAAGCTTGCAACGCCAGACAGCTACCGGTCAGTTGGGAATCAATTTGGAGTGGGCAAATCTACTGTGGGGGCTGCTGTGATGCAAGTAGCCCACGCAATCAAAGATCTGCTGATATCAAGGGTAGTGACCCTGGGAAATGTGCAGGTCATAGTGGATGGCTTTGCTGCAATGGGATTCCCTAACTGTGGTGGGGCTATAGACGGAACCCATATCCCTATCTTGGCACCGGAGCACCAAGCCGCCGAGTACATAAACCGCAAGGGGTACTTTTCGATAGTGCTGCAAGCTCTGGTGGATCACAAGGGACGTTTCACCAACATCAACGTGGGATGGCCGGGAAAGGTGCATGATGCTCGCATCTTCAGGAACTCTGGTCTGTTTCAAAAGCTGCAGGAAGGGACTTTATTCCCAGACCAGAAAATAACTGTTGGGGATGTTGAAATGCCTATATGTATCCTTGGGGACCCAGCCTACCCCTTAATGCCATGGCTCATGAAGCCGTACACAGGCAGCCTGGACAGTAGTCAGGAGCTGTTCAACTACAGGCTGAGCAAGTGCAGAATGGTGGGAGAATGTGCATTTGGACGTTTAAAGGCGCGCTGGCGCAGTTTACTGACTCGCTTAGACCTCAGCGAAACCAATATTCCCACTGTTATTACTGCTTGCTGTGTGCTCCACAATATCTGTGAGAGTAAGGGGGAGACGTTTATGGCGGGGTGGGAGGTTGAGGCAAATCGCCTAGCTGCTGGTTACGCGCAGCCAGACACCAGGGCGGTTAGAAGAGCACAGGAGGGCGCGGTACTCATCAGAGAAGCTTTGAAAACCAGTTTCATGACTGGCCAGGCTACGGTGTGAAAGTTCTGTTTGTTTCTCCTTGATGAAACCCCCCGCCCCTTGGTTCACTCTACTTCCCTGTAAGCTAACCACCCTCCCCTCCTCCCTTTAATCATTGCTTGCAGAGGCAATAAAATCATTGCTGCTTCACAGTCATGCATTCGTTATTCATTCATCACACAAATAGGGAGATGACTACCAAGGTATCCCAGGAGGGGTGGTGGAGGAGGGAAGGAAAATGCCACACAGCACTTTACAAGTTTACAACTTTAAAATTTATTGAATGACAGCCTTCTTTTTTTTTGGGCAATCCTCTGTGGTGGAGTGGCTGGTTGGCCGGAGGCCCCCCCACCGCGTTCTTGGGCGTCTGGGTGTGGAGACTATGGAACTTGGGGAGGAGGGCGGTTGGTTACAGAGGGGTGGCAGTCTGTGCTCCAGCTGCCTTTGCTGCAGCTCAACCATACACTGGAGCATACTGGTTTGGTCCTGCAGCAGCCTCAGCATTGAATCCTGCCTCCTCTCATCACGCTGCCGCCACATTTGAGCTTCAGCCCTGTCTTCAGCCCGCCACTTACTCTCTTCAGCCCTCCACCTCTCCTCCCGGTCATTTTGTGCTTTCCTGCACTCTGACATTATTTGCCTCCACGCATTCGTCTGTGCTCTGTCAGTGTGGGAGGACAGCATGAGCTCGGAGAACATTTCATTGCGAGTGCGTTTTTTTTTTCTTTCTAAGCTTCACTAGCCTCTGGGAAGGAGAAGATCCTGTGATCATTGAAACACATGCAGCTGGTGGAGGAAAAAAAAAGGGACAGCGGTATTTAAAAAGACACATTTTATAAAACAGTCGCTACACTCTTTCAGGGTAAACCTTGCTGTTAACATTACATACATAGCACATGTGCTTTCGTTACAAGGTCGCATTTTGCCTCCTCCCACCGCGTGACTACCCCCTCAACCTTCTCCCCTCCCTGTGGCTAACAGCGGGGAACATTTCTGTTTAGCCACAGGCAAACAGCCCAGCAGGAATGGGCTCCTCTGAGTGTCCTCTGAAGAAAAGCACTCTGTTTCAACCAGGTGACCATGAATTATATCTCACTCTCCTGAGGATAACACAGAGAGATAAAGAACGGATGTTGTTTGAATGCCAGCAAACATACACTGCAATGCTTTGTTCTACAGTGATTCCCGAGTACGTGTTACTGGCCTGGAGTGGTAAAGTGTCCTACCATGAAGGACAAAATAAGGCTGCCCTCCCCAGAAACCTTTTGCAAAGGCTTTAGGACTACATCTAGGAGAACCGCAAATGCCAGGGCAAAGTAATCCTTTCACATGCTTGCTTTTAAACCATGTATAGCATTTTAAAAGGTACACTCACCAGAGGTCCCTTCTCCGCCTGCTGGGTCCAGGAGGCAGCCTTGGGTGGGTTCGGGGGGTACTGGCTCCAGGTCTAGGGTGAGAAACAGTTCCTGGCTGTCGGGAAAACCGGTTTCTCCGCTTGCTTGCTGTGAGCTATCTACAACCTCCTCCTCATCATCATCTTCTTCGTCCCCAAAACCTACTTCCGTATTGCCTCCATCTCCATTGAAGGAGTCAAACAACACGGCTGGGGTAGTAGTGGCTGAACCCCCTAAAATGGCATGCAGCTCATCATAGAAGCGGCATGTTTGGGGCTCTGACCCAGAGCGGCTGTTTGCCTCTCTGGTTTTCTGGTAGGCTTGCCTCAGCTCCTTCAGTTTCACGCGGCACTGCTTCGGGTCCCTGTTATGGCCTCTGTCCTTCATGCCCTGGGAGATTTTCACAAAGGTTTTGGCATTTCGAAAACTGGAACAGAGCTCTGATAGCACGGATTCCTCTCCCCAAACAGCGATCAAATCCCGTACCTCCCGTTCGGTCCATGCTGGAGCTCTTTTGCGATTCTGGGACTCCATCATGGTCACCTGTGCTGATGAGCTCTGCATGGTCACCTGCAGCTTGCCATGCTGGCCAAACAGGAAATGAGATTCAAAAGTTCGCGGTTCTTTTCCTGTCTACCTGGCCAGTGCATCTGAGTTGAGAGTGCTGTCCAGAGCGGTCACAATGGAGCACTCTGGGATAGCTCCCGGAGGCCAATACCATCGAATTGTGTCCACAGTACCCCAAATTCGAGCCGGCAACGTCGATTTAAGCGCTAATCCACTTGTCAGGGGTGGAGTAAGGAAATCGATTTTAAGAGCCCTTTAAGTCGAAATAAAGGGCTTCATTGTGTGGACGGGTGCAGGTTTAAATCGATTTAACGCTGCTAAATTCGACCTAAAGTCCTAGTGTAGACCAGGGCTGAGAGTCCTCCTGAGGCCTATTCCTGGCTGTACCATTCACTCACTGTGTGACCCATGGGAAAGTCACTTCACTAGTCTGTGCCTCCATTTCTTAATGGAGATTATAATACTGGCCTGTCTCTTGTAAAGTGCTGTGAGATCTACAGATGAAAAGCACTCAATATGTGCTTATTCTTGTTTATACTTGAACACTAGGCATATTTCACTGGTGGGGAGCATTGCCACCACTTTTAGACCTTATATCTCCACAGGGACTCTGGCCACTAGAGGGGAAGATAGTCATGTAACATTTGGACTAATATCAGAGGGATTGGTACAAATTTTCCCCCAACCCCAGGGTTTGGATGCTGAAACGGAAGATTTATGGAATGTGGTGCTAGAGGTCTTTGGTCTCCTGTACAAGGATGCAGGCTGTTGTTGCTGATCACTTGTAACAGTTACTGAGGGGGGGAAGCTCCAGGGACTAGGGTGACCAGATGTCCCGATTTTATAGGGACAGTCCCGATTTTTGGGTCTTTTTCTTATATAGGCTCCTATTTCCCCTCCCTACCCCCAGTGTCCTGATTTTTCACAGTTGCTGTCAGGCCACCCTACCAGTGACAGCCTTATAGAGGCTATGGAACAGAGTCAACAGGGAGGCACTAGTAGATTGGACATCTTACCCCTTTCACCTAAGACCTCATTCTTGTTCCTGGCCTGAAATGCATCTTTCTCTGTGTGGGAAGCTCCCAACCTCTGGTGTCCTTGCAGTTGTCATCCAGCTGCCTGATAACTGGCCTGTGTCTCAGGTGCTGATTGGCACAGGCAGTGCGCGACTCCTGCATTTGGGGAGGCTGGGCCTTAGTGCCAGAAGCTCCCTAGAAGTGGTAGGAAGGGGGCACTGGCACCTGGACTGTGGCCCCACCCCCTGCTCCCCGCAAGGCCTGGCCTTGTTCAGCCCCCTCTTCTGAGGTGCCCCCTGTGCACACATTTCTGCCTCTGAGTGGGTGGAGAAGTGTGAGAAGCAGCGGGGGGTGGGGGCGGGGGGAGTAGGTTACCAACTTTCTAATTCCAGAAAACCAAACACCCTTGCCCTGTCTGCTGCCCCGCCCCTTCTCTGAAGCCCCACCCCCTTCACTCCATTTCCTGTCCCCCCCCCAATCGCTTGCTTCCCCCCACCATCGCTCACGTGCTCATTTTCACTGCAAGGCCCAAACAGTCATATTTATTGTTTTGACAGATATATTATGCTAAGTTCAGGTTTTATTTGTTACAGGACGCTACAGCTGGCAGCAAAACAGTCAAAAAGGGTAATTTTTAAAAAAGAAATTTCACAAAGATTTTCATGATTCTTTCCCTCCAATCTTTCCATTTTTTGTAACCAGCTCCATGTTTTTTGTTCACTATGTTATTGTAATTTTACATGTGGAATTAGGACCAGACATTATCACAGCTGCAATGGGTTCATTGAAGGCTCACTCCCGACGCCCAAATACAAATCCATAGAGCACAACCACAGAAATGGACACACTCCCAAACCTACATGCAGATACACGCGTGTATTCATGTGTACACATCTAGCATGCACTCACACATAATGTGGAAATATATTTATTATTACAATTGTTGTTTAGTGCTTAGAGACTCCAACTAAGATCAGGGCTCCAGGGCCGTAGGTGCTGGATATACACACAAAAAGAGTCTGCAACAAAGAGTTTATAATGTAGCTAGACAGAGGTTGGGAGAAATATATGATATATTGGCTCTTCTGCAATTACTAGTCAACATTCACTTTTTAAGAAACAATACATATCTTTTGGAGTTCCCTTCTCTTTTAAAAAATTGTTATGAAATGAATACACACATTTTATGTCATCAATTTTTTGTGTGTGCAAGCCAGCAAAAGGAATAAAAGTCAAAGAGTTAGGCTACTAATTTTATTCACAAAGGTATACACATATGCAGCAATATACGCATCTTCCTACACAAAGACACACACAGTCTCTTACACACATACATGCACACACTTGCCTACACAGAGACACTTTTTCACACACTTTTCCAGGGGCTGCCTAAATCACCCAGCCAGGAAGAGAGGAGGATGGGTTGGAGGGAAAAAGATTTTGGAGTGGGGGGAGGTGGAGGAGAGAGGATGGGGAGGGAAAGAGGCCAAGGCTGAGAGCAGGCTTGGGGTGAGAGGGGGCAGTGAAGGAGAGAGGAGGTATGTGGGATGGATGGGGATGCAGGGGGAGGCAGAAGGCTACAGGTGCATGAGGATGTGGGGGGAACAGGGTTATATAGGGATATAATGGGAGTGCAGCAGTGTATGGAGGTGAATGGGGTGCAGGGGCTTGGGGGGTGAGGGACATGGGGGTGGCGACTCCAGGCAGTAGAGAGGATGGGTAGGAGAGCACTGTAAGGTACAGGGCTGGGATGGGTAGGTGTGAGGGGCAGGCTGGGATGGGACAGGGGAGGGATGCAATGATGGGGCTGTGGTGTGAGGGGGTTGGGATGGGGAGGGATGCAGGGATGGGGAGGGATGCAGCCCCATTCCCAGCACTCAGATACGGGGATACACAGACTGCGGTTCGCAACAGACCGTGGTTTGCCGCAGGGCACGCACCGCAGCTCGAGCCCAGCCACATGAGGAGAAGAGGGCCGGGCAATGGCAGGAGAGGCGCGCACCACGCAACCCCTCAGCAGCCTCCTGCTGAGCACTCAAGTGGCACTAGTTCCTCCCCTGCCCTGACCCAGCCAATGGGAGCTGTGCTGGGGGGAGGGGCAGCATGTGGACCCCCCGCCCCCCAGTAACCCCTAAGGCTAGGAGCCAGACACGCCAGCTGCTACCCAACCTGGGAGTCGCACGGTCTGCAGCATGGTGGCTAGCAGGGAGCCTGCCAGCCCCATTGTGGTGCTGTGCCCGGTCAGCGGTGCTGACCAGAGCCACACCAGGATCCCTTTTAGACTGGGTGCTCTGGTCCAAAACTGGACACCTCATCACCCTAGCGGGGAAGCACCAGAGAAGCACAAGAGATGGCTGGGGGCGGGGCGCCATGGGAGAAGCAGTAGAGCAGGGATGGGAAGAGGAGCAGCATGGGCAGGACCGCCAGGCAAGACTGGGATGCGGGAGCGGAGCCTCGGGGCGCAGCATGGCAGCACTCCAAAGATGGCAGGCCAGCGGCACGCCTCCAAAGGGAGATACGTGGTATCCTGGCCTATTATACCCTCCAGCCATGTTGACTGGCAAACTTCTATAACATTGGGAGAAGCCCCCACAGGTTTGGACTTCTCCTTGGAAGTCCCTGGAGGATTCTCAGCCCTCCTGGCTCTGGCCTAGTGGGTAGAGTTGTGTGAGTGGTCTCCCTCATGCCATCTTGGTGGTGCTCTTTGCAGATGAAACCAGACAGTTCAGAGACAGGGAAAACTAAAGCCCAGTCAAACCAGTAACAGAACCTCTCCAAACAGGGAAAGGTGTGTGAGTCAGCTAGGATAGGACCCAAATGGCTGTCCCCTAACTACTCTATCAGGCTCCTTCCTACCACTGCTCATTCTTGTGTTTCCCTCCTTGTCCTACTCCCCTTTTTCCCCTTTGTGCTTTCGGGCCTCCTCACCTCATTCCAGTACCTCACATTCTGTTTCTCACTTCTCAGACGCTCTTTCTCTTCCTTCTCCTTCCTGCATCTCCCTCCCTCTTCACTCCCTCCTTCCTGTTCTCTTTCCCTCCGCACCGTTCCCCCCACTCATAGGCACCAACTTTCCCCGGCGCCGGTAGGTGCTCGCGCCCGCCCCCACTGGCCCCGCACCCATTACAACCCTTTCCTGCCCCTGCCCCGCACCCATTACAACCCTTTCCGCAAAGTCCGTGCCCCAACTCCGCCCCCTCCCTGCCCCTATTGGACCCCTTCCCCAAATCCCCGCCCCAGCCCTGCCTCTTCCCCGAGCAGAGCCCGGCGCGCTCAGGGGAGGAGGAGGAGCGGAGGTGAGCTGGGGCGGTGGGGGCAGGATGGGGAGCTGCCGATGGTGCAGAGCACCCCACCAATTTTTCCCAATGGGTGCTCCAGCACCGGAGCACCCACAGAGTTGGCACCTATGCCCCCACTTCCCCATAGGGTTGCCAACATTCTAATCGCACAAAACTGAACACCCTAACCCCGCCTCTTGTTCAAGGCCCCACCCTTGCTCACTCCATCCCTCCTCTCTCTGTTGCTCGCTCTCCCCCACCCTCACTCACTCATTTTCACTGGGATGGGGCAGGGAATTGGGGTACAGGAGGGGACTCTGGGCTGGGGGGGTGGGCTGTGGGTTGGGGGCCAGAAATGAGGGGTTTGGAGTGCAGGAGGGGGCTCTGGCCTGGGGGCTGGGGAGCAGGCTCTGGGGTGCAGCTGGGGATGAGGGGTATGCAGGGCAGGAGGGGGCTCTGGGCTGGGGGTTGGAGCTGAGGGGTTTGGAGTGAGGGAGGGGGTCCAGGCTGAGGCAGGAGATTGGGGTGTGGGAGGGTGTACGAGTTCTAGGCTAGGGGTGTGGGTTCCAGAGTGGGGCCAGAAATGTGGGGGGGGTCAGGGTGCGGGAGAGGGCTCTGGGCTGGGGCAGGAGGTTGGGGTGTGGGAGCGGTTCAAGGTGTGGGCTCTGGGCAGTGCTTACCTCTGGGGGGTGCTCCCCAGAAGTGGCAACATGTCCCTTGGCTCCTATGCACAGGGGTAGCCAGGCGGCTCTATGCGGTGCGCTCTGCCTCCACATGCAGGTGTCTTCCCCCGCAGCTCCCCCTGGCCGTGGTTCCTGGCCAATGGGAACTGTGGGAACGGTGCCTGCTGGCTGCACCTACACCTAGTTGCCGGGGGATGTGTCACCACTTCCAGGAGCCTGTCAGCCCCGTGCCACCTAGACTTTGAATGGCCCGTCAGTGGTGCTGAGTGGAGTTGCTACAGTCCCTTTTCGACCGGGTGTTCCAGTCAAAAACAGACACCTGGCAACCCTATTTCCCCATCCCTCTTATTTTCTCTACCCTTCGTCTCTCCCTCCCCTCACCACCACCAGGATTCAGATTTCCCATTGGCCTGTCTGGTTCCTCTTCTCCCACAGGGTGTTCCTAAAGCATGATGAATGCATCTGATTGATTGGGAAGAAACGGCTTGGACTGGGGTTCCCAGCTTTCCTCAGCCAGGCCTCTTCAAGCTCTGCTCCAGGAAAACTGGCTCCAGTAGCTCAAGCCAGCAGAGGCCCTGCATGGGAGGAAAGCTCATAAAACCCAGGTGTGTTATCGCTCTGCATTGCTGTCAGCCTTAGAACATGAGCCTCCCTCAGAGCTGTGTGCTCCCTGCCAAGTGATTGGAAAGAAAGTGAAGGGCCAGCCAGGGCAGGTGTCAGGTTTCTGCTCAGGGAAAGGAATGAGGCTGTGCTGTCTGAAATCCCACACATGCAATTTCACTGGGGAGTACCACAAGCCTTATCAGGATTCAGGCACTGGCTGCTCAGAAGAGGGATAGTTTCCCATTCTTGGTCTCTCTGCGCTCTTTCTCTCTCTAACCCTCTGCTCTTTCTTTCTCTCATCTGTTTCCTTTGACGCTGGTACCAGGCCCACTGCCAAGTCTCTGATCCATTAGTGAGGTGCCTTGTTGACTGAAGCACAAATCATGATGGATCCGGGTGCAATTAGCAGCTCCTAGCACCTCATCTGGAAGACATTAGCTTGGCTGGGGGGAGGCAGAATTGGGAGGGGAAGAGAGAAATACGAAAGAATTGATGTAGATGCCAAACTGAATAAATAGCCTATTTTTATAACATTAAGGAACCACAATCCAGCAGCAGATAGTGATGTGCAAACAGGGGAGACAGGGCGTGTAGTTACCATATCCTAGTCAACATGGCCCCCAGAACTATAACACATTCTGGGGGTGTACGGTGGTTACTGAACTCTCGGACTTGCAGTTACCATGTCCCATACAAAGTGTCCCTTGGTTTTCTCACACAGGCCCAGACTGATGATTATGGTGTTCCACAGAGTGTGCCCCTTGGGGTACCATAACATCACCAGCTGGGAGGCTTGGTTCTCTAGGTGCCTCCCAGTGTGTGCTGCTATGGCCTACAGTACCACTCACTCCCAGAGCCATGCCAGGGGTGGGGTTATGATGTCCTGTACAGTATCATGGCGCACTAAAGTGTCCTAGATTGTATGGCTATAAACAAGCCAGGACTCAGCCCTGGTCTACACTGCGAGTTTAGGTCGAATTTAGCAGTGTTAGATCGATTTAACCCTGCACCCATCCACACGCCGAAGCCATTTTTGTTGACTTAATGGGCTCTTAAAATCGATTTCTGTACTCCTTTCCGACGAGGGGATTAGCGCTGAAATCAACATCTCCAGGTCGAATTTGGGGTAGTGTGGACGCAATTCGACGGAATTAGCCTCCGGGAGCTATCCTACAGTGCTCCATTCTGACTGCTCTGGACAGCACTCTCAACTCGGATGCACTGGCCAGGTAGACAGGAAAAGCCCCATGAACTTTTGAATTTCATTTCCTGTTTGGCCACCGCGGTGCGACCATGCAGAGCTCATCAGCAGAGGTGACCATGGAGTCCCAGAATCGCAAAAGAGCTCCAGCATGAACCAAATGGGAGGTACTGGATCTGATTGCTGTATGGGGAGACGAATCCGTGCCATCAGAACTCCGTTCCAAAAGATAAAATGCCAAAATATTTGAAAAAATCTCCAAGGGCATGAAGGACAGAGGCTATCACAGGGACCCGCAGCAGTGCCATGTGAAATTTAAGGAGCTCAGGCAAGCCTACCAAAAAACCCAAGAGGCGAACATCCGCTCGGGGTCAGAGCCTCAGACATGCCACTTCTATGATGAGCTGCATGCAATTCTAGGGGGTGCCCCTACAACTACCCTACAACTACCCCTCACCTGTACGTGGACTCCTACAAGGGAGTCTCACGCAACAGGGATGAGGATTTTGTGGATGAGGAAGATGATAGAGCACACCAGGCAAGCGGAGAAACTGTTCTCCCCAACAGCCAGGAACTGTTTATCACCCTGGAGACAGCACCCTCCCAACCTGAGCTCCTGGACCTTGAAGGCGGAGAAGGCACCTCTGGTGAGTGTACCTTTTTAAATATAATACACGGTTTAAAAGCAAGCGCGTTTAATGATTAATTTGCCCTGAAGACTTGGGATGCATTCGCAGCCAGTACAGCTACTGAAAAAGTCTGTTAACATGTCTGGGGATGGAGCGGAAATCCTCCAGGGACATCTCAATGAAACTGTCCTGGAGGTACTCCCAAAGCCTTTGCAAAAGGTTTCTGGGGAGGGCAGCCTTATTGCATCCTCCATGGTAGGATACTTTACCACGGCAGGCCAGTAGCACGTAGTCTGGAATCATTGCATAAGAAAGCATGGCAGCATGTGGTCCCTGTGTTTGCTGGCATTCAAGCAACATCCATTCTTTATCTCTCTCTGTGTTACCCTCAGAGTGAAATCATTCATGGTCACCTGGTTGAAATAGGGGAATTATCCCACAGAGACTTGGTGGGATAACTCACATAACTGGAGTACTGTCCTGGATGGATATAAACTGTTCAGGAAGGACAGGCAGGGCAGAAAAGGTGGGGGAGTTGCATTGTATGTAAGAGAGCAGTATGACTGCTCAGAGCTCTGGTATGAAACTGCAGAAAAACCTGAGAGTCTTTGGATTAAGTTTAGAAGTGTGAGCAACAAGGGTGATGTCGTGGTGGGAGTCTGCTATAGAACACCGGACCAGGGGGATGAGGTGGACGAGACTTTCTTCCGGCAACTAACGGAAGTTACTAGATCGCAGGCCCTGGTTCTCATGGGAGACTTCAATCACCCTGATATCTGCTGGGAGAGCAATACAGCAGTGCACAGACAATCCAGGAAGTTTTTGGAAAGTGTAGGGGACAATTCCTGGTACAAGTGCTGGAGGAACCACTAGGGGCAGAGCTTTTCATGACCTGCTGCTCACAAACCGGGAAGAATTAGTAGGGGAAGCAAAAGTGGAGGGGAACCTGGGAGGCAGTGACTATGAGATGGTCGAGTTCAGGATCCTGATACAAGGAAGAAAGGAGAGCAGTAGAATACGGACCCTGGACTTCAGAAAAACAGACTTTGACTCCCTCAGGGAACGCCCTGGGAGAATAACATGAGGGGGAAAGGAGTCCAGGAGAGCTGGCTGTATTTTAAAGAATCCTTATTGAGGTTACAGGGACAAACCAACCCGATGTGTAGAAAGAATAGTAAATATGGCAGGCGACCAGCTTGGCTTAACAGTGAAATCCTTGCTGATCTTAAACACAAAAAAGAAGCTTACAAGAAGTGGAGGATTGGACAAATGGCCAGGGAAGAGTATAAAAATATTGCTCGGGCATGCAGGAGTGAAATCAGGAAGGCCAAATCACACCTGGAGTTGCAGCTAGCAAGAGATGTTAAGCGTAACAAGAAGGGTTTCTTCAGGTATGTTAGTAACAAGAAGAAAGTCAAGGAAAGTGTGGGCCCCTTACTGAATGAGGGAGGCAACCTAGTGACAGAGGATGTGGAAAAAGCTAATGTACTCAATGCTTTTTTTGCCTCTGTCTTCATGAACAAGGTCAGCTCCCAGACTACTGCACTGGGCAGCACAGCATGGGGAGGAGGGGATCAGCCCTCTGTGGAGAAAGAAGTGGTTTGGGACTATTTAGAAAAGCTGGACAAGCACAAGTCCATGGGGCCAGATGTACTGAATCCGAGAGTACTAAAGGAGTTGGTGGATGTGACTGCAGAGCCATTGGCCGTTGTCTTTGAAAACTCATGGCGATCGGGGGAGGTTCCGGATGACTGGAAAAAGGCTAATGTAGTGCCAATCTTTAAAAAAGGGAAGAAGGAGGATCCTGGGAACTACAGGCCAGTCAGCCTCACCTCAGTCCCTGGAAAAATCATGGAGCAGGTCCTCAAGGAATCAATTCTGAAGCACTTAGAGGAGAGGAAAGTGATCAGGAACAGTCAGCATGGATTCACCAAGGGCAAGTCATGCCTGACTAATCTAATTGCCTTCTATGACGAGATAACTGGCTCTGGATGAGGGGAAAGCAATGGACATGTTGTTCCTCGACTTTAGCAAAGCTTTTGACACAGTCTTCCACAGTATTCTTGCCAGGAAGTTAAAGAAGTATGGGCTGGATGAATGGACTATAAGGTGGACAGAAAGCTGGCTAGATTGTCGGGCTCAACGAGTAGTGATCAATGGCTCCATGTAGAGTTGGCAGCCAGTATCAAGTGGAGTGCCCCAAGGTTCGGTCCTCGGGCCAGTTTTGTTCAATATCTTCATTAATGATCTAGAGGATGGCGTGGATTGCACCCTCAGCAAGTTTGCAGATGACACTAAACTGGGAGGAGAGGTAGATACGCTGGAGGGTAGGGATAGGACCCAGAGGGCCCTAGATAAATTAGAGGATTGGGCCAAAAGAAATCTGAGGAGGTTCAACAAGGACAAGTGCAAAGTCCTACACTTAGGACAAAAGAATCCCATGCACCGCTACAGACTAGGGACCGAATGGCTCGGCAGCAGTTCTGCAGAAAAGGACCTAGGGGTTACAGTGGATGAGAAGCTGGATATGAGTCAACAGTGTGCCCTTGTTGCCAAGAAGGCCAATGGCATTTTGGGGTGTATAAGTAGGGGCATTGCCAGCAGATCGAGGGACGTGATCGTTCCCCTCTATTCAACATTGGTGAGGCCTCATCTGGAGTACTGTGTCCAGTTTTGGGCCCCACGCCACAAGAAGGATGTGGAATAATTGGAAGACGTCCAGCAGAGGGCAACAAAAATGATTAGGGGACTGGAACACATGACTTATGAGGAGAGGCTGAGGGAACTGGGATTGTTTAGTCTGTGGAAGAGAAGAATGAAGGGGGATTTGATAGCGGCTTTCAACTACCTGAAAGGGGCTTCCAAAGAGGATGGATCTAGACTGTTCTCAGCGGTAGCAGATGACAGAATGAGGAGTAATGGTCTCAAGTTGCAGTGGGGGAGGTTTAGGTTGGATATTAGGAAAAACTTTTTCACTAGGAGGGTGGTGAAACACTGGAATGCGTTACCTAGGGAGCTGGTGAAATCTCCTTCCTTAGAAGTTTTTAAGGTCAGGCTTGACAAAGCCCTGTCTGGGATGATTTTGTTGGGGATTGGCCCTGCTTTGAGCAGGGGGTTGGACTAGATGACCTCCTGAGATCCCTTCCAACCCTGATATTCTATGATTCTATGATGCTATGAATTTTATTAAGGGGACATTCAAAGGTGGCCATTCCTGCTGGGCTGTTTGTCTGTGGCCAAAAAGAAATCATCTCCGCTGTTAGCCACATGGTGGGGGGAGGAGTGAAGCGATCATCCCAGAGAATTGGGTGTGTCGAGGAGTTAGTTGGGTTTGTGCTGCATGTTAACCCGAAAACATCAGCCCCTTCTTTTAAATGGCCAATATGTCTTTTTCAATTTTACTCTCCCTTTTTTTCCTCCTGCAGCTGCAAATGTTTCAATGCTGCCACTAGCATCTCCATCCCAGAGGCTAGCGCAAATAAGAAGGTGAAAAAAACGTACTCGCAATGAAATGTTCTCTGAGCTCATGCAGTCCACCCAAACTGAAAGAGCCCAGCAGAATGCGTGGAGGCAGACAATGGCAGAGTCCAGAAAAGCACAAAGTGGACAGGAGGGATGTGCAAGAGGACAGGTGGCGGGAGCAACAGGAGAGGTGGCGAGATCAAGAGGAAAGGTGGCAGCAGCATGATGAGAGGAGGCAGGATGCAATGCTGAGGCTACTGGAGGATCAAACTGATATGCTCTGGTATATGGTTGAGGTGCAGGAAAGGCACAGACCGCCACTGCAGCCCCTGTGTAGCCAACCACCCTCCTCCCCAAGTTCCATAGCCTCCTCGCCCAGATGCCCAAGAACGCGGGAAGGGGGCCTCCTCCGGGCACCCAACCACTCCACCCCAGAGGACTGCCCAAGCAACAGAAGTCTGGCATTCAATAAGTTTTGAAGTGCAGTGTGGCCTTGTCCTTCCCTCCTGTCCCAGCCCTCCCAAGCTACCTTGGCAGTCATCCCCCTATTTGTGTGATGAATTAAAAAAGAATGCATGAATTTGAAACAACAATTACTTTATTGCCTCTGCAAGCGGTGATTGAAGTGGGGAGGGGAGGGCGGTTGGCTTACAGGGAACTAGAGTGAACCAAGGGGATGGGTTTTCATCAAGGAGAAACAAACAGAACTGTCACACTGTAGCTTGGTCAGCCATGAAACTGGTTTTCAAAGCTTCTCTGATGCGCAGTGCGCCATGCTGTGCTCTTCTAACTGCCCTGGTGTCTGGCTGCGCGTAATCAGCAGCCAGGTGATTTGCCTCAACTTCCCACCCCGCCATAAACGTTTCCCCCTTACTCTCTCAGATACTGTGGAGCACACAGCAAGCAGTAATAACAGTGGGAATATTGGTTTTGCTGAGGTATAACCTAGTCAGCAAACAGCACCAGCGAGCTTTTAAATGTCTAAAGGCACATTCGACCACCATTCTGCACTTGCTCAGCCTATAGTTGAACTGCTCCTTACTACTGTCCAGGGTGCCTGTGTATGGCTTCATGAGCCATGGCATTAAGGGGTAGGCTGGGTCCCCAAGGATAACTATAGGCATTTCAACATCCCCAACGGTTATTTTCTGGTCTGGAACGTAAGTCCCTTGCTGCAGCTGTTCATACAGACCAGAGTTCCTGAAGATGCGAGCATCATGTACCTTTCCTAGCCATCCTATGTTGATGTTGGTGAAACGTCCCTTGTGATCCACCAGTGCTTACAGCACCATTGAAAAGTACCCCTTGTGGTTTATGTACTGGCTCCCTTGGTGATCCAGTCCCAAGATAGGGATATGCGTTCTGTCTATCGCCCCACCACAGTTAGGGAATCCCATTGCAGCAAAGCCATCCACTACGACCTGCACATTTCCCAGAGTCACTACCCTTGATAGCAGCAGCTCAGTGATTGCGTTGGCTACTTGGATCACAGCAACCCCCACAGTAGATTTGCCCACTCCAAATTGATTCCCAACTGACCGGTAGCTGTCTGGCGTTGCAAGCTTCCAGAGGGCTATCGCCACTCGCTTGTGAACTGTGAGGGCTACTCCCATCTTGGTATTCTTGCACTTCAGGGCAGGGGACAGCAAGTCACAAAGTTCCACAAAAGTGCCCTTACACATGCGAAAGTTTCGCAGCCACTGGGAATCATCCCAGACCTGCAACACTATGCGGTCCCACCAGCCTGTGCTTGTTTCATGGGCCCAGAATCAGTGTTCCACGGCATGAGCCTGCCCAATTGCCACCAGGATGGCCAGATTGCCAGGGCCCATGCTTTGAGAGAAGTCTGTGTCCATGTCCTCATCACTCTCGTCACTGCGCTACCATCACTTCCTTGCCTGCTTTTGCAGGTTCTGGTTCTGCATATATTGCATGGTAATGTGCAAGGTGTTTACAATGCTCATAACTGCCGTGGTGATCTGAGCGGGCTCCACGCTTGCCATGGTATGGCGTCTGCAGGACAGCAGAGTTGCAGGGGAAGCGGTGGTTGGATGACCAGTTTTGCAGACCTACTGCACCGTCTGCTGCCAGGACACAACAGCTGAGCGGGTTGCATGCTTGACGTGGTATGGCGAGACAAGAGCAACCGAGCAGAGTTGAGACCACCAGGAGAGCAGCGTGCCAGTGGAAGGGTGCTCTGTGAGTGGCTGGTCCCTTGTTTTCCAGGCGGGGAGGATGAAGGAGAAAGACTTGGTTCTGGTTAAGCCCTTGGTCACATGAGGATGCCTTTCCTATTACTTTTTTGTTTTTCCTTCTTAGTAACACTTCCAATTAACTCTCCCAACTTGCTGACATATTGTACTCTGCCCTGCATGAGGGGTGGGCTTGTGTCAGTCTCAAGTAAGGAATAATGTGGGGTTGTTCAAATCAGGGACTTTTAGTCATGGTCACCACTTGCCCCTTGCCCCTGACCCGACAAAGAGAATTTGGGAACCACATGATACTGAAGGATGACCCTACTGAGGAGAGCTTTAAGACCATGATCAAAGGCATGTGGATACCATGTGATGTGTGGTAGACGTGCCAGAGAGTTCATCATGACATTATCAGGATTAAATTTGGGCCCAAATTTAGGAACTGGGGGGAAGCAGAAGAAAAAAACCCAAGCTCTTACAAAACCAAAGACCACGAGATCATTCAAATGGAAACAATTTTTTTTTAGCTCTAAAAACATTCCTCTGTGGCATTTGCAACCCAAACATTGCATCATTGTGCTAGGGCATAAGGACCTGCTAATGAAACTGACTGCAAAACAACGACCTATTTTCCTTGTCCAAGCTGTGAGAAGTGCAAAAAGTAAACAGGACAAATAGTGCCATGGGAATAGTGTGACAAATATTTATTTGAGTAACCTAGAGTGGGATTTCCAAAAGGATCTCAATGAGTTAAGTCCCCAAATCTCACTGAATTTCAATTGGCACCAAATTCAGTTAGGGTCTTTTGAAAATCACAGCCCTAACACGTTATAGGAAAGGATTTTTGTAAAGAACCTAATAGCATATTTTTAAGATTGTAAGACAACTTCTGTTAAAAGGCTTTTAAAAAAATATTTTCTTATTTTCTAAAAAACAATAATTTGGATTTGAAATATCTCATGCAGTGTGAGTGTTAGTGTGGGATTTTTTGTGGAGGGGGCACAGGTGGAGGTGTGTATGTCGGGGGGAGAAAATTGTCCAAGTCGTTCTGTATCTTACACTTTTAATGTACCTCCTCCCTGGGGACTCCACCCATTTTCCAACAGGCAAGAGTGTTGTCTTCTGAGCACTGTGGGGCCCAGTCCTCTGGCTTCAAGCAGGAGATATGAGTTTTTACAAGAACCTTGTGGGACTCTCCAGGATGATAAATCTGCTACCTGATTAAAGAACAGGAGGCACCTGAGCCGAGGGTAACAATCTTCGCACCATGAGAGCAGGCTTTGGTACACACTCTGTTATAGGGGAATTCATGGCTACTCCTGTCCCAGGCTGTCCCAGCAGGAGGCGCTGTAGGCAGCCGTGCAGGAACCCTGGCTGTGGGAGAATTCATAGTTACTCCAACCCCAGCAGGAGACACTATAGAAACAGCCATGAAAAACTATTTAGCGATAGTTCAATTTCTTGGGCGGATAAGCTGCCACTCTTTTGTTGAGATAGAGAAGGGGCAAATGTATTGATCAAGATCAAGATCGATCTGTAAATAGTAATTTCGCTGGTAGGTCATTTAAACAGACAGAAGCAGCTACTGCTAACTTCATCCATCATCCAAGAGTCCTTCTCATGACACGGACCTGTGTGCTGCCCGCTACACTTTGAGCTCAGTGCCTCTGGCCAGGCTGTTTGCTGCCCTATAAGGTAACTGAATCTTCACAGTTAATTTGATCTCTCTAGAGTCACTAAAACCTTCTTGGTGCATGTTTGGGCCTTGGAAAAATGACTAAGGAGCTGCAGAAGGAATTAATTTATGCAGGAAAACTAAAAGAATTAAAGGCCCCGTTCACCTCTCACTTTACACTAGAATTTACATGGGTGTGAATTAAGTGGGGTTTACATGAGGGTAACTGAGAGAAGAACCAAGCCTGAAATAAGCATTGCTTTCTAATTAACCGTTAAGATGAGATCAAAGAAATACCAAAGTGGGCAAGAGTTTGTTTTGGATGGTTCAACCTAGTAAAATCAGAAGTAATGGGACGAAATATAGCAGAGGAAAATTTAGGCTGAATATCAGGAATCGATGAATCAGAATCTCCATCTTGTATCTGTCAACTGCAGGGTTCTGAAGCATCTGGCCACTGTCAGAGGCCAGATGCTGGATGAGATGGATTTTGGGACTGAGCTAGTCTGGCTGTTCCTATATTCCTATAAGAGGTGCCCCAGGACTAGCTCCAGGTCAGGAATGACTTTTTGTTTTGAAGTTTCCAGGAATTAGGGTGGCTGTTAAATGCTTTGAGATCCTGGTCTGAAAGATGCTGTAGAAATGTGTGTCCAGCCTAGTGCAAGGTAAATCCAGGCATGTGTGCACACAGGTACAGCTCTTTTTGCCTGTTGCACAATCCAGAGTGGGGATCCCCATGTTCCAACATTGTGGTGGCCTTTAAAGGGACAAAGTGTTGTTCTGAATGAGGAACTATGAAAAGAGATACTGTAACTAGAGAAGAGGGTATGTGTGTATCAAACAACAGCTAAAGAGGAGGCTTAAGTTTGTAAGTCAGTATCTGCATGTCTTAATACCAGAAATTGTGAGGAATTGTTTAGGATGATCCTTATCACTGGAAGTAATGGGCTGAAAAGGACAACTTAAAGTGAATAACATAATGTTATGCTGGAAGGTGGTAGTGGCTGCCACTAAGCGGGTCTTTGATCTATAAACAATCACAGACCAGGTTAAAATGGAAGGTGCAATTAAACCCTTCATGTAGTGAGCTTGCTGGAAACAGAAGCCACTGTCCAAGGCAATGGGCTGCATAGCAAGGCTCAATCAGAAGCTAAGTCATATGGGCTGAGGGGCTCCCTGATTGCAAATGCAGGGGCTAAGGGACTGTTTGTCAAGCTGGGTGTGTGTTAGAGGGAGAGCACCAGCAGACAGAAAGAGAAACATTTATCAGCGTGGCCCTGAGAGGGAGCAGAGACACAATTCTTTGGTGTGCAGAACTGACTAGAGAGGCAGACTTGGAAACAGTGACCAAGGAAACTGCCTGCTGTGTGTTCCCACTGGGTTCAGGAGAGCAGGGTTTTGTGGGAATTCATTGTAAATAAACAGGATTGCACCAGACAACATACCTGCCTCCATCATCCATTTCTCCTAATGGAAACAGTCCCGCAAAGACCCCGAATATTGGCTAACCACTCAGGCCAAAGGGATAACAGTAAGTTTGCTAACGCTGAGAACCGAGGCTGTGGAATTGTGTGTGGAAACCCCATCACTTGGGACATTTCAAACTGAATGGGACAAAGTGCTGGAAAATGTACTGTGGGGAAGGACCCTGTGTCAGGCAGATGACTGAGGGGCCTGGCAGAACTGCCCCATCTCTGATTGCTAGAAGTCACTAACTATCTGAATCTTTCTCTGGCCCTGTCAGCAGAGAAGGCCAAGGGGCTATTCTTGGTGTAATCCCATGGAGGCCAGTGGGGTTACACCAGGGGTGAATTTGGCCCAGCAAGTTTGAAGCTGATCACGCAGCCCCTGGAAAGCAGCAGCCACCAGGGAAAGCAGAAGGCAATGGGGATTGTGGAGAAGGCTCTTTCCTGGGCTGAGGCAGGAACAGGGCCAGGCCAGCACTGTAGGCTTTTGTCCTAGGTGCCTCCCTGTCTTGGGATACCAGGTGCTGGAGCAGGGATAGGGGTTAGCAGATTTTTTCCATGCTGTTTCTCCACGGTCCCTCACAGAGCCCATCAGGACAGCCTTTTATCAGCATTGCACGCTTTAGTGAGTCTGTCATGACTCACGCACAATGTGCTCCACGCTGGATTAATCCAGGCTTTACGCTTGGGATGTGGCGAGGGAGAGAAATGGATGTATGGACTAATGGGGGCTGGAGAGATCAGAAACCCAGTCCCTTCACATATTGAAGATAGGCTCTCAATTTTAGGGTGATCTGAATGGGCCAAGAAAGAACAAACCTAGGTCAATGGGGATGTGTACTAAAAGAACAAGTGGGGAGGGGAATACAGCTGTAGATAATTAAGCTTGGAAGGATTAGATTGTTATTGGTAAATGTCGATTTTCACCACGCACACACAGAAAAATGTTTCCATTGATGATGATGGAAATTTACAGATAGGCTGCTTGAGAATTTACTTTGATTTAAGGCTAAAATTTTGACATATGATAGCGAGAGTTTGTGTTAACAGTTATAAAACGTTAGCTTTTTGAACTACAGGGTCTACTCTCATTAAGTGATTAGTGTCTGACATCCCGCTCCGTAACTTCCCACAACTTTGAACACTTAAATTGAAAAAAACGCTTTACAATAAATATTTGAAGGGTATTATCAATTATTTTAAATATTGATTTCTGCCATGCCTACAGATACAGTCCTGTTCTTACAGTCTTATCAGAGAAGAAGTGTGATTAGAGCTAGATTAAATATGCCCTGAACCCTCAAAGACTGGACCGCAAGTTCAGGATCTCTTGAATCAGCAAAATTAGCCCAGAAACCCCTTGAACAGCCTTCTAGCATTATTGCTGCTTTCCACGCACTAAGCACCAACTCAGTCTTTGCCCAGATTACTTTTATTTCACTTTAAGAGACTCCACAAAGAAAAAACTCCTAGGAGGGTAAAGATGCAGTGCCCAGAATACCAAATCAGAACAACGCAACCATCTCATCTCATCAGCTTTGATGCCTAGCCAGAATGAGGATGTATAAATAAATACAAGCCACAGGGACCCCTGAATGAAGCCTCTGGAAAAATGAAGGTTTCAGAAAAATCAGAACGCAGCATAATCATCACGGATAACAACCAAGGATCACAGACAATAGCAAAAGACTATTGCACTGCATTGTGGATTCATTTATTTAGTTAGACCTTTAAGAACCAAAGTTTTGCAAGACAGATCCAAATGCAAAAAAAAGAAAAAAAAGAGTGCCATCGGGTTCACTGTTTATTCACATTAGAACCTAGTGCTCCAAAGAGTGGTGCTTCGGCTAAACTCTTTCCGCTGCCTCCTCTCCCCTCAGCCAGAGCACCACTTGCAGAGCCCTGCCCTGACTAGTGTATATCCAAGTGCAACTGTCCTGTGGTGGACTCATAACCTGTATATTTGAGGATCTGTGCTTAGGATCTTGGAGATCTTATGCACTGCAGGTTAGATGAGAACAACATACGTTGCTCTTAAGTACTTGAATGTCACCACAGGAGCAGAAGGGGGGCCAGGGAACTGCACAGAGGCAGCAGTTATGTCTGCCTGCCCACGTCTAATGACTGCAGACAAGGCACTGAAGGCTGCAGGTTGCCTAAGGCCAAGCTCAGAGCAGATTCCGGGCACCAGGGAGTGTGAGTGGAGATTAATGAGAAGTAGGAGCCACATCGACCACCAAGTCTGGGGGAAGCAGAGGGGGCCCCTCTGGGCATTGCTTTGGAGCTTCTAAAACCTCTGGTTCCAATCCATCGCTACCATGTGGCCCCTTTATGGCAACCAGGGGATGCCCCTGATGTAGGAGGCTTCCCCCAGCTATTACAGAACAGGCATAGCATACAGGAGTATCTGTCTCAAGGGGCATATCTGGGAGTGAAGAGGCATGGCCCACGTACTATTGAGCTCCGAGTATTCCTGGGTGCTGTAATTCTCTTGGGGCTGCAGGCAGTTGGGCACAAGTTAGGGTAGTCCTCAGGCTGCTCTAACCTGTGCCAGGGGCCTGCGCATCCCCCAGAATGACCCAAAGAACAAAGGCACAAAGCTGGCATAAAATTTTCACTGACAGGAGTGAGAGTTTGGATGTGCAAAGAATACAAGATTAAGGCCAGAGTTTGCAACTCAAAGTGAAACTGTAACTCCCCAATTTTCAATGTTCCTGGTGAATGAAATGCAGGACATCAGTCATTACCAGCAGTGGAGAAAGAAATTCTTCCTGTGCTTAAATTAATACATTAAGGTGTCATAAAGAGGACAAGGAGAGGACTTGTCTTCAGAAATTAGAAATGGTAAAATCAGTCCTGGATCTAAGCTTCCCTTAAGCTTGGGTGGATTTAGATCCCAGGAGCCATTTGGGGGCAGTCCATTTAAATATGATTAATTATTAAAAAAAAAATCGTGTGTTTTAAAATGTGGTCTCACTATGTATGCTGTTTTTACAATTTTTGTATTTTGCTCAGCCTGGACAATTAGTTTAGGGCATTTTCACTTAGATTAATTAGGAATAATTATGAATTATAGTTGAATACAGGCACTTGTAACGGGGAGCCTTTAGGAAACACTTATTTTCACTTTCTCACTGAGGTAGAAGCTTTTTATATTTGGCGCATTCATTCATTTTGGGCCACTGAGTACAGGAAAAATCCCAAATGCTCCACCTTTCTATCAGAGGCATGAAAAAGTCATCATTCTAACCATTCATGAACATTTTTGATATTCTACCATGAAGTTAATATAATATAGTCTATCCCCGAATATTTTTAAGACAGTGGACCAAATTTAAAGGTGAGTCTACACAGCTGTAACTCACAACCTTAGGGGCCTATTGACTATTGCCCTGCATCTTGTACAATCCTTTACACCCACCAACTGCTTGTCTATGCACGCAAATTGTACCTCGTTAGCTGTACCAGTGTGCAGCTAAAGAAGCAAAACCATCTGAGGGTGGATACAGATGTATAGTATCAAGCACCTTTCTACCAAGCATAGCTCTACCTGTGCAGGAAGGGAACAAAGCTATAGCAGGATAAGGCACTGTTACACCGGTATAGCTGTGTCCATACTAGGGATTGTACAGGTATAACTAGACCAGTAAAAAAAAGTCCCACCCTAGCTGAGATAATTATGCTGGTACAAAACTTGCATAGCCTAGGCCAGGGCAAGTGGGGCATAAAATCTATGGCTACACAAGAGGGCCCAGAAAAAAAGGAGTATAGTAAGAAAAACAATCAACAGGAGGAGGATGTAGGAACTTTGTTCTCACTCTGCTATAACTTACACCTTGTTACAGTGCCTTCTGGTTGCTCAGTGGGGAACTTCACCATCTTAGACTCCTCTACACATTAATAAGGGGGTGAAAGGGCCTCCTAAGTGTAAGAGGTTATGTCTACACTACAGCGGTATAGCTATGGCACTGTAGCTGTGCTGCTGTAGTGTAGACACTTCCTGCAGCGAGGGAAGGTTTTTTTCTGTTGATGTAGTTAATCCATCTCTCAGAGGTGGTAGGTAGGTTGACGGATGAATTCTTCTGTTGACCTACCCATATGTACACTGGGGGTTAGGGTGACCTAACTTCATTGCACAGGGCACACAATTTTTCACAGCCCTAAGTGATGGATATAGGTCAATCTAATTTCCAAGCGCCGACCAGGCCTAAAATAAACTAGTTTAAATGTGACTTAAAACCATTTGAAGTGTGTCTACGTTAAGGGGTCGTATTGATATCACTAAATCAACATCAAAGCAATTTAGTTTACACTAGTGCAAATTTCCTAAACTAGATAAGCCTAGTTCTTGCATCACCTCTGAAATTTAGTACACTGTGTTTTGATGACTCAAGCCCTTCCCTCTTTGTTTTCTCTGATTTGTCCAATCTATTGTTAAAAGATGCTTAGTTTCTGAATCCTGCTCTGACACTTTCTTCTCTGATCTTCTCTCCAGCCAAACAAGGTTTTATTTGTTTGTTTAATTTGACGTGCCAAGAGAGAAACGATCCCATTTCCTATGGATTATCAAAGTCACAAATAGCTTTACAACAGAGTAAACAAAGTAAAACTCATGTCTCAAGTCTTTGAACTAGGGGCTTTCTAATCACTTCACTTCTTAATGTGATTCCTTTCCCTCTCTCCCCTGCTGCTGTCAAGATGACTTTCTGGCCACTTCTAATAGAGGCCGCTCCCCTCAGCCCAGCCCTGTCCTCTGGATGAAATAATCATAGCCTCTTTGTTCTTCTCTTCACCAATATAACCAGCAATCCAGCTTGACAGCTTTGTACCCCTGCAAAAGGGTTTTTTCCCCTTCTGTCTAGTTTTTGGCTCTGTGGCCCAATCCCCTCCCAGCAAACTCCCATTTTCACTAAGATCAAGAACTGAAAGCACTTCCTCACTGAGGATTTTTCCATTGACTTTACTAGGAGTTTTGCCTGAACAAGGAATTGGTGTTAGGACTGAAATACACTCTAATTGCGCAGCCATCGGTGTATATTTTAATTCTGATTTGAGATGGGCTTGAGTCACAGAGTTTATAATCAGGATTCAAATTTTCACAGAAGTCAGAGGCATTTTGAATTCCTGGTTTTGGATGGGTTCAGTGCAGAGATAGTTGTCAGCCACAAAATTCAGATTGAAAACTTCTCCAAAGTTTTGCGGGTGCTTGGATCTGGAATTTTGAGCTCCCCCTACCCCTGTTCTGTTTATTACTTCTACAGTAATTGGATGGCCAGTGTGGATGAATTCAGCCTAGCAGGATGTATGAGAAAACTCGCTTTCTTCCCTGGCTGAATGAGCAAATTTAACTGAGCCTGTTACCCACTGAGTGTCTTATCGAAACTCCACTGTCCAGTTTCCTTTGAGTTCTCTCTTTCATCTGGAGTCCTCTTATGCTCCCCTGTCTTCCTCAGCACAATGTCAAACAGCTGGAGTTTCTGCAGCTTGGAGGAGGTGGGGTTTTAATCTAACTGGGGCAGCAGTGAGACCAGAAAAAGCTGGGCTTTATTCAGACTAGCTGGTAGCCTAGGACAACAAAGACACTGTGGCACGTACTGCTTATGAAACGTTGCTCGCTGGGGCTCAAGCCTCATAAACAGTTCATGTTAAGAAGTTTCCTCTGAGGGACTGGATGACTTAGGGGATGGGGCTAAAGAGGCTTTTTCAGCTTTGTTGCTGGTTCAAATCTGGTCCATGTCAACAGTAACCAAAAGTCATTGCTGTCTAATGGCTGTTCGATGGCCAGTGTGAAAGAAGT
This sequence comes from Caretta caretta, assembly GCF_965140235.1. Classification (NCBI taxonomy): domain Eukaryota; kingdom Metazoa; phylum Chordata; order Testudines; family Cheloniidae; genus Caretta; species Caretta caretta. Next base: position 201,581,050 of record NC_134206.1, read on the forward strand.
TGGTGCCAGTTGAGTGCCCAGGGGGCAGATCTCCCTGTCACAAAAAACACCACCACTGGTAGCACTCTGGCATTCTCAGGAGAGGTGCCCAGGTCTGAAGTGCCAAAGAAACTGAAACACCCTCTCAGTTTAGAGGTGGTTGCCCTGGGTTTAGGGATGAGGCATACAAGGAGGACAATGCATGTGAAAAACTTGCACTGCACTCACATGTACTCTTCCCTGCCGGGGAATAAACAAAGAACTAAAAACTCCAGAGCTGTCCTTTTGGTGCCTTGTACTAACACTAATCTCTCTTTACAAACCCTGGGCCAGATTTTTGGATAAGGTAAGTTAACTCTAAGGCACCTTTCTCTCCTCTTTCTTCCTTCCCACCCCCAATCCTAAAACTGCTCAAGGGCCAGTTCAGCTCCTGTTTAATTTAGAGCATCTTAAAACGGCTTTAAATTATGCAGGAACTAATGGTCAGACAAGTTATTTCACTTCAGTGGGAACTGCTGGGTTATCAGCACTTTTAAAAACCAGGTCATTTATTTAGGTGCCTACATGTGGATTTAGGAGCTAAACATAAGGACCCATATTTGAGCAGAAAATCTTTGGGTTGTTTTTGTTTTGGTTCATTAGACATGAAAGTTAACCTTCTGGAGAAAGAAAATCTTTGTTAAAGATTCAGTAAACCTGCCCATTCAATACACGTGTAAGATCCAGTGATACACACCCTTCAAGATCTCTAGTATATCCTCCAGTGCAGACCAGATTTGACATGCGTGGTATGTCTAAATATAAAAAAACAGCAGAAAAAACTTTTAAAAATAACTTCCAGGTTGACTTTATACATCATAAAGAAGCACACAACTCCCCACCCCAAATCATCACCCAGATGAATCAATCTGATTCCTCTTAATGGTGATGTTAACTCTGAAACCTAATGACAATGTAAATGTCAACATTAACTGCTGATCACCTCAGCAGAAATGTTCTCTTCCACTGTTGCTGTGACTGAATGTAGGGGCAGCTATTGGATCAGAGAGTCACGGGAGCAGCTGGTTTGCTGGGATGAAGAGGGAGGGAGGGCAGAGATGAATTCCTTCCTCAATATAAAAGCCTCAGTTGTCTTCTCATTAACAGAAACCTAAACTGCTTCCCACGTGTAGTTACCGAAAGCGCCAACTGCCCCTTTCTCGGATATCAGAACTTTGAGCATCCCTTCCGACAACTTCTACAGTGCAGTTATACATTGCAGTTCATAAACAGTGGCACACTACACATTTGGGAGCAAAGTAATACCAATGGAATTGAATATCAAATTATATAAATAATGCCTGGAAGGTGTACTGATTGGCTTGGATGTGGGGACAGTGAGGTGAAGAAGGCATGTGGGGGACACACATTGCTTCATAATTCGGGGGTCCATCTTGCATAACTTAGGTCTGATGTGTTGCAAAGGCCATGTACTCTTGCATAAGACCGCTTGGATGCCTAAGTTAGTGCAGAATGTGGCTGGTTGATTGTTAAACAGTGCTGCCTGTAGAAAGCACATTGTACAGACACTCTGAGCTCTGCACTGAATGATGATTTCCAGATGTAACTTAAGATGTTGGTTTTGACCTCAGTAGCTTGGGAGGAATCATCCTACCTGATAAGACTGCCCCTCTTCTCTCCCCTGAGGTAGTCATGCAGCCCTGGCCTGCAGAAGGGTTCAAGCTAACAAGCCCTGTTGCAAAACAGAGGGATATTCAAAAGTGGAACTCAAGCCTTTTATTTGGTCAAACAGAGCCCAAATCTGTTGGCCTATGGGGCACCCTGCATGGCTCGGCTCTTCTCCTGCACCTTTGCTGAGTGGGGTGGTTGAAGGACTTCACAGAGATTTTGAAGTCCACCATTAGATCATCTAGTCTGACTTCCTGCATAACGCAGGCCATAGAATTTCACCCTGTCATTCCCCTATCTCAGTGGTTCTCAAGCTTTTTACATTTGCAGACCTCTACAAATTTCAAATGGAGGTGTGGACCCCTTTGGAAATCTTAGATATAGTCTGTGGCCCCCTAGGGTCCGTGGACCACAGATTGAAAACCACTGATCTATGGTAACGACAACCTTTTGTGGACCCCTTAGACATAGTCTGTGGACCCCCAGGTGTCTGCAGACCATGGGTTGAAAACCACTGCCCTATATCAAGCCTGGAAGGAGTCTTGGGTATGCTACAGCATATATTTCAGAAATACATCCAGTCTTGATTTTAAAGACTTCAAGTGATGGAATCTATCACAGCACTAGGTGAGTCGTTCCAATGGTTTTAATTCCCACTGCGTGACTGGATGTGCGAGTTACTGTATATATACTGCTGGATTTGGGGGGTGAGTATTAATTTCTGCTTGCAGGGGCTGTTTTTGACGATTGTATTTGGCTGGGTGACTTATGATTTTGGGCTAGAGATAAACATCATTTGTCCTGAAATGTCATGCAGTTTTGATAAACGTCTGCAGTCCCCTTACCCTGCCAAGTCAGCCAGGGTGGATCTTGGTGAAGACTAGACAACAGCAATGCACCATGGTGGATCTAGTGAAGATCACAGTCCCGGGGCTATGGGGAGTCCTTCTGGTCTCCAGTGATGACAGCGTTTGATGAAGGAGATCTGTCTGCTGCCCTTCTATCATCAGGCTTTTCTGCCTGTTGAGTGTCAGGGGAAAGCTGATGATTTATATCCCAAAGCTTCTGCAGGGACAAGTTCCTCCAAATCCCTGGCCACCTGCTCGAAGAGGGGATCTGCTGGGGCAGGGGTTGCCAACCTGAGCCTGAGAAGGAGCCAGAATTTACCAATGTACATTGCCAAAGAGCCACAGTAATATGTCAGCAGCCCCCCATCAGCTCCCCCCCGCCGCTCCCAGCGCCTCCCACCCACTGGCAGCCCCGCTGATCAGCACCTCCCCCCTCCCTCCCTCCCTGCACCTCCAGATCAGCTATTTCGTGGTGTGCAGGAGGCTCAGGGGAGTGGGAGGAGCAAGGGCATGGCAGGCTCAGGGGAGGGGGTGGGAAGGGGTGGAGTGGGAAAGCCAGGGGCAGAGCCAGGGGTTGAGCTCTGAGCACCCCCCGGCACATTGGAAAGTTGGCTCCTGTCGCTCCAGCCCTGCAGTTGGTGTCTATACAAGGAGCCGCATATTAACTTCTGAAGAGCTGCATGTGACTCCGGAGCCACTGGTTGGCCACTCCTGTGCTGGGGGTAGGAAGGCTCAGAAGAAATGGAGAGGGGGGGTTGGAGGTGTAACCGCAGACCCCAAGAAAAGGGACTGAACCTGGGAATGGAGCCTTGCCAGGCCCTGCTGCTGAGGGAAAGAGGCTTGGCTAACTGGTGGCATTGCCAGCATTCCCCTGCTCCACCCTCTTGTTCCCTGGCCAGGCCATACGTTCTGTTCTCTCTGCACAGCGGTTTGCAGTCTTTTTTCTCTTGCCTTGGAATTGCTGGGGCTGCTCTTATTTTCCCTGAATCTTTCACTAGGTTTCATTTCTTTCCCTGCCACTCCTCTTTCTCATTCTTCTTTCTTTTGCTCCCCTTCACCCCATTCCCCTTTTAGTGTATGTTTTCTCCTGCCCTCTCTCCTTTGGGATACTTCACAGCATCCGAGGGTAAATCCTCTGCTCACTGCCCAGCCTCGTTAATGGTACTACATCGGTGGAAAGGGGGACCTTCACTTAGAGGAACCACTACCTGGGTAATGCTGGCTAGACAGAATGCTTCAAAGCACTTTATAGACATTAATTACCCCTGTGAGACAGACAAGTCATCTGCCTCACAGGGGTATCCTTGTTTTACAGCTGGGGAAACCGAGGCACACAGAGAGGAAGGGACTTACCCAAGATCACACAGTGAGTCATCATCAGAGCCAGGGTGCTGGATCTAATTTTCATGAGGGCCCTGAAGGACAGCAGGTAAATGTGCTAATGTTACATGTAGAAGTGTATTTAATACAAACGTTTGGTCTGGCTCTTTACTGGTGCAATTTCTAGATGGAATAGTGGGAAAGAAGTTACACTAAGATCTTGAAGCTGCAGAAAAGGGTGGGCCATGATGTTGTGGTTATATTACATATTCCCTTATGGGACAGTCCTACAGATTTTAATAGAAAATGTCAATTTTCCTCTTGAACCTTTGAACCACCCGAAGAGTTTCATAGAGATTTATGTCCCTGCTAGAGGTCCGTTAGCATGGTTAAAAAAACACCTATAGAAAAGACATCCTCTCTATTTAATTCTATAGACAAAGTAATTTCTACAGACCCCTATAAGTTTCATCCATATTAAAATCGACTGGATTTTTCCATAAAGATTCTGTTCATGTTTATTAGTAGCTCATTTTATTGTTATTTCTCTCTCTCTCCAAGGTCCAGTCATGATAATCACTGGAGTCTGGTTTTATAGGCTGAGGGATATGAAAAATAATCCCAGTAAAATGTTTTAAAAGCTCTCTAAAGTGACTTTTCTGCTAAATCTGTAGCACATGCAGAATCCATCAAGCAGTGATGTACTATCTAGGTTTTGTCAGCACTTGCTTGCGATGTCCCACGTTCTGTTCTGGCCATGTTGCTCTCAGTGAATGATGGCTCTCTCTGAGCCCAGTAGGTGCTAAGCACCCACAACTCTCTCTGAAATCAGTGGGATTTGTGGGTGCTCAGTTCCTAGGATCAGGCCATGTAGACTGCATTGCACAATGTATCACCAATCATTTGATAGTTACACATCTCTTTCACTATGATGCATATGGGGGCTGATCCTGCACCTTTCTAAGGGCATGTCTACAGTACCGACCTGATCGACAAGCAGCGATCGATCCAGCAGGGGTCCATTTATCGTGTCTAGTCTAGCATCGACTCTGGTACTGTATGTCAACGAGACATGCAAGGGGAATCGACGGGAGATGCTTTCCCGTCGACACTGTGCAGTGTTATCACCGCAGTAAGTAGTTCTAAGTAAGTCGACTTCAGCTACATTATTCACGTAGCTGAAGTTGCGTAACTTAGATCGATCTTATCGATCTGGTAGTGTAGACCAGCCCTAAGTCAATGGGAATTGTAATGTCAGTGGGGGCAGGATTGGGCCCATGGTGAAAAGAACATCCAGAGGCCTCAATGACAGCGGGAGATCTATTGTGCTATCTGTTGGCCAAACATGGGGGAGATAGGGCTCCTGCTCCAAAGAACTGACAATTTAAAGATTTAAAGCTCAAGCTTGTTAACGCTTAAGGACGTGTGTGACGGTCTACACTACCGTGGTAAATCGATCTTACTTATGCCGCTTCAGTTACATGAATAACATAACTGAAGTCGACACAGTTAGATCCCTTACCACGGTGGCGACACTGTGCTGTGTCAACAGGAAAGTGTCTCCCGTCAATTCCCCTTGTGCTTCTCGTTGAGGTGGAGTACCAGAGTCGACGCTAGAGAGATCGGCAGTTGATTTATCGTGTCTATACTAGACACGATAAATTGACCCCCGCTGGCTCGATCATGGTCCATCCATTGGTAGGTAGTGTACACAAGCCTGGAGGTGGAGTACACAAATCAATGGAAGAGTGCTCTCCCATTGATTTAGTGTGTCTTCACCAGACTCCCTAACTCAACACTCGCTGCATCGATTGCAGCAGTAAGTGTAGACAAGCCCTTTTCACCAGCAGTCCTGTGGATTTAGACGGGACTATACACATGAGTAAAGTTATGCACATGCTTAAGTGTTTGCAAGCGAGGGGCTTACAAAGGTGAGCAAAATCCAAAAGGCTGGGACAGGGGAAGACAATTAAACATCTATCCTTTAGAGCTGATATATCTTAGTTTTGTAATGACACGAATTTTCCCCAACTGCCCTTCAGCCTAGCCATCATACAGTATAGGATACAATACCATTGCATGTGCAATATGGAGCACACACACACACACTTTTTCCATCAGCAAGGCTGTTAAGTTCCAAGAGAGAGGTTCTTTCCTGCCTAAAGGTTCAGTGTTGTGTGTAAAGAAAAAATCACTTTGCTGCAGCAGCTCCAGCCTCTAACTCCCCCACCCTCCCATGATGAATAGGGGATCACTAAGGACCGCCACATACCAAATCCACAAGACAAGGGGTGGTGGAGGGACCCTCCTTCTTTTGCCAAACTTTTCAGCTCAACTTTCCCAGCTTCCGCTTCTCTGGGGACAGAGGAGGGGGGGCGGGGTGGGGAAGAGAGCACCAGGGCTGCTGCTCTGTGCGTGTGATTCTTTAAACTCACCCCAAGTGCTGGGAGATGGGACAGAGAGAATTCATCTGATGACCATTATTAGTATTTGGGGAGACTATTGTTTGCTCCCTTCCTTTGCGGAGTTATTTTCCCCCCTCTCACGTCTTGCTCCTCCTCCTTTCCCTCCTCCTACTAAGGGGGAGGGGGGAATGGGAGGCTCCAGAAGAGCCGCAGGACTGGTAGCAAAAGGGAATTGTTTGAGAGTTCAGTCATCCAAAAAACCTTCTTCCATGTGGCTGCCCTGATTCCAATGTCCCTTTCTTCCTCTTGCAACAACTTCCTTCTCCTCCTCCTCCCCTGAGCCCTGCAGAATCTCTCCGCCCCTAAAATTATCCCTAAAATCAACCACCACGAAAAGAAAGTAAGTCCAAAAATCAAAAACCCCAGACTCTTTTGCTGAGTTCCAGATCCGGCCTGGAACTTCCCAGCCCCTGGACATTAGCCTCTTTGTTGCTTCTTCTCATTTTGTGTATCTTTGTGTTTCTCCTTCCTGCTCCATCAGAGATCTCCGGTGAGTGAAACAGCTGGGGGTGGGGTGGGGAGGTTAAAAAAAGTTTGCTTTGGAGCGAGAGAGAGAGAGACGTTCTGGTGGGTTGTGGTTCCCCCCCCCCCCCCCCCCCCTTAAGCTCCTACGTGTAGGAGCCGCAAATCTTTTGGAGTTTGGGAGGGTTGTTTGCTGGATGCTTTTAGGGGAAATCTCTGTGGTTTGTGTTTTTTAATGCAATAAAAATAGCAAGAGAAGAACAGTTTCCCCAGCGATTGCCTCGCCCCCCTTCCATGGTGAGTTTTGTTTTTGACCGGGCAGGTGGGATTTGGGGGCTTGTTTATTTCACTCTGTCTGTTTCTCGGCATTAATGGAGGGCCCTGCACGCACTCTGTGGGTACTGCAGCTCCAGTGCCCAAAACTTCCCCAAAGATCAACTCGGCTCCCTTCCCCAGGCAACAAGAGACAGGAGATGGATAACGACGATTTAAGAAATAGATTTCTTTACCTCCCCCTCACCCCATCTTTCATAAAAAAAATAGTGGATTTGTTTTTTAAAATGATGGGAGTTTGCAGAAAAGACAACTAATGCAAAGGCATCTTGGCTTGTGATTATGTGGAGGGGTTCCTGTTGCACAGAGAAGCGTGGGTGGGTTTTCTGTGAGTAAAATGTTTGTTCGCTGCCTGCATTTTCTTGTGCAATTGTATATTTTAGTCCTTATGCGAAGGTGATCGGTGAAATAGATGGAGGGGGTGTTAAAGGAGAGTTGGGGGGAATCGTCTTCTGCTGTGATGATGTGGGACTTGAGAGGCTGTTATGTGTATGTATCTTGGTATTTGGACTGTAACTTTGGCAGGTCCTTGTAACATCGCCTTTAAATAGAAAATGTACTGATTATTTAGGGGAGGGAAGGGCTCAGGATTTATACCAGCATTCAAATTACTTTTTTAATTAAGAATTTTGAAGAACTTGCTAATAATATAACATAATAATAATAGACTAAGCAAGCACCTTTCTTGATAGCCCCCCAAAGGGCAAAACTGATTTAACACAAACATTTTATTTTTGACTAAAATTTTTGCCTGTAGAGGGGCCACAGTTTCCCAAGTATATTTCAGTGAAGTTGTGGAAGAGGTATTTCAGGATCTAGTCCAGTTGGTGTTTTGTTTTTTTTAACGAAACTCTATTGCTTCTACACATACTCTGTTTTATGTGAACAGGAGAGTGTGCTTCTATATATACAGACTGTGTGTGTGTCTGTGTTCACATACAATTTCTTGCATGTCTTAAATTGTCTGATGTACTTGGTGACCAATTCTCTTAATTTCTGCACAGCTACCAAGCAGCACTGTGCGATGTTGTTTTGATATATCCGTCTGCAGCCTAACTGTCAACCTCCATTTCCCATGGTTTAAAAAACTTCATCATGGAAAATTATTAAGAGTCTGAGGGTTTTTTGTGTTGGTGGTGGGTTTTTTTGTTTGCAAGTAGGGTTTTATTTTGGTTTTCCTATCCTTTTGGGAGTGCGCTTTCTCAGGCTGCCTGGATTTGGAAGAGAGAAAATTGTTGGCTTTGCAAATGCGCACGTGCACACACACACACACACACAACACCTTTATGGTGGGTTAGATATTGAGGTTTATGGCTCTGGGAAAGGTTTCAGGAGAAACACTGTGAGGGTTGCAAATGACAGGTGTTTTGTTTTTTAAAGGACCTAAATAACTGAATGTAAATAGCTCCCCTTCCTAATAGGAAGCACCCTGGAGTCTCTTGGGGAAAATATAATTTAGGGAGAATTATGATTTTCCCATAGAATGGGTGGATTTATGTGTGGCGAGAAATCAATGGAGTTTTGCTTCCCTCACAATCAAAAGGTCTAATCCTCCAGGTCTAAAGCAGGCTAAACTCTCAATGGGTGTTTTCTGTTAGGGCTGAAATCAGACCTAGTGCTACCCTCCTTGCTGAAGGAGTTCTACTTAGGAAAAATAGGGTATGTTCCCATGAGCGAAGCACAAAATGCTAATGTACAAAATTGAGGACCAAGTTCATTTCACCCTCTCAAAAATAACTCACCTTTTGAGAGAGATCTCAGTGAAAACTGTAAAGGTGGCAGCATCCACACACTGCCCTCTCTTCTGCACGAGGGGTAAAGAGGATACATTACAGGTGGCTGTGGCTGCTCCATTCTAGGATTTACATTCTCATGGTCCCTCTCTACTTCCTTAGGGATTGGAAAGCACCGCTTTTCCTCATCTGTTTGTTACTGTGTTGCACCGGGTCATCCACCTGACACAAAACAGCACGTGGGCTGTTTGGTTTCACCTCACTAAATGGGACACTTAAGTATTCACAGAGTCTTTCTAGCCCCTGGGGTGTCAGACCCTCTCAGCGTTTCCTTTCCTGGGGGTTGTTGGGCAATTATTCAGCTGTTCTTTGGCCAAACTCCCCTTCCCTCCTGAAATTCCTTGCACTCCCTCCCCACTCCCATTCAAAACCCTCCAAGCTTCACTATATTAACCATGGAGCTCAGATCCAGGGGTGCAACTCCCATTCACCTATGTTACTGAGTGTGGCAAAATTCAACCTTAAGGATCTAACTTAAGTCCTCCAAAACAAGGAAAGCTGCAGCTAAGGTTGTAAACCCATGGAATCCTCTGAGCCCACTGCAGAGACTGGTGCAAAGAAGTAAAGCTCTTTCCCAGCCTACGAGGGAGTGAGATCAGTCTGACAGCAGTCAGAAAACTCACTTTGTGGAGCTCCTTGTTTTTATCAGTGATACTGGATCAAATGTGCGTGGTTTCCAAGTCAACAGATTACTTTTCTAACTGCCAGTGCCACCTGGGTTCTTCCTGCATCTCACACCCTGAAGAGTGAGGAAGGCTGACAGTTGGATTACATGCTCACAGAAGAGATTCCTGCTCACACTGTTGTGGCTGTCTTAGGGAGGAGTAAAACTAGGGGCTGAAGGATAGTCTTCAGGTTAAAGCACAGGGCTGGGAGTCAGGAGACTTGGGTTCTATTCCTGGCTGACCGAGACTTCGGGTGTGATTTTGAGGTAAGATCCTTCCTCCCTCTTTGCCTCAATTTCCCCATTATTAAAATTGGTCTATTACTGACCTAACTCACGAATGGAAAGCACTATAGAATTGCAAATTTGATTAATAATATTGACACTTCAGGGCCAACAAATATAAACCCTTGTTTCTCTTGGTAAAGCGAGGCTAGACGTTGGATGTATATGGTGATATCCTCACCCCAGTTCTGCCCCCTATATGGTGGGTAAAAGAGCTGAAGCAGCATAAAGGGGATCTAAAAGGATTCCCTTGTCACAGGATCTGAGGAAGACAGCCGCAGAGTGCTCTTTGCGGCCCCCTGGCAAGCCTTGAGGGGCATGTGTACCCGGGGCATGTTTGGGGACGGCTATAGGCAGCAAGAATAGGGTGCTGTAACTTAGACAGGCCTGCAGGTGTGCCCAGGTTACAGTGGGGGCCATGGGATGGCAGAGGACTGGGAGGAAGCCACGTTAGCTTCCTGTCCTCCAGGGCAGTGAGTGCTGCGCTGCACCGCTAAGAGGCGTAGCGCAGAATCTCACCCCTAGGAGGAGTAGTTGTGTTGAAAAGGCTGAGCTAGTTTCCTGACTACAACCATAGTCAAGGCACATGAACCTCGAGGGTGACTTCAAGGTGACTAATAACAAAGCATTTAGTTTAACCTTGGGGGCCAAAGGAAAAAGGCAAAGCAGCTAAACCATATGTTTAAAGCCACCCTCCCGTCACTGCACACTGATGACCAGATTGTAATGCATAACTGAGCAGCTGAAGGCCGAGGAATGTCTCTGGATTTAGGCTGGTGTAACAGATAGCCCCAAGACATTGGCACTACTGCAGACCATGTGGGTTCATGGTTGGCCTTGCTCTGCTGCCATGAGAGTCAGTGGGAATTTTGACTTGAGTGAAAGAAGAGAGAGGCCAACTCTGAGTGGTTTTGAAAATACCACCTTAGACATGTTCTAGGGGAGGTTTGCGAGATAGAGCTTGTTGAGGTCATTTGTTCAGATCCATCATGTTAAATGCCTGATTTTGCTGGCTTATAAATTTGCTAGCTTATAGTTATAGCGTTATGGTCAGGGGATTGCCAATCTTTTGGCTCAGGTGATCCCCATCCTGGGTGGAGCCTGTTCAGATTTAAAGCTCCTTCAGAAACGTTAGCTGGAAATCCTGTTGCATGTGCGTGTTGCAGTAACCAGCCATTGTGCTTTGATGATTATAGTGCTGAGTCAGCCCATTGCTTGTGGAATCGCCGTTCTGAAGATGTAGCAGTTTGGCATGGTTATAAATAGGCTCGGAAAGATCAGATTTTTTTATCTGTAAATGTCGATTTTCCCATGCACACCAAAACTGCTGAAAACACATTTCCGACAACGATGATCAAAATTTACGGATAAGCAAAGTAACAAAAATGTGGCTTGAGAACTGGTTCAAATTTGATTTAAAGGATATTGACTTTGTATTTTGACATGGGGTGTTTTAACGAGTTAAAGCTTTAACTTTATGAACCTCAACGTCCACTATTGTTAAATAATTATCCGACTCTTCCCCCAGCCCAAATTCCCTCAACTGTGAACTTTTAAACAGATAAAAATAGAAAAAAAAATGCATAAAAATAAACATCAATGTCATCTGTCAAAATTGTAAAGAAGTAAAATTCAGCTTCTGCCAAGTTTAGTTTTAATGAAGCCCGACTTAAAGGCGACTGTTTCTCTTAGTCTGAACAAACCCTCAAAGAGGTTGCAGGTGTTTTAACACCTGTTTGTTTCTGTCCTAAGGAGTCTGGTTGGGACGTTCTCTTCAGTTACCCTGGTGGAGTCTCGTGGCCACAATGAGGCAGCAAACGCGGTGCTAGTATTCACCAGAGCAACAGTGCAGCACAGAGGTCAGTGAGGGTGCCTAGCAGCCTGTGACTGGCAGTGCGGGTGTGGAGTTCTGGTGGACACTAGGAAGGTGCCAAGCAGAGCTGTCCCTTGGGGAGGGCAAATCGGGGCGACCGCTCCAGGCCCCGCGCTTTGGGGGCCCCCGTGGACCGGTGTGGTCGGTCCCGGAAGAAACGAATCCGTCACTTCTGCCTTGGGCCCCACACCCCTAGGGATGGCCCTGGTGCCAAGGCTCGTTAGGATGGGGTGAAGCATTCTCCTAGTCTCTTTGCTTCTCAGCATCCCTAGGCGGGGAGATGATGGTCAGAGCCATGCTGATCACCTGCAAGTACCCCCTACATTAGTGCTCCTTGACATTGAGCAACTGTTTGATTGGGAATGGTGAGGTGGAGCTGTGTTGAGCACACAGAGCTCTTCTGTACTCACAGTGCCTATTGCCCCCTCCACAGGGGCAGAGTTTAAGGTTGGGTGGGAGTGCGGTGTGGAAGACATTAACTTACCCTTGCATTTCCTAGTTCTCAGAGATTGACAGTTAGTCGCCCCCCGGGTTCCGGAAGCAAATGAAGTGGTGGTAGGCAACCTTCATTCTGCATTCACTGTGGGGTTTTGGCAGATGGATGTAAAATGACCCAATCCCAGGTCCCAGTGAAGTTGATGGCAAGATCGCTGTTGACTTCAGTAGGCTCATATAAGGTTTGGATAAACATTCTGAAATTTCGGTGGCTATTCAGGCCTTCTGGATCTGTAACAATGGGCTGGGGGACTTTCACTGAGCTATGTATATAGCAGGATCCATGCAGCAAGTTACTGTGTGGGAATCTGGGGTGCTGTGATATTGTGTGGCAAGCCAGGGTGTGAAACTCGCCATGTAGACAAGCCCAAAGTTGAATATTTGTGTTTTAAAGGCTTTTCAGTACTTGCCTACTTTTATACATGCCGTGGGCATGCAGAGCTCTACGGATAACTAAGAAATGACACATCCCTGCTCAGAGGGTCTTAGTTACTAACTCAGCTGGAACCAGGAAGCAAAGAAGGACAAAAATGTAAAAACAAGTTTTAACAACGACAAATGTAGCCATGTTTATTTTTAAACACCACCCCTCAAAATAAAGTGAGCGTCAGATGGCGTTTTGGAGGATGGGTTGGATCACTTTTAGTTGACTTCTTAATTTTATTTTTATTCACATTATTGACCGTGCAAATTGTTGTTTTTCCCATAAAAGAGGTGGCATCCCATACGCAGTTTAAAGGCTTAGTTGTCCTTGAGAGTCACATCTGTAAGCTCTTTGGGGGAAGAACTGTCAGTCCTGCGTTTGTACCGCACCTAGCACAGTGGGGTCCTGTCTTATGTCTGGAGCTCCTAGGTGCTACCATAATAGACTATAACAGTCCTGAGTAAGAGGTGTTGCAGAACTGCTTGCCCACAGCGGGAACTAAGGGATCTTGTTTCAGGGAGTCAGATCAGTCCCTGAGCTCCTCTCAGATGTGAGGATTGTGATTGTGCCTGGTCGTTGTGTAGTGACCACAGGCTTCTTGGGCTTAATCCAAACCTCGCTGTATCCTCCTAGTGCCTGACTTCTGTGGAGTCGAGGCAATATGGGCTGCTGTGGGTATATGCAGACTGTTGTAAAAGTTCAGTCAGGGATTGAAAGTAAATCACTTTCCTCCCACTTGGTCTGTGTTCCCTCCAGAAGTTCAGCTATTTGCCTATAACAGCCAGTAAGTCTGTCACCCAAAGCTCACTGGTGGGAATTCCATTTTGGCAACCAAAGGTCCCATCCAGCAAAGGGATCCGCAGGGTCAGGGTCTTGGTGCGTGTGGATCCTTTTGCCGGGTGCTGAAATATATTTATTAGATTCAATGCCAAGGATTCTAAACTGATTTTAGGCACGGGTCTGCATGTCAGGGCAGTCCCCAGTCACTCTAATGACACAAATGTGGGGGAGTGAGACGGCTATCCCTTTAAGAACTCTAGCATTAACTTTCTAACATCAGACCAGAAGCCTTTAGGTTATTTTTATTTCTCCAAACCACTTCAAATTGCCTGAAATTAGAGGCTTTCCGCAATGGAGGGTTGGTGCCATCTGAAAGCTGGCAGGCCAAACTAGCAGGTGAGATGGAGCCCTCTGAGCCATTGCATAATGGTAATCAAGGCCCCATATACATTAAGGAAATTTACGCAGGTGTAACTCCAGCAATGTGGTCACACTGGTATGACCCCCTGACCTAGATGCATTGCACTGGCCCAAAGCGGGGCTTACCCTGGTACAGCTTAATCCAGTGAGACACTAAAATAAACTGCACCAGCATAGCCCCTGCTTTTTGTTGCTGCAGTGTGTCTAATTGCAGGTCCACACTGACGTAGCTACCTTGATGCTTATTTCCTTAATGTAGACAGGGTCTAAAGCTGATTCAAAACAACGTAGGCACTGCCCACCTGCCCTGCACTGAGGAGTGCTGAGATGAAGGGTGGCCCGGGGGAGACCCAGGATTAATCCTCTGTTCTACCAGACATCCGGTGAGACCTTGGGCAAGTCAGTTAGCCTCTCGGTGCCTCGGTTCCCCATCTGTAAGAATGCACTTGCCTACCTCACAGGGGCATGGTAAGGATAAATTCAGTACAGATTGTGAGGTGCTGTGATTCTGGAGGCCACAGATAGGAACCGCGATTGGTTTAGGATGGAAATGTAGCGTGCCTCTTCAAGCATGGCAATGTGGCGAAAGGCTTGTCCTGGGTGGATGGGATGCTTTGTGGGGGCTCTGTGCAGTGCTTTGAGATTTGGAGAACAGGCTGGCGACCTGCTATAGAAGACCTGTTAGCTGAGTGTGACCGTCAGGGAGTCTAGTGTCTGCAACAGATTTATGGCTCCAGCCAGTGGTGGTACAGAGAGACCACTGTAATCTTTTATGGTCCAGGCAGCGTGCATCTCCACAAGCAAAGTGACTCCCACCTTTTCCCTCCTCTCCCCACTTCTAGTTTTATGAAGACACGCCCCACCCCGCCCGCAATTGAAAATTTGACCTTATCTTCAAAGAAGCCCTTTGATGTCAGACTTTGAAAGAGGAGGCAAGAGAGAGACCATCCCATCCACTAGGAGCCCAGTTGCCAGCGAAAATGTCTGAGAACAGTCTGAGCTGTTCATGTTTAAAATCCAAAGCCTAGATTAAGTCCATGTAGAGGCCTTCTCCCCAGAGAGCACACTGGCAATACTCCATGTAGCAAGGGTTTTCTCTCGCACACAAGTGGACAGTTATTTGGAAGCCAGGAGCATTTTGAATGATGACTAATATTTTTACGTTCATCTGGGGCCTTTCATCCTGGAGAGCGCCAAACTATAGATAATGCATAGAGGGTTCTCTTCACTCCACCCCTTCCAATCAAAGCCTCTCAGCTCTGGGGTGGGAGGATGGCACTCAATCAGTGCTTGGCATGGCTGCATGGCTGTGGGTGGTATAGGCGCATTTTGGCCAGCTGCTATCTGAGCCTGCCATCACCAGCAAGCACTTCCTTTGGGCCCCAGGGCCCCAGGCAACTGGCACAGGAGTTTAAGGAAAGCTGTTAGGTCAACAAGCCTGAGCTGTGTCAGGCCAAGAGGGTGGGACTGAGTTCCAAAGCTGAAGCATTCTCTTGGAAATCGCTCTGGGTGGGATTTTCTGAAGCAACAAAGTGATTTAATGTAAGGCCTGTTGAAAGTCAGTGGGCCATATGCTCCTAAGTCACTAAGGTGCTTTTCAAAATCCAAATAACTCCCCTTCCTTCTAAAATCAGGGCCTTGTTTTCTTGAGTGCCCTCACTGATCCAGTGTGGTGGTGTCACCCAGGGAGCAGGGTGGTTTCTCACCCTGTTAAGGTTCAAACTGTCTAGCTCCAAACCACCACCTTAAGCCCTACCTGGAAACTACTTGGAAACGGACTACGAAGCATCAATGTGATGTGATCTCTGTGTGAGGCCTGGCTTACTACGTAGGGTGTACCAATCTGCATGATCCCATGGTGTAGTTCCAAGGAGAGAGTGTTGTATTAGTCTAAACCTGAGAGGTCAAAGGCCTGGATTTCTGTGGTGAAGACGACGATCTCTGAGAAGAACAGTTGCACCCTTCTCAACAACAAGCACAGATGAAAGAAAGCAATCTTGGCCATCTGTGTGTACATATGTGGCCCACATCACCCTAATAACTAAGTTCCTCACAAACATTGAGCTATGATGTCTTGCATTTCTAAGGATCTCTCCATCTAAGAATCACACTGTGCTTTACTAACTAATGAATTTAGCCTCACAACATCCCTTTTTCCTCTCTACCTTATCTTGTAGTACTGGGGACTACTCATGTGCATGCCAAACAGAGGCCAGAAGTCCTCTATAGACAGTATTTACACAACATACTACAGATTGTGTTGGCTCTGGCTTCCACTTAAATCAATGTCAAAACTCACAGTTATTTCATTAGGAGCAGGTACAAGCCTTAAGTATACAACAGAGAGTAGTAATGAAAACGTGCTGGCCTCACTTAAATTGGCAGTTGATGTGCATTTAAGGAAGGCAATGCTGCTTGCTGGAGGGGTGGGGGATGGCTGGAGGGTAAACAGAATGGCATTTATACACATACCATGTTTGAGATTGCAGAACTAAGCGGTAAGTCATATTTATTATGCACTTTTGGCCACCTCACCTGCACTCTGCCCACCAATCCATTTCTGCTGGGACTGCTTTCGATATCCCAATCCCCCGAGATATTTCAAAGAGCCACTGTTTAAAAACAATACTAACCTAACAAGCACACACACATTTTACCAGACCAAAAAAATGTGAGCGTAACCCGGTTTGATAGTAAAAGGGTTAAGCTAAGAGGAGGTTTGTTAATGTGACTCTCTAGGTGAGAGCCTGTGAAGAGCCTCTTGCTCCCCTTTTACTCTAAATCCTAAATTATTATTTGTATTACTGTAGCACCTAGAGGAATCAGCCAAGTTAAACTGGAAAAGATGGGGATCAATATGAAAATTGAAAGGTGCATAAGGAAATGGTTAACAGGGAGACTACAGCGGGTCCTACTGAAAGGTGAACTATCAGGCTGGAGGGAGGTTACCAGTGGAGTTCCTCAGGGATCAGTTTTGGGACCAATCTTATTTAATCATTTTATTACTGACCTCGGCACAAAAAGTGGGAGTGTGCTAATAAAGTTTGCGGATGATACAAAGCTGGGAGGTATTGCCAATTTAGAGAAGGACAGGGATATCATACAGGAAGATTTGGATGACCTTGTAAACTGGAGTAATAGTAATAGAATGAAATTTAATAGTGAGAAGTGTAGGGTTATGCATTTAGGAATTAATAACAAGAATTTTAGTTATAAGTTGGGGACGCATTAATTAGAAGTAACAGAGGAGGAGAAGGACCTTGGAGTATTGGTTGATCATAGGATGACTATGAGCCGCCAATGTGATATGGCCGTGAAAAAAGCTAATGCGGTCTTGGGATGCATCAGGCGAGGTATTTCCAGTAGAGATAAGGGGGGTTTTAGTACTGTTATACAAGGCACTGGTGAGACCTCACCTGGAATACTGTGTGCAGTTCTGGTCTCCCATGTTTAAGAAGGATGAATTCAAACTGGAACAGGTACAGAGAAGGGCTACTAGGATGATCGGAGGAATGGAAAACGTGCCTTATAAAAGCAGACTCAAGGAGCTTGGCTTGTTTAGCCTAACTAAAAGAAGGTGGAGGGGAGACATGATTGCTCTCTATAAATATATCAGAGGGATAAATACTGGAGAGGGAGAGGAATTATTTAAGCTCAGTACCAATGTGGACACAAGAACAAATGGATATAAACTGGCTACCAGGAAGTTTAGACTTGAAATTAGATGAAGGTTTCTAACCATCAGAGGAGTGAAGTTTTGGAATAACCTTCCAAGGGAAGCAGTGGCTGCAAAAGACCTATCTGGCTTTAAGATTAAACTCGATAAGTTTATGGAGGAGATGGTATGATAGGATAACATGATTTTGGCAATTAATTGATCTTTAACTATTCATGGTAAATAGGCCCAATGGCCTGTGATGGGATGTTAGATGGGGTGGGATCTGAGTTACTACAGAGAATTCTTTCCTGGGTATCTGGCTGGTGAATCTTGCCCATATGCTCAGGGTTCAGCTGATCGCCATATTTGGGGTCAGGAAGGAATCTTCCTCCAGGGCAGATTGGAAGAGGCCCTGGAGGTTTTTCGTCTTCCTCTGTAGCATGGGGCACGGGTCACTTTCTGGAGGATTCTCTGCTCCTTGAAGTCTTTAAACCACGATTTGAGGACTTCAATAGCTCAGACATATGTGAGAGGTTTTTCGCAGGAGTGAGTGGGTGAGATTCTGTGTCCTGCATTGTGCAGGAGGTCAAACTAGATGATCATAATGGTCCCTTCAGACCTTAATATCTATGAATCTACGTATCTAAGTTCTGGGCCCCATTGTTCTAGGTGCTGTACATACACATAGTGAGAGAGAATCCCGGCTTCAAAGAGCTTGCATTCTAAATGGAGAAGACAGGCAAAGGATGGGAGGGAAAACCAAGCAAAGTGACTGCCCCAAAGTTACCCAGCAGGTCAGTGCCAAAGCGCAGAGTAGAACCCACATCTCCTGACTCCCAGCCCAGTGCTCTATCCATTGGCCCACACTATCTTTCTGAGGAGGATGTCACAGCTGAACACTTGGGTTTTATTTTAACTAGAGAGGTAGAGAAGAAAAAGGGGTGTTGTGAGGCTAAATTCAGCAGATGCAGGCATACCTCACTAGTTTGGATTGAGCTAGCTCGCTAAAAATGGCAGTGTAGCCGTGGTGGGATGGGCTGATTATCGCGTATGTGCCTTTGGAGCCAGACAGGATTCTACTTGGGCAGCTAGCCCATGCCGCCATAGGTACACTGCTATTTTTAGTGAGCTAGCTTGATCGAAGCTAGCTTGGGTACGTCTACACGAGCTGCACCCGCCCCGCCCAATTGCTACGTAGACGCATCCGTAGAGTTGTCTATGGTACCTACCACTGCAGTGTCGAAGCGCCTATCAGCCTGAAGAAAGTTGAAGGGAGCTCCACTGTGATCCTGGGGAAAGGGCAGGTGAAAGGAAAAGTGCAAGGCCAGCCTAGGGGAAGGGAAAGAACCAGTTCTATATAAGGGAACAAGCTAACAGGAGAGAATTAGCTGAGGTATGGTGACTTGCAAGCTGGAGAGTAGTTGCCAGAGAGTAAGGGAACTAATGTGACTAATTAGTGTACTCCGGACAAGGCACAGTTATTATATAAATATCACACCCATTCTGTCTTGGGGTGGGGGGGCTGGGACTAGGCTCCTGATCCAAAACCACAAACCTTTACTACATGAGCTAAAGGCAAACGGCTATAGCTGCTGCTAGTCGTGGGCCCCTTAGCTGTGCTGTGGACTCAGCCAATAGAGGGCAGCATCACTTGCATGTATCCATATAGTCAGTACAGGAGTATTTGGTGTTGCAGGGAAGTGAGGGAGGGGTCAGGAAGATGGTGGTTTGAGGTGCATCATGGGAGGAATGGAGTGATAAAGGGTAACTCATCATTCTGAGCGCTCTGAGGGATAGAGTTATGAAGGGACCTCACAAAACTGGGTGAGTGGGCAACAAAATGGCAGATGAAATTCAGTATTGATAAATGTGAAGTAATGCACATTGGAAAACATAATCCCAATTGCATATAAAATGATGGAGTCTAAATTAGCTGTTACTGCTCAAGAAAGAGATCTTTGAATCATTGTGGATAGTTCCCTGAAAACATCCGCTCAGTGTGGAGTGGCAGTCAAAAAAGTGAACAGACTGCTAGGAACCATTAGGAAAGGGACAGATAATAAGACAGAAAATATTATAAAGCTGCCATATAAATCCATGATAAGCCTACACTTTGAATACTGCACGCAGTTCTGGTAGCTCTATTGCAAAAAAGATATATTAGAATTGGAAAAAGTACAGAGAAGGGCAACAAAAATGATGAGGGGTATGGAACAAGTTCCATATGAGGAGAGATTTAAAAAGACTGCAACTGATCAGCTTGGAAAAGAGACGACTAAGGGGGGATATGATGAACATCTATAAAATCATGAATGGTGTGGAGAAAGTGAATACGGAAGTGTTCTTTACCTCTTCACGTAACACAAGAACCGGGGGTCACACAATGAAATTA
The DNA here is from genome assembly GCF_965140235.1 of Caretta caretta. Classification (NCBI taxonomy): domain Eukaryota; kingdom Metazoa; phylum Chordata; order Testudines; family Cheloniidae; genus Caretta; species Caretta caretta. Next base: position 201,600,909 of record NC_134206.1, read on the forward strand.
GGTTTCAGAGTAACAGCCGTGTTAGTCTGTATTCGCAAAAAGAAAAGGAGTACTTGTGGCACCTTAGAGACTAACCAATTTATTTGAGCATGAGCTTTCGTGAGCTACAGCTCACTTCATCAGATGCAGTAGGTTTAAAACAAGCATAAGGAAGTATTTCTTCACCCAATGCAGTCAGCCGATGGACTTGTTGTCAGAGGATGTTGTGAAGGCCAAAAATATAACTGGGATCAAAAAAGAAGTAGATACATGTGCATAGAGGATAGGCCCATCAATGGCTATTAGCGAGGAGGGTCAGGGATGCAACCCATGATCTGGTTGCACCTAATCCTCTGACTACCAGAAAGTGGGACTGGATGACAGCATGGATCACTTGATGATTACCCTGTTCTGTTCATGCCCTCTGAAGCATCTGGCAACGGCCATTGTCAGAGACCGGACAGTGGGGTAGATGGGCCATTAGTCTGACCCAGTATGGCCATTCTTACTTACCTTAGCACCATCCTTTATGCCCTTCTACTTTTCCACTTTCCAAACCCAGGTTGCATTCAGTGTACCAAACAGATTGCTGAAACACCAACCTCGCTGGACCAAAACAAAGTGGAAATGTTGACTCGGTTGCTGGGGTGGGATGTAAGGAGAGGTCATATATGGAGATGTTTAGAAAATTGGGTCCCCCTTATTCATCAAGAAAATAACTTACCTCTCTCCCAACACAGGTGTGTGTGCGTGCACACACACAGACACCCCTATCCCTCTCAGTTTACCAGCAAAACTTGACTCAGGCTCATTGATGAAAAAGATTGTGGAGGGGGGAGAACTAGATTAGAGGTGGATCACAATTAAGATGTTATACTCAAGGAGTATGTGTGCTTTCTCCCTGAGGGCTGAGGGGCTTGTGATCAGAACCAGTTGGGTTTTCTCCCTGCCAAATTTTTTTATCTGAACTCCCCACGTTAGGGCCTCATGCCATAATTACTGTCGCCAGAGCTAAGAGGGACTCGTAGTGGCTCGTTCCTTGTTCTCCTGTTAACAGTGCTGAATACTCGGAGGGAGTCAGTCAAGAACAACCCAAGAACAACGCAAGGTGTTTCCTCCCAGGACTAAACATGCTACCTCAAAAGTGCTCCCAGCCATGCTTGGCCTGGGGACAAGAGACCAATCCTGACATGCAAAGGCTGGTTCCATTGTACAGTAGGTGACAGGGGATTGCCTATATTCCCTGGAATTGAAAGCAGAGGGTAATTCTGGTGAATGGTTATTCTTAGGAGATTTTGGCCCCATCCAGACATGAAGATAAGCCCCTTCCAGATTTGATTCAAAGGTGTGTGGAGGGGGTGAGGAGGTGTCAATTTGAATCTTGGGATTTGAATCCAAGCCTTTGGTTATGGTTTTTGACCCATCACTAAAATTAAACGTAGGCAGAGAAATGACTCACCAGGAGGCAAATTCACACATGGCATAAGCAAATGCAGCTCCGCTGAAGTCCGTGCATGCACATGGTCTGGGTTTGGCCCAAGAAGTTTATCTGTCAGTCTAATCAGTTGGCTGCTACATGTCAATGCTGCCATTGCTTTAGTGAAGAAGTTGGTGTAATAGCACCAGAAGGGGCGAGGGGATCCTAGGGAACATGACAAGGACTGTATCGGTCAGAGAAGGGACTAGGGACTGTGGCTACAGCATGGCAAGTCTACTGAAACTCTTGGATCAGCCCTATAGTTTTTGGAGGCTCCTACGAAAAATAAGTGATAGTGAGAAGCAGGGAAGGGAAGATGGTGGAGTATGTGTGGAAGTCTTATGCTCTGGATGCTATAGGAAAAAAGAGACAGACTTCACCTGGGCGGAAGGTGGGGAGCGAGGGAAATTATTACGGTTTCATTATTGGATTTGTTGCAGAAATGTTGTAAGCTGTGTTTTGCACCTCTGTCATATCTTATATTTGTGTAGCTTGTCTTTTTCATTATTGGGCACTAAAGCACTTTAAAAATCATAATGTATAGGAAGAGTTCACTGCAGCTGTTTAACTACCCAGAGCAATGCCATAATGCCATTTCCTCCCATTTTAATATTGCATTGACTTACATTGTAAGCTTTTTCGGGCAGGTACTGTCATTTTGTTCTGTGCTGGTACAGTGCCTGGCATAATGGGGTCTTGGTCCATGACTGGGGCTCCTAGGTGCTATGCTAATACAAATAATGTGTAATAATTTTGTTGCAAAGTTCTCTAGCATTTTACAAACTATTAGATAGGCAAGAGCTTCTCCATAGTTAAGAGTGAGACTGGATTTACATCCCTCCCTGCTTAAAATCCTCAAAACACTCCTTTCCTTTTTGCTTCAAATTTTGCAAGGATGGTCTGTGACAAGTGGACACTGTTTGGTGTAAATTGGAGGTGATGTGATTCTAAGAGTCTTGGCCTGAAACGTGACTGGAAGGGGGTCTGAGATAGTGGCAGCCGCTAAGTAAGTGGAGTGGGGGCAAGTTTTGGGTTAGCTGGCATAGAAATAAGAGAGTAGAACTGGATGGGACTTTGCATAGATTGTTTGCATACACTGATAGTTTATTTTTCTACTGGTAATTGGGGCTACTGAATATGTGACAGGTGTCCCTCCTCAAAGAAGTTATTGACATCCTCTATAAGTATTTAAATTGTAAGCTCCTTGGAGCAGAGACTGTCTTTTATTGTATGTTGGTACAGCACCTAACACTGTGAGGCCTTGGCCCTTGTTGGGGTCTCTGTATTACTCTAGGAGGTACCTAGGAGTACCAGATGCTCTTGACTCTCCTTCATGAGCCAGATAGAGTAAGAAGAGCTCCGTGTAAGCCTGAAAGCTTGTCTCTTTCACCGACAGAAGTTGGTACAACAAAAGATACTGCCTCACCCACCTTGTACCTCAGAGAGCGTAAGGATCAGTCGGATAGGTGGGGGTTTCCCGTAGTGTTCCTCAGAGTTTCTCATATGTGAGTGAGAGAATATCTGAGAGGGATCCTATTTTCTCAGGCCTCTGCTTGGCCAGTGGTTCTGGAGATGCCATCCTGGATGGGGACGCACTTATCCATCAAGTAGGCTTGATGGTATCCTGCAGTAAGAGCTGCCCTGTGGCATCATAGGAAGGCATTCTATGTTGAGAAAAGAATGCATGATCCTAAAGGGTTCACGCTCCTTCTCTGATGTAGGAGAAGTAGAACCTCTGTGCATATTCTATGGCCAGGACGTAGGGTGTAAGAATTTCTTGTGTCAGAGGATATATGTGTGTCTTCAGACACTGGTATTTTATTCTTTCCTGCTTCACTGTTGCAGGTCATCCAAGAGCCAGTGGTCAGTGTTTGATAGTATGCCACTGAGGGCTTGTCTTCACATACAGTGCTACAGTGGTGCAATTTAAATGAAGATGCTACTAAACCAATAGGAGAGCTTCTCCTGTTGGCATAGATAATCCACCTCCTCAAGAGGCAGTAGCTATGTCGACAGGAGAAGCTCTCCCACTGACATAGCGTTATCTACACACGGGGATAAGTCAATATAAATACGTCACTCAGGGGGTGTGGATTTTTCACACCCCCGAGTAATATAGTTATACCAATATAGGTCTGTAGTAAAGAGCTGGTCTGAGTCTTCTGTTCTTTGGCCTCTTGGTTGGGGAGAGTTTTCTTTAAGGATTTCTTAGTATTTAATTGTTCAGTGACTTTCCACCCAGGCACTAGAGCTGGACACCTCTTGCATTTGTCCAAAGGGGCAAAACAATCACCTCCCTGTATCCTGAATACGAATTCCTATGGATGGATTTACAAGACAAGAGGGGCGTACTCCCTGAGAATTGTGGGCCAGCTGATGAATTTGGGGATAGGTGAGATTACTCTTATCTGAAGTAACTTGGTCATGAGTTTTGTTCCCTTTTTGGTTGATTTGTGGGGGATGGGTGAGCATGAAGGAGAGGGAAGCCCAAAGTTATTAATGATGGGCTCTTAGGGGTGGGTGAGGTAAAAGGGGGCCCCATCCTGGTAAAATGAGAAGGCCTCATGGAAGCAGGCACTGACTGTTGCTCTATGGTTTTGCAGTGCGGCCCTGTTCTCAACAGACCCTGAGGCATTACTGTAATATAAATGATAAAAAGCTAGGTAGCAACACCTTGCTGAATGGATTTCCTTCTTATCCACCACTGGGCAAAGAGCAGGCCAGATGAGCTGTGGGACCACCTTCCATATCAGACCCTGGCATGAGGCAGATGGTGTCCTTGCAGCATCGACATCTGAAACACTACATTAAAAAAAGTGGGGGTATGGTGGGTGAGGGGCACTGAGTTGTAAACCCTTTCCTGCTGCCTGGAAACTAGTCATTAAAATCTATAGGGGACCTTGTGGTGGGTGAGGGGCTTCCTAAGGGGAGAGGGGGAAGATTGTGGGATGAGGAAGGGGAGTGGTGTTTTGGAGATGGGATTGAGGGATCAGTTTTGGGGTAGGGAAGGAAGGCCCGGTTAGGCTTTGGATCAGGGAGGAAGGTGTAGTCTGTGTTGGAGAGGGAGAAGGGAAGGTCTTTGGGTGGAGACCAGGATGGCTCTGGAGCTGTCATAAGGGTTTGGGGAGAGGCAGAGCTGTTGACCACGTCTTAGGCTGCCCAAGCAGCACTGGCGCTAGATTCTCTTCCTTCCTCAGCTGGCCCCAGTCTTCTGGAAGAGAGAGAATTTGGTGCCTATACACTGGAGAGATGTGATGGGTGCCTTTATAAATACCTCAGATAGAGAGAGTGACAGAATGTGGGGTGGTCTTCCCTCTCTCCAGTTACACCAGAGTGAGGGGCATGCTGGTGTAGGAGGAGAAAAATCAAGTTCCTGTCATGGAGGGAACAAAAGAACACCATTCCCGCCCCCCGCTCAGATTTCTCTGGATTCAGCATTGACAAACATTCTTAATTAGACTGTTTTTGTTCTTTGAGAGTTTTCTGTGACTCCTCTGGGAGACAGAAGAGCCAGTCTGTACGCTGACTGCCACGTGCAGCTTCTCCACAGGCTGTGTATGTTCCTCCTGCCTCATGGTGTATCTGCACCAGGACTCTTTGCACCATTGCTTTTAGCAGTGGTGCAGTTCCTCCATTGGTAGCAATGGCAGACGCACTAGCGTAGGCAGGGCACTTGTGTTTGATCAGTATGTCATCCAACCGTGTGTAGACAAGGACTTGGAGAACAGCCATTAGTTTGGTGCCACAGCAGTGAGAGGGACTGTAGTATCCCAGGATATTGAGGTTGTGGCATCCTAGGACACTGGGATTAAATGGGGATCTGGCATCTTGGGCCACAAGGGCTAAGCCAAGGGGGAGGGGCATCATTAGGACACACACAGATGGGGGCTGCACACCCCCATATCACAGATTCCTAAAGCCTTGCAAGACGATGAGACAGACTCCAAATTGAGTGTGATAGAAAGGAATCTGGAAAATGGCTGCTCCAGCTGGCTGGCCAAGAGTTAGCCATGCCTGTGAACTGCATGCTTTGCTGGTGCATCACTGCAATGCCACAAATTGTTTTTGCTAGTGGTAGCAGAAAGGGCTAGGGGAGGGAAGCACAGGGAGAGCTGGCTTCTTAATACTCCTAACTCATCCTTGGTCTGTGGGGAAACTCAGCCATCTTATTTTCAGCCTCAGGAATGATCAGCAGAGACAGTGGTCTGTGTTCCTAGGAGTGGGGGGTCAGCCCAAAGTGGGGGTGCTGATGTGGTCATCTTCTTGCATTATAGAATCTAGAGGTATCAATTAAACAGAGAGAGAGACGGAACTCAAAGCAATAAGATGCTGCTGTTGTTGGTGGGGTGACCCAGCATGGACCTGGGAGTGAAAGCAGCTGGGTTCTTGCTGTGGGAAGAGGAGGATCGTCTGGATAATGTACAGTCTCCTGTGGCCCATTTGATCCAGGCTTCAAGATAACATGAGATACTCAGAAAATCTCCTCTCCCTACCATTTCCTCCCATGGCTAGTGGATAATCAAGACACAGTTTTAATACCCTTCTTCTCCCCTTGCCCCATACGTGCATGTATTTTTTGTGTGTATCCTCTTGGCAGGAGCTAAAAAACACAAGAGGAGTTTGGACCAAGATGAAACCAGTGGAGGAATATGTTGGGCAGCAAGAGGCTTTGTTCTGAGCCCTGAAGAGAATGGGGGAGGGTGGATGTCACTTCCCCGATAGGGACCTTGCCAAAGTTGTTCTTGCTTGGAAAGGCAATGTATGATTTTGAGGTTGTCTCGGAGTTAACACTTGGTCATCCAAAGTAAGAGTCACTTCCTTTGGGACTGGGAGACTCAAAGTCCCAAATGGCCCTCAGAGTCCTAAATGTGGCTGCCTTGTGTTTCATGCTGTATTGGTACAGATATGTGGCTTAGGTATTGGAACACGTCAGAGGCAAAGCTGGCTATTCCCCTTGGATAACAACTGTGCAATGTCTTAGAGTCTTCCTTAACCAGCAAACAATCTAGGTTGGCCTGTCAATGAAGATACAAGTATGATGGTTGCCATCAAAAAGTCAACATTTACCTAGTGGGAGTCAGGACTTCTGGGTACCATTCCCAACTCTGCCACAAACTACTTGTCTCATCAAGTCAGTTCACCTCTATGTGCCTCAGCTTCTCCATCTCTACAAATAGCAATAATGCTACTTCCCTACAGTTTTATAAAATGCCTGTAAAGAACCCTTATATACCCCCTGCCCTCCAAGCATCTCAAAATAATAATATTTTGAATAACTAGACAGAGCCACATAAAGCACTGCACAGTCCCCAGCTGATTAGGACAGCAGTTCCCATACTGTGGTCAGCAGAGCACTAGCTGGTGGCCTGGGGAGGGCTGGCTGGTCAGATGGTGCTGACAAGGACTGTCTGTTTTCAGCTGCTGCTATGAGCCCCCAGGCTCTTCATTGCAAAACAATGTCAAAACAAGGCAAAACGCTTAGGGAAGTTTGGATATATTGTTAACGGTCTCGAGTCAGATGTACCACCTGGCACATAAGTCACTGCTGTAGCTGCTACAGGGATGTTGCACAATCACAGGCTTTAGGGGGGAGTTGTCCATGAGGTGCTCTCTCTATTAAGATGTGTTCTATGCCATGAAGAGTTGGAGTATCCTGTCTGTGTTAGGAAGTCATAGGAGCTCATGCACTTCCTAATTTAAAAAGAGTGATTGAGCTCTGGTGTTGGGCTATTTGTTTATATGGGGAACCCCGTCCTTGATCTGGATGGGATTCTCCCTAGGAAAACCACCCCATCTCCCTTAGAACTCAGATCTTTGGGGGACCCATGCTGCATACATAAAATGTGTTAAAGTCCTTTTGTGTAAACTCAGGCAGAGTCTCCATTCACTGTGACAAACCTGGGGAGCCCCCTTTACAGAGACCAGCAGCTTCTCGGACTGCAGAGCCTGCCAGCTCTCAAAACTCCCACAATCCCTTTGTTCTCTTACAGGGAAAACAGCTTCCTTAATCCCCTGCACGTACATCCAGAACATAAACACAATCCCCAGCCCCAAAGAAGGTGTCACTGACCTCAAGCTGGAGACTGTAAACTCCTTCCCCTCCCCTCTGATTTCTACTGCAGCGGGTGAAATTTAACCTCTTGTGCTGAAGGAAACCTGTCGCACACAAGCCAAGGCAATGAGCTGTGACTGCTGCAGCGTGATGGACAGTGATTAATATAGGAAGGTCGCCTTGAATGCTGGCATTGACATGCACCTTGTGTTCTGAACACTTCTTTCTAATCAGCTGGAGGTAGGATTTACTAAACTTGGGTCCAGGTGGATCAAAAATGCAGCGCTCCAAAACTCATTCTTTGGGAAGGAAGGGGAAGGTAGAGGCATGATCCAGTGGGCAAGGCACTGAACTGGGAGTCAGTTCTTGTCCTGCCTCTGCCACTCACCTGCTATGTGACCTTGGGCAAATCACTTCATCTGTTAGTATCTGGTTCCTCACCTGTCCTTTGTCTGCTGCTTACTTAGATTGAAAGCTCATTGGAGCAGGGACTGTCTCTCTCTGTGTTTGTATAATTCTAATACAATGGGGCCCTGATCTCATTTGGGGCCTTTGGGCACTACTGGACTACAGCTAATTAATAGGTAACACCCATAGTTAAAGGCGGTATGTTGCAAAAGCTATTTATTGTGGAGGTGTCCCAGCAGAGCATTTCAAGCATGAAGCCTAGATCAGATTATTCATGCCACCTCCCTAGTTTTAGAGCACACTGGCTGTGGGAAATTCCCACTGCACCCGCAAGTGGACAGACACCCCCTTTCCTGTCTGAGCTGTTTATATGTTTGGTTGTAGAGATTCTATACTTGCTGAAAAGACCTTGCAGGCACAGGTTGCCACCTGGGCAGGTAGTTGTGGCTGTGTCACCCATTCCTTAGTATATAAGCACAGATGTGATACGACTGGCTGGGGGAGCTGATCACGTGACATTTGCAAATGGTACCATGTTGCCATTACAGCTCCACTGTTTGCTTCACTCTTGGCAGCTGGATGTCCCTCTGTTTGTTTGACAAACACTTTCTCTGGAGTCTGTGATTACCAGCGGTTTAGTCTGACAAACCCTTGTTAAATTGTCTCCTCCTTCGTTGTCTATAATTCTCCCCCCATTCTGTCCCTGTTAACCAAAATATTTTGAGTGCTCAGAAAAATAATTTCTCTCCATTGTAATCAGCCTGCCCCTCCTTGCTTGATTCATTCAGTGAGGCTGCAACCCCAGAATGCTGACAGTTGGGATTCTTCAGATTTACTAATCCAGAAATCCTGGGGCTTCAGGGAACCAGTAAATACAATAATGCTGAGAATCTGAGAATCTCAAAGCGCTTGACTGACGTTCAGTCTCGCAGAACTCATTAGGTTGTTCTTTATTATTATCCCCATTTTACAGAAGCGGAAGCTGAGGCAGAGGGAGGAAAAGTAATTTGCATAAAATCACACAAGAAATCTGAGAGAACCAGGAATAAAATCCAGCCATCCTGACTCCCAGTCCCCTGCTCTGATCACTAGGAAACATTTCCTCCTCTTCTTGAGAGAGAAATAAAATACCTTAGAAAGAAGGGGTGCCAGATGCAGTTTTTAAAATGCCATCTCATTAGTAATTTTAATGGCATTTTGGCATTACTGTAAACTCAATCCTGAAAACTGGGGTTGTGGAATTACTCCAATTACTCCATTCCCCAGTCATGATCCAGTGTTCATAACTATCATCCTTCCCGTGAATCATGTTAAGTGACCTCTTGTTTGCAGCCCTGCAGTATTCGGAGCAGTGCTGGGGGAGAAGAGGCCGAGAGGAAAAAGCACATGGCACATGTCATGGATATTAACTAGCAAGGAACAAAATTCTCTCCTGGGGCGGGCCCGGATAGATTCTGGCATTCTGCTCCCCCTCTACGAGGATGGTGGGAACATTTTGTACCAAGACCAAATAGAACATATCTGGCTTTGCTACCATCCCCAAACACAGCTGAGAACCTTTTGAGGTATCTTGGGGCCGAGTTATGGTTTGGGGTGGAAACCACATGGAATTTAGCCATTTCACGTGGTTTCTGCTCCAAACTAGGCAAACTACAAGGGTTTCAGTTCAGTTTCACTGCAAAATTGTTCGCGGGGAGAGGGGGAAATATGGAAGAGAGACCATGCAAATCCTTTGTGGAGCCAAAACTGATGCAAAGTGACTTGAAACTGCCACAGCTCTGCTCTCTATACATGCTCACAGTTCCTTGATGCAGATGGGCACATGTAGGGACACCAGAATATCAGAGCTGAAATCCACAGTGGGTTTAGGTTGCTACTATCTACAGTTTGGGATACAAGGAGAGAGAGGTCCTGCAGCTGTTACAAACGGGACAGTAAAAAAGTTGGGGTTGGGTGGGGACATGTCCCCAGCATCTCCCCTCCACCGGTGGTTCTCCCTACAACAGTGGGGATCTGCGAGAGGGGAATTTTGTCTTACAGCTGGGGCATGAATCACAAAGTTGAGGATTACTCTGAACTGGGAGTGCGAAGGTGAGCATAGGCTAGAGCAGGGGTTCTCAAATTTCCTTGCATCTTGACCCCCTTCTGACAAGAAAAATTACTACATGACCCCAGGAGAGGCAGGGGTGAAAGTAAGGCGGTACAGGCCGGTACGGCGTACTGGGTTACAAAGTAGCCGCCAGTACTGGCCCCTACCGCTGACTTTAAAGCGCTGCCCTTTTTGAACCCCCCCATCGGCTGCCCAGGTCCCTACCAGCACAGCCGCCAAGGGGGAGGTGTAAAAGGGGCAGCAACGTTAAAGCCCTGCAATGGCAGTGCTTTAAGCAGGGTCCTTAAAGCACTGCCGCAGCAAAGGACCCTACTTAAAGCGCTGCCATGGCAGCGCAGCAGCCAGAGCCCCGGGCCCTTTAAATCATCGCTGGAGTCACAGGTCCAGGCAGCGCAGATGGACGCTGAACCCAGCCCCGCCCCTTCCGCCCAAGGCCCCGCCCCTTCCGGGGGAAGTGGGGAGCAGAGCAGCCCCATACCAATAAGAGCTCAATTTTACTTTCACCCCTGAGAAGAGGGGACCGAAACCTAAGCCTGCCTGAACCCCTCCACCTGGATGGGGGGCCCAAGCCAAAGCCTCACCACCCCAGGCGGGGAGAGGGGGTGGGGACAAAGTCAAAGCCCAAGGGCTTCAGCCCCAGGCGGGGGGCCTGTAACCTGAGCCCCGCCACCCAGGCCTGAAGCCACGGGCTTTGGCCCCGGGTGGTGGGGCTCAGGCTTCAGCCCCAGACCCGAGCAAGGCATGGGGACCCACAGTTTGAGAACCGCTGGGCTAGGATTACCACCTTTTGAAATGCAAAAAAACCGGCAGCCAACCCCCAACCACAGAGCAACCCACTCCCCCTTCAACAGCCACTAGGGAGAGAACGCATAGAGATAACATGGATAACATCACATATCTCTTCACCCTGCGTGACTCAAACCCTCTTTCACACAGATGCCTGGTGTGCTTGCGTGTCGGTGGGCAGACAGCTGCTACATTTTCAACAGTTTTGATCTGCTATCGTTTAAACTGTGAAACTGGGAATGTTGCAGCATCTTTAGCTGGACCCAGAAACTTTTACCATTAGATGTCCCAGTGTATTGTGATGATAATGCAAATCTTTAGACCCACGTAAAAAAACCCCGGCAGATTACATTATTTTTCTGGCAACTGGCAAATCCATAAAAAAAACAGCCAGGTTGGTCAAATAGAGGGTTGCCAGGTGTCTGGCAGGTGTCTGATCGGTGGCGCAGCAGGGCTAAGGCTAGGTTCAGGCTAGGCAGTGCCTAGATTCAAGTGCGATCAGGGAAGCTCCGGCCAATGGGAGCTGCAGGGGCGGTGCCTGCGGGTGCAGGCAGCACGCACCACGGAGAGCCACCTGGCGAGCCACCCTGTGCCTAGAAGCTGAACATGACGGCCGCTTCCGGGAGCCGCGTGGAGCCAGGGCAGGCAGGGAGCCTGCCTTAGTCCCACTGCGTCGCTGACTGGGAGCTGGCTGAGGTAAGCGCTGCCTGGCTGGAGCCTGAATCCCCACCCTGGCCCCAGGTCAAAACCCCCTCCCACACCATAACTCCCTCCCAGAGCCCATACCCTAACTCCCTGCCCCAGCCCTGAGCCCCCTCCCAGAGCCCACGCCCTCTCCCGCACCCCTACCCCAGCCCTGAATCCACTCCCGGACTCCAGACCCCTCATCCCCAGCCCGGAGCCCTTCAAACACCTCATATCCCTCATCTCCATCCCAGAGCCCGCCCCCGCAGATACAACCTGCCCCCCCATTCCCCTGCCCCAGCCCAAAGCCCCCTCCCGCACCCTGAACCCCTCATTTCTGGCCCCACCCCAGAGCCTGCACTCGCAGCCGGAGCCCTCACCCCTCCCACACTCCAATCCCCTGCCCCAGCCCAGTGAAAATGAGTGAGGGTGGGGAAGAGCGAGCGATGGAGGGAGGGAGAACGGAGTGAGTGGGGGACGGGGTCTTGGGGAAGGGGCAGGGAAAGGGTGTTTGGTTTTGTGCAATTAGAAAGTTGGCAACCCCTAGTCAAATACAGCCAAGTGGTAACCCTAGCAGAGGCCCATCTCTGCTGGAGGCATAGATCTAGCCATTTGTGTCCATATGTACATGTCCCTGCATGTGCTGGGGCTCTAGCATACAGTAAAACCCTTCCAAGTCCCCCCTTCCTCACTCTTCTCCTCTCCCGCTTGCTTCATTCCTTTTGTAAAGAGCTCTGCCAAACCAGGTGTTTGTTTTCTGTGCACGTGCCGCTCTTGCCAGCTCCATTGCACTGGGGAGGGGGAAAAAAGCAGGGGCTGGTGGGGAGAGAAACTGAGAGCAGGCTGCTGCTTTCCAAACTCTTATTTGTTTAAAGCTTAAGATTGTTTGTGAGAGCTTTTGGAGCGAAGGGGAAGTGGCAGGGGAGGCAGGGAATGAAGAAAGTAAACTGGCTGTCAAGGAAAGCAAACTTTCCAGCTGGAACTGTTGCCTGATGCTTATTGTGTGAAGAGTGGGGAGAAGCAGCGCATTTACAGTCTTGCTCCTTGGGTCTGTCCAGACGGCACGCAAGTGTAAAGAGAGAAGAGGGGGAAAGCAAGGAGCCAGGGACTGAGTCATGTGGGACGTCCTGTTCCTGTCATTCTCTGTAAGCTGTCTGAGGCAGGAACTGTGTGTGTGTGCGTGCGGTTGGCCAGCCCTGGCATCCTGATGCTAGTTAGAAACCCTGGATGATACAGTAATGGTGAATATTAAAGAATAGTATTGTCCGGGGGTGCTTTTATGACCACTAATGTTTAGTAGCTGTGCTTGTTAAGACAAGGGCAAATCTCATGTTCTGGGGCCCTTGCCCAAAGTCACACAGCAAGTCAATGGCAGAAGAGGGAGTAGGTTTCCTGACTTCTATTCTGGTGTCCCAGTCCTGGCCCGGACCATCTCCCAGACGTTATGAAGGTATTTGCCATGTGGGTGCAGCACTACAGAATTGGTTAGCGTTATTTGTGGGAGGGAAGATTTAACTTCAGGTATCGTAATATTTACTTGAGGAATCAGTGACTGGCAACGAGACACTGAACTTGGTTTGAATGTATATGGCAGGAAAGGATGTTGGATTTGACTGTCTGTAAGATACTTACATGGCCCCCACACCCTTAATACCTCCCAGTTTTAATGTGTCTATCCTCACAACACCACTGTGAGGAGGACAATGTTGCTATTTCCATTTCTCAGATCAGGAACTGAGACACGGAGAGACTAAGTTACTGGGCCAAGGTCACACAGGCAGTCTGTGGCAGAGCAGGGAATTGAACCCAGGTCTCTGGAGCTCCAGGCTACCACCCTAACGACTGGATCATGCTTCTTCTCAGATGAGTGGTTGGATCTAGTATGTCAAATCCTATAGTATGTTTCTCAAAGTTACCATCCCTTCAGGCCTGTATCTGAACAGGTAAAAGTGGAAGGGCCTGTGAACTATAGCTATTTACAGATGTCCCCTTGACTGAATTGGTAAAGGCAAACTGTGTCAGGAAATAACATGTGGGTGTGGCCCACATTGGACTCCAGAACTCCATAAAGCAGCACAGGGGTCATCAATAGAAGGAAACATCATAGTTTGCGCCCGTGTGCCACCACTCGCTATCGGCCCCCATCCCTCACTGGCAACAGAAGAGGAGGTGGCTGCTTGTGGCCTGATGGCACACACAACCCCCTAGCAGCTTCAGACCCAGGTCTTGTGGAGGGATAAAGCCCAAAGTCAGGGAGCAGCCTTGCTAGTGTTTGTGAGCAGATGTGGAGACAATGGTCCCTGTGAAACTGGACAGCTGCTCTCCTAGTCAGTCTGTTGACGTGCACTTCCAATGTGACCATCACTAAGGTTCTCACCCTGCCCTTGTTTCAGCTGCTATCCTGAGTGGGTGATTGTCTTCAGGGGAGCCTGAGCTGAGCTAATAGTTCTGCGACTAAGGAAAAGGCTGCCCACATTTGAGTCAGTCCTCACCTGATCGTTGGCGAGAGGGAAATCTATCACCCCCTTCTGAGAACTCCCTGTCACCTCCAGCCCCTGGAGCTTCACCTTGGGACCATCACTCACAGTACCCTTGTGGAGCAGGCTACCATGGCAGGTCATGATTTTTAAGGCCAGAAGTGTCTATTATATCACCAGGACTGACCTGCTGCATAAGACAGACTATAGAACTTTCTCCAGTTACTCCTGTATTGAGCCTACTAGTCTATGGGTTAGCTTGGTCCTAGCCCATTCAGGGGGTTAGAGCACAGGGATAGCATTCTGCAGGTAAGCCAGAATTGGATCAGGAGCCAGCGAAGAGGCCAAAGCACTGTCTTCAGGCAATAATTTTTCTCTTCTCTGTTGGTCTCTGGCACTGACATAGAGCTACATCCCATAGGGCTCTTTCCTTTGAATGTTACTGATGTTCCATATCAGTGGGAAACTGAGCATAGTAGAGAGTCAGACGAGCTCCGTTTCTGCCCACAATTTTTTCAGGTTTTCTCAATTTAAAAAAAAAAAAAAAAGTGATTTAGTGCTGCTGAAAAGCATTTGCCTGATAGCCTTTGGAGACCGAAATCCTCTATTTATTCCCAAACAAAAACCATCACTAAAAGTGATCTGCAAAGGAAAATAAATTTTGAGGTTATGCTCTTCTTTTGCTTCTTTATGATATATACAGAAGGGTTTATTTTTCTCCCCACAGAAAGTTGTGCTTCATATTCAAAATTCTTGTCTTACTCTTACCCTGGAAGACTCAATACACGACGAGTAGGTTTATGACTAGAGCTGTGTGAATAACCAGTTTTTTTTTCAGTTTCGTGGCTGAACCAAAAGAATAAAATATTTCACTTTGGCTCAGCCCAAAATGAAAAATGTTCATTTTTTGGTGGTGGGCAAAATGAAATGGTAAAAATATTTATTTTCAATTTCAAGGGTTTCTTTTAAAATGTTTGTTTTTAAATAAAATTAGTCAAACTCGAAAACAACAAATATCTTTCTAAAACAAAAAGTCAAAATGTTTAGATCTTTCCAACTGTTTTTCTAACAGAAACAGTTCGCCAAAATAGACCTGAATTCGCAAATTGCAGATTTGTGTAAACCCAAACATTTTTTTGTGGAAAAAGGTTTTGCACAGGTCTATTTATAACATCACAAATACTAAGAAAAGGAAAACTAAGCAACTAAACAGGGACGGATTTCTGGTCAGAATGTTCATATTTTGACAATATCTGTTTAACTCAAATGCCTGATAAACCGCTGTGAGGAAAGATCTCATTGTTAAAGATTCAATATTGCTGCACCTTCCAGTAAGAGCAGAGAGAGCTCCCAGTCCACATCTCTGGTCCCCCAGGAGAAAACGGGGAAGACTAGAAATATCAGGAATGTCAAATCTCATGTTTTTAAAAAAACAATACAAACAAAACCCCACCACCATCAATCAAACTAAACCCCATGCGTGTCTCTATGAGAGCATGTACATGCATGCTTGCGCGTGCACACAGAGTTTATTTGGAACAAACCTTCCAGGCTTCCTCTAATACATCATAAAGAAGCAAAAAAGACACTTCCTCTCTCCCTCCCCCCTCCCTTTGCCCTTCACCTTAAAAACTTAACAGCAGACCACTTTTGGGACTGACCTCACTCTGCACAGGTTGAATAAAATAGCATCGGAGCTACAGGTCAATGATGGAGAGAGTGCAAACTCACTGGCAGTTTTCCCTGTACAGTATGTGATGAGAGACGCCTCCAAAGCCAGTCAGCAGGTGATTAAACTTTGTATTGATTGTACTGGCAAGTCTTTTGTCCTGTCTGCATTGTACACCCTTTTGGATTTGATGTTAACTGGGTTAAACTAGCCTCAGACTCGTTGACTGGAATTTCTGGGCCTGCTTCTACTGAAGCCAAGGCAAAGGTCACCTTGACTTCAGTGGCAGCAAGATCAAACCCTTTTTATGATCTCCTAGAAAAGTTACTGCAGGAAACCTCTGGTGGGCCATTGGATTACAAAAGTTTGGTCAATTCTCTCTAGATCAAATGACTAACTCTAGAAGGGACTCCTATGCTGACTGTGTGACATACTTGGCAAGATTGTATATTTAAAAAAAAGCTGAATATTTAAAAACATCTGTCCAAGTTTTATTTTTTGCTTTGTGGAACAACCTATTTCCTCACTGAGACAAGAAAGACACTGGTTTATCACTTGCAAATTCTTTGTTTTGCCTGTAGCTATTTCCTGCTGTGACCTTTGTTTTCATTATATTCTAGCTGCCAACTCTATGTTGTCTCAGAACTACAGTTAAAAAAATACCACCAAGACTGTCAAAAATAGGACTCTAAAGTTAGGCTCCTTAATCCATATTTTGGCATCTGAAAAAGTGGCCTGATTTTCAAAAGCGTGAAGAAGTGAGCTGTAGCTCACGAAAGCTTATGCTCAAATAAATTGGTTAGTCTCTAAGGTGCCACAAGTACTCCTTTTCTTTTTGTCATCTCTGTGTAAGCGGGGGAAAAGTCCCTCTATTGTGGGGAACTTTCCTGGCTTCTGCACTACCCCGGTGAAGTGAAAGGATCTGAGTCCTCACTCCCACTTACTTTACCCAGAGGCCTCCCTGCCCTTGAGAACTCCCTTTCTACTCTCCTGTCTGGCAGAGTCCTCCTAACCCCAACAAGACTGGGCCCAGGATTCCTAGGGGGCTCGACCCCCAACCCTGCTGTGGTCACCTAGGACGGGCTAGGGTGTCCCCACTCCGGGGTGCTCTCTCTGCACTGGGCACTTCTCTGACCCACTGATCATTACATATAATTTAAAGCAAATGCAAGTTATTTAATAAACAATTAATTTAAAAAAGAGTAAGGAAAAATGGGAAAGGTTAAAGGAAACACATCACCCCGCTCTGTGGCAGGGAACATCACAAACAGTGTCTCTGGAATGTTAGGGCAATTCACAGTCTGTTCCTTGTAAGTCCCGGGCCTTCTTCTCAGGCCCTGGCTGTGCTGCAGGGATGCTGTGAGTTGGACACTCGCTCTGGTAGTGGCCACATGCTCTCAGGCTCTAGGTGGCAGGGCCCTTCTTCCCAGTGTTGCCCCCCACCCTGTCAGGGTTACCAATCCCACTCCGAGTCTGGCCTGCAGAGTCTCCTGGCTGAGGCGTCTCCCTGTGCTGGGCCCACTGCCCAGGGTGCCCCCCGCTCTACTCAGCTGCTCACGACACTGGGCCCCGGACTGCTCCAGCTCCACTCTGCCTCAGCACGGCTGCTGCTCTGCCTCCAGCTCCCTGGGCTACTTCTCTGGCCCCTCTGGCTCTGGTTGCTGCAGCTCTGCTCCCAGGACAGGTCTGCTCTGCAGGCTGCTTCTGTGACTCTACTTCCAGCACTGACCTGCTTCGTGAGCTGCTTTTCTGGCCCCTCTGGCTCTGTTTGCTGTAGCTGTCCTCCCAGGGCAAGTCTGCTCTCTCTGGGCTGTGCTTCTGGCTTTGGGGCTGCAGCTCTGCTCCCAGGACAGGATCTGCTCTCTCTGGGCTGCTTTTCTGGCCCCTCTGGATCTGGCACAGCTCTGCTCCCCAGCTCAGCTTGAGCTCCTGCTTTCTCCTTAGCTCGGCCCCTCTCTGTCTGACTCAGACAATTCCAGCTCACACCCCCTTGGCCTCCTGACTCCCTGATTAGCCTGCCCGCCCTGTCATGCATGCTGACCTGGAGTTTTGGCCTCCTCCCCATTGTTCCTGGGGACTGTCAGTCTCAGGGTCCTGATTTCCCATCGACCCCCCTTTTAGTACTGGGAGCTAGCAACTAAAACACCCACGCTGAATGTTAGTAAGGGGGCAACAGTCCCCTTACATTTGAATCTGAGTGCACTGCACAATAAACTGTTTTGAGAACAAGCAGTTCTGTAATCAGAGTCAGAGATGGTAGTTATTGACAGCTGTCCAGTACTCCGACCTCCATGTTCGACATTTCTAAAGTATTTCCTTGTGTTTATTAACTGGCTGTATTAGTTTGTGGCAGTGGAGTCTTTGGTTTTGTGGTTAATAAGATTTATTTGCATTTGTATTTTTGTTTGTTTTTTAAAGAGAGGAAATTGTATCAGTAGCTATTGGAGTGAGTGGATACTGTGAAATTATTGTCAATGGTACTGTAATCCTGACCCATATAACATGACTGAGACGTGGAAGAAAAGATCAATCTCTTCCCAGCTTTCTGTCACATCCTTATTACGCTATGCAGTCCTCCTTGTTTGGAAGACTGTAAAGCAGTCAGCAGCCCATTCCATGACTATTGAATCCAGACCAGGTTTTAGGGAAGGCTGGTGTGGTGACACTAGGTATCTGTCAGTCTGGGACAGCTTCAAAAAAGAATCACCTTTTCAGTCAGCACAATGGGGTCCTGCCTCTTTATTGCCTCACACCCTAGTGACTGGTGTGAGGCCTTGCTGGGCAGGAGGGTTTTCTTGGGGCTCTTTTGGGGATATGCATCAGATGGGGAAGGCAATGAGAAAACAGCACTGTCTGATCATTGCTGCTTGAACCTCTCTAGCAGTTAGGGCAAAACACAACATAGTGGGACCTGCCAAACACCAACTCCAACGTCCAGTCATCTCCCTTTCCCTCCTCAAACCCCCTTCTCTGTTTTTCTCCCTTTCTGCCTCCCCAGCTCCCACCCCCTCTGACACCCTTGGTCTTTTGCCCAGCATTGTTTCCTTTGCATCTGCCTAGCCTGTCTCCTTTCAGACCTTCCTCCTGCCCAACAGGCAATTACAGCCCCAGCCCCAGACTTCAAGTGTTTTTTTTGTTGGGAAAGGATGAGAATGAAAAACAAACTCAGCGCCTGGAGTAAAGTACCCAAGCCACAGGCACATCGCTGCCGGGAGTCCCCAAGACACAGGAGTATCAGCTCTTCCTCTGCTCCTCTCTGGCTGATATTCTGTCAGTTGGTTTGGCTCAGTAAGAAAACCCCGGGGTTCAGGGCTGGGTTAAACCTAATTGGGACCGAGACTCAAACAAGCCAAAGCTCC
Organism: Caretta caretta; assembly: GCF_965140235.1. NCBI lineage: Eukaryota > Metazoa > Chordata > Testudines > Cheloniidae > Caretta > Caretta caretta. The sequence goes on from NC_134206.1 coordinate 201,619,910, forward strand.
TTCCACCCCCTCCTCCTGACCAATTGTGGAACTGTTGGCTCCCTGGCTTGCCAACACTACAGACTCTTCCCCGGTCCTCCTGATGAATTCCAACATGCTGGCAGTGCCCCGTCTGTTCAGTGGATCTTTTGGTTCAAACTGTGTGGATCCATAGGTCCCCCTTCCAGGCCAAGACCCCAATTCTGCCATATTCCACACTGCTTGTCTGGGATACAATTACTTTTGCCTTCTCTTTTAAACCAGTTGAGGGTTGTTGCTTTTTTGTGTATGATTTGATTACTTGTTCTTCTTCCTACAGTAGAAGGCTGTGATTGTGTGCTACTGCTCCAGGAGGTGCCTAGCCGTTCACCTAGCCACAGCCCAGAGGGATAGGGGACAAAGATGGCTTTAAAGTTACCTTTACGCTCTTCTGATTCTGGGCTGGTGGGGGACCAAAATGGCCACTGGCATAACTTGGATAGCCCAGGAAGCTTCTCTGAATTACAGCAGCCCTGCATAAGCTGTTTGTGGGTAGCTGTGCCACCCAGGATCTCCATTGTGCTACATGTTCTGGGCTTGCCCCGGTATGCCCCCTACCCCAGCATGCTTGAGGCTGGAGAGCGGCCTGTGCAGGCCGGCCTTGGGCTGACCATGCAATGCCTACACGGAGGAAATCCTCCTTTAGTGGGTTAGGAGGCCAGAGCAGAAGAAAAAATCCCTCCTGAAATTGTTTACCATTGTTGCAGTCTGTCACTCTCCTTTGCATTTCTTCTCACTAAGTGTGTCTGCCTCACCTGCCCATGCTCCCCCCCCCCCCCCCCCCCCCCCGTCCCTCTCTCTCTCCCTTTTCTCCCTTTGACTACCACGTCCCCCTGTGGAGATAGAGCAGCAGAACTGAATAGTGGAGAGAGAATGAGAGATGTAGAATGCAGTGAATTGAGGGTGTTTAAGTTAAACAAAAACAAAGACACATGTCACTGATTAGTTGTGGCCTGTCATCTAGGAGTAGGGTGCCACTTGTTTGCCCTGCAGGTCAAGAAATACTGCAGCGGGATTTGAAAGGAGGAGATGGGTGAGTAACTTCATGAGTCCAATAATGTAACACATCCTAAAGTGAGAATAATCCCTGTAAATTACACTATAAATGCTTTGGGGGCAGGGATCGGCTTTTACTATGTGTTTGTACAGCACCTAGCACAACCGGGCCCCGACCCTGACTGTGGCCTCTGAGTAATACTATAATGCAAATAGCAGATCAACTAGTATTCTGGGGTGGCAGAAGGTAGGATGCTGGACTAGATGGGCCAATGTTCTGATCCAATACAGTAAATCCCTTGCTTCTAAAATCAATGTGGTATTAACCCATGGTATTCTGACACTGTGTTTTTTGCATCTCCACATCATGCTGTTGTCCATGTGCAACTCTGTCCCCTGCATGTCTCACATCTCAATACTCTGTGCAGATGCAATATTTTGTTGCAGAGTCCAAAATAAGTTGAACGATGTAACTGTTCAGTGAGCTGAGTTTGCAGCATCCGTGGGACAAACCCACAAAAAACAGGCTGGGGGGAAGAGGATATCTGGTGGTCTGCCAAATAGGCAGCAAATCTCCATGAGCAGAGCAATGACATCGCTGTTGGTTTTACAGGCTGATCCTTCTCTGTTCTCTGAAAGCTTGTTTGGGATGCAGGGCAGGTTGAGTTGCAAAGCTGTGGACTGCTGCTTGGAATCTCACAGGGTGATACTATTAAGAGGTGTGAAAGGGTCATTGGCTTATTGAGATTTTCCCTTATGCAACTGCTGGAGATGTCCTGTCTCTCTGGGGACTGTCAGGTATTAAAGTGACACGAGAGTGGCTGTTAACCAAAAGGCTGGAATTTCTGCAGATAGATCAAGGAGAAAAGGGCTAGAGAAGATGGTGAGGGAAGTCATCTAAAGCCTGTTGGCAGCTTTCCCTGGTGGGAGTTGAATTTAGGGGGGTTGTTTGGTTAGGTGTTTCCACCCCTGCCTGTGTGGCTCAGAGAAGGAGCAGGAAAGGGCAGCAGTTCTGAGCTTGACGCCGGCACAGCTTCTGCTTTCTTGGAGCATTTTATTTCTGAAGAGGTTTCGTAGCTCAGTCTGCCTAGGCCTTTTCAGCAATCAGGGCTGCGCTCGGCAGACAAGGGCCGAGCCACTTGGGGAAAGATGGCTCCACCGGAAGGACCCAAAAGCCACCTCTATGCCAACTGGGGCTGGATGTTTGCCCGAAGAGCGGGCTTGGGAACATCTTGACAGCTGGCCCACTTTATGCTTATTCGTTGCTTCCTTCTCCTTCGTCTTCAACCACCTCTCTTCTCCCCCACCCCAACTCAAAACTCCAGCCCTTCTCCGAGCCCCCAGCCTCTCCAGATTAGAGCTCTCCAGGGACTTCGGCCTTTTGAAAGGAAAAAAGAAAGAAAAAAAGGAGGGGGGGAGGAAGAAAGAGGGGGAACAGAAGAATGAAAACCGACCCAAGGGGCAATAGTCCCTCGAGCCATCTCACTGCATTACAATGAATGTGGACTCTATTAAGCTCCGTTCTGCCTGTTAGTGTTTCCCAGGGCAACACAGCTCCCATATGGCAAGCATGCAGCAGATTAGGGTAGGCCTCTAGGCCTCATTGAAGGCCTGAGGCTTGACTGGCAGTTGAACCCCCTCCTCGCTTCTCCTCACACTTGACACTGCCTGTGTTTATCTAAAGCAAAAGGGTTGGGTGGGGGGGAAGGGGCATTTGGAAGGTTATTGTCCCGGGCAATGAGAGATAGGAAAGGAGAAGGGCTGAGGCAGGCAGGGATGGAGAAAGGGATGTTGGTGGGGGGTGGGAGATGAGGTGCAGTAGAAGGGGGCTAGGAAAGCGAGAGGGTGGCGGGGGGGGGGGGGAGGAGGAAGGCCTCATAAATATTCAGGAGGGGTGTTGAATGGGGAGAGGAGAAATAAAGCAGATGGAATTCGTGTTAAAGAACAGCCACAATCACCCTCCAAAAACAAGAAAAGAAAAGCGCATGGCCTTAAAGGAGCGTAGGGAGCGGCGTTTATCCAATTAGCAGGGTTGTCAAATTGAATTTATACAGAATGGAAGGGGGAGTTGGGGGGGGGAAATTAAGTGTGTGGGATGCGGGGAGGAGGGTGAGATATCGAAGAAAAGATGTGAGTTTTCTTTTTTCTTTACACTTTGACAAGGAGGTTTTATCCTTTAAAGGGCTGAAGCCATTGTCAGGGTGGGCAGAGGGTAGAGAAACTCGGACGATTAGCGTTTGGTGCAAGACTCCTTTTTGGGGAAGGGCAATAGAATAAGGAAGGTTACAGAACAAGGCACAAGTCTGGGATGTGACAGGAAAATGCAGACATCCCTTTTGCTTGCCTTGTATATTTGTAATGAATTTAGGGCTGGTTAAAGGTGTTGGGTTTTGGCAGCACGGGGAACCGAAGTCCTCTGTGCACAGGACAGATACACCACATGGCAAGCTTCCCTCACATAGTGCCCCCTATCCATCCATCCCAGCTCAGAAGGACCACTTCTCAGTTGAGCGGGAGTCCAGATTCCATAGCCAATTCAGCCCTTGCTGTGCTGCTGAAACTGCCTAGGAGGGGGCTTACTGGCATTGCTGACAGCTGCTCACTAGAAAACGATACTCATTTCACATAGGCCACCAAAGAGCTGTCAGATATGACTGATATTCTCTCACTAGTGACCTGAGCCAGACTAGCAATGGAATGCTTTCTATCCCATTCCTATCTTTGAGCCATCCAATCTCTCTATAGTGGTACCATGGGCTCTAGTAGAATAGAGTTCTGAGGAGCAATAGCCTCATATTCGAGGAAGATGAAATGGCTTATAACAGTGGTTATGTATTTGGTTTGGTTTTGTTTGTGTGAACAGTTCTGCTCCAAGTGTTTGGGTTATTTTCCATCATGGGCCTACTTAATTCTTTCTGGTGGGTACTTCTGCCTCTATACTCAAAGCCACTTTAAGCAAATTTCTGGTCTCTCCCTGCAAAGTCCTCTGATACACCCCCTCCCAAGTACGATCTACCACTTCCAAGGCAGACTTGCTGCTTTGCAAAACCGTGATGCTGTGCTCACCCCAAATTATGTTCAGGATGCTTTAACCATCTCAACACCGAGGATGAGTTTAATCTGATATTTCTGTGCTTCCACTCTTCCTCCTTGACTAAGATCACTGGGCCAGATTCTGATCTCAGGAACAGCCAGCAAGAGCCATATAGTTTTAGAGACTGAGTGTCCCTCTTTTCATTTTTTCCTTCCCGCCCTCCCTCCAAAAAAAATAATTTAAAATTTTTTAGGAGAAAGGAAAAACACAACAAAACTTGGATATTCAGTACAAAAAATGGCATTAATTGAAAGTCACAGAGTTAATCATTCCAAAGTCAGAGAATGCAATGTTAAGGTGAAAGCACAGTCTTAATTCTGTCTCTATATGCATATGCATTATGATGCAGTATTTGAGAATTAGTAAGGACTGTAATACAAATATCACACAAATATTTGTCTACTACTTTAGATACACCAGTCAGTTTTCCCCCCGACCCAGGTTCTCCCTAAATAGAGTCCTCTGAGTGTGCAACTACTGTTAAATCTTTTCTCACCGCTACAGCTATCCCACGCTTGAAACTTCTCCAGGAGAGTGAGCTGGAGAACACTGTGACTTCCCCAATAATGTCAAGCTCTAAAATTAACCCTGTTTAGACTCTCTGCTGTGGGGGCGGGTGGTAGCTTACCTCCTAATGTTACTTAATATTTCAGTTTCAAACTAGCATGGCCTAGTATAGAGTGGTTTGAGATCTACAGAAGAAAAGTACTATATAAATGCTGCATGTTTGTTTATTAAGTGTGTAATAGTAGTGACTAGTGGGGTCCCAACTGAAATCAGGGCCCCATTGTGCTAGGCACTGTACATTGTAAGAGACAATCCCTGCCGGATAGAGCTTACAGTCTAAATAGACAAAACGGACAACAGATTAGAGAGAAAATAGCCCTATTTTACAGATGGGGAATGGAGGTAGAGAGAGATTCAGTGACTTGCCCAAGGCCCCGAAGGTGTCTGTGGGAGTGCCTGGAATTGAACCAGATCTCTGGAGGTGCCCAGTTCAGTGCCTTAACCACAAAACAGTCCTTCTCTTCAAGATACAATTATTTCTCCTCTCCCCTGTATCCAACTGTCTAGCAGCCTGGAACAACCAAAAATTTAGTCCTTAGTACAGCAGCTGTGCCGCTGTCACGTTTTAAGTGTAGACAAGCCCTAAGTTTGTATCTGGATCAAGAGCCAAATGTCCCCACTGTTTGAAGCCTGGGTATTCGATAGGGATGGTCTCTCAGAAATCCAGTGTGCAGACTGATACATCTGACCTGATGCTGACAATGCAAACTGGCCTCCTGCCTCAACTTCCTTTAAATGTCACCAAATAACAGAAGAAATGGATGGTTTACTCTCTTGGACTGAGTGTGTCGTTAACTCCTCTGGCTTCTCTCAGCCAGTGGTGGCCCCTACTATGTGGGACAAGAGCACATGGCTAATTTATGTGTGCGTCCCTACTAAAGTGTGGTCTGGGGCACAGCTGTTCTGAGGTGGTAGATACGAGGATCCTGGGGCAGGAGTCCTGGTTTTCATATTCAGCTTCAGCTCTGATGTGCTGGGCGGTCAGTGCAGCTAGGATTTTTAAAGGCAGCTCAGCACAGCAGCTTGTCGCCAAGGGGAGACAGCTGGGACCTTCAACACACACACAAAATAGTTCTTTTATTTTTATTTTTTTAGATGATTCCATCTAACTACCGATCACAGTGGGACATCCATGTTTTCTTATCTGACAGCTGCCCTGAGATCCAGATTATTCTTAGAGAAGTCCCCTTAATACTCTTTCCTTGGCCTGCCCATTCCTCCCTCTGTTTTAGTATATCTGGTGCCCAGAGCACTGTAGGCCAATGGGAGATGGCTTAGCATTGTGCTAGCCCTGTGTTCAGCTCAGGTTGTGCTGGAGGATATAGGGAGAGCAGGAAATAATTTAAAAAATAACAGTAATACTTGGCACTGCTGTTGCACTTTTTCTCCTCAGAACTAAAAGCACTTTAAGAAGGTGGTGGTATCCCTATTTTACAGATGTGGAAACTGAGGCATAGACAGGCACAGTCACTTGACTAAGGTCACTGAATGAGGCAATGGCAGGGGAACAGAACCAAAGCAACTTCATTCCCAATCCTGTGCTCTAGTCACTGAGTCGCAAGGCCAGCCCATGCTAATCCAGTCCATAGTCCAAGAGATGTGGGGGAAAGAGGGTTGCCAGAGACAGGGTACACTCTCCTGGGCTTCAGCATTTTTCCTCCTGGTCTGTTCTGGCTTTTCATTTTTCCTTCCTCGCAGGCCATTCCCCCTCCCCTGGAGCTGTAAAGGGCATGTTGATGCCCAAGGGTAGAAAGGGGCTGTTTTCCATTTGGGACCCTCATAAATTACAGGCAGTGTGGTAGTAACAGGAATTGTTTGGCTGGCCCTCGTTAAGCAGGAGGGGGCCTAGGTCTGTGGGCAGCATTTCCTCAGTAAAACCTTCAGCTTCTAATCAGCAAACACTTCTGTTGCGGCCTGTGTTTAATGCAAAGTGTGCTGGCTCTTGCTCCATCTCCTCCTCACATCTCTCTTCTGTCTCCTGCTCTCTTCCCTCCCCTCCCAACCTCATTCTCTCTTGCCCGCCTGCCCCCATCCACTCCACTCCCTAGTGCAGTGTGTGTGGCAGGGAACTAGGCTGACAGCTTTTTCACCCCACACATCTGATGCAGCCCTTGTTAATCTCACTATGCTAATGGCCCAGTTCTTTGATTTACTGGGCTGTCTGAAAGGGACTTGGTACCTTCACTGCACTGACAGGAAATTGTTATTTTAACCTGACAGGAAATAATTAAAGAAAGAAAGAAAGAAAAAGGTCTTTCTTTCTTTTTCTTTTTTTCTTTTTTTTCTGTCAACCCCCCCCCCCCGACTTTAACCGTTTCTTTCCCAGAACAGTTGGTGAGTGTGAGGTTTTGATAGTGTAGGGCTCACATCTTGATGAAAGGAAAAGGGGTGCTTCTCGATGTAGCTGCCTTCAGGGGAGGAGAAGAGGAAGTTAGGGACATTTTGAATAAGGTTCCACTACACATTTGGGTAGAAAGGTGGAAATCGTTCCCATGGGACTGCAGTCCTATCAGCACCTAAGGCTAGGGGAAACATGTACTGGGCATGCAACCTCTGGGCATGCAACAGAAATCTAGCTGGGAGACGGGGACATTTCGGGGATTGAGCTGCTCCATTCTGCATCTTTCCCCTTCCCAGATACAAAGAAAGCCAGGCTGGTTTCAGGAACGTTACTGAGATAGAAGTCAATCTACTTTCTTAAAATTCTTGACTGTGTTACTGCCACCACCTTAGGACCAGAATTTTCATTTGATATGTTGGGAACTGAGCGCTTTCGACAATCTGGCTCTGATTGTGGGTACGACTGAACATATGAAAATCTGGCCCTGGATATTAACTATTCTTTCCGTTTTAATTATTTCTTTCATTTCCCCCCATTTATGCTGGCTGTTTACTTTCTACACTTGGCTCCCAGCTATGAAAGGAAAGGTTGTTATTTAGTGCCATGACTCTGACTGGGGCCTTGGGGGAGTACCACACCCTTACTGTGTTAAATGTCCTGCTCTTCTCATTCCACCAACAGCACCGTTTAATCCATCAAGTGCCAAATGAATGGATCAGTCTCAATTTTCTGCCACCTGTTGACTTCATCTTTCTGCCAATGTTGGCCATCAGTTTTGTAATTGTGTGCGCAAGGATGGCCCTAGCTGGGAAGGGTGCATTGCACATCTCTGCTTTTTGCCTCAGTGAAAAGCCTCTGGCAAGGGGGTTATGGAGGCCTGCAGGGAGGTCCTTCCCCCCAGCACATACTCCAAGAAGCACCTCTTTTTTCCTTCCAGTATTCATTCCTCTCTCTGCCAAAGCCATCCACATGGGCAGTGAAACTGAGCTAGTCCGTTTCACTCGGTGTAGGCTTCCCGCACTGCAGGGGAAAACTTAAATCCAACCCCCCAAAATTGTATTGATTGTTTTGTTTTAATTTTCTGAAAACGTTTCTGTTCTTGTTAGATCTTCTAAAACACCAACCCACATTTTAGGCCTAAGCTATCTGACAGATCTTGTCTACACTAGTATAATTAGTACCTGTACTTTAGCAACTGCCAGCAATAGCACAGCTGCATCGTTGATGACAGAGGCATAAGCACTTGTCTAGAAGGGGCTCAGGCATTTGTATTGCCATGCTCTGAGCAGGTTTGGAGATAGCACCGCCTTAGTCCTGTCTACACTAGGGGGTTGGCGTCAGTACAGCAGCAATGTTGTTTGCATTTATTGACATAAGGATATTAATGTTGCGAGTGTAGACACACCTTAAGGAAATAATTAAAGGTTTACAGTGCAGCCGTTGCATGGGTGAGTAGGTGATACTCTTGGCAGGATACACTTTCTGGGCCAGCTGTTAATCCTTGGCTGTGGGGGCATGGGAGGATAAGGAGGATGGTAAATAAAGTCAGTATCCTTTTCTAACTAGTATCCTATGGAAGCTTCCCATGTGTAATGTATTGGGTCTTCTATCCTCTGTATGATGCAGTCACTAAAGAGTGACTTTACCTCATCTCTCTGTGGTATCTGCAAAGCACCTATCACTGTGGTATCCTAGTGTACATATCAATTTATTATGCATGTCTTAATTAGATCCTTTTGGTCTCTCTCACCAATCTGAGGCTGGCTTTTGCTTTTTCCCTACCTTCTCTCATTCCTCTTCCCTCTTGCCATTTTCATCTGCCTCAATTACTTATTCTGTGTAGGTTCTTATGTGGCCCCCACTGCTGTAGTAGCTGAGCATCTCACAGTCTGTATTGCATTTATCTTGACAACGCCCCTCTGAGGTAGGGAGTACCATTACCTCCATTGTACAGATGGTGAAATGGGGCTGAGAGAAACTAAGTGACTTGCCCAAGGCCACTTAGGAAATCTGGGACAGAACAGGGAATTGAATCTGTGGGTACTAGCTACTGGATGCCCTTGCTACTGGATCATCCTTCCTTTCTCAGCTTCATTGTACGCTGATCATGGTATAGAAGTGAGATTTACATCTTGGTGTAAATATGGTCCAGCTTGTCTCTGTCTGCACTCCTCTGGGAAGGGCCTGCACAGCTGGCATGGAGAATCCATAGCTCATAGAGAATCCCCACACTGCTAGGGACTGAACCTGGCCTCTTTTGCTGCATTGTCACTGTGGAGTGCAGCTGTCTTTGAGAGCCTCAGCTATAGTGAGGTAGTCCCTGAGGCAGGCAGGCCGTAGCTCATGTATGGCTTTGTAGATTAGGACCAGGGCTTTCAATTCAACCTGGAAGTGAAGAGGGTGCCAACAGAGCGAGTGGAGCACTGAAATGATATGCTCACAATGATCGTGCTAAATGGGTTGTAGCTTCTGTGTGACGCTTATGCTCACACCCGGGTAAAGAAAGATGTAGTTGTCTTTCCTGGAGGTAACAAAGGCCTGGATCATAGAGGTATGGTCCTTGTTAGACAGAGAGGGGCACAATCTCCTGATCAGCCTGGCGTACCCTCCCCACCACTGCAATCTGCGGGTGATCACACATGTTCAATAGATCTCAGAACTGTAAGTGAGCTGTAGCTCACGAAAGCTCATGCTCAAATAAATTGGTTAGTCTCTAAGGTGCCACAAGTACTCCTTTTCTTTTTGCATATTCCTGAAGTTACAGATAATGGAGTCTTTTGATAAAATAAAAGTGAGTGGGAATTTGTGTAATAGTCGAAGGGCTTAAATCTGCCTTGAGCCACTTGAGGGCAATGTGAACACACTCACTTGGGCTGGTCCGGCAGTGTGTCCTGTGCAGAGCAGTTCTTCTTCACCTTTTTGATACCAGGGACTGGTTTGCTGCCTTTCTAAACTGTCAGAAAGATCTGAGGGAGTGGTGCCAGACCACAGACAGGTCATTGAGAAACACTGCTGTAGACAGTTTAGAGGACATTGTGGGACAGACAAAGTGAGCATGTTATTATATAGATACTGATAAATAAGGGGGCTGATTCTCATTTATGCTAAGCCCTCTTCATACAAATCTGGTAATGTAAACAAGCCTGAAAGTGGGTGTAAATTATTTTTAATATAAATGTTATTATATTTACATTTACTTTAAGGACTCTTTGTATTGCGGGAGTGACAAAAAGGAACCACAGCAAAAATGAGAATCTGGCCTGATATATTTATACACCAAATTAATTCAGAGTGATCCCATAGCATGCAACACACTATCACTTCACCCACTTCTGAAAAGCAGCCACTCTGAGGTGGAATTTGGCAGCTGTTTAACAACATACCTCAACACTGCACAATAGTTTAAGATAGGAATTGAAAAAGAATGTCCTCTACCCATGGAACTCATCCAGTTGGAAGGCATCCATATATTCCATTTGCTAGGTATTTATTTATGATATGTGAACAGGAGGGAGGAAGCCTGAATTGGCTTGTAGAGGTTGAATTCATCAATGGCAAGATCTGCAGAAAAGCCCTTTCTTTTGAATTGCCTGAAGGATACCTTCTACCTCAGCCCTTACCCACTTCCCAACCCCCTCCCACCAAGCATGGCATATACAAATACACACCCAGCATTTCTTGGCCTGTAAGCACCCTGGAGTGTGAAATCTCCAGGCCTCCCTAGGAACCCCCTTTGTTAGAGATCTGATATTGCCAGGCCTCATGCCTGAAGCATTTGTGGTATAATTTTCTTTTCTTTTCCCTTTAATTGAAATGGACATGGAAAGGTACTGTACCAGCTGTGTGTTGCTAAGCTCAGCATAGGCGGCAGGAGTGATGACTGTGGTGTAAAAGCCTAGGGAGATAGCACTGCTTTGCAGAATCCAGACACCAGGAGGATGCCAGCTGATAATGCGGCTCTTCCGATGGCCAAAAAATGTGGATTTCTTTGGTACTAATTGTCTCCTTTGTTGGCCTCCATGGTCTAGTCCGTCTTTGGCTTCTCCTCTGACATCTCAAACAAGGGGACCAGCCAGCCAGCTAGTGCCAGTAATTAACCCTTCTAAGCAGCACAGTCCAGCTGGCCATTTCCTGAGCTAAGAAATGCTACAATTAGTACTCAAACCCCTTGCATGTATCCCCACATAATACAGGAGGAATGTCTCCTTTCATTAAATCCTTTGCCTTTGGTTGCAGGTGATCCTGATTTGACATGCAAGGTTTCCCTGAGCAGAGCTGGGTGGAATGCTGTTGGCAACAAAACCTGAAGCCACCCTACACTGCTTATCAGGGGCTCATTCCAAATTCAGATTAGGTTCATCACAAGGGTGTCTGAAGTTTGTGACTCTTGCAAGCAGTGCTGCGATGTTCTGGATCCAAATTGCATGACGTTTACTGGGATGCAAACCTAGCCAGCACTCCGAGCTGTTGGGTCCAACTTTTCTCCTTTCAGCGTTGGATTCCTTCAAACCTAAAACGTGCATCAAGTGGGGAAATCTCTGTGAATTGGAGCTGGAGACATAGATCCAGGAATGACATAACGATTTCTCTACGTAGCCTGTGATAAATGCCATTTCCTAGGAGAGTGTGTGGGCCCCTTCGCTGATTTTTCCCAGCATTTAAACCAGAATGCTGTCTTATAACCACAGCCAAGGAGGGAGGCAATAGCATCTGGCAAACAAACTTCTTAAGCAGCACTTAACTGGAAATGTTTGCTTTGCTCCTGAAAGAGGTATCTTATACACTGATAGCCTAGCACATGTTGGGTGGGTGTAATTTGACCTGGGGAGTGTGTAGTGTGTAGCCGTATACAGAGAGCTGAGGATGTCCTCCCTTGGGAGATTTTGTATATACCTGAGACTCGATGCAATGGCTGACCGGCTGGGTGACTTTGGACAGGTCACTTAGGGCCAGGCTTACAGAAGTGCTGAACATGCACTTTTGCAATTGAAGTCAATGGGAGCTGCTGATCAGTATACCCCTGAAAACTATACCCTTAATCTTCCTGTGCCAGAGTTTCTCTCTCTAGGAAACAAGGGTGATAATACCCAGGACTTTTGTGAAGCTTCATTAACGGTTGTATAGCGCTTTGAGTGACTCCTCTGGTGGAAAGTGCTAGAGAAGTATGATTATTCATTGGCCCCTTATGCCACTACTGCTCCTGTAAGGAGGGTAGTTTGTTCTGGAGCAGCGCAGGGCATTGGCTTGCACCCTTCTTCCTGTAAAGAGTCCCTGTAGGGAGGCAGTGAAACCAGAGGTGCCTACAATATCCTCCACTTCCCAGGGTGGGGAGTTGGAAAAGGAGGCACCACACCTATCCCTACCTCTGTCCACCCGCTCGGGCCTTCAGTCTCAGCCATCCCTGGGCTTTGTGGGCTCTTCTGTTGAAACTGGGGAAGGCTGGTTGAGGAAAGAGCATCTGAGAATCATGTTTGATCATCTCCCTCCTGTCATCCGCAGGAAGTCACAGGCCCTGAGGCGGCTTATGGGAACCCCGCCTGGGTCCTTCTGCTCCAGGCTGCGCTGCACAGGATGACAATGACCCTGGGACGGAAGAGACCAACGGCTGCCGTCGCCTGCCTCATCCTAGCAGCTGCTGGTTGCTTTGCTAATTTGGGTGAGTTTACTCCTTACCCATTTTTCTACTCTGCCTTGAAATAACTGCAGGCCCTTAAGGTCTCGAAGGAATGGACCCTGCTTCCATCTCAAAGAGATCAGCCCCACCCTATCCTAAAGGGACATTCTCCCCACCCCACCCCCACCCCACACACAGGCTGCAGAGGGTGTTATTGACCCCACTGCTTCATTAATGCGATGAACAACGCCCACCCCTGAAGGGGATCCCCCTTCCGCTCACCTGGTCCAACAATCCATCCCCCTTTTTCGGGTGATTATAGTATCCACAGTCCAGATAGCCACTCCCACACAACCTGCTCCTTCTTGCCATTCCCTGATGGTCAGTGGCAGTGGAGAAGCATGTCATGGGGCTGGGGAGGGTCTCTAGCACTCAAGAAGTTGTGTGATAACTGAGAGCTCCAGGCTGCCTTTCCTTCTGGAAGCCTGCCCCAATGCAGGGGAGGGTTAAGAAAGGACCCTTGAGATCAGCGGGCTCCAGTTCTGCACTTGCCGAATGCACAGTGCGCAGCGGATTCCTGCTGCCTGACCACTTACTGCCAGCATAGGATCCAGCAAAAAGGAGATAAACCGTGAGGTTCAGTGTACTGCCCACAGCTCAAGCCACATCAAAATGAGAGGAGAGGGATCAGGAGTTTCATGTCTGTAGCTGAGCCAGGGTGAGTGGCTGTCCGCAAGGGACAGCATGTTTCATGAGCAGGCAAAATTTTGGTGGTTCTGGCCCCAGTGTAGTCTTTAATCTACCTTTGCTCCAATGCCTGGACAAGCCTAGCCTGCCTCCTGCATGCTTTGAACACCCAGTTCCTCTGTGTCCTTCTCCTAGAAGCTAAGCAGCTCTCTAGGAGCTCAGGCTTTTCAAGTGGTCTGTTATCCCTAAGCAGAAGAGCTTTTCCGTCTCATTTTTAGGCTGCTGCAGCAGCCTCCCAGTAGTGACTAGAGTTGAGGGTCTGAACCAGAACTGTGAATAACCCAGAGGCTTTCAGAGCAGAATTATAGCCCCAGCTTTATGATGGACCAAACCAAATCCCTGGATCCAAACACACACTTAAGCTTTGGGGTGTCCAAAATCCAGAGCTGGACTTTCCAGCTTGGACCTCTCTCTACTTGAGACTGAGTCATTGTACAGTTCCAAGAATTGCTCTGCGTGAGGAGAGTGGCATGGGGTATGTAGTGTGACAGTGGAGGAGATCTCCCTCTGCTCTTCTGTATGCTGATGCTCATCTGGAGATCTTGTCCTTGCCTCCACCATGCAGGTGAATCTCTTCAGGTCACTGTCCAACCTGCTTCCGCCGTCCAAAAGTATGGTGGCTTGGTGAGCCTGGGGTGTGTGGTACAGCCCCTGAAAGTCAACGTTACCTGGAGGCTGAATGGGAAGGAGCTGGTGGGGTCGGATGAGGCGCTGGGGATCCGCATTGAGCTGGGGAAGCTCATCATTATGGCTCTCAACAATCACACCGTGGGCCGGTACCAGTGCATCGCCCGCATGCCGGAGGGAGTTGTTGCCAGCGTCCCAGCCACAGTGACTTTAGCCAGTGAGTAGCTTTTGTCTTCTCCCACCCCACTACTCTGCATTTGATCCCTCTCAATGGTTGGGCCTCCATTTGGGGGCTTGACAGCCTCTGAGACACAGTGGGGCAGGCTGATCCCATGCTCATGGGATCCCCAGTCTGCTCATGCTGGGATCCCCAGTCTGATCCCAGGCTTCCAGAGTAGTCCTTTGGCCTGGGCTGTTTTGTAGCATATTTGACACAGAGGCCTGCCGTGTTCTACCTTAGCAATAGGCAAAGTGATCCTTGTACGTGATAGACTGCAAGCTCGTATCATGATACCTTCTAAGAGTAACTGCATAAACCAATGAATAATGTAATATTTCCCTGCACCTATGTCTGCACTTGAGATAGATTGAGTGATTTTATATTTCTCCATCTGCCTGGTTCTTGGGATTGCCTCCTTCAGATTAAAAGGAAAGTCTGCTATTCCATGCCGGAGAGAGGAAGGGCTCAGAGGGGTGCTATTGTATTGCTTAGAGAGAGGCGGTGCTTGCATATAGCCAACAGGGGTAGGGAGCCGGGCTCTTCTTTGAGCTCCTCTCATGTTGTGGGGGAAGTACGTTCATTTATTGGGGGGCATGATCATACTCGGATGCGTCTTGTATCAAGGCTTGTCTCTCTAAGGGGGGGTGCTTCGAGGTGCTCTTGTTGACATCAGAGTGTCTAATATGTTGGGGTGTGCTTTCCTTTCCAGGGGGCGTTTCTGACTCGCGTTGCAGTGTTATTTGTGTGGAGGGTCAGTCTTGTATCAGGGATGCTTGGGTTGGGGAGACCTGAGATCCCGGAGCCTCATTAATTTTGGTCCATGTGTCACGCTGTGGGACTGCACTAGTACTTCAGGGTATATCTCCTCTCCGGGGGCTACCCTCATATTTGAGTGTGTCTTGTAGGAAAAAGATTCATAGACTCCAAGGCCAGAAGGGACCGTGATCATTTAGTGATCATTTAGTCCGACTTCCTGCATAATACAGGCCAGAGAACTTCCTCCATATAATTCCCACAGCGGATCTCTTAGAAAAACTTGGAAACTTGACTTAAAAATTGGGCAGTGTTGGAAATCACCCAAAGTGAACCCTGGTAAATGTGATGGGGCCACATCTCCGACAGGGCTTCTTGTTTCAAACTGGGATCTACGCTCAGGTCAGAGAGTGTGCTGAGTTATGGGTGCATCTCAACGCGGGCAGCACACTCAATTTGGGTACGTCCTTGGCAGTGGAGGCACTCACGTTGGCATCATGAAGCTCTCTCCATAACTCCAAATCCCTCGGCCCCAGCCTGGAGTCCCCTACTGCACCCCAAACTCCTCATCCCCAGCCCAGAACCCACACCCCCAACCAGAGCCTGCACTGCCCCTGCACCCCAACCCCCTGCCTCAGCCCAGTGAAAGTGAGTGAGCATGGGGGAGAGCGAGCCACCGAGGGAGGGGGAATGTAGTGAGCGGCGGGCGGGGTCTCAGTGAAAGGGCGAGGCTAGGATGTTCAGTTTTGTGCAATTAGAAAGTTGGGAACCCTAACTGAGGTGGGGACATGGTCTTCTTGAGATGCTGATGCTGGGGAGAGGAGTGTTCAGAGGTAGCACTTGTGACAGGGCATGTCTATGAGGAGAATGCCATTAGCCGTAATCGCCAATGGACAGAGCTCCTTCGTAAACTCCCTCAGTTGGTCCTCGGAGGAGGAAGGGAGGGAGCTGGGGAAGGGGATATGTCTAAGAAATTGAAGGAGAGAAGATGTTTGTGCAAAACGAGGGCCGGCTTTGTGTTAAAGCCAAGAACTATTGGCTTGTCATCAAGACATTAATCAGAAGTGAAATGTTTAGGTCGGGCTGGGTAGGAGGAGAAGGAGAGAGAGAGTGGAGTGGAACAGCAGCTCTTGCTCTCGGAGGCTGGATGGGAGGGGGCTGTCATTGGGTTGAAGCCATCGGGGGATTTGGCCTGGGCTTTGCACTTAGATTAAGTTTCAGAGAGCGCATTCCAGAGCAGAATGGGGGCTGTGTTTTGCCGGTGGGCTGGCCCAGGAGGGGAGCAGAGAGGTGGATGGGATTACCAAGGGCATGGTTTGCATTTAGGAGGGATAAGGAGACCAGTGCACGCACGCTCCTTAGTACGGTTGTTTGCTTTCAGGCCTCTCTTAAATGTCATTGCTTGGACAAAGCCATCGTTGTTCAGTTTACCTGGGTGCTGCCCTCCCCCTCCGGCTCTGGTGACTGAGGGGAGACAGGCTGTGATCGAGCTGCTAGTGTGCAGGAAGTCCCCACCATCCTTCCTGAGACAGACTCCAGCTATAACCACATCCAGTGCTGTAGTGGGGCCCCAGAAGTTGGCCTGGTGTTGATTCAGGCCCATGTATACTCCATCCGTGCCCTCACCCTCACCAAGCCAGAGAGAACTTGGGCTGAATTGTTATGCTGGGGCTTCCAGTTAGCACGGGCCTGCCAGTGTGACTAAATATTAATAACAACATTTACAAGGCCTGACACAAGGTGTAGAGATCAGGTAGATAAATGGTCCTTGGCCTGGGCCACTGAGCTGGAATCAAGGAAGGGGGAAGATGAGACCTCCCCATCACCACAAGTGTCTTGCCACTGAGAGGAGCTAGGAGGATCAGATGGGTTGCAGAAGGAGGGTGAGGGCTTGATGGGCTTTGTTCCCACCACTAGGGGGATGGTTATTAATGCCATTGAATGGGTCTTGTGACCTGAAAGAGAAGGTGGGTTAAATAAGTGAGGGACAGTAACCCATTGTGAAGCCCTCTGTGCTACATGGCTTGTCCCCTGAGAACTCATGTCTTCTTCCTAGACCGTCAAGTTTCAGCACCTTGCAGGGTAGCTGCTGGGCCCTGCTGAATCATTCTCTGGGGCACCTGGCATTGGCCACTGTGGGAAGACAAGATACTGGGCTACATGGACCTTTGGTCTGGCCCAGTATGGCCGTTCTTATGTTCTTACCATTTTGGCACATGGCTAAGTGGGCAGCTCCCACCATGATCCTTGTTGTCTTTGGGCAGAGGGTGCCATGAGAGTGGACAGAGTGAATCCCACTGCGGGGCAGAGAGAAGCTGGGGAGCCCTGGAACAGATCCCACCTTGGGAAGAGCCCCAAAGGGAAGGGGGAGAAGATGGAACTGAGGGTGGGACATGAGCGGGACAAGCAAGGAGCAGCACTTCTCGGGGTATGTGACTGATTGGCACTCCTGAGCCGATCTGTGATCAGGCTAACTCAGAGGACTGATTGAGACTAACAGTTAATTCCAGCAGTAGAGGTAAAACTGGCTATAGTTTTATAGCCCCCAGGAAGGGAGAGATTTGTGGAGGGGATGGAGGTGGAGTTCTTAAAGCAACAGAACAAGGATCACTTCGCCAGTGTTCAGCTCAAGTCTTCAGACACGGTGCAGATGATTTCTTGGTGTATGTGGTTAGGGTGCTAGAAGGGTAACTTATTGGAGCTGGAGGGGCCTGCTGTCTCTTCCCGCTTCCCCCCCCCCCCCCCCCCAAACACCAGCCTAGTGTATAGAATAGATGGTAATGACCTTGATCACTACCAGCCTAAGATGCATTGGAGCAGGACATCTAGAGAGGTTCCATATCCAATTCCCAGTCCCTTGGACTGTTCTGGGTCCTAGCCCTTATGCGGAGAGTGATTGGAATCCAGGGAAGTCTAAATGGGGCAGTGCATGGTCACGGGGGCTGAAGGATGGAATGAGACTCTGTAAAGGCTGCCTGACTTTAAAATATATAGTACAGCGCTGGGCATATGGATATAATCTGTTGCTTCTCTTTGCCATCACTCCCAGCTCCCCTTCCAAGCCCCTTCTTCTAGTAGTCTCCTAAGAATGAAGTGCACTGTTCACTACGTGGGTGTGACTTCCATGGAATGCTTTGGGAGGGACGACAACAGTGGTAAAAGTTGCACGTTGCTGAAGTTTAGTCATCAGGACCCCTATCCAGCAAAAGCCTTTAAGCACATGTTGAACTTTAAGCGTGCAAGTAACCCTGTAGAAGCCAATGGGATTGCTTGCATGCTTTAACTGAAACCTGCTTTGCTGGATGAGAGTGAGTGGACGGAAGTGGCCAAGCAATGGAACATGCACTATTAAGCAGGTACACAAAATGAGCGTAACGTACACAAAAAGACTGATGAGGGGGATGTAGCAGGAAAAGCCACTCACACAAAGGTCAGAGACAGTACTGCTGTAAGCTAGAGCAGCTCACGGGGACTTCAACTGGAGTTGCACCTATTCATGCCGGGGCTGAATTTGATCCCACTGAATACCAAATGGAGGAGAGTGGCGATTACGTTCCCGTTGAATGCCCAATCAGAATCCTCCTTCCCCCCGTATACCACCCCCCCCCCCCGAACAAGCACTTGTGGGAGGAGAGGAATATACTAAACTGGGTTTTCTCCTTGTCAATCACCTGGTTGCAATGGAAGATGAGATAAAGGGGTGCATACATACTGGAAACACTCTCGGACCTGAGAGGGTCATTCCTTCATGCCCTTTCAGTTTCTAGAAATGAAAGTAGCAGAGCAGCCATCAGCTTTGGCTAAACCCATGGGAGCAAGCCTGGTGTTGTTGCAAAGTGCCAGTGGGCAGTGACCCCTGCTCTGGGGCATGTTTGGGGTCCCTTAGGAATTTGCAGCTGTCTTCTAAAGAAACCCATTCATTTTCCTTCTGCCTGGGCCTCTCAGCTGATGACTCCCCTGACACAATGGAGGGGGAATTTCATCTCCATCCTGAAAAAGCATTTGCTCGCTTGGCTCACCTCCGCCAAAGGCCTCTGGCTACAAGGCCAGGGGTGGTGTGGGGCGGGGGGGAATGAAAACACAGGCGGCGCTTCCTGAGTCAGTCACCAGAAGGGAGGCATGTTGGTCATGATGTGGCTTGGAATGTGCGGGGGGGAGAATGTGGGGACATGATGGGACGTTAGCATACGATGAGGGGTGCGTGCGTGAGGAGCTGTTTGAAGGGGATCTGAGCACTGCTCCTGGGAGGCTTGGGGGTGACTGTGAGAGGACCGGCATGCATGAAGGAGGTGGGGAGAATGGGATTGTGTGCATCTCACCGTGGCACTCGGAGAGGGCTGCATCTGTTACTCCTCATGGGGAGGAGACTGACAACTGGGACGCAGCTTAGTGCAGGCGGAGAGCTCTAACCCCATGGGGCTCTGGCAGCCAAAATGAGAATTAATGAGGAATAACTACCCCCTTGCTTTGTGCTGGAGGAGCCTCAGTCCTTGCCATTTCCTGTTCTCAGAGGTCCTACTTCCCACAGTGATTCTTCTCCACCCCTGGCGTGAAGGCAGTAGGGAAGGCTCAAACCCTTGGGGCCTGTACTTTTTAGTTCCACATGGTCTCCCACTTGGGTCTGATCCGAACTGATCTGTCTAGTCCATGTACTTACCTGGCCCCCTTGCTGTAGTACCCAAGGGCCTTAGTTCCTCCAAACGAGGGCTCTCCTACTAGTCCTAGGATGATTCTTTGCCCTGTCCATCGCCGTGCCAGCAGGGGCCTAAACACACAGGCACAGACAGAGGCTGCCTTTCTCTCTCTGTCCACAGCCCACCCTAAAGAGAACAAGAGCTAACCCTATTTTTGTTAAAACGGTGGCTTCAGCACAGTTGGAGCTCAGCCATCCCCAGTGCCCTCCATCTGATGGTCTCAAAGTTCTTCACAGACAGTGATGAATTGGGCTATCACAGCTCTCCAGTGAATTTAAGGTTAAGGTCCCAATGGGCAACCACAGTGAGTAGGGAAATAGAGCAGTGGTAGGGTCTAGCATGGGATTTGGGGATAGGGAAAGCAGGTAGGAGCTGGCTGGATGTGGGGAGTAGAGCCAAATACAGACGGTCAGTGAGTGTGCAGGAGAAGCTGTCACCTGCAGCTTCTGCTGGTCTCAAAATTCCCCATCTCGCCTGCCTGCAGAAAGGAGTCCTTGGGGTCCCTCCAGCTCACGTGACACCCCCACCGGGCCGGGCCAGGTAGGTGCTGGCACTATCTTTGCAGCAGCACCTCAGCCCAGATATGACCACACTTCCCCTCTGTTTGCCAGACCTGTTTGTATGTAGGTTGTGAGTGCGCATGGGCAAACACGTGCCCCAGGGGAGGCAGGTTTGAACTCCAAAGGCCTAGGTGGAAGCCACTTACAGATACAACTAAACATTATTTGTGGGGTATGGTCATTTACGGGAACGATCTGGCATTAAACTTTTGAATAACTGATAGTCAAAATAATATATTCTGTGTCCCGTGCTTTAAGTTCCTTATCTTTCCCTTCTCTTCCTCTCTTGGTGCCTCTCTCCTTTCTCTGCTTGTCATGGCTCCCCACCGCCTCCCCTATCACTGCTCTTGGCTCTCTCCACTCCCACCCATTTCCTCACCCTCAGCTCCCCCAGAGACTAGGCTGGTGGGCTGAGAGATGCAGGGAGGAAGGGGGGGTGGATACCCCTCTTCCCTGGATTGGCAGAGTAGCTGTTGTGATATCAAAGGGTCGTACTCCTGGAGGTCTGGGGGTGGAGGGCCCCACTGATGCTTGCCCATCTCACCAGCCTTTGGCTCTGCACCCTCCCGTGCGACAGGGAGATATTATCCCCACTTTACAGCTGGGGGAAAATGAAGCACAGAAAAGCAAAGCAACTCATTGAAGGCCGCACACCAAATGGGTAGCACAAGCAACCATAAACCCCAGGAGCCCCAACTCTGAGATCTATGTGTTAACCTCAAGACCATCCTATGACGGGTTCCCCCCCGGTGTGCCACCTGGAACTGGGGTACCACTGAGCCCTCTGACCCACCAGCTTGGGCTCCGTCTCTCACTGTGCTGCTGTGACAAGCTGCAGACCCGCTCCTGGTCCTACACTTCCACAGCATTCACCCAGGTAGGGACACACCCAGCTGCAGTTACATGCAGGCGCTCTAACCAGCCACTGCATGAATCAATAATAGAAGGGCTACAGCCAAGGTAACTCTCAGCTCCCCAGGCATGCACCCCCTCTGGAGTATAAAGCCAGAATTATACTGTCTGGCACTGCACAGGGATTTGTACAGTGTAAGCTCATAGAGTCGTGCATCCCCGCCCTTCTTCATTGTTGTACTAGAAAGGCTAGCTGTGGGTGTCACCCAGAGTAAGCACGATTGAAATATAGATACATAGTCAACATTCCTAACTTTAGATACAAAAATGATACATGCATACAAACAGGATAATCCTATTCAGCAACTCATAACTTTGCCAATGACACCTACATGACCTGTCTTGTACAAAATGCATCATCATTATGCCATAATCATATCATAATATCACTGAAGAATATGGGGTGCAGTGTCCTACTTGCCCATCTCACCAGCCTCTGGCTCTGCACCCTCCTGTGCGGCAGCGAGATATTATCCCCGCTTTATAGGTGAGGGCAAATGAAGCACAGAAAAGCAAAGCGACTCATTGAAGGCTGCACACCGAGTGGGTGGCACAAGCAACCATAAACCCCAGGAGTCCCAACTCTGAGATCTATGTGTTAACCTCAGGACCATCCTTCCCCTCTAGACACTCAGCTCAGTGTCTGAAACACTCTCTCTAATTGCAGAAATCTCGTTATTTTCCGTGTCCTAAAGAACTATGTTCACTGGTGAGCTGCTCTGCATCTGAGGTGTTGGTCTCTTTCTTTCTCCAAGCTCACTGGCTCTTAGGCCTCTTTGCTCTTCTGGGTCTCTCTGTGTTCATATAAACCCCTGCCAGCACTGCTGGAGCCTGGGCCTTGGCAATGAGATCGTAATTTGGCCGTGATTAATTCAGACCACCAGGGTGCACATTAATTTTCCTGATGCTCGTTTATATTTTGATGATCAGAGAAGTATGTGTGATATGGGCAGGCAGACTTCTGCTTCTCTCCTTTTCTCCGCCCCCTTCTGTTTGTGTCTCTTCCAGCTTAATCCCTTGATCAAGTGTCAGAGGAGAAAACACACAGCACCCTTCCCCTCCCCCAGGGTAACATTCATTATCAGGGGAACAGAATGTGCTGCATGTTAAGAGTTAACCTTCATCTGGCTTTAATACTCAGTGGAAACATGGCTCCCCTTCTCCGCTTGTCCTAAAGGATTAATCATGTTTCTGAAGTTCACTCTTATTCCTGTTTTTTATTATTTTTAATTGAATGATGCCAAGAAATTCTTGAAGTCTTGAGCACGTTCGCTGCAAATCATTGTTATGACATTGCTAAACCTCTCCTTCTCTTTTCAACCTTCTCCCTCCCTGCTTCTTGAATCTGGGCACTAGAACCGTCTCTAAACAACACGCCTGACAACGAATGCGTTTGGGAAGGTTTTTCAGTACATTGCCAAGGGAGCTGGTTTTTATTTAAAATTAAGAAGAATCTTGCTTTAATCAGAAAGTCTGTTTTGAGAAATTTCATGTCACTTTTCCAGGACTGTGGGTGGGAGAACCTTGGAGCCAGAGTTGTCTTTGCTGTTGGAGAGCTGGTATAAATCCCAGAGAATGAAAACACATTTTTCCACTCTCCCGGTCTGCCAAGGGAAGGTCATGTGTAGTCTGCGATCCACGAGCTCTTCTGATCCCTGCTCTCTGAGCTGCCTGAGGCTGTGCGGGCCTTGGATTTGTATTGGTTCCAAGGAAGAAAATAATTGTGTTTGTGATAATGGCACACTGCTGCGCAAAGTCGTGGTGGTGTAGGTCATACTGTGTTGCTGTTACATTATGCTTTGAAGAGGCAATGTGGTCTCGTTTCAATGCAGTGTCATGCCACTCTGAAGAAGTGTCAATGCGAGGTCATGCTATGGAAGATGCAACTTTAAGTATTGTTGCAATGTCATAGCATATTGCTGCAAGGTGCTGAAGATGCAGGGTCCTCAAAACACAGTGCCACTACCTACTTGATGTAGTGTCCCAATGCAAAGACGTAGCATCACCCCACAGCAGGTACTGCAACCAAATTCCTGAAATAAATGTTCATCTCTTTAACATTCCTGTGAGCTGGGCTTGCAGGACTCAGGAAACACTTGCAAACATTTGCTAGAAGAGCCATGTTCCAGTTTACTTGCAGTTGGTCAAAGCATGGGTTGATTTCATCCACACTGTCTGGTCAAACTGTTACCA
Source organism: Caretta caretta (assembly GCF_965140235.1). Taxonomy (NCBI): domain Eukaryota; kingdom Metazoa; phylum Chordata; order Testudines; family Cheloniidae; genus Caretta; species Caretta caretta. Next base: position 201,643,246 of record NC_134206.1, read on the forward strand.
GGAACCAGGGTAGCTAGCACTTTGTTTAAAGCACTTTCAAACAGGTTGGTTCCCAAACTTGGTTTAAGGGCTATAGTAGATGCATCTCCCTGCCCTATAAGTGAGTTGAGATGCACTGGCTCTCAATGCTACTATGCTGTAGTGCACATATAGGCTTACAGGAGCATCTGCACTAGGAATGGGTTTGGAAATAGGTCTCCTCGGTTTATTTTTGTTTTATCTTCTAGTCTTTGATGTTGTGGGTTTGGCAATCCTGCCACTACCAGTCTGGGACTGGAATTGTCTTAGACTCAGCTGCATTGCTGCTCTCAGCTTCTGAGTGGCTGGCATAGACCTGAAGCGTTACCTGACTCAGGCCATTTCACCTTGCTATCTGCTCTGAGTCTTCTGAGTAGTATTAAAAAAGAGAGAGAGAGATATTTTCCTGCTTTCCATCCCCACCCCCAATAGGAGCAACGTGTAGATGGTTCATACTGAGTTCATCTGAGTCCTAAAGTCTTGTTACAGAGACATTTCCATGGTGAGGCAATGGCCTAGCTGGTGTGTCTCTGAGGTCACTGAGCTTTTTCAGGAAGGGTCAGCTGTGCAGGGTGGTGGAGGAGCAGGTTCTGATGAGAAGGGGTCAGTCAGCTCATAAAGACTAGCAGACAGTCATTGCAATGTTTCCATTATGGCCTCTAACTCTTTGCCTCATGTGGAGCTGGTTGAGAAGTGCAGCTGGAAGAACATAGACAGCAGGGGAGAAGGAAGGTGGAGAACTGTACTGGCGGGGGGGGGGGGGGGGGGTGAATAGCTCTGTCAAAACATTCTCTCCTAATGGATTTCTCAAATGTACCAGCAGGCAGGTGTCACGTCAAATGCCTTCCCTTTTGAAACCTGATCTATTCCTCTTGGTCTGGTACTCTCATTCTCTCTTAAAGGCATCCTCTGTTGGGTTTTTTTAGCCCTCAGGAATGTGGTGTATGTTCAGGGCATGGTGTGGGTAACTGGTTCAGCAGACAAAGGAACTTGGCCAAAGTCCAGTTCTTAGCCAATCTTGAGAGCCTTTCTTCCTCTCCGGTATCTTTAAAACTGATTTTAATTTTTATGTGAATAGTTGCATGTAGAGACCAATTTCATTCTGTTTTTTCTGTGACCCCCCCATCCCCTCCAACATCTCCCCAAACAAACTGGGGATGGGGAACCTTAGGACACAATAACAATCTAGTGGTAAGCCAGCCTGTGGCTGTCAAGCATTTGACTCGAGCAAGAATTCCCTGCGCGGAGATACTTAGTATTCAGGCAATGGAAGAGTTTGAAGTGGTGGTTGTGGTCACAAAAGTGGACTCTGAAAATGACTTTTTCCTTCCTGTTCCAAATTAATTCTTCTCCATTTGCTTCCAGATCAAATCTTTCAAGTCTGCGAGTTGAAATGAGATCTTTTTTCCCCCTCTACGCCCAAAGTTTGCCTTCTAAATCTCTTGAATCTATCTATCTACTACTGTGCTCTCATCTGTCTAAACCAGTGGTTCTCAATCAGGGGTACGTAGAGATCTTCCAAGGGGGTACATCCACTCATCCAGATATTTGCCTAGTTTTACAACAGGCTACATAAAAAGTTCTAGCAAAGTCAGTATAAACTAAAATTTAATACAGACAATGACTTGTTTACACTGTTCTATATACTATACACTGAAATGTGAGTACAATATTTATATTCCAATTGATTTATAACTATATGGTAAAAATGAGAACATAAGCAATTTCTCAGTAACAGTGTGCTGTGATGCTTTTGTATTTTTATGTCTGATTTTGTAAGCAAGTAGTTTTTAAGTGAGGTGAAACTTGGGGGTACGCAAGACAAATCAGACTCCTGAAAGGGACACAGTAGTCTGGAAAGGCTGAGAGTCACTGGTCTAATCCATCTGTTTGGGATGTATAGCATGAGCATGAATATATAGCATTCATCACCATACTATCCAGGGGCTGAATAGTTAGTTTAGATCCACAAAGCATTGTCCATCGTAACCTTCACACTTGATCCTGCTCTTTGCCTTTCCCTGGCATCAGCTAAGAAAGCTCTGCCCAATCCCACCCCCGATTTGGTGCACAGCAGCTGTCCAGAGATGGCAATGTCACTGAGGACATGTGAGATGAGAGAGAACCCAGAACCCAACTTGAGTCTTTCACAGTTGTACAATTCTTCCCTCAGATGCACCCCAGCAAGTTCCTAGTGAAGTCAGTAGGAGCAGTGAATGCATAATTAGAGGTAGAACTGAATCCAGAGGAGGAAGATCTGGGCAGCAAATATTTTTACCCATTTCCAGCACCTTCCATCAGAGGATCTCAAAACACCTCACAGACATTAATGAATTAATCCTCACAGCCCCCAAATTTTCTAGTTCAAGACCATCCTCCCCACTTATGAGAAGGGGATGTCATTTTCTAATCAGGCGAAGTCAAAGGGTCATGATGTAATCCTCTCTTCTGTCTTACCTAGCCTTTGAACCCTGTCTGCACAGGCTCAGCTCACAATGTTTGTGGTAGCTTCTAGGCAGCACGGCTACAGTTATGTTTGAAATGGCACTTACCTTTCGAATCTCAATTTTCAGTTGCTCAGTAAGTTACCTTTTAGGGCTGGGATTTCTCATGTTCATACACAGCATTTTATTTGCAAAGTTTCTTGATTGAGCCCTTTTTGGAGCTAGTAGGTGATAGAAAGGAGCGGCATTCTGACACCAGCCCAGTTCCCCTCATCGCTGAGGGCACCTCTTCAGTACCATCCATTGCCAAGATGCACTGAACTGGGTCCTGACTCCAAACCTGAGGTGGTAAAGGTCAGACAACAGGAAGAGGATACTCTTCACACCACAAACAAGATCCAGAGCGTGACTAGCTTTGTGCATTCATAGAATATCAGAGTTGGAAGAGACCTCGGGAGGTCATCCAGTCCAGCCCTCTGCTCAGAGCAGCACCAATCCCCAGTTTTTGCCCCAGATCCCTAAATGGCTCCCTCAAGGATTGAGCTCACAACCCTGGGATTAGCAGGCCAATGCTCAAACCACTGAGCTATCCCTCCCAGCCAACCTAATCTGTATGGACATGGAAGACCTGCTCCATGGGGGTGTCAGGAAGCCGAATCAATATTTGTAAAGCTCTTTGAAGTCCTAAGGATAGGATAGAAGGGCCCAGTGTTAACTATATGCAGTCTTGTTCCCCATCTTTGGAATCTAGCTGAATTACAACTTTATGTACTGAATATACCTCAGGTTGTTGTTGTTTTTTGTTTGTTTGGTTGGTTTTATTTACTCCTTTCCATTAACTCCTGAATTTCCCACTCCAGTGCTAAGACTTACTGTTACTGTCCTCTTAACAGAGATCAAAGACTTCAAATTTGATGGCCAGCATGTGATTGAAGTGGATGAAGGGAACACAGCTGTGATTGCATGTGACCTGCCCGAAAGCCACCCCAAAGCCCAGGTGCGCTACAGTGTGAAACAGGAGTGGCTGGAGGCCTCCAGAGGTGAGCTGCATTCAGGGAGGGGTGGGTCCCTCTTCTCTCTTTGCTACCCAGTGCTTCTGTCCCACCGAGCTCTGTCACGTCTCCATATCCGCTGGCTCTGCCTTTACTCTTCCCTCTAGCTCTCCAGTTTTGCAGAGAATAAGCCCTCTCTGCCCACTGCCTGATGTATGTCTCCCCCACAGCTGCTCCTTTCTGAGCTGCTGCCTGGTCTCTGTGATGTCCCCAGGCAGCCGTGCCTGAGGGAGCCATGCTCAACAACAATTTGCAAAGAGAAAAAGGAGGGAGCATGAGTTGAATAAATCCTAAATTTAATTTTGTTAAAATGAATTATTCGCCCATGTGACTAGAGATGGGTTAGAACCAAAGCCCCGGCTCTGAACCCCTATGAACCCTTGGGAAGTTTTGAAATCCAGGTCTGAATGTTGCCACTTGAGCCCATCTGTACTTGTTACCATTTAACTTCACCAGAAGGTCCATTCATCTCCCTCCTCCCCAAATCAGTTCTCTCCTTATCCCGATTCTGAGACTGAATCAGCTTATTTCCAGGAGAACCCTGCCTGTGATGCTGATGTATCCAGCTCTCTTTCCCTCCTCTTTGCCCACCTTCTCTCTTTCCTTTGCCCAGGCATGTTTGGAACCTACTCCTGAGATGTTATCTGGCTGGTAGAATAGCTCCTCACAGAGAAAGGTCCTCTCTTCTTTTCCCTTACAGACAACTACCTGATCATGCCGTCTGGGAACCTTCAGATAGTCAATGCCAGCCAGGAGGATGAAGGAACGTACAAATGTGCTGCCTACAACCCCGTGACTCAGGAAGTGAAAACCTCCGTCTCCAGTGACAGACTCCGTGTGCGACGTAAGATGCCTCCCCTTAAACATTTTGGGTTCCTGCCCTCCAACCCATCCCCCTTTGCGTGTGCGACGTTATCTTTGGCACCTCTTGACTGTTGAGTGTTTACTTGTGCAGTCCCCGTGTTCTATTATTTTAGCTTTATGTACAGACTGCCAGTATTCGCTCCTGGAAAACTTCCCTTGCAGCAGATGGTGGGAGGCTGTAGTTTTCCCAGTAGAAGGTCGAACGGTCTGTTCTCTGTGCTGCACATGCATGCGCATGCGGCTGCCCTGTGGAATTGTTACACCCTCTGAAGAGCATGTAGACCTGGGAGCAAGGCTCTGAACTCCACCGCTTGACTGGGTCCTCTGCACATTGGTCCCATAAGAACTACCAAGTTTCTCAGCCTGTATGGTGTGTCCATCTGTCCTATTGTCTGGAGGAAGCAAGCATTCTTGGGGTGCCGCTGCCCCAGGTCAGTGCTCTGTACAAGGCACTGTTCCCATTTGTAGGAGCTGCAGTGTCTGATTCTTTTTCTTCTCCCACTTCACCAGGCTCCGCAGCAGAGGCGGCGCGGATAATCTATCCCCCGGAGGCTCAGACCATCATCGTCACCAAAGGTCAAAGCCTCATACTGGAATGTGTGGCTAGCGGGATCCCGCCTCCCCGGGTCACCTGGGCCAAGAACGGCTCCAGTATTTCTGGCTACAACAAGACCCGCTTCCTGCTCAGCAACCTACTGATCGACGCCACCAGCGAGGAAGACTCCGGCACCTACAGCTGCATGGCTGACAATGGGGTGGGCGAGGCTGGAGCCGTGTTCATATTCTATAACGTTCAGGTGTTTGGTGAGTACTGCTGCAGCTTTCCTCCCATCTCCCCAGACAGAGCCTGGCTCTAGCTTTCTCCTAGCACCTGTTTCAGGGAGAAATATCTGCCCCACCTCCATTATAATGTGAAGTGAACCCACACTCCTTGCTGGTGTCTTTAGCGCCAGTTTTAGCGTGAGGTGATGGATTTACCCCTGGGGACTCCATCGCCTGCCCCTTTCACCCACAGGTTCCACTGTGATTTATTTATTTAATTTAATTATTTATATTCTGTCTTAAGGTACTCTATAGCACCCATTAGCGTAGTATCTAGCGCTTCCCAGGTACATTTAAATCTGCATGGGAAGGGACCCTAGCAGACTTCAGAGTCCGTGGATAAGGAGGCTCCATCTGAGGGAAGAACGTTTAGGAAGAGAAGTCCCAGATAATTCCGCAAAGCATTTCCCCCTTCCGACAGGCATTGTTAGAGAGCTTATTCCTTCGCTCTCCCACTTCCCTGGTCCTTCTTGCATGAACAGAGAGCAACAATGTCCGAAGGTGCAAACAATTCGACGTTTATTGGGGTAAACTTCCAGCAAGCTTAAATCCAAGTTCCTTTTTCCTTATTTTCGAATCCCAACTTACTTCCTGCTTGCCCCTAATTTATATAGTAATATTCTTAGCTATACCTTAACCAATATTCTACTGAAATTTACCTAACCAATCCTAACATATTGTAACATGTTTAGCTAACCAATTATATCCCACCACCTTAATTAGTTTACACCCAGCAAAATTAATTATACAGCAGACAGAGACCATGCAAATAAACAATAGCAAAGTGGGAACTATAATGACAAAACAATACAGAAGTGAGGATTTCACAACTACATCTATAAAGACATAAGGGTTTCCCAGCTGTGTCTACTGATAAGTGAGTTCTTACCAGACAGAAAACTATCAAACTAAATTTCCTTTTACATCTTCTAGGCTCTTCCCTTTCTCTGGAGGTGATAGATCAGATCACCTTCCTAACAGCCCCATATTGACTAGTTTGGAATGTGAGGATGTGACCGTGCGCTTCCCAGCTTATGGCTGCCTCTGCTGCTTAGCCAAAGGCATTGGCCTAAGAACAGGGCCTCAGACTGTCACAGAGAGAGAAGGCCCTTACACAGGTTCTTTCTTGTATACCTCTGTTACTAGCTAAATGATAAACATATACCTAAATTCTTAAAGTATAGGCCTTTACAGACAGGCCTGAATATCTATATCCTAATAGGCATTAGCTGGGACTTGAACAGGTTTGGTTTGAGCCAGCTGTATTTCATCCAGGCACTGCTCTCCTGTAGGCATTGGGAACCCCTGTAGTGGCACTGGGGAAAAATGGGATACACAGCTGTGTGTCATTGACATACTATTGACACTGGACATGTGGCATCTCACCACCTCGCTGAGTGGTCTCCTGTGGAGACTGGAGAGGAGGGGTGACAGGGTGGATCCCTGGGGGACCCCATCAAGAAGGAGGACTTTTCTTGGTTGAGGCTTAGTTTTCCAACCCCTCTTTCTACTAGAAGCGAATGACCAGTCATGGTAGTGCTGTGCTCTCTGCTAGAGCTAAAGCAAGTTGTTGTTTCATGGTTTTTGCTTGACAGAACCTCCCGAGGTCACCATGGAGCTGTCCCAGCAGATCATCCCCTGGGGTCAGAGTGCAAAGTTCACCTGCGAGGTGCGAGGGAACCCCCAGCCCTCGGTCATGTGGCTGCGCAATGCCGTGCCTCTCTCTTCCAACCACCGGTTCCGGCTGTCCCGTAAGGCTCTGCGGGTGATGAGTGTGGGGCCTGAGGATGACGGGATATATCAGTGCGTGGCAGAGAATGAAGTTGGCAGTGCACAAGCCATGGTGCATCTGAGGACTGCCCAGCCTGGTGAGTCTTCAGTAGAGTTCACAAGTTACCTTTCCGCAGACATTGGTGCTTTAATTCAAGGGACTAACGTACAAATAAGTCACTGGAGTACGAAAGGGCTGATACCTCCTTTCTGTCCTGCTTGTGTTTCAGCTGTCCTGCTCTTCTAGCAGCTTACCTCCAAATTGCTAGGGCACTCCCAGCTGGCTCCTCACCCTAGGATCTCCATGTCTCCTGGCAGGAGCTGGCTATGTTACAACAAGTGCCACTTGTCTCCTTTGAGTTTTATCATCACAGGAAGGTGTGGGGCTCCACCGGGCCTGTCTGTGGTAAGAGGTGCTACAGAGCTATAGGAAGCTGCCCTCTCTGCAATCAGCCCCGGTGTCCATGTGCCCCATTGTTATTGTGGGAGAGATGGAGGGGTGTGTTATAGGTATATGTGATGGAGAACGTCGTTCAGACAGAGTGAAATGGATGCAGCAGCCTAATAGCTCTTGGGAAGCTTGGGTATGGTTCCTCTAAGGTTCATGGCACCAGGGCTAACAGGAGGATTGAGGTAGCTTCTTACTATCTCTGCATTTACTGGTGATATAAAATGGCATTTGTTCTGTCTGTCCCCACTCCCTCCACCCGCAATTCATATTTCAGGAACAACTATGAAGTCATGGCGAGACTCCAGGTCAGGCTCAGCTCAGTCCCCCACGCCGCCATCCAGCGACAAGGCTCTGAAGGAGAAAGCCATGCTGCAAAGGCCTAAGCCTACTGCGCTGGAAGCATCTCTCCAGTGCGTGACTAACAGAGGGCAGGTGTCTCCGGCCGAGGCTCCCATCATCCTCAGTTCTCCCAGGACGTCCAAGACGGACTGCTACGAGCTGGTGTGGAAACCGCGACACGACGGCAGGGCCCCCATCCTTTACTACACTGTGAAGCATCGGAAGGTACCACCATGCATGCTGCTTCCATGTTTCCATCACTGACGTTCTGTAGGTGAATTTGTGACTGCGCTGAGCAGTTACCTAACAGTACATTCCAAGTGCACCCACTCACCCCATGGGGACAGTCACTCACCCTTGCAATCAGATGTGCCTTATCTGCAACATTTGGTTTCTTCCTGCTTTTGTTGCTGGGATGTCCTAGGTTTCTGAAAATCCGTCTCTAGGGAAGAGCGCACATTGACTCGCTCTGTAATGTCCTGTGTCTGGGCCAAATCACCCAATGACAACCGACTGCAAAGCCAGAGAGCACTCCTCTGCCACTCCTTGGTGCTATGGTAACATAAACAATAAATAATAACTTAAAGGTACAGAATGCAGGCAACAAAATTACAGTTCCTTTTCATTTGCAAAACCCAACAATGGTAAATGCATCCACCCCACTAACTAAATGGTGCTATCCAACAAATAGCAAGGCTGGGACCTGATGTGGAGGATTGCTATGCTGACAGGTACGGTAGCTGTCCTAATAATCCTAAATCTTCAGGGAAAGTCCCAAACTACCTGTTTTTCTAGGCTTTCTCCTGAAAGCCAATACGTGACAAGTGAGCTGTTATTGCTCTGATAACTATCCTTGCCTTGTTTCAGGGATTAACCCCTTGTAACATCACAAAATGTCTTTGACCAAACAAAGCACTCCTGATGCTCCTCCTGGTGTGAATCCATTGCTGGGACTTTCAGACGGACAGGCCAGAGAAAAAATTCCACTGCTTGCAACCTGGAATGTTATTTTAACACATCAGATTATAAGTGTTAATTAATATTCAGAATGATGAACCTCAAATTTTCATCCTGAAACACAACTCCTGTTTAAAATGCAAATATACACGTTCCTTATGTTTGTGTGAGTTCAACTCTGGGCCATAGATTTCAATAGTGCCCGATAGTGGGCTAAGGTGCTTCATTTTTGGAGGGAGGTGTCAAAAACTGCAGAGCCCAAAATCCGGCAGCCACTTGGAAATGTTGGGATGCTGTCAAGATAAAAATTCTCCCCACTCCCCCCCCCTTTTTTTTAAATCAAAAAATTCTTTCCTAGTTTTAATAAGCTAGAATGTTGGGGGTGATTATTTTGTAATTTCCGGCTGCTATTCATTTACTCGTTGAATTTCCTTCATCGCAGACAGAAAACCAATATAGATTTCAGGTTCTAACACGCTCCAATTCTGATGTATTTGGAGGAATTCAGAATTTCAATTACATATATATTTAAAATGTGTCTATTTTCCCAGAAATGGTTAATTTCATGAAACCATTTCTAGTATAAGACTTTATAACCCCTGAGAACATCCTTGTGTTTTTTCCTAAACAAAGCTGAAATCTGGGGCTTGGGCTTTAACCATGTCTCTTTAAACAGCCATTTAAAATAAAGACGTGAGATGTCGACACAAGATCTAATAGAGAAAGGGGATAAAACCACTGGATCATTGAGTCTTTCCATCTGCAAGGGCACGATGCAGCCCCCAAACAGCATATCCTGGAATGAAACCAATTCTGCATGTGATCTTAGCTTGTGGGCTGCAGTTTGTTTTTTCAGTGCTTCACCTGGAAGGTCATTAGGGCAGAGAAGGCTGCCAGGGGTCACTGCAGTCTGCACTTACACATTTTCAGTGTAGTCCAAATTCTCAGTTGGAGACTCTTCCTTGTGCCTCTTAGGTCTCTACATAGGGGGTTTAGCCCCATTAACCCTTACTTTCCTGTCATTTCTGCGACTGCCAACCCAAAGGATGTTTAGAACTGGGTTTTATAACGATCCAGATTTAATTAAAACTAATATGAATAGAAATATTTGTGTGTATGTGGTGGTGGGTGGGAGGAGTTATTTCAATTTTAAAAAATTGTGTATATGAGAGAGAGAGAGAGAGAGCACAAGATCTACTATGTTGGAAATCCGTATACGTCAGAGCGGCACTAACCTAGGATCTGATTCTCAGTCATTCTGAATACTCGCAGTTCCCATTGACTTCAACTGGAATGGTGTGTGCTGAGTGCCTTTGAAATCAGGCCCCTTATGGTATGAGAGTGAAACTAACCAGTCAGCTGAAGGAAGTGCAAAAAAGTAAATAAACAGCACAAATTGTGAAAAGCAAATAAGATTGTAAAGATTCTTTCTGTTGTGCTAACTTCAACTGCTATTAATGATCTAGAGACTGTTACCAACAGTATGCGATTTATATCCACCCACGTTTACCCACTCTATAGACAGGGGAGCAACTACTCTACTGTTCTACAGCTTAAGGGAAGTCAGCTCCTACCCCATCATTTATCTCTGTTTTTTATATTCTTCTTTACTCCCCTTCTCTCCCCCCAGCTCCTGCTTTCTTGAATGTAACAGTCCTGAGGAACCTCTCCCTGGCCTCACAATCCCACAGACTTTGTAATAAAAATAAAACAGGGTAGACGTTAATCCGTCAGTGTCAAACACTCAGAGGAGATAAATCACATTGCAGAGGCTTGGCATTTCCGTTTCATCACGTTGCCTGCACTGCCGCTGCTCCTCTCTATACAGCGTCACTGAAGTGTCCCACCTGCTTGCCTGCACAATATTATCCTTGCAGTTGCAGGTTCCCCTCTTTTGGTTGGGAGAAAGGAAAAGAGAAAGGCCCCATTCTCTCTCACACCCACTCACTCATATGCGGCATCTAGACCTGGCTGTTCAATTACACTGAAAGATGAAGCTGTGCTAAAAAACCCTTTGGAGGCCATGACCATATGCTGCATATTCCATGAAGAACGCTATGTTGAACGAAATTAAGGTTGCATGGTTAAGTTCTCAAAAGTCAGGAAATACCAGAGATCAGGCCACAACCTTAACTCTGCCCCCTTGTTCCTACATGTCTCCGTTCAGTGTTAAACTAGAGGGTCACATAAACTCATGTAATGCAATATAGCTTTAAATAGCACTGACTCTCTTTGCCATGTTCTAGGCAGTGAGAGAATGTCTCTCCTTAGCCATTGGCTGCGTGTTTCCAAGAAGCCTAAGGGAGTTAGGCACCCAACTCCCATTGAATTTCATTTGACAAAGCCGAGCCTTAAAATCTCCTTGTGCAGACAGTTTTGTTTTGTATCACTGGAGCTGACCCAGCTCTCTGATGTTCTCTTCCTTGTTGGTGCATCAGAGAGGCCATCAGCTAGAGTGTATGCAGCACTGGGTGGTGGATTTAAAATCCCACTTCTCCTGCTGAGGGTATTGCACTGAATAACACCGAGTCCTTGTTAATGGGCACTCCATTCCTGCACTAGCAGGACAGGTGATTTTAAGGGTCCAGGACTGTAATTGTTACTTATGTGCTGAGCTAGCAGGGGGCACTCAGCATTTCACACACTGTGAGGGGAAATTATTGCATGGTATTCGATTTCCCCTGAATTTCTTGATGACTGAGTAACAGATGTAAAGAGCTACACCCTGATATTTGGTATCTGAAGGCTGATGGCCATGGGGTAATGGCTTGTTGACACTAAACAGAATGGATTGCGACCTGCAAACAGATAGCTATGCACTCTAGCATGCAGGGGCTGATCAGCCAAAAAGAAAATCTAGGCAACTCGCACAGCAGGAAATAGATGATTGTGGGTAAAATCCTATTTTGAAAAGTGATGTAGGCACTTAGGAGCCTAAATCTCAGAGAAAGTAAATGGGACCTAGGCTCCTAATTCACTTAGGCACTTTTGGAAATTATATCCTTTGTGTTTCAGTGGGAGCCTTCCCACAGCAAATATAAATGGCACTGGTTATGTTTGTCCAGACACACAGAGCAACTGGACCCTTTACATCAGAATGACCGTTGTTTTATCTTAAGTGAAACATCAAAAGGAGAAAGAACAAAAGTGAAGTCACCATGAGAGAGCACAGTGTGTGTGTGCGCACGCACAGGTGCGGTCTGACAGCCTGCTGAATTGAACACAAAATGGTAGACAGAAGAGTCCTTGGAGATTTAAACATGCAGTACTTGGGAGAGAAATGCATAACCATTACACAGCTAAATACCCTGCACTATCTATTAAGGTGGGGTGAGACTAGAGCAGTGGTTCCCAACCAGGGGGATGTGTACCCCGGGGCGTACACAGAGGTCTTCCAGGAGGTACATCAGCTCATCTAGATATGTGCCTGGTTTTACAACAGGCTACCTAAAAAGCACTAGTGAAGTCAGTACCAACTCAAATTTCATACAGACAAAATGAGGAAGTAAGCAATTTCTCAGTAACAGTGTTGTGATACTTTTGTATTTTTAAGCAAGTAGTTTTTGAGTGAGGTGAAACTTGGGGGTATGCAAGACAAATCAGATTCCTGAAAGGGGTACAGTAGTCTGGAAAGGTTGAGATCTGCTGGACTAGAGGGTGGATAAGCTGTAGTAGGGTCAGAAGAGCATCCCGAGACTTGGAGGCTTATCCTAGACATATCTGAACCTCTGGGCTTTGCAAAATTGGGCTGGAAAATTGCACTCCTTTGCAGGAAGCCAAACAATGGCTGGGAGAGTCAAGTGAGACAAACTTTTTCAAACTTTCCATGCTTCATTGCAAGTTTTAGCCAAAAGTTCAAGTTCATCCTAAAAGTAAACCAAAGCCAGCACCCTTCTACCCCTCCCCCCCGGCCAGGCCAGTGATCTCTGTGCTTGTTATTTGTTCTTCAGCAGATTATGAACTCTTCAGCCAACTGGACGGTCAGAGACATCCCTGCGACTCAGCACCGCCTGACCCTGACCAGGCTGGATCCTGGCAGCTTGTATGAAGTGGAGATGGCAGCTTATAACTGTGCAGGGGAGGGACAGACAGCCATGGTGACCTTCAGGACTGGTAAAGGTCAAATCTTTCCCTAGATGCTTTGGTTTAACTCCCTGCGGTCCCATCTCCCAGCCCTTGATGGCAGGCACCATTCTGGAGTTAGCCTCTCTACCTTGTACCCTGCAGGTGACTTTTAGCCATGTGCTGTGTTTTGGTTCAGTGCCTGTCAGGTGGAAAGGCAGCTGCCCCCACGTTCAGAGTCGCCGCCCCTTAGAGGAGAAAATAAGCAGGGTGGTAGACAGGGTGCTGACAGCACAGGACGGGCAGAATCAGGATTCCTGGGTTCCATTCCTGCTGCTGCCAGTCACTGGCTGGGTGACCTCAGCAAAGGTCTCTGTGGCCCAGGTAGGCATCTCTCTACCAATGGTTACCAACTTCTCAGGTTCAGCTAGTGGGGGAAATGGTGATGGATTTTTCAGGAAGAATTTAGAAATGTTTTTAAAAGGCAAAAAATGTTGCTGAACATTTGTAGAGAGTCACTTGGGCTTCACAACACCTCTGGGCTTAGAGCCTGTTCATCAATGCTTAAGGCCCTACTTCATTTGCGATATTGCGGAAATTACGGGTCCCGTAATATTAGGCTTCCACTGCAGTTTTGATTGTGATTAGCTTACTTTGCACAGTCCACAATTTTGCATACATTTTGAGGTTTGTAACGCACACACGTTTCCCCACTAGTACTGTAGAACCCCATTTATTCGAGCTGATAGCGGCTGGGGCTCAGGCTGTCAGCCCCGCACGTTAATGTCTGTAATATAGTTGCAGCAAAATGTCTGGTTATAAAAAAAAAATAAAATAAAATTAGCAGGCATAACATCATAATTGAGTGTTTATACTGTTCCAGCAAATTTATCTTCAACAAATAGGTCTTTTCTAGCTTTTCCAAGTTACCGCAATTCATGAAGGTCCATTATCACTTTTCTGCGATTTTTCCATGCCTTGCCTTGCAACTCAGCCGCAATTATTTGACAATCATCCCTCAATACAAGTAGAACCTTATCAATGCTGTGAAATCCTTAGGTTCTGTAAGTGCAAAGTGCTACTATTCCCATGCAGTGGCTGCGAATTTCCAATGGGAAATAAACACCAGTGGATAACCGTCCATCACGCCTCATCTTCTCTGACATCATTTCTCTCTTGGCTAGGCCGACGACCAAAACCCGACATTGTCGCCAGTAAAGAGCAGCAGATCCAAAGGGACGACCCAGGTGCTAGCACTCAGAGCAGCAACCCATTGGACAACAGCCGCCTCTCCCGTAAGGCCCTGCCTGAGTGGGGAGGGGGGAGTGCTATGTGTGTTGTGGGGATCTAAGGCCAGGCTGCATCGGGATCAGTCAGTCCCTGGGTAACACTAAGCTTAGTTTATGGGGTTTTTTTTGCTCATGACTAGTCGAGCACAAAGCATGTGTGTCACCCGCAGAACTGCACACTTGTTCCCTTTCCCCATCCCCAAGGAGACCATCGGACATCTACCCTGCTCTTCAGCTGAATTTCATGCTGGTGAAGGGTGCAGTATTCCCAGCCAGGGAGACTGCAAGCCACAGAACCAGTGCAACATGGTGAAGGGATCACATACATTTCCCACACTGCCCTGGAGAGACCCCTTCCAAGGACGAGCTGGGAGTACCGGCTTTGTAGCCTGTGAGGTTCTTGGCCTCTCAACTGAGCCTGCTAACAGGGGGGTGTTTAGTGCCAACTCTAGGGATGGTTTTGTGCAGGGCTGGGCCTTGGCATTTTGTTGCAGATGGGAAACATCAATATGAACCCAGCCCAGCTAGTCCTGTTCGTCATGTCCCATCCCATGTTTGACATGGGTATTGTTTATTGGGGCCGTTACCCTTCCTATGAAGTTCTCTCTTAATTGCCTGTTTTCCCCTTTGTATTCATTCTTCTTCTCGTTCCCCTTCCTTCACTCCTGTTCTCTTTCCATGTCCTGCATATCCGCCCATCTTTTCCTCCGACTGTTTTGATGGTTTTCCCTCAAACTTTTTTTTCCATCATGTATAATTTTTCCATGTTTCTCTGTTGTCTCATTTCACTCTTTCCTCCCCCCCCCCTCAGTTGCTGTATCCGTCTCTACCATCTTTCTTATCACTCAGTGCCTCTGCATACCCCATCAATCAAACTCTCTTCTCTACCTCGATCCTGACACATGCGCACACACCCTTCTCCCCAACACATAGCCCGTTTCCCTCTCCAGACACACAGGTATACAAGACCTCTGCCCCACCTGGCCTACACACATTTGCTTGAGGCTGAGATGGTCCTTCTCCTGGGTGGGAGCCATTGGCTGAAAGGTGCTCTTTTCTGACATGAAAGAGAGAAGTTCTTAGCTGCGTTGCCAGGTTGAGTGTCCTCAAAGCCAGCTGAGCCCTTATCAGCGGCTTTGTTGGAAGTGGTGGAGCGGGGACATGAGGGAATTACAAGCAGAAGGTAGAAAGAGCTCACTGAGTTTTCAGGGAGCAGCAGGGACAGTAAAGAGGAGGGGGCGGGATTGGTAGCACAAGGATGAGGAAGAGCGAGGGGGTCAATCAAACCGGTACCTCTGATCCACCCTAAATTTGCTTTAGAGAAGGAGAGGCAGAGAGAGAGAGGCGTTTCATGTTCTACCCTGCTCTTCACAGCTCCCGAGGCACCAGACCGTCCTACCATCTCCACAGCATCGGAGACTTCTGTCTACGTGACCTGGATCCCCCGCGGGAATGGAGGGTTCCCCATCCAGTCTTTCCGAGTGGAGTACAAGAAACTGAAGAAGTTAGGAGACTGGGTGCTGGCCACCAGCGACATCCCCCCCTCTCGGCTCTCAGTGGAAATTACAGGCCTGGAGAAAGGTAGGAGATGTGCTCCTTTTCCCTGTCTTTCTGTGGGACATGACAAATTGTCCTGCTCCGATACGGTGGTTCCCATCTATTATGCCATGCTCTGTGCTGTGGCGTTTGAGCACCTTCAGTGACCTGGAGAAAGTCTTCCCAGTCCTTTCTTTGGACACGTGGGGAACTCTTCAAATGTTGCCCTGAATCCTGCTGCTGGCATGCAGAGATCGAAGGGGGTCTGGGCTTCTTTGAGATGGGAGAGGGATGGTCTTCTCCCAGCTGTTTCCTGTCAGAGTGGTGGAATTTCACAACTGTGGCCTGTGGACAATCCAGACAGCCTCCTGGGGAGAAAAAGTGGCCTTCGTCTGGGACACAATTGAACTCAGGCCATTAGTTTCTTTGATGTCAAGGGCTGGGAGCCCCTTCTTTGCAACATCTCTCCGTGCTATCCAGTAGGGTGGCGTGGGGCTGAGCTGACTGGAAGAGAGAGAGACAGACACAGCTTTCCTCTTTTAGGTGCCATGCTGGCTATTGGGCTTGCAGGAGGCACCAATCCTCTCTTAATGCCGTTGTTTCCAACCCATCTCTCCCATCTAGGCACCTCCTATAAGTTCCGCGTCCGGGCACTGAACATACTTGGGGAGAGCGACCCCAGCACTGCGTCTAAGCCGTACGTTGTGTCGGGATACAGTCACCGAGTGTACGAGCGCCCCGTCGCCGGGCCTTACATCACCTTCACCGATGCCATCAACGAGACCACCATCATGCTGAAGTGGATGGTGAGGGAGGGAATCTGTGTCTGCAGGGAGGGAGGGATGGGCACTGGTTGGGTGGCTTAGAAGGTAACATCTCAGGTAGCTATCGGATCTCACCAGCTACAGCAGGCTAGGCTTCCCCAGTAGTTGGGTGGGGAAACTCCAGTCATCTAGGAAGTCCTGCTGGTGATGCATTAGAGTACTCTCCTTCCTCGGTACCGGTACTGACACAGTAACCCACGTGGTGCTAGGGGATGTGCACCTAGACATGCGGTCTTCCGGGGGGATGTGATGCTGGGGCCATGACCATTTTGCTCAACAGATTCACGGAAGTGGGGTTGGTAAGCTTGCTTCCCTAGCCTAATTCCTGTTTGATTAATTAGTGCCTCCTTAAATTTCCCTGCAGTTTCAATGGGATACACTGTTCATCTTCACTTCCCGTGCTCATCTGTTGGGTGGCATTGCTGGGCTGCTAAACAGCCTCTATGCTCTGCCCCAGAGGTGGCTTCTTCTCAATTTTGGGTGGGATCCTTCAGGCTCATGGATGCTGTCGAAAGGGCCGTTATTTATTAATCGATACACACGAATTAACAAGGGCCGAGGATGGCATCCTCCTTTCCTACCTGCACAGATCTAAGGGCTTCCACTAGCCCAGGGTGAGCCACAGAGATGCTTTCTCCACTTCCCAGCCAGCATCTTCTGGCCACAAATCCCCATGGGGCCTCTGTGGCAGTGTTTCCACTGTTGGCTGCTTTTCCTTTAAACATGGAGATCATATTTGAAGGGCGCTGGATGAGGGCAAGGAAGGTGAGGTCTCACCCGGCTCTGTGATGAAATATCTTGGGGAAAGCCAGAAGGAGCTGATGGCTAGTGGCTGTGCTGTCAGCCAGTGGGGTGAGGAGGAGAGGTTGGTCGCTCTGTCTCTCTCTCCTGTATGTGGCATGTGACCACTGGATCATTACACGATGCAGCTTGTACAGGACATCTGAGCCTTAGTAGGGTAAAAACGAAGGTCATCAGATCTCATACATGGCCAGGCGCATCACTGTTGGGACTGGGGGTGTGTGTCTAGTGTTCCTGGCAAATCCGATGGCATCCCAGCTGTTACCCGAGCCCCAACGGAAGGGCAGCAGGTTGGGATATGATAGCGGGCTCTCTTAGGCCTCCTAGAGAAGCCCCTATCTAAGGGCAGCATGGGGAGATGGGAACATCCCTGCGGCTCCTCTCCAGCGAGAGGTGGTTTGATCAGCATGGACACCTCTAAACGTTGCCTTCCCCTTCATCTCTGCAGTACATCCCAGCCAGTAACAACAACACCCCCATCCATGGCTTTTACATCTACTACCGCCCCACTGACAGCGACAATGACAGTGACTACAAGAAGGACGTGGTGGAAGGTAAGAGGCGCAGTGCAACTGGCTCCAGCTGCTGCGTGCTGGGTGGTTTCTCCATTGAGAACATCTGTTAGCAAGAAGGAGCGGCTATTGCGATGCCTAGGAGCCATGTCTGCCCAGGCACAGCCCAGCTGAGGCTCTGTCCAGCACGACAAGGCGAGGTGGCGATGGGAAGCCTGTGTCCAGCACACCCCTTGCCCTTGCTGGAGTGCAGAGACAGGATTAGTGAATCCGAATTTGCCAGTGGCCTTTGGGCAAAGCCAGTGAGGCTTCGCTTGAGTTCTGGGGCAGGGAGCTAACGGAGCCGTGTGTTCATTCCCCCACCCCTCAGGGGACCGGTACTGGCACTCCATCAGCCACCTGCAGCCAGAGACCTCCTACGACATTAAGATGCAGTGCTTCAACGAGGGCGGCGAGAGCGAGTTCAGCAACGTGATGATCTGCGAAACCAAAGGTATCCGGCTCCTCTGGGCGGGTCAGCAGCCGCCTGCTGCCCCCTCGTTCTCTTTTCGCAAAGCATGGGGGTGATTCGAGGCCTGGCCCAGAGGAGCCAACAGTCTGGATTAAAGATGAGAGATGAGGGGCGGAAGTGAGGAAGGGCAGGGTTTGCAGGTGATGCCATCATGCTGGTATTAGGTCTGTGCACAGTTCAGTGGGTTCAGCCCTATTGAGCTGGGCACTATACACACATGCCAGGAAGAGACAGTCCCCACCCCTAGTCTGGGTTAACGGCGAGATGTAAGAGGTGAATGAAACCAACAAGCAGGGGCTTAGGGGGGCTAGGAAGCAGTCAGGAGAATAACAGCACGACTTCTGGTCAGAGCAAACTAACTCGCTTGGTGTGGGCCCTGTGGAGGAAGCCTTCAGCTTTCAGGAGGATTTTCATGAGCGGAGGTAGAAGCTCAAGAGAGCAGAGTAGCGAGAGGGGGCACCATGCACAGAGAAAACTGATCAATCAGGCAGCCGGGCTGGCACACAGTGAGAGGAAAGACTGGCTAAACGGAGAGGAGTTGTGTAGGGTGTGCAACGTGAGGACAAGAGGGTTGCACTTAGGTGCAGTGGAGAAAGCAGGGCCAATGGAGAGAGTCCAAGAGGTGGCTCTTGTGTGCCGTGTGTGGGGAAGCAGAATTTAGGGGCTCGTTTTGGAGGGGTTGGGGAGGGGCAATATGGGTGCCAGGGAGAAGGCAGTAGTGATGAAGCCGGATGATGATCAAGGCCTGGAAGAGATTTTGCTGTCAGGTTAGAGGAAAGGGGCTGGCCTTTTAAATGGGTGGTGTGCAGAAAATGGCAGGATTTGAATGCAGCTTGGATTTGAGAGGGAAGGAGCCAAAGATAATGCCCCGATTGTGGAGCCGAGTGCAGAGAGGCTGGTGATGGTGAGTGACACAGAACATGGGGAATGGAGAGGGTTCAGGGGGAAAGTCCAGCTTCACTGTTGGCTATATTAGCTTTGAGGTGCTGGTGAGACATCCAAGAGGAATTGTGAGACGAGACAGGCTGAGCTGCAGGATTGGATGGAGGGAAGCAGCTCAGGAGTGGAAAGGTAGCTGTGTGACTCATCTTCACACTTAGCAGTTGAAGCCATGTAAGCAGATGAGGTTGCTGAGGGAAAGGGTGTAGTGGGAGAAGAGAAGGAGACCAAGGCCTGAGCCCTGTGAGACCTCTCCGTAGAGCAGAAGAGTGATAATTACCTCTGCCTCCCTTAAAATTCTCCTGCGGCTCTTACTGGACACAGGAGTCCCCTTCGCTTCCTGTCCTGAGCTGCTGGGGTGATGGGAAATGGCTGCCCTGTTCTATCCCAGCAGCAGCTACATTTCCATGTAATATGATTATTATAACGATCAGTAAGGAAGGGCTCTACCCACCAAGCCACGTGGACCTAGAGAGCCGGTGGTTCTGTGAACCATACACAGTGTGTGCAGCCCCCCTTTAGCTGCCTGTTGTCTTGGGTGACATGTCCGCTTCTAACTCCCTGTCTTTCTGTTGCAGCTCGCAAGTCTCTTGGGCTGCCTGGGCGCCTTCCGCCCTCAACGGTGCCCCCACAGCAGCATCCAGCACTTAGTGGTGGGCACAGCGGGCTGGGGACTGGTGCCATGGTGGCCCGCTCCAGTGATCTGCCCTACCTGATCGTAGGGGTAGTGCTGGGCTCTATTGTCCTCATCATCGTGGCCTTCATCCCCTTATGTCTGTGGAGAGCCTGGTCCAAGCAGAGTAAGTGGCTTCACTCTGAAGAGGAAGGAGGGTGCTTGTTGGGTGCTGGCGTCCCGGTTAGAATAGTTGGGTGGGAAGATCCTGGCTATATTGGGGAACAAAGTCCCCGTGAAAGCTTATGCAGGTAGAGGCCCAAGCTTTCTCCCTTGTCCAGTTTGTCAAGCCAATAAAGAGTCTTGAATTTTGGAGTCCATCAGGCAGAGTCCCCCCTCCAGTGGAGGGCTTGGATCATTGTCCCACCTGGCAGGCATGTTAGCAGGTGGTACAGCCCACTGTACTGCTGGTTGTTTGATCCTTGCAAACAACCAGCAGTATTTCGTCTTCTCTCTCAGCTGCCTTCTTCTTCTCCCTCTTCAGAACAAACCATAGACCTGGGCTTCTCTGGAACGAGGCTGCTGGTGTCCTCCTGCCAGTACACCATGGTGCCCCTGCGAGGGGTCCCCACTCCTCGAGCCAACAGGCAGCCCTATGCCAACGGTGTGCACCTGAATGGCAGCTGCCCCTCAGGCGGGACAGGCTACCCGAGCACAAAGTCCCGAGACTACAGTCCAGATGAAGTTCAGCAGGTACCTTCTCCCCCTGTGTTAATAACCAGCATGTTGGGGGCTGGATGATGGGGGTGTTTCAGTCAAGCCCGGTCTGGCCCATTGGCTACTTGGGTTAGAACTTGCTCTTAGATTTCTGTCTCCAGTCACTCCCTCTCCAGAGCTGGGGTACAGGTTGGGGGAGCAGTTTGCCAGGCACAGTGCCCAGTTAAAGGAGGCAACATGGGCAGGTTGGGAAGTCCAGTTCTAGTTAACTTTGGATGGAAACACTAGGCCCCTGTGCCACGGATCCTGAGTCATGGGCAGAAGGGGAATAGGGAGGATCTTCATAGCTCCAGTGATTAGACAGAGGGGTCCCTTGAGAGGCCGGCTGGAGAAGTTAGCAAGAGATCCAGACTTCCTATCAATAAGAGTTCCTGGCCCAAACCTTGGCAGGGCATGCTGGGATTGTACAGGGGCTAAGTCATAGGAGACTCCAGCCCACCAGTGCTCTTACAGAAATGTCATTATCATCTGATGGTTCCATGCCCAGTGTGAAATGAGTTTGTTGGTGCTCAGTCCAGTTTGCAGCAACAATTCTACCCTCTCCCTTCGGGAGGCAGGTTCATCACTGGCTGCCTCCATTGCACTGGTTCTGGAGTCCAGACCAGCCTCCACCTCTTAAATCTGGCTTGGATTCTTGCTCTAAGATGCTTTTTCCTTTTTCTCCTTCCAACCACAGGATGAGACCAACACCTTACTGCAGGGGAGGGTGCTGCAAAATGGGACTGTCCAAGGACACTATCCAACCTCCAGGTAAGCTCTGGATCATGGGACTCCGATGAGGGTTGTGCAGACAGGATACGCAGACATGGGACTTAGCAATGGAAAAGAGCTAGTTAGGTCAACTTCTCTGACATGCAGGATCGTTCCCACAGCCTATCCTCCAGGCATCTCCCCAGTCTAGTTTTAAAGTCCCACCCTTCTCCCACCACCCTTCCCTTGGGAGACTAATCCACACCCTAAAACATCTCACTGCCTAGGATTTTTTCCAATCTAAATTTTCTCTCTCTGAATTCCATCTCATCCCTCCTAGAATGTGGAGTTGGCCGGGCCGCATTTTAGAGATGGCCAAGACCCACTTCTCCCCCTTTTTTGTGTCCGCATGGGGATGGAGACTCAGACAGGTTAACAGGATTAATGCTCACATCCACAGTGTTGATGAACTCCCTCAAAAGATGCCATCGGTCCAGTTCTAGCCTCACTGTAGCAATGCAGTTCACTGCTCAGATGTCAGATTATGGTTTCTATCATCCGTGCCACTACCTGTTCCTGCCATCTCCTCTCAACGCCCTTGTTGACCAGGCTATGAGCAGAGCAGCTTCGAAGACTCCAGGTTTTACATTAAAGTTAGAACTGGTTGCGAATGATTTTTTGAGGGAAAATTGCATGTCTGCAAAAATCAAAAATTTGCCCTTGTTTCTGGAATATTTTGATTTTGCATTAGAATTCTTTTTTGTCTCAATTGGTGATGAAATTTTTTTCAAAAATTTGCATTTTTTTGTGGGAGGGAAATTCAGTTTTTCCATCCAGCTCTAATAAACCCATTCCCCCACAAACACGCCCTGAAATAGAAGGACAGGCTGCACTTAATGTATCTGAAACCAGACGTGGGGCCTCCCAGCCCTTGAGCTCACTCTATTGTTTTGTGTTGTGTCTTTAGCCAGATGTTGGTTTATCAGATAAGGGTGTGTATCTCTGCCTAGTCTTCTTGATGTTCCATGGGCATCTCAATTCCCACCCCCTAACACACACACACATTCTTCCCCCATTTGGGAGTCCTCACTTTGTTATTGCATGAGGCTGATATTGTATTGAAACGCAGCCATATGGAAGGTGACATCCAATTCAGGTCCGCTGTCCACCGAAAGGGAATCCTCTCGTAGCCCCTTCAGTTGGCTGGAATGCACCAATCACCATGTCCCTCTAACAGACTTCTGGGAAGGAGTATTTAGAGATGGGTACAGACAGTACCAACCCGTATCTGTCTTTCTATCAGGCTCTCTGATGCTAGACCAGAAGACAGTTCCTTCCTCTGTAGCCTCCCAGATGACTCCACCAACCAGCTGCTCCAGCCGCATGATGATTGCTGCCATCTTCAAGAACAACTTGTTGGCCTATATCACCCAGTGACAGGAAGCAAGATGGGAGGCCCCAGCCTGGAAGCCCTGCGAGATCCCACATTCCACAGAGGTCAGTGGGCAGGAGAGCTCAGTTCTTGCTGCTGCTATACTTGTTTAGGTTGATCTTGGAAGAAAAGTATCAGTCTGGGAAGACTTTTCCAAGGCTCTTGGAGGGCAGCGCTGGAGGCTCTTGGAGGGCAGGGCTGGAGGCAAGTTATCATTTTTAATGCTCAGCACTGTTGTGCTAGAGCAGTCTTTGAATGTCACAAAGGTCATAAAAACGTAAGAACGGCCATACTGGGTCAGGCCAATGGTGCAGCTAGCCCAGTACCATGTCTTCTGACAGTGGCCAATGCCAGGTGCTTTGGAGGGAATGAACAGAACTGGGCAATTATCGCGTCATCCATCTTGTCATCCACTCCCAGCTTCTGCCAGCCAGAATCTTAGGGACACCCATTCATGGATGTAACCTTCACAAACTTATCTAAATCTTTTTTTGAACCCATTTATGGTTTTGGCCTTCTCAACATCCCCTGGCAACAAGTTCCACAGGTTGACTGTGCGTTGTGTGAAGTACCCCCTTTTGTTTATTTTTAACCCGATGCCTATTAATTTCATTGGGTGACCTAGTTTTTTGAGATCCCTTTGTAACTCTTTGCAAGTCTACTTTGGACTTAACTATCTTGAATAATTTTGTATCATCTGCAAATTTTGCCACCTCACTGGTTACCCCTTTTTCCAGATAATTTATGAATATGTTGAACAGCACTGGTCCCAGTACAGATCCCTGTGGGGGCATCACCATTTCGAAAACTGACCATTTATTCCTACCCTTTGTTTCCTGTCTTTTAACCAGTTACTGGTCCATGAGAGCACCTTCCCTCTTATCCCATGACAACTTACTTTGCTTAAGAGTCTTTGGTGAGGGACCTTGTCAAAGGCTTTCTGAAAAATCTAAGTAAACTGGATCACCCTCGTCCACACGTTTATTGACCCTCTCAAGAATTTTAGTAGATTGGTGAGGCAAATTGGTGAGCTGTGTTGACACTTTCCCCAACAAATCGTGTTCATCTATGTGTCTGATAACTCTGTTCTTTACTATAGTTTCAACTAATTTGCCTGCTACTAAAGTTAGGATTACTGGCCTGTAATTTCCAGGATCACACAGCAACGTGAGGGGGCCAGAATAGCAGGTAGAGACCACAAAACTGGCCCAGCATACTGGAGGATGGGGCATTTATTTGGTGGAATAGGGGTTCCTAGCACCCGCTGATTCTCATTGCTCTGAGACCTTACACCCAGGGAACCAACTGGTCTGCACCATGGCAGGTACCTAACCTGGCTGGAGATGTACCTGAGACATGTACTCGGCCGCTGCGGTGCCTTAACCCTTCCAGTGCTTGCACTTTCCAGGCTGTCAGTCAAACAAGTGCATGGGAAGACACACTTAAGTTCACAGTTCATGAAAGGTTAGAGTGATCCATTCTGAAGGGGGCTGATCCACTAAACAATTCTTCCTGGTGGGGGAAACAGGTCAGTCAGTGTCAGGTGCCCTAGGACACTGTTACTTTGGTACCTGCTGCCATGTCTCTCTATGACACAGCTACCCGCATAGCAACTGTGTTGAGAACCAAGCACCACACCACTTTCTCTTTGCCAATAGGATCCGTTGTTAGAAGGTGGTTTGGAGGTAGCAGCTCTCCTGGCACGTTCATGCACTGGTCAAAGCTTTGTTTTCTTTGGTTGTAATTGGTTCTTGCTCCCCTCTCTTCTCAGGTACCCCTTGCTGCCTTGGCCTGGTGCCAGTCGAAGAAGTAGAGAGGCTAGATTGCTGCCAGCTCAGAGGAGAATGGTGTCCCCAGAACCCAACCATCACTTGTTTGGGGCAGGACCCAAGGAGGCATCTGCGCAGCAGCCCTCCAAGGCACATGCCCTTTGAGACTCCTCCTCCTACCAGTTAAGGACAAAGTTGCCTTTGCAAAAGACTGTTGTTCTAAAGAGAGAGAGACTGGGTATTTATTTTTGTATAACAGCCTTATTTATATATTTATGCACTTGTAAATAGATGTATATGTGCCTTTTATAATGCTATTGAAACAGGAGGAGACAAGAAACTGGGGCATCTGCCAGCGATGGCATCGGGCTGTTTATCAGAACACAGCCTGGGAAAGACAGCCTTCTGCTCAACACAAGCACAAGAGACATCATAGGACATTGGGCCAAGCACAGCTGCGAAGAGGAGACTGGTCTAAGATTTTTTTTTTTGCAGCAGGGACTAGGTGAAAGATGAGAGTGCAGAAAAGAGGGTCCCTTTTTCTCTCCTGGCGACATGCCCCTCAGCATGGATCAAAATCATGTACAATACATATTGGCATCAACAACCCTTCACATACTCGCCATCTGTAGTAGCATATCTGCAAAGACAAACCCCTGCTTTAACAGCTAAAATAAAGGCTTTCGTCTTCTCTGTGGTCTGCTGTATGCTAAATATTCCTATGCTGAGCCCAGTCTCCTCCCTTGGCAAGAGCAGGGGAGGGGGGATGTTTTCCATGAGTTACTGCTTTACACAGGGCCTCCAGTTGGTTCCTCTAAATCCAGGAGTCAGCAGAAGAGGCGAGGCCCAGTCCGGCTCCAGGTGAAGCCCAGACAGAATGCCCATTGGGGGAACAAGGTCGGACCTTTGAATGAGCTGGAGAGGTGGGGGTTTTATCTCCATCTTTGTGAACAGAGCTGCACAGAAAAATGTGTCTTTTGTGCAGACTCTCCCTGTTTTCTTTTTCATTTTCCTTATTTCAAAAGTCTTTAGCATCTGTGTCCATAGGTAAAGGTGCCCCTTTGAATGGTAGCTGAAGGTGCTCGGCACCATCCAGGAGAGGGCCTATAGGCCACAAGCAGACAGTACAAGAAACACTAGCTGTATTGTGATGGGTGCAACTGCACTGCACCTGCCCAATTGGGATCTTTACTGTTCTTCATTTCTGCTTGCTGACTCCAACTGCTTTACGTTATTTAGGACTGAAGCATCCCATGCTCTGTTCTGTCGTGCTGTTGCTTTGCTTCCCCTCCAACATGAGAGTTGTTTGCACGTTTGATCCTGGTTCAATTTACACAAAACACCTCACAAAGAACAACCTG
The DNA here is from genome assembly GCF_965140235.1 of Caretta caretta. Taxonomy (NCBI): domain Eukaryota; kingdom Metazoa; phylum Chordata; order Testudines; family Cheloniidae; genus Caretta; species Caretta caretta. The sequence goes on from NC_134206.1 coordinate 201,669,079, forward strand.
GAACAACCGCAAAAGGGGCAGAGAGCCCGAGAGGGTTGGTTGGTTTAGTTTAGTTGGTTCAAAAAGGGATCTGGACCACTAACGTCTAGGACTGGGCTACACCTGCCTTAGAATGAAACCTCACCACTTGATGAGCAAGGCAGTGAGACAGCAAGAGTGCCGTAGTCCATAGTTAAAGAATGACCAGATTCCAGGAGAAGGGAAAGGAAGAAGAAAACTATGACAGAATCCAGCCTAATTCTCCTCTGACAGGTTGGACCAAGTCCATAGTTACCCCAATGTCAAACCAGCATAAGAACAGACTGAGGCCTATCGCTGCTACAAACACGCCAGGCGCACTTTTCCCTAACACTGACTTCAGTACCCCAATTCATTGCGGTGTCTTAGAGGCAAGCAGCAAAGTCTGTGATTTAGCCATGGCCTTCCCTAATTTGGTCAAAGTTTAACCCTTCAGACCCTGAAGAAGTTCATCCACAGTGTACAGCATACTTGTCTTGGGCTCCTCCAAATACCTTGTTCCTCCCTCTCATTCCCCCCTTTCACAATGTGTCCTCCCTCCGCCCCCACAGAGGGGGCAGGAGAGCATCTGTGGTATTGGGCTAGCCTACTCTTCAGCAGACAGCTGGTGGAACGTGCTTCTCTCGAAATACGTGCCCAGTTGCTCTTTGACAGGACATACTACATCACAAGATGCAACCTTAAGAAACCCATTAACTACACCTAAGTACTAAAGATAGAGCTGAGGAGTGCAATTTCCAGTGGGTAGATCTCGCACATCAAAAATTGCTCCCTCTTGAACAAGGGCTAAGAGCACATCCAGCATTCATTCAATGCAAATCACTGTAGCACATCACTAACACTGTTCAATGATTGTATCTGGAGCACTACCTAGCCTCTTCTATTGCCAAGACTATGATAAAGGTTTAAAACAAGAGGAGTGAATGTGAGTTGGGACTCCATTTTTATCCCTCTTTCTTACACATTCCTTTTCCTTTATTACCTGTATGTACTATTATTTAAAATTTGCACCCAACCAACAGTGTTCTGACTGCCCAAGATGACCGGCCTCCAGTGCATTCTTAATGTGCATTTCTTTCTTTGCAGGTTAACAAGGGTTACCCTTTGTAACTAGTCCTAGCTGTCAGGGCACCCACTATCAAACCAAAACAAAACTTTAAGGAAATCTTTTTAGCCTGGCTTTGCCAGCTATGATACTAATATAGGATACCAGAGGGCTGCTTAGTCCACCACCCTAAGGCATAACAAGATCCAATGGCTGACAACTGAAGTCAGGAAAATTCTCCATCGCTTTAACTCCAGATTGGATGGCTTTCTAAATGCTATGCGCCAGTTCAACCAGAAGTGCTTGAGTTTGATGCAAGGATCAGCGGGTGACATTTTATGGCCTGTGTTATGCAGGAGGTCAGACTAACGGTAACAATTTCAAAAGACACTTTAGTGACTTAAGCACTTAGACGCCTAAGTCACTTTTGAACATTTTATTCTACATAATCATAATGGTCCCTTTTGGCCTTAAAAAAAATCTATATCTATGCTAGCCTCAAAACACTCCAACCTGCTTACAAACTTTTATTATCTACAGTAGGATGCCAGCTTCAAACTGACTTTACATATTTAAAATCCATGTAACCCCTTCCCATTCTTTATGCATATTATCCTGTAAGGGTGTGTTGGTTAATTAATAGAGTTAAGAATTACCCATGACACTCAGCAGAAGAAGATACAAAATGGATCGTGTTTCAAGAGGCACTGAAGGGAAGATCTATCCTGCTCGCTGGAAGACAAGGAAGTGAATAGGCGACAGCCAGATACTGAGCCCTTGATTAGTCTGGAGCTGTGCACAACTGTACCCCAAGGTAGGTCTGACTGCTATGAAGAATAGCTTATAAAAGCCATGGGAGCATAGGATGAGTCCTTATTGCAGAAGTGCAGACTTTGCTTAAAGGGTCCATAAAGACTGCACCTAATCAGCAGTAAACAAAGCCATTTGCTACAGCTCACCAGATGCAGCCTGTGATGCTCTAGCTGGCTCTGAATGGAAGTTCAAAAGGGAGCATTGCATACTGGGATCTGCGGTGTTTACAGTCCCTCTGTATTAAAGATGCCCTATGGATGACTGGCAATATGGAACCCCAGGGGAGATTGCAAACAGGACAAAACCTTTGGCCCAAACTTTGACATCCTGTGTGTTATTGGGACTGGTGCTGGTTGCAGACAGGGCCTCTCAGTGACATATGCCCATCACCAGGGAAATATCTAACGAATGAGGCTAGTGACAGAGGGAACTTTAGTTTAGTATCTTGGTATCACATGGAGGCTGAGGTGGTGGGAAGATGCGTCCATCTTTTCTGCTTAAGAGAGTGATTTCCTCCTTGAGTACTTCTGCCTCCTGGGCCTGGAGTTGGACCAGTGTAATCAGCCTCTCTCTCTCCTGGATCTCAGCTTTCCGGGGGCCTTGGAATTCTGCTCCCTGTAGGAAGAATGAAACAGAGCTCTCTTTAAGCACTGGGGAAGGCATGGCTTCACTTCAGCTGGGAAAGCAAAGCCTTACCCTCACCAACCCAGGCTTACACCTTCTCCACTCACATCTGATGACCACTCGGTAAGTGACAGTTAATTCAGTGCTGGGCCTCGGAGCAGGCACCACAGATAGCACGGGGGAAAGAACACGTCATTTCACTCAGATCACTCTGGACAATGGAGTGGGGTGGACTTGCTGCGAGGGAAGTCCCATCCAGTCTCCTTCGATCAGAAATATGGTGATTGCATTGCAGTGGTAAAAGGACGCTACGGCCTTAACAAAGGGAAATCTGGGCATGGCCTGTTCCAGCAGGCATATGGATGAAAGCCACCCTGCTGCAATACAAATTGGAGTTGCTGCTCAACTTTTACCATGAGCATCATTACCCCAGATCACTAAATGCTGATGGCAGTACAAGGAATTATAAAGGTGTCCTAGTGGGAACAGACGAAGGCCTGTTACTAAACTGTCATGACCAAGGCTTAGGCAGAGCAGCAGGAAGGTTTACCAAGTCATTCTGCAGTGCGTCCAGCTTCATTTCGAGTCCCTGCTTTTCAGCACACAAGCTGTTCAGCTGCTGCAGCTTGCCGGTGTTCTCTTTCATCAGCATCATCAGCCGTTGCCGCAGCTCAAAAATCTTCTCCTGGGACAGAGGAAAGTTGAAGGAAACCCTCTTTTCTTTTTTTAAGTGGTAAAAACCATACTATTTGCAAGGAGTAGATGTTTCATAATGAACCTGCTCCTACTGAAGTCAATGGCAAAACTCCCTGGGCCAGATCCAGATCCGAGTTACACCGATGTAAAACTCAGAGAAACTCCAGCGAGGGATAATTCACTACACTTATCACATCTGAGCCCAAAATCTTGCCCCAAGACAGTTTTGCTATTGATTTCTTTAGAAGGAGGTGACAGGAAGGTACAATGTATCCAAAATACATATGTAGGCTTGGATGTTTTATTGGGCACTTCTGGGAGAAACAACAACATTCTGGTAAAATACCTTACAATTAAAAGCAGACAAGAGTGTGTCTGTTTATGTGGGAGGTTTTCCATGTCTCTTGACCTTTGCAATCACTCTTAAATTTGTTGCACATGTTCCCTCTGGTTTTCATATTTTTTAAATGACATAAATAACGCCTGGGTATTCTAACAATAACTGGAAGGCGGTTGCATTTACAAAGTAATCGCTGGGTCTCAGGCTGAATAAATGCTTAGATGTAGAGGGCAAGTTCTTAGTAGCAAGTAGGCTGAGGAGTTTATTAGCCCAGGAGATGGTTGGGGACTTATGAGGAAGTATTTTTTTAATTATTTGTATTCCTGTAGCACCCAGGAACCCGAGGCATACACCAGAACACAAAGACTGTACTTACCTAAAGCACTTATGAGCTAAATTCAATATTACAGCTGTGATTTTCAAAGGAAAATTAGGTTATTAGGTGCTGAACATCAATTGAAAGTCAATGGCAGGGACACCCAAGAAATACTTTAGGAAGACAGAAACTGAACTCAGGAAAATAGTGACTATATGTCCTGATTCTCCAGTACAAAACAGCAAGTGTAACAGCAGTTTGTGGCAGAAGCACAAAGGATTTGGGGATATGGGAGGGAAAAGGGTGTGGTGAAAAGGGGGAAAAGAAGTTGAGAGCCACCACTGAAGAGACTTTTATGCAGCTATTCAGTTTCTAGGCAAGTGACTTCCTTGTAATTGCAGCTGTATCACTGGCCTGGGGGCCTCTGTCCCTGCTCCTTACCTCCCACTTTTTGAGTTCCTGGGCTTGCATGTGCTCTTTCTCCATCATTTTTATCTTTAGCTCTTCCAGGTTTGTGTTAACAGAGAGTGTCTGCAGGGCTTCCAAGTCCACCACCCGGCCAAACTTCATCAGCATCAGCTGATTACAGTTCTCTTCCAATCCTAACAGAACAGACATCACGTTTAAGATATGTATTTGGAAACCTTTTTCATAGGTGAATAATAAGAGCTAGCATATCTGTGGGGATGCAGTTGCCTAGTGGATAGAGCCAGAGTGGACTGGAACTCAGGAGACCTGGGTTAGGTTCCCAGCTTTGCTAGTAGCTGATCTTGAGCGAGTCACATCAATGATACAGATTCCTTCCCTTTGTAAAGCGCTTTGAGATCTACTGATAAAAAGAGCTAGATATTATTATTATTATGGCTTATTTCATCTGAGGACCTCAAAGCATTTTAAATACATTAATTCATGTAAAGCCTCAAAAAAAAAAGCCACTGATGCTCTGAGAAACAGTTCTACCGCTTATTTCTGCTGTGTGGTCATTATGACATCAGCACCATCTCCACAGTAGCCCGCTGGGATATCGGTGTTGGTGCAGGGAGCAGAGGTGAGAAAGGCAGCTATTGAATTAATTCGCACCCAGCAATACGTATACATTAAGCACAGATGCATGCAAGAAGAGATGCCCATCCCTTTAAGGTGGAAAGAGACCTAGAATGCCATATACACAGCAGATAAAACCAAACTGTGCTTAGGAACTCACGCTGGATCCTTATCTCTATCTCCCTCCTGTCCCGGATGAGCTCCTTATGCTGCTGCCGGGCTTGCTTGTAGAGCTCCCTCTGTTCCAACTTCTCATGCTGCAGGACCATGATCCTTTGCTGCAGATACTCCAAGGACTGGTTGGTAAATACCAATGTCTGGGACAGGTCAGTGGGTAACTCCCCATTTACCACGTACTCCACCTGCCAGAAATAGTCACAGACTAGGCTGATGACTGCATGTTACTGGCATTGGGAACTCAAGTCAGCAGTCTGGTTGGCGGACAAGTGATTATGGCACAGCCATTGTGTGAGGACAGCATGCTGTTTTAAACACAACTGGCAGAGAATAGCCTAGGGAAAGCCCATTCCCAACAAGGTAGACCCCAGCATGATAAGAGCCTGCTTATAGCCCTGCATGGACTCCAACACAGATGCTGGCTGAGGCTTCCACCTTTGGCAATTGGAATGGAGCTGAGAAGCAATTCTTTACCCAGCTGCCTGCACGCTCCAGCAGCCTGGGGTCTGCAGAGCTATAAGGCCAGTTCTGACACATTTCTGTCCTTCAGTTCTGACCAAAGATCTATTTTAATGAAGGAAGAGAAAGCAGGCAGGGGAAGCAGGGCCTGCCCCAAAGGCACCTGGGTGAGAGCAGGCAGGACCTGACCTATTTTTTCAGTGGCCTCTGCCTAAACCTCCAAGCATGACACAAAATAAAGTAACAGCAAAAAAGCGCCCAACGCAGAGGAAAAAGTAACACTGTGTCGAGTTTGTCTCCCTGCTTTCAAATCACCTCTGCTGGGACAACATCTGTGAATTAATACATTGTGCCCAATCTGCCAGTCTTTACTTGCACGAAACTCCCATTGTCTTCAACGAGAATTTTGCACACATGAAGACTCCGAGATCAAGCCCTTAGCAGACTTCTGACCACAAACCTACACCATACTTGAGGTACATGGTCACTCAGCATGTCTGGGCTGTCTGGCCTTACTACTCAGTGTATTCCTTTAGTGGTCCAGCAGTAGAGGGGCAAACAATTCTTTTACTTTAACAACAACTAGATATTCCAAGTCAGTCCAGGGTCCCATAACGCTGAGAAGAAAAACTGCAAGCAATGAACTGTGGGCCGATGAGACTAATACTGCTACTGTCACAACCTGGCCTATTTTCCACCTGCTTGGAATCGTCTTGCTGCTGCTAAACCAAATGCAGCACGCGCACACTCTTGCGTCACCTGGTGTAGCTTCAGAGGCACTACAACATGGAGCTCATTCAGTCTCTGCTGCTTCTCCCGTTGAAAGGCCTCCAGTTCCCCTTCAGCTGTGTCCAAGCTGGCTTCCACCACTTTCACCTGCAGAGATGCAAGCCACATACTGACGTGAGGACTTCATAATTTGGACCTAAACCAGCCATCATGGCAATGGTGATCGAGGGCTGCTCTGGGACTGGCTTAGAAGTAGGGTCCCAATTCATCAGATCTGTACTGTTTGGTTCCATGTTAAAGTGAAGGCAACTTTTGTCTAGTTTAACGGTAATGTGATATGGAAGGGCCACACTATTTTGTTCTGTCTTGTTATCTGTAGTGAACTTCCCTGCCCAGTAATAGGATCATCTCCTTTCTAAAGTGAGGTTCTATGCTGACTGTATTGATGCAAAGGTGGCTTTCTTACACTGTAAATCCCCTTCATTGTGCATATCAGAGTGACAAGAAAACGGCCATACTGGATCAGACCAAAGGTCCACCTAGGCCAGTATCCTATCTTCCGACAGTAACCAATGCCAGGTGCCCTGGAGGGAATGAACAGAACAGGTAATCATCAAGTAATCCATTCCTTGTTGCCCATTCCCAGCTTCTGGCAAACAGGGGCTAGGGACACCATTGCTGCCCATCCTGGCTAATAGCCATTGATAGACCTATGTTCCATGAACTTATCTAGTTCCTTTTTGAACCCCGTTATATTCTTGGCCTTCACAACATCCTCTGGCTAGGAGTTCCACAGGTTGACTGTGTGATGTGTGAAAAATACTTCCTTTTGTTTGTTTTAAACCTGCTGCCTATAAATTTCATTGGGTGACCCCTAGTTCTTGTGTTATGAGAAGTAGCAAACAACACTTCCTTATTTACTTTCTCTACACCAGTCATGATTTTATAGACCTCAATCATATCCCCCCTTAGTCATCTCTTTTCCAAGCTGAAAAGTCCAAGTCTTATTAATCTCTCCTCATATGGCAGCCGTTCCATACCCCTAATCATTTTTGTTGACCTTTTCTGAACGTTTTCCAATTCCAATAATCTTTTTTGAGATGGGGAGACCACATCTGCATGCAGTATTCAAGATGTGGGCATACCATGGATTTATATAGAGGCAATATGATATTTTCTGTCTTATTATCTATCCTTTTCTTAATGATTCCCAACATTCTGTTCTCTTTTTTACTGCCGCTGCACACTGAGCGAATGTTTTCAGAGAACTATCCACAATGACCCCAAGATCTCTTTCTTGAGTAGTAACAGCTAATTTAGACCCCATCATTTCATATATATAGTTAGGATTATGTTTTCCAATCTGCATTACTTTGCATTTATCAACACTGAATTTCATCCGCCATTTTGTTGCCCAGTCACCCAGTTTTGAGAGATCCTTTTGTAGCTCTTCGCAGTCTGCCTGGGACTTAACTAACTTGAGTAGTTTTGTATCATCTGCAAATTTTGCCACCTCACCATTTACCCATTTATCCAGATCATTTATGAATATGTTGAATAGGACTGGTCCCAGAACAGACCCTTGGGGGACACCACTATTTACCTCTCTCCATTCTGAAAACTGACTATTTATTCCTACCCTTTGTTTCCTATCTTTTAACCAGTTAGCAATCTATGAGAGCACCTTCCCTCTTATCCTATGGCAGCTTACTTTGCATAAGAGCCTTTGGTGAGGGACCTTGTCAAAGGCTTTCTGAAAATCGAAGTATACTATATCCACTGGATCCCCTTGGTCCACATGCTTGTTGACCCCCCTCAAAGGATTCTAATAGATTGGTGAGGCATGATTTCCCTTTACTAAAATCATGTTGTCTCTTCCTCAACAAATTATGTTCATCTATATGTTTGACAATATTGTTCTTTATTATAGTTTCAACCAGTTTGCCCAGTACTGAAGTCAAACTTACCAGCCTGTAATTACCGGGATCACCTCTGGAGCCCTTTTTAAAAATTGGCGTCACATTACCTATCCTCCAGTCATTTGGTACAGAAGCTGATTTAAATGATAGGTTACAGACCTACAGTTAGTAGTTCTGCAATGTCACATTTGAGTTCTTTAGAACTCTTGGCTGAATACCATCTACACACTTTAGTGACTAAAATAATCAGCTTTTACTTCAATTAGTCTTGCAGAGTCCACAAGCTATGGGAAGGGGTGCTGGATTCTATTCTGGCTCATGCATCATCAACAGCTTTGTTCTAGTAAATTCTGCTTTGAGGATGTTGATGCAATGTGAGAAGAAAAGAAAGAACCCAGCGTGAATGTGTGGTGTTGAGATTAGAAAAATCTTTATCAAACAAACATACAAACTCAAACTGAGCACACTGGATTGGGTATCCTTGAGACACAGTAAAAATGGACCCTTACACAATGCTGTTTTTTGCAGAGTAGTTTTTCAAAACAGAATCTCACATTAAATTTAAAAAACAAACAAACATGTTTTTGAATTAATAAAAAATTAAACTCCCAGATAAAAAAAGAGCCCAAGAGCTCAGAATGAGTTAATGTTAAAAGATGAAATCAAAAAGATTGCAAATTACATTTAAATAAATTTAAGGGTGTGGGGTTTTTTTTTAAATAATATTTCAACAAAGCTGAGATTTGTTAGTTACTATTGTGATGGGTGTTCTAGAAATACCTAAGATGGGGGGAAAAAATGTTGACTCATGCAGCAAAATGATCCAGATCCTCAGCTGCTATAAATCAGTGTAGCTCTACGGACTTCAATGGAGCTATGCTGATTTTCACACTCTGAGAATCTGACCTGATATCTTTACACTGGGACCAAACACTAAGGGAAGATGCATAAATTATATAGTTTCAGATGTATCATGCAGTCAAGCTATAAAATAGAGACAGCAAATAACTGCTGCAAGAACTTTCATTTCTCAACAGTGATGCGTTTCAGCCTCTTCACCCGCCACTAAAGCAATGGAATATCACTGCTGTGTAGCACAGCAACACTGCATACCACTTTAGGACAGGATGTGAAGATCAGTGTATCAAATTGCTACTAAAAGGGGAATTTATCTGGGCAGAATGTAATTACCCTCATTGCAATTTTGCCAGGTCTTTGCCCACAAATCATGCCAAAAGTGCCAGTGGATCTTCGATGACTGAGAGGTTAGGCCCTTGGTTTTAAGTCTCAATGAAAAGATAACAACTCAAGTACCATGCCATTCCCACCCACACATAGCAAATGAGGCATGCTGGGAAATTGAGAGCCTACTGTACCTTTTTAGCCAAGGCATCATATTCCTTTTTGAGATTATCAATAACTTTCTTCTCCTCCACTAAGGCTTCCTCAATGTCTAGCCGCTTCTCCCGGAGCTGAAGTGTGTTTTCGAAGAGTGCCTCATCACAGTCTGAGAAGGAAGGTGGCTTGGAATTAAACCAGAGGGGTTGCAGCTTTGGTTTAGTTTTGACTTCACTATATTTATAGGTGGGACTGGTTGCCCCACCTAAGATTGCCTGACATTTCCCATTATAAGACCCGGTTTTCAGTTGCTATAACATTGCCAAACTTTAACTCTTTTGGGCTGAAATTTTCCATCCCAGGAGCCTGCCTCAGGCTGACTCATTTGGGAGAATTTCAGATGCAATGCTTCAGCCGTTTCCAGGAACAAGACTAGGGAAAAAATCTTGTTTTGCCATGTTAAATTCTGGAAGTCTTTTTTTTTTTTTTTCTTAAGATTATCTAGCACCCCCTTGCGTTGAGCAAGAACCTGGAATTTGATATGGGGTGACCTTTGTGTCAGGGATCTAAATTCCCCAAAGATTCCATTTGTACTGAGCATGCACCAGCCCCGGGCTAAAAGCAGGGCCTTCCCTGCAATTGCATCTAAGGACTGCTGTGAGCCATTCCAGGTCTAAGCACCAGAACTAAGAGCAAGAAACCTGTCTCTCTTGTGTTTTCAATGATCTCCTGCACCGGGCTGAGGCAGCATGAGGGAGGAAGCTGTCTGATTTGAACAGAGGGGACAAGAGCTGGATCTGCAGGGAGGGATGGGGAGTACATTGGGACAAGCAACCCGGGAGGGGGAAACTGGGACTTGCTGGGCTAAGAGATGGATCTGGGAGCCAGCAGAGAAGTGGAGGGGGGAACTGAGATTAGATGAGGAGTGGGGGGGACACTGGTAGTGGATGGGCAAGAAGACTAGAACAGAGAACCCGTGAGGTGGAGAAAGGAGGGGGGAGGGAAAAGAGATTTGACAAGGAGCCAGGGTGCATAGGGAGAACTGGGACTGGCTGGGCAAAGAGACATGGACAAGGAATTGATGGGAAGAGGGTGATCACCCAATATTGGACAGGGAACACAGGAAGGGAGATTGGGACCTGGAGTCACTGGGAATGGGGAATATGGATGGATCGGGGAGAGAGACAAATCAGAAGGGGAGCCAAGAGGTGGGGAACTGGGTGGGCAAGACGACTGGGGACAAAGAGATGAGAGTTGCGGGGAAGGGACGGGGAATGGCTAAGGAGAGTGGGACTGAGATGGGGGACTGTGGGATAAGGAGTACATACTATCAGCTCAGTGTGTCAATTAAAACACTGAGCATGTGTGAAAGACAGCAGACTTCACTCACAAGTCAGGTAAATGTACAAGACAAACCCCAATAAGAACACAAGCAATTAAAGACAAAAACGCAAATTCGATTATCTACCTTCTCCTTGCATCAATAATTTGTACTTTGCAGAAAATTTTAACTATCAGGATTCTCCTCCCACCTCACTATAGAAGGAAAGAATATGGATAACAATACCGTTATCAAACTGACAAAAAACAGTTATAAAAAATATGGCAAGGCAAATGATAATCAATTCTAATTAAATCAGAAATAAACCGGCCTGAAAAGCAGCCTTTTAAATGGTCATAAACATACACCAGGCCAAGCTCAAACATTTACTAAACTAATGGTTTTACCCACTCAACAAAATAAGTTACTTGCTGTTGCTGACTGGGTGGATATGATTTTACAAAGGTGCTGAACAGACACGTTTAAAAATAAATAAAATCTTTACTGGTAAATCCAAGAAATATGGCTGGCAATGAGAAATTATGGCCTCTGTCCACTAGATGGCAACAAAGAAGTTAATTTACACTCCAAATTAGGGACCATTCAGGATTTCCATGGGATGAAGGCAAACAATCATAGCAAAAAAAGTTTATTCTTTGTGTTTCCATGGTAAGAGAATATATTACAGGCTCCAATTCCACCCCTCAGAGAGAAAACAGTCAGGGAACGGCAAATAGTCCTTCACTCAACAATTAATTTGTTGCACTTTGTGTTATACATTTAGCTGACTTGTGCATGATGATCATCACCACACTCCTGCGCAATAAGTATTATACTACAGAGGGGGAAAGACTCTCACTGAGTGTCTACTACCTAGGGTCTCTCACTGAGTCAGTGGCAGAGATGGGAAGAGAACCTAGATCTCCTGGTACCTTGTCCCCCGTCCATAAGTATTTCAGTGGTGGCTACAGGTACATAATGTTTTGAAAAAGAAACCTACAGTATTGAGTTTTTTGTTCCTTTTTTCACAAATAAAAAGTTGGAAACAAATACTAATGCAGCTCCACTGGCTCTCACTAGATCTTGTTTAAAGTTAGTTCCCTTTTAGATTTTTAAAAATTAGATTTTTCCTCCACTTACCTTCTCCCCAGAGATGGTAATTGAGGTCCCCCAGGCTATATGTCATTGCACTGCAGTTATTATAGGTTGATGAAGCAAGGGAATACTGAAATGTTTATCTATGTTTATCTATTGCAAATGGTTGCTACTCCTCTTTACAAATAACCAATTGCTATTTAACACACAGGCCAGATTCTGTCATCCTTACTCACATTGAGTAGTACTCTTCTCCACAGTGGTCCCATCTGCATCACTGAGATTACTTAAGGACCAAGGTGCTACTCAACAAGGGAGGGGAAGAGTCTGGGCCATAATAATATTATTAAACCTAAGAAAAAAATCCTGTTCTTGAATTTAAATTCACAGTGTTACCCGTAAAGCTAAACAAGTAGAGAGCACCAAAATGGCTCACTTACTCTTTGGGCAAACAGAGTCATCGAAGACTTCATCTTCAGATCCTGAATCTTCTTCATCACTCTCCAAGCTAGACTCATCATCACTCTCTTCATCACTATCCTCCTCTTCATCTGGGAAAGGAAAGCAGTATTGTTAGCACTCAGAAAATCCTGGTTCTAATCTGTGACAGGCCTGCTGTCTGTACAGCACACCAATGGAGCCCTAATGAGCAATACCATACTACTGGCTTTTAAAAGCCAAATACATCATTTAAAGAGCACCACCGATGGAAACCGTGCTTTACCAAGTACTGAGACCATAGTCTTGCAACTGACAGCACGTGGCCAAACTGCTGCACCTGCACAAAGCCCTGTTAAAGTCACAAAGGCTCAGCAGTCCACCCAGACACTGCCAATTTCAGGATCAGGGCTTCAGATCCATTCCAGGCCCTGAAGAGTTTGTAATCTAAGAATGACACAGCAAATAAACCCTTCAAAGTAACTGGAAAGAGCTAGTTTCCCAGAAAGGTGGTGATTATATATTTTGAACAAGACAAAATGGTGACTGGCTCCTGCTCAAGGATTCTAGTTTCCCTGTTAGATACATTGGTCTCACTAGCATAAGCCCAGACTGGTACAGTATCTCTCATTTATATACAGTATATTACCTGTACAAAAAGTTGTCCTATTAAAGAAATGTATACCGAATTGAAAGCACTCAGCGGAAGTTAATTCATGCTGGCATTTACACACAGCAGGTATCAGGCAAGGGAAAAGGTGACAGTATCTTGTATTATAGAGTTACAGTAGGGACCCTAGAATTATAGATGAAGATGGATTTTCATTCTTATAAACTATTTAAGGCTGCTTAAAACCTTTTGTAAAATGACTCTTTGGACTGAATTTTCTTATACTTGTACACAACCCATGGGTGAATTTTTGGGAAACTGGTAAAATGTCATTTGGCTGGTTATTTCTGAGCTATCAGAAGACAGACAGAAAAAAGTATTCTGTTGTAAGAAATGTCAGGTTGGTTTCTTTTCACTCAGATCAGTGACTCAAATAGTTTTATTTTTAAAGTTCATACCTGGCATGGAAAGGTCACTTACAGCAATAGGTGTTCTTCTGGTATGTTATTTTTGCAGATCCCTTCTTATGAGATGGGAGAACAGTGCCCATTGAGTCTGAGTGAACACATCCCCCAACAATTCAAATGTTCTGAAAGATGTTAGCAAAGGGACATGTGGGCCCAACCACCTTCAGTCCCTTCCACTAATTCAATGAATCCACAGGACAAAGAAGTGGGGAAAGGAATTAACAGATATTGGTACATGCACAGTTAAATAAAGGTACCTTCTTTCTTTCTTTTTTGCATTCCTTAATGTATATATCCTTTTTTAAAATGTATTATCGTTATTCTGAATTGAAACCTTGGGGTTCAGTCATCGTGTGCGTTACCATTCTGCTGAGGAAATTAACTAACTAAAAAGGTGAACTGTGTGTCGTTATTGCCTACATTTGCTGCCAGTTCATACTGTACATGATCACCTCCTAGAAACCAAATGCCAAATCAAAGATAAAGAAGAAATATTTCAGATCAATAGTACTGTCTAGTATTAAACAGTTCAGAACCTATCTGCTGAGAAAAATGCAATACACTGAGGTCTTGGAATTGATCTATTAATTGACTAATGGATGATTACAGGTTGGGTCTATGATTACTAGGGTTGCCGACCCTCCAGGACTGTCCTGGAGTCTCCAGGAATTAAAAATTAATCTTTAATTAAAGACTGTCATGTGATGAAACCTCCAGGAATACATCCAACCAGAATTGGCGACCCTAATGATTACTCATTAGTCAACGGATAGATTGAAAGGGAAATTTAGTGTACACAAAAAGAAAAGGAGTACTTGTGGCACCTTAGAGACTAACCAATTTATTTGAGCATGAGCTTTCGTGAGCTACAGCTCACTTCATCAGATGTTTACCGTGGAAACTGCAGCAGACTTTATATACACACAGAGAATATGAAACAATACCTCCTCCCACCCCACTGTCCTGCTGGTAATAGCTTATCTAAAGTGATCAACAGGTGGGCCATTTCCAGCACAAATCCAGGTTTTCTCACCCTCCACCCCCCACACAAATTCACTCTCCTGCTGGTGCTAGCCCATCCAAAGTGACAACTCTTTACATAATCAAGTCGGGCTATTTCCTGCATAGATCAAGGTTTTCTCACATCCCCCCCACCCCCATACACACACAAACTCACTCTCCTGCTGGTAATAGCTCATCTAAACTGACCACTCTCCAAGTTTAAATCCAAGTTAAACCAGAACATCTGGGGGGGGGGGTAGGAAAAAACAAGAAGAAACAGGCTACCTTGCATAATGACTTAGCCACTCCCAGTCTCTATTTAAGCCTAAATTAATAGTATCCAATTTGCAAATGAATTCCAATTCAGCAGTTTCTCGCTGGAGTCTGGATTTGAAGTTTTTTTGTTTTAAGATAGCGACCTTCATGTCTGTGATTGCGTGACCAGAGAGATTGAAGTGTTCTCCGACTGGTTTATGAATGTTATGATTCTTGACATCTGATTTGTGTCCATTTATTCTTTTACGTAGAGACTGTCCAGTTTGACCAATGTACATGGCAGAGGGGCATTGCTGGCACATGATGGCATATATCACATTGGTGGATGTGCAGGTGAACGAGCCTCTGATAGTGTGGCTGATGTTATTAGGCCCTGTGATGGTGTCCCCTGAATAGATATGTGGGCACAATTGGCAACGGGCTTTGTTGCAAGGATAAGTTCCTGGGTTAGTGGTTCTGTTGTGTGGTATGTGGTTGTTGGTGAGTATTTGCTTCAGGTTGCGGGGCTGTCTGTAGACATACCACACAACAGAACCACTAACCCAGGAACTTATCCTTGCAACAAAGCCCGTTGCCAATTGTGCCCACATATCTATTCAGGGGACACCATCACAGGGCCTAATAACATCAGCCACACTATCAGAGGCTCGTTCACCTGCACATCCACCAATGTGATATATGCCATCATGTGCCAGCAATGCCCCTCTGCCATGTACATTGGTCAAACTGGACAGTCTCTACGTAAAAGAATAAATGGACACAAATCAGATGTCAAGAATCATAACATTCATAAACCAGTCGGAGAACACTTCAATCTCTCTGGTCACGCAATCACAGACATGAAGGTCGCTATCTTAAAACAAAAAAACTTCAAATCCAGACTCCAGCGAGAAACTGCTGAATTGGAATTCATTTGCAAATTGGATACTATTAATTTAGGCTTAAATAGAGACTGGGAGTGGCTAAGTCATTATGCAAGGTAGCCTGTTTCTTCTTGTTTTTTCCTACCCCCCCCCCCAGATGTTCTGGTTTAACTTGGATTTAAACTTGGAGAGTGGTCAGTTTAGATGAGCTATTACCAGCAGGAGAGTGAGTTTGTGTGTGTATGGGGGTGGGGGGGATGTGAGAAAACCTTGATCTATGCAGGAAATAGCCCGACTTGATTATGTAAAGAGTTGTCACTTTGGATGGGCTAGCACCAGCAGGAGAGTGAATTTGTGTGGGGGGTGGAGGGTGAGAAAACCTGGATTTGTGCTGGAAATGGCCCACCTGTTGATCACTTTAGATAAGCTATTACCAGCAGGACAGTGGGGTGGGAGGAGGTATTGTTTCATATTCTCTGTGTGTATATAAAGTCTGCTGCAGTTTCCACGGTAAACATCTGATGAAGTGAGCTGTAGCTCACGAAAGCTCATGCTCAAATAAATTGGTTAGTCTCTAAGGTGCCACAAGTACTCCTTTTCTTTTTGCGAATACAGACTAACACGGCTGTTCCTCTGAAACCTGTCATTAGTGTACCCAGACGCCAGACTGACAGCTGTCCACAGATCAGGTACAGCATAGGCAGCAGCTGTATAAAACTCCCTTTTTCCACTCAACACCTACATGCCTCAACACTGATTTGAAGGAACCAACTTTTAAGGTCTTTTGACATTACACATACAATTGTGCAAGGGATGTGGTTACAACACTATTATCCCTCATGATGGTTACAGAACAGTTTGGTCTTGTAGTATAGATTGGACCTAATCATATGTTTTGTTTATGACCTGGAACCAGGTTAAAGCCTCATATCTGCCCAGGGCTTCAGCCAAGTTTTGGGACACAGTTCAGTGCCATCTCTACATTACAAGGCTGAATTGTGTAAACAAATACATAACCCTAGAGAAACAATGCATCCAACCTCTGTCTCCTTCCACATCTTTCTTCTTAACACGCTTGATCTTCTTCTTCAGAACCTTAGTGAGGAAGCTGGCAAATTTGTTGTTCTCTCCAAGGGATGCTTGGAAAGTGGCATAAAGTGCCTTCTCGCGTTCCTGAAGCTTTGCAATCTCATATTTTTTATCCTCCATCTGTGAAAGGTAGTTGTCTAATTTCCACTAAAAAAACAAAAACAACCCCCCCCCCAATGTAAAACAACTCAGTACATTAGACTGATAGAGAGCTGTGAAGCATTAGCCTTTTACACTGTTATCAGCACCTGTTGGATCTTTTTAGCATATATGTAAAGGCAGCAATTCCTAGTAGTGAGAAAGGGATTGGTGGTTGGGCTCTCTGCTTTCTATTCCCAATTCTCTGCCAATCACTTGCTGTGTGATGCTGGACAAGTCACTTCCCTTCTCTGTGCTTCAGTTTCATCATCAGTAAAATGAGGATAATGATACTGACCCACTTTATAGTGAAATCTACTATATAAATGCTAATTATTATAATTTATGCATTTCAGTTGTTGAATTAAGAGCAATTTATCTGTCTAAAGAGAGAGACAGACAGACTTGTTGAAATTGGTAGGCTTGAAATTTGATTTACATTTTTTTTCTTCTTCCCTAATCTGTGCCCCAGTCCAGCAAAGCACATAAGCATCTGTTTAACTTAAAGAACATGGTTCCACTGACGTCAATTCTTCAGTTAACCAAGTTCCAAGTGCAGAGGCAAATTCTCTGTGAAGTTACACTTGTGTTACCCATTTGAAAAAGGAAAGGGTGACACAGATGTAACCCTGGGCAGAATTTGGCCTGAAGAATCTGTTACTGAAGATGCATGAGCCAGAAAGATCCCAGTTTGAATCTCAGATCTCAGGATGAGTTAGTAGGCCTTGGAGTTTGCAAAATCACCTTTATATCTGTAAAGAAAGCAAATCTGATCTGCCGTCACTGAGATGCAATAAAGGTGGAGCCCCATGATGCTATTTTTACAGTCACCTTCCAAAGGAGAACTGCATATTTTAAGGTAGGCTGTAGATTTTAATTTCACACTTCCAATGGTTTATAAAAATACAAGCATGAAGGGAAAGAAGAATCCATATTTAAGTTAAAAGGACTGCCCTTATATTATCACCAAATGTTTCTTAGAATTCAGCACTAAGAAGTTGGCTGGTGTATAAGGACAGCAGAATGACATTCCCGCCTCTTTTTGAGATGTTTATTTCCAGGCTCACCAGTTGCAGTAGTAACAAATCAGATGCGTATCCTACATACTTGCATCTCTTCCACCTCATTGGTGAGGCTGTTGACACGCTCCTGGAGAGTGTCCTCATGTTTCTCAAAGTTCTTAAGGAGAAGCAGCTCCTCAAACCACGTGATGTGACGTAGGTCAGCACACTTCATCTGCGTGTCCAGCTTCAGCTTCTGGTGCCGCAGGAGGTGGAGCTCAGCATCAAAGGTGATCACCAGTTCATTGATCTGGAATGTGGGAAGGGGCAGAAGTGGAGTGGGGAAAAAAATCACGAAGTGAATCTAAATATGCAAGGCAAGAGACAGGAGCAAAAAAGAAAAATCTCCTGCCTGTTAAACCAAGAACTTGCCAGCAACATTTATTATGAGCTACTTTGGTATTCAGGATAACAACATTAATCCCTGGGAATGTTTTTGATATCCATGGAGCAAATATAAGAATCACCAGAAATTCCACAGATGTTTCGATGCCTCCCATCATCCCCAATTAATCTCCAATTAATCACTTTTCTATGCTGGCCTACACTTTCATGTAATCTCCTGCCTGCTGCAGTGGTAGACTCATGTTACTGACCTCCACCTCATCCACCCTCTTGCAGAATATCTGCCAACTTCTTCCTTGGGCAGGTACAACAGTTTCAGCATCAGTACCTGCCAAAACTAGATTAATCACGGGTTTTCTTTCAGAGGCAAGGTAATACCCACAATGGTGTTCTAGTGCTCTCTCTGAAGTTTAACGCATCAGCTCTACAGTTTGTTCTAGTGGACTCTCCTGGACTTCCAGAAGGCAATCAATGCAAAAGCCAAAAGATGCCACAGCATCAGTGGGACAGATGTAAAGAGAGGTCTGTGAACTGGTTTTGTTTTGGGCATGGTAGGGGCAGTCCCCTGAAAACTTGAAAAGTTCCCTTTTATTCTCCTACCCTCTTGATCAAGGTCTCCTGAAGGTAAATGTTTCTGATCTTCTCCCGTTTTAAAATTTCCAGCTCCATCTCCGTTGGCTCTGACTTTTCAATCTCAAAAACCTTTGGTTGCATTGGGATGACTGAGGATCCTATTCTCATTGATCTCACACTTGAGGCTCTTGAGGAGGAGTCTATTTCTTTTAGAGAAGGTGCATGAAGGAACTTTCCCCCAAACACTGTAAATGATGCATTCTCTTCCACCTGCTCAGAGAGCCTTTTCTTGTTCTCCTCCTCTTGTTTGAACTTCAAGAGAATATTATTGTCATACTGGAATTTTTTTTCTGGAGTCTCCTCCAGGTGTAACTGAGGGATTGGGGGAATAGGAAGTTGTTCAGATGCATCCAAGGCTGATTTTATGGATTTCAGTTCTTGGACCAGGCAGATGATCTCTTCAATAACAGCCACCTTGAGGTCCCTAAGGGAGATGATCCATTTGTTCATGGTCAATTTCTTTTCATGGATCTGCAAAGAGGAGGAATTTTAGTGTGACTTGCCAAGGACACTTCTACAGCATAAAATCTTCTCTGACACAGGACACTGATCAGTGGTTTGTCTAACTTAAACAATCCTGAAGGGTTTAAATGCTTAACACAATAGATATAGAGAGGTTACTTATCAGTAACTGTTGTTCTTCAAGTGTGTCACCTCTGCATAGTCACACTTATGGGATTAGCACCTCCTGGTACTAAATTGTGGAATCTTTCTAGTGAGCAGGATCTGTTGGGGACACTCACACTCTTTCCCATGCAGAAGATTCCGTGGGCATCAAAGGAGGAGTGGGGCCCCAACCACACTTCAGTTCCTTCCAGAGGTGGCAGAAGTTCACGTTAAATGGGGGGGGGGCAAATTGTGGGGACAGCAGAACAGAAGGAAGAAATTGGGGTCTCTCTCTCACCAGCAATAACTGCTCCTGGGCCTGGTCCTATCACCCCATTTCTACATGCTTCCGCGCCTGATCCCAGGTGCCACAACAGCTGTTCCAGTTTCTCTTGGTCCTGGTCTCATCTCCGCCCCCAGCAGCTGCAGAGCCCCACCCAGCCTGAGCAGCTGCACAGTTTACGAAATGCTAATCTATGTTTCTGCAGAGGCAGAAACATAAATCAGCTCCCACAATATTTCAGTTGCAGGGGACCTAGCCCCCACCACTGTCCTGGTTCTGCTGCTCTTGGTTTCTTCCCTAATTTCAGAGTGCTTGATCTGAGAAGAGGGTTAGGTGGACAGGGAATGTAAACATGCAGAGGCACCACTCTCAAAGAACAATAGTTACAGGTAAGCAACCTCCTTTCTTCTTTGAGTGGCTTCTGTATATTCCCACTCATCAGAGATTAGAGAGATTAACAAATTAAGTTTTCCCACGGGAATCCTCACTATATGAGCACTCAGGTTCAAGTACATTTAAAACAATTTTAGGCATCTGTGCCTGAAACAAAGTTACCTGCTAAATCCACCAGAGGATGAAAACCCAAAATCTTCCTAACACTGCAGCAGAATAGGTTCCAGAACTAAAGCATAAGACTACAAGTGGCACCAAAGGGCCCAATCTGATTATAACCAAGACCTTTGGTGCCAAGGCAGGGTGATTCCAGGAGTGGCTGCCAAAATTTCTCTCTCTCTCCCTGTATTGCTTCCCTGAAGTTTGGAGGATGTTAATGTGCAGTTGAGTCAATAACAACCTTGGACATTTTCAAAGTCAGAGCATCAGCACCAGATTAGAAGTCTTAGTTATTTTCAGAGACAATAGTGGTGTAGCACTGAATGAGACTCAGTAGGTACCAGAGCTATCTCCGTCTGTGCCTGGGAAGGCGTTTCCAAGGTTTTAGAGTACAGAGAATGTCTCTGCACTCTAGGACATCTTGGTTAGGGAACCCAAAGGAAGGGGTCATTACCCAATAAAGGGAGTTTGAGGTCCTACTCAGAACCCCAGCCTGGAAACATGGACTGTTCTACTGATTTTATCTGGAGGAATTCCCACACAAAGAATGCCAGAGCCTCATCTGATTATCCTGGAGATCTGGGTATTGCTGACCCTGGGTACTAATCTACTTTGACAAGTGGCTTACCCAAGGAAATGGTGCTCGATCCTTGCCACCAAGCTATATTGGCTCAGTTGGATCCATGTATCCTAAGCCACTTGAGTTGGGTACAAAATCACTTCAACTAAGGTTGACCTTAGCGCCAGGTACATTGTACACCAAGCCACTTAAAGCAAGTGGCTCACCAGTGTCAATTGCGCTGGATCCTCAGCACTAGACCTGGTCAACCCAGAAGGATCCAGAGATCTAACACCTCTTATACTGGTGCTTGACCACTTCAGGCATGCAGTACACCAGCTAACAGTGCTTAGCACCAGCCTCAGATGACCCAAAGGGGAGAACATAAATGCCATGTACAGTGGGCACCAGACTACATCATCAAGTGGTTCACCAGGATCCATGATACTGGATCCTAAGCACTTTTTTTGGTTAACTGGAATGAATCTATTGATGTCCATGGTGTTAGAACCTTGGTGCTCAACTAGATTGATCTGAAAAGACCTGGGAACCTCAGCAACATAGTGATGATGCCAGGATGCCAGCGCTGAATTCAGTTGATCCAGAAGAATCCAGAAACTGTGGCACTACATCAATTATGTCTGAACCTCAGCAGTAAATTCAGTCAAACGAGGGGGGACCCAAGAGTCTTGATGGTGCACTGATAGTTCTGGAACCTTGGCTCCAATAGGACCCAGAGACTGCAGGATCACATTGACAGTCTGAGGACCTAAGTGCCAAATTAGCTCAGCCTGGAGGAATATAGGGTCCTCCGCATCAGGCTCACTCACTGGGAAAAGATCAGGGAGATGGATGCCACTTAAAGAGGTCACAGAGCCACTTAGGCTAGCAGACGTATAAAATTGATGCTGGACTTACTCATTACCAGACTTAGTCGACTGGGCCTGTGGAGTTTCCCCCATCAGCAGGGGTATTTGAGGAAGCCCTCCTGTCCCTGTAGGCCACACAGACAATTCCCAGGCCTGACAGCTACCGTTTTTTCTTGGTTCTTTTAACTTAAGAAGCATGTTTTGACTAACTGCCAGTCTAACTAATTAAGATGAAAAAGCCCCCAAAGGGCAGAAGAAAAGGAAAGAAACCAATGAGGAGAGCCTTGAGGACACTGCACGTGCTCCATGCTCGCTGCACCTTCAGCAGTTAAAAGGAACTGAAGGGCAGGTGGGGCCACACCCCCTTTTATACCCTCAGAATTTTCCACAAGGATGGGAGGGGTGAATAGCCCTAATGGACCATGCTTACTAGAAAGATTCCACAGCTCCATGCCAGGAGGCACTAATCCCACAAATGTCAATATGCAGATGCCACATAAAGAAGAACTGTTAATTCTGTTTTTATAATGGTGCAACATGGTGGGGGAGGGAGTTAGGTCACTGAGTTTCTGGAGAAAGTTTATTAACCTCTGCATGGTAGTGTTTTTGGAATTATGCAAAAGATTGATGTTTCTGTTAAAGGGTGGGGGAAAATTAATATATCTGCTTGGTCAATGAGGGCCATTTGAGGATTATTCTAATGGGTATGGATTGATGTAACCTTGGGCTAGATGAAATACAAAAGCTTGGCAAAATGACCACCAATGTGCAGTTAAAATTGACCACACATGGTCTGTCTTTAGTAGTCCTCCATCCTGTCACTTTCAAAACATTTTGCAATTGCTCATTTTCTAGATAACATTTTTTTCCAAAAAGGGGAATCCATTTACATACCGCCACCTCTAACGACCTAAGCTGCATCTTCTTCTTCTCTGCGTTCATACGCATGTGCTCCGGGATCTTGTAGTTTGTGGCTGTCTTCAGTTTGAAATCCCCCATGTTTTCCTGAGCCTCTTTGATGTCCTGAACATCCTTGGGGTTCTCATAGTTGTCACTGGGTTTGCTCTTGTATCTGCCAAACACCAAAACCAAGCAGAAATTCTAAGGCTGCACAAATCTCCCACTTCTGTGCTTACCTTACGCATTGATAATGCCTGCTTTGTGCAACAAGGCTTGGTAGGAGAGGTAGGTGTCAGTGGAAGACTAAGCACTACTTAGAAGGAAATATCAGTTGTTTGGAAGAGTTTATCTATGTGTTTAGCAGGAATGTCAGAAAGTGATCCATACCTGGGGACGAATGTCTCCTTCAGTTTTGAAGAGAAAAACAAACACACATAGGAAGATGTGATTTTTAAAAACTAAACAAATACATGATGTAGCTCTGCCATTAAGGACAGATTCAAATAAGACCCCTGAATGAGGCTCTGGGCTCGGAGAAGACCCTTGTATAACAGTGAGCAGCAGATAGCATTCTATAAAGCTGATTTCAGCTGACAAAACACCCAATGAAGAGGAGACGGCACCACCATCTGTAGTGCCTCCTCTGATTCAATACCTCAAGCCATGTTAAGACCCAAGGAAGGAGTTACATGACTAATTCAACTGATGTGCATAGCACATGCTGCTGACTTTCTCAGAGAGGTGGTTCGCAAAGTTCTGCTTGGCTGCAGCATAGAGTACAGGGCCTGATTGTACAGTTCTTATCCAGTCAAATTCTCATTGACTTCAAGACTTTCCAACTCATTGCACTATCTTTCTGCCTCCATTGCTGGCTCCATTCATGCCAGTAAGCTACACATTAAGTTTGAAGAGATTCCTGTTTTCCGTGCATTTTGAAAGACTCTTGTCATTTTCCATTTTAAGAGCAGAACCAGCAGGGAAAGGGAAGGGACAGTGTGACCTGTACGTACACACATGCTAACATAATGTTTATGATGTTAGTGCAAGTGGCTCACCCACACTATCGCTGCTCAAGGGGTTAATCAAGGGCTGACCCAGAAGTCTTGGTG
Organism: Caretta caretta; assembly: GCF_965140235.1. Classification (NCBI taxonomy): domain Eukaryota; kingdom Metazoa; phylum Chordata; order Testudines; family Cheloniidae; genus Caretta; species Caretta caretta. Next base: position 201,692,813 of record NC_134206.1, read on the forward strand.
GCCCCAAGCCAAGATGGAATTGGACACCTCCAACAAGTACTCCCTGCTTCCTTTTCCATCACCTTCCCACCTGTTTGAGCAACCTATCTGGTCACCGATTGTGTCATTTAGCCCTCCTCATTGACATTGCTTTAAAAGAGGAGCCGTGGCAGCCAGCACAAAAGATTCTAAGGTTCACTTGAGATTCAAGGGCACCTGCAGTCCATAACTGACATTTGGAGCTAATTAGTTTTTAAATTGCCCCCTTAGAATAATAGGGAATTATACAAAAATATAACAGTGGCATATAAGAGCTAAGTACAATTTTTTGACCACAGACAAAGGCAGGCCAGTGGAAAGATGCAGTTTGTGATTCAGGACTTACAGTTCATCCCACTCCTTCCTTCTTTGCATAATCTTAGCTTTGGCCCTGTCCGCTTTCTCCATAATTTTTCTAACTTGTTCAAGTCGGTTTCCACCAAAACGTCCTATAGCACCTTGCAGTTGGGGCCTTTTCTTCAGCTTGTCAGCTTCCATCTCCTCTTCAGTAACTCCACCAGCCTGACCTAAAAAGAATGAAGTGGGTGTGTAAGCATTAGGTATTTTTATGTGACCTAAAAGCAAGTCAAGGCTACTGTAAGCCACACTGGGCCAGCTCCTCAGCTGGTAAAATCAGCATTGCTGCAGTCAATGGTCCTTCGCTCATGCCATATTATCAATCAGTGAAAAAAACTGTGCAACCTTGTGTCCCCTTTGGGTTGATGGGTTTTTGCCAACTTTGACTAGAATGTGGAAAACATCTGGTTCTAAATGGCAGAGGGGAACTGTTGACTGAGAATGCAATGTGGTGACCGAAACAGAACATGAAGAGAACTCTGTTACCAGCTTCTGTTGCCAAGTTTCTTTGCTTAAAAGTGATGTGATATACTGCAGTCTCTTCCACTCAAGCTCACAAAAATAAACAAGGTGAGATGAAGGATGGAAAGCACATTATGGTAAACAGAATAGCAGCATTTAGGCCTTTGCATATGTCTTACTTGTCTCTTTCTGGCTTTCTCGCCTTTGCTCTGCTTCTTTTGCTAATTTGCTCGTTCTCCTTTTCCCTCTTTGACTTTGTTTTCTGGCTTTGTAGTACCTCTCGGAGATTGCCAGGAGCCTATATGTAGAGATTTGATGACTACTTCCTATAGCATGAACGACCACTGTGTCAAATTCCAATGTGTCCCGAAACCTAAGGAAACAAAATAGAGATAACATTCATTATTGTCTGATTTCTGCAGTAGCCGTCTATGAAGTATTTTCCTTCTAGCCCATATTGCTGCCCCCAAAAGGCTTAAACAATGTATTATACTAATTAAACGTATTATACAATCATAGTATCTGCAAACATAAAACAACAGGTATCAGTGCTATGACAGAAGTACTGTCCACTGACATCATGAAATCTAGAAATGGAGCCACTCAAGAGTGGGCAGGGAGGAAAAGCTCAGTGGTTTGAGCATTGGCCTGCTAAACTCAGGGCTGTGAGTTCAATCCTTGAGGGGGCCATTTAGGGATCTGGGACAAAAGTGGGAGATTGGCCCTGCTTTGAGCAGGGGGTTGAACTAGATGACCTCCTGAGGTCCCTTCCAACCCTGATATTCTATGATTCTATGTCAACAATACCTCATCCACCAAAATGGTGTCTAAGGCATCTGACAGATCTAGTTGAACCAACATAGATAGTTGATCTGTGTCTAACACCAGAAAAATCACCTAGCAGAGCAATCTCTATATCAAACTCAGGTCTAAAACCAGACTGGACAGGGTCAAGGAAATCTGAGGAGTCCAGGAATCAACAGAATTGCATCACTACAGCATTCTTCCCCACAAAAGGGAGATTCCCAATAGGGTTTTAATTGGTGAGATTCCTCACATCAGGAGATGGTTTATTGAGCAGTGGTCAAACAATCTGTTCTTACGTAATGCTGGTACACTGCCCTCCTAAAAGGAGACAAAGACCATCTCTTCCATAGCAAGCTCAGTTTGTCCCCAGCTGCACTTCACCACACATGAAGGACATGGGTTCACTACACAGTTTATTCCTCAAAGTTCCACCAGCACTTCTAGAACCCCAGCAAATGTCACTGGCTGAAACTCAAACAGAGCTGTTCCCCCAAAACCTGGCTCTGATGCCATGGAGGTGGATAGCACAGTCCTGATTCAGTAATAACCTGATTTGCATATCAGTGCTTGCCTAACTTGTGTATGTTTCAGACCAAATGAGAATATAGTCACAAACAGGACATAGATACACTTTAGTTCTATGAAGAAGATGTTCCCTTCTTGTTCCTCAAGGCAGACGGAACTTAGTTAATGAAAGATCTCAAGGTGGAGGAGGGTGAAAGAAAGCTAGTCCTTACCGACTCTGCAATTTCTGTAGCCCAATGCGGTGCTTCTCCTGATCCCAGGCCAACTCTTTCTGCACTAGTTGGATTCTCTGTGCTGTCTGCCTATCCATCTCCTCACGGATTCTGTGGTCCATCTCAAATTCCTGCAGATAAATGGGAAACTGTGTCATAGCATGCTGAATGCTAGGCTATGACAGTAGCAGTGGTTAGGTTTAAGACATATTTTTGTTCAGACATAGGAGTTGATGTGTATCGACCCAACTGCTCACTCCAGCAGCTGTTCACCACAGTGGAGAGAACCACGTTCTTCCAAAACTCTTCTCTAATGTCACCCAGCACTAGGCTCCTGGCATATTAAAATATATACACACACACACACCCCTTCTTCCAATCCATCTGAAATTGAAAATCAATGAACTTCAATGCTTCTCCATAGCAGGCATCAAACACAGTGTGCAAGGGCAAACCAAGGCAAATCAGTACTTCCACCCCTTGCTAGCTTTACTACTTTCACTCACTTCAGAGTGGTTCTCTATCATATTTACATTCTCTTCACTGTAGCCTTTAAAGAGTGACTGGAGTCTATCGGTCTTACAGGTACTTCTGAGGCACTAACTTCTGCAGCACACTCAGAAATGCCTGTACCATGGGGAAGCAGTTTACTTAAGGAGCTGGAGTGGGAAGAGTGGGAAGATGGGTTGGTCATATTTTGATTCTAACACACTGGACACAGCTCATTTTAAAGTGGCAGCCTAATCCAGAGATAAAGGACCTATACACCAATCTGATGTGTACCTCTCTGTGTAGCTGCATGTGCTTTGGCAGCTCCATGTTCCTTTGAAGCAGGTGATGAAACTCATGCCTAAGGATGATCAGCTCTTGTCTCTTTTTGTTTTTTTTGTCCCCTGCTGCCTTCATTATCTGGTCATATTCCTTTTTTTGCTTGGCATTCTCAATACTGGAAATGCATGAAAAAGGAAGCAGCATTATCTGGATGGTGGCGGGGAAGAGAGAGAGGAGACACAATAGTGTAGCCTTCTAGCCAGGAACAAACATGGATCATAATTCCGCCCTCATTGATACTCATGCAGCTCCCCTGGAATCAATGAGGCTAAAGAAAAGTAGAATGAAATATTAGACTGTAAGCTTTTGGGTGAAGGGATTATCATTTATTATATGTTTGTACAGTGCCTAGCACCAGGGATCCCTCTGGTTTAGTAGGCCTCTGTCAGGGTTCCTTCCCCACTCTGAACTCTAGGGTACAGATGTGGGGACCTGCATAAAAGACCCCCTAAGCTTATTCTTACCAGCTTAGGTTAAAAACTTCCCCAAGGTACAAAACTTTGCCTTGTCATTGAACAGTATGCTGCCACCACCAAGAGTTTTAAACAAAGAACAGGGAAAGAGACCACTTGGAGACGTCTTCCCCCCAAAATATCCCCCCAAGCCCTACACCCCATTTCCTGGGGAAGGCTTGAGAATAATATCCTAACCAATTTGTTACAAAGAAATCAAAGACCCAAACTTCTGGATATTGGAACAATGGAATAATCAGTCAGGTTCTTAAAAGAAGGATTTTATTTAAAAAAAAGAAAGGTAAAAATCATCTCTGTAAAATCAGGATGGCAAATACTTTACAGGGCATTCAGATTCAAAACACAGAGGATTCCCCTCTGGGCAAAATCTTAAAGTTACAGAAAACAGGAATAAACCTCCCTCTTAACACAGGGAAAATTCACATAAAACAAAAGAGAAACTAATCCACCTTGCCTGGTTTACCTATACTGGTTGCAATATTGCAGACTTGGATTACGATGGGTTGGAAAAGACGGATCTCTGTCTGGCCTCTCTCAGTCCCAAGAGAGAACAACCATGTAAACAAAGAACACAAACAAAAGCCTTCCTCCTCCCCAAGATTTGAAAGTATCTTGTCCCCTTATTGGTCCTCTGGGTCAGGTGCCAGCCAGGTTAGCTGAGCTTCTTAACCCTTTACAGGTAACAGGATGTTGCCTCTGGCCAGGAGGGATTTTATAGCACTGTATACGGAAAGGTGGTTACCCTTCCCTTTATATTTATGACAGCCCCTATGTACTATCAGAACATATTGTGACAGGGTCGGGCCAGATGGCTATAGGAAAGTAATTTTTTTTTTTGAAGCAAAAGATTTGCATAACACACTTACAAAGTAAAAACAGCAGCATATGCAATGTGTAACACAGCAACCAATCACAATTGTTTTCTCATTAGCTTCTGGGGAGGGAAGTGTTCAAGCTTGCCTGGGCCCAGAGCTGGGGGCTTCCTCAACTCTCGTGGTCTTCCACCCTTCCGAGTTACCTGGTGGCCCAGAGCGAGGGGGCTTCATCGACTCTCGTGGTCTTCCACCCCTTCGAGTTACCTGGCGCCACGCCCGAGTGTCACCAACAATTCCCTCCTCTGAAAGCACCCAACAAGAGGGGCAGGCTGTGGGGTGGACAATCCAGGGGGGAAGGGGGGAAGGCACGTGCACCCACGTGTGAAAGGACCCCTCTAAGGTGGTGGTGTCCGCAGCATCAATGGCTGGGGCTGGGGTCCCTTACTCTCTCCCCCAGTCAGAGGGTCAGACAAAGGGACCCGGACGGGGACACCGAGCAGAGAACCTTGGACAGTGCCCACCGCTCCTCAAAAGCATCAAGGGAGTCGGTGGACGCCGCCCAGAGGAACTCCGCCCGGATACGTGAACGGACCGAGGATCGGAAAACAGCCCCACAGTCAGAGGAAACTCCATCGGCCAACCTCCTCTCTCTGGTTTTATAGATGGCCGTTTTAGCCAGGGCCAGGAGGAGGTTAACTAGGAGATCCCGCAACTTTGTGAGGCCACGGAAGGGGAGTGCATAAATAAAAAGGTGAGGGGAAAAATGAAACCAAAAACATAATAGGAGATTTGTGCGGAGCTGGAACAGGGGCTGCAGCCTGGCGCACTCCAAATATACGTGCGCCAGGGTTTCCCTCACACCACAAAAGGGACAAGTATCTGGGACGAGGGTGAACCGCGCCAAGTATGTGCCCGTGCTCACAGCTCCGTGAAGGAGCCGCCAACTGATGTCCCCGACGGGCCTCGGAACCAAGGTGGAATATAGGCTGGCCCACCGGGCCTGCTCACCCTCCAAAGGTGGCAGAAGGTCTCGCCACTTTGTGTTGGGGCAGGACACTAGGGTGAGGACGTGAAGGGTGTGGAGCACGAGCATGTATAGATGTTTCCTTGGCGCGGTTTGGAAGCGTACCGGCTGCAGTTCATGCAGCCAGCTTGCAGTGAAGGGGTGAGGGGGTCGATTGGGTCTGTGGGGCAGGGGTCCAATTAAAAAGGTCCAGGGGGCCTGGGGTAGAGGGTGGGCGGGGCGTGCCCTCGAGCCGGACCCGGTCGAGGTAAGCTCGAGCAGCAGGCGGCAAAGCGGCCTTCACCTCCTGAAGTACGCGCCGGGAGGTGCGAGGTCTGGAGAGCCCCATGTGCCGGGCGAGCGTCAGGGGATCCAGCTAGTCTCCCCGGTCATACTCCAGGAGGTCTCTGACCCTTGTGACTTCTGCCAGGATCAAGCTCTGGCGCACCGAGCGGGACTCCGCCACCTGCACACGGAGCTGGGGGTTGTGTAGCAGGGGCTCCGCGAGGAGATCTACCCCCTCGGTGGCCACCACAGACCTGGTCGTTAAAAACAGTTTCCAAGTCTGGAGGGGGTCCTGGTAGAAGACCAGCAGCCCCGAGAGGTCTCGCGGAAGACCTCCCAGACGGAGATAAAAGAGCTGCCGGTCATATCGGAGCCCTTGGATGCGGCGCAGGATGGCGTGCACCAGTGTGCTCCACACCGAACTGCCTGCACAATAGAGGAGCCTCTGTAGGGCCTGGAGGTGGAAGACACGGACCCGAGTGTGTAGACACTTCAGGCCCTGTCCTCCTTCCTTCAGGGGTAGATGAACCACCTCTACAGGGGTCCAGTGCGTTCCTACCAAAAGAACCCCAGAATCGATGTCCGGAGGTTGGTCAGGAAACCCGAGGCTGGGACCAGGGGGTTGAGCCAGTACCAGAGCATGGACAGGACTAGTTGATTAAGCACCAGTGCTCTCCCTCGGAGGGAGAGACATCGGAGTAGTCCCGTCCATTTCCGGAGCCGCTCTATCACCCCGCCCTCTAAATTCACTGGATGGTCTGAAGCGCGGGTAGGAGGGAGCTCGCCTGCTGCCAGTCTCCTACCGCCAAGCCAGAGCTCTTGACCCAGTTGACCTGGACGGAGGAGGCTGCCGAATAGATGGCCTGGCAAGCCTCCACCCGTGCCAAGTCGCCGGGATCCTGGATCACGAGGAGCACTTCATCAGCGTACGCTGACAGGACCAGCTGCAGCTCTGGCTCCCGCAGCACCAACCCTGTCAACTTCCTGCGGAGGAGACAGAGGAAGGATTTGATCGCCAGAGTGTACAGTTGGCCCGAGAGGGGGCACCCCTGCTGTACTCCTCGCCCGAAGCTGACCGGTTCGGTCAGGGTCCAGTTGAGCTTAACCAGACACTCTGCAGAAGTGTACAGCACCCGGAGAAAACCCACAAACTGGGGTCCGAAGCCAAATGCCTGCAGAGTGCTCAGGAGGTACCCGTGGTCCACCCTATCGAACGCCTTCTCCTGATCTAGGGACAGGAGAGCGAACGACAGACCGTCTCTACGCCCGAGTTCCAAAAGGTCCCAAACCATAAATAGGTTATCAAAGATACTGCAGTCCGGGACAGTGTAGGTCTGGTCTGGGTGGATCACGTCCGCCAGCACAGTCCCTAGCCGCAGCGAGATTGCTTTCGCTACGATTTTGTAGTCCGTGCTGAGGAGCGAGACGGGATGCCAATTTCATAAATCGCGGTGGTCCCCCTTCTTTGGCAAGAAGGCGAGCACAGCTCGCCTGCACGAAAGAGGGAGGACCCCGCTCTGCAGAGACTTGGCCCAGACGGTGACTAGGTCTGGGCTGAGGATGTCCCAAAACACGCGGTAGAACTCCACGGTCAGCCCGTCCATGCCTGGAGACTTATTAGTGGGCATAAGACGGAGGGCTTCCGAGAACTCGGCCAGAGTGAGAGGCAATTCTAGCCAATCTCGGTTGCTCGCGCTGACCATAGGGAGCTCCTCCCAAAGCACTCTGCAAGCGCTAGGGTCGGTCGGATCCAGGGATCCGTGAGGGGGGTGCCATCTTCTGCCAGGAGGCAGGTGACGTATTTCTTAGCCCCCCTCATTTTCTCCAGGGCATAGAAGAAGCGGGAGCCACGATCCATCTCCCAAAGGAGGCAGATGCGGGATCGAACAAAGGCGCCCTGGGACCGATGGTCCTCGAGGGCCCAGAGCTCCTCCCGCTTCTCCCGGCACGCTCCGCAAGAGGAGCGGGTCTTCGGGGCTGGCGGCCAAACGCCTCTCCAGCTCTAAGACCTCCCATTCCAACTGCTCTATCGCCACATTTCTCTGTCGGCTGGTGCCCCGGGTGTAGTCGCGGCAGAAAAGCCGGGCGCGCACCTTCCCCAGGTCCCTCCATCGCCGCGCCGAGGGAAAGGCACGCCGCTGCCCTCACCAGGCCAGCCAGAATTCCCGGAAGGACGTCACGAAGCCTTCATCCTCCAACAGGCTGTTGTTAAAATGCCAATTGGCTGGTCCCGGCCTCTCCGCACAGAGGGAGGCTGTCATGGTGGCTAGATGATGGTCAGAAAATGGGGCCAGCCGAATGCTGGAGGAGTGGGCTCATGAGAGATGGAAGCGTGATAAATAAATGCGGTCCAACCGGGAGTGGCTCGACTGATGGGCTTCCACCCGGACAATGGTGAACGTGGAAGTGTCATCCGGGTGGTGGTCACGCCGGATGTCCACTAGGGAGTGATGTTCAACGGTGTCCACGGCGGCCGGGCTCTGCTCGGTCCCCGAGTGGTCTCGCTCCTCGAGGGTGGTATTAAAATCCCCTCCCAGGACCAGGCACTCGTGAGAATCTAAGGTGCCAAGGAAGGCGGACACCTGCTCATAAAATTGCAGCCGCTCCGGGCCCGATGTCGGGGCATAGACGTTAATGAGGTTAACCACGAGCCCCTCTATATGGACCCAGAGATGCAGCAGGCGACCCAGCACCGCCTCGGCAACCCCTAGCACCTCGGGCTGTAGGTCGGGGGAGAACAGGGTCGCCACTCCAGCCTGCCGAATCGTGGAATGGCTAAAGTAGACCCTCTCCCCCCACTCCAGCCACCAACTGTCTTCGGCGGTCAGATCCATATGGGTCTCCTGCAGGAAAATCACAGAGTACCCTCCCTCCCGAAGGAAGGAGAGCACCTGGGACCTGCGGAGAGCCATCCTACAACCCAGGGTGTTCAACGTTGCGATGGTGAGAGGTGTCATGGGGGGGGCCGGGGTGGGATCCTCACTGGCAGGGACACTCGCATCCCCCAGTGGGCCGCGCAACAGTCCTTGACCCATCCCGTAGGTGAGTAATTGGTCACGGAAGACGCAGACCCGCCAGTAGGCCGCGGCATCCTGCTTCCCCAACCCTTTACCTTCCCCCATGAGGGCCTTTATGGCCCGGAGGATTTGAAAAAAATCCCCCCATCGCTGGAGAGCAAGCTGTACCTTGTTGCAGGAGCCACGGACATCCTCTAAAAACTTCCACAGCTCTCCTCGCAGCTCATGGGGGGGTGGGGTTACGGTTTCCCGGTTGTTCCCCGGTGGGGCCCTTGGTGCAGCCCCGTGGTCCACTAAAACGGACAAGCAGGGTGCGGACCCCCGACAGGGTGCCTGATGGGCTGGAGCTTCTAGGCCCGCCTCAAGCTCTGGGGCGATGGGGGCGGTGGAGGGAAGATAGCAGCTCCTAATGGGTCGGGGCAGGAGAACACAAAGGCCGCTCCCTGGGGGTCATCAGTTGAGAAAGGGAAGGAGACAGCCCCGGTGGCGGCAATAACATTGCAGGAGGTAAATTTGATAGGGGTAGGGGCAGTGGCAGAGGCGAGGTTCTGGGTTTCGGGAGGCAAGCAGCTGGATAGTGGCGCCTCCCAATCAGACTCGAGGGTTAAGGGGGTGGGGAGGGAGCTCTCAGTGATACCGGGCGCGGGCTCTATGGTGGATTTAGCGGCCACAGCATCAGGAGGTGGATTATCTTCTGTTGGGTCCCCGCCCGGGAAGGAAATCGATTGCTCCGCACCAACAGGGGGTGCCCCTGGCGACGCGTGTCCCGGCCGCGTGGTGCCAGCTGTCACCTGAGCAGGCTCGGTGGTCGTCAGCGGGGTGCCATCAGCGGCCGGGTCGACGGAGGAGTCCAGGGTCTCCTCGGAGGTGGGAGCAGAAGCAGCAGTTAGGGGGAGGGAGCATGGGGAAGAGAGAGGTGGAGTGAGGTCGCCCAAATCGAGGTTTGCTGGCAAAAGGTCATCCTCCCCCTGGGCGACTGGGGTCAGATCTAGGGCCTCGATCTCCTCGAACATGGAGGAGAGGATACTTTCCGTCGCCTCGGGGTTCTCCCCACTGGCACCTGCCACGACGGTTGCCTCGGGGTTCACGGGGGCTTCGGGTAGTGTCAGGACAGAAGGGGCTTCCTCGAGGGTCTCAGAGGGGAGACACTACCTTCCGGTGCTACCACATCTTTCCCGGCTGACACCGGTGGATGGGACGCACTCGTGGGCAAAGTGGAAGGTTCGGCATCGGTGCCCCCCTTCCTGGTCTTCCAGGGGGCCTCCGCCTCGGGTAGATGAGGCGGAGCTCGAGCCTTCCACTTGCCTCGCTTCCCCTGGACTAGGGCCCAGCCCTCCATGGCATCATCTGGGGGCTGGTTAGCAGGGGTCTTGTCAGGGGGTAAAGGCAATGGCTCAGGGACTTTTGGGGGGGACGGTGGGGGAGCATAAGGGAGGGAGGATTTTCCCTGGGGCAGGCTCTCTCCCATGCCTGGTGGTATCTCTGCCACACCCTCCTCCATAGGCCCCGCCAGATTGTCAAAAGCGAGGGCGGGGCTCTCCCGCTCGTCTGGACGTTGTAGGGGAGGTGCCCCTTGGGCCTGAGCGGGAGAAGTAGTGGTCCGAAGAGGAGGGGGGGCAGGTTCGGGTATCGGACGGCGAGGGGCGTCGGCAATGACGGGGCCGATGTCCTGCCGGGTCTCGGTGATCCCAGATGCCCCTCCTTGCCGGGCTAAGGGGCAGTCCCTCCGGACATGGCCTGATGCCCGGCAGAGGTAGCACCGGGCTTCCCCCGTGGAGAAATACACCCGGTAATGGGCCCCCTGGTGAGGGACGAGGAAGGACCCCTCGAGCGCCTCTCCAACACGCGCCGCCGACGGCAGTAGAAGCTGCACTTGCCAGCGAAAGGAAAAGATGTGACGGAGGGTGGGGTCCTTGCAGCCTAACGGGAGAGGGCTGATGACAGAAACAGGTTTCCCCAGGGTGGAAAGGGTGGGTAACAGGCCAGCATTGGGGAGAAAAGGAGGGACAGAGGTCAGAACCAGGCGGACGCCCAGGTCCTCTAGCGGCTCTAGGGGGACAAACACCCCCCCCCCCACCGCCAGGCCCCTCTCCACTGCCTCCTGGGCGGCAGCCTCCGATGCTAAGAAGAAAACAACCTTCCCATACATTTTGGAGGCCATCACAAAGGCCGAGGGCCCCACCACCCTCGCCAACGCCCGTATGTAGGTCTCCACGTGGGGTGAGGTGGGCACCAGGAGGCATCGGACACCGTGCTTCCTTGTCACGGTGGGGAAGGGGCCCTGGCCGCTGTTGATGATGGCGGAGGCGGTGGGCGGGAGAGATGATGAGGCGCCGTCCTGGGAGGTGAGGGAGGGACACCCGCAGAGCTGGTGAAGGGGGCAGCAGGGAGGGACACAGTGGCGGGGCCGCAGCAGTGGGGGTGGCCCTTGCAACGGAGGGCCTGGTGGTTTTAGCGGGGCCCTTCCCCTTCTTCTTGCCCTGGCCTTTCCCGCTGGCTGGGGGGCTCCCCTAGAGTCTGGGAAGGCGGTGGGCATGGCAGCAGCAGAGGTCACCCCGGTGCCCTCCATTGCCAATGCCCCAGCGGGGGCGGTGGCAGGTGGTTAACAGGAGTTGGGGTCAGGTAAAAAAGGACAGGCTGTGGGATGGGCAGTTCGGGGGGCGGGGACACATGAACCACCATACACTTGTCCAGAGAGTCCTGTTTGGTTGGCTGGTGCTTCTGGCCCACACGGTGGAATCAGGGCAAGCAGCTAAGTCCAGAGGCAGATGTTAAACAGCCAGCAATGACGGTGGAGGAGGCAGTTGTGAAGATGGTAGTGTGGGGGTTGGGAGGACACAGATGGATCGGGGGGCAGCTCCGTGCCACACCCCCTGTGTCCCTACAAACACAGTCACGATACAGTCAAGGCCTCCCCCCACACGAGAGCACAGTTCCAAAGTTACTCAGTCTTGGGCCCCCTCCACGGCGATTTGTAAGTTTCCCGGGTGGTGTTCCTCCGGTAGACGGCTGTTTCTCTGTCTGTTCCGGGTTTTCTTTTTTGCATTCCAGAAATGCCGAAGCAAGTGATAAGATTCCTCTCAACTGGAGACGGGTCAGCAGACAAACAGCAAGCGCCTGGGTCTGGGGGCTGGGTCCTTCCACTCCCACCCTCCGGGGAAGTGGGCCAGCAGGCTCCCCCTCTCTCAGGGGGGGTTTCAGCTGGAGCAGCAGCAGCGTCCAAGGGTGGGCAGGGCGGGGGGGGGGGGGGGGGAGGGCTAACAGCCGGCCAGCACTCTAGCAACAGTGGAGAAAGAAAAAAAAACAACAAAAGGAAAAGAAAGGGGGGAAAAGCATCTGGCCTGGCTGGGGGGGGAAGCTGAAAGCACAGGCAAAAAGCCAGGAAAGCCCAGGCCAGAGGGCTGCAGCAGGAGAGCAAGCTAAGTAGGTCCCTTTTCCCTGGGTAAGGTAACAGAGAAGGTTTCAGAACAATCAGGAACCTTCTGGAGACAATTAAGACAGGCTGATTAGAACACCTGCAGCCAATCAAGAAGCTGCTAGAATCAATTAAGGCAGGCTAATCAGGGCACCTGGGTTTTAAAAAGGAGCTCACTTCAGTTTGTGGTGTGCATGTGAGGAGCTGGGAGCAAGAGGCACTAGGAGCTGAGAGTGAGAACGCGGACTGTTGGAGGTGTACAAGCATTATCAGACATCAGGAGGAAGGTCCTATGGGGAGGATAAAGGTGGGAGGAGGCCATGGGGAAGTAGCCCAGGGAGTTGTAGCTGTCACACAGCTGTTCCAGGAGGCACTCAAGACAGCTGCATTCCACAGGGCCCTGGGCTGGAACCTGGAGTAGAGGGCGGGCCCAGGTTCCCCCCAAATCCTCCCAACTCCTGGTCAGACACAGGAGTAGTCGACCTGGACTGTGGGTTCAGAAAAACGGCCAAGCTGAGGGCTGCCGTGAAGCTCTAAGGTGAGCAAATCTGCCAATAAGCGCAAGACCCACCAAGGTAGAGCAGGAACTTTGTCACAATATATGTTAAATAATGATGTCAGAACATCATGCTACAAAAACAGGTGGATGAGATGGATGTCTGCATAAAGGCTGCACAGGCATCGAAGGCTCCGTGTGTCTTGAGACAATAGCCCAACTTTGGAGTGAGCTACTGCCTTCTCTAAAAAGGCAAAACAGCTGGGCCACATGACCTGGAGGCAGAGCTACCAGCAAGCGCAGCCTTTCTCACTTTCATCAAGCATGCCTTACCTGTAGGCACTAGGATCCTCAATATCTTCTGCAGTTTTCTCCTTTTCAAGATCTCCCTGTGAAGCAAAAATATAATCTTTGTGTAAACAAAGAATGACACTCAACGGCTCATGAGGCTGTTCCACAAATTAAGGAAGAACCCCACACTGCTGCTCACAAATCAAGTGATGTTTGTAAAGCCAGATGAAACCTTAATGATGAATGACACTACAGGGTCACTAAATATCAGGTTCTAATGGTTCCTAGGCAAAAAGGGGCGACTGCAATACTTACCAATGAACATATGGGGCCAAACTGATCCATGATGTAACTCAATTAACTTCAGTGGATTTGAGTTTGGCCCACGATGAATCCCATTTATGTCTAAAGGTAGCTACAAAATTTGAAAACTCTTCCATGTGACTAAAACTAGAATAGACACTCCCTGAAGAGTTACTTTGATAAGAAATAGCACTTTTAAGATGGACATAAAGCAATGCTGTCAACCTAGACTATGGAAATGATGTTGCACCTAATTCTGTTACTAAGTGCAGCTGCTAACATCATGTCCCAGGAGCAGATCATGATTGCAAGAGCATCCCCTCGTCAGCGCTTGAGGGATAACTCAGTGGTTTGAGCATTGGCCTGCTAAACCCAGGGTTGTGAATTCAATCCTTGAGGGGGCCATTTAGGGATCTGGGGCAAAAATTGGGGAATGGTCCTGCTGCAAGCAGGGGGTTGGACTAGATGACCTCCTGAGGTCCCTTCCAACCCTAACCTTCTATGATTCTATGTTGTCAAGGTTCCTCCCCACTCTGAGCTCTAGGGTACAGATGTGGGGACCTGCATGAAAACCTCCTAAGCTTACTTTCACCAGCTTAGGTTAAAACTTCCCCAAGGTACAAATTAATTTTATCCTTTGACCCTGGATCTCCACTGCCACCACCAAACTCTAACTGGGTTTACTGGGAAACGTAGTTGGACACGTCTTCCCCCCCAAAATCCTCCCAACCCTTGCACCCCACTTCCTGGGGAAGGTTTGGTAAAAATCCTCACCAATTTGCACAGGTGACCACAGACCCAAACCTTGGATCTGAGAACAATGAAAAAGCATTCAGTTTTCTTACAAGAAGACTTTTAATAGAAGTAAAGAAATCACCTCTGTAAAATCAGGATGGTAGATACCTTACAGGGTAATTAGATTCAAAACATAGAGAATCCCTCTAGGCAAATCCTTAAGTTACAAAAAAGACACACAGACAGGAATAGTCATTCTATTCAGCACAGTTCTTTTCTCAGCCATTTAAAGAAATCATAATTAACACATACCTAGCTAGATTACTTACTAAAGTTCTAAGACTCCATTCCTGGTCTATCCCCAGCAAAAGCAGCATACAAACAGACACAAACCCTTTGTTTCTCTCCCTCCTCCCAGCTTTTGAAAGTATCTTGTCTCCTCATTGGTCATTTTGGTCAGGTGCCAGCGAGGTTACCTTTAGCTTCTTAACCCTTTACAGGTGAGAGGATTTTTCCTCTGGCCAGGAGGGATTTTAAAGGGGTTTACCCTTCCCTTTATATTTATGACAGATGTTATAAAGATCATTAGAGCCCTGCAAATCCACGGGTATCCACTTTATATCCGTGGACCATTTCTGCGGATAGCAGTGTGGATGCAGATACAAATTTTGTATCCGTGCAAGGCTCTGACGGTAAGAGCCAGGCGGGCAGCTGTGAGGAACCACGAAACGGATCCTCCACCTGCCCTGGGCGGGGGGTCCTGGGGAACAGGGACACTGGATGGGGGGCTGCTCAGGCCCCCCCACCCAGGGAAGGTGGAGGTTCCGCCATGGCTCCCCACAGCTGCCTGCCTGGCTCTTACTGTGGCTAGGCTGCAGCTCCCAGCTGCAACCCCCTCCCAGCTGGAGCCAGGTTGGGGAGAGCCGCGTTGGCAGCTGTGGGGAGCCTGGGTCTCTCCACCTGCCCTGGGCAGAGGGACTGGGGGGCAGGGACACTGGGCGGGGGGAACTGGGGAGCAGGGGCACTAAGTGGGGAGGCTGGAACATTTGGCTCGGGGGCTGGAGGGCAGGGACATGGGCCAGGGTTTGCTTGGGCTCCCCGCCCAGGGCAGGTGGAGGGTCTGCTGCAGCTCTGCACAGCTGCCCGCCCAGCTCTTATCATGGCTGGGCTGCCGCCTTGCCCAGAGCCAGGTCGGGGAGAGCTGCGCTGGCAGCTGTGGGGAGCCTGGGTCCCTCCATCTGCCCTGGGTAGGGTACTGGGACACTGGGTGGGGGGCTGCTCAGGCCCTCCCACCCAGGGCATGGTCCGCCACAGCTCCCCACAGCTGCTAACATGGCTCTCCCCAATCTGGTTCCAGCTGGGCAGGGGACAGCTCAGAGCCAGGGCATGGCCACGGTAAGAGCTGGGCGGGCAGCTGTGGGGAGCTGCGACAGATCCCCTACCTGCCCTGGGGGGGGGGCCCAAGCAGCCCCCAGGCAGCTCCACAGGCCTCCTCCCTTCCCCCAGCCAGGCCAGCGTAGAGCCCAGCCAGGGAGCTGTGGGGAGCCGCGGCGGACCCTCCACCTGCCTGCGGTTCAGGGGTATGGGGGGCTGAGAGCAGCCCCCGGTTGTGTCCCTGCCCCCCAGGCTCCTCACCCGGCCAAGGGCAGGTGGAGAGTTCACAACTCTCTTTGGGCTTCCCACAGCTGCCCATGCGGCTCTCCTGACTGGGCTCCAGCAGGGGGGATGCCTCGGAGCCTCAGCCTGGCCCCGAGTGTAGAGCCCTGCAAATCTGCAGATATCTGCGGCTATCCGCACGTGCGGATGTGGATATTCGCAGATAATTTTTGCGGATAGCGGATCGAATGCAGATACACATTTGTGTACCCGCACAGGGCTCTAGAGATCATCAGATTTTTACAAACATATTTTAAAGTTCAATCTACTCAAAAAATGATTCTGTCGAGATAGCACTTTTTTACTGAACAGACCTCCCTTTCTTTTGAAGTCAGATCTGGTTACTTCAGCGACTCATTAAGCTTTTATTAATTCCTTCTTTACTTACAAATTGAGCAACTATGGTACAGAAGCCACTAATAAAAATAAATATAGGGTCTTTATGATGCCATATTTTAAGTCTCTATTCAGAGTAGAACTGCACTTTAATAAAAAGAAGCACAGAATAGAGAGAAAATCTGTCAAGTCTTTGTTGTTCTCAACACACAAACACATGAGGTGATGATTAACTAAGGGATGCCATGTACATCAACAGAATATACAGACCTTACTTACACTTTTAGAGGGAAGAAAAAAAGCACTGAGAGGAAAAAGAGAAGGAGCATTACAGACATAAAGACTATTATTACATTAGCAGACATTTTGTGTGGGCTCAGATTCACAAATTGCTTTGAAAACCCTCAGTTTTTGTCATGAATGACCCACAATGCGAAAAGCCTGGGTGTTTTTTGCACAGAAGCAGTAACAGGCCCAGCAATACTTAGCACTAGAGGGTACTCTGGTATTCATAGATTTAGACGTGTCCTGGAGAATTAATTGTAATGCTTTTACCTATGCACCAGAACACAAGACAGAAGAATTAGGGAATGTCTTCATTCAGTCACTTACTCTTGGAGAGGGCACTTTCGCTTTTAGCTCTCTTTGAATGTCCTCTGGAGACAAGATATTGAAGGTAAAGATGTTGCTATCTGCTCCACAGGTAACCAGGAACCGGTCATCATAACTAGAGTAGATATCCTGGATTTGGCCATAATCATTGTCATGCATGTTGAAGGACCAGTATCCGTTCATCATGTCTGCTGACAGGTCTTTGTCCTGGAGAGGATAAACTCGCACTGCTCCATCCTTCATCCCACAGAACATCAACAGCTTGCTGGTGCTGTAAAGCGAACAAAAGCTAAACAATTCCAGGTACTGATCTAGAACAGTTAATGTTGCAACAGCAAAAAGCCAATGACACTTGTGAACAAAAGCTAACTTAACACAATGGGTGAAATTCATCCAAATATAAAGGGCTGGAGCAAGGTTCTTTCACCCATACCACTTATGCCCTGCACAAGAGATAAAGGCTGTTGGCAAACTAGGTGACCACACAAGAGTGTCCATGCACCTCCTGTACATCATGGATCTGGCTTCGGAATTGGGTCATGGGGTGGCAGAGAAAATCAATATGGAGTAGACAAGGTATGGACTGGGGAGGGCTTTGGATCAGGATTTGCATGGCTCCATTGGGCTCCAACATCCTCCACAACAGGTGCAGGTTGGTTATTGCCCACAGCCTGGATTAGCAGCTAAAGAGGGGTTGCACAGCTGCCACACAGCCTGGTTCGGGGTTGGGAGGTGACTTTCACCTCCCCATACTCCACCCAATAGAAGGAGAGAAGAAGACAGGTGTAAATTACAGTTTTTATAACCTAAAACGGCTTCCTTGGGGTCAGATCAGGCCTGGTCTCATGGGGTGGGGAGAGCACAAGGACACTCCACTTGTGCAGTCTACATAATGTCCAGTTCAAGCTGCTGGCCTGGTACAATGGAAGTGTGGGGACTGCTCCCTCCATACTCTCCTGGGGAGCAAAGAGCACCCTAAAGGGGGTAAGGAATGGAAGGAGGTAAGGCCATGACTCCATCCCCCTACCCACTGGCCAAGCAAGCACCGAGGTAGTGGACTGCACCCCCATAGGAAGTAGCAGCATCCCAGGGCTTCCCCTGGGCAGAACTTCCCAATGCAGGGATGTGTCTTAAAGTCACAATTGAGCTTTGAGTGCTCAAAAAAGTGGGCGTTTTCAACATGAACATTTTTTAAAAGAAACAATAATGTATTTTACACAGCTGTACTCACAAATCCTACCAATTAGGAATCCTAACGCTGGTAACCAACTAACACTAGGTACCAGGGAATAGAGCAGAACTCTTCTTGAACTCTTGCACGTGGATATTGATCCACACAAGGAAAGAAACAGTGGAATATACCATGATATCTCCAGAGTCCAGTTCATCAGTTTAGTACAAAACAGTAAGTCATAGTGCATAAGCTCTTTTACCAGAAAGAGATCCTTTGGATTGGGTTGTCATCTGTGTTTTCCATAGGAATCACCTCAAAGGGCTCATCTTGCCTGCTTTCAGGGGATATTTCATGATGAACTGGGGAGAATGCACAGTGGTAGAGGTACCCAGAGTCATAGCCACCCTAAAGAAGACAAGGGCCATGAAGAAGACATGAAGAAAGGATGCTGATGCAGGTGTTCAGGAAAATGCGGTTTCATGAATGATTGCTCTTTTCTTAAATTTCTTTTTAAAAATGAATTCATTGCAAGTGAAAGATGCCAGACTAAAAACCCCTGGAAACGCTGTTTATCCACAGAATAAGTCCACCATTATCAGTGGAGCTACAAGCATTTGCCATTCCTCTCTGTCCCACAAATGTGCCTCAGTCATGACCACAAGGGACCACCATCTACTAGTGGGGAAAGAGTTTAGTCCTTGGCCTCTCTGTGGAGGCCACAAAAAGAGTGCTATTTGTTGTGAACTGGAATGACACTGTAAAACCATTTCACAAAGACCACTGAGCACTCGCATCAAGCACTTGGTTTTCTTTGAACACTTGAATATCTTCAAGCATGGGGCACATATGAGCTTGTGTCCTAGAGGCAAAAGACTTTTATTCCAAATACTTTCTCTACGCTATCTAATCCCCAAGTCCATGAATCTTATTGTCTCTACACTTAACAATCCCTTTCTCAAATCAAAAATGAAAGAATATTTAATTTACCAAAGACAGCCAGAATTTCCCTGGTGCTGAATAAAACCCGCAGACAATGGGGCTGGGCTCCTGTGGGACATAGATGGGTGGCAGTGGCTCCTCTTTCTTAGGCTCTGCCTCTGGCTCTTCTTCTATCTCAATTCCCATCTCCTGCTGTTTCTTTATCCACTGCAACCTTGCCTTCTCCTCCTCCTGTTTCTTTTTCTCTCTGCGCTCAATCTCTTCTTCCCTCTGTTACAGAACGCAGTGAAAAATGAGTCATGAAACCAATGCACCATTGACTGAAAGGACCTCATGATAAAAATGCTAGAAATTAGGGAAGTATTCCTCGCAACTAAGCAGAGATCAGGCATGTCTACACAACCCCACAGTGCAGACTATGGGGGTGTGAAATGCAGCACACACTAAAATGTTGTGCTGCAATTGCCCATACCTGCCCTACAAACACGAACTAAAAGGCACACGTTTCTCGTTAACATAGTCCTATTTGAAATGCGACTGCATTAACACAAACTAGGTACCTTTTAGTTCAAGCTAGCGGGGACTACATGGAGTAGTTACAGCACAACACTTTGATGCACTCAGCAATTCAGACTCCCATAGTCCGCACTGCAGGGCCTGTGTAGACAAGCCCCATCATACCTCATTTGAATCCCCTCATTCCCTCCTCCTCTCATATTCTGCCTCCAAGGACTAACGAAACAGCAAGCACCCTCCACCAGAGACACGCTAAATGCAGCTTTTCCCAAGCAAATCAATCCTTGTGTTAGCCGGAGGATTTGCTTGACTGCAATGGGAGATTCTCTATCAACTCATGGACTGGACGCACTACTTCCGCAGTGCCCCCAAACTCTGTCCTTTACTTGCCCCAAAGTAAAAGCGACCATGCTGGAGACTTGAATTCAGATTCCCATGTGGCATTGCATTGTTTGTGCTCAAACATAAGTTTAAAGTGAAAACAAAATGTTTGTAATGACCTTCCTTCTGAACACTGAATTGAGGAGTACTGCCATTGCCAATTTATACAATCTTTAAAATCTTCATGTTATTAAAACTTATCTTTGCATAAATAAGTGTCAAATATCACACAATCTTTTCCCAGGGACATATTAGCTTTGTAAGGTAGCCAAAGACATCTCTTCTTCCTGAGTACTGAATTCTTACTGTGTATGCTGGGGCTTTGCCAGATCTTTAACAAAACATCGAGGTAGTAGTTATAAATCTTTGAAAATATGGTTGAGAATGGAAGTGCCATCACTCAAGAGAGGTAGCTGTGATGTGCTAGATGGAGCACTGATGCTTAGAGTCAGGTAATCAGTGTTCTAATCCTTAGCCTGCCACTGAGTGCTTTTCAGTTTCCCAAAATACCCACTGGTGAAAGAGTGTGTAACGCCAGTGCTATCTAAGGTGTTGCCCATATTTATACCAGCAGTGAATGTGGCCACACATGTCTTCAAAGGAGCGAGTCCTCATTGAGGAATACATAAATACAATTCTGACTTCTTTTTTTTTTTTATAAGAGTAGTCCATTTACAGTTATCACAGCACACAAAAAAGTATCAGAAAAATTTAACTGGTGAAAAATAACCATTTTTCATGTTTGATTAACTCAGAAGTGACCAAATGCATGTTTATGAAACTGTTTAAAAGAATTTCCTTTGTGGCTGGGATCAAGCATGAGAAATTACAGCTGTAAGGATAATTTTTCTGAAAATTAAAAGACAAAAAATATATTTTTAGAATGGAAGTGACATATTAACTTTAACTCTGCTACCACTAGTATAATCCTATAATATACATGCATTATAAGCTATGTTATTCCTCAGCTCCACTTTTTATTTCCATGAATTAGTGTTGCAACATATATTTTCCAATTGATGAAGCAAAGCCAGGAGTGGTCTGTGCCTGGTCATTCCTTATGAATGGCTCAGCTAGAACCCTGCATTCAGCACTACACAGACTAGCAACTTGAGTGGAGTAGTTTTGTACTCTAGGGATACTGGTAACTGGGTATGAGAATTTAATTCCCCACAGGACATTTCTTTACCTTGATACGGGATTTAATGCTGCAGAAATGGAAATACTGTGTGGGCAGGTCATTGATCTCATAGGTGGATACTGTGTCCTGTTCTCCAAGGATGGGTGCAGGAACCTGAAGAGCAAAGCCATTTTCACAGAGCACAAGCAGCATGCTCTCTGCCTGTAGAACAGCACATAAAACACAACCATTAGACAGACATATGGAACTGGGAGAGAGGCAGAGTAAAGCTAAAGGTCAGAAGTTGTTAAGCCACAAAGTCAAAGCACCATTCATTTTATGTGATTATGTCAATAGACGCATCACCACCAGAAATCAGAGAATATCATTTTAGACTGAGAGCAGCATGATGATGTTTAGTGTCACAAGGAGGCTTGCCCCTTTAAATGAAGCAGGTCCAGTTCCTCTGTGCAAGTACAGGTGCTCCCAATTGGCCAATTAAAAAGACAGAACAGCACCTGGTGCTCTAAAGGATCAGGGAGCATTAGAGAGGGAGGAGGCTTGTAGGGATGGCTAGAGGGGGGCTTTGCTAGCTGACCTCCCAAAGGCAGAGAGGCAGGACAGAAAGTTAAAGGCAGAAGAGCAGCAGATGGCATTGTATGCTGACTTCCAAGCCAGAAAGCTGGAGCTGAGGACCAGAAAGGGCTGAAGTTGGGAACAGTGGAAGTACCTACCTGCTTGCCTGTCTGAGATGGGAGGTTAACAGAACAGGGGAAGCAATGGATACTCCACTGCTGAGGATGAACTCCCAGCAGATGGTTTGGGGGATGTGGGTGTCATTCTGCTAGAAAGAGTGGAGATGCACTTGACCTGTAAGGGCTTGGGTGGCTGTCATGGCAGAAGGCCAGGAGAGGACAGAAGTAGAGCCCAAGGGTGGTGGAGGATGCCAGAGAATGGTATGTGCTATGTTGATGGACGAGCTGTTGTGGGGTTATAAGAACTAGATGCACTGGGGGTGATAAAGGGACTATGTTTTGGGACTTCTGTTATGGATTATTTGCTCTATGTTTTTGTAATAAGCCAGCCTCAAGGCAGGGTATTAGTGAGGCAAGAGAGACTGTGGGGGGGAAGTCTCTAGGAGCCTGAGAGAGGAAGGGGGACTGAAGACCAGGTGTTAGGGTGCCCTGCTGCAAGGAGGTGCTCAGGGAAGATGGGGAAACATTCACACCTTGTGAGTTTGGCTTCTTTGAAAGATGGTGTGACGCATGACCAGAAAGGGTTAAGCATCCTGCAGGATAAATGACTCAGATTCAGCCCTTAAAGATATATGGGGAGATAATGTTTGTGTTTTTGTGTATTTACATATATATTGGTAGTGGTCAACAATGTAATCAAACAGTTCCTGTCTATGCTGTATTCCAGGGATTGGCAATGTTTGCCATGCAGCCCGCCAGGATAAGCCCCCTGGCAGGCTGGGCGGGGTTGTTTACCTGCCGCATCCACAGGTTTGGCCGATTGCGGCTCCCACTGGCTGCACTTTGCCGCTCCAGGCCAAAGGGGGCTGCGGGAAGCAGCGCAGGCCCAGGGATGTGCTGGCTGCCGCTTTCCGCAGCCCCCATTGGCCTGGAGCAGTGAACTCCATAATCAGATGTGGCAGGTAAACAAACCAGCCCGGCCCGCCAGGGGGCTCACCCTTGCAGGCCACGTGCCAAAGGTTGCCAATCCCTGCTGTATTCTGTTAATTCAGAGATCAAAAGAACATCTTAACATTTAAATGAACTGTAAACATAGGATGTTGCTGTATTCATCTCTTTGAAATGTATAGCATATCATCTGCAAATGGTGGGAAAACAGGCAATTGCCTTATGTTAATCTGTATGAATAATTACCGGGCGATAATTAGGAAATGACGGTCTATTGTTCGCTGAGGGACTCCAGCCTGTGAAAGGAGGCCTGAATTGTATAAAAGATGTTTGGGTCCCAGTCCTTTTTATCTCAGATCTGCTTAAGCTTCACCAGGGGAAGTTTGAGTCGCAAGATTGAGATCCCAGTTCTAAGCTGGAATACCCTGAATATGATATTGGACATTGGATTAAATTCTAAAAGAACTCTTTGCAACTACCGAGCTCACCATCTCTACTACGAAACTGACCTAAGAACTTTATTCATATCTGTATGTACACAGATATTTTAACCTATACACTCTCTCTCTTCTTTTTTTTAATAAATTTTAGTTTAGTTAATAAGAATTGGCTGTAAGCGTGTATTTGGGTAAGATCTGAGTTATTCATTAACCTGGTGGGTAATGTGTCCAATCCTTTGGGATTGGTAGAATTTTTTAATATGATGAACAAGATTTTCAGTAATCCTCAGCATATCTGACTTGGCTGTCTGGGTGGAGGCCTGAGGCTGGGTTACTGTAAGGGAACTGTGTTGTTGGCTTCTGGGCAACTGGTGAGGTAATAAAGAAGCTGTTTTGTGCTGGCTTGGTAAATCTAAGTATTGGAATATCCACCAGTTTTGGGGATTGTCAGCCCCATTCTTTGCAGGTCACCCTAATTGAGTGACCTCAGCTGGCTCCCCCGGGACTCCGGTCACAGATGGGTCTGAACCAAAAGCTTGTGTCAGAGGTTTTGTTTGAATAAGCAACTGAAAGTTTAGGTGCTTTATCTGTACTATACATATCTCTTATGTCTTTAAGACTGGGATGGAAATCTTGGGGGAAAAAACCTCCAGCTATCTTGCAGGGTTTCTGGTCCCTGTTAGATCCCTGAAATGCCAGTGTCAGAGGAATAACTGAGGTAGGAGGAAGAATTATCCAAACTTTTTAAATTGCAATAAAAGTCAAGTTTGCATATAGGTGTTTTTCCCCAAAGGAGGCCTCGGGGATGGGGCGGGGGGTCTTTATTTTATCTGAAGTAATTCACCCAGCCCTAATGTGCAAAGGGAGCTAGCTGCAGTTGCTGTGGGAATCAGAACTTAGAATTACATTGCTTTTGTGCACGTAAAATCTGCAGCTAAAAGTTCCATTAATTAAATGTTCATCTTTTAATCTTCTTCACTTATATTAAAGTGAGAAAAATGAAGATACATTTGACAGTTATAACCTAGAAATTATACATGCAAATAAATACACGGTTAGAGGGTTTCTGCACCTAGCTGCAAGGTTGGGATAGATACTTGTCGCTGCTGGGCAGGAGGACAATCAGAAGAGCCTGACAAGCCAGAGGGAGAAGACATACTGGTGCTTGTTAGGTAAACAGGGAGCAGTCTGCCATCATAGAATGACTCCAAGAGGGCAGCTATGAGCTAATTCCCACGGTTATTTAGGCCAGGTCTAGTCTAGATAGGGTTTGCCAGTACAGCTATACTAGTATGTACAGCTATGTTGGCAAACCCCCTGGCAGAGACACAACTTATACCAGCAAAAAAATCCTTTTGCTAGTATAGCTTATATCAGTTCCCCCAAACAAAACAAGCTATACTGGCTAAAGGACTTTTTTGGCCAGTATAACTGAATCTACACTTATGCTAATAGAGATCAAACAAGATTTGTTTTCATCTGTCTATCTCCTGTAGTTTGCTATTACATTACTTCTACATTATGATACCCTGTAAGTAAATAACCCTAGATCAAAGGTATGTTAATTTGAGATGGTAGTCACATGTTAAAACTTCATAAAAACTAATGGAATGTTACTTGTATTGTTTTTGCTTATCTATTTCTATTATAATGTGATGGCAGGTAATTACATTATGTATAGTCTTGTAACTAAATAACCCCCTAAATGCAGATGAAGCCTTGGGGAAATGCAAACAAAGAAGAGTGCTAACTTCAAAGCAAGGGCATTGTGTTCAATGGGAAATCACAGACTCAGTCTGTATTTCTTACTCATCAAAACCCATGTGGGTGAAGACACTGTTCAGACTATTTTCTGGAGAAGCTTAAAAATGGATTTCATGGAAAGATCCTGTATTTTTGAACTGTTTGGACACCTACAGGGAAGCTTTCCAGATGCAAGGCAGAGTTCCCCAGTGTTATTCTGGGTGACCCTGAGAGGCTTTTGGAAAGCTAGCAGATTACTACATTTGGATTTAAAAACTTTGACTCACCTGTTAATGTATTTTACCTGCTTTAACCTCTAAATAACTCATTTTTTTTCTTAGCTTATAAATCTTTAGTTAGTTTACTAGAGATTTGGCTACCAGTGTGACCAGTGTAAGGTCCAGAGTTCCAATTGATTTGGGGTAAAGGACTGATCCTTTGGGATTGGGAGTAACCTAATGTGATTTTTGGTTTATATAACCTTTTATCACAAACTCCAGTTTGTCTGGATGGCAAGATGGGCTAGAGAGCTTAGGGAGACTCCCTGTGACTCCATGGTAATACTGGTATAGTGATCCAGGAGTGCACATTTGTTACTGGCTTGGTGAAATCTAATTATAGAATGTACCACCAGTTTGGGGTGTCTGCCCTGTTTTCTGACAGTCTGACCTGAGACTGGCACTCTCAGTTGTGAGCCACTCCAGACAGCATGACAATCTACGCTAGGGTTTTTTGCTGGTTTATAAAATTCATAAAGAATCACATACCCCCAACCAACAATATTACCCTGGCAGAAGTTTCTAGGGTGAACCTGGCCTTATTAAACTTTTGAAATCTTTGTTTTTAATAACAAAATTCTATCTGAATTAGTCATGGACAAACACCAAAGGCACTGGAGCTTGAGTTCAGAGAAACACCCAAGGGTTTGCTTTTGGTGCTTTGAAAGCTTTGTTTACAATTGCACATGCCTATTTGAACATGGGCAACAGGCACAGTCAATGTTCAAACCAGTGCTTTTTAAATGAAAACTAAGCCTTAAACAACAAGGAGTACTTGTGGCACCTTAGAGACTAACGCATTTATTTGGTCATAAGCTTTTGTGGGCTAAAACCCACTTTATCAGGTGCATGGAGTGGAAAATACAGTAGGAAGAGATAAATACATAGGACATGAAAAGATGGGGGTTGCCTTACCAATTCTAAGGAGACAATTCAATTAAAGTGGGCTATTATCAACAGGAGGAGAAATCACTTTTGTAGTGGTAATCAGGGTGGCCCATTTCAAACAGTTGACAAGAAGATGTGAGTAACAGTATGAGGAAAATTAGCATGGGGAAATTAGTTTTTAGTTCTTGTAGTGACCCATCTACTTCCAGTCTTTATTCAGGCCTAATTTGATGGTGTCCAGTTTGCAAATTAATTCCAGTTCTGCAGGTTCTCGTTGGAGTCTGTTTTTGAAGTTTTTTTTGCTGAAGAATTGCCACTTTAAAATCTGTTATTGAGTGTCCAGGGAGGTTGAAGTGTTCTCCGGCTGGTTTTTGAATGTTATAATTCTTGATGTCTGATTTGTGTCCATTTATTCTTTTGCCTAGAGACTGTCCGGTTTGGCCAATGTATATGGCAGAGGGGCATTGTTGGTACATGATGACATCTATCACATTGGTAGATGTGCATGTGAACGAGCCCCTGACAGTGTGGCTGATGTGGTTAGGTCCTATGATGGTGTCCTATGAATAGATACGTGGAGAGAGTTGGCAACGGGGTTTGTTGCAGGGATAGGTTCCTGGGTTAGTGTTTTTGTTTAGTGGTGTGTAGTTGCTGGTGAGTATCTGCTTCAGGTTGGGGGGGCTGTCTGTAAGCGAGGACTGGCCTGTCTCCCAAGGTCTGTGAGAGTGAGGAATCATCCTTCAGGATAGGTTGTAGATCCTTGATGATGTGCTGGAGAGGTTTTAGTTGGGGGCTGAAGGTGACGGCTAGTGGCATTCTGTTAGGCCCAACAAAGAAAGTAACAGAATGCCACTAGCCCTTTGCCAACTCTGTCCACATATCTATTCAAGGGACACCATCATAGGACCTAACCACATCAGCTACACCATCAGGGGCTCGTTCACATATACATCTACCAATGTGATAGATGTCATCATGTGCCAGCAATGCCCCTCTGCCATGTATACTGGCCAAACCGGACAGTCTCTAGGCAAAAGAATAAATAGAGACAAATCAGATGTCAAGAATTATAATATTCAAAAACCAACCAGAGAACACTTCAACCTCTCTGGACACTCAATAACAGACTTAAAAGTGGCAATTCTTCAGCAAAAAAACTTCAAAAACAGACTCCAACGAGAACCTGCAGAACTGGAATTAATTTGCAAACTGGACACCATCAAATTAGGCCTGAATAAAGACTGGAAGTAGATGGGTCACTACAAGAACTAAAAACTAATTTCCCCATGCTAATTTTCCTCATACTGTTACTCATATCTTCTTGTCAACTGTTTGAAATGGGCCACCCTAATTACCACTACAAAAGTGATTTCTCCTCCTGTTGATAATAGCCCACTTTAATTGAATTGTCTCCTTTAGAATTGGTAAGACAGCTCCCATCTTTTCATGTCCTATGTATATTTATCATCCTACTGTATTTTCCACTCCATGCATCTGATGAAGTGGGTTTTAGCCCACGAAAGCTTATTCCCAAATAAATTTGTTAGTCTCTAAGGTGCCACAAGTACTCCTCATTGTTTTTGCTGACATAGACTAACACGGCTACAACTCTTAAGCCTTAAAAGTTTCACTCGCGGATGCAAAGGCTTGTTTCTCACACAGGAGCAAGTCAAGGTGGTGGCCAAGTTTTTGATGGCTTCCAGGTGATCCTGCACTCTGTTGCTCAGGTCCAAAACACTCTTAAGTGATTGCACTGAAGGACAATTCTGTTTAGTAATAGCTCTCATCCTGAAATGGCATGAAGCTTTTGGCAGCAAAGTGTCTGTAATACAGTGCTTAGATGAGGATTCTTCATCCTTAAGATAACAATGTAGGATATAACATCAGTGTGTTGAAACAGCATCTTTTAAAAATAAGATCCAAGCACCAGGAAAAACATTCACCACTCACGTGAGAAAGTGGAGACCACTGTAATGCCTGCACAGGCCCAGGGACACAAATGTATCCAATTGGCTCATATTTGTCTTCAACAGCAAAGAAGAAGACTGTTTTGTCTTTACTCTGAGAAAGAAAAGAAGATAGATAACAAAAAGCATGCATTTCAAGGCTCTCTAATCATTTCACATACTTGCCAACTTCAAATAGGCACATACTCCTCACCTCTATGCCATGCATTCCCAATATTTGTCAGCCAATACAATTCCCTACTAACTGGATAGATAATCTACTTAGACCCACCACAGATACAGAAAATCAGTTAATTCTAGGCACTAAGTTATCCTCTCCCAAGTGCTTTGGGATCTTTTCTCCCTGAGCCTCTCCTGCTTTTGCAGGGGTCTTACCCTGTAGCCCATACAACCCTTGATCTCCATGGTCCACGTGACAGCAGATGTTATTTCCTGCAATGGCTAAGAGGAGATCACAAGAAAAGCCTCCTTGAGGCAGGTATGATTGGATAAATCAATAAATAAGCACAATCATGTCACCTTAAAATAGATTTATATTTTTGGCTTAATAAAAACAATTCAGTGAATAAGTCAGACATACCCCCGTGGCAAGTACTTCCCCATTTCGTTCATATGCCAAGGCTGTAACTGCAGCAGTGTGGGGTTTAAAAGCTTGTTTCAGACGCATCTCTGCATTCCCTACATTGGTCCGTCCTGCAACAATGGCGAGTCCCCTGGGATCATAAACTTCAATAATGCGAACAACGCCATCTTCAAAGCCAACAGCAATTAGACCTCCTTTGGGATTTACCTGTGCATAATGAAATTAAAAAACACTTGCATCTTCAGGCAGAAGAAAAAATTTGTAGACTCCAAGGCCAGGAGAGACAAGTGTGATCACCTAGTTTAACCTACATACCACAGACCATACCTTCCTCAAAATAATTCCTGTTTGAACTAACGCATATCTTTTAGAAAAACACCGAACCTTGATTTTAGCCACCACAAACCTTGGTAAGTTGTTCCAATGGTTAATTACACTCATGGTTAAAAATGTACACCTTATTTCCACTCTGAATTTGTCTAGCTTCAACCTACAGCCATTGAATCTTGTTATAGCTTTGTCTGCTAGATTGAAGAGCCCACTATCAAATATTCCCATAGCAGTTGCACCAGTGCCAAATACAGAAGTAATATAACCTCTGTACTCCTACTCAATATTCCCATTTATGTATCCAGGGACTGCGTTAGTTCTTGTTACCATATCATCACACTTTGAGCTCAGCTTCAGCTGACTATATACCATGACCCCCACATCTTTTACAGAATCACTGCTTCTCAGGATAGAGTGCCCCATCCTGTAAGTATGGCCTACATTCTTTGTTAATAGATGTATAACCTTACATTTGGCCATATTAAAACACATTGTTCGCTATCAACCAGTTTACCATTAGAACAACATAAGAATGGCCATACTGAGTCAGACCAATGATCCATCTAGCCCAGTATACCATCTTCCAACAGTGGCCAGAGGTGCTTCAGAGGTAATAAAGAGAACAGGGCAGTTATTGAGGGATCCATCTACCCCCTGTCCTCCACCCTCTGGCAGTCAGAGGTTTAGGGACATCCAAAGCATGGAGTTGCATCCCTGACCATGTTGGCTAATAGCCATGGATGGACCTATTCTCCATTAAGTTACCCAATTTTTTTTTTAACCCAGTTATGGTTTTGGCCTTCACAACATCCCATGGCAACAAGTTCCACAGGTTGGCTGTTTAGTTCCTTAAGTTAGTTTTTAACCTGACGCCTATTAATTTCATTGGGTGACCCCTAGTTCTTGTGATATGTGAAGAGGTAAATAACACCTCTTTATTCACTTTCTCCACACCATTCATGATTTTATAAACCTCTATCATATCCCCCCTCAGTCGTCTCCTTTCTAAGACGAATAATACAAATCTTTTAAATCTTTCTTCTTATGGAAGCTGTTCCATACCCTTGATAACTTTTTTTGGCCTTCTCTGTATCTTTTCCAATTCTAATATATATTTTTTGAGATGGGGCAACTAAAAGTAGACATAGTAATCCAGGTGTGGGCTCACCATGGATTTATATAGTGGCATTATGATATTTCCTGTCTTACCTGTTCCTTTCCCAATGGTTCCTAACATTGTTAGTGTTTTTGATAGTCATTGCACATTAAGCACATGTTTTCAGAGAACTATCCACAAGGACTCCAAGATTTCTTTCTTGAGTGTCAACAGCTAATTTAGACCCCCATCGTTTTATATGTAAAGCTGGGATTATGTTTTCCAGAGTGCATTACTTTGCATTTATCAACAATGAATTTCATCTGCCATTTTGTTACGCAATCACCCTGTTTTGTGAGATCCCTTCATAATTCTGCAGTCTGCTTTAGATTTAACTATTTTGAGTAATTTTATATCATCTGCTAATTTTGCAACCATTTAGTGATCCATGAGTGGACCTTTCCTCTTATGACATAACTACTTACTTTGCTTAAGAGCCTTTGGGGAGGGACCTTGTTGAAGGCTTTCTGAAAATCCAAGTACACTGTATTCACTGGATCACGTTTGTCTACGTATTTGTTGATCCCTCAAAGAATTCTAATAGATTGGTGAGGCACGATTTCCCTTTACAAAAGCTGTGTTGACTCTTCCCCAGCGTATCATGTTCATCTACATGACTGATAATTCCGTTCTTCACTATAGCTTCAACCAATTTCCTGGTATGGAAATTAGGCTTACCGGCCTGTAATTATCAGGATTGACTTTGAAGACTCTTAAAAATCAGTGTTAGATTATCTATCTTCCAGTCATCTGAACAGAGATTGACTTAAGCAACAGGTTACATATACCACAGTTGGTAGTTCTGCAATTTCATATTTGAGCTCCTTCAGAACTCTTAGGTGAATACCATCTGGTTCTGATGACTTACTATCATTTAATTTATCAATTCTTCCAAAACCTTCTCTACTGACACCTCAACCCGGGACAGCTCTTGAGATCTGCCACTCGAAAGAATGGCTCCAGTGTAGGAATCTCCCTCACATCCTCTGCAGTGAAGAACAATGCAAGAATTCATTTAGTTTTTCTGCAACAGCCTTGTCTTCCTTGAGAGTTCCTTTAGCACCTTGATCATCCAGTGGCCCATTGATTGTATGGCAGGCTTCTTGCCCTTCCTGCTTCTGACATACTTCAAAAAAAATGTTGTTATATTTTGGGTCTTTTGCTAGTTGCTCTTCAAATTCCTTTTTGGCCTGCCTAATTATACTTTTATCCTTGACTTGCCAGAGTTTATGCTCCTTTCTATCTTTCTCAGTAGGATTTGACTTCCAGTTCTACCAAGCGATCCAGATCACTTTGCATCAGTGACTTGTATTCTTCATTATTTACCACTCCCCTAATCTGTGTGTCATCTGCAAACTTTCTCGGTGATGATTTTGTTTCCTTCCAGGTCATTAATAATAATGTTAAATAGCATAGGGCAAAAACTAATCACTGTGGGGCCCCACTAGAAACACACCTGCTCAATGATGAATCCCCATATATAATTATATATGAGATCTGTCAGTCTATTATTAATCCATTTAATGTGTTCCATGTTCATTTTGTATTCTAATTTTTTAATCAAAACATTGTGCAGTACCACGTCAAATGCCTTAATGAAGTATATTATATTGAGACCATTGCCTTTATCAACCAAATATGCATTTTCATTAAAAAAATTAAGCTAGTTTGATAGGGTCAATTTTCCATAAATCTATGCTGATTGGCATTAATAAAGCATTAGAGGATAATTTAATTTAATCAAGTCCCATATCAGCTACTCCATTATTTTACCTGGGATCAACATCAGGCTGATACTGAGAAACTATATAGCACACAGCTCTAGAGTTAACATATACTCCATCTCATAAATCATTCTATATGGAGTTTCTGTTGTCCACATACATGAAGGAAAGAGTCACATGGAGAGTTTAATTTTAAAAGCTTAGTAGTCTTTAGCGATGCTACATACCACCATGGAAAATGAGCTTTGATTTTGATGTCAGGCCAGAGGGGACTCACATGCTTGTAACTCATAGGACAGTGGCGTAAGAACATAAGAACAGCCATACTAGGTCAGACCAAAGGTCCATCTAGCCAGGTATCCTGTCTTCTGACAGTGGCCAATGCCAGGTGCCCCAGAGGGAATGAACAGAACAGGGCAATCATCAAGTGATCCATCGCCTGTCGCCCATTCTCAGCTTCTGGCAAACAGAGGCTAGGGATGCTATCTGAACCAGCAGCAGCTTCTAATATTCTTTTTAGGGAGGAGATATTTAAATGATCCTAGACAAATAAATGGCTCGTAGCATATGATATAAATTGACTTACTTTCATTGACTGGCTACTTGCAGTAGGAACTTACATACCGGGCTCAGTCCTTTTATCCATCTAGCCAAGTATTCTCCCTCAGGCAGTGTTCAGATACCAATACTTCAAAGGAAACTGAATGAAAATGTTCTAGGATACACTATGGGCCAGATTTACAAAGGTATTTGGGCACTTAAAGATGCAGAGAGGCACCTAGTGGGATTTAAGCATAAGTAGGTAAGGTGCCTAATTGACTTTCAATGAGAGTTAGGTACCTAGCTGCATCTTTAAAAGTATCTGTTTACCCTTGTAAATCTGGCCATGAGTATAGTGCTGTATATTTGTAGGACCCAATCAACTTACTCCATAAGCACACAGTTGGTCACCTAAATATAGTCATAAGATTGCATAGCACAAATGCTCTTGAAAGCATAGTGCTAAAGCCACCCTACCCTTTAAAAATCAAGGTGCAGTATTTCTCTCTCTGACTTCCTGTATAAGTGAACTCTGCAGGCTTACTATAAATGTTTCCTCAAAAACATGTCAACACAAGAGTTTAACTCAAGTTAATTGATTGCCAGTTAACTCAAGTTAGCTAATATGTTTTAAAAGGTAATATAGATACTCCACAAATGTTCAGTCCTGGTCACAATCATTTGTGGAGTGTCTAAACCTGTTAGCTAACTCAAGTTAATTGGCAATTGTGATGGGGTGGACTAGGCCCTTAGGCCCCCTGTTCGAGGCCTCGCAGCTTGCCACACCCCGCCCCAGAAAAGGGCAGTGGAGAGAGTCCTCCAAGCTGCCGAGAGAGGTTGCATGGGACACAGCCAATCAGGAAAGAGGCTGCAGGGAGCAGCCAATCAGGGCCCAACAGGCTAGTATAAAAGAGCTAGAGGGCCAGAGTGAGTGCAGTTGCTGCCTGGAGCCAGAGGAGGGAACTTGGTGCTCCTGGTTTGCCAAAGGACCTCGAACAGAGCAGTTGCTGGCCGGAACCAGGGGAGCAAGAAGGGGCTCCTGGCTGGCTGCTGGGACTCAATCAGGAGAAGGCCCTGAGGTAAGGGTGAATAATGTGCTGGGACCATGGGGAGGTGGCCCAGGGAATCATAGCAGCAACACAATTTAGTTAAAGGGATGTGGCGGACGCCTGCTATCTGTAAGATCCCTGGGTTGTAACTTGGAGTCCCAGGCAGGCACAGGTCCCCACACCCATTCGCCACTGGGGAAGTAGTCTGGACTTTGATGCACCCCAAGAAGGGGATCTGAACTGTTTGGTGGGCTCAGAGAGGGCAAAGATGTTGCCTCCATGGAGGGAACTCTGGGGGCGGGGGGGTTTGATATCAGGGCCAAGACTATTTAAAGACTGCTGGACTAAATAAGGACATGAGCCCAGGGATGGCTTCCGAAAGACACTGACCAACCAAGGAGTACTGGAACAGGCCCCCGTTGGACTTGTACCATGAAAGGGGTTTATCTGTCTGTTGTTTCACATACAAACTGTGTGTGACTCAGCCAGAGGGCTGAGTTGCTGAAGACTCAGTGCAAGGCAGAGAGAAAGTGCAAGCACAAACACTCTGCCAAGGGGGCTGTGACACAGGGCCAGAAAGAATTAAGCAACCAGCAGGCTAAATGACCCAAATTCAACCTTTAGAGACTTGTTAGAAAAGTACATAAATGGTAATTAAGGTCATTTCATGTTTGATAGACTAGAGCTTTGAAATGCAAACCTGTATTGTTTCCCATTGATTCAGAGATCTAAAGGGAATATTAACATTTAGATGAAACTTGGGTGTAATAATGTCATTGTCTATATTTCTCTTTGAAGTCTGTAGTAAATTGTCTATGAACTGCTTAATGGATAATTACCTTATGCTGATGAATGCAACTAGTCACTTGTGTATACATAGGAAATAGGTAGCTTTACTACGAAGCAGCTATTCTTCACCCAAGGGATACCTGCTGTCAAGAGGCTATCATAGCCTGCCAGTGATCTATATAAAGAAATCTTGGGTGCTGATCCTTTTACCTCAGATCTGCTTAAGCTTCATCAGGGGAAGTTTGAGTCGCAACACTGAGGTATCCAGTCCCATCTGAATCACCCTGATATTGGACATTGGACTGTAACCTATGGACTAATTCTGAAAGGACGTTTTGCAGCTCTAAAGCTCATCATCTCTACTATGAAACTGACCTAAGAACTTTATTCATATCTGTATGTATAAGGATCTTTTAACCAATACTTTCTTTTTAATAAAGCTTAGTTTAGTTAATAAGAATTGGCTGTAAGTGTGTATTTGGGCAAGATCTGAGATATTCATTAACCTGGTGGGTAATGTGTCTGATCCTTTGGGACCGGTAGGATCTTTTTAGGTGATTAACAAGATTTTCAGTAATCCTCCTCATATTTGACTTGGCTGTCTGGCTGGGAACTCAAGGCTGGGTTGCTTTAAGAGAACTGTATTTCTGGCTTCTGGGTAACTAGTAAGGTATTGTGGAAGCTGTTTTGTTGCTCGCTTGGTGACTCTGAGGGCAAGTTGGCAAGTAATTTCATTAAAATCCTGCATCATGAACATGTGTGATGGCTATGAAATAGCCACATTATGAACCCTTTGTGAATCCATGTTAACACACTGCAGTAGGGTAAACTTACCACTCGGGGTGCCCAAGTCAGTGCTGTTCCTCCCTGTTTAAACTTAATCTCAGTCAACTGGCAATTACCAATGAAATCATAG
The DNA here is from genome assembly GCF_965140235.1 of Caretta caretta. NCBI lineage: Eukaryota > Metazoa > Chordata > Testudines > Cheloniidae > Caretta > Caretta caretta. The sequence goes on from NC_134206.1 coordinate 201,727,638, forward strand.
ATACGCACTGAGTCTGTGTAAGACAGATGGGAGGGGGGTGGAAAGGAGACAGGTTAATACAGACAATTTTTTCTTGAAAGACTACTTGTTAAGATAACATCCATGAACTGGCCAATATTCCTTCCCTGTCTAACAAGTGCTAAAGTGAAGTGCGAAAGGCTTGCTCAGGCACACTTTCATAAATTAAATAAATGTCCATAGTCTGAGCTAAACTATTAATGAGGACATGATGGCTGTTGCAATTGCCAAGAAAGGCACAAGTATTAATACTCAGAATTATTTATACAGTGCCATAAATGTATATGGTGCATTACAAAACACAGAATAAAACACTGTTATTGAGCCACTGAGTCTGGAATATGAAAGTTGTTGTTGAAACAAAATTCTCCCCTTTTCTGTTTCACAGTGAACAGCATTTATAAAGCTTCACAGTGAGACTTTCTTTAATTGAAGACCTAGTTCTTGAGATCAGACACTCCTTGCACTTTACTTGGCTTCAACCCATTAATGATCTGTTCTAATTATTTAAAAAAAAAAAACTGTCCCCAGGAATAATGACCAGCTGGTAGGTACCTTTACAAAGAAAAGACACACTTCCACTACAACTGTGAACTAAACACATTAGTTTAAAACTGAATAATTCCACAATGAGCCTGACAGCTGTAACTCTGCCCTTACAAGTTAACCGCTTAGGGAAGAGTTGTACTTACGGTCAAGTGCAGTAGTGGCCATGAGATATGTGACAGGAGAGACACCCATGGCTTCAATCTTTCCAGAGTGAAAGGTAAACAGGCACTCTGGATCATGGGTCTACAGAGAAATCAGAACAGAGGTCTGCTACATTCAGAGACTGAACACATGGCTTGCAATGCCTCATCAACATAAAATGGACACCTAAAATAAATATGCAAAAATCTACCCTACACCTATTGCTAGCAAAAATGTGGTACCCATGAATACAGTTCCCTTTTTGTACCTGCAAATGCTCATTTTGATTGTACAACAGGTGCACAAGCAAATTTGTACAGGCATATTAAGCACCTGCATTTAAAAATATGGCATCAGATGTGTAAAAATAAAGGCAAATAACATATTATATTGAGAGGCACAATGCCTGGAGATCAAATTTATAATAGAAAACTATTGCTCTGAAGGCTGAGAAAATGACCTTAAGCCAAGGGCTTTATATTTCACTGGAAGTCTTTTTCCAACCCAAGAAGGAAAAATGGGTTTCCCTATATACTCATGTATTTATTATACACTTTATACATATATTTTTGCCATACTAGTGCTGCTGCTTCATTTATCTGCTGCTACAGGGTCTGCTTGATGGAATTTTTGATCATACACTAAGTGTCTGTTTTAACTTTTCTGCTCATGTGACCCTCTCCTACAACAGTAATAGTAGCAATCAGTTTGATCAAATGTACAGAGATGTGAATGTTGTCCTCAGCATCATCTAGATGCAACACTGATGGGCACTTCAGAAATACCTATCCACACAGGTTGTACTAGCAGCCCTCACATTAACATCTCATATTAATATCCATCACTCCCTACCCTTTGAGAATCAGGCCCCTTTAAGGTAGCTCCAGTTTAGCAATCAACAATTAAGGGACCCAAAATCAATAGTTACCTTTGAAAATCTTGGCCAGTAACTGTAATCAGTGAAGATAAATCCTAAAGATGTGCCTCCTAATCATACTAAATCCTCAACTGTACAGTTGGTCAAAAGTTGGATGGCATTGTATGGCCACACAGTGTAATTAAAGGAACTTTAAAAAAAAGGGGGTGGGAATAAAACTTACGACATTTGAAAAACTCAGATCAAGCTTCCAGATGGCTCCATTGGAATCCTAGAGAAATAAATATTTAAAACCTGAATGTTCTTTCAAATTAAGTTTGAAAATAGCATCAGTCCTTGTAATGCCTTACAAATACTGTAGGTAAGAATCTCAATCATCTGGAAGAAACAGGATTTAGACTTCATAGAGTGTGATGTCAATTTCACCTCAGCAGCAGAACAGGGCAATGAAGCCTGGGAATGACACTTTCAAATTCTCCCACTCCCATGTAGCTCCCACTCTCAAAGCTGGAAGAGAGACTCAAATGTTATTCTACTCTAAAAATAATCAAGGGAAGACAGGGTACTAATTCTACAAGAAAAAGCAGATTGCTTCACAGCAGATTTCCTCTGGCAGTGCATCACCACATGCCTCATCCAATATTGCTCTACACAGCTGATAAGGATGCAAATAGGTCTTACCTGAGCATACCAAATGGGCTGTCCAAGTTCATGAATTTTCATGATTGAGCTCAAATTGACATTCTTGCCAACGAGAAGTTCATTCATATGGTCCATCTCTAGTAGACCCGTGTCATCCACAGAATCAGCTGCATCTATCGTCTCAAAGTCCCACACCTTCAAGCAGTTGGAAGTGAACAGATCAGCCTTCATTAATCCGAATGCCAACACATCTCACATTAACACATACAATGGCAATATAAAATCAATGATAAGAATCCAAGGGAATGCGTGGCTCAGGATATAGAATAGGGAGCCTGTCATGTCTACATCACTGGCTTCAATATGACCTGGAGCAGTGACAATCAGAGGCTGTTACCATCTAGCATCTGTTCAGTGGCCCATGTAAAATGTGTTTATAGGTCTCAATCCAATTCCTAAAGGACAATTGCCCATATCCCAAAAATCATTAACTACAATTGGCACTACTTAGTACCCATGTTGGCAGTGTCACAACGAGAGAGAGTAAAACTGCCTCCTAGAGGTTGTCTCTACTGAGACAGTGTGGAAGGACAGAGTGAGACAGCCTGCACCTCCTCTGTCTGCTCTGTGGATAAAGAGCAGCTTTTGCTTTCCAGATCTGCCAGTCCAGCACCCTTTCGCCAGGATGATATTTACATAAAGAATACCATCAATGTAAAAAAAAAAATCCAAACCAAAAACCTCATCTGAAACTTTTTTCCCTACAGCTGTAACCACTGCCTATAATTACTATAACTGAAAGATTAGTTGGAAAAAAGACTTTTTTCACTTTGTTTATTTTGAGCATTTAACAGTAATTTGTCTGCTGTCAGTTTCCCATTGTTTGGGTCTCTTGTGCAGTAATAGGGGAGGATACTAAAACTAAAAACAAACAAACATAAAACAGGGAAATGATTGTAAAACCCATAAACTGGCAAGTAGAATCAGAAGCAGACATAGAACTTGAGACTACTTTTAACTCATTTTTAAAAATTGGTTTGATTTTTAAGTTGAGGGTGCCACATTATTTTAATAGGGGTTTGTTGCTCAGTTGAAATGGATACGTCTTTGAGATAAAATGACAGAGGTGCTAACTAATTACACAAATGCCTTAAGCGTTCACATGATCAGAAATAATTTCAAATACCACTGTGATTTATCCTTTGAAATAGTGTGACATGTTAACAAGGCCTACAAATGACTAACATAAACCTAAGCTACACAACCCCCACCCCCAAAGTTAGAATGTGAGGGGAAATAAAACTTGTTAAAGACATCGAAATTTACTCTGATCTATTAGCGCACAGAAGGGATTTCTGTAACATTAGCAGGCACAGAAAGTTATTTAAATGTGATCTGATCCAAACATCTACATTGTAGAAAGAGATCTGCTTCTATCAAGTTCCTTCTCAAAATTCATTAGACAGTGATTACGGAGAGAAACTCCCACAATAGATTACTCCCGTTACAACATATAGGCTAACAATTACTTCCCTTTCCACCTGTTAACAAGACTCTGTATACCAAATATGCATCCACACTATTAAAGGAAAAAACACTCACCCTAATGTAGCCATCTCCTCCAACAGTGACCAGCTCTCCCTCATCCAGAACTAACTGATTAACAGGGCCATTGTGACAGGGTCTATGTCCAGTTCGACAGAGCTCTACTTTGATAAGGCCCCCTTCCCAAAGCAGCAAGTTGCCCCATTCAGATCCAGAGATAACCTTCCATGCAAGTGAAGAGGAATACATGAGTGTTGTAACATATCAATGTGCAGATATTGGAGAGAGACTGGTGAATATCTTAGCTCACTATAGCCTTTACTTTAAATTAAGAAAGCTCATTTGTCTGAGAATCACAATAATAATGGATACTTTTAAACTGTTAAATAAGCCAATTTATTGCCAATTAATGTCAATATTAGATTCACAGATGCATATTTGATTGTATATAGAAGGCCTAATCCAAAGCACTCTGAAGTGAATGGGAAGACTCCCATTGATTTCAACTGACCTTTGTTCAGTCCCTGAGAGGGAGAAAGAAAACAGTTGTACTCATTCACTCTACTTACCTTCCCATCAGGCAGCTCCACATACCCTACAATGTCAGTCACAGCTGTTTTACCAAACCTTCCCAATGCTCCCTGTAGCTTGAGCCCAGTGAATGTATGGGCCATCTTCCAGAACCTGAGTACAGAAAATATAGTCTTTGGGGTTACACCTGACATTGTATTCAGAAAGTATTGTATCTCAGGCTCTAAGGTCATCATATATGGGTATTTCCAATCTGTGGACTACTCATTTAATTATATTTAAATCAGGGTTTGTAGTTTTTAAAAATTAGCCTCATTCAGCACATATAAAGTTTTATCTATCTAGTTGGGGTTTTTTGTTACTGAGTGGAACTGAAATGCCCCAACAAGATGACTAGGTCACCAAACCCACCTTGATCCCAGTCAGGTGTTTATTATACACCACAGCCACCCTCCCCCACCAAAAAAAACCCAAACTTTCCCTTCACCTACTTCCATGAAAAACCTAGAAAAATATGGGCAGGAGAAGATAGGGAGACTAATATTTAAATAGATGCTAAATCAATTTATATATCCATCTTGCAATACTTTCCATATTTACTTGAGGAAGCCTACTTTTCTCTCTGGTTGGTCTCCAATGTAGGATGCTCACCTGTTGAAATCCTGTGGATAACTTCTCCACTGGATTCCATTTTGTGTAACACTGTGGACTTCAATGGGGTTGCATTAATCTAAATGAGCCAGAATTTGGCCCTGTATCTCCAAAGTTACTTCTAACAAAGCATGCAGAAATGTTATAGAAATACAAGAGAATGATATGAATGATAAAAGATAAATGATATAGAAATACAAGAGAATGAATCCACTGTAGACAAACTATCATTTCCTATTTCAATTAGAGATGGTCCAAGTTTGTGGTATGTGGATAAGGATCCAGATTATATTTAGACTATGTCTTGGGAACATGCTATAACTGAGGTCAAATCAGGGCTAGGGATCAAGTATAGATTGTATGGCACTGAAATATTTCAAGCTGTTTTTAAATGACATTTTAGCTCAAAATGGAAAAAAAATCTCACCAGACATGTTATTTTGTGAGATTTCAATCATCAGTAAACTCTCATCAGTTTAGACCTTGGAAATAAACCCCTTCTGGGTTTAGATCCAAATTGGAACCAAATTGCAGGTATGGGTTTGGATCTAAGGATTTTTATTTGATTCCTCTGTAAAATTCAAAGGTATTTAGATTCATCATTGTTAGTATTATTTGTAACTCAGTACCACACCTGTTATCTATTGTGCTTGGTACTGTACAAGTAGGACAAAAAGATGGTCCCTATCCCCAAAAAGCATAATGCTTTGGTCCATTTTTAATTACAATAGGTACCCAGATTTACCTATAAAACAGACTATATCTTAAAGATCTTTCACAATTTGCAAAGAATATTTTTTAGTAAGGCTCCCCTTGCTGTTCCTTTCTGGCGCTCTTGTGGGCTGTTTTGACCATGCTTTGTGATTAGTTCTTAAAACTGACCAAACAGCATGTGTCAGCTCACTTCACAAAGTCAAAAAGAGGCCAACAGGCAAGAATCCCAGAATTCAGAGAAAAGCCATGTGCTGACCCAACAACTAGAACAGAGGTTGATATATAAATATTTCTCCACATTCCCAATGCACTTTTGAAGATCAACAATGGAGCAGTTTATTGGGCATTCCATTACACCATTACCAAACAACAAAAAATTCTTAAGTGTCAGGGCAGTTAAGCACTGGAACAAATTGCCTAGGGAGGTTGTGGAATCTCCATCACTGGAGGTTTTAAAGAACAGGTTAGACAAAAACCTGTAAGGGATGGCTTAAATACTTCAGTCATGCCTCAGTGCAGAGGACTGGACTAGATGACCTGTCGAGATCCCTTCCAATCCTACATTTCTATTATCTCTTTTGGAAAGCAGAGGTTTCAACATTTGTATTGCTAAGCAGAACACTGTTCCCCATTGTTGTGCACCTGTTAACAATCATATTGTTATTAGTCAATCATTTTGTAAGTTTCATGATTTTTTTTAGTTACTTCCCATCAACTGATGTTAGTGAACCAACCTACTTGATGTGTCCTGATCCAGAAGTGGTGAGTTGCTCTTCATTTTCAGGAGAGAATGTGACTTTATAAACATCCTGTGAAAAAGCCTTTGACCTCAGCACAATCTTTTCCTGTTTCCAATCCCAGATTGTCAACATGTAGTCAGGGCTGCTCCCAACGCTGGCCAGTAACGTTCCATAATGGTTAAAATCAGCAAATGCATAGGCTTCCTCAGTCCCACCTGGAAGGAGAGATGTCCACAAAGAAAAGTTGCTTAAAAAGAGCTCAGTTCTCTTTATTTGGCTAGTGCTGAAGCAGACTCAGCCAATAGTTGGCTATTTTCCACACACCCAGGAGTGCAAGGACAACCACTTACAATCAGTTTTCTGTATTTGATTTTTCAAGTACCAAAAGATTATACATTATACATTTTTTTTTACTAATTATAACATTATTCCACTTGCTGGAGACTACAAACTCTGCTGTATCCATGTAATACCGAAATAGTCCTATTTAACCTACCTCGGAGTATTCTGTATGGCTTTAGTGAAGGAAATTCATAGATGATGATGTTTGGCTTCCATCCTTTTTCTCCTACTGAAAAATACTGTTTACTAGGATGTACCTAGAAAAAGCAAAGACTGTGTTACATACTCCGATATCCCCTTTGGCTGTCCTCAACTAAATATCAAGTTGTATACCACCACACAGGTTGTGGAACGATGCAATAATTTGTATTTATCCTGCATCTTTGATCATCTCACCTGCATTCAGCCTACCAATCCATCTCCCCCTGGACAGCATTTAGGGCACTGCTATCCTTCTACTATTGGAGAACAGGAGCAAACAGCACATTCAGGGGCTGTTCCACAGTAGTGGAATTGAGCAAATAATTGATTTCTTTTTCACTTATGTGGCCAGAACAAAAACAGGAAAAAATTGTTTTGGGTTGAACAAAATGTTTCATTTGATCCAAAAAATATTTTTATTACTTTTTGGGTGTTTTTATACTCTTTTAAAAGTTTTTTAAAAAAACAAATTTAGCTAAACTTCAAAGCAAACTGTAATTTTGCAACAAAGTCTACATATTTCATTTTAAAAATGTCAAAACTGTTTCAACTCTTTTTTTCCATTATTTTTATTCAGCCAAAATTATATGCCAAATTTGACCCATATTTGCAAATAGTCTTGCTCGATGGAAAAATGCATTTTAGATCAAATAATTAATTTGCCTGGAAAAAAACATCACCCAGCTTTGTGCAGGAGATGTGAGGACCTGACGTGATTCTCCAAGAAGTGTTGTTTACAACATAACAAAACAGCATAGGACCAGATTTTGATAGCCTTACTTTCTTGGAATAGTATCAATTATCCAACAGGACTATTTGTGGAATCAGATGGTGATAAACCAGAGTAAGTGTTTCATAATCTGGCCCACAGAGAGGAACTTCCAATAGTGAAATTGGACAACATTTCACTCCATTTACCTATGTACTTGAAATTCCAAATTTCAGAACAGATGAAACATTTAACCAATATTAACTCTAATAAGGATAGATGATGAATTGAACAAAAGCAGTTAAACTATATCCAGAGCATTTTAACAAATAAAATTTTAAAACAACAAAAAGTGAAACCCAGTTGACTCTTGTCAATTCTTGTAAGTACCTTATTAGTATGGCCTGGAACCCAGACCTATTTAAGATATTCAGCTGTTTGTTCCCTGACTATTAAACAAGTAGGTCCATGTAGTACACCTTGATGGATTGCTACTGGTCACACATCTGAGATTACTGACTTTTCCTTTCAACCCTTTAATAAATACCACTTGTTCATCCGAGGCCAAATATGCAGGCAACTGTGGAAATCTTCCATGAAACAACTGAGACACCCAGCCTGTTTCACTACTGCAAGTTTTAAACTCCAGAAAGGGATCTTCTTCCTAAAGAGGGAAATAAAAGCCATACCGTGATAATGCCAATTCCACCACCGCTGCTGCTCCGGAGATAACTCTGATATTTAGTTTTCAGGTCCAAGAGCACCAGCTGGTTGCCTGCTACATAGAGGAGTGTTTGACTATCCAGCAACAGCAGGTTTGCCCTTTTGGTGCAGTCATAACCAAAAGAGTGTCTGTGAACAGCTCACTAAGGAGGTTTATTTCTTCCAGGTAATAGCAATAAAGGTATCAATACTAAAACTAGAGCAAGCCCAGCTGGGAACACTGATTTGGGTGGCTGTTACTCTGTTGGGCTGGCTTTGGTTTGGTTTGTTTTAAGACTGGTGCCATGATGAAGCTAAAACCCATCAAGGTATCACAAATAATTGGGGAAAATATAAATGAAATATTTAAAAGATTAATGTATCATCCCTCAAACTCCACGTCAGACTCCATTTGTTATGGCCTATCCTGATCTCTGGAGCTCTCCTAAGAATTCATATTCTATTGACTTAATGTTCTCTTTTCAAATAAAATGTAAAAGAAATTGATCAGATTACAAAGTGCACTGTATGCAAGAGACAGAACCAAAGCAATGTCTCAGGGCTTTTCTACATGGAGAAGTAACGTGTATTGTGGAAGGAAGGGCGATTTCTAAAGCACACTCGTGTGTATCACATTAATTGGTCATGTAGACCCTGCTGGTGTACACCAAAAGTTCTCTTGTGCACTTTAACGTAGTGCACACCAACATGGTCTATGCTAAATGCACTAGGGAACATTTGGTGCGCACCAGCAGGGTCTACACACAACCAATTAAGGTGCAACACATTAGTGGGCTTTAGAAATCAGACTCCCAGCAGTACACATGCACCGTGCACTGTGTAGACAAGCCCTCAAGCTCACTCCCTCTGCCAGTCTGAGGCCTGGTCTGCACTATAGTTAAGTCAACGTAAGGCAGATTATGTCGACCTAACTCTGTAATTGTCTACACTAAAATGTAGCTCCCACCAATGTAACTTGCCCACTACACCGACTTAATAATTCTACCTCCTTGAGAGGTGTAGTGCTTAAATCATTGTTAGGTCAATGCAGTGTCAGCATAGACACTATTGCTTACATCGACTGTTGCTGCCTTTCAGAAACCACACCCCATGCCCCACACTGGCAGTTAAATCAGTGCAAGCACTCCTGGTGAGGACGTGCAATGCCAACACAAGGAGCATAATGTGGATGAGCAAAACCAATTCAATTACTGCAGTGGCTGTATATCAATGTAATTTAGGTTGACTTAATTTTGTAGTATAGACTTGCCCTGATGCAGAAAAGAGACAAAGAAGGGTTTCCTCATAGCAACTTCACTGAGCCCCAATGGAAAACCACCTGTGCATCTGAAAATCACACATTGTTCCCTGTTCCTCCCTTACACCTAGAGGAAATAATATACTGCAGCTTTTAGATAAGAAAACCCTAGATCTAAGTCTATACAATACTGCATGAGGAGGATACATGAGAGTGAGGAGGTTAATTGGTATCCCAGAGTCTGACGTCACAAAGGGTTGTGAGCACAAATCTTCATAGTTATAGAAGAAGGTCTCCGAGATTTTCCTTTCTAGCGTCTCAGGCTTTTTTTCTCGCTCTGGGGGTTTCTCAGTATCCTCCTCCTCCTCTTCCTCTGTATTTCAGAAATAGTGACACAAAAAAGAGCTTTAGTCAGATAGGTAGACATGTCAATACCCTAACTGCAACAGTGGATTATTCATTAATTCTTTCCTTCCTCCAAAGAAATGATATGCACTCTAGTGTCTAAAAACAAATCTATCTTTGTACTATGAAACATATCCTGTGAATAGCCTTGAATGAATAGCATGTGCTTTTCTAAGATTAGAAAAATCTGGGTTCTAAATAACCAAGGTAAGAATGTTTTGAAAATTCACTGCCTCATACACATAGCAGAAAACTTCTGTCCATATTTGTAAGATGAGTCATCTTTACTGATGTTAAACCTTGAGACTTTAAAGCTCCTGGGACAGTTTTATTTAAACATTGCTTGATGTTTAGGTCTCAATTAGATTTAGAAAACAAGCCAAATTTGAGGCTTCTTTCTTCAGTAGATATTGAATGTATATTATTATGCTGACTAATCAGTATAAACACGCAGCACTTTGCTCCTTCACATAAAGCAGGTTGCCATGTTAGCAAAGGCTTCCTACTAATGTGCTGCTCTAGATAGTTCCTCACTGGAGCTTAATGAACTGAATGGATATCGTCAGCTGGAATTGTACTCTGTTATAAACATGAGTTTCAGGTTCTATTCCTTAATCTGAGTCATTTCTGTCAATTCTTATTGTTTTACAGTCAGATTATCTTTTTCGTTAACATGTTTGTCTCTCCCTGTTATGTGACGCACCAATACAAACAACCAAGGGGGCAGAGACTGTCCATAGGAAAGTAAAATGGACTGCTTATTAAGTGCTGTAAAGTGCACAAAGTGAGCAAGCTGAAAAAGTAGAAAAAAGTAATTGTTTATCTAATCTTTGTCAGTTACAGTGGCCTTATGTTACTTCTAACAACAGTAGGCAAACAAAAGAAATTTCAGGATGCAGTGGGATTTTTAAATTGATGTCAATGACTCTTAAGGAGGGGGCAATACTCATGGGTACTGTTGCCATCTGACTCAGCACCTTCCACCGGCTTTTCTACTCTTTCTGTCTGTCCCTCTGGAATTGGCGGTACCTCTCCTTCACCTGGTGGTTTATTTGAGAGACTACTTTTGCTTTCCTCTGCAAAGGAAAATTGGGATAATTTTCACTTCTTCGGCATTCCAACAGGGTATATTTCTGTGTTTTGCTCTCAATCTCCATATTTGGATAATGGAGCATCATCCACAGTCTTGGAGCATTAAAATTCCTTCTATCCTACAATGGATTTCCTGCTCATGCAGAGTGAATTTCATTGGTTAAAACTGATTTAGGACTTAAGAGAAGGAGAGGAGCACTTCTTGGAAAGGAAAAGTGCATTAACAGAAAGCATGGTCGTAGAGCATTTTAAACTAAGGGCTGGGGGAAAGCCGACAAGTGCGGAGGAGCACATGGTTCGGACATCCCTTAGGGGAGGATCTATTAACAGAGAATCTCTGTCCTAGTGAGGACGAGAGGATGAAAAATGATCAAATACAGGCAGGGTCTGATCAGAAACAGTCAAATAAAGAGTCCCATTCAATTACATCATGTAATGGTAGACAGCTAAAAGGAGACCAGTTTTTAAAGTGTTTATATACCAATGCTAGAAGTCTAAATAATGGGTGAATAATAAAATGGGTGAACTAGAATGCCTCTTATTAAATGAGGATATTGATATAATAGGCATCACAGAAACTTGGTGGAATGAGAATAATCAACAGGATACAGTAATACCAGGGTACAAAATATATTGGAAGGACAGAACAGGTCGTGCTGGTGGAGGAGTGGCATTATATGTGAAAGAAAGCATAGAATCAAATGAAGTAAAAGTTGTAAATCAAATTAATCTAACTGTACCATAAAATCTCTATGGATAGAAATTCCAAGCTCTAATAATAAGAATATAGCGGTAGGGATATATTACCGACCACCTGACCAGGATGGTGATAGTGACTGTGAAATGCTCAGGGAGACTAGAGAGGCTATTAAAATAAAAATCTCAATAATAATAATAATAATAATGGGGGATTTCAATTTTCTCCATATTGACCGGGTATATGTCACCTCAGGACGGGATGCAGAGATAAAATTTCTTGACACCTTAAAATGATTGCTTCTTGGAGCAGCTGGTCTTGGAACCCACCAGAGGAGTAGGGTGACCAGATGTCCCAATTTTATAGGCAATACAGGCTTGTAAACCTGACTTCAGTACCGGGAAAACTGGCTGAAACTATAATAAAGAACAATATTGTCAGACATATAGATGACCATAATTTGTTGAAGAGTCAACACAGTTTTAGTAAAGGGAAATCATGCCTCACCAATCTACTAGAATTCTTTGAGGGGGTCAACAAGCATGTGGACCAAGGGGATCCAGTGGATATAGTATACTTAGATTTTCAGGAAGTCTTTGACAAGGTCCCTCACCAAAGGCTCTTACGCAAAGTAAGCTGCCACGGGACAAGAGGGAAGGTGCTCTCATGGATTGGTAACTGGTTAAAAGATAGGAAACAAAAGGTAGGTATAAATGGTGAGTTTTCACAATGGAGAGAGGTAAATAGTGGTGTCCCTCAGGGGTCTGTTCTGGGACCAGTCCTATTCAACATATTCATAAATGATCTGGAAAAAGGGGTAAACAGTGAAGTGGCAAAATGATGATACAAAACTACTCAAGATAGTTAAGTCCCAGGCAGACAGCGAAGAGCTACAAAAGGATCTCTCAAAGACTGGGCAACAAAATGGCAGATGAAATTTAATGTTGATAAATGCAAAGTAAAGCACATTGGAAAGCATAATCCCAACTATACATATAATATGATGGGGTCTAAATTAGCTGTTACCACTCAAGAAAGAGATCTTGGTGTCATTGTGGATAGTTCTCTGAAAACATCCACTCAATGTGCAGTGGCAGTCAAAAAAGCGAACAGAATGCTGGGAATAATTAAGAAAGGGATAATAGGTCAGAAAATATCATGTTGCCACTATATAAATCCATGGTATGCCCACATCTTGAATACTGTGTGCAGATGTAGTCACCCCATCTCAAAAAAGATATATTGGACTTGGAAAAGGTTCAAAAAAGGGAAACAAAAATTATTAGGAGTACGGAACGGCTTCCGTAGGAGGAGAGATTAATAAAACTGGGAATTTTCAGCTTGGAAAAGAGAGGACTAAGGGGAGATATGATTGAGGTCTATAAAATCATGACTGGTATAGAGAAGGTAGATAAGGAAGTGTTGTTTACTACTTCTCATAACACAAGAGCTAGGGGTCTCCAAATGAAATTTATAGGCAGCAGGTTTAAAACAAATAAAAGGAAGTATTTCTTCACACAACGCACAGTCAACCTGTGGAACTCCTTGCCAGAGGATGTTGTGAAGGCCAAGACCATAACAGAGTTCAAAAAAAGAACTAGATAAATTTATGGAGGATAGGGCCATCAATGGCTACTAACCAGGATGGGCAGGTCTGGTGTCCCTAGTCTCTGTTTGCCAGAAGCTGGGAATGAGTGACAGGGAATGGATCACTTGATGATTACCTGTTCTGTTCATTCCCTCTGGGGCACCTGGCACTGGCCACTGTCGGAAGACAGGACACTGGGCTAGATGGACCTTTGGTCTGACCCACTAGGGCCATTCTTATGTTCTAATGAATTGAAGGGCCAAGACACAGTGTGCCAAAGTTCTAACAAAATATCCTTCAAAGAACCACAGTAGACTCAGTGCTCTGAATGGGGCGTGCCAATATTCTGTTATAAAATACTCAAAGCACTAAAATGGAAGCTGGTCCCAAAACACCCAGAGAACAAGCCTATCAGAATGAAAGTAGCAATGTATGCTATGCCTGAAACAGGTTGAATGAGTTGACATTCTCAGGACTAAGTAATCCAGAGCAACAAGAAAGGCACCACAGACCAAAAACTAAAGGAATTTATTACAGTTCTGACTGAAGAAGCTGGTCTAACAAGTATGGATTGTCAAAGGTCAGACAGTACATAGCTTCTGCAGGAAGAACCATCACCGACCATGGTCAAGAAGGAACTAGCTGGAAAGTTTTGAGGTGATTCACATTAATCTCTAAGAGATGGGTGTCTCGCATACTGCCCACCACTACTTTGCCTAAAAAGGCCAAAAATCTTAAGAGCTTGGGGAGTTTTACCCCATCTCACACTGGGAGCATGGGGCCTAAGATTGAGTCCCATGTGTATATATTATGCCTGATTCCTCTACCTTGTGTAGTCAGACTAATGCAAAGTAGGTGTAAAATGCTACCAGATCAGAATTTTGCAATAATGTAAATTTCTAAACAAGGTGCAGAGCAATAGAAAATCAGGCCTAGTAAAGAAAAGATTACTTCCTGTCTTTTCAAGCCTGAGCAGTGAACCCAGAATACACAGAACACTCTTTGGGCCAGCTTCTCATCAACACACAAGAAGAAGCAGATGCACTCGTCCACCATGGACATCTTTGTGTGTTGTACAGCACACATCACTCAAAGGCTGACATCTTACCTTGGTTCATCATGGAATCAACCCTAGCCCCGGCATGCCCACAACAAACACTGGTGTGAACTGGAACCATAGACCCCCTACCCACCTCCTCACCCATCCCTTTACCCCCAACCCCCACCACCAAAAAAAACCCAGGGAACTGTCCAGTATGCACACGTAAGACTACCCTAGGATCATTACTGAAATCTCTGTGTAATGGCAGGTAATACTCACGGACACTACTGGTATCTGCCTCTGCACTTTCCACTGCCTTCTCTACACCTTCCTCCTGTCCCTCTGGAGTAGATGATACTTCTCCTTCACCAGGTGGTTCTTTAGGGGCACTACTTTTGACTTCCCCTGCAAAAGAAAATAGGGATAATGTTCACTTCTTCTCAATACCCACTTAAGTATATTTGAATTCCCAAACGGTGGATGTGTCTCACTGGTTTGTATGCTACATATCGGAATAATGCAACATTGAAGTTCTTCCTATCCTGCAAGGAATTTTCTACTATGCAGAATTAAATCCATTGAATAATACACTGCATTCCTTCAAAAAATAAAAGCAAAAGACACTTCCTTTCTGCAGGTAAGGTTGAATATTCGGGCTGCAGGACTTTACACACGTTTTTAGACAATAATCTCAATGACTTTCTTTTAAACATGACTTGACCTGCAAAGGAATTTGATTTGTACCCTTTTTTGCTTCTTTATGATAACTTTTTAGTTTTTGTTTAAAAAGGAAGTGGGGGGGGGGATGGTTTTGTTTGTTTTTTACCTTAGAAATATGAGGTATGTCAAACCTGATCTTCCCTTCTCTTGCTGAAGGACATTTTTGAAAGTCTCAGGAGATGTGCATTATGAGGCTTCACACATTAACTTAAGGGGTAAGGCAACAAATGAAAGTGTTCAATAGGCATTGCAGTTAAGTAGGTATAATAAAAATGAACCAAAAAACCCCAAGATTTTAAACAGCCTGACTATATATCCTTCCCCTAACTGTTCTTCAGCTTTCAATCTTTTGCTTTGCATGATGTCATAATTGCACCAGTTCTCCAGCTGCCACAGTCTTCCAGGGGAGACAAGACCTGAATTTCTAACGTAAAAAACAAGCAGCAATGTTTGTCTTTTAATTTAAAAAGCTTTTTGACCTCCAAACTACCTCACAAATAAGTAAACAAATAATTAAATAAACATAAAGCCTTTCTTCCCCTTCGTCTCCTTTGCAAGTTATCTTTACCTTAGTCTCAATCTTAACTTGCTTTATCTCTTGCTTTTTTTGATTTCACATATCTATTCCCAAACAAGACACTTTAAAATGGAGTTAAGATTGAAAGTATATAAGAGCAATTTAAAGATTAAAAACAACTTTCAAGAATATTGTAGTTTAAAAAAAAAGTATTAGAAATCCAGAAAATTCAACTTAAAAGAAACTTGAATATTTGAAAGAATGGAAATGCACAGTTAACGGCTAACTGGATCCCCTTTGTTTTCTGGAACCAGGGCTTTCAAGCCAAGAAATAAGAAGTCTCTAAGGAATAAATCCCTAGTTTCACATTGGATAAGAATCTATGCTAGGAAAGATCACTCTTGGGGTTCCAGTTTCAGGAGAGTGGAAATATCCAATGAAATGCAGAGTGCTGACAAACGTCGTATCACAGGTCCAGGATACTGGAGAATGGAGAAGTTATTATATAACTAGAATGTATGCGACCTGCAAACACTGGAAAAAATCCACCCACCTTCTCCTGACGGTTCAGGGATCTTCTCAGCATCCTGCTCTCCTGCATAATCCTTTGAAGAGTCAAACTTTTCCACATCTGCCTGATCCTCCTGATCCGAACCTTTCCTAGGTTTGCTCTCATCAGAACTCTCGTTCTCTGGGACTTCCATTTCTCCTTTATAAACAAGAGCATGTCTTACAGACAGATCAGTAATAAGAATCTGTCTACATTTATGTATTGTTTGGTTACATCCCTCATGATTAACAATTAATTAAACCTATTAGTCTGTGCACCTATACTTTTCAGATGGCCTCCTACTTACATTATAACAGCAGAGTTGCCAACTCTGGGAATTATACTGCGAGTTCTGTGATATTTGTTGTTTTTCTTAACGTGCCAGTTCCTGGAGTCATGAATCTCAGCTTTCATTTAAAATAAAACATACGTTTCTAGCCCTCCATGACTGCTGCAAAAAAGCTTGAAAACATAAATTCTGAAGGCTCAAAACCCAGAAGATGAAAAGAACCCTAAATTTTTTTTTTTTTAAACAACTCAGGATATGTAAGCCAATCTTGTGATTTTTAGATTCCTGACTCTTGATTTTGTACACTTGGGGCTGGTAATACTGGAACAGAGGTTCTACTACCAACACTACAGTTAGTCACAGATATAGGTGCAGGCAAGCTGAATGAATACAGGGTAGGGTGTCCAGAGACCGGAGTTCCTCCAATCCCAAATCTGCCACTGTCATCTTGTATAAATTTGTACCAGCCACTTAACCTCTCTCTGCCTCAATTATCCCATGTGTGAAATGAGAATAACCACACTTATCCATCTTATTAAAGTGTTTTGATATCTATGGCAAAAAGTCCTATCAAAGTTCAAATTATTGTAATTAATTAATCATTTATTATTAAAATTAGGGATG
This sequence comes from Caretta caretta, assembly GCF_965140235.1. Taxonomy (NCBI): domain Eukaryota; kingdom Metazoa; phylum Chordata; order Testudines; family Cheloniidae; genus Caretta; species Caretta caretta. Next base: position 201,744,782 of record NC_134206.1, read on the forward strand.
TGTCATTATAAATCTACTCAGTTTCCATTATAAATCTACTCAGCTCTGAAAAATGCTTCAGGCTGAAAGGTGAGTATGAAGATTTCAATCTGAGAGACATCAAGGGTCTACTGGCAGCATGTTGTTGCAGTGCTCAGTGTTTGTAGTACAGTGGTGGTGTTTGTGTACTATGCCACAGGGATTGAAAGTGCTGAGGAAATTCAGAGATCAGAATTTTTGTCTGATTCCCATTACCAGGCTTTCACACATTGACTAGTCCAGGAAGCATTTGTACTGGTTCACTACCTAGGTGTCTTTGCAACAATTGTTTGTCAGATGAATTTTTAACAGCATTTCCTAAACTGCTAGAATTAAGGAGTACAGATTGTTACTGTATTTGAAAACCGAGGTCTCGAGCTTTCATATGATATAGTGCAAGGAATTTCAATTTATATTAGTTCTGGACATAGTGACCACTAAAATCATGTCAGAATTCAAATGGAAAAAAGGCAAAATGTTAACCAGAATATTATTCTTAGATCAAATGTTTCACAATTTGCCAGAGCTGGAAACTAATGTTGTTCCTTTCAGTCCTACTGGTTCACAAGTTATTAGTCTATAAAACTACATCAGGCCTATACTGGTCCCTTAGCCTTGCTTTATTGGCACACATCCAGGGTTAAAACCAAGTTTTCTTTCACTTTCAGCCACCAGTGCTTTAGGCTGTGGAGCTTCAAAGGGGAGCTCCACATTCTCTCAAACTACCTTCTTCCTGGCCATGCTGCTCATAAGCCACAACCGGTCTCAAGACAGGGAGATACATGCAGTCATGCCTCTCAGTCTTATCATAAATACGTTGTTAATCGGCAATTTTGCTGACACAGAGGAGTCCCACAAGTTGTCAGTAAAGTTGTAAGAACACAGAGCTCAGAGCCCTTTGAAGATGCAAAGTGTAGTGTTATTGTGGCTTTAGGAGAAGGAATAGGGTGACCAGGTGTCAGGTTTTTGACTAGAACATCCGGTCACAAAAGGATCCTGGCAGCTCCGGTTAGCACTGCTGACTAGGCCATTGATTGTCCAGTTGGCGGAGCCGCACAGCAGGGCTGGCAGGCTCCCTGCTAACCTCCGCTCCACGCAGCTCCCCACTAGCCTCCACTCCACACGGCTCCCGGGAAGCAGCCGGCATGTCCCCCATCTAGTTCCTACGTGTAGGGCAGGGGTGGACAACCTAGGGCACATGGGCCAGATCTGGCCCCATGGTTAATTTAATCAGGCCTGCGGCACCCCCGGGAACGTCGGCTCGCCCCGTTGCTACGGGGGAAACGGAGCCACTGTGCCACTTGTCCTGCTGCGGGGGGAAGCCCCAAGCCTTTGCCCCCACCCCCAGCGGGGCTGGAGCCACAAGTGCCAGCTTTGCCCCACTGCAGAAGGAAGCCCTGAGCCTTCGTGCTCCCCAGGTCAGGTGAGTGGCCCGCGATTGATTTTTTTTTCTGTGGGTCAATGGCCCGTGACAGAAAAAAGGTTCCTCACCCCAGAGCCCACACCCCAAGCTGGAGCCCTGATCCCCCCGCCCAAACCTCTTGCCCCAGCCCTGATCCCCCTTCTGCCCTCTAAACCCTTCAGTCCCAGCCTGGAGCACCCTCCTGCACCCCAAACCCCTCATGCCTAGCCCCACTCCAGAGTCTGTACCTCCATCCAGAGCTTTTACCCCCCACACCCCAACCACCTGCCCAAGCCCAAAGCCCCCTCCCACACTCCGAATCCCTCAGTCCCAGCCCAGAGCACCCTCCTGCACCCCAAATCCCTCATCCCCAGCCCCACATCAGAGCCCGCATCCCCAGCTGGAGCCCTCCTCCCCCCACACACACCCCAACCCCCTGCCCCAGCCCTGAGCCCCTTCCCGTACCCTGAACCCCTCATTTCTGGCCCCACCACTGAAACCACACCCCCAGCCCAGAGCCCGTACCTCCTCCCACATCCCAACCCTTGCCTCAGCCTGGAGCCCCCTCCCCTACTCCTAACCCCTTGGGTTCCCCCACCCAGCCTGGAGTCCCTGGCCCACCCAAAAGCCTGCACCCCCAGGGGGAGCCCTCACTCCTTCCCACACCCTAGCCCCCTTAACCAGCCTGGTGAAACTTAGCGAGTGTGTGAGGGTGGGGAGAGCGAGCGATGGGGGGTAGGGGTGGAGTGAGCAGGGGTGGGGCCTCAGAGGAGGGGTAGGGCATGGGCAGAGCTTTGGGGGAGGGGTGGGGCAGGGCAGGGGTGGAGCAAGGGTGTTCAGTTTTGTGTGAGTAGAAAGTTGGCAACCCTAAAAATGAATAGAATCTCCAGGGAATGGGAGCTGACTGCTGGAGGAAGCAGTTTGGTTTAGGTTAGACTGATGGACTGACCTGAATTCAGATGCTCTGTATATATGTTAATTATGTATCCAATAAAGACTGTTGTTAAATTACTAGCAATGGATTATTAAGACTAGTGGATTACCTAAATATAAAACAACATACAGAGCTGCCATCAGCATCAAATGATGCCTTTATCTGAATGTGGGATAGATAAACTGTACATTCAGAAGGGTGACAATGCATAACCCAATGCAGAGCTAGCATCTTTCTTTTTTGTTTGCAATTTGTCCTCCTATCTTTCCCCTTTTCTTTATCAAAACAAAATGGTATTTCAATGCACAAGGCTACATAAATGTAGTGCTATGGTTGATATTTTAAATGTATAAACATCAGGAAATTAAATGACTAGAAAATATTTCACTGTTAAATACTGGAAACCTTGGAAAGGGGCATATCTAGTGGTTAGGGCAGGAGATTGGGAGTCAGGAGAACTGAGTTCTATTCCTGGCTTTGCCATAGACTCCCTTTGGATGATTCACTTCACCTCTTTGTGCCTTTATTTCCACATCTATACAATGAGAACAATAATACCAAGTTTTGTTCAGCACTGTGAGAGACTCAGAAAAAAAGGAACAATAACTTCAAAATGTAATTATACTGTAATAACTAGTGTTGAGCTAGAGGTGGGGTAGAGCAACAAAACTCTAAATCATGCCAAACTGGCTGATTTTATTTCCATATTCACACACAAAAATCAGCCAACTTTTGTAGGAAACTTTTGGGCCCCACAAGCCTTTCAGCAAAATTGAAACTCGTGCTATCTGTGGATAGGTGTGAAGTGTTTGAGGCTGAATTTTGTGCTTTGATAACAAAAGTTTATAACTGTGATCTGATTATATGACAACTGGATTGTTGAACACCCTCTTCCCTGTCCCTTCTCCCCATGCATGAGGCTAAATGAAAATTGCTGGTATTGTTCTGAGTTCCCCTTTGAAAATGGCAAGTCACGCCCAGCTCTAGTTATAACCTTTCAGTTCAGAACCTTCAGCACTTTTCTACAGCTTTGATTTTGAATTTAAAGCCACTTCTCTAGAAAAGTGAGTTTCACCTCACTCGTTCTTTTCTCCAAGGTCAACTGCCTTATATCCCATTCCTTTACAGTGTTTGACTTCTTTCCACCTGGGAGAATTTGCTCCTTTCCACAACTATCCTATCCTTTCTTGATTCCTTCTCCATTTCTATCTAGCACAGTAACCATGAACAGTAAGAACATAACCATATCATATTCTGCCCACCCCTGACTTTTTAGACTGTTGAGTTAATGGAGACCTTACATGATGATTGAAACATTAGACTACCATTACACTTGGATAAAGCCTCTACTCACCTGTTGCGGACACATTTGGCTTCTCTGTGTCCAGCTCTGTTTCAGGATCTTTGGAAATGTCAGACTTCTCTCCATCTGCCAAGTCTGGCTGGTTTAAGTCGTCACCAGGTATAGTCCCCTCAATACTCTCTTTCTCCGATTCTTCCTTTCCTTTATAAGCAAGAATATGCCACTGAGACAAATCTGTGTTTCTCTTAGCCTGCATCTTTTTTCATAGAACTATTGCAATACTTGCTCAAAATACTCTTGAGAGGGACAGCAGGTGCAAGCATATGCAACAACAGTTCAGAATTAAATTTTCATTTAAAAAAACGAATCTTCTTGTCATTATGATGACAAAGAAAATCTTCCAAATGTGAATCAAATATAACTCAATGCAGCACTGTTTACAGTTCTAGTACCTCTGCTGTTGCTCATAGCTTTGCCAAGCTGCAACAGGGTAAAATTAACATGCTTAGTCAATTTCATCACTGCTATTCAGAATCCTGGGGATGGCATTATTATTATTCACTATTTCTATCACAGTTTAGTTATGAAACTGTTGATTTCCTCCTCCTGCTGCTATTTGACAAAGCATAAATAATATTCAGAGGTACCGGGAGTTTTTTGTATTTTGTTCTACTGTCTCTTCCTCTTTTCTTTAGAAAAACAAAAAAAGATAATTTGTGTAACATTACATAAATGCAGTGCTGTGGCTGATATTTTAAATGTGTAAAAGTCAAGAAATTAAAAAATGACAGGAATATATTCCACTGTTACATTTGGAAACCTTGGAAAAGAGCATATCTAGTGGTTAAGGTAGGCAATTGAGTGTCAGAAGATCTGGGTTCTAGTCCTGGCCCTACCACAGACTCCTTGGGTAACACATTTGGCCTTGCTGTGCCTCAGTTTCTACATCTGTAAAATGGGAATAATACCAACTTTTTTTTAGCACCATGAGGGGCTCAGAAAAAAAGGAGCTATAAATGCAAAATGTAATGATACTGTAATGACTAGTGATTAGCTATGAAACCCTAAGCCATGTCAAACTTGGCTGATTTCACTTTATGTTCACACTCGCAATCAGCCAACATTTGTAGGAAAGTTTTGGACTCTACAAGCCTTTCAGCAAAACTGAAACTTTCACTATATCTGGATAGGTATGGAGCATTTGAGGCTGAATTTGTTGCTTTCATAACAACATACAACAACATACATTTCATACATTCACAGAATGTAAGGCCAGAAGGGACCATTCTTATCTAGATAACACAAGCCACAGGACTTCCCTGAATTAATTGCTGCTTGAATTAGAGCATATGTTTTAGAAAAACATCCAAGATGGATTTAAAAATTGCCAGTGATGGAAAATCCTCTACAAACCTGGGGAAATTGTTGCACTGGTTTACTACTCTTACTGTTAAAAATTTACACCTTTATTTCCAGTCTGAATTTGTTTAGCTTCAACCTCATGACACTGGATTTGTTATACTTTTCTCTGCTACATTGAAGAGTAAATTATCAAATATTTGTTCCCCATGTAGGTATTTATGAACTGTGATCAAGTCACCCCTTCAATTTCTCTTTGTTGAGCTAATAGGTTGAGCTCCTTGAGTCTCACTACAAGGCATGTTTTCCAACCCTTTAGTCACTCTGATGGCTCTGTTCTGAACTCTCACCAGTTTACCAACATCCTTCTAGAATTGTGGGCACCAGCACTGGACACACTATTCCAGTAGCGGTTGCACCAGTGCCAAATACAGAGGTAATATAACCTCCGTATTCCTACTTAATATTCACCTGCTTATACATCCAAGAATTGCATTGGCCCTTTTGGCCTTAGTATCACATTCAGAGCACATGTTCAGCCAATTACCCACCAGGACCCGCAAGTCTTTCTCAGAGTCTCTGCTTCCCAGGATAGTCTTCCCCCATTCTGTAATTATGGTTTGCATTCTTTGTTCCCAGATGTATAACTTTACATTTGGCTATATGAAAACAAATATTGTTTGCTTGCACCCAGTGACTCAGCTCACCGAGCAATCCAGATTTCTCTGTACCAGTGCATTAACAGTTGATCTGATTATATGACAACAAGATTGTTGAACACCCTCTCCCCTGTCCCTGATCCAATGTATGAAACAAAATGAAATATTGCTGGTTATGTTTTGAGTTCCCCTTTGGCAAGCCAGCTCTAGTTACAACCTTTCAGTTCTGAACTTCCTGCCAATTATTATACTTTTCGACAAGTTTTTTAATTTAAAGGCACTTTGCTGGAAAAATGAGTTTCACACCACTCATTCTTTTCTTCAGGGTCAGCTGCCTTATATCCTGTTTCTCTTTACAGTATTTGACTTCTTTCCACTTGGGAGAACTTATTCTTTTCCACAACTTTCCTCTCCTTCCTTGATTCCTTCTCCATTCCTGTCCAGTAGAGTAACTATGAGCAGTAAGAACATCACTACATCATATTCTGCCCACCACTGTCTTTTTAGATAATTGAGTTAATGGAGATCTTACACAACGACTGAAATATTAAACTGTCATCAGACTTGGAGAAAACCTCCACTCACCTTCTGTTGAGGACTCATTTGGCTTCTCTGTGTCCAGCTTTGTTTCAGGATCTTTGGAAATGTCAGACTTCTCTCCATCTTCTAAATCCTGTTGTCTTGACTCCTCTGGGTCTTCCTCTTCTTTGTGAACAAGAGTATGGAATTGAGACAAATCTCTGTGTTTCTGTTAGCCTGCCTCTTTTATCATAGAACTACGTGATACTAGCTCACAGCCCTCATGAGAGGGACAATAGATGCTAGCATGTGCAACAGCAATTCTGCAGAATTAAATTTTTTTAAAGTTAATCTTCTTGTACTTATGATTATTACAAAGAAAATCTTCCCAATGTGAGTTGAGCGTAACTCAAGGAGTGTTGCCTTTTGTTCTAATAGTCTTCTGTTGCTCATTGTTTTGCCCAGCTGCAGCCATGTGAAATTAACATAACTCATTAGTTTCATGGCTGTTATTCAGAACTTTAGAAGTATTAAGTATTATTATTATGTATTTATTTGAATTGCAGATTAGTTGGGAAGCTGTTCACGTCCTGCAATAGAAAATTATTAGTAACAGAGAGGGGCACTGGAGCTATTCACAGGGGAAGAGAACCCAAATTATGGACTGTAAGGGAGAGGTGTAGTAGCAGAGAACTCCTTCCTCTCTTCTCTCTCCCCAGCAACAACCAGGATTCTGAGACCCTCTTTCTTATAGTATTTATATGGTTCTGGTGGGAGAAGAGAGAGAAAACACTCTGTCTCCAGCAGATTGGGGGGAAGCTTAGTCAGAGACTGGTATTCAAAAGATAGGGCTATTAAACAGGGTCCAGGCACAGTCAGAGCTGTCCCTGGGGTAGGGCAAATTGGGGCAACCGCTCCAGACCCTGCGCTATGGGGGGCCCCCACGGTCGGTCCTGGAAGAGAAGAGTCCATCACTTCCATTCTGTGCCCAACACCCCCCTAGGGATGGCCCTGGGCACAGCACCCTCTCCCTTCCCAGCATGATTTGAGGGCTTCAGCCAGAGGTCAGGCGTCTATTACAGGAGTGGGTGGGGGGAGGTTCTGTGGCCTGCGATCTTCAGGAGGTCAGACTAGATGATCCCTTCTGGCCTTAAAGTCTATGAGAGGGACAGAACAGGTGGTCGGGATTCCCCAGGCAGGCGCTGCCCTTGAACCTTGCTGATATGTTGCGTAGATGTAATAGGGACGGACCCGGTCCTCGGCCGGCGGGATCGAACCTGGGGTCTTTGGAGCTTAGTGCATGAGCCTCCACCCCATGAGCTAAAAGCCAGCCGGCTGTTCGCTAAGGCTGCAGAGCAGACTCATTTTCTCCCTCTCCCTCTCTCTCAGTGGTGTGGGTGCCAGTCGAGGGGACAGAGCACCACCCCCAGGAGGTGCGGAGTGTGGGAGCGGGGGTTACAGACGGACCAGACATTTGCATTTTAAACCGCAATGTCACTGACTCCAGCGTCTGTCAGCTCTGGCTGACACTGTCCCGTCGCCCCCCCGCCGCCGCCGCCGCCGCCGCCGCCGCCTGGCCCGGCCCCGGGGCTCTAATCCGTTCTCGGGCAAGCGCCGTCTCCGCTGTCATCACACGCGGCTTCTCCCAGCAGCGGCTGGCGTCGGGCCCTGTGCTAAAAGAAGGCCCAGAACAGCTGCCCCTCTCCCCGGCAGGGCCGCTGCGCATTCGCTGCCCGAACAGGCGGCGATGAAACAAGGGGACTTGCCCCCGCGCTCGGTACCTGACGCGTCCCGCGGCCCCTCCGCCTCCATCGCTGGTTTACCTGGTTGCTAGGCAGCCGCTTCCGGGGCCCGGCGCCTCCTGGGAATTGTAGTTCGAACGGCCGCGGGCCGGGGCTCAGGCTACGGACCAGGCCCCGACAAGGTGACTTGAGCGCCGGGCCGCCGCGCGCGGGCGCACGCGCAGAGCAGCCCAGAAGAACGTGCCGGGGTGCGGGCTGGAGGCTTGCTGGTTCTGTAGCCGTGTCAGACACAGTCATAGTGGTTGCTGTTTTACACAGGCAAACACACACACACTGACAAACACATCGCTTCCTTGAGGATTCTCGGGGGAGGGAGGGGACTTGATTGGCCACGTTAGTGATTTTTTTTTTTTAAAACTAACAAAAAGTTTCAGAGTAACAGCCGTGTTAGTCTGTATTCGCAAAAAGAAAAGGAGTACTTGTGGCACCTTAGAGACTAACCAATTTATTTGAGCATAAGCTTTTGTGAGCTACAGCTCACTTCATCGGATGCATTCAGTCATAATGTCATACAGTAGAATCTTATAACTTTAGATATGTTGCCACATATTTTACCAGGACAATAATGATCAGCAAATTATGAGTATTGAAATGATGTCTCACAAGGCATTTGTACTTAGTACAAAATGTATCATAGTTTGTAAAAAGGGTAAACAGGAGCACACACTGACTTAACCTACATCTAAATCTACATTTTGCAGTTTGAGCCCAACTCCAGTTTAAAGGGAATAGTTAAGATTATACCACCTCTGAGCAACAAAAATTCACTGATGAAAGTGCAGTTAGACATAGCCTAAGACATGTTCCAAGTCTGGAGAGCAGTCATAAACCAGTTCCCAAAAGACAAAAGGCTAACCGGTGCCTCAGCCATCAAACAGGCCATCACCTGGTTAAGTGGTCATTCATCAGTCCAGATTGTACCCCGGGTAATGTTACACCCATCTTTGCTTTAAAGTTAAAAGGGAAGACACTCCAACTCTTTATATGCTCTCAAGTTATCACAGAGCAATGTTCACATGAAGCATTTTGTACTATCTACCCCCTACTATGGGGCATTAGTGCATTATATTCCTAGAAGTTCCCATGACTTGCAGCTCCTGAAACTGCAGGTTTGGCAACAGTACCTGAATCAGCTCTGAGCAAATCTGGCCCTGGAATGTGCAATATCCATTCCAGGCTCAAAAATCATTCCAGTGACCAGTCAGGTCACCATAATAGCTAAGGTTATAAAATAGTTTTCTATAATATCTTGCTGTTTTCGTATGGTCATAACTTTCCAGAACATTCATCTTTGGGACTGAAATTTTTCATGCCTGGTCTCCACTGGTGAATTATTTTGGAAGGTTTGAGCAAAATCTCTCCAATCACTTTTATATTATGGGTTCCTGAAAAAAAATATTATTGTGGGTTGGGTTAAACCTCTTTTAAGCTGTTGGATGTAACCACCACCCCTCATTTAAGGGAGCAGTAAGAGACATCTAAAACTTATGTGAGTCTGCCCAGGAATTAGAAGTGTGTGAGTGCAGGGCTTTGATTAGTATGGGTGTGGGGGGGAATGTTGTTTGTTTGTTGGCAAGAGGGAGAGACAGGCAACACCAGGGGAGGCACCACACAAACAGAAGGAGCAAAAAGGTCTAGACGCTGCATGGAATGATGGTGAATGGCCCTTTGAGAAGTCTTAGAGTGAGGTTTTTGGGTAGGAGTACTGGTTGAAAGAAGTAAAGAAACTATGAGTAAAGAAACTATCTCTTGCTGTTTGATTTTTACTGTGTTCAGGGAAACAGGACTTTATGTATATTCTCTGTGGATAAACAAGATTGCATAAAAAAATCACTCTATCATCAGTTTCTCTTCCTAACTGTAACAACCCACAACACTCCTAATTTAGTTAACTACTGAGGACAAACATTTTTCTCACTACAAACAAAGTATAACCACACTGTTTTGAACAGGACTATGCCAAAAATGGTTGAGCTTTGAAACTAGAAACTTGAACTGGGTTTATTCCTAACTAAAGACTAGAGAGACTTTGCTTGGCATAGATTTACCAATGGTATATGAGCATTTGAAAACTGCACACTGAATATGCACTTTAAATTCTTTCATTAAATCCACAGGTGTTCAGCTAAGTCCTGATCTTGCAGGCAGGCTGCTATGCCTGTAAAGGTACCCTTTGAAGTCAATTAATTTGGTTCCTATGCAGGGAGGGTAATGACTTTCTTTTTGTGCAAGAGACAAGTTAGGTGAGGTAATATATTTTATTGGACCAACTTCTGTTAGTGAAAAAAGACAAGCTTTTGATCTGCCACCGAGCTTTTCTTCTTATTGTTCAGCACACAGTGTATTGTGTTTGTGAGAGCAGGAATGTAAGGTAGTATATGCTAGTAGTTTGCAATTATAGAAAAAAGTTGCTGAAGTTGTAGCAAAATGACTCTGCATCTGGGAGTAAGAAGTATATGGAGGAATTTTTTTCCTGTTTGTTTGCTTTCTCTGATGCATGGAGGAAAAGAGAAGTGATTTGACTCCAGAAGGAAGGAATGCAAGCACAGGGAACTTATTTTTCATGGGGAGGGAACTGCACTAGCTCTAGGATTTGTTTGTTGTTGAGTTGGAATTGGAGAAGGCAGCTGTAACGGAAGATGAGCCAGGCAGGGGAGGAACAACTCTAAGGGTTGACTGTCAGGCATAGTTAGGGAGAGAGGAGGAAGTTTCACAGGGGAAGGAGAAACAATAGCTTTAGATTTAGTAGATGCAGTACTACTTTGCCTGTTGCCACCCTACTACTGAAATTTTGCAAGCAGGTCCTCTACAGAGGATATTTCTCTATGCCTCAGTCCTGTGAAATGGGGACAGTAATATTTCCTTACATCATAGAGTTGTTGTGAGGAGACACAATAATATTTATCAAAAAGAATGAGGAGTACTTGTGGCATCTTAGATTTATTTGAGCATAAGCTTTCGTGGGCTAAAACCCACTTCATCAGATGCATGCAGTGGAAAATACAGTAGGAAGATATATATATACACCCAGAGAACATGAAAAAATGGGTGTTGCCATACACACTATAACGAGAGTGATCAATTAAGGTGAGCTATTATCAACAGGAGAAAAAAACCTTTTGTAGTGATAATCAGGATGGCCCATTTTCAACAGCTGACAAGAAGGTGTGAGTAACAGTGGGGGGGGGGCAGGAGAGGAGGAAATAAGCATGGGGAAATAGTTTTACTTTGTGTAATGACTCATCCACTCCCAGTCTTTATTCAAGCCTAATTTAATGGTGTCCAGTTTGCAAATTAATTCCAATTCAGCAGTCTCTCGGTGGAGTCTGTTTTGGGACTTTTTTTGTTCTAATATTGTGACTTTTAGGTCTGTAATAGAGTGACCAGGGAGATTGAAGTGTACTCCGACTGGTTTTTGAATGTTATAATTCTTGACGTCTAATTTGTGTCCAGTTTTTTTCTCCTGCTGATAATAGCTCACCTTAATTGATCACTCTTGTTATAGTGTGTATGGCAACACCCATTTTTTCATATTCTCTCTCTGTGTGTTTATATATATATATATATATATATATATATATTCCTACTGTATTTTCCACTGCATGCATCTGATGAAGTGGGTTTTAGCCCACAAAAGCTTATGCTCAAAGAAATTTGTTAGTCTCTAAGGTGCCACAAGGACTCCTCCTTCTTTTTGCTGATACAGACTAACAGGGCTACCACTCTGAAACCTGAATAATATTTATGATGCACTCAGATACTATGGTGGTAGGGGACACACAAGTACAGAGATAGCTAAGATAGATGTTCAGCCCCCACCCCCGCAAAAGTGCCTGCATTTGTCTGCTGTGTGATGGTGCCTCCCTCCTTGTTGGTAGTTTTGAGAAAACATGGGAAAACAAATTCATGGTTCCAGATTCTCTCAGCTCATCTGTTTTTAAGTAAATGAAGCCAGGGGAAATGAGGTTTGTCATCTTAGAAGGGGGAAATTTGGAGGGAGCCTCTAGTTAAAAAATGAGCACATTTAAAAAAAATCCCAAGCACTATTGTGACCAGTTGTGTTTTTGTGCGGGGATTTGAGATGATTGTACTAACTTTAAGAGATGCTCGATTGTCAGTGTCAAAAGGGTGCGACATAGGAGCACATGCTAAGAGACTGGTGTTTATTTCCAGTAGCTCCTGTGCCCCTCTGTATTGTAAACTCAGCCCTGCGATGAGAATGGATTTGCCTGCTGGACTTTTTAAGGGAACTGTGAGGGGGGCTGAGGGAGGAGTCTCCCCGGCTGTCAGGCAGGGGGAGTGACTCTGGTTTGTTTGTGAGGGAAGGCAGGTGGCAATGAGCGAGGGAGAAGAGGAGGGGTTTGACCAGTGAGCGGGGAGGGATCACCACCTGTAGGGCTAGTGTATGGCAGCGGGGAGACGAAGGGACAGGAACAGGAACAGCAGGTGGAGGAGGAAGGCAGTGGGGGAAGGGCGGTCAGTCCCCGGGGGAGCTGGCAGAGAGCCGCAGAGGGCAGTGGGGCGGAGGCGGAAGGAGGCACAGGTGGGAGTGGGGCAGCGGTCTCGGGGTTGGGAGCGAGGCGGAGCGCTGGGGTGGCTGGGGCTGTCGCCGTGACCCTCCGGGGAAGGCGGCGCCATGGCCCGGAGCTGGCGGTGGCTGCAGGGGCTGGTCCTCACCTGGCTCCCCATAGGTAAGTGGGGGGAGCGGGCTGCAGCCGGGTCGGGCTCAGCGGGAGCCGCGGCCGCACAGGGGCCCGCCCCGAGTCCTCTGGGCCCTAGGGGCGGCTCGTCAGCGGAGTCCTCCCCTGCTGGGGTCTCTGATTCCCCTCCCCGCAAGTACTTGGACTCTTCCTCCTCCCTTTCCTGGAGCAGTTCTGGGGCGGGGGGTCTCCTCCCTGGGGGCCCTGCACCCCTCCGGGCTGGGGTTCATGCATCTCTGGAGAAGGGACAGCTGGGCGTCCACGGGGCGGGGAGGGGGAGATGCTGGGGCTCAGTGGCTAGCCTGGGTGCTTTGCTATCCACGTGCCCCCTGCCAGCAGGGAGCAGCCTTGTCCCTAAAGCCCCTTGTGGTGGGAGGGGGGTGAGTTCCCTGGGAGAAGGGGCGAATGGGGCTGGGCTGCTTTGCAGCCTCCCTTGTGGTTTCACAAAGGGTGACAGTGCTGTAAAGATGGCCAGACATCCAGAAAAGGAGGCTTCGGACAGACAGGGCTCCTCTCCTGAGAAATCGCTGCTCCCAGCCCTGACCCGTTTCCTGCTGGCTGGAGGTATTGACTGTAGCATTCTTACTGGGTTGCTGGACATGATTCAAAGATGGCCTCATGATTTTATTAAAGACCCTGTATTCATAGGGAGCCAGTGTACAGAACAGAATACAGAGTTGTGTGTGCTCATTGATTGTCTTGTCTGAGAGAGATACTGCTATATGATTGTGACGTTCCCCTGGTGTCATCTGGACCTGTGATCTGCTATGTCACTCCAATCCTTGACTCTGGGAGCCAGCCTTACCCTGCTCCACTGTCAGAACCCCCACTCCTGGGCTGTTCACACACAGCCTCTGGCATGTAAGCTGCTCCTTGGATTGTGCAACCAAATGACACTAGCCAACGTCTCCAGCCCCAGACACAACCCTAGGAACCTCCGTCTTGCAGTGTCCAGTTATGCCCGCTGGACACTGCAAGTTTATATGAGTTTGTCAATTTAACAAAGAAATTGATCTGTACCAGGCTTGTTATCCCAAGGGGAGTCTCTGACGTGCTTCAAACCAAATGCACTGCTTCAGGTAGAATAAACAAACAGATTTATTAAGTACAAAGATAGATTTTAAGTGATAGGCAAAAAGTCCGAGTGGTTACCAAAAGAAAAGAAAATATAAGCACACAGTCTAAACTCTCAACCCTATTAGACTGGGTAACATCTAGATTAAACAATTTTTTCTCACCACACTGGATATTGCAGTCCTTTGGCCCAGGTTTGAGGAACAAACCTGTATATTAATCTCCTCTGTTGCAGTCTTGTCTTCTCAGTGTCTTAGTTGCTTGCAGCGAAGGTGGGGGCAGGAGAAGGGCCCAGTATGTGTCCATTCTGTCTGTTTTATACCCTTAGTCCATGTGCTTGGGGAGCACAAATCCAGGCATGTCTAGGGGGCATTGCTGAGTCTCTCCAAGCAAGGTTGAGCAATTCCCCTGGTGGGGCCTCATGCAGGTGAGTTATTGCATTGTAGCTCCCTTGCTGCACAATGGCTGTTGATGGGTTGTTTGATACCCCACCAGGACATTGGTTACTTTCCTTGCTGTTGCCTCCGGGGAGCTAATATCTGGCTGATTCCCCAATTTACAGCATATTTTAGTGATCACCATACAACACAATTCTCATAACTTCATATGCATTAATGATACACATATGTGGATAGAGAAATTACTTTCAGCAGATTATAACGTTTCCCCTGATACCTTACAAGACATGCTTTATATGTAAGATCACAATTATATGAAAAAGAGGAATATGGGGGTTACAGTATGCTCCCCCAAGGTATAGAATGTCACAGTGATGTTCTAGCTAAAATTTCCATCTGATAGTCGCAGGTGAGACCCCAGTAAAATGCACTGCAGTGGTTCAGCTTGGATGTGACAAAGCATGGATTACCACAATTAAGTCTGTATCTGAGAGGAAGAGGCTATTTCCTGACCAGCCAAAGATGGGAGAAAAATTATTTCTGATGACCATTACTATGTTTTGGGTCATAGGAGTAGCAACTGTTCCCATAAGAATTCCAAGACTTTGTGCAGCAGTGGCCAACAGAGGTCAGATTTCCCTAATTAGAGGGTGTGGTTTATCTAAGGACTTCTCTCTGCCAGCATCGCCCCTACTTCATCTCTGTTAATCCTGAACCAGTTGACTTTCCTCCAAGTATTGCTTTCATTCTAATATTGAGGCACCAAAGTAATGCCATTGTCTGTCTGCTCCTGAGGAGCAAAAAACCTAGTTGTGGGTGGCACCTTAGCATCTTGCAGTCTCCTTCATGGCTTGACAAAGGTCTTGGACAGAAGAAGAGATGAGATGAGATCAGGCCTTTGGGAAGAAAGGGTGTTCATTGTGATCATCTCCAACCTATCTGAAAGGAATGAATGAAGCCTTCTTAAGGTTTGTACACACTAGCACTTACTTTGATATAACTTAAGTTGCTCAGGGGTGTGGAAAAGCCCCCTCCCCCAGCAATGTAAGTTATGCTGACTTAAGCGCCAGTGTGGACAGCGCTTTGTTGGTGGGGGAAGCTCTCTTAACAACACAGGAGCCGCTTGGGGAGGTGGAGTAATTATGCTGACGGGAGAGCTCTCTCCAGCTGGCACAGAGAATCTGCACTAGCAGCGCTACAGTGGCATGGCTACATCAGTACTGCTGTAGCAATTCTAGTGCGGACTAGCCCATCAACCCCTGGAAGTTCTTGCGGGTGAACTAGTAGTACCCTGTGGCTAACTGTTGAAATCAGCCAGTACTTCTATCAGTATCAGCATGGACATTTGGCCTGGGTATACAGCTGTAAGGAGATGGATCAGCCAGTGCAATCATTGCTGTCTCCCTGCCATATTCAGCTTTGAAGCCTGACTGGGACTGATACAGAATTTTCATAGAGGTCAGATGCTTCTGGAAGTGGTGTGGCATTAACTTCCCAGTAACTTTAGCAAGGATGAAAAGTTACAGACGGGGAGTTAGTCTGCAAGTTCATTTGTGCCCAGTAATGGCTTCTTGAGAATGACCTAAACTATCACATGTTTTACGGTGACAGTTAGTTTCCACTCTTGGAGGCAGACGCTGATGAACTTGATCAGAAGTAGGACCAAGTGTTCTTCATTTGATTTCACCAGTCTTCAAGGGCAATGCCATTTCACCAATGAATATGAGATCTGAGGCTTCAGTTACTAAAAAATCTAGCAAGTATTCAGTCTGATGTTCTCTTCCAGGCAGGGGGAGAGACAGCAACTCCTGTACCCTACTCACTGGCCTATAAAGTCGAGGGATTCTTTATCTAGCTCTGCAACTGACTGTGTAACCTTTGGTGAGACAGTTAGCTCAATGTTTCAGAAGTGCAGCGCACCTGCAAGTCCTATCTATTTCCATGGGAACTTATTGCATCTTTGAAAACCAGGATACGTACCTTTGTGCTTCAGTATCCCCTATGTAAAATGGAGATAATAACATTGACCCATCTTTGTAAATAGCTTTGAGGTCCATAGATAAAATGGACTATATGAATTCTAGGTACTATTTTATTCGGGCCTGAGAGACACTGTTAGAAATAGTTTATGGGAATGGGATGCTGTGTTGCTTTGATTTGAACCTGAAAGGGGATATGCCCCTGAGCCTCTAAGGGTCTAATCAGCTCAAGATTTGCCAGGTACAGCAGTATCTTTGCTGCCAAAAAGACTGGGGAGTTGGGTTTACAGTGAGAACACTGGCAATATGGGATTATGGAGGAGCTCTTCAAAGATGCAATGGAAGTTAGATGGCTAACTCACAATGACTTTCTGCTGGAGTAGGCAGTTAGGTATCCTTTGCCTTTGAAGATCTCTCCATAAACCCATTTCATCCCACCCTTGCCATATCCTGTCCTGTGTGTGCTACTCTCCCCTTCAGCAGTGTTTGTATTGGGTTATCTAAGGGTGCTGGTGATATCTTTGTTATTATTAATGAAAAGCACACCCTTTTGTGTTATCTTATTTACCCTTGATAAGGGAATGCTGGAGTGTGACTGAGCTAACGTACTGTTTATTGAAACCTTTAAACCTTGTGGGGGCCAGTGGGAGCCCCAATCCATTGATCGGCGGAACCTGGGGATGCGGCAGGTAAATAGCCCAGCCCGGCCCGCTGGGAGCTTTCACTGAACAAGCGCGTCCCAAGTTTGGGAAACAGTGATTTAAAGAATTGATGTTTACATGAATGTGTAGAACCACAGATGCCGTGCTTATTAGGCTAACAAGTCTAAGGCCATGCTAACTTATGTCTGCATATAGCAACCTCAGTAATTACATCGCTTGTGCATATCTACACTTTGCTCCTTGTGTCGGTGGTGCGCGTCCTCACCAGAGCACTTGCATCAATTCTACTGTCAGCGTAGGGAATTGTGGGACAGCTCCTGAAAGCCAGTAAAATGCAGCGTCTACACTGACACTGTGTTGACCTAACTACATTGACCTTGACTCTACGCGTCTCATGGAGGTGGAGTTATAAGTTGGTGTAGTGGGGCAGTTCTGTTGGCGGGAGCCAGATTTTAGTGTAGACACATACGTAGTTAGGTCGACGTAGGTTGATGCAAGGCAGCTTAATTATAGTGTAGACCAGGCCTAACAGCTCCTACTTGTACTTCAGGGCACAGTATGGAGACAGGACTAGATGCCTCTTGAGGTCCCTTCTAGTCCTACACTTCTGTGATTCTATGGTTACCATGCTCATTCAGGATGACATTTTCTTCCCATGGGATAATGATGCATAGAAATGCTTTTATAGGATGCATATTGCATTCTTTGAAGCAATCGGTCCTGGGCATTGTCTGACAGGAAACCAGACTAGATGGACTAATGTGTATGCTATGGGTCAGAGATGGGGACTGGGAATTGGAACTTCGGAGTTCTTACCCTGGCCTTGCTACTGACTCCCTGTGCGACCCAGGGCAAATTTCCTTATCTGTAAAATGGCTATGATGATACTTCATTTGGAGGGTTTTGAGCCTTCCCTTAGTGTAGCGCTTGTGAAAGGCTAGGAGTGAAAGTTGCTATAGAAGGGCAAGTTGGCGGTGCTGCTACTGCCGAATGGCAGCTCTTGTGCAACGTCCATTCCCACTGGCTGGTGCTTCTTGTGTTCTCTCCTGCAGGCTGCCTCTCCCTGCTTGTGATAGTGCAGGATATTGAGCGATACACCACCTTATTTGCTTCTGTGATCCTCAAGTGTGACTACAGCACTTCAGCACAGCTGCAGGATATAGTGGTGACATGGCGCTTCAAATCCTTCTGCAAGGACCCCATCTTTGACTACTACTCTGCCTGTGAGTGCTGTACTCCTCCCCAGAGCCTCAACAATGGGGAGGAAGGAGGAGACTCATTAGGGGGCGTTGACCCCATATTGCCCACAAACCAAACAGTATGGTAGTATTTCCCACAGGCTCTGGGCTGGGGAAACTTTGTCACTGAGGGGAGTGAAGGCTTTAAGATTCCACCTCCATAGAAGTTCTAGCCAATAGCAGCCCATCCTCCTCTTCATTGCATCATCACTGGTGTGCATGGAACCCAGAGCTCTGCCTTTGTATGGTCAGAAACAAAGGCCCTGTGAGCAGTGGCAATGGGCAGCAAACAGACTTTATAGCTGAAATCTCCTGCCTTCATGGGGTCAGGAATGAAGGCCCACATGGTCACAGCTGGCCAGTAGTGACCAGGTATTATAATTTAAGGGGATTGGAGGAAATGGAGCAAATGCCTACTTTTGGGGGGCATGAGCCGTAGCATACTAGTGCCTGTGATGGCCTCTCTTGATTAAGTATCTTGTGTGTGGTCCTTTGGACTGACTTTACAGACACGCAGAACAGCGAACCTTTAACATCTGCTCTCCTTCTCCTCCCCTTGATGTGATTACAAGGGAATACCCTTTGGGGCTTAAAGAGGGTTAAGGTTGGTGGCTGTATGTACATATGATTTACCTCCCTTCCATATGCCTCCCCAAGTCTCAGCTCACCAGACACCTGGAAATTGAGGATTATGCTGCTAGCTTGCTCTTGTGAATAAATCACATTCTCCCTCATCCTCTAATAATTCCACTGGATCCACTGTCCATCTCCGGACTCTAGATTCCATTAGTGCCTACAACGTGCTAGACTCTGTCCATGTACACAGAAAGACACAGTCCTTTCTCCATTCACGAGACAAGCAACATGCAAAAGGTGGGGAAAAGGGAAACAATCTGTACAACTCTATTCACCTCAAAACTCTATTTAAGAAACTAATTTTTTTTTAAATGGTTGAGATTTGTTCCGCTTGTCCCATAGGCTGCATATCTCTGGTCACCTCGTGGTTCCCTCTACACATTGAGAACTGGCCTCCTTTCTGCTCCTCTCTGCCATCTTCATCACTGTGGGAGCAAGAGCCTTCTCCTCTGCAGCTTCTGCGTTCTCGAAGTCTCTCTGCCTCACTGACTTTCCATCTCCATTCACTTTCTAACTCCGTAAAAGATTTTGTCCTCCCTGCTTTGCAGTATGCTTTGTATTAAAGACTCAACACACTTTACTTTGTATAATCACATATTCACTCACTCCCAGATACAAGGGATTAGTCACACAATTTGTCAGTAAGGGACTCCCTGCCCTTTCTGAGGTGATAGCATTTGGGGTTTCAGATCAGGGCTTGACTCAAATCCTTGCTGTGATCTAAGTTGTGTTTAATGGCTTATTTGTAGCCTACCAGGCTGGGTTAGCTCTTGGCCAGGACCCATCCAATGACTGTAATGACAACCAGCGAGTGGTGCGCATCGTCATTCAGAGACGTGGACAGAACGAGCCTGTGCTAGGCATAGAGTACAGACAGCGCAAGATCACCATCCAGAATCGTAAGTAACCACTGGGGAGGAGAAAAGGCATGAATCCAATAACTACCCAACGTTCTGCCTGTCATCGCTTCCCAAAATGTGAATCTGGTCAACTCTATCTGTGACTTACAGACGCTATGAGCAAGGCCTGCAGCCAGATTCCTGTTGAATGTCACCACTGGAGGATGTTTGCAGTTCCACAAGCTAAAGCTGAGATAAGGGCACTTGGATATCATGCAATCACACAAGCTGAGCACCACAGGGGTTAGGAAAGAATTCTGCACCATATGTGGCAAGTGACCAGGTGCATTATATGGAGTTCACTTTCCTCTGAGGCAAGATAGTAGCTACAGCCAGACTTGGGTTACTAGACTGATGTGATGTGATCAGGAGGTAGGATACCAGACTTAATGCATCAATGACCTGTCCTGATGTGGACAGGTGGTGTGATATTGGATTCAATCTGATATGATAAATCCTAGGGATATTTTTCTTACTGTGCAATAACATGCTCTGATGTGGCTGACTGATTTTCCTCTGGGAAATAGGATGACTCCTTGTTAGGAGGAGAGAAAGAAGTGAAAGATAGAGGGATGTGTACAGTGTAAAGGTTTCATCATATTTTGCAGAGGACAGGGTGATGTAGTGTACTATTTGTAAGTAAGGCTATCCTCCAGTGGCTGAGTCCACAAAAGGGATAAAGGACCTGCTGCTGCAGCTGCCAGAGGGAGCTCTTGGTTAGCTCGAGTGGCAGTCCTGTATAATTTGCAGATGAAAAACTAGGGTTCTAGCTCCCCAACAGAGGAAGGAGAGGTGGTGCAGCACCTGTCTGTGATCGGTAGCACAGGAATTTGTTACGCTGGGCTCCGAGAGCAGTGCCAGTCCCAAAGTGCCCTCTGCTCACTGTTTTTCTTCCCTAGGGGCAGACCTTGTGATCAGCGAGGTGATGTGGTGGGACCATGGAGTCTACTACTGTGCCGTTGAGGCTCCGGGAGACACTGCGGGCGACCCAGACAAAGAGGTCAAGCTCGTTGTTCTGCGTAAGTCCCAGCGCTCTGTTTTTCCACCCACCCGTAAATCTCTCCTGTCATTCTCTTTTCTCTCTCTCTCACCTAAGAGTCTCGGGGAGATGCTCAGTCTCTACCTGCAGCAACATACAGTCGGGGGTCTCTTAATTACTCTCCCCCTCCTCCCCAGATTGGCTCACGGTGATCTTCATCGCTCTGGGTGCTCTCCTCCTCCTCGCGCTGCTCGGGGTGTGCTGGTGCCAGTGCTGCCCCCAGCACTGCTGCTGCCGCGTCCGTTGCGCCTGTTGCCCGACCCGCTGCTGCTGCAACGAGGAAGGTGAGGCACAAACGGGGCGTCTGGATCCCGCGCGCGGCAGCGCCCGCAGATACGGAGCACGCCTCGCGTGACTCGGTGCACGGGGGGGGGGCGCTGGGCTTTTCAGCAGCCAGCTAGCCTGTGACGTTTCTCTGGCTAATGTTACCCACAGAACGACGTCTCTAAGATGAGAGGTTGGAGCCTAGAAAACGTGGCCCCCATCCCCTCTCTCCCTCTTCGTCCCAGCTACAAAGGAAGCGACCCCCACCTCCTGTCTCTCTCCTCCCCCCTTACACCATTTTCCTCACATGGCTACCTAAGTGTCATGTCTTCCCTATCCCACTGCAGGTCTTCTACCCCAGCAGCTGAGGTAGGCAGGGACTGCCTTGTCCCAGGCGTCTATGGTAGAGACCCTGCCCTTAGGCTTATTGAGAGAGCTACCATCTTTAAAGTGAGGTTCTGCTCCCAAAAGTAGCTTTGTAAAAGCTGAATGTTTGTGTGTCACTATGGCTAGCTCTAAACGGCTACAGTTTACAACGAGGGCCAGATTACCCCATCTCTGAGCCTTAGATAAACAGACACTTCTGCTTGAGTGTGGAGGGGAGGCCCTGGGGCGGGAGGGGTTGTGTGTTTGGGGAGCAAGCCCTTGTGATGTAGTGTGGGAGGTCAAACCCACCACCTGCAGCGGTGGCTCCTGTCCCACAGGGCAGGGCCTGGATCCCTGCTCCGGGCATTGCAACCTGGCACAGGGGGTTGCAGCGCCACTTAGGTTTGGCCCAGCTTGGGTGGCCCAGGGCAGAGGTCAACTTTTTTGTTTGTTCCTCCTCCTTCTTTCTCTGATTCCTTGATTGTAATTTGTGCTCTTCTCCAGTCCTCTCCATTCTTCCGTACTTTTCCCTCAACTGCATGCTGGGATTTATGCATGTAGAAACTCTCCAAGTAATTCTTCCTTTTCTGCCTCTTTTCTGAGGTCCTTTTCACTGTTGCTCTGCTCCATTGCTCCCTGACCCAATTCCTTTTGGTCTTTATTATTATTTTTGAGCATCCAGAAAGCTACTTGTCTCCTCCCAAAGCAAACAAAGAATGGGATGCTAGAGGCATCTCAAAGTAAGTTCCTGGGATAACAGGACGTTATGTGGAAAAACTGGGACTGTCCCAGTACAGCCAGAACAAAGCTCCTTAGATGCACACATTCCTACACATACAGTATCTTTGTTCGCGTAGGCCACTAGAGGGCGGCCCACACCATCTGAAGCAAGAAAAGCTGCCGCTGATGTCCAGGTAAAGGTGAAGGACCTGGATTTTGGATCTCTTATGGTATGTCTACAATACATAGCAGTGGCATGTAGGGTACCTGTAGCTACATGCCACAGTGTAAACAGGTTGCATCCACACTGTGGTGGGTAGCCACATATGTCAGTGAAAAGCTATGGCAGAGGGGAGCAGCCAGAGCTTTTCCCTGCTGACTCCTCACTGCCACAGCCTTTCCCTGTGGTGAGATAAGGCTCCTACAGCTTGACACTACACTGCTAAATGTCCCAGTGTAGACATGGGAGGTACTGCTTGGGCATGTAGAGTCATATACGGTGCATAGCCACAGGATTCAGGCCTGGCTTACTCTACTCATCTAAGCAGTACCTCATAAATTACACTGCTATTTAGACCTGTGTTAGGGGGACATGCCTCATACATACTCTACACAGCTCCATAAGGAGTGTGCAGTGCAGATGTGCCCTTACTGATGCTGGTTTTGATTTTGGTAACAAAACCAGGTGGGTTTATCTTGGTTGGGATTTGCATTACGTATAAAAACACAATGCCCAGTGGACCAAATTCATCCCTAGTGTAAACAGGTATCGGTGCAGTAGAAAGTTCTGGGATAAACTTATTGGTATAGACCAGGGGGGACCTGTGTGTTACTCTCTCCTGTCAGCAGCTTTTCCTTTTCAAGCCCCTGCCACTCCATTGGTCTGTAAGATAGGAGTTCAGAAGGTGTGCAGAAAAGTGTAATCAGCCTAAGAGAGTTTGGCTATTTTACCACTGTGACAGGTTGTCGTCCGTCCCCCCCCCCGCTTTTATGGGGTGCCACCTGATGCACTGGGGTCCACTGAGCTCCCCCGACCCACCAGCCTGGGTTCCCTTACACTGTACTGCTGTGACCGGCTCTCAAGCTCCCTTCCAGCCCACGCACAGCTGCAGGAACACACGCACACATGCTGAGATTAGCTCTGTATGGGAAAGCTCAATTTGGGAATTGCCCAACGCTCAAGTGCCCATCCCCTCTGGAATACAAACCCAAAATTTGTATTATCTTGTGCTGCACAGAAAACTGTACAGCGTAAGCTCATGAAATTCATAGAATCATAGAAGGTTAGGGTTGGAAGGGACCTCAGGAGGTCATCTAATCCAACCCCCTGCTTGAAGCAGGACCAATCCTCAGTTTTTGCCCCAGATCCTTAAATGGCCCCCTCAAGGTTTGAACTCACAACCCTGGGTTTAGCAGGCCAATGCTCAAACCACTGAGCTATCCCTCCCCACAAATGTAGAGGAAGATATGTACATCTTTTTGCCCCCTAGTTATGAATTACACAAACTGGATTTAGAATAAACAAAACAAGTTTGTTAAGTACAAGAGGTATATTCTAAGTGATAAGGGATAGCAAACAGATCAAAGCAGATTACTGAGCAAAATAAACGCGCAAACTAAGCTTAATGCACAAAAGAAATTGGTTACAAGTAGTAATTTCTCACCCTAAATGTTGTTTTAGGTAGGTTACAGAGTTTCTGCAGCTTAAAGTTCCAGATATTCCTTTTCACAGGCCAGACCCCTTTCTCTGCCTGGGTCCCAGTCCTTCTTCCCCATATCAGTCTTAGGTGTTTTCAGCAGTCCTCCTGGGTGGGGATTCCATGAAGAACCAGCAACCTTGATTAACTAGCTCCCCAGACTTAAATAGGATTTACATATGGCAGGAATCCTTTGTTTCCCAGTTTGATCCCCACCCCCTCCTAGTGGAAAAATACCAGCAGTCCAAGATGGAATCCAGTACCAGGTGACATGATCACATGACCCTTCAGTGCCAAAGCAACCCATAAGACAAGGTTTATTTGCAATGTCCACAGGAAGGAACTTCAGAAAGATGGGAGATCAGCATCTTCAAAGACCCATGGTCTTTCCTAATGGCCCATCCAGGCTCATTGCATAGGGTCTGGTGGGCATTCCCCAGGCGTAAACACAGTTGTAATTGTTACATAGTCAATATTCCTAATTTCAGATACAGAAATGATACATATATACAAATAGTATAATCATATTCAGTCAATCATAACCTTTCCAATGATACCTCACATGCCTTATCTTTCACAAAATATATCATAGTTATGCTATAATCATATTATAGCCATATTTCGATGAAGAATATGGGGCATAGTGTCACAACCAGAGGCGCCAACTTCCCCTCTTTCCTGTGGGTGCTCGACCCCTGCCCTGCCTTTTCCCACCCCACCCCGGCCCCATTCCAAACCCTTCCCCAAAGTCCCCACCGCAACTACACCCCCTCCCTGCCCCTATTCCAACTCCTTCCCCAAATCTCTGCCCCAGCCCCACCTCTTTGGGTGGGATGCCCTGGCTGGGATGATTTAGCTGGGGATTGGTCCTGCTTTTGAGCAGGGGGTTGGACTAGATGACCTCCTGAGGTCCCTTCCAACCCTGATATTCTATGGTTCTTCCCCGCCTCCTCCCCTGAGCGCACCATGTTCCCGCTCCTCCCACTCCCTCTTGGAGCATGCTAACGCTGCCAAACAGCTGTTTGGTGGCGGCCAGGTGGGAAGTGCTGGGAGGTAGGTGGAGGAGCAGGGAGGAAGAGGAGGTGGGGCGGGGAGTGAGGGGAGCTTGGCTGCCAGTGGATGCAGAGCACCCACTAATTTTTCCCCGTGGGTGCTCCAGGGTTGGAGCACCCACGGAGTTGGCGCCTATGGTCACAACCACTTGTACCATTTTCCTACCCACACACACTACCCCTTCTCATTGTTGAATTTGGCCCAATATCTGTAAAACCTTTGGAAGATGAAAAACAAATTCTTGCAATAGCCCTGTGAGATCTTTCAGGTGGAGGAACAAGGTAACCGGGCCTTGCCCAAGTCCACACAGGGTGTGAATGTGGGAGCTGGGATTGCCATGAATACTTGGCTCTTACCAAGTGCTTTTCCTCAGTAGCTCTTAAAGCGCTTCACAAAGGAGATCTGTATCATTAACCCCATTTGACAGATGAGGAAATGGAGGCACTGAGATAAATGACTTCCCTGAGTTCACCCAGCAGGTCATTAGCAGAGCAGGGAATAGAATCTAGGTCTCCTGAGTTTCCAGGCCAGTGCTCTATTAGGCTGCACTGCTCTGAAGAGAAACCAATCAGGATTAGAACTCCGTAGTTATTGACTTCCTAGCCTTCCACCAGGTGGGTGGATGGGTGAGGTGGATGGGTGAGGTGAAGGTTGTGTGTGGTTTGGGGATCCCCCAATTTACAAAGAACAAGAGCTTTCACTCTAGGTGGCTTGTTAGATTAAGGAAAACAGCAATGAGAGATCTCCATTATTATAAGATCTCCATTATTTGTTTTAGTATCAACAACATGCAGAGTGCTGCACAAAACGTGAAATGAAGAAAGTCCCTGCCCCAGAGAGCTTACTCTGCCCTAAGCTGGCGAGGACAGAGAAGACACAATTAGTTGTTGTGCGTGGACTCACTTTTTATGGGTGTCCATAGAAGAAGTGAGTCTTCAGGAGGAACTTGCATGGGGAGTGTGTGGTGGTTGGCACACCGATATGGGGCGGGAAGCATTCTACATATCAGAGGCAGTATGGAGTGGGAGAAGGTGAAAAGGATCTTGAGACTGGCATCTTTGGTGAAATACAGGAGTTGGAGTGGAAGGGGAAATACAGTGAGCGGAAAGATCAGTGGACTAGACCAGAGCCAAGTTTGTAGCACTTTCACAGTGAGAACAAGAAGTTTAAACTTGGGAGGGGAGAAATTCAAAGTTGGGGATGACATGGTCAAACTGGTGAGCAAGGAAGATAATTTTAGCTGCAATACTGTGCATCGATTGGAAGGGTACAATATTGTACAGGTGTTGGATCAGCCAGAGAGCAGGAGATTGGAGTAATCCAGACAGGAGCTGGACAGAGCATGACTGAGTGCCTTAGCTCTGAGGCCAGAGGAAGGGATGGCTTTGGAGATACATCATGGAAGATGAAACGGCAGGATTTGGACAGTGTGTATGGATGGGGCAAACGACAGCAAGGAGTCTACTGTGACTCGCCATCACTAAACCAGCTGTAATTTTAGGCAAAAAGGAGGTTGGAAGTGTTGTCGGCAATGATGGGGAATGGAGGTGTTAAAGAGGGATTACGAGGAAGAAGGAAGTAAAGTGCCTCTCTCACTGTGTGCAGATCTCCATCTTGAACTGCTTCACAGCCCTGCCCCTAGTGAAAAAACAGGTCGACCCTTTACTTTTAAAGGTGCATTACATAATGGAACCATACCTCACAAGGGAACTCTTTCTCTTTTTCTTTTCGCAAAACCTTAGATGGTTTTGCACCCCAGCAGAATTCCTCTGTTTCCATTTCTAGCAAGTGCTCTAGACCTTCTCTTCTTTCCTGGGTCATGCTCGTTATGCTGGAACCTCCCTGTCTCTGTTTCAACTTTGTCCCAAGCCAAAGAGAGCCCTTCATGTGGTTGATCTCCAGTAATTCTCTACTGCTCACACCCACATGCTGCCATATACCAAACAAAGTTTGTATCAAGAGCGATGGGCAGGCAGTGTCCCTGAGAAGAGATGCTGTAACTGTGTCTCTTCTTGCCTAGCCCTGGAACGACATCGGTTCGTGAAGCAGGCTCGGACACTCATGCCATGGATGACACACTACCCATTCTATGTGGGAGGTGACAGGAACTCCCAACTCTCTTCTTACCAGCTGAACCCATTGTTGCAAAAAGGTGAGCCTTTGGGTATCCGTGCAGGGAGAGTAAGGTTGGCACTTGAGTCTGTAACTCCTTGGAGTCTACTAACTTGGCTGTTCTTCCTCAGCCACAGTGGCGATGAGATGTTCCTACTATGACTCAGTTATATTGTACCGTAGGGTAAGAGGGGATCCAGTCTCTCTGCCCTGGAGAGGGTGCTCCAGGGGTTATGCTGTTCATAGTCAACTCCTTATAGTCAAAACTGACACACAATGAGTAGAAGGCAATTCGTTTATGCTGCTAGCAGTCTGTATAAATGACTGAGGACAAATGATCCTCAATACCTCTATTACATCTATCAAAGAAACAAGGGAGGATTCACGTTGAGCTTAATTCTTCCCTGTTATTGGTTCCTTATGTCCATTTCCCCCTACCCACCTACCCCCCTCAAAAAAGTAGTCAAAGTTGTAAATGAGTATCAATAACTTAAGGAAAAAGTTAAAAGACTGTTGTACAGAGATGAAGATTAGCAAACTAGAGTAGGATTTCTGATAGGAAAACTTTAAAAAAGCAAACACTGGAAAATAGGGAAATGCAGCATGATGTTTTCCCAAACAACTTTAACTCTACCCTTGTTTGCCATCAACCTGAAACAAGTTTTGTAATACTGTCCTGACAGTTGCACAGCATGCATCTTCAGATTTAGCTCTCGTGATTTCAGGATGTATTATAAACTGCTTATATGCTTATTGCTGGAAGACCTCCTAATCAGTGATCTCTTACAACTAACCGATATTGCCCACTATGCTTCTGTGTATGCTGTCTTTGTACAGCTAGTCAGCTAGTTCTGATAGCTGCTGACATCTTAAGCTCCATTTTCCTGGCCCAACGGTACATCTTGGCCTTGTCTACATTACAGGGGGAGATCCATCTAAGTTACGCAACTTCAGCTACGTGAATAATGTAGCTGCAGTCGACATACTTAGATCTACTTACCACGGGGTCCAAAATACACGATGTCGATGGGAGATGCTCTCCTGTCGACTCCCCTTGCCCTTCTCGTTCAGGTGGAGTACAGGAGTCGACGAGAGAGCAATCTGTGGTCTATTTAGCGGGTCTTACTAGACCTGCTAAATTGACCACCGATGCATCAATCGCTGCATGTCGATCCCCGGTAAGTGTAGACGAGGCCTTATACTCATTCTGTCTGAAAGTAAATGAGTTTGAGACTGAGCCACCAAGGCTGGCATGGTTTAAGATGTGGTACTCTGACGCTTATCTATGACACATGTCTGTTCGGACAGTTCACACTGGCAGAGGACAGGGGCAGAGTTAAGGTTGTTTGGAATACCATAAGTCTGTGTATTTTCTTCTTACTTCTCAACACTGTTGCTCTTAAGTTTTCCCTTATATTATAGTTCATTAGTTTGCTACTCTTTATGCTAATCTTCAAAGTACTTGTTTTCCTTCATAGTATTAAGGTCACAAGTATGAATCAATTCCAGCTTCACAAAATTTTGCATGTGAATTTACATTTGGCTTTTGACGAAGTAGGCAGGGGAAATGAATAGGTGTTCCGGCTATACAGAACAATTTGTTCTTTTTCAAGCAGATAAATTAGAAGAACGCCTCCTGAACTGACATTTCTGGTTTGCTGGATGACCCTGTGACCTATCACCTCTAAGTTCCCCAGAACACTCCAGCCCACTACTAGCTTGGCTTCGGTCCTTGCTGCATGTGATGTTGGGGTTGGGTGGCTTTGCAGGGACCCCTTTGCCTAGCAGGCAGAGAGGGGAGAAAGTATCTGGTAGCTTAGTTGGGCTTCTTTTTGACTCAGGGGAGCCAATTTGCTCATTAGCAGGGATGGGGATGTCTCCTTATTGCCTCGCCTTGACTGCTACTCTCTCTTGTCCCCTATCCTTAGATGTCTCTCTGCAGAGCAGCCTCCCACTGGTGCATTCACAGGGCCAGCTGCCCCCGCAAAACAATGTCCTGGACTATCTGGAGTCTGAGATCCAAAACCTCAACCTATCCCAGCCCCTGCTACCCTCCCACCACTTTGGGACCAACCAGCATCCCAGCGTGCTTTCCTCCCTGAGCTCAGAGATTGTGGAGCGCAGGGTAATCCAGCTGCCTCCCATCACTGAGCTCATCCCATCCTCACAGAGGAGCAGTAGCTTGTCACAGCTGCAGCGAGCTGGCCATGCTGCAGAATCCTGGGGCTCCACAATAGAGGATGAGAGGGAAGACCAGAGAAGATGCCAGCCCTTGAATGGAGATTCTCTCTCCAGCTTTGATCAGGAATCCTGGCACAAGGGGCGAGACCAGCCTCCTCAGAGGCAGAGGGAGGGCAGCTATGAGGGCAGGCACCGGAGTTCCAGGCGGGATGTATCGCCCACACACCGGCCAGACCACGGTAGGTATGGTGGCATCTTCTACTCTGAGGAGGCCAGGGAGCACTCAGGCCGCCGTTTCAACCCCAGGCAGCAGCCTTTGGAGAGGCAAAAATATCAAAGCTCCAACAGAAAGGGCAGCAATTCAGAGCAGCGGGGGCACCAGCATCGCAGCTATTCTCCTCCGTCATGGCGAGAGTCGTGGAGCTCGGCAGAAGAGCACAGTCGCTTCCAGGGGAACAATAGGCAACGCCATCATCGCTCCCCAGGCTGGCCAGAAGACAAGCCACCCAGTTACCGCTCATTGGAAATTATCCCAGCCAAGGACAGCAAACACAGAAGCAGTGTGGGACAGCAGTCGGTGAGTCAGAGTTCCTCACTGCTCTCTCTGATGGGAACGGTTAGTCCCTCTGTGTGTGGGAGAATGGGTGTCAAATGCGCACTAGAGCCTGATGTATGTCAAGATGGGTGGGGGTTAGGTGCAAAATGTCCCACACAGCTTGGTTGAGGGAGGTGCTGAATTCTCCCCCATCGCATGCACACACAGCATAGTTATGGTGTGTCGGAGTAGGAGGGGTATCAAATTGTTCCGCTGACTCACAGCCTTGGGAAGGGATGTCTGTCACCCCAGGGCACATGGGTGTTTTGTTTTGTTTTTTTTAAACTTTGATTAGTTCCATTTTTAAAAAAATTTCAGTTGGCTCGTTACTTCTATAAGTCT
The DNA here is from genome assembly GCF_965140235.1 of Caretta caretta. NCBI lineage: Eukaryota > Metazoa > Chordata > Testudines > Cheloniidae > Caretta > Caretta caretta. The sequence continues at coordinate 201,774,733 of NC_134206.1, forward strand.
CCGCTATTTAAGAAAATTAACATTAATAATTTTGTAAGGAGCAAAATATACCTTTATAAATACCCGTATCTAATATGGCCAAAACTTTCAGACATGAGCACCTAAAGTTAGGCACTTAAGTCCGTATTTAGGTTCCTAAACTAGTGGCCTGATTTTCAGAGGTGCTGAGCAGTTAGTGCCAAGACTGCTGCAGATACCTGGACTGAGAACTGAACTCGCTTCACACTGGACAGGGATTAGCTGAGAACAATTTTTGGGAGCTATCAACCTGGGGCAGTATTTGACCTAGCAATGCAGGGGCAAAATTCCCAACCTCTGAGTTATCCAGCCCACCACCTATGTCGCCTGATTTCTTTTTTTTTTTTTTTAATACATCCCAATTTTTAGGAGGTGTGGGGAAACAAGTGACCTCCAAGTCCCTCAGATGTAGGATGTTAAAACAGAGGGCTCTTGTCAAAAGGGTCATGCCCCACAGCAATGTGGTATTCCCCTTCTCTCTCCTGTCAGAGCTACAAAGATAAATTTCTCTAAAGGAAACCCAGATCCAATTCTAACTCTGTTGCTGGTACAAAGGTCCTTGCTGCTTTGCTACGGAGTAGGGTAGGGAGACATGCTTTCTACGTTATCCCCACACTTGTGATTCTCTCTTTTTTTTCTTTTTTTTCTTTTTTTTTTTTAAATTTTCTCCTGCAGGAAAAAGGAAGTTCCCGCAGTGGAAAAAGCGTGGTCATTTAACATCATGGTGAAAGGACTGAAACTCCTAATGGTTCTGCTTTGGGGCTCCCTTTTGCCCTCCCAGTGTGTAATTTCTGACTGAACAGGAGATCTGTAACAACTGGATAAAATAAAATGTAGTGGAGACCAATGAGGAAACTATGCATAGGAGGCCAGGAGATCAGTGGCTTTTTAACCTCTAAAAACCTTCTTATTCCTTCCTTCCTTTAGAGATTTTGGTTTCAAACAGACCATGGTTATTGCAAGTGGTCCCTTTGAGAGTAGAGTTTCTGGTGGCACTGAACAAATAGCATGTCCTCCCTCTCTGACTTTGAATCTCACCAAATGTTGTGCATGTGGCCCTGAGATTCAGCACCAAACATTAGAATGTTTGCCGTGATTAACAAGTGGTTGTTTCCTTTTGCCTCAGTGAGTTTCTGTCATACAGCCCTAGATGAAACTGTCAAGCAAACAATTCGCTGTGGGCTAAAGGAAGCGTCAGAATGCTACATGCACATGTGAATCTAAGTGCACTCTCTACAAGAGCTCATGGCAACTTCTGTGCTTGGAAAAACGCCTGAATATTGCCGGTGCTTCCAGTTTATATTGACAGATACCTTAATAAGGACATGGAGAGGCTCTGCCTGGCCACTTGACCCAAACTCTAGTGTATTCATGAGTTCAAAGTACTAATCTACAAGGTTCTGTTATCATAGATTGATGCTGTTTTCGGGGGCTGAGCTATGGGTAACTGCCATCCTGGCAACAGTGGGCCTGATTTTCAAAGGTACCAAGCTCATGCTCATTTTAAGTCAATGGGAGCTTGGTGATACCCTATCACCTCCAAAAATGATGATCTCTGTGGATATTTTTTTTGAGGAATCAACCCCTTTCCCCAACATCTCACGTGCTCTGCTTTCCTTCTTGGCCTCTGTCCTCCTGAGGTGCGTGTATGGGGAAAATGGGCTCTAGGAGACGGGTCTTGTCCCCTGCTTTGCTATTGCCCTTCTAACATGCTGTTAGGGAGCTGATCTTTATCCTGAACACTGCATTTTTCCTAAACTTGTTGCTCAACAGATCTGTGGTTTGGTTACTATTGGATTAAGGTGCCTGCCTATAAATTACCCTGTAACTAAAAGCAAAGAGAGAATTTCCTTTGGAAACCAATTGCAATAGGCAGAATAGCAGGTCAGTCTGTTTTTTCTTGGCTGGAAGAGACGAGACAAAAGAATCCTTTTCTCTGGATGTTGAGATAAGAGGCTTCTGATCACCATGGTAAAGCTGCTCTCTAAAGGCACTTTGTGAACTGCTGACGCTAGGGTTCAGCTCTTTGTGTGGAGCTTTGGGAATGGCTTGTATATTATTTTGTAATTCGCAACACCTAAAGGTTGGTCAAGACCTATTCTTACTTCATCCAGTCCATTTCCCAGCTGGCACAGGATTGCTCTCTACAGGACATTTTAAAACTATCAGTGGAGTGCCTGCCACTTCCTTTGGAAAACTAGCTTCCAGGATTGATTTTGAAAATGACCCTTTCTTGCACTCTTGTGGGGAACCACCCTCTGGAATTCATATAAAGTGCTTTTTCTCCCGCCCTAGGGCTGTGTGTATGCCAGATAGATGAACTCCTGATTGGTGCAAGTATCAATGGACTAGTGTTGCCACACTAGGTGTGTTCTTTGTGCTTGTGGTTTTTCCCTTTGCTCACATTTGGGCAGTACTGCAATGTCATGGTAGCAGTGCTTTCTCTGGGTGTCCTATCCCACAGTTCCCAGCACTGCTGCCTGAAGCAGTGGCTGCGAGTGGATTCTGAAAAACTGTCTGGTAACCTAGGGCCGCTGTGAAAGAAGTCAAATTCCCACAATTCCCTGGGAACTAGTGCCATTTCTTAGTTCTTCTCTCAAACTTGGGGCCAAGGATGAACATCCAGCTCCCTCTTACTGCTCTGTAAGAGGGTTGTTTTTTTCTGGATTATCCTGAAAGGGTTGGAGACCAAGGCCAACAGCTGATGGAACATCTTACGTGATGGCCACCATCTTGGCCAGCACAGCAGGGATTGAAACAGGGACCATTAGAGCTAAAAGCTTGAGATCCAGATCCAGGCTGTAGAGCAGGAGACTAACAAACTCCCCTCTTCTGTGGATTGGGGGATGTGTAACTTGCATGGACTACTAAATCACACGTGCCCCACACCTGGAATAGCTGGCTCCATGCAGAACTTGAGGATGATGCTCCCAGCTCCAGTGTTGCTTCTAGGTCTGTTCCACGGTCACATATCTGTGTAACCAAGTTCATCTTGAGACCTGTGATGGACGCAGCAGGGACTGTCTAATTTTATGTTAGAGAAGACTTTTCTGTATTTCCATTGTGAGCTAGCCCCAACATTGCAGCAACCAGAATGTAAGGATGAGGGCTCCATTCCCCAGGGAAAAGAGAGGCAATTGCTCTGGCTACCTTGGATGGATCTGTGAAAATTTTTATTTAAAAATGAGATTTTAATGATATGGTGGTGGTAGTGGTACTTATGTAATTTGGATGGTTTTAATACATTTCTCTCTGTGTGTGGCTGGCTAATGATTTTGTATTCGTTGTGAAGAGTTGATGGACAACTGAATTGATATTAAAGAACAGCATTGTTGCCCCTTCTTCCCACATCAGTATCCCATTCTGAGGGTATGTCTACTCTTAAACCACTACAGCGGCCCACCTGGAACACTGCAGCTTTGCCACTGTCTACACTGCATCAGGAGGGGTTCTCCCGTTGGCATAGGTAATCCACCTCCCCAAGAAGTCTTCTGTCAACCTAGCACTGTCTACACTGGGGGTTAAGTCAGCACAGTTATGTCTCTCAGGGATATGGATTTTTCACACCCATGAGAGGTGTAGCTATGCCTTTGTAAGTTCCCTGTATAGACCAGTCCTGGCACTCAGCATTGCCCCTCTGCTGAGCAGAAGCAGATGTCTGGGGCTGAGCAGGTTGACTTTCCAGGGAGGAAAAATCAGTAGTATGGATTCTGGGTATATTCAGTGTAACTTGCACCCTAGTTCTGAAATGAGATGGTCAAACAGCATGCAGGATAATGCCTTCTCTTCTTCCTACTATCTCAGCCCAGACCAGTGCCCGGCTCCCAAGGAGCAACTGTGCCCCATAAACTGATTCTAATCAGAGCCCAAGGCAGATAGTAAACTCCTGCTTTTTGCACAGCTACTTCTTTCCCCGAAAGCTGCCTCTTCACAAAATCTTGTATAACTCCAGCCTAACACAGCATGTCTTCCCAAGAGACAAAACTTGTTCGCATGCTAAGGGCTGGCCTAAACTGAAAAGTTGCATCAGCATAACTACATCTCTCAGGAGTGTGAAAAATCCACACTCCTGAGAGACATAGTTAAGATGACCTAAACCTTGCTGTAGACAGCTAGGTCAACAGAATAATTTTGTTGACCTATCTACCTCTCCCAAAGGGAGTAGCTTACCTAGATTTGAGCAATGGGAGAACCCCTTCTATTGCTACAGTAAGTGTCCACACTGAAGCACTACAGTCATGCAGCTGTGTTGCTGTAGCATTTCAAGTGTAGACGTAGCCTGTGGAAAAAGAACATGAAGGTTATGTGTAACAGTGCTATTTGATGATGACTGCCAGAATGGTATGATTGTATTAATGACACAACTTGGGGCACCAGGAAGTGAGCTCTCTTCTTCCCTTTCCCCACGAGCTCTTTAGGAGAGCTGAAGAAATTATTTGTGAGTAGTTCATTAATGCTTGTTTTGACCATGTTTGGGCCCCTATTTTTCACTTTTTGATAACATTCACATGAGCTAAATTCTGCTTGTATGAATGTTTTTGGGGAAACTAATTTCAAACCTGTAGCTGAAACATTTAATTTTGTGATTAAATGGTGGACAGTAGTAGTTTAGATTATCCAGTTGGGGACTGGAAACAATACTATGTGGTTTAGATAACAAAACATGCAGCTCAAATATTAAATACTCTTACTTGCATGGAATGGAGCCAGAGAAATCCACAGACTGCTGTTTTGTGTAAACAAATCCACAGTTTGTTTACACAAAAGTTTCTGTCAGGGTTCCCTCCCCACTCTGAACTCTGGGGTACAGATGTGGGGACCCGCATGAAAGACCCCCTAAGCTTATTTCTACCAACTTAGGCTAAAAACTTCCCCAAGGCACAAATCCGTCCTTGTCCTGGGATGGTACTGCTGCCACCACCAAGTGAGTTAGACAAAGATTCAGGAAAAGGACCACTTGGAGTTCCTGTTTCCCCAAAATATCTCCCAATGCCCCTTCACCCCCTTTCCTGGGGAGGCTTGAGAATAATATACCAACTGAATAGGTAAACAAGGTGAGCACAGACCACTGGGTTTTTAGGACACTAAAAACTAATCAGGTTCTTAAAAGCAGAACTTTATTATAAAGAAAAAAGTAAAAGAAGCACCTCTGTAAAATCAGGATGGAAGGTAATTTTACAGGGTAATAAGATTTAAAACACAGAGGATTCCCCTCTAGGCAAAACTTCAAAGTTACAAAAAAACAGGAAAAAAACCTCCCTCTTAGCATAGGGAAAATTCACAAGCTAAAACAAAAGATAATCTAACACCTTTCCCGGCTTTACTTACAATTTTGTAATTTTAGATGCTTATTTCAGACAGGGTTTTAGCAGATGGTTTTTTCCTGCCCTGGCCCCTCTCTGTTCCAAGAGAGAATTAAAACAAAGAGCACAAACAAAACCTTTTCCACCCTCCCCCAGATCTGGAAGTATCTTCTTTCCCCATTGGTCCTTCTGGTCAGGTTGCAACTAGGTTAATGGAACTGATTAGCCCTTTCCAGGTAAAGGAGGGATTTTTATGACCGTTTCAAATAATTACAAAGAGCAAACAAATTCATAAGTCAATGAGCTTGTGTATAGGTGGTAAACTGGATAAATTCATTTCCAGTTGCTGATTCAGTTCTAGTCTCTGTGGATCTTGTTGAACAGTCAAAGGAATATCCCTTGCAAACAAGAAAATTTCTGTATCAATAGAGATGAAATGGGTGCAAAGTGATTATGCTATAACGAGACCCTTTCTTGGGGGTAATGAGTATGCCTGAACCTTCCATTGCAAGCTCTCCTGTTCTGCAGGGCAGGCAGATATTGATCCTGGCAACTGCTTTCCACTCATTGCTATAGAGCCATGAGTGGTATAAAATCTTCTGTTCTCACTGAACAAGAATGGACCCATGTGCCTGGCTATCTTATGCATTTGTAGAGCTCCTATTGCTGCAGTAGGTAGACCCCATTCCAAGACTGGAGGCCCAAGGGGCTGCTTTTTGTGCAATCGCTGAGTTCAAACAAAGTAAACAATCACATCTAGACTGTTGGCAATCGAGCAACCCATAACTGAGAGTGCAAAAAGGCCCAGGAACAATCTTAGAGCTTGTCTTCATGGCAGGGGTAACTTGTGCTCACTCAGCTCAAGTGAGAGTGGCCACACAGCAAAATAACTCTCAAACAGCACAGTGTGTTTGTGGAAGCACTGCAGTGTAGCTATGTCTCCGTTGCATTATTAGATCCAGCAGCACTTGAGCTTCTACCCACACCCCCGACGGGCCAGCTAATGTGAGTTTAAAGCGCCAGTTAACCTGAGCTAGAGATTTTTGCATGTGCGTGGGAGTCAAGGTAGGGGCAACATTCAAATTATCTTGAGCTAATGCTGCAGTGAAGACGAGCCCTTTTGTAGTTCTGCATCTTGTTTAATCTCTAGAATGTGCCTTGTACTATTTTTCTACAATGTCATTCCACTATGCCAGCTGTACAATGAAAAGCCAGATGGTAACTGATGTTTGTATGATTTGTTTTTTGAGTGATTGTCAAATGTATGATTAAAATAAATGAGAACTTCTAGCCATTTGTATCTGTGGTCTATCCTTACTACTTAGACCAAGAAATGTAATCAAGTGCTTAAAGCAGAAGAATGGGAATCAGAAAATCTCTGTTCTAAGAGTGACTCTTGAACTAACCTTATCATTAGAGCTGCTTCAAACATGTTATCTCTCCTTCCCCCTAGAAAATTTTGACTTTTTGTCAAAATGAGAAAAATCAGGGGGTTGGCCAGAATTTTTCAGTTTTCAAATGAAAAATAGAAATTTTTCGGGGAAAGCAGACACTTAGACCCAGATCCACAAATGCTTTTCCCATTACTCCTATTGAGGTGCCAAATTCCCGATGAAATCAATACCTTTGAGGATACGGGCCTTGGTTTTGTTGTAAATGCAATCTCCATCAAGAAATAATTTTGACGGAGAATTTTATGACCAGCCCTACTCAAATTACAGGACTTTAATCCAGTCACTTTACAAATCCCTCTGTCTCAGTTTCCCTCACTCTCTGTCAAATGAGATAATGATAATTATCCTCTGGTTGTAAACAGCTTTGAGCTCGTAAGTGACAACAGAGATAAATAGTACTATGATGTGCTTATTCATTGGGTCTTGTTTGAAAATGAACCCTCTTTGCCTTTTCCACATGCAAGAGAAGCACCTACTAAATGACTGACTTCTTGTCATTAGAAGTACAAAATACGTAGCGTAAGAAGAGGAGAATATAGCTGCTGTTTGCGTAGGTTCTTAGTGGGAATGTGGGGGTAGGGTATGAAGCAAACACTAGCTAAAGGCTCAGGATCTAGTCTCAGCTGGACTGACCCTCCATTACCAAATCCCACTCTGAGCAGGACTTGGGACTCTGTACCTCCTACCCATCCCACTCATCTGACCCTTGTTGTAAAAGAGCCCAATGTGGAGCCAAGCATGACCTCTGACCTGCTTGCTATCTCAAATTAACTTTGTGTAAGTGCTTGTGTTTCAGGCACACTTCTACCCCTGCCTCTGCCAGTGAGAGAGAGAGCAAGGTAAGAACAACATTCCATCTGTCATTTCCAGCTGTGCAAACCTTGTAGCTGATTGGTGTCTATATGGAACGTACAGGAGGGAGTAGAGCAGGGAGGCTGTTTATACCTAATTTCTCCTTTCAGACCAAGGGCTGGATTCACCCAGACTGGTAGCCCACCACTCCAAGGCAGTAATGCTCCCTGGAATGGGGGTGCACTGGCAAAAACCATCTGCAATCCCTGTTCCCACTAGGGACCTGGAGTTAGCTAGCACATTTCCAAAAGCTGGGTAGGGCCAACACAGGAAGAGGTGTGCTGATTCAGTGCTTCTCCCAAGTAGCCTCCACCAGCGGAGTTCCAGGCTTTAAAGAGGAGAGATTCCCTACCCCTTCATGACCACATGGATGCATATTATACCTTAGGTCTGTAGGGGTGAATGTGGCTCCAGGACTAACAGAGAGGAAGCTACCTAAGCAATAGCTGTCAGAGTGTTAGCTAGTAACCAGCAGCTGTCTGATTGCCATCAGCAGCAGAGCTTCTAATGTGGACTAGGAAGGTGCTGTGGAGAGAAGCAGCCTTAGGTATGCAGGCTAACGGTGAGAATCCCCTGGTAGCCACCTTGTGTTAGCTTAGCAAAACCCTTAGGCTTGGCAGCCCAGCAGCCTTCCCTGCAATGGGGAGTCCTAGCACTGAAATGATTCTATTTGACTAGACGTGTTGTAATTTACGGTAATTTAAATCAAAACATGTTAACTTTCAAGTTATCTTCCAGCATGTGCCCTTTGAAATCCTCTGTGTTTTAAAAGCTTATTTAATTTTACCCCCATGGCTTGGCCTCATATTAGCTTTTCAGTTGACCAAGCAGAAAATAATGTCCAGAGAAAGAAGCCTGGATAAGAACAAAGCAGGATTTGTGCTTAGAGTGTTAACTGCATAAACAATGGTTTTTGCTCTTAATTATCCCCAGCATGAACATGCCAAAAGAAACTCTTTTGGACTTCCAGGCAGGTCATTTCTCAGCCATAGGAATACAAACAATAGATCAGTTCAGGCCATCTGGTTCAGTATCCTATGGCCAACAGTAGCCAGTACCAGATGTTGTTTTAGAGGAAGGTGCAAGAATATAGTGTACAGTTTAAGAAGCAACCTGCTCATGAAGGAAGTCTCTTTCTGACCCCTGTGTTAGGTTAGTGATTGGCTTTACCCTGAAGCACGTGAATTTAACTCCTATATAGGATAAAGCATTTTTGCTTTAACATATCTAATGTATGCTTGGGTGTTTTTACTACTTATGCATATTCATGGTACCATATAAGTGAAATAACTTTAGCTTTTTGTATTCAATGCCCTCATCTTTTAAGGAGGTAAAGGATATAAAGCAAGAATGACCTTGATGTCTCTCTCTGAGTTGTTGCCTGTTGTTAATTCGGGGTATACTGTTTTTCTCTATTCAGTATCAAAGTGATTAATTGTGCTTCTGGCTGGTTTCTGAGGGTACTGCATTGAGCTTGTGCTACAAACCATGCTTCAGTCCAGAGCTTTGGCGATGGCTCTGATTCTGCTCCTCAGCACCAGTCTCTCTGGTAAGTCTTAAAACCCTTCAGGCTGGTGGAGATATTCCTCAGCTTTATATGCACTTAACCTGCTTTGCACAAGTCTCTCCTAGCCATGAACTAGGATTAACGCCTGGTAGTACAGGGTAGAGTGCATGAATTTTCATTGTGACTGGGAGTGTGAAGCCAGTTACTAGTGCATCCTCCCACACGCACAGCTTAGTGGGGAGTATCTTAGCACTGTGTTCTGCTGTCTAAGTCCCAGTGCATGGACAGGTATGTGAACACTGGCTGTGCTGTTCAGTTTCGGCTACATTTAGAGACTGAAGATTTGTAGCCTAGAACCGTGGATCCTACACGTGGACACAGGCCTTTGAATCCCGGGGAGACTCTAAATCCTACTACAGTCTTCCAGCTGGTCTCTTTCCACTGCAGCTCTTGGGAGAGCTCAGTGCAAGCATGGAAAATGATCGTTAACGATGGTTAATATTCTCTTCCGCCTCCCCAGAAGTGAGTGCTAAGGCAATCTCAAAAAGACACGTCCGTCGTGACTGGCTGATCATACCTGATTCAATGGCATTTTACGTGTACGAATCTGTGAACAAAGTGTCCCCGAAAGCTGGTCAGTTCTTGGCGGAAGCTGTTCAGACTCCAGTAATCCTTGAGAGCAGCTATGAAATGGTTTCCTCTATTCCTGGGGTGGCTTATGAGGGAATGGGGAGGATTAACTACATTTCCATACGGAGATATCTTTGGGACAACAATAAGAACTACACATAATGGAGTAAACATTATGAAACCCATATACCAAAGCATATTTCTCCTCGTCTCTCCTCCCCGCTCCGCCCACGTTGCATACATACATTTGTTGATTGATCAGCTTCATTGGATATGTCTGGATTCAGATGACCTGATACTGTCTGTTTAAGAGGGTCTGAGAACTGGTTCTGGAAGGAAATCCCAGAGTGTAAATCAGGCTAGAGATTTTTGCATGTGCATGGGAGTCAAGTTAGGGGCAACATTCAAATTATCTTGAGCTAATGCTGCAGTGAAGACGAGCCCTTTTGTAGTTCTGCATCTTATAACTGATGTTTGTATGTTTGTTTTTTTGGAGTGATGTCAAATGTATAATTAAAATAAATGAGAACTTCTAGCCATTTGTATCTGTGGTCTGTCATTACTATTTAGATGAAGAAATGTAATCAAGTGCTCAAAGCAGAAGAATGGGAATCAGAAAATCTCTGATCCATTAGTGATCTTCCAGAAAACACCACTCTGGCCATCTATGGATGTAGAAGCCCGCTACACCAACATTCCACACAAAGATGGACTACAAGCCATCAGGAACAGTATCCCTGATTAATGTCACGGCAAACCTGGTGGCTGAACTTTGTGACTTTGTCCTCACCCACAACTATTTAACTTTTGGGGACAATGTATACCTTCACGTCAGCGACACTGCTATAGGTATCTGCATGGCCCCACAGTCTGCCAACATTTTTATGGCTGACTTAGAACAACGCTTCCTTAGCTCTCGTCTCCTAATGCCCCTACTCTACTTGCGCTACATTGATGACATCTTCATCATCTGGACCCATGGAAAAGAAGCCCTTGGGGAATTCCATCCTGATTTCAACAATTTCCATTCCACCATCAACCTCAGCCTGGACCAGTCCACACAAGAGATCCACTTCCTGGACACCACAGTGCTAATAAGCGATGGTCATATAAACACCACCCTATACCGGAAACCTACTGACCGCTATACTTACCTACATGCCTCCAGCTTTCATCCAAACCACATCACACAGTCCATTGTCTACAGCCAAGCCCTAAGATACAACTGCATTTGCTCCAATCCCTCAGACAGAGACAAACACCTACAGGATCTCTATCAAGCATTCGTAAAACTACAATACCCACCTACTGAAGTGAAGAAACAGATTGACAGAGCCAGAAGAGTACCCAGAAGTCACCTACTACAGGACAGGCCCAACAAAGAAAATAAGAGAACACCACTAGCCGTCACCTTCAGCCCCCAACTAAAACTTCTCCAGCGCATCATTAAGGATCTACAACCTATCCTGAAGGATAATCCCTCACTCTCTCAGATCTTGGGAGTCAGGCCAGTCCTCGCTTACAGACAGCCCTTCAACCTGAAGCAAATACGCACCAGCAACCACACAACAAAAACACTAACCCAGGAACCTATCCTTGCAACAAAGCCCGTTGCCAACTCTGTCCACATATCTATTCAAGGGACACCATCATAGGACCTAATCACATCAGTCACACCATTAAGGGCTCGTTCACCTGCATATCTACCAGTGTGATATATGCCATCATGTGTCAGCAATGCCCCTCTGCCATGTACATTGGCCAAACTGGACAGTCTCTACATAGAAGAATAAATGGACACAAATCAGACGTCAAGAATTATAACACTCAAAAACTAGTTGGAGAACACTTCCACCTCCACGGTCACTCAATTACAGACCTAAAAGTCGCAATTCTTTAAAAAAAAAAAAAAAAAAAACGAGAAACTGCAGAACTGGAATTAATTTGCAAACTGGACACCATTAAATTAGGCTTGAATAAAGACTGGGAGTGGATGAGTCATTACACAAACTAAAAACTTTTTTCCCCTACTGTTACTCACACTTTCTTGTCAGCTGTTGGAAATGGGCCATCCTGATTATCACTACAAATTTTTTTTTCTCCTGTTGGTAATAGCTCACCTTAATTGATCACTCTCGTTATAGTGTGTATGGCAACACCCATTTTTTTTCAAGTTCTCTGTGTGTGTGTATGAATATGTGTGTGTATATATATATATATATATATATACACATATATATATATATATATATATGTAATATCTTCCTACTGTATTTTCCACTGCATGCATCCGATGAATTGGGTTGTAGCCCACGAAAGCTTATGCCCAAATAAATGTTAGTCTCTAAGCCCTGGTCTACACTAGGACTTTAGGTCGAATTTAGCAGCATTAAATCGATGTAAACCTGCACCCGTCCACACGATGAAGCCCTTTATTTTGACTTAAAGGGCTCTTAAAATCGATTTCCTTACTCCACCCCTGACAAGTGGATTAGCGCTTAAATCGGCCTTGCCGGCTCGAATTTGGGGTACTGTGGACACAATTCGACGGTATTGGCCTCCGGGAGCTATCCCAGAGTGCTCCATTGTGACCGCTCTGGACAGCACTCTCAACTCAGATGCACTGGCCAGGTAGACAGGAAAAGAACTGCGAACTTTTGAATTTCATTTCCTGTTTGGCCAGCGTGGCAAGCTGCAGGTGACCATGCAGAGCTCATCAGCAGAGGTGACCATGATGGAGTCCCAGAATCGCAAAAGAGCTCCAGCATGGACCGAATGGGAGGTACGGGATCTGATCGCTGTTTGGGGAGAGGAATCCGTGCTATCAGAACTCCGTTCCAGTTTTCGAAATGCCAAAACCTTTGTTAAAATCTCCCAGGGCATGAAGGACAGAGGCCATAACAGGGACCTGAAGCAGTGCCGCGTGAAACTGAAGGAGCTGAGGCAAGCCTACCAGAAAACCAGAGAGGCGAACGGCCGCTCCGGGTCAGAGCCCCAAACATGCCGCTTCTATGATGAGCTGCATGCCATTTTAGGGGGTTCAGCCACCACTACCCCAGCCGTGTTGTTTGACTCCTTCAATGGAGATGGAGGCAATACGGAAGCAGGTTTTGGGGACGAAGAAGATGATGATGAGGTTGTAGATAGCTCACAGCAAGCAAGCGGAGAAACCGGTTTTCCCAACAGCCAGGAACTGTTTCTCACCCTGGACCTGGAGCCAGTACCCCCCGAACCCACCCAAGGCTGCCTCCTGTACCCAGCAGGCGGAGAAGGGACCTCTGGTGAGTGTACCTTTTAAAATACTATACATGGTTTAAAAGCAAGCATGTGAAAGGATTACTTTGCCCTGGCATTCGCGGTTCTCCTGGATGTACTCCCAAAGCCTTTGCAAAAGGTTTCTGGGGAGGGCAGCCTTATTGCGTCCTTCATGGTAGGACACTTTACCACTCCAGGCCAGTAACACGTACTCGGGAATCATTGTACAACAAAGCATTGCAGTGTATGTTTGCTGGCATTCAAACAACATCCGTTCTTTATCTCTCTGTGTTATCCTCAGGAGAGTGAGATATAATTCATGGTCACCTGGTTGAAATGGAGTGCTTTTCTTCAGAGGACACTCAGAGGAGCCCATTCCTGCTGGGCTGTTTGCCTGTGGCTAAACAGAAATGTTCCCTACTGTTAGCCACAGGGAGGGGGGAAGGTTGAGGGGGTAGCCACGCGGAGGGGGGGGAGGCAAAATGCGACCTTGTAACGAAAGCACATGTGCTATGTATGTAATGTTAACAGCAAGGTTTACCCTGAAAGAGTGTAGCCACTGTTTTATAAAATGTCTTTTTAAATACCGCTGTCCCTTTTTTTTTCTCCACTAGCTGCATGTGTTTCAATGATCACAGGATCTTCTCCTTCCCAGAGGCTAGTGAAGCTTAGAAAGAAAAAAAAACACACTCGCGATGAAATGTTCTCCGAGTTCATGCTGTCCTCTCACACTGACAGAGCTCAGACGAATGCGTGGAGGCAAATAATGTCAGAGTGCAGGAAAGCACAAAATGACTGGGAGGAGAGGTGGCGGGCTGAAGAGAGTAAGTGGCAGGCTGAAGGCAGGGCTGAAGCTCAAATGTGGCGGCAGCGTGATGAAAGGAGGCAGGATTCAATGCTGAGGCTGCTGGAGGACCAAACCAGTATGCTCCAGTGTATGGTTGAGCTGCAGCAAAGGCAGCTGGAGCACAGACTGCCACTACAGCCCCTGTGTAACCAACCATCCTCCTCCCCAAGTTCCATAGCCTCCACACCCAGACACCCAAAAACGCGGTGGGGGGGCCTCCGGCCAACCAGCCACTCCACCACAGAGGATTGCCCAAAAAAAAGAAGGTTGTCATTCAATAAATTTTAAAGTTGTAAACTTTTAAAGTGCTGTGTGGCATTTTCCTTCCCTCCTCCACCACCCCTCCTGGGCTACCTTGGTAGTCATTCCCCTATTTGTGTGATGACTGAATAAAGAATGCATGAATGTGAAGCAACAATGACTTTATTGCCTCTGCAAGCGGTGATTGAAGGGAGGAGGGGCGAGTGGTTAGCTTACAGGGAAGTAGAGTGAACCAAGGGGTGGGGGGTTTCATCAAGGAGAAACAAACAGAACTTTCACACCGTAGCCTGGCCAGTCATGAAACTGGTTTTCAAAGTTTCTCTGATGCGTACCACGCCCTCCTGTGCTCTTCTAACCTCCCTGGTGTCTGGCTGCGCGTAACCAGCAGCCAGGCGATTTGCCTCAACCTCCCACCCCGCCATAAACGTCTCCCCCTTACTCTCACAGATATTGTGGAGCACACAGCAAGCAGTAATAACAGTGGGAATATTGGTTTCGCTGAGGTCTAAGCGAGTCAGTAAACTGCGCCAGCGCGCTTTTAAACGTCCAAATGCACATTCTACCACCATTCTGCACTTGCTCAGCCTGTAGTTGAACAGCTCCTGACTACTGTCCAGGCTGCCTGTGTATGGCTTCATGAGCCATGGCATTAAGGGGTAGGCTGGGTCCCCAAGGATAACTATAGGCATTTCAACATCCCCAACAGTTATTTTCTGGTCTGGGAATAAAGTCCCTTCCTGCAGCTTTTGAAACAGACCAGAGTTCCTGAAGATGCGAGCGTCATGTACCTTTCCCGGCCATCCCACGTTGATGTTGCTGAAACGTCCCTTGTGATCCACCAGAGCTTGCAGCACTATTGAAAAGTACCCCTTGCAGTTTATGTACTTGCCGGCTTGGTGCTCCGGTGCCAAGATAGGGGTATGGGTTCCGTCTGTGGCCCCACCACAGTTAGGGAATCCCATTGCAGCAAAGCCATCCACTATGACCTGCACATTTCCCAGGGTCACTACCCTTGATATCAGCAGATCTTTGATTGTGTGGGCTACTTGCATCACAGCAGCCCCAGCAGTAGATTTGCCCACTCCAAATTGATTCCCAACTGACCGGTAGCTG
This sequence comes from Caretta caretta, assembly GCF_965140235.1. Taxonomy (NCBI): domain Eukaryota; kingdom Metazoa; phylum Chordata; order Testudines; family Cheloniidae; genus Caretta; species Caretta caretta. The sequence continues at coordinate 201,789,973 of NC_134206.1, forward strand.
TCTGGCATTGCAAGCTTCCACAGGGCTATCGCCACTCGCTTCTCAACTGTGAGGGCTGCTTTCATCTTGGTATTCATGCGCCTCAGGGCAGGGGAAAGCAAGTCACAAAGTTCCATGAAAGTGCCCTTACGCATGCGAAAGTTTCGCAGCCACTGGGAATCGTCCCAGACCTGCAACACTATGCAGTCCCACCAGTCTGTGCTTGTTTCCCGAGCCCAGAATCGGCGTTCCACAGCATGAACCTGCCCCATTAGCACCATGATGCATGCATTGGCAGGACCCACGCTTTCAGAGAAATCTGTGTCCATGTCCTGATCACTCACGTGACCGCGCTGACGTCGCCTCCTCGCCTGGTATCGCTTTGCCAGGTTCCAGTGCTGCATATACTGCTGGATTGCGTGTGGTGTTTAATGTGCTCCTAATTGCCAAAGTGAGCTGAGCGGCCTCCATGCTTGCCTTGGTATGGCGTCCGCACGGAAAAAAGGCGCGGAATGATTGTCTGCCGTTGCTCTGACGGAGGGAGGGGTGACTGATGACACGGCTTACAGGGTTGGCTTCAGGGAGCTAAAATCAACAAAGGGGGTGTCTTTACATCAAGGAGTATTTCAGGCAGGACTTCACGGAGGGTTCCAATAAGAAATGGTGCACCTAAGTTATTGTTCTTATTGGAACAAGGAGGTTAGCCTGGCCTCTGATTGATACATGGCTAGATTTACCTCGCTGCACCTTCTCTGTGAGTGACTGCAGTGTGACCTAGAAGAATGAGTCCCCTAGATGGGGGAGGGGAGGAAGCAAATGAATACAGAACAAATCTGGTCTATTTCTTGTTTTGATCCACTCCATCTATCTTTTACATCTTTGGCTGGCAGCAGATGGTGCAGAAGGACTGCATGCCATCCACATCTCATGGCTGCTCGGCCGAAGATGGTACAGTACGACTGCTAGCCATCCTCATCTCTTGCCTGCCCGGCAGAAGATGGTACAGTACGACTGCTAGCAATCTGTATCGCCTGCCTGCTCACCATAAGACGGTTCAATAGGACTGACTGCAGGACTAAAGAGAATGATCTGGTCAAATCACTCCAAATTTAGTCCCTGCGCCCATGTCTGTCCAGGCGCTCCCAGCTGACGTGGCCAGGAGCACCTCGGACATGACGATGACGGCTACCAGTCATACTGTACCGTCTGCTGCCACAAGGCAAGGGGTTGCTGCTACTGTGTAGCAATGCTGTACCACGTCTGCCAGCACCCAGGAGACATAGGGTGACGGTTACCTGAACGGGCTCCATGCTTGCCGTGGTATGGCGTCTGCACAGGTAACTCAGGAAAAAAGGCACGAAACGATTGTCTGCCCTTGCTTTCACGGAGGGAGAGAGGGAACGGAAGCCTGACGATATGTACCCAGAACCACCGCGACAATGTTTTAGCCCCATCAGGCATTGGGATCTCAACCCAGAATTCCAATGGGCAGCGGAGACTGTGGGAACTGTGGGATAGCTATCCACAGTGCAATGCTCCGGAAGTCCACTCTAGCCTCGGTACTGTGGAAGCACTCCGCCGAGTTAATGCACTTAATGCACTTAGAGCATTTTCTGTGGGGACACACACACTCGAATATATAAAACCGATTTCTAAAAAAACTACTTCTATAAATTGGACCTTATTCCGTAGTGTAGACATACCCTAAGATGCCATAAGTACTCCTCGTCCTTTCTGTTCTAAGAGTGACTCTAGAACTAACCTTATCATTAGAGCTGCTTGGAACATGTTATCTCTCCTTCCTCCTGGAAAATTTTGACTTTTTGTCAAAATGAGAAAAATCGGGGGGTTGGTCAGAATTTTTCAGTTTTCAAATGAAAAATTGAAATTTTTCAAGGAAAACAAGGGTGGTTCAGATAGTAAATATCTATTCCCGAGGTAACGGATGATGGCAGACAGAAACAAGAAGTGTGCACACCTGGGGGATACACAGTTCCATATTGCTACTCACAGCCCCACACCTATCTTGCCTCCTGAGTTGAATCCCTACAGGGCAGTTCAAGAGTCCCACAGCCATATTAATGGACTAATTTGTGAGGACTAATTTGTCCCACAGGTAAATATGAGAGAGTGGCAGTCTTATGAAAATAGAAACAGAGGGTACCCCATCCAGAGATGTACCTTACTGATATGTTACTGTCGCCTACAGGAATTTCCTGATGAAGGAGACCTCTAAAATCAGTGTGCTGGCAGAACAGCTGATGGAAAAATTAACAGGTCTGTGGAAGAAGAAAGAGGAAGCCCCAGCCCAGCAGTAGAATTGAGACAAGTCACAAGGCCACTTGACATGAGTAATTAGAATGCGCAGCATCCCCTCTCCTCATGGACTGAGATCAGCTACTACCATAGAATTGATGTCCCTGATGATGTCACTAGAAGGGGCAAGAATACCACCTTCAAAGAGCGGAGAACCTGTCTCCCTGTGGGGGAAAAATGCATTATCAAAGAAGCTGCTGGATGTGGGAAAGGAAATAGAAGGAAGACAGATTCTGTAGTTGAATCTTGAAAGCCAATTTCTCCTTCAACAATTTGGCGACTTGACCTTCCACCTCAACCCAATAAAGTTTTGGATGTGTTTATAGTTCCATTGTTTCCTTCTTTGCATTAAATGTTTAAGTGGATGGTGGTTTTATAACCTCTTGTTCTGCTGCTGTGAGAGCTGATATGATGTAAGGGAAGTGATAAGGCTCAACTGTTATCAGTGATACTAAGCATCATCCAGACAAGTGTAACCAAAATCAGACACTTCTCCTCACCACCTTACTGCTAAATGATGAACTAGCACTCCCGGGAGCCCTCAAGGGTTAACACATTGTTGTTAATGTAGCCTTACATTTTACAAGGCAGCACAAATGGAGGGAGGGGAGACAGCATGGCGGACAAAGACACACACCGTGTGTGAGTGAGATAGAGAAAGATGTGCATTGCCCCTTTAAGTATGCTGATCCCACTCTAAGTACATTGCCTTTTAAAGTAGATCAGTAAGTTGAGACAGCCGCTGCTGCCAGCAAGCTTCTTCCATCCTGAGCCCTGTGTGTCCCCCCTCCCCCACCGCTCTGTGGAGATGGAGTAAAGGAGTGGGAGACAGGAGCGGGGGAGAGGGGACACCCTGACAGCACCCCTCTTGTCCCATCCTCGCACAGCAAGTAGGGGGCTCCTGGCAGCAGCTCCAAGGCAGAGGGTAGGAGCAGCACAGGGCAGTGGGGGGAGGGACACCTGAACTGCCTGGCAATTGATAGCCTACTGGGCAGCTGCCACCCAGGGAACTTAGGGGAGCTGATGGGGGGGCTGTCGGCCCACCATGGTTCCAAGCCCCCACCAGCTAGCTGCAAAGGGCTGCTCTTCCTGCAAGCAGTGGACAAAGCTGGCGGCTGCCAAACAACATTATAAGGAAGCATTGCGTAACTTTAAATGAGCATGTTCTCTAATTGATCAGCAATGAAACAATGTTAACCAGGATGATTTTAAGTGAGGAGTTACTCTATGTAGTCCTAAAACTTGTAGCCTGGCCCATAGACAATAATTAATAATGGTATTTGGCCCTCTCAACAGAATGAGTTTGACACCCTTGATCTATGGTATCTCTATCACCTTGGAAGCATTAAAGAAAAAAGTGTCCTGCTCTGACAGAATGGTACTAACTCTTGATATTCCTCTATGTATCAGGGAGCCTGAAAGAGTCTGTGACCCTTTTCTCCTCTTTCTTCTTCTTCTTCCCTTTCTCAATGTTGTGTTTAAGCACCACAGGCCAGAGGGGCTTGCCTGAAACAGTGTCTGATACTTCCAACCCTCCCTCAGTGTCCTCTCACAAAGTCTCTGCCCCTGAGAACAGGCTCCCTCCAGTGGCTTGGTTCTCACAGAGCAACTTGGAGGGTTGTAGAGGGTATGGTGGGTGCTCTCTGGGGAAATAACACCCCCAGTCCATTCAGAACTGTAATTTTTGAAGTACCAAAAGGACAATCTACCAAAACTAGCCCCTTATTCAGCAGATCATTTGTCTGAGGTAATAAAACTCACCCCACCTGCCCCAGATTCCAGCAGGCTGACTAAGGCTGTGGACAGCAGCTTGGAACGACTTTCGCAGATCTCTAAACTACCTCTGGATCCATTCCCTCTACGGCAAAGCCAGAAACTGTGGTGTGCACTTCACTGTTTTAGTTCTGATTGCACTACTGCTCTTTTGAGGACCTGTTTTGTGAATTTCTTTGTTGCTGTCATTTAGATTGAGGCTTGCTTGGTCAAGTAGGAGTGTGCGCAAACATGTACGTATGTGAAAATAAGCTGGTTACATACGGGAAGATGTAACAGGGTTCAGTTTATCTTGGCGCTTACCACATGAAAAAGTCAGAAACTTCAGCTACTTTCATTATGAAAACACCCTATATATGGGTGTGATATCTCATCCTGTTTTTTCTCCTTCCCTCTTGCTCCACTTTCACTAGTTTTTATTCAGTAGTCTAAAACCATTCCTTGTCTATTGGGTCCTAAACAACCAGGAGATTTTTCTCTGGGTTGTGCTTACCTATTGTCCTGCATAAAAGAGGAAGTCGCTCTTTCTTCTAGGGCTAGGAATCCAGGGTCTGCAGGAAAGAGCCTGAATCTACCAACAGAGCTTGGTGTCCAGCAATGCTGGCTGAACTATGTTTCAAATATGTATCTTGTTTTGTTTAGCAAATTGTTCAGGAATGAATCCTGATTTCTTCTGAATATATTTGTACATATTTGCCAAATGGGTAGACAAACAGTTTTTGGACTAAAAGTTATTCATGACCTCTCCATTTCAGCTATTAGTTGTGTCATGAGATTTAAGATACCTACGCAAGATAGTGTTGTTTTTCCTCTCTTTCACTGAATAAGAACATAAGAACGGCTATACTGGGTCAGACCAATGGTCCATCTAGCCCAGTATCCTGTCTTCCAACAGTGGCCAATGCCATGTGCCCCAGAGGGAATGAGCAGAACAGGTAATCATCAAGTGATCCATCCCGTTGCCCATTCCCAGCTTCTGGCAAACAGGGGCTAGGGACACCATCCCTGCCCATCCTGCCTAATAGCCATTGATGGACCTGTCCTCCATGAACTTATCTAGTTCTTTTTTGAACCCTGTTATCGTCTTGGCCTTCACAACATCCTCTGGCAAAGAGTTCCACAGGTTGACTGTGTGTTGTGTGAAGAAATGCTGGATGACTGAAGCAGGCAAATCACATGCTTCCAGTATGAATTTTCAGGTGAATAATCTGTGCTAAAATTGTGAAGTTTTTGATGTTCACAAACATCCTTAGTGGCAGCCCACCAATTCCTCTCAAGTAATAGGTCACCCCAGCCCACGCACACACATATATATCTTACGGCTAGGCCATGTCTACGCTAGAGACCTTACAGCAGCACAGCTGTACCACTGCAGCTGCGCTGCTATAAGGTCTCTGGTGTAGCGATTCTATTAAACCACCCACAACAACCAGTAGAAGCTATGTTGGCTGGAGAGCATCTCTCACAGACATAGCACCAGAGTAGACAGCGCTTAAGTCACTGTAACTTGTGTCGCTCAGGGGGGTGGCTTTTTCACACCCCTGAATGACATAAGTTATATTCACAAAAATAAAAGGAGGACTTGTGGCACCTTAGAGACTAACCAATTTATTTGAGCATAAGCTTTCGTGAGCTACAGCTCACTTCATCGGATGCATTGATGTATCCGATGAAGTGAGCTGTAGCTCACGAAAACTTATGCTCAAATAAATTGGTTAGTCTCTAAGGTGCCACAAGTCCTCCTTTTATTTTTGCGAATACAGACTAACACGGCTGCTACTCTGAAATAAGCTATATTGACATAAGTGATAGTATTGACCTGCCCACAGTGAGTAAATTTTCATCAGTTATTTCTGCTATTTAACTGATTCTAGTATATAGGTAAATCTGAATAAACCCAAAGGTGTGTGTGTGTGTGTGTGTGTGTGTGTGTAAAAAGCAATGGTTTGCAGCTCCATTAGCCTGCTAATCTTGAATAGTCTGCAAGAAGCAAAGATGTGGATGCCTCTTGCCTCCATGCTTCTGGCCAGCCCCACTTGCTCAGATCATCTGTTGATATAGTTAAAAAGCTGGAGAGATGGCTAAGAGAGCAGTCAGTCAGGGACAGGGGAAGGAGAAAAATCTGCTCCCAAGTTGAAACAGTAACTCATTGTCTATTAGTAAAAACACCGAACTGGGATCCTATGTTTTATTTTCACAGACTCAACACACACGACTCTGAGCAAATCATTTGATGTCTTTGTGACTCAATTTCTGTCTGTAAAATGGAGATGAAAACACTTTCCTGACTCAACTACTAATTTCTATTAAAGTTCATGAAGTTCTTTGAGATCCTTCGATAGAAAGTGCTGTAAAAACAAAGCATTATTACCTCTCATTTACCGGCTTTGGGAAAGTTTGGGATAGAGCTGGTTCAATAGTATTCATGAAACTGAAATTTCAACAAATTTGCATGGGGAAAGGGAGTGGTGGGTTGGATGGATGAATTGTTCCTGATTTCTGCAAACACCCCTTTTATTTCAAAATATCCACCCAAAATAATGATTAATTTTCAGAATAATTTGTAAACTTTTTTCATGAGCTGTTGAATTTGGATTATTGATAGCATATGCTCGTTCACAGGGTATACTTCTTGGGCTCTGATTGTATGACTGAAATCTTGGGGAGGATGAAGATTGACTGAGTAATAATGAATACGTTTCCAGTCTGCATGAGTTGGGGTTGCTGAGTGTTTTTGTGACTAACGGTAGCTATACATGTTCACAGACAATGACTGACATACCGTGAATAGCAGCGAAGTGAAAGTCATTTATTTGCAAAAAAAGAGATGTCCAAAGAATGAAAAAATACTGTTGTGAAAAATCGTAACGTTTTGAAGTTATTTTTCGTTCATTGTGTTTGACTGAGTTTTTGGTGACCTTTTTAATTGAAAATATTGTCAACATTTGTCTTAAAATCATTATCAAAAGTTTTCACTTACTGAAAACCCAGGTTTTGGTAAATGAAAATTGTCTGTAACGATTTGGAGACCATTTTTAATTAAAAACGTGTACCAAAATAATCACAGGAAAAGTAAAAATGTTTTTGAACAAAAAGGCCACTTGTAAGCAAAGCTTTCCATATGAAAAATGTCAGGCAGATCTCTTTAGAGCCACGGCATGCCTCTGTTTTTATTATTCAGCTAGCTGCAGCTGTTGGTGCCCTGCAGACTCATTTCTAGGAAAAAGAAAAGGAGTACTAGTGGCACCTTAGAGACTAACCAATTTATTTGAGCATGAGCTTTTGTGAGCTACAGCTCACTTCATCGGATGTGTAGCTGTAGCTCATGAAAGCTCATGCTCAAATAAATTGGTTAGTCTCTATGGTGCCACAAGTCCTCCTTTTCTTTTTGTGAATACAGACTAACACGGCTGCTACTCTGAAACCTGTCATTTCTAGGAGACATCTGCGCCCCGCTTTTGGCCCCAGCTCGCGGGGTGGGGGGGGTAGTAAAAAGTTTGGGGTGGGGTCGGGACCTCCAGCTTTCAGCACCTCCACCGTACAAAATGTTTCAGCCTCGCTGTCCTATCAGCTGCACTGAGCAGCCTGCCTGGAGCTCTCACTGGATTCCTGCAGCACCTTCTGCTGCCCCCTCAAACAAACACCGACCCAGCGGGAGTTGTGGACTCTCAGTACCTCACTCACAGGGCTGGTTGTTTAGAAGGGAAATGCTGCAGCTGTTTAGATTTACTTCAGAGATAGAGATCAAATACCAGTGCTCACTCCCACTCGATCTGATCCTTGTCTTGAAGCTTTTAACTTCTCCCTCCTCCACCCCCCCCCCCCCGTTGCTTTTCCGTTTTTTTTTTATCTCTCTGCCTCCCCCACCCCCCGCCGTGTGCATTGCTTTCTTTTTTCTTTTTTTTCCCTCCCCCTCGCACGCTTTCCCTTCATCTCTCGCGATCTCTCTGCCGCGGTTAGCTGTCTTCCATATCTGCATTTCTCTCTCTTTGCCTTGCTGCTCTCACTTCCCAGCTGCTCTGCTGGAGCCTAGCTGGACGGGTAGGAATCTGCACTGAAACGGACAGAGAGTCTCCTTGGTTTCTTCCTTGAGCACAAAACCTTTGCGTGCAAAGGCTCGGGGAGAGAGATCAGTCAGCACCTGTCCCTTTCGGCTCAGATTTCGCCGATTCTCTCTCAGTGGGTGAGAATTGACTCAGACCAAGCACGACAGGCCTTAGGGTTCTTCAAAGATTGCACGCGATGCTACCTCACCGAGCAGCGGGCCAGGGGGGAAACCCATAAATCTTTCCTTCTTTGTGTTCTAAGCACGCAATTTCTCCCCCCCCCCCTCGTTAATCTCTGCATAACCATAGGCTATTTCATTGTAATCATTAAGCACTGCAGGAGGTGGCCGTGCTGTACCTTCACCCTTCAGGTAGGATTTGAGACAAGCCAGAGTTTTTGCAATGGTGGGCTCAGGGGTTGGTTGGTGTTCACAAGTGCCTTTCCTTGATTGCTTCTCGTAGGGCAGTTGCGTTTTACAGGTGCAGATGCGGATTGTAACATTTTGAGAAACAACCTCCAGTTCAAGTCCTCTGTTAGTCTCTCCGGTTCGCGATGTGCTGGGGAAGCACACCACCCTCTATGATTTTGGTTGCTATTTTCAATTCATCCATTTCATTCCCAGCTTTTACCTGTGGGGCTGAAATTCTCCAGGTCTGGCCTCTGCTGTGTTCTGGAAAGTTTGAACAAAGGGAGGCGGGAGAGACAGGCGTAGCAACGTTTCCTTGTTGTATTTTTTTTTTTTTAAAAAGAGGGCTGTGAATTTTTATTTTCATAGCTCCAGCGGGCCAAAACAGCTGTAGGTAGTACCAGAGTGGAAGGGTCTTTCTACTGAACCCACTCTGCCAGCAGATACTGAAATTCTGCTTGGAGGCCTAGTGGGTCCCAGTTTACTCAAGTGTGGCTTGTTAATTCCAACCTGGTTATAAGGAACATAGAAAGGAAAAGCAGAAGTGGCTCTTGGGTAGAGGAATTTAAGATCTGGCGCAGAGAAGGATCATAAGTATTTCTCTGCACCTAAAGTTACTCCAAAAAATAATTCCATGTGTGGACACTTATATTCTGAAATAGGAGTATCTTGTTCCCGTTTAGCTTAATCCACTTTGTAGCTGGATTAAACTAAATAGGGACAAGGCACTCCTTACAGAATAAGAAGCATCTTCACATGGAGTTATTCAGGAATAGTTATCCATTAAATTCACACCCTACTTCAATCCAAACACTTGCACCAGCCACTCCAGCAAAGAAGAATGGGGCAGGAGTTAGATATGTTCTTATTAGTTTGTTAATAAAGGCAAACCCTAGGAAAGGAATACAATTGACCCCATAGAGCATGCACAGAATTTCTTTGGAGCAGAATAGGTAAATTACAGTTGAAATAGTCTACTCCAGAGAGATGTCCCTTTCCAGGCTCTGGGGGAAATTGCTTTGGATTTGACTAAGTTATAATGGTTTGAAAATCAGACCCAGTGCAGTAAAGTCCTTGGGATTGAAGTTCATTGGCAGTATAAGCAAGAAAAGGTTGCCTTGCACATATGTAGGTGTCTAACCTAGCTGCATAGTTGCTAAGGTATGGCTTGAATGAGGCAGTGTATCCTATAATTTAGGTGCATAGTTAATATGATGGTGCTCTACAGAACTGAGTGAAGATGCACATTGCAATGAACAGGGCATTCCAGGGATGTCAAGCTGAGTGGCCCCAGGTGATGGAATTCTTTTCTCCCTTCTTTTGTGGGGAGGGAAGACCCCTATGAAATTCCATTAGAAAAAATTACCTCAATAGGATATTAAGCTTTCACCATTGTAAGCTTCCAAAAGTGAGGGAACGCTGAAGTTTTAAGGTTGCATGTGCAAATTTAAACCCATCACCATGAAAGTATGCGGTATACAATTTTTAATTATGTGATCACATACTATTTCCCAGATGACCTAGTATGCAATGTTTTCTCTGACATTAGTTATATATGCATAGCGTCTTGTAGTAGAAAGCAATAATCTGGGCATCCCAGGCAAAGATTGTCCATGAAAATCGTTTATACCAAAAGTACCCAGCAAACTGTATTTACATCACCTACTATAGATTTTAACAATGCAAAGGAGCAGTGCAAGTGTGCTGACATATATAGGCCACCTAAAAAGGCAGATAAATTATCTGCATAGCTGCTTCACTCCTGAATTGTAATGGGGAGAGAGAGAGTGTGTGTATAGATGGATTACAGCAGTTCTCAAACTGTGGTTTGGGACCCCAAAGTGGGTCGCGACCCTGTTTTAAAGGGGTCGCCAGGGCTGGCTTTGACTTGCTGGGGCCTGAGGCCAAAGCTCGAGCTGCGGGGCCCAGGTTACAGGCCCCCTGCCTGGGACTGAAGCCCTTGGGGATGGCGGGGCTTCGGCAGGCTCAGGCTTCGGTCCCCCCTCCTGGGGTCGTGTAGTAATTTTTGTTGTCAGAAGGGGGTCACAGTGCAATGAAGTTTGGGAAACCCTAAATTAGATTAATAGTTAACGGCTTCATTCACAGAGTTGCACATAAAGAGAGCTGTTGGTTGAAAAGAAAATGTGTAAGACATGGACGTTAAGAAAACTTTTGAAATAACTGCCTGGAGAAGAGAAAAAAGAAATTATCATATTTAAAACAAAACAAAACTAAACAAAAAAATTCAAGGCTAGATCATCCCTGGCACTTGTGCAATGTGACAATTAATCAATTTCCTACTAATGGTGACATACGTTTCCTATTTTAGTATTGCAAGCGTTCAAAATTTTGAGGGGTGTTCCTTCTCTTTTGAAGTTTAAGGCCTTCTGACGACACCAAGTGCTATGTCATACTTAACATAAAACATAAGAACAGTTATCTATCTGATCCACCTAGAGCCAAGAATAATCTGTTTTGCATTCAGCATAACTCTGAAGAGGGCTGGCGCTGGGGTTAGCAAGCAGGGCAATTGCCAGGGAGCCCCACAAAGCTAAGTTACATCATATCTACAGAGTCCCTGTGGTAAATGTAATGCGAGTATTATAGTAATTTGATCTCTAAAAGTGGAAATAAATCACACTAAAGCAGAGGTTTTCAAATGGTGGGTGCACCCCCCTCCTCCCCCCAGGGGGTCTGGAGGAACATTTGGAGGAGTAAGCGGCGACAGCAGGCAGCTCAGGCTTCAGCCTCGGGCGGCGGGGTGGGGGCCCACTCCTTAATTTCTGCCGTGGGCCCCAGTGAGTCTAATGCCAGCCCTGACTCTGAAGTATATTCTTAAAAAACAAAAATTCTGTTAATAATACTGAATCAAATCCTGAAGTTCTTTCTCAATTTTACTCATTCTTTTGTCAGGCAAACTGCCACTGGAGTCACTGAGTACATTATCTTTCTTAGGCCAGGTCTACACTACAGACTTCTGCTGGCGCAACTATGTCAGTCATGGGTGTGAAGAGGTGCAATCTCTGACAGACATAGCTGTGCCAGCAGAAGCCTCTAGTATAGAAGCAACCATATGGGCAAAGCTGTTTTGTTGGGGGTTTTTTTACCAGTATAAATTGTTCTCCTTTATGGGGTTTTGTTTTACTCTATCAGTACAAAGTGTAGCTTTGCCAGCATAGCTCTGTGTCCACGCTAAAAGTGCTCTGCTGGTACCATATACCCGTATTCCTATACTGGTAGAGTACTCCTTGTGTGGACATGGCCTTAGGGGTAAGTACTGCCGGCTATCACCATAGCATCTGAGCATCTTTTACATAAATCAGTAGAAATAGTGAAGTCCTTAGTGGACTTCATGGAGCCTCCGACATTTCTCCTTTTGGGGGTCAAAACTCTGTTTGGAGGCAGGGATTTTGGTTTTGATTTTTTTTTTCTTTCTTAAAGATTTTATTAATTACCTTTGTTGTAATTGTAGGTAGGGGCCTAGGGTTAGAAGGGGTTTTCAGAGTTGTGCTAATAAGTAAGGATATTGGTCCAATAAAAGGCAAAATCTAATTTTACAAGATACATTATCAGATCTCCTTGAATGCTGAGATCAATCATTCTATCGTCAGGTTATTCTTTTTCAAACTGAAAAATTTTTTAGGATTCCATAAAAAGCCAGCACCCTATCTAATCTATCTATCTAATCTAATATAGCATCAAATGCATTTTGCATGAAGCGTTGTTTCTAAAATATATGGTACAGTGCCTTCAAACAATCACAAATAGCTTGACTCTTCAACAGTGATTATAAATCTAATGGGATTTCAGAATATACTCCTACTTTGCTATTAGCTACTGTGCCAGATTTTCTGCTAGGAAAAAGCCAGTGTTGTAAAGAGAACATAAAAGGTCAGCTTCTAACTGTGGGAAGGGATCTGGGTCACAGTGGATTACAAGCTAAATAGGAGTCAACAGTGTAACACTGTTGCAAAAAAAAAAAAAGTAATCATCATTCTGGACTCTATTAGCAGGAGTGTTGTAAGCTAGACACAAGAAGTAATTCTTCTGCTGTACTCCGAGCTGATTAGCTCTCAACTGGAGTATTGTGTCTGGTTCTGGGCACCACACTTCAGGAAAGATGTGGACAAATTGGAGAAAGTCCAGAGAAGAACAACAAAAATGATTAAAAGACTAGAAAACATGACCTATGAGGGAAGACTGAAAAAACTGGGTTTGTTTAGTTTGGAGAAGAGAAGCCTAAGGGGGGACATAACAGTTTTCAAGTACATAAAAGTTGTTACGAGGAGGGAGAAAAAAATGTTCTCTTTAACCTCTAAGGATAGAGCAAGAAGCAATGGACTTAAACTGCAGCAAAGGCGGTTTAGCTGGACATTAGGAAAAACTTCCTAACTGTCAGGGTGGTTGAGCACTGGAATAAATTGCCTAGGGAGGTTGTGAAATCTCCATCATTGGGGATTTTTAAGAGCTGGTTAGACAAACACCTGTCAGGGCTGGTCTAGATAATACTTAGTCCTGCCTTGAGTGCAGGGGACTGGAGTAGAAGACCTCTTGAGGTCCCTTCCAGTCCTACGAGTCTGTGATTCTTTTTCCTGCTTAAATTCTATGTTTTTCTTTTCATGATTTATGGTAAGTGGACAGATTTAAAATCTCTGCTTCAGCCCTCAACTGCTTTTAGCGCTTCCAGTTAATTATTTATTATTGCTTAAGAGTAAGTTTAGAATAGAGGGGGCTTTTCTCCTGTTTTAACTTGTTTATTGATATTGGTATTTACTAATACAAGTTAATTGGCCATCGGTTAACCCAACTTAGCTAACACTCCACAACACTTATTACAGGACACACACATTTGTAGTTTGCTGGTTGTGTGTCCTGGCTCTAGCCCAGCTTTTAGAAACCTCAGCTAATTTGAGTTAGTTGACCATGTGTTGCCAATTATCATGATTTTTATTGTTGTTCTCCCAGTATTTGGTGTTTTCCTTAAAGCCCAACTCCTGGAGGCAAGTGATTGTATGAGAATCTCATTTTACTTTTTTTTTTTTTTATTAACTTTTCTAGCCTTCATGGTTGCAGAGCAAAGCTTAAAAATGTGACCCAATCATAACTTAATGGCTCAAAGGCCAGAAAGCAAATTAAAAGACCTCCCCACCTGTTTTTGTAATCTCATGATTATTTTGGGGCCTGCACTGTTTTTGAATAATTGGCCCGACAATCTGTGCATTAAACAGGAACAAATACTCTAGTCTTGATGTAATAAGATGTAAAGGAAAAACATAAATGTCATCATTTGTCTCCTTTTACGTTGGATAAGGTTCTGTCAATACTGGTGACCTCTAGTACTTTTAGCGCCAAGCTGCGCACCCTACCACCATCGTGTTTTCCAGATGCATTCAGTGAAGTGCAACACCCTCTTATTTTTCTCCTCCACCCTTTCTGCATTTCACACAGTAACTGATACTATATTAACCTTGTGAGAGAATCCTTGTTGTAGTGCTCTTAACCATCGCAGCATGGCCACTTCCTGCTATGCTTGAGTCCAGCTCACAACAAATGACATCCGCTTTTAGTTTAGCAATAAGACGGAAAGCATCCACTCTAGTGTGCGCTCTGTAGCGGAGATCCTGTTTCCATTCTAATCTCTCCTTTTCAGTGCCTCAGAACTTAAGCCGAGAACTTGATTTGGGTCTGAGATTTTAAGGCTGGATCTCAGCCCAAAGGTGTTTTTTTTGTTTGTTTTTTGAAAGTCTGAGCAAAATGTGTGTCTTTCAGCTATGTCAACAGGAACAAATAGGCTGTCCCCACTGACAGTTTCTGCCTGATTGTTCTGTGAGGCAGAGGAAGGGAGGGTTGATAACCTGCTGCCCCCATATTTGGTAGGGGCTCCGACCTTCCAAACCTGTGGAATTCCTGTGATTCACAAGGCTGTTTTGCCATGAAGAAGGCCCTGTGTTTTGAGCATATCCGCCTCAAGGAGACTACTGTGGTATCATGGGCTGCCTTACTGACCAATTCCCCTATTTTTTTTTAAAACTGGAGAGGGGGAATATTAATAGACCCATTAAATCTGCCCTTTCCCCTGATTGAGCATGCTCTCCTCAAGAGGAAAAGCTATAGTGCAGCAGGGCATGCCACGCCAGAGGTGGTTGCATTTCAGTAATGGGGGAAGAGATCCAGATTCTGTCTATAATGCATTTTGGGGATCTTTTTGAATTAAGGGCAATACCCAAATGTTAGAGTAAGGTTGTTGCTATATTTCCCCTCCTGCTGCAGTCTGCAGCAAGAATCTCTGCTGGAATTTTCAGCCTAATGCTGAGTGTCCTGGCTCATGTATCCCTCAGACCCTGAAAGTTGGTTTCTCATAGATGTTTTTTGATACTTTGAGTACAGTATCTGTGGTGTGGTGTTTGAATGTGTTGGTGAGTCATTCCTTTACCACAGCAATATCTTAGTAGAGAGAAAAGAGACTATGAACCAGGCAACCACAAGTCACCAAAGAGAGAACAAATCAGGGACCCAATTCAGCACTTGTCAGGAGAGGCCAAAGCTCTCTGAGAGCTCCTCAGAGAGGATGAAAGGGACTTCCAAAGTAGGCAGGTACCAAGAGAGAACATCAGTAACCTTTAGTCATTACACGGGGTGTTGTGTGTGTTGCCCATGTCCCTCTTTTATGTGAGGGCAGCATTCAGCTAGCTAACAGCCAAGTAAACCATGGGAGCCAAATCCTCAGGTCTGGATTGTAGGCTGGGATCCACATATTAAGGGGGCCCTCCTAATGTGGATTTCCCCTTGTAGGTGCTGAAGGCACCCTATGACACTATCTCACCTTCCTAGTAACCATCAGAAGGCACCTTTCCCCCTTCTCATGAGTGCTCCATGCCGGAAGGGCTCTGCAACAGACTGGAGACTGAGAGAGGAGCTGTCACGCTCCATTCCCACTAATCCCATGGATGTGGGAGTCAGTGCTCACTGAGCAGTGTGAACTCCCCCTGACTCTGGCCAGCAAGGATCCTGACACAGTGGAGCCAGGAGCACTCAGCAGTCCATGTGAAGGGCTCCTCTCTTTACAGATAAAGGGGGGCGGGAGGCATGCAGGTGTGCAAATTTCACAAGGCCCCAATTCCCTCCTCATTAAGAGGAATGGTTAGTAGGAAACTCTGCATGGGGACTCCATGGACTTTTCCATCTCTTCATGCCTGGCCTATAGGTTTCTCTGCCAGAGGGTGAATGATCTGGGGCTTAGATTTTCAGTCCTTATTTCAGCCCAACTGCCATTGATCCTGTTAAAATTAATTGTATAAAACTCCCATTGATTTCAATGGGACCAGGATTTTGCCTGTTGACTTCAATTGGTGTTTGCCGAAGCAAAAACGGGGGTAAGGAGCTGAGAGTGTAATTTGTAATTCTTACCCTAATTATACGAGTATAGCAGCATGAGCAGCACAGTGGCTTTCTACAGCTCCTTTTGTATGCATCCAGGTATGCTAGAGGAGTCACGCAGGAACAAAATGGATATGGACTGCATAGTGACTCAGCAAATGAGGCAGCCACCCTGAGTTTGGCAATTACTCTCACAGAACCTTGGGCATTAGAAGCTATTTGATGGTGAGAGAAAGGTTTGTCTAGGACACTCCTCATCCCTCACTGGTGTCAGAAAGAGCCAGGCTAAGCCTGTCCATCTCTCTTCTCAGTGGCTATGCCCTGTTACATTTCACACACACACCCCCCAGTGCCAGTTGAATTCACTGTTAGATGTTTTATGTTGATATTCTGAGTCTGTCTTTTGAAACCTGTTTCACTGTCTGTATAGAAAAGCTGCATCTCCAGAACTCCCTCCTTGTTTTGTTCGCTTGTTTACGTATTGAACATTTTTGCTTCTCAGTTCTTTGCTGTCATGATGTTCCCTAGGGATACCAAATTATTTAGCTCTTAAATTCTAGAGGTAGTGAGAAGCAGTGTTGGGCAGTGGACTGGAAGTCCAGGAAATTTGGGGTTTGTTCTTGACTCTGCCACTGATTCACTATGTGACCTTGGGCAAATCATTTCACCTCTCTGTGCCTTTGTTTCTCCTCTCTCCCTTTGTCTGTCTTTCTGTGAACTCTTTGGGACAGGAACTGTATCTTACGCTGCGTGTGTACAGTACTTAGCATAATGAAGCAATGCTCTAAGATGAACAATATTACGCCCAAACAACTATGTTAACCCTTATTCAGGTTTCAAAATCAAGCACTCAATCTAGGAGGTGCCTGTCACATGTAGGAGCTGTGATGTGATGGAGGCTTTGGAGCAGGCTCAAGGAGGATGGAATCTTCAGACATTTTGGCTGCTAAATGCTAGCAACTCTCTATTGTTATGTGCAAAATGTGATTTTCTTCTCAAAGAATTAGAGCTGGTCAAATTTGGGTGGATTTTTACAGGGATGGCAAAAGGCACATCACTGACACAAAGGCCAACCCCTGGCCATATTTGAAGTCCCTGCCCCAAAGCTTGGGGGTGCTAGAGAATATCAAAGGAAAGGTCCTCAGAATTTTTGAATATGGGCAAAACAATATCTTTTTCCTTAGGCTCAATCTCAGAAATGGCTGCACCATTTTGGCTGAAATTTTCTTTTAAAAAAATATCAGACTGAGGCAGACACCTTGTAGGGAAAATTTCAGCCCAAAAGCTCAACATTTTGCAAAGTTCTAAGCAATTGAAAACAGGGTCTGATAATGGGAAGTGTCAAGCATGCTTAATGTGTCACCCTTAAGTGAGGTCTGTCCTTAATATCCCATTTTCTATAATGGTTAGAATTATGAAGAAAGGTTAGACAAATATGTTCATGCTAGGACTCTCAGTCCTCTGTGCTCTCTTCTCCAACCCTTTTTTTTCACACACACGTTATTTTTGTCCTTACTTCTACCTGTTAAAGTTGTCAAACCATATTGCCCAGAGTACACATATATATTTGCCCCATGATCTGAGTTTTTTTCTGTGTGTGTAAGGGTGTGGGTAGCTGTTTGTGTGGTTCTGTCAGGGAGGGGTGGTGTGGGTGACAGGAAGTGGGTATTGATGGCTGAGCCTGTGGTTGTTGTGCAGCTGTTTAGTCAGTGCCGGAGGGGGAGGGAGATGTGTGTGAGAGGGTCAAGCAGGTGTGTACACTACTATATGGGGCAAATTGTGCATTGTGTGTATTTGTAGACAGTGTCCTCATTAGAAATATTGCTCTTGCTTTTCAAGATCTACTTTCCAGATCAAATTACCTATTTTGGGGGCAAACTTACGGTTTGAATTGAGTTTGAAACCACTGACCAAGTTTCATTCTCTAACTCACCAATGTGCCACATGGGTTCACAGTTCGGTTTTCCTCTGCCTCAGATAGTGGGTAAAAGAAAGGCCATGCCTCATGTAATCTCAGATCTTATATTGTTAATATGAACGAACTACCTCCCAGGTTTCAAAGATTCAGCAAATTCATTTGGGCAACAGCCATCTTACATTTTCAAATGTGGTGGTTGCTCTGCACTTTCTTAAAATCAGTCCTCTCTAAGGCATCACAAGTTGGGCACTCAGAAATTGAGGCATACAAAATCAATAGTCGTTTTTGAAAATCTTAGCTTAGGACCCCACATAAAAAAGCAGCAATTCCAGTTTTAAATGAGAAAAACGTTTTCCACTGGTCGTTGGCTTGGCTGTTACACAATCCCCAATGCTTTAGGACAGGGATCGGCAACCTTTGGCATGCAGCCCGCCAGGGTAAGCCCCCTGGCGGGCTGGGCCTGTTTGTTTACCTTTCACGTCCTCAGGTTCGGCCGATCGCAGCTCCCACTGGCCGCGGTTCACCACTCCAGGCCAATGGGGGCTGCGGGAAGTGGCAGTCAGCCTGTCCTGTTGAGGTGCCCACATTCGAAAATTGGACAGTTAGTTGCTGTTGAACCTTAAGTGGCAATTATGGTGCAGTAACTGGAGACTTGTATGGTAATAATTATATTATTACTGGGGATAATAAAGGATAGATTCTGTTTTTTTTCAAGTTAGATTCCAGGTAACATGGTAATTACTTTTGGATCCACTAAGAGAAATATCAAGAGTTGGCTGAGTTTTTAATTGTGTTTAATATGCATTGTGAATTTAGCCCTTTTTTCTGTTCACAAACCAATCCGTTTCTTTGAATGGCCGTGTTACTCCTAAGTATTCAGTAAATAGTTTATGCGAATGAATTTCACATTGTAGGCAAACTGTTCATTTGGACTATTTGTTGTGCGATATTTGAATGTCACATGGAGTTGTTCCCTGCTGAGTGATGGAAACATTTTACATAGGAGAGTAACAAACTCATCTTCCTGTAGGAATTTTTTGGATGTTTAATAAATTGTGCTTAAATTCCTGATTAACTTTCAAGATTTGCAAACGCTTTAATGGATATCTGCTGGGCTTCTGAATACTCATGAATAACATGATCCTACAAATTAGTATTTATTATTTGTATTATGATAGAGTGTACTGGTATGTGTACATTGCAATAAAAAAACTCATGGCTGCACAGACACACTGAGTGGCTTGCTGCCCAGTGAGTTTGTTACAGAGCTGGGACTACAAGCATGGGGTGAGATTCTGACCCTATTAAAGCCAACAGAAGTTTTGCCATTGACTTCAGTGGAGTCAGTATTTCACCTCCAGTCTCACGAGTGCCAGCCAGTACCTTAACCACCAGATGGTCCTTCCTTTCTCAAATAGTAGCAAACTAACCTCCCCACTTCTACTTCTGAAAACAATCTTCAGTCACCATTTGTATTTTTCAACCAGTGCTATAATCGGCTGGAAACTTAATTACTATTCAGCTGGTGCATATTTTCCAAAATTAAGTTGCCCTAAAATGAAACGGCCATCACACAAGATCTTTGGCCCTGTAACTGAAAATACTTCCCATTTGTTTGGTTTAAGTTTAATTAAAAAGAAGAAAAAGTTAGGTTTTAAAAAATGTCCCAGTCTTACCAGGCCCGCTTGCACGGTTTCCTGTTTCTTTATTTCAAAATTATACAAATGAAAACCAAACAATTAAAATTACTTTAAAAAGTTGTGGCTGGGGCTCACATCGCAATTGCATCATTTCCAAACCACCCTGTAATCACTTCTCTCTCATAACAAAGATCAAATATATTACGCATCATAGCTGGCTAAATTACATTTGAAATCACTTATCACTTACACATCACTAAAAGAAAAGGAGTACTTGTGGCACCTTAGAGACTAACCAATTTATTTGAGCATGAGCTTTCGTGAGCTACAGCTCACTTCATCAGATGCATACCGTGGAAACTGCAGCAGACTTTATATATACACAGAGAATATGAAACAATACCTCCTCCCACCCCACTGTCCTGCTGGTAATAGGGGTTGGGATGGCTGGGATGGAGGGGTTCGGATGGCGGGAGGGGGATCAGGGCTGGGGTAGGTGGTTGGGGTGAGGGAGGGGGTCAGGGGTGCAGGCTCTGGGCGGCGCTTACTTCAAGCAGCTCTCAAAAGCAGTGGCATGTTGTCCTCTGGCTCCTATGTGGAGGCGCAACCAGGCGGCTCTGCACACTGCCCTGTCCAGAGGTGCCACCCCTGCAGCTCCTATTGGCTGCAGTTCCCAGCCAATGGGAGCTGCGTACAGAGCCCCCTGGCTGCCCCAATGTGTAGGAGCCAGAGAGGGGACATGTCACTGCTTCCGGGAGCCACGTGGAGCAGGGCAAATCCCTGATCCCACTCCCCAGCTGGAGCAATGGAGCAGGGAAAGCCCTGAACCCCATTCCCTGGTGGGAGCTCAAGGGCCAGATTAAAACATCCGGATGCAGCCCCCAGGCCATAGTTTGCCCTCCCCTGCTATAGGTTTACATGGCGCTATGAAAACGAATAAAAACCTAATCGCTCCCTACCTATAGGTCCTTACACTCATGATTAGAAATAAGCAGAAATAATGCACAAGCAAAATTGCCATTGTCAGGACTTAAGGTAAATATTGTTTAAGTGGAAAAAACATATAATCAACTTCACACACTGTCTGAGTGAAATAAGCATGCTCAAAATGTATTGTTATAACATGATGGCTTGTGACCAATCAAAATATAAGTGTAAAGTGTTTTGTTTTGTTGGACTAGTGTTTTTTCCCTTTTATATCCCTCTAAACTAAGCTTTCACTGTGGCTTTTATGAAAGACCCTGCTCAACTTTTGTAATGTTTTGTGACCTCATTCAGTTGTATTAGAGACAGATGCTACATTGACTGGGGAGGCAGCCATGGTAAGATTTTGTAGGCAGAGTGGATTCAACTCTCCTATTTTTTTTAAAGCTCTCAAGAGGAAAAAAAATAGTAACCTAAAGTTTAAAATTATTAGAGTTGTTCTTAGTCTAATTTTATTCCAGAGAGATTGCTATGCTTCATGTGGGTAAAGAGGCGAAGGGAAATAATTGGTATTGTAGGGATCTGAGATAAAGAATTACCTGTATTGATTTTTTTTTAAGGCAATCCTCCTTTAAAACATCACCCACACTTCTTGTGGAATATAAACAATGAATAAACTTCCTGGTCTAGAGATTTCAGACTTTTTTTTTAATAACAAATTACATCATTTAATGAGTTGATAAAAGCAGGAGTATTGTTGAGAAATCTGGTCTGGTCTACTGTTTTCATGCTTCTTCATTTGTTCCTTGTCTTGGGAGAGTCCTGCAGTGAGGTTGAAGGCTTGTTTAGATAAGAGATGTGGTGCTCTCAAGGAATTTCTGATGTGATGGGATTAGAATCTGAAGGGAAGCTTTGCCTGTTTTCAACCGTTGTAGGTTTGAAAATAGAGAATACTAGGGTTCATTCTCGGTCTGTGTGGGTCTGAAAAAGGGAGCAAGGGGGAAAAAAATCAAATGCAAAGAATAGGGTGCAAAATGAAGTAATTGTGGGGAGGGGAAGCACATAGAGAAAGGGAGAATGTGTGTGGTAGGGAGGTCAGAAAGAGGGGAAGAATAGACAGGCAGATTCTAACAGAAAAAGAAGTTGATTCAGTTGTTGTTTTTCAAAGCTGTCTAGGGGATTTAGTCACACATCTTCTATTAAAATTAATAGAAGATCTATGGCTTAAGCCCCCAGGCAACTAGAGCACACTTTTGTACTGGCTTAATTTTTGGCATGCTTTTCCATCCCAGTACCTAGAATTTCCCTTTTAGGGAGGAGAAAACTATTTTTAAAAACCCAAAACAAATAATTTAAGGACCGCTACCCCATTAATTACAAGCACTTGCAGCATAGCAGAGGATTGGAATAGAAATGGTTGTTGTTTTTAAATACATGTCATGTGCAGGATGATTTCCTCCGATAGCAGAGCTACATCTCTTCACTTTAAATAGTTACAAATATCTGTAAGATCTCTTTACTTATATTGAAAATCATGAATTGCAACATGTTCATTTTATCACATGGTGATGATTATCAAATGATTTCTGCCCTCTAAACCCTACTGTGGGTTTTGCAATAACTAGTTTTGGATCTAGAAAGGCTAAATGCAAAAGGGGGAAAAAAAGGAATAAAGAAAGGTAAAATTGTAAAAACTCAGGAAATTCAAAAGTGAAGTTTCTTATCTT
Organism: Caretta caretta; assembly: GCF_965140235.1. NCBI lineage: Eukaryota > Metazoa > Chordata > Testudines > Cheloniidae > Caretta > Caretta caretta. Next base: position 201,812,080 of record NC_134206.1, read on the forward strand.
TCAAATGGCTATCTCTAAATATTGCAAATCCTGGATGCTTTATGGTATAGATTTATTATTTTTATTACAAGCGATAGTAGATTAAGCTACATATTTAACAAGTAAAGCAGGAGTATGGGACATGTTGCAACAAAATGAGTTAACATTTCTAGTACAACCTTAGTTCTCAGCGTTTTAACTGTATAAACCTAACATTGGGCTACCTTTTAGGGGTGAGTATTTACATGACTGTGATTTTAAAATTGTAAAAGGGGGAGAAAATGAAAAAACATGAAATTAGTTGGCTTTACAGAATTTATAGTCCCAATCTGTGGAATTTACATGCTCCTCCAGTTTTGCCCATAGTGATAAAAACCATCCCATTTGCCATCAGAGCTGGCACTATCTGGACAATTGGTATGTTTGCTACAGCATATCAAATGTACAGTTTGATGGCATAGGCATTTCTAAAAGATCACTGGTGGTTTAACCACCAGCAAAAATAAGAACCCTGCAATTGCTGCAAACCTGTCTTCTGTGAATATTCACTCACCTTTTTAACAAACTAACTTTTGTGTTCCCTTCTATGAACATTCATGTGACTGAATCTTGCTAGCATGAATGTTTACAGAAAACAAATTCCAAACTCAAGCATTCAAATACTTGTGGGACAGACATTTTAATTTTGCTTTCCATGAACATCTGCACCTGAAACCTGACTGCAGCAGCTGCACTCCTCCGATCTAGGAACTGTAACAATACCAGGTGGCCGAAATGATTAACTGCAGTAAGCAACACGAGCTGAATTTTGGATTTCGAACAACACAGCATTGCCAACTCAATCATTCAAAAATCATGAGTCAAGCCCCAAAATATCATGGTTGTTTTAACAACAAATATTTTATGAAAGTAATAAATGTTGGCTTCTTTTTATTTGCCATTTAGCTTTGAGCCTCCAAGTTACACTTGGGTCACATTTTCCAGCTTTTCTCTGCAACTGTGAGGGCTAGAAACTTATTTTAAATAAAATTTAGGATTCTCTCATAATTCCATGCTTCCAGAAGCTGGGGCTTTAAGACAAACATGAAATATTGTGAGACTCATGATAAAACTGTGAGAGCTGGCAACACTGGAATGAATAAACAAAATTCTCAAAATCAAAAAACCTCAACAAATTTTGAATAACAAATACATGTTGAGAAAATCATGACTACTTGATAGATTTTCCACAAACAAAAAAGAAGGTAAGCTCAATAAACACATTATTCTTTCTGAATTATTTGCTTCACTCTAATGAGAACCTATGCATTTGCACTCACAGACTTCCTCAGTGTGACAAGTTAGTTCTGAATCTGGTGAGTTGCTCTATAGTTTGTAGTTATTTGTGCAGAGCATTGGGATTTTGATTTTAAGCATTTGTGTGTATTTCTCTGTAGGCTAGTTTTAGATCTGCTCAATGTAATTACACAGTAATCTGCAGAACCCTGTAGTTATCCTATAGTTACAGTGTTATATTCCAGTTATAACTATATAATAAAAGGAAATTAACATGATATTTTCTTCTGTAACTAGAAGTACAACCATATTATACTTTCTCACTCATTCTCTCTACCCCTTTCACACTCACACTCTTTTTTTTTTTTTGCCTTCATGCTTTTTCTGTGGACCTTTCTTCCCCCATTACCTCTTCATTGGAAGAAATGTCTCCTTCCAAAGTACCCGCTCCTCTCAGAGTGACAGAGAGCGCCTCCGTTTCCTAATGGTATCCTCCCCATGAATAAAAGTGGACATGGAATGGCTGATGCGAGTGTTCAAGCTGTCAGAACTGCTCCCAGTGCTATGGCCCTTCACCCATGGACACAGGCACCGCAAGATGTTCCTGTGGATATAGCCATCAAAGCAGTAGTAGATGAAAGGGTTGGCACAACTGTTGGCAAATGCAAAGGGGCTGCTCACTTCCATGCCCGCCTGGGCAAGGACATAAGGAAGGCAGAAAGGTGGCTTCAGGTCCTGGAGCCCAGAGATGATAGCCAGAAGCTTGAAAATGTTGTACGGAATCCAGGAGAAAACAAAGGCAGCCACTACAATGAAGACAATCTTGATAGATTTCCTCAGCTTTTTGTCATGTTTCCCAGATTTCTGGTAATGCATGCAGAGCTTCTTGGTGATGGAGCAGTAAAAGGTCAAGATGCTCAGCAAGGGGAAAAAGAAGGCCAGAATTAACGTTACCAGTGACACAATCCGTTTAGCGGGTGTGAGGTCCACATCTATGCAGTAAGCCTGGCCATTATATTGCCTCAGTTCTCTGGACAGAAGTGTGGGAAGCCCTAGGAGGCAGGAGAGGATCCAGACACAGATGCAAAGTCCATTAGTGTAGAATCTTGTTCTGACTTTCCTGGCTACAGAGGGGTGCATGATGGCCAGGTACCGGTCAGCACTCATGCAAGTGAGGAGGAAGATACTGCAATACATGTTGACTGAGATGATGTACGAACTGCCCTTGCAGAGAAAGGAGCCTGACCTCCAGACCCCCAGCCAGATCTCCTTGTGCACCCAGAGTGGCAATGTGAGGAGGAAAACAAAGTCAGAGGCAGCTAAGTTGAGGATAAAGATGTCGATCAGCCTGCGGACTCGAAATTTGAAGACCAGGGCTCCCATCAGGATGGCATTGCCAACGATTCCCACCAGGAACACAGTGGCATACAGAATAGGAAGGAAAATGCCCATATATGGTATGTACAGAGCTTGGCAGTACTCTTCAGGACTCTCCGTGGAAAAAGAATATTCATAGCTATCGTTATAGCTTAAAGTTGTCTCAGACATCTTAAAGAAAAATCTGACCAATCTGGATGAGCTGTCACCACCCTTACTCTTATTATCAGAGACAGCAGAGTGCTGATCTTTCTTCTTTTTTTCCTAAAGATCTTAAGAAACCTCTTAAAACAAAAAACCACCACCCCCACCCCACCCTTTGATATTCACAATTCTGCATCCCTCTCAGCCAATCATATAAAGACAAGCAAAGGGAGAGTCTGATTAGTCAAACCCACACAAGTCAGATGTTTTGTAGGAGTCAATTGGGTTGAGTTGGGTTTTTTTGGCTAACTGATTTTTCTCTTCATTTTGCATTTGACCATGATGCCTTTTAAGGTTTGTTTTTTGTGGGTTTTTTTGTTCTTTTAAGGTTCTGAACTGTTTGGGTAAGGTTTTTTCCTTTCTTTCTCTTTAAGCGGGATATTATAATAGGTGAGAAAGTTTGAGGTGATGGAGAGAAACCAGGAAGTGGTTAATTCAGCATTATGTTCTTTATTTTCTCTAGCGGATAAATTGTTGTTAGTCTGTTTATATATTTTTCTGAGACTTGGAGGTTTATACCTTGGATTATTTTGTCAACTGATTTTCTGGTTAGAGTGACTATCACCTATATAAATGCGACTAGGGAAAAGCTGTTTAAAACCATGCCTTCTCCATTCTAACCTGTAGCAGCAAATCCTGCTATTGCAGTCCTTGGATCTGCACACAGAGTCTTGCCAATGCATATCAGTCTTGACCTTCAGCACTACCTGCTATTCCATTTCTGGATTCATCTCTGTGTGGCTCAGAGTCAGAAAGAGTCCTTGTTTCCATTTTCTGCTGCAGTTTCAAGTCTAAAATTGCTCTTCCTTCCCCATCGCCAGCTCTGCCTAAGTACCTCACTCCTGACCTCCAAAATGCCTGTTTATTCCAGTCCTGCCTCCCCCTGGCACTGCAAATTCCATGCAGTTCTGGTGCGTAGCTCCTATGATATTCCCTCTTGCTGTCATACTGAAAGCTTTGCTAATTCATTTAATTTCTTATCTGCAACATCTGCTGCTATTCCAATTCTGAGCTACCCCACATACAGGCCTGTCAGCATTGCTTAGTCTGGATTTTAAATCTCTGTTTTAAAGTCCTTGATTCCAATACAGCTTTTCCAATGCCAATATTCCTAAACAGCAACACATCTGATTATTCTTTTATTGGTCTTCACCCTGTCCAGCCAATAAACCTTAGTTCTGATTTCCAGCCACTCTCCCCCGTCTTCTTCCAACATTCTCCTCCACTCACCCCTGCAGCTTTAGATCTGCAAACTCCCCAGCTTTTCCAGCCCTGCGCCACCACATAACTCTGCCAATGCACCTCAGTCTTGATGACCAGCACCCTCAAACCTGCAGCAGCCACATGGATTCTGAAATGGTCTTTCAAGAGAAATGAGCTAGTCTTCAGAGCTTAGAACATTTAAAATTACAGTGCACAAACTCCACAAAGTATAGTTACAGTCTAGTACCTGTCCTTCCCAGGCACAAGGATAGACTAGATTTATGAATCATCAGTGATCCAGGGAACTTTCCCATTGGTCCACTGAATGAAAGATGTTGAGAGCCAACTGGTTTGGGATTTGGTGTTTTTTGGATATGAGTTTTATGGTCTGTGAAAAGATCTCTGTTATGAAGTGATCATAAAATAGAAAGGTTAGAGACCCCTTGGACCAAACAAGATAAAAGATCTTTCCCATTTCTTATTTCTGTGATTCTGTGGCACAGTGACTAGAGATGGCTGAAAAATAGGAATAATTTTCGCAAAACTTGGTCCCCATATTTCTTTTAAAAATGTTAAATTCAGAAGTTTTCAGCCAGCTCTAATAGTGAGTTGAGAACTGGGCCAGTTTCGTTTCATTTCTATTCAAAGGGACTTTTTCTTTCAAAAATCACTTGCAAAATTGTATACCTAGATGAGATGGGCATTCCTTTCCCTTCAGTCACTGTGTCAGGAAATATTCTAAATTAAAATTAGCTCCACAATAATTCCAGCATGCTAGCAAATACATATGGTATGTTCCTCTATAGTGTATTTAGAACTAGATTCAGGGGAAGCTCATTAATGTGTGCAGCATCTCTCAACATTAATGATTTAATAGCAGTTTCTCCTTAAGATTAACTTTTTCCACAATTCTCACAAGAAGTGAATCAGTCATAAATATTTAAAAAGACCTTAACTGAGTCATCAAGATATGCATGTGCCCAAACTGAAAAACTACATAGTTGTACCTTTGTAGTTTCACAGTCCATCCCTTCCCTACAGCTTGTTAAACTTATTTGTTTAATTAAAAATTAGAGTGTAGCTGTTTGCAACAGGGATCATTTCTATTTGTTCTATAGAGTATCTAGCATGCTTTCTGGGTTCTGTAGTGAATTACCATATTACTAACAATTATTTTTCAAATAATTCAGAACATTTATAAGTCCAATATGAAGCATTATCATAAATAATTAATAAGTGATCTATAATTGTCAAAAAAAGCAGCAAAAAAGTATCTTGAATGTATTAGCCTTGCTTTTGTATTGTGTTGATTCAGTAAGGACTCTGAATCATGTAGGGCCAGATTTTCTGGCATCCACAACTACAGCCAGGTTTTCAGTAGAACTTAGCTCCCATTTATGCACCTAAATTAGGACCAGATTTTTCAAATGTGCTTAGTACTTCTCAGCCATCATTGTGACCAGATCTGTGGCCAGATTTTCAAAAGGCTCAGCTAAGATTGTTTGAAAATGCAGCCACATGGGAGCTAAAGTCTTCTGAAATCTGGCCCTAAATTCAGTCATTTCTAACACTAGTTTGAATTAGCACCATTCTCCTTTAATGGTTATATTTTTGCAATGTTCAAAAAGGCATCTTGGGACAACCTTACATACATTTGTCATGCTTAATATGTACTCTAATTGCCTTTGATATAGAACTAATATTACCTCAATATGTGCAGTATTCCTAGTCTTCCCTGTGGGAAAAAACAAGGTAATTTAAGGCAGAATTAGGACGCTCTTAAGCATCATGGCTGTAAGTTGAAGTGCAATTGTGTTTCCCCTAAAGCTACAGCAGCTTTGCAGAAACTAGCGATCATACAGATGATTTCCTTGTTCTCAGTGCTGAAAGGCTTATAGTACATTTGTGATACTAGCCTTCTGATTCTGTGACAAACTCAGAAATGAGATCCATGGCCACACTATCAGCATAGGAAGTCTAAGGCAATATTAATTTTAATATCTTGAATGCAAATAAAGTTAGATTCACGATTCAGCATTTCCAACATCAAAATTTTTAATCGGCTGATAGTCTCTCTGTTTATATATACTTATTAAATGTGTTTTTCTTGTAAGTTTTACATGTGCCGCAAGCTTTTTGCCTGGGGTGTTTATATAAAATGAAATAATAAATACATCAAATAAAAAGTGACAGTAATAAACAGTGAGATAATATAATAACAGTGAGGGGGAACAGAGGTAAATTTGGATATAAAACAGAATGCAATAACTCATAACTGGATACAGTTCAGAAGCCTGCACTAGGGAAAAGAAGCAGGATCTGCCCACCCATTAAAGAGGAAAAAATTTATAGTCTTGCCAACACTGACTATGGTAAGTTTGCAGGCACCCAGCTAATACAGATTCCAGCCTGGGGTCTCTCTAACACTTGTCATTGTAATAGCAAGAGGCATGCCAGCTGAGAGGGGTTATTTTCTCTATCTGGTACCAGTTTAGGATACCTGAAATGCTCTGTATGCCAGATGTAGGACATGTTGTCCTCTGTAGGGTCTTGTAGCAATGGGGAAGCTGTAACACTAGTTAGGGTAAGAACTGCAGGCACTGAGTCAATAGATAGGCAAGGGGGTAATTTTGTAGATGGAAGGTGGATGGAGGTGATAACCTGGGCTATTCTTCAGGAAGGTTATGGCAGATGTAGGGCACATTCTCCCCCTTTGGGTTTCTCTCCTAGTGGAAATTACCGTTGGCAACTTAGGTTTGGAAAAACAGAATCGATCTGTTGGTTGGCTGGGCCTTGGGCCATTGGTAAAAAAATAAATAAAGAGGACAGAAGAAGCCAACAGTGAGCAGGAAAAACCATCTGAAGAATTCTAATGGAGTCTACTGATGTTTCTACTGTGGTTTAGGGGCATTAGAAATGCTGATCATTAGAGTGGGTTGCAATTTTTTAACCAAAAATTTTAATTACAAATGCTCTTTGTACATAGATATTTGTTAAAAAAATCTATTTTTGCTATTTTTTATAAAACTGTTGAATTAGCCTTCATTATCTTTCCATTCAAGTATTAACAAATCTTGTTCAGAACCAGTATTTTATCTTTAAAAGATGAATTTTTGCAAAACTTTTAATCAATATTTATTATAAAAATCATTTTTGCCTATTTTAAAAATAGCAAATTTTCCAAAACAAATTTTTATTTTTAGATACATTTTAAAAAATCCTGCTATGTGGCTAAAATGACCAGGCAAATATTATACAGAGGGGAAAGGGGAAAATAAGAGAAAATGAAAAACAGAGGAAAAAAAATTTTTTTTTGTGGCCATCTGTGTAATTTTTATGTCATCTTAATCACATGGTGGGATTTTAAAAAATGTTTTAAAATTTAAATTAAATCCTTTTTTAAAATTTCCATTTCAAAAATGAACAATGCTAAACGAAAAATGTTTGAAAATAAATGGTAAAATATTGAAACAAATGTGTGTGAAAACTTTCTAAAACAAAATTATTCTAGTTCAAATATTATTTTGAAATATCTCTCTCTCCTTCCCTCTTTCCCCCCCCCCCCCCCCAATAGCTTTCTGGGTCATGTGGACTGTGGAAGGCTTTCCAGATGGTCAAGAGGTGGAGTTGTATGGGATTGTCCTATGGAAAGAGATGCAGAGAACCAGGATGAAGGGCAGGAAGGACATGCACTGTTGATTTGGGAGGCAGGGGGGAAGAATTTAAAGAGTCTGGTGATATTCAGCAGCATTCAGGGTAGGACATATAAACTCTGGCAGAAATCCTGGGGGCATCTGACTTCATGTGCTGCCCCTCCCACATGGCACCTCTGATGGAGGGTTCTGTTTTAGTTTTGCACAATTTTGTAAAACCAAAGCTGGGAGTGGTTAGACTCTAGGTTTCTAATCAAAACACACTTAACATATGGATTCCTCTGCCCCTTTGAGGCCCCTCATTTAACCTGTGCAGGATGTGTAGGAGGGGTGGGGATTTTATTAAATGGGTTGAGGAGGTAATTGTTGTCAACACTTGTGAATGTATTGCTGGTCTCACCCACTTTGTTGTTTCCCTTAAAGCCCCAGCTCATGCAGCCAGGGCATTGTGTGAGAATCTCATTTGAATGGGGCAGGGAACATCTGGGAGACATGATGTCATCTAAGGAAGCTTTTAAATAATTTTTTAACTATGATTATTACCATGTAGGCCTCTGACTGGTGAGTTGCAGGCGCCCAGCCACACTTGGGGATTGCACCCCACCTGGCAGAAGAGTTGCCCTCTTTCCTCAGGGCTGAGGAGAAGAGCCAACCAGATCCATGTGAGGAGGCCCTAGCTCTGCTTTGCCCAGGCACAAATGAAAAGGAGGACTTGTGGCACCTCAGAGACTAACCAATTTATTTGAGCATAAGCTTTCCTGAGCTACAGCTCACTTCATATGCATCCGATGAAGTGAGCTGTAGCTCACGAAAGCTCATGCTCAAATAAATTGGTTAGTCTCTAAGGTGCCACAAGTCCTCCTTTTCTTTTTGCGAATACAGACTAACACGGCTGTTCCTCTGAAACCAGGCACAAATGTAGCTGTTGTGACCCTCGCCCCAGACAGCCGAGGCAGTGACAAACTACAACTCCCAGGGTGCCGAGCGCCGTGCAGACGACAACTCCCAGGGTGCGCTGCGAACAACCCTCCATGTGAACGACAAGTCCCAGGATGCCCCGCGCCGGGCCCGCCGCGAGGGCCGAGGGGCCAGCGGGGCACTACAAGTCCCAGGATGCCCGGCGCCTGGGGGGGGGCGGATGAGTGTCTCCGTGCGGCTCCCGCTGCCGGCGCGGTGCGGGGGTGGGAGGCGGAAACGCCGCCGCGGAGTCGGAACGGGGGTATGAGGAAGGGGATGGTGAGTGCGGGGCGGGGTACGGGCAGTTGGGGGCACGTGGGGGGGAGGTAACAGGGGGAGAGCACTGAGGGGGTACCTGGGGCGGGGGGGGGGCAGTCCACGGCGGGGGAGGCTGGGGGGCAGGGCACGGGGGGGGGGTTCCCCTCTTCTGCTGATTTTGTGCTTTATCGATTTTTATTCCCTTTAAAAAATTTTTTTTCACTCTCTTGAGTCACACCCCTTCTCAAATCCCCACAGTCGTCTTGTCTCAGAGGCTGTGCCTGTCACGTTTCTCCTTCCTCCGCCCCCCCCCCCCCCCCCCCCCGGCCAATTAAATATAATGAAATACCCCTCAACACCGCCATCGCCCGTGCTAAGGGCGTGTGTGAGATAAAGGACCCTGTCAGGTTAAAAGTCGTATTCTCTCCTTTCGTTAATTTTCATAAAATTCCTTACTAGCATCACTGATTATCTGAGAAATCATCACAAAGGGCAGAATTTGAGGAACTTAACTATTCACCTGCTTGTTTATGGTTCAGGTATCTTGGTCAGTGAAACTGGACTGGCTACTTTCACCTCCTGCTTCCTGGGTGTGAGCATGGTGGTGCTATGTTAGGACTACACACAGGAATTTTTGCATTCAAACAAATGTTTTTATTGACTTTTTTTAATTAACAGTTTTGTAAGGTTAGTTATTTAACATAAAAGTTAAATGGTAGGCTTAAACTACCTCATTTATGTCCCTCTAAATAGATCATCATTTTAGTATAAGAGAAAGCTGAATCAATGGAGCCATTAGGACAGATGGGAAATTTCCACTTCATTTTTCTGCAAAAAGAAAAGGAGTACTTGTGGCACCTTAGAGACTAACCAATTTATTTGAGCATGAGCTTTCCTGAGCTACAGCTCACTTCATCGGATGCATACTGTGGAAACTGCAGAAGACATTATATACACAGAGACCATGAAACAATACCTCCTCCCACCCCACTCTCCTGCTGGTAATAGCTTATCTAAAGTGATCATCAAGTTGGGCCATTTCCAGCACAAATCCAGGTTTTCTCACCCTCTGCCGCCCCCCCCCCCCCACACACACACACACAAACTCACTCTCCTGCTGGTAATAGCCCATCCAAAGTGACCACTCTCTTTAAAATGTGTATGACAATCAAGGTGGGCCATTTCCAGCACAAATCCAGGTTTTCTCACCCCCCCCACCCCCCTCCAAAAACCACACACACAAACTCACTCTCCTGCTGGTAATAGCTTATCCAAAGTGACCACTCTCCTCACAATGTGTATGAAAATCAAGGTGGGCCATTTCCAGCACAAATACAGGTTTTCTCACCCCCCACCCCCTTTTTTCAAAAAAACACACACACAAAAACTCACTCTCCTCCTGGTAATAGCCTATCCAAAGCGACCACTCTCCCTACAATGTGCATGATAATCAAGGTGGACCATTTCCAGCACAAATCCAGGTTTTCTCACCCCCCCACCCCCATACACACACAAACTCACTCTCCTGCTGGAAATGGCCCACCTTGATTATCATACACATTTTAAAGAGAGTGGTCACTTTGGATGGGCTATTACCAGCAGGAGAGTGAGTTTGTGTGTGGGGGGGGGCAGAGGGTGAGAAAACCTGGATTTGTGCTGGAAATGGCCCAACTTGATCACTTTAGATAAGCTGTTACCAGAAGGAGAGTGGGGTGGGAGGAGGTATTGTTTCATGGTCTCTGTGTATATAATGTCTTCTGCAGTTTCCACAGTATGCATCCGATGAAGTGAGCTGTAGCTCACGAAAGCTCATGCTCAAATAAATTGGTTAGTCTCTAATGTGCCACAAGTACTCCTTTTCTTTTTGTGAATACAGACTAACATGGCTGTTACTCTGAAACCTTTCATTTTTCTGCTTGCTCCAAAAAACAAAATGCTCTGTATCTTCAATAAATAAGTTGCTTTGCAGTGAACTCAGCTGCAATGATCCCAGGGCAGTTCAGGGGCAGAATTTTAAGTTAGTTTTCAATAACCTTCCTTCCTCTCTGAACAGTGCCCTGTTTTCATCCTTATACAGAGGGAGGATCACCACATTGTAAGACTTCTGAGGAAAGTAAAAAAGAGTGAATAAGATATTCTGGGATTCTTCTCCCTCACTTCCAAAAAGAAGCACATTTGGTGTAAATTGGATGCTGCAATGTGAAAGAGGCATGCTGATTTTAGTGCAATAGAGGAAACAGGAGAAAGTTAATAATTGGAGGCTGGGGGAGAGGGTTGATATTAATTTGAGTTCTTTCATTATCTGCCTTGAGTTAAATTCTCTGAGTGCTATTTTCCTGGATTTTGATCCCATGAGATTCAGTGCAGTCTGTCACGGACTCACAGGTCGTGCCCACTCTTGGCCGGTACGGTCCCTGGAGGGAACCCCCTTCAGTGTGACACCCTTTCTCCAGGGGTCCACTCTCTCGGGATTAGACCCCTCAGGCTCCTGGAACCGCACCTCTCTGAGCCTTAGAATGCCTGTCTCTCGCTGTGGGCCCCCTCAGAGAGTCCGCTTGCTCTGGACCCCCAGGGCCTCCACTCCCAGAGGGAATAATGCAACCCTGTTCCCTAGACTGGAGTGATTCTCAGCCAGCCTAAAACACAATGATTTATTAAGCACCTGAACACAGCACAGGAAACTCTCAGGGCCCTCAGGCCTGGCCACCCTCAGCACAGCACATCTAAGGGCTTGTCTACACTTATATTTTATAGCGTTCTAACTTGCTGGCTCAGGTGGGTGAAAAATCACCCCCCTGAGCGCAGCAAGTCTGAGCACTTTAAAGCGCTAGTGTAGATAGGCTCTGAGCGCTGGGAGTTGTGGAGGTGGATTACCAGGAGCGCTGGAAGACCTCTCTCCCAGCGCTCGCGCGCAACCACACTTGCACTTCAAAGCGCTGCCGTGGGAGCATTCCCGTGGCAGCGCTTTGAAATTTCAAGTGTAGACACACCCTGAGTCTCTCCTGCATCCAGGTGGATGCTGCCTGCTCTCCCTCTCCAGTCCCGAGCCCCTGTGCTTTTCAGCTGGGCATCTGGTATCACCTCCCCCAAATCCCCACCTCTGTCCATTGTCTTCTATCCAGGTAAACAGGGTTGCCTGGACCTCCTCTCCTCTCAGCCATCCTTTGCAACCCTCTGGCTGGAACCAGCTGGTCAGGTCACCGGGGTCCTCGCTTTGCAGCCGATTGTCCTCCCACTGGCCAGAACCGGCTGTGACTCCTGAGCTGGGCCACCCGGTCACCAGTTGCTGGGGTATCCATTCTTCAGGCCATTGGCTGGGGTCACAAGTTCCATCGCCGGCGTCCTCTGTAACAACAAACTCCCTCTCCCATCGCCTCGTTAAACCAGTAACACCCAGGGAAACTGAGTCCCACCCCTTCCGCATGCAAACCATTAAAAAAACCAAGAGAACCCCCCACTTCGTCACACAGTCACTCTCTGACTGTGTGTTTTGTTAACAGGTCTAAAACTAAGGCCCTGATCAATTCCCAAGATATTTTTCCCTAGTGTCCTGAGCAAATTTCAGTTAGGGCATTTACATTCTCCTTATTTCAGTTGGATACGTTATTTACTCCTGGGGGAATTCTGCACCAAAAAATTAAAAATTCACACAATATTTTAAAATTCTGCATATTTTTTTTTAAAATGACACAATATAATCATGCCAGTTTCAATTATTTTGGTAATTTATTTCAAAATATCTGTCAGCAAGTATGTCTAACAATACAGACAACAAAAAATATTCAGAAATGTTTTTTGACAAATAGATTCTTTAACAGGAATATTAATACAGAACTTTGAGTAATAATTCATTTAAACTACAATACAGAATTTATTTCCCGCAGCCCTCAGAAGCAGTGCAAAGGCATGGGAAAGTCAGGAGTAATGGAGGAGCTGATGGAGAGGGAAGTAATTGCTGGGAAGGAGCCTGGGAGTGAATCTGGAGAGTTGTTGGGTGTGGGTGGGAGAAGTATGGAACAGTTTTTCGGAGGGGGGAGGGATTTTTAGGGAGTTGGGAAGCCTCCCCCATGCAAACCCCAGGTAACCCCTAGCCTCTCCCATTCAGTCAGGCATATCTGCACATGTTCCCGTGTGTCCCTGCACCCCCATTCAGCCACTCTCCCATCCCCATGTGTCCCTGCACTCCATCCCCCGTCCCCATCTGTCCCTGAACCCCCAATCTCTCGCCTCCCTTTGCCCATGTGCCCCTGCATCTCCACTCCCATTAGATCCTGGCTCAATGCTGTGTCTCTACTCGTTCCTGTGCCCCCGCCTGTCTCCCTGCCTCCAGCCCTTCTGAACTCAGTCTGTGTGACCCCCACAGAAGCCCTGTTTGACCTGCATTGTCTGCTCCCCCTATCCAGCCCTCCATCCCGTGCCTCCTCACCTGGTCCCACAGGCAGGGTGCTGTGAGGAAAGCAGCCTCCTCCTCCTCCCGCTCTGTGACTGGCTGCTCCAGCCTGGAGCTTGCTGCCGTCTCGGCTGGCACCACAGCAGCTCCTGGTGGGCAACAGGTGTAATTACAGCACCTTCCCAACAGAATGTATTTTCTGCGGGGGGTGGGAGGGAGATCTGCAGGAGACATGAATTCTGCATAGCAGTGCAGAATTCCCCCAGGAGTAATTTCACTTAGAACCCTTCTAGGCTGTGAGGCTGGTTTCACCTCCTCTTTGGCCTTGCATGCTCCCATCTTTTCTATCCTCCAGTCCTACTAAAATGTTTTTGTAAAATTCTCTTCCTTTCTTGTTACTCTGACTGTGACTTGCCCCTTTTTTCAACTCTCTATGATGACTTTCCCTTTTCTTCTGTATGAAATGTAAGCTGCTTCTTGCTGAAAGCTTTCACTCCATTCTTTACTTTATCACCTCATCCCCAATTTCATCACTTGCTGCTGTGAAAATAGCTTTTTTCTTGTGTGCGCTATCTCCTTCACCTACTCCATGCTTTAGGCATTCTCTCACTTCTTATTGTTGCAATCAGTGTACATCAGTCTCCCTCCCTTTTCTACTTTTAATAAAAACCCATAAAAACAAAAATATTTGACAGAGCGTTCATACTTCAGGGTCCGTATGCTGCTGTGTTGTAGCGCTTTGTGCCCATCATCCTTTTTTAGACTCTAAACTCACTTATTACTTGTTTGCCACTACCCAAATTGTATAAAACCAAGAACACTGACAGACTCACTGCTACTAAATATACCTTCTATAAAGCAATTTTAGATCCTTGTGGACAAAAGAGAAAAGTCTGAGACATTACTATGAAGCTTTATAAATCTTAATAATTCCCTCCACTCTCCCAGTCACTGAGGGTATGTCTACACTGCAGTTAGATACACACAGCTGGCCCATGCCAGCTCATTCGGGCTCACAGGGCTCAGGCTAAGGGGCTGTTCGATTGTGGTGTAGACATTCAGGCTTGCGCTGCAGCCCAAGCTCTGGGACCCTCCCAACTCACAGGGTCCTAGAACCTAGACTCCAGTCCAAGCCTGAACACCACCACAATTAAACAGCTCCTTAGCCCAAGTCAGTTGGCATGGGCCAGCGGTGGGTGTCTAATTGCAGGGTAGACATATTCTTAATCCCTTCCCATCTTTAAATCTCAATTTAAAGGACTTCATATATGCTTTGGTACATAATTGACACTTTGTAAAGGATTTTATGGTATGACATAAATATTTAAAAATGTGCATTGTACTATGTGTTCCTCGTGTTCTCTCCCAAGCAGTTACTATCTCTGCTTCCTACTCCTACTGAGTCTTGCCTGGGGCGAGAAGCATGACTGTTTCTTTTATGTAAATGAATACACCTGTGGTAATTGAGCATGAGTGGATATCTGTTGCAAATGAAGTTGCATTGGGTGTGGACGCTGTAAAAGCCGAACAGACAAGTGAAGTAGGATTACTGTGGTAGACGGGACCTTGGTTAATATTTCATCTTAAATGTTCACTGAACACTTGAGCTATTTATAATTAGGGGAGGGTTCAGGATTTGGAAGGAAACATTGCTCCTTCATTGTCGCATGTTGAACGTGAAAAGGAAGCGATGTTGTTATGCATTCAGGGAGGGATTGGTCGTGGGATTAAGGGACTAGTTTATCCCAGCAGGGTCAATCTTGTGCTTGGTCTCGGGGGGGTTACTATTATTATTAATTGAACCTCTGTGTTTCTCACCTTTCTATTCCCCCCACAGCAGTTGGGACACCATGATGGATAACCGCTTTGCTACAGCTCTAGTAATTGCCTGCGTGCTCTGCCTCATTTCCACCATTTATATGGCAGCCTCAATCGGTACAGATTTCTGGTATGAGTACCATAGCTCAGCTGGAAATGCCAGCGAACTTGGCAGGAGTATTTTGGAGGAATTCACCAGTATGGAAGCAGATGAGAAGACTTATACAGATGCACTGTTCCGGTGCAATGGCACAGTTGGATTGTGGCGGAGATGTATCACTGTTCCCAAAAACTCTCACTGGTACAGCCCACCAGGTGAATTAGTGCATCCTCCAAATAGCGTTTTCCTCCACCTTCCCTGTTCCTTCCTGCCTTGAGCTGCAATTTAAGGGTTGGATATCAAACAGTATTTCCTCAAAATGGATCTGTGTCACCTCACTTTTCCAGAAAGCTTCTCTGGTTATTAAACAATTAGGGCAAATATAAGTTTTAAAGATGCAAAAGGAAAGCCTTATGCAGCTGCTAGTGAGTGTTTAGAGAACCAGGATTTGATATGTTAAGGTCTTGTCTACACTTGCAGCGCTACAGTGGCTCAGCTGCACTGATGCTTCCTATGCTGACAGGAGAGCTGCTCCCATCAGTGTAGGTATTCCACCTCCCTGAGTGGCGGTAGCTATGTCAACAGGAGAAGACCTCCTATCAACATAGCGCTGTCTACACTGGGGTGTGTGGATTTTCCTCACCCATGAGTGACGTAGTTATACCAACGTAAGTGGTAGTGTAGACCAATCCTCAGTTTCATCTTAAAGTGAGTCCAGTGTAATTTGTTTTTTTCTGCACTTTGTTTTCCAACTGAAAGAAATGTCATTGTTACTTTTTCTCACTTAGAGTTTAAAAAGTGAGAGTAAATATTATTGTTTCTGACAGTTTTTAAGTAACTTTTTTTTATTTGTTTCCACACTTTTTTAGAGGAAACGGTGTGGTTGAAAAGTTGGGCATTTTCTCACAATTTCTAAATGAAAAATTTTGAATACACTTAAAAATTGTGTGTTCCTGAAATTTTTCATTTAGAGACTGTTTTTTTTTGAAAAATGAGAAATTGTCTCAACATTTTCCCATGGAATCATTTTCAGTGAAACCCCATTTCTAATTAAGGATCTTTTTGATGAAAATTTCAACTAGCTCAACTCAAAAGCATCTTTTAGAACTTCAGAGTGGCGATGGACAGATTTTCAATGGGAACAAACACCATGAAATGTCTAAAAATTTGTTTCAGAAATAACAGAAATAGAAGTATTTAAAAAGTGTACTTGCTGTTCCATGAAATGTTTAACAAGGCGTTGAGCTCTTCACATTGAGCTAAACACCGCTGCTTTGTTTGGATGTCTAATTTAAAGACTGAAGAGCACTGACCACACAGTATTTGAAATACGTGTGGTGCAAGATACCCAATCTGTTGTATCAATAAGTACTGGTGCAGACCTCTCTAGATTGCCTGGAGGTGCTGCCTATTTTAAGTTTATGTCACATGTTGAAATAAATGCACAATACATTTATTTTAATGGAATATCAGTATAAAGAAAACGTTATGGTCTCGTAGTTAAGCACTCACTTTAATAATTTGGTCAGCACTAGCATATTACATACTTTATTTTCAACTACCCCGACAACCTTCCTGAGGGGTCATGCAAGGGATGACACAGTTGGCTATGAAGCTAGCTTTACACAAAACTTGAGTGACCTGTATATGCCAGCACAGTTTTTCAATATTCCTCTCTGATGTAATACTTAATCTATAGGTTTCAGAGTAACAACCCTGTTAGTCTGTATTCGCAAAAAGAAAAGGAGTACTTGTGGCACCTTAGAGACTAACCAATTTATCTGAGTGTAAGCTTTCGTGAGTTACATCCGATGAAGTGAGCTGTAGCTCATGAAAGCTTATGCTCAAATAAATTGGTTAGTCTCTAAGGTGCCACAAGTACTTCTTTTCTTTTTACTTAATCTATAGTAAACGCAGTTTACTATTGTAACTCCTAATAATGAGACTCATTAAAATGAGTCAGAGTATGAGAGAGTTGTTTATCCTTCTGACAAGGGGACATAGTGCTCTTAAATCAAGAAAAAAATGAGAGTGGTGAACTGTGAAGGAATTATTTATTGCTTTGGCTGTAAATGTGTGATGTGAATTGATCCAGGGAAGCAGTGGAATAAGGGGGAGTGGCTAGTCTTTATAAAGATTACTTCTGAGAACGGTTCTCACCCTAAAAATAGCTAAAGGGATTTCTCATGTAAAAAGAACAGCAGATGCTGGATGGGAGCAGGATTGTCAAATGAAAATAAGGAATAAAACTAATGGTGGTTATTGCATTTTTCCCCCCTCCAGAAACTGATATGGTCAGAAGCTGCATCAGTTTTTCCCTCTCTGATCAATTTGCAGAGAAGTACATGGAGCCTGGGAACCACAATAGTGGTAGTGACCTGAATCGGACCTGTAAGTGCTTTTCACCTCTGGTAGGTAGATGTGGGGGATAAAGGAGGCTGGGAAAGAAAAGAAGAGGACATTTTCATTTCCAGATTCAATCATTAGTGAGAGAATAAGGAGAGAAGTAACTATTTTGATCTGCCCACCTCAGCTAATGCTTCATATAATAACCCTGGGTATTAGTCATGACTTGAAGGCAAGGGTACGTGATTTGTTTGTTTGCTTTAGGAAAGGATTAATTCAGAGAACAGTGTTGTGGGAAAACTCAGTAAGTGAACACACATTCAAGTTCCTCCCTCTCTTTTCACAGGAGGCAGTGGTCCTTCCTAGCTCAGGTTGGAGGTCCCTGATGGAGTAGTGTATGGGAATGAACATAGATGGGCAGGGAGAATGTCAGACACTGACATGTCTTTAACATATCTGTGGATGTCTCTCTCTCTTATACACAGATCTTTGGCGTTTGCAGTTTCTCCTGCCCTTCGTCAGCCTAGGGCTGATGTGCTTTGGGGCTTTGATTGGTCTTTGTGCTTGTGCCTGTCGCAGCCTCTACCCTGCGATTGCCATAGGAGTCCTACATTTCCTTGCAGGTGGGTCCTGTTATGTGCTCCAGCCCTCTTCCTCTCCTTGCAGTGTGACTTCCCTGACCATGTCAGCCAGGGCATCTGTACTGTAAGCTGATTGTCCTGTACTGTTTATTCCCCAGGTCTGTGTACGCTGGGCTCAGTCAGCTGCTACGTAGCTGGAATTGAGCTGCTCCACAAGAAGCTGCACCCACCTGATGATGTGCAGGGTGAATTTGGCTGGTCCTTCTGCCTGGCTTGTGTCTCTGCTCCTTTACAGTTTATGGCAGCTGCTCTCTTCATCTGGGCAGCCCGCACCAACAGGAAGGAATTCATGCTCTTGAAAGCATACCGTGTAGCATAAATAGGACACTTCATTCATGGCCAGTTGCTGCTTCACAGTATTTTGTTTCAATATCATAGGCCTTTTCCCAGTCGTACCCCATCTTTCTTTTGGACAGGTATCTGCTCCATGCACTGCGTGCTTCTTGCCAGTTGAGTTTCAGTTGTCTGCAGGCTTTGAAGACAAAGGCCTCTGGGCCAAATTACCAAACTTGAACAGCTTTCTCTTGCCAGAAGTCTGCAGAATTTTAACAGACTTTTACTGTATAATTTTTTAAAAAAACTTTTATTTGTTTGTGGAAGTAGTCTTAAGAGTTCATCCCCTTTTTTTAATTATACTACCCTAACTGGACACTCACATCTAAATCTGCTTTGAAAAAACAGGAGAGGCATTGTGGGGCAGAGGATGAATAGGGGAAGAGAAGAGGGAGATGCAGGAGAAGACTGAGAGAACTGCAGAGTGTGAATAATAGAGAATTGGGCACTACATGTTATGAGATCCCAGCAGGTGATGCACTCTCAGAGCACCAAGCAGAGATGGATGTGCAGAATTGTGTGTAGAAATGTTATAGCTACATCTGTGTTGTAATCTGGTTTGTTTCTTTCTCTCTCTTACTCTCATTAGTTTCTCCTCTCAGCCTTTTATGACCAGACTGATGTGATTGGGGCAGTCAGCTGTAGCTTTTGTGCCTGCTGTAAAATCGGGCCCTTCCTTTACTGTGTTGAAGGGGCAGGCCTCATGCAAGGTTTGGATTTAATTTGGTTAACGTGTGTATGTATATGTATGTGTATATATATAAATAAATCTAACTTTTTGTAAAGCTTATTTATTTGCCCCATGTAGCACACAGCAGGTTTTTTTAAAATGTGCTGCGTGTTTCCCACCTTGCCCCACACCTGTTTAAAACACACAAATAAACCAGAGAAAAGGCTCAGAAATTTTATCAGAGTTGTTGTGAATTTGATTGAAAAAGAGAATGCCCTGAGACAGATTAATATAATATTGTCTGGTCACTGTTGTTCATAGTGCTCAAGTATGAGAGAGGGATGACCAGTTTCTATACAAAACCTTTTCCCCTTTGCCTTAGGGACTCTTTAATGAGAGAGTGGGGTGGGTTTGTTTTTTAAAATCACTTCATTTTAAGGGTGCCTGTTCATCATCACATCTTTTGAGTGAGATGTGGAAAAACCTTAGTTCCCAGTTAGCTCACCCTGTATACAAATCTGCCCTTCAGCTGCTCAGAGTCCATCCAGCTTTTCGTTGTACGTCTTGGAGGAAAACAAGCCCAACATTCAGAGAGTAAAAAAATTCTGTTCCCAGTTGGTTAACAAGTTTTAAACCCCTTCCTTTCTTGCTGCTGGTTTGATAAAAGAAACATCTCATTGAGAGTGAATTGAGTTGTAACAACTTTCTGAACAAGAGTACCCATCAGGGTTGCATTTGCTGACTCAGCGAACCACACAGAACCTGATTCTCCTGTCTCTCTCACCTGTGTAAATCTACAATAATTCCATTTCAGTAGAGTTGCTCTGGATTTACACTGGTGTATCTGATAGCAGCAGAATTTAGCTCCTGTACCTTTGCTGGGCAGACAGAATCTTGCTATTACTCTTTTTGCAGCTGTCAAAGTATGAAGAGATGAAGTTATTTTCTGTTCATTAGAAGAAAGCACTTCAGCAGAAGAAAGTATAGTATTTAAACATGTTTACACTGATGCATCCTGCTGCTTAAAACTGGCATGTGCTGAGTAGCAGTGTGTCAGCTTCCACCCTTTTGGAATTAATCACAGTTGTGTCTACTCAAACCAAATTACTGTGTAATGGGATAAATTAAAAATAAAAATGACAGTTGGAAGGACATACTGATCATGTGCAATATCTTATTATACTGTGATACACCAATATCAAACCAAGTGCTAAGGAGTGCCTGTATATAACTGTGTACACTTCAGCATCCATACTTCTATCCAAAGGTACCATACAGCCAGCATGAGTGTTCACCATGGAGTTGAGAAATGGACAGAGCAGGCTTTGGAATTCTGCCAGCCTTCACTAAGGATAATATCAATTTCCAAAGCCTCTTGCAGCAATAATGTTAACACCTAGTACTCACAGTGCTTCATGGGTGCTAATAGAACAGCCATTATGGGATATTGAACTAAAAATCTGTGATATAGTCGCTAAGTTAGTGCTGTGTTGTAAATTTGGTGCTCTGATCCTTGCACCTGTGGGGGTAGTGATTTATTATCAGTGCAGGGAGCTGTACAAAATGAAAGAAGGCAGATATGGCTGTGATACCAGAAAGTGACAATCAGCCTAAAGCCAACAGCTGAAATGTCAGCTGCTGCATAAAAGGGAAATTAGCACCCTGTTGTTTGGTAGTTCCTTTCCCTCTGTTCTGAAAAGGTCTAGAATGGTGATGCCTCCTTCCTTCCCCAAAATGTCCCAACAGAGCCAATATCTACTCCAAGAGAGCGATGAATTCTTCTGTGCAGAGCTAAGAGTAACCAGGGAGCTTCTAGTTGCTAGTTTGTGACCTGATCTGTGTTTTTCAGACACGTTAGTTTCCTGGGTGGGGTGATCTTTTTCCTGGTTGTTTCCTTCCCCTTTCCTCTTAAAAGCTAAGGCATTTGAACCCTCACCTGGACATTTGTCTGCTTGGGTCAAAAGGAAAGAAGATGCTGCTATTCTCCCCCACTGAAAAGGCAGAGGAGCTGCTATTGCCTGGAAGTCTCTACCAAGTCCTCTCTGTGCTCTTACTTAATAAATGGTTGGTACTGTAGCTCTCAGCTTTCCTGTATCAGGTCTGGGGCAGTGCAGTTTACAGGCAAGCTAGCTTTTTTTGTTTCAATCAGATGATTGTCAAGGTTCTGGATCCTTGATCCTCTTTTAGCCTAAACCGTGGGACCCTTCTCTCTTTTTGGAGCCACTTTTTTTTTTCCTCCTGAAGTGTAAATCTGTAGTTGTTTCTCAAATGCTGAAGCACTCTGTCTTTTTTGACACTTTGTTGGGGGTGTCCGCCCACACAAGGCCTGAATGGGTAAATTAGGCCAATTAACCTATAAGCTGCACCTAGAGGAAAGCCAAGGAGTGCTAAGGCCTAGTTGGCTGAGGAAGTCCAGCTGGGGGAGGAGTTGGGCCAGATTTATAAAGCCAGGAAGCTGGCAACAGAAAAGGGCTGCAGGGAAGTAGTCTGCAGTCACTCCCTGGGAGAAGGGAAGTGTGGTTGGGGCTACAGACGCAGATAGCCTACAGTTACTCTCTGGGAGGTGGGAGCTTGGGCTGGCAAACCCAGAGCAGTGGGGAGAGCCAGAAGGTATAGAAGCAGCTCAGGGAAGGGCAGCAAGGTTCAGGAGGGATCAGATGACGGTTGACTAGTGTCCCTGAGCTGGAACCCTGAGTAGAGGGCAGGCCTGGGTTCTGCTACCAGCCACTCAGGGAGTGGCACCTGTGGCAGTGAATGGGAGGGTTGCCTAAGACTGCTGGCGAGAAGAGACTTTGACTCACCCCCGGAAAGGGAAACAACATAGTGACCTGGCCGGAGGCCTGAGTCACAAAGAGGAGGCTGCAGTTCCTGGAACTAGAGTGGAGAAGCGATGGAGTGCTGGATGCTGTTGGCCTGGCAGAGCTTATCCCCAGAACCACAACAAGGCAGTACCATCTAGTGAGTAGAGCCCTTTGTCACACACTCATTACTGGGGCCCTACCAAATTCATGGTCCATTTTGCTCAATTTTACGGTCATAGGATTTTAAAAATCGTAAATTTCATTATTTCAGCTATTTAAATCTGAACTTTCAGTGTTGTAATTTTAGGGGTTCTGACCCAAAAAGATGTTATGGGGAGGGCCACATCAGAGTTCCAGAACTGTATGGAGGGCCGGATAGGGAAGGCTGTGCCTCCCCAAACAGCCTACCCCCTGACTGCCCCCCTCAGAACTCCTGACCTATCCAACCCCCCTGCCCCCTGACAGGACCCCAGGACTCCCACACCTATCCAACCGCTCTCTGTCCCCTGACCGCCCCCCAGCACCTCCACCCCATCCAACCGCCCTCTGGCCCCTGATTGCTTCCCGGGACCCCCTGCCCCTTATCCAACCTCCCTGCCCCTTTACCATGTGGCTCACAGCACCAGGACTGGCAGCTGTAAGTAGTACACCATAAATAGCCCATTCCTACAGGGAGCAATTTAATACCCTACACAGGTGGTTCTCACAGTTGTGCTGCCCAGCAGGAGCTCGCAGCCCCGCTGCCCAGGGCACTGGTGGCACAGCGAGATGAGGCTGTGGGGGGAGGGTCCGGGAGCTCAAGGGCAGGGCAGGATGGTCCTGCGGGCCAGATGTGGCCCGCGGGCTGTAGTTTGCCCACCTCTGACTTAAATCCTACTTTTCATACTTAAACAAAAGTGATTTTATTAATTAATAAACCCAGAGTGAGTAATACCTGCGGGAGCAAACAGCTGTGCATACCTGTCTATCAGTGTTATAGAGGGCGGACAATTTATGTGTTTACCATGTATAAGCTTTACACCAAGTAAAACGGATTTATTTGGGGTTGGGATCCCATAGGGAGCGGGATGCTGGAGACAGATGACCTGCTGAGCAGTTTTTGGTTAAAGTCTGCAGCTTTGGAGGCGTGGACCCGACCTGGGTCTGTGTTGAGTCCGACGTGCTAGCCTGCTGCAACAAGGCAGGGTTCTGGAGTCCCAAGCTGGCAGGGCTGTGGCCGAGCAGGG
This sequence comes from Caretta caretta, assembly GCF_965140235.1. Taxonomy (NCBI): domain Eukaryota; kingdom Metazoa; phylum Chordata; order Testudines; family Cheloniidae; genus Caretta; species Caretta caretta. The sequence continues at coordinate 201,835,311 of NC_134206.1, forward strand.
TTGGGAAGAGGTGGGGCGGGGCAGGGTGGAGGGGGCGGGAGCAGCTTTCCTGGGCCCTGCTGTGAGCAGCCCACGAGGGGCTGGCTCAGCTGCCTGCAGGATCGGGCTGGCCGCTGGAGCAGCACGCACCTGCATAGGGCACCAAGAAATTTGGGGCAATTTGGTGCCCCAAATTTCCTGGTGCCCTACACAGCTGCATAGTTTCCATATGGGTAGGAACGGCCCTGTCCATACCCCCAATGTTTTTCTGTTACAAAATATCTTCTTCTCAGTTGCTAACTCTTTGAACTCTGGGCTTCTATGCCTGTCAGCACAGAGAAACCACTAGGAATACAGAATTGCAAGGGGTTAGCAGAGACCTGCACAGAGCAGGGAAGTGGTTAAAATAGACCGCAGCATTTAAAAGCAATGTTTCCCCTTCAGTGAAATAAACATAAAGAGGGGCACTCAGTGCTGCAGGTGAGAATTAATCTTTATTAATGCAGTCATGCAGAAATTCCCAATCAGTGTTATAGGAGAGAGTGCCAAAAACAACCAAAGCAGAAGAATCTGTAGATTGCAGATAGCTCACAAAAATCTAGAGACCAAGAACGTAAAAATCTTGAGAACAAACTCTGTCCCGGTCTTTGATTCTTCTCTACCATGACTTCATTATTTATCTATGGCAATAATGGAGAGAAACCAAAATGTATTTAAGATTCAGTAAAGAATAGTGAAGTTATTCTTTGGGGAAATCTATGGGAATTACCAGCTGCCTGTCATCTTCTAAGCACACACTTACAGGTCCTTTTGTCAGTGTAAATAAATCATTCTTAACAGGGAAGCTCATCTTCTAATCTACAACAGAATGTGTCAATCATCGGAGACAAATTGGAAAGAATAAGGCACTGCACCTTAATTGGTAATATGGGATAAACCAGTGGAGATCATTCATACCCTTTTAAGAAATTAGTATTTGAATATGGAGGAGATCTCTGGATCATCAGGTCCATCTCTCTGCCAAGGTTTCCCACAGGTCATTTTCTTGTGTTTTGTACCATCTAAGTGTAGATGTCCTAGAGGCATTCACCTTTAGCTTTCCAGTTCTGAATTTCATCCTATTCTCTTTAAAGTTTAAAGACCGTACAATCTCAGTGTGAGACCAGCAATGGCCATTCCCCTCCTCATCAGTTTTTATATACTATATTTGTCTGGCACATCTAGCACCACGTTATACGTCGACTCTCAATCTGGTTTACCATACTGCGGGCAGATACACGAGAAGCTCTGCATTGGCACACTAGCACTGCGGTGGCGCATCTGGTGAAGATGCTCTATGCCGACGGAAGAGCGTCTCCCGCTGACATAGCACCCGTGTGGACAGCGCTTAGGTCGCTGTCACTTGCATCGCTCAGGGGTGTCTCTTTCACACCCCTGAGGGACGTAAATTAGATTGAATTAAGTGGTAGTGTAGACCTGCCCTTGGTCAATTCTATGATTTAGAACAATGAGCGTTGAAATGAGCGTCCTTTAGTATTATGTGAACACATCTGACACCTGTTATTTATCGTGACAATCTGAAATGAACATCCATGACTTACTGTCTTTACATTTCAGATTCTCTGTCTCCTTATATGTGTGTGTTCCCTGCTAGTGTGATTTGTATATTTCAGCAGATAATGTTCCCTTTCTTTAATCTACTCATTCTTTTCTCTGTTGAAATAACTGCAACTTGGAGTAACATTTGCTCTTATTATTATTATTTCAATTACTGTGGAACCTAGGAGCCCTAGTCATGGACCAGGACTCTATTGTGCTAGGTGCTGTACAAACAGAACAAAAAGGTGGTCCCTTCCCCAAGAAGCTTACAATAAAACAAGAGCTCTTGAGTTTTTACAGTAAGGCTCCCAATAGCGGGTGGGGGAAACTAGGATCAGAAGTTGTTCTTAGGTATTGTCAAAAAACCCTCTAACTGCAAAATTGTTACTTCTTCCTCTATTTTTAAACTGGAGCTTTCAAAACCCCTAACGTACATTTCTGCATCAGTACTAGCCTTGGCGGGAAATAACCTCTGTAATTATATAGCTGCACAGACACCACATGTGTGGCAATGAGAGCCACATAAGTACAATTTATTCCATGGCTCTGCAGTTTATCAGGAAAATTTTTTTACCAACTTTCTTTCTTTCTTTTCTACCTGTTTTAAATGTTGTGTTATATTAAATGGATGTAGAATATTGCCCCGTGTATCTTACTGTTTGCAAAAAAGATACAAAATACAGTGAGAGTTTATCATTTTATTTACAAAGGAAAAAAACCCTTAATATATTTTCTAACAAACCAATCTTTACAAATCTATGACTAAACAGTAAACCTATTTTAAAAGTATTTGAAATAGTCACCTAAAGAACAAGATTGATTGTAGTGTATTCTTTTGGAATCCTTTAGCGGCTGGGGTTTGCCACAGCATATGTGGTGTTGGGTATTGTGCACATCTTGCTGCTGTACAGCCCATTGGAACCAGACACAATAACCCTGAGCTCTGGCAAGCACCTAAAGCACTGAGTGACACTGAAAATCACAACTGTCAAGGAGCCTTTCTGTGCCTCTTATCTCCCACAGCTGTCTGTATCCTTAACATTAACCTTCTTCACTGTTAGCAGTATCCTATATATTTGAAATAGAACTGCTTGTGTGATGGGCAGAAAATTTATGATCTATTAACATGAATCCCAGTCTGAGACCATTCACCAGTTATGATTTTACCTTTTACTATGTCTGGGCTTAAAGGGTTAAACCATAGAGTTGCTAAACCCTCCCATTCTGAGAATCAGAAAGCCCTAGGTTAGGGAAAGAGAGAGTGGATGTCATGCTGGAGGGAGCTTCCTGTGCCTGCCCAGCTGCCTGTACCGGGGGGACGGATAGCTCAGTGGGTTGAGCATTGGCCTGCTAAACCCAGGGTTTTGAGTTTAATCCTTGAGGGGGCCATTCTGTGTGACAGTTGCCTGTCCCCTGGAACCTGGTGTCTGAACCTTATGTCTACACTGTAGCTGGAGCAGGTGTGATTTACCATGAGTGCTGGTGGCAGCTGGTGTCCACCAGGGGATGGATCCCTGTCTCTGATGGAAACAGCCTGCTGTGCACAGACCACAAGGAAATCGCTGCACCCGCTCCCGGTGTGCGGACAGTAGGAGCGGTGAGTCTGGGCGAGGGAGCAAAAGGAGAAGGGAAACTAGCCAGCAGCCTAGGAGGGGAGGGAAGGTCTGTCAGCTTCAGCCACATCGGGGGTAGCACAGGGGGAGGAGTGAAGTGTTTCTGCTGCAGCCCAGCAGGGACCGCAGCCCTCCAAAACAGCACATGGAGGGGTCTGTGTAGCTACAGGCCACTACCAGCCAGCCAGCACAGAGACAGCTTGTGGCGAGGTGGGAGTAATCCAGGGCTTGAAAAGCAGAGGAAGCTGTGGGTCTGGGCTGAGATGCCATGACAGAGCTGTGAGGGGAACCAGGCCAGCTTGTCTAGCCTCCAACCCAAGAAGCGGGGTGTTCCCTTCCAGACCTAATGCTCTCCTTGCTGTAATGATCACCAAAAAATAAAATAAGACAGTCAAGCAGGGAGACAGTGTAGGCTTGGTCTATGCTACAGAATTTCCTCCCATTTGAAGGCAGTTGTGAACAATCACAATAGCTGACCAGTCAATGTAGACCAGGATCAATCATACTGAGCATTACATCAACTAACCGTAATTAAGGCCAGACCAGATTGTGTTCTTCATCTTGCAGCTGACCATGATTGAACTCCAGGTCTAAGCCCAGTTAGCCTATGTCGTGCTGGACACAGTTTTTCTTGGTCCACACAGATCACATAGTCATGTTCAGACTTGTGCTAGCTAACTTGATTTTTCCCATGCAAGTTCAACCACAGTAACATTTTGTAGTGAAGTCAAGCCCTGGGAGGGCATTTTCTACCTTGACTGGGTACGGGCAGCTAACATTACAGGCTTGGAGGAATGTGTAGGTAAGTTGCCGTGGGACCTTTCTGTATTGACTGGGTTTCTTGGTTAATCCTCCAAGAGTCACCTCTTGCTCCTAGAAGTTTACCTGCCCAATTAAAAATGCAAGGGCAGTGGCTAATAAATTTACACTGACCTTGATTTAGTCATTGATTAAATCTACAATTTAATCATTGAGAAGACTTGACTTGGCTGGATGATACTGGGGGGAGGGGGGGCTGGCTGGTAGGAGTGTGGGCAGTGGGGCAGTAGTTGCTCACCAGTGCTCAGCTGGTGCTGCATATCGGCTGTTTGCTGTTTAGTTTCAGGGAGGCATCATTTCAAGACGCTACAGAACCATTTCCTCAGCCCCTTGAAATGGTGTTTTTTACCTTCTGGAGCTGAGCACTGTACGGATGGGGGGATGTACAGAGGACTCCCTTAAACCTACGATTCCCTGGTTAATGGACTTCTTGTCTGGCCTGCTTTTGGAGTCACTGTCATTTATTACCCTGAGTAATTTTAATGGTGTGGACAATGACTCTACAAGTGAGATGGTTTGGGCTGTTTCCATCAGTATCTGGGTAAAATTCAGCTCCATTTTCCCTTCCCTCAGAACTGGAGGGCAAAGTTTCTGCTTTCCACATATCTCTCCGGAGTTGTTGCACTATGCTGCTTTTTGCAGGCAATGAGCTTAATTATATTTTGATGTGTTATTTTCTTTAAAATCTGTATTTATGTGCACCAAGGGGTTGTGATAGATGCACTGAAAAATAAATTCATCCAATAAATAAACCTCTGGTTTGTGTAAAGGTTTTCAGTCTTTGGAGTGTCACTCACAGGTCCATAAATGATCAAGGCATCCTAGATGGTATCAGCTGCAGGATGTGACTGGAAGTGTTGACCCAACTATGGGACACTAAGGTATAAATCCAGAGGTTGGGATCTGCACCACTTCACTGTTGACCCCTTTTTCCAGATTATTTATTAATATATTGAATAGCAAAGTTTGCAGAAGATACAAAATTATTCAAGATAGTTAAGTCCAAAGCAGACTGCAAAGAGTTACAAAGAGAGCTTACAAAACTGGGTGACTGGGCAACACAATGGCAGATGAAATTTAGTGTTGCAAAGTAATGCACATTGGAAAACATAATCCCAACTATACATATAACATGAAGGGGTCTAAATTAGCTGTTACCACTCCAGAAAGATCTTGGAGTCACTGTGGAGATTTCTTTGAAAACATCTGCTCAAGGTGCTGTGACAGTCAAAAAAGCCAATAGAATGTTAGGAACCATTAAGAAAGGGATAGATAATAAGACAAGAAATATCATAATGCCACTATAAAAATCCATGGTACGCCCACACCTTGAATACTATGTGCAGTTCTGCTTGCCTTATCTCAAAAAAGATAAATTTAGAATTGGAAAAGGAACAGAGCAGGACAACAAAAATGATTAGTGGTATGGAACAGATTCCATTTAAGAAAAGATTAAAAGGATTGAGACTCTTCAGCTTGGAGAAGAGATGACTAAGGGGGGATATGTTGGAGGTCCATAAAATCATAAATGGTGTGGAGCAGGTGAATAAGGACATGTTGTTTACCCCTTCACATAATAGAAGAACTAGGGGTCACCTCATGAAATTAATAGGCAGCAGGTTTAAACAAACAAAATGAAATTCTTCTTCACATAATGCACAGTCATTGTGGAACTCATTGCCAGGGGATGTTGTGCAGGCCAAAAGTACAACTGGGATCAAAACAGAATTAAATAAGTTCATGGAGGATAGGTACACCAGTGACTATTAGCCAAGATGGTCAGGCATGCATCCCCATGCTCTGGGTGTCCCTAAGCTTCTGACTGCCAGAAGTTGGGACTGGACGACAGGGGATGGATCACTTGATAATTGCCCTGTTCTGTTCATTCCCTCTAAAGCATCTGGCACTGGCTGCTATCAGAAGACAGAATACTGGGCTAGATGGACCATTGGTCAGACCCAGTATGGCCATATTATTCTTATGTTCTTATTCTCCACCTGGTATATGACTGAGGTATGGAGAGGTGTTGACGAGAACACAGACCGAAGCTCGAATAAGGCAATCTCCCAGAAAATTATAGTGGCCACAAAGCATAAGCTGAGCTTCCAGCCACAGGCTCTTCCAGAGCCGATGGGACAACTTCAAATAAATGTGGAGGAGCAAGGTGAGGTAGGCCCTGGCCCAAGAGAGGAATGGAAGTGAAAAGGAAAAGCACCCCCTGCGCTCCATTCTGAGACACTCGGGGAATTACTGAGATGACTGGCACCACAGCATGACGAGAACGAGCAGCAGCAGGGGGAAATAGCACAACATCAGTGGCAGGCCCGAAGGAGCCCTCCTCAAGCTGTACCAGCACTGGCATCCCCACCTGTCTGGGAAAAACTGAAGCTGTTTACGAAAACAACAGAGAGTGATAGTCAGGCTCATCTCACTTCCTTCAGATGAGTGGCTGAAGCCTGCCACTGGCCTAGAGGACAGTCCCACTTGTCCCATAACTAAATGGAAAAGCCCAACAGGCCTATAGCAGCTGGGATGCCAGAGAGGCAGATTAGTGTAGTAAGGGGAAGGAAGCTAATCCTCCAGTGGTACGACATCAGCACCATAGGCAATTCTGCTATCAGGAGGCCAAAGGACCCACAGAGGTTTACAGCCGATTCCAGGAACTTTCCCATCAGTGGCTGAAGGCAAAGATCCACACGAAGGAGCTCCTGGCAATCCTGCCTGAGCAAATGCAGATCTGAGTCCAGGAACAATTTCCAGGGAACAGCAGCAAGGCGGCAGCCCTAGTGGAAGATTTTCAGCTAGTCTGTCAAGCATCCAAGAGACAGAGGCAACAGGTAAAAAAACCATTAACCCTGATCGCTCAAATGAGGATGACGAGGAGGGTGTGTGAGACAGGGTCCAACTCTGTGGGAATTGTGGGGAGATGAGGGTATAGTGCCCATTTTTGTGTTGTTTTATTCGTTAGCAAATACTTTATAAACTGATAGGCTGCCATCTTCTGGCCAATTGAACTGTTGCTCCCCATTGCCATCAGGCAAGGTGCCCTTCCCTTTCTCTGCCTCTCCATTTCCTTTACTCAGATGCTTTTCTCTGTCCTCTCCCTCACCTTCTATGCCCTAAAACCTCTCTTCTTTCTGTTCTCCTGCCCTTTTTCTTTCCCTCTCATCCTTAGCTTCCACCTGTAAAACCAACTCACAAGTATCTGGAAACCTTTGGAGCATTAGGAATACTATTCAAGTGGCCCAGATGCTGCTGTCTCTGGTAGCTGGGCATTTCTCAGAGGAAAAGGGGGCTCATTTGGATGAGCGGCCCTGGGACCTCTATGGTGACATGATGCAAGAGAATTTTGAGATTCTGGTCTCCCTAGGTAAAGATGATTCATTTTTTCCTCATTTTTTAGCAGCCGTTGATGGTCTCTAAAATATCTGAGCGTATTCAGTTCAGCGTCCTTCCATTGTCTCCAATAATTCTTAGAAGATCAGCCAGTAGAATTCCCAGAACCTGCATGGGAGACCGTCACCCCCATACATCCTCCTACTTGAAAGGAGATTTTCAGCAGAGAGATGGTGGGTGGGGTTTTCAAAAGAGCCTAGAGGAGTTAGGCACCCAACCCAAATCCCACTGAAATTGGGTACTAATTGTCCCAAGCCAATGCCCAAGTCTATTTCACATAGGGAGAATGGTTGTGTTTAGGGGTCCATGCTTACATGCATGCAGACATAGAATCATTTTCTTCCCACTTTCCCCACCCTTGGCCCAGGGTCATTGTCCCTGGCAGTGGCTCTGGTCTCTCTGCATTTTAGAAAGCGGCGAGTGACCTGAACCAAACAGTTTTCATCCCCATAGAGTTTTAATGAACCTTTCCCCATCCATTTGGATTACACCTCCTCCAGCAAAAAGAAAGACATGAAGTTAAAAATACTCTTTACAGCAAATTTTCTATGAATTACTAAACCCATGATATCCCCTACTCTCTTTCCTGTGAGCAGGATTTCTAACTCCTAAAACTAATGTGATCTCCTGGGTAGAGCAAGGGAAAGAACCACATGTTGCTGACCCCCAGAGCCCCAAGGAAAGGAAGATACTAAGAGGTACCTACAGTGGTGAGGATTAAGTTGAACCAATCGAGATACCAACCCTGTGGATTTAAGATTTCCAACAAAGCTTAATGTTCTCCCTCAATTGACTACGGAGAAAGGCTAGCCTCTTCACAGCAAAGGGTGTAGTTAGCTTTACGTTAGAAGCCTGATTATCTCCCTCAAATCTTCACCAGAAGAAAACCCATCAGTGCAAAGATTCACACAATTCATCTCATGATGGGGTAGAATTTGTCAGGAAAGCCTACAGCAAATCAGACAATGTGCTTATGAGATACAAGTGTTTAAAAAAAAAAAAGGGGGGGGGGGGTTGGGGAGACCTCAACTTGTGTAAGTCACAGTAGCTCCATTGATGTCAATGAAGCTACAACAGTTTACACCAGCCAAGTATTTGGCCCAATGTGTGTTTTATTTATATAGACTTTCCTAATATTTTTGGTTTATCATCTCTCAACAATTTGAGGTGTTTTGTTGTGTTGGCATCAGTGAGGCCTGGCAACCTTGACTACCTTTGAAATGGGAGTGTTCTTGGTTAGTTTCCTGGGCCCAGATTCTCAAAGGTATTTATTTAGGCTCTGCTGAACTCAAATGGGAGTTAGGTGCCTAAGTACCTTTGAGGACCTGGGCCTTAGCACTTGCTCCCGCTCCTACTGAAGTGAATGGCAAAACGTTCATTGACTTCAACGAGTGTGGAACTAGGCCTTTCATTGTTAAAAATTGTCTGTGGGGGAACACGAGGGGACAGTGTCATGTGGAGAAATGGAGTTGGCAGCCAGGACAAGAACCCCCAGAGTTATCCCTATGAAATGTAAAAATCCCTGCACAGTTTGCAGACTCCAAACAGACTCCTGTCGCTGATCAATTCATAACATTTTTTACAAATGGAAGGAAACTCCCAATGTACTTTAAAGTGGAGTTAAGGTTGAAGATAAGTAATAGTAATTTAAGGGGAAAATATTTTATAGGAACAGTAGTAGCAAATTCACATAGCTATGATGTATCCCGGGTTGCATGTAGAATGGACCTTTATCTTGAACAGTCCCTTGCAAGTCTTCTTTCTTCAGCAAGAGTCAGTGTGAGAGAATTTGGGCTTTTAAATTCCTCAATATTACATCTTCCAACCTCTTTCATGATCAGCCTGGTGCCCTACTTCCGTTAACCTCAGTGCTGTAAACCTTCTGTAAAAGCATGCCTTCTCCTGTATGTTGGACATGACCCCACCACTGCAGCTGTCTTGTTCTCAACTGGTGCAAGATTGCAAGTTGCTGGGATCGTCTAAGTATCTCCTTGTTGGTGACAAAATCAAACTGACAAGCATTAAGAATACACCATAACTTCTGACACTGAGTACTGTCCAGTTTCTTCTCCTCGGCTCTTTTTTTTTAACAACCATGTTTGTGATCCATACAACAGGGTTGTCATCAATACCACACTGAATACTCATATCTCAGTTATCACATACACACATCTTGCCACCCAAACAGGTCTTTGAAGATGCTGAAATGTCATTGATGCAGGACTGAGCTGATGTGTGACTTCTTTGGTTATAGAACCTCCTGCTGCAACTGACTGCCCAGATAGATAAACCCTACACCTGTCTGGAGTGTGGGAAAAGCTTCAGCATGAGCTCCAAGCTCATCAGGCATCAAGGAATCCACCCAGGAGAGAAACCCTACCTGTGTCCTAACTGTGGGAAAAGCTTCAGCCAGAGCTCGTACCTTGTTCAGCATCAGAGGGCTCACTTGGGCCAGAAAGCCTACAAGTGTCATGACTGTGAGAAAAGCTTCAGGGACAGCTCAACGCTCATTAGGCATCAGAGAAGCCACACAGGAGAGAAACCGTACAAATGTCCAGAATGTGGGAAGAGCTTTAGTCAGAGCTCAGACCTTATTAAACATCAGAAGATCCACAGGGAAGAAAAGCCCTATATCTGTTTGGAATGTGGGAAAAGTTTTAGCCAGAGCTCCCCCATTAGTAGACACCAGAGAACCCACCTGAAAAAGAAACCCTAACACATAGAATGTGGGGAGAGGGGGGTGTGGGTGGCTCAATCCCAGGGATATGTCAGTATATACCAACATCAGGGAAACCTATAATTGCAGGAAATGCAGGGGAAAGCTATGGGAGATTGAACACAGCCTTAAGGAAAAAAACCCTCTCTAAGGCCCTGATTCAACTCCTGTTGTGGAATCCTTGTCATTGGAGGTTTTTAAGAACAGGTTGTACAAACACCTGTCAGTGGTGGTCTAGGTTTTCTTGGTCCTGCCTCAGACCAGAGGGCTGGATTTTATGACTTCTCAAGGTCTCCTCTAGCCCTACATTTCTAGCATTCAATAATAGTAACAGTCCAGGAGCTAGGGCACTGGGATGGTAGTCAGGAGAACTTGGTTTTATTCCTAGCTTTGCCACTCACCTTGTGTTGGAGCTTGGGCAAGTCATGTCCTCTCTCAGCATCTCTTTCCTCATGTATGAAGTGGGGATATTTACCTTCCTTTGAAAAGAACTTTGAGCTCCACAGTCAAAGCTGCTAGATAAGAGGCAACTATTATAACAAAATAACTTGGTATTAGCACCACTGCACACCACTAAGGATAAAAGGAATCTGCAACTGCACCTGTGGGAACAGGAATAATGGGAAAGGGAAGTTCTGTGAGGCACAATCTGGCCATAAAATACTCGAATCCCTAGACATCATGCAATCCCATAGCCTATCCCTTAGCTGGGGTGAATATACAGACTATATTTCAGAGTAGCAGCCGTGTTAGTCTGTATCCGCAAAAAGAAAAGGAGGACTTGTGGCACCTTAGAAGTGAGCTGTAGCTCACGAAAGCTTATGCTCAAATAAAGTTGTTAGTTTCTAAGGAGCCACAAGTCCTCCTTTTCTTTATACAGACTATAAGAGCAGTGAGGATATTTCCTCTCCAGCCTTCAGGAAGGATCTGGCAAAGCAGATCAATGTCCCCTGTAATTTTTTCTATCCAGGTGTGGAATAAATTTTGTTATGTGCACTGAGGTATATGCAGATGTGTGCCGCCAGTAGAAACAATAAACCTAGATATAATACATATTTTTTTAAAGCTACCATAGGCATAGGCACCGACGCCATGGGTGCTCTGGGGCTGGAGCACCCAGAGGGAGCCCTCCCGGCAGCCCCCCAATCAGCTCCTACCCACCCAACCCCAGCGCCTGCTGATGGGCCCCGTGGATCAGCGCCTCCCGCCTGCCGTGAACAGCTGTTTCGCGGTGTTCAGGAGGCTGTGAGGGGAGAGGGGAAGGAGCAAGGATGTGGTGTGCTTGGGGGAGGGGCGGACCTGGATGGGAAGAGGTGGGGTGGGGCCCTGGGGGAAGGAGTAGAGTGGGGGGTGGGCCCTGGGGCGGAGCAGGGGGGTCAAAAAAAATTGGCACCTGTGACCATAGGGATAATTACTACAGCCAGGACAGATTAGGCATTTTAGAACCCACTACTCAAAGAATTAAATTTAAGTGTAAGAGAAATAAAAATGATGAAATGCATAGACCAGTCAAAACTCTAAAATAATACACTTTGAAAGAACAAAATTACAAAGAATATACGTGTATTGCAGGAAGTACCAAGAAGTAACAACAACAATAATACAAGTATGTGTTGGGAGGTGAGTGTGAAAGAGACAGAGTGTGTGTGTGTGAGAGAGACAGAGACACTGTGTGTGCTGGCTGCTGGGGAAGTTTCTTTGAGACACTCACTGAAAGCTCTCCTGTTCTGTCCTGAGCCCTGTCTCCCCTGCCCTCGCTCTGTGGAGATAGGGTACGTGGGCAGGGGGAGAGACAGAGAGAGAGAGTGTGTGTGTGTGAGAGAGAGAGAGAGAGACTGTATGAGCTGGCTGCTGGGGAAGTCTCAGAGACAGTGCCCTGTCTTTTTAAGAAAGGCACTCACTCCCTGCCCGGAGGCTGGAGTCTTCAGACCTCAGACCGCAGCAGCTCCAAGTTGTGAGCCAGGCTGCCCCCTCTGCCCTGCTCTGTGGAGATGGGGTACAGGGGCAGGGAGTGGGGGACACTCTGACATCAGCCTACTCCCACATCAGCAGTGGGCTCTGCACAGCCAGCAGGAGGGTCCTGGGAGTAGCTGCAGGAGCAACGTGGCTGCAAAGCAGCCTGGGGAGGGGCACCCGAACACACGCTGCTGGATGTGTGCGCTCTGCTAATCAGCTGCCCAGCACTTGAATCTCTCCTGGGTGGCCGCCCAGCCATGCAGCTTACAGGGAACACAGAAGCAGATCTCTGATGGGGTTGAGTACATCCGGAGGCCCCCTGCTGGAGGCCTTGTGGCCCTGATTCACCCCACCCGAAAAAGAGCAGAGGAGAGGTCCTCCAGGAAGCTCAGAGTGGCTGCTGGGGAAGCAGCCAATCAGAGGGGCTGCTGGAGTGGCCAGTTAGGGGCCAGGAGGGCCATATAAAAAGGAGCAACAGGAACAGAGCAGTCTGTTGTTGCCTAGGGCTGAAAGAGAGAATACCAGGTTTGGGGAGCAGCAGCAGGACCATGAACAGCTCAGTGTGGGCAAGACTAAATCCAGGAAGGCTGTTGAAGACTGGGGGAGCAAAGAAGGAGCTCCTGGCTGGCTATGAGGATTGAGCAAGGACTGAACCCAGAGCCTAGTCAGACCAAACAAAAGTCTTGTAATGGGCCCTGCTGATCTGGTTAAAGACTGAACCCAGGGAGGGCTGCCAAAAGGAATGTGCCAACTGAGGGTGCCATGATGGACCCCTGTGGGACTGTTATAGAAGGCAGTGTTTCCAGGGAGGAAGTCTTGGCAGTACAGCCCCATGCCAGGGCTGTGGGAAAGAAAAGACTGTATACCCAAGAAGGGGCTTTGTTTGTTCCATCTACAGACAGTGTGTGTGTGACTTGGCCAGAGGACTGAGTCACTGAAGACCAGTTGAAGAAACCATCTGCTAGGGGTGCGCTCATGAGAGGTGAGTACCACCCCATTCCAAGGCAGAGAGATTGTAGACACATCAGTGGCCAAAGGGGGGCTGCTCATGAGAGGCAAGTGCCCACCCCATTACAAGATCTTAGAGAAAACATCATTTGTAGGAGGAAGAAAATATTATTCCTTAAAGGGAACATCATCATATGGTAGAGCATTAAACAAGTTGCTAGCCAGGAGTTCACTCATCTAGAGAAAAATATCATCAAAGGTGGAAAAAAGAGTAGTAAAATCTGTTGCCTTCTAAAATATTAGTTAAAACATAAAATTTATTAAATGACAGAATAAAATATTTTAGATATTTAAAACCAAATGTGATTGCTCTGTGCTGCAGAGAGCAACATTCCTCAAAGACTCAGCGGCGAACATCTCGGCTCATCCGCACTTCCGAGGTCACTTGTCATTGACAAAGCGTGTTAGCGTTGGTGCAGCTGAACCCATGTTAAGCATGGTCAGGATAGATTAGGACAATGCGTTCAGCCCCATTTTAGTCATTGTGGTTTAAGGGCACACATCACATAGGCCTCATTTACATTAGAGTACTCAATCAATGGTGCGTCATTTGGGTGCATTGTGTAATCAGTAGCACTGCTGATTGAGTGCATCCAAGCTACTCACTTTAAGTCGGTGCAAGGCTTACACGTGTGTCCACATAAGGCTACCTTATATTGATTGAGTGATCTCATCTTCAGACTCGCTACACATTGCTTAAAGCCTAATTTCTTGTCAGTGCCCAGTGTTTTAGGGATCCAAACCAAACTGCAGTGGCTCAGTGCTACCAGAAACCACAGCAGCTCTAATCCACACAACCAGCTGGGTTGGATTTGTAGGGTTAAACATTGACTAGCAACTGCTAAAAGTAGGGTAAGAAATTTTTTAAAATTTTAAGATGGAATTGCTGGGAAAGAAGTTAGGGTTCTGCTGACAGACAGACTGCATTTGAGAACAGATGGAGCTTAAACTACAGAAAAGGACTGTTCAGCCAAGTTTTGATTCTGCATAAGGGACATGTGCCCCACTGATTACTGCTTTGGAATGATGTTCCCCAGTGGTTACTGCTTTACATAAGAACAGCCAAGCTGGGTCACACCAATGGTCCCTCTAGCCCAGTATCCTGTCTTCTGACAGTGGCCAATACTAGCTGATTCAGAGGGAATGAACAGAACAGGGCAATCATGAAGTGATCCATCACCTGTAGTCCAGTCCCAGCTTCTGACAGTGAGAGGCTAGGGACACCTACAGCATGGGGTTGCATCCCTGACCATGAGCCATTGTTTCAGAGAGCACGAGAGAGTGTATTTACAGCATCGTGATTACACACACACACACACACACACAATCTCCCCAGAGTGTAGAATTTCAGCTGCCATTAATAAAATCCATTTTAATCAACTCTCTGTGCTGATTGCCCCCATATCAATAAAAAAGCCTGTTGCTTACAATTCCACGCAGACCTATGCGGCAAAAAATATTTATGCTTCAAAGCAACCTGTTCTCGGTTAAAGGCAGCACTCTGATGGCTTAGTGACCTTTGCTTTGACTCAGAATATTTGCTTGCTAACTGTAAACAATCCAACAGGGTGGTACTGGTTTACCTAAGACACTTTTCTTAGGGTGCTGCTGAAATCTGCCTGCATTATGAAACTAAGGATGATTCTAGCTGACCCATGCAGGAGCATGCAAGGAGCCTTCTGATACTCCCTGCCCCTTCAAATATTTGCACTCCACACGGGCCAGCCACAATTGTAGTGCCTGCACTTCATAGCTGGGACCACCACCTGAAAAGTAGGTGATGAGCGGACCACAACAGGGAGAGGTTTACTATACCCCTAGTGTCCTTGCAAAAGGTGCATCTAGCTATGTGAGACCCACTTGGGATAATCCTCATGGTCACCAGGTGGACAAGAGATCCTGAGCCAGCATGCTGAAAATGCCCTTCCTGAGGATACTGAAGTCCCCCAAGGCTATGGATGCATGATATCTGCTTGCCCATGTTCTGACAATTGGGCCTCTAACTTTTTGCACACGTGAGAATTAACCATGAAAGGTAGGTCAAGATATCTTCAGTCAGGAATACTATAAACAGGTGCAGGCAAACCAGACGGAGAGAGTGAACTAGCCCAAACGAAAAGGCCTAGTGATATAACTCAAGGACTGGGTTAAGATCTTGGTCAACAAGATGATGTGGATCTGGAACTTCATGGTGGATATGAGGCTTAATTGGTGGACAAAATAATGGAGTGAATTATGCCCCATCTTATGCCCTGCTTTTTGGGGTTCTTAAGAAAGGACTTTGAAACATCGTCATGGCTTCATTTCCCAGCTCGACTCATCTCGACCTGGCTTAGCTCAATTTTTCCCAACCCCAAGACAGTAGGCGCAGACTAGATGGAGGGACTTTCTTCCTGAGAAACTATGGCTTGTTCTTGTGGATGAAGGGTGAATATGGATAGCACTGAAGAAATGAGCTAGCTAGTTAGATCAGTTTAGAACAAATGGGCTGGGTATATATTTTGCTGTGGCATGGCCCAGAATAAACTCAGTTGGTTTATATCTAGACATTTGCCTTTAATGATATTTCAGTCAGATTTTATAGTTTTATAATTTTTTTTACATGAAAAAATGTTCAGTGTTAAACAAAAAGGAATTATCTGAAAGGAAAAGCCCCCCCACACTGTGCTACATCACAGCTATCAAAATCTGAAAGTCCAGGACACAGTATCCAGGACTCTGACTTCCCCTGTGAAGCAGCTAGGAGGTTAACTGGGGTCTGCAGGCAAACGGCTTAGAGAAGGAGCACAAGCTTAGAGACTTGTCTGTAAGAGACTGTGCCAGTCTAATTCCCTTCCAGCAGCCCCTCCCTACAGGAATGATATGCAAATAGAGGCACAGAGCCCTGCTGGCAGCAGGCTCAGCGCACAGGGCACTTGGGATTTCAGAGGAGAGTGTCTTACTTTTGTGTGTGTGTGTACATAAAACTTTGGAGCAGATATGGGAGCAGCGACCTAGGAAGAGTGTTATACACACCCACGCCTTGGTTTACCTGGTATACCAGCTGAGAGCAGCTCTGCAGGGAGACCCCAGCCGCTCAGGCTGAGTGTACAAGAGACTGTTAGAAAGAGAGAGGCGTACTGGGCACTTAAACCCTCTAACTTCCCAATGGGGCTCTGGCTGCTGGTGCTGCTGGTGCTTCAGGCAGGTGAGTACAAATTCTGTATAGCTGCAGTTGTTGGATCCCTGGGAGCATCTCTATCTCTGCCACCCTCCTGCTTCTCCCACTCTGTGTGAGGGCAACTTCCCCCTTCACTTTGGCAGCCCATGTACTGTATTAGCTTTGCCTAGTTCTACTTGCCCAAAGCAAATCATTGGCATTTGGACCGGTGAGTTAACTATCGTTCATTTTCTCATTATCACGGTAAAGGAAGTCTGAGTATATTTTGTGCCTGGGCTGATTCATTTCCATGGTAATTCTGTAAGACTGTAACTGTAGGAACATGTTTTATTTTCTCTTCTAATTTAGAAAGTTTCCAGTTTTATTCTGAAAAACCTCACGTGTTGACTTTTCTTCTCTGAAATATTGTTTTCAGTTTCACCCCTTTTCTTTATACCGGTGACTCTTGAGCAAATTGTTTCCAATTCATCTAACGTTCAAGGAAAAAAAAGGAATTGAAAAAGCAAATCCCCTTTATAAAAACACAGTTGTATTCTATACCCCTAAACACTGAGGTAGCACTAAGGTTTGTGATCATTAGTGCAGTACAATTTGATTAAGTGTAGAATCCTGTATTAAGGCAGCATAAAGGCTGACAATTTAAACACTGGAAATAACAGGAAAGTTTAAGCTGTCAGATCCATCTTAATTCAGCCTGATTTCATATACAAGATAGATGAAAGTGAACAGTTAGTAGTTATTGAAAGTACTCCAGCTGTGTCATTTGGCTAAATTCAGTTTGCTGTGGGGTTTCTCCTACTTTTCCAAGGATCTTACAGCAGTGTTAACTCTTTATGTGTCACTGAGTCATTTCAATTACTATTTAGGTTGCTAACTGTTCAACTGAATGTATAGTGCACTTGCAAGGCAAGCAAGTTAAAGCTGACTTCAGAACCTTAAAGGGATACTAATGTCAAATTGAAATATAATCAGTTTAAAACAAAAAAAGTAACATCAGATACTACACTGGCCCCTGCTTTGTTTTCAAACTCAGGGGGAGCGTAGATTCTAAAGCAGCTCATTCAGGCTTGGTTCACTGGGGTTCTTTTTGTCCCCCAGGAATAACTGTGATGTTGCTATAGTTAATAGTTTCTCAGGGATGTTCCTCTGGGACTGGATGCATATTTCTGAGAAAGAAACAGCCTCCCTCCCATACATGCTGGATATGATCTGGATATAGGTTATCTGGGTGCAAAGCCAGAGGGATGTCGCTAATTCCAGTGGAATTACTCTGGATATACCCCAAGGTAACTGAGAGAAGAATCTGTCTTTTACCCCCATTCACTTGGCACTTATAGCAGGGAAATAGGCTCTTCTCTATGGTTTCTAATAACGGAGCTGCTGTTTGCTTTTACCAGTTAAAAAAAATTAATACTCAAGGTAGTGTTTAGCAAAGGGAAGTTGTTACTTTTCCAGGAATGTGTTTTTAATCCATGAGGGAATAGCATGAGAAGCCTATGTAAAACACTGTGACATCAGTGCATGGAATTAGCTCCTGAAAGAGGCTGCTACATTTCACCTAAAATGCTGGAAAAGATTCAGTGTGTTGTCTTTTCCTTGTTTGTGCTTATGCTGCTGTTGCACTTTTTTCGCAGGGTTCTCGATCATTTTAATGCTTAATATTCTGTTACTTTATGAGGTCGTTTTTTCCTCTGAAGAAACGAACCTCTGACTTTTCATGGCTGGGGAAAGATTCTCATTGACTTCAATGGGCTTTTGAATCAAGCCCTTAGAGAAAACTATGGCATATGATACACGCAGGGAAGAGGGATTAGAACTACAGGTTTTAAAAGGAAAGCAATGGTCTTAATAATAGCATCTAGTCCCTACCTCACATGGATGGTTTAGGGGATTAGTCAATGTTTGCACAGCACTTTGAAGATGTCAAGTGTATTCAAACAGCAGGGAACAAGTGGCCAAGCAGCTTCAGTCTGGGGTTCTTGGTTCTGAAATATGATCCAACTCTTGAGTCAAGAATGCTGAAAAGTCCATCAATTTATTTTAGCTTTTACGTTAGGGGTGGGTTGAGTGGTTATGAATGGATGGGGAGAGAGAGAGGTGAAAGCTGAAGAACAGAGGGGCTGGGTGGAAAGTATGGGGAGGGGCTAATGCTAACTGTTCGTATGATGCACTCATACCGATGGATAGGTGCACGGATGCATCACAATAAGTGAAAATAGTACTAATTGCTGCTATTATTATCATCATGTTAGGCACCAAAATCCATATTTAATCATCTAAATCAGAGGCTTGATTTTCAGAGGTGAGTCCTCTCCCCTCCCACAGCAGTCTATGAGAAACACAACTTTGAATAGGAGGGATACAAGATACAAATAAGCGTTTCAAATCAGGGTATCATATTAAAGGCCTGCAACTGAAAAATGGTTTAAGAAAGTTGCTTCAAACTATGCAGGCACATTCTCCTTTGCCTTTAGAATAAATCTGAAATTTTTAAGGCCAAAATTAATGGGGTGGCCCTATATTAAGGCTTTATAATGGAAGGTGGATATAACCTTTAATATTACCTTAATAAAGCTGCCACCCATTCAAACTAGGCAATGGAATGTTATTGTATGTACTCAGTGACTGTTAAATGACGCAGGCCTTCCCTTGCTGATAAAGGTGTACCTTTACGGTCCGTGTGGCTTGTAGATATTACTCTGATACAACAATAATAAGGAAAGTGGCAGTGTTTGTGCACTGGGCCCAAATGCCCAATAAGGCCTAAAATCTGCAGTGGGAATTTGAAAGAAATCAGCAGTGAAAATCCTTAAAGGTGTTGTGCAAACCCTGTATGAAACAACATTCTCTCTTTGCAGTTTGGAAAGGCGCACTGGGGAAAACCCATTCTTTGCATACAAGAGGACTCATTGAATTAGCAGGAGCCATATCCTGTGGTACAGGACGCAATGCTTTGGCATATCTAGGTTATGGATGCTACTGTGGTCTGGGAGGACGAGGTTGGCCTAAAGATAAAGTAGACTGGTAAGAACATCACTTATATGCCCATGTATAGTTCTGGTCTCTCCACTAAATTCTTCCCTCAGTTACATCCTTGTATAGGGTTGCCAGATGTCCAGTTTTCAACTGGAACACCTGCTCGAAAAGGGACCCCAGCGGCTCCAATCAGCACTGCTATCTGGTCCGTTAAAAGTCTGGTTGGCAGCACAGCGGGGCTGGCAGGCTCCCTACCTGGCTCCGCGCAGCTCCCCAGAAGTGGTGACATGTCCCTCAGCTCCTAGGTGGACAGCCGTGGGCTCTCCTTGCATTGACCCTGCCCCAACCTGAGTGCCACCTCCATAGCTCCCATTGGCCAGGAACCATGGCCAATGGGAACTGCAGGGGCAGCGCCTGTGCATGGAGGCAGTGTACAGAGCCACCTGGCTGCACCTCCGCCTAGGGACATGTTGCTGCTTGTGGGGAGCCGCCTGAGGTGAGCGCCGCCCGGAGCCCATACCCCAAAACCCCTCCCACACCTCACCTCCTGCCCCAGCCCTGAGCCCCCTCCCAAACTGCTTCCCAGAGCCCACACCCAAACCCCCTCCTGCACTCCAATCTCCTGCCTCTAGCCCCTCCCACACCCAATCTCCCTCCCAGAGCCTGCATCCTGAGCCCCCTCCTGTGCCTCAACCCCCTGCTCCAGCTCAAAACCCCCTCCTGTACTCCAAACCCCTCAGCCCCAGTTTGGAACCCCCTCCTGCACCCTAAACCCTGCACCTCTACCCCATTCCCCAGCCTAGATCCCCCTCCTGCACCCTGAACCTCTCATTTCTGGCCCCACCCTGGAGCCCATATCCCCAGCTCAGAGCCTGTACCCCCTCCCACACTCCAAACCCCTCAGCCCCAGCCTGGAGCCCCCTCCTGCACCCCAAACCCCTCATCCCCAACCAATGCCCTCACCCCCTGCCACACACCAACCCCTTCCCCCAGCCTAGTGAAAATGAGCGAGTGAGGGAGGGTGGGAGAGAGCGAGCGACAGAGGGAGGCGGAATGGAGTAAGCAGGATTGGCGCCTCGGAGAAGGGGTGGGGCCTTGGGGAAGGGGTGGGGCAAGGGTGTTCGGTTTTGTGCAATTAGAAAGTTGGCAACCCTGTAAAACCCCATTCACCCCTTTGCCAAGTGCAAACCAAAAGAAAATTAGGCCTGGTTTGAGACCAGGAACTTAATTAAAAATGTAAATTAAATGTAAAATGGTGTACAGACAGCACTTGTAAGTGTGTGTCACATGGACATCCACAGCGGCATTGCCCAGCATATTCATGAGGACTTTTAACCTCTTGTGAATAGTGGCAAAGTTCCCTGGAGACAGGGACTCCACTAGGGGGTCCAGGTTGTGGCCACCCAAAACTGCTGCAACCTCACTTACTGGGGGTAACCAGTATAGTGTGTGGCGCTGACTGAAAAGGGGTCACACCCAAGGTGAGTGGATGCTTGGCAACACAGGAAAGGGCAGTAGTGGAAACACTGCTTTTCCTCTCCTATGGGAGAATCCCATATTGGTGCAGGAGCGACTCAAGCTCCTTGCAGTCACCCCACGTCTGTTTACTACATTAAACCAACAGATGATGTTGGCAGAACAGCATATTGTAACGGAGTAATAGTCCCTCCCTTCTCTGGCTTTTGTATTTGTTGAGAAGATGTTGAGCTGTTTATTTTCAGAGCAGGAGGCAATGCTCCTGTTCCACTGCAATACTTTTACTTCTCTTACACACCCTGAGTGGTGAATATTTAATTATTTTGTCTGGTAGGCTTTGATCTGCCTGAGTGACTGTGAGCTCTGATCCTTTTGCTATAGAAAATTTTTGCCACCGGCACAGTCTATCTCTGCACCTTCAAGTTAGCCACACAATTCCATCTGCTTATCTAAAATCTATAAGCAGGGTGGCTCTTACACTTACCTTTTCCTTTCTTCAGGAAAGAAGGCAGGTGATATCAGCCCATTTAGTAAATACCTCACTGTGCTTTTCCAACATATTCAGCTGTTGCAGGCACTTGCAATTTTTCTAGAAAGCCTGGCCACATGAAAATCAATGGGAGTTTTGAAATTGACTTCAGTGGGGCCAGCATTTCGCCCTAAGTGGCTAAAATCAGGAACCCAACACGTGGAGGCACCCAAAATTAGTGGCCACTTTTGCAGATTTAAGCTTAACCCTTTAACTACAGCTATTAATGCCCCTTGACTGCTTTGCTTGGTTACAGACAATTATTTTTTAGGCAGTCAGAAATTCTGGGTCTGATCCTCAGCTGGTATAAACCAGCTCCATAGCTCCACTGGATCTGGCCCTAAACATTTTCCTTCTCATATTTCTTGGAGGAATCTTCTGGGTTCCTCTCCCTGATGACGCTGTTACAAAAATCAACACGTCATGCTGTGTAAGTGATGATGAACACAGCTTTTGCAGTATTTCCCATTGTAAGTACGAGTACTGTGGTAAAGCCAACTTCCTTGAGCAGTAAATGTTTAAAATGACTCATCGTTTAAACATTTCTGCTTTGCTACTGACAGCATTATAAAAGGTGTGATTTTATTTTCCTTAAATCAGTCTTCTCTGTCTAGATAGTTCAATATTAAAGTAGGTCTAAATATAGACTTTTTTTATTCTACAAAAAGGCATACTTCTGGGCAACTCGTTTAAAAATGTTGGTTTCAAACACTGGCTTTGTTGTGGTATTCTAGTAGTTACATTTTCCCCCATCTCCTTCCATCCTCTCTGTCATTACAATGAAATGAACAAGTAGTGCTCATCTCATTCCTTCCCCTATCACACTCTGCTGGATGTTTTGTGAATTTCCCAGAACTTCAGCTAGATATCGCTGTTTGAGCTCAATGAGCATGCAGAGGACTCGAGTCACAGTCACCTGATTCTGTGAGATGCTGATTGAAATCAATGGAAGTTAGGAGAGCCTAAACCCCTTTGAGGATCTGGGCCTATGGGAATGAGCCAGCTAGCC
This sequence comes from Caretta caretta, assembly GCF_965140235.1. Taxonomy (NCBI): domain Eukaryota; kingdom Metazoa; phylum Chordata; order Testudines; family Cheloniidae; genus Caretta; species Caretta caretta. The sequence goes on from NC_134206.1 coordinate 201,857,547, forward strand.
TTCTGCAAGACACAAAGAGAATGAGATTTTCCATTCTCAGTGAATTAAACAAAAAGAACAGAACAGACGACGGTGTCTGTTCCTCTAAAATTGCAAACAGAACCTATTGCCACAGTGACATTTGCTCATTGCACTTTTCTCCTCATCTCTGGTTGTCCTGGGCAGGGATTTAGCCAGTCAGAGCTGCTTATATCCTTAAGTGCAGGTTTTCTAGCACATACTTTATGAATAAGCAATTTCCAACTAGTAGAGGTTTGTATTAATCTTTCATTCCTGTTGCCCAGCCAGCCTGTAATCTCGCTGGCTAAGACTGATTGCATTTGGTACCATTAAGCAATAACCGGTGGGAAGGAAGGGCATTTCTTGACAATGAGTGACCAGCTGAAGTTGTTGAGGGGTATTTATTCTCTTCTCTCCAAGGTGCTACTTCGGGGGCATCTGGAGGCAATTTTGCAAACTCTGAGCCTGTCTCCTCTCACTTTACACTGGCATAAATCAGGAGTAAGTCACTCCACGGAAGCTAATGGGGTTATATCAGTGTAAGACTGGTGTCACTGAGAGCAGAATAAGGCCCTCCTAGAGCGATGCAATCCTTCCATTTTTTACAAAGCCAATTTAGGAGCAGCCACTCCCCACAGCCAGCTGGTTCTTCTCATTAGCCCTTTCTTTGCTGTCCAGCTCCGCCTACTCTCCTCTTGCCTTTGCTCTGCTCCTTCCTCTCCCTCTGTGCCGCTGTTCTAGCTCCTTCCTTTTCTCTGGTTCCCCACTACTACTCCTTTTCTCTTGTCCTCTGGCTCCTTACTCCCCCTCCTCCTCCCTTTGCCTGCTTCTCTCCTGTCACTCAGGTCAGGCCCTCCACCAATGGGCTGCTCCTCCTATCCTCACTGCTCCTGAATTACCACTCCCCCTTTCACCTCCACCCACATGGCCAGCACCTCTCACCCACCTCCCAGATTGCTAATTCTTCCCTCCCTCTGATCTTGGCCTCTGAACTTTCAGAAAGAAAACCAGGAACAAGATGATCTGAAAGTAGGGAATAATTAACCCATGACTCATCATCACTATTATAAACCCAATAGAAACTTCCTTCTCTGTGTGTTGCATCTTGGGCAGCATAAGTTGTTTTGCTTAGCCATTAGCAAGTGCTACAGTATCCAATGGGAAAATAGGACCTCAGTCTGAATGGTTAGGTTTATAATCTAACAGGTGACGAGTCACATTCTAATGTCCTTTAGGTGTTGGGTTGCTGCTTTTAAATTACGTTTCTAGAATTCTGAATGTAGCAAATAATCTTGTGGTCATCATTGCTGATGTCATATAGGCAAGCTCAGAATAAACCTGGCATTTATCTGGCAGACAAATCTGTGGGACGAAATTGCTGCTTTACTAAATTGGGAGTACAGATGGAAGGAAAGCACTATGGGCTAAATTCAGCCCCTGTATAGTCACAGGAGGTAAAAGAAGGCTGAGTTTGACCCAATGGGCCTAATTCTCTTCTTGCTTTCACAAGATTTACCCAAGTCTAGCTCCATTGACTTCACTGACATTATTCCAGAGTTACCCCGGTGTGGGATCCAAATCAAACAAGTTATCTTTGCTTCTGATTACTTATGAACATAGGTGTGATGTGTGGCTAGGCTAGAGGGGGCTCAGCCACCCCTAATCTATCTCAGCCTGCCCAGCTCAGCAGGCAAAGGCCTGCAGCTGGTGGCCCCAGCACCAGGAAGGGGATGGGACATTGTAGAGGAGGGCCCTATCTGTGCGGGGACACATGTGTGATGTGGTGAGCACCTATGAATTCTGCAAGTGGCAAGAGCCAACAGACGGGCCTGGGGACCCAGGCCCAGCCCCTCAGGACAGGAGCTGCTGCTGCAGGGTGAGTGCGGAGTGAGCTTGCTCTCCAACCCCACCCTCCAGTCCTCCCTTCTACACCAGGCTAGGGTAGAGACAGTGACCCACATACACACCAGAGAGCAGGACTTGACACACACACACATCCCACCCCCAGAGATAACAGTAGTTATTAAGTTTTGCTCATCCCTCCAAATAATATTTTTACCAGCTGTCTATGCTTATGGACTATCCCCATTTCAAGAAACCCAGCCTTTTGGGCTATCTCTTGTCAAATGACATGTTAGTACTCAAGGCCATAAAGCAGTTTCCTCTATCTAAAATATGATCAGTTGTTTGCTTGGTAGATACAGAACTAGTTTTAAGAACCAAATAATCAAAGGGGGAGATTTTTTTTTCTATCTTCAGAATATGGCTAGGTGTAAGGTTAGAACATGCATAACTTCTGTGAATACTTACTGGATCTCGTCCTGTAATTCTGGGCAGGAACTGAACTTCCCATCCCATCGCTCTGAGTCTGGATCACAGCAATTTTGAAATCCACCAGAGAAGCCATATGAGCGACAAAAAGGGTACATTAGATCTAGTCTAGAAGTTCTTATGCCACACTCATTACTGTAGTGTCTGAGCACCTTCCAGTACTGCAGTATGCAAAATGTGACTAACGTCTGTCATGTGTTGTTGTTTTGGCATCCTCTTGCTAGAAGGAAAATTGTGCACTGTGGGGTGTTTTGATTTTTTTTAAACGAGAGAGGGAGAGAGATGTTGCTCTGTATTTATGTTAGAGAGGGCAGAGTCAAAGAAATGCACCTGGCAGTTAGAGCAGAAGGTGGTGAGGTTTGTGATGGCCCTTAGTTGCTGGGTGAGTTCATTCCACTGTCTCGGACTGGCCCCTGAGAAAGTTCTGTCTCCCGCACAGGCTGTACTCTTACTATACAAGTTCCATTGTGCCAGAGGAGCGAAGCTATAAATCATGGTCTTCATCTCAGAGCAATAATTGATCTTTTAGATGCCCTGGGCCCTGGTCATTGAGGGCCTTGAAGATAAAGGCCAAGACTTGAACTTGATTCAGTGTTCTACGGGAAGCCAGTGTACAGAACAGAGGATAGGTCTGATGTGCTTGCAGTAACCCATGTTGCTGAGTAGATACACTGGAGCATTCTGTATTAGCTGGCATTTCCTGCGTGCTGAAGTCTTCATGCCCTGGTATATTGCATTGCTGTAATTTAGCCAAGAAGTGACAAAGGCGTGAAGAAGTAGAAAATTTCTACCAAATGTGAAGTGAGTGAGACAAGAGGATCCTGACCTGTTACACACTGAAATAGAGAGGTTCATCACAGAGATGGCTTCTAATTTTTTTTACCATTTTGTTGGGGGGGGGAACAACACCCCAGAGATAAAATCAGCATTAATGGACTCCCCTCGAAGCTGATATCTGTCCACTGGATGACTCCCCAGTCAACTACAAAGGAAGAAGGCAACAACTCTAGCTGAGGAAAGGGGAAGAAGGAGACATGAGCCTCTGTCAGATAAATAATACATAATTTCACACATTTTGTGTGAAATCTCTCTTCTGAAAAGTCCAGATCTAAATGTAATTACATGACAGAGTGAAAAATGGCAGATGCACTTGAAATGCCATATAGGGATCTATACTGTTGGTTGGTGAGTACTTACTGTGACAGGTTGGGTCACAGAAGCCCCCTTAGGACTGCCACCTGATGTGCTGAGAGTACCTCTGAGCCCATTTTCCCTGGAGCTTGGGACTTCAGTACCTGTCTTGTTGAGCCAGACACACTAGCCTGTTACAAACACAGACTCAGGTCTGAACCACGTCCCCCAAAAGCTGCAGACTTAACTGAAAGCAGCTTAAGAAGTGCTCCTGTCCCTAGCACCCAGATACCCAGTTCCCAATGGGGTCCAAACCCCAAATAAATCCATTTTACTCTGTATAAAGCTTATACAGGTAAACTCATAAATTGCTCGCCCTCTATAACACTGATGGAGAGATATGCACAGCTGTTTGCTCCAGGGATTAATTACTTGCTCTTGGTTAATTAATAAGCAAAAAGTGATTTTATTAAGTATAAGAAGTAGGATTTAAGTGGTTCCAAGTAATAGACAGACAGAACGAAGTAAGTTACCAAGCAAAATAAAATAAAATACGCAAGTCTAAGCCTAATAGAGTAGGAAACTAAATGCAGGTAAATCTCACCCTCAGAGATGTTCCAATAAGCTTCTCTGACAGACTAGACTCCTTCCTAGTCTGGGTCCAGCAATCACTCACACCCCCGTAGTTACTGTCCTTTATTCAAATTTATTTCAGGCATCTCTTTGGGGTGGACAGGCTATCTTTTAAGCCAGCTGACAGTAACAAAGGGGTTTCCAGGGCCGTATATAGTCTTTCTCTGGTGGGTGGAAACCCCTTTGTTCTCCTGTGTAAAATCCCCTCAACAAGATGGAGTTTGAAGTCACCTGGGCAAGTCACATGTCTATGAATGATTCAGCTTTTTGCAGGCCTATGCCATTGTTTACATCTTAGTTTGAGTTTTCCCAGGAAAGCTCAGATGTGGATTGGTATCTCCCAAAGTCCATTGTCAGTTAAGTGTTTCTTGATTTGGCACTTACTGAGAATAGTCCTTTATCAAGAAGCTGACCAAATGCTTCATGGAGGCTACTTAGAATCAAACAAATACATAGCCAATATTCATAACTTCAAATAAAAAAATGATACACACATACAAGACAGCATAATCATAACCAGCAAACTACAACTTCCCATAGACACCCTATCTGGCCTCCTCTGTATAAGAACTGGTGCAGCCATAGGACCCTGGTTGCAACAATGATCTGTACGGTCACAGTTTATGTCAATAATGTCACACTTACAGTTGGGTTCTTCTCAGAGTCCTGATCTAGTTCCACATTCTGAACAGCATTTGACAAAATGAGTAGAGGGAATCCATACCCCTTCTTGGGGGGGAGGGGAATAAATCTTCCTTATTAGCAAAGGCTAGATCTGAGAGACCATGCATAATTTATTTTGATGTTGTATACACTCACTGCATATTTGTAAGGACCTGTCAGGTTCTGATACAGCTTTTGGTGCATTAACTTGCCTCTTTCCAATCTGGGTATGACATGACTGGTCATTAACATCATTAATTCTTCATGTGCCACCTCTCAGGATTCATGTAGAGCAGGGGATGGCTTGTGAAGGATCACCTGGGCTTCAAGGTATCGTCTGCTTACCTTTGAGCAGTTCCAAGGTATTAGGGCCATGCTAGGTCATTCAGGACAAACGTTACTCTGTCCCTAAATAATGACACAGGCTGCCTTGGTTTGTTCCTACTGAGCATCCCCTAAGAGCACAGCAAAAGGGAGGTCACCCTCTAAACTCACTGCTCTTAGCCCTGCCTCTCCTTCCTAGCTCAGTAATACCTGACCCTGCACTTGTAGGTGCAGGAAATCCCCTTAGGGGAGGGGCAGCATTTATTCTGGCTGGGTCCAGCTCCTGTGCTCCATGGATCTCTCAACACCCAGGGCTTTCCCCTGTGAATTTGCTGCAGTGACCCTTGGCTGGCCCCTTTGCTCTCTGAGTTGAGCAATTCTATGGTAAATAGCCCGTTGGCTGGCCCACCCAGCACCTTTCCCCCTTTATCCCTGTTTTACCCTTACTGGGGTGACCTGGAGCTGGGCTGGGCTGTGGACTCACTAGGTCATCACTGTGTCTGGGCCTGTCCCTCTGACCCTGTATTCTCCCTCCTTCTTTCGTGCCAGCACCTCAGGGTCTCGTGGACACATTCCTCTCTGCTCGTGCGGCAGCCTCTTGGAGGGATTCACACAGAAGCCTTCACAACACCCCTCAGGAGATGCTTTAAGGGTTGTGTGTCCCTCATTTCCCAATGATGTCAGCCTGCACTAGCTTCACTCATTGATTAAAACAATTGCTCCTTTGTGCCCTTAGCTTCACCAGCCCCTTCTGGGGGCAGCCATTGGTCTGGCCAGTGCCATTTCATCTCTGACAGTTTAATGATGAGCCTGTGAACAAAGATCACACAACTAATCCACATCTGGGCTCAGATGATTTGTAGTTATTGTCTCAGACCATTGGTCCATTTGGGCTTGTGTCCTGCCTCCAGTTGCAACTAGGATCGGATGCTTCAGGGGAAGGAGAAAAAAAACCCAGATAGTCCATTCAGCCAGTTGTGAATTGGGGTGGAAAATCCTTCCTTACCACAGCAGAAAATCAGCTGAAGCTCTGAAGTATGAAACTGGATTCCCCTAATTATCTTACCAACGTGGATACAAGTGTGAACGTTGTGTGGAGAAAACTAAGATGTGGACATGGGAGATAGAGGAAGGAGAGGGATGGAGGAAGAGTGTATTGTCTCTGGGAAATGTTTGTGAGTTTGTTCTATTTACTCTGCGAGTCCCTCAGGTCAGGGAAGCAGGTTATCCATGTTCTGTGAATGGCAGTGCTGGTAAAAATACTGTCCCTAGCTCTGTACATGTGCCTTGTATTTTAGAAAACCCAGATAAATCAAGTCCCTGTCACAAAGAACTTACACGACCAAATAGCACAAGATAAACACTCTGACTTCCTGCTTCTCTGTGAGCTGTGGAGGCCTGGCTGGTTTTTCAAACTGCTCCGAGAGGCTTTGGGACCTTTGCTAACGGGCTCAGGTCTTTTGCTGCAGCGCTCTGCCTTCCCTCCCATTCTGCCTCTCTGTAGGCTGGAGATGCTTGCGCATTGTGAGACCCGTGGAGAGACGTTTCATTATTACTGGAGCTCTGCTGTGTTTCCTATGATCGTGCAGCTACAGCCTTGACTGTAGAATGTGGTTGTGATGCACTACCCCTGGGTGCCACCTGGAACTGGGGTACCACTGAGCCCTCTGACCCGCCTGCCTGGGCTCCTTCTCACACTGTGCTGCTGTGACAAGCTGCAAAGCTCTCCAAGCCTGCTCTTTCGCCAGCATTCACACAGGTAGGGACACACCCAGTTCCAGTCACATGCTGGCTCTCTAACCTCCAGCCCCCAGCCTAGGACCCCAGAGCAGTACCATCCTGCCCTGGTCAAATCTGGCCAGTATATGGGTTTAATACCTGGTCCACCTCTCCCTCACTGTGAAGAGGACCATGCGCACTTGTGGTAACCAAGCTGAGATTTTCCCCAGACACCTTAGTCAAACACACACTGGTTTGGATTAAAACATAAAATAAGTTTATTAACTACAAAAGGATAAATTTTAAGTGATTATAAGTGATAGCAAAGAGATCAAAGCAGATTACCTAGTAAATAAACAAAACCACAAACTGAATTTAACATACTAGATAGGCAGGATATGAATTGGCAGATTCTCACTCTGAGTGATAAACAGGCTGGCAGATTCTTAAGGCACAAGCTGCCTTGGCTTTGCAGCTTGGGTTTCCCACGTTTTCATACACAGGCTAGTAATCCCTTTAGCCTGAGACCATCACTTCCCCCAGTTCAGTCTTTATTCCTCAGGTGTTTCCAGGTGTGTTGTTGTAGGGAGAGTGAGGTACCATCATGATGTCATTCCCCCTTTTATATCTTCTTCCTCCTTGCTGGAAAGCTCTTCTGCTATGACCTGGGTCAAACAGTTCCCACTGTGTAGTGCTCTCTATGAGAGGTTTCTATTGTACATAGTTCCTGGGGTAATCCTTGTGCCTGTGTGCATTTCCTCAACGAGCCATTAACATTGTTTGGCCTTTTTACTGTTGTACCTGAAAGGCTGCTTGTGGGTATTTTCAACCTCACAATGTGTTTCAGTAACACATTCATAGCCAAACTTCATAGGCGAAAGCACATACGATACAACGAGCTATTAATGTCTAGCAGATCAAGACTTTTAGAATGATACCTCACAAGGCATAGTTTGTACAAAACATACCCTAATTACATGACAGTGGTGAATATTGGGATGCCAAGGTGTCACAGTGACATTTGGCCTAAATTGCACCAAGTTCAGTGGTGCTGCTGTGTAGGGCCCATGGCACCTCTGTACAGTAGCCAGGGGTCCAACGTTGCATTTTCTGCCTGTGCCTTGTAGCTGGCCACTGCTCTCCAGCTTTCCCCACAAGGGGAGTTAGTGGGATTATGGTGCTTACTCCCTGCACTGTTCCAGGGAGCTAGGCAGCAGGAGGTAGGGGAGACACAGAGGGAGTCCACCTTGCAGCCAGGGAATGAGGAGAGCCTGGGGTGTAGGCTGTGGGAGAAGAATGCCTGGACAACAAGCAAAGAGACCAGAGAGATGAGTTGCAGAATCCCTCTCCCTTTCTGAGCCAGGCCACTTGGAAACTATAGCAACAGCCGGATCCAGGACAAGTGGAATAATGCCCCTGGAGAACATGGCAGGAGACAGATGCAGGGATGGGGCTGGGCCCCTGGAGGTCATGGGGATCCTGTTCATTACTGAAGATATTCATGAATGAAGTTTACACCTAGGGGTATTTTTGACCCTGGCCCATCATGGAAAATACTCATGGACCAAAAGCCCCTCAGTGAATATTTCTTGCAGTGATTATTTCTGACACTGGATTTCTTTGCTCTGTTCTCCCAGCCGCCAAGCTCCTCTCCCTGACTTCACAGGCCTTGTCTGGTCCCTCCCTTGCTGGTTTATTACAATTGCTCTCAGTATTAGTACATTTCCCCCATGTCTCAGCTAAGTGTTTGTCTCCTTAACTTCAAGACATTGCTTCTGATTCTGCCACCATGCAAGGCTGTGAGAAATCCCCATTCTCACTTATACTGTTCCCTGGCAGACACTTACAAACAACATCCTATCCCCTCACACCCTGGGCCTTTTCTCGCCTAAGTTACATAGATTTAGCACCCTTAGGACCCAATCCAAAATGCACTGGAGTCAACAGAAACAATTCCTTTGACTTCAGTGAGCTTTGGATCAGACCCTTAGTTCCCAAATCATGTCTCTTATTTTCTCTCAAGCAGCATCAATTCAGCAAATTCCTGGATCCAAAGACCTCCAAGTTCTGGGGAGAGTTGGAATATGAACCAGGGTCTGGCTTGGAATATCAGAGCTCTTCCTCCTCTCAACCATCCCCTGTAATGGATCAAACCCAAACCTGAGATCCAGACACTGGGGCCTTTGAACTCTGGATCTGAATTTAGCACCTCAGCCCTGTCTCTATCACGCAAACAGGCAGAGGGAGTGAGCACTGAGCAGTTGGGAATGGGCAGCCATCCCCATTAACCCATGCTAAGTACCGTCCTGAGACTCATTGCACTTACCTATTGGAAGATCAGGTGCTTTGCTGACAGCTCGCACCGCCTTGCTCTGTTGTTATCACTGTATCAATTAGACATGGGCCTGAACCAAAACCTTGGAACCCAGCACCCCCATTCTTTGGGGTCAAAATCCTGGTTGGGATCCAAATCTTTTTGCTCAGGCCCATCTCTATCAGTGACAGAACATGGCTGGAACGCCCTGGTGCAATTGGGAGAACTGACACTGAGGGGCAAGGACTGGCTCTGACAGAACGTAGTGGAGAGATGAGGTCATCAGCACTGTGACTCCCAGAATGATTTCACCCACTGTGATCTGCTGCTGACCAGTGAGATCACTGTGTTTCAATTGATCTCACAATCAGGATGTAGAGTAGGAGGAGGGAATGAAGTAGTTCCCTTCCCTTCTCCTCCTCTCCCTCTCCTGTGCTTGGGAGGCCCAGCTCCTCCCCATTGCCGCCTAGTGAAGTGAGGACTCACCAGGCAGGGAAATCAGAGGAGGGAGCAGCAGGAGGAGCTGGAGTCCGGCTGGGGAGATCCTGGGGCTCTCAGCATTTTCTGCCCATGGGTGGAACAAGAACAGTGGTGGATGGGTAGAAGAGATGCCCAGCTGGGCATCCCCTGTTCACCTCCTCTCCTCGCTCAGCTGGCTCCCCAAACCCTATTTGGAAGAGGGGAATAGGGACAGACCCCTGACTGCCTTCCCTGCCCTGCAGGGGAGAGGGGATGAAGTAAAGTAGATCAATAATCTGTGATTGATAGAGACTCTGCTGAAATGTCCTGCTCTAAAGTACAAGACCTGTCACAGAAAGTATCACATTTCACCTGGTAGTATTCTGGCCCTGACAGATGGCCTGCTTGGCCATTGCCGTAAGTTAGAGCAGCTCTTGGGCTGAGAATACTTGGTGCATATAGTGTTCTGGCCCTACTCCGCTTTCCCATTTCCTTCAGCATGCCTCCCAAACCAGGAGTGCAAAGGTGTCTGGCATGGAGCCATTCCACCAGCTCTTCACTGACTAGGAAAGCTTCTTACACTGGAGATGTTCCCCACGGTGGGAGATCCACTGCCCGCGAGCAAACGAGAATCAGGCCCACGTCCTCCCTAAGTCTTTGCCTGGACTAAGTCACAGAAAGAAGTGTTGATGACACACGTTCATCAGCACCTGCTGTAAGTGTACACGAGAAAGGGGAGCACAGCCTCGTGTCACTCCTCTGTTTGCTCCATTAACATCTGTAGAATATTAATAACAAACTCTGAAGCGTTGTTGATTTTCACTGTAATGATCAAACACTTGTCTGAACTATAGAGAATTTCCCCTTCAGCCTAGGGAAATCCCCCTGTGAACAGAGACAAAAATAGTTTTGTGTGGCCACATAGCTCCTGCTGCATACTGGGAAATGCCCTGAGAAAAACCCACAGAAAGTAACAGACAAAACTCAATCTCTTTGTTGCGGAAAGGTGTTGCCACAAGCATGACTGCTGCTATGACAAGGCAGAGCGGGAAGGCTGTAGCCCCAAGATGCTGAGATATGAATGGACTTGTGAACGCAATGCTGTGGTGTGCGGTAAGGAAATGACTCCACTTTCCTTGCGTGTTTTAGATTTATTCCATTCCCTTTACATTAGGAGCACAGACTGGCAGGAGCACTTCACATACCATAGATTTAACACTGCGTATGCTGAACTGGGTTTTAAACTCATTCAGGTCCCTTCTATTTAAATTCGTTTTGCTTGTGCCCTGCAAATGGAGCAGGAGCATTTAAAAAATATTTTCTAAAATATTTTCTATTTTCTAAATATTTTCTATTTTCATGATTCTCTCTCCGTGGTTTCAACTCCTCCCAAACTCCTTTAATCCCTTCCCTCCAGATCTTCAGCTATGGAGGGACTATCTTGATGTAGCTAGTCACGTTCAACCTCAAATGTGGGAGACGGGGGGAGTAGCTACATTCAGGTAAAAATACCTGTGCCTTGTCTCTACTTTGGTTTTACTTCTGGTTAGCTATCTTGATGTAAAAACACACCTATTTTTTGCTGTGAAAGAATAGCATAGCGTGGCTGTGAGACACAGCCATAAGTGCACTAAACACAGGTGTGAATGTTGTGTGAGGATGCACTGATTCATGGTCACGACACTCACACGACAAACATGAGTTAAATAGAACTGAGCTAACTCTATGGTAAGCCAAGGCAAGGCCGGTGACAGCCTCTGCTAGCCCTTCTCCAATGCAGCAGCTAGCAGCTGCCCTCCCTCACATAACCCCCAATGCAGATTAGCAATGCAAACACTGCATGCCTTCTCCAGTCAACTTCCCTAACCTAGAACACAGCAGTCCTTACTGGTCCAGGGAGGTGTTATGGCTGACTCAATACCAATAAAAGGGAAGAATGATTTAATGCCAGGAAATGCTGGAGAGGTTTATCTGAACAATGGAAATGGAAATTAAAAGTGGAGCTGTTTGCATTGCGCCATACTTGGGCTGTGGATAAATAAATCACTTGTTGTCAGCTGCTGAGTCATAAATACAAATATTTACAGAGGAACGAAATGGAAACTCCTTTTACAGTGGGACTTATTTTTTTCCCCTTTTGCTGCTACCGTGCAATTTTGTTTGCTGAACGAAAAATGGAGATACCATTTGCTTCCGTTCAAACATGCTTCAGAATGTGCTTTGTTCTGTCTTCTGCCCATCTGCATGTGAGAATCACATTCCGTAAACACTCCACATGTATGAAATACTGCACCCTGCGAGGCAGGCTCAAAGGTAGGAGTCCGCTCTCACGGCAATAAGTGCCAAACCAAACTGCTCTAAGCACAGTAAACTGAAGATGCTGGGCATGCTACAGAGAGAACTCGAGAGGGCAAGGCGAAAATAGAAAATTCTGAGGTGGGGCTCCCTCAGTCGTTCCTGCTGGTGTGGCACTCTGGATAACTGAAAGTCATTAGAGCCTGAGAGTGAGAGAGCCCAAGCATGAGAATGACTCTGTAGCCTGGTGGGCTAAGCATTCACCCAGGATACGGGAGACCCAGGCTCCAGCCTCCTACTCCAAGTACTCATTAAGTATTTATCTACAGTGGAAAAGTTTCAACAGCAGAGACTAAGGGAACACCCAGCCCCAACACAATAGTGCAGTAGTTAGAGCATTCATGTGAGAGGTTCAAATTCCTTCTCCTCATCAGATGGAAGGGGGACATAAACTGAGGGTCTCCCACATCCCCGATGAGTGCCCTAACCAGAGGACTAAAAGTTATGAGGGAGCTGCTCCCCATCCCCACTTCTTGCAAAAAATGCCTTATGTGTTCACCTCCAAAGAGGGTTCACAGCTGAGATTGGCTAGCAGAGATAGATGCCGATCTGCATGAGAGGGGCTTAGACAGCTTGTGGATCACATTCTAAAGCACCTATTTCTCTACATGCGTTGTATCGGGAGCCTGGGCGCCTAACTCAGGCTTTGGAGACTGCAATATGTTCCTGTGATTTTCTAGGTACCTAAAAGTTTGATGATGTGAACTGAATGTCACAGCACCTACATACCTTTGTGATTCTAGGCCTAAGTTTTTACTGAGTTTTATTCAAAGCCAGGAGAGCTCTGGAAGAAGAAGCAGGGTTCCACTCCTCCTTGAGCACCATCAATGGAATTGCTTACTAAGTTCCAATCAGTTACACCCGTGCAAACCTGTCAACAACAAAGGGGCTGTACAGGGGGCCACTGAAAGTCTAATTTCAGCTCCTTTATGACCAATTATGGTGTTTGTGTGAAGGAAAGAACTCAACTTGACTGTCAAATGCATGTTGAATTTCCAGGGCTGAGAGCTGAGAAAAACACTTTCTTGTAAATGGAGTCACCTTTCAGAACAGAAGCAAAGTTTAATATATGCAGCTTTTTGAGAAGTGGTGGAAGAAGAGGAGTAACAGCATTACAGATGCTTATAATAAGTACAAAGTGAAAGGCTGGTTTAAAAAAAAGATTTAGGTGCAAATTTTCAAAAAGGGTCACTGAATTTGGGTGAAAATTGAGGCGCTCAACCCTCTTGACCACTTAGGAAGATGTGTTGAACATGAATTCAGTGGGTATCACAAGGCGGGCACCGTTTTCTAGACACTGCCAATTTGCCGCTAGCTATTATTACTGTCTCATGCTCTTGATCTGATTTGAACTGTTCATTTTCTTTTTCAGATACACTGACAGATAGATGCCAAAAAATGGTGTGCCAATGTGACCAAGAAGCAGCCAAGTGTTGGGGCACGGCCTCTTATAACCCACACTACGTCCTCTGGCCAGATTTCTTATGTGGACAGACTACTCCCATGTGTAATTTTAGTTAGATATTGGGGGGCAAAACTAATCTTCCAGGGACATTTTTCTAATTTCTAAGATACTGTAATAAAATTGTTCATCTTTGATAAGACTGATAATGGTGTTAGAGAATTTCTGGCAGCATGGGGATGGGGAGAAGAAAAGGAATGGTTAGGCACCTCCTCGGTCTTTGGAATTAAGGATCAAAACCTGCCCCCCACCTCCATAGTTGAAGAGGGCCAAATGCATCTAATAGCGTACCACAGCAACTCCACACTGCAGTTGTAGATAGAAAGAAAAAGTGTCAACAGCAGCCACTGGCATGTAATCCTTTCACATTGCCTTACATTGAGCCCCTATACATTTTGGAAAGCATGGGAGTGCTCTGTTTGGCTGTCTTTAATTAATTCCCACTGATGGCTAAACTGTCCATCAAAGAACCAATGGCCCATTCAGGAAGTGCAGAAGTCATACTTTAAGTATGGGGGTCCTGGAGATGGGTAGATAGGCGTCCTCATTTTCTCTATCACAGAGTGCAAGCTGCCAAAGGGCATGGCCACTTCTCTTTGAAAAGGAATCTGGACTCCTGGCAGGAACCGTGGTCAGGGCAAGAACTGAACGTTTATCAGATTTTTGTCTCTCTGAAAGTCCTGACCGACAGTCTCTTCTTTTTGTCATCATCTAACTTCACACAGCTGAGAACACCTCTGAGAAGAACCTCAGAGGTGAGAAGAGAGTCACATTTTTCTTTTTCTGTTGTAGGGGCAGTAACCACTCATGGCTTCTACTTATAGGCTCATCAAATCCTGGACACACGAGAGTGTATAGTTCCACTACTCCACATTTAAGGCCCTGATCTGCTTCTGTCCTGTACAGATCTTAGCTTATCCCACTTTCTCTGCTGTATATGATGGTCATCAGAAATATTAAATCATGCAGCTGAGCTGAGGTTGTAGACAGCATTATTGATGTTAAAGCAATCAATTCCACCTCATTTAAAGTTTCTCATTTTACTCTTAGTTATGTCCTTTACTTTTGAGTCTCTATCCCACGTTTGAGTAGTAGCCCCAGAGAATGGACATGATGTCAGCTTAATCTCATCATCCAACATGAGACTGGGCGGAACTGCAATGTGGTAGGAGGCTAGTCATGAAGGTTTTAGCAGAGTGTGATAGCCTGGGTACCACAAGAGAGACCCAATTGTGTGACTGGAGCCTGCCCAGAGATGAGGGCCTGGGAATTTGTACCTGAGGTGAAAATGTGGTCTCTTTATGTGAGAGACCTCTAGGAGCGTCAGGGTGCATGTATAAAGGGTGAGATTTTCAAAAGTGCTCCACAGGGGCCTAACTCTGCTTCTATTGAAGTCAATGATGAAATGCCCATCGACTTCAATGGAAGTGAAGTTAGGCCAACGTCCAGCGCTTTTGAAAATCCCACAAAGAATCCCTACTGTGCTCCAGGGAACTCACTTGACCTCAGAGGACAGACCTTAACATGGGAGATCTCCTGGAGCCTCTGAAAAGCCCTTGGCTGAATTACTCCCAGGCTTTGTTGAAGGTTCAAACTCTATCTGGAATGTTTCTGGACCACTGTAAGAGTGTTAATGTTGCCTTTAATATTTTATTTTGGTAGAGGCTTGAAATCCCTTTGTTTTCTGCCTAATAAGTCCTCTGGGTGTGTAAAATCAACCCTCAAGAGTACTTCAATTCCTTTGGCCAGGGTACTGTAAAATGGCTCTTCCTCTACCTTTACATTTCTTCATTATAAGAGCTTGCCATGACAAGTCAACAGAACAAGGTAAACTATACTGGGTGGTGCTGATAGGTTAGAACATTGACTTTCCTTGCTCCCCTGGAAAGAATGGATTCAGAACAAATAATATGAGTTTTATAGGGTACTAGTTAGCAATTGGTGGGACTGAGTATTTCACTCATCCATCAGTCTCTGTTGAAACAGGTGGTAGGTTTTATGCAAGAATGTTGTAGCTGACAATGCTAGGGCACTACCTTTTAAAACAAGGAACAATGCCAGGAAAGATCCAGGGTGATGCATAAGAAATATACCCATTCTTCCAAGATACGTAGTCGAGTTAACAAGGACTGTAGCTAATAATAAGGTTAACCTCTTACAAAAGGCTGTTTTGGTCTATGCCAGTGGTTCTCAACCAGGGCCCTGGGGGGCCACGAGCAGGTTTCAGGGGGTCCGGCAAGCAGGGCAGCATTAGACTTGCTGGGGCCCAGGGCAGAAAATCAAAGCCCAACTGCATGGGGCTGAAGCCCGGGGCCCTGAGCCCTGCCACCTGGGACTGAAGCCGAAGCCTGAGCAGTGTAGCTTTGTGGGGGCCCCTGTGGCGTGGGACCCCAGGCAATTGCCCTGCTTGCTCCTCCCTAATACTAGCCTTGGCTTTTATATGCAGAAAACCAGTCGTTGTGACACAGTGGGCTGTGGAGTTTTTCTAGCATGTTGGGGGGAAAGAAAAAGGTTGAGAACCCCGGGTGCGTGCTATATGAGGACCTTGACCACACTACTGTGTACGTAAAGGCAACAGTAAAGAGTCAGCATGTTCGGAAAGCAGGAATGTGCGCTGAGGCAAACATTTTTATTATCGCTATAGACAGCACACATGGATAGCTCAAAAACCTGCCCCTTTTGGTTCACAGAATGTGACACTTTATGACACACATGCAAGAAACTGTTTAGTCTTCTGGTATTTTCTGCAACCATGCAGTTCAAGCTATGATGTGCAGGAAGGAAGGGAGAACAAATGAGTGATGCGGATATAATACAACACAACCAAGTATCCTACAACTGCTAGACTGTCATAGGCATCGTAGAAGCAAATGCATTTGTGAAGTCTACCCATTCATGTGGTTTGGAAGGCAAAGTCTTGAAGCAAAAGAGGCTACCACTTGGGGAGCTATTCCTAGAATCAGACAGAAGACTTAGGCAGTCAAGGTGGTAATTAATACTCAATGGAGTGGAATGAAACAGAGCAGTGTGCTGACTGCAAGCCCTTTCTAGGACTGGTCATCAGGTGGCAGCACTGCTTTAGAGGAAAAGGGGTGTGGGTGTGTGTGCATGTGTTTGCGGAAGAGGTACATGAGTGTGTGCACACATTGCTTTGGAGTAAATGGGGTGGCGGGTGTGTGGCCATGGCCAGATTTTTGAAGTGCTCAGAATCAACAATTGGGCCAGATTTTCAAAAGAGCTCGGCTCCCATTTGGCCAAATAAATAAGACTTTCAAAGGTGTTCAGCTCCCATTATGACACTTAGCTAAGCACTTTTGAAAAATCTGGCACTTCATTTGTCACCTAAATGGGAGTTAGCAGCTTTGAAAATTTGGCCCACTGTACCGCTGCGATCTTTTGCAGCCACTGGGAGAAAATCTATGTAAGGTCTTAAGTGGTTCAGACTGAAGGGGCAGGGGAAGAGATCGAAGACAACTCAGTATTTCTGAATGGTCTGTGTCTGTTCAACATGTATCTTTGTGTGGGAGTTTGTGGGCAAGGCGATCCTTCCAAGTTTTTTGTAGGTGAATGATGTGCTATGTCCACTCAGGCTGTTACATCCAGGATTGTCTGAAAAACAGACACAGACTTACATCTGTCTTTGTCACTGGATTTCATCAGGACTGTCCAGCTATCCTGTTCCTTGCATGATCCCTGCCCAATCTGGGACAACTAAGTGGCTTAATCTACAGAAGTTCTAAAGGTACTTGGGACACATGTAACATGTTGTCTGTGTTTTATGAGAAGCTCATATTTTCTTAGTAACTGATCCGAGAATTCACTGTCTCCTCCATACCTTGGTGAGGTGCTTGTTTTACGCACAGGAGACACTTCCTCAACCGAGGAGTTAGAACTATAATCAGAACCACCAAGCCTCCTATACCGGCTGCCACAACCCCAATGATTGTTCCAATGGATTCTTCTATGCCAAACAACCCTGAGGAAAGAGGCATGCCTACTGTGATACAGATTCTATGGATTTCTTGATTGGCAAGAAACTGCAAGTCTCTACAGCAGAGAGAGTATAGTCCGCTGCAGATCATGTGGATTTATTTCAGCATAGGCAGGAAGCAGCAATACACTATGGGGACTGGAGACAGTGTGTTGCACTGCACTGCACACTGATTTGTTTCAGTACAGGGCTGTGGGCTGTACTATGCTGTGAGGTGATAGTGAATTATGAATCAGGCTGCATTTATAGGGATTTCCCCTGTATTCTTCATGCACTCATAGGGTATGAGCAAACAGTAAAGAATACCTTGCAATATTCTGAGTATTGTAACTTTTCTGCAACTTTGCAAAGGAGACAGCACCAAAGGGGGGTGTCATAAATATAAAGGGAAGGGTAAACCCCTTTGAAATCCCTCCTGGCCAGGGGAAAGCTCCTCTCACCTGTAAAGGGTTAAGAAGCTAAAGGTAACCTCGCTGGCACCTGACCAAAATGACCAATGAGGAGACAAGATACTTTCAAAAGCTGGGAGGAGGGAGAGGGACAAAGGGTCTGTCTGTGTGCTGCTCTTGCCAGGGACAGAACAGGAATGGAGTCTTAGAACTTTTAGTAAGTAATCTAGCTAGGTATGTGTTAGATTATGATTTCTTTAAATGGCTGAGAAAAGAATTGTGCTGAATAGAATAACTATTTCTGTCTGTGTACTTTTTTTGTAACTTAAGGTTTTGCCTAGAGGGGTTCTCTATGTTTTGAATCTAATTACCCTGTAAGATATCTACCATCCTGATTTTACAGGGGGGATTTCTTTATTTCTATTTACTGCTATTTTTTATTAAAAGTCTTCTTTTAAAAAACTGAATGCTTTTTCATTGTTCTCAGATCCAAGGGTTTGGGTCTGTGGTCACCTATGCAAATTGGTGAGGCTTTTTATCCAACATTTCCCAGGAGAGGGGGGGGGTGCAAGTGTTGGGAGGATTGTTCATTGTTCTTAAGATCCAAGGGTCTGGGTCTGTAGTCACCTAGGCAAATTGGTGAGGCTTTTTACCAAACCTTGTCCAGGAAGTGGGGTGCAAGGTTTTGGGGAAGTATTTTGGGGGGAAAGACGCGTCCAAACAGCTCTTCCCCAGTAACCAGTATTAGTTTGGTGGTGGTAGCGGCCATTCCAAGGATAACGGGTGTAATATTTTGTACCTTGGGGAAGTTTTGACCTAAGCTGGTAAAGATAAGCTTAGGGGGTTTTTTCATGCAGGTCCCCACATCTGTACCCTAGAGTTCAGAGTGGGGGAGGAACCTTGACATGGTGGCACAGTGGTGGGATTAACCTGAAATCATCTGAGATCCAGTTGAGATTTTTTGAACTAGAAATACAGATTTTAAAAAGGAAATTTTTTTTTCTTTGGAAAGAAAGTCCAGAAAGCAGCTTTGAAACTGAAAGCAGCTTGGTTTCTCTCTGCTTTGTGGCCAAGCAGAGACAAAAGGGGATTATCTTGTGAATTGCAGGTTTTTTTGCCTGGAGGCAGGGTACTTAACTCCTGCAGGGAAATTCACAGTCTTCCAACCCATTGTTTTTTTTTTCTTTTCTTCCTAAAAGTAAATAGGGGGTGTGTGTTCTACCCATTTGCTTTTTCTTTGGGCTGGGTAAGCAGGTTTCCAAGCAGTTGGAGGTTTTTTGCTTTAATTTGGGCCCAGAGCAGAGACAAGGGAATTGTCTTTTTCTGTAGGCTGACAATCACTATCAGAGAATAGGTATTCTATTCCAGCACAGCAAAATTTTACAGCCAAGTTTTGTTTGTTTATTTCTAAACCTCGGGTGTAAAGTTAGTAAAAACAGAGAGGTTAGAATGGCAAAATCCGCGGCTCGACTACAGCTCGAATTAGCCAAATTTCAGGCTGAGGAAAGACAAAGGGAACATGAAAGACAGATAGAACTCATGCAGCTGAAGAAGGAACAAGAAATGGAGGCAAGGAAGCATGTGGAGGAGGAGAGGGAAAAAGAGAGGAAGCATGTGGAGGAGATGGAGAGGATAAAGGCCCAGCAGAATATACCAACAAACCCTAGCAATCCTTCTCCAGGTACCACTTCCCATCCCAGAAAGTTCCCCACCTACAAGGCAGGTGATGATACTGAGGCCTTCTTAGAAAACTTCGAAAGGGCCTGCCTTGGGTACAACATCTCTGCTGACCAATACATGGTAGAGCTGAGGCCGCAGCTCAGTGGACCCTTAGCTGAGGTGGCAGCTGAAATGCCTAAAGAACACATGAACAAGTATGAACTGTTTAAATCCAAGGCGAGAGTCAGAATGGGGATAACACCCGAGCAGTCTCGTCGGAGGTTCAGAGCCCTAAGGTGGAAACCAGACATGTCATTTACCCGACATGCCTACCACATTGTGAAACATTGGGATGCCTGGATATCAGGAGCAAGTGTTGAATCTCCAGTAAATTTGCCCTTCCTAATGCAAATGGAACAATTCTTAGAGGGTGTTCCTGAGGAAATAGAAAGATACATCCTAGATGGGAAACCCAAAACTGTAATTGAGGCAGGAGAGATTGGAGCCAGATGGGTGGAGGTGGCAGAGAAGAAGAAAACTGGTCGCAGTTGGAGCGGAGACCAGAAGGGACCACCCCAGATCACACCCTATTACCGGGGGCCGCCCAAAGCCCCACCTACCTCCCAAAGAACCCTCCAGACCCCTTATCGTCCCACCACCCCGTTCTCCAGCAACCCTCCTCGCCCCAGTGACCCGTCAGCTGGACGATGTTTTAAATGTAACGAGCTGGGGCATGTAAAGGCCAACTGCCCCAAGAACCCCAACAGATTACAGTTCATTGCACCGGAATCACACCAGAGGTCCACAGGCCCAGATATCTCCCAGATACCCTTGGAGCGGAGGGAAACTGTGAGTGTGGGCGGGAAGAAGGTCACCGCGTGGAGGGACACCGGAGCACAAGTGTCAGCTATCCATGCTTCCTTAGTGGACCCCAATTTAATCAACCCAGAGATCCAAGTGACGATTCAACCCTTCAAGTCCAACTCTTTCAATTTGCCTACAGCCAAGTTGCCTGTCCAGTACAAGGGCTGGTCAGGAATGTGGACTTTTGCAGTCTATGATGATTATCCCATCCCCATGCTGTTGGGGGAGGACTTGGCCAATCATGTGAAGCAGGCCAAGAGGGTGGGAATGGTCACCCGCAGCCAGGCTAAACAAGCCGTGAGGCCTAGCTCTGTTCCGGAAACTTCTATCAGGACCCAGTCAGAGGTGATGGACCTGGACCCCAGGCCAATGTCTGCAACAGCTGTAGTGGATCCAGTCCCAGAGACCCAGACGGAACCAGTCCCAGAACCGGAACCAGCCGAACAACCAACATCAGACCCCGTGTCAGCACTGAATCCAGTACTTGCAACCTCAACAACGGAGGGCCCCACCGAACCTGAACTGGCAGCAGCCGATAACCCGACCCAAGAGGCTCAGCCGGAGCCTGAATCCCAACATAGTGCACAAGCGGAGAGCGGTTCACAGTCAACAGAAACAGCTCCATCCCCTATATCGCTTCCAGAGGGACCAAGCCTAGGTCCACAATCCCATGAGGAACTGATGTCTCCAGCATCAAGGGAACAGTTCCAGACCGAACAGGAAGCAGATGAAAGCCTCCAGAGAGCTTGGACGGCGGCACGGAGCAACCCACCGCCTCTCAGCTCTTCTAATCGATCCAGGTTTGTTGTAGAAAGAGGACTCTTATACAAGGAAACTCTTTCTGGTGGACACCAGGAAGACTGGCATCCTCAGAGACAGTTGGTAGTTCCAACTAAATACCGGGCCAAGCTCTTGAGCTTAGCCCATGATCACCCTAGTGGCCATGCTGGGGTGAACAGGACCAAAGACCGTTTGGGGGGGTCATTCCACTGGGAGGGAATGGGCAAGGATGTTTCTACCTATGTCCAGTCTTGTGAGGTGTGCCAAAGAGTGGGAAAACCCCAAGACCAGGTCAAAGCCCCTCTCCAGCCACTCCCCATCATTGAAGTTCCATTTCAGCGAGTAGCTGTGGATATTCTGGGTCCTTTTCCGAAAAAGACACCCAGAGGAAAGCAGTACATACTGACTTTCATGGATTTTGCCACCCGATGGCCGGAAGCAGTAGCTCTAAGCAACACCAGGGCTAAAAGTGTGTGCCAGGCACTAGCAGACATTTTTGCCAGGGTAGGTTGGCCCTCCGACATCCTCACCGATGCAGGGACTAATTTCCTGGCAGGAACTATGAAAAACCTTTGGGAAGCTCATGGGGTAAATCACTTGGTTGCCACTCCTTACCATCATCAAACAAATGGCATGGTGGAGAAGTTTAATGGAACTTTGGGGGCCATGATACGTAAATTCGTAAATGAGCACTCCAATGATTGGGACCTAGTGTTGCAGCAGTTGCTCTTTGCCTACAGAGCTGTACCACATCCCAGTTTAGGGTTTTCCCCATTTGAACTTGTATATGGCCGTGAGGTTAAGGGGCCATTGTAGTTGGTGAAGCAGCAATGGGAGGGATTTACACCTTCTCCAGGAACTAACATTCTGGACTTTGTAACCAACCTACAAAACACCCTCCGAACCTCTTTAGCCCTTGCTAGAGAAAACTTACAGGATGCTCAAAAAGAACAAAAAGCCTGGTATGATAAACATGCCAGAGAGCGTTCCTTCAAAGTAGGAGACCAGGTCATGGTCTTAAGGGCGCTCCAGGCCCATAAAATGGAAGCATCGTGGGAAGGGCCATTCACGGTCCAGGAGCGCCTGGGAGCTGTTAATTATCTCATAGCATTCCCCACCTCCAACCGAAAGCCTAAGGTGTACCATATTAATTCTCTAAAGCCCTTTTATTCCAGAGAATTAAAGGTTTGTCAGTTTACAGCCCAGGGAGGAGACGACGCTGAGTGGCCTGAAGGTGTTTACTACGAAGGGAAATGTGGTGGTGGTGTGGAAGAGGTGAACCTCTCCATGACCCTTGGGCGTATGCAGCGACAGCAGATCCAGGAGCTGTGCACTAGCTACGCGCCAACGTTCTCAGCCACCCCAGGACTGACTGAACGGGCATACCACTCCATTGACACAGGTAATGCTCACCCAATTAGGGTCCAACCTTACCGGGTGTCTCCTCAAGCTAAAACTGCTATAGAACGGGAGATCCAGGATATGTTACAGATGGGGGTAATCCGCCCCTCTGAAAGTGCATGGGCATCTCCAGTGGTTCTAGTTCCCAAACCAGATGGGGAAATACGTTTTTGCGTGGACTACCGTAAGCTAAATGCTGTAACTCGCCCAGACAACTATCCAATGCCACGCACAGATGAACTATTAGAGAAACTGGGACGGGCCCAGTTCATCTCTACCTTGGACTTAACCAAGGGGTACTGGCAGGTACCGCTAGACGAATCTGCCAAGGAAAGGTCAGCCTTCATCACACATCTCGGGCTGTATGAATTTAATGTACTCCCTTTCGGGCTGCGAAATGCACCCGCCACTTTCCAAAGACTTGTAGATGGTCTCCTAGCGGGATTAGGAGAATATGCAGTCGCCTACCTTGACGACGTGGCCATATTTTTGGATTCCTGGGCAGACCACCTGGAACATCTACAAAAAGTCCTTGAGCGCATAAGGGAGGCAGGACTAACTGTTAAGGCTAAGAAGTGTCAAATAGGCCTAAACAGAGTGACTTACCTTGGACACCAGGTGGGTCAAGGAACTATCAGCCCCCTACAGGCCAAAGTGGATGCTATCCAAAAGTGGCCTGTCCCAAAGTCAAAGAAACAGGTTCAATCCTTCTTAGGCTTGGCCGGTTATTACAGACGATTTGTACCGCACTACAGCCAAATCGCTGCCCCACTGACAGACCTAACCAAAAAGAAACAGCCAAATGCTGTTCAGTGGACCGGAAAGTGTCAGAAGGCCTTTAACAAGCTTAAAGCGACACTCATGTCTGACCCTGTACTAAGGGCCCCAGACTTTGACAAACCGTTCCTAGTAACCACAGATGCATCCGAGCGTGGTGTGGGAGCAGTTTTAATGCAGAAAGGACCTGATCAAGAATTCCACCCTGTAGTGTTTCTCAGCAAAAAACTGTCTGAGAGGGAAAGCAACTGGTCAGTCACTGAAAAAGAATGTTATGCCATTGTCTACGCTCTGGAAAAGCTACGCCCATATGTTTGGGGACGGCGTTTCCACCTGCAAACCGACCATGCTGCACTAAAGTGGCTTCACACCGTCAAAGAAACTAACAAAAAACTTCTTCGGTGGAGTTTAGCTCTCCAAGATTTTGATTTCGACATCCAACACATCTCAGGAGCTTCTAACAAAGTGGCTGATGCACTCTCCCGTGAAAGTTTCCCAGAATCAACTGGTTAAAATCGTCCTTGAGATGTGGAAAATATTGTTAGTCTTTATGTACTTGGTAGTATATTTAGAGATGCATGTGTCTTATTAACTCTGTTTTCCTAGAGCTCCAGGAAGAAATCCCAGCCAGTGTTTCACCCTAGCTGAGATTTGGGGGGCGTGTCATAAATATAAAGGGAAGGGTAAACCCCTTTGAAATCCCTCCTGGCCAGGGGAAAGCTCCTCTCACCTGTAAAGGGTTAAGAAGCTAAAGGTAACCTCGCTGGCACCTGACCAAAATGACCAATGAGGAGACAAGATACTTTCAAAAGCTGGGAGGAGGGAGAGGGACAAAGGGTCTGTCTGTGTGCTGCTCTTGCCAGGGACAGAACAGGAATGGAGTCTTAGAACTTTTAGTAAGTAATCTAGCTAGGTATGTGTTAGATTATGATTTCTTTAAATGGCTGAGAAAAGAATTGTGCTGAATAGAATAACTATTTCTGTCTGTGTACTTTTTTTGTAACTTAAGGTTTTGCCTAGAGGGGTTCTCTATGTTTTGAATCTAATTACCCTGTAAGATATCTACCATCCTGATTTTACAGGGGGGATTTCTTTATTTCTATTTACTGCTATTTTTTATTAAAAGTCTTCTTTTAAAAAACTGAATGCTTTTTCATTGTTCTCAGATCCAAGGGTTTGGGTCTGTGGTCACCTATGCAAATTGGTGAGGCTTTTTATCCAACATTTCCCAGGAGAGGGGGGGGTGCAAGTGTTGGGAGGATTGTTCATTGTTCTTAAGATCCAAGGGTCTGGGTCTGTAGTCACCTAGGCAAATTGGTGAGGCTTTTTACCAAACCTTGTCCAGGAAGTGGGGTGCAAGGTTTTGGGGAAGTATTTTGGGGGGAAAGACGCGTCCAAACAGCTCTTCCCCAGTAACCAGTATTAGTTTGGTGGTGGTAGCGGCCATTCCAAGGATAACGGGTGTAATATTTTGTACCTTGGGGAAGTTTTGACCTAAGCTGGTAAAGATAAGCTTAGGGGGTTTTTTCATGCAGGTCCCCACATCTGTACCCTAGAGTTCAGAGTGGGGGAGGAACCTTGACAGGGGGTAAGATCTGAAGACATTTTTTTTTCACTGGGACATGGGGGCATCCACCACCACTTGGCTGGGAGGTAGAGATGTGACAGTTCCACATTCTTTGAGATCATTACATCCTGAGGTTCTGGGTCAGAATTCACTGGAATGGAGTATTGCTTGGGGGACATAGAAGGTCTCTGATCTGGGGCGGGTGGTAGAATAGAGAAACAGCAAGAGGAAGTATGTCTTTAGAAAGAAGGAAGTGAATGGGAGAACAGGTCAGGGATCAGCAGGGTGTGGCCAGACCAGACTTAAAATGGCTGCCACTGTGTGATAGTCATGGTTAGGGACATTTTATCTGTACATCTGAAATGCAATAATTTCCCCAACGAAACTGCCAGATTGATGCACAATCAGATGTAGGTCAGGTATTCATTACATCCCTGTTTGCTGATAAATTTACCATGCACTAGAAAATGTGGATAACATTGTTCACTGTGATGGCTGCAGGACAGATACTGAGGTCCTTACTCAGTTTTTAATAAGTCCTCAGTTAGGAAAGCTCTCACTGACATCAATGGGAGTTGTCTGAGTAAAAAAAAACTAGACCTCAGAGTTTGGCCATGATTCATCATTTCTTAAGTTAATTCCATTGACCCACTCATCTGCTTAAAATTAAGCATCCTTTGCAGAATAGTGTTAGGGTTGCTCCCCATGCTTTAAGATAAGCACCTGTTTGAATGCTTTGCTGAATTAGGGCCTACATGCAGAGGAGGCAGCTTATCAGCAGGTGTCACTAGTTTAAAGGCCTTTGCAATGGACCTCTTTTAGAATCATGTAAAATGGGACAGAAGGAAAGCAAAGTGCTGGAAGAATTTGTCTGAAAGGACAGTCAGAAGGGCATGGAATAGTTAGAGGGAAAGGAATTGCTTAAGAGAGAGATAAGAATAAAGGAATTAAAGTGAGTTAAGGCAGATATTAGGCAGAGCTTCAAGGAAAATGTCTCAACGTGAGATCTATTACAATGTACAAAAACCTTCTATGAAAGGTGGGGAAATGCCAAAACTAGCGTGGGCATAGCCAAGAGAATATATTATGGGGAACTATCCTGTAGTTTGATACACAGTTTGGCCAAGAGGTGGACTAGTCAACCTAATAGAGCTTTAGAGATGGAAAAGATCTGATTTATTTAGATCAGTTTTAGGAGGACCAAGTTTTGTGGTAAATAATGTCCATTGTGAGTTAGATTTCTCTCATTCTCTGGTCCCTTTCATTCAAGCATATTGCTGAACTGATGCATTCCACTGCCCCAGAAAGATGGAAAGGCAGTTACACTGGTCATGAAGCACATCTTGTGGGGATGATGTGTTAATGAGGCTATCAAAACAAATAATGTGAGATTTCACCAGACAACGGCCAAGATCTGGTGAGAGGCATACTCTATACCAGGGATGGCCAGCCTGAGCCTGAAAAGGAGCCAGAATTAACCAATGTACATTGCCAAAGAGCCACAGTAATACGTCAGCAGCCCCCCCATCAGCTCGCCCCCACACCCATTCCCAGTGCCTCCCACCCACCAGCAGCCCCGCCAATCAGCGCCTCTCCCTCCCTCCCCGCACCGCCCGATCAGCTGTTTCATGGCATGCAGGAGGCTCTGGGGAGGAGGGAGAGGAGCAAGGGCACCGCAGGCTCAGGGGAGGGGGCGGGAAGGTGTGGGGTGGAGGCACGGCCTGTGGCAGAGCCAGGGGTTGAGCAGTGAGCACCCCCCAGCATATTGGAAAGTTGGCACCTGTAGCTCCAGCCCCGGAGTCGGTGCCAATACAAGGAGCCGCATATTAACTTCTGAAGAGCTGCATGTGGCTCCGGAACCACAGGTTGGCCACCCCTGCTCTATAGTGTCAGTTATTTTACCAATTAGTATCAGCTCCCCTCTTCCATCTACTAGTGCACAAACCAACTTCAAGGGGGAGGGGAATTGAAATGAACACAAAATATTACCCAGTGGTCTCCTGATCCTGAGCTTTGTACCGCTCCCCATCACCACCTTCCCATTGGACAGTGTCACCTGGCAGAAATAAATGCCGTGATCACTGACTGTCTCATTGAGGATAGTCAGGGAGGCATCTCCTTGGGATAAGTTCCCATGTATGAAAGCCCTGGAGTAGTTTGTCAAGACAGTCACATTGTTCTCCAGTATGTCCCTCTGCCCCTTTTCATCCTCTTTGTACCATTCACTGTCAGCTTGCTCAGGGATGAGCCCCAAGGACTGTGAAACTGGCAATTCAGGGCCACGGTTTCACCCTCTTTGGCTTTCTCCTTGGCTGGGATCTGATCCACAAATGGATGCCATGCCTTAGGGGTGGTCACCACTAGGGGCAGCACCACTGTGTGAGCAGTAGCAGGAGGTCTGAGGGCGATGGTTGCGTTCTCTTTTGCTGCATCTTCAGCACAAATGAAGACAGCTGCACAGAGAGAAAGATGAATGGTGTTGAGGTTAATAGAAGCGTTGCTAGGAACGCCCAGTCGAAAAGGGACCCAGGCAGCTCTCGTCAGCACCGCTGACCGGACCGTTATAAGTCCAGTCAGCGGTGCAGTGGGGCTAAGGCAGGCGCCCTCCCTTCCCTGGCTCTGCATGGCTCCTGGAAGCGGCTGACATCTCCCTGTAGCCCCTAGGTGCAGGGGCAGCTAGGGAGGGTCCATGTGCTTCCCCCGCCCCGAGCTCCGGCTCTACAGCTCCCATTGGCTGGGAACTGTGGCCAATAGGAGCTGCGGGGGCGGTGCCTGCAGGCACAGGCAGTGTGCACCATGCAGAGCCACCTGCCTGCCCCTGTGCCTAGGAGCAGGACACGCCAGCTGCTTCCGGGAGCCGTGCGGCACCAGGGCAGGCAGGGAGCCTGCCTTAGCCTCACTGCACTGCCGACCAGGAACCACCTGAGGTAAGCACCACCAGCAAGAGCCAGCACCCCAAACACCCTGCCCCAGGTCAGAATCCCCTCCAGCACACGAACTCCTTCCCAGAGCCCACACCCCAACCCCCTGCCCCAGCCTGAGCCCCCTCCTGCACCCAAACTCCCGCCTGGAGCCTGCACCCCTCCTATATCCCAACCCAAGCCCTGAGCACCTTCCCGCATCCAAACTCCCTCCCAGAGCCCGCACCTCTCTCGCACCCCAACCCCCTGCCCCAGCCCTGAGCCTGCTCCCACACTCTGAACGCCTTGGCTACAGCCCTCCTGAACCCTGAACCCCTCATTTCTGGCCCTACCCTGGAACCCTTACCCCCAGCTGGAGCCCTCACCCCCTCCTGCACCGCAACCCCCTGCCCTCGCCCAGTGAAAGTGAGTGAGGGTGGGGGGAAAGTGAGCAACAGAGGGGGAGGGGCCTTGGGGAAGGGGCAGGGCAGAGGGCGGGGCAAAGGTGTCCAGTTTTGTGCGAGTAGAAAGTTGGCAACCCTAGTTAATAGTGGAACAGTGGGAGCTGCTAGGTACTTAGCACAGCTGAAAAGCAGGTCACTTAGGAGCCTAAGTTTAGGCAACCATTTTTTACAATCTTTGCCCAAACTCTTGGCAGGACTGGGTGTGTGTGAGAACTCATGGAACCTCCAGCCCAAGTCTCTGTTCAAATGAGTTTAAGGGTGAATGTGACTATTTCCCACAACTCTCTTATTCCCCTCTCATTAACTTTTAAATACATCATCTGCCCACTTTCTACCTGGGAGAACCTGATTTTTATCCACACTGCCCTTAACTCAAAGTGCACCAGGCAGAGTAGAGCATTGGTCAGAGGGGAGAGGGGACAAAATGACAGAAGGAGATGAGAAATTAAGAGGGAGGGAAGAAGAGAGCTCAACCAGCCAAGTGAGCCTAACAAGGAAGGCTACTGAGCTAAATGACATTAGGCAGCTCCTTTATGGTCATGGTATGGCAGGAAGCACAAGGATGGGACTTGCTTTGATGTTTGCTCAACAGAAAGGTAATTGGTAATCAGCCCATTCACTGTCTCTCTCCTTCAACGGCATGAAGGTTGGAAGCCAACAGTATCCAAATGTCCCACACTGTTTTGACAGCTGGCATCTTGAAAGACAGAAGAGGTACTCAAGAACACTGCCAACAGACTTTTATCTGTTTATTAACAAGTCTATTGACAGTACCCAGGGTTATGTTCAAAACCAGAGAAGAGGCAGCACTATTTATATGTATAAACAGCAGAGATACTTTGCAGGGATTTCAAACCGCATTTCCCTGTGCTGCTGCTAATCATAGTATCAAACAGCCATGAGCTCTGGGACAGCTGAGTGCACCACATTTCTGGAAACAAACCTCAGCTCACAAAACAAGAGGAATCTTTTCCCTCTGAAATGCCTAACTGGAACAACTGGATGTGGTACCAAGCACGAAAACAAAACAGCAATAGATGGTTTAGAATCCATATTTAAAATATTTTTAAAGTTTTATTTTCTTAAAGAAACAATTCCTGTTCCCGCAATGACAGGTTTCAGAGTAGCAGCTGTGTTAGTCTGTATCTGCAAAAAGAAAAGGAGGACTTGTGGCACCTTAGCAGCTAACAAATTTGAGCATAAGCTTTCGTGGGCTAAAACCCACTTAATCGGCTGCAAGCAGTGGAAAATACGGTGGGGAGATTTTATATACACAGAGAACATGAAACAATGGGTGTTACCATACACACTGTAAGGAGAGTGATCAGGTAAGGTGAGCTATTACCAGCAGGAGAGAAAAAGAACCTTTTGTAGTGATGATCAAGGTGGGCCATTTCCAGCAGTTGACAAGAACGTGTGAGAAACTGTGTGTGTGTGTGTGTGTGGGAGGGAAAAAAACATGGGGAAATAGTTTTACTTTGTGTAATGACACATCCACTCCCAGTCTTTATTCAAGCCTAATGTAATGGTGTCCAGTTTGCAAATTAATTCCAATTCAGCAGTCTCTCGCTGGAGTCTGTTTTTGAAGATTTTTTGTTGAAGAATTGCAACTTTTAGGTCTGTAATCAAGTGACCAGAGAGACTGAAGTGTTCTCCAACTGGTTTTTGAATGTTATAATTCCTGATGTCTGATTTGTGTCCATACATACCAAGCCTCTGAGTGCGACCCCCCCTTATCAGGGCTGTCCCTTATCATGGTGCCCTAGGCAGCTGCGTGCTGCATAGGCGGCAGCACCAGCCCCGCGACCAGCCCTATCCCTCGGCCGGCCCCCCCATTGGCTGCGCCCACTGCAAGGGGCAGGGCTGTCCCTAGGAGGGTGTGGGGCCCTGGACAACTCCCTCCGCCCTGCCTCTTATCCCCTGCTCCGCCCCCCATTCCACCTCTTCCCCCAGCAACTCTGCACTCACCGGCAGTGGCGGGAAGCAGAGCAATGCTTCCCTTGCCCCAGCCGTGTCGCTCGGGTTGGGGAAAGGACCGACCCCACTCTCACTGGCGGGAAGCGGAGCGCCACGACTGGGAGCTGGTGGAGTAGAGCGGGCTGGGGCTGGGCTGCCCCGCTTCCCGCCGCTGCCGGTGAGGAGGAGATACCTTCCCCCAAGCCCCCTCCTCTGAGCGACACGGCTGGGGCCGGGGCGAGGGAAGCGGAGCGGGCTGCTCCCGGCCCCCTGATAATCCCCCCGGGCCACTCTAGGCCTGTGAGGCCCCCAAAAGTGGCCCCACTCAGCTCCTGCCGCCCAGACCCTGGGGGGCTGCGTAGGGCACCCAAATGGCTAGGGACAGCCCTGCCCCTTATAAATGAAAAACACTTTTAAATATATTTAATACCATTATAAATGCTGGAGGCAAAGCGGGGTTTGGGGTGGAGGCTGACAGCTCACAACCCCCCATGTAATAACCTCGTGACCCCCTGAGGGATCACGGCCCCCAGTTTGAGAACCCCTGTGCTAAACTATCTGCTGCACCTTGTGGTTAGCTGAGACACTCTGCTTACCTTTCCCAGACCTGAGGAAGCGCTCTGTGTAAACACGAAAGCTTGTCTCTCTCACCAAAAGAAGTTGGCCCAGTAAAAGGTATAACCTCATCCGCCTTGTCTCTCTAATGAACTGTTTCTTTAATAAGAGTGGCGAGCACCTCTGCATGCCCACTTTCAGGAAAAGTCAGAATTATTTTGTCATTAAACAGCCACCCTTTCTTCCTAACTATTTGGAGTATCCTACTCTTAGGGCAAATCTACACGTAAACCAATGCAGCTGCGCCACTGTAGCACTTTGATGAAGATGCTGTAAGCCCACGGGAGAGCTCTCCCGAGAGGCGGTAGCTACGTCAGTGGGAGAAGCTCTCCCACTGAAATAACGCTGCCTACACAGGGGGTTAGGTCAATATAATTACGTCGCTCAGGCGTATGGATTTTTCACACCCCTGAGTGACGTCATTATACAAATATAGGGCTGAAATAAGAGACCAGACCATATTTCATATGCCCATCTGCAGTGTCTATTCTCCATTTATTGAGTAAGAAGGTACCATTTTTACATCGGCACTTTTCATTAATTGTGTTTTCTAACATCATCACTGTTCACCACAAGTTTTACTTCCACCTTGATATAACTGACCTTGTCATCTGTTGTGATCCTGTATCTTTGTCTCAATATACATCACTGAGATTGCAATTAATCACTAAAAATCAGAACCCAAAAGAGGGGTCTGTGTCTTTTAGTGCCAGCTGTGTTTTGGGTCTTCGCTGTGAAGGTCACAGTGCAGACTTTTTTTTTTCCATGTTGCGCAACTGGGAAGTGACTAGTTCCCTGATATTTAAATAGACAATACCCTTATGTTGGCATCCAGGAATATTTCTTGCCAAATGCTTTGTTGACTCTGCCACTAAGCTCTTTTTATTCCATTATCTTCATTAGTATAAAGATGGGTATCTCCACCTGTCATGTGGAAGTCAGGTCTGATTCCCTGCTGGGGACAAGCTCTATGGTTTTTTGCTTTTAAGATACTTAAAATTTGGCTGGCCAATGCACTGGGAAATATAGTGCAGGAGACAATCCTCTTGGGCCAGGAGAAATGGATTAGGGAACCTAAGAAGTAATTTTAATATAAAGCTGAGATTTTTCATATCTAGGGCCGGGTCCTGAGGCACATACAAGGCAGGTTAAAGGGTCGGGGTAGCTCAAAGATGGAATAAAGTTTACTTTTGCTCTACCCCAAACCTGGGGCTATTGTATACATGGTTGGTCCCTGGAGTAAATCAGAGCAGCCTATGGGCATCTTTAATTTACGCCAGGTGCAAACAACCTCAAGGAACTAAAATGGTAGCTGGAGATTGGCACAGGGCATAGGTCTCCTGGTCATGCCCCCATTCCTTTGGCCATACCTACTAAGTGGACGTTTGGGAGGGGAGTGGCAAAAAGTCATTATACCAGGTCTCCACCATCAAAGAATTCCCCTACACTACAGCAACTGGTTATGCTGGCTTTACATCTGGGATCTGCCAGCAATCCAGTGCAATACAGCCACATCGCATCCCAGGATCTGACCCCTACATTCTATAATTAAGTGATAAATGACTGTATGTGCCTCTGCTTAATTTATAAGAGTTTTTGGCTGAGGTTGGCTTTGGAAAATTAATATTTATAACTGTTCTGCAAACACACTGGGTAACTAATATGCAGGGCTTTGGAGCAGAGCCCACGGAGCAGCTCCGGAGCAGTGGAGTTGCAGGTTTTTGCCTGGAGCTGGAGTGGAGTCGGAGCACAGCTCCAAAGCCCTGCTAATATGTCAGAAAAACTAACAAGCCATAAAGCTGCTACTAATGAAGGTACACAGTCAGCCTTCTCGAGAACTAATGGAAATGGAAAGATACATTTCCCCTTTGGGAAGAAACTCAAACAAACATGCCTATGAGCTAAATAGGAATGGATCTATAAACAGGAATGTGTTTTTCAATGCAAAATCCAGTACTGAATTTGACCCACAAAGTTCCTTCGGTATCCTGAGAAGTCCTTAGGGGAGAATGGCTTTAAAAAAAAAAAAAAAGCTTCACAAACCAAATTTCAGAAATAAGTCAAACTCCTCCAGATTAAGGAAGACGTGTAAACAGATCAGCACTTACCCATCCTCGAGGAGAACAGGAGAAGAGGCACCGCATAGACATAGAATTTCCCAGCTTGCTGTTTCATAGCTGCTGAAGTATACAGTCATTTTGCCCTACCCTGCCTCTCAGATTGTATGGGCAAAAAAATATCTCTGCTGTTGCAACAGGAGTTCGCATTCTGCCCAATGAAAGTCACACTTTTTAAAGTTACCACAGCTTCAAGTTCGCAGTATGATACCGGGATGACTGCCACATTTTAACTTGTTATAGTGGCTTCCACGCTGTCGAAATGCGGGGAGGACACAACAATTATTCTCTTTATTGCTTTGGACTTGTGTACACCAGCGCTGGAACCTGGAGCTGATGACTGCCTATTCAATAGAGGATTCCTTGTCGGTTGAGCCCCAAATGAAAGTGAAAAAAACCCAGCATTGGCTTGATTTTCTCAGCAGCTGGGCCTCCATACTTCCTATTGATTCTATTGGGAGTTGTGGATACTCAGTGCCTCTGAAAATCTGGCCATATGTGTGATGAAAATATATCCCACCAAAATATTTTTTTTAGTGTAGTAGAAATCCTGATTTAACCTATGGTTAACTGAAGCTTGGTTATGGGTTATGTCCCCTGGGGATGGGGATTGAAAATAGCAGACCTGTCTGCAAAGCTGACTAAGCTACTGTCTTGTCTGTGGAAAGTAAAGCTAGGCTCGCACACAGGAACAGCTATTTTATGGGAAGAACTCGAGTAGCCAGCTCCACATTCTGCAACAGCTCACTCAGTACCCACTGATCCTGCTGGCAGTGTTACAGCTGCATGGTGGACACACCATGCCAGCGGCCTGGCTGGCATCTCTTCCCTGAGCTCTGGGATCGCGGACCTAAGTGAAGCTTTCTTGAAGCCCACTGACTCTTTTTCCTATTTCTGCACTGATAGCTGAAGCTTTTGGCTGTTCCTCAATGTCCTTTAGATAAATGGGAATGTACTCTTATGGGCTGGTGAAGATTCTGTTCCACATCCATTTAAAAGTTTCCAGTAAGGGATCCTGAGTACTTTTTTTTATACTTGGGGGTGTGGGGAGATTGAGGAACAAAGCTGTAGTACTATTGAATTGCTAGTTTTATAGGCCTGTTTCTTATGCTGATAGCTAGACAGATGGATGATGGCTCCAAAAGGTCCCTCTTCGCAAGTGTTTTAAAAGAGCTGGAAAAGGCAACATTTTCTTCCATGTTTTAAGCTTCTAAAAATAATTGTGAAATCTTCATTTTACAGCTTTGTTGTCAATGCAGGGTCCATCCAGGTGTTTTCTTTTATCTCAGCGTTTCTCTGGGGAAACCCAAGAGCTCTGCGGCGGAACTACAGCATTGCATTGTCTGGAGTCCTAGAACTAGAGAGGACTGCAACTCTTTCACACTGCCTATTGCTGAACAAGGGGGCTCTTCGGTTTCCAAGCACTGGTACAGCGCTGAAGAGTTGTCCCTTTTGACAAATAATCATTTGGCACTGGAAGGAGTGGAAATCCACACTGATGTTTTAAAACTGGAGGCCTGTATTTCTGCAACAGGAGGCTCTGAATGATGCTGTATGTTGAGCAAAAGGAAATATTATCAGGGATCCTAGAAATGCATTTGCCACGCAAAAATGCGGACTTTGCCTTTTACAGAGAAGCTTTAGTTTTTACATTTTATGAAAAAATAAAAACACATACCGTAGAACCCCCATTTATCTGAGCCTCCATTATCTGGCTCGCCATATTAACCAAACCACCAGCCACCTGGGGCTGACAGCAGAAAGGGCTCGGGCGGTCAGCCCCCACACGGCCGAGGCTCAAGCAGTCAGCTGGAGCCCAGCTGCTGTCAGACCTGGGCGGCTGGTGGTTCGGTTAATATGTATAATGGAGGCTTGGAAAAATGGAGTTCTACTGTATATCAATAAAACATTGTGTTCAACTGATACCTATATATACTGTGGCGAGGGAAACTAAAGATCAGCATTTCATTTTAATCACAAAAAAACATGGATTTCTATGTTTTTTTATCAGAGAAATTTTTTCCCCCACAAAAAACTAGGAACCCTGATGATCATATAAAGGAGTTAAACACCAAATTTGAGGAAGTAGGTACTGAGACATAAAATCCTCGTGTGTGCCCTGAAGGAGTAGTCCATGCTGAATCATTATTGCACTGTTGCTGTTTATGCTTACCTCATCCTGAATTCATATTTTGTTTGTGCATTTCCCAGTAAATTTGTTACTCTTGAGAAAAAAGACATACCGGCAATTTCTAAACTAGAGAACAAGGAATTATCAGCTGTTGCTAAAATCTCATGATTTTATTGTGAGTCTTGTGATATTTGGTGTTTTTTCTTAAAGCACCAGCTCCTGGAGTCATGGGAGTATGAGAGATCTCAGCTTTCATTTAAAAAAAAAATTTTCAGCCTGCTTGATTGTGAAGAAAAGCTTGAAAACATGAATGCTAGAGACGCAAAACCCAGAAGGCAAATCAAAAGAGTCCAAATGTTATTATTTTTAAACCAATCTCATGATTTTTGAATGCTTGATATTAGCAATACTGGCGTTGGCTTGTCTGCTCCAGCAGCTGGGTGGGGACTCCAGTCACAGAGATCATTATCACCTTGAGTAATGTGACACTGGGTGACTGCCAGAGCACTGCAGTTTATGGCCCATAAGGTTTCCCACAACAAAGGCCTCAAATGGCCTCCCCGGAAAGCAGCAATAGAAGCAGATTTCTCTGGCTGGAGCTCATATAGGCTTCATTGTCACAGGACAGGCAGTGCTGCTGGGTTTGGGGAGGAAAAGGATGAAGAAACACAAGTTTGGGGGAGGAGGGCTCTGCTGGAAGAGGGTTCCCAGGCTATGGGAGTGGGATCTGGTGGGGATCCCAGGGGGTGGGAGCAGAAAGGGTCAGGTTGTATCAGGAGAGGAGGTTCCTTGGAGGGCCGGGAAAAGAGGCTGTATTGGATGGCTGCACCCTTCCTGGGCTGTGCCTTGGGGGGTTGGGTGGGGATGGGGGCTGTATTGGGAGGGTGAAGTCGGGGGGCGGGGTTGTGCTCTGTGTGGGTGGGATTAATTAAAGCGAGGCAAGTGCAAAGTACATGTGTAACCCTTTTGCCACCACTTGCTTACACAAATAATCAAGGAAACAAAATGGCTGCCGAGCTTGGCTGGGTGGGGGAGAGCGGAACCCGGAGTGGCTGCTAATGGCTGCTAGAGGGAGCCATGCAGGTGCACCAGGTGTTTGTGGGGAATTGGCAGGAGCAGCCCTTCCCATTGCGGAGAGACGGCGCCTGCGCATGGGCTGTAGGCGGGAGACTCGTGTTCTGGCAGGAGAGACCTCTGGGCCCGAGATTGAAGCTGGATGGAACCTGCCGAGAGTCCTCTGAGCCCCCAAGAGGTAACAGGGCTGTTGCCTTCCATGGGCCAGGATGGGAGTTGAGGACCCCAGAGCAGAGGAGTCACGGAGGAGAAGATCCACAGCACTCGCCATGCACCACCCTATTAAATCCCATTCCCCCCTACCCATTGTATCCCATACTGCCCATAACCACACACCAGCCTCACCCTATGACCCATTGTATCCCACACCCATGGTTCTTGACCCCTGGCCACGGCAACTGGACGTGCCTCTCTGACCTGAAACTCCTCAGGCCCGCTGCCTGGTCTGCTGTGCTTCAAGCCCCCCTGATTCACCAGTCCCAGTCCCCTGAATGACCACATGTCTGGTACATTGCTCTCCTCTGCCCACAATTTGAGGCATCCCTGACCCCCTGCAGCTTCTCATTGACCCACTGGTAACTGAGGTGGAATTTTTCCTCTTTGCCACACTGCTCAATTTGTGTTTATAATGTAGGGATTTAAAGGCACAAATTTGTAGGCATGTATTTTCAAATGTGCCCACTAATGTTGGGTCCCTCTATTTGTGGGAGTTCAACTTGAACCTCTCCTGGCCTGATTTTCAGAGATGCTGAACACTCCCAGCTCCAATAGAAATCAGTTGGAATTGTCTCCAGCAGGGTCCCCTGCTGACCCCCTGAAATTATGGAAATTTTGGTCTTTATTGATACGGATACTGACTAGACACACCTATATTAAGAATATGCCTTACCTGAGTTAATACTAGTATATTCAGCTGGAACTGAAACTACTAAAAAGCTAACCTACTTTTTATTATGCTGTTTGTGTTCTTTGTTTTTTAGATAGTGAAAAAAAGCTGGTTTTCTTTTTTTACTATGTAGTAACATATTTTATTACTTTTAACAATGAGTGAAGCGAACAATTAACTACAGTTTGTACAGCACGTAGAACAATGGGATCTCAGCCCCATGACGGGGGCTTCTAAGTGCTACTGCAAAAATACACATAATAAATAAAGATAATAATCAAGAGTAACAAACACCTGATTCTAGAGGATGTCTTCAGGCATAAAGGAGAGAGAAGTGTGAGTGCTTCTCTACTTTCATAGTTAAAGTACATACATGTAAATTGCCAAATGTGTCTACTTAGGAGAGAGTGTGTCTATTTTTACCAGAGACACAACAAGTATGATAAATGTGTATGGCATTTTAAAGACATTTAAACAAATCCATGCTGCTAAGGAATTTGCAACTTAAAAGGCATAATTCTGCTCCCATTGAAGTCAGTAGCAAAATAATAATAATAATAATTAAAAACACCTAGCTCTTATATTGCGTTTTTCATCAGTACATTTCAAAGTAGATCAGTATTATTAGCCCTCTTTTACAGATGGGGAAACTGAGGCACAGAGAGGCAAAGTGACTTGCTCAAGATGATCCAGTGGCCAAGCTAGGAATAGAAACCAGGTGTCCTGAGTCCCAGTCCAATACTCTTTCCACTTGCCTATATTGCCTCCCAAAAGTTGACATGCTCACATCCTTGAGATGGCATTACGCCAAAACTCCCATTGCTTTAAGTGGGAGCAGCGTTGGGCCCTAAATTAGATGGTAAGAGATGACAGACAAAGGCTGGGGGACATGAGAAGGATGGGGGTTATAAAACAGTATGAGATACGCTTTATGTACAGGTCTTGGTTGCTTTACTGTTTTATTTATTTATTTTGGCTATGCTATTAATATACTTACAGCCTGAAGGAGTAAAGTCCACCAGTCAGGCAGGAGTGGTGAAGAAGAAATTATTCCTGGACCAGCATTATTCAACCAATGAGCTCCTGGCTTCAGGAGGTATTTAAAGAAGAAGGTGGTTTCATGGGGCCAGCTTTTCAAGTGAGCTCAGTAGCCATAGTCATTTTTTTCAAAAGAGCTCAGCAGGTTGGGTGCAAGACGCATACTCAGCTCTTTTGAAAATCTAACCACAAGCATCACTCTGTGAGCTGCTGGGTGCTGAGCATGTCTGAACGTTTGGCCCCATCTGTGAGCGCGTAACTCTGTTGAAAATCTCACCTGAAGTGCCTAGGATCAAGAAGAATATCCCAGGAATAAAGGGCAGTGTGAGAAAGGACAGAGAGTTAGCCATGAGAGAAAGAGACCAGGGGAAGAAGATGCATTAATCTGGCAGAGTGTAGGGTGCAACTGAAATCTGTCGTAGATGTAACTAAAAGCTGGAGAGAATGGATGGTATATCAAAACACTTACCAAATAAAGTAATTCATGATGATTGCTCCCTCAGAGAACACATCTTCAGCAAACTCTTGTGTGTGCTTGAATCTAAAAACCATTAAGCGCAGTCACAACTGTTGGTTTTTTATTTACTCTCATCACCACATACTACATTACTTCACCTTCTTGTTCCCCTGCACTGGCAAAATTCTGTTTCCAACATACCAGGTCAACATTTAAATCCAGTTATGTTTTCACAGATTTTTGTTAATGTCATGAACATATTTCCATTTCTATTAGGTTTTATAACCCTTGTTCTTCTCCTGGAAACATGTTGGGGCTAGACTACTTTTAAACATTTGTTCAGTTATATAAGTTTATTTTCTTCTCCTTGAAAGCAGGTTTTCACGCTTTCCCCTCTAGGTGGCTCTGTAGAGTAGCATTTAAAATTCATTTTACATTAAAACTAGGGAAATCCATTTGTGTAATAGACCTGCAGGATCCATCGATGCTATGCATGGCTCATGCGGCGCCTCATGGTCTCAGACACCATCCGATGGTCCAGGGACATCTACACCAAACACATCCCCGGCCACCGACAGTACCAGGAGGCGTGAGCCAGAGCGACATCGTGCATCGACTATGAGAAAGGGCCCGAGAGACTTTTTCCGTTGGACCCTATGAACTGGAACCATAAACTCACTGAATGTTAAATCTCACCAAATGAGGGTCAATTCATCCTCATCATCATATCCACTTATTATACTCCATACCCGAACATAACCATTATATGAACAACATACCCTCATATCTCAATGTCTGTACTTTGACCCGTTAACCTTTTACCCCCAATCGGGGATATTGCAGATTATGTATTCCTTACACCATCCAATCTTAAACTGAATTTCGCACCCCTTGATAATCTGTACATTTGTCCCTGATAATCAGAAACTCTTACGCTTAAACTCTGTACTGTTCATTTTTTTTTCAAACATCATACTAACAAAATTTTTAAATCAGATTGATGGACTACATGACATAAAATGCACTATCACTCCATATTTATACAGGACCTTTCATTCAGAAGTACTGGTCCCCAAGGTGGTTTTTAAACAGCTAGGGATCAGTTAATCACATACCACTAAATCAACACTAATAATAAAATAAAATAAAATAAATAATAATAACACCTAGTTCTTAATCACTACAGAAGTTGGATTTCTAAATTCTTTTTATTGATTTTACTTTATTCAGGTTTAAATCTAGTTACAGACTTAACAGTGAAAGAAAACAGAAATCATGCATGTAGGTATGCTGGTAGAATTACCGCCCAGAACACATTCTTCCTGTGAAACTATTTGTGGGGCTGGGGAGTGGAAAACCCAGTGAGGATCCCCTCATGGAGTTTTCCTTGGGTCGTCCTTTTGGGGACAAGGGCCGTGGTAATAGGGTCCCCTCTAGATTCCCAGGAGAGTAGGGCCTTCTGTGCTGGAAGCTTTCTGACTCTGCACCAGCTCTGGGATACCTAGTCTCTCTTCTGAAACCTTTGGAGACAGGCTGTCATTTTCCTACTGCAGAAAGGGTCACAGAAGAGTTAAGGCATCCACAAGCTGCATTAGTGCTCTTCTTGCTTCTCTTTGGGACCGGTGGGACATGCATCTCTCAAGGTTCCCCCTTACAATACTTTCTTCCAGCTGCAGATCCCTCTCTCTGCAGATTGGGCTTTGTGGAATTAGGGGGGATGAGATGGGAAGAGTGCCAGGGAAGCAACTAACATCTTCCCTTTGTCCCAGAAGGGGACTGTGCGAAGTGGCTATTCCACCATACCACTCACACATAGGACACAGGAGTCTGTAGCAAAATGTAATTTATTTTTCAGCTGTGAACAAAAATTTAGACGTCCCTGCATACAATATTAAACGTTCTAAGGAAGGTGCTAGCTGTAAGGGGAGCTCTATACCAGGCCCTGACTAGCTTCATATCTCTTTTCACTAGCCAGCTTGTTCTCCGTAGCACTTAGATATCAGCTAACTCTCTTAGTGTCAGGTTTACTCCTTTTATATATTGAAGCCTTTCTCCACATAGTCGTCTTATTGCCTCTGGCCCTTTAAATTGCAGAGAAAGCAGCAGCTGTAGCCCTATGGTGCTCATTTTAGAGACAATCAGCTTGCAGGTTGCATCTCTTTCTCCTCTCTATGGTAAGTATTTGATTCTTCTTTCTTAAATTTTTGCTTTCTAGCTTTGCTAAGGGTCTGCTTCTTTCAGGGGTGATTTTTAAGCTACTTGGCTTTTTAACCATCGGTTTAATAGTCTCCTCAAACTCTGTGTATGTGAGACCTAATGCTCGACCAGTTTGTTTGTTTCATCCTAAGTCCTGCAATGCCAGCTGCTGAGTTATTGTTCCCTTGCAAGCTAGCTACCCAATAACAGCTGCTAAAGCAACAAACTGCCCAGATAGGCCCTATTGCAGGGGTGGTCAAACTGTGGCTCACGAGCCATATGTGGCTTTTTTACTGTTAAAGTGCAGCTCGCAAGCCACCCATGTGCCCCCTATTCTCTGCCTATCAGACTGGGTAGAGGGAGCTCAGGACAGGACCTCTGCCTTGCAGTGGGGTGGTGGGGTAGGGGCTTCTGTCCAGTAGGGAAGGGGGTCTTGGGGCTTCAGCCCTGTGGGGCATACCTGCCAGGGCTTGGGGCTTCAGCAAGAATGGGGCTGAAGCCCCGAGCCCCAGCAGACGTGCCCCGGCTCTCAAACTTCTGAAGATTGTCATATGTGGCTCGGAGGGACAGTAAGTTTGGCCACCCCTGGCCTATAGTGACTAAGAGGAGTGGTGTTGCTCCCAACCCCTCATTTCTGCTATATGTGGGGGTTGATTGGCTAGGGGCTGTCCATCTTCGCTCAGGGCTCTGCAGGGAAGGACTCCTTTGCTTGCTCCCTCACCATTCCTGTATTTGTGAATGGGGACTGGGGATGGGATGGAGGGGTAGCAAGTCAGCTTTCTTTCTGCACTTGATCTCACATATACAGCCAGTGTCTTCAGGGGAATGGGCTGCCTGCTTGTCCCACTCTTTGGCAGCAACATTCAAAACTTGACTTTGCCTTGCAGGCTGGGGACTCGCTCCCACAGCACTGTTCTGTTAGGGGTCCTTGGATTCTGGCGATTATGATGTGTCTTTTCTTAAGCCTGTTAGCTGCTGTTTTGCTGAGGGTAGATTTTGTACAAATTTAGGATAGGAAATGGAGCATGAATATTCCACATCCCTTTTGTAGGTGTCTATAGAATATGTGTTTTTAAAGTATTTTTAAAGTATTTTTAATGATAGCTGTGCTGGTGAAAGGTATCAGAGGGAAGGAAGCCTTGGAAGCTGTAATAAACTATCTACAGAGCATAAGGCACAGGCAATGGTGATGGCTGCTTCCCCACGCTAACCTTATGATTGGCCTCTGTTCTGCAGGGACTGCTTTAGGAGATGGCAGTCCTGGCTTTGCTGAGTCTGCCAGTTTTATGATTTCCCCCCTGCCTACTAGAAACTGGCTGACAACCTGCCTTCTCCTTTGTTATAGCCACCAACCATCCATCAGATGGTAACCACTTTTGGTCCCTTATGACCTGGGCTGGGTTCTAAACCACAGCCTAGTGTTGATCTGTCCCATGACCTTTCTAAGCTTCAGACTTTCCAAAATGAGATTATTTTAGCTAGCAGTGTTGCAAGCTGTACTCTGAAAAGCTTGTATCACTGTAATGAATACATACAAGGGAGCTGAGTTAAGATGGCTGTGACAACTTCTTAATTTTAATTGTACAAATGGTCAGGAAATTCAGGCTCCTCATGTTGCACTAACAAGTTTTTGGGGGTGATATGTAGACAATCGCCGTGGTGAATCCCAGCTGTTTAGAATTAAGGTTGCACGGATGTGGGACATTTTGAGAAAACACACTTCTCTTCTCATCCACCCCGTGCCTCTCATTACATCTCATCAGGGAGATGAGAGCATCTCCTCTTTCCCTCTCCCGTGCTGGAGCAGGTTGGCTTCTAGTGCTCTGTGACAGGTGTTCCCACTACTGGGGGGCACACAGCAGCTGCCCTGGTGGCTGAGTGTTCCCCCTATTCTGTCTTATTGCAAAGGGAGAGCTCCTGTGGTTGTCACTTGGCCCTCTCTCTGCTTGAGCTCAAGAGCACTGAACATGCGTGCTTCCCCTCAAAGCAGGCTGAGTAAGGAATGCTCCTGTGATTGGTGCCATGCTCATCCTTAAGCAACCCCAGCAGAGAGTAGTATGGTGCTGATCAGTGGGC
Source organism: Caretta caretta (assembly GCF_965140235.1). NCBI lineage: Eukaryota > Metazoa > Chordata > Testudines > Cheloniidae > Caretta > Caretta caretta. The sequence goes on from NC_134206.1 coordinate 201,900,276, forward strand.
TCTCTTTCCCCCCCCCCCCACTCCATGAGCTGATGAGCAGCTAAAGATGCCTTACTCATGGTGGCTCCATTGGTTAAAAATGGTATAGTGCAGGGGTGGCCAAACCGTGGCTGGTGAGCTGCATGTGGCTTACAGACCTTCTCCCCATTCTCCACCTACCAGACTTGGTGGGGGGGAACTTGGGGTTTCTTCCCTGTGGGAGGGTAGTGGAGCTAGGGGCTTCTGTCAGAGACAACTGGTGCCTGCTGGGGAGGGGGCACAATTCAAAGGTTCGCCCCCTCCCAACATCTTGAGTCACGCCCCCTTAGGCATGCCCCCCTCTTACTCTCAGTGGCCCCTCCCTGCAGCTCCCAGGTAGTATTAGCTCTGTGTGGAGAAGCAGCAGCAAACAGCTGGGAGCTGCAGGGAGGGGCTGCTGCTTTTGCTCCTCAGGGAGAGGCAGCGGCAAAAGCAGTAGCTCTCCCTGCAGCTCCCAGCTGTTTGCCACTGCCTCTCCCCATGGCCACAGCTCCCAGCTTGCTAGCTCCAGCAGCTGCTGCACAGGGAGGGGGCCCAGCAGCACTGTGTGACCCAGAGGGGCCAACAAACCCAGGCAAAAATCTGGGAGGGTATGTATCTCCACATGGCTCCCACGCGTCGCCTCTGGCTTCTGCCCAGTGGGGAGGTGGCTTTTGGGGCTTCAGCCCCATGGAGCAAGCCTCCTGGGGCTCTGGGCTTGAGCAGGAGCAAGGCTGAAGCCCCGAGCCCCGGCAGGCATGCCCCGGCATTGAATTTCTGAAGACTGTCATATGCAGTTTGGAGGGTCAATAAGTTTGGCCACCCTGACATAGTGTCTTGTCTTTTACAGGCAGTATTGGATATTACAGGCAGTGTGGGTAAATGATTAGGGGCCTGGACTGGGACTCAAGAGACTTGGGTTTTATTCCTGGCTTTGCCACTGGTCTGCTGGGCAAGTCACTTTGCCTCTCTGTCTCAGTTTTCCCATCTGTGAATAGTGCTAATGCTATTGATCACCTTTGTAAAATACTATGAGATCTACTGATGAAAAGCTCCATATATTAATCGAGTATTAGTAATAATATAATTTGACATTTCTGAAGTGCTGTGTTTATGTACATGTGTATGGACAGTGAGTAATTAAGGTTGGAATCAGTAAAACCAGATGTTCTCCCTTTCTTTTTTTTAAAAAGGATTCATTTGTAGTTTATTTTTTAATAATTTGCATTGAGATTGTCAGTTTAATGGTGGCTAAAATAACATTTATAACTGCCTTTTGATTGTTTGCGAAACACTGATGTCTGAGTTGAGGGACATTTGGAAATAAAACCTTAATGTTTATAATATAATTGACATTGAAAAATGTCATTCATTTGTTAAGAATCAATAAGTGGGAAATGTTTCCCCATAATTTATCCTGTTAAATGTAGCCCTTTAAGGTTTTATTTATAAAGCCTGCAAACTGATTAACCACCTTTTATTCTAATACCTTTCCCCTCCATTATCAAACTACATGCTTTGCTTGCTGCTTGGTTCACAGGAAATCCATGAAGTGGATCATGGTCTTATCCGCCAGTTGCTTGCCAATTCAGAGGAGACTTTTGGTGCATGTACTGCGAAAATGCAGGCCCCCGCTCCATATAACTGGAGTACTGACTGGAGCTTTTGGGTAACTCAATTGTTTTTTCTCTTAATTCATTGTTATAAATTCTAAGGCCTGAAGGGACCATTGTGATCATCTAGTCTGACCTCCTGTATAATGCAGGCCATAGAACTTCCCCCAAAGTAATTCCTAGAGCAGATCTTTTAGAAAAACATCCAGTCTTGATTTTAAAATGGCCAGTGATGGAGAATCCACCAAGATCCTTGGTAAATTGTTCCAATGGTGAATTACCCTGACTGTTTAAAAATGTATGCCTTATTTATATATAAACTATAAGTGCTTTTTATGCAAATTTCTTCATAGCCTTTAATTAATAAAGCCTCCCAGCCCATTCTGGGAGCTAGGTAACTTATTGTTATCACTTTACTGCAGGGTAAATGGAGACACAAGGAGGTGAGGTTATTTACCCTATGCCGTGTATCAAGTCCGTGTCAGATCTGGATATACAACCCAGGAGTCCTGACTCCCAGTTTCTTGATTGGGTCATTAGACCATACCTCCTCCCTGTTTTATGCTTGTAGAAATTTATTGCTGCTACTTTTTCTCGGTAAAGGCTGAATTTCAATTGCTATGAGAATGTAGCATGCTCTGATGATACTTTTATATTTCACCACAAAATGAATATTACGCACCTCCTTTGTGGAAAACGTGTCCAGACTTGATATACGTCTGCATAAGAGAATGAGATGCTGCAGACTCAGGCTGTGTGTAGGCGTCTATTTTGCCACGCCTGTACAGATGACTTAACACTGAAAGGAGTGAAGGGCCATCAGTTATAGAGTTTAAGGCCAGAAGGGATCACTGGACCATCTAGTCTGACCTGTATATCACAAACCACCAACACCACCCAACCCCTGCACACTAAACCCAACAACTGAAATAAGACTAATAAATTACCGCACATAGGAGAGTAGACTAGTATGTGCCACAGGCAGAGAATAGGAGGGACCAACGTGCACCAGTGCCAGAGGCCCCCACAATGGCAGGCAGATGATTAAGTGAGATATATCTGGATAATCCTGGCAGTGACCTGCGCCCCCACGCTGCAGGGGAAGGTGAAAAAACCCCAAGGTCCCTGCCAATCTGACCTGGGGGAAAATTCCTTCCTGACCTGGCATATGGTGATCAGTTAGACCCTGAGCAGCTGAACAAGAACTAGCCAGCCAAGCCCTTGAGAGAGAGAATACTCAGCACACCTCAGAGCGGGCAATAAGAATCATTCGTTTAAATCCTTCTCCCACTACTTGCTGAAGATTTCTTTGAAATAGCACCAGAGGGGCCTAGGAAGGGCCACGCATAATGTGTCTAGAACTGGTGTTTTTGCAGTGGGAGATAGTGGTTGGAGGGAGGCGGGGGTTCCTTGTAAACATGAAGGAGTGGGGAACATGAACTGTGCCCAGCCAGAGCTAGATTAGGAGGACAATATCCTGACCAAGGGGCTAAGGTTCTCACTCCAAAACTCAGTCATTGCAAAGTAACTCATGCTCCACACCATGTGGTAAATAATCACAATGCTGCAGCTATAGGTTTGGGAGCATTAACTGTAACAGCTCTGGTGACAGTCATGTGAGGCGCGTAAAGAGTATTAATCACATTTTTCAGATGAGAAAACTGAGTCAGAGAACTTAAGTGACTTGGCTAAAGTCACATGAGTCAGTGAATCAGTGGAATAACCAGGAATACAAGTCAGGAGTTTGATTCCCAGTCCCATGCTCATACCTCTAGCACATATCTTTCTTTTCCCACTCCCCCAGCTCTCTCCTCAAGCTGGAATGTGATGTTTTAAATAATCAAAGCATTGACTTTGAAATAAAAACCTCTGGGAATCTTAAACCTATTAGGGTTGACTCAGCCCTTCTGTCTGCTGAAGCAAATGGAACATTGTGATTTGTACTGTGTATCCTCACAAAGCTTCTGTGTGAACGCCAAAGTGACAGTTACAATTCTGATTGTCAAAAATGCATCATAGAGTTTCATGTTTATCCTCTGTTACTCCAGATCAAATTTGTTCAGTTTAAAAGTAAACCTGTTTTTCTGTCAGCCCTGCAAATGTACACTAGGATCTGAGATTCACATTTATGTTCTTTTCACATGTTCTCACCAATGTTAAAGCTCCTACAGGCAAATATTCTGCCTGCTCAGCTATGTCTGGGTACCTGAATTAAGGACTAATGGAGTTACACAGATGTAGTAGCTGTTAACTACGTTTTGTTTACAGGGCTAAATGAGGTTGCACATGTGCCATTGTGTAATTCAGCCTAAACAACTGTTGTTATTGTTGATAATTCACAAAAAGACATCTGAGTTTTACTTAAAAAGAAAAGGAGTACTTGTGACACCTTAGAGACTAACAAAAAAAAAAAAAGTACTCCCTTTCTTTCTGTGAATACATACTAACATGGTTGCTACTCTGAAACCTGAGTTTTATTTGTAAACTTGGCAAATCTGAGCTGAAGTCATTAAGTTACAAGTTTGTACAGCACCTAACACAATGGGATCCTGGCCCATGACTTCCAGGTGCCGTGGTAATACAATTAATAATAAATACAGCACCTCACCATGCCACTATCACAGTCACCTCTTCAGGTCAGAATATGAACAAGAGGCTGCTCGGCAGCTCTCCAACACGAGTTTCTACAAGCCACTACCCTATGATCCCACTGAGAGTTACCAAAAGCAACTACAGCATTTGCTCAAGAAACTTCCTGAAAAAGCACAAGATCAAATCCGCACAGACACACCCCTGGAACCCCGACCTGGGATATTCTATCTACTACCCAAGATCCATAAACCTGGAAATCCTGGGCACCCCATCATCTCAGGCATTGGCACCCTGACAGCAGGATTGTCTGGCTATGTAGACTCCCTCCTCAGGCCCTACGCTACCAGCACTCCCAGCTACCTTCGAGACACCACTGACTTCCTGAGGAAACTTCAATCCATCGGTGATCTTCCTGATAACACCATCCTGGCCACTATGGATGTAGAAGCCCTCTACACCAACATTCCACACAAAGATGGAATGCAAGCCGTCAAGAACACTATCCCCGATAATGTCACGGCTAACCTGATGGCTGAACTTTGTGACTTTGTCCTTACCCAAAACTATTTTACATTTGGGGACAATGTATACCTTCAGATCAGCGGCACTGCTATGGGTACCCACATGGCCCCACAGTATGCCAACATTTTTATGGCTGACTTAGAACAACAGTTCCTCAGCTCTCGTCCCCTAAAGCCCCTATTCTACTTGCGCTCTATTGATGACATCTTCATCATCTGGACCCATGGAAAAGAAGCCCTTGAGGAATTCCACCATGATTTCAACAATTTTCATCCCACCATCAACCTCAGCCTGGTCCAGTCCACACAAGAGATCCACTTCCTGGACACTACAGTGCTAATAAACAATGGTCACATAAACACCACCCTATACCGGAAACCTACTGACCGCTATTCCTACCTGCATGCCTCCAGCTTTCACCCTGACCACACCACACGATCCATCGTCTACAGCCAAGCTCTGCGATACAACCGCATTTGCTCCAACCCCTCAGATAGAGACAAACACCTACAAGATCTCTGTCAAGCTTTCTTACAACAACAATACCCACCTGTGGAAGTAAAGAAACAGATTGATAGAGCCAGAAGAGTTCCCAGAAGTTACCTACTACAGGACAGGCCTAACAAAGAAAATAACAGAACGCCACTAGCAGTCACCTTCAGCCCCCAACTAAAACCCCTCCAATGCATTATTAAGGATCTACAACCTATCCTAAAGGATGACCCAACACTCTCACAAATCTTGGGAGACAGGCCAGTCCTTGCCTACAGACAGCCCCGCAACCTGAAGCAAATACTCACCAACAACCACATACCACACAACAGAACCACTAACCCAGGAACTTATCCTTGCAACAAAGCCCGTTGCCAATTGTGCCCACATATCTATTCAGGGGACACCATCACAGGGCCTAATAACATCAGCCACACTATCAGAGGCTCGTTCACCTGCACATCCACCAATGTGATATATGCCATCATGTGCCAGCAATGCCCCTCTGCCATTTACATTGGTCAAACTGGACAGTCTCTACGTAAAAGAATAAATGGACACAAATCAGATGTCAAGAATTATAACATTCATAAACCAGTCGGAGAACACTTCAATCTCTCTGGTCACGCAATCACAGACATGAAGGTCGCTATCTTAAAACAAAAAAACTTCAAATCCAGACTCCAGCGAGAAACTGCTGAATTGGAATTCATTTGCAAATTGGATACTATTAATTTAGGCTTAAATAGAGACTGGGAGTGGCTAAGTCATTATGCAAGGTAGCCTATTTCCCCTTGTTTTTTCCTACCCCCCCCCCCCCCCCGGATGTTCTGTTTTAACTTGGATTTAAACTTTGAGAGTGGTCACTTTGGATGAGCTATTGCCAGCGGGATAGTGAGTTTGTGTGTGTGGTTTTTGGGAGGGGGGTGGGGAGGTGAGAGAACCTGGATTTGTGCAGGAAATGGCCCAACTTGATTGTCATGCACATTGTGTGGAGAGTTGTCACTTTGGATGGGCTATCACCAGCAGGAGAGTGAATTTGTGTGGGGGGGTGGAGGGCGAGAAAACCTGGATTTGTGCTGGAAATGGCCCAACTTGATGATCACTTTAGATAAGCTATTACCAGCAGGACAGTGGGGTGGGAGGAGGTATTTTTTCATATTCTCTGTGTGTATATAAAGTCTGCTGCAGTTTCCACGGTATGCATCCGATGAAGTGAGCTGTAGCTCACGAAAGAGCATGCTCAAATAAATTGGTTAGTCTCTAAGGTGCCACAAGTACTCCTTTTCTTTTTGCGAATACAGACTAACACGGCTGTTACTCTGAAACTTGTAGGGTCCTGTGGCACTATGTCTAAAGGTAGAAGTTTGGCCAAAATTTTCCTTCCTGCCCATTTTTGTAAAGTGTGTCATTCATCCATGGAGTGCCGCAGTCTGCCTCAGAAATGGTTAAATTTCAGTGGTGCTGTCTGTGTGTAAAAAGAAAAGGAGTACTTGTGGCACCTTAGAGACTAACCAATTTATTTGAGCATGAGCTGATGAAGTGAGCTGTGGCTCACGAAAGCTCATGCTCAAATAAATTGGTTAGTCTCTAAGGTGCCACAAGTACTCCTTTTCTTTTTGCGAATACAGACTAACACGGCTGTTCCTCTGAAACCTGTCTGTGTGTAGTTTGTCAAGGGTTTGGGATTCTTTGCTGTGATGAAGGATGCTATGTAGGTATTCTAATATATTATGTATCTCTGTTCTATCGAGTGAAATAAAACAACACTGTTTTGTGATTGCTATTTCCTGAACTCCTGGATGTATTTAAGCCTGTAATTCACGTTTACCTGTTTATATAAATATGTTCTTGTATTTAAAACAAGGAAGTTGTATAATATTTCCACATACTTGGCCATTGAATGGCACCACCAATACCTATGCTGCAGGAGCCAGATGCTGTCATAGATTATCTCAAAAAAGCCTCCCAGTTATTTGCTTAAAAAAACAACAACCCATCATTTAAAAATGGGAAGTAAATCTTTCACGTGCTTGTTAGGGGGCTGTGATGATGAGATATTTATTTTCCAAGTTTAAAGGTGACAGCATAATTAGTGGGGATAGAATGAAGAAGCAGCAGGAGGCAGAAAGAATGATGTCGTGAGCCATGTCAGACAACAGCATTCCTGTGCTAAAATGAAGTCATTAGACTCCACTGCCATTAAAATGGTGTTATGTCATTTTCTGCCTACTGTCCCAGGGAATGAAAATCACATGTTTCACTAATGTCTTGCCTGGTTGGCTATCAGCTGTTGAATATAAATTGGTTCTTATAGCTCCCGTGAGTCATAATAGATGTGTAGGTAATAACACAGCAAACCATTTGTGCTATTACGTAAAGCATATGTCAGTAACATTCAGTCAAAGATGATGTAGCTTTCTATGACGGGTACAGACTTTTCGTAGGGTCCTTCCCACTCTTTTAGCCAGTATAAAGGCTGGGAAATTGTAATAAACATGGAGCTACTCCCTAAACGTTAACATACACAACACTGCACAGATGTCAGCTCTGCTAACTGGAATATTTGCTGCACAAAACTGTACTTTGCTGACTAGCCACTGACTTGTTTCAAAGGCTTTTTTGCTTTCCTTCTCCAGGTAAGTACTATGATTTCCTTGAAGATGAAAACCAGGCATTTCTCTGTAAAATCCTGATTGGTCTGATTTTCAAATCTGCAACTTCCATTGACTTGAGTGGGGGTTGGGATGCTCAGCACCTCTGAAAGTCAGGCCAGATGTGACTGCCATTTTACAGAGACACTGTGATCTAGTGGAATGAGCACAGGATTGGGAGTCAGGAACTCCTGGGTTCTGCTCCTTGCTCTGACGCTGGGTGATTCTGGGAAGGTCACTTCATGCCTCTGTACTGCATTTCCCCGCCCCCAGTCTCATGTGCCTAGACTTCTCACATGTATAAAGGTTTTCAGGACTTGGTCCTTAATGTGTGTACTGCTCTTTGAATGTGTAAATCATTTCTTAAATGCCTACTATTATTTTATGGCTACAGAATTTTAATAGCAGCTTTTCAGTTTATGGATCCAGAGAGGTCAAATAAGTATTGTCTGTGGTTCTTGAAATAATAAATAAAAACCTTCCACGGGCACATTTTGTAACATAAATAAACCTCCGCGTACGCTCTTGTTGCATGTAGCATGCGTTGTAATTGCAGTTATTTGGAAGCAGTGTTTAGTTATCTTGGAAACAAGAATAACAGTCCTTTAACTACTGACACATCAAGGAGCTCTCTGGTAGCAGGAACTACAAAAGGAGAAATTGGTTATTGTTTAGTTGGCCTAGAACTTTCGCCAAATGGGCTGTCTCTACATTGGACTTTTCTGGGAAATCTGTCTGTTGTGTTGCTGTGATGGTGCAGCTAGCAGAGCTGTGGCTCTGGCATATGTACTTTGTTCTTGAACTCTGTTCAGAACAGCCTGAAACAATAAATAAATAAAACAATACATGTGATAAAAATGCTGGTGCCCCGTCTATCGCTGTTAAACTGTGGCAATGGTAATGCAGCAATGGGAGATTTTTAAAAATAAATCTAGTGTAGACAAGGCTCTTGAGGGTGAGCCTCGAATCAGATTATCTGGGTTTGGTTGGTAGGAAAAAAAAGTTTCCTTTAATTTTAGGCTCAGAGCTTTGCTTTTCCTTTTCAAGTGTTGCCATTGGGAACAAAATTCCATTAGAAATACTTGAGTTATTGTGTAAGACCAACAAGGAATGTTTGATCATATTTATACCTAAGGCCGGACGTACACTACAAATGTCTGCTGGTAGAGCTATGTCGATCAGGGATTTGATGGGATATGATCCCTGACAGACATAGTTGTGTTGGCAAAAACATTTAGTATAGATGCAGCTGTACTGGGGGGAAAATGCACTTTGTTTAGTGTATCTTATTTCACGGAGTGGGTATAAACTGCGTCCACACTAGGAGCGCTTTGCAGGTAAGAACAGATTTTAAAATTTTATTGGGATGATGTTTTTAAAAAAAATAAAAGTAAACTGTACAGAGTTTAAGCATGGAAGTTTCTGGTTATCAGGGAATAATGTACAGATTATCAAGGAGTGCGAAATTCAGTTTAAGATTGGATGGTGTAAGGAATACATAATCTGCAATATCCCCGATTGGGGGTAAAAGGTTAACGGGTCAAAGTACAGACATTGAGATATGAGGGTATGTTGTTCATATAATGGTTATGTTCGGGTGTGGAGTATAATAAGTGGATATGATGAGGAGGATGGATTGACCCTCATTTGGTGAGATTTAACATTCAGTGAGCTTACGGTTCAAGTTCATATGGTCCAACGGAAAAAGTCTCTCGGTCCCTTTCTCATAGTTGATGCACAACGTCGCTCCGGCTCACGCCTCCTGCTACTGTCGGTGGCCGGGGATGTGTTTGGTATGGATGTCCCTGGACCATCGGATGGTGTCTGAGACCACGAGGCGCCGCATGAGCTGTGCGTAGCGTCGACCGATCCTGTACTATACCAGCATAGCTATACTGGCAAAGCCTTCCAATTGTAGACTTGGCCTTGAAGATAGGGGACTCCAGAGTGCATTTGAAGGAGAACTTTAAAAGAAGACTTTCATTTTTTCCCTCTATGTAAGCTTTTTACATTTGGGGCTTGATTTTAACTTAATTGTTGTTCCTGTAAACAAGCAGCAGCAAAATAGCTCCCCCCATATTTCTTTTAAAAAATAAAATGGTCTGTTCTAGGTGAGCTACTTATGTCCCTTTGGGAAAGCAGATAAGCGGAGAACTGCAGCAGATGTATTTGTTTAGAGTCACTTCTCATATTATTGATCAGTCATTAGAAATGAGTGGGAGGAGAAAATCCTAAAAATAGATAAAAAAAGCACTCAGGATTTTCTTGAGCTGTATGTGTAGAAGACTTGAGGCATTTAAATACTTTTTGATACAGGTAAGTGTTTTCTGGAGAGATGGATAAATGACTGGGGCTTTTTTTGTATACAAACTATTTTGTAACTTGTTTTACCTTGGCCAGAGCTATTTAGGATACTCTTATATTCTCTGTGTAGCTTTAGTACATGATGATTTGCTTTGTCAAGACGTAAAATATTACTGATATTGCTAAAAATATCATTGGCAATAACTTGGAATAAGTTAAGTAAATCCAGGAATCCCAGCAATAAACAAAGTGCTTTTTTTTCTTATTGCAGTCAGAATCGCTGAGCTAGTGCGGTTCAAGACTGGGGGAATGTTCCTACACCAACTAAAAACTTAGGGCATGTCCCCGCTACAAAATTATGTCAACCTAAGTTACAGCCACTGCAACAATTAATTCAATTGCTTTTGTGAGTCCACACTATGCTGCTTGTGTTGGCAGCATGTGTCCTCACCCGGAGCGCTTGTATGGATGGTACTGTCAGAGTGGGGCATTGTGGGATAGCTTCTGAAAGCCAGTAATAGTCAATGTAAGCAACAAAGTGTCTACTCTGATACTGCATCAACCTGACTACATCAGCATTGTCTCTACATTTTGTGGAGGTGGAATTAAGTCAGTATAACAAAGGAATTATTTTGGCAAGGCCAAAATTTTAGTGTACACGATTCTGTAGTTAGGTCAATGTAAAATGCCTTGAGTCGATATAACTCTGTAGTGTAGACCAGGCCTTAAAGTTAAGATTTGCTAGACTGCCCATATCCCACCAATGCAAATCCTAAAATAAGAGCGAGAGAGAAAATAAATTAGTAGTTAAATCATTCAATGCCCAATTTACACTATCAGTTTCCCATCTCATCCTCAGCTTCTTCCCTCCGTCTATCACCCACAGCTCACATATCTCCACTCTCATTCTGAACGCTGACAGCTGTCTTGGAACTCAGCCATGTTGTAGTTTTGTTTTGATGATTGCTATCAGGTTTCATAAGTTACATTGTGTGTATCTAGTTCTGTTCATGGTTTTGCATTGGTGTGTGTAAGTAGGGTGGAAAACATGAAAACAGAAAAAAAAACGTGAATGCGTGATCCATGTTGATAGTGAGTTCTAAATTTGGCAGCAATTTTTATGTAGAAACTACAGAGCAAAAATTTCTATTATCTGAATAGGTTAGAAACATGGAGAAATGTCCAGTGAGAGGTAATATAGTTAGAGACGATATTAGGAAATAAAGCAGGTGAAGGTCCTGATTCAGCAAGGTACGTAAGCACTTTAAACATTTGAATTATCTCATTGACTTCTGTGGACTACTTATGTGCGTAAGTACCTTGCCGAACTGGAACCTAAGTGAAAAGCATGGGGGATTATGGTTGATATAAATACAAAACCTTATTTAGCAAAATTCTTAAAGGAAAACTTCATTGATCCATTATGTCACCTGGGATTACTAAATAAAAAAACCCACAAATTTATATTTTTAAAATTTTAATTTTCAACATGTCTCCATTTTCAAAGTATCTTCATAACTGTGAATGTTTCTAGTGTCCCTCTGTAAGACAGTATTTCACTGACATTTCCGAGCAACCACTGGGGATTGGTGCTGAGTTCAAGCTGCAGGGTGGGAGACTACCTGGTCCAATCCTGAGGTCAAGCTACAAATGAGAGTGTTAGGGGACTCTAGTGCTGAGGTCATCTTAATTTTATTTGTGTGCCCTTGTATCTATACATGTATTATGTTTAAAACAAAATCCAGGATGATTTTCAGGGTCACAGCAGATAGGGAAAATTTAGGGGGAAAAATAAAGTTTAAACAGTTTTTCTTATTTACACGGCCTAAGTGGAAGAGCTGGTGAAGGGAAACAAAGGTGAATGGGGAAGATGTACTTACAAATAATATTGCCTAATATTCGCACATGTGTGGGACTGGAAGAAACATGAATCAGCCAAAACAGATACTCAGAAAGGAATGTGGTTTTGTTCGGAAGAAAATTATCATCTTGGGCTGATCTGGAACATGCTGCAATGTCAAGTCAGTAGATTTCAGACTGACGAAGCTTGAGAGTTATATCTACAGGGCTTACAGTTAAACTGCGGATACAGACACGTTGAGATATGTCAAATGGACTGAGCCAGCATCAAGAAACAGATATCTTGGGCTTTGAGGACAAAAAAGGTTCTTTTCTGCTATGCAATGTAGGTAATATTTCAATAATAATGGCATTCATCTATTCAAGTTAGTTTAGACTTTTATTTCATGTTGTCACTTTTTTTCTAGATTTCTGTATAATCGCCAATAAAAGGTTACCTTAACTGGCCTTGGTGCTGTTAGTTCAGGCATTTACTAATTTCCCTGAGACACAGAATGCGATCTGACCTTGGTGGAAACAGTAGTAGGTAACAGCTTGAATACATGGTCAGAGGCACAGCAGAGAATAGTGGTGAATAGTGCCACAGACAAGCTGGAAAGGGCCAGTGAGGACACAGGTAGAGCTGAATGACCTGAAAGGTGCGAAGTATATAATTTGTCTTTGTTTAATATAGTCACATAATAAATTTACCTGTTCTTTTTTTATGAGAGTTTCTGTTAAATGTGTTTGGAACAGTTATGTAATGAATATAGGACTAGAGCTAGTCAAAACTTAGAATTTCTAGTTTGCTGGAAATTTCAACAATTTTAAATTTCTTCGTTCACAAGTATTTTTGAAATTTCCTGTGAATCATAAATTTGGGGAAATGTTGTTGTTGTTTCAGGTTTCCACATTTTGTTTTGGAATTGTGTATTTTCACTGAGGAATTTCAAAATTTGTTTCAGATTATTTTATTTCATTTCACGGTGTTTTGTACCCCTGTTGTTCCCAGGATATGAGATACAAGGTAGGTGAGCTAATATCTTTTATTGGACCAACTGTTATACTACATAGAGGAAGATGACAGAAATTGGTCCAGTGAAGGATATTAGCTCACTTAGCTTGTCTCTCACTTTATTGTATGTTTTTTCATTTTAACATTTTATTATTTGTCAGGAGTAACATAATACACAGTGCTTTGTGTCAGTGTCAAATTGTTTCATTAAAACAGAAATAGGAGACACTTGGAGTTAGTAGATAAGATTTTTAAATCAGTACTAAGTAGCAGCTGCCCTTAATGATTTAAAAATAAATAAAAACCAGACCGTTTCAACTATTCTAACATAACATGAGTAATAGTACATATTATGCAGTACTTTACATTATTTCATGGTATCAGTAGTAGTAATAAATGTAATACAAAAATGAAAAAACACATAAAAGTAAAATACAAAACAAAATTAAAGTTTTCTGAAACTGAACCTTTTTTGTTTCAAACATTTTTTCCCCCATGGGGATTTTGGTCAGAGTTGCCATATTTTTTCAAAAAGCTTCAATTTGGACAGAAACGGGATTTTCTGTCAAGAATGTTTTGATGAAAACTTTCTGACCAGCTCTACATATAGAACTTGATAGTTCTGATGTTCTTAATAAGACAATCCAGCCTTTACCCTCTTCCTCAGTGGTATATATTTCCAGGATAGTGCTGAGTGATAGTTGTTGCCCCATAATGGTTAGACAGTGGCCTTGATCAGATTCCCGGGAGGCACTCAGATACCGCAGTGATGGATGCAGTAAAGACTCTGAATGGAGCTGTAAATACATGTCTGAAGGACTAGTCAGTTCCCTCTTTGATCTCTGTGAATGAAAATCTTGGAATCTCTTCCCTGTCACTTCTCAGTGACTCCCTTAACTCTTGTGACATTCTAGGAGGAGGTATTTTGGAAGACCTTAACATACAGTTTTCTGTGGTTCAGGAGAAGTCTTCCCCACCCTTTTTGAATATACTAGACCTGCACCAGCCTATAATTGCACTAGCCAGAGTTTCAAAATGGCTTTCAGGTTTAGCTAGAGCTTATTGCCATAGGGCATGGAGATTGTTAACAACTTTAATAGCCTTATTGGCGGGTGGTGGTGGTGGTGTGGAAATATGTATAGAAATGATCACACTTCCATTTACATGGAGCCCATCACTGAAGAAACTGAACAGATTTTACATGGCTTGAATATGATCATTGTTCCAAAGAATAGCTGTAAAGCCACTTTGCTTCCCTATGGCCTTCATCTTTAAGGCCTGGATGGAGAGGGACCTTGTCAATCAGTTAAGAGCTCAGGATTTCACAGTTCAGTTATCTGAAACCTGGGCAAAGAGATGCAGCTCACAGTTCTTAATGCATATGGTCAGGCTTATGCTTTAATGTATTTCCATCCGTGAATTCCAGAGGAACAGACTTGGAATTGAGAATGCCCTCTGCCTCTCTCAAGCTTCACTCTTCTCCGGTATTCTGGACAAGCATAGATCAGATGGTGTATTGGAGATGGCCTTTAAGGAAATCTGGGCCTAGGCCATTTACAAGCACCTGGAATTTCAACCAAAAATCATTTAGCAGTTAATGTGGAGACCTGAGCACAGGTGTAACATACCCTTGTTGGCCCACCCCGATCAGAAGACAGGAGGTGAAAATATGCTCTAGCCAGGTTGGTTTCCATAGTTAGGCAGAGAGAGAGAGCATGTCATAGGGCAGAGCTCCCCAAACTGTGGGGCACCCCCCATAGGGGGTTGCGGAGGAACATATGGGGGGCATGGCTGGGGCCCAGGCCAGCTCCCACGGGAGGGGGGGGACATGGAGGGAGTGCCACCCAGCTCCACTCCTGGTTCCAGCACCGGCTGCCAGCCCTGTGCTCGGAGCCCCACTGCCAGTCCTGCGCCCAGGACCCCGGCTGCCAGCCTTGGCCCCCAGCCCCAGCTGTGGCCCCAGCCTTGGCCCCCTTACCCTGTCTGCATCCCCCCCACTCTCCTGGAGCTGCAGCCCTGCTCCTGGGGTGGGGAAATGGGGGGGCATGGCAGGCAGGCATAAGGGGGGGATGTGAGGTAAAAAGTTTGGGGTCCACTGTCATAGGGCGTGGGGTCTGCACCCCTAACGTCCTTGCAAGTGGTCTCTAAGTCAAGGTTGTGACACACTGACAAAGCAGGATGGGGAAGCATGTACCACTGCTGTCTGGATAGAAATGGACTTCAGTGCTTTCAATCAGGCATGTTTACCGAGTACCAAACCATCTGTAAAAGCAAAGACCAGTATCTTGGGAGGCTTGACTAGAGTTGGCTTTATGTTAGCTAGAGTGAATAATTGCTCCTATAAATTCCACAGAGGAGGAATAAATGCTATTAACATATATTAATAGCACATGGTGCGAACAGGAAGTATTAATTGCTTTTTATTATTGCAATTATCTCTATCCTTTTTCCATGTGTACAGTTTGTTCTGGAATTTGTAGCTCTGGGCTGTCAGTGTCTTGTCCAGTGTCTGTGCTGGAGTGTGTTCTGTGGCCAATACGCTTGTTAACCCTGCTGTAGCTGGAAAACTGGGTTAATCTGTGAATGAACTTCTCATGATGTCACCAAGAAATAGTAGTGGGATAGCACTGCATCATATGCAGCATTAATTTTAATTTATTTTATTGTAAAATGCTGTGTGAATGTATACTAACACAGAATAGGACACATTCACTGTCCCAGAGAGTTTCCAATCTAAGGGGCCTAATTCTTTAATTTCTTATTAATTAATGCTGGGCAAAAAAACAAGTTTGGATGAAACTTTTCACCAAAAAATGCAGATTTGGGTTGACCAAACATTTTGCAAATTCATGTGGATCTCAATAAATTGGTTTGGCTGAAAGGAAAATAAAAAAGGAAATATCAAGACAAAACATCTCAGTTTTGGGGGCCTAGATTCACAAAGGGATTTTGTCCTCAGGAGAAGGTGGAGGTGGTTCTCCCTCCCCCTTATACTTAATAGCACAGTGATCAGGTCACTCACCTGGGATGTGAGAGATGCAGGTCTGAATCTCCACTCTGCAGGAGGGACTGGAACCAAGTGTTCTCCCTCACCCGGGCGAATGCCCTAACCACCTGGCTACTCTAGGGTAGGGGTCTCAATCTCTTCCCTTGAAACTGTTCCACTTTGTATAAATAAATTATCTTTGGAGCAGGGAGTGGAACATCGTGTCCCCCCACAGGTGTCGTCCCCCCCCCCCCCCCAGGTGAGTGCCCTAACTACTGGGTTATAGAGTCAGTCTCACTCTTTCTCTGGGCCAGTGACTATTCAAGTATGCTATACACAGTGGAACAGCATTAACAGGAGAGACTCCCACCTCAGACTAGCCCACGGGTTCTCAAACTGGGGGTCGCAAGGTGATTACGTGGGGGTCACAAGTCCCTGACAGGCGCTGTCAGCCCCACGCCTCTGTTAAATTAAAATTACACACCCCCAGTTTTTAATTTATAAGGGGCAGGGGGTCACACTCGGAGGCTTGCTGTGGGAAAGGGTTGCCAATACAAAAAGTTTGAGAACCACTGAAGTATTATAGCCTGGTGGTTTGGGCATTCCCTAAGAGTGGGGATACCTTGGCTCCAGTCTCTGCTCCAGATTGGGGATTTGAACCTGGGTCTCCCACATGCCAGGTGAGTGCCATAATGACTGGGCTATCAATGGGGGGGGGTTGCTCACCCCCTCCTCCTTGGTTTTTGTTAATCTAGTCCTTCATTTCCTGTGGTTTTACTAAAAATAGCCAAAACATTGCTGTTGAAGCAAAATGTTTTTCCGACTTTTTTGTTTTGCTGCAAATTTTTTAAAATGTTGGTTTTTGTTTGGTCCAAACCAATTTTTTAATTTTATCAAAACTGCCAGCAAACTGAAAAAATCAGTAATTCCCAAAGCTCTAATACCCAGGGTAATACTAATTTTCAACAGTAATCCTGTTTAGTTTAGCTTTCAATCCAACTACTTGCTGTAGTTAGCACTACCTTTGATAGGTCCCCAAACCAGACATAAAGTAGCATTTAGGTAAGGGTAAAGGTAAGGTAAATGCCAGTATTTATTAGATATTGGTAAGCATGTCATGACCTTATGGTTAGTGATCAGCCAATGAGAGCTGTTTTGATGACCCAACTCTATTTGTCTCTTGTGCCTGAGCAGTTCTTCAGTATCCTGTTGGCGCAGAGCTGTGATGTTGATGTTTCTTTGAATTGCCCCCACATGTGTTAATGCTATTACTCCAAGCAACTCAAACTTCCTCATACATTTCCAGGTGTTCACGCCTCCTTGCCTTTAAGGTAACAGAAATTGGCAGGGTTTCTAGTTCCTTATTAAAAGAGCCTGTATAAAGAAGATTTTTTGGTTAGCTGGGAATCCCAAAGGAATATGGCTCATATCCTGTCTAACTGCCTGGATATTTATAACCACCTCAATAGTTACATTGGTCTGTTTCAGAAAACTTTATACAAGCTGTACCACCTTTCGAGACGTGAGGGCATGCAGGATAATACAGAAGTGGGTTTGCCTCAGTCAACAAAGGCACTGTATAGTTATTGATTCAGAGCTATGGAGGTTTGTTTCTTCCAGCAGTTTCGCAGCCCATTTGGGTTTTTTAATTTTGTTCTTTCATTTAAAATTTGAATATGAATCTAAAATGTTCATATCCTAACTTGAGGCTGCTTCCTGGTTACTCTGTTATTAACCATCTTCTGGGAGAATAAAATCCTCAGACTTTTTGCCTTGGAGGTAATTCACTTTGAACATATGAGTCTGGGAATTCAGTCAGCCCAGGAGATGATGATGATGATCTCATGAACAGAAAGCACCCTCAAGTTACAATTATAATACCTGTGCTCTTGGTGTGTAGCCTAGAGTCTTGTGGCATACCCGAGTCTTGCTGGCATGCTGGTATTGCCAGTTCTGTTCACTGAGATCATTTTCACGTGCCTGACAGCTTCCTGAAAGGAAGAAGCAATCAGGGAATATTCACTGTAGTGTTGTTGTAGGTCTCAGTCTCCAACCCTAATCCTGTATGCTAGTAACACCCTATGACTCCATGTTATGTATGCATGTTATGTATTCCAGGCAGGTAATGGTTACCTTGTTTATCTGGAAAAACGAGTTCCCGGGACTTATTTAGGTATTTGACAAAGTACATATTGGCCAACTATATTGTCACTACCCAGTTATATGTAAATAGGCATTTGGATAACGGTAAAGTGAAATTATGGTCAACTATCTGTAACTATGGCCCCTTTTTATACAACATATCTGCTCCTTTCACTCATCACATCTGTTGACTTTAGTGGTTAAAATAAATTTTTCATACTATTCCTCTTTGTTAAGCCTCCAGAACTGTACAGTTCTGGGAGAGGGAGCGGTGTTCTTTTCTGCCTTGTATCTTATTAGGAATATTTTAGGTTAAGTTCCAGAAAAGGGCTAAATGCCCAATGCCCAGGTGAACGAAGTGGATGTAACATGCAGAGCTTAAAAATTCTGCATGCTTCTCCTCATGGCGATTAAAACCTTTGTATGTATGTATGCATTTATTTGCTTATATATACTGTGGCAGCACCTAGAGGCCATAGTCATGAATCGGGGCCCGATTGTGCTAGACAGCATACAAATGCACGAAAAAACAGGCCCGGCTCTGAAGAGTTTATAATCTAAATATAAGAGAAGAGACAACAGGTTGATACAACAAATGGATGGGAGGGAGCATGAGATAACAATGAAGATAGTATTTAAGATCTGCAGGCTGTGGAAGCTCCACATACTGTATTGGTAAGTGGGGAAGGAGCGTGCATTTTCTCTTTACTTGCCTGGGAATTGACCACTCCAGGAAAGACCAATGTCTCCCTGGTGATGGTGGATCCCTTCTCCTACCTGTGATTGGACATCCCAGTTTGGATGGACTTGATTATAAACTAGCTCACTCCACCACTAAAAATGGGCTTGGTTTGGCTCCCAAAATCAACTTATACAGGAGTGTTTTGTAGGAGGACAGGGAGGAAGCATGGCACAGACTTGTATATACCCTCCTTAGACTGCACATTGAAAGAGAGGTGTGTGTGCTCCCACCTTCACTGAAGCCTGAAGAGTACGCCAGCTTTGAAAACAGACAAAAACTGGGAATGCTGCCAGGTCTGCTGGGTCTCATCAGAGCATTCAGAGCAAAAGGGGTTATAGAGGGGAACTGTAGGGACCACTTTTCATGGAGCAGGGATTTCCAAAGTGGTCAGGGTTTGCCAGAGATCTATGTGGATAACAGCAGACCTCTGTAAGAAAAGTAACACGGAGGGCATGTTCATTGTGCGGTTTTCACTGGCTTCTAAATTTGTGTGTCAACCAATTTTTTTTTTTAACTGAACAGAGTGTTCCTGAGTTCAAAGTACATTCCAAGTTTGAAGTTCTACATCCAAATTGGTTCTGAGTCTTCAAAGCACAACGGTATCTGACTTGTTTTTTTTTAAATGAACTTACACTTCTGAGCTGAGAATGATAATTTGCAGGGCAAGAGAGATAATACTCCTAAAACCAAGTTTGCACGAATGCCATCTCAGCTGTAACTGAAGCATCGCTACCATGTTTCCAGCAGGGATGAGTACTTTTATGGTTATAAAGTGCATTTCCTCCTGCATCTGGAGGATGAGGTTCTTTAATTAGGGTCTCTTAGGTATGGATAGGAAGGGGGTGAGGGAGGGCAATTAAATCCTGAACTACCATTCGTGTTAAAGGATATAATTGTGTGCATGAATCCCACTTGCACTGAGTGGAGAATAAAACCAAGTGTGGTTTACTATACAGCTGGTTGGAGATACTTTGATGAAACCTTATTCCATGAGACTATGAAGTTCCATCAAAATCAAAACACTCTGCAAAATTTGGTTGATTTTGTTGGAATTTTTCTTTGGTAGAAAATGGGTGTGTGGGGGGGGGGAGTTCAGACAATTTTGAAGTGTCCCACTTCTACGTTTTTGGAATGGAACACTGGGATTTTTCATTTTGAAACAACATTTTGTTTCTAAGTTTTAAAATGATAATACAAATTAAAAAAGGTTAAAATCAAAATGAAATGTTTTGATTTTGTGAAAATGAAATGTATTAAATAGATTCATAGATATTAAGGTCAGAAGGGACCATTATGATCATCTAATCTGACCTCCTGCACAACGCAGGCCACAGAATCTCACCCACCCACTCCTGCGAAAAGCCTCTTACCTATGTCTGAGCTATTGAAGTTCTCAAATCATGGTTTAAAGGCCTCAAGGAGCAGAGAATCCTCCAGCAAGTGACCCGGGCCCCATGCTACAGAAGAAGGCAAAAAACCTCCAGGGCCTCTTCCAATCTGCCCTGGAGGAAAATTCCTTCCCACCCCAAATATGGCGATCAGCTAAATCCTGAGCATATGGGCAAGATTCACCAGCCAGATACCCGGGAAAGAATTCTCTGTAGTAACTCAAATCCCACTCCATCTAACATCCCATCACAGGCCATTGGACCTATTTACCATGAATATTTAAAGATCAATTAAATGAACTGAAACCAAAAAAAAAAAACATTTTTTTTGCATTTTTCTTCATGGA
This sequence comes from Caretta caretta, assembly GCF_965140235.1. Lineage (NCBI taxonomy): Eukaryota > Metazoa > Chordata > Testudines > Cheloniidae > Caretta > Caretta caretta. Next base: position 201,920,909 of record NC_134206.1, read on the forward strand.
GAATTTTGAAATTTTTGGTTTTCATTCTAATTTGGAAGAAGCCAAATTTCAAAATCCTCTGCGAATCAGAGGATCCGCCACATAGCTCTAGTTAAATAGCTTGTTTTACTCCTGCGGGAATTCTGTGTCAAAAAATTAAAAATTTTGCACACAGTATTTTAAAATTCTGCATATTTTATTTGTCAAAAGAACACAATATGATATTGCCACTTTCAATTATTTTGGTAATTTATTTGAAAATATCTGTCAGCAAGTATGTCTGTAACAATACAGAAAACAAAAAAAATTCAGGAAATTTTTTTGATAAAGAGATTCCTTACTAGGCATATTAATTCATTTAAACTTTGAGTAATAATTCATTTAAACTACAATGCTGAAACATATTTCTCACACCTGTCAGAAGCAGTACAAAGGCTTGGGGGAGTCAGGGGTAACAGAGGAGCTGCGGGAGAGGGAAGTAATTGCTGGGAAGGAGCCTTGGCGTGAACCTGGAGGATTGTTGGGTGTGGGTGGGAGAAGTATGAAATGGGATTTTTTGGGGAGGAATGAGGGATTGTTAGGGAGTTGAGGAGCCTTCCCCATGCAGACTCTGGCTGACTCCAGCCTCTCCAATTCAGTCAGACACATCTGCCTCCCATCCCCATGTGTTCTTGTACCCCACACTCAGACACCACCATCCATGTAGCCCTGCACTCCCACTTATCCATCCCCTGTCCCATGTGGCCCTGCACCGCCACTCACCCACCTTTGTCCCCCACCCCCATGTGGCTCTGCACCCTCACTCTGCCCCTGCCCAAATCTCTCCCCCCTCTAGCCTATCTGAATCCCAGTCTATGTGACTTTCCCATGTGCCCAGCTCTCTCTGTCCCCCCTTATATCCCCTGGCTCATCACCTGGCCCCACAGGCAGGGCGTTATGAGGAACACAGCCTCTCCTCCCTGTTGGCTGGTAGCTGCTATGGATGATAAGCTGGAGGCCCTCTGTTCTGGTGCCACAGCAGCCCCTGGTGGGCAAAAGGCATAACTGCAGCACCTCTCTGACAGTGTATTTTCCGCGGAGAAAAAAAATTTGCAGGAGACATAAATTCTGTGCGTGTGAAGTGCTGCAGAGTTCCCGCAGGAGTAACATTGTTTTTAAGAACAAGTTCCTAGTCTTTTAAGCAACAGAATTATATTATTCTGGTAATCTGCACTATAAATGTGACTGTTCAAGAAATGTGCTTCAATATGATAGTGCCCTGACCTGGTTATAACATAGTTTGATCTTGCCTATGTGGATGAAACCAACCTATGTTGTTGCAACCATATTAAGAAACTGTGGTTTAGGCTCTAGTAAAGACCAGGGAGTTGGTGAGATCTGTGTGGTGGAAGGAGTTGAGTGTGTGCAAAGAATTTACTTCTAAAGATCAGAGTACCAATCCAATGGAGTCAGAAGATTAAATAAGTTTTGTGATGTGCTATGCCTGTTTGTGAACTGTTTGACTACAGTATTCCAGTACCACCTCCAGCTGCTTTTCAGAAAAGCATAATATGCTGCAGGTCAGGACTGAGGTGCCTTGGTCAAGGCCCAGGACTGGGATAGTATGGGATACCTTTGGTCAGGACTGAAGCAAATCAGCCCAGAGCAGCATGTGGGGAATCCAGGACTGGGCTACTATGAGGGTGCTATGCTCAACATGGAAGTGAGTTGGCAGGGCAGTGTAAGGGGGAGCTTGCATAGCATCTGATTGTACTACACCTGGCTTTTAAAACTAATGTTAGAGGGACAATGTGGGTAAGGTAATATCTTCTTTTGGACCAACTTCTATTGGGGAGAGAGAGACGCTCTTCCTGAAGAAGAGCTCTGTGTAGCTCAAAATTCACTTTTCAGACATGGGTTGGATTTATATGGATATGTGTTGGGCTGTGTTCCCTCCAAGGTGTGCGGCTGTGTGGCTGCACAAGAGCCCACCAAGGGCCGTTCACTTAATTAGCAGAGCCATGCAGGCGTGCACACCGCACGGAGGGGTGCAGCCACAGGTGGACCTGGAAGATGGCAGTGGGGTGAGGTGGGGAATAGGGGGTGGGTGGGGGCAGTGGGGCGAGGTGGGGGGTGGCGATGGGGGAGCTTGGGGAATGCAGGGCTGTGGCCGGGAAAGACGCAGTAGCTCTGGGTCTGGGGGTGCCCCTTCAAATCCCCAAACCTAGCCCTGCCAAACCCCTTGCTTCAGAGTTTGTGAGGCCCCCATAGAGGTCAACGTATTTCAAGCATAAAGAAACCGTAGCAATTATTTTATTTCATGCACCAATACTAATGATAAAATATTTTGTTTCCTATGTCAAGAAAATGGATAATTTTGTTTTATGCCTCAAAGGAATAGATACATGTAAGATTTGAAAAGGCTACTGAAAATTTTGCAGTGTTAATTTTCTTTTTATTTGCGTTCATATTAAATCAACATCTTAAGCGGTGCACCTTGTTAGTTATCCCTTGTTTTAATATTCTTTCTTCTTCCATACCTATAACTTTTTAAAATATATATATTATATCTGGGTTTTTTGTTTCTACTGGTGGTGCACAGCCACACATTACCTCGATACTGGTGCTGCACGTAACAAAATTCATTCCGCACCTGGATGGAAAAAATTAGAGGGAACATGGTAGTGTTCCTTCACAAAATCTTCTCTACAGACACTTGATATTTGGATTACAGTAACTCCTCGCTTAATGTTGTAGTTATGTTCCTGAAAAATGCTAGTTAAACGATCTTAAGCGAATCCAATTTCCCCATAAGAATGAATGTGAATGGGGGGGGGGGGTTAGGTTCTAGGGAAATTTTTTTCACCAGACAAAAGACTATATATATAGACTATATATAGTCTTTTGTCTGGTGAAAAAAATTTCCCTGGAAATAAATACACACACACACACACACACACACACACACACACACCAGAGTATAATATAGATATACAATATTATATATATACACACACACACACACACACACCCACACACCAGAGTAGTATAATATAGATATACAATATTATATATATACACACACACACACACACACACACACACACACACACACCAGAGTAGTATAATATAGATATACAATATTATATATATACACACACACACACACACACACCAGAGTAGTATAATATAGATATACAATATTATATATATACACACACACACACACACACACACACACACACACCAGAGTATAAGTTTTAGACAAACAATTTAATACTGTACGCAGCAATGATGATAGTGAAGCTTGGTTGAGCTGGAGGAGTCAGAGGGTGGAAGAGGGTGGGATATTTCCCAGGGAATGCCTTGCTGCTAAATGATGAACTAGCATTTGGCTGAGCCCTCAAGGGTTAACACATTGTTGTCAATGTAGCCCGACAAGGCAGCACGAATGGAGGGAGGGGACACAATAGATGCATGGCAGTGGCTGCAAACATTTCCTGCGGAAACTGAATGGGAGGATGAACCCACGCTATCCCACTGGAGCGCACCACTCCCTCCACTTTCCAAAGTGAGACACAGACACGCACACCAGGAGTGTGTGTGTGTGTGAGCGAGAGAGAGATGTGCATTGCCCCTTTAAGTAAGCTGACCCCACTCTAAGTACACTTCATACTTATGACCGCATGTGGAGTACATACACTACAGGCCCCCTAGCATGGGTATAAATAGCAGTGTAGATGGTGAGGCACTGCTTAGGCAAGTAAAGACACGCCAGAACCTTAGGGTATGTACCCTACATGGCTCTCTACATGCCCAGGCAATGCATCCCCCATCTACACTACTGTTTTTAGCAGTGTAGTGTTATGCTGTCTCCCCTCTACCAGAGCCTTTCCCTGGTGCAGGGAAAGACTCCATTGGGGAAATGCTCTGGCAGCTCCCTGCAGCAGGGAAAGGCTCCAGCAGTGGCAAAGCAGAAACACCTCATCTCTGTGTTTCAGCTGGAATATTTAGTACATGAGCATTCACTCTGTGTTTTGTATTTTAATGTCCCTTCTCTAGAGATTTTCTGGGTTGTGCTCCTAAAGCAGAAATGATGTAGCTGGAATGAAACCTTTTGTAATACTACTGGAGAACATCTCACCTGACCCCAGGTCTGACTGAAGGAGAAAACTACCTCTCTCTCCATTCTGTCAGCACAGATAAACTGAAAACATTTAAAATCTGTTTCTCCTTCAGCCTCTGCAAATAGGAGGGGGGCTGGGCCAGAGAAGGGAACATAATGACACTAGAACACAGACCTGTGCCTGCCAGTGACCAGCTGGAAGAGTTCCCTGTGCTTAGGAGACTCTCCTCTCCAGAGCAGCTCAGGGCGAATGAAGAGGATCAGAAAATGAATGTAAGTAAGACCTAGTCCTGGCTCTTTAAACACTTTCCTGCAGTGGCTATGAATATGCTTGCATTTCCTTCATTGCCTGGAAGTTTCTGGTAAACGGACTTCTACATATCCTACAGCAACTGGGATGCTTCTTCCAGCATTATATTTATTTTCCCTCTTCTTATTGGTTAAGAAGTGCCTCATGTGTCCTGTTAAATGAAGCATAATTCTTTGGAAAATCTAGTAATAGGTGACTACAGATGCTCAGATGGCTCCTTATTTTCAAAAAACAAAACGGCTGACAGCATGCACACACACCCTGTCCAGGACGGTTTAAACCACTCACTTTACATGCTAGAGAAAAGAACAGTCTGGTGCATGGTTGGGAACAGGACAAAATTCATCTACAAGTTACCTGTCTGAACATGTAGCCCATGTTGATAGTGATTAAAAGTCATTACCATCATACAGCTTTTTGGCTTATGTGAAACAAGCCTGTGGCCTTCATCAACCTCCTCTTGGTTAAACAACATTTACTGAAGTTAGACATTTTTAAATCAGCAGGGCCATATAAACTCACATCCAGGAGTTTTAAAAGAGATGGCCGAGGAGCTGTCTGAATAGTAATGTTGATTTTTAATACTACTTGGAAAATTGAAGATGTTCCAGAGGGCTGGAAGAAAGTTAATGTTCCACCAATATTTTAAAAAGGGTAAATGGGATGACCCAAATAATTATAGGCCTGTCAGCTTGATATCAATCCCAGGCAAAATAATGGAATGGTTAATCTGGAACTGGATTACTAAAGAATTAAAGGAAGGTGATATAATTTATGCCAATCAACATGGATTTATGATTTTGTTAAACTAACTTGATTATTTTTTGATGAAATTACAAATTTGATTGATAAAGGCAATTTTGATATGATATACTTAGGTATACTTCTGTAAAGCCTTGTACTGCATGACATGTTAAGGAATAAGAACAATACAAAATAAACAAGGCACACGTTAAATAGATTAAAAATTACTAAATTATAGGTCTCAAAATGTAATTGTAAATGGGGAAACATCAGTGAGTGAGTGTGTTTTTAGTGGGATCCTGCTGGGATTGGTTCTTCACCTTCTTTTGTTTAATTTTTTTTTAATCAGTCACCTGGAAGAAAATATAAAATCATTACTAATAAAATGTGTGGATGACAGAGTAGTGGAGTGGCAAATAAGGAAGAGGACAGATTGCTGATATGGAGTGATTTGTATCGTTTGTTAAACTGGGTGCAAACAAGTAACGTGTTCCAATATAACCAAATGTAAGGTCACACATCTAGGAACAAAGAATGTAGGCCATACTTACAGGATGAGGAGACTTTATCCTAGGAAGCAATGACTCTGAAAAAGACTTAGGGATGGATGTTTGATCCTAAGGAGGCTGAAGTAAGAGAAGTTTGAACAGGAAGAAACTCATTACTGAAATCCATGGGAAAACCACTGGGCTTCAAATGCTGATTTTAGGTAAGTTGCAATATATATTTGAGTGTGGTAGTGGTGAGGTAAATGCAGTTTGATTGTAACCTAAGTGGCGGTTCTGAATTTTATTGCTAGACAATGTCCAGGAATTCCAGATGAAAACAGTTAACCTGCACTTCACTGTCCCTGAAAAATGGTGCACATCTGGTCTCTGTTCTTCGGTTTCTTCAGCCCAGTCTTCTCAAAATACACCACTCCAGGCCATATTTACTTCCAACCTGCAGGCTGACTTCAGCACTACATTCCTTCTACTCTTCTACTTTGAAGGATTTGCATTGTTGGTGGAGAGATGAGGTGGCTCAGCACTGCTTGGCTGTAGACACGGGGAGCAGAAATGAAAAGACAGGCTTTGCTGATTATAATTTAAGGTCTAAGTGAGGCTAACGGCTATAAGCAGTGAATATCTAACACTGATGGCCTGAGGGCTTTACATGGCACTGGGACCCAACGTGCTGCCCTGAGTACTTAGCAGGAATTTGTGCGTAGGTCAGAAAGCACTGTTGGCAGGTGTGAGGGTCTGTGGTTGAGATCAGGATACATATGGGGGTATGTCACCACTGGTGAAGCCATAATTTTGTTCATAGCTATTTATATTTGTGTTCATATCTGTAAAATAAAATCCAGAGAACGCAAGATGCCAACTAGTGTGTGATGTGGTTTGTCCTTCCTGCTCTGGGACACTGCAACCAACAACAAAAGGCAAATGCAATAGACTGTATAGCTCTTCTCCTTCAGGCCCTGATTCAGCAAGGTTCTTAACCATGTGTGTCATCCCATTGACTTATGCATGTTCTCAAGTAACTTCCTTTCCAAGTGGTTGCCTGAGATGTGTTCAGACTTTTTGCACTTTCTAGGAAACATTACATCTTAGGGATAGAAAGATAAGGTGCAGTTTAAACAGTTCCGTTTACCTATGGAGCCTCATTGGAAAAACAGCATAGAAAACTATAGTTCTTTATCTGCTGAATAATACATTATTAGCTGAAGGTATCTTTTAGTAAGACTCTGTTTTATTGCAAAGAGACAGAGCTAAGGTTGCTTTTGGAAGGTTAACTCTGAATTTCCTGATGGATGCAGTTTTAAGTAGGACAATCTGGAAAGCTCGTGGGTTGTCTGGGTGCTTTCTAAAGATACTGTGTACTGAAGTAACAGTCTCTTCTGTAATACTTTTAGTTCAGGAATGCTGGATAGGTCTTGCTTAACTCTGCTGATATTTTTTTCACAAATTGCATGGCATACCTAAGGGCATTTATATAATGGGCAACAAAAATTCATAATTAGTCTTCATTACCTACCTTTCCTACAATGATTTATTTTTAATATTTACAAAAATTGATCAGATAATTGGTGATATGGTAGTGCATAGTTTTTCACAGGTTGTCTCCACATATAGCTATCTAGTTTCATTATAGTATTGTTGTAGTGTGGCATTGCATGATATCATATGTATGATGACGTAATTAAACTGTGAGAAATGCCCAGGCTCTATAGTGCTAAAATTGAAACCTCTACTTCCTGTATAAAATGCTAGAGCTTTTGTCTACTTATTGCCAGTCCTCTGCATAACCTCTGTGGCATCTCATGTAGCCCAGAATGAAAGCCTATCATAAATTTCACTACACTTAAGCTTGTAGAACAATTGAGGTATAGTTCTTGGAGAAGTTGAAAAGTCTTAGGAGTTTTTTGTTTTCTTTTTTTTTTTTATATTATTCATTTATTTGTATTATCACAGCATCAATGAGCTCCAGCCTTTTTGTGCCAGTGGTCTGGAAATTTCTCCCATTTGTCTTCCAGCACAACTTGCCCTGCTGGTTATGGCTGGCTGATTTAAAAGATTGGGTGGCTGGAAAGTCAACACTTAATTCTAGCCCTAGGAATGCGAACCAGTTGCCATACAAAGCAAGAAAAGGAGAAGGTTAAGAAAGTTCAATGTCTAAATTCCTTCCAGTGGAACTGGACTGATTAGATAAGAATTCAGAGCAGGTTTTTCCTAGCTGTCTGAAAAGCTTAGTGTGCACATAAGCAGGATGATTTCTTCTTGTTGTCCTCTGTTCAAATGATTGGAAAAACAGACATGATTTTATATGCCAACAAAGGGCTCTCAGGTAAGGAACATAGAGATAACAGGTTTAATGCCCTAGAGATTGAGTGAAACTTAGTGTTTAGATTCTGGAGACTCTCTAGAGTTTTGTTTCTCAGTGCTGTTGCCTGGGTTGTGTCAGGCATTAGGCTTCTACAGGCACATTCACGCTTTCTCCACTGCCTCATGCCCTTTTCCGAATATCTAGCTTTTGCATAGCTCTTTTCTCTCACACACATTGTTTGGAGACATTACGTCTCCTTCCCCTTGGAGGGGTAGTTCCTTAAACTGATGATACTGAAGCCAGTGTGAGAAAGCTTGTAGTTTGATTATCTGTGTCACATTTACTGTACTGGACTGTAAATACATTTGTTTGTGTGTGTACCAGTGCTCCATCTTCACAAGCACAGATTGCAGTCATTAAGCATCAAGTTCAAAAACCCTAGACTCCCTGAAACCACAGGAATCTCAGCAGAGTTGACTCAGCTTTCCAAGATTCCTAGGTAGACAAATTGAGTTCCTTGAAGTTTACTCTGAATCTTTTGGATAAGACCTTAAAGGGGCACTTTCACAAAATGTAGCCAGTTCCAAACAGTGAGTTAAAAGCATGTATGCTGTGGTACGTGTGCCAAATTCTCAGGCAACAACTCCTGCATATTGTAACAGTGTTAATATTAGCAAAAAGAAAAGGAGTACTTGTGGCACCTTAGAGACTAACCAATTTATTTGAGCATGAGCTTTCGTGAGCTACAGCTCACTTCATCGGATGTTAATATTTACAGTTTCCATAACATACCCAAATTATAAAGTTACTGAATTGTAGAACACACAGGCCCTGATTAAATGTAGTTTCCTGCCAATTCCTTTCCAAATGCCATCCAGCCTTTGAATTCCCCTGCCAATTCTTCTGATTTACAAAGCACATCTTTTTCAGTTTTAAAAATGTGTTTTTCTCTCCTGTTGCTGTATGAGAGCTGCTCATCAACCAGAGGTGCTGGCTGTACCCAAAGTTCTGTTTCAGTAAACAAACCTAAAAAATAAAGAAAAATATTTTTAATTCCTTTTATTTGGAGTCGTCATAGGTGGTATTTGTAACACTGCTGACTTAAAAAAAATACAGTTAGCTAAATGTAAAAAGAGCACTTGCAAACTTATGAGGACTATTCATTTCAACTCATCACCTCATGGTATCTATTTCCTTGTCATCCTGACTAAAGAACTTGAGTCCTGAGCATAGGCAGACAACCAGTGCTTGATTTACACAGGGTCATCAGTTCTGGCAGTACAGAGCAGAAGTCCCAGATGGGAATGTTAAAATCATAGAAGTGAGGTTACATGAGGCTTCCTTCACTTAGGAAGGAAAAATCAAACTGCACAACTACAAAATGGGGAATAACTGGCTAGGCAGTAGTACTGCTGAAAAGGATCCTAGGGCCTATAGTGGATCACAAATTGAATACGAGTCTACAAGGTGGAGAGAGTCCAGAGAGCAACAAAAATGATAAAAGGTTTAGAAAACCTGACCTATAAGGAATGGTTAAACAAACTGGGCATGTTTAGTCTTGAGAAAAGAAGACTGAGGTGGGACCTGATAACTGTGATCAAATAATGTGAAGGACTTCTATAAAGAGGATAGTGATTGATTGTTCTCCATGTCCTTTGAAAGTAGGACAAGAAGTACTGGGCTTAATCTGCAGCAAGGGAGATTTAGATTAGATATTAGGAAAATTTTTGTGATTATAAGGGTAGTTAAACTCTGGAACAGGCTTCCAAAGGAGGTTGTGGAATCCCTGTCACTGGAGATTCTTAAGAACAGGTTGGACAAACACCTGTCAGGGATGGTCCAGGTTTACTTGGCCCTGCCTCAGCAAAGGGGGCTGGACTTGAGGACCTCTTGAGACCCATCCAGCCCTTCATTTCTACATTTCTATGATTGTATACCTAGAGCTAATGCGTTTGGGCCATCACTATCACTCCTTTACTAAAAATAACTCCTAGCTAAAGACTAATTTACTCTGGGCAGAATTACTTTGAAAACTTAAAATTCACAGCTACAACTGGCTGTTAACTGATGCAATGCATATCGTAATAGTGCATGGAAAATGGACTAAGCGTTTATAAGAGAGTCTGGTCAAATGGCCAAAAAGTGATTCATTGTATTTTACACTGAACTGCTTGATACAATGGTACAGAAATGTGTGTGTACGGAACATGTCAAACATCTGTTGACACCTTTATTATTCAGAAAGAGCAATGGCCAATTGTTGCTTACATCTCTTAATAAAAGTTTCATACACTAGATCTAATGAGGCTTTTATGGTATGTTTATATCCCATTGTTGGGACACTGGGAGGTGAGTTCTTCCTCTTTCAGTTGTAATGTTGCTAAAACACAATGATTTGTACAGGAGCAATTTATTTTATTGTAAATCACCTTACTGTTAACAGGGAATCGATTAGAATTTGTTTTTACAATACCATTTTCTATGGAAAGTGTTCCAAAATTCTTTATGTATTATTGAAGTTTAGATCCACATTACAAAAACCACCACCATGGTTCGTACCAATTGGCCCCTTTGTTGGCAGCCTCAGCAGAGAGGCTAAGGCTTGGTCTTCACTACAGACTTATGTTGGTATAATGACGTCGCTCAGGGAAAATCCACACGCCTGAGCGATGTAGTTATACCAATCTAACTCCTGGTGTAGGCAGCGATAGGACAGGAGGGCTTCTCCCATCAGCAGAGCTATTGTCTTTTGGGGAGGTGGACTAACTATGCCAATGGGAGAAGCTCTCCCTTCACTGAAGGTAGTGTCTTCATTAAGCTCTGCAGTGCTGTAAGTGCAGACAAGCCTATAGTCTTAAAGGGTCCCTGGAGACCAAACTACCCTGTTACCCCTAAATGTGATCCCTTTATTAAGGGGTGAATCATATAGGTAAAGCAGGATCAGGAATCTTGTGTTGCTGGTACCTACCTTGTACCTGTTCTCTGGACTTCAGTCTTTAGTGTCACCAGTCTACCAGTTTAATTACTGAAAGTGGCAAAAATCCCATTGTGCAGCTGCATTTCTGAGACAATGCTGTATTTAACAGATCTGATATTTCGGTTTGGGATTTTAGTTTATAGCAGCATAGCATTGTATAACGGAGCATAATGACAGTGATAAATACATTTAGATACTGTCTATTCTTTTCCAGTTTTCTGGTGTTTATTTTCTTTACACTATAACCCTAGTTTCCTGCTAGTATGAAGATAGTTGATAGCTGAAAATAAAGCTGTTTACTTTAACCTTTCACCTTTCATTGTTGCAGATCTCAAGTTCCACTTATAAATATAGGAGTGAGGAGTTTAAGAGACAGTTTTCACATCTGCCAGATTTGGAGAGGCTCATAGTAGGTAAGATGTGAACAAACCAACCAAACTGTGTTATTGCTGATAATGTCAAACAACTTTAGCTTTTACTTCTTAAAAGTAGACTCCTATGCTGGAGGAATGCTGCCAGCCCCTCTGGATGGTGGTCATGGGGTGTCTCTTAAGGTAACTTCTCCTACCCGTCCCATAGGTAACTTCTCCTACCCGTCCCATAGGTGGCCAAACATCTATTGGCCAGGGTTCGTATGTAAGGTAGCATCTGTCACAGGCAATCATGAGGGGAAAGGCGAGGCCAGGGCATCCTGAGAAGGATGTGCTGGGACAGCATATTGAATAGATAGGCTCAGAAATATTTGGATTATGACTAGTCTGGAGAGTGTGGGGAAAGAGCAGAGTTAGAATTATATCCTAGAAATTTTGATTTGTGCCACTGGATTCTTTTCTGGCATGGGCAATACATTTGGTGCATCTTCACATACTGCTGCTTCAGACACTTAACGGATGTTGAATGAGAAGGGCGTGAAGGGGGGCAATTTTTTAAAACGGTAACTAACAAAGGTTAACTAGGTTTAACAGAGGAGAGGGGGTTAATACAGAATCTAAACTCAAAGCTCTCTTGAAATGAGTCTCAGCAAATGAAGCCTAAAAAAATAAAATCATGTTTCTCATTAAGGTGACACTGGGTTTAAGTGAAGCATCTTTAAAAATGTGTCCAAGTGCAACCATTTCTCAGGCTGGCAGGGAGTTGAACACTGTGTTAGTGATGCCTATCAGTCTGGCTTTTGCAGGAGATAAAGTCCCAGAAAGCATTGCTCACTGTTGTAATTGCATGAGTCCTGTTTCTGGCACGTATACGCCACTGCCAGTAGAGATTTTGCCACCCATGAAAAAGCAGCAATGGCACAGAGGCTAGTAGATGTTACCTTGACAGACAGACAGACAGACAAATGTCCAGAGGGACTCCTGAAAGCTTTCTCCTTGCATAGGAGTCTGTTTTTAAGACGGTCAGGGTTGCAGGGAGAAGAATTGGGATGTTCTTCTTTCTGAAGCAATAGACCGCCCATGGCGGAGGGAGGAGAGAAAGAGACTTGCAGCCCAGAACTGTCACTTCTTCCTGATATGCTATTTCAAAGGACTGTATAAGGCAGAAGTCTAATATGAAGGCATTTCTTCTGGAAGGTGATATGCCCTGGCACCTATGTCAGGTGTCTCATCAGGTGAATGGTTTGTGAAAAATTAATTTGTCAGAGGCAGCTCCTGTGTCTCAAGGGTGGTGTTTTTTTGGTGGTGGTGGGGTGGGGGAAGTAAAGGGAAAACTCCCTGTCCCCAAAGTCATGGCCTATGAATTGTGTTGCTAAACTCACCTTGCTTTGAGGCAAGGTAGTGAATGGGAAGGAGAAAGAACTATACCATCAGGTCTGGGAAAGACTATGCAAGAAATGAAGCACAACAAGCAGTGTCTTTCTGAGGGATTAATGTACCTCTAAGGGGCACTCTCAGGTAAAAATCTTACCTATTTCTTGGGGACCTGTGATGCTAGCCTAGTGCTAAGCGGAAAAGATGCACATTTTAAATTCACCATGACCCAGGGAAATAAGTTTAGATTTTTTTTTTTGTAAACATGTCAGAATATTTTTGGCTGTTAGACAGGTGGTAAGTATTTCTAAGGTGTCTCGAATAGCTAGGTAAGTCACACTTACCATGAGCTCTGTCCCTGCTACTTAATAATCAGCTCAGAACCTCAATGAATCATAGAATCTCAGGGTTGGAAGGGACCTCAGGAGGTCATCTAGTCCAACCCCCGGCTCAAAGCAGGACCAAACCCCAATTTTTGCCCCAGATCCCTAAATGGCCCCCTCGAGGATTGAACTCGCAACCCTGGGTTTGAGCAGGCCAATGCTCAAAGCACTGAGCTATCCCTCCCCCCAAGAACCTCACTAAAAAGTGGTCTGCAGAATTTAGGACCATTCCATGGAGTCTTTTCTTCAATCTAAAAAGAACTTTGAGTTTGTTGGACTCAGAGAGAAAATACAATGATATCAGCTACCACCAGCCCCTTTGCCTCAGATACTTATAAGAAATGCATAGTGAAAATTACTCCAGATCTCACTGTAGTTATGGAAATGAATGGGGAAATATATAAACAACTCTACAATCTTAACTGGATGACTACTGCTAAAAAGGATAAAGCTTGCTGATCACCAGGGTGAACTGGAACCGTGTATTCTATCGAGAGGACATCGGTGGAACTGCAACAACAGGATTACAGATCTGGAGAAAAAGAATGGTTTGACTAGAAGAAAAACAAGAGGTTTGTGAGAAAAGAACATCAGGCTGTTGTATTTACCTGAAGGCACTGAAACACCTATTTTGAGCCCACTCTGCCAGATGTTACCAAATGGAGAACTTTTAAAACCCATCAGACCCACTATCTTCTTGCCTCTGTACCTGCTGCTGCTGACTCACCTCACCACTTCTTAAAAGGTCACTCAGCAAGCAAGCCTGACTGCACCACTGGAGACCCACTTAACAAATACACTGTATCAGAGATAAGTATTCTGATACCAACATAACATCAGGGTTTATCTCTTGCAATAAAAAGGCAGCCTTTAATCCAGCAAGAAAGTCTTGCTAGATGCTTGGTGTTCAGGCTACAGCACCGTCTACCCAGAAACAGCCAAGTGCTTTTATAGAAGAGAAATTAGAACTTTCACCCACCTGGAAGATGTGACATGCTAAATCCTTACATCCTTCTCAGGCTGCAATGGAAAACGAAGTTATTCTATGCCATCAAGTGTACTTCTGTGTAAAAATAGGACATTCCTGTGGACTGGGTTCAATACACAGTAAATTAGAAGAAACATATCAAAACATAGTTTGAGTTTATTAAGTTACTCTCTGATAGGGATGATTAAGAAAGCAACTAAGCAAATTCTATGAAGCATATTTGCCATGAACAGGCTACCTAGGGTTTGAAGAATAGACTTGCTGATGGATTAACCCCAGCCATATAGCACCTCCTCAGTCAGAAGCAAACAAAGGCATTCTTTTATGTAATTACTCTTTACCCCATGGGAGTAGCATTCATTTAAAAGGACCTTTTCTGACCTCCAGTCTTAAAACCTTTTGTTTGCTTGGTATAGTGGATTTGAACCCAAGCTGTATTAGTTATTCATCTATAAATATTTAAGGTAGTAATTACCTACTCATTGTTATCCACAGAAATGTAACTACTGCTGTTCTTTATAATATGTTTTTCTTTTTTTCTGGTTACTCTTGTACATTCTTATAATTATGAGAACTGGAGTTAAAGATTATACAAAAATGACTGTGATTCCATACCTATACTATAAACTAAGTGCCTTTGATTTTCATAGTGTAAGCATTTAAAAAATCTGATTGGAAGATCACCATTTAATTAAAAAGTTTTTCATCTTTAACATTTTATATCCGTTTTTACAATTAGGCTCGTAGGTTACTAGAACTGGGATTAATGTTAATTCTCAATTTTCAGTTTGCCTATTTTTTGCATTTTGACATCCCATTGTGTATAGTCAGTTCCACTGTTTTGTTGCTGATCACTTGCATCACGCTCATTCTCTACTCTGGGGGGATCCCATGTGCATATTCTTCCCTGAGCTCCGCAAGAAAGCGTGTTTACTAGTAGCAGCAAAGCTGACACCAAAGAGGCTGGTTGGCAGGTGTACAGAGAGAAGGGAGATAGGGAGGAGAAGTGGCCCCTGTGTGTTTTGGTGGTGGTGATGATCTTATACCTGCCCAAAAGACCCTTATAAACACAGAAGGACATCAAAAAATTTAATAAAAGAATTAAGATGGAATTCTTTTAAAAGTCAGGACACAGTATTTAAAGGATTCTCTATCAGAAGACTGATTTGGACAGTGTCTCTCTTAATTTCTGCTGTGCTGCTTGTTAACCTGAATTTCTTTCAGCCTCTTCTAACTTGTTCGTCAGTTCCGCTTTCAGTTTCTCATATATTGGGGTTGCAAATATTGCCAGGTAATTTTAATTTCTTTGCAAACACTGGTTCAATTTGAATTTAGGGGGGAAATTCAAGGAAATATTTTTATTGGTCCTCAATTTGTAAAAGTTGATGTGTACTAAAGCTAAATTTTGGCCAGTTTCACCTGACAGTTTCCCTGTAATAGTCATGGTTGTTTCAGCCGCATGCATGTAATTAATACCTCAAATGTGTAAAATAAATCAACCTAGTATTTATACAGAATTTAAATTCTTAGGGTGGGATTTTCGAAAGGGCTCAATGTTGTCCTAACGGTGCTTTCAGTGTAGGTTAAGAGGATTCTTACCCTTCACTTCAGTGGCAGCAACAAAGCCAGTACTAGGCGTTTATGAAAATCTCACACGTACTGCTTCAGTGGTGAATCTTTCTGCTCCTTAAATCAGAGTGACACCAGTAAAGAGATAAATTAGCTCCTTGCTGTTGTTAATGGAGATCCATTAATGTACTGTTCAAGATACAGTCAGTTCCCAGCAGCAATATTTCAGCCAGAGGCCATTTCATACAGGTAATAAAAAGAAACCTTGATTGAAAAAGGCCTCTGGCTGAAGTATCCCTGCCGGAATGTGGATATCTACTAAATAAGGATTTTTTAACTCGTTGTGGGTTGTGATACGATAAGGAATGTAAAATGATTCACCTTAGAAACGCACAGTTTACTGTGGTATGTGTGACTGGTTGACTATATGTTCTGAATTAGTAGACAAAATATTGCCTTTGTATTCGGCTACTTCATTCAAGTGACTTGAAGCTTGACTTGTAGAGTGCAATTTCAATATTCTGTTTTGCAAAGAAAATCAAGCAGAAGTTCATTGTCTGCCACACCTTGCCAGATATCTGAAACCAGAGGGTAATACACAATGGCCAGAGTTCTGATTTCCCTGTTCACACAAATAGTTCCATTGACTTTGGTAAAGTAGGACATCAACAGGATTCCTCACCATAAATAAATGGGATTTGGCCCAATATGAGTTTAATTTTTATGGAATTTTCCTTTGAGTAATGAAAGATATTCCCCTAGTTTTGATTTCCAAATCAAAGAGAGTTGGGTTTACAGGAAAAAAATAGGGCTGATCCGATTGGACTGTAATGAGTGAGTAAGCTCCTCTTGGTCTTTATGTCTAGATTATGCCTGTGCCCTCCAGAAGGATATTCTGCTGCAAGGACGCATGTACCTCTCTGAAAACTGGCTCTGTTTCCACAGCAACATCTTCCGATGGGAGACCACGGTAAGTTGCTTTGTGTGTTTGATTATTGGTTTGCTTAAAAGAAATCCCTTATCCCTTTTTGTTTTGGGGAATCATACCTGAAGCTTTCTGGTTGAGGGATCCTTCTTGGTGATGGTAATCATGGAGGGCATTCCATTGGGGCTGACACTGCAAAAGGCAGCCGGCCGTCATGACTGGAGTTACAAATCTCTGTTGCACCGTAAAACCAAAGAGCAGCCTGGAAGTCAATGGAACACTAAGATCAGTCTGTTTAAAATTGTCTCTATCCCTCAGCGCTGGAGGGATGGATGTGAGGTGAAGTGTCGAAAAAGAAATGCCAAAAGACCATGATGGGATTTTTCTATTTGGATCTTCAGCCTTGTGTGTATAAGCTATGCAAAGATGGCTTCCAGCTGAAACAAACATGCTATAACTCTTACTGATTGACCAGGCGGAAGCTCTTTTTTGGATCACCTTGGGGAGCTGCTTATTAACATTCTAGATAGTTGCAGTTCAAGTCTCACCTGTCCTAATGTGCAGAGCGCCCCCCACGTCAACTGGGAGATTCCACAGCAGTGTTTATAGACTCATAGACTTTAAGGCCAGAAGGGACCATCATGATCGTCTCGTCTGACCTCCTGCACATCACAGGCCATGGAACCTCACCCACTCCTGTAATAGACCCCTAACCTCTGCTGAGTTACTGAAGTCCTCAAATCAGGGTTGAAAGACATCAAGTTACAGAGACTCCACCATTTACACTAGTTTAAACCTGCAAGTGACCCGTGCCCTAGGCTGCACGCCACTTGGCAAATGTACCTACATGCACATCTGTCAGGCTGTTAGCAGAAATGAGACATTACAGCAGAAGAAGGGAGTACAGATGTCTTTTCCAGTGTAGCAGCCAGGATTGGCATTCAGATTTGTGGGACTCAGCTTGCTGTCAGGATAGGATTTGTCATGAATCCTCTAGTCCTGCTGTGGGAGTGGTAAGGGTGCAGTGAATTGTCTGCTCACTATTTGGTTCTGGTGCGCTCGGCTGGGCTGGGCAGGGCTGTGAATGACAAAGCTTTGGTATGCTTTTGCTTAAGGGTGGTCCTGGTGTCCTGTGCCCTACATCTACTATGCTTTATTCAA
This sequence comes from Caretta caretta, assembly GCF_965140235.1. NCBI lineage: Eukaryota > Metazoa > Chordata > Testudines > Cheloniidae > Caretta > Caretta caretta. The sequence goes on from NC_134206.1 coordinate 201,938,603, forward strand.
GTAGCTTGGGTTAGTTTGATGTTGAGTTCCTCTTGCATGTCTTGTGCCCTGTGGATTTCTGGGATTTAATAACTTTTCTATGTGTGTTTTTTTGTATCTATTTCTGTTCAGATTTCTATTGCCTTGAAGGATATAACCTTCGTGACAAAGGAGAAGACTGCACGGCTCATTCCAAATGCCATCCAGATTGTAACAGAAGGGGAGAAGGTGAAAAGCTAGTATTTTCTTTTTCATAACAATAATTCCTGGGGCACAGCATTTTTTGATTCCTGTTGGCTAAGGCAACCGTCCCAATTTTATATTTAAACTGCAGTTATGATCAGAGAAGTGACTGTTTCTTTAAAAAAAAAATAAAAAAAATCTTACACCACACATCTACTCCCTGTGTGTGTCACAGTCAGATCTGATAACTTTGGTGACTAAAACAAGTGTTTACTACTCTTTACTTGGGTTAGCACTGCAGTGTCAGCATACCTGTGGGAGAGGATGTCAAAGTCTATTCTGTAACATCAACAGAATTGTCAGCTAAGTTTCAGTTGCAAAATCTTTATTACTAGGGATGATGCCTGGGCCAGAAAGAACCAAGTGAGTCCGAGCTAATAACTAGTAATATCATCTTTTTACTTGTTGTTTGAGCAGAGTTGCTGTGGAATCAGTGAACACAATAAACACAGGGCCCCATAATGCCATTTTTAGGGATTTCCTTTTCAGAGTGGGTTTGCATTGGAATTTGATGTTTTGCAACCTCTATAAATAAAACGCATCCTTGGAAGACAGTTGCTATATGCTAAAAGGGCTGTTTTGTAATGGGTTTTGGTATAATTAGGAGCTTCTCCCTGCCTCCTGGGTGCTGTATTCTGCACTAGCTGTAGCTTCTGGGTGAATTTCAAAGGAATTCCAAAGAGCAAGTTGCAAAAGGTTAGCCTGCCCAATCTGGATTGGGATGGGAGTTGGCTAATCACCAGCTTTTCAGTAACCTCCCCTCCCAGAAAAACAAAACTGTTAGGCTGAAAACAGGGTGACAGTTGCCTAGTGTGAGTCTGTTGGTGTTTTTGAGGAATGACTGCTTATTCAATATAGCTTATTCAAATATAGCTGACACTGAAGGGAGACCTTTGCAGTTCCATAATGGGGCCCATGAGTCTTACTAGTTTTTCCCTGCTGCAAAGGACATGATTCTATCCGTGTGTTGAAGAGGTTAGAAACTTTTAAAAATGGAATGAGTAAAAGTGAATGATAAGGCAAAACCCAAGAGAGCAGATTAGGTAAAGCAGAGATTCTCAAACTTTTGTATTGGTGACCCCTTTCACACAGCAAGCCTGTGAGTGCAACACCGCCTTATAAATTAAAAACACAACTGTTTATATTAAATGCTATTATACCTGCTGGAGGCAAAGCGAGGCTTGGGGGTGGAAGCTGATAGCTCGTGACCCCCGTGTAATAACCTTGTGACCCCTTGAGAAGTCACAGCCCCCAGTTTGAGAACCCCTGAGGTAAAGGATGATGTGCTAGGCCTTGGTGAGAAGACTAGCAAGATAAAATCATGCAAACAGTGGGTGTGAAGGAGGAGGGTGAGGGTACTGATAGGTGGAGACTAGTGCAAGCATAGAGGGATACATGAAGGTGCAAGTGGGAGAAAGAGGTTTAGGGAGCAGATAAATGATATAGAGGATATTTTTTATACTGGAGTAAGTGCTTGCAAGTAGATGCCACAAAAAGCAAGAAAAATGTTTTATATAATGTATAGACAGTGGGAATCTACAGGCTTCAGTAAGTGTCCTCAATAGCTGCATATCCCACTGACTGCCTAGTTGTAGGTATTAATCCATTTCCCTGGGGCCATGATTTTGAGGGTAGGTATATCGTTTGACCATACCATGGACATCGTATAACTACTACTGCCTCTTCTAGAAACTGTACAATATGGATTCACATAGGAATTCAATAAAGCGAGCTATCATCTTATCTTCCATCCAGTTTTTCTTCACGTCCTTCAGTGCTAGAGATAGAAGCTACCTCAGTATCTTCCGCTTATGGCAGAATGCACTGCTGGACAAGGTAAGGTTTTGTTGTTGTTTTTTGTTTCTGTGGGGGGCGGGTGTAGCTGATCAACACTATTAAAAAAAGTCAAGGATCACTTTTTCTAGTTTCAGAGTAGCAGCCGTGTTAGTCTGTATCCGCAAAAAGAAAAGGAAAAAGAAAAGGAGTACTTGTGGCACCTTAGAGACTAACCAATTTATTTGAGCATGCTCTTTCGTGAGCTACAGCTCACTTCATCGGATGCATACCGTGGAAACTGCAGCAGACTTTATATACACACAGAGAATATGAAACAATACCTCCTCCCACCCCACTGTCCTGCTGGTAATAGCTTATCTAAAGTGATCATCAGGTTGGGCCATTTCCAGCACAAATCCAGGTTTTCTCACCCTCCACCCCCCCACACAAATTCACTCTCCTGCTGGTGATAGCCCATCCAAAGTGACAACTCTTTACACAATGTGCATGATAATCAAGTTGGGCCATTTCCTGCACAAATCCAGGTTCTCTCACCCCCTCACTCCCCTCCCAAAAACCACACACACAAACTCACTATCCTGCTGGTAATAGCTCATCCAAAGTGACCACTCTCCCTACAATGTGTATGATAATCAAGGTGGGCCATTTCCAGCACAAATCCAGGTTTTCTCACACCCCCCACACCCCCATACACACACAAACTCACTCTCCTGCTGGTAATAGCTCATCAAAACTGATCACTCTCCAAGTTTAAATCCAAGTTAAACCAGAACATCTGGGGGGGGGGGGGGTAGGAAAAAACAAGGGGAAATAGGCTACCTTGCATAATGACTTAGCCACTCCCAGTCTCTATTTAAGCCTAAATTAATAGTATCCAATTTGCAAATGAATTCCAATTCAGCAGTTTCTCGCTGGAGTCTGGATTTGAAGTTTTTTTGTTTTAAGATAGCGACCTTCATGTCTGTGATTGCGTGACCAGAGAGATTGAAGTGTTCTCTCGTTCACCTGCACATCCACCAATGTGATATATGCCATCATGTGCCAGCAATGCCCCTCTGCCATTTACATTGGTCAAACTGGACAGTCTCTACGTAAAAGAATAAATGGACACAAATCAGATGTCAAGAATTATAACATTCATAAACCAGTCGGAGAACACTTCAATCTCTCTGGTCACGCAATCACAGACATGAAGGTCGCTATCTTAAAACAAAAAAACTTCAAATCCAGACTCCAGCGAGAAACTGCTGAATTGGAATTCATTTGCAAATTGGATACTATTAATTTAGGCTTAAATAGAGACTGGGAGTGGCTATTTCCCCTTGTTTTTTCCTACCCCCCCCCCCCCCCAGATATTCTGGTTTAACTTGGATTTAAACTTTGAGAGTGGTCAGTTTGGATGAGCTATTGCCAGCAGGAGAGTGAGTTTGTGTGTGTATGGGGGTGTGGGGGGTGTGAGAAAACCTGGATTTGTGCTGGAAATGGCCCACCTTGATTATCATGCACATTGTGTAAAGAGTTGTCACTTTGGATGGGCTATCACCAGCAGGAGAGTGAATCTGTGTGGGGGGGTGGAGGGTGAGAAAACCTGGATTTGTGCTGGAAATGGCCCAACCTGATGATCATTTTAGATAAGCTATTACCAGCAGGACAGTGGGGTGGGAGGAGGTATTGTTTCATATTCTCTGTGTGTATATAAAGTCTGCTGCAGTTTCCACGGTATGCATCCGATGAAGTGAGCTGTAGCTCACGAAAGCTCATGCTCATATAAATTGGTTAGTCTCTAAGGTGCCACTTGTACTCCTTTTCTTTTTGCGAATACAGACTAACACGGCTGTTACTCTGAAAAAAGAAAAGGAGTACGAGTGGCACCTTAGAGACTAACCAATTTATTTGAGCATAAGCTTTCGTGAGCTACAGCCCACTTCATCGGATGCATTCAGTGAAAAATACAGTGGGGAGATTTTAGAAAATAGAGAACATGAAACAATGGGTGTTACCATACACACTGTAACCAAAGTGATCAGGGAAGGTGAGCTATTACCAGCAGGAGAGAAAAATAAACCTTTTTCTAGTGAGCACTAGATCTGCACTGGAGGCTAAATGATTTCAGAAACAGAGGTTTGGTTCTTCAAGTATTCCAATCAAGAGTCGAAGTGGGGGTGGGGTGGGAGAAAGTATTGGTACTCTCCCAGGCTCCACTTACTTCAGATTCCAGAATGAGACTCCTGTCAAAGATGATCTTCATAATATGATGATCCTTCGCTTTTCTTGCATTTACATTTTAAATGTAGTCATTATCTGTGAAGTTAATAACTCCATTGGGATGGCAGAGAAGCTCACACCTCTTTTGGAGCTATTGTTTCAGGCTATTTGTAAACTCAGGCAGATATTACTGGATTGATTTATAGTTGGTTCAGGTTTTTAAGGTCATCTTTGTGACCATAAGAGTTAGAGATTTTTTTTTTAAGGAATAAGATTAGATTCTGGAAAACAAATTGGCATCATCTCAAGAAAAGTAAAGCAGGTTAAACCCTCTGCCAACCAGCTCAATATGACCCCTGAGCTGAAAAGACCCAACAAAGATGAAGGCTGAACTACATACAGGTGTGTTTTGGCAACTTCTGCTAGGTAGCTTGATTTATATGGCAGTTTGTGTACACTTAATCTGATGCTTCTTCCTGAAAATGCAATGACATGTTTGTTGCAAAGAGTCAGTGCAAATAACATGCTTCTTTGGATCTCTTTCCTGTAATTCACAGTTCTCATTGTTTTAATATTTGAAAGTAGAGGCAGCTAAACTCAAAGATACACAAATATAACTTTGAAGAAGAATGTCCCCCAGAGACTTAAATCTGCTGCACTGTTTATATACATATCCTGCACATAATCTTAGCTAATTTAGAGTTAAGGTGGCTCAAATGTGTTTAAAAGAAACACAAATGCTAAAATTCAAGGAAAACACCATTTAAGGTAACATTTAACATCCAGATCAGCCACAAATCCACATCCCTTACAAACCGAACACACTGTCACACTCATAACTCCATGTCAAACTCCTTTTCCATTCCAGCATCCAGTATAGACAACTACAATGTATCCACCCAATTCCTCCCTATCCCCTATTCAAGTGCGCAACCTTCACTCCAACCTCATATTTTACTTGTACACATTTTCTTGTAGATGTTACCACTACAGGACTGGGTATGGATACTGTATCTTAATCCAGCTCATCATGAATATAAATTGATGTTAGTAATAATAAAAGGAGGCAGGGGCATGTGCAAGAATTTAAATTTCACTGTTTTTGGAGGGGCACATTCTGGGCCCCACCACAGCCCTGGGGCTGGAGGAGCTGTCAGCTCCCACCGGGGCCCCAGGGTCAGAGGAATTGTCAGCTCCCACCATGCCCCCAGGACCGGAGGAGCGCTGTGCCCTGGCCAATTACTGGGGAGCCTGTGCCCCTGCTTGTCTCCCCTTGTGCATGCCCTGGGAGGGAGAAAAATAATTGTCACTTTGGCATGGTGGCTAGGGGAGTGGAATGAGGGGGAAGCCTATGGCATTAGAGAGCTATTGTGGCAATATTTTAAAAAACTATCTCTGTCCTTAGTCAAAAAAGGGAGCATTTTGAAAATTTCCTCAGCAAGTTAGTCAATATTTTAAAATTGCATGTTGTCTTAATGTAGAGTCACTACTGACCTATTCGTAATATCATAAATTTCACAGACACTGAAATGTATATTAGTAGCTTCATCATCGCAGTCTTTTGGTGTCATAAATGTCCATTTGCATTTTGTTAAGGGAGCATCAGCAAAACAAAATCTTATCAGGCATGTCGTTAAAACCCTGAACAAACGTAACAAATGGTAGGTTTCAGAGTAGCAGCCGTGTTAGTCTGTATCCGCAAAAAGAACATAACAAAAGTGCTCCTAATTTCTAACGAACAGTTATAACTCATAATCAGGTTTCACTTTCAACTCCTGCAAGTTTTCTTCCTTATCAGTTTTTTGGATGTATTTTCCTCTCTGAATTTTAGTTTAGTCAATTAGCTGTTTTGAGCTTTGCTGGGTACAGAATTGCTCCTGAGTGCAATTACATTGAAGGAAGGAGCTTTAGGGGTGTGGAATGAAGTAGCTAGAATTCTTCTTGATGTTTCCGAGGCATACATACCAGAGAAGTAGCTCTACCACCCTTGCAGCCAGCCAACTCCTCAGCGCTGATGGGGGCGGGGGGGAGAGGGGTGTCTTTTCCCCACTCCTTTTTGAGCAGCTAGTGCTGTTGTAGAGAGCTAATTGGGAGCAGGGACTGCATCCTCCCAGACTAATTCTAGCCATCCCTGTGCAGGGTCACAAGGGAATATGGGAGGGAGGGGGAATGTGTTGTGCCTCTCCCTCCCTACCCCCCTGCACAACTGGCCAGAATCTATTAACTTTTATCTTGAAAGTCTGCAGAGATGCACAGAAAGAACTTCTGTTCAGTTTCTCATCCAAACTCCTGTAATTGTAAAAATGTATCCTCATGCTCACTCTGAAGGTATTGTAGGGCAGTATCCTGAACTGCATGCAAGACCAAGTGCTTGTGTTGGATTGTAACATGTGACCACCTGGTCCTGAAGGAAGAACTATATTGTTTGAGCCATTCTTAAACATGTATTGCGTTTTGTCTGGTTTTCATGTGTGGCAATATGAGAGAGTCATGAGCAAATTGCATGCATTTGTGTTCCCTTGACCCTTCCACCTGTATTTTGCTTACTAGTTCAGCAATACTTGAGATAACCTCTAATGTTTCTGAGCTGCTTCAAATGGGCCCTAAAAAAACCACAAAACCGCCTGCCCCAAAAATAATTTTCTCACTCCCAAAACTGCACTACCTTCAATGCTAGGACAAGCAGGATTTGATATTGGACCAGTGACAGGTTTAACGTCCGTTATCAACCATCAGAGCTATAAATAGAAGAATTGAGAATCTCTTCTTTCCAGTGGTGTAAGACTTTTGTTTCTAGAATTAGTAGATTTTGCAATATCAGCCCTTTAATACTGCAATGTTAAGAATATAAAAACTATTTTATGGAGACTTTTAAAAATGCATTAGATATTTTCTTCTCCCCCACCATGTACAGTTGGACTCGTACTAAGGCAGTTTGATTTGTGAGGTAGAGGGATAGGAAAAATAGTATAATTCATCTTTTAAACTCTCTAACACCTTTGCAAATCGATCTTCTAGTGAATTATGTCCTAAAATAAATGATGATGCGGTGTGATGTAAAGATTTTAGTAGCAACAGAACTGGGTGCATCCCAGCTTTGAAATCTGTGGAAGAAAACCCCTGTATAGGATCAACATCTATATATAAAATGCAAAGCCATATTGTTACTATATAAAGCACAAAAACTTGCCTGCTATTAAACTGTAATAGACAAGTTATGCAATTCAGCACTGAAAAGGTAAAGGTACCAAGGACTCTTTCTCTTTCACTGTGGCTGGGCATAGTATGTCCTGCTTTTCCATTTAAAACTCACGCTGTGGCACATGTATGTACTGACAGGAGTGAAAAGGTTAAATGAAGAGGCCTGATAAGGGAGCTGTGCTAACAATGCAGACTAACACAGCTGCTACTCTGAAACCTGTCGTTAAAAAAGAAGGTTCTCTGATTGCAGTAAACAGTGGCTTAAGCTGCTTTAAGTGGAGATATTAGTGACAAAAGCTGCAGCTTCTGAAGCCACTCCCTTGAGAAGCTGTGTGTTGGATTCAAGGCATTCTTTAACATCTTTAGATATTTAAAATACTGCTTGAACGGGCATTGTAAAACTCCAAATGAGTTTAAATAAGTCTGTCTCCAGCTGTCTCTTGCTGTAATGGAACTTTACGTACAGCTTAATATGTCTGGAAGAGGAAAGGAAAAGACTGTGTCTTTAACAAACCCTGCTTACCTATGCTTCCTTAGTGGGAGCGGCCTAGGAACCAGACCGGAATCTAGCACAAGTTCCAGTTCTGCAGGCAGACCAGCCCACTTGTGAACAGCTCTGCTACTGCCAAGCAGGAAGTTACGGAGAAACAGGTTTGAAACAGCAGCACATCCATCTTCGACAAGACAAAGATATGTCTTAATAAACAACAATGTAAGCAACCTGCTTACCCCAGGAGTTTTGCCACTGTGTAGTGGAGTCGTCTTCACGACAGCTCAAGGCCCATTGGGTCTTGATTACAGCCAAACTAGCATGGGCTGGGAATTGTTCTTCTGAATTTTTGGACTTGCTTGGTAGCCATGCAGCCCCTTGGGTTCATCTGCTTCACAGAAAACTCAGCCCTTTGGGGTGAAATGATGTGCTTCTGAATGCAGGAGAGTTCTACAGTCCCAGAAGCACAGGTTGCTGTCTTTTGGTGAGGGCTTGTTTCCTGAGCATCAATATGAAGTTGGCTAAGTAGGTGCAGAATTTGAGAATTGAAAATGTAAGGTTCTCACCACTTTCTATTGAAAGGGACACAGAGCAAATGTGATTAAAAACCATGCTTTCATAATCAGAAATCTGCTAGTAGCCTTAATAAATCAATAGTTATTGAAGCTGAACATTTTAAATATAACTTCCAAATACATTCTGCATTTGTGGAAGTCTTAAGGTATAATAGTCATATAAGAAAAATCGTGTGTGTGTGTAGGTATAAATATATATATGGATAGCCACATATTTGTGCTTGTGTGTTACCTTTTTTGTACCTTTAAATTTCTGTCACTATTGCAAAACCCTGCAAGCTGCGTAAGCAGGACAGTGGTGTCTTTTTAAAATGTCGTTAATGCACAGATATTTAATATGATTTTTCTTGTAAATTGTTCTTATGTTATTTCTTCATTCGTAATGTTCAATTCCATTGATCTATATGGATCATGGCTGATACACAGTTTCCAGCGTCTTTAGAGACCATTAATGACATTCTTCTTTCACATCCATAAACTCCTTATGCCTTCTTTCCCACTTTCTTCGAGTTCTTTTCAATAAGAAAAATGGACTTTGAGACTGGTTGTTTACTTTGTGGATATAGGTTTAAGTGTCAGGATCCTTTCTCTTTTTCTTACCCCTCTTGAGAATACCCGAGAGCACCTGAACAGGTCAAAGTGTGAATTTTGTTGGTGGATTGGGAAACCTGGCTCAATTTCTTAACAATGAAAGGAAAAACCTAGCACTGGACTTCTATAAAGAAATCTGAACACATTTCTAAGATTCCCCTCACCCTTCCTGAGAGTAATATCCTTGTTTAGTCATAAGAATAACCATAGTGTCTCATATCAGTGGTCCATCTAGTCCAGTATCTTGTCTCTGGCAGCAGTCAGTACCGGATAATAGTAACTTACAATTTAGGTAGTTCTGTCCATCTGTAAAACTCAGTGTTTTACAAAAGTGTGTAAACTTCATGGGGAAACTGAGGCACATATCTATTACACAACTTACCCAAAGTCATAAGGAAGTCACTGGCACAGCTGGGAAAAGAACCCAGAACTCCTAAGTACTGGTCTAGTGCCCTATCCTTTAGATTTTGAGAGGAAAGCAGACGGTTCTTTTGTTCTAAGAATGTCCAAGAAAACATTTATGACAAGTGAAGAAACACTGAAGTGTGGCCATTACTACATTAGTTGCATTTTAAACTGTTTTATATTACTTTACTTTTCAAAATGTTGTATGCATATAATTTATATGTAGCTGAATGCTAACGGTATATGGGGTCTTTACAGAGCATGGGGGAGACAGGATACAATGTTCAAAAGTGATTTAGGCACCTAAATCAGACAATTTTCAGAGTAACAGCCGTGTTAGTCTGTATTCGCAAAAGGTGCCACAAGTACTCCTTTTCTTTTTGTAAATCAGACAATGAGACTTCATCTCCTAAATCCCTTTTGACAAATGTGATGAGGGGTTTGACTACACAGGCACACTGAGGAAAGTTAATTTGAGTTAACTGGAAGTGTGAATTAAAGTGGATTAATTCAATTGTTCAGACACTTCTTTATTCAGAATTAGCGACCTTCATTGAGTTCAGTTTAAGTCACTTTGGAAGTGAATGAAGCTACACCGAATTAAGATCATGGTAATTCTGAATGTCACTTAAGCACTTCTGAAAAATTTACCCAAGGTGCCCGTCCTGATCTGTGTTTGTATTCTAAGTAGTATTTATTTGGATTGCGGTGTCACCTAGAGACTCAGGCGCAGAGCCCTACAGTGCTAGGTGCTGTACAAACATATTAGAGGGACAGTTCTTGCCCTGAAGTGCTCAGGATCAAATACAGTGTGATTTGTTATCAGTAGTTTGCACAAGTATTACTTTGTCTTTGACCGATTACCAGCACCAGATTATGGGGCTCAGTCCCAGTGCGTTGTGGATGCTACCAGAAATAAATATTTATAAACAATAGAGACTGAGGATGCACAGTAAGTGTGCTTTGAGGAGCTATTTGAAAGAGGAGGGATGTGTTTTATTGCACTGGGAAGCATTTCAGGCATATGGGGGCAACATGGTAGGAAGGCATAGGGATGAGTGAGAGTAAGGGAGTGGCTAGAGAGAGCTTTCGTATGTATGGACAGACTTATGAAACCATTTTCTGCCACCTTTGTGTTCACCGTGGTCACACCTCTATGCCCAGAAGCAGTTTAAGGATTTGGGGATTTTCAAATCACTTCTTCAAACAAGCTTTTCTCTGTGCATCCTCAAAGCTATTACTAGAAACAAATAACGTTATACTTATTTAGTACAGTGAAAGTGTGCCGATCCAGTGGATCTGCTACCCTAACCTGTGCTAATAATCCTTCATAAAGTGACACGTGTCTGATTTTATTGTTGGCAATTTGTATTAGATTAGACTGTAAACTCTTTGAAGGGACTGTCTCCTATGCTGTGTTTTCACAGTGCCTCATACAAGAAGGCTCAGAGCCTGATTGGGACCTGTAGGCCTTACTTGACTCAAAACAACAAATAACAGTAGTAGCTCCGAGACTGTAAGCAAATTAGGGAAGGCAGCTTGCCTGCTTTGTGTTCTCTAGAGTGCCCAGTTCAATGTAGGCAGTCTAATAGAACTAATACAACTCTGTGTGTGTGTGTGTGTGTGTGTGTAAAATATGAATTTAAAAGGGATAGTTGTCCAAATTAGCTGTATGGTTTGTGAACTGTAGTGCTTCCTAGGCATTGACTGCTTACTCCTCACATCTCTCCTGTGAGGTTGGTAAGTGTGATCATCCTCATTTTGCAGATGGGGAAACTGAGGCATGGAGAGATTAAAGGCCACCAAGGTAGTCTGTTTAGAGCTCGGATTTGAATGTCGCAGTCCCGTGTGCTCAGTCACTGACTAGACCATTCCATAGGGTGACCAGACAGCAAGTGTGAAAAATCGGGACAGGGGGTGGGGGATAATAGGAGCCTATATAAGAGAAAGACCCCAAAATCGGGACTGTCCCTATAAAATCGGGACATCTGGTCACCCTACCATTCCACCTCTCAAAGTGCTGAACTGTCCTTCCTTGTGACCAAAGGTCACATGGGTTATTCAGCGAAGAAGCCAACTGAGCTGTAGGCAATTTGGCTGGGAAGGAATTTGTGATACCCCACTGTCATCAGTGGCAGCCTGAATGATGCGGCTCAAGTCAAAGGACTGTGACTTTATAGTTTTCACGAGCTCCAAAGGTCAGCTCTGGGCAGCTGTTTGGAGTTGGAGGTGGAGGGGAGAATGGGAGTAGCCTGTGATATTAAGGAAAAACCAGTCAGAAGTTTTCAGCTCTAGTGCTCAGTTTAGATTGGGTTATGTTATCAAATCCATTTTGGCTAGAAGTTTAGCTATTTAAAAATGGAAGATGAGAGTCTCCTTTATATTTCTAAGGAGGGTTACCAACTGCAGTGGGGCCTGAAATGTGTGCTGTTTCTTAGAAAGAAAGCTTTCTTAGACAATAACAGGGATGGATCCAGATATATCTAGGGTAAAATAATCTGTTTGTGAACAGGTAGAAGTAGCAGCTCTTCACTGCAGCTTTTGACCAACAATGTGCTTTCTCTTTTCAGAGACTGACCAAACAGGAGTTCTGGCAACTGGTACAACAGAGCTATGGCTCTGAGCTGGGCCTGAACAGTGAGGAGATGGAGAGCTTTTACTCGTCCTCTGAAGACAATGGACAGTCTAGGTAAGAAGATACTACGGATACTTATCTTTTATGGAAATAGAACACTGTTTCTACAACTCTGTCTTAAAATCCTCCTTCAAAATTGCCTCCATTACTGACACTAATCTGTACGCTTTTTAGCAGCCTTAGCAAAGGGGCTAAAGTACTGACTAGGCATAAAGACTCGATTGTCTTCACTCTGTTGTAGGTTGAGCAGAATTGAGACCCCTTAGTGCAGAGAAGTATGAGGAAGCTTGTGTTTCCCTGGCTTTTCCTGGTTCTGTTCAGATAAAGGAATCTAGGAATTGTGTGTAATATTTTTAAAAAATCCCATACTTTTATTACTAATACCACTTTAGATTGGGGATTCTCAATCTTCCCCATGATAGAATCTAGTCAGGCCCATCATCCTAGTAAGCAGTATGGATATTGCTGAGTGATTATGACCCTCTGCTACCTTTTCATGAACCCCAGGTTGAGACCCTCTGTCTTAGATTATTAAAATTGAAACACTTAAAACTGCTGCTTTATTTTTCACCGTTTTACAGTTTAATTCTTTTTTTTTTTTTCTTTTGGCCAATGAAAGTGGATTTATCAATGTCTCTTTCTGGTTCTGTTACAGTTTCTTTGACTCCTTCAAATGACCTTGAGCAAAATTGTTAATTTTCAGCTTTACTCTTTAAACAATGTGGTCTTAATTGTCTACATGCCCTTAGATGGTAACGTCTTATAAAAGTGAACAAAAATTAGTGAACGCACTAACACTTAGTGCTGTTGTGTTTTGAATGAAAATGTTGAGGAAATGTGTATATCCCAAAAAAAGCCCCTGCCTGTTTTTTAAAAATGTTTCATAGTATAATCTTCAAAATATTTTGACATAGGATGCTAGAGGGATGGGTGTAAGAAAAATGCCTATTATAATAATCATTAAAAGGACAAAACTTTTCAATTTGAGGCCTAAGATACTTTTATCTCCCTACCATCCACAACATTAACTTTCTCCCTCAGTTCACCATAACCTTGATTTATTAACTTTCCAGACACAGTGCTAAGCCAGGGTTTTCTCACAGGCACTTGGGGACAGGGTAGTTTGATGGGTTAATGAACTGGATGTAGGATGACTGAGCTGGGAGTCTTATGTGGCAATTCAATTAACGGTTTGTAGTGTATGTTTTTAAATTGAATAAATCTCCAAAAGTATGAGTTTGGTGCCATAAATGCTAAGAAATTAAATTAACTCTGTCTTTATTATCTTTTTGCTTTGGACAGATCCATCATTTGTGATGATTCTGGAGACAGAGATGAAAAATTACCCAAAGCAATCTGTGAAATTCATGAACCCATCATTCAGATAGTAGAGGCAGAGCCATTCCATGGAAACACACTGACAGGAGTAAGTATTTAGACAGCCTCTCTTGCTTACTTAACAAATACAAATGTGTAGATCATACATCCTTAAGTGTGTAAGTGTGTGTGTATGTATGTATGTATATAAGGATTACTCCTTCTCCTACCTATGAAGGATGTGAAGATGAGAACAGTTTAGAAGATTTAGCATCTGGAGGTGAATGGGTCAAGGTCAGTTATTCATCTTTCAGTGTTTTAAGACTTTGCCTGCTGGCTGCTAGCATTTACATGAAATGGATTGTTTATAGTTCTGATCAGTTTTGAATTTTCTTTTACTTAAAGAATACATTATTATTATTATTTTATTATTTTTATTATTTATTGGCAGTGTGGTCAAGTGGGTAGGGAACTCGGTCGGGAGTGGGGAGCTCCTGGTGTCCCATTCCCTGTTCAGCCATTGATTCACCATGTGACTTTGGACAAGTCACTGCAACTCTTTGTGCCTCAGTCTCTCTATCTGTACAAAGAGGATAATTCTATTTATCCATCTTTACAGAGCTCTTTAAGATCTACAAATGAAAAGGACTCCATAAAACCTCTTATTGTCTTTTTTCCATTTCTGTGTTCAGACCCGCTCACCTGATGTTTTTATTCCAGATTAGAATCTCCTCACACTTTGTAATTGTTCTAGACGTAGGGGTTTGTTAAAAGAACTGATTTTAGAGGGAAGATGGGAGTACTGGGGGAACAGACTGACACTTCATTCCTAGAGATTGGAGTGTGTGGGATAAGTTAGACCTATAGTGGCTTTAGGTAAGACAAGGTGTGTATAGGCTTTGTAGTTTTATCCCTTTTCTCAGAATGCTATGTTCCTATGGATAAGTAATACTTTGAAAGAAACTATTCTGAGTCACTGCATTGTACTGGTCACAGCTCGCAAAGGGAAGTCTCTTACACTGCTAAACGCTTTTGGGCCTGCTGAGGAACCATCTATGGTGAACAGGTACTGTAGCCTAGGGACCTGGTTTGTGGGTGGGAGAAACGTGGGATTCCACCCTGAGAGGAGTGGAGGTGTCATGTATGTGCTGTCAAGCATGTATGTGCTCAAGGGAGACCTAACGGGAAAAAATTAGAGCTAATCCTGTAACAATGAAAGTGCCTTTGAAAATCTCACCCAGTAATGCCATTTTGATGAATATAGGCTCCAATCCTATGTACAGGCTCAATTTGTTGAAGTATATTTCTTAGCATCCGAGCGCATTGAAGTTTGAGAGAGATGAATCTGGGGGATTTTATTATTGTATAACTTACAATATGTATGACAGTTACATTTAGGTATACATTTTGTGTGGTCTTTGCTAGAGTAATTGAGCGACAGAATGCAAATATTTCAGGATTACAGAAGGAATAGAGGGTTTCAATAGTTATTGAAGTATTGCTGCCATAAGATGTCTGAATAAAGCTGTGAAAACTCATTATGTAGTTTAGAGGTGACCTGCAAAAGGGGAAAAACTGACTCATTCCCTTTTTGCTGCTTTTTGATGTATAAAGGGGGACGGAATATTTTTCCAAAAGAAAATTAAAAAGATAAAGGCCTAAAGGATTCGTCTTTTTTTTTTTCACATGAGAAATTCAGATCTTGTCTGCTTCTGGAGAACTAGTAGGGTTTTGACATCATAGGAACTAATGTAATATCATATTTATGGTGTGTATTTTAGTTCCTGTTACACATTTTAGTCATCCATGGAGACCTCAGAAAGACAAGATGCTTGACAATCATGATAGTTTTCATAGATGTTAAGAACAGAAGGGTCCTCTGTGGGGGGTCCATCAAGGCTGGCCTCCAGCATAACTCAGACTGAAGAATTTCTCCCAGTTACCCTTGTATTGAGCCCAGTAACTTGAGGGAGGAGGAAAAATATTTCATGCCTTATTTATTCTTCCAAAAGAAGAAAAACAAGGGAAATGCACAGTTTTCCCCCCTTTGTAGGCCATCTTTAATGCTGTTTAAATACAGCAAATATCTGCCAGGTTGTGCTTTTGAATGGAGTGTTTTTGCTTCCGTTATTATTCCAAGTGGTATTTCCAGTTACATTAATAAATCCATCCAACGCATGTCTTCTGAATCCTACATGCATCCTGCAAACAGTCACAATGATTTGAGTTTATTCAATAATAAATATTTCAGTAGCCATAAGGAAATAGGCCATCAGTATACAGCATGACTGCTCCTTGATCCTGACAGTGAGAGTGGTGCGGAAAGTATAGCCTGGTTCTAGTAAGCCCTGTTGCAAAAGGATCAAGGAAGAATGAAGAGTATTGCAACTTCATAAATATTTATGACAAATCCCACTTGATTTTTTGGGGGGCGGGAGGGCAGTGTCAGACTCCTGCAAACAGGACTTGCTAGGATCTTGAACAGCCATCTCTGCATTCAAATCTGTCTTCAGTTTTGCTATGATTAACCTTTTTGTGGTACATTTTGATACTCTTAGAGTTGATATAATGTTATCTCAAGAACATTTCAAGGGCTTTTGTATCCCACAGTTAATGTTTTAGCTTTTGCTTGACAAACTAGGAATTTGTTTTTATTAATTCTCTCTTTTTTTTTAAAAAAAAGAAAGTGTGCAGCCTTTGTGTGCACCATCAGTCATGGTTTTCTTTTAAAGCACAGTGCACCTAACAGTATACACCAGTCGGTTGCCAAATTTTCCCTGACACCAGAAATTGGTGCACAGCCATCAAGACATATGGTGCTGTTCTCCTTGACAAAAATTGCATGCACTGATCCCCATTCTTGGACTTGACTAGGCACTAGTAGCACTGAGCAAGTCTTAGGAGGAGGTTTGCCAAGCGTGGTGCCAAATTTGGGGTTTCAAAGAGATGTACGACACCTCCTCCCTCACTGTACATTTCCAGCTCCTCCTGAGGACTCATGGAACCACTAGACTACGTATGTGCCTCCTACCGCTTTTTGATTTTAGTAGCAGTTTAATTTTTTTTTAAAAAGTTAATATTTCTCTTTAGCCGTTGTCTAAAAGCCCTTGTCTAATGGCTGGAAGGTACAAGAAATCTGGGTTTAGAATGTATATGTCATGCGTGCATAAAAAAAATTTCTGATGGGCCAGTATGTCTTGGGAAGGGTCTTCTTCTCAGAAGTGTCATGCTTCACCCATTGCCTTGGGTTAAGCCCATGCAGGGTGGTTTAAACTCCCCTGTTGTCTTCAAATCCATGGTCTCTCTCAAAATGCCATCAGAATAAGAATTCCTTGGATCTGTATCAGGTGTGGAAAGATGGATGGGACCTTTGTCTGTACAAAAAGTGCTTGCCACAGGTGGCTGCTTCATCGCTCTCCTCACCCAGACTGGAGAACCTTGATGCTGAAATACTGATGCACTGAATTATTCTTTCTCCTTCCCATTGTCCTACTTCTTCCTTTGCACTACAGTGTGTTGCATGGAATTTACGAATTGCTTCCAATTCAATACCAGTATCTGATTAATTTGCTTCCGTAATTCAATCTTCCCTTTATTTTGGCATAGAAAATACCTTGCCTCTTTATATTGAAGTCACAAATTCAGTGCTGGCTTTTATGCCCTTCAGCCATCCAGCTTTGTACTTTGAATCTCTCAATCACCCAAGCTATGTAAGGTCAGGTCTACATTTTGATAACAGACTTCCAAGAAACACACGAGCGCTACAGAAAGTGGTGATGATTATTCATGTAGATGGAGCTCTTCCTTGTGAATCAGCACTGAATTAGTCTTCCAACATGGTGGTAAGGCAGATGAGTTAAAATCATTTAGGAAGACAGTTTGATCGCATTATGCTGCACACATCAGAGCTACAAAGTTTGGGGCCACATACTGCTCTTGATCCACAACCAATGTCCTACTGAAGACAACAAGAAGTTTGCACAGAGACTGAGGATAGAATATGACTCTTATATAGGAACTAAACCTTTAGGAGGACCACCATCCCTGCCCTTTCTTTGGCTGTGTTACTTGTAGTTAGCAGATTTGCATGCTCAATCTCAATAAATATATGCAAATTAGAATGATAGAACCATAGAAATGTAGGGCTGGAAGGCACCTCAAGAGGTCATCTAGCCCAGTCCCTTGCACTGAGGCAGGATCATCCCTGACAGGTATTTGTGTAACCTGTTCTTAAACCTCCAATGACAGGGATTCCACAACCTCCCTTGGAAGCCTATTCCAGAACTCAGCTATCCTTATAGTTAGAAGGATTTCCCTAATGTGTAACCTAAATCTTCCTTGCCACAGATTGAGTACATTATTTCTTGTCCTACCTTCAGTGGACATGGAGAACAATTGATCACAGTCCTGGACACAGTACTCCAACTGAGGCTTCACATGAGCATGACAGTAAACTCCCGTGTCTTACATATGACACTTGTGTTAATACTCTCCAGAATATTAGCCTTTTTGGAAACTGGATCACGTTAACTCGTATTTAATTTGTGATCCACTATAACCCCTGCATCCTTTCCTGCAATACTACTGCTTAGGCAGTTATTTCCCATCTTGTAGCTGTGTATTTGATTCCCCCCCCTCCTTTCTAAGTGTAATACCTTGCATTTGTCTTTATTGAATTTCATTAGGTGTGCAGTTGCTTGCCTGAATTTCTGTAATAGTCTGGCCCCACAAGTGTCATAGTTGGGTTTCAGAGTTAAGTCATTATGAGTCAGTCAGTCAATAGGATTGATGGGATAATTCACACCTCTGAGTGTCTCAAATGGTGCTGCATCATTTCACTCTTGAAAGGTTACCTTCACAGGAATAGTGACTAGGAACTGATTTCAGCTGCAAGCTTCCATTTGGCAGAATCTGCCTTGGAGCCATATAAATAGATGAGGGAGGCTGGATGCAGAGAAGGAATTTCACAGCCCAGTATTAGGGGCAGTACTTGCGCCAGGTAAGTGG
Organism: Caretta caretta; assembly: GCF_965140235.1. NCBI lineage: Eukaryota > Metazoa > Chordata > Testudines > Cheloniidae > Caretta > Caretta caretta. Next base: position 201,957,048 of record NC_134206.1, read on the forward strand.
TAAATAGAATTTGGACAGCCAGCTTGTTTACACTTGTCAATTGTAACTTTTTTTTAAACTAAGGTTGTATATAAAGTGTTTATGAAGGTTATTATAGTCAATTATACCATTTGCTGACCGCTCTTCCCATAGGGGTCTGAGCAGGAGGAATCCCAAAATGAGAAACAGGACAAGAGGAGCCTTCTGTTGCCTTCAGAAAAGAAACCATTTAAGCTAGAGAGACGCAGGCTCCCAGCACAGTCCCTGGAGCCAATCGATAATGAGAATCTTCTGGAGAAGAGCAGTGCCTCAGATAGTGAGGAAGAAGGTAAATAGCTGCTCATTTAGAAATCCAACTGAGATCCGTAACATGACTGTAGTCTGGATCTCAAAGTACTCTACAGTTCCCCGGGAGGGGGTTACATGTCAGAGCTGCTTGAACATTTTCTGACAAAACGTGGTTTTGTCAGAAAATAAGGTTTTGTTAAAAGCTATATCTTTTTAGAGAAATTCATTTTCCAAAATGGTTTTGAAATGACAAACGTGGGGGGGGGGGGAGGGGAACCATGCAATTTTGAAAGTTTTAGTTTTGAAATTGTGGGCATTTCCCCACTCTTTGACTTTTCCAGCTTTTCCCAGTTGGAAAACAATAAGAAAGCCTGTGGGAGGGAAAGGGTTTCCCCACATTTTTGAAACTTTTCCAATGGGAACATTTTCACACGGGGATTTTTCTCTCTGATTTTCACAGAGAACAATGCCTATTTTCCATCTAATTCTAGTAATTATCCCAATTGTACAGATGGGGCTTGGGAGGGAGGAGAGAGGAACTGAGTCAGAGAGCAGGGAGAGATTTGTCCAAGATCACACAATGTATCTGTGACAGTGTCAGGAACATAACCCAGATCACCTGACTCCTAGTCCATTATTCTTACTATTAGACCATGTTTCCTCTTGAAGGCTTTTCATCTTCAAAGCATATAACGAATATTTAAGAAAGAAATGGGAACAAAGAGGAAAGAAACTTTACAAAATGTTTGTGACTATGACTTGGCTTTCTGTTTCAGAGTAACATGAATATTAAACTCCCCAAAAGAGCATGTTCAGCACTATGAATCTGCATTACACGTATACAAATCTTACATGGTGTTGTGTAATAACTTACCCCCTTTATAGTTTGTGTGCTATATAAATAATTTACATACATTTCTCCATCACAGATATATTGCCTATAGCAGTAGAAAGTTGCAGGCTTTATCATTTTAGTGTCCTTCTGCAGTTTTCCTGTTTGTCCTAGAGCCTTAGGTTTTTATAGTCTCTCTCTTTTTTTTTTTTCTTTCCCCATTTTGAAGACATTTATAATGTAATCAGTTGACTCTTTGTCCTATTCACCCAGCTGGGCAGAAAATTTACCCAACATTAAAAGAGCAGCAACAAAGATAGGCTCTATCTTAATGGTAACTTTAAAGACTAGTTGAGACTATTTGACTTCTAATGTTAAGCAAATAAAAGCTGACAGACTCAAGTAGATTCAAGGCCTTTTGTTCAAGAAAGAAAAACTCCTATTCATGCTTCTTGTCCTCCTGCTTTTCTAGGGTGAGCTCTTTGTTTATTCTTGAAAGCAGGACTTTCTGGTTCCACTGCACAAAATGGAAAGAGATCTAGCCCAGCGTTTCCCAAACTTTTGAAAGCTGAGTCCTCCTCAGAAACCAGTTGCAACTGCCCTTCAACATGTGACATTTTAGGCCTATCCATCTTGATTTAGACCTCATCTACGCCCTCTGGCTAGTCCTTTGTGCCCGCCCATTCTGTGTGAGTCGTGCTTCACACTTTGGGAAATGCAGTTGTAGCAGGTGCCGTGGGGAATGACCACATGTCTTCCTCTTCCAGCAGCTTCTGGATTTTTCTTGTTACCACAGCATCAACTAAACCTGAGGCTGACAGAGTCTTGCCTACACTAGGGGTCTGTTTGTTCTTTTATGTATTCAGCTTTACCAGTGTTAGCACCAGTGGAATTTTTTTTCTATCATTCTCTCGTGCTGAAAAGGCTTTAACCGTCCACAGCTGTCTGGTGGCCCAGGTATATGGGTTTCTACTTGTGGTACCATAGTCCTGAATTCAGATCCTGCAGATGCCCAACATTGACACACCCTTGTAACCAAAAAACCCGACAAAGCTCAAAAAAGAAATTAATAAAATCTAATTAATTAAAAATGAAACCCCCAATCCCAACTGGTGTTTACCTCAGAAAGGGAGAAGTGCCAGAGACTGCATATGACTCCAGGGACTTCACTTTTTGGTAGCAATTTTACATGGAAGGCACCCACATGCTACCATGATGGGCAACAACAAAAAACTCTAAGATGGTACACAGAAAATAGACTAGCCTGTCTTTTCAGTTACTTAACTATGTACAACAGAGAGACAACTGTAAGTGTCTTGAATTCTTTGCTTAAAATCTTAAAACACATGTATTCTTTTTTGGATTTAATTTCCATTTTTAAAAATGCGGTTTGGGATGAAAGAGAAAATAGAAGTGTTTGCTTGAATGTGTGATGTGAGAGCCAAATAAGTGCACTGAATGTTTGATTTTTCTCACAGGTAGGTGGGATCACACATTTGAAATTTGGGATGACTGAAATAAGTGCAGTTGCATTTGTTTGGGTGTGCCTGTTTCCAGATCCACAGTACACGTAGAATCATAGAATCGTAGAATATCAGGGTTGGAAGGGACCTCAGGAGGTCATCTAGTCCAACCCCCTGCTCAAAGCAGGACCAATCACCAATTAAATCATCCCAACCAGGGCTTTGTCAAGCCTGACCTTAAAAACTTATAAGGAAGGAGATTCTACCACCTCCCTAGGTAACGCATTCCAGTGTTTCACCACCCTCCTAGTGAAAAAGTTTTTCCTAATATCCAACCTAAACCTCCCCCACTGCAACTTGAGACCATTACTCCTCGTCCTGTCATCTGCTACCACTGAGAATAGTCTAGAACCATCCTCTCTGGAACCACCTCTCAGGTAGTTGAAAGCAGCTATCAAATCCCCCCTCATTCTTCTCTTCTGCAGACTAAACAATCCCAGTTCCCTCAGCCTCTCCTCATAAGTCATGTGTTCCAGACCCCTAATCATTTTTGCTGCCCTTCGCTGGACTCTCTCCAATTTATCCACATCCTTCTTGTGGTGTGGGGCCCAAAACTGGACACAGTACTCCAGATGAGGCCTCACCAATGTCAAATAGAAGGGAACGATCACGTCCCCCGATCTGCTCGCTATGCCCCTACTTATACATCCCAAAATGCCATTGGCCTTCTTGGCAACAAGGGCACACTGCTGACTCATATTCAGCTTCTCGTCCACTGTCACCCCTAGGTCCTTTTCCGCAGAACTGCTGCCTAGCCATTCGGTCCCAAGTCTGTAGCTGTGCATTGGGTTCTTCCGTCCTAAGTGCAGGACCCTGCACGTATCCTTATTGAACCTCATCAGATTTCTTTTGGCCCAATCCTCCAATTTGTCTAGGTCCCTCTGTATCCTATCCCTGCCCTCCAGCGTATCTACCACTCCTCCCAGTTTAGTATCATCCGCAAATTTGCTGAGAGTGCAATCCACACCATCCTCCAGATCATTTATGAAGATATTGAACAAAACCGGCCCCAGGACTGACCCCTGGGGCACTCCACTTGACACCGGCTGCCAACTAGACATGGTGCCATTGATCACTACCCGTTGAGCCTGACAATCTAGCCAACTTTCTACCCACCTTATAGTGCATTCATCCAGCCCATACTTCTTTAACTTGCTGACAAGAATACTGTGGGAGACCGTGTCAAAAGCTTTGCTAAAGTCAAGAAACAATACATCCACTGCTTTCCCTTCATCCACAGAACCAGTAATCTCATCATAGAAGGCGATTAGATTAGTCAGGCATGACCTTCCCTTGGTGAATCCATGCTGACTGTTCCTATCACTTTCCTCTCATGTAAGTGCTTCAGGATTGATTCTTTGAGGACCTGCTCCATGATTTTTCCGGGGACTGAGGTGAGGCTGATTGGCCTGTAGTTCCCAGGATCCTCCTTCTTCCCTTTTTTAAAGATGGGCACTACATTAGCCTTTTTCCAGTCATCTGGGACTTCCCCCGTTCGCCACGAGTTTTCAAAGATAATGGCCAATGGCTCTGCAATCACAGCCGCCAATTCACATGAGGAACAGGAGCTGTGTATCTCAATATGTTGTTTAAAATGTTAATAAAAGCATATTACAGGATGTGCTTAGTATACAAATGTCAAATACTTATAGCTTTGAAGTTTTAAAAACTATTTGATCTAAAATTAAAAAAAAATTGAAGCTTTTTATTAGTGGAAAAATAAGGTTTTCCTTTCAATGTTGACTCAGAAATCGCACAAAAAATTTTAAATTAATATCACTTTTGAGATGAGATCCATCATGTGAATGATCAGCCCAACCATGACTAATGTAACCAGTGCAATCCTAAAATGTGGCATGTCTGGACTGCATAATTGTGCTCATTCCAGTGGAGTGGAAATCTGTTTGGTTCCTTATCTTTACCCCAGCTGTTTCTGGTTGCCAGGTCTCTGTGTATACAGTGTTGCTGATATATTTTTTCCATTGGAGTGGAAATCAATTTCTCATTTGTTTGGTATGCCCTGTTCTTGTCAGTTTGGCTTCTTCAGAGTTCATTGGTCTGGCATGTATTATTTTGGGTTCCTTGTTCTGCTGTTAGGAGTTAAAGGGATTTGAGCCGAGGCATTGTTTGAAAAGAGAGGAATTAGATTTTGAGTGTCTTCCCAACTATCTAATTTGTAGATGAGGGATTAGGTGGTTTATTTTTTTTAATTTATCTAATTTTGTGCAGCAAACCTTACAGGAAACCTTATAATGCAATGGGTCTAATTCCGTGTTGTCCAGCACAGTCTGTTGTCATTTACATTGGTGCAAAGTGTTGCAAATACTACCAAGTCCAAGTGGTAGCATTTTATATTCACTTTGCACTGGTGTGAATGAACACATAAAGTAGAGGGTACCAGAGAACCAGGCATGCTGTCTCCAGTTGGAATCAGGACATTTGAGGTGATGGGTTTAGCTAGGTTTTGGTTATACAATAACTTTTTCATGTAATCTGTTCAGGCCAAAATATTCATGCAATTGCACTCCATATACTTGCCTTACAGGTTTAAAAACTGGAGGACCTAGAATGATACATTAGGCTAGCAATCTAACCTTTCACTTGTAGAATCTTTATTTCAAAGCCTGATCCAGGATGTTAGTAAAATGAGTTTAGGGTCCACACAGGGGGTATGTGCCTCTGACAGATTATCACTACATGGTCCTGCACAGGGCTGGAAGAGCAGGGACTTCTACAAGTGAATATTGAAGAATATGGGCAGAACTGCCTGGAGGATGTTTGCACAGCATCTGCTTCCACTGTTACTAACTTGTACCAGTTTTAACAGGAGTTCATTTTCACAGGCATCAACTCCATATGAGCATTAACAAAAAATAAATCTGTGGCAAAAAAAGGGCTGCAGCTGTGTTTAAAGAGGAATCAGGTTTGAATCCTAACACAGAAAGTGACTTCTGCTTCATGTTCTATCAATCCCTCAAATTAATGACAACACTTAATTTTTCAACAAAGTACCATTACTTGTAACACCAAGTGTTCCAAAGAGTTCAGAGAGACTGCAGGTAAAAATATTTCTCTCCGTTTTCATAGCTGTTTACTTTGTCCCTTTGACTGTACTTTGTGTCTTCATCAGTTTCACGTTTCCCTATACAGCCCGCAAGTCTTACAGGGTTTGTGTGGGTTTATTCACACAGCAATGGGGGAGAAACACTTTTACATGTAATTATACAAACCCAGTAAATTTGTCAGAGATTTGGGGGCAGAAACAATAACTAAAACTACGTCTTACTCTTTAAAAAAAATGATTAGATTTATGAAAGGGACACTATCAATGTAAAATGCTGGTTAGTGGTGATTAATTAAGGATGATATAGACCATTTGAGGATGAGGGTTCGTAACGAGCATAAGTAGTATGAGTTGTTATGCACCAACAAATTTTAGGTAGTTTTTTTTTCTGGGAGATGTTAATAAAATAAAGTATCTGACTCCCTGTAAATCAGCTGGCACCCAGTTGTTCAAAATGGATGTTTATACCAAACTGTATAAAGCTTGCTCTCTGTCTATGAGGACGGTAAATAGGCAGTACAAAAGGCTAGAAGTGGGTTAGGGTTAGATGTTAAAGCTGTCAGAGCTAACATGATACTTGTAAAGCTCACCCAAAGTCTGGACCCTGATGGCATTTACGTGGGCCTCTACCCAGAGTAAATATTGTAAATGTCATTGTGTAGGCTGTAAACACTCCCCGAAGTCCTGGCTCCTTGTAATGTATTTCAACGCAGAAAAATTCTTACCATAGTGAGTAATCACTTTACGGAATTGGTTGGCTAACTAGGCATCTCTGTAAACATAGTCTTGATCTTTGGGTCCACCCTATAATTACAAATGGAAAAGCATATTTTGTAATCAGAACATATCACAGGAAGAGAAGTGCGTGTGTTTATGTATACCTTATTTTAGTCTCCTGTTTGGGATGTAAATAGGATGTTCAACTTTGAATTCAGGACCCCAGAAGTGAAAATGTGATGGTATCATGAAGGTGATTTTTGTTTTGGATCACTTGTCTGCATATCGCAACTGGAAGTTTTGAATGGGACAGATACAGGACTAGAATACTAGCTGGCTGAAAGCATCCTCAGGGGGAGGGCATGGGGGACGGGAAGTTGAGAATAGATTATGAGCTGCCAAGGACACCAGACTCCCTTAAGAGGAACAACACCTCCCCCCCCACCCGCTATCACATCTGAAACCTCAAAGCTCATTCCTGCCTGGTAGCAGAGGGTGAAGGCAAAAGCAAGTAGCCCAGCAGCTAAAGAATGAAACTCTGCAGTGGAGCAGCACTGGGTCTCCATAGAGACAGCAGGAGTGGATGCAGGCGCAGGAGAAAGCATCTCCTCACAGCTCTGTGTTAATGGGGGAGGAGGGTAAGGCAGGTACCAGTGCCCTACCCAGGATTACAGTGTGGGAGCATACCCCCTTACATTCCCTTCATACAGAGACAGATGGTAGGTGAGGAAGATATTTTTTGTTAGGAGCAATATTTTTTTTTCCAAATTACAAAAAAAAAAAAAAAAAGCCAATGAAATATATGTTTTTACAAGTAGTCTCCTGCAGCACTTACACAGCAAACATGGTAGCATCCTGCAAGAGTATGGCAAGCTGAAAACCAAACTGACTAGAAACTGACTACCAACAAAAATGAAAGTGACTTGTCTATTTTCATTGTCCAGTTGAGTGATGTATACAAGGCAAACAGCTGGCCTAGAGTGAATAGTGACAAGTAAATCAATAACATAGTGTTCCTTCTGTTCTAATCCCCTCAGATGGTTCTTGGAGGGCTAGTAATGCATTTAAGAAAGATTTTTAACCTGACAGGGACCATGTTATTGAAGGAGTAAGTGACGCTATTGAAAGGGACTGATTGTCCCCAACTGAGGCTTTCTACCTGGAAAAGTACTGGTGAAAAGATAGTGGATGGGGCTGGTTGGAAGACCAGCTCTGGGCTGTCTCATAATGGTAAATACTGTGCTGTTAGGTTTGTGGGAGTGGGAGAGAAGTGTGGATTAATGTTTGGTAACTGGTTGAGCCACAACAGAGGATCAAGCATAAAAATGTCTTTTTTTACTGTGGGCAGATGATGGGGCCCATCCATTTCCTTAACGTGTTCTCTCTCCATTTCCTTATCAGCCAAGGAGACTGTGCCTGAGAATGACCTGCATGGGAGACTCTTTATTAATAGAGTTTTCAATATCAGCGCAGACAAGATGTTTGAAATGCTTTTCACCAATTCCCATTTTGTGCAGAAATTTCACAACACCAGGAATATAGTAGGTAATATAGTTTCCCCTTTCAGTTCACGTAAAGATTTATGCTAGAAAAAATTACATGCTCAATCTTGGTGAGAGAAGTGTTAATGTAGTTGGAGATGAATAACCAAAATTCAACAGATTCTGCCCATAAAGGGGGAATTAAACCTGCTTTTAAAGATAAGGTTCTGCTTTGAAAATGACTACGTAAGATGGGCCCTTTCCTTCTCTGTGTGTGTCAAGACTCAAAGCTCTGACTGAAGTAATAAGTATTTACGCTTTTACTACTTTTTGCCAAGTCCAGCTCTAGGACAATGAGCTGGAGTCTTTTCTACTTACTACATCAGCATCAGAATTGTTAGTCCTGTCACTGGAACATAGCTAATCAGTTGGACCTGTGCTGCCTCACTGACGACAACAGCTAGCACAAGCGTAACTGAGGGAAGAATGTGAAGGTAATAGGGTTGGCCAGGAGTAATAATGGCAGGATCTTTTTCACATAATCTTTCTTATTCAAAATGAAAAGAGATGTAACTAAACTACCAAGGTGTGTACAAGATTAGATTGATTAACCTCATGGATTTTACTGCTGTAACCTGTGTCTGTCCTCACCCCACACCCTTTTTATTGTTTTAACCCCACCCATTGTGTCCTAGATAATATCAAATCTTAGTTTCTTTAGAGCAGGGACCATATCTTTCTATCTGTGCTGCACTTTGCCTAGCATATTTTTGGTGCTGTAAAATAATAATGGTTATACAAGAGTCAGAAAGAAATGAGCTTGACTTTTAGATATGAGTGTGCAGGACTGTCAGAAAAACAATTTTTATTTATAAACTGAGCATGATTGTTCTGGAGTTATTGAGACAATGAACATAGAAACAATACCCTCTTTATATTCACTTTTCGGAGTAGAACATTCACCGTACACTGTAATATTACAACATTAAAATCAATCACATATTAAATTATTTAAAGTCTCTGCTTTATTGATTAGGGTATTGGCTCAATAGTTTTTTTTTTTTAATCATGTTATACTCAAATAATAGTAAAGTCCATGCAATTTGCACATAGAATAAATCATTGCATACTCCTAAATAACATTCACAGGCTTTAATTTTCTGGGCAAGTAAATTTTATTCATTGGGATCATAGAAACAGAAGATAAAGTCCGAAAGAGAGTAATATTTTTTCAGTGTCCGATTTTAAGGCTAATCAGCAAGAACTATCTCTTTTACTAATGCTAATGAACCTTATAGTCATCCTAGGCAGATAGAACACAGTGTAATTTTTCATTTAAAGCCTTTCTTTAATTTTTCCCATGGTCTATTCTGCTCTTCTAGCATCTAGCGGACATAAAAGTCCAGAAATACTGGCCAGCGCTTCTCTCACTTTTCCCTCTTCTTGTAAATTACCAACCATCTGGATTGGTTCCAGGTGGGCCTTTCCACTGGAAAACTTCTATGTCCAACAGCAAGGAAGGAGTTACAAGCAGAAAGTGACAAGACAGTGTGTGTTGAAGTATTCCTTCCCTCCTCCCCCAGCACACTTCTGAATTCTGACCTCTAAACACTCAGACCCCATTCTCCATTGCCTTACCTTCATGTCCTTGTTTACACCAATTCAGAGTTGGTGTGAAATGGTCTCTGATCAGAGTGATGGTGTTTTGCTGACAGGTGTGAATGATGATGCAAGGTATGCAAGGCAAGGGAGAATCAGGCTCTCTGGCATCCCTCAGTGAGTAACATGAGCTGATTCTACATTGTGTTAAATAGTAAACATACAGGGACTCACGAAGGAGAGGAGCAGACCTTTAACCTGTTCACTCTGAAACCACTTTCAACTAAGTTAAGGATTGAGACCACTCCCTATCAATTGTTGGACGTTAATAATTATACATTTTGTGACTAGATGCTGTATCGACCCCTTGGAATATGGACAGCAGTGGCAATCAGTTGAGGACCCTCACCTACACTATAATGATTAACAATCCGCTCATTGGGAAGTACACAACTGCAACAGAAAAGCAGGTACTGTGTGCATTCACAATGTGTGCCAAAATGAGAGAAACCCTCACTTCAGTATCTGCTACAGTAATGACCACACTGCAGAGTTTAGGACTTTGAATGTGGCTCAGCAGTTAAATGATGATGGTCAGCTGCCCTCCTCATCTTTAATAAACACTTATATAGTGCCTTTCATCTTCAGAGAGGTTAGTAAACCTTACTTCTTCCCCACAATCCTTGCGGGAGTAAGTGTGAGCCTTATTTTATAGACAAGGAAACTAAGACACAGTGAAGTGAAATGACTATTCAGAGGTCACACAGTGAGTTAGAGGCAGAGCCAGGACTAGAACTCAGAAGTTACTTTCCCCCCCACCCCCCCCAGGCCCACGCTGAGAGTTCTAGACCAGTGGTTCTCCTCCTCTTTCATACTAAAACTGTCCTGTCCTGCTGGGAGCTAACTAGGAGCCTTCTCCCATTTGGCAATGTGGGAAGGACAGTGGTTGCCAACCCCCGACCCCTATCTGTGACCATCATGAGTTCTCCACCTGTCTCATTTTCTCAAACTATTTCAGATTCTTTCCCTACTGCCAGTAGCTTTTAGGTGGTAGTTATGCTGGCATGATGAACCCAAAGACTGAATGAAAGAGAACTGAGACAGGGTATTTAAAATGTCTTTTTTCCCCTTCTTTTTTTATGGGTAGACCCTGAATAAACAGAGCCAGAAAGGTCAGTCTTATCGCGTAGATGCAGAGGTGCTGACGCATGATGTCCCATATCATGATTACTTCTACACTGTGAACAGATATTCCATCACCCGCACATGCAATCAGAAATGCAGATTACGGTGAGCCAGAATGGTGTGGAGCAGGTGGGGCGGGAGAGCCATGCTGTATGCACTGAAATATACTTACTAAAAGAGGTGTCTACAGCATGGAAAAGTTGCATTTCTTTGCACAAATTTCTTCCCTTAAAGTGTGGTTCTACTGTGAAAAATATGTAAAAATGGCCCCTTCTCATTCACTGTATGTGTTTCCTGCAAGTATTAGTCAGCTCTGGTGGCTTTTAGTGACAAAAATAAGGTTTTACTCTTCTGCCCTGCACAGCCAACGTAGTTTCAAGAGAATGAGCTGGGTTGTACTCCTCCTCCTTGGGAACTCTCCGTGGAATTGTTTACCAAGTACCAACAAATTACACCTGTGCATGCTCCTGCACAGTTGTTATTGCCAAAGGCATAACTTGAAGCTATTAAATTGCCCAGGTGTAAGTGAAAGTGTAATTTGGCCTGCACCACCTCTACTAGTGGGGATGGTGCTCACTAGAGAGAACCCAGCTTGAATCTCAGATCCCAAGCTGACTTTGCAGACTTGGGAGTCAGGAAAATCATCTTATAAACTGAGCACATTTGATGTGAAAATCACTGAGACAATGAACATGAACCCTCATAATACCATTTTTACAGTCGCTTTTTGGCGCTGAAGCACACTGCGTAAGAGAATAGGTCTAGTAGCAGCTAATGCTCAACACTGCCGTGTGGGAAACCCGGGTTTGATTTTAGGCTGGGATCTCTGGCACTGGGAGTATGAAGGGAAAGGGGTGAACTCTGTGCCTGGGGAAAACTGAATGCCTTGAGCAACCCTCCTAGCTGATGTAAGGGCTTGTCTTCATGTACAGCGCTACAGTAGCGCAGCTGCACCACTTTAGTGAAGACACTACTACACCAGTGGGAGAGCTGCTTCTGTTAGCATAGTTAATTCACCACCCTGAGAGGCAGTAGCTATGTCTGGGAGAAGCTATCCCGTCAACATACGCTGTCTACACAGGGGGTTAGGTTGGTATAACTACTTCACTCAGGGGACCCCTGAGCAATACAATTATACTGATATAGGTCTGTAGTGTAAACCTGGCCTACGAAGCAGCATTGACTGGCTCTGAAGAGAGACTCCTCTGGTCCTTCTCATACAGATGTATGGTGATCATAACGTGTCAAGGGGAGAGGGATATACAAGCAATGCACGTAGAGTGTACGTGTAGGACAATAGCAAATACAGTATGTAACACCATATGTAACACTGAGCTATAATTAAAAAGAACAGGAGTACTTGTGGCACCTTAGAGACTAACAAATTTATTTGAGCATAAGCTTTCGTGGGCTACAGCCCACGTCATCGGATGCATAGAATGGAACATATAGTAGTGACATATATATAGTGACAAAGTTCCTGCTCTACCTTGGTGGGTCTGGCACTTATTGGCGGATTGGCTCACCTTGGAACTTCACGGCAGCCCTCAGCTTGGCTGTTTTTCTGAACCCACAGTCCCGGTCGACTCCTCCTGTGTCTGACTAGGAGTTGGGAGGATATGGGGGGAACCTGGGCCCTCCCTCTACTCCGGGTTCCAGCCCAGGGCCCTGTGGAATACAGCTGTCTAGAGTGCCTCCTTGAACAGCTGTGTGACAGCTACAACTCCCTGGGCTACTTCCCCAAGGCCTCCTCCCAACACCTTCTTTATCCTCCCCATAGGACCTTCCTCCTGGTGTCTGATAATGCTTGTACACCTCAGTCCTCCAACAGTCCGCGTTCTCACTCTCAGCTCCTAGTGCCTCTTGCTCCCAGCTCCTCACACGCACACCACAAACTGAAGTGAGCTCCTTTTTAAAACCCAGGTGCCCTGATTAGCCTGCCTTAATTGATTCTAGCAGCTTCTTGATTGGCTGCAGGTGTTCTAATCAGCTTGTCTTAATTGTCTCCAGAAGGTTCCTGATTGTTCTGGAACCTTCCCTGTTACCTTACTCAGGGAAAAGGGACCTACTTAGCCTGGGGCTAATATATCTGCCTTCTATTACTCTCCTATAGCCATCTGGTCCGACCCTGTCACAATATATATATATTAGTGTGTGTGTATATATGTGTGTGTGTGTGTGTGTATATATATGTGTGTGTGTGTGTATATATATATATACACACACACACAGAGAACATGAAAAGGTGGAAGTAGCCATACCAACTGTAAGAGGCTAATTAAGATGAGCTATTATCAGCAGGAGAAAAAAACTTTTGTAGTGATAATCAAGATGGCCCATTTAGACATTTGACAAGAAGGTGTGAGGATACTTAACATGGGGAAATAGATTCAATATGTGTAATGATCCAGCCACTCCCAGTCTCTATTCAAACCCAGGTTAATGGTATCTAGTTTGCATATTAATTCAAGCTCAGCAGTTTCTCCTTGGAGTCTGTTTTTGAAACTTTTCTGTTGTAAAATTGCCACCTTTAAGTCTGTTACTGAGTGTCCAGAGAGGTTGAAGTGTTCTCCTACTGGTTTTTGAATGTTATAATTCCTGATGTCAGATTTGTATCCATTTATTCTTTTGCGTAGAGACTGTCCGGTTTGGCCAATGTACATGGCAGAGCTGCATTGCTGGCACATGATGGCATATATCACATGAGTAGATGTGCAGGTGAACGAGCCCCTGATGGCGTGGCTAATGTGATTAGGTCCTATGATGGTGTCTCTTGAATAAATATATGGACAGAGTTGGCATTGGGCTTGTTGCAAGGATAGGTTCCTGGGTTAGTGTTTTTGTTACGTGGTTGCTGGAGAGTATTTGCTTCAGGTTGGGGGGCTGTCTGTAAGTGAGGACTGGTCTGTCTCCCAAGATCTGTGAGAGTGAGGGATCATTTTTCAGGATAGGTTGTAGATCCTTGATGATGCATTGGAGAGGTTTTAGTTGGGGGCTGAAGGTGACAGCTAGTGGCGTTCTGTTATTTTCTTCGTTGGGCCTGTCCTGTAGTAGGCGACTTCTGGGTACTCTTCTGGCTCTGTCAATCTGTTTTTTCACTTCAGCAGGTGGGTATTGTAGTTTTAAGAATGCTTGATAGAGATCTTATAGGTGTTTGTCTCTGTCTGAGGGATTGGAGCAAATGCAGTTGTATCTTAAAGCTTTGCTGTAGACAATGGATCGTGTGGTGTATCCTGGATGGAAGCTGGGGGCATGTAGGTAACTATAGCGGTCAGTAGGTTTCCGGTATAGGGTAGTGTTTATGTGACCATTGCTTATTAGCACAGTAGTGTCCAGGAGCTATAATTAGAGCTGGTAGACCATCAGCCTTAGCCTGGACCAGTCCACTCAAGTGATCCACTTCCTGGACACTACGGTGCTAATAAGCGATGGTCACATAAACACTACCCTATACCGGAAACCTACTGACCGCTATTCCTACCTACATGCCTCCAGCTTTCACCCAGACCACACCACACGATCCATAGTCTACAGCCAAGCTCTACGATACAACCGCATTTGCTCCAACCCCTCAGACAGAGACAAACACCTACAAGATCTCTATCAAGCATTCTTACAACTGCAATACCCACCTGCTGAAGTGAAGAAACAAATTGACAGAGCCAAAAGAGTACCCAGAAGTCACCTACTACAGGACAGGCCCAACAAAGATAATAACAGAACGCTACTAGCCGTCACCTTCAGCCCCCAACTAAAACCTCTCCAACGCATCATCAAGGATCTACAGCCTATCCTGAAGAACGACCCATCACTCTCACAAATCTTGGGAGACAGGCCAGTCCTTGCCTACAGACAACCCCCCCAACCTGAAGCAAATACTAACCAGCAACCACACCCCACGCAACAGAACCACTAACCCAGGAACCTATCCTTGCAACAAGGCCCGTTGCCAACTGTGCCCACATATCTATTCAGGGGACACCATCATAGGGCCTAATCACATCAGCCACACTATCAGAGGCTCGTTCACCTGCACATCTACCAATGTGATATATGCCATCATGTGCCAGCAATGCCCCTCTGCCATGTACATTGGTCAAACTGGACAGTCTCTACATAAAAGAATAAATGGACACAAATCAGACGTCAAGAATTATAACATTCAAAAACCAGTTGGAGAACACTTCAATCTCTCTGGTCACTCAATTACAGACCTAAAGGTCACAATGTTACAACAAAAAGACTTCAAAAACAGACTTCAACGAGAGACTGCTGAATTGGAATTAATTTGCAAACTGGATACAATTAATTTAGGCTTGAATAGAGACTGGGAGTGGATGTGTCATTACACAAAGCAAAACTATTTCCCCATGTTTATCCCCCCCTCCGCCACCCCCCACTGCTCCTCAGACGTTCTTGTTAACTGCTGGCAATGGCCCACCTTGATTATCACTACAAAAGGTTTTCTTCCCCTCCCGCCCCCCCCCCCCCCCCCCGCTCTCCTGCTGGTAATAGCTCATCTTAAGTGATCGCTCTCCTTACAATGTGTATGACAACACCCATTTTTTCATGTTCTGTATGTATATAAATCTCCTCACTGTATTTTCCACTGAATGCATCCGATGAAGTGAGCTGTAGCTCATGAAAGCTTATGCTCAAATAAATTGGTTAGTCTCTAAGGTGCCACTAGTACTCCTTTTCTTTTTGCCAATACAGACTAACACGGCTGCTACTCTGAAACATTTCTGATACAGTTTCTTCTGTTGGAAAATGCTTTCATCAAACCAGAAACTTCCCAAGGGAACGTGTTAATTGCAACAAAAATCTGTTTAAAACAACTGGGGGAGAGAAAAGCATTTTGACAAGGTCAAAGACATTACATTTTGACATTTTCAGAATGGAACATTTTAACTTTTTTTTTTGTTTTTTGAAATTTATTTAAAATTATATAAAAACAGTCAAAGTCAAAATGAAACATTACAAATTACCTGAAAAGGATTTTTTTTCCCCTGACATTTATTTTGTGAGATATAAACATCTGTTTTTATTCTTATTGGGAACTAAAGCAAATTTTGAAATGTGGAATGTCCTGTGAAATGGAAATTCAAGTTCCCACAGAACTCTAGCTGCAATGCAGTTTATAGTTTTTCTCTACCCATGTCTAATCCCTACCTGTTCAGTGTGAGTGCTGCCACCTGACAAAGTCTTGACTATTTATAATAGTGACTGTTTTGGATTATGGACAACCACTAACTTTACCATTGATCACTCACTTTATCATTCCATTCTGTGCTGTGGCAGGCTTTCCACAGATGTGAAATACAAAAAGCAGCCATGGGGCCTCATCAAGTCTCTGATTGAGAAGAACACCTGGAGCGGGATAGAGGAGAATTTCAAACAACTTGGTGAGGATTTGCTTTTCGTAGTAACAGGGTGAAATCTTTTTTGTGGATGGATCTGGTAAATTTTAGTGGTCATGAAACTGATTCTACAAGAAATAAATTTACAAAGTGTGAGATTCTCTTCATGTGTCCTTCAAGTCAGAGGATCCCCTAGGTCGGGGTGAGCAAACTTTTTGGCCTGAAGGCCATATCTGGGTGGGGAAATTGCATGCAGGGCCATGAATGTAGGGCTGAGGCAGGGGGTTGGGGTGCAGGAGCGAATGTGGTGTGGGAGGGGGTGCGGTGAGCAGGAAGGGGCTCAGGGCAAGGGGTTGAGGCAGAGGAGGGGTCCGGGGTGTATGAGGGGGCTCAGGGCAGGGGGTTGGGGTGCAGGAGGGGTGTGGGGTGTGGCAGGGGGTTGAGGTGCATGCACGGGGCTCAGGATAGGGAGTTGGAGTTCGGGGTGCGGGCTCTGGCCCGGTGCCGCTTATCTGGAGCGGCTCCAGGGTGGCAGCAGCATGCACCAGGGCCAGGGCAGGCTCCCTGCCTGCCCCAGCCCCACTTCAGGAAGCGGCCGGCACTACGTCCCTGTGGCCCCTGGGGGATGGGAGGGTAGAGGGCTCCCCCTGCTGCCCTTGCCTGTGGGTACCTCCCCTGAAGCTCCCATTGGCCATGGTTCCCCGTGCCCGGGCAATGGTGTTATACCAATAAAATAAAAACTAGCAGGATCTTATTAAAGGGGAAAAGACAAAATGCCACATTTATTGTGAATATAGAAAGAATCATAGTAAGTAGTTAGTTATAGCTATAACATTCCATTCAATCTCCTATTTATTCACACATTCATTCATACACACACACACACACACAGGTTCTGCAAGGTTGTTATCATAGTTACCAGCCTTAGAATTGCTCATGCCAAGCCACTGGCCAGGTGGCCTGGACATGAGGAAGGAGCAGGGCCTTGTCAGATGCTCATCTGATGCTTCTGGAAGATGGTTTGCAGAATCAGACCCCAAAGTTCTCACTTTCTAGAGTCCATTTTTATAGGAATTTATTCCTATGGCAGTCTATGGGAATTGCTTCATCATGCTGTTGCTGAATCAATCAGCAGATGGCACATTCCTGACGGCTCCGTGCTGCTAGATGTTATCTTGTTCTTTGGTTCTCCCATCCTTGAGGCTGTTGGGTGGATTCCAGTCTGCCCTCCGGGGGTCCTCTGGTTATTTCCACTTGACGCCTTCTTCAGCCGATGTACACTGGATTCTTAGGCTGGCACCTCCCTGATCATTCAGTTATTATCCACACCAGTCAACCATCCACATACATCCTCTATCTCTATTTTAATCACAATTGTTAACAAAGTGAGATGAATACAACAAAAGGGCGGGGAGTCTCTGGGTGCTGTTTCTGTTGTTACAGAGTATTGCTTTGAGTCTCTCTCTGTGTGCGTCCGATGAAGTGAGCTGTAGCTCACGAAAGCTCATGCTCAAATAAATTGGTTAGTCTCTAAGGTGCCACAAGTCCTCCTTTTCTTTTTGCGAATACAGACTAACACGGCTGTTACTCTGAAATCTGTGTGAGCAGTTGTTGTTACAAATAATTGCTTTGAGAACTGTCTCTGTCTTAGAACGTACTAACACAATTAGCAGCTTGCAAGTTTCACAAAGAGAGGGAGAGAAACAGTACCAAAAACCAAGAGACCTCTTAATTAGTAATACCCTGGAATTTAAACTATGGGGAATCAAACTTATTTGTGATTTTAATACAGAACTTCTTTAATATGATCCAACAACGGGAGCTTCAGGGGGAGGTACCCACAGACAAGGGCAGTGTGCACAGACCTCTGGCCCCCTCTCCCAGGGGCTGCAGGGATGTGGTGCCAGGGCCCACAGTGCCATGGGGGTGGCAATCCCATGGGCCAGATCCAAAGCCCGCGGGCTGTAGTTTGCCCACCCCTGCCCTAGGTCAATATATTGCTAACTCTGGGGTGCCACTGTATTGTGCTTCCAGTATGTTATCAAAGGGCTCCTACAAACATTTTCCACTTAGCAATCAATAGTCTTGTGTCCAGGGGATTGGGGTCAGCTCCCAAGGAGGAGGTGTGAGGATACAAAAAAAAAAAAATCCATTAATTTGATTTCCCATTTAAATCAAAGTGCTTCCTTGGTTGTAGCTATGAGAAAGAAAGCAACAGCGCTTGGCAAATACATTGAGCTGTACTGTGCTGGAAAAGTATACATTTCATACCTGTAAAGTACTGAGTGTAATGATGGTAGTACAAGTCGATGGTACAGTTTAAGGAATCTCTCTTATGTATCATATATATATTTTCTAGAAGACAACAGCCTCTATTGATTTGTTTGCCTTGCCTGTTGTTTTCTCTATCATAGCCAGATAATGTGAGCTTTCCATTTGAAAAGCAAAGGGAAAAATAAATACTTATTTTCAACTGTAGAATCAGATCTGCTAATGGAAGAATATGCAATAACCCAATCTATAGAAGATCCTGGGAAACTTATTGCCCTAAGAAGACGACGACGGAATTTACACCGGAATATGGCAGAGCTGCTTCCTAAGCGTTCTTCACAGCACTCTTCTGGGGACATTGGATTAGAGTCCCAGGGCAACGTAGTAGGTGGGTATAGCAGCAGTTAGAGAGGGTGTTTTAATTAGTAAAACAGAACAAATGTGATGCCACTATGTGTATTTGTTAGACCCAGTTAGATAAAGACAGCTGGATTAATAGTTTATGTTTATTTTACATTATTAAAGCTTAGATATACAGGATCTGGAGCATGTCTGATCCTCTTTGCAGTGACAAGCATCTGCTGAACTCAAGTCCAATCTATAATGTATTCTGCTCCAAGGTAACTCTAAACACAGCACAAAGCTTGCATGGGAAAAGCAATGCAACCTGATTTTAAGAACTTGCACAAAATCCCAAAGCATTTAATTTTTGGACTTTGACTAAACAGGTAACTGAATGCAGTCCTTGAAACAGTTACAATTTTACAGTTGCCCCCTGGACTCATCATCCCAAATGATCATCTTGTTTTGTATTTTTAATTAAACTGACTTCTTTGTCAATCTTCTGGCTGCTTCAGTCGTTTCTGGGGCACTGAAGCTCATCTAGCATTATTGCCCCTTCCTGCCACTAGACGTGACAGATTGACTCGCCATGGCGTACAGTAACTACTTTGAAAGAGAAAAGGAACATCTGTGCAATAATGAGTGCCAGAGAACTCTGACTTATATGAAACAACTTAAATTGTAACCACTGAACGGAGAACACAGACCTTAAACCAGGAAAAAAGCCCTTGAGAATACCAGAGTAAACTTGGGTTAGTAGCAGATGTAACTGTGTTAATTCCCACATTCCTAATCTGCCACCATTGCTCCAGCTTTCCAGGTGAGTGCTTTTGTCTCCGTGCATGTTGCAGCCTTAATGTATGTCCCTTTGCCAGGCCAGGAAATCTGAATGTTAGGAACTATTGTAAAAGATCAGATAACTTACACAATTCTAGGTTAACCAGTCGGTAGTGGTGGGTGACACCTTTTAGTTTGAGAGAAAATGTACACTTCATCCTGCCCTATGCCAATATCAAATTCCCAAAGGTGTCCAATGGGGAATGGTTTTGCAGTCAGCTGAATTTAAAGTGTTTTCTGCAGGATGATAATTACTGAAACCAGGTTGACTTTTGGTTCGATAGACAAGAAAAGAAACTGGAATGGTCATTGGTACGCAGCATTGGCCATGTGACCAGAATGGTCACTGGTATGCAGCATTGGCAATGTGATCAGGTAGGCATATGGAAGTGAGTACCCACTGGGAGCTGCTTTGTCTAAGGCTGTCCACATAGCAGAGCTGCGGTTGTGCTGCTGTAGAGTAGACACTTGCTACAGTTACAGAAGGGTTTTTTTGGTCGTTACAGTAAATCCACCCACTCAAGAGGCAGTAGCTAGGTCGATAGAAAAATTCTTATGCTGACCTAGCGATGTCTGCATCAAGGTTTAGTGTAGCTTAACTGTGTTTCTGAAGGGCATGAATTTTTCACACCCCTGAGCAACGTAGCTAGGTCAATCTAAGTTTTAAGTGTAGAACAAGCCTAACTCAGGAACATACTTCACACCACTGCTTTGCATTAGCATAAGAGATGGACATATAAACTTGATTCCTCCATTGGGATGGACAGAGAAATAGTTTCTGTTATGTGCATAAATGGGCATCCCAGACTGCACACAGCTGGTGTGACTGTCCATCGGGGCTGCCATCTAATCCACCACTTGCTGTGCACTGTAGACTCCTCTTTAGGAGAATTAATGTTGCGCATTTCTAACCTGATCTTTTCCATTCCCTACAGGAAGGAAAAGGGATGCTGCAAGGAAGACCACAGCCATCATTGTGATAATGAGCATCTTGTAAGTACTCACTGAGGTTAAACCACAATTTGACTGATGTCTGAGAGCTAATCGTATTTACACCTATATGGGAGCAGAAAAAGACGATTCATGCAGCCTGTGGTATATGGGCCCCAAGTGAGGTCAACTTCAGTGGTCTTCAGAGTAGAACCCTTTGTTACTCATCATTTTCTTAGATTGTAAGGGGACTCTCTCTTTCTTTGTGTTTACATGGCACTAGCACAGTCGGGTCCTAATCAGGGCTGGCCTGAGGGGCAGGCGATCAGGGTGGTCACCGTGCATCCTGGCATCCAGGGGAATGGGAGGAAGACTCCAGGGGAGGAGCTCAATTACTGCGTTGTATGTAGAATGAAAAATGTGCGTGGTTGAACTAGTCAGTGCTGCTGCTAGTTCATGATTGTTCACGCAGTACATTTTCTAGTATTCATCCACTCTAGTTTTAAAAATGCCAAAGGGTGAGACTTCCACCACTTCCTTTGAAAGACTGTTTCACAGCCTAATACATCCCACTCAGATGCTCTTGATACCTTAAAGTCCTGCATGAAGCTTTCTCAGGTTCTTTCCTGAGAGTTTGTTCAGATAGGATAGAACATTATTCATTCTGGCCATCATGGCCCAAGTAACACTGCAGAAGCAAAATGATAGCAATGATTAAACCAGTCTGATTTTCTTTACACAGTTTGCTGCTCTTGGTTTTGCTGAATGTGACTCTCTTCCTTAAACTATCAAAGATAGAGCGTGCAGCTCAGTCATTTTACCGGGTCCACCTTCAGGATGAGAAGTCTTTAAAGTGAGTGAATTCCTCATCTTCATCCAGATATAAGAACCTGATAACTTGGATTGGACTCATAACAAGCAGATTTCAGGAGGCAAATCTTTAAATACTTTTGTAACCTGTAGCCCTTTTACAGTTGACACTGCTGTCCAGCAAATGGCTTCACATTGCACCACTGGCTTTCTTCCTCTCCAAGATATTTTAGAATTAGCCTGCCCTTTTTCTGCTGTTTTTCTCCATCTTGTCTCATGGAGATCTACACAGAATTGTAGCCTCCTCATTTCTGCTGATCCCTGCAAGGTACAAATATCTCAAAGTTCATGTCCCGCTCACTTTTTAAAAGGATGAAGTACCAGTTTTGGAGTGTGATGTAATTTAACATTTTTGCACTTCTGTTGTGCTTTACATCTTCCAACACTGTGAACATGTTATCCAATTAAATGCATTACAACATTTGCAAATGGACTTGATATTCTCAATAACTAGGTTTGTGTATCTGACTTGAAGGAGACAATTTGGGAAGCGGTGTCTCTATATTTAAAGGATTTTAGTGTGAGGGCTGATATGTTCATGACTTTGACACCTTTGGCTACCCCGCTTCTATTTGTTTAATGCAGACCTTGATACCTGTCTTGCTTCACCTCTGTTGGACATAGCATTGAAAGACAGAGTTTCAAAATCTAACCTAATCTTTAGCAGGGACAGAGAATGGCAGTCCTTCTAATTTTCTGCTAGGACAGACCTTTGCAACATAAGACTGGCAAAAGAACTAGATCACTTTAACTTTCCTTCAGATGAAAGATTTTACTCCTGTTTAGAAGCCTGAGGAATTCAGTTTGTTAATTACAATGCATGTTTCCTCTTAGTGTCCAGTGTATAAAAATGCACTAAGGCAACATCTCTAAGAAAGTGGTAACATAGTTTCAAATGTAACTGTACACAGTCTGAATGCGGTCCTGGCTTGAAAAGTGCTAAAGAGTGCAGGTAGAGACCAGTGCTTGCTGGGTATGGATGTACAGATGTTTATTCCATGGTATTGATGATTCTCATCATGTTCCCTTTTCAGCTTAGTCCCTGACATGGTGTCCAGAGAGGATATCCCTCAGCGTGACAAGGAACAGGTCCAGCAGGTGAAGGGGGTGCTGCAAGACTCTATTGCAATGCTTGAACAGGTAGGCTTCCTTCCCACACATGCTTTTGTCGCTTCTGAGGTAGCTGTGAGGAAACAAAAAAATAGAGGTCATTTTTCAAAAGTTTTAAAATCCCCTTTAAAAAATGTCTTGCTCTATGAAATAAATGAGCCGGTCTGCGGC
This sequence comes from Caretta caretta, assembly GCF_965140235.1. Taxonomy (NCBI): domain Eukaryota; kingdom Metazoa; phylum Chordata; order Testudines; family Cheloniidae; genus Caretta; species Caretta caretta. The sequence goes on from NC_134206.1 coordinate 201,979,607, forward strand.
TACCTGTCTTCAGGAAGAACAAAGCTGCAGCAGGATGTGTAAGAAAGTGGCAATATTTTCAGGCCTTGCCCCTTTTCTTTTGCTGGGCTTCATTTGTCTTTCTGTACAAATTGCCTGTTTCCTGAGCACTCCGTATTTCTGTTTGCCTAGAGCAGAAGAAGAAATAGAAAAAACATTGATTTGATATATTCATTGCACTTTGAAGAATCATAAAAATTAGAAGCGGAGAACACCTATTAAATAATTTAGTCCCTCCTCCTGCCAGTGCTGGATTCTGCCCTAGAGTGCATGCCCCATTGGTTTGCCTAGTTCAGCTTCCTATGACCGGGTTTCAACACTATTTTTAGGAGACTGTTCCACAGCCTGGTAAATCTAACAAATAGCAAATCTTCATTGTCTAAATTTTCCTTTAATTTTTTTTCTCCCATAATGTATAGTTCTGCTTCTTTGGATCACCCTGTGCTAAGGCAGAAATCATATTTGCCAGGATAGCTAACTCTGGGAGTCCAGGAGCTTGAGGCATATCATACTAAAATGCTTAAAAAGGGAACGTAGGCAGGTAGATTTGAGTTTGCTTCTATGCTAGTATGGCCTAGCGATAAAGTCCTGGCAGGAAGACTCATACAGCCACTGGATTTCAAGTTGTTTCCAAATGAAAGGTGTTTGTAAGAAGAGTGGGACTTGGATACACAGTGGAAAATTTCATGCTGTGAGGATTCAGAGTAACAGCCGTGTTAGTCTGTATTCGCAAAAAGAAAAGGAGTACTTGTGGCACCTTAGAGACTAACCAATTTATTTGAGCATGAGAGTGAATTTGTGTGGGGGGGTGGAGGGTGAGAAAACCTGGATTTGTGCTGGAAATGGCCCAACCTGATGATCACTTTAGATAAGCTATTACCAGCAGGACAGTGGGGTGGGAGGAGGTATTGTTTCATATTCTCTGTGTGTATATAAAGTCTGCTGCAGTTTCCACGGTATGCATCCGATGAAGTGAGCTGTAGCTCACGAAAGCTCATGCTCAAATAAATTGGTTAGTCTCTAAGGTGCCACAAGTACTCCTTTTCTTTATGCTGTGAGGAGTTATCTGCCTACCTCAAGATAATTGGATTCAGATTGGATTGGCTGCCTTTCTGAGAGCAATCAATGCAGGAGTGGAGACAAACAAGAAGTCTTCTCAGGCTGAAACTCAGCCTGTTTTGCTAAGTGAAGTTCTAGGATGCCCCGGGGGCTTTGAACTGCACATCCTAGTGGAAGAATATTTGGTCCGCTTGTTGGTGGGAGACCATCAGGCAGGAAAGGCACCAGCATCTCACAAACTGGTGATTTACGCCCACACTTAAGAACCCCCTCTTGATACGGATAATCCTTTCCAATGACATCTTTGTTTCTAACTTTGCTCCCTTGTTTTGGTGAAAGTTGTGGTGAGGCAGCCCTAGTGTTACCTGGAGACCACAGACTTCCTTGACCACTGTCAGTTTCATTTTAAGCTTGAATAGAGTACAGAGACTGTGTTGGTCTTGCTGGAAGATGATCATAAATGAAGCCATTGGCTGTAAGCTTGTTTGGGAATGGTTTCAAACACTGTTAAAAGCCACAGTGTGGCCAGGACCTCAGATACAGTTGTGAAAAAGGCTAATATAATTTTGAGGTGTAGACACAGGAGTTTTGTGTGTAAGACACAGGAGGTAATTGTTCTGCTCTATTCATCACTGGTGAGGCCTAAGCTGGAGTACTCTGTCCAGTTCTGGGTGCTACACTTTAAGAAAGAGTCCATAGGAGAACAACAAAAATGATAAAAGGTTTAGAACACATGATCTATTAGGAAACGTTAAATATACTTAGTTTTTTTGTTTTGTTTTGAGTCTTGAAAAAAGAAACCCAAAGGGGGACCTTATAACAGTCTTCAAATATGCTATGGGCTGTTATAAAGAGGACAGGAATCAATTGTTCTCCATATCCACTGAAGGTTAGGCAAGAAGTAATGGACTTAACCTGCAGCAAGGGAAATTTTGGTTAGATATTAGGGAAAGCTTTCAAACTATAAAGGGTAGTTAAGCTCTATAGTAGGCTTCCAAGGGAAGTTATGGAATCCCCATCATTGGAGGTTTTAAGAACAGGTTGGACAAACACCTGTCAGGGATGGTCTAGGTTTACCTGGTCCTACCTCTGAGCAGGGGATGGACTTGATGACCTCTCAAGGTCCCTTCCAGTCATACGTTTCTATGATTCTGTGATCTCCCCCTTGCGATGGACAAAGATCAAGTGTCCATGCTGATCCTTTTACATCTATCAAATACCTTTGATGTTGGTTATGAGGTGGCTTTGGTGCATTTGTGAACCCATGAAAAGCTAAGATAGGATTACTTTTGAATGGCTCCATTCTCTTCTTTCTGAGAGAACTGGGCAATTGCTCAATTTGCTCTGAGGATTTTTTTTTGTGTAGCGTGCCACAGGCTTTTAAGTGGTCATCCCTCTTGCTCTACATATATGTAAGATGGCAACAGGCGAAGATGAGCTGGCTTCACCTGCAATGGCATCAGTGTGCAGATATTTGGCTCTGTCTCCATTTCAGTTTTTATTTTAAAAACTCCACATTTTAAAAATATCTGATAAGGGAGTTTGAGAGAGAGCAGATATTTGTGGGATCATTCCTTTCATCCTTCTTCCTTTCCAGGCTCCTCCAGTTGCATAACACTGTGGTTTTCAAACTTTCTCCATACCATGACCCTATATTATAACAGGAAAAGTTTGGGGACCTGCCCCACTTCCATCTAGCTATAAAAACAAGGAGGGTGCAGATGCATTTCTGACTTCTGGATTGAGAAGCCATGGCTTAGCAAATGAAAGATTGCAAAATTGGTTGATTTCATTTTTTAAAACTTTTTAGCCTATTAACGTTTTTAACTTATTTTTTTTCTTCTCTTTCTGACTCCGACTCTCCTATTTTCCTAACTTCCTACCATTCTGACAGTAGTTAATTCCAAATAGCTAAAATGGTATTTTTAAAGAACATAGAAAATTAAATATTGAACTATATTGAGTGAGAATTTAACCACATTTCCTATCTTAAAAAAAAAAATCACTCACCACTTTTTTCCTGTGCAAGTCATGGTACACTTTAGATTGCTATAATATTGTGCCCTTTCTGAGTGCTGGCAGTTTTCTGCATTCATCCTTGTCCTCAGAGCACACTGAAGGCATCATGCCTCTATTATAGTGCACATCTTGTTGGGGTGTTCCTTTCAGTATTTGCCATATGCAGCAACTATGTTAAAAATGGCAATGTAATGGTTTCTTTCTTGCAATGTAGCCAGTGCAGCATAGTCTAGCAGGGTAACAGAATTTAGGACAGCTCTGTAACTATGTAGAAATGACAGTCTATGCTGTGTACTGTGCTTGCCTAGCAGCTGTAATATAAATCCCTGGAAAAATCATGGAGCAGGTCCTCAAGGAATCAATTCTGAAGCACTTAGAGGAGAGGAAAGTGATCAGGAACAGTCAGCATGGATTCACCAAGGGCAAGTCATGCCTGACTATTCTAATTGCCTTCTATGACGAGATAAGTGGCTCTGTGGATGAGGGGAAAGCAGTGGACATGTTATTCCTTGACTTTAGCAAAGCTTTTGATATGGTGTCCCACAGTATTCTTGCCAGCACATTAAAAGAAGTATGGGCTGGATGAATGGACTATAAGGTGGATAGAAAGCTGGCTAGATCATCGGGCTCAATGGATAGTGATCAACAGGTCCATGTCTAGTTGGCAGCTGGTATCAAACCGAGGGTCGATCCTGAGGCCAGTTTTGTTCATATCTTCATTAAAGATCTGGAGGATGGTATGGATTGCACCCTCAGCAAGTTTGCAGATAACACTAAACTGGGAGGAGAGGATTGGGCCAAAAGAAATCTGATGAGGCTCAACAAGGACAAGTGCAGAGTCCTGCACTTAGGACGGAAGAATCCCATGCACCGCTACAGACTTGGAACCGAGTGGATAGGAAGCAGTTCTGCAGAAAAGGACCTAGGGGTTACAGTGGACGAAAAACTGGATATGAGTCAACAGTGTGCCCTTGTTGCCAAGAAGGCTAACGGCATTTTGGGCTGTATAGGTAGGAGCATTGCCAGCGGATTGAGGGACGTGATCATTCCCCTCTATTCGGCATTGGTGAGGCCTCATCTGGAGTACTGTGTCCAGTTTTGGGCCCCATGCTACAAGAAGGATGTGGAAAAATTGGAAAGCGTCCAGTGGAGGGCAACAAAAATGATTAGGGGGCTGAAGCACATGACTTATGAGGAGAGGCTGAGAGAACTGGGATTATTTAGTCTGCAGAAAAGAAGAGTGAGGGGGGATTTGATAGCTGCTTTCAGTTACCTGAAAGGGGGTTCCATGGAGGATGGATCTCGACTGTTCTCAGCAGTACCAGATGACAGAATGAGGAGTAATGGTCTCAAGTTGCAGTGGGGGAGGTTTAGGTTGGCTATTAGGAAAAACTCTTTCATTAGGAGGGTGGTGAAGCACTGGAATGGGTTACCTAGGAAGGTGGTGGAACCTCCTTCCTTAGAGGTTTTTAAGGTCAGGCTTGACAAAGCTCTGGCTGGGATGATTTAGTTGGGGATTGGTCCTGCTTTGAGCAGGGGGTTGGACTAGATGACCTCCTGAGGTCTCTTCCAACCCTGATATTCTGTGATTCTACGGTTGATTCTAAATGGTTTACTGCAAACTACTGTTAATATGAAAGGGTGGGAGGGAATTATTCTGAATGTAAAAATAAAACATTTACATCTCATCCTTGCAGCAGCATAATTTATATACTTTTGGGGGCTGGGGGTTGTATCTCCACAGCTGAAGAGCTCCCTTTCTATGCTTCAGAGAAGCTTTGATCACCTGAACAAGACCAAGAGTGATGAGACTGAGAGTTAACATTACCAACACCCACAACTCAAGATGTCATGAGAATGAAGATGCTGCATATCTGTTTGGGGGTGGGGGTTTTGACATTCTGTTGCCTCAGAGCTTTTTACTATTTTTTGTTCAGCAGCTCCTGGTGCAGCTAATACAGACCTCTGGATAAAACAGGGCAGGTTCTGAGGTCCTGTAACTCTGAGAATCTCTACCCACCACCCCCATACATCTGGTTTTCTTGTGAACAAGCCAGAGGTGTGAATGAGTGAGAACATTATACTGTACTGTGTAACTGTGATGTGCAAATTACAGAGAAGTGCAACCTCAGCACAGCAATGACTGTATCTAATGAAAACTGAACTCTTTTATATTGATTTGAAGAATCAGTGGCACTAAGCTACAGCGGGGGCAGGACGGGGGATGTTCTGTAAAGAAATAACAGCAGGCAGTGATTTCACATATCCAGGATATTCATATGCTCCTTCATAGACATACATATTGTGTAAAACAAGTCAGCAGTTTGAAATACCCATATTTATTTTTTTAAGATTGCATTTTTTTGTTTCACTCAAAATGAAAGAGCTCCATGTTTAATCTCTTATTAAATTGTTCTGCACACTGATGGGCTCTGCTAATTCCTCCCCCCCACCCCACCACACCACATCTGTTCAGCTTGCCTAATGAAATTTCGGCACTCCAAAAGAAATTGTTCCTTCAATCCTTGGTGTGATACCCAGAAATGATAACAGACCATTGGGAAATGGCCAGATTAGAAACCAAAATTGAGGGGGCCCTTATATTGGTTGGGGGAAGCCCTGTTAGCAACTTCCTAAAAAACCTAAACCAGGGTTAACCATGGCTGCTGCTACAACATTGCCAACTCTACATTACAGAAACTGGCATGTTTAATCATGCTTGAAAAACATGCTTGTACCCCAGCTGTGTTATGGTTTTCATGTCTTTGTGGACAGCAAAACAACACATTAAATAGGTGAGGGAAGTGTATTTTAACCCTCAAAGGTAGTTCCCTGCTGTGATTGTCATGGTTTTGGTTTTATGTTCATACAAGCACGAAGAAACTATATTATAACATGGCTGGGTTACAGGTATGTGAAAATTGGCTGTTTTGTTGTGGAGGAAGGGCCACAATTTCCCTGGCCAGTGTATGCAGTGCATCACTGTGCTACAAACCCATTTACTGACCAGTGTATGTTGTATTTTGGAGTTCCTTTCAAACAGGACTATAGCCTGCAAAAACTAGCGTCCTGTTTACACTACAATTATGAACTGTGTCAGGGGACCTGGTTATAATTGTCCCTGACCCAGTCTATTTTCCAGTGTAGATGGAATGCTGAGTGTTTTATAAGCAGCCTAATAGTTATGGTCTTGTCTCTGTTGTAAACTAGAGCTGTTACAACCAAAGGACCACCGTTGTTACCAGCTCCCTGATGCAGTTGTAGCGTAGATGGCGCTGCAGACGTGTACGCTGTGTGGCAATGAAAGCGTGAGCTCAGTGCCTTGCTCTGTATCCACTAGCTGCAGGGAGCCAAGTCCGTGACAAATTACTGGGGCATTATCTCCCCCTCCTTATCTATTGGCGGCCGGCCTGCCTGTCATCTGGTAAGCATATGGGTAAAGGCAGCTAGTTTTTAGCAGTTAGGATGCAAGACTGGTGCTTGTCTACTACTGACTGAAATACTTTGGCTTGTGTTTTGTGGCCACACTATGAATATCTGGAACCAAGAACTTCCCAGGACCGTGTACTGAGCAGGAAGGATAGTTGTAGTTGCTCGTCTCTGTTGCAGCTGCTGGTGAGTCGGATTCACCGACAGCCTTTTGGCTACAGACCTCCGCTGAACAGTTCTGATTTTGCAAGCTGCCCCTGGCAAACCGGTACCCGCAGGGACGTGCTTTGTCTTGCTCATCAGCTGCTACTTTGCTGGGCAGATCCTTCCCCTTTGCGCCTTTCAAAAGCCACCAGCGGGGCCTGCGGCGGTGCGAGGAGACAGCGACGTTAAACCGGAGCAAGCGTGCGTGGCGCCGGTCACCCGCGGAGTTGCACCAGTTCAACACACCCAAGCGCGGCCCCCGCTTCGTTAAACCGATGCCACGGCTGCGCGGCCTGGGGGAAGGGGCGGATACGGCAGCGCTGGCTCGCAAGGGAGCTCGCGGCTCCTCTAGCCCCAGCCGGGCTCGCTGGGCGCGAGCGCAGCGCCCCAGCCTGGCCGGGCAAAGCTACCGCCGCGCGCGCGGCAATGCCTGGGTACGGGCCGGGAGCGCGCGCGGCCGGCTCTGTGACGTAAGAGTCTGCACCGCGTTCTGTGCCAGGCTTCGGCGGGCAGGGTGGAGCACACCGTTCCCGCGGCCGGGCTCCGCCCCCCACCTGTCGCCACCCTCCTCGCCCTTTAAGCAGGCCGGCCTCTGCCGTGACGTCATGGCTGGCCCCGCCCCGCCCGCGCCGGCATTGGGCCATCCCGGCTGACGTTGGCACGGAGGTGTTCGGAAGCGGCGGGCGGGGAGGCTGCCGGCTGCCCACCCTCAGCCGGGCGCCCTGCTCACGTGAGGTGAGTGACGGGGGTGAGAGCCTGCAGGGGGCGTAGCCAATCACAGCTGTTCTCCGGGATGGGGTGTGCGGCGTGAATGGCAGGGGGGCGGCTGGAGGAGGGGGCTCGGGTGGAGCAGGGCTGGTGGGTGTGCGGGGCCGGGGGAGGGCGGGCTGAGCACCTGGGTGGGCTCAGGGGGCAGCTGGGACCCCCCCCCCCGTTCTCCCTCCGACGGGCTGGCCCGGGCTAGAGCCGTGGGGGCCCGGGGCTGCTGGTCTAAGCCGGGGAGCAGCGGAGTTGCCCCTGAAGCCCCGCCGCCCCTCTTTCCACTCACGTCTGGCTTTTGTGTCAGAAATAGCCGGCCACTCGCTTCTGCAGGACCCCAGCAGGCAGTGCCGGGGCAGCCGGGTCCCTGTGCCCTTCCCCGCTGCCCCCCCGCAGGAGTCGCCATCGCACGCCGGCCGGAGCAAGCGGGAGCCTCAGTTGCCTGAGGAATCAGCGGCTGGAAACCGGGCAAAAGGAGGAAGAAGGCCGAAGGGTCTGAGATGGAGGAGCCGCTCTGCTGCTGCGAGTACATTGACCGGAGGGGGGAGAAGAACCATCTAGTGGCCTGTTGCTGTGACTGCGAGGACCTCGATGAGGGCTGTGAAAGGTAAAGAGCCTAGTCTCTAATCTGCCTTTACAGAGGGGGGCTCATACCACGCTCATTACCGTGGTATCTTGAGTGTCTCCCCCCACTCTTTAACCAGCTTCTTTAGAAAGGGGCACTGTGTGGTCAGGCTCAGCTTTGGAAACCCAGTCTACACATAGCTGCTCCATTTGGTACTTTTAAACATCTCCCTGTCAGATAGGAGTGGTTGTCTGTGTCAAGTGCCAATTGACAAGGGACTGGGCATTTTGGGAATGTCAAAAGCCTTCTGCCTGGTTGGGATAAAGGCTGGGGTAATAGAGCAGGCTGGGAATTTCACAGCAAAACAGGATTTCATCAGAAAATTCTTGTTTGTTAAACCCAAAATGTTATGTGGAAACTTACTGGGTTCAAAGAACTTTCACTGAAGCACAGGCAGGGTTCCTGCCTGCCTGGTTTCCTGCCAGCTTGCATGCAGGGCTGCTAGAGACCCAGGACTTCCAGGGTCTGCAGCATTAGGGTAAGCCCCACAGTGTGGACTGCCCCAGAGCCAGAGATCTGTGGACACCCAGACCTGATTCTTGTCAGTTTCACAGCTGCTATTCATCTGGTTTCTGAATCAGGGACAGATTTTGTTGAAGTGGGTAGATGGAATCACAGAAGTTAGAGAGTGAAAGGCTTAATATTAATAGAATAACCTTGCGTTGGTCTTTAGAAATTTCTTTAAAAAGGCACATGTCCTGTCTGAGAGAGATTACAGGTTACATCAGATAGGCATAGAATAGGAAGAAATGGGAAGGGAAATAGGGAGTGAGTCAAAGTGATTGATGTGAAGTGATTGAATCTTGTGGGTTCTGATTAGACTGTAAGGAGAGACTGAACTAAGAGGGGAGTAGACAGCACAGAAGTGTCTCATGTATGTGAGCAAAATCTGTGCTTTTCCCTAACAGGTGGCTGACGTGCAGATCTTTGCCCCCGGGGACTTTAGAGAGAATTGCAGACACCATCTTGGATCGCTTCCGCATCCCCTGGCTTAAGGGGGCCATAAAGATCAATATCAGCCTGCTCCCACCACTCGTCCTGCTGCCAGTCTTCCTCCACATAGCAGCTCTGCACTTCCTGTTGGCACTTGTTATCCTGACATCCCTTCCTGTGGTGGTGCTGTGGTACTACTACCTCACACACAGAAGAAAGGGACGGACTCTCTTCTTTTTGAGCCTGGGGCTGTTCTCTCTGGGGTACATGTATTATGTGTTCCTCCGGGAAGTGGTTCCCCGAGGCCATGTGGGGCAAACTCAGGTGGTTATTCTCACCTGTGGGCTAATTCTCCTGCTTGTGGCCCTGTCTCAAGCCAAGAGAGACCCTGGCTACCTTGCCAGCCAAATGAGCAATGACAAATCACCATGCCAAGGCAGCAATGACTTGCCAAACAGGAAAATCCTGGGGAGTTCCAATGGGCTTCACGGAGCAGCTGTGTCTGGCATTGCCAGCTGTCATGCTAAGAACAGTGATGCCAAGGGCTATTCTAGAACGTTGGCCGAGGGACTAGACAGAGCAAAGGAGGACTGGTGCACCAAATGTCAGCTGATTAGGCCACCTCGGGCTGGACATTGCCGGTTGTGTGGCATATGTGTAAGGAGACTGGACCATCACTGTGTCTGGTAGGTGCCATGGACTTCTGAGGTTGTTGTTTAAGGTTAAAGAAGTTGTTGCTCTTTGATCCAGATGCTAGCAGTCAAATAGGGCTGCCACTTGGATTTGGTGCCTTTCATTTTGGTACAGAGAGCTGTCATTTGCCCTAAGTAGGGTGACCTGATAACTAGCCAACTCTGGTGTAGGAGATCTGTGTTTCAAGACCAGGTTTTGGTCTCTGGGTCCTAGTCTGTCTGCAATGACAGTTTTAGGGAAATTTCCCACTGTGACTTTAGAACCAGTACAGTTCCACTGAGTGGAGTGCTAGTGATGTAAGAAAGGGGTCCGGTTTTTTTTACCGCCATGATGTTTAAATATGCTCTAAGCAGGTATAAATTTTGTGACATGCTAGCACTCCTGCAATTGCTTCCACCACTGGAGCCGCACTGGTGCTACAGCAGCAGGGGGAGAGTCACTAAAATTGCCAGTGTAAATGCAGCCCAAGATCCCAGGGATGGTGGTGTGTGGATATATCAAGCAAAGAGACGTCACCTTTCTTAGGGTTTTAGGAAAGGCTAAGAGCCTGCCAGCAGGCAATTGACAGGATGTGGGAGGCTCTCCCAGAGCTATATTGACACTGGCAGGATCTGAATATGCTGTTTTTACATTTCCTTAATTATTGGCCTAAATTACTAGCCTGTGCCCTTGAGTGGCTTTATGTGCACTCTGGTGAGTGTATTATACAGACACACCTTGGAACCAAATTCTCTGCCAGTCAAGGGAGAGAGACACTTTTTTTTTTTTTAAGTAAAGAAAAATGTTTTATAAAATGTTCTTTCCTTTGGAGGATTAACAGCTGCGTAGGGGAGCGGAACCACCGAGCCTTTATCCTTGTGCTATCACTCTTCCTGCTCACCTCCATTTATGGAATTACACTGACCCTGGACACCATCTGTAGGGGCCAAAATATGTTCATAGCGCTGTTCTACTGCCCAGGGACCTATGCAGACTACAGGTGAGAAATCTTCTCAGGGACAGGGCACGGGGTGGGGACATGGGTCCTTCCTCAGAGGTCAGATCATGTAGCTCAGTTCCCACTTGTTACTTGCTTCCAGTTCCGGAGGCCCCAGTCCATCTCCTATGGCCCGCATCATGCCTGACAAACAATGAATTTATCCTCACAACTCCTGGGAGACTGAGAAGTGCTGTCCCCATTCTACAGCAAGGGATGCTGTAGGCACAGAGTTAGTTTCTCAGGGTCCCATAGAAAGTCAGTGGCAGAGCCAGGACTGGAACTCAGTTCTCCTATGTCCCACTCCTGTGCCTTAAACATAAGACCATCCTACTTGTCCCTCCATCTCTGTCCTTTCACCTCATCCTCAGTGTATGAGTCTTCCAAGCTGTTGCTTCTTCATCTGACTCCCTCCACCAATCCCTGCTGCCTGAGTCCCCAGACTTCCTTTCTTACTCTCTGGCTCCCTTCAAAGATCCTCACCTGCTCCCTTTCGCTGCCTCTCCAGTGCTTAGGAGCTCTCATGCTGCCTGGCTGCATCCTGCCACCCCTTCATCAGCTCCACAGATCCTCCTTCCATTCAGCTGCCTCTGTGTTGTCCTGTAGTTCCAAGATTTATTTTTATTATCCAGTAGCACCTAGAAGCCCCTATTGGGATGGGCTCCCCTTTGGACTAGATCCTGTACAGCTTACACAGTAGCTGACAGCCATTGCTTTGAAGAGGTTACAGTCTAAATCAGGGGTGGGCAAAATACGGCCTGCAGGCCGGATCCGGCCCATCAGGGCTTTGGATCCAGCCCGCGGGATTGCCACCCCAGTGGAGCCATGGGGCTAAGGCAGGCTCCCTGGCTGCCCTGGCCCCATGCCGCCCCCAGAAGTGGCCGGCACCATGTCCCTGCAGCCCCTGAGGGAGTGGGGGGGCAGAGGGCTCCAAGCACTGCCCTCACCTGCGGGCACTAGCCCCCATTGGCTGGGAACAGGGAACTGTGGCCAATGGGAGCTTTGTGGGAGTTACCCGCAGGTGAGGGCAGCTCACAGAGCCCTCTGCCCTCCCCTCCCCCAGGGGCCGCAGGGAGCCTGCCTTAGTCCCGCTGCGCGCTGCTTCCACCCTTGAGATGCTCAAGGTAAGCAGCGCCAGGTTGGAGCCTGAACCCTTCCTGCACCCCAACCCACTGCTCTGAGCCCCCTGCCTCAGCTTCCACCCCTCCTGCACCCTGAGCCCCTTCCTGCACACCGTACCCCTACCCCAGCCCTACATTCATGGCCCTGTATGCAATTTCCCTACCCAGATGTGGCCCTCGGGCCAAAAAAAATTGCCCACCCCTAGTCTAAATAGACAAGATCGGGAGTGGGGAGAAGGAATTCAATATACAAGCAAGTGATCAGGGAGGTTGGGAGATGAAATGCCAGGTCCAAGAGTTTTGGGGATTACTGGGTGGTGTGTAGCTGGGGAGTGGCGGTGATGTAGGGAAGGAAAGAGGTTGAGTTGTAGGAGAGGAGGTGGGAGGGCAATGGAGAGGTTGTGTTTGTGACTGCAGCAGAGACTTAACCAGTCCAAGTTAGGTGTAGGTCAGGACATCCAGTGGTTGCCGCCATGCAGAGTTTGGCCTTCATAGTCTAGCGGATTTTATAAGGTGTCCTGAAAGATCACCCCTTTCTACTCCCATGCAACTGGTGTGGGAGAGTGGACCAGGCTGTTAGTGTCTAGAGCATTTGAGTGGCTAGATTCAATGAGCAGACAGGGAATGAGGGCTGGTGGGTCCCAGACTGCAGTTGCTTCCTTCTGTGACTGTATAAGTTGAGCTCCCCTTAGAGTTTGTAAAACAGTGTGATCTAGTGGTTAGGGCAGTAGAATGTGAGTCAGACCTCCTTTACCCAGCGTCACCAAAGATTTGCTGGTGTGACTCTGAGTGTGTGACTTCACATCTCTGCATGAGTTTGTCCAGCTATAAAAAGGGCTTAGTGCTTGCCTCTCTCCCAGGCATGGTGACAAAAACATTAACATTTATACAGTGCTGAAACAGAGGCTAGAACACTGGACTGAGATTCAGGAGGTCCGGGTTCAAATCCTGGCTCTGGTGGTGACCTCAGTTTCCTCACCTGTACAATGGGCATATTGATACTGCCCTCCTGTGTAAAGCACTTTGAGTTCTACTGATGAAAAGCACTAGATAAGAGCTTAGTTTTATTATTATGAGTCCCCAATCTGGGCCTCAGTTTCCCCACCTGTAAAAGGAGGATGATACTGGCTTTTGTAAAACATGTGGCATTCTACTGGTGAAAAGTGCTGTATAAGAGCTGGGTATTATTATTATTTTTTATTATTGGAAATGTATATGGCTGTGTAAGTGCTAAGCATCATTATTAGCGATGTTGTGGGGCTTTAATGTCTGTAAAACCCTTTGGGATCACCTGATGAAAGGGGCTGTTGTAGCAGATATGGAAAGGGACAGAAGGGAGATCTGTTACCAGGGGAAATCTCTCTCTCAATCTCTGAAGCTACGGATTAAAGCAGCTGTGCCCACATTAAATGGCTTCCTTCCCATCTCTTTCCCCACTGCCAGCTCCGCTCTGTCATTCACGTGTGTGTGGTACTGTGCCATTGTAACGGCCGGGATGGGCTACATCCTCCTCATCCAGCTATTGAACATCAGCTACAACGTGACCGAGAGGGAAGCTCGGCTGGCTCTGCGGGAGGACACCGGGCGCAGGCTTCTGGGCGGGATTGTGGTAGACACGGGCAAGTATAACCAGGGCTTCCTGTACAACTGGGGCCAGTTTTTGACCCTGGGGTCACCCACTCCTCAGCACTCTGCTGAAGACATTGTGTGAAATCCCTTTCCCACTGATCGCAGTGACATTCTGTGGAGGTGAATGGCTCCTTCCACAGGGATCCCACTGCCATTCCCTACGAACTTGGAGGCTGTGCCCATCTCATCATCGGTGTCTGAAGAGGCATTAAAGGACAGATAGCTCTTGTACACCAAAGGCCAAAAGTAGGGTGCAGAATGAATTAAGCCATATGCACCAACCAGGAGAGATGAAATCACACTCCTACCCCACCTGTCTCCACACAAAGAAATTATGCACAGTTCAGGAAGATTAACAACACAAGACTTTGAGAACATGGATGCTCCATGTCTAGATTTCAGAGCCAAGATAATCAAATGCCAGGCTTCAGGCCTCAGCTGGACACTGCAGGGTTCAGGACAGACTTCCCTCTCTTATCCATGTGCAGCATTTCACAAATGATGTGATGCCTTGTGCTGATGAGGCGAACTATAATGTGTACCAAGAGCAAGCCATTCCAAGAGACAGGATCGCAATCATAAAGGATTAAGGGGAAGATATTTAAAAGGGGCTTTGTCTTGTGGTAGCTTTAAGAACTAACTAGGACCACTCTTCTCTCTTGTGGGCATATTTTTCAATCTTCCATTCCAACCTATCCATAAAGCTGCATCAGCTATTAGTGCTTCTCTTAAGTGCCTTTGTGAGCAGTACAGCTATAGGGCTGTTTGAGGTCCTGTCCTCTCTTAGCCGCCCCCAAAGGGGCTATTCCATCTGTGTGTGAGCGGAGGACTGATCCCTCCTGTGCCAGTGATTTCTTTCCTCTGCTTCTCTGAGTTGATCCAAGAGCTTGACTCCCTTGAAATATTTTTGTTCCATTAGCAATTGCTAGCACCACACAGCTGGTAAATATTTTTCAAGTAAGAAAGCTTTAAGTTCCCAAGTAGCTGTTACTCATTCTGGGGCAGTGGCCCAGGTGGGAAGTAAATAGACCTTTGTCTGATGCTGCTACTGGCTTGTGATTTCCCCCCCTCCCTGTGATGAGAGAGGAATAATAGTACTCCTGGGAGATGGCTCACAGCTGAAGTACAGCTGCCCAGATCTCTGTCCCCCAATCATTGAGAATGTGCTCTACCCCCAGTAGACCTGCTTCTCAAAGGAACTGGAAAGGCAAGATTTAACTCGGAGGTCTGGGGATGAGGGGAGGGTTTGTTGGGCCTCACAGAAGACTGCTAAATGAAAATGTTGGTTGCAATGTTGTATAGTCAGGATATTAGAGAGACGAGGTGAGTGGGGTAATATCTTGTATTGGACCATCTTCTCTTTGGTGAGAGAGAGAAGCTTTCAGGCTCGCGTGATCTGAAGAAGAGCTCTGTGTAAGCCCAAAACCTTGTCTCTTTCACCAACAGACTTTGATCCAATGAAAAATATTACCTCCCTCACCGTGTCTCTCAAGTGAAATGGTTGGCGGGGGTTACAGCGGGGTTGCTAGAGGCCTGTGAGGACTGAGTGCACCTGCCTCTCAACCACACCTACCTGGGCTCCAGTTTTAGCTGAAATCACAAGGGATGTCATTTGCAGATCTTATGTCTATCCCTGTTTGTGCACATTGTAAACACCACTGTAATTTGATATGCCTGGCTAGACAAGCCCTGGGCTCAGAGAGCATTGGAGTATTGTAGATCCAGACTGAGATGCACCGGCAGAGATGAGAGGAATCTCACTGTAATTATTAATATGTGTCCACTCCACAAAAACAACAATCAATGAGTAGCCCCCTTGGTGGCAGACAGACCAAGGACTGATTGGAGACTTGAACTCCCCTCTCCTTGCTTAGAGGTCAACTCTTTAGGGCAGGGTTGATAAAGTGTATTACCAAAGGGTGTGTGTGGGGTGGGGGAGGAGAGAGCAAAAAGGCAAGCTTCCCCTCCCCGTCTTACTGTACATTCAGCCCCCAATCTGCTAGTCTGGCACCTGTCACCATCACCGCTCAAGATACAATGCCCAAGTTCAAGTCAATATGCCCCTCTTTACACTGTTCTGTTGCTTGCTAAAGTGGTATATGCAACTTCTGTGCCCTACAGCATAATTAATGAGCCTTAGGAACTGCTGTGCTTGGAGCCCAGTGACATGGAAAGAGCTGCTGACTTGTGCAGTCCCCTTTTTGTGATCACTTTAAAGGGGAGAAACCTCTGTCTCCAGTCAGAGGGAAGGAAAGAAGAAAATCAAGAGATGTGGAGACCTCTGGCCCTTTATTATCCCCATTTCAATGAGAAAGCAGTCACATGGATCACACTGCTCGTCCACTGGCATGATTAGTTTCTAAGGTGCCACAAGTACTCCTTTTCTTTTTGCGAATACAGACTAACACGGCTGTTACTCTGAAACCTGGCATGATTATGATGATCTCACTTCTCCTGGGACTGGAGTTATGTTCATATCAAGAGCTTGCCTTAATGCTACTTAACTGCAAATGTGTCTGTAGCAGAAATACATTTAGTGGGGCTGTGGGGAGCCTAGATGGAAGAGTTCTGCCTCATACAGTGATCTCTCTCAAACCTCTGTCCTGTTGGGAACTTGGAAAGGTTGAGATAATGTTGCCTTCTGGGCAGAAAAAAGCCACTAGAGGGCATGTGGTGTAGAGCACAGAACTAGGAGCTAGGACCTTGGGCAAGTCACCTAACCTTTCTATGCTTGTTAACCCCTCTGTGAAGGGGGAATAAAACTCTGAACTGGTGTGTTTACCAGTGCCATCTAGTGGGTGGAATTGGAGCTGCTCAACTGTGTGTCAGGCCCAAACAGCTTCAAGTGGTTAGAGGCCTGTGTTTTTGCTGCAGGAGGATCTGAATTTTATTCCTACTGCATGGGAAGTTCTAAGTGGCCATAGAATGCACTCTGGTGGCAAATGCACTGTCTTAAATGGCCACCTTCTTGTTTACAGTCCTAGCCTTCCTGAGAGAGGATTACCTCATGAATGTCTTTGGAGAGGGAAAGCACAATGTTGACTTTTTGCTCTGTTTGTACAGTGCCTGGCACAATGGGGTTCTGGTCTATGATTGGGGCTCCTAGGCACTATAGTGATATAAATACTAATATCGGGAAGTAATGCTGTTCTGTCCTTTTCATGGTAAGAGCTTCAGATTTACTCTGTTTTGGGGTTTGGAGCTTCCTTTGAGTACCTACAGTGCAGCAGAAAGTCCAAGAAGGGCAATGCCCCCCTTTTCATTTCTATTGAGGGTGGATTATCTCACATTCTTTGCTTTGCCCACCCTTAGTCCAATGACACAAGGTTAAACTTCCAGCCAAATGTTAAAATCCACCACAGTAGTGGACATAAAGAGAGAGTCTTGGGGCTGTGAAAAAGGGATAGAGATGCAGTTCGTGCAATAAAGGAAGGCAGGCTGGTGAGGGATAGATGGGGAGCACACTGCATTTGACAGATGAGCTGCAGGTTGGGCACCCAGCTGGATCCAACAGATACTTAAATCTAAGCTCCTTGGGGCAGGGAGCAGTCACTTACTTGTCTGTAAATAGTCATGCATGCTCATAACAATCACAAAATCATTACCATTCTGGCCCTTTAAAGGCTCTCCTGAGCTGCAGAAGAGGAGTGTCTAGAGCTGGTAAAAGTCTGGGGACTCTAGCAAATTTTTAAATTGTTTTTCCTGGTTTTCTGCCTCAACATTTTGAAATGTAAAAAGATTTATCCCGTTTTGGTAGCATCCTTCTTAGAGACTTTCAGTGCTATTCAGTGGGATTCACTTTACACACCAGGAAGAATTTTAAAGGACTAGGACTGTCATAATACTACTAAAATTGCACAGATACTAGCATCCTGGTTGGTGAATTTTAGTGAAAGCGTTAAATGCATGATACGAGCGATAACTTGGCACTCTGCCATAACTGCCTCTTCTCAATTTTGCATTCGTGCTCTGGTAGATGAGTGACCTTTTTTTGAAGACCATTTCTTGACTTTCACCTTTACCCAAATGACTGAAGTCCCTGCTAACCAAGAAATGCCAGAGATTCCAATCCTATTTCAGACTCCAGGCTGTAATGGTGCTTTCCCCCTTCGAAACAGACTGCTTCGAGTGTCTTAAAAAAAATCATGCGCTTTAAAGGTTTCTTCTCTAGACAAACGAATTCTGCCTAGTGTCTTAATAATCACATGTGCTATGGCTTCCTTCCCTGTGTAAATGCATATTGCCTCATTAGAGCAGGATGTGTGTGTGTGATTATGGATGTATTTTCCCTATCTCTGCTATGTTTTCAATGGAGGCACCGGCAAGGATGTTTGTCAAATGAAAACCCTGCAAGGGACGAGGTGAGATCCTTCCTGAAATCAGGAATCTGACTTCCCAAGAGTTTACGTCATTAGGGAAATGGTTTTAATGATAAAATGAAAAATACAGTGTCTGAAAGAAGAATTGCTTCTAACCTGGTTGTTTTTTCGTAAATGACAGGAGGAACCCTAAATATAAAATGCTGTTGTGTGAGCTTTATTAAAAGGATTGTGTTGGGTGGCCACTTTGTAACATGCCCAGTGTTTTCAGAGGGGTGTAGTTATGAGTTCAAATAAATAAAAACTATCTTTAGAGTGGTCTTGATTAATTTATACTATGTTACAGTGCAGATTAACTGAATGCTTCCGGGCAATCGTACTGGGTTACAGAGACTTGCATTTCTAATCAAATCCAGCCAGGTCAGTAGTGACTGAAAGCTACCGCCATCTAGGGGCTGTGAAATGAATTTGGATGTTGGGGGGAGATGGCCCAATTCCCAGTGAGTAAGCAGCCATAGTACGACACCATCATCACATCTGGTATTGCCTTGTCACTCCTAGTCTCAAAGGGAAAAGGATTGAACTTCCCCAAGTGTTTCCTCATAACCTCGAGGACATAGGTTTCGACCATTTAAATTCTGCATCAATTCAAGTTTGAAAGCTGGAGGCAAACTCTAAAACAGTCACCAGCTGAGGCTGAATCTATTTTCTCATTATGCCAAAATCTCTTACCATCAAGGGGGTGAGGTGTAAGTGTTTGATGGGATAAATCTTAAATTTGGAAAACCATAGCATCCACTCAGAATGTTTTACAGGTGTCCTGTACAATCTGCCAATAGCCTTATCAGAAGGAGCCTGGGCTCTGGCTGCTCTGTGTGCGATTATTTCAGCTGTTTGGCTGAAATCAGCGGGGGCAAGGTCTGATTCAGAAGAAAACTGGTGTTATGGTAAAGTTTCATCCCTGTGGACTTTAGTCCCAAGAGCTGCATTTCTAACCCGTTCACTAGCACTAAATTCATGAGAAACTGCACCTATCTGAACTGTTAAATCCTAGACTGTGAGGGACATAACTGCAGCAGTCCAGGCCTTCACAGGCATCTGACAAAAAGCTAAGCACCACCCAGTGACATGGTCTCTGCTGGAATCCTCCAAACTAGGAAGTCTGCCAGAGTGTGGGTGGGTCTGATAAACTAGCAGGAAGAAAAGGGAGGATGAGAATGCTGAAGAGCACCTAGGGCCCATCTATCATGCATAACCATGGGTTTGAGATACCTCATGTTTTGTGTGCTCTATCTAAGATGCATTATTTTCAGAGATAGTGCTGAGCAAACACTAATTGAAGTTAGTAAGAGCTGTGCATGCCCAGCTCAAACCCAAGGTGCCACAAATTTAGCATCCAAAAATTGAACCCATCTGTTTCAAGCCATATGAGGGGTTGGTTCAGAAGAACCTTCCCCCAGGGCAAGGTTATTCCAGAATCTTCCTTTGCCCGTACCAGACACAGGATAGCGGTGGATGATGTCCTGCTCCAGTATGGCAATTCCTATGTTCCCACAGCTGTCCCTGGAAAAGCCCTGAACTGTCCCGTCACCAGCTGCCTGCTGCTCTACCTTGATGACAAAGGCAGGGTCACATTGGGTTTCTCATCTCACTAACTGCAATTTTACCTATACCAGGAATCCAGCCTTAGAGGGGGGTAGCGGGAGAACATACCGTTCCCACATGACAGCTTCCTGACTGGTGCACGAATACAGGAGGATGAGGGAGGATTAAAATGTTCTCTCTATAAAAAGGAGGCCGGTAACCTGAGAACGGAAGGGCTGGCTCTAATGCATCCTAATATGTAGAGACTGCACTGGTGAGATTTCCACGGGTCCAGTGTGCACCAAGAGGCAGACACTGCTGCTACTGTTCTATCATCACACATTAGCCAGGAACGCACCAATGGGTGGAGGGGAGTCTAAATTGCATTGAAGAATTGAAGCTGGCTAGGTTGGTCCTCCGCTCTTCCCTTCTGCCCATGTTCCCAGTCTGCTGATCTTTCTCCAAAGGAGATCTTATCCCTTCTGCAGTGCCCACCCTCTCCCCCACCTACACAAGCAATCTCCCCAGTGCCCTTCCAGCTGCTGTTCTCTCACACAATCTGACCTTAATGCTTCTAGCTGATCTCCCACCACACTCACCTGTCCTCCATCCACACACCTTCAACTCCTTTCCACCCCAAGGTAAGTGCCCACATGACTTGACAGCAGTCAGGTCTGTAACCAAGATTTGGGCAACAGGCATGCCTTGTGTTACTTAGCATTTGAGAAGTAGGCTGTGGAAGGGAAAATTAGGGAACGATAGTCTTGTTAGGATAGAACTGAGGAGCTGTTAGGCTGTCATGGTACAGGGTGTGCTTTGTAACTCGCCCTGCTCTCCATCCAATCCTCGCACCCAAGTAGACAAAAGCCTGAGAAGAGAGGACCCTTGTTTCCAGCTTTGTTACACAAGTGAGAGAGAAGCAAATTCCAGTCTCCAAATGCCTGTGTCTATTACTCAGGTGTTCAGAGCTGGGGACTGTTAGGAAGAATGCCCTAGCGGATCTCAGCAGGCATAGCAATCACAACTATCTAATATAGACATGAGATTTTTTTAAACAACTGTACTAACCAAATCCCCATGTGTAGGCTAGAGCACTATTTCTTAACTCAGCTGCAACACTTTGTAACAAGTTAAGGCCTAATCTTGATTAGGATGTAAACGGGTGATGGTAACTCATGTTAGTTAGTGTCCAGCAAACGCTTTCTAAACCTCTAATCGAGACAAGGCAAGTTGTACTTCAGCACATGCGAAACTAGTAGAGTTAAATTAACTTGTGGGGAGCCCAGGCTTCAACACCACCACTTTAGCTTATGCTAAAGTTCAGCTTGCCTTGTTCTGGACTAGAGTTTTAGAAGTTATCTGATCATGGTAGCTAGCTTGATCTAACTAACAATACATCTTTAAATCCTAGTCTAGACAAGGCCTACGTGTGGTTACAAACAAAGGATGTAGCAGCACTAGGAACAGACTAGGAAAAAGGGGGCTTTTTTAAAAATGGAACTAGTTGCTATGATTTGAAACGCCACTCAGCACCATGAGTAGATAGTTTCATGCCTATACACTTGAGTTAGCGGGTTGTGCTATAAGTTAGACTTGCTGCTAGGGTCGATCCCCATCCAACTAATGGTTTTAACGATGTTCAAGTGTCTACATAAAGTGCTATGTTTGTGTTTCAAATCCTGTTAGCAAACTCAATGGCAAAACACCTGCTTCTAAAGGTTAGACTCCCTCTCCTCCCCCAATACAACAGTTTAGGAACAGTTCCTTATGGGGGCAGGGCTTCGTGTAAAGCTCAGCAGGACATGGGTTGTTCAATGATGCAGCTATTTTTGAGGGTAAAAGGACTCCATTCATTTAATAGAATCATAGAATATCAGGGTTGGAAGGGACCTCAGGAGGTCATCTAGTCCAACCCCCTGCTCAAAGCAGGACCAATCCCCAGCTAAATCATCCCAGCCAGGGCTTTGTCAAGCCTGACCTTAAAAACTTCTAAGGAAGGAGATTCCACCACCTCCCTAGGTAACCCATTCCAGTGCTTCACCACCCTCCTAGTGAAAAAGTTTTTCCTAATATTCAACCTAAACCTCCCACACTGCCACTTGAGACCATTACTCCTTGTTCTGTCATCTACTACCACTGAGAACAGTCTAGATCCCTCGTCTTTGGAACCCCCTTTCAGATAGTTGAAAGCAGCTATCAAATCCCCCCTCATTCTTCTCTTCCACAGACTAAACAATCCCAGTTCCCTCAGCCTCTCCTCATAAGTCATGTATTCCAGTCCCCTAATCATTTTTGTTGCCCTCCACTGGACTCTTTCCAATTTTTCCACATCCTTCTTGTAGTGTGGGGTCCAAAACTGGACGCAGTACTCCAGATGAGGCCTCACCAATGTTGAATAGAGGGGAACGATCACGTCCCTCGATCTGCTGGCAATGCCCCTACTTATACATTCCAAAATGCCATTGGCCTTCTTGGCAACAAGGGCACACTGTTAACTCATATCCAGCTTCTCGTCCACTGTAACCCCCAGGTCCTTTTCTGCAGAACTGCTGCCTAGCCATTCGGTCCCTAGCCTGTAGCGGTGCATGGGATTCTTTTGTCCTAAGTGCAGGACTCTGCACTTGTCCTTGTTGAACCTCATCAGATTTCTTTTGGCCCAATCCTCTAATTTGTCTAGGTCCCTCTGTATCCTATCCCTACCCTCCAGCATATCTACCTCTCCTCCCAGTTTAGTGTCATCTGCAAACTTGCTGAGGGTGCAATCCATGCAATCCTCCAGATCATTAATGAAGATATTGAACAAAACTGGCCTGAGGACTGACCCTTGGAGCACTCCACTTGATACCGGCTGCCAACTAGACATGGAGCCATTGATCACTACCCGTTGAGCCCAACAATCTAGCCAGCTTTCTATCCACCTTACAGTCCATTCATCCAGCCCATGCTTCTTTAACTTGCTGGCAAGAATACTGTGGGAGATCATGTCAAAAGCTTTGCTAAAGTCAAGGAACAACATGTCCGCTGCTTTATTTGCAGATACAGCCACATTGTGTCAAACCACAAGACAAGAGTACTGACAACAGAAAGGCTTCCCGGGCTCTGCTCCAGTGCAAAAAGGCACGTTTCGGTTCTGCGCTTCCTGTCCCTGAGGGAGGAAGTTCAGTGTTTCAATTCGCCAGCCCTATGCTAAAGGCAGCAAAAATCCCTGGGGCGGTTTGGAAGCAAAGTGCATCTGGCCTGGAATTTATCCTGCCTTGATTCTCGTGTTCTAGCCCTGCTCACTGCCTGTCTGATGGGGTGTTGCTCTGGTGTGTTCCCACTGTGGGAAAGCAGCCTTGTGGCTAAAGAGTGACACCAACAGTCCAGTTTCCACTGTCATCCTCAGGTTAGACTGAACGGTAAAAGTGGCACTTGAAACACAAGTGGCCATGGGCCCTAGAACACCTGCTTTGCCCCCCACTGCACCAAACCAGGAAGAGCTCCTGTCATTCACAGGGGTAAGCTCACATCACTAGCTGAAGCCTTCCACTTAGGTCCACTCTGCTCATCAAGGAGGGAGCGTTGCCCAGAGTCCTTCCTGTCATCTTCGGAAGTCGGGGAGAATTTCGGCTACTCTCTTGCGTAGCTGCTCTCTCCTTGCCTCTTTTTCTCTTTCCTCCTTCATCAGTGCTGGGTACTGCCTCCAGGCCCTGAACATGGTCAGTGTTATTCTCCTTTAAAAAAGGGAGAGGGAAAGGACAGATGAATGGACAGAGCCATCACACACGGCCATTAAAAGCCTCTGCTCTATTCTAAAACAGCCAGAGACCCCCAGGATTCATCCCCTCTATTGCTACAGTCAGGTCAGTGACAGATTAAAACTGTCCAGTGCAGGCAGTTTAATTACAGATGTCAATCATCCCAGAATACTAACACTGTGCCCTTCTCGCTTGCCTTCCCTCCAGATCTCACTCCTCTCACTGGAAGGATTCATTAGTCAGTGTTTGCCGAGTGCTCTGAAGATGAAAGGTGTTATATAAAGGCTAACGAGGGTCCTTGAGAAAGAGGAGGTGAAGGTGGCTTCTTCATGGGAGGCTCCCTCATGGAAGGAGTGAGAGAGAAGAGCAGCCTCATTCAGTGCAATTCAACGGCTTGCAGGCCCAGTCACTTCACTTCCAGTCTCTCTGGATTCTCCTCTACTCCTCCAGTTCACTGTGCCTGTCACCAATAACCAGGCACCATTCCGATCTTAGCCCTGTCAGTCAGGTTCAGCATTAAACTGTGCAGGAGTGTGAGCTAAACTTGCAAATTAAAACCAAAAACCGCGTTGATGTCATTGACTCTTCCCATGAGCCAGTGATGGAGCCTGTCTGCATCAAACCCATAGGAGTGGGATTTGACTTCTCTGCTTCCTGCAGTGTCTTTGAGACTTAGCTCTTCACTGTACTGACGGTAAGAAATGTCCTGTTAAACCTGCACTACAGCACAGCTATGGGAGAGTAAACTGGAATCTATTCAGCTTCATTCATCGTCAACAAAACTGTCAGCTTGGGACTGACAAAACTGCAGAATCGGGTAAGAGGCAGAAAGAACCACCTGGATTCTCAGATCCCAAGTGCTCTTTGCAGCTAATCAGTTTTGGATTCATAAACTGAGCCCATTCAATCTGCAAGGTCACCAAGAACAGCAGCTCTGGAAACCCTGCAATGTTATTCCCATACAATCACTTGACTCACTATCACTGTACGTAAAAGTTTTTCTAAGCTGGCTTTTTAACAGGAGCTGTGTGGCCAGATCCACTGACTGACTCTGAAACTTTCAGCCGTTCATCATCTTCTCCCTGCCCCTCCTCCAGGGAATTCAGAATTGCTGAAAAGATTAAAGACCAAACTCCCTTTTCCAATCTGCATGGAGCCATCTTTCTTCAGATATTCTGCACCCATTGTCAGCCCCGTGCGTATTGTGAGACCAGAATATCACAAGCAAGAGCCACCTTTCACATGTAAGTGACAGCAGGGTATTGTCTACATATGGTGGGTTGAAGGGGAAAGGCCAGACACTCAAAAATGTCCCATAAGGTAGGTACATGCCAAGTAAGAACAACTCCCACTAGGGGAATATGTTTACCTATCACTGTGCTCAGCTGCGATCTTCTGCTTTTCCCATAATACACTCTTCTCCTCGTTGAGCAGGTCAAACCATGCCCAGAACAACTTTTTCTTGAGGGAGGCTGCATAGAGCCTGCTAGCTCTCTCTTCCAGAGCAGAGAGAGAATCCTTGAGCTGGAGAAATGACAGAGGGAAAGTAAGCTTGTTCTCCTGGCCTCCCCACTAAACAACCACAGAAGAGTATCAAGGAAACCTCTAGTGAAGGTAATGGGCATGGGAATGAGAACGAGAGGCAGGGAAGAGCAACAGGCAGCGGAGTAAAGGGGTAATGACTGAGGGGAGCAAAGAGGAGGCTGTGATTGAAGGGGTGAGAAGACTAGCAATAGGAAGGGGGAGTGATAAGGGGAGGAAGGGAGCAGAGTGGAGTAAGGCAAGGGGTGATGCGGACAGGGGAGAAGGGAGAAAGGGGTTGAGGAGGCAAGTGACATGTGAAAGGGAGGTCAGTGTGACGTAGCAGGCAGCATGCAAGGTTCATGTGATGCAAGGCTCACCTGGAGCCCATGGGTGCATGTGGTAGGCCCTGAAGTTGGGTTTGGAGTGTGAGAACAGTTGGTTGGGTTAGTAACATCCCCTCCCCTTTGGTCTGGGCTCACCTTTAACCAGCTCCTGAAGCCCCTTTTGAGTAACATGCGGGACGAGAATTCCTCAGCTTGAGCCATCTTCTCAGCGAGGCTCTCCTGGATGTGCCAGAGCCAGGCCAGCAGGCACTTTCTTTGCAATCCCGAGCTGTGGTGCTTTTGTGCCACCTGAGCAGAGTTAGGAGGGAGAGAAAAGGGCCAGTTACCTAAATAAATATGTTGTAGGACTGCAGCCAGGGAAACTCCACTGCAAAACTACCTCAGCTTTAATGTAAAAGATCCCATGATGCACCATACCCAACTGTGCCACACTCTACACTGGCTTGACTATGTCTCTGACCAAGTGGCTGATCAGCTTGTGGACTGAGGACTGAAAGCCCCTCATGACTGCGAGTCATTTTTATCTTTGTATAACTGCAGATGCCCTCCTTACTCAGACAGAACGTCACACTGATTCTTACCATGCTATCAGCCTCAAATCTTGGGAGTATCGCAGGTAACTGCAGGCTAATCAGAAATGATTTACTTTCATCAGCTTTCAATTTGCTGTCTTTATTTCACTATGTGCCATTTTGTTCTTGGGACATGGGAGCATCCAGCTGAGGTTTCGTCTGTCCTTCTTTATTTCATATACAACTACCATGTCTCCTCTTGCTCTTCTCCTTTCAAATGAAATAGTCCTAGGGCCAAATTTTCCAAAGCACTAAGCCCCAGACCCTCACAGGTATTTAGGTACTTGAAATTAATTGGTGTTAGATACCTAAATACCTTTGAGGATCCACTGCTGTGTGAATTTAATATTGGAAACATCCTCTATTAAGGAAGGATGCAGTGCCCTGCTCTTGCAGGGGGAGGGACTCAGTCAGTCAATAGTTTTTTCCATCTCCTTCTGCCTTCAGAGTCCATTACCCGTTTCTCCCCCACAACCCCATTTGGCTGCTGCTTCCTCCCTTTCTCTTCCTTCAATAGGCACTTTACCACCATGTTTTCCTTGGCTTGCTCCCTCAGCCTCTTCCAGGGCTCCAGCCCCTGCTTTCTCAGCAGGACCTTCTCGTAATGGTCTCTGGCTTTTGCCAGGAGCTGCCGCTCTTTCTCCAGCCTTCTCTGCTTCTCCAGTTCTTTCTGCAATTCAAAGACCAGCAGTTTAACTCATCCGGGGTGAAATGGATGGTAAGGCATATAACCACAGACAGTGAGTAGATGGGGATCCTGACCTGGCCAGAAATAGGAATCTGCAGCTTGTGTAGCTACTACCACAAGGTGGCCAAACATCTCTGACACATACAAACGCATCAGCTGCTACTGGAATGAGCCAACCATGGCTGTGTGGAGCAAGGGGAACAGTCTCCTTCAAGAAATCATGAAGGCTTGAAACCATTTTGGAAGAATGACCACAGTATTAGAGAAAGTCACCCCCAACTTGCATGTCAAAGGAATGGAGAATCTAGCACATGTATACATTGGTATGGCTCGGTCTCTCAGGGGTGTGAAAAATTCACACTCCTGAGACGCACCTATACCGACCAAGCCCGCCGTGTAACTAGAGCTATGTCAGTGAAAGAATTCTTCCATCGACCTAGCTACAGCCTCTTGGGGAGGTTGATTATCTACACTGACGGAAGAGCCCCTCCTGTCGGTGTAGGCCGTGTCTACACTGAAGTGCTACAGCAGCATTTAGGTTACTGAATGGGAGAGAGGAAGCATATCTCTGGGATTTAAAAGCATCTCGCTTGCCACAGCTCCTTCCCAAGCAATAGCCTTGAGATGGCAGTTCCTGCCTGGCAGAAACTGCTGGTGTACCAGAGGAGATATTCCCATTCTTTGGCGGGAAGCTGCCACACTATGGAACTCTTTCTAGGGCTTATTTAGCTGAGGCTACATATTTGTTACTGGTGCAGCAGGGTATAGGGACATGAATGAAAGGAGCAACCCAGAACGAGGTGTGGGTACAGCACAGCCAGCCACAATGCAGGCTTCCCCCAC
This sequence comes from Caretta caretta, assembly GCF_965140235.1. Lineage (NCBI taxonomy): Eukaryota > Metazoa > Chordata > Testudines > Cheloniidae > Caretta > Caretta caretta. Next base: position 202,006,683 of record NC_134206.1, read on the forward strand.
ACAGCCTCACTGATGCACCTCAAACCTGGCAAAGCATCTGCAGGGACCATCAACTGGACAGTGAATGCAGCGTCCCCAGTCCATTCAAACCTCAGCCTCTGTTGAAACTGCCAGTATGGGAGCATCCAAGAATGATAGTGGGTTTTATTCTGTGGACACCAGTACAGTAACTGAGATACCAACTCTTTTCATTCTGGCCACTGAACAGTTGCCAGAGGGTAATGGCTTTTGCTCTCTACCATTGTGGATGTGGGGCAGAGGCACACAGTGTTCTGCGCACCAATTTCTGCTGTCTCCTCTCTTCCCTCCTCTTCTCCAGCTGGGCCTCTTTTTCAGCAGCCTCCTTCCTCTGACGCTCTTCCTCTTCGGCCTTCAGCTGCACCTTGAAAAGAAGGACATGGCTGGAATAAAACCAGATGCACCATATTTGAACGTTTACAGGAACAAAGGACATTCAGACCAAAGACCAGAGAGGTGAGCATCCTGCCTCTAGCAGTGACCAGCAACTATTGTGCAATGATGTACATTAGGGTGGGGAAGGACACTTCTTCCTGCAAGTGATCGCTGTACAGCCTGAAGCATTGCATTTGACAACCCTTCTCTGTGCCTGAATAACTTTACATATTATTGAAGGTTATTCAGTCCCAGTTTCTCACTCAGCCCTGAGTTTCACAGGCTACCTCTATGATCTGGGCTGTTCTACTTTTACTCCCACACAAAACCATCATGAAGTTAGTGTTATGGTGGCTCAACTGTATTTCCCTGATGTGCCATGGACACTAAAAATCAAGAAAGTTGTTTCACTGAGGCAACATTCACACCCAGCACAGCACCATTCTCCAAGCATTCACCCTCTCCTGTCACAAACTTCCCACATACCAACACCTTCTGTAGCACAATCACTTTCAATTCAACAATGCTGTCACCTTCAGCACACACATCAAAGAACCAAAAACCACACTGTCTAAGCCCTCAAGGCGTGTCAGTCACAGATAGGCAAACCTATTTGTGTACCCAGGTGTACACAGTGAAACCTAGATCCTGGCCTGCCCACCAATTGAAACCTTCTCTACGGTTTGGTTAAGCCTCTTCAACCCACTTCCATCCCACAGGAGGCAAAACATCATTTTCTGGAGGATCCTTATTCTGAACTTCCTGATTTCAGTGCAGATAACATCACAACCTCAGCATTATAGTAACAGTTGGTTGCATTTAAAAGGGCCACTCTGTCAAAGGAACATCTATGACAAATTCCAGCACAGACTATAACCCACAAGAGCCCCTGTGATAGAAGAACCATGGAGATTGGCTTGGCCTCCTTCCATTCCACCTAACTCAGGTCCTTGGTGAGATGCTGCTCTGTCTGAAAGCAGCTGGGCTCAGGATTTCATGTGGATTATCTGATCTTCTTATTTTCAGGATTTATTTCCCCTATAATAAGGTAATTCACATCTAAACAACTCCCTTCCTGCCTCTAACCTTCCAGGCATTTGTTTGAAAGTGCTACCTGAGCCTATACAGGTTGGAGATCCTGGAAAATACTTTCCATGGGTTAGGGTGGGGCTAATCACATTAATTACACAGACACACACATACATGGTAAATTATCCTTATTTGCTGGTAGACATTTACTACTAAATAAAGAACTGTAGGATTTGCGTACTGGATCAGATCAAAGGTTCATCAAGCTCCGTATCCTCCTGATGTTACAGAGGAAGGTAAAAAAAACCACATACCTGGCTGGATGTGCAGTGCTGCACATGAGTGGGTGGAGCAGGGGAAAAAAACCCTGTCTATGATGACCCCTGAGCCCTGTCTATGATAGCAAAAATCAGAAGTCCAACCACTTTCCTTAGGTTTAAGGACCTTGTGGAGGGAGAGACAGTTTGGCAGGTGAAGAGATGGTGACACTTTTCGGATGAGCTTAGGATTTTCAGGGACTCCCCCCAGATGCATAAGAGATGTTTTATTTCTAGAAGTGCTGAAGATGCAGCATGTTCATCCAGGAGCAAGAGAGGCAGAGAGTCTAGTATTTCACATCACTCAATGGTGACCCATGTGGACCATTCAGTACTGGAACTGATGGGCTCTGAAGAGAATCCCACCCCATCCTCCCTGGTTGGAAGGAAAGTAGGCATGAGGCAGGGGCTTGGAAGAGGGGCAGAAGTGGGGAAAAATGAGCGACTTCAGCGCTCCAGCAGGGAGGTCAATCACTCACCAGGCTGTGTGGGTGGGGATGTCCTGCTGTGATAGGGTTTGTTTATCTGTTTTTGGGGTATCTATCAGACACTTACCAATGGGCTCAAGTTCATTATGTAAATGAAGGAGGAGGTGCTTTTCCCAGCACTTGACTGTGAGGGGCTTCCTTTCACAGCCACTCCCTCAGCCGGGGTGTCTCAGATTAGCTCTCGGCTTTACTTACCAGTTTCTCCTCCTCTCTTTTTCTCTTGGCCTCTTCCAGTTCCCTCCTCCGTTCTGCTCGGTGAATTGCTCTCTCTTCCATGGCTAGAGAATTAGGACCAAGGAGACAAGAGGATTAGTATATACGAGCTACAAGGCCATGGTAGCAGTTTGGGAACAGGACGAATGTGCAAACTGTCTCCAAACTCACACTCGAGCTGGACTTGGCACCATCAGTGTTGAGGAGCTCAGGTCCCGCCAGCTCTTCAGTCTGGCAGTGCAGTGGAGGACTTGTGGGAAGAAGTGACACTGGTTATGGGAGTGCCTGACATTGGTTATGACTGACCCCCTGTGGCCACCTCTCAGAGCAACATTGATGGGCTCGGATAGGAGCCACGTCCAGAGTTTCTGCAACACAGGACCTTTAAGAGGAGGTAAATGCAGAGAATCTGTTCCTTTCCTCTTTCCCATCCCTATGAGACACATGATGGCCTTAGTAAGCTCTATATGTGATCAGGATATGCTAAGGCAGAGGTTCTCAAACTGTGGTCCGAGCTCCATTCAGGTGTTCCGTGGATAGTTCCCGCTACGGTGTGCACCTGGGCGGCCGCACACACAACAATGAAGGGCCACCCACCTAATTAGTGGAGCCGCGCAGGCATGGCTCCACTAATTAGGTGTCTGGACCCTGGAGAAGACACCCATGTAAGGTGAGGTGGTGGCCTTGAGGGGAATAGGGAGGGGGCAGTGGGGTGAGAAGAGGGGTTGGGGGAAATTTGTGACGTCCAGGGCTGCAGTGGCCAGAGAAAGAGGCAACCTTCCCCAGCTCCAGGGCTGCAGCTGCCAGGGAGAGACCCCCCTCCTTCCCAACCCCAGCTCGGGGGCTGCTGCAGCTGGGGAAAGAGAGCACATCCATCACATTAGAAAGGTAAAACTACTGATATTAAAATATGAGTTGTGTGCTTTTATTTGTAGAACAAAAAACCGTGAATTATTATTAAGGATTTTTTTTAGAGAGCTTTTATCCAATGCGCTTTACAATAGTTAGCTAATGGTACAAACAACATTTGGAAAGATCATTAAATGGTGTGCCAAGTCCCTCAGCAATTTTCAAGTGATCCGTGGAAAAAAAAAAGTTTGAGAACCATTGTGCTAAGGATATTGAGCAGATAGTAGGTTCAGTATAATGGTACAGGACATTCTCCAAGCAGCCCTTCTCCATCCCCGGAAATGGCCAGTTTAGGTGTAGCAGAGCGTTCCCACTGATTTTGTTTGAGAAGCTAAGCAATGCTTCCTTGCAGTGTTTGGGGAATCATTCAACGTGGTTATAAATTATTCCAACATCCACAACAGTCTCATGTAGCTCGTCAGCAAAAATGACCCACACCTGGGGTAACACAAAAGGAGACTCAATCCCCCAGGCGGCCTCATGTCTTTGCAATTTTGTTTTTACTGAATGGATGTGCTTGTCCACTGATGCCTCTGCTAGCAGAAGACACCTCACATTGGAAATAAACCATGCCTAGATGGTCAGCTTCCAGCCATCAGATCCTGGATCACAAAGATCACAAAAATCTTGGGGTTCACATGAAGAATTGATTTGAGACCAGAGGTTAGTCCATGGCAGAGTGATTGGGCTGACTTTTGACCTCTACTGTTCAAAGTCACAGCTTACCGCATAGTACTAGAGTTAAAATGGCGAGAACTAAGAGAGAGAGGGCATAAGCTAAAAAGGCCTCTCAGCAAATGTCAGCCTGATGCATGTATCATAGCAAAACTCCTACCCAAGGCTGTAAGATGGGCATCTCTTATTGAGTGGAGAAAGCTGGGTTATGGGCATGATAGGAGAGGCCTTTGCTCTAAACTTTTCAAAAGTGATGAGTTTTGTCCTAAGTACAAGAAGACAAAGTGTCCAAGGATGGGACTGTATAGATTCACTCTCCTTGTGGTAACTGAAAACGGACTTACAAGGCAGGGAGGGAGCAGAGACAGAGAGAGTTGCCAGCATGACAATGCAGAGTCAATAAGGCATGGTCCCTAGGTTTTACTCTTCTATTCTCAGGCTATCCACATAAAACATCCTTTTCACAGCGTGGCTGGCACTTTAAAAGGAGATGGATCTCAGCCCGTGCTTAATTTGTGCCAGGGCTTGCCAGGGCTGAGCCTCAGCACCTCTGGGCTTGGCAGTTCATAGCCCTGGCACCTCTAGGCTTGCTGCATCAGTTATGAACGTTAAAAAAATTGCTTGAGCCCCAGCACCTCTTTCATTACAAATTAAGCACTGGTCTCAGCCCCACCTGTGACATGGCCAACTGTACTCCTCAGGTGGGAACATGTGACCGGTGGGTCATGTGATTCAATCAGGGCCTCTTGGATAAATGAGGGAGAGGCCTGGATAGAGAAGTGACCCAGAGGTATCTGGGGAGAGAAACTTCATCAGTGGCCTAGCTGCTGAGAGCAGCTAGGCTCTTGTAGGGACCCTGAGAAACCAGGAGAGCAGCAGAAGGGTTTGCCTGATGACCTCTTGGAGCCAGAGAATTGGACAAAGCAGACAGAGGCCTGGGTAGGAAAAGCCTGGGAGTGGCTGCTTCAATTATTTTTGGGACCTTAAGCATGGTTTGAATTATTCTGAACTTTGTTAATTAACCAGACCCCAGGAAGGGCTGTTGTTATTACACTTGTGACAGGAGTCCAGGAGGGGAAACTGAGGCAGAGTGCCACAGAACCGCCACAAGGGGGTGCTTAGGAGGCAGCTCTTGTTGCAACCCTCAACAGCCAGCCTACAATGCCTGGGATTGTTACCTCCCTTACCAATAAAAACTGGCAGTACACATCAGTCAGACTTTAAGAACAGTCCCATGGAGAATTTTTTTTCCTGATTCTTCTGTTTGGGTGCAGAGGTGCAGTGCAGCTGATTGAAGGGGAGCTGCAATGGGATCTCCAAGAGACCTGGACAGATTGACTGGTGAGAGAGGTAAAATCCACGGGTTCAATCCTGGAGACCTTACTCATGCAAGCAGCTTCCTTAGCTTACTCACAAGGACTTCAGGATGCAGCTCTTCATGTTGTTCTGACTCTTGGGGTATGGGTACAGTTATTGAGATGCCACTGCTTCTCACATGGCTTTTGTGAGATCTGTTGAAATGCTGCACTCTCATTGGTCAGCAGAGAGGGTGAACTCATCATCAAGGTGTCACAGTGCTGATGACCTCATCTCTCCAGTATGTTCTGCCAGAGCTAGTCTTTGCCCCTCAGTGTCAGAGTGAGGCAGTGACAGGTGCAGTCAACAACCAAAGGCAGTTCAGTCTCTTTATCACAGTAAAGAAATTGCTTCCCCAGTTCTGCTAGGGCTTTCCCAGCCAGGCTGTTTTGCTGTGAGAGATGGGCCCAAGTCAAATGAATCTGGATTTTGATCCCTTCCTTCTAAGACTTGGGGGAAGGGCATGTGCTGGGATCTAGGGTTTTGGTTCAGCTGCATCTCTAGTTGATACAGTGATAACAACAAAGCAGGGCAGTGGGACCCATCAGCAAAGCATCTCATCTTCCAATAGATAAGTGCAATGAGTCACGGGACTGTACATAGCAGGAGTTAGTAGGGATGGCTGCCCACTCCCCAGCTGTCCTGGGTTCACTCTCTCTGTGGGAGTGAGGGAGAGAAAGAAAAGGCTCCCAGGTATCCCTGAGATCTCACTGACTGATTTATCCGTAATAAACACTAGAGATGGGACTGAGGTGCTAAATTCAGACCCAGATTTCAAACACCACAGTGTCAATCCTGGGTTTGGTTGGATCCACTACAGGGATTGGGGGGTGAGGGTGAACAGCTCTTAAATTCTGGTCCAGATCCTGGTTCAGATTCCAAACCTCCCCAGAGTTTGGGAGTCCTTTGATCTGTGAATTTGGTTCAGGCCCCTCCCCAGTTAGTACTGCCCCGATACTGGCTGAAATGAGGCAGCTTGAGAGAAAGTAAGAGACATGGGTAATGACCGAGGTGTTAACTCTATGCAACATAGCACAGAAAGGACCCATGGGCTGAGGGGACTTGATGAGTGTTGATACACTTCTGCCAGGGAATAGAATAAATAGCGAACAGGAATTATTCACAGCTTCACATGGTGGTAGGATCAGTAGCAACAGCCAAAGAGGGAAACACAGAGCTGAGACACTAGGGAAATATATTAACAGTGAGAGGGACTGGTTATTGGAATAAACTTTAGCAGGGGCAGTTCCACCAGTGCAGAGATTCATGAACAGCTGAGAACAGGCTTTAGCACAAATGGCCTTTGGGTGGGATTTTTAATAGTACCTAAGTGAGGCAGGAGCATAATCCAAATCAATGGGACTTGTATTCCAGGGCACGCTTGCAGATCCCACCCACAGTCATTAAGCAGGCTTCAGACATGATGTCCTATTGTCCATAACTCTCGATCAATATTTTTCTCTCCCTTTCTCATCTATAGTTTTCTCTCTTTCATACAGTTCCTTTCCTGTCTGTCTCTCCCTTCCTGTCTTGAACTTTCTGGCTTAGTAGATCTTCAATTCTATATCAGTTTGCCTCTTTTTAATAATTGCAAAGCATCTTGGTTAAGATGAATATTTACCAAAAAAAAAAAAAAATCAAAGTATTGGCCTGAGGTTGTTTCCTGGCCCTACTGCACATGATTCTATGGACTCCGTTGCCTTGAATGGAACCAGAAAACTAGTTGTAAAAGGAAGAACAAGGATTCAATTCTGGTGGAAGTTGGGTGGCTGAAAAGACAGGCACAAATAGTGGAGTGGGGAAACAGAACAGTCAAAATGCAGCAACCCCATAGGGGAGCTGCAATTCAAAAGGGCTGTCTCAATGGGGATAACACATTGGGGATGGCACCATAGTTCTATTACTGTCTTTCATGTCCCAGGCCCTTGGGGTCAGGCTAGGGGATTGGGAGGTACAGCCAACACCAAAGCTCAACTGTACCACTTTGCTAGAATAATAAAATTTCTCTGCACAGGTCTCACAATGACCAGCATCTCCAACCTACAAAGAGGGAGAGGCACAAAGTGCTGCAGCAAGAGACTGGGACCCACAAGCAAAGCTGCCCAGGACCCCCCCATCAGGGCAGCATCAGCACCCACACTTCAGAGAAGCCAGCATTCAACAGTGCAGGTATGTTTGTCTTGTGCTTTTAGTCTGTGACTTCGGGGCAGGGACCTACCTGCCTTATCTGGGTTCTGTAAAGCATAGTGCATATTGACTGAGCTATAAATAGCACTTACCAGCACTTCACTTTACAGAACATGGATAAAACAGATCCCTGCCCTGAATAGCTTACCAAGTAAATAGGACAACACACAAATGTCCCACATTTCTCCCTTCCATGCCATGGAGAGATGACAGCCCCTTACCTTCCTGCATCCCCCACACCCACACCTCTGCTTTGCCCTCACTATGTTCACACTAGTATCTATGTTGGTGAGATAATTAGAGGAATCCAGTCTCATGCTTCAGGTCTTCAGCTGATTTTCTGCTGGGGTCAGGAAGGACCCCCCCAATTCACAACTTGCTGAATCAGTTATGTGGGGTTTTTCCTTCCTTTGAAGCATCTGATCTTAGTCACAGCTGGAGGCAGGACACTGGCCCAGAGGGCCAATGGTCTGAGGCAGTAACAATAAATCCCTTGATGCCAGATGTGTATTAGCTGTGTGATCCTTGCTGACATGCTCAGGTTAAACTGATCACAAGATTTGGGGTTGGGAAGGAATTTTCCTCCAGGTCAGATTTGCACAGACCTTGGAGTTTTTTGCCTTCCTCTGGAGCATCGAATGAGTTCATCTGCTAGGATCACCTGGACCTATAGCACAAAAACCAGCTCCCTGCCATTGCAGGGGGCTCGCCTGTTGGGGCACCTTGGCCCTGCCTGTTTTCTGGCTGCAGCTATGGACACTTCAGTTTCCTAGAGTCTCCTCATTTTGCAGGATAATTGGCCCTGATTTGGGTTTTATACTAATGCACTACAATTTCACTTGGAGTGACAGTAGCGTGAGATGTTTGTTACATAATCACCATTTCCAGCTGAGACAGAGATGCTGCTACAGGGACCAGAGCCACAGACTCAGCAGCCAGAGATGAAACGGTACCGGCCAGTTCCATGGCTGCCCCTGGAAGGGGCTGGTGAATCTAAAGGCCAAAAGGGAATCATTTAATAAAGAGGTGGAGTTAGTGCAGGCTGCCACCGTGTGGAAATGAGGGACACACAAGCCTTACAGCAGCTCCCGAGGGGCGTTATGAAGGCCTCTGTGTGAATCCCTTCAAGAGGTTGCCGTGCTAACAGAGGGGAACATGTCCACTGTACACAAGACCGTGAAGTGCTGGCAGGGAAGGAGGAGGGAGAAAACAGGGTCAGAGGGACAGGTCCAGACGCAGTGATGACCCAGTGAGGCCAAAGTCCAGCCCAACTCCAGGTCACCCCTATAAGGGTAAAACAGGAATAAAGGGGGAAAGGTGCTGGGTGGGCCAGTCAATGGGCTATTTACCATAGAATTGCCCAACACGGAGAGCAAAGGGGCAAGCCAGGCCTGACACAGGAGCCAGTGTCTCAAATGCACAGGAGAAAGCTCTTAAACCACTCCCCACAAAGAACCATCTCCCACTGATGCATGTTAAAGGGAATCAGGTGCCAGGACTCTGGAAAGTGGATGATGAGAGATCTATGGAGCACAGTAGCTGGATCTAGCCAAAAAATATGCTGCCCCTCCCCTAAGGGGATTTCCTGCACGTACAAGTGCAGGTTCAGGTATTACTCAGCTGGGAAGGAGGGGCAGGGCTGAGAGCAGAGGGTCTGGAGGGTGACTTCCCATCTGGTGTGATCTTAGGAGATGGTCTGGAGGAACAAACCGAGACGGCCTGTATTGTTAGAGATGGAATAACATTAGCCCCAAGTGGCTTAGCACAGCCTCAGAGCTCCTCAGGACTAAGCAGATGGAACCAGCTGATCCTTATTTGTGACCCTAGCAATGGATAGCATGTGAAACTAGATTTGGACTCTGAGGAGAACCCAGCTGTAAGTACCCACCAAAATCTGTGGTTACTTCCTTTGTCCTGTGGTGGTACTGCAACGGGGCATCCACCTCACACAAGGCAGAGTAGATTGTTAGGACAATTAAGCTGACAGCCTGCACCTGGGGCACAGCCAGGGACTGAAAGACTAATTGAAGATGAAGCCCAGCTGGGCAGGGGCAGGCTGAGCTTGTATACAGCCAGCAAACTGAGACCAGAAGGGGGCTGTAGGGAAGCAGTTTACAGTTGTTCTCTAGAAGGGAGGTATGTTTAGTGCTACACAGTCTGGCAAGAAGTCAGAGGGGGAAATAGCCTCTATTTACTCCCCAAGAGGAAGGAGTAAGGGCTGGTAAACCCAGAGAAGAGGGGCCAGAGACTAGAGCAGGGAAGTAGGAAGGAGTCTAGGAAAATAGCAACAGTGTCTGGACACAAGCAGACCATAGTTGCCAGACACAAGGTCCCTGGAGTAGTGGGTGGGCCTGGGTTCCCCACCAGCTGCTAGAAGAGTGGCAGAGGACCTGCCCATGGACTGGAAGACTATCTGGAGCAGCATGAGTACAGCTGATCCAGTGATATTTTGATACCCTGGAAGGTGAGGACTGTACAGTGGCCTGGCTGAAAGGCTGAGCCACGGAGAGAGAGAGAGAGTTCTGGGAAGTGAGGAGGAGTGCAGTGTGAGCAACTGTGGGAAGTGGGGCCATCAGACTGGAATAAGCTAATGAAACTGGTGAGTAGCAAACCCCGTGACTGGTATCTTAGATTCTTCTATGTAGTCTGAAGAACACCTGCTATTTTACACTCTGCAATGGACCAGAACTGAGCAGCACCTGATCCTGCACTGCGTTCTCTTGATTATAATTTAGTCACTGGGATGTCTGTAGAGAAACACCCATTTATGCTGGAGAAGTGCTTCTCCACCTAGAGCAGCAGAGAGTCTGAGTGAAGCAAAGTGTGGGATATTTAGGCTCATGCACTATGGATGCTGAAGGCATGCTTGAGTGCTGAAAAGGCTGAAGCCAGGCAGGCACCACGGCCAAAAAAATACATTACTGAATTTTTGTGATTCCTAGGTCTGTTTAAAATATTACTATGGCCACCTTTTGGAAAACCTTTCAAGCAGGCTAAGGCCTTACATAAGTTTATACAATGCTACAGGCCCTGGGAATGGTTAAAGGAACCTGATATTGCTATAACAAATGCAACTCCCGCCCATCTCTGACATTTACACACCGCTCAATATAGACTGCAGGGGGGGGAGGCTGTGAAATCACATGGGATGGGAAGGGAAGCCAGACTGCCTTTGTCTCTATAGCTTTAGCCTGCAGTAAAAGGATAAAGCGTGACATGAACAAAATGCCAGCTCTATAATTTCTTGTGTGGGGAAAAATCCAGCATGATCTTTGGGGACAACAACTCACCTTGGTTTACTGACCACAGAACTTGCAAGGACCCAAATGCCTGACTTGGATATTAAAGGGCCAGACCCTGTAACAAGCTGCCAGTGTATGCTTAAAGCAACCCACCCTTTTGGTGGTGTTGTTTAGTAGTTTTGATTCTGCTGGGAGGGGATTGAGTGGGTTTTGCTCATGCATGGTTGAACACCCATATGGAGGAGGATGTGGAGAGGAGAGAGATGCTATTCTCTGGGAAGAGGGCAGGAATAGCCTTTACTACCAAGCAGAATGATACCTTTCAGCAGGTTTGAGCTCCTCCGGCTTTGGGTCACAGTCTTTGTGCTCTTTGGCCCCAAAGGCAAAGGTGAACTGTGAAGTGAAAGAGAAAAGAAACTAGCATCATCACCTTCCTTACGCAAGGCCTCATTGCGTATAATAATCAAGGGTGAGAGTCCGGATTCATGGCTTCTAGTCTCAGTTTTGCTGCAGTCTCGTTGTGGGACCTTGGGGAAGTCACTCAACCTCTCTTGGTCCCAGTTTCCCCATCTGTAAAACAGGGTAATAACATATTCCTACATCACAAGCAGGTTGTGAGACTCAAGTAACTAGCGCCTGTGAAGCGTTTTAAGATCCTTGGCTGAAGGATGTTACAGAAGCACAAAGTACTGATAGTGTTGTTGTACTAAATAAATCCACTTTGCTTCTATCTTTAACAATAGAGCATTTTGCATCCCAAGGTGCCTTACGAGTTTAACATGCCTTCGGGGCAATGCAAAGCAGTTAGAGCAGCGTCAAGGATCTGGCCCAGCTAACACCACACTTGGTACTGGCTCGAAAGGAAGAGCAACTCCTAGTGCACCATTAACACCACTTTCAGGTGCACAGAGGTATTGCATGGAGGTTTACCATGCGAGTGCTGACCCAAATGACCTTGTTCAGCTTGTGAGCAGGAGTAAGGTGCTCTGGATAGTACAGTCTGCTCCCACTATGGCTCAGTAAGGTGGCCGTACCTTAAAGATGACACGCTCTTGCAGCTTGACAGATCCCCTCTCTTCAGCATTTTTTCCTTAATTTTTGGGACTGGATTGTTGAGTGCCATGGTGACAGCTGTGGCTTGCTCTGCCTCTTGCTTAGCCCTCCTCAGCCATTGGTTTTCCTGCAGTTCGAGGATCACCTCCTGCTGTTCTTGAAGCTGCCTCCTCTGCTTCTCAATCAGCTGCTGCTGGAAGGCATAGCGGTGCTCAAAGTGGCCCCTGAATGCAGGGGCCACTTTTTTCCCAGGTGCCCCAAACCATTGTATGGGACTGACTGTTTGATGACTGGATTCAGCGTGATCCTGTGAATTCACAGCAGCGTGTTGTAGGGTAACCTGCCAGGCATACTTGGGCTTCTTGCATGAATGAAGACTGGGTGTCTGACCAGCACCCTGACAACAGGGTTCTACAGGATTGATTGGCTCCTCCTGAAGAAGGGGTGTTTCAGTCACCTGCAAGGGAAGGATTCTGCACTGACTGAAGTCAAGACCTCTGCTGCCCTTGAAGAGCTAGGAGCATTTTTCTGAATGGAGCAACAGTGAAATCGGTCTGAGAGGCAGGGTAACCTCAGGTGTGTACTCTGGACACAATTCTTACCATTTGTAGTGCTATCCCAGGGTGGGAGGAGGTACAGGAGCTACAAGGTTGGTCCACACCATCCAAGTCTCCTGAACTGGCCAAGTCCATCTGGTTTATGGTTGGTATGTACCCCTAGAGGATTGGACAGGATTATTATGGGGAGGTCCTGTGGCTCAGAACTGTTGTAATGCAGTTGATGACATGGGATATTAATTCAATGAGCAGGTCTAAACCCAAACGATGTTAATGAACTCTTACTTGGACTCAGGTGTTCTGATTAGGCATTAAGGCTAAGATTAAAAGAAACGCAGCTGTGACAAGGGGGTCTACAGGACCAATCTGGCTAATTAAGGAAAATGTGAAGGGACTGATTCACTATGGAACTACTCTAGCTTTACACTACAGAGATGCACTGAAATTAAAGTAAAAAGAAAAGGAGGACTTGTGGCACCTTAGAGACTAACCAATTTATTTGAGCATGAGCTTTCGTGAGCTACAGCTCACTTCATCGGATGCATACCGTGGAAACTGCAGCAGACTTTATATATACACAGAGAATATGAAACAATACCTCCTCCCACCCCACTGTCCTGCTGGTAATAGCTTATCTAAAGTGATCATCCGGTTGGGCCATTTCCAGCACAAATCCAGGTTTTCTCACCCTCCACCCCCCCACACAAATTCACTCTCCTGCTGGTGATAGCCCATCCAAAGTGACAACTCTTTACACAATGTGCATGATAATCAAGTTGGGCCATTTCCTGCACAAATCCAGGTTCTCTCACATCCCCCCCACCCCCATACACACACAAACTCACTCTCCTGCTGGTAATAGCTCATCCAAACTGACCACTCTCCAAGTTTAAATCCAAGTTAAACCAGAACATCTGGGGGGGGGGGGGGTAGGAAAAAACAAGAGGAAATAGGCTACCTTGCATAATGACTTAGCCACTCCCAGTCTCTATTTAAGCCTAAATTAATAGTATCCAATTTGCAAATGAATTCCAATTCAGCAGTTTCTTGCTGGAATCTGGATTTGAAGTTTTTTTGTTTTAAGATAGCGAGATGAGCTATTACCAGCAGGAGAGTGAGTTTGTGTGTGTATGGGGGTGGGGGGGATGTGAGAAGGCCCACCTTGATTATCATGCACATTGTAGGGAGAATGGTCACTTTGGATGAGCTATTACCAGCAGGATAGTGAGTTTGTGTGTGTGGTTTTTGGGAGGGGGGTGAGGGGGTGAGAGAACCTGGATTTGTGCAGGAAATGGCCCAACCTGATGATCACTTTAGATAAGCTATTACCAGCAGGACAGTGGGGTGGGAGGAGGTATTGTTTCATATTCTCTGTGTATATATAAAGTCTGCTGCAGTTTCCACGGTATGCATCCGATGAAGTGAGCTGTAGCTCACGAAAGCTCATGCTCAAATAAATTGGTTAGTCTCTAAGGTGCCACAAGTCCTCCTTTTCTTTTTGCGAATACAGACTAACACGGCTGTTACTCTGAAACCTGAAATTAAAGTAGATACACAGTCATAAAACTACAGCGTGGTGATAAACCAGGCCCAAACTTTAAGACATGTGGCCTTCCCTCTCAGAATTGTATGATTAGTGAATACTTAAGTCTCAGATCTGATTCCTAGGCCAAATTCTGCCCGTAATTACAAATATGACACTCCCATTCTAATGGGAGTATCTCAGTGAAGAAACTGTCCCACTGGTGTTGCAAAGATGGAACTGAAGAATTTTTTCAATTATCCCCATGCAACCTCACTGAGCTCAGAAGAGTTACATTGGTATAAGTGAAGGAAAAGCTTGGCCTGACGTGAGTATATATTCATTTTTTAATTATCTATATTATGGTAGCACCTAGAGACCTCTGTCAAGTATCAGGGCCCTATTATGCTAGGAACAATACAACACCTAAGGAAGATGGTCCTGCCCGATAGCTTACAATCCAATTGTGCGCACACTTATTGTTTTCTTTGATGTGCATTTCCTGGACGCTTCCTGGGCCAAATTCAGCTCTCTCATTCTTTAAAGTAGAGAGGATTGCACTCTGTTTAACCAAGGGCAGACTTTAGCATTTTCTTCTATTACCATGGTTTTAGTCAATGTACATGGTTCTTTAGCGTATTGAGTCATTTTAAAAAAGTGATTTTAATCTCCCTTCCAAAGCGATCAAGAGAATGCACGCCTCAGTTGGTAGACGCTACATGGTGGGATTATACTTTAAAAAAAAAAAATCTGTCTCTAGTGCTTTCAAAGTCTACCACCTTCCCCATCCACCTCTGATCTTTAAAGACTTGTTTCTAGAGTGCCTGAACAACTGCTGGAATGTGCACATGACATAACAGGAAGATGAAGCTGCACTAGGAGAGTGCCCATCCCTGTGTCATAAAGCACCACAGAGGTTAATAGAGCTATGATTAATCACTGCGGGAGAGACTGGGATGAGGAAACATATGGGAAAGAACTTTTACCTCCTCTTGCCTCACAGGTTGATCCTGGGTCACCTTTCTCATCCTGGTCCTGCCAACATCCCATGATCCGTCTGTGCCAAGTTTCCCCACTGATGCTGCCTCCAGCAGCTGTGCCATCTTCTTCCTAGTTTCCTTCTGTCTCAACTGTAGCTTTCTCTTTTCAGCCTCGGCTCTGCTCCAGAGCTGCCACTCTATAAAGCAGCACCGTAAAACCTGTCTCCGGTTATGCTCAATAGCCAACTGTTTTTTCCTGGAAAATAAAGCACTCCCATTACCAACAGACATTGGACAGGCCTCCCTCCTAGCCTGCTTAAAATTAATAATACCCCACTCTTATCTAGCACTTTTCATCAGTGGACCTCCAAGTGCTTTTCAAAGGAACTCAGTGTCATTATCCACATTTTAAAGATGGGGAAACGGAGACACCAAGACATGAAATGACTTGTCCAAGGACACCCAGCAGGCTAGTGGCAGAGCTGGGCCTAAAACCCACATCTCCTGAGTCCCAGCCCAGTACTCTAGCCATTAGGCAACACTGTCTCTCCAGGTGTTGGCATTTACCAAATTGGTGGAGCAATCCAGAACAGGTCATGAGATTTCATATTTTTATGAGGTCTGCTTGATATCACTTGATTCTGGAAGTCTTTGAAAACCATCTATTGCTACTAAAGGTGAAAGGATGCTTGTGATGCATACAGAAGGCATGAACTGGGTTCTTTAAATATTTTCCTGCTTGTTTTACAGTCCCCATTTTCACTCCTCTTTTACAGCACAAAGATGAGAAGGATACACTGTTTCCCTCTTCAGCTGTCTGGAGGTGAGGGGTAGCCCCACTTGCAGAATACGCTGCTGTGTATGGGGAATCCAACCAGCAAGCTCCTTCTTGAAGGCATCAGGCCTAACTAAGTGCTGATGTAACTCCAGTCGATGACTGGATTCATCAGGGATGAATTTGGCTCACTCTTTTTCCTGCAGGCCCCAAACACATGACGAGCCAATGAGGGAGGTTCCATGGAGGACACCCAAACAAAGAAATTAGAGATTGTTGGAAAGAGGCATTCAAGTCTCTGCTCAGATCCAGCTTCGTTTCAGTGTATGCCATGGTGTCTCCAACTGCAGGTGACGTGTAGATTTTCTAGGAACAAGGCTTTCCACATGCTCCTAAATAGACCGTACCATTTCACAACCCTCCGCTTAGCACTAGACTCTGGTTGAAGGCTGCTAGCTTCTCTGTGAGAAGGAGGCATTCCATAGGCTAAGGGCCACTACCTGTTTTGATCCCTGAGATGAGTCTCCAACTGCTCAGTCTCCTGCTCCAACTTCTGGACCCATGTATAGTTCCTCCAGGCTCGCAGGGCCTTCAGCTGGCACTTCCAGTCAGCAAGGGCCTTGGCTTTCCCCATTTTAATCCTATGATCCAGAATGAGTTTGTACCAAGTGGAGAAATGCTGCTGTAGGCACTGCAGTGAAAAGGTGAATAGAGCCAGTGAACGAGAACATTTCATCACAAAAATGCTGACCCTCGCAATCCTTCCCTGGGCCTTTCCTTTTGAACAACCCCTTATTATCTTCAAACCCCCAGCAAACGCTTCCGGAGGGCGGAGGACTAATGTGAGGAGAGCAATGCTTATTGTGCAGTTCTACTCTGAAAACTGACTGTAAAAATAGCATCATGGGACCCCATGTTTATTGTTTCATGGTGACTCCAAAGCAAAATGTGCTCAGCTTACAAGTAAAAAGGAATAAACCATGAGAGAGAAATATAAATTCTAGAATCAGAATTGTCTCTAAATCTAGAAAGCATTTGATTCTAGAGAAGGGTGAACTCAATGTAGAACTTTTTTTCAAATTACTCCATAAACTGTAAGCTATTCTTTAAGCACCAACAAGACCATTCCCAGTGCTAAAATTTACAATGTGACCTAGACTCACCCTCATCTCACTGGGAAGTTATAGTTTCCTCCCAAGGAGTAAAATCATATTGGCTTCCTCTAGGAGTGATTTACCTCAGACAGAAGAGCAATTTGTTATCTAATCTACCTCTTAATTCTAAACCTGTCACTGGAGATGCTGTTCATTTTGATCCTCCAAGTGGGTCAGCTCATAACAATTCCTCAGCTGTTCCTCTTTCTCATAATGTCCTGTATTAATTGCATCAACATTCTTAGACATGGAAATCCAAACAGAGAATTATGAAGAGGATAAAATGTCAACACGCTAGCTACTTAAGATAATAATGGATTCATTATTGCTGATCTCTGCTCAGCTGCAGTTTCTGCCCTTGAAAATGTACAGCTCACATTATACCAGTCCTAAATCCCCCTGTAGTTTCATTTGGACTCTTCACTCCCTATCTTAAATTGTGGTGTAGTGTTGCTGTGCACATTCCACTCCAGCAGCAGTGGCATTTGAGTTATAGACAAAGTGATCCTTTGGGATAGCTGGCTTCTCAATTTGAGTGCTATGGGATTCTTCTGTATTAAATGTGCTACAGGTATATATGATGTAAATGATATTAATTAAAAATATTATGATGTCATTCCTGCCTCCACACAAGGAACCTTCTTCCTTATAATGAGCTTACTCACTCTATAGGGTGTTCAATACAAAAGGGTCTTTTCATTTCCAGATGTCTAATAAACCTAAATTTTTAGCACAGACTTTGTCTTACTGTTTGAGACTTTCCCTTCCATTCTGCAAATTCTGTCTTTGACAATTAGCAGAAATGCCAAGGGAAATGTCTGGGGAAACATACAGAAGTTCCTGTGCCTACATCTGTGTTTCATGAGACAAAGTGTAGTTGGTCTTGGCATGGAAGTCTGTAAGACAGATTGTTTCCTATCAGCTGTTTTAACCAAGTTGCATCACCTAAAACTGTAACTTGACATTAAGAAGCGAGGAGACAAGTTTATTATGTGCCACTGCACTTCATGGCCATTCAACATTCCTTTCTTGGGCTATTTTTCTGAATTGTGAGGGGTGGGAGAAAGTGCTCAGGGCATATGTCCAACGGCGAACCGCGGCCACTGGGGGCCGTAGTTACAGCTGGTCAATGTCTGCAAAATGTCTTGTGGCCCACAATCAGATTACGCAGATGGGCCACATGCAGCCTTCAGGTTGCCCACCACTGCTCTGGGGCTTCCCCACGGGGCCACAGTGCTTCATGGACAGCCCCACACCTTCCTCAGCCTACCCCCACCCTTTCCTATGCCAAGGAATATGAGGAAGTCCTCAAAAGGAAGCCTTATGGCTGGCTCCACAGTACTTATAGCAGAAGTGGGTCTTTTAGGGCCCCTTTATACCACTCCAGACCTTTTACTTGGTGCTGAAGGGCCAGACTGGGGGTGAGGATCTCATCATGAGTTTTCCAAGGCCCCTCTGTGTGTCTGTTTGCCTGATCTGTCACACTGGGTTGCTCTCTGCCCACAACTGCTCCAACAGTGAAGTTTTACCCACAACTCCCCTTGAAGCCCCACTGGAGAAACTGAGGCACAGAGACATTAAATGACTTGCCCATGGATACCCAGCAACAGAATAAGGATTAGGATTCAGGAGTCCCTTGCTCCCAGTTCCCTGTTCTAACTACTACGCAACAGTTCCCCAAGCCATCCTCTACTTTCTCTCTCAACGGATCTTTTATCTTACTCTCCCTACAGAGGACACTCAGGAGGAGGCAGAAGGCCTGGCAGCCAGGGCTTTTGACTTCAGTGAGTGTTGCATAAGCACATAGCTGAGGGTAGAATTTGGCTCAGAGTGCTAAATACAGGAAGAGGATGCTCACTTTCTGGTTTTCACTATGACTCTTGCTCAGCAGCTCTTGCAATCTCCTTTTTTTCTCCTCTTTGTCCTGCTCCAGGGGCTTTGGCGTAGTGTGAGACAGGCCCACCGCTGCCAGTTTCTGAGCTTTTTCTAATTCTTGCCTCTTCCTCTCTCTGCAAAGTAAGACAAACACCAAGAACCAAAGGTAGATAGTAAATAAAGGGAGTACTGTGGTATGGGTCTCACCCCTTTCTAAACCAATCCTGTGAAAATGACCTCTGTAGCTTGGACAGATGATAGCTACTGAAGCCCAGCCTTTAGAGAACAGGGGTAGATTTGGGTGTCCAGTGCACATGAGCTACACAAATTCAACAGTCGGGAAGGGGTTACAGAACACAGCAGTAAGAGGGTATTGGGATGTCAATATAGCACACATGGAGAACTAGGATCTCATAGATGCCTATGGAGATAAGTGGCCCTCGCAGTGCCCCCTGGGGGTTGCAGCACTATGGAAGGTATGAGCCCTATGGAGCTCCTAAATTCAGCAGAAGCAAAGACTCTGCCTCTGCAGGGCTTTGAGCTCCCTTGGACAGGCACATTCTTTCCCCTCCTAAAGAGGGGATGTCTCCAATTTTAAATGCTAGAGTTTTGATGTGTACAAGTTGATGTCAGAATTTGATTCCTTCTTTCAATCTGTCAGCTTCTGTGATGTAACTAGAGACAGTAATGATGCTGCCTCCAGGATTAGTCATTTAAAAATACATACATTATGAGAGTTCAGGGCCCCAGGAGGCAGTTTTCCTTTGAGACTACCATGTCTTATATATTTTAGAGAGCTCACTGCAGCCAGAAGCTGATGACTGAAGAAATTCCCTATCATTTGGGGTTCATAAGCCGTGTAGTCCAAATGATTAGATGGAGTTTGAGCTCCGCTCTCCCTCCCCACCCCATCTTACATTCTTTGTGCTTCTCCCATGAAGTGCCTCTTCTCTGCCATCTCTTTCCGCAGCTTCACCATCTCCCGCTGGATCTCCTCTTCTTCCTTCTTGGCCTTCAGAGCCTGCCTTTTGTTCTCCTCCTGCACTCGCTGCTTAGCCTCAGCCAGGGCTAATTTTTTCAGGGTCTTTTCTCGTCTCTGGAGCTCTAGCTCCTTCTGACGCCTTAAACAGTTTTCTTTAACCTGGGAAGGAAGAGCACAGCAATGAGTCAAGGCAGCGGTAGTGGCAAGAGTTATATCATCTGAAGAAAAGGCTTCTGGGAGTCTCTTTGAACTAAGAGGGTGGGTCTCAATCAGGTTGCCAATACACAGATGGCCACATTACACACAATCTCATTCTTTCCTTGTACTCGCCCATTGATCTGTCCATTTTCACCTGTTGTCTCTTGTCCTACATTTAGATTGTAAGTAACGTGGGGGATGGACTGTCTTTTTGTTCAACGTTTGTATAGTACCTAGCACAGTGGGGTCCTGGTCCCTGGCTGGGGCTTCTGGGTGCGATGATGATGATAATAACAAGCTATAATCTCTATATTTGACATTCACTGGATATGATTGTGTTTTTAGGCGCACCAGTGGGGGTGGGTGGGATGGGGTATGTGAACCCCACACTGGCCAGGAAGGGGTTAACAAGCTGCAATGTCTGCAATGAACCCCACCCTGTTATACTTGTTCTTGAGTCAGGCCTGGAAAAAGTAGTTAAAAAGAGGGAAGCAGAATGGCAGCTTCTGTATTGTGTGAGAAGCCTGGCTGTAGCCAGGAGCTGATTGGAGGCTATAGTCTCCTAGAGCCTCCCTGTGGGAGGGTAGGCCTGATGCAGACTGTGGTTTAATTTGTTACCAGGTACCTACTGGTGGGCATTAAGGCAAGCTGCTGCAGCTGGGGTCAGCCTGAAAGCAATGGGGCTGTATGCTGAGCCCAGTGGGCTGAAGGTTCTTTTGGTTCGTATTTATGTTGGACTTTGACTTGAGGACTCTGATACACTGGAAAGGGTTAAAACTCCCTCAGTGACTTGGCTGTAGGGCTAAGCCACATCCTTAACTGAAGCATGCTAAGCTCTGTTGGGGAAACTGAAGCAGAGCGGCTGCAACACCGTCTCATGTCATAAGAGGGTTACAGGGATGGCACCTCTGTCACGAGGGGTCAGGATTAATGCTACTGAAGTCAGTGGAGTAATACCAGTGTAAAACTGATGTAATCAAAAATCTGAATCAGCATCAGTCTCCCTTGTTGGTAGTCTTGTCAAGGGAGTCAAATTCTGAACAGATCTAGTGAAAATTAGTTATTGCTTAGGTTCAAGTGATCATGACTTGATTACACTTGTGTGCACAGAGTACAATCCCAACCAGTAGTGGGTGTATATGTATGTATATACACACTGTGATGTTACCTGATTCAAGTATGAAACATGGCTAGAAAGGGTTAAGCAGCTTGCAGGGTAATTGATCCAGGTTCAACCTTTAGGAACATATTGCCTGGGATAGATGTCAGGCTGACGGGCCTATAATTTTTCAGGTCATTCTGTTTACCCTTTTTAAATATTGGCACATTAGCCTTCTTCCAGTTCTCTTAAACTACTCCAGATTTCTGAGATTTATTAAAAATCAACACTAATGATCCAGAAAGTTCCTCAAACTTGCATCCAAGTTTATCTGGACACGGTTGAGGTATTTTGGTGAGGAAAGCTTGCCCTGCTACCTGTGGTGTACACTCTTCTGTGGATTTATGAAGACATCAGCACTTTGGGCTATCAGTCTTGTAGCAACCAGTGCTATTTTTTTAAATTTTTTTTAAGGATCTAAGCAGAATGTGGAGGGCCTTTCAGAGCAAGCACAATTTGAAATAGATGGTGGCAGAAGCACAACAGAGAGGCCACCGGATCAGTAACTGGGGGACACAGCCCCAGAGCACAGGAGGTTTAAAACTGTAGGATGGACTCCCTTTGATGCCATATTAAAGGTAGCTGTGAGTGGGAATAATTTGTGTTGGGGAATGTTTGAGTCTTGTGGTCGTATGGCTGAAATACTATTAAATGCTCCATTTAAGAATACCCATTTACAATTGGTTTTTGTTTATAACGTTGTGATTCTTAACAATTGTGAGGGTTGTTTTTTTTTTTGTGGGTGGTTTTTTTTTTTTTGTCCCCTCCACCCCCAAACTTAGCACCTGGTTTTCACTGTGGGCCAGCAACATTGATGGTGAAGCATTAAAAATCATCTTGTTCTGAGACAGCATCAGAAATGACTGAACACTTTTTCTTTTTTTTCTTTTTTTTTTTTCAAAATGACTGAACTCAGAGTATGATGGATACTGTAGATATCTGTGACTCTCTTGTACTAAGCCTACAGGACAACTGTATACATTCCATATTATTTCTAGGGCCCGGACCCTACATCAGTGCTCCACAGTTCAAATGGAAGGCTGGATTAGAGGTAGGGTGATGTGAAAGCAGCATCCCATATGTAGAACAGAGCCTCACACTGTGCGGTCCTCTGCGTGCATTAGCACAAAAGGGCCAGGTAAATGGCAGCACACCACTTTGCAGCCTGGGTGAAGGATTCCTTCCCCCCACCCATTTGCCCAGGTATTCGAGATGAGTACTAACAGAAGGATGAGACCTTAATGCTTAAGAGGTTGGTTACTAAATAGGGAGATGCAATTAGCCCTCTGCTTACTCCTGACTTGAGTAGGGAGGTTAGCAAAGAACAGTCACTTGCTGTCCATTCCTGGAGTGCACAGATCCATGGTGGAGAACAATATTACAGCCCTGAGCTAGTGCAAATGCTATCCTCATTCACAGAAATGCCTTAACCTTTTGAGAACTGTCCTAATCTATTTGTGTCAATTATATGATGTGGCAATGAGTTACACAGGTGAATATATGTTGCATAAAAAGAGTGTTTCCTTATATCGGTTTCAATGTACTGCCTTTTCCTCACCTGCTTGTGTCTTAGCTCCATGGTAATTCGTGGGTCCCTTGTTTTTTTCTTTTCCTTGATTTCTTCAATCCTGAGGCCTTCTAATATCCCACAATCTACCACTTCATTTTGCAGAAGATTCTGCAGAAAATCCTTAACAGTGGTACTTTCCTTTTCTTGTTCCAGATAACCACACAAATCTATAACAAAGAATCCAGATCACCTCACACTAGTTTGTAATTAACAAACTCCAGAGCCTAATGCCATCAAACATAAAGTGATTAAACAGAGAACTGCCCAGTTTATAAATGTAATCCTGATGAAAGAAGCCATATTGATTGCACTCCATTTAGACTCAAGAATCTAAAGCAGTCTCAAATTCACTATGTTTAGAGGAGGAGGAGGAGGAGGAGGATGATAATACTTTCCCAATCTTTACTGCCCTGCATCTAAGGATCTCAAACTGTTGCACAAATCTTACAAGCCTTTCGCCCTTCTGAGTTAGGGAAATATTAACTCCATTTTACATAAGGAGAAAATGAAGCACAAAGATTTTGAGGCTTATTTCTGTAATGTCACACAGCAAATTAATGTCAGAGCTGGGAAAAACCAAGGACTCTACTGACTCTGGTTGTTCCTAAGGAGACTATTACCTTGGTATGTACATGACTCCTGCCTTTCAAGCCTACGAACTAACCACTGTTATCCCCAAACACTAATAATAATCCCCAAATAATAAGTTAAAAAATGTTTTGTGTTCTCACCATCAAACCTCTCGTACTTCACAAACCCAGCAGGGGCCTCTTCAGCAGCATTATCTCCAACATTCTCTTCATGGTCACTTTCTAACTCCAGTCTCAGTTTGGAATTCATCCAATCATTGAGCAGCTCCTGGGCTATGGTGATAAAAGGTTTTACTAGGATTGGAAATATTATAGTAAGTGTAAGATGGCAAGACTCTGTCCTCTTGGGATTGTTATGCAACGTGCTATGCAGTTTGTTTAAAATGACTGAAGTGTGATCTGTAAAGGAAAAACTCATTGGGTTGGTGCTTCCCCACCTCTCCCATTCTTGATATGTGAATAGGCTTGAAAGGTGGAGGGGTTTTTTATTTCTCTGTGTTACATACATTAGAAATTGTCTAGTCTGTTTTTCCTGCAAGACTCTCTTGTTGTCCAGAGAACTATTACGATCATGACATCGGATACCAATAAGGTGAAACCTAATTCATTGATCAAGTGGAACTGACGCCTTAAAACATTTGGTTTTTCACTCCGGCCCTGATCCTGCAAATGCATACATGTAGCCTCAACAGGACTACATATTGGCATAAAATCAAAACCATATGTAAGTCTGTTTGTAGGAATGTGGCCATGGTTTTTTGCTAATACTTGGTTAACTCAAATGCCTGACAAACAGTTGGAAGAATTTTTTTTTTAAATACAAAATCCTACTCCTTTAATTGAGAACTAAGAAAGCACTCACTCCAAGTCTCTCTGGTACTGCACCTAAGTTATACAATAAAAATCATGGAGGATATAACTTAGCCTTCCAGATATTTCTTAGGAAAAGTATAAGCAACCTTTTAAAAAAAACAGACCACCACCACCAAAAATTTCCCTTTTAGGCTTCTTTAAATATTCTAAAAAGGTTCAAAAAAAGACAAACTGAGGCTTTTTAATCCCTTTCAAGTCCTTTTATCAGTCTATAATTAGCCCAATTTAACAGCAACAACAACAAAGTTTATTCAATAAGAAAAGCAGAAGTCAGTTTGTCTTGTTGAGGCTGTGTCATTCTTGGACAAGAGAGTGCAGACTCCTCATATTTGGAGTAAAGGAGCTTTCACGCTTTCCTTATCAGTATGCTTCTTAACATGGTGGGGTGCTGCAAATAATCAATATTCTTATGTATTATAATTGTGGGGCATAGATAAAAGGCTTACAGGCAGTTCCGGAACACTGATACAAAGGCAGGGGAAGAAAAAAAGGAGGCATCTTCCATATTTCAGACACTTACAGAGAGTTAGCTCCATCTGTGAGAGACATTTGACATTATATACAGAAATCTGAGTGTAGACAGACTTATTCATCTGTGCTATTAATAGTGCCTCATATTATTACAAGTGAAAGAACTGACTTTGAATTTATTAGAATGAACTCTGAGAGACCTTGTCTTTCTATTTGTTCTAGAACATTTTTAGGTGCTGCAAAATAATATATATAAAACTCCAATTTGCTTCCAACTCTTCTCCCCCCCGGCCCCGTCAGTTTAGCTTTTGCATTTCCTTCACTTTGGACAACAGAAATAATTGAAGTCAGTTTCCCTTTTGCTTATAGACATTTAAGTTTCAGATTTGTAGTTCTGCAGGGTTTGGGATGCAACATTACACAGGGAACACTTATTAATTTGGGGGGAGGGGAAGCATCCATGGGAATGAAAAAGATCAAATAAAATTAGCCTTGGTCTACACTAGGAGTTGAGGTCGAATTTAGCGGCATTAAATCGATTTAACCCTGCACCCGTCCACACAATGAAGCCCTTTTTTCGACTTAAAGGGCTCTTAAAATCAATTTCCTTACTCCACCGCCGACAAGGGGATTAGCGCTGAAATCGGCCTTGCTGGGTTGAATTTGGGG
Organism: Caretta caretta; assembly: GCF_965140235.1. Classification (NCBI taxonomy): domain Eukaryota; kingdom Metazoa; phylum Chordata; order Testudines; family Cheloniidae; genus Caretta; species Caretta caretta. Next base: position 202,031,920 of record NC_134206.1, read on the forward strand.
TACTGTGGACACAATTAGACGGTAGTGGCCTCTGGGAGCTATCCCAGAGTGCTCTATTATGACTGCTCTGGACAGCACTCTCAACTCAGATGCACTGGCCAAGTAGACAGGAAAAGGCCCACGAACTTTTGAATTTCAATTTCCTGTTTGGCCAGCATGGCAAGCTGCAGGTGACCATGCAGAGCTCATCAGCAGAGGTGACCATGATGGGGTCCCAGAATCACTAAAGAGCTCCAGCATGGACCGAACAGGAGGTACGGGATCTGATCGCTGTATGGGGAGAGGAATCCATGCTATCAGAACTACGTTCCAATTTTCGAAATGCCAAAACATTTGTCAAAATCTCCCAAGACATGAAGGACAGAGGCCATATCAGGGACCCGAAGCAGTGCCGCATGAAACTTAAGGAGCTGAGGCAAGCCTACCAGAGAGGCGAACGGCCGCTCCGGGTCAGCGCCCAAAACATGTTGCTTCTATGATGAGCTGCGTGCCATTTTAGGGGGTTCAGCCACCACTACCCCAGCCGTGTTGTTTGTGTTGTTCAATGGACATGGAGGCAACATGGAAGCAGGTTTTGGGGACGAGGAACATAGCTCACAGTAAACAAGCGGAGAAACCGGTTTTCCCGACAGCCAGGAACAGTTTCGCACTCTGGACCTGGAGCCAGTACCCCCCGAACCCACCCAAGGCTGCCTCCTGGATCCGCCAGGCAGAGAAGGGACCTCTGGTGAGTGTACCTTATAAAATACTATACATGGTTTAAAAGCAAGCATGTTTAATGATTAATTTGCCCTGGCATTCGCGGCTCTCCTGGATGTACTCCCAAAACCTTTGTAAAAGGTTTCTGGGGAGGGCAGCCTTATTCCGTCCACCATGGTAGGACACTTTACTGCTCCAGGCCAGTAGCACGTACTTGGGAATCATTGTAGAACAAAGCATTGCAGTGTATATTTGCTGGCGTTCAAACAACATCTGTTCTTTATCTCTCTGTGTTATCCTCAGGAGAGTGATATCATTCACGGTCACCTGGTTGAAATAGGGTGCTTTTCTTAAGGGGACATTCAGAGGTGCCCGTTCCTGCTGGGCTGTTTGCCTGTAACTGAACAGAAATGTTCCCCGCTGTTAGCCACGCGCTGGGGGGAGGCAAAATGCAACCTTGGAATGAAAGCACGTGTGCTATGTATATAATGTTAACAGCAAGGTTTACCATGAAAGAATGTACCCATTGTTCTATAAAATGTGTCTTTTTAAATACCACTGTCTCTTTTTTTTCCCTCCACCAGCTGCAATGTGTTTCAAGGATCACAAGATCTTCTTCCCAGAGGCTAGCGAAGATTAGAAGGCGAAAAAAACGCACTCGCGATTAAATGCTCTCGGAGCTCATGCTGTCCTCCCACACTGACAGAGCACAGACAAATGCGTGGAGGCAGACAATGTCAGAGTGCAGGAAAGCACAAAATGACCGGGAGGAGAGGTGGCGGGCTGAAGAGAGTAAGTGGTGGGCTGAAGAGAGGGCTGAAGCTGAAAGGTGGCGGAAGTGTGATGAGAGGAGGTAGGATTCAATGCTGAGGCTGCTGGAGGATCAAACTAATATGCTCCAGCATATAGCTGAGCTGCAGGAAAGGCAGCAGGAGCACAGACCGCCGCTGCAGCCCCTGTGTAACCAACTGCCCTCCTCCCCAAGTTCCATAGCCTCCTCACCCAGATGCCCAAGAACGCGGTGGGGGGGCCTCCAGCCACTCCACCCCAGAGGATTGCCCAAGCAACAGAAGGCTGGCATTCAATAAGTTTTAAACTTTTAAAGTGCTGTGTAGCCTTGTCCTTCCCTCCTCCACGCCCCCTCCTGAGCTACCTTGGTAGTTATCCCCCTATTTCTGTGATGAATTAATAAAGAAGGCATGAATGTGAAGCAACAATGACTTTATTGCCTCTGCAAGTGGTGATCGAAGGAGGAGGGGAGGGTGGTTAGCTTACAGAGAAGTAGAGTGAACCAAGGGGGGGGGTGAGTTTCATCAAGAAGAAACAAACAGAACTTTCACACTATAGCCTGGCCAGTCATGAAACTGGTTTTCAAAGCTTCTCTGATGCGCACCGTGCCCTCCTGTGCTCTTCTAACCGCCCTGGTAGCACCGGCTGTGCGTAACCAGCGGCCAGGTGATTTGCCTCAACCTCCCACCCCGCCATAAACGTCTCCCCCTTACTCTCACAGATATTGTGGAGCGCACAGCAAGCAGTAATAACCATGGGAATATTGGTTTCGCTGAGGTCTAACCGAGTCAGTAAACTGCGTCAGCACGCTTTTAAACGTCCAAATGCACATTCTACCACCATTCTGCACTTGCTCAGCCTGTAGTTAACAGCTCCTGACTACTGTCCAAGCTGCCTGTGTATGGCTTCATGAGCCATGGCATTAAGGGGTAGGCTGGGTCCCCAAGGATAACTATAGGCATTTCAACATCCCCAACAGTTATTTTCTGGTCTGGGAATAAAGTCCCTTCCTGCAGCTTTTGAAACAGACCAGAGTTCCTGAAGATGCGAGCGTCATGTACCTTACCTGGCCATCCCACGCTGATGTTGGTGAAACGTCCCTTGTGATCCACCAGTGCTTGCAGCACTATTGAAAAGTACCCCTTGCGGTTTATGTATTTGCCGGCTTGGTGCTCTGGCGCCAAGATAGGGATATAGGTTCCGTCTATGGCCCCACCACAGTTAGGGAATCCCATTGCAGCAAAGCCATCCACTATGACCTGCACATTTCCCAGGGTCACTACCCTTCATATCAGCAGATCTTTGATTGTGTTGGCTACTTGCATCACAGCAGCACCCACAGTAGATTTGCCCACTCTAAATTTATTCCCGACTGACCGGTAGCTGTCTGGTGTTGCAAGCTTCCACAGGGCTATCGCCACTTGCTTCTCAACTGTGAGGGCTGCTTTCATCTTGGTATTCTTGTACCTCAGGGCAGGGGAAAGCAAGTCACAAAGTTCCATGAAAGTGCCCTTATGCATGCAAAAGTTTCACAGCCACCGGGAATCATCCCAGACACACAACATTATGTGGTCCCACCAGTCTGTGCTTGTTTCCCAAGCCCAGAATCAGTGTTCCACCGCATGAACCTGCCCCATTAGCACCATGATGCCCACACTGCCAGGGCCTGTGCTTTGAGAGAAGTCTGTGTCCATGTCCTCATCGCTGACGTTGTCTACTCGCCCGGTTTTGCTTTGCCAGGTTCTGGTGCCGCATATACTGCTGGATAATTTGTGTGGTGTTTAATGTGCTCCTAATTGTCAAAGTGATCTGAGCGGGTTCCATGCTTGCCATGGTATGGCGTCTGCACAGAAAAAAGGCGCGGAACGATTGTCTGCCGTTGCTCTGACGGAGGGAGGGGTGACTGACGACATAGCTTACAGGGAATTAAAATCAACAAAGGGGATGGCTTTGCGAGAAACAGAATGGCCCCCTCAAAACCGGGTTTAGCAGACCATTGATCTCACGGAGGGAGGGAGGAGAAAATGAATACAAAACTAATCTGGTCTATTTCTTGTTTTGATCCACTTCATCTATCTTTATACATCTTGCTGTCAGCAGACTGTGCAGTATGACCGCTAGCCATCGTCATCTCCTGGGTGCTTGGTAGAAGACGGTGCAGTATGACTGCTGGCCATCGTCTTCTGCTGGCTGCAGATTAAAAGACAGTGCACTGCCGGTAGGACTGAATCGCCATGAAACTAAACTTAAAAGGGAAATGACTTGGCTGAATCACTCCCATGTTTTCCCAGGCGCCCCTGACCTCACCGAGGTTAGTTAAAAGAGCACCCTGGACTACGTCGATGATGGCTACCAGTCATACTGCGCTGTCTGCTGCCAAAAGGCAATAAACTGTTGCTGTGTAGCAATGCAGTACCACGTCTGCTAGCACCCAGGAGACATACGGTGACGGTGAGCTGACCGGGCTCCATGCTTGCCATGGTATGGCGTCTGCACAGGTAACTCAAGAAAAGAGGCGCAAAACGATTGTCTGCCCTTGCTTTCACGGAGGGAGGGAGGGAAGGGGGGCCTGATGATTTGTACCCAGAACCACCCGTGACAATGTTTTAGTCCCATCAGGCACTGGGATTTCTAGCCAGAATTCAGATGGGCAGCAGAGACTGTGGGAACTGTGGGATAGCTACCCACAGTGCAATGCTCCACAAGTCGATGGTTGCCTCGGTACTGTGGACACACTCCGCCAACTACATGCACTTAGAGCATTTGTGTGGGGACACAGACAATTGACTGTATAAAAACGCTTTCTACAAAACCGACTTCTATAAATTCAACCTAATTTCGTAGTGTAGACATACCCTTGTTCATAGATTTTTAAGAGACCATTTAGGGCATCTAGTCCCACCTCCTGTAAAACACACAATTTCAGCCCATTACTCCAGTTGGATTTCACAGAGTCCCTTCAAGCAGCTCTGGGCTGGTGCTATTCAAACTCACCTTCTGCATAAGCCTCATCGTGATCCTGCAGCTGCTCTACTGTTTCCAGATCCACCACAGGACCACGTGGCCTTTGAGGATAAGCTGACTTTTTAAGGGAAAAAGCTTCAGAAACGGCAAACTCGGAGGCTTGTTCCACTCGCTTTAAAAATAAATAAGGGAAGAAAAACATTTCTTATAACTTGCACATACTCAGTGTCAAACACTACAGATTCCAAGTCCTGATCCTGTAAGATACTCTGGAGGAGTGGACCCCTGCATGTGTGCAGAGCACCACTGACTGAAGAAGGAGCTGCATGAAATAAGGTTCATCCATGTATATAGGATTGAGGCCCTAAGCATTACTACATGGGCATGATGCTATTGATGAGGCTGAGATAGTGCTTACGTGATCAGATTCTGTCCTTAGATGCTTATAACTTTCCAAAAATGTTACCCCATGGGGTGGAAATTTCTGAGGTTTGTTTTCAGTCCAGAGGCTGTGGTGGATTTGTTTGGGACAGAGGATAGATAGATCTAGGCACATCGCATTTGGTTGTTTTTAAGATAAATAATGGGGGGGATTAAATAAAATCTTCTGATCCTTCATTGTGTGTGCTCAGATCACTGAAAATGAATAGTTAGTCTTGAATCAATACAGCACCTTTCACCCTGAAAAAGGACAAAGGGCTTTAGAGATTGTATCTAAGGAACATTTCACTCTCTGTGGTTTGAGCTGGCCAGAGGCCCCCACCGACCCCCAGGCTGCAGGCTTCTCTGTGTTCGAGGAGCTCAAACTGTAGCAGAAAATGTTGGCTTTTGTTTTTTAAAATAATGCATTTCTAGACCTTGTGAAGATAGCATTGAAAACATAAATCAATCAATAGGATTGAGGAAACAAGCACAGTGGAGTTTTACTCCTATAGCAGAAGGTCGTAAACACTCTCACACGTGCTTTTTATAACAAAGCACGTCCTAAACAATCATGAAATCACTCCCCCAAAGTCTGAGGCTGCCTTTGAGCATAGCAGTGTGTTAACAGGGAACAGAGATGTGTTATAAGTGGGGCTGGCGCACACAGATCCGTGTTTCATAAGCCCATGCCAAAATGTTAAGGGGAGCTCTTATCCTGCAAGTGCTGTCACCTGGAATGTGGCAGCTGTTTGGCAATTCACAGCACTACTTCACAAGAGGGCAGGATAGGATGTACAGAATACTGTAAGCAGGTCTAATTGCTGGGAAAATGCAGGAAGGCAGACTGTAATTACCAAACTGGAATTTGGCCAGGATACTTGAGTTTAACACCCAGTCTTGCAAACGGTTTCACCGGATTTTTTAACGATTGCTAGCAGTCTGGACCTCAAATTTACATTTCACACAAAAGAAGGCACCACCAGTAGCACAGAGACCTTGTACATCTTGCCAGGGACTGGCATAGTATGGGCTCTAAATGAACAGTACCATCTACTGAATCATCAACACCACATCCTGTAGTTAGCGAATTTTTCCTGGCTGCATCTTATCCAAGTATTCAGAGGTTCAACCCAGTACTAACAGGATCATAACAAAAGGGAATATGGAATATGAATTTGAATATCCACAAAAATTTGCTCTCTTTTGAAACTTAGCATTTCTCATGGACTTATTACCTTTGACATGTCTGAAGATACTTGATTTATATGTAATTAAGTTATAAGCATTGGTATGTTGATGATTACCAGCCGTGATGGTGGACAGCGTGTTGTAGACATAAGGAAACCAGACAGCCATCAATTTACTCCCTAGAATCCATCAATCAATTATCAGATGGTACAAATTTTTGGCACAGTCAACCTGAACTGGATGCAAACATAAGACTGAAAGGCTTTCTGTCCCACTTCCATCCCACTGAGCCTGCATATTCCCTGACTCAATTACTTTTCTGTTTCACAAGTTCATTTGCAAATGACCTTACCTTGATCCAGTGCTCCACATTATCAGAGTCAAAATTTGGCTACAAAGAAGATACAAAATGTTAACTTAAAATTTTTTTTGCTTCCTTTTAACTCTCATTTTAATGTTGTCATGCCTAGAGCCAGTCACTTGAGTACAATGAAAAAGCCTGTGCTCTTTCTCCAGAAATATTACTCCCATCCTCAAACAACTCCCCCTGTTTCTCATTCATTTCTGAATCAAATGGTCTTGTGGTTAAAGCACTGGATGAGGACTCGAGATCTGGAGTCAATTCCAGGCTCTGCCACAGATTTCCTATGTGACCTTGAGCAAGTCACCTAGCTCCTGATCCTGAAAGACTTATCTTTATGTGTTTCAGAGTGTGAATAATCCAGTTGACTTCAATGGCACTACTCTCATGCTTAAAATTAAGTATATTTGTAAATCTTTACAGGGTTGGAAACTAAATAAATCTTTGCCTCAGTTTCCCATCTGTAAAATGGAGACATTTCTTTTTATCCCACCCTTTGTCTGTATTGTCCATTTACACTGTTAACTCCTTGCGGCGGCGACTGTGCAACATCTAAGACAATGGGGCTTTGATCTTGGTTGGAAAGGGCCTCTATAATTCAAATAACAGTAATAATACTGCCCGTTAAAAATTGCCGTTCTTGTATTTTAAAATCCATGATGTCATTGATTTGGGGCTGACAATGTTGCCAACTCCTGTGATGTTACACACACGCTCCCTATATTTCATGGTTTTCTTAAAGCCCCAGCTCTTGGAGTCAAGTGATTATTCAGGAATCTCTGCTCTCATTTCAAAAAAAGAAAGTGTGTGTGTGTGGGGGGGGGGGATTCCAATCCTAATGGTGGCCAAGAAAAGCTTGAAAACATGACTGCCGTGAACCCAAACACTCAGAAACCAGAAGGCAAAGAAAAATAAATGCACATTTGTTACTGTTCAAATAAATCTCGGGATTTTAAGCCAGTCTCGTGGTTTCTGAAGGCCTGGGCTTGGCCACATGCCCTAGTTGGGTAAAGCTGAGCCCAGGGGGCACCTGCCGGGCTTGGCCTCCACTGACCCCGGGGGCGTGACCCGCCACAGGAAGGCCGGGGGCAGAGCGGGTGCAGTGACCCCAAGGGGTCCCGGCTGCCGGGCCCCGGGTGGCAGGGGTAGGAGCCCCCTGATTGGCCAGCGGTGACCAGGGCGCCCCGCATGGGGCTGACAGTGAGCCCGGGGAGCCCCCTGATTGGGCGCTGGTGACCTGGGGCGCCCCATGGATTTGCTGGTGACCCCCGTGGGAGCCCCCGGGCAGCGCGGGGACTGGGCGCTGGGGACGGGGGGACACCGCCCCCTCCGTTACCTTGGGCCTGGCCGCGGCGGTGAGGCGCTGCCAGCGATAGAGCTGGGGCCTGGGCGCTGGGAAGGCCATTGCCAAGGCTCAGACGGACACCGCGTCCCCACCCCGCCCCAGACACACGGGGGGAGAGGAACCTTGTGGGAAACGGAGTTCCCCACTGGACGAGGCGCACGGAAACCTGGATCAGCACGAACTGCAAGACCCAGAATGCACCGCGCCGGGAGGGTCGCTTCTCCATGGCAACGGCGCAGCCACCTTTACACCCCCCGTCCAGGCGACAAGGATCTTGCGCGTCCCTCAGTAATGACGTGTCGCACGCTGAGTAGACCCGGGAAGAGAGACGCTCATGCGAGGGAGGCGGCCGGCGCGAGCCAGGTAAAGGCGAGAGCGGGCGGCTGGGTCGGTGCCCGGCGCCTCGAGGGGCTCGGGGGGCCCGGTGCCGCTCACGCGCGTTTGGCCCGGCTGCCCTCGGTCACCACGATCGGTGCGGCCGGGGCCAGTTAAGCCGAGCGGGGCTTCGACCCCCCCGCGCCAGGTCCCCGCGCCCCAGTCAGGGAGCCGGGCCCGGCCCGTGCGACAGCAACCGCCGCTGCGCAGTGAGCGCGGGACGGGCTCGCTCCGTAACTCCCCCTCCCCCGCTTCCAGGGCAGGGCCCGGCTTCCCCCGGGGCTGAGGTGAAAGAGCAGGAAGGTGGCGAAATGGCGCGGGGGACTCAGACTCCGGCGAGCAGAAGAACGTGGCAGGGCCTGCAGGAAACTCAGGTCACCCCCACGCGTTCAAATATCCATTCCTGCGTGAGTCCCTCCCGCAACCGGATCTCAGGAGACTGGCTTAAAAGTCAGGAGCTCTAAATGTTATCTGGAGACCTCTTCCCTCTGAGTTGTGAACCTTCAGAGTTCCCGTTTTCAAGCTCTTTTCTGGAGGGCTAGAAAGACTTCTTTAAATGAGAGTTGCGATTCTAAGGGATTCACATAACTCCAGTTTTTCAGGATTTATGATCAATATTGAATATTGGGGTACATCTCAAATTGTGATACATAAAAATCACAAGTTATCAACTCTGCCCACGTTATCCTATTCCTTTGTCTGTCAGTCATTTAATTTGCCTTTTTAAACCACAGCTATGCATTGAACAGAAGTTTTCCTTGAACTGTCCAGATTTTTTTTCCCTGGGTATTTACTATCAGGGGCTCGTTCACCTGCACATCTACCAATGTGATATAGGCCATCATGTGCCAGCAATGCCCCTCTGGCCAAACGGGACAGTCTCTACCCAAAAGAATAAATGGACACAAATCTGACATCAAGAATTATAACATTCGAAAACCAGTATGAGAACACTTCAGTCTCCCGGGACACTCAATGACAGACTTAAAAGTGGCAATGCTTCAACAAAAAAACTTCAAAACCAGACTCCAGTGAGAAACCGCAGAACTGGAATTAATTTGCAAACTGGACACCATCAAATTAGGCCTGAATAAAGACTGGGAGTGGATGGGTCACTACAAAAACTAATTTTCCCCCTGCTGATACTCACACCTTCTTGTCAACTGTTTGAAATGGGCCACCTTGATTACATTGAACTCATTAGCATTACAAAAGTGATTTTTTTCCTCCCTTGTCAACAATTGAGAATAGCTCATTTCCACCTTAATTGAATTGGCTCTTTAGCACTGACCCCCCACTTGGTAAGGCAACATTCATCTTTTCATACGCTGTGTATTTATACCTTTACTGTATTTTCCACTCCATGCATCTGATGAAGTGGGTTTTAGCCCACAAAAGCTTATGCCCAAATAAATTTGTTAGTCTCTAAGGTGCCACAAAAGGACTCCGTGTTGTTTTTACAGTTAACTTAGAATCCCGCCCCCCCCCCAATGTTTGTGAATAGTTCAGATTATTATTCCCAATGTACATTACCTTGCATTTATGAACACTGAATTTTATCTGCCATTGTACTATCTTGATTTATGTTCCTCATAATCTTCCTTAGTCCTGACTAATCTAAGTGTTAAAAATAATAATTTGTATTGGCACCCAGAGGCCCTAGTAAAGACATGGGTCTCATTGCACTAAGTGCTGTACAAATACAGTGAGGGACGGTTCTTGTCCAGAAGAGTTTACCATCTATATAGACCAGGCAGGCAAAGGGTGGGAGAGGAAGTGGCACCACTGGGAAATGAAGTGACTTACCCAAGGTGTCACAACAATAGAACTAGGAACAGATCAAGGTCTCCTGAGTGAAAGTTCATACCATAATACCTGTCTTGTGAGCTACTTCTTCCCCCACTGTTACTAATGAATCTATTGCAGGTGTATTGGAATCCAAGTAGCCTTAGAAACAATTAATTTACTTTTTCATTTCCCTCAATTGCTAAGCTTTTACAGATACAAATATTAACCCAAAATCTTGATGGAGAAAGACCTACCTAAATAATCTCTTTCTTTAAAGGACGTGGACACTGCCTGCCAGTTAACCAGGATGAAGCTGAGTCTCTCCAAAGTGGTCAGTGGGTGTCGTCTTGGGACACTGACAAACCTTGGCAAGAATGGGGTTCAAACCATGGAGCTTCCAGGCTGCCTATTGTATACCAAAACAGGATCCCCACCGCACCTCACCCACGACACACTGCAGGCAATTAAAGGGGTTCCTGCCATTGTTCAACTCACGCTTTCAACTCTGTAAGTATCAAGCCTAGCTGGGACACCGCTTTTGTGTTCTCAGTTTCCCCATTGGAAACAAGAAACAATACTTCCTTGCTTCACCAGAAGCATTTGAGACTTACCTCATTAAAGTTCGTCAGGACAATGAGGTCATAGAGAAACAGCTATTCCACCTCAGACCACATGATGTTACAGCCCCAGCTAGCGAGTATTGGCATCTTAGCTCAAGATGTAGCTGCTCATGATTTCTACCAGTGGAGGTCCCTGATTCAGTCACTGGTGTGTTGGCCAAGATGTTGACCATCACACTCTGCCTTATGGTTGGATTTCTTGGGGATGGATGGGTTGCTGTGCATTTATTGTAGGTGAGAGCTAAAAGCAGATATATGTAAGGGGAAGCCTTTTTTGAAAAGTGAACAGGATGGTGTAAATGGCCTTTTCCTGTTTCTTTATGACTTTTTGTAAAACTCTCTAATGAGCACCCTCATCTAATTCTAAAAGCTGTAGTCTTAGGCTGCATGTACTTGACAAAAACGGGACCTGTTACTCCCCACTTGTGCAGATCCACTGTGGTACTAATGGTGGAAGTTGTAGTGTAGATAGGGTTTATGCTTCTTTTCCATTATCTAGTCTAATCCAAATTTGGACAACACTTCAGTAAAGAAGCCTGAGTCTTCTCTATATGACAGCTCCATCTTGCAGGTACAGGGGCAACAAGATCTTGTGAGATTTGGTGTAGTGATAATGTCATTCCTCCATCTGACTCCATTATGTGGCTGAAACTTCAGGGCTCTTTTTGGAAAGATTGGAGTGTGTCTTCTAATATACTGAGGAATTAGCTCATCCACAGTCCTCTCTGCAGGCTCATTCTCATTATTTTTTTTCTAATGTGTATTCTTTTATGTTTGGACACAGGGTAGAACTTCACGAGGTCTTGGAGGAATATAAGGAAGGAATTGGGAAATTTATAGGTAAAATTCTGTGTGTGTGTTTAGATGCAGTCTGATCTCATCTAATGCATCGTCTACACTTCCATGTTGTTTGGTGCAATGAATTAGGGCACAAGCCGTCCAGCCCTAGAAACTTGAGTGCAAATCTGTTGTTGATCCCAAGTGAGTTGTGTGAGAAGCTCTTTTTTTTTTTTTCTATTCAAAGTGGATTTAATGCAGTTGTAAACTATTACACTCACTATAGTAGAGACTGAAGTTCTCTTATTCACAGTTACAGCTTCTCCCACAACACCCCAGGAATGGGCTTCAGCACTCACTTGGAGGGACCTAACTCTGGGTTAAGAAGGGAGTTGAGTATCGCTGGCCTTTTCAGTCCTTGGCCTCTGTACTGTGAGTGTTAATAAGTGCCATTTGTGATTTTTTTTTTTTTTTTTTTGGTGATGTGAACACCTCTCCCCCTAGAAACAATACTAAGAACAACTTTCTTCATGCAGTCCCCAGATAGTAACAGCTTTCAGGTCCCTGCTGATCTGGGCTAGGTTACTTCCCCCACAAAATAAGATCAGTTTGATACAAAGCCCTCATTTCGCCTCGGCAGTGCAGAGCAGCACAGGACCCATCAGTCTCACTTAAAAAAGTGGTAGGCTCTCCTGATAGGTATTCCTGCCTCTAGAGCAGATCTGTTAACTGAAGGAACTGTTTTGGGTGGCTGTCTGGAGAAGGAACCATGTTACAGGCCTGCAGAAATCCCTGAAGGGCAAGCTTAAGGATGTGAACAAACTTATCTTGCCATCCTTTTGGACCAGTGGGGAGCTCACATTTACCTATCCCACCAAACTTCTCCTTATTTTGCTCCCTTTGTTCTCTTCCTTTTTTTGCTTTGATCCATGGTGGCTGACTGGCTACAGGAATGCTCCTTTTGTTTCAGGAAGAAACACAAACAGGAGTTCAGACCAGTTGTGCCCTTCACCCCCCAGTAGCCAGGGAAAGAGAAGTAAGGGCTCCAGGGCCTGTCACCAGGGCATCACTTATCTACCTTAGACAGACACTTCCTGTGTTCCTCTTTCCCCACTGCATATCAGCCATCTAGCAGCACTGAACCAGGGTCAGTCATCCTCTGTGGTCCTCAGGACTCCTTAAAGGCGCTGTTTGTAAATGAAACCTTAACTGTGGCATTTCCTGGTTCTAGAATTCTTAACACTGAAACCTCTGAGTTCTCCTGATGTAATTTTTTTTTATGGTATGTACACAAATTTGTCATGTCCCCTCTGTTGATTAGGGATATATTTATGTGAGTAAAGGCCTGACTCTGCATTCCTTATGTATCCAAAACGCTTACTGGAGGGAGTTCTGAGTGCAGAGAGTGCCCAGTTAGGCTTTTGTGTGAATATATTAGTTATTGGGGATATTCAGTTCTATACAATATGGCAAAGACTTTTAAAACCATCTAGAGGATTTAGACACCTTTCATTAATTGTAGTGGAAGTTATGGTTGGAATTTTCAAAGGAGTCTAAGGACGTTAGGTGAAATTCACACCCCAGTGAATTTCAGTGGCATTAGGGTACCTAACTCTTTGGGCTCTTTTGAAAGTCATAGCCTATGCATCAAATCCCCTAGATCAGCGGTTCTCAACCTTTTTCTTTCGGAGGCGCCCTCAGTATGCTATAAAAACTCCACGACCCATCTGTGCCACAATAACTGTTTTTTTGCATATAAAAGACGGGCTCTCGTGAGGCTACATTGCTCAGGCTTTGGCTTCAGCCCCGGGTGACAGGGCTCAGGGCCCTGGGCTTCAGCCCCATGCAGTAGGGCTCTGGCTTTCTGCCCTGGGCCCTAGCGAGTCTAACCCTGACATTGCTTGTAGGACCTCCTGAAACCTGCTTGTGGCCCCCCAGGGGGCCCTAGACCCCTGGTTGAGAACCACTGCCCTAGATGGCTTTGAAAAATCTCTACCTGTATCTATAAAACAGAAACCTTTATTGCATTCATTGCATCTAGCTTGTTCTGTTACATGTGAAATGATCATAAATCTCTCATTGCTACAGCTCATTCTGCTATCTTGGTGTATATATTGCCCTTCCTTTAAACTCCAGGTCTGAGACTGGTTATGTCACCCAGCCTAGATGATGTCAAGTATCAGATGTCCCCAGAGCATTCATTCAGCGGACAAGTGAGTCAGCTGTCATTGCGTCTGGTTTATTTTTGGCAGCAGTAGCATTAATCAAGTAAACAGTCCAAAGGCTACACATAGTTTGTGGCATTATATAATGCTACTCCTGTGGTTTTCTTCTCCCCTCCCTGTAACTAAGCAGAGTGTGGACAGAGCTGTCCAACTGAATGTTTTGTTGCTATGGAGATCAAACAAGCTATGTCTGTCTCTGACAAAGATGTCAGGTGTGTGCATTTATTCCTGGGTTCCCTTTTTTGTAAATTCATAGCCATCTCTTAGCAACTTGCCAACATAGCCATAGTGGTCTACAAGATTACAGCTGACATTTATTTTTCTGTTGTGCCTCCAGGTATGCCAGAGTCAGTGCTGTACTGCTCTCTCCATGACCCCGGTAGCCCCTGCCCACCTGGCTACAACAACAACAAGGTACCGTGAGTGTAAAAACTTATGAGAATCCAACGTAGAACTTATGTCTCCCAGATGCCAAAGAGTCAGTGTCCACATCTACCATTGTATGCGCCCTGCTTAGCAGCTACAGAATGCCCTCTTTGGGGTCATAGGAAAATGAACCAGTGTATGCTAGGATACAATGTCCAGATTTTCCCCACCATCTTCCAGTGGGATTTAAAGTGGAGGTATCGTCAGATAGAGGCACTTTTTTACACATCATAACTGCTCCTGAGTGCCCATGTCCTGTCTGCTGACTTTATAAGGCCACACAAATATGGATGAGCAGACTGGATTCATGTGCAGTTGATTATATGTCAGTTAAAAAAGTCGTGGCTTGTAAATTGAGCAAACTTTCTCTGGTGTTATTGGCAATAAACATGGAGCCCTAGGAGACCACATAATATTTTTAGCCTCACTTGTACAGCCGTACATTCAGGAGGACCACATGAAGGGAAACTTAGTGCTCGTGGAAGGTGCTGACATGCGTGCCCAAGAACAGGAAATGTGTATATTCACAGATTATGTACAGCCGCAGTTCAGACTCCTCTCGCACACTTTGCTCTGCCCTTACTGCTCACTGTCGTACCTCAACCATAGGGAAGCCCCCTCTGAGGGGTCAGGGGAGGGAATTTAATCTTTATGAACCATTCAGTCTTGGAAGTATCTGGTGAAGGTGTCAACAAAAGTGGGTAATTTTTTTTTGTGGTGGTGATTTTTGTGATTAGGACACCTGGGAACTGGGCTGAATCCCACCCAACTAATTTCACACAGGCTACAATGCTGTCAGATGGCAACAACTTTTTGTCGCTATTTGCTTAAGGCTGGATCATGCTGTCATTGAAGTCAGTGGCAATTTTAACTTCAAAGGGAATAAGATCAGGCTGTTAGGGCCCAATACTGTAACTGGATCTGGACTGGCAGATGCTCACCCTGGTATGAAGTCTCTTTAAAGTTACTGTGACTTTGGTCATAAAGATCTGCTTTGCAGAATCGGTGTCCCAGGTTGGATTTGAACCTGGGCCGTCTCGTTCCCCATGGTTTAGTTTTATTAAATAAAATAGCCATTCTGATAAAAAACCAAAACAGTGTTTATATTTTCCACATCAGCTTGAGAAGTGAAACAAATCTGATTAATTTCACGTTGTGGGTCTTGTGGACTAACACAATGCTGTTTATTATGGGTTTCCAATGCAGCAGAAGAGTTAATTTTATATTTAAATACAGAAAAGCTGTTCAGTGAACAAAAAAAAGTAATAACAATTCATGAAAATGTGTGTTCATATTAGATTTTGTAAAATCCTCTTTTTTTTTTTAAATGTAGAGGCCTAAATTACTTGGGCGTCCATGAAAAATCTAAGATCATAAGATCTAGCAAGACCAATAACAACTCAGCTGGAGCACTTGCCAGGCAGCCCACACCACGTAATTACATTATCCACAGATAGAGGTGAAACACATTATGTCCATAGTGGTGATGGCTTCAATAACCCTTCCTGAGCTCTCTTGTTCAGGCCCATGCTTGATGCTGAAGAAGGCTGGCACTTGAAGAGCAACACCTTTGTTTGCTCAGAAGCCTGCATGCAAGAATTACAATGTTGGGCCAATGCTTTATTTTCCTAATATAAAAAGCCTACATGGGATAATATGAGAATAATGAAAATGGAAGATGAAGGCCTACGCACACAGACATACTAGGAAGAATGGGGAAAAAAAGTGAGATACCTTAATTTCAGGCCTCACATCTGACCACTTGGGAAACGGTGGAATTACCCTCAGGAGTGTGTGTATGTATAAGTTCACTGTTCAAAAACTTTTTTTTGTGTAGGCACTGCAAAATGACTTGCAATTTGTTTTGCCATAGTTGGCAACTATTCACGGAGTAGAGCACAGGGTGGCAATCAGGAGATCTAGGTGTTTTCTTGCTCTGCTACTGATTTGTTGGATGGCTGTGAGGAAGTCACTTCAGCTTTCAAGTCTGTTTTCCCAACATCCTTGGGAGGTAGGTTAGTGTTGCCATCCCCGTTGTAAAGATGGGGAAACTGAGGCATTTGATGACGCGACTTGCCAAGGGTCTCACAGGGAGTTAGTGTCAAAATCAGGAAGAGAACCCAGCACTCCTGATTCCCAGTTCCCTGCTCAAATCACTGGACCTTCATGCCTTATGCCAGAGGTGGCTGGTTTTCTGAGCTGTGTCCCTTTGAGAGCTTGTCCAGGGAATGTTATTGCAGTGGCAGGCATTTTACCAGGACCAATTGTTCCCCTGAAAGGTTTCTTAACCTCTTCAATTAACATCCATCCCTGTGTTCCCTTTGCTTGCATTTGACAGACAGTGTCCATATGGGGATACGGAGGGCGAATGGAAATGACAGCTTCCAAGTTCATGAGCATGCAGCGTGCTCTCCAGCCAGATTGGTTTCAGTGCCTCTCTGACGGAGACACTATTTCTGGTGAAACTTCCAGAAAGCGGGCCAAGAAGTCTGTGGACCGGTCGCTTTTCTTCCTGGATGAGTGCCTTCAGCTGCAGGAAAAATCACCGGTAAGGTCCAAATGTATCAGGGGCAGCAGCACTGCAGCTGCTTTTCTATGTGTGCTGAGCCTTGTGAAGGTCCCAGCACGTGAGCAAAAGAACACGTAGTGCACACAGTGGGGTTAGACCTGAGTGATTTTAGGGCTGGAGTGGAGATGGAAGTCTTTAGTCTATCCCCAGATTAGGCACAACATGGGCAGCAGCCTAGCAAACTTCTCTCAAGCTGCCCTTGTGCCTCAGCCTTGACCCAGACGGATTAACCTCTAGGAGTGAGGAGGAGTTCAGCCTCCATGGCTTTTAATTCCTTCTGTTTTCACAGAACACTGGTCTCCTATCCTTTAGAGTCACTTTGTATTCCTTGGTAGAGCAGGGGATAGGATTTTCTCCTTGTTCAGAAATCAGAGATCCCACCTACCCTGCCTTTCCATTTTATTTTTTCCAGCTTTAACTCTGTCGAGCCCTGTGTTGCCACCACAGTCCACCTAGCTGAGGGGAACTGAATAGGACTCATCAGTACCACTCCTTAGCCTTTCCTGTGGGTTTGAGAGACTTCCCCTGTTCCTGGTGTTGGGGGACATGCCTGTACCTGGACTAGCAAGGAGACCAGGGGCCTAGCCTGGGGTGCCAGGAACTGATGCTAGAAATCCCTTGAAAGACCATGGGACATGCATAGTGGTGGGTGACAGCCATGGTAGCAGCAAGGCATTGGGGCAGGATCTCCTTTATACTTTGTATAAAGCTTATATAGGGTAAACTCATAAATTGTCCGCCCTCTATAACACTGATAGAGAGATATGCACAGCTGTTTACTCCACCAGGTAGTAATTACTTACTCTGGGTTAATTAATAAACAAAAAGTGATTTTATTAAGTATAAAAAGTAGGATTTAAGTGGTTCCAAGTAATAACAGACAGAACAAAGCAAGTCACCAAGTAAAATAAAGCAAAACATGTAAGTCTAAGTATAATACATTTAAGAAACTGATTACAGATGAAATCTCACCCTCAGAGATGTTCCAGTAAGCTTCTTTCACAGACTAGACTCCTTCCTAGTCTGGGCACAATCCTTTCCCCTGGTACAATCCTTGTTAGCTCCAGCTCAGGTGGTAACTAGGGGATTTCTCATGACTGGAACCCCTTTGTTCTGTTCCACCCCTTTATATACCTTTGGCACAAGGCGGGAATCTTTTGTGTCTCTGGGTCCCCACCCCTCCTAAATAGAAAAGCCACCAGGTTTAAGATGGATTCCAGTACCAGGTGACGTGGTCACATGTCCTGGGAGACCCAAACCTTCATTCTTCCTGGCCTGACTCACAGGAAGGCTTGCAAGTAAGCAGAGCCATTTACAACCAATTGTCCTAGTTGATAGGAGCCATCAAGATTCCAAACCACCATTAATGGCCCACACTTTGCATAATTACAGTAGGACCTCAGAGTTATATTTCATATTTCTAGTTTCACATACAAGAATGATACATTTATATAAACTGGATGACCACATTCAGTAGATTATAAGATTTGTAATGATACCTTACAAGAGACCTTTTGCATGAAGCATATTCCAGTTACATTATATTCACAATCATTAGCATATTTTCATAGAATCATATAGAGTGTAATGTCACATACACTACGTCCTAACTGGTCCTAATTGATACATCTGAGGAAGGTTCAACTACCACTGAACCCAACGGTGCCCGGGAAGCAAATGTAGAGTGCCAAGTGTCCAGACTCTGGGCCACCCCACCAACTCTTGGGTGATGGTGGGCTTTCCTGAAACAGATTTGTTTGGTGAAGTGCACTTCTTTTAAATTTGAAACTTTCACCTGGCCCAGGAGCTGCAGGACAGTGTGATGGTTGGAGTGATCGAAGGTGGAGACATGTTGGAGGAGAGACTCAGGTCAGCTAGAGAGACTGCTAAGCGACCTGTGGGTGGTTTCCTGCTGGATGGTTTTCAGGGACAAGCCATGGCCAAGGAGACCAAGCTGAAACTGATGGCCTCTGTCACAGCGGAGCTGCCGGAGGATAAACCAAGGTCAGATTTAATGGGGGAGAGATCAAAATCCATGTGTTCTTCTGTAGGTAATTACCACAGGCTGCTTCTGGCCAGTGTCCAGGAAATCCATTTATTCTTGAAGATTCTTGAGTGAGCCAAATGCTGAGTCCTTTGCTATATAAGTGCTGACTTTGATGGCCCCAATTTTACTTGTAAGGAATAGTTGGTGAGAAATATGGAACAGCCTACAGTATGGATATGATCTCTTCCTTTGAGGAGGATTCAGGGTTTGGGTTCAAACCTATTTCTAGACAGAATCATGGGTGGGATTGGTATGAGCCCTTCACCTTTGGCCTCCATGGATCATGACTAACTTGGAATATAGTTAAAAACAGTTTCAGTCATTGCAATCTGGAGTGAATGTTTATCCACTTAGCAAAAACTCCTATCTGGTTTGCTATAGCTGTCTCCTCTCAGAAGACTGGAATATCGGAGGGCTGTAGATTTGGAGAGAGAGGCATTGGCAGATGAGGATGGGGAATGCTTGTATGTTGCCTGCATGAACTGTGCCTGGCTCCAGCCGTTAGATTACCCTGAATCTTATAAATGATAGACACTCATTCAAGATTCCCAGAAATGTTTATAAACATGCCAGAGGCTCCAGAAAACACAATCCAGTGCATGCCAAGAGTGCCAAGATAGTGCAGTTGGAGTCTTTTGGGAGGAAGCAGTAAAAACAGATGCCTCATTTATACTCTTCTGTGGCTCTTGTGGAGCTCATGTTTCAACTCAATGAATGCTGTCTTTTCCAGTGTCTTATGAGGAGAATGATTCACATTCTGCTAACTCCTGTAGCTGAGCTTCCCTCTGAGCACCCCTTTGTCCTGACCACCTTCTAAGACTTGAACCCTCAATTTATGGTGATCAAAGGGAAGGGCAATGCAGGAGCCTGGTTCTAGCCTTGCAGTTATCTTTTGCTCAGAGGTACCTTGAGTTTGGAGCTCTCCGTAGCTCGTGTTGCTGCCATCCAAGCTACCTTAAATAGGTTCCCCAATGAGCTGTAAAGTCTTATCAGTCCAGCTATCCTGAGTGACTGTACAAGTGCATCAACCTCATCTATCAAATAGTTTACTTCTCTGTTTCAGATAAGTGATCATAACCGCTCTTTATAAGAGTAAAGGTGGGGGTCCTGTGGGTCCTGTGTGATACTTACACCCCACTTTCTTACATTTAGTTGTAGAAGCTATTTTACACATACGCATGTATGCATGCCCATATTAAAAATGTGTTGTGTAGTTGGTGAAGAACAGCTGTTGTGTCCCACTCCAAAGATGGCTGCTTTTCTATGGTAAAGGAGTATAGCCTATGTACATGGTCTCTAAAGCCCTTTGGGATCTTTTAAGATGAAAGATGCTACCTAAACCTATTGCTTAGAAGGTTTTGTCTTCTCATTTTAACCAGAGCATTCTTAGAAATCTCAGCATCTGCAAGAAAGGTTATACCCTTGCCCTCTGTAAGAAACATTGCAGTAAGGGACTCGATCACATGTATAATAAGTACTGATTGTTTAACTATTAAATAGCATTTTCTTCCTATCTGGAGCAGGGAATGTAACAAAATCATCTTGTAAACTTTTCCCATCCATGTTCTGTGCTCATACAGGGTCTTATGTAATTATGGTCAGAAAAATGACTAAAAATGTCACCTTATTACTGCACTTCTCAGTCTCTGTGTATTTTCCTAGTGATCTGTTTAGTTCATTGCCGTACATTAGCTTGTACTGTTGTCAGCACAGCCAGTGCACCTGGGGGAAAGCACGACTATTATATTCTCTTCTGCCTCACCCATGCTTGACAAAGCTGCCAGCTAAATTAGGACAGGAGCAGTATCTGTGTTACCACTGATGGCGTAAGAGACAGGAAGAGCCCAGCTGGATTGCCAAGTCCCGGAGGAGTTGATAGTGCTGGCTGTTGGGGGAAATTGCCTCTGAGGAAAATCAGCTGAAAGGAAATCCCCTTGTGTGAACTGGGCACATTAGAGCTGGACATGGGGAGGGGAGGACAACTGAGCCCTCCCACAGTGACTTTTCTCATTAGTGCCGCCTCATGCAGACAGATCCCAAACACTTTATAAAGTAAATATGTGCTTCCCAAAAGGGGAATGCTTCCCCACTGCTGAGACGTATCATCCCCTAATACCCTTTGCACCTGTTGGAATCTACTCCCAGAGCCTTCCAAATACCTTCTACTGAGGATCAGCTGCAGATTATCTCCCATGCACCGTGATGGGACAGCAGGGTGAAATAAATATGAATTCCTTTCTTTGCTCTGAGCACCCAGTTCTGTAAACACGAATAACATTATTCCCATGAGTGGTCCCACTGCCTTAAGGAGGACTACACACAAGTAATATCACTCACGTTACCTATATGTTTGTGGGTTCTGGTTTTGGGGTGGATTTGTGACTTTGTTGCTGGATTTCAAAAGGACCCTCCAATACATGGAATGGTACTTTGCTAGTTAGGAGCCTAATGTACTAAATAAATCCCCATACCTGGTAAACATTTGCTACCCCGGGCATAGAATGTGCAACAAAGTATCTGACCCAGAGCGTAAGGTATGAGATGGCTCGTGAGATAGAATCAATGTACATGGGTGTTGAGGAAGCCAAATCACTTTAAACACAATTGATGATTTAACTGGGAATTGGTCCTGCTTCGAGCAGGGGGTTGGACTAGATGACCTTCTGGGGTCCCTTCCAACCCTTATATTCTATGATTCTATGATAAGGTTTTGACATTATCCTTGAGTTAATGTGTGGCTGGTGTAATCTTCTAAACAAAGGCAGAACAGTGGGCGCTGTATACCAGACAGATGGAACGTGGGAGAAGGATGGTCTCATGCTTGGCGATAGACCATGTGTCAACTTTCATCCTATTTAATGACAGCAGGGCTCACATGTTACTGTTTTCACTGGCTGAAACACATTCCTGTGAATTCCACTCTTGGGGTTTCTTATGCCTTTCCTGAAGCATCTGGTGCTGGTCACTGTGAGGGGCAAGATGCTGGACTGCTTGACTCTCAGGTCTAATCCATTAAGGCAATTCCTATGTACCTATGTCCTCTCCTTGGAGAGAGACTGCAATGACCCAGTAAGTTCCATTCAGTACACTTTAGACCTATATTGTTGTATCTCTCTCTTAGACTCATTCATGGTATTGGCAAGCCGGATGAGGTACTGGAGTGCATCGAAAGAGGAGTGGACATGTTTGAGAGCTCTTTTCCCTACCAGGTGACAGAGCGGGGCTGTGCCCTATCCTTCAGCTACGATTACAATCCTGACCCTGAAGCTGCAGGTAGATTTTCATGATAACCTTGCCATTGTGGTTGTAAGCTGATGTAACAGTGGTGGTATGCCCAATATAGTTCATGCTCCACAGTCATCTTCCATGTGCCTCATTTGTCACAGGAAAAAGTATCGTAACCACTGGAGTCAGAGAAGAACAGCTGAGTCCTGCTCGTTCCAGGGGAGAAGTTGCTTTGGGTAGTACTTGGGATGAAGTTAAGCAAAGAGAACTTGAGACCTTAATTTAGGACCTGGGTTATCCAAATCCAGTTAACCAAAACATAGTTATACATCCTCTGAGGTTCATTGAACAGAAGCCTTTGTATACCTGATCCTGTCATGTGTTGAGTCCCCTCATCTCCCTTTGGGCCTGCGCCCATTGGAGTCTATGGCAGAATTGTCCTTCCCTTCAGCAGGACAGGATTGGGCCTATACATTTCAATGGGATTGAAGGCACCTGGCAGTGTCAAATTCAGTGTGTAATGTAGCTCCTCTCTCCCTCTCCAGCTGGGGAGTGTTGGGGATGCCAGTCTTCTTGGGCAGTTTTTTTTCCCTGCCTTCACCCAGTTTGCTCCCTTGATTAATATAAATGCTTCCAAAATAATGCAGGTTAGTCAAATCCCTGTGACCGAAGGTATCTGCTTAAATGAATAAGTAAAGGCTTGGTATTACACATGGTCCCACCAAATGTCTGAGCAGTGCAGAGAGACTGTCATCCTTCCTATACATAAGTGTTTTAATACAAAAAGGTATCTAACAGTTCTCTTAATGGCTGGAATCTAGTTTTGTTTTTCATGCCTGGGTAATTCAAACCAGCTGAATAGACTTGCAGCACATTTGTTGTCTCATTGTTTCCTTGTGCTCCCTCCTCCATCCATCTGCATCCTTGTGTCTCATGTTTTATACTTCGGTTGTAAGTTCTTCGGGCGCAGGGACCACCTTTTTCTTTCTGTGTTTGTTCAGTGCCTAGCACAATGGGGTCCTGGTCCGTGACTGGGCCTCGTTGGCACTATCACAATACAAATAATACATCATAGTAATAATTTCCCAGAAACATCCCCTCTGACTTGAGAGCAAGCCAGAGAAGTTTCAGATGCCAAGGTAATGATTTGTGAAAGATATGTGCTGCTGAAAATTCCGGTCTGGAATCTTCACCCATAACTGCATTATCACTGCCACCACAGTCCAGACTTTCTGACTTAAATTGTTCGCCCTCACCCCGAAAAAATAATCAAACTCAGCAACTTCAAATAAAGTAGATTGGATGCACATGAATCCCTTGTCAACTCCAGCAGAATCTAAATCTAAACTGTGGTGTGTAAGCTGTTTAAATCAACCTCTGTACCAGAAGATTGGTGGATAGCTAATGTAATGCTGATTTTTAAAAAAGGCTCCAGAGGCGATCTTGGCAATTAAGCCTAACTTCAGTTCCAGGCAAATTGATTGAAACTATAGTAGATTATGGTAAAGAACAGAGTTATCAGACACACAGATGAGCACGATATGTTGGGGAAGAATCAATAACTGTGTTTGTAAAGGGAAATCATGCCTCACCAATCTATTAGAATTCTTTGAGGGGGTCAACACACGTGGACAAAGGTGATCTAATAATATAGTATACTTGGACATTCTGAAAGCCTTTCACAAGGTTCCTCCCCAAAATTTACTAAGCAAAGTAAGAGGTCATGGGATAAGAAGGAAGGTGTCTCGTGGATCAGTAATTGGTTAAAAAACAGGAAACAAAGGATAGGAATAAATGGGCAACTGTCACAATGGAGAGAGATAAATAGCAGGGTCCCCCAAGAATCAGTATTAGGACCAGTGCTGTTCAAGATATTAATGAATTTTCTGGGAAAGGGGGTGAATTTTGCAGACTGTACAAAATTACTCAAGATAGGTAAGTCAAAAGTGAACTGCAAAGAGTTACAAAGTGATCTCGCAAAACTGGGTGACTGGGCAGCACAATAGCAGGTGAAATTCATTGTTGATAAGTGCAAAGTAATGTGTGTTGGAAAACATAGTCCCAACTATACAAACAAAATTATGGGGTGTAAATTAGCTGTTTCTATTCAAGAAAGAGATCTTGGAGTCATTGTGGATACTTTTCTGAAAATATCTATTCAGTGTGCAGCGGCAGTCCAAAAAGCTAACCAAATTTTAGGAACCATTAGGAAAGGGACAGATGATAAGACAGAAAAGATCATAATGCTGCTAAATAAATCCATGGTACGCCCACACCTTGAATACTGTGTTGAGTTCTGGTCATTCCATCTCAAAAAAGATATATTAGAATTGTAGAAATCACAGAAAAGGGCAACAAAATTGATGAGGGGTATGGAACAGCTTCCATATGAGGAGAAGTTAAAAAGCCTGGTACTGTTCAGCTTAGAAGAGAGACAACTGAGGGGGATATGATAGAGGTCTATAAAGTCATAAATGGTGTGGAGAAAGTGAATCGGGAAGTGTTATTTACCACCTCACATAACACAATAACCAAGGGTCACCCAATGAAATTAATAGGCATAGGGTTTAAAACAAGAAAAAGGAAGTACTTCTTGATACCACACACAGTCAACCTGTGGAACTCATCACCATGGGATGTTGTGAAGGCCGAAAGTATAACTGGATTCAAAAAAGAATTAGATAATTACCTGGCGGATGGGTCCATCAATGACTATTAGCCAAGATGGTCGGGGACACAACCTCATGTTCTCTAAACCTCTGACTGCCAACAACAGGGGAGGGATCACTCAATAAATTGCCCTGTTCTGTTCGTTCCTGCTGAAGCATGGCACTGGCCACTGTCGGAAGACAGGATACTGGGCTAGATGGGCCATTGGTCTGATCCAGTATGGCCGTTCTTATGTTATGTAAAATAGATCAATAATCCAGGTGATCAAACACTGTACAAAATGGAATTTAGACTACAAGAATTTTTAATGACTTTAATAAAAGGAATTAAACTCAGATCAGCAAAAAACTATGCAGCTATTTCAGTTCTGAATTTTTATCAGATTAGCTGAGTCCCTCCCACCTCACTCTTCTAGTCTGAGTTTGATCACTTAAAATTTATTTGGCTTGACTGTTGTATGATTATTAAAGGGGGACAATGGAGATGGAAGTTCAGTCTATGACAAGGGGCAGCTGAGATGCCTCTTGTCAGAATATTTTTCACCTTTACTTGTCCGCTTCTGCCTGTTGATGAAATGATATTGTTTTGTTACAGTCATTAAGCAAAATGGGATCCAGGATGCAGGAAAAAATGGCACTGAAAAAGGCATAAATGAAACCTCAAAAGCTGACCCAGAAATAACTTCATTCGAGATATTTTTGAAGGAGAAAAGGTAAATGGGTTTGTGCGTGGTGGCTTTTAAATAGTGTCTGTAGCCTTCCCACTTTGAGCTGTGATTTCATCCTCCATGCAGGGTCATACCTGGACAGTCATTGGATGGGGAATATCCATTGAACGGTTAGGGTGCTGCAGGAAATGTTGATCACTGAATGGGTGGCCCTCTTCCCTCTGAGTTCGTATTGGACAAATGGCCCGGATTGATATTGGGGGGAAATGCACTGCTGAATGTGTCATCTTTCAAATGACTTAAAACCAAGTTTCTGGCCATTTAGTTACTAAAAATCCTATGGCAATATTCACAGTATGTTGTGGCCAACTTGAGATTCATTGGGGGGTGCTGAACCCCCACCCATTGAAAACCAGGACCTTTTAATGTGTCTCAGGTTGGCACCAAAAATGGAGGCACCCACACTTCTGAACATTTTGGCCTATATTCCTTCTCTCCCTCCCTACATCCGACATAATTTCAGTTCTGTTACCACTACACAAATGGTGAACGTAGCGATGATCTAATCTACCATCACAGAGAATCCTGCGTTTCAGAGGTGGATGAAAAGATCCCCCATGCGGAAAATGATTAAAATATCACTGGTGTGGCACCCTCAGAAGACCCTCAGTTGCAACCATTATTCTGTTCAGCTAAGGCCTGAATCAAAAATCCTGAAAGACTCCCATTGATGTCAGTGGGCTTTGGGTCAGGCCCTTAATGTTTGCTCTCACATTATATCCGTGAATGAAACTGTCTGTTTCCCCTGTTCCCTATCAGTTCATTTTAGTGTGTTGTGATGCAGCAGGGGTGTGACTTTTAAAAGCAGTAATTTGTTGATTTGATAATCTAGTACAGTAATGCAAGCAAAGCTGTTATGACTTATTTCATGTGTGGATGTAATATCATCGCTCACATAGCCTGTCGACTGGCATTAAAACAATCCTTTACTGCACTCAGTTCATGAGCCTGTATGTAGTGCCCTTTGCAATGCAGTTAGTGTCAGTCAGGGGTGGAGTCTGATGTGGTCTCCTAAGAGCTGGACTGAAACCCACAAACCTTTTGACGCAAGCCACCAAACAGCTGCTATGTGGTAACTATGGGTGCTCCCTACTACTTGGAATTACATTTTTTTCCCATTGCCCTTTTACCCCCTCTACCTTCTTAGGTACCGGGATGATTTTGGTCCCTTGGTGCACGGATGCACCTGTTACTGCTGTCAGAACCATAGTCGAGCCTACGTCCATCACCTCCTCGTGACCAATGAGCTGTTGGCTGGCGTCCTGCTCATGATGCATAACTTTCAGCACTACTTCAGCTTCTTCCACTCCATCCGAGATGCACTGAGAGATGACAGGCTGGATCAGCTGAAGAAGCTCATCTTCAGGCAGGCACTCTGAGACCCAGGAAATGCATAGCCAGGCCAGTGAGTGTAGGGGAGAAGGGGTGAGAGAGAAGTGGGGAAGGCTCCAGGTTGTGTCACTTCCCACTGGGATCAGGCTGGAGTGCCTGCAGTGCATTCCGGATTTGTGAGGCTAGATGACAGGAAAGGAGGATTTTCCCCCCTCACACCAGTAAAGTGGAAGAATTGAGAGGGAGACTAGCTGGAAAAGACTCTCTAGAGTCTTGCAGGACCAGTGCGACTACCTTTGTATTCAGTGATCAAAAAGTATTTCTGGAGGCAACAGAACTCTCAGGCTTGGGGTGGGGAGAAAAAGAGACAGATGCATGATGGGAGACTCCCAGCTGCCATTTTGGGCTGTTGTTTCAACCTCAGTGAATGTAACAGATGAATGTCAGTCTAGTTAGGATTTGTATCTCTTTAAAGAAATCCTTGTGGGGGACAAGGGAAGGGAGAGTCTTCACGTATTTGCTTGGAGTGAGGTTCGGCCTCATCTTAACGCCTCTCTTAAGGCCACAGCCAACATTCCTCCTACTGATGTTGACTGCATGGGGGGCTTTCAAAGCTGTTCAATGCCAACCCCTCTTCGTCCTCTCCTCCGTGCTGCCTCACAGTTCCAGTCCAGGGAGAGAGGGATAGCATATAGCTATCTCCCATGTCGCAATTCAGAGCACTTGCCACTAAGCCAGCTCACCAATCCCCCTTGGTAGCCTGGGACCCTCTAACCAAGGTCTGGCCTTGCACAGTACTGCAGAGCGTCAGCCACAGGGCTGGTTCCCATCCATGGCTCTTTGGGCATTTGATCTATAGTCTTTCTGGCTATATATTCTGCTACAGGGTTTTTTGACTCTGCCATTCTGCCTTTATGAGCTAGAATCTCACTCCCATACTGGCACGTGGGTGGCACTGAACATACCACAGTCATGTCGGCTATATTTAGCTGCTGAGATCCTAGTGGATTACACAAACGCTGATGTGAGATGAAGCCACATAAATGATTGAGAACCCAGGACAAGGCATTGTTTTAAAACCATATGACTCCTTTTTTAATATTAATTTGCTCTGTTATATTCCTCTTACTAGGTTCTTTATGTCCCTTATACTGGAATCATTGATGTATTTATCTCATTTTATGAAAACATCAATAAAACTATTTTTTACACTCTGAATTGCTTCCTAGTCTGACCAACCAAACACAGGCGAAACGGTTTCCCTGTATTAATTCCCGCTTCATTCTTACAGCCTTAAAACCTACATGGAAGCTGCAGCTACACCTGTTTCTCTTTAAGAAAAGCTGCTCAGTATCACAAGGAAATTTCAGTTCTGTCTTCTGTCAACCCCACAAATACTACTACCTTCCCATGGCCTGATTTTATTAGGGCATTATGGATTTACATTCTTTTTTACACCATGTTATGTGCCAGCCTTTAACTTCCTTTCCTGACTCTCTTGAGCTGTTGGCACATGCCATCATAGTGACAGGTTGTTTAGTTGCGGTTTTTTGATTTGGCAGTAGAGATGGATTCATTGATTATTTTTCTTTTTCACCAATTGGGAACTAGGATCAAAACGAAAGCTAACATGAATGTTTACATACGCCAGTTTAGGGCTAGATTCTGAATGCCCCTGTATGGATATGCAAAGTGGAAGAGAGATCGCATGCTCCACACATTGTGAACCCAGAATTCCTGTGGTTGTGCTCCCTGAATACAATGTGCAGGTCAAAACAAACCCCAAAGGGGGTTGTGTGGGGTAGGGGCTACAGCACTGACTCTTCATACCACCTGGTGCTCCCAGAAAAGGGGTGTGCGTGCATCATCTCAAAAACGTGTGAGAATTGCACCATCCACACCTATCAAAGGCATTCTGCCTGAAAATTCCCTAAGCAGAATGCCTGTGGGAACTGCTTCTGCTGTGGAACACCTCCACACCCATCCCCAATACCTGGCCTTAGATTCTTAATTTGGTATGAATTATCATACTGGAACAGAGGAGTGGTCTCGATTGCATCCTGTAACAATGGCCAATCTCAAATGCCACTGAGAAAACCCAGACCATAGACCAGGTTTGCTATACATGGGGGTAGTTGAGAGTGTTCAGTGACTCTGAAAAGAGTAAGCAGCTCTTTTCTTAATAACCTACCAACTTCTCAGATCTGCTTCCAACTAGATACCTAGTTTCATTTGGAGCCTATAATACCCTTCTCACTATAAGGCAATTTCCCCTCCCTATCTGTTTAGCTCCTGAGAAGCAAAAACTAAAAGGGATGGGAGTGGAGTGCTACCCTGGTACAGAACGCCATCTCTGGAAGCTTTCTTGGGTGGCTTGCTCCCCAAAACTACTGGAGGCAAGGGGTGGAAGTGAGTGGGTGAGGCACAGAAGTGTAATGTTCTGCAATATCATCATCTCAGCTGCCCTGTTTAGCTCTGAGCAGCAGCTGTAGAATGTTGTTCTATGTACCATATGTGGTGGGGATAGTTCACAGGGCCATGTGATAAATTATATTTACCACGCTTCTCTGACCACTCTGCCTGCACTCTGCTCACTATTTCATTGCTGCCAGGGCTGGTTTAGCATTCCATCCTCTCAGCAGTTTCAAAGATCTGCTTGTTTTATAAATTCAGATCAGTCTGCCGAAAAAATATTTCCTCCTTTCCCCCAGATGTTTGATTTCTCTCTCCCCTCCCATAAATTATCCAGTCCTAATACCCATTACAGGCCATGTACACTCCTGCATCAATGGCAGGTTTAAGGGCAGATATCTTGTGACCCTGCAGGATTACAAAAGTTGTACCCCTCTAGAAATGGGGGGTTCCCAGCTTTCCAACTGAATGGACAATTTCCTTCTAAATCTGGCTGGTCCAGAGAGCTTTAAAATCATGACACTCTTACAGATAGAAAATCAATGTTTTGTAAATTCTAGAGGTGCTTTAAATAGTAGCTATTTTCTTCTTTTTTTTAACTGAGCCCTGCGCATTTTCAATCATGACCTGGCCTTGCAGGCAGAGGGCTATAAAAACCAGCTCCAATAAAAAATTTAACCCCCCTCTAAGTTGTGTCTGAAATAGTTTTTCTATGGCTGTGTCTACACTACCCAGCTTTTAGCGACATGGCTGTGTTGCCACAGCTGTGCCACTAAAAGTCTCACAGTGTAGCCGCTGTTTGTCGGCTCTCCTGTCAATAAAAAACTTCCACCCCCAACGAGTGGCGTTTGCGTTGTCGGCAGGAGAGCGCTCCTGCCGGCAACACCCTGTTCACACTGGCACTTGTCACGGCAAAACTTTTGTCTTTTGGGGGGTGGGGTTAACACCTCTGAAAGACAAAAGTTTTGTTGTTCAATTGCCAGCGTAGACAGCCTAAGACATGGACAGGCTGCATAGAATTGATGCTGCAGAGCAATCCAAAGGATTAATCGGTGCTGCTTTGAGGTGACCAGCATAATTCACTAGTAGCTTCATCTCTCCTCAGTAATGCAGCTAGCCTATGCACAGCGCACGCTGTCGTAGGCATGGTAACAGCAATCAGACAAAGGGAGTGGAGTTAAAACCCTCTGATAACTTGGTTATAGACAGACCTGGCTCTGGCATGAAAGGGGATAAAGAAGAGTTAACATCCTACAGTTTCTGCTTTGAAGCTGCCACTGTACGAAGGGTGGAGGGTACAAGATCATCTACCTCCATCTTCCCATTAGGGCATATCAGATGGGAGATGCAGTGGCTTCTGTGCTGTGAGGTGAGAGATGAAAGCTGGCTGCTCTGTTATTTCTACATCCATTCAGTCTAATTAAACAGATAAGGAATGAGATCTGTGAAGGCAAGAGAAAGACTGACACTATCTAAGGTTTCTGACAATTTCTATAGGTCTCTATCTCACTACCTCTATCTCATTAAAAGTGCAGCAGAAAACCCCCTCCCTTGCTTATGCCCCCCCCCCGCAGTTTTTTTTATGCCTGTATGCGTATGAATACTCCACAGAGCACTTTGTGATTGTAGTTTCGATGGAGGGGGCTCGCTGTGTTGTTGACCTGGCTTATTTAAACTTCAAGGCTGAGATTTCCAAAGCTGTTTCTAAGTGACTTGGATGCTCAAGTCAGTTCACATTGAAGTTAATGGGAATTGAGCATCTAGATCCATTAGACAGCTTTGAACATCTCAGCCTTAATATTTTCCACCATATATACCACATTCTAGCCAAAGGGATGGCATAGGGGCCTAAGTATCAAGTTTGAAGCACCCAAATGCTCTAATAGAACCTCAGGTGTGAAGGTCATCCGTTTTATCTTAGCCCTTCATCCTTCCAAGGTAGATTCACAGCAGTTTTCAGCACGTGGGTCCTTTAGAAAAAAACTTAAATACCAAGGTCCTATCTGCTGTGCTTAGACATTAGATCCCACAGATGTTTCACGTGGGAGGGGTTTGTTCCTAGATCCTTGGCCAGACTTTTTCCTGCTCCCTCTATTCTGCTGTGCACCCCCTGACTGCTACCTTCCAACTCAGTGATGGCTGCATTTCACTGGGGCTGTGTGTTGTGATGCTCTCCCTTGGGCTGAAGGATGCTGTGTAATAATGCTTTGTACTTATGTGGACTTGAAATGCCCCCATGGGATATAGCTCAGAATTATCTGTATTTTAGAAACAGGGAAACCAAGGCACGGAGAAGTGAAGCGACTTCCCCAAGGTCTAACAGCAAGTCAGTGGCAGAGCTGGGTATAAGAACCCTTGATTCCTAACCATGTGCCTTAATATTACCCTTTCTAGTTGTATTGCACTCTGCTGCACAGAGCTGTACTTGATATTTTGCAATGTGTAAGAACACTTTTGTGTGCTGTATGTAAAAGGGGTGTCTTCCTTATTTCTTAGGAAAGTTAGATGCTAAAATAGAGGAGGAGCAG
The DNA here is from genome assembly GCF_965140235.1 of Caretta caretta. Classification (NCBI taxonomy): domain Eukaryota; kingdom Metazoa; phylum Chordata; order Testudines; family Cheloniidae; genus Caretta; species Caretta caretta. The sequence goes on from NC_134206.1 coordinate 202,063,410, forward strand.
GTGGTTTGGAACAGAACAGGGATTGGGATGGAGTACGTGTCATGGCTTTCACAGAGTGGATGAGGGAATGGAGATAAGGTATCTGGGGGATGGAGCAAAGATTGAGATGATTTGGACTTGGCAAGGCCTGCACAGAATGGAGTGGGAGCTGTTCAGAGTGCCCACAACAGGTGTTGCCAAGACTGGGGTAAAAGTGTTACTGGGAAATACGTTTCTAATTTCTTTTGTCAGTTTCTCTCCTTTTTTTTTTTTAAATAGTGGGGAGGATCTCTTTTGGTGCTGAGAAAGTTTTAAACTAGGGCTGTCACGCGATTAAAAAAATTGATCACGATTAATTGCTCTGTTCAACAAAAATAGAATCCCATTTATTTAAATAATTTTGGATGTTTTCTACATTTTCAAATATATTGATTTCAATTACAACACAGAATACAAAGACTACAGTGCTCACTTTATATTTATTTTTTATTACAAATATTTGCAATGTAAAAAACGAGAGAGTATTTTTCAATTCACCGAATACAAGTACTGTAGTGCAATCTCTTTATGATGAAAGTTGAACTTACAAATGTAGAATTATGTACAAAAAAAGTAAAACATTCAAAAGTAAAACAATGTAAAACTTTAGAGCCTTCAAGTCCACTCAGTCCTACTTCTTGTTCAGCCAGTTGCTCAGACAAACAAGTTTGTTTACATTTGCAGAAGTTAATGCTGCCTGCTTCTTGTTTATAATGTCACCTGAAAGTGAGAACAGGCATTTGTGTGGCACTGTTGTAGCAAGATATTTACATGCCAGATGTGCTAAAGATTCATATGTCCCTTGATGCTTCAACCACCATTCCAGAGGACAGGTGTCCACGCTGATGATGGGTTCTGCTTGGTAACGATTCAAAGCAGAGCGGACTGACGCATGTTCATTTTCATCATCTGAGTCAGATGCCACCAGCAGAAGGTTGATTTTCTTTTTTGGTGGTTTGTGTTCTGTAGTTTCCGCATCAGAGTGTTGCTCTTTTAAGACTTCTGAAAGCATGCTCCACACCTCATCCCTCTGAGATTTTGGAAGGCACTTCAGATTCTTAAACATTGGGTTGAATGCTGTAGCTATCTTTAGAAATTTCACATTGGTACCTTCTTTGCATTTTGTCAGATTTGCAGTGAAAGTGTTCTTAAAATGAACGTGTGCTGGGTCATCATCCGAGACTCCTATAATGTGAAATATAGGGCAGAATGCAGGTAAAACAGAGCAGGAGACCTACAATTCTCCCCCAAACGGTTCAGTCACAAATTTAATTAATGCAATATTTTTTTAACGAGCATCATCAGCATGGAAGCATGTCCTCTGGAACAATGGCCGAAGCATGAAGAGGCATATGAATCTTTAGCGCTTCTGGCTCATAAATATCTTGTAATGCCAGCTGCAAAAGTGCCACGCAAATGCCTGTTCTCACTTTCAGATGACATTGTAATTAAGTGGGCAGCGCTATCTCATGTAAATATGAACAAACTTGTTTCTCTTCACGATTGGCTGAAGAAGTAGGACTGAGTGGACTTGTAGGCTCTAAAGTTTTACATTGTTTTGTTTTTGAGTGCAGTTATGTAACAAAAGAACTACACTTGTAAGTTGCACTTTCATGATAAAGAAACTACACTACAGTACTTGTATGAAGTGAATTGAAAAATACTGTTTCTTTTGTTTATCATTTTTACAGTGCAAATATTTGTAATAAAAAATAATATAAAGTGAGCACTGTATACGTTGTATTCCATGTTGTAATTGAAATTGATATATTTGAAAATGTAGAAAAACATCCCAAAATATTTAATACATTTCAATTGGTATTCTATTGTTTAACAGTGTGATTAATCGCGATTAATTTTTTTGAGTTAATCGCATGAGTTAACAGCCCTTTTCTAAACCAATGCTGCGTGTCTGACTAGAAGGACATAGGGCTGAAATGGAACTGATGAGCTTCAAGCCTGTGCTTCCAGAGAAGCTGGATGCTCTTGCTTCACACCTGATACTCAGGCCCATTATGCCATCCCCTCCCAACCCACAGATATCTACAAGACAATCAGCCACCCGCATTTACCCAGCTGGTTCACACACTGCGGTTGGATAGAAAGGCTGTCATGCGACAGCCAATTCAATGCGCCAGGTCACCCGAATCCACTTCCTCGTCACATCCAGGCTCCTTCTTGCTGACAGAGGCAGTGACGAGTTGCTGAGAAAGTCGCAGGGTGAAATGGCGAGCTGTTCCTGCCTAATTAGAAACAGCCTTTGCTGTACTGTTCAATTAGCCTCATTTGTGGCTATGGGATAAAGCTTATTAAAACTGACAATGATTCCTGGGGCAGGGAGCCAGAAAGGTCAGCCCCATGTTGCTGATCAGACAGCAGCCTGGTTTTGCCTCTTAAAGATATTTAAATAATTATGCTGATATTAATTTTTAATTACATTAATTCTCTTGTTGGTTGTGAGGTTTTTTCCCTACCTCATATTCCTGGGGGGTCAGGAAGGTGAGAGATATAGCTTCTGCCTGGTGCTTGGCAGCAAGAAGACACTTATCCGTGTGTGACCAAATTCATGAGATAGTCTCTCATGGGCCTTCCTCACTTGCCCCCAGCACTGTCACGTGGTTAAAGCAGGGAGTGGAACTAGGAATCAGAAATTGTAGGTTCTATTTATGGCAGTCAGAGAAGTGTTGAGCCAAGGAAGGGCTGATGTGGTGATGGTCAGGGAAGCAGTGCTGGAAGGGCTTTTGCCCTGCAGGGGCCTGAGAATGGCTAGTTTGGGACTAACAGAGCTGGACTGAATCAGTAGCATCTGACCTTGCAAGGACTCATTGAACAAAAGCTAGAAGATACCATGCTTAGGATTTGTCCAACCTCAGCCTGCCAATGGGTGATTCTGTATGATTGAATATGACCATTGATTTAATTGATATTACCACTTTATACAGTTGCAACAAATCTTGGACAAAGTATGTCATGTAAGGTGTCAATGGAAAAGTTATGATTTGCTAAGTATGATTATCCTGTTTATATGCGTGTATTATCTTTGTATCTGAAGTTATGAATACATTAGTAGCTTACACATGTACTGTATTCCTGGGTAACTCTCACCAGGTAAAATTTACATCAAGGCCAGACAGCTATGTGTTGACGGCCCTGTAAGGATACTTCACTCTAACAATGGGCCATAGAAGAAACTCATCCCACCCAGTAAGCCTTCCTGTGGACGCCTTAGTAAGAATATGGGCAATGGCTGCCCCTGTGAGTATCAAAGCATATAAGGACATGTGATATGCTCTTGTTACCCTGGACTCCATCTTGGGCAAGTAACTTTCCACAAACTGGTGTGTGAGCTTTGTTGTGAGACAGTAAATTTCCAGGCACATAGCAGAGGATATAAAAGACCCCTGAGAAATCTCTATTTTGCCTCTTTCCTGCTCTGGACTGTGGATTTACAACTAAAAGGAGCATTTTGAACTATGGACTGAGGACCTACCAACCTCTTGGAAATTACCAGAGACTTCACAAGCTAGCAGTCTGTAACATCACTGCTACAAACCTAAAATAAGGACTTGCAATTGTTTTGTATGTATATGATCTATTAACCATTATTAACTCTCTTCTTCTATTATTAAACCTTTACCTTTTAGTTACTAAATGATTGGCATGGGTGTGATTATTGGGTAAGATCTGAGTTATATATTGACCTGGCTAAGTGGCTGGTCTCTTGGGATTAGAATAACCCTATGCTTGATGACATCAGTTTTCAGTAACCACTCATCATAGAGTCCAGTGTCTGGGTGGTAAGACTAGGGCTGGAATGCCTAAGGAAACTGCATTTTTGATTTCCTGTTAACCAGTGTGGTGAGACAGAAGCTTACTTTTGTTACTGGCTTGGTATAATCTAATTAGAGAATAATCACGAGTTTGGGGTGAGTCTGCTCAAATTCTCAGCAGTTTGTTCTGAATTTGGCATCCTCAGCTGTGACTCACTGAGGCACGGTGACACAGAGACACGCGGTATCAAAACTAGCTGTTGGTAAGTCTGAAACCCCAACTACTTGCAATCATTTGAAACAATGGTATTATATCTTTCTTTGGTACTAAGGCAGCAGACCAGATGGAAAGCACTGTTACCATTGAGAAGTAAAATGCTCAGTTAAAATGTTCACCCAGAGGGCAGTGTAGTTATCTAAACTCAGAGTGCCTGGATGATGTGTAAGGTAAAACTGACATGACAGTTTTGTCTGAGAGAGAAAGTTACTCACAGTGTCAGCATTTGCAATTCCACTGGGGAAAAGGGCAGAACTGAGCTGGGGGGTGTTGTTGTGCTAACATGTTAATGGCTGCTATCAAGGGATTCTTTGCTTTATAATGACAGGTTTCAGAGTAGCAGCCGTGTTAGTCTGTATCCGTAAAAAGAAAAGGAGTACTTGTGGCACCTTAGAGACTAACAAATTTATTACAGCATAAGCTTTCGTGAGCTACAGCTCACTTCTTCTGTAGCTCACGAAAGCTTATGCTGTAATAAATTTGTTAGTCTCTAAGGTGCCACAAAGTACTCCTTTTTCTTTTTGCTCTATAAACAATTATAGAGGTGGTTGAAGCTGCTTGGTCTACTAACCAGATGCCAGGGACTTCATGCGTCGCTCCCTTTCTCCTTCTGGTTTTCACCAACATCAGTTGGGTTCTGCTCATTGATGCATAGAACATTCCCTGAAGTTTTGGAAGTGCTTAGATGCCATGTTCCAAAGTTATCACATCACATTAGATACAAACAGATAATTGAGTGTTGGGCTTCACTTTGCTCGGCCAATGATCAATAAATACTCTGATTTGTGTTTAAGGCTGGTCCCAACTGGAAGAGCTGAGTGGAGCTGATAACGCCACGGGCCTGTGTCCACACTAAATTGCAAGCAGAGAATGAGTTGCATTAGACAGGATGGCAACTGTTCTTCCCTGAGCCTGTTCAGGTAGGTTGTGTGTTCTTGTGGAGCTGTATGTAGTGATTGTCTAGCTGCAGTTGTTGAAGGGGCATTGCACACACTGAGTCTTACAACAGCATCCTACTGAACTCGATCTGTTAGATCAACTGATCAAAACCATAAGGATTTTTGAGGAGGGAATTGACTGCCTGGTATGGTATCTTTGTTTTGTGTCTTTTTTTCTGCTCCTGCTCTGTATTCCAGCAAGTTGCTTCATTTTAAGTCTGGATGCAACAGGTTTGGTAAGTACACAGAGGTGCATAATCACTTCAGACCAAAGATGTAATTGAGTTAATCAGTCAAACAGATTCAGCAGCAGAATGACAGGGCCCAGACTTGTTGAAGAAACATGTCTTGTGCTCTATTTCCGTACCCTGGCTGCAGTCAGCTTCCCCTTCCTAAAGCTTGTTTTACCTTCTTCCCAATGAGGTTTAATTCTCTTCCACCTAAAGAGACACCACAGCCTAGATGATGTGGTTCCTTCCTGCAAGCATAACCCACAGGTGTGAGCGTGTGTTATAGGTTCCCTTCTGTGTCTGATCTGCAGACAATATGTCCACAGCAAAGACCATTGCCACTAATGGGCCCCCTTGTTGGCAGAGGCCAAAGACTGAATGGCTCCGACCGTTGAGACTGAACTTCCCTCTCATCTCTAGAGATTGTCCTTCCAAGTCAGGGGTGAGATACGTTCTGCTGTCATCTGATTTATGCAGCACAGACAGATGGAGAGAGGATGTCTGTCTCCAGGACTGTAAAAATGGTGCACAGTGCATCTCCTGCCACAACACACACCTAAGGGGGGCAGGCCTTTTCCTGATTTGGTGGGCTCCACCCACCACCCCAGTTATCAAATAGACTGGCATCTTTCAATAGTCATAAAGGAGCCATCTGCTACTCGGTGCAGCCGTTTATGCACAGTAGCCAGCCTAGCTAAGGCTCTCTTGCTGCCTTGCGGATAAGGGGTGAAAGGGAAAGTACTATTACAATCCAGGCACACACTGCATAAACCTTCCCTGTTCCCTGCCACTTGTCAGGCCACAGTGGCAATATAGGTTCTTCCTCATTCCTGGCACTGGGAGCTGCATCACAGCGCCCGGAGGGCTGACCCCCCTCCCTCCTGGCCTCCATGAGTGCATTTGTATATTCTATCTCCCCTAATGTGATTATCTGTATCTTACTGAAAATCAATAAAATAGCCAAGCTGCAAAACGAGACAACTCAGGCTGGTTGGTGTCCCTGAGCAGAGAACACGAGGTCATTGCTCATCTCTCCCCTCCTGTTATCGATGTTAGAAAAAACAAACCAAATAAACAGCAAGGACAAAAATAATAGGAACTGTAAGTTAAGAGAAAACATTTCAATTAAGAAACAAGTGAAGGAGTACAGTCCACTTGTCAAAGCAGAGGATCATGAAGGAGGACTCTTGGGTTCTCACCCCAGCTTGACCACTGATGTGCTGAATGACCTTGGAAATCACTTTTCTGTGTCTGTTTCCCCAATATTCCTTTGAGGAACAGTAGCATTACCATCCCCATTGTAAAACAAGGGCACAGACCCGTGAAGTGATTCACCCAATGATGCACGCTGGCAGAGCTGGTCAAAAGGATGTTTGCTTGTAAAGTGAGCTATCTGAAATACTCTGCTGGAAAGGCACTAAATATAGAGATGCAAAGCATTAGTTGGAGCCATGCTCTGCCTGTGTGATGGACTGGACCAGGGTGATTGGAATGCTGAAAAAAATCTTTACTTGTTAGGTAGGTAGCTTGAGAGATATGACAAAGTTCCTCCTCTGCCTTGGTGGGTCCTGCACTTATTGGCAGCTTTGCTGTCCTCAGAGGTTCACGGCAGCCCTCAGTTTGGCCACTTTTGCTAGTGGCTCAAACCTGCCATTCACTCAGCTAACCTCATCACTGGCCAGCATAGGGAAAAGGAAGGAGAACAATCCCCGCAGTTCTGGGGGGAGGGATAGCTCAGTGGTTTGAGCATTGGCATGCTAAACCCAGGGTTATGAGTTCAATCCTTGAGGGGGCCATTTAGGGATCTGGGGCAAACATTGGGGCCTGGTCCTGCTTTGAGCAGGGGGTTGGACTAGATGACCTCCTGAGGTCCCTTCCAACTCTGATATTCTGTGATACTCTGCTGAGCCACCTAGTGGGTCAGGGGACAAGCCAGGGACATTCCCCTCTGGTGGGACCCACAGTCCAGGTCAACTCCTCTTATATCCAATAGGAGGGAGGGATATGGGCGGAACGTACTCCGTGTTTCAGCCCGAGGCCCTGTGGATCACAGCTGTCTACTGTGTTTCTGTAACACCTTGCAACAGCTACAACTCCCTGGGCTACTTCCCCATGGCCTCCTCCCAACACCTTCTTTATCCTCACCACAGGACCTTCCTCCTGATGCCAGATAGCGTTTGTACTCCTCAGACCTCCAGCAGCAAACCCTCTCAGCTCCTTGCATGCCCCTCACTGACTGAAGTGATGTCCTTTTTAAGCCAGGTGCCCTGATTAGCCTGCTTGTCTCAGTGGATTCTAGCAGCTTCTTAATTGGCTCCAGGTGTCCTAATTAGCCTGCCTGCTTTAATTGGTTCCAGGAGGTTCCTGATTGTTCTGGAACCGCCTCTGTTACCTTACTCAGGGAAAAGGGACCTGCTTAATCTGGGGCTAATGTATCTGCCTTCCATCTATAAAACCAGGGTAAGGAGGTTGGCCAATGAAGTCTCCTGTGACTGTGGGGCCTATTTCCGATCCTCGGTCCGTTTATGTGTCTGGGCAGAGTTCCTCTGGGCGGTGTCCACTGACTCCCTTGATGCCTTTGAGGAGCAGTGGGCGCTGTCCGGGGTTCTCTGCTCGGTGACCCCGTCCGGTTCCCTCCGTCTGACCCTTTGATTGAGGGGAAGAGCGAGAGACACCAGCCCCAGCCATTGCCGCTGTGGATATCATCATTACTGTCATCTAGGAGGGGTCCTATAATACATGGGTGTCTACCCCCCCACCCCTAAACCGCCCACCCCGCAGCCGTGCCCTTCTTACCGGGCACTCTCAGGAGAGGGATAATCGGTGACACTGGGCGCGGCACTAGGTAACTCGAGGGGGTGGAAGACCACGAGTGTCGAGGAAGCCCCCCCGCTCTAGGCCACCAGGTAACTCAGGAGGGTGGAAGACCATGAGTGTCGAGGAAGCCCCCCCGCTCTGGGCCCAGGCTAGCCTGAACACTTCTCCCTCCTGAAAGCTGCTGTGTTATACCTTCTGTTTGCGTTGTTTTGTTGCATAGTTTGTTTTGTTTCCTTTGGTAATTCTTTGTAAGTGTTACAAATAAACTTCTTTTCTGTTTCAAAAAAACAAAACAAAAAACCGCCTCTGTTACCTTACCCAGGGAAAAGGGACCTGCTTAATCCGGGGCTAATCTATCTGCCTTCCATCTATAAAACCAGGGTAAGGAGGTTGGCCAATGGAGTCTCCTGTGACTGTGGGGCCTATTTCTGATCCTCGGTCCATTTACATGTCTGGGCAGAGTTCCTCTGGGCGGCGTCCACTGACTCCCTTGATGCCTTTGAGGAGCAGTGGGCGCTGTCTGGGGTTCTCTGCTTGGTGTCTCTCTCCGGTTCCCTTCGTTTGGCCCTTTGACCACGCTCCTGTCCCTGTTGTTTCATTAGTTGTCCCCCATACTCACTGGGCTTCCAGGTCCTGTGGATCCCCCTCGTAGGCTGGGGGGGATCCTTTAGCAGTGGGCAGGCTTCTGCTTGCCTACTTCCTGGATCCCAATAGGATCATTCTCCTGAAGCCATGTGGCCCAACCCTGTCACAGAGATCAATGATTGTTTTAAGATCTGAGATCCCCTAGTTCATTAACAGACAGGGACATAAACTAATACTAAACAGTACACCAGTGGAAAACTGGCAACTGCACACAGGAGATCTTTCCTACCCCTAGTGGTTCCCAAGAAATCTGACCTTAAAATCACATCATTCTGATTACAGCTTGGGCTTTTATCACTGCCCTGCGCATGCCTCCCTCAATTCTGAAATGACCTTAGAGGTTAGAGAACAGTTTGATCTTGAACCAACACTACACACACCATCTGAAGGACTGTTCTCACTTTCTGGGGATATATTTATTATTATTATTAGTATTGCAGTATAGGGGCTCTGTTGTGGACCAGCGCAACCCCATTGTGCTCAGCGCTATACGAACATAGAACAATTGAGGTTGGTGCCTCTAGGCACTACCATAATGCAAATAATAGAGGTTTCAGAAGGGCAGCAAACTTCTCAGAGCATTAGCAGCAAGACAAGCTAGAGCAGAGGTGGGCAAATTACAGCCCATGGGCCACATCCAACCCGCAGGACCGTCCTGCCCAGCCCCTGAGCTCCTGGCCCTGGAGGCTAGCCCCTGGCCCCTCCCCTGTTGTCCCCCCTTCCCCACAGCCATGCCGCCATGCAGCGCAATGCTCTGGGCAGCGGGGCTGCAGAGCCCAGCCTGACCCGGTGCTCTCTGCTGCGTGGCTGCCTGTCTTGGTGCAGCCACGCTGCCAGTCACCGGTGCTCCAGAAAGCACGGTAAGGGGGCAGGAAGCGGGGGGCGGGGAGGGTTGGATAGAGGGCAGGGGAGTTCAGGGGGTGGGCAGGGGCGTGGATGAGGTCGGGGCGGTCAGAGGGCGGGGAACGGGGGTTGAATGGAGGCAGGGGTCCTGGGGGGGCAGTCAGGAAGGAGAGGAGGGGTTGGATGGGGTGGCGGGGGGCCATCAGGGGACAGGGAGCAGGGGGGGTGGATGGGGCAAGGGTCATGGGGGGGCAGTCAGGAAGGAGGGGGGGTTGAATGGGGTAGTGGGGGGCAGTTAGGGGCGAGCAGTCCAGGGACGGTCAGGGAAAAGGGGTGGTTGGATGGGGCAGAGGTCCCAGGGGGGCAGTTAGGAAGGGTGGGGGTTAGATGGGGCGGGAGTCCTGGGGGGGCTGTCAGGGGGTGAGAAGTGAGGGAGTGTAGGATAGGCGGCGGGGGCTGGGCCATGCCTGGCTGTTTGGGGAGGCACAGCCTCCCCTAACTGGCCCTCCATATAATTTCAGAAACCCAATGCGGCCCTCAGGCCAAAAAGTTTGCCTGCCCCTGAGCTATATGCTAAATTCCCGCCCCACCCCCCAAATGTTCCACTTATTGAACACACTCTGTATGATGGTTTGTGTTGCCCTGAGACACTAGCCAGGTGAAAGAATTACACGATGGGCTTGTCTTAGCACAGATCAGAAAAAACATTTGCCACATTTTTCAAAGTACAAATATTACTATATGATGGTACTAGTGTTTAGAGCACAGACTGATTTCCAGCTATGTTACTGATCTACTGTATGACACTGGGCAAATCTTTTCTTCTCTGTGCCTCCTGTTCCCATTTTGTAAAAAGGGGGTAACGATGCCATCCTCACAGGGTGTTGGGAGGCCAGTCATCACTTAATGTTTGTAAAGCATTTTGTGTACTGCAGATGAAGGGTGTTATAGAAGTGCCAATACTATACCAAGCGACAACCTGCAGCTGCAAGCTTGCTTTGCATCATTCTATTTGATTGATGCAGTTTCCAGGGCACCTTCCCAAGCAAACAGTCCCAAGGATGCCAATTGCTAGCATCCAAAATGATATTAATAGATCTCAGCTATATAGCCCAGAAACTAAGGAGAATGTTTAGCCTTTATGCTAAAGAGAAAGGAAGCACTTCCCAAAGGAGCTGTGGCATGGGCAAGGGCATGAATAGATTGACAGCTTCAGATGACAAGTGTGTGGGTAACAACACATCAAAGTCTGAGCTTGGGAGCAAGACAAGAGACTGAGCTGGAGCCACTGATGTATTTGGCTTTGTCATAAATATAAGGGGAAGGCTAACCACCTTTAAATCCCTTCTGGCCAGAGGGAAAACCCTTTCACCTGTAAAGGTTAAGAAGCTAAGGTAACCTCGCTGGCACCTGACCAAAATGACCAATGAGGAGACAAGATACTTTCAAAGCTGGGGGGGGGATAAAGGGTTCTCTCTGTCTGTGTGTTGCCTTTGCTGGGACCAGAGCAGGAATGCAGGTCAGAACTCCTGTAAAGGGCTAATAAGGAATCTAGTTAGATATGCGTTAGATTCTGTTTTGTTTAAATGGCTTATAAAATAAGCTGTGCAGGATGGAATGTATATTCCGGTTTTTGTGTCTTTTTGTAACTTAAGGTTTTGCCTAGAGGGATTCTCTATGTTTTGAATCTTATTACCCTGTAAGGTATTTACCATCCTGATTTTACAGAGGTGATTCTTTTACTTTTTCTTCAATTAAAATTCTTCTTTTAAGAACCTGATTGCTTTTTCCTTGTTCTTAAGATCCAAGGGTTTGGGTCTGTGTTCACCTATGCAAATTGGTGAGGATTTTTATTAAGCCTTCCCCAGGAAAGGGGGTGTAGGGTTTGGGAGGATTTTGGAGGAAAGACGTTTCCAAGCGGGCTCTTTCCCGGTTATGTATTTGTTAGACGCTTGGTGGTGGCAGCAATAAAGTCCAGGGGCAAAAGGTAAAATAGTTTGTACCTTGGGGAAGTTTTAACCTAAGCTGGTAAAAATAAGCTTAGGGGGGTTTTCATGCAGGTCCCCACATCTGTACCCTAGAGTTCAGAGTGGAGAAGGAATCTTGACAGGCTTAATATTGTACAATGAGAGAATCTGAAAGAAATGTCTTGAGATCAGCCAGGGAAGGGCTTCTTGTGAAAGGAGACAAGCTTTAGATGCCTTGGCTCTTGAGATGGGGCCCATGCTGCACAGGACTGATGTGATCAACCTATACTGTGCTTCAGAGCAACCATTGCATTCAGAAATTACAAGGGATAAATATCCACCAAGAAGGGAAGGGAGTGTAATGATTGCTTATTCCAGGCCAGGACTTAGGGAGATCCTGTGTGGTGACACAAGGCAGCACAGGCTGTGTCAGTCTGGGAGCAAGAGAATCAGGGAATCACAGGGTCCGCCTGCATCCAGCAGCCTCAGTAAAGAATCCTTCTATTCTATCTTTACAATTGAGTCACCACTCTTCCCTACCACCAGGGACACTACGGGGCAGTTGCCATAGCTGTGTGCACTTGAAGATTATAACATCAGTAAAAACAAAGCTAAGCACTTACTCAAGCTGTGTTCTTGTGAGGAACAGCAGTGAGAATAGAGCAGTCAAAGAGGTCAGAGACTAGTAGGAGAAATCCTTCCACAGTGGTCACCTTCCTGCACCCGCGTCTCTTTCTAGCTATTGGTTCTTTATAGCAGCTAGGCAGCAAGAAGGCCACTCATGGCAGAAGACAGAAATATGTGGCTGGATAGTGGAATCACAACCAATACCACTGGCTTAATGGCCCTAAGAGATGAGAGCATATACAGTAGATCATTAGTTGTCAATTTGTTGCTGATCCTTGGGTTAGGAGGAAAGGCAACGTTATACATATGGTAACCTGGTGAGCTTCTGCTGACACAATCTAATTTACTAATACAAATCTCACCAAGGGAACAATAACTCCCCCTGCATGAAGTATCAACACAACAGACTCTATGCAAGCTAGATTATGCTGGCATCATCAAAACTGATTCTAAAATTACTTAATTTTAGGCACAGTCACGTGAGTTTATATATAACAAACAACAACAAGGTACCAGCAGCAAAGAGGCTGTGTGAAGTGAATGTTATCACTGCTAGGAGTGAAAGAACAACCTAAGCGTTGAAACCGACAGGCAGGTCTTAGGACCAGATCCTCAGCTGATGTAGATGGGCATAGCGCTAGTGACTTCCGTGGAGCTAGGCTGATTTACACCAGCAGAGGATCTGGCCCCTGATCTGGTTTAATGGCTTATTCTATCCACCCTGTCTAGGTTTTCATACTACACTGCTCTGTAATATCTGAGTGCTTGGATTGTGGTCTTTTAGTTACTCAAACTGAACTGATTGTAGAGGGCAACCCCTCGATGGAGACAACAGGGGAACACTTGTTCCTCTGTACATTATTTACTAGCTCACTTACTTAGTCTCATCAGTAGATTTGTGGGGAGCAATTTCTCTCTTGTTCTTATACACCCCAGTGGGCACATTCCTGACATCTCATCAAGAAGACAGTACAAACACACCCGCTATTAGCAATATGTTTTCCACAGTGAGAGAAACCAGCAACAAAAGGATGACTAACTTCTTAAAGCATATGCACGGAGGCAGTCAGAGGTGTGAGTGCAGCGCATGTAGACAGACCCAGATGAGCTTTAATCTAGCTAGTACTCATGCTAGCCACAGTAACACCAGCTTCAGTGCAGGTTGTACAAGCCCATGCAGGACCCTGGGTATTTACTTGTGCAGCCAGTGCATACTTAGGTTCATATGGCCACAACTTCACTACTATTGGTACTCATGTTAGCTAGAGGCTCATCTACACAAACATTTTGTTCGTGGCAAGCTGGGCTGTGAATCTACCTAATGCTAGCCTGCCATAGACAAACTTGACTGTGTGGATCCTGCTGACATGCATTAATAGTTCATTAATATGCTTTGATCTAATCCCAGCTCATCAGTAGGGTCCCTCTGTACAGTTAGCCCATGGGAGGCTTGTGTGGGATAGTGTCGCACCCTATCTTGCTGCAAATGAAATGTGTGTGTAGATAAACCGTAGATTAAAGCTAGTTTGGGTACGTTTACACGTGCTGGAAATACACCTCCCATCACAGTGTAGACAGACCTAAGACTCCCATGTGTCTCCTGTATTCCTAAAGGCTAGAGATGCCTGAGAACTCTTAATGTGGATACACTGCTGTGATTCATGTTCAAGTGTGTGCTTGTGTTTGAATTGGAGAGCCACTGAGGTGTGTGCTGCTTCTTTGGCTCTCCATCTCCCCAGAACCTGTAGCTGTGCTTTTGAGGAAACCTTAAGCATTTAAGGGAATCCAAGTGGGAGCTTTGTGATTCAGTGAATGAAGCCAGCCAAACTTGGCCCGCTCCCATTTGTTTTGCACTGGGCAGTGTATATGCTCTGCACTCCAGAGCCAGAGCACCTGACCTGCTGAAGTGTGTGGGGTCAGGCTGCACTCTAGTGGCTACAGCTTGCAGGGGATAGAAACCCTGATATGGCAACAGCCAATGGAGATTCTTCTTTAGCTGAAGTGTTTGGGACTTGTGGGACAGAAGATCCTGAGCTTTCTCCCCGTTGATGGCTGAGAGCGTCTATCCATGTGGCCTCTCGCTATGGAACTATCTCGTTAGGCTTCTGCCTGCAACATCCTCTTGGGTTTACTATTAAATCAAGCCTTCGTCCTTCCAGCCCCGCTGTCAGCAGCACAAGATCTTGAGGAAAGCTTTGCGGAACTCAGTGTTAAAGGTCGTGTAGATGATGGGGTTGAGAGCGCTGTTTACATAACCAAGCCATGTGGTGGTACTGTAGAGCTCTGGGGTTATGTGACAAGCCTGGCAGTGAGTGTTCAGGATGTGGGTCATGAAGAACGGCAGCCAGCAGACTATGAATGTCCCTAGGGTTTAAAGGAGAGACGAGAGAACATACTGACTTTGGATTAACGCTGTTGCTCAGGGCTAAACTCTGCCCCACTTATACCCATGCCAGACTGGGTTCTTCTGCCAGAAGTGTGACTGGGCAAGTCACCTCACCTCACCATGCCTCAGTTTCCCCTTTTGTAAAGTGAGGTTCATATCACCCACCACAGTCATGTTTCCTGCATGCACATGTTCACCAACTCAGGCTCGTTCCTGCTCTTTAAGACACATGTAACTCAATAAACTACAGAAACCGATAGAGAGGTGTGATCTTATTTACAGAGAGAGGGGCATCATCCTAATCTCCACTACTGGGAGATTGACACTGCTGCAATCGAGGCAGCAGGGATTGATTTAGCATGTATAGTGAAGACCCACTAAATCAGTAGAGTGCTCGGTGATCAACAGGGTTGCCAACCCTCCTGGTTTCGTCAGGAGTCTCCCAGAATCAGGTTTGATCTTCCATAGGCTACTGCAGCCAAACTGGGAGATTTTAGGCACTAAAACTCCAGCGGGGCTAAGGAGGCTCCCTGCCTGCCTTGGCTCCGCACCGCTCCTGGAAGCGGTCGGCATCTCCCTGCGGCCCCTGGGGGTCTCCGTATGCTGCCCCTGCCCAAGCGCTGGTTCCACAGCTCCTATTGGCTGGGAACTATGGCCAATGGGAGCTGCGGGGGCGGTGCCTGCAGGTGGGGGCAGCGCACAGAGACCCTCTTGCTGCCCCCCCCCACCTAATAGCCGCTGCCAGAGCGATGTGCCGGTCGCTTTTGGAAACCGTCTGAGATAAGCGCCACCTGGCCAGAGCCTGCACCCTGGTTCCCCTCCCCCAGCCCTGAGCCCCCTCCCACAGTCACACTCCCTCCTAGAGCCTGCACCCCTCACCCTCCCCACTCTCCCGCACCTCCTCCTGCACCCAAACTCCCTCCCAGTGCCTGCACCCCCTCCTGCACCCAACCCCCTGCCCCAGCCTGGTGAAAGTGAGTGAGGGTGGGGGAGAACAAATTACAGAGGGAGGGGAGGATGGAGTGAGCAGGGGTCAGGGCCTGGAAGAAGGGGCATGGCTGTGGCCTCAGGAAAGGGGTGGGGCAGGGGTGGGGAAAGGGTGTTTGGGTTTGTGTGATTAGACTGTTGGCAACCCTACCCAGTACTCCAGCTCTCTGAGAAGAGTAAGGGAAGTCAACTGGAGAGTGTCTCCTGTCAACTCAGCACAGTGTAGACGCTGCAGTAAGTTGACCTAAGCTACGTCGACTCCAGCTATGTTATTCACGTAGCTGGAGTAGCGTAACTTAGGTCAACTTACCCCAGAGGGAAGACAAGCCCTAAGGGACTTTTCTTATTGACCTACACCTGGGGTGGTGGTGGTCAAAAATAAGTGATAGCTCAAAAGATTCACAGTACAGAGGGGCACCCAAAAGTTGAGATGATTATCAGAACTTTTAAGTCTCTCTTCCTTGTCCCTTAACATTTCCTTCTGTGGAAGAAGAGATCTTTCTGAATTCAGTAGAGCTACAATGATTCACACCAGCTGGGGCTCTCAGTTACAAAAGTCCCTTATATCACTTTATGCTAGTATTCTGAATTTCAATAGCATCTTACATGTGGAGATCTCAAAGCACTTTCCAAACACTTAGCCTCACAGTGAGATGGTTAAGCAGAATGCTTCTCACTCACCCAGAACGATAGCCAGCATTTGTGTGGCCTTCCTCTCTCTCAGCTGTACTGTCCGGGGCTGCTGGTGCACTAGCTTCAAAGAGGTCAAGGTTTTGCCATTGCTGAGTTTATGCACCTCCAAGTTCTGTTCCCTGCTTCTTCTCTCCTCTTTTAGCTCATTTCCATTGGTCCCGGTCCTGGGGAAGGAAGCTTGGTGGCAGAAGCTGCAGTACGGCTGCAGGTCAGAGGGGGTCAGCAGCTTCTTTTCAGGGGAAAGCTCTTGGATTGGGGATTTTAGCTGCAGACGGGATGAGAGGGGGTCTTGGTGCCCATGGTGCAAAGTTTCCTTCTCTTTGTGCTCCTGAAATGGAGGAATCCACAGAAATGTCAGGAAATAGGGTGAACAATGCAGTTTGCCAAAGCAAGTGTAAAGCGGGACTCAAGGGAACTCTTGTTCCCTTTCAGCAGCAAGGAGTAGGCCTGAATCAACGCCCAGGATGCAAATTCACCCAAACTTTGGGTAGGTTCCAGATCCATTATTGGAGCTGGAGCTGAACTTTGCACCTGACCCCTATCTCACAGTGGGATGACCTAGAACCCTGCATTTCTACTTTGCACTAAGGCCCAGAACCTCAAAGGTGTTCAGGCTCCTAACTTGTATTAATATCAGTGGAAGCTAGGAGTCTAAATTCCTTTGAGGACCTGTGCCCTAGCTCTATCTTTAACTGGATGAACAAGAGCCCTGGATGTGAACCTTCCATTTCCCAGCCGCCCGACTTTGGAGTATATTTGTGCTTAATGGTATTCCCTGCCTCCCCTTATGCATATTTTCCAGTGTAGCATTATTGTGAGGAAACCTCACACGTTAATTCAATATTGTGGAGCCACATATGGAGCAGAGCAAGCAGAATTCTGTAGCTGTTTGACCCTTTGTGAGGAGAGCTTTAACAGTTTGCAATCCCTGAGGCTCTGATAATTAAAAATATCCATAAAAATGAAAGAAAAAAAAAAGCCAGAATGCTGTAGGGTCATTCTGTCACAGCTCTGAAGAAGCACTGATTTAGGCCTTGCCCTTCTCTGCTGTGATGGTCTTAGAGAGTGGAGATACGGATACAAGCTCCAGAACAGTATCCCCTTGTTTGAGGACCAGACAAGGCTTTGGTTGGAGCCCCTATTCCAGGGGTGTTTCTGCGGAGCAACAGGAGGTATTTTTCTTCCTCCACACCTAGCACTGAATGCCTTGACTTGCAACACCCCCCCAGACTGGGGAGCAAGAGTCAAACCCGGGTTTCCTATGTATTGATGGAAACTGCTAAGCAATAAGCTCCCCAGGCTCAGTTTAAGGGATGGTAGTGGAGGCAGAGAATGCTCTGGCATTTGGTGAGTTCAGACTGCTTTCATGTGGATCTTACTTTCTGTGTGTAACAGGCTTTGATGCTGATGCTATGGCTGCCCTGCCTGGAGAGGCTTCGTTTCCTCTGTCTCTGCTTCAGCACAAAATAAATCCGGACATAAAGCAGCAAGGTGACCATGAAGGGAAGGTAGAAGGATACCACCGAAGAATAGATGACAAAATCAGGGTTGGATATGGAACAGACACTAGGATCCCCTGGAGAAAGAGAGAGAGAGAAAGAGAGCGGGAATGGTTAGACTTCTATGGACTTCAGGAACTACAAGCATGTTTTGCTGCACATCAAGGTGAACCAAAGTGTTGCTCATGAGCCAAATGTGGCCTGTGTTTAATGCAGCCGAGGACTATGTCATAGAGGTGCAACTCCAGAGATATAGGCCAGCATGCCAAGTTACATTTCGGCCTATCTGTCTGTTTGTCTCTACTCATCACAGTGGTATGTGAGTGCCTCCACTTTCTGGGTAGTCTAGGCTGAGCTGGTCAAGCACAGACCAATGCACTAGAACAGCAGCAGGTCAATGTCAGACTGGAGAGTGCCCTCAAATATAGGGCCTCCTTGTGAATTGAACCCTTTCCCCGCTTTAGATGCAGGATTTGTAGTTCTCAGCAGCTGCCTCTGACAGTTAGACTTTGTAGGCCACGTTTGGCCATTGGGCCAACTTTGGGCACCCCCATTTCTAATCGTGCTCAGGCACTCCTGCTCTGGAAATTGCTGTTACCTGTGGTATTGAAGCCAAACAGGAGGGGGCAGGACACAGCAAATGCCAACATCCAGACCATCACGATCATAATGGAAACCCTCCTGCAGGAGCTCTTCCCTGTGCCATACTGATACTGAACTGGCATCGCCACTGCTGTGTACCTGCGAAAGGAACCAGCTCCAAAGAGAGAGGGAGGAGGAAGAAAGGCGTGGAAAGGAGACAGTGATCAAAACAAAAGAGAGAGTGAAAGAGAGAGAGAAAGGGCCCAGGTTTGACAGGGATGAGCGAAGGCAGCGTGAGAATGGGAGACAGGGAATATGATAGTGAAAGTAGTGGATATAAGAGAGAGGGAGAGAACCAGGAGATTGAATAATTAGAGCAAGGATTTGCAATGGTGGTAAGCAGGGTGGGAAAGGGAACAAGAGAAACAACAGAGAAGCAGACTGTCACTTATCATCCCTAAGGTTAATGATGAACAGCTGATATTGCCCCAGTGGTGAGGCAGAAGGCTAGAATGAAGGCTACCAGCTCTGGATGCCATGAGATCTGGGGAAGATGACAGATATGGCTGGAAACTCAGGGCATGAGCCAACTCATTGATCCTGTCATTCAAATCAGTGGAAAGGCTCCCACTAACTTCAGTGGGCTTTGGACTAGGCCCTCTGTGAGGCTTGCTTTGCACAGTTTCCTCTGAATCATGGTAAAAGGAGAATGGCAGGATGTGTTTCTCCCCCAGTCTCCCAACCCCCAGGGACTTCAGCCCCCTAAAGCTGCACCTTCTGAGGTCTGTGCCGAGTTTTGTGGCCATCCCTATCACCACCACACACAGACATTGTCATAAATATAAAGGGAAGGGTAAACACCTTTAAATCCCTCCTGGCCAGAGGAAAAATCCTTTCACCTTAAAGGGTTAAGAAGCTAAGATAACCTCGCTGGCACTTGACCAAAATGACCAATGAGGAGACAAGATACTTTCAAAGCTGGAGAGGGTGGGGGGGGGAACAAAGGGTTCGCTCTGTCTGTGTGATGCTTTTGCCGGGACCAGAGCAAGAATGCAGGTCAGAACGCCTGTAAAGAGTTAGTAAGCAATCTAGTTAGATATGCGTTAGATTCTGTTTTGTTTAAATGGCTGATAAAATAAGCCGTGCTGGATGGAATGTATATTCCGGTTTTTGTGTCTTTTTGTAACTTAAGGTTTTGCCTAGAGGGATTCTCTGTGTTTTGAATCTGATTACCCTGTAAGGTATTTACCATCCTGATTTTACAGAGGTGATTCTTTTACTTTTTCTTTAATTAAAATTCTCTTTTAAGAACCTGATTGCTTTTTCCTTGTTCTTAAGATCCAAGGGTTTGGGTCTGTGTTCACCTATGCAAATTGGTGAGGATTTTTATCAAGCCTTCCCCAGGAAAGGGGGTGTCGTGCTTGGGGGAATATTTTGGGGGGGAGACGTTTCCAAGTGGGCACTTCCCCTGTTCTTTGTGTAACATTTGGGTGGTGGCAGCGTTTAACCTAAGCTGGTAAGAATAAGCTTAGGGGGTCTTTCATGCAAGTCCCCACATCTGTACCCTAGAGTTCAGAGTGGGGAAGGAACCTTGACAGACATTCACTGGAACTTGATTTAAACACTAATCCCTTCAGTCCCACAATGTTACCAGTCATCTGCTCCACTTCAGGGTGTGTTAAAACTATGGCAAGGCTGGAGAGCACATCAAGATAGTTTTTCTCTCTTTTAAGCTGTGTTTAGTAAAACCTCACAGGTGAGACTTTCAAAGACAAAGGGAACTTAAGCGCCCACTCCCATTGAAAGTCAGTGGGAGTTAGAGGCCTAATTCACTTTTGTACTTTTGAAAATCTTCCCCTCTATTATCAAGGCCTGGAAAACCACCCCATGAACACTTTCCTTGTATGATGTGCGTCTTTGCCCCACCCTCTGTTTCTCTGCCTTTTTATAGCATAAGCTCTTTCTGGCAGGGACTGTGCCATCTTCCGTGTTTGTACAGCACCTAGCACATGGGAGGCACGACTGTAGCAACAACAATACTAGTCATAATGATGATGGTGGCTGGAGGCTTTCAAGAAGGACTGGATTCTCCCAGATGATCTGCTTTACCTTTGGCATTTAGACAAGTTATTTGTACCCAACCATTGTGCAAGCAGGCCCAGCCTGCTGTCCCTTCCATCCTCAGTCCCGAGACCTACCCCTAGCTTCATGCTAATCTCCTTGGCTCCTACCTGTCAATGCTGATAGCACAGAGGTTTAAAATGCTGGCTGTGCACATCATCACATCCATAGTGACAAAGATGTCGCAGCAGACGCGGCTGAAATTCCAGACTCCTCCAGTCACCTGAGCATCAATTTCAAAATATTAGCCTTGTTTCACACTGGATACCAATGCATTGCACGTCTATTTGTCCTTCCATCTGAGGATATCAAAATGACTGTGTGAACATTAATGATGCATTATTATGCCTTTTTTATAGAGGGGGAAACTGAGGCATGTAGTGTTTAAGCAATTTGCCCAAAATCATACAGTAGTAGGTCAAGAATAGAACCAGGAGTCCTGATTCCCATTCCACTGCTTTGTGTGCGCTGCAAGGGGATGAAGGTGAGAAAATTAGGAGAAAACAGCCCCTACCCCAACATTTTAGCATGAAGACTGCCACAGAAACTGAATTACAACTAATGTAATACACAGTTCCTCTGTTTAAGGAAAATCACAGACAAAACAAATACAAAATGAGTGGCTAAGAATGTTTCTCAGCTTGGCTTCTGGAATTATTCCAGAGCCAATGAACTGGGAAATTGACTCTGTTGCCCAGGGATTTTGCATATTCATATGACGCACAGATCCTTCTCCAGAATCTTGTCTGAAATCTTATTTCACTTGTTCTAAAGGAGGGCCTGAGCTGCCAACTTTGAATATTAGATCTGGATCCAAACTTTCCCAAAATTCACACGGTCGTGAAATTTGGGGGTTTGGTTTGCACCCATTTATAGTTTCCTTTCATTTACATTTAAAATGTAATGTAAAATATATAGAATAATGTCATGGAGGCGTCCAGTGACGGATAAATCACATGCTCAGCCCAACTGTCAGATTTTAGTGAGGACTTTTTCAAATTCTGCACACGCTCAGATCAACACTCTGGCATGTAAATGCCTGGTATACCTAGCTAAGCTCCAGTGTGGAGGCCCAACTGCAAAATTGTAATGTCCTCTTTAAGTGCTAGTGTTGGGAAGTTGAATCTACAGGAGATGCTTTGGGAATTCTGAACACACCAAGGGTCATATGTGATCACCTCCTAGATTATTAGTTACTGAAGAATAGACCATAGCTCCTTGGACTGTTCATTCCCTCTAGATTTCTAATAAAGACTCAATGTTGCTGACTCACCTCTGACACTGATGCCAGGCTAGAATTCCACTGGCTAGGTCGTAAAGCACCAAGGATCATTAAGCTGTTCAGAGCACTTGATGAATTGTCCATTACAGGACCTCTAATAAATTTGTTGCTAGTGCTGGTGAAAAGTGTTAGAGTGACAGCCACGGAGACAGAATGCTTGTTTTTAATCCACAGAAAATCAAGGGCAGCAGAAAGGATTGCTTCCCCCAACCTTTCCACCCCGCAGAAATAGTGGAGGAAAAAGCTGCTTCGAATGAGGGAATTTGTCCTACTTTTTTACTTAGGATCACAGCTCATGGTTTCAATGGGCTCCTCACCTGCTTCACTGCAGTGGCAGCAGCAATGACCAAGAGCACTTGGTCAGGGTGTTGCGACCTTTCCTTTCAGATGTGGATCTCGCCACAGTGATCCCTGCCATTTTTCCCTCCAGACTGGATCATTGCAATGTGCTCTACACCTGAAAACCATTCGGACCCGTCAGCTGAGTGCAGAATGTGGCTGCCAGCTTGTTGAATTGGGGCTTCTCATAGAGACCGTATTACCCATGTGCTCCGTGATCTGCACTGGCTCCCAGTTCATTTCTGGGGGCAGTTTGATGTGTTGGCTTTAAGCAATAAATCCCTAAAGAGGATGGGTGCTGGTTATTGCAGCAGCTGCCTCCCTCCCTGGGTGATACCACGGCAGCTGTGATCAGCAGAAGTGCTCAGACTTACTGTCCCCTCATTGACAAGGAAGGGGCCTGGAGGGGGGAGGGGTGCTTGACTCCAGAAGTAATTTTCTTTGCTGTTCCACAGGAGTCTGAAATTGTTGAAATTGGGGATTGGGGTGTGGGAGAAGGCTCTAGGCTGGGGCAGGGGGTTCGGGTATGGGGGGGTGAGGGCTCAGGCTGGGGGTGTGGGCTCTGGGGTGGGGCTGGGGATGAGGGGTTTGGGGTGCAGGAAGGGGCTCAGGGCTGAGGTAGGGTGTTGGGGGGGTCTGGGGTGCTGGCACCCAGTTTGGATGCAGGAAGGGACTCCGGGCTGGGGCAGGGGGTTGGGATGCGGGAGAGGGTTTGGGATGTGGGGGTCCCAGCGATGTTTACCGCAGCTCCTGGAAGCAGCTGCCAGGTGCCTGAAGCCCCTAGGCACAGGGCGGTTCCGCGCGCTGTCCTCGCACCCTCAGACGCCACCCCCACATCTCCCATTGGTTGCAGTTCCTGGCCAATGGGAGCTGCAGAGCTGGCACTAGGGGTGGGGGCAGTACACAGAGCATCGCTGGCCACCTATGTGTCTAGGGGCTTCAGGGACCTAGTGGCCGCTTCCGGGAGCCTGCCTTAGCCTGGGGCCCTACTGCGCTGCCAACCGGACTTTTAACGGCCCGGTTGGTGGTGTTGACTGGAGCCACCAGGGTCCCTTGTTGACCAGGCATTCCAGTCAAAAACTGGATGCCTGGCAACCCTAGCTCGTACCAGTCCCCTAGCACTAGCTTCCCTGTTCTGGATATCAGTTTCGGAGGGCCAGGATTTTTTTCTCTCTCTCTCTCTCTCTCACACACACACCCTATCCGCCCCCATCTGCTAATGAATCTGGTCTCCTGATTGGTTGAAGACTCCAGCAGGCACTTTCTTAACACCTGTAGCAAGGCCTGGTCTCTGGCTGTTCAGTACAGTTCCATGCTTGCAGCTGTGTTTCTGGTCTTGATCTTGCCTACTCCTTGCTCTTTGTAGTTAGTTCCTGCTCCTGCTCCGGTTCTGACTCTTGCCCCCTGCTTCCTGGCTCTGGCTTGTTCCCTGGACTGGGTAATTTGGTTCCTCATTTGGGTTCTGGTCACTAGGCCTGATCATCCCTATTCAGCCATTTGGCCAGCCTCCTGTCCTGACCATTAGGTAAGGCTGCCGACAGCATGTTTCTTAACACACATGCCTCTCTCCATGCTGGCAAAGGGGGGCCTTCAAAAAAATAAAACCAAATTCATTTTTTGAAATGAAAACGTTACCTCTGGAAGCATATTATGTCTGTAACAAACATCTCTGATTCCCAGCTATGGGATGGCCTGAGGTCTTGCTCTCAGCTCCTGCTGCCATAGTGATCTGTGTAGGAGGAGAGAAACCAGAAAGAAGCCTCCCTTCCATAAACTAAGTATAATCAGAGGTGCAGAGTGAGCTAGTGCCGGGGTCTAATTTTATCCTCCCGAGGGAAAACCTGTGGGGAGGAGTAAGGAGGAATCCAAATTCTTATTTCAGGCGGTTGGATTTGCCCTCCTTTTGCAGAAGAACTGGGGGAGTTCAGCTTCCAAACTCTGCAGATTTCCTGGGATCCAAGTGGATCCTGGACATCAACCAGACATTTGCACTGGCTCCTTGCAACCTACGCCAGCTTCCTGAGAGTATGGCTTCAAGGACTCCTCAACAGACAGCTGCTTCCCCATAAGGGGATGCATCACAGCAGAGAGCGGCTCTGCAAGAAAACTAATGCAGTATCTGAGTGTAATAATTTTCCTCCTCATTTCCTGTGGGGTAAGTGGGGAATGATGGGCTCCCTCTCTTATCCCCAGTCTGCATCCAGCCTTTCTGGACCTACAGAAAGTGATGAATGAGGTCTGGAGCAGAGCGTGATGGTGTCATGAAAGTGGCTTCCTACCACACCATGGGCAACCAAGTTGTAGAATTCCTCACATCAGGAACACTCATGCAAGGTCAGTTAGTAAGTGGTACTGTTATTAATTTCAGCTTCTAAGGCAACAGGCAGTGTGGAAAGTGCAGAAAGCAAATGAGGAGGCAATTCTCTGAAATGAGACCACTCTGCTGCTGCTTAATGTTTTTAATTCCTGTAAACTATGTGCTTGAGTGAATGAAGCATTCAGCATCTGTTCAGCTCCCCTTCCTGGTCCTACTGCTCAGTATCTGAAATGCTTGTTGTTATTCATTAGTTACTGTTTATTTCATGCCAGCATTCCCAGAGATGTGCAAAATGTGGTGATATATTGTGCTATCTGGTGCTTTTCTTGAAAGCTAAGATTCTCACCTAATCATGTGTCTCCTGGAGACACATGATTAGGTGAGAATCTTAATTTTTATTTTATTTCTTTTAAATGAAAGCTAGGTTTCTAGCCCTCATGGCTGTGGAGAAAAGCTTGAAAACCTGAACCATAAAGGCTATGACACTAGAAAACAAAGGCCCTACAAGTTATTTTTATAAATCTAAATTTGTAAACCCATGTTATGATATTTTGAGACCAACGTCATGACTTTTTGAATGTGTGAAGCTGACAATACTGAAATTTTTGCAAGAGAATCACAAAAAGGGCATCTGGCTTCATAGTTTGATGCAAACACAAAACTCATTACAAGTTCGTCATAAGGTCTGTGGTGCTTCAAGAACCTTTCACCAGAAGTTGGAGTCAGGAGGTTGCATCAAAGCCAGGTGCAGAGGACACAGCTCATGTATGTCAAATGTGGTAGCTTACAAAGTCCTGGGCTCATTAGTGCATGAAAATCTGGGAATATGAACCACTGGAAGTGATACTGAAGAAAATTTTGGCAGAAAATGCTCTGAAGTGAAACCTCTCAGGGTTACACATTCAGACTAGACTGACTACATACTGAGTCTTAGCATATAGAAAAGGGATGTTTGTCAGATCAAAATGATGGGTTGAAATCTGTTCTCATTTGCCCCAGTCAGCACTTCTAAATATGGAGTAACTCTATTGAAGTCAGTGGAATTACTCAATATTTGTCCCAGGGTAGCTGAGATCCGAATTTGACGTAGATTATTACAGTTGAAAAATTTTTATAGACCTAATTTGCCTTTTGCTATTTTTGATCTTTCTTTTCTTCTTCTATTCCGTTTAGCTTTGTTAATGAAACTAGAACTTGTCAGTTTGCCTTTCTGGTTCTCATATTGTAGTTGGGATACTTATATGACCTTCCTAGTGCCTTTCATCTGAGGATCTCAAAGCATTTCATAACTATTTTACTAAATTAATCCTCGCAACCACCCTTGTGAATTAAGTGGGTTTTAACTCCATTTCACATATGGTGAACCTGAAACATAGACAGATGGGGTGGCAGGCTTCTGAGATCACCCACTGAGTCAGTGACATTGCTGGGAATAGAGCCCATGGGTGAAATCCTGGCAAAACTCCTCTTGACTTCAGATTTCTTGACTGCTAGTCCTGTGCTTTATCCACAAGATCAATGTTATGTTTAGCTTTTCCACCACTGTTGGAAATATTGCCAGTGAAAGGTATCGGATTGGCAGCCATGGAGACTCAAAAAAGGTAGAAATGATAAATGAAAAAACATTAAAATGTGACAGTCTCAAACACATCTTGAATAATAGGATTATAGTCTTCATTCCACTGAGCCCCTTTTGAAAATGTACAAAACGAAATATGGCCACCTGCAGATTTTAAAAGTTGTGTCTGGGCACTGATGCCACACCTAGGAGTCCAGGAGCAATGATGACCCACGTGAAAACATGAGGTTGAGAGTCACTTTGGCTGAAAGCTATGGTGGACTTGACGGTCTACTTCATTGTGCTTCTCACTGTCCATTAGCATTGTCTCTCTTATTCAAACGTGGCTTCCGCCACCTGGCTTCCCTCCAGATCTCAAACTCTGCCAGACACTGGTGGTGGCTACCGTCTAGGTCTGAAGAAAAGGTGCTAGGTATCACTAGCATTCTGATGTTGCAGCCCATGTTCTGCATTGACTTTACAGAGATGTAAGGAAAGAAAGAGAGAGGCCACCAGGGGGATAAGCAGTTGCCCACCCCCCTCCTCTGAGATGTCAGACAATTCCATCCACCCCTGTGGAGATGGAATTTGCAGCCACTCATGTCAACAGCAGCTCATGATCAAATATTTTTTTGAAAGATCTGTGGTAGCAGTAGCCATAAAGGGGACTAGGCTTCACTCACTTCCCTCAGGAAATCATCAGTCACTGTGATGAATGGGTGTTTTTGTGCCAAGAAACCTGACTGGTTGGGTTCCAAGACTTTGAAGCTATAAGATGATGCCATGGTTGGCCTGCTAGCACCATCTCAATCTTTCTCAGAAAGGGATGGCTATTGGCTCAGTGACATTTGGCAAGGACATTAGGGTCCAGAGTTCATTTCTTGGACAGGGTCCAGGCCAGATTGTGTGAAGGTTGCCTATCAAAATGTTAACAAAGTGCTTTGGGATAGCAAATGACTTGTAAATGTAAAGCCTTCAACCACCTTTGGTTGTACCGTAAATTATGAGATGGATGGCAGCAGGCTTCAGATGTGTCTTGGAAAACATGGACCCTGGAAATAACTATTTTACATGATTTTGGATATTGGTGTGAATTATTGAGTCTTCTCTGGGAATGATTGGTCACTGCACTATTAGACGAAACACAGCAGACTCACCATCATACTAAAGAATGATGCTCACAGGTGAGAGACTGCAGCTAATAGGTGGGATCACCTATTCTACAAACAATGGGAAAAATCCACCTTCTGTACTCTGAGTTTCTCACCTTTGTATTACTAGATGCATAGGAAGTGCTGTGTAATGGTCAGAGTAGTGGACTGGGACTTAGGACTCCTGGGTTCTCTTCCTGACTGGCTCCTGATTCTCTGTTTTCCTTTGGGTAAGGCACTTTAGGGGTTAAAAGGTTTTTGCTGCTACAAAGTGGACCACCTTCCCATTCTTAAGCTGTGGCCCAAAGCTGCATGGAGATGGAATTTGCACCACAATGTTCCTCAGTTTCCTGGTCCATAAAATGTAGATAATAAGAGGATTAATGAACTCATTGATGCTTACAGACCACTTTTCATTCTAGGATCTCAAGATATTGTAGATGTAAAGTGTTGTTGGTGTGACATGAGGATAGTTTTCTAACAGCATTTGTCTTTCACTATTAAAATTCCATTCACTCCAGTCTCTCCTTCCTGAGTATTTTTATTTTCTTTATTCCTTACCTTTTCTCATTTTGCCCCTCATTTTTTGCCTCCTTTCTATCTTTGTTTGCTTTCTCCTCTTGAGGTCATAGATCTGACACCTTAGTACTAGATATTCCTTATGTTAGCTGTGGGGTAGTTCTACGTAGATTTTTCTGTGTTTTGCTACTGACTTAATTAGGAATGTGATGTGGCATGCAATATGGTATTCTTTCATTTCTGATCCACTATGATGTCATAAATAATAATCAGTGTCACTATTCATATCACCTATGAATAGAACAGGTCCTTCATTTCTCTTCAGGGTGATTCTGCAATGGATGTCAGTTTAGGAGAATGACCCAGATAACATAAAGGAAACATTAATGGAATAACAGTCTCCAAAGCCTTTGTAGGTTTAACCAGGCTTACTGACTGTAATCGATGCGCATTAGCTACAGTTGTTACATATCTCAGTGGGTTTCTCTGAACTTGTGCAAAAATAGCTTTAACAAGCCCCATGTAATAAACCTTCACTGATTTCCATCAATAAAAATGACCAAGCCAGGAGTGGCCCTACAGTTAGTGTTCTACACTGCTGTGTGGGGAAACTTGAATTTTAGGGTCATATTCTCCATTGCTCTGCACCACCTGTAGTCATTTACACCCATGCAAAGTCAAAAGGTACAACCTTCTACCCACTTAGCACTGGTGTATTTGACCGCATTGGATGCAGGGCAATGGAGAGTCAGGCTCCCTGTCTCTCTTTCTCTGTGCCAGCAGGGCTTGAAAATTATTGCCAGGGACTGGCCTAACACCATTAGTGCTTTGGTACACTTTGTACTCCTGTGGGAATTCTGCACACAATAATTTTAAATTCTGCAAAATTCTGCATAGTTTATTTGTCAAAATAACACTATATAATCACACCCATTTCAATTATTTTGGTAATTTATTTCAAAATACCTATCCACAACTATGTGTGTAACAACAGACACAAAAGAAATTCCTCCACGAGTACATAGTTAACGAAACCCCTACAACAACCCAGTTCCTGTTTCCCTGCTCCCAGAGCCTAGTGGGGGCGGGGGGCATACACAGATCCCAGCTGCAGTACTCCCCAGCCCAGACAGTTGCACCCCACCCCCTCTAGAGCCCAGGGACCCAGAGGGAGAAACAGCCTGATGCTGGTCCCGGGGTTGTGTGGAGTTTCCTGTGTGACACCACCTTCCTTCAGGGTGTGCTGAGAACTGCAGCTGCCAGGAAGCCTCCGCTCCCTCCCCCTCCTCCCAGCAGTGTCTTCTACTTGTGAGCTGAGCTATGCTCTGCCAAGTCTAGCAGCCCCTAGTGGCAGCCAACAGCTCTGCAGCCCATTTCTGTGGAGGAAAAAGGAAATCCTGTGCAAAAAATATTAACTTTTGTGCAAAGTCTGCATGTGGAGAGGTGCAGAATTTCCCCAGGAATAACTTTGTAGGAGGCCTGGATTCAACTTTTTTCTTCTGGCCTTCTGCTGCTTAGAGCAGCAAAAGGAGAGACCAGTCTGGGCAGTAGGCTCAGCTTGTGGAAGTATAGCAATGGGGAATGCTCAACAGTGACACTGCTGGCTGATTCAGGAGTGGCCTTCCTGTGCTCTGAATGTGTCTCATTCATGTATAAATGCCACAAGGCATTGTTGCTCTTTAAACATGGCCTAAGATGTACTCACCTCCAGGTATACCACCCACGGCATCACCAGTGTGGCCACCAGCAAGTCTGCCACGGCCAGGCTCACCACCAGGTAATTCGTTGTGGTCTGCAAGGTGCGCTCTCTTAGCACCGCCAGGCAGACCAGCACATTCCCAAAGATGATGGCCAAAATCAGGGTGCAATAACAGAGGGCGTAGTAGGCATGGGAGTGTGGCAGGCCCGGCTCTGTTGAGTTCTCTTGCCCATGTGTGACTGAGGTAGTAGTGTTGACTCTAGTGAAGAGCGCCATTGGGAGGCAGGTGGAGAGCTGAAAAGAGACACAGAGCAACTCTAGTAAGCAATAGCTTCGGCTGTGACCTGCATCTTTCATCCAAATTATTTCACTGCTCTCTACAGGCTGTGAGCCAGATCCTGAAGCCTTTATTCAGGAGAGGCTCTTAAAGCCAGTGAGAGGTTTGCCTAAGTACAAACAGAGTAAAGGATTCAGGATTTTTAATCTATTTATGTATCTA
Organism: Caretta caretta; assembly: GCF_965140235.1. Lineage (NCBI taxonomy): Eukaryota > Metazoa > Chordata > Testudines > Cheloniidae > Caretta > Caretta caretta. The sequence goes on from NC_134206.1 coordinate 202,093,174, forward strand.
ATGCACATTTCCTCTGTCAATGAAATGCAGCCATGTGGAGTTGGGCAGCTGTTTAGCAATGTACAACAACGCTGCACAATTGTGTAAGAGAGTTAGTGGAAAACACCATCCAACTGAGAGAGCAGAGGAAGTCCAGAAGGGCAGAATTGTAGTTACCTGAACTAGAATTTGGGCAGAACCCTGAAGCTAGCCTCTCTTCTTTTGCAAAAACTGCTATGGACTTCTTAATAACTGCATGTGATCAAGATTTTGGTTGTATAGTTTGGCCGAACAATGACACCTCCAATATCAGGAGCACCCTACAGTCATATTTGGCCTTAGGTTCAGTACTAACTCAGAAGGCAAGCTGAGAAGTCAGCCCTCAACTCTGTTTCAGCTGTTGCAGGTCTCAGCCTCTGAGCACTGTGTTTTTCACTACAGCAGGCATGATCTGTATTCAACAGAACAAGAGAGAGTCACCATTATTGAATCACCATTACCATTTTCTGCAGTACTTCTCTGCTGAAGAAGGTATCCCATCCAATTACTGATCAGGTCCAATTGTGTTTTAGCTTGTAGGCTTATTACTTTTTATTGTGGCACTGATACTGTGCATTGCCCTTTCTAAACGCAGTAGAAGGAGCAATCCTTGCACTAGGAGCTCAGCTGATAGACTCACCACTCAAGGTAACTGGGCAGGAGCCAAATTCAAGGGGCTTCAAATTGTTCTCTTATGAGGCAGCTGCAATCATCCTCAACAAACATACTTTTCTCCATTTACAGTACTTAGATAGATGACTTATTTTAATATGTTCCAGATGTATTAAGCCTGCTGTCCCAGTGTCCCACTCTGTGACATTTAACTCATTTGCTTACTTTAATTATTTTGCTAATGCCCCCATCACTGAAGCATCTGGGCACATGTTTCTTAAAAGCACTGCACAGGACTGTCCTGGAGGCGCTGCAAATGTTAGCCCTGTTCCACCCAACCTGTCTAAATGAAACCTCCCCTGTAATAATTGAGACTTGTGCAAATGCTTGACCAGAAACTCTGTCATAAACAATAAGTGGACAGATGGCTAGATTGCCAGTGGACAGAAATCCACATAATTTAAACGAGCATTAACTGCTCCCCTCCTTGACAATCTCATCAGAGAGGCTAAAGGCTGGATGGGCCATGGAAACTGAAGTCCTCTCTCTTCCCTAAATGTGGGTCCCCCAGGCGGGGGATGAGACCTATTAGCTATGGGGTGTGAAGGAAGCTTAGCCTGCTTCTGTCTATGCCGCACCACCTGTGGAGATGCATAGAGGTGCTCAGATACTTCAGTGCTGGCCTTGGAATAAGAATCAGTATAGAATAGAATCCAGTCTCCAGTGCTGATGAGTCAGCACTTTCCACCAGCAAGAAATTGATATTTTTTAAAAAAACAAAGCAATCAAAGTTAATGGAGCTTTTCCACATCTTGCACAAGGTTGCATGTGAGTTTATGCTGGTCCTGATTTAAAGAAGACCAGCTAGAGCTATGCCCAGCCATGATCCATTCTGTGATATCTCTTATGGCAGAGCACTTCTGGTACTGTAAATGCTGTGCTGAACGCCTAGCAATCAATCAGCATTTATTCTCTTAAACTATGTAATACCAACTCTTTCACCTAAAGAAGAGGCTGTGCTAAGGATCTACACCTCTGATAAGCAAGCTCCATGTCTTAACTACGTGGTTGGTGAACAAGCCAAAGGACCAATACAATTTTAATGAAAAGCTAAACAAAACTGTATTGGAAACCTGTTTTTCTCCTAGAGCTAAATTGCTATTCTAGTCTTTCCCCTTCCAGCTTTGGATGACAATCCTGACTTGCTACCTCTGCCTGAGATTTCAGTCCCAGGCCCCAGACAGCTTTGCCAGTGACCCTCAATCCTGTCCTGGGACTCCCCCGCACTGCCCTTCTATTCCTGGACTCCCCACGCGCAGCTCTATGAATGCACCTCAGTCCTGACCTGTAACACCCATCTGCTATTCTAGTCCTTGGCTCCCCATACTGCTTTGATAGCATACCTCACTCCTGATCTGCAGCTTTCCCTGCTATTCCAGTCCTGTGCCCACCCTCCAGCTCTACTAAATGGAGTGATCAATGGCTCCATGTCTAGTTGGCAGCCGGTATCAAGTGGAGTGCCCCAAGGGTCGGTCCTGGGGCCATTTTGTTCAATATCTTCATAAATGATCTGGAGGATGGTGTGGATTGCACTCTCAGCAAATTTGCGGATGATACTAAACTAGGAGGAGTGGTAGATACGCTGGAAGGCAGGGATAGGATACAGAGGGACCTAGACAAATTGGAGGATTAGGCCAAAAGAAATCTGATGAGGTTCAACAAGGATAAGTGCAGGGCCCTGCACTTAGGACGGAAGAACCCAATGCACCGCTACAGACTAGGAACCGAATGGCTAGGCAGTAGTTCTGCGGAAAAGGACCTAAGGGTGACAGTGGACGAGAAGCTGGATATGAGTCAACAGTGTGCCCTTGTTGCCAAGAAGGCCAATGGCATTTTGGGCTGTATAAGTAGGGGCATATCCAGCAGATCGAGGGATGTGATCGTTCCCCTCTATTTGACATTGGTGAGGCCTCATCTGGAGTACTGTGTCCAGTTTTGGGCCCCGTACTACAAGAAGGATGTGGATAAATTGGAGAGAGTCCAGCGAAGGGCAACACAAATGATTAGGGGTCTGGAACACATGACTTATGAGGAGAGGCTGAGGGAACTGGGATTGTTTAGTCTGTGGAAGAGAAGAATGAGGGGGGATTTCATAGCTGCTTTCAACTACCTGAGAGGTGGTTCCAAAGAGGATGGTTCTAGACTATTCTCAGTGGTAGAAGATGACAGGACAAGGAGTAATGGTCTCAAGTTGCAGTGGGGGAGGTTTAGGTTGGATATTAGGAAAAACTTTTTCACTAGGAGGGTGGTGAAACACTGGAATGCGTTACCTAGGGAGCTGGTAGAATCTCCTTCCTTAGAAGTTTTTAAGGTCAGGCTTGACAAAGCCCTGGTTGGGATGATTTAATTGGGGATTGATCCTGCTCTGAGCAGGGGGTTGGACTAGATGACCTCCTGAGGTCCCTTCCAACCCTGATATTCTATGATTCTATGAAATGTGTCTCCATCCTGACCTGCAGCACCTCTTACTATTCCATCCCAGAGTCCATCTTGAGTAGACTCCCTACTATAAATCATGCCAAATTATGCTATAGTTTGTAGTGCGTACAAATGGACAAATATCAACTAGGGACTCATTATATAGGATTAGTCATTTTCTCCATGCACATGCATACAACTGCTCTGTATGGTAAAGGAAGCTCCCACAGTGCGCAGGCAAAAAGGACAGCTGTGCTATCTCCTGTAGGGAGATAGCACAGCTGGAGAGTGGACAAACCTCACATGTCCAAGGTCCAAAGCTACAAGAATGTACAGAGAGTTACATCAAATCAAGAAAGCAGCAAACAGTCTTAAAGAAACAGAGCTCCGATGTACCCAGCAAAATAAGGGCAAGCTGAGAATTCAGCCCTCAACTCTATTTCAGCTGTTGCACATCTCAGCCTCTGAGCACTGTGTGTTTCTCTCATTCTGTTGAGTACAGATCATGCCTGCTGTAGTGAGTCTGGTTAAAGGGACAACTGATCAGAGGAGAGTTGATCCATTGCTAGTTTTGATCCTGTCCTATTCTGTTCCCCATTGCTATCTTTTGGGATACTTCAGTCTGGAGAAGCAGCAACAACTTTGTGAATCTCTTTCCCTATCAGCTCCCCCTTTCTCCCCATCTCTCTCCTTGCTCTCAGACCAGGTAGGCATTCACATTCAAGGACAAAAACACCAAGATGACCTGGAAGTGGCAGACCTTAGAAGCAGAGTTTTAAAAATCCATAGCCCATCAAGGCATTTGTACCTTAATATCAGACTCCATGTGCTGCAGGTGCTGCTGCTCTGTGTGTGTGTGTGTGTGTGTTTGTGTTTAAATCAAATGCACACAGTGGAAGTAAAGCCTAACTGCTGTGAAAACTAGGACACTAAATAAAGTCAATATCTCACCTCATGCATGTTTTTTTAAATGTCATCAATAAAGACAATGCATACAATTCCCATTTTGATTAGCATTTCTCTGTTGGAGAATAATCTTTCTTGTCTGGAAACCTGTCTCCTTTGAAATATATGGTGCTGTAAAAAGAAAAGTCTTTTTCTGTCAGAGATTTCTAAGTTAGCTCACTGCAGCATTAAAATGAAGGAATCTAAAGTAAAAGAGCCTCAAAATTACAGGAACCTAGGAGGGAAAAAATATCAACTTACTTCTGACTCCAAGCTTCCTTTTTTCCGGTCCCTTTTTAATGCCTTGTAAGTGTGAAAGAGGTGAGAGAACCTCAGAAAATCCAAATGAATTTATTTGGGAAAAGAAAAATAAGAAGAAAGAAAAGGTCGATGCCCCCCAAACACTCAGACACAAAGGAGAGGATTTTTTTCAGACCAGATTGTAGGTTGAGAGCAATGTTTTTGGTGCAATAATTCATTTTTCTTTTGGACTGAGTGTATTCTTAGAGCCTTGCAGAAACTGTAAGCCAGATCTTCACAGACACAATTAAGAAACAACAGAGAGAAATAATGACTTACCCTCAGTCTGATTGTGTTCCTGAAGAATGTTAAGCTGAATATCTAAGCCCCTGCAGCTGCTTGGAGCTGACAAGACATGCCTGAGGAAGGCAAACTTTGCCCTTCTCAGGGCACAGAAATGGAGCAAACGATGGGAGAAACAAATTGCCCGTGTTCGACTCCAAAGTGAAGTCTGTGCTATGAATGTTCCTCAGGCGCCCCATCACATCTTACTTTGTGCCTTGGAGCTGATTTTAGAACCGTATGTTCCCTTGATGATTTTGGGAGGGTCTCTGAGGGCTATTGTGGACCAGCTGCTCCAAGTCTTCATCCTTGATGCCAACAAGATAAAAGGTGGAAGGTTCCCTCTGTTCTTCTGTCCTCTTTTTTTTTTCCTTCTCTCTTCCCTCACTGTCTCTTCCCTTCAGTATAGACAGTTTCACAATTTTTCTGTGTCCCATACATCTAATTCTACATCATCTCATTGTCTTTCATTTGACATCACTTCTCTTTATCTCGCTCTTTCACTCACACCCTCCTCTCTCTCTCTCTCTCGTGCTCCGATATTGCTATAGCAGCTGGTCCATCTTTGTCGTCGTCCTCCCCTTTTGTTGGTATGAGTTTTTGCAGCACAAGTTGAGATGCAAGACAGGATTGGTGACTGCAAACCATAAATATACAATAAGGCTTTCTAGGGGGAAAAAAGCAGTTAAAAGGAGAAGGTTTTAATAGGTTAAGTCTCAGCTCAGACTGCTTGGAATCATAGGTTAAAATTCTGGGCTCAGGCTCAGATCCAGTCAGGCTTAAAAGTTGAGCAGGGCCATATCCGCTCTTCATCCTTCTGAGTGTCATTCAATTTACTTTGCTTGGGTTTTCCTGCTGAGAATTCAGACTGAGGCCCTCTGCAGAGACTTTAAGGCCAACACTTTCAAACCCCTTGGGGGCCTAAAACAAGTTCCTAAAGCCCTGTTCAAACACCTACACAGAAGGTTTTCAGAGGTGCTGAGCAAGCCTGGCTTCTGCTAAAGTCAAGGGGAGCATCAGGATATCATCTAATGCAAATCAGGCCACTTCAATGTAGGTGCCTGAAACAGGGATTTAGGAGCTTAACTTTAGACTGCCACATTTGAACTAGGGTTGTCAGGAGTCTGGTTTTCGACTGGAACGCCCAGTTGAGAAGGGACCCTGGTGGCTCCGGTCAGTTAAAAGTCCAGTCAGCGGTGCAGAGGGGCTAAGGCAGGCTCTTTGCCGGCTGTGGCTCCGCATGGCTCCTGGAAGCAGTGGCGTATCCCTCTTCCGGCTCCTAGGCACAGGGGCAGCCAGGGGGCTCCGCACGCTGCCCCTGCCCCAAGCACCAGCTCCGTGGCTCCCATTGGCTGGGAGAGCTGCAGGGCTGGCGCCTGCAGACTGAGCAGTGCACAGAGCCATCTGGTCATGCCTCCACTTAAGAGTTGGAGGGGGGATATACTGCGGCTTCTGGGAGCTCCCTGAGGTAAGCGCCGCACGGAGCCTGCACCCCTGACCCCCTCCTGTGCCCCAATCCCCTGCCCCAGCCCTGATCCCCCTCCAAACCCCTCGATCCCAGCCTGGAGCACCCTCCTGCACCAAACCCCACATCACCAGCCCTCGCACCCCGAGCCCGCACCCCCAGCTGGAGTCCTCACTCCCCGCACCCAATCCCCCTGCCCCAGCCCAGAGCCAACCCAAATCCCTCATTTCTGGCCCCACCATGGAACCTGCATCCCCAGCCCAGAGCCCATACCCCCTCCCACACCCCAACCAACTACCTCAGCTGGAGCCCCCTCTCATACTCCAAAGCCCTCTGCTCCAGTCCAGAGCCCCCTCCTGCACCCCAAACCCCTCATCCCCGGCCCCACCCTAGAGCCCACACCTCCAGCTGGAGTCCTCAACCCCTCCCACATCCCAACCCACTGTCTCAGCCCAGTGAAAATGAGCAAGATGAGTGAGGGTGGGGAAAGCAAGCGACAGAGGGAGGGGGGATGGAGTGAGCAGGGGTGTGGCCTCAGAGGAGGGGCAGGGCAGTGGGTAAGGCAAGGGTGTTCAGTTTTGTGTGAGTAGAAAGTTGGCACCCCTAACTTGAGCATTTTGGCCTAAAGAATTCACATCACTCCATGTGCGAGTAGGGTTTTTCTTTTGGCCACAATTTCTCTTCCCCAAGCAATTGTGTTGTGTGCTGGTTGACTGTTACCCTATATCCCCCAGACAGCTTCACTTCAGAGGTTTTATGTGTAATATAGCTCGAGTTTAAAGGTAAAAAGTAATTAATATTTGAAAGAAACCTATCAAGATCAAAGGAGAGAGAATCTAAGTTGAGACACAAAAGGAAAAGGGAGAACATTAAACATACCCATGAAAACTAAGGTGGAAGGCCAAAAAGTCCTGGTCACTAGAGTCTGTGAACAGCAGGAAAAATTTAATCACAGCAGTTCTGTTGCTGACAAGATTTAGCAGTGCATGCAGTTCAATTCAGTAATACTTCATTGGCTTGATAAGCTATACAAGCATGCCCAGCATGTGAAAGAATCATAGAAATGTAGGGCTGAAAGGGAACTTGAGAGATCATCAGGTCCTGCCCCCTGCTCTGAGGCCCCAGACGTCTGTACAAATCTGCCCATGACAGGGCTTCACGGTGCATTTGGGATATGATCCTCTTTACCCAGGTGCCATTACTGTCTATTCCTGATGCTATGGTGGGGTGCTCTGTGCTGTGATGCTATCTTTGCCGGCTCTCCTATTTTTCGCAGGATTAGGCATATTTGCTTCTCCCATTTTCAGCTCCAGTGTCCCTAAGCGATGGCACATAACATGTTGCCACAATGAATAGAGTTTAAACCCATCCTTGATTTCTGCCTTACTCAAGATGCATTTATTGACATAAACTCATGGGAAACCCAAGCCCTTGACCGACCAAAATGGAAAAGTACCTTGTAGCAGGGATTCCAGTATTTTGAAATCCAACTGAGACAACAGGAAACAGAGAAACGGGAAAGGCAGAAAGAATGCGCTGCAGCCTGACTCAACAATCCAGATCCACCCCTTCCATTGGGAAAAGTCTGCCCCAATTGTGACAAGATCTATGGATCGCAGATTGGTCTCATCAGCCACCTTTGGATCCACCAGTGATACCTGGCTATCGTTTTATGGAAGACAACCATCCTCGAACTCTGAGGGATTGATGACGACTCAAGGTGGGAGTGCTGCAGCAGGTGCCTGGTGGAATCCACTCTCAGGAAGAAAGTGTTGTTCCCTTGACATACAAAAGTTAGTGACATTGGGCCAACTCATAGATAGAAGAGAAGGAGAGGAAATGTAACAGGTCATTTAGCTTACAAATGGCCTATCTTGGCCAGGATGCCTTGGGACTTTCACTGGCTGGGATATGAAGCCATGTTGGTAATGCCTAAGAGAACCTTGTCCTAGGAGAAAATGGGGCAGAGTTGCAGATATGAATCAAGTGTATGTGAGAAGTTGGCGAATGCTTACATTGGACTGCTTGGGAGGAAAAGAGGAGGGGGGAACAAAGCATAGCAAGTATGGAGGACTGGATGTCTGTGGGACAGAGCAATGAGTGCCACAGATTTTCATCTCTAAGTGAGGCATTCAAATTCAACCCAGCTTGGGAGTGACACTTGTTACCATCCGAAGGCTATTCAATGGCCTGTAATAGATGAACTTGGTGGGTCTCCGTCCAGTTCTTAATAGATAACTGTTCATATCCCATAAACTGATGCCCTAATTGGCCTCCTTGCTGGTAGACTCAACAGAGAGCCCGAAGTCTGGATGGTCCATGGAGACACAGCTAGCCTCTTGCCCCTAGCACTGCTCCTTCACTGTTGTGGTGCGTTGGTGGATTGAGACACAGAGTAACAGAAGTTTTATTGCCTATGCTGTAATTGTTCTGTTGATTAACAGAGAACCAGAGCTGTCAGTCCTGCGCCTCTCACCATCAGGGAATTCACTTTGAAACGATAGATGCAGTACTGGAAAAATATCTGAACAGAGGCACTTTAATGCCTAACAGCGAATATGCTGAGCTGGGAAACAGCCCAATACACCCACATCTTGGTGCCAAAATCAAGGGGAGAAATAATGATCATTTCCACATATTCCTTCTGGGAGCATATTCCAGGAGCACAGGGAAAACATTCCCAGTCACTACTCAGTGATGTTTACCAAGGAGACGCACCATGTCATGAGTAGTGGGAAGGAGAGAGCTGGAGTTTTCAGGCAGTCTGTTGTGGAGATGGATGTGAAATGCTGGAGGCCTTTCACTGGTTATTTGAAGAAAAGATGGCCCCTGCCATCAGCAAATTTTTACTTGACAGAACAAGTTCCTCTTTCTGTACCAGCGAGGTCAAGGCTAGAAAGTTAGGAAGGATAGCCCTATGGTTAAGGCAATGAACTGGAACTCAGGATACTGCCAGTCAGTTCACAGCTCTGGAACTGGATTTCTTTGGATAAGTCACTGGATCTCTCTACTCCTCAGTTCCCCTCTGTAAATCGAGGGAAATTTCATCTCCACCCTTCATCTGTTTTGCCTGTTACAAGTAGCGCTGCCTATAGTTAAGGTTGCCTAATCTTTTCCATTATAAGACCTTGGTTCCAATTGCTTATAACTTTGACAAACTTTAACCACTTAAGTAGAAATTTTCCATGCTGGGTGCCGGTTTAAGTTGATTTTTTTTTTTATTTCAGCAAAAATCGTTCAGCCATTTCCAAAAACAAGATAAGGGAAAATATTTTGTTTTTTCCCATGTTGAAAAATTCTTACAACTGTTTTGTGGAGAAGCTCTTGTGCCTCCAGACTTTGGAGCAGGGACATGAAATTTGGCGGGGGATCAGAGCAACTGGCCATCCTCCTGTTCCTCTCAGCTCCTTGTGCTGTGCTGACCAGACTGCCCATGCTCTGCCACTATCCTCACCCAGCAATTGAGCATGCTCCATTCAGCCCAGGGCTTCAGGAGCTGAGCAGGACTTTCCCTGCATTTACTCTTTCTATCTGCTGGGAGGATGCCAGATGCAGGAACTGAGAGTAGGGAGCCTCTCTCTCCTGTGCTCTCAATGCTACCCCTCCTGGCACCCAGGCAGCATAGAGGGGAAGGAGGAAGAAAATGACTGTAATGCAGAAGGGTGAGGAGCTGGGTCTGGGGGCAGGTGACCAGTGGGGAGACTGGGATAAGGAGCTCAGGATAAGGGACTGGGCTGTGGCTCTGAGGATGAGGGGGGAACTGATATGAAGAACCAAAGGATGGAGTTACTGGAAGGTGAAGTTGTGGGGAGTGGGACTGGGAAGAGGTACCAGGGAGGCAGAGGTGAGCAACTGAGATATAGAGTTGAGTAGGGGATCTGGGACTGGGATGTAGAGCTGAGAGGGAATGGGGCTGGGACAAAGGGCAGGGGGTCCAAGACAAAGGTGCAGAAGTGGAGGGACTGAGACAGGGAGTTGAGGGTATGTGTGAACTGGGATGAAGAGCTCACAGGGATCTCTGGGACAAGGAGCTGAGGGGGGCCATGAAGTGAGACTGGGACAAGGAGGTGCACTGAATGAGGTAGGGTCTGGTGGATAAAATAATATGTGGTCATGTAATTGAAGACTGTATCATAATGGATATGCATAAGTTGCACAGGCAACTTGAATAATGGCATTTCCTAAGTTTTGAGTGCTTGGTTTTGGCTAATAATGTTCTTTTGATGTAGTTTTTTTGTCTGTAGTTTAGATGCAATGCTTGTGTTGGGGGCAAGGACAGTTTTCTATTGTATGTTCATCAAGAGCTTAGCTTGCTGGAGCCTCTAGGAGGTGCCACTGTAGTATTTCTACTAATAATCCTGTATATCTGCTGCAGTGGAAAAGGGGGAATCAGTAGAAAGACACAATGAGGAAGGTGACATAGACATGAGCTGAGGACAGAGAGATTGTGATTTGCCGAATCTACTGCTTTAACCATAAGACCATCCTTCCTCTGGTTCAGGTCCATATCCTTCAGACTCTTCACAATTGAAATCTTCCCTATTTATTTTCTTTTGTAAATTGTTATAGCAATTCTCTTATCCTCCCCTCTCTACCAAAAATGCCAACCTCCATCATTTCTCTGCTTCTGTTAGAAGCCTTGTTTTGCTTTATTTCCTTGTGCATGGAGCACCCTTCTTCTTCGAATGCTTGCTCATATCCATTCCAAATTAGGTGTGTATATTCGCCACATGCACTGGTGCTGGAAGTTTTTCCCTCAGCAGTATCCGTAGGGGACTGGCTCCACCACCCCCTGGAGTGGCGCCTGCATGGTGCAGTATAAGGGGCACCACCGGCTCCCCCTACCCTCAGTTCCTTCTTGCCGCCAGTGATGGGACTGGAACTTCTGCTGCTTCAGCTAGCATTGTTTCATTCTCAGTTCTTGCAAACTTTGAAAACCTGTAATATAGTTGTATTAGTAGTTCTTAGTTACCCTTCATAGTAGTTCTCAACTCTTTGTGAGTCCCGAATGGGACTCAGATAGGGGAACGGGGCATGCCCCAGGCTTTAAGCCCTGTAATCGCTGAAAATGGCTTATGCCCGTCAATGATCCACGTACCAGCTGCCTAAGGTGCTTCGGCGAAGGGCACAAGTGACAAGGCTGTATGTGCAAGTCCTTCAAACCTAGGATGAAGAAGGAACGCGATATCCGTCTGAAAGTGCTCCTGATGGATTTGGCATTTGATTCGGCACCGGAGCAGCGGTCCGATGCCTCACTGAGCACCGCGGCCTCTGTGCGCAGTGCTCCGCCGGCGCTGTCCACTAGCTGGCACCGGTCCCCTCCATGGCTCTGATGAAGAAGCCAAAAAAGACTGTGAGGGGAAGATCTCCTACCTTCCTTAAGGGAAAGGAGAGGGCTGGGGGCAAGCCATGACCCATGCTGGGCAGCTCAATGCCACCATTGGGAACTTGGGCTCCAGCTCAGGTCGAGCAGAGCAGCCCATCCCATACTTCACCTGCGACCCCGGATAGAGGTGCAGTGCCAGGCCAGCTTCAGGTGGTGTCGACGCCTGAAGCCCTTCAAGTGGCTCAGGAGATCCTGACCCTCCCGGTGTCGCCCACACCAGCTCCAGCGGTACCCTGGTCTTGGGGAAAACCTGTGCTGGGACCTACACATGTGTCCCTCCCACCCTCAGCGGCACTGTCCCCATCAAGAGGGGCATCCTGCCATCTCTTGCCCGCCTGAACCCATCACGCCTCAGGACTAGAGAGGTAGGCTCAGTTGAGCCCTCTTTGGTCCCTGCCACAGGGGCACCGATCAAGGGACTTGAAGTGTACCTCGCCGGTGGATTGGTGCAGACCCTGTGGGGCACGTGCCACACAGCAAGAACTCCAGGACTGGCCCCGACCGTCTCCAAGGACCTGGTACGGATCCTGGGACTGATCGGACACCAGAGACCGCTGATTGCCGAGCCGTCATCGCCTGCCTCCAAGAAGGAGATCGCCCTACTCAGGACAATCCTCCTGGCCTCCTGGCGCATAAGCGGTTCAAACCACAGCAGCGTCAGGGCCAGGGGAGCCAGCCTCGGCAGGACCATCCCCATAAACAAGCCAAGGGTTACAAGTGCCGCCCGCCTCCAGCCTCTGCCCAGATGGACTGGACCCGTAATAAGCAGGGGGCCAAACGGTCATTTTGAGGGTGCGACCGAGGGTGACCTACAAGACTATTGCCTGGATCCATCTTTCTCTGACTGCCTTTCTCCTTTCCTCCCATCTTGGACTGCTATAACTTTGGATTGCTGGGTCCTCACACAGTGGAATGGGATTATATCCTCCAGTTTCTTTCTACCTCCTCTTCCTACCTTCTGTCCCCGTCCCTCTTCAGGGACCCCTCTCATGAGAGTTTCCTTGTGCAGGATGTAAAGGGGTTACTACAGCTGGGTGCAGTGAAGAAGTTCCTCTCAAGTACAGGAACAAGGGGTTCTATTCCCAGTACTTTTTAATCCCAAAGGTCAAGGGTGGTCTACGGCCTATCCTGGACTTGTGAGACCACAGCAAGGACCTACAGAAGCTAAAGTTATGCATGGTCTCTCTGGCTTCTATTATTCCCTCCCTGGACCCCTCGATTTAGCAATTTTTCAAGAACACAGACGCTTCCTCCGGTTTATGGTGGGGCCCCACCACTACCAGTTTATGGTCCTCCCATTCTGCCTGACAACAGCACAGAGGGTATTTACCAAGTGTATGTCAGTGGTAGCGGCTTACCTCAGGCACTGGGGTATCTAGATCTACCCCTGCCTCGACGACTGGCTCGTCAAGGGCGGTTCTGGGTCTCAAATCCGAACAGATTATGGCATTCCCCTCTGGTGTTATCTGGATTTGTGATCTACTAGGTTACTCCAATCCTTGACTCTGGGAATCAGCCTTACCCCGCTCTGCTGTAAGAACCCCCAATCCTAGGCTGTTCACGCACAGCCTCTGGCATATAAGCTGCTCCCAGCTACTTGCAACCGAATGACACTAGCCAATATCTCCAGTCCCAGACACAACCCTGGAAACCTCTGTCTTGTTGTGTCCGGTTATACCCGCTGGACACTGCAAGCTTATATAAGTTCATCAGTTTAACAAAGAAATTGATATGTACCAGACTTGTTATCACAAGGAGAGAGTCTGACATGCTTCAGACCAAACGCACTGCTTCAGGTAGAATAAACAAATAGATTGATTAACTACAAAGATAGATTTTAAGGGATTATAAGTCAAAGCACAACAAGTCAGAGTGGTTACCAAAATAAAATAAAATATAAGCACGCAGTTTAAACTCTTAACCCTATTAGACTGGGCAGCAACTAGAGTAAGCAGTTTTTCTCACCCCACTGGATATTGCACTCCTTAGTATACAAGTTTGTTCCTTAAACCTGGGCCAATCTCCTGTGTTGGAGTCTTGTCTTCTTCTCAGTGTCCCTGTTGCTTGCTGCGGAGGTGGGGTCAGGAGAAGGGCCCAGCATGTGTCCACTCTGTCTGTTTTATACCCTCAGTCCATGTGCTGGGGAGCACAAGTCCAGGCATGTCTGGGGGGCATTGCTGAGTCTCTCCAAGCAAGGTTGAGCAATTCCCCTGGTGGGGCCTCATGCAGGTGAGTCATTGCATTGTAGCTCCCTTGCTGGACAAGGGCTGCTGATGGGTTGTTTGACATCCCGCCCGGGCATTGGTTACTTTCCTTGCTGTTGCCTCTGGGGAGCTAATATCTGGCTGATTCCCCAACTTACAGATTATTTTAGTAACCATCATACAACACAATTCTCATAACTTCATATGAATTAATGATACATATATATGGATAGAGCAGTGGTTCCCAAACTGGGGTTCGCAGAATGTTACAGGGGGCTCACCAGAAAAATTTCACTAATGGCGGCCAGAGGACCCCGGGCAGCCGATGGGACCCGGTTGCAGGGCAGACAGCCCGAGCTCCAGGGAGAGCGGGGCAGGGCAGTTGGGGCTGACAGCCCGAGCCCTGCCCCTGTCAACGGGGGAGCCGGCAGCCCAAACCCAAGCGCTCCGCATGGGGCTGGCAGCCCGAGCCCTGGCGGTCAGCGGGACTGCAGCCCAAGCTCAGTGGAGCTCAGTTGACCGGGGCGGTCAATGGGGTCCAGCAGCAGGAGTCTCACAGAGTGTGGAGGAAATTCCAATAAATCCTGGAAATATTCATTTTTAGGAGGGGCTTCACGAGATTTCACAATTTAGTGAAAGGGGTTCACGGGCTGTTAAAGTTTAGGAACCACTGGGATACAGAAACAACTTTCAGCAGATCATGACCTTTTCCCTGATACCTTACAAGGTGTGCTTTATATGTAAGATCACGGTTATGTTAAAATGAGGAATATGGGGGTTACAGTACACTCCCCCAAGGTATAGAATATCATAGGGATGTCATGGTGCTTCAACCATATGCCACTCCCTGAGCCTACTGATGAACAACAAAAAGTTGACAGTGCCAGTGCAGAGGATGGAGCTCATCGGAGTGGTCCTCGACTCTACCTGCGCCAGAGCATTCATGCCACTGGAAAGATTCCACATGTTGGCGAACCTCATTGCGGAAGTCTCCATGTTCCCTCTGACTACAGCCAGGGTCTGTCTGCACCTGCTGGGCCACATGGCAACATGCACTTTTGTGGTCCACCATGCTGGCCCCAGCAACAATGGCTGGCGACGGTCTATTCCCAGTCCCACGACCCCCTTGAGAAGATTGTTACCATTCCCCAGGCGATACTTACCTCACTGAGATGGTGGACTGACCGCAGGACAGTCCTGGAAGGGGTTCCGTTTGACAACCCCCCTCCCTCCGTTGAGTTGGTGTTGGACACCTTGGACCTCGGCTGGGGGGGCACATCTCAGCAACCTCCAGACACAGGGGATGCGGTACCCGGAGGATGTGCAGCTACACGTAAACGTCAAAGAGCTCTGAGCAGTCTGGCTGGTGTGCGGAGTCTTCTTTCCCCACCTGTCGGGCAAGGTGGTATGAATTCTGATGGACAACAGAGCCTCGATGTTCTACATCAACAGGCAAGGGGGAGTGCGCTCGTCGGCTTTCTGTCAAGAGGCACTCCATATGTGCAACTTTCTGCATCAGCCACGAGATTCACCTGGAAGCTTGTTACTTTCCCGGCGTCAGGAATACGCTGGCAGACCAGCTTAGCAGGGACTTCTCCTCTCACCACAAGTGGTTGCTCCATACAGAGGTCACCTGCATGATCTTCCAAAGGTGGGAAACTCCCCAAGTGGACCTGTTCGCTACCAGACAGAACAGGAAATGCCACCGGTTTTGTTCTCGACAGGGTCTGACTCCCTCTCCGATGCCTTCGTCCTGTTGTGGTCAGGGAGCCTGATGTACGCGTTCCCTCCGATTCCACTCATCAGCAGGGTCCTGGTAAAGATCAAGAGAGATCAGGTGCAGGTTATCATGATCTCCCTGACGTGGCCTCTCCAGCACTGGTTTGGCACGCTCATGAGCCTGTCAGCAGCCCCTCCCTGGCCATGCCCAACTGACTGGATCTGCTGTCGCAGGGCCACGGTCGGCTCTTACACCCCAACCTCGGGTCCCTCCACCTCCCAGCGTGGATGCTGCGTGGCTGAACCCAGAGGAGCAGACCTGTTCGAAAGGAGTCCAACAGGTCCTCTTGGGAAGTAGGAAGCCCTCAGCCAGACTGACTTATCTGGCCAAGTGGACAAGGCTTTCCCGCTGGGCGTCCAACCGGGGCATCTCTCTCTTGTGTTCCTCCATACAGGCTGTCCTGGACTACCTGCTCCATTTGAGGAGCCAGCGCCTGGGCACTCTCTTCCATTAGAGTATATCTTGCGGTCGTCTCCACTTTTCACCTGCTGATCCAAGGACAGATGGTGTTCTCCCCTGACTTATGAGGAGAGGCTGATGACTCGTGAGGAGAGGCTGAGGGAACTGGGATTGTTTAGTCTGCAGAAGAGAAGAATGAGGGGGGATTTGATAGCTGCTTTCAACTACATGAAAGGGGGTTCCAAAGAGGATGGATCTAGACTGTTCTCAGTGGTAGCTGATGACAGAACAAGGAGTAATGGTCTCAAGTTGCAGTGGGGAGGTTTAGGTTGGATATTAGGAAAAACTTTTTCACTAGGAGGGTGGTGAAACACTGGAATGCGTTACCTAGGGAGGGGGTGGAATCTCCTTCCTTAGATATTTTTAAGGTCAGGCTTGACAAAGCCCTGTCTGGGATGATTTAGTTGGGATTGGTCCTGCTTTGAGCAGGGGGTTGGACTAGATGACCTCCTGAGGTCCCTTCCAACCCTGATATTCTATGATTCTATGACATGACGGTCAGATTCATGAGAGGGCTGGAGAGACTCTTTCCTCAGGTATGGGCTCCTGTCCCGCAGTGGGATCTTAACTTGGTCCTCTCTAGGCTCACTGGCCCACCCTTTGAACCGCTGGGTGCCTGCTCCCTTTTCCACCTGTCATGGAAAGCCGCGTACCTGGTGGCGGTGACGTTGGCGAGACAGGTCTCGGAAATTAAGCCTCAACCCCGGAACTGCCGTACACCGTCTTCTACAAAGATAAGGTTCAGTTGCGGCCCCACCTGGCCTTCCTGCCAAAGGTGGTCTCCACCTTCCATATGAACCAGGACATCTTCCCCCCGGTGTTCTGTTTCAAACCGCACAAGACCAGTGAATAGAGGTGTCTTCGTGCCCTGGACGTCCAGAGGGCCTGGGCTTTTTACTTAGAACGTACCAAGACTTTCCATAAATCGCCTCAACTTTTCATCGCTACAATGAGTCAGTTTAAATGACAGTATGGGTCTTATGGGCCTGAACCAAAACTCCTGTTCCATACAACCCTGAAGTTTGTGTTCTTTTCTAACTTTCATCCCTTCTGGATTTACCCTGGTTGATTGCCTGTGTCACTGACATATAGACACTGGACAGCTTTAGATTTTTTCAGTGCTGTTTATGCTTCTTTGATTCATTTGGGCTATATATCATGTAGCTTCTTGCAACATAAAGGGTTTTCTTGCATATTCATTTTCAGTAATTATGCAAGTGCCTTTAATTACAAATCTCGTGACATCCTATTCTCCCACTCAAGCCTGGCAACTTGGCACCCACAGGTTCTCAGCTCAAATTTCATTTTCTGACATCTCTGTTCTACTCTCAGTTAAAATGTTTATTTTTATCACACTCCTATCAAAAGCCTTAAATTATCTGTCTAATTCCTTTCTTGCATGAGATAATTGTGTGTGTGTGTGTTTTCAGGGCTCTTGTGGGAAGGCATGTTTGGGGCCCTTTCTCCTGTTTGCTGTTAACTTGGGTTGAATGAGCTGAGCAGCTAGCTGGAGGTGAGGCTATGGATCTGACAAAAGTTGACTGTGAAAACCATCACTTTGGGTGAAATGCTGTTGCAACCTCTACATTTTTTACTCGGCAGATAATTTGTGCATGTGTAGTGCAGCTTTCTCTCCCTTAGAAGGTTGGGAGGTAGTTCTTGAAGAATCCACTGTTTATACAAAGTATGATTTTTTCAGAAGCTTCACTTTCAAATCAAATTCTCCAAAATGCTCCAAAGCACTTCTTGTATCTCCCTTCTAAATTTCAACTTTCTAGCCCCAGCCATTCCGACTGTACTGCTGTGCAAAGAAAATGTCATTAGGTACATTTTTATAAAGAGGTGTCATAAATATAAAGGGAAGGGTAAACCCCTTTGAAATCCCTCCTGGCCAGGGGAAAGCTCCTCTCACCTGTAAAGGGTTAAGAAGCTAAAGGTAACCTCGCTGGCACCTGACCAAAATGACCAATGAGGAGACAAGATACTTTCAAAAGCTGGGAGGAGGGAGAGAAACAAAGGGTCTGTGTGTCTGTCGTATGCTGGGTTTTCTGCCGGGGATAGACCAGGAATGGAGTCTTAGAACTTTTAGTAAGTAATCTAGCTAGGCATGTGTTAGATTATGATTTCTTTAAATGGCTGAGAAAAGAATTGTGCTGAATAGAATAACTAATTCTGTCTGTGTATCTTTTTTGTAACTTAAGGTTTTGCCTAGAGGGGTTCTCTATGTTTTTGAATCTAATTACCCTGTAAGATATCTACCATCCTGATTTTACAGGGGGGATTTCTTTATTTCTATTTACTTCTATTTTTATTAAAAGTCTTCTTGTAAGAAAACTGAATGCTTTTTCATTGTTCTCAGATCCAAGGGTTTGGGTCTGTGGTCACCTATGCAAATTGGTGAGGCTTTTTATCCAACATTTCCCAGGAAAGGGGGGGGGTGCAAGTGTTGGGAGGATTGTTCATTGTTCTTAAGATCCAAGGGTCTGGGTCTGTAGTCACCTAGACAAATTGGTGAGGCTTTTGACCAAACCTTGTCCAGGAAGTGGGGTGCAAGGTTTTGGGAAGTATTTTGGGGGGAAAGACGCGTCCAAACAGCTCTTCCCCAGTAACCAGTATTAGTTTGGTGGTGGTAGCGGCCAATCCAAGGACAACGGGTGGAATATTTTGTACCTTGGGGAAGTTTTGACCTAAGCTGGTAAAGATAAGCTTAGGAGGTTTTTCATGCAGGTCCCCACATCTGTACCCTAGAGTTCAGAGTGGGGGAGGAACCTTGACAAGAGGAAAGTATATTTTCTCTCATTCTCAAAAGTGCCCTAACCATTTTTGCTCATGCGCTCTTTGATCATTGGGCTGATGCCAGAACTGTAGAATTACAGCCCCGAAGGTGACAATGCCAGAAAATTATGAGGAAATGAAGAAAGGGAGGTAAGAAAGGAAATAGTCTGGTAACCTTAACTATAGCTTTCAGTGGAGCTCCAACTGTAACACACACACAAAGCATGTAATAAAATAATCTCAAGTGAAAATTGCTTCTGTGAACCTAAGATGTATGCACTAGAGAGGTTGCTCCCTGGGTGTGAACTTGTAATCTGTCTGTGCACCCCCATCTTTCCAACCAAGACACCCTCGGATTCCTTTCTAACTCACATCTCAGTGACTTGCTGACTCAAGGACCCCCGTGTGACTCTTTTAGCAAGCTCAGCACAATCTGCCTTGCTGCCTGTCTTGAAAATCTTTCAATACAAACTTTTGCCACGTTCTCTCTGGCTAGTGGGGGAAAAAATGATAAGACTTATTGCTGCCACTCTGTGTTCCTACTTTGTACAATCCCTGAAGTGCATCTAGAAGAGAAGAGCAGACAGTTTAACTCTCTCTTCTTATCTGCATTTGCCTTTTTAGTTGCCATTTACACGCTGCTCAGGTTTTAAAATCTTGGTTTAAGAGCTGTTCCCAAGGGACCTAATAGCAGCTTAATCAGAATCCATCTGCACAGCACTTGCATCTGTGAAATATTAATGTAGCCAGGGATTGATTAATTTATTTCCATAAAACCAGAACTCTGTGAAAAGAACTGACTAGAATTCTGGGATATTAATGTACAGCCCTGCAATGATAATAGAGTTTGCTGGAGTTTTCTTTTAGGGATGTATAGATTAGTCAGAGCAGAGTGTATGAGAAGGAGTGAGAACAATGGGGATGTCATGCTGTGAAGCTATAATGGAGAAAAATACACTTGATAAGTTCTATAAGCAGATCAAACTGTTCAAAATTATTGTGACTGACTGAAGTCAGAAAGGGGGGACTTTTAAGAGCACTGGAACAAAAACAACGAACCCAAGACTTTGTGGTCGAGGACAGTGTTGCCAGCCCCAGAGATCACAGGATTGGCTTAAATATCAAGAGATTTAAAAAATTACTACATGTTGTTGTTTTTTGTTTGCCTTCTGGTTCCCTTGTCTTTAGGGTTTCTGTTTTCAAAGTTTTCTCAGTAACCACAAAGGCTAGAAACTTTTTTCTTTTTAAATGAAACCTGAAACTTCTCCCATAATCACATGCTTCCAGGAGTTGGGACTTTAAGAAAAATGCCAAATATGGTGAAACTCATGATCAAATCATGAGAGCTGGCAAGACTGAGTTGATTCCCCAGTTCGTTTCTTTCTTTCTTTCTTCCTTTCTTTCTCTGAATGCTAAAGCTTAAGATGTAAGGTGGGGGGAAGTCTTCAGTGACTGGCAAGATATAAACTTTGGGGCAAATTTTCCACATGCTGACAACTGGCTTCCCTTTTTCACAGGAGAGACGCTGATCAATTGTACCTCTAATTGTTTGATTTTCACCTGCAAAAGGGGGGGCCACCCTTTTGAACATACGACCATTCAGCCTTGGTGACAGATGTCTAATTGACAACTCTGGAGACTGAAGTTCCCTGCTTATCCCACAGAACAGGTAGTGGCACAAGCTTGTCCAAAACCTCGTTCCAGCATGCTTTCTACCCTGACCAAGGGGACCCACTCTCATAGTGAAAAAGGGAGTTCAGTCTCTGCCTGTCATTCACTCCTTTACCTCTGTGCTGAGAATGCCGAGAAAGGGGCCAATTGTGGCAGTGTTTGTGGTGTGATTGCTTGATCACTGGGCACTTGACTCAGACAAGAAAAATGACAGACTATTGAACAGCCATCAGCTGGTAACAGCTTTAAATTGCTACTAATGTGGGCTGGACATGAATCCGTTATCTATTAGTGAAAGGCACTATACCCCAGTACCAGTCACCGGTGCCATCCATTCCCCAAACTGGGGACTCTCTTATTCCCTCCAGGTTGTTTTGACTGGACACTGTACTCAGATGGAATGAAGAGTCTCCATCAACAAATGTACTGATTGGTTGGTGCAAAAATACACCACTCTAGTGGGGCGCATATGATGAGTGAAGAACACACATTTTGGGTGCTTGTGCAGTTTCTTTACTCTGAACAGAATCCCTTTGAGAGTAGGATGGAGTGGTTATATTGAAGAAAGGTTTTATTAGAAGCAGAGATAGTAAGGGTAGTAAATTGGCAGTTGATTCAATATTATAGATAAATAAGATACTTCTGTGTCTGATTTCTATAATTCATTAAATAGATTGATAGCTCCTTGGTGCGGGGACTATGTCTCCTTCAGTGTTCTATGCACTGTGAAATACACTGGTGCTAAGCAAATTGGAATATAAGATTTGCCATATTGGATTAGACCAACAGCCCATCTACTTCAGTATTTGACAGTACCTTTATTATAGGCAATGCAGGTAATGTTGCCTTTAGTTACTTTCCATTATATTCCTTGTTAGTTGCTTATAACCGTGCCAAACTTTGCCATTTGGGCTGAGATTTTTCATGCTAGGTGCCTGCCTCAAACTGATTTTTTTTTTTTTAAAGTTTCAGCTAAAACAGTTAAGCTCTTTCCAAGCACAAGCTTAAGGAAAAATAAGGTTTTTTTTTTTTTTGTTTGGTTGGTTTTTTTGCTCATGTTAAAAAAGCTTTGTCAAGGTTCCTTCCCCACTCTGAACTCTAGGGTACAAATGTGGGGACCTGCATGAAAGACTCCCCAAAACTTATTTTTACCAGCTTAGATTAAAAACTTCCTCAAGGTACAAACTTTGCCTTGTCCTTGAAACCTATGCTGCCACCACCAAGCGTATTAAACAAAGAACAGGGAAAGAGCCCACTTGGAGACATCTTCCCTCCCAAAATATCCCCCCAAGCCCTACACCCCCTTTCCTGGGTAAGGCTTGATAAAACTCCTCACCAATTTGCATAGGTGAACACAGACCCAAACCCTTGGATCTGAAGAACAATGAAAAAGGAATCAGGATCTTAAAAGAAGAATTTTAATTAAAGAAAAAGTAAAAGAATCACCTCTGTAAAATCAGGATGGTAAATACCTTACAGGGTAATCAGATTCAAAACACAGAGAATCCCTCTAGGCAAAACCTTAAGTTACAAAAAGACACAAAAACAGGAATATGCATTCCATTCAACACAGCTATTTTACCAGCCATTAAACAAAAGAAAATCTAACACATTTCTAGCTAGATTGCTTACTAACTTTTTACAGGAGTTCTGAAGAGCATTCCTGATCTGTTCCCGGCAAAAGCATCACACAGACAGACAGAGCCTTTGTTCCCTCCCCTCCCCACCCGAGCTTTGAAGGTAACTTGTCTCCTCATTGGTCATTTTGGTCAGGTGCCAGTGAGGTTGTCTTAGCTTCTTAACCCTTTACAGGTGAAAGGGTTTTGCCTCTGGTCAGGAAGGATTTTATAGTTCTGTATACAGAAAGGTGGTTACCCTTCCCTTTATATTTATGACAAGCTTCAACAATCATTTTGCTGAGGAATGCTAGCCCTAATGTCCAGGATGTGAATTTTCCTGGTCCTGTGAGAATTTGCCCAAATTTGGCCAAGGTGTGACCCTCTGAAAAATGTGTTTGCACATGCTCAGTAGAGACTTGTTATGAGTTTGCAGCCAGCTTCTCTGAAGATTCTATCTGCACTGGGCATGCTCCAGCCCCATACAAGCCTTATGAGCCAACAGCACTGTGTATGCGCCATCTCCGCAAATATTATGTGATCATGTAATTAAAGACTGTATCATAATGCATACACATGTGGGGGAGGGGTGGCGGGAATTCAGGTTGTATAGGCAATCTTAATTCTGAAATTCCCAACTTTGGAGTGCTTCACTTTGCAACCTTCATGTCTCTTTACGGTAGTTTTTTTCAGATGTAATTATCTATATTAAAGCAAACCTTCCAAAGCCCCAACTGAAGTCATGATCCCATTGTGCTAGGTACTGTACATATAGTAAGAGACAGTCCTTTCTCCAAAGACCTTAAACAGTCAAGACATACAAAGATTAGCTGAAAGGAAGTAGTATCCTTCCAGTTTTACAAATGGTGGTAGAGCAATTAAGTGACATGTCCAAGGTCGCATAGAAAGTCTGGGGGAGAAATTGAATGCCATTCTCCTGAGTCCCAGTCAATACTTTAACCACAAGGCTATACTTCCTCTGAGTAGCAGGTGCTTTAGAGGAAGGAGTACAGCCGCTGTGATGGACAATTCTGCAATAACATACCAATTTGGGACGTTTCTTCCGAATGTAGGTCAGTCAGTTTGACTTGTGCCCTGAAGCTTAAATCTTGATATCAATTATAAATGTTTATCCTAGCTAGGATAACTGGGGATGGCACACTTGCTCTGCAGATAAATATCTAATTCTTGCTTGAATCCTACTAAGCAGTTTGTCTGAAAAATATTTGGCGTCTGTGAGTTCCACATGTCAATTACATGTTTGTAAGGAAAGTTTCACTTTGTTAAAATTGTTGCCTTTTGGTTTCATTGAGCATTGTCTTGTTCTTGTAAGACTATAATATCAGTAATGAGAAACAATAAATTCGTACCCGGTGGGGAGATGGGGCTGTTGATGGAATGAAGAGAAATCAAGCAGTTCAAGTTGCATTTACTGACAGAAAAGTTTTGCTAGGCCCACAATATATTTATAACCCAAAGTAAGTGTTTGTGTGTTACAGGTCCCAGTTTAGGTCTGACTTGCAGAGGATATGCATCTATTACAGTTGGCTCTTTAGTTATAGCAACTCATGTGTTTGTTTCTTGAGGTCCCTGGTTGAATCCCTGGTGTGGAACCATAGGGTATTGAAAAATCTATAATTCTTAACAGATCAGAATTTTACCTGAAGATGCAACAGAGAAAAAATGCAGAGAAGGGTGAAATGGGAGAGGTAGGTGAGACTATTGTGTTGGTGAGAGGTGGCAGAGGGGCTATGGAGGAAGCTGCTTGGGGCAGTGAGGAAGGTGGCAGAGTGAAGCTGAGTGGGGCAGTATCTGCACCTTAATGTAAGTGTCATGCAGAAAGAGTGACAATAAAACATATTCTTAGTCTGAGTCAATCGAAGAATTGCCTGGAAGCTTTCCTGGTAACTGATGGGCCTCAAACAATACATTGAACCAGTTTGTTGGAACTGAGAAGGCAGAGCCTCCTGGATATGAGACTGCTGTCTGGAGTGAGAATGGATGTAATCGGGCTCTGGACATATATTAGAAAGTGAGTTCTCACTTTGCAGATTCATCATGGTATTTGACATTCCCTTGCTCCTCTTTCTCTCCCCTTAGTCTCATAGGTTTATTACTACAATGACAAATGCTGGATTTATCTCTGATAGTGGCTAAGGACATTTTAAAGATAAACTTTTGCTTTTTCGATGAACTGCTTTCCTTTGAACAGCTTCTACCCACTGCTTTCTTGCACAGAGACACTGGGGACACCATGTGGCCATGAAGAGAACTGCAAAATGTGAAGTTCAAGTGCAGACGGATAAATAGAGGCATGATATGGGCATACACAGGCCAGTCTGTTGCTCCCCCAGCAGCAGTGTAATCCTAACCCATTTCACTCCGAGGCAGATTTACCACATGCTATAGTCATTAACACCAAGCTCTACATCCGCCACTACTCACAGCAGAAGGCACTATATTGAAGTCAGTAGAGAAGTGCTTGCTAACACCAGGGCTGAATTGGTCCCACAGAGTGAAGCTGGACCTATAGCAAGGGTGGCCAAACTTACTGAGCCTCCAAGCCACATACAACAATTTTAAGAAGTTCGAGAGCCTGGGCTTCTGCCCCATAGGAGGCACCTGCTGGAGCTCGGGGCTTCAGCCTCGCTCCTGCTTAAAACCCTGAGCCCACGGGGCTGAAGCCTCGAAACCCTCCTCCCTGCTGGGCAGAACCCCTACCCTGCTGCAAGGCAGAGGTCCCGAGCTCCTCCCCCCCCCCCCAGTCTGGTAAGTGAAGAATGGGGTTGGGTCGGGGTCAAGCTCCGCAAGCTGCACTTTAACTGTAAAAGAGCCACGTGTGACTCGCAAGCCACAGTTTGGCCATACCTGTCCTATGGAGTCACAGGCACAGCCTCTCTTCCCGCCCCAGTCCCAGAGCACAGCTCTCTCCATGCAGAGAGCATGAGCTGCCTGTTGAGCTTGGTGAGAAACAAAAAATAGTGTTGCCCCAGGAATGTATTTAAATTGTACACAGTAGCTCCCCGGAGTGAATTCCTGAGGAGGACAAGAAATATCTTAGTCTGTGTTCCTCTTATGAGATGACACTGCCTCCGAGGGCTTAAAAGCAGCCTGGTTAAGGCTGGTGAAAATTGCTTCTCATTGCAAAACAATGAGACCTGGAGAATAGCATAGTTAAGGCTGAAGCTGGCTAACCGTTTTCAGCATTTTATTTTGTGTATTTGGTTTCATGTGGAACTTTCACTTTATTTAACAATTGAAACACTCTCTTAAGGCTTTTTCTCACTAAAACTTGATGGCACCTCTGCTCAACATTAAGTCCAGTTTAATGAAGGTTTTTTTTTTCCTGGCAATCTGGTACAAAGTTGGCTGCCTATGCTCAGCAGCAGGCAAGGACTGGAGTGTACAAGAGCAAGAATAAGGTGCATGCACATTGCTGTGTATGACCCTGCACTAGCATAGCAGAGGATGCTGCAGATCACGCGTTATGATTCACTGGCAGAGCTATGTGGGAGCTCAGGATTGCAAAAGCAGGAAGTGTTGGAGGTCAGAATGGAGGTTCATTGACAAATCTGTGTGGGGAGCTCAGGACTGGAACACCAGGGTGTACTGCAAGGCAGGAGAGAGGGGCATTGGCAGAGCTGGGTGGGGAGCCCAGGATTGGGATAGCAGGCGTGCTGCAGGGCAGGCGTGAGGGGCATTGGCAGAGCTGGGTGGCGAGCCCAGGGCTGGAATGGCAGGGGTTGCAGCAGGTCAGGATTGAGAGTCATTGGCAGAGATAGTGTTTGGGATGGGGGAAGCTTCCATATGCACTTGTCCACATAATACCTGGCAGTGCAACTGTTGCCCGCTCTTCTAACTCACTGAAGTAAAAGACATCATAAAATTATGGAGGATGGAATGTTTCGTACGGCTGTTCACTCTAGGGATGTGCATGGGAATGTGCCATTCTCATTCACTGTACGGATGGCTCCTTTTGTATACATGATAAAGGGCCTGATCGTGAAGTAGATGCAGCCGTGTCTTCCGTATGGGGGTGTGTGCACACCGGAGCCAGAGAGCTTTGCCTAGCAGTACCCATCGGGGCAGCACTCATACCCTGCAGCCATAGCTCCTCCCCTGATTGTAAAAGGGCAGCGCTGCCTTGATCCCTCTCAGTTCTTTTTCGTCACCTGTGGCTAGAATCGGAGCTTGGTGTGTTGTCTTCGCCTCATGTTTTCACACTCAGATTTCTGAGAACTCTTCTTGTATATCGTAGTAGTAGTACCTTAGGTGAGGTTTAAGTCTTAGTTGGCTGCCCTGTGTGATGCCCTCACCAGGGTTCAAGCATTGCCCATCATGTAGAGGGGACCACCCCAACAGCGACCCCCACGTGAGGTGCTTGTCATGTCTTTGCAAGGGACATGTTAAAGAGAGGTGCTCCATCTGCAAGTCATTCACCAAGAGGACTCAGGTGATGAGAGACTTGCAGCTGAAGTAGCACCTTCTGCAGAAGACAACCATAACGTTGCCCTGCAAGGACTCCCTTGCAAGTCCTGGTGTAGGGGGCATTCTGGGAATGGGGCCATGGAATACAGCATTGCGGAGGTTGTAGGCAATGCTGTGGCCCATAGGAAAACCTCAGGAAGGTTGCTGTAACTTGGACGGGCCCCGATCCAATATCCAGAGGATGCAAGCCACCCCTCTCCCTGGGCAGAAAATTCTCAGTTCTGATGTTTTGTTTGGTCCATTCTGAAGGCAAGCAATGTGTTCTTAAGAAGTATGTTTATGACCTTCCTGGCATACATCATTCATAAATCCACCATAGCCTGTGCTTGTATAGCATCTGAGCCGATGACCCCGCTAACCATCACTTTGTTTGCACGTGGTGTGGAGCCCCAGGAAAAGCAATGCCCTGTGAATTTCCACATAAACCCAGGCCAAAGGCCAACACTGATCATGTATTTTTGTTGGCTTCTGCATTATTTGGCTCTGACAAGTTAACAAAAATAGGTTTCTTGGTTCAGCTACAAGTGGAAACACGTTCTTCCGAAGTTACTACTTACATTCTAAGTGGTCGCCAGAGGAAACCAGAGCCCTGTTTAGATCGCTCTGGTGGTTAGCTGATAAACCTGTCTTTAAAGTGCTCACAACGCCAGGCAAAAACCAGAATTGAAGATGGAAGGTCACCAAATTCCTGAACGTATTTGGAAGTTGCCGTGCCTGTTTCTTCCCTCGGGCTTCTCAGAAGCATTTAGGGCATTCAGGGGTGGAAACAGGTAACTGTGTGTTTACACACTGAAGGGGTCAGGCACCACTGGGCTCAGGCAAGTTTTTCACTCCAGGTAGGTCAGACCATTTCAGAAAAGCTGCTTGGATCACACTAGTGGTCCAACTAGTCCAGTATTGTGTGTTTGACAAAAAACCAAAACATAGTAATGCCTATGTTCATAAAAGCTACCCTGCTAAAACAAAACACTACACTGCACACACAATTCCCCTCCTGAGGGAAGAGAACAAATCACATGTAACAGATATTAGTCATGTCACTTAATGCACTGATGGAAGGTGCTCAGATACTATGGTGAGCTACAGAGAATAGACAGAGGCCAGTCCCAGAGAGGCTTCAGGAGAAGGCGCAAGAAACTTTGTATTGCAGAATTGTAGAATAATTTGCCCTTAGAGGAAGCTTCTTTCTAACCTGAGACAGTAGCTGGCTGGTGTCCTGATGCAGGAGAGTTTTTATATCCCATATACATTGTTTTTCCAGGTGACTGTAGCCATGTATGTTCTCATTAGCCATATAAACGTCTAATCTTTTTTTTAATCCTGCTAAGCTTCTGGCTGCAATGATACCTGGTGCCAATGAATTACACACGATAATTACCTGGTATGTAAAAGAATGTTTGTTCCCTTTTTTCAGTGTTGGTCGCTTTTTAACATCATCAACTGTTGCCTATATGAGAGAAGATAAATAGGAGCACGCACCAGTCATTATTTTATATACTTCTTATTTGGGACCTGTACTTGCACCAATTAAAGGCAGTATTTGACCAAATAATGAGAGGTATTTTTTTGCCTCTCTAATGGATACCTCTTCATTGTTTGTATAGTTATAAAAATGAGTTTGTGTAGCTTTAAATCTTTATTTCTTAGTACAACAAAGGACCACAGATCTGCTACAATGGGTACTTGAGCGTGCATCCGGCTTGGGGGCAGAACCAGACCTGTCAGTCACTGAAAGCAGGGGAAGCCCTGGCCCCGAAGATCCCTCCAGTTTTCTCTGCCTCCCCAGTGGTTGGTGGCTCAGCCAGGCCTCATAGACTTTAAGGTCAGAAGGGACCATCATGATCATCTAGTCTGACCTCCTGCACGTCGCAGGCCGCAGAACCTCACCGCCCACTGCTTTAATAGACCCCTAACTTCTGGCTGAGTTACTGAAGTCCTCAAATCATGGTTTAATGACTTCAAATTACAGAGAATTCACCATTTACACTAGTTTAAACCTGCAAGTGACCCGTGTCCCATGCTGCGGAGGAAGGCAAAAAAACCACCGGGTCTCTGCTAATCTGACCCCAGGGGAAAATTCCTTCCTAACCCCAAATATGGTGATCAATTAGACCCTGAGCATGTAGGTAAAACTCACCAGCCCGATACCCTTGCTCAGAGCTTTTTCTGAGGGAAATGCTAAACTTTTTTCAACTTTCTGACTATCAATTTGGTTCAATGATGTGTGCATCTAATTCCTAGCCATGCTCCAGGGCTTCCTTTGCCTGTCCAATCAGCTCTTCTTCCCCTCTGAGGCATTTGCAGCAGCTGGTGCCCCTCCAAGCTTCAGGAAGTGAGTTGGGCCAAGAAAAGCCAGAGCCAAAAGGGAGAGTCTACGTTTCTTGCTGCCCCCGATCCAGTATTTCCAGTAATCCCCTCTGCATCTCTCCATCTCATCCCTTGGCAGAGATCTAGGTCCAGTTGTATAGTCTCTGCTCCCTCAACTGAAGAATGTAGAAGATCAGATTTTTTTGAGGGGGACTTCCCATTCAGTTGAGGGAATGCATACCATTGAGGTCACAGAGCACTGTGCCATCCAAGAATCACCAATCTCTGTTCTGGTGGTAACAATCAACATGTCTGATGGGGTTTTCATAAATCACTAGGAAGAACATGATTGGCCCCATCCCATAGACAAATTTTCCTGTCCGGGGCAGAGCAAAGTTTCCTATTGCTATATTTACTGTCCACCAACGGGGTGATGAACACCAAGGCCAGCATGGCAATGTTGGATTAGTAGAGTGGCTCTGACATCCAGAAATCTCTCACTGATTGTAAATTAATTTGGTGGGACATGAGGTGATGAATGACCTCTCACAGATCTGCGCAAAGTCCCTGCTACGTGTCTTCCCACCTTTTCCACTGCTCCCCAGGACAATACAAGAGATAGGAACGAGAGCGCAGTAGTGATCCTGTTTATGCCTTTCTGACTGAAGAGGCTATGACTCCCGGGCCTGATTGATGTAGCACTGGCGATGTCATCTCTGTCTCACAGAAGAGATCTACTATTGCAAGACCTATCTTCCATGTGGGACCAAACAGGTTTAAAACAAACACTTGTGAGAAGTGATTATTGCTCTAATGGATCCCAAAAGAAAGGTCAACAAATAGAACTTGTTCTGCTGGCTGGTGCAAAGTCCACAGTTTAAACAACATGTTGCACCAGTGAAACGTAGCCTTTAGTTCCGTCATGAGGGCCTTGTTGTGGGTGTATAAGAGTATCCAAGCAAAAAAGGTCAAGTTTCAGTAGCATGATGTTCTCAGCATGTTCAAGAAGAGGACGTTTTGTACAAATCCCAACAATTTAAATGCTTCCTTAATGTGTCAGCCCTTATTCCACTCCCGCCTGGTTATAAAATGCAACAGTGGAACCTCATTCTGCTCCCTGCAGGACTATCCAGATTGGATTCCTGCAGGAAGTCTCATTCTATTTCTATCCATCCAAAGGCTATTGTCGCCAATCAGATTATGTTGTTTTGTTTTGTTTTTTGAGTTGTGAACTTTCTCTAAGGAGACCAAGTATTGTATGTTTAATTCACACAGGTAGTCTTCAAAATTGTCATAGCATTCATTCCCTAATTAATTCAAGACCTATTCAGTTAAGCACCAGTCCTCAGTAGCACTGACAACCTCAGGTGGAGTAGTCATGTCTCCTGTATTGAGATCTGCTAGACAACTGCATGGCCATCAGTATTTAAATTAACTAAATTCTGCATATTACTCATCCAATATCAGGTGTGTGTGTGCAGGCAGATGTCTTCTTAGCACAGCTTAGTGTCCAGAGGAAGATGGAGAAGATACATAATACCCCACATTTTGGGTATTCATATTTAAAGCGTGATCCTGCTTCCTAACCTGGAGGCACAAGTCAGAACAAAATAAATAAGGTTCAAATGCAAAAAAATTAAAATCCTACACCTGAATTATAATGTTGTCATGTGGGTAAAGGCCACACAACATCTTGAGAGTAATAAAAGCAGTCAAGTCAAGTTAGAGATCACATTCAATAGCAACTTTGTATATATATGCATGGTGCTCACTTATTTAAAGAGCATATAGAAAAATAACCAACCAGAAAGAAAAATTTAAGTATGGGGAGTGATGAAATTATACAGATTCCAAAGAGAGCGAGAGAGAGAGAGAGAGAGTCCTTGCAATGACAGAGGGTGGAGGAGCACATGTTGTAGTTCTTGATTTTATATTACAGTAGTGCCCAAGACCCCAACCAGGATCAGGTCCCCATTGTGCTAGGCACTGTACAAACACATAGTGAAAGACAGTCACTGCCTCAAAGAGCTAACAGTCTAAATAAGCAAGTCAAAGGATTGGAAGGGAAGGAAAGACAAAATGTGACTGGCTTAATGTCACAGACCAGTTCAGTGGCAGAACGAGGAATAAAATTACTGCTCAATGGCTTGGTGCTTTTCCTTTGGAGTCACACCGCAGAATCACACCCACAAAAATTGGAGACAAGCTTTTTGACTTAAAAAAAGGTGTTAAAATTCATGCCCTAAATCAGTTCCACTGAATCTTAAAGCCCTTAGCAGTGTTGGTTGAGGTCATAAGTAGAGACCTCTCCAAGGGTGAGTGTTTTACTATTGGCAGCAGGCAAGACTCCAGAAGTGGGATATGTTCTCGTTCAGTTTATCAGACCCTGTGTTTTTGGAGATTTATGTGCTGTGACATAGGACAAGGAAGTTGTCTTAATCTTTGGAAGTCCCTGGCCAGTTTGTGCCGCGTTGGAATGTCAGGATTAAAATGCAGAGTCTGAGCTGTGCTAAGATCTGAGCTAGCAGCAGCGCTGTTGACAACATTTTGTTAGTGGCCGAGAACTGGAAGAGGAGAAGTGCTGTTGCTCACGCCATGCAGAGCTGTGCAGGGAGCCCAAGATTGGAATGGCAGGGTGTGTGCTCTTGGTGAAGACTGAGGTGCATTGGCACGTCTGTGTTTTATATGGTGCTTTAGGATATAGGGCCAGATTTCCTCTTGCAATCTGGTCCTTTTACTCTGCTCTGGCAGCAAAAGAGGCTGGAAATTGACCGTATCTTCCCAGCTGATAATTCCCCCCCAGTGTGGAGGAATCCTCAGCTTGCGTGAGAGCAAGCATGGTTGGCTCTTACACTCTACCACTCCTAGGCACAGTGTGGGTCTAAGAGCAGGAGGAGAGAGGACCAGTGCTGGTGCATTCCAGCTATTCTCAGATAGCCCCTTGCGGCCTGTTACCAGCCCTGGGCTGGGAACCAGGAAGATGTAACTGGCTCCTTGGAGGCCCTGCTCTCCCACCCTGCATTTCACAGAAAGTGGGAACAGAAGAGAGGCCCATAGTCTCTGCATACAAATGATCAGGCGCACTGAATCAATATGGAAGACTTCACTCTGTGAGAAACCATCTCTCCCATAGATTTCGTTGGTGGCCCATTTGCCAGATTCTCCATGTGGCTCTAATGGCTACTGGAAATCCAGGTGCTAGCAAGGAGACTACATGGCTATTCCTAAGGATGGCCCACCAACAGCCAGCACTCCAAGCCCCGCACTGTCCTCTAAGCTGAGTCTAGCTCCTGAAAACCAAGTAAGCCAGCCAAACTGCTCCACACTTGATGGCTGCAGAAGCAAGTGCATGAAGCTCAGCAGCACAATGACGAAATGTAAAGAAGAGTCTGAACGTGTATCTAGGGTTCATTGGAATGTGGTAGGAACATTTCTGATGTCAGCAGCACATGCTTGTGCTGTCCTCTGAAGTGCAAAGAACATTCTGCTTCTACAGAAGGACCAACACACATGCTGCGAGAATATAAGTGTAGAGGGTTGTGGTTATGATACTAAATCTGAGATGATCTTTCCAGTGTAACCTCTAATTTTCAATTATGTGTAACTTCCCCACCCACCCACGTCAAATGACCTTTTGGGCTAAAATTTCTCTCACACAGTCTCAATTCATAGGGGAACCTTTGTGTGGAGAAGTTTCATATGTTAGTTCATTTCTTTTTTTTTTTTAATTTTCCAAATGTGTGGAGGGGGATGGAGCAGGCGTTGTGGAAGTCAGGAACGTATCTAATGATGTAGTTATCAAATGAAGGTTTTTCCTTACTGGGAAAGAATTGTTTTTGGCTAGAAATTTAACCAGAAGTCTCTGCCTCTAAGAACAGCCTGGCTGCCTGTCTGCTGATCTAAGGGAGAAGCTGGTTTTCCCTGTCAGCCATAGTTCTATGTGAGGTCTGTAAGCAAAAATGTGATGTCTGACCAACTCCTTTTTCTTGGGAGGGGGATCAGTGCTTGGTACATTCCAGGTTCTTTGCTTTGCTGTGTGTCCATTCTGGGCCTCTCCAACCACCTGGCAGCACTTGGGGAGGGAGACCACAGCCTCCACTGTGCTTCTGACCTTTTGTGGCCTACTTGTTACCCACTCCTGCTGCTGCTGCTGTTTCCAGGGTCAGGGTAAGTTTCTCTTTCAAAGCTGCCAGCCAATAAATGTCTCAACTAATAGCCCCATTCAGGCAATTTTAAATAAAAAGAGGTTTTATTGGCAACTGTACAGAAATGGAGCATGGTGGGTAGGGAGCTAGATTATTTGCTTCCTTTGTGCTGTTGTGGTGTAAGGCTGTGGTAATACAGTGATGAATCAGGTCAAGGGTTGCCAACTGTCTAATCATACAAACCCAAACCCCCTTGCCCTGAGGCCCTGCCCTTGCCCTGCCCCTTCTCCGACACCCTGCCCCCACTTACTCCATCCCCCCTCCCTCCTTTGCTTGATCTCCTGCACCCTCACTCACTTTCACTGGGCTGGGGCAGGGGGTTGGAGGGTGGGGTCGAGGGGTTCAGAGTATGGGAGGGGGCTCTGGGCTGAGCCTGGGGCAGAGGTTTGGGGTGCAGGAGGGTTTGCGGGCTCTGAGAGGGAGTTTGAGTGTGGGAGGAGACTCGGGTGTGGGAGGGGGCTGGGGTAGGGAGTTGGGGTACAGGAGGGGATGCAGGCTTTGGGAAGGAGTTTGGGTTCAGGAAGAGGCTCAGGGTTGGGGCAGGGGCTTGGGGTGCAGGCTCTCGCCAGGCGGTACTGCTGGACTTTTAGCAGCCTAAAGTCGCCCAGATTGGTTGAAGTAGCCCCCGGGAGAACGAGCCCAATTCCGGAAGACTCCTGGCCAATCTGGGAGGGTGGCAACCCTAATCAGGTCCTAAATCTCAGGGCATTGAAACTGGTGTTATCTCCATGTCAAGGTGAGTCAGGTGTAAAGAGGTGTCAGTTACACCAATTTAAAGAAGATTTAATTATACCAACTTAAATCCCCTCTAAATTCTTTGTTCACCTCTGAATTCAGCTTGTTAAGCATGCTTTTATGAGCATGAAGCTGGAGATGAGAAATGGTCCTCCCCCAGCAGTGAAGACTCTCACCTTCCTTTTTTTTTTCAGTCTGTGAATACAGAAAGCGGCAAAGTGAGAGAAGAGTGGGAAAATCTGCCATTAAGGCCTGTGGCCAGAAAGCTTTCAGGACAGAACAAATCAGTCCTGCCTCTGTCCTCTAACCCTTAGAAGTGCTGGAGATGGGGAAGATCTAGAACTACCTGAGACACTATGGGATCTCACTTGTACACACTCTCTCTCTCTGAAGCAGTAAAAAATAACTGGCAAAGACATGAGGTTGATTGAATGGCAAAAGCAATCTAGACAAGCAGCCTGCATGGCCATGTCATTCAGCCATTCTGTACTACAGTAGAGTACAGCTGAATGACATAGAATCATAGACTATCAGGGTTGGAAGGGACCTCAGGAGGTCATCTAGTCCAACCCCCTGCTCAAAGCAGGACCAAGCCCCAAGACATGGGCATGCAGATAGCAGACTACAGTTGAAACTCCTTGGCTGTTTTGTTGGCAGCTAGAGTTGGAATATGCTGCTGATAAACTTCAGAGAATGATGATCTATCAGACTCACAAATCCTTTTTCTATCAAGACTTCCTGCAGCAAGAAAATTGGGTCTGCTGATTATTTTATTTCTTAAAAAGTGGCCTGCTCTCTTCCCCCCCCGGAGCATGGTGTCGAGGTGGAGTTGTCTTCCTCATTGCCACTGCTAAATTTGGCACTAAAATAGATCCCAAATAAAACTAACCAGGCACAGGTCAGCCAACGCTCTTTACAGTTATTTTAGAAAGAGACATGGCTGCTGCTATTCCATAGTTTGTTTGTTTGTTTTATGGTGAGCTCTTTAAGGTGGACTGTTCAGTCTTCTATGCTCGGGGGTCTCAATCTTTTTCTTCAGGAGGCCCCCCCAACATGCTAGAAAAACTCCACGGCCCACCTGTGCCACAATCACTGTTTTTCTGCATATAAAAGCCAGGGCCGACGTTAGGGGGGAGCAAGCAGGGCAGTTGCCCAGGGCCCCATGCCACAGGGCCCCCCACAAAGCTACACTGCTCAGGCTTCAGCTTCAGTCCCAGGTGGCAGGGCTCAAGGCCCCGGGCTTCAGCCCCATGTGGTGGGGCTTCGGCTTTCTGCCCTGAGCCCCAGTGAGTATAATGCTGGCCCTGCCTGGCGGCCCCCCTGAAACCTGGTCATGGCCCCTTAGGGGGCCCTGGATCCCTGACTGAGCACCACTGTTCTTTGCAAAGCCATAACTGTACTGATAGCAAGGGTACTATTGCTTGTAGGAGCAAGGATAGCCTTACAGTGTGTGTGGCCTCAGGCAGAGAAGGTGTCAGGTGGCTGCCTCAAAACACCAAGCCTCCATTCTCACTGTGCTATTTACAGGGGGGACATTGGATTGAGAGTTGCCTCCCCCTTCAGCCCAGTTGCAGCAGGGAAGAGGAAGAGGCTACATCTTCCTGAGTCTATGGAAGATCTTCCTGAAGGGCAGGGCAGTGACCTGCTGGCTTCAGTTTAAGACCAGCCTTTTGTCTGATAGGAATAACCGGAGCAAGGCAATAGCAACATCAGTTATCCGTGTTAGCACTCAGTGCCTGAAGGAGCTCACTGATTCCTTGTAAGGTGGAAACTTTTTGCTTGGTAGGTTAAGTTCCTGGTGACATGGAACTTCATGGTGATCTTTCAAAAGTAATTATCCACACAAGGGAATGAGGAAGGGGCTGTTGCTCAAATCAGTTATCACAGGATTCCCGTAAGCCGCTTCTCAGAGTTTGTGGTCAGGAAGCCTAAATAAGGGCACCTTGGTTAATGAGTAAAGCGGTGTTTGAGTCACCTGCAGTGACAAGTAACCACTGCCTGTTGTTGCTGTAAAGCGTTCTCTGTGTTGTCTTTTCTGAAACATGCTCTCCACGGTTCTGTGGTTTGTGTTGCATCAAGAAGGAGTTCACTCCCCCCACCTGCCCCAAAGCTCTTTCCCTTCGCCCCCGACTCGAACTTTGCGGTGTTTTCACAGCTGCAGTTCGGCAGCCCTGCCAGTCTCCAGAGCAAGCAGTGGCTTTTTTTGTGATTCTCTGGTAGCATGGGTTATCCTCTCCTTGTGGGGCAGCTGCTGTGGCATATGGCTCCTCTCCTACATGTTTCAGGTATAGTTCTAGGAGTTTTCTGTCTTATTATGATTTCTTATAAGTTACTGCAGAGACTTGTGAGTCAGGGATCCTGGGTTCTATTCCTAATTCTACCATTCATTTGCGGGGTGACATTGGGCAAGTGAGTTTTGACCTCTCTCTGCTTTATTGGTTGCTGGTGGCATCTGAAATTGAGTAAGGAAGACAAAGTTAATCAGGAATAGCTATTCTGAAATAACTCCCATGTAGACAAACCCTGATTCACTTAGGTGCTTTGGAAATTTTGGCCCACACTCCATAGATCTGAGTTATCTGTAGTTTTGTTGGCAGACTTATCATTTTCTTGGGTTTGGGTCCCTCTTCTTTTTTCCATCAGCTGCTTTCTTTTTAGTCTTGCTCATTATAGGAATCACAGTAAAACTGTACAGCTACCTTGCTAGCTCTGTCCCAGCCATCTGGTAATATAATTAATGCTAATCGACATGGGCTTATGGAAAATAGGTCTTGTCAATACGAACTTGATATCTTTTTCTGATGAGATTACAAATTTTGTTGATAAAGCTAATAGTACTGATGTAATATACCTAGACTGCTATAAGGCATTTGACTTGATATTGCACGACACTTTGATTAAAAAACTAGAATGATAGAAAATCAACATGGTATACACTAAATGGATTAGAAACTGGGTAACTGAGAGACCTTAAAATGTAATTTTAGAAGGTGTGTTGTGGGTTTTTTTGTTTTGTTTTGTTTAATGGGGTCCTGCTGGTATAGGTTTTTGGCCATCTGCTATTTAACATTTTTATCAAAGATTTGAAGTAAACATAATCATTACTGGTAAAGTTTGCAGATGACAAAGATTGGGGGAATTGTATTTAATGAAGAGGACAGGTCATTGATACTGAGTAATCTAGATTGTTTGGTAAACTGAATGCAAGCAAACAATATGCATTTTAGTACAGCTGAATGCAGGCTATACTTAACTTTTCTATTGTTGTTATTAATAGCACCTTTCATCCAAAGATCTTAGTGCTGGATGAAAATTTTCTCACAAAACTTTTATTTTTTTTTGGCCAAAAAAATGCACATTTGGGCTGACCAATACAATGCATGAATTCAGGTCAATTTTGGACAATTGTGTTGGTTTAAAAAAAATCAGAAATGTTGAAATGGTTCATTTTGGCATTTCCAAAACAAAATATCTTTCCAAAGTAAAAAGTCAAAATGTTTTTATTTTGGATTTTTTGGAACACTTTTGTTTTGGGTTGGCCCAAAAAGAATTTTTGTTTTTTCAGACCTGAAAATTCAGTTATTTGGCCATCCTTAGTGTCAAAGCACTTTATACATTGACAATTTAAACCGTGCAGTAACTCAGTTAGAGATGCATTACTATCCTTGGTTTACAGATGGAGAAACTGTGGCATGAGGCAGTTAGGTGACTTACCTGAAGCCACACAGAGAGTCAGTAGTAGAGCCAGGAACAGAGTCCGGGAGCCATTACTTGGTTCTTTTGCTCTGGCCACAATGCCTGAACCAATCTAAATGAATGAGTGACTGCACAACTGGATTTTGCATCTGTTTCCAGGTTTTAAGTCCAGTGAAATTGTGAGGACAGGAAGGGATATTGGGCATGGGGGGTGTGTGTGTGAAATTAGTTCTGGGAACATAAACTAGTGGTATGAATCAACTTTTTATTTATTTATTTATTTTAAAATCAAACACACTTGTACACTCAAGAGACTTTCATCCTATAGAAGTTGCCCTAGCAGATCAAACTATGGGTCATCTACATCAGTATCATTTCACCAGCAGGATTCTGTACATAGTGCTTCAAAGATAAGAGTAAACTGCCCACAGTTCCTTCCTCCCCACCCCACAAAAAAACCCCAAACAGTCAATCAAATAAATAAACAAAAACCCAATTCTCCAAAAAACTGTTGTTGATATCTTTCCAAACCTTCTGAAACCAAATAATATTTCAAATCTGGCTTTTCCCAAATTCCAGGCCAAAGGAGGTTTGATCATTTAAATGAGTTTGAGATAAGTACCTGGACATTTGAGTGCTAATCTGAAACTTTTGGGATGTTTGCTTATGGCAGTTGCATACAGCTATATAAGCGTCTCTCTCAGTCCTCCCTGACCTGGAGAAAATCCTTCCTCAGCAATTTGGTCTTCTACTACCACTCAATCTTGGGCTTCCATACATTGCTCCACCAAGAGATCTGAGCCCTCCCTTTCTGGGACCATCTTCTCTTAGGATAAGAGAAGAATGTGATGTTGCACTCCATATGTTTTATGGAAATATGCTTATGAGTGTAAATATGATGTAACTGGAATATGCTTTATGCAAATGGTCTCTTGTAAGGTATCATAACAAAGGTTATAAACTACTGAACATATTCCTCCTATTTGTATGCATGTATCATTCTTGTATCTGAAACTAGAAATATGAAGTATAACTCTGAGGTCCTATTGTAATTATGCAAAGTGTGGGCCATTAATCGTGGTTTAAAATCTTGATGGCTCCCATTGACTAGGACAATTGGTTGTAAATGGTTTATTTACCCGCAAAACTTCCTGTGTACCTGTGGGCCAACCCAGAAAGAATGGAGACTAGGGGTCTTACACTGACATGTGACCATGTCACATGATACTGGAATCCATCTTAATCCTTGTACTTTTCCATTGATGAGGCGGGGGTGGGGACAAGCACAGACAAAAGATTCCTGCCTTGTGCCAAAGCTATAAAAGGGGATGGAGCAGGACAAAAGGGGCTGCCAGTCATGAGAAGACCCCTGCTTACCACCTGAGATGTCTGCTGGAACTAACAAGGACTGTACCAGGGGAAAGGATTGAGCCCAGACTAGGAAGGCATCTAGTCTGTGAAAGAAGCTTATTGGAACATCTTGAGGGTGAGATATTACCTGTAATCAGTTTCTTAATGTATTAGGCTTAGATTTGCGTGTTCTTGCTTTATTTTGCTTGGTTACTTACTTTGTTCTTGCTGTTATTACTTGAAACCACTTAAATCCTACTTTTTATACTTAATAAAATCACTTTTGTTTATTAATAAACACAGAGCAAGTGATTATTACCTGGGGAGAGCAAACAGCTGTGCATATCTCTCTATCATTGATATAGAGGGCGAACAATTTTTTGAATTTACCCTGTATAAGCTTTATACAGAGTAAAATGGATTTATTTGGGGTTTGGATCCCATTGGGAGCTGTGTGTCTGGGTGCTGGAGACAGGTAACCTGCTGCACTGTTTTTAGTTAAAGTCTGCAGCTTTGGGGGCATGGCCCAGATCCTGGGTCTGTGTTGCAGCAGGCTAGTGTGTCTGGCTCAACAAGGCAGTGTTCTGGAGTCCCAAGATGGCAGGGAAAACAGGCTCAGAGATAATTTCAGCACATCAGGTGACAGTCCCAAGAGGATCTCTGTGACCGAACCCATCACAAAGAATTCCCTTTCTTCTCAGATATACTGGTAGTTCTTCCCTGTTTGGTTTTTGCTTGTTTTATCTGATTTCAGTGACTGCAGTGGAGTGGGAATTTAGGTAATCAAACAAACTTTTTCTCTCACAAGCTGCCTGGGAGCCCTACACTGCATCACTCTCATGACTGCACTTTGGTTTGCTGTCTTCCAGGGGACACAACTGAAAAAATTCTAACAGCTGGGAACGTTTCTGCAGTTGAAAACAGCAACATCACCCTGCGGTGTTCTCTCTCTTTGACCAATGCCATTGTGTCGCAGGTGAACTGGAACAGGTGTAACAAGGTCACGCTTGCAGTTTATCTAAACAAAGAGAAAGGCATAGTCCAGCCGGTGTTCACTGAGAAGGTATCACTGGCAGCAGAGTACGGGATAACAATCCACTTATTAGGTGTCAATGACACTGGAGATTACTGTTGTGAATTTCACACCTTCCCTTATGGGATATATGAAGGGAGAATGTTCCTGGAACTGGCAGGTGAGCCAACAAAACTACAGATAACTCAGATATATGGAATGTGGGTAAAATTTTCCAAAGCACCTAAGTGACTCAAGGTTTGTCTACATGGGTGTTATTTCAGAATAGCTATTCCTGATTAACTCCATGTTAATCAAAGGGAACAAGGCACTTTTTGGAAGCGGATTAAGCTAATTCATAATAAAATACTCTTCTTCCAGAATAAGGGCTTGTCTACACTGGCAACGTTAAAGTGCAGCCATGGCCACGCTTTAACGTGGCTTGTGTAGTCGCGGCACAGCGCTGGGAGAGAGCTCTCCCGGTGCTCTAAAATACCCACTTCAACAAGGGAGCACGTCTCTCAGCGCTGGTGCACTGTCTACACCAGCACTTTGCAGTGCTGAAACTTGCAGCACTCGGGGGTGTTTTTTCACACCCCTAAGCGAGAAAGGTGCAGTGCTGTAAAGTGCCAGTGTAGACAAACCCTAATAGTAGCCACACATGGAGTTAATCAGGAATAGCGAAACTGCTTTAAATTCACATCCTATCTTATTCTGGATTAATTTTTATATGTAGACAAGCCTGTAGGAGAAGAGCTGCATGAATAACTGATTTTTTCAGTTTGTGGGCTGTACTGAAAAACCAAAAAACATTAAAAAATAGAAAAAGTTGATGAACCAAAAAGTCGAAAATGAATTTGTTTTAGGTTGAATGAAACTTTTTGTTTGACTGAAAATGATTGTGAGGATTGTTAACGTTTAAAAAAATAAAATTGAAGTAAATTTTGAAACAAAAAAATGCTTCGAATAAAATATTGAAACATTTTGTCTTGACAGTTCAAAATGAATTTTTTTGATTGATACAATTTTTTAATATGACTTCTTGAAATGTTTCAGTTGACTCAAATCTACTTTTTTTTGGTGAAAAAAGTTCTAGCTGAAAAATGTCACCCTTTTCTATTTAGGAGCCTAGGAGTGGTGTTTTAGGCACTTTTGAAAATTTACCCCTTTAGGAACCTTTAGCAAGTTTATTTTGCAATTGAAGAATTAGCATCATCCAAAATACCCTCATCCTTTCCCTAGAGTAGATTCATTTTATGGGTGATATGGCCAAAATTATTATTTTTAACATTTATCTTTTGCCTCTGTTACTAGTAAATTATATTGTTAAAGCTGAAAGGTTTTAAGATCTAATTTACTTTTAATCAATTCTGTCATTTTGGTACTGTTTGTTTACATTTTGCTCTTCTCGCTTAGCTTGGACAATAAAGCTAGATTGGCCAATGTCACTTTCTGTTTGTGGTCAATTTCACTTGCCATTTCTCCTTTCACTAGCTCAGTGCTCTGCCGGATCTATTTACTTGAATTACAAAAGTAAGGATGGTCTAGTGATTGGTAGAGATGACTGCATTTAGAGGGACAGAGAAAGGAAGTGATCTGCCCCTGATTTGGTTTGGGGATTTGGCTCTAATAATACTTAACATACAGGGAGTTTGAAGGCTAATTAGGGCCAAATTCTGTCCTTAATAGAAGGGTATAATTCTCATTGTAGGGGCCTGCTGCTGCTGAGGGGAGAGAGGAAAGCATACAGCGGCTGGTGGGGGTGTTACCTGGGGTTTTCAGAACCTCCAGCAGGGGCAACATAACTATTTCACTCTCGGTGGGCCAGGAATAAATCATAGGAACACAACAATTCTGTCTGATAAAGGATTAAAGGCAAGTGACCATGCTCTTGTCCAACACTGCAGTGTATTAGATTTAAGCACACGCAGACAGGAGCAATAGGTTGAGAACATCCCAGATATTTATCTACTGTCTGAAACAGTATTGATTGCTTAACAGCAGGTTCACAGTGGCCAGCTGCTCACCTGCTGGGGAGAAAGGGTGTCAGGGAAAATGTCTCTCAAGATGGCTTCAGAGGACGGCTCCAAAGCACATTATATTAGCTGATCTTTTATAACTAAGGTCTGCAAAACACAGGTCACAATGACCCCTACTGGAGGGGTCATTTGGGGGGAGGGTTAGCTCAGTGGTTTGAGGGGGCCATTTAGGGATCTGGGGCAAAATTTGGGGATTGGTCCTGCTTTGAGCAGGGGGTTGGACTAGATGACCTTCTGAGGTCCCTTCCAACCCTGATATTCTATGATTCTATGATCACTTTTCTAATTTTCAATACACTTTTAATATCAGAGGCATCTAGATTCAAGGTTTTCCAGCCACCAAGGTTTTCAGTCTCAGTTGACTTGTCTGTCCCCTCCTCCCATTTGATTAGCAGAAACTGTAGCTAGTTTTGACTCTGCTTCTGAAAGCCTGTCTCCAAACTAACCCTTAACTGTGTGGTGGGTCTGTTTTATTAATTCAGGATGGTTGAATGCACATAATATGGTTGCAATTAGCTTGATCACATTCTGGGATATACACACCCCTCAAATCCAGGGCAACAGGGACCAGAGGGTGAGGCACTTGTTGAGACCAAGGAATATCACTTACAATTCCTTAGAGCTAGAAGTCCGAATTCCGGGGCGGTAACTGCCAGAATCACTCTTCTTTTTTTTTTAGCAGATTGGTACCATGTTTGCCTCCTTTTCCCATCCTGCTCTCCCCACCCAGTTTTTTGGTATCCAGTTCTCCAGGGCTTTCCAAAAACAATTGTCACCTGGTGGTAACCTACCGAAGTGAGATTTGAAAAAAGAATTGTTTTGGTGACAGTTGGACAGGTTGTTTTTGTGTTTTACTGAAGGTTGGCGTTATAGTCCAGGTTTATTTCAGGTAGTTCACTACAGGCTGACTCTGCAGTGGAATGAGTGCTTCTCCTAGGAGTTGCTGAGCACAGTCAGCGTAGGATGGGGCTCCCCATTGAAGTGTTGGTGTACATGTGTGCCCGTGATCTCTGCTGGAGTAAGGAAGGCTTGTTGGTACAGTTGTCAGCAGTTCCTCTTCTCCTGGAGATGCTCTGCTTACTCAGAAACGGAAACTGACTTGGGCTGCAGGATTCAATGTCCTGAGCTGGATACAGCATATCTTTGAGTTATATTATGCATGAAATAATTAAACAGGGTGGTCTCCATGGGGCATTTATAGTCACCAGGTTACCCCCCAACATTGTTTAAGATGAAACCAGTTGGACGAAGATCCAGACTGTCCTGAGGAAGAAGGAGGTAGAGTGCCCTCCTATCAGGGTTTCATTGTCAAGCATGGACATGTGGGGCCTGATTCTGATTTCATTAAAACAACCGTAATTATGGAGTAACTCTCATGAAGTCAATGGTGTTACACAGGTGTAAAAAAAGTGTGAGATTAGCATCAGGCCTGAGGAGCACGGCTGTAGCTTTGTACCCACTTCTGCATGCCTTTGGTGAGTGTGACCAAGGGTGTTTTTAATGCCAAACTCACATTTCTCTTCACTTAATTTCAGGAGCATCAGAGGAGATGACCCTTTGGAAGAACCTTCCATACATAATAATCAGCCTGATATTGGGAGTTCTGCTCCTCACGTGTTTCATAGTCTGGATCCTTAGGAGAAAGGTAACCGGAAGATAGTTTCAATAAGGTCACCAGATCCCCCTTCCATTCATCCCATTACTTTTCTTAGCTAGTGAATCTTTAATTACATTGATTGTGTACATTTACATATGTACACATGTACATTTAAACATAAAGATGCAGAGTAACTTTGATGCAGACTTTGATGCAACTTTGTCTAAGTGGACAGATCTCTGCTGTCCCCAACTCCAGCATTCACTTAGAGTTACTCATTGTGCTTCCTAGCGTATTCACCTTATAGACTATCAGAGTTGGAAGGGACCTGAGGAGATCATCTAGTCCAACCCCCTGCTCAAAGCAGGCACAATCCCCAATTTTTTTTTGCCCCAGATCCCTAAATGGCCCCCTCAAGGATTGAACTCACAACCCTGGGTTTAGCATGCCAATGCTCAAACCACTGAACTATCCCTTCCCCCTTAAACTGGCTCTGCAGCCCACAGCCCCAAGAACTCAATTGTTTTGGCTGAATTTTGAGCATCTGCTGAAAAATACCCAGCATGGCCAAGAAATCATCCCAGACCCTGAGCTCTAGTAAGTCAGCACCCAGCTCAGGGTGAGGGCTTTGCTATGGCCCATAATTCCCTCCCCACTCCCCAGTGAGTATAAGGGCTCTGCTGACCACCCTAATTCACCTGGACTGAGTGTGAGGGAATTGCTCATATCACCCATCCCCTGACTATGATGTAATATCTGGGGTCTCTCCTTATTCCCCTAGCTGAGGGTGAAGGCACAGTTCATGTTTCCCCATCCGGGCTGAATGCATCTCAGCATCCCCTCTTAGATGAGTGTGAAGACCTTTTCAGAGTCAGCAGAGAAGGGGGTGTATATTTGGGCCCCCTTTCTTTCAGACTCCATGCTGAGAGCATATTTCAGGTTCCCTTGAAGTGTGACAGTGTGTCTCAGT
Organism: Caretta caretta; assembly: GCF_965140235.1. NCBI lineage: Eukaryota > Metazoa > Chordata > Testudines > Cheloniidae > Caretta > Caretta caretta. The sequence continues at coordinate 202,137,564 of NC_134206.1, forward strand.
AATTACCCCTCTTTCCTTTCACTAGCTACTATGTGGGCACCTCTCAACTCCTGCAGGAATGGTCTGAGTGTGAGGGTCCATTTCAGGCCCCCTGCCCATCCCACTGGCGAAGATTGGGGTCCCCCGCTAGGTATGAGGGCCTGTCAGATGGGGGACCCAATCTGTCAAGTTGTCAAATATGCTGGCATATCTCATGGGCCCGTACCTGCTTCACTGGACAAGGGGGCTGGTGGATGCTGGGAGGCGTTTTATTCCATACCGGCTGAGGGCTGGATTCATGGAGGACCCTACAAAACACCAGTCAAAGGTGAGGTTGCTTCTCAGGGGGTCTCCACCAGTGTAAGGGCACATCTCAGGCCCCCTTCATACCCAACCTTCTCAACCCCTCCATAACACACCCTCCTCTATCGCTCTTCTCTCTTAGGAAAGAGGTGGAAGGATGGTGGAAACCTGAGCAGCTGTTTAAATAAAAGGATGAGCCTGATCTCAACCTGTAAACAGGAATCCTGCCTAGATTCTAGATTTCTGGGAAAGTTTGGATCTGAACAATGGCCCTTGGGGCCATTTCTGGTTTAAAATGATTGGAGGAAAAAAAACCGTGTGGCTTTGTTTTGTAGAAACAAACTCGGAAGATCCACGTGCCATCCCATGTCCTGCAGAAGGCGCCCTCCAGCAGCAGCGGGCAGGACTGCAGCTCACCAAACCCTACCACAGGCAGCTCAGCAGAGGCCAGGGTGGCACCTGCCAGCAGCGTGGGAGCTCAGGAGGAGTCTGATGATGGTCACGACTATTTCAATGTCCTGTAATACAAAAGCCACAGCAGCAGGCGCACCGCGGTACAAATGGGGTAGCTGGGTGGGGAGGAGGGAGTTTTGGCTGTGGGGAAGCTTAGCATTCCTGCATCAATTCTTTAGTTGAAACCTTTCTGCTTCCTCCTATTAAGTCCTGTAAAACGGTCTGGAGGTTGGCTGGTCAAGAGAAAGGGTATGTGTGGTGATGGTGGTGGAAGGGAGAAGTACAGAGCACTGTTGTACAGGCACAGGGTGTTTGCACTGGATAAATCAAGAGATTGGGAAGGCCTTTACCTTCTAGGGTTTTGTTCAAAATCCCATCCAGGCTAGTAGCGACAAGAAGTTGTTACTAGCTGAAGGGCTGCATGGAGGTCTCACTCCAGTTTTCTAGGGGTACCAGTGACCACATCAAAACTGGGGGAAGAAAACTGGTTCAGTAGAGAAGCAAGGTAATGACTGAGTCATGGATATTGACTTCTCCTCTCATCTCTGGAGATGGTCTCTCGAGCAGGGCTGAAGAACACTAACTGGGGGGCTTTGTGTGGGAATGGTGCCAACCCACCTGCTGCTGCTTGGACTATACCTGATCTGATGGATAGAGGACTTCAGTCTCCAAAGCTGTCAGTGCAGCACCATTCACTAGCAACAGAATTTAGGCATGAAAATGGCTGTGGGGCAGTCAGTTGCCACTCGCTTTGCATATGGGACCTGCTGGATAATGGGAAGCAGCCTTTTGATCCCACAGGACCCTGCTGGTTAATGACATGCCTTGGGGTTGCAATCCTCAGGCTGAGACCCACTGGAATATGTCCCTGGATTGTCAATATGGCCTCGCGGTGCAGATTTGGTGAGTTTACCTTGTTTTGAGAAGAGCGCCTCCTGGCTGTAGAATGAGGAAAAAAAGTCTAGATTTCCATTAAAATGCTCTTTCAACCCCTGCTATGGAAATGATTATCCAATGTATTTCTATGGCCCTCATCTTTTAGCAATGATGTTGCTTTGCCAGGACTGTGGGGATAATTCTCATGCATCCCATTGGAGGAGGATCTCATTTCCAGGCTTATGACAAATGGAAGATATCTTGTCTTGAAGTTTTAGGGCAAAACCAAAAGCCCCAAGGAAGGAGGGGTGTGTGTGTCCCCTAACTTTCACAAGAAGACATCTAAATTAGAATACCTTGTTTATGCATTTGGACTCAATCCAAGTGCAGAACTGGGTGCCCTAAATTAAGCCTCCATATTTGAAAAGTGTGCTCCAGTGGTGAAACTGTGGTTCTGTTGCATCACTGGGAGTTTTGTTGTTAGTTTCAGTGGGACCAGGATTTGGCTAAGGACATGAAAGAAAAATCAAAACTAGTAATTGAGTTTGGGGAGGAGGGATAGGTTAGGATACGTAGGGCATCTGCCTTCTCAGCTCCTGCTTGACCTTCCTGTGGCATCTCCTGCCTGGCAAGTCTTGTGCTCTGGCTTGAAATCATGTAACTTCCAGCAGCCACTGCTGCCTTTTTACCAATGGAGTCTTGGATTCAAACTTGACTTAGGTCACCAATGAGCAAGTTTGGTGACCTTTGCCTTATCTTCAGAGTAGGTTTATACAAATCACTGAACCAAGATTTTGCAGCTCAGGACTGAAATATAGAAGCTGAATTGTACAGGGGGTGTACAATAGTAAAGATATTGCAGATTAAGACTTAGATGCACTAGCTGATCTGTAAGGGGTCCCAGGACAGGACTAGCAGGGGGACTGCAGATCAGGATGGAGGGGCATTGGCAGAGCTGTGTGTGAGGAGCCAAGGACTGGAATAGCAAGGGAAGATGCAGGGCAGGTTACTTAGTCTGCTGTTGTAATGGATTTTTAAAATATTATTTGACCAAAAAGCTTCTATTTTTAAGAAGCCTCTTTTTTGGCCATATTTTGTGATATTAAGCTTCCATTCAGTGATTTCTCTGTGTTACAGGGTCCTCTGGAGAAGTTTAGCCCCCGAGTCAAATGTTGCAGTGTAGTCATACAGTGTGTGCGCCAATGTGGTTCTGTCCTATCAACTGCAGGATTGTGTATTTACATGCAACCTTGTATAGTCTAGGAGGAAAATAAACCCACAAAGACACCTGCCAATTTTTTTACTTTTTTTTTTTAATTATTCCTTCATATTCAAACTTCACAAACAGTGTGAACTTGTACAATACCTCAGAAAGTGAAACTTACAAAAAAAGTGCTGGTAACATTAAAAAAAACCCCAAAAAACAAACAAACAAAAAAAAAACAAAAACAAAAAAACAAACATCATTCTTAGCAACATCAATTACTCTTCCACACAAAACAGAAACCTTGTAAAATTTATTTCCGTATTTTTTAAGGCGTAATGTTCCGTATAAAGTATATGCAAGAGATAAAACTTCACAGTATTCCAAAATGTCACAATAATAATAATAATAATAATAATATAGTATAATGAAGCGCTAGTTAATTTTCTTTTTTTTTTCCTTTTTTTTTCTGTTTTAAATAACAAATACAAGTCACAGGTAAATATACGTGAGAAAAATACGAGGCTAATATTAAATGGCAGGTAAGGATACTCTCACTGTAAGAAAAACTGGCAGGATGTGTGTATTGATTCTATATTTTAAAGCACTTGATAGAAAAGGCGTATGCAAGGGTTTCTTTAAACAATTTTCTGTTTGCTTGTTTAATAACTGACATACCATTTACAGAGTATAATAAGAGAAACAAAAGGAACTCATAACCCCTCCAAACTTTTGACCTGCTCTTCATATCTTCACAAACCATGTCTCAATGTGTGTGAGTGTATAAAAACACACACAACCACAACAACGCACATTGCTAGAGGCAAAGACCTGTCTCCTGAGAAGCAGCTTTGCCTACTGGGGACCAAATCATGAAGTCTTTATTCTGGCATAACTGCCACTGAAAGCAGGGCGCCGGGGGGGGGGGGTGAGGGGGTGCTGCCTGCCCAAAGACTGCAGGATTTAGGCCTGAATGCAGTTTCCCATTCACTCAGCTTTGAATGATTATTGGGAATTTCTTTGTTCCCAATAAGGAAATGTCCCCCTCCCTCAGCCATTTATGAATTTTTAACTTTGTCCGCCAAAAAGGGCAGAGACGGGTTAAGAAATTTCCCTCTAAATTCAAACCAATCCAATGAAGAACGGGAACATAGATGGAGCGGCTCTCTCTCACACACACACACACACACAGATCTCACAGCAGGGTGTGCGTGCATGTGTGTGCATTTCATAGAAAGGCCTGTGGAATGCACTAGGCGCACACACAGCCATACCCTCGCCCCCGCACATGTGTGTACATGTTAACAGCCAGCCATTCAGCCAACAGGTAACAAAAAGACAGCAGATAGCATAACACATCAATAAGGTGCTCAAAGGAAAAAGGTGGCTACCACTCCTGGAATGGGAAGCCACATTAAGGTGCTTCAACAAGTTTTTTTTTTTTTTCTTTCTTTTTTTTTCATTTCAGACATTTAAAAAGTACTGATTTGCATGGGCTGATTGAGAGCAAGGCCAAGAGTTTTGAGATCTGACATCTTCCATAAACAAGGGCTTTTTCAGGACAGGGTTCGTTTTTGTGGGAGGAGCATGTATTTTTGTAGATTTCTATTTTTAGTTTTAAAAAAAACAACAACAAGAGACAAAAAAAAACAACCCCAAAACAACCCAGCTGAGAATTGGTGTAGCACTTGAATTGCATTATTGGACCGAAAGGGTTTTTGCCCATTCATTCAGTTGCCTTCAGTTAGCACCGTTCCTTTTTATTCTGGTTACAGCCCACACCTACGATAGTTATTGAACGTACAGAAAGAACCAAAGTCACTTGCAAGTAGCTGTTTTCATGTTTTGTGATGTGTTTCAAGAGCCCAACCATAATTCCTCTGCTGCCTTTGTGTTCGTGTAGCATCTGGTTTTGTGAGCTTAACTATAGACAGACTCTCTACTTAAGCTTTGTGTGTCTCGGTGTGTGGCTATGGATACAGGTATGTGTGTACGTATCCATATGTTCTATACATACATACACCACAGAGTGTATTTTAACTGGAGATAAAGTGAACTGGGTTCAGACACTCATGCACTAGCTTCCTCCTGTGTATTTGAAACAGACTGGAGCACTGGTTTTTGTTTTGTTTTTTAAAGTGCATTTAAAGCAAAATAAATGGCATTCATGTACCCCATGGAAAACACTTTTAGTAGTGGAAAAAGCCTGACTCATCTAAACCTCCTTGGACTTAACCATGCCAAAAACAAATGGGGCCATGCATGACAGGCCTCTGGATGGGCAGCTATTCTTGGGCAAACTGGACTCCTGCAGTATAGCAGCACCATTGGTGGGGAGGGTGGGAGGAGAGGTGGAAGAGATATTGCTCAAATTCGGAATGTTTGAAATGTTCCAGATTTCAAGGTGATTGTATTACTCCCACCATGGCTTCAGTTATTTTTGCTCATGACCTCTACCCTTCCTCTGTGTGACCCTAAGGTACACTTGGACTCTTCCCTCAGTTTGTGTTGTTTTTGAGGCCGGATTTGTGTGTGTACGGGAGGGGGGTTTGTGTTTGAGTGCCAGCATCTCTTAGGAATAAGGCACTGTAGAAGTCACAACTTTATGAAAGCTGGGGCTGGGGAGCAACTACCCAGCCAGCCTACCAATCCATTTCCCACGATACTCTCCTCCCCTCATCAAAATATTGCATGTGATACAGGTTAGTCTTGTGCACATTAACTGTTAAATCCAGGTCTTGGAAAAGAGTTTTAACCCAGTCAGCACCAAAGACCTCTAGGAATGCACCATTTGTCTCCACACCACCCAGTATTTGCAATAATGTGGGGAATAAATTCTCTCCCCCCATGCTCTAGAGAACTTGTTCCGCTGCTTGTTCAGTGAAAGCCCCTGGCGGGCCGGCCTCTTTGTTTACCTGCTACATCCGCAGCTCCCAGCGGCAGGGGTTCGCTGCTCCAAGCCAAGGGGAGCTGCTGGAAGTGGCGGCCGGCACGTCCCTCGGCCCACGCCGCTTCCAGCAGCTCCCATTGGCCTGGAGCAGCGAACCGTGGCCACTGGGAGCCGTGATCAGCCGAACCTGCAGACACGGCAGGTAAACAAACCGGCCCGGCCCGCCAGGGGCTTTCCCTGCACCAGCGGCGGAACAAGTTTGGGAACCGCTGCTCTAGAGCTTAACATTCAAGTAGAAATTTCAAGTCCTTGTCCAAGGTTAGCAACTATTTATATTTATGATGTTCCAAATCATTTCATGATGTTGAGAAATTTTTCATATTGTTGTTTGCTATTGTTTAGAACAACACTGTGGGAAATTTGGGTTTAAAATCCCTCTCCTTTCTTGCCACATTCACATTCCAGGTGCAAACGTGTTTGTTATAGGTTTGCTAGAGGAGGGGGATTCTAGCACTAATTCTTAAAACAAACAAACAAAAAAACCCCACTCCTTACAATGCATCCTACCCCCCCGCCATAAAAATGATCCTGACTATATGCAACAATATAATACGTGGGGGAAAGTAGGTCAGAGTTTGGCGCTACTGACTCTGAAAGTCTCCCTTTAAACAGTCTTTCTTTGAACAGTAGCAGTTATGGCTCAGTTTTAATTAAGCCAAAGAGCCATTTTATTTTTCATCTTTGGCCCGGGGACAGCACAGGTGTATTACAATGATTTGATGGGGTTTGTTGACCCTAGGAATACTGCAGTCAGCCCATCAGAAGCTTCATTTGCTCTAGCGGCTGTTATGCCCTTCCACCTCTAAAAGATCCAGAACTATATGAAATCCAAATCAGCCACCTCCCATTGGGTCACCATGATACTCAAGTTGACTAGTAAAGCAGAGAATGCAGTGGAAAGGATGTAAGTAAAGCAAGCAGACAGCAGGGCTCTGGACTTGATTGACTTACAGTAGAGTAAGGGACGCATAAGACTAGAACGTCCAAATTTAATTGCTAGTCTACCAGCTTAGCCTCCATCATTACCATCACCCTCAGGCTGGACTGAGGGAAAAGGTCCTAAAGGCTGATTATAAAAATGATACAAACTTTGGGCACAAATGGGTTGGCCATTTTTAGGGTTAAATCATGGGTTAAAAATCATTTCCATAAGGCCACAAACTTTTTTCCTCCTTGTCACTAACATTTTAAGTGGTGTGAACTCTCCCCAAGAGAGAAATTGTTTCACTGTGCTAGGATGGGAAGGTGAGCAAACCTCCCCCTCCCCCCATTAAGATTGGATTGTGGATGAGATGGGTGTGAGGGAAGGAAAGGAAGATGTCTCCCTGGGAAGATCTGTGTAAGTGTGTGAAAAGAAAAGATTTAATAAAATATTCCCCCCCCATGTTGTTTTGCTGGATGCCAGTAGACAAGTAGCACTTTTGACAGCTTCCTCTGTCTCGTGCGTGTGTGAGCGGCGGGGAGGGGAGAAGGTGGCTTAATTACAAAAGGGGGGAAAGAAGGCACGTGATTTTTAGTCCGTCTTGAGCGAACCCCATGTTTTGAAAGCAAGGGCAGTTTAGGTGGAGGGTAAAAAGTGCTTACTGGAACGGATGCCCACAAAGCCATAGTTTCAGGGGACAGAGAAAGAGGCAGCGAGGGAGACTAAAAGGCAGGAGAACTGAAGGCCACTGTTCAGCTTTCTGTCTGTTTGACAGTCTCAAGATTTAGCTCTGTTATTGTCCACAACAGAAAAGATTCTGGTTGGCCTAGAATGTAGCCCAGTTACATATCTCCAGTTGATTATTACAGCTGTTGGTGTCGTCCCTTTCCCTTCCCTCCAAACTGAGGAGCTTTTAGATCACAGCTTTACTCTTACTTTAGCCCTCTTCTTTTTTTTCTTCAAAGCTGGAAACACGGAGAAGCTATGTGGCAACCTACAGCCTTTATCCCTCCAACTTAACAGATAGCCAGGGCTCCCCACTAATGGAAGGCAGGAACGCCAAGGAAGCTGGACTTGGTGGCCGAAACTGCAACCCATCCCAGAGCTCTAGTTTACAGAAAGCAATTGGAAACAAAGTTACAGAGCCCAGAGGTCTCAGCTGGGTTGGTTGGGCACAAAGTTCCAGGTGCTCTTACTTGGCGAGCTTGGTGGGGCTTACAAGAGCAGGGGCATGGTTACTGAGAAACTGAGGTGTCATTTACAGACATAGATATGAGCACCGCTATTCTCACTCAGACCCTTGCATTCTAAGCCTCTCTCCTCACGCTGCTATGAGAAGGAGAAATAAAGCTGGCTGATCACATCATAGGCAGGATTCCAAAATACAATTTTGCCTTTCCTTTTTCCAGCCTCTGTGTTGAAGACTCATTTGTTTCTGCTTCCTGCCCCCATCAGGCTCTACCTTGTCACCCCTCTGCCCCTGAATTCACCTCATTCATAAAGTCATAAGGCAGAGGAAGGGAAAATAGGGTCACCAACAGCTCAATGAAGACACAAGGTGGTAAAATGCTTCCACACAAACTCACCATCCAGTGTTTGTGACATTTCATAAATAACTTTCTTAAAAAAAAATAACAATCCCTTTACTTACTCATCTGAAACAATATTTAACAGCAGTGGATATAAACTTCTTCTTGTAACAATTACAAAAAAACCCAACAATACAATCCCCCAACTTTAACACATCGTGATTTTTTTTAAAACCTCAGAACTGCAGCATATCCGTAAGGGCAAACTTTTCAATTAGTTTTTTCTTTTCTTTTTTTTTTAAATAATGTCTTCACAAGAAAAAAAAAATCCACAAAAGTCTTGTACCAAGAAAATGCATTCAAAAATAGAAAATATTACACAACAAAAATATGTACCCTTCCTTTCCAAATAAATCTTCAAAAAAATGTAGAGAGAAAAATCTGACATCTTTTTTTTTCCTTTCCTAAACATTTATCTTTCAGCCTAGGGCACAATTATTTATTGATTTAAAATGTATGTTTTTGCATAAAATATGGAAGATACAAACCAACTATTAGGACCGTGATGTGACAAACAGTGGATCCTGCCTTCTCCCCACCCACATACCCTCCTTTGAAAACAAAACAGAAGCAAGCAAACATTTTAACACATGATTTCAAGCCAGCAGGCTAGAAAATATCATGAGCTGATGTAGGGAAAGCCAAAGACTATGGCATGAGGGGAAATCATCTGCCTTTCAAAATGTTGCATCTTTGTACTTTATTTCAACAGCTCTACTGTATTCAAGTGACAGGAACCGTGCTGAAGGGATATTGTTCAGGGCTGAAGGAGCTATACAGAGAACAGGATCATGGGAGGTTGTTCTACTTATTTTACTTGCAAAGGAACTTTGTAGCCATTTTGAAAGACACAGAGGACTTTCCCCGAAAGTGCAAGGGAGCGGGGGACTTTTTTTGGATCAGATTATGGAAAAGTTTTACTGTTTTGAGTACTCAAAGTCAATTTTCCTGCAAGGGCAGGATCTCAGCACCGGTGTTTGATCATATCGGTTATTACCAGTGGGGCGGATTACATTGGAAGGTTGACAGGAAAAACTTATGCATAAATGGTGCACACTAAACCCATTTACTCAATAGGGAATGGGTTTTGCCTACTCTGAGCAACTTCCACTGGCTATTATGCTAATAGGACACACAACCAAAAGACCATTCTGACATCAATTACAAAAATGGCTATAGGGACTGGGGTGCCAAGGGGAAGTCTTGCTGTAGATTGAACACATATAGTCAAATCCATCCCTCGTGTAACTTACTTCATTGATACTAAGGTCAGAAGGGACCATTATGATCAGTGATAGCTGCTTACAGCTGGGATGAATTTGGCCCATGTGGGGCTGGATTTCATAACTGTTGTACAACCCTGGAAACCTTCTGTGCTAGATACTCCCAGTTGCATTGCTGGGATCAACACCGCTTCTCTGGGCTGTTTGTTTGGGTTTGGTCTTTTTAGCTTCTATATACAGGGACCTTTTTTAGAGGACATCCTCTAAAATATGGAAGGGTGGGGGGGGGCTATATCTTTCTTAGCCTGTTCCTTTAGGTGGGTGTGTGATTTCCTTTTAAACAGTCAAATGTTTTCAATTTTACTTCCAGTGCATTTTTTCTCAAAAATTCAAAATAAAAAAAAGGATCCCCCCCCGTCCTTCAAAAAGAAACCAACAGACTGATTAAAAAAATACAATACAATAAAAATCAGACATTGTAAAAGACAACCTTGTGTGCATCTGCAATAACAAACAAAAGGAACATATATATATAGGATACAAGCATGAATGAGCAGAGAAACCTACCTGACCCCACTACGGGTTGACTCGTGAGCACTGGTTAAGAAATAGGTATGGCTACGCTTAGATTTCTAACTTAACCTGATTAACCGTTGCTTCTCGCTCACCTTTTCTTGTCAATTGTCACCTTTCACTCACTCGTCTTATATGTCTAGAAACTGATTTTTCTTTTCTTTTTTTTTTTTTGGTCTGCAGAAGAATGACACGTTAATAACAGCAAAATAAAAACCAACTTATCTTGAGAGGTTAGTAACATAGCCCCGGCGCAGAAGAGAGAAGACAGAACAGCTGGATTCCATTTTTAAAACAGGGGTGCCAGCAGGGACTGAACAAAACAATCTCGGCGAGGCAAGCAACAGAAGCTATAGGCTTCTATAACCTCCCAGCAAACTGAGCCTGGCCTCTAGATTCTGCTGCACTCCTCAAGGACTTCAGCAATCCAATCCCAACTCAGCATAGTAGCTTGTCATTTGGACTAACAATTTATCTGTCATCCACTCACCACTAATCACACTGCTGCTTTGATGTAAAAACCAAAAAGGAAGGGAGGGGGGGACACCAAGACATGTAGGCGGGGTCAAGTAAGTGTTTTGGTCTTCTTGGTAGCCTTTAAAACCCATCAGGCCAGTGCAGAACACAGACTGTCTAACAAGAATGAGGCTGGCCAGGTAGGGAGAGACTGAAGTTCTGGAGCTAAAGTAAGACTGCACCAGACAGTGTGAACATCTGAGATTTCCCAGCCTTCTCCTTAAAGTGGCTGATTAATCTGGGGAAATGTGCAAGGTCACCCTATGAGCAGGGATGCATAACCTTTCTACTGTTTTGAAAACAGCCTTTATAGTGTTCAAGCATAACCAACCACCGCAACCATGTTCCCTAGAAGCTTAGCTATAGAGCTGTCACTATGGCTCTGTGATATTTTCTGGGCCTTTTCCGAAAAGTGTCATTTTCATTTCCCCCATCCCTCGCCACAGTTACGGTGTCAAATTACTGCTCGCAGAGCCGTTATAGTGCAAACACCATCAGCATCTTACTGACCCCCTAGCTGTGCCACGCAGTTCTGGACAGCATGCATCCATAGTGTTTCTCAATGACTAGGAAGAGAAGATCTATAGACAAGACGATGATTAACTAGTAAGGCGCAGTCCTGTTTTGGATCTAACCAACTGCCAATGCCATTTGGGCTTAAGAGAAAAGAAGCACGATGAAAAGTGGAGGAGGATTGTGGAAAAATAGTGTTTCTCCATCTGGAGATAACACAGGCCATTGAATTATGTGGCATCCCGAGCTGACAGTACTTGTTTTGGATTCTTAATATAAACCTCAAGTTAGCCTTAGTTTCTCACTCTAGAGTGGGCTTTGGAACCATGCTGGAAAATTTTGTTTTGTATTTAATCTCAGGTCTAGTTAAACTGATTTCAAATGTGGCTTGGCTTAACATGTAACTGGGAACAACCTATTTTAAAAACATTAAAAATAAACAACCATGCTTAAGGCCATGGAGGGACCTGATTGAGCGGTGGCACTGTGAAAGAACCTAGGCTTGAATGTGCTTTTCAAAAGCAGTTTTAAACTAGCCTGGTCCTCATTTGCAAGCACTAGCCAAACTTTGGGTGAAACTGGTTTGGCTGGAATCAAGTTGAACCTGAATTCAAACCTACTTTTTGAGCATGGTTCAAAGCCCAGTGGAGACAGGGCCTTTAAGTCTCCAGTTTGCATTATTTGCTAGAATCTAGTGCAAAAATGTCATCTTATCACAGCAGTGCAGGCACGCGGCGTTCTACCCCCTGCCAAAAGATGGCCAACGTCCAGTCAGATCTCATGGAAGGAGTTTGCAGCAATCAGCCAGAAGTGCTCAAATTAAAGAAGTTTGTTATTTTACCACAGCAGAAAAGGCACTCTGGACACAGCAGGCTCAGTCAACCCTCAGCTTCACTTTTCTCTGGCGTAGTCATGGGACTGCCACTGGCAACACATGCAGCTGGCTTCACTGCAGCAGAAGACATCCCTAATTATTCTCTCCTGAACTTTACCAGAAGGGGTGGGTTAAAGCTAACCAGTGGTTGGCACTTCAGGGCCCCATAGAGAGACACTCCCTTCAAACCAGATAGATTTGTTTCTTCCCAGCCCCTGCAACAGACCTCCCCAACACTCCTAGGTCCGGGATCTTTTTCTCAAGCGAAGAGACTGACCAGCAGCAATTAGCTGTGCATTGTGACACACCCTGCTAAATAAGAGTGACCCCCTTCTGAGTGTAGGGTTCAGCTCCAATTCTTCCTTAATTCACCGCAAGGTGCCCGTGAAGCCAGATGTTATTTTTCAACCTAAAATCTGCTGTGAAATTTGTTGGCTTGTGGAGTACAATGGGGAGGATTTCAAGGGCACAGATGGCCAGTTAGTTGGGTGCTCAACTCCCATTGTTCAGCTTTTGAAATCTTCACTCCATGACCGTTTTGTTCCAAGAGTTGACTTCTGCACTGCAGAACTGGAGGAGATGTGCTTGCTCTACTCCGTGAAGCGCAGAGTTTCCGTACCTGGAGTAATTTGATTAATCTCTACCCTTTTGGCAGAGGTTATGCCCATGCTTTAATTTTATAACATTTGATCGATTCAACACAATCTTTTGTGAGGTTGTGGCTCACATGCAGTTACAGCAGGGGTGAATCTGGCTCCATATTACTAACCGTTCTTTTGTATTACGCTTGTTAAAATCAAGGTATAGACCAACCTACATCATGAGTACAAAGGTTTTGTTCAGCTCAGGGTTCTGTTTGGTTCCAGCCAAAAGACCCCATTAAGGTTGGCTATTCACTTGAGGGCCACATGAAAGAATCTTAGAACACTGATCCCTTCAGCAATCTCAAAAGGAACTTATAAATGCCACTAAGAATGTTCTGTATAAGCAAGAATATTCTAATCTGGGGTGGTTCCATTCCATTCCCCCCCCCCCCAAAGGCTTGACCAGCACTTCTTAAAACACATGTTCATGACTCTTGTTTATTGCACTGTTCCCTTAACAGCCCTCTAAAAGAAGTGCTTTTTCAATGACCTTCCAACCTTTGGTAGCCTTTTTCACCTTTTGGGCTGAGTTCATACTGTGACTGAAGGAATTCAAACTAGGGATACAGAGCAATCAAGTGCTCTTCTAGGAGTTTGTCTGTATCTGTACTAGAGATTAGTGACTTTGTGCTGAAGCCTAGAACAGGGATTTCAATTTCATATTGAACAGCTCTCCCAGATCTCCCTCAGTCCACATAGAAAACTCGGCTGAAAAACAAGATTTATAACACCTTGAAACCACTTGTCCTAGGATGCCTGTTTAGTTTCATCTGCAGTGCTATCTCTTTCTCCCATAACTGATGGACAGAAGACATTCAGTGGAGCTGTCTCAGTGTCTGACTAGTTGCCTGGAGTAAAGATATCGCCAGCGTTATCCTGCCAGATGAAGGTGGATCTGAAAAGATGTAGTGTTTTGCTGCTCCCTATGCTCTGTCCCTACCCCTTCTCTTCTCCCTCACTGGGCCCTTGTGTACCCTTCCAATCCCACCACATGTAAATACATTTCAGTAGTGCAATGCAGTGCAGTCATACTTAGTGCAAAAATAAAAAGTCTTATCCAGACCAAAAGCTCAAACTTCCCCCACCCCCAAATCAACTCTCATTAAAGTATACACATGCCCCAAAACAAAGTGGGATTTGCAGTCTCCCAGCCATACTTTCACATGCCTCATCTTCTCTCTGCCTGCTCAATGCAGAGTTGTCATTAGCAGATGTAACCTTTATTACTTGAAACAAAAAGGAACAATAAAAGTCAAATGGCTGAAAAGCAGAGGAGGCAGGTCATTGTGGAGGGGCAATATGAGGAAGAGAGAATTGAATGGATACAGCAAAAGGACAGTAGTGGTTTTTACACAAAGATGATCAGATGGCTCCATCGTAAAGGGCCTGTGTAAGTGTAGAAAAGATATAAAGCTTCTCTGTTCCCAAAACACAGTCCTTACTTCAACAGTGCCCAGTTGAAGGTTCTGTAGTGCAATCAACTCTTTGAAGTGGCAACTCTCAGCAGCCACCCTAAAACAGCCAGAAGGATCAACACTAGCCTTAGTCCTTTCCCTCTCACACCAACACACACACATATATATTCTCACGGCCCTTTTTGGCGGGTGGGGGAGGGGTGGTAGAGATGGAAATTATCAGTACAGATATAAACTGTTCAGTATTTAAAAACAAAAATGCACAAGGAAAACAAAATAAAGCACACTTCTAAAATGGACAAGAGGGTTACTGAATCCCAATCAGCCTGCAGTGCTCACCTTCCCTTGTGGTTTTTATAAAAACAATAACCATTCAGGGCTTGCCACTTAGTTAATGATCATTAGAAGATTATCTTGGAAAGCACAGGAAGGACCTGGGAGTTCTCAATAGTTTGAAGATTATTTACACATCTGAGGGTCCCCCTTTAAACCTCACACAATCAGAAAGGAGTGTGGGGAAGCCATTGAGAGCATGGAAACAGAACAGGCAATGAGCTAAAACATAAACATATGCAAAGTGCTATGCGGTAGGATGATTTTTCCACTGCTATTCAGCAGGACACTGAGTCCAGACAAACACCCCTACTCCCACCCCGAATCCTGGACTGATAGTGGAGGGGGAAAAGGAAAAAGACCTACTTTCTCCCTCTGAGCCTTTTCAGGAAGACAGGAGTACTCATCACACTCTGTTTCACTTCAGTGCAGGAAAGATTTAACATGGTTTCAAATCATCAGAAAGAAGAAAGGAAGGAATCATAGATTCCAAGGCCAGAAGGGATCACTGTGATCAGCTGTGTAACACCACCCACAGAACTTCCCCAAAATAATTCCTAGAGCAGATCTTTCAGAAAAATATCCAATCTTGATTTAAAAAATGCTAGTGATGGAGCATCCACTACCCTCCCCGAATTGGGAAATTGTTCCAATGGTTAATTACCTTCACTGTTAAAAATGTACACCTTATTTCCAGACTGAATTTGTCAAGCTTTAACTTCCAGCCACTGGATCGTTGTTACACCTTTCTTTGCTAGACTAAAGAGCCCATTGTTAAATACTTGTTCCTCATGTAGGTATATATAGACTGTAATAATCTCTTTGTGAAACTAACTAGATTGAGCTCCTTGAGTCTATCACTGTAAGGCATGTTTGCTAATTCTTTAATCATTCTTGTGGCTCTTCTCTGAACTCTCTCCAATTTACCAACACCCTTCTATAATTGTGGACACCAATGCCAAATACAGAGATTAAAATAACCTCTTGACTCCTACTTGAGATGCACAGAATGGCATTCACTCTTTTGGCCACAGCATCACATTGGGAGCTCATGTTTGCCACAACCCCCACAGCTTTTTCAGAGGCTCTGCTTCCCGGGATAGTGTTCCCCATCCTGTAAGCATGGCCTGCATTCTTTGTTCCTAGATGTATTTAAGCAGGCAGAGTCCAAATAGGGATGTGGAGATCCTGGAGGTACATCTCAAATCTACCCTGTACACCTCAACTGCAGAAAAATGACAGTTGTAAGAACTAGTTTTGTTGTTTATAGCTATTTGAGAGCCCACCATGAAAAGAGCTATATGGAATCAGAGTTGACAGAGATGCAAAAGATATAATCATTCTTTGAAGGCCTTCCCCAGAGCCTCCCCATGTCAGAGAATCTATAAAATATAAAACTGATACAACTAGCTCTTATGTAAAATATGTAACACCAACCTACTCAATACAAAATACCATCAATAAAAGTCCTAGATACTCAGCTGGCTGCACGTCAGGGCCATAATCTCTATTTGCTGAAATGTTGAGCTCATGCCACCTGGTAGTCACTCACATCCATTCTCCTTCACAAAACAGTGTGGTACCTTATGAAGAGAGGTTGCCTACAGACAACCTTGAATAGTGCAGTGTGTTTCTAAACTTCAAAGGATGGGTGTGCTGGTCCTGGGGTGGCAAGTCTATTCTATTGCACAAAAGCAGGGTCGTCTCACCCACCTTGTTTTCATGAGATCAGTGATATGTAAATAGTTCTGGCTAAAATAGCCTAATGACTAAAATCAATTGACTCCAAGTAACATCACTGGAAATTCACAGGGCCTGCTGCTCGGTTACACTAGGACCCCCTTTGCCCCACTCTGGCACTGTAAAGGAGTCTTCATGTAAATGATTGTGTCCATACTTTGGGCTACCTTTTTCATTATTTTCTAGTTATGATAAAAATTCAATTACATGTTTAAAGGCCAACCAAAAATGTGGACTTGTGGGAGGAAGAAAGGCTCCAAGATAGTAATGAGGCTGACACAAACATCTTGTGCCTTGTTCTAAACGAAGCAGCTTCGTCTCTGTTCAGTTCTTTCAAATAGGTAAAGCATCAGCCTAGCAAAGTGGCAAGAAACTTTTAATCATCAAACCCTTGAATGAGGTGAAAGCTGCCTGGTGGGGGAAACCCAAATGTTCAGTCGGGTTCACCTTTGGGCAGAAACAGGCCATGTTCAGGCAAGTCCTGTGACATACTAAAGAGAGTAGGGGAAATTGATATTTAGGGTTATATCATTCCATATGGCTAGGTTTGCCTTTCTGATGTGAGTGGGTGTACAGAAGCCAAGGAGAATGCTCACGTGAATAAGGCTTGCAGAATGAGGCCCACGAAGTTGTGCTCAGAGCAGCTTACAATAGGAAGTAATGATCCCACTCAATCTGACTAAGAATGCCCATCCTTTCTGTGCTGACTAGCTCCTACTGCCCAGTTTTCTAGGCTGAGTTATGGTTACAGATGGAGTTCATGGGAAAGGACTGAGTTCCCCAAGTTTTTATTTGAGACTTTGAACCTGAAATTCAGAGCAAAACTTCAGGGGTGCGCACCCACAACATATCAGAAATCGGGAATAATCTGACAGGTTTGCAGATAATGCTGACCTACCTCCTGACATTAATTAAAAAGGAGATGAGGCAAACTGCAAGGCAGTGAAACTTGTTTATGAAGAATGGTAGCCCTGACTCAGGTGACTGCATCCCACCAATAAAAAAGCGTTCTGAGCTTAAAAATTTTTTTTTTTAAAGCAGAGCAGAAGCATCACTCTTTTCCTGAACTGGGCATGGGTGAACAGAAGCCCCTGTGTGGGTGTGCAAGCCCTCCTTTTTCCTGGGAAGTCTCCCTTTCTTTGGTGCAAGACCTCTCATTTTGGTACCGGGGCTCCAAAGGAGAAACTTTCTCTCCTTTATTATCCAACCTTACAGTGAAGATCTGTAAAGAAAATCCCTTTCTAGCCATGTATAAGTAGCATAAACTATTTTCTGTTAGTACAAGTGCTCCCTCTAGTGATGACAATGTTACTTAACCTGTTGTGTTACTCAACTGCTGTGTAATAATAATAATAATAATTAATAATAAAAGGAACTTGAAATGGATGCCTGCTGAATACAAAAAGAACAGGTGTACTTGTGGCACCTTAGAGACTAACCAATTTATTTGAACATAAGCTTTCGTGAGCTACAGCTCACTTCATCCTATGCTACAGTCTATAGAAACATGAGATTGCAGCTTGCATTAGTCTACAAGGTCTACTTAACCAGTTAAGAACTAGAAAGAGAAAGTAATAATGAATGATATACTGCAATAATAGCTTTCCTTGATGTCTATGCCAAGGTAGGTATCAAATCCAGGGGTCTATAAATCTTCAAAACCAGCACAGTAAGAGAATGACAAAGAATGCTAGTTCAAAAACGGGTCCTTAGAACATCACAATCTTTCTGGTTTACATTTTTACAGAGAATACAAAAGAAAAGATAAGAATTCAAAATGCTGCTCAAATGCAAGATTTCTGGATAACAAATGACTGTCTTGATATGTTAAAGTAGTTTTCACCAGCTAGTTATTTTGTTAGTTTCACTTTCATTTAGGCGATTGTATCCTATACACACTACATTCTAAAAGTACAATCTCTAGTGTGGATAATCTACAGGTCTGTTACCATCCTGTTTGTCAGACCACTTCTTAGCCTAAAAATACACACTGTAAACTGCATAGTTGTAAAATGAACCGAGGTTTTGCCAAAAAAAAAAAAAAAAGAAAGAAAGAAAAAGAAAAAAGAAAAAAATGCATTGGGAAAAATAAAAGCAACAGGAAAGATAACAAATCAAGAGACAGGACGGTAACTAATAATTTATCCTAAGTGAGTTATTGAAATTTACGAAGGATTAGCAGAAGAAAGTGTGGAATGGGTGTGTAATTACTTAAATGATCAGGCATTCACACCAGGGAGAAAAGGCTCTTTAGGAAAATAAACATGATTTTGAAACTAACTGAAGGACAAGGCAAAGGTTGCGATGAGAAATCATGGACCTTTGGCTCAGTGCTCTCTGTGTCATTAGCGAAATGGAATTAGCTTTATGAATATGGCAAGCAGTAATTCCTTGGACTAACTGGACCAGAAGGTGCCTGTCAGGAAAAAAAAAAAAAAAAAAAGCCTCCTCAACTCACAAAATGATACTGTTTGTTACCTGCGCAATTGCTTTATGGAGGCTGCTTCCTTCCCCCTCGTGTCTCAAAGAGTCAAAACGATACACAGAGAACAAAGAAAGGTTGGATGTTGACATCGCTGCTGGAAGACTGCAATGTTTAAATTGCAAGTGGAAATGAGGAAAGGAAAGAAATGGGAAGTTGTAGTAGTCTGGTTTCCACGGAAGTGCATACGTTAGATGATCAGAATAGAGTATGTAAAGAATTTCAATACCTGCTGATCTCTAAGCTTGAAGTCCCTACTTTGTTATTGTACAAACACAGTAAGAGCTAGTCTACACTTAACATGCTGCAGCTGCGCTGCCATACTGCTTCAGTGAGGACATTGCCTACACCAATGGGAGGACTTCTCCTGTCACCCTAGGTAATCCACCTCCCTGAGAGGCAGTAGATATGGTGACATCCTATTGACATAGCGCTGTCTATACTGGGAGTTAGGTCAGTATAACTGGGTGGTCAGTGGTGTGGAAAATCCCCTGAGTGACGTAGTTATACAAACATAAGTTGCAAGTGTAGACCAAGCCTGGGGATAACATTTTCCCTCCAACACCAGTTCCAAGTAAACTGATTTACGGTGACACAACTCTTCTCATATTTGGGGAAGTACAACTTCTATATGGACTATCCCTCATTCCCACCAGCTCTGTACAGAGAATGAAGAAATTAGGTACAATAGATACTTTATCCCCATCCACTTCACTTTAGCCATATTCAGTTAGGAGAGAATGATAAATCTTACCCAAAGAGAGATGAGCATGAAAGAGAACAACAGATCTAAATTCCCCCAAACTTGTATGAAGTTTAGATCTGGACTTGCAGCTTGGGCCCATCTGGTGTATCAATACTGATTATCTGATGAAAAAATAAGGAAAAGAAAAGTCACCCTGTAATTTCAATCAATGGAGGCATGGCTGTTGCATTGACTCTAGAGATGGGTCTGAACCATCAAGTTTGGTTCTAGGTCAAATCTTCCTCAGAGTTCAGGAGCATTTGGATATGGGGTTTGGTTAAGCCTTTCTCCAGTTAAATCTTTTCAGCAACTCTTTGGGGATAAGGTAAATCTGTTTGGATAAAATAAGATGTGGCCCAGACTTCAAACCAACTAGGCATTTCTGGAGTGTTGCACAAAAATTAGAAAAGACAACATCCAACATGGAAACTAAAGCATGAAACCTCCTGAGCTGACATTCATATCTACTGGAGGTTGTTGAGATCTGAAAATGGGGAAGGCAAAGATGACACTTAAGTTGTGATCAGAACATGTTTATGGCAACAGGCAAAGATAATTCTTTATCTGACTCATATCAAACTCCACGGGTCGCATTCAAGACAGCAGCAGAGAATTTTGTTTCCACTACTGTAACATTAACTTGGTGGGGAATCTAAGGAAGTCATAATCGCTCCTTTGAAAATTTTTGGAGAAACAGAATAGAGAAGAGTGAAGGGATCAAGATACTTCATGGCACCATTCTTCAAGGCAAGAAGGAAACCTGCCATGTTCTTTCCCCAAATGAAACGATGAAACTGAATATCCTTGAAGAGAGCTCACAGATTCCTTCATGTTTTTTAATTGCTTTTTCTTCTGTTATAAAAGGGATAATAGGACACAATCATGAAGTTTTTGTAGAGCCTAATACTGTTTTATGTTGGTTTTTTTTACATTCACCTTCCTACATTTTGCTAAACAGATTGATTAAAAAAATATCTAGAAAAGAAAACCTGTTAAGACAATACACAAGCCAATAATACAAAAAGCAAACTAGAGTTGTAATAATGATCATTAAATGCTTCAAAATAGCTGCAGCAGGTCGGTGGTGAATGATAAATATAAGCAATCATTTTTCTATGATCACAGGCAGATGCAAAATTTAAAATGAATATACTACGTATATATAGAGATGTAAAGTTGTTATATAGTGTACTGTATGTTCTAGTTTTCAGAAATACTGCATTGTAGTGTATTGTATTTAACTAAGCAGAGCTAAATAGCAACTTCTCTTCTTCCACAAAGTCACTACTACTGTTAATAAAAATAACATATTTTTCCAAGAAAAAAAATACCTTCAGTGACAGTCACAGACATTTTTAACGATAGAAAGACAATGAACATACATTGAACAAAACAAAAACAAAAGAAAAGAAAAAAGAAATGGTTGCATTTGTTGCCTCACTTACAGAAGGAAGAAAAACGCCACCAATACTTGAAGATACATGAAGAGAAATAACATTTACTCAACTCTGTATGAGCAAAACTATGTATCTATCTATACATGTCACAACAGCAAAACCCCAATCTGGCAAAAGAACTCCGGAGTGAAGAAATTGGTTTTTATTATTTCAGGACTATCATGCTTCCACTGTAGGTGACCAAAGCCAAACTTGCTCACTTAGCCCACTAAATGAACTAGCGTGACATGATTTTTGGCAGTCTGATGTATGCACGAACTACACCCAGAATACTCTTATAGCTCACTGAAATTTTCCTCCTCCTGATAGTTGATTGGACTGCTAGACACAGTAAAAACACATACTCCTGGAAAGACTTTGGCAAAGGCCACCTTGGTTTCAGGAGACAGTTCATGAATGATTGTTAGTCACTGCACAAGCAGACTGGATTAGATACATGTGTACATGTATGCACAGGCCTACGCATAGTATCTTACAAGAGCTGAAGAAGAAGCTGTTTGATATGGGGCTTTAGAGATTCTGGACCTTGAAAGTCCCATAGTCCTCGTTCTCATAAATGCTGTTGACTTTTTGATGATTTGCTAATTTCAGTTCCTATCCTTTTTTAGGGGGATGGAGGCATCAAACAACTCCATTACTGCCGCTGTGCTCGAGTCCCGTAACTTATGTTTGTTCTTATTAACTCAAAGACATGACCACAGCAGATGGAAATAAGCGACTGACCATGGGAGCAGAGTTACAGAGCAGAGAGCCTTCATGTGTGAACATTTCCATTGCAGTGAGGAAAGCAATGCTGGGCTATCTTGATAGCGCTGTAAGGCCACATGAGGTGCTGTGAGGCACACTTGGCCATCCCTGCAGTACCGGTACGTGTACACATGAAAATATACTGGGCAAAATCCTGAGTCAGTACTCAGTTTTTAACCAAGATCCTGTTTGGGCAAAGACCCACTTAATAGCATTTGGCCCACAGAAATGGGTGTGTTTATAAAGTAGAGAGACCTGCATATATGCTGTATACATACATATATGTCCATAATGTATTACGAAGTCATGCTAATGGCTCCATAGTTAAAGTTGCAACCATCCTCTCTTTCTAAGCCCTTTTTCTGATCATCTCTCTTTGTCCAACCCTCCCCACTCCAAAACAAAACAAAGCCCCATATACAGAGAGCCAAACCTGAAGTCTTTAATCAGTTCTCATTCTATCAAAGATCTAATTGATGTCAATGAGAATTCAGACAAAATGAAAACTGACTAAGGACTTCACTGAAAGATCACAGGAAAAAGTGGCAATGGATTTCAGTGAAATGTACATTTGTGTGATTATGTCATAATTCCTCATGAACGTGATATTCTTTTTCCATCTCATATTACATATTCAGTATTTGGGTGATTTTTGAGACAACACAAGCATCAACAAATATTGACAGCATCAGTGCTGCAAACTAGAGGTGAGAACAGAAGCAAACCTAGATGGACAAGGTACCTAGTTGAAACTAGGAATCACAGCATATACCTGGCTGTTCCTAAGGAACATGGAGCTGCAGAACCGTGAAGCCCCATTTTGGGGTCCATGTTCAGTGAATGTGTAACCAAGTTACGAACACCTCTTGAGAGCATTTTGAATACTGAGTACGGTGGAAATCACCAGTGAGTCAACTGCAGGAGATGTACACAATGCATGTTGCTGCAATTCTTCTTTTAAGAGAATGTCTACACTAGGAAATTTCTTACTGCAGTTGCACTAGTGCTGCCAGTAGCATAAGGTCTAGAGGAGACGATGCACAGGTGTTTTTGCCACAATCTCACCTGAGTTTGGCCTACCCTAGCGCTGATATCATTGGTAGCAGTGGTGCAACTGCACCATCGCTGAAAAACAGGTCTGAAACGTCTTAGCATAAGCAAGCTTTAGCTGATAATGAAATTGCATTGCACCAGAAGAGGAAACACGAGCCTGCAGCTCGTGGGATTAATCTGACAGAAGTATCATGCATGTTGGGCCCCCAGTGACACATCCACTGTAGTACGAAGATTATGAGAGGACACTACATTTTTCCTAGCAGAAGTCATCACTGAATACTACAAAGGGACAATGTCTGCGGTCAATGACACCTGTGCAATCCCGACATCAAGGGGTTGAATTGGCGTAAACGAAGGCCTGAATTTAACATAAAGACTTGTAGGAAAGAAAGAGGAAGAAAGAAAATCTTCATAAAAGTAGGGATGTAACTTTTCAGTGGAGTCTCTCTCTCTCATCAACTCTGTTGGGATTGGTGACTTTGAGTGAGTAGGCCAAATCTCAAAGCCTGTACTCAAGTTATTAACATCAAGGGAGTTCTGTCAGAGATCAAGACTTGTCCTGTAGTGGCTTATGAAGAGACAATGTCAAGAGCAAGAAAATGACAAGAGGACTATTTTAGATCTCAAACCTGGAGCCATCACTGAAATTAACAGATTACTGAGAATGCAGTGCAAATAGATTCAAGATACTTCTTAATTAGCGCTGATACTTTCCCACTGATGAAGTTGTCACAGCTTGTCTGTCCCCTCCCATCCCAAGTGCTGCCACACATCTTGAACAGGAAAACACAAAATACTGCATTTCACATAAATAAATGTTTTAAATCAGATCTATTTATATAGCGATACAAAAAATAACGACACTCCACCCTCCCCAGAGGGATTTCTGTTTTAAGGCAGCAATTCTACATAAGGCTGCAATACATTTGCTTCCCCAAGAAACATTCCACTTGATCCTACTTTCCCTAGGTTTTGAATCATAGTGCTAGGGTGGGTTTTATTTTAATTTAATTTAATTTTATTTTAAGCACAAACGTGTAATGCTGAGAGTTAAAATCTAAATTAACAGTACGCTTCGGAAGACACTCCTCCTTCCTGACCCCACTCAAACTGATTTCGTACTCCTCTTGTCTCCCATTTCTCCCTGGCAGTCCTTACTCATGAGGAGACTGGGTCCTTGTTTTCACTGCATGGCTGTATCCTGCTATGCAGAGTCCAGTTCAAGACAAAGGGCTGTAGAGGTTACAGGGGCTATTGATAATCAGATCTCTGCTATGCTAAATGTGCATTAAAGAAACATTAGGTGCTTTCCTAGTATATTTCTTGTTGGGCCTATAAGCTCATTTCACTGAGTGCAGGGAAGGGAATGGCAATAAGGAAACAGATTTAATTTTAGGCTGTAGACATAGGATCGTATTTTTAACTTCAGAAACCATGAAGGTGGATTCTCATGGTAATTGCACTCATTACATTATCAGAAGTCTCTGAAACTATTCAAGTTTGTCTCCTTTGTTGTTATTTTGGATAGTTTTCAATTGGTAACTGAAGGGAGAGCACCATGAGATTAAAAACCACTGGCCAACTCCATCCCTGCAGTTACGGTGGGGTTGAGTTTGGCCCCCTCCTACTTTATAACAAACATACAAATATTCATATTTGTGTTACTAACAATATCTTAAGTTATTAGCCTGCAGGAATGTTACAATTCCAATTTACTTTTCCTCGTTCCCTCCTATTTAGTTTCACGGCAGTGGTTTAGTTTCTCATTCATGGCAGGGGCAGTGACAACCGTCAGTTCCACCTTCTGGTTCTCATGCACTAGCACAGGGCTGCGATGTGTGGGGAACAACCATTGCTGGAAACTGTTTAAATGCAACCAAAAAAATACTGTTTGACTCTGTTAAACAGTACCACAAGAACATTTCTATTTCTATTAGGTTTGTAAAACATTATTTTGTTTTCTTTTAAACTAGAGAACCTACATTTTGGACCAACACTACCTGACAGTGTCCTCTTTAATAACTAGAAATATTAGAGTTGGTAAGTTTTCATATATAAAACTTTGAGTCTGATTCTCCTCTCATTCACACCAGTTTCACACTGGTGTAGCTCCCTTGATGTCAGTTGAGTTACTGCCGATTTACACTGGTGAGAGGTCAGAATTAGTCCAAATGGTTTCCTAAAACTTCCTCCTCTTTGTAGAGACAGTATTCTGGTTGAATAGATATCAACATCAGGGATAATCAGATTACAAAGCCCCGCCTCTTTCTTCCCTCCTGTCATCAGTTCCAGCCCCAGAACTCTCGGTTTCTGATGGTCTTACACTATTTAAATATTTCCCTCCACTGTCACTGCAAGCACAATGAAACAAACAGCCTTTTACTTTTAAAATAATACACGAGGGAGTGAGGCTGCCTCGTTTTTAGACAGGTGCTTCTTAGCCTGGTTGTGTGTCATGGTGAATGATTATATCTGACAGTTCTATGCTAAAAGGAGTTTCTACTTTCCTTTGGCTTTTGCTCTGGGTTGAGCTAATCTGTATGAATAAGATGCATCTTTCCTTCTTCAGACCACATGGTTTTTTTTTGTAAGTCAGCAGTCACATCTGTGCTGCTGTGGAAGGGTGAGATTGGGCAAATCCGAGGAGGAGGCAGACAAAACCAGCAGGATTTAGGCACTGTGGAGAAGCAAAGCAGGTGAGAAAGAGATCTGTGCCATTGCAGTGACAATCCCTGCTGTTTAAGAAGGAGAAGGGAGACTGTGAACAGGGAAGCTCCCTCCTAACCGCTAAGATAGACAATGCTGTGATGTAGGCAGGGATGGGGAGAAGGAAGGGCTGGGCAACTTACTGCAGGGCTGGGGGTGCGCCCTGCTGAGCAGGAGTCATTTTCAGCAGGGAGCGGTGCAGATTGCCTTAGGATGATGACAGACCTACAGCCTTGGACACTGAGGGTGTGTTCACACAGCATTTGGGACCGAGCGGGAGCAAGTCTCCCAGCTGGGTTGACAGACTTGGGCTAGAGCACTCTAAAATTCACATAGCTGAATTGACCCACTGCAGTAGTGTAGACAAGCCCTCAGTGCTGTCTAGACACTAGAATGCTCGTCAAGCCCAAGTCTATCACTGTGGGTTGGGAGACTCAGCCCTGCTCAGACAAAATGCTTGGTAGACATACCCTGAGGGGCTGGCCATATTTGACATGGTTTGGATGTTTCACACATCAGATTGGATTCAAGTATCTTGAAATGAATCTCTTTTGTGTCTCTTCCTTCAGTGTTTTTGGTTTCACCCCTAAGAGAAGACTGTCCCAGTGGAAAATACCCACTGAACTCAAGAGGTTTGTTTTCTAAGCTTGCTGCTTGCAAAGTGAATGATCCAGCATTAAGTGGGCATCTCAAACTCCACTAGGAGTTTGGGTATGCAAGAAATGAGGGACTGTGCTCATAGTGGTTATACTCATGTCTCTTTTGGATTAAAAAAATGCAAACAATTAACAAAGAAAAATGGACTTTGCTTGGCCGCTGATCTTGGTGCAAATCTAATTCTCTGAGGGCATTCATGGCAGCCTTAAGTGCTATTGTTGCCTTTCCAAAAACATCTCTCCTTCCAGTAGAAATTCATCACAAATTTGGGGTGAATCTGAGTGCAGCGAAAAGCATTGGCTAGAAGCAGGCATAATGGAGACAGCTGCTGTGCAAACTATTTCAAAGCATTTCATGCAAAATACCCGCACCTATTCCACTCCTCTACCTCCCCTTATGAGAGACTAGTAATTGTGCCAAACTGTGAGAGTTCTGTGACTGGGACAAACATTAGGTGAAACTCATCCTATTCAAGTCTCCAGAGGTGTAAAGCTGGTGGGTTCACCCACTGTACTACCTGCTAGATAACTCTCATGAAATACAAGTTGTGCCATCACCTCCTTTGCAAGAGATAATTACAGTAGGCCCTCACTAATTCACACCCCCCCAATTCACACCTACACACAAAACAGTTGTTCACTCCTTACTTCTCAACAAAGATATATGGCTTGGTTCTGCATTCCTTGCACATTCAAATCTCTCAGTGAGGCAGACTTCAACTGAATGGCAGAGAGAAGGTAAATCTGGTCCTCCAATTTACCCTTGCATATAATACAAGAATAAAGGGACAATGGCAATATATTGAATACTGGAAAGGAAATATTTTTATGCAAATAATAATTAACCTCTGGAACTCGCTGCCACAAGATATTATTGATGCCAAGCGCTTAGCAGGATTAAAAAAAAAGAACTAGACATTTATAGGTGAATGAGAATTTTGGCTGTTACATTAGCTAGAGCACAAAATTAAGGGAAAGGAACCATCAAGATTCAGGCCTTAAACAGATATCTGACTAACTGGGGCTTCCCTTACAGGCAGGTTAGTCCATTATTGTCTGTTACAGAGATTCTTGCACCTTCCTCTGAAGGTGCTGGTACTGGCCACTGTCAGAGACAGGATACTGGTCAGATCTAAAATGGTATTTCCTATATGTTCAGCTGACTTCATTTGGTCTCCATGGGAGTTCTGGGTGCACAGGGGCCTAATTCTCATTTATCCAAAGGCCAATTTTACAGCATTCTAACACTGTAAAAGGGCCTTAAAGTGGGTGTAAATTACATTAAAAGGTGCCTCAGGGTAAATGAGAATCAGGTCCAAGGAATGCAGAATAAGGCCCTTTGTACAGGGTAGGGAGGCCACTTGCCCAGAACAGTGGATATTCTGGTAATTCCAGAACAGCGTGGGCCACCCTGCTTCTCCATGGGCGTGACCTTGCATGCATGATGAAATAATTAAAAAACAAGGCCTACATTTTCAAAGATGAGTGCCTAAAAGATAGGCTCCTGACTCCATAACGAGGCATTGAAATAAGTGGCCTGATTTTCAAATGCTGAGCATTTATCAGCTACTACTAAAGCCAAGCAGCAGGGTGCTCACCACTTTAGAAAATCCAGGCCACTTATTACTGAACCTAATAATATACTACAATCAGTTTAAATTTAAGGCAACCATTTTTGAAAATCTTGGCCTAAACTGCTTGTCAAAGCAGTTAAAGCTCATTTGGGGCTGCATTACCCTTACCTCTTATCTATTTAAAATCTGTTTCCTTGCTTATTCTCTAATTAGCACAATTTAATCATTCACAATGGGTCTTTAATTCACTTGTGAGAATTGATGAGGTCCTGCTATAAATCTGTACTTTGCAGATGATGCTTGTTTGATTTTAGGGAAGATTGAAAATGGAAGCTGTCTAATCTGAACACGATTGTTCTGTCTAAATTCAACAGTCTGAGGATGTAAATCCTGATCTCACGCACTCTGGTGTATCTCCTTTGACATCAGACTCACACTGCAACTATCCAATGTCTTGGCTTCTTCACGAAATTTCTCAATGGCAAATTAAACAGCTTTTCTCCAGGCCTCAGCTGGTGAATGGGCAGGCTACAACTATAAAGGTGTGGGAAATCTTTCATGAGACAAAGTTGTGTCCTGTCATTTCATTTAATTTCATTTCCAAGGGACACCATCAAATACTTTTGTATAGTTTTCTCCCCCCATTGTCGTTGGAACATTTTTTCCTGTACAGATTTAGCGGGTTCTTTATTTGGCAGACATTAACTTTTGCTCTTTGTACCTTAGGCTCTCTCTCTTTCACTTCCTGGTTCATCATGACAGCATCAGTATTATCAATATAGATGTGAGAATAATATGTGCTAATTAACTTGCGTTCCTTTCGTAGCCAAGTCAAAATATTGGAGAATGATACAAATATGTCACTTCTAAAAACAACTGGTAACAGAAATATGTAAATTAAAAAAAAATAGGGCCTGGTTCTTATTTACATTTGAGCCTGCTTTGAAGTCCCTTTATACCATCTTATTGTAATTAAGAATCATGCCTTTCATATTTAGGATCTTGTGAGCCTAAAGTATCTGACAGTATCCCCTTCAGTCAGTAATCGTATACACCTGACCCACAGCAATTAAGTCACCTGTGCTAAATTACAGACATCTGAAATAGAAGTTGTAGGCTTAAGAAATACTCAGCATTTAGTGAGAAAATCTACTGATTCATTTTTTAGAAAGTTGTCTGGAAAGAATGACTTGGAAATTTTCAGATTTTACAAGCAAAGTTTTGTAAACTTAAGAAAGTTTAATTTAAATACAGACCCATTTAAAATCTAAAGAAATGATTTTTCTGTTCTTTCCTTCTTTTTCTTTCGTTCTTTCTTTGCATATTATTGTTAGGTGCTTCTCTGCCTAAAATATAAAGTCCAGAGCGCAGCGGGTGCTAATCCTAGATAAGGATTTCAAACAATACAAAGATAGCGTCAGACACTGTTCCAGCTGAAGTAAAGAACCCAAGTACTTTGAGAGTTTGCCTTGGGGGAATTCTCACAAAGGTCTTTATGGAGGGAAGTAATGTGAGAGGTGAGAGACAACAGAACAAAATAAATATACTGACATACATGCTGATCAGGAATCTTAAATGCTGATTCTGCATTCCTTGCAGTTTTGGGTGCACAAAGAATGTAAGTCATGTCCTTTGATTTGACATTTTTGCAAATGAGAGGGAAGGGCAGGTTATTTGAAATTGTAAGGAAAGAAAGCTATTTTGGCATCAGTACAAATTAATGGGAGATCCGTTTTCCACACAGCTATGGAAGATCCGTAGTGAGCAAGATGGAAGTGTGACAGCAGTACAGCAGATTAACTCTTCTCCAGTGACCACAAGGAAGGGAAATCCTAACCTCCGGATCTTACATACTTTTTGACTATAAATTCTATCATTCCAGAGGCAAAATGAACATTGCTAGAAAACCTGCTTCTCACAATGAACCTCCCTTCAATAGGAACAAAATCCTAACTGGAACACCAAAAAATAAACAACAGGACCTTGATAAGAGCCAAAAGAGAACCAAATATCCAAACAAAGTAGCAGTTCAAATGCTATTGCAGGATGGACAGACTATAGTAGATGACCTCACAATGCCCCCATAGACCCAGGTAATTCTCAAACAATAAAAAACAAAGGAAAAAACAATAATACTAAAATAGAAAATAAAGAAATGTCCTTCCTCTTTTTAAATCAAAAATCAGGATCGCTCCCCCCACCCTCCCTCTTATCTGGAAGCAGGTTAGCTAACCTTAACAGTCTCCGTTTAAAAGTTTATATATATACATATATATACACACACACACACACACACATATATATATATATGTATATATATAATAAAAGAGAAGATATTAGTGGCAGTGTACGCAAAACAAAAAAGAAAACAAAGAAAAATTACTTTTAGCAATCTCACTTTTTTTGTTTGTTTTTTTTACACAAATACTGTTGTAAATATATTTAAAAAAATCAGCATTCTATCTGGTAAACGTCACTTTTGCCCCTCTATAAAATTTTCAATTAAAAAAGTCCCAAGAACTCTTTTTTTTTAAATTATCCCCTCCCACCCACCCACCCTCTATTCCTCTTTCTTCCACAAGAATAAATCCTGATGCAACTGTTTTGTTTTGTTTGTTTTTTTTTGCAAAGATTGTGGGAACTAATCCTTCTCTTGTACCTCCATTCGCAGCTTGCAAACCTCAATATTTGTTTTTCTCTGCGTTTCTCTTTGCCTTCCGTGAAAGTCCCTCTTGATTGTGCTGAGGCTCTGGGCTCAGCGAAGACACTGAATAAATTACAAAAGAAAGCCACCGTTGCTTGTTGTCTGAATCTTCCTGGTGTCTGCTCAAAGGTGGTGGTGGTGAGGGGAAAGCGGGATGGGAGGGTGAGCTAAAGAGCGTGGGATGGAGCAGGATCCAGGAGAAGAAGCTGTGATTCTTATTCCTGATCCTGAAGGGACACTTCACCATCCAACCCAAGCCCTCTCCTCAGCCCTTTTAGAGTGTGTGTGTGTGTGAGAGAGAGAGAGAGAGAGAGAGAAAGAGAGAGAGAGAGAAAGATAAAGCAGACAAACGGTGGAAACCAGCAGGGCCTTGTTTCGTCTGGTTGCTGTTCAACCAATAGTGATATATTCCACAGTTCTAACTGGATACTGTGAAGTCCGAGAGCGGTCAGAATTGTGAATTACGTCCATTGAAACACTGCAAACGGTGTACTTAAAACGACAGTAGGCCTTGTAGATTTCGTAATATACTCTTGTTTTGTTTTTTTGTAGTGCTCTTCACAAGTGAGAAAAAAAAGATTTTTTTAAATTTTTTTTTTGTTATTTTTTTGTTTGTTTTTTTTGTAGTAAAGAAGGGTTGTATTTAGAGGCCAGTAGCTAGAGATCCAACCAGTGGAGCTCCTGAAGCACTACCTGGCCTTAAGGCCACCATCCAAGGAAGGTCGGGAAAACTATTATTCACCCAGCCTCCGGAAATGTAATGTACCAGCAGGCAAAAAACAGTTCTTCATGTAGTACAAAAACAACGAAACTAAAAATAAAGAAAAAAAAGGAAGAAAGAAAAAGGTAAAAAGGAAACAAAAACATTTCTTAAATTCTAGTGCCATAGCTTTTTTGTTGTTGTTTCTATTTTGTTTTTTGTTCATAACAAAGAGACAGAGATTCTACTTATCCGTCTGACACATGCATCCTCATGTGGTCGTTGAAATGCTCGATTTGGTCAAACTTAGCTGGACAGACAGAGCAGACGTACGTGGTCCCCTCTGTGCAGGCCACCACCCCGGCAGGGACAGCCCTGCTACCAGTGCCTGCTGCGCCGGCCGTGCCGTTGGTGGCACTGTGCAGAGCCACATGCCTCTCCAGAAGGGTCTTGTGGGAAAACTTCTTCTTGCAGATGTAGCACTCGTAGGACTTCTCCCCACGGTGGAGGCGCATGTGCACGTTGAGGGAGCTCTTCTGGGTGAAGCGCTTGTTGCAGATGCTGCACTGGTAGGCCCTCACGCCGGTGTGCGTCACCATGTGTTTGATTAGGTAATCCTTTAAGGAGAAGGAGCGCCAACAGATGCTGCATTGGTGGGGCTTCTCACCTGCCCAGTACCAGAGAGAGAGAGAAATATAAACAAATAAACAGACAAAATATTTTTTTAACAAATTAAGCTCAGTTCAGTGAGGCTCTCTGGAATAGTTCCAGGTCTTTCTGGAATCTCTGGAGACATGATCTGGGGGAGGAAGAATGGTTTTGTTAATAATAATACAAAACTTGGGACATAAACAATACTTTTCATCTATAGATCTCAAAATGCTTTACAAAGGGCATGATCATTATCCCCAATTAAACAGAGGATGAAAGAGATTCAGCCCAGATTTTTAAAGGTATTTAGGCATTGCTGTGCTCAGCATTGCAAAGCCTAGCTGACTCAGAAGACTATATCTCATTTTCGGAAGTTAGGAATGTAGGACTCTAAATTCCATCAACTGTCAATGGGATTTTAGCTCCTAAGTGTGCCTAACTCCCTTTTGAAATGAGATGCAGGCTCTTAAATCTGTTTGGCGTTGCATCACTGAGCACAGCAATGCCTAAATACCTTTTAAAATCTGGACCTTGTCCAAGGTCACACAGCAAGTCGCTGGCAGAGTCAGGAAGAGAACCCAACTCTCCCTTGCTCCCTGCCACATGTTCTAACCACTCAGCTACAGTTGATCTCTGAGCACAGGGCTGGGAATTAGGAAATGTGTTTCATTCTTGTTTTCTAGCGCTCACCTCCTGGCTGGCCTTGGTCAAGTCACTTCATCTCTCTATGCCTCGGTTTCTCCACCTGCAAATATTAGATGGGGATAATGATACTGACCCACCTCACATGGGAGCTGTGACCCTTAATACGTTAATGTTTGTAAAGTGCTTTGAGATTCTCAGGTGGAAGGTGCTAGAGAAGGGCAAAGGATTATTATTTCATAAGAGAGGTTTAAACTTATTGCTCCTTGTTCTGGTCAAACATGGCAGCTAAACAATTTGCAAGAATAACTACAACGGATATTTGAACACACAAAAATTCTTGGGCCAGCTGCACAAAGTCAAAGCTCATACAATGGCTACATCTCCAGCATGACAGACATGAGAATTAAACTGTGTGACTGTCATTTCAATTGAACACCAAAAATCATGGGAATTAGGGATGTGGCCCTCTTATCACAGTGTATTCTCCACCCACAGCCAATCTAAGATCTTTCCCTACAGCAGGTCTAAGTTTTCCCTCAATATGATCCAGGCAACCCAGTGACCAGAAGGGTGCAACTGAGGGCATCATTTAGTCCAGTATATGTGACAGATTTGTCCAGATTAGCTTCAATTGTCCCATGTGATGTTCCACCCCTTACTTTGGGAGACAGTTCCCAGCCTCATATACTGTACTATCAGGCAATGTTTTCACGATATTCACTCCACATCTTATCATTCATCTAAATCCCTAAATGCCACACCAAAAACTGTAACTCCTTAACATTATTTCTTAAATCATACTTGGGGTAGTCAAGTGTTTTAATTCATCATGCCAAGAATTTATTGTCATTGAGAGGGATTCTAACATTTCATTTAAAAAGATTGTAATGGCACTTTTGGTTTTTTTTGCCCATTGGTTACTCATCAATTTCCTAGCCCCTGGAGATGCTTCATGTTTTTGAAGAGATATTTCCGCTTTCTCTTAGAGTATATGTGTTGGCTACTTTAAACTGTAACATGGCATAGTCTCATATCAACGTGCAGAGACAAGAACATGTCATTGGCAACATTTAATTGCTTGCTTGTGCTGTGAGATTAGAGTATACGGCTCAAACTCTGTGTCAGAAAAGATCATTTAATTCAGACCGGGCGGGGAAGGGCTTATACTTTTATTATGAGCCTTTATTCCTCTCCAGTTACTTTGCAGTTGACTAGACAAAGAATGCATGGGGCCAAATCAGTGGCTAGTGTAAGTGGGTGCAACTCCATTGTCTTCAGGCATTGCACTTCCTTAAAGCAGTGGTGAATCTGTCCCATAGCTTGCAAAATTATTGGCAAAAGCACTTCCTCTCTCCCGCAGTGTACGCCAATGTGGTACAAATTTATACCACTTGTTTTCATCTCTGCCTCTCCAAATAACAAATTCTTTCATCTAGGATTTAAGCAAAAGGTTTAGCAACCGTTGCCAGTCATCAGGGTCACAGGTTTGCAATAATCTGCACAGATAAACGCGGCTGAAGGGAGAGCTTCCTTCCCATCTGGTATGGCAAACAGCTAGGGTTTTGATCCCCGAGATCCTCGATGAGATTGGTAGAAAGAGAACTGCTGGGTGTGATGACCACATACATCATGCAATTGAGCTTTCTGAGCAAATGAAGCAGAGGCCTGTTGATATCCCTCCATTTGCACTTCCCCATTTTACCTCCTTCTCAATGCAAGTGCATTAGTCTGGATTGTACAAATATACAAAATTAAGGATCTCTTACTCCACTATAGGTTTTTTAAAAAGGTAATAGCAGGTAGTGTGACTGACTCAATGCAAAACATGGTAAACACATGATTCCTAAACGTGTGAATTTCCAGCACTTCGGCTCTGTTTCTAAGCACACCTATAACACGACTGTCAGGCTGTAACGAGGCTTTAGCATGGTGAGTCTGCTGCAAAGATGGGATTATCTAACTGTATCTGTAACTCGATTAATCAGCTCAGCTGAACTATACCTCCTCAGAACCAATCTTGCTCCCATTGAAGCAAATAAGTCTTTTGCCTATTGATTTCAATGGGAGCAGAAGCCAACCCATTCCAATGCATACTCCACACTTTCAATAGTTTACCTGTGTCAACCAAGAAATTCCCCATTTCATATCCTTCTGAACTCCTGTTCCCTGGCTTCAGATGGTCAATAGTTTCCTAGCCAGGAAAATATATTCTCCCGCTCTCCCCCTATGTTTGCTACCGTTTGCATTATTATATCCTCATATATATTGTGATACGGTATTTATCCCGTCATTTGCTTCAAAATCTTTGTGTGGGGTCTTCTCTCCTAGGAATCTCACAAATAAATCAATATTTTTTCAGATGCAAATTTATTTCCTTACCAAACAATCCTTCTTTCACCTTTTCTTACTGAGAATTATTTGCATCAAAACAAGCAGACCCATGAAAAAACAGTTACTATCCTTTCTGTAACTCTTGTTCTTTAAGATGTGTTGCACATGTCCATTCAAGTGTAGGTGTGTGCACGCCCCAAGCACAGTTGCCAGAATTTTTTCCCCTAGTGGTGTAGCATCGGGTTGGCTCTGGTGCCCCCTGGTGCCGCATGCACATAGCACTGGTATAAAGGGCCCTCTTGACCCTGTGCCCCCTCAATTCCTTCTTTACCAGCTGACTCTGACTAGAGAGGAATGGGGGCGTGTCTTGGAATGGACATGTGCAACGCATCTCGAAGAACAACAGCTACAGAAAGGTTAGTAACTGTTTTTGCTTCTTCAAGTGCTTGCACATGTCCATTCCAATGTAGGTGACTCCCAAGCAGTTGCATAAGAGGTGGACTTGGAGTTCAGGAACATGCTGACAGCAAAGGTCAAAGCTGGCATCATCTCTGACCTGCTGGGTGACGGC
This sequence comes from Caretta caretta, assembly GCF_965140235.1. Taxonomy (NCBI): domain Eukaryota; kingdom Metazoa; phylum Chordata; order Testudines; family Cheloniidae; genus Caretta; species Caretta caretta. The sequence goes on from NC_134206.1 coordinate 202,172,696, forward strand.
ACAGTGAGTTGAGAATCCTCTACCACTATGAATAGCTGAGCAGATCTACAGAATGGCTTGGTCCTTTGTATATAGAATGTCAGGGCTAGTCTAACATCTAAAGAGTGTAGAGGTTGCTCCTCCCTGTTTGAATGCGATTTTGTGAAGAACTCACTAGAAAGCTTGACTGCAGTGAAATTGCAAAACCACTTTTGGAAGGAAGGCTGGGTGCGTATGCAGCTGCATCTTATTCTTAAAGAAAATCATATACAGGGGCTCCGACATGAGGGCACGAATCTCCAAAATCTGTCTGGCCAAGGTGATGGCCACTAAAAAGGCTAGTTTCCGGGAGAGGTGAACTAATGAGCATGTTGCCACTGGCTCAAATGGGGAACCCATAAGCCTTGATAAGATGAGGTTTAGGTCCCAGGAAGAAATGGGGTACAACCTGGGGTACAACCTCTCTAGGCCTTCAAGAAAAAGAATAACCATCTCATGCGAGAGGACAGACTGCTTGTTGACTGGGGGATGGAAAGCAGAAATCACTGTGAGGTGGACCTTAACTGAAGAAATAGCCAAATTTTGTTGTTTCAGATGTAATAGGTACTCCAAAATAAGCTGCAAAGAGGAACACAAGGGCAGAACTCCGTGTTGGGAAGACCAGATGGAGAATTGCCAAGTAATTGGTCCTGGTGGAGGGCTTCCTACTGCCTAGCAGGACCTTATAGACCAGCTCCAAGCATGCCTGCTCCTCTGGATTCAGCCATGGAACTTCCAGGCCATCAGATGGAGGGAGCTGAGGTTTGAATGGAGCAGTTGACTGTAGTCTCGGGAGATCAGATCCAGATACAAAGGAAGCAGAAGTGGAGCCTCTGCTGAGAGGCCTAACAAGGTGGCAAACCAATGTTGCCTTGGCCATGCTTGGGCTATGAGAATGACCTTCATTAGAACCTCATGCACTTGTGGGAAAGGATGAAAGGTGTAATACAGATGATCTGTCCACAGAAGCAGGAAACTGTCCATGAGAGACCCCAGGCTGTGGCCTTGCAGAGAGCAGAACTGGTGGCATTTCCTGTTGATCCGGGTAGGTTTAATGGGGGAGTTCCCCATTGTTGGAAAATGATCCTTGCAATGTCCGGCCACAGGGACTGTTCATGGTGAGTGGAGAAGGACCTGCTGAGGAAATTCACCAGCTGGTTCTGCGCTCCCAGGAGGTGAAAAGCCACGAGATGGATTGAATGTGCTATGCAGAACTCCCACAGATGAATTGCTTCCCAACATAGAGGGGAAGAGCATGCTCCACCTTGCCTGTTCTTTCTCCTCTGTGGGTCCTGCTGGTCTGATCGGGCAAAGTACTGGTCTGCCTGCTGGGGCCTGTAATGTTTCCTAGAAGTCGCTGGGATATACAACCCCAGGGATGTCAAGGTTGCCCTGCAGTCCTTAGGAGTTTAGCATCAAGTTTGCTCCGAGAAGAGCGAGATTCTTCAAAAGGGAGATTCTGAGGGTTTGCTGAATCTCCTGAGGAAACCCAGACGACTGCAATCATGAGCTCCTACACATGGTTACAGCTAAGGCCTGGATCTGGCTGCACAGTCAGACCTGTCCAGGGATGCCTGAAAGGAGGCCCTCACTACTGTTTTTGCTTCATCGACCAGCGAAGAGAACTCCTGTCTGGCTTCTTGAGGCAGCCAGTCTTTAAACTTTTGGATGGCATTGCACATATTAAAGTCACAGCATCCCAGTAGTGTCTGCTGGTTTGCGATGTGAAGTTGCAGCCCTCCTGTAGTATACACCTTTCTGCCAAAGAAGTCTAGTTTTTTGGGGTCCTTCACTTTAGGCATTGCTCCCGACTGCCCTTGCCAATCTCTTTCATGAGCAGTTGAAATTACCAGGGATCCTGGAGTGGGATGTGAGTGTAAGAACTCGTAACCCTCCTCTGGCATGAAATAATGCTGCTTTGTACGCTTTGCCGTTGGAGGAAGGGATGTGGGGGTCTACCACAACACCTTAACTGGGTCCATGATAGCTTCATTGAGTGGCCCACTGCCATCAGGATGTCCAGTAGGCTATGAGAGGACTCCTTGACCACGTCTGCCTGGATGCCCAGATTTGAGGCCACCCGCTTTGAGGCCACCAGGAGAGCTTTGTGGTTATCTTGGGGAGGAGACACACCAGCTGTCACCACAGCCTCATCCAGGGAGGAATAGGAGGAAGCCAGCACCAGCTGGGGAGCCTCCACCTCTCCTTCCATTTTGCCCCAGACCCATGGGGCCTCCTCTTGAAGTTCGGTAGCAGGCTCAGTACCCGAGTCCAGATCAGGAGTCTCCTGGAAACGCACTGGTGGTGCTTTGCTCTCAGAAGCCATCAAGTAGGAGCATCTTGAGAGAGATCCCTGGGCTGGAGGGAACCACCACAGATTCCAGAAGGGTCATGCACTTGGTGGCATCCCTACGTTTGGGGCAATAGAGTAGTAGGAGTGCCTCAGGGAGTAGCGTGGGCGGCTGTGAAGGCAAGAGGAGTACGACCCCATTTCCGACTCTGATGATAAGGAGTCTCGGTGATGCAACCAGGGCAGTGTGGACCCTGTTGGTGCTGGAGATCGGTGCCGCAGTGGTGAAGCCAGCAATGAGGCTATCAAGGAAGGTTTTTCCCTAGAAAATAGTCCTGGTACTGGGCAGTGGCTGGGAGAAGATGGTTCCCTGCCGCTCAATGGCACTGGTGGCACCGCCAAAGACGGAGAGACTGGGAACGAAAGGAGGTCCTCGGCTGCTGCGAATGCTTCAGGAGTTGACGGCACCATAAACATACTGGAGCCATGTTGCCTGCCCGAGGTCGGTGCCTCCGGAGTCAGAGTCAGCGGAGCCTGTATAGGTGCCGGAGTTGCCGGTACCAGGTGTTGAGGTACTGAGGTGGAAGAGTGGCTTGGCATGGATCTCACTCTATCCCAGTCTCCACGTCTGGCCAAATTTGGTGCTGGGGATTGAGCACTCTCCAGCTGCTTCTTGTTTTTTTTCTTAGGCACTGGAGCCGGGTACTGGTGCCGAGACTTCCGCCTGGTGGCAAGCGTGCTCCGCACTGACGCTGAGTTACTCAGTACCGAGTCCAAGCAATTCGGCTCTGAAGCGGGTCTCAGAGATTCCTCCATGAGACGGACCTTCAATCTCACTTCCTGGCCTTTTTTGTGCAAGGTTTGAAGTTCTTACAGATCTGGCAGCAGTCCTTCCTATGTGCCTCTCCCAAGAACTTGAGAAAGCTTGAGTGCGGGTTGCTCAATAGCATTGACTTGCCACAGGAAGCAAAAGGCTTGAAGCCCGGTAGCTGAGGCATCCCACGGCACCAGGGGACAGATGAACTTCGCTAACTGATCAGGGAAGGGTCCTACACTAATATAACTAAAAACTGACTAACTACAAACAACTGATTAACTATTTACCCTAGAAAGATAGTGATAAACCCCTGGGAAGTTTGCTGAAGCAACCAGAGGAGTCCCAGCAACTGTCATGGGTGGTAAGAACGAACTGGGCAGGGGTGTAAGGTCAGCAGGGCTCCTTATACTGGCGCTATGAGTGTGCAGCACCAGGAGGCACCAGAGCTGAGCCGATGGACACCACTAGGGGAAAAAATTCCAGTAACTGTGCTCGGGGTGCGCACACACCTACACTGGAATGGACATGTACAAGCACTTGAAGAAGAAACTAAGGTTACAGGAAACATTACTTTTCGGGACATGAATCCCATATCAGTTTTAGTCACGTTCACTTCTAAAATGCATGTGTTCCTCATTTTGGGCCTTTCTCCCATATCTGAATCTCACTGAGGAGAGTGGTGTGAGATACTGACCAAAAATTATCAAAGCATGACATGAAGGAAAAGGCAGTGACACTTTAAAATGTGTAAGGAAGCTTTTCTAGAGCTTTAATTTCATAATACTGCAGATCTTAGTTAAATAATTGCACTGTTGGATAGGTTAATGCCAGTCTACATGAGACAGTAGAGTATTGATCCTGTATTTGTGGGAGTGAGGCATGCGTACGTGTGTGTTTGTGTACTACAGCAAACCCCACCAACATTTAGTTTTTGGAAGCATGGAAGCTGGAAAGATATTTTATACACTCCAGGTCTCTGAATTCTCATTTGGGCTCAAAGTCTCCTATTGTTTCCTCTTGGGACTGCATTTCATACAGCAAGCCCAATCCATAGCCTTTGCATTTTATGGTTCCCCACTTGTTCCCTGCTGCTCTGATGCCCTTCTAGAGCTTCTTCTCTGGGATTCTTTTAACAGGCCTGAGCACTCTGACAATGAAGCCACTCCTCCAGCCATCCAAGCAGTGGACACAGTTGGTCTTCTACTCCCCTGGCTTCTGTTGTTTGGCCAAGGACCTAGTCAAGTTTGCACAGTACTCTTAAAGATTCCTTTCGGGTGTGCCTGGAATCTGCTCACCCATGTACTGGTTTTCAAGAGTATCCCAGAGGTCAGTTAGCTCCCAAATGGAAATGCAAGTCACTTGGGAAATATGTTAAGAGTTCCCCTTTGCCTCTTTGCCCACTGAAACACTTGTCACTGAAAGTATATGAATTTTGAAATCTCCAATCCACACAAAGAGAATCTTTGCTGACTCAGGACTGAGAACATCTAGAGCAGGGGTGGCCAACCTGAGCCTGAGAAGGAGCCAGAATTTACCAATGTACATTGCCAAAGAGCCACAGTAATACGTCAGCAGCCCCCCATCAGCTCCTCCACCCCGCTCCCAGTGCCTCCCACCCACTGGCAGCCCCGCTGATCAGCACCTCCCCCTCCCTCTCCGCACCTCCTGATCAGTTGTTTCATGGCGTGCAGGAGGCTCTGGGGGAGAGGGAGAGGAGCAAGGGCCTGGCAGGCTCAGGGGAGGGGGCGGGAAGGGATGGAGTGGGGGCAGGGCCTGTGGCAGAGTCAGGGGTTGAGCAGTGAGCACCCCCCGGCACATTGGAAAGTTGGCACCTGTTGCTCCAGCCCCAGAGTCAGTGTCTACACAAGGAGCCGCATATTAACTTCTGAAGAGCCACATGTAGCTCCAGAGCCACAGGTTGACCACCCCGGATCTAGAGAGTCAGTGGCAACTCTAGGTCAAATATTTAGGCAGGGCCCTGTATATTTCCTTAACTACTCCACATGTGCTATCCTTCTGCTGGCTTGAAGCTCCTGTTGCAACCTGCAGTACATATTCTTAGTTACTGGAACAGCTAACCCAAATGGAGATTTCATGGAAGAGCCATTCTAGCTCTGGGAATTGAGATGAAACTAGTTTATTTCACTCTGTGACTTGATTTTCTAATTTTTCTGAGTGAGGCAATGCCACCAATGCAGAGGCTTTAGCTACAGATCCATGACTGGAAAGAGGGAGCTGAGATACTTGGTACTCTTTGGATTCAGGACTGCTTCACCATTGATTTGCTTTATATTTGGCCTAGAAGTGAGAGGAAGTGAGGTGTATATGGAAATGCTCCACTTGAGACAAGCAAGGTGAACCTCATGTTGAATTGATTCACCTGGGTGCATTTCTATGGTTGATCCTGGCTATTTCTCAACCACTAGACTAATGTTTTGCCAATTAACTACTACAGGTATCAGCTGATGATGGCAAGAGATCCTGAGACACAAGTGCTGCATGTAGAGAAGGTTGGTAAGGGGCTGCTATGCCAGTTTTGCTGTGTCAACCCTGAACGCCACAATACTTTTATACATAACAGCTCCCTGTAGCCCAGTCCAACCCTGGGTGACCCTTAAGTGATTCTATAGTGTGTGTGAGTGGATCAAGGAAGGGGCTCCAATTCAGCCTGATGATTTTTAAGACTGCTTTCTATGCATTTGCATGAAAGATGTCCTCAATGCTGATCATGTGATTTACCTAAAGCAGCCTGAATAACCATCTCCTCTAAGGTTTTACAAGGCAGAAGTCCTTATTGCTGCTGTAACAATTACTGTTTATATAGCAAGTGTATATATCAGTGTCACAGAGCTTTTATATATGGTTTATAAAGCAATAGACTATATAACCAATAATGTATATCTTAGATGTTTTAGAGCATGATTCACAATAGCATATAAGTGCTAATTATATAAAAATATAAACAAAAATATGTACACGCTATTTGATATATACATATATGCTAGGTGTGTGGAAGCAATAGCTATGTGAGAAATTGGAGAGGCACAAGAGACATTTCTCTTTCTCCTGTGATTGCCTCTGCTGCACTCTGCCCATTCCCCCCCATCCATATTATTCTAGTATTTCCGTGCTCACACAGCACCTGTTTTGTTGATAACTGCTAGATAAATATTTCTTCCTTCTCCTTCCAAATGTGGAATTTCCTCCCAGAATTATAACTGCCTGACAGCCAGGATTCAGTCCTGAACCAAGGACAGCTTTTCCATACAAGAAATGTCATTGCTTTGAAATCTAAAGACTCTACAAGGCTAAAAAAGGGAGCTTTATCCCAGTGGGAAGTATAGTTTCCCAGTGGGACACAAATCTTTTGCTTCTAACCCTAGAAGGTCCCAAGACACCAGCCTTTAATGTAGATACATTTTGAATGTATAGGAAAGCTGCTGTAGGTCATTTTTGCAAGGCTGTCTTGGCACTTATTTAGGCTGACCTGCATAACTCAGACATGGTTTCATCACTCATGAGTAATGCAACCAACCGAACCTCACACCACCACCAGGTATTCCATGCACACAGACGTACATAGCAGTGAATGACCCAATACTAATAACCCCTCCTCCAACAGAGAAATTCTATCTTTAATGGCTCTCTGTTAAAGATTCCTCATGTTGTTTCCAGCAACATTTTGTCTGACCTTTAATCAAAGATCAACTTGTGCTAGGCATCACATCTGAATTATTTCCTTGGATAGTCACTTAAGACACATTTCATTGATATAGGAAGAGTTTCCTTCCCTGTACCCTTGACACCCTTACCTCCCTAAAGGGACCATCTATAGGCTTAACCAGGAGCCTGTCCTGAGGCCCTTACTCATTCACTGACTTCAATAGGACTCCTCATCTGAGTAAAGGCTGATGGATCAGGCACCCAGTGTTCTCCCTTCCCATGTTGTGGCAAACACTAGTTATATTCTCATCACGGCAGTAACAGTGCCCAGAGATAACTGGAACCCTGTAAGGATCTGAAGGCTGTCTCACGTCTGCATTAGGCACTGGCATGCTGGAAAATGGAATACATGTCAAAATCAACTGCATATTTGTAAAGGCCTGTCCCTGGGCTCACATATAAGCCAAATGGCCATGCACTCACCTGTGTGTACAAACATGTGCTTGACGTAGTTCTGTTTGGCGGTGAAAGTCTTGTTGCAGAGAGTGCACTCGTAAGGCTTTTTTTCACCCTGTCCACCTGCTGTGCTGTGGCCCGCAGATGGGGCCAAGGGCTGTGGGGCTGGCAGCTGGGCAGTAAAGGTTGATAGGCCAGGCTGGGTCACTGTCACAAACTGTGTCTGTTGGCCAGCTAAGGGCTGGGGCAGGCTGAAAAGGAAAGGTTTAGGTCCACTGCCAGCAGATTGTGTGGTAAAGAGGGCGGGCAGGTAGGTGTTGCCAGCTGTGCCAATGACTTGTGTGTTGCTGGTCAGGGTCAGCGGCATCCTCAGATTGCTGGTGAGGGTTTCTGTCTGGCGTAAGTAGAGCTGGGTGCTTGGCAATGGTTGAGCAACTGTTGTGTTGACAGAAGGCTGCAAGGCCCCCTTTTCGCTGTTGTTACTGACAGTGAGCACTTTGCTGTCCATTTCAATGTCATTGCTTCTGTCCGGCGAGGAAGTGTTGGCATCGAGGTGCTGCGGATGGGTCTGTGTGCCTTCAGCAGGGACTTCATTTTGCTCTGCTTGGGAAGGTTCCTGCTGACCCTCTCGGCCCAGGTTAGCCATGAACTGCTGCTCCATGGAATCAGGCTCAGTCCCAATGGAGGAACTGACTCCAGAGTCAAAACTCTCCCCCTTGGGCTCACTCTCAGTGCCTTCGGCTTGGTCAGTGTCCTCAGTGCATTCCTCAGACTCATTACGCTCCAGGATCTGCACCCTCTGCTGGCCATAGTAGTCATAGTCATCCTCCATCTCCTGTTTGATGTGGATGTTGCCCACCAAGGTCTGGATCCGGACCGGACGTGGTTGCTTGCGGCAGTGTGTGGTCTCTGGAGTGGTGGAGAGGTACCGCTCCATCTGCTGTGAGCGCTCGTGGATCCGTGTAATCCAGCTGGGGTCTTCCATGTGATGGTCTCTGGGGAGCCCCAGGGCCGTTTCATGATGGCTGACCACTGCTCCACTGTAGAAGGAGCGCTCCCCACTGCCATTCTGCATGGAACAGGCATAGAGAGCTGAGTAGATCCTGTCCACGCTGTGCTGCGAGTGGCTCTGCAGGTAGCCAGACTCCGTGTCACTGCTCTGCCCTGAGGTGCCCGATTCGGGGGTCCCCCTGGGCGTCTCCTGCCCAGAGTCCTGAATCACTGGGTAGACCTCCCCCACATTCTGCGAGACGATCCTTGTGCATTCGTCAATCACAGTCTTGATCTGCAGGATGCTGGCAGCTGTGAGGATCTGCAGGGCCTCTGACTGTGAGACCCGCAGCACCCCACTGTACATGAAGTCAATGAGCTTTTGCACGGACTGGACCGACACCACTGAGGGGATCTCGATGTCACTGTACCCCAGCAGCAGCTTGTCCTGGAAGAAGGGGCTGCCAGCCGCCAGCACGCAGCGGTGGGCGCGTAGCATGCTCCCGTGGATGCGGACCGTCACGTCACAGAAGTGGCCACGGTTGCGCTGCTCGTTGAGGGTCTCGAGCACAGAATTGCTGAAGTTGTGAAGGTTGATGCTGTGAATGCGCTCTGTCATCCCCTTGCAACTGATGTTACCTGTAGCAAAGGATGAGACAAAACAGAGGGACAGATCAGGGCTTGTCCTCTGCATGTCCACAGCTGGCTAAAACACCTACCCACTGGATATACGGCACAGGGAACATCTTAGAGGTACCATAAAGGGGCACTGAGCACAAGGCATCACCTCTATGCGTGGAGACAATCAACTCCCCAGGGAAAAGATTTATCAGGATCTCTATGGGATGGATGAGTGCCTTGACTCTTCAAGAAAAACTAGACAAGACACTAAGGGTCAGATTCTCACTTACAGTCATGATCTTCACATCACACTGGTAATATGATGAGGCCGTAGTTTAAAAATTTCTGGCCCTCTATCTAGATCTGGATTTTGAAATCCCCAAAGTTAGGGCATAGTTTGATCCTGGGTATTGTAGTTCAGCCCTTAATAAAAATGGCAGCCATTTGCGAAATCCAAATCTGGACCATGGTTTGGATTTGAAACCTTTCCAAAATTCCAACTGTTTGTGTGTCTGGGGGCTTGGTTTAGGTCATTCATTACTCAAAAGTGAACTAACCCTCGGTCAAGAATCAAAGAAGATCCATTAACTTTCTCCCCTGTTTTCACTCCACCGTGGGGGTTTTGACACTACACCAGCTGGGATTAGAAGTGCTGTAATACCAAGATAAAAGCTGTCTGAGGGTATTTATTGCCTGACCAGAAGTGGGAAGTAAAAGGAACCTGGCCAAAATGCCTGTTCTAAGGAGAACTTCTCTTATTTACCTCTCACTGCTTTTACAGTTGGCTAAAAAATAACTATCTTTTTAATCTCTCAGTCCACTTCTCTCTCTCCCAAAAATTATTTTGATTTAATATTGATTCTCTCTCCCCTCTCTTGTCCGTTTAAATCAGTGGTTCTCAACTAGGGGGTACGTATACACTTGGGGGTATGCAGAGGTCTTCCAGGGGGTACATCAACCCATCTAGATATTTGCCGAGTTTTACAACAGGCTATGTAAAAAGCACTAGTTAAGTCAGTACAAACTAAAATTTCATACAGGCCATGACTTGTTTATACTGCTCTATATACTATACACTGAAATGTAAGTACAATATTTATATTCCAATTGATTTAGAATTATATGGTAAAAATGAGAAAATAAGCAATTTGTCAGTGACAGTGTGCTGTAACACTTTTGTCTTTTTAGGTCTGATTTTGTAAGCAAGTCCTTTTTAAGTGAGGTGGAACTTGGGGGTACGCAAGACAAATCAGACACCTGAACGGGGTACAGCAGTCTGGAAAGGTTGAGAGCCACTGGTTTAGATAACAAGAATTTGGAGGCAGATGTGTCTTCATATGTGCCTGCAAAAAACTTACCACACTCTGAAGGCTAAATAAATAATAGCCTTATTAATGAACCCTCACACAGTATCTGAGTGCTAAGATCCAAGACCAACGCAAATGTCACTGTTAGCATGTTTGTGAACATTCCATCAGAAATTTTCCCATCCCATGTCTGCAACCCACACTCACTGCAGTCATGCGCAAGTGCATGAGACACTGAAAGTGGAACTGACTCTATAAAATCAGTAAATCAAACTAGCTTATTTTTATTGTTTAAGAAAAAATGTAAAGCAAAGAAACAGCATCTAAGGTGATATTAATAACAAATGTAAGAATGTTTAATTTTTTGAATATATGATTTTTAACTTGCCAGTGTTCTTCTAAGTCCAACATAAAGAACATTTGGCCATTGTTATTATTCTCATCTTAGAGACAGGCAGCAAAATGCTACCAACTGCAATTTGCTGAACAATGCAGCCTCCTCTCACTCACGCCCTTTCCTCCTCATTTACCCATTCCTGCTATCTAAAGCACCCTCTCTTCTGGAGCTTCAAAGAGAAACCATATTGGACACAGGTGGTTATTTAAATTCTCTGATGATAAAAGGGGACCAAAAATGTCAGGAAATGGAAATTCTGATGGGGACAAGCTGCCTAAAGGAGCCTGATGCTTACAGAAGGAAACAGGCCAGTATTAGGGATTACACTAATTTCCATATGAAACTGCTCTCCCGGGAGATGCTCATATGGCAGCAATGCTTGGGAAATCACTAATGGAATCATGGAGACTGTGAATTATATCTGTTTTGTTCACAAGCTTTGCCAGGACATGTGAGCTTTATCCCCGACTGACAAGGGCACTGGAAAGATACTGCAGGTACCTCATAGGCATTCACTCATAGATATTGCAGGTATCACACCAAGTAATGTGAATGGGTCTTTTCCTCCTCCTACACCAAGTCAACCACCTCCCAGAGTCCTCCTGGCCAGCCATGGACACATCCTTATGTGTCAGATCACATGAGAATTCAAGATGAACTCAAGATAAAACACAAGGAATCTCTCTCCGAAAGACAGAGAACTTGGAGGCATTATGGGGGTAGGGCCCCTGCAGAAGCGGGAGTGTGCTGTGGCTGATTGTTTAAGGGATGACACCTCCTTTCTTCAAGGCCATCCCTGGACAAGGGCATGAGGATGTCTAATTGAGCGGATACACAAGACATTCTCTTTTTCACAAGTTCTGCTTGGTCAAAACATACCTATCACAATCTGCTTTGATCATGAGGTATCCTTTTAATTCAAACCGATCTTTAAAACCAATTCTCCCTGTAATTTTGTTCCATTTTATAAAAAAGATATATTAAATAATAGCAAGACATACAACAGCCTCGCTTAGCCTCTCACATCCAAAAAACACTGGAGGGAATACCCCAGAAGCACCTGGCTGATTCTATAAACGTATGGTTTGATTTTCAGAGGTGCTGTGAGTCCCTTCTTTTGATGCACCAGTGCAGCCCACATTAGTTTGGAAGCTGGACTTTTGCAAACACATTCATAGGAGAAGATACTTCAGTTCAACTTTATTTATTTCAAAGTAATTTAACGCTGGTGAAAGTTGCTGGACTGACAACCCTTGGAGACTGAAGTTTGCTGTTTATTCACAGGACAGATGAACAACTTGAGCAGCATCAGGGAAGCTTTGTTCATACATCCCTCTAGCATTCCCATACCCTAACCTGAAGAGAAAGGGGAATTCTGTATCTATGCTCCATTCAGTCCTTGGATTACAAGGGTATAGCTTGTTCAGGAAGGATAGGCAGGATAAAAAGGCAGAAGGTGTTGCATTACACATCAAAAATAAATACACTTGTTCTGAGATCCAGAAGGAGGTCAGAAGTAGACTAGATGAACGTTTCTGAGTAAAGATAAAATGGATAAAAAATAAGCATGATTCATGGTAGAGGTCAACTACAGACTACCAAATCAGAAAGAGGAGGTGGATGAGGCATTTTGAGAACAAGCAATACAAATACACAAAACACAAGACCTGGTTGTAATGTGGGACATTAACGACCCAGACATCTGTTTGAAATGTAATACAGCAAAACACAACATTTCCCATAGGTTCTTGGAATGCATTGGGAACAACTTTTTGTTTCAGAAAGAGGAGGAAGTAAACAGAGAGGCAGCCATTTTAAACTTGATTCTGCCTACAGGGAGGAATTGATAGCGAATCTGAAGGTCTGGGTGATGTGATTATGAAATGATGGATTTCATGATTCTAAGGAAAGAAAGTCATGAGAAAAGAAGAGTAAGGACAAAGTAAGGACTTTAAAACAGCAGATTTCAACAAACTTGGAGAACTGGCAGGTAAGCTCCCATGGGAAGAAAACCTAAGGGAAAAAAGAAGTTCAGGAGATCTGGCCTAAAGGCACAACTGCAAACTATCCCAAATGCAAAAGAAAGATAGGAAGAACTGTAAGAGGCCAGTATGGCTCCATCACAAGCTCTTTAATGACCTGAAAATTAAAAAGGAATCCTACAAAAACTGGAAACTTGAGCAAATTGCAAAGGAGGAATACAGAAGAATAGCACAAGCATGTACGGACAAAACCAGAAAGGTGAGGGCACAAAATGAATTATACTTAGCCAGGGACATAAAGGCAATAAGAAGAGGTTTTAAAAATACATAGGGAGCAAGAGAAAGACAAAAAGGTCCTCTACTTAGTGGGGAATGAGAGTTAATAACTGAAGACATCAAGAAAGCTGAGGTGTTTAATGCCTATTTTATTTCATTCTTCACTAAAAAGGTTAATGGTGATCAGATACTCAAAACAAACAACAAGGGGGAAGGAACACAAGACAAAACAGGAAAAGAAAATGTTAAAGAATATTTAGATAAATTAGATGTATTAAAGTCAGCAGGGCTTGTTGCAATTCATCCTTGGGTACTTAAGGAACTAGCTGAAGCAATCTCAGAACCATTAGCAATTATCTTGGAGAACGGCAAACATAGTACCTATCTTTAAAAAGGGGAACAAAGAGGACCTGGGGAATTACAGACCCATCATCCTAACTTTAATACCTAGAAAGATATTCAGACGAATTATTAAACAATCAATCTGTAAGCACCAAGAGGATAATAGGGTTATAAGAAAGAGCCAGCATGGATTTGTCAAGAACAAATCAAACCAAACTAACCTAATTTCCTTCTTTGACAGGGTTACTGGCCTAGTGGTTAGGGGGAAGCAGTAGAAGCGATATATCTTGATTTTGACATAGTCCCATATGACTTTCTCATAAGCATACTAGGGAAATGGGGTCTAAATGAAATTACTGTAAAGTGGGTGCACAACTGGTTGAAAGACCGTGCTCAAAAAGTGGTTCGCTGTCAAACTGAAAGGGCATATCTAGTAGGGTCACACAGGGTTGCTCCTGGGTCCGGTACTATTCAATATTTTCATTAATGCCTTCGATAATGGAATGAAGAGTGTGCTTATAAAATTTGCAGATTACGCCAATCTGGGAGATGTTGCAAGCACTTCGGAGGACAGGATTAAAATTCAAAACCCCCTTGACAAATTGGGGAATTCGTCTGAAATCAAAAAGATGAAATTCAATAAAGGTAAGTACAGAGTATTTTACTCAGGAAGGAAAAATCAAATGCGAAACTACAAAATGGGGAATAACTGGGGAGGTGGTAGTACAGCTGAATAAGATCTGGGGGGGTTATAGTAGATCACAACTTGAATATGATTGCGAAAAAGGCTAATATCATTCTGGGGTGTATTAACAGGAGGGTCAAATGGGAGACCCAGGATGTAACTGCCAGGCTCTACTCAGCACTGGTGAGTACTGTGTCCAGTTCTGGGAGCCACACTTTAGGAAAGTGTGGATGAATTGGAGAGAGTCCAGAGAGCAACAAAAATGATAAAAGGTTTAGAAAACCTGACCTTTGAGGAAAGGTTAAACAAACTGGGCATGTTTATTCTTGAGAAAAGAAGACTGAGGGGTGAACCCGGTAACAGTCTTCAAATATGTTAAGGGCTGCTATAAAGAGGACAGGGATCAATTGCTTGCCATGTCCACAGAAGGTAGGACAAGAAGTAATGGGCTTAGCCTGCAGCCAGGGAGATTTAGGTTACACATTAGAAAAAACTTTTTGACTATAAGGGTAGTTAAACTGTGGAATAGGCTTCAGAGGAGGTTGTGGAAACCCCATCACTGGAGGTTTTTAAGAACAGGTTGGACAAATATCAGTTAGGGATGGTTTAGGTTTACTTGGTACTGCCTCAGCACAGAGAGCTGGACTTGATGACTTTATTCCTATGATTCTCTGCTGAAATGGTCAACCAGGGACCAGTACAACCATGTACTGATTGTGAGGGGATTTTTGATGTGATGTGGACAGCAGGGGCTAGATCCACAAAGGGAACTTAGACTTAGCATTGCAGTGCCCTGTCGCCTAATGGAATCCACACCCCTGAGTTAGGAGCTCAGGCTCCCTATAGAATGCATAAGGAACAGTTGGCTCTGAAAGCTGGGATTCACTGAAGCCAGCAAACTGAGTGGGGAACTGCCTCAGCTGGCCAACAGGAAATACTGAGGAGAGGCATGCAGGCTAAGCCCCACTCCTCAAAGAAACTTCGGTGCCTAATTCTGATCCTGAGGAAAGTGGTGTTGGTGCCCTCTCCCTTTTAACCTAGAGCCCAGTGGTTAGAGCACTCACCCATGCTATGGGACACTCAAGTTCAACCCCCACTTTGCCTGAGATGAGCAGGGACTTGAACCCAGGTCTCCCACCTCCCAGGAGAGTGATCTAATCACTGGGCTCTATGATTTTTTTTGGGGTGGGGGGAGGAGGGGAACTCTCTCAATCTCCCTGGTTGAAGTTTTTTCATTTTGTATAAACACTTAAAAATGCCTGCTCCACAACAGGCAGAGAGGGGATTTGAACCTGGGTTTCCCACTTCTTGTGGTGAACAGGTAACACCCCCACTTCGTTTTGTACTGGGCCCAATCCAGTAGCACACCTATTGGAACAGGCCCCACAGGTAAGATAGGTGGGGGAATGCTTAGTTTGAGAATCCCACTGGGGCTTAGACATGTGCTAGGCTCCGGGCATCAGGATTTAGGCACCTGGGTGCACGCCTACTGGCAGACAATTAGGTACCTGTGGTATTTAAGTGCCTACTGGGTTAGCTGGCTGCTGAGAGGGGGCTTTTGAGCCTCTAAATTTTGGATTTAGGCACCTAAAGTGGCTGTGAAGTGCCTAAATCCCTCTGTGAATCTAGCCTCTGTCGTCTAGGAACTGGACTGACCCCTCACTAGAGTCACTTCATATACAAGCCAATGAGCAGACAGACAGTAATGGCTTTTGGTTACTAGCATCATGGCAAAACTTTTTGTTTGAATCCATTGTTTAGTGACTTACTACAAAACTTTCATTTATCCCCTTCCTTCCTTCCTCCCTCCCTCCCTCCCTTCCAATCACCACACCCAGGTTCCAAGTCTACACACCTATTACAAATGTCAAAAGGATCCCTGGCCCACTGTGTGAGAGTGAGGGGACCTGCAGCTGAAGTGCCCATACCTATGAGAGCCTCAGCTAGCATACGAATAACTAGGACAAACAAGAGAGACTGGGGATGAGTTGGAGAAACAGGGAGAGAGTGGGGGCAGAAAAGCATGGAAAGAATATGATGAAGTTCTTTCTGGGTCTCTGTGGGGGGAGGGATAGCTCAAAGGGGGGAGGGATAGCTCAAAGGGGGGAGGGATAGCTCAGTGGTTTGAGCATTGGTCTGCTAAACTGAGGGTTGTGAGTTCAGCCCTTGAGGGGGCCATTTAGGGATCTGGGGCAAAAATTGGGGATTGGTCCTGCTTTGAGCAGGGGGTTGGACTAGATGATCTTCTGAGGTCCCTTCCAACCATGATATTCTATGAAACACTAGATATAGCTGTACCTATCCAAGGTAAAGACAATCCCAGAAAGCTTGAAAACAAATCATTTGCCACATTGTCAAACATGCTAATACACAAAATCTAGTAGTACAAACATGCAATTCACCCAGGCAAGCACATTAACTTTAGGGATTGGCCTGAATCAAAGCTCCAGGTCCAAACAGCACCTTCCACACTCTAAGGAAGACTGAATTCGGACCCAACCTTTGTGTGTGTCCCTTACCTATACAATGTGCCAAACCAAAAGTCCTAAGTCAGACACCACCACAAAATGTGAGCTTTGTAGTCTGCAAATCTAAAATAGACATTACTTAGTTACAAAGAATACAGAGAGGGGTGAACACTATATGACAAGCAAGAAAGTGTGTCAATTTCTTGCAAGCCCAAGGTATCAGAATGAAGTGTAATGGAAATATGCTTACACACACATACACACAACAGTCACTGCACAGAATGCCTGGCACAGGGGAAAAGACTGCGGTCTCGGTCTAGTCCCAGGCCTGCCACTCTTTTTAGAGTTAAGACAGTGGGAAACCTTTCTGTAAAATTTCAAGCAGTCTTTGTTAAGTGCTCCCTTTCTTTTCACCCAGTGAACAGCAACATATCGATCTTGACGGACTCATTCTGAGAAGCTACTGTCGGAGGGTTTTGTCCCTGTTCTGTGAAAGAAACTTCTGATTGGAGGGGTATTCAGAAACTGGGTAGGAAAGAAAGAGTGTGAAAATGCAAAAGCCATTAGATAGGCAATGAATAGGCATTTGCCCCATTCAGAAAGAAAGAAAGAAAATATTTTTTTTGCACAGATTATGCACATTTGCAGCTCTTCTGGGATTGGGATATGAAGCTGTCATGGTATAAAGGTGAAATGTATTACTGTGCATGTCTGAAAAATGCTCATTTTTCCCATAAGCAAATGTATTGATTAAACTGTCAGATTATTCACAGAAATATGCATGGAATGCATCCTCCGCTGGTAAGAAGGAGCACAACATGGATGGGAAAGGGGAAAGACTTCTGTTGCGTAATAAATGACCAAATGTTTAGTTTACTGCTTTCCTGAATCCAGCACTTCCCGCTGACCTTTATGCTGCAGGTGTCCAAAAAGAAGTAGGGTTTTAACATTAGAATAAAAATGAGAAAGAGTCATTGATGCAAAGTACTATATGGGAAAGGGATGGCAGAAGGAAACAGCAGGCAGCAGTCTCCTGGAAGATGCTATGGAAAATGTAGATAGTAGTGATGAGAAGCTGAATTATGGAGCAGTTTTGAATGTGGATTTCAATGTGCAAAAATATTGCAGAGAGAGCTGTGAAAAGTTTGGCAGTTCTGGCCAATAAACGTGGCCGTATGTTTAACATAAATGCAGAAAATGATCCCCGGGAACCTTCAGTAACAGTTTAGTTAGCAGGGGATGTAAGTGGTGCTGAAGACCACTACGGCCACCCATTACTGTTAAGTACTTTAAAGCTTGTTTACTGTAGTAAGTTTCTACTGTGTGGCGACAAGGTGTCCTCAACTGCAAAGTAAACGCTCAATTCTTCAATGCTGACAGCTGAAAAAAATCACAGAACTTGATTTTCTATAGTGTTCATCATGATAGCTCAAAGTTCATTACAATGTAATGACTATTGCATTGCTAGAGGAGCAGTGAGTGGGCAACCACGGAAGCCATTATAGCTCAGCAGTATCTCTACAGACAGTCTTGTACTTTAAACCTCTTTGACTCAGAAAGGGAATGGTGGGCAGGACACCAGCATTGTCCCTTATTCTTTTTTGAAACATACAAGGGGATCTTTAATGGGGATAACCAGCAGAGCGGAGCAGAAGGGCCCTGCTTCACTTTCTCACCTGAAGGGCAAAAAGAAAGATGAGCCTATATCCCAGAAGACAGGTTTCAGAGTAACAGCCGTGTTAGTCTGTATTCGCAAAAAGAAAAGGAGTACTTGTGGCACCTTAGAGACTAACCAATTTATTTGAGCATGAGCTTTCGTGAGCTACAGCTCACTTCATCAGATGTATACCGTGGAAACTGCAGCAGACTTTATATACACACAGAGATCATGAAACAATACCTCCTCCCACCCCACTGTCCTGCTGGTAATAAGCTATTACCTGAACATAAAGTCTGCTGCAGTTTCCACGGTATACATCTGATGAAGTGAGCTGTAGCTCACGAAAGCTCATGCTCAAATAAATTGGTTAGTCTCTAAGGTGCTACAAGTACTCCTTTTCCTTATCCCAGAAGAGTTTTCTCTGCTGGAGTCAGGCTTTGCCTAGGTTTTTGCCAGTAGCAATGGAGAATTGTTTGGAAATCTGTCAGACTGATATTTATACAGTATTAACTAGACCAAGTCGATCATCACGAATAACCTTATACTTCTGAAAAATAGATGGGCCAAACCCCAAACCCTGCATCCAAACACGCTCAAACTTTGGCAGAGTCTGAAATCTGATTTTGGGCTTAGATTCAAATTTTGTAAATGGGCTTTGCTTTCTGGCTCCAAATACCCTTCAGTTGGAGTTCCTCTAAATCAAGATCTGGAGGGTCAGTGCTGTGTGCAAGAGCTACAAGGGGCTGGAGAAGAATTACCCCTATTCAGTAGGAATACAGAGCTAATATAAATCCAGAACCTGGAGGGTGCAAAGGTGACATAAAGTCCCCCATCTCCCTGGGCTGTGTCTTCTTTGCTGTATCACTCAGTAGATGTAGCATAGAATCTAGCCCTGGACTTTTGACTTGGATTCCTCTCTTTTCTGAAAACACTGGCTGTGAGCTTTTTCGCCTGCATACCAAATGCCTGATCCTGAGAGGTGCTGAGCACCTCCTGAATGGTGCGGAGTATCCTGAACTCCCACTGAAGTCATGATAGGATCCCAAGAGGAATTTCCTACTCCCGCTACTTTACCCTTGGGATACATTCTGATATGCCTGTCACAATGCATGTCAGTGCTTCTCCTGAAATGTCACACTGGATAAACCTGTTTTTTCTGCTAATTTCTTTGAAAAAGCATATTTAACTCTCATACTCCCCGTCAGTGCCCATCCATCATCAAAATGCCACTTCCTACTCAGAGGGGTGTATAATCCAGGAACCTAGGAGTTTGGAATCCTGGGTTCTCTTCTTGGTCCTGCCACTTACTCACTGTGCGTCAGTGGCCCAGAGACTAGCTCTTATATGCCCCATCAGAGCAAAGTAATATAACCTTATTCTGCTACTTCAGCTCAGCTGGGTCCCAGCAGAACCATCTGCTCCTCTTAGCCCACTATTGTTGCAACCCTCTGCTTCCCTACAAGCATTGTTGGAAACCTGCAATTTCTGGTTCTACAAAACTGCTCCACAAATGCTGGAGCTACACAATCTTCTGACTCTTCAAAACAATTGTGGGCGGCCAATCATCCTGAACTCTGATTTACAAAGGGGTGCCTGTGTATCTGCTATTTCTGCTGTGGTTACTTCAAGCGTCTTCTCTTTGCCGATTCAACAAGTCATCACTGTGCTTCTTCAGTGTTGCATTTAGAGCAGAAAGAGGTGCAGCAGGTTGAGTACCACTTAGGAGGCTTTGCTTGATTCATTTCAGCACTCCTGCTCTCATTTAGAAGACAGTGGCACATTAAACCTGCAGTCCTGATGTTCTAAAATCTAGACTGAAATACACTGGAGACTTAGTAAATGTTTCCCCAAATTAACCTTCTGAGATGGGAACCACATTCTCACTAAGACTCCGCGAAATAGCAACAGAAATCCTCCAGATCTGAAGATTTTTTCATTTTATATTAAAGAAATTGTCCAATGTTGCCCCCACCCCCCTCCAAATTGGAAATTTTACATGTTTTCATTAAAAAGTAAACCCACTTCTGAGTGAAAAGGAACTTTATTTTGGAGTCAAAACTTGAAGATTTGCATAAATTTGACATTTGGTTCAGCTGAAGTTCAGCATTCACATCAAAACACATGAACATGTTGGTAGTCCTATGTTTTGAGGAGGAACCAGTCAATTTCTTAAATATTTTGAATTTCCTGAACTGGAAAGGACCTAGAATGGAATGCTAATATATTTTCATAAAATTTCACCAAAAGATTTGTAGTCAACCCCTTGATTCTGACTGAGAATATAACACAAGTCCACATGATAAAGAACAGGTCAAAGAGAAAAGGGAACTGAACCCAGGTCTCCAAGTCCTCAGCTAACACCCTAACCACTACACTATTTTTCCTTTTCATTTAACAGCTTGGGGGCCTGATTCACCACTGTTTTACCTTTCATTGATTTCAATGGAATTACACCAAAATACAACCGGAGTAATGCAGTTCAGTGCTTTTATATACCTGGCCTCTAGCAGGATCCTACCTCCTGAAGCCAAGCCGAGTGGGAGAACTTTCTGTTGCTCACGGGAATGATCTGCTTTCAAATCAAAATGCTTGAAAGTCTATCCTGTCCTGCTCAGGGTGGTCCTTATGACCGTGTGGCCTCCTCAAAAGGGGACTTTAAGGGGAAATGCTGGTAGGGAGCTGTGGGAGGATGGAGGAACATTTGCCAACTCTGCGTGAGAGCTGACCAGGAACACCCCGGCTTTCTGTTGCTTTAAAGGTTTACTGGAGTTTTTGCCTTATCATCTGCTTGAACATCTTGAAAATCAGTATCTCTTTGTATAGTATCTGTCTAAAACAAACACCAGATGACACTACACAAGTTGCCTTTAACCCTACCAGATTGTTGCTAGAATCAAAATATGTAGCAGTCTACATCTAACAGGAAGTACTGTATTTTTACTAGTATAACAACAATTAACATGTCAGTAATGTACTCTGTGTAAGAAAGGCCTGTCTGCTAAAATCTACCAAACATCTTTGGATTTTCTAGCCCAATAACTAAATCCATCTGAAAGAAAGAAAACAGCCCTTGCCCCAACATGGAATAAAAAACGTGGAAGCTCTCCAGGTGTCTGGCAAATGAGCAAGAATTTGCACTTCCCATTGATTTCCTATCTTTGCCTTGAAATCTTAGTTGAAAAGATTTTTACTTTTATTTTATGCAGCACAGATTCTTCTCCTTTCCTGCGCAAACTGTCCTGCACAATTCCCTGCTCGTCTGCCCAATTATGACGAATCCATTTGGCATCTAAACAAAGACTAAATACAGGATCTTCCTCAAATAAAACTGTGCGGTGCCCAGGATTTGAATGTCCTACCTCCAGCAAGCACAAACTCCCATGCTGGGGATGGCAGCCTCTCCATTGCCCCATGGGCTGGAGGAGCAGCCACCATGGTTCTACCCCATGCTCTGCCTGCAGGATGGGAGGAGGATTCTGCTTGCCCTCTGCTTGTTTACTCCAGCTTTGTGAAATGATGTGGTGCGTGTCTTTCACTCTCTTGTGCCTCAGTTTCCTCATCCCTAAGATGGGGATAATACTACTGGCACTAACCTACAGAAGGGATGTGAGCCTTAAATGACCATTACAAATTGTTTGGAATTCCTTGGATGAAAGGCACCAGAGACAGGCCAGGTATTAGCTCCTCTGATTCCTTTAGAGTTTTGTTCTCCAGGCTTGAAGACCCTGAGTTTTCTTCCTACACTTCTTCAATGCCTTCATCCCCACCCATGTCTCTTGACACTCTGCAGCCTACTTATAATTGCAATGTACTGGTTATAAATGGCAGTTTCCTTTCACAGTATCTTGGTGACCATAGGTTTCTAAGTGCCAATGACATTTCCAACTATTTTTAAGTTAAAAGATTTATTCCTGTTACAAGAAACAAGATTTAGCGCTCACATTTTCTCTTCAGACATGTACTCTTGGATCATAGGGAGAGTAGAAGAGATGATAGGTCCATCCAGCACAGCATCCTGCCTGTAAACAGCATCCTGCACCTTTATAGTTCCTTGAAATTCAGGGGAATGCTTTAAAAACACATGCAATGTATGTGACCTCTCCTCCCATCTACCACTGAAAATTGCCTCTGTCTTGGGGTGTATACCTTGAAACAGGCTTCCTGATTCCTTCTTCCATCCTTGCACAGTGGAACTGGACTAGCACTACTATGCTTAGGGCCCTTCATACCCACAAGGAGGCACAGAGCAGAAAGCATTTATCCTATAGTCATTTGTATCCTTTCAATTTTTGATAAACAGATGTAATCTGTTTTCTGGTTTTAAATCACACACCACCTCCTCCAGCATAAATGCGCCGCGCACACACACACACACTTACTTCCCTTCTTTCAGTCCTCTGCAGGGTTTGCTGATTTTTATCTCCAAGACTGACGGCAAACTGGACAGAAAACGGTGAGGAATCAGATGATAAATCAAAAACTCCAAGGCCAGATCCTTAGCAAGTAAAAATCAGCATAGCCTCATTGACTTCACGAGTTACATGGATTTACACTACGCTCCCCTCCGCTCCAGCGTATTAAAAAAAACCAAAACAATAGAAGAAAACAGTTTATAAAAGTGCCCGCCCATAATTGGAAACAAACAAAACAAAATGGCCACATGATGGCACCATTTCCTCAGATGAGAATTCAAGCTACTACTACAGCTACTGTCTTTATTACTGAACTTTTTAATGTCTCAATGAAAACGGTTTTTGCTGTGCTCACCTGTTCCCAAAGATACAGGAGTGAGACCTGCTTACACCAAATCCAAATTTGGCCCTGATTTCATTTATTTGCTATGGGTTTAAGGCTGTTTGACTAAAATCCGGGTGTTCTCTATTGCTAGTATTTCCCTCACAGAGCCAATCTGTATTACTCATAGGATATGCTGTGCTTGTTACAGTGTATCATCTACTGAGATGGAGCCAACAATGCCCATGAAGTTACTGTGTCTTTGAGGGTTTTTCCTTCAAGTTTAAAATGGAGGGATGTTTACTGGAGAAGGGAAGAATTTGCTCCCAGGAAAATGTGGGCTTCCCTGGTGATGTATCTTTCTTCTTTAAGGTCCTTATTCAAAGCCCAGTGACGTAACTGGGAATGTTTTCATTAGCTTCAATGGACTTTGACCAAACCCTCAAGGTGCCCCTGAGACTGAAGCCCCATAAGAAAGATGAATGTGGGCTCTTCTTGCTCTTTTCTCTGCATTTGACTTCAGGGATCTATATCATCAATGAAAACAGTCCTTAGGAGGGGAGTGAATGTAATAATTGGCACTGCTGCACTGACGACCATCTCCCAAAATGGTAACTATTAACCTTTAGGCATCTCTGGATTTGCCCCTGTATCATTACCTTTTCCCAAGACTGGGAGGAAGTGTATCAGTTTGAGTGTGGTTAAATACAGTAAGTCTAAAAGCCTGTGGGCTTTGGTTAAAAGGAAAATATAGATTAAACCCCCTTAAGATAATTACCTGTTTAGAAGGTTTTTACTCAACCCAGTATCCCTCTATAGGGAGTATTTGTAGCAGTCTGTGAAGGAAAAGGAAGCTTTATAGGGAAGTAGCATGTGGAATCTGTTTTATCTACAGACATAGTGGCTGACTGGAAAAACTTGGAGTGGGGAAGCAGCTTGTGAAAACCTTAGCCAGAAGTGGGAAAGAGGTTTCTGTCTGGAGAGAAGCTACCATCAGACATCAGGCGGTAGAGAAGTAACTGAGGGCGGTCAGACCACAAAGCGCTATATATACGTCCCACGCACAGCGCGAGGGAGGGGAATTGGTCCGATGGGCACTGCTATTGAAGATCTCCGACTCCAGACCCAAAGGCATTGCCGCACCTACAGTGGAGCACCCATGGGGACATCACTTGAAGAAGAATGCTTTGTTTGGTTAGTCTTTTGATGTGTCTCCTTGATCTGTTAACTAAAGGGTAATTTTTAACTAGTAAGACTAGCTGCTGCAGTAAATTTTCCAACCTAGACTCCAGCGGGTGCATGTGCGGCTCTGTGAGTAATTTTTGTTTTTACCGCTGCCTCGTGCCAGGCCGTGTTACCATGAGCTTGCCCCTGAACCCCAAGCCCTTCCTGAACAGGCTGACGGGGAAGCCGGTGATGGTGAAGCTGAAGTGGGGGATGGAGTACAAGGGCTATATGAACATGCAGCTTGCAAACACAGAAGAATACATAGATGGTGCATTGTCAGGACACCTTGGTGAAGTTTTGATAAGATGTAACAATGTCCTGTACATCAGAGGAGTAGAAGAAGATGGAGAAATGAGAGAATAAGTTTGTATATTTCTGGAAAATAAAGATCAGTTTTTCACACACATAAAAAATAACATGAGAGAGAGAGAGATCTCAAAGGTTGGACTGTGCTTTTTTATGTTGAGTTTTCAGAGAAAGGAGGGAGCTGTCTCCCCCAGAAGAAACACCAGAGGCTAGGAGTGCACAGACAGCTATTGTGAAAGGTCCTTTTACAGCACCATGCAGGAAGAAGCTCTGTGCATCCTTCCATCTCTGCATGGCTGTTCAGCAGCTGCTTATGATCTAGCCCATATGAGCAGAGTGATAGTGGCACATACTCAGCATAAGACATGATTTTGTTTCTGGACATTACAGCACACTAAAACAATTTCTGTCCTCAGCTACACCTGTGCAACCACAAGCAAAGGTATATCTCCAACATCACCTCGTTTAGTTTTGGTGTGATGGGAACTTTAAGTAATAAAAACAAATTCAGCCCTAGGCTACATTTAGGGTTATTTGATGTTATTAGACTGATCTATGACAATAAGAAGATATTGCCATTTTTAATATTCCAGTAAAACATTTGAAAAAAATTAGAAAAACTGATGTGCTATATATACTGACACTAACAGGGGATACTAATATAGTGGATAACAGTTATCACCTGTGGGTCAAATTCTGCCCTCAGTTACATCCCACACTCTTCTCAGTCAAAAACATCACCTTAAGCAGGAGTTTTCTCTCATTCATGTACTGGCCTGGCTCTACCTTTTCCCGAATGACTGAAAGGGATCACAGCACAAGGTACACCTATTAAACTCAACGTGGTTGCATAAGGTTAAAGAAGTTTAACTTCATAACAAGTTAAAGAAGTATGGGCTGGATGAATGGACTATAAGGTGGATAGAAAGCTGGCTAGATCATCAGGCTCAATGGGTAGCTATCAATGGCTCCATGTCTAGTTGGCAGCTGGTATCAAGCGGCGTACCCCAAGAGTCCAGCGGAGGGCAAAAATGATTAGGGGACTGGAACATGTGACTTATGAGGAGAGGCTGAGGGAACTGGCATTGTTTAGTCTGCAGAAGAGAAGAATGAGGGGGGATTTGATAGCTGCTTTCAACTACGTGAAAGGGGGTTCCAAAGAGGATGGATCTAGCCTGTTCTCAGTGGTAGCAGATGACAGAACAAGGAGTAATGGTCTCAAGTTGCAGTGGGGGAGGTTTAGGTTGGCTATTAGGAAAAACTTTTTCACTAGAAGGATGGTGAAGCACTGGAACGGTTACCTAGGGAGGTGGTGGAATCTCCTTCCTTAGAGGTTTTTAAGGTCAGGTTTGACAAAGCCTTGGCTGGGATGATTTAGTTGGGGATTGGTCCTGCTTTGAGCCGGGGCTTGGACTAGATGACCTCCTGAGGTCCCTTCCAACCCTGATAGTCTATGATTCTAAGGTATCGATGAATCTGTGTTGAGAAGTCACCTTTTTTGTTTTTATTTCCTCTAGCACACTCCCCCCTGCCCCCAAATCTATTTTGTCTTTTTTCTCTATCTGTATAACATCAATAAATTACATGTTACCACCCCTCTCTTCTAGGTATAAAGAACTTTTCAAGATTTTTAATAGATGTACAATATTGCCATTGTCACTGGTTAAAACTGAAAAATAGCTTTTGGGAGACTACTTTTAACTCACACTACTTCTCTCTTGGGGGCTTTCACGGAGAAGCATTAGCCCCACATGTCACATACTGGTTTAGGGTATGCTGTGTATCCTACCTATGCAGAGATCTTTTCAGTGTTTAACATAGCCAAGCATACTGCACAAACTAGGGATGCGTGAGAGTTCTAGTATTTGTTTTTACATGTGCCATGGGCTTTGAGAACACCTCAAGGAACCTTTTATAGTGATGAATTACTAGAGATCTAGACTTCTCACTGTTTATTTCAGTTCCTGAATGGTGGAAATGTAACACTAGATCTCATGTTATTTTGTCCTCAGAAATGACTCCATGAAACGACGAAAACATTCACAGCAAACATAAATACTGAGACAGCACTGAACGCACTGTGGGTGCCACTATAAATAGTAATATTTGAATTGCTATGGAACCCAAATACACAATGCTTCCATAAACAGACAGTTGTGTTCAATCATCACACAGCAGGCTGGTAGGACACAGTATCCCTGATAAAAGCAGCAGGTCGGTCAGAAGTTTGGGTGGCACCCTTCAGTCACACATACCTTATTTTTCCCCCCTAATAGTTCAAAGCATATTGTATGTACTGTAATACTATGATCTTTTCTAGTGCCTTCTACCAGAGAATGCGAAAATGCTTTGCAAACATTTATGGACTGTAATGACTAGGATCTCAATTTTATGGTTTAGTATCTCCAGCAGCACAGCCCATGCGAGAGCCCTATTCAGTCAAGGACAGCTCTTCAAGTAGCACCTGGGTTTTTCCTCTCCTTCAGGTGCTGACCAGGCCCTACCCTATTTGGAATGACTGAATGGGATCATGGCACAAGGTACTAAGGCTGCTTTCAAGAGAGAAAGCAAGAGAAATGCAGAGCAAGTGAATCTGGAACACTGAATGAGGGTAGCAAAAAGTTCCTAAGCCGGAGACTTCAGAGTGATGAGAGAACAGAATGACAACAAAATCTATCCTACCAATAACTGTAAACTTTGGTTACCCAAAGTAGTTGGGTAACAGGACATGGTCTGGTTAATAATTCCTCGATCCCTTAAATCAATGTTTCCTAAAGTGTGGGTTGTGCATCCTAAGGGAGTGCAAATGACT
The DNA here is from genome assembly GCF_965140235.1 of Caretta caretta. Taxonomy (NCBI): domain Eukaryota; kingdom Metazoa; phylum Chordata; order Testudines; family Cheloniidae; genus Caretta; species Caretta caretta. The sequence goes on from NC_134206.1 coordinate 202,199,747, forward strand.
AGCCAGAAGGGGCACAGGAGGTGTGTACCTTAAGACGAGTAGGCCTTTAACACCAAGTGGTAGTGCTGAAAGGGGTATGATTGCTTTTCATTTTCTTGATGGGAGACTCACCTTTCAAAAGTGTGGGAATTGCTGACACATAATTTTTGTATGAGACAGCTCATTCTGGAGCATACTAGGAAGGAGCTTCTCTTAACTAAAAGTCTTCACACACCTGAGTAGGAGGTGGCTCAGGAAATGTGTATAGTTAAGCCATCAAATCACAGAGACCAGAATATTATTAAGTTTGACACCCTTGCAGGAGGATCATATCACAAGGTAGGATCTGACATGCAACTTCAAGGAGGAGGATTAATAAGAAAACTGAAGAAGTTAGTTTGAAAGAGCCTGAAAGGAAATTATAAGAAATTAAAATCCTTAAATCAGCAGGGAGGTGGCCTTAAAAATCCTTTATTAGGATCAATATGCATATCCCAAGTCAACAGCAACAATCGAAAAAGGAAGTGGAATAACAGTAGGATGGTTAAGTAACAAGGCACAAGAGTTTATTAAGGCTGAAAAAGTTTCCTTCCAAACATGGAAATCATGCCTAAGTGATGCTAATAGAACAGAGCATAAACTGTACCAGGCAAGATGTAACATGGAGATTAAAGAAATGAAGAGGAAATTTTAAGAAAAATAGCTGAAGGTATAAAGAAAGTACTGTAATAACAAATTTTTTAAATACATCAGAAAGAAGAAGCTCACAAGGCAATGAGTGGTGCCTAAGAAATACCTTAGAAAGCATGGACAGACGGATTAAACAGACAAGTAAGAGACTTAGTGGGTTAGGTAGGCCACCGGTGCGTAAAAAAGGTAGGGTAATCAAAGAGGACACAGAAATTTCACAATCTATGTGATTTTTTTAGCATTGGTTTTCAGCATGGAGAATGATGGGGCAAGGAAAACGATCCCAGGGTATGAAGGTGATGGCACTGTCCAGGAGAACATTATAAAATAAACAAACAAATAAATAAATAAAGGAGGAGGTAATAGAATATCTTAAGAAATTAAACTGTAATGGATGGCATTCATCAAGGAACTATGAATGAAATTGCTGAGCTACTAGTACAAGTATGTAATTGAGGGATTACAGGGTGACTCACACCTTTAAAGAGTGATACTAATGGGTGACCTTGAGAATTAGAGAGACCAGCACATTTTACCTTAGAGTCAGGAAAATAGTTGGGAAATGTTAGTGGATAGCTGTAACATATCTAGGGGAGTGTAATGTGACTCATAGACAAAAGCATCACAGTACTGCCAACCCCAAGTGTCCAAAAATCATGGGAGTAATAAATAAATAAATGAATACAATCCTGGCTCTCTCTCTTTGCCTTCTGGTTTTCGAATCTTTAGGATACACTGGGGACATATTTTCAAGCTTTTCTCTGCAACCACGAGGGCTAGAAACCCTTTTTTTCCTCTCTGCAACCACGAGTGCTAGAAACTCTTTTTTTTTCTTTCAGAAAGGAAAGCTGAGATTCTCACATAATCATTTCACTCCAGGAGCTGGGGCTTTACGAAAAGCACCAAATATCATGAGACCAGACAACACTTCATCAACTTAACATTAAAGACACTCAAAAAGGGAATTAGCAATTAAGATCTCAATTAAGGTCATTACATAAAGTTTTCAAATGCACCTAAATGACTTATGTGCCTAAGTGCCATTGACTTAATCACCAATAGAACTTTGGAGCCCAAGTCACTTAAGTGCTTTTGAAAATTTACCCATTGACTACGTAACTGAAATACCATTCCATATCACATGCAGTTTAAAAAATATATAGATGAGATAACTGTTAATGTGAACACGCAGTCTGACCCTGCACCCAAGGAAGTCAACACGGGTTTTTCCCTGGAGTTCAATGGGAACAGGACTGGGGCCCTCCTGAGGTGCATTCTAACAATGTGTCCCAGCATCTCCCCTGTGCTGTCTGGGCTGTAAGGTCCCAATGCAGTCTGTAGGAGGGCTGCGCAGTGAAGCCCAGGAGAAGGAGACAGGAGGCCAGGAGGATACACATCCATCTTGTTCCTACTACAGAACCTCAGAGGGGGGACATAGAAGGATTAAAACATAAAAACTGGAAATGACAAAATTCCACTAACCTGCAACTTCACAAAACCCAGCACTAGCACTAGGGAAAGCAGCCCCACTGAGTCACAAGGAAGGTGTATAGACCCTTACTGATTGCTCAGGAAAAATACCATTCTGAGTTTCCTTCCCCACTAGCTCAGTACTCTGTGGAGTTTAGGAATCCTGAAGGATATTTCCCTCCCTCTCTCTCCCTTTCCCTTAGAGGCCCCGTGGAGTTTAAAAGGCAAACAGCCATCAAAATAAGAAAGTCAGATTTTAAGAAAAAAATGCAAATGGAATCTGGCTCAATGTTTCTGTCCTGGTCTGCAATGCTGTGAAGCCCAAACCAGGATCTGGACAGGCACAAAATGTGGGGGTGTATGGACAGAGGGCTGTGGTTCAGGCCCATTGCCAGAGATTAAAAAGTGCATTCCTTTCTATATGCAAGAACCGTGTTGGCCCCCAATGAAAAATAAATGACCTCCACATCCCTTCATCCCCTCCACCTACTACTGCTGTTTCATGTTTCTTCTTCATCTCGTCTTACTTTCCTGCTTGGACGTACACTCACTGTGACAATTTACCTTCAGGCCAGCCCCCTTTTCTGTGTCCTCTTAATTCATAAACCCCATACCACCCATTTTTTTCAATAATCATCCAACCTGCTCCTCAGTCCCATGGAAACTCTTTGCTAAGGTGTTGTCTTTCCCTTATCTGGAACAAATTCCTCCATAGACGGGCCATCTTTGCCCTTCCACTGTCTAAGAATAACGCTTTTAACTATCAACAGACACAAAGAAATTCAGCTGCTCTGTTCCTGTGAGATTCCTATGAGTTTAGACACATCTGCTAAGATATGTATATATAGCAGAGTCTGAATGAAGCTTTATTTTTATTATATCCTTAAGCATTTGTTGAAATTTTCTGCCAGAATGTTCTTATCTTTTGGAACTCCCCAAACATAGGTCTATATAGCCATTGATGTTTGAACAACTCCTGTGTTATCTACACTTTTGAAAGCCTAACCTATTACATGGGGCCATGTTCTGAAGTCGTTATTCACTCTACATGCATCGAAGTCAAGGGGAGTTTTGCTCGAGTAGAAAGTGGAGTATGGCCTTAGGTTTTGGCCCCTACTAACTATTCCCATTTGCTCTTTGGGAGATTAGGAAAGTGTGTGGAATATGTGCACCATCTGACAATAACCCCTTGCTTCCTTGTAACTATTTCTGAACATATAGGGCAAGATTTTCAATGGAAGCTCTTAGCCTGTGTCTGCAATTTACACCCAAACTCTTCACATTTCACAACTCTTCACTCTGCACACCAGCATCCGCATGTACACCATGAGGTATTTAGAAATCTGTCTGGTATAACTCCAAGGGAATTCAAGGTACTGGTTTCTGTCTGCAAAGCCCTACATGAACTAGGACCCAGCTATCTCAGAAACCACCTCTCCTTCTGAACTGCCATTCCACCTACATTTGCCTAGAACGCTTAAGCTAATCTCTCCCAGGAGAGAAGGCGATGGGAGTTTGAGGCAATGCATTCTAGACTGAAAGTCCTTGCTTCAGGAATTTCCTCTCACTGGTAATATTTCTAAGCCCAAGAATAGGAACATTTAAGACCCAATCCTACATGGGGCAGAGTCAATGTGACTTCAGCGCAGGTTGATGGCACACAGAACCACACAGGGGGCACTCACCACACAGGATGGGGCACTTAGAGAGCACTGTATAATACATCTCTTTTTACAGACTTCTTGTTAACTGCTTGCCTCAGCACCCTTGGCATTCAAACTACTGCCTAGACTTTCTTCGTCTTTGTCTTTTAAAGATGAGGTGCAGCTGGCTGTCTTGGTGTATTTGCTACCTATATTCAGGAAATTGCTCTTAAGCTGAGCTATGTACAGAGCGCCCAGATACTCTGGGGAGGATCACCTTGTAAATGTTTGGTTTCAGAGTAACAGCCGTGTTAGTCTGTATTCACAAAAAGAAAAGGAGTACTTGTGGCACCTTAGAGACTAACCAATTTATTTGAGCATGAGCTTTCGTGAGCTACAGCTCACTTCATCGGATGCAACGCAAAAAGAAAAGGAGTACGATGAAGTGAGCTGTAGCTCACGAAAGCTCATGCTCAAATAAATTGGTTAGTCTCTAAGGTGCCACAAGTACTCCTTTTCTTCTTGTAAATGTTTGTTGTTTTTTCATGCACAAGTGATTGCACATGTAAAATAGTGAGTGCACGTTCCAAATCTGGTTTTGAAAATATTGTCCATAAAATTCTCTTTTCCAAATACATGTAAAATAAATAAGGACTCATGTAACCTGCTGTAATAGATTCAGATACCTGGTATCTGGATCCAGTGCTTCAACCACCTTACAAAACAAACCCGAATCCCAGTCTTATCCAGTGACAGGCATCTCAAATTTGAAGAGAATTTTCTTTTGCAAATTGTATGGTGCTTCCTTTTCCATTGTCTCATGTCTCTTTCTCTTTACCAGGTCACTGGGCTAGCTTTAGGGAAGCCTCCCGATTCTGTTTATCGGTTCTATTAAAATTGAGATCTCAAGAAGAGGCTCATAATGCATAAAGTCAGAAGGTGGCAGGAATGAATTGCCACTGAAGTGATTTGGATAGCAATTATCCCAATAACTCGTTTGCTTCCAAGATTGGCCCTCAGGCAGGTTGTTTAAATTAAAAAAAGAAAATGATATCTTATTTTTTATCTGGTATTTTTATTGCCATGCCTAGATTTTCTTTTTATTGACCTCTGCAAACTTTAGCTGACTTCTGAGTTCTTGGAAGCTGTTTTTTTCATCTTACTTCTTTTTCCCCTTGTAAATTTTACAATATCTTAAAACCACTCCAAAAGAGGTAAACTATGTCCCCTAAAAAATGGAGACGGTGAGGGCTGACATAACCCAATGAAGGGATGCTGGTAAAATTTCAATCTATTGAAGATCTGCTGTGTATTTCTGCCTTTTCAAAATCCAGTTCCAATTGCTCATTTCCTTGTTTTGGCGTTTTTTTTTTTTTTGGGGGGGGGGGGGGGGGTTGGTGTCCTGGATGAAATGGAAAAGAACATTTTAAAAAGGCCTGGAAATCTGTGCTGACCCATCTCTGAGTTAATACACTGAAAACATATCAACAGCAAAGGCATCTGGCCTATCTGGTTGCACTGGGCCTTGAGTCTTCCAGGTCCCCAACACCCTAAACCCAATTCACCTCATAGAGCATCACCGGGATTCTTTGCCTGAAGTCCTGTTATATCCCGGGGTCTGCTAGAGATTTGCATTCCCTAATTGCTGTCCTCCATTGTGGCCTGGGGTGGGGTTGGTGTTCCAGTCAGAAGACAAGCGGGGATGAGGAGAAAAACAGCTACACGAAGATGAGGAACCCCAGTCCTAGGTAGGGAGGGAGCTGGTGGGGAGCCATGCACATATTACTTCACAGAAGTTAGAGCCAGCCTTGCATACCTGATCTGTGAAACTCTCTCAGCTTTCTTAGGCTGACTGAATAATCACGATCTTATCACAGAAAACTTCCTGGAAAATATTCTGAAGATAAGCGGGCCAAAAAAAGGGAGAAGGGAAAGGCTGATGAGGCCTTGCTGATGACATTATGGAAACAACATACAACAGGCTGGGAAAGCTGGTCCACAGTGTGGAATGGTATTTCACCAGCTCCCAGCGACTCGTCAGTACATTGGTGTACTCACAATCAGATGACCCTGTGTGTGCGGGCAGGTTTGTTGGTGACTGTGATGAGTGGGTGAGGGCTGGGCTCAGAGGCGGAACAGCTTCAAGGTTCAGGCAGGGAAGGCCTGGCTTGGCGCTGGATGCACCCGTCTGAGTAATCTCATTCTCCTCAGACGCCTTCTGGTTTTCAGCTGTCTTGGGTTTCTTCCTGAAAATAAACAAAGAAACCTTTGAAGGGACTAACTGCATATTTGGGAAAAGGCATTTTTAGAATCTGTTAAAGATAACTTGCTTTTTTTCTCTCTCCTTAAAGGGAGGTAGCAGGGAGGACTCCATGCCTCTTGTTTGGAAACAAGCTGCTCCTTGTTTTCACTCTGATGCAATGGCCCTGAGACCACATTAAAGCATACAGACCAAGTCAGAAGCTCCCCATTGTGTCCCTACTGACTACATATAAATTAAAACCTGTCTGAGTACTTTACACAGTCTGAGCTCCATGTGACAAATATTGATCAACGCTGTAACACTCTGAATTTAAAGTTATACAGAAATATATAGCAAATGTATCTGGAAAACAAATAAACACTGTTGTTTCCAGTTCAAGAAGTGTGAAAGTTAAGCTGCCTCTTTATGAAGAAGATTATGGGTGCAGGGGGCAAGGATGGTGAAAGGGGGTAATTTAGAGAGGCAAAGGTCATCTATGCAGGTGAAGCAATAAGATTTGGAACCTTACACAACCAGCAATAGCCACACTGCATGTTGGCTTCCTCTACCTCCCTTAAAAGAAGAAAGCCCTTAATTGCTAAGTCTAATATTTGTACTTCCTTAGTGCACTCCATCCAGGACCTCAAAGCACTTTGGAAACATCCAGAATGAAGCCTCAAAAATCCCACGTGCGGTGGGTAAGCATTATTATCCTCATTTTACAGGTGGGAAAATTAAGGCATGAAGAGGGAAAGTGACTTGCCCAAGGGCATACAGCAAGTCTGTCACAGAAAGGAAAAAAGCCCAGATCTCTGTGCTTTAAATCCTAGAAAATGCTACCTCCCTCTTTAGAGAAGTAAGTTACAGCTGAAGCTCTAATTGCAGTGTTTAATTTGCAAAATCACTGTCCTGGAGAAGCAATGACTTGTAACTTTTGGCCAGCAGACTGGCTGTCCTACTGTATGTCTGGATCCAGGCAGGTGCAGTGCTCATGGAAGTGAGCAGAAGGTTATGGGGGGTAAACATAGCAATTCAGGTACTACCTGCCTTGATGGCAGGATGTGTCACATACTGCTGTTCATAGGTACAACCTAATGAAACCTGATTTCAAAAGCTCTTATTTGGCCTAGAATGATGCCCACTTAAAACACAAATAACTGTTGAGGAATAAAATGTTTTCTCTACAACAACAGCTATGCATTATTTTTCACCCAGGGAGATCTTCATTTGTGTTACAGAAGCACTGAAGGTTCTCCAGTTGTTTTACCCAGTTTCCCCACATCACAGCACCATTCTACAAACAGAGCACTGGACCATCCATCACCGTAATTCCTTAAACGACTGGAATGGTTGCTATGTCAGCAGCCCCTTCTGAAGTGCCTATTGCCCTGGTAAATGCAAATAAACAAAACAACCAGATTTCTCCTATATTCTCCACCATCAAAATCCCCACTCAATGTGTCTTGCAAAGATACAGGCTCATTAAGACAGCAAAATCATACCTTTGAGAAATAGTCCTGCCTCTTGCCTATCTTTTTATTTAACAGATTTTACAAAACCTGTTCTAGGGTCCAAGCACCAGAAAGGGGGGGGAGGGGAAGAGAGAGAAAGAGACACACACAAGAAAGAAAGAGCATCTATCACGCAACAGAGAGCAAAGCCACTTTGCCATTAATCGAGAACATTGTCTCCGGTTATATAAAAGAATTATATAAGCCTGGCATATCTGAGGGCATAGCATGTGGAAGCTCTTGTCAAACCTTGGTGGCTGCCAGTTCTAGCTGGTCACCTTCAGAGGGCAGCAAAGCACCATCTGGCTCCAGGCTACATTGCAGTGAGACAAAACCTCCCTAGAATCTTCCTCCTGGTCACCATGCCAGAGGTTAGTCTGCCAAGCTGCTGCTTTTTCTTTTTCTTTTTTTTTTTTTAAATTCTTTGCCGTAAGTGTTAAAATTACACACTCCAATGAAGTGTCTCCTCAGCTGGAAAATGAAAGCTCAAGTGAAAAAAGTTAAACAGGCCCGCCCTCAGGTCCCCCCCCCCACCAATAAAACCCAACCGAGCACCCAAACCCAAAGTAAAACAATAGAAAAAAGGAAGGAAAATGTGAAAAAGAAAAAGAAATAAAGAAAAGGCAGACACTGCATAAACAAACACAAAGCAAAACTGGGTGAGTACACACACACAGAGGCATGGAGAATCCAGGCCAAGCACCCCGGGTTTCCTCATGCCCTAGTGACTGGGTTCAGTGGACAAAACTACATGGCTGCAGGCACCTGTCTTGTGCTGGTCAGTTCTGCTTGGACCTCCCAAATTGGATGAAAAGCACAAAAACTTTTTGGTTTTCCCACTGCTCATGTTTCTGTTTGCAAAGAGGCTGTTCCAGGGTTTTAGACGGGAGTTTTAGGTGAATCGAGGCTGAGTTAGATTTGTTGTTAACCCCAGTGGTGCTGGCAGCTTTAGTGTATTTTATGTTGGGGGAGCCACCCTTCAGAGGCTTTCCCACTGCTCATGTTTCTGTTTCCAAAGAGGCTGCTCCAGGGTTTTAGACGGGAGTTTTAGGTGAATCGAGGCTGAGTTAGATTTGTTGTTAACCCCAGTGGTGCTGGCAGCTTTAGTGTATTTTATGTTGGGGGAGCCACCCTTCCCAAAATCAGAGGCTTAGCGCAGTGGAGAATACTCTGTGCCATACACTATATGGTAGGGAACAACATATATTACAAATATGTTGAAAATTCTGATCTCACTGACACCAGAGTAAATCTGAAGTAACTCTATTAGCTTCAGTTGAGTTATTCCAAATTTGTAACTCAACTGAAGCTAACAGAGTTACTTGACTAACTGAGGCAAGAACTGCATCACTGTAAACTGCATGAAAATCAGACAGTTTTGAAATATTTTAAGTATACTTCATACAGAGAAAGGTCTGAAAAATAAATTGAGCATCTCAGCATCTCAGCCCTCAAAATTCCAGCATGCTTGAAATCTGGATACCAATTCTGCTGCTAAAATCTACTTCTGGTCACACAGTCTATTGCCACATGGCAATTTATTTTAGAAACTTGAGTAAGGAAAGTATACCTTTTGTCCATGAGAGCACTTCAAACATCCTCACAGGCTAACTCTTGTCACATTTCCTAGGGCCTGTAGAGAAATATCCCCCCTTCCGTTCATTCCCGGTACCTTCCTCCCTCTGCACATGTACATACACACACAAGTCTCTTTCACAGCACTGTTAGTTGTGAAGCTTTCAGGCAATGCCAGTTCTTATTCAGCCAGTAGTGGATCTGGGGGGCCAAGGTAGTTGGAGTGGCTGTACATATGGCGTAGTAATAAACATCCGTGGTAATAAACATCCGTGGTAACAGATTTACAACAACTAAGTGTTTGTCGTCACCTCAGTTAATCCGAGTTACAACTCAAGTGTTGCCCCTAACTTATGTCCCATCCTCACACACAAAGCCTGCGCTCGAGTGTGTTGATGCTTTTAACTTGAGTTGGTTGACCCATCATAGAGTACAGGTGACAGCTCATATTAGCACAATTTGTCAGCTGCTAACACTAGTGCACACTAGTGTGTTGCTAATCCAACCACTCTGTGCAGCTCAAGTATTAGCTTACAGTGTGGCTGCTCTCCCTCAGACTAGGCTAACTTGAGAGGAGTTCACTCAAGTGTCGATAACTTGAGTTAATTCTGCAGTGAAGAAATAGCCTGAGTGCCATGTTGCTAAATAATTTCTACTTCTCTTGCATCACAAGCACTCAGAATCAAGTACAGAGGCAGACCAGAAAATGTTTTAACTATAGGCTAAAAAAGCAAAGAGGAGTCCGGTGGCACCTTAAAGACTAATAGATACATTTGGGATAAGCTTTTGTGGGTAAAAAACCCACTTCTTAAGATGCATGGAGTGAAAATTACAGATACAGGCATAAATATATATCGGCACATGAAAAGAAGGGAATTACCTTACAAGTGGAGAACCAATGTTGAAGGCCAATTTAGTCAGGGTGGATGTAGTCCACTATAGGCTGTGGCCCCAGTGACACTATGGATAGCATCCTCTACCCCCATCTCCAATCTCTTTCCTCTCTGAATGGGTTTATTTGCTACCATTGCTCTCAAGGGAGACAGTATATTATCAGGAGGCCCTCACAACAGAAACTATTCCAAATCAGAATGCTGTGGCCCTACTACATGTACTCAGTGGAAAGGGAAAGGAGGCAATGATGCTGTCTGGCACCAGGGAAATAAGTGTTCACAGCATTACTCCTCTCCTTTCTTACTGATCAGAGAGCTTTCCCTGTATCTAAGTAACTTAAACACATGAGAGGGAACCAGCAGGAGGAGGGAAGCTCAAGTTAGGGAAACATCAAAGCCAACTTAGAATTTAGAGAAAACGTATTAGAAACAAGGCTTGGCACTCACTTTGATCAGAAATTACCTATGTAGGAGCCCAGGCACTGAGGCCTTATGAATGGTCCCCTCCCCATTTCTCCAATCCCCAAGCTTAGACTCCTATAGTCAGTGCTATGGACAGGCAGCAAATCCCAAACCGTTTATTACACAACGTGTTCTTATCTCCTTATTCCAGGAGGTAAATTGGAGCACTGTCTCACTTCAGTCAGAAGTTTCAGAATGTGACCGCTGGTTGGCTGTGTCAAAAGGAATGGAAGAGCTGGATTTGGCTGGTGCATAAACAAATGGGAGAAGGAGGCAACAATGGCTGTGGTTTGGGTTTGGTGGGAGGGGCAGCTTCTCTAAGTGACCATAGAGTATTCCAACGTCATTGCAGTTTGTACATCTTCCCAGATTCTTCCTCTGAGCTGGCTACAGTACTTAGCAGTACCACATAACAATTTCACCTGTGGGTGTCAGTGTAATGCACTACTTCAATACATGTGATCATGTTGCCTTCTAGTAACGAACAGCCTATTTACTGCCAGCTAACAGAGTTACTCAGTTTCATAAGGCTATGAATCAGGCCCCAGGTGCGGGTGGTCTGATCCCCAGGGAGGACCACGCTCTTTCTCTGTATGTGGTTGTGGTTTATTATATTAGCTCTTCCAGACATTGAAGCTGAGTCTGAAAACACTCAAGGCACCATCATCATCTTTATCCTCATTATAAAGGAAAACAGGGCCAACACACTGGGGAAAGGACACTATGGTAGATAGCCCCGATGTATAGAATCATAGAAGTTAGACATGGCGAAGACTTATTTATCTTACTCAACTAGTCAGTGCAGGATTGTTCCTTAGAGTTCATTTAGTATGGTGTCATCCAGACTAGTTTTAAATGGCCCTTGTAATGAGGCTTCTACACAATTCCTTTGGAAGACTCTTCCACAGCCAGATACATCTTTTGGGAAGTGTTTCATGATATTCACCACTTAAAATATTTCCCCTTCTTTCTTGGCTGTATAATCTTCAAATATCCATAGACTGTTATCAAGTCCCCACCATGCATTAATCATCACTTAACCAAACTGCACTTATTTAGTAGGTCTTTCAAACTTTTCTTATAAATCAGTCCCTCCAACCTCTGATCCTGCCGAAGTGCCAATATCTTTTTGGTAACGAAGTATCCCCCCTTTTATGTATATAAGTACTGCAGTGTTCTGTCATAAAGGTCTAGAAACCTGACATCTCACAATAATGCAGCTACAACATGATTTTAGGTACTGAATGTAGAGTAGCGTAATTTTTTGTGTCTGTCTATTTTAAAGGCAGAACGGATCAGAACTGATTGGGTGTGGTAGACTCAGAGCTATATAGGTAGGGAGAACTATTTCCTTGTGTCAGGATGCCTCTCAAACTCAAAATTGCACTTAGTTTTCTTGCTACCATATTGCATTGCAAACTCACACGCAATTTGCTGTCCAGCAATCCTCCTCAGTCTCTTTCAAACATTACGTCTCCCCAGGTTTCTCCCTCACAACAATTATCTGTGTTTGGGATTAATTTCCCCCAGATGTATTAACATGTCACAACAAGCAAACCTCTCAGTCTGGTCTCCCTCACAGACAGGCAATTTAGTTTGCTCAGCTGCTAGCATTTCCCACATGTCAGCTAGCGAACGTTTGAGACCCTTTGAAACAGACATCGGCCCGAGTCCCAGTTCTGGAAACGGACCCAAATGCTCTGTGTCTGAGGTTCTCCACTTTTAGAAGCATATCAAACCCATTTCAACTGATGCAGGTTATTGAAAAGATTCAATTTCTCCTGGTTACTCTTCAGTCCAGCGTGATCTGGGATTAGTGTGTGAGACAGGGCACCTGAGTGGTTTCTTATGAGTTTCTACTAGTTACTTCTTTGAGCCCCATCACAGAGCACAACCCACTACCAAACAGCTGAACTGAGTAAGGTATAGGTGAGCCCAAAGGTAACCAAGATGCCTCAGGCCCTTCAGATCAGCATCTGTTAGCATGGGGAGGTGGTGAGTTGGTAAAGGTGGAGGCTGAACTCTCCAGCCTCTAGAAAAGGGACTTATTTGTGGGCAGGGCTGGGGTGCTATGGCAGCAGAGAAAATACAGAGCAGGTGCCTTTCACATTCTCTAGAGTAAAGCTTTTCAGTGATAACTACAAAGATGAATTATTATTTAATGGTCAAATTATGATTGCTCCTGTGTGAATGCACTGGGAAAGGGAGGTGACAAAAAGGTTAGAATGAGCCCTGCCTTCCCTAGTGCATCTGTAAAGGAGGCAGTCATAATAAGGCCATTTGCACTCCCTGAGCACAAGGGATCAAGCAGAGATGCCACATAACTGTTGATAGTGGGGGGCGGGGGGGGGGAAGGGCACAATTTAAAGGTTCTGGTGGTATGCAGCAGGGTTCAGGGCAGGGCAAATAAACCCTAGCAGAAATCTGAGGGGGGGGCACATGACCCCAGGTGACCCTCTGCATAGTCAAGGATATGTTAGCATTGCTAGCAGCACTACACACCCGAAGGAGTGTGTCTGGATGGGCTGGGTCATGGTTAAGCCCTGCTCCCTGGAATATCAGCTAGTGCTTGGAGGACAATGCCAGGGGATTGCTAATGATGTAACAAAGACTGCTACTGACTGAGTTTCCACCCTCCACACTCCAAGTATTACACCTAACAGAGGCATAATGTCTCCCTCCAGCCACTGTCCCCTGATGAGGAGCATCTGTAGTACCCAAGCAAGCATTCCACTGACTTTTTGAGTCATAATTTGGCATTAACATAGTTAGTGCACACAGTATATATATATAAAGATCGAGATATCTGGCTTTTCCGGTTTTAAAAACATAGGAGAGAGCAAGCTATTCATCAGAATTTTTAAGCAATATTTTTTGAGTGTTTCACTACACATTCATCTCCCGCCTGCATGTATGATACTCATGCCACTCCTGATATCAGTGCTTCTCACTGTGAGTCCTGACCCTCTCTCAGATGTGACATTGACAATATGTGATGTGTGGTTAGAAACTGACTATGCAAGACAGAGAGATGAGTATGTTCAGTTAAAAACAAACCAACCAACCCACCCTGAGAGGAGCACAGAAGTCTGACCAGATACCTGACTACAAAACTAAGATGGAAAGATACACAGAATTCTGAAAGCAGCACCACAAAAAGTTACAAGAGACAGAAAAATCTGAACAGAACACAAAACTGGGATGGGAGGTAGGGAGACTTGATCAGAATGGCACGGGGATCCAGCCCGAGCAGGATAAAACTATAGTGTGAGGCACAAAAAGCCTGAGCATTGAAACAGGAAGCTACAAGTGAGAATCAAGTCAATTTCACTAGAGCAGTAAAAACAAAAAACAAAAAAAACCCTATAGTAAGAGGAACAGAGATCTGTCCATTACTGGTTAAAACTATAAGATTATGCCCTCCAGGGCAGCAGGTAAGAGTTCATTTCAGAACACTGTGAAACTACAAGAGACAGAAAACCCACTGAGAACATCAGGAAGCTTCACTGAGAAGCACAGAGTCCAACCAAGCTTCTGCAAAACTCCAGTGACACACTGAGACCCAGCCTGAATTATACAGAACTACAAGAATCATTGAGACTTGACAAGAGCAACTCAAAACTATAACGAGCTGCAGGGAAACCAAACTGCACTGCACAGAACTGCAACAAGAAATAATATGATTGCACCAGACCAGTAACTCTACAAAAGACAAAGAAATCTAATAAAAAAACAGGGCAAAACACCACTGAGAGACATGAAGACACCACATTAAACTTGAGTAATAGGCAGGGGACTCCTACCAGAGCAGGGCACAGCTAGAAGATGCAAAGAGGTCAAACCACTGCTGAACTACAAAACCAGGCCAATACTTACCAACTTTTTTACTGGTTTGTTTTTCACCCCACTTACTTCCCAGGTAAATGTGTAATGTAAAATTTAGCTTGTGTTAACCAGCAATGGCCAGGTGTTGAAGGTTTTTGGGTGTTTTTTTGTTTTTGTTTCCTTTTTGCTGAAACAAGAAATCTTTTGTAGGACATAAAATTTACTTACAGTGGTTTCCAAATGGTGTTACTCTTCAGGTAAATCACTCCAAGCCTTGGCCCTAGTGCAGACATTCATTGGGGCAGGGGACAGAGAGAGGCTGTGTCTGTACTGGAAAGAAACAAAAGGAAAGGAGATGGGGGAATTGTTAATAATTTATCAAGAGTGAGAGAATTTGCTGCAAGGTTAATCAGTATTCTCCACATCTATATGGCAGAGTGAGGCCTAGCAGGGCAAAATTCTGTCCTCTGTTACATCTGGGAAACCCCAGCTATAAATGAGGATAGATTCCGGTCCCTCATCTCCATGGCCTAACCATCCAAACTATTTTGGGTAGGTAAGATAGGGGAAATCAAGCAGCAAACTGCCACACAATAGAATTCCTTCCTGGTCTTGCAGGTTGCCTGCTATGACTGCAGCTGCACTGAGCAACAGCAGGAGCCCTAATGTAGAAGGGGCACCAGAATTTTTCCCATCATGTGATCTAACCCTGCTCAGAGGAGAAGACAGAAAGAGCTGCCTCTAAGCTAAAATACAGATGAAGGAAGGAAAAGGACCTGCCTTTCTCCTCCTGCTTTCTTTGTATCACATAAACAGTGGCTAAAATAAAAGTGTATCAGTCCAAAGGCAGAAACTCCACCTACTTCCTCATTTGGACACCAGTGGGTGCTACTTTAGTGACAAAAACCAACCAGGGAGATAATTTATTCTCAGTCTTTCAGCTAACATCAAACCTTAGTAGCAGTTTTATATCTTAAATGTCTTCTCTGGAGGCCATATGCTGCCCTGAGGAGGAGGTAAACTCAATGAGCTAATACAGAATGGGCCCCCAAAAAACCCTTCAGAACCGAGCATCCTTGATATTTGGTAGAAGGGGGAATTCAGTATCCAGACTTGACTTTTGCAATGGTTCCTGCTTTTATAACTGGCTTGACCAAATCTCTGGATCGGAACTCTACGAAATATGGGGATTTTTGAAATCTTTTGTGATTGAATCCATGACTAGACTAATAGGGCTTCTCTTTCTCTAACTATTATAATCCTTTGGTAGTTGACTGTGGAGGATGGAAGTGTATCTTAAACCAACATCCAGATGACAAGCTAAATCCTGCTCACTTTACTCATGCAAGTAGCTCCATGGACATCAGTGTCTCCAATCCTGCCCACAATGGTGCTACTTGCATGAATATAGGATTTTCAGTAGGATCAGTGAAGAAAAACGAATATTTGCTTTATCAGCAAAATCAAACAAACCCACAGGTGAACAAAAATGTTACAAAGTGTCACTGTTATTTCACAGGTAATTAACATTACTGAGCATTACTCTGAATGTATGCTAGGAAACTCATCACAATAATATTCAAAACCACTAATTAATAGAGCAGACACATTGGAATGAGTGCCTCCCAATACAATTAAGTATTCTCAGTGCATTTTAGATGACACTGTAATACTGCATTTCACAAAGCATACTTTCAGGATCAGTTTAATGTACACCTTTTGTCATAATGACGGCTAATGGCAAGCTGGATCTGTATAGACAGACGATGCACCACTTGGCAGTTACACTTCACAGGGGCTCAAGCACACATTTTCTCTGAGGTTCCAGTTTTTGTAGGCACACACCCCTCCCTAAAGTTTGTTTTGAATTTCATATTTAAACGAATCTGAAAGCTCAATACAAAACTTATTCAGAACCACTGAGTTTAACCTATGTTTGGAGTGGAGCCGTAAGTCAGTTCCTGATTTGCTTGAAAGCTTCACAAACCACAGTGACAAACATCAAGGGTTGAATGTCAAGGGTGTAATGATGCCCAATATGTGCATGGTTTTAGATTTCATTCATTTAGATTTCATTAGATTTCATTTATATTTACATTCAGCATAAGATTTCCTTTCAATTCTTCTCCCTGCTTACCTTGTTTTCCACACACCCTTCATCTCCCCTTCTATTAATTTCAACCTTGCTTTCTATGTACATTTCATCCATGTCATTCTGTCTTTTATTCTGCCCCTCACCCCACCTTTTTATAGTCAAAATCCTGAAGTCCTTACAGAAGATCCAATCATACAGTTTATCTGCATGTTTAACTCCCACAATAGATTTTCAGGCCCCCAGTCCTTCTTCAGCCAGACAACATGTCTATTGCCTAGAAATTTCACACAAGTCAAGTCTAAGGGGTGACAGAGTTAGCCAGATGTATTTTGTTACATCTCTTTTTTTCTGTGTCATTTGTTGCGCCTCTGGTGTTTAGGACTCTAATCTAATAGATCCTTGGTTGTGGCATGGCCAGCACTCACCCTGTGGTTCATAACCAAGCATGGCAGGAAGAAAGGATGTTGGGGATGGGCTGTTCACAATCACATATGGTCATCAGGTATTTGAACTCCCATTGACAGTCAACTGGATTTAGGAGCCTTGCTCCCTTAGGTATTTTTGAAAAATCCACTCTGGGTGAAGAGTATGAAGAAAATTGTAAGTCCCAGAACACTTAGCCAGCTTCATAGTTCCTTTCTTGAGAGCTTCTTGCATGGCCTGAACAGCTTGGCTGTTTTCGTTCAATAATATGCATTAATCGCATCAGACTAGTAATGATTAAATATTAAGGATTTAATATTAAAAAATGCTGTAGTGGGATACATGACACAGCTGATTTTATTTAAAATACAAAATCAATGAAACTGAAGGTTGATCAGACCTGGGGGCGGGGGGACGGGACTGGGGGGGACAGACGGACAGACAGACACAGCAGGGAAAGCAGCATCCAGAAACACTTTAGGAAACGGGTCTTGAGCCAGATGGGAAGGCCAACAGATGACATGGATTTTGGAGCATAAAACATCTTTCACAAATAACAGTAAGGAAGCAGGGGACTGGGTGTCAGGATTCCTAGGTTCTCTCTGTGATTCTGCCACTGACTCACTGTGTGAGTTTTGGAAAGTCACATAGCCCCACTGTACCTTGGTTCCTTCTGCTATAAAAGAAGAATATTAACATCTACTCCACAGGGGTGCTACGAAGCTTAATTAAGATTTTGAAGACACTGAGTTTCTTCCATGAATGCACTATGGAAGTACAAAGAATTAGTTAAAAACTTTCCATTAATGTTACTAACTTGGGTATTTTATATATATTTATACATATTTACATGTATTCCAACCCACCCAAATCTTATTTAGTATTTTAGAGGAGGACAACACATTAATCATTTCATTATTTGTATTAAAGAAGGTCCATTCATGACAGCAGTGAGGTACTTCAGATTGTAATTTAAGAGGTGCACTTTAGGTCAATTTCTGTGTTGGCTTCAGTAGAGTTGCAAGGGACATAAAGTCAGCACAAAATGTGGTCTTTTATAATAGTGCTGATGATTAATGGGCTCCTTTACCATAACTCCACATCCTGATGCTCTGATCCTGCTCTTTCCCTTTCTGTAATTTGTGTCTTCAACCATCTTTATTTGTTTGCTACCTTACCTGAACTGTTCATTAATCAGCACCATCGATCAGAAATGGTCTGTCAAAGCCTATTATTTAAATTTCACAAAAACAGGTGGTGTTCCTACTCTGCTCCTAACACAGTACACACAAGCAAAATAATCTAGACTTATCCACTTTCTTGTGGTTTCCTTTCTTGTTAACTTAAATAATAGCAAACAAAAGCTACCTGCCAGTTCTTGGACCTGATCTTGGCTGTTTCCAGGGGTTGTTTCTTGCAGGGCCCCTCTGTCTCTGTCCCTAACTCTAGTTCCTTTTGCCTCAGGCACCCGACAACTCCTTTTCTACTCCCTGTTTGGAGATAAAAAGACTCACATGATCTAGATGCCATGGTCAGTCAGCAAAACAGCTATGCATTTCTGTGCAGGGATTCAGTATCTGATATCCGGATCTGGGGTAATTCTCTCTCAGTGATACATGGTCAAATGGGTTCAATTTTGTAGTCAAAAGCTGATTTTTGAGATTGACAGTGCTGCAAACCTGCACTGGGATCTGAAAATCTTTGTTTCTTTTGCCTCTTATATCATAACCAGCGAACTAGTTTGTTGATGATGTGTGAGGCAGCAAATAATTCCACTTGCTGTCCTCATGTGGTATTGATTCTGCAGGACTAAATGGCGGTAAGAACTTGCTTATGTCATTAAAAGGAGCAGATCTGACTCTGAACACACATAGGGCAGATCTCTTGAATAAGAAGGAACTATTTTTACAGCCACTTTCCTGATCAGAGAGATATTTTAAATCTGGGTTGTCCAGGCCAAGTATAGTTTTGGTCTTTGTCATTATTACTTTCTGGAACTGGAGACAACCAGAAACATATTTGGGTGGAATTCTTCAAGCAACTGCAAGGAGATGGCGCTATCCAGCATATCAGGTTCAAGAGCTGTCTAGTGGCACAAATGAATGATTCTAGGTCCTCTAGAGTAGGAATGATACTGATCCTTTGGAATGGTACGATATGCACCCTGACAAATATGTACTGCGGACATCAGTGTAGAAGTTGGGCCCTCCTCCGAGCAGTCAGTAGATAACCAGCTGTGCTGCTTTGCACCAAGGAGGGAGAGGAAGACAGAATTCTCTGTGTGTGTGTGTGTACTACTGCACACAGTACACCTGTACAACAGAGGGCAGAACTTGAACCTCAGAAAACATGAAATCTCAGGAGCACAGGGCACCCTGTAAGAAGACCAGACTGTGGTTTGTTCATAGCAGATAGAGCTTTAATAAATACCACCAATGAAGGGAAACTTGCCTTTCCTCTGCCCTGCTAGGAGCATTGTGTATCCATTTCAGACATGTGGTCCTGAAACTCAGACAATCATTCCTCCATGGATTGGATATTTGTAGATAAACCATTTAAATGAGATGTACTGGGATGCTGCTTTAGTCTGGTAAAGGCCAGTTTCTCATAAATATATCTTTGTAAAAAATACTGGAGAGAAATACTTTCCTTCGAATCCCAAGGGTTCCTATCAAAATCTGGAACAGCAATTCATGTTTATAGTAAAGGCTGCATCATGTTCCCAGTATTTGTCATACAAAATCTCTATTACTTATCTGTATGTATTTATCTCTTTCCCTAGCCGCCACCCCCTCCCCCCACTTTTTTATCTGACAGTGTAACATTTCACCATGCTTAAGCCGCAATTCTTTGCTTAAGCTGGAATTTGGTATTTTTTTTTAAAAAAGTCCTGATCCCATCATAATACACTGAATTGTCAGTTCCTGGAGAACTAGCAGGCCAGAGAGGAGGATTTATCAAGGGGCTCTTGTGAATTTTTGTGCTCCTGCGTCACTGATTGGATTGACTCTTAAGTAGTGTTCATGGTCAGTATCTGATATTCCTTTTCCCTTTGCAATAACAGTTCCCAGTTCAAAGTCTCCCCTGTCTAAAGAACAAGCCCCTTCCTGCCAAAATCCCACAGAGTATAAATGATCCCTCCTGCCACAATGTGCTGCTCTTCATTGTGTCAGCTCAAACACCAATGGCCCAACACTGTGCTAGCAGCCACTGGAGAGGTTGACTTTCATTTAAGATATAAAACAGAAGACCTGGCTATTTGCTGTTAAGAAAGATCTCATCAAGCCCAGATTTATGCACAGGCATAGAAAAGAAAAACTATCTCACTCACATAAACCTGGTATGTCTAATATATAATGTACATATATTCCTTTACTACATTTTTAAAATATCTTATTCAAATTTTGAAAATACATTATATCACATCCAATTCTGTCTATTTACATTCATATAAAGTGTCCATCATTATTGTATTTGACTGCCTCACAAAATTACAAAGTGTGTAAACATTTCCTATCACCCTATAGAAGTCAGACATGAGTAAGGGAGACAAATATTTGAGGCCTGATTCTGGTTTCGCTTGCGCAGATGGAAATAAAGAAGAACTCTCCTGTGGTGAATGGAGTGACACTGGTGTTAGGCCTCTGGGGTAGGGCCTGTTTCATACCTGCATTAGTACAGCACTCCTCACAGTGGAGCCCCAATCCTGACTAGGGACTCTGGGTGCTGTCCGAAAATATATACCATACTACTTCTACGACTAAAACCAGTGTGAGCTCGGAAACAGGCTCATAAATGTATGTGCCAAGAGTACAACACTAAGACACAGCCTTGTACTTACAATGAGTCAGATGTATGAGTTAGGAGTTCAAAAAAGGAGAACAAGGTCATAGATAGAGGAAGAATTAAAGAAGAAAAAAAGCTTCCCTTCAGAAATTTTTTGAAGCCACAAGCAGCAGCAGTCATTGAAGATGGCCAATGCAGCAAGAGCGCAGCTGCTTAGTCACCAAGAAAAACATTTGGACAGAATGACACTGTCTTGCAATTGCAGTCGAATAAAGGTGAATCCACTCCCAGAAACCATTATCATCGCCAACGCCCCTGCACTGAAATATGAGTTGCCATCACTGCACCCACTAGGGACCAAGAAAATGACTAGGAATTAACATTGTAACAGTAATGTATCCATCCCCTCCACTGCTTTGGCTAGTTATGACAGATGAGCTTCATGAACATTTCATTGCCAAGGAACCCTGTCAAAATATTGGTGATTTCTCCAAATCTGTTCAACATCATGGAGATGTCAAATGAAGCCTGAAAGGACATTATTTTTGAGGCAGAACAAAAACAATGCGAGTATCAGAGAGAATGGCTCATCTATTCTTCACAAACTGGTTCAGTTTATTGCTATGCTTGCAAACTTTTCAGCACCTCTCCAAAACAACAGGCTCTTAGCTCCACAGGTGTCAATAAATGGAAGAATTCCTGAAAGAGGAAAAGATCTCCATTTCTCATAGATAAGAGGGTTGCAAACTGACAATCGATTCTCACCTATGTACATTGACTGTATAATATAACTCCTGGCAACTATCCTGGAGAGAATGGTCAGAAGTGTACAACACTTAATGTAGTACAGTTTGGTCCTTTTTGGTGGCCACAAGATCCTTGGTTCTCACTCTTTCATAGTTATTTGCAAACAGCAGGCTGGATTCATCCCTTTCTGGCTAATGAAAAGAAACTGGCTGCTAACTGATCCATTCCTGAGGTTCACCTTACAATAAAGATGCTGTAAGTATATGCAGTAACTATGCAATATAGGTCACAATCCTCCCCGGTGTAGTTCCACTGATGTGAATGGAGTTATACCAGGTATGAATTTGGACTTATCTGATCAACTTGTCACAGATATGCAGAGAACAAAAAGAAGCAAATGAAAATTTGGATTCATCATGTATTTTCATCTACTCATCCATTTCTAACACACCAATCACCAAAATGTATTAAAATGGGCAAATGCAAGAATTAAAAATATCTCAGCATCATCTTGGCAGAATTATTTTCCTCCCTTAGCAAGATTTTAGCAGATGACTTTCTGTGGAGAGAGATGTCTTTTAGGAAGAAGAAAACTTGCTAGCTAATATGAGAATGTGATGGTCTGCACTATTATGGTCACAATTTTTACAAGACTATGATAAATTTTGTACAAAGTATGCCTTGTGATGTATCATTTGAAAACTCATAATCTGCTGAACATTACTGTCCTGGTAAAAATGTGTATCAACATTGTACGTAAAGTTATAAGTTTCTACAATATAACATTGCTATAACATGCTCCAAGTTTAAGAAAAGCAGGCCCAAACCAATTTCTCAGGAACAAAGGACAGACTAACACCCAGACAGGTGTTAAAGATCTACTACATGCTTAAGCAGCCATTCTCCAGCAATAGGAAGGTGTAAACAAGAAATTTACATTTCTTCACAGGGATGGTTCAACCCCCACCTCCACAAGAGACTACTTGTCGCCTGCACCCCAGATGGGGGTAATCCTCAAAGAGGGGTGGGTGGTGAGAGAGAGAGAGAGAGAGAGAGTGAGTGGTCTCCACTTCACCTCTTTCCTCCTTCATCTCTGCTCAGGTCATCAATGACTCTCAAAGAACTGAACTAAGGGAAGTGTCCAAGGTTGAAAGGAGACCCAGCCTGTGAAATTTACCACAGTGTATGGTAAGGCAAAACCTTTTGCTTTTAAGTTCACTTAACTTGTTGAGTTAGGTATTAGCTTGTGTTTTACACTTTTATTTTCTTTTTGTAACCAATCCTGACTTTTATACATCATCACTTGTAATCACTTAAAATCTATCTTTCTGTAGTTAATAAATGTGTATTATTGTTTTATCTTAATGTGTTTGGATTAGCATGCATGGGAAACTCCATTTGGGATAACAAGGCTGGGGCATATATCATTTTCCTTTGATGAAATGATGGACTTTCTATGAGCTTGAATTGTTCAGTAGTAGGCTGGACAGTATAAGACACACATTTCTGGGGAACAAGGCTGAGACTAGGGAGTTGTTGGTATTGCCCTGTTTGTAATTCATGAATGGCTGGCCATAGCATTCATGTATTCAGCTGGGAGTGATTTTACATGCTAGGGGCTATGTATGAACTGGCCAGAAGTTGTTGTTTATACAGAAAAGAGTGTAAAAGGCACCCCAGGCTAGAGAATTGAGGGGACACAGATATTCGACAGTCCAGATTGTACCCTAGGGAATGTCACAGCAGGCCCATTTGAAAATATGAATTTTGCATTGTGCTCTAAGAGATGCAAGACATAAGCTCTCCTTAACCTTGTAGGGTAAGGAGTTCATAACCAAACATCCTTCACTGAGAATGTCTCATCCCCAGCTCCTGAGATTCTCACCATGCTAAAAATGCTAAGTTTCACATGATGTTACCAGCAACAGCATCCCAATTCTCTTGCAAGTCAACAGTTATAAAATCAGTAACAAACCCAGTGAAAAGACTAGGTAAAAAGAACCAGCAACATACTTTTCCAGATGTTCATATGGCTCTTCCTGTATACTTGATGATTCCAGACTCAAATTACACAGCTGAATGCTCATTTAATTTATGTTGAAAAGGATTAAAGAAAAATACACAGGATCCATGGTGAGAGAGGGAAACTCTGAGCTTTGGCTCCATTATCCATTGAGTGATAACTGACTGCAGTCTTGGAGTTTGAAGATTGATCAAAGAGATTGCTTCCTGAAAAACAGGGAGAAAGCCACCGTAGACTTCATGTTTCACACTTCAGTGACAAAACACTAGGTTTAGAAGTTTTAGATGAACACATGAATTTATTCCAAACCATTGTTTAACCAAACTGATGGTTATGCACACTTGTGAAATATATCATTTTAAATATCAAGTCACTGAATGCAATAGGTCCTGAGGTCAGATGTATATTTGTTATAATGATTTGATATTTTAAATAAATTAATGTATTAACTGTCTCAACACAGGATTCCTTAAGTATGTCTAAAATGTACAGATGACAGCTAAAGCTGCCATGTTAGGATCTGGCTTTCAAAAAACTGTACGTCTGGTAGGAAAGGTTGGATTCAGAATTTGAGTGCAGACCTATTTGTAATGAATTGTATGTGCTACTTTTCACTTCTCTCCTGAAAGTGTATATAGTGTGGCTCACACAGAATGATTGCTGAATATCAGTAGCTGGTAAAATGATCCCTGTTGCATATGGCATAGGGCATTAGTAAGGATAAAATAATAATACATATTATTTTAATTGTTCTTATTCCAGTATTTGCCAGTCTTACTCACTTGGGGTTTATTGGAGTTCAGTATTTAGCTCTCTCCTGTGCATATTAAGGGATATTTCTCCGGTTATTTCAAAAGGCTTTGAGAAAAACTGAAGGCAGTTGCCTCTACTGTTAGATAAATGCTGCTAATGTAGGAGCGCTGTTTTCTGAGTACTATAAAGACCATTTCCAACTCCTTAGTTTCTTCTCCTTTGACAGCAGAAGTTACTACGTAGAATGGTTTAGATGTGTTTTTGCTGAAATTTACATCAGTCTTCCAGGCACTGCAGGGAGTGGCCCAGGAACCCTGGCTTTGGGTGAGTAACAGCTTCTGTAATCCTTTGCCTTTCCAGGAAGGTGGCGTTGTAGGAAATGGTGTAAGTGTGTTGGTTTTGTCGGGCTCACAAATACTCCATTCTCATATCAGCAAGAGGTTCTGAGGGGAATGGTGCTGGATCGGCTGTTAGGGAAGCTCAGACCTGCCCTGTGCCAGCAGAAATCACTGCAGAGAATGATGTAGGTGAGTGGGGCTGTGGTGGAGCTCTCAGCTACTTTGATCCCTGCCTCTCCCAGCAGGAGGCACTCTAGAGAATGATGCAGAAGTGCTGGCTGTAGGAGGCTCACAACTATTTTAGTCTAATCAGATTTCACAATTTGCTCTAATGAACAGTATTGGCAGAAGTTCAAAGCTACTCCAGGTCTTAACTCTCCCGGCACATGACTATAAAAATGATGTAGATGTGTTAACTACAGAGAAGCCAGAAGCTGTCTTGGTTCCAGTCTTCCCCAGCAGAAATAACTGAGAAAACAGAGTAGGAGTGCTAGCTCTGGTCACAGCTACTTCAGCCTCACACAGCATAGTGGAGACCCTGTTGGGAATGGTGTAAAGAGTGCTGACTGTGGTCCATTGCCAAAGCTCCTGCAGACTCAGCCTCTCCAGGCCAATGCCACTGACATAGATGCATCAGCTCAGTGAATCTGGGAGACTTCAAGAGATCCCGAATTAGCAGCAATCTCCTCTCCTGATAACCCAAGTCCTCCGCTTGAGAGGAAGAAGATAGCAGGAGAATAGCTGTACTCAGCCAGCATTGATTTCTCTAGCCTTTTGTCTGTGTCTGCTTTCTGTCTCGTTTGGAGGTGGTTACTGTTACTACAAGTAGCATGAATCATGTCTCTGTTAAAAAACAGAGCTTCACTTGTCTTACATAACCCCTGGTAACTGAACGTCTAATAATAGCAAGCCATTTCCAGGTAGGGAATCTGTCTACCTACCAGACATACACACACACTCCCAGTGCTCTCACTACAGGGAGGGAGTAAAGGTGATTTTTAAAAATTCTGAATTACAGGAGCTGGTGACTATTGTTTTAAAATGCAGCTCATATATTAAACACCTCAGGAATGTGCAATACTTCCTGCAAAATCAGAGCACCCAGAGGGAGCAACAAGAAACCCAGCCAGTGCCTCTGAGCTTGAGATGAGTTTGAGCTGCAAAGTTGACAGTTGGATCTGATCTGAAAGCCTGACTGTCTCTGGATCTGTGGTCCTTCTTTACTCTACCCAGGCAGGCAACTTCTGAAATAATTTATTACTGTATAATTCCGGGAGAGGTGAATTAAAACTGAGAGTATATCACTTTGAAACAATATTAATAGCATGTTTCAGAGGTACTTTAAAAATCTAAATGCTAGAAACTCAGGAAATTCACAAGTCTTCAACACCAATCTTATTTCTGAACCACCCAAAACCCTCCACACACCCACATAAAATAGCAGAACAGGAGAACCTCACCAAAAGCCTGATCCAAAGCCCACTGAAGTCACTGAGAGTTTTTCCACAGACTTACATATTGAGTTTTGGATCTAGCTCCAAATGGCATAAGAAACTTAAATCTGCCCTTTGAAGAATGGATTCAGCTATATGATATGTCATCTCTCCCCTACCCTCCTTTCAGCCTACATCAGGTACACAGGGATCCCTGCTGTGTGTCAGGACAGATTTAGAGTAGATCCTTGTACCTTGAGATTTTAATGAGAAGTGAATTTCATTAGCTTGAGAATTAAAAGATCTTCAATCTAAACTTACAACTAGGTAGGATGGTCTTTTTGTTAAAACCCATGATTTGGGATTTGGCACATCTGTTCTTTCCCAGCTTCTGACACATGGTTAAGCTGCTTAGTCTCTCTGTGCCTCAGTTTCCACACATGTAAAATCGAGGTATTAAGACAAACCCTATTCCTAGAGTACTCTGAGACTAAATTAATTAATGTTTGTTCAGCACCTTTACATCTTCAGAGTAAGGGGTTGATAGATATTCAAAGTCTTATTGTAACTCAAAAGTAGCTCTCAGGAAGGCAGTGTGGACAATTATCTAGTGTGAATGAGATCTCACAGAAATTATAAACGTTCAGACTAAAACTAAAAAAACCTTATTGCCATTTTATGTTCTGCAGGATATTGTACCATCTGTACTTTTCCTTAATGGGACAAAACTTAGCATCTGATTTGCCATAATGGAGCACACCATGGGGTCCATCAAATCCAGTATCCTGCCTCTGGTAGTGATAAATATCTGATATTTCAAAGGAAGTCATAAACGCAGCCATAATACACTGCACTTAGATTGTAAGCTCGTTGAGGCAGGATCCGTCTTTCTGTTCTGTGTTTGTACAGCACCTAGCACCCTGGGTCCTGGTCCATGAGTAGGGCTCCTAGGCACTATAGTAATACAAATAATACACAGTAATAACAACAATAATGGCTTATTAATAACAGCCCAGACTTTGAATACTGTGTGCAGTTCTGGTCATCCCATCTCAAAAAAGATACACTAGAATTCGATAAAGCACAGAAAAGGGCAACACAAATGATTAAGAGTATGAAACAGTTTCCATACAAGGAGAGATTAAAAAGACTGGGACTGTTCAGCTTAGAAAAGAGACAACTGAGGAGAAATATGATAGAGGTAGATAAAATCATAAATCATGTAAATAAAAGGAATAAGGAAGTGTTATTTACTCCTTCATGTAACACAAGAACCAGGGGCCACCTGATAACATTAAAAAGCAGCAGGTTTAAAATAAACAAAGGAAGCACTTCACACAACGCACAGTCAGCCTGTGGAACTCATGGCCAGGGCATGTTGTGAAGGCCAAAACTATAACTGGATTAAAAAAAATTAGATAAGTTCATGGAGGTTAGGTTCATTTATGACGACAAGCCAAGATGGTCAGGGATGCAGCCCCATGCTCTGGGTGTCCCTAACCCTCTAACTGCCTGATGCTGAGATGGGCGACAGGGGATGGATCACTTGATGATTGGCCTGTTCTCTTCATTCCCTTTGTAGCATCTGACACTTGCCACAGTCAGAAGACAGGATACTGGCCTAGATGGACCACTGGGCTGACCCAGTATGACCGTTCTTATATTCTTATTGCATAATGATGCTCACAGAGAACAAATTCCTCCTGACCTCTGCAGTTATAAGTTTTCACCCTGACATATGACATTAGTTTATTCTGCACTTCCAAAATAAACTCAGATCCTGATTATCCCAAACTGCTATTTTGTAACATATTTAAGATGGCTCCGAGCAACTAATTTTGGAAGTGGAGTTGGATCTGGACTTTCCTAAAGTTCAGGGCTGTTCAGATCTGGGGCATTCAGTTTAAACTTAACCAGGCTGTGTATAGGGTTGCCAACTCTCCAGGACTGGCCTGGAGTCTCACAGTGACCATGGAAAGCAATCTAGGAGATTTTAATAGTATATTTTAAGAAAATGACATTATGTCATTGTGATGGGTTGGATCACAGAAACCCCCTTGGGACTGCCACCTGATATGCCAAGACTACTTCTGCTCCTGCTTTCCTGTCCTGTCAACTTAGGACTTCAGTGCCCTGCGTGGCTTGAGCCAGACCCCCTAGCCTGCTGCAAGCCCCGACCCAGGTCTGAACCACGTCCCCTAACATCTGTAGGCTTAACTGAAAACAGCTTACAGAAGTGTGCCTGTCTTTAACATTCAGATGCCCAACTCCCAACGGGGACCAAGCCGTAAATAAATCCGTTTTACCCTGTATAAAGCTTATACAGGGTAAACTCATAAATTGTTCACCCTCTAACACTGACAGAGAGATATGCACAGCTGTTCCCGCCCCCCCCCCGGTATTAATACATACTCTGCGTTAATTAATAAGTAAAAAGTGATTTTATTAAATACAGAGTGTAGGATTTAAGTGGTGCCAAGTAGTAACAGACAGAACAAAGTGAATTACCAAGCAAAATAAAATAAAACACGCAAGTCTAAGTCTAGTACAGTAATAAAAACTGAATACAGATAAAGACCTCACCAATTCCAGAAAGCTTTCTTTTACAGACTAATCTCCTTCTAGACTGGGTCTAGCAATCACTCACACCCCCGGTAGTTACTGTCCTTTGTTCCAGTTTATTTCAGGTATCTTTGGGGGTGGAAAGGCTCTCTCTTTAGCCAGCTGAAGACCAAATGGAGGGGTCTCCCACGGGCTTAAACAGACTTTCTCTTGTGGCTGGAGAGCCCTCCTCTCTCCTACGCAAAGTCCAGCTACAAAATGGAGTTTTGGAGTCACCTGGGCAAGTCACATGTCCATGCACGATTGAGTTTCTTACCAGCCAGGCCACATTCCTGGCAAAGCCCAGATGTGGACTGGCATCTCCAAATTCATTGTTGGCTTAAGGGCTTCTTGATTTGGCAGTTACTGAGAATAGTCTTTTCTCAGGAAGCTGACCAACTGCTTCACTAAAACCTACTCAGAACCAAACAAGTATGCAGCCAATATTCATAACTTCGAATACAAAAATGATACATACATACAAATAGGATTAATAGATTCAGTAGAGCATAACCTTTACAGAGATATGTTACATGGCATATGTAGCATAAAACACATTCTAGTTATGTCATATATATATTCATAAGCATATTTCCATAAAGCCTTATGGGGGGCACCGTCACAGTCATGTCGGGGAAAAAAAAATCTCCTGCAACAGCTTCAGTCAGAGTTGACAACCTTAGCTGTGTACTGTGGGCATACAGTAAGTGGTCAACTTGATCGAGGGCCTAGTGGAAAATGGTCGATTACAACTGTTATTTCTCATCTTAATGTTTTCCTCAGCCATGACTATGTTTCCAACAAGTTTGTCACTCTAAAAGTCAGGGAGGTTATGTGGCCCAATGGACAGGGCACCAACCTACACATTAGGGATTTCGGTTGTAATCCAAGTTATGACAGTGACTCACTGTATGACTATGGGGAAAGCACTTCTCTCTGGAGGTAATGCTACCTACCTGCTTTGGGATCTATGGATTATATGTGATATAGCAAGTATTGTTATTATGAAAACAAAGTGGTTCTAAGTTATTAAAAGCACCTGAAATTGGACCTGAACCCAAACTTATGTTGAGGTGTTTGAAATTCAGATATGGTTCAAAAAATTCCACTGGACCAGTATCTCTTAGAAATATTTTATGCAACAAATACCTTTATTTTTCACTTGATGACAAAAAGAAGACCAAATGTATTTTGTATCCAAAGATCCTTGCTGGTCTGAAACAAGAAATTTCAGACTAACGGGTTTTAACAAATGTCTTAAAGCACAAGAAAACAGCTTCTTAGAAATCGCAGGCAAAACCATCACTACCATCATGCTAGCACTGTCAGGCAATGCTACAATATCTATCAATGCCACTGAGTCAAGTGTTTGCTCAAGCACATTAGCACCAGGGGAGGTGAAGGATAAAGGAGAAGGTTTTTCTCTTTCAGTCTTTGGCTGTGCATTGGCTCTGCAGAGCCAGCCAGAGCCAGGCTAGTTGCTCTGTGCATGTGTATGTGCGCACATGTGCAACCTTTAGAGCCCACTGCATGTTTTCGGTGACACTGATGTACAGTAACTCCTCACTTAATGTTGTAGTTATGTTCCTGAAACATGCAACTTTAAGTGAAACAATGTTAAACGAATCCAATTTTCCCATAAGATTTAATGTAAATGCGGGGGGTTAGGTTCCAAGGAAATTTTTGGGGGGCAGACAAAAGGCATTATATACTGTACTGTACTGTGGTTGGGAAGTGCCCCAGGCTTACTCCACACAGGCACAGACACTGCTGGCAAGAACACTAGGAAGCAACTTTGCAGCAGCAGCGGCAGCTTCCTCGAAGAAGAACAGGTGCTGACTTTGCCGGGGGATGCTCCAGGCCTGCCTCTTCCCGCCCCCCCATTCCACCTCCTCTCCAGAGCACGCTGCATCCCCACTCCTTCCCCCGCCACCAGAAAGTCCTAAGTGCCGCCAAACAGCTGTTTGGCAGTGCTTAAGACTTTCTGGGAGGGAGGGGGAGGAGCAGAGACACAGCACTTCCCCGCTCTTCCCCCTCCCACCCAGAAAGTCCTAAGTGCCGCCAAACAGCTGTTAGGCAGTGGGGGAAGTGCTGGGAGGGAGGGGAAGGAGGCGGAGAAGAGGAACTTGTGCAATGCTCCCTTGTAAAGTCACTGCTCTTCCACAGAATCTTACAAGCAGTGGACAGAGCAGGCAGCCAAAGGACGTTATAAGGGAGCATTGCACAACTTTAAATGAGCATGTTCCCTAATTGAGCAGCGACATAACTTTGAAATAACATTAAGCGGGAGGATGTTAAGTAAGGAGTTACTGTACACTGCAGCTACTAAAGGAATGAAGACACTGTTCCTACAGAGGACTAAATCCTTCCTCCCTGTACAAAGCTGAAGTAAATGTACAAGTTTCTCTACTAAAGTTGGGAGGCGGGGGCAAAGGGGATGGAATCTTCTCTTAGGCTGCTCTACGGCTGCTACTTCAGCCCTTGGTCCGCAGCAGCCTCGACTGCTATTTCCCCTTCTCCCTAACACACACTGCCCCCACTCCCACCCCGTTGTTTAACCATGGATCTTCTAACCATGCCCTTGCCCCTGTCCCCATTTCTTCATGCTACCATGGATGGTGCACCAGCAGAAGGCAGCCCTGCGGTATGCAAGCAGTTCAGATACACTTCCTGTGAAAACTCTTTGAAGCCTGTTCTCCTCTTCTCTAAGCTGCAGATCCATTTCCAAACTAGGTCTCTACTATTGCCTATTAACATGTCCTATACACCAGTGAAAAGAAGCCAGGATTTGAGCCTAACAAAACACCACTAAAGTGGCTCTCTAAACTTTGTAGTCCAGGAAAGGTGTGGACAATGTCTCCTGGACAGATGTGGATGTGTTAGGAGCATCCAGGATGGAACCTAGTGCTAGTTCAGGATTCATTCAGAAAAGAAAGGTGGTTTATTTCACATAGCAGCCTTCCCTTAAAAGGTGGAGATGTGGTGAGGACTGATGGAAGCTAATCAGCAATGACAGACTCACTTTCATGCAGACATGGCCAACCAAATTCTGCCCTCAGCTACAACCATGCAACCTTGTTAATAGGTTTGGATGGGTATAATTGAGATAAAAATTTGGGCCAATAACTTCATTTGTAGTAAAAAATAAAATGCATACAAATAGAGCTTTGCTGCACCAGGCTTCACTGTAAAAACTCCAAGGAGCCCAAGCAAGTAAAAATTCTCCCAAATCATGCTGGGCTGTAACTGCAGATGACTTGTATTGTGCAGACATAGTCACAGGACTGTGTTATTGCCCTGACGCAAGGAGTATGGCTTTTCTGCAGGGACTGAAAGTAACTTTCTTTCACTGGCTAGTGATCCCCAAGTCAGCCAGTAACACATTCAGGTGTTGGTCACTGTGCTACTGTGTGAAAGTTAGAGAGAAAGAAGCAGGAAAGAATCTTATTGAAGCCTGAGCCTGGACATGAATTTCTGAATCTGTAACACTAATTTGGGAAGAACAGAGTTAATCTCTTCATTCCTGATCACAGCACAATGTCCAGGACATGTTCACCTCCTAGATAACTTGACACACAGTCTCTAGTGCATCTTGACAATTTTTTTTTGAAGTTAGTGCAGAAAATTGTCACGAGCAGCATGGTGAAGGGTCAAACAAAAGTTAGACTCAAGTTTACAAAGCCATCTGAAGTAGCTTCAAGTAGACATGAAACATCAATGCATCTGGAAAATGGAACTTGCCATAGACAGTTCTTTACCATCTGGTCTCAAGAACATTTTCTGCTTGGGAGTTGCATAAGCAATGAAAAAAAGCACACAAACAACTTCCTGTACCATGTTTTCGGTCACTTGTAATGACGCATTACAAAGTAAACCAGCTAAATATGCACAACTGTGCCTCACTCCAGATGACAACATGTATTATATAACAGCAATCCCTGACAGTGAGAGACTTAATGTAAAAGATTAGGACACAGAGCATACCCAGGAGTAAATACGCTCTGTGTGCGAGGCTTGCGGGCAAGCTTTGTTTCCATCTCAAAAACCCCAAATTCATTCTAGAAGCTAGAATAGTGAGGGGTCCCACTTTGTTGCTGTTGCAAATTAAAACAATATGACTTGTTGCATCCCATGCTGTGAAGGGGACTTTAACTGAAATTGATGTCAGCTTTGGGTTGTTTGGTTTTTAAAAAAGCTCATTTAACACATTTTAGATTAAAAATAGATTTTAACCAAAAAAACACTCTTTCAAAGATATATCACTTGCTTGGATTGGCTCTATCTTTTGAGAAACTGTGGGCCAGATTTTCCCCTTGTAGGGTATAAACTAAGAGTAAACCCACAGAAATGAGCTGCCATAAATCAGAGAAATACTGTCCATTTATCTAAGCTGATATAAGATGATGTCTATGCTGTGTACCTTACAGCGGCACAGCTGCGCTGCTACAGCCATGCTGCTGTAAGGTATACAGTTTAGCTGCTCTTTGCCAGCAGGAGAGAACTCTCCTGCCGACAAAATAAAACCACCCCCAATGAGGGGCGGTAGCTTTGTCGGTGGGAGAGTGTCTCCTGCCAACACAGTGCTGTCCACACTCGTGCTTTCTGTCGTTAAAACTTCTGTTGGTCAGGGTGTGTTTTTTTCACCCCCCCGAGCAACAAAATTTCTAACGACAAAAGTGCAGTGTAGACACAGCCTAAGTGTTAGAGGAACCAGGCCATGTATGTGTCCCTCTCCCGGTCTTTCATGTAATGGAACTAATGAAATCAAATTGAGAAGTATGGAGAACGCCCATTACCAGTGTAAGCACAGGGACGTGTTGTAGGTGAAGGTGGATAGAAGGCTAGAATGAAGCAGAACATGCTACTGAAGGAATGGAGTATGCATCTTCTCTGGTGCAACTTTTGAGGTTAAAATCAGTAAGACTTTCCCCACTGGAATTGTTGGGTGATGTGCTCAAGGTTGGTCTATACTGAGGATTTTTGCACTTATTCTAGTATATTGGTATAACTACACAGGTGCAAAAAGCACCTGCAAAGCCAAGCCCTCAGGCACAAGGAATATATGAAGAACAGAGGAAATTGATTCTCCAATCCAATGTCCATAACTGTCAGAAGTCCAGTTGGACTTTGACCTCCAGATTTTCTAGGATAAGTGACTGCCTGGTTTGGTAATACTGGGTTTTTCTAGGGGATGACCCTGCTTGCTAGAAACTGCAGCACTGGGTTTCTTCTCTTTTCCTAAAGCAACTCCATTTCTAAAGAAATGGCTCATCTTACAGCAGCAAGAGCTCAGGTTTGTGAAAACTGTTGGAGATTTCACCTGAAATCAACTAGGTATGCAACTCATGCAGATCACCTCTGTAGGAGGGGAATATTAATATAGCTTCTGAACTTGCCACTTCATTTACAACAAAGTCTGGCCTGCAACCACCCTTCTCCCCTGCCTTCTCTGGTGACTCTAGAGCACAAACACCCCTTCCCCTGAATCTAATATTTAACCACCACTCATCAGAAAAATTCTAGGCTAAACTTTCCTCTCACTTACAAGGGTACATCTCCTGTTGATTTCAGTGGCAAGTTTTATCCATGTTAAAAAGAACAGACTTTGGCCCTCTGTTTTTTCCAAGGAAGACTAATGATCATATAATTTTCTCACATCTCTGTTTGCACTTTCACAGTCTGGTTACATTGATTTGTGTCTCATAAGTTGACGTTTCCTTTGTTGGTTACAAATCAATGTTATAGACCAAGGCTGCCTGCACATTTTCTCCATTCTTCTTGTTTGTGTGAAAAAACAAAGTATGGTTTCAATTCTGCTTGCTTTATACATGTGAACTTTCTTAATCAACCATACATTTGAAAAAAACAACTGAAATTCCAGCTCTCCCTTCAAAAACAAGAAATGTCTTTCCTTACATTTCTAATTACTGAGATGCTTTATGGTATGATAAACACCTTTATCACTCCAGTCCTGCCACTGCTTTGTTAACCTAGTTATAATCCTCTCCTTCAGACATCACAAGATTTCCCACAGTAGCCCACTGTGATATCACAGACAGCTATGACTTCATGAATAACGAAAAAGTAGGCAAAGGTTAAGTCTGCAGCAGGATTGAGCTGCCACACAAATCTCCCAAGAGGAAAAAAAGAAAAAGGATTTTCAGTTGGTTATAGAACAGCTATGAGATTGCTGACTAGTGTATGAAAATGCAACACTGAAGATAGCTGGGTATTTTATTACAAGTGGATAAGCATAAAAAAGAAAAGGATCAACAAGAAAACAGAGTCATCAATCAGAATGTACCAAGCAAAGGAAGCTACGTGAAAACGCAGAGCAGCACAGTTTGATTTGCTTACATTAAAAGAGCTTTGCACAACATCCTTTCCTCTACCTCAAAAAGACCCAGTCAATTTTGATTTACCGACTGTGAAAGAGTTTAGGTGGATGTCTTAAAGTTCTACTGGTTTGATAGAAAATACATGGCTGCCAGTAAAATCAAAGCTATGAAGGAGAACGGGCAGAAAAAAAAGGTTTAAATGGCCTTCCAAGGGAAGCAGTGGGGGCAAAAGATCTATCTGGTTTCAAGATTAAACCCGATAAGTTTATGGAGCAGATGGTATGATGGGATAACATGATTTTGGCAATTAATTGATCTTTAACTATTCACGGTAAATAGGCCCAATGGCCTGTGATGGGATGTTAGTTGGGGTGGGATCTGAGTTACCACAGAGAATTCTTTCCTGGGTATCTGGCTGGTGAATCTTGCCCATATGCTCAGGGTTTAGCTGATCGCCATATTTGGGGTAGGGAAGGAATTTTCCTCCAGGGCAGATTGGAAGAGGCCCTGGAGGTTTTTCGCCTTCCTCTGTAGCATGGGGCACAGGTCAGTTGCTGGAGGATTCTCTGCTCCTTGAAGCCTTTAAACTACGATTTGAGGACTTCAATAGCTCAGACATAGGTGAGAGGTTTTTTGCAGGAGTGGGTGGGTGAGATTCTGTGGCCTGCGTTGTGCAGGAGGTCAGACTAGATGATCATAATGGTCCCTTCTGACCTTAATATCTATGAATCTATAAAACAGAAGATCAAGAATAAATAATCAAAAAATCCATTTTTAAAATAAAAAATGAGTCTTGCATTGTTCTCATCATCATCCAATAGAATGTTCATCAATCAAAGGGAACTATGATCTAGTGGTTAAAGTACAGGCCAGGGAGCAAGGAGATCTGCATTCTGTTCCCAGCTATGCAGCTCAGGCCTTGCATGGTCCCTGTCCTTCTCCTCAGTTTTCACATCTGGAAAATCAGGATAATACTATACTGACATTCATTAATGTCGAGAAAATGTCCTGAGCTGCTTGTGTGGAAGGTATTATAGAGAGAAGTGAGAGAAGGAAGGAGGAGATGAGGGAGATGCTAAACACCCCTCACCCTCAAATCCACCACAAATCAGAATCCATAATACTAATTGCCACTTGGGAAGTAGACAAGGAAAGCAGACCACTTCCTGATTGGATGTCATCTTTTTGGAAGATTCTCATATTACAGTGATGGGTGTGATACAAAAACCTAGACAGAGTAAATATATAAAATAGATTAGAGAGACAGAGATAAATAGGGATATGGATAGAGTGCACTAGGCTACAGAGATTTTCCACCCCACTTTGCATTGGTCTAAATAACAACAGAAGACGTAAGGCAGACAACAGTCAGGCCCACAGAATCTAATCCATCAATCTAGTATTTCTATAGAGCCTGTCAGTGTAGTAACTAACTGCTGAACAGGCATATTAGAGTTGCATGGCCATCATGGACTTTATAAAAGGTTCTGCTCTTCATGCTTCATGTTTTGAGAAGCTTTGCTTGGGTTATTTGTTGGCTTGTTTTAAACCAACTTCAATTATGATTTTAGGGGCTAACGCAAAACTGATATCTGAATAGGGTTGCCAGGTGTCCAGTTTTTGAATGCCTAGAGGAAAATGGACCCTGGCAGCTCCGGTCAGCAGTAAAAGTCCGGTTGGTGGCACAGCGGGGCTAAGGCAGGCTCCCTGTCTGCCCTTACTCCGTGCGGCTCCTGGAAGCGGCCAACACGTCTGGTTCCCAGGCGCAGGGGCTGCCCAGCTCCGCAGCTCCCATTGACTGGGAACCGTGGCCAATGGGAGCTGTGGGTGCAGTGCCTGCAGGTGTGGGCAGCGCACAGAGCCTCCTCACCCCTCCACCTAGGAGCTGGACATACCTGGGAGCCACCTGAGGTGAGCACCACCCTTCCGGAGCCCACACCCCAACCTTCTGCCCCAGATTAGAACCTCCTCCTGCATCCTAACTTCCACCCAGAGCCTACACCCCAACCCCTGCCCCAGCCCTGAGCCCCCTCCTGCACTCCTAACCCCTCATCCCCATCCCAGAGCCCACACCCCTTCCTGCACCCAAATCCCCTGCCCCAGCCCTGCTCCCCCTCCCGCACTCTGGACCCCTCAACCCCAGCCCAGAGCCCCCTCCTTTACCCTGAACCCCTCATTTCTGGCCCCATCTGGATCCCAGAGCCCTCACCCCCTCCCACACCTGAACACCTGCCCCAGCCCGGTGAAAATGAGGGAGGGTGGTGGAGAGTGAGTGATGGAGGGAGGAGGACTGGAGTGAGCAGGGGTAGGGTCTTATAGAAGGGACAGGGCGGGGTGGGGCCTCAGGTAAGGGGCTGGGTAGGGGGTGGGGCAAGGGTGTTCGGTTATGTGCGATTAGAAATTTGGCAATCCTATATCTGAATCCAAACATCTTCAAAGTTCATATATACATGGATATCGGGTTTTGATTCCATCCATTGTTTATATAGATAGATTTCAGTCATCTGGGTTCAGCTCCTCCAGAAGTTCAGAATGGGGAAGAAGTCTGATGCCCACATTTTGCTACAGATCCCATGTCATTTTAAAGTCACTCTACTGAGGGACCACTACCCTGGATGTGCGAGATATCATACTTATCCCTACATTACAAACAGCTGCACTTGATTGACTTTAGTGGGAGTTGTATGGCTAGCTGAATGCAAGTCTTTGATATACTTGGGAAAAACGGTGTAAAACCCAGTCCATCGGAGTTGGTTCAGGACATAAGTGTATCTGATCCATTAAATAACAGTGACCATAACAACAGCCACACAGGGTGCGGGGTCATATCAAAAGTTCAGTGAGAAACTTAAGGAAGTGGAATTTAAACTAGAGAGTTTCAATCAGAAGTGGCCTGAAGGAAAAATGAAGTTCAGATCCATAGAAACAGCATAAAAATTGCCAAAGAATCTTTTATAAGCATCTCAGATGGTGGCCATAGTCCAAACCAAACACAGAGAGGAAAAAGTCAAGAAAAATTTGCACCATTAAAAAACTGAGCAATCACATCACAAAGACAGTGAGGTACAATAATACAGTCTCTATATGACTCAGAGGTGACATCACCTGGATTGCTACATTCATTTCTGGGCACTTCCTCATCAGAGTGATTGGACAGAGTTCAGAGAAAAGCCACATAAATCATCCAGGTGGTGGAAGGACTGACTTATTAGCTAACATTAATTGCTCAGTCTGTATAGACTGGCTAAGTGATGATGATTAAGAGAGGGGAGAGACATGATAACAGACAACAGTATGCAGCTGAAAGGTGTAAATCCCCAAAAAGGAGAGGAGTGACAGCACAAAAGGTATAGACATAAGATTAAGAGTTGGAAAATTTAGGCTGACAGCAAAATATACTAGGCTGTGGAATAGCCTCTTAAGGAAAGAGACAGAAGCCCCTCTTGCCTGGAACTTTACAACTAGACTGGAAAAAGCACTAGAGATGTGATGCAGAAAACAATCCTGCACTGGACTCTGGGAGATGTGCTGGGAAGGATTTGATATGGACAGTTTTTCCAGTTCCATGACTCTAAGGGTACAAGAGTTTTTTCTGGCCAAAACCAAACCTGTTTTAAAAATATGGAAACATGTGAAACAAACTTCAGCAGACAAAATGATGAATAGTCAGAAGGGGACTAAATTAATATGAATTAGTCCAAGGTGGCACTGTAAAGAGACAGCTGAATAAGCAGGGGCAAATTGTGTTCTGAGGGCACGGGGGAAGTGGCCTTTTTAAACTCAGGTGATACAGTGAGGAGAGACGGACTAGCAGAGCAGGGTAATGGCTGAGGTGAATGGAGAGATACACCTATGGAACAAGGATCAAATGTAACTATGAGTGGGGCCACAGGGGGCAAATGACCTTCTGAATTGGGGTTAGGTGGCCCACTGAGGGGATAACTTGTGTTATTACAATCAGCAGAGATTTAAAACTCTGCACACCTGGCCCTGCAAAGAAAGGGCTAGATCTTGTTCCATTGAAGTGAAAACTCCCAGTGACATCAAGAGGAGCAGGAGCAGGCTGTCACAATAGAGGGGCTCAATCTACATCAGTAATGCTTCTTTAGCTCTGAACATTATTTTTAGGCTCGTGAAGGGAAAAAGCAACTCTCTCCCTAGCTGAGCACTAAAATGCTGCGAAGTGCAGCCCATAGATACAGATAGAAAAATCACAGTGTTGTTCAGGTGGGGGAATGGAGGGAGGGCAGACATCTGGAAGCGATGAGATGAAAAGCTACTTTCAATTCCCATTCATAAGCACACTAGCATCAGTGAATGGAGGCAGGATAACCACCAGCAAAACCTGTAATGTGCAAGTTCCTGCACAAAGATAAGCCAAACCAGATCCTGTGCAGTGTCAACCTGCAGTGAAACTAGTTCTCAGCTTCCCTAACTAACTGGACAGTAAGGAATTCAGGTGGGTGGAGGAAGGGAAATAAACTTTTCTTTGCTGAAAGTTTGAAATCACAGGCTCAGTAGGACAGTGGCTTTTCACTGCATTCGGCCCTATCATCAGATGGAAAAACAGGCGTTATCAGCATGTTCTCTGAATGACATTTGCTTTTCTTTTTATATTTCTTTTCATTAAATTTTAGGGTAAAAACTTCTCTCTGGGCAAAAGAATGAAGTGATAGACCCAGGAACGGAAGCCTCTTTTTTCGGCCTACAAAGGAAGTGCTCCAAAGAATGCTCACAGTTTAGTTTCTGCAGATTCCAAAACCTTATTATTCTGGTGGAGGAGGAGAGAACCTGGTAAATGTTAGCTCCCATGAAAGAGAAAGGCTAAAAGTGCTGGCTAATGCTAGGCAGATTGAGCTCAGGCACTTCGTAAGGGTCTCTCACAGAGCTCTGCCAATGCACCTGCCACTGGCCTGATATTACAGCCCTGTGCTCTCCACCCAGCCCTGTGCTCTCCACTATACCTCAGCAACCTGCAGCTTCCCTGTCTACTTCAGTTCTGGCCCTCCCACACAGCTCAGCCAATGCACTTCCATCCTAACCCTTACAGTCCTAGACCTCTTGAGCAGGGCCTGCCAACCATGGGATGGTTTTAAGAGGTGAACAGAAACCCCAACAGGGATTAGGCTCCAGAAGAGTCCTTCCTTTAACTCCACCTACAGGAGTATGGTCCAGCATATAACACATCGCTAGAGAATTAAAGCTATGTGCAGTAATAATGTTACTTGCATGTGATGCTAGACCTGTGTGCAGGAATGCTCCCTTGTGGTCCATGCTCTGAACAGTTTTGTAGCTTTCTGCTGCCCCCTGCCAACTAACCCCATGTACCTGTCCAGATATACAGTAGGGCCACTTGTAGTTCTCATTAAAAGAATTGGAGGGAATCCCTGCTGAGCCTGAGAAAGTACTAGGAAAGACATGCAGTCATGATACTGAAGACATGATACTGTGAGGTATTACAACAAAGAGGGCTTGATTCTGTGTCAAACACAGTTGATTGCCTCTGCATGTGCTTTCCAACTGATTATGCGTGTTGGTACCTTGATCTTCATATTTAGAAGCTACATGTGATACTTCATTGCTTACCATATCTTCTGCAGGCACTGTGCTCAAAAACCTAAGCAACACCATAAAAAACCTTCTGCATAGCCAATAGACGAAGCATTTCTGGCAGTTATTCTAGTGAGGATACTATTTAAGTAGGTATTTGAGAAATGCAATGTTTAATCACAGCCCTCTCTCCACATGTGAAAACTAATTAAAAAAGTTAAATCCACAAATCTATATATATATATATATATATGGGGATATTTTTCTTACCCCAGGGTTCTGTTCAGCCTGGCCATCCCTGCAATCTTTGCCCTAGGGCACTGCTGTTGTGACTGACAGCTGATAGCTTTTCTAAACACTCGAGTGGAGAATTACAAAACTCACTAGTGACTATAACTGTTTGGAAACAAAAATTACATTATCACTTTGACAATATTTACAACTCCCTAAACCATAAAGTGCTTTTCAGTTTTATTTGCTAAGGTTTATAAAAATGAGCCTACACAAAAACACTAGGCACATATATAAATTAAACCTAAAACTCAGATACAAAGAAGAGACTGAATTTGCCCACTATTGCCATTAAAATGTTCCCAAGCCACAGAAACCAAATCCCTCCCTCCCTCCCTCTATTCACTCATCCTCTCCTCAATTCACCCTCTCAGAAAAAGCCTGGGAAAATAGATAGGCCTTTCTGTTGAAAGTCAACAAACTTTGGCTCTCCCAGACCAAGAGAGAAAAATGAATGTCAGAGCTGATCACCCACCAGTGAGACAATGAACACTGCAAGGGAATGACAGGTCAAGCATCCCAGTCATTTGTTAAGTAAAAGCACAAGGAGAGAAGCCATTGCTAAATGGGTAGGACCCAAGCCATAAAGGCCCTTGCTAGGTCAAAAAGCAAGATCTAGAATTATACCTGGGAATGACCTGGAAACCAGTACAATCTCCAGAGCAATGGCGTGACATGCTTCACACTGGAAACACTCTTATGTAAGCAGTAAGCTGGGCTGTGCACCAGATGAAGTTTTCAAGTGGCCTTCAGGTGTAGTCCCATGTAGAGCAGATTGGAATAAT
This sequence comes from Caretta caretta, assembly GCF_965140235.1. Classification (NCBI taxonomy): domain Eukaryota; kingdom Metazoa; phylum Chordata; order Testudines; family Cheloniidae; genus Caretta; species Caretta caretta. The sequence goes on from NC_134206.1 coordinate 202,241,200, forward strand.
CCCATCTGATAGTGAGGATGGAACAGATAACATTGGCAAGGCCCATATCCAGAAAGATCCAGTTGTAAGCTCCTTGCCAAATACAGGTGGAAAAAAACACACATATATGCAGAAGGAACCAGTTTTGCACAAGAACTCCAGGTTCTTACAAACCTGAGTAATAAAAGTCAGTCAGACTCATCTAGGTCCTAATCTTCAAATATAGTTACCTACCTGGACATCTCCATTAAGGACATAGCCCCACAAAATAGGTTATAATACACCTAACCTCCAATCTGATGTCTGATCCAACATCTCCTGAAGTAAAAATTAGGATCTTGAAGAGCCTACTTCTGGGGGAATTCTTCACCACTGCACATGCACAGAATTCATGTCCCCCACAGGTTTCTTTGCTTCCCTGCAGAAAATGATGGGGAAGCAAAGGGAAGCTGCAATAACGGTCATCCACCCCTCCCCAGCAGTACGGGGGCATGGCTTTGGGTGCCTGGAGAAGCCGACGGAGAGGTAAATCACCATGGGGGGCAGGGCTTGTGCAGGTGGTGGGGAGCAGGGCTAGGGATGCCCCAGCTAGTGATTCCTACCCTGTGCTGGGCTCAGCTGTTAGTCCTGGCTTGGCTGGGGAAGGATGGGACTTGTTCTTCTCCTGCAAGGAGCAGCCAGGGCCAAGGCCACCACCAAAAACCTCCCCGACTGCAGGAAGCTGCACCCCAGCCCCCTGCTTCCTGCCCCCATTGCTACTCAGCCACAGGGGGAGGAATCACTGTCCAGGGAGCTGCTTCCCTGTCTACCCAACCCCCATGCATCCAGACCCCCCCAGACCCAGTCCCCCTGTTGAATCTCACTCCCCCTTCACCCAGAACACAACCACCGAGCCTCTGCACCCAAACCCTCCACCTGGCTGAGCCTCATCCCCTGCATCCAGAGCCCCTTGCACCCAACCTCACCTAATGAGCCCCACTCCCCTACTCTCCCACCAAGCCCCTCCTCTCTGCATCCAGATCCCCCACCCCTGCACCCAGACCACCCTCTGCTGAGCCCCCCGCACTCAAATCCCCACCTGGACTACCCTGATGAATCACAGAATATCAGGGTTGGAAGGGACCTCAGGAGGTCACCTAGTCCAACCCTCTGCTCAAAGCAGGACCAATCCCCAATTTGTTCCCCAGATCCCTAAATGGCCCCCTCAAGGATTGAACTCACAACCCTGGGTTTAGCAGGCCAATGCTCAAACCACTGAGCTATCCCTCCCCCCTGAGTCCCCTGCACCCAGACCCCCCACCCCACTGAGCCCCAACCAGTTGCACCCAGACCCCCACTCCACCAAGCCCCACTCCCCCAGCACCCGGACACCCCTGCTGAGGCCCTCCACACCTAGACTCTCCCTGCCAAGCCCCAACCACTTTCACCTGGACCGTCCTGCAGAGTTCCATTCCCACTGTACCTGGAACCTCCCCCCACGCAGTGAGCCCCTGTGCATCGAGATGCCCCCTCTCCCCAAACCCACTGAGCTGCCCACACCCAGATTGCCCCACACAGAACTATCTCAACCCACACCTGGATCCCCCCATTTTAAACTTCTCCACACTTGGATCCTGAGCCTGCTTGCCCCACACCTGGATCAGGGTCCAGGGCTGAGTGTGCCTGCAAGACTCTGCTCCTCTTGCTTACTATCTTCGTGCACCTGGCATGGAGGGGCAGGACCCTGGGGTTTTTCTGGGGCAGGCCTGACCCTTGCACTTTGTCAGGGTTGGGTGCAGCCTCACTGCTGAGTCTGTATTCCAGGGAGGCGCTGCACAGTGATCTTCCACCTCCTTGCAGTCAGCGCAGTGGCCTGTGTTCCCCACTTCCATGCTGGAACCTCCACATTTATGTATTGACAAAATATGCAGAATTTTGAAGAATTTCAAAATGTTGTATGAAGAATTTTTTTTTGGCATAGAATTTTTAATTTTTTGGCATGGAATTCCCTCAGGAGTAATCAGATCCAAATGGAAAGTTAGGATATTTTATTATGACACCCATGATATTATTAGACTTGGTTGACAATCTTACACAAAGAAGCCTCATTAGACAGAAACAATGCAATACAAGCCTATCCTACAACCATTGTGGGGCTGCTACAAAAATAACTCCAGCAAAGATCTGCACCATCTCTTCCCTGCATATGACCTCCTGTGCACCAGCAATCTGGGCGCATCTACTGCTGGTAGCAACAGCTACCAGAGTGGAAGGATTAATGGTGCATTAACATGAAAGCCCCAGTTGTGGCTATTTAAATGCTAACAGCCTTAAGCGAGTTATCCAACACACAAGCTTACAGTGTGAGCCACTGGAACTTAATTATGAAACATCTGGGGCCAAATTCTGCCCTTTGGATTTGCACAAAGTGATCCTACAGAAGCTAATGGGAGCCCCATGCACCATGTGAAAGGCGGCGCCTGGCTCTGGAAAAGGACTATTTTAATGCTGAAGTAAAGGGTTAATTTTTACCAAAGACTTTTTAAAAATATGCCAAACATCTTTTTTTTTTTCATTTTTAAATTAATCATCAGCTAAACTCCTGGGTTGGTCAGGCATGCCCTGATTTGCATTCTTCACTAATATCCTTGAAAAACTAGCTAAAGAAAAGCACAGTTTTAAAGCCTGGCATGTTGAATTAATGTTCCGTTAAATCTGGCAGATTTTGCCCATAGTTTTCTATTGACCCTGCTTGCAATTCTCCTTTTGACGCTCTTCTGAGGCACCTTTTCCCATCCAGAGGGCTTTTCATAGTCCAAAGGCATTTTCTGCCCAGGCAAAGCATATTTTCACCTCCTTCTCACTGCCCAGAACAATATTCCAGGGCAGATCAGGAGGTATGCTATTAAGCCCAAAGCATGAACACAGCAACTTTTGCATTGCTGCTAACGGATCTGTTCAATTTCAAATCTTCTGGGCAGCAGTAGGTAAACATAGATTTTGTTTTAGCAGTTCAGTTACAGTTAAGGGAGCATCTGACCAGGTTGTACACAATAAACCTCCAACAATAGAATTAAGTTCTACTTTGGTTTGAAATTTTGGCATACGTGGCTTTAGTCCCAGTGAGATTTTGGTTTCCAGCAAATTAAGGAAGCATACTGATTTTCCACTGCCTTGCTCCTTTACACCTGTGCAAAATGAGTGGAAAATATTCCCACCAGTGTTGGTCCATACTGATTTCTGGTTTGGTAGCATCATACACCCACTTTGCACTAGTGATAGTAACTCCAAAAGGCGCAAGGCAGTCAAGAATCAGGCCCATTATGTTCTTTGCTACTTTTTTAGAGACAGGCCCACAAACTGTCCAGTAGGGTAAGGAGGGGGCAGGCAGTGAGAGCATAGGAGAAACAGACTCTTCCTGCTCTCAGTTCTGGTGCCCCCATGGAGATCCAGCACAGTCTGCAGCTACCCAGAACTGCGACTGCAGGGAAAATCCTGCTCAACTCCCAGCTGCAGCATGCTCAGTGTGGACAGAATCTTCAGTGATCGAGACTAATGTATCTCTATGGAGCAGAGGCACCAGTGATTTTTCAGAGGCTTATAACTTGGCCAGATTTGTACAGATTTTGTACAGGATGCAAAAAGGAAGGCTACCCCACTACCAAATTTCAAGTACCTACTTCAAAGCATGGGGGTGGTACAGCTTCTCAAAGAAAAAGTCACCAGAACATTTTCAGATGGGCAAAACACCTTATTTTTTCCTAGCCTCATTTCTGGATATAGCTCCACAACTTTGGCTGAAATTTTCCAGAACAAATTGTCTGAATCATATATGCAGTATAGAAAATTTCAGCCCAAATGTTTAAAATTTGACAAAATTATAGGCAACTGAAAACACGGTCTTATAATGGGAAGTGATGGGCAACCTTAACAGTTGGCACTGTTACCAGCTGCACCCATAACCCAGAAAAAATACCACCCCTCAGACACACACATTGTACAATATATGCATTAGCATTTAATGAAGTGCCAGGGGTCTATTTTAATCTTAATTTGTAGGCTTTTAGTCAGGCAACACTCATTAGCGTTAATGTGTGCTGTTAAGAATATAGGGTGGGATTTTCAAAAGCAGTTAGGAGCACCAGTCCCATTTAATTTCAATGAGATTTGTGCACCTATTTCACATAGGCAGTTTTGAAAATCCTTTAGAGTAGGTATTCTTATGAATGGATGCATTATAAATTGTACCTGGCTGCTTCATCTCATTTTCCCTTTTCTTTTTCTTTCCTTTTGGCTATCCATTATTTATCTTTTGTCCTTCTTTAACATTCCACTTATTTTCTACACTCAGATTTACTTACTTTATGATAATATCCTCTCATTTAAATTTACTTTCTTGCTTTTTCTGTCCATGTCTCCCAGGTTTGTTGATGTCATCCATCAGGGTAGCATCTTAGTGCTGGGTCATAATTTTTATGTTTACCTTTATCTTGCATTTATTATGATAAACTCTCTCAGCCTTGCTCCCACACCTTTAGTTAACTCTTATTTCCTAATCTCCTCAGTTCACACCAAGCACAGGGGGGAATTAGGTACTTGTAGAGGCAATGCTGGCTGTCAGAGATTGATTGACAGCAAGCACAGCATCTGCAAGCGCCGAGACGCTACAGTTTGTACAGTGAGGTGAGACCTCTGTGCCCAATACGCCTTCCTTGATTGGATAGACATTTTGAGTGTGACTGCAGATCATTGTTAGCTCAATGACTCCCTGCATCCTCCTCACGTCCTTTTCACAGGCTGTCAGCCTGGTACACTGAAGAGAAATCACAGGTTTTCTAACTGGGTTTGTGCCTGCACAGAGGAGAAACCAAAATACAGGCCAGATCTGCAATGATCATGAAGAGTGCGTTACACAGATTCCACGGGTATGGACTATCAGACTTGTGCCCATCTGATTAACTTTCCAGCTGTTCCAGCTAATTACTATGATAAACATATAAGGACTGTGGCCTCTCTAGAAAGAAAGAAAGAAAGAAAGAAAGAAAGAAAGAAAGAAAGAAAAATTTAATTTATCAGCAAAAACTCACAAAAAATCTCTGAAGTCACACATTATTTTACCTTCTGTGGTTCAAGTATTTCATATGTAACAAATCCTCTAGAGGGCACATGAGACCCCGATGGTCCTGTAACCAGCTTGGCAGAGGGAATCCATGCCCACTTCAAAGGTATCAGACTGGAGACTACTGTTGGGGCTATGTGGCCCAGTTCAGTCTTCTTGACTGCTACCTGCATGGATGTTTGGGAGGCATCATGCAACCCACTCCAATGCTATTTCCTCATTGAATCTGTGACTGCCTCTGGTAAAGTGAAGGCATGTCCAGCAACATGAACACTATGTGGGAGGAGTGGTAGATACGCTGGAGGGGAGGGATAGGATACAGAAAGACCTAGACAAATTGGAGGATTGGGCCAAAAGAAATCTGATGAGGTTCAATAAGGATAAGTGCAGGGTCCTGCACTTAGGACGGAAGAACCCAATGCACAGCTACACACTAGGGACCGAATGGCTAGGCAGCAGTTCTGCGGAAAAGGACCTAGGGGTGACAGTGGACGAGAAGCTGGATATGAGTCAGCAGTGTGCCCTTGTTGCCAAGAAGGCCAATGGCATTTTGGGATGTATAAGTAGGGGCATAGCGAGCAGATCGAGGGACGTGATCGTTCCCCTCTATTCGACATTGGTGAGGCCTCATCTGGAGTACTGTGTCCAGTTTTGGGCCCCACACTTCAAGAAGGATGTGGATAAATTGGAGAGAGTCCAGCGAAGGGCAACAAAAATGATTAGGGGACTGGAACACATGAGTTCTGAGGAGAGGCTGAGGGAGCTGGGATTGTTTAGCCTGCAGAAGAGAAGAATGAGGGGGGATTTGATAGCTGCTTTCAACTACCTGAAAGGGGGTTCCAAAGAGGATGGCTCTAGACTGTTCTCAATTGTAGCAGATGACAGAACGAGGAGCAATGGTCTCAAGTTGCAGTGGGGGAGGTTTAGATTGGATATTAGGAAAAACTTTTTCACTAAGAGGGTGGTGAAACACTGGAATGCGTTACCTAGGGAGGTGGTAGAATCTCCTTCCTTAGAGGTTTTTAAGGTCAGGCTTGACAAAGCCCTGGCTGGGATGATTTAACTGGGAATTGGTCCTGCTTTGAGCAGGGGGTTGGACTAGATGACCTTCTGGGGTCCCTTCCAACCCTGATATTCTATGATTCTATGATTCTATGTGGCCTGTCCCGAAGGGGCTTTTCTATGCTCAGGATGAGTAGCTGGGGAATCCAGCCAGGATGTGCAGCTGCAACAGGCTGTGAATCTGACCTGATAGATGTAACCTTTCCTCGGGTTTAACTATGATAGGATGGTCCTTTGGCAGGTCACTTTTCAACAAAGTCGAGGATAAAAGTTATCTTAGTCTTAGAGGGCACTAAAGCTCTTGGGAACTATGGTGTCTCTAGTGTTCTGATGGAAGGCAGAAAACATAGACAGTGAATCTCCTTAGTTTATGCGTGGTTTTATGGGTAGCCTTAGCTTACATAGCTCAGTAGCTCGTGACTACTGCAATAACAAAGAGTTGCTTTTTTTGCTATATTTTTGCAAAGTCTCATGGGAAGCTTATTTTGCATACACTGAGAGAGTGTTTGCCTGATAAACCGCACGTACTGTATGTCTGTCTGGCACAAATGAGAGCAATTTGTCCTCTCATTTATAAGAGTCTATTTATAATGGTACTTACACAATTGACCCATGGACGCATGGGCTTCCTGTTCCCCCCATAAACATAGAAATAGAAGCTTTCACACTCACCCCAAGCCCATGACAATTATGTCCCTTTAAGTCCTGCTTCCACTGAGGGTGATCACAGGGACCACAGATGCCTAGGGAAGGTTCTGATGAAATAGATCAGCAATAGCATCTGGCAAGGTGCATGGTCACAGCAAAAATTTACATACCTCAGGTTACTGTGAGGCACCAAAGGTGGAGATCAGGTGTCTTTGAACACATAAGGAATGTGGTGTTGTTACTATTTCCTCCTGAAATATAAAAAGTCATGCCCTGAGAGAAGCTAAGCAGGTGCTCAGCACCTCTTAGAATTTGCCTCAAAGTACTTCGCAAAATTAGCTTAATAAGCTCTCAACAACTGCAATGAAATCTCAACAGCCTTTGTCATCCAGTCAGATTCATTCTTTGTAATGTCCATTTTACAAAACAACATACATCTAGAACAGATATCCTTGTGTTAGATTACATAGGTATGTGCTAAATAAATTTATCATAGACTGCATAGTCAACATAGCACACATCCTTTCTCCTAAGGCTTATTCTAATATTTCAAAACACTGCGCATCTTCAGACAGCCACCATTTAAAAAGATTCAACAAGCCAGAGCAACATTTCCTCTTTCTCCTCACAGATCCTCCTTAAAAAAAATCACATCTGCCCAAGACATGAGGGTTCAATCCTGCCCCAGCGACAGGTTTTCTATCTATACAAATGTCACTGCTTTAACATCTGATATTTTGCACTGGAAGAACTGAGAGTTTTATCCCACTTGGGAAGGAGAGGTTCCCAACTTCCTAACGGGATATGCAGCACTCATTACTAGCCCCGATTGTGCCCAACAGATCAAAATTAATGTAATGTCATTCACAGGCTATTTTAGGTCATTTGTAGGGTTTTGATATTTATTAGTTTGAATATTTTTCTCCCATTGTGCCCTACACTGTAGGATTCATGAACCTAAGGGACCTGGCCTTGCAGATGAAGATACGTGACAAACTGTTCCAATACATTAAAAAAACCAAAAATCTAAATTTTTCCTCAAATATTTTTTCCATAATGTGTGTGGCACCTACAGAATATATAAAGGTGTATATATAAAGATAGAGCTATTTGTAGTATTCATTGTGAATATATTAATAAACTCAGAGTATGTCTACACAGCAAAAGCAGTGCACAGGATAGCATACACCAAACTTGTGTGAATCCAGCTAGCGTAAAAGTAACAATAACAGAGAAGCCAGCATGGGCTTTAGAGAAACCTAATGAACGAAGTACGTAGTACCCATGGTCTGTGCCAAGCTTGTGCTACCCATGCTGAGGCCTGCGCTACTCGGTCGTTACTGTTACCTGCGCTGGTTGGATTCAAGGTAGCTTGGGCAGGTTAGCCAATATACAGCGTTTGCTGTGCAGACATACCCTCATTTACCCCTTTTTTCTGTTTGGGAAGAATTTGTGAGCCAAGTTAAATTTTGCAAACATATTTGCTATTCCTAAGTATTCACTGACTGGCCCGGATGTATGTTTTTCACCCAATCAAATGTTTGTGAACTGTTCACATTTACTATTTGTTATTTATACTGTTTTATTCACAGGTCAGCTAAGTCACATGGAATAATTTCTGCTACGTGATTTGTTAACCAGGTGAGATAGAAATCTATGATTTTTTAAAAAATGGATTTTTAAAATTTAAATTCAAATATTTTAAAATTTAAATACAGTTTTCTTTTTTAAAAATAAACCTATTTAAAATTAAATTTGAAATCATGACTGTTTATGTTAAGGCCTAATCTTACTATACTCTATGAATCATTTATATTACATTTAAAAAAATAATATGAAACAGTACATTTGCTGTCAAGTTTTAAAGTCAAACCATTGAGCTGGTTGAAGTCACTGGCTAAGCACTAGAGCCAGAGTTTTTTGAAGTACTAAACCAGCTTTTGTCATTAGTAGCCTTTTCTGCAGGTGTAGTCAGAATGTTTTATTAATTTCAGTGTATTCAACTTGTTCAGTTCAATAACTAGTTTCTTCAAAGTTAAGAAACCAATCAGAGTTGAGAAAGCAGAAAAACACTGTTTTCCTCTTCCAATATTTGACTAAAAACTAGGTGTAAGAGGATGAATTCTACTAGTTCTAAAATCTTGACCGACGTGGTAACTAGAGACCATGAGTTTAATTCAATAACTACAGAAAATACTTCCTTTGTTTAATAAATCAATTAAATTTTAAATGCAAAACACATTTTGATAAACTTTCTTATAAATGTTTTTTTTGTTATGTATCCAGCCCACTTAAGAAAAAAAATGCTTGTTTTGTGCATTTTTAATTTAATTTGAATTTCCATCCAAATAGAGTTTGACATAAATCACAAGTAAAAAATTCATCATCATCTAGTAAATAAGAAATGCATCATTCACCATTTTATAACATAATAAAAATGGTAAACATCAAGAATAATTACTTACATATAAGTAGACAGTGTACAGATACAGTGTATCTGCCCAGTTAGAAAAGAAAAAGAAGGCAGCATGAAATATAATGCAAAGACTATATTTCGTTGCAAATCAACATGTTTTCAGTAATTCCCAAGCTATGAGAAGCATCCTTTCTTTAGGAAAATAACTAAGAAGTACAAATGCAAAATGAGCTTAAAATAGATGATTTAAATCAAGATTTTCCAATTGCTGGTTTAAATCATGATTAAAACCAGTGATTTAAATCAATCCAGACAGATGCTAACTAACAGCTTTTTACCTGAATATTTGTGAAATGCCAGTAAAAAGAGGCACAAATATAGTCAAATCAAATAGACATTAAAAATGTGAACAAATATTCACTGACAACTTTTCTGCAGTGTCCTGCTAGCTCTAGTACTAAGGTATGTTTAAAGGTGGAGAGATCAGACAACTCATACAAACAACGTAAACTCTCACATTTGTAAACAGTTTTGGTGTGATATATATAAACCACATATGAATTATATGAGGGGTGGGATGGAATAAAGGATTTACCAGCACTCATGTCGGAAGTTCTGCATGACTTACCTACTGGTGGCTTCCCTACTTTCAAGCAATGTGGCCACCCCAAACTCATGCCTTTAAAGACTTTATGCCACACAGCCTTGCTATGTACACTCTATCCACACTACATCAATACGAACTGAAATCTACACATTAATTATGTGATTTAGCCTGGTAGTGCATTTTGCCATTACATGGGGATTCCAGTTTAGGTCCACTGACTCCCCTGACCAAGAGAGGCTGGGAGAGATATGGAGGCAGCTGACTTAGCTGCTGGGAGAAATGAACAATTATGTCACTTTCTAGTGAACCTTCTAGCGATGGTAGAGAGCACCATTCAGCTCTCATCTGTCAGAGAAAGGACTGTTACGACGCATGGAGTCTGAAGGTGGTGGCAATGGGGAATAAATTGTGGGGAGTATAGGGAACTTACAGGGCTCTTCCTCACCCCACTGAAAAAAGTCAGTGGATTAATTTATGCAATAGCCCATCGCCATCTCGAAAGTAAGACTGTTAGCTGGCTGCTATCCTGCAAGCTATGCTTTCACCGTAACTGAATGTACTGAGAAGTGAAATAGTAGTGCATTAGTGGACTAGGTCGCATCGCGATGAAAACTGAAGCGGAGAAGATGTTTGCTTGTTAGCACCACGGACAGAGCAGTCAGCAAAAGGGAATCGCTTTTTGTCTGGGAGAACAAAAACAAAATCAATGTTAAATTTCAGTGTGTTTCTTGTCAGTCTTTTACATTACAACCAGATTCATTTTTTACACTTACTAACCTATAAAGGGGGAAGGGAGGAGAAAAAAAAATCTAGAAGATAAAATCCCAAAGCTGTCAGCAAGGATTTCTTCTGATCATGAGAGGTACTGAGCTCCTGCACCACTGACTTCAGTGGGACTTGCAAGTGGCTCAGCATCTCTCAGAGTCAGACACTTAGCTATGTGATTAATTCACTTTGATACGAGTCATAAAACTAAACTCCCTGCGCAATGCTTTGAAAATTACACCTAAGAAGCGGAAGAGAGCAGGACCTTAACATCCCTCTCCCTTTCCCTTATGATGAGAACTAAAGCACTTCATAGGACCAGACCTACATTTCACTGTTCACATATTACATTTCAGTCCACAGACCAGTGGTTCCCAGCATTTTTATCTATCTTAGGTATTTATACAGTCCCCACTACTACAGTATCTGAGCGCCTCACAATCTATACGATATTGATCGTTGCAACACCCTGCTGAAGTAGGAAAGCACTACTTATCCCTATTTTACAGGTTGGGAACTAAGGCACAGATAGGTTAAGAATAGTTACATGTTGTGACACTGAGCAGCACAGCACCTAGCTTTTAGGTGCCTAGAAAAATCACTGGAATTCACAAAGCCTGAATTAGGTGCTAGGCTCCCTATACAATGAATGCAGGGACATACACACCATAGACTGTGATTCACAAAAGGCAGCATGCTAGTCAGGGAGCTGCTTAAGCTAGCCAATGGGAACTGTCTACCAGAATGTATGCTAAGCCCTGCTCCTCTGATGGAGATAGGCTCCTAAGCCCAGGCAGCAGGAAGGCACCTAGATCTGCCAGCAATTCACAGCTGGGAACCCTCTATGCTGTTTTTGCAAGAAGCAAGGGTTTGAGGGGAGGGGAAAGAGGACCTCCCTCACAACTTTTAGCCCAATGGTTAGGGTATTCTCCTGGGATGTGGAAGACCCTCAGTTCAAGTCCCCCCTCCACCTGAGTGGGAGAAGAGATTTGAACAGAGGTCTTCCACCTCTCAAGTGAGTGCTCTAACCATTAGGCTGTGGGATAGTCTGATGTACCAAATAACTAAAAAGTCATTGGAACAGGGGAACTGGATCCCACTTTTTGGGTGAATGCTCTAACAACCAGGTTATAGAATCATTTTTATGCTTGTTCTCTCTCTCCCTCTGGCCCAAATGACTCATTATTTGTCCATAAACAGCTTCAATAGGAGAGACTGAGGGAGACCTGAACCAGAATATCCCACAGCTTTGCAGTTAGGGCACTCACTTGAGATATAACAGAACTGTATTCAAATCCCTTCTCCCCTTCAGGTGGAGGGGGACCTAAACCCGGGATCTCTACAATCCAGGTGTGTGCTCTAACCATTGGGCTAAAAGGCATAAGGAAGGTCCTCCTCCTTCTCCTCTTCCCTGGCTGTTTTGGGTGAACTCATCTGAGAGGCCTGGTCTGGCAGGTGTGCTCAGAGGGAGCCTACCGGATTGGGGCCTGCACATGAGAGAGGCTGCCAAATGCCTATTTTTCCGTGGTTCATGAATCACTCTGGGGCTTAGGCAGGAGATAGGTGCCCAGGTGCCTAGAGGGCGAAACAGGCAGACCTAGACGTTGCAGAAAGAAACTTAGGCACCTAGGGAACGTTTACTGAGAAAACGTAGGCACTGATCACCTTTAAACACCTACAGGATTCATGGGGAGTTTTGTGAATTGCAGTGGAGCCTAAAATTGGGACTTAGGCACCTAAACATTTTTGTGACTCTAGGCCTAAGTGACTTGCCTAAGATCACACAGGAAATCTTTAGTTCAGCAGGCAACTGAACTCTGGTTTCCCAAGTAGCCGCTCAGTGCTCTAACCACTAGATCAACCTTCCTTTTCCATTTTGGTGTTGAAGCCTCCTCAGTCTGTGTTGGAAACATACTTGTCCTTCCCATGTCTTCTTATGCCATGCCCTGGTCACACTGACTTCTTCCAAAGGTTTTTGCCCATTTTCTTTTCTCATCTCTGCTGACCTTTTCTGTCTCCACTTTTTCCCCTTCTTGCCTCTTTCTCCCCCAGCTCTCACCGTTCTTTCTCAGATTCTTCCCCCTCAGTCTCATCTAGACCTCTTTCTGGCTTTTCCATCTCCCCTTTCTCATCTTCCTTGGTGCGATCCCATTTCTACCCCTTCCCTCTCCACTACGCTCATCAGCAGGATTCACCATGCTGAAAGTAGGGGAGGAGCCCTTGGGGAGAGGCGCTCTTCTGGAAGCAAAAAACAAGCATGCTGCATGTTCCGCTGCTTGAGCGGAGCAGAAAGAACCACCTGCCACGCTCTGCTCTCATTTCAGGTGCAGCTCACCAATGGGCTGGGATATGCGCACACAGTTTCTGGGTGAATTCATAGCATTGGTATTCATCTCTAAAGCTAAATAGTTTGGGACCGGCCTACTTGAAAGACCGCTTGTCCTTCTGTGGCCTACTGCTGCAGCTGAGAGCAGCAGAGGCGGCTGAGCTGGAGGCCCCCCAGAGGAGAAGTTGCTGCTGGCAGGGCAACCTTCATTCAGGGTCTTTGACCTTGGACCTTACTTTCTGTCTGTGCTCCATCAGATCTGTTAACCCCTGGGCATTTTGCAAAGTCATTTCTTTCCCCCTAGGTTTAGGGGCAGGGCTATTCTGAGGGTTGCAGGAGTTTGGGTTTATTTTATTCTACTCATTATATCTGTTGCTGAGGATGGATAAACAGCCCCATATCATATTGTGTATTTTAATTTCTGTATTGAGTGCTTGGAGCATTTCATAGAGGCTTTTATAAATCTAAATAAACACATCATTATATACATGGGAATCACTTCTGCAGCCCAGTTAGGAGCATGGCAGTTCCCCACCCCCATTTCTCCTCTCTTTCCTTTCTTTGCCAGCACCTCCTGCTGCTTCAATCTGTCGCATGGTGGCCAGTGAAAGACAGGCAAAGGGACAACCCTTGTTGCTTAGAGGTTCCCTTTGTTTATTTTTGCTGCCACTGCTGACTTAGGCTAAATGGCACTGGCAGTCACATACAGCAGGGACCACTGCAACTCCGCCCTGAAGAGGATTTGGGCCCATCTGGGAGCCAGAGCTGTGGACTGAAAAATGAAATGTGCATTTAAAGCTCAAAGTACAAACTAAAAGAAACTGTCAATTATAAACATTCATGTGCATGGTAAGGGCCTGACATGAAACAATGTTCTCTTGGGGCAGTAGCCCTGTCCTTTTATATGGCAGTACAGCCCAAAGCCCAATACAGGAGGCCTGACAACTAAGATGTGAAAAAATGCAGGTTGAGGGTAGTTCCATGATAGGCACAAATGGTGAAGTCCTACATGCTTCTGTTCCATGTCCCAGTATTCCTTGGCACTAGGGCACATCCTTAAGCATGGATTTCTTGGCTTTTATTGGCTTTGCATTCTACCATTAAAGCTCTGTCAGTGTAATTTTAATGCTTGAATTTATTATACAGTTTGCACAAAAAGTTCCCAACCATATTAGAAAAGAGTCTCCAGTCCTGGATTTTGGGTTGGGTATTTTCTGCTTAGATTTTGAATCTATTACTGTTGTTAAATGGTGTTTCCCTATCTTTTATTCTTGTTCCTGTCTGGGAATAATATTAAGGTTGGTCAACACCTGGAGCTTTGTTGGTTTTCCAGAACCCAGACTGCAGCAACTTCTCTTAAACCCCAGTGAGAGAAGATACGCTTTTTCTGCCTGGCAGTATTTCAGAGGCATTAAGTGTAAGTAATTCACCATGCTTCCCCATTTCTGTAATGGGGGAGGACATCTTGATACATTTACAACACTCCTCTGGGGATATTTCATCAGTTCTACCTAACTCTAATGGACAATAATTGATTTGAACTTTCTACTTAGCACAGAGCTGTAAACAGCTTCACTCCAGGCTGCAGCAATGAACTGGCATTTTGTAAAATGAGAGAAATTTGGAAAACTTTTGCAAGTATCAAGACAAGAAACAGCTTGTCCTCTTGATTTTAATAACAGAGCTAATAGATACAAACTTAGATTATATATATTCCATTATAATACCCCCATATTCTTTCATAAGGGCTTTATACTTCAGACACATAAATTCACTTTCAGCGAAGACTGCCCTACAAGGATACAGTGTGTGAATGTATTTTTATCAGCAACATAGTAAATAAGAGAGGTGTTTTTTTTTCTTTTGTAGAATCCAGAAGGGCAGATTCCACATCTTGTGCTCCTGGACAACACTTCCTAACTGTTAGAGCCCATTCACAAAGTAGGTTCTAAGGTTGGTGGACTGATACCCCCACTTCCCTGGCATTTTTTTTTTCAGGGCCATGCCTTGTGTTGTTTCACTGATGGGCATAAGAGCAAAATTCCATCATTTTAGATTTTACAAAATTTGGCAAATATAACATTATATCCTTGCCAAGGTTTGCAAAGTGAAAATACAGAGTTTCTTCTAGCTTTGCTAGGGGGTAATTGAGCAACCCTTGCCATCAAATGCTGTGCATGTAATGCCCTGTTGCATTACAGATTTACACTAAAGGTTGCAATTGCACCAAATGATCACATCAATAATCCATATTTTATAAACGCTCCCTATATATATATATATATATATATATATATATGTCCAGTGGTGAGCTGGAGCCGGTTCACACCAGTTCGCTAGAACCGGTTGTTAAATTTAGAAGCCCTTTTAGAACCGGTTGTCCAACCTGCTGTCCCGTGAGGGACAACCGGTTCTAAAAGGGCTTCTAAATTTAACAACCGGCCAAAAGTGGCGCCTTAGGCGCTGGCTCTGTGGATGCTCCGGAGCTGGAGCACCCACGGGGAAAATTTGATGGGTGCAGAGCAGCCACTGGCAGCTCCCCACCCCACCCCTCCCGTGAACGTGCCGCCCCGCTCTGTTTCTCTGCTCCCCCGGCTTCCTGTGAATCAGCTATTTGTGCAGGAAGCCTGGGAGGGCTGAGAAGCAAGCGGAGGCTTCACGCTCATGCCCAAGGAGGCAGAGAGGAGGTGAGCTGGGGGGGGGGGGGAGAGAAGGGCCACCCGTGCCGCAACAGGTAACCTGGGGGGGGGTGCAGGGGAACCGCTCCCCACCCCAGCTCACCTCCGCCACCCTGGCCTGAGCGCGAAGCCGCCGCCTCCTTCTCAGCCCTCCCCGGCTTCCCGCACGAACAGCTGATTTGCGGGAACCCGGGGGGGGGGGCGGGGCAGAGAAGCAGAGCGGGGCGGCGCGTTCAGGGGAGGAGGAGGAGTGGAGGGGACGTGAGCTGGGGGCCAGGCGCAGGGCACGGCAGGGAGCTGCCGGTGGGTGCTCTGCACCCACCAATTTTCCCCATGGGTGCTCCAGCCCCGGAGCACCCAGGGAGTTGGTGCCTAAGGCGCCACTTTTGATGTGATCAGTGGGGGGAGTGGCTGCTCCCCCTGCTCCCCTGCTAGCTAGGCTCCCCCGCCCCTAGGAGCCAGAGGGACCTACCAGATGCTTCCTGGGAGCTGCTCCAGGTAAACACCGCCGTGACTCCCCACCTCGCCCCCCGGCAGGTCCCTCTGGCTCTTAGGGGTGGGTACCCACTACGGTGGCCCATGAGACCCACCTGCCCAGTTCTGGGGGCAGTTAGGGGACAGGGGAGGGGGGTGGATGGGGCAGGGGTCCGGGTTTGGGGGGGCATCAAGGAACATGGGGGGTTGGATGGGGCAGGAGTCCCCAGGGGGCGGGGGTGGGCCACGACCCCCTCGTGGGGTGAGGAGGGAACCGGTTGTTAAGATTTTGGCAGCTCATCACTGTATATATCTGCACCCTGATAAGCATGATGGTGAGCTCTGAAAACAGTTACATAAGGGGTTCACTTTCCTTTACAAATAATATAATCCCTCACCGAAGAAGATAAGCAAAAAAGCTGTGTTTTCTGTTAACAACATTAAGGTTGGAATACAGACAGACAAATTCAAAGTTAAGACCAGCTCAGCTTGTTGTTTCTCAGAATAGCAAGCATCATGCTGTATGACTGCTTTCATGCACTCTTTTTGTTGTGTGGGGGACAGAGGGAATCTTTTTTTCTGCTTCATAGCCTAGAACCAGTGTTGGGAACAATTTACTGACCCTCAAAGCTTTTTTACTGGGCCACAAAAGTGTTTCTAACACTGGCAGGTCACGAGGGGTATGTCTACACTGCAATTAAAAACCTGTAGCTCGTCTGTGCTAGCTGACTCGGGCTCAAGGGGCTCAGACTAAGGGGTATTTAATTGCAGTGTAGATATTTTGGCTTGGGCTAGAGCCCGGGCTCTATACCTGTAAGGTGGGAGGGTGCCAAAGCTTGGACTTCAGCCTGAGCCTGAATGTCTACAACACAATTAAATAGCCCCTTAGCCTGATCCCCACAAGCCCAAGTCAGCTGGCTCAGGCTAACTGGCATGGGCCAGCCACAGGTGTCTAACTGCAGTGTAGACACTATGTGTCAGACTTTAAAACCACACAGTTCTGGCTGCTCTTACAGTCATGCTATCTGAAAGTTGGGCTCTCAACCTTCATTCAGATTATATCAAATACGGAGACCTGATCCTCAGGCTTTTCTCATGTGAGCAGTCTCATTGTCTCACATGAGTAAGGCCTGAGAAGATCAGATCCTTCATTTCCAGTTCTATTGGTTCTCAAGATGGTAGCCATTAAAATCATGTCAGAATTGAAGTGAGTAAAAAGACAAGATCATCAGAAAGATGTGGCTTTAAGGTTTCATATATCATGAACTGTCATGGTGAATAATGAAAAGCATGCATTATACATTTGGAAGTTGAGAACCACAGCTTTCCATGGTATATGGCATGCATTTTTAGGCCTGGTGATTTATGATATATTGGCTATTAAATTACTACTCATCTCCTGATTTGGCAGTGCTTTTGGCACTAATCCAGGACTGACATATACAGTTAATAATAAGTGTAAATATCATTCCTTGGTGTGTGTGTGTGTGTGTGTGTGTGTGTGTGGAAGTACTACATATGAAGGACCCCTCTCCCCCGGCATGGTCACAGGGAAACTGTATAGCCATTGTTTCCTGGCTCCATTTTCTTTTAGAGATAATGATTATCAAACTTCACATCTGCCTGGTGGAGCATGGTATGGGGGCAAGGACAAGGATATTATGCCTGTATGCTGAATGAAACTTCTCTCTGTTTATTTCTTTGACAATGCAGTTTGTTGATTTTACCTTACAATAATGGGCACAGCCATATTCTAAGTGTTCTAGTACGATCTACGCTCAGGGACACCTCCCTTAAAACAATATCTTATTCAGGATGAGACAAACTTGTAATTTGGGAATGGTAGAAGATGGATATGAAGAAAAGCTTGCACTGACACAAAGCACCAGGGATTTCAACTGAGTATTTCACAACCCTAGCACATCTTAGAGGGAAACTGACAAAGGGAATTGAGATGACCTTGTAAACTGGAGTAATAGTAATAGGATGAAATTTAATAGTGAGAAGTGTAGGGTCATGTTATTAATCCCTAAATGCAAGAATTTTAGTTATAAGCTGGGGACGCATCAATTGAAAGTAACGGAGGAGGAGAAGGACCTTGGAGTATTGGTTGATCATAGGATGACTATAAGCTGCCAATGTGATATGGTCATAAAAAAAGCTAATGCGGTCTTGGGATGCATCAGGCGAGGTATTTCCAGTAGAGATAAGGGGGGTTTTAGTACTGTTATATAAGGCACTGGTGAGACCTCACCTGGAATACTGTGTGCAGTTCTGGTCTCCCATGTTTAAGAAGGATGAATTCAAACTGGAACAGGTACAGAGAAGGGCTACTAGGATGATCTGAGGAATGGAAAACCTGTCTTATGAAAGGAGACTCAAGGAGCTTGGCTTGTTTACCCTAACCAAAAGAAGGCTGAGGGGAGATACGATTGCTCTCTATAAATGTATCAGCGGGATAAATACCAGGGAGGGAGAGAAATTATTTAAGCTCAGTACCAATGTGGACACAAAAACAAATGGATATAAACTGGCCATCAGGAAGTTCAGACTTGAAATTAGATGAAGGTTTCTAACGATCAGAGGAGTGAAGTTCTGGAACAGTGTTCCAAGGGAAGCAGTGGGGGCAAAAGACCTATCTGGCTTCAAGATTAAGCTCCATATGTTTATGGAGGAGATGGTATGATGGGATAACATGATTTTGGCAATTAATCAATCTTTAACTATTCACAGTAAATAGTCCCAATGGCCTGTGATGAGATGTTAGATGGGGTGGGATCTGAGTTACTACAGAGAATTCTTTCCTGGGTATCTGGCTGATGAATCTTGCCCACATACTCAGGGTTCAGCTAATTGCCATATTTGGGGTCGGGAAGGAATTTTCCTCTAGGGCAGATTGGAAGACGCCCTAGGGGTTTTTCGCCTTCCTCTGCAGCACGGGGCCTGGGTCACTTGCTGGAGGATTCTCCGCACCTTGAAGTCTTTAAACCACAATTTGAGGACTTCAATAGCTCAGACATAGATAAGAGGTTTATTGCAGGAGTGGGTGGGTGAGATTCTGTGGCCTGCGTTGTGCAGGAGGTCAGACTAGATGATCATAATGGTCCCTTCTGAACTTAAAGTCTATGAGTCTATGTCTAATATGGCCCTTTACAAAAGTAAGGCCATGTATACAGGGTGGGCTGAAATCATTAAACTTCAATAGAATTACACCAGCAACACATTTGGTCCAGTCTCTTTCTCCGCATTTACATGCAAGGATATTGATTCTGAAATACATGGTCCCCTTTATTTTGCCCATTAGTTGCCTTCTTTCATATGGCTTAAAAATAGCAACTTCAGATGTTTAAGTCCAAATTGGTGATCCAATTGATTGCTTCAGGTATCATGGAGTGGATGGCAGAGATACCACCAGGATATAATCACTTGGGACAGTGGTTGACAAGATGTTCCACAGTGTGAAGTCCATTTCTGCAGTCACAAATAGGATTGTGTCTCAGTCCCCATTTATGAAAGAGGTAGGTGCATCTGTCATGTGGTGTGCAGATGCAGTTTATTATCTTTCTTGGGAGGGAAAAGCCATTGATTCTTCAGCTGGATCCTCAATGAGACATTTGTTTAGGATGCTGAAATCTTTCCACCTTGCTCACCATTGATCTTTAGGGGGAAACTCTGAGTCCTTGAGCACTTGCACTGAAAGCCAAAAAGGTTTTCTAGATTTGATTTTGAATCTCAGAATTTTATTTAGGTCTTCATGTATTGGGATATCCTTGTTCCCTGGAATATAATGGGACTCCTAAAGAATTCTCATATCACAATGAATTTGGAGTGGGTGATTGTGTGCCATTATGGGAAGCCACAGCTGTGGTGTTGATTTTACTGTTCTGGTAATGATCTGTATAGCAGTGTTAAGTTGAGAGTCGATGAGCGATGTGTGGGAGCTGTTGTCAAGAAGGGTGAGGAATATTCTGTGGTAGAGTAAACAAGGGCCGGTGAATGGGTCCATAGAGTTTTTGCATTGGCTCCCCAAGTTGTTCCTGCCAGTTTCTGGATAGAACGTACACACATTTTTATTTTGTCATGCCAATTAGTGCTTACTTCACACAACACAGAGGTTAGCAGATGCCAACAAGTGGCATAAGATCTGACTCTCAATGCTTTGAAATTTCCTCTTCTGTTGCAACAATACTTAAGAATATAGGAATTGCCATACTGAATCAGAACAGTAATCCATCTAGTCCATTATTTTGTCTCCCACAATGGCCAGACACTTTAGAGGAAGGTTTAAAATCTCCATAAAGAATAGTTATGGAACAACCTGCCCACAGAAATAATTTCTGTCTTTAACTATACTGTAGTTTCAAACAATCTACCTCCTACTGAATAAGGTTCACAGGTCTAATTCACAGATCACCCATAGACATTTTCAAAGATTAGCAACAAATCATCCAGGATCAGATGGTATTCATCCAAGAGATCTGAAGGAACTTAAGAATGAAGTGGCTGAACTGCTGACTGTAGGTAGCAAATGTTGTCTCTTAGCTGATTGTTCTGGCAATTCCTCTTTTGATACATTTATCTCATATTTATTACCTGAAGAGTAGGACTCTTCCTCAACATATGCTGTGATGAAGACTGATGCAAAGAAATTGTTTACCTTCTCTGCAATATCCATATCCTCCTTAATTGCTCCTTTACTCCAGCAGTCCTACTTATTCTCTCTCAGACTCCCCTGGTTCTGACACACTTACAAATTATCTTCTGAGCCATGGGTTTGGTTATTTGCTCTTTAAATTACCTCCTAGTCCTTTTTTCCCCTTTTATATTTTACTTACTATGTTCCTTTCTCATGTGCACTGGTGAGGCCACATCTGGAGCACTGTGTCCAGTTTTGGGCGCCCCACTACAGAAAAGATGTAGACAACTTGGAGAGTCCAGTGGAGGACAATAAAAATGTTTAGGGAGCTGGACCACGTGACTTATGAGGAGAGGCTGAGGGAACTGGGTTTATTTAGTCTGCAGAAGAGAAGAGTGAGGGGGGATTTGATAGCAGCCTTCAACTACCTGAAAGGGGTTCCAAAGAGGATGGAGGTTGGCTGTTCTCAGTGGTGGCAGATGACAGAACAAGCAGTAATGGTCTCAAGTTGCAGTGCGGGAGGTCTAAGTTGGATAGTAGGAAAAACTATTTCACTAGGAGGGTTACACACTGGAATGGGTTACCTAGGAAGGTGGTGGAATCTCCATCCTTAGAGGTTTTTAAGGCCTGGCTTGACAAAGTCCTGGCTGGGATGATTTAGTTTGGATTGGTCCTGCTTTGAGCAGGGGGTTGGACTAGATGACCTCCTGAGGTCTCTTCCAACCCTAATCTATGATTCTATGACTTCATTTGAGTTGGATTTTTACCTTCTAAAGGATATCTGTTTGGCATGCATAACCTCTTATACCTTTGCCATTTAATCATACTGGATTTTTTCCTTGCCTTCCTGCTTCCTTTCTTGTTTTTGGCATGTATGCCTTCTGTGACACCATTATAGTATGATTAAGTAAACTTTATGCTAATTTCAATTTCTTCACCTGGACATTAGGATCTTTTTTGACTAGTTTCCTCATTTCATTTTAAAAAATCAACCCCCTCCCCCCCCCCAAAAAAATTGTAAATGTTGAGTTGGATGGATGGTGGTAGTTTTTGGAACTTATTAATAAAAACATTAAACCTGAAACAATTCCTTAACATCTTGTAGCATACTCCAGTTCCTAAAAGACATGCTTTAATTGGGAACACCATGCTATGCAATAGATACCATCCCAAGCATATGATTTAGTTCCCTATCCCTTTTACCTTAACAAGTGTAATTATGTTATTAATTTACTTTACAAGGAAGTACAGATGCAGCATCTGGCTTCCAGTGATATTCTGATATTTACGCTATTGTATAGCTGGACTGGATGAAGCCTAGAGGGATAAAATTACCTTCCTGAAGATACATACGGAGAGAGTGCTCAGCTCCGAAAGTCCTTCTAACTCACTATCCATTAACACTGTTCCCCCTATACTAACTTTACTATCCATTAACACTATTCCCCCTATACAAGAAATGAACTGACTTCTATATTGATTGTCACAGGAGGCTTCTGGCAGGATTTTTAAGTCTTTGGGAACCAAGCTAGATAGTCAGGGGCACAGAAAAAGTTTAATTTCAAGTA
The DNA here is from genome assembly GCF_965140235.1 of Caretta caretta. Classification (NCBI taxonomy): domain Eukaryota; kingdom Metazoa; phylum Chordata; order Testudines; family Cheloniidae; genus Caretta; species Caretta caretta. The sequence goes on from NC_134206.1 coordinate 202,263,457, forward strand.
ATTTCTTGAGTGTGTCAAAACTCCCTATGTACAATTTTTAATGTGGATTCCCCATATATTGTTGTTAAAAAGGGTGCTAGTTTCCTTGCTACCAGATGGGGTCAAAGCTTATACAAAATGGGAGCTAGCACATCTGATTTCCAAACTTTTTTCATCCATGGCACTGAGTATATCCAACAGATGGCTGAAAGGAGAAAATACTGCAGGACACCCTTTTCATGGGATAAGTAGAGTAAAAGTTCAAAATAAATTACACCAATCCTTTATCCATGTGGTTTAGGATGGTTCCAGATGGAAGAAAGCTATTAGAACATCATTCCCATCACCTACCATATGACTGAAGTCAAAAGGCCAAGAAGCAGCTTCTCCCACCCTAAAATGCTCAGGTCAGCCCGACTGACTGACTGATTATGAAGACCCCCCTCCCACTCTGTGGTTACACAAACTAGTAAACAATATTCCTCCATGCATGCATCCATCTATCCCAAACTACAGTACAATTGCACTCCCCTAAATTAGAGCTTCAAAACCAAAATTCCTCCCTGGAGGTTTCAGGTAGCTGGTCTGTAAATTTAGACATAGCTGTCCAATTCACAAAGTCATATTTGGACAACATTGCCTGCTGGTTTGCAATCTGTGTTTCCATGGAAGAGGAGGTATAGATCTTTCTACCCATTAAGTCCATCCTCAGAGTCCTTGTCGTTAGGAGTGGACTTAAATCTGTCCTGCTGAGCTCTGATGTTCACTGTGGTTACAACCAGGGAAGTAGGGGCTAGGTGGGAGTAGAAGCCCTCAAAACCCTGCACCAGTACAAAGCAGTGTTTCTCTAAATACTTTGCAGTAGGCAGTACCAAAGCTCACATGCTTCAAAGAACCTATGCAGGCTCCAGGATCACATCATTAATGGGAAGGGACACTCTCCCTGGGGCTGATGGCTGCAGAATGTTCAGCAACTTATGGGTATTCTCCTGAAGAAACTCTGCCTAAATGCCCAGAAAGCAGCCATGCACCACAAAATGTTCTGGTTGTTCTGGTTCTTGAAGTCCTCAGGCACGGAAGGGAAGGAAGAGCCAGGCACCGCTGAATCGTCCAGGGATGATAAAGAGGCAGTTAACTGCGCCAGGGCTAGTTCTCATTCCTGAACTCGCGGACCTGAATAGGACAACTCCAGAGGCTTTGCAAGGGGAAGATTACCTGGGACCTGAACATGCAGTGGATTGACAGCCCCAACCATGGACGTGCCTGGTGATCTTCCCTTGGAGTGGTGAAGAGCAGTGCAACCTCTGTGACCGAGGAGCAACCCCACAGATTCCATGGAGGCTATTGGGCATAAGGGTAGGACACCAGTGGTCAAAAAGCTCCAAGCCAAGGGCCCTTGTCCTGACTGAGAAACGAGTGCCAATTTTGGTACCCAGGCTGCTCCATGAACAGCCCTCGATGTGGATCAGGTGATGGAGAGCGGGAGGAGGACCCCAACCTGGATGCTGAGGCATCTTGGGTTTACGGGGATAAGGGTGGAGCCAGCACCGGGGGCAGGAGCAACCAGTCCAACTAATCTGTTGCTCAGAACAAGGGAGGGACTGGCGCTGATGGTGGAAACAGCACTGAATACACCTCCACTGTCTCTGGTGCTGTCGGTCCTGAAGTCAGAGGTAGTGCCAATGCAGCTGACAGCGCTGAGGTGGAGGGTAGAAAGTGTCGCCACGGTAACATTGGCAGTGCAAAGTGCAGCAGTGCTAAGCAGTCTCACCGAGCCAAGGAGGTCCCTTGGGCTGAGCCCAGCACCGGCCTCACTTCTTTAGTCTAGGCATGGAAATATTGGGATAGGGTGCCAATGGACCCAAAGGTTCAGCAGCCTAGCCAGACAGCGGGGTTGTAAACGCCATAGTTCTGGTGAAGTCCTACACCCAGGGAGAACGCAGGATGGAAAGGCAGAGGAAGTCCACTGCCGCCTGATATGCCACCAGCATGGAAACAGCTGGTGCTGGCATCACCCTCATTAGTACCGGACTCATCGGATGCTCCAGGGCCGGAACCGGAGTTGACAGTATGAGATCTCTCACCACCCTATGCATACCAGGGAGAAGTTGGAAGGACTTGCTCCATCCCACATGCCTGCAGTAATGCTATGCCGTACTGTTCCTGGAGGAGTAAGAAGAGTCTCCGTAAGACTTGGAATGGTCTCAACTGGTCTTATGAGACCTTTTCCTTGGTGCAATTGAGGGAAAGCAGCTTCTCCACCTCTTTAGAAATGCACCAATTCCAGAGCATGAAACAGTAACACTCTCTGAACCCAAGGGCGACCTGTGATCTGATGTAGGCCTCAGTGTCAAAGCAGGCTGCATGACCTGTTTGAGAAGATGCTGCTTTACTTAAAAGTCCTTAGCCACCTGAATCCATTTTGTGAATCAAATCAAACACCACTCTTTGGTATGTGCCTCACCTAAGCAAAGCAAGCACCTTGTGTGGGGATCGTTGTTGGGGATCACTCCCCCAGATGATAGACAGTGTTTGAACCCTGATGAAGACATCACCACAGAAAACTTAATTAAATCTAACGAATACTAAAGGTACGTACTAACTACATACAAGAGCAAGTCACTAAAAGGATAGAGGAATTGTGAGGTTAAGAATCATGTAGAGCCCTGGCTCCAGCCACAGGCAGTAAGAAGGAACTGAGGAGGGGTTGGGGTGGCGCCATTTCATATAGTAAGCGAAGGGTCTATGACCATGAGGCAAAAATGACACCCCTACAGGAAAAGTTCTCCAGCTCCAGCGCACTGGGCGTGTGCACACCTCAGTGGAATAAATGGCTGCATCTACTCAAAGAAAAATAATGGGTGTCAAAAACATGTTCTTTCTTTGCTCAGGAAGCTAATAAAGTGGCCTCTTACAGTAAAAGCTGTGTTATCCCTCACTTTACCAACCGGAAAGTTCTATAAACCAGCATTTCTGATCTTTATTGAAAGCCTGGTTTATAGTCCGGTTGGTGAGGGGCCGGCAGGCTCCCTACCCGGCTTTGTGTGGCTCCCTGGAAGTGGTGACATGTCCCGCCTGGTCCTGGGCAGAGGAATGGCCACAAGGGATTTGAAGTGTGGGAGGGGGTGAGGGGCAGGGGTTTGGGGCACCGGAAGGGTTTTGGGGTGCCGGATCTGGGAGCACTCACCTCGGGCGGCTCCCCGCAAGTGGTGACATGTTCCAGCTGCTCTTAGGCAGAGGCATGGCTAGGCAGCTCTGCATGCTGCCCCTGCCCTGAGCACTGGCTCTGTAGCTCCCATTGGCTGGGAATTTTGGCCAATGGGAGCTGCAGGGGTGGTGTCTGCGGGTAGAGGCAGTGCACAGAGCTGCCTAGCTGCGCCTCTGCCGAGGAGCAGCGGGGACATGTCACCGCTTGCAGGAAGCCACCCAAGGTGAGCCCCGTCCAGATCCAGCACCCTGCATCTCCTCCTGCGCCCCAACCCCCAGCCCTTACCCTCCCATACCCAAACTCCCTTCCAGAGCCCATGTCCTGCACCCCCTCCTGCGCCCCAATCCCCAGCCCTGCACCCCCTCACACACTCAAATTCTCTCCCTCTTAGTTAACTGGAATTTTTCACTTACCTGCACCCCCCGTGCCCCCAACATAACGGATAAAAAAGCTTTTACTGTATTATGACCTTAAATGTGTCTGATAAGCATGGTCCATGGATGCACCCAAGCCTCTCATGCACCCAACCCTCTCACTTCTGTGGAAATTACACATAACAGGGCAGGAAGGCCAAAACATTTATGGGCAGGCATCCAGACTACAGATCAGCGGAAAGCCAGTGATCCTAAACGGTAACTTGTAGTCAAAAGCACACGAGCTGGATCCACAGGAGGCATGTGGTGGTGGAGAATTGAGAGAAACGACATATCCCACTCTCATGGATGAAGGGCCAGCTAGCCATCTATCCAATTTATCCCATAGATCAATGAGTAATACAGACATATTAACATCCATTTTCCCAGTGTCCTGAAGCTTGGCCTCTAACCTAGTGTCCCAAACACAACCAGAAATGCTGTTCACTACAAAAAAAAAACCACTGCAGGATGCTTTAGTACTCAAAGCTGCTTCTTTGTTCCATTTGCTCTCTGTCTAGGAGAGTATACACAACAACATGCATTAAGACATAAGGGAGTAAATTTCCATGTGCTGAACAGGGATTTAGCCACATGATTCCCATTGATGTTAATGGGAAAGGAGTGTCTAAATCCCCATGTAATAGGTTGAAATTTTATCCTAAGGAGCCTAGCCATGAAGGAGCCCATCAACACCTCTTCTTAAAAGTACAGTGAACACATCGATCCTGCCCTACTTGAACTGTCTTCACTGGTGCCAGGTCCAGTTGGTCTCTTAAAAAGGGCCCCCTAAAATTAACTCGATTTCAGCATTTAAAGCCATCTGCCTTTAAATTGCTTGACTATTGAGTAATGTACCTGATACACAGGCTAAGGGCATGACAGAAGCTGATCTTGTGCTAGTCATGTCACTTTGACGGGCTGACATTCCAATGGAACACAGAAATAAAGGGATGATTGAATGGGTTCAGATCCAGCAACAAATGGCTCAGTTTTTAGCGATAAGGACATCCTGCTATAAAATACATCATGAGGAGCTTCTAACCACAGCCAACATCAATAGGTTGTAAGGAATTCAAGAAAGATACTAAGTCCCTTAGCTTTATTCCTGCCTTAAGGAGGATGGAGATAAACATCAGATTAAAGTAAGGAAATCTCTTCTGTTTTCCAATTATATAGATATAGTCACTTGCAAGACAGCACATTTCTAAGGTCCAAAATCTACCACCAGATCTTTTCTATGGATCTCAGATAAGATGCTTAACTAGAGTATATGGGTCTGATTTTTTCTCACTTATATTAATGTTACTTTTGAGTTACACCAGTGTAAATTAGAAAAGAACCAGGCCTTTTTCCTGCCTGAATTGTGTGGTGATGTGCCAATGAATCCTCACATCTTCCAAATAATGTTTTTTGTTATAGTCATAACACATTTACATTGGTAGTAATGGATTTTGCCTGCCCCTCCCAAAAAGGGGGGGGGGGGGGAGAGATAGGGGAAGTGGTTTGGCCAAACAAACTGTTTTAACATAGGTTTCAGAATAGCAGCTGTATTAGTCTGTATGGGCTGTAGCCCACGAAAGCTTATGCTCTAATAAATGTGTTAGTCTCTAAGGTTTCACAAGTACTCCCGTTCTTTTTGTTTTAACATAGCACACCATTAAATTAGATTTTACTATCCTAGTACTGGCTTAAATGAAGTCTGGTTCAAGCTGAGTAAATGAAAAACAGCAGCCTCCTTATCAATGTACATCTAGCAAAAATGGTTGATGTATACTTGTATTTTTGCACATATATTTGCTAATGTTAAGGTCTCAGTGCAAATGTTAGAATTCAAGATTATGTGGATTTGAGAAATACCTTGAAGATTTTGATTACAGTAAATATAAACAGCTTTTGTGTGTTTCATGAATGTTAAAGGGAAGGACATACATTTTGCTCTAGCCATTGCACTGCAATATCAAAAGATAAGCCACATTTCTCAGAATGTATCCACTTTGAAATACTGTAGATATGAAAATTAATCTGGCATCATCTTTTGAAACTGCAGGCTTCTGGGATGAGCAAACGGGTACAGTTTTCTTGTAACTGTTTTTGAACACCATGTGTTGAGAGAAAACAACAGAACAGAAATTGCTCATCCAAAATGCTAACTTGTGGCATGGCACAGCCAAAAACAGGTGTGTGGCATACCGTTCACTTCATTGACATGCCTACCACATGTCACTCAGTTCTGTCACCCCCATCATTTTCTTTTGGAATTTATCCTCTTGCAGACGGTAAGATGTGGTTTGACAGAGAGTCCAGCACAGAAATGACATGACCTTTTAGTGAGCAGACATTTTGGGAAAACACTCACTGGGATAATCCATCACAGAATAATCCTTTGGATTATCTGTTGTGACCCTAGTCTTCCAGCACAAACATAAATGTGCTTCAGATAATGTTATTCCCATTAGCATAATATTTTGTATATATTGTCAGGATAGAGAATACAATCTTGCTAATTCACACTAATGACCGAGAGAGTGACCCATCACAAGTGAGTAAAATTTGTAAATTAGCAAAAACGTGAACAGACAATACCAAATAAAAATAAATATCAAAGATAATGCATCACAGAACATACTTTGTTCATTTATTTTGACAACTGCTTAGTTTTAATTTATGAAAATACTTTACAATGTATCAGTAAATGTGCTACAGTAAACTTTGTAAAAATAATGAAGTCTTCGTATTCTGTGTGTGGCTGTCTATCCGTGCATTTCTATTGCACTAATAGTGGTGGTAACTGGGAACCAATAATGCAACAGCTCACTATATGGCACTTGGCTAATTTGTCTATGGGAGAAAATGGGAGAGAGAAAACAGCATTAGTAGATGGTTCTCCTTCCTCACAGTTCTCTTTGCAGTTGGATAACCCAGAGTGCACTGGCTCATAGGCAGCTAGTTTCGTTCTGTGTGCATGTCCTCTGGGCAATCTATTCCAAGGCTGAAACATTATAAAATAGCTGTCCAGATTTTCCCAGAATGCACATTGCAGAATGTGGCTAAACAGCACAGTAGATGTGAATACACAAACAATTTTGACATGTGTGTGTTGTGAAAAAAGTTGCTGTGTAATTACAACTCAACTGGATCAGATGGAAGTGTCATGACCAGGTCACCAAAGCACACCTATACTTGTAGTGTGATTGGGTCCTACAGGTCACATTTTCAAAGGGTCCTCAAACTGGCATGTAAAATTGCAGGTGTCTTCTCCCAGCCATGATTTAGATAACTAAACTTATTTGAAATGAAGTAGCTTGTGTGCACTGAGCAGAGTTTAATCTGCCCCAAAAATCTTGCATTTGCAAAATCACACTGAGGGAGGTATGGGAATTATAGAATTTACTTTTGGAGCTATAACCCTACATTGTATAAACATTAATCTATCCAGCCTTGGGGAATTTTCTTGATTTTAAAGATGAAAGCGAAAATGTTGCCTTTTCTAAGGAGGAAAGGCAAAATGGTTTTTGGAAGTGGTATTCTTCTAAGAACTGTGTTATGGTCTACAATATCTAATAAAAGAGGAGGATATCTCATCAATATAGTTTGAGAGGTGATCAAACCAATGCTATGTGGAGTGTTAATCTCAGAGATTATCTCTTGCCTTCTGCCTTTGTGAAGCACCAAGTTAGCAGTTCGCCAGTTTTGTTATTCCATTTGTTCAGTCTGGCTCTGAAATGTTACAGATATTGTTCCACAACTCTTTAATTGAAGAGTGCATGGAATTCTTGATAAACTTTTGTAGAGGAGTCAAGGCTGTCTGGATCCCCACTCGGGGGGACTTAAAAAACTTATAGCATTGGGCCCAATGTTTGCATAAAGGGTTAACTCAGTAAAATGCAATGCTGCAGTGACTACCATTATCGTATTTATCACAGAATTATTGTGTAGTTTACCACTTAGTTGTCTTGAACTATCACACAGTATTTCCAGGTGAATAAGGGACAGTCCCTGCCTCCCTGCTATTTGTCAGTGTGGACAACACTGATGGAATTGAAAGGCTTACAGTTTCCCATGGCCAAAAACGTAACTCAAACAATCTCATGCAGTTTCAAAACACAGGATGGAGAACCAGGTCATAGCTCTGCAGAAATGCAATTGCTCCACTGAGGCTTTTCCCTCCTCCTCAGGATGGAATGTATTATTGTAGCTCAGAACTACAACTTCATTCTTGGTGGTTGCATTTGTGTCCAAATTTCTCTTTGCTAGCTGCTTAGGCTGGGTGAGAGGGGTATCACCCTGGAGGATCATGCTGTTAGAGGACAAGAGACAGCTCAAAACATTGTTTTTTTTAACCCTTGTCTCATTATCATTCTGCAGTGGTACATATGTAGCACAGATAAGCAGTGAAAAGAGGAGATGAAATGTCCATGATGAAATACAGAGACATTAAAGTAAGGGAAAGCTGCCTTTCTTACTATTGGTTTGAAGTTAGCAGACCTGCTAAAAATTATACAGTGGAAAAACGAACATGTTTTCAACAAAAGGCGACTTGATCCTTTTTTCAGATTGCTCACAGATTGCACAGCACAGGAGAATGCAGGGCCATGAGAACAGGCGAGTTATAAACTGTGTGGCTTTGAGAGCTACACACTGGCTGTTGTTCTGCCAGTACACTGCAACATCTTTCTATTAAGCTATATACCTGAGGGACCATGTCGATACCCTCTGTTCTGTTACAGCACCTGAAACTATCAACGTAGTCACTACTGACCAGTCCATCCCTAAACATAATCCAATGGGGAGGGAAGGGTCTTCTCCGTCAAAGGCCTGAATCTGGAAGGTTGTTTTCTCTTATGGTTGCCAAATCACATGTGTGGCATCCTTCAGGGTGGGGCATAAGCTTCTTTTGTTCCCTTCTGCTGTTAAATGGGGGGCAGCATCAGTAATGTATGTTTAGGAGAAGTGCTGCTGAGTGTTGTTGGGAGCTTTCGAGGACCTTTTTTAGTCGTGTCACCTTATTCAGGATAAATCATGTTTTTATTTATTGTAACAAACCTGTAAGTCACAAGTCACCACAGGTTTATTGCACTTGTGCTTAAGTGGGATAGAACTCAGATACTCCTCTGAAAGCAAAAGACCTTAGCATGTGAGCTAAAAGAGACTTAATTATTTGTAGTCCAGAGCCTATGACATCGTTTACTAGCTGAAGGCAATGAGTAATACGCTGGCTAGTTCATGAAATTATTCTTTGTTAAAAAGCCCAAAGACCTTTGTGCAGGAGTTCCTTAAAATTATCATCTTTTAAAATATAAAACATTATAACACTCACAAGCAAAAGGATGAGAGCACAACAGACTCTCTGAGCCATCCATCATTCTGATGATGCCATACTAAGCTCTGACTTCACGTCTTACACATCTGAAGGACTTTCGCAGCTCTTTACAAGGAAAGACAAAAATCAGGAGCTGCAATAAAGTCACTGCTGTTTAGATCTAAACTCTCCTGCAACAATTTTTCTGGCCTGTCACATCACAAGAGGGGGTATCAATAAACTTTGCAGAGTGAGATTTGCAGTCCCCGTCATTGCATATGTAATATCCTGTCAAAACATTGACTTGCTGACACCCTATCAGGTACAGAGTCTGCTGTTGTCACTCAGTCATGTACAGTATAAAGAAAAGGAGTACTTGTGGCACCTTAGAGACTAACCAATTTATTTGAGCATGAGCTTTCGTGAGCTACAGCTCACTTCATCGGATGCATACTGTGGAAAGTGTAGAAGATCTTATTATATACACACAAAAAGCATGAAAAAATACCTCCTCCCACCCCACTCTCCTGCTGGTAATAGCTTTATCTAAAGTGATCACTCTCCTTACAATGTGTCTGGGAATGAAACAAGGTGGAAACAAGAATGGATTCAGAGTGCTGCACTGCTTGCTGTAATGTGCTGGTTTCCTCTTTTAGATCAGACACAACAAATATCCAAACTCAGGAGGAGCAGGGCCAACCCTCTGTTTACGTACAGTGGCATCAATTAAAAATAACTCCTCTGACTTCAACCGAACTATTCACATGTTTAGGTTTAGGCGCATGCTTAAGTATCTTGCTGAACTGGAGCCTTGATGGCCCTCCCTTGAGCCTCTGGCACTGGCTTCCAGCCTCCTTTTGCATCAGATTCATACACCTCATCCTCAGTTTAAAAGCTCCGCACAGCTCTGGCACTGCCTACATCTTGTCTCTCTTCCCCTACTAATGCCCTCCTTGAAGCCTGCCCTTGTCTCAACTCACTGTGTCTCTTTCTCCAACAAATGATTTTGCACTTTTTTTCATGCCATCATATGCCCTGAATCTATTCCTTTCATCTCCTATTAGTGTACTTTGTTCCTTCAAACTATTAATATATTAATATATTCAAAGCAAGGAAAATATATAGATAGATATCTTTAAGTAAACTAATTCACAGAAGAATCTCTCATGATCTTTTATTATTGTAGCCCTCATCCTTCCCTTCCTCCTCAAATTTGGTTATTACTCTCTGTGCTATGGTACCATTTGGTCTAACTTATGGCCAGCTCCTGAGGAATGCTGAGTACCTACCACTCCTATGAAAGTCAACGCAAGCTGCAGGTGCCCATCACCTCTCTGGACTTCGTCCTTAGACTGTAAGGCCCCTGATTTCAATGGGAGTTAGGCACCTAAATACCTTTGAGGATCTGGGCCTAAGTTCCTTGGGGCATGGAGCTCTTGTTTTTATATGTCTGTTAAGTGTCATGCACATCAAAAACTTTCCAGAAATAATAAATAATATGAAAAACAGTGGACAAAATCAACATGTTGCTCCATCAAGTCAACAGCCTAGTCTCTTATGGTATGTCTACACTGCAATTAGGCCCCCGCAGCTGGCCCACCTCAAAAGGTCCTAGAACTCGGGCTCCTGCCCAAGACTCATGTTCTACCCCACAATTAAATAGCAGTTTAGCCCGAGCCCCATCAGCCTGAGTCAGCTGGCATGGGCCAGCCAGGGGTGCCTAATTGCCATGTAAACACATCCTCAGGGTCTCACCTTGCTGACTTTGGTCTCCCATTGACTTTGATAGTGTAGGAACATGGCCTTATGGAAGACTCCAGCCATGACTGATTGCGCATTGCCTTCTAAGACCATAAGTAGTGGGTGAAAAAAGACATGCAGGATGGGGTAAAGTCCTACTTCCCTCTCCCCACATAACTCACCTGATAAGTAAGCCTGGATGAGGGCTTGCAAACTGCCTGCATACAACAATTGGGAGCTCTGATCTAGGTCTAAGTTCACCTTCATTGCAGAGACAAAGGTTTAAAGAAAACATATGAATGAATAGAGAGTTAAAACTACTAGAGAATGCACCCTGGGATTATCTGTACTATCAAGACAGGAAAACTTTGCAGATGCTACTGTCTCTCTAGAGGAATAAATGCTTGCATTTTAATATTCTCAGCAGCTGGCTCCTGTTGAATGCCATCAGGATGATTCAGCCACCCACCAGGAACACCAGAAGCAGCAAGTGCACACACACACAGAAATCTGCAAAACTTTCTGCTCTCAGTGCCAGGCCCGTTATTCAGGCAGTCTGATCTTCATTAACGATTCATCATTACCTCCAGCAGCAAGTTTAGCCTCATGCCAGGGTGGTGAAATAGAAGAACTAATCCACAGTCTCACAAAGATCCCCATAATCATCCCATCTGCCTCGTGTCTATAGTGCATCCTACAATCCATATTCTCAGCAATTCACTCTGTGGTTATTTCATTTACCTTCAGCTTGGCCACAGACATCACATCACCCCTATCAGCTTGTTTCATCAGACCAATGGTTCGCACTGTCTGGTATCATTCCTCTGCTTCAGTGGTCAACACCTACTATTTCCATTGAAGGTGACAATCCCCAATAATGTACATAGCCAATTACTCAGTTCTACATGGTCTTCCTGAGCCTACTGATGATCTCTTCCAATTTTCTTAACCTCAGTGGCTTTCCAACTGCGGTCTGTGGAGCATTTGCAGGTGGTTTATGGAGCTGCTTCAGTAAGCGATCATGAAGCATCTGCCACTGCTAAAGGAGTAACGCTTCCTGATAGCTGTAGACCGGGCCAGATCACATAGGGATTCTTGGAGGGGTTAATCTCTGGAAAACTCAAAAACAAAACACCCCTTTCTGCCCTTTCTGTGGCAGATTTGCATCTCTCTTTCAACAGGTGCTTCTTTGGTGTAAATTCAGCTATGATCAACTCTGCAGATACTCATAGTGGAGTTTGGACCTAAACTACACCTTCAATACAAAAATTACCATTAATTCAGTACCAAACTATCAACCAAGCTGCACTGTTTTTGTTGCTAGAATTATGACCAATGAACTTTGATGTCACCTGGCTAGAGGCATCAGCTTGCCTTTTGTTTTTGAGAAACAGGTTTACTCCCTCCCTAGACTTGTCCAGTAAACACATTTCAGCCACAACTTCAGCTTATGTTCATAACTTTACATACAATGTTGCTACACACACTTCACCATATTATTGATCAATGAGTTAGTTTTCAAAGGATACCTCACAAGTCATATTTTGCACAAAGATTATTACAATAGCGTGTAGGGTATGAATACAGGGTGCATTCGGTAACAGGGAGGCATCATGCACTTTATGATTACATCAAGGAACTGGGAGTCAGGGTGCCTGGGTTTGGCACTTGACTCTGTCACTGACTCAGTGTGTGACCCGTGGCAACTTCTTTGTGCCTCAGTTTCTGTATCTGGGAATTCCAGTGGGAGCAATGATCCCAACTGTTGTAAAATTGTTTGAGATCCTTATACAAAAGAGACTATATAAGTGTAAAGCATTAATGTGGTCATTAGCCTGAGAATTTGGTCAGCCTGTTGCTGGGATCACATGGTAAAGATTTTACCTTGAACCACATGTAGTTTGTTAACTTTTACGCTTGGTCTACACTACACAGTTAGGTTGATGTAAGGCAGCTTACGTCTACCTAATTATGTCGGTGTACATGCTACAGTCTTGCTCCCGCTGATTTAAGTGCCCTACTACGCTTTCACACCACCTTCATGAGAGGCGCTGGGCTTAAGTAAGTGTAGTTAGGGTGACACAGTGTCGGTGTAGACACTGTGTTACTTACATCAACTATTAGTGCTGGAGCCGTAAAATTCACAAGAAAGCCAAGCAGCTAGAGCCCAGCTTCCCCCTGCTCCCCTGGAGAGCTGGGCGGCTGGACCTCACTCCCAACTGGGAGCCATGAAAGAAGCCTGGGTGGCTGGACCCCGCTACTGGCTGGGAGCCAGGGCAAGAAGCCTGGACAGCTGGACTCTGCTTCTGGCTAGGATCTAGGGTGAGAAGCCTGGGCAACTTGGAGCTGGGGCAAGAAGCCTGGGTGGCTGGACCCCCCTCCGCAGGGGTGAGAAGCCCTGGTGGCTGGACCCCACTCCCAGCAGGGAACAGGGAAGCGAGATGTTCTGGGCAGCTTCCCCCCATTCCCGGAAGGGAACAGGGAGGCAAGAAGCCCCGGGCAGCTTCCCCCAGACCCAGTGGGGAATGGGGAGCTGAGGGGGACAGCCCACCAGGAGCCTGTGAGGCAGCTGGGCTCCAGGGAGCTGCCAGTGGAGCTGAGAGACCAGGCTCTCATCTCCCCACACTGCCCCTCTTAGGTTGGTGAAAGCACTCCAGGTGAGGATGCGCACCACCGACCCAAGGAGGGTAGTGTAGACATGCACCACAGCAGTAATTACTGCGGTGACTGTAAGTCAACCTAATATAGGTCGACTTAAGTTTTTAGTGTGGACATACCCTTAGTTACTAGTAAGTGTTTTATCTTTATTTCTCTTGTCACCATAATGACTTATACTTGTACTCACTTAAAATCTCTCTCTTTGTAGTTAAATAAACTTGTTTTATTCTCTAATCAAAACTAATCCAATGTTGTGTTTAAACTAAATTGTTTGATTTAGTTGGGGTTGGTCCTGCATTGAGCAGGGTGTTGGACTAGATGACCTCCTGAGGGGTCTCTCATTCTATGTTTAGTAACTCCAATTATAGTAGCAAAGTGTTGTACATTGATCCCTTACAGAGGCAATGGACCTATAATATCTGAACTGTCCAGGAGAGGTCTGGACAGTGCAGAACACACATTTGGGGCGAAAATCCAGGACTGGGAGTGTGTTGGGGCTACTCTGCAAGTGGTTACCAAGGCTACTGGAAGCCAGAGTGTGGCTGGTATGTTCCTGATGAGCTGCTGGGGTCAGAGTTGCTGGACCAGGGCTGCAGCTATTCACAGATGCTCAGAGTGCTGCTTGGCTGTTTGTGAGCAACCCAGGTGGGCACTACAGCAGCAAAGCAATGAGAGGCACCCAAGGTTGCAGGGCAGATGGTAACACAACCTGTCACTGGTCTGGATTGCACCTCAGCAGGAGATACTCCCCTTCACCGTGATATTCAGCAGCACAGGAAGTGATGCTATCATATTCCTTACACTCTTCACAATGAATGACCCTCACAATCAGTGTCATTTTCCTAATCCACACTGTTAACCCAAACCAACCTCACATTAACAAGGTTAAAGTAACTACTCCTACCAACTCTTCTTGACATCAAGCTTACTCTGTCAGGTGCACTATTTGATAGTTATTTATGGTAAGTGACCATTCATAGCGACTGGTAAAAATTAATGCTTGAATTTATTTATAAAAATAACTTTTTCCAAACAATAATTTTTAATGGAAATTTTCATTTAATCAAAATTAAAAAGCAACTAATTTTCACATAAAAAATTAACAGAAACAACATAAAACCAAAACCTGACACAAATATTTGTTTTTTAGTTAAACCAAAAAAATTTCAGTGTTCTTTTTCTTGCCAAGAAAAGGAAACATTTCTCGTAATATTTAGATCATTTTCATTTGTTTCAAAAAAATTTGAGGCAAATAGTGACCATTCACCCTCCCCTCACCAGCTCTTCCAGTTAGCTATCTCATTGGACAGTATGTGGAAACACTGGAGCTGTACTTCGTGCAGGTAAAAGTTGGGTTTCAGCACTGGGAATGGATTAAATTGTTCTCTCCTTGTTAGTTTAGGACCCAAGTATATTGATCATTCCTTTTTTTAAATTGTTTTAAGCAGAATGTAAATCCTCACAATGCCAGTGACAGGCAGTAATGGTTTTAGAAATGATTTTCATGTTTTTATCAGTTATACTTTTTGCTCTGAGTCTTTTTTTGCTCACACAATTTCCCTGGGATAGCACTGTTTGAAAGGTGTTGGAGTACAACACTCAGTGATTCATCAATCAACAAGAAAACCCAGATATGAGTTTTTAGCAAGGAATAAGTGTCGTGGAGTTTACTTCCATGGACTTCATTCAAATCAGAGACATGTCAGCCATACAAAGACGGTTTGAAGGGTTGCTTTTTACAGCTTTAAGTGTATTACAAAAGCACGTATCTTCTTAAAAAATCAGACAGATTGGTTCAGATTAGCAGTGTCAGTGTTTAGCTTATAGTACAGTGGTGGGCAACCTGCGGCCCGTCAGGGTAATCCATTGGCGGGCCACCAGACAGTTTGTTTACATTTGCACGGCCACCCGCAGTGCCCAGTGGCCGTGGTTTGCTGTTCCCAGCGAATGGGAGCTGCTGGAAGCGGTGGCCAGCACATCCCTGTGGTCCGCACTGCTTCCTGCAGCTTCCATTGGCCGGGAACAGCGAACTGCGGCCATGGGGAGCTGTGGCAGCCATGTAAATGTAAACACACTGTCTGGCAGCCCGCCAGTGGATTACCCTGACGGGCCATGTGTGGTCCCTGGCTGCAGGTTGCCCCCCACTGCTATAGTAGCTGCTTAGAAATTATTACTTGGTCTCACCCTCTTTATTTTTCTGGTCTGGTTAGGACTCAGGCCTGTGATTTCAAGAGGAAATCTAAGTCCTTCTAAAAAATGCTATTTTTTTCTGAATAGAAGCCAACCCTAGTTCTACCTTGGCTAAATGATCTTATCAAGATTTAAGAAGAGAAGAGTGGTATTACATTACTTTCAGTGTGTGGGGAATTTATTACCTTCACACACAGTACTCTTATAACATTACTGACAGGCGTTATCAAACTTATTTTACAAGTTAATAAAAATACAAGAAAGACATGACTGGGAGTCTGAGAGGCAAAGAGCTAAGTATTCCCATTTCTCTATACTTAACTGCATGAGAAGCAAAGATTAATAACATTTTGCCATTCTACAGCACCTTGTATCTAATGATCTCAAAGCATTGTACAAGCCTTGCTGAAGTAAGCGTCAGAACCCCCTGTGAGGTAGAGAACTATTAGTCCTATTTTATAGTTAAATTAACTCAGACAAAGAGGTGAAATGACTTGCACAAGGTTGCACACTGAATCTGTAGCAGAGTTGGGAATGGAGCCAGATCAGTGACTGAATCCTCTAGCCTAACCACCAGAATATGCTCTCTAAAGGAAAGCCAATATACCATTTCAGTACTACAGCAAGGTATTCACGCCAGAACAAACTTGAAAATCAAAACAACATTTACACATAGACAGATTTAGTTGGAGCACTCACTTCTTTGGTCCCTTTCCTATTAATGAAGATAGATATGTATTAAGAAATGCTTTCTCCCTTCTAACCCAGCTTCACTTTTGTTAGATCCTGAAGGCTAGGACTGTAATCCTGAGCAGTGATGGGCCCAAGTCACAAAACTGAGATCCAAAATTTCCCCAAATTGGCATTTGTGTTCAGGCCACGGGTTGAAAAATGTACGAGTCCCCTACTAATCTGAGCACTAAAGACATCATTTTCAAAAGCGTCTAAGTGACTTAGGAGCCTAAGGGCTGTACTTTTTAAGGTGTACATATATATACACACACACACACACCTTTAAAAATATGGCCCTAAGTCCCTATTAGCCAGGCTGAAATATACATGTAAAGCCACATTCCCTTCATTTTAAAACAACAATTTGACATTTATTGTGCACTGTACCAAATTATAACATTGTCAACTATCTTGCTATATTTTTAACAAAAGTTACTCTGTCTCTCATGCTTTTGTGTTGTACCTTTTGACCACTACTGGCTCATTTCACGTTTCCCCCCTCTTTTTTTGGCCTGTAATAGCTCACGATGTATCTCTTTTCACATTGTTTTCCCTCTCTCTTTCCGATGCTTTTCTCTCCCTCCAACCCCTTATATCCCTTTTCCTTTCCTTCTCTCCAGTGAGACCTCCACCTTTTTCTTTAAATTTTCTCTTTTCCACCTTGCTCACCAGGAAAAAAAAATCTCTTCCAAAGTATGCTGCTTCTCTTTTCTATCCCATCAATCACCTTCCCCTTCTATACCCTTACACCCTCCTCCCCATCCAAAACTTAATTCTACCTATACACTCACCCCCAACCCTTCAATGCACATCTGGCTTCAAAAGTTCAGCAGACATCTAACAGTCAGAGGACCAAGCTAAGGACTATGAGTACCTACATGGGGAACAGATTTCTGACAGCAGAGGGCTCTTTAATCCAGCAGACAAAAGCATAACAAGATTCAGTGAAGCTTGGAAGCTGAAAGTAGACACATTCAGACTAGAAAAAAAGGAGTAAATATTTAACAGGGAGGATAACTAATCATTGGAATATATGATCTAGGGGTGTGGTGGAGTCTCCACTACTTGAAGTTTATACATCTAGATTAGATGTCTTTCTAAGAGATATTCTGTAGCTCAGCCAGAAGATATGGGTCTGAAGCGGGAATCACTGCGTGATGTTCTATGGCCTGTGTCTGCAGGTCAGGTTAGATTGTCATTATACTCCCTTCTAGCCTTAATATCTATGAATATATTTCAATCAATGCCGCAGGGAGAAGCCAAGATACTGCCCAACTTGCTGTCTCTGGATTCTGTTTGGCAGTCTTATCTTTTGAAGCCTCCAGCAAGTAAGTGTTTGATAAACAAAAACCACTCAGCTCCCTTTGACTATTAGGAGCATTCTCCTACTTCTTGGGTATCCTCTCCCACCTCAGAGCCTGCCAGCTGTTGAAAGAGTGGCAGTGATGGGTATCTCCATTGATATACTCCCCTCCACAACCTCCACTTTTGGGTGGTCCTCCCTTGTGCACAGTCCCAGTGCCTGCCATGGCTGCTGCCACTCAGAGCTTTTCCCAAAGAGCCTCAGATTGAAACTGACCCGATTCTTGTCAGCTTCACTAGAGTTCCCACCTGCAGCAACAAAAACTGTGGAGACCGGTCAGTTTTTACCCCTCTGAAGCTTGGAAAAAGGCTGGAAAAGCTTTCAGCAGCAACACAGCTGTAAGACTGCAGACTTATGAAATCGACAGGACTTTGATTTAAACTGAATTTCCATTTGGAAGATTATCTTCATAACCATAAGGGCTAGATTTTTTTAAAACACAGAAATGTAAGAACTGAAGATTTGACAATCACCCAGGTATGTTTTCTACTGGCCCGAGCTGAATGGATTTTTCAAGCCCTGCTTAGACCCGTTCCAAATTTTGGATTTATGGCATTGCTGTAACTTACTATATCATTTATACAGTGCTTTGAGCTTATGAAGCATTAATACTGTTGCCAAGATCTCAACATAATGACTCCACTGCATGGTTAAATAAACACGGAGCTGTGAGTGTGCAAATCACTGTTTAAAACACAAATAGCTTTGGTAACTATTAGCAAATGTGGCAATATAATAGATGACAGTTCATGTGAAAGAGAAACTATATGTAAATAACAACTCACATTTGGAGAGGCAGTGTTTCCTAGTGGTTAGAGCATGGGCCTGTGATCCAGGATTCCCAAGTTATCTTCCCGGCTCTGCCAACGATTTGCTGTATGAATTTAGACAAGTCACTCAAAACTCGCTGTGCCTCAGTTTCCTCATCTGTAAAATGGAGATAATATTTACAAACATCACCTGGGTGTTGTGGAACTTAAATCATTAATGTTTATAAAGCATTTTGTCATCTTTAATTCAAATTATGCTGTAGAAGTGCAGTGTGTTAATGCGAATATTATTGTTTCAATTACATCCTGATTGGATTCCCAAATTTTTTATTTTACTCATCTTTGAAATGCAGCAATCTCCGGATGGGAGATAATGTAAGAACAGTCATACTGGGTCAGACCAATGGTTCATCTAGTTGCCAATGCCAGGTGGTTCAGAGCGAATGAATGGAACAGGTAATCATCAAGTGATCCATCCCCTGTAGCCCATTCCCAGCTTCTGGCAAACAGGGGCTAGGGACACTTCAGAGCATGGTTTTGCATCTGGTGCATCCTGGCTAATAGCCATTGATGGACCTATCCTCTATGACCTTATCTAGTTCTTTTTTGAACCCTCGTATAGTCTTGGCTTTCACAATATCATCTGGCAAAGAGTTCCACAGGTTGACTGCATTGTGTGAAGTACTTCCTTTTGTTTGTTTTAAACCTGCTGCCTATTTCATTTGGTGACCCCTAGTTTTTGTGTTATGAGAAGGAGTAAATAATATTTCCTTATTTACGTTCTCCACACCAGTCATATTTTTATAAACCTCTACCATATCCCCCCGGCAGCTGTTTAACAATACCCAGCAACACTTTTACATCAGTTCACATCAGGAAGTGTAGAAAAATATTGTATCGAATTGTAACTTCTGGGGGAATTTAAGGAGGCAGAATGCAATGACCAGAATTGATATTTAGTCAGGACACAAATGCTAACCACCTGTCTCAATGAGGGCGGAACCTGATGGGGCCGGCGGCAAAGGTAGACAGTCCTAATAGTGAGGGAGGGGACACTCTCTGAGGGACACCAAGTAGCTCCTCTCCTCCGAGGCTCTCTGACACCCATTGGGCAGCTGAGGGGGAAGGGTGCTGCAATGGAGCTGAGAGAGACTCCACATGGTCCCTGTCCAAGTTGAATCCTGGGAGCTGGGGAATGCTGGCCAATTAGTACCAGAGCTTCCTGCTGGTGGGAGGAGTTACCTGGTCTCCCTCAGCAAATGTCCCCTCCCTTGCTGCTGGGACTGCCCCCCCCCTTCACTGCCAGCCCCATCAATTTCCCACGCCCACTGAGGCTTTTGAGACAGGACACAAATGGCCTAGATCTCTATTTTACATTCCATCCAAAAGACAGCACTTCCAACACCAGAGATCACCCCCCCACCATCACGCTGGGGCATTAGTTCAATACTGATCAGACACAACAGTGTCCCCTACTCAGTCACTGACTCCACTTTCTGCAGTGCTCTTGTATGTCATGAAGGTCCTCCAGATCAAATACTGGCCAAGCCTGATTGTGGCTGAAAGGAACAAAACACAAGGATGTGTGGCTGCAAAATGCAGGCTTACGTTTCTCACTATGTGTTTTATTTTCTCCTTATGAATATCTCCTTCAGAAAAAAACAGATAAATAGGCTGGACATTCAACTGTGTTAGCAGGAGAGGCCATGTGATCAATGAGCGCCCATTCCAACCATGCCTTCAGGACACAGATCTCCCACTAACTTCAGTGGGAATTCCATGCATAGAGCAGTTGCAAGATTGGACCCTGAGGGAAAAAGTTATTAGTTACAGAGGGAAAAATTCCATGTACTGTACACCCTTATGGCCCTGCAGCACACAGGCAGCAACAGTACGCAAAATGCGGAGCAGCCTGCTGGCTCATTTCATTAGTGGGGAAGCCTGCAGCTGATCAGCTCGGTTTTCCTCTCTGCAGCTGTACAATGTTGTTGTGGCACTGGGAATTTGCTGTGGCTTCTGAAGATTATGGGGATATGCTTCAGCAAGCCAAAAAGAAAAGTCACAAACAAAATTAAAAGAAAGAAAGAAAGAAAGAAAGAAAGAAAGACAAGAACAGCTGATCTCCTCACTGGAGAAGACTCTGGCACCTTCCTACATACGCACACACCATTTTCTTTGGTATTTCCTGGCCAGAAAAATCATCACACAATTTTTTTATGGGGGAGGGAATAAAAATTGTTTCTCATACTAGTTCTTCAAACTTTATGGGATATGTAGTTGAGATTAACAGGTGAAAGCGTTTAATGATCCATGCTATTCAAGAGAATGCACACAAAATATTCTAGGTAACTAATTTCTTCACTGTTCTCCAGACAGTCAAAACTGTAAAGGCCATCTGACGTAAAATAAGTTTTTGGAAAATGTCATGAGAAATCTTATCCAAATGATCCAGTTCCACTCCCATTGACTCCAGTGGGAACAGGATCAGGAACACACTTTGATGTATTATCTTAAATGCAATGCTATGATTGCAAACTTAACTGCACAAAAGTCTGGAAATTAAATGTTATCTTTTTCAACACAGATGGACTCAAACCACCGAATATGGACCTGGATTCCCTATGATTCCAAATGTTCAGGAGTGTTTGGATCTGAGGTTTTTTTGGGCACCTGCTAGAAGCCTAAGTATTTTCCCAGGCTTATGAAAAGGAAGATATATGAGGTGTTAAGAGGAGAGTGGCATCTGCAATGTGGCAGAATTACAGTGGTTACAGAAACCATTGCATGGATTTGTTGGATTTTTTTAGATTAAAAACTGTAAAGGTAATTACTTTAAGGAAATTAGTTGCTTATAACTTATATTTTTATTAAACAATAAAAATTAAAATAGAAATAGAAAAAAATGTATTTTAGTAATTAATTAGAAGTGTCTTTGGTTGCCCAGTCCTAAAAAAACCCAAAACAATTATTTTTTCATAGAATCATAGACTTTAAGATCAGAAGGGACCATTATGATCATCTAGTTTGACCTCCTGCACAACGCAGGCCACAGAATCTAACCCAACCACTCCTGTAACAAACCCCTAACCTATGTCTGAGCTATGGAAGTCATCAAATCATGGTTTAAAGATAAAATAATATTCACCTCTGAGCTGAGAACAAATGTTAGACACTTCAGCTCTCATTTATTTATTTATTGTGAAAGTGGAAACCCCTGAAAATTGGTGCTTAGGATGAAAATATGATCTCACCCATAACAATAATAAACTCATCTAATAAATAAATGCAAAATAAACGTGACAAAAATAAACCAAAATTGCAAAGCCTGCCCCAATGTGGCAAATACAGAACAGAGGAACTCCATGTTCTGCAAAATGTTAAATGAGTTTATCCTTACTTGTCAGCACTCATTTTCACCAAGAAATTTAACTGGAACATAAGAACAGCCATACTGGATCAGATCAGAGGTCCATCCAGTCCGGTATCCTGTCTACCGACAGTGGCCAATGCCAGGTGCCCCAGCGGGAGGGATAGCTCAGTGGTTTGAGCACTGGCCTGCTAAACCCAGGGTTGTGAGCTCAATCCTTGAGGGGCCATTTAGGGATCTGGGGCAAAAATTGGGGATTGGCCCTGCTTTGAGCAGGGGGTTGGACTAGATGACCTCCTGAGGTCCCTTCCAACCCTGATATTATATGAGTGAACCTAACAGGTGATGATAAGTGATCTCTCTCCTGCCATCCATTTCCACCCTCTGACAAACAGAGGCTAGGACACCATTCCTTACCCATCCTGGCTAATAACCATTAATGGACTTAACCTCCATGAATTGATCTCTGGTATTTGAAGGCAGCAGGGTAACCTATCATACTAAAGAAGAATCAGTGTCTATTGTCAGTAGTCATCCTAAGCACAATCTGGTGCACTATAGATACATGTGTTACACTAACTGATTTCTCATTGGCACTTACCCACCCAAATAATGGTCAGACCCAACTTTTAAAAATCAGATGGGAGCAATCACATTGAACCAAGCACAACCCTGGTGTAATTCCAATGGCTTCAGGTTATACTAATGGAGTTACACTAGTCATAAATTTAGCCTAAGACCACTGCAGCCCTGCACTTTCAAACATCCATCTACTGTCACTTCAGTTTTAATTTTCTGTGACTCCACAATCTCATGATGCACTTGTACATCTACAAAACATTATTTGGATTTACATGAGTGTTACAATTTAATAACTGACTCTGCATATAACCAAATTAAAAAGTTTCAGGGAGAGGTAGTTCTAGGATAAAGAGTTTGAGCAGAGCTCATCATATGGTCAAAGCTTGTAAAAGGTTTTAGAAGTCTTCTACATCATACCGAGAAATGTCTCCAGCTATAATTTGACCCTTTTACTTATTGTCAAGTCAACTAGATTCATGGGTGGCTACGAAAATGATCTTGCAAATAAATATTTGCAGCTCTGACTATTCAGAACATTGGTACGTGCTTAAAGCAACAAGGAACACAATGTACCATGCAGGAACAGTACAAAATTTTTAAATGATCATAACATTTATTTCAAAACCAAATTTCTTCCAAGACAAACCCCAGCTATTCATTCAGCACCACGTACATGCCTAAATACGAAATGTTAAAAGAAAGAGAGAGAAAAAGAAAGAAACATTTAAAATGTCTTAAGTGGTTAAAGACTCTTTTTCATTCATGCTTAGATGACTGCAAAAAAGGGAAACACGTTGTCTTCAAACTGTTGAGACAGATCATGAAATATTTCTCAGAAAATTACCATTGAGGCTGAAAGTGAGAAGATGAAAAATAAGGTTTAAGAATGGAAGAGCCATCTCAATCACTGCTATAGCATCTCTGCTGCAAAGACGGTGTGCTACATATTATACATCTATGTTATTCTGTGCGAAATTATGCATACAAACATTATTTTTCTGTTTCCAGTTATAAGTGTTAGGCCTAATCCTTAAGTCCCAACTCTGTTTTCACTTAGCCCTTACTCGGGCAAACTCTCACTGAGTTCAACAGTGTCAGATTTGGATAAAAAATGAGTAGGGACCTCTGCATTTGGTTCTACATATGTAGGGTAACACTGAAATGCAGCTACCTCTAGGTCTGTAACAAAGTCTGTATTAGTGACATATGTCCGACATACGGGACTTCAGGGCTCATCTGCTGACTCAAATATAAACTAATAATAAAGTGGCCCATTTCTGATATCACAGTCTATGCACACATGTACCATCTATCCAAAATATAGCATACTAACTGTATATACAAAATACAAATGTTCCTTCCACTTGAAGAGGGCAACCAGTCAGCGCACAGCAGGTTGTAGAGCAGTGTGGGGAGGAGAAATTTTGGCCCTTGGAAAGCAAGGCTAAACGTCCACTTCTTATAAAGACTGCTACGAGTTCTTTAATGAGTCTATAAACCAGACAGAACCTGGTTTTTGAAGTCTCCTCAAGTAAAGACATAAATACATTGAGTTTCAGAAAACTGTAACAATAATCTCCTCACAAGTGATTTATTGTTAAAACCAGCACAAGTGGGGAACGCTTAGCTAAAAGGTAGGTCCCTACAATAAATGCTGTTTCCATAAGGACTGTTTATATGATCATACACCTCTGATTCCCAGTTGCTGTCTTCCCCTCCCCCTCAATGCTCTGTTACAGGCAACTTCCATTGTAACATACACACCCTAGGTCTGATTTGTATCCTGTACTTTATTCTGTATTTCCTATGCAAGCTAGTTTTGTTTCCTAACAGCCTCTTTCTGAACTTCCACTGTTGCTCATATGGACGCACAAAAGCTTAGCCTACAGTTTATGATCCATGAAGCTTTCAAATGCAATAAATAAAAGATGTTAAATAAATAAATAAATAAATAAATAAATAGTTTACTGAAGTGAAACTAGCAGCATAGATCTGAATCAGCAACCAATGGCCCAGTGTTTCTCTCCCTTACACCAAGACAGGTGCTTCCTAACTTATCCCACTAAAGTAGAAAAGAAAGAGGTATATATATAAAAAAAGTGTGCACACATGTATGAGGAATAGTAAGGGAGAGAAAAGGGGTAAATGATCGAAATAAAACCAAAAGAGGTATTTTTAAAAAAAATCTACAGTGAAGTTTAATTTTGGCAGAGGAGTATAATCAGCCTTTGGAAATAATTAAAGCTTTGTCTTTAAATAAAGCATCAGAACAAAAAGCTGAGAAAATGAACGGAAAACATACACACAGTCACACAAAAACTGGGGAATAAGGGAGAAGGAAATGAAAGAAAAAGAAAACAAACAGAATCCTAACAGACCCATTCTGCAAAAGGGAGTCCAAATAAGGAGTCATATGATATCTGATAGTGCAGGACACGTCGCCAGGAGCTGGAGCAGATTGCCTGCAGGAAGAAAGAGCCAGTGTGTTCCTGCTCAAAGAGCTTTTCTTTCCTTGTTTTCTATCCCCCCCCTCCTCTTTTCTCTTCTACTGTGAATGTGTTACTCTTAGGTCAGGTCCATGAAGAATCCCAGAAAGACAGCTATCGTCATTCACTGTACTTCTGGAAATGGAGATAGCCGGTGGAAGATGCCTTCTAGTTGCAACTGAGGGGGACTTATGTAGATTACAGTACTGCGTACCCTGCTCCTTCTATCACCACCTCCAGGGTTGCAGTCACAAAATGCTCATGTAGCATGTTATAGAAAAAGAAAAGAAAAAATATTCGGGAAGGAGGAGTAATGAGATCTCTTCTTCTATGGAAAACTTCAAAGGCCGAGTTCCTTCTCAGCATGTTTGTATTTACTTTTCTAGGTAATTTTTTTTTGTGGGGGAGGAGGGAGGGAGAGACGAAATCACAGAAAACATTAAAACAATGACAGGTTTCAGAGTAACAGCCGTGTTAGTCTGTATTCGCAAAAAGAAAAGGAGTACTTGTGGCACCTCAGAGACTAACAAATTTATTACAGCATAAGCTTTCGTGAGCTACAGAAGAAGTGAGCTGTAGCTCACGAAAGCTTATGCTCTAATAAATTTGTTAGTCTCTAAGGTGCCACAAGTACTCCTTTTCTTTTTATTAAAACAGTGAAAAGTCAGAAGCTGGGAAAAGTCTCCAGAATACTGACAGAAATGAGGGCTTAAAAAAAACCAACACCACAGAACAGAAAGGAATTTTTGACATTTCTAATTGTCTGTCAACAGGCCACTGAACTTCTTGCAGTGTCCACCAACTTCTCATTACTCTGGCATTTCACACGCAACTATGGAGTCCATGAGGCACTTCAGACCAGGCTCTGCCCACTGTTACACCAGTGTAAATCCAGAGTAACTCCACTGACTGCAAGAAGTTATTCTGAACTTAAAGCATTGTAACTTAGAGAAGAATTTGTCCCTTTCATCTTCTGTAAACACATTAATTCTGAATATGCACCTATTAAATGCACGGGATTGCCAAAAAAGAATGTAGTATAAATGTATGCAGTACATATGTAGCTACAAAAGATCACTTCCTGGAAGAGAGGCATGCAGCATGAATAAAAGAAAAAATTAATATTAATGATATTTTGTATCCAGAAAGAATTGTTAGAACTGCCTTTGATCTAGTTCTATACATTGTGTATTTATGATTTTTTGGGTGTGTATATATTGTTTTCTTCCTTGCTTCCTGTATGATTGATAAATAATGTAGTTTTTGGGTCTGAAATTTGACAAAGCAAGGAAAATATAAACCAATAAAAGAAGGAAGAAAGAGTTTAGCTTAAAAAGCATTTCCTTGAGCTTGCGAATTTGCAGCGGTCTGTGTACTCAAACATCTGAACAAATGTACATGAGGCATGGGATTTAGTGTATTTTGTATACTATGCATGCATACATTTCATATACAAGCATCTCCTTTACCACAACTGTACTATTAGTTTGTATATTATATGTGTGATAGCCTATGTCTATTACATGTACAAGTGCACATAAGAATATGCACATGACACAAAATGCACATACATAAACACAAACCTACAACGCACATAGATCGATTGGGCAATCCTTATCTGTGGCTCCATTAGAGAACTAAGCACAGTTTGTAAATGAAACGTAGTCACTCTGGAGATGTTCCCATCTAGCAGGAGGAACAAAACAAAACAAAACAAAAAAACCCCTGAGTCCCACTAAACAGCGGAGGCTTCCAATGAGAGGTGACTTTTAGAAAGATGGCCAGGAAAAAGCTGTGGCCATTGATGCATGCCGTAGTGCCCCATCTGTATTTTAGGAACCCAGCTTCCACAAGCCATGACTAACTTTTTTCTTAAGTGGCAGAAAGTGAAAGATTTCTGCCTCCACTCATTTATTTATTTTCCATTGCATCCTCCCTTTTCCCCAATGAGAATCTGGTTGTTTGTTTGTTTTTTTTTAAAGTAAGCAAACTGCTTACACCATAACTTTTATGGGGGGGAAATAAAAGCCAGGTAAAGTCAGCAAAGCAGCAGCTGGATTTAGAGAGAGATAAAAAAAGGAGAAAAGAGCAACGTATCAAACTCACTTGATCCCGTTCCCCCCTCAATCTCTCCTTTGATTTATTCCAAAATATAAAATCGGGGGGTAAGGGAACTGAATCTCCTTTCAATATATTTTGTTGCTGTCACACATTCTGTGGTCTGCTTCTGTCACTTTCCATTAAGGAGAAAAAAAACACCCTAATAAAAATAGAAAAACATATCTCAGGCGTTAAGCTCGCTCTCCCCCTACCCTTTGTAAAGAACTCTTTGTTCTCTAGTGAAAATGCTGAAAAAATCCCCGGGCAGCGACTCCCTGAAACAAGTGCAAAACACTTAGAGGCTTTTGGGCTGGCTGAGAGCCAGAAACCCTCCCGCTGTCTGGTTAGGAGGGGGGGGGGGGGGGGAGAGAAGAGAGAGAGAGGGAAAAAAACTGGAGCTTCCTTTAATAGATATAGGAAGCTTTTTTTTTTTTTTTTTTTTTTTCAAAACTGGCGGTCAAGCGTTAAGTAACTCCCCGTCTAAATCCACCTGCTGGAAATGAACTTGGGTAACCCCCCCAGGAGTGCACAAAGAGAGGAGACACAGTAACATACTCCATACTCTTCTCCCCACCCCCTCTTTTGCCCTGCTTCCATTCTTCCTGCTCCCATCACACGAATGCCCACAGATTCTCTCCCCCTCCATCCAACAACAAACATACCAAAATAAATGCTCGCTCCATCTCCAAAAAAAAAAAAAAAAAAAAAAAAAAGCTTTCCATCTTGCTTGCGACACAGTGATAAGGGGTAGGGAACATCTCATACCTGGTGTGAATGCTAATCAGCCAGGAGTTCTCCTTTTTTCTCAAGACAGGGAACTGTTTCCTTCCAAATTTATTAGAACCTCCTCCACTGCCTCTTTGAAAAACCTTCTTTGTCACCCTCTTCCCAAGTCCTGATACTTCTTTAAAAAAAAAAAAATGGCTTCGGAGCTCCTTCTATTCTTGATATTGATTCTCTCTCTCTCTCTCCCCCCCCCCCACCCCTCCTCCTTTCTCCTGTCTCTGTCTCTTCTGAGTGGTCTATTGATAAGTCCCTAGAGGCACTGGGTCAGCCTGCCCGTAGGAAACCAGACACAATGCACAAATCTCCGAGTGCCATTCTGCCATCAGCAAGCAGACCACGTTTAGGAGAGAGAGAGAGAGAGAAAAAAAAAACAGAGCAAAAGACAGAGAGAGAGAGAGAGAGAGAGAGTGAGAAAAAGACTGATTGGAACAGGAGGGAGGGAGAGAGAGAGAAAGCAAGGGAGAGAGTGAGAGAGAGGGAGAGGGGGAGAGAGAGAGAGAGAGCGCGACGCTGCCAGTCAGGTTAATCATCCCTACTTTAATTAGCTGTTCGGCTTAGACATAAAACAATTGAATTTGAATGATCTGTCAGTGGGCTCGGCTGAACCAAAGGGGAAATGCGAATATTACAAAAAAGACTGTTGGTGTATTCTGATAAGCTAGACTGGAAAATCCTCAAAGGGTAACTATTAAAACTTACCACTGAACAAAAAGTAAAAATACAAATGGCATTATACAGAGGCCCTCTGTAAAAAGCTGGGAGATTCCCTCTCTCTTTTTTATTAACATGCTATCAAAGTTCTATTGGTGGTCAAACACACACACACAATTCTGGAGCCTTCAAATTCTACCTGTCCTGCAGCATGGAAAAGGGGTTTAATTTTGTTATTAGAGGTATTGGTTTTGTTTTCAAAACAAGAACTTAATGTTATTCAGAGGAATTTTCCTGATGGATCAGGTGGACTTTTAAGGTGCAGAGACTGTATGCTCTGTGAGGGTATATCTTCGGAATCAACGGCTAGGTAGGGTAGACAGATGTCACAGACAGACACAGATACCAATTGTAGATGGATGGATGCTGTAGACAGAAAGGCAATCCCAGGTATTATGGATAGATAAGTCCTAAGCATAGCACAGGGTCTCCTTAAAGGCAAAATTTCTAACTACAAATAGGTGCAAACCAATCTATTCATTCTGCCCTGCACTGCAATCTGAGATGCAGCTAAAATGGTTTAATTGTAGTGATAAACAGTGCAGAGAAAGTATGGCATGGCAGGCAGGGGAGGTATTTATGATACTTCTGAAAACTCTACTTTTAACAGGTATGGAATAGCTACCCTCTCTGCCTGAAAAAAGGGAATCAGGTAACATCACTGCTACTACTAGAAGATGTTTAACCCTCAGTACACTATGCACAGGACATCCATTTATCCAAATGATGGGAATTCCCTCCCCCCTTCCCCACCCCCCCACACACATGGAAAATGTATTATGTGCAGGAGGTATGGTATGTTCTAGATATTCCAAATGGGGTAGGGATGGGGAACTAAATCCATGAATTCCACTTTATGAATATCTGCTGTAAATCACCATTTGTACAGATACAGCTATGCCACACAGGTTCATTTCTGAAGTGTGGGAACAGGGTAGAGAGAAAAAGGGATAATCCTTTACACTTAAGACTCTGAGGAGATGATTGTCTTTCTGGAAGACTAGCTCTGGGCATCTCCTCTCATACTGTATATTTTGGGTGTTAATGCTTAAAAAAGAAGCATGCTCTATAAATTAATTCAGAGTTATCTTTTCTACATGTGATAAACCTATCAGCAGGGTTAGTGCTAGCTGTATGTATGCGCCATATGGTAGGTGGACAGTTGATAACTGGCAACAGCATTATAACCTATTCCCAATGCCCTGTGCTCCAGGAAGAGGATGGGTTGGCCATTTGTCACTTATAATTCAGTGCCCTAGGTGACTCTACCCCACCTACCCCTAAATCCAGCTCTGCCCATCAACTGCTGTCCACTGACTAAGGACAGATTATCTAAAGAACTAATCTCGTTCAAAAGGAGACAGATCCGCTAAAGAAGCAAACAGAATAGAATAAAACAGATAGATAAACGTACAAGTACCCCTCCCTCACACAAAGAACAGTTGCCCATAGAGAAGTGAGCAATGTCCATTAGCTGTGCTACAGAAATGAAGTCATTTCTGAGGAGTGCAAAAGAAAATCTCAGTGAAATACAGTGCAGTCAAGAGCCCACAAAGAAGGAAAAGATCCTCCATTTTAAAAAAGGAGCTTCTAGAAATCGCCATGAAACAAACAACTGTTCTTTTCTCTGGCTCAGTACTGAACTAATAACCCAATGAGGTACTAACTGGCTCGGTACAGGTAGAAGTGCTACATTTCTGATGAGATACAGCGAGGTCCTGATCACTTGAGTCAGGGGTCCAGTGGAAGAAATAGTATGTACTCATGTAATCAAAGACAATCACATAATATCTTTATGGCACTAGGCAATATTATAATGGCACAAGGGGGCCAAAAGGGTTGCACAGGCAACATTATTACTGGCATTTCATAACTTTTGAGTTCTTGATTTTGCAACATTAATCTTAGTTTAATGAATTTTTTAAATATAATTTCCCAGTTTTGTTAAAAAAAAAACCACACTGAACAATCAAATTTCATCATGTGGGACCATACTGACCCTTACATGACTGGAAGGTTTAGAGTTACAGCACAGAACTCTAGCACTTGAACTGACACAGTAACTGGTAGCAGTTGTACACTGTTATCTTCAAAGTGCACCAGCCACCACAGAGGGATGAGAAAGATATTTTGCTAGTGGGTTTCACAGCTATCTGCTGACAGAAGAAGAATGCTGTGACTCAGGAATCCTGGGTTCAATTCCAGGTTCTGAAGGGAGGGAGCTCTAATGCTTACAGAACCTCTTGCCTCCATCCCCAGCTTGTCCCCTGCTGCTCTTGTGCCCAACCATGTACCCCACAGTCTGGGCCCTTCTGATCCCCATATTTCCTGCTCCTATCCCCTTCAGCTCCTGTCCCCCAACCAAGTCCATCCCATTCCCCTGTCCTTTTGCCTCCCTCAGTCTGACCCCTTCTCCTCCTGCTCCTGTCCCCCTGCACCAGCCTGTCCCCTACCAGCCTCTTTCTGTTCCCCCTTCTTCTTAGGATGACCAGACAGCAAGTGTGAAAAATTGGGATGGGGTGGGGGGGCGTAATAGGAGCCTATATAAGAAAAAGACCCCAAAATTGGGACTGTCCCTATAATCTGGTCACCCTACTTCTACTATCCCCACCCCTGGTCCAACCTATCCCCATCATCGCCACTCCTACTCAAATCAGTCTGCTTTTTACTTCTCGTCCATGCTCCCTGGGCAGCGAGCACCAGCAGACTGAGTACTGAGAGCACATGAAAGGCAGTTTCCTTGCACTCACTTCTGGTGTCCAGTGCCCTTGGCTTGCTCATGTCCGTCACTCTCAGTGGGGGTTGACCATGCTCAGTGTGCTTAGTATGCAGCTCTGAGGGGAATGGAGCAATCTCCATTCAAACGGAATGTTCGGATAATTCAGCTGTCAGCCTCTAACAAACCTCTACTGAACACGCACACACAGCTAATTTCAAAGGTTTATAATTTGGTCATATTCAGGATTTTCATGGGGAAAACAAAAGGAACACACCTGACTACAAGACACCCTCTCTCTCCCAGCCAAATGCCAGTCACTGCGCCAAAGCATGGAGGCACCAAAGCTTCTAAAAGAAATGTTTATAAGAATATTAACATTGGTAGAACATCATATTTTTCTCTAAAGTCATTCTCAGAAATGGCCGAACGTTTTTTTCCAAAAGATTTATCAGAGGAACCTGATTAATTGACTTCTCAGTTCACTTTCTTGGTATTAGATACTCTGGTTTAAATCCCAAGCCTTTTGAAGTCTATGGGAATTTTGCCATTGATTTCGGGGGGTCCAGGATTTCACCCTCGGTGAATTTCTCCTATAGGAAATGTATTTCATTAGCAGACAATGAGCTCCTGATGAACTGGTTCCTGAATCTCCTATAGTTCCTAGTGTAGAAAGCAGCCCTAAGGCCTCTGTTGTCAGTGGGTCTGATTCTACCCTGAGTTACATTGGTCAAACAGCCACTGATTTCAATTAGAATTTCACTTATATAACTGAGGGCAGAAATGAAGCATAAATGCAAGAGGCCAAGAACAAGTCTAGAATTGTACAATACCTTCATCTCAGGAGATTTTATCACAGTTATTAATTCAGCTACACCCTTATGGCCTCTTTCTTTGTTTCTGTCTCTCTCTATCACTATCATTCTTCCTTCATATAAATCATTGAGGGTGCCTTGGAGTTCTGGCCAGAGAACTGAAATGACAGTCCAGTGTATCAGCCTGAGTGGTATTTGCTGTTTCCATCCAAATTGAAACAAGTAAACTACATTGGAGGAAGGTGGGAAGCCCTGATGCATGGTATGCATTCTATAGGTACAGCATGAGTATATAACAGAGGAAAGACATTCACATATGAACATTGCCAATGGGTTTCCTGTTAGCAAAGGGTACGATTTACACAAGCAAAAGTCACCATTAGCATAGCTCTAAACCTGCCAACTCCCTAATGTGTTACAAAGATGACCCAAAAGGAGGGATGCAATAAAAACAGAAGGGTAGGAGGGAGCTAGAAATGACAACGTTCATTTCTTTAATAAATACAACTTTTGCTATAAGCCCACTGATGACATTTAGCATTTCACATGTCAGTTCACATTAACGAGAAATCACCAGGTCTATGTGGTACAGAGGAAAATTTAGTTCTAAAAAGAGTGAAGTGCTTTGTAATGAAGGACAGTTAAGAAATAAGATGAGCCAGTTAAGAAATCTGTCTGCCTGACAAAAGTGGTGTAACTATATTCTCGCAGGACAATTTGTTAAAATTTATCCCTTCAGACATCATTGAGTCTTTCAGATGTAAAGAGCTCTAAGTCTATGCCATGTAATTTCTATTCAGAGCAGAGGTCTAACTTTGCACAGCCTGTTGGAGGGGATGCGGACAGGGATAAACGTCTAAACAACAGGAACCTTTCTGACAGGAAGACATGAAAGTCTGCTTACTATATACTCAGTCCCCTGCCTACGGGCAGGCATTACCAAAAAAGTTATGAGACTCCATGTAGATACCTTCACTATCCATTCAGGATCACTACTAGCTCATACTGTTATGTTTGACACACATATCCACATGCCAATAAGGTGAAAAATGCCACACTTGCTATCCAACCTACATCTCTCCTGTCTTAACTTTAGTTTCTGATTACAAGGAATTTACCCTTGTGCACAATGAACAGGTTCATTCCTACATCTTTACCCTATGCATTTACTTCCCAAGCTTACCCCCTTGTGTACCATAATTGGATCTGCTTTCTAGCACCTGTTCTTGAAGCATCTGGTACTGGTCATGTTCAACTCCCAAAGCATTTCCTCATAGGAATTTGCCTTCATTCCTTAAAATAGCCATGGTAGCCGTTTGCTGTATCTTCTCCAATCTTATGGAGTGCTTCTATGCTGAAAAGTGACTCAATTAAAATAGCATAATCCAGTGCTCCACGTTCATTGTCTCTTAGTGACTCCAAATCAAATGCGCTTATCTTTACTGGTAAATTAAGCTTTTTCCAACTGCCAGCACTGCAAACTCACTCTGGGATCTAGGAATCAAGTCTTTTTCCCCTTCTTGTACATGATCAGCAATAATAAAATCCTGAAGGGCAAATTATGTCCTCAGCAACATCTCTGCAGTCCTATTGCCTTCAATTGATTTTCAAAAGTTCAGCCTATAGAGATTTTATAAACAATCTAGTTGATGAGACACAAGACTAAATAGATTCCTGCCCCCTCTCTTTTCTTAGCTGTATAGGGTCAAAAAGCAGTAAAAACTTATTGACATCACTAAAATAAGCAGATCTGACTCCAACACACAGGCAAGATTAGATAAGTTTCCATTTGTACAGTCACCGTTCAGGGAAGAATTAAAAAAAGACACCTAACACTGCACTCTGTGCCTCAAATAAGGCATGGGAAGATGTTTACACAGTGAAATCATTAGCTTCCTTCCTTACCCATCTCCTCCCCATAATCCATTTTTTACTTTTTGTTGTTTGAAAATACATTTACAATTACCAGTACAACAGACTGTATTTATAATCAAAAATTAAAATGGTTAAACAGCACAGCATATTATATTAACTCTATTTTTCTTAAGAGACTCTATGAACAAGTAAGTAGCAGGTATTCAGAGACGGAGGAGGCTTAATTTGCTCTCACACTTCCCTGTGTAGGTGATTAGAGTGCTGCTCCAAGAAACTTTAAAGGAAAGGCCTGTCCCAGATTCTTCTAAATGCCCAAGTGAAGTGTGTTCTAGATGTCTCCTGCAACTCATTCCCCTGCTAACACATTCACAAACCTTACATGCTGGTCTTCTAATCATGCCTTAACACGTCCACAACCCATCCCCTACACTGGGGGCTGGGAGCAGGGTACAGAGCCCTTAGACATGTTCTCCACTGGAGAGGCATAAAGGGGCCTTCATGTAATTAAGCGTTAGGCTCAGTGCCGGGTCCAACTGTGCGCAGTCAATTGCAGGATGGGGCCATAATTATAGCAGCTAAGGTAGAACTTTTTACAGTTCTATTATATAAGGGCCAGATTCTCATTTACATTTAGGCCCCTTTAAATCACTCTGGTAATGTAAAGTGGCTTTAAAGAGGAAATAAAGAGCAACGTAAAGAGGCCTTAGTGTAAATGAGAATCTACCCCAACATGTTTAGGGGAATTTCCAGAGCAGGTACATTAATTCTTGCATAGCACATTTGATTATAAAGAATTTTCTCCCCACAAATGATGGCACCTAAAAGATTATTATAAAAAGTTAAACTTCAGAAAGAAAGCTATTTTAAAAATGATATATATGAGAATGCATATTTCTATATAGATATGTAAATACACACACATACATAGAGATCTAATTTACTCTGTAAATAATTGGATACACACATATTGTACATTAGATCTGTACAAAATTAAAACAATTTTTCTGTGAAATTTCACCAAAAAATGTTTGCTGCTTCAGATTATTTCATGCCTCTTCCTTTTTAAAATTTCGGTGGAATTTTATGAAACAACCATATTTGTAAAGGAAACGTGAAAATCCAAATTATGAATTTCAGAGACATCTTTAGGTTGAATGGGTTTATTTTCATTTTGAGATAAACTTTTAAAGTTTCCAATAAACAAATTAAACCCAGTGCTTTAAAAGCTTGTTAAAGGTAGATTCACAAGAAATATTTATATTACTTTCTAGATTTCTCTATGTTTCCTCCTTATAACTTTTTAACACTCCCTCCCCTCAAATTAAAGGATAATCTGTGGGCAAAAACCACCACTTCCTAAACCATTAATGAATCTAGCATTAGTGGGATTGGTGAAAGTACCATCAGTGCTGAGGTATAGAATAGGGAGTCTAGTCTTTTAAGATGTGTTATCTGACCTCTTTGCTCAGGAGAAGAGCCATATGTCAATATATTCATTTTCTTTCTGTGTTTAACATGTCAGTTTTTCCAATGGGCCCATTTTGAGTGAAAAAATGTGTGAAATGTGGCTCAATATTTTGGCAAATGCAGCTCATTTTCAAGTTTGTGATGAAATGTGAAAAACAAAATCAAATGTCAAGCAGATTTGCTCTTTGTTGTAAATAATACACATACACACAGAGACACACCCACACGGTCCTGAGCCTGTAAAAAAATAGAATCACTTGTAGTATTACTACCACGAGCAGTCAAATCCCATTACAATCGATGGGTCACATGGCCAGCTGGTGAAAATCAGCATAGCTTTATGCCAATTTCGATCAGTTGAGGATCTGGCTCCAAAGGAAGCACTATGCCTGATAACAAGTATTTGCAGGATTGGGCTCTGTATGCTTGAAGCAAGAGAACTGCAAGTAGAAGTAGGCCATGCTTTTTTGGGGACGGATGTGGGAAATAATTAATTGAAAATAAGGAAATAATAAAGCACTACATCACAGACTTCATGTATGCTCAGTTCTGGTCAAGGAGGTGATGTGAGGTTTCCCTTTGAATCAAAGCAATGTAGCAGATAAAAAGGACCTGTATAGCCAGGGGGATTTCCTGAGGCCATTGCAGACCAGCTCATCTGCTGTTAAGAGGCTCATATTCATGAGAGTTTTGGTTGCATTTGTAACATTTTTTCCAGGTCCCCTAGAGCTTTAAGTGCCACATCACAGTGCTTCAAGCATGGCACTAAATGCACAGCACAGGACTAAGCATCTTCCTTTTCTACTCTGGATTTCCAGGAGTCAGATGGTGTGTTTCAGTCTCTTTATCCTGAGTTAATTTGTGATAGAGATTTTTTCTTCATGCAGGCTGAAGAAAATGTTACTGGTTTATATATATTGTGTTGTGTTGTGTTGGAGGAGAGAAGGTTAAGTTTTTTTCGAATAGGTTCATTATTTTTCTAAACTGGAAGGCTTGAAACCTGCCATCAGCAAAGCATATCTGCCTGATCCTGCTCTCACTTATGTCAGAGTGAATCAGGAGCAATTCTACTTAGGTCAATGGAATTACTTTGGCATATACATTGTGTAAACGATTGCAGAATCAGGCCCATTGAGCCAAATGCATTAGTAAGATCAGTAATGATGCAAGTTAAATGTCAGGTCACAAAGTGGAGGTAGAGTAGAACCTCGGAGTTATGAACACCAGAGTTACCAACTGATCAGTCAACCCCACACCGCATTTGGAACCGGAAGTACACAATCAGACAAAAAATAAAAAAAGCAAACACAATACAATATCGTGTTAAGCATAAACTACTAAAAAAATAAAGGGAAAGCAGCATTTTTCTTTTGCATAGTAAAGTTTCAAAGCTGTATTAAGTGAATGCTCAGTTGTAAACTTTTGAAAGAACAACCATAACGTTTTGTTCAGTTACAAACATTTCAGAGTTATGAACAACCTCCATTCCCAAGGTGTTCAGAACCCTGAGGTTCTACTGTAGATGGCAAAGCGGGGTAAACTTGCTCCAATTTTCCATTTAAGGTTCTCGTAAAACAAGTGGAGCTTGCATGCTGAGGCAAAGAGCCCATGTAGCAGAAAATGAAACTGACAGGAAAGTATATGATGATGAAGGCAGGGGTAGGGGAAAATAAGTGAAAGTAACACTATTTTGCCACTTACACGTACTTTTCTACTCACTTATGTCCAGCTTGCAATTCACTGTATCATTTAGATCACTGCTGAATTTAGCCCCGATGGGTTTAAACTTTAAACTATTAATTATTTCTTGTGATATAACTATTTCATTTTAAAAACTGGTTTGATCAATAGATTAGTTCTAGATTAAGTGATTTAACTACATATGGGTAGGTGTTTGCTCTATATTAGGCTAGTGTATTGCTGAGCAGGTTTTTACAAATTTTTACATTTGAATGTCTTTAATTATTAATAATTTTAAAGTATGAATTGGCAGAGCAACTGTCTCCGTGGAACAGTGCACTCAATGTCTCCAAATTCTATCCAATATCCAAAGGTTCTGGTTAAATCCTTTAGGGATCAGTTATGGGGCATGAGCAAGTAACACTACCTTA
Organism: Caretta caretta; assembly: GCF_965140235.1. Lineage (NCBI taxonomy): Eukaryota > Metazoa > Chordata > Testudines > Cheloniidae > Caretta > Caretta caretta. The sequence goes on from NC_134206.1 coordinate 202,300,828, forward strand.
AAAGATAATGAAAAGAAGGAAGTTTGAATTCCATGGGCAGCAGCTTTCAGAATTTATTCCAAAAATTCTGGGAAAATAATGACAGGTTTCAGAGTAACAGCCGTGTTAGTCTGTATTCGCAAAAAGAAAAGGAGTACTTGTGGCACCTTAGAGACTAACCAATTTATTTGAGCATGAGCTTTCGTGAGCTCACGAAAGCTCATGCTCAAATAAATTGGTTAGTCTCTAAGGTGCCACACGTACTCCTTTTCTTTTTGGGAAAATAATGTGTCTTAGTTTCCCCATCTCTGATGTAGGAATAATATTACCCTATGATGTTGTGAGGCTCATTTAGTTCCTTTCTGCACCAAGTCCCCATTTCATCAGATCATTTACGTTAAAGTTTCAATCTACTCCTATTCAGCAAAACACTTAAACACATGCTTAATTTTAAGCATCTGCTTCAGTCCCATTGGAGTCAACAGACTGAAGCACATGCTTAAAAGAAGCATGTGCTTAAGTATTTTGCTGACTAGGGGTCCAAGTCAATCTGTGCCTCAGTTTTCTCAGCTGTAAAATGGGAAAAATAATACCTGTCTACCCAACAGGGGTGCTAGAAGGCTGACTTCATTAACATCTTTGAAGCACTTTGAGGTCGCAGATGGAAGATAATAGAGAAGTGCAAAATAATATTAATTACAATTATGAACTGCAGCAGAAGAAAACCTGGGCCCTGAACTCATTTCTTGGAAAGTTATAAACCTTTTGAATATATCTTTCCCCTGTGAAGAGTACTAAAAAGGATCTGGTCTTGTTTTTATGCTTCCAGACTAGCAGAGGCTGGGAACATAGCTCTTGGGGGTGGGAGAAGTGCTTTGTAATGCTTTCTCAAATGACATTTTCTATTCGGTGGAAGGAGCCATATCCTCTCCTTACTTTACTGAACAGAGTGTCACCATGAGGCTGTTTGACCGTTGAAAGAATTGGAAGGGATAAGAATAAGAGGAAGTCAAGAAGGGGTAGGGGAGATTTTCAGTGGGGAAAAATCCATCAAAGGCAAAATTTAGAAAGGCTGGATAATGTTATGGTTCCTTCTTCTTTCTCCTGTATGTGCTGCTTTTCCTGGCGAGGGTCGTGGCGGCAGCATGGAGAGCAGGAAGGACCAGGCCCCTTTTCCTCCACAACAAGTTCTAGCTCCGCTGCAAGATAGAATCCCTCCAACGTATCCTGGGCCAGCCTCAGGGCCTCCACCCAGTGGGACATGCCCCGTAGAGTTCCAAAAGAAGCCTCTCAGGAGCCCGGACCACCTCAACTGGCTCCTCTCGATCCAGAGCAGCAGCTCTACTCCAAGGCCCTCCCGAATAGCCGAGCTCCTCACCCCATCTTGAAAGGCAAGCCCAGCCACCCTGTGGAGAAACCTCATTTCTGCCACTTGTATCCGTGATCTCGTCCTTTCGGTCATTACCCAGAATTCATGACCAAAGGGGAGTATGGGGACATAGAGGGACCTGTAACCTGAGAGCTTCATCTGAGAATTCAGCTCTTGCTTCACCACCATGGACTGGTACAGCGCCTGCATCACTCCCGGCACCACAACAATCTGCAGGTTGATCTCACACTCCCGCTTGCCATCACTCATGAACAAGATCTCTCGATACTTGAACTTGTCCACTAAGGGCCGCTGCTCCCCCCTCACCTAGAGAGAGCAATCCACTTTCTTCCGGGAGAGGACCATGACCTCTGATCTGGAGGCGCTGATTCTCATCCCAGCCGCTTCACATCAGCAGTGAAACGTTCGAGTATGTGTCAGAGATCACAGTCTGAAGAAGCAAGAAGGACATCATCATCAGCAAACAGCAGAGATGTCACCTCCGAGTTCCCATACCAGACGCACTCCACAGCTCGGCTGCACATTGATATCCCATCCATGAAAATCGGGAACAGTAGTGGGGACTGATGCACCCCCTTGGTGGAGTCCAATGCTCACCTTGAACAAACTCGACTTAATGCCAAGAATACAAACATAACTCTCACTCCAAGAATAGAGGGACCAGATAGCATGCAAAAGCAGCACCGGCAGCTCATACTTGCGCAGCACTTCCCACAAGACATCTCAGGGAACAGAGTCATATGCCTCCTCCAGGTCTACAAAACAAAGGTAGATTGGAAAAAGAAACTCCCATGACCCCTTGAGTATCCATGAAAGAGAGCAAAGAGCTGGTTCTTTGTTCCACGGCGGGGACGGAATCCGCATTGTTCCTCCTGAATCCGGGGTTCAACTAATGGGCTTACGTAACCTCCTCTCCAGCACCCTGGCATTGGCTTTGTTGGGGAGGCTGTGGAGTGTGATCCCTCTGTAGTTGGAACACACCGTCTGGTCTCTTTTTGGAAAGATCGGGACCACCACCCCGATTTGCCAGTCCAAAGATACTGCACCTGCCTTCCATGCAAAAGGCGATGAGGACCCGTCTCGTGGGCTCACTGCCCATGAGGCGAAGGGTGAGAGTCAGGTGCGATGCTAGAATGGCAGCAGGAGGGACGGACCACAATGGACTGGCCCTCTGCAATGGAAACTGGCTAATTTTATGGCAAATGGTATTATTGTAGTTATGTAAAATAAGATGAGTTACTCAAATGTCATGCTGCAGAGGCTCCACCTTAGGGCCCAGGAAGGACTTATGCATTTAGGGTACAGCATTGTGCAATTGGTCAGGTGCATTAAACATAATTTTCACATTCCTTTGAACTTCAGGTGCCGGACAGGGTATACCAGACTCAAGGGACCAATGGTCTGAACTGGTGTATGATAGCAAGTCCTATGCTTCTATGAAATAATAGTAGGTGCTCTGAAATGATACCCACAGAGGGCTGAGCAGTGTATGAGAAGTAATGTACATTATGAAAATGAACTGGAAGTTTAGTTAAAGGTTAATAAGTCTCCTTCCCTCCACTTGCCATCGAAATGAATGATGCCCATTCTTGTTTTGGCAGAGGGGAGGACTAGATGAGCTAATAGCTCTTTTCCATCTCTAAATTCTCTGAATCAATGACTAACAGGCTACAGCATTTCATGGCAAAAAATATGTGGCTGTTTTCTAGTTAGAGAAGCACGAACAGAATCCACAGCAAGTCAGTTTCAGGGTCAGAGGGTTGTTTTGACATTTAGGAAATATTAAAACAGATTTTGGTCTTTAAATTTGTAAAACAAAAGTCTTTCCTGACCTCAGATCTAATTTGCCAAGTTTTAGCTGTCCACAGATTTTTCTAGCTAAGCTAGAACTGTCAGAAAAAACAGCATTGTTGTGGGTCATTGCCTCTGAATTTTTAAGATGGAAAAATGATAGACTTAACTATGGCATGGTTCCGGCCTCACGCTTTATTACTAACAGGTACACCTCTCACAGTCACTAACTCAAGAGGCAACCCCATTATTGTTACTTATTACTGGATGATACATTGCCAAGTATTGGGAAACCCAGTAGCTTCAGATGGCTGTTTCATTTGTACTTTCATTGCTTTATTCGCAACAAATTAATGAAAATAGGAACATTAGAATTTCAGAATAGATCTGCTCTAATGAGCTCATTTTAGCACATAGGAACCTGGGTATTTCCTCTTGTTTTTGATCAGTGTTTGTACTCCTCACATTGCCCTCTGCTCCAAGTACAAATGGAAATAATTTTAACACTGTATCTGATGAATGGGTGGGCAATTGCAGAGCTCAGATAAAACACACTGTAAGGTGCAAACAGTTTGAGACAAGGTTTCCTAAATAACCTGTAAGGTCAAGTGGGCTACATGCATGTCTGGAGCACACCCTTTCTTCACAGGCTTTAGTGAAACAAAATATATGTGAATGCTCAAGTATCTAATTTTCAATTAGTCATTGACTAACTGTCAAAGCAACAACAATTTCCCCAGAAACAAAGCCATGTTTTGCTCCTCACTGTGGGCTATTTCCATGCCATATTTTCCTCTTTCACAACCTTTGCCCTTGTCATGGCTCAAGCTATTCAAAAAGGTTGCAAGGTCACTGGGCTTTTTTAAAAAATGGGACAGGAGTAATTCTCTCCTTCACCTCCCACCACATACACTTGCCACTCACTAAAAACAGCGGGACCAGTTTTGCTCAAGCTTTCGAAAAATAAAAACATTTTAAAAAACATAAAAAAAAAAATCACCTTTGAGCAGAGGCCAAGTCTGTAAAATTTCAGCTCAAAAGGTGACGGTTTTAGGAAGTTATTAGTGACTGAAAACAAGAAGGCTAGAATGATAACCATGTGGCAACCTTCTTTATAGTGGACACTGCTGCTCCTGACACAAGAAATCAATGTTCTTATATAAAGGTTGCCCTGCTAAGGAAACTACACACAGTGAAAACTCCTTGGAATGAAGCAGCAGCCAAGAGGTTGCTGCAACGGTTCTGTCTCTAGCAGGCTGTATTCATGCATCTGTATTATTAAATATGTGCCAGCTCTAGCAAGCTCACAGGATGGCGCAAAGTGCTATAGTTACAGCTGGGAATGTGTCTTTTAAGGCTGCTTCACTTACTAGATTTTGGCTTGTTCCTCCTTCGGGGGTGGGGTGGGGGAAAGGCACTAGGTTGGATTTATTTATTTATTTATTCATTTATTTTGGAGGCGGATGTTTTGTAAGTTCTAGTTGGATTTTAGTGAATAGGAAAGCAGGGAATTTGCCAGCCTGTTACTCAGTCACACCAACTACTGTCTTTCTAGAGCACAGAAGATGCTTACAGATCCTTCAGAGTCTTAAAAGATGCAAACTCCTTCTCCAAGGAGGGATTTATCTCCATCAGATCAGCAAACTCAATTATTTTAACTTCTATACTCTTTCTCCTGTTTTCTCCATCCATTCATCTCAATATATCCCCTCTGGTTGACCAATACCCAAAATCATATGATCTGAAAGATGCCAAGACTCTCAAAGCCCCTCATCCTGACACCTCTTGGTGTGTGAGATATATATGTACTGTACAGTCATAATACAGCACAATACAATAACAACATTCAGCATTTAAAGTACTTTCAATACACGGATCTCAAAGCATTTAAATGTTATGGGCCAGAATGCTTTGATCAGAAGTTTGTTTGCAAACATGCACAAGTGAAGTTGTTGGAAAAGTGCAAAAAGCATCCTATCCCTCCATCCCTGAGCAGGAGCTGGCCTTAACTGCAGTCTTTGTGCTCCACTGAGGCACCCAGATTGCTTTTGGTGAGAAATGTTAGCAGCACTACTCGCTACAAAAGGGGAGAAGAGTAGGAGAGCCATGGCCCACCCCTTCACCATGCTTGGCAGAGCAGGCTGGCCACAGAGGGGAGAACACACCATAGCCTCTGAAGGGGTCATGTGGCCTTGTTCCCCCTAGGTGTCGGAGAGCTCTTGAAGGCATGCGCCTCCCTGAGACGCACTGCCTCTCTGAACTCCCACTCTGGTAGGGTGCAATTTCACATCATCCCTGATGTGGGGCTGGGGCTTAAATTAATAATTTAGCTGTAACTGATTAAAGTTTGGGTCTAGTATGAAAGTGACTGTAAAAATGGCATTGTGGGGATTACATTTACTGTATCTCAGTGACTCCAGATCAAATGGTCTCAAAATACAACATTAAAAGCCGTTGTCCTCCCCCTAAATATCATGCTGCATACTCATCCTGAGAATCCAGTTTCTGAAATAAAAACTTAGGTAACAATTCTTTTGATCATGCATAAGGCAGAATGGCATTCTGTACCTGCTCCCAGAGTCATTGGTTCTGCAGAGCTAACAAGAGACAAGAATGGTGCAGACTTATCAGTAAAGCAGATAGGACTCTCTATACACAGAGAAAAGGAGGACTTGTGGCACCTTAGAGACTAACCAATTTATCTGAGTATAAGCTTTCGTGAGCTACAGCTCGCTTCATCGGATGCATTGATGAAGTGCATCCGATGAAGTGAGCTGTAGCTCATGAAAGCTTATGCTCAAATAAATTTGTTAGTCTCTAAGGTGCCATAAGTACTCCTTTTCTTTTTGCGGATACAGACTAACACAGCTGCACTCTGAAACCTATACACAGAGAGAGCATGTCTGTGGAGTAAGAAGGGACTGGTTTAGTAAAGACACTTTTCTGAGCATAACTGAACTTTAAGCCTCATATTCTTACGAGCAAAGTCACGATCATCACTATCTTTCAGATGAGGAGAATGAGGCATGGAGTTGCAAGGTGACGAGATTGGTTTAACATCAAAGAGGGACTTATATTTTAATCCTAGCCCTAATTGTATGTCTTCTGAGTCTCAGACCCCTGAGCTAACCATAAGATCATACTGCTTTTACTAGAGTCTTCCCATTATTGTACCTTTTCTTCTTCTGTCTGCCCAGTACAATCATATGAGAATAGTTTAGCACAATGGTTTTCAATCTTTTTTAATTTGTGGACCTCTAAAAAATTTCAAATGGAGGTGTGGGCCCCTTTGCTAATCTTAAACATAGTCTGCAGACCCCCGGGGTCACGGACCACAGGTTGAAAACCACTGCTTTAATACATTTCTCTTTATATTTCTAAAAATGTCACGAAAATATTTCTGTTTTCTGGAAATAAAGATGTGACCTGTCATGATTTAAATGACTGCCCAGAAAATATGTAGAGGTCATAATGGCAAATAATATGCCATTTTACTAAAGCATTGAAGCAATATGGAAACATATAAAGTAACAGAGCAGAGATTTCTGCAGCTCAGCTCCTCACCCAAGTCAAGGAGCGGTGAGATTATATTAAATCACTGGCAGAGGTTTCAGCCAATAAACTATTGTTTCTGAGTTACCAATTTGATGATATTTTGAACAACAGTCTTCAGGTCATGTCTTCAGGATCACCTTTTCAACCTCATTAGCCTTCAGATGGGTGGTGGGAGATGGGAAGGCATATGCACAGGTTTAACTGGGGGCAACATTTGGAGCCAGTGGGTTGTACACCTGTAACTGAGGGTATAAGCTGGCACATAGAACATGTTACCTACTGATGATATGTGAGATGGAAAGCTAAGCTTGATTTCAGAGCCCATGGTGAGTTTATGGGGCTGGTGACCTGCTCATGAACAAAACTGACATTTCCTATTGTGTCAGGTTGCAAACGGGAATGCTACAGATTTGGAAAATATGACTGACTATATCTGGATGGAGAGACTACTCCCGGTTACTGAGGAATAATCTCCTCAGCTGGTCTGCCAGACCGTTGTGGACACCCAGAAACTGGGAGGCTTTGAGGTAGATATAGGTGACAATACAAAACTCCCAAAGCAGTATTGCTTCTTGGCTCAGAAGTGATGATCTGACCCCTCCCTGTCTGTTCACACAGGACATCGCCATTGCATTGTCTGTATGAACTAGTAAATTCCTTCCCTTGATGCAGAAGAAAAAATCATGACCAGCTAGATGAATGGCTCTTGACTCACTTACGTTTATATGGAAAGCTAAATCCTGGCCAGATCAGAGACCTTGAGTCTCCAGAGTTCCCAGATGGGCTCCCCAACCCAGGGCAGAAGCATCAGTAACCAGAGTCAAAGTTGGCTGTGGGGAAACAAAAGGAACTCTCACACATACATTGGATGGGTCCATCCATCAGTTCAAAGAGGCGAAGACTTCTGTGAGTACCTGAATCAGCATATCCAGTGGATGGAGCATTGGGAAGCACACTGAGCTCAGCCAGTTCTGCAGCTTCCTGAGACAGCCTGGCATTCTGAACCACATAAATCCATGAGTCCATGTGCCCAAGAAATCTGAGGCAATTCTGTGCTATCATGGCAGGATGGGCTTTTAGATATAATGAAATGTCCAGTACTGTCTGGAACCTGCTCTGCAAAATGGCATCCTCCGGGCATGATACCTGCAGTACTGGACAGGGGACAAGGCAGACAACAGCAAGCCAGACTGGCTTAAAACCAGACAAACAGCTTGTCTAATCCCACCCGGACCCCCATGCTGCATGTCCAGCATAACCGCTGGGTTCCTGAATAGGTGAGAGGATTGACTTTTCGCCGTTGATCAGCAATTCCAACATATCGAAGGTGGACTGGATCTTGGCCACACTGGATATCACCGAGCTCTTGGATTGTCCTCTCACCAACAAGTCATCCAGGTATGGAAACACGTGAACTCCTGATTTCCTTAGGAATGAAGCCACCACTGCCATTAATTTTGTAAGAACACCAGGGGGCCATAGATACTCCAAATGGCAGGACTGCAAATTGATAGTGGGATTGGTTGACCATAAATCTGAGGAATTTCCTGTGGCATTGATATATTGTTATATGAAAATATGCGTCCTTTAAGCCAAGGACACCAGGATCTGGGGATGGGGGTGGGTAATGGATTCCAGAGTGACCATGCAAAAACTTTATTTTCTTTATGTATTTGTTCAGCTCTCGAAGGTCTAGTATGGGTCTGAGACCTCCTTTTGCTTGGAAATTACAAGAATAAAATCCTTTTCCTCTGTGCAAAGGAGGAACTTCCTCTATGGCTCCCAACATGAGGAAAGATTGTACCTCTTGAAGGAGAACCTTCTCATGAGAACGGTCCCTGAGAAGGGATGGGGAAGGGGGGGTAAGATGGGGTTAGAACTAAGCTGAAGCACGTATCCCATTTCCACCATGCTTAAGACCCACTGGTCTGTAGTGACATGGGTCCAAGCACTTAGGAAATGAGACAGCCAGTGTGGTAAAACCAGGACAAACAGCTACAAAAGGGGGGGGGTAGTAATTACTTCCAGGGGATTAAAAGGCCCCTCCCCATCCACTGAGGAGAGAGAACCATGGGGCAATCAGGTTCAGCTGGAAAAGGGGTTGCTAGGGAACCAATTAGGTTCAGCTGACTCCAACTACTTGGGACCTTTTTAAACCCTCCCCTGGGTGGTAGGAGTGGGAGAGTGAGGGAGTGAGAGGAGCAGGGAAGCTGCCAGTAGGCTGTTTGGAGCAAGACACCAAACCTTCCTAGTAGGAAGGCTGCACTCGCTCCCCAGAAGGGAAGGAAAACAAGCACAAGGGACTGACTGAGGAGAGGAGTAGCAGGATCCTGTGCCACCTATAAGGATTCGCCTTGCCCCAAATCTCAGTCTCCAAGTCTAAAAAGGACTGAGCCTACTGAGACAAACAACGTATTTTGCCACACCGATCAGAAAAAATAGGGGTAGGGAAAGGCTGACAAACTGCAACCTGGAAAGCTTCCCTTGACAAGAACATAAAACTAACTGCTTAGTTTTCCCAGTCTGTCTGAATGAGCATACAGTAGATGAAAAAGGAGGTGGTGGTGGTGTCCTTCTGTAACTTTCCCCTTTCCTCTTAGATTGGTCCTGCTGGCACGTGAAAAGGAAGCATAATAGCAGGACTGTTGTGGATGGAACTGCTTCTTCTTTGTGAAAGGAGTGTAAATAACCAAAGACTTGAGTGTAGCACTAGAATCTTAAGGTGATGAAGCTTGTCATCAGTCTGCTGTGAAAAAAAGAACTGGTCCCTCAAAAGGGAGATCCTGAATGGTTTGTTGGACCTCCTGAGGAAGACCCGATGACTGTAGCCACAAACATCTATTCAATGTAATGGCCAGTGCCATGGCTCTGGCACAAGAATCTTCAATGCAGCCTGAAGCAAGGTCTTAGCCACCATCTTTCTCTCGTCCACTACTGTGAGAAATTCTTGACTTGCCTCCTCTAGGAACTTCTTGGTAAATTTTACAACATTGTCCCAGAGATTACCTAGTAACAAGGCGGTGTGGTTCCAGTGGGCAGCTTTGGTCACTAAAAAATTAATCCTGCAAAAATGGAAAAGTCAATCTCCACCAAATGTTGATGTCTGGATCAGTGATATGGCTGACCTTGCAACTAATGAATGGCTGGCATTCTGCAGATAGTGAATGCCCAAAAAATTCAAAGCAATTTGGACTGACTTTTTAGAGGTCTACGATTAACGGAGATCCTGAAGATAAATACATTGCTTCCCATCCCCTCTCTTTATCCTAACCCCCTCTAGTTCCTTTATGTATTATGATGAATCTGGTATTTTGGTATATTTGTTGTATTTGGAAAAAATTATAAATAAAACGTGTCCCAGAAGGAGAAATCATAATGTCCTAGCAATGGTTGCTGATTAGAATTCCAGAGTTGTAGTCCAGCTGTTGAATAAGCTTTTCTGCCAAAAAAAACTCTCAAGCTTCTTTCCATCTTTTGATTTCGGGCAGATGCCCATTGACCCTAGCATTCTCTTTTGCATGTAATAATGTACAGACCCCAATGAGGGGACCTCTATTCAGTCCTTTTAGCTGTAGGAGGCAGGGAAGATAGCGTTTGCCACAATACTTTTGTGGGCTCTGATCCAGAGTAGCCTCATTTGTGAGGAGTGGCACTTGACAAGGCCCACAGATCCCAAGGTATCAACCAATCTGTGTGAGTTCTCTTGAACTACTTCCACCTGTATATCTAGGAAGGACGTCACCCTCTTTAAGAGGTCCTAGTGAGCTTTGTAACCATTCAGGTGAGAAGAGGAAACACCAGACATTGCCTTCTCGAATGATAAGGAGGAGGAACCAAGGCTGGCTGAGGTGGAGCTTCCCCCAATTTCTCCAAAGGGGGATTCACTGACGCAGAATACCTACGATTGGTATCAAACTCAGTACTAGGAGCAGCTTCCTGAAGATCTTGAAGTGCAGCTTCACGATGTCTGGTGGAGGATGTAGAAGGGGAGGGTATGGTCAGGATCTGGAGACTGGAGGAAACCCCATAAGTTCCAATACAGCCATTGATATGGCACAAGAGACCAATTTCTTCCTGATCATGGCTTCCTACTAGCAGTCCAATGCAGAAGTTCTACTGAATACCAGGGGTGAAAGCCCTTTGGAAGAAAATGATGGCTAATATGATATGGCCTTTACACATAAGATCGAACTTCTGACTCAGACGATAAACATGAGTCGGAAGACCTCTGGTAGCCAGCAAATCCATGAAAGTGTCTGTCAGTACCAGGCAAGATAAGAACATAAGAATGGGTCAGACCAATGGTCCATCTAAGCCAGTATCCTGTCTTCCAACAGTGGCCAATGCCAGGTGCCACAGAGAGAATGAACAGAATGGGCAATCATCAAGTGATCCGTTTCCTGTCGCCCATTCCCAGCTTCTCGCAAACAGAGGCTAGGGACACTCTCGGCATCTTTCAGCCCATTCTGGCTAATAGCCCACTGATGGACCTATCCTCCATGAACTTACCTAGTTCTTTTTTGAACACTGCTATAGTTTTGGCCTCCACAACATCCCCTGGCAAAGAGTTCCACAGGTTGAATGTGCATTGTATGAAGAAGTCCTTCCTTGTGTTTGTTTTAAACCTGCTGCCTATTCATTTCATTGGGTGACCCCTAGTTCTTGTATTATGTGAAGGAGTAAATCACACCTCCCTATTCACTTTCTCCACATTATCTCTCTTTTCCAAGCTGAAAAGTCCCAGTATTTTTAATCTCTCCTCGAACCTCAAGGGTGAAGCCAGCACTGAGAGATCGCATGCCATGGCATATGCCTCAGGCACTGAAGGCACAGGGAGAATCTTTGCAGCTGTTTCTGAACCAAAGATGATGGCATTGCTGAATAAGATGGTGCATCCTTAGAGATCATTGGTACTGGTACCAGCGCCAGAGTCAATGACCCTACCTGAGGTGCTCTCTGTACCAGGGACTGCCTCGGCAGGATTACACTTTACATTCTTCCCAGCTTGTTTCCTGGACTTTGGCGCTGGGGAACTCAATCTTCTGGATGATGGGTCCCCCGATGAAGTCTTCTGGTGCTTCTTCTTTGGTACTGGAGAAGGAGATTGGAGACAGGACTCTGTCATGATAGGAGAAGCACTTGTAGGTGAAGTAGAGGCGCCTGGTGCCCTCTCCGAACCGGAATGCTCTGAGAGTGGAAGCTGCCTCCATAAGAAGGTGCTTTAGTGTGACCTCCCTCTCCTTTTTAGTTCTGGGCTTGAAGTCCCTGCAGATTTGGCGCCTGTCCCTAATGTGAGTTTCTCCTAGGCTCTTCAGAAACCTGGAATTAGGGTCACTGACCAGCACCTTGCATCCAATGCAGTTTGAAGCTTGGGGACTGAAACATGCACTGGCACTAGACGTCAGTATCCCAGACCAGTGGGAACAGAAGTGTACAGTAAGTACGCTCATAAAAAAGGAAACCTACTAGCAGAAAACTGCACTAAGACTATAAAAGATCAACTGTGAACGAGTGCCAACTATACCATCCCACAGCAGCATGTGGCAGCAGAGGGCACATGCGCCACCCTGACGGGTACCTCTAAGGGAAAATCTCCAACACTAGTGCACTGGGCATGAACACACCTGAAGTGGAATGGAGATGTATAATCATTCAAAGAAGAACAGCTCTTTACTTTCAAACTGAACGTATATGATAAGGAAATCAGGGAGAGACAATAAATATGGAACACCACTATGTCATATTTAGAAAGTTGTGTTTTAGAAAAGAATTGGACTTTGAAGCATAGGATGAGGATAAATAAGACATGGGTTCTAATCCTGGCTCTGCTACTACCTTCCTATATGACCTTTAGCATGTCCCTTACATCTCTGTGCCTCAGTTTTCCTGTTCGAAAGATGTGAATAACAACACTTCATTAAGTCACAAGGATGTGACAAAGCTTAATTCATTACATTTTTGTAAAGAGCTTTGAGATTCACAGAAGGATGCTGTTATGCATGTGCAAATTATCATTTTATTACAGTATCATATTAATTATGCTATTGTTGAAGTTGAGATGAGACTGTCATACTAAATCCCTTCCATTAGTTGCTTATACCACTCCAAAATAGTTACCTTTTGGTCAGACACTTGGTCATGCCTTGTCTCTATCCAAAAGTGACATTTTTAGGAAAGTTTCACAAAAATCCAGTTAGCCGTTTTTGAGTCATCCTAGTATGTAAAAAAATAATTTCCTGCTGTTAATTTTTCCATAAGCTTTCTGCCCTTAAACATGCTTGTATAATTAAAATATGGCTTTGTTTTAAAATATCAAACTTGACATATACATAGTCCTGAAAGAGAAGTAGCAACTTTGCCATGTTTGAAAGCATTTGGTTTTGAAATAACAAAGTTATTACCATTTCAGAATAGCTAAGTGAGCATTTACTGCCTTAAAGATTCCAATATGCTTTGTGTTATGATTTTCAGATTGTAGCCATTAGTGAATCTACTGAATTGTGTGAAGGATAAGAATAGGAGGTCTGAAGTTAGACTTGCAGGCTATTTACTCCTGAGGGAATTCTGTGTCACCACGCAAGTGCAGAATTAATGTCCCCTGCAGATTCCTCCCCCCAGAATAATTTATTCTGATGGGGAGGTGAAGGCAAGTTGCAATTACACCTTTCACTCACCAGAGGCTGATGTGGTGCCAGAAGAGAGGGCAGTCTCACAGGCTGGAGCAAACAGCCGTGGGGAGGGACAGGGCAGAAGCGGTCTTCCTCACAGTGCCCTACTCACAGGCCCAGGTGAGGAGGTATGAATATGGGGGGACGGAAAAAGTGGGGCACATGGGGCTGCTGGGGGGTGTCACACATACTGCGGTTCAGAATGGGTAGTGGAGTGGACACACTGGGATGAAGGCACAGAAGCTAGGGGGTGACAATATTGAGCCAGGAGCTGAATGGGAGTGGGAGTGCAAGGCCACATGGGACAGGAGTACAGGGGGTGGCTGAGTGGGGGTTCTCTATTCATATGCCTAAGTAGTAATCTATTTGTAAACCCCCCCCCCCCACTTCCTGAATCTTTTTTGTTGTCTGTATTGTTACAGACATACTTGCTTACAGGTATTTGGAAATAAACTACCAAAATAATTGAAACTGGAGTGATTATATTGTGTTATTTTGAAAAACAAAAGATGCAGAATTTTGCACAATTTTAAAATATGGTGTGCAAAATCCCCCAGGAATTTGAATCATCAGACAGAAAATTTATATAGCCTCTAAAGAACTTGAAACTATTACTTAGGTGAGCAATCACCAGCACCATCCTTTCTCCTGAAACAAAACCCCTCTATAAATTTTTAGTGTGTCATCTCTGAAAGAGTTTATAACATTTTAAAACTAGCATATAAAAATCAAATAATGATAAGTACATTCTTTAAGTGCATGCTGGGATGCATAAATTATTGACATAAAAAGTTGCAACTAAAAGGCTCAGGGCATGAAAAGAAATGGCTTAGTGATCTGGATAACCCTGATGTTGTCTGAAAACTGAGCAGGCTTATTATTTGGCTGGAGAGAATCTGAAAATATCAGGTCTTCTAGGCTTCATGCTCTTCTGTGATGGTAATGGTGTATCTTGAAGATTTTAAGACTTATTTTCCATTGTCATTTACACCTTTGCGTGGGTGTAAAACAGTATCAGATCAGACTGGTGGCATTTTGCATTCACTTTATACAGTCATAAATGACAAAGCAAAGTGCCAGGCAGGTGAGAATCAGCCCCTTAATAATTAATTTAATGTGAAATGTTTTAGATTTTGTCTTTTTACCTCGTGGACTAACCTGTGGTTATGGTGTGGTAGCACAGTGATGGGTATATTAGTAATACCTAAAACAGATTAGATTGGATTTGATAGATGACTTGGGTTTGATTCCTGATCCTTTTTTCTCACTCCTACAATATAAGGGCCCATGTATGATACACAATGTGGGACAAACTGTGCTTTTCAGCCACTGGACAATCTGAGGGTCTCAGCTGGAATTCCTCCTTCAGGTGGAGGTAACTCTTCCAAGGGTGAATGGTAGCTGCAACACTTTTTCAAGAATGCATCATGCACTGCTCTCTGGCCTTATCTACACTACCACAGTAAATCAATCTAAGTTACGCTACTTCAGATACATGAATAAAGTAACTGAAGTCAGTGTAGCTAGATCCACTTACTGCGGTGTCTACACCGTGCTGTGTCGACAGGAGACACTCTCCCGCCAACTAACTTTACTCTTCTTGGGGAGCTGGAGTACAGGAGTCGACGGGAGAGCGCTTTGCCATTGACTTAGCGGGTTTTCACCAGACCTGCTAAATTGACACCGCTGCACTGATCACAGCAGTGCCGATCTAGCTGTAAGTATAGACAAGCCCTAGGTGTGGGGTTGAGCTCTACTAATCTGTGCATACAGCTGCTCCTTACCCACCTCAAGGAGAGTAGTGGCATTGGTGACGCTAGACCCTTACAGTCCTTACCCTTCCTAAGCCTGATCTTTCTTTTGTTTATGTGAAAAATCAAGAGAAACTGTTGATGTCAATGGAATTACAAAAGGTGTATGTGAGAGGAGAATCTGGCCCATCGGGATACAAGCTGTGCAGTTATTCCTGGCTGTTGCATAGGAGCAAATATATGTGTGTGAATAAGAGAGGGAGGGAGAGAGAGAGACTCTTGATGCCCTCTCTCCTATTTGTGCTGTCACACAGGGTTGGCACAATCTGCCTCTGTATGTACCTCAGTGTTTGGCCTTATATGTCCATTAGATTATGAAGTTTTGTGTGTGTGTTCTGAACGGCATTAAACACATTATTGGTGCTTAGCAAATAAATAATCTCCACAATATGATTATAGAAAAAACAACAGTTCCTTCCCACCTTACCGTCTTTTCTAAAAGTAGTATACCACATTGCCCAGCACGCAGCATATGATCAGTGAGAGACCTCACTGTAATGAACACAGTTTACAGGGGCAGAGGTAAGGTTGCTGCAGGAACCTTAACTCTGAATTTCCTGATTTTAGTGAGATTAAAATCTCAATCTCCACATTACATCAGCATAATTTTTGTGTGCGCGCATATCATGTGGTCTAAGAGTATTGTTTCTAAATGCAAAGGTACACTTGTGTATATGAAAGGGCATCTTTTCAAATTTTGGGAACTATGAGCCACTTAAATTAGTTCTGATCAACAGTGTCAGATTTTTAGTCCCACCAACATAATAAAATCAAGTTAAAAAA
The DNA here is from genome assembly GCF_965140235.1 of Caretta caretta. Taxonomy (NCBI): domain Eukaryota; kingdom Metazoa; phylum Chordata; order Testudines; family Cheloniidae; genus Caretta; species Caretta caretta. Next base: position 202,316,805 of record NC_134206.1, read on the forward strand.
ACACTGAAAAAACAAACCAGCCAACCATCCAACCCTATTGTACATTATGTGTTCTGCAGTTCTGAGCCTCAGTAACAAGACAAAAGGAGACTGAGACTTTGTCATTCGCTAGCTGTTAATAATCAAGAGAAGATCTGCCAGACAAGCTCTTTGAGGGCTCTGTCTGTCTCAGCCAGGTAGATGCTTCAATACACAAAGGACTTCACACAGGGAAAAAGAAAGAGTGTTCATGGACAATGATGTAGCTTTCTTAATTAAGATTTTCATTACTGATACATACATTAAGGGTTTGCAAATGCAAGTGCCCAGGCACTCTCATGTACAGGTAGATGTCTCTGATTCTATTGTAAGGCACTAGGCACACTTTTGCAAAATCATCATGAACATTCACCAGCGAAGGCTCAAAATCTGCTCACCTGCCCTTTGCCACAAAGACAATGAAAAACAACAAATGAGATTTCACTTGCCTATCAAAACAAAATTAACCCTCCCGAGGTGAGCAAACAAATGGAATTTTGCAAGGCCTGCATTACTGGATACTGAAAAGGATTCTGATTTCACTTACACCTGTTTTATGTTGGAATAGCTTCAGTAGAATTATTCCTGATTTACACTGGAGCAATGTCAGGAAGACCTGAAACCAGGACTGTTAAATGTGCCCTCTTGTAAATGCTGCAGTGTGTGAAAAGTACCAGATATCCTACTGTTAGGGACACACAGATTCCATAAAAGCTAGATGTTGTGATGCATCCTTATACAAAAGCAAAAGAAGAAATCTTATAGTGCAGCTGCAGTCCCTACATTATACCAGATATCTGAAAGCTGATCTCACTCTTGCAGTAGTTTGCTTTGTAGTTACATTAATCATCTTGTTTTGTGTGTAGACAGGGGAGGTGTATAAAGAGGTGCAGTTGAATTTGAACCCAGATCCGTATTCAAATTTTACAAATGGCCTCCAACTTTACAAGTGGCTGAAACAGAACTATCGACATGAACAACCCTGAATGGTATGGTGTTTGAAATCTGTATCTGACTTCTATTTTGTGGGTTTGGCCTACTCCAGCATGGGAGGTTTTGCTTAAAGAATTAAGCTGTCTATCATCTGCTTAACAAGTCAAAAATTGAAAAATAGGAATCACTGGGTTGACATTGTTGATGCCATAAAAGACAGAAATCTGCTTGTTGAGATGGGTCAAAACCAGACATGCATGTGTCCTGTGGGTACCACCAGAAAAAATTGCCATTGGGTTGTCCTCAGAAAATTTGGTGTTGCTTGGTGGGCGCACTAATGATTTGAAAAAGTATTCCCCGAGTATGAACTGAGTGCAAACATGAGGGAGAAAAAAAGAGAAAGAAGGAAGTGGAAGTGAACTGGAAACTGGAGAGAAGAAAACATTGTTTCTTTATATGCTGTAGATCTTTCATCTCTAAGATTCCTATTCCCAGCCTCTAAATAAAGCAACTGTCACCAAGTGTGTTTGCAAATGGATCATCAGTGACACACATACAGATGTGTGCATCTGTTTGATTGTATATAGGCAGCCAGAAGGCAGATGGATTTTTTTTTAAAGCAATAGGGGTAGACAGGAAAAGGAAATTGCTGAAAGATTCTTAAGAACTAATTTGTAAATATGGTATCTTATATAGGACATCCAGAATAAATTTTGAGTCTATGTCTGGCACTTAGGTCTTTGAGTGGGTATGTGTAAAAGTGCCAGTTTGAGCACCCAGATGTGAGATCCGGAGCTCCAGTAAAGGCAGTTACATCTGCAAATTGGGATTTTCATGGTAACCAGCACTCAGTGTTACTCGTCTTTACTGCCTCTGTTTTGCTTCATGTCTACATTATAAATTATACAGAGATAGGTGTACAAAATGAAATTAGTCAGCACTGACTGCACGAAGCAGGGTTTTTTGGTCTGTAAAAATGTAACAGCAGCACTACCAACGTACCCAAGGTGGTAGTGTGGAATCTCATTGTGCGATGGTTGACAATATAGGTAGAGAACAACAACAACAGGCATGCCAGATTCACCAAGATAATTTCCCACTACATCGAAGGCACTACCTTGAAAACTACAACATGGGATCATAACGCCAGGTGGTTTGACTGCAGACCATCAGCTCTAACAAACGAGGCTTAATATTTGGATGGAAGATCTCTAGGTTGCTGCAAGCAGCACTGCCAGTGATTCATCAAGTGGCCTTCTTCCATCTGAGTCTAGGAATGAATGTACCAGTGTGGAATAAATGAGGACTGGGAAATTAGAGGGAGCGAGAAGAGAGAGACAAAAAAATCTCTCTTTTCCTTTGGTTCCTTCCTAAATCTAAAATCTTTACCCACCCTGAATTTTCCAGATTCAGATCCAGATTTTGCAGCTGTAGCCTGTTACGTCTCTGTGCATCCAAATACCTTCAATAAATTCAATTACTTGTATGAGAGAGAACATACAACAACATCTCAAGCGAGCACCATCAGAGGGTTCCTTATCCTTAGTTGCTGTCCAGGCCACCCCTTAGGTTCAATATCATTCAAGTTCAACAGATCCAGTTTTGGACTCCACAACCCGGGGTTTCAGAATTTTCACAGTCTATAAAACTACATAGACTGACAAGTCTGTCTCTACTTTTCATCCTTACATTGACTTCTAGTTAGCATTTGCCATTATCAATCATTAAACAATTTGAAAATTCGCACTTGAACTAACAATACAGCCAAAATCCTAGAGCATACATTGATTCCCTCTTTTGAGGGGATTTCTGCAAGGACTTCCTGGCCAGATTATCAGAATCTAGTCTTACTAAGTTGCAACAGGCAGAAAATCATGAGGTTCATCTTATTTTTTTCACAACGCTCAGTTTTCTCAGGTAATCCTGTTGCTTAAGTGCCTTCACTGGTTACATCTTATGGTGGAGAATTCGATTTAAGGTCATGACTCTTGTGTTTAAAGCCCTTCATTTCTGGAGTGCCGCCTTAGTCATATGATGTGATTTCTGTACACACACCAGTATAGAACCTTTACTCTGTTTCTAATTTGTTGCTTGTCTCACTATTTCTTCTCTTTGCACATGCCAAGTTAAGAGAGTCTGCCCATGTTGCTCCCTTTTCAGAGCATTCTTTCTCTTCAGAAGATACGCAGTACTTGGGAAAGGTACTCTTCATTTTCTATCCCAAAATGTTGTGTAGTATTACCATCCACCTTAAGCAGATCCTCCATTTCCCCTCCAAAGAATTCCCCTCTAATTTCAGAGGTGGATGGAGTGATTCTCATGGATAGTTTGTATATCAGTTTATTAAGCAACCTGGTATACTTCAGGAAGAAAATTACTAGATACTGTAAATGTAAGATTCATTGTACTATAGCCTTTTTGTCATCCAAATGCTCTTTCACTGATTCACAGTTAAGGAGAGTTGGCCTAGGTGGTCATATCCTCTTGTCAGATACTGGGAAAGTGCTAGTGTATCTAAATGCTCAACAACTCTCAGAAACAGAAAGATGCTTTCCAGCAGTTTTTTATGTTGTGACCATTGCTACAGCTTTTGTTGGCTGTTTCTGGTGCATTCGGTCTGCCTCACATTTCCTGAATTTGCTGAAAGTTAGTCTGTCATTAAATATACCGATTCTAAATTTGTAAGTCACCCTATTCAGAATTCTATGCATTAAACTATATCTAATAATCCTTGGCACCTCCATGTTCATAGAACTCCAGATATTTTGATGATTGCTACAGCAGATGTTTTCTGTTGGGAAATCAATAGGGAAGAATGCTTATGGGGGGAAAAAAGATTCACGGAAAGATATTACCTTGAAGAACATCAGTCCTCTCAGCTATAAATAATTCTGCCCTCACACATACATCAGGCACCAAATGAAATTAATAGGCAGCAGGTTTAAAACAAACAAAAGGAAGTATTTCTTCACACAACCCACAGTCAACCTGTGGAAGTCTTTACCAGAGGATGTTGTGAAGGCTAAGACTATATCAGGGTTCAAAAAAGAACTAGATAAATTCATGGAGCATAGGTCCAGCAATAGCTATTAGCCAGGATGGGCAGGGATGGTGTCCCTAGCTTCTGTTTGCCAGAAGCTGGGAATGAGCGACAGGGAATGGATCACTTGATGATTACCTGGTCATTCCCTCTGGGGCACCTGGCATTGGCCACTGTCAGAAGACAGGCTACTGGGCTAGACTGACCTTTGGTCTGACCCAGTATGGCCATTCTTATGTTCTTAAACTAAGAATTCACAGATATTAAAGGAAATCCTATCAGAACATAAGAAATGACATCAGAACATATGGTTCTGGCAGGGGATTTCTGACAAAGAAGGGTCTCTTTGTCTAAAAACCCTGTATAATGACAGAAGTTGTGGAACTTAGCTGGAGAATGAAACTGCACATCCCACCAGTTTGCAGTGAAGAAGAGACACAGAGCCAGCTCTTTATCTTACATCAAGGGTGGTAATGTATCTCTTCTTTCTGTATTCTGTATATTGACAAATTAATTTCTGATTGATAATCTTTAATTAAATAATTCCTATTGAGCCTGTTTTTTGACAATCTTGAATAATCATTAACTCCAGACATGCAACAGTGAGAACTTCTGTTTTCATGTCAAGAAAGATTATGTGACACTTGTGAGAGGCAATGTGGTCTAGTGGTCTAGGAACCAATAACTCCTGATTTTTAGTGCTGTCTCTATCACTGACTTCCTGTGTTGCACTGAGCAAGTCACTTATGCTATCGGTCTCAGTTTCCTCACCTGTAAAATGGGGATAATGATACTAACAAACTTCACAGAAGTGCTGAGAGTGATAATTAGTAGACATTTGTACACCACTCTATGCTACAGCATGCTGACTACAGGATAATTAATTGATGAGCAAGTTCCAGCAGCATGGAACACACATATGGATATCAGAGACTATTTTAGTATCATCTGTCTGATATAATGAACAGTCATGCTCGGACACTGGCAACTGGCAGTCTGGAACACTGCCAGTTGTGTTTTGACACACATATCATTGACCATCTGACTAATGATTCTCATATCTATGATGAGGTCAACAGGATGCCCCTCAGCTTCCTTTAGGTCATCATTACTCTACTGCAGAGGACTTCATGAAGCTGTGGAATAAATGGCTTTTTCAGAACAGGACATTCAAAAAGATATAAGGGTCACTAACACCTTCCGGCATAACACCACCCCCATCTCAGCTCTGCCCATTGTCCCAATGGAATTGAAATGTCTACACCCTGAATAATTTAGCTTCCAGAAAGAAAGAAAAGAAATAATTTAACAAATTAAAAATTATACAATCTTACTTATCTATATATGTCCCTGAAATAGAGAGCGATGAGAGGGTGTTGCGGGGGGGGGGGGAGGGAGGTGAAATGAAAGGAACCTCGGTGTGTGCAACAAACTCCCTCTACAGACACAAAAAAGTGTGCAACTCTCTAGCATTGCAGATTAGGAAACTGAGGCTTAGAGAGGGGAAATCACTTGCTCACCATCACATGGTAAGTCACTGACAGAGTGGGATTTGAAGCACAGAGCAGGTTTATATAACAAAACTATAACAATGATGAAATGGTCAGCTACAATAAATGCTGATGCCATGTGGTCCCCGGTGTTTCCATAAATGGCTGCTGATGCAGAAAGGGTTAACATAAATGTACACATTTGAAGCCTTTGAGCATCATTCATACTTTCTACTGATACTCTGAAGTTCTGCAGTGAGAATAACAGGATTGGTTAGGGGCCATTCTGAACCACCCCTGTTGGACCAACAGATGATGGGAAAGGGCTGGTGGGACTTTAATCTATTTCCTTACTCAGTCAAATAAATGTCACATTAGATGTAAACCATACTTCATTTCTGAAGGCCTCTGTGCTCCTTGATGCACAAGCGTGGCACTGCCACTAATATAAATAGGAGCTCTACGCATATGCATATACTCCTACCTATATAAGTCACATGTTGTAATGTTTGATCCCAACCAAACAACACACCTTAGGGTGCTAGAATGTTTCAGCACACACCTGAAGAAACTAAGAATTTCCACTCCCTTTTTAGGTCTACTTTGAAAAAAATTCCCAGAAACAAAAAATAACTTGGGTATAAACTTGCAGATATAAATGCTTCCAGCAAATTAAAAAAGAGCTGCTTGTTACATTGTTTTTCTTCCAGACAGTTCTTTAACGTTCAGTTGTTTTCCACTGAACAAGTACTGGATATGGGTTTAGGCTGCAAAAAGTAGAACACATCTTAAAACCCCCAAAGTTTGGATCTGGAGTTTTACGCCTAAATGTTCAACATCCAGTAATTTTGCATTCCCATTAAAAATAGCTTGAGTCCCATTTTCAAAGGTGTCAATCTCAGTTGAAGTCAACGGGAGCTGCAGATTCTCAATGCCTCTGCAAATCAGGTTCAAGGGGTCTCAAGTCTGGCACCCATAAACTGAGGCACAAAAAGTTAGCGGACACTTTTGAAAATTTAGGCCAGAACGGAAAGACAATCTCTAATTACCTGTTACAATTATGACTGCTTGGCAGTGCTAAGGTTCCTTATATATTGTATTAAGAAGTCTTACTGTTTTATAGAATCACTAGATTTCACAATGCCAATGTATTATGAAATATTAGGAAAATGTAAACTTGTTTAATTAAAAAAACACCACATCCTAGAACTTGGCAACATTTGTAAAAAGCAAACCTCAAACCATGAGAATTTTTACATTTTTGCTGCCCCACATCTCTAAAAACAACTCCCTAGAGTAAAGCAATATTTTTTTCACTGAAAAAAACCCATTGAGCTGACAACTTACATACCAACAACCAAGCCCAAGTGAAAAGCCACGCATAGCATAGGTTTGCAAAGGAAACCACTGATAGATTTTTTTTTTAACTCTAGCATTGTTGGACAGAGATGACCCGTAACTGTTGATAGTGGGGGGCCCCACAATTTAAAGCAGCAGTTTTTCAAATTTTTGGAGCAGAGCCCCCCATGTCCCCTTGAGTTACAGCTTTTGTTTGCACCCCACAACGCAGAAAAAAGAGGCGACTCGGGGTGGAGGTGGCATTTTCTCTCTAGTCCCGCCGGGTTGAAGCCCAAGCCGTCTGGCATAATCACTCCCCCTCCTCCCCCCACCCTGAACATTCCTCCACACCCTCTAGGGGGTGTGCCCCAAAGTTTGAAAACCTCTGATTTAAAGGTTCTGGTAGTATGCAGTAGGGCATATGAACCCTGGCGGAAATCTGGAGGGGCACGTGACCCCATGTGTGCCCCCCACATGTCGCCGCTGCTGTTGGGGCATGCTAAAGAAACTATATTACGTACACTAAGACTTAATGAAAACTATGCTAATGGTCAGTCATACACATTGGTGTCAATATAAGCAGCGAGGGTTCACATACTGTTGCCAACTTTGCAGTTGCAGGCGTTCCAGGTCATGAAGCTGTATCCCAGCAAGCACAGGTTGAAATGCTAATGAAATATTTTCTGTACCTGTTCCAGTCCTGGATGATGTGGAATACAAGCTGTTCTGTGCTAATGAAAGCTCTGGGATGGGATAATACCCATTAAGAAATCATGGCAGGCTTTCGCCATCTCTAACAGGAATCCTCCATCCATTGCCTCCCTAATTCAATCCAGAAATGCACACACCACTTCTGTACATGCTCCCTATTCTCCCCATCACACAGTGGAAATGAACCATTCTGAATCTTACAAACTGATGCTGTACAGAAGTTTGGGACAACTGGGCAGAATAAGGATACACACCGAATACCGAGCCTTGCAGCCAGAGAAACCTATAAAATACTTCACAGGGGCTTCAGATTTGCTTGACTGGGCCCTGAATAAAACACATGATTCTTGTCGCTGAAAGGTACAAAATGCTGAGTACTTACATGAAACACAGAAAAGGTTCTTTCAGGAGAAGAGCACAAACTGATCTTCAAGGATCTGAGAGGAAAACAGGAAAAACAGCATGAAGAATAAAGCAGGTATAAATAAGCTAAATTATACCAAAATAAAAAAGACACCCAGGAGCCACAGGGATTCTTGCAATTCCTGCAGAAAAAATAAATTTTTCACTTCATGGATCACATAAACCTTACAAGCTCAGAAATTATCAGAACCAGGTGACTGGATAGCTCAGGGGATTGATAATAGTCTAGGGAGCCTTTCATCCCTAGGATGCTAGTTTGAATCCATTCCAAGTCAGCAAAGATTAAGTGATGTTACCATCTGGTGGCTGTTCAGTTGCTTGTGTGAAATAAGATGGTGGTCCCTGTGGACAGGTGTTCTCTTCACAAAGCCCACCACCATAATCGGCACTAATTGGCCTCCTTGTCAGTAGTCTCAGCAGAGAGGTTAAGGATTAAATTGGCCACAGAGAGTGAACTCCTCTTCTTGGTCCTAGATACAATCCCTGCAGGTCAGAGGTGAGGTACATTATGGGGGCAGAGAGGTAAGGAAGTTTACACTACAACTGCTTGTTTTGTGGATAAATAGTGGTATGTCAGTCTCTTCTGTCTTTGGCCTAAAACTGATGTGTTACCTTAGCAGAAAAGAGATCGCTGCTTCAAGAGAGAATGTTTGGGGGAACTATTGCCTTCTGGTAGTCTAAACACTTAGCATAACAAAGAGTCTCTGGATTTACCAATGTATGTTATGGATTATCTGAGCTATACTGTAAACCTATCGTCCAGGACATATTAACATGGAATGAATTAATGACCAAAATGAGTCAAACCCTGCTACTCTGATGAGTTGTTCCAAATGGATGATCTGTTCCTATTTGAGATTGAAAGCAAAGGTTTATACAAAAGATTGATGTTTTGAAGTATCATTTCATGGAGATGGTTTGAAGAGCACAGAATTCCAGTGTGTTTTAAATCCAAACTAACCGTCAGCAGTAAAGCAAAAGGAGGTGCTTATAAGGAAACCTATTTGCTCTCAGAAGATAAGGAGGAGAGAATCTTATTTAGCTTTCCCTAGCCAACGAAAGACTCCCCTTCTTTCCTGAATGTATGTTAAAATATATTAAGGAATATGAAGGAGGGATGGTGGTGGAAAAGGAGCAATAGCGGGTTGGTGTTGCTGTTGGGAGGGACTGGGAGTTAGGTAAGTATTGCAGCAATTGTGTGTGTGTGTAGGTAGGGTTGCCAACTTTCTCATTGCATAAAACTGAACACCTTTGCCCCTTCTGCTGCCACACCCCTTCCTGAGGCCCTGCCCCCATTCACTCCAGCCCCCTTCCCTCCATCGCTTGCTCTCCCCCATCCTCACTTACTTTCAATGGGCTGGGGCAGGGGGTTGGGGTGCACGGGGAGGTGAGGGCTCCAGCTGGGGGTGCAGGAGCAGGCCCTGGGCTGGGGCAGGGAGCTGGGTGTGGGAGGGAGTGAGGGCTCCAGCTGGGGGGTGCGGGCTCTGGGGTGGGGCTGGGGACAAGAGGTTTGGAGTGCGGGAGTGGGCTCAGGGTGGGGGAAGGGGATTGGGCTGCAGGAGGGGGTGCGGGCTCTGGGAGGGAGTTTAGGTGTGGAAGGGGGTTCCGACCTGCGGCAGAAAGTTGGGGTGCAGGGTCTGGGACAGAGTTAGGGTGCAGGAGGGGGTTAGGCCTGGGGAAGTGGGCTTGGGGTACAGGTTCCGGCTGGGCTGCGCTTACCACAAGTGGCTCCCGGTCGGCGGCGCAGGGGGGCTAAGTAGGCTTCTTGCCTGCCCTGGCTCCGCGCTGCTCCTGGAAGTGGCCAGAACGTCAGCCGCCTGACCCCTCTGCCTAGGGGCCGGGCGCCTATGCGCGATGCCTGTGCTTGCAGGCACCTCACCCACAGCTCCCATTGGCTGCGATTCCCAACCAATGGGAGCTGCAGAGCTGATGCTGGAGCAGCCTGCGGAAGCTTCCCCGATCGCCCCTTTGCCTAGTGGCTGCAGGGACATGCCAGTCGCTTATGGGGAGCTGCACATAGCCAGGGCAGGCAGGAAGCCTGCCTTAGCCCCACTGCGCCACTGACCGAACTTTTAACGGCGAGGTCAGCAATGCTGACTGGAGCCACCAACGTCCCTTTTCCACTGGGTGTTCCGGTCAGAAACCAGACGCCTAGCAACCCGATGTGTAAGGAGGGGTGAGGCAGCAGATTCTGGGCCCGGGAGAAGAGTAGTGGGGGTGGAGTGAACAAAGAAGCAAGTAGGCTAACAAGTGGGAAAGAATAGCTAGAGAGAATTCCAGGGTAGAGAAGAATCATTGGAACTGTAGGCCAGCTAGCAAGATGCATACAGCTTCAGTTGGGCTGGCCATCCTGGGAACAGCAACATGCTGGCTAGCATAGGCGTCAAGAACAAAGCGACCTCAGGAGCATGAGTTTTGTTATAGAAAAAGGGTTGCAATTCAAGCTATAACTGGCAGACACCAATTTTTTTTCCATGGGAAATTCCAAAACATTTTCAGGGTTGTTGTTTTTTTCTCTGAAATTTCCTGCAAAAATGTTTTATATTGTTTTTCAATGAAAAACAAACTGTTTTTGACAAGAAAAATTTGTGATTTTTGGTAAACCTATTTTCAAAGCCAATTTTTTAAAAACTGAAAGCCAATTAATTTTTTTAGTAAAAAATTTCATTTTTGACAGAAAAAACCCACTTTTTATTTCAATTACTGTTTGATGAAAAAACGTTGACAGCGCTAGTAAGAGGTCCATCAGTAGGAGCACTGCAATCCTTTCATCAAACAAATTGGTATCCTAGTAGGGGAGTTTAAAAGGGTCAAGTGGAACCTCCCAGCAGCAGAATGGAATGCTGGGAAATTGATACAGTAGAAACTTACTTGCAGCAACGTCTTTTTAGAGCAATCGCCACTTGCAGAGAACACTTCCCCTGGGAACACTGTCCCTACTGTGAATGGTCCACTTGGTAACGGCAACATAGCCGCCGCATAAGAGCAACATTTGTGACCTTGTGACATCACATCTGAAGGTGGAGATTGGGGAGCATATAGGGGCTCTGCCCCCCCCCCAAAACTGTGTCTTTCCACTCCCCTTCCAACCCTGGCCCTTCAGCGCAGTTCCAGGGCACACAGCCCCGTCCATTTGCCCTGCCTCCGTGGACCGCATATGCAGGGGGGAAGGGCTGGAAGAGAGGGTTTTTTTTGGGGGGGTGGGGTGGGGGGGGCGAAGCTGGGGTCAGGGAAGCAGCAGTAGCACAGCTGGAAGGTTTCCTACTCACTTCCTCAGCATCTGGCTTGCAAGCAGTGGGGGAGGGGGTTTCATTTTTGCAGTGGGGGGGTATCAAGGACATTGTACCCCCACACTGAGCTATCCCCTCCATCTAAGTTGTCGGTGGCGGGGTATGCTGTTTTGCAGTGGGGGCTTGGGAGACCCCCCCTCCCCAATGTACTGACCTGTCCCTTTCCCTCCATCCCCTCTCCACTGTCTGTGCTTGGAGCTGCCACCCCCTCTCCGTTCCTCCTCCTTGTCCTTGCTGACTGGGCGTCAACATGGTGAGAATTGAGATCACAGGAGATACAGTCTCCCTGCTTTCTATTTCTGTGTCCAGTATGGCAACAGCCACAGTAGCAGGAAGCAGTAATTCAACCTAAAGTCCTGCCCAGCCCCTGCAGCCCTGGGATGGAGCATCCTCAGTGTAGACTGAAGCATTTGATTGACAACCTCTAACAAGACCGTACTGAATAGATGCGAACTGAAAGTGTCATAACTTGGTTAAAGTTAGGTAGATTTTCACAGGAGTAGCAAAAGGCACATCCCTGACACCAGGCTGACCACCCACACTTCAAGTCTCTGATCCAAGCATAGAGGCACGAGAGTTTCTCAATGAAACCGTTGCAAGAATCTTTTACCATGGTAATTTTTTAATAATGTATTTTTTTCCCTAATGTTGTTCTGAGAAATGGCTGAACTGTTTTTGCTGAAATTTTCCAGGAGGGGGAAAAAAATCAGCTGGAGGCAGACCCAGCATGAAAAAACATCAGCCCAAATTCTTAAAGTTTGGCAGTTATAAGCAACTGAAAACAGGGTGTTATAATGGGAAGTGTCAGCCAGTCTTAAGTATAGGTGTTGCTACTTGCATCATTTACAGTAACAACTTTAATGCCAAAAAATGCCAAATTACAGGACTGGGTTCTTAGTTTATAAAGTTAAGTACTGAGCATTGACTTAATTGGGAATCTCACCATTTTGCAGAAGATATTCATCGGCTTTTGCAGAATTAGGCCACAGAGAATGTATACAAAAATCACATCACTAACTACTGAAAGGCAGTCAGTTCTGGGGTGGCATTCAACACCTGTTTACCAGTGCATAGCAACACTACAAACATGTTCGGTAGAAGAAGTGAGGAAGAGCACTATATCCAACGAAAACGGTAGGGAAATTTTAGATGAGTAATTACACTAGGCCTAAATTGGAATTTGGCCAGTCACCAGGGCTAACATTCTGCCAAAAGTGCCATAAACTCTTTAATGATCACAAGGGGTCCAGGCGCTTGATTTTAAATCATGTCCAAAATATAAAAATAAAACTTTCCATGGGAAGTAGTGAAAAAACAGGATGTATCTGAGGAAACTGTGATTCACTCCATGTTAGATAAGTATAGAAAACATATGAGATGCGGACCAAACTCTACTCTCTTACCCCTTTGCAACCTCATTGACTTAATTGCAACTAAGAGTAGAGTTTGACCCATTAAAATGATAGGGTGTAACTTTTTATTATATGGCACTTTGAGACACACTTTGTCACTAGAGACACACAACCTAATTACATTGAATTAACACAGCAGCTTTCTCCAGGACACACTATTATATAACATGTAAAAAAATAAAATCTATGAAAATTGACCATTTACTTTCCAGTACTCCATGTTATAAATAGAATAATCCTCGGACTCATATACCACTATTACCCTTGTTCTTTTTAATGTCAAGTGTTTTCAACCCAAAATCAATATATGTGGTGGGTGTGTACAAGATGACCAACTGATCTTCTCCTTCTCCAATTCCTAGGATTACTTAACAATTCCCAAGGAAATGCCACTGCTACTAATCTTAGCAGAATTTCACTTTTTACCACCCTCATCCTCTCTGAAGCTTATGTAAGAGGATTTTCCATAAGGGCCCAGAGTGGTGGTGGTCGGCGGGGAGAGGGGATAAAATCAAATTCCTGACTCACCAGCAAGATGTGGGTCATGCCACTAATGCCTCTATGGCCACTACTTCGCGGCATTGTTGTCCAGTAAATAGGATACTGATCTGGGAGTCTGGATACCATGTTCTATTCTTAGCTCTGCCATTAACTCCCAATGGCCAGATTCTGCCACCTTTACTCACACTGAGTAGTACTTTCCTCTAATATTGTTTCATGACTAGTCCTATTTAAATCACGGGACTACTTGTGGTCTAAGTTACTACTCAGTGTGAGTAAGGATGGCAGAATCTGGCCCTATGAGTAAAATTTTCAAAAGCACCTAAGTGATTTAGGTGTCCAAGTCCCATTTTCAAAAATGACTTGGGCGTCTAGGAACCCACCTATAATTGAAAATCAACAAGACTTTTGGCTTGTTTCCACAGCAGGGTAATGTGCCCTATAGGGGTGTGTTTTCTAAAGTGTACTAACATGTTGCTGTCATAAATATAAAGGGAAGGGTAAACCCCTTTGAAATCCCTCCTGGCCAGGGGAAAGCTCCTCTCACCTGTAAAGGGTTAAGAAGCTAAAGGTAACCTCGCTGGCACCTGACCAAAATGACCAATGAGGAGACAAGATACTTTCAAAAGCTGGGAGGAGGGAGACAAACAAAGGGTTTGAGTCTGTCTGTATGCTGCTCTTGCCAGAGACAGAACAGGAATGGAGTCTTAGAACTTTTAGTAAGTAATCTAGCTAGGTATGTGTTAGATTATGATTTCTTTAAATGGCTGAGAAAATAATTGTGCTGAATAGAATAACTATTTCTGTCTGTGTATCTTTTTTGTAACTTAAGGTTTTGCCTAGAGGGGTTCTCTATGTTTTTTAATCTAATTACCCTGTAAGATATCTACCATCCTGATTTTACAGGGGGGATTTCTTTATTTCTATTTACTTCTATTTTTTATTAAAAGTCTTCTTGTAAAAAACTGACTGCTTTTTCATTGTTCTTAGATCCAAGGGTTTGGGTCTGTGGTCACCTATGCAAATTGGTGAGGCTTTTTATCCAACATTTCCCAGGAAAGGGGGGGTGCAAGTGTTGGGAGGATTGTTCATTGTTCTTAAGATCCAAGGGTCTGGGTCTGTAGTCACCTAGGCAAATTGGTGAGGCTTTTTACCAAACCTTGTCCAGGAAGTGGGGTGCAAGGTTTTGGGAAGTATTTTGGGGGGACAGACGCGTCCAAACAGCTCTTCCCCAGTAACCAGTAATTGTTTGGTGGTGGTAGCGGCCATTCCAAGGATAACGGGTGTAATATTTTGTACCTTGGGGAAGTTTTGACCTAAGCTGGTAAAGATAAGCTTAGGAGGTTTTTCATGCAGGTCCCCACATCTGTACCCTAGAGTTCAGAGTGGGGGAGGAACCTTGACATGGTGGCGCAGCGGTGGGATTAACCTGAAATCATCTGAGATCCAGTTGAGATTTTTTGAACTAGAAATACAGATTTTAAAAAGGAAATTTTTTTTTCTTTGGAAAGAAAGTCCAGAAAGCAGCTTTGAAACTGAAAGCAGCTTGGTTTCTCTCTGCTTTGTGGCCAAGCAGAGACAAGGGAATTGTCTTTTTCTGTAGGCTGACAATCACTATCAGAGAATAGGTATTCTATTGCAGCACAGCAAAATTTTACAGCCAAGTTTTGTTTGTTTATTTCTAAACCTCGGGTGTAAAGTTAGTTAAAAACAGAGAGGTTAGAATGACCAAATCCTCAGCTCGACTTCAGCTGGAATTAGCCAAATTTCAGGCTGAGGAAAGACAAAGGGAACATGAAAGACAGATAGAACTCATGCAGCTGAAGAAGGAACAAGAAATGGAGGCAAGGAAGCATGTGGAGGAGGAGAGGGAAAAAGAGAGGAAGCATGTGGAGGAGATGGAGAGGATAAAGGCCCAGCAGAATATACCAACAAACCCTAGCAATCCTTCTCCAGGTACCACTTCCCATCCCAGAAAGTTCCCCACCTACAAGGCAGGTGATGATACTGAGGCCTTCTTAGAGAACTTCGAAAGGGCCTGCCTTGGGTACAACATCTCTACTGACCAATACATGGTAGAGCTGAGGCCGCAGCTCAGTGGACCCTTAGCTGAGGTGGCAGCTGAAATGCCTAAAGAACACATGAACAAGTATGAACTGTTTAAATCCAAGGCGAGAGTCAGAATGGGGATAACACCCGAGCAGTCTCGTCGGAGGTTCAGAGCCCTAAGGTGGAAACCAGACATGTCATTTACCCGACATGCCTACCACATTGTGAAACATTGGGATGCCTGGATATCAGGAGCAGGTGTTGAATCTCCAGTAAATTTGCCCTTCCTAATGCAAATGGAACAATTCTTAGAGGGTGTTCCTGAGGAAATAGAAAGATACATCCTAGACGGGAAGCCCAAAACTGTAATCGAGGCAGGAGAGATTGGAGCCAGATGGGTGGAGGTGGCAGAGAAGAAGAAAACTGGTCGCAGTTGGAGTGGAGACCAGAAGGGACCACCCCAGACCACACCCTATTACCGGGGGGCCGCCCAAAGCCCCACCTACCTCCCAAAGAACCCTCCAGACCCCTTATCGTCCCACCACCCCGTTCTCCAGCAACCCTCCTCGCCCCAGTGACCCATCAGCTGGACGATGTTTTAAATGTAACGAGCTGGGGCATGTAAAGGCCAACTGCCCCAAGAACCCCAACAGATTACAGTTCATTGCACCGGAATCACACCAGAGGTCCACAGGCCCAGATACCTCCCAGATACCCTTGGAGCGGAGGGAAACTGTGAGTGTGGGCGGGAAGAAGGTCACCGCGTGGAGGGACACCGGAGCACAAGTGTCAGCTATCCATGCTTCCTTAGTGGACCCCAATTTAATCAACCCAGAGATCCAAGTGACGATTCAACCCTTCAAGTCCAACTCTTTCAATTTGCCTACAGCCAAGTTACCTGTCCAGTACAAGGGCTGGTCAGGAATGTGGACTTTTGCAGTCTATGATGGTTATCCCATCCCCATGCTGTTGGGGGAAGACTTGGCCAATCATGTGAAGCAGGCCAAGAGGGTGGGAATGGTCACCCGCAGCCAGGCTAAACAAGCCGTGAGGCCTAGCTCTGTTCCAGAAACTTCTATCAGGACCCAGTCAGAGGTGATGGACCTGGACCCCAGGCCAATGTCTGCAACAGCAGTAGTGGATCCAGTCCCAGAGACCCAGACGGAACCAGTCCTAGAACCGGAACCAGCCGAACAACCAACACCAGACCCCGTGTCAGCACTGAATCCAGTACTTGCAACCTCAACACCAGAGGGCCCCACCGAACCTGAACTGGCAGCAGCCGATAACCCGACCCAAGAGGCTCAGCCGGAGCCTGAATCCCAACATAGTGCACCAGCGGAGAGCGGTTCACAGTCAACAGAAACAGCTCCATCCCCTATATCGCTTCCAGAGGGACCAAGCCTAGGTCCACAATCCCATGAGGAACTGATGTCTCCAGCATCAAGGGAACAGTTCCAGACCGAACAGGAAGCAGATGAAAGCCTCCAGAGAGCTTGGACGGCGGCACGGAGCAACCCACCGCCTCTCAGCTCTTCTAATCGATCCAGGTTTGTTATAGAAAGAGGACTTTTATACAAGGAAACTCTTTCTGGTGGACACCAGGAAGACTGGCATCCTCAGAAACAGTTGGTAGTTCCAACTAAATACCGGGCCAAGCTCTTGAGCTTAGCCCACGATCACCCTAGTGGCCATGCTGGGGTGAACAGGACCAAAGACCGTTTGGGGGGATCATTCCACTGGGAGGGAATGGGCAAGGATGTTTCTACCTATGTCCAGTCTTGTGAGGTGTGCCAAAGAGTGGGAAAACCCCAAGACCAGGTCAAAGCCCCTCTCCAGCCACTCCCCATCATTGAAGTTCCATTTCAGCGAGTAGCTGTGGATATTCTGGGTCCTTTTCCGAAAAAGACACCCAGAGGAAAGCAGTACATACTGACTTTCATGGATTTTGCCACCCGATGGCCGGAAGCAGTAGCTCTAAGCAACACCAGGGCTAAAAGTGTGTGCCAGGCACTAGCAGACATTTTTGCCAGGGTAGGTTGGCCCTCCGACATCCTCACCGATGCAGGGACTAATTTCCTGGCAGGAACTATGAAAAACCTTTGGGAAGCTCATGGGGTAAATCACTTGGTTGCCACTCCTTACCATCATCAAACAAATGGCATGGTGGAGAAGTTTAATGGAACTTTGGGGGCCATGATACGTAAATTTGTAAATGAGCACTCCAATGATTGGGACCTAGTGTTGCAGCAGTTGCTCTTTGCCTACAGAGCTGTACCACATCCCAGTTTAGGGTTTTCCCCATTTGAACTTGTATATGGCCGTGAGGTTAAGGGGCCATTGCAGTTGGTGAAGCAGCAATGGGAGGGATTTACACCTTCTCCAGGAACTAACATTCTGGACTTTGTAACCAACCTACAAAACACCCTCCGAACCTCTTTAGCCCTTGCTAGAGAAAACTTACAGGATGCTCAAAAAGAGCAAAAAGCCTGGTATGATAAACATGCCAGAGAGCGTTCCTTCAAAGTAGGAGACCAGGTCATGGTCTTAAAGGCGCTCCAGGCCCATAAAATGGAAGCATCGTGGGAAGGGCCATTCACGGTCCAGGAGCGCCTGGGAGCTGTTAATTATCTCATAGCATTCCCCACCTCCAACCGGAAGCCTAAGGTATACCATATTAATTCTCTAAAGCCCTTTTATTCCAGAGAATTAAAGGTTTGTCAGTTTACAGCCCAGGGAGGAGACGACGCTGAGTGGCCTGAAGGTGTTTACTACGAAGGGAAATGTGCTGGTGGTGTGGAAGAGGTGAACCTCTCCATGACCCTTAGGCGTATGCAGCGACAGCAGATCCAGGAGCTGTGCACTAGCTACGCGCCAACGTTCTCAGCCACCCCAGGACTGACTGAACGGGCATACCACTCCATTGACACAGGTAATGCTCACCCAATTAGGGTCCAACCTTACCGGGTGTCTCCTCAAGCTAAAACTGCTATAGAACGGGAGATCCAGGATATGTTACAGATGGGGGTAATCCGCCCCTCTGAAAGTGCGTGGGCATCTCCAGTGGTTCTAGTTCCCAAACCAGATGGGGAAATACGTTTTTGCGTGGACTACCGTAAGCTAAATGCTGTAACTCGCCCAGACAACTATCCCATGCCACGCACAGATGAACTATTAGAGAAACTGGGACGGGCCCAGTTCATCTCTACCTTGGACTTAACCAAGGGGTACTGGCAGGTACCGCTAGACGAATCTGCCAAGGAAAGGTCAGCCTTCATCACACATCTCGGGCTGTATGAATTTAATGTACTCCCTTTCGGGCTGCGAAATGCACCCACCACTTTCCAAAGACTTGTAGATGGTCTCCTAGCGGGATTAGGAGAATATGCAGTCGCCTACCTTGACGATGTGGCCATATTTTCGGATTCCTGGGCAGACCACCTGGAACATCTACAAAAAGTCCTTGAGCGCATAAGGGAGGCAGGACTAACTGTTAAGGCTAAGAAGTGTCAAATAGGCCTAAACAGAGTGACTTACCTTGGACACCAGGTGGGTCAAGGAACTATCAGCCCCCTACAGGCCAAAGTGGATGCTATCCAAAAGTGGCCTGTCCCAAAGTCAAAGAAACAGGTTCAATCCTTCTTAGGCTTGGCCGGTTATTACAGACGATTTGTACCGCACTACAGCCAAATCGCTGCCCCACTGACAGACCTAACCAAAAAGAAACAGCCAAATGCTGTTCAGTGGACCGGAAAGTGTCAGAAGGCCTTTAACAAGCTTAAAGCGACACTCATGTCTGACCCTGTACTAAGGGCCCCAGACTTTGACAAACCGTTCCTAGTAACCACAGATGCGTCCGAGCGTGGTGTGGGAGCAGTTTTAATGCAGAAAGGACCTGATCAAGAATTCCACCCTGTAGTGTTTCTCAGCAAAAAACTGTCTGAGAGGGAAAGCAACTGGTCAGTCACTGAAAAAGAATGTTATGCCATTGTCTACGCTCTGGAAAAGCTACGCCCATATGTTTGGGGACGGCGTTTCCACCTGCAAACCGACCATGCTGCACTAAAGTGGCTTCACACCGTCAAAGAAACTAACAAAAAACTTCTTCGGTGGAGTTTAGCTCTCCAAGATTTTGATTTCGACATCCAACACATCTCAGGAGCTTCTAACAAAGTGGCTGATGCACTCTCCCGTGAAAGTTTCCCAGAATCAACTGGTTAAAATCGTCCTTGAGATGTGGAAAATATTGTTAGTCTTTATGTACTTGGTAGTATATTTAGAGATGCATGTGTCTTATTAACTCTGTTTTCCTAGAGCTCCAGGAAGAAATCCCAGCCAGTGTTTCACCCTAGCTGAGATTTGGGGGGCGTGTCATAAATATAAAGGGAAGGGTAAACCCCTTTGAAATCCCTCCTGGCCAGGGGAAAGCTCCTCTCACCTGTAAGGGGTTAAGAAGCTAAAGGTAACCTCGCTGGCACCTGACCAAAATGACCAATGAGGAGACAAGATACTTTCAAAAGCTGGGAGGAGGGAGACAAACAAAGGGTTTGAGTCTGTCTGTATGCTGCTCTTGCCAGAGACAGAACAGGAATGGAGTCTTAGAACTTTTAGTAAGTAATCTAGCTAGGTATGTGTTAGATTATGATTTCTTTAAATGGCTGAGAAAAGAATTGTGCTGAATAGAATAACTATTTCTGTCTGTGTATCTTTTTTGTAACTTAAGGTTTTGCCTAGAGGGGTTCTCTATGTTTTTTAATCTAATTACCCTGTAAGATATCTACCATCCTGATTTTACAGGGGGGATTTCTTTATTTCTATTTACTTCTATTTTTTATTAAAAGTCTTCTTGTAAAAACTGAATGCTTTTTCATTGTTCTCAGATCCAAGGGTTTGGGTCTGTGGTCACCTATGCAAATTGGTGAGGCTTTTTATCCAACATTTCCCAGGAAAGGGGGGGTGCAAGTGTTGGGAGGATTGTTCATTGTTCTTAAGATCCAAGGGTCTGGGTCTGTAGTCACCTAGGCAAATTGGTGAGGCTTTTTACCAAACCTTGTCCAGGAAGTGGGGTGCAAGGTTTTGGGAAGTATTTTGGGGGGACAGACGCGTCCAAACAGCTCTTCCCCAGTAACCAGTAATTGTTTGGTGGTGGTAGCGGCCATTCCAAGGATAACGGGTGTAATATTTTGTACCTTGGGGAAGTTTTGACCTAAGCTGGTAAAGATAAGCTTAGGAGGTTTTTCATGCAGGTCCCCACATCTGTACCCTAGAGTTCAGAGTGGGGGAGGAACCTTGACAGTTGCCAATTAATTGGTCGGTGTAGACTGGTTGGTGCTGGTGCACAATAAAGTTTCCCCAAGTGTGCTTTAACTTAGAAGCACGCTAGGCAACTTTTAGCATGCACCAGCAGGATCGACACAGACCAATCAATGTGTAACACATTAGTGTGTTTTAGAAATCACAACCCCATAGTGCACATTGCTGCTTCATGCAGACAAGCCCACAGGATCCTAAGTGTACAAGTCACTTCTGCAAATGCTCCTAAGTCACTGAATGAGCTTTTGAAAATGTTTCCTTTCTGTACCTGTTTCCCAATCCGTCAAATAGAAATAATGCCAATTACCCATCTTTGCAAAGTGCTTTGAGATCTAACAAATGAAATGTACTAGAGAGGTGCTGACTATTATTAATTCAAAGCCTGAACTGGCCTAGAGGATGCAATTCCCATTACACAGGGAAGACGGGTAATCATGAACTAACTGGACATGCCTACCTCAGACTGCCCTCTCCAAGAGCCTATGTGGAGCTGGCATGGAGCACAGCTCTACCACATGCAGTCTGTGCTGTATACCAACTCCACTGAAGGTTCTGTTGCACTGTAAGCTTTCCATGGCCTTTACACTTCTGGATGTGTTTTACCCTTATAGTATCTGATATAGAACTTAGTGCCAAAGGAGGACGGGCAAGGCAATGGAGAAATCCTAATGTTATTACATTCTCAATCCAAATAGGGCCCAAACTAATCCAAGCCCATGTCTGCAAAAAACCGCAAAACACCAGACCCTTCTGAGCTGAAATTCAATAGAGCACTGTGAATGATCTGAATCTGAGGTGGAGAGAAAGTTCATTGCGTGTCTGACACGGGCAGAGACAGATTACAGCAAAATTAAATTGAGGATTTTAGTGGATATAATTGTTGTTTTTATATATTAATGAACAACAATAATACGTGATCCTAAATTGAATATCAGGGCTGACATTTAATCTGAGCCCTCATGCTATCCATAAATGTTCATAAACGTCACAAGACCCCTGCCCCTTGATTGAATTACGACCTAGTATGCAATTTAGGAAACGTGGATTAATCTACATAGATTCATATTTCTACAGGTTACATTGTTATTTTGTTGATTTATGCCCCTTTTCACTAAATGTCCTTTTCATCCAGAATCCAAGACAGAGCATGCAAGTAGCTGACAAGAGAGTGAAGGGATCAGCCCAAAAACCAGTAGCCAACAGCAGATGGAAAACTGGTATAGTGAAACCTGTACTAATTACCTCTTGCTATTTGCAATCACCTTTGTTAATGGCCAGCAAAATCTCAGTCCCTGTGAGATCTCCTATCTCCTTTACAATAACTCACACTGTAGCAGGTGGCCACCTAAAATGCTTCTGACAATGTGCTGACCTGCCCACCTGTGTAATAAACTATATTACAATCAGCTTGCAAAGGAGGCCAGAGGTAGATCCTTCTTTAATATTAGGGGTTCACTCCAAGAACATAATTTTTAACCTCCTATCAATGTGAAAGTGCATTGGCAAAGGATGCTGCATTAAATTGAGAGGTGTGCATCAGGAAAAGTGCCTTGGCAAAGCACAAGGAAAACTGATCTAAAAGGACTTATTTTTATTGTCACACTCTCTTAAATGGCTACCTATTAATAGTTAAAATATCTGCAGTCCTCTTATTGCCTGTTATTAACAGATGTCAGGGTGCAATGATATTTGCTTGTGGACTGATTATTATTATTTACTATTTGTACTACTGTAGTGCCTAGGACTGTAATTATGGACCAGGAACTCAGTGCTGTGCAGCTACTCAACCAGTTACAACATGGAAACAAACTGAGCCGGCAGTCAATTGGTGGTCCTCCCACAAATTCTGTTTTCAAGGGTGCAATCTTCAGCAGTTCTGCGGAAAAGGACCTAGGGGTGACAGTGGACGAGAAGCTGGATATGAGTCAACAGTGTACCCTTGTTGCCAAGAAGGCCAATGGCATTTTGGGATGTATAAGTAGGGGCATAGCCAGCAAATCGAGGGACGTGATCGTTCCCCTCTATTCGACATTGGTGAGGCCTCATCTGGAGTACCGTGTCCAGTTTTGGGCCCCACACTACAAGAAGGATGTGGAAAAATTGGAGAGAGAACAGCGAAGGCCAACAAAAATGATTAAGGGTCTGGAACACATGACTTATGAGGAGAGGCTGAGGGAACTGGGATTGTTTAGTCTGCAGAAGAGAAGAATGAGGGGAGATTTGATAGCTGCTTTCAACTACCTGAGAGGTGGTTCCAAAGAGGATAGTTCTATACTGTTCTCAGTGGTAGGAGATGACAGGACAAGGAGTAATGGTCTCAAGTTGCAGTGGGGGAGGTTTAGGTTGGATATTAGGAAAAACTTTTTCACTAGGAGGGTGGTGAAACACTGGAATGCGTTACCTAGG
The DNA here is from genome assembly GCF_965140235.1 of Caretta caretta. Taxonomy (NCBI): domain Eukaryota; kingdom Metazoa; phylum Chordata; order Testudines; family Cheloniidae; genus Caretta; species Caretta caretta. Next base: position 202,339,729 of record NC_134206.1, read on the forward strand.
GAGGTGGTAGAATCTCCTTCCTTAGAGGTTTTTAAGGTCAGGCTTGACAAAGCCCTGGCTGGGATGATTTAATTGGGGATTGGTCCTGCTTTGAGCAGGGGGTTGGACTGGGTGACCTCCTGAGGTCCCTTCCAACCCTGATATTTTATGATTCTATGATTCCCTTTGAAGTCCATTGAGTTTTCTCATTGGGTACATCCATATTGGAGTTGGAGGTGTAGTTTCCTGCTTGGGTAGATGTATGTGCTCTAGCTTTGATCAAGCTAGCAGGCTGAAAGTAGCAATGTAGCTGAGGTGGCAAGAGTGGTGGGACAGGCTAGCCACCTGACTACAATCCTGTCTGAGACCCTAGGTATTTACTTGGGCAGCTTGCCCATCCTACTGCCCATGCTGCCATGGCCACACTGCTATTTTTAGCATGCTAGCTCAATCAAAGCTCATGCACACACATCTACCCAAGCTGGAAATTACACTACCAACTCCAGTGTAGACATACTGGTAGATTTCAATGACAGGATCGGAAGCAGACACCAAAGGAGTAAATGGCCAGCTTCTCAGTCTTCTTTCATATCTTTCTAATTCTGTTTGTTCCTATTAGCAGACAGCCACTTCTCAGTCTAATACATTCTAGCTGATCAGTATATCCCTTCTTGAGATGTAGTAAGGGAATGACTTGATGCTCTGGGGCTATCAAACAAGACAGGACATGAAAGTCAGCCTAATGGACTAATGCTAGGGAAGCCAAGACTCAGAAAGAACCTAGAAGATGGTCTCACGATTGTCTGCCTCTATCCAATCAAGGCAAAATATTAGCAGGGGATGCTGCAAGTCAAGCTTAAACGGCAATGGCAGGTCTGTGTATGGAATCTCACATCTGGAGTAGCAGAGAGTTGCACAAGTAACAAGAAGAAAAGGAATACTTGTGGCACCTTAGAGACTAACAAATTTATTTGAGCATAAGCATCCGATGAAGTGAGCTGTAGCTCACGAAAGCTTACGCTCAAATAAATTGGTTAGTCTCTAAGGTGCCACAAGTACTCCTCATTCTTTTTGCGAATACAGACTAACACGGCTGCTACTCTGAAACAAGTAACAAGCAATATTTATGAATATTTTAAAGTTAAGTCATGTTTTGATAAAAAAGTGAAGTGTATTTTATATGCATGCGTGGATTGTTTTATAATGAAACTGAAAAAATGAATTTTAAGATAGAAAGGTATGATACAGTTAAACAGTGTGAAAAAAAGTAACCAAATTACTGGTTCTGTAACTTTTGCATAATGGGATATGATAAAGGCTTAACAATTTTGATTTACTGATGATACATAGGTTACCTATTCTTCAAGGACAAAGCTTATAAAACATCTCCAGAAGAGACATCTCAGATAACAGGAGAAATAACTAGATTTTCCTTTTCTCTACTTAAAGATAAGAAAGTTACAGTTTGCTTAATTACACATTTTAAAATGTACATAATGCAAGATAACTATACATTATCCTTCCTTTAACTAGTGTATAAGTTAGTTTGTTTTCAAATATGGTTGCATTTTGCACTTGTATTGGAACAAAAAGAGCTTCCCCCCGCTCCTTTTGTTGGTAATTAAAAACAGATGAAAAAAACAGCCTGGATTGCAGCTTTTTGCTCTTTTAGTATGATGTAACATACATATTAAGGTTAAGGAATACTAACTGTATAAGGCTCTATATTATATATATATACACACACACACACACACACACTACATAGAATCTATTAACAAATCAAGGAGTTTATACAGCTTTCACTTGAAGATATAAAAGGAACAATTTGGGGAAACAGACTTTTGAATATGTGCTGCTTGACAATAAGATTGGGTGATACAGTTTTTTACATAAGACACAGGAAGCTAATCAAAATCAAAGTCTTAACTCTAAATGTATACAAGCTACATTTCTTAGGTAACTCTACCGAAAAGAAGTCCGAACTGCAGTTTTCATAGAAACCAGTGAAAGACACATGCAATAAAAGAGGACTCTAGTATCTGAACACTGAACTCCAATTAACATCCATCAGGAGTCTCTAGCTGCCTAAGGAGAATCTTCATTCTCTCCATATGAAGCACCTTTGAAGAAAGTACCTTCAAAGAAAGGGCTGTAGAGCTCTCCAGAAGATACAGCACAGCTTCAGCAGCTGAGCTGTTGAGGCTAGTTTGCAGTCTAGAATGAGTTTTCACAAAGCGCCACAAAGGGTTAATTTTATGTTATCCATAAGCCAACCACCTATATCTGAAGTATATATTTTGACTTAAAGATGACAAGAAATAGTATTAATTATAATTTGTAATAGCTTTAGTCACGAATCAATTCCTTGAGGAAATTCAGAAGAGACAGCTTAAAATCAGTTGATTTTGAGTCAACTGATTTAAAAAATTTCCTCCGTTGGCCATTTCTAAAAGAGGGCTTAATTGCAATATTTGGACTCAGCTTTAAGGTCTCGATGAAGGACAACACTTAAGCACATACCTAAATTCAAGTATGTGGTAAGTGTTATCCTGAATAGAGATGCCTTTCTGAATCACAGCCTAAGAAAACAGAGGTTTCCTCTGTGCCCATCAGTGAACGTCAAAGAGATTACAGAGACCCGGCATCTCGGAAAATTCCTATCTCACCTGGACAGAAGTCAAAGTCTTTATGAATATGGTGTTCCGAGACACACAAAGTTAAATTAAAATTAATACTGAAGTATTAAGCAAACTGAATATGAATAACTCAAACACTAACTATTGAAATGTTAAGTTGAAAAATGTTGTACTAGTGATGACATGCATTGGTAGTTAATAAAAGCAATTACTGAAGTCTGGCTTGTTGTCTAGTGTTAATAATTAGGTAATTACTTTAAAAGTCCAATGGTTCATATAAATAGGTTACTGATGTGAGGAAGAGACCCTGGGAAATGAGTTAAGTTATTGATTGATGGTTACTTTCTTGCTAGGGATTAAAGACTTCCGAGGGTGATCCAAATATCTAGTGTGTTCTGATAATTTGCTTATATGGTGGCTTTTGAACTCAAGAGCCAAGGCACTCCAATGAGCTCGATGTAATTCCTTTCCAAAATCAGACATGCCAGTTCTCCTCAAAATCTCCTTTACTCCAAGACATAACTAACACTTTCAATTTGGGACATCGGGTTCAGAAATGCTCTTCCCTCAAGGGCGCTGCAGGTCAGCTGTGATGGGCTTGGGCAGATCTGTGAGGGAAGCCCAGGAACGGAATAGTGGTGAGGGATGTAGGGCAGAACTAAGGTGCATTGGCAGAGTTGTGTGTGGAGAACCCCGGGCGGGAATAGCAGCAGATGCTGCAGAAGACAATTGAGGTGCATTTGCAGAGCTCTGTGAAGACCCAAGAATAAAAGTAGGCATTAGAAATCAGATTTATGGTATATTGGGAGCGCTGTGCAGCCTGTGTTGTGGTTTAGGACTGGAACATTAGGGTGCATTGTAAGTCAGGGATGAAGTGTCTAAGCAGAGTCATGATAAAGAAGCCTGAATATATTAAGCCTAGACCTATAGAACAAAATTCAATACAAAATTTAGAAGAAAAGTGACCAAAAGTTTCTTCTCCATCAGTAAACCCAATAAAACAGTCACACCATGAAACTATGCAGATATATGGGAACATGCTAAATTGTCAGACATCATACATAACAGTAGCAAATCCTGGGGATCTTAACCTTAGTGGCATTCATTTTGTTCTACAGTTTTTACAATTTGTACTGCCTGTAACAAACACTGCTCTCATGGTAGCATGTAATATTTGGACCTAAACAAAAAGCATTGCTCTCCTTTACACCACTCCAATCCCACGGAAGTCAACAGGGTTATGCAGCTGCATGAGTAAGTGCAGAATTAAGTTCACAGTAAACAGAGAACGGCTATACATCAGTGGTATCTAACCTTTTCAGCCAGATGGCCAAACACATAATTTCAAAAAGGCCAAGGGGTCACAATCAACATTTTGGAGATGATTCTCCAACTTGTTCTGTTCCCCTTTATGCTTCTCAGGAGCTAAAAAGGAAAATCCCCTCAGTTTGGGGAATCCCCACTAGGCATACAACTGGGATAGCTGGCTCCTATGCCTTCATTCACAGAATTCCTGCCTACTGACGGTGTTTTGGGTATTGGGAGGGGTGTTTTGGGGGAGAAGACTGGAACAAGCTGAGCTCCAGCTGGAACAGTAGATGATCCTTCGGGATTACAGCCAGCCAGTACACCTAAAACCATCCCTCAGGCTCTAATCTACACTGGGACAAAGAATCAGGATCGGTAACTGGTTGCTGGTTCTCAACGTCTCCCTCCCCCGCTTCTCCTGGGATGCTCCGGGTGGCTGCGGGGGTGGAGTTGCCATCCTTTGCTAATGCTCCCCCAGGCTCAGACAGAAAAAGTCAACCTTTCCCTGGGGCTCCCATATCCCAGCTGTGAAGCAGGCCAGGAACCAGAAAGAACTGCTCTCTTCTCCTTCTCCTGCAATTCAGTAGGTGTCCAGCAGGGGAGCTGCTGTGCATTTGCAACAGAGAGTAGCTAGCAGCCATTCCGAGAGCTGAAGGAGCATAATTCAGTTCATAATAAAATGCACATTTTCTTTTTAACACAGTTGACCTCAAGAAACACAATTTAGAGCCTCAATAGCCACAAACTGGACGTTGCAGAATAACATATGCACATTTAAAGCCGTATTTTCAGTTTATGCAAGTGAAATAGTTCCATAGGTGCTGTGCCAACTGACAGCTGCTGAGGCTCTGGTGCCTCTGTACACACAGGGGCGTAGGACATACATTTATACATTAGCGCAGCACTTACTCTTGTAAGCCAACCTCGATTGTAAAACTAATCTCTCCCAAAAATTTGAACACAAGTGGCTAGGAAATTTGAGTTAAAATTCCAGTTCATCAAATGTTGCTGAACAAGCACATCCTTTCTAAACCCTTATTTTTATCAAAATTCAAGACTACTTCATGAAGACTCACTAAAACAGGCCCACAAAATAATACATTGCACTTTTCATCTGATATTGTCACTGTGAATTACAACATTCGTTTAGCCTCACAACACCTGCTTGATGAAGTGGGGGGGGGGGGATCACACACTTCATTACTTGTGGAGGCCCACCTGTTGGGTGGTGGGAGGTGGCGGCCTCTGTCCCTGAACCTATAGCAATTTTACAGGATACTGCCAATAAACTTAAATTTTATTGTTAGGTTGCTCCTCTTCATTTATTTATCTATCTATCAACTTCACATCAACTTCCCTGTGACAGTGTCCATTTGGTGCTGCAGGCAGAGGAGCACTGTGACATCAGCGATAACTCAGCCTGTCATCACTCATTCCCTGCTAGTAACCTTAACCTTAAATCCTAACCCTAATTCTGCTGCCTGCCTTGGTCATCTCTCCCCTTGACAGTGCCCAGATGGTGCTGCATGTAGAGGAATTTTTCCATCTGCAGTACCAAATGGGCACTGTTGGGATGGAAGTAAAACAGCATTGACTGGGAAAAGGCAAATAATCTTCCCTTAGCCAGGCAAAGTTTGGAGGGAGCCATGTGCAAATCTCTAGCCTCACTTCAAATTAGCCAATATGGCTTCTAATCTGAAGCAGTCCCTGCTATTCCAGTCCTGAACCCCTGCACCCTCCCAATTCTGTCAAAGCACCTCAGTTCTGACCTGTAGTTTCATTTGCTGACTTATTTCAACCAATGTGATTGAAGTATGCAAATAAACTGGAGGGAGAAAGCGATGAGTGGCTGAGTTATCTCTGATGTCACAGTGCTCCTCTGCTTGCTGCACCAAATAGGCACTGTGTGGAAATCAGGCTTTTCCCATGTTCCAGTTTCCCAGTTGTCACCAAATTCAGTAGGGCTCTTCTTCCCATAGATGCCTAGACTGTTCCCTGAATTTTTGGAATTGATCAGATGTGGTCTTCAAATCTTAGCATACTATAGTCAGAGAAATGGAGAAATGCCATCAAGTTGAATGTTAGGCCTCACTTATTTTGGCCAATTATCATTATCTCCATTTTTCAGAGGAAGAAACCAAAGAGCAGCAAGGTAAAGTGACTTGTGTAAAGTCACACAGCAAATCAACAGCAGAATTAGGAAATGAACCCAAATCTCCCGATCCCCAGTTTTTGAACCACATCAAATGACAGTAGAAATTTAAAAAAAAGATCTATCTGCAAATTCCTTTTGCTGAAGAAAACCTCAAACCTTTGATGGCAGAAGCCAAACCAAATAGCAGGGACAGAGATTTTACAAGTCACTGAGTGGTGAGTTACAGTTTTTGTCTATTTCACAATGACAACAACAACAACGACAAAAGAGAGAAGAAGATGACAAAGAAGCAAACAGATCCATGAGTTTATCAAAACCCAGTTTATATAGCTCATCATATTAATTTCCTGAATGAAAAAAACTCTTAAGATGGCTTGGATTTGAATATAATCATTAAATCATTTGCCCAGCACCTGAAAACAATGCAAGACGTTACCCCAACCAAGACCAAGTCAGCATAAAGATCAGCACAGTAAAAGAAGTGGCACCACTTTATAAGAGCATGCCATTTCTGTAGATGGACTCTGGCTATTACAGCCTCTTGCAAGATTATATTCAACATTAGTAAAGGAGAGTGGGGGAAGGGTGGAAGAATCAGTCCCAATGTCTCTTGTAAAGATTTTGTACAGCACAAGAGAAATACTGGCTTTATTTTGCAACTCATTATCTCTATAAGAACATGAATCAAGAGATAAACTATGCCAATTTCTTCATTGCTGACTCGTTACAGTATATTGTTTGAGTCTTCGCTAATGATTCCTTGAGGTTGGTTATTACTGTGATCAGGAGTTGGGAGGATAGAGGTCTGAGACCTTTCAAAGGAAACATTTTCCTTCAGAAAATAAAGCCAGCATTAAGGTAACTTTAACAACTCAACTAGGATAATGGTCTGTGTGTGCAGCCACTGCTTCTGCTGTTTTAACTGGGGGGAATAAACTGTGCATAAGCTGGGAAGCTGAGCTAGCCACCTATTCGGTCTTGGGGATCAGGAAGCTGTCAATTTGAGCAATGTGAGAATATGTGGCAACAAGCAGGCATTTAAGGCAGAAGAAAGGAAACGTGGTGCAGTAGTTGAGGGCTACCTTGGGACTCGTGCAACGTCGGTTTGCTTCCTTTCTCCACCATGTACTTTCTGCATAACTGTGGGCAGGTTAGTCTCTAGCTGCCTGGGTTTCCCATCTGTAAAATGGGAGATAATAGCATTTCCCTACCTCCAAGGTGCATTTTAAGGATAATTACATTAAAGATTTTGAGGGGCTTAGATACTACAGTAATAGGAACCATATTAATGCCTTAGATAGATTTTCCTTCCCCTGGAACACACACAAAGGGCTGTTTGAGGGTCACCTCATAAATACTGATTGTCATACCCTTTCATTGACTTCAACCAGAGTGATGCCAGGAGGTAGCCTTGTAATGGTGCTCATTTATACCAAGCCTTGCATGGCAGATAGAAAGTATTTCTTGGAACTCAAGCAGTGGTTTTGTGGTCTAGTTTCTCCCTAGACTCCATATGTGTGTCTGCACAGTCAAGCCTGAGTTTTCTCCCAGTGTAAAATGGGGAGAATAATACTTCACCTCCTCACAGAGGCATTGTGAGGGTTAATATTTGAAAAAAAAATTAAGCATCATTATTTCTTGCCGTCCACAAATTATCAGCTCTAGCAAACATTCTTCTGATTTTCCAGTTTATATCTGTGCTGTTTCTTCAGCATTTATTAGTATAGCCAGTCCTAGTAGCACAATGCAGCACACAGCCCTTTGGTGCTTTAGGAGGTGGAAAGGTGCCTTTTGTGATTGACAAAGGCATGCTACCATCCTGTAACAGAATGTCAGCAGAGGACACTCACCTGCTCAGATGTATGAGTGCAACTAGGAAACCTTAATTTGTCAAAATTCTTGGTGATTTCCATTTCAAAGCAAGTGAGACATTGGTAAATACCAAGTAAAGAAACCTGATCTGTGTCCAGAGCATTTTAATAATCAGGGTTTAACAAACCACCAGTGGTGTTCTATCAGATGAGATCATGTCTAAATCCTAAGAAAGCGCTCGAGGAGAAGTTTTGGAACAGTCCAGCTACCCCAGGGTAAGTAGACACTACATTACTCCGGGGGCATTTTGTGCCAAAAAATTCTGTACACAATATTTTAAAATTTTGCAAAATTCTGCAAATTTTAGTTGTCAAAACAACACTACATAATCACGCCTTCCTCCTGTAGCGCCGTCATGGGGCCCCCCAGCCCAGATAATCATACTTTCTCCCCCACAAAGCCCAGCTGTGCCCCCTCAGCCCAGAAACACACATTTCTCTCCCCCAGAGCCCAGGGATCCAGAGGGAGAAACAGCCTGATGCTCGGTATCAGGCTTGCATGGAGTTTCCTGCGCGCTGCCCTCTCCTTCCCTCAAAGCATGCTGGGAACTGCAGCTGCCAGGAACCCTCAAGCTCAGTGGTTTTCAAACTGCAGGTTGCAACCCATTACTGGGTCATGGAATGGAAGGCACAGGGTCATGGTGGCTCTGGTCAGCACCGCCGACCGGGCTGTTAAAAGTCCTGTTGTTGGTGCTGCCCGGCTAAGGCAGGGTAATCCCTACCTGTTCTGACACCACGCTGCGCCCCAGAAGCAGCCAGCAGCAGGTCCAGTTCCTAGGCATGGGGGCCACTGGGCTCCGCCTACTGCCCCACCCCAACAACTGGCTCCGCACTCCCATTGGATGGGAACCAGCCAATGGGGGCTGAGGAAGGGGCAGTACCTGTGGGCGAGAGACGCACAGAGCTGCTTGTGTGCCTCCACCTAGGAGACATACCAGCAGCTGGCCGCTTCTGGGGTGCAGCGCAATCTGCGATGCCAGGACAGGCAGGAAACCTGCCTTAGCACCCCCGCTGACCGGGAGCCCGAGGTAAGCCTGCACCCCAACCCCATGCCCCAATCCCCTGCCCCAGTCTTGAGCCCCCCCAACCCATAGCCCCTTCCTGCACCCCAAACCCCTCATTGCCAGCCCCACCCCAAAGCCTGCACCCCTAGCTCAGAGCCCTGACCCCCTCCAACACCCCAACCCCCCTGCCCCAGCCTAGAGTCCCCTCCCACACCTTGAACCCCTCATTCCCAGACCCACCCCACAGTCCTCACCCCTGCACCGCAACCCTCTGCCCCAGCCCTGAGCCCCTCCCACACCCCAAACCCCTCATCCCCAGCTCCGTTGGGTCACAAGAATCAACAATTTTCTTCAACTGGGTCGCCAGAAAGAAAGTTTGAAAACCGCTGCTCTAGCTCCCTCTCTCTCCCTCCAGCACTGCTTTCTATGTGCGAGCTAGGCTCTCCCAGGTCCGGCAGCCCCTAGTGGCAGCTAGCAGCATTGCAGCCCATTTCTGTCAGGGAAAGGAAATTCTGCATGTACAACGTTACTTTCTGCAAAATTCTGCATTGCGCAGTGGCACTGAATTTCCCCAGGAGTAACTATAGGTACTGCAGTAATTGCTCTGTTGAAAATGCTGATGTTTCTCCAAAATGTGATGGGGTGGGGGGGGGGAAGGGCAGGAAAGGAGCCACCTTGTAACCCCACAAATTATTACAGTTTTCTAACTTCAGAAAAGAAAGAAAAAATACATGAAAACTGTGGATGATTTAATGGAATCAGCTTGTCAAAATGATGAAGCTGAAAAAGCTTTTACAGAATACGTCCAAGACAAAAACTTTAACATTATGTGTCTAGTGGAGAGTGGTTTTGTCATGGCAAAAACAAAGGAATATCATTAATTTAGACACTAAGTGTAAGGTTCTGCTGAAAATCTTCATGGGATATAGCACAGAAATATAGCCTTGCTTGGCCAGACAAATGCAGCCTGGCAAGTCCCAGTTCTTGTTAGAGGCTATCAAAAAAGTCACTGGGCTTTTAAATTCCGTCATCTCTGGTATATGATAAGAAAAGGGCTGGGTTGCTTTCTTCAGATCTACCAGCATCTGGCTCCAATCTTACTGAGGGATATACATGATTGGAATGGAAAATGAGCTCTTTTAAAACTACTTTTTAAAGGGACCCTATTCAAACACAGTACTTTCTCCCCAAAGCCTTTATGGGAAAGAAGCTCATTATGATCACTGAGACACAGTCACAGCACAGGCAAACGCTGCATAATCTCCTAACCGTCTACCAGCTCAATGTAACTTGCAGCACCTCCTGCTATTCTAGTTTTGGGCTCCCCACGCAGCTCTCCTAATGCACCACCACTCTGACCCGCTGCTCCCCCCACCCTAGTTATTCCAGTCTTAGGCTTTTCTTCAGCACATGCTGCCATTCATGCTTAATACCAAGGTAGAGCAACTTCATTATGAAACTTTGAACGGTAAAATCTTTGTTCCCTCTCTTTCAGTGTGCCCTATTAAAACAAACAAACAAGCCCAGAGATGGTAGAGGTGTCCCTCATTTCCAGAAATAAAATTTCAATCCCATGTTAGTTTACCTTTCGTTTTAAAATTTTTTAAAGACTGCAGCCCTTTAAAATTCCATCCCTAGATGATTTATGGACCTGTCCCTGCTATTTGCATCCACCTCTGTGTCAGTATTAGGGGAAGTAGAAGCTAATAATGAGAGAAGAGAGAATAATTTTCAAGGAATAATTTACTTGACTAATTTAGCTCTCTTTCTCTGCTCATAGATTATCCATTAGCAGATTGCCATTACCTTCAATGTAACTGGCGGTTTTGTTGCTGTTACTTGTGGGGCAATGCTATGGACTGATCATGAACAGTTTGCTCCAAATATTTGATATTTGGTACTCTGGTCCAAACTAACCAACACAATTGGTTGCTTTTGTTCATGAGTCACTGGTTCTGCATCTTGACCGGATTAGTGCAAATTAGGCCCTAAATCAACAAAACGCTTAAGCATGTGCTTACCTTTAGGCACTTGATTACGTTTCATTGACTTCAATGGGACTCAGATGTGATTAAAATTAAGTATTTTGCTTAACAGGAATGAATTTAAGCACATGCTAGAAATTAAGCATATGTTTAAATGCTTTGCTTGGCAGGGATGTATTCAATCACGTCTTAAGTGCTTTGCTGAACTGAGGTCATAATCAGGAGGAAGTCTTGAAGAAGTCACTGGGATTTTGATGTTCTCAGGGCAGGGAGTAGTTTAGTGAGAGGAAACAAATAGTTTTAGGGAATTTTAGTAACTTTCTAGGCTACATAATCCTTCCTGATGCATGACTTCCAAAAACACTAATATTGTCCAATTGATTAGATAGGTACAGAGTTTAATTTTCTCTCATCACATTCACACAAAATACTTGCATTTGCAGGCACAATGCTAGCTGTGGAAGGTAAGGTCCAATTCCTGTTTGATCCATTTGTCTCTGTGCCAGGGCAGAGCAGAATCCCATCCTATATAAAATATACGTTTTACAGAGCAGATAAATGAGTTGATAGTTTCCTATCTAAAAGTACCGGCGCATGTGATTTTAAAGAGTACTTTTTGCAGGTATTCATGAGAGTAAAGCACACGTTCCTGAATGTTTGCGCAAAGCAAACACAAAAGGGGTATGAGTATGGCCAAAGCAATTTTTAATATTTTTTTTTTGCAATGTCCACACAACTCTACTTCTATTAGGCATATACAGTCCCTCTGGCTCACATCAAGAAAGGACACATCATTATTCAGCCTCAGTGAATATTCATACACAGCAGCCTACCTGATCTGTCAATATGCCCTATGTATGAGAAATGGGTTGGACAGAATCAAAAAGTCAATGCTGGTTTGAGAGTAGAACCAATCATCAAAGGAGCCATTCCATTGCCTCTATAAAAGATCAGCCATTTTAAAAGTCTTTTTCCACTCAAGGAAATCAGGAATAGCCTGATATGAATAGCTGCAGAACAAAATAAGGTCACACAGGAAAATCTATCATTAGATAGAGTCTATGGTCTGTGATTCCAAAGCGTTTAATGTTCATGAGACCTCTTCAGACTATTGTAGTATCTTCCCTGTTCTCATTTCCCACTTCCCTGAGAATGCTTCAGAACCCCTGGGGCAGAATACATGCCGTTAGCGGGCATGACATGTCCATGTGTCCCTGCCTCACAGAAAGAAAAGGAGTACTTGTGGCACCTTAGAGACTAACCAATTTATTTGAGCATGAGCTTTCGTGAGCTACAGCTCACTTCATCGGATGCATACCGTGGATACTGCAGCAGACTTTATAAAGTCTTTATTTATATAAAGTCTGCTGCAGTTTCCACGGTATATATAAAGTCTGCTGCAGTTTCCACGGTATGCATCCGATGAAGTGAGCTGTAGCTCACGAAAGCTCATGCTCAAATAAATTGGTTAGTCTCTAAGGTGCCACAAGTACTCCTTTTCTTTTTGCGAATACAGACTAACACGGCTGTTACTCTGAAACCTGCCTCACAGAGTGTATCATATTCCCACTGGAATGATGCAACATACAACCTCCACATTCCCTAATAAAGGAAAGGATTATAAGGCTCTTAGAATATGAGACACGGTCCCAGTAGCCCCTCTGTCACCTCAATTCCCCTCTCCCTAGCCACATTACATAGCCTCTAAACTAACTGATCTTAGGTAAACAGATTGAGCGTATTATAAACAGCATCAAGTCCTCTTCAACTGATTATACTTTCCCCCCACATTCTTTATTAACAGAAGTGGAAAAAAATGTATGTATGTAACAGCAAATGTTCTCGCTATTTTTTGTTCTGTTTTTTTTTGTTTTTTAAACTGTTTTTATCTTATATAAACAGTGGTGATGGAATTATAAACACCATTATTCCACCTCTATGTTAATACTTTTATTATCTTGCAGAAACAGAAGTGAATGAATATGTACATGACACCAATCAATCCTTTCTTTAAAAAAAAGCAGTTTTTATCTTTTATAAACAGCGAAGGAAGAACTTAATGAATTCAAAATGTAGTTTTCCTGTTTATATTTTTCATGATACAAAAGTAGAAACCAAATGGATGTATATGCAATGTTGTACATGCTGTCAGTTATGAAATACTTTCTGTGAACTTTCAAAGTAAATTCAGTGCTAGTGGAAGGTGCTGGATTGAGAGCTCTGGAAACTGATGGCCTGACTTTATCCATGGAAGAGGTACAGCACAGACAGGGTAGGGCAGGCTTCCCCAGTACTGCCCCTGCTAATGTGCTCCCACCTTTTCATAGAGGGATCACTCACAGGAGAGATTGGGTAATTCAGTCCATGAGGCTAACATTCCATACTTGGTCATTTTGCTGAGACTGTCACAAAAGGCGGGGCCACTTAGTACAAATGGGTTATGCATGATGTGGACACCTGCCTGTTAGAAACTGGGCTCAAATCCCCAACTCATTTCCCAGAGGCCATCCAACAGCTATCCTACGGTAATGACTTCTGGGCATTACTAACCTGGGTCAAATATGAATGTGTGACTTCAAACTGATGGGCTCCATATGCCATTACTAATCTTTTGGTACCACCCAGCCCTACACCTCCAGTACAGCTGGGTGCTACTGGTTGGCCAAGAGGCCAATCTTAAATTTCTTTTGAAAGCATGCACATTCTGTACCATGGGATGCTAAGCTGAACACAACAAACTTATAAATGTAGTTTTAACTTACACCCTGTTTTCCCTTCCACTACACAATTAGGGCCCCTGTTTGTCAAGGAGGATCACTTAAAAACAAGGATCTAACTAGGCTGCACAGGAATGGCAAAACAGGAATGTCTGGATCTCTCTCTCTCTCTCACACTCACACACACACACGACTAGGACTGAAAGAGAAGAGTGAGTAAACTCCATTTGAGGGCAATTTTGCGTCACTGTAACCTCAGCATGGAGAATAGAAATTTATCCTTAAAAACAGCTTCTCAGGCAAACAGGCTATTTAGAACAGGGTTATGGGGCTAGCTCCACACTTATTTTTATATTTGAGCTACCTCCAAATACTGGTTGCCACGCCAACACAGCCCCACCACCTATTGCACCATTTGGCATGACCCCATTACCTGGTGCCCTGCTGGCCTGAGACATTTGCTTAGTAACAGAGATGGACATCAGATACAAAGTCCAGGTCTGAAGGATCTGGATCTGAATTTACCCCAAGTGCGTGGGTGTTCAGATCTAGCACAAGGCCTCTGTCTATTTAAAAGCATCTTTGACAGCAAAATATACACACAAGAGAGAACTAAGGCCTCTTAGAGGAGGCTAGCCAAATATAGAAGGAAAAACACATTTCACCATTTGTTTTGAAAACACCAAAAATGATTAAAACATATTATAAACTAAAAAAAATTCTTACCATATGAACTAATCCCTTGCCAAGTTTAAATTTTAAATCAAAACAATTTTTAGGCTCATATGTTGAAAAAGAGAGTCTGAAACTAACAAACTTAACTAATATATTTTAAAAAGCTTAATTTAGTTAATTAAATTAGTCGTTTAATTTAAATCAAAATTGTCAAATTTGTTAAGACCTACTGAGGGAGGAACCTGTAGTGGTTTGGGTTTATCTACAAAAACCCTCCAAAACTGTGTCTCTCCTTTTGAAGCTTACACAAACTATCAAGAAGCAAAGAGAGGTGAGCCCCACTCAGCCTGATTTCACACCCATTCACTATAGGCTCTAAAATTCAGTGCGAGTGTTACTGAGTTTCATTCCACTCAGGAGAGACTGTGAATTTAGAAGCAGACAAGGGGAAACAAACAAATATGTACAGAGAAACTATGAATTAAGAAGCAATAGGAGTGGGCAGGGCTTCTGGGTGGATTGAGAAAAATACAACACAGCAAAGAGTAGGATCAGAGTGCTAATCAAATACAGAGAGAGTTAAATGTTAAGGAGAGAGAAAAAAGTGAATGGAAAATAAATACCACTTGCACCTGCCCTGCTTTTTTTTGGGGGGGGGGGTTCTTCTAGAATATATAGCAGAGGTTTCTCTTTACCTAGGATAATACTTTGAAACTGTAATCAACCTTGAAGAAAACCATGAGTTTAAATTGTAGGGGGAAAGGACTGCAAGCTCAAACTACCTTTGTGAAAAATCCACAAATAATTGGTGAGGTTCCAGAATTCCAGACCTCCTTATTCGTAAGGGTCCCTGTTACAGTTCCTCTTCATACAATGCTTCTTCCTTCCCTCCATGCCCACATAGCCCTGGGTCCCCATACCTTGTATTGTCTTCTCTGAATGTAGGCCCAGTAGCTTGCTATCCTCCTTCCCCCTTGACATGTTCAAAGGGAAAACCAGCACACCAATTCCCTCTGACATATTCAGGAGGAGCTTGTCAAACCCCGGGAGGGGAGGGGACAGTCATGCTCCCTCACTTGACTTCTGTAGAGGTCAGCTTGCAGACCCCTTTCCCCCCCATCCCTCGTTACCCACTGAAGTTTGTCTCTTTAGGACTTTTGACATTTAACAATAACAAAATTAATTCTACATCTGGTGACTGCACAGACTTGCTTTCCTGGAGAGTTTCAGTGTTAACTTCCTGTTGTCCAGATGACAATGTACCTGGATCCAGATCTAAACAACCCTTAAAGTGCAGGCATTGAGTGGGTAGCTCAGATCCAACGTTCTGATTCAGGCTCATTTCTATGCTTACCTGACAAGAGTGCTATGAACATCAAAGGGTAAAGTTATGTAATTACTTGGTATAATTATTATAGAAGGGCAAAGATTTTTTTTTAACAGAATGTGCTGGTTTAAGAACATTTCCCTCCTTAAATTTATGTAGTGAAATAATTAATCCTAGTTCAAAACTATGAACTTAATTTGAAAAAATAAGAAACAGCTGCAAGGCAAGCCCCAGGATTAAGTAGACAGAGACAGATTTAAAATCCAACCTAATACTATAAAAGCTACAATATGGCTGCAGTGTGCTCCCCTAATATTGAGGGCCAAATTATCCCCCCAGTTATACCTGTGCAATCCTGTTGTCTTCAATTTTTCCCCATAGCGACACCTGTGCAACCCACTGTCTGAAATTTATGCCATCAGCCACACCAGTGCAAACGCAGTCTGACATAAGCTACACCTTGCAAGGTGACTACTTGTCATTTATGCCATTAGCTACACCTGTGTAACCCCACTGCCTGCAAAATATGCATACTGTAAGCCCTGTGCAACTTTATTGCTTTCAATGAGGAGGCATGGTGTAACAAAGGATAAAAGTTGACTATGTTTTTTTTTTAAAGCACTTTTGGAGTGTCTCCTCATTACAGCCTAACTGGTAGCATATTAAAACAAAAAGAAAAGGAGTACTTGTGGCACCTTAGAGACTAACCAATTTATTTGAGCATGAGCTTTCGTGAGCTACAGCTCACTTCATCAGAATTTGAGCTCATGCTCAAATAAATTGGTTAGTCTCTAAGGTGCCACAAGTACTCCTTTTCTTTTTGCGAATACAGACTAACACGGCTGTTCCTCTGAAACCATATTAAAACAGGATCTTGCAGCAGAAGATCCAGGTCCCATGCTTAGAAAAGGTCTCTGAATTTGAGAACACAGAGCACTGGACTCCAAGGAGCTGCCACATTTCAGCATAGGATCAGTGTCTTGCAGTGCAGATCCATCTGCCACAGTGTTTATCAACAGTTCCATGCTTAGTCCCATCTCCCTGAGAGCAGAGATGGGATGAATAGTCTGTTAGAAGTTACTATTTTTTAGGTAGCCTAACATTTAGATTGAGATAGGCCCTATTAAAGTCTTAACTCACCTACTTTACTCAAAGCCTCAGGACAGGAATCCCTGGGATGGTGGGATTTCACCATCCCTGAGTTGCAGGGTTCTGCCAGGCACATAAAAGTGACAGCCATGAGTATATGCCAGCTTCCAGAGACGAGTGACATTTTTACATCTGAGTCAGAATTCCCAGAAAAATGAGGATTAAAACAGATATGCTGATGCTAAATTAACCCCTTACAAGGGACTACTGTGTCAGCATTCCTTCATTAAGACATCTATGCTATGACACATGGTTACCCACTTAAGTCATTCATAACCTGTTCTTCTATAAACATGCTGTATCAGATCAAACACCCATGTGGTTTGTGTAATACGGAAAGACAACTAGACTATTAAAGCTGCAGTACACAAGTGATCACAATACTACAAGCAAGACAAGGCTAAATTCTGCCTTCATTTACAACTACATAGCCCCTTTGTGACTGGGTACCTGAAAGCTGAATTTGGCTCCCAAGGTTTTAATCCACACAAAACCAAAGACCAGATCCTGTGAGGTGCTGAGAGCTCTCAATTCCTTCTGATTTCAGTGGGAGTTGAGAGCCCTCAACACCTTGTTGGGGAGGGGGCACGTTGCAGGATACAGCTTTTAGTTTTTGAGTTTCAAACATCATCTTCTTTTTCCTCAACAGAAATGTGTGAAAGCATCCTCACCTCAGCAAAGACAGCATACTATCACCCGATTTTGTACGTGTAAAAGTGTCATTTTGTGTGGAAAAGCTGGATTTGCTCGGCAAATGTCTAGCTGGAGCAAATGTCTGAAAAAAAAAATCACAATTTAATCAAGAGGGTAATCGCTCACCATTCTTTCCATTCTCAAATTGGCATTTGCTCTCAGAAATGGCAACGCTGTGACTCAAACCCACAAATGCTTGTGAAAACATGACTGTTGGCAAGTGAGTGCTCACCAAGTACTTTAGTCACACACAGCTCTATAAATAGAAGCTGAGAAGGAAGCACGGTATAGGGGTTAGGGAAGCTTTGCAAAACTGTCAGGAAAATCTACCAGCCCCAAGGTTCCAGTAGCTTCTGCAGAGAGGCTTTCCTACCATGCCATAGACTGGGAAGAGGGCTCCCTGACACAAAATCTACTTGTTTGCCCTTTAGTACAGTAATGAAATAGCAGCAGCAGCAACAAAAATATATTTAAAAAACCCCAAACAACACCTTCTGTACAGTTAGAATTATGTTAATGCTGGTTTCCAGAATAGGACTGTGGTGCAAGAAGTCACGAGTTCTAATTCCTTTTCTCCTGGTGTCTCTCTGGGGCAAGTAATTGTATGGGAGAACTTCTAACGGGCAAGAGGAGCACATTGTTTTCCACCGGGATCTAAAGAGTATGAGAAAGTACAGTAGGAGACTATTAAAATGAATCACCACATTATAGTAACATTATGTTCTTTTAACAGGGCCATTCCTTAAACAGATGTTTGTGCAGTGGCTGCATTGTGCTGTAGCTGGAGCCCACAAAAATATACAATTAGATTGTTCAGTCTCCTGTAAATACTGTACGGTCTTACAGCTGGGATATGAATGTAAGATCTACCTGATCCCAACCCCCTGAAATGACTAATACCCTACAGCAAGAGGCAAATCCGCTTTATAGTTTATGTGGATGTCAATACCACTCTGCTGTGCTAGAGACAGAGAGCAGGGGACAGAGAGCCAGAGACCCTGAGCCTTGATGTCCCTCCCCACCCACCTCATCCTGTCCCTGCCCCCTGTGCCAAGCTACGCTAGCACCCACCTGGTATTAGCCCAGAGCTCAGGGGTTGGGGGCAGAGTTGATGGTATGACGTTTGGACAGCAAGGGTGCTGAGGCTCAGAGAAACTACAAACAGCTCTGATCTCTCACCCAAAACTCAAACTGAGGGAATGATCCCAGAGCCATTGCAGTTCTGGAATGACCAGCAAAATCAATAGGAAGTCCATGCAGAAAGCTGCTGCATATTTGGGCCTTGAACCTTATCTGAAGTTTGAAAATCGCAGTTGACTTTCCGCATACTGTCAATTAGTTGTTGCTTTTTGCATCTACATTTCCAGGTTCTAATTAGGCCTGGAAGCATAAGTGCCAATAAACTTCACACAAGACAGTTCTCAGGAGCTTCTCTACATAGCTCTGCAGATCCAAAAGCTTCACATTGATTTTCTACCATTTTGGGTGCCCATCCGAACAGATCCTCCAAACTCTTTGACCATCATTACTAGAGGGTATGTGGACAGGGCACAAGAAAGAGTCAGGAAAGCTGGGATGAAATCTGGTCCCCACTGAAGTCACTGAGTCTTTTGCCTTTGATTTCAAGGATCCAGGATTTCACCCCTGGATTCTATTCCCAACTTTGTCACTCACTCACTTTCTCTATGATGTTGGGCAAATCACTTCATTTATCTGTTCCTCAGTTTCTCCCTTTGCCAAAAGGATATCTTCAGATGTAAAATAAAGTGTTTTTTTAAAAAAATAAGTACACTGCAGAATCAAAAGAACAATCTAGGCACCTAAGAAACTGCATAAGGAGAACAGCTCTGCAGTCCCATCAGCCCAGAGTCACTCAATATCTCAGCAAGAAACTGAGAAACTTAGCATAAAGGTTGCGCCTGTCATGAACATACTCAAATCCTCTGTTCCTATTTCTAAGAATTGGGACTCCTTTGAAAAAGTGCAGCTGGATCGATATAGAAAGCAAGGTCTTGGAAAAGAGTTCAAAGTAGCCTTGCTCACATCCATTCCTTATGTAGCCTCTGGAAACAGAATGTTCAAAATTTTAAAAGGTTAAGCTGTAAAAATGCATGCTCTGTGGATCTCTTTCACAGCCGTTGTCTTTTGTGCATCTAATAGTTAAGTGGATATATTGTAGTAGGCTCAAAATATCAGATTTTCACCTGCTCTGATCAGTATTCTGGTTGAGCAAAAGGAGGATAGACTATGAGAGGAAGTATGATCCTGAAGCTAAAGCACTGAAACAGTGGCACTGAAAGTCACGAGATGTGCATTGTCTGCCCAGCTTGGGTAAGTCACTTCCCTTCTCTGTGTTTGAGATACGATACTGAAGTCATGCAAAATCTGGTACAGCCAAGGAAACTTTGGCTGCTTTGATGGAGTTTTGCCCTGAGATTTCAAATTCATTCTCTCTCTCTTATGTACTTATGTGGCCCCCATCGCCATAGTATCTCAACACAATCACAATCTTTAATTTATTTATCCCCATGACACCCTGATGAGGTAAGGAAATGCTACTATTCCCATTTTACAGTTGGGGAACTAAGGCACAGAGAGACTAGTGTCACACTGAAAGTCACAAAGGAAGAATATAATAGAGCAGGAAACTGAACTGTATGTCCAAGTCTAACACCCTTACTACCAGTAGAGTGATCAGATGTCCCGATTTTATAGGGACAGTCCTGATATTTGGGGCTTTTTTTTTATATGGGCTCCTATTACCTCCCACCCCCGTCCTGATTTTTCACACTTGCTATCTGGTCACCCTAACTATCGAAAAATCTTTTCTCCCCCATACAAACCCAAAACACAAATAAATATTTGCAGGGGTGGGAAAGGTAAAGACTGTTGTATTTCACAAATATCTCCCACAAACAGAAA
The DNA here is from genome assembly GCF_965140235.1 of Caretta caretta. NCBI lineage: Eukaryota > Metazoa > Chordata > Testudines > Cheloniidae > Caretta > Caretta caretta. The sequence continues at coordinate 202,360,153 of NC_134206.1, forward strand.
AGGAGTACTTGTGGCACCTTAGAGACTAACCAATTTATTTGAGCATGAGCTTTCGTGAGCTACAGCTCACTTCATCAGATGTGTACCGTGGAAACTGCAGCAGACTTTATATACACACAGAGAATATGAAACAATACCTCCTCCCACCCCACTGTCCTGCTGGTAATAGCTTATCTAAAGTGATCAACAGGTGGGCCATTTCCAGCACAAATCCAGGTTTTCTCACCCTCCACCCCCCCACACAAATTCACTCTCCTGCTGGTGCTAGCCCATCCAAAGTGACAACTCTTTACATAATCAAGTCGGGCTATTTCCTGCATAGATCCAGGTTTTCTCACATCCCCCCCACCCCCATACACACACAAACTCACTCTCCTGCTGGTAATAGAGACTGGGAGTGGCTAAGTCATTATGCAAGGTAGCCTGTTTCCTCTTGTTTTTTCCTACCCCCCCCCCAGATGTTCTGGTTTAACTTGGATTTAAACTTGGAGAGTGGTCAGTTTAGATGAGCTATTACCAGCAGGAGAGTGAGTTTGTGTGTGTATGGGGGTGGGGGGGATGTGAGAAAACCTGGATCTATGCAGGAAATAGCCCGACTTGATTATGTAAAGAGTTGTCACTTTGGATGGGCTAGCACCAGCAGGAGAGTGAATTTGTGTGGGGGGGTGGAGGGTGAGAAAACCTGGATTTGTGCTGGAAATGGCCCACCTGTTGATCACTTTAGATAAGCTATTACCAGCAGGACAGTGGGGTGGGAGGAGGTATTGTTTCATATTCTCTGTGTGTATATAAAGTCTGCTGCAGTTTCCACGGTACACATCTGATGAAGTGAGCTGTAGCTCACGAAAGCTCATGCTCAAATAAATTGGTTAGTCTCTAAGGTGCCACAAGTACTCCTTTTCTTTTTGCAAATACAGACTAACACGGCTGTTCCTCTGAAACCTCCCACAAACAGCTTATTCAAATTAACTACATTCCCTTTGCCTCCTTGGTTTGTCTATGTTGACCTGAATTTTATGGGTTAGTTGTTACGGCTCGCCACTGATTGCATCCGGCCAGAAGATTTATAGGTTCTTGTCCAATTCAGACTACAGGGTCCGAGAACTCAGAGAGTTCTATATCAGGAGATATAGACTCTCTGGGGTGCTTGGCAAAAACACTTACATTGAGGACAATACCAAATTGATAAAAGCTTCATTGAGATTAACAAAAGAATAATAAATCCTATGAAATTTATGACTGCAAAACCGTAAAAGAATTCCAAAACTTCTGGTGGTAACACTCCTATTATAAGTACCTTAACCTAACATACTCACACCCTTCCTTGAGGACCTGGTAATAGGAGGTGAACAACCAGTCTCACTCCTGGCATGCCCGATAACACTAAGGTTCTAGCTTCCCCAATAGTTAGGAATGTTGAGTAGTTATCCTATACTACACAAGCTGAGCTCATAGTGTGATAGAAGATAGAATTATAGGTAGATAAAAAGATTGTTCTCCTATATTCTATAGGCTAAGAAAAGAAAAAGCCTCCTAAGATATCCTTACATGGTATTTTATAGGATCCTGACACTATGTAATTCAGGCCCAACCTACTATACCCAAATCTTATTTCTATACCCTAAGAAATTTATGGGTACTCTTATCCTATAGGTTAGTGGATTATGACACTTACTCTCTACATATTAATAAGGATGGTCTCACTCCAAAAACTGCCAACCTAGGCTTCTTGGCGACTTCCAGGTTTGTGGTGTACCCTGCGGTTACCAACTGGTTGCAGATGCTGGATAAACCTGTTCAATGTTGTGTGTAGTTCCTCCCTTCGCTTCCTCAAAGTTCAGGGACCATTTCTATCTGTGCCAAAGGTTGCCAGTTTTTATGCTGACTTACTCTTAACTGATCATACATTTAGCTGATCTTACTAGATACAGGCCGGTAGGCTTCTTGCATTTCAGCAAAACTTATTCTATGTATAATTATAAGGAAACACATATCATATACCTCAACACATCCTAATTTCATAGGAATTAATACTGATAAAATAAGAATCATATATGAAATTGATTAACTCAGAAAGAGAAACATATTACTTGATACAGCTGGCGGGATTAGTAGGATATAATAGCTAGCAAAGTAATCCTATGGGCTACAAGTCCCCCCTTTGATGAGGTGATTACTAAAGAATCCCATCACACTGACGAAGGGACAGATAGTTCATGTGTGGGAATAGGCTCTATTTCTTGATATATCTCTATCAAGGGCATTATAGAGGCATATTCAGCTGGTCGTACGAGAGGTGTTTGCCTTTGTAACTTACTGAGTTTACATTGCATACATCCTAAAGTGATGAAAACCATTCTGGTTGCAATACCTTGGATAATAATCCATCCATTCAATCCAATTTCCTCCCAGGGAGAATCTACTTCTTGGCCTTCCCCATCTAATAACTGGACAATTGCTTTTCTAGCCTTATCCATGTCATTTGTAATTTGGATAAGGTGGGTTTCCTTTCGGGATACCAATTGTTTTAATTGTAGTTCCAGAGGGGGAATATGTACTAAAAATGTTGGGGTATATTGGATAGTCAAATCCTGATAGGAGGGATCAGATAGAACAACAGTTGTGTTTTCAAGGGCAGGAATAGGGGAAATCACTTGATTTCCAATTGAGGTAAACTGCTTAGGAGTAAACCAGAAGTTTGGATCTGTGACCTGACACTCCAAGGAACCATACAGGAACCTTTCCTGGTTGATTACTATGCAAAATTGGCTATTTCCAGCACAGGTCACCCTCTCTGTAGGAGTCTTCCATCTGGTAAGTTGGATTGATGATTGATTCTGGAGCTCTTCCTGCAGTCCACACAAGATAGTATTTGCCTCAAACACATTACATCTGCAGATATACTGAGCCCCCTTTTTAGAGCAACAGGCCATCTGCGGAACTTTCCATGTTTGGGTTGGAGTGTGATTGACTATGAAGGGAGGCACATTGACACATTCCTTGTAGATGCCATCTTCGAGGTGACCTATGGACTGTACTGCAGCCAACTGCTTATACACATCCTTGTCTGAGTCAAACACAGGTAAAGAGACTGTGAATGAAACACACAAGGATCGTGCTACAACACAATTTTCAGAAAATAAACAACTGTCTCGGCTGGGATGTGGTGTCACAGACCCAATTTGTTTCATAATTCCAACGGACACATGTGAACATGCATTCAAACTTACAGATATCTCCCCTGCTGGCCTTTGAAACATTTAGGGCAATACCAATTTAATAATTGCTCATCTTTGATTAGATTGGGAATCCTTCCCAATTCTAGGGATTGTAATGCCTCAGTGACAGTGTTAATGACATAGTCCCCATATGCAGAGCAAATAATTTCCTTTCCAAATGATTGGTCCTTTTGTGGATCATTATTATGAGCAATTAGCTGGTTAATTTTGAATGGAGTGTCATTGAATAATCATGCTATGTCATACATGTTACAAATGGTAAAACATTCCTCCTGTGATAGCCCTTTTATGCCTTGCAACATTGGATTCATCACTTGATTAGCTTCCTCTTGTAACACATAATTTATGTGCTTGCAGATTTTTCAAACATCTATACAGTTCCAAATTGACATCCCTGAACCAAATAGTCCTGATATGGATCCCAGAACTCCAAGCAGATACAAGCTACATTTTTGCCTGGAGGTATATGATTTTGTTTTGTTATCTGCCCCCAACATTGATACATCTCATACTTGTTGCTGATAAGTTACAATCTTATCCACAAGGAGTACTGAGAAGAAGGTGTGTCTGCAGTATTCAAACTCCCCCAGATGCCAGTAGGACAAGTTTAACACCACAGGACTATGCATAAATCGAACTTGATTAATCAATACACGAAACATGGGTGTTGCGGTGAGACCACCAGCTGGTTCTGGGTTTGTTACTGGACAAATCAATACATCACCCATGGTGTTGTCATAGTCATAGTCAATTATTGGGTTGCGAACCTTAAGTTCAAAAGTCACATTCACTATGTATTTCCTATGTCCTAATTTAGTCAGAAAGGTTGCTATGAGACAGACTTCATATAGCCCTTCATTCTCATATTCTACGTTGTGTAAGATTAGACTTCCTCCAGTTACAGAGTTTTCACAATTGGCCTTGTGTTTCCAATCCCCATAGGGAATTCCATGTCTGAGGGACATGGAATTGGTTAGTGAGGAGATATAAGTGTTACATCCTCCCCCCTTTGAATCCTCATCTAATGGCCGAATTTTTTTCCAACCACTTGATGGCAGTGATGTCACCCCTGTTAATTGATACTTAAAGGTGACTTCTTCCCCCCTAATTCCTGTAACATGTTGGATTGGATGGTTGATGAATTCAGGATGGGGATCCAAATTTACAAATTCTGAAAACTCATTTATGTGAGATGGTCGAACAATTAATTTAGTATAGCTCCACCAAATGCAATTATTAGGCAATGGTTGGAGAACTGTACAAATTCCTGCTCTATACCTGCCGGACGTATATGCGGGTACATTGTGTATTTTTAGTATTGTGTCATTAGCCCAGGTGGATAGTTGGTCTGCCGTTTTATTGCTGTGACTAATTTTCCCTGATTTTGTGTGTATTGCCACCTATGATTACCTCATATCCTTCTGACTTTGAATCATGTGAAGGTGAAGATTTAGCCTTAGTCTCCTCTTTCCAGCCCCAAACAATATTAAAACACTTATTTAAGAGGTTAAAAAGCAAAACTCTGTGTGACCTAGTCACTGGGCACAGTCTGGTAGCAGTTTCCTTTGGAACAGATGAATTCTGGGCACCGATCCCAGAGAACTTATAATACTTCCTTTTTTCCCCCCTTGCAGCTTGTGGGTCGAATGGTTTAACTGTTTCATGTCTGTTTGTCTGTTTTATATGGCCAAATATTGGGAGTAATGGTATTGTACACGCGATAAGGGGTGTGGGGTTTTTGTGTATTGATTATTGAGTATTGATTAGGCAATCGCTTTGGGCCCAATGACCCACACTCGTGGTGATGGTGGAGTTGATTAATATTTAAAGGGCCATGGTAGCTCAGAACTTGTACAGTTCCAGTTACCCCCTTTGTAGTCCCCTCAGCTCCCCAGGTTGCCCCCTTGAGCCGTCTCTGAGGAGTATTTGTCCCTCTGTTCAGTAGGTCCCGCCAGGGGTTTACCTCTCAATCTGCTAATATATGTTGGCCATCAAGGGAAGAGAGGGATCCTGCCCCCATCCTTTCTTTTTTGGACTTGTTTGAAGTATTGTTGGTCCGGTCTGGGTTATATATATTTTTTTATTACTATTATTAGTTTTGTAAGGTGCCTTTAGATCTCTTAATTTAGATTTAAGATTTAGAGTTAAGTTTTTCTCCTTGTTATTTTAAAGGTTAAGTAAGTCTATTCAGTATAAAAAGCAAAAATGAATGAGAGAAAGGCGGCAGAGCCTGTAGAGGCTGCCTTCGATATAGCTTTAGAGATTTTTGTTAGAAGATACATTAGGGAACATGGAGGAGGATTGGAGCAATTGAAAGATAGGGAAGTTCTCTCCAAGCATAGTAACCCGTGGGGTCTCGTGAGCCAGGTGTTTGAAACTGAAACTGAGAAAGAAAGAAAAAAGATCGTGAAGTGAAAGGGATTGCAATGGAGTGTTTGTTGACAGCGTGTGGTCTTCTCGGATGGAAGTTAAATGCGAGAGTGGAGCTGCTCAGGAAGGCACAGAAAGCTGTGGAGAAGAAGGATAAGGAAATTCAGGAGTTAAAGGAGCAGTTATGCACTGCTTCTGAAGAGCAGTTATCTCTTTTCTGTAAAGGAAAAGAGTTGAAAAGGAAGTTAGAACGAAGTCAGCATCATGCCCATGAGGTGCATGAGGAAGTATATGGGTGGCAGAAACAAGCAGCTGCCAGTTTAAAATTACTGGAAGGTTATAAACAAGACCATGGTTGGTTGTTGGATCAGATCAGAAAGTTAGAAGGCAGTTGTGATTCACTCAGAAAGGAAAGGCAAGGTGTACGGCGTCAAGCTGTATGGGAGAGACCACAGGAGAACCTGCAACTGTAAGCACCTGGGTCCAGACATTGATTGTCGATACAGAGGAGCCCCCAGGGATTATGGCAAAGGAGCTAGGAGAGATGGGAGATGAGTCAGCAGTGGTTTCTATTCCTATTGGGTTAGTGGAACCAACAGAAATTGATCGGCCTGTGGGGCCAGTAACAAGGAGAACGAGAAAGCTAGCTAGTGCGGAGATGGCTTCTGAAGCCGCTAACACAGAGGAACAGCCTGATGAGTTAGCAGAGGAAACTGACAGTGAAGTAACAGGAGCCAGTGTGCCAGCAGAAAAGGGAAGTCCTCTGGCCACAGTGCTAGAGGAGGAGTTAAGTGAACCAGCCACTGTCATCCTAGAAAATCAAGTGGATGTTGCAGAGGAGAGAGAGAAGGAGATTCTCAGGAAAAGTGTCTCAGCTCTTAGCAGACCAGGAGAAGCGCCTCTGGAGGTTCAAATGGATTCAAATGGAGCGTGCTCTATCAGAAGTGGTTCAGATATCTAATGCATGTGGTACAATCATCACCAGGATTCACGAAAGAGAGGGAGAGAGAGAGAGCGTGAAGCCTAGAGATGTAATTCTCCACCTAATGTGGTGGCATCATCCAGTTCAGGAGGCTTTTCAGGATTTCACAGAATCACAGCATATCAAGGTTGGAAGAGACCTCAGGAGGTCATCTAGTCCAACCCCCTGCTCAAAGCAGGACCAACACCAACTAAATCATCCCAGCCAGGGCTTTGTCAAGCCTGACCTTAAAAACTTCTAAGGAAGTTTTCTAATACTGTGGGATTTCCTGAGGGGGGCGGTCCTTTGTCATGGCAACTGGGCCAGTCACCAGCACCGCCCAGGTTCCTGAAATAACTAGGAACTCCGACTCCAGTAACTCTGTGGTATGTGTTAATGTCACCATGTGTGCCAGCGGAACTTCCATCCATACCTTTCACTGGTATAAGGAATGTGTTAGTACGGTATGAGAGTGCCCTTCATAGGAGTTATCCAGAATGCTACACTAACCATATAGTTCCCAGGTTCCACTCCAATGAAATATCTGATAGTTCTGTTGAAGGAAGTACTGACTCGGGTAGGAGAAGGCCCCTAGGTTTTGGGGGAGAAACTTCAGATACTGATTCCAGTGGGAGCCGCCCAAACTCTCCAGATGTAACTCCTGACTGTCCCATAGCAGTAGTTACAGATATTAAAACTCTGGATTTGGTAGCTAAACAAGTAGTAATGATGGAGGATTCTTCTGTTGCAGTACAGGCACAGCGTGTTCAGGAAACAGCACAAATATTTGGTTTGCCAAGTGATGATTGGGTTAAAATCTTACAGCTCACAGTAAATCGAGCCTTATGGAGCACGTTGCCACCAGAGTATAGGAAGGGTGCAGTCATGTGAAAGAGGGCACAGATGAACCACAGTATGTTAGCTTCTTGGTTAATAATTCTCTTCCCTACCTACAGGAAAGGGTTAACATGCATATCCATGATGGGATCTTCCTGGATGAGACCAGTTCAGGAGGCTTTTCAGGATTCCTGGATGAGACCCTGGCTCTTCTAGCCAAGGCCCATACCCAGAGAAACCGTAAAGCAGGTTGGCATGGAGCCCCTGTTGCAACCCTACAAGAGCCACAGGCTACTCCCACAGTGAGGATTGAGGGTCCTATCGGGACACCTCAAGGGCAGAACCAGATTAATCCCAGGTTCCCTCAATCTCAGCGCTGGGCCAATAATTTCAATTCATGGAACAATCGACAAGGATATGCATTTGGGCCCCGAGGGGGGCCTCGAGATAGTGTTCCTATTCTTGCAGGTGCTGTGCAGAACTCTTCTCATCCTCAGGGTTCTAGATTACCACCACCTCATCAGGAGCAGGACCTCTCAGTGGTGTCAATGTTCAAGAGGGTGCAGCAAACCCTGGAGACCCAATGCCAGGATATCCGAGAACTCCAGACACGCCTAAACGAGTTGGTGTTGGGAGATCAATGTCCAAATCCTTTAAACCAACCAGTGGCCTCTGTGGACTCAACCTTTCCTCCCAATTGGGTGGCTTATTCTCATGCAGGATCAGCTATCCCTGAGGAGTCTGAGGTGGAAGAGTCTGAAGGCTACCCGCCTATCTATCCTATAGATTACTCCGCATGATGCCAGCAGGCCCTTTGGGAAGAGATGCAAGTGGAAGACCCACAGTATCTATAGTGGTAGGGGGCCGCCACCTAAATTTTATTGTAGATACCAGAGCAGCAATCAGTATCATCCATGTGAAGGATCCTAGATCCTCTGTTTTGGCATCTGGAAAAACAAAGATGCTATCAAAGTTTGTAAATTACCAAGTTATGGCCATGCTATCTAAACCTATCAAAGTAGAAATTGGTCACCTGCGCAAAACTCATGTCTTCGCATTGCTCACATTGTCAGACCCAAAAGGTAATCTGTTGGGGTCTGATTTCCTAGGTAGGCAGGAATGTGTTATTGATTTGGCTAATCAGTTGTTGTGTCTTACTGCAGGACAAGAGCTGGGTTGCCTGCTAGTGCTCATGCCGGAGTGTGGTATGGTCACCCCAGCAGAGGGGCCAGAACCAGATGAATACGGCCTGGACACATTAATAGCCAAACACGCAATCTATCCAGAGTTACAGACCATACTTCGCAAACATGCTGATGTCTTTGCTAAACACAAACAACATGACTGCGGGTGCAAGGCAGTCACTATTGTTGTGGATGAGGGAGATGTGCAGCCCAAAAACAATATTCCTATCCAGACCAGGCCAAACCTTACGTAGCCAAGGCTATCAAGTCATTGCTGGCACAGGGAGTCCTGTGTAGATGCACTTCTACAGCCAACTCCCCGATTTGGCCCATTAAAAAACCAGATGGTTATTGGCACCTCACCATCGATTACAGATGGTTAAATCAGGTCACCCCTACTTGTGCCCCTACTGTGGCAAAGATGCCAGACCTTTGACCTGGAGACTAAGTGGTTCTCTGTGCTAGATATCAGTAACAGCTTTTGGACTTTACCAGTGGCCCGGGAGTCACAATACAGGTTTGCATTTAGCTTCCAGGGGGTCCATTCTACCATGCTAAACTGGGCTCATCTGCTGTTATAATCAAATGGACTACCTAATCTTTTATTTAACCAGTACAGCACAACATCAATTACCTGACTAACAGTAGTGAAGACTTACAATATTAACAACTTTTAGAGCTTTTAACCCAATATCTATAACTAAATGAAAAAAGTGAGGTTAATGCAATGTTAAAGTTGAGGTCTTAATTGTGTAAAAAAGTCAAGGAATTCAGAGTCAAAGTTCACACACTATCTTAATCCTCCCACACTAGGCCATATTCTGCTGTCAGTTACACTGAAGTAAAATATGTAGTATTCTCACAGAATTCACTGGAATTATTCTAGAATTATACTGTGGTAAACAAAAGCAGAACTGGACCCCTTGTATGTACATGGATAATAGAACTTCATCTCATTTACACTATGTACAGAGCAAAACAGACATAAAACACTACATATGTGCATAAAGGAGCATATCTGAGTTATAAAACATGCACAGGGTAAGCTTCATTTTACAGTCTGTCTGGAAGATCAGTGCAGAAAAAGTGTAATATCTTTCAATTACATTATGTTGTATTATTTGCCAGATAGTATCACAGATTACTCAGTGCATATAACATGAAAGATATATAACCCACACTTGCAAAGGAGTGGAAATATATTGGTTGTGCTTTTGTGCCAGTAAATTCTCAATCTTAACACTCAAGTAACATATTTTTAAAACTAGAGCCTTGCTTTCCAAACATGACTTCCATTCCAGTGCACAAAATCTTGAGTGCGCCATCCCATTTGCAGACAAGACAATCTAGATGAACTATCACTTGCAGCCACAAAAGGACAGAATTGTCATGTGCAAAACCTCATGCTGAACACAAATGGGTTCTGCACCTGTACATTTTTGTGCACAAGGAACAGAGGGCAAATGACTTGTGCACACAAGGTTACATGTGAAAATCCACTACAATATGTCCTTGTTCTTTTTTAAAAGGCAAAATAATTTAAAATGGGGAAATAATAAATAATAATACTATACTTTATTGGAATAAGTGGGTCATCAAAAATAAACACACCTACGTTTATTGGAACATCTTGTCCTCATAAATTGCTTAATGGATTTTTTAAAAAAAACTTTCTGCAACAATATTCACCTCTGAGCTTAGAATAAGCTTGAACAATTTCAGCCAAAATGGTAATTGTTTCAGAAAGTTATAAACCACTGAAGATAGGGGGTTTACAATGAAAGCGCTGTCTTAACCATTACTACAATAAACACAGCTAATGAATAAATGCAGTCTGGCAAGAACAAAAAACATTTGCAAAGTCTGATGTGCACTGCACAGACTACAGGAAGGTAACCAAGTGAATAAATGTCAAATTAAGGATTATCCTTTTTTCGGTGGAATTCATTCCAGCACAAAATTCAATACAGGACCTCTGCATCTAAAGCAGTAGGGTTACTTTTTAAGCTAGAAGAAAATCTCCTTTCCCTATCAGAGTCAGTCTTATCTGAAGCCGGTTAGCAACACTGCATCAAACGATGCATATGTTATTTCACAAGCTGTTAATTCTTCATCCAAACAAGAACACGACTTTCTTCTGCTTACCTTCCAGAATCTGTCGTGCCCAAACCAGTACCAGTGCTACACTCTCAAATATCCAACTACCAATGGCAACGCTTTGTGACTCACAGTTTAGTTACCTCAGGAAGTACCTACATCTCTTCAGTATCATTATTTGACTTTGTTATATCACTGAGCTTTAGAATTGTCTAGGTAACAAATTCTGCATTCTACAGATGACAAACTGGAAAGCTTAGGACAGTTATAACTGCTTTGCCTCAAGTACAAAGAGCCAGACTCTTAGAAGATATATGTTTGCTGTAAGATATTCAGAAATATCTCCAGGTCCTAAAGATTGCCAGGTTCAAATCATCCTGTCACTGGGTTCAGGGTCCAATCCAGACCAGTGAGAAGCTGTGCCACCACTTGCCCTGCAACCCTGGGTGCCTTACAATGCCTTGCTGATGTAGCACCCAGCCTGGGACACTCACAACCAGCCTACAAGCACATGGGTGACACCCTGAGTGTCTGTGTGCTAGACAGCCCTAGTTCAACAGTTCTGACCTCAGCAGTCTGTCCACAGCCCCAAAGCCCTAGACCCTTATCCTATGCCTAGAATTGATGATATGCTGGATAGCATAAACAAAGCTAAATATCTCACCTCTTTTGAGTTAGTGAAGGGATACTGGCAAATTCCTTTAGACAATGATGCACAGGAAAAATCTGCTTTTGTTACTGATGTGGAACTGTATGAATTCAAAATGTTAACATTTGGGTTAATTAATGCAGGAGCCACTTTTCAGAGGCTGGTCAACCGAGCATTAAATGGATTACAGGACTTCACAAGGGCCTATGTCCATGATATAATGGTGTTTAGCAACATCTGATCACAAGAAACACTTGGGGATTGTGTTGTCAAAGATTAATTGGAGGAGCCAGAGTACCTTATTTGGGACATTGGGTAGGTGGTGGTCAAATCTCATCTGACCCGTTAAAGGTTGAAGCTATTGTTAATTGGCCTGTGCCTCAGACCCAAAAACAGGTGCAATCTTTCATAGGTCTTGTAAACTATTACTGAGAGTTTGTGTGTGGGTTCAGTGATATTGCAGGTACAATCACAGACTTATGGAAAGACAAAGCCAAACAATATAGTATGGTCAAATACATGTCAAGAGGGGTTTGATCAGGTGAAGAAAATCTTGTCTGAAAAGCCGGTTCTCGCTAGTCCACACTTTGACAAAATATTTGAGCTATACACAGACATGTCAGACATCAAATTAGGTGCTGTACTAATGCAATCATGGTAGAGTTACAAGAAACACCTCACTTAAGCAAGAAAATGACACCGGCTGAACAGAACTATTCTGTTATAGAAAGAGAATGCTATGCCATAGCGTCGGCAGTTACACAGCTCAGGCCCTACTTCTTTAACAAGAAATTCAGGGTCCTAACTCATCACTATCCATAAGTGTGGTTACATAAAACTAAAGGCTCCAATTCCAAAGTACTACAATGGAGCATGATGCTTCAAGAATATGTTATGGAAATTGTACATATAAAATGGGGGAGGGGACGACACGGTGGCAGATGCCCTGTCCAGGGAAATGGGCTCTAATCTGCTGCCTCTGGGTCAACCAGTGGCTAACCATTTTGCACCTTTGTAAGAGAGGGAGGTGCGATACAAAGTACCCTCAATTCACATCCTACACATGATTCTAATGATCTTTGTAGAAAATATGCCTTGTGAGGTATTATTTGAAAACTGAGAGTTTGCTGGTCAATAACATAATGGTAAAATGTATGTACCAATATTATAGATAAGGTTATGAACCCTCCTTGTAGGATGTCACTCACATATGTTCAAGACAAGATGCTCTTGCCTAGGTAAAGCTGTTAAATAGGTCTAACCCAGAGAAAGGAATGTAGTTTCCGCACCTCGGAGTTACTTCCAAAATACTTTGAAAGACAATGAAAATGTATAAACAGACCCATCAAACTATCACAGCAAGGGAAAGAGATTGACAATCACATATCTAATGTTCATTCAATTGCACTGGAGGGGTCAGAAACTAAATAATTTGCATTTTAGCAGATAACTCCAGAGGGGAAAGAAGTAGCAGGACACTTCCAACGAGACAAACTCCATGTTGCCCACCTCACAGCTGGAAATAAACTTTTGTCTGGAGGTATCTTTCAGAAGAATCCATTTAAAAGGCTCATTGGACTATAAAAAAGAGAGGCAAGGAAACCTCATGTTATCTATCTTTCACCTAAGACAACAAAGGTACTAGCCCTTTGACTTTGGGGGACAGATCCTGACCCGGGGTTTGGTCAGCCATCCTGATGAAAACATGTGGTGAGAATTTTACATTGAACCAAGTCTAGTTTGTTAAGTTTTAGTTACCAGAAAGCATTTTATCTTTATTTCTATTTATGTCCATCTACATGCACCGGCACAACCCCCTTGAATTTCAGGGATAGGAAGGAAAGAGGGTAGATTATTTTCAAATTGGATTAAACTTCTCTATTTCAAAACTGCCACCACAGTTTTGGCTGAGTTGGATAGAAAGCCAGATGGGGCTTGCTCCTAGTTCCAGTCCAAATGCAGCCAAAATCTCCCAACAAGAAGCCATTCATGGGCAGCTGTGGCACAATATAGCAGAAATCTTGTGAGACATCTGGTCTTGCATAATTTCCATTCAAGATAGCAAAAATGTCACAAAAAGAGCTCATGAGGTATCAGTGCAGTTGAATTCAAATTTGAACCCAAACTCTAGCCTTGATTCTACCTTGAACCCAAGCCCCAAATCTCAATTACACTCAATCCATATCTGAACATCGTCTCCTCAACTCATCTTTAGTATGTTATACTATAATTATAACATGGAGCTATCCATGTCACAAAGATGTGTCTGAGAAGTCAATAGTTGACAAATGCTTTTTCCCCTCCTGCAGTTAACTCAAAAGCAACTGAATGGATTTTTATAAAACTTTTCTCACCAAAAAACCACCGCACCCACACCTGGAAGAAATTACAACCCAAAAGGTAATTGTAGGGAAAATGGTAAGTGAATGGAACGAAGAGCCCAGACCTGCAATTGTCACTTATGCATTACTCTCATTGAAGTCTGGGGGAGATTTGCATATAGGAAGACTGCAGAATCAGATCTCCAAAATCAATGTGCCATCTCAGTCTTAACTACAAAGCTGCTTGTTAAAGAACACAAGGCCATCATTTCTTTCCAGGTTCTGCTGAACTCAGTACATTGCACAAAAGGAAAGGAACTACATGATAAATAATCCACAATCCCCTTAATGTGTGTTTCAATTGTGAACAGTGTGCAACCACAATCATTTTAACATTAAACCAATAAAGCCCTCAGTTGAACTGGACCTTACTTGAAATCCCACTTTCAAAGAGTCTTCTGCCAGTGGTTTGTTAACTTGTTCCAAAAGCCGTTCTGCCCCTTGAATGTCTTTCCTCACAGTCACTTTAACTTTCATTGGGTACAGAACATTAACCTCAAATTTTTCCTTGGAAAATGTTTTCTTTAGAGCATTCAGGGATCTGTAATTGGACTAACTGGATGGACTAAGTCCAGGAAAAAATGAAAATGAATTCTTAAGCAATGGGAAGAACTTTCAAGCTTGAGCATGTAGACTGGACAACTAAATTCTTTTCTCAGCATGTAGGCCCAGATCCTCAAAGCTACTCAGGCACCTAACTCCCACTGAAATCAATGGCAATTAGGCAGCTAAGTATTTTTGAGGATCTAGGCCCTGGACCCTGATTCAAAGCCAATGAAGTCAATGGTAATTTATTGACTACAGTGAGCTTTGAATCAGATCCTTACAGTGAGTGCTATTTTTAAAAATGGACAGTTATGCAACCATGCTATTTTTTTTTACTATGGTGTCTGTGTATTTCCTATACCATGGTATTTACAATATTCCCTAAACCATGGTCAAGCCTGCTTGTTGTTAGCTTCCTCAGAGAACTGCAAATATGGAATGTTGCTCTTTGGCACAGTTGCTTTGCCAGACAAACCCTGTATTTTTGTTTCCTTCATTAGGAGGCCCTGGAACTCAGATTCAAGCATAAAAGAAATACAGGTGATTTCGTTTTACTTTCCCTCAAACATTTTATGACTCTCAGGAAAGCAACAGAAAGAGGACTGTACCTTGGAGAGAAATTTCTTCGTGGCTAAGATTTTAAAAAATGGGAGTCCAAAGTTAGGCTCAAAAATGCTAGTGAAAATAATCTCCCAGGCTTGGTATGTTTGAACATCAGGCCACTTATTTAGTGCCTAAGTATGCACAATGGATCAGATACTCAGGTGGTGTATATCACCATAGCTCCATTGAGATTAATGGAGCTACGATGATTTATATCACCTGAGGATAAGGACAGTTGTTTCTTTCAGTCACTCAAGATGTGTTTTGAATTGATATTTCAGTAGCTGTGCTTCCTTCTTGCTTGAGAGCTTGAACAATCTTTTTTCTCCCAGTGTCATTGCAAGTCTTATCTATCAATCTGCGATAGTGAACACAGTACAGTGGACAGTTATTGTTACAGGCTCTCTCTATAACTGGACCAGTAATGTGGAATATGGTCTATTGCTAAGTATTTGTTTATCAAGTCAAGCTATGTTCACTATTGGCTGGTTGAAGTCCAAATTGCAGTTGATTTGTCTGTACAGTATTCTAGTGTAAACATGACACCCAACAAGCCTGCCATTCTTCAGATCAGTTTCCTCCCTCCTTAGGGAGCATGGCATGAGGACAATAAGTATGTTGTTCTGGCTTTCTGTGCAGTGCTGACTGTACACATTTTTCTCCATCCGTTAGGAAGTCAATTGTAATTTCATATTTTCTAGCTTTCCTTTTGTTCCCCTCTCTCCTTCTAGTACTTGTTCAGCTTCTTCCTTGGTGGTTTTTGGACTAATTCCTCATTGTTCAAGGCTACTTTAGCACTTGTGTAATGGGTTGAAGCCCCTTCCAGTGCTATAGCCTACTTCCCCCTGCTCAAAGCAGAGCTGCTGAAAAAGCTTTTGCTGTGGTTCAAAAGCCGCAGACTGGAGCTATTTTTCAGCCCCCAGGTTTATATGGGACCAGACTGGAAGATACTGAGAATTCTAGAAGAATTCTGTGACATTAGTGGGTGTGGTAATCCAGGGCCAGATTTTCAAAGGTATTTAAGTACCTGAAGAAGCAGATAGGCGCCTTGTGAGATTTTCAAAAGTACCTAAGTATGTTAGGTGCCTACCTCCCAGTAATTTTAATGGGAGTTATTTTAATGGGAGTTAGGTGCCTAACCTGCTTAGATGCTTTTACAAATGTCACTAGGCACCTACCTGCATCTTTAGGCTAAACAACTCAGAAAACAACTCAATACTCAGCTCCCCAGAGGATGCTCTATATGTGAAAAAAACAGGCGGTCATAGGAAGACTTCTGGCCAAATGCAACCTACAGTATGCAACAATGTGGCCAATAACTATCCCTTCTTTTGAGTATGAAAGTATGTTTCATAGATACTGCACAACCTAGTATGCCACGATTCTCTATTTTGGTCTAAGCACCCTGTAGTCTCTGAATGCTACACTCCAGTCTCATGACAGCCATTGCAATCTGCCACACTTCTACACAAACCAGGTGTGACCCTGAAGCTCATGGAAAATTGCTAATGGAGCCCTTAGTTTGGCTCCAACTATGCTAACTATAATTGTACATTTGTTTTTAGTTAAATAGTTTATTTCAACGAAAAATATAGCAAATTTGTGATTAAAAATAATTCCAGTCATTCAGATCTATATTCATCACCAAGTAGCATAGGCACATTTCCTGATCATTTACAACAGTAGCCTTATTCCATTGAGAAATCATCTCTAGGAAGTACATTTTCCTTCGCAAACCAAGTCCAAGATCTCACAGGAGCCAATAGGAGCTCAGATACTACAGTAATGGGCGTGGCATAAAAACAAGGTTAGATTAGCTAAAGACATGGATAATAACCAGTGGTGGTCTCTTCCCTAACTCTATTTCACTTCCCAAACCACTGGCATAAACCTCATCTCTTACAGAGTGCTAAATACTAGCTATTTCTGCAACGGGCCAAGCCATTATGTGCGCATAGAATAGCCTGGAACCCCCTCCCATGCTACTCCTAGGAAGAGAATGAGAATTTGACCAAACATTCTTAAAATCTGTCCATAATATGCCTTCCCACCCCCACGTGCTATGGACTGAACTGTATTTCTAAAGAGTGTAATTAAGTCTCACACAATGGTTATGAGCTTTGGGAGCTCCAAGAGAAAATCTCTCTACACATGTGGCCACTGACTGACATATCAAAACACTTTTATCACAACATTAAAAAAGCAAACAAACCAACCTTTGCATTTTGCTAGGTGAGAGGCGAGAGGGAAAGAACAGATATATAAACACAAGAGATCCTGCACTATGCTCTGTGTGTGTGTGCGCACATGCTGAAGGACAAAGGAGGGAAAGCTATAGGAATATTATTCCCTCCCTTGCACACACATCACCCTCTTCCTTCCTTCCTACCAAGAATAACAGCATATCTAATCTATCCATCCATTAACAATGTGCCCATCACCATGATATCTAGGCATCCTTGGTTTGCCTATCCTGTCACTCACTCTTCACCAAGCTATACACCAAATGGTTTCCATCTCCCTTAAAACAGATGATCAAAATTCAGGATAAACCCAGGCAACGGCTATAGGGTTCACACTCATTGCCTTGTGCGAGGTTTCCTCTCACCCCCACCACATCTGAACTGAAAAAAAAAACAAAAAAACCCCACAGAGACTAAGTTTGGGAGGCCAACCAGACAGATTCTATTGTGCTTGCAGGATCCCTCCATATAATGTTCCCAGCTTTGGTTCCAGAGTCCTGACTGTCCTTCTAAACAAGGGTCTCTTCTGTGGATCTGTGATACAACTGTTGCCAAGTGAGTCATTAAGAGAGATATTTTAATGGGACATCTAGACTTGGCAGTGGACAAAGCCCAAGGTCTATCCAGCAGACTACCAGCACAATGTAACTCTTGTAACAAATAAAAGGAGTGCACTCATTTTTTAAACTACCTGATACCTATTAAAAAGAACACGGGCTGGCACAATTTTAACAACAGATGGGGCTCCCCATATTTCCTTCTCTTCCCTCCACTGCCACACTACAAACAGTTCGTTGTTAGACTGGATATGAACTTTGTGGGTTGGACGGCGGGAGCTCTCTTCTGTGCTATACTGAAATTAAAATTTAAATTTTTATAAATAATTTTTCTTGGAGCTGGTCAACATCTATTGTTGTTCACGTCAGGGTGACACCATCATGACATCATAACATGGCATAGCCAATGAAGGGTAAAATCAATGACTGTGCCTGCATGCTATGAATCTATTGTCCTTGGTAAAATGAGGAGCCATTTGAGAGCTATGGCAGTGCCAGTCTGTTTGGGTGCAGACAATGGGCATCATCTTCTCCTCCATCCATGTCACCATCTTTCCCTTTTCCAAAGGGCCTCCAAAGATAAAAATGAAATTGACAATCGTTTTCCAATTCAAACTGATCCTGATTCTTCTAGTCATTTTGTAATTAATTGAAGATGGTGTGAATGAGATGTTTATTGGCTGGCAGGAGGTTCGCTGTAAATAATAGTGATAGATGGATAATCTTTCCTCCTGATAAGGGAGGCAACTCAACATGGGCCCCTGGCACTCATCTCAGCTTCATGTGAGCTTAGAGCTGTGACAATGTATAAAGACTATAAAGTACACGCCCTTGTTAATGTCAGCTCATACTTAAGTTGCATGGAATTGATCCAGATTGTCCATGAAGATAGGATGGTTCGATTTGTGACCTAAGGTTTATTGTTCTATAACAAGAAATCTGATCTGTTTAAACACCTAGACATGCTTCTTCCCAGTTACTCCCATTCATCACAGCTGTCAATGCTTCTCTGAAAGAGAAATGAGCCTCAGGCATGGGATACAGCATTATAGAAGACCTACGAATGCTATTGCCAAGGGAATAAATTGATCCTGTTTCACTGGGGTTTGTACATGCATTATGAAAGTCCTGCATCTACTGAATGATAAGTCACTGTTCATACCACTTATAAAGGAGACCATGTTTGAGAACCACATACCATGCTGACTTTAATTATCCCAAATATGGGAGTAATGGATTTGGACTAGTTCACTCATCCAGCTGGATGGATTTAAGCAACTGGTGCTGAGTATCAGATTGGAGTCAATCAAAATACATCAAAAGATAACAGAAGAGTCAGAGGTCTAAATTCTTCTCTCATTTTCACATGTGCAGTCTCACTGACTTCTCATGCCTTTATTTTTGTTTTTAACAAAAAGCAAAAACAATCTTTTCATCTAAACATCCTGTGAATGCCATTTGCCTCACCACAATAACTATCTTATGGAGGAAAACAAGGAAACTCTACACTTTCTAGTATTTTTTAAAAGTAGGTCAGCATGAAAGTTCTGTCCATACTCTACCACATTCCACAGCTAGACAAGTTTGGCCTTCATTTTCCTGCTCTGAAATGAATATCTTTTTCCTCTTTCCCTAGACAGAGCCGATCATTTTTATCATACCTCAGCTTCAAAACTTGGTAAACGATCCTAATGCTACGGAAGTTTCATCCAAAACACATCTCTTCCTAGATTTGCTCCAGATATCCTTTCTAGTTTAAACAGACTCAAATGATCATCTGCTTTGATCCTTTCTCCGTCAGCTCTACTTGGGGCACTGTATCTTCAGGGCTTGTAGCTTATAAAGAAAAAAAGACCACTATATTTTTGATATGCCTTTAATGTAATCTTCCAAAGTATCTTTGATTTTTAAATTCTGTTCAACTCTTTCACCATTAACCTTGATTTCATTTAGGAAATAAAGTAACTACAGTTTTCTTGGAACGCTGATTTAGAAATCTTGTCTTTTCTTGCATTAGTTTTCTTCTCTTTAGTTGGAGACCTAAGTGAGAGATTACAAGGAAGTGGTCAGTGTTTAAAATTAATTTTCAGCATGAAACTTTTGGTAGGCCAATTCTTTTCCACGTTAACATTTTCCATCTAACTTCACAACTTGCTTGTTAAAACATTAAGCTGCTGGCAGATGGGATGGCTCGAGAGATTAGTAATGAACCATAGAGACCTTCACTAGTAGATCAGTGGTTCAAATCCTGTACAGGTTTGGTGTGGTTTAAGTTGTTACTAGAGGATGACTGTTTGGTGGCCTCAGTCCATCTCCTAGTAAACAAATCTTCACCTCACAAGAGAAACAGCTGCACTTCCCTTCCCCCCCCCCAGTCTCAGCAGAAAAGTGCCAAGGGTTGATTGGGCCATTTTTTGTCAGCCAATTTATATGTAGATAGTATAGCAGCTGGAGTTTGCCACACCATACATGCCAGAGTCAAAAAAGAATCATTGACGGGCAAGGTGATTTTGTCGTGAGATGTATGAAGGATGTCCAACAGGGAATGTTGGGGTCCCTGTATCTTTTCCAATGGAATTTGTAAGGTCTCTGCTGTATGTTCCATAAAGCCTTGAAACAAATGGGTGTAAGATGGTGGGAGAGGCATGACAGCCTCATCTGATGAGGAGGAGGATTTGTGGGAAGGTGGTGTTTCTTCTTCCTCAGCTGGCTCTGCTCCTTTATAAAATCTTCCTATGGAGCAGGTCCCACGCGCTGAGGTTGTTTTTCCTGATGTGCCCTCTTACAAGATGGGACCCTGTAGAACTGGTCATCACAAGGGGCCCCTGGTTTCCAATAAGCCCACTGTGGTGGGGCATAAAGCAAGGAGGCAGGGCCCCAAAGTTGTCTGTACCAGGATAGCCAGGTGAGCGTTTCTCCTGCTGAGAGTTTCCTCCTCAGGGTGTACTTCAAGGGATGGAGGCTGGAAGGACAAGGAACCTTGTATAGACACCTTGAATTGGATGAGCTATTATCACCCATATCTATGAGAGGGGCAAATTCTGCCGGTACAGATGGTTGAGTTGGTACTGGGGTCTGGAGAGGGTCCTGTAATTGTGGCAGTACCTGGAGGTCTAGTTGGTTGGTTGGTTGGCTGGTGAGACAGCACAGGAGGATGTAGTGTTGCTTACCAGCTGGAAATATCTCTCTGTAACCTCAAAGACTTTGTGTGGGGATGGTGACTGTGTTGGTTCTAGAGGATGAGTCACCGCTGAAGTAGGATCAGAGGATAAATAGGAGTGAGTTGGTACCAGTGGAGAGTGTCTCTCAATAACCCCGCAGTGATTCAGGCTATTATAGGATTCAAAGGTCTTCATGGAATAGCAGCCTGAAAGGTACCAGGGACTCTGGATAGGGTCTGGAGTCCCTGTGTTTTGAAGGCACTGAGAACAGTGCTGGTACTGCTCCAAGTTGTTTACCTGATGATTCTCACTATATGGCACAATCTTCTTAGCTAGTGCCATGGTCTTGATACCAGAGGTGATGGAAGCCTCAGCAGTAATTGTGTGATATGTGAGATCTCCTGAGACCCAGAGTGAGGGGATGACATCTCCCTTGTCTTATCCCATTCTGGAGAATGGGATCTTTTATTCTTTGAGAGTCTGGATGGTTCTGAAGGTGCCCCTGGGGTCTTTCCTTACCATTGTAGCAGACACTGTTGCTAAGGCTCTCTGGTCAATTGGATCCAAGGTACAAGGGAGTGAATTGGACCCCACGGGTCTCAGAAACTGCTCCGTTATCAGGAATTTTAGTCTGTCCTCCCTCAATTTCTTAGGTCTGCACTTAAAACCTGAGCAGATCTTATGTTTGGAGGGCATGAGTCTCTCTCCCAGAGGCAGCTTGAATGTCCTTTGCTGTGGGGAAAAGACCTATGGCAAGTCTGGCAGGGTTTGAAGCCCAGGGTCTCGGGCACAACCTATACATGAGGCCATGGATCAAGACATGTGGGAAAAAGCCCAAATTAGCAAATGAAGAAGGTAAGAGGAACAACCCTCACACACACATTGCCCAAAAGCACAATCAGTGCTAAATAACAGAAAACGCCAACGAAAAGATTAAGCGAGAGAGGTAACAAGCTGCATAGGAAGCTAATGGCCACTGTGATGCTCCATCTCAAGCTGCAGGCAGCTGAGAAGAACTAGAGTGGTGGCAGGTCTGCCCCTTCCCTATATACCCTTTCACCGGGACATGAAGGTATCAGAGGCACAGACAAAGACCCACAGACACTGACGATCTCCATTCAAGAGTGCAAGAGCATGCAAACATCGCGACGTGGGACACCCAAGTGACACTACTCAAAGAACAACTGAAGACTCTGTCTATTAATTTTATAAACACCCCAATGACTTCTGCTCTCCTTGGGATGACATCAGTTAAAGTTTCAAAGCAGGAGATATTTTCCCTTAGACCGTAGTGGAAAACCCATGACTTGGGAAATCTGAAATTAGACTCCACAGAAGAGTAAAAATGTACTATAGGAAAGAAACTCGCACTGACTGTCAAGAGTCCCCAGTAGGTATTTTCCATCTCTAAATTCTAAAATCCTCTGAGACTTGTTCCTTATCCTCTTGACCAAAACATCTCAAAGATGCATTCAGCGACAACTGAATGTGACAGAAGATTCACCTCCAGTGGTAAGAAGGAACAGATTAAGGCTAATCATAATCAGCATCACAAATATTCAAAGCAGTTTAAGAATTTCAAAGAACCAAAAAGTGACTTCTTTACACATCCTTGCCACATACAGGTGGCACTCAGGTAAACTTCAACTCCTTGAAAAAATCCCCCATATACAGAACTTGTATCCAAATGGGTCTCCCTTTTATTTGCAATTCCTGTCTTCTTCCCATTTCATTCCTCTTTTCCCTGTCAAATGTTTCCTGATTTTCACTTCTCATCCTTTGATGGAAGAGCTTAGAAGTCCTTATCCTGAATTCCTTACTCAGGTGAAACTCCCACTGTGGAATAACATTGTACTTGTGAACTTCTTGGGGTAATGGAAATGAATATGTCAATCATTTTCAGCCTCTGCATGGGCTCATCACCTCAGCTTGTCACCTTGGCTAAAGATCACTGGTAGAATCTAATGCTTCCTTCCCAAGAGCATTTATCATGCTACCACAATTATCTTTATAGGATATCACTCTAACACCTAAGCCACTGGACTCTCTGAGCTTCTGCCAAGATGTCATGAGGGAATTCAAACTCAGATCATCAGATATGTGCCCTTTGCACTGTTCTTTCCCATCACTCATCACATAATCTATGTGAAGCATCTCTGACAGAACAGCACATGAAGGGTGCTACATGACCTATTTACAGCACTTCTTATCCTCCACCATTTAAGTGTGTGGTCTTAACATCATAATTCCAAAGCCCCACCTCCAAACAGCCCTGAGATCAAGCATGGTTCCCAACTTGTGCCTTTAAAATTTCAGCATGGGCTCAATAGAGGACAATAACATCCTGGTCCTGCTGGAAAGTGTTCAGCATCAAGAGGACCCGTCTTTATGCTGATAACACTAAAATATACAATAATGCCAACAGCTGGTGCTACAAATGGCTTTTAAAAACGATGTTCATTCACTAAAATTCCTCTTGCTACTTTTGACATGAAACACGCAGTCTCTAATTATTCTGATCAAGACGGTGAAATACAAAAACAAACTTTAATTGTGTTTAACAGATATTTAATCAGGACTCACTGAACTACAGATTAAAGCTGAAATTCATAAACCATAATTACCCGATTGTCGCAATCTTTTTGGTCCACATTCTGCTTCCGTCTGGGCGTCTGGCACTTTGCCCCGAATTTCTTTTAGTGTCTTCTCAGCTTCATTGCTGTTCATGTTTTCCAGCAGAGATTCAGCACAGATTATAAAATATCTGTTCTTGGCAACTTTATTAGCTGTTTTTTCTTGCAAAAAGTTTATTTCTCCTACCCTGACCCTAAATTGCTGTATTAGGCATATGCTAAGGGTACTGATGACAAGAACTAGAAGCACAGATCTTCCCTCTGGGATTTGTTTGGGGAGTGTCTCCATCTCCCCCGGCTGATATACAAGATGGTCATCTCTGCAGCACTTTACCTCCATTTCTTAACCCAAGCGGATGCCCTTCCACTGTTGCTTTGCAGAGATAGAGCACTGTGGACTTCAAAGGTTGGGTCGAGGAGAAGCAGGGCTGATGCCGCTCTCAAGGATACTGTCCCCTGCAGAGCCCAAGAATTTCAATGTGTACATGCAGTCAGGAGGTAACACAATTGGGAGTTATATTACCTCTGTCAGGATTTCCACCAACTGTACAGCACTAAAGGTGGGTGCCCAGACAAAGGCAGTGCTGCTGTTGCTGGAACTATGCTCCCAGAGCCAGTGGAGCTGCAGTTGCCCATGTAGGATGGCTCTTGTCTCCATGTGAAAGTGGTCTGCCTCCCAAAGGGCCTCCAAAATCCATGGTGCTTCAAACTCGATGGGTTGGCTCCTGGAAGACGCCACAAAGGTCTCCTCACCAGCCCCCTCCTTTGGATTTGTCCATTGGAGATAAAGATCTGGCATTTAACCATCAGGAACAGTAGCTCAAGTAACTGCAGATCAGATACTGGTCCACACTGAAAGTCACTTTGCACCACCAGAGTGTTGAGGCAGAATCCTCAGCTGGCACCAAACCAGTCCAGCAAGCCTACTCAACAGTAGGGAAAAGGCTATAAAAGCTCATGCTGACAGGCTCATAACTGCTTCACCTCAGAAACCCTTGCAGGCTTGTGGGAAGGTGATGCTGTGGCAGCAGCTGTCTCCACCTCTATCCTAACCGCACAGGCTAGTCACTAAAGTGAAGAGCTTTCTTGGGGGGAATATGATGTGAAATCGCCACTGCCCCCCAGGCACATCTGTAGCTTTTTGCTCCCTCGAGGTTCAGTGAACCTCAGTTTCTCTGCCTGACAAAGCTGTGAGACTGGGTGGAAATGTGCAGAACCCTTGCTTGAACTCCCTCTGCTCTGCCCTGTCCCAGATCCCTAGCACTCTTAGCCAGTCATTAGGTCCTGTCAGTTGCAAGGTGCAGCTGGATTTTGTTACCTTGTTGTGATACCCGGAAACACAAGTTAAGCCTCTGTCCTTTTCCTTGGATCTGTTCTGAACCAGTATAGAATGACTTGAGTAATGCGACCTGCTCTTGCAAAGTCTCAGTTTTGTAAAAAAAAGTCTAAGATGCTATTTAATCAATCTATTTCCATCAGAATCATTTAGTCCTAGCCCCACTTCCTCTATTCCTCTTTACACAGATCAGCCAAATAGCCCCTCTCCCACTGCCCGGAGAACAGTTATACATCCTTTTCCCAAGCCTGGGTGGAACACCTCTTGCACAGTAGAAACACATCACACCAGCAGTAACTGAAGCACACAAGTCAAAGCATCACCCGTCTTCTAGACACTTTCTTAGGATCCTTCATCACAGAGCCACAGTAATTGGCTCTCTTGTTGCTTGTAATCCAAATTTCATAGCACTGCAATAACACCACAGGCCCAGACAAGGAGAGAATGAGACAAGGAGACATTGGTAATTTCTTCTTTCTTAGAAAGCAAAGA
This sequence comes from Caretta caretta, assembly GCF_965140235.1. Taxonomy (NCBI): domain Eukaryota; kingdom Metazoa; phylum Chordata; order Testudines; family Cheloniidae; genus Caretta; species Caretta caretta. The sequence continues at coordinate 202,385,442 of NC_134206.1, forward strand.
GCTCTCATGAAGGAAAGGCTGTAGCTTTTATTTCTTTTGCTGAACAGGATAACTTGAAGTCCAGCCTCACTGAGATCTTTACATTGCACAGACCAGTTTGAGGAGAGGGTATGTGTTATTTGGTGGCCCATTGTGCAAGGCAAATATGATTTTTTACTAACAAGTTGCTTTCCAGCTTGGCACCATCATCGTTCATCCAAGGGCTTCACTTCCACATTTAAACAGAGATAAAGAAATTGTTATACAGTGTTAGTGTCATTCTTCATTCAGACTGTTCCTCTGAAAACAGCCTACAGCCTTTGAGATGCAAAATGTATCACTTTAATGTAGTCAAGGTCCCCACTCACTGCATTGCTAAATCTATTTAGCAGATTCTTCTTAGAATAATCTGTCCCTAGATCTGAGGAAGCTCAGTGATTTTAAGTGTTTTAAGCTAATGATAATGGTTAGTACAGAGAACAGATGTACCTGACTGTGGTGTGATCTATTCTCTTAGGCTATTATGAGCTGTGTATTCATACTGACTTGGCATTTTATATCTATTTTCAAGGTGTAATGGCTGGATGGGGTGTAGTCTGTGTTTCTCCCTGATGTGTCATCATATGTGTAATTTTGGACGGTGGTGGCTGTGCCAACAATGGTGTGTGTGTGTGTGTGTATGAATTTTCCCATTTTGATGGCTGCACCAGGTATTGTGTCCGTTTGCACTTCCCCAATGCATGGTTATTGCATGCACAGGGTACTGTGTCGGCGTGTGAAAACATGCACATTTGTATATATTTCCGAGTGTGAGGCTTGTGTAACACCAACAGACCCCAGTTGTCGGCAGGCATGATTGAACCTGGGACCTCTGGAGCTTAGTGCATGAGCCTCTACCATATGAGCTAAAAGCCAATTGGCTCTTAGCTAAGGCTATAGAGCAAACTCATTTAACTCTCTCTAAGTGGTCTTGGTGCCACTAGATGGGACAGAACACCACACCCAGAAGGTGTGTGGGTTACACTTGCACAGCTGGGCTATAATGTGTGTGTGTGTGGGGGGGGGGTCATATGTTCCATAGTGTACAGGGACGGCATCAGGTACTGTAAAAAGAACAGGAGGACTTGTGGCACCTTAGAGACAAACCAATTTATTTGAGCATGAGCTTTCGTGAGCTACAGCTCACTTCATCGGATGCATGACATGCATCCGATGAAGTGAGCTGTAGCTCACGAAAGCTCATGCTCAAATAAATTGGTTAGTCTCTAAGGTGCCACAAGTCCTCCTGTTCTTTTTGATGGGTACAGACTAACACGGCTGCTACTCTGGAATCAGGTACTGTGTGAGTGTACTTTCTCCAGTGTGGTGGCTGCTTGAGACATTGTGTATGTCTGATGGTTACACTGGTTGTGCTGCCAGTGAAGGACATTTTACTACAGTGTACATCTCTGTCTACCGTGCACTGGAATAAAACTTTTTGGCCATATCCAGAAACTGTGCTTCATGTGCCGTGGACAGAATGAAGTGAAATTTCCACTGAGAATGCCTTCTGATCACACCACGGACTAGGTGCTGTTACTCCTAAGCACCTGCTCCTGTCAGTCTCTGAAGAGGATACATTATTTGGGATATGTTGCACAGGAGCTTGTACAGTTTAAGGTCTCCATTCTGCAACACATGAGAAATCTGTCCCTACTTACATGAGTTGAACCACTGACTTCAGTGGGACTACTAGTGAAAGTAAGAGTTGCAGGACTGCTCTCTCACAAAGTAAACAGAATCTTTGTTTGGTCCATGCTATCGTACTGCAATATTAGGTATTTTGATTGAATATGAATACTCATTCTTTAAACAACTCCCAAAAGCACAATTGCTACCTGGCAAGAATCCTAAAAGCAGACGCTCAATGCATACCACACATGGCCCCATCAGAGATGCTGTATCCATCCTGATTAAATGAATGGAACTTATACAAGGAAGATCCAACAAGGTTAAAGCCCAAGACTATTTAAACAACTAAAATATGGACAAGCTGGGAGGCATCGGAAAACAAGACAAGACACTAGGTACCCAACAGAGACAAGTACATTACTATCTTGATCTGGGAAGAGTAACTGAAGGCGTCAGTGCAGTTCAGGTCAAAACACTGTGGACCACCACGACATAGGTCCAAATATCATGCCTGATTTTGGGCTAAGAACCAGTGCTGACACCACAAAGCAGTTCCAGGATGCACAGCAATGCTAGAAGCACCATTGGTTAGATAAGAGGTTAACTCAAGACGTCTTCATTTCTCTGACGGTTTGCCCACATTGGCTCTGGCAGGGCCATATTAAAGCAGAGGCTCTATAGGCCTGTGCCTAGGGCCCTACCTCCTGTAGTCATATCATTACATCAACAGCAGAATCTTAGCTTTCCTTGAAAAACAATGTTTCTAGCCCACCCAACTGTAAAGAAAACTCTGAAAAATGTGCCCCAGAGCTAAACCTAGCATCCTGAAAAACACTCCCATCTCTCAATAAAACAAGTTCTGATCACCAAGTCTCTTTGGGAGCAGCCACATCTGCCTGCAAATTCACTGCAGGGTCAGTATCTAGCACTTTGCTTTATACAGTTCTTTCAGATCATTTTAATCTGAAAAGGGCTATATAAAGGTGTATTCTATTCTATTCCTGACTTTCAAGACTTCATGGCTCTATCCCCACCTTTACCTCTGTTCTCATATCCTACTACTCCCTCTCCCACATCCTATATTAGATTATACACTCATTGGACTAAGGACCTAATATTGCTTCATATCTGGAGAGCATCATGTGCCCATGGTGCTATTTAAACAAAAAACAATTATTATTACTTGGAAACTATGGAACTGAGTGCCACAACATATTATTTAGGCCAAGAATTTATTAGGATTAAAAATAGGATTAGGTATTTATATGGAGACTGAGAACATCCACAGTTATAGTATATAGGATAATAAATAATAGTAAAAAAATAAAATAATAATAATAAAGATTGTGTTCCACAGTATAAACCAACCACTAGCTATTAGGGTTAGGAAAATATTTTCCCTACAGGTGGGTTATTCTATCATTAGGCTACTTGCACCTTGCTGTGAGGTATAGATCATTGGCTACTGTCAGAGACAGGACACTGGATGAGATGAGGTGCGCAGATGAAAGGCACTATAGAAGTATGCTCATTATTATTTAATACCTATATTACAGCAGTGCCCAGAGGCCCCAGAGAGGATCAGGACCCCATTGTGCTACATATTGTACAAACACATATTAAGGCATGGTCCCTGCGTTTAGCCTATAAAAAGACAAGTTACATGTGATGAGTAGAGAGGCAAATGACAACAAAATGCACACACATTTGCAATTTCCCCTCTTTTTTTCTTATATATAGATAAAAAAAGTGCCAACTACTCCCATTTTTCCCTAAATCCAGTTATTAATTGGCAGGGTTTTTTTAATAGTTGTCACAAAAGAGGTAGGTCTTAAGGAGAGATCTGAAGAAGGAGAGGGAGCTTCCCTTAGTCAGTTCAGGGAGAGTGTTCGATGTGTAAGAGGCAGCATGGGAGAAGGCACCAAGATGTTTGTGTAAAAAGCTGACAAATGGGTGGCCATCACTGGAAGAACTGGGGTAGCAGCACAGTAAGAGACAAAAGCAGCCAGATAGGGAGGGATAGAGTTGTGAAGGGCCTTTAGGCACAGTCGAAAACCATAACATTCCAGACTTCAAAAGATCCATACACAAAGCTGGAACATAAGAACGGCCACACTGGGTCAGACTAATGGTCTATCCAGCCCCGTATCTTGTCTTCCAACAGTGGCGGGTGCTCGATACTTCAGGGAGAATGAACAGATCAGGGTAATTATCAAGTGATTGTCCCCTATCAGCCAGTCCCAGCTTCTGACACTTAGAGGTTTATGGAAACACTGAGCATTGGGTTGCATCCCTGACCATCTTGGCTAAAAGCCATTGATGGAGCTGTCCTCCATGAACTTATCTAATTCTTTCCTGAATTCAGCCATACTTTTGGCCTTCACAACATCCACCGGCAAGGAGTTCCACAGGCTGACTGTGCACTGTGTGAAGAAGTATTTCCTTATGTTTCTTTTAAACCTGCTATTAATTTCACTGGCTGATCCTGGTTCTTGTGTTATGTGAAAGGGTAAATAACATTTCCCTATTCACCTCCTCACCATACATGATTTTATAGACCTCCATCATATCCCCTCTTAATCATCTCTTTTCTAAACTGAACAGTCCCAGTATAATCTCTCTTCATATGGAAGCTGTTCCATACCCTTAATCATTTTAGTTGCCCTTCTCTGTACCTTTTCCAATTTTAATATATTCTTTTTGCGATGAGGCAACCAGAACTGCATACAGTATTCAAGGTGTAGGCATATCATGGATTTATATAGTAGCATTATGACCTTTTCTGGCCTATTATCTATCCCTTTCCTAATGGTTCCTAACATTCCATTAGCTTTTTTGACTGCCGCTGCATGTTGAGCGAATGTATTCAGAGAACTATCCACAATGACGCCAAGATCTCTTTCTTCAGAGGTAACAGCTAATTTAGACCCTATCATTTTGTATGTCTAGTTGGGATTATGTTTTCCAATGTGCATTACTTTGCACTTATCAACATTGAATTTCATCTGCCATTTTGTTGCTCAGCCACCCAGTTTTGTGAGATCTCTTTGTAACACTTTTCAGTCAGCTTTGGACTTAACTATCCTGAGTAATTTTGTATCGTCTGCAAACTTTGGTGAAGGACCTTGTCAAAGGCCTTCTGAAAGTTCAACTACATTATATCACCTGGATCACCCTTTTCTACATGCTTGTTGACCCCCTGAAAGAATTCTAATAGACAGGTGAAGCTGATTTCCCTTTAGAGAAGCCATGTTAACTCTTCCCCAACATATTGCGTTCATCTTTGTGTGTGATAATTCTGTTCTTTACTATAGTTTCAACCAATTTGCCTAGTACTGAAGTTAGGCTTACCAGTCTGTAATTGCCAGGATCATCTCTGGAGCCTTTTTTAAAAATCGGCATTAAATTGGCTATCGTCCAGTCATCTGGTACAGAGGCTGACTGAAGCGATAGGTTACATACCACAGTTAAAAGAAAAGGAGGACTTGTGGCAGCTTAGAGACTAACAAATGTATTTGAACATAAGCTTTCGTGAGCTACATGATGCATGCATCCGATGAAGTGAGCTGTAGCTCACGAAAGTTTATGCTCAAATAAATTTGTTTGTCTCTAAGGTGCCACAAGTCCTCATTTTCTTTTTGGGGATACAGACTAACACGGCTGCTACTCTGAAACATACCACAGTTAGTAGTTCTGCAGTTTCATATTTGAGTTCCTTCAGCATTCTTGCATGAACACCGTTTGGTTCTGTGATTTATTACAATTTAATTTACCAGTTTATTCCAAATCCTCATCTACTGACATCTCAATCTGGGACAGTGCCTCAAATCTGTCACCTAAAAAGGATGGTTTAGGGGTAGGAAACTCCCTCGCATCCTCTTCAGTTAAGACAGAAGCAAAGAATTCATTTAGCTTCTCTGCATTGGCCTTGTCTTCCTTGAGTGCTCCTTTAGTAACTCTGTCCTTCAGTGGCCCCACTGATTGTTTGGCAGGATTCCTCATTCCGCTGTACTTTAAAAAAAATTGTTGCTGTTACTTTGTGTGTCTTTTGGTATTTGCTCTTCAAATTCTTTTTTGGCCTGCCTGATTATACTTTTACACTTGACTTGCAAGAGTTCATGCTCCTATTTTCCTCAGTAGGATTTTACTTCCAATTTTTAAAAGAATTTTTTTGTCTCCAACTGCCTCTTTTACTCTTTTGTTTAACCATGGTGGCTTTTTTTTGGTCCTCTTCCTTTTTTTTTAATTTGTGATATACATTTAGTTTTAGCCTCTATTATGGTGTTTTTAAAAGCTTCCAGCAGCTTGCACGCATTTCACTCTTGCGATTGTTGCTTTTAATTTCCATTTAACTAGCTTCCTCATTTTTGTGTAGTTCCCCTTTTTGAAGTTAAATGCTGCTGTGATGGGCTTTTTTGGTATTTTCCCACATAGAAGGATGTTACATTTAATTACATTATGGTTGTTATTACTGAGCAGTTCAACTATATTCACCTCTTGGACCAGATCCAAAGACTAGCGGCTCTAAGAAGCAGTCATTAATGGTATCTAGAAATTTTGTCTCTGCATGCTGTCCCGAGGTGACATGTACCCAGTGAATATGGGGATAGTTAAAATCTCCCATTATTATTGGGTTTTCTGTTTTTTAGCCTCCCTAATCTTCTTGAGCATTTCACTATCACCATCCTGGTTAGGTACATTCTTATTACTACACTCTTATTCTTCAAACATGGAATTTCTATTCACAGACATTCTATGATACAGTTTGATCAATTAAAGATTTTTACTGTATTTGTATATATGTTTTCGTTCACAAATAGTACCATTCCTCCACCAGAACGACCTTCTCTGTCATTCCTGTATATTTTGTACCCTAATATGACCATGTCCCATCGATGATCATTGTTCCACCAAGTTTCTGTGATGCCTATTATGACCAATATCTTCATTTATTACCAAGCACTCAAGTTCATCCATCTTAGTACTTAGACTTCTAGCATTTGTATACAAGCACTTATAAAATTTGTCAGTATTTAGCTGTCTGCCTTCATGTGATGTAACTGAATTGGACTCTTTTTTTGTTTGACTGTTTCTCAGTTCCTAGCCATACTATATCAACTTCTATTTTCTCCTCTTTACTAGGATATAGAGTATCCCCTTTAATAAATCCTCCCCTATAGCACGTCTGTCTGAACCGTGCGCTGCTACATGCCTGTCAGCTTTCCCCCAGCCCTTAGTTTAAAAACTCTTCTACAACATTTTTAATTTTACATGCCAGAAACCTGGTTCTGTTTTGGTTTAGATGGAGTTCATCCTTCCTGCATAGGCTCCTCCTTTCCCAAAAGGTTCCCCAGTTCTTAATAAACCTAAATCCTTCCTCTGAATACCATTGTCTTATCCACGCATTAAGACTCTGCGGCTCTCCCTGTCTAATTGGCCCTATACATACATACATACTATTTCCCCTTGTTTATTCCTCCCCCCTCCCCCCCCACAGTTCCTCAGACGTTCTTGTTAACTCCTGGAAATGTGCTGGAAATGGCCCACCTTGATTATCACTTCAAAAGGTTTTCTCTCCCCCGACCCCACTCTCCTGCTGGTAATAGCTCATGTTAAGTGATCACTCTCCTTACAATGTGTATGATAAACACCCATTTTTTCATGGTCTGTGTGTATATAAATCTCCTCACTGTATTTTCCACTTTATGCATCCGATGAAGTGAGCTGTAGCTCATGAAAGCTTATGCTCAAATAAATTGGTTAGTCGCTAAGGTGCCACAAGTACTCCTTTTCTTTTTGTGAATACAGACTAACACGGCTGCTACTCTGAAACCATACATAGAACTGGAAGCATTTCAGAGAATGCTATCATGGAGGTCCTGGACTTTAATCTCTTTTGTAGCAGCCTAAATTTGGCCTCCAACATCTCCCTCCTTATCACTGGTACCTTCATGTACCAGGACCACCGGCTCCACCCCAGCACTGCACATAGGTCTATCTACATGTCTGAAGAGGCACACAACCTTTGCACCTAGCAGGCAATTTACCATGCATTCTCCCAGCCATCACAAACCCAACTATCTATATTTCTAATAATCGAATCCCACATTACTATTACTTTTCTCTTCCAAATAACTTGGATCCCCTAACCATGAGCAGTATCCTCAGTGCGAGAGGATACCATGACATCATCTGGAAGGAAGATCCCAACTATGGGATTGTTTCACTTCACTCCAGCTTGATGTTCTCCATCCTCAAGACTTTCTTCCTCCTCAACTGCACAGAGGAGCAGTTTATTATGCCCCTGAAAGTCTCCTCTGTGTACCTCTCTGTCTTCCTTAGTTCCTTTGGTTCAGCAAGTCTGGTCTCAAGAGCCTGTACTCGGTCTCTGAGGGCCGTAAGTTGCTTGCACAGAAATGCACACATATGCCATCAGCCCATGTCATAAATATAAAGGGAAGGGTAAACCCCTTTGAAATCCCTCCTGGCCAGGGGAAAGCTCCTCTCACCTGTAAAGGGTTAAGAAGCTAAAGGTAACCTCGCTGGCACCTGACCAGAATGACCAATGAGGAGACAAGATACTTTCAAAAGCTGGGAGGAGGGAGACAAACAAAGGGTTTGTGTCTGTCTGTGTGCTGCTCTTGCCAGAGACAGAACAGGAATGGAGTCTTAGAACTTTTAGTAAGTAATCTAGCTAGGTATGTGTTAGATTATGATTTCTTTAAATGGCTGAGAAAAGAATTGTGCTGAATAGAATAACTATTTCTGTCTGTGTACTTTTTTTGTAACTTAAGGTTTTGCCTAGAGGGGTTCTCTATGTTTTGAATCTAATTACCCTGTAAGATATCTACCATCCTGATTTTACAGGGGGGATTTCTTTATTTCTATTTACTTCTATTTTTTATTAAAAGTCTTCTTGTAAAAACTGAATGCTTTTTCATTGTTCTCAGATCCAAGGGTTTGGGTCTGTGGTCACCTATGCAAATTGGTGAGGCTTTTTATCCAACATTTCCCAGGAAAGGGGGGGTGCAAGTGTTGGGAGGATTGTTCATTGTTCTTAAGATCCAAGGGTCTGGGTCTGTAGTCACCTAGGCAACTTGGTGAGGCTTTTTACCAAACCTTGTCCAGGAAGTGGGGTGCAAGGTTTTGGGAAGTATTTTGGGGGGACAGACGCGTCCAAACAGCTCTTCCCCAGTAACCAGTAATTGTTTGGTGGTGGTAGCGGCCATTCCAAGGATAACGGGTGTAATATTTTGTACCTTGGGGAAGTTTTGACCTAAGCTGGTAAAGATAAGCTTAGGAGGTTTTTCATGCAGGTCCCCACATCTGTACCCTAGAGTTCAGAGTGGGGGAGGAACCTTGACATGGTGGCACAGTGGTGGGATTAACCTGAAATCATCTGCGATCCAGTTGAGATTTTTTGAACTAGAAATACAGATTTTAAAAAGGAAATTTTTTTTTCTTTGGAAAGAAAGTCCAGAAAGCAGCTTTGAAACTTTGGCCAAGCAGAGACAAAAGGGGATTATCTTGTGAATTGCAGGTTTTTTTGCCTGGAGGCAGGGTACTTAACTCCTGCAGGGAAATTCACAGTCTTCCAACCCATTGTTTTTTTTTTTTTTCTTTTCTTCCTAAAAGTAAATAGGGGGTGTGTGTTCTACCCATTTGCTTTTTCTTTGGGCTGGGTAAGCAGGTTTCCAAGCAGTTGGAGGTTTTTTGCTTTAATTTGGGCCCAGAGCAGAGACAAGGGAATTGTCTTTTTCTGTAGGCTGACAATCACTATCAGAGAATAGGTATTCTATTGCAGCACAGCAAAATTTTACAGCCAAGTTTTGTTTGTTTATTTCTAAACCTCGGGTGTAAAGTTAGTTAAAAACAGAGAGGTTAGAATGACCAAATCCTCAGCTCGACTACAGCTGGAATTAGCCAAATTTCAGGCTGAGGAAAGACAAAGGGAACATGAAAGACAGATAGAACTCATGCGGCTGAAGAAGGAACAAGAAAGGGAGGCAGCGAGAGAAGCAGAACAACACCAAGCGGCTGCTCACAGGAGAGCTATGGAAGCAAGGGACAAAGAACTGGAGGAGAAGGAAAAAGAGAGGAAGTATGTGGAGGAGATGGAGAAGATAAAGGCCCAGCAGAATATACCAACAAACCCTAGCAATCCTTCTCCAGGTACCACTTCCCATCCCAGAAAGTTCCCCACCTACAAGGCAGGTGATGATACTGAGGCCTTCTTAGAAAACTTCGAAAGGGCCTGCCTTGGGTACAACATCTCTACTGACCAATACATGGTAGAGCTGAGGCCGCAGCTCAGTGGACCCTTAGCTGAGGTGGCAGCTGAAATGCCTAAAGAACACATGAACAAGTATGAACTGTTTAAATCCAAGGCAAGAGTCAGAATGGGGATAACACCCGAGCAGTCTCGTCGGAGGTTCAGAGCCCTAAGGTGGAAACCAGACGTGTCATTTACCCGACATGCCTACCACATTGTGAAACATTGGGATGCCTGGATATCAGGAGCAAGTGTTGAATCTCCAGTAAATTTGCCCTTCCTAATGCAAATGGAACAATTCTTAGAGGGTGTTCCTGAGGAAATAGAAAGATACATCCTAGATGGGAAACCCAAAACTGTAATTGAGGCAGGAGAGATTGGAGCCAGATGGGTGGAGGTGGCAGAGAAGAAGAAAACTGGTCGCAGTTGGAGCGGAGACCAGAAGGGACCACCCCAGACCACACCTTATTACCGGGGGCCGCCCAAAGCCCCACCTACCTCCCAAAGAACCCTCCAGACCCCTTATCGTCCCACCACCCCGTTCTCCAGCAACCCTCCTCGCCCCAGTGACCCGTCAGCTGGACGATGTTTTAAGTGTAACGAGCTGGGGCATGTAAAGGCCAACTGCCCCAAGAACCCCAACAGATTACAGTTCATTGCACCGGAATCACACCAGAGGTCCACAGGCCCAGATACCTCCCAGATACCCTTGGAGCGGAGGGAAACTGTGAGTGTGGGTGGGAAGAAGGTCACCGCGTGGAGGGACACCGGAGCACAAGTGTCAGCTATCCATGCTTCCTTAGTGGACCCCAATTTAATCAACCCAGAGATCCAAGTGACGATTCAACCCTTCAAGTCCAACTCTTTCAATTTGCCTACAGCCAAGTTACCTGTCCAGTACAAGGGCTGGTCAGGACTGTGGACTTTTGCAGTCTATGATGATTATCCCATCCCCATGCTGTTGGGGGAGGACTTGGCCAATCATGTGAAGCAGGCCAAGAGGGTGGGAATGGTCACCCGCAGCCAGGCTAAACAAGCCGTGAGGCCTAGCTCTGTTCCGGAAACTTCTATCAGGACCCAGTCAGAGGTGATGGACCCGGACCCCAGGCCAATGTCTGCAACAGCAGTAGTGGATCCAGTCCCAGAGACCCAGACGGAACCAGTCCTAGAACCGGAACCAGCCGAACAACCAACACCAGACCCCGTGTCAGCACTGAATCCAGTACTTGCAACCTCAACACCAGAGGGCCCCACCGAACCTGAACTGGCAGCAGCCGATAACCCTACACAAGAGGCTCAGCCGGAGCCTGAATCCCAACATAGCGCACCAGCGGAGAGCGGTTCACAGTCAACAGAAACAGCTCCATCCCCTATATCGCTTCCAGAGGGACCAAGCCTAGGTCCACAATCCCATGAGGAACTGATGTCTCCAGCATCAAGGGAACAGTTCCAGACCGAACAGGAAGCAGATGAAAGCCTCCAGAGAGCTTGGACGGCGGCACGGAGCAACCCACCGCCTCTCAGCTCTTCTAATCGATCCAGGTTTGTTGTAGAAAGAGGACTTTTATACAAGGAAACTCTTTCTGGTGGACACCAGGAAGACTGGCATCCTCAGAGACAGTTGGTAGTTCCAACTAAATACCGGGCCAAGCTCTTGAGCTTAGCCCATGATCACCCTAGTGGCCATGCTGGGGTGAACAGGACCAAAGACCGTTTGGGGGGGTCATTCCACTGGGAGGGAATGGGCAAGGATGTTTCTACCTATGTCCAGTCTTGTGAGGTGTGCCAAAGAGTGGGAAAACCCCAAGACCAGGTCAAAGCCCCTCTCCAGCCACTCCCCATCATTGAAGTTCCATTTCAGCGAGTAGCTGTGGATATTCTGGGTCCTTTTCCGAAAAAGACACCCAGAGGAAAGCAGTACATACTGACTTTCATGGATTTTGCCACCCGATGGCCGGAAGCAGTAGCTCTGAGCAACACCAGGGCTATAAGTGTGTGCCAGGCACTAGCAGACATTTTTGCCAGGGTAGGTTGGCCCTCCGACATCCTCACCGATGCAGGGACTAATTTCCTGGCAGGAACTATGAAAAACCTTTGGGAAGCTCATGGGGTAAATCACTTGGTTGCCACTCCTTACCACCATCAAACAAATGGCATGGTGGAGAAGTTTAATGGAACTTTGGGGGCCATGATACGTAAATTTGTAAATGAGCACTCCAATGATTGGGACCTAGTGTTGCAGCAGTTGCTCTTTGCCTACAGAACTGTACCACATCCCAGTTTAGGGTTTTCCCCATTTGAACTTGTATATGGCCGTGAGGTTAAGGGGCCATTGCAGTTGGTGAAGCAGCAATGGGAGGGATTTACACCTTCTCCAGGAACTAACATTCTGGACTTTGTAACCAACCTACAAAACACCCTCCGAACCTCTTTAGCCCTTGCTAGAGAAAACTTACAGGATGCTCAAAAAGAGCAAAAAGCCTGGTATGATAAACATGCCAGAGAGCGTTCCTTCAAAGTAGGAGACCAGGTCATGGTCTTAAAGGCGCTCCAGGCCCATAAAATGGAAGCATCGTGGGAAGGGCCATTCACGGTCCAGGAGCGCCTGGGAGCTGTTAATTATCTCATAGCATTCCCCACCTCCAACCGAAAGCCTAAGGTGTACCATATTAATTCTCTAAAGCCCTTTTATTCCAGAGAATTAAAGGTTTGTCAGTTTACAGCCCAGGGAGAAGACGACGCTGAGTGGCCTGAAGGTGTTTACTACGAAGGGAAATGTGCTGGTGGTGTGGAAGAGGTGAACCTCTCCATGACCCTTGGGCGTATGCAGCGACAGCAGATCCAGGAGCTGTGCACTAGCTACGCGCCAACGTTCTCAGCCACCCCAGGACTGACTGAACGGGCATACCACTCCATTGACACAGGTAATGCTCACCCAATTAGGGTCCAACCTTACCGGGTGTCTCCTCAAGCTAAAACTGCTATAGAACGGGAGATCCAGGATATGTTACAGATGGGGGTAATCCGCCCCTCTGAAAGTGCATGGGCATCTCCAGTGGTTCTAGTTCCCAAACCAGATGGGGAAATACGTTTTTGCGTGGACTACCGTAAGCTAAATGCTGTAACTCGCCCAGACAACTATCCAATGCCACGCACAGATGAACTATTAGAGAAACTGGGACGGGCCCAGTTCATCTCTACCTTGGACTTAACCAAGGGGTACTGGCAGGTACCGCTAGACGAATCTGCCAAGGAAAGGTCAGCCTTCATCACACATCTCGGGCTGTATGAATTTAATGTACTCCCTTTCGGGCTGCGAAATGCACCCACCACTTTCCAAAGACTTGTAGATGGTCTCCTAGCGGGATTAGGAGAATATGCAGTCGCCTACCTTGACGATGTGGCCATATTTTCGGATTCCTGGGCAGACCACCTGGAACATCTACAAAAAGTCCTTGAGCGCATAAGGGAGGCAGGACTAACTGTTAAGGCTAAGAAGTGTCAAATAGGCCTAAACAGAGTGACTTACCTTGGACACCAGGTGGGTCAAGGAACTATCAGCCCCCTACAGGCCAAAGTGGATGCTATCCAAAAGTGGCCTGTCCCAAAGTCAAAGAAACAGGTTCAATCCTTCTTAGGCTTGGCCGGTTATTACAGACGATTTGTACCGCACTACAGCCAAATCGCTGCCCCACTGACAGACCTAACCAAAAAGAAACAGCCAAATGCTGTTCAGTGGACCGGAAAGTGTCAGAAGGCCTTTAACAAGCTTAAAGCGACACTCATGTCTGACCCTGTACTAAGGGCCCCAGACTTTGACAAACCGTTCCTAGTAACCACAGATGCGTCCGAGCGTGGTGTGGGAGCAGTTTTAATGCAGAAAGGACCTGATCAAGAATTCCACCCTGTAGTGTTTCTCAGCAAAAAACTGTCTGAGAGGGAAAGCAACTGGTCAGTCACTGAAAAAGAATGTTATGCCATTGTCTACGCTCTGGAAAAGCTACGCCCATATGTTTGGGGACGGCGTTTCCACCTGCAAACCGACCATGCTGCACTGAAGTGGCTTCACACCGTCAAAGAAACTAACAAAAAACTTCTTCGGTGGAGTTTAGCTCTCCAAGATTTTGATTTCGACATCCAACACATCTCAGGAGCTTCTAACAAAGTGGCTGATGCACTCTCCCGTGAAAGTTTCCCAGAATCAACTAGTTAAAATCGTCCTTGAGATGTGGAAAATATTGTTAGTCTTTATGTACTTGGTAGTATATTTAGAGATGCATGTGTCTTATTAACTCTGTTTTCCTAGAGCTCCAGGAAGAAATCCCAGCCAGTGTTTCACCCTAGCTGAGATTTGGGGGGCGTGTCATAAATATAAAGGGAAGGGTAAACCCCTTTGAAATCCCTCCTGGCCAGGGGAAAGCTCCTCTCACCTGTAAAGGGTTAAGAAGCTAAAGGTAACCTCGCTGGCACCTGACCAGAATGACCAATGAGGAGACAAGATACTTTCAAAAGCTGGGAGGAGGGAGACAAACAAAGGGTTTGTGTCTGTCTGTGTGCTGCTCTTGCCAGAGACAGAACAGGAATGGAGTCTTAGAACTTTTAGTAAGTAATCTAGCTAGGTATGTGTTAGATTATGATTTCTTTAAATGGCTGAGAAAAGAATTGTGCTGAATAGAATAACTATTTCTGTCTGTATATCTTTTTTGTAACTTAAGGTTTTGCCTAGAGGGGTTCTCTATGTTTTGAATCTAATTACCCTGTAAGATATCTACCATCCTGATTTTACAGGGGGGATTTCTTTATTTCTATTTACTTCTATTTTTTATTAAAAGTCTTCTTGTAAAAACTGAATGCTTTTTCATTGTTCTCAGATCCAAGGGTTTGGGTCTGTGGTCACCTATGCAAATTGGTGAGGCTTTTTATCCAACATTTCCCAGGAAAGGGGGGGTGCAAGTGTTGGGAGGATTGTTCATTGTTCTTAAGATCCAAGGGTCTGGGTCTGTAGTCACCTAGGCAACTTGGTGAGGCTTTTTACCAAACCTTGTCCAGGAAGTGGGGTGCAAGGTTTTGGGAAGTATTTTGGGGGGACAGACGCGTCCAAACAGCTCTTCCCCAGTAACCAGTAATTGTTTGGTGGTGGTAGCGGCCATTCCAAGGATAACGGGTGTAATATTTTGTACCTTGGGGAAGTTTTGACCTAAGCTGGTAAAGATAAGCTTAGGAGGTTTTTCATGCAGGTCCCCACATCTGTACCCTAGAGTTCAGAGTGGGGGAGGAACCTTGACAGCCCACAAAGCAAGTAATCGTACATTCTGCATTGAGTGCAATAAACTTTATAGACCCCACTCCGCTGCTGGACCTCTGCCTGTATTCTTTTTACTATTGAAGGGGTTTTTGTTTGTTTTATTTTTTTGGAAGGGGGATGTTTATTGGCCTAGGTTTAGCACAAGCTTGCTAGGCATATTTGGCTCTCACGTTTCCTCACAAAACTCCTGTTTGCTGCTCTTGTTTGTTAGCTTGTCTGGTCACTTAGGCGCTGACTTTTTAAACCCTGCTCTCCCTGAGTTAGCCCCACCCCCTTGTCAAGGAATCCTAAAAGGATTAGGGATCAAACGATAGCAGACTAGAGCCTAGTTAGGCAGCTCTCAGCTTACCTCGCAGGCTATCACAATAGCAGATTCTTCACCATAATGAAATATGCAAAACTAGAGCAGACGCTTACCAAATCAGTGACCACAATCTAGAGGTGAAAACTTACAGGTACAAACCACAATCTGAAATCAGAGAGAAGAGACTGTTCAGCTACTGAGACAAAAGAAAGATGGACACAAAGGGAGACTTTCTACTCCAAAGTCCTTAATGGGAGGAAGCGTGAGAAAGATATTTCCTCCAATTATCAGGAATCATAAAAGATAAGTTCTCATCAGAAAGCAATGAGGCAAAACAGTGCCCAAGCCTGGGAGACAGGAGAGAGATGGCAAAGGTGGCATTATGCTCCCAGATCAGGAATGAGCACTAATGTAAAGGGACACAAGGAATCAAACCCCAAGCACAGTGTGTTACCCTGGGTCATAACTATCCTCTTGGGGGTGGGTGGCTGACTGACTTTTTCTTTTACTTTAGCAGTACCTGTATAGCTTGTCATGCCAATGAATCCCCCTGGAATGGAAATGAATTGAACTGAAACAGAGGGAGGCAGAGGGGGAATGAAAAAATAAAGGTGATGTAGCCAGAGTGAGGGACAGGGATGATGATCTTATTCCTTTACACAAACAATAATTGCCTCTGTAATCAGAAAGGAAATGAGAAGAAGACAAAAACCTATTTTTACTTGATGCTGCGATGAAAATATTAATTATCTTCTAGTAACAGTTTTTCCTTTAGAAGCAATCTTTTTAAACTGGCCACGGATATTAATTATAATTTGCTTGTCAAACCTACACCTCTGAAATACTTTGTGTTATGAAAAAAAGCATTAAAAATAACCTCAGCCTGTGCCTTCAGGTCTAACACATGAGCAATCTGACTGAAGGCAGCAGGCCTACTCATAGAAAGGCTATGGGATCGGGCCCCGTATTAGCAGTAAAAGCTGCCCTTCTTTCTTCAGTCTTCTTATTGCTAAAAGATATAAAAATCCCAACAATCTCCTATTTTCATTATAAGATTTGGCAACTTTTTCATATTTATTTAGACTGCAAGATATAATTTGAATGTGGGGGTCTGTTTCTCCCTCCCTCTCTAAGAAAAAGAATAACTTATTTGTACTCTGAATAAGTATTTGTTATTAGTGGATCAGACATGGATAAGATATATTATTACAACCATGTTTGTTAGGTATGATTTACATTGTTTGAATGCATATCATCTTATGCTGTCTTTAATTTTATTATACTTGGGGGGGGGTTGTTTGGTTTTATGCATTTAGTCACAGTTGGTTGTGTTTTGAACTTTGACAAAAATTAATACAAAGGAAATTAAAAAAAGAAAAAGAAAATATTTTCAAAATGATGTGGAAATCAAATCTATCCCTCAGTAATTTGATTTGCAGGAAATGGAGAGCAAAGCATTACAAACAGAATGCCTTGAAGTGCATCATAATTACTTACATGTGCAAATACATTGTCTAGGTTTAAGCACATAGTTAATAACAATAGCAGTAATAATTCTATGCCCTTATACAATTTCATCCAACGATCTCAAGGCTCTATGCAAACATTCATTAATTAAGCCCCACCATTACATGATGAGCTACTTGTAAGTATTATCCTCCTTTGCCAGATGGAGAAACTGAGGTGCACCAGGCCAAAGGTCAAGAACATACTAAGAGTTAGTGTGTCAGAACAGAGAACAGAAGTTATGGGGTGAGGAGAGTTCCAAGTCCAAATCGGCCAGAGCAGCAGAAAGCTGGAGCTGAATCTGACCTTCCCAGCATTTGGGGTCACTGAGTTGATAGGCCAAGCTGAGCAGTTTTGATCTGCGCTTTCCCAAAGTTTGGGGGTTGAGATGGGGTTTGGATCAGAACCATGGCTAGTCCTAAGTAGAACTGGACCAATTTTTTGTTTCAAAACTCAAAGGCTGGTGAAACTTCCCTGGTTTGGGATTTCATTATCAACGGGAATACTTCTTAGATCAGGTTTACAGAGGATCACAAACCTTATGAGCAAATCTGGGTCCAGTGTCAAATGAATATAGCAAAAAGTTATAGATTTGCATAAAGACTATGTGAAATTCAGTGGCTTCAACCTGGAGTGGGGGGGAGGAAACAACTTTGGTGGTTTCAATTGAGTTTAACTTTTTTTAGTTTTGTCTGAACCTGAAACTCACAGCAAACCCCAGGAGGTGTGAATAAAAACCAAGAATGTTTTGCACGATTCCCTCTAGTGTAAAAATGCTGAGATTTACACAGCTCCAGTGCTGACTTCCAGTCCCCTGCTCTCACCACTAGGCTATATTCCCTCCCTTCCAGAGCCAAGAGTTGAACCCCAAAGTCTTGGCTTCTTGGCCCTTTGCTACCCACTATCTTGCACTCCCCTCTCTAACTATCTTTAGTACATACTTACCTGCTTCACCAGATGACCATGATCCACGATTGCCAAGTTATCTTTGCTCTCTCATTTAGCCTGCCATAAAGTTTATGCTCTTAAGTGCCGCCTACTGAAGTGATAATAAGTGTACTAGTAAAATTACCTGCCCAATTTGACATGCAATTTGACAGTTCTTGGTGCATAGACATCACCATGTCATATTTAAAATTTAGCCCAAAGATTTTTGAACCATGTAGTTGAAGTAAAAACATTTCTCTGTGTATTTTGCTTACCTGTTATGTTTTACACGAATGGAAACACTGGATATTATTTACTGGCCTGGCAGACAGAAAAAGCTATGCTTCAAACATCACTCCAAGGCGTCACAAACATCAACACTCTAATTATGTTTCAGGACTCCCCAAAGTAATCTCTAACTGTGCTTATAGGCTCTGAGGTCACCCTGACAAACTGGGACAATGTTGGCAATCTCAGGATAGGTGTTCAGAAGCAATCCTACTCAGGAGGAAATGCTATCATGCGACAAGTAGAATTAATACTGCATTTCCAAATTCTGGGACCATACCCAGTCAAGAGATTTCAGGAAACAACAGCACTGTCTACATAAGGCCATCACAGTCAGAGCCTGTCCCATGCACAATTCTACACCATGGAATTTCTGGGCCACAATCATCCCTGGTGTAACTTCATTGCAGTCAATGGATTTTGTCCCAATGACTTTTTTTTTCTTTTAAAATCTCTAAAGCGCCTCTTCAACACCATCCCAAAGGAAGTAAAAACTGCACTGTTTTTACACGTGCAGCTGTTCCTCGAAATCATGACCACTTTCTTATAGTGCAAAGCTCAACAATCAGCTCCATTCATCCCCCTTAGTGAACTGAGAAACAATACAGATGTTAGGTCAAGCTTGACAGCTGCTGGCATGTCCTCTGCCTTTCCACAGGCCTTCAAATGCTAGCAGGCAGTAGCTGCAGTCCACAGAATATCTTGAACTATGGACTCTACTAAAGAAGGAAAAGAGAAATTGTGATAACTCAGAAACTGCTTTAAAGTTCTGCCAAGAACATCAGAACCTTTCACCAATTTTAAAATTTAACTTAGGATGGTGGTGGAGGTGGTGGTTGGGCAAGTGGAGAGTAAAAGGTTCTGAAATTCACTTTTGGAAAAATAAAATAATCCACCACCTCAAAACAGAAACACATATTTGTGTAGGGCCTAAAAAAAAATACTGTTATCTTGTCTTCTGAATCAACAGTAGAAAAAGAAAGAAAGTCTTATAAGGAAGGTTTTTTTAAAAATGTCATAGAATCATAGAAGATTAGGGTTGGAAGAGACCTCAGGAGGTCATCTAGTCATCATGTGACTGTTAAGCACCATTAGAAAAAGTGAGATCAGGGAGCAATCAGTCTTCACCACATTTAAAAGGGCCATGCAGTGAGGCTGAGAAACCTCACAACAGCACAAAAAAGGTTAAAGAGAGTCCATGGGCCCAGCTAGCCCTGCCCCGCTATTCCTGCAGCCAGTGCCAGGCCTGGAGGGGGAAGAAAACGGGAGAACCTGGCTCATTTCAGGGCTGACTGGTGAAGAGGCAGGAGACACCTCTGCCCCTCTACATGAGGGGAGCATCACTAGGAGGCTGACAGCCGGGCCAGCCACCAGGGAGAAGCACCAAGTCCCTGATTGAGGGAGACTGCTGAGGAGACCAAGGAACACCCAGGAGTGAGTGAACTGTGTGACTAAACCACAGAGACATTATGGAGTTAAGATCCTGCAATATTACATCTGCTCCCACCAAGAGGGATGTCAGACTGGGGCCGGATGCCACAAAGAGTCCACCAGGCGGTGTCACTCGAGTAGGGCCACTGCAGACCTTTTGGACTACAGAGGCCATGCCCCAAACTGAAGAAACAGAGGCAGGAAGTAGCCCAGGGCAGCGGACTTAGATTCTCTGCTGGGAGGATCCTGCCAGTGTTGCTTCACACAGGGCTCTGGGCCGGGACGTGGAGAAGAAAGAGGGCCTGGATCCCCCTACTATTCCTCTTTAAGAAGTGAGGCACTTCTGCCAGGGAAGCAAGCTGCCAGATGTCAGGTGCACCAATTACTAGGCAGCCCAGCCTTTCGAGCACCCTCTTACAGGCTACAAACCTGCTAGTGAATGTCATTTTATTTTGAGGTTTCTTAGGGGTCTCTATAAACAATAGAGAATGCGAAAAAAAGAAACAAAACTGTCTGAACTTTTCATTGTCTATTTCTTTAGGAAAATTGATAAAAAATTAACCACACATGCACACATAGAACTGAAAACTACTAGACATCATCCTGTCCTTTCAGTTATGTTCCATGCACAAAGTCCCAATGGCATGTTTTGCAAGTCATCTAACTAGTATATGACTGCCAAGGCATTTTCCAGGATTCCTTCTGAGGATGAATATTACAGCCCGTGGTCACTGAATCAGGCCTGCTTGCTGAGCTCTGCACAGCTCCATGATATGGAACATCATAGAGGCCCCAATAAGGCACATTACTTATGCATGTGTTTAACATTAAGCATGTTCGCAGGTGATTTCCTGAATCAGAACCAGGATTGGCTTTGCTGTTATCTTCCAACGTACCTTTGCATTTTAAGTTCTGTTCAACACTTTTACCATTAGCTTTCCTTTCATTTAGGAATTAAATTTCCTTACCTGTGTTACGTATATGACTGTAGATACTTCAAAGTCAAGGAGTGCTACAGACCTAATTTACTTTCCCCCTCATTTAAGCTGTTTATTTTCTGCCCTTCACTCACCTTGGAAAGAGGAACTAGACTAGCCAGTTTCTCTTTCCAGCCCTCACGCACAAGCACCAAGTGGCAGCACTACAGGGGAATGTTTAAATCCAAAGACAAACTGTTTTCATTGTATTTTTAGAAAATCATGAAAACATTTATATTTCTATGTGTTTTGTAAACCCCTTTACCCCTTGAAAAAACTCCCACACAAAACATGTATTTTGGCCCTAAACTGCACAACATTTGCTCCAATTCTGATCCCATTGATATCAAAGGCAAAACTCCAATTGACTTCAATAGGAACAGAAGCAGACCCGGTGTCCCTTTAATCCTTCAGAAGTTGGAGTGGGGCTTAGGGAGAAATGTTAAAATGTGATTCACAGTTTCATCCATGTAACCTCATTAAAGTCAGTGAAATTGCACAGGTATAAGAGGAGAATTTGGCTCAAAACACATTACCACACAACTGCTGCTGGAAAAAGGCTGTGAACATTCACTGGCTTGAAAGAGTTAAACAATACCACTAATACGAGCCCTGTAAGTGGGACAGTTTTGAATGCGGCAAATGAAATGATTGCAGCTCATGTTGGCACTGGCTTAGTTAAGGTTATGTCAGCATTTCCCTTAATAAACTCTCTTCTGGGGGGTTAATAATCATCCTTTCATATTGCACCAAGCTGAAAACTGTCAAGTAGGTGGAGAACGGAGATACGATTTGATTCTTTTTCTACAAAAATGTATTTCAACTGGATCAGCCAAAAGAAAACCACCAAAAATGTAGAGCTGGTGCAATTTCAGAGGCTTTTTGTGCCAGCCAATTCTGAATTACAGTAATATTTTGCTCTTTGCATTTATAAATTTACATATTTTTATATTGGCAATAAAGACATTATGCAATCAAAATCATCTGAAAAATAAAGAAAACAGATGATTGCTGATAGATCACAGTTTATAAAGGAAAAGAACAGAAGAACACATTAAATTTACCATAAATGAGGGGCTTCATACCACGACAACAATTGCTAATATAATTCATTTGTCATATAAATTATGTCCATGGGGACGTCCCATAAAATTAATTAGGTCAGAGACAGAGGAAAAACAAATCAAAAACTTCTAAGAACTCCAGCAAATAAGAGGTTTTCGATACAGCCACATCCACAAGATCAGTCAAAAGTTCCTCTTCCTTGTCTTGTTCCCGTGAGGCTAACATTGAGAAATATCTCAGGCTCATCAACATGACATAAATTATATTGGTTGCCAGGAAGGTACACAGCAATTTTGAAATTTCAAATTTTGCAAGCAGCACAGTCTTTCAAGTGGATTACATTATAAACTGAATGGAAGAATTTCAGAAATGCAATTCATTAATACACTAGGCGTTAATTTTGTGGAAGTGGTTGGTATGAACAAAGTGACGAACAAAAATAAACCACATGATGTATTCATCACGCAACATGGAACACCCCCCCCCCCAAAACCCAACAATTAGAAAAATTAATCAATGGTGTAATTCCACTGAAGTCAAAACCACTGAATTTTGCCTATCCACAGACTTCAAGGGAGTTAAAACATGACTGAGTTTGCCCCACATATGTATCCCATACCACACTGGCTTATTTTAGTGACAAAACATGTTCTTACTATTTTTTACTTCTGTCAACACAGCAAGCAGCTGCCACTTGACACACCCACAAAAGTTAACCCATAGGCCAAATGTTAGTCTGAACAGCAGGACACAGGTTTTTGAAACGAAGGTGCTTTGGAGAAAAATGGTCAAAGAATTGTTTGAGGATTGATTAGCTCAGAGACTCCCTGACATTAATAAGAGTTGTACAGCTAAAACTCAACCAGGAGCTTAGAGAATTTAGAGGTTAGTTTTTAGAAATGTGCCCATCAAAAACCCTAGTTCTGGACATCCCCGAACTTCAGTGGACCTTATCACTCCTACCACAACTAATCCTACCCACCCATCTGTGAAGTCTGGATCTGAAGTATGTGGGATAGCCCATGTTAGAGTGCAGGCTACAAAGTCCTTCTGTCATAAAATATTTATAATGGCAAATTTCATAAATGAATGGTGCACCTTTCAAGGCATTTGAGTGTCTTGCCTCAGCCTTAGGGAGGCTTCAGAGGACAGTAACCATAACTTGATTTTTTGGTCTGGAGAGCCCAGGATAGCCCAGTCACTGTGCAGCTTTACTGCTCATTGCCCCGTTGTTTTGCAACAGATTAGATATCCCACCAAGGATACATATGGGATGGCTGCACAACACTGGACAATGCTTCAGACCAGGGCCGGCTCTACCGTTTTTGCTTCCCCAAGCAGTGAAAAAACCTGTCGCCGCTGAATTGCCACTGCGGACGGCAGGGGAGAGAAGCTGCCACCGAATTGCCGCCACCCAAGCACCTGCTTGGAACGCTGGTGCCTGGAGCCGGCCCTGCTTCAGACCCACAGGAATTATTCATCTGTCAAGCACAAAGCAATATGGATAAATATAAATACCATGGACCAAATTATGCCCTTGCTCATGTCCTTCCATAAACCTCAGCAGAGCTGTACAGCATGTAAGCAAGCACAGAATTTGGTTCTATATATCAAGTTACCTATAATTTCTAGCGCTATTGCTCTTTGGGGGACCCACATACAGGAACATATATACTAAAAGGTGTAAGCACAAAAGAGGCTGAGTTAGCAATCTCTTAACTCAGAATTTGATCAGTTTTTGTAGTTTTAGCTCAGCGCTTTAATGTAATTTAAATGCACTGCAGTCGTCTGCATTACATACATACCTCACTGGGTAACTGGGGGTGTGCATGATGGTCCGAGGACAGGATTTTGTTTTAATTTAATTTTGAATTGATATGGTGAATTCTAGTGCACCAGAAATTGAAGCACTGATTGCACGAGTTGGAACTGGGCATTGTGCAGGCAGACACTATGCAAGATTCCATCACTCAGCTCTGCCAACGCACCTTAGTCCTGACCTGCAGCCTCCCCTGCTATTCAGTCCTGGGCTATTCACACAGTTCTGCGAATGCATCTCAATCAATCCTGTTCTGCAGCACCCCTGGCTACTTCAGTCCTGTTCTTGCCACACAGATCTCCCAACAAAACAGGTTTGTCTTACAACTCCCCAAGCTATTTCAGAAATGGGCTTTTACTGAGACATGACTGACAATCATGCCAAATTGCGTACATTAATGATGTGAAGCAGACATACAATAGACTAGTCAAAGGCCTAGACTGAGACCAGAAAACTCTATTCCCTTCTGCCTTAACCTAAATTTGAACCCAGGTTTTTTCAGGCAAAAGGCTACTGAATTAGCCTGTGTAGCTGATGCATAGTTACAGACAGATACTGTAGGTACACAGATGTCAGGCATTCAACCGTTCCAACTGGATATGGTTAGGAATGTATTGCCAATGGCTTTTCTGGTGTGAATCAACAGGTGGCTTGGCACCAAGATGACTATTTCCTTGTGGTTTTCACCTCTGGTTTCAGGACAGAAAATGAGATGATACCTTTTCAATGCTGCATGTCAAGCCGGCTATATGGAAAGCAATTCCAGCCAATTCTCTCTCTCTCGCACCGTAGAGGAAAAGTGCCAGCCACTGCTGCTCTTGCCATCAATCCACAATGCAGATGTTGGGAAAATGCAAAGAAAAGGGGGTGGGGGAAGAAGAAACAATAAAATACACAAATTGAGTTTTGCATACATAACAATCAGAATATATAATTCCCACTTCTACAGAACATAGCATAAAAAGGTAAAAGCACCAGAAAGAAAACAAAAATAAAAAAGTTGCTCGTCTGACAATCAAAGGTTTTCCTGAAACTGACAATTAGAGGGATCAGAGTAACAGCCGTGTTAGTCTGTGTTCGCAAAAAGAAAAGGAGTACTTGTGGCACCTTTGAGACTAACCAGTTTATTTGAGCATAAGCTTTCGTGAGCTGTAGCTCACGAAAGCTTATGCTCAAATAAACTGGTTAGTCTCTAAGGTGCCACAAGTACTCCTTTTCTAATTAGAGGGATAATTTCAAAACAATTTATGCATGAATAACAACAAAAAAAGAACCCAGACTTTATTTAATATGATAGGATACTTTTTTAAAAAACACAATATCTTGGGAAATATACAATACACTTAAAGGGACACCTGTTAAAAGAATACAACTATTACAAGAATACATTTTGCAGTCACTAAACCAAAGTATAAACAGAAACATTATACCCCCACCTCCAAAAGCGTGTGCATGCGCGCACGTGTGTGTTTTCTCAGAAAAAAAATAGACACAGTATTTGAAAACAGGCTGGTACAAGAAGTTAACCTGTTCTGAAGGCCATGAACTAAACCCTTCAATCAGAAGCCTCTTGAAATTTTGGAAGAATTTGGATTCAGATCCAAACTTTAACAGACTGAACTATAATAATTCCAGCTCCAAACCCCCTTCATTTTTTGGAAAAGTGAGGAACTGAATTTTATTGCTTGCTCTCTGTCTCGGACACCACTCTTTGTGCATGTCTTGTTTTCATAAACCAAACACTAGTGACATCTACCTCTTCTATGACATGGATGAGATTTTTAAAAGCTCTCAGCATTACTCTGCTCCAATTGAAGTCTGTGGTAAAACTCCCATTGACTTTAATGGGAACAGAATTTGGCTAATGCTGAGTACTTTTGAAAATCTCACCCCATACATCTATCTGATTACAACAATCTCCGAGGACCTGGTGTCTGTTACAGAGTGATACATGTAATGTAAAGCTAAGTTGCAAAATGAGCTTTTTGGAACCAAGGGAAAATATTTTATTTCAGAGGTATTTTGTAAGAGATGATCGCCAGAGTACAGCGTACTCCAAAAAAAGAAGTCAGGACTAGAAAAAGACTAACCTAAAATGTTTCCTCTGGTAGATCTGAATGCCCATTTATATCACAGAATTCTGTGGTTAGACCCTTTTGAGCAATGATTCGGAAAGAACAGTCAGCTAAACCATGCCTTTCAGATCAAGGCTTTGAAAGTGAAGCATGTCTCTCCTCTGGGTGACAAAGTGTAGTAGTAAAGTGTACAAAATAAATATGGCCACCAGCCAACATAACGGGTCCTTATTCTTCAGTCCACAAAGTGGGATCATAAAGAGCAGTGAGAAACTTTCCTTGACTGGCAATTATGGAAAATATGATCCTTTAGGATCACACTCCACACACTAGTGTACCTACAGAACATAGCCCTGCATGATTAGGTGATACCAAAGCATCTGCACTAATAGTGACTGAGGAGCCAAGTCAGGGAAGGCAGAGTGCATAGGGCACGGGACTGGCTGGCAGGTTCTGTTCCTGGATCTGACACTGACCTGCAGCTTGCTCTGGGGCAAGTCATTTCACCCTCTCTGAGCCTCTATTTCCCAGCCTGCTCTCTTGTTTATTTAGACTGTAAGTTCTCCAGGGCAGGGACTGTCTCTCACTAAGAGTTTGTACACTGCCTAACACACTGCAGCCCTGATCTTGGTTGGGGCCTTCAGGCATTACAATAATACAAGTAATAACAATAACAGTATCTCTTCTCAGACAGCAGCCAATACCGGATGGTGAGAGGAAGAGAAAATACAACCCAATTGTGACAACACATTGTCAGCTGAACAGTATTATCCACAGGTGAAAAATACCTTCCTGTCATAAAACTAACCAGCCCTTTTAAAAATCCAGCCACCATATTTGATACCAACAGCTCCTGCATAAGCAAAATCCACTACATGCTGAGTGGTCAGTAAGAGTGGCCTCATGTTTTGTGTTCCAACTCACTTGAAGTGAGAGATCAGAAGTGGGGGATCCCATGATTCCACTGTTCGAGGGGAAGACATGGCCGGCCCATGAGTTGCTGAGGTTGCAAAGGAAAAGCAGCTTTTTGACTTACTTATGCTTAAACCCAGTGTTGTTGAAAATATAGTTCCTTTAACTGTTTCTAAATAATTCATGCTATTAATTTAATATTGTGACCCCTTCTTAGTACTTGGCTCTGTGTACTAACACTGCATATACTGAAGAGTAACTGGAGATTCTGCAGTGTACTGAATGCCTCATACTTGGATTGCATCAAGAGCTGATATCCATATCCACATGCCCACATATCTGAGGCAAACAAACACGGCGTGCATGGAAGATATAAAGGAGTACTTTTGTACACAGCTCCGTATCTAGCGGAGTGCCACAGGGGTTGGTCCTTGTGCCGGTTTTGTTCAACATCTTCATTAATTATCTGGATGATGGTATGGATTGCACCCTCAGCAAGTTCGTGGATGACACTAAACTGGGGGAAGAGGTAGATATGCTGGAGGGTAGGAATAGGGTCCAGAGTGACCTAGACAAATTGGAGGATTGGGCTAAAAGAAATCTGATGATGTTCAACAGGGACAACTGCAGAGTCCTGCACTTAGGAAGGAAGAATCCCATGCACTGCTACAGGCTGGGGACCGACTGGCTAAGCAGCAGTTCTGCAGAATAGGACCTGGGGATTAGAGTGGACCAGAAGCTGGATACGAGTCAACAGTGTGTCCTTGTTGCCAAGTGGGCTAACAGCATATTGCGCTGCATTAGTAAGAGCACTGCCAGTAGATCAAGGGAAGTGATTATTCCCCTGTATTCGGCACTGGTGAAGGCACATCTAAAGTACTGCGTCCAGTTTTGGGCCCCCCACTACAGAAAGGATGTGGACAAATTAGAGAGAGTCCAGCAGAGGGCAGCAAAAAATATTAGGGGGCTGTGACACATGACTTATGAGGAAAGGCTGAGGAAACTGGGCTTATTTAGTCTGCAGAAGAGAAGAGTGAGAGGGGATTTAATAGCAGCCTTCCGTTACCTGAAGGGGGGTTCCAAAGAGGATGGAGCTCGGCTGTTCTCAGTGGTGGCAGATGACAGAACAAGGTACAATGGTCTCAAGTTGCAGTGGGGGAGGTCTAGGTTGGATATTAGGAAAAATATTTCACTAGGAGAGAGGTGAAGCGCTGGAGGGTTACCTAGGGAGGTGGTGGAATCTCCATCCTTAGAGGTTTTTAGGGCTTGGCTTGACAAAGCCCTGGCTGGGATGATTTAATTGGGATTAGTCCTGCTTTGAGCAGGGGGTTGGACTAGATGACCTCCTGAGGTCTCTTCCAACCCTAATCTTCTATGACATGCTAATCTGGCTATGGCACATGGACACAAGATGTTTGGAGAATCTTTAAGAACAGTAAAAGGAAAGCAAAGTTCTCTTCCCACTCATACCAACATTATCCTGCCACTGCTACTCCTTCTAATGTTTTCTGGCAAACTCCCAATTTTCAGTCTTACTGTTTGCTTGAGAGAAGCACTCAGAGGAGACTGTGGTTGTCTTGCTCTTGGAGAAAAAACACACCAACTTGTGTCTCAAGATAATGGTTCAGAGGTTGATGGAGATTGAAGGAACAGGAATGATGGCTGTACAGGGTATGTCTACACTGCAGTTATACTGACTCGGGGTCATGGGGCTAAGATAAGGGGCAGTCTAATTGTGATGTAGATGTTCGGGCTCGGGCTGCAGCCCAAACTTTGGGACCCTCCCATCTCACAGGGTCCTAGAGCCTGGGCTTTACACCGAGCCCAAACGTCTACACCACAATTAACAGCCCCCTACCCCAAGCCCTGCAAACCTGAGTCAGCAGGCATGGGCCACTCATGGGTTTTTAATTGCAGCATAGATGTACCCAGGAGGTACAAGAGCTCCCCACTGACTAATCCACACAGGTAATTGCTGTTGGCATAAGAGGAAGATGAGCACTATACCCAAGGCCAGCAGAAGGAAATGGATTAGGGTATAACAGGTAAGCCCAGAACTACATGATTCAGGTTCCAATTTAGGACAGCCTTTGGTTGGGACCAGCTGCAGGGAGGGCAAACACACATCCGGATGCCCTAGGAATGCAGGCAACCACCACCAATAAAACAGCAGTTCTATGCAGTTCTCCAGCACAGTGAGTATAATGACATCATTTTCTTAAGTATGCCATTGGCTGTGAGAGCATAAGACCCTGCTTTACTGATCCTCTACCACTGATGTCAAGAGGTTTCATGGGAAACCACTTAGTATTATGGTTTAATAGGCTTATTTTCAACCACATGCCTGAAAGGCCTTTAGACATTCCTTCCACTGCCCATTTCCACTATAGTACATGGAACTGATACAAGCTCTCGCCTATCTCTATAAATGACATTATAATTTTAAATTAATCATTGCTGTCCCATGCACCGTGTCACCGATTTGTTTATTTTAAAGAATAGCAAGTGCTGAGTGCATAGGATCCTGTTCTACACAGAGATGGGTATGAGCTGCTAAGTTTGAATCCAGAACCATATTTGAATTTCCCTAGAGCTTGGGATTGTTCAGATTCATAGTTTTGGATTGACCTGGTACAGAGATACAGGGCAACAAAGAAATTTGGTACCAGATCTGAATCTCCTCAATATTCAGGGTGCTGGGTAGAGCTGAGTGAATAATCTGCAGTAAATTAAATACTTGAGAAATTTTACATTTTGTTTCTACTTCACAGAATGGTCAGCAAAAAGATGGGGAAGTTGTCTGTTATACTAAATTATTTGGGATTTTCTTCAGTGAAGGAAGTCTGTGGATTGTTCAAATTGTAAATTGCAACTTGTGCTGCATTGGTGAGTCATGTGGTATTGGTTTGAGTCTCCAATTGGGTGATTTACAAAACTAACCAACCTCCCCAAAAAGCTAATTGAGAATTGCATAATGTATTGTTAAAATTAGCAGCACACGCTAACTGACAGAGAATGAACTGCAAACATTTAATTCAAAATTAATTTTTGGTGAATAGCTGGGCACCTGAATGAAAAATGTTTTTACTACAATCTTCATGGAAAGTGAACAAAGTCATATCAAAATTCCTTTTCAAATATGAATGAATATCAACTAACTTCCTCCCTGCACGCTATTGTCTCAATTGAAGTGTGTAGATCTGGGTTTTGCTTCAGGACTCTAATTCTACCATTATCTGGGACCTAGCAAATTGTGCTGCACAGGCAGGACAGAAGAAACAGTAAGTTACAAGAGAAGGTGAATGCCCCCATCCACGGATTTATCACAAGGGGCTTGAAGTAAGATTGAAGGAAAGGAGTGAGAAAGCCAATGGTTCAGAATGGATGATAGGACAGAGAGAGACTTTCATAGAAGAGGAAACTAATAAACAGGATCTGAAATATGCACAAAGCTAGTCTCACTACATCCAAGAGGAGACGAGAGGGTTGGAGAGAATGTGGCTGAGCCTTGTCTCTTACATTTTATTCATTGCTCCCTGCTTGACGGTCCATCTGCCTCTGGTCTACTGGGTCAAGGTTTGGCATTAGTGCTTTTTAAAATTATGATTTTAAAAACTGAACTGAGGGAAATGAATGCTAAAGAATTCTGCATATGCTAGAGAGTCTGGTTCTAATCTTCAAAGTCCTTAATAGGTTATACAGACTGACTATCCTAGAGGCTGCCCTCTCCATCTGCAACTCACCAAAACAGCTAAGCTCAAAGGGAGAAATTAATCTCATTACTGAAAAAACACACAAGGCCCAATCCATCTGAGCCCTTCATGTGGGGCTTGAGTAGAGCCAAGGATTGTGCAGGCATTGAATACTGAAGCGAATTTCACCCAAAAGGAGCACTGTGGCTGACGAATCCCCGGATGAAGCTCTCGGTAGTGAGTGCCAATGCAATCCGGAGAACAGTCTCTTTACTGTTCAATTCCTTTGCAGAAAGTATCTGAATGTACACTAGACGGAGCACATTCAGAGCACGATGCAAACTCCATCTTTTTGCACAAGTCTTTCCCAACAATGAAGGCTTAAGAATGTCCTGGTTTCATTTCTCATGCACAAATGTCGACGGGGAAAAATTAAGTAACAGTGATTGAAGCAAGGGGTACAGATGAATTTACAGACACATTTAAGGTGACACTTAAATTTTGTACATACCATGGTATCAAAACATACTGATGCTGATGGTATCAAAACATACTGTACATAGGTAAGCTAGATAAAGATACTATAGTGATGAGTGCATTAGAAATATCTAAGATAGAGAGATGGTTCATCATCCCCTTGATAACGTCAGCAATACACAGCTAACTGGTAACTGTGATTTGGAACTGTAACTAGCAGAAATCTCAGTCAGGGTGGGAATGATCATGCAGGAAACCCTAAAACATTATTTTTGATGTGGAGCACTGGGAAATGCTACCACCAGAGATAAGGAGGAGTTTGAGCATCAGCAGTTTAGTCTCCTGGGAGATACCTATATTTGCTCATTTGCCTGCCTCTTTTTTCTGGGAGGGGGACAGAGTGGTAGGAGAGGAGGAAGACATCTTTCCTGTGGCAGCAAGGAACGCTGAAAGTGTCTGCATTTCAAACTTTGCTAAGAATGTATCTTTTGTTCCTTCTCCTGCTTTGTTTCCCTTTAATGATAGCTTTGTTATAAATCCCATTTGTGAGCAGCTCTGATAAATGCAAATTTTAACTTGTAAGCAATACTTTTCAAAATACTACTACATTTGAAAATGAAAATATAAGAGCCTGAGGCATAAGATCTTCCCCATGCTACTCAACTCTCCAGTGTACAGTACTGCATGCTATTATTATTGTTGAACAGCATGCCAGGTTCTTGGCACTGTACACATCTACTGTACAGGGATATACAGCCTGTGCCCCAAGGAACTACCATATGCGGGGGCGGGGGGTGCAGAGCAAAGGGTATCGCATCAACAATAGTTGCTGGAGGCAATTTGTCTGTGAAGCTCAGGACAGCAGAATGGCTCCGGGAACACTAGGGAAGTACACAGAGGTGTTGAAGACGAATGATGTCATAGTTGAGCCCCTAATGCACCCAACCATAATCTCTCTTTATCACTTTGTGCTCAGGAATTTCAAGTACTAAAATTCTGGTAGTGCTTCAGACGGAAAGGTTTCCTGTACTGTTTTCCACCCCACACAGTCAGAGTTTGGCTGTATAATTAATATAGGCATGCAATAGGGTTCAAACACATATGACAGTGTGTGACCATCAAAGCAGTATGGCCTAGTGGCTAGGGCACTGGTCTGGGAGTCAGGAGGCCTCAGTTCTGTTCCTGGTTCTGCTGTGTACCCATGGGGAACATACTTCATCTCCCTGCACCTCTATTTGCCCTCCCACCCTGTGTCTGTCCTATCTTCTTAGACTGTAAGCTCTTCCGGACAGAGTCTTACTATCTGTTTGTACAGTGCCTACCACAACAGGACCATGATCTCAGCTGAAGCCTCTAGTGTCCACTGCAATACAAATAATAATCAATGGTGGTCCAATCTTAAAGTAGGGGCAATAGGCTAGTTTTGTATTTTGACAATCATGGGAAAACCAATGGTCTTATTAATTTATTATAATAAAACTAAAGTGTAAGCTTGTTGTTTCTATCTCTTCAAGCCCAGTTTTAAAAGGTAGAAAACAAGCGGCCAGCATGGTCTTGTACAGTGGCAAGGCAGATCCCAAGATACTCTCAGCACTATCGGGCCCCTGCTTCCAAGGACCAACCCCACTTGCCCTCCCAGCAAGAGAGAAGTACCCGAATTAAAAGAGGAAGAACTCCTTAACAGAATGCTAACAGGTATATTCCCAATTCTCTGCACAGGGCATTAGCCAGGAAACCCTCATTAGTGTTAATGGGAAGCGCATGGCTAAATTGCAGCCCATTCAGTTACCAATATGAGCCTAAGGCATGTCTCTAAAGCACTACAGAAAGTCTGTGTGATTGAAGGAAAGAGGCCTCTTTGCACTTGTTTTGCAGTCCCCATGGATCTCACGCTCCGTACTGGTTTTATGAAGGGGGAGGGGGGTCCTTAGAACTGGATAGAAAATAAACAATACAAGAATAGAAAATGAAACAACACCACAAACTCTTCACCTGCAACAAGTAGCACTGAGGGCTGGGCCAGGGGACTTTTCAGAGCATAAATGTCTGCCACTGGCAGGAAGTTTAGTCATGTTTTTAAAACAGTGCTGAAGATGTGCCCCATTACATGTTGAGATGAAGCTCCCTGGGTACAAAAGGATGGTTATTCTAAGCTCCTGTGTTATTTCTCAGAGACATTAACAAGGCAGAACAAAGCATAAACTGAGAAAGAACAGTACAGACAATTCCTCTAACAACCCACATGCTGGACACTTCTACTAACATAGGCCTGATCCTGCATACTTCATTCACCTAAAAGTTTCACTGAAGTTTTAAACTCAACCTGCTTGTATTTTCCTCTGGCTGCTACTCCATAATTGGCAAACACATATTGCTCTTGCTCAGGACTAGGAGACACCACTCACCATTCTGAATGTCCATTCCCCAGAGGCTAAGTCTCACCCCCAGCCACCTGCTAGTGGACAGTCACAAGTTTACAAACCATGCTGATCACTGGCAATGTGACCATAGCACATCCAGGGGTTTCATTCGCAGTGAACAAACCCCTTAAGACGTGAGTTCCCCCACCCATCCCTCCCATGCTTAAGCTAAAAGAGCAATTATTATAATTCAAAATAAAGCTGTTTTCTGCTGGCTGTCTATACTTATTGACCATCGCTGCTGCCTTACCAGTAGCACCATCAGTGTCCACAGAGCTCCCGAGCCTCTTTATTTTCCCTCTGCTGCTTGCCTGCCTGAAGCAGTGTTACCAGGTGGCTAATTACCCCTGCAGACCTATTCAAAAGCCTTCTAGGGTGTATCAGGATTGTTTTAGGCAAGTGAAAAAAAAATAAACAGGTTCAGGTGTTCTGGGGATAAAATAGAAAATTGGGCTTACATGAAATTCTGGTTGGAGGAAGAAAATACTCAGTATATGTGGGGGTGTCTAGAAACAATGCTGAGGTGATGGGAGCAACATTTGGAAGTGGTAGATAGTTACTCCTGGTGCTGGCTCACTCTCACAAGCTCATTACAGCAGAGTAACAGACTGACATGTATCAGAGTAGCAGCCGTGTTAGTCTGTATCCGCAAAAAGAAAAGGAGTACTTGTGGCACCTTAGAGACTAATCAATTTATTTGAGCATAAGCTTTCGTGAGCTACAGCTCACTTCATCGGATGCATTCAGTGGAAAATACGGTGGGGAGATTGATATACACAGAGAACATGAAACAATGGGTGTTACCATACACACTGTAAGGAGAGTGATCAGGTAAGGTGAGCTATTACCAGCAAGAGAGCAGGGGTGGGGTGGGGGAGGGAACCTTTTGTAGGATAATCAAGGTGGGCCATTTCCAGCAGTTGACAAGAACTTCTGAGGAACAGCGGGGGGGGAGGAATAAACATGGGGAAATAGTTTTACTTTGTGTAATGACCCATCCACTCCCAGTCTCTATTCAAGCCTAAATTAATTGTATCCAGCTTGCAAATTAATTCCAATTCAGCAGTCTCTCGTTGGAGTCTGTTTTTGAAGTTTTTTTGTTGAAGAATTGCCACTTTTAGGTCTGTAATCGAGTGACCAAAGAGATTGAAGTGTTCTCCGACTGGTTTTTGAATGTTATAATTCTTGACGTCTGATTTGTGTCCATTTATTCTTTTACATAGAGACTGTCCAGTTTGGCCAATGTACATGGCAGAGGGGTATTGCTGGCACATGATGGTATATATCACATTGGTAGATGTGCACGTGAACGAGCCTCTGACAGGGTGGCTGATGTGATTAGGCCCTATGATGGCGTCCCCGAATAGATATGTGGACACAGTTGGCAACAGGCTTTGTTGCAAGGATAGGTTCCTGGGTTAGTGGTTCTGTTGTGTGGTGTGTGGTTGCTGGTGAGTATTTGCTTCAGGTTGGGGGGCTGTCTGTAAGCAAGGACTGGCCTGTCTCCCAAGATCTGTGAGAGTGATGGGTCGTCCTTCAGGATAGGTTGTAGATCCTTGATGATGCACTGGAGAGGTTTTAGTTGGGGGCTGAAGGTGACGGCTAGTGGTGTTCTGTTATTTTCTTTGTTGGGCCTGTTCTATAGTAGGTAACTTCTGGGTACTCTTCTGGTTCTGTCAATCTGTTTCTTCACTTCAGCGGGTAGATACTGTAGTTGTAAGAACGCTTGATAGAGATCTTGCAGGTGTTTGTCTCTGTCTGAGGGGTTGGAGCAAATGCGGTTGTATCGTAGAGCGGTAGAGTCTTTCATAGTGTAACCGGAGGAGGATTGGAACTTCAATGAAGAGTGTTTCTGGATGTTACTTGAGGGATTGCAGAGGTTATGGGTTCTAGTTATCACTGCAAGGAGTGACGTGATTTCAGGTTAGGGGGTGTTGGCTGCTGTTATTGGAGGATGAATTGGGGGTTATTAGAAGTGATTTGGGGGTATTGAAAAGGAGGTGAGTTCTAAGTAGCATGACTCACTCCCCTCCCACCCACCAATTGACCTTGAAGGGAAAACTACAGAGAGGACCCAGAGACACTCCAGCAGGTAGGGGCTGAAACAGCAAAGCAGAGAGGCATGTGGTCAGGTAGAGAACTTTCTAGAGTATTGACTGAACTTTCTCTGAATTGCACTGATTGGTTGTTTGCTCTAATCTCTCCCCGCAGTCTTTTCACTCCACAGCTGCTCCCTTACTATCTTCTCCCCCACCCCATTCCCCTCACCTTCCCTTTTTTCTCATTTAGCTGATCTCTTTTGAAGTGCCCACTCCCAAAACAACAACTGTGGCACTAAAGTGAAGTTTGCTGCCATCATATAGTTCACTCTGCTTGTGTGTTATACCTCTCCCCCCACCCTGCATCTGTCTGGTCTACTTAGATTGTAAACTCTTTGGTGCAAGGATGATCGCCTACTGTTTTTGTACAGTGCTCAGCAAAATGGGGTTTCACTTTTGGTTGACCCTTAGGGTTGTGTAAGAAACATGATTAATAATAAAAACAGCTGTTGAAGGATCTTTGCCTGCTAATAGTGTACCAGCAAAGCGAAGGGGGGGAGGAGAATAAATGCAATAGAATAGATGTTTATGAATCAGCTTTTCTGTTTGTATTTCTCACCCATGCCAAAAATAAATGATGGGCCATATTCTGCTTCCCTCGTGCTTCTCCACTATGTCAATAGGGTTACACAGGTGACTGGGAGCATTTGGATTGAGTTTCAAATCCATTTTATGAAGTATGGGGGAGGCAAGGAGAGAGGACGGGAAGGTGTGGATTCTGAACCTGCTCCTATGGGTTTGGCCCATTTTCCAGTTCCGGTTTGGAGCTGGCTGAAATCTTGCCATAGCAGCAGTTCTCATAAGATTTTTGTCCAAGATTTTCACTATTTGGAACTGAACTCTCACAAGATTTTTGGCACCATGAAATCTAAATCCAAACTGTTTCCAATTCATCCAGCCCAGCTTCCACCGTAAACCTAATCTTTCTCGGGATCCAAACAGTTTTGACCAGAACTGCTTGTAAATTTTCTGGAGCAGCTTTTTTTCGTCGGAAAATGCCAGTTTGTTGGAACTGAAACTTTTTTTCATGGAAACATACAGGTTTGAGGAAACTTTTGTTGCGACGGGGTGCTCAAGTCCAGGATTGAATTTCTGGTTGAAAGCAGAGAACGAGAGATGGAGAGGACCCTGACCCTACTCTGCCTGACTGGGAGCAAGAACAAGTGAGGATGTGGGTCTCCCACATTCCAGATCAGGGCCCTGATTACTTGGCAAAACAGTCACTCTCTCTCGTGTGGGAGTGGGTTCTCTTTACATCTATAATTAAATATTCACTGAGGAAACAGCAAGAGGCTGACTCAATAGTGCAGTGGTTAGGGCACTCACCTGGGATGCAGGAGACTTGGGTCTAAGTCCCTGCTCTGTCTGATTCACTGCATATGGAATGAAAACAAATTCCCAAAACTCAAAATTTCTCTCAAAACAGAGCTCTTGTTTTTAAGCCAGCCCTATCCTCAACCCATTTCCACTGTTTCATACAGCTTGCCATAACACCGCCTTTGACCTCACATTTTACAATAGCCTCTTCGTGGGATACATATTTGTGTGTAAATATATGAGCTACATCAGACAAAGAAAGAGAAGAAGCCCAAAAGGAGGGAGGGGCAGGGGAGGTAAGATACCTACCAAGCTGTTTGTCTCTAAAGTGTTGCCAGTCGTGAAAGGACTTGACGTGCTAATATCCGTTCATTCAGACTGTTACAGACATGCTAAGAGCGTGACGGCTGGCAGGCGCTGCATTTAAGTGCTGTTACTGAGGCCCCCAAATATTGACAGAGTGCCAGATTCTAAGAAACTATTGATGTATGCAGCCGGCCGCTGCTCCAGACACCTCTCAGACAGAGTCTTTAAATGTCACAGATTAATGAATTTTCATGAAATGGAGAGTGAGAAAAAGAATAAAAAAAAAAAAAACAAAAACAAACCCCACAGCATCCACATTAAATCAACTTTTATCCTAACACAAAACTCTGCTCCAAAGGGTAGAAATCACTATTAGATGGTATAGGATCATTATAGTTAAAGAGGGTATAGGAAGGAAAAACCCAAAGATCTATGAGACTGGTGTTTCTCAACCTTTTTGATACTAGGTACCAGCTTAATGCCTTCCTAAACTGTGTGAGGGAGATCTCCGGGTCCAGCACTGGTCCATGGACCAGTCATTGAGGAAACACTGTATTAGATCATCACATACATCCTTAATGCAAAGGCAGGATTTGAGATGATGATGGTTTTGCAAAACCACAACCAGGGATGATACAGATCTGGGTCTCCCTTTACCCAAACCCACGAAGGAGTAGGTTCAGTTAAATGGTTGCCATTTTCGGTGCAAAAGGGCTTAAACTGCAAAATCTGCATCTGGATTTCGGACATTAAGATAGAGAAAGTTTTGGTTGAAGCCCCTGTTTACTATAGGTACTATACTAGATCTTAAAGAAGAAGCTGTATAAAGTTATCTGATGACATGAAATGTCATGCGATAACAAGTATGCTGATTATTTTTCTTTCTGCATTTATACCGGTGAAGCTGAATACGTATGAAAGAATTTCAAACACCATTAAAATGTAATAATGCAAAATGCAGTCAGCACATAAATGACAACCCTATGCACGAGACATCATTTTAAAGAAGGGGAAAGTGAGAGGATAATGCACACAAAGGTAAAAATGGGACACTTATAACCAAACTACATTAAAAATACTGCTTTAATGAGCGCCTCTACGTACAGTACGTTGGAGTCGTGGATCCACATGCTATTTGTTCCATTGTTTACAGAAGCACAGATGTTAATTCCTGCCAGGCTGAATTGTCCTTATTTCCCCCCCCCCTTCAAAAAAACAAAACAAACTTTCCTTGTAGATTTCCATTGAATGTGGTGACACCTAGTGGGGTGTGGGAAGAGATGTTCAGCTACGGGCTAGCTTCTTCCCTCCCCCAACCCGTTTGCAGGGTCACTTGATAAGACTTGCACAAGAAATGAGGTGCTGCCCAGGCCAGAATCACCAGAATTTAAACTGAGGTCCTGAGATGCTCAGAGTGTATTTCCAAAGCAAATGAAGCTCATTATTAAAAGCCACCCATCTGTTAAGGGCAGTTTTTCCTCACCCTGGTGTGCTGTGTCACTAAAAGTAACTATATCAGACACACTGCGGGTGGAGGGAGGTAGGCTTAGTCACACATGCTACAAGCTAGGTAGCTGGGTATGATTTACACCCAGGGATAGTATCCTAGACTGGAGAGTAGTCCCTTCTGTGGGGAGAGAGAAAGTGAGCAAGCTAGCAAGTAGCAATCCATAAGCTTCATTAACACAAGACTTTATGGTTCTCCAGTTCATTTTCAACTGTGGGAAATGTGAACTCTCTGCCCAGAAATATTCATGTCATCATCCTCTATCTCTTGGCCATCTACAAGTTCATTTTAAGAAGAGGAAAATATTCAAATGAGGTTTTATTGTCACATCATTTTGCCAGTCAGGTTATTTGTGACTTACTTCCCCCCCCCCCACTCACTATACTGAGCGCTAACATGAAAGGACTGTCACATGCTGTTGCCGAAGCAAAATATTTTATTTTTAAACCAAAAAGCTCCCCTTCTGATAAGTCAGATGGAAATTGGTTTATGATCTTTCTGATGTTGAACTCCTACTACTGGCATCACAGCCTCGCTTTTAAGTAGCATGGTGGCCCTTGGAAATCCTTCTGCACTTAAGAACAGTTTGTTTGCAGCCTTACCACCTCAGTTCTGCAGCCCTCATTCCTGAGCACCTCTCAACTGCTGTTGTACTGATCCAAGTAAATTTCCCTGGAATGGCATCCAATTCTTTACCATGGTCCATCCATTCATTCCCATCATCCATTCCAAAGGGAGGCATTTAAACCACTTACTGCCACCTAGTGAAGCTGGTTAGATTTCAAACAGGGACTGGTGAAGTTACACATGGAAATTTCAAAATTGTGTGTGTGGGTGGGGGGCTACAGCAGCCACGTGCCAATGTACTGACCTCCTCCCCAACACTGGCTGTCAGCAGGGTTTAAACCAGGATCTTCTGCAGTGCTTCCAGTGCAAAACTCAGCTGCTTGAGCTAAAGACTAAATCCAGGAGCTGGCATGAGTAGCGGGCAGCTCTCCTCTGTGGATCAGCCATGGAGAGGGGAGACGAAACACACATGGAGCAGTGGGTTACACTAACGTGCATTTCACATGGCTGTCAGATAACTGAGCACTCAAATAGGTGAGGAGGAGGCAATGTGTCCAGGTGTTCCTCTTTAAATACTTCATTAATCATTAAAGAACAATTAAATACAGATTTTTCACAAGGGATCCATTTAAAACATGGTTGAATACTTCAGTACTTCAATATTCTTTCATTAGTTCAAACAACCACTCAAAAGTCCTGTCTCCATTTGTCTCTCTCTCTCCCACAGGAACTGCTGTTCTGGATCAGACCTAGTGGTCCACCAGCCCAGTATCCTGTCTCCAGCAGTAGCCAGCAACAGATGCTTCAGAGGAAGGCGCAAGAGACCTCATAGTAGGCAGATATGCGTCTATGCAGGTCTCATCCTACTCCCCAAGAGAGACTGGCTTCCGCCTTGAAGCAGGAGGTTTAATAAATTGTCCAGAATTTGATAGCATTAACTATTGTAATTCCACAGCATGCATCCGATGAAGTGAGCTGTAGCTCACGAAAGCTTATGCTCAAATAAATTGGTTAGTCTCTAAGGTGCCACAAGTACTCCTTTTCTTTCTAGGTATTCTTGTTATTCATAGAGATGTTTTATTCTTTTCTGACTCTTGCTTGCTCACTCATTCTCAATCAGTTGCACTGAAATGTATTTTCCCTGAACTCTGCTTAGTCTGAGGCTGCGTTACAGACAGTACAGCACACTTCATTCCCAAGTCTGTGCTGTGAAATGACAGGCCTATCACAAAGGCCATTCTGTGATGATCTCTGTCATCACAAATGTTGAATGTACCACTGGGCAATGCAAGCGCTGTCTCCTCAATGATGGAGTTGTATAGGTTTGGGTTTCAGATGGAGCTGTTTGCAACAAACATCCATGGGAAGTTTGTCTGCATCGTCAGGAGAACATCATAAAGTGGGGTTAAACAGATTTTTAAAAGCAACAGAACTGGAGGTGAAAAGGGTGATTGGCGCAACTTTTTAACTCACTTCAGAAACAGTGGATGATTTTTCAATGAGCTTTTGGCATTTTGATCAATTTAGGGCTGGAATAAGTCTTGTGACTTATCCAAGCTCGTGCAAAGAATCTCTGGCATATCATCGTATTGATCCCAACATCAGGCCGGCTCCCAGTCCTTTCTTACAACCCCTAGATGAGCTCTCACTAAATCTCATTGCTGTTTTGTCTGAACAACAACTGTGCTAAAATCAGTCCTCTCTTCTCCATCCCTATTGCTATAACGCTGCATCAGCAGAAGTGTGTTGGGGTCCTAGGACAGGAATAGCAGAGGCTGCTGCTGGTGAGGATTGAGGGGCATTGGTGGAGCTGTGTGGAGCCAAAGTGTAGTATGGAGTGTTGCAGGTCAGGATATGTACACAAAACAACCCGCACAGAAAGTAGCAGGAAACAAAGGATTACCGAATCATAGAAATTAGAGACCTCATTGGTCATTAAATTCAAACTCCTTCACCTCGTTTAGGATTATCCCTGCCTATGCTATCTATCTCTTTTGTTGTCTCTGTATCTCTCCCATCCCTGTAATCAGCTCTGATTAGAGTTGTTTAACATCAATCTTTTTTCTTTTCCTTTCCTCCCCCTCCTTTTTGCTATAGAAAGATCTCAATCAACTTATGCACACCCCTGCTTGTTAAAAGTTGCACCACTCCTGATGACTTACTGCTCTCTTAATCAAAAAGGCAGGAGGAAGCAGTTGGTATTAATTCTTCTTTTCTTTTTTTTTTAAACCACACAAATGTCAACTTCCTAAAAGGATGTTTGGCATAGCCGAATTCAGTCATGTAATGTACAAAGTCGGCATGATCAAAAGGTTGCAGGGCTGCCCACTGCAAAAGAAGAGGGAAAAGGAGGAACCTGGGATCTCTTCTGAAGTGTTAGAGAACACATGAGCCAACTCTCGTCGCTAGAAACACTGTTTCTAGTAACAGTAGAGAGAGGCCTGAGACACAAAATGTAGGTCCAGATCCCAATGACTGCTAAATCTACGGGTGTTCTGATCCAGCTTTTCCAGATTGAATAAAAAGGGGGATTTATGTAGCTATGGTACTGTGAGGGTTTGTTTTTGTTTTCTCTGTATTGCACCTTTACAGTTGTAAGACCTCTGTCTGTGTGGAGAGATAGCAGTTGTTTTGTCCTTGGTGTTGTGGCACGTGCGCGCGC
Source organism: Caretta caretta (assembly GCF_965140235.1). NCBI lineage: Eukaryota > Metazoa > Chordata > Testudines > Cheloniidae > Caretta > Caretta caretta. Next base: position 202,427,020 of record NC_134206.1, read on the forward strand.
ACACACAGAGCCCATCAATGGGTTTTATATTGGCACTTATCATTGTACTACTTTTGTTTCTCCTTGTTATTCTTTTCCTTTTTCTAACAGTCATTTTGGACTGAAAGTTTATCAATGGCTTACTTTCTGGTGATGGAATCATAAAAGAAGTCGACTGGATGTCAGGTTATTTTTCTTCAGATTTTTTGTTTTATCATTTTTCTCCCCACAGATCTTTTTAAATGATTCCTTGGAAGCTTTAAGTAGAAAATAGTTTCCCTACTGAAATTTTCAATGTATATATTTTAAACGAAAGTGGTGTTAATTTTGTGCTGGCGAAAGACACTGGAGTGACAGCCTTAGAGAATGAAGCTTTTATATTTACAAGTTATGCACAGTGCCAGTGTAAACTTCCTTGTGCTGCTTTGTCACTGGGCACAGCTACATAGAGACCATATCTTGAGAAGATGGCATAGATCAGCCTCCTTGGCCCTCTAATCCTTGGTTTCTTTGCTGAGAATGCCCATGAGTTTAAGTGTCAACTGTGGTGTGGACACCTGTTGACTGGGAAGTGGAGTGAGACCCACCAAACTCATTTCACAAGGCAACCAAACAGTAACAACTTTTTTGATCACTACCAGTGTGGTCGTGCTGGTTAAGAACATCTCTAGAGATGGAAAAAGTCTGTTTCCCGTGACAGATCCCCTGAACTTTTCTTTTAAGTGCCATCTCATGTGCAAACTGGTTTGTTATTGTATTGTACTATGCTCACAAGAGCTGGGCTGCAGGCATTCATTTATTTCCCCTCCTTTCTGATACAATGTTCCTGCTGTTTCACCCACACCACGTTTGCTCCATTTTGCTCAGCTTATGACAATTTTCACACCTCTCTGCAGAAGTTCAGCATTAGAGAACACTTCAACTGTCCCACGGGCTTCAGCCAGATGCCTGAGCTCTCAGAGGCCTTCTAGAAACATTGGTAGTCAGAATAGATTGTGTTAACCCTTCAGTGAACCTGGATTCAGTTTACCAGCCAGAAGAAAAATTAGATGGTAGACAGGAGAGATCTCTGTCAATCTCCATTTAGTACAAAAATCTTAATTATAGACAGATTTCAGTCCCAGAAGAGCAGCCAGGAGCTTGTGATTAATTCCCCCAATAGCAAAATGGGAATAATAATCAGAATTTGGAATCAATTCCCAAAGGGAAGAGTCTCTGAATTGCATGTCACAGAGATTTGGGATACATCCCCAGAAGCGAAAATATCTTCTTGGGAATTGGTAGAATGGGATTAATGTCCTGATAATAGAATATTTGAACAGCAATACTCAAATCTCTAATAAAGAGAGGATGTGGATGCTACCATTTATATTGTTTCCAAGTCTCTTCGTTTCAGCAGACAGATGACAATCAAGCATGAAAAGCTATGCTAGCCATAAACAAGTCACTCTCTGGGAAAGGCGGTGTTGCCTAATGGATAGAGCCCTAGACTGGAAAACAGGAGAGCTGGGTTCTATTCCTGCCTCTATCACTGGCCTGCTGGGTGACCATGGCTAAATCATTTCAATTCTCTGTGCCTCAGTTTCCTCATCTCTTATTAATGGGGATGATGATACTTATCTCCTTTGTATAGTGCTTTGAGACCCGCAGATGAAAAATTCTGTGTAAGAACTAAGTGTCGTTATACATTTGCTTATTTTACATGGGAAAAAATATCAATCTGAAAATAGTACTTTGTTTGTTTAAAATTAAATGGTGTGCAAAGCAAAAGTGATTTTTATTCTCAAGGAAATGCCAAAATGGTAGTGGGAGGGGCAAACAACAAGACCCTGAACATATTTTGGGGAAAAAACATCTTTTGTAAAGTTCCTCACAATGTACTGAAATGACTAATTATTTGCCGGGAACAAAGACAACAAGGGGGCTCTGCAAATTTCCTTTTTCTTTTAGGTTTCAGAGTAGCAGCCGTGTTAGTCTGTATTCACAAAAAGAAAAGGAGTACTTGTGGCACCTTAGAGACTAACAAATTTATTTGAGCATAAGCTTTCGTGAGCTACAGCTCACTTCATCGGATGCATTCAGTGGAAAATACTGCATCCGATGAAGTGAGCTATAGCTCACGAAAGCTTATGCTCAAATAAATATGTTAGTCTCTAAGGTGCTACAAGTACTCCTTTTCTTTTTGCTTTTTCTTTTAGTTTCTGTAATATATAATTTCCTTTGTTTTCCTCACAAATTGGTGACTAATTTTAATGACCATGAGTCACACCTGAAGCTACACATAAGACAAATCTACCTTTGCATTTTAAGGTGTATCGTATAATATAGCAAGCTTCAGGCTGCAGCTGATCACTGCAAGCTTCAGTAAGGAATTAGTCTACGTGCCAGAGTTTCAGTATTGCACAACTGGCTCCTTGCACTACTGAGGATGGAACACCTTCCCCAGAAACACCCAGTATTGGTTACTTCAGAGGTGGAATCCAGATTAGAAGGACTGACAGTCTGCTCCAGAAGGGTGAACACTGTGTTCCTAATGGATCTGTTAAGCCTTTAAAAATATTTCAAAACATGTTTTAAACTTCCCAAATTGTAGACGACCCCTTTAACAAATGTTTAATGCCATGCTTGGAGTGTTCAGTGCAAGCACACAAGCCAGCTGGGGTTCCCTACTAGTCTGCACCCCCCCACAAGCCACTCCAGTCCATAACTGTCCCAGGATCAATTCCTAATTCTCAAAAAAACATAAAATGTGCTGCCTCTGCCAGAAGCCATTAATCATAAACTGCCGTTGCTTTCATTTTACTAGTAAGCCCATCTTCTTGTTCAAATCTCTAATTTTCCACAGTGACAGAGCAGTTCTCTATACATCACTCAGCTCCACCGGCTTCCTAGATATGCTCAGAATTAAAAAATACAGTCAAGCCCATTCAGCCTCTTGCTCACTAAAACGTGTGTCTTCTCCTGATTTTGAAAGACGTGAATTTTCCTTTTCTCCTGTCAAAGGTGCGTTTCCTTCCCCACAAAGAAAACAGATCAAAATGTAACCAGTCATTCAGCTTTCTCTTGCACCTGTATATTGCTCCTACAGAAGAGGGTAAATGTTATGAAATAACAAGGTATCACTGAACAGACTAAAAATACTAATATTAATAAAGTAAAAACAGCCATAGCATTGCCCAACCCAACCAGCATTCAGAATGGAGACTCCAAGATGGATGGAAAGGAAATGTTCACACTACTCACTCTCATAGGCAAGCTGGAAGTCTCACACTGAAGTCACAAAACGATACTGATGAGCTTGTATATATTAAAGACAACCCATCACAGCTCATTTTAAGTTACTAAAAAAAGAAACAAAACTCCTAAACGTTGAAAGCCAGAATTATCATCTGTGATTCTGTCTGCTACTAAAAGTACAGTTATGTGGCCTAATGGTTAAAGCAGGGGACTGGTGGGCAGGACTCTTTGGTTCCGTTCCTGATTGTGTGCTGCACTCACAGTGTAACTTTAAGAAAGTCATTCACCAATCTCTGCCTCCGTTTCCCCATCTTTAAAACAAGTATCAGAATCCTTCACAAACATTAATGATTTAAGCCTCACAATCTCCCAGGAGAGCAGGTCACTATCATAACCTTCTTTGGAAAATGGAGGAAATTGAGGCACCAAAAGGTGAAGTGACTCACCCATCGTCACACAAGTTAGTGGCTAAAACTGTCGTGGAACCCAGAAACAAAGATGATGGGCCCATTAGAAGTGCGATATATTAGACAGGCAGAACGATACAGATTTTAGAGGAAATAGCCTTTGCCTCACATCATTTTCTGACAAAGTAAGTTACAGACTCTACAGCCTCTTTACATCCAGAATCTGGAAGGTTATCCCATTGTGATTTCTTCAGTGAGAAGTTGTGTGTGCGGTATGTACATGCATATGGTGTTTATAAATTGTTTTTTAACTTAAGATATTTTATTCATTTTTCCACATGGCACAAGTAGAACACACATCTTTGTTGGATAGACACCAATACAGTAACATAACTTTACATCTCAGGCACTCAAATTCTGCATGAGGAAGGCTCCACTCAAGGAGCTGGAGTGCTGAATAGAGAATATGTATCTTCAGGCACTCAGCACCTCACAGAAGGTGCTCAGCACTACACCGATTCAGTTGCCTATTTTGCACAAAATTTTAAAAAATTGTGGCCACTTTCATCATTATTAAATGTAGAGATGTGGCCCATGGAAATGACAGATCCCAGCATGCACTGCATTATCTTGACCCCACTGTGTGGGGGGGCCTGCTGTCTGCATGGGCTGCACCTCTACATTAAATATGAGGCCAGCCACAGAGCATATTTGGCTCAAGGTCATCAATTTTCCTTCACCTGCTTTATATTTACAACCTAGTCTTTGACAACACCAGTGATCAGAACCAGACACCAATAATGGGGTGAAAGAAAGGAACAGCAGCAGCTGCCTGGTTCTTCTCAGAATGAAAGGGTTAAGAAGCTGGCCCAGTAACTTTTGGACCTATAGCACCCACCCCTCAGTGTGCTGGACACTATTTGCATTCCACTGACAGGCAGATTAGGTCACTCTAATGGATTCACTGAGAATACGTAACAGACAGCACTGGGATAATATGTTTACACACACTACAAGGTATAACCCTTTCTCATGTAAATGGAAGCATGCGGAGCTTAATCCCGGCCCAGAGAGAAGTCTGTCCTTTCAATGCAGACTTTCATGCCTCATGTTTATACAAAGTTGCTTATTTAATTTCTACACTGCTCTTTCATTTAAACTGTGCCGCTGTCTCAGGTGTCACTTTAAGAAGCAGAGACATCGGTTTAATTGATTTTCCAGGCCAATGGATGCCATAGATAGCACCAGAATAAAAATAAAAAAATATTTGTAAATGATGGAAGTGTTACTAACTTAACTGAGTGGTTTTTACATAAAGTTTTACATGACTAGATGTCATTCTGTTTAATTTAAATGAAATTTAAGAATGGAAAAATTGGTCCATTTAAAATAAATAAATATGACTTGTATTCCTACTGGTAACAATTAGCACCTACTTTTCACCCAGAGAGCTCAAGGAAATTTACAAATGGTGTAATTATCCCTGTCCTAACAGTTGAGGAAACTGAGGTGAAGAGAAGCTAAGGTCTCAATTTTCAAGTGTACACCAATTTTGGGTGCCTTCATTTTTGGGTGCCCAACTTGAGACACCAAAATTAGGCTCCTGAACACTGAGGCACACAAAATTAATAGGCACTTGTGAAAATTTTGGCCTACATGACTTTCCCAGGGTCACATAGTCATTGATCAATCAAGGATTCTCAGTTAGGCTTCCTGACTTATACGATAACCAATGGCCCACTTCACCTCCTTGATAAAAAATAACAAATATCCTTCAGCCTTCACTTACTCCTTGAAATAACCCCAAACATTAATTTTAATGTTTGTGCAATGTGTCAGACTGACAGATCGGGAGACTAGGACGTCTTCTGTTTCTTATGAAAACAGGGATGCAGGAGCAATGCACATTTCCTTACCCCCTCCCGTCCCCTAAGGTTGAGAGTACATTTCATTTTAAATGGACCATTCAATTTTTGTTGAATCTCCCAGTGAGAGAGCCCATTAGTGGTGGTGGAGGGGGATGTCAGCTGTGGATAGCTGTCCAGTAGGAGACAACTGAAACCAATAAAATCAATTCAGAGAGGCCACTGAATGACCTTTATTTTGGTTAGTGTCACCTGTGCAGCAGAAAGGGAAAACAGGCAGATCATATCCTGGTCATTGCCCCATCCATCTCTTTTTGAGAAGATTTGAGGAATCTTTGCTCTCAGAGTATGCGAGGATTGATATTGTGAGGCAGGGGATGAATGGAGGAGAAATCTTAGCTCAAAACGTCCTAACATTCATCAGTTTGACTTTGGCCCTATGCATTATTTCACTTAAAAAATTGTTTAATTCCTTCCTCTCAGTTGCATCAGATCACACTTCTGCGAAGCTCTGATTTCATGGATTAGACACAACAAATCCTGCATCTTGGCAGGAGGTTAGACTAGAAGACACTTGTGGTCCCTTCTAACCCTATGGGTCTATGATTCTATGAGCGCTCAGTTTAGTTATGAATCCTTTTCTTATATTTTCTCTATCTCCTCTATTGTCTCTTTCCCCAGCAGCATGTCACTCGTGGGACTCCAGGGAATGACTTTAGTGAGGCATGGTATAAATAGGAAATGCGCTGTACTGGGGTGGATCACAGAAATGGCACAGTACATTTATCTTCACATGTGCAAGGATGTACATCTGTAAATTACAAGTGGGAAAGGTCAGATATGTCAGCTATGATGGCAACAAACAGCTTCACTAGTGAGCACGGGCATGTTCTTCTTTTGCTGCTCCCAGCGTGCTTCAGCTTCCTGAGCCACACTGGAGAAAAGACTGCGTTCCCTCCACTGGAGCATTAGGTATACCTGTGCATGCAGCCTTGCCTTATATCTTGACATTCTCACCTCTTTTATCCTTCTCCCCCACCAGTCTGGAAGTTGCACTGCTTTTCTAAGCACTAAGCTAGTACCAATTGCAAGGGTGGAAGATAACTGTCATTTTATGGAACTGCTCACTACACAAGACTCTGAAGAGATTTATTATTTATAGGCACATAGATGAAAACATTAAGTACATGCATATGGGCATGCATACCCTGGGGGGGAGGGGCAATTACTGCTAGGCAGTAATTTCAGCCTGAAGTTCCTATGACTTAAATAGCCACTTGAGCTCTGCTCTTGCAGTTTACGATGTCAATAGAACCCCTAAATGAAATTACAGCCTTCTGATACGCAGCAGGGTAGCTTTTCTTTGCTGTGTAATATACGCGGCCAGGAGAAATTGCTGTATATATGGAGCTTCACTAACGCAGAGTTTATCATAAGAATGTTCCCACTAAAATATGATTAGGCTTCTTGTTTGCTGGATAACACACCTAATGACTCAGGGTGCACTTGATAGCCATGTTTCTGTGAACTCAGACATATGCCCTGAGGTGAACTGGGCAATCCGCTGCTTCAAAGCACCGGGCTATTTCAGTTCCACTGTAATGTGTACCTGCTTTGTTTTGCCAGCAGTATAAACCCATGCTAGCTCTGGAACTGACATGTATTATGGGAACTTGAAACATTCACAGAGGAAAAAGAAACAATCCCACAATGAGGGTATCTTATTTGCTGTATTTATAGGCTTTTCTATAACACTAATCACTATAGTATCTGAACCTCACACAGACACTAAGGAATGAATCCTCACTACACCCCTGTGAAGTCAGGAAGCATTATCTCCACTTTACAGATCAGGAACTGAGGCACAGGATGGAATTAAGTGACTTGCCCAAAGTCACCCAGCAAGGGAGGAGCTAAGATTAGAACTCAGATTTCTTGAGTCGCAGCTTCCTCTGGAATTGAAACAACAAACACCCCCTACTACAAAAAAAGACCTCCTTTGTGCCTGTTCTCATGCATGTGGCCATTTTTTTATGCCTCACTTGGAGGCATGAGTAGAGGGAAAGTCTACAGATCAAAACTTGGCAGATACAATTTTAGACCTTAATGTAGCTAGTAACTTTAAGGGTGCCTCAGTTTTTGGGTACCCAATTTCAGACACCTTAAAGGCCCCTTTAAGTCATCTTCAGTTGGACACCCAAAATCAGTAGTCACTTTTGAAAATCTTGGCCTGTGTCTTGAGAGAAAAATGATAATGCTTAGACAGCAAAGCTCAAAGACCATAGTGTCCCTGCTCCTGCGGACCTTAGTATGTGTGCAGAACTGGAGGAGAGCACATTCCCACCGTCCTCCTATAGCGGGTAGAAGAGGACCTCCATTACTCTCCACACAAAGGGTATGTCTACAACAGAAAAATGGATCGAAGTTAGGCTGAAGTCTTTTAACTAACCACAACCTAACCACGACTTTTTTCCATGTATGGATGCAATGCAATGCCCTTAATCTTGATTTTTAATGTTTTATTTAATGGTAATGCTGTAGTTTCATATTTTTAATAAGGTTACATTACTTAAGTAACCTTAATATACAGTTAATTTTTGGGAGGTATTTTCTAGTGCTTTGTCCTGTTTAGGTTGAACTATATCATTATAACAATTGACTAGTTATAATGAAACCTTGCTCTTTTACTTCAATAATTTTTCCCTGTCATATTATGTGTATTGTATGAAATCTAGTTTCACTTTTTGTTTTTGATTTACAAGAAGGTATTTGGTGGTGTTGCCATTAAAGTGTGGATCACTCTGTAAATCTGACGAGAATGGATGTCAAGGCTATTGTTACATTTTCAAAAGAGGCAGGCTGAAGATACAAAATTTAGATCTAGATTTAGGACACCTTCAGACTTCCAAGGTGCTTGAACTGAGGCATTTGATTTGGACCATTAAACAAACGTGGGGCATTTGCAAAATCAGACTCTGGATCTAGCTTAACATTTTGTACTTCTGATGTTTATAATGAGGAATATTAGTCTATTTTGAATCCCTGTCTGTGTCATGTTCATGACTGACGTGGAGTTAACAGCTACAGACCAGCAAACTCTAAACTAAACCACTGTGAAGATACTGATGATGGCTTTCATTCTGCAAAACATATCTATGCAAAAGGAAGTACAGACTAGTGGGTAAAACACAGGTCTGGCAGTCAGAATATCTGGGTTTTATTCCCAGTGCTGCCATAGTCTCATTGTTTTCCCTTGGGCAAGTAATTGTGCCTTTCTGTGCCTCAATTTCACCATGGGTAAAATAGGGAGGTTTCATTCATAACTGTTTACAAAGCACTTCAAGATCCTCAACTGGAAGGTGCTCTACAATAGCAGTGCTAACTATCATATGCAAATACCTGCATTTATACAAAAATCCATATGTACATTCTATATATATTTGTGCTGACTGTGAAAGCAATTGTGATAAAATATTACATAGCTGACAAAGAAGTTACAGATAATGAGATAATTTACTATCTAACTTTTCTGTAGTGCATAGGCAATTACTGAAGGGGATGGTTTAGTGGTCTAAGTAGGAGTTAAAATACTTCCAACTCCTTGAAATCACATATTTTAATCCCATATATTTCAACCCCCTGGTAGTCCTCTTCCACTATAATTCTGAACTGTAGTCTATACAGCTGAAACTGTAGTGAGGAAGATTGCAAAATAAATACATTAATTCAATAATTTAAACTCCAAGAGATTTAGGACAACATAATGTTCTTAAAAACTAAACTAAATGTTGTTTTAAGCACTGGTTTCTCATCCGCAGACTGCTGGTGAAAGATACCAGTGACAGCCCTTGCCTTTGAAGTCTTCTGTATATCCAGAGAAGAAGAACTGCATGGGCAGAAGAAGTTTCAGACAGAAGCACTGAGCTTTGACCAACTTTCCATTTCAGAAGTATTGATGTCTGTCTGATCTACTCTATCTGGAGGGAGAGAGTAAATAAATGACAAGCTTCAAAGATCAGATCTTAATCTAAACTCTCCTAAAGTATGTGGGTGTCTAGAACAGCCCATTACAGAGACAAAGAACAGCCTTTATGTTTGGATCTGGATCTAAACTTCCTCAAAGTTTGGGGATGTTCTGAGCTGTTGGTTTGTTTCGGCACATTAGAGAGCTGGGGGACCAGCAGCCAAGTTTAGATCCTAATCTCAACCTCCTCAAAGTTTGGGACTATTTGGATTTGGGCCCATCTCTAGTAAATTAAGACCAAGGAAGTTATTTTACTTATATGTACAACTTCATTACTGATAGAACCAGGCAAAACGAGAGCAACCAAACCACAAAATTCACCTGGTTGTGGATTTTGTTAAGAGCTGGACACTTAGTTCAAGTTCATAGGAAGGTTCCCTTGATGTCTGTGAACATTAAGAGCAAACCTAAGCTCAGTTTTGAGAAATCCTAGGGCCAATTTATGGTATTATGTCAAAAACATGAGAAATCACTGTTCTTTTTGGTTCTGATGCAAAACCAGATGAAACTCAGCATTCCACACACAGTTTTCAGGTTCAGTCAAACTTAAAGCTGAAATTGAAACTCTGGGAGGGATTGAGAACCCCACAAAGATCAAAACCACAGAAAATATTTGCAGAAGCAGCCACACAGTGAAATCACCAAATCTTACTTATTGGCTATAAAGAAATATCCCATCCGACCCTAAATTAAAGTACTTGCTTTCACACTGGGCTCATTTCTGCTTCATCTGAAGTCAATGGCAAAACTTCTAGTGATTTCAGCTGGAGAAGAGTCAGGCCCAATGTCTTTATATGTGCTCCACACAGCCTAAGAACCCTGGCAGGAGGTGGCTGATTTTCTCTATGAAGTTCACTAATATGCACTTATGGGTCAATGGCAATGTCTCGAGGAGTTAAGTCTACACGGAGGAAGGGGATGCATATGTATTGATACACCCATTGAAAGCATCCACTTCAAAAGCAGGGGGGTGGGTGAGGATAGCACTCCACAATTAGTATCCCATGTGAGTTATGTTGGCACCATTAAAGATTTTGTTCTTCTGCCAAGGACAACATGTTTCAGAGAACAGAATAATACCTAAAAATGCAAATATTTTGACTCCTACCCTGTGTTTTTTCCCTATTCCTACTTTACTAACTGTAGAAAATATGCCTTTTCCTTGAAATCAGATAAAATGGGAGATGATAAAGGTGGGTCAGAACAACACACCCACTGCCCTTTCACAACAACAATCATGAGATTAGGAAAAGTGATATCTATTTAACATGGGGTGGGGAAAGAGACTGGGTGTAGTTTGGGACTAGAAGTGAGAAGCTATGGGTTCTATTCCTTGCTCTTTCACTGGCTCTCCCTTGACCTTGAACAAATCAATTCAGATTTCTCTGCCTCACTTTCCCTATCTGTAAAATGGGCATAATTCCACCTAAATACCTCACAAGGTGTTGTAATACTTAAGTTATTAATGTTTGTAAAGCATTTGGACACAAATCTCATCAAAGGAATTCGTATTTTCCCCAGTGCCTTGATATGCCACTTCCCTATATGAACTCAAAGAGAAAACAAGGCAAGAGAGAGAGGGTAGAAAAAAACAAAGAAAAAAAACCAACCCTCCAGACAAAAACCAAAAATGGAGTTGCAGTCCGTAAACCAACTAGTTCTTCCTATTCCCAGAGGTGGCCTTCACAGAACGACTTTCTTTTCCTATGCATCCACTGTAGAGTTTCTTTTCTGCTTGGCTGGGCAGTCAGGTATTCAGAGCATAATGTAAATGCTCAGAACACAGAGATATGAAAAGTTGCCAGACAGAAACTCCAAGTGAAGGATTAACATTTTTCTCTCCCCCCCACACCCTCCCTCTTACCAGCTCATCCAGTCCTCTTGTCTCCCACAAGCCTTGTTAGCTGTTGCTAAATCTGACACCCACTGTTGGCCAACACAGGCTAAGTCACCCTAAACACAGGATCGATTTGGTCTGTCACTGCCTAGTGAATACAAAGTGCAGTTTCCTCAGCTCTGCAAAAACTGTTAAAAGCTCCATCTTCCAGTGTGATTGTTGCTACTTAAGAAACCCAAAAAACAAAAAAACCTTTGTTTCCTGCTTTGCTTCAAAGGCACCAAGAATAGAATCCTTGACACATCAAATTCTGGAACCTCACCACTCACCAAGGCTGTAGTTCTGATCCAAGCAGTGACGAAGGAGAATCACCTCACAGTCTCTTGAGAGTGGTAAGGTTTGGCTGCTAAACTCCCCCTGCCCTGATGGGCTTTTTGAGTTCACTGTGTTCCAAAGCGAGTGCCGAGGCAGAGAAATTAGGGAGGGGAGAGGTGGGAAGGAAAATCACTGGAGCCTCTTACGATCAAACTTCCACTAACCAAGAGGAAATGTCTTATAAATAAACAACAGCAAGAGAAACACAAAAATCCATCCCATCCTGCCAGAGGAATGTACATTATTGTCTCTCAACGGAAAACTTTACACTACATCAGAAAGCAAGAAAGCAGCCATTTCTCCTGAAGCTACCTCCCTTGAAAAAAAAAAAAGCACAACATGAACTTAAAAAAAAACCAAAAAACAAAAAAACTTAGTTGGGACGTTAATCCAATTTCCCAGTAGACAAACAAAACTGTCCAAATTCAACAGATGTCACTGTTCCAGGATTTCTTGTGACAGCCTATTAACAAAGTTTCTTTAGCTCTGATCATCACTGCGCCATTAGCACAGTTTCAGAAGGGAAGTTCAAGGCAAGGGGAAGAAGGAGGAAGGTCAAATAAAATATATAGAGGCATTGATAGGCCATGAGCATTTGCAAGGGAGGTACTATTGCTCTCCCTTTCCACCCCTCCCTAGCTCTGAGAAGATTTATGGGCTAGCAAGCTAATGCCATGATTCTCATCCCAGAAGACTGGAATTCATATTTACTTATAGATGGGTTTTATCTTATCATAGGTCACAAGTGAAGTGAGCATGGTGATCTCAATACAGTCCCTAGACTCTTGTCTAAAACCAAAACAACTGCACAGCTTGGCACAATGCAGTGTGAGTCACAGTTCTCTGCTCATGAGAGGCCAAAGATTGCAACAGTATAGGCACTGAAGGCTAGATATCAGAGCTATGATGCGGGAGGGTCCAGGACTGCAAGAGCAGAGTGATGCTACAGGTAGACTGGTAAAGCTGTGTGTGGGCCCAGGGCTAGAACAGAATAGGCTGCTGGTCAGAATGAGGTGCACTGAAAAGTTGGGTGTTGGGCCAGGACAGGAACGGCAGGGGATGCTGCGAGTTAAATGTCAGTTGCAGGAAGGGGAGACATAGGATAGGAACAAGAAGGGGTGTTGGAATAGCAGTGAGTCCACTGGTAGAGCTGTGAGAGTGTGGCCACTACTAATACAGTAGGGGCTCTGTCATTCAAGACTGAGTTTCAGTGGAAGAGTTGCACAGCCCACCCATACTGCTTTCCTGAGCACCAATGTGTTCATCAGATACAAATTAAAAATCCGTATTTTAATATGGTGCCTTGCTGGTGAAGTGGTGCTCTCCCTTTCTGGACTCCCTTCCATGATAGGCGCTTTACAAATGCAGACAGATTAGACAGACAGAGGCATGTTTAGATAGGAGCTAAGATCAAAAATAAAAGCTGAGTGAATTGAAGATGAAAGTTATGGAGAAATACTGCTCTTTCAGACTCAGGCCTCTTTGGGAAGCTATTATTGTTAAAGCATTTTGAGGTATAAAACTCCAAGCAGACCATAAAACAAAAAAAAAAACCAAGGAAGAATTTTAAAAGGCTCCTCCAAAGTCAGAGTGACATCAGCAACACATCACATGACGAGGTGTGGGAAAGAGAAAACTTACTCTATTTGATCCTGCCAGTCTAATTGATTAATTGTAGATCTGATCACCTGGCTGATGTGAGGTACTGCAGACCAGTATTACTGCCCCCATTTTACAGATGGTGAAACTGAGGCACAGAGAGGCCCAGTGTCAAAGAGTGATTCAGGAGAAAGCCAAGAATAGAACGCAGAACTCAGCCCACAGCTCTAATGTGCTCCCCAGAACCTATTCTCATCTGTTTGGTGATCTACTGGATTATCCTTGCATTCATTCTTCACTTTATAAGATGTTTTCTGCTTGGGCTTTGAGGAGACACTTCTTTTACGAACACTGAACCAATTTATACCCTCACTTCAGTGAAGCCCGACTGAAGTCAATGAAAAGTCAGAAGGAGTAGGTAGGTGCTCAGGTAGCATGGTGATGGGTGTGGTACAAGAACCTGAACAGAATAGAGATTGAGAAAATAATTCCTGACCAAGCATCATAAAACATCCAGCACTTCCCTGCAGAAGATAAGATCTGCAAGCTGATCAACTCACCTTGTGTTCCCAATGATTTGCTGAATTCAAAGAATTTGCATAGATGAAAGTGAGGGTATTATTTGGCCCTCTGTGCTTAATAAATTAGAGATCAGTAGTAGGCATTAAATTAAGCACATTGGCATTTGGATTATTTAGTATCATGGAACATTAGGGATGCCAGCAATACGAACAGGGAAAAGAAGGACGAATTAAACCTTCCATTAAAAAAGCCTACGAGGTTTCCCAAAATTAAGACTAAACAAACAACTTATGCAGCAGACGTATTATGAAGATCATGATCCAAATCTCAGCAAATTCCACTGGTTGCCAGTCAATGCAGATTCTTTCCATTACAGATTTTAGGAGCAATTCTGAATCATGCCACTCTTATTTCACCTCCGTTACCAGCGGCCACAGCCTCAGCATCACAAAATAATAAGAGCCAGGAGGACAATCATTTTCCTCCAATTCTTTATTTTGACATTTCCCATTTGTGCCCTTTTTCAAAGTTTTAATTTGGTAAAGGCACTTTGCAGCCTGTCTTTTAACAGGTCACTAATAACCTGGGATGCAAGAGCTCATATTTCAATTTTTTTGCTGCTGCCGCCACTAAATATTTCATTTACCTTCAAAGCGGCAGGCTGCTTTGGAAGACTTTATTTTTATTTTTTTTCTTCACTGACATTGTTTACACACTGGTTCTAGGGATTTGTTCTTCACTATTAGACTCGTTTGCTCATACCTAATTAAACAAAAATAATCAGTTGGCCACAGAAACATCTCCACTGTGTGTACTATATGTTCTAGTAAGGTCTCTTCAGAGATTCCTTCTTGAGACATTTTTCTTTATATTAATATATATACTATCATCACTGAAGCTTTACTGCTGCAGCCCGTCTTGCCTGTTATCTCTGGGACTAGAGTCTGGCAGACTGGCACATCAGGCTGTGATTCTACAGGTCCACTCAAAATACACAACTTCCCAGTATTACTGAACAATGTCCGTTTAGAAACACAAGAGCAACTCAGGGGCTCATCTGGCTGTCTGATGTATGCTGCAAAAATATAGGTCTCAAGGAGCCTGATATTCTCATGACCCGGTATGCAAGGCAAAGGAGACCAAAAACTATTAGAAGTAGGAGGGAGTGCAGGAGAGTGATGCAGACACTGTTGCATATTCTCCTTCTCCTCTTCATGCAATTAGGGTTCTGTGGGTCTGGAGGATTCATGCTGGGGACAACACTGGGAATCAGCTGCAGATATCCACATGGATGTTAATTCAACTCTTATCTCCATTAACCTCTGCTCCACCGCCGTATCTCCATTAACCTCTGCTCCACCTCCGTAACCCCAGTGGGGAGGTCTTGAGATGACCGAGCACAGGCCGGGCAGCGCTACAGAAAGGCTGACACACACTGGGGATTGTGCTACCTCCCTCCAAGGATTCTTGGGATCCACTGGATTTAGACACTATTTTTCTGGTTTCTCCAAACCTCTCTACCCTGATGAGAACACTTCATAGAAACTCTACAAAGCTCATGGAGCCTCCTGGTACCCTTGTCCCCTTTGGTATGTTTCTGCATGTGTGAGGGTGTGTGTTGAAAGATGCAATGTGCCCAAAATAAACAAAAGCTTTGAGAAAGTAATGACTTGTTCCCTTTGCAGAGCCTTTCTTCTCAAAATCTCATAGCGCTTTACAAACATCCTAGTCAACCATTGTACGTAGTATTACTTCACTAATTTACCATTTGACACACACAAATTAAGAGTCACAGAATTCCGGGCTGCCCGTACCCGTATTCTACTCTGACCACTAGAGCACATTCCATCAAACAGCACCACTCCCAAGGAACTAATCTATTCTAGTATATTTTCACCTCAGTAACATAATACTCCTTTCACTCATCAAACCACATCTCTGCGTTTGTCGCTAAGCTTGGACTTTGTATTTGCTGCAGCTCACAAATACTACTAGACTATGACGTGGCTATTGCCAATGCTGTTATATTAGAGAAACAGGGAGCATGTGCTCAGAGCACTGAATTAGGCTCAGGAGACAGGTTCAGTTCCACACAGACTCAAAGTCTGATTTATCTCTCTTTCCTTCACTGCCTTACCTGTAATATGAAACTACTAATATTTTCCTATGACACTGGGGCACTGCAAGGATAAATTAATTAATCTATATGAGATGTTCAGATACTATGGTGATTGAGGCCATGTAGATACCTAGATAGATAGTTATTCCTCCCCTTTGGATGTTGTAGAACATTAGGGAGCCTACTTTAACTCTCTTTTTCCAATTTCTGAATCCTATGAAGCCTGCATTTGCATGGAAAGCTGCCTCCAGAAATGTCCATGGTACGTACCAGTTCTGTCCCATTCAATTAGGTCAGACTAGATGATGATAATGGTCCCTTTTGGCCTTAAAATCTATGAATTTATGAATGAGGTGTGTGCACTGCTTACTTAACCTGCTCTTCAAAATTCTGCTGCATGGACTGTGCAAGCCTTACACACCTGTCCCCATTTACGAATGGTCACATGGAAGTTTAATCTGGTCTACCAGACGGACTGCTTATCTTCTGAGTGAGAGATGTATTTGGGATCACATCATATTATTCCTCTATGCTCTGCAATGGTTCACCATCCAATTCTGATTTCACAATAAGGTCCTGGTCTCCATCTTTAGAGCCTTTACTGGAATAGGACATGCCCACCTCACAGACCACTTCTCTCCACTACATGACAGAGAGAATACTGTAGGAGAATTTTCACCTAGGTGCTTTTAAAAATCCAACTAGGTACCTTTCTACCTCTTTCGGCACATAAATACATTGGAAATATGGCCCTAAGTGACAACCAAAGTCATACACGAAAAACTGTTGTACAGCTAGGAATGGAACCCAGGTCTCCTAAGTCTCAAGGTAGCATCCAAACCCCTCTTATAATTATACTTAATTCTTGTATCTGATGCCTACATATTGTGGTTATAGATAAAGTAGTGCTACATTAGATTAGATCAGATAAACTGACTTTCCAACAGTTTCCTCCTGATGCAGTATCTAGATGTATAAATATAGATATTCTGCTAGTCTTTTTTTTTTTTTTTTGCAGAAACTACTAAAATGTAACAACCCACCAAATATTCTTGTGTTTGAAAAAATAGATCACGGATGCAGGAACAGTCACTCATGATTTGGAGTGGGCAAGCAAATAATTTTCATTTGACTGTGCCCTTGTATTTACAACTAGCTTTTCTGTTGTGACCCACTATACTTACCTTGTCTGCTGCTCTAACCAACAACATGCCTTTTTAATCTGCCTTCCTGGGGTCTGCATTTGATTACAGCATTCATGTTCTATTTAGATTCTTTTGTATCATGCCCTGTGGTGCAAGCACGAAAGGTGTTATTTATAAAATGAAATTCTGTTGTATTGCAGTTTGGATTCGAAGAGGACAAGTGATATTAAATACTTACTTTATTGAATAATATCTTGGATTTATTAACTCAATTTCCTTACAAGATTAGGCATAGGAGGGTAGAAGGGATTATTAACTAATGAACAGGCTTCAGGCAACAACCCCCCCTCCCATATATACATTATTTCAATCATTTCTATTTAGAGGGCCAGGATGTGCACCTCCAGCATAGCATCGTGGCTTTGTGTACAAAAGGCACTGCATATAACCATTGTTGGAAACAGTGTATGGGGAAAAGTGTACTACCCCTTTAAGGGGAAACCAGGCAATAATCTAGGAGGCCCCATCTTGCCCTTGGGCTGATCTATTTAAACACAGGAATAGGAAACTGAGAAGAGACGGGGAGGGAGGAATAGAGAGGAGAAGCCAGGGAGACTGCAGTGGGTGGTGATTTCTCTCTCAGGCGCCAGGGGACAAACCTAACATGACTCACAGACTTGGGTTTGTGGATTTTGTTTGGGAGCTCTGCACCAGGGTCTGACAAACTGTTTGTTGTAATGATTCCTGTCCTGAAACCTCATTAAAAAGGCACATGACATTTGGTTAATGTTGGCTTCTCAAAGGTTCTCTTTCCATACTCCTTTCTCACCTCCTCTTTCCACAGTTCCACTTCATCATGAGCCACTTGTCTGGGAGGCTGGCATACTCCGGGTAAGGAGTGAACTCTTCCAACACTGACACCTCTATAGACCTGTATATAAACCATCAGTAGATGCTTATGAAGCATCCAGCCTTCACCCTAACTCAGAGGTGAGTTTTACCAGCCTGGGCAGAAGGTGTGGCAAGCTTCCAAACTTGTGTCCCTCATGTACAAGCATGGTGTGCCTCTATGATCTGACATTTAGCCCTTCGGGGTATCTACAGTCCACCTTTAATAATCATGTATTCACAATAACAGGATTTTTAACCTGAGAACCTTTACCCTACAATAAATGCAGTACATTTTTTACCAACAAAATCTAGAGGTGGGCCCAAGATGCAAAGCTCATACCTGTGTTCAAAAATCCCAAAAGCCCTAGGGCGGTGCACATATAAACTTTTGGTTTAGGCCCATTTCTAAACGAAAACTAAACCCCTCAAGCCCCTGTTCCTAAAAAGTTTTACAAAACAGACACATTTCAGAGTAACAGCCGTGTTAGTCTGTATTCGCAAAAAGAAAAGGAGTACTTGTGGTACCTTAGAGACTAACCAATTTATTTGAGCATGAGCTTTCGTGAGCTACAGCACGAAAGCTCATGCTCAAATAAATTGGTTAGTCTCTAAGGTGCCACAAGTACTCCTTTTCTTTTTGCGAAAACAGACACAGTTCACATAACTTGAAATCTGTCAAGTCCACAAGTAAGACCTGTGTCTGACATAGGAAAGTGAAATAGTGTCAATGTCACAAATGCTATAGGCAGAAAATTCCCACTCCGAGGTGCATGACAGGTAAAAACTTTCACCCCAGGAGCTGTTGCACAGTTAGAGGTGAGTCACCAACATCCAGATTCATTAGACCCAAAGGTGCCACTCAAATAAGACAAGCTATTGCTAGAACAAGAGAGATTAGACTTTTAAAGTATCTGATAGATTAAAAGGAAATTGTCAGGATATGTTAAATGGATATTCAAGTACTTTAGGCCCCAATTTTCACCTACTTAAAGATCTTAAAGCTGGATATGAGACAAAGATCAAAAATAAGGGGTGACAACTTTTTTTACTTACATGGTATCATTGTCAACAACGACCCAATGCAATGTAAAATTCACTGCATGAAGATTATCAGCAGCTAAGAACAGATAAGGAATAAAAGATGTTCAGAACCAGGATTTGAGTTAAGGATCATCTCTAGACTCAGGAGAAAAAGTCTTCAACATGGATCATCAGGGAGAATGTTCCCAATAGAAAAGAGGGATAAATAATAGGATTTGATAGCGCAGAGGTTAAATTTGGGTCAAAAGTGAAGAGTGACTGAGAAGCACATTTATGGTGCATCTTTCAAAAGTAGATGCAATAATTGCAACCACAAAAGACATTCATCCATGGCACCAATAATAACACATTCTTGGACCCTGTACAGGCAATATGGCTTCTGTTTACCACCTCCTCCCTCTAGCTGACCCCAAGACATCTTTCATTTGAATTTTATTCCACATATATTCCATAATGAAAAACTCTGCTCCCCTTTTCAGGAAAGCTGGTGAAAATATATTAGCTAATAAATGGAAACGTATGGATTTCCTGACAATCACAAGTTGGTCACCATGAGCATGAGAACTGATCTCAATGGAAAAATTACAGAAGTACAGTTACAAGAGCTATCCAGTCTATACATATTATGAATGTGCAAAATGTCACACTTTGCAACTACTGAACAAAATTTGGCTCATTACTTAGATCTCAGTGAGATCTACAAAACCAGCCAAGTTTGAACAACATTGGTTTTGAGCTTATTTTAACTTATGTAGACACAAACTTTTGTTACTGGAACATGTTGGAGAGAACATAATCTACTCTCTCTCTCTCTCTCTCTCTCTCTCTCACACACACACACACACACATACTCTTCAAGAACTATATTTTTTTACTAATTTTTCAGACAAATTCACCTCTGAGCTAAGCATGAAAAATTTCAGCCCCAAATTAGTTTGAGAAAGTTGTAAGCACATGGAAGTATGAAATAAAAATGGAAACTGCATTTTAGCACTGTCTATAGAGTATGTTATTACGTCTGAATTAATTATTGTGGTCAGCATACAATGAATAAGTTAGTAATGAAAGTATTGTGTGATCCAAGAACACAGATTATGAGCAGCTTTCTTAATGTGCTGCTTTCCAAACCCACCCACCTTCTATTCTTCTATACCTGCTCACTGAAGGTTCTCACATCCCCTCCATTTGAGCATCTCTAAGCAAGCAGAGCAAGACAGACGATCTGGCCCATTATTTTCAAGCTTTTATAAAGAGATTAAATCCAGAAATGATGCAAAATCTGGACTCACTTCTGAGAGTGTTTAGCTTTGTGGTTTTGGTTTAGGTTCATTTCTAATTGAGCTAATTGAGAATTAGCCAAGAATAAGAAAAGAGAAGAATACAGAAAAGTAGTTGACAGATACATTAAAAAACCCAGTACAACTCCCATCAAAATCAAGGTGCACCCATCCACCAGCTTCAGTGGAAGTTGACTGAGCCCTAAGTGAATGAACTTCAGCTGTATGGTGGGACTGATTGAGTAGCCAATACAATAATGGGAGAATGGGAGATAAACAGTCCAGAATGGCCAGAGTTAGGGAGAACCTTGCTGGATGCATTCTGCATGACTCATGAGCTGTGATCAATGCAACTGTGATCGCCACAGAGCTCTGTCAGAGATTCTACTAAGACATGACATACAACACACACTGTACCACCTTTCTAAAGTGCTATCTGAATGCATTTTGACTCATACTTTTCAACCCCCAATCTGTCCCCCCATCCCTTCCACACACTCTATAATGCTCCATCTGAACATCAAAAGCAGATCTCCCTTTTCCCCCAATGCAATCTTTTAAAATATCAGATTGGGACAGACATATTTCCAGTCAAACAGGAATCAAATCATGCCATAGTGCACCCTGTGAGAACTCGACCCTATCTCTGAATGCACTCCCTTTGTCAGATAATATCAGGGGAGTCAACCTTTGAAACCTATAGACAATGTGCTGCAATAGCTCCTTAACCCTTTATTTCTGTAAAACTAACACTTTCAGCTCACTGTGAAATTTTGGGATAGTCTATGCTGAACAATTACTGTGCCAAGGGACTCAGTTACAACACAATTACAACTGAAATGCCATTTGGTTTTACAGTCCTTAATGGAAGCAAACCATGTTTTAACTCTACATCTAAAGTATGCTACGGCCTTGGGCTTTGCAAGATGGCACCAAAACTGGGGCACCTAGATAAAATATAGTTGGATCGAGTCTATAGTTAAAAACTGAGCTGTGCTATAACCATGTTGGGGGATAACTTTGTTGTAAATAGAAAAAGAGTACTTGTGGCACCTTAGAGACTAACAAATTTATTTGAGCATAAGCTTTCGTGAGCTACAGCTCACTTCATCGGATGCATTCAGTGGAAAATACAGTGGGGAGATTTATATATATATAGAACATGAAACAATGGGTGTTACCATACACACTGTAACCAGAGTGATCACTTAAGGTGAGCTATTACCAGCAGGAGAGCGGGGGTGGGGGGACCTTTTGTAGTGGTAATCAAGGTGGGCCATTTCCAGCAGTTGACAAGAACGTCTGAGGAACAGTGGGGGGTGAGGAAGGGGGGATAAACATGGGGAAATAGTTTTACTTTGTGTAACAACCCATCCATTCCAGTCTCTATTCAAGCCTAAGTTAATTGTATCCAGTTTGCAAATTAATTCCAATTCAGCAGTCTCTCGTTGGAGTCTGTTTTTAAAGTTTTTTTTGTTGAAGAATTGCCACTTTTAGGTCTGTAATAGAGTGACCAGAGAGATTGAAGTGTTCTCCGACTGGTTTTTGAATGTTACAATTCTTGACGTCTGATTTGTGTCCATTTATTCTTTTAGTAGAGACTGTCCAGTTTGACCAATGGACATGGCAGAGGGGCATTGCTGGCATATGATGGCATATATCACATTGGTAGAAGTGCAGGTGAACGAGCCTCTGATAGGGTGGCTGATGTGATCAGGCCCTATGATGGTGTCCCCTGAATAGATATGTGGACACAGTTGGCAACGGGCTTTGTTGCAAGGACAGGTTCCTGGTTGTGTAGTGTGTGGTTGCTGGTGAGTATTTGCTTCAGGTTGGGGGGCTGTCTGTAGGCAAGGACTGGCCTGTCTCCCAAGATCTGTGAGAGTGTTGGGTCGTCCTTCAGGATAGGTTGTAGATCCCTGATGATGCGTTGGAGAGGTTTTAGTTGGGGGCTGAAGGTGACGGCTAGTGGCGTTCTGTTATTTTCTTTGTTGGGCCTGTCCTGTAGTAGGTGACTTCTGGGTACTCTTCTGGGTAATTTATTGTTGTAAATGAGTCGCCTGACATGTCCTGTTTCATAGTGGAGATGAGATATTTAAACACTAGTTACAAAGGGAGTGGAGGCTTGGGTGTCAGAACTCCGGAGCTCCACTCCCAGCTCTACCACTGACTCATTGTCTGACTTTGGGCATGTAATTTTACCTCTCCGTGCCTCAGTTTCCACAACCATAAAACTGAAACAATTCTTAGGTACTTCATGGAAGGGGGGAGAGGTTGTGAGGCATAGCTCATTAATTTCCATTAAGTGCTTTCCGATCCTCAGATGAAAGGAGCTATAGAAAGGGAAAGTATTACTGTGATGTTAATCGACACTTTTCCTCAGACTGATTTCGCTGTAGCACTCCATGGCTGTTGGAAGCAGACAGCAGGTAAAGCAGATGTATGTGAGATCTCATGAAATATCACCCACATCTATTTTCTTTAGGGTAAGTTCATTTTCTGTGCGCCCTTGGAGATTAAATACAGCTGAACACTATTAAACACTTAGCCTCGGTGCATGAAGAATATATTCTTTTAACAGTTTTATTCCTTTATCAATTACTACTTTAAGATGCTTGCACTGTATTATTTTATATTGGCCAGTTGTAAAGATAATTTACTCTCTGAGCAGTTTTATTCCTTTAACATTTCAAACTTTTCTTCATTGTTTATCACGTGACCATTTGTGGCAGATACTGAGAGGAATTATTTACTAAAGGAGATGATACACTGACAGACTTTTGTGCATTTTTATCATGCTTCAGAAAAGAGACCTGGATAAGGATTCTGGTGAAGCTCCATACTTAGCTGTTAAGCAAAGTGAAGTGCTTTCTCTCCGTCCATCGGGGTAAGACCTTTACCAGCGCCTTGCTCCCAGCTACAGCCATATAAGTATTTACACAACAAAATATAATATCATGAGTTTGTTACAAACTTGAAACTTTGCTCTGTAAACTTATCAAATGAACCTGGAGCCAACATATGTCTTCATGGAGTTCATGCTCAAGCCAAGAGAATTTGGCAGGGTCAGGTGACTCTGCCACACAACATGATTAAACCCAGTAATTTATTTGAACCCACCCAAAACAGGATGTCAGGAAACTTAATGTGAAGGCCTCTCAGTCAGAGAGCCCGCCCTCATGTCAGTACTGAAGAGCAGGGTATGGTGGAGGCAAGATGCCTGAACATGCTCAGAAGCATCCTACAAGGTCACAAAACAGGGCTTCATTCCCAT
Source organism: Caretta caretta (assembly GCF_965140235.1). Lineage (NCBI taxonomy): Eukaryota > Metazoa > Chordata > Testudines > Cheloniidae > Caretta > Caretta caretta. The sequence goes on from NC_134206.1 coordinate 202,450,612, forward strand.
GTAGGCCATACATAATAGAACAATGAAAGAAGGATCCAAGATATTGCCATCAAGGGAAGAGCTGGTGGCTAGATGGGGTGTGCATCAGAGCAAAGCTGGCATTTAAGGGCTGCATAATCAGAATTTAGCTTTTGTGGTGACACTGCTACACAGATCGACAAAGCCTTCACAGCTCAGCAGAAGACTCTGATTTCATTGCAAAGCAATAATTCAGAGCAGAAGATGAAAGATTTGCTGAGGTTCACAAACCCTTTAAGTGAATCCAGGCCCAGTTTTGAGTGACCCTGGGGCCGTTGCCTTGATACCAGGCAAGATTTGAAGTTCTGTGCAATTTCCACATAAACCTTTGAAACCCTGGATACTCACCTGAGTTTTGCTTTGAACACAGAAGTCAAATTGAAGCTTTGTGAGAAAGGAGTGCAGACCCTGGCAGATCAAACCCACTAATACCTAGATCTTATAAAGTGCTTTTCATCAGTAGCCCTCAAAGGGCTTTACAAGGAGGTCAGATGGGGAAACTGAAGCACAGGGAGGGGAAGTGACTTGCCCAAGGTCACCCAGCAGACCAGTGGCAGATCAGGGACTAGCACTTAGGATTCTTGAGTCCCATCCCAGTTCTCTAGCCATGAGGCCACAATGCCTCAAGAGAGTGCTTGCAAAGGGCTGCCACAGAGTTGTATTCAGTTCTGCTCAGCAGCCACAGACAGGCCAATTCCCTAAGCACATCCCTTACATTGTATAATTGGGTTCACTTCTAGCTCAGGATGAAAAGAAGTGCCGTACTATCTAGAAAGACTGGTGTCAATCTTTATCCCTCCAAAAACCTGGCTAATTTTAGGTTTTCCGTGTTCAAATACAGTTGTAAACTATTAAAGCATTCGGCCTGGTGCATGGAAAACATACGGTTTGAACAATCTTAGTCCTTTATGAAGGACCGATTCCTGAGAGTTGCACTGTTTCCTTTAGCAGTACAGCATGCTTCTTTGTCACACAGAATGTTTATTTTTGTAACTATCTTGTCCTTCTTTCAACAGTTACTTACTGGAGGTTTTCTTTTACACACACACACAAATTATATATACACATATTATATATATATTATATACACACACACTCTTATTGATTAAAGAACATCCTTTTATACGCAACTGTAGGCTGCCAGTCAGGATAGAGCATATAAAAGTAAGGTATCTTTGCGATTGATTACATGCCTTTCACAGTTTGTGCATCAAACCAAATTAGAACCGGGGGTGGGGGGGGGGGGGGCGAACCTGCTTGTTGTGTAGTTTTCATTTGTTACATGTTCAGTTAATGCATTAAAATGACAAGTAACACATCTGCTGAGAGAACAGTCACAGACCAAGACCTATATATAGATCCAGAAGGGATTTCCACACTGTTCAGGCATCCAACTCTCTACTAGCACAGAACTTCCAGTGCTGTTCCAAAGTCCCCAAAACATAAAGCTATGACTATCCTGAATTTTAGCTGTTTTCCCCAGGGGCATCTTCTGTGTCCAGACTGGAACCATGAGAATCACTCATTTTCTCCCAGCTCTAAATCTAGCTTCAACCACTGAAGTCCTAAGTCCCAGCTACCACTACTGGAGAGAACTCTGTTCAGACCTTGCCAGTGCCATTCCTTCACCGGTCAGACAGATTGCTGTTATATGATATGATGTATGAGACAGTTCCTCCCCTGGTGGTACTGTGCACACTAACTGCATTACTCCAAACTTATGCCTGTTTGTGAAGAAAAAGGAACAGGCATTTATCTCAGGTCTCTTGCATGACAGTGCAGATCTCTAGACAGCAAATTATCTTAAAATTTAATTGCTTTATACTAGAAGGTGGAAGAGAGAGGAGTACATGAGATTATGTCAGCCTGTAACTTCACTGGTAGCTGAGGACATATTTGTCCTTGGCCATCATTTGTGGTCAGGGACGCAACAAAAGGTGCTCACCAAATCCCATCAGATGTTGGAGATAAAAGGATAGGAGGCATCTCTCTCACCAGCAGAGCTTGGATACACCGTCACCTCTGAGCTGACTGATACACGGCTTTCTACATTGCCCATTCAGCTATGAGGAAGACCAGGGCTGGCCCCACATCAGCCCTAGTATATATGAAAAATGAGCAAAGAGAATTTTGTCCATAATGAAAGAAAAAGATTGAGCACCTTTAAAGTTGTTGGGGAGATTCAGAACTATTTGTGGTAAGGAATATATGGGAGTTACAGTCTATGTCACTGATAGCCCCAGCACAGGGCTCCAGCTGTCAGTACCCCACAAGGCCCCATTTCAGTCGGTGGAAGCACTCCTGGCGAGGACGCGCACTGCCAACAGAAGGAGCATAGTGTGGATGTGAACCACCGTTTTAATTAATGTGGTGGCTGTACGTCAACTTAACGTAATCTGACTTGATTTTGTAGTGCAGACAAGCCCTGAGTCTGGAACAGCAGTAAACTGTGCGGAAACAGTGAATGGAGAGCTCTGATGGGAAGAAATAGCAGGACTAGAAGTAGAGCTGGAAAAAGTGCAGTAATTCTGAAAGAGAAAAGCCTGGGAGCATCATAAAAGCTGGATACCAGGTGATATACCTGGTAGAGGGAAGAGAACAAAGCAGAACAGTCACATTTTTGGATTCAAGCATCTATTTTTTTCTTGCATGCCTCTTTTTTCCCCCCCCTTTCTACCCAGACATTTTTCGCATGGAGGTCTTGGATTGGTTTGGGAATTTGTACTCATATAGTTTGGGCAGAGTGACAGTTAAATTCCTAGTTTGCCTAAACAAATCTAAAACATTGCATGTACAGATGCCTGGTTGCAAAACTTGCACATGTGGTTTTAAAGTCAAGATGGATATTTTGTTGAAAGTTGAGTGATGGTATCAAAAAATACATATTCACAGATATTAAGGCCAGAAGAGGCCATCGTGGTAATCTAATCTAATCTCCAGTATAAAACAGGCCACATAATTTCATCCAGTAATTTTTGCATAAAGTCCATAAGATAAGAGACATCTTAAACTTGTGGGAGTATAAGGGAAAAATCAGAGAGAGTAGAAATCTAAGAAACAAGAGATCTAGAACAGGCACCAAGGAAGATCTATGAGTCAAGTAGATGCAATGAAGGGAGTGGAGTTGCAAATAGCTGCCTATCTACGGTATTTAGGTATTTATGGAGGACCTGGTAAATCAGTAATGGAGGCATAGAGAAAAGACAGGAAGGAATAAGAGTGAGATATGATACTGGAAAAGAAAAAGGTGTACCAAGAAATGATCAAACAAAGTAAATGTAATATATACTCGTTAGTTGAAATTATCTGAACTGTGATGCTTGAATTGTGGCCTCCTATACATACTAAATTATTGTTCAAAGAGCGAGAGAGAGAGAGAGAAAAGGGATGGAGAAAGCTCTCAGTTCCCAGAAGGGATTTTGAGAAGAAATACTACTTGCTGCATTTGTCTATACAGTTTTCTGCCACGCCTGCAGAAACAGTGTGTTAGACTTAATCACCTAGAGTGCAATTAGATGAGAGCCCAAGTGCAAAAAACCACAAAACACAAGACTCATCGTTCCTCTAACAAACTGAAACTCCAAGTTTCTCCATCATCCTTGTTCTGTCCAGAAACAGCCCTCAAATATCTGAAACATTCCTGGAATTAACAAATATATGCTGATTTCACCTTGCTTCCTGATATCTCTCTGGCTGGCACTGATTTACAATGCATGGCATTGTTGTGCTGCAGGAATATATTTTGCCTTTTTTATTTCTTAAATTTCCCAGTAACTGCAAGAGGGAGGTTGAGTCATTGAGCAATAATGTGACTCCTTAAATCAAAGGATGAGTAAATGTAAGCAAGCTTTTGTTACAGACAATTTCTTATAGGCTGTACTCCATTAAATCAATGTTACTGTTAGTTCATTTGGCTTCTAAAAGGTCGTTTCAATAGATACAAACTTTTTTGTGGAACTCAGGTACTCATTACTTTGGTATTGAAAACCAGGACAGGGACCTGAGTGGCAATGTGTTTCTTCTAAACTCTGCTGTAAAAATGATTCTTTCTGTGCTCTGTAGGAAGAGTGAATCTAAGACCCATAGGACACAGAACTTAAAATTGGTAGAAAAAGACAAAAAGAAAACACAGATGACAAATGTTTGTCAATTTCCAAGTCACTAAAGGTGCGGTGTTCCGAATTTGCTCCCTGCAATAGAAATGAACTGTAGGACATGATGCACAAGATAACTAGAAGAGAAAAATCTAATGCTCCCTACTTTAGTGCTTTGGTCACATAGTCAAGCCCAGAAAAAGATAATTTAGCTTGCAGGCTGCCAGTTGAAACTAAGCATGCCCATGTATTTCAAACATTTCTTTAATTAACAAGGAATAAAAGTAAATAAATGTGCACTCCCTGGGTTACTTACAAATATAGTCTCAAATTTCAGGTAATGTTTACCTGAATTTCCTTGGAAATCATCAAGGCCGTGTAAGAGGGTTTAATCCCCTGCTCCTCCATGCACTTATGCAGCCAATTTTTATGTCAAATAGTCCTTGCAAACATTATCTAGTTAGTTCTCACAACAGCTCTTTGAGATAGGTAAGTATCATCTTTGCTGTTTTACACATGGGGAAACTGAAACAAAGTGGTAAAGTGACTTGACCAAGACCACAGAGGGAGACAGTTGCTAGAGCCAGGATTATTCAGAAGTAGGACCACCTGAACGCTATTCCTGTGCCTAAACCACTGTCTCTCAGTAATGTACAAATAACTGCACCGGCCCCTCGACTAACTCTACTTCCCTTCTTCCAGCCCTGCTGTCTTAGGAGAGAGGACTGAGTTTTTAATTGATTTAAGAACAGGCAACCCTAATCGCAAAGACTCTAAAGGCCACATCACCCTTTTCCAGTCTGAGTGCACACAAGATCAGGGAAGGCAAGGCAGTTTCCAAGCAGTTCGTTCAATTTACACTATCATTAACTCCCACACTGATTATTTTGGGTCCCCTTCGTAGAAAGCTGTCTCTCCCTGTTTTCTGAGACAAGTGAGGTCCTGACCTTACTGTTCAGATGTGGTGGGGGGAAAAAATTTTGCAAGGAGAGCATGTACCATTTCTACTTGCTTTACACAGAAGAAAGGAGTGCTATGGGAAATTAAAATCAGTTTTAACAGCTTTAAGTCCCAGATCACTGGGATTGGAGCTGCTATATCCAGTGCATCCCTAGGGTATATATTTATATTTTTATATATGTAATATATATACACACAAGAAGTAACAATATGGAACTGGTTGGCATGGTGGCAGCACAACATACCTTGGACTTGGGCCAGAAGTGCCCTCAACTCACTCTCTCCAAGGCTTAGCAAATAGTGATTGTAAAGCATGAAGGTGTCACTCTTGCTATCTTGAAGGGAAGAGTAACAGCTGCATAACCTCATCTAGCAATTCTTTCCAGGGAAGTCTATACAGCTGCTTAGCACAGGGTCCTAAGAAAACTGAGCTTTCTAGTCTCCCTACTAGACAGTGAAAGGAAAATTACAAAAAGAAAAGGAGGACTTGTGGCACCTTAGAGACTAACCAATTTATTTGAGCATGAGCTTTCGTGAGCTACAGCTCACTTCATTGGATGCATACCGTGGAAACTGCAGCAGACTTTACAAAAATTACAGTTGCCTTTAATAAAGTGAGATCAGGGACGTGTTCTTCTAGTTAAGAAACAGAATTAGGAGTCATCGGTTCTAGTCTCAGCTCTGCTACGTGACCTTGCCCGTGTCACAACACATCTCTGTACCTCAGTTTCCACATCTGTAAAATAAAGATAACAATATTGACCTAACTCTGGGAGACTTTGAGGTTTAATTAATAGGTATAAAGAGCTCTGAGTCCCTTCAGTAAAATGTGGTACAACATATACATGTGAAATATTTATTAGTTTGGGGAAATAAAAAGGCAAGTGGGGCGGGTTTGCATTTATGCTCATTACAGCTGGACAGGAGACTAAAACCCAATCTGAAAATCTAACAGCAAAACAAAACGAAACAAAAAAAATTAATAACACATGAACATGACCGTAGAGCAGGGGTCGGCAACCTTCGGCATGCGATTCATCAGGGAAATCCGCTGGCAGGCAGCAAGACATTTTGTTTACATTGATCGTCCGCAAGCACGGCACCTCGTAGCTTCCGGTGGCCACGGTTTGCCATTCGCAGCCACTGGGAGCCACGGGGAGCCATGCCTGCAGATGGTCAACTTAAACAAAATGTCTCGCGACCCGCCAGTAGATTACCCTGATGCGCCGCGTGCCGAGGTTGCCGACCCCTCCTGTAGAGCTATTGAATTACTATGAGAGATCACTTTGCCAGCTACTGAAAACTAAACAGCATGGCTATTCTATCTAACAACCATTTTTTTACATTAGATATTATTAAGCAATGTATTTGTGCAACTAGATAGTCAACGTCTTCTTGGTTCAGCAGACAATCTATAGTAATTTGACCTCTGAAACCTGGACAAAACTTAATTCCCTAATTCGCAATTTTCAACACTTAAGCCACTCAATGGCTACTGGAATAAAAAAGCCATTTTGATGTACAAACAGCAAGCTACAGGCCCACCCGGACCTTACAGTGCAGTGATACACAGTAATAACAGTACTGTTCTCGAATACCTTCCATCAGATGATCTCCGTGCATCTTATAAACATCAATGAATAAAGCCTCACATACATCTCTGGTAGTATCATTAACCCTATTTTACAGATGGGAAAACTGAATTACAAAGCAGTTAAGTAACTTGAAGAAGGCCACACAACAATTCTGTGGCAGACCTGAGAAAAGAACCTGAGGCTGTCTACTCCCAGTTCTGAGCCTTAACACCAAGATCTCCTTACTACCATCACAAAAAAGACCCAAAGACTTTGATCCCAATTTTCTAACTTCAGTTAGAAATGATGTGGTCAAACTTGACACACTGTACATAAATGGGACATTTTATCGATTTTATTAGGGTATGGTCCCTTTTTTGTTTAAGTACATGCTTTATGAGACACCTGAAGGCCTTTGGGAATGTGGCACAATAAAAAATTACCATAATCATTTCTCTTGGAAAGATGGAGGGCTGAGTCAATCCTACTGGGACTCAAAACTGTGGCTGCATGAAGTCTAAGTACCCGCAAGCCAGAACTGATGCTTAGGCCAATAACACTCTCCCCTGTGGGATACAAGGTCCATTTAATCAATTTATAGACAGGCTCATGGAACAAGCAATAGCAGGGCTCAAAAGAAGAAACAAAGCAAATCTACAGTCATTTATCTGAACACACTGAACTTTGGATGTCTGGATAAACTGAAATCTGGATATGAACTACCCTCAGTTTTGCTTTTCCAAAACTAGTCCTAATTCTGTCCTACTCTGCTCATAAAGTACTGATGGGCCTGAACCAGAACCTTGGATCCTAATTCTCTCAAGCTTTGGGGAAGTTTAAGTCCAGAACCAAACTTCACAACTCAGACTTATTTCTGCTCAAATGTATTTGATTCTATTTCGCTGCAGGGGAAAAATAAAACTTTTCCTCTAAATATTTGGCATATTTCTCATCTTTCCCAACTGAGACCATTCCAAATGCACAGCTGGGAGGATAAAATCTTTGGGATCCCTTCTTCCCTAGATGTAAAAGGGATTTACATGCATGGATTCCATTAGTATTAGTAGGAGTGCTCTGAGGAAATCATCTATGCATTGAGATGAGAATATGACCCAGAGTTTAAACAGACTCAAAATTCAGACATCTGGGGCCCCATGCCACGAAGGAAAACAAAGAAGTAGAGAATGTAGCAGAGCTTTGCTTCACAGTAAAAGGACATCTACCTTGGCAAATCCAAGTCTCCTTGATCCAGCAGCAGAAATAATTTCAGGCTAGACATTTGGGAGGATTTACTTTTCCTTATGAGTTATTTAAACATTCAGAAAACAAAGCTATGTAAACTGAGTAGATGTACAAGGAAGAGCAATAACAACCAATTTTTACCCACTTTATTTTAAACATAGCAGAAATAGTACAATTATCTCCCATTAGCTGACACAGATCACTGTGTTACAGTCCAGTCAGCTCAGCCTACACTGGACTCAGAAGTACTAGTTCAGGTCACAGGGTAGGGGAAGGACTCTAGGCATGTATACTCCACAATAATTTATTACCCCATGAGATTATTAAAATGTTCAGGTCAATGGTAAGTCCCCTTGACTAGTTTATTAGAGGTATTTGGAATTTTTCTCATTTCATTTATTAGAGGGCAGCATACAAGCACAGATAGTTTGTGGTGTGTCCAAATGGTGATGCATCTCTGGGATTCAGCGTTGCACTGTATGCCTAAAGGGAAACCCTATGCAGTGCTAAATTATGTCAAGATCATCTTGATTCCTGATTGACTAATCAAGCATTTTAAATGCAAAATCAAAGAGCAAGGTAAGAAAAGAATAACTCTACCATATATTGCACCTGTTTTAGCTTCAAATAATTGGGAAGTTTGCAGTATTTATTAGGCTACTTACAGGGAGGCCAACTCCAAACTGTATAAACCCTAAACCTAAACGCTATTCAAATATCAAATGATATGCACTCAACCCTGTCAAATGCCTTATATTCACTCATGGATTGAAGAAGGCTATCTTTCCTGAGTGAGTCATGACATTTAGATTGTCACTAGAGCCCTCTCAGAAATCTGTAGCATCTTTTATATGAGATAAAAATAAGAGATGTTCAGAATTTATGGAGGAATTTAGTACATTAACTCCAGTGTCCCAGCCAAATTCCAACTTGGGTAATTACATTTTGTTTATGTGTAAACAATCTAATTTCAACTGGGCATAAGACTCTTCGCTTTCTGTCTTAAACAATTGTGTAGTCAAACCGCTGCTGTATTTTACCCCAGAAATGGTCATATTTTTGTGGTGGATGATAAGATACTTGCATAGTTTGTGTAGAAATTTAAGGCCCATATCATGAAATACTTATGCATATGCTTAACTTTAACCACGCGAGCAATTTCACTGAATGTCGTTCAGTTCAATGGGGCTATTCATGTGCTTAAAGGGCATGCATAGGTATATGCAGGATCTGGGCCTAAGTTTGTAAAGTGCCTTGGAAACATTTGAGGTCAAAGTAGACATATAAATGAAAAATATTATAACTATGAATATGTTTGAAAAGCTTAATTATTTTGATTTTAAAAATGCATCCAGTCAGTGCTCTAGACATATTACAATATTTATAAATACAATCCACAAATTGAACCTCATGTCTCAAAAACAAATGAACCCTCCCAACCAGATCCCTTAAAACAAAGCTCTCCTTCCCTGACTATTAATGTATTACAAAAGGTAGTGTTCTTTGCACAACCTTTAAAATTCTACTCAATACCTATCCCCATTTTCTTTCTCAGAAAATTTCTGTCTAATTATACTGCCTTCATCAATGTGCTGTGTGACCTGCACAGTAAAATGCTGAGAAGTCCTTATTTTCTCAAGATATAGATTACATTCTACTTCTCTAATTATATTTTTCTGAAACTCCATAATAGACAGACAAGGCAAATTTAAAACTGCAGCAGAAGGCTCAGGCCTTTCCTTAAAGATCAATGAACTTTTCTACACAAACCTTTACACATTCCAACAAATCCCAACTGCAGTAACTCTCAGCAGCATTGCATGAGGCGAGATATTCACAATGTCACAAAATTTTGGTGACATGTATAAATGTGTTTATTTTGTTATTATAGAAAGAGTACAGAGCCTGAAACACACTTATGTAGATGGTTTGATTGTTCCTCCAGTACATTTTAATAGACTAGTTATAAAAACTATGATAAAGAAGTCATATTTCCAAAAATAACATGTTAAATGAACAACTACATGAATGAGTTTTGAGTCAGCTGGTCTGGGAGGAGAGGTTTAAAAGAATATATAAAACAAAGTTATATGACTTGGTGTACATGCTGTCTCAGAATATGAATATAGAAAGAAAGAAAGAAAGAAAGAAAGAAAGAAAGAAAGAAAGAAAGAAAGAAAGAAAGAAAGGTTAATGTGATTATAGATTTCAGGACATCAGGTACAATATGCCACTGCCTCCTATGTGAGAGCATGAGCACTGAAAAGCATCAGGCAAAGCCTACTCAGTGATACTCAATCTGTTGCATCTCAAGCTGTCCTAATACAACACAGAAGAAGAAGCAAGGAATTTCTGGGAACAGAGGGTCACTAGGCTTTGGTGAAGTCTCTCTAGAATCTGGTAATAGGTTTTGCACTATTTGTCTCTTTGTAACCCTCCTGAATCTAGCTGAATACAAATAACCCAGGGGTTGAGATCTATACCGCCTTTAGAGAGTTGCCACATTGCAAAGAACAAAATATATTTTGCTTAGCATGCTGGTCAGGCAGCCAAATGGCTATTCTTAAATTTCCTTCACAACAGTCTGTAATACTTCATTTATTCTTTTCTTGGTTTTGCAAAACACTTAGAAATCATGAGCTAATTAGGAAATTCAGAAGGCTGGGTACTGAAAACAAATCAGAGAAAAACAAACAAACAAACACCAATCAAGCCCCCTGCACTAATAATGGGCTGATGGCACCAGTTCTGTGTATCGCCACTTACACATGATACGAATACTAGTACTTTCAAGAGCTATATTGGTTACCGTCCTAGGATCCTGAAGCTCTTAAAGAACATTCATGAATTAAGCCTCACTAAACACATGTGAGGTAGGCATTATTATTCCCCTTTTACAGATGTGGGAACTGAGACACAGAATGGTACTCCCAAATACCATGATGCTTATAAATACAAATAATAAATAAATAATAAACAGAGTTACTTGTCCAAGGTCTCTCAACAGGTCCAGGGGACAGGCAGAAATGGAACCCTTTTCTTTTGACTCTTAGCACAGTGCTTTAACCAGTAGAACATGCTTCCTTGTATGCCTAGTTTAAGAGTATCATCTTTCGTTTTCTGAATGAACACAGGATCTAACCAATGACAATGCTGACAGAGAGTGTTTCCTGGTGCAAGTTAGCAGCATCGAGAGTGCAGGTCCCCACAAGGATCCTAAATATCAAAACTTTCTTGGCCAGCTTCATTTTTAGGGCAAGATTTTCAAAACAGCCTCCATTTGTGCACGTGCCACTTTGCCCATTCAATCACTTGTACACACAGTGATGAAATATACACACTCAAAACTATTTGCACAACCATTAGTGACAGTGTGCAAAAAATTGTGTCTGAAGGTGATTGTGTGTGTACAGATGTCATGTTTTGGAAATGTGGTTCTTAATGGCTTTGTATACACTCCACAAGGTTGCATCTCTCCAACAGACTGGTCCCTTCCTGATTGGGAAGCCCTTTAACTTGATTTTCAGCAAGAGACTGAAAACAATTTCTATTCTTATCTCCCATACAATGACAGAGTATGACAGTCATCAAAGAGTGTTTATTTGTCCCTCAACTGAACAAATTCTCCAGTTTACATTTGTCTGCACACTAGACATTCAGTCAAGACCTTTAAACTCATTTCATTTGTGACCCACAGCAGATGTGAATTTGATTATGCATTACATTAGTCCTCTGGTCAGATTAAAGCCTCCATACCTCCTCCCTGCCCCCTCCCGCCTTTAATTTCTGAATGCTGTTATGTGGGAGACGCCAACTTTAGAGCAGATAGTTCTGAAAAAAAGGCAATTAAAAAAACACAGTACTTTAGAAATTTAAACAACAGGCCTGTGATCAAAATAATTCATAAAGGGAAGGATTTCATGAAGTAATTTCACAAGCCCACAATGCTTTTTTTTTTTTTGCTTTGTTTTTTAAATAAATCCGTCAGTACACATGCCAAGGCAAGACATCTGAATACAATATCAATGGACACACCCTGAAACGCTGCAACTAGGCTGTTCCAGTGCTGCAGCAAAAACTAAAAGCTGTCCTTTCCTCCCTCTCTCTTAAAATGATTACTTTATTTCTCTTAGTTTTGCAATATAAGATCAAACATTTCTTTCCCTCTGTCTAATCAGTTCTTCCTTTTTCCTCCCTTCATAAAACACACAATCCAAAAAATGGATTTTTTTCTCCTACTGACGGTAAGTGTGTCTGTTTAAAAAAAACATAAAGAGATCTAACTTATAATGAATCCCTCTGGCATAAAGAAGCCTGTTCTAATCTCCCTTTATTGGGCTTGAGTGATAGTTTTGCTCAACCAATATTGACAGGGCCGTCTTGTTTCTCAGGCTTTCGCTTTCCCTGAGTTGGAAAAAGGATACAGTGCATTTTCACATTCTCCAAGTCTGCAGTTGTTTTTATATAAGAAGTAATTTGCTTGGGTCACATCAGGTCAAATGGGAAGCCTGCCCAGCTCTTGGTTTTAAAGGAAAAACATACAGAAAGACACAAAAACACAACAGTTTCCTTCATTAAATTCCACTCTACCTGCCATGGGCTTTCAGCCACAATGGAATTTCCCACCCTGGCTGAGCGTAGCTCAACTTTTATTTTTAGGTGGGTTTTTTTAAATAAAAAAATCTTATTTCAAGTGAACTTTGAGGTAAGGGTTATTATAGTCTAGTGCAACCCTCCTTGTAAAGAAATAAATAACATAAAAAAGAACTACAGATGTGGGGCCAAATCTTGAAGTCCTCATGCAGGGCCAGGTTCTGGTCTCCTTTACATTGGTGAAATATCACTGAAGTAATGGGAGTTACACCTGGGTAAAAGGTAGTTTGAGATCAGAATTATGCCCTAAGTTTTTAACTCAGTCCTCACTCAGGGAAATCTTCAACTGACTTCAGTGGGAGTTTTGCTCAAGTAAGGTCTGCCTATGAGCATTAGGACTTGTTTCTGCACTGTGCTGAACACTTTATTGAGCTCTCTTAACTCACAATGACTTGAATGGAACTTGAGGGTGCTCAGCACCTCATGGGAATGTTCAGCAAGGATCGTTTAGCATTTTAAGAGCTGAGGACTATATACCCAAAGAACTGCCCAAGTGATTACTTGATGATGGCCAGTGATTACCAACTTTAGGTAAAATTTGTTCACAAACAAATGGAAGATATCCACATTTCTCCTCCTTACCCCCAAAAACAATCACAAAGAAACCCGGGACAACATTCTAACCTGATTTACACACTGTGTAGCACCAGGCAAGGTTGCTGGGCTTATAAGAACAATAGGTTAGGAATGGATGCTTGATTGTTTTCAATTCTGAATGGTAGTTTTGCCTGAATTAGGACTAAGAGCTGTTGGGTCTGGCCTTTAAGCAATCTTTTGGACTTCTAAAGAGACTTTCATCCAGAGAGCTCAAAGCATTATTTGTTACTCTGGATAGCAGTTTGAAGCAGTTTGAGTAGTATGATAGTGGAGAAGATTCTCACCTGCATGGCCCTTCCTCATCAATCTGGAGAAGACGTTCGTTTTTTTTAAAACTTCTAATCTCCCTTTTCAAACCAAAGTGTGGCTAGTGGGAGCCCAGCAGGTTTTCTTGCCCCTTCTCTCTCCATGGTCACGTAGTCCATCTCCTCTATTTTCCTCCCTCACCCCAAATCCTGTGTCCTTCTAGCTGATCCTTCTATTGTCCTCCTTAACATAAATGTCCTTACCCAGCATGTCATTTTTCTTGGGGCATTATTGCTCTTCCTCCATCGCTAATACTTCTCCTTAGCAACCTCCCACCCCAGTGCCTCTTTAAAGTTGTTTGCTGCAGCATTTGTTCCTTCAGCATTGCAAAACATTCATAAACTGGAGATTAGTTCACTTTGTCTGGCTTCCAAAGCCATTTGCTGCTTGAGACCATTTCATGAGCTTGTCTACTCATGTGGATAAACAAAAAATCTCAGCTATAATGTGAATTAGGAAGAGGAAACAGCAGTTACATAGACCAAATACCAGTGAGGGTGAAATTAGTGACAGTTACAGGTTTTATTGGTGCTGCCCCTGCCTGAGCTATTCTATACAGGCTCATCTTTAGATAGCAGAATTTTGCAAGTTAAAAGGATGATATTTCTTCCCAGCAGAACTGAGTGACCTACCCTAACATTTTGCTTGTGATTTTAGTGCTTCTGCTAACTCCATGCTAAATAGCCTCTAGAGTCACAACCTTGTGTCCAGATGATTAATCTGAACATTTTTGCAGCTCCCCAGAGCAGCACATTATTCCCCCCACATGCTTTGAAAAACCTAGGATTCTGCATTATGGTCTGGTTTACAGATGTACTTACTCCACAGTGGTAACACATCTTCCTTTAAACCAAGGGCCAGTACCGCTTGAATTCATACTTCAGACAGAATATACCTGTGCCCTGAATTAGGGAACTAGGGACTGGCTGATGATATAACATCTGAATTCAGAATGTAATACAAGTCTCCCTTTGTTCTAAGCTCACCACACCCACCTGCTCACTCTACTTCTTACAGACTTCATGGTCCAATATCATGCTGATTGTAAAAGATATGAAACTTGGGTTTTGTTCATCCACGTAGTGATCACCTGAGTATTCAGATAATTGACTTGCAGATGTCTGATGCCTACTAAGCCAGCAGCAATCACTGTTATTTATTATCTGCAGAGTTAAGAAGCATAAACTCTATTTAGTTTTATAAACTTTATTTAGTTTTTGACAAACACTGATAAAACTAAGCAAGGATGAAAAGGTTATAATCAACCCAGTTCAGTAACTGTTGCTATTGGTGTTCAAAGGAAACACTTTGGTCCCGGCAGCCAATGGTAGATTCCTAAATCTTGACTATGTTGATTGCTTGCAGCTTAAAAAGATGGCAGGAGATTGGCAAAGGAGGTTTCTATTGGTTTAAAGGAGAAACAATGGTTGGAGCCGGAAAAAGCATAATTGGCTAAATCCAGCAGCATCAGGCCTCCAAGATGGTTTGCTCTCCCCATAAGTCACTCCAGCCAAGAGTAATTTATGACAGAGGGTTCCTCAGAGTACTTTATAAAATCTGAGCCACTCTCACACACCCTAGAAGGCTCTCTAAAACCCTTTATATAGATGGCTAAATATGCAAAACGTTGTGCCCTGTTTCTGTAGTTGAAATGCCATGGGTCTGAGTCTCCTCTTGCATAAGTTTACAATGGTGTAACTCTATAGACTTCAGACTCCTGACTCAACCAGTGTGAGTGAGAGAAGACTAAGGAGCTAAGTAAGTGTACTTTTAAGATGAAGTGCAAGGAATTAAACGCACAGAGCATTTTCAAATATGATGAAAATCCACGCATGCAGTGAGTTGTGACTAGTTCAGCACTGACTGATGATAAATGGAAAGAGGGCAAAGTTGGACAACCAGGTGTGCCAGTGAATTCTTCCAGAAACATGTGAATATACAACTTCTATTCCAGTCAAGAAACTTAGCAGATTTGAACCCCCAAACTGAATAAAAATAAATGTCTTCTAATTTCATAAATGACAGCAGGAATGCCTGTCATTACACGTATTAGCAGATAAAATGCCTCTAAGGGATTGGATTATAAGGGGGATCCTTACAAAGCAAAACAGGAAACAGGCTCATTGAACACATCAGCAGCACAGAGTTAATCTAAGGAGAAGTCTTCTCTATATTCATTTTCTATGCCAGGCATGATTGTCATAAGACAAATTCTATTTTATCAGTTCTAGGCGTTATACCTTGAACCCCTATAGAAAACTGGCTTACAATCATAATCATGTTAAGATATCATGCCCATTTTTTCCCCTTGAAGATGTGGCTGGCAATATTCCTAGAAGGAAGTATTTAAAATAAACAGCTTTATTATCTGTGTTACTTAGGAGTTTATCTGAAGGCAGACAAGCAAGAGTTTCAAATATATTAACAAGTACTTCTCTTTCAAATTGTCAGGACACTGCTCTCAAACTCAGGCCTAGTCGGTGTTTGGAAAGCCGCATTGGCTCAGGGAATTCACAGTCTTGGGTGGGCCAGCTTCCAGGGTTCTGCGACACACTTCCTGATTTGCGACAGGGTCTTGGCCCTCACTGGCTGGTGACTATACATAAACTTCCTGCTTCCCTTCTGGACCTGTCTGAGCAATGAGCCATTGCCCACAGGTACTACTCCAACCCACCTGAACCTGCATTGCTGCCTCGCCCGATCCTACAAGTCAACTCGCTGTACCTTTCCCTTAGATTGGATCTCCCAGCAATCAGATCTCTTGAGCAAACTCTTACCGCTGATCAGGACTGCCCATTAACCAGCCTGATTTCCAGGCTTGATAGTTTGCTCAGACCAATTTTTCAATCTCCTGGTCTCGCCCCTGCTCCAAGGAAAGTGGCATGGAACCCGCAGGGGTAGCATTGCTGACCTGCCCAGCTTAAATCAGGGGTGGTCAAACCTGGGTAACATAGAAAACCTCACTGGCCAAGCCCTTACAGGTATCTTCCGAACCCCCTTAAGATCATCCCTTCACCTACAGCTGCAATTCTTACATCAGAATTCCAGACAAGCTGTTTCTCTCAGGCAGGCTTTTACTGACTCTGGGGAAAGGGATAGATCCACAGACACCACTGAAGCACAATTCCTTGGTCTCTCCAGGCACCCTCAGGCTGCCCCAACTTGGATGAGACAGCTGACAGCTCACTGCTCACCTCTGGTCCTGTCAGTCAGGAAACCACAGGTCTGGAAACAGTAATTGGGGAACATTATGAACTCCATTGATTCAGCTTAATCTGGTCCCCACACTTCCCTGTGATACTTGGAATCCCCTGGCTGGCCAAGCATTACCCGAGTATCTTCTGGTGGCACCATATTGTGACTTTTAGCTCAGAGTACTGCTGAACCAAATGCCTTTCAGGCCCAAGTCCAGGTTTCCAGAATCCCCAGCCAGACACCCCACCCGTCCTCCAGGTCTGGTGGTAGAGGGTGTACTGTCTCAAGCAGCACAAAGAGCTTTGTTACTTCTAGGGTTAGCTGTTTCTCCTCCCATAAAATACCGTGCAGACATGATCCCGGAGCTGCTAGGCCTAGTAAGGACAGCCCAGATATTCACCAAGCTGGATCTCCCAAGAGCCTACAATCTAGTCAGGATCCGGCCAGGGGATGACCAGTTTACACAGATGGCACACTTCATTCCCTGCACACAATTCCCCACCACTGAGGACACTGCCTGTCTCTTCATCTCCCATGTTTTCTGCCTCCATGGCCTCCCAGCCACATTACTTCAAACCAGGGACCCCAGTTTATGTCACAGTTTTAGAGGGTGGTATTCCACTTACTAGTGGTGCGTCTCCATACCTCAACCTCCTATCATCTGTAAAAGACAGTCAGTCAGAAAGAGTGAATGAGGTATTGGAACAGTACCTACAATGTTTCACAAATTTCCACCAACATTTGCTCTTCACTGGTTCTATACACAGAATTTGCATAGAATAACATGGACCATGTCTTGACCTGGATTAGCCTGTTTTTTTGCTAACTACTGTTTTCACCCCCATTTTCATTCTGCTCTTCTCACGGTGCCTGCTGTCCTTGCAGCCTCAGATCTGATACACCACATCCAACAAAACCAAGAGAAGCTAATGCAACATCTTGATGCAGCTAAGAAGGCATATGCCACCTACAGGAAGGTTTCGTTTTCACTCAGACCCACCTGACTTTGCCTTGCTGCCTCGCCAGACTCCGTCAGCTGCCTTGCCATACCTTTCCCTTGGATTGACTCACCCACCCAGCAATTGGGCTTCTTGCTTCTTGTGCAAACTCTAACTACTGATTGGGACAGACTTTTGACCTGCCTGATTTCCGGGCATCACAAAAATGCTCATGCCATATACATTTTTAATATCATTTATTGTTTTTACAGTGCTGAAGAATCTGACAGGCAGTTAAAGCAAGGTAAGAAATGCTACTAGTAGATCCTTGCCCCTAAGGGCTTATAGTTTGGATATTTAGGATGAAATCCTGACCCCACTGAAGTCAATGAGAGTTTTTCCATTGACTTAAACAGGGCCAGGACTTCATCCTTACAATCTATTTATATTATAAATAATTTAATTTCTACAGTACCTCAGTACCAGAGAACTGGGCTAAATACTGTGGAAAGGGACACCAGTGATAAGTAAAATTGCATATGTGGGCCAAATACTGCTTTATGTATTCACTTAATTAGTTCCAGTGAAGTCAATGGGACTTATTTGCTTCAATAAAGCAAGCAAGATTTGGCCCTATAATAGGAGCTGGGAGGATGCTCAGCTAATAGACTGACACAAATATTTGAAGGTTCTGTGAAAAACTAAATATGTAGCAAGAGGCTGATTTAGTATAACTTGTAATTTAGGTGGGCAGTAGATACAGGCTTTCAAACATTATTTCATCACAGTCACCACCTTTGAAAATAATGCAATTTTTTTTTCAGAAGCCCTTAGTTGTATTTCCAATACATGTATGACTTGGCCAAAATGACTGCAAATATGTGCAATTCCTGCATCAAAAGAGGGTGATTTAAGGAGCTAGTCAGATACGGTACTAGAGACAGCATGGTGAGATAGGTGTCTTTAGAAATACCCATAATAGAATGAAAGGTTTCAGTGAGATTTTCCTTGCTTTAATCGGTTTGAGCTAGACCTTTAGCATTCTCTTATAAATATCAGAAGCTATATACTGCATTTTTATAACATCTTTCATCTGAGGATCTCATAACTTAATTAAGAGGGACACTGTCAAGTTAAAAATCATATATTTTTATTAAGTAATTTCCTTACCTGTGTTACTAATAACACTTGGGACTATTGAGCTGAAACTAATTTAATGTTCCCCTATTATTATGTTTTGAGGTTGGTTTATTTTTTACATGCTGCTTATCTTGGGAAATGAAAATTGGTTTCTCAGCTTTATTTTTGCTTCTAGTCAGTTTCAGTTGGAGATTCTCCTATGCTAGAACAATGTATTTCCTTTGGGGTTGTAAAAACACTGTAGGGAAATGTTTAAATCCAAAAACACCCTCCCCCCCATTTCTATGTGCATTTTAAAAAAATAAACCAAATGTTTCTATTAATATGAGATTTGTAAGGCATTTAACAAAAATAAAGCCTAGATTGTGGTGCAAAGCTACCTAACAATGTGTTCCTGTTAGCCTCAACACCCCCATGAAAAGGGTGAGAATTACTGGTCTTGTAAAGGTTAGTTATAAGCATACAGAAATTTGACTTGTCAGGAGAGAAGGCACATTTAAGAAATGCACTTGGCTCAGTCAAAGTCTGCTCAGAGCTCTAGAAATATCTAGTTAGCTCACAATAGGCATGCACAGATGCTTATTACAATTACTGATTACCATTATATATATATATATAGTAATATTATCTTTCTCAATAGTCACTCCCATACTAGTCACATAATTAGTTAGATTGTAAATTACGTGGGACAGGGACTGTGTTTTCATTCTGTGTGCACAGAACCTAGAATATTGTTGGCACTACCAGAATACAAGCAATTAAAATAGTAACAGCAACCATTACAGTACCTATCCTTACAACCTCTACTTAACACGTGGGTAAACTGAGACACAGAGAAGTTAAATAATAAGTCACAGAGCATGTCAATGGTAGAACCAAGAATAGAATCCTAACTCCCACTCCAATGACTACTGACTAGATTGCTCTGCATCTCCCTTCCTTTTCAGGGTATTTTATATCAAGAACAGGAAAGTATTCTTCCCCTAGCACTCCAAGCAGCTGATATGGCAAAACCCAGGTTTTTTTTACTTCAAGCAGCTCTTTTTGCTCAGCATGAGGTTTCCTCTTTCTCTCCCATTCCCTAGGTTCAACAATCAGCAAATCAGTGATTTACTTATGTGACTATAGAACTCCTGCCTCACAAGCAAAGAGGAGTTTTACCTTTTGGTTTGTTTTTTGCTGGTCCACTGCTCAGATGATCCCAGGGGATATAATGTCAGCTAGCAAACTTTTTAAACAGGTGGAGGTTGAAATGGGAAGCAGGTCATGGAGTCAACAGCAGTGAGTCAGCTCGGCCTGCTATTTAAAAAGAAAACTGTAATAAGACCGGAAATAATAAATAAAAATCATAAAACATACAGCCAAAAGGAGTCTCAGGAGCTAGTCAGGAGCAACACAAGTGGACTAAATACAACTTTGAAGCATGATGATGCAGCCTGATATTGAAAACAGAATCCGACACAGTTGTGCAGATGAATCCTTTATATGAAAAATGTTAGTTTTCCACAGGCTTCAAATGAAGTTCTCTTGGTACTCATCTGCAAACATTTTCTTGCTGCATGTCTAGTGTTTATCAGGGATGAAGAACCCCACAGTTTAGTAGCCCAAGAGAACATGAAGTCAGGCCAAGGACAACCTCTTCATAAGAGTCAAAAGATGTGCAGGACATGAAGGATCTGAATCAAGCAAACATTGTTATTCTGTCTGAAAACGTGCTTTCTTTAATAAATATGTGGGCTATCAAAAGTAGCCTTTGGTTGGCTGATTGGATTTGTATGCTATAAACATATGTGATCATTTATTTGTTTGGTCATTTCTAGTTTACTGTAAAATCACTGGAATAGATCTAAAAGTCTGAATCAGTCTTTTATTATTCCATATTACATTACAATAGGGGAGTGTCAGTTTCCCACATCTATAAATTTTTTCACATTTTGTACCTGTTCAAGAACCAGAACGTAATGTGTAAAATCCTACATCTACAGAAAAAGGCACTAACAGCTGATATAACTTACAGGTAACAATCAAGCAGTAACATTTTTGCTGCAATTACTGAGGAAAAAATCCAAAGCTACTTGCACCTGTTTACAAAAATGTTTTACACAGACTCTGAAGTCTGATACCCTTATCTCAGGGATAGCCTTAAGACACATTGGAGATGCTCATTACATATATTGCCACAAAGATGAGCCACAACACAGTTTTTACCCAATGTCCTCATTCCTTTTAACATAAAGACCAGGATTATCCTGAAATAATCCTGTTAGGCCATTGCATGGTGACATTTATTATGTGTGTCCAGTTTAAACAGATGGAGCAAAATATAGGTAGAAGATTTTACTTTGTAGAGTTGAAAGCTTATAATGCTTCAAGAAAATACCCAGTTCCATAGTACATAGTAAGAAATATAGTAAACAAAATGGTAGTCTATGGGCTGGCTACTGAGAGAATAAAGGAATGGCTTCTGTTCCACGTCACTCTCTCCCTTGCCCATTCTTTCTCATTCTTGTTCATTCTCTAATTCACCCACACATTGGCTCATTTATTCTTGCCTATATGCTCTCAATCACTCTTACACTCATTCATTCTCTCCTTCTATCACCCAGGCACCCATTCATTTGTTATAACACATTCATTCTCTCTCTCTCACCCAACCACACTCACCTTCACCCAAACAAATACACAGAGTCCGGGCGGGCCTAACTTACTCTCATCCATCAGTCAACTTCCCCGTGGGCTCGGAGGAGGGGGTAGTGGCAGGAACTCATTGCAGGCACTGGTGAAAGCTGGGGTCCAGAATATCAGAAAGAGCTTTTTCAGCAGATGAGGGGGAAAAGGAGAGGAGACAGGGCCCTGCTCTTGTAGGGGTTGACTAGCAGAGGAGAGAGGACACTCCAAAGTGAAAGGGCCTCTCCTGTGTGGAAGAGAGAGAGAGAGAGAGAGAGCAAAAGGAGCACAGAAGAGGTTCTAGCTGTCCAGGAGGAGTCACTCCTGTGGCATCTGGGAATGAGGAAATCCAGGGAGTGCATCAGGCTCTTTGCACCAAAGAATCAGGCACTGGGAGCAGTACCTGTGGGACAGCCACTACTATATATCAGGTCAGCACAGTGGTGTCCTAGAGAAAGGGGAACAAGTACTCTGGCTATTGTGATGGGGCAAGGCCAGATGGCTATGGAAAAGTAGTGGGAGATAGATATATTAGCTCCAGGCTAAACAAATCTCTGGTACCAGGATAAGTGAAATGGCAGCTGCTCTGGGTCAATTAAGACACCTGGGGCCAATTAAGAACTTTCCAGAAGGCAGGGAGAAGGCTAGGTTGATTGGGATACCTGAAGCCAGTCAGGGGCTGGCTGAAACTAGTTAAAAGCCTCCCAGTTAGTCAGGAGCTGTGGGAGGAAGTTGTGCTGTTGGAGAGGCTGAGTAGTACACACCATATCAGGCACAAGGAAGGAGGCCCTGATGTAAGGGTGAAGTGGAGCTTGTGGAAGTGAGGGCTGCTGTGGGGGAAGTAGCCCAGGGAATTGTATATGTTATGTTTCTAAAAGGTCAGCTACCATAGCTGATACTATTAGGGTCCCTGAGCTGGAGCCCGGAGTAGAGGGTGGGCCCGGGCTCCCCCACCCACCTTTGCCCCCTGATTAATCACTGAGATCGGGAGACAACAGAGACTGTGCAAGGAAGGATAACTACTCCTCACCTCCCTCGCTGGCTTATGATGAAAATGGGTCAGTAGACTGTGACCCTTGTCTCTAGAGAGAAGGGTTATGTGGAGGGTCACAGTGAGCCTCTGAGGTTCACAAAATCTGCCAGGAAATGCGGGACCCACGGAGGCAAGGACAGAGCTTTGTCACACTATGTAGAGCAACACAGATCAGACCTAATGACTGGGGAACACTCTACCACACTGGTAAGTGTCACTCTCCTGCCCAGGACTTGAACAAATACTTATGCTGTCCTATTTTGGCAGGAGCCCTGATCTGGATTCTGTTCCTGGCTCTGCCCCTAACTATCCATGTGACCTTTAGCAAGTCACTTCACCTCTCCATGCCCCAGTTTTGCCATCTGTAAAGGGGGATTATATTAGTTTAGTACCTCCTGTGTGGAAAGCTTCATTCATTAAATGCTATAAAGTGCTTTGATATCCTCCAAAGCCTGGCATTATGTAAGTGCAAATTATGATTCTAGTTCTCAGTATGTCCAAAGCTATTTTAGGTATTACCAAAAGGCTCCACTGTAAAACATTAAATTGTCATCATACTGAAAAATAATTAACAACCTACATTTTTGGGGTCCATTATTTGAACTATTTGACTGATTAGTGAATTACCCCGAATCTTCAAGCTGTCAAGGGAGAAAGTAGAAAACATTACAAAGCAGTGCCTAGAAAGGACTATCTGAAAAAACAGACTAAGAAAGAGAACAGGGACCATTTATTCAGTTCATTACAGCAAAACAGCAGGTAAGAGTCAAAGTAATCAGATGTACTGGACAAAAGATGTTGCTAGTGATACTGTATAAAGATGATCAAAGGGGATTAACTTGTAATCAATGGACTGATCCAAAACAACCAACAAAGAAAAAGGCTATTAAGAATGGTATATACCGTCCCCGAGAGAAGGCATAACACACTATGGCATACTGATTTTTATTTCAAACACCACCATACAATTCAAGATCTGATGTATGTGAGAGAAACAGCCTGAAGTGGTCTGAGCCCAGGGGTAGGAGGCAGGGAGTTCCAGTCCTGTCACCAACGCTGCCCGACTGTGGCTTTAGACAAATCACTCTTTGTCTCTGTATCTCTGAGGATAACAACATTTATTAGTATCAGACCCAAATGATAACACGGCTTATGAACATCCCTAAATCTTGGAGAAATTTGGATCCACATCCAAATTGTTGGCTGACCCCATGATGGACTGGACTGAAACGCTGTATCCAAATAAACCTCATGTTAGAGTGCACAACTGTGTATAAACTTTATGGACCACTTACTTTCCTATCAGGGAGCTTTAGTTAGTTAATATCTGTAAAGTGCTTTGAAGATGAAAAAAAAACTCTGTAAAAAGTCCCAATTATTATGCACAGAAGAAACATCCAGCACAAACATTTAAACTATAAAGGAAGTGAGCTGTGCTGGTTAAGGAATTCAGAGCCAGATCAACCGCTCTAGTGAAATCAGTTCAGCTATGCTAATTTACACAGCTGAGGGTCTGGCCCTCAAGGTGCCAGCACTCAGGGACAAACCCACAGCCAATACAGTAGGCTTCCAGACACTGAGGAATTTCTTGCCCTGGCATCACATGCCCAGCTGTACTCATCAAAGACGAAAAACTGACAGCATTGTCTGAAAGACACAGCTTGGGATAATTGCTCCTTGTAGCTCCCCTGTCAATGAATATTATCATATTCTTTTCACAGATAAGATTACTGCACCTTTTCATATTCCTTCATGCTCAGCCCCATAGTAGATTTCTCCTTCTTTACTGAAGTGATTCAAATGTAGCATAATGTAAGGGCCTGATTTTAAAATCCCGAGGATCTCCATATACACAGCTGCATTCATTGCTGTTTTATACAGCCTAGTTGTGATGAGGTGAGGCAATGGAAACAACACACACACACACACGAATTTACATGCACAAGTACATAAATGGCTTGGAATGGATGTTTATCATTATTATGTTACTATTATAATCATTTTATAAATCTAATAAGATCATCAATCTTATAATACAATTATCTAAGTATTACAAATACTATATTCTATATTTTAAATGCTTTAATGGACAATAGCAACATATAATCCAATACGCAGCCTAACAACTGAGCCAACAGGCCTTTGGCCATGGAAAGTTACAAGGAAAAGTTGTGTAGTAACTTGGGGCCAGCAAAACAATAATTAGTGCATATTCAACAGACCCCAAGACTAGGGAAGAAGTATTTCCTGGCATGGGCCCAAGTTTCTATCTTGTACTCATTCACTTGACTCATCATATTGAGTCCCTATGCCTATTTTAACTAATAATATGGGCCCCATAACTGTACTATCTTAGCGGCTCACAGTCTTTAATGGATTTACCCTCACAAGGATCCTGTGAGGTAGGGAAGTGCTATCATCCGCATTTTGCAGATGGGGAACTGAATCCACAACTCAAGTCTCCAGCTAGTGCCCTAACTACTGGCCCTTCCTTCCTTTCTCTCTCTCAGATATGCTATCCCAATTCTTTCAAAGGTTTGTGGTTGAAATCCAGGTCCTGTTGAGGTCAATTACAAAACTCACATTGACTTCAGTTGGGCCTGGATTTCACCCCTGATGATTATCTCTAACATTGTTTGTTGTTTCCATTCTACATTTCCCGCCAGAGACAATAGAATTGAAAGTGGTATGTGGGGTTTGTTTTGGGGATTTGGGGATATGATTTTCTTTACAAGGCTAGCTGAGCTACACAACATTGGCCAGCAGGAAAGAATGCAAAGAAAAAGAATCCGATGCTGTTACCTACCACAGTATTGCACTGAAAATAGTTAAATCTAAAGACAAAACTGAAAGCATTTTGTTTCCATTTCTTACTGCTACGGGCTAATTCGTTATTGTTATTCTGATGTGAGGAAACAACATTTTGCAGTGCTTGTTGGACTTTCATGGTGGTCTCTCTATGAACCATAATCAGATGTGTGCGTGCTGCTATCAATATCTGTGGGATCAGTCTGAGTTGATCTCTTGCCTTAATATTTTAATGGGAACTTATATTAATAAAAATAAATTAACCTATGAATTTTAATGTCAACTCAGGCTTGGCTCCACACCAATCCTGGTTTTGTCCTTCTTACTGTAAAACGGGGATGGGTTAAAAGCAGACCCAATTAATCGGTCTGACAGAGGGTGCCTGTGATGTGAGATAGGTGCCTCTAACAGTCTTGAAAATCTAAATAAATAATGGAACGCTTAGGTGCTACCAGCAATAAAGTTGGTAATTCAGTAGGTGTCACTCTTCCTTCTGAGTCACTAAAGAACCAATGCCCATAGTCCTCTGCTCTAATCACTTCTCCCACCTCACTGTTTATACACAGGAGGCTGCATATAGATCCACAGATATAGATTAGATGTACATACATAGATATAGACATATTGGTCTAAATTTTCAAAAATTACTAGCTGTTTCAGGTGACCAAGTTACACCTTAAATGAACCTAACCACGTCTATAGTTGAACACCCAAAAATGGAGACAAAAAAATCACTAGCCACCTTTGGAAATTTAAACTAATACATATACAAAGGACTCACATACACATTACATATATTTAGTGAAATAGTTGCCTTTTTCCTATACATTTTGTATGTTGTGAATTAAAACCATTAAAAATGAGACAAATAAAAACACATGCACACAGAAAATGAAGAGGCCCTTTCTAGAATGAAAAGAAAATTAAGAGTTGCATAAACAACTCAGGATATGACGGGGCAGCTGGAGAACCATGCTGGGGGACAGAACTTCTAAGTGAAGCCATACACAGTAAATTGTCTCCCCGGACAATTTATTGTTCTTCAAAGAGAATAATGATTCTAGAGATGAGTTTGCATTTGTCTTTGGATGTCACAGTAAATGCTAAGAAAGCAATCGAGAATTATTATTTCTTCTGCGCAGGGGAGGATTTAGCTAGAATCTTTACATTCTTGGGATCTGGGCCCAGCAATCTCAGAGGTGAATATAGCAAGTCAGTGAGACACCCTGTATCTATCCAGGGATTCAGAGGCCTAGTTGGGGCTCCGTGGAAGGAAGATCAAGGAATCCAGGGCTAAAAGGGCCCAGTTATACCCTCGAGACATGGGGACATTAGGAGTGGAGAAAGTAAGTGGACTGCTTGAGAAGTGGTGGCAGGAGGCATTTTGCTTCCCAAGACAAAGAGTACATATAGTGCCTCCATGGGCGCAGTGCAGAATGTACTCAATGGAGGTCCTTGCTACATCTTTGAAAAATCTCTGAGCTGGATTATAGCGGGCCTGGACCATATCCAAGTCTACACCCCATCCAGATGTTCTCTGCGCTCGAGGACTCATCATAGCAGGCAGCATTAGTCACCCCCATGTGCACAAGAGCACCAACTGCCATATTATGGATACAACACGCCCTCTCTCTCCCCACAAAAGCATTCATTCAGGTGTGAACATAGTCTGGGCCTCAATCTAAAATCCAAGCCAACCTCTGAGAACCAAAGGAGAAATCGCTTGTACGAGTATTTGGATTTGGTGATGTCTTTCACAGTCTGGGCTGCAGTTTATCCTGTTGCTCCCTGTTGGTTTACAGTCATTGCTTAGTCTCTGGTGTTCAGGGTTGCAAGAGATGACAAGAGATTAATTTCATTTTATCATCTGTCTGGCCTTGCTGTTTGATTTTGTTTATGATGGTAAAATGTGTTATAGACAGAATTGGAGTATGTCCTTGTACTTGCCATAGAGGGGACACAGTCCAGAACAGATCACTTCAGATGAGCAGGAGAAGGCACGCACTCTCCCTTCCAGTAGAGAGTGATACTGTTTGAAAGAAGACAGGTGGGACTGACGTATAAAGGTGTTAAAACGAGTACACAGCAGCTGGCATGGCAAAGATCACACACATCGGGATAGGCACGGCCATCCCACCTTCCTTGAGGAGCCTCGACTGCTGCTTTGGAACACTAGATTCACATTTATATTCCACCCTTTGTTTGTCTTTTTACTTGCTTAGCTCTATGGCACGTTTGAATGTCTCTGGGAGATCACACGAGGTCTGAAAGAGACCTGGGATTATGTGGTGAAAGCATCACAATATTAAAAAGGAAGTGCCCAGAAAAAAACACACACAGGAAGATGCTATGATGTAGAATCTCCTGAGCTCATGATCCTGCTGTACAACATGGAGCAGAAACTGTCTCAGTCGGGAGTGGGGGGAGAATTATTAAAAACCCTATCGTTCAGAACAGGTCCTCTTAGTATCTTGCTCGCAAGAGCAAGATGGCACAGAAATTCAGTCTTGGCAGGACATTGATTTCTGATGTCGTCAAATTAAAAACTTCTAATGGCATTTTGAATGGAAAAATCTCAGAGTGTTTTCTTTATTGAAACACCCAGTTCCAAGTCTTGAATTATTACGTTAAGCTCCGTCAGCAGTGAGACCAATATAAATGCTTTTCATACTATCTGTCTTGACAATAAATAAATAAAGGAAAAGGAAGAAGAGAAAATGGTTGGGTCGCAAACTCCCCAATTTCAACCTGTTTCCCCTTGGTACAAAGCTGAGACTTCAGGCCCCAAAGAACATGAAATTTTAAATGTGATTAATTTTTTCTTTTGTATCTTTTCTCAAATCCTTACAGAACATTCACATCACCCAGTGTTCCAGGATCTGAATTTTTTATATTTTAAAATGGGGGAAAGCAGCTTAAAATAAGTGAATCAGCAGCCAAATGATTTTCTCTCTCACACACACTGAGAAGTGCTTGTAACAGTATATGCACGTTATATTTGCTGCTTATGAGGCTTAATGTAATTATCCAGGGCTCCCATTTTCTACAGAAAAACAAATGAGGGTGGTGCACAGGAGTTTGGGGTACTAAGGAGGCAGGCAGCACACCCAGTCTGTGGTGGAGGAGGTGGATGACAGTGCATCATGGAGATCATCACTAACCCCTCGGGCCTATTAAGGAGTGGCTCTGAGAGAACCCAAAGGCATTCCTTTCTGATGGTGCAGTCAGGGCAGGTTGGTGGGAAAAAATAAAGAGGACTCTTAGAAAAGGATATGGAGAAGCTTTCCTCACTACCATAACAGAAAGGAAGGTAAACAAAGGCACTAGAGTTATACCAGTAAAGAAGAGAAATGGCCCTTAACCAAAAATATTTAGCAACCAAATACTCCTGAAGTTTGTGGTGTTTTAAATGGGGATCTGGATCAGGATTTTATGGCTTCAGCTATCCTCGAAATGAATGCCCCAAAGCCCTGTGCTCTGTGTGCTGTCTCCCCATTTTAAACACCCTTGGGAGCCTTGAGATTTCTGACTATGTTCTTCCTCTTTCCTGGCCGTGACTGAGAGAATCTTCAGATCACAGACTTGGAATCTAAGAGGTCCTGGAGGGTTTGCAGATTCATAATATTGTATTGTACCTTTTTTAAAAAAACTAGTTTTGAACTTTTTTTTGCACCCTCGAGTGTTTGTAACATAATCTTAGGCGCTGAAAATAACATTTATTCCTGAATAGATTTGTCCTTTTCTGTATGGTAGACACCTTTTCCTCCCCTATGCCCAGGGAGCTGAAATTAACATGCCTCTCTCTGTTCATAAATCAGTCACCACTTCCCTGCTCCCCCCTGCAACACTGATGAAGGGAGAAAGAGTTAAACAACATAAATGTTGTTGTTTGATCCCTGCCTTCTGGCCAATCCCCTCTTCTATGCACATCACCCTCCCCACCCGCTGGCTACGTTGAACTCCCTCTGGATGGATCTGCATGTCTACCCTCCAAACTTAAAGTGACACGGGAGTGATTTTCCTTAAGAAAAAATGCAGTATAAAAAGTGTGGGTGGGAAATATGCAGCGTAATGGAACTGAAATCCCATAAGGGAAATCAACACAGGCAGCCGCTGATACACTATTTACTTGGATAAACCATTCATTTTTCTCCTGGGCATGATGACATGAGGTATCACCTACCCAGGATGGCAAGTGCAAATATAAATAAATAATAAATAACTAAATCTACCCGAGGAAGATTTCTAGCTGTAATGGTTTTTTGTACAGGACTAAGTTTCAGTTAAACTTAATCCTTGCTGTCTTCTGTCTCTCCAACAGCAGAAACATCTGGTCGGTTTTAGATTCCCCTTGGATTCCCAACTTCAAAGGGAGTTATAAAGAATAACAAATACATGTACTGGCACTGAAAAAAAATTAGAGCAGCAGGAGAGAATGGTAAAATTGTCCTTATTTGACTGCTAGTGACAGGCACCACAGGCAGAATTGTGAGAAAAAGTCTTAGAGGCTGAGGCAAATCAGCAGTTCTTTGGTGACTGGTTCTCTTTAATAATGGCACACAAAATCCATGGGATCTCCATGCTAGGGGGAGGCACACATTTTCAAAGGAATATGCATGCAGAGGCAGGTACGGAGCACAGGCTTCACATAAGACGTGGTCTAAATACTAGACTAGGAGCCAGGAATTCTTGCATTCTATTTTCAGCCCTTCAACTGTTCTGTGTGCAACTGGGCAAGTTACTAAGGGCCGCGTTTTGGCTTTCAAAGGCAGCGGGGCACTGGGGAGAGTGACTATGCCCTCTTCCCCACTCCGTTCATGCAGGACCAGCCATAATTTGTTCCTTAACCTAATCTGTAACCTTCCCTCTGCAACCTCCATTCACAAGGAATCCACAGAATCCACATTTCAGAGATGTTCATCAAATAAAGTCCAGTGATTACTGAATTTAGAGAGACTGATCGACTTGGGATACTTCTGGCACAGATAAAAAAAAAAAGGCTACATACGCCACCAAATCGTTTGTTGCAAATGATTTGCCCAGCTCTACCTATCATTGCCACATGACATTTTGTTATGACATTATTTCACCTTGTTCTGTCACAAAGTCAACAACCTTCTATTGTTTCAGCAGCAAAGATATTTCAGGATCTTTTTGTAAGTCTTCTGTGACAGCATGGCCAAAATCAGGATTCCCCTAAGAAAAATAATGAGCTTACATTTATAGAAAACCTTTCAACCTAAAGAATCCTAAATACATTTACAAACGAAGGGCCCAGTCCAGCAAGTGACTGCATTGGAGGCTGCCTGGTTCCTTGCAGATCCCCATTGACCTTAATGGGACTCTGTGCAAGAGCAGGGACATGCCTTCTTGTGCACAAATGGCAGGATCAGGGCCTTACACTAACATACAAAACTACTGAATACAAGAGATCACAGCATCTATCTCTGAAATCTAGTCACCTATGCGGTGGAAGGCAGCAGCTTTTTAACCTCAACACTACAAAACAGCAACACTACAACGTAGTTTAGGACATGAAGTAAAGAAGGATCCCAGATCAACCTGAAACTGCCGGGGAAGCAGAAATTAGCCAAATCTATCAGTGGTGTAGCCCCAACAGGAAATACAACAGGATGGGCGTGGCCCATTATAATTACTTGGATTTTGTCCAGGGAACTGTTTCTAAGACCCACACTCTTTTGAAAAGTGCAATGGGAAATTTAATGACAATGGTCACAAATAGTCAGGCTCTTGCTTTTACGTCTCCTGTGAAAGATGATGCCTTCAGCAGCACTGTGACCCCTACCTAGCACACTGATCCAACATTGACTCAGAGGGAAGAGTGCTGCCTAATGATTGACTTCTTACTGTCTCTGTTGTTAACAGCCACCAAGTAAGAGCTGAATGTAGGTTACTTTTGGCACAACATTTAACAACCTCAACCGGCCAGCAATGTGGCCTACCTGGTTGCTTGAGGAGAGTAAGAAAGGATGCAAAATAAGACGGAGGAATCCTCAGCGCTCCAGCAAGGGCATGGAGAACTCCACACCAGGGAGGAATTTCCCAAAGCAACACACGATATTGTGATAACATCAGAAGGGCTATATCTTTATTAGCTGCCAGAGCAGCACAGACTAAGGAGACTATGGGTTGAGACAGTGGACAGCACAAGCTGTGTAAGTCAGTCTGGGAGCTAGAGAGCCAGAGGGTACCACAGGATCTGTCTGTCTCCAGCAGCCTGAATGCACACTCCCCATAACAGACTTGATCCAAAGCCCACTGAAGTCAAGGGGTGGAATTGCTCTATATGCATTGCAACCTACCTGTCTCTTTTCTACTACAAGACACACAGCATATGGCAAAAGACATTTAATTAAAAATCATATGAAGTCACATTACGTGAATATATCCACTGGAACACTCACCCGTCCAGACTGCAGAGATGGCCTTTGCTTTCTGCAGAAAGATTGATAATAGAACCTGGGGTTGAAGCCCAGAGAGATGTGATAGCATTCATCTATTACAAATATAACAGGGGAAAATAAAGAAACAGGGAGAAAGAGAGAGAGAGATTTCTCACTGTTTATACCAGACAGCCAGGCAAAATCTACAGATGCTTTCTGTTTGCTTGGGATATTTTATTGCTTATATTATTACCTTTTTCATGTGCACTGCTCTACCAGCATGTAGAAACATTTTTGACCATGTCCACATTGTAAACTATTATTTTATTTATTTCTTTTTACAGCTTTGAAGTGAGGGAGCTTTTATTTTATTTTTTAAACGTCTAAACACATCACCATTTCAGCTATTCACTTTCGAGGCCGATGGAAAATGTATTCTTCAGATTAAATCAACCTTCTTAACAATAAATCCACTTTACACTGATTCAGCGTGTTACATGCTTAGTCACATATCAAATTTCTTATGAATACAGGAGACACCTGTTGGACAGAGCATCTATTCTGACTATATTGTCACAGGCCTGTAACTCTAAAGCACTGTAACTACACAGCATCATTTCTAGAGCATCTCTTTGATTAACAAAGGCTTTTTTTTTCTTCTCTATTTAACAAAGTAAAAAGCAAGGTCTGAAAAACAGTACCATAAAGCAGGTAGTTAAATGAAGGCAAAACCCTCTCCTTTTGGATTTGCATTTTTATGAGAGATGGGCCCAAATTACAAAGTAAGTCTGCAGTCACCAATTTCCCCTAAATTGAGGGGGAAGAAGTGCTAAAATCTGGATTTTTGGATCATTCCCATCTGTAATTTATCTAGACCTAGATTCTGACACTTTTATTCTTATTAAGAACAACCTTATTGTACCAGCTGAATGTAGGAAAACTGAACGTGACTAACCAAATCGGAATCTGTGCATGATATCATGGTTAATGCCCCAGTTCTTGCAAAAAAGGTCCTCAGAACTTAGAATGAAATGTGGTTATGAATCTTATGTCTTATCTGAAATGGCACCTGTAGTATAGAACTCCCTAGCAATCGGCTATGGCGCAGAGTTAGTATTTACTCAGGAAGGAAAGCATCTCTAATAGTCACAGATACCACTCCTTAATTCACCTGGGCTTTCCATGGAGGTCTCCCATTCAATTACTGGTCCAGTCCCAATCCTGATTAACCTGGGTTTTGACAAGATAACTGCCTGAGGTGGTATAGCTGTAGCCGTACCGTTGTCTCAGGTCGGACTCACGGAGTTGTCAGAAGGGCTTTACTACTCAGACACATCAGGCTTGTACAAGCAAAGAGAAAAAAAGATATGTAGTACACTGAGGAGAAAAGATGTGAGGTTCTGGGTGCTGGATACAGTCAGGAGAGGCTGACTACAACAAGCAGGGACTCCTCCATTAAGGGTCTCTTTTACCAACAGCTCAGACAATGACGAACGCAAGTGTATCCACAACACTCTATTTGGCTTGCTTACATTCACTTTCATAATACAGGTATGGCCCAAGACCTTTAACATTGAAGATATTTGGATTCAGCTCTGGGTACAAACTTTGCAGATTTTGCCCATGCCTAACCCATTGCACAAGTAAGAAGGCCAGAGCAGCTGAAATGCTCAAATGGATTTGCCCAATTCACTGGCTAGATGACTATAAGAACAGGAACTCAGATCATTTGGTGGAGGGGAACTAAGTGTACTTACTCCAAGACAAATTCTGAGTAAGTGTAACGGAGATGGTGAGTCGTGTTAAAAGAAGATTTTTTAAATTACCCCAAGAAGTCACGTCCATCATTTTATAGACACACACAGAAAGTGAGGTCAATAGTATCATTCCTTTGAAAGATATGAATACATTTGGGGTTCATGAATGTGAGTGACAACGCTCAATATGCAGTACAGTCATACACAATTTAAGGGTTCTCCACACCCTGCCTAAGCTTTATCAGTGTGTCTCAATTCTGACTGGCTGCAATATATCCTGCTATCATACTCCTGGATCCCCAGATACCTCTGACTGTGTTCTTCAATCCTACTTTGCAGCATCCTTAATATTCCAATTCTGGGTCCCCAAACAGCTCTTCCGAAGTCCCACCCAGAAGTGTGCAGGAACCACAATTTCCATTTCACCAGAACCTTCACTGTTTCTAAAGGGGTTTTTGTTCCAAATCAGAATGAAATATCGAATTTCAAAATATCCCACAAAATAAATATTTAAAAAAATTGTTGTGGGTCAATCAAAATGCTTTGTTTTGTTAAAATCATTTCATTGTTACTTGTAATTAAATACATTTTGAAACAAAAAGTTGTCTTGAAACAAAAAAATAAAAAAAATTCATTCTGAAAATGTTAAAATACTTCGTTTCAGGGTTTTTTTCAGAGTGAAATGTAATAATAATCAACATGCTCCCACAATGTTGTGATTTTGACAAAACTGCTTTTTCCAGCTGAAAAACATTCTGTAGGGATTTTTTTTCAACCAGCTCTCATCCTGATCTTCAGTATCTCTTGCTATCGTACCCCTGGTTCCTCGCATACAATAGCTCTATCGTTCTGCTAATGCACCAGTGGCAATTGGCGGGGTGCTCTGTAATAATTATCAACAGTGCATCTGACTACTTTGATGTGTCTAGACCAGTGGCTCTCAACCTTTCCAGACTACTGTACCCCTTTTAGGAGTCTGATTTGTCTTGCATACCCCCAAGTTTCACCTCACTTCAAAACTACTTGCTTACAAAGTCAGACATAAAAATACAAAGTGGCACAGCACATTATTACTGAAAAAATGCTTACTTTCTCATTTTTACCATATAATTATAAAATAAATCAATTGGAATATAAATATTGTACTTACATTTCAAAGTACAGTATATAGATCAGTATAAACAAGTCATTGTCTGTATGAAATTTCAGTTTGTACTGACTTCGCTAGAGATTTTTATGTAGCTTGTCGCAAAACTAGGCAAATATCTAGATGAATTGATGTACCCCTGGAAGACTTCTGCATACCCCCAGGGGTACACGTATACCTGGTTGAGAACCACTGGTCTAGACCATATAGGGGATTGATAGTAAAGCCTATCCACTTAGGGAAAGCCTACCTCACCTCACATCTTACATAACGGTTAGGAGACAATGCCAGAGCAAGTACTCTTAGTGGCTCTAGCCATTTTGAGGAGCACCCAAAACAAGTCTGAACAGAAGAGAGAACCAGACTGGGAACCACACAGGAGGATGTGGGGTGGTCAGGAGAATGTATATCTTTTTATGTCTGTTTGTTCCTGCAACTTAAGAAGAAAGTCTGTCCAACTTAGCTGGTAGTGAAGCACAAGATTAAATATGCGTATAGATTGGTATTTTAAAATTCCCTTTTCTCCAATGCCCTGTTTCAACTAAGTAAAAATACTTTGTTTTAAGAAGGCTGTTGGTCACTGATCACAGGTTTCCAAAAGGATAAAATGAGTCGATTCATAGATTCCAAGGCCAGAAAGGACCACTGTCATCACCTGGTCTTTTCTTCCCTAACCAACTGGGGATGAAGTAGAAGAAGGGGACCAGTGTAAAGGCTGCCTCCTCCCCCATAGCAGGTCAGACACCAGGAGAGATCAGCAGTGAAAGGCGGCCTGCTGACGACCCCCAGGAGCACAACCAGAATTTCCCTAAGGAGGAGGCCCAGAGCTCTCATTAACCCAGCCTCAAGCTCTCTCCCCTGCAATCTCCCCCTGCATCCAGCTCTACATACACTCACCTCTTGCTGCCCCATGCCTAGCCCTGCATACTTCCCATCACACTGACTGCACCCAGCCCTGCAGTGTCCCCACTCAACTCCCAGCTCTGAGCTCTACCCAGAAAGGCCATCCCCACAGGGGATGAAGAGCATCATCCCACAGGGGCCAGGCAGTTTTGGGAGACCCAGTCCCATTCTCCTTTTGCACCTCTGCTTTCCCAGGAAGCACCTAAATCCCAGATCCAATCCTCCCACATCCTGGGGACTGGGGATTCCCAGTGCCACCTGATCTGCTATTCCCCAGGGGCTGGGGGTGCCCAGTGCCTCTAGGCATCTGAAAGACTGGAAGGGTGTATGTGTGTGTGGGCAAGGGGGTGCATGTGACCAGGCCCAGAGGCTCAGAGCACCACTCAAATTTGGCCCAGCCACCCCTCTGTCATGATGGAGGGGCAGCTGGGCCAAATTTCCACCCCCAGCCAGGGGCCAACAGGGATCAAGCTGGGAGACCACCTGTTTAAAGAGAGAATGAGGGACTAATTGACACAGCCCAGTTCCAAAGAGATCTGGGGCACCTTGCTTAAGGAAGGACAGAAAAGGAGTAATCCAGAGAAGGATCTGGGATGGGTTCCAGAAAAAGAGGCTGTTTGCTGATGGGGAGCCAGAGACTGCCAGCTGGATTGAGGCCAAGACAAGAAATGCCCCAGCATGTATCTAAGGTCCTATTTATGCTTCTGTCCGTTAATAAATGAGACCCTTGGAAGGGGCGCTCTTTGATAAAAAGATATGTTTGGGACTTGTTTATAATCTGGGTGAAGGGAAACTGAAGCAGGGCTCATCTGCAATCATGCTTGATTGAAAGGGGGCACGCCAGGGTGACCTCCACCCCACCATATCTACCCACAGGCAAGTAAGGGCAAGAGACCTAACAACTGAGGGGGTGCATTCAGGGAGACCAGAAAGCGGGGTGAAATGCAGCTAGCCTGTAACTGTGACAGCATCTCAGTCCCCATCATTGGCTCCCCTGTTATTCCAGTCTTCAGACTCTCATGAGAAGTGGTTGCTTCCTGTGCCACTCTGTAAAGAGCTTCTTTGTAACGTGGATAAAATCTCATTAGACACCAAATTAATTTTACTTCTGACCAAAGTGATCTTATGAATCCAAACCCCTTGGAGTGAACATCTAAGGTATTAAACAACTGTGCCGATTAGTTCTCCGTGAGAACACTATTTCTAACTTGCACATGGACCAGCTGATCTGTAGGATGCCACCCTCTGTGTAACAGAGACTGTGAACTTCTAGTGGAGAACTGTTGGGAAAAGAAATACCATCACTGGGTTTATGTAAAAGTGTCAGAGCTGCACAGGGGAAGGTTTGGTGGAGGGGGACAATGGACGGATGGTGGAGTCTGACAGAAAAGAAATGGATGGCGTGTCTTTACAAACAAATTATCACCACATGAAAGAAACTCACAGACTTATTCAAAAGGTTCAGCTCCAATTTACTTCCAGAATTAAATGTCTGATAACTGGTGGTTTCAATCCAGGTCCCAGTGGACTAGCATGTCCATTTAAGAAAAACGACCACCACAATGGGCATTAATTGGCTCCTTTTCCAGCAGAGACACCAAGGATTGACTGAGTCATGGAAACTGAACCCTCCTCTCCCATCTATGGCTTGTCTTCACTGCAGTCAGTGTTAGCTTTAGGTATAACTCAAACATACGCCTCACCTAGCTCCCATGCACTCACAAAAATCTCAAGTTCAAGTTAAGAGGTGCTTTAAACTCAAGCTACCTGGTCAGTCAGGGTGTGCGGGTAGAAGTTGGACCATGCAGTGGGGACCCAGCTCCTCTGTGATGCTAATACAAACACTGTGCCTCTTGAGGGTTATGTTGCAGAGCAGCCACTCTCACTTGAGTGAGGCTAACTTGCAAGGAGTTAACTTGAGTGTAGATGACTCAAGTTAACACTTCAGTGAAGACAAGCCTGAGATGTCTCCTTGGTTGCTCTACATGGGCCCCTGCTGTAGCTGTACATACGCAGTCTCCAGGGCTACAACAGCAGCATCTTTAACCAGCAGTAAATGTACTCACAGGCAAATCCTGCCTCCTCCTCCTTGAGCATGAATGGCCCTTTCCCCATGACTAATGTGGTCCACTCCACGAAACATGAAGAGGCAGAATTTGGAGAGCCCAGGCAGGCACATACACATCTTACATACCACAGATCTCAACTCCACGGAAATACTCTGCTCACTGCAGTTCAAAGGGGGATATGGCAGAAGGGCAAGTAGATCTTTGGCTACAATGATCCATCACCCATTTCCGCCTAAGTCAGACAAAAGAGGCATAGACAGACACCTCAGAAGCTTATTCAGCAATGAATGCTGAATGGTGGACTCCTCTCTACCCCAATCTCTGAAAAGTTGCCAAGGCCAGCTGCTGGGTTGTCCTTTGTAGCCAGGGTTTGAGCTACAGCATGTGATAACATGGCAAGCATCAGCAAAGCCTAAATACAGATTCACCCCTCTAGCATTACCAGAAGAGTGTAGCTTTGGCCATCATGTAACTATAAGTGGATGCTTCATTATAAAACTGCATGTGCAGCAGGGTTTTAATGACTTGTTTCTCTAGCTGCTCATGGGTTTTTCTTGTTTGGCTGTAACCAGTCGTAACCAGTTGTGAATTAGTCGTTATCCCTCTGTGCAACTCTCAGGAACTAAAAGAAACCAGTGTTATTATGCAAGTTTTTTTTAAAAAGGTTGTTTTATGGTTAATTATCCATGGTCTATTTACAAAATAAATCAATCCATTGTGCACCACCAGGATTTGTAGCCCCATCTGAACTTTACTTTTCATTAATCACTTTATAAATAAAAGCTAACTAGATTTTTTTGTTTTGTTTACTACTTGTGTTCTGGATATAAATTTTAGCAATGGTGAGAGAACAGACTATGGATTATTCATCTTCAGTTTCATGACTGCCAAAATATTGGGCTTGTCTTTTCTCCATGAGCTTAAATAAATGCACAATACAAAAATTCTAGCCTCCTGGAGCAGACGCAATCAAAAGAGGATGAAATGTTTTAAAAACAAAAACTTTGTTTTTTGCCGGGGGGGGGGGGGGGGGGGAAGAAGACAGTAAAAGAAAAGAAAAGCTTCCCTTTGAAAAAAGAAAATCACAATTTAAGGCCCCAGTCCAGCAAACGTTCACATATGGTTAAATTTATACTTCTGAAAGGGACTACTCATGTACATAAATGTATTCGTGTGTAAATATGCTCAGTTTAAAGTCGTGCTTAAAAGTTACCTTCACTGAGGGGGAAAAAAAACAACCCAGGTATTTGCCTTTCTCTTTTATTTTATTATTTATAAAGGAGATCTGAATTTTTTTTATCCAAAAGAAGGTTTTCTTCTTTTATATATATATATATACATACACACAGAAAGAAAAATCAGGTCTTGTCTACTCTGAAAGACTATACAGTGACTGGAGAACTAGTGAAGTTCTGATATCACAAGAGAGAAGTGTTTGAAAGCTGAACACTTGAGAAAGAAAGGGGTTTTTAGTCAAACTGTTTAAAATGCATTTTATTGACATGTATTTAACTGCAATACATAAAAAATGCTTGGGACAAAAGATAACTTTGCAAAAAATACAACCTGCCCCTAGTATTTCAATTAAGAAAGCTTGAAATACGTATTTGAGATCACCAATGAGCCCTCAAACAAAACCAGAAAGAGGGGGGGGAAACGTTCAGGCCTTTCTTATTCAACATAAAGTTGCCAAACAATAGAGTTACCCTACATCCAAGCTTTCCTGGACATTTCCTCTTTTTTGAGGCTCTGTCCTCTCTCTGGGCAGATTTTCCAAACAACAGGAAATATCCAGGACTTTTGCAGAGCAGACACTGCAGCTCAGAAAAAGCCAAGAATGGTCTGCTTTCTGATTGGTCCCTGCATCCACAGCTGATTGGTCCATTCCCCTGCAGGCACATCTGCTGGCTCCCACCCACCCAGGCCCTGGCTCCCGCCCCTGGGAAGGAGGTTTTGAAGGAAGGTGCTGACTGACAGGTGTCGCTGCACCCTGGGCTTGTGCCAGCCACCCTGACACTGTGACAGGGAGTGACACTGCCCCCCACCTCCAGTGAGTACCTCCACCACAAGTACCGCCTTCCTCCCCCCTCCTCTGGCAATGTTCTCTTTGGGGAACCTGAAATATGTTAATCCTACCAAAAGGGCACAACTGTTTTTGTTTTGTTGTAGGTTTGTTGTAGGGGTTTTTTTTGTGAGGTGACTGTTTTGTTTTGTTTTTTTTCCTTTATGGATCACCTTTAAGAGTTCCCAGACTTTCTT
This sequence comes from Caretta caretta, assembly GCF_965140235.1. Lineage (NCBI taxonomy): Eukaryota > Metazoa > Chordata > Testudines > Cheloniidae > Caretta > Caretta caretta. Next base: position 202,490,376 of record NC_134206.1, read on the forward strand.
CTTTTTGCTGTCCAAAAAGGGAAGTCACAATTCTCCATATGACATCACCAACCAAGTTATTGGAAGGACTGTATTGCCACTAGGTCAAGAATGTGATTTCACTGCACTCCAGGACTAGATCTGAACCAAATCTCCTGATTAAAACACCTCTGAGCTGGCCTCAACTATTCAAATGGTTGAACAAAAGCAACAAGGAAACTTTTTAAAAGTTGAGGTCCAGATTTAGACCTAAGACACTAGATTTATAATAATAAATATTAGTAATCATAGGTGCCAAGGGAGCTATTTTTGCTTGCATGTTGGTGCTGTTTGAGAATCACCGACATCTGAATGTCAAAGAAACCTGCTGCCTCCTTCTTTGCTTTGCAGATGGCTGGGCTGCTTCAAACTTCATTTGCAAAAATAAACTAGTTCCTACTTAAGTGAAAGTAAAATTTAAAACAGCCTACACCTGCCTGAAAAGCAAAGCAAAGCAAAGCAGCCAGGCTGGAGGAGGAATGGATGGGCCTCAAGAGAAAACAAAAGTAGTTTTAAACCACTCCTGATGTGTATGTCTGCCCTTGCAGCAGTGCGCTCTGGCGCTGCAGCCGCTTTCCATTATAAATGCTAAATTGGGAAACGTTTAACATTCCCTGTTTAATTTTTACAGTACGAAGCAAGAGCAGCTGACATTTAGAAGCAAAGATGGGCCTGAACCAACATCATGGATCTGTACACCACCAAACAGAGCCTATCAAGTTCCATCTGCAAACTATGGGACTGACACTCCTTTATCAAAAATCCATGCTCAAATGCATCCCAGAACTTGGGAGAGAGGGAAACGGGTTGGATTGGACCCCAACTTTGCACTCCTCTCTAGTCAGGAGAAGGGGCATAGCAAATCCAGGGAACATAATGAAAACCTTTACAGAAAAATCATTTAAAAATAACTGTAGTCAAAATCATAGACCAAAGTGTTTTCAGCTACTTCCCTACCCTTTTCTCTTAATCCTTTTCTGCAAATAATTTCTCACTGTGGAAAGATATAGCTATTATTTATTTGGTTTTATTTGCATACATAAGAACATAAGAACGGCCATACTGGGTCAGACCAATATACTGTCTTCCGACAGTGGCCAATACCAGGTGCCCCAGAGGGAATGAACAGAACAGGTAATCATCAACTGATCCATCCCCTGGCACCAATTCCCAGCTTCTGGCAAACAGAGGCTAGGAACACCATCCCTGCCCATCCTGGCTAAAAGCCATTGATGAACCTAACCTCCATGAATTGATCTAGTTTATTTTTTAGCCCTGTTATAGTCTTGGCCTTCACAACATCCTCTGGCAAAGAGTTCCACAGGTTGACTGTGTGTTGTGTGAAGAAATACTTCCTTTTGTCCTGCCTATTAATTTCATTTGGTAACCCCCTATTTCTTGTGTTACGAGAAGGAGTAAATTAAAAAAAAAATCTATTGAAAACTCAAGGTGCCTTTGACACTTTTCAGAGCACAGTCATGAAATGGTGAGATCAGCATCCTCTTGCAACCTTCATAATCAGAAATGACCAAACAGAATGCTCGATGACAAACGCCTTGCCCACAACTGCCAGCTCTTGGTGTATCCCGGCCTCCTCCAGAGTATAGCTAAAGAGATGAGTTTTGCAGTTTCTCCTGAAATTCAACAGATACAGGCTTCTTTGGACAAAAGTGGGGGACAAACTATAACTGAGAATGCCCAGCTCTCAGTTCTTTTCTTTCAATGGAGAAAGCTTCACCTTGAGTGTCTCTGCTGATCTAAAATGTAGAGGTATCACACAAGGAGAGTGGTGGTCTCTCAGCTAGGTCGGTCCCAAAACATTTAGGGTTTTATAGGTCAAAACCAACACAAATAAACTCCATCTGGAAATTCCAGCAGGCAATTAATTCAGTTTATGCAGTACTGGTGTAATGTGCCTGTGGTTGGACACACAGCTGCTTAGCAAAAGTCTGAAGTTTCCAAATTGATTCAAGTAGTGCCATGTAGTAAGGTCCAAATCCCAAAGAAATGGTTGCAATCTCCTAATCAAATGGAGGTAAGGGAAAAAAAAAACACCCAACCTATCTTGCTCACCAGTGATACCTTAGTGAAGGTGAAGGACAAAAAATTGTTATAAAAGTGCACCCAAATCATCAGTCAGTAGAAAAAATATTCTCCTTCAGATTTTTGTCAATAAAAATAAATCCTGCCACTTCACTCCTGTGTAATGAATGACTTTTCTGACCAATTCAACCACATTGGACAAAGCAAAAGCATGTGCACTGGCTGTTTCTACAGTATTGCCTTGCCAGTCCCAAGAATGAGTCAGGCCACAAAAATCTTGAGATTGACTTTAAAATCACAAGATTTTTAAAAACATAATCAATCTGAGTTTCCTTTTATTTTCCATCTGGTTTTTGAGACTCTAGAGAGTCATATTGTCAAGCTTTTCTCTTCAATATCAAGAGCCAGCAGCTTGCCTTTTAAACAAATGAACGCTCAAAGTCTCACATAATCACATGACTTGAGGAGCTGAGACTTTCAGCAAAATAGCAAATATTGAGAGACTCACGAAGAAATCACAAGATATGTCAACAATGAGACCTGCTTTAAAGAAAGCCCTAGCTAATAAAGATGCAAAGTGAATTGGCAGTCATTAGAATTCAGTATTACAACAGTGTTGATAAGAATGGGAGCAGTTCATACCTCATTTTTTGCCTCTGAGCTCAGGGAGACAGCACTGCATAAGGTCAAATTCCCAGGCATTTCTTTGCAAACATAATGGCCAAAAACGTGCTTAAAAATTGAAAAGAGAACTTGAATTCTGTAGAAAACATGAAATTTGGTGGCCACCTAAATGTGTATTACAGCTAGATTCTCTGAAGTATGTATTTCCAGTGGCCCTAATTTTTGCTTAATGAGTAATTGCAAAGAAAATAATTATAAGTATGTGTGACAGGGTACAATGGCTAATTCCCTGCTTAGACCTCACACAAGTGTACACTGTGTAATAACAAAGCAAGGATGGGGAGTGAAGGCCCAATCAGACCCTGGGGGGCAACACAAGATCCTATAAAGCAGCTACTTTGTGGTTTGGAAAAAAGGAAAAGGCCTTTGAGAAGGAAAAACTGCATGCTCAATGTTACAGACACTCTACTTCTGAAAGCCCATTCTGGCTGTGTATCTCTTGTTCTGATTCGTACAGTCTAGAACGCTTACGAATAAAACCCTGAGGAGATTTGTTGAAAGACATTTCATTTTGAGATATCTGAGCCACTCCAACAGCCAACAGTATATTAACTGTAATACTAATAATCATACTTAGCACTTGCATAAAGCTCTGCCTCTTCAAAGCAGTTAACCAGCTATTAATGAATATGATTTTAGCAGCTTCCACATGTGGACCTCAAAGCGCTTTACAAACCTTAATGAAGTGGCCTTATAATTTCCCTGTGATTTACAATAGAGCAGACATCTACTATTATCCCCAATGTACAGAGGGGGAAATGGAGGCAGAGAGAGTTGAAGGGACTTGGCCAAGGCAACAGGAGGAGGCAACATCAAAATCAGGAAGGGAACCCAGGTATTCAAATAGACTTTTGATTATGTATATCTTCCCCAAGTTTGAACTACAAAGATTTATGGTGTTCAAAAGCTCTTCCTATTTTCACAAAAATATCTATTTTCTTTTGAAGTTGCTATCTCAAGGACAACGGTTGAAAAGATGTCTACGGTTCAAAGATCTCTGTCTGTTAGCATTAAACTATCTTACTTATTATTCATATGGAAATCCTCTGTAAAATCTCTGGTGATCAGTTATAATGTGAAAGAGGATTCTTTGGGTCTGATTCTCATTTTCACTAAGGCCCCTTTACACTGCTTCAGCAACTGCTGAAGCAGTATAACAGGGCCTTAAAGTGGGTATAAATTACATTTATGCTCATTTTATGGCTCCTTTACATTGCCAGAGAGGTATAAAGGAGCCTTAGTATAACTGAGATTCAGGCCCTGTGACTTTATATTTGGCCAAATACGTCCCTTGTTTTACTCCAGCAAAATCAGCAGCATTACACCATGGAAGAATATAATCAAGAATGTGCACCCAGCAGGGAACTATCTATGAAGGGAAGAAGAAAGCTGATCAAAACAATGCATTTAAATACAATGGGTCAGATCCTCAGCTGGATTAAATCAGTGAAGATCTAATGACGTCAATAAATGTAGAAACGTTTTTGCTCCTGAAATACGATCAGCCAAGGAACATCAACATTTTTCACTACAGCCCCTTCCATTTCCCGAACCCCCTGAACCCATTATCTTAATTTCTCTTAGTGAGGATATCTATTTCAGTTTATCCATATGTACAAAGCATCCTTTCATACATCTATCTGACAGGCAGAAATTCATTAAAAAATAGAAAATAAAACAACTCTTATCAAAAGAATTTCTGGATCTCTGTGGACATCAATCAGTTAACTGAAATGAAATATTATACCGGAAAAAACTAAATACCATAAGTCCAATCCACTGTAAAATTTTACTATGTGTCTGCACTTGCCACTATCATGTGGAGAATGACCTAACACTGCAGGTTAGGATGAGTGGGGAGGGGGAGAAAGCTTCCACTGTATACCTCCGAAGTTTTTTTTAAAAGAAGGAGAGAGAGATACATACACTTTGCAGAAGTCACGGATGTTCCAGGGAACACTGCAACAGGAAAATGCTCAATGAGAAGTACACAAGCCAAAAAGAGATCTTAAATAGATCCATTGTCTTCCCGTCTGAAGCCTTTAAAAAGGCTAGAAATTAAAGTCTGTGCTGTGGGCACCCAGGCATTCTGCCCCTTCCTCAGGATATGCATGTTTGAATATAGTTTGTTGTGAGAAAAAACATTAAAGCTATATAGTCTGTTGAGGTAACAAAAGCAAGAGGCAGACAAAGGTTACATAACTGTCTTTTTACATAAATATTACATCAAGAGAGAGTTTGTTTTCAGAGAAGGGAAAAAAGCAACAACAGCACCACGCACACATACGAGAAATCAATCCAGCCTCCTCTAATTCTCACCCCCTTTTCCGTTTTAAAATTCATTGAGTACTTTAAGTGTTTTTTCTTCTCTTTCCATTAAAACATATATATCAATAACCCAAGCAGCCTTACACATTTCACAATAGCTTTTCTTGTATTACCTGGAAAGTGCACCACATCATGGAGGGTCAAGAAAGTCTTATTTTAACGCAAGTTAAGGCACTGGTAATTATGACTTGTTTAGCTGCAGCCTAGGGCAATTAGAAATGGCCATGGATGTTAAACTAACTCCCCTCTCAACAGTCTGAGAAGAGGGGAAAAAAACTGTAAGTCTCCCCATCTGTTATTTCCTTTTTTTTTTTTTTTTTGGCTGTAGAAAAGTAAAATTATGCAAGAGCTCTTGAATGTAAAGGCTGTGTGTGCTTTTTCCCTTTTTGTCTCTGTGTACACGGTATGTGATGTTGCGTAACTGAGTACAGCGTGGGCGGTTAGCGTTTACTATTGATTTACACTACTCCATATAATGAATTCAGAGCACTAAAAGAGAGACAGAGACACACACAGGGAAAGACAGAGGGGGCCAGGGAGGGGTGGGGGGTTCAAGAGAGGGCAGGGAAAGGAACCATTTAAAGGAAGAATTCCACCTGCCTGGAACAACAATGTTCATTTCCCAACATTTCTGTTCTACAGCTCTTTGTTTAGGTCTTTGGGAGAATGGATGTGTGGCACAGCCCTGATACAATGACCATAAGCCCGTGCCTAGTGTGTGCCTAATGTGAGCACCTCAACTGCCACCCCCCATGATGCAAGACTGAAAATATTATTAATTAACTGTAATTAATTATTAATTATATTAATTATTATTATTATTATTTTCTATTGCAGTGGCACCCAGAGGCCCCAATCAGGAGTGGTGCCAGTTGTGGTAGGTATACAAACATAGAGGAAGACCCAGGTTCTGCCACAGAGCTTACAATCAGTTATGAAGATGAAGCCAAGGCATTATATATTGCATAATCCATCAACTGTAGATTTATACCCTTGGTTCTCAACCTATTTACCATTGTGGGATGCATCCAATACCAGCTGTATGGCCCTGAGGATGTCACATAGGCCACAGCTCTGCACTGACTGGGCCGCAAGCAGCCTATGGGCCGCAGGTTGATTTATACCCACTACAAGAAGGGCTGCAAGGATATGAAAGTCACCAGTTGTACACCTGTATGCTGCTCCATGCATATTTGTTGTTTTTTATTGGGGATAGGGGAGAACTTGATATTCTGATTACCCCTTCCCAGCACACCTACTGCTTCTTTCACTTGCTGGGATCTTCCCGCTCCCATACTCCATATTCTGAAAGATGCACTTGGGTATCCAGAACTCTATAGCCCTATAATGACATGCATGATGAGTCAAGTCCTTCTAACAGCAGGTGAAATCCTCCCTTCCCCATCCTCCTTACTGCTCTCATTTCCAAGTTGTGAAATCCATCCCTTCATCTCAGATGTGTGACAGGAGTTATCACAGTCCTGGGTCCCAAATGCCCCACCTGATATAAGAGCCTATAAAACAGAGTCAACTGCTCTATAGGAGAAAGACAGAAAACTGACCACCTGGCCATTCATTGATTTATTTCCTGGGATTTATAGACTATGCAAAAAAAGTCAGTCTCTTTCGTTGGTGCTTCAGTATCACTGCTAAATCCTTACAGTGAAGATACATACAGACCTATACTCAGAAGGGGACTGGATGGCTCAATGGGTTATGGAGCTTCTTACTAAGTCAGCAGCTAAGACCCTGGTTGGTAGTGACTGTAAACTGTTCTGAGCTGATTGCTATTTGAGGTGAGATGTGAAATAAGTTTGGTCCTCAGTCCAGTCCCCAGTGAAGAAGGGAACACATCACAAAAACTGCCAATAGCACTAATTGGCTCCCTTGTTAACATGTTCTCAACAGTGACACGGAGCATGCAAGCTGGAAGGAGAATGAACTACCAGCGTTTTTTGAGCTTCTACAGGGGCCCCTCACAGGGCAGTGCAGGGGAAGAATGCACTGCCCCTGCATATTCTGGTAATGGATAGAGTCCTTTAGTCTCCGGGTCTCACAATCAGGCTTGCAAAATTCAAGAAACAAACCAATCCCTACCATCACCGACTTGGTTAACCCTGTTTTGAGGAAATGCCACAGGTGGTGCGCAGTTACGCACACAACATTTCTGACACCAGTTAATGAGCTATATTTGCCTGTGTTTTCTCCAGGGATTTTTCTGTGACACGGTGTGAGGCATGAGTAGGGGTATTGCTCTGTAAGGCTCTAGTACTCTTCATGGTCTATGCACATGAATATTCTTCTCCTATGGCACACCCACCAAGGGCAGGGATTTATTCTGTTAGATACTCTGGAAGTCAGTGAAAGGGGAAATCACTATAGCCAATCCAAATTGCTTTAGCTGAGATACAAGTTATCTGATACAGAACACCATCAATACTGATACTAACTAACCATTACTGTCCATCCTGGGTTTCTCTTTGTCAGTACATTAGGTAGATTAGATAGGGATGGGGAGAAAGATAGCACATTTCTCCCGCCATCACTCACACATGCTCATTCATTTTGTTGTCTGATGGGCAGGGCAAAATGCACTGAAATTCCTCTGGAAGAGGTCGGCTCAAAAAGTCACAAGCTGCCTGTTTAACTCTCTGAATTGTTTTAAAATGAAACTGATCCTTATAGAACTAAAGAGAAAGTTATTTGTAAAGGGGTAATAAGGCATGCAATGTGCATTAGGCACACAGATTAAAATAGAGTGGGCTGATAAAAAAATGTATTAAGGTGCATTTCCTTTTTTGAATAGGAGAATGCTAATGAAAGGAATGACCTATGGAGAACACAAACACTACCTCATAGTCAGTGGGTCACTGGCAAAAGGTTTGACAAAGAAGCTCTCAGTGATGCCTTGTAGGATGACTGTTTCTGGCAGGTTGAACTAGAGTAGTACAAATTTAGCAAACAATGTAACAGCTTCACCATCCCATATTGGCGATGTGTGTCAAGGTTTAGGCCAAACACTTCAGTATGATTTCGGTACTTAAAAGTTTGGACGCAGCATCTCACCTTATGAGACGTTGCAATCTCATGTCCAGGAAAGATGTAGTGGGAGGAAAGAAGATCAATTACACTGGGATAAATTCAGCTCTGGACTCAATGAGAGCAATTCCAAGTGAGTGGCATTATGCCTGCTTCACCAGCAGTGAACTTGGCCCAGAGTGTGGACATGTATTATATATAGAGATGAGCACCGAGTTGTAAATTTCAGATACAGATCAGGATCTAAACTTGTCCTAAAATGTGGGGGTTCATACCCTGTATGGTTCAGATCCATCTCTAATATAGTTTATGGGTAGAGAGCTACTGATCTAGCTATGGCAAAGCTAGACAACAAGTTTCCAATATGACCAACCTGTTTTCAGTTGTTCCTAACTTTTTGAAAGTTTTGCCTTCCGGACTGCAATTTTTTAGACCTGTTCTCTGCCTAAAGGTAAAATTCTGAGGAAAGCTTGAACGAAGTTCATTTGTTTTTGGATATAAAAATTAACTTTACCCATTATACAGTACTTATTGCAAACTTGTTTTAAATATCTGTAGTACCAAAGCAGGTGGGATCAGGGGGTAGAGAGATGAACTTTGGCAGGAGCACTGTCTCACTGAGTGTGCATTGGCTCACACAGTTGAGAACGTTATATACCAAGGGCAAATTGTTTTCCGCAACAATGAAAACTTTCGGTCGGATGTTCAAAAGTGCTTAGGGTTGGCGTCCTCACTCTACTCCTAGTGAAGTCAACGGGAGTAGGACTGGGCCTTAAATGAATCAAGGGCTCCTGTCTCACTGAGAAGCTATAAAATGAGTGAAGCAGCTAAACGCATACATCCTTGTCTCACAGAATGCATTCCTTGTGTGCATACAACATTCTGGGATGGAAGGAGGGGGGGCTAGGTAAATAATAATTCCAGATTCTGAACTTTTCTTCTTTTTTCAAACGTAGGAAATCTCATAAAAAACCCCAAACAGATTAACAATTGCATGGTTAAGTACTCAGAAGTCATGAAATCCAAAAGTTAAGTTTGCACATTCAAACTTAAATTGCCCTCTTGTGCATATGCATTATGGTACAGCCTTTAATTTCGCAGATAATAGAGTATGACCATTTTTTCTACAACCTTAGATACATACGAATAGCATAATTTCCACTAACATTTTTGTTTGTTTGTTTTTGTAGTTGTTTGTTTGGATTTGATATACTTAGAGTAATATGTGAATAGAACCTGAGTGTATCTAAGGATGCAGAAAAGAAGCATGATATTATGTTTTATTAGCCGAGAAATAATATGTAGTCCTGTAACTAAAGACTGAATCATTAGGTATATGTACAAGGGACAGAGTTAAGTTTATAAGCAATTTTAACTCTGGCATTTCCTGACGTTGGGGGCTTACCTGTACAATCTTAACATCCTCTTAATACAGGATTTGTCTTTTAATGGAATAGAAGTCCAGGGATTCTCAAACTTCATTGTACCACGACCCCCTTCTGACAACAAAAATTACTACACGACACCAGAAAGAGGGACTGAAGCCTGAGCCTGCCGGAGCCCCGCAGCCCTAGGTGGGGAGGGGCAAAGGCCAAGCCCAAGGGCTTCAGCCTGTGCAGAGGGCTTGTAACCTGAGCCCTGCTACCCAGGGCTGAAGCCAAAGCCCAAGCCTCACTCCCCAGGGCTGAAGCCTTTGGGCTGAAGCCCCAAGCGGTGCAGCTCGGGCTTTGGCTTTGGCCCCAGGCATCAGGGCTCAGGCTTTGGCCTTGGGCCCCAGCAAGTCTAAACACCAGCCCTGGTGACCTCATTAAAAGAGAGGCGTGACCCACTTTGGGGTCCCAACCCACAGTTTGAGAACCGCTGGATAAACGGAAGGGACAAGAGTAGTGCTAGGCGGCTGTGGGCTGACAGTGACAAAATGAACAGTACAGAACAGAAATAATGGGAACAGAAAAATAAATATGGTGATATACAGCAACTGTTTCTGCTACTGAGAGTCACTAGAACCTTTTGCAGACAAACGGTAAAACTGTTTTCATTACAGTGATGTAGCTGGCAAGAAATATCCTGTACTTTGCTATTTACCTTTATGTTCCTCCCACGGGCTTCTCTGTTTCATATGAACTTCCCAGGCTCCACCATTTTGGAAACTACCATGACACAGCAGAAGCTATTAAAAAAATCACGCCACACGTAATGGTTTGGTTTATAATGGCTGTTACACACTGACACATTTCCAAGATGGTTGTAGCTAAAACGAATGGCAGTGCAATTGGCAGAGACTCAGAAAAGAAGGTCCAAGGAGATTAGCAGAGAACTTAGAGACAGGAAAGTATCTCTGGATATTATGGCCAACCATGCCAGAATCACTATAATTGAGGCTGTGTCAGTGTTTCCATTATAAACCTCATTGTTTAAGACTTCATAGCTCAGCTGTAATGATCTGATCTGTAATGAGCTGAAACACAACATGCACATAGTCTCAGATCAGGGGCAAGGCTTTTTAAAATTTCTCTTTGCAAATATTGAAAACAGTACAGTTCAGTCCCTTTATAAGGTTTTTTTTTTTGAGTGCTGGGGAAGGAGGGGAAGAGGGATGTAGCAAATAACATTTGGAAACCAAGATAAAAGCTCTTGGTACTTTGTTAGGATAACCTCCACGCCAGACTTTGAAACTGTACTGTGAGTGACCTGTAACTAAGAGCCCAACGCAACTCCTGTCTCAGTCAATGGAGAGACATTCTGATGACTTCACTCAGACTTGGATTGATTCCTAGGGGAGGAGTTCTATTTTGAAAACCAATATACCTGTTAAAAATAACCGGATAACACTGTAGTAAGCAGTTACGGATTAACTGGTACATAGCAGAGATGGCCCCAAAATTAAGGAATGTTTGGACCCAGCGTTTTGGTGCTTTCCCATCTCTAGTATATATTGTGGGCCAGATCCTCAGCTGGTGAAAATCAGCATTGTTCCATTGACTTCCATGGAGCTGTGCTCACTTATGCCAGCTCGAAATCTGGCCATATTAAACATTTAAACGTTTTATGGATCGTAGTTTTACAGCTGCAAAAAAGAGACCACGAGGACTTGTAAGAACTTGCTGGCTCATTAATAGTTGTTAGGAGTCTCTAAAATACCATAGCTTACCATGTCAATTTGATACATTTCTTGTATCCCTTTAATGCCACTCCTAAAATAGACAATGAAAATGGTGTAATACAATCCCACTAACTCAAAATACAGGCAGAAAACATGTCCTGTACCCTTTTTTGCTAGTTAGTGTCATACTTTTCACTTGTCCTAACAGTTACACCATGCTGCCAATATCCAATCCAGACTTCCCCAAGGTGATTGTCCATATTCAGACTTTTGGTACAAACCTTCTCTGCTTTCCATTCAAGTACTCAAAAGTACTGTACAAACATCAATTAAGCCTCACAACTAGCCTGTGAGATGTGCATTGTAATACTCACTGACCACAGAGGGAAATGGCTCCTATTTTCAAACTTGGCTGCCTGAAGTTAGGCACACAAATCCATATTTACTCATTAAGGACAAAAATTTAAAAAACACCTACGTGATCTAGGAGCCTGAGTCCCACTGAAAGTTAGGCTCCTAAGTCACTTAGGACCTTTCCCCAAAGGTATTTAGACACCTAAAGATGCAGATAGGTGCCTAAACACTTTTAAAAATCCCACTAGGCACCTATCTACATCTTTAGGCACCAAAATACCTTTGAAAATACGGCCCTTGGACGCTTTTGAAAATCTGACCCTAAATCAGCATTAACATTAGATGCCTAATATGGGTATGTAAGTGTCAAAATACACATCCGGCTACTTAACTATAGGCATACAAGTTTGAAAACTGTGTCCTTAAGTGACTTACCCAAGGCCCGATAGCAATTCAGCAGTAGAATCAAGAACAGAACCCAGGAGTCCTGAGTTCTTCCAGGCTTTTACTTTTACTACTAAACTCTCCCCTTAGATTAAACTCCACAAATATACTCTGGCCTGCAAAATGTAACGTTAAGGGGAGTTGAGTATGTCCTCAAGAAGGGACGAATAGGCCCCAATTGGTGATGTGACATATTATACCATAAAAGTGTCACACAACGGGTTGAATGTTACTAAAGGATTGCCAGCCTTGTTTGAATTTCCTAGGTTTTTTCTTACACCCTTAATGTTGCTTATACTCTGAGTGTGTGTGTATGTTGGTGTTTATTTCTATTCTGCTTTATCATTCAGCTAGTCCAACTAGAGAAAACTGAAGATGCTCATCAGCTAATAGGGCCTGTTTGAAAACAATTACAAAGTTACAAATAGATCGGCTGCTTGCTTATAGTAGATGATAATAATTAATAATTTGCATTTTTGTATCTTTTGCTCCTCAAGGATCTCAAAGCACTTTGAAAACATTAAGAGCCATATTCTAACTCAGGGGTGGCCAACCTGTGGCTCCAGAGCCACATGCGGCTCTTCAGAAGTTAATATGCGGCTCCTTGTATAGGCACCGACTCCGGGGCTGGAGCGACAGGTGCCAACTTTCCAGTGTGCCGGGAGGTGCTCAGAGCTCAACCCCTAGGTCTGCCAAAGGCCCTGCCCCCGCCCCCACCCCACACCTTCCTGCGCCCTCCCCTGAGCCTGCCAGGCCCTTGCTCCTCTCTACTCTCCCCCAGAGCCTCCTGCACGCCATAAAACAGCTGACCGGGAGGTGCAGGGAGGGAGGGTGATCAGCGGGGCTGCCTGTGGTTGGGAGGTGCTGGGAGCGGGAGGAGAGGGGGGAGATGATGGAGGGTCTGCTGACGTATTACTGTGGCTCTTTGGCAATGTATATTGGTAAAGTCTGGCTCCTTCTCAGGCTCAGGTTGGCCACTCCTGTTCTAACTTATCTACTCACCTTGGGTAGGTAGTACCTTACTTCATCAGTATTCCCAATGAGCTCAGCGTGACTACTCACAGAGTAAGGCACTATTCAACTCTTCATCATTGTGCAAAAACTATTATCAATTCCATTTTATAAATGGGGAAACAGGCACAGAGAAGTCAAGCAACGTGGCCAAGGTCAGTGTTGGAAGCAGAACTCAGGAGACTTGGCTGCCAGTCCCCTTCTCAAGCCATGTTACACTGCCTCTTTGACTATCATATTTACTGTAGAAAAGGAAAACAAAGCATGCTATTGACAATATTCTGGAAAGCCCCAGTAATTCCAAGCTTTCCCAATGTCTTAATAGAAACACCAAGGAAGACAAATTTTCTGCCTTTTCAGATCAACCTGAATATAGGCATTGAGAAATATTTCAATCTAATAAGATTAGCACCCTATTGTGTGAGGCAAACCTGCAAGCAAACCAGGGCTGCTTGGTCAGCTGCACTAACTTACCCTTCCCACAGAGTCTGCAGTGACTCAGGCTTCAGGCATGCCTATTGAGAGCCTGAGTCAGATGATCCCCAGGCTCAGGTACTTTCCCAGCCCCGCCAGAACAGGGGATCAGTCTGTGCAAGAGCACTACTTGGCCAGGAACCATCCTGCTGCCTCACTATGTACCAGCCTCTCAGAACTCCCAGCCTGATCCAGTTCCTGCCCCAGTCTTGCCTGAGCCACTGTTCCAGTTTTGTCCTTGCCCTACTTTGAGCTTGCTCCAACTATGTTACTGATATGTTCCTTCAACCTTTGGCCTGTATCTGGACTCTGGCTACAGTACTGATTTGGCTTGTTCACTGACTTTCACCACCCAGCATCGAACCCTGGCTTGCACCTGGACTCCAGCTATGGTACTGACATGGTTTGTTTGCAGAATCTAACCACCTGGCATCGAACCCTGGCTGGCACCTGGACTCCACTATGGTACTGATACTGGCTCGTCTACGGACTCTGATCTCAGTTCTGACTAGGGTTGCCAGGTGTTTGGTTTTCAACTGGAACACCCGGCCAAAAAGGGACCCCCTCTTGTGCCCCAACCCGTTGCCCCAGCCCTGATCCCCCTCCTGCCCTCTGAACCCCTCGGTCCCAGTCCAGAGCACCCCCCTTCACCCCAAACCCCTCATCCCCAGCCCAACCCCAGAGTCTGCACACCCAGTTGGAGCCCTTACACATACCCCGCACCCCACCCCTCTGCCCCAGCTTAGACCCCCCCTCCTGCACCCCAAATCCCTCATCCCTGGCCCACACCAGAGCCCGCACTCCCAGCTGGAGCCCTCACCCCTCCCGTACCCCAACCCTCTGAGCCAGCCTGGTGAAAATGAGTGATTGAGTGTGGTGAGAGCAAGTGACAGAGGGTGAGGGGATGGAGTGAGTGGGGGGCATGGCCTCAGAAAGGGGGCAGGGTGTTCAGTTTTGTGCACCCTGAGTTTGAGTAGAAAGTTGGCAACCCTAGTTCTGACCCCAGCGTGTCCCTGGATCTCAATTCAACAGCTACCCTGAGCCCAGTCCCCATCCTAGTAGGCCTAAATATTGGGAGACAGCGCCTGACATCTTGTTTCTAAATATATATATATCACTAAAAACACAGAATAGACTAGTCAAAACTAGATTGTCCTGCAGGGCTAAATGGACTAAAGAAAAAAACTATTTTCACCAGTAAAAGCAGACACAATGTGATTAACAAATTGGAGACAAAGATGTGCATGCTCTCTCTCTCTCTCTCACACACACATATACACACACTCTCTCTCTCACTCACACACACTTACACACCATTAGCCATGCTTAATTTTTTTCCTGATACTTTAAAATCTTTCCTCATTCACTGCCACCCAAGCTCATTTGCAGAGACAGGCAGAAATGAAGCAAAGCAGACCTGGCCAGCACCAGAAGAAACAAAGTTGACAATCGTACATGAGGCTCACTATAAAAATAGATATTGGATGTAATGTGTGCTAAATGGGATGGTTCCACTTCCACTAAATCTGGGTCAAGATTTTTACATTATTTACTTATTTTAGGGGAAAATTACATATTTATATTTTGCTTCCACCTTCTTTCCTCACCCCCAAAAAGATCACGCAAAAACTTTTATCAAGCAAATAATTAAAGGCAATAAACCTTCCTCCTTAAATGCTCTTGATACTGGAGAGAGAAAGAGGTTATTTTCTTACCTTACACTATGCCTTCTGAAATCTGACAGTGTCACCCAGTCAGTCATTTCAATGTCAGCTACTCTTTTATTATATGGAATACAAGTAATAATGAAACTGTGCTGATCTGCCTGCTTTCACTCTATATAGTGTCTATATTTATACACTTATGCTTCTATTTGAATCTATATTTATCTGCTCTATCTGCCTACAGTGCATCTGTTTCTCTACACACATACATTTATACACAATTATGTGTGTGTGTGTATATATATATATATATATATATATATAAACACATGCTGATACACCCAAGAATATGCATGAATGTACTGTATGCTCATGAATTTCCATCAGCAACAGCACAGGCGTATAAATATAAACATGTGCAAAATATATATAACACATGCATTATAGAAATGTATATAAACACATACAGAGTGGTACACAGCTGAATACTGGGGGTCTGAATAAGTCTTCATGGTAGCTGGCCTTTGGAAGCTTTGTTAGCTACTGGGCTTCAGAGTCAAAGGCCTTCTCTACACTGAGTTTTCCTTACGTTTCTCCACTGTTGTAGCTCTGCTGGGGGTAGCAGTGCCAGGAACACCCATGTGTAGCAAGCATTTGCACCCACCAGTGTTTTTACTGCCATGTGACACAGACTTGCCCTGAGGATGCCTGGGTGACACAGTAATTAAAAAGCTGAGTCTACACTAGCACTCCCACCATTGCTACCACTAGTGGAACTGCCCACAAACTACAGCAGTAAATTTTGTGAAAAACATCAGTAGAAAGCAGCTACTGAGACTGATTCCGAGTCCAAGAGGGTGGTACCCCATGATGAGAGACCCAGGCTGATCAGGCATTTGAAAGGGACATTATGTCAGTAGCACATTTCCTTTAGGCCCTAACCACAAAGTGGGTTTTTCCCTTGCCAACTCACCTGTTAGACAAGGTGTTAGAAAGTGGCCTCGCTCAAACAGTAACAAAAGAACCTTCATGAGAAGGTATCTCCTCCAGGGCTTCAATGATAACAGGGCCCAGCAGTCCCAAAACAATAATAGAAAGGAATCATGGTTGCATGCTATGATGCTTCCCTGGGGTACCCAGGGTTGTGAGGCACCTCACCACTATCTTCCCTTATGGGAAGCAGTCTTGTCTGTGCCTACTATGCATTAGCTCCCTGAAACCAGCTTCTGGCAACACTTGCACTGCCTTCCAGGCCTCCACAGGCCTTGCTCTCTCAGTACAGGTTAGCAATAGGCACACATCACCCGCCCGAGTCTTCCAAGTATTCCCTGTAGCATCCCACCCCGATCCACAGAACAATCACAGAATTACCAGGCCTGCTGTTCCCAAAGGAACAGTACATCACAGCTTACCTTAGGGACATGATTTTCAGTGTATATACATAACTCCTCACACAATATCCATACACGCATTTTGCATCAATACTGATGACCAGTGTGACACTGGCTTTTATTAGAGATCTCACATGATCCCTTCTGGTGAACCAGAATATAAATATCAGGCCCAAGGGAATCCTGTTACCCTTATGTACCCCTTATGCCTGCTGCCAGTGGGCATCAAGAGTTCCCTGGGTCACACACAGAACTCTCCATGATTTTGTGAGAGGGAGGTGGGTAAGAGCACCTGCATGCAGCCCTGTTGCACTCAAGATACAGAAGAATTTCAAGGATCTGCACAGCCCCAACCTGTGAAGATCTCCATTTCAAGAGCTACATCGTGGCTTTCCAACTACTTAAAAGTCATTGGAAAACAGAGGTCACAGACTCAATATGTAACTCCTCACTTTTCCAGGAGTGGATAACCTTGATTCAATGATTCTGGTAAAACCCCTTTGAGTAGATCCTCAGAATACTGGATTTACAGGTAAAAGGGAACAAGATAGAAGTAGCTAGATCCTACTGGGCACCAAGGACAGCTGCAAGACTCTGCCTTCATCCCAATCTGTACTTATCAGCCTACTTAACTTTAAAATCAGACAATATAGAGATTTTATCAAGATGTTTCTTCCCTTTTACAGCAACAAAGAACTGCTTTCAATCCAGCAAGGACTTTACTCAGAATCCAGAGTATTAGGTATCTTAGCTTACAGGAGGTATTGTTTCATATTCTCTGTGTATATATAAAGTCTGCTGTAGTTTCCACGGTATGCATCCGATGAAGTGAGCTGTAGCTCACGAAAGCTCATGCTCAAATAAATTGGTTAGTCTCTAAGGTGCCACAAGTACTCCTTTTCTTTTTGCGAATACAGACTAACACGGCTGTTACTCTGAAAGCTTACAGCTAGTGACTCAAAAGATTTTTCAAACGATGCAAACTTTTATGGCATGTTTAAAAACCCCGAAAAAGATTTGAAATTAGCAGAGTCAAGAAAAAATAAAAATTAAGAAATAAAAACAAACATAACGTAAAAAGACCTTAAAATATTTTTGGTGTAAATTACACATGCTAGTGTGTAACTAAGATGGCAATATTATTTGTTAAATGAAAGATATTTAAATAATTTTTTTTTTAGTTCTATGGCCCATGCTTAGCTGCAATGTTCTGTGTTAATTATTGTAAAACATCTCCTATAATCATTTTATAACAACCTAGTCTTTGACGGTCCTGTTTGAAACCAGTCTTTTTCCATATAATATACAGACTATTTAAAGGTGCATATAAGAAATACCATTTTATATCCTTTTCCTGTACATAGAACTCCTACAGTCTTTCATTATTCTTTTCTTTCTTTATGGTCTTGACAGTCCCAATTCTTGATCCTCATATTTGACTAAGACTGCTAAATTGGGGTAAACTAAACTTCTTCGCACACTCAAGGATACATCTTAACTCACTGATTAATGTTTGATACAGCCATTTTAAGAGATTTGGATGGCATACTTTACATTTTGCCATGGCTAAGCTTATTAATATTAAACCAAATAAACAAATTTCATAGTGCTTGAAAAACTCCCCCTCCTAGAAAAATAATAAGGGTTTAAAAGGAGGGAAAAGAGATTACCATTAGTTAGCATGCTACATTCTTTCAACACTATCAGTTAGGCACCACTATGAGAATACTAACAATTAGCTAATAATATTAGTTGCATGATAACTGTAATGACTGGACATTTGTACTATTTTTAGCTGTGGTCATATAATAACCTGTCTATTCATTTTGCCCCCATCAGGTTATTGTTTATAGTTTTAGTGCATTTAAGAACACTATTAAATTGAGAAATTGTATTTAATTATTCATTTTGCAACAGATTGATTACTAGGGTTGCCAACCCCTCCCCCGCCTCAGGTTTCGCAGGGACTCTCCTGGAATCGGGCTCTATCTCCTGGAGGCGACTGAAGCCAAACCAGGAGATTTTAGGTCGCTAAAAGTCCGCTTGCGCAGCAGGGCTCAGGCAGGCTCCCTGTCTGCCCTGACTCTGTGCTGCTCCTGGAAGCGGCTGGCATGTCCCTGCAGCCCGTGCGGTAGGGTCAGGGGGTCTCCATGCACGGCCCCAACCCAAGTGCCAATTCTGCAGCTCCTATTGTCTGGAAACTGCGGCCAATGGGAGCTGCGGGGGGGATGCCTACAGACAGGGGCAGCGCACTGAGCCGCCCCCCCCCCCCCCCCCCGGGCTGCAGGGACATGCTGACCGCTTCCGGGAGCAGTGTTCGAGCCCTGAGTACCTCCTGGAGCTAGCACCCCAAACCCCCTCCCCCACCCCCCAAGGCCCAGCCCTGAGCCCGATTCCGCACTCTAACTCTCTTCTAGAGCCTGCACCCCACACCCCCTCCTGCACCCCAACCCACTGGTTCAGACTCAGCCTGGAGCCCCCTCCCATACTCTGAACCCCTCAGCCCCAGCCCAGAACCCATACCCCTTCCTGCACCCCAAATCCCTGCCCCAGCCTGGTGAAAGTGAGTGAGGGTGGGGGAGAGCAAGTGACAGAGGGAGGGGAGATGGAGTCAGCAGGGCCAGGCCTTGGGAAGGGGCAGGGGCAGGGCCTCAGAGAAGGTGCGGGGCAGGGGGTGGGACAAGGGTGTCTGAGTTTGTGTGATTAGACAGTTGACAGCCCTATCGATTACCCAGTAGTCTACCTGTGGGGGGTGTCCTACAAAGCAACGTTTATACATAGAGGAGACTTTTTAGACTAGTGCAACTTCCCACCTCATTTCTCCTGAATTTTTAAAAATTCTGTACAGAGAGCATTATGAGTATCTACTACCTGCTAAAATGTAAGAAAGTGCTATCCTTTCTTATGAAATGAAGGTGCTCAAATTCAGGAATGCATCTAAATTCCTCTGTATACAATACATTGGGAAAATATTTTGTGGGACATGCATGTAATGCATCCTACATTGCTTGAAAGGGAGTCACTATGTAATGTTAATACATAAACAAATACCTCTTGCTTATTGGCACATTGTCTGGAAATATATCTTAATGTCTAAAGTGCATGTAAATACCTCATGATAATTTCTCTCTCAGATTTACAAACCAATTAATCCAGTCTTACCCTCAGGTCCCCAGTATTGAAGCCAGGCCCACTGGGTCCCCAGATGGCATCCCTAGCCTCCATGCTATGGCAATAATTCTGAACCACTGCCTCTAACCAGTGGCCTTCATGCTAAAGATATAGAGCTCCACAGCAGCCACACCCCAAGTCCCTGATTGGCTAGCCAGACAGCATTCTCATTGGATATCTGGACTATATAATGAACAGGAAGAGGAAGCTGTCTGAGCAACAGGCCATTGCTTGCTGGTTTCTGCCTTTTAGACCACCTTGCCACCCTGTTGTTTTGTCTAACCCTGCCATACTGCCTTGTCTGATCCTGCCTGCTGCCTCACCTGACCCTGTCACTTCGCCTGACCTTGCCTCCCTCTCCTGCCAATCCGGCCCCCTTGGATTGGATCTCCCAGCTACCAATCCTTGTGAGAATTCTGACCTTGCCCCAGCCTGTGTCTAATACTGATTGATCCCCTGGCTACCAGCTTATCCACGCACCACTTGATGGTGGCTCTGAACCATTTCAGCCACTGGGAATTACACTTACAAATAATAAATTATTACTTAGAGAAGATTTTAATTCTAATTTGGTAGAACCCAAATTAGACAAAGTGCCTCTCTATTTCCAAATGAACTGAACTCTAAAATGGTCAGTACTATCCTTGACTAAACACAAAAGTTAGACCACTTTGTACAGATATAGCTTACTCCTGTAATGGAAAAGGAATATGCTAGATGGGTATAACACACCTTTATACTAATATAATTGTGTCCACAGTAAGGGGTGTAATGGCATAAATATTTTGGCAAAAATATCACACCCCTATCCAAAACAGTTATATTGGTATACAAGTTATGTGTAGACCAGGCTGCTAAATTCAAGTGGTAAAGATTTTCTTTCCAACTTCCGTGATTCCTGATCTAAAGGAGCTATTATTTCAGTAAGGCTGAAACAGCCCTAAAAGATATAGCTTCTAAGATAAGTGTGATATTTATCTCAGACCATGCACCAGCATACACCTTGCTAGAAGCATAGGCTGTCAAAGACCTGTATGATATTCAGTGATCACTCAGTGCTCAAGGCGTTTGCCAGAACTCTGATTTATTCTGTGTGTGGTTCCAACTGACTGGGCATAACAAGACCTTCACTGCCCTCCTCCTAGGGTCTCTGTCTGGGAAGCTCAGCTCTTAAATGCACAGTGCCCAACACCACAGCCGGATACTCAGATGGAGATTCCCCTCTTATATGCTAAAAATTAAAGCACTTATCTAAGTTATCAATGAACATACAAGGGTGTTTTGGAATAAAGGACAAAAGGCTATTATTTTCACAGGTTTTGTGGGAGACATTTAAAGCATCCATTAGAGGAATGACCATGACACATATTGTTGCAAACCAAAGGAGCCATTTCAGATCTTTTTAGAAAAAAAGCTCAAATCTCGTCAACAACTAATCATTGGCGCTTCCCAAAAACAAAGCTTAAGCTGTAGATATGCATGTGCAACTTGGCAACATTATCACATCTCTAGGCAATAGCAGCTCTCTCATATGCCCAACAACGTTTTTTTGAATTTGGAAAAAGAGCCAGCCGTATGCTTTCAAAAATATGCCGTTCCACCAATGCCCCAACCATTACATCTCCAATTGTAACGGAAGAAAAACTTGATAAGAAAGCAACAACAGAAACAGTTATTAAGTTGTACCAACCCTCCTCCCCAACTTTGAACACCCTCAGGAACCCCTTCTTTAGCACAAAGGCATATTTTTTTGAAGAACCCAAAATCCTGTGGCTTATTTAAGAACAAAATGTAATAGCTGAATCAGAGATATTGACAGATGAAGTTCAAAATGGTATATGGGACCTTCCAAATGGCAAATCTCCAGGGCTTTAACAGTGAGTTCTATCAGTCTTTCCAGGAGCTTCTAGTGCTTTGTATAACTCAAATGTTCTGTCACTCCCTTGAACTGGGAAAATAGCTCTCTTTCCCGTTTGGAAGACAGTATAATCACACTCTCAAAAAAAGATAAAAATCCTGAAGGTGGTAGATCATTTCGACCAATATCTTTTATTAGCCCAGAAAATAAAATATGATTAACAGTCTTAGCAAACCAGCTATCTTTAGTCCTACCATTACTAATTCAAACTGTCCAATCTGGCTTTATTTCAAGGAGAGCTATAAACCATAATATTCAGTAAACACCAAACATCATTCATCACAATAAACAAACCAAAACAAGTATCTTTTTCCTAGCATTAAGTGTGGAGAAGGTGTTCAGTAGGGTTCTTGGGGACTATCTTTTTGAAGCAATAGGGAATTTTAATTTCAGACATCAATTTATAATCTCCATCTAACTGTTAAGAACATAAGAACAGCCATACTGGGTCATACCAATGATCCACCCAGCCCAGTATCCTGTCTTCTGACAATAGCCAGTGTCAGATGCTTCAGAGGGAATGAACGGAACAGAGCAATTATTGAGTGATCCAACCCCAGTTGTCTAGTCTCAGCTTCTGGCAGTCAGAGGTTCAGGGACTCCCAGAGCATGGGGTTGCGTCTCTGATCATCCTGGCTAAAAGCCATTGACTGACTTATCCTCCGTGAACTTATCTAATATTTCCATCTGTATTGCTTTATTTGATAGGTTCCTGATCAGAGACTTACGGCCTAAGCCAAAGCCCACTGAAATCAATGGAAAGACTCCCATTGACTTCAGTGGGCTTTAAAGAGCCAGGGCATGGATGTCTTTTGTCAACTCCTCTGTTTGCTTTGTCCACTGAATTGTTCTAATAGCTTATGCAGATTCTCCAGAGATTCAGGACTCCACAATTCATAATAATTAATATAAGATTGCTCTTTTCACCTTGATTTATCTCAATGAAATGTGAGTCTTCATTAAATGCTTCAAAGAAGTCAGACATCTACAGCTCAATATCTGTTTTTTGTGTAAATATGACTAATCAGAGGCAATGATCTTAGGCACCCATCCAACAAGAGATTCTTTAACTTTATAGGCCAATGGCCACTTGAGAGATTCAAAGAACTGGGGGTATACATTTCACACAGTATAATTAGGTAATTAATACTAAATCTGCAACCCCTTTTACATACCCAAAGTCAAACTTCTAAGATGATACCATGTACCACTATTTACAACTGACAGTCAACTTGATAAAAGTGAACGTCCTTCCTTAAGTGTTGTACTTCCACTTTTGGTATATAAAAAAAGAACTCCACAGAATATTCAGAAATTATATATAGCATGAAAAGAGACCAAGAATCAGCTGCTAACTTTAAAAGATGGGATGCCAAGGGACTATCAATCACTTTTTCCAGGGCATAGCACTACTGAATTCTGAATAGTTTAGAATTTAATTTAATTTACCTTCTTGGAATTTCTATATGCTACAAGGTAAATACCTTCTAGACACAGTTACTAAAGCAAAATCTCCAGAACAACTGATTAAAAGACACATTGAGACAGCAGCCTAAATCAAAGAAGTTCCTATCTCTACTTTACAGTTTCTTTATTGAGAAGAACTTGACATGTTTCATTCTGAAAATATGGACACAATTTTCCCTTTATTCCTCAAAATGAACAATGCAGCTAAATTAATACAAATGTTCTAAACAATTAAAGTTTTGGCAAATCTGCATTTTTCACCAAAAAGAGTTTCAGCTAGAAAATTTCACCCAACTCTACTCCTATTGGCCATTCATGACTGGGTCTGATTTTGATCTCAGTTACACCATTGTAAACCTGACACTGGACCTCAAACATACGCTGGGGGAACTGAGATCAGAAACAGGCCCTGAATGCAGTGCTGTGTTGGTTCCTCCTTCGTGCAGTGAGAAGATCATCCACCACTCACACTGATGCTTGGACAGATGTAGAGTCTCAAGGCCGACATTAGCCTATAGTATTACAAGTCACAGATCCAAGACACCTGTTAAAAAGGGAGATACCTTTTCTGCACAGACCAAATCTTTGCCTGTCCAATGCATTCTGAAATAGTCATTCATTCTGTGGCAATGACTTCACTGGGCTCTGATCCTGTTATATGGGCCAGATGGAGTTTTCTTTTTTTTTTTAAACCAGTGTCATCTCAAGCATATAGAATAATGATTGATTTTTCACATTTTAAAATACGGTACAGCCTCAATTATCCAAACCTCAGTGAACCCAAACAAGGTTATATTCCCTGTCATTTATTAATTAAATGGTAAATTGAATCTATTACTAATTATTTCCACAAAGCCATAGGCATGCAGGTCCTTTTGGTTATTGGTAAACTTTATTATTAAAACTTATTCAGTGTCCTTCCCATGTTATTCAGACTCTGATGTACACTGAAAATTATTTGTTAAAAAAAAAAACATCTACAGCATGTCACTGGGTGGGCTTTAAGGTCTGTAGGTCCTCTGGGGTAGAAGCATTCCCACGACTTAGGGAGGCAGCACTCTTGACAAGTAAACAGACAACAACATCTCTGTGTTTTGTACATAAAACAAAAGCAAAGCTATGTCTTGAGTGCAATCTGACAGCTTCTAATCCCACCAGTGTATTAGTATGAATGAGTGACTGAGTGTCGCAATGGCATGTTACCTGGTAAGATCTTATACTAAATTGTCTCTTTCCTGAGTCTTACCTCTATTCAAGAAAGTATAAAGGACATGTAAAAAGGACAAAACTTCCAGAGGTATTAAGTAACATGCTGTTCATTCTAATGGCTCTTGCAAGAAAAAAGTGGTCTGCAGTCCAAGGATGCTCTATCTCAAAATGAGTACTAGGATATGGGGGCTCAACCGTATCTCTCTCTAGGGGACTTGAGACATATTGGGGAGAAAAAGGAGGCTGACTGCCTGAGCAATGGTGCCTGGAAATAGTATGCCCAGGAACAGTTCATTGGGCAACAGGACTTAATATGTCAAGAAAAGGTATAGCCAACTATTCTCCCAGAGCAACTCTGCCAGTGCAGAGGATGAGTAGAAGCATATCCCTTCTCCGATGCTCCCCATTACAGCCAATAAGATTATGGCTGACTTCTTCATGGGTGCATTGGCTCCATGTGCACTTTACTCCTCCTTCTGCACTCACACAGGATCATTCACAACAATTTAGCCTTTAGGGTTGAAAGGCAGAAGCAGAGACACCATACTAATGGTTCAGAAATGGAAAGGCCCTCCTGAAAATCTCTGGATATTAAGATAGGCCCCTCTGACATGATAACTAGCCATAGGTAAGCAGTCATAACACAGCTAATTTACAGTTCACTATCCTATTTCAGAGAGAGACTCCAGCTTTAATGGTTGCTACTGTTGATTTGCTACTGCACTGCTGACATGCTGGATATTGATTATCAAGACACGAATCTTTCCATGCACAAATACAGCAACACTAGTATACCCTCTCCACCAAGCCTCCCCTAAAGCCAAAGAGTGTGGGAGTTACAGTGAAATATGTATGGTGAGAGAAATGTGTGAACAGTCATGGGGTTTGGGGTCTACGTATAGCAGCTTTTCTAAACAGGCAGAATTCTAGAAGAATTTATTAGAAGTGTCAATCATGTTATGTTATCAATGATATAGCACCTGATTATAAGACGTGCTGAGGACACACTACACTCACTGTCTTCAATGAGAGCCAAGAGTGCTCAGCATCTATCAGAATCAGGCACTCAGAGCCAAATCCTGGTTAATGGCCAAACTCTGGCTGACTTCAATGGGAGCAGGATTTGGCCCACAGTGAATAGTTAAATATGCATATTCCATCTAAAATAAATAACTAAAATTAAGGTTGCAAAGTAAAGCATTCAACAATTGAAATGACAAAATCCAATCATCCTGTAAAACTGCACACATCACAATACAGCCTTCAATTCCATGATCATACATTAGGTTTTCTGCAGAATGGATGGCACTCCAGTGACTAAGACAGATTCAGGTTTTTTTTATCCTCTTTGTTCAATGTGTGGCTGCATGCTTTATTTACTGTACACCATCCAAACCCTGCACCGAAGAAGACTTTTTCTTTTTTGCTTTTGTATGATGCTTATCAGAATAAGCAGTGGTGCAATTTTGGATATTTCTTGCTGAGGGGGCAGGGAAAGGAAGGAGGAAAATTCCTGTCTAGACAGAGGAATTTTCGGGACAAATTTGAGTGATGTTATGGTCCCTGATCACAATGCCACTCACTGAAATTTGGCCTGCCATCCCCTCCATCTGTACAGAGTCAAAACTGAGTGGTGGTGTGGCCATGCAGCCAAAGCAACACTGGACTGCTCCAGAAGCAGCTGTACTGATTTAGTATAGGACCACTGCTTAAAAGTGAATGGACCATGGCCCCTGCAGTTCCACTGTCAATGGAACTTTGAGCAAGTGCAAAAACCTTGGGGAAGGGGCAATTGCCCCCCCCCCCCACTGGCATCAGAGCCAGGGCTGGCTGTAGACCAAATGACAACCCAGGCAACGAGCATATTTGGCGCCCCCCCCCATTTGTTAAACTTTGGAATACCTATTTTTTTTATTGCATTTGTAGCCCATTTCATGATTTTGATGCACAATTTGCATGCATGATTTATCCCAGTCATATAAGATGTTAAATTTGCATGCTAGGATCTGTAAATCTGTATTTATTCATGCCATATAAGCAAATAAAAAAATTCATTTCCTCTCAGCTTATAGAACCTTTTTAATTTAAAGAATAACTGAAATGTACTAACATCAAGAGACTGAACTGTGCACCAACACTGGGTGGACAAGTATTAAATAGTGTTACAGTATGTGACAGACTTATAATGTTAATCTTAGTCCTTTAGGTCAAAAGGTTGCTTTTCTCACCTTTGCCCTCACAGCATCAGAGAGAGTCAAAGACTGACCAATGGCACTTTCAAGTGATAAAATAGCAAGCGATGTCAGTCTCTCATCAAACATTGTCAACTGAAGATAAGTTTTAACAAACCTGCTCTTGTAAAGCTGTGCTCCCCACTCGTGACTGCGACCAGCAATTGACCAGCAACGCAAGCAGAATCCTCAAAGCTATCCACACATTAGGAAAAGTGTCCTTCAGCTCTGCATCATGAATGAATTGGACAGCTTGCTCTCTGATCTCTACTTGGTGGCATTCAAAACCCATCTTTCCCAGCTAGCTTTCTACTATAAATATAACATCAAGAGTGCCCATTGCCATTCCCTTGCTGACAATTAAAAAAAAAAATAAAGCAGAGAGTTAGCTACCATGACCTTAAGACTGGTTCAGACCAATGGCCCATCTAGCCCAGTATTCTGTCTTCCTACAGTGGCCAGTGCCAGATGCTTCAGAGGGAATGAACAGAACAAGATAATCATCGAGTTATCCATCCTCTGTCATCCAGTCCCAACTTCTGGAAGATGGAGGTTTAGGGACACCTGGAGCATGGGGTTGCATCCCTGACCATCTTGGTTAATAGCCATTGATGGACCTATTCTCCATTAATTTATTTAATTCTTTTTTGAACCCAGTTATACTTTTGGCCTTCACAATATCCCATTGCAACAAATTCCACAGGTTAACTATATGTTGTGTGAAGAAGTACTTGTATACGTTCATTTTAAACTTGCTGCCGATTCATTTCATTAGGTGACCCCTAGTTCCTGTGTTATGTGAAGGGGTAAATAACACTATTCACTTTTTCCACACCATTCATGATTTTATAGACCGCTATCATCTTACCTCAGTCGTCTCTTTTCTAAGATGAACAATATCAGTCCTTCTAATTTCGCCTTGTATGGAAGCTGTTTCATACCCTTAATAAGTTTTGCTAGTCTTCTCTGTACCTTTTTCAATTCTAATATAACATTTTAGAGATGGGGCAACCTGAACTGCATGCAGTATTCAAGCTGTGAGTGTACCATGGATTTGGTGCATGAAAACTACATGAGTAGAACTCTAAGCATGCAAATTATAAAAGCAAGAAAGTCTCACCCAACGAGTCAGAGCCCATCAACTTATTTCAGGAAACTATTGCTGTTTACATAGCACCCATTATTTCACCCACACTGCTCAAAGAAACAGAAGCCGCTCTCAACTAGTCAGGGAAAAATGAAAATTCCAGTGATAAGGTCAGCATATATCGGACAAGGCCTTGACCCATTAACACGTAACCAGAAATTTGTCCTCATCTCTGTCCATTTCCAGTATCAATGGGCCAAATCCATTCCTTTTGAGTTAATGAAGGTACACAAGGGATGAATTTCATCCACTATGCATAAATCCAATTGGACAGGACTGTTTTATTTTCTCCAAACTACCTCTGGAAGCTAGATCATACTAATAAACAGAGATGAACCCAGATACAAAGTTCATACCAAGAACCATACCAAGAACCTTGTACAAAGTTTTGTGGGAGAGGATGGATCCAGGCATTTTCTCTCCCCCTTTAGAGAGGCAGGTGCCAGATAATAAATAATAACAACAGCAGCTTATATTTATACAGCACATTTCATCTGTAGGTCTCAAAGAGATTTACAAAGGGTCCCCATTTTGCAAATGGGGAAACTAAGATAAAGAGAGCAAATGACTTGATTAATGGGAGTCAGTGCCAGAGATGAGATTAGAACAGTTAGTCACTGCAGCATGCTGAATTTCCCCATAACTTAAGGGTGGTCAATCTGAGGCTTTTTAGTTCAGGTCCATCTTGATTAATAAACACAGAAGGGAAAAATCTCTGCTTTTCCATTCCCTCTTGCTCCTGAGTGTCACAGCTTCCTGTTCCTTTTGCTTCCTTTTATAGTCGTCTCTCACCAAGTATTTCACAAAAAAATGCTAAATAAAGATCACAGCCTGTTCTATTATGTCCCCTTCTTCTCCTCCTCCTCCTCCTTTCTGCATTTTGTGCAATGTTGTGGCACCTATTAACTACCAATGTTTTCAAAATGACATTATACAAGGTGCAGGCTGTACCACTGTGCCCTAAAAATATCAACAACTGCATTAGTCTCACAATAATTAATGGCAGGCATTATGCAAATGACAACTTTTTCACTGCAAAATAATGACATTTCTTCATTTTGAGCAGAGTTATGCAAAACAATGAATTGGGGATGATAAATCACACAGGAGAATTAAGAAAGCCATAACATTCCTGCCCAGGCAGGCAGAAAGACAGACAGACTGACAATTTAGAACACACTGTTTGTTCTCACACCACTGTTAAATAATAAATAAAAGCATAGCCAGTTGGCTATTAGAATATATGTGCAGTTTGTTTTTCCCCCTTTAGGCAACTATGCATAAGGGGATGTTAAATTCTAGCAACTGGATCATTACAAGTCACAAGCAAATTTTTCTTTATTAACCTTAATAAGTCATTCACTCAGAGACTATACTCGTCAGGAACATAAAAAGTATCACATGTCATTCTCGTACTCATTAACTAATTTCTTATGCAAACATCACAATGTATAGCAATTACTGCCGCTCAGAAAAACAAAGTTGTTTTCAATTTATTTTATTGCTTTTGCACTTGGCTATTTCCCAGAGCACTTTATTGTCTTTCCCTACAGCAGCTTTAGGTGCAATCGAAAAGAAATGCATCAGCTAGGAGCTGTTTCCATGGCACATTCTGACATCTTGTTTTCCTCACAGTGACTCCTTCAGGTAGAGGGTGGGATAGATGGGATCCTCATGTACCAGTGTCTACAAAGCTCACCTAGAATAGCTGTGAACTCCCCTATATCCAGCCCTCCTGCACCATTCTCTGCAGTGCCTCCTGCTGGGATGGAAGGAGCTGGGACTCCAGTATCTTTGTGCTCCTTAATAGGTAGCACCCCTGGGCCCTTCTTTATAGTGACCACGGATGGGGAGAGACTGATGTATCAAAGAATCATAAAGATTAAAGTTGGAAAGACCCACTGTATTAAATCATCTCCTCCTCCCCCGACCCCCAAGCAGGGTATTCCTTACAATATTTTGTTTAATCTAATTTTAAATGTGCCATGTAACAGTGCTTTCATCCTGTCCTTTGGGAGATAAATTCCACAGCCTAATAAATTACAAAGTGAGAAAGTTTTCCAGATAATCAGCGGTTTTATTAATTTCATTTTATTAAACAGACGTGTTTAATAACCCTATAACATTTGTTATTGTGTCTCCTGCTGGTAGACTCTGGGACTGAATTAGCTGTAAACTCCTTTAAAGCTCCTGCATTACACCCCACAATACTTCCCCCCGCAAGGTCTTCTCACAGTCACTGAAAGAGACTGGAACTAGAGCAGCTGTGAAGTTACCCACTGACAATGCTCTTACACTACTTTACAGTGACTTCTCTTGCGGGATTCATATAAATATGTAATCCAGCCAGTAATTCTAACATTTTGTTAGAAAATTACCTCCCTTCCACCTGGACCAACCACTCCCACCTCTCCACCAAAATCTAGTATGGTTGCAGTAACAAATACTCAGCACGCAGTCTGTCAGCAAGGGGCACATATACCACATGATGTGTGGTGATGAAACGGCATGGCTCCCATTAAGGTTAATGGGGAATGGGAGACCAACTACTCATGCATCACAGTGAATAGTCACCTCTAATTGTACCCGAGTCAATAGGAAAAACAAGCATCACATTTTCTTTCTCCAAAATGTTAAGTACCATTCCTGTCCCTTTACCTTCACCTAGAGACAACTCTGTACATCACTACCGAAGTAATTCAGCATGCAAAGGGCTGAAGAAAGGTAACAACTTGTAAATAGCTGGGTTGAAAATAACCTGTGCCCTAGTAAGCACAGTGGGAGTGATTACCCCCTCCCTTGCTCTTCCCACAACCCATTTTACTATTTTTGAGATGCAAGTATTTCCCACCACCCTCCCTCCTGAAAATATTTGGAAAAAACCCTCCTTTCACCCTGAAGTTAATAACATTTTGCAGCTCTCCTTAAATAAAATTCAGCCCATGCTGGATCAATAAGAATGATGCCTATTTCCCTAATGGCAGCCGATTGCCATTTGCTATTCAAATCAGACTAGATAAATTACAGTACATGCCAAGGAACAGGCCAGTGAATTAAGACAGGCCTCCTGAGGACCAGCGATATTATTAATCTTTTAAGACACTATCATATTTCTTCTTGACAGTGTGCGTAGACTCACAGACACGCTGCACCCAGATTGAAATATCAGCTGCTGCAAAAAATCAATAGCATTAGAAACACAATCATTTTCAGTCTGCAGGGCCCTAGAAAGCAACACTTGTGTCCCTCCTTCCTTTTGCATCCCTGCCCCAATATGTTTAAAAGAAAAAAGCCAAATATCAATTGCTGAGGGGAAGCCACCATCGTTGTCACCTTTTGCCACTGACGCTATACTTTGATTTTGGATAAGGAAGTGGTTCTTTGAGGCGGGGGGAGAAATGCCGTGGTCATCTGTAGAACCCTGCAAACCTGCGGATATCCGCAGACCATGTTTGTGGGTCGCGGATCGGATGCAGATACAAATTTTGTAACCACTCCGGGCTCTGTTCATCTGCTCACCTCGTACATCTTACACCACCAGTGCTGGGTCTTTCTCTCTGCAGGAATTACCAAGTCAGACACTGCTAGTGCATCTGCTAGCCCCAGGAAAAATGAAAACAGGGACCTTGGACCTGAACTTACAAAGGGAGACTGTACAAGACAAGAAAGCCAAAGGCTTAAGGGATTTCTCTCCACACTAGTAACAGAAAGAGTCAATTCAAAGGATCTTGAACTCTTTAGACTTGTGGATGATTTCAACAGATGCTGTGATAGCCAAGTAAGCTGTCCCCCTAGTTTCTCCACTGCACTATGTGGGGAAGGGGAAAGGGATCCTTCAACTGATAACCCAGGAGCAAACCTTTCAAGATTCAGAAGAGGAGTAGACCCTGGGGGGACTATATAGCTCAAACAATTTGGAACAAATATGGAGAGCCTGATTCCCCCTTGCCTTGCCCCTGTGTAGTTATTTACTCCTGTGAAAAATGAGAGTAAAACACTAGCAGATCACTCCTCACTTCTGACAATAAGATCATTTTATACCTACTCTGACTAGGGGCAACTGACTACACAAGGGGCAAGTGGAGATTCAGGCCCAGGAACTTTTAACTGTAGCTCGTTAGATTGAATCCAGCCCAGGTTAGCAGTGAGCAAAAGTGTTTGATACGTTGTCCAACGTCTTCTGTGACATGAGTTGATGGCGCAACTCCAGTTACGTCTCGATTGCCACTAACTGCCCCCCTGTCCTCCACACACATTGTTGGCAGTATCACTAGAAGGGCCAGAGAGAAATCAACTCTCCTCTCTCAATAGAGATAGTCCCTGCTGGTCACCTTGGGGCTTATTAGAAGGTGCATAAGGGGGAAGCTTGCATTGTTGTTGCTCTCGTTCTCCCTGTGTTATGGCTCAGTGGAGAACGTAAAGCCACAAGGTTCTCAGTCCAGGACCTTTCCCCACTGCACAAACACTCACAACAGAATGAGGTGTATTACAAGGGGCCTGCAAATTGACATAGGGCTGATGGGGAGGGTTAATATTAATTGCAGCTGGCCGGAGGATGGCAATTCAAAGATTCAAAATGTATTTTTGTTCTGCACTGAACTGAAAACAACACTTTTCAAAAGCTGTCATGGAAAAGAATTGAGCCAAAATGGCTGGGTTTGGATCAAAGATTTCTCTCTCGCTCTCGTCAGAGAGCCCTAGACCTCAAAACCCTCTCATCAAAAACTCTGTCAAAACCAATACATCTCCACAAATCACTTTAGCTTTGAGGAAACAGCCCATTTAATCAAAAATATTTTGGCCAGCTCTTAATATTTGGATAAAAAAATCAATGATACAATCCTCGATTTAAAAAAAAAAATGTTCTGTTCTAGTTACTCACACATCCTGGGGCAGGGCTTGAAAGCCCCTGAAGTATAACCTTGGTACTTGATTCTCCATCAGTTTTACCAGCTCCCTTAACTTCAGTGGGGTAGTTCCTGATTTGTGCCAATGTCAGTAAGGGGAGAATCACACCCTTTATTTCTACCAGCAAATTTCCCTAATTCCATTTTGGGGTATGAGAAGAGGTTGACAGAAACCCTTGGGTAAATCATTTATTTCTTTTTTTTAATGTGCTGTCCCCTTAAATTAACCTCTAATCTTATTAATCCAGGAAAAACAATATCCTGATTATCTACCACCACATTTGTAAACAGCTGTCTGACCAGTTGCACATTAACCTGGGAAATAAAAACCAAAGATGAGCTGGGCAGAAGCACTTGCTGCTGCTATCATTGCTTGAGGGCCTGATCCTGTAGCCTTGACTCATATGTAGGCCAATTAAAGCCAATGGGGCTCACAAAAGAAATGGCTACAGGATCTGGCTTTTAGAGAGAATGATAGAGGAGGCAGCACAAGGCAAAAAGTAAATATGCAAAGAGGGCAGTCCAGGTTGCACTGGTGCCTGAGGAAGAATGGAATTTGATGTCTCCTCAAATCACCCCCTTATTTGTTGCTCCCACCTGCCCATATGGTCCCCTGTGTGAGACATTTCCTCTGACTAAAGAGCACCCCTGCATTTCCTTGATCCATTGGAGTGGGAACCACTAGCTCTGAAGATACCACAGAATCCGTTGCACCAGGCACAGCAGAGCTTCTATGGAAGTCCCACAGCAGTCATCCCACAGGATGGTGCAGTTCACCTAAGACCTGCAGATACCAGCTGCACACTCTATAGAAACAATGAAAACTTTCTGGGGAGGCAGAAACTGCGTAGCCAGAGATAAGCAGTTTGATTTGGTTTACTGGCGAGCAACTATGGCTGTCCCATTAGTACGCTGCTACTCTGGAGGTCACTCACTTAGCCAATGCCAAACTCCACAACTGTACAGAAAGCCACAAGGGATATCATGAGCTACCGTTTTCAGTGGAAATTCCACCCTGGACACAAGGCTACAGACATCAAAGTGTTTATCAGACAATACAGTAAAGATAAGAATTACCCTGGGTGAACATTTATAAATGCACTGAACACTTGGACAGCAATTCAGGGCTTCTAGAATACTGGATAATGAAGGCTCCTTTATACAGCCACAGGTTTGCACTGAGCCATACAGGGCAGGCACACCCACACTGTGTATGCTATTACTGAGCCACAGGCTGAGCCTGCAGGGACCACTGTCTCATTGGAAAGGAGCATAATTCACTCGGATCTATCTGCACAAATTTCATTTTTTTAAAAAAAGGTACTGCTATGGACTTCTCCTGCCCTCCATTACACTCTACATGGTGCTTTGGTGATGTGATCTTTTCTGTATTAACTGCCCATCCACCCCTCTTCAGGCCTCAGAGATATCAGATATTTTTCCCCTGAGAAGCAAGATCATGACAGCAGCGGGCTGGTACTAGGAAGGCCATATCACTAGATGAACTCCTTCATGCTGAAAAATACTCTCTTGGGGTTTAAATGGGGCTCTTCACATTTTATTTCTGCCATTTCTGTTTTTAAAACAAGGGATTAAACCGAGGGCAAAAGGAACGTTCAAGTGAAGCATTAGAGCCATTGCTGCTGATCAAAGATTGGTCAGGGAAGATTCCTAGGCAAGTCCCTCTGGGTGCATGCTGCCTAGACAGAGTCTGCACACTATAATGTTTAAATACCATTTAGAAGTTTAAACACTAGTGACAAACTCAGTTAGGTTAAAAGCGAGATTTCCATTGCAAAACACCCCTACATGCCATCCTTGTTGACAGGCAATGGTTGGCACTGCTGTCAGCTACAGGCTACAAAAAGAAAAGGAAGAAAGTAAATGTACTGCCAGCATAAGACACACACATGCACCCCCCCCCACCCCACACACACACACACACTGCTGTCCGATATTTCTCCCCAATCCCTTGTCTCAATCAAAAGATATTGCTCTGGTTTTATAGGGCAGGGAAGGGAAGGTCATTGCACTGAAATCTGCCCATGGCATGTAATCCAGCACATCTGGGTCCACTGCTCAAGACTGACTCTTACTCCCCTTGTGGTTGGCCTCGCTGGTCAAAACTGCCCATCAAGCCAATACTCTGATGTTGAGTCAGCATGGGGAGGGTGATCAAACTGTGGGTAGGGATCCACTGTGCCCACTCTGTAAAAACAGAGGAACAGAGATGGAAATTGTAGGTGTGACCAGGGGAAGTGAATGGGCAGAGGAGAGCCAGTAGAGGAACCAGAGAGAAGGTTAGGTGGGATAAAACAGAGAGTGAGGAGGGCAAATTGCAAGGTGTGGGATGAAGGGAAAATAATGTTAGGGAAGGAGGAACCTAATGGGGATCTGGATGGGAAAAGGAGAGAGAAGAGTCAGAAAGCAAGGGAGGAAGGAAGGGGTGAAGGCACAGAGAGGGAGCTGGAGCGGAGAACAGAGAACGGGAAGATGATGAGGTGCAAGCGAATCAGGGAAGGGGAGGAGAGGGGAAAGAAAGGAAAGGACAGACGTGATAGGGAAAGGAAGGAGAGAAGAGAGCCCAGGTGTTCAAGAGATGCCATCAAGGAGGAGAACCTCCCTATGCAGCTAAACAGCATCTGGGTGGGAGGGTGAGCTCTGCTTTAGGAGAGAGGGGGTGGGGCTTGATTCTTTCTGTGCCTAGCAGTGTGCACATCTGGCAACCCTCTATTGGAGTATACTATTTTTCAGGGCTGAGATAGGCATGCTTCAATCTCTAACACTTTCAGCAGCTGCCTTGGAATGGATAAAAAAATACCCAAATAAAATTAGTGCTAGGATATTTGGAGCCTTTCATCTCTTGGTCACTGGTCCAAATTAAGCCACGCTCAGTAGTGACCAAAAGTCATTGTTCTCTGGTGGCTGTTCAGTGACCTCTGTGAAATGAGTGTGGGGTTGCAGTCCACTTCCCAGAGTACAAGTGTCCATGGCACATTAAAAAGAAGTCCCAGCTGACACTGATTGGTGCTCCTGTTGGCAGTCTCAGCAAAGAGGCCACAGAGATTGAGGAACTAATCCTGAGATATGTTGAGCACCTGTTATTCCCGTTCATTACCCTGGGACTGGAGGGCACTAAGCCTCTTGCAAAGAAGCAATCATCAGTTCACAGCACCACGCAATGGCTCCCCCTTGGCCCAAAGAAATGGTCCCTCCAAGTCAGGTATGAGTCTTGTTAATAGGTCACTGAGGCAAAACCAACTATGCTGTAACTCTTGTGTGGGTAAAGAGCTGGTTTCACTCTTTGGGGCTATCAATCACAAGCAGTGAATTCACACATGCACACACAACCTCCTCCTCCTACACCCCCCCCCCCCGCAAAGAAACATCAGCTGAAACCATGAGTGTTCATCTAATTCAGTTACTAGATTTTAATTGCAAGGAGACACAGCAGATGGTTGGCTCTGCTTGAACCTGTAGGAGTCACTGAAGTCAATGGGAAATGTATTAGAAAGAGCCCCAATTTAATTAGCCAGAATATTTTACACCGATTACTTTCTGAAGGCAAGCCCTCCCACACCTTACTCAGTACCCATCAGGTTGCTGTTTTTTTCCCATCACTCTCTCTCCCTGTCTCTTGGTGACTTAAGAAACCAATGGCAATAATAACAGACAGATGCAAACAAGGTTCTGGTAATTACAACACTGAAGCTGGTGGTTGTTTGAATATAGTTTTATTCCTTCCAAGCACATAGGTCCTTGGACTCCACAGCCATAGAGATTCAGACAGAGGTGGTGGTGATTATATTATGACATTACAGTGCAGACTGGCAGATCAGACAAAGTGGATTTCACTCAGTAATTAAACTACAGTATCTTTCGTCTAAAGTCCAGGGTAGGATTAATCGAAAGGTAGCTCTTTATCATTGCGATTAGTGCTGGGATTTGAAGAGCAAGTCCACAGATTCACAATTTGATAGCTAGTCCTGAGCACCAGCTGACGGGGCCTGCACATCTGTCTAACTTGCAAAAAATAACATCAGATCAAGAAGCATTTGTGAGGTTATACCCTTCCCTTTATTTTATTTGTAGCTGAAGTAAATGCAGATTGATTAAAGCATTACAACTTCTGCCACTTTGTGTGGTGGTCTGTACATGACCATTTAAACAACCTGTTAATACAAAATTCCCCCCAGCCCTACACTATACAGTACCTGCAGGATATACTCATCACTTTCTCTGTTGCCTGAATTTTAATCTGCAGGGTTTGAAAAACGCACTTGCCTATGACCGGTAGGCAGCTTTCCTGGGCGAGTACCATTGGTTTCTACAGTACCTACATTTTCATTTAAAAAATGAAAGGGCAATATTCCCAGATGGTGGAAATCGGCATCGCTTCTTTGTAGCCAATAGAGCTATGCTGATTTACACCAGCTGAGTATCTTGCCCTAAGTTTCTAGTTTTTATGGTTGTATAATATACCCGTCCTATCATGAACTAAGTGAAAACTGATGCTGTCTTTCTGAGTCTGCAGAGAGACAGCTCCAGTACCTCTGGATTCTGCCCATAGCTTTACCGAGCTGCAGCAAAGTGAAAACAAATCAATATTGTCATTTATCATCTTCCAGGCAGCTGTGAAATTGATAGGAAGCAGGTCAATTTCATTCTGCTGCTAGCTGGGAAAACAACAGGAGAGGCAGACACTGAGGATATTCACTGGGGAGGATAACCCAAAAAAGGAAGTGGAATGGGG
Organism: Caretta caretta; assembly: GCF_965140235.1. Taxonomy (NCBI): domain Eukaryota; kingdom Metazoa; phylum Chordata; order Testudines; family Cheloniidae; genus Caretta; species Caretta caretta. The sequence goes on from NC_134206.1 coordinate 202,527,732, forward strand.
GGCAGTGGTGGAAATTTCTGCTTTCCCCCTCCTCACAGCAGTCAGGAGACTCTGGAATGGGAGGATATGGGGTGAGGATGGGGAGAGAGACATAACATGAAAAACAACACCCTTATTCACATAAAATCACATTAAAACTATTTTAAAATGCTATAAAATTACAATATATACACAAAAATATATGACTAAAATAAAGAAAAACATGTCTTAAGTGAACATTAAACATGGATCACTAAAGTAGCATCATCACCACGTTCACTCAAAATATTGTTTACACACCAAGTCAACGGAAAAGTGTCCAGGTTGCAAGTCAGTTTATCAAAGGTGTAATCAGCCTGGCCACAGCCAGTGTGTGGAACAGCCCAAGCACATCACACCACTCCACCCTGGCCTCTCTGCTCTAATGAGATTTCAAAAACAGCTAGGTTTGCTTGACCCAATAAAAATGTAGCCAGACAGGAAACCGACCAAATGTGAGCATTGTATCTCACTCCGAAAACAAACAGAAGCTTTGAGAAAACCAGACCCAAACCACTGAAAAGAAGCTGCAAAACCCCCCAGAAAGACGAATCAAACAGAGACAAGGTAGGAAAAAATTAAATGCTGTGTCTGAAATTGAACAGAAGGGGCACTGTGCAGACACCTCAGAGGTAATATGGTGCACCAAATGATTGGTTCCTACAATGCTATGCAGGATCATAGAATCATAGAATATCAGGGTTGGAAGGGACCTCAGGAGGTCATCTAGTCCAACCACCTGCTCAAAGCAGGACCAATCCCCAATTTTTGTCCCAGATCCCAAATGGCCCCCTCAAGGATTGAACTCATAACCCTGGGTTTAGCAGGCCAGTGCTCAAACCACTGAGCTATCCCTCCCCCCCACTCCACTGCAAGTCACTGGATACTTAGGAAAAGGAGGTTTGTACAACATATTCCAAGCCGAAAACATAGAGTTACTCAGGAACAGAGGCATTCACCAGGTTGTATCTGGGAGATCAAAGAGGGTGGCAGCATAACCCTGCACTTTGACACACATACCACAGAGTTGTTTCTTGGTCATGCTTGCTAAAGCAACATTCACCAAATCCTTGCAGGTCAACAATTTGCCCGGCTGCACAAGGATCTCATCCATAGAAGGGGAGTGAGGGGAACACAGGATTCCCCCCTGAAGGAACAATCCCTGAAAAAAACATTCTGCAAATACTGAGCAGCCTGCTGAGGTAGCACTGCCTGGAGTTCAGAAAGGACCTTATCAAAAAAATACAGACTAGATTCTGGTCTAAACAGTAAGAGGTATCGCCAACTTCCAGTTTGACCAGCTAGGCACCATCAGATGAGATAGTTTGGTTAACCCAGCCTGAGTAAAGGCAGAAAACAGGTTCCTGGAGGAAACTGGAGGAACAGCGGCTCTTCCAAGAGCCATAAACTGGAAAAGGCCTGGGCCAGATGCACACTTCGCAGCAGACGCCAGGCATTAAAGAAGAGCATTGTAGAATGGAAGTAAATATAGACTCTGTAATCAACCAGGTGCCAAAAAAAATTGGTGAGTAAAAGAAAATCCCACTAGCATGATGGAGGAGAAAGAAGGCAAGGGACTTACAGGCCAGTAGGGAGTCAGAGTGCAACAACCACTGAACAGGCCAGAAACAAAAGGCCGCAACCAGTGCTTAATTTGTAATGAAAGAGGTGCCAGAGGTCAAGCAATTAGGTGCCAGGGCTCCAGCAATTTTTTTTATATTCATAACTGATGTGGCAAGCCCAGAGGTGCCGGGGCTATGAATTGCCAAGCCTAGAGGTGCCAGGACTCATCCCAGGCAAGCCCTGGCATAAATTAAGCACTGGCTGCAATCCTGCAGACTAAATCAGTGAGCCCCTGACCCCTTCATCTAATGGCAGGAACAGCAAAGGAGGGCTCAACCAGTGGTAACTATTCCAAAAGAAATGGTAAATATGCCTCTGAATCCAGTCCTAAAGGCCCAGAGGGGGTCCAGACACACTAGCTGGTGCCACACACTGAGGTCACAAGGCTGTTGGCTATCAAAACCCACCCCCACAAAAGAAAGTCCAGGAGCTAGCACCATTTCTGCAAGTGCCCTGAACCTTCTCTTCAGCCCTTTCCCAGTTCCTTAACATATATTGTTCCTGTTGATCTGAAAAAGACCCTCAATACCTTAATCTGAGAGTTGCCCCATGGCAATTGTTGAGACAACAAAGGGCTGCAGTGCCAGGAGCCCAGTAAAATTGAATTGCTCTTAGCCCAGTTAGTGTGGGCAGAAGATGCCTGTTCATACACTTGTAAACAGGCACAAAGTGCCTGCACGTCACTGTCAGATGTGATAAAAAATGGAGATATCATCAGTACAGGCAGACAGATGAACCGGGGAAGCATCCGGCACTGTGGCACAGAAAGGACGGTCAGACAGCTTCGCGGGGGTGGTGGTGCAGGAATGGCTCCAAACTAAGAGCACACAGCATCCCAGACAGAGGATACCTCCAACGAATGCCTCTGCAAACTGGGAAGCAGTGGCTAAGATCTGCTTTTATAAAAATGTTATAGTACAGTAAAGAAATATATGAAGAGAACACTGGCCCAATCCTCAAAGCTTCTAATGTTTTTTAAAGATAACTATGGTTAACTCTATCAAAGGCCTTCCCCTGGTCCAGTGAAACAAGCCCCACATCAGATTACAAAGTTTGCTAACAGCAAAAACATCACAAATTAAATACAAATAATCAAAAATACAGCAGTTAGGAATACAATATATTTGATCAGGGTGTGTAAAGAGCCCAGATGGTCCCTCAGTCAATTGGCTAAGGTTCTGGATAAAATCTGATGATCAGATAAGAGAAGAGAAACAGGTCTCCAGTTCTGTAAGTCACAGAAGTCCTCTTTTTGTGCAGCAGGGTGAGCACTGCCCTGCATTAACTGAGGGGCAGCTCTTTTTCCTGGATACGCTCCAGCACCACCAGAAAAAAGTAAGGACTGATAATATGACAGAAATACTAGTAAATTTCATACAGCAGACCATCAATACCTAGGGCACGGCCTGTAGCAAACTGGTAGACTGAAACAGAGAGCGCTTGCAGCAACAGCGGGGTGTCCAGACACTGCTGTTCCTCACCATTCAGATGGGGTAACTCTTGGTGCAGCTCCTCCATTGCCAGCACATCACAGAGTATTGTAAAAAGAACCTGCTGTGTTATGGATCTCAGCAGCGTCAGTCATCAGGTGACCATCCGACAGTTGTAGGGAAAAAAATCTGCTGATGGTCCATAGACTTTTTTTCCAACCCGAAAAAGAACATTGTGGGAGTGCCAATAGCATGCAGCAGAGTATAATGGACCTGAATCAGAGCTCCCTGCCCATCTCTTCCACCAAACATCTTAGGAGCTGGTACTTCTCAGTTAAGGTTTGGTGAATCTGCACTGGGTTTCCCAAATCAAGGTTGCTATGAGGGTCCAAGATGTCTCGTTCCAGGATACTCCTGGCCAAATGCAAGGACTGTGTGGCAGCCTGGATACACTTATGGCAGAACAGTTGGATCTGGATCTTTCAGACATCTCTCCACTGTCTAATACACTGTCCCACCACTGTTTCATATAGAGGCTTATGCTGCTGCCAATGTTCCCAAAACACAGCAAACATCTCAGCGAAGTTCAAGTCCTGTAATAATTTGGTATTAAAGCACCAGTGGGCACCACAGGAAGGAAGAAGGAGAGACACATTGACAGAAGCATAATGATGATCAGAGACAGGGAAGACCACACTGGCCTTCCTGGTATAAAAGTGATCCAGTCTAGCCCTGGAGACCTGCTTGAGAGCAGCCTTCAGCCAAGAGAACTATCTAATACCGGGATGAGAGTACCTCCAAACATCTGCTAGCCCAAAGGTTTGCAGGAGACAACACAGTTCCCTGGCTAACTGAGGGCGTAGTTCCTCCTGGTTCTTGTCTAAAACATAATCTACAGTGAAACTGAAATCCCTTCCCAGGACAGTATTACTATCAGGGTCACAGCCAAGCATGGCATGGACAAGAGACTACAGAAAGGAGACACGATCTCGCTCCAGAATAGGAGCATACACAGTAAGAAAATTAAAAAGAGTAGTGTCAATACGTGTCTCCACCTGGAGGAGCTGGCCCTGCACAATCTCCTTCACAGAGAAGATCTGTGTCCCTGCATCCCGGGGAAAGAAAACAGCTCCCCCAGCTGTGACATTGGATCTATGGCTCAAGAAAGCGTCCCCTTCCCATTCCTTTAACCAGATCCCCTGATTATCAAGGTCTGAGTGTGTCTCTTGCAAAAGAAAAACATTAACCTGCTTTGATCTAAGAAATTCAGAGAGTTGTGCCCTTCTGTGACCATCCTGGCAGCCATTAATATTGAGAGCCAAAGGTGAGCAGCACCACAGAGACTAGAAAGAGAGCCAAGCAGCAGAGGGAGATAATGGAAAGTGGAAATACTGTGAACAAAACAAGTCACGGTGATGGTGATGTATCTTGAACAATCCCCACACACACTTCCTCACCTTGCTCAACAACTTTTTAAAACAGAAATGTTTCCGACAACCAACTGAGTTATCTCTCAAGACAAGGGCAGCTGAAGGAATAAAGTGCTGTAATCAACTCCCCACTTCCTTTTAGAGCTATCCAAAAACGTCATTAATCTCCTTCTCACCATATCCCCCCTTCCTATCTAGCTGACTGGCTGGGACATCAGGAACCAGTGAGGAGTTAGAGAGATTATCATCATCCTCTTCATCTCCCTAAGACTCCACCGGGTCAGAAGAACATTGAGCCACTATTGTAACATTCTCATAATTCACAAGGGAAAAAGATTCAGTGCGGGCAGCCAGCATATCTATATTCTCAAGAGGGGTAGGCAGTGGGCTGGGACTCAGCATCATCCCTGCAGCATACAGGATTGGGGCTTGAGGACTCACCATGCCAGAAGAGGACAGTTTCCCACTGGAAACACCAGGCATGGAGCTGTCACCCAACACAACACTAGTCTCCTTCGCAGGGCACACAGCTCCATCCTCAGCCACTGCCAGCAGCTCAGAGGCCGCCGAAGTCTTAGTCCTTTTAGAAATAGTGCTGCATAAATCCATCTCATCAGTCTGTTCTTCACCCCCATCTCTAGAACCTCTCTCTGCTTCCTCTGCAGGGTGGTGCACTGCAAACTCTAGGACTCGCTTTTGTCCAGGTACAAGTGATGGGGTCACGACCGAGGGCACCTGTGGGCGGGCTTTTCCCTGGACAATGGCAGACCATGTATGGCAGTCGTGAAGGGAGATGGAATCTGGCAGTGCAGATGCAGGCTCTGTCTCCTGCTGGCCCCTTGGATGTCCCAACTCCCCTGCCTGCCACTATCCTGGGATCCCACATTCTTACCAGGGACCTCCAGCCAGCAGTGCATGGGCAGGATCAGGGTCACCACACAGGAAACATTTAATATTTTCAAAGGTAGCAAATAATGTAAAACAATGGTGGGCAGCCTGAGGCCCATCGGGGTAATCTGCTGGCGGGCCGCAAGATAGTTTGTTTACATTGACCGTCCGCAGGCAGGGCCCCCCGCAGCTCCCAGTGGCCAATGGGAGCTGCGGAAAGCGGTGCAGGCTGTAGGACCTGCTGGCTGCTGCTTCCTGCAGCTCCCATTGGCCGGGAACGGCGAACCACAGCCACTGGGAGCTGTGGAGGGCCATGCCTGCAGACAGTCAATGTAAACAAACTGTCTCGCGGCCCGCCAGCAGATTACCCTGACGGGGCGCATGCAGCCTGCGGGCCGCAGGTTGCCCACCACTGCTGTAAAATCTGTCCCATCTATGTGGTGCTTTAAAACGAAGTTCAAGGGCTGTTTAGGGGTATTTAGAACCACATAAGCCTGGCATAATATGCCCCACGTTTGAGTTCTTGCAGACTAATGGAATCATCCAAACAGCAGGAACTACCTTCCCTTCCTGTAACAGGAGAGCGCAAACACTGATGTCTCATTGTGAAGGAAGGGGGGACATTGGTACTTCAGTAGCAGAAATAAACAAGGTGAAAATTTGAACGAAAGCCTCCTTGACTCAGAGTCCCTCCTTTACTAAACAATCTACTCTTGGGCCAGGAAAATTACTATAGATTTGCTCATTCAAGAGGCAGATTTTATATTAGCACAGGCAATAATCTTACCTACACTCAGCAACACATCCTCCAGTGCAGAAGACAGCAGACACACACCAAACTCCATGCTGGCGGATCAAACTGCCAAACCCCTCTGAAGTGGACCCCATGGAGAAAACCCCTCCACCCCCACAAGGAAAAGGATGGGAGAGAAGGGAAAACCAACAACAATCTTAAAGCAAAAAAACAGCAAGTAATAAAACAACCCATACAGTCACTATACCATAAATCAAGAATTCATAGTTCCCTAGACATTTTGCCAGGTGTTCTAGAAACCAAACCTCTTCACCATGGCCAAGAAAGAACCACAAAGGATAAACAAGTATATACTGACAAGTATATACTGGTGAACAGTAATACCCACTCCCCTTTGGGTATTTAGTTGGCATTATGGCAAAAGAGTACTTTTGAATCTCTGCACCATTTTGCTGTAGAAATTGTGTCCCCTCCTTAATTGGTTTGCAATGGTTATTTATCTTTTTTATGGATGCATAAAAAAACCTGGAGTTAGGGCTGCTGCAGAGATGGACATCTGGATGCCGTGAGGAAATCTGAAGACTGACTGTGCTGTGTGGTTCATATTTTTGGGCAATGGTTTTACTTTCGCATGGAAATGAGAAGAAACCAAATGAAACTCACTTCACTGGTTACCATATACTGTGCCAGGCTACTTCTGATTATTCTGGAAAAGACGGTTACGAACCTTTCTGTAACTGTTCTTAGAGATGTGTTGCTTGTGTCCATTCCAGTATAGGTGTGCATGCATTGTGTGCGCCGTCGCCAGAAGATTTTCCCCTAGTGGTATCAGTCGGGTCGACTCCAGTGCCCCCTGGAGTGGCACCTCCATGGTGCTGTATATATGCACCTGCTGATCCACCGCCTCCTCAGTTCCTTCTTGACGGCAACTCCAACAGAGGGGCAGGTGGGCGGGTTGTGGAATGGATATGAGCAACACATCTCAAAGACAACAGTTACGGAAAAGTTAGTAACCATTTTTTCTTCTTCAAGTGCTTGCTTATGTGCATTCCAATATAGGTGATACCCAAGCAATCAGTTAGGTGGTGGGATTGGAATTTATCTGAGATATAGACTGGAGGACCGCTATACCATAGGCTGCATTGCTTCTTGCCTGTTCAGTGATGGCATAGTGAACGTGTAGATGAAGACCAGATTGCCGCCCTGCAGATATCCAGGACTGGGACATGAGCCACAAATACCACTGATGAGGTTTGTGATCTCGTGAAGTGCACTGTTAAGCATGGGGGAGCCACCTTTGCCAGGTCACAGCATGTGTGGTTGCAGGATGTTATCCAAGAAGAGATTCTTTGTGCTGAGACCAGTATCCTTTTCATCCTTTCTGTGATAGCCATGAAAAGTTGGGTAGACTTCTGAAAGGGTTTGGTCCTTTCTATGTAAAAGGCCAGAGCACATCTAATGTCCAGAGAGTACAACCTCTGTTCCTGTCTGTTTGCATGAGGCTTAGGATAGAAGACTCGGAGAAAAATGTCCCGACTACCATAGAAATATGAGACCACATTAGGAAGGAAGGACAGGTGTGAGCGAAGCCGAACTTTGTCCCTGAAGAAGACCGTGTATTGTGGTTAGGAGGTGAGGGCCCAGATCTCTGAAACTCTCCTGGCCGAGGTAATGGCCACCAGGAAGATAGTAGATCAAGGGGCACACTGCCAATGGCTCCAACGGCCGCCCTGTCAACCAAGATAACACCAGGTTGGGATCCCAGAGAGGCAGAGGCTGATGTGCCTGCGGTTAAAGACACTTTAAGCCTTTTAAGAACTGGCCACAAATTGGGTTGGGAAAAACCAGCCTGCCATTCACAGCTGGGTGGAATGCTGAGATTTCAGCTAGATGGACTCTAAAAGAAGACACTGCAAGACCCTTTCTCTTCAGGGAAAGCAGGTAGTCCAGGATAAAGAGCTACGATTCATGATGTGACGGAGAGACTGCCGAGACTCATCAAGCCCTCAGATCGCTACCCCTTCCTACCTCTCCACGTGGGCACCAATGATACTGCCAAGAATGACTGTGAGTGGATCACTGCAGACTACTTGGCTCTGGGAAGAAGGATAAAGAGTTTGAGGCGCAAGTGGTGATTCTCGTCCATCCTTCCTGTGGAAGAAAAAGGCCTGGGTAGAGACCATTGAATCGTGGAAATCAACAAATGGCTACGTAGGTGATGTCGGAGAGAAGGCTTTGGATTATTTGACCATGGGATGGTATTCCAAGAAGGAGGAGTGCTAGGCAGAGACGGGCTCCACCTAACGAAGAGAGGGAAGAGCATCTTCGCAAGCAGGCTGGCTAACCTAGTGAGGAGGGCTTTAAATTAGGTTCACCGGGGGAAGGAGGCCAAAGCCTTGAGGTAAGTGGGGAAGTGGCATACTGGGAGGAAGCACGAGCAGGACAGCACAAGAGGGGAGGGCTCCTGCCTCATACTGAGAAAGCAGGATGATCAGCGAGTTCTCTTAAGTGCCTATACACGAATGCAAGAAGCCTGGGAAATAAGCAGGGAGAACTGGAAGTCCTGGCACAGTCAAGGAATTATGATGTGATTGGAATAACAGAGACTTGGTGGGATAACTCACATGACTGAAGTACTGTCATTGATGGATATAAACTGTTCAGGAAGGACAGGCAGGGCAGAAAAGGTGAGGGAGTTGCATTGTATGTATGACTGCTCAGAGCTCCAGTCTGAAACTGCAAAAAAACCTGAGAGTCTCTGGATTAAGTTTAGAAGTGTGAGCAACAAGGGTGATGTCGTGGTGGGAGTTTGCTATAGACCACCAGACCAGGGGGAGGAGGTGGATGAGGCTTTCTTCCGGCAACTAACAGAAGTTAGTAGATTGCAGGCCCTGGCTCTCATGGGAGACTTCAATCACCCTGATATCTGCTGGGAGAGCAATACAGCAGTGCACAGACAATCCAAGAAGTTTTTGGAAAGTTCAGGGGACAAACCAACCAGAGGCAGAGCTCTTCTTGACCTGCTGCTCACAAACCGGGAAGAATTAGTAGGGGAAGCAAAAGTGGATGGGAACCTGGGAGGCAGTGACCATGAGATGGTCGAGTTCAGGATCCTGACACAAGGAAGAAAGGAAAGCAGCAGAATATGGACCCTGGACTTCAGAAAACCAGACTTTGACTCCCTCAGGGAACTGATGGGCACGATCCCCTGGGAGAATAACATGAAGGGGAAAGGAGTCTAGGAGAGCTGGCTGTATTTTAAAGAATCCTTATTGAGGTTACAGGAACAAACCATCCCGATGTGTACAAAGAATAGTAAATATGGCAGGCGACAAGCTTGGCTTAACAGTGAAATCCTTGCTGATCTTGAACACAAAAAAGAAGCTTACAAGAAGTGGAAGCTTGGACAAATGACCAGGGAGGTGTATAAAAATATTGCTCAGGCATGCAGGAGTGAAATCAGGAAGGCCAAATCACATCTGGAGTTGCAGCTAGCAAGAGATGTTAAGAGTAACAAGAAGGGTTTCTTCAGGTATGTTAGCAACGAGAAGAAAGTCAAGGAAAGTGTGGGCCCCTTACTGAATGAGGGAGGCAACCTAGTGACAGAGGATGTAGAAATAGCTAATGTACTCAATGCTTTTTTTTTTGTCTCTGTCTTCATGAACAAGGTCAGCTCCCAGACTACTGCACTGGGCAGCACAGTATGGGGAGGAGGCGACCAGCCCTCTATGGAGAAATAAGTAGTTCAGGACTATTTAGAAAAGCTGGACAAGCACAAGTCCATGGGGCCAGATGCGCTGCATCCGAGAGTGCTAAAGGAGTTGGAGGATGTGATTGCAGAGCCATTGACCATTATCTTTGAAAACTCATGGCGATCTGGGGAGATCCCGGATGACTAGAAAAAGGCTAATGTAGTGCCCAACTTTGAAAAAGGGAAGAAGGAGGATCCTGGGAACTACAGGCCAGTCAGCCTCATCTCAGTCCCTGGAAAAATCATGGAGCAGGCCCTCAAGGAATCAATTCTGAAGCACTTAGAGGAGAGGAAAGTGATCAGGAACAGTTAGCATGGATTCACCAAGGGCAAGTCATGCCTGACTAATCTAATTGCCTTCTATGACAAGATAAGTGGCTCTACTGATGAGGGGAAAGCAGTGGATGTGTTATTCCTTGACTTTAGCAAAGCTTTTGATACGGTCTCCCACAGTATTCTTGCCAGCAAGTTAAAGAAGTATGGGCTGGATGAATGGACTATAAGGTGGATAGAAAGTTGGCTAGATTGTCGGGCTCAATGGATAGTGATTACTGGCTCCATGTCTAGTTGGCAGCCGGTATCAAGCGGAGTGCCCCAATGGTCGGTCCTGGGGCCAGTTTTGTTCAATATCTTTATTAATGATCTGGAGGATGGCGTGGACTGCACCCTCAGCAAGTTTGCAGATGACACTAAACTGGGAGGAGTGGTAGATACGCTGGAGGGTAGGGATAGGATACAGAGGGACCTAGACAAATGAGAGGATTGGGCCAAAAGAAATCTGAGGAGGTTCAACAAGGACAACTGCAGAGTTCTGCACTTAGGAAGGAAGAATCCCATGCACCGCTACAGACTAGGGACCGAATGGCTAGGCAGCAGTTCTTCAAAAATGACCTAGGGGTTACAGTGAACGAGAAGCTGGATATGAGTCAACAGTGTGCTCTTGTTGCCAAGAAGGCTCACGGCATTTTGGGCTGCATAAGTAGGGGCATTACCAGCAGATCGAGGGACATGAACGTTCCCCTCTATTCAACATGGGTGAGGCCTCATCTGGAGTACTGTGTCCAGTTTTGGGCCCCACACTACAGGAAGGATATGGACAAATTGGAAAGCGTCCAGCAGAGGGCAACAAAAATGATTAGGGGACTGGAACACATGACTTATGAGGAGAGGCTGAGGGAACTGGCATTGTTTAGTCTGCAGAAGAGAAGAATGAGGGGCGATTTGACAGCTGCTTTCAACTACCTGAAAGGGGCTTCCAAAGAGGATGGATCTAGACTGTTCTCAGTGGGAGCTGATGACATAATGAGGAGTAATGGTCTCAAGTTGCAGTGGGGGAGGTTTAGGTTGGCTATTAGGAAAAACTTTTTCACTAGGAGGGTGGTGAAGCACTGGAATGGGTTACCTAGGGAGGTGGTGGAATCTCCTTCCTTAGAAGTTTTTAAGGTCAGGCTTGACAAAGCCCTGGCTGGGATGATTTAGTTGGGGATTGGTTCTGCTTTGAGCAGGGGGTTGGACTAGTTGACCTCCTGAGGTCACTTCCAACCCTGATATTCTATGATTCTATGAAAACCAAGTATTTTCATCCTGGCTTGTAGGTTCAGTCCTTGGGTTTGCAGATGTTGTCATGGGTTTGCAGATGTTGGGTGTATTTTTCAAGCCATACCACATGCAAAAGTTTTGAATCAAGGACCATTGTTTCCAACTTTTTTTATTTGTTTCCCAACTAGGGCTGTTCAAAACTTTATTTTTCAGCAGAAAATTGGGGTTTTGACTAAATGATTTTTTCCCCACAAGTATCTATTGTCCTTGAAAAATTTATCGTTTCTGTCAGAGAACTCTTAGTTGAAAACCAAAAAGTTTTCAATCAACACCCAAGAAGTTTTCATCTGAATATTCATGGAATGTGTGCAGGTGTGTGTTTCCAATAAAAAATCAAAACTTTTTCACAGAGAAAAAAATTCCAATTAGCTCTATATCTAATTTATATGAGTATGAAGACTCAAAATGACAAGGTGGGGATGGGGGAAGAAGTGTGCATGCGATTAGGATTGAAATAGTTTCATTTTATGTTAGAAATGAGCACAAATCAACCCCCTTGGGTTCTGAGTGTGAAGAATTGGGTTCTGAATCTGGATTAGAACTTCATTGCTTGGCCCCATCTCTGTAATGGGCCATCTCAAAATCTCAGACACATCCTTTGACATTTTTGTTTATACACTGTCTATCACTGTTTGTCTGCCTTATTTATTTAGATTGTAAACTCTTTAGGGCAGGGATGGGCTCCTACTCAGTGTTTGCATACCACTTACTGCAGTGGGGCCCTGATCTTGTCTGGGGATCCTGGACACTACTGCAATACAAATAATTTATAAACTAAAATAATAATAAAGAAATGATCAGGCAAACAAGTTATCTTATTTGTAAAACTCTTTTGTAGTTATTTTTAAAATGGATTCTATAGAGAAAAGAATTAATAGACAGCTGTTCATTTTGAAGGACCAGAAAGTAATTTCAAAGATTCACAGATGTTAAAGCCAGAAGGGATCTTTATTATCATCTAGTTTGACCTCCTGCATAACACAGGGCATAAGATTTCATTCAGCGATACTTGCATGGAGCCCACTAACTTGTGGTTGAACTAGGGCGTAGCTTTTAGAAAGACATCCAATCTCGATTCAGAGTTCTAGTGACAGAAAAACCACCACATCTCCACGTAAGTTGTTCCAGTGGTTACTCTCACTTGCCAAACTCAGTATTAGCTGAACTATTGATCAGTTTTAAAAAAAATCTTAATTAGGGATGGATCCAAGCTCTAAAATTCAGGTGCTTATCAGATCTATCTGGTTTGTGAATGCCCTAATATTCAGGGGTGTTTGGATGAAACAGTTGAGTCATTACAAAGACAAGAAAAACTGCAATGTTTGGATCTGGATTCACATATTGAACACCCATGCATTTTGGAGGGGCTCAGATCTGGGCTTGTGATTCCTTCTCATCTCTAGTTTCAACTATCAACATCCATTATTTTAGGTCCTGCATGTGAAGTCACTCATTTGATCCTGAGAATATCCATTGTAAAGATCCAGGTTTACTAAAATAATAAAAATACAGAAATACAGGGAAAGCAAATGGGTTTGTAATCAATAATGAATGGAATGAGTGACATTCCCTTATCCAAATCCCTCATTGCTCTTTCACTGCAAGGCAATTCGGCCTTGAGACAGGGATTCAGTGTAGCTCCATTGTAAATAAGATAAGGACTTTTCAAGCATCCACTATGAGAATGCTTTCAAGCCCATTGTCAGGAATTCTCCCAGTCAGCTAGAAAGGTATTTCTAAGAACACCTTTATTTTAACCTGCATTGATCTCCTTAAACAACTGCCTATTTAATTGATAATAATTAAACCCAATAACTGACTTAAGAGCATTTTCAAGCTGTAAAATTTTATTTATAAACTTGTCGCAGGCTTTTCAGTTGCTCTGTGGCTGGGATCAGCCTCCTAGCTATAGACTCTCACAGTTTGGCATCCTTTGCCCTCTGTCTTTTCAGATGATTCAAATATCTGCAGACTCCTCTTCACTGAGGAACAGGTTCACCTGCTCTTGGTGGCAGAGATGGCTAGCAGTGAAGGTTTTTAGCTAGCCAGGACCACCAGGGATAAAATTGTGGCCTCACTGAAGTCAATGGGAAACCTCCCATTGACTTCATTGGGGCCATGATTTCACCTCAGATTCTCACAAGTATGGACTGCAAAAGGTTGCTTCCTGAATCATCTAGTGAGCAAAAGCCTATTACACCCTACATCAGACAGCATTTTTAGCTAAAGTTTACATGCTCATGGAGATTAAATGTTTCCTCAGATCAGATACAGAGGTCAGTGGGCAGTGATTCTCTGGAACTATGGCATAGAGCTTAGCTTTTAGTTCATCAATAGACACTAAGAACTAATGTGCATGCTTGTTGCCATGAAACAACATGAAGCATCAGAGACAAAGATGAAGGAATAGAGACCAAGAGAAAAGAGGAAAAGAACAGCTGAAGCGAAAAGCCTGGGTCCAGTGGTTATGTTTTTATTCTATTTTACAGTCTGCTCTTAGATAGCTCTTTCTCATCACAGTGTTGTGAAAACTGAATGGAGTTAGTTTGAAGAGGTTCTGATAGTGCTGCTGGCAAAACATAGACCAATTCAAGGTCCTTAATACTGTTAAGACAAAAGATTACGTCCCAAGCTCCCCTAATCCAACTATAGCCATAGTATGTGAGCAAAATCTCACTTTGAAGACCTCCTGTTATGTATATAAAGGTTCTCAACCAAATTTCTAATGAAATGTGAGGAAATATCCATCAGCACACAACACCAGTGAAGCCACCCCTGGAGCCAGCTAGACAGACAGACTACAAAACATGCTGCAATAAAGTGGGGAAAGAAGGAGGAAATTTTTCCCAAGGACATTGAGCTAAACCTCTAGCAAATAGACAAATGGAGAAATACCATCAAGTTCCCTGTTAGACCTCACTTTGCTCAGCCAGTCATTAGTAACAAAGATCAATTATTTATCTATATGTGCATATGCATGTAGATGGATACAGAGAAAAAGCAAATTTTTAATCTGAGTGTCCCTTCAATATTCACATAGGGTGAAATTCATGCTGGTTCAGAGAGCCAGCACAATGCCTAACGAAGTCCCACTGCTTTACTAGCCCTCTGCAGAGAGGTAAATTTCACCCACAAAAGCAGTGCGGGCCACAGTTTTACAACCTCAGCTGAAATACAAACATCTAGTATACTACCAGGCAGTTAATTTATATACCTCAAAAGGATAAAGAACTAAGTTGCTGCTGTGGAGATTTGAACTTAATTTGCAGAAATGGCAAGGGACTGCAAACCTGGTGCTCAGATCACTAATCCACCCCCTGGCCAAAATGAAAATATAATGTAAGTGCAACATAGCCAACTCCAAGTGTTGAATGAATCAGGCTCCCAAAATCCTGCGACTAACTAAAAATCATGAGATTAAAACAAAATCAGTGCTGGGTTCTTTTTTCTTGCCTTTTAGTTTTTAAGCCTTTAGGTTACCTTGGGCTCACACATTTAAGGTTTCCTCCACAATTTTTTTTAAATGAAAGCTGAGATTCTCACCTAATCGCCTAACTCCAAGAGCTGAGGCTTTAAGAAAAACAACAGAAATTGCAAGACTCACAATAAAATTGTGACAATTGGCAACACTGTAAACAATGCACACACATCCCCTCTGTCCAGGACAGAGTCACAGGTTTACATAACATATACAAGCATTGAGATTACACATTAAGGGCCAATTCCACATGACCATGAGCAGCTCTGTGGAGGCGCTGAGCACCCTAAGCATCCAGTGATATCACTATGCATGCTAAACCCTTCATAGCAATACTTTATACCTATACTTTATACCTATATACAGTATGGGGCCTTAAAACTCCAAATCCTGATGAGCTCAGTGGCAAAACTCCCATTAACTTCAATGTAATAAGACTAGTATGAGTGTTACATTTATTGGGAATAGTTGGACATCTAAGTGATCAAAGATACTTAGGAACCACAATACTCCTTTCCATTCCACCAACCACTTCGAAGAAAAAAAACCTACCAACATGCCTTTCAGAATGATTTTGCTTTTTGAAATTTAAGTCACAGATGAATGCTTGGACAAGACCATGAAAGAGAGGAAGAGAACACCCAGACACCTATGCCAAAAGTAACTGCTGTGACAGGATCGGGCCAGATGGCTACAGGAGAGTGGTATTTTTCACACTAGTTCCCATTTATTTAAACAGATAATGACAATAGAAGTTTTTGAACCCTCACTTGGGATAAGGGCACAACCAATAATTGTATCAGACACAGAGTTTTAGTCTCCTACATGGTCAAATATATAGAAGTTTAATGAGTGAAGTTTCTCATTAATGCTGGTCAACCAGAAAAGCAAGTCCATGATTTGTCTATTCAGTTAGAGCAAGCTTCTTCTTTAGGGATTCTGGCATTTCAGAAGGCAGATATATTAGCCCCAGGTTAAGTAGGCCCCTTTTCCCTGGGTAAGATAACAGGTAAGGTTCCAGAACAATCAGGAACTTTCTGGAAACAATTAAGGCAGACAGGCTGATTAGAACACCTGCAGCCAATCAAGAAGCTGCTAGAATCAATTAAGGCAGGCTAATCAGGGCACCTGGGTTTAAAAAGGAGCTCACTTCAGTTTGTGGTGTGCGTGTGAGGAGCTGGGAGCAAGAGGTGCAAGAAGTTGAGAATGAGAAGGTGTACTGCTGGAGGACTGAGAAGTACAAGCATTATCAGACATTAGGAGGAAGGTCCTGTGGTGAGAATAAAGAAGGTGTTGGGAGGATGCCATGAGGAAGTAGCCCAGGGAGTTGTAGCTGTCATGCAGCTGTTACAGGAACCACTGTAGACAGCTGCAATCCACAGGGCCGTGGGCTGGAACCCAGAGTAGAGGGTGGGCCTGGATTCCCCTCATCCCTCCATCCCCTCAACTCTCTACTTGATACCATAGGAGTTGAACTGAACTGTGGGTTCCACCAGAGGGGAAGGTCTCTGCCTGTTCCCTGATCCACTGGATCAGCAGCAACTGCGGGGATTGTTCTTCTTCCTTTCCCCATGCTGGTCAGTGATGAGGTTAACTGAGTGAACGGCAGATTTGAGCCACGAAAGTGGCCAAACTGAGGGCTGCCGGGAACCTCTGAGGTGAGAAATAAGCACAGGACCCACCAAAGCAGAGGAGGAACTTTGTCACACTGCATACGTTCCCCAGCTCAGAAGAAGCTCTCAGTTCTTAGCCCATATGTTACTCAGATGAAATAAGTTAAATCATAAGTCTACAGGAAGATATCCTGGGGGCTGTGACTGTGTCATAAATATAAAGGGAAGGGTAAACCACTTTAAAATCCCTCCTGGCCAGGGGAAAAATCCTCTCACCTGTAAAGGGTTAACAGGTAACCGCTGGCACCTGACCAAAATGACCAATGAGGAGACAAGATACTTTCAAAAGCTGGGAGGAGGGAGAGAAACAAAGGGTCTGTGTCTGTCTGTATGCTGCTTTTGTCGGGGATAGAACAGGCATGGAGTCTTAGAACTTTAGTAAGTAATCTAGCTAGGTATGTGTTAGATTATGATTTCTTTAAATGGCTGAGAAAAGAACTGTGCTGCATAGAATGACTATTCCTGTCTGTGTGTCTTTTTTGTAACTTAAGGTTTTGCCTAGAGGGATTCTCTATGTTCTGAATCTAATTACCCTGTAAGGTATCTACCATCCTGATTTTACAGAGGTGATTTCTTTACTTCTATTAAAAGTCTTCTTGTAAGAAAACTGAATGCTTTTTCATTGTTCTCAGATCCAAGGGTTTGGGTCTGTGGTCACCTATGCAAACTGGTGAGGATTTTTACCAAACCTTCCCCAGGAAGTGGGGCACAAGGGTTGGGGGGATTTTGGGGGGAAAGACGTGTCCAAACTACGTTTCCCAGTAAAGCCAGTTAGAGTTTGGTGGTGGCAGGGGAGATCCAGGGACAAAGGATAAAATTAATTTGTACCTTAGGGAAGTTTTAACTTAAGCTGGTGAAAGTAAGCTTAGGAGGTTTTCATGCAGGTCCCCACATCTGTACCCTAGAGTTCAGAGTGAGGGAGGAACCTTGACAGACTGTGATGCACTGATTAAGAATCTGTTCTTCCCAATTAAAGACATATCCATAATTACTTCCACTTGAGTCACCCACACTTTCTGTAACATATATACCCTCAAAAGATATTTAATATATTACATTAAGTGTGTCAAATATATCAATTAATAATACTTTATGTCTGTGGTGCCTTTTATCCAAAGAACTCAGAGCAATTTACAAGCCTCCCAATACCCCTGCATTAACAACCATATTTATGAAATAGGTAAACTGAGGCACCAAGTGGTGACATGCACCAAGGTCTCACAGTAACTCCTGGCAAATCTGGGAATGCTTCTGATTCCCAGACCGGGGCTTTAACCACAAGTCCATTCTTCAATTGTAAAACTGTTTTTGTGCCTTAGCAAAGCATCAATGGCTTTCCACAATCCAATTAACACTGAGCATGGTTATAAACAGTGAGTCAAGGTAACC
Source organism: Caretta caretta (assembly GCF_965140235.1). Taxonomy (NCBI): domain Eukaryota; kingdom Metazoa; phylum Chordata; order Testudines; family Cheloniidae; genus Caretta; species Caretta caretta. Next base: position 202,545,765 of record NC_134206.1, read on the forward strand.
AATGATCCTCACCTTTAGGGCACCCTGTCTTTGTCAAATCTATTAACACGTAAGAAATACAGTTTTCAAAACAAAGAACAGTTTGTATTTTTTTAAATCAACACAGGCTTTGCTAGCATAACTCAGTGCCTCATTCCCACTGCATCAGCATTAGGAAGGATTTACAATATCTCTGTCCCACGTGGTGTTTACAGGAAATAGTATGACTGTCCAGCACACAAGATTAATAAATTAGAGCAGGGGAAAGAAATTAAAATGTTTTGAGGCTTTCCGTTCTTTCAAGCTCGATTCCAGGTGAGGTACCTTGAAACTAAATCTTTCAGCTCTGATTGTGGACAAAACAAAATGTTTCCATTGAAGATATGTATAGAATGCTTTAGGAAAAGGTCACAACAGGATTTGCAATATTCAAAAGCTCTTCAGATTTTGCGATTGAAGCAATCTGCCCCTTCATCTCTCCTTCAGTTGAATGCACCAAATCCTATAATACTTTACTAACTTTTTACTTGGCCCCTGCTTGAGTAAAATACCTAATGAAGTCAATGGGAGCTTTGAGTGAATAAGGATTGAGAAGAGAATTTGTAAAGGACTTCAGATTTTGTCTGTTTATTTTCAAGATGAGCAAAAGGGTCCAGAAGACCATCAATGAAGAAAATGGAAAGACATATTTGATGCATTCCTAGTTACTTTTAACTGCCCACCACATAAGCAGTACATACCACAGGCAGCCCTGACACTTGTACGTGCAGATCCTCAGCTCATGTAAATCGGTGTACAGCTGAGTCAATTTACACCAACTGAGGATCTGGGCCCTTGCCTGTAAATAAAGCATTCTACATAATTTTAATGGATAGCTAAAAGATACCTCTAATGGCTACTAGGAGAGCATAGTCTCAAACTATCATATGATTGGAGTGTAGACAATAAATCATGCGCCAGTCATAGTAATTCTGCATGTTAAGTTGCATTTTTATGCTTTCAGTGTCCAGATTATTAGTGCCTGTGTTTTTTTTTCTAGTTGTACCTTTCCACATCCTCATCGATTTCAGAGTTGTTATTCTCGGTCCATAGCAATTGCAAGAAAATCAAATTCCATCTGTTTCTGGCAAAACAAGAAAGCGGAATGAAGAAATCAACAGAAATCTCTGCTTCCTAAACCCCAGTATGCACCACCCATGCCTTGGCTTTGAACACTCACGCCCAGGCGATCTGTGCAAAATAAACTAGCTGCAACTAGTAAGAAAGTCCCATGACCTATTGGATGTGCCAGATGGTCACCAGCTGACTGACTTGAAAAAACAAAGCAATTGTGGGCATCTACACACTATGAGCTAGCTTTCCATTCATGTATGACTTATCCATAACAGTTCATTAGGGAACATTTTCAATGAACAGCTCAATGGATAAGAACTTTATTATTAAGATTTGTGCATATCCAGATCTCTTCTATACTGTAGTGGAGGATTATCACTCCAATTGAAGGTTTCCAGTTTGAGAAAGTGAGACTTCTATATATCTGTTTTGCAGCCTAACCAAACCGGACCTAGGTTTTTGGTCCTGCTAAAGAAAATAGCTGCAGATCTATTCACCTCCTTTTTGAATGAGCTGGGGAGAATTATGAGCCCACCTTGTAATAAATACTGCGTCAAAAATGGCATTTATCTTTACAAGATTTATTCTGCATGTAAAAGAAAAATACCTTCCTGCACTGGCAAACTGTGCCTAACCAATAAACTTGGGGAAACTCATAATATTCCTTTATAAATATTACAGAAAATAAGCTTCTGAGTATCCCCCAAGTGAAAAATGAATATTAACTCCAGACTCACAACTCCCTTTTGGCAAGATGTTATAGACCATATCCTCAAGCAAAGCATATGAATCAGCTTGTCATCTTCGGAAGACAGTTAACCAACTTTGGGACTAAACATAATTTTGTTAACATTGCTACTCATGGCTTGGAAAATATATGCACACCAATCCAGCTATGTCCAAAGGGAAATCGGATGAAAACCTCAGCCTTGCTACATTGGTTGAAAACTGGACTAGGATTTAGCAAAATGTCTAACAAACATTTTCATCACCCACTCTCTGCTTACACCAACACCATATTTTTATAGATACTATTGGTCGCTAGGACAATGCTGCTGAGCTAAATCAACAGAATGCTAACATTAGAGATGTATCCCACATTGGCATCTCACACATATACTCTGGTTCTGTGTCATGATTACCCTCCCTTTGACAAGAAAGCTTGTAATCTAACATCTCAAATTCTATTTTTTTCCAATCCATATACCAGTCATACAGAGCCTGTTCAGTTTAGATGAAGACACCCTATTCCATTGTGCCTGAGAAAATCATCTTAGAACATCTTTGAAATGGGTTTCCTATGCAAGCAGAAAGACCAAGTCTCTCTTTCTTTAAGTGAATGAAAGCAAGAGATCTCAACACTCCTCATGGAGACAACAGCACTTTTCATGAAATAACCATGTGAGGGAATTCTTCCACTGCTGAGAACATCCACAAGATATATAATATTTTTGCCCATAAATCTCTTCTATTAAGGCATATTCACTAGCAGCACTCTCTGGATATTTTCTATCTCCTGTCATTCTCTCTTTCTCAACAACTCTTTGCCGCTTCTCCATTGACTTCAATGGAGTTACTCCCAATGTTAAACTCCTATATAGTCAGGAGAGTGATACATAACCAACTTGCTCATTGTATCAATGCCAGTTAGGCTTTCTGTAAGTACCTGACATTCTTTATCCTTTCAGTATGTGAATTTTTGTTTGTTTGTAACTGAATTTCATTATAGCTTGTGGGATCTGATATTTCCCTTAACTAAAGGGTTTGGGATTCTAAGAAAGAATGCATGTATTGTCTTACTATATCAGCCCTTACACCTTCTAATATGTTGGGCACAATCCTGATGAAAATTATCTGACAAAATTATTGTTTGAACAAATCGCAAAGAACTCAGTTTATACCTTAGTGTGAGCTTTGTCTGAGTAAGGACTGCAGTATTGGATTCACTGGACCAGACCCTCAGCTGTAAATCATTTCCACTAGCCAAATTTCTGTCCCACGGGCTTTAAAATGTTTAGCCAGATTTTGAAAGAGGGAGTTTTGCTTCTTTGTTCCCTCCCCTTCTCCCTCAAATACTTAAAGCCCTTGGGAAAACCAGCTGACATGAAGAAGCTTCTCTCCAAAAGAGTGTCTCTCCAAAGACCACGCAACTGGCATATTCTCAGACTTGAAAATATTCATTTAAAAACTCAGAGACCAATCCATATTTATTCAAGAGCTCACTGAGATGGCAAATACTAGATTGGGGTTTGGATAAAAATATCATCTGCTAACAGCGCAATCTTCTGTTCGCTGCTCTAAATGAAAAAGCCTAAGATTGGTGGAAGCACTCAGGCTGCAGCATAGATTCTGATGGTTCCATAGATTTCCCTTTATTTTATCCATGCTTTCTGTGTTTCATTGGTAGTGCTGCTTTTTAGGTGGCTATATTTTCCCCCATCTGTACATGAAACACAAGACATTTGGTTTAGAACACTGAAAGGCTTAGTAGTGCAATGTGCACCCACAAAGGAGACATGGGTTTGGACTGAAAGCAACCTTGGGAACATTGGTCAGTGGAGTACAGACTTGTTATAACCCCAAATTAATTGAAAAAGGAGTCTCCTTGTGCAATGAGAACCTGACATGTTTTTCAGCATTTTTCTTGCCTTCAATGCCATGCAACTCTTTGAGAGACAGTGTGCCTAGGAGCTCAGCAGGAAACCAAGTCAGGACTCCTAGATTCTATTCCCAGCTCTGCCACTTACTCGCTCCATGACCTCAGGCAAATCATTTAAAATAAATATGCATCCATTTACTGACCCATAATACTGCATATGGATGTAGCAACCCTGACAATTTATGAATTGATTGTCTTGAAGTCTTGATTGCACAGGGAAGAAGAGAATGTGATATTTTGCTGGCATCTCTCTGCATAGCTCTATTTGACTTTTGTTTACAATTCTGGTTGTATGTATGTATGGAATTCTGTGTCCTTTTCATTAATTCCATCCCTGTAGATTCTCTCAAATTTTCTCTCTGGAGGGAGCCATTCTCTTGAAAGTGTGTGTTCACTGTGTTCTATGTTGTTGTTTTTTTTTGTGAAGCAAATATATAGAGTATGTACCATTACCAAACCAGTGAGATAGCTTAGGAGATTTGGTCATTCAAAGCACAAATCACTGCTAATCAAAATGTTGAGGGTCAGGTGTTGTAGGTTAGAAATACTAATGGGAATTCAGTTACATTAATTAATATTTAGGAAAGTCCAATAATCCCAAGCAAAGCCAAATTCAGCCTTTGATGTAAGTTATTTCCATTGAACTCAACAGGTGTATCCACTTAGTCCCTGGCTAAACTTGACCGACAATGTATGAGAAAATGGACACACCAAACAAAGCATAACAGCAAACAACTTAGCACTTAATAGTGGTTCACATTTTCAAAATGCTGTATAAAATTTGGAAATGTTGATCCTCTCAACGTCCACATAGATAGTTTAGTATCCCCATTTTCCTGGTGGGCAAACTGAGAAATGGGAAAATTAATGCCAACATTTCCAAAAGTGGCCTCTACTTTTGGGTGCTCCCCTTGAGCCTGGTTGTAGGAGATGCTGAGCATACACGGCTCCAGGTCCAGTCAGTAAGCGCTGCAGGAATTCAGCATCTCTGTAAATCAGATATTTCAAACTGAGCCTCCAAATATGGAAGCATGCAAAATGAGATGCCACTTTTGAAAAATTTGACCTAGATGGCATGCCCAAAGTAACAATGAATCCAGTGAGTGGCAGAGCCATGAGTAGAGCTCAGAACTCCTGTGATCATTTCTTTAGATGATGCAACCTCTCTAATGATATGTGATACAGTCTTGAAACAGGTACTTGGGTCATGTAATCCCACACTTGCATGGCACACACCATCATTTTAAAGCCAGGATAGATAAGAAGAAGGTAGCAGTGGGCCACACCTGGGAGCTCTATGGACTGCACTTTGGTCACCCTGGATTAGAAGCCTCTTCACAACCAATCTTCACTGAAATAGTCTACAGTTCATAGGTACAGCTCTCTTGCTTTAACCTAGAGTCCTGTTCAACTAGTGTGAAAACTGCCTTGGTCTGTGGGTGGGATTACTCTTAGGGCAGAGGTTCTCAAACTGTGGTGCATGGCCCACCAGTGGTCGCGAGCTCCATTCAGGTGGTCCGCGGATAGTTCCTGCTAAGGTGCATGCCTGGGCAGCTGCACATGAGAGACTGAAGGGCCACCCACCTAATTAGTGGAGCCGTGCAGGCATGGCTCCACTAATTAGGTGCCTGGACCATGGAGAAGATGCATATGTAAGGTGAGGTGGTGGTCTTGGGGGGATTAGGGGGTAGGTGGGAGGGAGCAATGGGGTGAGAAGAGAGGGTGGGGAGAATTTGGGATGTGCAGGGCTGCGGTGGCCAGAGAAAGAGGTGACTTTCCCCAGCTCCAGGGCTAGGGCTGCGGCTGCTGGGGAGAGACGGCCCTCCTCCCAGCCCCAGCTCGGGGGCTGCTGTGGCCGGGTAGATACCCCTCTCCTTCCCAGCCCCAGTTTGGGGGCTGCTGTGGTGGGGAAGAGAGGGCACATTCATCGCATTAGAAAGGTAAGACTACTACTATTAAAATGTGAGTTGTGTGCTTTTATTTGTAGAACAAAAATGGTAATTATTATTACGTTTTTTTATATAGCGCTTTTATCCAATGCGCTTTATAATAGTTAGCTGACAGTACAAACAACATTTGGAAAGATCAATAAGTGGTGCGCCGAGACCCTCAGCAATTTTCAAGTGGTCCACGAAAAAAAAAAGTTTGAGAACCACTGTTTTAGGGTATTGTTTTCCTTATACAATTGCCTCTGCTTTGTTATTGTTCAAAAAGTAAATCTATTCGTCACAGACAAACTTGCTGAGAGGAAAGCCCCTTGAGCTTGCCTATACTGGCACTTTACAGTGCTGCAACCTTCTCGCCCATGGGTGTGAAAAACACACCCCTGAGCCCCGCAAGTTTCAGTGCTGTAAAGAGCCAGTATAGACAGTGCACCAGTGCTGGGAGCCGCACGCCTAGTGCTGGTAGCTATTCCCCTCTCTCCCAGTGCTATGCTGCCACTACACAAGCCATGTTAAAGCACTGCCATGGCAGCGCTTTAACATTGCCAGTGAAGACATGCCCTTAATTAGTGTTATCTCGAAGCTGATGCTACCAAACATCCATCCAAACTGGCATGGTGAAGAAGTTATTTAAAGTGGTTGAAACCAAAAGAGCCAGAAGAAGTGGGACAGATACAGAAGTATCAAAAGGAGTAAGATGTCGCTCACTATATAAATAATATCTACAACACAAAACCACAAAGTAACTGTAATAAAAGCAACAGCAATAATAAATAGATACATATTTTTAATACGTATATATTGTACCATATGTGTGCACAGCACTTGAAATTAGCCAATGTGACAGTGTTTGTCCAGCGTCTTCCACCACTGTGCCACTCTCTTACCAGTGCTGCTGATTAGTTTCTCAACGGTCTTACACTCAGATTGTAAGCTCTTTGGGGCAGTGACTGTCTTTTTGTCCGGTATTTGGATAGCACCAAGCCCGATGTACTCCTTGGCCCCACAGTAGTAATAACAATAATAAAACTGTCATCTGCACTGAACGCACACAAAAATGTAAAACAAAGGCCATAAATAAAGCAGGCATTGACAATAATCAGAGCATGATGGGATCTGATGTACTTCAAATTGGGCCCATTCCATCCTGCGCAACGCCTAGATGCTGTGGGGAGGGCACATTAGAAAGGCCATATATTAGGTAAACTAGATCAGATAGACAGAATAACTCTTTATTTTTGGTGCCTACATAAGCATTCTTCCCCTCACACTATCACTATAAACTTCTTGGACCCAAGGAGCGAAAGACAGGGCCACAGAGGAGTTCGATAAAAGGACTTTTTTTGTTGTCCTTTCTTTCCCCTTCACCAAGTGACTTTTTAGGGACTCTCCTGCATGTTAAGCATCTTTTTTGCATTGTTTAATATTACCATTAATAATTCATATTTTTGTCTTTCTCCTCTCACTCTGACAACTTTTATTTTTAATCAATGGGCATGTGTCAAATTGCTTTGTTATTTATTTATAATGTAAGCTGACAAGGGGATGGAATATGTGGTATAAGATTGAGAACCAGTTTCTTTCATAGGGCAGATTTTTTTTAGCAATGGAGATATATCACACTCTCCCTATTGGCTTGAGAGGGCAGGTGATACCAATAACCAATGCTGCCACAAACACCAAGGGACATTTTTAGTGAGATTACTACTTTGTGGTTAGTAACACAGAATTATTATGCTCCTCCGAAGTTGGATGACTCCAGGTTTGAAATGTTGCTTTATTCCCAGACAGGTGTATTTTTCCTGGGAGGGAGAAGGGGTGGAGTCCACAGAAAAAGTCATGCATAATATTAATAATGACAGGCCAAAATCTCATTAATGCAAATCTCCAATTGAAATTAATGTGATTTGGCCCACTTATACAGCAATGATCTTCACAACCTCCCTGTGATCCAGGTCAGTATTGGCATCCTTAGTTTACAGATGGAAAATAAAAGAGGTTCCATAACTTTGCCCAAAGCCAGGCAGCAAGTCAGTAATACAATCCATACTCCAACTATAAGACCATGCTGCATCAGTACATATATTAACTAGTGTGACAGGGTCAGGCCAGATGGCTATAGGAGAGTAATAGAAGGCAGATATATTAGCCCCAGGCTAAGTAGGACCCTTTTCCTTGGGTAAGGTAACAGGGAAGGTTCCAGAGCAATCAGGAACCTTCTGGAGACAATTAAGACAGGCTGATTAGAACACCTGCAGACAATCAAGAAGCTGCTAGAATCAATTAAGGCAGGCTAATCAGGGCACCTGGGTTTTAAAAAGGAGCTCACTTCAATTTGTGGTGTGTGTGTGAGGAGCTGGGAGCAAGAGGCACTAGGAGCTGAGAGTGAGAACGCGGACTGTTGGAGGACTGAGGTGTACAAGCATTATCAGACACCAGGAGGAAGGTCCTATGGTGAGGATAAAGAAGGTGTTGGGAGGAGGCCATGGAGAAGTAGCCCAGGGAGTTGTAGCTGTCACACAGCTGTTCCAGGAGGCACTCTAGACAGCTGCATTCCACAGGGTCCTGGGCTGGAACCCGGAGTAGAGGGCAGGCCCGGGTTCCCCCCAAATCCTTCCAACTCCTGGTCAGACACAGGAGGAGTCGACCTGGACTGTGGGTTCAGAAAAACGGCCAAGCTGAGGGCTGCCATGAAGCTCCAAGGCGAGCAAATCTGCCAATAAGCACAAGACCCACCAAGGTAGAGCAGAAACTTTGTCACACTCGGTAAACAATTAATAAACAATTTCCTCCCTGAATGTGTGAAAAGGGAGCTGTCATTGACAACTGGCTTCAACAGTATATTCTTGGCATTTTTTTTTGTGCATCTTGGACACACATATATTTTATCCTGACTCTGATTTGAAAACTCCTCTAAGTTATTCACCGGGATTATTTCATATAGTGAAAGCATCCCATAGTTCCGGTTGAGTGGAATTTGACATAATGACTGCTTTGGTGTATCTTGAGGGAGGAGACAGCTCTGTCTGGACTGTGGGAATGGCTTTGCGGAGCTGTGGATTGTACTCGGCAGTACCGTTTGCATGCTGGACAGGATGTTGTCATACGGTGTGTAGTCACTGAAAAATACAACAGAAAGCTAAAAAAAAGGGATTAGACATACTTTTTTAGGATATAAAGAATATTTTGGCATGCAACTGCTAAATCAAAGGAGGGGATGGACTGAGATTGTCTTCCAAGACTCCTTCCAGCTGAAGAGGTCTTGCTTCCCAAATTCCTATGGTTACCACCTCTCAGCTTGTTAAAATCTCAGTGGGGACTCTGTTTCAACTTTTTATTTCAAAACATAGTGAGAGGCTTGGTGGAAAATGTAACATCCCCTCCTGATGCCAGGCCAGGCACAGTGCAATGGCAGTGGATACTAATGCTAGCCAAGTAATCTGTTATGGACCTATGAGCCAAGTAAGTGAGCTAGTGCAGTAGAAATCCGAAGTTAGGCATGTGACCTGGCCAGTAAATTTGAGAAGAAGTGTAGAGGAAATGGAAGTGGGGGCTTGTCAACATGGGAAGTTTTTCAGATTAACTTTAGTTTTTTCTCAGATAAACTGCCTTGAGTTCACACTCTAAAGTTCTTTTTTCAAATAATCTGGTGTCTCATTCTGTATTAATTAGTCCAAAAAAGAGAACATGAAGTTTTCTTTGAAGTTATCCCAGTCTTAATGCCACCTTTGAATGCCTTCCTCACAATGCTAATCATGCTAAGAATAAGCACGGCATTCATGATGCACCCTCCCTCATGATTTACACTATGGGGATATACAGAATATAAAATCTTCGGATAGTTCCAGTGAGCATACAGCACTTAATAACCATATGTTCTCTGTCCTAAGGCTGCTATTGATTCACAGTTGTTACTGGAACCAGACTCCAACCTGACCACATTGTGAGAGAACAGATCGTGAATTTACACTACTGGAATTATTAGTAAATGGGCCGAATCCTGTTCCCCACCGCTTCCATGAAGTAGGGCCCACTGGGGCACCAAGTCTCACCAGGGCTCCACAGCCACAAAGTGCAACAAGAATCATAAAGAATCGTAAACCGGAGTTTCCTCCTACTCCCAAGTGGCTGAGTAGCCCTTATGCATCCAACTCAACCCCATTTCATAGGAACAAGACTCTTCCTAGTCATGCATGGCAGCTAGGCCCCTGGTGGGATGTCTGAGTTACAGAGCTTTCCACAGTAAAAGCCAGAGAGACTGACTGGGATGCACAGTCCATAGACAGATTTCTCAATGGACTAATCCAAAACAGAGCTGTCAGGCTGAGAGGCACAACAGGGGGTAATCAAATCCAAGAAACTCATCACCACCCCCATAATCCTATGATTAACCAGCAGATCCCCCCTTGCTGACCTCTTACAATGCCCCTTCAAAACCAAAACACACTGAGCGACCACAAACCATCTCTGCCTTCCTCCCTCAAGAAGATGCAGAGGGTCTTTTATTGCTATCCAGGGCCAGCAAAACCTTTGCAGCCTGAACGTGGGGAAGAAACAGAACGAGGATTGATGTAGGGCTACTCGGCAGAGGAGGGAGCTCATTTGCATTAGATCCTGAGTTCCGTGGGTAGTCCTGTGCGCACACAGCAGAGATGAATCCCTTCCATCCTCTTTATACACTAAACTAACCATCTTTAGGACCTATCTGGTGCAAAGTCATTTTACATGCCAGCCTTGGGCTAATGCTGCCATATAAACTGAGCCTAGGATTTGCCCCGATGACATAACTTTGAATTTATATCTAGCAACTTTGATCCAGGGTTTCAAAGCACTTTACTAACATTTATTAATTATTATTACAGCAACATTATTATACATTTTTGCAGATAAAGAAACAGACACAGAGAATGGTTAACTGACTTGCATAAGGTCACACTATAAGTCAGTGGAAGAGCTGGGAATTAACTCAAGAATCCACGCTCTCATTCCGCAGCTCTAAATACTACAGTGTTTCCCCCACATGAAGAATCATATATAGTTAATAATCTCCTGTTATTTGTACTGCATGATACTCGTGTATGGTGCTTCACAGACAAGCTCAAGGAGAAAAGTCATTGGCTCAGAGATTTGACAACATCATGGAGTTAAAAAGACCAGAGGCCTAGCTAGCCTTTTGGCTGTACTGATGAATGGCTTCCTACAGCTCAGCAAGTTACCTGAGGAGGCAGTAATTTGGAAATCAAGACAATGAGGTGGGATGTCACAGCTCTCTCTGTATGTGAAGGAGGCCACTGCTTCTCTCCACAGCCCTCTCCTTATCTGTGTCTCTAAAAAAAATGCAGGGGATGAGGTGGATTTAGTTCTCATATGGGCCAACCTTATCCTATTTAAGGGTGGGATTTTCAGAAGTACTCAGCATTGGCCTAACTCTTTTCCCCCACTGAAATGAATGGTAAAACTTCCATTTATTTCCATGGGAGGAAAATTAGGCCAGTGTTGAGAGCTTTTGAAAAGCCTACCCTAAAGATACTGCAGAAATCAAATATTAATACTTTGTGCCAGTATATACATGCCACACAAGTCTCTCCTCCAAGTATTTTCATGTCACCTCAGCTGAAGTCTCTCTTTCGTTCTTCTTCCATAATGTACCTGATTTCGTTGCAACGACACTTAGATACCACACCTATATCATTATGAATGGGTAAAGAAATCTCAAGGGGGAAGGGACTCATATACATATTGCAGTTAAATATTCAATACATACTGGTATATAGGTATCTATATAATTACAGTCTGCCAATAAAAGGAGTTAAACACAGTTTAAGAGATATTATTTGCTATGTGTTCAGACTATAAACTGCCACAGAATTAAAAAGGCAAAGCTGCCTAGTGAGCCAGTGTTTATGCACAGAATCAATTATTAGAAGATTGGATCTTGCAACAATGACGGTATTAAGAGAACTGGGCCAGTGAAGGGGAAGCATATTCTGCACAAACTGAAATCAGCCTGACTTGATGTGCACACTACTGATGCTACCGATCTTCTGCTTAAAGCGCAGGACTAGGGGTCAGGGCTTATGGATACTATTCCTAGATCTGCCATTGACTTGCTGTGTGGCCTTCAGCAAGTCATTTCATTTCTCTGTGCTCCATTTTCTCCACCTGTAAACTGGAGATAATTAGGCATAACACAGAAGCATTGAGAGACGTTGTAATACATTATGTTTACAGAGCACTTAGAAATCTCCATATGAAAGGTGACAATATTATTGTTGATGTGAAACCAAAGGGAATTTATCCTTCCATTTAATCACTTTATTTGGTACATCAGACTACAGTACCAGGCTGCTGTATATACTATATTTAATCCAAAATTAATTACAATAGGATATGAGCCTTGTAATTCAACACAGTGAACCAAATTTTATCTTCACTTATGCCCTAGGCTACCACATTGATTCTCCAGAGATGTAAATGAGGGCAGAATTTAGCCCAGTATCTTCCTCTCACCTCACATCCACAGTTTGTCATTCCATATCAGTTACTTACTAGGACCATAGTATACTCCCATTCACAGGATTGGATACTGCCTTACGAGTTTTTGAATATTATTAAAAACAGATATAAAGAATAGCGTATGTGAAGAGGTTCTTGGTTAAAGCTGTGCAAAATATCCACAACAATAATCAGAATTCTTATTGCAATTGCTCTGACTTTTATAAAATGTTTGCAACATTTTCATTTACTATTAAGCAAAATAATTTCCCCCACTGGAGCATATACATTTTTGAATGTCTGGGAAACCACATGATGATCATTTTCACAAAACACAAGCATCTCAGGGGCATGAAAAAGGAAGTAAGAAATTTGCAGAACATGTTTTTTTGTGAGCAATGTTTCAGCTGGGTGAAAGGGTATGAACCTGGGGAATGTGGTATAACAGTATTTTTACTACCTGCCCTATTAGCCCCATACTAGAGAATCTTGATTAGTGATCTGTTCAGGTAGATACTTAAGCATATGTCAAACTTTAAACACACAACTAGTTGCATTTAAATCTATTTGCATGCTTCAAATTAGGCATGTGCATAAATATCTAACTGAACTGGGAGCCTGGGTTTGCTGAATTCTAGAAATAAGAATATACCGATAGGAGTGCCCTAGGAAAACAAATACCTAAAGAAAGACAACTGAAGTCCTTATCAATGCAGTGTTCTCACCGGCCCTTAGACTCAAAGGAGTTATAGTCAGACATCAGTCTCAAGTCAGGGTGAGGGGCTGGTCAGTGAAAAGCAGACTTCAACTCCCCTCCCACATAGCCCCTCCTCCTCAAGTTCTTGGTTTCTGGTACACACTTGACATTTAAGTACTAAATCTGTCTTTCCTGTTCTACTCCATTTTACTCTTAGTTATTTACAGACATACCCATCTGGACATTGTGCAAAGACGGGCATTTTTCAGCTTGGAAAAGATACAACTAAGAGGGGATATGATAGAGGTCTATAAAATCATGAATGATGTGGAGAAAGTGAATACAGAAGCGTTATTTATCTATTCACATAACACAAGAACAAGAGGTCACGCCCAGCTGCCTGCCATTTCTTCATCTCTGCAAAGTAGGCCAAGCCCCTAGCCAAGGGCAGATTATTAGTGACAGTACCACTGGTAAAGACGCAAGCATTACGGGCCAGATTTTGAAAAGTGCTCTAGACACTTTCAGATTTTTGAAACAGCTCACCATGTCTGACGATAAGTGTCACAATGGGATACAATGGGAGCTGCTGGATGCTAAACTCTTTTAAAAACCCCTAAATAAATTCATATCTGTCACAACAATGTTCAAAATCCCAGATCAGTAAGAAAGAACCATTTATTTAAGCTTCTTGACCCTCTTGAATTTTGGGATTTAGTCAAAGGGTACTAAAACTACCTCAAAATTCCCATAATGCTGCCCATCCCTGTTATAATACTTTGCTTTGCCCTGTGTATTAACTGTTAAAATTAAAAGCATTCACATAATGTCTCTACACCCCCATTTCACCATCTGTACAGGGGATGATAACATTTCCCCATCTCACATTGGTACCGCAAGACTTCATCAATTGTTTATGAAGCACTTTGAAATTCCCAGATAAAAGGTGCAACCTGCAAATCTAAGAACAACAAAGTGCTTCACACTTAATGAAGTCTCCCAACAGCCCTGTGAAATAGGGATTTCTTGTTATCCCCTTTCACAGATGGAGAAACTGAGACCCAAAAACACTAACTGGTTTGCCCAAGGTCACATAGAGTCTAGAGCAGAGCCAAGAAGAGGATCCAGGTGTTTTATTGCCAGTTCTGTCTCTAATAACTAGACAACACTTCCTCCCTAAAGTACTTCATGGGCGTGATGGCACTGTAATTCAAAAATGAGGCCTTACTTGATTTCAGTAACCCATAGGTCTGAGACACCAACATAGCTCTGTCACCTTCACCCACTCATTAGAAGTCATGTGTTTGTCATCACCAGCCCCTGCAATTCACAAGTGTAAACTGCAATGTTTAGTGCTGCAGAAATACAGAGCCATTTACACTAGATGGGAACTACCTGCTGGCAGCAGCTCACTTAGCGCTAATCTTACGTGGCAGTTGCTTTTAACTTTTATTTTTTATTTAAAAAGCTTAATTGGGAGGAATGAAAACTCCCGTCGGGAACGTAAGATTTCTGAATGTGAAAAAAAATGGCGGGAACGGAAAGCAGAAGCAAACAGACATGCATGCTTAGAAAACACAGGGCTGGCATTTAAAATGTAGCAATATGGATGACTCCTGCTCCATTAGGGATGCCTTCAATTTTTTTTTAAATATTTGAAAACAGCAATATACCAACACCAGTTTAAATGGTTAACATAAAAAAGAAAAAAGAACAGTGAGTGCTGCAGGTGCGCACTGTGGAACGTCTCTGCTCATAGGGAGCTGGTAGATTGAAAAACAGCACGAAGTTTGCGGAGGCCTTGGAAGCAGGAGGGGTAAGGAAAGTGCCAAGAAAGAAGACAGGAGGAGAAGTACTTTTGGAGCACAGGGGGTCAGAGTCAAAGCCACAAGAAGTAGAGGTCCTGTGGAAGGGGGAGGGAAAGGAGACTGATCCTCATTTATTGAGAGCTTCTTGAATGAATGCACTAATAGTCTGTATTAAAGTAACTAACTATCAGCTCCATTGAACACATCCGTATTGAGAACCTATGAAGAAGTGACTAGATTCATTGATTTTAAGGCCAGAAAGAACTATTATCATTATCTAGTCTGACTTCATGCATAAGACAGGTTCACAGTCCTGCCCCAACATACAGCAGGCTGGGTCTTACATAAAACAGGATTTGCGGGGTGGGGGGGGTGGGGGGGTGGAGTCTCCTTCATTTGTTCCAAAGTTCTGATCAAGAATTTGGATGGGGTTTTCCTATGGCATTACAGGCAGTACCAGCAGTAGAAATTCTGTGGGTGGGAAGCAGTAGGAGCTGGAATTAGGACTGGAATGACTGGCACAAAGTCTCCCGGGCAATATTTTTTTCACCACAACACAATAGAACAATATTTCCTCACAACGAGGCCCCTCAGGCACACTTTATTCCCCCTCGAACCAGCACCTTACTCTTCCTCTCAAGTAAAATCCATCCTCCTTCTTTGCTCCCTTCCTTAGAGGAGGAAGGAAAATGCCAAGACCAGTGATGTGGGTGGTGGGATTCAAAGCATCAGGCATAAAACAGCAGAAAATAAGGTTGCAGAAAAGATGCGTTACACAAAATAAACTGGGCAAATATGAAGAAGAAAATAACCAAAACCCCAGTCACCTGGGCTAAATTCTCCTCCACTAAAGTCAGAGAGTGTGCAAGTTAGGGCAGAATTTAGGCCACCAGAGTCTAGAGGTTTAGGGCACTAACAGAAAAGTGCTGAATCAATTTCTTTGCACTTCATTTCACCACCACCTATCATTTATGTATATACAACAAATACTATGCCCATAAGAAGCTTCCCTACTAGACAGTTTGTCCTACTGCCAACAGTAAATTCAAAGGTAAGTCTGCCATGCAGTACCTCCCTGACATCACAGCAGCTCATGAAGCTAATTTCCTTTTCCTCCATCTCTTGGTGAGTATCATTTCTTGAGGGCTGACAAACTACCATGGTCTTTAGGGTAATTTGGCCCCATGGGTAACACCTATTTTGTCCCATATGCTTTCTATTCTTCTTTGCATTTCTCTGAGATCACATCAGTTCAGGGACAAGTGAGGCTATGTGAACAGGCATGGTGAAAAAACAACCATACTAAAGAAGCAAGGTAGGGGCAAATCACTTTGTGAAAGGACACTGTATCACAGGGTAAAGTCTATGTATTTTTCACATGTCATCTCAAAGGGCTGTCAAAACTGGAGAGTCATCTGACAGTAGTTCCCATTCTGTCACAGAGAGAAGGCAATCAAGAAAAGTTCTTGAAATTTTTGCAAGTTTCTCAGTTCAGTTTTTACTAATAAAACTTACGGAATTCTTCCTTTGCTTTCGCTATTGTTGCTCACTGCTGCTTCCACAACATTGAAACCTCCTTTACATTCCAGGCCAAAGGGTCTCCCTAGGTCATTTTGTACACACTGCTGCTTTAGGGACGTCTTCTGTGCAAACAAAGGGCTGATAACAGCCCAGGTAGGTGAACGTGCATTAGCTTTAATCTAGCTAACATGGGTAACAACAGCAGTGAAGCCATGGGGGCACAGGCTTCCGCACGGGCTAGCAACCTGAGTACACGCCTGCCAGGGGCCCTGGGTATGTGCTCAGATTACTAGCTGAATCCCATGCTGCCCCATCTCTTCCATTATAGTTACCAGTGCTAGCAGCCTACCCATGCTACAATTGCCCCCTCACTTGCAGTGTAGACATGCTCGTAGAGGTGAATTAATTCTGCAGTTATCTGAGCAGTGCTTGAAATAGGCAGGACAGCAGTGATACAGTTATAGTGAACTGGAGTTGTTCATATGAGTAAGTGAGTGACGTTGCCCACTAGTTGTGGGGCCAGTGAGAGATTAAGGGTCCTACTACAATTTACAGCTAAGGGAGATCTCCTTTGGCTCAATATGCAGAGGACACCGGAACTGAAAGGCCAGAATTCGTGTCCCACTTCACGGGTGCAGGAGTAGGAGAAGGATGTTTGTATATCAATGGCTTCTGTTGCAGTTGGCTAGAGGACTCTCCTCACAATATTACTCTCCATCAAGACTGCTCTGTGATCAAACCCCCATCTCATCCACTCTCTTTTCTACGAACATCTCCTGATTTTCTACTCCCCACCCCTCTAACAGTCTCAGACTTTTCAATTCTTCTTTCTTATTTGCAAAAAGAAAAGGAGTACTTGTGGCACCTTAGAGACTAACCAATTTATCTGAGCATGAGCTTTCGTGAGCTACAGCTCACTTCATCAGATGCATACCGTGGAAACTGCAGCAGACTTTATATATACACAGAGAATATGAAACAATACCTCCTCCCACCCCACTGTCCTGCTGGTAATAGCTTATCTAAAGTGATTAACAGGTGGGCCATTTCCAGCACAAATCCAGGTTTTCTCACCCTCCACCCCCCCCACACAAATTCACTCTCCTGCTGGTGCTAGCTCACCCAAAGTGACAACTCTTTACATAATCAAGTCGGGCTATTTCCTCCATAAATCCAGGTTTTCTCACATCCCCCCCACCCCCATACACACACAAACTCACTCTCCTGCTGGTAATAGCTCATCTAAACTGACCACTCTCCAAGTTTAAATCCAAGTTAAACCAGAACATCTGGGGGGGGGGGTAGGAAAAAACAAGAGGAAACAGGCTACCTTGCATAATGACTTATGACTCTATTTAAGCCTAAATTAATAGTATCCAATTTGCAAATGAATTCCAATTCAGCAGTTTCTCGCTGGAGTCTGGATTTGAAGTTTTTTTGTTTTAAGATAGCGACCTTCATGTCTGTGATTGCGTGACCAGAGAGATTGAAGTGTTCTCCGACTGGTTTATGAATGTTATAATTCTTGACATCTGATTTGTGTCCATTTATTCTTTTACGTAGAGACTGTCCAGTTTGACCAATGTACATGGCAGAGGGGCATTGCTGGCACATGATGGCATATATCACATTGGTGGATGTGCAGGTGAACGAGCCTCTGATAGTGTGGCTGATGTTATTAGGCCCTGTGATGGTGTCCCCTGAATAGATATGTGGGCACAATTGGCAACGGGCTTTGTTGCAAGGATAAGTTCCTGGGTTAGTGGTTCTGTTGTGTGGTATGTGGTTGTTGGTGAGTATTTGCTTCAGGTTGCGGGGCTGTCTGTAGGCAAGGACTGGCCTGTCTCCCAAGACTTGTGAGAGTGTTGGGTCATCCTTTAGGATAGGTTGTAGATCCTTAATAATGCGTTGGAGGGGTTTTAGTTGGGGGCTGAAGGTGACCGCTAGTGGCGTTCTGTTATTTTCTTTGTTAGGCCTGTCCTGTAGTAGGTAACTTATGGGAACTCTTCTGGCTCTATCAATCTGTTTCTTTACTTCTGCAGGTGGGTACTGTAGTTGTAAGAAAGCTTGACAGAGATCTTGTAGGTGTTTGTCTCTGTCTGAGGGGTTGGAGCAAATGCGGTTGTATCGCAGAGCTTGGCTGTAGACGATGGATCGTGTGGTGTGGTCAGGGTGAAAGCTGGAGGCATGCAGGTAGGAATAGCGGTCAGTAGGTTTCCGGTATAGGGTGGTGTTTATGTGGCCATTGTTTATTAGCACTGTAGTGTCCAGGAAGTGGATCTCTTGTGTGGACTGGACCAGGCTGAGGTTGACGGTGGGATGGAAATTGTTGAAATCATGGTGGAATTCCTCAAGGGCTTCTTTTCCATGGGTCCAGATGATGAAGATGTCATCAATATAGCGCAAGTAGAGTAGGGGCTTTAGGGGACGAGAGCTGAGGAAGCGTTGTTCTAAATCAGCCATAAAAATGTTGGCATACTGTGGGGCCATGCGGGTACCCATAGCAGTGCCGCTGATCTGAAGGTATACATTGTCCCCAAATGTGAAATAGTTATGGGTAAGGACAAAGTCACAAAGTTCAGCCACCAGGTTAGCCGTGACATTATCGGGGATAGTGTTCTTGACGGCTTGTAGTCCATCTTTGTGTGGAATGTTGGTGTAGAGGGCTTCTACATCCATAGTAGCCAGGATGGTGTTATCAGGAAGATCACCGATGGATTGAAGTTTCCTCAGGAAGTCAGTGGTGTCTCGAAGGTAGCTGGGAGTGCTGGTAGCGTAGGGCCTGAGGAGGGAGTCTACATAGCCAGACAATCCTGCTGTCAGGGTGCCAATGCCTGAGATGATGGGGCACCCAGGATTTCCAGGTTTATGGATCTTGGGTAGTAGATAGAATATCCCAGGTCGGGGTTCCAGGGGTGTGTCTGTGCGGATTTGATCTTGTGCTTTTTCAGGAAGTTTCTTGAGCAAATGCTGTAGTTGCTTTTGGTAACTCTCAGTGGGATCATAGGGTAATGGCTTGTAGAAACTCGTGTTGGAGAGCTGCCGAGCAGCCTCTTGTTCATATTCCGACCTATTCATGATGACAACAGCACCTCCTTTGTCAGCCTTTTTGATTATGATGTCAGAGTTGTTTCTGAGGCTGTGGATGGCATTGCGTTCCGCATGGCTGAGGTTATGGGGCAAGTGATGCTGCTTTTCCACAATTTCAGCCCGTGCACGTCGGCGGAAGCACTCTATGTAGAAGTCCAGTCTGCTGTTTCGACCTTCAGGAGGAGTCCATCTAGAATCCCTCTTTCTGTAGTCTTGGTAGGGAGACCTCTGTGGATTAGTATGTTGTTCAAAGGTATTTTGGAAATATTCCTTGAGTCGGAGACGTCGAAAATAGGATTCTAGGTCACCACAGAACTGTATCATGTTCGTGGGGGTGGAGGGGCAGAAGGAGAGGCCCCGAGATAGAACAGCTGCTTCTGCTGGGCTGAGAGTATAGTTGGATAGGTTAACAATATTGCTAGGTGGGTTGAGGGAACCATTGCTGTGGCCCCTTGTAGCATGTAGTAGTTTAGAAAGTTTAGTGTCCTTTTTCTTTTGTAGAGAAGCAAAGTGTGCGTTGTAAATGGCTTGTCTAGTTTTAGTAAAATCCAGCCACGAGGAAGTTTGTGTGGAAGGTTGGTTTTTTATGAGAGTATCCATTTTTGAGAGCTCATTCTTAATCTTTCCCTGTTTGCTGTAGAGGATCTTGATCAGGTGATTCCGCAGTTTCTTTGAGAGCGTGTGGCACAAGCTGTCAGCATAGTCTGTGTGGTATGTAGATTGTAATGGATTTTTTACCTTCAGTCCTTTTGGTACGATGTCCATCTGTTTGCATTTGGAAAGGAAGATGATGTCTGTCTGTATCTGTACAAGTTTTTTCATGCAGTTGATAGATTTCCACTCCATACGGCTAAATGCAGTGCCTTGCATAATGACAGGTTTCAGAGGAACAGCCGTGTTAGTCTGTATTCGCAAAAAGAAAAGGAGTACTTGTGGCACCTTAGAGACTAACCAATTTATTTGAGCATGAGCTTTCGTGAGCTACAGCTCACTTCATCAGATGCATACCGTGGAAACTGCAGCAGACTTTACATATACACAGAGAATATGAAACAATACCTCCTCCCACCCCACTGTCCTGCTGGTAATAGCTTATCTAAAGTGATCAACAGGTGGGCCATTTCCAGCACAAATTCAGGTTTTCTCACCCTCCACCCCCCACACAAATTCACTCTCCTGCTGGTGCTAGCCCATCCAAAGTGACAACTCTTTACATAATCAAGTCGGGCTATTTCCTGCATAAATCCAGGTTTTCTCACATCCCCCCCACCCCCATACACACACAAACTCACTCTCCTGCTGGTAATAGCTCATCTAAACTGACCACTCTCCAAGTTTAAATCCAAGTTAAACCAGAACATCGGGGGGGGGGGGTAGGAAAAAACAAGAGGAAACAGGCTACCTTGCATAATGACTTAGCCACTCCCAGTCTCTATTTAAGCCTAAATTAATAGTATCCAATTTGCAAATGAATTCCAATTCCGCAGTTTCTCGCTGGAGTCTGGATTTGAAGTTTTTTTGTTTTAAGATAGCGACCTTCATGTCTGTGATTGCGTGACCAGAGAGACTGAAGTGTTCTCCGACTGGTTTATGAATGTTATAATTCTTGACATCTGATTTGTGTCCATTTATTCTTTTACGTAGAGACTGTCCAGTTTGACCAATGTACATGGCAGAGGGGCATTCAGGATTCTGAGAGGTATTGGGTTCTCTGCTTCTTGAACTAAGGGATACAGTCTTCTAGTACTCAGAGCAGAGGACTAAGAGCCAGGATACCTGGGTTCTATTTTTAGCCATGCCATTGAGTCATTGTGTGGGCTTGCATAAGTCACTCCATCTCTGTGGACTTCACGTTTCCATTTATAAAATGGGGGTAATAATACCTCACATCTTTCTGAAGTGCTTTGACATCCTCAGATAAAAGGTGTTATAAACAGGCCCACTGAAGTCAATGGCAGTGAAGAGCTCTCAGCACTGTACGGAACTGGTTCAGCAAGCATGTGTCATTCATTTTGACAGGACTACTCATGCTTAAAGTAAGGTATGTGCTTAAGTACCTTGCTGAATCAGGGCCTAGATCAGGCCTATTAGCATATGTGTTTCGTTTTTAAAAAGTGTATTTCACAAATTTTTGGAATGTACAGTAAGCACAGAGAATAAACATAAATACATAAAAAGGCAGACACTGGTTTTAATAATAACAACACACTTTTCTCTTCTCTATCATCTGCCATCCAAAGTTCACAAAGTAGTGAAGCAGCATTAATTAGTAACTCCTCAGCTATTACCCTGCTTTTGCAAACGGGGAAACAAGCACAAAGGTGAAATGCCTTGCCCAAGATTACACAGTAAGCCAATAGACAGAGCCAGTATTCAAAGCAGATGTCCTGCCTCAGTGCTGTTCTTTAGCCACATACTCATCTTCCCTCTTAGCAGTGGTTGCTTTCAAACATGTAAATGCCCTTTCTGCATAATGTAACATAAAAGTAACTTTGAAAACCTAGCCCTTTGTTTTGGACTCTAAGTCCACTTCATCACTATTCATCATTCTCTGATCAGTTTGGGAAACAGCATTTCTTTGTGTTGTAGAATCTAAAATGGAAGCTGCACCTGTTAGTTCTGTGGCACTCCAGGGCTTTCTGTTCAGTCATCTGCTTTTTTACATATATTTGCTACCTTTTGGGTAAGTAAGAAGGCAGTAAGTATGTTTTATCACCTTACTGCTGAAGGTTATCATTTACACTGTAGTCAAAAATACCAGGACAGCCTCTGCATTTTTGACTAGGGGGAGGGAGTGGGAGGGAGATTGGGGTGAAACTCAATTACTTCCAGCAAAACTCAACATGCAAGTGCACTACATGGAGACAAGGCCTCCTTTTATTGATGGTGCTCTTCTTGATCAGTATATTGTAAATAGGTACAGATAAAAAAAATCTGCCACTCTGGACTGAAAGAAGATTGGTCCAGACATTTTAATGTGATTGTTAGTCTTGAATTAATGCCTGCAATTCATATCATTCAAGTATCATAGTGCCACCCTAGGAATATTCCCAAACTTCGCCTGTTTTTTCCAGGAAGGGTGGACCAATGACTGATTCATACTTTCATTATATCACAATTGTGCTTTTGTTTGGCATCCTCATGTCTGTTGCAAGTCACTTGCAGATGGTCCAGAAGCCACAGAACAGGCTGTACTTCATTCTCATCCCAGCCAGCACTATTTTTTGCAATCTTTCCAGTCTACACAAGGTACAGCTATGTTTTCTACTGGATCTTACTTTTGACATTCAAGCCTTTCCAAGGGCTTGCTCTATTTTAACATTGGGTGTTAAATTCCTTGTCACCACTCAGGAAAAAAACTTTGGGTGTCACTATGGACAGCATAATAAAAATTGCTCCATGTGCAGTGGCAGTCGAAAAATGAAACAATATTAGGATTTATAAGGAAGGGGATGAAAATAGTTTTGGGAATATTGTAATGCCATTATATAACTCAGTGTTATGGCATCATCTGGGATAGTCTGTCACCCAATCTCAGAAAGGATAGAGCAGAAATAAAAGAGGTTTAGAGACAGGTGATAATAATGATTAGAGGACTGGAGACACATCCATCTGAAGAGAAGCTGAAAAGATTGGGATTGCTTCAGTTGAGTGAGGAGAGGAAAAGGAGGATACATGGTACAGATGATATGAAAATATAAGCATAGAGAAATTATATAAATCAGGCGCTGCAATTTACCCTTTCACATAATTCAGTAACAAGAAGACATTCACTGAAATTAAAAGTTACAAATTTAAAACTTAGAAAGAATACACACACACACACACACACATATAAATAACCTGCGGAATTCATTGTCACAAGGCATAAGAAAGGCCAAGAATTTACTAAGATTAAAAAAAGGAGTGGTCTGCTCCATGCTGACTGGCTATTTGCTCCAACTCTCCCACTTTCATAGAATCATAGAATATCAGGGTTGGAAGGGACCTCAGGAGGTCATCTAGTCCAACCCTCTGCTCAAAAGCAGGTCCAATTCCCAATTAAATCCCTCCTTTCCCTCCTAGTCCTCCCTCCTCACAGTCTCTTCACCTAAGTTTCACTCCACACCTACTCCTCTCATCCTCTTCTCCCCTTCTCTGTCCCCCTTATCCACCCTTCCCTTTTCTTTCTGTTTAGTTGACCCCTTTCTATAAGTAAATACCACCCGCACCATCCCCAAAGAATCATGGAACTAACATGACATTTGCTGCCATCACACAGGTCACTCTGCCTATGTGTTATACCCCTTCTCCTGCCCTATGTCTGTCTTATCTATTTAGACTGTAAGCTCTTCAGGGCAGAAACTGTCTGCTTCCCTGTGTTTGTTCAGCGCTGAGCACAGTGGGGCCTCAATATCTGTTGGCCCTTATGCACTATGGTAATAAACATGTTAAATAATAGAATAAGAAATACAAAAATAATTAGACATTCATACGGATAAACAGAACACCCACAATGACATTACAATACACTATACATATAGGGACTGTAAACCCTCATGGTTTCAGGGCAGAAGTCAATCTCTAATTGATAACTGTTCAGAAGAAACTTCCCCTATGGGCAGGTTATCCAACAACTGTTCATTATGGGAGATTCTAGCACTCTTTTCTGAAGCGTGTGATGCTGTCTACTGGGGTGCTCATCGGGAAGCTTCAAGGGAGCCGGTATTATATCATTATGTGACAAATCTGCGGGTGGGCCATAAGGTGCACATGCGCTCACCAGCCAGCCAGCCGTCAGTTTGCTCAGCTCAGTGTCCAGTGATCCCTTCAGGTGGCCTGCTGGCATTTACAAAAAGGAGCACAAAGGCCTGCTTCCTGTAAAACCAACAGGGACATGGGGGCATTCCAGGGTATTCAGGGATACATGCCACCTCTATTTACTCATTCAAAATGCGACTGTTTTGATCATTCACAATAATGCAGAGTATGGTGTGAGCATGGGGAGAGTCACTGAAGGGTTTGTTTGGTTTTTTGGTGGCAAAATATTTCACAGGCTTGGCAAAAATTGCTAAAGATCATTCTGTCCATGTAGACATAAATTCAAAAATATGTTCTCACATATTTGTATGTGCTCATATACACAGTGTATGGTGTGGGCATTATGATGCCGATCCTAGGCACAGATATCAACAGCACTATTTTTCTCGACATAGATCATGTATATGATGACCAAGACAAGACTGATGATTATACGTTAAGGCTGAGTTACTTTTGACCACATTTAGAACTTCCTGGCCTTATTGCTATTATGAAATAGAATTTATATATCAAACTAACAAAACAAAACGAGTCAGACACAGGCATGTCCTGGTTACAGCTGAAGTGGGGAATCTTTCAGAGCCACTCAAAAAGATCTATACATAGTCAAAGCTCTATAGAGACAGTAGAACCTCAGAGTTATGAACACCTCAGTAATGGGGTTGCCGATTTTGGTTGAATGTATTCCTGGAGGTTCCATCAAATGACATAATCTTTCATTAAAGATTAATCTTTATTTCCTGGAGACTCCAGGACAATCCTGGACGGTTGGCAACCCTACTCAGGAATGGAAGTTGTTTGTAACTGAACAAAATGTTATGGTTGTTCTTTCAAAAGTTTACAACTGAACATTGACTTAATACAGCTTTGAAACTTTACTATGCAGAAGAAAAATGCTGCTCTTAACCATCTTAATTGAAATGAAACAAGCACAGAAAGAGTTTCCTTACCTTGTCAATATTTTTAAACTTTCCCTGTATTTGTTTAGTAGCGTATGTTTAACACAGTACTGTACTGTATTTGCTTGTTTGTTTTTTTTTGGGGTCTCTGCTGCCTGTGAACTTCCGGTTCCAAATCAGGTGTGTGGTTGACCGGTCAGTTCGTAACTCTGGTATTTGTAACTCTGGGGGCTGTATTTCCCAAATAAAATTAGATAGCCCTAGATGTAGACACATAGGGGGCTAATGATTCTTCCCCGTTTAATTCCCAATGAAGGCAGTTTAGTTATTTACAGGCATTTCTATGGGAACTGTGTTCATTTAACTAAGAGTTGAATTAGGCCCATTCAGTTTGTACTGAAGTATTTTTTTTAAACATAGACATATCAGTGCTGATGCAAAGCACACACAACAGCCTTTGATGACCCTTCTGCTTCCCTAATGTTTGCAGCAAACATCGCATTGAAACCAAATTTCCAATTCCCTTGGAAATAGTACAGTATTCCAGTAAACAACAGCTCAATCTAAATCTTGGGAAGAAACATACAAATTAATACACACCCTCATACCTGCGCGAGCCTATAACATCAGCCTTTGTATGTTTTTTTAAATGTACTTTGTAATGATGCATTTTTTTCTGTTTCTAGTGCTTGGGAATGCCAAGAATTTAGGAAGAGAGCCATAGCTTAACAGAGCAATTATTTGCCAGTAAATACTCCATTTGCTTGTTCTGTGATTTTTCTTCTCCTAACTCGCACATTCAATAATCCGTCCCTTGCTGCGTCACAAGGACAAAAAGTCTTTTCTCCAAAGCAAAACACGTTCACCAATCATTCTCCAACTATGCCAAGCCTCAGTTAGCAAAAGGCTATTTTGTAGCTTTAATTAAGACCTTTCCCCTACTGATCATTTTTCTATAACCTTACACCTCCAGCCCAAGAATCAGGAAGGCAGTGACTCAGTCTGTGGGGATCAGATGCCATTTATAAACACTTTCAACCACATTCACCCAGCATACAAGATTCATGACAACTCAGCTGAACTACTGCTTTGGGTCCAGTTTGTATTCAGATGGGGCACATATGTCCCTCCATGCACTAGAGAAGAGCTCATTCGGACCAAGACACCAAGAACATTTTCTTTGTGAGCCTCCATTTTAACCAGACTGCAAAAATGTACTTCAACATTGTTAAAAATTTAAAGTTAATTCTCAAAATGAGGAGTAATTACTTTTGCTACATAGCAGCTTTTATGGCCTATTACATCAGTAATCCACTTACTAAAGAACCCCTTTGAAAAAAACCAAGGAAATGCCCCCACAAAAACTGTTGTAGTAACTGTAAGGGCTAAATATTCATATGCTCCCATGCTTTGAAAAACTAAGCATTTGGGCGTACACACTGAGTCTCAGTCTCTTTGTCAACGATTTAGGTACACAATCTATTTTTGAAGAGGGTGTAAATCTGTGCAAGCAGCATTCACACAACTAGATTAGCACCTTGCAATAATGGGTAAAGTGGGTATAGTAAGAAATCTAGATGTGCACATTGTATTTCCTTAGAAATGTCATATAGCCAAGTGCCAGTTAAGAGGAGAGTGACAAATGGTATATTTGGGAAAAATAAGTAAAATACAGCAAGAGTGACTTGAATTACCCATATTAATTGCTAAAGGCAGATCTAGGGTCTGGAGCCAGAAGCAGGAATATCTTTACAAGGTTCAAGGAACAATGATCCAATGTGACCCATAGCACACTGATACATCCATCTGGTCCTTTCAAAGTAACATATCTAGATAGGTGTATGACAAAGAGCCCAATTTGGATCACTCAGATTGTATCTTAGGGCAAAACATGGCCCTGTTTTCAAAGTCACTTTGGGTCTGGTTCTTACTTAGATGAGTAAGAGCAACTTGTGTGACCAAAGTTGCCAATTAAGGCCTTATATTTCCTGCTCTTTTGATACACTGCTGTATTTGGAAGTTCTGCACATGTTTCCTATGATATGGTCCGATTCTAGGAACTATGGAATTAACCTATTTTGATATCACTCAACTCAAAATGATAAAATATGCCAGACCACGACAATAATTCCTTATGAATAAATACAGAATTTAAAGCATCATGATTTGGATGTATGAACTGTATCGAAGTTATTAATCTTCCCTAATGAAATGTATTGATTTCATGTTTTGCACTATATATATCAGCTGCTTAAAAGCAGACAAGATATTAGGAGTTCTTTAACTTGCATCAATACACCTATCAGCCAATGTGAAATATAGCAAAAAAGGAGTAGGTAGATCCTTGAACCTTGTAAGGGTACTGGGCATCTTCTGCACATACAATGCCTTCTATGTAAGAAATATTAGACAAAGAACTGAGAGGAAGTGTGGCATATCTCAATGGCAAGAGTAAACATCAGGCTATATGATCATAATTAGGCTATAAGAAAGTTGTGATATTTTGATTGAAAAGTTGTGGTTAGTTTGCTAAAGTTGTGGCTCAAGGCATGCAGCCTACCTTCCAAAGCAGGGCAGCAGTGCAGAAGAGATACCATGTGTCCCATCTGGCTCTAAAAGGCGAACATGAAGGAGGGGTGGCCAAGCCAAATTTGAGAGAACGGCATTGTGATCTGGTGCATAGGGTCGCAAGACCTCTAAAAGTTTTGACAACTACAAAACGTTGTGGCTTGTGTTAAAAGTTGCGGTTTCTGCAACAAAATTGCTACTTGTGATTTTCTTACAGCCTTAAATTATAATGGCCTCATCTAGCCTTCAAATCTATAACTTTGAAAATTCCTCTTGAAATTAGTTCATAGGAGATGTCTCATTGATAGGTTAACTAGCTATGCAAGCATCTGCAGAACAAGACAGGTAGATTTTCAGCATTCACTTAAGTCCACATATGCTTCCATTGAAGACAACAGCAAAACTCTTACTGATGTCAAAGATGAGGGCCCTTTATGAGGGCAAAGCCTTTGAAAAATAGAGTCATTTTTAGCTAAGAACATTTTGGTATATTAGTTGCATATTAAACAGCCATAAATTTTCCCCAAGGGTCTCACACATGCAATGAAATTTAGGATTAAATCTGACTTTGATGTCCAGTGTGCAAGACCTATGATTTAAGGGCCAGTAGAGCAGCCTTAAGGGATGCTCTCAGGTCAAATTTTCTTCAATATTTCAGTTGTGTAGAAATAGACTTTTATAACATTTAAAACCAATAAAAATGTTTCCATCGTTTCATAAAATTTCCCCAAAAGAAATAAACCCATTATCATGCAGTGAGTGTAACACAAACAGTCCAGTGTTGTGCGAGTGGGTGCTAGTGCTTAGATAAACACCATGGTGGCGAGTGTTTCCAAAGTGTAACATTACAAAAAGTCAAATGGTGCTGTTGCAGGTGGTCACCTTAGTGCTATTCACCGGGATATGTATTATCAGCTGTGATGCAGATTTCTTTAAATACTGAGCATATCATCACTACAGTCCATTCTGCCTGAATCTCTCTGAATAAGAATAATCAAGTGTAGTTGTTGTCAACAGTTTATTTCCACACAAGGAAACAAAAATGTTACATGATGTCAAAATATCACAAGTAGTACCATGGACATCTGGACCTATCTGAGCTTCAGTTTCCCTCACTGTAAAATGATAATAATTTAGCTTTCCTTTGAGCTCTACAGATTAAAAGTGCTCTGTAAGTGCTAAATACTATTAATATGAAGGATATATGAGAATCTGAAAGTGAAACTTTCAACTATAAACAAAAATGAAACTGACAAGTTTGTTTCCGTGGTCCAAACTTAGAAGGAAAATAAAAAGTACAAAGAATGGAAAGTAAAGTAGGATTTTTTTTAAATTTACTTTACATAATCAAAAGCAAACTGTCAGAAAAGAAATCTGTTTCTGAAAAAAAACATTTTCAACATAATAATGTTCCTTTAATGCAAGAGTTTCTTAACGTTTTTGACTTAAACTAAACATTTAACATTAATGTACTTGTTTTTCTTTTCACAAGACAGCTTTGTAAAAAAGAGTTGACACACTTAATAGGGACAACTGCTTAAACGGAAATTTACTGGATCAAGTCAACACACAACAAATTCTTACTTATCCATTGCAACTCACATAAAATTACATTCTTCTCAACAGAGATTGCATAGCAAAAATGGATATTTGGTTTGCTTAAAAGGTGTCCCCATTAACTGTTTTTTTAACACTGTAAGCAATCAGATAGTGTAACCAGACACTGTCCTCAGGTTACCTCATGCAGCTGCCGTTAGTGCAAAACACTGTCGTTTCTCAGACTGCATACCCTCTGATCTGCTTAGTTCTCTACATTCATCTCCCGAGGGATGACACCAAAGTGCGCGAGTCCCCCCTTCCCACATGGACTGGGAAACAAATGTTGACGTGGCATGATGTCTTATCAGCAGTGATGAACCTGGCTTGCTTAAACATACATGTTTTTGGAGGGTTCCCTTCCAAATTTGTCTGAAATAAAAGGAGCACCTTGTCCCGGTTATGTCCTTCTAGGTTTTGCCTGTATTTTTTCTCATTAGAAGCTCTTACCACACATATTTGTTTTCAGTTTGAAATTTATACTTATTTTCAGAAGTTGGAGAGACACTCTGAAGTCATGTCTGGTAAGAAAACGGATCTTTCTCAAAATGTCTCAATGCTTTTTTTTATACCACAGAATCTTGCTCTTCCCCACTGAATTAGCTATTAGCATCTATCTATCTAAGCTATAATAGCATAGTTATCGCCCTGGTATCAACCACATTTGAGCATCCCTAACCACAACAAGTAAGCTGCACTCAGAAAACAGAGCAATTAAACTTTAGTAAAATGTAAGAGGTGGGGGGAAAGGTGTAATTACATAGACATTGCAGTTCAAATTCATCCCTGGTGTAACTTGACTGATGTCACTGGAGTTAAATGAGGGATGAATATGGCTCAGGTGGCCCAAATCAGTTGGCAAATCCTGAGGTCCTTATCCAGGCATATTCCTATTGAAGTCAATGAGCCAGTTTCTGTCTGTTACATTGTAAAACTAGGGGAACTCCACTAAAATCAATAGAGTTAACACCGTATATATGCTGGTGTGACAGATCAAATTCTGGTCCACTGGGGGTTTTGCCTGGATGCGGATGACTATAAAAAAAGTAAGACAGTTAGGATTTCAGACAGAGAACTTGAAATTAGAAGCTATCTGAAAATGACGTGGCCTCCACTCCTGCAACCTGTTTTGGAAGTCAGTGGGACTCTGCCTAAGCACAGAGTTCTACTCAAGCAGAACAAGTTGCAGGACTCAGCCTTAGAGAACAAAGTTGAATGCTATCAGTACTAACCATGGGCGTGAAACAAAAACAATTTCAAATGCTGATGTTTTCCAAAATCTGGATCTAAATTCTGCAACCCAAACTCAACTCTAATAATCAATGAAGAAGAAAGCAAATATTAGCACCCATTCAGACCGGGGTAATTGGAAGAATGCACAAAGTTAGCAACCTTGGGGTTTTATTCTCTTGGGTTTCAGATGCCATAATTCACCAATTGTAGAGAAATGTTGTGCTTAATGTTGCTCAAAGTGTACAGAACAAATGAACGGGTGTGTGTGTGTGTGTGAAGTACCAGGACAGCCAAGGACAAGAAGTAGAGGATCAGGGAGGACACTGTGCTTCCCAGTCTCAGGATGGGGCCTAACTGGCACATAAGCTTTTTGCTAGCTCTCTTCACAGAGCTAAATTTCTCCCTAAATTAAAAAAATATATATATTTTTTTCTGTACATATGCAACAACATATTATTCAGAATGTGGCAATAGGGCATAGCTTGGATCAGGTGGGGAGGTGTAACATGCAAAGAGTGTTAGAAAGTGAAGAAGGAAGATATGGCATGAATGATTAGCGGCTGCATCCCGTAATTGCATATGCACAGACTTTCACGGTTATGAGGGTTTGGTTTTTTTCAAAGACAGAGGAATTATTCTATGGAAATTATAATCCATTTTCTGGATGTTAAGTAGGCTCCAGTGATACACATTGTCAATCATCACTATTTCCTGAGTTTTTAATTTATTAATAAATATACATCTTCAGTTGTTCTTCATGCAGGATATCCTTGCAAATCTGGCATGAAAATCTAACACTATAGGCAAAAGTGTGATAGCCTGTCCTAGTATTAATATAACATATAGTTTACTTGCCCATCAGACATAATTGCTTGCCCTGGGTGAATGGGCAATAGAATTTTCAAGGCTTCAGTACATATGCACAGATACAGCTCTG
Source organism: Caretta caretta (assembly GCF_965140235.1). Classification (NCBI taxonomy): domain Eukaryota; kingdom Metazoa; phylum Chordata; order Testudines; family Cheloniidae; genus Caretta; species Caretta caretta. Next base: position 202,577,103 of record NC_134206.1, read on the forward strand.
TCCCTCTGTTGTGCCCAGGGCATATATGATCAGTTTCTTTAGTTAAGGCACCAATAAACCAGTGAATAATCAATAAGACAGATAGATCACAGCTTAGGAGCCACTGCTTTTTGCAGTGGAAGGGAATGAAGGAGCAAGAAATCTGCTTCATTGTCCAAACTACTTGCCAGACTGCAAGACCACTTGCTGTAGCATTATCCCTCTTCAGACGTGTGGGGATCATGCTGACCCTTTTATGTGGACTCCCATCTTATGCTGTCAAACTTCACTGCCCAAAAAAAGACTTCCATAGAACAGAAACTTTTGATTTTATATGGTGCTTTCACCAGAGAAAGGAGAAGCTTCAAAACATCTCTGTAACATCGGATGTGTGAAGTTGGTTTATTGTATTTTGTTTTTAAACAGATTAAAAACTCTCTCTGGCTTAATTGCTCTTAACATTTTATTCACCCCATTATTAACTTAATCAGACAAAAGAAAAAATCAGCTTGACTTTTTTGACAGGAAAGTCAAGCCAACTGGAAAATTCAACTCCTACAAGAAATGTGGAAAGGGAAAACTCTGGTTTACAACACTGTGTAAGGAAATGTTTTCAAATGCAGCCCCAGCTCCATGGAAGTAGAATCTCTATTCTGCCTTCCCTACCACCTCACACACACACACACATATAGAGTCAGGTATCCTTTGTTATACTTTAGAGACCGCGCACATCTGCAACAAGGTGAGTGAGTGATATTAGGTTAGGGGCCTGACAGTTATTCTTTTAAGATTATTTTGCCCTCTATAGTACCTTTTGACAGAAGCTCTCACAGTATTTAGCAAAGATGGATAAGTATTATTTTACCCATTTTACAGATGGGGACAACTGACAAACAGAGAGGACAGCCCAGGATTACAAATCAACAGCTGGGAATAGAATTAAGACTCCCAGTTTCCTGCTCCCTTTTGTCCCAGTCCAATCTTGACTTGCAGTCTCCCATTCCCTGTCATCCTAGCACTCTGTCCTGCCTCCCAGTCCCTGTGGTCCTAAGCTCTCTCCTGTCTCCTAGTCCCCCATACCATCACCCAGTCCTCTCCAGACTCACAGTCCCTCATTCCCTGTCATCCCAACCCTCTCCTGCCTCCTAGTCCTCCACTCCCTGTTGTCCTGGCCCTCTCCAGACTCCCAGTTCTCTGTTGTAACCACCAGGCAATACTTTTTTATCTTTTAATTAAAAGCTGGAATTCAAAGAGGTGGAATCTGCTCTCCTAGGACATGGATTCCTAGTGCAAGTTAACAGCCTACTGCCCCAAATATGTTCATTTCTTTTAAAGGGTACCTGAGAATGAACCTCCTTCCTCCTTTCACCGTGTTTCATTCACAAAGCTTGGCACTGCAGTTTGAGGAATATAGTGGTAGATGCCCTTTACATATGGTTTTGAGGGAATTTGGCCAAAGGCATAACCTCAGACACTACTGTATAGACAAAAAAAGAGAAAATAAATGGGGAGACAGATGATTTTTCATAACAAGCTTCCATTTTAGTTTTAGATTGACTTAGTCATGTTTTTCATTGGCTGTCTGGATTCTTTCTAGTCCCTTGGACAATGGGTTTCATGGAGTCTTGCATACACAAACTTTTGATAATTTTCCAAATTAACTGCCAGTATCCTAGGCACCCACCACTGGGTCTTGCTAAGTGCTGTTCTAAGTCAGGAGGAATGGCAGATAAATGTCACTCTCCCCTCATGTTTTCTTAAGGCCAAATCTGAGTCCCAGTGACATCAATTGGAGCTTGGCTATTTATTTCATAGAATCATAGAATATCAGGGTTGGAAGGGACCTCAGGAGGTCATCTAATCCAACCCCCTGCTCAAAGCAGGACCAATCCCCAACTAAATCATCCCAACCAGGGCTTTGTCAAGCCTGACCTTAAAAACTTCTAAGGAAGGAGATTCCACCACCTCCCTAGGTAACCCATTCCAGTGCTGCACCACCCTCCTAGTGAAAAAGTTTTTCCTAATAGCCAACCTAAACCTCCCCCACTGCAACTTGAGACCATTACTCCTCGTTCTGTCATCTGCTACCACTGAGAACAGGCTAGATCCATCCTCTTTGGAACCCCCTTTCATATAGTTGAAAGCAGTTATCAAATCCCCCCTCATTCTTCTCTTCCACAGACTAAACAATCCCAGTTCCCTCAGCCTCTCCTCATAAGTCATGTGTTCCAGTCCCCTAATCATTTTTGTTGCCCTGCACTGGACTCTTTCCAATTTTTTCACGTCCTTCTTGTAGTGTGGGGCCCAAAACTGGACACAGTACTCCAGATGAGGCCTCACCCATGTTGAATAGAGGGGAATGATCACGTCCCTCGATCTGCTGGCAATGCCCCTACTTATACAGCCCAAAATGCCATTGGCCTTCTTGGCTACAAGGGTACACTGTTGATTTATATCCAGCTTCTCGTTCACTGTAACCCCTAGGGCCTTTTGTGCAGAACTTCTGCCTAGCCATTCAGTCCCTAGTCTGTAGCGGTGCATGGGATTCTTCCGTTCTAAGTGCAGGACTCTGCACTTGTCCTTGTTGAACCTCCTCAGATTTCTTTTGGCCCAATCCTCTCATTTGTCTAGGTCCCTTTGTATTCTATCCCTACCCTCCACCATATCTACCGCTCCTCCCAGTTTAGTGTCATCTGCAAACTTGCTGAGGGTGCAGTCCACGCCATCCTCCAGATCATTAATAAAGATATTGAACAAAACCGGGCTGAGGACTGACCCTTGGAGCACTTCACTTGATACTGGCTGTCAACTAGACATGGAGCCATTGATCACTACCCGTTGAGCCTGACGATCTAGCCAGCTTTCTATCCACCTTATAGTCCATTCATCCAGCCCATACTTCTTTAACTTGCTGGCAAGAATACTGTGGGAGATAGTGTCAAAAGCTTTGCTAAACTCAAGGAACGACACGTCCACTGCTTTCCCCTCATCCACAGAGCCACTTATCTCATCATAGGAGGCAATTAGATTAGTCAGGCATGACTTGCCCTTGGTGAATCCATGCTGACTGTTCCTGATCACTTTCCTCTCCTCTAAGTGCTTCAGAATTGATTCCTTGAGGACCTGCTCCATGATTTTTCCAGGGACTGAGGTGAGGCTGACTGGCCTGTAGTTCCCAGGATCCTCCTTCTTCCCTTTTTTAAAGATGGGCACTACATTAGCCTTTTTCCAGTCGTCTGGGACTAAGTCATCAATGGGACTAAGTTTTGGCCCTTACTTTATTTAGTCATCATTACCTCCCTTCTCTGACAATTTAGGTGTTAGCTTTCCAGACAGGTTAAGTTAGTTCTCCTACAGATAGAAGAACAGTCAGATGAAACAACAACAGGGTGGAAACAATCTTTAGAAAAGTCAATGTGTTTGTGTTGGTATAAGTCTAAATGGGATGCAAGGAAAGGCAGAAGCTTGCATATGATTGTGCTGAATACAAATAGTAAAAATAGGGAACATTTACTTGATATTTAGAGGAGGAATCTCCCCACCCCAGAGTCAGACCCAGAGAAATATGTATTAAAGGCAAGGTGCAGTTGTAATAGCCAAATTTATAAAAGAGGAATGGGATTGTCAAAAGCACTCAGTGTTGGCCTAACTTTGCTCCACTGAAGTAATGGTAAAACTCCTACTGACTTCTCTCAGAGCAGAGCTAGACCAACACTGAGTGTTTGTAAAAATTCCGCCTGCGGTGATTTCTTTAGAGCAGTGCCCCCCTTCTGGCTCCCTCAGCTTTTATTTCTTTTGTTGTCGTTGTTTGTTTTGTTTTTTGTTACTAGAAAAGTGTGGCTGATTGGAGGAAAACACTAGGGGACTATAAACATCTTCTGGAGTAGCTCATAGCTACCAAGGGAAAGAAAGGCCAATGAAGAATGATGCTTTTATGCCTTACCTTCTCAAGTTTGTGCTTTGGAAAGGCTTTAATATGCCAATATATTGTTTGGCTCTGTGTTACTGGACAGAGCTAGAAGAGGACAGGCATTGAATGTAGGTGGTGACAAGAACCCAGTCCTTGAATTCTCTGACTTTAACAAGCATTGTGGGCACTCAGCCTCTGTCAGAACCATACTCTGTCCTGCTATGAATGAGAGAGAGCAATTCAGGAACCTCACCACACTCCAACTCCTGAAGGCTGACTGCACTGCTTTCAAGGCACATCGAAGGACCTGGGATTTGCCTAAGTACTCTTGACCTCTCCCTTCCCAGTGTACAACACAATACCATGCTGTCAAATGCTTGGCCTGTTATTGACCTTGTATTTCATAACACACCATGCCGACAAATCACTTGGGAATGAGATCAACACAAATATGTAAGCTGCGCTGCCTACAATACTCTCAGAAAGGAGTTGGAGAGGGAAACAGATGAGTAAATGCCATTACTGTACATTTGATGGGAGCTATATGGTCAATAGCCCACATTAGATTGTAAACTTAAAACAATATATTATACTTAAACAGGATCTTTCATTCTGAAAGAGCCCAAAGTGCTATACGTACACGCAGAACTACTAGAGATGCAACCACCTCTGTGGTAAAACATCAAGCTGAGAGATGAATGGAGAGCAGCATACTGCACAACAGTAGAGAAGGGGAAAGTTGTGGCTGCATACACCAAAGTAGACTCCTCCTCTTCCCAAACTGCCCCAGTCTCTTTTATATGAGGACCCCGACCTAACAGGACCTCAGTTTTAAGGACTCATCTGGAAAACCACTAAAGTAAATTGCATGAACTTCAATTTACCTTTCACAGAGGTATAAAGAGATGAATGGCTGTTGGAATTTGGCCCTGGACTACACAGAATCAAGGAGTTTCAATCTTGAAGCTTACACCACTAAACAACCCTTCAGCAAACCTGTCTGATGTAGTTTTTCTTTATACTAAGGGATAAATATTCAACATGATAATTTAGCAATTGTATTGATGCATTGAAAATGTACCATAATTCTCTAGCTACCATAATTTACAACGATGAAGGGTGTATCATACACAAGACATTTTCTAGCTGACATTCAAATCCGTCTCTGCAGTACACTCTCCTCTGGAGTCGGGCCATGGAATGAAATGCTATGGAAAAACAAAATAAACCAAAACCCTGCTGTGGAAACAGGACAAATCTAGTTTCACATCCCCTGCAGAGAGAGAAACAAGACGGAAGTAAAAGGCACCAAATGGAACTCACAAAGCTTCAGTATGATCTCAGCCTCCACATTCTGGCAAAGACCACAACCTAATTGAGAACTGCTCTCTCATTCTATTATGGGTACAAAACTGTAGTGTCTATGAGCAAAATCCACTTACCCTGAGCAAGTCTTGATTAAAGGAAAATTGGGGGGGGGGGGAGGGGAGACCAAGAGGGGGATGATGGAATTCTCTCTCTAAGGTCTCTTAGCACCACACATCAACTCTATCCCTGCTATTGCAGCACAGGGACTGTAGAAGTCTCCACATAACTCACCTTCTAAAGGCTCTATATCCTACCTGAGTGTGCAGTGGAATTGCTCCACCTATCAGATCCTACATGTTCTTGGGGGAGGTTTTAGACCTATATCTAAACCAGATCGTAATCATTCTGGGTTCATTTCCTCATGAGCAACATCTCCAGTAGTCTTATTACATCTCCTCAATTGCTCTTGAACTACCCTCAGTTGAACTAGGTTTTTTGGTGGTGGCTATTAAGCAGGCAAGAACCCAGCTTGACACTTGCAGATGCTAAGGTGAGTTGGTGGCACTGGCAGTTAGACAGAGCATCTTTATATGTGTAAAGTGAGCACGTTTGTTTGGGAGTCACTGAGAGAAACAATGCCAAAGCTCAGTTTCTGAGTAGACTGCACTTTAACCAGGACTTTTGTCTGGAAATTTCAAAAAGAATAAGCAGATCCAGGACATACAAGCAAATTAGCAATGCAAAAAGCCAGGTGTGCTATGTATTTATCGCTAGATTTATGCCCTCAAAATGGGGTGGATTCTGCATGTGTTGAAACTAAGGGAAATGTGTAGATGGAGAAAGAGAAAGATATACCCCTGAGCACCTGGCATCCCTATTCTGTATCCTGGTCACTGCCACTTGACCTTTAGTTGCACCCACAATGGAGAAGTAACTAGTTATTTGGGAAATGATTCCTGTGCACTCAGGTGTTTATATATATATATATATATATATATATATATATATATATATATATATATATATGCAGAGTATGAGGGGTACATGACCAGCTTAAGGAGACTCATCCTTGGCCATCCAAACACTTTTGCCCTTATGGACAAAACTGGGGTGAATATGATGAGCAAACATCACTGTTCTGCAGAGATCTTTGCAGGATGCAGATGGATTAGTCCCCTTTGCAGGAGATTGTCCAATGCTGATATGCCGCTTAAAGCCCCTCTGCATCCCACACAGGCTGAGGGAGGATCTGCTCCCACGTTTGGAGCCTTGTTTGTATTTGGTTTCTGGCAGCCTGTCTATATACCTTAAGTTTTTCCAGCAAGAACATCTTAAAATGCCAAATCGCAGGATCCCCTCCTGTTCATCTTTACTCCTTTATTTAATATAAAAAGACACAATGTTCTGCAGTGATTTTTTGTTGTTAATTAATTAATTCATTTGAGACAATTCCTTAAAATTTTATTTTAACAAATTTTTGTGTGGGTGCATTAATTACTTTAAAAGAGGCTCACAACTGACACTTATTAAAAGGCTTTGTTCACACACACACACACACACACACACACACACACACAAAAACAACCTTCCAGCTTCTTTCCCCCCTCCTCCCTTCTGAGCAGGTACCTGCTATCAACTGCTGGAGTGTGCTCACTCTGCACCTAAAGCTATAATTATTTTGCTTTAATTTTACAAAACCTTTTGTTCCATTCCCGTGAGCCCACCTGATCCTTATATTACACTCGCTCTATTAAAACACTCATGCAGAACAAAGCACGGTTGTACTGATTCATAAGTAACTACCTCCCCCCCTTCCTTTCATAGTAGAAACACACCACTGGCTGGGTTTTCATGACACTGTCCCTGGTTTCAGATGCTTGGTCCCAGTTTTGTTTCTTTGCTGCTTTTATATGTTTAGTGCCTGATTGCACTGTGGTATTGCTGTTGTTTTGAATGGATGTTTGTTTAGTGCAGTAGATTTGATAATCATCAGATAATCAATCACATGCTTGATACAGTAAAAATCAGACATTTTACATTCTGCTCTGTGACACTACAAGAGATTCAGTGCAGAGAGTGCTGGGGAATTTATCTGAATTATAATCAGACTCCAGGATTTTTTTTTTTAGTTGTATAGTACACGCACCAGGGCTAGCCCTACATTTCTGTGTGCTAAGTAGAAGACTGTACTTGGGCAGACTTCTGTCATTCACATGGCATCTCTGGCATGGCAGGACATAGCAGCAGTGTAGGGTCAGGGTGCTCACCATTATCTGGACTTGGAGTGTATCATCCTCTGGCTTTTATACAAAGACAAACACACTGACAACTCTTAGGCTGCGATTTTTAGAAAGACCAAAAGGATTGAGGAGGTCAAATCCCTTTTGAAAATCTCCCCCTTAATAAATAAAAAATGACAATGAAAAACATGCTTGTGAATTCTAGGAAGAAAGATAGGGAGAAGAAAGCTCATTACTGGAGGTGGGAGCATCATAAGTGTTTCCTCATCCATCTGCCTTGTAGAACGCAAACTTCTTTGGGCTGAGACAGACTGTACTTTGTGTCTTATACTGCATCAAACACATTGTCAGCTCCAAGTAATGAACAAATAATAGCCAGATAGAAGGGCAAGGGATGGATGTGGGCAGGAAAAGTTTTGGCAACAGGGAAAATGGGTTGGCTTCCTGTAGTTCAGCTTTTCAAGATGGGGGTAGAAAGCGTCACAATGGCCTACTGAGTAAGGGACGTACTAGGTGTGTGTTGGGAGGTGGTGCTGGCAATGTGGAACCAGCCAAAAAGAAGTAAGCATGGTAACACAATGTGGAGTGCAGAGAATATAACAGGAAAAGGATCACAGTGAAGCACATGCAAGAGGGAAATATGCCAAAGCATAGGACAGTGATGGCTGCAGAGCATGCAAATAAATGTTGCAATTTGCCAAAGAATAACCATTCTGCATATTTTATGAAGCATGTCAAATCTATCAGATTTTCTCTTATGAAATCATCATACTATAGCAACAATCATTCTCTCAATCAATCCTCCATGCTGTTAACTGAGTAATGACTGATTTGGGAGGAACTGATGTTTACATATATTTTAAAGTCCTGAACACTTTTCTCTATCTTCGTGAGAGGTGTGTGTGGGGGGGTGGGACTTTCATCTAGATTTGGAGGTTTTTATCATCGGATTTTGAATGATGGATTCACTGAATAAAAATTCAAGATTTAAAATATATACACACATACATATGCACATAAACGTAAGCTGGCTCTGAAAATTGGCAATGGGATAGTAACAGATCCATTCACCTCTTGGTGGTTGGTTCAAATCCAGCCCAGGTGAGGTTTTACTTTTTGATGGCCGTTCTGTGGCTTGTTTGAGATGACTTTTATGAATCAGTCCAGTTCCTACTGGCCCCTGCATCACAGAAATCATCACCGCCATAGCGATCATTAACTGGCTTCTTTGGTACCAAGGAGTGAATCAGCAATGGAGACTGAACTCTCTTCTCGCCCTTGTAATTGACCACTCCAGGATAGAGAGTGGCTTATGCATGTTTGTGTTCAAACATGCAACTTTAAAAGCAGGAAAAAACTAACAAATCAGCTGTGTTCACATCACCAGGAATTGTAGCATATACTAGAAATTTGGCCTAATCCTCATAAGGGCAAACCACTACCAACCTCCATTGAAATCAAGGGGTGCTACAGGCGCGTCGCATCTCTCAAGATCAGTCCTTTTGTGATTAAAGCACTGAGAAAGAGAGAGAGAATGCATAATAAACCACAGATATCCCACTTTAATTACTGAGGAAGAGCTCCTTGGCTTTCTGTCTTTTTGCCGCTTAAAATCAAAGAACAGCAGGGAGAATGCTTCGGACTTTGGCCACTCTTTGGAACATTGTGCTGCCAGATGACAGCAATAAATGAGACATGCCATCCTGTAGTGGATGTAAACCTTGTGATAACTATGTTCCACATTGGGAGGATTTTTACTGTATCAAGCATGTGATTGATTATCTGATGATTATCAAATCTACTGCACTAAACAAACATCCCAGTGCATCCAAGAACACAGTGAAACTCAGGCAGTTTTCCCATGGCTCCTACTTCTTAGGGAGTATGAATCATTAGACTCTGAAGAATTTGACTCTCTAGTTTCACTCTTTATGATATGTTTACTAACCTGAGGGGACTAAAGGTCTCAGGACCTGAGAATAGTTTTAAGTTTCTCACCATCTGTCTGAAGAGCAGCCAATGCAAATTCCACCTTCAGATCTGAACTCCTGTGCCTCCCTGTTATGTTTCATTTCACACTTATTGTCTCTGTTCCTTAGAAACAGGAAAAATGCGCATCTGATCAGCTCACTGAAGTCATGTACACCATGTAACCTGAAATTGTTCCTTCAGTAGGCACTGCTTGGACATCCACTTAGGTCCTCAAAATGAACAAAAATGGAGCTTGTTCGAAAATGGTAAGTATGTTTTATGATTTTTTTAAAACATTGTTTTATTGAAAATTTGTGAACGTTGAAAAATTTTAAAAAATGAAAACTTTTGTTCAGTTTTCCCCCCTTTCTTTCTCTAGTTTATTTTTCCTCTCCTTCCCTCCCTCCCTGTCATCCCATTTTGTGACTGAAAAAAAGGGGGAATGGTAAAAAAAACTTTTTAAAAATTGGTTATTGTCATTTCCCCCCCCCCGCAAAAAAAATCATAAAATTTCAAAACCAGGAAAATTTCTGCCAAAAATGTATCTAGTTTTTTAAAAGGCCATTTTTTGACCCAAAAAAAGTTTCAAATGAAATACTGTGGTGAGTTCTAACTGGAAAGGGATGGAGCATGTTAGATGCACTTCTGCATGGGTGAGATCTGACAGTACAAGATGTTTTGCTACTGTGATCCTTATGGGCATACACTGGACTGAAGCTCTGGATAATAAATGATCTGCAAAAAGTATGGATGAACCCAAATCCAAATGCTGGATCTGAATTTCTTCCGTCTCCTGGAAATACGGGGGTCCCAATCTGGATTCCAACTGCAGTTCAAACTCATCTCTACCTTCAAGTCAAGAGCACTGCACTAGGGCTCAGCTTAATTCAAAGCTTCCATCATTTAAGTATTGTAAAAAGTTGGGAATTCCATACCAAAATGTTAACAGAATCCCAGTAAAATGTATGAAAATTCTGGACACAGCGAGATAACTTTTCCAAAGAAACTGGATGAACATAATTCCATCCGATGAGCTGACAGAAATAAAGAAACAATGTCCCACAGTACTCCTCACACCCGGAAAGAACATTCTTTCCATGAGGTAAAACCAAGTGCCTGACACACGGGATGGCAATTGAACTCAAGGGCCCAAAGGTTGGTGGCCTTTGCTCAGTGACTGAGGATCAGAAATCCAGAGAATCTCTTCTGAGTTAGAGAGCTACAGGAATGAGGCACCAACTATTAAAAGGAATTTGCATCTCTACGGTAGCAAATGTCTAATAACCAATATCTGAAGATGGCTTGGCCCAGCACAGATAAGAGCTGCCACTATGGTGTCCCTCCTTGTAGAGGGGAGAAGGGACTGACTGTAATGAAAATAAGGGGCATTCCTTACTGAACCGGCTCAACAGGCAGACTTTGCAGTTCTCTTTAGCTCTCTAAATCCTGACTTGCATTAAACAGTTAAGCAACAGACTGCTGACTACAGTTACAAAGTTTGGATCTGCATTTTCACAAAGTTTGTGTGAGAGAGGCTGAATTAAAGCAGGATCTATTGGGTGAGGGCCCACCACCGCAGTATGTTGGCATCTGCCATGGACATTGGGAGCAGGAGCATCAGAAATTTGACTTGTTGTGTGGAGGGCCTTTGGTAGGAGTGAATCTGGACCCCATTAGTCTTAATCCACCTCTGCATGGGGGTACAGATCCAGGTTTTGATTTTAATTCCTACTACAAAGATCTGAAGAAGAGTCTGCGTAAGCTCAAAAGCCTGTCTCTCTCACCAACAGAAGTTGGTCCAATAAAAGATACTACGTTATCCACCTTATCTCTAATCTTATCTCTAATATCTTGGGACCAACATGGCTACAACAAGCCTGCATACTACAAAGCTATTGTAAATGTTGCTTACAAACGTGAAATCTCCTTTATCACCCAAAAAATAATCCAGGATCAGGTCACCATCATGTAGATGAAATGAGTAACAGCTGCTCCATAGACCATGCTGAGACTCCATTTGCCAAGTCAGAAGATGATCCTACTTATTGTGAACAGTCAGGACTTCCCCAAGATGAATTGCTTAATGATGAGAATGACAATAAAGCAATGAAGAATTAGGGGTGTGGAGCCAGTCCCATTTGAATAGTGTCTCAGATGAAAACAGAGTGTCCAAAATAAAGGCAGCTTCATCCAAGCTTCTCTAGATTTGGGGGTGGTTTGGAATCTGAACCCACACCAAGTACTGAATTTTACAGTTGACTGAAAATGTTGTAATTATTTTCCTAGTCTCCCCAGGAAGTGGTAGAAGCCCACTTTAACAGCTAAAATTACACTGGATTTAGCTATGGAAAGTATACTGTAAGGAACAACCATACTTAGGGGGGAGGGATAGCTCAGTGGTTTGAGCATTGGCCTGCTAAATTTAGGGTTGTGAGTTCAATCCTTGAGGGGGCCATTTAGGGATCTGGGGCAAAAGTTGGGGATGGGTCCTGCTTTGAGCAGGGGGTTAGACTAGATGACCTCCTGAGGTCCCTTCCAACCCTGATATTCTATGCTCTGCAGGGTTTATTTATTTATTTACAAGTCTCGAGAGTACCCAATGAGACAATACCTAACAGTGTTTATTGCAATGAAATACCTATGTCCAGTAATAACTATCCACAACATAGACAGCTCTGTGCCATTTCCTGCCCCCCATCACTCACAGCAAAAACTCAGTTTGCTATTGGACCACATCAGGTCAGCAAAAAGCCAGGTGACCACCTAAATGTTTCCACTTTAGTCCCAGAGGAGGGGTAGTGAGAATGAGATATGACCTTTATGTATATACATGGCACCTAGATACAAGAATGTTGGGTACGTTAGAAATTGAGACAGAGATGCATCTTTCATTGTTTTGTAAAGAGCATAAGTTTTGGCTGTTGTAGGACCACAACAAGGAGCAAATTCCAGAGCTGAAGATCCTCCACCCTTTCTGTCTCCAGGAGTTTAAACCTGGGGCAACCCATCAGTCCTTCCAGGTGACCTAATAGGCCCCTTCTCCCTCTGTCTGCTCTGATCTACTGTGTATATAGATTTGCCATGCACTTCTACTTACACAGTTTGCTAGCTCATCACCCAAGGTGATTCTATTTTAACAGAGATTTAAGATAAGCCAAACTAAAAGGTCTTTACTTATTTTTGGTCCTGCAGCAAGAGCTACACTCACCAGTTACTGTGCCTACGTATATACATACATACCTATTTCCCAAAAATTCCTCCCCCTCCTTCCTCGACAACATCACTGGGTTTGTGGGTATGATGTATGAAGCAGAAATAAAGAAAAACAATTTATTTTCCTCTATACCAGTACAGATCTGCAGGGCAGAGAGGAGCAAAATCTTGTTTGGACTGGTAAATTGAACAAACATAACACAAGAGCCATGGAGGAAGCAATTATATGCAACACCAATTCCTGTAATTTTTATTAAGTTAGGTTTGGGTTAGAATTTTTGTTTGTTTTCTTTTTTCTGTTTCTGCTCCCTTCCACCCAATCAAAGACATACTATAACCTAGAGCTGCTTACAAACAGGTTTCTGAGAATGATTTGTGGCTTAAGCTTATACCCCATATTGGAAATGAATTAGAAACAATGGTCTCAGCTTTATACGAGTGGGAAGAAATGCAGGATCCAAACCTTCAAATATACAGGCAGGTAAAATTCCTACTGTAGTTAGTGGGGGCTTTACTCACACAAATATAACAAAACCATATATCCTTAACACATTTCCACCGTCTCCCATTTAGTCCCGCCAAATTGGTGGTGGAATTTAGCTTTAAATACACACACTAGTTGAGTTGACATTAGGCTAATAAATTGAGAGTTTGAATTGTCCAGAATGTGCTTTGTTTATTTCACTAAACTTAACCAAATACAGACCATGGGCCCAATCCACAAGCCCTCAACATCCAAAAACCTCAGTGCATGAAGAGGGCTTGCAGACCTGCCCTCCATGGAAGTACCAGAGCAGAGCTGATCTGGGGATTGGACTGCATCAACTATAGAAAGAGAAAAGTTTTACCACTGATTTGAATGGGAGTCAAAGCAGAGCCACAGAGCTAGTACAGGACCAGTGTGTTTAAAATGCAGATAAAATTGACTAGTGCCTTGTCACTTCCCAAGAAGAGAGGATTGTTTTGCTGGAAAGATTAAATCAGACCAGGGAACACAGGAGACTCATAAAGTGGAAAGACAAAGAAGGGGGCCATGCTTTATAAGAAAAATAGTCTTATGCACCCTAAAAAACAAAAATTAGTTGATAGAGTCACAGAGCTTGGGCCAGGAGGGACCACTAAATCATCTATTCTGACCTGTATATCCCAGGCCTCTGACACCACCCAGCATCTGCACACTAAACCCAACAACCAAAATGAGACCAAAGTATTACGGCTCACAGGAGACTAGACTATTATATTTCACAGGCAGAGAAAGGAAGGGACTGAGGTGCACCACTGCTCAAGACCCCTGAAATGGCAGGAAAATGATAAAGTGAGATATACCCAGATAATTCTGGCAAGGGACTTGCCCTCACTTGCTGCAGAGAAAGGTAACCCCTCCACCTCAAGGCCACTGCAAGTTTGACCTGGGGGAAAATTCCTCCTGAACCCCATATATGGTGATGTGACCAACCAGGACAAGGGCAGTCAGGCCTAGTGACTGAAACGAGAGTTCAGCATACTACTCAGGGTCCACGGGGGCAAAGTTCAGGAACGAGCTCAGGGTCAGTACTGGAGGGACAGAAGCTGAATGCCAGAGCCAGAGGATAACCCAGAGTCATAAGCCACAGGTGGAGCAGAGGATTGAAGCCAGAAGTCAGAAGCCCAGGAGAACAGGGGCTGGGGCTGGAGCTGGAGCAGGTGGAGCAGGAGCAGGTTTGGAATCAAGGCTGAACACAGAACAGGCTGGACATAGAGCAGTAGCAGGAACTGGACACATGCTGGATCAGGGCAGGAGCAGGAACTGGAAACAAGAGCAGGGCAAGTGCAGCTATGTGCATGGTACATGTTGAGCAGCTGCTGATCTGCTCTTGGTGCCAGACTTATAAGAGGGGCTACTAAACCATCAGCCAGTCATGTGCTGTAACTACTCTGTCAGTTCCAAGGGAGTGCATCTGGGCTCACTGGTTGCCTAGCAGTGAAGTTAGTCAGGGAGCAGGCCAGCAGCTGGTCCTAGCTGGACTGGCCCCTGACAGCAATCTCTAAAGAGCCATTGGGCCAGGTTTCTCAGGGCAGGCCCAGTGGAAGGTCCACAGCAGGTCTGGGGCATGGATGTGTTCCACAGGTTCCCACGACTAAAGCCTCTTCTAACTGGCATCTAGGATCCCGATGTACTTGGTGAATGTGCATGGCAAGGTCAGCAACAGTGGGCATTGGTGAAAGAAAGACTGCTCGGTGCCACCCCACGCAGAGTCCCATCTTCAACAATGGCTGTCCCTGATCTTTAGAGGAAGAAGATAAAAACCTCCCAGAAAATGATGGGGAAAAATATCCCAGCTTGATCCCTGCCAGTGGCCAGCTGAAACCCTGAAGCATGAACTTTAGAAACATACGACATAAACCAAGAGTGAACCCCAGGATTGTTCAAGCCTGCCCCCTACCATCACAAGCAATCCCATTATACAATCACACTCATACATTTTTCTATCTCTCTCTTAAAACTAATTATATTTTATCCCCCCACAACTCCTATAGGGAGGCTGTTCCAGAACCTCACCCCTCTGATAGTTAGAAACCTCCTTCTAATGTCCAGCCTGAATTTGTTCATGGCCAGTTTATATCCATTTGTTCTTCTGCCAGCATTGTCCTTTAGCTTAAATAGCGCTTCATCTTTCCTGCCCTAATGTATTTATAGAGATCAAGCATATCTCCTCTCAGCCTTCTTTTGGCAAGACTAAACGAGCAAAGCTCTTCCAGTCTCCTCTCATAAGATAGCCCCTCCATTCCCCTGATCATCCTAGGAGCTCTTCTCTCTTCTCCTGGGCAAAAACACACATACAGTTATCTATACATCACCGTTTTATAGTTAAAGGGCAAATGTAATTGTTCCAAGAAGTGTTCCCTTTGAAATCTATAAAAGGACATCAAATATTTATCTTTACCCTGTAGATTCCTTTCCTCTACGTCAACTCAGGAAACGCCTGCATTTCCTCCTTTACCTTGAGGTTGACAGCACAAAAGAAAGTACAGTCAGTACCCTAGATCCAGTGGCATTGGAGTTCTGTTCAAGAAGTGACAACACCGTGGAGAATCTGCTCAGTTATACCAGTTGCTACAGCTGTCACGAACTCCCTCAACACAGCTCTCATGGTGCTAGCTCGTGCATGTGGAAGGAAGAGGGGAAGGCAACAGAGTCACTGCCATACCCCAAGTCCATCTAGATATGCTCCAAAATTAAAATGTATCTAAAATATAATTAAATATAATAATCATATAGAGAGCTGTGGCCATGAGAATCTGACAAAACAGGGCCATAAATAATACGTCTCACCAATAGCATACTTAGGCAATCTCAGATTTCCTGAGTTGCTGAAATGTAAATTCTAGAGGGGAATTTAAAAGGTGTTTTAGCTGCTGTTATACTAACAAAAAGTATAATTTACCATACAGCGTTGAAATTCTCCCAGATGCTACTGACTGCAATGGTGAGAATGTGTTTTCTGTGTCTTAATCTACTTACTAGCAAGAAATCCTGCCCAATGAAATATCTGTAGAACGTTAGCTCCCACTGAGAGACACCAGCATAATTTAGTTAATGGAAATATTGAAAGAGTGAGAAGTGGTTCTAAACATGACTTTGAGATGAGAGTAAGCCAAACAATGCAGAGCTGGATCTTGGTTTCAAACCTTCCCATTCCCCACCAATTTTCATATCTGTGGTTTTGGTTTGGCCCATTATAGAGATAACAGTCCATTATGAAATTTGGACCCAGTTCAGACTCTGAAATCTCCTGAAGTTCAGGGAGTGGCTGGAAGCAAGGATTTGGTTCAGGACTACTCATAACATACAGACTAGATGATCACAATGGTTTCTTCTGGCCTTTGAATCTATGAATCAACTATATCGTTGCGTGTCTAAGTTAATTACAACTCAAGACTGTCAAATAGGTTCAACTGGAATTATTTAATCAAAGATTATCAATCAGAAATTAGTACAGCACTATATAGAATACAGAAAGAATAGATACATTAGCATCCTTTGATGTGATGATGATGATGTCTCTCCTTCACTGTACCTGGAGGGACGCAGCAGATTCATTCCCCAACTATGTTCCCATACCAGTGTCATTATATAGGGTTTCCAAACAAAGAGAACCTCTTTGCCAAAAAATCATGTTTTGATGTCATTTCTATACAGTCTCAGTTTACATGATTTAACTGTGAAGGCATGATTATTTACAGCTAAGAGGACTAGCAAAATAATGTATTTCAGTGGGTCTTTCTTCTTCCATAATTATTCTTCCTGATCTGCTGTGACAATTATCCCTCATCAGTTTCCCAGGTTTATATATGCTTATGTAAGCATTATATATATGAAGGGAATGGTTTCCCATATTATCTGAAGAAGAAGAAGTAGTTTGGGAACCTTTGCACTACTCTACTCTCTAGGCAGGAGTGGTCTAATTCCAAATAGGGTCCAGATTCTCCCAGACGTTGGCTCTCTGCCAAAAACAGTTCAGGCTTCTTTCCTCCTTTTCCCTCGAAGACAATCACTTCTCCCAGCTCATTTCCCTCCTGTAAACCTAGGTTGAACTCTTTTTCTTCCTCCCATGCACAAGTCCTTTACTCTTCCTAGAGCCCACTCCAGCAGGCAGCTGTTTGTCTTCAACCAACTGTGTGCTCTGCTGCCCCCTGTTATTCTGTATAATTTTTCACTTAGATCCTCTAGGAAGTTGGGTCCCAGAACCCAAGGATCCAAGGCTCACTTCCTAGTCTGCCTCTGGCACGGGTTTGGGGATGGCAGACTCTGAGCAGTGACAGTTCAAATGAAAACAAGCCCATTCCACAGACATCCTCCAGCCTCGACTCCCACATGGAAGGCACAGCACAACAGTAGCGGGAGGAGAAATTTCTCAAAAGCTCCACAGGGGGGTGACTATTAGCATTTTTTAGAGAAAGAATGAGAGTGAAAACAAAAGATTGTATTCTTGGTAAATAACACCAGAAGCTCTACTAAGCAGATAATGAAACAGGGAGTGCACGCTAGCGCTACTAGGAAAATGGACCAAATGGGAAACTGATCTTCTTCCATTTCTATTTTTCCCAAGGCCACAGGGAAGCTGCCTGCCACACATTATGAAAATGGTACTGGCACTTCTTACATTCAGGGCTTGCTCCTGCAGCCTTTATTCTCATTAATGAGTCCAGTGAAGCCTACACAAATGAGCCAGAGCTGCAGGATCATGACCTAAGAGGGCTCATTTTCAGCAAGGGTTTGCAGTAATTTGGCACAAAATTCCCATCATTGCTGCTGGGAAATACATGCCTAATTCCCTGAAAATGTGCTGCTGCTAAGAGTCACAGGACTCCTGATTACTTCTTGCCAGTCTTAAAGAGATTAGATAAGCTACTTCCACCTTATAAAAGGCTTTCATTATTCAAAATTTCCATGAGAACAGTATGTGGAACTGGAATGAGATGCTTAACAATATGTTATAGGCCTCTTTAAAAAAAAAGCCAACCATGGATACCAATTGGTTCAAAAGATTTGTTGATGCAGTTTCTGATTCAGGGATGCCATCAATATTACTGATATTGAAAACATCTTGCAAAGCCAGACCCTGTTCCAAAGGCCTTTAACAGCACAGAGCATCTGCCAAGTGCTTTCCATTTCCATTTGTGCTTCCCCACTGCCACCTCCAGCAGGCTCAGTGATGGGCAGAGCTGCAGAAGCAACAGGTTGGGAGGAAGAAGTTGCTCCATTTAAATGGAGGATATGGGGAGCTCTGGGATGAGCACAAAGTATTCTGGAAGCAGACTTCTTCTGTCATTAGAAAATACAGCACTTCTTAAAGACACGTTCAATGAGAACATTTCCTGTCAGAGCTCACAAGACTAGGCAGAGTTTGTGTTGGCACCAGAACTGCTAATGTGTCAATGGTTGAACTCCCCAGAGAACTCTTAGGAAAAGGGAGAGGGTAACATTCTGATCCTCACTGCACCAGTGTAAATTACTGAGATTGATGGATTTACATTGGTGTAACTGAGATAAAAATCTGTCCCAGAGGTGATGTTATCAAAAGGATGGGTGGTGGTGATGGAAGAGATACAGACACAGAAGACCAGATCATGTACTGGGGTGAGTCAGACCTACACCAGAGGAGGATCCTGCATAGAAGGTTCATGCATCTCACATATCAGAGGCTTTGACATTTCCAGGGATTTATTTAACTATCGCCAGTCTATTCTGCCAAATGCTGGCAACAATGTAAATCCAGAATAACCATACTGCTTTCAGTGGATTCACTCCTGATTTACACTAGTCTAGCTGCAGAATTTGGCTCTATGTGTTGAGAAGAAGAAATACATTTATAGCAAGGGCCGGCAAAAGCCAGCATGTTTGTGTCAACTCTTTTCTTTTTGTATATTCTTACCTAATGGCATCTCTGGCTATAGATTAACTTTCCTTGCTCAATATTCTTTAGTCTTTCATCTCTCTTGAAGTGAGACCAGCAAATGCTTTGATAAGTGGAGTGAAAGATTGTCTCGTTTCACTGTAGCCTCTTTAAGTGTTGAAATGTTACATTATTTTATAACTTATTAAAGCAATACTGCTCAGGAAATCGACACTGAAATCCCTGCACCTTCTAAAATGAATGAATCACGACCAATATCCCTACGCCTAATAGAGCAACTGTACACTAGAGAGCTATTTTCCTCTCTCTACCTAATGTAGCAAACACACCGCTAAAACAAAAGCTGCATGCTACAATATACTTTCTAAACTGTGAGTGCTCCAGCCTGCATTTTAAGTACAGCCTTAGAAAGGAAAGCCAGATATCTAAAACAAAAAGTGAACATAAATGGACATAAATAACGTTCAGTCCTAACTGCTATCAGTTGACTTGCAGATGGTCTGATTAAAGCCAACCTGAGAGCAAACAAAAATATCTACTGCGTTATCAGAGTTCCAAGGCTATTGTACCCAAAATGGTCTCACTATTGTTCTTTTGAGGATGTTTAGCTGGAGATTCAAAGACAACAAAGAGTCAACCCGAAGTTGCATAATCTCCTGAGAAATTTTCTTTCTGCAGAAAAGGATTACCATAAACCCCGCTGCATATTTATTCTTTCGATCATCCGCTGTATTTTCACCTTTAAACTGTGACCATGTCCCATGTCAAAAGACCTAAAATAAGGTGATTTTTTAAGGAACAAACAAGTAACTTGGATTTTCTCATTTCATCTGAAGTTTAAGGACCAGATATCCCAGTGGCGTAAATCAGTGTAACTCCACCAAATTCAGTGAAACTGTGCGGATCATCATCATCGACAAATCTGGACCCAAAATGTCTACACTAACACCCTCCCCATCTTTGTCTGAAAAACAGGGTTAAGAAGTTGTCAGCACCACACAGAGTATCGGTCCTTTACCTTCAAGGGGCCTTGCTGACAATATAACTGACCAAGGATAAAATTTTCAAAAGAGCGTAAGTGAGTAAGCCTGAGTCCCATTTTCCAAAGTGCCAAATACTTAGGAGACTAAATTGAAATCCAATGGCACCTGGACTCTTAAGTCACTTATACACTTTTGAAACTGTACCCCAGGTCAGATGCTGCAGCAAAACAGACTTCTACCTTCTCAGCCAATCCAATGCTGGAGGCAAATTTTGCCTTGACTTACATCTATACCACAGCATTAACTTTGATGGGGTTGCAGGAATAAAAATCAGGGTAGAATTTATCCCCAGGAGTTTCTGGATTGATGCCTCATTGTGGGAGAAAGAGAAGGCAAAATTAATTCCTTTTGTTAGTGCTAATACAATTCTTCAGTGACAGCCCCAAGACATTGAGTTCTATTTAGGGCAGACAGAATCCCAAACAATTTTTGTATCCAAACGTCTTCTCCAGCAGACCCCTTTCTATCACAAATTTTCTGGCAAAAAGAGCTTAGCTTGCCATCACTCTGTGAGCAGTGTTGGAGCTGATGAGAGGAATAGGAGTTAGAGAACTGTTGGGGAAAACAAAACTTGTCTCAGACTTGCAACTCTGGTTAAAACAGTAAGTTACAATATTGGTGAGCAGATGCCCATGTCCCCCAAGCGCTATGATGTTCAATGTACTGTAAAGGAGAACCTGAAGGATATGTTAGGGTGGACTGTTTGTTGATTCAAAATATTTCCTTCTTTTAAAAGCACTCCTCTGATGGAAGAGGCCCTTCTTAGCCCTGACATCCTGACGCTACACATGCAGCATGCACTCTGGGATGCCTGCATTCCATGTCACATTGGCTTGGGTTCTGCCAGTTCGTTTCCTTATGCCTGCAAACTCAATTGAACTTATGAAAATTCAAACAGTCTTCTGTCTGTTTCATACATCATCAGCAAACATAATTAGTAGACAAAATGAATTTGTTCTTTGTAATTTGGAGGCTATGCAAATGTTTCTACTGTATAGTGCAGAGGAGGGGATAAAGTTTGGTAAGCAAGGTTAATTCAGCATGGAGGAAAGTATGGAGACAGACAAATAAAGAAAGAATGTTTACAATAAAAATACTCAGTGAGGAGAGTGATATGGTACTTTTGCAAATTACAATTGGCCTTGATACCTTTGAGTGATGGAACAAAACAAACGCACAAGTGAGTTATGAAAGATCATCCCAGTGAGTGACTGTATCTCCACCCCAGGTGTTTTGTGCACACAAGGTGTTTGTTAATAATAACAATACTTAGCACTTCCAAGAGCTTCACAGACACTAACTAAATAATGTTCACATAGGTATGTCAGTATTAGCCACACTTTAAAATAGATATGAAAAGTGAGGTCCAGAGAGGTTAAGTGACTTGCTCAATGCCATGCGTGTCTGAATCAGGAAAAGAATACAGGATCTCTTGGCTATTAATCCTGTACTCAGACCACTAGGCTACATATTAGCTGAATTTTTTCAAGGCAGCACATACATTAAAAATGTACCTACTATATGCAATTCTTATAAGTCTTAGATAAGGGAAACATGGTTAAATTCCTAGACACTGCTTTGAAAATTTATCCCACACCCATATATGTTTTGGACAATTTTAGCTTATATGTATAGTATCTTTCCCTTGTGCAAAGATCTGACTCTGATTATTGTTCATGTTAAAGGAAAGCAAATACTCACCTGGAGCAGAGATTATTCTGCATAAAGGGCTTGATCCTACTAGGTGCTAGCCCTGATACACTAAAGTAGTTAAGCATGTGCTTAACATTAAGTATGGGAGTAATCCCTCTGACTTCAGTGAATAAATGTACAACGATAAGTATACACTTAAATACATTGCTGGATTGGACCCAGAGTGCTCAGCACATTGCAGGCTCAATCACACAGTCACCTCCTCTGAATAGCATGTCGCACTACCTTTAGAAAGCCCCTTTTTCAGGTGACTATCAGGCAGATCCTCAGCTGCATAAATGGGCATAAACTCCATGGAAGTCAACAGCATATATGATTTGCACCAGCTGAGGAGATGGCTTACATTCTGAACAATCAGATGATGTAGGGACATCACAGCCTGGGAATGATCTCTCCAGACTCCAAATTTAATTTTTTTTAAAAATAGGTAGTTCTCTATTTACAGGAAAGCCATTTTCTGGGATTAATCTCATCCCAGATCTCAGAAATTAGCAGGCACTGTTCACAATGAACCTCAGTAAGAAACAATGCAAGACTTCAAAGCATCTTTTCTTCTATGGCTAATCACCATGCATTTTAACTGTTTTGTGTTACTGACTACATGGACACTCAAATGTAACAGCAATATCCAGATTTCATTATTACGATTTGCATGCCCACCCATAAAAATCCCTCCACCATGCTCCTCACAGCGTAAGAATCATAAAGTACAATGATCCTGGTATATTTCAGAGGTGGGGCTGTATGCTGAGGCTACAGAACCTAGGAGCATTTAGGAGTTTACAGGCAAGATACTTTTGAAAAATGAATGATGGAAGTAAGTTGGAGATAAGATAATGCATGCCATAAAGCAGAGGTCCAGCTATGATGGTTTGATAGAGCACAAGGAAGGATGGAATTGTGCTGAGTCAGGATCCTGTGTCCCATTCCCAACTCTAGGACTGATTCGCTCTGTGACCTGGAGCAAGTCATTTAACCTTTGTGCCTCAGTTTCCCCATCATTAAAATGAAGATATTAATGTTCTGTTTTTTGCAGGTCTGTTCCATATTTACATTTAAAGTTGTTTTCCTCAACCACTGAGTCTCTGATCTGCTTACCAAGTGATATCGCCCAGCCCAGCTGGCAGTCAATCATCAGAGCCATATACTGCTAAATAGTATTTCGCCACACTGCTCCATCAAGGACCCAGTGACCACCTGTATCCCAAAGATCCAAAGAACCGGCCTTAATTCACTCTTAGATCTATTAAAATTTGGAAAGAAAATGTCTAATGCATTCGAAGCAAAATTCTCCTGATTATTATTTTATAATATACAGGGAATTACAAAAGGGCTTTTAGATTCAGTGTTCATACATTTCAAAGTCTTTCCCCCCAACCCATCCTCTCCGCCCCCCACAAAATGTTATGTCATTGGTACCACTAAATCTACTAGTACCTTAAACCTAGGTCATAGGCTCAGAGTTACAGTGATGACCATGGTGGCCAGGGATACTGCTTGTGGTAGGAAGTTAAGAACTATGAGCAGAACATTTTAAACCCAACTCACTGGCCACAGTCTGCAGTTAATGCACAGTATTTAACAACACAATGGCATGCCCCTGCCAGTAATGTAAAAACGCAATGGATTAGTGCCAGAATGGCACAATCTGCCTCACTGACTCATGCCTGGCATTCCATTCCTGGAAGGGGTATTATGTACCCGCAGTATGCTGTACCCTTCAGCTAGTCTCCAAAGTAAATTCATTAGTGTTGAAAGGGGGTGAAAACCCCCTTATGTAACAGTTAAAACACTGAAACACTTTGTGCTATAAAACAAAGATATCACTTGGGAAGAATTCATAAACTTCTGGATTTCATTACCAAACTTACATTTTGATCTTAAATGAGAAAACAGATTGACTTTGCTTTGTAGTATTTCACAACCTTTTATTGCCCAACTAAAATCCCTTTTCCCCTATCATCTTTAAGATTTTGTTTTGTTTCTTTATTATTTTTAAACTCGGAGCATCTGAATCTTTTACACTGTCTGGTCATTCACTTGCCTGTTATTCATGCACTGAAATCCCAAGTATTAATTGTTCTCTCGAGTACATTGACAAAGCAGCTTCTAAATAAGAATAGACCAGAATGGATGTAGACTCTGACATGCATTTATGGACTAATGGGGCTCTTAGAGACAGCCTTATCTCTCGTTCGAAAACATAAGATATGCTATTTTGACTGTTTCCTAGCACAAGAGGGAACACACATACACACACACACACAGAAGAATTATGCATTTCTGATCACATCCAATGTCCTCAGGCAGATGACTCCTGTTGTGATGTCACCAGAAACTTTCTCTTTCTTTTGATTTTTCTTATAACAAAGGACAAAAATGTCCTATGACATCACAAAGGAGAATGAATTATATTTCTGATGCTATCAGGAATCTTCTGCTACTTTCCATTATCCCTGCACCAAAGTGCAGGAATCCTTGGTGACAGGATGACAGGAAATGTATGTCAATTGGGACAAAGCTACACACCATTCCTAATAAAATTCGAAACAGCCAGTGGAAAGAATTGGCAATTTGGGGTCTGACATAAAACCTGGTAAAGATCCAGCACAACTTCCTTTAAAAAAATAAATAAATGTCATTTAAACTTGTAAATCCCATCCAAGGGCACTCTGACCTTTATCCATGTCCAGTTACTGTGCTAACACTTTTATTGTGTGCACTGTTTCAGAGAAATACTGACAAAAGGTACCGGAAAAGCTTTTACTTACAGGAATGCAGTGCAGCTTAATCTTTTTGTTTTTAAGGTGCAGTGATTTCAGCATCTAAAATGTAACTTCAGGCAGTCTGAAAAGAAACAGGTTAAAATCTCTTTCAGTTATAATTGGTATTTCAGATTTAATTAAAAATTAAACTTTCATAATGTTTCACCATCCAAAGCAATGCATTATCAGTCAAGCGTGGCCTTTTTTTTTTTTTTTTTTTTTTTTTTGGGTTAAAAAAGGCTCTTCCCAGAGTAGTCTGTAATGAAGAAAGGGGGGGGGGAAGCAATTCACAAAAGCAAAATATGCCTCTGCATTAAAGGATCTCAGAATTACATGGAAAGAAACCTCCTGCCCCTTAATTTTAACAATCTACCTTCTAAAAGGAAAACCAGGCATAACAATTAAAAATGACAGAAAGACAACATCACATACCGATGAGTGCGGAAAAAATGTTAATTTCAGCCAAATAAGGAAACTGTTAGGACCAGAATGTACAAACTGAAAGAGAAAATATGATTTTAAATAATGTTAGCCAAATATATTTTTAAAATCCGTTCGACAACACGTAGTACTGTCAGACAATTGCACAGAGGGGAAA
Source organism: Caretta caretta (assembly GCF_965140235.1). Lineage (NCBI taxonomy): Eukaryota > Metazoa > Chordata > Testudines > Cheloniidae > Caretta > Caretta caretta. The sequence goes on from NC_134206.1 coordinate 202,602,241, forward strand.
AGAAAGACAGGCAAATTTAGAAAGAAGAAATGCGTTGTACAAGGTGTAAAAAGTACAGGGCTTCTATAGCCTTTTGCTAAAGGATACAAAATAGCTGATTTGGTTGTGAAGTTTTTTTATCTTGTAAAATCAATGCCCTTTTACTGTGAAAAACAGTAGATTACGAACTGATAGCTATAAACATTCATACCACTTGAACAGATGAAAAATCAAAAACAATTTTTATTTTTCAAATAACAGTTGGAATGACATTAAAAACTCCAAGGGTTACACCATTAGTCTGAGTATAAATGTTATAGGAGCATTTAAAAATCAATGGTTTTAATTCTATCCAAATGTAAAACCTCTGAAAACAGGAAAAAAGGGAAAACCCAGATATCCAAATGAGAAAATTAATACATTACAACAATTTGACATTAAGCTGCCAGGGTTTGGGATTCATAGTAACAAAAATTCATTTTTATATAGATAATGTTTTAATAAGAGGAAATAAAAACAAACAAGTACATATCTTGGTTAAAATATTTTATTTTGAAAATATGGCAGTGAAACTTTTAGAATGTACAAATTCACAGTCAAAGCCGTCCCCTTTATTAGCAAAACACAGAGAAAGTCCCAGGCTACAAACTTTGGATCTGAATCCAGATTCATATTTTGAACACCCCAGAGTTTTGGGGTTATTCAAATGTGGAGTTTTAATTCAGGCCTGTCTTTAATAGAAAATATGGATTTCTAGACACCATTAACACTGCTTTTAGAGCAGCTTAGTCCTTGAACCCACACAAGGGGAGAGGCAATTCTTGATTTAGTCCTAAGTTGAGCACAGGATCTGGTCCAAGAAGGCAATATAGCTGAATGGCTAAGTAATAGCAACCATAATGTAATTTAATTTAATATCCTTGTAGGGGGGAAGATAGATTCCCCTCTTCTGTGTAGTTGAAGGTAAGCTAGTTAAATGGAAATTAAAGGGAACAGTCACATGAGTGAAATACCTGCAAGGTGCATGGAAACCATTTAGAAACACCATAATAGAGGCTCCAACTAAATGTATATAACAAATAAAAAAAACTGTCAGAGGACCAAAAAAATGCCACCATGGATAAACAACAAAGTAAAAGAAGCAGATAGAGGCAAAAAGACATAATTTGAAAATTGGAAGTCAAATCCTACTAAGGAAAACAGAAAGGAGCATAAACTCTGAAAGGTCAAGTATAATTAGGCATGACACAAAAGAATTTGAAAAGCAAGTAGCAAAGGACTCAAAAAATAACAGCAAAATTGTTTTAAGTACATCAGAAGCAGGAACCTGCCAAACAATCAGTGAGGCACTAGCCAATCAAGGTGCTAAAGGAGCACTCAAGGAAGACAAGGCTATTGCAGAGAAGCCAAATGAATTCTTGCCATCAGTCTTTACTGCAGAGGATGAGAGGGAGAATATTGTTAGGTGACAATAAGAAGTCACCAGGACCAGATGGTATTCACCCAAGAGTTCTGAAGGAACTCAAATATGAAATTGCAGAAGTACTAATTGTGGTATGTAACCTCTCGCTTAAAACAGCTTCTGTACCTGATGACTGAAGCATAGCTGACGTAATGGCAAAGTTTGCAGAACGTCTGGAAAAGAGATGACTAAAAGGGGATACAACAGAGGACTATAATAAAGTCATGAATGGTGTACAGAAAGGGAAAAGGGAAGTGTTATTTATCCCTTCACATAACACAAGAGCCAGGGGTCACCCAATGAAATTAATAGGCAGCAGGTTTAAAACAAACATAAGGAAGTACTTCTTTACCCAATGTACAGTCAACCTGTGGAGCTCGTTGCCAGATAATGTGAAGGCCAGAAGTAAAACTGGGGTAAAAAAAAAATTAGATAATGTCATCTATCAGTGGCTATTAGTCAAGATGTTCAGGGATGCAATCCCATCCTCTGGGTGTCCCTAAACCTCCAACTGCCAGAAGCTGGGACTGGAAGATGGGGGATGGATGACTCGAAAATTACTCTATTCTATTCATTCCCTCTGAAGCATCTGGCACTGGTCACTATCAGAAGAAAGGATTCTGGGCTAGATGGACCACGGGTCTGACCTAGGATGGGCATTCTTATGTTCTCATGGATCTCTCCAGTCCTCATTATTACAAAACAGGAAAGAGAGATGGATTCTCTCTCTCTCTCTTGGGATTGTGGAAGCTTCTGAGAGCGAGGCTGAGTTTGTTATGTGCTCTATGCACTAGCCAGGTTTCTGTTAGGCTGTGTATGGTTTGGTTTGTTACTTGCTGTTTCTTTACCTTAGGGGTGTTATTGGTCCCCCATTTCCTTTTCCTTGCAGGAGTTGGTGTAGTTCTCCGCCTCAGAGGGGTTTAGCAGTTTAATCCACAAGCATGGGATTCAGTGTATACTTCCTGTCTCCTACACTGTGCAGGATGTGTTGCTGAGTGTAGTTAAGATTATTGCCTGTGCTAATATAAAATCTGCCTCTTGAATGAGCAAATCTACAGTAATTTTCCTGGCCCAAGAGTAGATCGTTTAGTAAAGGAGAGACTCTGAGTCAAGGAGGCTTTTATTCAAATTTTTCCCTGGTTTACTCCTGCTACTAAAGTACCAATGTCCCCCCTTCCTTCACAGTGAGACACCAGTGTCTGATCTCTCTTGATGTGAAGGTATTTCCTGCTCTTAGGATGATTCCATTAGTGTGCAAGAACCCAAATGTGGGGCATGTTATGTCGTTACAGTACCAGATTCATTTGGTCCTAAATACCCCTGTACAGCCCTTGAATTACGTTTTAAAGCATCACATAGATGGCATAGATTTTACAGTATTCGTTACCTTTGAAAATGTGAAATGTTCCTATGTGGTGACCCTGATCTTGCCCATGCACTGCTGGCTTGGGGGACCCTGGTAAGAATGTGGGATCCCAGGATAGTGGGGGAGGTTGGGACATCAAGGGGCATCTGTACTGCCAGATTCTGTCTCCCTCCACCATCGCCATATGTGTCTGCTATCCTCTAGAGAAAAGCCTCCCCACCACAGGTGCCCTCTATCGTGACCCCATCACTTGTACCTGGACAAAAGCGAGTCCTGGAGTTTGCAGTGCACCTCCCTGCAGAGGAAGCAGAGAGAGGTTCTAGAGATGGGGGTGAAGAACAGATCGATGAGATGGATTTATGCAGCACTGTTTCTAAAAGGACTAAGACTTCGGCGGCCTCTGAGCTGCTGGCAGTGGCTGAGGATGGAGCTGTGTGCCCTGCGAAGGAGACTAGTGTTGTGTTGGGTGACAGCTCCATGCCTGGTGTTTCCAGTGGGATACTGTCCTCTTCTGGCATGGTGAGTCCTCAAGCCCCAATCCTGTATGCTGCAGGGATGATGCTGAGTCCCAGCCCACTGCCTACCCCTCTTGAGAATATAGATATGCTGGCTGCCCGCACTGAATCTTTCTCCCTTGTGAATTATGAGAATGTGACAATAGTGGCTCAATGTTCTTCTGACCCGGTGGAGTCTTAGGGAGATGAAGAGGATGATGATAATCTCTCTAACTCCTCACTGGTTCCTGATGTCCCAGCCAGTCAGCTAGATAGGAAGGGGGGGTATGGTGTGAAGGAGATTAATGACGTTTTTGGATAGCTCTAAAAAGGAAGTGGGGAGTTGATTTACAGCACTTTATTCCTTCAGCTGCCCTTGTCTTGAGAGATAACTCAGTTGGTTGTAGGAAACATTTCTGTTTCAAAAAGTTGTTGATCAAGGTGGGGATTGTTCAAGATACACCGCCATCACCGTGACTTGTTTTGTTCACAGTATTTCCACTTTCTATTGTCTCCCTCTGCTGCTTGGCTCTCTTTCTAGTCTCTGTGGTGCTGCTCACCTTTGGCTCTCAATACTAATGGCTGCCAGGAGAGACACACTCAGACCTTGATAATCAGGGGATCTGGTTAAAGGAACGGGAAGGGGAAACTTTCTTGAGCCATAGATTCAATGTCACAGCTGCAGGAGCTGTTTTCTTTCCCCGGGATGCAGGGACACAGATCTTCTCTGTGAAGGAGACTGTGCAGGGCCAGCTCCTCCAGGTGAAGACACATATTGACACTACTCTTTTTAATCTTTTTACTGTGTATGCTCCTATTCTGGGGCGAGATCGTGTCTCCTTTCTGTAGACTCTTGTCCATGCCATGCTTGGCTGTGACCCTGATAGTAATACTGTCCTGGGAAGGGATTTCAGTTGCACTGTAGATTATGTTTTAGACAAGAACCAGGAAGAACTACACCCTCAGTCAGCCAGGGAACTGTGTTGTCTCCTGAAGAACTTTGGGCTAGCAGATGTTTGGAGGTACTCTCACCCCAGTATTAGGTAGCACTCTTGGCTGAAGGCTGCTCCCAAGGAGGTCTCCAGGGCTAGACTGGATCACTTTTATACCAGGAAGGCCAGTGTGGTCTTCCCTGTCTCTGATCATCATTATGCTTCTGTCAATGTGTCTCTCCTTCTTCCTTCCTGTGGTGCCCACTGGTGCTTTAATACCAAATTATTACAGGACTTGAACTTCGCTGAGATGTTTGCTGTGTTTTGGGAACATTGGCAGCAGCATAAGCCTCTATATGAAACAGTGGTGGGACAGTGTATTAGACAGTGGAGAGATGTCTGAAAGATCCAGATCCAACTGTTCTGCCATAAGTGTATCCAGGCTGCCACGCAGTCCTTGCATTTGGCCAGGAGTATCCTGGAACGAGACATCTTGGACCCCCATGGCAACCTTGATTTGGGAAACCCAGTGCAGATTCACCAAACCTTAACTGAGAAGTACCAGCTCCTAAGATGTTTGGTGGAAGAGATGGGCAGGGAGCTCTGATTCAGGTCCATTATACTCTGCTGCATGCTATTGGCACTCCCACAATGTTCTTTTTCGGGTTGGAAAAAAAGTCTATGGACCATCAGCAGATTTTTTCCCTACAACTGTCGGATGGTCACCTGATGGCTGACGCTGCTGAGATCCATAACACAGCAGGTTCTTTTTACAGTACTCTGTGATGTGCTGGCAATGGAGGAGCTGCACCAAGAGTTACCCCATCTGAATGGTGAGGAACAGCAGTGTCTGGACGCCCCTTTCTGAAGACACTTGCCAATGCCAGGTCCTGCAGACCTTTGGGCTAGTAGATGTTTGGAGGTTCTCTCACCCACTGTTAGACCGTACTCTTGACTGAAGGCTACTCCCTACCAGGTCTCAGGGACTAGATTGGATCACTTGTGTACCATGACAGCCGGTGTGAATGTATGTTCGGTTGTCCATGTCTCCCACTCACTTGTCAGATCATCATTATGTCTCTGGCAGTGTGCTTCTTCCTTTTCCTGCCTGTGCTTCCTACTGGTGCTTTAATACTGAATTATTACAGCACTTGAATTTCACCCAGATGTTTGCTGTATTCTAGGAGTGTTGGTGGCAGCATAAGCCCCTATATGAGTCCTTGAGACAGCGGTGGGATGTCAGAAAGATCCAGAACCAATTGTTCTGCCATCAGTATACCCAGGCTCCCACACAGTCCTTGCATCGGGCTATGAATGCCCTGGAACGAGAAATCTTGGGCCTTCATGGCAACCTTGATACGGGAAACCCGAAGCAGAATCACAAAACCATAACTGAGAAGTACCAGCCTCTGAGGTGCTTCTTGGAAATGAATGTGCAAGGAGTCCTGATTTGGGCTCATTTTACTCAGCTGCATGAAACTGACACTCCCACACGATTGTTTTTCGAGTTGGAGAAAAAGTCTGCAGACCGTTGGCAGATTTTTTGCCTGCGGCTGCCGGAAACTCATCTGACAGCTGACCCTATTGAGATCCAGAAAGCAGCTGTTATTTTTTAAAAGACTCTGTACTCACCTGAAGCCTGTGGTGTGCTGGCAATGGAGGAGCTCAAGCAAGAGTTGCCCTATTTGACTGGTGAGGAACAGCGGTGTCTGGATGCCTCTCTGTCGCTGCAGGAGGTCTCTGTTGCAGTCCACCAGCTCTCTACAAGCAATGCCTCAGGTACTGATGGGCTGCCATCTGAATTTTACAAGCATTTCTAGCATCTTCTCTGTTCTGACTTTTTTCTAGTGGTGCTGCAATGTACCCAGGAGAAAGAGCTGCCCCTCAGTTGCCTCAGAGCAGTGATACCCTGCTGCACAAAAAAGGGACCTCTGTGATAGAACTGGGGACCTATTTCCCTTCTCTTATCTGATTAAAAGATTTTATCCAGGACCTTACCCAATTGTCTGGAGGATTGTCTGGGTTCTTTGACACACCCTCATCAAGCATATTGTATTCTTAACTGCTGTATTTTTGGATAATTTGTTTTTAATTTGTTGTTTAATTTGATGTTTTTACTGTTAGCAAACTTGTAATCTGGATGTGGGGCTTGTTTCAATGAACCAGGAGAAGGCCTTTGATAGAGTTAACCATAGTTATCTTTTAAAAATGTCAGAAGCTTTGAGGACTGGGCCAGTGTTCTCTTCATACATTTCTTTACTGTATCATAACATTTTTAGTTTCCTAAAGATTAATTAGCAACTGCTTCCCAGTTTGCAAAGGCATTTGTCAGAGGTATCATCTGTCTGGGATGCTGTGTGCTCTTCATGGGCGGTGGGTGAATCCCTGCTTTGGGGAGGCTAGCCCACTGGCCCCGCTCCTTCCACCCAAGGCTCCGCCCCCCACACACTGGAACCCTGAACCCCCACAACAGGAGAAGCCCTGAGGGCCCCCCCACAACCTGAGAAGCCCCGGCCCGCCTGCCCCAGCCACACTGGGCTGAGCCGCCAGCCAACTGACCCACTGCCCTCCCTTTTGCCAGGCCAGCCCCAGCACTGGGCTGAGTTGCTGAACTGCCAGCCCCCCCTGCCTCTGAAGGCCCATCCCCGTGCAAATTGCTGGCCCCCGCCTCCAGAGCCTGGCCAAGCCACCGGCCCCCCAAGTGCCAGGCTGGCTCCAGAGCCGGGCCAGTCCCGTGAGTGCCGGATGCCCCGGCTGAGCTGCCGGACCCAACGCCCAGCTGAGCCTCCTCCCTCTACCGCCCGCGCCACCGACTCTCCACGTCACTCCTCGCTCCCCCAACACTGAGGAGGAGGGATGGTGTGAGCAGTGGGGACTTCTGGAGGGGAGGTGGAGTGGAGGAGACATGGCTGGCAGGCAGGCAGTAGCTGGCGGTGGGGCCTGGGAGAAGGGGCAGGGCCACCGCAGCCCAGGTGTTCCATGGCGGTGGGCAGCAGCACCAGGGAAGACTAAGCCTTCCTTGGCCTATTATACCACCATCCATGGTGCTCTTAGTTTGGAGCAGTTTCTGCACCTCCCCAAAAGCCATCTGACTGGCTTTTCTGTGCCAAGAGTGCCAGATCCTTTCCCCATTCGTCTGTCAGCCTGATGATATCTCAGTTTTGATCATATCTCACAGTGACAAGCAGGCACTTTGTGCTTGTTTACAAGTGCATGATGTGGCAAATGGCCAATGTTATTTTGGTGGGTCCCACGCTTTTCCTTGGTGTGGTGGATCAGGGTGCCACCCCTGCCCCTATTCTTGGGCTTCGCAAGTGCCTTGGAGGGGGAGAGAAGGGGAGCGGGGAAGGGACCCAGGTTCACCCCTACTCCGGTCCCAGCTCCTTCGGCTTCACAGGCTTCTTACCCTCTTTCCCCCTGGGAAGGGTTTCTCTCCATCCTTTGTGCTGGGGGAGTCCCACTGCCCTGCTTGGGCAGGGTCTCTATTCCCTCGATACTCCAATCCTCTGGTCAACACCAGTACACCTCCAAACTACAGTCAGCTCTCTTTCCCTCCCCCTATCTGCGGGTTTTTATTAGGTCTGGGGTGGGGCCTTAATTGGCTTTAGTTGTTCTAATTAACCTGTAGTAACCTCTCCTTAGTCTACAGGGATTAAGGCTCTGATCATCCTGGGGTTTATATATCTCACATCGATCACTCTCCTGCTTTCTTCTAGCCCTGCTGTATCACAATGAACAGGCATCTGCTTACATGAACTGGGCTAAAAGCAATTTGATCTTACTGGGCTCTTGGCAGTGCAGCAGTCCCGCTTTGTTGCCCCAACAATTGCATAGGGGCAGCTCTGGGATTTACATGTTGGGGGACCTTTTTGGATCTGAACAATATATATTAAGGAACTAGGAGGGGGCTGAAGAGATGGTGCAAGGGCACCTGAGAAAGGACAGTGGCTTCTTCCTAGGCTCTCTCTATTTGGGGATAGGTTTTGATTGCCAACAACCACGTATCCTCAATAACGTGGCACCAGCTAGCATGTCTGGATTCTCCTCCTGGATCAAATTCAGAGGCATATTAATTATATTTTTGGGGACTACACACCTCTGGTTGTGCCCTGCTTTTCTCTTCCTGCCATTAGATGAATGGGGTCAGAGACTCACTGATTTAGTCAGCAGGGCTGTAACCTTTCATCTCTGGTCCGTTTAGTGGTTGCTGTTCTCTGACTCCCCCCTGGCCTGGAAATCCCTTGCCTTCTCTTTTCTCCATCATACTGGTGGGATGGGCTTTAATTCTCACCTATTTTTGTTGGCAACTGGTCAATTACAGAATCTAGATTTGCTTCTATTTTACAATGATCTTTTTAATGCCTGGTGACTGCTATGAAATCTGCATTTTTCCAGATTATGGTTCTTGGAAGAGCCACTGTTTTTTAGCCCACTTTTTCCAGCTGAAGCTCTCTCCTCCAGGAGCCTGTTTTCTGCATTTTTTCAGGCTGGGTTGAACAAGCTGTCCCACTGGTTTGTTCTCAGTTGGTCAAGCTACAAGTTGGCAACAGCATTTGCTGTTCAGAGCAGAATCTGGCGTGTGCATTTTTTTGATAAGGTCCTCTCTGAATTCCAGGTGGAACTCGCTCAGAGGACTGCTCAGTATTTGCAGAATGTTTTTTCAGGCATGATTCTTCCAGGGGGGAATCCCGTGTTGTGTGTCAAGTGTGAGGTTATGCTACCACCCTCTCTGATCTCCCTGATATAGTCTTGGAGGATGCCTCTGTCCCTGGATGACTCTGGGTCTTTGGCTTGGAGGATGTTGTACAAACCTCTTCCTAAGTGTCCTGGTGATTTGCAGTGGAGGGTCCCATGTAGCACTGTAGCAACTAATCGTTTGGTGCCCCATATGGCCTCTGAGGTGCCTGCACAGTGCCCCGTCTTTTTGGTGTCAGACATGGTTTGTTTCATTTTTTCCTATCTTGCCTCTGTTTAATTCCTCTTTTAGGGTTTTTTTGCAGCAACTTTTCAATGGTTTTCTCCAAGCCCTTGTTTGTTTTCGGAGTGAGATACAGTGCTCGCACTAGACCGTTTTCCTGCCTGACTAAGTTGTTGCTGGTTCAGGCAAAACTAGCCATTTTGAAATCTCACCAGAACAAAGAGGCTAGGGTGGAGTGGTGTGATGTGGTAGGGCTGTTCTGCACACGGATTGTGGCCAGGCTGCAGACTGATTACACCTTTGATAAATGGACTTGTAATCTGGACACTTTTCAGTTGACAGGGTATGTAAACCAAATTTTGAGTGAACTTGATAATGATGCTACTTTAGTGATTCATGTTTATTGTTCATTTAAGATGTGTTTTGCTGTATTTTATTCATATCTTTTTGTGTATATATTGTAATTTTATAAAATTTTAAAGTAGTTTTTAATGTGATTTTATGTGAATAAAGGTGTTTTCCATGTCATGTCTACCTACCTATTTACGATTCTGGTAAGGCACCTATCAGTGTGCTAATATTACACAAACAAACATTTGTGTATTCTTTTGTATCCACTGTATTCATATAATTTACAAACTCATCCCACCACACGCTCTTGCATGCACATATACAAAGTGCATATGTGAATGTGATCAACAATTTATTCTAAGGAGTAAAAGTATTACTTCAACTCAGTAGACACCAATTCAGTTGACAGAACAACAATTATGATGTCTTTGGCAGAAACAATTAAATGAAAGTAAAGGGAATCCACATATTGGTGTAATACAACGTCATAAGATAAAATTACTAAAGTAATCCAGGATCAGACACAGTTGCCAAATTTCACGCGGTAAATAAGCACCCTGACTTTCACAATAAATCAAAAATCAAGCTAATCCCATTTCAAAACAAGTCCAAAACAAGCCAATCCCTAAGAACCCCAACATTCTATGTGACTAGAATCCCCCTGGTGTGCAGTCTGGGACTGTGGTGGGCCAGCTGTGCACCCCTGACTCTCTCCCCCACTTGCCCCTGCTTGTCTGGAGCTGATCAAGGGGAAAAAAAAAAAGGCAACAAGCTACAAGCCAAAAACAAGCCAACAAGCAACTCACAAGCCAATTAAGCCAAACACAAGCCCAATTTCTGAGTTTTTTTCCATGGGTTTGGCATGTCTGGGATCAGAAAGCAACAAATGTGTCACATATCAGTAATAACTGTAATACTTCGCATTGACATCTGTAGATCTCAAAGTGCTTTGTAAACATTAATAATTAAGCCTCAGAACCCCCAGTGAGGTTGCATGTCAATCTCAATTCTACAGACGTAAAAACTGAGGCACAGGAAGGTTAAGTGACTTGCCCCCAGGAATCAGTGGCAGAGCTGGAAATAGAATTCCTGACTCCTTTTGTGCTGTCCTTTGAGTACAAGACTATCCTTTCCTCTCCTGACTGGCATATACACAGCACTAGTGAAGAAAATCAGACAAATAAGGTGAGTCTATCAGAACTAGCTAATGGTGCAGCTGTCAGGTGAGAGATAAAGTATCCTGATCTGAACTTCTAGTTCTTTCTTTTTCCCCCCTTGTAACATTTCTAAGATCACATTGTGGCTTTCTGGCAGAGAAAGGAATGGGGCAGCTGCAGCCAAAAGCTATTCCTTTTGATATATGCAATTGAAAACTGATAAAACAAAAAATATTCACTGAATGTGAAATGTATCCCCACACACAGAGCCAGCAAAAAGAGTACACACACACACACACACACCCCGAAGCCCTATTTTCACAGCTTATGTGGGACTTATGTGGTGCATACGCTTTATGCTGGCCCTCTTTACCACGGTGATTTTCACCCAATATTTGTTTCTTCTGAAAGGGCTCTCCCCTTTCCCAAGTAAATCCAAGCATAGGTTTATCTGTCTTAACACCCCTAAAGGCTGATCTCAGGGATACACGCATCTTGTTCTATGGTATCTTCCTAGTGTCAGTTTCCATTCTGAAGTCCTCGCCTGTGCCATACTCACCTTTCAGTTAGGAAAGGAGGCAAGAAAATGTAATGTCCAATGTCACTCTGCAAATCAACCAGCAGGGTCTACTCTTGTTGGTGAAAAGGACTCCTTCTCCACAAAGCAGTCCAAGTCCCTGATCTTGTCATGTGCCTAGAATCCACCAACTCAAGAAACAGGAGCCTCAGCAAGGTTGCATGACAGCCTATTTTATTCATAGCATATTCATTACCATCATGAAGAATTTGGGGAAAATAACCATAGTTAACATAGGAACCTTGACATACAATAAGTGTATCTTAGAAATCCTGATGGTTATTCCAGCTACATGTTGGTAGTGAAACTGAATCAAAATATAAAGAAAACATGGCAAGAGTGGGAATATCATCTTGTACTTTATACCACTTTCCATCCAAAAATATCCACTAATTTTACAAATACAGACTTTCATACTTTATGCCATAAGTATTATCATCTTAATTGTGCAGATGGGGAAACCAAGGAATAAAAAAGAGAAATGATTTGCACAAGATCAGTCTATGTCAGAGCTGGAAATAGAACCCAGATTCTGTATTTAACCACAAGGCCAGTATTCCTGTTCTCCAGGCAGCATGCTTAGCACTTTTGAGGCAAGGCGGGGTTGTCTTAGGGTACATCTACACTGAACACCATTTGCAGCAGCATGTACAGTATGTGCACAGTAAAAAGCAGGTGTGTCCACACTGTGCTGTGTATCTATACATATCAATGAAAAGCTCGGTCAGGGGGGAGGCAGTGGGGAAAGGCTTCAGCGGGGAGCCTTTCCCCGCTGTCTCTCCACTGCCAGAGCCTTTCCCTGCTGCCAGAGTCTTTCTCTGCAGTGGGGAAAGGCTCTGGCAGCTCCTTGAGGTGGAAAATTGCTCCAACATCTTTAAAAATACCAATGTAGAGATGGGATAGCCATTGCTTGGGCGTGTAGAGAGCTGCATAGAGTACATACCCATAGGGTTCAGGTATGTCTTTACTTACCCAAGCAGTGCCTCCCTGTCTACACTGCTATTTATACCTGGGCTAGGAGGTCATGTAGTATACGTACTCTACATGCCACTTAAAGGAGTGTGCAGTGCAGACGTACCATTAGATCTGTGGTGCACATCAAGTCCATATTGAACCCTGGGTAATTACTCAGGTGACTAGCCTGCACATCAAGGAAGTGCACTCAGAAAACAGGTGGTGAGTTTCTGCTCAAGAAAATCTCAGGACTTGGTAGGTGCATTAGTAGATATTAGAACAAGTTTTCACTTTCAATTAAATGTTTTAAATACAAATCTCAGAGGTAAGCATATTTTCCCTCCTGTTTGGTCACTCCTATGCCCTAAGAAGACTGTATGAAGCCCCAGGACTGGGAGAGCAGAGCTGTTGTAGAATGATGTAGGTTTACTGGCATACTTGAATGGTAGAAGCCTAACATCACCTGTCTGTGCTATGTCTGGCTCAAATCAGTAGTCTAAGGCTTCCACTTTCATGAGAACTAAATTCATTCACAAAATAAAAAGAAAATCATTCCGTCAAAGAGCACATTCCCTTCTGCAGCCTGTTCCTCAGCTGTAGGTATCAGGCATACTCACCGTGTGAGTCTGAAAGTGTTTGATTTTCCTTGAACATCTGAATTCAGATGTAGTAAATTAATCAGGATTATTTATATTCCTTGATCGATGATTTTTTAAAATGTTTTTTGAATAGCAATCGGAGATTGATTTAATTTCACAATCAAAACAGTATATCACCTATGATAGCTTTGGGATTCACATATGGACAATTTATAACATCAGTCAATCATTTTCAATCCTCTTATTACTACCAATTCTATTGTTACTAGCAAAGGCACTTGATCCCGTGGATCTTTCATGACAGGATCCCTACAACAGCTGCTCATGCTGTGTAATGGATAACCACAGAAGGCCAAATACTGAAAACCTTATTTGCTCCTTACTCAGGTAAAACTTTAGTGATTTCATTGAGAGAGTTCTGTCCAAGAACTGAGTAAAAACCAAGGCCATTGATTTCAGTGGGGCTTCACACATGTACAAAGTTCCACCCACATTGATCTCATTGCAGGACGGGGGCCTAAATAAGGACCAAAGAATATTGCCCAAAATGATTCCCCTCACATTTTGGTTTTGAAGGCATGACCAGAAAACCAGGTAGGGCTGTGGACTGCATGAGTAATCTTGTGCAGTCACTAAGGGTATGTCCACACTCCAATTGCAGGCTGTTATTGCAGATCATGTAGCTATACTTCAGCCTGCTTTAATCAACCTAGTTCACGTACTATAGTAGTGCAGCCACAACAGCACAGGCTCTAGGGCAGGCTAGCCACCTGAGTAATTACCCTGCGTTTCATGAAGGCTTATGAAGCCTGCACCGCTGCAGCTGAACTGCTCTGGTACCCCAGCTAGCAAGACGAAAGCTCGTTCAGGTATGGCTACACATGCTGCAATCATACCCCAGGATCGCAGTGTACATACCCCTACTCCCTCTGTGCCTCAGTCCCCATTCTGTAAAATGGGGACATAGGTGCTGGAACTAGGGGCACTGGGGGTGCTGCCGCACCCCCTGGCTTGAAGTGATTTCCATCATATACAGGGTGTACAGTTTGGTTCAGTGGCTCTCAGCACCCCCATGATAGAAATTGTTCCAGCACCTCTGTGGGGATAATTCTCTACCTCACAGGGGTGTTGTGAGAAAACATAGAGCTCAGAAACTATGATTATAGGAGCCACGTAAGTAAAGTAGGTGGATAGATACAGACAAAATAAAGAAAATAAATCTTAGCTGAAGTCTCTCAAGAACCTCAGCCAGTTTGACTCAACACTCAATAGTTTGGCTACCAGCTCAACTCTCAGTTTGGTTAAGACTTGCAAGATTTCAATGGGACTTTAACATGTGCCTAAAGCTATGTATGTGTTTAATTGCTCTTCCTGAAGGGATGCTTTCCTGAATTGAGACTGCTGTGAACACTACGAAGTACAGAGGAGCTTCCCCCCCTGCTCCAGTTCTGCCTTCCAATTCACCGTCATTTAGATGACATGCCCTAGCTTCATCGGATGCATGGAGTGGAAAATACAGTAGGCGGGTATATATACACAGCACGTGAAAAGATGGGAGTTGCCTTACCAAGTGGGAGATCAGTGCTAACGAGACAATTCAATTAAAGTGGAAGTGGGCTATTCTCAACAGTAGAACACCAAGGGAGGAAAAATCACTCTTATAGTGGTAATGAGGCCAACGTAATCAGGATGGCCCATTTCAAATGTACACCACATCCTTCCATTGGTGCGCACCTAGTGAGTTAGTGAATAAAATCTATCATACTCGGGGTGTGATTTTTTTAAGCTCATAACTCAGTCAAATCAAAACCAGTTTTCTGCAGAACAAGGTCATATCCTCCTCCTTGCCAAATTTCAACTTTCAAATCATAGCAATTTCAGGTGAAAAGGTTTTCAAACAGACACACATGTACATTTTAATCATGGGAAAGGTTTATTTTTTCCTTGTATTGCAAATTTACTGAACTGTTTTTACTCAAACTTTAAGGTGGAAAAGTCACTTCTGGACAGAAACTAATCATGGAAAATTTTGGCCTGAAAAATGAAAGTTTCAGAAAGTTATGGGAAAACAGGGGGCTAGCACTGAAACTGCTACATACACATAATCATAATGGTCACTGCCAGGTAAGGGCCTGCTGTAAGGTCAAAACTAGATCCCTAGTTCCCATTATTCACTTAGGCCACCTGCATCACAGTCCACTCATCCGAGTTATTCAAGGAATGAGAAAGCAGCTCTTCAGAAACCCAGCTGCTAAAGCATAGTAGTAGCTGAACTTCTCACTCTGCTGGAGTAAGTCTCTTTATAACTTGTTTCAGAGTAGCAGCCATGTTAGTCTGTATCTGCAAAAAGAACAGGAGCACTGTGGCACCTTAGAGACTAACCAATTTATTAGAGCATAACGTTTCGTGGGCTACAGCCCACTTCATCGGATGCATAGAATGGAACTTATAGTAAGAAGACATATATATATACATACACACTGTGACAGACCCAGACCAATTGGGTACAGGAGTCTGGTCGAAGGCAAATATACTGGCCATCGGACAAACAGTTTTCTGTTCCCTGAGTGACCAGAGCAGGGGCTGTAATAGAGCAATCAAGAACCTGCTAGAACCAATTAAGATAGGCAAGCTAATTAAGACACCTGGAGCCAATTAAGAACATACTAGACTCAATTATGGCAGGCAGACTAATCAGGACACCTGGTTTAAAAAGGACCTCCCATCAGTTAGGGGAGGGTGTGCAAGGAGTGAGAAGGTGTGCTGCTGGAGGATTGAGGAGTAGAAGTGTGATCAGGCTACAGGAGGAAGATCCTGTGGTGAGGGTAAAGAAGGTGTTGAGAGGAGGCCATGGGGAAGTAGCCCAGGGAGTTGTAGCTGTCACACAGCTGTTAAAAGAGACACTGTAGACAGTTGCAATCCACAGGGCCCTGGGCTTGAACCCAGAGTAGAGGGTGGGCCCAGGTTCCCCCCATCCCCCTCAACTCCCTATTTGAGACAAAAGGAGGTGACCTGGACTGTGGGTCCCACCAGAGGGGAAGGTCCCTGGCCTATCCCCCGACCCACTAGGTGGGTCAGCAGAGACTGTGGGGATTGTTCTCCTCCCTTTCCCCATGCTGGCCAGTGATGAGGTTAGCTGAGTGAATGGCAGGTTTGAGCCACTAGCAAAAGTGGCCCAACTGAGGGCTGCCGTGAATCTCTGAGACAAGCCAATCTGCCAATAAGCGCAGGACCCACCAAGGCAGAGGAGGAACTTTGTCACAATACATACAGAGAAGGTGGAAGTTGCCATACAAACTGTAAGAGACTAATTAATTAAGATAAGCTATTATCAGCTGGAGAAAAAATTTTTTGTAGTGATAATCAAGATGGCCCATTTAGACAGTTGACAAGAAGGTGTGAGGGAAAGAGATTCAATCTGTGTAATGACCCAGCCACTCCCAGTCTCTATCTAAACCCAAGTTAATGGTATCTAGTTTGCATATTAATTCAAGCTCAGCAGTTTCTTGTTGGAGTCTGTTCTTGAAGCTTTTCTGTTGCATAATTGCCTCCCTTAAATCTTTTACTGAGTGGCCAGAAAGGTTGAAGTGTTCTCCTACTGGTTTTTGAATGTTATGATTCCTGATGTCAGATTTGTGTCCATTTATTCTTTTGTGTAGAGACTGTCCGGTTTGGCCAATGTATATGGCAGAGGGGCATTGTTGGCACATGATGGCATATATCCAGAAGCTCATTATTGGGGGGAGGGATAGCTCAGTAGTTTGAGCATTGGCCTGCTAAATTTAGGGTTGTGAGTTCAATCCCTGAATTGGCCATTTAGGGATCTGGGGCAAAAATTGGGGATTGGTCCTGCAGGGGGTTGGACTAGATGGCCTCCTGAGGTCCCTTCCAACTCTGAAATTCTATGATATAACTATATGCAAGTCCTAATCTGGAATCCTGAAATGCACTATAGCTATTAATTATGCTGCAGCTGAGGTGGGACCCAGCATTCCTCTTAATACCTCTTGAAGCTTTCCTCCTATGGGGAGGGGGGTGATGATGATGATAATCAAGCTGGCTACTGAAAACCACAATATTCCCTATTCCAAATGTTTTCTTGCACAAGCTGTCCCTAGATCCTGTTTATGTTCCCAAGGAACAGAAATAGTGACAGCATGCAGCTTTTGCAAGGCCTTGCCCAAACAATTCTTTCTATAAAGATACAATTCTCTGTGAAGGCAGCTCTGAGGCTGATATTCTCTGAGTATCACTCAGAACACAGCTTGAGGACTTTGCTTATACTTTTTACAAGTCATTGTAGCATATAAGCCTCTCCCCATTCCTTTCAAGGTTCATAATGCTCTGATCTTCGCAGCCCCACTACTCCTGTTGAATGATATCATCTCCCATGGCTCAAATTATCTTTAGTGCATAAAATGATGATACCTGTTAAGAAGCAGGTTCTAGCATATAATCACAGCAGCACCTTCACATTTGCTCTGGTTTAACACAGAAACTTACATCAATAAATGTTTCATTGTGACGGGTGTTTCAGTGCAGTGACAAACTGGGTGGATAAAGGAAATGTGGCGGATATAATTTGTTTGGATTTTAGCAAGGCCTTTGACACTGTACCACACAGGAAGCTCATAGAGAGACTACAGAATTATGGTCTGGATAATAATACAATAAGGTGGATAAAAACTGTCTGACAGAAAGGAAGCAATGAGTTATTAATCAGTGATGTTAGATGAGAATGGAGGGAGGAATCTACTCAGATGCCACAGTGATAGGTGCCAGGACCATTATTATTAAACAGATTTGTTAAAGACCAAGAAAGGAATTTAAAATTTCAGTAGTGATCAGATTGGTAGATGACTCAAAGATAAGACATATACCAAATACAGACAGAGAACACAGATCAAAACTGCACTGACTTCAGCATAACTGAGGTATGGCTGGGTCAGAATGGAATCCTATTTCACGTGAATCAAAAGCAAAAAACTCTATTAAATATAGATGCTGTAGAAGTCCAGACATTCAGAATCTAGGATTTCACAACCAACTCTGCTCCTTTGTGAATGAACATTACAAGAAGAATTTTTATCACACTACTTCCAACCAGGGTACTGACCACTAGTGGGCATTCAAGATACCTTGTCATTTTTCCTAACAATAGGATTTTAGCTCTGGTGTCATGGTCAAATTTTAACTCAAGTAATTCCATTCCACTTCCTTAAATTCTCTGGCAGTTTCATTTGGATACAGTATTCTTTTCTACTCCCTTTGTTAAGCTGTTGTGTAGTATGGCTAGGTACTGTTAGTTGCTGTTTCATGCCACAGGAGGTTGTGTTTCTATGATAGTGTTTCTTTTATATTTCTTATTTACAGCAAAGGGATATCGTGAAACTTAATCAGTTAGTGCTGTTGTGGTGGCCTCTTACCTGGGTATGCCAGAAGGAAGGGAGAGGTTACAAGGAGCCCCATGTAGGAAACAGATATAAACTGGCTGCAAGCACTCTGGACAGTACAGAAGAGGGCAGTAGAGCTGCCAGAAGTACTTGCCACCCCAGAGGAAGCATGTGTAGGTGGGGCCCGGGCATGCCCACAGCCTTACGCCTGTGTGTCAGCTAGCACTGAAGGTAGTGCTTGTTATGCTTTTCTACAGACGCATCAAATGTTGCTGCTCAATGAATTTTTCCCAGTGTCCTAGAGACATTGTACCTTAAACAGATATAATACCCCCAGCCATCACTACACAGCGAGTACTTCTCCCTCTTCCATTCCCAGTACAGTTTGGCCTCCAAGAGACACAATCTGTCCCCTAATGTCCGTGAACCAGTTTGAGATCTTAGATGAAAAGTGACACAAATGTTATAACTGTGTAATGAAAGGCCCTAGTGCAATGCATACATAGATAGGGTCAAAACAAGAATCTTAACTCCCTAAGTGTTGTGCAATTAAACTCTAAACCTTAACATTCAGAGAATAAACTTGGAGAAATAAGATAGGGATAAGACTTATTAGGTCCCAGGCATTCCATTTCCCCTGCCAATGTGGGAATGTTCCCTTCTATAACACATTATCTAGAATTCCATCCAGCCTAGTTTTAAAATGTCCCAACAAGTGATGGGGCTTCCACCACTTCCCTTGGTGGGAAAGCTCTAAGCCTAAAATGACTTAGTGTTCGGGAGCGGTTCATGATTGAGATTCTGCCCAAATTTTCTCATCCTTAATTTAATCCTAGTTGTATCCCCTAGAACATATGCACCAACATTTTTTATTTATTTGCATTTAATTTCCTTTGTTTTTTAATTATCTTCAAAAATAGTTGTTTTTCTTCAGACTTAAAAAAAAATTACCTCTGGGCTGCGAACAAGCATGAGACAGTGTCAACTCAAACATAAGTGTGTGAGAAGTTGCTTAGGTGGAAAATAGTGATGATGAAGAAGGAACCTTGGGAGTAACTATTGATAAACTGAACAAGAATTTTTAGTGCAACGCCACTAGAAAAAAATCCATCCTGGGATTATACAGAGGTTAGAGAGAGAGTGTGGTTATATTACCCTTTCATATTGTTTTGGTAAGATCACAGATGAAATACTGTGAGTGCTGATCACCAGACTTCCAAAATTACATTGAGTAGAGAGAGAGAGGATTCAAAGGTCAGTCAAAATTATATGACGTCTTAAAAGTCTGATAGTCATTGCAGGAACTAAATTTGGCTAATTTACAAGACACACAAGAACTGCCATACTGGGTCGGACCAAAGGTCCATCTAGCTCAATATCCTATCTTCCAACCGTTGCCAATGCCAGGTGCCCCAGAGCCAATGAACAGAACAGGTAATCATCAAGTGGTCCATTCCTTGTCGCCCATTCCCAGCATCTGGCCAACAGAGGCTAGGGACACCATCCCTGCCCATCCTAGCAAATAGCCATTGATGGACCTTTTGACATATGGGTCAAATCCTAAAGATCTTAGTCCGAGCTCCCACTAAAATCATTGAGGAGCTGATCCAAAGCCTGTTAAAGTCAATGAGAGTATTTCCACTGACTTCAGTGTTCTTTGGATCAGGCCCTGAGTAAGGAACTCAAGGTTTTGCCCTGTAAGATGGGACATGACAACTTTAAAAAAAATATTGTGAGTTTAGAAGAACTGGCTGAGCAGGGGCATCATATTGATTTTCCAACTGGTCAATGATGAGAGCTCTGTCCTTTTCTAATGCTAAAGCAGTGCTATGGCTTGCCACACTCGGCACTGCACACAGCTAAGACGCTTGCTAACATACCAATTTAGCCCAGGACTGTCAGAGAACCCAAAACTACTGGCAACTTTAGAAATGCTTCATTAACTCCCCAGGCCCATATCCATTATGTGTGCTTTATTGATGAAGTCCACTAGTCTGGGGTTTTTCTGAAAGAGTCTAAAGCAGATTTAACACAGCCCACAAAGAATATCGGTGGCAGAGCATACCACATAAGGTTAAAGATGCCTCTGTGGATCTCGGGCTACACTTAATACAACAAAAGATTTTACTCAAAATGCACTGGCTACCACGGAGGTTGCACAAGATAAAGGCCTTATTCTCTGATATTTGTTGGTGCTGTAATAAAGCAAGAGGAATGCTGATGCATATGCTATGAGACTGTCTAACAGTCATCCAGCTGTGGAAAGAGGTAGACATGAAAGTTAAAACAATGCTTGCTTTCAACAGCCAAACTTCTGCAGAAAATTATATTATCCTAGAATATTTACCTGACAAGCTGGGTTTAACTCCACCAAAAAGATTGGGTTTTGAGGGCTCCAATGATTACCAAGCACATGGTTTTACAGAAATGGAAAAGGAGGCTTATGTCCAGAATAGAGCAGTGGTATTCAGACTTGTCTGAGCAGTCATTTTAAAGAATAGTTTATCACTGCAGAGATCAGTTATATGAATTCGAAGATATCTGGCCTCTGTTTCTAGATACATTTAGATAAAAAACTTTGAGACTGCTCAAGGAATTCCAGGCCTCCATTCCACATAACTCCCTCCTCTTTCCATCTCACCGTGACCTCTCCCTATTCATGGACATCTTCTCCTAATTTATTACCGTAACCCCTACATCTATGTAGTGTTGTCTGGTCTTCTATTGTCGAGTCCCGTGGCTCTCAACCTTTCCAGACTACTGTACCCCTTTCAGGAGTCTGATTTGGCTTGCATACCCCCAAGTTTCACCTCATGTAAAATTACTTGCTTACAAAATCAGACAAAAATACAAAAGTGGCACAGCATAATACTACTGAGAAATTGCTTGCTTCCTCATTTTTACCATATAATTATAAAAAAAATAATTTGGAATGTAAATATTGTACTTACATTTCAGTGTATGGTGTATAGAGCAGTATAAACAAAGTTATTGTCTGTATGAAATTTTAGTTTGTACTGACTTTGATAGTGCTTTTTATGTAGCCTGTTGTAAAACTAGGTAAATATCTAGATGAGTTGATGTAACCCCTGGAAGACCTCTGAGTACCCCCAGGGGTATGCGTACCTCTGGTTGAGAACCACTGGTCTAGTCTTGCAGCTTTGACAAGTTGTAAAATGGCATAATTCTTTTGGAGAGCCCATGAAGCATATTATATTCAGAAGCATACCCAAGCTATAAATCCTTTTTGTACTTCTAATTTATGAAAATTAATAAAAAATAAAATCACACAAATTGTTTTGGTAAATCAAGATTTGGGTCAAATTCAGAATTCAAACCAGGGATAGTTATGTGCCATTCAGCTGGAGACAGTGTAGTTGTTTTCAGTTACACATGGGCTGCATTTTGGCCTTAGTACAGGCAGAAACACAAACCAGATATACACTTTATCTTGGGCACATCACATATTCTTTTGCCACTAGGCCATTAAATCTAAAGTCTGAGGCCAGCTTCATCTTGCACAATACAAAAAGCCATGCCCAGAGATTTAGCATTGTTCCAGTTTATATAACTGCAGTTTTAGAGTTTGAGGCCTGGGGAACAATATCTTATTGTATTAGGAGACTGAGACTCAATCTTACAGTGACATTGTCAGCATAAAAACACTTTCATACATCTCACAGATCTTTGGGTGAGCTTTTCAAATAAATTAATGGGAATTAGGCTTCCAAATCCTCTAGACAGTCTGGAAAATTTGACCTTTAATCTTTAAATGTAACCCACCAACATGAGCCCCCTCATATTTTTCAGCACACTCCACACACAGGGACGCAATCACCCATAAGTGGTGAAATTCAGACCCACTTTTGAACTTCCCAAAAGTTTGGGGAAATTTGGCTCTTGTGCTTTGGCTCGGGCTCAGGTCTATTCTACATTTCTTAGGGGAAACAACACAGAAAAGAGAAATTACCAGCAAGCATTCATATTGGCACCAATGCTAAAACAAAATAATAGGCTGAAGTTGGGGCAATGGTCATCTGAGTTCAGAAATTAGTATAAACATACAAACAAACAAACAAACAACTCTTTTGATTGACAATCGTTCCCTGGAACAGTTAACCACTTCAGTTAAGCAACAAAATAATCACTAGATTTAAGGACCAATTAATAGGTTCAGGGAAAGAGTAAAATAGGCCCATTCTTGCTGGAGGCAGAGAGGGTGGAATACTTAAGAGCTTTGCAGGACTGGGACCAGAGTGCTCAGCATCTTGCTGGACTGATCCCATTGAGATGATTCCTGCATATATTCCAGGAATCATGGTCCTGATTCTCCATTATCTTGCATCTTGTGTAATCACTTACACCTATGCAACTTTTACCCACTTTGAACATGTGGGATAACTATAGAGGATAGAAGGCAGGTGAGAAATTGACCCAGTAAGTCTGCTGTCCCTGATTGATTGATCAATACTAAGAACAGCTGAGATTGAACATCACTTTGGATCCACTTGCACCTCAAAAAGAACCAGACTTAAAATATAAGAGATGATATCAGAGAGTTAAACTTGTATATCCAATCTTACCTGTTCTATATTTTATATTTCAAGTAGGGCTGTCGATTAATCACAGTTAACTCACATGATTAACTCAAATTTCACTGTGATTAAAAAAATTATTGTGATTAATCACACTGTTAAACAATAGAATGCCAATTGAAATTTATTAAATATTTTGGGATGTTTTTGTACATTTTCAAATTTATTGATTATAGCACAGGCTACAAAGTGTACAGTGCTCACTTTATGTTATTATGTTTTATTACAAATATTTGCACTGTAAAAAGAAACAAAAGAAATAGTATTTTTCAATTCACCTCATACAAGTACTGTAGTGCAATCTCTTTGTCATGAAAGTGCAACTTACAAATGTAGATTTTTTTTGTTACATAAGTGCACTCAAAAACAAAACAATATAAACGTTTAGAGCCTATAAATCCATTCAGTCCTACTTCTTGTTCAGCCAGTCGCTAAGACAAATAAGTTTGTTTACATTTAAGGGATATATTGCTGATTCCTTCTTATTTACAGTGTCACCTGAAAGTAAAAACAGGCGTTGGCATAGCACTTTTGTAGCAAGTGTTGCAAGGTATTTACGTGCCAGATATGCTAAACATTCATATGCCCCTTCATGCTTCGGCCACCATTCCAGAGGACATGCTTCCATGCTGATGATGCTCATTAGAAAAACAATGCATTAATTAAATTTGTGGCTGAACTCCTTGGGGGAGAACTGTACATCTCATGTTCTGTTTTACCTGCATTCTGCCATATATTTCATGTTATAGCAGTCTCAGATGATGACCCAGCTCAAGTTCATTTTAAGAACATTTTCACAGCAGATTTGACAAACAGCAAAGAAAATACCAATGTGAGATTTCAAAAGATAGATACAGCACTCGACCCAAGGTTTAAGAATCTGAAGTGCCTTCCAAAATCTGAGAGGGACGAGGTATGGAGAATGCTTTCAGATGTTTTAAAAGACCAACACTCCAATGTGTACACTATAGAACCCAAACCACCAAAAAAGAAAATCAACTTTCTGTTGGTGGCATCTGACTCAATGATGAAAATGAACATGAGTCAGTCCGCTCTGCTTTGGATTGTTATTGAGCAGAACCTGTCATCAGCATGGACGCATATCTTCTGGAATGGTGGTTGAATCATGAAGGGACATATGAATCTTTAGCATATCTGGCACATAAATATCTTGCAATGCCGGCTACAACAGTGCCATGCAAACGCCTGTTCTCACTTTCAGGTGACATTGTAAACAAGACGTGGGCAGCATTATCTCCTGCAAATTGTAACCAAACTTGTTTGTCTGAGCGATTGGCTGAAGTAGGACTGAGTGGACTTTTAGGTTCTAAAGTTTTACATTGTTTTATTTTGGAATGCAGTTATTCTTTGTACATAATTATACATTTGTAAGTTCAACTTTCATTATAGAGAGATTGCACTACCGTACTTGTATTAGGTGAATTGAAATAAACTATATCCTTTGCTTTTTACAGTGCAAATATTTGTAATAAATATAAAGTGAGCACTGTACACTTTGTATTCTGTTTCAGAGTGGCAGCCATGTTAGTGTGTATCCACAAAAAGAACAGGAGTTCTTGTGGCACCTTAGAGACTATCAAATTTATTAGATCATAAGCTTTCATGAGCTACAGCCCACTTCATCGGATGCAGAGAATGGAACATATAGGAAGAAGATATATATTCAAATACAGATAAGGTGGAAATTGCCCTACAAACTGTAAGAGGCTAATTAATTAAGATGAGCTATTAACAGCAGGAGAAAAAAACTTTTGCAGTGATAATCAAGATGGCCCATTTAGACAGTTGAAAAGAAGGTGTGAGGATACTTAACATGGGGAAAGAGATTCAATCTGTGTAATAACCCAGCCACTCCCAGTCTCTATTCAAACCCAAGTTAATGGTATCTAGTTTGCATATTAATTCAAGCTCAGCAGTTTCTACTTGGAGTCTGTTTTTGAAGCTTTTCTGTTGCAAAATTGCCACCCTTAAGTCTTTTACTGAGTGGCCAGAGAGGTTGAAGTGTTCTCCTACCGGTTTTTGAATGTTATGATTCCTGATATCAGACTTGTGTCCATTTATTCTTTTGCATAGAGACTGTCCGGTTTGGCCAATGTACATGGCAGAGGGGCATTGCTGGCACATATCACATTGGTAGATGTGCAGGTAAAGGAGCCCCTGATGGCGTGGCTAATGTGATTAGGTCCTATGATGGTGTCACTTGAATAAATATGTGTAAGCCCGATGCCAACTCGGTCCACATATTTATTCAAGTAAGTAATCTAGCTAGAAAATTGCGTTAGATTTTCTTTTGTTTAATGGCTTGTAAAATAAGCTGTGCTGGAGGGAATGTGTATTCCTGTTTTTGTATCTTTTTGTAACTTAAGGTTTTGCCTAGAGAGATTCTCTATGTTTTGAATCTGATTACCCTGTAAAGTATTTACCATCCTAATTTTACAGAGGTGATTCTTTTACCTTTTCTGTAATTAAAATTCTTCTTTTCAGAACCTGATTAATTTTTCATTGTTCTTAAGATCCAAGAGTTTGGGTCTGTGTTCACCTGTACAAACTGGTGAGAATTATGATCAAGCCTTCCCCAGGAAACGGGTTGTTGGGCTTGGGGGGTGGATATTTTGGGGGAAGACATCTCCAAGTGGTCTCTTTCCCTGTTCTTTGTTTAAAACGCTTGGTGGTGGCAGTGTACTGTTCGAGACCAAGGCAAAGTTTGTACACTAGGGAAGTTTTTAACCTAAGATGGTACGAATAAGCTGAGGGGGTCTTTCATGCAGATCCTCACATCTGTACCCTAGAGTTCAGAGTGGGGAAAGAACCTTAACAGCATCCGATGAAGTGAGCTGTAGCCCACGAAAGCTTATGCTCTAATAAATTTATTAGTCTCTAAGGTGCCACAAGTATTCCTGTTCTTTTTGTATTCTGTGTTGTAACTGAAATCAATACATTTGAAAACATACAAAAATATTTAAATAAATGGTATTCTATTATTTAACAGTGTGATTAATCACATAATTTTTAATCGCATGATTAATTGCAATTCATGTTTTTAATTATTTCTGTTTTCTTTAAATTAGGACTGTCAAGCAATCAAATTCATCCCTGGTGATCAATGAAACTACAGAGATAGAACCAGCCTAACATTTTAAAATAATACTAAAGTTGTGACAAGCAAGAACTATGAAAAGCAAGAAAATGCAAAGTTAAGATTTGTCATATTAGTGTGAATGCCGGAGCAGGGACAACAAAGCCATATGCTAAAAATCTGTCTGAATATTATCATGGCAGGGCGAGAAAAATTAAGGTCTATGCATGGTGGCTAGATGTCTAAATAAAATAATGACTCCATCATTTTCAAGTCTTTTCCAAAATATCAGAAGTGATTAGAACACATTATGGACCAGTCACTTGCCAAGTTTCATGTTTGAAATCAAAGCTGTTTTTGAATTTCATGAGCAACAAAAAAGCATTTTAAAACCGGTAACCTTCAGTTGTGTGGGTATAAGGAAATAGCAGCCAGTCTGATTTTTTTGAACACTCCTGACCTAAAACTTCTGTACTAACACTAAGCAGAGGACAAATATTTAAGAGCAAGGTGGAAATGCAATGAGAGTGCTATTCACTGATAAAATGAAGAAAGTACATATTGCATGACCAGGCTTTTTATTCCATTGAGGGGTTATGTAGGTATAACATCATCAGTGATATTTCAGAGGTTTATGATGTCACCAGAAAACTATAGCCAAGTGACATGTTTTGATGTGTTTATAATTTTTATATAGATAGCTAAACTAGAAAGAATTTAATCCAAAGATATGGAGAAAAAACTAAAATTTTAAGGGTGGACAAGGCTGGCAAGGGCTCAGGGTGACTTCCCTTCACTCCCACTCAGGAGGGGCTGATGACAATTGCAGTCTTTGTGCTCACCATAAAGATGAGATGGGCCAGAGCTGGCTAGCCATGGACAGAAGTTCACTCTTAGAATCATAGAATCATAGAATCATAGAATATAAGGGTTGGAAGGGACCCCAGAAGGTCATCTAGTCCAACCCCCTGTTCAAAGCAGGACCAATTCCCAGTTAAATCATCCCAGCCAGGGCTTTGTCAAGCCTGACCTTAAAAACCTCCAAGTAAGGAGATTCCACCACCTCCCTAGGTAACGCATTCCAGTGTTTCACCACCCTCATAGTGAAAAAGTTTTTCCTAATATCCAATCTAAACCTCCCCCACTGTAACTTGAGACCATTACTCCTCGTTCTGTCATCTGATACCATTGAGAACAGTCTAGAGCCATCCTCTTTGGAACCCCCTTTCAGGTAGTTGAAAACAGCTATCAAATCCCCCCTCATTCTTCTCTTCTGCAGGCTAAACAATCCCAGCTCCCTCAGCCTCTCCTCATAACTCATGTGTTCCAGTCCCCTAATCATTTTTGTTGCCCTTCGCTGGACTCTCTCCAATTTATCCACATCCTTCTTGAAGTGTGGGGCCCAAAACTGGACACAGTACTCCAGATGAGGCCTCACCAATGTCGAATAGAGGGGAACGATCACGTCCCTCGATCTGCTCGCTATGCCCCTACTTATACATCCCAAAATGCCATTGGCCTTCTTGGCAACAAGGGCACACTGCTGACTCATATCCAGCTTCTCGTCCACTGTCACCCCTAGGTCCTTTTCCGCAGAACTGCTGCCTAGCCATTCGGTCCCTAGTCTGTAGCTGTGCATTGGGTTCTTCCGTCCTAAGTGCAGGACCCTGCACTTATCCTTATTGAACCTCATCAGATTTCTTTTGGCCCAATCCTCCAATTTGTCTAGGTCCTTCTGTATCCTATCCCTGTATCTTCCCCAACCCCCCACCACCGCACGCTCAGGAACGCCACAATGTCCCCTGGAGTTCCCTCTGATGTGTTTTTTCAGGTCCACTTTACACCACCACCAATATGGGGGAGTGTCCATGAGACACAATCTGGACCTACATCTTCCGTTGTGGATGCACTTGCAAAAGAGGAGGAGCTTGCCAGGATAAAAACATCTTACATTAACGGCTTGAATATGCTATTCCACCCACGTAAAGTGTCTCCCTAATGACTGTTGTATTGCTATTTTGATCTATCAAGGAAAAAAATGTAATTTTATGATGTCAGATAACATAGGTAAGTTTTGGGATGACAGTTTAAAAGAAGACAAATGCCAGCATCCATATATAATATACATCTATATTGTTACCCGCTCAATTTATGGCACCCCGCCTCTACTCCACTGAAGGCTCAAGGCGTGACCCAATCAATTTAGGCACCCCCACTCTTTCCCTTTCGAGGGCTCAGGGTGTAAAGGACCTATCCTACCCACGGTGCTCAGAAAGAAACCCTCTCTCAGTGAAAGAGCCTTACACAGTTGTGCTCTAAACATCTATTTATTAGCAACACACACAGAATACATATACCAAGCAAATCTCTTATGCTCACCACTCCCAACAGACAGACAAATTTCACCTGATGGCCAGTCAGGATTCATTCATCGGGGTTCCCGGCAATGCCTCTGCAAGTCATGGTCGAGTAGAGGGTTCAGAGTTCCAGCAGCTTGATGTTGAATTGCAGTCCAGAAATTATTCCCAAAGAGCATTGTTTTTCATTTACATTATATAGATAAAACTAGTTCCCTCCTTCAAATTTACTAAACCTATCACATTATCCCACACTTCTAAATAACAAAAATTTTAAGCAATTACGCACTGGTATCTGTGTCCTCCTTCCTGCCTAAGTTCTTTACAATATTCTTTCATTACGCAGATGTATTTAAATTAACAAAAATAAGTCAAAAGAATATTACTATACAAAATAATACTGTATAATTTCTGGACCACATTTTGCCCTCATTACATTGTCTAACCCCACTAAAATCAATTGGGCACAATAACATGGAACAAACTGGCCAGCTATAAACAAAGTCTTTCCTCCAGTTTTCTCACAGTGCTTTATAATTGCATTCCCCTTTTTACAGATGGGTAAAATGATGCATTGAATGATTAAATGACTTGCCCAGCATTACCCAGTTAGTCAGCAGGAGACATGGGAACAGAACCAAGAAGTTTCAACTCCCAGTTCTCTAATTTAACCATTCGACCATACTGTCTCCCATTTTCTTGTCTTCCTCTTTTGACACAGCCTTTTGAGCTTTCCTGCAGCCCTATAACATTATTACCTTATATTTTCAAATCATGACTGAGCCCCCTGATTGGGCAATGCAGCAACACTCCCTCTTCTGAAACACAGCTCCAACCTAATTCAGGATTGTAACTCATTCACATAGTCTCAGCTCTGTCCTGTTTGACTGGAAGTCCTCATTACAGACAAACAACAAGGGTTGCTGGGTCCCTGACCTTCACAGGTACAAATATAGATCTTTCCAAATAATGTACTTAAAAACGCTTCTTTCATTGGCGAACTACAGGAGGAAAGTTGTTTCTTTTTTTGCTCTAAACCACAGACAGCCCAGGAGGAGGAAGCCCCACACAGTAAATGTGTACTGAACAGTTTCCTACCTCTGTGTGATGTAGAAAATCTCACTGTGTTAAGTGGAGTTCTACCAAGGCCACTTAAACACATTACCCTATTATACCCTGCATTTCTTTATTACTCTCCAAAGGCTAATGAAATGTTCCAGTGCCGTGTTTATGCTGGAGTACTTCTGGAAGGCAATACACTACTGATATTTCTCTTAAAGCAGTGGTTCTCAAACTGTGGTCCTAACGCCATTGGTAGGACACTTGCTGGTGGCCAGCAGAGAGCTGGCTGGCCACATGGCATTGGTTCACCTTATTTCCAGCTGCTAAACTGCATTAAAAAGGCAGCTAAAATACATGTAATACTTTACTCTTCCCTGTGAGCAACTGTGGTAGCTGTTGCAGAGAGGGCTATGCAACTGCAAACTGGAGGGGAGGGGAGCCACATGATTGCAAAGAGAAGGGGAGGTGATCACGAGACAAATGCCATCCCTTTGTATTGGAATGCTAAACTGTATTATACTGTTCAGCCACTAGGTGGTGCTGTGTATAAAATACCTTATTTAAACAAATCTCAGCCATACCCGGCAGAGCATTACAGGATGTTATGATGAACACATCTAGTATGTATAAGCAAGTTCTGAAGCCAGTCCACATCTGGTACAGGGACATGACACGGTGTCAGGAGTAAACTAAGAACAGAGACAGAAGGAACATCAAAAAAGGTTGCAGACAGAAGTAACAAAGCAACAAAGATTGCAGGATCTCATAAACATGCCTTTCTTCAATGCCCCAGAGAACTTCAGCTTTGACAAACCTTTATAATGGACAGACTTGAAGCACTATTTTGCAAGATTTCAAATTGCAAACAAACTCCACAAAGAAACTGGAGATATAAAGGTATCCTCTTTAATTTGTGCTATGGGGAAGCAAGAAGAGCATATCTTTAAATCCTTTGACTTTACTGATGACACATGGATGACTCTGAAATAGTTTTAGCTATGTATGATGCATACTTTATACCTCAGAGAAGTGTGGTTTATGCTAGTGCATGTTTCTACCAGAGAATTAAAAAATTAGGGGGAAATGTTGAATGTTTTAGAAGAGCTCTGCATATATTGGCTAAAAAAATGATTTGGGGAATGCAAAACATGAAAATATCAGAGACAGGCTGGTTATTGGGTTAACAGATAAAAACCTTTCACAGCAGCTACAACTAAAGAGAGATTTAACCCTAACCCTGGCTATTCAAAAGTCAAAGCTGTCTGAGCTGGTCAGACTGAAAAAACCAAGAGCAACTTGCCAAACCTGAAAAACACAAAATTAATTTAGAAAGTCTTAACAGATGCAAACTGAGTGCTAAAAGTCATTACTCATAAGACCCCTGAGGCAAGGAGAGAGAATGCCCAGGATAAGAGGGACAAATTCCAGCCTACATGCGCAAAATGTTGGAAAAAAATCATGACATGGTACACATCCAGCCAGAGATACATGGTGTAATAAATGCATGAAATATGGACATTTTGCAGCTGTTTGCCACACCAAAGCAGTCAAAGAATTGACTCATATTACAGACAATCAAGATCCATTTTTTCTGGGACCTATCATTTGTGATGTCATAGAGCCTGCCTAGAGAGTAAAACAGAATATACACAGCAAGACTACTGACTTTAAAATTGGCTCAGGAGCTGACATCACAGTCATCTCAGAAGGGACTTAAAGTCACCTTCAACCTCTCCCAGAGCTGAAGTCAGACACAGATCAGACTAGCCCTGGAATGCTATGGTCCAGTCTACCACAGAAACAACTTACAAAGACAAAAGTCATGCATTCAGAGTGTACAGATTAAAGGACCACAGAACAATAGCCTTTTCAGCCACAGCATGGCAGCCATGATGGGCCTAGTGAGAAAGGTTGAAGAACTCAGTGGAATATTTGGCGATACTGGACTTTTTAAAGGATACTGAGTACAAATAACCTTAAGAGACAATGCTGAACTATCTAGTGTGCCACCCCTCACAGGATTCCTATCCCCTTACTTCATAAAGTAGAAAATAAGTTAAAGAGAATGGAACAGTTTGGCATAATTGAGAAAATCTCTGAGCTAACAGCATAGTGTGCCTGTATGGTACTAGTTATAAAGAAAAATGGAAAATATAAATCTGTGTGGATCTTGAAAGACTTAATGAAACAGTTGTGAGAGAAAAATATATCCTTCCAATATTGAATTACTTCCTTTCCAATGTGAAAGGAGTGACAGTATTCCCCAAACAGGATGCCTGGAGCAGATTCTGGCAAATTCTTTTAGACAAATAGTGTTAAACTGACTACATTTATCACACCATTTGGGAGATTTTCCTTTCATAGATTACCTTTTAGAATTAACAGTTGTGACACGCTACACTGTGACGGTTACCGCTTTTACAAGACTATGATACATTTTATATAAAGTATGCCTTGTGAGGTATCACTTGAAAAGTCATAATTTGCTGAATATCATTATCCTGTTAAAATATATGTAGCGACACTCTATGCAGTTATAAGAGTCTACTGTGTGACTGTTACTGAAATATGTTGTAATTCTGGGTGACACCCACAAGTCAGTTTTTCAGAGACAAAGAGTCACTAGCACCACAGACAGGTGTTAAAGGGTCATCACCTATGTAAGTGGCCATCCTCCAGCAGGAGGGAAGGTATAAACAAAAAAATTACATCACAAGGACAATTCAAACCTCACATCAACAATGGACTGCATGTCACCATGACTCAGCAAGGATGTTTCTAGCACAAAAACTGAAGTATAAAGAAGGAGGAAAACAATTGACTTGACCTCTCCCCATCCCATCTCTCTGCTCATGACATCAACAACTCTCAAAAGAACTGAACTAAGGAAGAGTGGTCCCAGGCTGAAAGGAGGCTCAGCCTGTAAAATTTACAACCCGCATGAAAGACCCCCTAAGGTTATTCTTACCAGCTTAGGTTAAAAGCTTCCCAAGGTACAAACTTTGCCTTGGCCTTGAACAGTATGCTGCCACCACCAAGCGTTTTAAACAAAGAACAGGGAAAGAGACCACTTGGAGACGTCTTTCAGCAAAATATCCCCCCAAGCCCTGCACCCCTGGGGAAGGCTTGATAATAATCCTCACCAATTTGTACAGGTGAACACAGACCCAAACCCTTGGATCTTAAGAACAATGAAAAATCAATCAGGTTCTTAAAAGAAGAATTTTAATTAAAGAAAAGGTAAAAGAATCACCTCTGTAAAATCAGGATGGAAAATACTTTACAGGGTATTCAGATTCAAAACACAGAGGATCCCCCTCTGGGCAAAACCTTAAAGTTACAGAAAACAGGAATAAACCTCCCTCTTAACACAGGGAAAATTCACAAGAAAAACAAAAGATAAACTAATCCGCCTTGCCTGGCTTACCTATACTGGTTGCAATATTGGAGACTTGGATTAGGATGGGTTGGAGAAGATGGATTTCTGTCTGGCCTCTCTCGGTCCCAAGAGAGAACAAACACGTAAACAAAGAGCACAAACAAAAGCCTCCTCCCCCAGATTTGAAAGTATCTTGTTCCCTTATAGGTCCTTTGGGTCAGGTGCCAGCCAGGTTAGCTGAGCTTCTTAACCCTTTACAGGTAACAGGATGTTGCCTCTGGCCAGGAGGGATTTTATAGCACTGTATACAGAAAGGTAGTTACCCTTCCCTTTATATTTATGATGACAACAACAGTGTATGGTGAGAGAGAACTTTTTTGCTTTTAAATTCACTTAGCTTGATAACTTAGGTACTGGCATGTTTATTACTCTTTTATTTTCTTTTGTAACCAATCCTCACTCTTATGCATCATCACTTGTAATCACTTAAAATCTACCTTTCTGTAGTTAAGATAAAATAATAAGATAAGTTTATTTACAAGTATGTTTGGATTAGGGTGTGTGGGAAACTCCATTTTCGATAAGAAAGCTGGTGCATATATCATTTTCTTTTGATGAAATGACAGACTTTCTGTGAGCTTGCATTGTTCAGTAGTGTGCTGGACAGTACAAGAGGCATATTTCTGGGAGATAAGGCTGGGACTAAGAATTTGTGGGTGTAGCTCTGCAGTTTAATTAACGAGTGACTGGTCAGAGTGCTCATATATTTAGCTGGGAGTGAATCTGCATGCTGAAGGCTGTGTGACCAGGCCAGGACTGGATGTTCTAAAAGTAAAATAATGTAAAAGGTACCCCAGGCTAGAGAATTAAGGGTACACATCTGTTCAACAGTCCAGACTGTACCCTGGGTAACATCACATCAGTGCACCTAAAATTTTCCAAAGAAATATGGCAGAATTGTTAACAAACACAAGAGTAGTTGTTGTTTTCATAGATGATAAGTCTGGTATATGGATCTTTGACAGAAGAACACAACTAAACCCTCAATGAAATCCTAAGCCTAATCACGTAGTCTGGACTGAAGGTAAACAAGGAAAAATGCATTTTCTGCCTACACCACATTGAGCTTTTGGGACAGACAATACACAAAGATGGAATCAGTCCTAGGCCTGAAAAAATAAATGCAACTTGAGAATTGAAGGTACCAACTAATCTACCAGAACTGAGATGTGTAAAGGCGATGGTAAATTACCTTGGTTGATACCTACAAGATCTTTCTACAGTGACAAAACTACTGCATGAAGTGTTAAAGTCCAATACATTGTGGTTCTGGGAGCCAAATCAAGAAATTACCTTCAAAAAGGTAAAATAAGCTCCAGTTCTCAAGTACTATGACACGAACAATCCCATAATGATCAGTGTGGATGCAAGTAGATATGGATTAGGTGGTGTATTGTTACAACACAATGGACCTGAGTGGAAGCCAGTTGCTTTTTGCTCTCACACACTCACAGAAGCAGAAAAATGATATGCACAGATTGAAAAGGCGTGCCTGGCAACTGGATGCGCATGTGTGAATTTTTGGAGATATCTGTGTGGACCAAATTAATTTACACTGATAACAGACCATAAACCACTTGTAACCCTCATCAACGGAAAAGTCTTGGATCAAGCACTGCTGAGCTGCCAATGCCTATTGCTACGGCTAATGAGATTTAACCCAATTGCTAAATACATTCCTGGAAAAAATCTGGTAGCAATAGACCCTCTGTTACAGAGCCAAGCATCACACTCAACTACCTATGAGCTCGAATATGATGTAAAGGCATACGTGGATGCTGTGCATATATACAAACCAGTATCAGAAATGAGACTACTGCATCTACAAAAAGCAACCTCAAAAGACATGCAACTTCAGTAAGTTCTAAGTTACATTAGGGGTGGCTGGCCCAAGTAACAAAAGGACACTAAGGAAGTGGCAAGAGGTTGTGTTGTGTTGTGTGGACAATTAAGCAAGTCAAATGGACTCATGATTAAAGGCAGTTGCATCGTAATTCCAAATGAAATGAGAGGAGAAATCCTAAATCTCATCCATGGAGGACATCAAAGATTAACTCAATCCCATGAGTGGCCCAACAAGTGTGTTTGGCGGAGAGGCATCAGCAAGGCCGTAAAGAATAAAGTATCTGCATGTGAACTTTGCAGAACAAACAGACGAACATAACACAAAGAACTTTCAATAACAACACCACTATCAGCCAGACCTTGGAAGAGACGAGCTGCAGATTTTTGCAAATTCCCTCGTTGATGTGGACTATTTTTCCGGATATATAGAAATAATGTACTTGGGAGGCATAAAATGCCATAGTGTTATCAAGAGACTGAAGTGCACTTTTGCTCACTTCGGTATTCCAGAACAACTAGTGACGAACAATGGACCACAATTCACTGTTGCAGAATTTAAGTCATTCCGAATGAAATATGAGTTTGATCATATTACTAGCAGCTCATATTACCCACAGGCAAATGGAGAGGCTGAGACAGCTATACAGACAGCCAAGAAAATCCTACCACAGGAAGATCCATTCCTTGCTCTTCTGAGTTACAGATTAACATCAACAGTGGCTCCTGGATACAGTCCAGCACAACTCCTGAGAAGTCAAATCAGAACTACTGTTCCTATTTTGGAAAATAACCTATTTCAAAAATGGCCAGACATGAAGAGAGTACCAAATTGGATAGAAAGGCTAAAAGAGTTTATGACCATTTTTACAACAGACATCACTCAGAGAACTGCCAGGTCTAGAACCTGGTGACTGTGTTCAAATCAAATTGGATGAAGAAAGAGGATAGACAACTCCAGCTGTTGTAAAGAAAAAGAAGTTAGTGCCCAGATAATGTGATCGAAATCAACAGTGAGGACTTCAACCAAAACCATCCACATCTAGTTTGTTACTCAGAAAGCAATCAACAGAGGAGATTGTACAGATGGCAGACATAGAACAAGACGATGACATCTCTAGGATTCCAAACCAACCACAGCCAGTCATTGCAACTAATGGACAGCCAGATGACCATGTTTGTTATGAATTCGGGTTGTATAATTAGGAAACCAGTATGATTCAGAGACACTTAACAGACCAATACATACTGAACTTCAAAGACAGCATTATAGGGTAAATATGGTAAATTGTGATGTAGAATTTAAAGGGGGAGATGTAATAGAATGCTAAACTGTATTATACTGTTCAGCCACTAAGTGGAGCTGTGTGTAAAATACCTTATTTAAACAATCCTCACCCATAGCTGGTAGAGCATCTGGGGTGTATAAGCAAGCTCTGTAGCCAGACCACATCTGGTACAGAGACATGACACCTGTTAAGATGTGGTTGATACCATGGGAAAATTTGCGGATTCCTATCTTAAAGCTCCATAAATGTAATCCACTCCAAAAAGTTCTTAGGAGTGTGTCTGGATCATCATCACCTCCTCACACTGACTGTTTAATTAAAAATAGGGAGGTTCCTGAAACACGTCACCCTCAAAAGTTATTCCATATGTATTCTGCAAATGTTTCCCCCACATTATAAAATGGCCACAGCTTGAAAGGTAGAAACCAGAAAAACTAGACTGATGAAGATGTGGTGTGGTTTAAAGATAATTTGCACCAAAAAGAGTCAGGTTTGTGCCTTTTTTAACCCATGTCTTTGAAACATGGGGACTTGGAGGGAGGGAGATTTTTGCTTTAGAAGGGGTTTTTCTTACGTTAGAAATTTGGGTCTCATCTATCTCATTTTTCATAACATTCACTTTTTCTGAGGGACATCACTCATATTAGACCCAAATTTTCCTGCATTCCACACGCACTTGGTGTCCCCCATTTAATTGTTGAAAATTGCTTACGTCAGAATTCGTTTTTAGAAAAATCATGTAGGGGAGGTTATAGAGTTATTCACCCTAAAGGAAGAAATCCTAGAGCATTTTAAATTTCCTGCATGAATAATTTTTGTGGTTATCCTTTTGGATCTTTGTCACACATTACACCCCAAATTTGGGCCTTTGCACCTAAAGAGTTCTTTCCTGAAATACTCTATGCATGACCAGAGGATTAGTAGTACTTTGACTTCAGAATCGCCTTGCAAATTCAAATTCAAATGTAATTTATTAACAGAGTAAACATTTTTAGTCTTCTGATTGTTTGTTTCTAACAGTGTTTTGTGAACCTCTATTTGACTCAAATGCTTGAGTAACACTTGGGAGAAACAGAGCTCACTTAAAGAATCAACACAGCCTTCAATTAAGACTTGAGAAAGTTCACTGTCTACATCTGAGACTTCTAAGGATTTCCCAAGCACAACGAAGGAAGACCAATTTTGCCATTCTTAATATTTTAAGGCAGTGGTTTTCAACCTTTTTTCACTTGAGGACTCCTAAAAAAATTTGAATGGAAGTGTGGACCCCTTTGGAAATCTTAGACATAGTCTAAAGACCCCCAGGGGTCTTCAGACCACAGGTTGAAAACCACTGTTTTAAGGTAAAAAGAAGCAAGAGGGGAAAAACTTCAGGAACAAAATAAAGAGCATTTTCTTCTCACTACATGTATTGGGCTCCATCAAAAAATAAAGATTAGAAGGGAGGCAGCCCCAAAACAGAGCCCCCATTTCCAAGAAGAATTAAAACCATATGGCCACAAGTGGAGTTCCCACAGAACCTTAGTAAACCCACAAGAATGAGTACTGTTAATGGAAGACTAAATGTTAAACTAGACAGGGATACCAATGGTCTCTGCTGCATTTCAAGTTCTCAGAGCCCTTCCATGACTGGGAAGATTTAGACTTCTATAAATATATGATGGTAAAAACATAGCAAGGTCTTGATTCAATAATCTGGTTTAAATTGAATTTGGCGTGTCTAGTCATAGATAATTTCCACCTGGGGACCCTAAAGGTATCTTACATTATGCCTGTCAATACTTACTAAGTGCTCCCCCCAGAATACCAAAAATAGCCTGCATCTTGATAGTAGAAAAGCCCTTACATGACTGCAGTAGCTATGGAAAGAGTAGCATCATTTCAACTTCTGAGTGACACTATGGAGCAACAAAAGCAAACTATGATAAAGTATTATAATAGATCCTAAAAGGGACAATGTTACCCTTATATGAGGAGGGAAAACAAAATTCATGGAATATTCAGTTGCTCAGCTTCA
Organism: Caretta caretta; assembly: GCF_965140235.1. Taxonomy (NCBI): domain Eukaryota; kingdom Metazoa; phylum Chordata; order Testudines; family Cheloniidae; genus Caretta; species Caretta caretta. The sequence continues at coordinate 202,640,121 of NC_134206.1, forward strand.
GCACCAATGGGCAGCCTGACAGTCTCACCCTGAGCTAAGCAATCAAAATCCAAGAAAGATGGGACAAGCTGCATCTCAGTTAATCAGAATGTTCTTATGGAGTGGAACATTTGGGGAGCTATGGGGTATGGAGTTGTAAGAGGGAGAGTCAGGCAGATCTCTGTTCCTCAGATGAGAGAAGGAGCTTCCAGGAAACCAATGAGGAAAGGCAGGCCTGGGATACACATTGTCATAAAGCCATCCTTCCTCTTAGAATGGGGTCAGAGGGATTCCATAAGAAGAGGTTGCTGCAGGAAAATTTCTCTGGAGCCAGTTAGGGGAGAGAAACAGTCAAGGAGCTGGGTCACAGAAAAGGCAGGAGAGGCCAAGGAGGGAAGTGCTAAGCAAAACCTTAACTACTATTCTCAACCCCCTTCCTGCTAACCTATGACCCTCCAGGATGACGAGATTGGATCTTCCGCCTGGCCAACAGGGAGAGATGCCAGAAACTCTTTGAAATGGGTTGACCCAAGAAGTGACCCCCTCCCCCTCTTTCTGGGAAGGCAGTGGCACAGCAGGACAGGCTACTGAAACCACATGGTAAGGTGGGACCATGTTAGGGAAGGAGGAGCTGGAGAGCTAATGAAGGAAAACTGATCCTGGCCAAGAAATCTGCAACTTATTGACTTGTCCCTAATCAAGGAAAGGATAAGAGAGGTCATCTCAGACACCAAATCTGAAGAGCCTCAACTCTCTATTAGACTGCCCTAGGGGCCAAGCTACACATTGCTATATTTTACCTTGAAATGTAACTGCATAAGGCCTTAGGGTATCTAGAACAGTGGTTTCCAAACTTTTTGAGTCGCACCCCCCATTACCCCTATCATAATCTGCCTGTGCCCTTCCAAGAGCCAGGGGGCTGGAACCAGGGCCAGGAGCGGAGCAATGGCTGGGGCTGGAAGCTGGGACGCCGTTGGGAGCCAGGGGCCAGAGCTGCAGCTGGGGCCAGAAGCCAGGCTGGAACGAAGCTGGGGGCAGAGTGGGACAGGGTGGCACTCCCTCCCTGCTCCCTGTGGGGGCTGGCCTGAGCCCCCGAATGTTCTTCCATGCCCCCATAGGGTGGTGCCCCCCACAGTTTGGGGACCACTGTTCTAGAGCCTATAAAATTTAACAGCTGAAATGCATCAGCATTTGCCTCTGAGTTATGCAACAGAAAATTCAGTTCTGGAACTGCAGCCAGGAAAAATTGGAGAGGCATAGAAATGTCTGTGAGAGGGGGACCAAGTTAGGGTCATTCTAGTTGTATGTGAGTTTAATTAGATCAGGTAAAAGCCAGAAGAAGCAAGGTTCCCAGTGCAGAGACATGGAGCAGTTGAAGTGTTGTGAAAGTAAGTATGCAGGTACAGGCACGTGTACCTTTGGCCTGGTCTATACCTAAAACTTAGGGTGACCTAGCCACATCACTTAGGGCTGTGAAAGATTTTGCGTCCTGAGAACCAAAGTTAGGTTAAACTAACCTCAGCGTAGACATAATTAGGTTGATGGAAGGATTCTTCCATCAACCTAGGTACTGCCTCTCAGAGAGATGGATTACCTACACCAACGGAAAAGCCCCTTCCATCGATGTAGGAAGCATCTATGCTATGGTGCTATAGTGGTACAGCTGCAACACCGTAACTGTGCTGCTGTTGTGGCTGTAGTGCAGATATGGCCTTAGTGTGTAATGCTGCTTAGTGCAACTTTTGTAGCCACATCACCTTGTGTAGTCAACACATCTTTACTTCCTTTTTTATGGACCACCCAGTCATTCCTGGGTGAACTAAACAAAGTGCTTGATGCCCACATAGCACTAGTGGCTGGAGTGCCACCAGCATGTGCCTTCAGGGTTTGTGTTGCAGCTAGCACACATATCAACACTACCAAACTTCTTGCAGCACAGCTCACACTGGATCAGACCTATCAAAAACTATATGTGGGTCTGATTATAGCATAAATTACAGACAAGAAATGAGAACAAGCCTCAGTGTTTTGACTAGTTACAGCCAGACTGGTGTAGAAAAACTAGGAGAAACTAAATTATTGGGTATTACATTTATATAATCCATCGCCTTTCAGCAAGTGCCATTCCCAACCAGTTCTAAAACAAAGAGTGCACACTGTGGAGAGTGAAAAATTCACCTCTTACTGGGATCTGTCTTTATTTTAAAAAGAAAACAACAACCTAACAGAGTTCAGCTTAAACTTTCTCCCCAAATTTGGCTGCTCCTAGGATTCATCCCTCCAGATTGCTCAGCCCATACCCAACACCCTTTCTCTACAGAGCCATTTTCACCTGCTTTTGTGAACCAGCAGAATCCACTTAAACCTTTCAACAGAATCACTATCTGCAAACAGGGTGGAGACACTGCTGGCCTGTTACAGACCCCTCCCCTACTGCTTCGCCACTTGAGATCTCAAGGATCTTACACACCATCATGAATTTGAATACCCAACCCTCTCCAGGAGATAGGAAAGTATCATTAGTCCCATATTAGTGTTGGAGAAGTAACTGGCCAAAGGCCAAATATCAACCTGGAGCAGAACCCAGACCCCTGAATATCAAGTTTTTTTCCCTTTTAGTCCACTGAAAGTCTTTCCTTCTACTCCACTTTCCTTCATCAGTCCTGATGAATAGGATTCTGGAAGTGTCATCTCACAACTAAAGCCTTCCTATTAAGTTATTCCTGAATGGAGCTCAGCTGGTATTGTTATGTCTGCTCTATAATGTTTGGTAACTTCTACACCAAAGTGATAGGTCAGAAAGGATAGTCTTGTGCTGGGTAAAGACCAGAAGGGGGAGTCAGAAGTCCTAAATTGTATTCTCAGCTCTGGCACAGACTTGCTATGTGATTGTGGGCAAGTCTGTGTCTCAAGTTTACTCACCTATGAAATGGGGAGAACTCGGATGTTTAAACCCATGTTTAAAAAGCACATCGAGGTTCTCAAGTGAAAGGTGCTAAGTGTAAAGATTTATTATAAGAGGAAACTCTGGTGTTAGTAGGAGAGTCAGTATCCTGAACCTTGATGATGGTGAGTAAGAGGTAAAATTGATTTCCAAACCACTTCAGTTCTGTGAACTAGCACTTGTAAGCTGCCAGTTCCAGAACCCTTAATCACAAGACAAACAGTATGTCACTCACAAGGAACCTCGTTGTGGTGGCTATCAAGCCTCCTGCTCCCCGATAAAAACACAGAAAAGATCTGAAATGATTAAACATCCTATAGTTTGAGATGAGGGTGTTTGCCATATGCTGGAAAAGGAAGAAAACTGACACTGATGTAGGAGCCAGTGGAGAAAAGTGTATATAGTTTAGCAGCGCCCTCTGGGACTAACCATATTAGCCTTGATCACAATAATGGGAGCTTTGTGCCTCTCCTTATTTGAAACATACCTTACAAAAAGGTTTGCAAGGAGATCTGGTCCGGCTTCTTTCATTTTGCTCCTCTCAGACTTAATGAAGTAACTGAAGTGTGATCAGTGGGTGAGATTCTGTGGCCTGCGTTGTGCAGGAGGTCAGACTAGATGATCATAATGGTCCCTTCTGACCTTAGTATCTATGAATCTATGAATAATACACATTTTATTTTTAAATAAATGTCACGCCATGGACAAATGATAGGCCTGCTTCATTAGCCAATACCACTGTTTTCTACAGTGGTTGCCAGTAAAATATCAATTGATACATTCAGTAAGAAATAACCATAGTACCTCAGATATCATATTGTGATAGCTGTAGGAAAACACTGACTACTGTATATACTGGACGTGATTCTCCCCTCATCATTTTTATGCTCAAGTAGCTCCATGGACTTCAGTAGAGTAAGTAACCCCTAATTTATCCCTTAGCTTAGCTCCTTATCAGGCCTGTAGAGAGTACTGGGCACTGTATGAAGAGCTGTTAAATAAAGATTAGTGTCTATTCGCTTGATCATCTTTCCCTTCTGTGCTGTGAAAGCATAGTGGATGGGCATACCTTATCTCTGAGGCATGCACACCCAAACCTGCATTACCTTCTATTTGGCAAGGACAGAGACACTAGCACATAATCATGCTGCACTGCAAATGTATTCGTTATAAACAAGCTCTCAAATACTGTAAGAAGGAGTGAATTGGCAGCACTCCCATGAATCCTATAAGTGCAGAAGAGCTAATGTAGGCTCTAATTACTGAAACTGCAGAAGCGAGTGAATAGCTCCAACTTCAGTGAAGAATATGGGCCCTCCTGAACAAAGGCCCTTGGTAAGTTAGGTATTTCTTTTGTTCCTTCTGAGTCATTGTCAATATCACCACATTCATTGTCTTAATTCTTTATACTAACCCTCCCACTTGTGAGGCAGAACTTCTGGGAAGAAAGTCACAGCGCTGTAAGCCCCACCTGGCTAGCAACGCAGCATCACTCCGGGTACTACCTTCTACTCACGATCACGGTATTTCTTAGAGTTATACCCTGCTATGACAGGTTGACTTGCACTGATGAATAGAGGGAGATGAGGGTATATTAGTTAAGGGCACTGGTGGAAGAGGGGAGAATTTAAGGGAAATTCATCTCCAATCTAGCTCTGGGACCAAACCAAAAACCTTGGATCCAAACACTCCTGCATACTGGGAAAGTTTGGAAACTTATCTGGGCCTGAACTTGGCAGCTTAGGCCCAATTCTGCTCTCGTGCTCTACTTCATAGCCCAACTCTAATCATGCATGCAGCACACACTGGTGGTTTTCCAAACTACAGCTCGTATCCAGTCCCCATTTCCATCTGCACCTATTCCACAAATAGAAAGAATTCCAATGCTTTCCCCTAGTTCCCTGCTTAGGATTTCATTATTAATTATATCTGAAGGTTATTCAGTTAAAACACTAATTTTTTTATTTAAACATTTATATTAAGCTGCTGAGATTTCTAGCAGCTTAGCAGCATTACTTCTGTGTAAGAGAATAAGCCTCTTAGATTCTGCACACAGGCCTCTCATCTAAAATGAAAGATTTTAGAAATGCATTGAAAGGTAACACCGAGTTAATGATGCTTTTTAAACTGAGGACTCAAAGGCCGATCATGCAGAGATCCACTAGTTATTCAGCCCACTGAACTCAGTCTCTCTCTTGTGCTGTTACCATTAAAACTAAGCTGCTGTAGGTGCAGCACGGGCAACACCTGCAGTTACTGTAGTTCAAAATAGATCCATCTGAGCCACAGTATACTATCTCTTTGTAGTGACGAAGTCCCATTTTGGGCATTGGCTACTGTCCAGAATTATTTCCAGGTTGTTACTATTAGATGCAAAGTGAAACCAAAAGCCTGGATCTGAACACCTCAAAGTTTGGCAAATGGTTGGCTCCAACCCATCGCTAGTCACAATCCATTACTTTGGGCTTTTACTTCCACTGAGTAATAAATCCAAACATCTGGAAGTAATTACCAGAAGATGGCATATAACTAATTTATACTATCATCACTGGAGATAATCCGGGTTAGATATGATACCCATCTATCAGGGATGGTAGTTTCAGGATAATGAAATTGTTTCAACCAGGGATGCTGGGTGACAGACCTGATGACTCCTGTTCAAAAGAGATTTCTTCCATCCAAATTCTGGGCTTCAATGTGACATGCAATTATCTCTTACTTTACTAGAGCTAGCCAAATTCTGTTCTCAGATAGACCAGTGTAAATCCAGAAGACCAGCACTATAAATGTCCATGACTTACTCCTGATTTACAGTAGCATAAGGGAGATTAATTTGGCCCCCTGGGCCAGATTTATTATGGTATAATTACATTAACATCAACTGATTTATACCAAGAATTAATAGGATCCAAAGAGTCAATTTTTCAAAAACTACATCCCAGTTTGCATCCACAAAACTATGCAAGGCAAACTGCACAAGACAAACAGATAAGTCTCCTTACCCACGGCGAATGGTACCTTTTTTGCATATTTTGGTTGCACAATCAGGGGCTGATTTTTGGACCCATTCTTTTTTTTGTATCCCACCCTCCTAGATGAACTTTGCATGAACTCTCTGTCCTCCATCCATCTGACAATGACATATAGAAAGATTCATTTTTCAAGCCAACTTTCTATTTCATGGCTGAACCAATCCAATTGTTTAACTGACCGCACAGACTAACAACTTACACTATCTGCATTGACAGTTGGAAAAGTGCCTAGGCTTGTCTGCAGGACACATAGACCTTTGCACCAGCAATGGGACCACTAACAATTTTGAGGACAGCTTAAACCCTCACTGTGACCACTTGTAACATCCAGAATAGTTTCCTGCCATATTTTCAAAAGAACAGCCCAAAAAGGCATCTCATGTTTGAGAGACAGATGACCCTTTAATAAATGTATTGACGCCTGTTCTTTGATTTATTAAAGCAAGGAAACCCAACAGACAGTATTCTTCAGTGTGATTACAGAATGCCTTAGATGGGATCAGGGCAAAGGTTGCATAATTGTAAGCACCCAATCAGTATGATGGCCTTGAATTACACCGAATGGAGAGCATTATTGCTGTTATGAAATAATAATATACCTAGCACATACATAGTACATTACATCCTTAAAGCTCTGTACAAATATTAACTAATGAATGGGAGCTAATTAAATGGAAACATTAACTAATTAAATGGGTTTTATGCCTTAAAAAGAGGGGAAACAACAGAACATTTTATTTTTACAAAGAAAGAATCACATGGGCCTTGATTCTGACCTCACCCTGACGCGAATCAGGAGGGAAGCTTTTGAAGTGGAATTTTACTTGGGTAAAACCAATGCAAATTAGATCAGAAGGAGCTCCATAGTTTATACATAAAAACTTTCATAAGGATGCCGTCTGGCATGTGGGTAGATCTGTTAAGAAAGCCAGCATCTCTAAAACCATCTATAATCAGAGGCATAATGCTACATCATAACCTCTGCTCTCATCTGCCTGCTGAAAGGAGCTGCTCACACACCTATACTGCATTTTAATGTCGGGAAGTTAAAGCAGGATAGCCAGTTTCACCACCACTTGCTGAGAGACCTCATCTCATGTGCCAAGTTTCAGCAAGGAAGTGACTTTTTAACAGCCGAGTTATAAACCTGTGAAAATAGGGTTACAATGGAACTACTGACAGACCCTTAACTATAGTGGTGCACCAGGCGCCAATAATAGACAAAACTGCCCCATTTTATAGCACACAGAAAGGCTGGAATTCAGCTGTTATAAGGGATAATAATAAACTTCTGCTGGTGACTCAGGCTCTCAGTCTTGGATTTACATTCCCACTGTCACTAAGAGTTTTTAAGTTAAACAATTTTATATAAAAATGCAATAAACAACATTTATATTACCAACAGCATTTGTTCCCACTGCTTTTGCCCTAAAACATTGCACAATTCTCCTCCTGTCTTCCTTTTTCTCCTCCTCCCTTTTCCCCTCCTCTCTCACCCACCCAGCCTGCCCCACTGGAACTGCAAACTGCCTGGATACTTGGACTCTCACCCATCCGAGATTAAACTCAGACGTGCCAATGGCACAGGGCCCATCCCCAGCCCAAAGCCAACGGCCGGACTGCTGTGATACTAAGTTATTAACACATAGCACTGCAAGCCTCAATTCCCCCTGCACCATAGTGCAAGCTGTGTGGCAGCTCTCAGTTTAATTACTCGAGAGAGAGAGAGAGAGAGAAAAAGTGGTCTACAGTATTCCTATTATTTTTTCTTCAACATGGTTTTCACAGCACTCTTTAAACCACATCAAGAAAAAATGCTGTGGTTCAACATTGATATCTGCACTCCTTACAGATTTCTCCCAATTACGAGTCACAGTCAGAAATTGAGAAAGTAAGCACCAGTGAGGGTTGCCTTTTATGTAACATATATTGGAGGAACTATCTGGACTACTGGACGTGAAAGGTCTTGTAGTATTGCTACCTGAAATTCTAAAGATCATTTGTCTCCCCCGCGCTGAAGATACAGGCAGAGTAGCTGTAAAGCAAACTTTCTCACACACAGCTCATCCATCTTTGAGGGTTTCTCTTGCCCCGATAAAGCATCCTTTAAGAATCAAAATTGCATTGATGCATTTAAATTTATCTGCCCATTTATTTATTTATTTATTCAGTCTCTCAGGAACAGCTTTTAACACATTTGGATTTTTTTTGTCATAAAATATTCTATTTATTTCCCAGCAGCTGGTGTCAAAAAAGTTGTTGTTTTCTTTAAATATTACTCTTAAATAAATAAAATCTGTTTTCATATCATGTAAAATTAGTTTTGCCTGCTGTGAGTTTGTGGCATTATGACGAGATCATTTTTTCCATGAATTATTTAAAGAGAGGAGATATATATATATATATGACTGAACAATACACCATGCCATTTAATTTGTATAAATGCAGCATTCATGCAAATTGGTTGCCACACACAGCTCCAGTACTATACACCTCCTTTGGAGTTAGCGGCTACAGACAATGACCTGCTGTTTCACAGGAGGTGAATTCTTCTTTGCTCCCAGGTGTCCATCGTGAATTTTTCAGTGTGACAAAAAATAAATATACTAATACAAATAAACCTCTTTAGCTGGCAGCACCACTGAGGTTTTAGACAACTCTGTCCTGGTTGTTCACACTGAGTATTGCTTCTAAACTGGCCCAGGATGGCATTTAACTCATTTTATTTATTCTTTGTTTAAATCTCTAGTTTGACAGTCTCTCTCTCTTTCATGAAAAACTATTGGTATTGTTAGCAATTCCTCGGGAGTCTTCAGATTACCCTGTCTTTCAGCACTAATATAACTGCGTAGCTGTAATTATTCTCACTTTTTATTCTGACTGTCGGTTTTGGAAGGGGGCGAGGGGTGGGGATTTAATGAATCACTCAAGTTCCCCAAGGCACAGTAAGGTACCATGCTAGATCTACTATGAGCTTTTAAGGTGGAGGGCTTTAATGAATTAATAGCTAAACTGCTAATGAACAAAATACAGTTAATCAAAATGATAAACCAGAGGGTGAAAAATAAGGCAGGGACTAAAGATTTGTTTTCAACTTGTTTTATTACATATTTTAATATATGTATGGTAGAAGGGAAGGGAAACTCCTTTACCAAAATGGAATATTTTGTATCATAGTTCAGGGTATACTACTTACTGAGACAGCATAGTCTAGTGGTAAGAGAACGGGTTTGGGAATCAGGAATCTTATATCTGCCAAACACTCAGGACAATACTGACAAATCATTTAACTTCTTCATGCCTCAGCTTCTCCCACCCATAAATTATCATCATTAAAATATTTATTATCACAATAATGCCCAGAGTCTCCAATGAAAAATGGGAGTCTTTGTGCTAGGCACTATACAAACACATACAAAGAAATGGTCTTTGCCCCCAACAAACTTAATAGGGATAATAATATTTACCTACCTCACAAGAGTGCTTTGGGAAGATTAGTTCTTGTTCTACACAGTGCTTTGGAGAAGAAAAGGGCTATATAAGTGTTTATTAAGTTCATGGTTATTTTTAAGTAAGGGTAAACTGGGCTGACAGTGAAGCAAAAAAGACTTTTAAAAAAAGTTCTTGTTAGTCAATTTCCCCGAGAAGGAAGAAGAGATGAGTCCAAACCAAAATTCTGGATCTGAACGCCCCTTTATTTTGGGGGAATATTGGAGACGGATCCTAACTTGTTGGCTCAGGCCTATTTGCAGGAGAGAGATGTGGGTTTACTGTGCATGCAGTAAAGTTATGTTCATACCATGATGTCCTTCCAGGATAGAGCACACATGTCTGCCATTAATAAAAACAGGATCAGGACAGACTGTAACCACCAGTGTTCCAAATGCCATTTTCTGTACCTATGAGCATTAGTCTTTTCTGATTTAATTTTTTTAAGTAGACAAGTCCTCTGTACTATAATTCTCCCCCCCCCATCATTGCCAGCCCAATTTTCACTAACTTCTCTCACCCTAAAGTCAGACACAAATGCATGCATACTTTTTTAGTAAACTTAAAAATTAAAAATATACAACTCAGGGCCACATCATGCCTGGCTATATAAAGTCCTGTAGGGTGGCCAAAGTAAAATAGAAAACTCTAAGAAATCTTGCTTGCAGAGATTCCAATATGCTTTCCTAACGGGAGACGAGGGCTATGACAAACATTTCATGGTCAACAGAGAGGGCAGGGAGTCTGAAGCTCCAAATGTCCCAAGAACTCTTGGGAAATCATACAGATTTCAAGCTATGTGAGTGGAGAGTTGGGACATTTACATTAGTCCTCAGCCTCCCTCCCCCACGGCAACACAGCTGCCTTATGACACATTTACATCGGTCACCTTACCCATGTCTAGGACTCTGAAACTCCTTGAGGAATTTCCCTGTAGACTCCTGATCAGGAGTTTGAATAACAAAAGAAAAGCCTGGCCTCCAGAGAACACACCCATAGTTTTACGCTGAGCACAGTGTACGATGAGAAAGAACTTTGGGAGTTTAGATGGTATTCTGTGGACAGCCATGTAGTGTATACACGATTAGTAATGATCACAGTTGTGTTCTTAGTATCAAATGCACAATGACTGGGGACACATCACCAACCAAGGCACAGGGAAAGAGTTTCAGACCCAGCATTAACCTTCATGAGTAATTCTACAGGCATGTTGATGAATTAGAAGAGCAAAGATGCTGTCCAAGACCCTCCTTACTCTCCACTCAGTGGACAATATCAGCTGGGTCTTTCATGTATTCCACTCATGCACACCTAAGAGTAGAAGGTATGAATTGGCTCTCAGGGGCCTGACATTAACTAAAATACTTTACTCGTGGCATTTATAAAAAATGGAAACAAACCAAAAAACCTTAAGCACGCTTCAAAAATACTGTAATTAAGCAAGATGCTAAATAGAACCATGCACAATTCTACTGACATCAGTGAAGTTGCACCCACATATGCCAAGGCTGAATTTATTGATAAAGAATCAAAGGATAGGAATATAATTAATGCCAGTCAACATGATTTTATGGAAAATAGGTCTTGTCAAACAAACCTGATTTCATTCTTTCATGAGATTACAAGTTTGGTTGATAACAGTAACTGTGAAGATGTAATATACTTAGATTTTTGTGAGGCGTTTGACTTAGCACCGCATGACATTCTAATTAAAAAATTAGCATTATACAGTATCAATAAAGCATATGTTAAATAGATTAAGAACTGGCTAACTGACAGATCTCAGAAAGTAGTTGACAATGGGGAACTATCATCAAATGGGTGTGTTACTACTGTGTTTCAGGGATCGATATTAACTCCAATTCTGTTCAACATTTTCATTAATGATTTGGATATAAATATAAAATCATTGCTTATAAAATTTTCAGATGATACAAAGATTGGTGGAATGATAAATGGTAATGAGGATAGGGCAGTCATACAAAGCAACCTGGATTGCTTTGTAAACATTCAAACAAAATGTGTTTTTATACAGTCAAATGCAAAGTTATACATCCAGGAACAAGAAATGCAGGCCATACCTACAAAACGGGATACTATATCCTGGAAAGCAGTGACTCTGAAAAGAACTTACGGGTCATAGTGGACAAGCAACTGAACATGAGCTCCCACTGCAGCAGTGTGGCAAAAAGTGCTAATGGGTCCTGGGATGTATAACCAGGGAAGTAGCGAGAAGGACTAGGGAGCTGATCGTACTTTTGTATACGGTGTTGGCGATATCCAGACTGGAATACTGTGTCCAGTTCTAGTGTCCAGGTTTTTAAAAAACTGAAAAATTGGATAGTAAGCAGAAAAGAACCACAAAAATTATTTGATGGCTCAAGAAAACACCTTACAGTGAGAGATTTAAAAAGCTCATTATGTTTAGGTTTGAGAGGTGACTTCATTACAGTGTGTACGTACTCAAAGGGAGAAAATACCAGGTACTAATGGGCTCTTTAATCTAGAGGAGAAAGGAATAACAAGAAACAATGCCTGGAAGCTGAAGCCATAAAAAATTAAATTAGAAACTAGGCACACATTTTTAACAGTCATGGTGATTAACCACTGGAACAAACTACCAAGGGAAGTGGTGGATTCTCCATCTCTTGATGTCTTCAAATCAAGCCTGGATACCTTTCTGGAAGATATGCTTTAATCAAACATAAATTGTTAGACTAAACACAGGGTTAAATGTAATGGCCTGTAGTAGACAGAAGATCAGAGTAGATCTAGGTCTAACGCCCTTCTGGCCTTAAACTCTGTGGAAGTATGAATCCATGAATCTCTCAGTATTAAAAATCGTAAGGTCATGTTTTATGCGACCTAGTGTGTTTAAACTACTGGATATTCTTGTTCTGAGTGACCATAACAAATGATGTTCACACAAAAGATGCAGTTATATGAAGGACAGTCTATGCCAATCCTTGACCAGGGATTATCTGGAGGGCAATGTATTGTGAGGTTTAACCTGAAAAGAGTTGCTTTGGTTAAGTGACTGTAGTTCATTTTAATATGGGTTAGTTAGATGGCTTCTCTACCAAAACCTCAGATCCAAATGAACTTGGAGTGCTTGAAAATCAGATTCAAATCTAAATTTTTTTATTTGGACCCTGGGACACCCCTAGCTCAGGGTTGGTTGGTACGGGAGCATTGCCTAGTTGTTAGGGTTTAGGCAGATGGCATGCAGTGGGGTTGCTGGTAGGGGAGCCCAGGCCCTCGCACTCCACCAGGCTCCAAGCCAGAGCTATCAGCACTCTGCCAGCCAGAGATGTTTAAGGCAGCCCTCCCTGGGCCACTTCCTATCTCCCCCCCTGCGATTGTAATAAGGTGCATTCAAACAAAGTGCATCTAGGGTAAGGCAGCGTGAGGGTTGTTAGTTCACCACAAGGTGCCTCCTGGTGGCGGTGGCATAGCCACTGCCTCCTCCTGTGGTATGGCCCAGCCTCCTGGGCCAGCTAGATCCAAGGGCTTTCCCCCGCTGGGAAAAGGGAAAACGGGAAAACAAAAACAAGGGAATCAATCAAGTCCAGAGTTCATATCAGAGGGGAATGCTTCAATCTCAGGCTGTCCCTGCAGCAGGCCTTCCGTTCTCTCAGGGAGGGGCCTTTGGGCAGCTGTTTTGGGAGAGACTCTGCCTTCCCTCAGCTGATCTCCCCTGGAACTGCCAGCGGCAAGTCTGCTCTTTTCCCTGGTCTGCCTCCAAATGAGCTGCTCTCCTGCTTTTGAAGTCCTCCTCCAGCTAGTGTGTTTGCTACAGGTGTGACAGGGCAGGGCTAGCTAAACCCAGAGTGGTTCCTTAACCCCTTGTTGCTCACTATGGAATTTATTCCCCCCATCATACACCTATCTCCAGATTCAGTCTGAATCTGGATTGTGAAACTACCTGGCAATTTCCCTTCATAGTGGCTTGTGCTGTGTTTAACCATTTTTGGCTTCGGTTCATGGGGATTAAGAACCCTTGAATTTTGCTTTGAGTTTTTGGTTTGAATGCACCCATTAAACTGTGAAACCAGAGTATGTAAGCCCCAAACCAAAAATCAGTTCAGATGCAGACCTCTGTCGAAAAGTGATAATAGGATCTTAAATGGCCATAAGTTGTAGGGACCTCAGATTTTAGGCCTCAACTGGAAGACAGAACCTGCACAAGCACAGTGTACTTTAACACCATGCTGGCCCTGGTTTCAGAACTGTCTTTGAAGGAAAAGTGCCACCTACAGAATCGCCAACATACCCCCTGTAGCATATGTTTCTTCATGGCTGGTCTCTCGTCCGAGTACTGACCAGACCCAACTCAACTTAAATTAGGAAAACTAACAAGATTACAGCCCAATGTAGTGGGGCTGACCGCATGCAAAAGATATGAAACGTTCCTTAATATTTAATTTGAAATTTCCCTCCTGCCCTCTATATATAGTTCAGATTATAAATATAATAGATTTTTTTTATAGTTACAGATTGGCAGATGCCACTCATCTATATATTCTGCCCACTGCCTGAAAACAATATGATTTAAGGAGTAGGTCAGCAGTAAGAAAGGATTCTTCCCAACAGATTAAAATGTGCATTTTAAGGAAGGAAACACTCATAGAAAGCAGAGCAAGTCTTATGTTTCCGTAGTTTATTTTTCTGCTTAATGAAACAAGGTTTTCAGCTTCTACAATAGCAGCTACAAAGACACTTCATTAATCTCCTGTGTGCACCGCCTCTCCCTAATACCGGTAGCTGCCCCATTCTAGCCTCCTGAAAGTTATCTGCTGGCATTGCATCAATATCCCAGCACAAGAATAAAACCAAGGACTGACTTAGAGCTATTCAAAGTCTGCTGTTTTGTAGAGAAGGGATGGAAACCAAAAATTCCCTGATACCTATGAAATTTGGGAATCTTCAACAAGAGAGAGGAACACTGCAGCTCAGGCTTGTCTGTATGAGTAATAAATCAAAAGAGAACCTCTGTATTTAGTACTTATTACCTCTGTATGTAGAAAGTCAAATGACAACCAGCGGAAAAAGTACATTTCCTCAGGCTCAATATATACAGGGTCAAACACTGCAGTCCTTATTTGACCAAACTTCCACTTTTCCAGGGGTAAAGACTATGGGCAGAATTTTCAAAAGTGCCTAGGGGACTTAACAGCCCAAGTACCACTGAAAGTCAATAGCACTTGTGCTTGTGCTCCTTAAGGAACTTCGGCATTTTTGAAAATACTATTCCACATGACTTGACCCAAAGATTATGGACTTTTTTTCCCTCTGCCTTCCTCTGGAGTATTCAGCTGCAATCAACTGTTGGGAACAGATGAGGATGTATCACACAATCTGTTTCTAGGGGCAACAGCAGTGGCGAACCTCAGTCTTTCCCATCTCCTGTTTCTTAGTGTAAATATTATATACTAAGATGAAATGGCCTAAAAGACTTCTCAAACTGTAGAGCATGTGAAACCTTGGAAAGACTTAATTTGTAGAGGGTTGTTTCATCTAGAAGGAGTTAGCTACAGTGTCATGTCCTCAGGGTATGAACATTAATCACGTTTAACTCCGATGTTGTAATGTGTGTCACTTGACATGATATGGTGCTGGTGAGCATGGGTAGAGTTTCTAGTAGAGCTAGTCAGAAATTTTCTGATGGAACTTTTTTGTCAGAAAAATGCCAATTTGTCAAAAGTAAAACATCTCATGGAAACATCAATTTCAGTACAATTTAATTTTGAAGGAAAAATGGGGAAAAAAGCTTTTTGATAAGGTTGATAAGTTCCATTTTCAGCTTTTCAGGATGAAGTGTTTTGATATTCCATTTTGAAGCAACCTTTCTTTTCAATGTTGTTATATATTATATTATATTTTGTATTTGTGTTATTTTATATTATATAAGGCAAAAATTGAAAAAACGAAGTTGGAACAAAACGTATTGATTGCATTGAAATAAAGTCTTTCAATCCAAAACATTTTTTAATGTAATTTTGTGGGAAAGTTCTATTTTTGTTTTGTTTTGTTCTGTTTTACAACTAACACATTTTGAAAACATACATTTTCCTAAAAAAAAAATCCAGTTCCCGCCCTGCTCCGGTTTCTAGGAAACCAGATAGAACAGAAATTCACTTACTGTCCAGCCTGCTCTTCCACTTTCAATTTAACTCTGTCAGAATAATCTCTTCCTCTTCATAAAACCAGGTGGATGTTTTTTCTTAACTTGCTTTCAGACTCTTGAGTTTCACTCCAGGCAAAAAAACCCAGGACATACAACCTTCCACATCTGTGAGTTACATGCATGGCAATAGGCGCAGGAGAAATAAAATGAAATAAATGAAAACTACAGAGATGTCTCCAGAACAGAGAGATGAATTGTTGAATACATATATTTTTTTCTGGTAGTGAAGTGATCTTTTCAACAGAGGTCTTTAATTTACTGAATCTTTGATTTTCATTCAACTGACCATTTCCATTGTAAACTACACAGGGCAAGCGCCATGTGTGATCTGTACAGAACACAATGGTCGATCCTTAATAGAAACGGCTTTCATGGTAGCTATTTGAAACAAACACCTCCCACTTTTCACTCTCCCCTCCTTCCCCACCCTAAACACAACCATCATCTTCCCAGACATTTGCTGCCTACATAGAGCAACAGCACAGCTAGCCATGGTAAAGTCTGCTAATTTGATAAAACAATAAGTATCATTCCACCAACAGGAGAACAAGCAGGTTAAACCTTTGTTGTTTTTCTTATTTTTATTTTTGTTTTTGTTTTTTTTTAACTCAAAGGAAAAACAGAAGCAAAAGTAGAGCCGATTAGGAAACAATTCACCAAAGAAAAACAAAACAGGGGGGAAAAAACAAAGAAGGGGAAAATGAACAGAGGAAAAACAATTATCCCAAGCGCTAGGCAAAAGTCTGTAATATTATCTAGAATGACAGCACAGCCATTGTTAGTGCTGCCAAGGCACTGCATGTTTGCTATATCACCCGAGGTCCTAGGAGAATAATAAACTAAGCAGATTAGATTTAGACTGATGCCTCTGTGCCACTTTTACCTTCATAAAACACACACACTGTTCTGTGTTTCTAAACACACGCAGGCAGGTAAACCCAGAAAATGGGTACTCCATGTTGTCAGGAGGGGAGAGAGACTGCCAACAACCAGGGCCTGTTTATTATTTAACAGTTGGTATTGCTAGAGGCCTGGCACTGCAATAGGGCAATCTCTGTTTCAGCACAAGTAAGCCTGATTACGAGAGTGTGAGAGCCAAATCATGTTTACCATAGTCTGTGAGAACCGCGGTGCCCCCAACAGACATGGAAATTCTTACAACAGCTCTCGTCCAAATGGACAGGAGGATTCCTGCAGCAGAGGTAAAGAGCTGATTTTGCTTCCTGTAAAAGCCAGGGAAGGATGTATGTCCATGGGGAAAACCACTAAAATTGTAGTCCGCTCTCTCAATGCCAGTGACCAACCTAACCTCTCTTCCTTAATTTTCATGGACTGATGCACTGCTCTACACTCCCTTTCCTTCTCTACTTCTAGCAACTACCTAAAATCACCTAGGACCCAAACCTAAAATCAACTTCCATACTGGGTGGTGAGGCAAAGGGTGCTTTTAATGAAGGGTGATTACCATCTCCCCAGTCACAACATTCTGCTTGCAGAGAACGAATGTGTCAATTAGCCCAGTGAGGTGCTACAACCACAAGAAGGGGACTTTACTGACAAAGAATTTCACTTAAAAACCCATCATTCCATCCCAGCAGAGATATCTTAATCTCTGCTAGAAACATCCAGTATCAATGAGAAAAGCGGAGAGCAAGGACCATTTCAGCTAATCCAATATTTTTAAATTGTTTAGAGGTACTGTCCTAGATTCAGACAGTCTATAAAATGGATGTCATGGAGTATGGAATCTGTTTAGCTAATGAAAGTACTATCCTGAAATCCAACACAACTGGATCAGACCTCAATGCTGAAAGGAGGACTGAATGGCTCAGGTGATAGATGACTTTCAGGTTTAGAGCTTTCAGGTTTGGCTTGCTGATTTAAATACTGTTCCATTTTGGTTATGACCAAAAGGAGATAGCATCTGATGACTGTTCAGTGATCTACATGGAATGAGTTTGATGGACCTCAGTTCACTTCCAATATCACCTTTTACCTATCTCATTGATGTGTGTGAGGCTTAATTCAGGGAAGTAGTGTGATACAGGATGCAGTCCTGGAAGTTAGGAGATCTGGGTTCTATTTCTAGCTCTGACATGCATGTGATCTTGGGCAAGACACTTCCCTCTGTTTCCCATCTGCAAAATGCGGATAGTGAAAAAAAATAACACATGTATAAGAGCGAATTATTAATGATTTAATATTGATGAAGAGTTTAGTGGCCATGAATTGAAGGGCACAATAGAAATATAATAAAGCTTTGTATTATATTATCACAAATCACACCATCAAACTTGCACTAGTTGGCATGCTAAGCAGAGAGCTGAAGGACTCAATGGCTCACAGGCACATGAACTAGATTCTCACTTTAAGCGGTGACCCTCCAGGTCAGGGTTGAGGTAGGAAAGGGGTGGATTAAGACAAGATCAAGGGGTCCATTGATCCAGGTTTCAAACTGGAGGGGACCCATGAACTCACAGTGTTGGAATCTGAGGATCCATAAGGATAAGTTCTACTGCCCCAAAAAAGTGGTGTGTAGTGTAGTGTGCCATGAGGACTGATGAACGCAACAGAGTATTTTTAGGACAGGGTAGCTAAAAGCACCACTGCACATCTGGTCCCAGACCGACCCCCTCCTCTCACAACTTCTTCCTCCCACTGACCGTGGCCCCAACTGCTCTCAGCTGGCCAAGAGCAGCTGCACTGTGAGGCTGAATGCTGGCTGCATACTGGTAGTAGGCAGAACGGAACCAAATGCACTCTTGCTCCCTACCCAACAGAGCCTTCTATGGCCAATCATGCCAGAAGAGGATGACCTGACCTGAGCCCACACTTGATGCCCCCAACTGATTCATGTTCCACTGAAGAGTTCTCTCTGTGTTGTGACTCTGCTGACCTGAGCAAGGAGAGGATGCAGCAGGCAACCGCCATCCCAGCCTTCTCTATCAGTTCTGACAAAAATGGGATCCAGAATGCTCCACCAATGGTAAAAATGGTGGAAGCTGTAGTGTAGATAGGGCGCAGGCAGTGGGGAAGTTTGTGGAGAGCTTGCCCAGCTGCATTTCTTACTGTATCTGTTCCATGAATACACAGAAGGATTTCAGTCTCCTTAGCTGTCAATTCAGCACCTTTCACCAGCATGGAATTCACAATAATAATGTTTAAAGAATCCAACAAAAATATTTTAATGATAGTAATTAGACAATTAACAAAGTGCAGTTGTATTAGACATACAGTCCAGTCATTTTTCACATCGTGAAAGGCCCTTGACTAAGGAATCCACACCTTGACAGGCACCAGAGGTGTGCAGGTATATAGATTTAATTGCATTCCTTGTGTGTTAGTGTTTGCATGTAAGAAATGCATGCTGAGCTACCACAACGCCTCCTTCCTCAAATAATAACTAAGTTTCATACTGTGCTTGAAGTGCTCTTTCACAGAAAATAGATTGTGTAAAGATTAAATCTGTGTGAATTGCTCATAACAAAACTCAAAACCCTGGTGTAAACTCAGCTAGGATTGGATTTCATTACTAACTCAAAACTCAGCCCAGCTTTACTTTACTGAAACCATGAGAAGCTTGGTACCAATGAAAAGAGAGAGAGAGAGAAGTGTAAAGCAACATGGAAAAGGCAGGTGAGAGAGGGAAGCAGAAAAAAACAAGGGAAGTTTAGTCACTTCCCTCGTACCCCAAGTCACTGCTAATATCCAGGTGGGAGAGGGGAGACAATGGCCCACTGAGCTTTTTTATCTTTTCCCTGACTGTTTGCAGTATTGTTGTAGCCGTGTTGGTCGCAGGATATGGCAGAGACAAACTAGGAAAAGTAATATCTTTTATTGAACCAACTTCTGTTGGTGGAAGGAATAAGCTTTCGGGCTGGAAAGAGCTCTGAAGAGAAGCTGGTCCAGTAAAAGATATTACCCTACCTGTCTTGTTTCTTTCTTTCCCCTGATTGACAGTGAATATATCTTGCTGTATTGCAACCATACTACAATGTGTGGTTGTAGAATGGGACATCCAGATTCTGTACTGAGGAAATGCTCCTTCCACTGTGTGTGTGGCTACAGGATGCCTGGACTCTATACTGTGATACTGCTCTGCCACTGTGTGATGTGTATGGTTATAGGATGATTAGATTCGATACGGAAGCAATGTTCCCCTCCACTCTCTGGTGAATGTGGTTGTGGAATGCCTGGATCCTATAATGGAGCAATATTTTCTCACTGTGTGGGGTGGGGAAGGATGGGATGCCTGGATTCTGTACTGGGGCAAGGCTCTCCCACTGTGTGTATATGGGATGCCTAGATTCTGTACTAGGATAATGTTCCCCCATTGTGTGGTGTGTTCCCATCTGATGTTGTCTTTTCCACATTAAAAAAAAACTAATAAAAAAAGAAAATTAAAAAAGATACAATAATTGTTACTGCACACTCTAATGAATTATTGTGTTCAAGGTTCCTACAAAAAAAAGTAATATTATACTCGGCTTATGTTTTAATTGATTTATTAATATTTTATCACAGGAATGTAATTTAAGCTCCTCATGATTTAGATCTCATAAACCTTTAGCATTTTGCAAATTCAAATTCCAATTTAAAGCCAGGGCGAGCAATTAACTTTTCTATCATCTTGTCAGGGGAGAAGGTTCGTGTTTAATTTGAGACAAAGTGACAGAAATATATATACACTGTATGTATTACTCCAATTTAATTTATGAGTCAGCACCATCCACCTTCCAAATGTAGATTTAATAGATCGGGAAGGGGGTGGGAGAAAGACCCTGCTTTCATGGCACTTGCTGTGATATCTGCCCCAAATTTGCTAGGAAAAAATGTCCCTGGTTTATTGAGATACCAGACTAGATTGGTTACAGGTCTATTTTCAATCCCTTTGTTTTAATTTCCATTCACTCATTGCTTTTTCATATAGAGCATATGCTTTCAAATATCACCTAGCAGCTCCCAGCCAGTGTTGGACAGTGCTGTTACTGCAGTCTCATCCTAACCCTTCAAGTACAAGACAATCCAAAGAAAATTGCCCACAGAATTTATGAGCTAATGCCCATGGGGCCAAATCCGGCAGTCCTCACACAGGGAAAGCTCCCTGAAAAGAATGACGATACTTGGACATTTGTTTCTATTAATTCCCCTTCAAGCTAACACTCCACTCCCACTTATATGTAATGGAAGAACCCTGGCATCTAAATTTGCATGGGCAAAAAAGCCTCCAAATTTGCATGAACAAAGCAGGTAGTTAGATGACGGACTATCTGATTTGCATACACAAATGTTGTTTTAGGACACTCAGGGAAGGGCTCGGGCATGGTCACAGGGTCAGTGATTGTGCAGATCCAGTAGCAACAACGCTCTGTGTGGAATGTCCCTAGGCGTCAGGTCACGGATTAAACAGCTGCTGAGGAACTGCCCCACATCTTGCCCACTGTACTCCACTATCTGCTGAAATCCCTACACAAAGCAAATTGTACTCTAGCTCTCCACAGGGAGTGTGTCTGTGTATGGGGACTGCGTGTTTGTGTGAATTTACTGAATTAACCCTAATATAGGTACTGTATGAAACTTTATTTTGGCAGAGCTGTTTGAAAACAAATCAGGGCCCAAAATCCTGCTCTAATTCCATTAGTTGTACATAAGGGTGGAACCAATACCCCACTTCTGAACACTCCCAAAATGTGGATTCTCCAGATTTAAATCCAGATGTTCCCAAATTCTGGTATGTTCAGATTTCATTGTCCATTAGAAAGCTAATGTTCAAGTTGCAAACTGAGAACCAAATCTGTATTCAGATCTGGATAAACATGACTGTAGCTAGCAGGACTTAATCAGAGTGCCAATTATGCCAGCCAATTTATAGCTGAAACTTGTTTAGCTGGAACCTCATTCAGATTTGGGTTTCAGACATGGTTCAAAGGTCAAGGGTACATTCAGCCATACCGAAATAGTAGGTTATAAAGGACTCTGCAGCCTATGTTGGAAACCTTGTTTCATGCCTTATTCACTTGTGACGCTTCACTCAAACTCAAAGTCTTACCATTTTGAAAACTCAGGTAAAACAGCCTTTGCTGTCACGCATATTTTTAGACAAATTACAGAAGAGTGTCTTGCAATTTCCATTACTTTGTGGTGTCTGCATTGCTGATAGACACCAGCCCACATTGGCATCGCTGCCGAGGTGTCCTAATACATGTCTGAAAAATACTATTAACTGCACATCACGGGCATTTGAAGTGCATAAGAAAACCATAAACTTAATTACTTTGGAGGACTAGTGTGATCTCACATGAAATTTGAGCTACTGTTATTAAAAATAGAGAAACTGCATTTACTTAATGCTTCTTACAGTAAACCAGTCAATTTTAAACTTTCAAGGTTCTATGGTGAGACAAAACAATATTGGGGGGAAAGAAACTGTCTGGAACTTAATTGTACAAGCATTTCACATGTCAAACAACAAAATTTTGGAATATTCCTTTTAGTAGAATCAACTGAAATTATTATTACATATTTTTGACAGAATCACTACTCTTAGGCTGCACAGCATAAAGGGTTAGAAAAAAATAATCTGTAGGAAGTTTTGGCTGCTGCAAATGGCTCTTTTTTCCAATAATTTGTGGATAACAGCCAGCTTTTAAATTCTTTCAAAACATTCTCAGACCTATCTCCAGTGTTGTGCAGACATTGTGCCCTGTGATCACACCCACAGCATAGGTAACCTTTCCCACAGGATATCCACTCCAGGGGAAGAAGGCAGCACTTTTGCAGTCACTGTATCTAGAATTTTCTTGTCTGATCTAGGAAGTTTATCTGAAGGGGAAGGAAGGAGGCTTTCCATTTCGAAAGCTGCAGCTGCGGGAGAAATGGATTATGGCTAAATAAATAAATAAATAAATAAACCTTCCAACTACCCTGTGACACTTTTGAAATATTTGAATCAAGCCTTAAACTAGGACATTTCAGCTTCTCAGAATCAGTCACAACCAGAAACACTTAGCACACCATCTCTCTCAGTTAGCTCTCCTGTAAATAGTTCAAATGGGGTAAATCCTTCCTAAAGGGCATCATTTGAATTGTCAGGCTGCATGAGGAGGGGGGAGAGAGACTGCAGGGACTGGCATGAAAAGAATCCACCATCCCTCCCTGTCCTGGCTTCAGTGTGGCACCAGAGCCACAATGCAGCTGCTATTATTCCATCCTTTTGCAAGAAGCACACCCTTCCCCCAGGGCTCAGGTTGGGGCCAGAGTCCACAAAGCAAATTGCTTGCCAGTCAAAAAAGTAATGCACACTAATCCAAGAAGTTAACAAAAATTAAACCATGCTCCCACAAAAGACCAGTGTATAAGTTAAATGTACTCAGCCCAAGGGCATGTCCTAGGTTTAATCCAGTGAGACTCTGAACACCAGAAACCTCACCAAAAATAGTGGGAGTTGCAGATGTCCCATACCTCTCAGAATGTGGCACTTTATTTCTGAACATTACCACTTACACAGATTATTTGAAAGCAGGGGTTGTTTTTAGCTTGCAAACATTTCAGCCTCACAAATACGTCTTCATATCAGACTAGTGGTTGCAGCTGGAGCCATGCAAAGCTTACAGCCTGTGCTTTCAGGGACTTTGTGCAGAAATTCTTCCCCTTTCAATTCACACAATTTCAGTCCCCTATAACTGATTAAAAAAAAAAACATCATAAACTTTTGGACAAATAGCTATTTCCACACAGAAACAAGCTCATTGCTATTCTATTTTCTGAAATGGATCAGCTTTACGTGTTTTTTTTTTTAATGGTGTACCTGAATGACACTTTCTGAGGAAATTATCTGTATCTGAGATGGTAACAAAACTTGAACTATGTGCACCTTAGTATTTTGTTACAAATATTACTCCTGAGGGCATTCTGCACCAAAAATTAAAAATTCCGTGCCGAAAAATTTAAAATTCTGTACATAATATTTTAAAATTCTCCAAAATTCTGCAAATTTTATTTGTTAAATAAATGTGGAGGCTCCAGCCTGGGGGAGATCACTGTGCAGACACCTCCTCCTTGGACACAGACCCAGTGGTGAGGCTGCACCTGACCCTGACACATTGCAGGAATGGGCCCTGTCCCAGAAACACCCCAGGATTCCTGCCCCTCTGTGCAAGGTGCACCAGGTAGGCTCAGCAAGGCAGGATCCAAGTGTTAAGGGGCTTAGTGTGGGGGGATCCAGGTGTGGTTCAAGAGAGTTCTGTGTGGGGCAATATGGGTGCAGGCGGCTCAGTTGGGGATCCGGGTGCAGAGTGGATCTGAATGCATAGGGGCTTGTTGGGGGGTTCTGGGTGCAATGGTAATGGGACTCTGCAGAGGGTCCAGGTGAAGGTGGTTGGGGCTCAGCAGGGGTGTCTGGGAGTGGGGCTCAGTGTGGTGGGGATCCAGGTGCAACTGGCTGGGGCTTTGTGGAGTGGGGATCTGGGTGCAGGTGGCTTGTCAGTATGGCCCAGGTGCAGGAGGAGTGGGGCTCATCGGGGGGGAGTTTCTGAGTGCGGGGGGTGAGGCTCGGGGGTCTAGATCCATGGGAGTTGGGCGGATGGGGAGCAGCTCCCTGTACAGGGATCCTTCCCCCTGCAGCTGAGGAGCGATAGGTGCAGGAAGTGGGGGTGGGTGAGTGGGTTTGCACAGCTTCCTGCAGCCAGGGGAGAAATCGGGGGGGACGGCAGGTGGGGGGGTGGGAGAAGGTATTCTGACCCGGCCCCAGATGCTGTGCATGGGAAGAGGAAGTCCCGTTCTCTCCACCCCAACCGAGACAAGCAGCTGAGCCCAACAGAGGGTAGGAGCCACCAGCCGGGTCTTCCCCAGTTCCACCTCCTGCCCAACAGTAATTTACCTCTCTGCCGGCTGCCCTGGGCACATATTGCTGGGGAGGGTCTCATGATCGCTCTTGTGGCTTCCCTTTTCTTCCCCATCAGAAAGTCATTTTTCTGTGGGGAAGCAAAAAAATCTGTGGGGGACATAAATTCTGCACATACACAGTGCTGCAGAATTCCCCCAGGAGTAAAATATCTCACATAACTCTAGCTACAGCTCCACTTCTAGTGAGTGACATGCAAGGAGCTGCACCAATGGAATACTCTTGCTACCTCCTGTCTTCGGCTGAACTTGCTATTAAACTCATAGGCATGAGAGCAACAAAGGAGAGAAACAATGGTTGAAGTACCACTAGGCAGTGAGTCTTTGGAGCCTCATTCTTTTACTAGCTATGTTGTGTTAAGCAATACTCTTTTTGGTACCTGTCCTACAGAGCACTTAAGTATATATGAGATTTTGCTCACAAGAGTAGGTGCACATGAGGATGTGCATGCTTGAATGCTTTGCAGGATTGAGGGCTAAGTTAGACTTAAATAAGAAGTGTGTTTAGAGTTAGACTTAAATTTAGAGTTAGACTTAAATAAGAAAATTAACAACCACGCTTTTGTTAAGTGAAAAATTCAACAGACCTTAAATTAAATTGCACAGGCAGGAAAGTTAGACCATGAAATACCACAATTTGGTCTTGCTTACCTGGATGGGATCAAACCACGTTATAACACAGTGTTCTGACTAGGTACATTTTATAGATGTTGTCAGGCCCTAAGGGAATATTTATACCATGGCTTGTAGGAAAACAAATCCTTGTTCACATTAGTCAAGGAAATGATACTAGAATTGAGATGGCAATAAGCATGCTAACCTGCTGGTGTGGTTTCAAGAATAGTGTGGATAAGGATCAAGATTACAAACAGTAGTTTAACTTGGTGAGAAAGGATGTGGCAAAGGCACCCTAAAAAATATGCCTGTTATGTCCCTGGTTAGTGGGAGCTCCTTAAAATCAAGGAACTGAGACTTGATAGTGAGGTACATAACTGTTGGCCAGATCTTCACCTTTTCCCCCATTACACCATAAAGGCCAGCAGAGCCCTCTCCAGCCTTGTATACACTGGGGACAAGGTGTATTTCTAGTTGTGGCGGGGAGAGGAAACAGCAGGGATCCACTGTGTTTGGGGGCTTCTTTCCCCGATGGAAGGATGAGGGATCTCCACAAGGGAATTCGCACAAACATTTTCTCCAAAAAGTCCATTCTGGCAGCTTTTAATACAGAAGACACAATGTGATCCTGTGTGATTTACTAATCACATGTGCACTACTGAGTTATCCCAGACAATACTTGTTGAATTCCCAAAAGTCCTGTCCTAGCCCACACTACACTCATTTTAAAATTTGAGATGTATTATCTCGGGGAAATCTCTTCTTTGCTTCCTCCAAAGTCCACATGAAGTGAGGTTGCCCCCATGTCATTACACCATGAAATCAACATTTTTTTTTGGCTCATAAATTGGAAGGCGAAGAGATGATTTATTTTACAATTTGGAAATAAAATGGATTAAGATATAAGGGATGCAGGAGAATGCTAGAGGCAGAGCCACTTGTACCAGAAAGTACTGGACATTCCTCAAAAAATATTTTCAGATGCATACCTACAAATTTCACACACCGCTTTACTTAACATTCCTTTTCGTGTTTCTACAGGTTCATGTCAAGGATACAGCAACCCAGAGCATTTCCATCATAAGCCTTCCTGTCCATGGTAATTTTCTCTCTCAAATTCAATCCAGTAAAGTGAAAAGAAGTAAAATAAAACAATCCCCGTACACCAGTTCTCTTGGCATTCCCCAGCCCTTATTGTGCTGTGTTTCTCATAAGGTCTCATTTACTCAGACAAGGCAGAAAGTGTTCATAGATCCTATTACATTTTCCCACCCTATTTCCCATTTTGTTTGGGTTTTTTCCTCCTTCAGATAATGCTTATTGTGTCAACTGAAAAAAAACAAAAACAAATACCCGTTGTATTTTGATGAAAATAACTGACTCCTAGGCCTGGTTTCTCTTAATAGCAATACAGTGTTGAAGAGAAAATTCATTAGAAAACAGCTTAAATTCCAATGCTTAGAAAATGAAGAGATCTGGCTAAAAGGAGAAAAATTCTACTCTCACATTTGCAGCTCCTAGTGAAGTATCAAGAGGAGTTTTGTGCTTGTGTGTCAGGGCAGAATTCACATCATAGTAACCTTACCACCACGTGAAAGCAGTGAGGTCAACATTCTGAGATCTGCTAATTTGTGCAGGAGAGTGAGATTTGTTCAGAAGGAAAGGGTTGTTTGCTGAGAAAGAAGTACAGGAAATATACTGGTAGAAGGGCAAGGGGGCTCTGCATAGAGAGGGTGGAATGGGGTGTTGTTACAGGCATTACATTTTCTAGGAAAGGGAACAGAAAGGACTAAATAGATTCAAATATGAATGTAGGAAAAGGTTAACATTGTACTGGCAACCTTAATTCTGGCATTTCCTAAGTTTTGGGTGCTTGACTTCATAACTTTAATAATATTTTTAACATAGTTTTATTTATTTGTCATTTGCTCAGTTTTAAAAAAAGCAAACTCATAAAAAAACAGAAAGTCCATCATGTGGCATGATATTGACAAGCACAAGGATCACTGCAAGATAGGAACCTTTAGATTCTCATGTACAGATCTCTGGCCCCTGAGCTAACAGAGTAACTGACAGCAATACTAGGTTACCATCCCCTGAACCAGCACGAGAGGGATACGAGACACATCCTTTGCTAGTGTGTTTCAGAGATATTTCATGACAGCAGAGGAATGGTGAGACTCAGGAATCTTGGGTTCCATTTCTAGTCTCCTTGCATACACAATCCCAGTCTCCCTGCCCCCAGCTCCTTGTCCAATCTGTCTCTCTCTTCCCCAAATCCCTCACTGCCTTTTAGTCCTCCCTCCCCTGGCTCCTCATCCAGTCTCCGTCTCCCTCTCACCCCTTCCCTCCTCTTTGCTACAGTCTTTGCTCAGTTAGACCTATTTCTCTCCCCTTATGCCAGCTCCTTTTCAGAACTGTCTCCCCTCCTCTCAACCTCTATTTCCTCCCCACATTGGTTTCTAGTCCCAGTCTGTTTATCCAGCCAGTACCAGTCTTCCCCCTCCCTCCAAGCTCTCATCTGATCTCAGTGTTACTCTCAGCCCAGGAGGTTCCCAATCCTGCCCCGTCCCCTTTCCTCATTGGCTCCCAGTCACCCTTCCCTGACCCTGGCTCCCACTCCCAGTCTCCTTGCCTAGCTAGAATTAGTCCCAGTTTCAATCTCCCCCTCGAGCAGTGAGGATGAAATCTTCAGAGAATTTGCTGTTAAACTCTAAGAAGTCTCTCCTGAGCATATGCAAACCATGATTCTTCAAAGACTTACAATTTGGTCAAATTTGGGTGGATTTTCATGAGGTCATAAAAACCACATCCCTGACTCAAAGGTGCCAAATTCCAAGCATGGCATTACACCCCATATTCTTCATAGTAATATTATTATGATATGATTATGGCATAATTATGATATATTTTATGCAAGATAGGTCATGCACGATATCATTGAAAAGGTTATGATTCACTGAATATGATTATCCTATTTGTATGAATGTTTCATTTTGGCATCTGCAGTTAGGAATATTGTCTATGCATCTACTACAAATGTGTTTACATCTGGGGAATGCCCACTAGGAAGACTGTAATCAATCTAGATGGCTGGCTGGGAACAAGTCAGTGGACCATGAGGGAGAACAACAGATCTTAGAAGAATCTAATCTCTCACTGGGGAGCCTTCCTAGAGAGTCTTCCTGAGGACGCTACAAACAGCCTCTGACTCATGGCTGCTATGACACTACGGGTTCATTTGACCAAGTCACCTGCTACTGGACTCCATCTTGAAATACCAATGTTTTTCCACTGACTGGGTATGGGAACCAAGACAAATGGTTCCTGCCATAGACAAAAGCTATTTAAGGCAGGGGTGTGACATCATCGTGGTTCTTCACTGACTCCCCGCCCAAGATGACTACTGAAAAGACCTGAAGAACAAGGACTGGACTAGGGGAGAAGGGCTGAAAGGAATACCTGGGGTTTTAAGCTGCAAGCAAGTGCAGCTTACCCTCAAGAATCTCTGCAAACTTTCTAAATCAGCAGTTAGGGTGAGAATTTCCTACTCATATCCAATCTCTTTAGTATATTACATTTATATTGCGTTTTTGTTTATTTGCTAGCTAATCTGCTTTCCCTTTTTGCTATCCCTTATAATCACGTAAAATCTATCTTTTGTAGTTAATAAACTTGTTTTGTTTTGCCTAAAACTGTCCAGAACAATTCACCTTGACACAGACATCCATCCAACATGGAAAACTTCAGATCAAATGGTTACCATTTGGCAAAGTTCTAAGTAACTGAAAACAGGGGTTTTGTAATGGGAGTTTTGGGCAATCTGAAAAATAGGCACCCCTACCAGCCACCCTTATAACTATAACGTATGCATGAAGTATGCCTACAGCAATTTGGGTCACTATATAATAAATAATGCTAACTCAAACTAACAATGCACTAACATGATAGAGACACAGTTAAAGGAAAAGGTTCAAGGACCATTCACTAGAGGAATGGACTCTGATTGATTTGGCTAGATTCTTCCTTGGTGTAATTCCATAGTCTGTGTGGTTACACCAGTCCTCCTCTGTGGACTAAGAGGTGCCCACATCAGCTCCAGAGCTTTCTCCTCATTCACCATCACAGAGACCAAGATGCTGGCAGTAGCAACATATGAGTCATATGAGTCATCTATCTGCCACCCCGACCGGGAAAACTGAGAAGTCTGCTGCTTGCCAGGAGCTAGGATTCACGATGTGACGGAGAGACTGCCAAGACTCATCAAGTGCTCGGATCGCTACCCCTTCCTGCTTCTCCATGTGGGCACCAATGATACTGCCAAGAATGACCTTGAGCGGATCACTGCAGACTACGTGGCTCTGGGAAGAAGGATAAAGGAGTTTGAGGTGCAAGTGGTGTTCTTGTCCATCCTCCCTGTGGAAGGAAAAGGCCTGGGTAGAGACTGTCGAATTGTGGAAGTCAACGAATGGCTACGCTGGTGGTGTCAGAGAGAAGGTTTTGGATTCTTTGACCATGGGATGGTGTTCCAAGAAGGAGGAGTGCTAGGCAGAGACGGGCTCCACCTAACGAAGAGAGGGAAGAGCATCTTCGCAAGCAGGCTGGCTAACCTAGTGAGGAGGGCTTTAAACTATGTTCACCAGGGGAAGGAGACCAAAGCCCTAAGGTAAGTGGGGAAGCGGGATACTGGGAGGAAGAATGAGCAGGAGCGCGCAAGAGGGGAGGGCTCCTGCCTCATACTGAGAAAGAGTGACTATCAGCAAGTTCTCTTAAGTGCCTATACACAAATGCAAGAAGCCTGGGAAACAAGCAGGAAGAACTGGAAGTCCTGGCACAGTCAAGGAATTATGATGTGATTGGAATAACAGAGACTTGGTGGGATAACTCATATGACTGGAGTACTGTCATGGATGGATATAAACTGCTCAGGAAGGACAGGCAGGGCAGAAAAGGTGGGGGAGTTGCATTGTATATAAGGGAGCAGTATGACTGCTCAGAGCTCAAGTATGAAATTGCAGAAAAACTTGAGTCTCTGGATTAAGTTTAGAAGTGTGAGCAACAAGGGTGATGTCGTGGTGGGAGTTTGCTGTAGACCACCGGACCAGGGGGATGAGGTGGACGAGGCTTTCTTTCGGCAACTCTTGGAAGTTACTAGATCGCAGGCCCTGGTTCTCATGGGAGACTTCAATCACCCTGAAATCTGCTGGGAGAGCAATACAGCGGTGCACAGACAATCCAGGGGACAATTTCCTGGTGCAAGTGCTGGAGGAACCAACTAGGGGCAGAGCTCTTCTTGACCTGCTGCTCACAAACTGGGAAGAATTAGTAGGGGAAGCAAAAGTGGAGGGGAACCTGGGAGGCAGTGACCATGAGATGGTCGAGTTCAGGTTCCTGACCCAGGGAAGAAAGGAGAGCAGCAGAATACGGACCCTGGACTTCAGAAAAGCAGACTTTGACTCCCTCAGGAAACTGATGGGCAGGATCCCCTGGGAGAATAACATGAGGGGGAAATGAGTCCAGGAGAGCTGGCTGTATTTTAAAGAATCCTTATTGAGGTTACAGGGACAAACCATCCCAATGTGTACAAAGAATAGTAAATATGGCAGGTGACAAGCTTGGCTTCACAGTGAAATCCTTGCTGATCTTAAACACAAAAAAGAAGCTTACAAGAAATGGAAGATTGGACAAATGGCCAGGAAAGAGTATAAAAATATTGCTCGGGCATGCAGGAGTGAAATCAGGAAGGCCAAATCACACTTGGAGTTGCAGCTAGCGAGAGATGTTAAGAGTAACAAGAAGGGTTTCTTCAGGTATGTTAGCAACAAGAAGAAAGTCAAGGAAAGTGTGGGCCACTTACTGAATGACAGAGGCAACCTAGTGACAGAGGATGTGGAAAAAGCT
This sequence comes from Caretta caretta, assembly GCF_965140235.1. NCBI lineage: Eukaryota > Metazoa > Chordata > Testudines > Cheloniidae > Caretta > Caretta caretta. The sequence continues at coordinate 202,671,169 of NC_134206.1, forward strand.
AACGTACTCAATGCGTTTTTTGCCGCTGTCTTCACGAACAAGGTCAGCTCCCAGACTATTCCACTGGGCAGCACAGCATGGGGAGGAGGTGACCAGCCCTCTGTGGAGAAAGAAGTGGTTCGGGACTATTTAGAAAAGCTGGACGAGCACAAGTCCATGGGGCCGGATGCGCTGCATCCGAGAGTGCTAAAGGAGTTGGCAGATGTGATTACAGAGCCATTGACCATTATCTTTGAAAACTCATGGCAATCGGGGGAAGTCCCGGACGACTGGAAAAAGGCTAATGTAGTGCCCATCTTTAAAAAAGGGAAGAAGGAGGATCCTGGGAACTACAGGCCAGTCAGCCTCGCCTCAGTCCCTGGAAAAATCATGGAGCAGGTCCTCAAAGAATCAATCCTGAAGCACTTAGAGGAGAGGAAAGTGATCAGGAACAGTCACCATGGATTCACCAAGGGCAAGTCATGCCTGACTAATCTAATTGCCTTCTATGACGAGATAACTGGCTCTATGGATGAGGGGAAAGCAGTGGACGTGTTGTTCCTTGACTTTAGCAAAGCTTTTGACACAGTATCCCATAGTATTCTTGCCAGCAAGTTAAAGAAGTATGGGCTGGATGAATGGACTATAAGGTGGACAGAAAGTTGGCTAGATTGTCGGGCTCAATGGATAGTGATTACTGGCTCCATGTCTAGTTGGCAGCCGGTATCAAGTGGAGCGCCCCAAGGGTCGGTCCTCGGCCGGTTTTGTTCAATATCTTCATAAATGATCTGGAGGATGGTGTGGACTGCACCCTCAGCAAGTTTGCAGATGACACTAAACTGGAAGGAGAGGTAGATACTCTGGAGGGTAGGGATAGGATACAGAGGGACCTAGACAAATGAGAGGATTGGGCCAAAAGAAATCTGAGGAGGTTCAACAAGGACAAGTGCAGAGTCCTGTACTTAGGAAGGAAGAATCCCACGCACCACTACAGACTAGGAACTGAATGACTAGACAGCAGTTCTGCACAAAAGGCCCTGGGGTTACAGTGGATGAGAAGCTGGACATGAGTCAACAGTGTGCCCTTGTTGCCAAGAAGACCAATGGCATTTTGGGATGTATAAGTAGGGGCATTGCCAGCAGATCGAGGGATGCAATCGTTCCCCTCTATTCAACATTGGTGAGGCCTCATCTGGAGTACTGTGTCCAGTTTTGGGCCCCACACTACAAGAAGGATGTGGAAAAATTGGAAAGAGTCCAGCGCAGGGCAACAAAAATGATTAGGGGACTGGAACACATGACTTATGAGGAGAGGCTGAGGGAACTGGGATTGTTTAGTCTGCGGAAGAGAAGAATGAGAGGGGATTTGATAGCTGCTTTCAACTATCTGAATGGGGGTTCCAAAGAGGATGGATCTAGACTGTTCTCAGTGGTAGCAGATGACAAAACAAGGAGTAAAGATCTCAAGTTGCAGTGGGAGAGGTTTAGATTGGATATTAGGAAAAACTTTTTCACTAGTAGAGTGGTGAAGCACTGGAATGGGTTACCTAGGGAGGTGGTGGAATCTCCTTCCTTAGAAGTTTTTAAGGTCAGGCTTGACAAAGCCCTGGCTGGGATGATTTAGTTGGGGATTGGTCCTGTTTTGAGCAGGGGATTGGACTAGATGACCTCCTGAGGTCCCTTCCATCTCTGATATTCGATGATTCTATGATGATTCTATGAAGAAAGAGAGTATTTGACTTTAAAGGAGAGAAAAAACTGTTAAACCACCACCACAAAAACAGAGCGGAGAGGGGGTCTCTGTCCCCATGAATTTTGGTGTGCATAATGACTTCAGTCATTTTACTTCAAGGGGAAAAATATGTCATCCTCATCACCACTGAATAACCTGAGAGCCCAACAGACCTGTTCCCTAATTAGAGAAAAGGCTAAACTAACTTGATTCCTACCTGATAAATCCTACGTGGCTTTTCTTGCATATCCACCTGAATGAATTTGAGCAGGGCACAGCATGTCCTGCTTGACTAAAATTCCTGCTACAGCAGCCCCTCTGTTCCTCCACAAACACAAAGACTAATTCACTGTACGGGAGGGAGAAAAAACCCGTTCATCTAGTCATGTTCATAAAAAAGTCTTACCCTGAGCATACACCCAAAACTGCACCACTGCTGCTAATGTATATATTACAAACATATACAGGTCTGGGATTTACAGTCAACAAACAGCAATACAAACAACCACTGGGGAATGTATAAACACTTGGAGGAGCATAAACGCTCAGCCTGGCTGCACCACACACAGGGTGTTTATTTATCTCAGTTGCATACGATCAATGGGAGAAGACATTCAAAACAACTTTTTAAACAAAGTGTCACTTTGTGCTAGTTTATGCCAGTGGGGCTTCTTCCAACTATTTGTGTCATAATAAGATGTGTATGTGTTAAGATATTTTTCTTCTTCTTTTACTCCTGTCATGGCAACTGGGTATGAGAGAACAGAAGAGGAAAAAGGCTGCTAGTGTAATCCAGTTACTGATCTAACATTCACAATCTCCCCAGCCCAAAAGGAAGTGTTGTATGTTCTTACCCCGAATGCATGTTAGTAACATACAATTGCCAGTCTGAGCACCTACAGTTTTTTATTCATTAATCCCCTATCGCAGCCCGATCCCGTGTGGGCCACTGAGCACACACAGTTCCTGCCGAGGTGAATGACAGTTGAGGGTGCTTTGCACCTCTGAATAAATACACTCTCAAGGAGATCCAAAAGCACTTTTACAATGCTGACATTCTGCTACTGAGACTTAAAAGATCCCAGGTCAGACCAGAACCTACTTCTCAAACCACAGGAGGCCCAGGATTCTTCGTTTATGCTTCCTTAACTATTTCTAACCCCTTAAGCCAGTACCAAGCTAACTAAGTTTTATTCCTCTTAAATTTCTTTGGAAGGATTTACCTAATCTGATCGTGTGTTTTTATTGTGAATTTACTATAACTTCCTTCAAATTTGCAGTAATGCCACTTAACACTCATAATTGCCCACAATACATTGCACTTACATACTTCATTTCATCCAAGGATATCAAAGTGCTTGAGAATCAATGAGTTAAGTCTCCTGTATCCCCATTCCCTCCTCCCTTCCCATGAGGTCAGTCAGAATCACTATCCCTATTCTACAGATGGGGAAACTGAGGTAAAGAGAGAGGACGTGACTTGTCCAAGATCACAAAAAGGCTCCATGTCAGAGCTGGGAATAAAACACAAGTCTCCTGGCTTCTAGTCCCCTACCTGAGCCAGAAGAGCAACCTTCTGAACTAGTGGAATGCAACAGATGTCATGATCGTGTCTCAAGATGGTTTAGATTTTAGAATGTAATGAGCAGACGTGGCAGTACATGGATTATACTAATGGTGTCAAAGTACACAGCAACTCTTAGAGGTGGTGAAGACCACTCATAATATAACAAAACCTTTAACTATTTTCTTTATAAGAATCAAAGACTAATTTGTAAAGATCTGAGTGAAAGCTAGGGATACAGCTAAAACATAACCCTAACTTTCAAACTCCCTCCCTTCCCATACAGCATATACAGCCAATTAACAATGGAAACGTAAACAGATAATCCAGTATAAATGGCCACCATTCTTCCTAGAGTACAGCACCCAAGTGAGCATCTGCCTCCTCTGAAGCTGCATGATGCCAATGGCTTCACAAGAGCAAATTTGGATTTTTTTTTCTCTTGTGGTTGACTACACACACTCTCCCATTGTGTCTCATCAAAGAGCTGACGAGGGAGGAGTGGAATGCATACAGTCTCCAACGCTTGGGAAAATCCAGCTGCTTGTAAATCTATGCGAAGGTTAAACCTTTCTGACATGCTAAATATAGGATTCAAAGACAGTAGTGAACCGAGACGGCTGCTTCCTGACCAGCTCGACTTTACTTGAAGAGCCTCCAGCACTTATGATATCTACCCCAGGCGCCCAGTTAGCACATCAGCATTAGATTTTCTATTCACCAGTGATTGGAATATGTTTAATTGCTATAGAAACCCAATGTCACCAGATTAAGCATTTGCTAAATACCATGGGAAAATCCATCCAGAATTAGGAGGATGTTTTTTTGGCAGGGGAGAGTTTTGCCCACACGTAGATGCTGAAATCCAAATTTGAAGGGCCACTGTGTTACAGACCAAGTGTCTCAGTTTAATCATTCATAAAGATGCAAGCTAATTCCTTACCTAACTTCTATGCTAGGCTGGCTGCTTTGTCTCATGCAAACAGTGTGTACACAATTCCGTCAATGTCATTACCAATATTTATGCTTGACAGCCATAATATTGCTGTTCTCCGTGTATCAATATGCTTAATATTACATAACTCCTAGTGGGAATTGTATCTCTAAAGTACAGTAATATAAATACTATTGAAAAGAAAGTCATTGTGTGTGAAGTTGCTATAATTGCTCATTTAATGCAGGTAATACAAAAACCACCTGAAGCAAGAGGCCAACCAGGAACCCAAACAAGCGATCTGGTGACCATGATATGAAGTCTATTCTGATAGCTTCTTGGACTAGGAAGAAAATTTGTTTCCATCTCTGAAAAGCATTTGCTATCTGCACAGGATGCTGAGTGCACCTATCTAGCTCTGGACAACTAGCGGGCCTCCTGGGGCAACAATTAGTATCACATCAGATCACAGTAACCATGCATCTATAGCATACTGACATGTTCAGTGGATTCATTTCACACCCACCAAACATAGATTTGCTTGCACAGATGAGTTATGCAGGATGGAAGTAAACATTCCTGGTTACTAGAATCCTCCCACCAGTTGTAGTCTATTTTGGGTTGGCTAGAAAAAGTCATTGCATTTTGGTTGGTTTTGCTTGCAGCAGTCTTTTTCAGGACCACTTTACAATTTAAACATTAGAATAGTGGAAAAATAGTTTCATTCACTTAGTGCCAACCGACTTATATAGTTAAAGCACTCCCAAGTACACGGTTCTTCTGGGGGGGTGGGGGGTGTGTTAAGGGATATCACTCAGCAAAAGTCAAAAGTGACATAGGACGGGCACGTAAGTACCAAAGCTGCAGCTAACAAATGAAACAATGGGAGAACACATGTAGTCAGCCTGCGGAATTCACTTTCTCAAACTCACAAGGCCAAAATGAGGCTTGGTGCAAGTAGGTATGACTCTACTGCAGCAGCACCTAGATATTACAGTGGCCAGTGTTCTATAAGGGACTGAGTTTAGTCCCACTGAAGTCCATGAGTCTCTTTCCATTATCTTCAGTGGGCCCTGAATACTTAAAATAATGGAATAATGAAAGCTTATGCTTCAGGCCATTTGTTCATTGCTCCTGGGGTCAGGAAGGAATTCTTCCCTTCATATACAGTATTTGCACAAGTGGGTGAGTGCAGTAAGCGCTTTTTCACTTCAACATCAAGCATAGGCCTCTTTTGGAGTCAGGATACAAAACCTGATGTAACACTGGTCTAATATGGTATAGTGATTCTTATGCTCCTAAGGTTAGAACAGCAGTTTTCATGGAGGAAATGCACATGTGAGTGAGAAACAAATAGAATGCATACATGTAAATGTAAACCCAGCCACTCGTCAGCAGACCCTTCTCTTTTCATGTGAAGATTGTTTCCTTAAGATAGTAATAGTTCTTTTGAGTGATGTTCACTAGCTATCAAGAAGGCAACACACATTCTTTTTCAAATATTGGTTTCTGCTACAAATTACTGATGTTACTTCCTGTCCTGAATGTATTTGATAATCTGTCAGTATTCCCAATAAGCAGCCATTTACAATAGTTAATTTCAAGCATAACTTCCTGTGTATTGTTGCCTACTAAATTCAAATGCTGAATTTATTATAATCTAGTAATTTTTTGTTTTAATGATTCCAGAATATCTTCAAGGCATTTCCCAAAACATGACAGAAACAAGTACTCTCCACTCTGGGTGTGCCATTTCCTAGACAAACAGTAAAAAATAATTCCTATTCCCCACATGCCAGCAGTAAAATGTATTCAGATAAAAGATACGGAGTAGAAATTAATCATCAAGCACCACAAAATGGACAAATTGGACCAACAATAAATTCTGAGAACCAGCGAAGAGCTTACTGGTCCATAAAAAATTCTGCTTTACCCAAAATGTGTAACTAGCATATGATTGCAGACTAAGAAGGGCAGCGTGGAGTAAGATCCCTTGTTAAGACTTGCCTGAAGAATGTCTACTTGTGGATAGGTTACTTAATTAAATTCATTGTGAGTGCTCATCTGATAATCTCCTAACACAAATTTATCTTTGTTGATCATATATTATGTTCCCTCTACCTCCCAAGACTCATTATCTGCATTCTGAGTGCAAGTGCTCCAAAGATGGTCCTCTTTGTTAGATTAGGGCAGACTTCCTTAATATTTTCAGCCTTCTTGATTACACATCCCTCCCCATCAAGTGGCAGCCACTTGGACTCCAACTCTCCAACGAAAATTTGCCTGACAAGACTGCCTGACATGTGACACCTGCTACAATACCGCTCTCTACTGTGTTTGTCCAAGTCACTTCACTCAAAGTCTAACAATGACTGTCCAACCAGGCAGTATGAAAAACAAAAAATCTGCCTTGCTGTGAGAGAAGACATTACCTTTCCAGAACCACCATCATCAGGGCTCTTTCCTTCCTTCTTTATTTTTTAATGGAGACGAAACCCCCCTGTCATCTCACCTACTCCTCTCTTAATAAGGAACGACTGCCGTGACTACCCCCATCTAGAAGCGCCATTCACCACCAGCACCTCTGCTCTCCTCATGTGCTTAAAGAACAACTGATTAGCTCTTTGCATAATTAACCTGATTAGCACTGTGCATAATCAAACTGATTAGCACTTTGCATAATTAAAAAGAAATAATAATAATAATAATAATAACAATAATAAGCACTAGGTAATATCAAAAGCCGTTAGTCCCACAGCCGTCTTGTTAGTGCCAGGATTAGTTTAATGCAGCATATTTTATTCCTTATATATATAAAAATATTATATGTATAAAAATAAAACTTCAAACTCCTGAGAATTAAAAGTGGAAATATTCTCAATTATTTTCAGAACACTGAGAAAAATATTGATTATTCCACAACTGTCCATTACAGGGTTTCTTGCATCTTTTTCTGAAGTACCTGATCATATCCATTGTTGGAGGATACTTGAATAGATGAACCATTGGTTTGATTCGGTATAGCATCTCTCTTACATTCCTATGTTACCAAGTCTGTATATCTAGCTTTCTACCTTAGGTAGTTATATGGTCTCCATTATCATAGTATCTGAGTACCTCACAATCTTTACTGTTTTTGCCTTCACAACATTGCTGTGAGGTAGGAAAGTGCTATTATCCCATTTCTGCAGATGGGGAACTGCGGCACAGAGTGGCTAAATGACTTACCCAAGGTCACACAGGAAGTCTGTGGTGAAGCCAGGTCTTCCAAGTCCCAAGCTAGTACCCCAACCACTGGACAATCCTTCTTTTCCCATTGGACCATTCTTATTTCCTGTATGGACTGGTTACCTAAGTAATTTACCTCACACAAACATGTTCTGGGGAGAAAGGAAAGCAGGACCCTGAGTGCACCATGTGAAATAGCTTCTGTTTCTGTTCCAGTTCAAATCCTCTGATTTTCACTGTTAAATTTTCACTGGTTAGGTTCAAAACTGTGTGAAACCATGAACTTTTCCATGGTTTCTGCCTAAATCTTAAAGGGGCCCAAATCTCCCACGATACACAATGCTAGATGCCCTAGAACATTTACAAAAGTATCCCCATAGTTCTAGTACTGGGACTTTCCCTCATGAAATAAATTAAGGGAAAACTATGGGAGAAGGGAGCGATAAAAGGGAACCTTACAGTAATTAAATAAAAATATATTACCCAGCCATGGAGGCCTTTCTATTACCATAAGAAAAGGAACCCAAATGAACAGTGAGTGAGTGGTCCCCAGAGCCAGTCACCCATTTCTAAAGTTGTTTAGTTTCAGAAGAAAAGTGTTGTTGCAGAGATTATTCAAGTCCAAATGTTCCTGGGGAAGGTAGTTCCAGTAATTCTGGGAAGGAAGCCAATCCCTTTGGCTTTATATGTAAATATTTGAAAAACATTATTTTTATATACATATATTTTATAACATATACATATATGTCTCTACACTTCCAGCCTTGCAAAACTGCTATGAAAAAATGTACCACTTCAGGCACAAATATCTACTCACCAGAACCATGATAACTGACAAAAATTTAAAAAAATAGCGCCCTCCCACCTGTTAAGTTAGGTGCCTTAGACACAAAGGCCCCAACCCTAAAAGCTGTTCTGCTCCTTGGGTTTCAAGGATACACAGGTCAGAGGAAGCTACAGAAACCTCTAAAAATGATGAGAAGTAGCCTTCTAGTCCTAATAAAGGCAGGAACATAAGGTCCATTACTTCAGAACTTTATAGGTCTAAACAAACTTTGTGTGTTCTATCCACAAGCTGGTAATCTCCCACTTTCAATGGTATAAAGTTCCCACTTCCTAGGATTTTAGGACACTGAGATATAAGAACTTAAAAACTAACTTTTTTATCTACAGAAAAATCACTGGCCCAGGACTGAATCTTGCGCATCCCACAAAAAGTGGTAATTTAGTGGGAAATTCTACATTTGAGGGAGAGAAGAGAAACATTTCTGTGGGAGGCTGATTTTAATTAATTAATTAAATGGTGGACACTTGAACGTGCTTGGGAGTTGGGACACTGGAATAAATCCTGGGTAGATAGACAGATTGGGGGGAGAGTGCAGGAGAGGCAGTCAAAAGTGGATGATAAATAAATTAATCCATGCCTCTGCAATTTATCACGTGGCTATCACCTGCACATATGTGGTATACAGAAACATACACTAATAATCATATTTATTCCCCTACTCTCCTGACGTACATACACACTTAAATTATTTCATACATATATACATAGAGAGCTTGGTGAAATTCTTGGACAAATAGTTTATTAGAAGAAAAATGCAGTTTCAGTCTAACAAACTATTAGTGAATTTGAGATTAATATTTTTAGCCATTCACAAAATGGCCAGAAGAGAAGGAAGTGGCATCGCTGCTCACCTGCCTTTATAAGCTTTAGCTCAGTGTTTTGGTCACTCATCTGGGATGTGCAAGATGCAGGTTCAAATCACAGCAGTGGAATTGAGCTGAAACAGACTTTCTAAATTCACCAAAAATTCCAACAAATTTCAGATTCGGTTTGACCTGAACCACTTATTTTTTCAGAACTGCCACTGATCTGAAACATCACTTATTCACCCAGCTCTCTGTATACCCACATACAGATACACACACACACGCATATGTATATTTTAATCTGTACCCACATATATATATCCTACGTGGAGGAGATACAAATATTTCCCAAATATATTATATATAATGCTATTTCTGTTAAATATTTATATCACTGCCACATGTAGGGGTATTTGTGTTTTAACATATACACACATAAAATGTGTAAGTTTGTGCATATGTGTAATCTCTCTGTCTCTCTCTCTCTCTCACACACACATACTCACAAATACACACACACACACTCACAAATACACACACACACACACACACTCACAAATGGAAAGACCAAGAGTAGAGCAGACCTTTTACAAAATATTTTAATAGTTATTTTAGAAATCTTCACCCAAAGTTTGAGGGTTTCTTTTCTTGCTATCTTACATTTTCTCCGGCAAAATACACCTGCTTTCTTTTCTTTTCTTCCCCCCAAACTAAATATTTCTTCCATCTAATGACTCTCTTTATTAGACAGCATCTAATTTGCATACATTTACATACAATTTAACTGCTAGCTTGTGAGAACAAAGAAATGGTTCTGTATTATACTGAAGGACAATACTCAGAAAAGGAAGGTATAAAAACCAGCTAGCTCAGTGGCTGTGTATTTTCTTTGTTTCAGAAATATCAGGATTTTTAAACACACCACTTAAAGGGTGAAAAAGATTATTTCATCAAACAATGAAAAAAGATACAGCGCAGCTCCGTTTTAACACATTTTCTCTCTGGCCTGGTTAATGGGATTTAAGGGTCCAAGGGTCCACTGTTTCCTTTACAGAATCTGATGGATTTATTTCTGTCACATATTTTAGTTCATATTTTATTGTTATAACAATCTACATTGAAGCTCAGCTCCAATGCTAATTCAATACCACCTTTTCCTGGTCAGACTGGGATATGACCGAATGATCTTTGATAGGCATCAAATACTCTGCCCTCAATGCCCACCACTAATGGATTTTATAGAAAGGCTGCCAGGACTTTACCCTATGGCAACAAGTATAGAGATAATGGAAACTTACCATGTAGCTGACTGGGAATCAACAGGAAGGGAAGCAGGGCTGAGCTCCACTTGTGAGAACAGGGAGGGACTGTGGTCAGAGTAAATGCAGGAGGTAAAGGAGAAGTCAAGCCCTCTAGTTCCCTAGAAGAAGAGGAGGAAAGAATTTTAAGACCTCATATAAGGGAAAGTCTTTAGAGAAAGAAGGCAGAGACTCCTGTCCATACCCCACCCAAACAAAGTATACACCATCAAAAGCCTTCCCTCCAAATCTTCACAATGGAAATTCCAGTTACACTGATTGGTTCAATTTTAAATCACTCTGGCCTCTCCGGCCTTTGACCTCTTCTCTTTGCTCAAAGGTGAAATTCTAGAATTTTACATTTTAAAAAGAGCATGGCATGTGGTCACTGAATAAGAAAAAATTCTCTAGTCATTTTGGGGCAAGTGAATGACCACAGGGGCCTGATCCCACAGAAATGTGCTACCAGGTGTAGCACTTTCTAGTGTGAGCAGATCCATTAAAGGCAATGGGATGGGAATACTCATGCTCAAGAACATTATGCCCAGAAGTAATTATTTCCAAGTCAGGCCCAAGATTTGAAATCCTCATTGATCATTTGGGCTGCTCAGTTTCTCCTAGAGTACAGAAGCTTTACCCGATTAACATGACGAAAGGGGATCACTCCCTAGTCAGACCCTGCATAGGTGTATGGTGCAGGTACTAACAACAAGGCAGGTCTGAGGACTGAAGGCCCAAATCAGGATCTCAGAGAGCGTACAGGAATTCTTTTTGTTCTGACTATCCCTTGCTGTGCCTCACTGGAGCTCTCGGCACATTACAAAATATTTACAAATATAAACTTTTAATTAGTGCTCATTGCAATTTTTCAAAATTTTGAAAAATCTGATTTTTAAAAGAATTCAAATGGGGGTAATTCCCCCCCCCAGCTATTTTTAATATATTTTTCAATCAGCTCTGCTTGAGAAAACATGTGAGCCTTGCAGTGTGTCCTGAAGTTTACCAAAAGCTGAAGTTTGCCAGATGCTGGGAATGGGCAACAGGGAATGGATCACTTGATGATTACCTGTTCTGTTCATTCCCTCTGGGGCACCTGGCATTGTCCACTGTCGGAAGACAGGATACTGGGCTAGACGGACCTTTGGTCTGACCCAGTGTGGCCGTTCTTATGTTCTTAAAACCTGATTGTGGCAGAGCAAGGAAAGAAGGATGTTCCAGAGCTAAGGATCCCTTATAGTTATATCCCTTAAGGACCATATCTGCAGTCCCCTATTGTTAAAACCTTTGGTTTGTTAGTTTGAGTGTCTTGGAGGGTTGTGGCTGCCATGGTATCACCCAGGAAGAAAGGATCCTATGAGGTAGTTGGGATCCAAGTCATTTACGGTTTTATAGGTCAAAGTCAACTCCTTAAACTTCAACTGAAAATCAGATGACAGGCCATACAGCTCATGCAGAAGAAATGCAATATGCTTTTGATGAGACATTCCACTTAAAAGGCGCACTACCACAATTGCCACGTAACACCTTGAATTAGCCTCACGTAACGGCAATATAGTAATCCCATCTTGAGGTGATAAAAGGCAAAGTCCCAAAATGAAAGGACGCAACCCTCTTGCCAAGAGCAAATGATAAAAATCACAATTAGCAACCACTACTACCTGAATATCCAGAATCACCTGAAAACCCAGCAAACCCAGCTCGGGAAATGCACTTAGAAACAAACAGCAGGAAAATGTCAGATATTGTACAGTTATAATACTGAGTACTTGCTTTGGCTAGTTCCCCTACTCTCTACGCATTACCTCTTGCTTGGAGCGAGTGTCAGCTAGCTAGCCCTCTTACACACCACCATCTCTGTTGAACACTGAGCAAGTCACCCCACAACGCAGGTAAAAGTGAAAGGGATGGGAAAACAACACTGGATATCAACTGCATCCTGAAAACAATACAATCCAAACCGCCTCACTAATCCTTTTATTTGCCCCATATACATGTAAAACAATAGGGATGACAAAATAAAAACCCACAAACCTTCCATGAGAGTGCCCTCAAGGAAGATAAGTAATCATCCAACACTACCCCCTGGGATCTCTCAGGAAAAAAAAAACAACAGTCTCTCTCATGAGCTACCTCACCAACACAGCGGCCACAGATGAATCACCATCAGTGCTACAGAAGGCAGCTGACAGAGCTAAAAGAATCAATATGTACACCTCATCTTCATCTATTTTCAGCAGAAGATCAACAACCAACATGACCAAAGTCACTGCTATACTACTTTCACAACTAAATCAGTTCTAACGGGGTCAAAAAGACCAGAGGACTCTAGATACTTTACAGTACCACTGAAGTTGTTTCACCATAATTTCCTAAATAATCTCCCTTCAAGGGACTGGAGCAGATGACCTATTAAGGTCCCTTCCAGTCCTACATTTCTATGATTTCTATGATTCAAAGGTAGTTTGGATACCTTGTTTGGGAAGCAACATTAATTCTGCATTTCTTGGGTTACTAGCACTCGAAGGGGTCTTTTTTGTTTTATGCTCTAACATTTGACGGTAATATGCCTTAAAACCAATGATACGGGCCTGAAACTTTAACTTCACTTTAACAATGATTTTTGCATGTTTAAAAGGTTAAAATCATGTTTGGTTCATTAGAATTATTTTTTATATATTTTTCTGTATACACAAAGGTCTGATTCTCCTCCTTTACTGTTATAAATCCAGAGTAATTCCTCTGAAGTCAACTGCGCTACGCAAGTGTGAAACTGTTGTAAGCAAGAGGAGAATCAAGTGCAAAGTGTTTTGCTACTTATATAATGTATACATAAATTAACTCTTGCTTTTATAAACCTATTAGCCAAGATGGTTGGGGCATCACCCCATGCTCTGGATGTTCCTAAACCTCTGAATTCCAGAAGCTGGGACTGGATGACGGAATGGATCACTTGATAAATTGCCCTATTCTGTTCATTCCCTCTGAAGCATCTGGCACCAACCACTGTCAGAAGATAGGCTACTGGACTAAATGGATCATTGGTCTGACCCAGGCTGGCCATTCTTATGTTCGTAGGTGCTTTTAAAACTCCCTACTCACATGCAGTAAATTTCCATTTTGGGTCTGCTTTTTGTAGCTACAGTGATAGCACTTATAGCTTTGTCCATTTTAAGAAGTATTGACAGTTCCCTTTTAAGTATGGGGAATATTTCTCAAACAGGTAGAATCTTTCAACACGGAAGAAAATTTTAAGATGTGGCCACTATGATGACTTAGGTTGTTGAGGCAGAACCCTATTCTCCCCACCAAGGTTCACCTCAACCAGCTAATCTGTATTAAAGTACAATTTGCCCTGTTTACACTGAGATTTTAAAACATGTTAAAACATCTAGACACCTTTTTTTGCTATTCCAGACAGGGTCTATCTGAGGAATAATAGTGAGTGGAGAAGGCTAGAAGTCTAACCAGACCTTCCTCAAAACATGCTTCCATAACATCTCAGAGGAATCAAGGTAACAACCCTTCACCCTGAGTATTATACAGAAAGAAATTTGTGTCATTTGGTGGCAGCATAAGTTTAAAATTTGCCCACTGAAAACAAAAGACCAAATTTCCATATTTAGTTGCATTTTAGGCCTGCACGGGCTGGATATTGGCACTAGCTACCATACCAAGTGATATTTTGTTCAAATTACAGGATAATCCTTTTAATTGGGACACCCTGGTGGATGGCCTATTGTCTTGATTAATATGTTGTCTCAATTAAGAGAAGCAGCCATTTGAAAAAAAATTGTCTAAAAAGACTTGAAATGTAGTAAAATTCTGTACTGAATAAAAATACAAGTATAAAAATGATTTATGCTGTATTTAATCTTTATTTCTTCTTCTCTTAACCTTTATTTGGAGACTGCTATATTAAAAGATTAGAATTTAGAATTTCACACCCGTTAAACACCTGGTTAAACACCACTTAACCCACTAGCACTAGCCAAATGTGTCCCCATTAAGCAGAAATATTGGCAACGCTGTCCCTATTAAGCAGCATCCATTACCATTCACTGTCATTAGGCTAAATCATTTCCCTGGGACACAATCTAATTTAACAGATTTCTTGATTAAGAGCATCCTGATTAAGTGGAAAATACTGAATCAGTAAATTTGCATGTAACATGTGAAGGCTTCTGGCCACTGAAGTCCTATCCCATCTGTCTGGTTTGCAGGCCAAGCTTGGAATCCTGGGTGTGATGTTCTGTACCTAAGGAATTGCCTAGGAGAGTTGCACATTCTAACAGGGCTGGGGGAGTTTTCTAGGAAGCAACTGGGCCAATTAACAGAGTGCAGAACTGATGGAGTTGGACTGAGATTCTTTCTTGGAAATGTTCTTGTGAGACTAAATACTGTTTCCCTTCTTATGGCTTTGTATCAGTGTAGGAAATCATCCCTGTTTGATTGGCATAGAGGATTTAATTTATTGGTTACACATATAGCACAGTGTCTTTTATAATCTCTGTAGTATTAAATTGTTCATTGTTTGTTTAATTTTGTGTGTGTGTGAATTCAGTGACGGATTGACAAGCCCAGAGAATAAAGTTCTCCATTCATACACCATGTATGGCACAGACAGTGGGAATGCAAGCTTCCCAATGTGCTTTAAGACTGTTCTGTAGAAATTATCTGCATGGGTGAAAGAGGAGTCTTGTCTCTATGATTCATTGAACCCCCTGGCCTCCACTGAGACTGCAGACAAGGGTGTCAATAAGTGCCAGGTCTCGTGGTAATTTTCCAGGAGGAAGCAGACTCAGCAAGTCATTTCTAGGTAAGGTCACCAAAATCTCACCTGATGGTGATTACTTTCCATTGCTACTAACCTCTTATGTTGGTCCTCAACAGTGACCTACCCACAACTGGAAGGTTCAATCTCCCATGCCCAATCCTGTGTGGTTCCACTTTAGTGTCTGCTTATTAATGGAACTCAGTCACCCTCACCTGGTACTGGTGATGGATTAGATCTGCCTACTGAAAGTACGTTACTCCAGGGGCAAAATGTTGACATAATTTACATTTTCTTGGATGGTTAACTGAATCAAAGAAAAGGGTTTATACTGGGGGCTGAAGGGCCATAGACTCCCCTTCCGCCCCCATCTGACCATCCCATTCCCCTTTCAGGTGTCCCCTCCCAGCAGCCTAACCCCCTGGCCCATGAGTCCCTACACCCATCCCTTCCAATTTGAAGGAGTGGCATTGCCACTCAGGTTTAGCCCAGACAAAAAGTGGTCAGGCCATGGCCCAGTTGGCCCTTGCCAGCTCTGTGGTCTATGGTATATGACTCCTAAAACTAATACTTTAAAATTAAATATATATATTTTAAAAATTAATAGCTCAACACTACACTCTGCAGTGCATATGTGACTTTATATGCTCTATAGTTACTGACCCAAAACTGTGGTTATTTCCCAGAGAACCATACATTCTGCAGATCCTTTTTTAGTTTTGATTGGCCTACTAGTGACCATTCCGATTATCTAAGTCAAATGTCTGCAACCTTGGTTATTTCTCAATCACTACTAAGGTAGCTTACAAAAGACTGCTTTCTAATGTGCTACAGCTCTCTGTTTATATATTCATATGACACTTATCACTGTCTCTCTGAAGCAACTGATTGTCAGAGGGAGTGTGCATGCAAATTTCTGCTGAAGTCAATGAGAGCTGAGGGTGCTCAATACCTCTGAAAATCAGGCCCCGATCCACTAAGGGACTTAGGGGTTTTTGGTGCCACGAAAAATCCCTGGAATGACCTAAGATACACCAAGATTTAGTTAGGCACCTAGGCTCCCTATACAATGAATGGGCAGAGATAGGAACCTTAGCACATAATCTGCAAAAGCCAGCATACTAGGCAGGGAGCTGTGTAAGCTAACCAATGGGAGATGCCAAAGAGAGGGGTGTGTCCTAAACCCTGTCCCTCTCAGGAAGTGAGGCACCTATTTCTGCTTGTGATCCACCATAAAGAACCCCTCTCCTGGAGTCAGGTGGCTTAGGCAACTAAGTCATTTTTTATGAGAATAAGTCAGGCACCCACCTGACTCCACACAAAACAGGAGGGAAGGGGAGAAAAAGGAAGAGGTGGAGATGGCCTGTCTTTAGGGTGACCAGATATCAAGTATGAAAAATCGGGACAGAGTGCGGGGGCAGGGGGGTGTAATAGGCGCCTATATAAGAAAAATCCCCAAATATTGGGATTGTCCCTATAAAATCAGGACATCTGGTCACCCTACCTGCCTTATATGCTTTAACTGAGTAGTCAGAGCACACGCTGGGGATATGGGAGAGCAGTTCAGTTCCCCCTCTGCCTGATGAGGAGAAGGGATTTGAACAGCCAAACCACAGTTCCTAATGGTTTATGTTAAAAAAGAAGAGAAGAGGAAAATCTTTAAGGCCCCATGAAAGAATTTCTGAGCTAGATATTCAGCTGGCATAAATCAGCATAGTTTCATTGACTTTGAAGGCACTAGGTCAATTTACACCAACTGAAGATCTGGCCCTCTTTTTCAGGGCAATAAGGGGTCACATTCATAGTTGTATGGCCTATCATTACAAAACACAAGTCAATGCAATAGGATAGTACGGTGATTATTACTATGGAGAAGCCTAATATAAACAGACATAGATGGAGGAGGAGAATACAATTACACTAAAATCAGGAAATGAAGTGTTTCCACAGCACCTAGATACTACAATGATGGACACCCTAAAAAGACATGGATAAATTAGATAAGTGATTGAGGAGAAAGGAACAGCATAGAAGAAGAAAAGAGTGGGTAGGTGTGAGGTGTGGAGAGTGTGAAAGAAAGCTGGGAGAAATAGCAGGAGAAGAGGCAGATTTGGACTAGAGCAATGCTGTGCAAAGGCTTAAAAACAAACAGGACAAGGACTTGACGCATAAACTTGATACAGAAAGTGAAGGGAATCCACTGGAGGGATATGTTCAGAAATTAATGTTTCAATATGCCATTTTATAATCTCACATCCACACCATGCTGTGTTGATACCATATTTGACCAAGTGCACCAGTGTGTTTAATCTGAATGTAAGATTATGATAGATCACACAATACAGGAAGGAAACCAAGTGACTTGCACTCCCTTTTCAAATCTTAGCATATTAAAGTTTAGATTGTGGCAGCAATACAATAAGTAAAGTCTACCAGACTCGCCACAAGAGAACAAGAATATTATACAGAACATCCCAGAACCACTTGGCCATTTGTTAGACATTAACAAACCCCTCATTGTGCCAGCAAGACTGTTAGAGCAGCAAATACATTTGGTGCATGTGTTTTAATTTGATACAGCAAGGCAGAGTCTGCCCAATTTTCTAAGGAGGGCAGAGGGACCCAAAGCACCTGATCACTATTAAGCCATCTCTTATTGCTTATGAAGAGGAGAGCCTGTATTGGCAGTGCACTGATTTAAGCGGGGAGGGACATGGTTGCAGGAGGAGAAGCATAAACCTGCTCCTGCTCACTACCAACAACTTTAATTCAGGCACCAGTAATGAGGTGGCTAGGTTGGAAGGGGAATGGGATACAGGATCTGGAGTGCTTTATCCGCTCCAAGACCAATGCTGGTTTTGGCACTACTTTCGCTCTAGCAAATTACAGAAAAACAAGCAGGTGCTAGCAATCTGAGAGACCACATGCCAGCTACAGCTGCTTCAAACTGATTCAATTACATCTGCCTGAATAGTCCCAGGACATTGAACTGGTTGAAGAGACCCATAGCTTGAAGGGAGACGAAGTCCATTCTGATTTTAGTGCCCCATTAAAATGAAGTGCAAGTCTCCCTTGGGGGAAAAAAGAAAAATTCAAATAGATCTGGAAGCAGGTGATCATTTCCAACCTTAGGGATAAGAGGGAAGCTTGGGGGGTAGCATGTTTGCACTAATGCTACAATATACTGAGAAAGCCCTTTGGAGCTCAGGACTTAAAAATACTCTGAAACAGTCTGACAGCATTGCCTTGTTTCCCAAAACACTGGGTGCAGCATATTTGCTGAACATGCTCTTGGGATCGGGACTTCACTCCAAACCTTGTTTGTACAAAAAGGGGCCAAGCAGCTGGGAAATTCTGGAGTGCAGTGTGTCCTCGTTAGTTCCCATCTGCCATCAGAACTCAGCTCGTGGCAAGTTTGGCTAAGTCCTGGTGTTCTCAGGTCCAAATCTGGGTCATTTTTAATTACACTATACAGAATTCAGAGTGCAGTTTTTAAATCCTTATTATACAGCGCAGAAGAACGGGCAGCTCTCCAACTAATCAATTTTTTAAAAGTACATATATAAAAATTTTAAACCGGGCTAGACAGACAGTGGGTGGAAGAGAGAAAAAAAAACGTATGAGTGAGTACAGGGGTTAGTTAAGAGAACTGTTAGCAAAAGTGGGTCACCAGCAAGTTCTATTTGAAAACTTCAAAGGAAGGGGGAAAAAACCTCTCTTCATTTATAAGACAGAGAAACTGATGTATACAATTCACATTGCTCTTAATGTCAGCATGAGTTACCCACAACAATGCAGCACAGTTTACTGTAAAGACAGGAAGGACGGTCTTGTGGACCTGGGTTCTATTCCTGGCTCTGTTACAGTCTCCTTGTGTGGCTTGGTACAGTTACTTTCCTCACTCAGTAGAACAAGGATTATACGCCTTACCACACATAGACGTAGTCCCAAAAGGGGTTATGAGGTTTACCAGTTGAAAACTATGGTGGGATGCTTGGGTAGAAGGTGATAAAGAATTGCAGGATGATAATATAAATGCCTACAAAGATAATGCATTTTGGATTGTACAAGAAAGACTTAGTCTCTCCCATCCTATGTCCATTCAATATCCATTGGTCAGGGTCTGAAAAGAACACAAGGTCGCTAGCAGAAATAATCATCATCATCATCACCACTACCACCGCCACCACCAGACGAAAAAAGTACTGCATATTGCTAACTGAAGAGAAATTTGGGATTAAGATTCGGCTCAGTATCCTATCTGTACAAACTGGACAACAGCTACTGTCAAAGAAGATGTCCAGAGACTACCATGCTGCAGATTCAAAAAAGCCAGAGCAAATCTTCATTGACAGGTGCTGACATAAAGCTAGTTCAGGAATGGAGGAGGATGATCAATGAGCAGAGTAAATACAGATGAACTGAGACACACTTGTCTGGAAAGGTATAATATTCTGCCACCCTCTACTCCAAGCATTTTCTTGCTTGTGTTTCTAGTTTTGTAACAATAAATCATATGTATTAACAAACCTCTCTTAAAGAGGGTTTTAAATCCCTTGCTGTTGATCTTACTATCTCACTGTAGTCTTCACCTTGGACTTGACAAATTACAGAAGTTGTTAATAAAACAAAGGTGTGATACTTGAGAGCCCTTTTTAACTGCTTCCTTGGCAAGTGCTGTATGCCATGCATCCTCCAAATCCTTTGTTGCTAGATGTACCTACACTGCACGTAGCATACTGCGGCCCATCACAGTGCTATGTTGGGTAGTTCAAAAGCAACTACCTGAGAAAAGACTAAGCAGCGAGGACAGGTCAGTAGTGGTGGCAGATGATGGCTCCTGCTGGGCATCCAACAGTTTAGACCTTTGAGAGTTCCTCACATGTTTGCAAACGGGCATGCAGATTGAGGAGCCGAAATTCATTAGGATGCGGATTTTTGGAGAAGTAGCATTATTTGAATCAAAGTCTATCCATCTTTATTAAAGACAACATCGGGCAAAACACACACACTCTAATACAAACACCCTAGTCATAACCCTCCTTTCCCTATCTTACGCTAATAAGAAGCAGTTTGTGAATGAGGGGGCATATGAAAATGTTAACACACAGGAGTGTACTACTCACTGAAAAGAACTTGTGACAAAGTAGGATTAATAAAATATTACAGAAAATTCACATGTATGCCTCAGTTTCTTCTATATTTTGCATGGCTACCCAGTGGGGGAAAAGGGACTAAGATTGCTCTCAGGGCAGGCTGAGAGACATAAGTGTGTATGTCGCCTAGCTGTCTGAGTATGAGTGGGTCATTAAAAAGGACTGGCCGAGGCTGACTCCATATCAGTGGAAAATCCAAGAAGACAATGCAAAAACCAATCAACAGGATATTGGCACCTAGCAACCAACAACCCAGAGGGAGATGGATTTCCCTGCCTCTCAGCAGGGAAGCTGAGACCCCAGCTCGAGAACAAAGGAGTGAAGGTGGGAGGATAGAGTGTTGGCTTCTGGAGGAAGCGAGGATTCTGGACTCTCACCAGGGAATTGATCAAGGAGATCAGACTGAGAGAGATACAAAGCCTGAACACAGGGTTCATCTACAGCCTGGCTGGGGCTCTGGGCTAATCAGAATGGACGATGCTTTAACCTTCATTTCTCTGTGCTAACCTAAGGACTTGCTATACTGTGTTCCAGTTGATTTATAAACCCTACTGTTTTGACAACACTGCCTAAGTGTCACTTTAAATACTTAGTGTCTTGCATTAATCCCTGAAGAGTGTACAAGGAGTCTACAACTGTTGGAGTCGATGAACGGAGCTCACGATATGAAGCAGGAGTGCTGAAGCAGAGGTTCAGTCTTAGGAGGCAGTGAGGCCGCATGGCCTACCCTGGAGGAAGAGTGAGCCCCTCTGGGGTCCGGTACACTGAAGGGGTTCCTCCTACAGTCTGATCCAACGCTACGGGTGTAGCACTGATCCCGTAGATCTGTGACAAAGCTATGTACTAACATCCACCCACTGCAAATAATGTTTATTGAACTTCTTAAATAATAGGAATGTGCCAGTCCTGTGTATGCACTTCAGTGTTCCCAAGGGGCTGGTCTCCTTACAGAGCTTTTCACTGTACAGACTCCATCTGAACACCTGCAGTGACAACAGGAACACAGCCTGGCCTATTAAACACAGCTCACTTCACCCTTGTATGAAAAAAAAGCTGCTCAATGAGATCAGTTCTTGTGCTCCAAACTCCTTAACACCATGCATATTCGATTGTCTTTTTGGGTGTTGGGCTGATTTAAGGCAGTGCCATTGATTTGTCTCAGGGTATAAGGATACATAATGGACATTCAAAGAGACATTACAGGTGCCACAAAACTACAGGCCATGAAGAGTTAAGTAACATTAGTTCCCTGGTATTGTTTGCTTTGCAGCAGTTAAGAATTTCCAGCAATGAAAAAAATGCCTGCTAACTTGCCTCATTGGAGGCTGGAAGTAGAGGCCTTCATAAGAAAGGTTCACCCTTGCCTAAAAAGACCCAAGCAATCTGTATTTGCACATGAATTAATTTCATGAGTTTCAAGAGAAAATCATGCTTCATGTTTTTATTTGACTATTTTCCAGAACTTTTTCTCCCCCACCCATGATTTTGTTTAAATTTGCTTTTCACTGTCATCTGCCATGTGCCAGCCAAAGAGAGGAGTCTAATGCTGTAGTGTATATTCCAGTGCTCCAGCAGCCATTTCCTGGGCTTTGACCATCACCTGTGGTCCAACAGCACCACAAAAGGTATCACGCTCTGTCAATCCCACTGGCTGAATTATAAAGAAGAATGAACACTGGCCTCTGAAGAAACTTTGCATTCCACCTTCCAGACATGTGCAGGTTTTACAATGGAAGTCAGAACACTGTTGTGTTACATCGTCTCTATGTAAAAGGAATCAGTATATGAAAATGCAACACATATCATCATGTGTTTAGTAAACACACAACATGTGACTTCCATGTACAGTGCAGCACAGCTATTATTACTGGCTTACAACATGCCCTAACCTAACAGAAGAGGTCTTACAAATATCTGCCTTTTGTGACTTTAAAAACAGTGGTATAGGATCAAAATGAATTTGCTAACTTCCTATGCTTCCATTATGTACAGTAGGCTGGTATGCATGTAGCAGTCACGGCACCAACATGAGTGCTAAACAAGGTCAAAGGCTATTCAACTATAGAACTAAAAGGTATCATATATATTGTCTTGGAAACTGATATTACATGTTTACTGTTCCAAAATTAAACACTGCAGGTAAAATCCTGGCCCCACTGAAGTCAGTGGGGAGTTTTGCCATTGATTTCAATGGGGCCAGAATTTCACCCTGCATGGGCAGATAAAAGACCCAAAACCACAGATCTCAAAACATTATCGGGCACTCCACATTGCCTTGCCTTCCCTCACTGACTAATCACAAAAGCAGTGGCTAATAAACTCTGAAGGGACTCTATGCTGAAGAAGAAATGTGACTTGAGTTTTTAAGATGATAAAAGATATAATGAGAGTAGACACTCTCTTTGAATTTATGCAAATGCCACAGGACTTAAGGACACAATTAAAAGTTTACAATAATATTTTTCACTTCTTTACTACTTCCCATCCAAGGATCTCAACATTCCTGACATTCAAGAATTAAGCTTGTGAGGGAGCAACCATCATTACCCCCATTTTATAGATGCAGAAATCAATGCACAGGGAAGTTGATCGACTTGGCTCAGACCATACAGCAAGTCATGGTGGTGTTGGGATGAGAACACAGGATTCCTTGGCTCCTTGTGTTCTGGCCATTACACCACACTGACTCTTATTGCTGAATAGCCACTTTTCTATTATGTTAACTAAGAAGTTCAACAGCAATATCAAGTAAAGGTCCATGCCAACACTTCATGCCATCTAATAGATACTCTTCCACTCTTTCTTGATCTAGGTCAATAAAGTGGTTGTAACACCTTGTACTGTCATCAGTTCCACTGTGTGTCTAAAGGAGATTTTCTGGAAGTTTCAGAAAAGAAGACACTGATACAAGCATAAGTAGGAAACAGGCTATAGCGTATTCAGTCCTTCTGGGCTGAACCAGTATGAGCATAAATAGGGTTTAAAGCAATCTCAAAGAAATGCCAAATTTGCCATTGTGAGGATGGGGATGTCAATCGTTCATAATATTTTGAGATTTGGACAATTGTTCAAATCTACTGATAAAATACTGACTTACTTTGAGTAGGGCAGAAAAAAGATGTTTATGCTCGAAAACATAGAGCAGATACAAAGATGAAATGGTCTGAATTTGCCAATCAGGGAGTGCTGTGTGACTGAATCAGTTGCTAAGATGATGCTGAGGGTAGACCCAGACAGGGCATGCAGCAAAGACTGATGTGATTGTTAGCCCCAGTAGACAAATTACAGAACTGGCAACCTCAAGAGATCAGAACCAACAATAAAAATAAAAATGAATTATATCAGATTTCCAACCTAAAATGCACACCGGCCCACCCAACAAACCAAAACAAAAAAACACACTGTTCCCAGGCTACAAGCCCTTGTGCTCCACATGGCATCACTGCAAAAAGATCCTGAAAAGAACATGAAATGTAGAGAAAAATACCCTGTGGTGAGGAATGTCTGTGCTTCTCTCCTCGTTTGCCAGTCAAGAAAGCACTGGTTCACAATTAATCCCTGCCTCACTTCCCTGCCCCTCACCAATGACAAACTCACCTTAGAGCTCTCTAATTCTTTTCTTGGCTAAGTATGCAACTTCAAGTAACCCAGCCTTGATCAAAGGCACAAATGAAGAAAAATCAGCCAAGAGTTTGCCATGATCAGTGCCTGTCACATAACACAAGCAACCTGCTAAGGAGCTGCTATGTGCTCTCTCAAAGTCACAGCTGCCAGCAACAATTGAGCAAGTGCAGCCTAGCTTTTCACAGGATTCCTGCCTGTTGCCCAGGAACCACACAAAGCATTGGAGATTTCAAACAGGTGCAAACAGTGCTTTTCTCCCATGCCTTGTCCTCTAGTGCATCAGACTGCACAGCATCAGTAATGGTTACACAAGATGAACTAAGCAGCAGAAAATTAAGTTTTAAAATGGGATCAGAGCCCATATTGATAAGCTACACATTTATAGCAATGAGAACAATGGTCTGGACTAAAGTGGTGTGCACATGATGCTAAACAAAGAGTCAGTCAGGCTTGCCATTATGAAGACTTTGTACGCAGTGTTGTAGCCATGTTGGTCCCAAGATATTAGAGAGACAAGGTGGGTGAGGTAATATCTTTGACTGGACCAACTTTTCTGTTGGTGACAGAGACAAGCTTTCGAGCTCACACAAAGCCCTTCTTCTGGTCTGCGAAGACTTGTTTTTTTCAGGAATTTATGACTGTATTACAATTTCTGTTGGATAATTCTTCTAAATTTGTCTACATTTTTATCCAAGAAAGGATTTTTTAAATTTGAAAAGACGTCACTCTGGAACATTGTATGACCACCAAAATAAATGAGAACTGTATATTTTTAAGCAGAATTTTTAAAAATGAGTATGTGTAGGAATTTTGTTTCTATTTTAAATATTTGTGTATAATGTTAAACTGTAAGCGTACAGTATGCATAGTGTTATAATTTATATATATATAAACACACATAATTATATACACATGCTATACATACTGTATATGTGCAGACACCTGTTTAACATAGTAATCTTTTGAATATACAGTTCCTGTGCATGGGTGGTACGCAGCAGACTGAAAAAATTCTTTCAGGATTGAAAATCCATGAGGTGAATATTTTTTAAAAGTAGATTTTGTCAGGAGAGACTGTAATGGCTCCAGAATGGTTTATTTTGTCAATATCATCTACATCACATTAAGGTCATCTGAGTGTATTCTGAGCCACATTCTGATGTCACTACTTAGGCAAATTCCTGTTGATTTGAGCAGGAGTCTTGTCTGAGCAAGGATCGAGGAGAAACTGATTAGGGACTACAGGATTGGCTCTGTTACATTATGATTAACTGGGGGCTGCTGTCCATTTGGGATGCTTTGTAAGCCTACTCATCCCAGTAAGTAAAGTGAAGCCTGGAGCAAGACTCTCTCAATGTTTCTCCAAGATTGCAATCATACCGACATAAACATCAAGGCTGCTGTCTAAAATGGAACTATTCTGTTATATTTTTCTTTCTCCACTTCTGCTTTCCAGTTGGATGGAAGGCTGCAAAGGCTGAAGGGTTCTCTTGTACAGAAGCCAACGAAAACAAAGGTAAACTTAGAATTTTCATTAACTGTAAATTACAAGAGCAAACAGAATAAGGATTGATGTGAGCAAGAGGGAATGCTAAAGCCTTACCAAATGTAATGTGTAATGCCTCAACCCAAACATATTTTGGGATGACTGCCAGGAAGATGGGTATAAATGTGATAGGTTTAGCAGAGAACAGTTTGAGCTAAAATGTGTAAAGTTTTCATTTGTTCTAAGGAAACATTCATCTCTATGTAAAAACAGGGCCCCATTAAAAACCAAATTCTGCAACTAAACTAAATCTTCCTGGGCAAAGCAACTGTTCCTAAACTAACCATATACATAATTTTCAAGATTGTTTATGGTGGCAACTAAGTTTATTATTTTGTGTGACACTGCCATAGATCAGTTTGGCAGCTGAACACTGCAACTCTCTTGTCCCCTGGAAGAGCATCTCATCTATAGATGGTTTAATGCTCTAATGATGGTGATAGTTCTAGTCACATAACGATGAAAATAGGGTTAGTTATTCAAAGGTTTCTCAACCAGTCATTCAGTCAATCCAACCACAGTATTCCTCCAGTGGATACAAATTGATCTGGTCATAGGCTAGCATTCCCACAGTCAATTTTGGCAATATAGTGGGACCCAAACGTTTTCATGTGCAGCCTCCTCTCTGTGTCCATCACTTTCATGTACCACTTCAGTTTACATTTGTTGGTTGTCAGCATACCACCTTGCTTACCATCAAAGCTCTTAAGCAAAAACTCCTAAAAGTAGAGGCTGCAGCAACCTGAACTGCCAGACAGGTTCTATAACGGAAAGTATCCTCCTCCAGGGCAATCAATTATGGGATTTATGTAAGAAATCCAAGTACCCTGTGTGGTAGAAGCAGTGGGGTAGAAGAGGCATCATGAACAACTCCCACAATCCTCTTCTCCAGCAGCAACAACAGAGGCCTTATGGAATAGCTGTCTAGATTGTCTCAGAATGCACTGATACTACATTGGTTAGGCAGTATGACAGGCACTGAGCCATGGCTGAGATTGTAGACAAACTGCAGTGGGAGTGTATGAGATAAGAGTGGCATGGCCTGATTAACCAAAACATTTGTACATCAAAAGTAGTGCATAACCTGTGACCACAGTTCATCTTCCATCCGACAAATGAAAGGCAACTCCTGTGGAAACCAAAAAGCTAAAGAAAAAATGTATGTGGCACTGTTTGCAATAAAATTACTATGAGCTTCCAATGCAGGCTCATTCTTTGCCTTCTGTTTCCAGGCTGCCCTCCTCGTTAGTGAAACATCCACTTCTCTAGGCAAGGAAGGCATCTGCACCACTATTTTTTCTCTTTCAGGGTATATACATACTAATAAGGTCCCCAAAAGCAGTTTTACTAGAGACCACTTCAACTTTCGTGATCTGGTTATTTCAAAGAGACAATATCATGGATTAACAGGTTACACTTCCCCTTGGGCTTCTGCAACTCAAGATTTTGTTGGGGGACTTTGATTCTCCCTAATCTGTATTCAGCTTTTTAAAAAAGGGCAAACTCCCAAAGCCTTTAGTCTCTGAAGACAGGAAAGTCCACAGGGCACGCCAATGAAATTCTGAGATTCAGGAATCCTCTAGAAGAGTTTCACAGAAGAATTTGCAATCCCTTATTTGGCAGGTGACCAGGACCCTCCAGTACTTCTCTCCTCCTGCAATGAGATGATGACAACAGAGATGTCTCCCCCTGTGCTGAGGAGGGCAAATCTGAAAGAATTCTGCCGCTGTGCAATATTTGGTTCAGTCCAGCTGGTAGAGATTAAATCTGCCAAAGTAACCCTGACAATATACATACACAGTGCTACTAGTCACCAGAAGTAGATCTTAGTCTCTTTCTGTATTAAAATTTGTCTTTGATTTTCTGTGGAGAATGTCTACTTTAATGCTATCACTGGCAAGAGAACTGGAAGAGCAGTTCCAGTTATGTGCTAATGCAGGTCAGCTGGAAGTGATTATTCATTCTTTGAATCTAAGGTTGCCATTGACTGAATGGCAGACAAAGACACTTCTTAAGTTGTTCAAGGAAAACAGATAGAAGTTCACCCCGTGTGACAGCATTTAATGGCGTCAACAATTCCAGGGGCTCTCTCTGAACACTCAATAAGCATCCATAGGCAGCATGGTATCAGCCAAATACCAGCAGTTTGGCTACAACTCTGGAGGCACTATTTCCTCTCTAAAATGAGACAGTCAGCTGTAATTTAGAGGGGAGAGAGCCTCAACATGGCTCTGACAGCAGTCAAGGGAAAACTATTCTTTTCCCCAATAGCTTCTTAAAATAGACTAGGTTTCAGAGTAACAGCCGTGTTAGTCTTATTCGCAAAAAGAAAAGGAGTACTTGTGGCACCTTAGAGACTAACCAATTTATTTGAGCATGAGCTCATGCTCGTGCCACAAGTACTCCTTTTCTTTTTGTAAAATAGACTAGTGGGTTTAGTGCCAGACCACAGAGGGTGCCATTGACACTCCACTCCACAGTAAAAGCTACCATACATTTTAAAAGAGCTTCAATTATATATTCAGCCCCAGCAGGGCTATAACCCAACTTTAGATCTCTTACAGACTGTCCCTTCTTACTCAAGTTATGGTTATATAAGACATTATTCCATAAAGAAAATCATCAAACTATATCCTATATATTCAAAAACCTATAGGGTACTTTATCCAGACCTAAGCAAACATGGAGACTACTTCTGAAGAGCATCTATGGTACCATGCAAGCCATAACTCTTCTGTTTTGGATTAATACACTTTCATTTTATAGCAATGCCAAGCTGTTCTTTCAAGTGCATTGTATTGCTTTTTGCTCACACACAATTATTTATAACCCAAGGCATTTATCTCCTACTAACCTTCTGTTTTGGTCCAATATACACAAAATGTTACTTTAAAAATTAAGATACCTATGTGAGCAAACTCCACCCAATCAGTGCCAGACTCAAGAGTGAGCAACCATAGTGGCCACCTTGGGCACCAACTTCTAGGCATGCTAAATCAACAGCCAGGGTGTGGGTGCCATGTTGCTTGGCCAGCTGGCCTTTTTTTTTTTTTATACACTGCTCGGAGTGCAGAAACATTTTCTGCTCTGAGAAGCAGAACACCTGGAACCACCTTTGAGTACAATATTTTAGAGGCCAAATTCTGCCCTCTATTTTTTGCATACAATCCCAATGAAGTCAAGAGACTTATAATTACAGTCCAAACCATATTTCTTCAAACTGGGTAATAGATGTACTTTACTGTATTTTATGTAGAAAAGCAGTGCACCAGTGAATAGACACTGAACTTGGGATCGGTAGACATGAATGCTATTCCTCACACAGTGACTAAGTTATTGCATAACCCTGACCAAGTCAATTATATGCTCTGTGCCTCAGTTTCCCCATCTATACAATGAAGATGCTGATACTTGTCCTTTGTAAAGCACTTTGAGACTCTCAGATTAAAAAACAGAAATAAGTATTATTGTTATTATTATTATTATGCTGAAACTTCTAAAACACTCTGGTATTTCTGAAAGAAGATACAGATTATATTGTGCGTGATTAAGTTTTGCTAGAAAAGTTTCTTGCTATTGTGCTCTTAACGGAATTTATACCTTTCTTACAACTATGCTGAAATTGTCTGTATATATAATGTGTATTTTCAACCAAATGAATTATTTATGGTTATTATAGCTATAATATGAGGATATGATGACACCATACAATGTTAATATAGGATTTTACCTTTTTGTGAGAATTTTGGGCTTGATACAATTCATATTTAAATAAATAGGAATCTTCCCATTGACTTCAGTGGAAGTTGGATTGGGCCCTACATTATTTTCTCACAGGCAATGATTCTTCAGCTAAAGTATCATTTAATTTTATGAAGCGTGCGATAATTAGAGAACTAAAACAATAGCAGAACATTGTGTTCTGCTTCCCCTACCCTATTCTCACCATTATTTGAAAATGATGGCATTTGATACTGAGAACAAAGAGGAGTCACTACAGTATATAAATTCCTGTGAGATACAGGAAAGTTTATAGTGATAAAGACTGACTGACAGTCAATGTATCCTTTGGTACTTCTTAAAAACCTGAGCTTAAATTTTATATCTGGAGATGGTTTAAAGACTAATTTATTTATATGTACCTTTCAGAGTACAAATGATTACATTTTGATGCCTTATTAGAAGTTTAAAGCAGACAAATTTGCATCCATTGCATCCTATTAGTCACCTGAGTAGCTTTTGAATTGTACCTTGTGTATTTACCCCATTCAGATATACACTTTCTAGATATACATGGACATACTCCAAAATGGGCACTACATACACACCACAGTTCATAGTCCAGCCATTTATGAGTTATCTATGTAAGAAAAAGCATGTAATATTTTGTATTATAGAAAAATGATATTATTTCCCAGGCTTGTATAATAAGAACAGCCCAAGAAATTTTCCCCAACCAATTTACATTTCAGATGTCACCAAGCATGGAAAATTTCAGCCCCAAAAGAGTAAATGGAAGTCATGAGCAACCGAAAACATGGGGTCAGAACCGCTGGAGCTGTTTCACAAACTTAGTGATAGCATTTGCTATGTAGTAAATGCTAAAATAATCATGCTGATGGAAAAATAATTACAAGGCAGACACTTTTTCCACTAAGTTACTTAATTTTAGTTACAACTGATAGGAATTTACAGGTGTTAACTAAGCTACAGGAGAGCTCCTCTCCAGGTTAAAAATTAACTACATATTTTAATACAAAGGGAACAATGTACAAAACAATGTTAGATACCCAGTTCTTATCAAGATTTATGTACATTCAAATTTACATACAAATTAGACCTAACTTACTGGGAGTTATGTTTTCAGAGCAAAAAGCAAAATTTCCCAACATATTAATCATTATTCACTCATAAGTCAGGCTTGTAGGTGGCATTTGAATGAATGTGCCTTTAAAAAAAAAAGGATAAAGTTGCCATGTTTATTTTGATGTGATATCCTAGATTCTCCATCAAAATCATCATTAAGATAGGCTCCAATTCAGCAAGGTACTTAATGGCATGAGAGTAACTTTGAGCAAGGAAATAAGTATTCCCACTGAAGTCATATGCTTAAAATTATGCACATGTAATCATCTTGCTGAATCACTGCCATAAAGGGCAGAACTTTTATTCCTCAAGTCATTACTCCAAATCTCAGTACATTTGCTGCCATATTGGATTTTGTAGCAGTATGTCCATTTTCCTGTTTACCGTGGGCCAGATCTTCAGCAGGTATAATCTAACATAAACTCGGTTTAATTTAATGAAGCTATGCCAATTTATGCCATCTGAGGATCTGACCCTGCCTCTGTGCTGCAGTGTAAAAAAATACAGCAGTAATGGTTTCTACTTTCATCATGTTCCCCGAGTCTCACAGCACCGCTTCAAGGGCCACTAATGTCCTCTATCAACACACAATATCCCCAATAGTGTCAATGAGAGTTGCGAGCCCATTTTGAGGGCTGTATATAGCCTTAAATCTTTATTAAAATACATTACTGGAAAGGATAGCAATGAGTATTCAACACAACAGATTTCACTCCTTAGCTCCACCCTACCTGGCTTAAAAACACAACAGTCATTAACCAAAGTACATGCAGTAACTGTGCTATTTTCTTAAGCCACTGTATCACAATCACGGTGTACAGGTAAATGTTATGTTTTTAAGGGCAGCCGCTCTACCAAAGGTTAATTGCATGACACAACTGCATACTAACGAGTCTCTGAGGTTCCAGTTGAGGGTCTTCGTACTGAAGTGTCAAGACATAAAAATACCTAGCACCAACTATATATTGCGCTTTTAGAGCCATACATCACTTTACAAAGATTGGTAAATTGTATTATTATCCCCACTTTCACAGATGGGGAAACTTGGATATTGTAAGGAGAGGTGACTATTCCAAAGCAGACACAGACAGTGACAGAACTAGGAACAGTACTCAGGTTCTTTTATTTTCAGTTCCCTGCTCTTCCTACTGGACCTCATTGTCTGGAGTATCATGCATTACATTTTAGTAGAATCCCAACAGCCAGCGGAATTAAATGCATGTGATTTATAATGCCATCCATATTGCAAGTCCCATCTCGAAGGTAGATACTCCTCAATGAAGTGATTTGCTGGCATCTACTGTGTAGGCTGAATGCTTTCAGTTCACTGAAGACAGGAATTAGGGGTGCAGGGCCCATTATTGACAGCTCCGCACTAATTCATGCTGCTCTTCACTGAAAACAGACTCCCATGCACAGGCATAGGCTGTTCAAGTCAAAAATATATACTCAATTTCCATGCAGAAAATAAAAACCAAAAGATAAATGCTAGTAGTAAAATACACTGCTTATTAATATAACATTTTATATCAACAAAATATTAAGTGCAGTAAAATTTTCATTAATTCACAAGTGGGTTACTGCAGACTGGTGGGGGCATCCATTTGCCAGTTTATCTAGGACAGCCCTGTGGGAGATGGGAAGAGAATGGTGGTGTTCTTTGGGGCATTAAGGGTATCTTGGCCCTCATCCATTTGAACTCTCTACATTTCTCAGCTTCCCTCCTGCACCTAATCATCTCTTCAACATGTAGGTTATTTTGTTTTAACCACCTCGTACCCTCAGGACTCTCAGCTTTGAGAGCTTGCTGAATGATAAACAAGCATATTGAAATCTCTGTCTTTAAATGGGTAAAACAAAACTTCTTAACATTTCACACAGAAAATACTTACTCTCCAACTACTCATTAGAATTTGCATGTTATAGCATCATGCATATTCCTAATAAGATTCCAAATGGAGAATCGAAAGGAAATGGACTCATTCTAGAAGTAAATGAACAACCAATGTCTTTATGTTGGCTTAAATGTATGGCCCAAAATGCATATAGTTTGCTATGGGTAAAATTTAACTACCTGGTAAGAACTGAAGGCCAAAACACAGGGAGTTAAAACCTGGCTCCACTAATTTTAATAGGAGTTTTGCCTGAGTAAAAACTTCAGGATTTGGCCACAAATGAACAGGGTCGCCAAGGGGGAAATGAAGGAGGAAGAACAACAGTGAGAGAAAAACAATCTATTAGTTTAGCAAAGAGAAGGTTAAGGGGATATCTTGATTATAGTCTATATATACCTACGTGGGGAACAAATATTTAATAATGGACTCTCAATTTAGCAGAAAAAGCTATAATCAGGATCCATTGGCTGAAAGTTGAAGCTAGACAAATTCAAACTGGAAATAAGGCATGAAATTTTGAAAGGTGAGAGTAATTAACCATTGGAACAATTTACCAAAGGTTGTGGTGGATTCTCCATCACTGACCAATTTTAAATCAAGACTGGATGTTTTTCTAAAAGATCAGTTCTAATAATTATTTTATGAAGTTCTATGGCCTGTGATACACAGGAGGACAGACTAAACAAGAGTATCACAGTAATCCCTTCTGGCCTTCAAATCTATGAATCTATGAGAAGGATGCATTAGAATAGATGACATATGGGGGAAAGGATAAGAGTAAACAGGAAAATTTAGAGGTATGGATAGGAATGACAACATTCCATGGAGCTATTTTGGTTTCTTTAAATCTTTATTTATTAAAATGCTCTGACTCCAGGTGAAATTTCTTTGCTCAATATTTAATAGTCTTTCATTTGTCATGAAACTAGGACCTTCAAATAGATAAATGGAGTGAAGAACTCTCTAGTTTGATGGAAGCTTCTGTAACTGCATCTGTGCAGTCTGGCTGAAATGGTATTTTATAACTTCTTACAATGCTACTCGGCTGGCATTCACAGCTCGTATCCGGCCCTACATTTCTCACTGCATCAGCTCACTAGTGAGTGAGAGCTGTTTTTCTTCTTTTGCCAGCAATGGAAACACAATGGCATCTCTCTAAGGCCCTGATTCAGGAACGTACTTAAGCAGGTGATTTTAACTGTACAAATAGTCCCACTGAAGTCAATGGGAGTGCTCACATGCTTGAAGTTAGACACATGCTGAAGTACCTTCCTGAATGAGAGCCTAACATACAAAATCAGGACACTGGTTATATCCAGAGTATTTACGACAGGTTCTGCACTTAACATGTATACATAAATATTGGTAGGAGTAACAAATTGAAGGAGAAAGGGAAGAAAAAGGAACAAATACAGAAACCGGGGAGGAAAAGATTGAGAAGTTAGTTTGGAAGAGAATGAACAACTTTAGCCTTCCAAATTTTACCTGAAAAATAGCATCACATGGAGGCCTATAATTTTTCCTGCCCTGCTATGATGGTGTCCCAGTATATGGGCTTTTGCCCCAGGCAGTGACTGCTGGAGAGGCAGAGGGGCATTTTCTAGAAGTCAAAACACTTGGCAAACTGTTTTATCTCTCCCTCTCTCTCTCTCACCAGAGGATGGAAATCCTGTAGAGACCCCAAGCTAACTACAAAGAGTTCTTTATGCTGAAAAGAACATTCCGCAAAAACTGATCATTCTGGAGAAGAAAATAAGAACAATGAGAGACAAACTTGCTTTTTCAGACCTATGATAGGATTAGTGATCCACACATCCATGAAGTCACACTGCTGTTTTATAATATTTAATGCTGACTGTAATAATAAAGAGAAAAGATAATAGCAAAAAAAGTTGCAAAATTACTTAATGGCTATTGTAAAGTTAATTTTTCCTTGTACAGATTTATTTTCTTCAGTGATCTGACATCTGTCAACCAGGGCAGCTACTCCTGGGATATCCCTAGAAAACAAAAATGATGGAAATAACTCCACAAAAATGTTCTGCACTACATGATCCCCAAAAGCTCCACATTTATGAATGTCTTTACTGAGAAGAAGAAATCTTCAGTCTGTGAAATCACTCCTCCTTAATTCACTTAAGACCGCCTTCAACCTGGTCAGCCACTGCTATGTGGTATCAAGCAACAGATGAAAGAAAGCTCAGTGGAGGTACAAAACAGAGAAAAAAAAGACTACACAAAATAAGATTTGAGAACTACAACCTATGGAACTGCACAGCAAAACACTGTATATATCTTCTATAGGAGAGACCTTCCCCCTTGCAGTGATTTGGGGAAGAATATATGGAAGCCTATATGACTGCTCAGCAAAATTTCTGATGCAAAGTAGCCATATGGTTGATGAAGTTACCATGAAGCTGGATGTTTATTTATCAAGAGGAAGCCAAAGTGATGGTGGAGTATATCCAATTTGTTAGCCTCTGATATTGTATCCCAAGGGAAGTGTTGGAAGCCCCATGACTGGGGACATTTAAAATTCAATGGGACAGCATATGAGAAAATGTTTCATAAAGAACAATTTTGGACTGGAAAAATGGAGACTACATCTTAAGATGACAGATGTGATCCATATTATAAAAAACATTGGAGAACCTTTTACATATCCAACTGAAAGTGAAAGAGGAATTTAAGGATGTGGAACTTAACTAACCCAACTGATATTTAACCAGATCAGTGAGGATTTATGCCCTTAACTTTTGTGAAAAGTGCCATATAATCTTTAATGGCCAAGACTTTGATTCCACATCTCATCCAGAGGGCAGATATCGCTTCATTCTAATGGAGTTATAATCATTTTTCAAAAGCCAACTTAGTTTAAAAACCCAGCTCTTTTCATATTATTAACAAAGACTGAGGGAAAAGGAAATTTAGATCCAGAAGTGTGTGACTGACTCATCCAGAGGGGGAAGGGCTGGGTACAACTGGCAGAAACATTGTATCTTCTGAGGTTATTTAGTCAGGAAATTTAACAGACAACCAAGAAATCTCATTGATCAAATTAGATTTGTCCTTATTTTTTAAGTACACTTCCTAATTAAAAAAATAAGCATTAGTTATTTTTAATTTAATGGATTATCTTTACCCAAATTTTAGAACAATGCATGAATGTGTTTAGCCATCCTTACTGCAGACAACTAGTGCAGTTTGTACAAATAAAATCTAATCACTTCAAGTTAAAGTATATGGCAATGGAGGCACCAAGCTGGGAGAGGGAGGAGGTCACATATCTTTAAGATGCAAATTGGAAATGAAACACTGGAGAAATGGAGTACCGCTGATTTTGCTGAGAAGGTGCAAACCATTCTTCACGTTTTTAGACCTGCTCGGGCTTGTTACTTTGTTTCATAATTAGTTTAATGTGAATGCTCTCACAAGCAATTAAGAGGTAGCTGTTGAGCGGTGATGTGGTCTGGGGGAATGAACCATTGGGAATCAGGAAAGCCCTGCGCTCTAAACTCAGCTCTTTTGCTGATTTGCTGTGTGGCCTTGGGCACACCTCTTTGTGGCTCATTTTCACCGTCTGTAAAATGGGGATAACACCTAGCTCACAGGGAATTGTTGGATTACTTAAATGTTTGTTCACTGCTTTGAACACGTAGGTGCTAAGCGTAAGTTCTAAAATAAACTAAGGTTATTTGCTTCTGGAAATACACTTATGATGGAAATTGTTATTATTCCTGTTACACAGAATTATAAATACTTGACAAATCCATTCCTATGTCATTCTACTTGAAGAAGTTAAGCTTTCCTTTAAAAAGGTCTCTAGCCCTTTCAGATGTCATGAACACATTTCAAACAGAAACAAAGTGTGACTCAATGCAGTATCCCTTTCCTTAGTCTGTAGACCAATGGCTCCAGTGCCTCTGCTACTGCTCAGAGCTTTGCAAAGCAGCAATAGCATGACATTAACAAGATTCTGGGTAATTTCCACTGCTGCTAATCAAAGCCCTGTGGGCAATAATGAGAATGTCAGGTTCACAGTGTCACTGCTGCTTAGGAAAGCAGAGGCAAACACTGGTATTATTAACAAAGAGGACCTCAAGGCTGAGTGAGGAGCCAAGTCACACAGATCCGTCCAGGTCATAGCAGCCAGGAAGCACTGGAAGGGGAGAAGAGAAAGTAAGCTCCTTCTTTCTCCCATCAGCTAGAAGGGGGATAAAGCTCATATACTGTCAGCCAAGGGCTGTTGTGAAAGATGAAGCTCCTGAGCACTTTAGTAGACATTCCAGCACCCTCCAGCTTCCCTCAAACTGGCAGCAATAGCATTTTGCCCCCAGAACTTGCTAATGGTATCACTCACCTTTTCATATCTACCCTGGGCTGTTAGATTTACTGTTCCAGCTAGTAGGTGTCTCGTAAATTTTACAAATGTATCACTGGAGATTTAATATCAGTTACCCAGTT
This sequence comes from Caretta caretta, assembly GCF_965140235.1. Taxonomy (NCBI): domain Eukaryota; kingdom Metazoa; phylum Chordata; order Testudines; family Cheloniidae; genus Caretta; species Caretta caretta. Next base: position 202,707,879 of record NC_134206.1, read on the forward strand.
GCTTGTTGGATGGGTGATTTGGAGTGGGATACTGTGACAGCGTGCTATCAGCAGCACCCTGATCACTGACATTGCTGCAGCCTGGAGAAGGCTGCAGACCCAGCTTATTGCAATTATATACTTTCTGGTGGGAGATTCTGAGCATCTGGGTGACAATCACTGTGTTAACAAGGTAATTGGGGAGAATATAAAGAAAGGAAACAAGGGGAGCTCAAGAGGAGCTCAGAAAGAAGCTCAGAGCGTGAATGAGGACTGCAGGGAAGCCTGTCCTTGCTATAAGCCTGCATTATTGTTATGTAAGAGGGAAATAAATGCACACCTTGGTTAAAGAGAAAGAGCCTGGTGTGCGTTTGTGACTGCGGAACCATCTGAACTGGCCAGGCAGTGAGGTCCACCGGGTCACAATGGAAACATTCTGTGACAGATACACATCTTCAGCAATTTGTGGACTGAACTAAAATCAAATTTCTTAGACCAGGCAATTTACATTATAAAGGAAATAAAAGTTCAGTTGTTGCTGGTGGACCTAACAGTTCTACATTAAGGATGCAAGGTGGGAGAAAACTCTGGTAACCAACAGAATAGGGCTGCTTGTTCAGAGTGCTTGAAACAATACCCCTCTTTTGGAAACCTGAGCTGAAAACTGGACAGTTGATCTGACAAATGAAAGATACAGGCAGTCCTCAGATTTATGACACAGTTGGTTCCTGAAAATTGCATCATAAGTCAAAACGTCATAACTTGGAACCACAATCCACTCCATTGCGGGATCGAGCATCGTAAAGTCAAAACCAATTGTCTTAAGTCAAATCAGGGTGTCAATTCAGAAATGTTGTAAGTGCCGTTCGTCATAAGTCTAACGTCGTAAAGTTGAGGACTGCCTGTATTGCTGTCTGAGAAAGACTACCAACCTTTCTGGAAAATGATAGGACCATGACCTACAATGGATATTATTAGGGGATCTGTTTTAAGGCCTTTGATGGGGTGTTCACCTCACACCAGCCCCAAACAGTTGAAGGAAGCTGAGAAAGGGGCCAGTTCGTGAGATAAGCCACACATAAAGAGTTTAGGGGGGAGAAGCAATCCCTGTTTGGAAGATAGGAGTTCAGCTGAGCAGAGCATGGGTTAGTATAAAGCCAGAAAGTGGGCAACGAAATGGCTGCAGTGAGGATGTCTGCAGCCACTCTCTGTGCATGAGAGAGGGAAGGACCCTGGGACACTTGCCCCGAGAGAAGAGCATATCCAGAAGAGAGAAGGGTTGAGAAGAATGCCTGTGGAAGGCGAGTAGGAAATAGCCAAGGGAGAGAGCAGCAAGGTTGGGAACTGAGCAGCTGTTAGCTGTGTGTTGTAGGATCCCTGGGCTGGAATCCAGAGTAGTGGGCAGACCCAGGTTCCCCTACCAGCCACTGACAGAGTGGACAGCAGATCCAGTGAGATTCTATACCCCAGAAGGGGAAACCACATAGTGACCTGGCTGGAGGGCCAATTCACAAAGAGGAAGCTGCAGTCTCTGGAGTGAGAGAGGGGCTACAAAGCGAGAGAGAACATCACAGGTTGAGAGACTGTAAGGGGAGGTGTTGGATCTGGAAAAGAGCTAATCCCCAGAATAGCCAGGAGGAGATGCCACCGGCAGCGAGTGAGTGCGCTGTGACTCAAGAATGGTTCCGTCCATGATGGACTCTTACAGAATGTTCTATCAACAGTCCATGCATGCTCAGTAGAGCCTTAGAATCAGTGTTACTCGTTTATATTTTTTCTTCTTGATCACTGGTTGATCACTTGAGCATTCCCATTATTTTAATTGCTTTGTATGTTCCCTTCTTTGCTGTCCAATAAAAAAGTAATTTTTAAAAGGTCCAGTTAGTGGGTCAGAAGCCTTCACTTAAAACTGCTGTAAATTTAGCTCCTTAAGAACCAACTCCCTATTAGTCTGTCCTCTGCACCTTTACTTTAACTCCTACAGCAAGAATTCAGGAGTAAAGGACAAAAATATATCTGTGACCCATACTCAATGAGTTATTCTATGGTGTGATAAAGCTATTAAATGACATAGGTCAGTACTGAAAGGAAGGTATTCTGTGACAGCTCCTCAGCAGCCCATGAGAAATTAGTTGGAAGGCCTTTGTATTCAGTACATAATGGACAGGTGTCCACCCCACAAAAACACCACACTTCACGCTAATTGGCCACTTTGTTCTCAGACCTAGCAGAAAAGATTGAATAGTCTATGGAGACTGAATGTCTCACCCCTGCTGGAGGGTCACTTCAGGTGAAGAGTGAGTCAGTATGAGGGAAGTATGTACTGCCACACCTGTACTTGGATAACTAAGATTTAATTTTTATATATTATCAACCTACCTGATACTGTTCACAAGCTCTAAATTCAATTTAAAAGACTGTGTAAAATGGAAGAAGGGGATTTCCTTCATATGGAGCCAAATCCTGTAGGTACCAATACTTCTGAATTGACTTCAGTGGGAATTCTGCTTCAGTAAAGACCACAGGACATGACTCATGGTTTGGAGTTGACCAAGAATTAATATATTTTTGATTTAAGCAACTGATTTTTAGAAGTATCTGCCAGTGCTATTAAATGACTTAAAGGAAACAAGCTTGACACAATCAAGGAAGATTCTCATTAATTGCTTTATCTATTGTACTCCATTGGACGCTGGTTAAAAGTTCAGTACCACCTCCAGATGAATGGAAAAAGGATGGAAAGAAGATGGGAACTAATCTGTGTCTTCTTTCAGGTGCATTACATACAAAGGATAGCTATTTTTACCCTAAAAAAGTTCGGAGCTCTTCTCTAACCTCCCACTTGCTGGGTAGCTGAAAGTGTCAGAACAGGAGAGTTATGTTTCTTAATTTTTTATATTTATGACAAAAATAAATTTTGTATCTCTCTTCGCCTGCCTGTTATGCTGGGTTTCTTTTGAACAAAAAATAAAAACACTGACAACTGCTACTAATAGACCAAATGTTGAAGTCCTTGCTTAGGACAAAATTCTGTCCTGCCTCCTGATAGGGATGCAATGGCGCTGCATGGTGGTTGAAGCCCCCCCAAAAGAGTAGTGGCTGAATCATATGGGTGCATGCTAGAGTCTATCTAGACATCTTGTTATAGTCTATACTGTACAGGCTATACAGTCCATTCACATAACCTTTCACAACCTCTTTACTCTCCCTTTTCTGTTCTTTTCCATGAAGCCTCCATTCCCCTCCACTGTGAGGGATGGAGGAGACGCAAAGAATCAAAATAAATCTATTTGAAAGCTCCCTAAAGAAGGAGAAGGAGTGTGTGGTGCCTCCAAAGGAAATTTCACGTGAAAGCCCTTGTGTTGCAATTCTAACGGGTTAGGCCAGAAAGGGGAAGGGAAGCAGATGCTCTATGTGCTAGGAAGGGCCTATCTTATACCAGCCCTGTAAATTGTTTTTTTTGCTACATGTGTTTTTGGTGCAGGTCACATTGTTTGGTACACCCACTAAACATCACATCAGTGACCATCACTGTGCTTTGCCACCTATATTTTCCTGACCATTTCACACCATTGTGTATGTCATTACAGAATGTGGCCCTGTAAATCCTAAACATAATACACATCTTTCATACACAATCTGAGGTGCTTCCTCAACACTTACTCTTTCTAAACTCCCACTGACCTTAGTGGGAGTTATTACAAAGGACTTGAAGACTGAGGCCAACATTTGTAAACATTAGTCAGGTGCACACAGCACTGCATAGTCAGTACAAGATTTACCAGAGCAGTAGTATACTGTTAACTGGACAGAATCATGTTTCATTGACTCATTCAAGAATCCGGAGACCACACATTACTGCTCATATCTGGACTCCACTTCAGTGTTTTACTAGATAGATCTTCCTATGGGGAAACAGAAATTGTTGTGGGATCTGTTTCTGTTTAAAAAAATGCACAATGTCTGCAGAAGTGTAACTAATGATAACCTTCTCCCTCACCCTCCTTTGGAGGGAACCCTATAAAAAGAGCTTCCCAAAATGTCAAATAAAACTTGACCCATAACAGGTCTTCTTTGTTCATTTACCATGTCTCCTTTGATATGCACAGATAATAAAAGCTAATGAACAACTAAAAGGTAATGTGTGGTAGAAGTCAACACTAATTTTGCATAAATATTTCTGGATTAATAAAATGCCATTCTGATGATTATATCATAATGTCACAGTTGTTAAAACAACAGAGTACTCATACTTCCATTCCTGACCTGGCTCTGTCAACTAACCAGTTGGGATATGAATGATAGGTTTATACCCCCAATTATTCCCTGATGAGTTAGCGCCGAATAGTGTTTATACTGACATGACTGAACCTGAAGGTGGTCTAGACAGAGATATATGGAAAACTAAGTGTTTCCATAAACTGACATCAATGTGCATATACGTTTTCAGGTAAAAAGTACTCAACAGTATTAAGTAGTAACAACAGTGACACGGTAAAATCTAATAAGGCTTAATCCTGCAGGACAGAATTACCTGAGTAATCCTTAATAACATGAGTAGTCCCAAGTGAAGACCTTACTAAATAAGGGTTGTGAAGGGCAGAGAATTATGAAGTTTTTATCATCTCCATTCTACAGATGGGGAAACTCAGGCACGCAGAGGTGAAGTGATTTAACCAAAGTAATACACAAGGCACAAGTGAAAGATTGAGAAATAAAACCCCATGAATTCCTGGCTTCTTTTCTTGTCCTTTGGACACAAGAACATCCTTCCTTTCGACAATATATTTTCATAGGTAAATGCAAACTCATCATCTGAAGATTTGTTATATTTTTATCATTGTCTCAACATACTATTTCTTGGTTGTATTCAAGAAGATGCTTATTAAACCATACCATAAGACCATTTTTGTAATCTTTAGGTTTGTCAGTTGCATGAAAAAACAACCCTTTTTCAGGACAAGAAAGCTAGTATGTCTACAATGGTCACAATTCATTCCCAGGGGAAAAATGTGATGATAACTTCTGAGAAAAGAAAGAAAACACTTGTGGGTTCTTCAGGTTGTGCTCAAGCAACAACCTCAAAGTGGTGTTCATTTAAATCAGGCAGAGGAAGCTATGCATGAGAGACTGGACTCTGCAGGCTCTATCAGTCAGAAGTCAAGGATTTATCATACTTGCCCTGCTAATTAGCCAGAGTGCCATTGTGCTTCCACTAGCATCACTCAACTTTCTTTTTTAATTTGGTCTTTTTTCTGCAATGAATTTACATATTTCCCAGTCTCTCATCCCCTACTATGTTTTATTTATGATACAGACCTTCCTGATGGTAACTTTAATATGAAGGAGGTAGTAATTAGTGTCCATATCTGCTAGGTTAATCCCTTTCCCACTGTCTGCAGAGAAGTTTAAGGAAAGTAACAGTTTACAATCTATATTAGGCTTAATTATGCTTAATGACAGTTACTGTCTCTCCTTATTAACTACACCTAAGTCTGTAGCTCCTAGATAAGTTTGCTTCCCAACCTCATTCTGAAATGCTAATGGTGCCACTGTGCACTGTATGTACGGTGCTTTAGTCCATAAAACTACTTCAGGAGAGCCAAGCAAGTGAGGTACCTGTTTCAACACAGATGCCCTGGAACCAGTGCAGGTTTAAAATACTGTCAGCTTTCTGTGAGAAGCGAGTTTCATTATCCAGCTCTTTAATGTATGCAGCACATTGAAAAAAAGAAAAAAATTACCCCAGAAAAGCTTCTCCTCCTGGTCTGTATAGCTGGTTCCCAGGAATGTCTCCTGTATAAGTTATTACCTATTTTCAGTTCATCTAAATTCTAGTTCAATAAAACTGTGCTAACGTTTAACACCTCTAAGGGAAGTAAAAAAAATATTTAAGACTTACTCTACTGTTCATCCACCATGGGTAGGCATTGTGTGTAACTACAATAGCTTTAGAGACAGGTTATAACTGCACCAAGATGTCTTAAGATCTTTTCAGATTAGAAATGGTCTCTAGCAAAATCCCAGATCCAAACACTCAGGCTTTGGAAGTTAATAACTAGGGTCTGCATCACAATGCTGTGGTTTGAGCCTGTGTTCCCTTAACAGGAAAGTATGGATCTGGGGGTTGTTCCTTTACACTCTGCAATTTCACATTTTATCTTTCCTTCATAGCTTCATCTGTTATCCCCTTGGGGAAGTTTCTGTGATGTTGCTTATTTACATATTTCCAATAACCTATGAAAATGTAGGCCCTTTGACCCTTTGGGGCGCTTGGATGTCCCTTGTGGATACTGACTTTACAAAGGAAATGTCTGAAAACAAAGTGGTCTTGTTTGCCATGAGAGATGGGGCCAGGATGATGATAAAAATTGTTCTGAAGCCAGAGAAGCTCATCCTTTTGATTTTTCCAAAGCATTCCAAAGAGTGAGCTCTGCATGTAGTTCATGTCAAATAAGTGTGAAGTTTGCTCAGACTTAACTCAGGAATTTTTTCTGCCTGGTGAGAATTCTGCATTGGGTCCATGGATTATTTCCTTACTTTTCCTGCTGACAAAAATTCACGAACAGAAAAATCTTTCTTCGGAAAACTCTGTATTTAAAAACAAACAAGCAAACAGCTCAATCAAATCTCATATATAATCACATAGTTCACTGTACTGTTTAAATACTCACCTGTTATTTATAGCTACTGAAAATGTAGTGCCATTACTAAATGTATTATCTGATCGGTATGTGAAACCTTGTAATTCCATTAAAGGTGGCCTGCATCAGTATCCTGAACTTTTTGGTGGGGAGTCAAAATCCAAATCCAAATTTCACAAGTAGGGCCTTCCAGGTATTTCTCTAATAGGCCAAACTGGAATCCAATACACAAACACCCCTGTAATTTTAGAGAGGTTTGAAATATGCTCTCCTACTGGGACCCAGATTTTGCAACCACCTCTGAATTCTATATTTGAAAAGAGCAAAACTTGAACATGCAAGACCTAGTTTAGCTCTGATGCCACACTGCTGATCATGTTAGTGGCACTCAAAGGGTAAGTCTGTACTCCAGCTGGGAACATGTTTCCCAAAGTAGGTAGACAGACATGCGCTAGCTCTGCTCGAGTTTGCATGCTTATTATAGTAGTGTAGCTGGAGGTAGCACAGGCAGCAACGCTAGCTAGCCGCCTGAATACAAACCCTCCCAGACCCTCTGGATACCTAAGTAGTGAGCTAACCCCAGCCGCTACCCATGTTACCATAGCTACACTGTTATTTTTAGTGTGTTAGCTCAAGCAGAGCTAGCACATCTGTCTACCCATGCTGGGAAGCACACTCCTGGCTCCAGTGTAGACGTAGACGTAGTGACAATGTGAAAACACCAGTCTGCAGTGACAATATGTGATTCTTTTTGCCCACAAGTGCTGATATCCATATAAACACAGAATCTATTTTGTGAGATAGATAGATAGATGATATTATATACACACACTCACACACACACACACAAACAAACATATAGGATGTACATTGAAGTAGACAACAGAGGGTGGAGAGGGTCATTTTACTGGCTGAGATCAAAATCCAGCAGCCAGCTTAGTGTAATGACTTGCAATGCTACAGAATGACTATGCAGGTCTGGAAACATGAACAGCTCACAATTCCAAGACAGCATAATGAACGATCTGACTGGAGAATGAAAACATTCAGCACAACTGTCTAATGCTAGTTAAGGGAAAGTGCAAATTACTCCTCACCTGCTGCTGCCTTTCAGTTACTGGCTCTGAACCATAAACAAAACCCAGGAAACTGAACATTGGCCCCCTGTATTATAGCAAAGACCTAGAGAAACTAAGTTACTTGCCAGCACCTGGAATTCTCTTTATGTATTTTCTCCTCAGAAGTCCATGTGTGAAGCTCAGAACCATGAAAAGCAAATCACCCTAGGAGAGAGCCACTTCACATATGCAATTGGTCATTAACATTAGAAACACATGTAGCACTTTTCTCTCTCTCAGAGAACTGAGGCTCTAGGAGCAACAAAGCTAATTAGTTTTCCCCTTTCTATGTTGCTTCCATAGATCTAGGTAAGTTCATGGAGGATAGGTCCATCAAAAGCTATTAGCCAGGATGGCCAGGGATGGTGTCCCTAGCCTCTGTTGACAGAAGCTGCGAATGAGCAACAGGGAATGGATCACTTGATCATTACCTGTTCATTCCCTCTGGGGCACCTGGCATTGGCCACTGTTGGAAGAGAGGATACTGGGCTAGATGGACCTCTGTCTGACCCAGTATTGCTGTTCCTACATTTTTATTTCTATCCTCAGAGATTAGCCAGCTGTAACAATTCACCTTGCGAAGAAGAATACTTAAAGAGGAACCACAAAGCAACCCAACAAGGGGCATCTCCCAAACTTCCACAGTGTGCTTGGGTGATGATCCTATTTTTCTGTAGATTCAAGAGTCGTAACAAGACTAATCCTCCCAACATATATCCAGGAGACTCTACCTGTTGGTGTGCTGAGACCACTACCTATCATGCTAACCAATACTGTCCAGTTGTTTCCTTATGGTACACCCTCAGTCTGTCTCTTTTCTGTATCCATCCATGGTCTCTTGTCTTAAAGTTAAATTGTGAACTCTTCGGGGCAGGGGCCATCTTTTTGTTCTGTGTTTGTACAGCGCCTACCACAATGAGACCTTGGTTCATAACTAGGTCTTCTAGCAATTACGATAATAAAATAATAATAATAATCTGCTTAATTAGACTATTCAGTCCAAGATTCAAAGACCTCCTTTGATCACCATCAGGATAAGAACTAGATGCGTCTAGTCTTGATTGAGGAGCTCATCTGGGAAACTTACCATTTTCTGGTCTGTGGAATTCCAAGGAGGCTTATGTCATGTATTGGAACTCTAAGCTATATGCACAAACAAGGTAAAATTCACCCCAAAGATGCCTATTGTGTGTTTGTATATTAGCAAAGAGTTTGGGGCTGAGGTGCCATATTTTATCACAGAGTAACTAGACTGCAGGAATTTCTCTCTCTTTATACTGTTGGTGAGAGGCACTTATAAGGGAAGGCTGTCAGAGTGGGGCTTTGAGTCCTTGGGACCTAAAGCCGAAAGAAGCTGAGCAGTTCCAACTCTCAAAGAACACAGCAAGCATCATTATGAGATCATTTTGATGTGCCCATATCTAGCTCTGCAAAGAGACTTTAATGCAGAAAAAAGAAAAGCACTTTTGGTGCTCAAGGACCCAAGTTCTCTCCCTTTTGGTGGCCTGGGGTCATTACTTCAGGATTTTTTTTTTAAATCCATCCTCTGGACTGACTACCAAGGTTACCGTCATTGGTCTCATGCCAGCAAAAATTAAACTAAACTAGTTTTTAGCTGCCTGTTTTCTCCCAGGAGTTTCTGACCACTTTCCAGAGCCTTCTCTTCCACCTTTAAAGGGCCTCTTCTCCTCTTCCTAAAAAGGGACATATGCACTGAAGACCCATTAACATTAATGAGAATTACACAGATAAGACTCTAAGCACTTGGAAGGGAAAAGATAATATAGACTTTACCTATTCTAAGTCTGAGACCCCAAATGTAGTTCTGAGAAAACATCTTCCACTTAACCCTGTAACATGCTGCTGCCATTTCAGTGGCCCAGCCCACACACATGTTGGATTCTTGATGTCTCCAACTCTGCCATCTGCCATTTTATTTGCTTCTTTCTTTTTTTTTTTAAACTCTATTGTTAGTAGCACTACTGTGGTGACTGCATAACCTGAATCAGCCTTGACTGAAAGTCTTACAAATTAACTGGGCACCCGGAGGGTACACTGGATAACATTATAACACTGCCACATAGGTCCTTGAATCAATTCCAAGAAGAAAATAACTGTCTGTTTAAAAAGAGAGAGGGGGGGAAAAACCCATAACTCATCCAGCCAGTAAAAGATACGGCTGTTGAATTTTGTGGGATGCAACAACATGCTGAAAGCAAAGATCCCAGACCTCCTGCAGGAGATGTTTGCCCCTGCCTTTTACAGCAGCTCTCTCTGTCAAACCAAGTTCTTATATTGGTAGCCATGACTGCAGTATCTGAATGCCTGGTGGTTCTATGGATGCTCCATCAATAAAACTTGTTCAGTGAATGGCAAAAAAGCCACTTGCCTGAGCTAAGCAAGTTGTTCACAGATTAAAGCTAGTTTGCTCCATACAGACACCACAGCAGCTAAAGGGCAACATTTTAAACTATTCTTACACTTGGGCACAGGCATCTTAGTAACAAAATGACTGCTTATTACTGAATGACTTCTCATCCTTGCTGTTGCAGTACATGGAATCACAGAAAGAGATGACTGAAAGAAATCAGGTACACCAAAGTCTGTTCACCCTGCACAAATGCAAAGGGTGATGTAGGCCACACCCAACTGACACTAAGACAGTCCATGGACCAGAGGAATAAGAAAAAACAAAGTGCTATGAAGGAAAATTCCTTCCTGACTTCTAACCTGGCAATTAATTCAATCATGTGCATGCGAGCAAGGTTCATTGTGGTTAATTATCTAATTCCCAATAGACCCCAAGTTTCCATTGACATCCTAGTCATAGTCCACAGTTTTCCTGAATGCCAGTGGTTTGAGTTCTGGTAGATTAGGACAGGAGGATTGTCCTATTCACTGCACAAGTGCCAGATCACAATCCTCAAAAACCAAGACAGCTCAGGGGCAACTCATCTTAAGATGTTCTCTAAGTCAGCCAAAACCCTAGCATCCTGTGATTCCACTCTTCCACTAAAGTTGGATGAGGAGCAACATCATAGCAGAGTTTTGCATAAAGAGACCAAACACTTTTGCATGTGGTTTGAGAAGTGGGAAGGAGGGGGGTAAAACTTTTTTTCCCAAAAGACAGACAGGCTGACAGAGACTTGCCCAGATCTATTAGCTTTACCGGAACATATGCTGAAGAATGCCGCGTATATGTACATGTGTAAACAGAAATACACACTCACACAATGCTGAATTTTGTGTTGGCGGCCCGACTGCGGTTGCCCATGTTCCCTAGGCAGTGATCAGTTATGAGGGAACAGGAAAAAGTTACAATGTAATGATTAATTAGTGCACTGGGCTATTATTCATGGCAGGTAGAACAGCAGCAGCCACCACAGCAATGCTGGTGGCCTCTCCCCATAAGGCAGTCTTGCCAATCTTGGCTGGATGCTTCGAACCAGCCAAGGTAGGAAAAACAGCAAAATCCAGTGCCAGCAAAAGTAAGAAGCCGATTTCTCCATCTTGCATATGAGGAACAAATCTGCAGGGATGACAACATTCCCTTTATATTGGCATACCTGGTGTTTACAGGATGTGACAAATACCAGTATCACTATTTACTAACTATACGTAGCAACATTATTGATACTACCTGTCTAGAATTACTCCCTACACTGCTGCAAGTGAAGGACTTTAACGGTAGCTGGCAAGTATCAATGATGATAGGCATGGCTATGGTGCCAGGGCTTGAACAGATGGTCAAAGCGTGTCTATTTAACTGAGGGGATAGTCTGTGGATGCCTCTAACCCTGGTCAGCCAAAACCAAACATATCACAGCCACTCTTCTTCACTTTGTGTTTTACCTGCAGCTCATAGCCAACTAAGGAACGAAAGGAAGACAAGCAAAGAAAGCCAAATCGGGGAATTCCTAACCCTTAGTGGAACCTCTCCACCGAGGGCTTTTTAAGAATTATAAAGCAGTACATTAAAGAGGAATCCCACCACAAAAACAGTTGTACTTGTCCCAGGGTTATCTCAGAGCACAGACACCCAGCACTAATGTCTGATCTCCAGTGTTAGGAAGGTGGAGTCAATCTACCCTATTCTAGCTTTGTCAGTGATTTAACTTTGCACAGCTATGCAGAGTTACATAGGCAAACTTCTAAGTTACAGCTTTCTTTTTTATTTTCCAACAGAAGCTTTGGCTGTTTATTTAACAAGACCTTGAAAGAAACTATTTACCAAAAAAGCAAATTCTTCCTTCAACAAACTCTCTCCCTCTGAAAGGCTTTGCTCTGTGTGTGGATTATTCATTTACTTTAATGATTTTAAAGAGGCAGTGTTAGGATGGAGAGGAGTGAAGAATCCACAAGACAGAAGTAGTTTCTAGAACTAGTTATTACAACAAAATGTTCCGTTGTATATGCTCTGTCTCAAATTTGCTCAAGGAAAAAATTAGGATTTTAGAAACCACTTTTCAAAAGGAGCATTGTTGGAGAATCTGGAAGCTGCTATGCCAATGGTATCTCTTGAAGAGCACTATATGATGGGATTTGTCCTACATGGCCAGGTCATCTCATTCTAACAGAGCAATAAATAATCCCTTTCTCTTGCCTTTGGAGAAGCCTAAAATGTTGCTCCTGCCCACTATACCTAAAACAGGAAATAAAAACCCACCCATAGGAGAACGGTAACGACAGCAGCAAATTGTCATCTTTCATTGGCATAGAGCTTAAGGCCACAAGGACCACCAAATCACCTAGTCTGTCTGATTTCCTGTATATCACAGGCTGCCACCCCCACAGCAAGCCCAACAACCACAATTAGACCAAAGGATTACAATCCTCAGGAGACTAAACTATTGTATGCCACAGGCAGAGAACAGGAGGGACCCAGGTGCATCAATACCTGAGGTGCATGCAATGGGAGGGAAGTGATTAAGTGAGATTTCATGTCTATTGTACATATGGATGTATTGGACACAGTGACCAAGTTACGGGGGAGAATTCAGAGGGTCACAATGAGGCTGATAATCAGAATGGAAATAGAAGCCTTTTATAAAAATCATCTGAACAGTCAAATCTTTCTTTCTGTCTCTCTCACACATGCACACACACAAAGTTATGTTGCCCCTCGCTAACTGTTGTCTTTGGCCCATCTAGCCAATTGGTTAATTGATGCACATGTCATAAAGTCATCCCCTAGAAGACATAAAAGTGTAGGGGGTTGAACATTGTTATCTGCAGACATTTGCAGAGGAGGGAGCAGAAGGAAAGAGGTATTGAGCTTGGAGACTTATGCAGTATTTTCTTACCTTGAAATGTTATCACATGTTTACATTTTGACACAGGACACCAGAGCAGAGCACCCCAAAGGTTTGGATTCCAATTTGTACTTCACAGACCCCCCCACCCCCACCCCCGGTATATAAAGCCAAAACAAAAGCCCTGGATCCAAATATCCCTAAACTTTGAAAATGTTCTGTTCTGGATCTCAGGTAAAAACTTCAGAGACTAACCAATTTATTTGTGCATAAGCTTTCGTGAGCTACAGCTCACTTCATCGGATGCATACTGTGGAAAATACAGAAGATGTTTTTATACACACAGACCATGAAAAAATGGGTGTTTATACAGTATGCATCCGATGAAGTGAACTGTAGCGTTTGTAGTGATAAACACCCATTTTTTCATGGTCTGTGTGTATAAAAACATCTTCTATATTTTCCACAGTATGCATCCGATGAAGTGAGCTGTAGCTCACGAAAGCTTATGCACAAATAAATTGGTTAGTCTCCAAGGTGCCACAAGTATTCCTTTTCTTTTTGTGAATACAGACTAACACGGCTGTTACTCTGAAACCAGGTAAAAAACTCGTCACCCAATCATAGGTAGCATTCATTAAGGTTTCTGTAATTAGTTGTGTAGCAAATTAAACCACACATTCCATTTATCCCCAAAAAAATAAAAATAAGGAAACAGGTGAATTAGGAGTTCACTCCACCTACCCCTGCAGCATACTGGGGTCTTAAAAATCAAGGGGAAAATTGTTTAAATGCATCTGGAAAACCAGAAGACATCTTCCCTGGGCAGCTTCAAATGCCAGAAATCTTCCAGTTTTCAACAAGTATTCCTGCTCTTTGATCATACTTCCATATAGATTAATAGCTCATCTACACTGAAACTGTGCTCCTTGTAATTAGAGAGATAAAAGCAGGGAAAATTAAAGGGGCGGGAAAACAATTCTGCACTATGTTGGCCACAGTTGGTGCCCAGATCTTTGGATTGCTTGCTTTAAAATACATGTTGTTGCTGAGGTTTGATTTAAAAATCTTATCTGAAAGAACTGCTGCTGGCTCCTGAACAATCTGCATTTCTTGTTACTAAGTAAAATGTCTGAGGTGTGCCCAAGTGTGAAGAAATTATAAGCGAGAGTTCACACACTCCATACCACACTTATGTACACACTCTATACCACACACACACACACACACACACACACACGTCTGTTGGATCTTCTATCTCCCTTCTTCGTGCAATATAATCTGCAGTTTACTTCTCTGTAATAAATTATACGACCCATCTTTTTCTAGCTGGAAGGTTTAACAGTGCTTGTAAAAAGAAAAATGATAACAGTCCATTCTTCTTCATGCCTTACAGTTAAGGACCTACCAAAACTGTGGATTTTTGTGGATAAATAGAAATTCGAATTTTGCTTCTCTCAAACTGCCAGATGATTGGGGAAGATCCCATAAACCTAACACATTTTAACAAATATTTTCCCACACTTTCAGCAAAAAAGAAATAAAAAACTATGTCTCCGATTCTGCAAACACTTAAATGCTTGCTTAACTTTAAGCACTGTGATTAGTCTTATTGAGTTCAATAGGACAACTCACTGTGCCTGAAGAGAAGCTCATGTGTAAGACTTTGCAGGATTGGGGCCTATTTTTGCAACAAATTTTGTTAGCAACAATTAAATACATAGGACTAGAATGAGTCTTTAGGCACAGTCTTGCATAGTGGTGAGGAACAGATGCAACCACCCCACAGAGGGAGCTCAGGAAAAGAATAGTCTTTCAAAGTCTAAATTCCCTGCCTTGTCCCTGGGGAAAGTAACTCACTACAGCAATTTAACAGATTATCAGATTCTTCCATGGACCAGCCACCAAAAGTGGGAGAAGAAATGTAGGGTCCCCCCATTTCCAATTCCCTTTCTGGCCCTTTCTTGACAAAACACACCAACCATGCAGACCCGGCTCTCCCTCTCTCTATAC
This sequence comes from Caretta caretta, assembly GCF_965140235.1. Lineage (NCBI taxonomy): Eukaryota > Metazoa > Chordata > Testudines > Cheloniidae > Caretta > Caretta caretta. Next base: position 202,722,885 of record NC_134206.1, read on the forward strand.
CCATCTGCAGCCAAGATGTATACGAGTCAGGGTTAGAGCTGCCAACTTTCTAACTGCAGAAAACTCAACACTCTTGTCCCGCCCCCGTGCCCCTGCTCCACCCCTTCTCTGTTGCCCCACCCCCCACTCACTCCAGCCCTCCTCCCCCCATGGCTCACTCTCCACCACCCTCACTCACTTGCTTCACTGGGCTGGGGCAGGGGATTGGGATGATGTGGGAAGGGGTGAGGGCTCCAGATTGGGGTGCAGGCTCTGGGGTGGGGCCAGAAATAAGTGGTTCAGGGTGCAGGAGGGGGCTCTGAGCTGGGACAGGGGGTTGATTTGAAGGAGGGGGTGTGGGCTCCAGGAGCAGGCTCAGGGCTGGGGTAGAGGGTTGGAGTGTGGGAGGGGGTGTGGGGTGCAGGCTCCAAGAGGGAGTTTAGGTGCAGGACGGGGCTCAGGGCTGGGGCAGGGTGTTGGGGTGCATGGGGCGATGTGGGGTGTGGTCTCCGGGAGGGAATTTGGGTGTGAGAGGGGGTTCTGACCTGGGGCAGGGGGTTGGGGTGTAGGTGGGGGTGCAGGGTCTGGGAAGAATCCCCAGGACAGGGGATTCAGGGTGTGGGCTCCTGCCAGGCAGTGCTTACCTCAGGCGGCTCCCGGTCGGTGATGTAGCGGGGCTAAAGCAGGCTCCCTGCCTGTCCTGGCTCTGCACTGCTCCCGGAAGCAGTCACTATGTCCAGCCCCTAGGCGGAGGAGTAGCCAGGAGTGCACGCTGCCTGCACCCACAGGCACTGCCCTCGCAGCTCTCATTGGCTGCAGAGGTGGCACTCAGAGCAGGGGCAGGGCGTGGAGCTTCCCTGATCTTACCTGCACCTAGGGGCCGCAGGGACATGACAGTCGCTTCTGGGAGCGGTGCTGACCGGAGCTGCCAGGGCCCCTTTTTGACTGAGTGTTCCGGTTGAAAGTGGGTCTTCCCCCTATTTATGACCTTGTACAACAATGCAGTACCAGGCCACAGTCTGGCCCTTACTTCTAAAACAGTGGAAATTTATGCTGCAAATGCAAATTACAGCAGGGCAAAGGACTGATAATTTAAGAGAGATAAGGTAGGTGAGGTAATATAGTTTATTGGACCAACTTCTGTTGGTGGAAGTGATAAGCTTTCAAGCTTCCCAGAGCTCTTCTTAAGGTCTGGGAAAGGTAACCAGAGTGTCACAGTTAACAGTATAGTTAACCAATTATACAGTTAACAGTATAGTTAACCAATTATACTTTTGAATATGCTCCTGAATTATCTATGCATTATTCTCTTGAATTTGTTATTGAAAATTATTTGAATAATTTGTAGTCTGTAATTCATTTGTGAGCAGACAATTACGAACACTTACATTCGAAAGACAAGATGTTTTGACTGGACAAATAAATCATGTTTCTGTTTTTGGACAGGATGAGTAGCTCTGAGCATCTTGTTTCAAGTGCAAATACTTATGATTGATCATTCAAAAGTTGTTTTCTGTGAATATTCTCTAATATTTGCTTAAAATATGTGTTTTCACAGACAGTCCTGCTTGTAAATTTGCTCACTCAAATATTTGTTAAAAGGGACAGGAACACAATCAAAGTCAGTCCTTTAGAAATTCAAATGAAAGTTTTTGGAGAATATTTCACCTCTACTAATGTACTTCAAGATGAATGATAGAAAATGCAAAACTACATTGTATTTACGAAGTTCACATTTTAGTAAGTAGGAAGATTATCAGTTTTTAATATTGCCAGTGCTTTGTTATACACAGTAGTAAAATGACTGAATATTTTAATTAGTTGTTTAGACCTTACTCACTACTCAGTTAGACAAAACTCTCACTGAAGGATTCTTGACTGAAAAAGGAGATGCAACATTTGTCTCACTGAATTAATAAAACTTAAATACATACATATATATTATTATTGCACCATGATCAATCTTTAGAAAATCCCACTGAGCTCCTAATATTTGTGAACTTGTATTTTGTAAATTATATATATTAATGTTTGTGGTGGTTTCCAATTTGTAATCTGTTCCTGCATAATTTCTGCCAAAATTTGCAGAAGTTTCCAAAAAGTTCTTGTAATTTTTTTATTCTCTTTCTCCTGCCCCAGCATCCCTCCTGTTCTTCAAAGTTCTCATTTTTGAGCTCTCTAAAAACCTCAGCCTGAGTGTGCTAGGTAAATAGCATTTTCAAGTAGATACAATGTGTACCTTTAAGTATCCAGAAAATGTTGCTTAATGTTACCTTTTCTCTTCCAACTCCAAAAGGGTTAAGAGCAGCTCCTAACACTTCTCTTTTATGCTGCTGTAAAGAAAAGAAATGCTTATATTTAGGGATTTACTCAGACAACACCTTGAGTTTTCATAACGTTCAGATGACTCAGTGTTCAGTTGGAGAAGTAGGTGGCTTACTGTGTATATATCAATATATATCCATCTGCTGGAATAAGACAAAACAAAGTCCTACACATTCACATTCAGCATGCAGGTGAAGAACATGTAAACAAGAAGCACTAGTAACGAAAACATCACACCACACATGTACTTTATAGGGAAAAAGTTGCACATGAATATCATATTATGGAGGCATTCACAGAGACTCCAAGGCTACAAATCCCTTCATTTCGTTGTTAAAGTGGGGTTTTATCATCATTAGGGACAAAATAAATACTTGTTTTAACCAAAATTATACCACTTACTCTTGCCTTTCAGTAGCATTTTTGGGAAAAGTTACAAGTAAATACTTTTAATAGTTCCGGAGTTAAACATCACACATTTTCAAAATTGAAGAACTGGAGTCTAATGCTTTATAATTATACATATATAATTTATAAAAGACTTTGTTTTAACCTGGAAACTTTAAGATATCTAGATAGCATCAAAGTATTAGCACTACTTATCATAATGGCCAAAATTTTCAAAGCTGGGTGCCAAAAACTAGGGGTAGATTTTCAAAGGCACAAATGAGAATTACACACACAACTCCCAATGACTTGCAATGGGAGTTAGGTCCCTAACTAACCTTTGTGCCTTTGAAAATCTCCCCCCAAGTTCCTAAATCCATATTGAGGCACCTAAATAAAAGTGGCCCAATTTTCAGAGGTGCTCAGAACTCATCACTCCAAGCGAGGTAATAATTCTCCATTGCCCAAACACCTGAGACTCTTCAGATGAGTCCAAAGGGGCTACTTAGCCTAGTATTACAGCCCTGCCATTTAGAAGGTACTACATTCAAGTCCTGAGAATTTTTTTTTCTTAAGTTTTTGTTAGTAATAATCCTCCCAAAATTTTATGTCAGCAAAAATTCACACAGCCCCTGGAAAGAACCTTCAGTTAGGATGACCAGATAGCAACTGTGAAAAAACAGTACAGGGGGTGGGGAGTTAATAGGTGCCCAGATAAGAAAAGCTCCCCCCAAAAGGCACTGTCCCTATAAAAACAGGACATCTGGTCACCCTACCTTCAGTATGATATAGCTATAGCATTAGCACAAAGCTGAGTAACCCCATTATGATTCACTGAAGAGTCTCTCATCCTTTTTGGAGGGAAAAATTAGGGGGAAGGGTTGGCACGTCCAACACATGCACCGTACTAACAACCTGATTACAGCACTAGAGTTTTTCATCATGGTAGGAAGGCATGGGAACACACAACTAATTCCCAACAACTATAAAACAGTTATATTCATGGCCAGCTTATAAACAATATTAACCATGCAATTGCACACACAAAATGTGTAAAAATTCATACTGGACATTCCAACTGCAACCTTAACTCTGGCTGGATCCTAACTGCTCAAACTTTGAAAAGGTTTGGATCTAGATCTGGATCTCAACTTTTCATCTCTGTTCCATCAGCAGCTGAAACATCATATAACTACAAAAGTGATGTGTTACGTTTGTGGACAGAGTTAAGGCTGGTATTAGACTCTGCTGTATGAATTTTCTCATAAACAGATGGAGTATTACAGTCTTTACTTACACTATATCTTAACTGATCAATGTTTACATTATATTAATGGTAAACATTCTTGCTATATAGTTTTTGTAATTGCTATTTTAATTGACAACCTAGGTTTACATTAACAAAACTTTATGTTTGTGATGAACACTGAGTATTCAAGATGCTGAGACAAAAAGTCCTACTGAAATTGCAAGGAGTTCAGAGTCACAAGCCATTGGCTAGATTTTCAGTGCCAGCCCTAACTTGTGAAATTTTTTTTTTTACCCACAATTAATGTTTCCCATATTTCTGTGCCCACAGTTAATTGCTGGTACAAATCTTACCGTTTGGATACCTCAGTATCTAATAGCACCCACAAAATGTAAAATGGGGATGCAAAAAGGTGAGTGCTATTTAGGGGATCAGGCTGAGTCTCCTTTCAAAATCAAGTCCCACATAGTAATCAAAAGTTAATTTTCAGTAGATTTTGCAATACTCTCTCATGTTTGACTTACTATTTCCAGGTTGCAAGGCATTAATGATCCCCATATAGGCACCAAGCAGACAAACACACAGCCTTTGTAATTTGCTGGAAATGAATGTATTTACAAGAACAAACTCAATAAACTGAACTCACTGATTTCTAAAATAATTAACGTATTGAAGCGAGATACACCCAAACACAGGAGGCACACAAGGTACCCAAGCACATCCCTAAACAGTCAATGTTCTATAACAAAACAGAGATCAATTAATCTAAGCAAGTTATATATTGATATAGTCCATATAGGTAACAGTAACATACTGTGTTAAACTGAATTTATCACCCACAAGCAGTAACAGACTACATGTTTGTTATATTTCATTGCTTCCTTTTCATACTAATTCCAAAATAAGTTGAGTGGCATAATTGACATCAACCATAAATGGTAAATGCTTGTGACCTTTACTTACAGTACTGATAAAAAGTTTATTCAATGAACTGCAATCTGACCAACAGAGACCGAGATAAGCTTAACCTTTCAGTTCAAGAACGTCTGTGTTATTTATGTTTGCCCTAGAGTTTACTGAGATTTCAGCATGACTGAAATGGGGTAGAACCCCAGAGCATGGTAATTGGGGATTCTTCTCTCCCTTTAAGATTCTGTATTCAGTAGCGTATACAATTTCCAATTATATTTGTATCACTTCAGCACAATTCTTCACCTAGCAAACACAGTCATCACACATGCAAACCATTTTATTCAGTGCTTTGGGGGGAAACGCTATTGATCATGGTAAGAACACAGGAACCAAAAGGATTTCAGCCAATGATTCACTGTGTGACCACAAGCAAATCACTTGGCTCTTCTCACACATCAGTCAACCCAACATGACTATTAGGTAAAAGGAAGACTTTGCCAAAAGGGAGTATACATCAGAGTTAAGACCTTTCTTTTCAAAAAAGATGTTTGTGTGAATTTAGTACTCATGCAGCTTTGGAGTTGAAATCCTCTAGCTTGAGAACAGATATAGTACACATTTCCTAACATAGGCTCACCACTATGCCTCAACTTTTCACTGGAGAGACCACTTTCAGTGGTTAGACTGTGGACTAGTTAAGTCTCAATGGCTGATACAGCCTCTTTTATGGGGCTACAAACTATAGGCCAATTACTACCAACCGTGGTGATGATTTTTTGGTATGGACACTTGTCCACTGAGAAATAGACTGAGATCCATCTAACTCATTTCAGGAGTTAAGCTTTTCTGACTGAATAAAATTTAAAATAGACTATCAAATGGCTAATGTGAATCTACCATGTTCAATGGTAGCATCTGGAGAATTTCAACAAGTAGACTGCCAAACGTAGACTTGACCTGCTGAGTACAAGACAATTAACTATTGAATCTGAATTTGGCTCAGCTGCAAGAGAGGAAGTTTGGTATGCTTACATATGAAGTTTAAAGGAACAATACTCAGCATTACAAGTCTGTTCTCAGCAATTTCTTAGGAAACAGGCCATTCAGTTCCCTGTGCCAGTCTAAATTCCAACTGAAAAAGCCTGTTTGTCCATATCCTTCTTGGGGAAAGCCTTATGTCAATTGTCTGGCCAGAGGACCAAAAAAACCCAAACCTGTTAAAACACCAGCCCCATGATGGCGGAAGAGAATCAGAGAATACTTGCAGTGTCCACCATACTACCCAACCATTATCTTTACATACTGAATCTTTAATTAAATTTAAAAGGAAAAACAGAGTCTGAAACATGAGACTTGAAATGTGTTTATGTTATATTAGCAAGATAGGAAGGAAGCCCTGGAAAGAGGCACCACTTGCAATATATGTTTCTTTAGAGGAAAGTACCAATGCAGATAGGTAAATAAATCATATCATACTATGATAACATATGAAGACCTCAACTGTCAACAAAATCAGACTGTTAATTCTGACATTAACATTTTTTAAAATCTTTGGTTTTTAATGTACAGTTCAAAGATCACTCTCACAATTCAGCAGCTTTGTCTTTTAAGGCCAATTACTCCAAATGGCTTTTCTCACAACAGAGTGCTTTCTCTCAGCTTTGGGAAAGGTGAGTGAAAACTACCAAGTGATATCTTCCTCTGCCAAGACCAAATGAACAGTTTGAAAGATTCAATTGATTGATTTTGTTTTGGCACATCAGGACTTAATGGTGGGGTGGACAGCTGCCCGGCAGGGGGAAACAAACAACATATAAAACAAACCTCTTTCTTTTGTCAGGATGAAGAAGAAGGGTACCAAATGGCTCACAGGTTTAGTAGCAGTCTGTAGGAGTTTCCCCCTCAAAGTTACAGTTTCAAATCTAGTCTATGTCAACAATGATTCAATGTAATAAGATGCTGTGCATAAAATTACTTGAATGCTGATCTCAGTCTATTTCTTAGTAGTTAAGTATTCACCTTCTAATAACAAATCAGCACTATTTGGCCTGATCATTTCTAATGACAGCAAAGATGCCAAGCATTGCGTGGGCCATGTGGAAGAAACTATCTTCCACTGCAGGGTCTGGCTCCTCAAGGTGCAGTATCAAATACGTTGGTAATGGAAGCATATCTTGACATTGGCCTGTTGTGTTGACAAGGAGGATTTTAGACTTCAGAGATGGCAACCTAGCACCTGTCACCAAGATGCAATTCAGACAAGAAAGGACACAGAATACTCCTGTTACTGCAAACTTGAATCCCATCTCCAATATTGGACAAGATTAAATCTTCTCAGTCATTTTCTTTGCTTGAGCTAAACCTGCCTCCACTCAAAAAGAGACTCCCTGTTAATAAAAACCTAATTACAATTTTACCTCATAACAAAGAAAGCTTCCTTTATCCTTAGTCACTGTCATTGAATATCCTGAGTCAAAGCTGGTGCTCCTTCCTTGAAATCTTTATGAACCATAAGAAAATTTCTCTCAGAGCACCATGTACAGTAGGGGCTGCTCTAGTGAAAGGAGAGAGCAAGGGTTCTTGATCGAACTAACCTCTCCCCATTCTCTCCAGCTAGGATGTTTCTCCACACACACTGGTTTATTGTGTGGCTTTGTGTATCCCCTTTTCTCTATCTCCCTCTTGGCAGAAGCTTCTTTAACTTAAAAATCAGCCCACATGAACCAAATAAAATAAATAAATAAAATAAAAACTCGATGTCTATAAGAAATACACAGTCTAACCTGCTTAATTATTAACAGGTAAACACAACACATCCTGAATTATTTACTTAATCTTTTTCAACTACAAACCTCAGACTTTTAGAGCATGAAATACGTGCTTTCTTTAAGGACAAAAAACAGTTTCTTTATACAGCATTCTTTAGAAGGAATACAGGCCTCTTGTTAACCCCATGCTGCCACCCTCCAAGTAGTACCACTATGGAGTATTAAAGCATGGGACTAAAAGTCAATCTGTATTCCAGACTTTGTAAGTGAATCAGCTCTTTGCTCCTGCCTAGTAACTCTGAGTGAAAACGTGATTCCTGTGAGGTTTATATGCACTGTTTCTTTAAATCTGCAGCAAGAAGCACGGCAGGAGGGGGAGCTGGTGAAGGTGACAGAAGTTCTACAAATGAAACAGAGAAAGAGAGTAGCTTTAGGGACAACCCTGTTTTCTTTATTCTAGTAAAATTTCTTGTTCAATGTTAGAAGAAGTAGCTCTTTCTGCCATATGGCAATGCTTACTGATCTCACTACTACAAACGAATGAGTTGTATCTACTTTATCTTGGTTCATCTTCATCTTCTACAGCTTAGTCATTCTTATTCTTAAGCCTACTGCAAGAAACTTCTTGTTGGCACCTTAAGCAAAAAAGTCAACATCATATATCCCTCAGGATCAGATCAGGCAATCTGCTAAGACTGACCTCCAGCAGTCTACCATGAGGTTCTGATGGAATACAGTATACTGATATGTTGTGAGAGCATATGGGAAATTAGGTGGGTAACATCATCATTCCTGAAAATGGGACTGTGCATTGATTGCTGAGGATAGACTGTACCCTTTAAGTTCAAATCTCAAAGCAATTTTTTCTCCTCTCTAGCAGACCATGCCATCACACATCCGGTTGCCTTTACAGATGGACCCAGATCATAGTAAATAGATAAATCATTATAACTCAACAAATGTGCTTCTGACTGGCAGGAGGCCTTTCCCAGCTACCCTTTCAATGGAAGAGATGGCATGACACCTCCTCCTTGCCTTAGTCCAACAAAATACATATGCATACAAACTGAAGGTACACAGTAAATCATGCAAAAGGCAAGTAATGCCAAAACTTGCCCCTGAACCTTAACTCTGTCTCTCCTTTATGATATATCTTTATGATATAACTTTAATAATACGATCACATGCTACTTCTTAAAAAACATTTTTACCACATTTAGACATACATAGTATTTTGTAATATTTTTATTCTTTTCTACTTATTTAATTGTTCTAATGATCCAGCATGATTTTATTGTCTCACACTTGTTATATGACGAGGTTTCTTCTCTCTTTGTATTTTAATAATTTTTTCAATACTCTTGCACTATACATTTTTATTCCAACCACAGCCTTCCTTAGGTGCAATTCAGGGGATGAGCCAGTTAATTACAGACCCAACTTAGCTGCTATTTTAGGTGGCCTACATATGCTAGCAAAATTTTATTCTCACTTTATGCTTTATGTTTAATATTTAGTATGTTGTATAAGAATAGTTTACTGTATACTTCTCATATAAATTGAATTACGTTTGATACTCACAGAGTAATAACATTTGCTACACATATATCTAAGACTGCAGAAAAAATGATAGGATATACTGCAGATATTTGAGAAATGCTATGTAATTATTTAGTTAGGGACCATGTTATATTTCATAGGCCCAAGTGGGGCAGAGTTAAGGTTATACAAGCAATTTTAACAGTAGCTTTTTTTTTTAATACTTTCAACCACAAACCCTCTCCTCTGAACCTTTCATGCTGTCTAGCTGAGAAAGGGACAAAGTATATTTTCTCATTGCAGAGATCTTAAGATTCAAAGGAACTTCATTCTCTGCACCTTACAAAACACACAGCAGATTTCCCCTAACGCTTTTGCATCTCAACAGACTGAGAGGAATGGAGGCCCTTGACTTAAGACCACTTAAAGTCATTTAAGGTAGCCACAGGCTCATGTGTAATGCAACTTTCCTTAATGTAAACGAGGAAACTTAGCTGAAAAAAAGACAGTAAAAAATATCCTGTGCATGAGGAGCATGTAATTTCAAAAGGGTCAGAAATCAGTCAAATCAAAACCAAACTTCCCCAGAATATTCAAAAAGCACTTCAGTGAGGACTATTTCCATGCCAAATTCCAACTACCTATCCCCAGCCATTTTGGGTGTAAAGCTGTTCAAAAATGACTCCAAAATATTTTTTCTTTATTATGAGAAAATATATTATTTTCCACTCTCCTCGCACTTAAAAAAATGGCTGAATTAGGTACAAACTGACAGGCAACTGTGAGGTCCACAGGGACAAGGACATTCTGTAGTTCTGTCTCACTAAGGACTGAACTCAGTGGGACAAAATCATCCATGATGTGATTCCTCTGATTTATGGAATTATACCAGGAATATATTTGGCCAAATATCTGCATTAGAATCTTTTTTGTTTCTGAAATGACCGAGCCATTATGGGTTGAAGAGACAGCACCTTCTACCACCCACTTTTGATTTGGAAAGGGTACACTAAGTGACTGTTTCTCTGAAGCCGGAAAAAAGGCAGATAACCTTTGACTTCTAGCAAATGCCTCACTCACATTTCTCTATAAACTCTTGTTTTTCTGAGATTCTCTTGAGGCAGGTAAATATTCACTGCGGGGGAAAGACAGTCTCAGTAAAATTCTGGGTTGAGTCCTGTCCTGGTTCTGAAACCCAAGGCATCTCAGTTAAGAAAGTTGATGCCATTCATAGAGAAGGCCTTGCTAGCATCCATGATGCTTTAGATTTTTATATTTCGAAAGCCATAACTTGTCAACAGACTTATAAATCCTTTTACAATGAGTTGTGCAGCTGAGCTAGAGGTTCAAGCTTTAGCAAACGGCAGCCTTGTCTTCTTGCAAAACTGGGTGATCACAGCAACAGCAATGGCTTTTTCTCAGGGTAAGGGTAGTTGTGTACCATTTTACAAAAGGAATCTAATTGTTTATTACAATCCCTGACAAATCTCAGTCCCAAAGCTTTTCTCATTAACTGCAGTGGATGCTTGTCAAGTGACATGCAAACCATTTTTTTAATTAAGGGTGGGGGGGAATGGAGAGAGAGAGAGAGAGAGAAACAATTTCATGTTCTTTTTCTTCCCCAAGTACTTTTCTGAATTTTTCAAAAATATTCCAACATGTGCACACACATATAACATTTAAATGGCATATACTAAAATTACAATAAAGGATTTCTGTTAACATTTCCTCTAGGAAAAAGAATCTACAAAACCTCTCTGAAAATACATCTTTTCCACTTACATTCAGAGGGGACCATTAAAAATTCAATGTTTGCCACTCTGCAGTGACTGAACCACTGCAATGGGTTTCTCTTAAGGTAAGTATAGGAAAATACCACAGTTAATGCAGGTCCCTGGCACAGTGAATTTTGAATATTCAGTGGCATCCAGCATAGAAATAAATGTTGTCATGATTTGAGTTGCTTCTCTTTCTTTTATTAATTCCTTGTAACAATACAATTTATTTATTTTTGATATCATAAAAGGGTAAAAATCAGTATACACAAACGAAGTAACAATAATGAGCACAAACCCAATGCAATATATTAAAATAATTAATGCCCGTATAAAAATAGCAATTGTGATAATCAACATCAATTCCTGGACAATCAAGTCAGTGGGATATTTTAGAATATTAACATTCATTTAACATTTCATCCAGTTTTAAGGACATTGGGATGACTGGTTTATTAACACCATCATTCAGTTCAAAGACGTGGATGAAGTGTGCCCAGATAGTGAAATATTGCTTATTTTTATTATGTTGCAAGCTAGTAAATTTCTCCATGGCAAGAATGTCCCATATTTTTTTGAACCAATATCACAAAGTGTATAGAGATTCAAGCTATGAAGGAAACAACCCAAAAAGAGGATTTACTTTTTCAGGTTAGGATTCCTTGTCAGCACTCAGCAGAGCCATGGATATTTTATTGGGTCAAAGTCATCTTTGCAGGGTAACACTACTGAAGTCAATGAATTTACACCAGGATGAATTTAGCCCATTCCAATGAATGTTATAACATATTATTTTAAATTAACAACTTGTTAGTGTAAATATTTTCTTACATAAAGAAGTCTGTTTTCTTAGGGAATAGCCACAAAAACATGAACTTTGGATCTCCTGGATATTTTTTATTGTTGCTTTAATTCTGTATATATATTTGTGATCCAAAATGTTAATATTTTCCTGCAACTTCATACATATATATATATATGACTTTCACCGATTTATATTTAAAACAGTTTAATGGATTGACTAGCTTTATATCCTTTTAGACTAACCAGAGGTAGATACGGTTTCTGAACTGTATCATGTTATACTATATTTTCAGAATATACATTATTATAATTATTAATTATTTGTATTGCAGTAGCATATAGGGGCACCAAGTGAGCTCAGGACCCCAGTGTGCTATGCACTGCATAAATACATAGTGGGAGACAGTCCCCAAGAACATACAGCCTAAATAGACTGGAGAGACAAATAGTGAGAGAAAAGGAGTTCCATTAACACTTCCAGAGGGGAAACTCAGACAAAGAGATTATGTTGCTTGCGCAAGGTCAAACAGGAAGTCCGTGGCACAATGGAAATTTGAAATTACATCAGGTCTACACTACAGATCTATATTGGTTGAAAAATCCACACCCCTGAGTGACGTTGTTATATTGACTTAACACCCCCCCCCCCGGGTAGACAGCACTGTGTTGACGGGAGTGCTTCTCCCATTGACATAACTGACCTTCCGTAGAAGTGGTAGCTAACTTCGCCCACGGAAGAAGCTCTCCCTTCTTCACTTAAGCGCTGCAGTGGTACAGCTGCTCTGATACAGCATTTTAAGTGAAGACCTGCCCTTAGATCTCCTAAGTCCCAGTTCAGCTCCTTAACAAGGCCATCCTTCTTTCTGATTAATTAATACAAACACGCTTCACGGGAATTCCTGTGATAAATCTCTGTCCCCATCAGTTTTCATTTCTAAACATAATATTTCACCTTTATATAAAGACTTTCATCAGGGATCTCAAAGCACCTTGTAAGTTTGAATGAAGCCTCACAAGATGCCTATGGAACTAGGCATGTGCTATCCCCTTTTTATAAATTATGAAAAAAGCAGAGACATGAAGAGACTTGCCTGAGGTAACAGCACAACAGCAAGCAGTGGTGAGACCATGAGCCCCGACTTCCATCAGATAACCATCAGACATCCAGTGCTACTTCACCTGTTCCCAATGTACAAATCTCTAATGCTGACTGTGGCAAAATATCTTTAACTTCAGCCCCCAAATAGTCTTTCAAGCTGTAAGAACTTTGAGACAGGCACTCTAGGTTTGTACAGCACTTAGCACAAAGAGGCCTCAATATGGTTGAGTCTGTGAGGTTCAACCCCAATATAAAATGATAAACGCAAAAAACAATTCACAGCAAATCCTAAAGAAAATTTATAAAAATCAGCTACCAGACATTGCTCTCAAATTTTACTATTCAACAAAGGAAATAACTGGGAGTCCTAGTAAAAATAAACTTGGCTGGGACTGAAATGACTTTTCAGAATAATGGAAAATGTTTGGATCACTGTTTCTGGGAACACAAAGATCAGGCATCTGCAGAGTTCAGAAAATGCTTCACTCTCAGATAGACTTGAAAGAGGTGAAAATTACAGTATTCAACTGCATAACAGGGATTGAGAGTGCAGAACTCATTGTGAAAGTAACATTTCAAACTGCCCCTCCAAAGAGAAGATTAACACAAAACTAAAAAGATACTCTCATCTTACTAAAACAGGACAACATGCATGAAAGATACCAGCACGTACAACAAGAGAATGAGCTGCTCCAGAAGATTCCATTCTAAGTATATAATACTACATAATACATGTTAGTGCTGTTGCCACATACGTCATGAGAAAGATTTCCCTAAAAAGCACGGGTTACTGATGAAGTCACATGATGGGACACTGGAGCTTTCACTCACAGTTAGTCACTTTCTCAGTCCTAAAAGGGATTAATTTCTCCCTCCAGACATGAACAAATGATGATTCCTGAAATGCCAAATATTGAGTGTAAGTGCAATCTTCTTCGCTCAGTTACTGGCAAAAAGCATCAGTGAAGTACATGCAGAAAGAATTCAGGTCCTGATTTAGAACGCAGCAGTGAAGTGTACTGCATTAAGTTCAAGCTTATATGCTTCATCATAACCCTAGGTTTCAAAGTAGTAGCCGTGTTAGTTTGTATTCGCAAAAAGAAAAGGAGTACTAGTGGCACCTTAGAGACTAATCAATTTATTTGAGCCATAAGCTTTCGTGAGCCACAGCTCACTTCATCGGATGCACTCCTTTTCTTTTATCATAACCCTACCAATTAGAGTTGAGCCAGCTGCTAGAAACACCACTCTTCTACTCACATGATTATCTCTTATATCATGTCTCTCTGTTTATGGTCAAAGTCGTATGTCCGGGGTTCCCAAACCATGTTCATAGCGTTGTTCATGTCACAGTAGAGAAGCATCAGAGGTATGGAAGTAGTTAAAGACATCCTCCATCCCTGCTCCCGGGCTTATGGTGAGAGGAGTCTAACCACACTCCTCTGGCACAATTAGGATGACCAGGTGTCTGGTTTTCAACCAGAACACCTGGTTGAAAGGGACCCTGGCGGCTCCCGTCAGCACCGCCAATGCTCCCCACCCTGAGAGCACCGGCTGAGCACACCCATTGGCCGGGAACCAATGGGTGTGCTGGGGTAGTGGTGCCTGTGGGCGAGAGCAGTGTGCGCAAACCCTCCTGCTCCCCCCGCCTACTGGTGCCGGATCTGCTGGCTGCTTCTGGCACATATGCAACACAATGTCAAGACAGGCAGGCAGCCTGCCTTAGCCCCCGCCACTGTGCCGCTGACCAGGAGCCACTCGAGGTAAGCCTGAGTCCCAACCCCTGCCCCAGCCCTCAGCCCCCCCCCAAACCTGGAGCCCCCTCCTGTACTCCAAAGCCCTCATCTCCAGCCCCCACTCCAGAGCTCGCACCCCCAACTGGAGTCCTCACCCCTTCCCGCACCCCAAGCCCCCGCCCCGTGAAAGTGAGTGAGGGTGGGGGGAAAGCGAGCCACCGAGAGAGGGGGAATGTAGTGAGCGGGGGGTGGGGCCTCAGGGAAGGGGCGAGGCTAGGGTGTTCGGTTTTGTGCGATTAGACAGATGGCAACCCTAGGCACAATGGAACTCTCTAAAATAAGGGGGAGGCTTGTCTGTGGAGGAGACAGAATGTTCCCTGGGGCCAGTCCAAGACTGTGGAATGAACTCCCCCAAGAACTAAATACCATCACAAACCTCACCACCTTTTGCTCTAAATGCACGGCACATTTGTTTGACCTTGCCCTGTTTAACATAAATACAGAGTAACAACTATTTAAAAAAACTAAATAAATAACCCTACCAAAACCTGACACTCCACAGCACATCCTTCTCCCACTGGGGAGATGATGACAGAACAAACAACACGTGACAGATATTAGTCACATCGCTTAATGCACTACCGCAAGGCACTCAGTTACTAAGGTGATAAGCGCAGTATATGAACCTACAGGGCTGATGGGGAAGAGAGGGAGGACAATTGTACTGGGGGCTAATGTTGAGGGGGTCCCCCAAAACGGCTTTATAAATATCCCCAGAAATAGAGCTCCAGCAAACATGATGTACCAGGGCCTGAAAATAATTACATTTCTCTTGATGGGCCTACAAACCTATATAGAGTAGAACAGAATTTCCCTCTCACTCTCCCTTGTGCGCAGCTCATTAACTCAGGCTGAGATCATGGGACCAGAATTTGCCACTAAGTGCATGAGGTGCTCTAGTCTAACACAGGGACACTCTCATACATTGACCTCCTAATAATTCCCACTTCAGTTGCCAATTTGTCAGTGGTAATTTTCTATAGTGCCGAAAATTCTATCAAGATAAGGAGTTCTGGCTAGCTGGCAACTGCCATAGATCCTCAAAATCACCTTCTCCCACCACTCCTTTCCTCCTTTTCACATCATGGTAGTTACAAACAATGACGAAAATCAGAATCTGAGCAGGTCACATTCTAATAGTTTTGTCCAAGTGATGTCTGCATCAGCACCATAACACAGGGAACTTTCCCATTCAGGCATGCACAGAGAAGCAAGACCTACAGCATACACAGGAATTCTGTGTATTTGTTAACTGTTTATTTTTAAGTGTTTAAGGGGAGGAAGAGAACTTCGTAAACGCTGAACTTTCTACTTTTGCTAATAATTGCCAAGTTATTTAAATATTAACTTTATTTAATTATTAATTTATACAACAACATTAAATTTATTTGCAATGCATTTTTTCTTTTGGTTTTTGTTTTCGGATTGGACAGAGTGAGGGAGTAGGGCATTCAAATAAAATAAAACATTACTTGATAGAAAGCTATAGACTATGTTGTATTTATCTGAGAATAACATCTATTATTTAGCTTGGAGCAAAGGTTAAACAGTCTCTTTCAAATAGCAGATTTTTTAGAAGTACAGCATGCCCCTGATACACCCAAATAGCTCTGTTTTTAAAAGGGGAATCTGTATTAGGCAATTTTTAAAACGTGAATTACAGTATGTACCAGAGATAATTGCTTGACTGTTTACTTATCAGTTATTATAGAATCAGATTCTTCTACCAATAGACAAGGTGGAATTTGTTTGAGAGAGAGATTTTTTACATTACATTTCAATTTTAACACAGAATGGGTTTTTTAGGTCTGGACACCTGACAAATAAGGGGCTATCAACAGAAGACAGTTAACAATGATAACATAACATAACACTACCGCCTTCCATCACAGGATCTCAAAGCACTTTTATTAAGGCTGGCATAATTCTGATTTTACAAATCGGGAAAATGAGACAGAGAGGTGAAAGGAGACAGCGATGGAAAAATTAGGCATCCTAACTCCCAGTCTGTGCTTAGACCACTACATTGCTCTTCTTGAGTGAATGGCATTTTGGGCCAATTTTTGACAATATAAATTCCTGTATTTTTAAAAAAAGACCCTCTTGCATGCACAACTGCACACCCACATTTTTGGGAGCAATAGCATGACTACAATCATACATTCCAGGATTTATGCATATAGACGATCATGAAGACCCTGAAAACACTATTTGTATGCATAATTTCAACAATTTGGGGGTCTGATGTATAAAGCCTTAAATGTTTTGGATCCTGCTATACAGGAGACTCCCTCCAAACACATACATACCCAATGTGATACCACAGCATTTCCAGGTCAGTTGGAGCCCCATCAATTTAAATGAGCAGGAGATGATGGCAAGATGCTCACTGGAAAGGGTTCTCAACTCTTGAACTCGCTCACACTGACAAAGTCCAGATTTGTTAATGTTCCAGATATGCTGCAAAATCCATCTTTTTCTCTTGGGATTTCAATGGGAGGGGAGATGAGGAAGGGTTTAGTTGTTGGATGAAGGCAAGTAAACGGATTATTATTCTCAACCGTGGTTATTTTAATTATTGTGGGATTATTATCCTATTGTATGATCCTATGTAGCCATTTGCTTTGTGTTTCCTGTGTCTATTTGTAATCTAATTCATAACTGTTGTATTTTAAATTACTGTAGGGCACCTAGCACTTCAGACAGGTGCACTGTAAATTAGGAATAAAAATCAATATAAAATTACATGTGTAAAGCTTATTTGAATACACTTTTGTGCATGGATTGGGCTTCTACCGACTGAGAAACAGTCTTTAAAAATCAGATATCAGTAGAGAAAGATATTTAGAGAAATGATATTTAATATATAATTTGCAATTTGTGTATTCCAGATACACTTCATAATGAACATGGCCAAACACTGAGGACCAAGAGAGGAACAAACCTTTTGTGTTGATGCAAAATTTGAGTGGTAGGGAAAAATACAACAGAAGACAAGGGTTTCCTCTCATAATGCAATGTAAATGAAAAAAAACATGGATACAAAAGAGTAGAAACAAGAAAGGTAATATACAAAACCTACATTCAGCCCTCTGTTATTGCCAGGGTCAAAACAGGGGCACATATCTTTACTGCAACCAGATCATTATAAGAATAAATTGCAGTAGCCCCTAGAAAAAAAACAACAATATCAGTGGCTTACTTATATGCCAAATAATAAAACCCTACAAAGTTTGGGAAGCAGTGTAGAGGAGTGGCAAGCTGTTTTGCAGGACACAGAGGGCCTGATTCTGATTCCAGAAATATGGACTGCCTTTGACTTCAATGGGAACATCAGTGGGTTCATAGATTTGCCACAGTAAATCAGATTTCCATTTAAGGCTCAAATCTTAAACTGTGCTGTGGCAGAAAAGCCAAAGAACAGACCAAAATTTAATGTGATGGAAATGCTTCTGCTTGGATTTGATGCTGCAACTGCATCTGTACATCTGCCCCTCACAAGCCAGACACTTAGATGTCTATAGATACTTATGCGGATTATTAAATGGCCTGTTAGTAGTAGAGGTGGATTCAGGACACTGCCACATCTGTATATGCAATTGGACTCTGACATTTTATTTGGATACTTAAAGCATTAATGTTATTGAATCCTGTAGACCTATATTAACAAGTTTGATTTAACAGATGGGAGCATTTTAAAAAAATATATAAACAGCTGATCTGAGAGCCAGTGTACCAGAGACAGTCCTTTATATAGACAGACATTGCAATGAAGTATACCAACTTTACTGTGTGCTCCATCAAACACATAACAGCATAAAGAGAGCACTTTATATAGTGAAGGATTACAGTGAACTTAAAAGGTAATTGATATCTCCAGATTTTCTTGTTTCCATCATTAATTTCAAATAGGACTGTTCCAATTTGGCCTATTATATTCCTCCTCTAGTGCTCTGTTCCCAGACTTCTTTCCCCAAAAATTTAAGAGCAGAATTTGCCATCTACTAGCCTGGGTTGCTAATTTGTTCTAAATCTGACTGTAGCTAACTGCAATGCTTCTTACTGTGTGTCCTTGAGTTTGCCATCATGCTGTCATTTTCCAAGCTCTGAAACAGCTTTCACAGCATTTAACAAAATATTGTGGAACATTTTTAGAACAATCAACTTCACAGAACCTTTCTTATTGGCTGTCCACAAATGGGATTATATGTGTAAATACAAGTTATGAACCTTTTCCTTAAAAATAAAATTCCCAGTAGCAATGAGACACACCATGCAATGTATTTCTTGGGCGAAAGGGGCTTGACTATTCTGGGTGGTTCATCCACTTCATCTTCTGCCTTGTCCAACATATGCAAGTGTGTCTCTGATTAAAATTATTACAAACATCTAATTCTCCAGTTTCACCATTTCCCCACTGCATTTCTTCCTTACCACATTGGAAACTGCTAGCAACAGCTGTGTTTCACTACAGTTGTTTCTAGTATGATTTCTGCAATGCAGTAATATGGACACAAAGGGTGCTGCGTGTCCTCGAGTGGTAGTTCTAATTACAGTACTTTTCAGTACAGGAAATTACCTGTTGGATGGCACCACCCAGAATCCTTAACAGGAAGTTAAATGCACCTGTATTTGTGGAGTGAAACTTGAAGCCTGGTGGATTGTTAGCAGCAAACTACAAGGTCTCGGTCTTGATTTACAATAAAAAACCCACAAAATTTTATGCCTCCTCAACACGTAACAGTCTAGCCTTCCCATCCCCACCCCAACTAATCTACAGCATTATTTTATTAACTCAGTTTAATGAGGAAAAAATAAAAATCCCAGTTCACTTTGGTCAGTGAAACCTGGTTAGAACCTTGCTAACAACATCTATTTAAAACTGACTGTAACTAGTTCTAGATCCAGTGAGGTCAGGATCATTAGGGTTGCCAACTGTCCCTGCCCCTTCCCCGAGGCCCCATCCCCCACTCCTTCCATCCTCCCTCCCTTCATCACTCGTTCTCCCCCACCCTCACTAACTTTCACCGGGCTGGGGCAGGGGGTTGGAGTGTGGGAAGGGGTGTGGGCTCTGGGCTGGGGCCAAGGGGTTCAGAGTGTGGGAGTGGGCTCCAGGCTGAGCCTGAGGCAGAGGGTTGGGGTGCAGGAGTGGGTTCAGAGTTCAGGCTCTGGGAGGAAGTTTGGGTGTGGGAGGGGGCTCAGGGCTGGGGAAGGGAGCTCGGGAATGGGAGGGGTACAGGCTCTGGGAGGGAGCTGGGTGAGGGAGGGAGCTCCGGGCTGGGAGAGGGGGTTGCGGATCAGGAGGGGGTGAGGGCTGCAGGCTCCAGCCGGGCGGCGCTTACCTTGGGCAGCTCCCAGAAGCGACCGGCATGTCTGGCTCATAGGCACCACCCCATTGGCCACGGTTCCTACAGCCAGGGCAGGTAGGGAGCCTGCCTTAGCCCCCATGTGCCGCCGACCGGACTTTTAGCAGCCTATTAAACTCTCCTGGACTGGTTTCAGTAGCCACCAGGAGACTCCCAGACAATCCAGGAGGTTTGGCAACCCTAAGGATCATAGACCCATCCCCCTGTACACAGACATCTACTTCCTCAACTCTCTTTCTCCCAGGAGTCTATAGCCTGTGTTTTACAAGCTGTTATGATTCTAGGGGAAGAGATCTTCATCCTACTGGGCTAGTGATAGTATTAACCCTATTACAAGTGGTCCTGGTACAAAAATCATTAATTTTGTGCTTCTCGGTTTCTAACTTTCTTTAGCATTTCTCACTCTTCTGCTTAGCTCTTCCATTTATTGTCTCAGTGCCACTTTTTCAGTGCTTTTGGTTCCTCTGCAACTCTCTACAGCTTTATATCACAACCCAGCTGACTCCTGCTGTCTTTTTGGATACTTGAACGTTAACTGGGCAGACTCTACATTCTGTTGCCTTAAATGTTCCTTGAACAACTCTCCACCTGCACTTGGTAGATCTTCAGACTCTAACTCACATTCTTTCAAATTCCCTTTTTGCCCCAGTCCAGTATTTCTGGTAATATAACCTTTATATAAAACAAATGTTTCAGCACACACAGAAAACTAAAGGAAATAGGGTGGAACTTAGCTGTCCTTTATTTTACATGTGTTTAATGTTATCTCTGAGAACTCTACCCATTTTCATTTTCAACCTAATCTACAAACTTTTTTTTTTTTGGATTGCACATAAGCCAGGATACTCACAGTTTGAAATATAGCTTGTGGCACACACTCTATGCTCTGAAGCACCACTTGCTCGATAAAGGACAGTGTTTGCTCAACCACTTCTACTTTCTCTAGAAACAACAATTCCGGGGCATTGGGACCCACAATTTTGGTTTAGCCCATTATAGACAGGAGCCCTCTATGAAATTGTGATCCAGGTTCAGATTTCCAACCCCTATTCCAGTTGTAAGGCATGGGATGTTTGAGTTGGAAGTTTTGATTTGGATCATTATAAAAATAGATTTGAGCTGTGAACTCCTAGATCTAAGGCCAGAATGGGTGCTATGATCATTTAGTTTGACCTCCTGAATAACAGAGGCCATAGAATTTTTATCCATAATTGCAGTTAAGTTCAGATCCAGATCTCACTATGAATCAAAGGTAACCCAATCTTCATAGGCTCTTTTCCCATTACTAAATGCAAAATAATCCATCTTTGTTAGTATTTCAACAAGTTGTGTGGGTTCAGTATGAACCTGCAGGAGGAAACTTTATTCCATCAGGGACAAAAACAATTTTTCTACTTTCATCTGAACAGACTAGAACAATGAAAGCATCAGTAGGGGGAAAAACTGCCTTTTTGGCAGTGCTCACAGAACTTTAGTCAGGGTGGGTGGAGTCCAGCTGGTTTTAACCAATTGCTCAGGTCCCCATAATATTTCATTGACCTCAGCTACTTACTGTTTGTTGGTCAACAGCTCAGAATATGGTGCAGAAAAATACATTTTAAAAATATTTACATGACACAGAACTGGTGAGCACACTTCCAAAGCAGATCGATTGCCTTTACAATTTTCTAAAAACAAAATGTTCCACCAGCAGATTTAAAAAGAAGAGCCAAAAAAAAAAATGGAAAACATTCGCTACCAATTTACTGCAGTCACCCATAAACTATTACAAGAACATTATGTATTGGGGTTCAAGCCAGGAAGCTATTAAAGCGGACCGCATGGTATCTTCACTGTAATGCTACTGAAGCATTAATAAGTCCTCAGGGAATTGTATTTATGGTGAAAGAGTCATCACATAATCAAATTTTCAAAAAAAAATTGCATCTCTTTAGATGGGCTCTGTGCCTTTTCTTTCTCCCCCTCATTGGCCAGTGTCTCACCACCTCCACAAATACCATAATCTTTTCATGTTTCTGTCTGGCCCAAACCCTGACGTACATCCTGTGTGTTCCAACTTGGACATATTTCAAGATAAGTGGTGCTAATTGACAGTGTTAATGGGTACGGGATGTACCACATCCCTGCCCGTTGCCTTTATATGTGAGTGTTTCTCTCTCAATGTACAAAGAATGATTAAGAGGAGGAAAAAAAGAGTTAAAAGATAATGCTTAAAAAGGGTATGTGGTTTGATTTGGTTTTTTTGCTTGGTTACATAAATAATAAATATCCAATGGCTTTCTATGGGATTATGTGTTTAATCCTACTTGTAGGAAAATCTCTAATAAATCAAAAAAGCCTCCTTTTTCATTTAAGAGATAACTGTGCTACCCAACAAGATGATTAACCCAATGATCTAATGCTTTTACCTCAACAATCATTATTTTCCCTTGGGTGGTAAAGAAAGTCCTTGTTGCCACATTATCTTTTCAGCCCCTTCCCCTAATGGCATGGTACACAGATGTAAAACATATATATGATGAGGCCCAGTAGAACTATGGTAGGTGCCTGTCTTGTTGGGAGATCTTACAACACGAAGTCCTGACTCTTGGCACTGAAGAGTTAAAATGAATCCCAAACCCACTCACCCCAAAAGGGTTTAGGATTCCATTTGGATTACATCACATGTGAAGTAGGTATAGTGGGCACTTAATCACATTACAATAAATAAATAATTAGTTAATATTTGTAAAGCGCTAAGTGCTAAGTATTATTATTTATTAGATTACCCCTACACACACATATCCCAGCACAGTTTAGCAGGAGTGGAATAGCAGGTATGGGAAAGACAAGCTCACTAACAGAGCACCTTTCCTGATTTATCACTTCATTCCATGAAAATATCTACTATGAGAGAAACCAGTAGGAAAGCATTCATGGTTGCAGACTGACCCATGCTTCCTCAATGGATGGAACAATTTACATCTCTCTGTAACCAGGCAGAATCTTCAGCAATGAAGTATCACCCTAAGAGCAGTACCTGTCACTACACACTTCCAAATATTTATGATCAAATATTTAACAAATTTAATTAATCTGATCAAATAGTACTAATACAATAGTTTCAAACGGCCTGATCTGGGGCAATGCTGAGTACCTGCAGCTCTCACTGTAGTCAACGGTAACTGCAGGTGCTTTGCAAGTCTCTGAATCCGGCCCTTAATTTATGAAGAAAAACATAATGGGTCAAATGTATCCCTGATGTAACTCTACTCAAATCCACTGTGTTTTTTATCTCTTGATTTATGGCTGTAGGATGTATTGCTTTCTCAAATACCATGCTTATGTAGGTTGTTATTTTACTTTGTTGTGTAATTAGTTACATTCCAATCAAACATACATTAAAAATAATAAACAGTAATTTCTACCTGTGCTGGTGCACAGGACACCTGGGAGCAATTTTGCAGCAGCTAAGCAGGCCAAATCTACAACTAAATCTCTCTCCATGGTTTGCGTGTTCACAGCGGGGCTCCAGGCTTTGCTGTCATCAGGACAGCCAATGAGGTTTTCAGCTCAGAGTCCCTTTTGACACTTGCAAGAAGACAGTAACATGTACTGGCATGACAGCATGTCAGGAACTTGTTTTAGAAAGATCCTTAGCAGGATGCTGAAACCATCTCCACTCTTGAGAAGCAGAATGCAAATACTCAAGCAGAAAATCTACACCCCAGATGAGCTTAGGTAGGTTTTAGATCTCAAGACGAGTTTTCAGCGCACACACAAACAAATTGTCCCCTGCTTCATTGAAAGGTTTACATGAAGACAGAAGTTTCGTGCCCGAGAGAAATGTCCTAGATGTTTCCTATCCAGAACAGGAAAGTTGTGCCTAAAATGGTTTTGCTGTAAAGGGCAACAGAAGTATGGTATTAATAAAAAACAGACTATGTTAACTTATGTTAAATCTTTCTCTTCTCTCCAAAAATCACAACTGAAAAAAAAAAATCCTACCCACCACTCTTAGGGCATGAGCAAGTCCTCTCCATCTGCCAAATATCTAGGTCATTTCAATGAGCGACAGAGACAAAGAGGTCTGATTTTAATTCATGAAATATTCCTGCTAATAGCAAACTTATTGAGACATCTGTTAAAAGCCTGACCTGTTATAACAGGGGAAAATGTAAAATGACTGGAATTTCTATTTAAATTAATGCTACAGTATTTTATTGGGCGTTTTAAATAAGTATTGCCATTAACAAAAACATTATATAAATTAAAAGCAGGCAAGCAATAATCCTCCAGATAAAATCTAGTGCTGTGTTATAATGCTATGGTATGAGCTTTAAGTGTGTGTGTGTGAGCGCGCACGCGCACCTCAGTGTAACAGACACACAAAAATCCTAGAGTTATAGCAGCCCAGTTTAAAGTTTGGCAGGGAACAGTTGGCAAGAGTATACGAAAAAAAAAAAAGGAAAGATGTCTCATGGCCTGTATATAATTGAACATTCTTCAAATTCCTCAAATGGAAATGTCAATACCATGGAAATCCTTGAAATGTGGACAGATAAGTGTGACTGATCAAAGCCAAACACCTCCACGCAGAATGCATAACAGGCCTCCATAAAACTATCCCTCAACAACCCTATCAAAAAATACTGCAGCATGCGGAGAGTGGGGCCAACATAAAGCAAGCAGGCAGGATGACTGCTCTGTCAGGGAGAAATTGACAAGGCCTCCCCTATTTTATCACTTGAACAATGAACATACAAAGGGCATACTGTGTCAGACCAGTGGTCCATCTAGCCCAGTATCCTGTCTTCTCTCAGTAGTCAGTGCCAGATACTTCCGAGGTAATGAAAAGAACAGGGCAATTTATCTAGTGATCCATCCCCTGTCGTCCAGTCCCAGCTTCTGGCAGTCAGAAGTTTAGGGAAACCCAGAGCTTAGGCTTGTATCCCTGACCATCTTGGCTAATAGCCATTGATTGACCTATCCTCCGTGAACTTACCTAATTCTTTTTTGAACCCAAGTATTCTGGGCAATGAGTTCCACAGGTTAATATGCACTGTGTGAAGAAGTACTTCCGTTTTTTTGTTTTAAACCTGCTGCCTATTAATTTCATCGGGTGACCCCTGGTTCTTGTGTTATGTGAAAGGGTAAATAATACTTCCCTATGCATTTTCTCCACACCATTCATTTTATAGACCTCTAGCATATCCCCTCAGTCTTCTCTTTTCTAAGTTGAACAGTCCCAGTCTTTTCAGTCTCTACTCATATGGAAGCTGTTCCATATCCTGATCATTTTTGTTGCCCTTCTCTGTACCTTTTCCAATTCTAATATATCTTTTTTGAGATGGAGCAACCAGAACTGCACTCAGTATTCAAGGTGTGGGCGTACCACAGATTTATATGACATTATGATATTTTCTGTTTTATTATCTAGCCTTTTCCTAATGGTTCTTAACATTCTGTTAGCTTTTTTTTACTGCTGCTGCACACTGAGCAGAAGTTTTCAGAGAACTAGCCACAATGACTCCAAGATCTCTTTCTTGAGTGGTAACAGCTAATTTAGACCCCATAATTTTGTATGTATAGTTGGGAGTATGTTTTCCAATGTGCATTACTTTGCATTTATCAGTATTTAATTTCATCAGCCCTTTTGTTGCCCAGTCACCCAGTTTTGTGAGATCCATTTGTAACTCTTCGCAGTCTGCTTTGGAAGTAACTATCTTGACCAATTTTGTACTGTCTGCAAATTTTGCAACTTCACTGTGTACCCCTTTTCCCAGAACATTTATGAATATGTTGAACAGCACTGGTCCCAGTACAGATCCTCAGGATAGCCCTCTATTTACCTCTCTCCTCTGTGAAAACTGACCATTTATTCCTACCCTTTGTTTCCTATCTTTTAACCAGTTAATGATACCTGAGAGGACCTTCCGTCCTATCCCATGACTCTTTATTTTGCTTATGAGCCTTTGGTTTCGGACCTTGTCAAATGCTTTCTGGAAGTCCAAGTACACTATATCCCTTGCCCACCTATTTGTTGCCCCCCTGCAAATTTTCCCATTTTTAAAATGTTTTTCTCTCCAGCGTTGCTATGTGAAAGACCCACACAAACAATAAGGGAAACTGAATATACAAGAGAAACAAATTTACTGTACAGAAAGGCCTATCAAATGCACAAAGTAAACAAACTGAAATAACAAAGAAAGAGTCTGGCGTTTTTCCCCCGCAACTCTTTCAGTTATTCTGATCTAAGGTGCTATCTGTAACAATACTAGGTATAATTTTGTTTTGAGAGAAGTGTGAATTTTAAATTGGCTGTATCCCTTTGAAGTAGAATGCCCAGCCTTAACTTTTGAGGTTCGTAAATTCTGACTGCTTAACAGTACAACTTTAGACGTTCTCTTAATTTGGGGAGTGGGGGTTGTATAGAATATATACTATATGCACATATATTAATAAAGCACAAAGAAACAAAAGGCAACATATAGCTGGTTAATAATGTTCCGGGCGGTACAATCAGGGGACAATTTGTTTTATGATATTTTAGCCCTCTCCCCACATTTATATCCCTTGGAGCCCAGCTTCAAATGCAGCAGGTAATGGATTGGTTTCTACCAAAATTCTTCAGCATCACATATATAATCCCTAGTTAGATGGTATCAGATCAGAGCCACCCAAAAAGTTCAACAATATCTTCAAGCTGCCTACTAGTGGCCATTCTGAAAATATTATAAAGGGGGAAAGGAATAAGGGTCAGATCATCTTCTGATATAATTCAATGCACTACACTGGTTTATATCAATTGACGATCTGGACCTGGAGATTTTCCAGGTGTTATTTATATGGACAGAACTCTGCTGATAGATTTGACACAGCCATTCAGAAGAGTCCAATTTACATCCATCGTCCGAGTGTTCACAGCAGTTACTCCCTTTAAAAAAAAAAACAAAAAAACTATTTTCAGTGGCACTAGAGACTGAGTAATAACACTTAACCTCTGATGGAAGGCAGTAGAGAGTGTCACTCAAAGCATTCCGCAAACTCCAATGAATTACCTGCCCCCTCCCCTTTTTTTTGCAGATGGAAAAGGTGATGCAGAAAGGTGCTGTTACTTGCCCAGTTTCACGCAGGATGTCTATTACTACAGTTCTAGCATTCCCAATTCCTAGTGCTGTGCTTTAACCAGGACACTATGCTTCCACTCCATGGGACAGTGTAGTTAATATTTCAGGTTCTAGATTTTGGAGCCCTAGTCCAGCCTGATGGGTACTGAGACAAATCCACTAGTCAAAAGCATTCAATAACAATCTCCTCCTCTCACTCTTCATTCAGAAACTTACTTCATAGACCTCTGTTTCAAGGAACCAAAAAAAAGAAAATCCATCCCACCCTAACTTTGGGCTGGAAGGGAGGGATAGTGGATCTGAATGTTAGGAACTGAACTAGAAAGTAAAACTTTCCTTTCAGAGAATTGCACTGCCAACTTTTCAGACCACTGGGTGCTTACAAGCATGTTAATACTTAGGAAGCAGATTATTAATACGAATAATGAACTCTTTTAAAAAGAGACTCCTTGCACTTGAAAAATCACAGTTGTCTAAAAATTTTTTGTACTACTACAGTTAAAAGTAAAAGCTAAGGATCACTAGAACTAAGGGAAGTTAGTGGGAGAAAAACGTACCAAATTTCCAGTGTGTGTGTGCCTAGCAGCCCTTTACATACATTCAGTTTCACTGTTCCCCTGTACAGTTAGTTACCCCCCAATCCTGTGTGCCCAGACCCTGGGCTCATGAACAGACCCACTGAAGTGAACAAAGCTCCACACAGATACAGAAATTCACCCATGTAGAACGTTTTTTGCAGGATTGGAGCCTTAGTCTCTCCTTTGCTTTACAGCTTTGATTATAATCATCTATGGGGGAGAAGGAAGTCTTTTAAAACTATTAAAGGGTTATTGTTTATTTCTTGATGTGATATTCAGAGGGTACTCTATCAAAAACTGGGTCTTTAAAAAAAACTTAGTTTAAGAGTTAGGTTTTTTGTTTTTTATTCAAATTGACAGCGTTGCTTTGACCTCTTTACTAATTGTAAAGCAATGAATACTGTAGAAATTTTTGAGAACTCTTTAAAATGCCTGTGTAAGGATCGCAGCCAAATGTAATGTCCACTGCTGTCAATTTTGCAGCGTCTGGTGAATATGTATAGATGATTCCCACTGGAAGCTTTGCAGATGGCTATTGCTAAGACAGCTCCTTTTTCTGGCCACAAAGTTGTGGTGCAGTATTGAGAAACTACAAGCCAGCTTCTTGGATATCCTTAACAAAATCCTTAATTTTATTTAACACAGAAAAGAGATTCCAAAGAAGGAAGTAAGAGATCCAAATAGAATTCTAATCAGCCAGCAGGCTTCTCCAGCAGCTCTCAAACTTCACTGTAGAAATATTCATATTTAATTAGACTAGATGTAAACACGGTAGGTGCACACCAGTTGCAACAACCTTTAAACTGTTCTAAGCAGTTCAATAGGATTACATAACCTCACATTGGGCCTACTCCAGCTCCAATTAAAGACAAAGGAAAGACTCCCACTGATTTAGTGGGAGTTGGATCAGTTCCTTGGGACTGGATTCACAAAAGGACTCAGACCCCTAAAACTGACACTTCAGGAGCCTAAAACCCAGCATAAGGCCCCATTAGGGTTCAGAAACCCCCACTCATTGGCCCCTGAAGCCTGTAGGCACCTACACTCACTTGGCGCCCAGATTGACTTGACAGTCAAAGTTCCCCAGGTGCCTGTGTTTCTGCCTCCGAGCATGTGCAGTACAATCCCATGTCAGGCATCAGGATGCCTAAGTCACAGAGCAACACACAAACTGGAAGAAGATAGGCTTCCCTCCACGTAACTCAGTAGGCATATCCGGTAGGTGTGCTCAGATCTCAGTTCAAGTCCCCCTCTACCTGAGAGGGAAAAAGGGATTTTACGTGAGATTTGCCACCTCTCAGGTGAGTGCCCTAATCAACGGGCTATAGCATATTCTGATGTGGAAGCTCCCTCAGGCTCTCCTGTTGAAGCTATTCCACTGTGGCCAAATAAATAATAATAATAATTAAAAAAAAAACACTGGAGCAGGAGGACTGGATTGTGGTTTTCCTGCTACCCAGGTCAGTAGGCTAATCATCAAGCTAAAGAGTCATATGTATGCTTGCTTTCTCTCTCTTTCTCTGACCCACTTTTTAAAAATTAGTTATCCAGAGTGCAACAGCTTCAGCAAACAAGAGTGAGTGAGTGAGGCCTACATTAGAAAATCCCTGAGTCCAGTGGTTAGGGCACTCACCTGCCAAGTAGGAGATCCCTGTTCAAATCTCTTCCCTCCCTTACCAAGGTGGAGGAGGGACTTGAAGTGGGAGTCTCCCACAATCCCAGGTGAGTACCCTAAGCACTGGACTAAAAATTGTGAGGGAGGGCCGCCTTCTCCCAGTTTCTTGCAAAAATGATGTAGGTGCCCAATGCCAAGAGAAGGTTTGCAGCTGAGAATCCCTAGCAGAGGGAGGCACCTACCCGCAGAATGGACTTTTCACCTATCTCCAAGAGAGATGCGGGGCTTAGAACACACCCCGTGACGCAGCACCTCCCATTGGCTACCTTAGGAGGAGAGTCGCCTAGCATGTTGGCTTTTGTGAATCCCATTCTAAGGTATCTATCTCTCACCATTCATTGTATAGGGACCGAGGTGCCTACCTGAGGCTTTGTGAATCTCAGTAATTTTCTAGGCACGTAAAAGTTAGGCGCGGTGATGCTCCGCGTCACAATACCTAAGTTTCTTTGTGAAGCTAGCCATAGTACCAGCCCACAAAAGTCAGTGAATGTCTTTCCATTAACTCAATGAGTTCTGGATCAGCCCTAGAGAATCCAGTTTAGCCATGTGTGTACATTTTAGAACTAATTGGTTTACTGGCCTAAAAAGTAACATGGTGCAAAGCAAATATGTAACGTGGACAATGGCCTAATTATGAGGCCTTTAGCTCCCTAGAGTTCCCTAATGCAGACTACAGACAATGTGGCTGTTGATCTGCACTGAAAGCTCTCTCCCCTTAAACAGCATAAATCGCAATATGTTTCACTTGTATAATAACTTTCATAAATTTACAGCACTTTATAAACATTAATGAATCATCTCTAAGACCTTCGCTCCCCTATATTTGGTAGGTAAGTGTTATCTCCAATTTATAGATGGGGAAACTAAGTAAGGTAGAAGGCAGCCTGGTAGGTTTATATCCTCTAATCATTTATTTCAAGATTAGGTTCCTCTCTCCTCGGATCCTGAACCCGATTCTCATAGATTATGTGGCATCCTCTGAGCCTATGGAATCTGTAACATGCACTCTGCCCCCCCCCATCCCCCTTCTAGTACTTTTTGTTTTAGCCAAAGGAGTAGGAGAAATTGCTTCAATTTCTTGTTCCTCCTCATCTTTCACAAAGATAAGGTGGTTTTAAGGACTGTACCTAGCCTTCTGCCTAAAATGCCCTCCAGATGTCACCTAGGTCAGGAAATATCCATTCCTAACCTCCATCTTTTCCTCTTACTGACAGCAAATGCATTTGGTACTTGCTAGATGTGCATGCACAGAGCACTAAAATTTTAGCAGGAAAAAACTGAACCATGTCAGACAATAGAATCCTTCCTTACAGCCTATCTAGCAGTTAGGGCAAGAAAGAACCCAGTACACTTGGGATCTATCCTCAGTTCTGCCAATGAAGTGCTTCATATCCTTGGGCAAGCCATTTCATCAAGAATTCACAGGCCCTGATGAAGATCCTCAGCTTTTCCAGAATAAAGAAAATGCTCCCTATCTTTCTGGTAAACGCCACCTGCATAACTTTACTAAAGAATGTTTCCCCGGGTGGGAAGAGGCAAGGAAAGATTCTATAAAACTACAAAATGGACGCGCAAAGTTCACATCCAGATCCAAACTTTTCCAAAGTTCCACTCCAAACTTACATTTATAGAAGTCATGTCTTATTACAGCTAAGGCTCATTATAAAATGGCACCCCAGAAAAAACCTAAACTCCTGTGGACCTCAGACAGTACAGATGAGCTTCTCTTAAAAAGGGAGTGTATAAGAAACTACAAGTCTGCACTATCTCTCCCTGCAGCGGCTTGCAACATAAAGGACAAGAGCCTTCTATTTACAAACCGTTGAGCAGACAGGGAAGATGGTTCACTGGTTAAGGTGTTAACATGGGACTTGAGTTCAATTCTACTCTGCTACAAATGCCCTGTGTCACCTTGGGCAAATCACATAGACTCTTTGTGCTTCAGTTCTCCATCTGTAAAATGGGAATAGCACTTCCCTACCGCACTGCATTGTAAAGGTAAATATATTAAAAAGCGCGTGGTGCTCAGATAATATGGAAATGTGGGGCACAGAAGTTGTCTCTTAAGCTCACGCTTGTGGTGCTAAAGGCCATGGGTTCTAGCCCCACTGGTTAGCCATGGTGGATTTTTTTTGCAAGATCATAGCTAGGGCTTTGATTAAGGTTCCTCTCTATGTAAAATGAAAGACAGTTACTTGTTCTGTAACTGGTATTCTTCAAGATGTGTTGCTCATGTCCATTCCACATTAGATGTGTGCGCTCGCCACATGAACGGTGCTGGAAGTTTTTCTCTCAGCAGTATCCATAGAGGAGCAGCTCTGGAGCCCTGTGATGGTGCGATATAAGGGGCACTGCTGGCTCCTCCCTCACTTCCTTCTTGCTGGAAACTAGGAGAGTGGGGAAGGAGGGCCAGCTGTGGAATGGACATGAGCAACACATCTCAAAGAACACCAGTTATGGAACAGGTAACTGTCTTTTCTTCTTTGGGTGCTTGCTCATGTCAATTCCACATTAGGTGACTCCAAGCAGTTCCCATGGAGGTGGGTAGGAGTTCCCGGCTGCGCAGATTGTAATACAGCTCTGCCGAACCCAGCATCATCTCTGGCCTGCTCAGTGATGGCATAATGAGATGTGAACGTGTGTACCGAGGACCATGTCATGGCTCTACAGATGTCCTGGATTGGGGTGTGTGCCAGGAAGGCCACTGAAGACGCCTGAGCTCTAATCGAATGGGCCCTGATGAGCGGCGGCGGCGGGACCTTTGCTAGCTCGTCACAGGTCTTTATATACGAGGTGATCCAGTTGGAATTCCTCTGCGAAGAAACCGGAAGCCCCTTCATCCTATCCGCTGTAGCGATGAAGAGCTGGGTCGATTTATGGAAAGGCTTGCTATGCTCCAAGTAAAAAGCCACGGCCCTCCGGATGTCCAGCGAGTGCAGACGCCTCTCCGCAGCAGTCTTGTGTGGCTTGGGACAGAACACTGGCAGAAATACATCCTGGCTCATGCAGAAAGAAGATACCACCTTTGGCAGAAACGCTGGGTGGAGCCCCAGCTGGACCTTGTCCTTATAAAACACTGTGTAAAGCAGTTCCAAGGTCAAGGCCTTAATCTTTGAGACTAGTCTCGCTGACATGACCACCACCAGGAAAGAGACCTCCCAGGACAAGTAGGAAAGGAAGCAGGAACCCACCAGCTCTAAAGGCAGACCGGTGAGCCTGGAGAGGACCAAGTTAAGGTCCCACTGTGGGACAGGGGCCCGTACCTGTGGGTAAAGACTCTTGAGGCCCCTCAGGAACCTGACAGTCATGTAATGAGAAAAGACCTTCTGACCCTGGATCGGCTGGTGGAACGCAAATATGGCCGTAAGATGCACTCTGATGGAAGAATGCGCCAGACCCTGGTTCCTGAGCTGCAGTAAGTAGTCCAAGATGGACTGCACTGAAGAACGTGAGGGAGAAATGCCATGCTCCAATGCCCAGCAGGAAAACCTTGTCCACTTGGCCAGGTAAATTAGTCTCGTGCATAGCTTCCTACTTCCCAGGAGGACCTGCTGGACCGCCTCTGAGCAGGTACGCTCCTCCGGGTTCAACAACAGAGCATCCATGCCGAGAGGTGTAGAGACTCAAGGTTGGGGTGTAGGAGCCAACTGTGATCCTGTGACAGAAGGTCCGGACTGAAGGGAAGGGGCCAGGGAGGGGCCACCACCTGTTCATGAGCATGCCGAACCAGTGCTGGCGAAGCCATGCAGGGGCAGACCCTGACAGGAGCAAAACTGATGGCACTTTCTGTTTCGCCTGGTGGCAAACAGATCTACCTGGGGAGCTCCCCACCTCTGGAAGATCATCCAGGTCACCTCCAGGTGGAGCGACCACTCGTGGTGAGAAGAGAAGTCCCTGCTGAGGTGATCTGCTAAGGCATTCCTGATGCCGGGGAGATGACCAGCTTCCAGATGGATGTCGTGGCTGATGCAGAAGTCCCAGAGACAGAGAGCCTCTTGGCAGAAAGCCAACGAGTGTGCTTCTCCTTGCCTGTTGATGCAGAACATCAAGGCTGTATTGTCCATCAGGAATCTCACCACTTTGCCCAACACGTGCGGCAGGAAGACCCTGCAGGCCAGTCGGACCGCTCTGAACTCCTTGACATTTATATGTAATGTTGCCTCCTCCAGGGTCCACGTCCCCTGGCTCCGGAGATGTCCGAGGTGCACCCCGCAACCAAGGTCCGAAGCGTCCAATACTAACTCAACAGATGGAGCGGGCCTGTCGATCGCGACTCCTTCCAGGACCTTCTTGCAATCAGTCCATCACTGCAGCAAGGTGAAAACCGCCAGGAGAATGATGATTATCTTCTCCAGATGGTCCCTGGATTGGGAAGAGGTCAACGCCAGGCATTGCTGCAGGGGCCGCATGCGGAGCCTGGCATGGTGGACCACGTATATGCAAGCTGCCTTGTGGCCTAGCACGCACAGGCACACCCTGGCTGTTGTCAGGGGAAACACGGACACTTCCTCGATGAGGTCCATCAGGGTCTGAAACCTGTCTAACGGCAGGAACACTTTCCGCCAAGTCGAGTCAAGCACAGCCCTGATGAATTCTATCCTTTGAACTGGAACTAACGTGGACTTTTTGTGGTTGACCAGTAGTCCTAAGGAGTGGCACGTGGCTTGTAGTACAGCGATGTTGCATTGAACGTGAGCCTTGGAGCTGCCTTTTACCTCCCTGTTGTCGAGGTATGGGTAAATCTGGACACTCTGAAGCCTGAGGTAAGCCGCGACTACCTCCATGCACTTGGTAAACACCCCCTTGGTGCTGTAGCCAGGCCAAATGGAAGGACTGCAAACTGGTAGTGGGCCGAACCCACCGTAAAATGGAAAAAGCGACTGTGTCCTGGGAAGATCACTACATAAATGTATGCATCTTTCAGATTGAGGGCAGCATATCAGTCCAGGGAGGGGATATTGGAGGCCAGGGAGACCATGAGAAACTTTAGCTTCTTCAGGTATCTGTTGAGGTCTCGCAGGTCCAGGATGGGACGCAGACCACCCATGGCCTTTGGGATCAGAAAATACTGGGAATAGAAACCCTTGTTCTGGTAAGGAGGCAGGACCTCCTCCACCGCCCCCAGCTGTAAGAGCCCCTGAACCTCCTGCTCGAGAAGACTCTCGTAAGACGGGTCCCTGAAGAGGGATAGGGAGGTTTGGAGGGGGTGGTGGAAATAAATTGGGGCAGTGTAGCCATGCGCCACCATACTGAGGACCCAGTGGTCCAAAGTTATCGCAGACCACACCAGGAGGAAAAAGGAAAGGCAGTTGCCAAAAATTGGGAAAATTGGATCCAGGGAACAGACTAGTAGGTCGCCCTTGGGCATACCCTCAAAATGACTTTTTAGCTCCTTGCTTGGAGCGAGTTGAGCCCAACTGGGCAGAGGGTGGGGGTGGGTGGCTTGTGCACCATGTGTAGCCCTTGGGCTTTTTGTGTGGCAGGTCCTGCCGGGGCTGGCTTCCTTGCCCCTGGGGTAGTTGTGGTTTGAACTGCTTACATGCCGGGCCCAGAACATAGAGCCCCAGGGTTTTTAGGGTGGTTCGGAAGTCCTTCAGCCCATGTAATTTGTTGTCCGTCTGCTATGCAAACAGGGCCTGGCCATCGAAGGGGAGGTCCTGAATCGACTGCTGAGCCTCGGAGGACAACCCAAGGAGGAGCAACCAGGACACTTGCCACATAGAGATGGCAGATGCCATGGTGTGGGCGGCGGAGTCTGCTGCGTCAGACACCGCTTGAAGGGCCACCCTGGCAGCGGCCGTGCCCTCATCGAGGATTGCCCTATATTCTTTGTAGCATGCCCGATCCCCCGGCTAAGTCCCTGATGGGACTAACAAAACTCTAACTACTGCTAAGGGCTAACTAACTCAACTACTAACTATGTACACTAACTTTACAAGAACTCTAGTTCGTACGAACGAAGCCTAAGCAACGCTAGTAACAGCAGCGACCGCCCCGTGCACTGTCACTGGCAGCAAGAAGGAACGGAGGGTGGGGGAGCCGGCGGCGCCCCTTATACTGCACCATGCAGGCAGCACTCCAGAGGGCGCCAGAGCCACTCCCCTGTGGATACTGCTGAGGGAAAAACTTCCGGCATTGGTGCATGTGGCAAGCACACACACCTAATGTGGAATGGTCATGAGCAAGCACTTGAAGAAGAACAATTATTTCTTCAAAAATCCATGGCAGCAACCTTTTGTTTAAAGGTATCTTCATTATAAATTCCAATTTTCAGAAGGTTGAGGGGAGAGAAAATAGCTCAGATATTTTAAATTGCACTGGGATGGAATCTTCATGCACACTGTCAATTCGGGTGCACATTTTTCAAATGCTTTTTAAATTTAAAGCATGCATTTCATTTTTAAATTAAATGTATGGTATTTTGAACAAATAGGTGCTGGATATAGACTCTGAAGCTACTTTTCACACTTTTTTCCCCATCGTCCAGTGTTTTAAGGAACTATTATGGAGGGATGGAGGGATGAGCCTCCATCCCACCATAGTGCCAGCCCCTAAAGTTGGAGCACTTTGAATATTATACTTACCATCACAAAATAAACATTTCAATATTTTCTTAGACCAGAGAAGGCTTTTAGGGAAGGGGATGCAAGGTGAAGGCATGAGGATTGGGGAGCCAGACTTTAGGGAAGAACCACAATGTAAGGCTATTTCCTGCAATATTTCTGCACTTAATTTTCCCATTTGCCTTCTGGAGCCCTGATTTTCAGAGTTAAATCTCCCAGCAGTTTCAAATAGTATTGGTCTAGAGACTTTGGCATACAATCCTACCTGCCTAGATGCAACCTTTTGTCCCCTCTTTCTTCAACACCACCAACACCCAATAAAAACATACAGCTAATCCATCAAGCTGTTTCTGATTTACAGAGGCAAAATATTTATATATTTCTCTGGGTATGTGATGCTTTTCTTTCCAAACTCTAGACCAAAAATAAGAAGTTAGGCTTTAATGTGGGCTAAGTATTACTGACTGGTTTAGTTGACGGCATCAAGAATGACATTAAAGAAAGACCAAAAAGAAGTGACATGACAGAAACCACAGTGGGTTTGGTCTATGGTTTTTTTAAAAAATATTTTAAATATTTATTTAAAATTTTCCAAATAAAAATAATTTTACTATTGATCTCTTTCCAAAGAATGGGGAAAAACTCATTAATGAACATTCTACGTAATCAGAGAAATAGAAATGTGAAGAAAAGGGAAACCAGCTACAAAACACAGCCCTAATCAAATTCCCTTTCTTCCCTTTAGTTAGGGAAAAAGAGTTGTTCAGATGTACAGAATCAAAGGTAATGGCCCAGCCCAATAATGGCCTTATGTTATCATTGTGTATCACCCTGCATGAGACCGAGTTCTCATTTTATCCAGTTGGGCCAGATTCTTAGCTGATGTAAATTGTTGTAGCTCCACAACAATTTCTGACTTCAATGGAGCTATGTTATTTATGATAGCTGAGGATCTGGCCATCTATCTTGTCCTCATCAGTAATGGGCTTATTAAGAATGTCTGAACCAAAGAGTCTGTGGCAGGCGAGACAACTTTCCCCTATCTACCAACTCTAGCATGTTATAACTTCATAGCAACTGGGAAAGTCTTTAAAAAACAAATATTTAACTTCATCATAGAGTCCTGGAACCATGGCAGAATGCCCCAACTACAAAGTGTAGTGCTCTCTGACATCTCCCAAGGTCAGCAAAATCTGCTCTTCTTGCATGCTTCATGAAAGAGCACATCCACAAACACTAAACAAAGAAGGCAATACTTGACCTGCATGTTTGGCACAGAGGGGAGCTAAATACTATTTCCACTTAAACAGGACCTTCATTGTCATCAACACAGTCTATCTTCAAACTGCCCCGTGCCAAACTGAAACTACTAATGACCTTGGAACTTTCTCACCAGATTCCATTCACCATACACTTCAGTCTCACAGTAACCTTGCTAATGCTAGTAAATATAAAACACAGCAGGTATACTGCAGCTCTCCCACATAACACTTGCAGCCAAGCCTTGCCACAAATATACTGTCTATCTGGAAAGTGGTTATTTGATTTGAGCAAGAACATAAGAATATATGCCATATCTAGTACATCTAATCTCCCATTTAGACCCTGAAATGTTCAACAAGTGGGAAGTTCAAACAGATGGAGTAGGACTCTGGTGTAAGATGGAAGTATGAGTCAGCAAGAAGGAAGCATACAGAGCAGCTTTCTGATGAGATCAGGGAGTTATCTTCCTCTGGGTTTTATTTTCTGAGTTTTCAGGGTGTTGATTACAACCTCAGGTTTAAAAAAATGGCTTTACAAAAAACCCAAACCCTCCTTCCCCCCAGTTTGTTACACAACCAAACCCTGTAACCACAAAGGGTGGAGCTCTATCTTCTCAGAATCCTTCACTAAATTCTCACTACACAGTAGCAGTTATTATAATGTTTCTTCAGTTCCCCCTGACTGTTCCCCATCTCATTATTAGACTTGCATATCTATGTGGGGTCTAAGCAGGGAGTTAACTCCCTACTTGTTGCAAAACCCCTTTACAACTAAGTGGTGGCTAAATGATACTAAAATTTCTGCATTCTCCTCACCCCTCCAAAAAATCAATCAGATTCCCATAGACTTTTCCTCCCGTTACTCTTCAGTCCCTCCAATTCTTTGATCTTCCTCTTCCATACCACTCAAATGGATTCTTCCTCCCTGCTCCTTCAGCACCACAAGTAGATACTTTCTTTTTTGGTTACTCTGATGTATCAGGGACCCTGAGACAACCTGTTCCTCATCACAAAGGTTACATTTTTCAAAACACACACACACACACACACACACACACCAGCGACAGTGAGATGCAGCACCTGGGACAACTGACTCAGGCTCCTGGGGCTCATGCTATGGGGTTAACAATTGGACATTCAGGCTCAGGCTGAAGCCTGGGCTCTGAAACCCGGCAAGAGGGGAGGGTCTCAGAGCCCGTGAACAGCTACACTGTGATTTTTACTCCTGTAGTGCAAGCCCTGCAAGACCAAGTCAGTTGACTTGGGCTCTGAGACTTACCACTGTGGGTCCTTTTCTGTGGTGTAGACATACCCTAAGGGACTTGGGAGCCTAAGTCCCATTTCCAAAAGTGATTTATGTCATTAGGAGCCCATTTATGGCTTTCAATGAGACATAGGCACCTAATTATATGTCACTTTTGAAAAATAGGAGGTTTTGAAAATGTTACCCAAAGTTCCGGTGGTAGCTGATTCAGTACTGAAACTCAGGATCCTCCCTGGAAAAAAAATTAGATGGAAGTTACTTGTGTACAAGATGACACTAAATAAAAAATCATGTCACAGAGGCAGAGCAAATTCAGGTTATTCCCGTTACAACTACTGTAAAGCGGAGAATAAGAACTTTATAACGCTGCATTAAAAATCCAGTGAGACCAGGACATGCAACTGACTCCATTTCACACACAAAAACTTATTCAGGGGCCAACTTTTGCTACCAGTGAAGTCAGTAGCAAAATTTCCACTGAATGCAAGTGACACCAGCACTTAGCCTTTCATCTCAACCATCTAGTATCTTGTCATATGAAAGCCAATTTCCAACAAGGCTGCCTGAGACCGCCTACAAAGCCATGCCGTCAGGCACAACTATCTCTGGAAATCTTGTGGTGGTGGCAAACTGATTAAGATGGACAATGCTAAGTCCCTACCTATTGTCACTAGCCAAATAGGTGTGCTTCGAGCATGCAAAATGATGCTGGCTGATACTGAATATACATATTATACTGAGATGCCAAAGTTCAACCTTTGTCTCTCAAAATGACTATATAGAAGCCAGTTAATATTTTTTCTAGGACAAGTTTATGGGGTCATTGGATTTGGAGTCTTTAGTTTGGATCCAGTATTAATCTGAACTGTGAGAAAGCTTTATCATTTTCTTATTATTTCCTCGTGTCCTTTTTTTCCCTTCCAAACTTTAACATTTTATAGCTCTGGAAAATGATGGAAAAAGTATAGTTTGGATATGGTCCTCTGGCACTCTCCCACCTGCCCACC
Organism: Caretta caretta; assembly: GCF_965140235.1. NCBI lineage: Eukaryota > Metazoa > Chordata > Testudines > Cheloniidae > Caretta > Caretta caretta. The sequence continues at coordinate 202,762,342 of NC_134206.1, forward strand.
AATCCCAAATCTGCCAAGAAACACTAGGATGTGCACATGACAAAGCCAGACACCAAAATGCTTTCTATAATGACAAGGAATCAAGTGCAATATATGGCTGTGTTGACTGGTGTCATAAATATAAAGGGAAGGGTAAACCCCTTTGAAATCCCTCCTGGCCAGGGGAAAGCTCCTCTCACCTGTAAAGGGTTAAGAAGCTAAAGGTAACCTCGCTGGCACCTGACCAAAATGACCAATGAGGAGACAAGATACTTTCAAAAGCTGGGAGCAGGGAGAGGAACAAAGGGTCTGAGTCTATCTGTATGCTGCTCTTGCCAGAGACAGAACAGGAATGGAGTCTTAGAACTTTTAGTAAGTAATCTAGCTAGGTATGTGTTAGATTATGATTCCTTTAAATGGCTGAGAAAAGCATTGTGCTGAATAGAATAACTATTTCTGTCTGTGCATCTTTTTTGTAACTTAAGGTTTTGCCTAGAGGGGTTCTCTATGTTTTTGAATCTAATTACCCTGTAAGATATCTACCATCCTGATTTTACAGGGGGGATTTCTTTATTTCTATTTACTTCTATTTTTTATTAAAAGTCTTCTTGTAAAAACTGAATGCTTTTTCATTGTTCTCAGATCCAAGGGTTTGGGTCTGTGGTCACCTATGCAAATTGGTGAGGCTTTTTATCCAACATTTCCCAGGAAAGGGGGGGTGCAAGTGTTGGGAGGATTGTTCATTGTTCTTAAGATCCAAGGGTCTGGGTCTGTAGTCACCTAGGCAAATTGGTGAGGCTTTTTACCAAACCTTGTCCAGGAAGTGGGGTGCAAGGTTTTGGGAAGTATTTTGGGGGGACAGACGCGTCCAAACAGCTCTTCCCCAGTAACCAGTAATTGTTTGGTGGTGGTAGCGGCCATTCCAAGGATAACGGGTGTAATATTTTGTACCTTGGGGAAGTTTTGACCTAAGCTGGTAAAGATAAGCTTAGGAGGTTTTTCATGCAGGTCCCCACATCTGTACCCTAGAGTTCAGAGTGGGGGAGGAACCTTGACAACTGGTTTGGATTAGCTCCTGAAGTTGGCTGATAGAAAGATATGGGACTCTTTCCAAAAAGTTAAAACCTGCAGCTCATGAAAGAACCAGCAACACAAAGAATTGGGCTTCTTTCCCTTTAAATTACAACCCATGGAGGCACTACAGTAAACCCCATAATCTCTTTTTAAACAGCTATTTTATCTCAACTTCCTCTGTGGTATACACCCACAAAGCGCCCACACCACCATTCAAGAACTGCCTAAGTGATGAGATGCAAGTCACTCATCTTAAATCAATCAATCAATCAAATCAATCAATCAATCGTCACCCAGAATGGACTGCCTCATCTCTTAACCCTTTGCTAGTGCAAGGCCATGCCTGTTAGACACACATTCACCCTTTTTAAACCCAGTCATAGAATCATAGAATATCAGGGTTGGAAGGGACCTCAGGAGGTCATCTAGTCTAACCCCCTGCTCAAAGCAGGACCAATCCCCAATTTTTGCCCCAGATCCCTAAACGCCCCCCCCCCCCCAAGGATTGAACTCACAACCCTGGGTTTAGTAGGCCAATGCTCAAACCACTGAGCATCAAATAGGGCTATGCTGAAGGTGGTGTAAGCCCTGCCATGTGTTCACAGGCATGCCAACAATTTGTATGCTTTTCATGAGCACATTTCAGATCGTCCACCTTTCAGAATGCTTCTGAAGATCTTAAAGCATTATTACCATTTTACAGATGGGGAAAATTAGGCACAGAGTTTAAGGCCCCGATGCTGCATTTAGACCTGCAGCCATCCCCACTGACTAGAGTGGGGTTTTGGAGAGGTGTGTGTTGGGGGCTGGGGGTTACTGCATGGTTTTAAATGCAGGAATTGGATACAAATGACTTGTGCCAGGTCACACAGCAAGTCAGAGATAAAGTGGGCAATAAAACCCAGGTCTCTTATCTCCTCGTCCTTTGTTCTAACCTAGAATAACACTGCCTCAGACCCAAGAAAAACCTTACAAACATGTTTTAAAATGAAAGTCTAAATAATTAACTTTAAATGGTAGTACTGACTAATTTCATGGGCAAAGTAATGTTTTATTTTCAGATACTAGGACAGGTTTTCTCCAATCACAGTCCACCTCCTACAAACAAAAAGTAGTTTCTTACTTTGGGACATCATGTTCTTTGAACAAAGACAATTCCACAATGTCATAAATGTATGCCTGTGTCTCCACTGAGCTGGTAAGAAAGAGGTGTTGGGTTTTGAAGATGAAAGTGTTTGATTACATATTTGTCTTCCATTTGATGAGAACATCAAATGATAACACTTAGCCCTTTTACAGAACTTTCCATCTTCAAAGCACTTTGCAAACATTAACTAACCCTCACAATACCCGCTATGTAGGCAAACAGCATTACGTTCATATTACAGATGGGGATTCTCAGGCAAAAAGATTAAGTAATTTACGCAGGGCCACAGAGATAGTCAGTATCAGAGCCAGGAAAACAACTCAGTAGCTCCTGGCTCCCAGTTCTGTTCTCATATCATGCCTCTCGATATTAAAGTCAATACCATTTTTAAAAATTAAAATATTAATTTTAAGTTTTCCTTTCTGAGGAAGAAATTAGTCCATCAAAATGAAAACTAATGACACTCATTTACATCTTGTGGTCTAGATAGAATTGCGATCCCCAGAGGAGACATCATTTTAACTTTTTAGGTTCTAAACTAACAAGAAAGATCACTAGTATCAAAGAGAACATACCACGGAGACAAAGGGTTATGTAGCCAGGAAAAGAGTACAACATAAATTAATTCCACATTCTACATTCTCCTTCTCTGTTTAGACATAGGCACTGTGACTATTTACTAAATCTCCCTCACATCTTTACATTTCATCATTTGCATCGGCTCTGAAATATTTGTTTTTGCTTAAACAAAAGAAAGTTATCTTTTCTGGAACAGATACCTTCACACCTGGTGCTCCCATTTAAAGTCATAACACAGATAAAGAGCCACTCATGAAGTGGGAAAAGGATGCTTGGTAGCTGAATTATGGGTTCCCATAACGTTTCATTCATTTTGTTGATGCATTTCTTTGAACTTTTCTATCCTAAGTGTGCAGGATATATGGTTACATCAACACTTTTATGACAGTCCAAATCACCCACTCTCCATAGCAATGGATTGATGTGTCATAGAGAGTGTGAATAGGAGGTCATCAGAGGTACGCGAAGCACCAGATTAAAGCTCAGAACTGAGACATATTTGTTCCTTTGGTTATTTAAAAAAAGATCAGAAGAGAAAAAAAATTGTTGTAATGGAAAAAGGAATATGAGACTTTTAATATATTGTTGCAAATATTTTTGTGCAAAGCATCACTTAAAAAAAAGGCCAAAAGTATTTTATTTTTGATAGGGAAACATGCAAGTCAATGCACAGTTTTATAGTGGAATTTTTTTTTACTGTAATCTGGCCTGTACACAGCCTGACATTTTCTGGCCTGCCAGCAGTATTAGTCGCTGCACTATTGCACAACACTGAACAAAAAGCGCCCTTTTGTGCCAAAAGAGAGAAATTCTAGATACGGGTCACTGGATCTTGAATGGTTTCTTAGAATATGTGCTAACAATATATGCTAAACTATCTGTCCCATCTTCTATTTAGCTGTATTTACCCTAAATACCTTTCCCAGACCTACGGAACAGCTCTGTTTAGCTCAAAAGCTTGTCTCTCTCTCTCACCAACAGAATTCGGTCCATTAAAAGATACTACCTCCCCCACCTTGTCTCTCAAATATCCAGGGACCAATGTGGCTACAACACTGCACACAAATTCTAAAAACATATTCTTCCAGCTTTTGGGCCTATCCACGATTCTCTCTGTAAATCACTAGTATGCCTTTGCTGACTACAATACTGTATCTGTCATTAATTCTTTGGATCTCTCTCTCTCTTATCTACCCCCAATGCAAAATTAATCCACCTACTTTTATTATACTGGGATTCAGATCTGTCACTCCTCTCATTCTTCCTGAGAAATCCCATCAGAAAGAAGGGAAGCAAGGCAAACAATCACAATGTATTACTGAAGTCTGGGAAATACTGGCCTAGCAGCTGTAACACAGGGTAACTCTTCAAAGTATCAGCAATGAAATTTATAATCCCCAAGCTAACTCCACACTATCAGTGAAAACCTGTATGAAAGCCATAATCAATTTAAATAAAAAGTGTTTTTGAATAAATCTACTATCTACACCCCCACTCTGCGCCTCGCAAAAAAGTCTGATGAAACTCTTCAAGAAGTAAGTTCTCCGTAGCACCACATGTGCCCCCGTGTTTTCTTGGTGACAGTCTTCAAGGAGAGATTCTTCCCCCACATCCTTGGTGAAAATCTTCAATAATGTGCCTTTCTCATGAGAAGTGGAAATCTTCAAAACACCTTGTCTCCTTGAAGAAGGTAAAAGGATGTCTGCTAAACCCTTTGGTTTACATAACTTTTTTTGTTTTTACTTACTTATTGTTTTTAACTTTTAAAAGGTACTGTACTTCATATTTAAGCAGTAGATGCTATTTTTCTCCTCTTTTTAGTATATTGTTTGGCAAGTCATGTTTTTGATTATTTAAATATAATCTTCATTCTAAACTGCATCTGACTCACATAACCTCCATACTTTAGAAAACCACAACAAAAGTGCTTTAATATTAGCTATAGATGAATAGGCAATGAGTCAGTGAATAGTTAAGGACATTCCATGGAAATGCATGAGCTACACTAAGTAGAATTTTGTTATTTTATAATTAGTTCAAGAATAACAATATAGATTACTTGGAAGGAAGAAGTTAGGATATTTTGGGGAGTTTTGTGTTTTGTTTTTCACAGAGGAACTTTATATTATGTACAAAGGGATCAAAAACTGAGCAGCAAAAACATTGGTGTTCTCATTGGAAACCAGTAGTCACTGTTTGTACATACTGAAGTTATATTCTTTCTCTGTGGAGAACTTTAACCTTCTCATTGTGGCCATCACACTCTACAACCTTCCTGGGACACCCTGTCATAATGGCAACACCTGCCGAAAAGAATGGCTTTAGAGCAGTCACATGCTCCTCTACAGCTGTTGAGTGCAACTTAATCAATATTTACTCCTGATCTACTCTGTGCTCAGGCCCAATGGAAGGGGGGGGGAAATCCAGTCACCTCCTACTTATTGGTGCTCATTTTCTCAGCACTAAGAGCAACATGCATTGCTATGTGATTGAAATACAGAAAAAATAGGTTACTTACCCGTAACTGGTGTTTTCCAAATATCATTACCATCACAGAGCCACACTTGCGAGTCATGCCCTTTACCGCATGCTCCCCAGAACAAGGGTGGTATAAATAACTACATATAGATCCTAACTAGAGGCCACAAGTGTGAAACACAATTCCTACAGCACCAAGATCATGTCTATAAAAAGAGGCACAATAGCCCCCATTCTATCACTTCCTAAACAATCATCTGAAATATAGCAGCTCTGAAGAGCAAAATGTAACGGATAACAGTATCAAAGGCTGATGACACAGGTAAACTAATCTGCATGATGAACTCAGAGGATTGGTCCTCAACCCCAAGAGGACCAAAGGTGAGCCCCAACTTTAAACCAGAGGAAATGATCACTGGATCAAGGTTAAGGTGCAATCAATCTTGTATCCCAGGCTATAACCTAGACTGGAGTGCCCCCACACATGAATGTGGTGGAAGAAGCCACCCGTCAAAGGACTCCATCATTCATTGAAGCCATAAAATCTCCAGAAGAGCCACTGTCCACATAGATGTTGAAGTCATCCAGTTGGATGACTCTAGCACCAGGCGAGAAAAAAAAAGGTCACCTGGGATAGGAATTTCACAATATAAGAGAACGGTTTATGCACCACAACAGTGGGAATGCAACACCCTCTGCCAGCGCTTCTCTTGACTCAAGCTGCACTATATACTTGTGTGGAGAAAGCTGAGCAAATCAAGTCCCAGAAGAATCATCCAGCCAGATTTTGGTTATTCAACAAAAATCAGGGACTTCAAAAAATCACCAAGGACAATTAGAGATAACCTTATTAGTCACCAAGGGGAAGAGTATGGACAATATCAGTCAACACTCTGGATTCATGAGATGAGTGAACAGACCTGACCAGTGAGACACATGCAGTAAGTGCAAAATCACAAGTTTGTCAAACAGCTTCTCTCCCTGCCTGCCACCACCATCTAAGGAAAGCTCAGCCTACCAGAAACCATTCACTCACCTGTACTCTATTCCTTCAGCTCATGGCAGCATTGAGAAACCCTCTTTATGAAAAGACATTTAATGACAGCAACTCTTACAGCTGAGTACCTAAATAAAGAACTCCTGGGTGGACTACAAGAACAAACTTAAACTCAACAGGTGCTCTACACTCACAATAAAAGAAGGGTATTCCCAAATGAGATGGGGGGGGGGAAGGGAAATCCTAATTCCTTTCCATATAATTCCCATACATATCTATAGCTAAAATAATGTCCCACCCACACAACCAATGCAGGCCAACCTCACCCCTGTTTGGATGGGAGACTTACACTCCCCTTGGTACCTCTGCCAATGAGGCTGGAAGGAGGAGTGAAACCTAATGAGATATAAAAATATAACTGGATTCCTTGTATCATTTGCTCTTTTTATTTTTGGACTGTTTATCCACCAAGGTGACATGATCTATAGCAACACAGCACAGAGGAACTAGCCCGAAAACCTTGTATCTTTCTCTGCAACACTTGCTCTGGGGCATCCAGGCTGCCTTTTAAAACTAACAATGCCTGATGTTGCAGAAGAGGATCATCCAAACTCAGAAAATTAAATGCAGCAGACAAAGGGATAAAAGAATTCTTATTCTACAGGGTTTAGCCTGCAGCTGGCCATGCGTGCCAGAGGGCTGTGCCAGCAACGATGGAAAAGACACTCCCTGAGAGAATAACCGGGGCAGAGAGCCCAACATTTTCAACCAGTGAGAGACTTATTCTTTTGAGATGGAGGCAAATAGCTAGCTTTCTTGTAAAATGCAACTTTAAAAGTATTGTTCAGGGTGGGTGAGGACTGGCTGGGTCATACGCCACGATACTATATACTCTATGCACAGATCACACGGGACACACATTCTCCCCCGTGCAAAATTGACCGTATTTCAAATCTAGCCCCAATCAGAACTTTCCCCAGTGGCCTCCACACCACTAAATGGCCTGTGTTTTAGCCCAGACAAGTGCATTTACAAGACAGACCCAGATGCTGTCAGCATACCAAAGCCCTCTGGATCAGTGGCCCATGGTATGTATTTGGTTCATCAAGGTGTGATTTCCTGCTCAGCTTCCAGTGGCTTAAAGGAAAGGAGGGATTATTGATGTTGGGAGTGGTTCCTGGTTTCTCATTTAGTCTACTATAGAGAATTGTTTTGTTTCCTTTCTCCTGCATACGTCAATGCAATAGAATCTTCTTAAGTTAAGTTGCTTCAGCTTTAACGTTCTTCTGCCCCCAATAGAGGGTGCCTAAGGGGCTATCACCCAGATGTGGGTGTTTCAGGCTGACCAATGGATGATTATTCAATCCCATTAAAAAGAATCCCTCATACATGGGATTAACAGTGCTATCATTGCCCAAGTTGCTGCAGAGCCTATCTTGATACTAGAGAAACCTGTGGAATTAAGCAAATGCAGAATCCGCACAGGGATAGGGCCTGAGCCGGCTCTATGCCAGTGGTAGCAATGCTGGCAACACAGTCCTGCATGTTTAGTTGACATGTATACAACAATTTAATATGAAGAAACCTGGGATGGGGAAAAATCTTACTCTTTCTGCCTGTATCACACTAATGAAGGGTTAAAAGTTTCAGTGAACAAGGAAAGGTGTCCCCATTAAGCAGAGTCATCATCCCTAATAAGCAGCAGTCAGGGCTGTTAAATATCCTTAGGTTTAAATCAGTGCCCTGGGATTTGTCCTAATCATGCAGGTTTCCTGATTAACTACATCTAAATTAAACTGAGAATACTGTATTACATTGGAACTGTTATCTAATTGGGGGCTGTAACCATTTGGGACAGCAGGCTATACACCTTTACAGAGTGTATTTCCAAATGGCCATTTTTCTCCATGTGATTTTACCAACTATATAAGTGGTGAGTCACTGAAATTAGAGATGGAAAAAAATCTACCATAATCTTGCCCATCCCATATTTTACTTTTTATGGTATATTCTTTAATGCTTTCTCAATTCTAGTTTTGTTCTTCAGAGCTGTTGTGTTCCAGACAGTTGCCCACAAATTGATGGGGTGGAGGTCATGGTGCCTTCTTTTCTAAACATGAGCTGGGTGCTGTAAGAAATTATAAAGGTTTCCACCACATATTTTGAAAGCCATTCCACATATCTAATACTTCTCATTACTAGAAGATTTTCTGATATTCACTCAAATTTTTCTATACTCAATTTTATCTCATTACTTTTACCCCATTGGAGCACCTTAAATAATTCCTTTTTTGTCTTAATGCTTTACACCATGTAGCTAGTTATTATATACCGTAGTCATCATTTAATCCAAATGGTACATATTACAGTCTTGTAATCTTTGTTCATATTTCAGTCTCTCCAGTCTCTTAACTACTGTTGCTCTTCTGTGAATTCTGCCAACTAATTATTGACAACATTTTGGCTACAAAGTGGCCAGAATGGTACAGTGCTGTGGTCTCCTTAATGCTGTACAGAGAAAGAGAGTATCCTTTCCTGGGTTCATGATGAGATGCAGACTATTGTGCAGTGCAGAAATAGCAATGGTCATCCCTCCATACCCAACAACATAAATGACAATCTAATTTGTTGTCCAGGATCATCTATCTTTGGCAGATGTCTGCATCAACCGTTGCTCCAAAAATGTGTGCAAAATAAAAAAAAATTCACATAAATCACAATATTTAACACATATAAAGAATCTAACATTTTCAAAGCAGTGTGCAAATGTTAACTAATTAATCCTCACTGCACCCTGGGAGGCAGTTAATGTGGAATAGTATTTACCTACGATTCCGTTTATTGGACTATATCACACAAAAAGGATTTTCACTCTTGGAGAGCAAGTAGCTTAAAGAAGGTCTCAAAAGAAAGTGAACCAATGGCATAACACTGTCTACTAGAAGGCGGCCATGCCCAACAAATAATATGAAGGTTTCTCCATCACAACCCCAATAATGGAGAGAGATATCACCAAAATATTAACAGGACATTGCAGGAACTCAAGGATGCTTTCTCAAAATAAAAAAACAAAAACAAAACTAAAAAACCCACACTTCTCAAAGATTGGGCTACTTGAATACAAGGCATTCCCCTGAGGAGGAAAAAACAAACAATAAAAAAAAACCCACTAAAGAGCAAACAAGTTTGGGATCTCTTTCTTTGAAAGCAAGTACTGCAGGACTGAAAAACAAAAGCTGGGGTTTCCCCTTAAAGCCAAACACTAGCAATAATACTTTGTAAACTGTATGTAGGGAAACTCACGTGGCTGTGTGCCTACTTTGTGTATGTGAATAATGAAAATATCCTTCAGATAGGTGTAGCAGGAATGTCAGCTATGTATGGAGGGCCAGAGTCACCAGGCAGGATGAAGCGAGTTTATATGCTAAAACTTTGCATTATTGAGAACCCAAGAAGGGATCTTCCTCCACTGTGTTTGAATCCCATTACGGCATGTTCTTTGTAAATATAGCTCAAGATAAATGAGGGCATGTCTACACTGCAGCTGGGAGTGAGGCTCAAAGCCTGGGGAGACAGACTCGTGTCAGGGAGGCTTGCACTAGTGCACTAAAGATAGCCGTGTGGCTGTTGTGGCCCTGGTGAACTCTTGGGTTGGCAACCCGAGCTCAAGCCCACCCTACCTTCTGAATCTGAGCTCAGGTAGCTAATCTGAGCCTCGGCAGGTAACGCAATGTCCACAAAGCTATTTTTAGCACACTAACATGAGCCCCACTATTGCAAGTCTGTCTACCTGGGCTGGGAGTCTTGCTCTGAGCTGCAGTGTGGACATACTCCAGGGTTTTAGGGCTCTCCTCTTATGACCCTCCAAAATAGCTCCATTACACTGGATTGTCAAATACCTACTTAAACTGTGAGTATGCACCAGATGCTTTAAAACAAGCAAATCATTTCAGGAGAAAAACAGTGGATCTTTGGGACATGGGGCCAGTAGCTGGTGAGCCGTTCCACCTCAAACACCTAGCCATTTCTAGCAGGAAGTCACAGCAAGCAGCAGTAGTCAAAAAACATCATACTTGATTACTGCTTGTGAGCCTTCTACTATTAGAATAAAATTAGGACTCACGAAAAGATGATGTTTCCCTCCCATGATGAATCTCAAATCCTTAAATCAGATCAGATTATGAAGGAAGGAGAGGGCTGAAGACATAGTCAGAGACGAAAAAAAAATCAGGCCAGTCTTGTTGGCCTATTAGGACAGAATGTACAAGCACTAGTCTGTCCAGGGTAGTTGGATGGGATTCGACTGCTAGGTTTGGGGGGAAGGCAGAAAGGCAGTTGTTGGGCCTTGGCCTCAGCTAGCCTTTATTCACACCTAGATTTTTCACTAATGTCTGTGAGGTGCTCAGATGATACTGTAGCAAGTATCATAGAAAAGACTATAAAGAAGTCAGTAATTTTCTAAGCCAGCATTTAGTAACACTCCACCTTTCTGTAATGCCTCCCCTCTGAGGATCTTCAAAGAGCTGCCCATTAATTAAACTGTGAGGGAGGGGAGTATCAATCCCATTTTATACATAGGTGAACTGAGGTAGGAAATGTGAAGTGACTTGCTCAAGGAAACACCACAGCTGAGCCAGGACTAGAACCCAGCTCTGACAATTCCCTTGTTGGTGCTTTAGCTATAAGGCCATTCTTCTCTTCTGTCCTCACTAGCCACAAAGACATATGTAAAAAGGCCTGATACTGCTCTTATTAAAGTCAATGGCAAAACCTTTTACTTCAGTGGGGAACCAGAGCAGGTCTTAAATGCTGTAGAATTTTTTCAACAGATGATTATCATAGCATTTATTTTCCCTATCACATCACATTTAATTGAGTATTAAACAATGTTGTTCAGATACTCTTCTTATACAGCCTGATTGCTTTCCAGCTGTGCTACCTATAAGCATAGGCAAGTGTTACACCAGTGATTGCATATATACCATATATTGTGTATTTAATGGATTTTTCCTGATGAATACTGGCAATCTTGTTTACAGTGGCATTCTGCTAATGGCCGTGTACACAAGAGCTGGGAGCCCAGGGACTATATTTACAGAGTGGTGAATTACATACCTGAATCCTATCAAGGCAATTCTATCAAGGGTTGGGGTCTGTGCATTCATATACTACTTTGAATATTCACCTCAAATTTTCAAGCATCTGCCCCAGCCTCCAAACATAAACATTTGGAAAAATTGGCCCTTGTCTTTTTTATGTGGAATTAATCTGTGGAACTCACTGTCACTGCCCCAAAGTATAATATGACTTAAAGCTTAGCAGAATCCTAAAAAAGATTAGACACTTAGATTAATAATAAGAACACCTGCAATTACATTAGATAGAATCCTAATTATGTAAGGGATATATACCTTGATTGTTCATCAAAAAAAGCCAGCTACTCTCTTACAGGGGGTGGGAAGCAATTTCCCCCACAAGCAGGTTATTTCATAATTGTCCATTAAATAGATTCTTGTATCTTCTTTTGAAGCATCTGATTCTGGTCATGGTTGGAGGCAGGATACTAAACTAGATGGACTTTCTGCCTTATTCAGTTCACCAATTCCTATCTTCCTACAGTTATCCATGCTGTCACTCCTAGATAAGATTAGTACAAAGCGCTGTACACAGTGGCTGTTCCTGAAGATCATGCAAAAGCTCCAGCTACCGCAGAATGTGGTTGCCTACTTACTTAATGGTGTTGCTTTCAGGAAGTATCTGACACCTGTGTTCTGCAGCCTGCACTGGCTTTTAGTAAGTTACCAGATACAGTGTAGTACATTGTTTTTTACCTAACAGTTTAGGACTAAGATTTTCAAAAATAGGTTCCTAAAGTTAGGCTTCTAAGTCCATATTTAGGCTCCTGATGTTCAAAGGTTCTGAATACCCAGCAGCTCCTATTGACTTCATGGGGCATTTTAAAAATTGGGCCCCTTATTTAGGCTTTTACGTCCATATTTCAGTTCCTAATTCTAGCCACCCATTTTTAAGAATCTTGGCTTATATAGTCTTGGTCTTAGACTGCCTCTGTCTTCATGTTGGACCAAGGGAATTGAGATCAGCCAAGCCACTAAAACTAACATCTCCAATTCTAAATGTTTTTGGGGCTAATGGGTAACTGTTTCCGGTCAAGGACCTTCAGCTCTACCACTTGCTTCATCCACTGGTCTGACAGAACTAGAGAATGTTGACCTTCCAGGCATGCTCCAGGCCAGTGGTGGGCAACCCGCGGCCCACAGGCCACACATAGCCCATCAGGGTAATCCACTGGCGGGCCGCCAGACAGTTTGGTTACATTTGCACGGCTGCCTGCAGTTCCCAGTGGCAGATCTGATGATTCCCAGCGGTTTGCCATACCCGGCCGATAGGAGCTGCGGGAAGCAGTGGCCAGCACATCCCTGTGGCCCGTGCCGCTTCCCGCAGCTCCCATTGGCCGGAAAAAGCGAACTGTGGCCACTGGGAGCTGTGGGCAAATGTAAACAAAGTGTCTGACGGCCTGCCAGCGGATTATCCTGATGGGCTACAGGTTGCCCATCACTGCTCTAGGCCCATCTATTTGCAGATGGTTTTGCTCAAGAGGGTGCTCTAAATGAGACTTGCATTCTTCGGATAAAGATTTCATTGACTCCTTAAATCACAGTCAATTATCAATTTTAAACTTTAATTAATTAATGTGGTTTTAATTTTATATGTACACTTAGAAATAAACTCATCTTTAATAAATGTAATATAACTGAGACAGCAAAAGCAGTGACAATACACATCTACACTGTATAGGTCACAACCTGAACAAACAATCATCAGATCCCCTTTTCACAAGAAGTTTGGATCCCTTTAAGAGAAAATTTGTTTCACTCAGGTTGGCCTGTCACTGTCAATGGTCCCACTATACTCAAGTAAACAATCACTTCTTTCTCCATCCTTCATATACACCTTACCACATCAGCTTCGTTTGGCAGTGTTGCACCCAAGAGACCCAAAAGGAACAATTCAGCCCATGAGATGTATTTCCACTCACCTTCTTTTTAAAGTCACCAAATTTTGAATTTATGAAGATATTTACATTTCTTTAAAAGATTCTAATCTGTTGCAAATATATAGCACCTTTCTCTATGGCACCTTTTATCCCCAAGCACTTCAGACTACATATGCAATTAGTATCAGTGAAATGAAGCCGTCTCTGGGGCTAACACCCAGCAGCTGCTCAGTAAAATGATGGTGTCTAAGGACAGCAGGGAAAATTCTAATAAGAGTGCAGTAGGATCTTTAATTTCCCTTCAATAGTAGGGAGACGCTTGAGTTTCACTGTCTTGTTCAAAGTACCCGTGTACAGAGAACTGAATGGAAGTGTTTATTTGCTTCTTAGAAGGACGATAAGCTGAGTTGTTTCAGACAGATTTTGAACCAGTGGCTCAGCTCAAGAGAGCTCAGATCTCTCAACCCTGAAGCTTAGAGCATTAAAGGGATCCCTAAATACAAGTTTATTAAAAAAGAAATTAAAAAGAAGGTCCCTGCATTATTTAGCCACTTCATGCACCGAGATCAATAGCTGGCTTTGTTGGAGTTTGCCATTACTTTGTTCCCACTCTCACTCTCTGACATCCTGTAAACCAGTCTTGGGAAATGGCAGAATTAGTGTACAGGAAATAAGTGGAAATAGGCAATGCACAAAAGCAACAGATGAAACAAGCTGGAGAATAATATTTTTTTCAGTTTTTCAAAGCTGTTAATAAAATTATCTAGAGCTGTAACTAAGATCTGTGATTTTAAAGGAAGGGGGTTTCCTTCTAACCAGTGTCCAGAAGATTACAGAGAACAATTGAATAGTATTTTATTTATGTAAATATAGGTGCTTAACACAATTACAATGTTCTCTTGCCCTGCTCTAGCGTCCTTAATGGCTTAGCCTAGGTTTCTACTTCTTCAGCTCTTTGGAAAGTGTGTGTGGGGGGGGCACATGCAGGATAAAAGTTTCTATATTATTATTTTTATTGGCTAAGAAGTCTGAACCTTGTTCCCCATAATAATCTGGAGGTAATTTCCCTAAGAGCAGTTGGCTGGAAGGTGTTTAGAAGGATATTAGGGATTATACAGAATGCCTGGTGTTTTCTATCCCCAGAATAAATTCATTCATTATAAATAAAGGCTGCGTCAGTTCATCTTCTGAGATTGCAAGTCATGTCAAAGCTATATCTAGCTCTACTGCACTTGATTCATCAGGGGCTGGAAACTGTCATGACATTATTATGGTTCTATTCTTATACTGCACCTACCATCGTGGTATCTGAACATCTTCTGGAAGTAAACCTTCGTTTCCTGAATTCAGAGCTATGCCTAATGCCCCACTACAACACAAATCTTGTTTAAGCAACTTGCCACATGTCACAGAAGGAAGTGAGCGCTGTTGCAAATGAAATGCACTGTAATCTAGCTAGACTTTTACTTGTGTTTTTAATTAAAAAGATGCTTTCAAAAATAAACATAAAATTATTTAATTTTTAAATTTAGCAATAATTACACCAATCATTTTTGAGGTTTTGGGTAATACTACAGAGCAAAAACTCTTCGATATTTTATCACATGTTATTACTAAAAATAAATAACAATACTAATTATAATGCAAATAAAATTAAAACCTGGTAGACCACATTTTCACATGATTTGCTGGAGAGAAGGACCCCTAGCGTCCATCTGGATTTTAGCCAGACTGGAGTGTGTGACTGGTGACTGTACAGCATTTGAGTCCATGATGAGAGATCAGCTTACCTTGTGATATATTCCTGCAAATAGTCTCCAACCTCTTACAATTGGAAGGAAAAAATAATGGATTTTTTATTTTAGTTTTAAAGGAAAATAATTATCTGAAAACACATTATCAAGCTATCTTGTGATCATCTGGACTCTAAGGAGTCACCATTACTGATGGACAGGAACGTGTCTTGGCACAATACTTTTAGTGGTTGATTATTCATCCCAGAATCATATAGGTAACATCTACGATTGTAAAAATGAGCACTGGCTCTGGAAGCAATTTCTGATGGGGCTTTAAAGGCAGCAACAACAACTAAAATGTAATGCTGAAAGGATGATGGAGCCCAGCAGTACACTAGCACTGCTTTGTAAAGAAAAAAAGATCTGCACCGTTCCTTATGATCAGGGTTTTACCAGTTTATTTGGCTAATCATTCAAATGGCTAAACAGACCTCTAATTTGAAAATAAAAACCGATTGATGCAATCACAAACAAGTTCTGAAATTGAGGTTTATAAAAAAAATAGGAAATCTTGTTCTGAGCCAAAACACACACAGTTACCTTTTTCTAATCAGAGCATTCATTTCTCCTCATTATGATCTCACAAGCACATTAAAATCTTATTAACATTAATTACTTCTGAGCGTCTATGCATGAGCAGCGACAGGCTTGCGTGCGTGCGTGTGTGTGTGTGTGTCTGGATCATATCTACATTTATATACCTTGCTGCACTTTGCTTATAAAACATGTGAAAATATTGCTGCTAACACCAATTAGCTAATTTCACACACACACAGATAGTAAACTGCTGTCTCACTGCACAGCTTATTATAGGCTGGCAGACAGATGGACAGACAAACAGATGCAAAAAGCATCATGACTCCTCCTAAATGCAAGAGCTGGAACGCCTGACACCCCCAGGAGTGTGAGTTTTATCCTCCTAAGTCTGAGGTATGAAACAAAACAAATATAAAAAAAATACCAGACAGCCAAATATCCCATTTTCTACACAGATGGGTTCAATGATAAAGTGATAGAGACAAAGAAAAAACTGGCAAGCAGACAAGCAGCAGGCACACAGAGAGATAGACGGAGACAAATAAACAAAGCGACAGAGAAAGAGATGAAAATCTATTAAAATATGTATATCTGAAATTGGGCTAAACAATATAAACTTTATCCCACCAGTAAAATGAGAAAAAAAAATGGCAGAGCAAAAAAAGTCACAGAAGGTCCAACCTCACAAGAAAAATAAAATCTTGACTCCCTACAAAACTATTTATGGATTCTGTTTATACTGAGAATATTACATACAGCTATTCAGCTCTGCCACAGAAACTCAAGAATAAATACAAGCATCTAGACAGTAAAATCTGCAGAACTACACCATCCTCTTATCTCCCAGTTTCATGTTCTTCTTCACTCTTTGCAGCCATCTACTTTATTATTCACCCATGTTGTCCCTGCAAATCACTTCCTCCTGAATCCACCCTCTATCCTTCGTAGGTAAAATATAAATCACATACCTTACACATACATCCCCCCGTATAGCCAAAACCACGTTCTTCCACCACCTGGAGGTTAGCCTTTCATCTACAGACCCTTTAATCACCCAGAGATTCCAGCTGGACACCCACTTGTTGTCCCTACAACTGTATACCCTTCCTCAACACCAGTGTCATCCCAACCACTTCTCCTATGCTGTTCGGAAGGACCAAGCTCTTACCCTCCTTCTGGAAAGCAGAACTCCCATTGACTTCAGTGGGAGCTCCATGCTTGGAACAAGTATATACCTTAGGATCTAACTCTTTTGTTTCACTGCCACTCACCATACCTGCCATTTTTGAATGATCTCACCATGCACAACACCAAAGGAAGGAAATGATTAAAGCTCTAAAAGAGAACATTGTGCAGAAATTTAGAGATGGTATGGACTGGCTTGTTGAAGAAATTCACAAATCAAGCATAGCTTTGAGAGACAAAGCAATGCAAGTGGTTTTAATAATTTTTCCTTTAAGTTATAAGAAGTTGAATGTGGTAATAATGCTTGCCCCTCTGTAGTGCCTTCCATCCAAGAAACTCAAAGCACTTTACATGTATTAATTAAGCTTCAACACACCTTTGAGATTATCATAACCCCCATTTTGTAGCTGGAAGACTAAGCACACAGAGGTGAAGTGATTTGCCCAAGATCAATCAGGAAGTCTGGGACAGAGCCCAGAAAAAGAACACAGATCTTCTGATGCACAGTTCTGCACTTCTTCCTCAAGACAATCCTTCCCCGCCTATAGTTTCACTCTCTAAGTTCAATATAAAGAAGAGTAGATTTCAGAACTCCCACCTGCGTGCTTTAAATCACCAGATACTGCTTCATTCTTTAGGATTAGATCCACAGGGGGATTTAGCAATTCCTAATTTTTAGGTGCCTAGTGTAATCCACATCCCTGAACTAAGCGCCTAGGCTGCCTATACAATGCATGTGGAGAACTAGGTCCTATCAAGTTATAGATGTAACTCTGGGCCAGAGGGAGGGCATCTTGGCCAGAGGGAGGGCAACAAGCCTACTTGTTAGGGCACTCACTGGGGAGATGGGAGGCCCAGGTTCCATCCTCCCTGATCCAGTGAATATTTACTTATACAAAGTGAAACGGCTCCAACACGAGAGCCTGAGAAAAACAAACCTCACAGCCCAGAGGGTAGGGCACTCTCTTGAGAGGCTCAAGTTCAATTATTTGCCTGCAGAAGGGAGAACTGAGCCTGGGTCTCCCAAAACCTGGGTGAGTGCCTTATCCACTGGGCTAAAGGTTACATGGGGACTGGTACCATCACTGTTTGGGTATGGGGAATCCAATAAGTGGCCTCTGAAAAGGCCTACTGGACTGGGCTCTGCAGGCAAGATAGGCAAGGAATGCCAAGCATCCCATAAACACATTACACAGAGCAAGACAGAGGTACCTCTGTAATAAATCTGCTACACAAATTCAGAAGAGCTTTTCTGCAAGCAATACTTTGAAGACAAAATTGAGATGTTTATCTAGTAAGAAGTTGCCAACTTTATAAAAGTTGGTAATTTTATTACAGTAGCACCCAGAGACACTTACGTGGTACAGACCCCATGGTGCTAACTGCTGCACAAACACAAGACAGTCCCTGCCTCTAAGAGTTTACACCTTAACATTGGATAATAATCTTAAAAGCCCTAAAGACCAGAAGGATATGATTGCAATTATGTATAGAAACATATCTCATGGGATCACCATTGCCCCAATGATCATCAACAGGACCAACTGGATTTCAGAGCCCATTTGAGCCATCTTCAAACAGATCACTATGCATAAATGAGAAAGAAACTGGGGAAAATTCCATACAGGAGAAAAGCAAATATATATTTACTAGCTCTACAATATAGAGAGACTGTGATTTATCTTCTACATTCTGTCAAGTCAGAATTCTTCCCAGCAAGTCCAGACCCTTACTCTGTTGTAGCCATGTTATCAGACTGTGCCAGTCCAAAGTTATATCATAACAGCACACAGAAACAACAGGCCCAGACAAAATGAAAATGCAGAAGAGGTGTGCACATGGCATCTGGACCAGCCCTGAGATCCACAGACTTTTGTGTCCTTCTGGAGGCTAAAAACATGAGGTTTTATTGACTTCCTCCTGGCTTTTATTAGCTTCTTAAGGATTACTGAAATTAGAGTACATATGAGAAAGCTGGTTCATCAATTTCCTAGAAAAGACATTTATCCAGATTGCCCTCCTATCCTTGAAATGTGAGACATGCCTGAGGAGTGTTCTTTGTTATAGTGTCTCACAAATATATCCAGTGATGGTGAGTCCCATATGTCTCTGATAAATGAAAACCCTTTTTGAGCATTCCAATCTTTGCCCGTATAAACACACCACACTAGCTGAATTTGGTGCTCAAGAAAAAAAGTATTACTTGCGCTGGCCAATGAAAAATCCTATTGTTCTTCAGCCCTGGACTTGTCCTGAGCATCAACTGACAGAGAGTCAGACTGGTTTTGAGAAGTGGACAGATATTAATTAGAGACTAGGACAGAAACAACAAACTTATTTGCAAGTTTGAAAGAGTTGAGATTTGAACCCGAATCTCAAGTAACAGTGAGGTAAGTGCAACAATCTATTGTATAGTCTTATCACTTACAAGTTCCAGTTTTCAGGTTGAATGTATGAGCAATTCAGTCTACCATAATGTTTATTCTCAATGACAGATGTATCAGCAGAAATGCATCCCTGCACAGTCCAGCACTTGTGTGCCCTCCAGTATTACTTGCACATGCTTAGACTCCATTGATGATTTAAACAGACAACTAACAATCTTCTCTAAATATCCCTGTCCAGAAAACCCTTAGGGTTTATTTTCTCCCGATGTGCTTGTAACTCCCATTGAGGTTAATGGCAGTTATATCTATCTAGCTGTGGAGACTAGTCCAAAAGTTTAATATACCACTTACCTCACACATAGGAGCCTTTGTCTTCCTTTGGTGACTTCTTTCATTTCACTGAAGCAGGCAACACCACTGGCCACCCCAGCCAGTCACACTTTCCTGCTGTGGATATCACTGCACAAGAAACAGGTACCAGAACGGTCCAGCTGTCTAACATCTCCTTCTTGACTGAACTGAGTTAGTACTATCGCTGGAGCTCAGAGGGGCATCTACAAGTGTGGAAAAGCCAACTGGATAATTTTTTACGAGTCTTTGAAGTTATGCTAACTAGGCCAGGATGGCACTTAAAAAATAATAAAACAAGCAAACAAAGAAACCCTAAGAATCATTTTGTTTTTTATTCGAACTGCTAGTAGAAGAGAGAATTTGTTGACATGTTAGCAAATCCTTAGACACATTTGGCTGAATTTTCAGTTAAACTAGAGCTCTTTTATCTCACCCTGGCAATGTAAAGGGGCCCTAAAGTGGATACAAGTGTAATTTACAGTCACTGGGACCCCCCCTTTACATTGCCAGAGTAGTGTAAAGAGGCCTTAGTGTAAATGAGAATTAGGCTAATCTGAGCTTCCCTTGTGCAGGGGAGATGGATTTTGCTTTTCCAAGCCTTATCTTTTATTTCAATACGCTGGGAAGGAAATGCAGAAGAATGATTTTGTGGCTAAGTCAGGGGCTCTGATTCAGATTATTAAGCTTCTATCCCAGGCTCTGCCACTGACTCTCTATGTAATAGTGGATTATTCAAGTCCTCTCTTTTTGCCTGAGTTTCCCCATTTGCAAAATGGGGATAACAATATTGTCTTATCTCCTCAGGATGATATGAGGCTAAATTCATTAATTTTGTAAAGTGACGCGCAAGGTATTTGGACAAGAGTTTCTACAGAAATGGAAAGCAAAATTGTTGTTATCATTAGCTGCCTCTGGTTAAACTGCCCAGATATGCTCCATGGTCATTCCCTTCTCTGGTTGTACTCCATTGATAATTGCTCTCCATTTTGAAGTGCCTGTGTTGCTCCTTTAACTAAAGGAGTCAGGTGAAACCTGACGTGATCCTTTGGCAAGAACAACAAAAAGAATCATATTAGGATCATGGTCTTATTCTGATGCTACAAAATGAAGACTGACTATTATACAACTCGAATCACTGGTGTTGTAATAATTTTTATAGTAGGGGTGCTGAAAGCAATTGAACAAACCTGTAAACCCTGTATATGATGGAAACCACTTTAAGCCAGTGTGTGCACCGCACCCCCAGCAGCTCTAGTTCCAGCATCACTGACTTGAACCTATATGGACTGACACAGAAAAGCTCTCTCTTGTGGACTTTAATACTTTTGCAAGTTTCCCCAGCATGTAATCTGGCTGAGGATGAACAGTTCTTCTCTGACTGTCGAGTAAGAAGCCGGAAGCAAGCCCCCTCAAAAATCTGCCTCAAAGTTCTCAGGAAATCCTAAGCACAGATCTCTTTGAAAGGGTGTCCTCATTAGGTAAGATTTCAAAGAAAGATCTGGTAAGAAGCTTGATATTACACCTACATATGCTTCCACTAGAGAAACGATATCTAAGGTAGTGAAGGTGTCACACTCAGCAGCAGCATCCTAAAGGAAACTGGCTGCTCGATAGGAATCACTTATAGAATCTCATGTGTGATCTTTTCTGCTTGAAGTAAATCCAAACTTCAGCTTCTAGCACAGAAACATAGGGCCATATTCTGCTTTCAGTTAGCATACTGTAACCCCATCGACTTCCACAGAATCACTCCATTTTATACTGATGCAACACAGGGCAAAATAGGACCCATATCAGTGGGCGTTAAGTGCCTAAATAGGTTTGAGGATTTGGGCCATAGTCCTCTGAATTTGTTAGAATATGAGTCCAGTTCACTACCTATGCGATAGAAGGAAAAAGTTATGCCCTCATCCCTCCACTGCTGTTTATATCAAATACTGCTGGTAGAATTATGTTTCCTGCCACTGTGACCAAGTTATCCCCCTCTTGTTGCATTAAGTTCAGGCTTTTTGTCCTCATCTTCTTTACACAGCTCTTCCCCACCGCATGCATCTCAGCTTTCATTCCTTCTTAGTGCTCACATTCTTCCCAAACCTCTCCCCTATCCTGCCCTATTTGTATACTTTTCCCATGTTGCAGCCGGTGTTCCCTGGTAACATTACCAAATCGGATTTTAATAACTTTTTTAATCAGACTTCCATCAACTAAATGTTGGTCCTGCGCACTAGCTCTGACAGGAACTCCCATAAAGTTAGTTTTATCTCTTTTTTGTTTTGTTTTTTTCCTAAGAAGTGGGAAAGAAAAGTTAGAAGAATTTTGGAACTGGGTCTAATGCCTTTATTTTTAGGGTGTCATATCTGAGGAACCTTGCATCCAATTCACTGCAAATCTCCCTGAAAAATTCTAGTTGAACCCCCAACTAAACTAGAAATTTTGAGACTGATCTGACTGTCTTTGTGGATTGGAGGGGAAATCAGTTGCAACTTTAACTATGGAGCAAACGATGCCCTGTGATGCCAGCAAGGAATGCTTGCCGTAGGTTTTCCCCCAGATCCACAAATGGCAGAAGCCTGACTAAGCTTTCATTTTCTATGAGCTATATATTCTCTACCCCAAAAGCTCTTTAAATAGAAACTATCACATTGGAGTTTGAAGCAGTCTAACCAGAACCACAGTCTACCATCCTAATGGTTGGTTTTTTTTCAAATCTTAGTGTAGTCAGGGCCTAACTATGTTATAAGAGACACCAAGACATTATATGGTATAGCCTACATCCAGACCCAATCTATCACATGGGTTTGTGAACCATTTTAGAACACTACTAAGGCCCAGGTGACACTGGGATTTGGAATGTTATGAGAGCCTTTCTAGCATGAATCATATTTTATATACATATATCGTGTGTGTCAGGGTGGCTCTGCCGAACATAGTTAAAACTCACGGATAGACAGGGCCTTTGTCTAATAAAGTAAAAATAAACAATTTAATCTATTAAAAAAACAAAATAAAACAAAACACAGCTTCTTTTACTTGAGGCAGCTATAGACAGAGACCAAATGAGATCTGTGCTGCCAGCCCTTTTCTGAAATCACATTGGAAAAGCCTAAGTGCTCAATAACTAGATCAAAAGACCAAAGCAAACCCACTGAAGTAAGGAAGGAAAGGTTGCTATGCACCTTTGGGGAGGTGTTGTGAGGCCCAAGTCTGAGGGTAAAAAGTGCTTATCATAATAAAATTATACCCAATGCTTCTTCATTGGTCTCAAAGCACCCTCCCAAAATTTGGTAAACACTCTTATCCCCATTTCACAGATGAGTAAATGAGGCACTTAGAGGAAAGTGACTTGCTCAGAATTACATAGGGAATTAGTGACAAAACTGGGAATAAAAACCAAGCCTCCTGACTCCACATGCCATGGATGTGTTTATTAGAAAGTTACTTACCCATACACCCCAGCTGTAGCATTATAATCTCATTACAGCTTTGCACTCTGAACTGTGGTTTTGCGCTGACCAAAAAAAACCCTTCATTTTTCTCCTTGCATGCAAGTAAAGAAAATTGTCTAGAAAAGGCTGAGCAAAGTTTTAATTTGCAGGCTCTGTGCCATAAAAAGGAGGCCAATGACACAGGTATACAACCCTCTGTGAGAGGGAAGTCTTAATTTCTGGAGATGTTTAGCAAAACCCTACAACAGGGGAAAGGTCTGATTTTTCTCTTCGATTGGTTTTTTCTTCAATATTTAGTGCAGTTTAGCTGACCATACTGTGAAAACACTTGAACCATCTAGGAGCAGTTACTTTCACAGCAATGAAATGTTTCAGGGCATGCTGGATTGGCTTCGTGGACAAATGGTTTGAAGTCTGTCTGTACAGCTCAGAAAGAACCAACTTGTTTAGAAAATGTCAGTATCTTTTTAAATCCTCTCCAAATGGAGCAAGTTTGAAGCTTTCAAAACTTGGCAGTCATTGGGAGAAGAAAAAAAAGCAGCATTTTTATGAAATGCTGGGGGAAATTACGAAATAAACTTCTTGGAATTCAAACAGTTTGTCCGTGAGTCAGTGACAACTTCGTACTTGTTAGTTTAGTGCTAGTGAAAGAGGCCGGATTGATGTTCCTGGGCACCGAATTCTCTGTTTAACCCCAAAGCAGGTCCAGCAGTAGGGCAAGCTACCGCCACACCATTCCCTGCTACTGTTCCTCATGTCTGACCTTATGTCAGGGGTCAGAGAGTAGCTTCAGTTCTCAATGGTCAATTCACTTCATGACATCTCTGCTGAGACTGCCTACAAGGAGGTCAATTTCTTACATCTCTGGCCCAGACAGGTGGGTGACTATGAAGTGGAGCCTGGGAAAAGGAAATAAAAGAGGATGATGCTGGAGGCCTCCCAAAAAAGGGGGGGAACCCACAAGGAGAAGTTTTGAGTTTGAGTGTTTTCTTTTTATTTTCTGACCCTTCAAAAATGGATGGGGTCTAGGAAGTGGGCTCTGGCCAAAAAGATTCAAATTATTCAGTAACAATGAGATTTTTATGTGGGTTGGGTCACTCCAACCAATGAGCAACCAAGCAGTCACTTTTAAGGGAAGCATGAGACTTGCACCCACAAAAACTTCCATAAGTCTGGACTAACAATTTGGGCCCAGTCCTGAAGAAGCTCTACAGTTAACCCCCACTAAAGTCAGTTAGCTGTGAGAGAAGGCTTTTTATCACGAAAAGAAAAGGAGGACTTGTGGCACCTTAGAGACTAAACAATTTATTTGAGCATAGTGAGCTACAGCTCACTTCATCAGCTGTAGCTCACGAAAGCTCATGCTCAAATAAATTGGTTAGTCTCTAAGGTGCCACAAGTCCTCCTTTTCTTTTTGATGGGTACAGACTAACACGGCTGTTACTCTGAAACCTTTTTATCACGATACTCTGCTTAGGTGGGAAAGGCAGCAGGATCTTGTATGACCTCATCACCCCTTCAGAAGTCTTCAGTACATTCCAGATTTTCCAGGGGAATCTACAATCAGACCTGGGTTTTATACAGGACTCAGTCTTCTCTAACATTCAGAAACCTTTGATACTATGAAGGTGGGAAGTGATGGATGTGAAAAACATATGAAGTGGGAAGCAAATGTCCCTATTAAGAAGGGAGTTCATTAAACAAACAAGTCTATATCTTAAAAAACAAATTAGGAGGCATCACAATGAGAAAAGAGGCTAAAGAGAACCCTAAACAAGAACAGAAGCTTTCCAGGCCATGGAACAGGATGAGATGAGCAGAGCTGTATTCAGCAGAGGAGCAGATTTAACTGATGCAGCTGTAAAAATACTAAGAGCTGCCAGAGCCTTATCTACACTAAGGTTTCCACCACTACTGCCAGTAGCTCAGCTGAAAATAATGGTTGCACCAGTAAGAATATTTTTCTATAGAGCCCTCATGTAGGAAATAACTTAGTGATAGCAGCAACAATAGGGAGAAATTCAGACTTTGGGAAATGACACAGAGAAAGACTCCTGTCCCACAGAAGCATGACAAAGCAAGGGTAGACGGAAGAATCACAGGTTAGCATGTTTCAAATGTTAAAAGAACAATGATGTAAAATACTTTTTCTAGGATCCACTGCTTTTCATATTCTTCATATGAAGCTTTTTTTCCTCTACCAATGTTGTCCATTTCAAAACAGCTTGAAATCAACTTATTTAACATCCCATTTTGTACTGCACCCTCACAGAGGGCTTGGGCATGACTCCAAGGATAGGATTTGTTAGTTCGACATAGAACCAGCAGAGGGAGCACAAGAGCAATTAAACAATTTGTCCTGGTATCTAAACAATCATCTGTTTTCTAATTCTCAGCATTCCATCCACCTCCAATTCTTGTAATTCAGTAATCTACCAAATTGTTAGGAGTTTAGGGGCCAACACAGTGGAGTGTAACAGGTGGAGCCAGAGACCCTAAGGGTTATAGAGAAGGGGAGATGGGTACCACAGCAACAGTACAGAACCCAATTTCCAAGCAGGGATCTGTTGGGTTTATGTAACCTTCATCTGTGAGCAGAAGGGACAATTTGGTGCTTAAACAGTATCTTTGAAAGAGAAGATTAAAATAAAGAACACGGAAAAAAACTGGGGCTAAGGTATAGGTAACAAAAAAGACCTTCACACCGTCAAATATTAACCCCCCCCCCCCCCCCACACACACACACAAAGCATGCCTATGGATATGTTTTCAATCCCTACCTCACTTCCTACCTGGATTCTCAGCATCCCTGTTGGAGTCTCAAAGATTCCCCCTTAACCATTATCGTCAAATTCCTGCATCATGGTCACCATCTACCCAGCCAAGGAGAATGACATAGGACTCCCTGAGGCACACATCTATAATTAACTTTCTTTCAGTCAATTGGAAGGATCACAGTGAGGTCCCACAAAGCACTTTTCCCACTCCATGTTCATATTTCCATGGAACTGATCACATTCCCAGCCACTAATCACCTTGGAACCAAGTGACTAGAAAGCAACTACTTTACTGTAAAAGTATTCTAGTAGAGTGCAGGTAATTTCCCATGATGAATTGCCCTCAGGATCAAAGGGCAGACCACCCTTGCATTAGTAGCAGTGCCACAGTTCCAAAGCAAATTTATTGTGTGAGCATTACATTTTCAGATGATCTTTATGTAATTTATAGGATGGTAATACTTCAGTACTCCAAAAGTTTCTATAGGAACTATACAGTGTGTTGCATGCAGATTCACAGCCTACCATTCAGGTTTTCTTTCTTCTTCACTGCTGAGTTTACCAAACTCACTACTTTGAAAATACAAAATTAGATAACCACTAATTTAATTCTGGCTGGGACATCGAGGAAGGGACAAAATGAACATGCTTTGCCACTTCCTGGGACCTTGCACTGTCATTTATACTTGTGCAAATTAGGCATAAAATGCTACCAAAGCATAATTTTCTTCTCACTCACAAACACCAGTGGTAATATTTTGCACTCATTTTGCACAGGTGTAAATAATGACACAAGGTACAAGACACTAGAGAATCAAGCCCTATAAGTTGTGCCAATGTTTGAATTAGGCAGGACTGTTCTTAACATATCTATCTATCTGTCTGCCTATCTAGCTACACACACACACACACAGTTGCCGAATAATGCCAGATT
Organism: Caretta caretta; assembly: GCF_965140235.1. Classification (NCBI taxonomy): domain Eukaryota; kingdom Metazoa; phylum Chordata; order Testudines; family Cheloniidae; genus Caretta; species Caretta caretta. The sequence goes on from NC_134206.1 coordinate 202,789,024, forward strand.
GACAGTCACAGAACAGGTATAAGACAGGCAGCAGCAATAAAATCTTCTTCACATTATGCTGATGACATGGCTTATTCCTGACGGTGAGGGAACCACTTCATGAGAGTTCTGTCTTTGTGCCCATTTAGTCCTTCCCCTTTCTTTTCACACTGCCACCTAGTGCCAATGGCTTTTGTGATTTGACTTTGTAATACAGACATCTGCCCATTAGGAACTGGATTGAGAGTCCCATGTTTATTTCATATAATACATACAAAGGGCTGTCAGAGAGTAACTATTTTCTTTTTCAGCATAGTCTTCTGCCATTACCCCAGTTTTCCATCCAGGACTCTCAAATGCTCCAAGTCAGATAGCCTTCCCTGATGAAAGCTGGATGTACCTCCCATTCCTACCCCCTGCTGTCTATCAACACTGATCCTACACTGGCCACAGAAGAGCTATGTGACAAACTGACTCCATAATACTCTCAGTCCCTGCTGGCCCACAGACCATGGGACAAGCACATACCCATATCCCTGCTAGCCACAAATGTTTCAGTTCTTTCTTATGAGCCCATTCCTGCAAACCCTATACAAATAGAACATCCATTGAAGTGACTGCAATATACACAGTGTACATGGGAAGACTGTACTATCAGGTCCTGTATACGCAGAAAATCAAACATACATAATTAGTCATCGTTATGAAGAGCCCCATTTCTACTAAAAGGAGAATTTGATAATTACTATAGGACTAAGCATTAAAATTAAAATTAGATAAATAATGAACAGGAATACAAGGGATAGTGTCGACTTAAAAAAACCAAATTGGGGCAAATCCTCTTTACTCAAACTTTATTCACCCCTTACTCAAAACTTCATAAATCAACAAGAGCATGCCTGAGCTAAAATTGAGTAAACATTTCATAAGATCCTTACGATTTAGACCTTAGTTAAAAAGTACCAATAAAACCCTGGATTATTAGAGGAGAAAGAATATTAAAAATCCAATTTTATACTGTTGATGCTGTTTGTTTATTTTCTGAATTTTCTTGAGCCAGACAGCAAATCAATGAAGTCAGTTTCACTTTAGTTTACCATCAGTTTCTCAGTGCTGCAAGGTTTGAGTTGCAAACCATGCAGAGGGAACAATAGGTTGTTTTAAAAACAACTGTTCCCAATGGAATGTTTAAAAGAATTCTGAACCACTTCTATGGGTCTTAGGTTTTGTCAAAGTTTTTTCCCCCCCAAATATCTAAATAACTTGAAGCTAGATTTGAGTTATTAATTTCCCTTTCACATCTGTAAACTCCTCGCAACAGTAGCCATCTTCCCCAACACATCATTGTGGAAAAGACCTATAAAATGATATAGGAATGAAACAAATTGGATTATATAGGGACATATCATGCCGTCAGTTAATAAACAAAACCCCTTTTTGATATATTTTTGCTTAAAAACTAATGGCACAATACGGGCTGTAGAAATTAAGCAGGAGTTTCCTGAAATGACATTTAAAACCTATAAAATCTAACAGAATATGAGTTCCTATCTATGGGATTTTTAAACCATCCTACAGAATTCTATAGCAGGGATCTCATTCTCCATTTAAATCTCAGTTTTATACAAATGATAATACATTTTTAAACATGTTCTGCAGATGTTCCCTTATGAGTAAGCTGGGCCTATGGAGAAAATGTGGAAATAGGAAAACTGAGTAATATTTACTATTATGATATATCCAACTCAGGAAATTACAACAACTGTGTATATCAAAATAAACAAAATTGATATTTATCTCTCCTCCTAAAAAAGTACTAAAAATAATTAGACTTGGTATTTATTTGGCATTTGGGTTTAACTATCTGGTATCCCCATGTTTTGGCCCTGTTAAAAAATCCAGCACTCACTTTGATCTCACAGGAGTTAAAGAGGCATACACACACACCATCCAGTCCAAAACTGCATTAGCTACAGGGCATGGCAAAGCATGAAATAACTGCTCCAGAGTACTTCCTCATGTGGGTGTGTTAGATAACTGTCTGCTCCAACACTAAAATAAAGCATACTGAGACCCACTCAACACGGCGGGGTTCTACTCTGTTAGACTAAAAGGGCTGGTAGGATTGGAACATGTAGACCCCACAAGAACCTGAGGTTGGCTAATGTCAGGTCTTCCAACTCTGTTATACACCCCTGTGCCAAAAGACTTTTGGCTTTTGGAGTTCCAACTACAGCATCATATGCTGGCTTTAAGTTTACTTAGGCACACTCTCCCCTTTGCTTTTGTATACACATTGCAAATAGACTTTGTGCCATAGACAGAGCTGAGCCTTTTGATAGAAAATATTTTGGTTTCACAGAGAATTAAATCATTTTAATGGCAAAGTATTTTTTAAAAAGGATTTAAATTTTTTTTCTTCCTGCTGGATGATAAAAAATGTTTCATACATTCTGCTTCTCTCACTAGGCAATTCTTTTTTCCTGGGGTTTACATAAAATTAATTGATATTTTGTAATCTTTTTTAAAGTTATTTGGAAGAGTTGGGATAGGACCATGATTTCTGTTAATCATATATTAAGGAGTCCCAACATCAGTTTCACAAAAACTCACACAGATAGAAATCAGTGCTGAAAGAGATCATACACACCTGTATTGGTTCAAAAGAAAGTGATGGGTGTCTAGAAATGCATACACATACAGTACTTCATGGGGGTGGGGGGGGGGGGGCAGAGAGAATGCTAATATTCCAGCTCCATCCCTCCAGGTTAACCCTCCAAAAATGGCATCAAATGTTCCCCCATTTGAGAGTCCTTAATTTTTGGAAATACTTCAGCTCCCTATATGCTCAAATCAGAGTTTCAAGGTTTGAGATTGGGGGAGGGAGGGGGATATTTTACTACAGTGACATGTATTTTGTAGCAATAAAAAGAGTTAAAGTTTGTCGACCAAATGTTAATTAGTAGCCTGAGTTAAAAAGAGGCAGGAAAGGGAGTGGAAAACACTAAATTTCATTCCTGAACTAACAGATGGACTACCGAATCTTGACAAAATCCTACAGAAAGCCACTGTAAAGTTCCACTTAGGCCCTGGAAAAAAAACTAATAAGACACAGTGAATGGGTTCTGTATCTACACAGCCAGTTGATTATTTGCTGTTTTGGATTTAAACTGACTTGGTTTGTCCAGTGCGGAGTCACTTTTGTTGAGATGAGAGAGTTACAAGATACAGGATGTAAAAATACAAAACATAAACCTGTTGGTACCAAAAGTTGTCTACTGTCCTGAAACAGTGAATTTTTAATAAACATTTCACAAGATTTGAACCCTGGTAATGTGTTGAAGAATCTCCTGTACAATCCCAAGTGGGCTAGGAATATTGTTTTATGGACATGTGTTATCGGAAAGGCCTAATAGATTTTTTTTTAAATAGTCTGCCTTTTACTATAAAATAATTTGCTATTTAAAAAGGTGATTGTTATTGTCAAGAGATCTCCACTGATCAGCGTCCATTTTCTATAATTACTCATGGATTCTCCAGAATGTTTTATATAACTCAGGTCCACTCACTATCTGTCTTAATTTTTTTTTACCAATAGAGTAGCAGTTTTACCCTCCGACAGCACTGACAAGAGCTCAGATAAAAAGCCCATTTCGAATGGATCTATTTAACCAGCCTTTAGAACCCATGATAAGGCTAGCCTGAAAAACTCAGCAATGTTAAATGGGCTATGAAACGCAACACAAACCCAGAAAAATAATAATAATTAATCCACAGACACACTCTGTGTTTGAAATAACATATACAAAGGTTATTTATGGAATGAAAATATGGTAAATAAATAGTTACTGTTTCTAGACAAAATGGCTCAAAAGATTTCATAAATTGTTTCCACTGTAAAAGGATATCTACCTCCCCCCTCCAAATACACATACTGAAACACAAGCACAACCATGTATAAAGGGGGGAGGGCAATCAAAGATACAAACTCCCTCTTAGAAAGTTTGAATTCATATTAACCGAGTTCTGCCTCTATGATGTTACATTAAATCAGCAACATAAAAGTTTGAATATATCTCCCACTCCCTCTTAAGTAAAATAAAGAGTTAAAAAATTAAAATAAATGCTTTAAAAAATCCATCAGGGAAAAGTACATGTACGATAATTAAATTCACCTCCCCTTCTCCCTCCCCCCACCCAAAATTTTTAAAATAAAATTCCTGGCAGAAAGAGTGGAACCTGCTTTCTGTTTTTATTTAATGTACAATAAACATGGACTTTAAACTTATAGTAAATATAAAACAGAACAAGAGTCACAGTTAAACCTGGTCACCGGCAATACAGCTAAAACTCATTGGCAAATACTAACAAAAACCCATTTAGCAGTAAATAAGGAGAACATGATATATGGACGGACAGATGGAACTGCATAAACAGAAAAGAAAAAGCAGAGACCCACAGACATACGGAGAGGGCTGTTTTAAAAGAGTGAAAGATATTGATTTACTTGGAACTAGTGTTGGAAAACAAACATATTTGTTTCCTTCATTGATGTTAAAAAAAAAGTAATTAAAGTGAATCATAAGGGGGCACACCCTGAAATAAGTAGAAGGAGAAAAAACATTTGTAAAGGCTAAGGCCTTCTATAGATGTTCCAAATTTTAAGCTCGCAAAAGGGTTTGACAAACTTACATCTCTACATTAAAAATCAAGAGGGTGGGGGTGAAAGAATAAAGAAGTGTCACGGGGCTGGGGGGAGCAGGATTTTTTTTTTTATAAAAGTTGACTGGCCTACCTTGTTCCCCAGTCCTCAGTTTGTCTCCTCATAGTCGCTGTCTCCCTGGAAGTACAGTGTGAGTGGTAATGACTGCCTGCCTCCCTAATGAGTCCATTTTCCTGCTCTTGATGTTGTGTATATACACACACTGCAACCTACCTTACAAACCACAGAGACGGGAAAGGGAGAGAGAGAGAGAGAGAGAGAGAGCAAGCGACAGTGTGAGAGGGAGAGAGAGAGAAAGGCACACACAGACAAAGCCCTCCTACCAGACAGCAGACAACCCTCCTTCCCCTATCTAGCAAAATACAACTCGGCTAATGCAGCAACAGGTTCAATACTGCCAGACTGAGACAGTGTAAAAAAGGTATATAGTGCAGATCAGGATTGCTGGCAAATAAACTGTTTACAGCCAGCTGGCTCCACCTTTCTTATTTATGTTACAGAATGTTGGAATGCATTGTTTCAGACAGTCCATGTAATTATCATAAATACATTTTGTGCATATTAGCATGAAACACTGAAATGTATCAGCCATTCTCCTCCGTAACCTTATAGCTTTAACACATGCAGGGAAGGTGTAAACATATCTCTTTTGACAGGCAGGCTACACAAAGCCCACTGATGATTTTAAAGTCATGAGATCTTTCAAGAACGAAGCTCCAGAAGACAGGTTTCCCCAGACAATAGGGGAGCAGGGAAAACTGATCTGGAGGAGGAAGTCTGTTCAAGAGGTTGCTCAGTAAGCAAACTAAAAGAGAGGGCAGTTCTCCCCAACATTCTGTCCCCCCAATATATATGTATTAGTAAGCTTCTGCCCCTACAGCTATAATAATGAACTGTGCTTATGTCTGAACAGGTGCAATGCATATAGTACATAGCGTTGCAAGGACAAAAATAAATCCCTCAAGTAAAGAAATCTTTTTCCAATGGCAACCAGGCCAAGGTTATTTAAAATAAAGGTCTGGGCTGAAGCATACACCCCCAACCCCCATTTTTCCCACGGGGCGGGGGGAGGGAGGAGAAGAAATGGGGAAGAAGCAATAGACTGCTTATGTCTACAGAAAACTCAGATATTATAAAAAAAATCTGCCACATCTAGAGAAAATATATGGTTTACATCAATTCTACATGCTGGCCCTAATATTTCTTTTGTTTTCCTGGACTTCAAGAACATATACTATTGGAGAGGAAATATGGTCTTGTGGTTATGACAGGGGACTGGGCATGAAGAGGCCTCTAATTGTGGCTCTGCCACTGATTTACTCTCTGGCTATGGATGTGTCACTTCATCTCTGCCTCAGTTTCCCCATCCATAAAATGCATCTAAGTAATAATTACTCTCCTCCCAAGAGAGCTGTGAGGATTAATTTGCTTTGGCCCTCAGAGGAACATAGAAAGATAAAGTATCATTATCATTACGAGGAAGAATATAGAAGCTAAGTTCAGGAGATTTACTGATAAGCATGACAGGTTTCACAGTAACAGCCGTGTTAGTCTGTATTCGCAAAAAGAAAAGGAGTACTTGTGGCACCTTAGAGACTAACCAATTTATTTGAGCATAAGCTTTGTGAGCTACAGCTCACTTAATCGAATGCATACTGTGGAAAGTACAAAAGATCTTTGTATACACACAAACCATGAAAAAATGGGTGTTTACCACTACAAAAGGTTTTCTCTCCCCCCACCCCACTCTCCTGCTGGTAAGCTATTACCAGGGGGAGAGAAAACCTTTTGTAGTGGTAAACACCCATTTTTTCATGGTTTGTGTGTATAAAAAGATCTTCTGTACTTTCCACAGTATGCATCCAATGAAGTGAGCTGTAGCTCACGAAAGCTTATGCTCAAATAAACTCGTTAGTCTCTAAGGTGCCACAAGTACTCCTTTTCTTTTTGATAAGCATGAGTTGACCTATGTGAAACTCAGCATCTGAAGTTCACAGGGGTTTGTATACACCTATACATTTCATATCACCTTGGTAGTCCTTGAGATTCAAATCCAAAAATATAGATAGAGATCCAATTCAGGACATCAGACATAAACAGCCCTTAATATTGGGTGCAACTGTAATTGGATCCAGATCTGAACTTCTTGGTTCACTCTCATCTATGTACAGTGGATTCAAATCAGAAAAGAGATCTTAACCCCAATCATGTTTTGGAGAAATTCTAACTTGGATCTGAACCAGAGAACCAGATCTGAGCCCCACAAGCTTGAGGAAGTTTAGATCCAAATTAAGACCCTAAAATTGAATCTGAACCTCTTAAGCTTTGGGAAAGTTCAGATTTGGCTCTGAACCAGAGAACTGGATCCAAACCCTTAAGCTCTGGGGAAGTTCAGATTTGGCTCTATATTAGAGAATTGGATCCAAACCCTCTCAAGTTGATGGAAGTTTAGATCTTAATCAGAACTAGATCAGAACTTACTGCATCTTTTTAGAATTTCTGATCTGTATCCAAATTGGAAAAACAGATCAATTTCCCTCAAGCACTGGGGAAGTTTGGATCTGGATAAGAACTGAAGAGCTGGATTTGATTCCCCTCTAGCTTTGGGAATGTTCAGATCCAGGTCTGAACAGAAGCCCCAGAAACAAACCATGAAAATTTGACTGAAGTCTTGATCTAGATCAGAACTACAATACCTGATCTGAACTCCCCAAAGCTTTGAGGGTGTTTGGAGTCTCATATAAACCAGAGAGCCGGGTCCAAACTTTCTCAAGATATGAAAGAAATTGCATCTTGAGCTGAACTGGAAGTGATCTTCCTGAATCTTTGCAAAATTCAGCTCTGTATCTGAGTCCCCTCAAACCGTAGGGAAGCTGAGATCCGGATTTTAACTTCTTAACCTGGGATCCTTTATAAGATGGATCCAAACTACCCCATCTTTCCAATCAGACACCTGCTGGGAATCTGGAAAAGTTCAGCTCTCGATCCAAACTTTGCAACACAGGCCCATCTCTACCAAATCTTAAAGCAAAAATCTGCTAAAACTGTCCGAGAAACCAGAGTAAGAATCAAGAAGAATCTGTTAGTTATCTTCCCCATGCAGAGGCAATTTGGAAGCTTTCCCCGCAGGCCGAGGCAACTAAGAGTATGTGGGAAATGGTGTCCCTGGGGGCATAGGCAGTTGTGTGCCTGGTTGTAATGGTGGTGGGCTGAAGGCAGAGACAGCTGTCAGATGTGGTGTATATCTCTCCCCTTGAGTAGAAATAGTTAGGAGATGTGGGGGGCACTGTAAGTAGTGGCAACTGAGGAGAAAAAGATGCAGACTTTGCAGATCCCTGGGGCTAAAATCCGCTGCTACCACAACACCACACAGCCCTGTAAATTCTGTCCCCTCCAGCAAACCGCACATGGAGAAGGAGCAAGCTATCTTGATTCACTAGTGTTAATATCACAATCATGATTCACATGCATCGGAAAACAGGCAAGGTCTTCCTCCCTGACCACTGCGATCTCAGCCTAACTGAGGTACAACATAGAAACCATGAGCCTGATTTTCCACTATCTTGTAACTCATGCAGCTGGCTATTTAAACCTATCCAAAAACACTACCAGCGGTATATGAGAATGGAGGATTTTGATTGGTGGTGTTTTGCAAATGTATAAATGATAGCACAAGATGCAAAGCTCTGGGGAATCAGGCCCCATGAGTCTGAAATTAAGATGATAGAGTGATAACTAGAAGACAATAACAATCCTTTATGCTTGTGTGGTGGCTTCCATCAGAGGATCTCAAGATACTTTACAGACATTAGTTGATTTAGCCTTACAACCCTCCCGGGATATAGTGAAGTACTATTATTCCCATTTTAGAAAGGACAGAGAGTCATATTCATCCCTGGTGTAACTCCATATGGTTTATGGAAGTTGAGAGAAAAATGTATTACATTAAATTTATACATTTATAACATTAGGCATCTAAATCCATTTTTTTTTGGTACCTAAATAAAAATAGGCTGATTTTCAGAGCTGCTGAGAACCAACAGCTTCAAATGAAGAAAATGGGAGCTGCAGGTGCTGAGCACATCTGAAAATCAGGCCATTTATTTTAGCTGTCCAACTTTAAGCCTACAAATTTGAAAATGCTGCGCTAAGTCACCTAAAAAATCAGTGGCAAAGCTGTGAAAAGAATCTGGAAGTCCTGACTTCCAGGCTGGTGCTCTAACCAGTACATCATGCTCTATCCTTCTCTCCTCCTTAATCTCTGTTGCCTTTCCCGTCCAGGGCTGGGTTTTTTTGGGGAGCTGCAAACTAAGCAGCTGCAGGAGGATGGCATCTCCAATAAAGCCTTAAAATTAATGAAATAATGACAGGCTCCTAAAGGTGGGTAAGGAATCACAGTGATGCACACAGCAGGGGCCCCATCTACAGTTCTTTGAAGGAGCTGCAGAAGCCCTAAGAACTTGCTGATCTTCGTTAATAAGGGCGAACCCACCAGAACCGACGTTGCTGTGAAAGCTTCTTTGCTTACAAGGGACAACATTCTGCATGGCAGGCAGTCGGTGATGGAAAGAGCATATTTCAGTGCCAAAGAATATGTTCTATGGTATGTTCCTCAGTTCTCTCCTTTTAAATCCCTTTTCTATTTCATACTCCCATGCTCACTGTCATGGTATGTTAGGACACCTCTTCTAAGCAGCAACAGTTGGAACAGGAGGCATAGTATGCTAGAACTATGTCTAAAGGTATAATCCTGCTCCCATTTAAATTGATAGGAGTTTTATCAGTTATTTTAACTGAAGCAGAATTGAACTCGAAGTGAGGACACTGATCCAGGGATATCGGCTCCATGAACTATCTGGTTGTCTTGCTCATCCTTGTGATATGTCAGAACATCGCACTGACAACTGCAACTGCACCAGTGCATCCTCGTACTTCTCTGAAGCACTTTTTACCAGAATGCCCAGCATTGCTCCTGGAAATAGGAGCTTTTGGGCAATTTCCAAATGCAACTGACCCAGAGCAGCCACAACACTTGGGGTCTCATTTTGGCTGCTGTAGGTAGGCTATACTGCTTCAGCTGGTCCTGAGTGAAAGACCTCGCCCCAGGCATTGCAACCAACTAGTACAATTGCTTCTGTGAGTTGACACAAGGTGCTATACAAGGTGTTACAAGTTTGTTTGTTGCAGCACTCTTTCATTTAATATAGACAGACCCTAGAAGCACTAAGAACAATATGTCTGAACCCTATTAGAATCATAGAATCATAGAATATAAGGGTTGGAAGGGACCCCAGAAGGTCATCTAGTCCAACCCCCTGCTCGAAGCAGGACCAATTCCCAGTTAAATCATCCCAGCCAGGGCTTTGTCAAGCCTGACCTTAAAAACCTCTAAGGAAGGAGATTCTACCACCTCCCTAGGTAACGCATTCCAGTGTTTCACCACCCTCCTAGTGAAAAAGTTTTTCCTAATATCCAATCTAAACCTCCCCCACTGCAGCTTGAGACCATTACTCCTCGTTCTGTCATCTGATACCATTGAGAACAATCTAGAGCCATCCTCTTTGGAACCCCCTTTCAGGTAGTTGAAAGCAGCTATCAAATCCCCCCTCATTCTTCTCTTCTGCAGGCTAAACAATCCCAGCTCCCTCAGCCTCTCCTCATAACTCATGTGTTCCAGACCCCTAATCATTTTTGTTGCCCTTCGCTGGACTCTCTCCAATTTATCCACATCCTTCTTGAAGTGTGGGGCCCAAAACTGGACACAGTACTCCAGATGAGGCCTCACCAATGTTGAATAGAGGGGAACGATCACGTCCCTCGATCTGCTCGCTATGCCCCTACTTATACATCCCAAAATGCCATTGGCCTTCTTGGCAACAAGGGCACACTGCTGACTCATATCCAGCTTCTCGTCCACTGTCACCCCTTGGTCCTTTTCCGCAGAACTGCTGCCTAGCCATTCGGTCCCTAGTCTGTAGCTGTGCATTGGGTTCTTCCGTCCTAAGTGCAGGACCCTGCACTTATCCTTATTGAACCTCATCAGATTTCTTTTGGCCCAATCCTCCAATTTGTCTAGGTCCTTCTGTATCCTATCCCTCCCCTCCAGCGTATCTACCACTCCTCCCAGTTTAGTATCATCCGCAAAGTTGCTGAGAGTGCAATCCACACCATCCTCCAGATCATTTATGAAGATATTGAACAAAACCGGCCCCAGGACCGACCCTTCGGGCACTCCACTTGATACCGGCTGCCAACTAGACATGGAGCCATTGATAACTACCCGTTGAGCCCGACAATCTAGCCAGCTTTCTACCCACCTTGTAGTGCATTCATCCAGCCCATACTTCCTTAACTTGCTGACAAGAATACTGTGGGAGACCGTGTCAAAAGCTTTGCTAAAGTCAAGAAACAATACATCCACTGCTTTCCCTTCATCCACAGAACCAGTAATCTCATCATAGAAGGCGATTAGATTAGTCAGGCATGACCTTCCCTTGGTGAATCCATGCTGGCTGTTCCTGATCACTTTCCTCTCATGCAAGTGCTTCAGGATTGATTCTTTGAGGACCTGCTCCATGATTTTTCCAGGGACTGAAGTGAGGCTGACTGGCCTGTAGTTCCCAGGATCCTCCTTCTTCCCTTTTTTAAAGATTGGCACTACATTAGCCTTTTTCCAGTCATCCGGAAACATTACTTCTAGTTACATAACATTACTTCTAGTTAGCCCCTGCCACAGCATACCCAGGTCTCCTGGACTCCCAGGGTGCATCACACCATCCTGCTGCCATACTGTCAGGATTGGTGATTCAATTGTCTCTATCAATCAATGTCCTGCAGTGTGTGTGCAACTTTGTTCAAATGTAATGAGGAAGATGCCAATTAAAAAAGCACAAGAGCCCTGCAGTTCAGTAGCCCGATTCAAATTAGATACCTGTATGAAGTGATTAAAAAACAGGTTTTCTAAACTTGAGGATAACAAGAGGACAGTGTGTTTAATTTATATCAGCAGGGGTCAACAAAAATCTAAAAGGACTTTGCAAATGCTTCTTATCCCTGCAGAACTGCTGTTGAGGATGCACTGAAGACAGAAGGAGAGAATTACAATGTGCTTTTGATGTGCTGCACAATGCACAGCATCTCAATAGTTCTCCCATCTCAGTAGTCATTACCGAAAGCCAGACCCACTTCAACAAAATAATACTTTCTACTAATATAGCAGCTTTCATCCACAGATCTCACAATGCATTACAAGACACTAATGAATCTAACCTTACCACTCCCTCGGTTAGGAGGGCTGTTATTATTCCCATTTTACAGACAGCAAAATGGAGGCAAAAAGAGCAAATTGCTCACTGAGACCATAACTCAGATGTTGGACTCCCAGTCCCATACTCAAACCATTAGAGTACACACCCTCTTTGTATCAGGAACAGGATCTCAATTAACTCAGTCCATTGACAAGAGTGGAGTCACAGCTTCTAAACTGTTGCTGACTTCTCCTAATATTATTTAATCAAGTGTCCTGTCAAATATTATGGACCAGATCCTAAATGGGGGAAAGTGACATAGCTCCGTTAACTTCAATGGTGCTATGCCAATTTACACTAACTGAGGATCTGGGTCCAAGTCATAATGTAGTACTGCATCATAACCCACATCCTATATGATCATCCTTTGCTATCACGTGACCTCACTGCATGATGATGGCATCCATATGTCAGGATGATGTGTATATTTGCATCACCACTGTGAGGTGACATTGCTCCCCTAAAAGAAGATACGGTGTACTGTTATGACAGAGAGTTGTGACTCTCAGAATCACTGAAAGCTAGTTTACATTAGGGATTTTTGCACCTGTGTAGCTCTACCAGTGCAAATCCCCACTGTTTCAGCGGGTGTCGTGCATCTATGCTGGGGGCCTGCACCAGTAAACCTTATATCAGTGCAGAAAGCCCTAATGTAGACAAATCCGGAGTGATGACAAGTGAAGATGCAACTTCACAACAAAATGACACTTTACTACACTACCAGATCAGAGAACAATACAATGAATATGCTCTATTCAGCCCCTCGACACTAAACACACACACACACACACACACACACATTTGGGGTCCTCATTTCTTTAATTTTTTTAAATAAATAAATCGCCTCCGTCCCTTTATTGTGCTACAATTATTGGCACCTAGTAAAGCCCGTAGCATCCACTATCTAATTATGCATCTGGTTTTTCTGCCCATCCGCTAAGTTTACGGGGTGCTGGACATTACCTTTATTTGCACCAGTGGACAATTCATGACCAATTTAGCTGTTCAGCTACTGTATAAGACCCACTCCCACGCAGTACAGTTACAATGCAATGGGATCTTGTTACATAGCCTAGTCCATTGTGCAAGGCACCTTTAGTTATATAATTATATGGTTCCCAAAGGCTACCTATAATTGAATTATAGGGTACCTCGTGGCATTTCAGGCAACATTTAAAGGACTATGAAATTTGAGCAGTCCTCTTGCCATCTGGAACAAGAATGAGACACCCCATGATTCAATTATAAATACCCTCTGGGAGGCACAGAATAGACTATGAAGTGGTTTTACAAACTAAAAATATTCTATTTTTTAAAAAGGAAAACACTGTAATGAACTGGTTAGTACGTGCATTGACCACTGTCTTCTCCTGGATAGAATCTGAATTGCTTAACTTTGTGTCAGAGGTTCTATACTACTATTAGAGATTCTCCTTTGGCTCAGGTAGTAGGGCCTGTGCAGCCTGTCCTTATTGTCACTCAGAGGTTTCTGGTGGCCATTGCATAGAACGTAGTGAAAACCATGGACTCCTAAGTAGGTATAGAGTTATCATATTCTTACTGTATTCACATCAAATTATAATGAACACTATTCTCTACTGCAACTGCCTAATAAGTATGGGCCAGATCCTTCAGTGGAGCTGCACTAATTTGTAGCAGCTTAGGAACTGACCCTAAGCGTGCAAAAAAACAAGAGAGACACATCACGAGCAAAGGCTTCGGAGGCTAGGATTTTGATTCCCCTGGTGTAAGTGAGGGAGTTTTTTCTCAATAGTGTGTAAGCCTACACCCAAGTCACATGAAAAACAGTTGGGCCAACATTTTCAAAAGTGGTCATTCATTTTGGATGTCAAATTTGAGACAATGAGGATCTGATTTTCAAAGTTGTTGAGCATCCACAATTCCAGCTGAAATCAATGAGAGCTGTGGGCGCTTACTATGTCAGAAAATCAGGCCCACATATGTAGGCACCCAATATTAGTGGCCTCTTTTGGAAAAACTGACTCTGATGTGGATCAGAACACGGAAAGAAAAATAAATAAATACATTCACTTTTTTTTTTAGATTTACCATTTCACAGAGTAAGTACAAGAATATCTATGTAGAAAGGAGAACTTGGCAAAAAAAGACAGTACTGCCAACTCCAAGCATTCAAAATTAATAGGTCAAAACCCCAAATCATAAAACTAAAAATTATTGGACTTCTGGGTTTTGAAGCTTTAAGTGCACTTGGGTCAAGTTTTCACGCTTTTGTATAGAACTAGGAGGACTAGAAACTTACCTTTTACTAAAGTGAGTGCTCACATATTCACTTGACTCCATGACCTAGGGCTTTAAGAAAAACATCAAATATCACGACACTTGTGAGAAAACTGGGAGAGTTGATGACAACAGTGAAAAGGAGCAATATTGGGCCCCACTACAATGCTGATTGCTGCCCCATATAAATCCCTGAGCTGTCCAGGGAAGAATTTTCCCAAGCACAGGCACGGTATAAGCCTGCCATATGAAACCTAGCCCTGATGATGGGACAGGCCTGCAGCATGCAGCCATAAGGTAGCCTGGAATCAGGAAGTCACAAACATGTCATAGACACCTTTTTCCTCACCTCTATGAGGTACAGCACAAAATCACATCCAAGGTGTACAAAAGTATCCCGAGGTCTGCTTCTGCTGTTCCTCAGCAGACCAAACGCTGCAAAGGGTTCTGTGGCCAGTAACAGTGCAGAGCACAGAAAGTTAACCAATTAAACTATCAAAAAAAGCTTTCTTATTATTATTATTCTGAGGAATCCACTCCAGCAATTGAATTAGAGACCTCTGCATCCAAAAGCACTGAACCAACTTATGAAGAATTCACTGTTTCACTAGTAATGCAAAAAATTAATGGCCAAATCTTGATCATCTGTTCACACTTCAGTGGGACTTCGTGTGTGTAGGTGAGCAGGATTTAGCCCTTATGATCCTTAAAGCGTCTAGTCACAAGAAAACACTGGTGAAGAAGCAATAGCTAGATGCATTAAAGCAAAGGGTTGTCCTTGTTTGAATATTTCTTGATTTTGTATAAACTTAAGATCTCATGCCTGATCTCAACAAAAAACGCAGCAAGACTGGTTCCAATTAGAATTTAGTTCTTTGCCTGGAGGTGAATATTTTTGGATAGTTTGAACACAGTTTGTTCAGCTGTTTTATAGTATCCATTTGGAGGTACATTTTTTAAAAAAACCTAAATATTAATTGAAATTATTTTTGGTGGCGAGAGAGGGAGTGTGGTTTTTATTATTAAAAGCCATGCAAATTAAAATCAAAAGGCTATGTTAATTCAGATTTCAACTACACAAGAGTCAGAGTTCAGAGGCCTGATTCCGCAAAAAATCAGAGGAAACTCCACTGAAGTCAGTAGAGTTATATCACTGTAAACCTGGTCTAAATGAGATTAAAATCCAGCTCAAGGTTCCTAGAGAAAACTCTTCCCCTTTGCATACATTGTATTCATTACTACAAGGTCTTTCATTACAGGAGCACACAATACAGGTTAAGGTGTCAGTGTTTTCAAAATGATACAATGGAAAAGAACGACACTATATTCTATATTGCTTTTCCAGTCAGGCTTTGCAAATACACTCAGTTGTATACATACTGGTGTGTACAACAGCATTTTTTATTACTGCATAAATGATCTATGATCACGTAATAAGAGACCTCCATTGTAATAAGTCTATGGAATTAAGCACAATTAAGTTTGCAATTGCTGGGGGAACTTTAACTTAATTTCTTGACTTTCAGTCTTTAAAATACCAACTATAATGTTGCATTCATTTTTGTTTTTTGCTTTTAATTTGTTTAATTTCCAAATTTCACCTGCTTTGAGGTCACACTCAAAGCATTCAATAGATTGATAAAAGGCATTTTATATAACAGCTACATTGCCAGCCTCCTATTCCACCTGCTGAGTTTTACTGCAGTTTACAGTGAAGTCAATGGAGCATTAGGATCTAACTTGTATATCTGACACCAGTGTGCATTTAACTAGATATACCTGCTACATTAGGTAGCAGGAAGTAGGTTAAGGACATAACTCAAAACAATTTTGCAGTTGCCTGAGAATTAATGGACATCACCTCTACCACACTATCCTAGCCTCACACATTTGAGGATCATAAATAGAATAGACCTCAGGACTTTCAGTTTAAAAAACAATGGTGCTCCCACTTGAGCTAAAGGCAAGTCTCCATTAGCTGCACAAGTATTAAGGCTTACATCCTTCATGTGCAGCCAGGAGATGGAAACAAAATCTCATCCATTTCTTCAGGTCTAATGTTCTCTCAAATAAAGCATATAAGTTCCACACATATATTCCAACCTATACGACACATAGCCATAAGTTAGGCAGAACTCATGCTCAAAATCTGGGATTTCCCAGGCTTCAAATAAACAAATAAATAATGCACAACAATCAAACACAAGTTGTAACACACAAAGACATGCGGAAGTGTTGCTTATCTATCTGAAATACCGTAAACCCTCACTGCAGATAAGTGTATCAATAAGAATTTTTCATGTTATCCATTCACTATTTAAAACAAACACAGGAAAGGGGAGTCCAGGGGTCACTGGTCAAAGTTAAGGGGCGATACTTTCTTAAACTCCACTCTCAATCCAAGCTCCAACCAGTCACGATGCCAAAATGTGATCACACTTGTAAAGATCTTCATAAATATGATCATCCCTTTTCTTGCTTGTGTTCTTTGAGAATCAGTGAAATAGTTACCAATTATGACATTTATATGATCACCATTAGACTTCAGAGTTAATGGCCCAGTTCACACCACCTAGACCTATAATTTCAGGCTGTCTGCAGACAGCACAGCATCAGTTCACATCCAGGTCACGCTTTAAAGCTTATATTTGTGGCCATAAGGGGTAGAGGCTTACTATTTTCTAAATCACAGCTTTAATTTTAGAGCACAAGATGGCAGCCCCCAAGCAAAAGCACCAGCTCACCAAGCTGCCAAGAGTCAGCTCCATCTGGCCTCTGCCTTAAAAAATGGAAACTCAAATTGCATCAACTCCGAGAGAAACCATAACATAATTACTTATGTGAGTTTGTGATGACAGGCACTTAAGAATACCGAAAAATCTTTGAATTACTTTATAGGCTATTCCTTTCTGACCAAGAAATGCCCATGAACAAGGCAAAAGACTTACAGGCTCTCAGTGCTATTTGCAAGGCTCAAGCTCACCCATCTTCACCTGCAACAGGTGTTCCCTTCAGTTCAACAAGGCTCATTGATTAAAACAACTCAGGATTTACAGATTTTCAAATCCATCTTCTTCCATTAAAATTAATGGAAGATAGTTGCCTAAATCCCAGAGATGGCTTTGCAAATCTCTGCTATTGTGCCTAAAGAAACATATGAGATGCTAATATTTTTCACATCACAGGAGAAGGAGGCAGAAAACATTCCTATTAAAATTGATGAGTTAGATCAAAGAATGAAATCTATCAAAAACAGATGGACAGAATGGGAAATAAAATAAGGAAGAAGAGCATAAGCTAAGTAGCTCCCCTTAAGAAGCATGAAATAACTTCCCTTAAGGGTGTATAAGAATATGTTTCCAACCTTTCTAACTAAAGCTAACAGGAGCATGGATTAAAAATATGACATTACTGAGAACAGAAGGCATACTAAGGGTCCCGGCAAAGAGAGTCTGTAAAATTGATGAGCAAATTATTATTGCCTTCACTACCCAAAATCATGAGTCTGTGGCCACAAATGACTTCACCACAGTCACTTCATCTCCATTGCAGGACTTCATGGCTGTACAGGGGACAGTCAGGATCCTTTGACTCCAAAAGCATAGCCCACAAGTAGTTGAGCAAAGGTGCTACATGCACGCTACCTTGCACCTATTTAGTCTGAGAGTCGCTATCTTATTATCAATGAAAGAGAGCCAAGAAGAGCAATAGGCAACTGGAAGAACTTCACATGAACTGATGGCAGATGAGAATAGAAGTAGTCAAATACTGAAGGCAGCAAGATTGGTGCAATTTGGATAACATAAAACATTTTTCTTTCTAAGATGGAACCCTCTGATGCACAGCAGGTATAAGGAGACACAATTAAAAAAATCCCTAATAAAAGATGGGATTGATGAGATGGTGCAAAGACAGGCAAAACTGCAGTACATTTATTCTGTTATATCAGATTTGCATCTAACCTGCTAGCAAGAATGCAAACTGACAAGGAGTATTGCAACTCTAGAAAATACAATTATTCTAGAATGCTTTTCTACAATCTGATGGTCCAAAGGGATGTAACTGTAAAAATAGTGATAAATTATTGCATTTTTGTTGCTGTTATTTATAGCCAGTTCAGCAAGGAATGTGATATACATTTGTATTTGAGATATATTTTCATATATAACAACAACCCAAATGGGATTATTGCAAATTTTCTCTTTTTTTAATGCCTGTCACTCTGAAGCATTGATATGAACATAACATATATTAGAAAGCACTTTGATACTAGAAACATTTGGCTCCAATTTTAATCTGTGAGCGAAAAAAAAATAACCATTCTAAAAAGTTAATAGAGAAATGATGAGAACAACAGGATTTTTGTTCCTTTTAGGAAATAGTAAAAAATTTATCAAATTGCATAGAAGCCTGTGTGGGAATGAATGGTGTCACTGATGACTGGAGAGAGGTATATGGATAGTGAACAGAACCATTTGTCACTGGATGTTGTGGATAGGCTAATGGGTGTAGATGTGAACAGGTATGACTGCTTGGTTTTCAAGGATCTAGAAACTTCTGGTACACGGCAAGGACATTTGATAGTGAGGTTCTATAGAAAGCTAGCTAGCTCATCTCACTTTTCATTCTTCACAGCACTGAATTCACAAGACAATTGTTTCTCATTCTAACTGTAGTCAATAAGAAAGATTCTGATCAGTGCTACAAACTGTGTTCAGGGTTCAAAATTAGTGTATGGAATGGACTCACCATGTTTAAAGTTAAAAGAAGTGACAGGAAACAAGTGTCTGAATGGACTGACATAATGAAAAGAGATAATTCTTGTAAAGTAACATGTAAACATTGTCAAGAAGTGTTAATGAGCAAGATAGGACAGATTTATGCTCATCTCAAAAAGTACAGAAAATTTGCTTCTTCAGATCCTCGAAGATCAGATATACCTTTGATGAGTTTGATGATCCTGAAAGTGATTTTCAGTGCTATCATCATCATTGAAACGTAGCTGCAAAGTCAATTTAAGCCCAACCCTCCTACTAACTTTTCAACATCAGCTATCTTAGTTTGTCTTCAACACCCTAACAATTGCAAAGATCAGTAAGTGATTATGCCATAAAAACAACTTGAACTTTATAAGAAATATGCAATCTTCTTTTATATTAACCATTGCCTTCACTGCAGCAATTTAAAAAACTGACTGAAGCACTGCATCAGACAGCATTAAACTTGGAGGTCCACTACTAGATGCTCAAATGAAATAATGGGTGGGGGGGAAGGAATTAAAGGGAGAACTAAAAGAATCAACAATGACATTAATGCAAGGTGGCTAGGTGAATAAAACAAGTTACCTAATAATGGCTAAAGCATCCACACAGGGAAATATGTGCTATTGCATAACACCGAATTCTACATCAGAAATTAAAAGCACAAATATTGTGATGAAGTTGCTGAAGACGCCATCCAAGAATGCAGGGAAAAGCATGACAAGGAGATCTTTGCTATTTGCTCAGACTACAGAAATAAGATGAAAAGAAGAGAGAATTTCTCAAGTGCAATCCTCTAGACTTTTGATGTTCCCTACTGTATTTCAACATCGAGAGAGAAAAAAATCTAAGAGTCATAAATTACATTCTGGAAGTTAAAAATTCTTCAGAAACCACCATCTACTTAACTGACTGAGCAAAAAGAGAGGACCGATGCCCCCATTCCCCAGTAACAACTCTCAGGAAGATGTGCCTCCACATTTGCATCAAGTTACAAGTATGGTGAAATTTGCACTGCCAAGGAGGATTTTGATCAAAACACAGCCTGCATGATATACAGCAAGAAACTTTAAAGAGAGGCACTACATTTACAAAAGACTTAGATTACAGGCCAATGATACTATGGTTGGAACCTCAGTGGAAGTGTGGTTTGATCTAATTAACAAAGAACTAAAACCACAGAAGGACAAAATAAAAAGTTATTCAATGGCCCTTTGGAATCTTTCAATTTCTTAGCTGACATGACTGATCCCAACCAGAAAGGTAAGGGGTAAAACCCAGAAAAAGATGAAGAGATTGATCAAACATATTCCTTGCCTTTCTTATACCCTGAAAACCTAAATCTATCCTAAATCAATATTTACAAAGTAGGTTGTGTCAAGGTTTATTTAATTAAAACGAGCCTAAATACCTTTGGGGCTCTGGGTCTAAAAGACTTTCATTTATTTAGTAGTAAAAGATGGGCTTAAAATTACTTTTTAACTGAGAAAAATATATAACAGAGAAAGTTTGTAATTTCTGTAGAATTTCAAGTCAAACCCAGGATTATATACATCTTTGGTAAATTGTGCATCATTGCTAATTTTACAATGTAAAAAATAAAATAAAAGTAAATGAGGAAAGAAAGTGATATAGATTGATTTGTGTATCTATTAATATTATACATGAAAAGAAAAAGAAGAAAAGGAAAATAAACACTATGTAATCCAGTTTTGATGAAAGCTGGACAATTTGGAGACCAATAAAGTGAGTCACGGTGACTGACTCAGCATGACAACAGGAGCTCATTCTTGCACTTTGACTGAAGAAAACAAACAGTCAATGGGTTTAAACTTCAATCTTTCTTTAAAAAAATCACTGAAATATAATATTTCCACCATATTATTCTCCTTTCTCACGTCTCCCTTTAGGCCCTGTTGTGTCTCCAGAACATACTGAATTTAATAACTGCCGCACAATTCAACTAGCATTAGATCCAACACACACTCAACCCTTGGATGTGGCATACTATAAAATTAACTCAAAGGGGTGGAATCTCATTCCACTTTTAAGTTTCTACATATTTATATTTCACATGTGGTGTTTGCTAGGCCACTCACAGAGGGACTGTAAGGCATCTCAGCACATGGGGAACTTTTGAAAAGTCTAAGTGCAGTCAAGGACACAGTAGTCTCCCCGACATGGGAGATTTTGTACTCCACGTATTATCAATACGATATACTTGCTGCCTGGTAAATCCACAGTATCGCTCAGGGCCAGCTTCAGGCACCAGAGAAGGAAGCAGGTGCCTGGGGCGGCCAATAGAAAGGGGCGGCACTCTGTCCATGATTGGGGCAGCATGTCTGTGTCTTCGGCGGCAGGTGCTTCACTCCCTCTCTCCCTCTTCGGTGGCAATTCAGCGGCAGGCCCTGCTTCTTCATTTTTTTTTCTTGGCTGCTTGGGGCGGCAAAAAAGCTGGAGCCAGACCTGGTATTGCCTACTCATGGATTTGGCAATTGTATGATGGCTGAATTTATCTAAAAAGCTAGAATTATAGCTAGAATTTTTCTGTCCTAGTTCGTCTCTAGGAGCTTGAATCTACAAGATACTGGGCACCTCCCTGAGAGGGACTGAACTGTCTCAACTCCCAGTGAAATCAGTGGTGGCAGAGGGGGTACAGCACTTCAGGCCCCCTTTCAAAACTGGGCATCAAGGTTATTTAGGCTGGTGTAACTAATACATGCCTGAGATCTCTGATGGATGGGATCACATGAGAATTTTGTCTGCATATTGTATTCTCTCTCGCACGTATGCATGACATCTGCAGAGCAACATTCTATAGATGCATTTGTAGGTCCATAAGCCATTTCAAGGCCTCCACTGTGACATTCTGGATATCATCCAATTCACCTTTGAATATATATTTGGGGCACTGCTTTATGATGTGTTCAATGTTTAGATGTTCTCATTGCAGTCACACAAAGGGGGTCTTTAATTTTCTATTTGTGCATCACATAGCTGCAAATTCCATGGTTTGTTTGGATACGGTTCAATATGGTCCAAAGTCTGTGTGGCAGGTTGAAACCTGCGGGGGGCAGGAGGGTGGCTTGTTGGGTCAGTAATAGTGTGCTTGTTTGGAACAGTAGATGGGGTCCACACACTTTGCCATTCCCTGTCTGGATCCAGAGACATGATGCAGTCACATGTGGTCCATTGTGGTTTTTGAGATTTCAGACATTGTTGGGGTATGTTATCCATAACCTTCCACATGGGAAGTTCTGGGTAGTCATCAGTGCTTTTAAGTTCTCGTGCTTTGGCTATATCTCACTAGATAGCTGGAGATTCAATGTTTGCTAATACAGAAAGCCACGGTAGAGGTATTGATTTTAAAGTTCCTGTGATGATTTGGGTGGTCTGATTCAGCTGTCTAGCCACAAATTGGGTATGGCAGCTTCTTGTCCACACCGGTTTATGCGACTCTGCAATGAGTATACAGGGCCAAGGCCAATGTTCACAGCATCGAGGCTGTTGATCCTCAGCTTGTTCCCGCTAGCTTCTGAATTACGTTGATTCAAGCCTTTGCTTTAGAGGCTTCTTTCTTGAGATGGTCATGAAAGGTCAGTATGTGGTCAAGAATGACATCGAGATATGTTGACTTTGGGTCATAATGCACTGTTTCACCACAAAAATCGACAGAGTGATTTGTGCAATTCTGTTGTCAAGGTGGAAAATAGAGACTACTGATTTGCTTGGATTTGGTTTCAGCTGCCACTTTTGGAAGTACTCCTCCATGATTTTAAGGTCAGAAGTAAGAATCACTTCAAGATCTTTAAAGCTACAGGCCTGCACTATGAGTGCCAAATCATCAGCATACACAAACTTCTGTGCTAGCATTTCAGGCATATCATCCAGGTATACATTGAAGAGTGCTGGCGTGAGTACGGAGCCCTGTGTTAGCCCACTATTCAAAGCGTGCAGCTTGCTGGTTTTACCTCCGAGGTATATGTGCATCCTTCAGCTGCCAAGCATACAGAAAATCACTTTGGCCAGTTTCAGTAGCAGACCATCCTTCCAGATTGTGTCACATGCCGCTGACAGATTGATGAAAGTGGTACTGGTCTTGACTTTTCGCTGGAATCCAGCCTCGATGTTTGTAGTAAGGGCCAGGTCCAGGTTGCAGTAACTTCTGTGCAGTCAAAAACCAATTTTCTCCCAGGGTAGGCTGGCGTCCACAGTGAGCCCAATTGTATTATACAGTAGATTCTTATTATTAAAATATGGAACTGTCTCAGAGGGAAGCTTACCTGTTGCACAAATATATTATAAAATGCACAATAGTACAAATTGCAAAACTTTTTTGTGGTTGTTTTCCTCCAACATTGCCAACTCTTACAATTTTACTGTACAATATTCAGTGTTTTTTTCTTAAAGCCTTGTCCCCTGGAGCCCTGCAGGTATGTGACAATCTTAGCTTTCTTTTCAAAACAAATTCTGATACTCTTTAACATTTTACTGAATACAAATTGTAATGTGCTACAATACTGAAAACAATTGTTTTTTTTTAAATGAACTCAAAAGTAACATGAAAGGTCCATATTTGTTTAGGCAGCTAAAATATCGCCTGTTACTATAACCTTTTAAAAAGCATCTTTTGCCAAATGCAACTATCCCACATCAAAAATTATGCAAGGAGGGAGAAGGCTCTAGTAGTTAGAATACAAGACAGAGAATCAGGAGATCTGGATTTTATTCTTGACATTAACTTACTGTGTGACCTTGGGCAACTCACATAACCTCTTTAAGTCGCAGTTTATCTAACAGTACAAGGGGGCTATTTCCCTGTTTCACAGAGATGCTGTATGACTTCATTAATTAATGCTCATAATCCACTCAGATCTTCATATGAAAGATGCCAGAGAAGATCAAAGCACTATTAACCTCAGGTGCTAAAATATGACCCTGCTCTTGTGTGAAACAAGCACTGAAATACCTGTAATTTCCATGATAGTCAATATGCCCAGTACTGTTCACAAATGATGAGAGCTAGCCAAAGAAAATAAGTGTCTGGTCATCAGACTAAAAAGAGACACAGTTTTACTAGTTCCAATCTAAATGGTAGAGATAATCAATAAGAGAATATCAGTGTCCACAATGAAACCCATATTAATTATGAAGAGAGTTATGAAATAAATTAATCATTATTATAACATTCGCTGTAGGAATTTAATTGCATGGGCCAATTCTACATGACTCTTATGATGCTTGAGGTCAAATATGCTGAGTTTGAAATAAACTTTAATCTGCTCTGACCTAACATTGTATAAAAAACTTCACATAAGTTTCATAATTCTGCCCAAAATAACAACCCACCCCTCCGTACTAAGTGTGTGTGGTCTGATATGCCACGCTGAAAATAGATTTTGATGTCTTTCTTTTTTTAACTGGTGTCATAGAAAAATTATATACACTGCTTAAAAGACAAAATTAGATATTGTAGATAACCAATATATTTTTAGGATTACTTGGTGCAACTGTTTCGAAGTAATCACTCTTCCAAATAAACCCAGCAATGTTTACGGAAATAAAGAAACAAATTACAACAATTTTAGGTAGCATACCACAGTCAAATAAATTGTGTTTTCTAATAAAACAAACTGACAGAAACACTAACAGAACTTAACCCATGGTTACTAAAAACAAAAAGCTCAGCAACTTTCAATTCCAAAATCACAGAGTTCTGCTACTTGATGTAAAGAATCATCTTCATTAGTCAACTTTACTATTAACCAATCAATCACATGGTCCCTTTAGAAATTAAATTCTCTAGGGTCAGAGACTATGGATTGAATGTTTTAAAATGCTCAGCACTGCCCTAAATCCATTCCCAAAGAAGTAAAATTCCCATTGATTTCAACAGGAGCAGAACTGGGCCAATGTTGAGCCCTTTTGAAAATGCCACCCTTTGCAGTTATTTATTTCTATGAAATACTTCACAATGTTTTGGGTACTCAAAAGTAAATAATAGCATAAAGATATAAGAAATGTTCCAGATTGTGCCCTGATATCCATTAATGGAGGGGACCTTACTCAGGTGGCCACTGATGCATCCCCAGAATACTAGACATTCCTATACTTCCAGGAACAGCATGGGCCCACTCCGCCTGCATGACCCCGCCTCCACAAGCGTGAACTCACATGCATGGTGCGTGACAAGTTATGCTGGTGGAGGCAGGGCAGCACACTCTTCAAAATGGTGGCCCCCATCCAATACCACACAAAACCGTACCTGGTTTTGTCTCAGTACCAAACAGGGGACAAATCTTACAGTAGCAGGACTGTCCGACTTAAAACCAAATTAATAGCCTACCTAGACCCTGCTCACATGGCTCTCCCATTCCCACACAGAAGGGGGGAGTCAGCCAC
Source organism: Caretta caretta (assembly GCF_965140235.1). Lineage (NCBI taxonomy): Eukaryota > Metazoa > Chordata > Testudines > Cheloniidae > Caretta > Caretta caretta. The sequence continues at coordinate 202,814,454 of NC_134206.1, forward strand.
CTCCACAGCACCATTTCCTCAGAAATGTGTGGGGTCTAAGATCCATGCAGAGGAAAGAAGAGAGTGGGAGGGCTAGGTGAGGAAATCCCATTCCCAGAGGCAGAGCTGGGATTAGGAGGGCACACACAGCCCTCTCTCTGGCTTTATGGAGATTCCCCACAAAACACCATACAACCCCAGTTATTAATTTTTCTATAGAGCCTCCCCTGGGATGTCTGAGGAGAGGCACAATGAGGGAGCCTGTAGGTGGCAGAGGAAAGAGAAAAGGACTTGCACCAGTGTGGAAGTACAGAGCTTGCACATATTCATGGGTCAAGCCTCCTGCAAAAGCCCCTAGATCATCTATGTTTGGGAGCAGGTCCCACAGCCTTTTCTTTGGTGTAGGAGGGACAATAGGACACTGGGGATATCTCAGTAAGGAGATTCTCTGTAGATTTTCTCTCTCTGTCCCCCCCCCATCCCCATGGGGTGGGGCGGGGGGACCTGGACCAATAATAGGATTAGGGTTCATAGCTTTTGTGGGATGCAGCCACTAGAGAATGACATACTCACAAACATTTAAGCAGATGTGAAATTCTCTCCAGTAATGAGAGGGAATTGCAGTGCTCTCAAAGGCTCAAAAATTAGGAGATTGGCCCCAAAATCATCAGATTGCTTTTAAGGGTTGTATTTTGTTTTTGGTCTGTCTTTTTATTATTGAGCTCCTCCTACCACCCCAATACGTATGAGTGACCATTACAGTTGCCAGCTCTTCCAGCTGTACAGAGTGAGGTAATTCTGGCCCTGCTGCAGGAGCTCTCGCAGCTGCCTGATGGAGCAGAGCTCCCAGCTTCTCCCCAAACCCCAACAGTCTAACTACTTTTGTTCCCTTCGCAGTCTAGTATTACAGGGAGAGAGAGGGGAGGGGCAGAGCCCAGACTGATCCATTTTTCACAAGAGGGGAGGAAGCAGAACTGCCCTGAGCTCCTAGGTTTTCTACTCCCTCCTCTCCTGTCCCCATCCTGTGTGAATCATGGCACTGCTCCCTCTCCCCTTCCCAAAATCTCCTTTAAACTCCTGAAAAATTTGTGGAGAGCTGTGCTTTCCTCCCACAGAATCCCTGATTGGCTGCTCTTTCCCATTAGCTGGACAACTGGGGAAGGCAGCCAATCGAAGAGAGCAGGGCTGGAAATTGTGTCAGGGCTGGAACTTCTCATGTCATGGCAAGACTAGTTCCAGCAGAGAGAAAAACTGCATTACTCAGTGAATTCACAAGGGGTGTCAACATTGGGATTGCATATACTGAGGGCCAAATCTCTGAGTTTGCCTAACCAGTTTCTGTTGTAGTTCATTTCTGTATGTTCCAAAATTCTTATGTGCATGGGCAAATTCTTATGTGCACTCAAGCATTAATTTGAGTGAAAAAATATAAATTGTGTGCACAAATCCTGAAGTTTTGATCATGTTAAAAATACATAAATAGATCACTCAAAATGATATGCACAAAAACTTGGGAGTGCAGTCTGAGATATGCAAAATAAAGGCTGGGTCAAAATTATACGGAAAAACTTGACCCTCATTGCCTAAAGAGTGACACAAAACTGAAGAGAAAAAAGAGAGGAAGAAAATGTTGTTTTAAATCTGCTTATCTTTCATGGATCTTTAGGTTTTCTCCAATGCCCAAGGAAGTGTGAAGCCCCAATGTATTTTTATGTTATATCCTCACATGTTTAAACCTATTTTATACAATTCCAACTAACTCTTTAACCCAATCCTATTTTTCTTACACAGGTGAAGCTCCTATTGAGGTCCATGGAATTTTTGCCAATGGTATCAGACACTTTAGGGGTTACACACGGAACCTATTTTTGCTTTGCCCCTCCCTTTATCCCCATTCTAATCTTGGGATTTACTCAGACTCTATAGGGGTGACAAAAATGCAGCTCTTCAACCCTTGAACTGTGGCTCAGAAAGCCTCTCTTCTCAAACTGTTCACATGCAGGTTTCTGCAACTCAGCTGTAGGAAGGCATCACAGTCTGTCATTGCTTGCAGCCATATGTACCACTTGTTGCCATAGGTTAATGAATAAAAAAGATAGGACGCAGATCTGGGGCTCTATTATTTTAGGGCCTGATCCAGGAATCTTCTAACTAAAAGCAAAACTCTCCACACTGACTTCAATGAATAGGAGTTTTCTCTGAGTAAGGACTGAATAAGGATGGCCCTAATTATTTTAACCAAAAAATTGTGTGTGACAAAGGACTTTAATATGCATGCCAATACAGTGATCTAAGACAGCAGGATGGACCTGGTCTTGTTGTCACTGAAGATAATGGGAACTTTATTGTTGAGTTCAATGTGAGCAGTATTAGGGCCAGTGTATCAGCTGTCCTGGACCCAAAGCCTAAGTTTGTGATCAATGTGAAGCAACTATATCAGAAAGTTTGGCTTTCGCTAAGCTAAGTAAATGAAGAGATTCAGAAAAAGCAGTATTATTTTTCCCTTTTGTAAACTGATTAACTACTCATTTTGGAGTCTATTCTGCCTTCAATACATGCATGAAAATCCTATTACCATAAGTGAAATTATGTTTGCAGAGGGAAGAATGAACCCCTAAAATGTTACAAGAGCAGAAAATAAAATCTAAGATCATCCAAGAAAAGTTTAAAGTGCAAATTTCTATTAACTTGATTTATTAATGCTTTGGGATTTCTTTTTTGTCCTACAACTATGTTCACTGCTTACTAAAATTCTCTTGGCAACCACATACTTCCTTGCTTCTGATCTCATCACACACACACAGATGGGTCATGCTTGTAAAATATTATTAGGGGAGGCCTGAGCACAGGTCACTCCAGAGATGTAATCAGACTCTGACAGCTTCTGTGAACTCAGACAACCTCTATCTCTGCCTCTGTTTCCTTAACTGTAAAATGGAGAGAATAATGCCCACCTCCCAGGGGAGCCATGAGGGATTAGTTAACATTTGTACAGATTTTTGAAGAGGAAAAGTGCTAAGTGTTATTACTATTTGGGGAGACAGAGATGGGAACTTCACGTGAGCCTAAATTTTATTCTCTTCCCAAAAACAAACACAACCCAGTTATAAATAGTGTTTGCAGAAATACAACAGGAGAAGTTGGTGCTGTATAACAATTTTTAGTTTTGGATTTAAAGTCTGTTTAAAAGAGAGATTTAAATATTCAAGCAGATCATTTTTTACTTCTGTAGTTCTGCAATGTACCAGCATTTTACAAGGTGGATTTTTGTTCAGTAGTGTAATAAGATGACAGTATTTACAGACCAATTCTGGTTTCCATAACAAGATCATGATTTTCTTTATTGTGATCACTGGTTAATTTATTTCTGCAGTCCATCATTTTTCTTTTGTTTAGGAGGGCCTGCATAAAAGTAAACTCTTTACAGACACTATTCAGACTGTTTTTATCAGTCGAAAAGTATTTAAAGTAGAGGAAGAATGGTCTTGTGGGGGTTCGAGGAGATCAGGGTTTAATTCTTGGCTCTGCAACTGATTCTCTAGGGAGATTTTCAAAGGTACAGATGGCAGTTAGGTGCTTTTGAAAATCTTCTTTCCCCCTCCCCCATGTGATCCTGAGCAAGTCACTGATTCTCACTGTGCCTCAGTTTCCTATTTGTACCATGGGGATAATAATACTTACTTCTTTTCCCCAGCTTTTTTGCCTGTCTTGACTATTTAGACTCTATAAACGCTTTGGGGCATGGACTGTCTCTTACTAACTTATGTACAGAACCTACTGCAGTGAGGCCCTGGTCTCAGTTGAGACCTCAAGGTGCTACTGTAATACAAATAATAAATAATGTTAATACTAGTTTAGGGGTCTGGATAGCATTAATTAAAACTGATTTCTCAAAGCCCTGGTTATAATGCTGCCTGTAATTTGGTGCTGCTAAAAACTGCCAGATTAACAGCCCTATATACCAAAACCCTTTATTTATCCAGAAGGCAGGTTCAGCTCAGGCATCAGCAGAGTAAGCTTTGCTCACATGGCACCCCAAATGTGACACAACCCTACAGAAGGGCAACTACTGACCCCCAACCCAATCACTCTGATTTCTAAATGAATTAATTTTGACCTTGTTGTACCTTTCATATCTGCATTCTGTGAACATTCAAGAGATTGAGTTTTACTGGAGCAAGTGTTCACGGAATGTGAATTTCAGAGTCATATGCATGGGCATTTACAAAAAATAAATGGTAAGTCTGCAGATGCATCTGCTCTACTGGTAGTAATGCACTCAACCATTTAGGGAACAGAAACAATACCATGCTACTTATCTGAGCAATCACAACTAAGGACAAATTTATTTTCAAATGACGTAGTGTCAAATTCTCACAGGTGAAGTGCGTGTGATCCATCCATGAAGTCAAAGAGAAAATATGTTGAACAAATGTGCATAACGAATAAATTCAAGGAAATCACAATCTGCTCTAATTTAGTCTGCAAGTGGAATGACACACAGAATTATTGGAATGCAGTTATTCACTGCACACTATTCTCTCAACTCTACTGAACTCAAATCTGGAGGGACCATGTCTAGTGATAAAAGACAATTCATGTTCCATGCCCACTCACTAATTACCCTTTAGCCTAGTACCAGTAACCAATTACAGCCAATTATGATAAGAGAGATGGAGCTTTGAATGTGGACTTAAGGAACTGGATTACAAACCAGCTATCGAATGATGATGGCTTTTGGCCACTCATTATCAATTTAGGCCAAGTGTCTATCGATGACTTAGAAGTGAAAGTCTTGATAATGGATTAACAATCGTGAGCCATTCACTTTCCCCAGTGAGCTCTTTCAAGAATATAACCAGGATCCTAGGCTCCGTGGGCCCGTTTTGTCCCTGATATAATTCCACTGAAGCCAATTGAGTTATACCAGGTACTTATTTCATCCAGTGCATATAACACGCTAATTCATATCTCTATATACTCAGCACATCCACTATTTCCTTCTTCATCACTCAGCTTGTAATCTCTACACAATCAGCCAAGTATGCAACACATGACCAGAATTCCTGCACATTATATAAATAATTCAGGAAAGTTCTTCACTCCTTGGGGAGACTTACTCACATATCACCTGATCATGGGGTTTAAAGAGATGTCAAAGAAATTCTGTGGTTGTTATAGTCCAATGATAGAAATTTCATTAATTCACGACAAAATTTTAGTATTCCCTTTGATTAGAACTATAAAATTATTTTAATTCTAGATAAATTAGCAGAAGCTGAGTTGATACCAAGGTGGATTGGTCTGAATTTGCCGGTCGAAGAATGTTATATGATGCATCTGTCACTGAGAAGCTGCTATGGTTGGATTCAGAACCAATGATGCTGTACAGTTTCACGTGGCTCTGATAACACATAGGTAAACAGCTGGATTGCTAAATCCCAGAGGTAAAAAAATCATTGATAAAGCAAATTAAACCCATGAGATTTACAATGTGACAGGAACAAAAGAAGCCCAAACGAATCCAATTCCCAATGCTCATGTCCCTGTGCCCCAGATGGCACTATTACAAGTGATTCTTGGAAAGAGCAGTAATCTTATAGGAAAATACCCTGCAGTGATGATGGTCCGTGTTGAATCTGCCAGTAGTTGCACTGATTGGCCATATTGCTGTGCTTCTGCACTAGTAACCAACCCCAGGGCCGGATTTAGGGGGAGGCGATTCAGGCTGTGGTGCCGGGGTTGCGGGGCACCAGGCTCGGGTGCTGTTTTTGCTCCTAGCAACAAAAGGGAAAATAGAATATTTGAAGTAACATGTTTCAGGTATTCTGTATATGGATTCATTTTTCACTAACCTTCTGGACCTTTGTAGAATCTCATGGAACCTTCTAGACTTTCTGAGAACTACTTTTTCCTCAAACCTCCTAAAATGTTGTCAGCCATGCCCACGCAGGCATATAAGGAGCAGGGCATCGCCAGTCAGTGATATATAAGTATGAACTGAAATGAAGTGAAAGCCCAGCTTCAATATTGTGAACCTTGTTTTATTGTGTAATTGTGAAAGTGTATTTGTGTTTTAAGACTTGAAGAGTACAAGTAGTGACTAATAAAGGACATATTTAATGAGATGCCAGAACCCCTATATACACAACAATATAAAATACATACGCATTGTTACTTCTTTTACCATGCTTAACACGTAACATTTGAGGACTTCCTAAATCTGTGGAATACAGATTTTTACTCTCCCAAATACTGTGTATTTTTCCCTGTAGAAAATAAAAGATGTCCCTGAAGAAGCCTTCAGAAGCTCAGTCTAGGAAGCAGAAAGCTCAGTTGTAATCTAGTTTGCATCCAGGGGCAAATTTGATGGGAAACAAATGGAGGTGGGGGGGAGCCAAAGATGCTCCTCATTTGGGGTGCCATTTAGTTTAGGGACGGCCCTGACCAACCCTCCCTCAAAGCACTCAGACCGTAAGCTAGGTCTGCAATCTCAGGTGACACAGCTCCAAACCTTTCCTGTCAAGCAACCTTTATATTTTACTCAGAAAGCAGAAGAAGTGATAGGACATTCCACACATGTCCAAAGGCCACTAGATTGCCACCTTCTTTGCTGCATATACCACATATATCTAGGGCAACTGAAAGGTTATTTAAGACGGCAAAGGGGAAATTAATACTCAGTGCATTTCCAAAGTAGAAACTGCGAGTTGCTGGAATCACTTATTTAAAACTTTTTCTCAAGTACAGCAAGACGAAAGTGAAGTAAAATCGTCTAGAGTGGGTTGGAAACACTCTCTCCTGAAGCCCTAAACATCACTTCTAGTGACATTAACTTGAGCTACATGTCCCATCGGAGAGTAAGTGTCAGCAAAGTAAATGCATTAGTTAAAGCTTAATAGTAGTTTAGTGTTCAATATCTTGAAATATTAAATATGTTTTTTCCCAAAGTAAACTGCTATTCAGTTTTAATGAAGGCATTAACCTGCTTGATTTGTAAGCTCCTGTGGGAAGCCAGTCTAAAATACTGTCACAAGAGGTGGGCAGAAGTAACAAGAGCTATGACAGAAAATCAAGCACATTTTAAATGTTAAAAAAGCAGCCAGAAAATAAGTCTCAATATGCTCTTGTTTTCTTTTAATTTTGTTTATTTTTTTGGTAATGTGATTTGTGCCCTTTAAAAGATGCCGATTAGGGCTGGTTATAATGTTCGTGGCAACCGTGGGTGTTGAAATCTTGGTGAGTTTTCACTAATGAGTTAGTCAACATGAAAATGGGAAAATTCAGATTAAAAATTATTTGGGTCAGAATCAGAGCTTTGAATTCAAAGCTTTGAGTTTCTGGCATCAGTGGTTTGGCTGCTTTCAAACAGAATCCACCCCTGTGGCTTTGATCCCAGTTTGAATTTCCTGGATTGACTTTGGATGCAGGATAAATCTCATGGGAACAGATAATCTTATGAATTTTCAACTAGAAATGCTAGAGATCTAGTGAGAAATGATGAGTCTCTGAGCAATTAAACTGGGTGTATACTTTCCCTGAAGTGTATATTGGTGAACTAGCAATGGAGAGGAGTTGGCTGCTTTGTTTCACGGTGGCTGTGTTTATTTCATGCTGTCAAGCATGGATTCTGACACTTAATAGTATTAATATTGCTATTTCTATTGATATAATTAGCACTGCTATAAATAGCTAAGACTGCCATAGCTAAGTATATCATTGCAATCAGCAATATCAGGGCCCCCTTTATTACACAGCAGCCTGGAAATACAAGCTGACAGATCTAAACAAGAAGACAGTTACTGAGCGATACCAGTGATTCTAATAGCCCAGTTAAAAGTGGCTATTGCTGCATGTAAGGCTCTTCTAAATAAACTAATTTATATGTGTGAGACTAAAGTTTCTCACTAGTCTCACACTTGCCAACACTTGAATGCTATAAACAGGCGACCCTGCTTTCCAGCCACATGATATGAATAACTTATATGGACTTCAGTGGAAGTTATTCATATGCTATGATGGTAGAAGAGGGGCCAGGTATGATTAGGATAGAAGTAAGGACATACCTTTAAATTCCACTGAAATACACTAGTTTAGGAGAGCTTTTTGGGAAGATAGAGTGGGAAATCATTTGCTAACTAAACAAAACAAGAAGAGGCTGATTTTCCTAAATAGGGATGCTATTTCAATCTCCCGCTGCACCTTATTATACTGAAGAATATTTAAGTGACAACCTGATCTAGTGGCCCAAATGGCTCTCCCAGCATATTTCAATGGACTCTGCTACTGCCTCACTATGGTCAAAAAGTGTCCACTAGCTTTGGAGGCATCTATTTTTGTGTCCAACATAAAACAGCTTGGGTTGATTTTAGGAGGTGCTGAATACCCACAGTTTCAAGTGGCTTCAAAAGGAGAAGTACATGCTCACTACCTGTAAAAATCAGCCTCAAAGTGTCTCAAGGTGTGTACCCAAAAACAGAGGCATCCTAAATTAACAGCAATTTTTGAAATGTTAGGGCTTTATTGATTTATCTTCTTTTCATCCTCTGTAAAAGGAGGATAATACTACAGTATGTACCTCCCAGGGAGTTTGTGAAGATTAATATTTGAACACTGTACATGTAAACTGGATCCCTGTGTTTTTATTTTTTCATACAGCTCTGAGCGTGGTTTGCCATGCAAGCTTTGAGTGTTCGACCTTTTTAAGCCAAAAGCACTAGCTGTCCAAAACTCAGAATGGGTGGGGAAGAGGTTGTGTGGGAGTTTAAGTCATTTGTTTAATAACCAGTGGGTGTGAGACATATGCATTTTCCAGTACTACAAGACAGCAAAATCAAAGCATTTTGTATTCCTTTTACATTAGGACAGGACCGTGTTGATACCCTTATCTAGCCCTTGGATAGACTGCTCAAGAGACAGAGTTGCTAGCTTCAATACACATAAACTCACAACAGTAAATTTTGTACAATACAATTCAAGGAAAACTTTGGACTATTTTACTAAGGCTATGGCTACACTTCAGAGCTTACAGCGGCGCAGCTGCACCACTGTAGCGCTGCTAGTGCAGATACTCTAAGCCGACAGGAGAGCTCCCCCGTTGACTTAATTACTCCATCCCCCATGACTGGCAGTAGCTATGTCAGCAGGAGAAGCTCTCCTGCTGATATAGTGCTATCCTCAACAGCGCTTAGATCAATGTAACTTATGTCACTGGGGGGAGGGGGGATTTACTCACACCCCAGATTGACATAATTTATATCAACCTAAGATGTAGTGTGTATACAGCCTAAATTTTTTTGGTCTAGCTCGCTTGGTATGTGGTCAAAGTTCTCACACAGCACAGTATCTCTTTCAAAAATCCTAAAACCAAATGCATCCCTTGTGTAACTCCACTGATGTCATTTAAATTACACCAGAGATTAATTTAATCTTTAGGGCCACATTCTGCTCTCTGGTGTAATGTAGACTAATTCCACCAAAGTCAATAGAGTTACAACCAGAATTTGGCCTCTAATGTCAAGCCAGAAGATCCATGAAATGCCTTCTATCTAAGGTACTTATACAATCCCCATCACCATAATATCTGAACACCTCACAATCTTAAATATATTTATCCTCAAACACCTATGTAAAGTAAGAAGATACTGTTATACCCATTTTTACAGATGGGAAATAGAGAGACTAGGTGATGTGTCCAAGGTCACACAAGAAGCCTGTGACAAAGCAGGAAATTGAACTCAGGTCCCCCAAATCCCAAGACAGCAACCTAACCCTGACCCATATTTATCATGGAACACGGAGTATTGATGATATGTACTAAGGCACTTCAATTTTAAAACAAAGCAGGGAGGACATAAGGAATCATTCCTCTTGTATATAGATGAAAAGTCAGACGTGGGTCATGTCTGTTTCTCTGAAAAAAAACGTGTATTGCAAAGGGTAATATAACTCTCCCATCTTTCCTGATTGGTCTCATCTCTGTGTCTTCCGTAGTTCTGAGTGAAGTAAGAGTACAGTACAGTCCAAGACTACTAACATATCTCCCTCTCCTGATCAATGATCAGGAGGGAGTCCACATTCTGAACATAAATCATAAATCAGGTTCCATCGGGTTTTATTCAAATTATTTTATTCAAATTATTCAAATATGCCACTAGTATTCACAAGTCATTTAGGTGCTTTTGAAAAATCCCTCCTCTACTAACCAACTTTTATTTTGGGTTGAAAACTCCAAATGTTTAGTCCCAGCATATCTTCCTCATGAAAATTACAAGGAGCTAATTTTTTTTTTGATGATGCTTCACTGCTACTCTGCATCAAGGTTCTTCAGTAAGGGAAACAGCCCAGGCTTGCTGAAGTCACCCATGTCAGTTTATGTCTAAGTCACCCATGTCAGCATCCCATTACCGACTATCCTGTAATGATATGTACACTCTTTCTATAACAGCTGACTATTTCAACAGACATTTAATTCAGGTACTATCACTCAAGCCATCCACAGCCCAGGGAAATAATAAGATTAGAAAAAAACTTTATTTTACAAAGTATGTAATTACATCTGAATCTCAGTAACTTGGACACAAAAGAGGTTAGACCTACAGCTTTAAAATCCCACCTGTGTTGAGATTTCCTGCCCCTAATCAAGCAGTCCCACTGAAATCAAGTAAGCCTGAAGAAAAGCTAGGAAAATAACCCAGAACTACTGAATACAAGGGCTGTGGTTTAACCACTAGAGAATACTATAAAAATGCTGGTTTTGTACGATGGGTGCTAACGATTATTATTAATTCTTAATCCCTACCAGATAACTCCCTACAGAAGACCTGACACCCCACTTTTCATCAAAGATTTAATAGCAAAGACAGTGTTATACGGAGGTCTCATAAGACTTTCTTACTTATACAAAATATACAACAGAATATTTCCTATACTATGACAGGTTTCAGAGGAACAGCCGTGTTAGTCTGTATTCGCAAAAAGGAGTACTTGTGGCACCTTAGAGACTAACCAATTTATTTGAGCATGAGCTGTCGTGAGCTACAGCTCACTTGCTGTAGCTCACGCTCAAATAAATTGGTTAGTCTCTAAGGTGCCACAAGTACTCCTTTTCTTTTTCCTATACTATTAAATTATTACAGATAATGAAAATAACACCATTGTTTAAATAAGTGAACAAAGCAGATTGTATGATAGAGTATACTTGATTTTTTAATCCATTTCTTCATTAAGTTATTAATTTGCAAAATAAGTAATTCAACAAACGGCTCTCTGAGTTATTAGTTTGAATTATTACATTTCTGCTGTATGTCCAAATCAAGACTAGACTGAGGTTTATGTTGAGTTGAGTTGGGTTGGAGGGAACACCCAAATCAATAAAGCCAAGAGGTACAGCTGTGGTGTTTTGCTGGGAATGTACATATTACTGGGGGCACAATTACACCAGCCCATAACCAAACTACACACATTTACATGCTGCTATCTGGACTTTGGTGCACAAATGGATCTGTGAATCTTATTGCTGTGAATAATCAAACCAGGGCATACTGCCTGATTCCATACCAAGTGGTCAAGCTGGTGTGGACAATATCCCATTTCTCTGTGAACATTCAATGGACTTATGATATGGACAAAAGCATGCAAAATTTGCAGGAGCAGCTTGTTGCAACTACCAGCAACTGGACACATAAAATCGTGACCTCATCGAAGGAGGAGAGGCAGTGTTTTGGTGGTGTCTCGGATGTTGGATCATACTGCAGTGGTCAGGACTTGGTGTTGCTGTGGATTTTGAATTGTTAACTGTACTTGTGTTACGTTGCATAGGGAGATAACCTATAAGTAATGTAATAAGCCCTCCAAACCCTGCAGTGTACTAGACAACCCGGACCCAACCTTCTCGGGCCCACTATAATGGGAAGTCTGGAACACTAACTGGAATAGGTGTGGTATGCCCGTATGAGAGAAGGTGCAGGGCACTATACTACACAAGGGACAGTGGGACAAATGGAATATCGACACCTTCCACCTTGATGCCTGGCCCTATCAGGAAATGTGTCGCCATATGTCCTATGCTTTTCCAGGGATACCTGGGCAGGAGGATCCCAAAAGAAAAAGAAAAAAAAAAGGGGTGGAGTGTTAGGATATAGATATTCAGGTCTGTCTGTAAAGGCCTATACTCTAAGAATTTAGATGTATTCTTATCACTTAGCTAGTTATAGAGGTACAAAAGAGAATCAAAATCACTGTCTGCCGGTGTAAGGCCCTTCTCTTACTGTGACAGTCTGAGGCCCTGTTCTTAGGCTAAGGCCTTTGGCTAAGCAACAGAGGCAGCCATAAGCTGGGAAGCAAATGGTCCCATCCTCACATTCCAAACTAGTCACATTGAAAGAAGGTGCTATTGGGCTCTTAGGAATACAGTCCTGTCCTGATAGTGCCTATCGCCTCCAGAGAAAGGGAAGTGCCTAGAAAATGTAAAAGGAAACTTAGTTTGATAGCATCCTGTCTGGCAAGAATTCACTTATCAATAGCTGGGATGTGAAATCCTCACTTCTGTATTGTTTTGTCATTATAGTTCCCACTTTGCTATTGTTTGTCTGTATAATCTCTGTCTGGTTCTATGATTGTTCCTGTCTGTTGTATAATTAATTTTGCTGGGTGTAAACTAATTAAAGTGGTGGGATATAATTGGTTAAATAATCATGTTACAATATGTTAGGATTGGTTAGTTAAATTTCAGGAAAATGATTGGTTAAGGTATAGCAAAGCAGAACTCAAGTTTTACTATATAGTCTGCAGTCAATCAGGAAGTGGGAGGGGGGGTTGAGGTGGGTGTGGGAGATGGGAACAGGGAATGGGAGTGGGGAAATTGGAATCATGTTTTGCTAAACGGGCAAATGGGAACAGGAAATGGGAGTAAGGAAGTTGGAATCATGTTTTGCTAAGGGCAGGAACGGGAACAGGGACACAGGTGTAAGGCTCTGTGGTGTCAGAGCTGGGAAGAAGGACACTAAGGAAGGAAACTGGAATCATGCTTACTAGAAGTTCACCCCAATAAACATCGAATTATTTGCACCTTTGGACTTCGGGTATTGTTGCTCTCTGTTCATGCGAGAAGGACCAGGGAAGTAACTGGGTGAAGGAATAAGCCCCCTAACAGTCTTCGATGCAGAAATTCTGTCCCCAGCTCCTCCACTGATTTGCTGTATACGACTGGCCAAGTATCTTCACCTAATTTAGGATCTTCTATAGCACCCATCACTTTACTATTTAAGTCCCTCCAAGGAAAATTAGATGGGCTTAGAGAAGTCCCAATGGACTTTATGAAGTCCTCTGCTCTTTTCCTTTAATCAATTACAGGGGCTCTGTCTAGATTATGGGGGTGGGGGGGGGGACGTCTTTTTCTTGTCTCTGTGACTTCTCCATCTGTAATACAGAAATAATTTCCACCTTTGCAAAGTGACTTTTTGCATGTACTGATGACAAATGTATGTAAAAGTAAAGTAAAGTATATATGTCACTGCCCTCTGCTAGATTGATTCAGAATAGTTCAACTCCATGTCATAAGCCCTCTACCACTAACAGTTATAGATTCTCTTTTAGCTTAAGTGGCAGAGACCTGTGATTTTAGAGCAGGAGGCCCCTGTGTCACAATTAAGTAATGGCGACCGTGAAATTCTAGTTGGCCACTTAATTTTACTGTATTATTAGGAACCCGGGTTAGGACTCATTTGAGGGGCATGCACTAATTTTTGGAAAGGTATGAAATATCCAAAACTTTGGCAACTTACTAGATATTAAATCACAAATTCTCTCATACATGCCATCAGAAAGTATTCTTCTGTTAGAAATCTGGGATTTTTACACCTACAGATTAAATGATTGGATTTAAAATAATGCTCAAATCTTCTGTAATGTTCTTCCTGCATTACAAATGGACTATTAAATCAGTGGAATGCCAATCAAATGCTTTTGTACTTTGAAAGAAAGGTTTAAATAACAAAAGCTGTTTCTCAGGCTTCTCTCTCTAACACACACTTAAGTCAGTGTTCTATATACATTAATTACAACGTATTTACTATCTTTTCAAGTAAGACCACAATTCAAAAGGTTTTGAGAATGTGAATTTTTAGAAAAGTTACAATCAGGGAATCTCATGAATTCTGGATCTCATTACTCAAATTTGTCGAGGAAGAATAAAATGTCCTATACTAAAGTTCAAGATATAAACAATGTTTATATGAAGAAAAAGGAATTTGTGGTATAATTGATCTAACAAGTTTGGGAGCTGGGAACTCTGGGTTCAATTCCTAGCTCTGCAACTCACTCACTGTATGTCCCTGGACAAGTTACTCATGAGTTAGGGTCAGATTTTCAAGAGATTAAGCTCAGTGGAGCTACATTAATTTGCACCATCTGAGGCTCTGATCCTCAGTATTCAAAGATACTGAGTAAAGCTGGCAGGAAAACAGAATTTCTGTCCCACACGGAAAATTTCAAAGTTCAGAAAAAATTTCATCCCAATCTGGGGCAAAAAGGGGAAACCTTAACATTTTTCAGAGGACAGAAATTCTGAAAAATTTCATCAAAACTGAAATGGAATTTTTCCTGGAAGGCTCTTGTCAATTTCACATTCTCTCTGCAGGCAGAAAGTATAACTGACAAGAGCCCTCCAGGCAACCAGCCACGATTTTGATGTTCCCCATAGAAAACTGAAATGTTCTGGCAAAACTGACATTTTCCCACAGAAAAATTCAATTTTGCAAAAAAAGGTATTTTCTATCAGAAAATTATTCTGATAGAAAATTCCCAACCAGCTCTAGTACTGAGCATCCACAGTTCCTATTAAAAAGAACAGAAGTACTTCTGGCACCTTATAGACTAACAAATGTATTAGAGCATAAGCTTTCGTGGGCTACAGCCCACTTCATCATATGCATAGAATGTAACATATAGGAAGAAGATTATATATATATATATACACACACACACACACATACAGAGAAGGTGGAAGTTGCCATACAAACTGTAAGAGGCTAATTAATTAAGATGAGCTATTATCAGCAGGAGAAAAAACTTTTGTAGTGATAATCAAGATGGCCCATTTAGACAGTTGACAAGAAGGTGTGAGGATACTTAACATGGGGAAAGAGATTCAATCTGTGGAATGACCCAGCCACTCCCAGTCTCTATTTAAACCAAAATTAATGGTATCTAGTTTGCATATTAATTCAAGCTCAGCAGTTTCTCCTTGGAGTCTGTTTTTGAAGCTTTTCTGTTGCAAAATTGCCACCCTTAAGTTTTTTACTGAGTGGCCAGAGAGGTTGAAGTGTTCTCCTACCAGTTTTTGAATGTTATGATTCCTGATGTCAGATTTGTATCCATTTATTCTTTTGCATAGAGACTGTCCGGTTTGGCCAATGTACAAGGCAGAGGGGCATTGCTGGCACATGATGGCATATATCACATTGGTAGATGTGCAGGTGAACAAGCCCCTGATGGCGTGGCTAATGTGATTAGGTCCTATGATGGTGTCACTTGAATAAATATGTGGACAGAGTTGGCATCGGGCTTTGTTGCAAGGATAGGTTCCTGGGTTAGTGTTTTTGTTGTGTGGTGTGTGGTTGCTGGAGAGTATTTGCTTAAGGTTGGGGGGCTATCTGTAAGCGAGGACTGGTCTGTCTCCCAAGATCTGTGACAGTGAGGGATCATTTTTCAGGATAGGTTGTAGATCTCTGATGGTGTGCTGGAGAGGTTTTAGTTGGGGGCTGAAGGTGACAGCTAGTGGCGTTCTGTTATTTTCTTTGTTGGGCCTGTCCTGTAGTAGGTGGCTCTGTCAATCTGTTTTTTCACTTCAGCAGGTGGGTATTGTAGTTTTAAGAATGCTTGATAGAGATATTGTAGGTGTTTGTCTCTGTCTGAGGGATTGGAGCAAATGTGGTTGTATCATAGAGCTTGGCTACAGACAATTTATCTTGTGGTGTGTCCTAGAGGGAAGCTGGAGGCATGTAGGTAAGTATATCGGTCAGTAGGTTTCTGGTATAGGGTGGTGTTTATGTGACCATCGCTTATTAGCACAGTAGTGTCCAGGAAATGGACTGCTTGTGTGGATTGGTCTAGGCTGAGGTTGATGGTGGGATGGAAATGGTTGAAATCATGGTGGATTCCTCAAGGGCTTCTTTTCCATGGGTCCAGATGATGAAGATGTCATCAATGTAGTGCAAGTAGAGTAGGGGCGTTAGGGGATGAGAGCTAAGGAAGCGTTGTTCTAAGTCAGCCATAAAAATGTTGGCAGACTGTGGGGCCATGCGGGTACCCATAGCAGTGCTGCTGACTTGAAGGTGTATATTGTCCCCAAATGTGAAATAGTTGGCCACTCAGTAAAAGTCTTAAAGGTGGCAATTCTGCAACAGAAAAGCTTCAAAAACAGACTCCAAGGAGAAACTGCTGAGCTTGAATTAATATGCAAACTAGATACCATTAACTTGGGTTTAAATAGAGACCGCGAGTGGCTGGGTCATTACACATATTGAATCTCTTTCCCAAGGTTAAGTATCCTCACACCTTCTTGTCAACTGTCTAAATGGGCCATCTTGTTTATCATTACAAAAGTTTTTTTCTCCCGCTGATAATAGCTCATCTTAATTTATTAGCCTCTTACAGTTTGTATGGCAACTTCCACCTTCTCTGTATATCTATATCTTCTTACTACATGTTCCATTCTATGCATCTGATGAAGTGGGCTGTAGCCCATGAAAGCTTATGCTCTAATAAATTTGATAGTCTCTAAGGTGCCACAAGTACTCCTGTTCTTTTTGCGGTTACAGACTAACACGTCTGCTACTCTTAAACAGTTCCTATTAAAGACATCCAAGCCATTAACCTCCTCATGCCTTAGAGTTTCCCTATTCATAAGAGGGGGATAATACTCCTTTCTTACCACACAGAGCTGGGTTTTGGCTTAATTTATTAATGCTTGCAAAGCACACTGAGCTCCAGAGATGTAAGATGCTGTAGAAGAGCAGTCTTATTATTATCCTCTTAATTTCAAAGATATGATTTGTATATAAAATGCATTCCAGAAAGACCCACTGAAATGTGCAAATTTCAGGATTGTCTGCTGTATAATCATAAATAATCACATTTCTAGAATATAAAGACGTTTTTCTCCTATAATAATTACTTAGATCTCAGAACTTGGCTTCAAGCAGGCTTGGTTCATTTTACCCGATTGAGATTCCTTTATTTGTCTTATTGCAGTTATTATTGTTATGCTGTTTAGCACAAGGGCCAACTTAATTTTACAAGATTGTGCATATCCTCAAGATTCTGAACTTATTTAGACAGAGAAGACAGTAGGGTCTTGTGGCTGGATAACAAGACTGAGTCAGGAAACTTGTCTTCTAGTCCCAGTTCTGCCATTTCATCAGCAACTCACTTAACGTATATATGCCTCCATGTCCTTTTCTATGAGGATAATACTTACATACTTTACATGGGGGTTGTTATACTTAACTAATGTCTGTCGAGTGCTGTAAGAGTCTTTGAGCAAAAGTGCTGTTACTGATGGGGATTCTAGAATCCAACATATTGTAGATCTCATGAAAACTATTTCCTGGAGACAAGTATGTTCTAAGATTTTCTTGATACTTCATTCAAACTCACTGTGACAGAAAGAGCTGGTGTGAGTGACTATGTCTCGGAGGGGGGAGGGAGGAACACATCCTTCTTTCTGACCAATCTATTACACTTAGGGATGTCATTGACATTGGTCAACCAGCAGTCCCAGCCTCTAAATCATGTAACTGATACCCTCTCATCACCTGCTGAGACAGTCAGGACATGGTCAGAGAATTAACACTTCACTATTTCTCCTTTGTTAGCCTTGGAACTTTTCTAAATTATTGAAATTATTTTAAACACTGGAATAACCATTTACAATGTTTTCCAAAAAAACTATCCAATTTCAAAGTGAAAATATATTTCGGTCCTGATGCTGTATTTATCCAAACACCCCAAAGTGGATTTTCTCTTGCCTATCCACAGAGCATCCTCATTTCAATCTTTTCTCTTTTACAGCTATATTTACTTCTCCACCTCTAAAAAAAAGAAAAGTGATGTAAATGGCAGTAGCCCTTTCATTTAACTTATGATTCTATTGAGGGATCTGCAGGAATCTGGGACAGGAGGCCCTGTGATCTTTGCATCTGCAGATGCTTGGCCCTGGAATTGCAAATAACTGACTTTCTTGAAAACTAAACTGCTCGGTGAACTGTCCAAAGGGGGCACTCAGGTACTAACTGGCTGTCCCTGTCATAGGATCAAAATGCACATCTTCTCTACTAGTCTGAAGGCTGAAATCCAAAACGGGTACCACTTGTGCCACAGAGATGCATACCTTACCCCTCCTGACCAGCCAAGCTACTCTTTATTCATTTAATTTATAATAAATTTACCACCCCTTTTATAAAACATGGTACCTAACTGCTGTGCAACAAAGTGAAAAGGGAAATAATTTGGTAGAGCAGGAGATACAGGTGTTATTTTGTCAGGCAAAAAAAAACAAGAGTTCCAAGCACCTGGTGCCATGAGTGGGACAAGCTCAGACTTGGCAATGGAAGGACACCTGAACCAAGACATTTGTTTCAGAGTCAACCTAGTATCTTCAACACTTGAATTTCACCCGGACAACTCAAACCCCACATGCCTTCTCTTCACATGAACCACTGCTCTCCCCTTTCCCACCCCCCCTTTACAGTTATTTACAGCACTATTTATAATCCTTAGATATTGGTTGGTTGGTTGTCAGCGTCTGGGGGAAGGGCAGCGGCGGAGCAGCGCGCTCGCAGGGAGCGCGCCGGGCGGGGTGCAGGGACTCCGGGGCTGTGCCGCCCTAAGGGACGGAACAGACTGACGGCAGCGGCGCCTGCTCACCGCCCCGGTGCAATACTCTGTCCCCAGGGCAGGGCGAGCGCCGCGCGGCGGGAGAGGCGGGGGTTCAAAGCGCTGACAGGACGAGATGCGCAGGGCCACTTCCAGCGCTACAACTTTAGTCCCTCGGGGGGGGGGGGGGGGTGAAAAAACACGCCCCTCCCCGAGCGTTTTAGGGCTGAAAAGCGCCCGCGCAGACCGCGCTTTATCGCCGGGAGCGTTCCCCTGGCGTCCCCGGCTTAGGGCCACAGCGCGGGAGCTGGAAGCGCGAGAGGGGGGAGGCGGCACTTGGCGGGGGTTTAACGGTTTCCAGCCGGATTTGAACCCCAGGGCGGGACCCGCGCTCGGGACGCGCCTCCAGCAGAACTTTTCTTTGGCTCAAACTTCGCCGCGCGGAGCCGGCTCAGGCGGGGGCCCGATCCCGGGGCAGCTGCTCGGCCCCGAGAGACCAGCCGAGACCCGCCAGCGCCTCGGGCACCCCGCTCCGCTCTGCCCCGCCGGCGGGGGGGGGGGAGGAGTCGCGAGACCGGCCGGGGCACCTCAGTAACGGCTCAGAGGAGCCGCCTGCCCCCAGCTACCCTCCCCTTCTCCTCAATCCCCACCCCACAGGTACCCCCCATGGGCGGGGCGAGCAACCTGCCGGCTCCGCCCCCTAACCCTCGGCTGACCCCGGAAGCGCGGTACCTCTCTCATCTTCTCTCTTCCCTCTGCAGCAGCTCCACACTTTCACAGGCAGCCGCCGCCGCCTAGCCGGCTCCCTCATTGGCCTGTTGCCCCGGATACGCAGATACCGATTGGCTCAGAACCACGCTACTCCCAATCGAGCCCCGCCTACCAGCACGCACTCTCTCCCTCCCCGCCAGCCTCTGGATGCTGGTTCTTTATTGGTGTAGCGGTGCTCTCAGGTCCCGCTATTCGCCCAGTCGATTGGTCCAGCCACATGTTCATCAACTGAAATTCGTCTGTCATTGGCAGAGATCCGAAAGATGAAGTCCACTTTCGCGAAGACAGGACGTTCATTGGATTAGTTATGTTGTCAGTCCCCCCGGCGGGTGAGTGGTGATTGGCTACCGATGCCACACCGCCCAACACAGCAGGTTAGGTTGCGAATCCTCCTCTTTCTACGCATTTCTATTTCCCATTTTATTTATTTATTTATTTTCTTCATAAACTTAAATGACCCCGGCGAGGAGGGGGCGGGGCGGGGCCTCACGGAGACGACTACCAATGGGAGACGGAGAAGGGGTATGGCCGACAACCGTGCTGGCCAATAAGGAGAGAGCAGCGGCTCAGCTCTTGGCGTGCGGCCGGCCCAATCATCCCTTCCCCCCCTTTCCTTAACCCTCTGCCTGGCACCGGCGGCAGTTAATCACTGTCTGTGCCAGGAGTGGGATGTGGATTGCACCATTCCCAGCTGGGGGAGGGGGGGACAGACAGCCTGTACCATCACCTAAACTACTGGGGGGGGGGATTTAGAACAGGTTCATCCTGGAAGGGGGGAGGTCAGGACTGCCCCAGGGCTGAGTGGGGGGCAAGAGAAATGCCAGGGGGGAACGTGCAGGGGGTGGGCAGTAATGCCTCAGGCCTGGGGAAGAGAGGGAGCAATAGTGCCCCTTGCCTAGGTGAAGGAGGGGGCAGTAGTGTCCCTGGCATGGAGGGGAGAGTAGGGCACATGGAGGGAGAGTGGGCTTGTAGTACCCCTTGCATGGGGGGGGAGAATAGGGCAGTAGTGTCCCAGCAGGGGTGGACAGCAGGTGTAGGGGACCACAGTGTTCCATGCATGGAAGGAGTGGTCCGCTGGATGTACTGAACCATGTTCGTCTTGTGTATAACTGAAGTGAGTGAGAGGACAGTCAGGCCCAATGTCCCCATATAAAAAGTGAGAGTTAAAGATTCTTCCCACTGTTAACGGGTGGGTAAGAGGGATGCCTTCGGGTGAGTGCGAGCAGTCAGGCCCGTGGGTGTGTGAGGAAGGGACCTGCAATTGTTTCCCTCCTGAAAATGGGATGAGTGACATGCAAGGGCTGAAGCTATGAACTCATCCCTTATTTTATTATATTTTCTGTTGTGCAACCAAGGAACCAAGTTTGAAGGACATTTTACAGAAGTTGGTTTGCAAACCTGCACTCATTTTATAATATTAACATCCATGTAGCCCTTCACAAATGCTTATTAAACCTAATACAACTTGTGTGTCAGGAAAATATCATTCTCCCCATTTTTCAACTGGGGAAACTGAGGCATACAGTGGTGAAGTCACTAGCCGAAGGGCACAAAGCATTCCAGTGACATCACTAGGGGAAGAATTTAGGAGTTTCTCACCCCCAGCCTGTTTCCTAGCCCCCTGTTTCTCTCTCAGGGACTTCAACTTTCTGAGAAAGATCCCCATTGAAAGCAACTTGTGTGCATTCTTACAGAGAAGGGGTACTGAGGGTGCAGCAGCACCTCTTGGCTTGACGTGATTTCCATCATATAAAGGGTTTACAGTTTGGTTTGAGTGTCAGGTCAGGCTATGCCTGCTATCATAATGAGAGTAGAGGGTACTATTTGCGGCTCATCAAACCCACTGCCTTGTGGATAGCCCGGCAGGTTGTAAGATTAAGGGAGCAACCCCTGACAGAAAAGCCCCACTGCCTAGTGGATGGATTCGGGAGAATGTAAGGATATGAGAGTAAACGCAGACTGAAAATCTGGAGTGGAGCCCCAAAGGTGGTCAGGTACTAATCTTTTTGGCAATTCCTGCAGCGCATTGGGTACCAGATGTATTGGTTCTTCTTCTCCTGTGGATTTTACTGATGATGCCGAGAGGGGGGGTCCTGATGCATGGGAAACTCAGGACCTCCATATCATCTGCCCAGACTTGCGCCCTGGAGAGGAACTCCAGCTTCACCTCGAGCATCGACACAACACGGGAGGCAGCAGTCACCGGTTCTAAGCTCTTACTCAATTGGTGTAGAGTAGAACGCCAGGGGCTGCCTCCGATGGTGGGAGAGATCATCATATCTCGCTGGGCAACCACCACCCCCTATAAAACTGGGCAGCCCCCAGACAATAGGGTGTTGTCCCTCCACAGTCTGCCTGCTTTCATGGGTGCTTGGAGCTTAGAGTTTTATAACTTGATAAGTGGACTGTAACCAATGCACAAGCAAACCAGGTAAAAGAAAGAAAATATCCTTAAAGATAGGGTGCTGGAACATTCACACCATGACAATTAGAGTATCTGAGGACTTTCAACAGATCAACGTTGCACGTAAAACTGCTGTGATCAATGAATAGCTGAAACGACTCAATGTGGATATCGCATCCCTCCAAGAAACTCAGCTAGCGTCAAGCAGATCTGTCACAACAAAAGACTACACATTTTTTCTGATAGGGGAAAAACGCAGAAGTAATGCGAGAGCACGGAGTCGGATTTGCCATCAAGAACTCATTTCTGGGGATGGTTGAGCCACCTACAAATGGATCAGAGAGAATTTTGGCACTATCCTTATTCACATCTGAGGGCCCAGTCAACCTTGTGAGTGTGTATACCCCAACACTTTCCTCATCTTCTGATATCAAGGACCAGTTCTAAGACCAGCTGAACATCACCATCAGCAAGATTCCGAAACACAAATATGTTTTCCTGCTAAGTGACTTTAATGCAAGGGTGGGAGCATGGACCAACTGTCTTGGTCAACACAAAACTGGTAAGAAGAATGGAAACAGTCAGAGGCTTCTAGATTTTTATTCCTATTACTACCTCTGTGTAACAAACTCATTCTTCCAGACAAAGTCACAAAACAAAGTGTCTTGGAAACCTCCCAGATCTGGCCACTGGCTCCGACTGGATCTTATCATCACAAGGCATACCAACCTTAACACCATACTCATTACCCGCAGTTATCAAAGTGCTGTTTGCAACACAGACCACTCTCTGGTATGCAGCAAGGTCAGACTTAAACCAAAGAAAATACATAGATTTAAAGTAAAAGGATGTCCTCATATTAACCTCAGTGCCATCGCAGACCAATAAAAGTTGCAGCAGTACAAGAACATACTACAACAAGCCCTTGACACCAGTGATTGTGTCACAAGCACCCAGGAGCAACTGAAGAACACAGTCTATGATGTCAGCTCTGTCAGTCTTTGGAAAGAAGGAAAATAAGACCAACAACTGGTTTGACCCATATTCCAGTATGTTGACACCAGTCATAGAGGCCAAACACACAGCCCAAACCAATTACAAGAGAGACCTTAATGAAAAAACCTTACAAGAGAGTGGCAAGAACCAAGGTACAACAAGCTGCTCAATGCTGCGCTAATGACTATTGGCTGCACTTCTGTGAAAGCATCCAAGTATGGTTGGATGGTTCTAGACTATTCTCAATGGTGGAAGAGGACAGGACAAGGAGTAATGGTCTCAAGTTGCAGTGGGGGAGGTTTAGGTTGGATATTAGGAAAAACGTTTTCACTAGGAGGGTGGTGAAACACTGGAATGCTTTGCATAGGGAGGTGGTGGAATCTCCTTCCTTAGAAGTTTTTAAGGTCAGGCTTAAAATCTTAAGATCAGGCCTGCCCTGATATTCTATGATTCTATGAAGTAGCAACTGATGCAGGCAATATCAGAAACATGTATGATGGGATCAAGAAAGTCTTGCGACCAACTTCAAAGAAGATAGCTCCATTGAAATCAAGAACAGGGGAAACAATCAAAGACCAAGCAGATGGATCGCTAGGTAGAACACTATTCTGAGCTTTACTCTCATGAAAATATTGTTATGGATGCAGCCATCAACAGCTGCCTGTTATAAACAAACTCGATGATGGGTGGGAATCGACTGTCGAGGAACTTAGCCTTGCCACAGATGGCCTCCCTGATGGAAAGGCCCCCCCAGAAAAGACTGCTTACCCTCCAAGGTCAAAAAATGTGGAAAACGTATTCTACTGCAACATCTTCATGAGTTGCTCTGCCTATGCTGGAAAGAAGGCAAAGTACCACAAGAAATGAGAGACACCAACATCATTACTCTCTGTAAAAACAAGGGTGACAGGAGCGACTGTAACAACTATTGTGGCATTTCCCTTCGTATTATGGGAAAAGCCTTTGCCCAAGTTGTCCTGAACAGACTTCAGACCCTTGCAGACAGAATCTATCGTGAATCACAGTGTGACTTCAGAGCTGAAAGGTCTATTTTAGACACAATCTTCTCACTGAGACAACTACAAGAGCAATGCAGAGAACAAAAAAAAGCCCCCTACATAGTCTTCATTGATCTCACAAAGGCTTTTGACTTTGTCAGTAGAAGTGGACTATTCGCGCTTCTAGAAAGGATTGGATGTCCCCCCATGCTCTTAAGCATGATTCGATCCTTCCATGAAAACATGTACGGCACAGTCCTATATGACGGCTCAGTGTCTGAGGCTTTCCAGATTCGTAGCGGAGTTAAGACAAGCTGTGTACTTGCCCCAACTCTGTTTGGGATCTTCTTCTCCCTGCTACTGAAACAAGCTTTTGGTTCCTCAACTGAGAGAATCTACTTGCATACAAGATCTGATGGAATCTGTTCAATCTTGCAAGACTCAGATCTAAAACCAAGACTCAGGAGGCTCTTATCCAACACTTCCTCTTTGCTGATGATGCAACAGTGACAACCCACAGAGAAGCTCATCTTCAAAGCCTAATGGACAGTTTTTCCAAAGCCTGTCAAGACTCCAGGCTTACTATAAGCCTAAAAAAGACTAACATAATGTGCCAAGGAGTTGAGGAAGCACCCTCCATCAAGATCAACAACTATGAACTTGAAGTGATGAACGAGTTCACATACCTGGTGTTCACTATCACAGTCAACCTCTCACTTGAAACAGAACTCAACATCTGCACTGGAAAAGCCTCTGAACAAGAGGGTATGACAAAACAACAATATAACAGAACACACAAAGATCTGTGTGTATCGTGCATGTGTTATCTCTACACTTTTGAATGGGAGTGAGACATGGACATTATACTCTCTTCAGGAAAAGAGGCTCAACAGTTTTCATATCTGTTGCCTTCGTCAAATCTTTGGAATCTTCTGGAGGGACAGAGTCATCCGCACTGAGCTGCTCAAGCAGGCCAGCTTACCCAGCATGCAAACACTCTCAGACAGAAATGCCTCCACTGACTTGGGCATGTGTACTGAATGAATGATGGGCGCATCCCAAAGGACATGTTCTATGGCGAACAGGCATCTAGAAAAAGACCCAAAGGACACCCAAAATTGTGTTTCAAGTATGTGTGCAAGTGAGATCTCAAAGAAATGGACCTGGACGTGGACAACTGGGAAGATCACACTCAAGACTGCAGCCTTTGGAAACAAGAGCTAAACAAAGGTCTCCATAGTTACAAGAGGAAGCAGTCCAGCTTAGTAGAGGAGAAAAGAGCTCACAGAAGGCAGAGTCCAAAGGGTTGAAATATCACCTTTAAATGTGGTGGATGCGGCAGAGATTGTCTCTCTTGAGTGGATCTCTTCAGCCAAGTTTGCAGCTGCCATAAAACGAACTGAGTAAATTCTATATCTCTCAGGAGCGCATACCCATGGTCTCTAGAGACTGAAGGATGCCTGCTACTACAGTTTGGTTTAATGACTCCGAGCCCTTCCACTATACAAATTGTTCCAGCACCCCTGCAGAGAAGCAGCCATTTATGCTTGCCATAGATTGTTGAATATGGTGGTGTGAGTCCACACCACAAAATCCACCATCACTACAGGAGCCAACTGCTCCCCTTTTTCACAGGCTCAATAGAGAGAATAAGGACTAAATGGGCAAAAGGAGTATGAGGGGAATTTGATTCCCTATGTTGGTTCCTTCAATTCAGGGGGAAAGAGCATTTTAGGGGATGTTTGTGCTGTCCACACTGTACCTGTTATTTGGTGATTAAATACAGGACTCTGGTCTATAGGACTGACAAGTACAATGGTATCTTTCACCAACATGAAAACCACACAAAAGACTGAGCCAGTTCACCGTTGCCCTTGAATGTTGTGTAGCTATTTACATCAGTGTGAAGTGACTGCCAAAAATGTGTAAAAAATCTATAATTCTGATTTTTGAGGGTATTTTGAACTCATACTGCACAGGTGTAAATGACCACACAAGGTGGAGGGCAATGGTGAATTGGATTCTATTCATGTTGAAAATAAGGCACATCCATTTTGCATTACACACTACCCCTCTATTTACAAAATGCTGTAGGAGGACATAGCAAAACAATTCCCATTAGTATTAAAGAAAGTATCCCCCAAAGGCCTTGATTCAGCATGCCTAATTTTAAGTACATAATTAGTCTGAGCACTCATGTGCTGAAATATAAGCATGTGCTGAAGTTCTTTGCTGAATTGGAGCCTTCATTTTAATTTCATTTTCTGGGGCCCATTCGGCATCTTTAAGCTGAGAAAGACTGTGGAGTAAAATGCTTTTAGAAATATAATATCTCTCAGGTATATTCTGTTTAATAGCAGCATACCCATAACTTCAGCTGGGTTGTCAAAACAGTGGCACACTACAGAAAAACTGAATACACTTTATACAGAAATATTTCAGAGTCTAAACTGTCTGAAATCAGTTTGGGGATAGTGTTAAAACACTCTTCTATCAATGAGGTGTTTTACTGAATGAGGAATCACGTGCCTGATAGATGATATATACCTGGTGGAGTTTCTAGATTGAGAATAAGTACACTTGATAATGGACTCATGGACCCTTGAATAAAGGAAAAGGAATGTTAAAGAAGTGTTAGGGAAGGAATTCTCCCCTCAGTTGATGATACTTGTTGCCTGCATCTGACCACAAATATGTGCTGTATTTAAGGTGGGAGTATTAGATGAAGCAAAGATACACAGCAAGTATGGTAAGAAAAGTGTTCCTATAAAAGGCCATCTTGTTAATCAGTATATTTGCTTCTTCTGAGCCAAATTCAGCTATGGTGCAACTTCATTCAAGTCAATGGGAGCTGCAGTTATGTCCCTATTTATAGTCTTTTCAGAGGATAACATTTTAAAGATCTGTTATCTAACCACCTGGTAGAAAGTTTTGGAAACTGGGATGTTGTAAAAAATCTGTAAAATTACACAAGTGATGGAACCAACTCAGGCCCCAATCCTGCAGTTACATACTTTATGCGAGTATCCACTACTACTTCTATGCTTAAATATTTGAAGGACTGGGGATTAAATTGGTAATTAAACTGGCAAAGATGGAGGGTCAATGATACACTATACAGGAGCAGTAGTAGTAGTATAAAGAGTCTAATTTATTTAATTCTTTAAATAGCACTTACTTTTGAGTAATTTGTGACAATCTGACTGAATATTGGTCTGACAATAGCGTTGATCTATTGTATTCTCATGATTGTAATTGTAATTTGCTTTCTCTTTAATATTTAAGATAGCAATAATATCAAAAGGCTTATTGCTTCTAGGAAGAGATTAAAAGGGTATAATTGTTGCGGTTTTTATGCCCACAATTTGGCCTACTTTAAAAATATTATTGCATCACGGTTATGATCTTTAGGAATCTAAATACCAGTATCTGGTTTGTTCTGTGGAAGTTTAAGTCAGTCATTACTACCGCTGGTCAGACATCATTATTTCCATCTCAAGGGAAACTGAGATATTTCAAGCTGATGTTCATCCCAAAATATCAAATTATTGGTGTTTTTCAGTGCAATTGAACTTTCAAAAAATTCAATTCCAAAATGTCAAAACATTTCATTATCAGTTGAAAGGAAACATTTCATTTTAGTCTGTTGAATTAATTGAAACATTTCATTTTGGTTTGGTTCAGCATTAATCTATGTCCACGCGAGCAGCCATGGGGCCTTGTGGAAGTTGTAATTCAGGTGGCTCATGAACCTGTTCTCTTCTATGGCCCAGACAGACTACATATCCCATGATGCACTCTGGTGGTCCGACCTGCGGGGAGATTCCGGTGTGTTGTAGGAGATGTATTCCAGCTCTGGAAGCCAGCCCATAGAGGAGAATAGGGTCATGAAGCAACTGAACTACCACTCCACGAGGCACCACAATAGCTCAGGTGAACACAGATTAAAGTAAAACTGTCTGAAATTCAACATTTCAATTCAAGTCGACCTGACTAAAAATTAAATATTTCATTTTTATTTTCCCAGTGGAAAAATGGCAAAATCAACTTTCCTGCAGAAAATTTTGATGTTGCAAAAACTTCATTTTCTATTGAAAAAAACATTTTAATGGAAAATTCCCAACCAGCGCAAGTCACTACTCACAATTTAAGTTGTTGCTTCACCACTGTTGAGGATCTGAGAGTGAATTAACCTAAGGAGAAGGCTGAGTCAGGAATGGGATACTGGTTTAGGCACCCAGCCAGCTATGATAGGGTTTGCATCTTCTCCCCACCCCCCCACCCCCCGACACACATGCTCTGAATGAGACTAGAACAAAGCTGGAAAAAGGCATTGTGGGCATGATAGCCAACCCAAGAGGTGTCAGGCTTGGTTGCACTGCAGATCTAGGGGAAAAAACAAACAAAACACCTTTCTTCATCACCAGTTGGCTAAGAAACTCTTTTCTTGGAGCCCTTTTGATATCTTCAGGGCCTATAGCAATACCACCTTCTGTCTGGATCTTATCCCATCTCAAGCAAGTAGTGTTGGTCTGTGTAATGCCATGGCTGCCGCCACCCCCTTGTGACCAGGGGAGCCTCTGAAGTGCCCTGCCCCTGTTTTCTCCTTCAGGGCTCCTTAAAGCTCCACACATTTTTTAAAATTAAATTATCAAAGGTCCCAAAAGCAAACACAAAGGAAATCTTCTATTCAGCCTTGAACTCAGTACAGCGCCTCCTTCCTGAGGTGCTATCCCTTCCTCAGGGACCACCACAGGAGATGCTCTTTTGCTGTAGTTCCCTCACAGAAACATACGTATGCCCTCTACAACTTCCTGCTGCTTTTTATATTTGGATCACCCGATTCCTCTCAGATGGGGCTCATCTTGTAATCAGGGCTGGCTTAGCTCCAGGTTCTCCAGCCCAAAGGCAAACCACCCTGTTACAGTCTGCCTCAGTGCTATGATACGAGACCTCAGTGAAAAGCCTCAGGAGCTTCAGGAAGTGGCGTGGGGACTCCAGTGGTATTGGGGACTGTCATTGTGTCTGTGAATTAGCATTATAACAATGGTGCAGCTCAGTGCTAACAGATCCTGTGCTACTAGTAATGTTATCTTTTATGTGAGATGTAACTGAGGACCTCACATATAAAAGATCTCTTCCTTCCTAAACACTCCTTCCAGTTTCACCTGCATACTTCTTCACATCCTGTCCTGCACTGCTGCACAGTATTGCATTCACAGCTCCTGCACTCCTTCTATCTATCGCTCCCCAACAAAAAAATTTAAAACCCAGAAGATGTGAAACTAGTAAATATCAACCATCAAACTACCGAACAAAAAAAAACAAAAGGAGGACTCGTGGCACCTTAGAGACTAACAAATATATTTGAGCATAAACTTTCGTGAGCTACAGCTCACTTCATCAGATGAATGTGATGAAGTGAGCTGTAGCTCACGAAACCTTATGCTCAAATAAATTTGTTAGTCTCTAAGGTGCCACAAGTCCTCCTTTTCTTTTTGCGGATACAGACTAACACGGCTGCTACTCTGAAACAAAAAACCTTACTCCAAGCAGAATTATTTTACCCTGAAAGGGAGAAGAGCCAGAGACTCCAGGAAGTCCACTAGGGACTTGACTACTTCTAATCAATTTTACATGGAAAGTGCTCAGATATTACGGAGATGGGTCGCGGTACAAAAACTTAAGCTATCAGATAGGTGAGAGCTATTAAATAACTGCCATATTTTAGCTCATGGGTGGATGAAGTAATCTTTGTGTGTAGTTTTTCAATGTAAGAAACATCATTTTTTCAGTAATTCTGCTGTGCAACTAAATATAATTTGTCAGGCCCTATAGAAAGCACGATTAAATAAAAATTACACTCCACTGAAAGCATCCACAAAATGGCCAGGTATTACTGGAAGTGTGCTGTGGTAAGTACTTTGAATATTTGCTTTCCACTGTAGCTATAAATCACTTTTCATACCCAGAACATTGTGAAATCTTACAGATCATGGTGCTTTATGTTAAGATATAGTTGAAAGTAATATGAAAAAAATGATGGGTAGCAGTTAGAGCAGAAGACTGGGAATGAAGACACCCGGGTAATATTCTTAGCCTGACTTGTGCCAGGACTTTGGGTAAAGTAGTCAGGCCTTGTCTACACACAAAAGTTATATAGCTTTAACTGTACTGGGATAGCTTATTTCCACAGCAGAAGGGGAATACGCTATATCACTATAAGACACCTTTATACCGGTATAACTGTCTTCACAATAGGGTTTGTATCAGTATAACTATGTTATTCCAGTCCAAAAATTATGTGTAGTCTCTGCCTCCTATTCCCAAACTGCTCAATGCATTAAATTCTTACTTTACAGGACTGTTAGGAAGCTTAATTAGTGAAAGTCTCATTATTTAACTTCATTAGTTAAAGTCTCATTGTTTAACCAGTCACAGTTTTGTATAGTTCCAAAAAATGGTTGCAGGAGGCAGCAGTGCCCCAAAACCTGTCATAGTGGAATTCCGTTAGGTTTTCTTCCTTTTTGCTTTTAAATTAAAATTATATTTGACTCTTAGCCCTTTCTGACAGCTATTCCATGATATATCGACTGTGAAGTTATCCTAGTTATTTCATGTATTGATGTGAAATCCATTCTTGTATTTCTCTGGGCTTCAGAGAGTGGCCTCTCTCCCCTATTGTCATTATTCTGAGAAGTGAGCTTTAAATCACGGCGGGGGCCGGGGGGGGGGAATCCAACTTGTTCAGAGAGTGAAAATAAACTGGAGGAGCTTCTCAGGGTGCCTTTTACTTAAAATCTGTGAGAAGAAACGAGTTCAGATGCTGCCACCTCTTGGTGGATAGTTGGAAGAGCACGTAAACAGTGTCACAAATGCTTACAGCACATGACAAAGTTGAGCAATACAGTTATGCTAGTTGTTGGTGTAATTGAGATCAGCATTTGGCCCAAGCTTCTCCCAGAAGAATTTAATTATTACAAATATTAAAAATACTTGTAGTTAGACATTAACCAGACCAAATGTTTAGATAGCACGGTAAAAGTCATTTGGTTGTACTTTATTGACTGAAACTCAAACAAAGAGCCTTATTTAGTAATAATAATTGGGATGCAGTTTCTACTTAATCAGAAAGGAGTGTTCAGCAGTGGCTTACTCATGTTTTACATCCCTCTGGAAGTTAAAGAACTATCACTTTGAACAAGAATATGAATTTGTTCAAGTTAAAATTGACATGTGGATTGTAATTCTATTCTGATCAGTTCTTTTCCCAAACCCACTCATTTTCAGTGCCAAGGCCACTAAGTGTTTTTCCAGGACCACAGTTATTTGAGAAACCCACAGGAAGGGCTGGATTTTCCCACCATTAACTAGCTCAGAGGGAAGTGAAGGATTAACAATCAGCCCATGGAAAAGAGGAGCAGGAGCCAGTGGGTCATACTTCCCTTTTTCTCAAGCAGAGGGAATCCTCCTGCCCAGCAGGTTTTTGGAGGCAGAGCCATGGAGTAGCATAGTTTGCAGCTGCAGCCTACTGTGTCTTGCAAATTCCTACTCAAAAAGCCACATGGGAGTTCATGCTGATGAACCCATTAATTCCATCAGGGACCTTCTGCAGCATCTGCTGCTCAGCCACAGTGTATGGATAGGGGTGAATCCAATGCCAACACACATTCTAAGGAGCCATGGTGCCAGAATAACACAAAGAGTAGTACAATCATCAGGCCTATATAGAAGTCCTGGAATCAAAGTTCCCTGCAGATTGCCAGGCACAGAAGGTTGAGACTATAACTAGTCAGGCATTTTCCAGCAGAACAGTTTTCCTTTGGAAAATGCCAACTCATTGAAAGCAAAACATTTTGCAGAAATGTGTCATTTTTTATGAATCTTCTGCCAGTGTTTTGTTGAAAACTGCCTGGTTTCCTGCAAGCTCACCTGCATGGTTTATTGGCACCCTGGCTGAAGGACTGCCTTGGATTCAGGAATCCTAGGCTTCTAGTGTCAATTGCTCTGGGGGAGCCCAGCCATACAGACTGCCCCAAGGCCAGGGACCCCTGGACTTCCTGACTCCTGAACCAGCTGGCTCCTCCAGCTGCCTGACTCCTGCAGCCCAGGGATCCGACTAGCCTGACAGCTCTATCTGGGACTCTCGGGGCTTCCAGGTTCTCAGCCATGGAGCTGGAAGCCCTGCAATGACTACAACCCAGGCTCCTAACTCAGCGATGGCTCCCAGGGTTTCTAGGCTCCTTACCATCAAGCCAGACATCCCTGGAGGCCCCCACTCCAGCCAAGTGTCTTGAGGTCTAGGCTCCTGCCTCTGTGGAAGGTAGCCTGAAGCCTTGGGAGTCTGTCAGATCTCTCAGGGCTGCCAGGCTCCCTGCTGCAGAGTCAGGAGCCTGGAAGTCCTCAAATAGGCTTCCAGGATCCAGCTCCAGGGCAGCCCGACCCCCGGCACCAGGGACCCCATGGCTTCCAGACTCCTGGGCTGGCTGGCTCCCTCGTCTGCCTGACTCCCGGGCTGCCTGATTCCCACAGTCTGGTGAGTCCACTGCCCTGAGAGTTGGGCAGCCCAGTGAGCCAGCCTGCACAAGAGTTTGGAAGCCCTGGGGTCCCCAATTCTGAAACAGTCAGTATGGTGGGGCTGCCATGAAGCTATGAATCCTGCAGGCCTGGGAGAGGCTGGCTTAAGTTAACATGTTTCTTGTCAGTTTCACTGCAGCAAATCTGTGGTGGGTCAAATCATGTAAATTTTAGTCACAGCAGAACTCCCTTCATCTGATCTAATTGAGACTGCACTCCAGATTGGACAGTCAAAAATTCAGATAATCCAGAGAATGGGAAAGTGTGGGGCTGCCTCGCCATCTAGTGGTTACAGGAGAGATCGCCCGCTTCTGGACCTGTGCACACTGGTTGTTTGGTTAATATGGAAAGCCGGATAACAGAGGGTCGGATAAACAGGGTTCTACTGTACTTTTTTTCGCAGTGATACTATGGATCCAGCACATGTTAAGCTGTAGGAAAGTGAAACCCCAGAAAGGCCCACTGGGTGCCAGCCCTGCTTGGACAGTGCGGAACTACATTCCGAACCCGCTAGCTGGTGGAGGGCATTACATCTGGTTTGAGTTTAGCATTTGCTAATTATTAACACTCCATAAAGACTATTTAATGTGTGTGTGTGTCTGTGTGTGTCAGAGGCAGCTGGTCACACACAAGTAAGATAGCTATTGCCTACCAAAGAGGCAGGTGGGCCAGAGCAGGTAGGGTGGGTGATGCCCCTTTACTGTTACCTTTACCCTCACCTGTTATGTCTTTTCATAATCCTATGAAAGCTCTCAGTGGCAGGAACTGTCTTTGAATTATTTGTACGTACAGTGTCTAGTGCAAAGAGTCCTTGATTCCTGAATAGGATGTCTAGGCACCACCACACAACAGAGCAGGAAGGGTAGTCAGTGGCTGCCTTGGCTGGTTCACTGCAGACAGGCTGGGCAGTGCCTGCTCCACTGGAGGCTGGGCCAGAGCAGGCAGTGTGGGCAGCACACGATCTGGACAGGCTGTACAGAGTGAATAAAAGGCTCTTCTTTTAGAAATGTTCTGACACAATCAGAACATGAAAATGGTGAGTCCCAAAAGACTGAACTACACACACATCACAAAGATCGATAACTGGCAAAGCAGCACGCATCAAAGGTGACCTCTGAACCTTCTGAGGAGGAAGATTAAGAACCTACAACAAGAAGCGTAGGCTGGTGTTACAGTGAGAGATGAAGCCTTTTCAATACACAGCAGAGGCTTACAGTAAAATCATGGAGTTAACCTTTTTGCTCACATTTGGTGATAGCAGCACTTCAAAGTGATGCCCATGGCACTATACCTAGAATCCTGGTCTTCTAATATTTCTCCAGTCGTGCAGGGATGGAGCAGCTTTTTCTTTTTGAAACTCAATGTTATTCTATGGAATTCACCCTGCAGGGTACAAAATAACTGCTGAACAGGTGGAATTTTGAAGGGTGTATACTTTACGTCCATTTTGTCTCATTTATAGTATATGGTATGTGTGAAAACTCTCAGGGTACTAATACACAGGTACCAGAGTTGTTGATTTATAAAGCAGATGAGTGGCAGCTAAAGTGGCTGCAATGTTCATCATATGGACTATGTGAAACCCAAGAACTCTATTAGAATAAAGGCAAGAGATGGACTCAGCACAAAGCAGATGTGCTATGGAAGGGGCCTGTGTATTGCATGATTCTCGGGGAAGAGCATTCATTCTTTGCCACAAATTTGTGTTCCAGAATCCAAGCCCTTAAGGACTCCTCGTTGTTTTTGCTGATACAGTCTAACACTCTGAAATCAAGAAAACCTTGAAAATATGAATCAAATGTAAATGATGCACTGTTGCCTACTTGAGTCTGTCAACTGTCTGAGGCAACCACTCTGAAGGATGTGAACTGTCCCATTCTTCGCAATGGATTATTAATTCTGAAACCTAATGATGGACATTACACTTCAACACTGACTATTTCACTGTTAATCCAGCTAATGTGCTTACACCAGAGTTCCAAATTCCCTCCATCACCTCTCCAGGTTCCAAAAAACCCCACCTGACGCCTACTTCACGTGAAGTTTTGTCCCTGACATCTTCCATGCAGGTGTTATGCACTGTCAGAACAAAACCTTTGGCACACTGAAAACGTGAGAAAAACATAAAAATGTGAATTTAATGTAAAATACATAACATAGGGGCTAGTGTACTCACCGTATTATTCACTTTCATTTTTACATCAATAAAAATAAACATTTATAATTAAAAGTAAGCTCCAACTGAATGTTTAATCTGCTGCTGCAGAATGCTGCAGAATGCTGCAAAATCCAGGAATTTTGTTATAAAATGCAGGTCTAGCTTCCTATGCAGTATGTGGGGCCTTGGTAGTATGGGTAATAGAGCAAGGTATTGGGAATCAGGACTCCTGGGTTATTTCTTCCGTGTGCTACTGACTCATTGTGGAACCTTGGGAAAATCATTTCACCTCTCTGTGCTTCCTATGTAAAACAGGGATAATGATATTTAGACACCTTGCCTTACTAAGATTCTTGTGTTGCATGTCTGAATTATTGACGATTCAAGATTGTTGAATAACAGGCTCAACTGGAATTATTTAATCCAAGATTATCAGTCAGAGATTAGTACAGCATTATACAGAATACAGAAATAATAGATGCATTTCCCCCTTTATGTGATGATATGATAAAGAGCTGGCTCTGTGTCTCTTCTTCACTGTAGCTGAAGGGACATGGCAGATTCATTCCCCCACTAAGTTTTCATACCAGTGTCATTATATAGGATTTTCAAACAAAGAAAATCTCTGCCAAAAAAACATATGTTCTGATGTTATTTCTAAACATTTTAAGTGTATCTGATTTATGTGTGAAAGCATAATCATTTAGAGCTGAGAGGACTAGCAGTTCTTCAAGATAATATATTTCAGTGGGTCTTTCCTCCCATAATCATTCTTCCCTATCTGTTGTGACAATTATCCCTTATCAGTTTCCCAGGTTTATATATGCTTTTGTAAGCATTATATATATGAAGGGAATGGTTTCCCAGGCTATCTGGAATTCAACGTACATAGAGGCATACAGGATTATAAAATACAATCTAACACATAGAATTCCTGAATAGGGTTATTTATCGGTCAAGGACAAGTGGCTTGGACCTTAGAATTCAACATACACTTTAATATCCTAAGATTCTACAGAATAGTTAATATATAAATGAATCAAAGATACAGAAAGAAAAAGGACTAAGAGGGTTAATATTCACTAACATATACTCTTGGATGCAAGATGCTATATTAGTGCAATGAATTATTATTATTATTAAAGAGAAAATAGGATAAGAACTGTAATCAAGGAGTAGTGTGACATTCTATGATGTAGTATACTAGCAGTAGGAATGGATTTAAGACTAGACTGAGCATGGACCCCACCAAATTATTGCCCATTTCCCCTACCTCCCAAAAGAAATGTTGGCTCCTTCCCCTGGACAGCCAACAATGTGCTCTGCACCTGATGATTAAGTAGGAATTTCATGGCTCCTAGCATATGCCTGCTCCTTCGCTTACCGATGTCCACATTGTGATATGATCTGTGGAGTTGATGGGACACTATGGTGCTTGAGTGCCAGTGCATCTCCTCCTCTCCTCCCTGGGCGCTAGCAGCAGCAGATGGTCAGCTAGAAGCAATCAGCAGTACACCATGCCACCTCTGTACTGAATCCCTCTCATGCCCTTTCTGATTATGGGACGGGGATCTCAGGGTTCAGGATCACTATGACAGCCTGGCCTAGTGATCACACAGCATTGGAACCTTACCTTGTTAACAACGAGTTGTTGTGAAATTGTGGTATGACCATCAATTCCATCTAGTGGAAAGCGGTCAGATTAATCAATCAGTTTCATGTCCACAAGTGAGTGCTCTTCCTCGGACCACAGCAGGACTAATTGCTATCAGGTTTGACAGGACCTGAGAAGAAGGTGGCGCACAGACAGCTTGCCTGAGGACATAACCAAGGAGTTATGGAGTGGACCAGAGTAGCACCAACTCAGGAGCACTGCCCAGAACGGAGCCTAAGGCTGAGTGTTCGCATCAGTGCTGGGGGACAGTAAGTTAATGTAAGAAGCAGGAGCCTGTGGCAGAAAGGCAACCAAAAGGTCAGTTGCCTGAGAGTGAGATCAGTAAGGAAGAGGAACAGCCCTGTGTCAGTGGTCATTGAGCAAAGTGTGAATAATGAGGTGGGTGACAAATTACCAACTCACAGCAATGAGGAAGTGAAATATCTGCTAATTGAACTGGGCAAGGGGAGACCACCTTTTGCCATAGATAGGCAGTGGGGTGCAAGGCAAGAAGTTCCCCATTAAGTCAGTGTCTCCTCCCGATCTTTCTACACCTCTAGAGGACTGTATTGCTGGTAGCTTGGCCTGAGCAGGGAGGGTGGTCAGGGGCTCCAACAGAGGGAAGAAAAGGCCTGATAGACTGCATCATGCTCCTCTTTTGGTCTACTTTAACCACTACTCTTTGGAGTGGGTTTTTCTGTGATTTTAACATATTTTTATTCATTTAAAATTTATTATTTTTATAAAAATAATTGTAATAATGCATGGAGACTTTGGTGATGATCTATCTGTATTCATCTATCCATCCTGAGAGGGATAGATGTGATCCAGGGAACTCAAAAACGTGCTGAAGAAGAAGAGTGTCCAAGCGATCTTCTTTGAGATCCTCCCTGCCCCATGGGTGAAGTGAGGCAGAAGATTCTGGAAGTGAACCACTGGCTAGGTAAGTGGTGTAGGGTTTGGGTTTTGTGCAACATTGGTCCGCTGTCTAAAGGCTGTATAGTTTGGATTACCTTCATTTCAGTAGAAGGGGAATCAATCTCTTGGAGGACAGGCTGGTTACACTAGTCAAGAGGGTTGTTAAACTAATAACAAATGGGGAGGGTAAAAAGAGAGAAGATATGAGCACTCATTTAGCACAAAATTGAGATGTTGAGAACAGAATTAATTAATGCACAAAAGAACATGAAGAGAAAGAATTTTTAAATTGCCTATACAGCAATGCTAGGAGCCTGGATCACAAACAAAAGGAATTGGAATTGCTCATTTATGAACAAAATATTCAACCTACTTGGTATTACTGAAACCTGGTGGGAGGTTGTATGATTGGAATGTTAATATCAATGGTTATAACCTATTTAGGAAGTGGCATTCTATGTTAACCGGCATTACCTGTTTCCGGGTCACTGATAATTGGGAAGCAAATGACGTTGAATGCTTATGGATCAATGTCCTAACAGCTAGAGCACAAGATGGGTTATTTGTTGGTGTCTGCTACAGACAACCAAATCACATTAGGGAACAGGGTGACCAGTTTCTTTTGTACCTATTTATAATGTGTGGGGAAAAAAGCTGAGTGATGATGGGAGATTTCAATTTGACTGACATATGAATGAGTCAGTACTAAAACATCCTTGAAATTTCTAAATATTATAGATGACAATTTCCTAACTCAAAAAGTTAGGGGAATTCTCTATTGGACCTTGTCTTGACAGAAGATGAGGAACTGATCACAGAACTAAAAATTAATGATAGCTTAGGTACAAGTGGTCGTGACTTGATCACATTTATAATGTGAAAACTGAATACTGTACAGTCCAGACCAGTTATATAATTTCACAAAGCTGAAAACAAATATGAGCCAAATCAGCTGGGAGGAAGAATTTAATCAGATAATTGGGAATTTTTCAGAACACTTTACTAGCCTCTCAAAATACCACAATTGAGGAAGAATGCTGTATTTATTTATTTTTAAACTGGTTTAGAGGAGAAGCAAAGTTAGCTATAAAATGCATATATAATATCTATGCTAAATATAATAACAACAAGTGGAAGAAGGGAGAGTTGGTAGTCAATAATATAAATCAGAAGCTAGGAATTGTAACTCAGGTCTCACCCCCTGGCTTTATACTCCTCCCTCTGCTCCTCTCCCAGGTGGGCTTCATTTTCATTTAATACTTATCAAGCCCTGGCTTCTTCCCAGGTGCAACTTATAAGGCTAATTATAACCACATCTCGCCCATATTAATGGGCTCAGGGCTTGTATGTCGTGGATACCCCATCACAGGGTTCAATAATTTGGTAAATAGTTCCAGTTCCGGGAAAATGTGGTTTGAAAAAATCAAAACATTTCATTTAGACTTTTCAATTTGAAACAGCTTTTTCATTTTAAATTTGGCCAGTATAAAAAACCCCACACCCACAAAAAAGGGTGAAAATCACCCAAAATGACCAAATCAAAATGAAAAACTTAGAAAAAAAATTGTTTTGAGTCAACTGAAAAGTTTTGGTGACTTTAAATGAAGCAAAAATCTCATTTCTGGAGTTTTTCGATTTGACAAAAACATTTGTTTTGGTTTGAATCAAACTGGATATTTTCCCCCCAGATATTTTGGTTTGGCCCCTCAGCTCTTTTCTGGGTTTCTTACATGTTTTTGCAAAATATTTCAAAAGGCCAGTTTCATTCCGCCTGGGAATGAAAACAAATTTTGAAACATGGAATTGTTGTTTTCCAGCCAGCCCTAATCTTTAGCCACAAACAGGCACATAGCTAGTCAAGAATGTGTGTATATGTGTGTGTGTGTGTGTCTGCAAGCACATGCCTAGATAGTGCGGAGCTGTGAAGAAGGACAATCTTCGCATTCCCAAGCACCTCCCTGCTTATTTCCTCTCACACATATCACTCATTCTAGGAGGACAGAGGGAACTCACAGATCCACTATGTTTCCCTTGGATTCTGGCTATGGAAGGGGAAGCTGGCTGCAGGGTCCCTCTTTTCTCTTGTAGGGGAGGAAGAACTGGAGGCAGCAGGCTCTGCCTCTTTCCTTCTTTATCCCCCTGGAGAAGAGGCAGAACCAGCAAGGGGACAGATATACCTGCAGGGAGATAGATAGGGGCACTCAGCTTGGACAATTCTTCTTCTCCCATCAGGTGCCAGTGCTGTTCTTCACAATGTTAGGAAGGCCTAGAACCCTATATACTGTCCAAGCCAGCCACCAGCCCCTCCTGTCACTCTCCCAGCAGATTCTCTTGCCTGATGCATCCTCATTTCACTTGCAAGTGAAGGGCCAGGAGGAGGGCAGCTCAGCTTGAAGCCTAGAAGGAGTCAAGCGGGAACTGTCCTGTGTTTAGAAGAGGTAGGGGAGTTGTGCTTCCAACAAAACTCTTTTCAACCCTCACCAAGGGGTGCTTTGTAAGAAGATAAGTGGTAACATTTTCAAAAGTCTATGTGACTTAGGAGCGCACGACCCATTTTCATGTGATTTAGGTGCCTAAATACCTTTACAATCGGCCCTAAGCACCTAAGAGTTTGCCTACACTGAAAAGTAAGCCTGGGCTCAGACTCAGGCTCCAGTCCAAATCCCCTTCTCTCCACATGCAAATCTGTCAGACTCAGGCCTCCCCCCAGAACCCCACCAGGGGAGTGGGTTTGAGCCCAAGTCTTGCCGGGACCCAGGGCTCAAGCCCTATTGTTTTGCAATGTGGATGCAGCCTCCCCAGACTCAGGCCCTGAGAGTCTGCCAACATTATCTGACAATCCCATGGGCCAGTGTTCTTTGTCCTCTCTATCCCACAATTCACCATTTGACTCCCAAGAAACAGAGGAAACCCCCTTTGTTCAAGTACAGCTCCTCAGCATTTAAGCCTTCCATTTTGTTCTGTCTGTTGAGCTGCAAACTACAGTGAGCCTTCTCCTGCATTTGTAATGGCCACTGAGTACAAGAAGTCCTTTGCGAAGCACGCTCCATCCTAGTCACGGGACTGCAGCCAAATTTTGGTGAATCTCTGGTGTGAGGCAAGCAAAACATTTGATTTTAGCCAGAGTACCAGGAATGAGTATGTGTACCAACAAATAGCGAAAAAGCTTGCAGCCCTGGGAATTTACCTGACCAGTGGATAGTTCAGGGAGCAAATTAAGTGGCTCAGACTGACGACTGGAAAGCCAGGGACCAGAACCACACCTCTGGGAACTTACCGTCATTGTGCCCGTTTTACAAGGAGTTTGACAGGGGCTGGGTACTGTGCTGAGCCAACAGTGGTGCACCAGCTGGGATGGCGACCTGCTGATCCCAGACTCTAGCATGGGAATGGATGGGAGCTAGCAGCAGGTACCAGATGAGGCCACTGAAGTGACTCTGGTGCTGGAATTGGTCCCCAAAGAGGCATTGTCACAGAGCAGCTGCAGCACATTCTGGGGTGCTGCTTGGAGGAGTTTTTTCATGCCCATCCGGAGGAGTGGCCCTCCATGGAACCAGCAGCAAAAATGGAAGAGGCAGTAGTTGCCCCAGAGTCAGGTATGTTTCCGGCTCCATTTTGGGGTTTATTAATATAGCTATGGGAGGGATTTCTGTTTTATGAACCAATACAAAAGTTATTACAAGCCCCAGGTAGCAACGGGTATCCACTAATGCACAGACAGCCTGCGCCTGCCAATAGTGGGAGGGGGCAGAGTGAGGGCAGCCAGCTTCAGCAGTGTTACTGAGCATGCTCAGTCCATGTGAGCATGCTCAATATAAGCCAAGCAGCAAATATGGGAAGACACATAACCCCACATACTTCGCCCTCACGTCGACTATGCCTAATGGTGGATTGCATGCCAACATCTTAGTGTCTCTGGCTCCACCACCTCCTATGTGAAATTCAAAATGGAGACTGGGAAGCGCAAATAGTGAAACAAGCATCTAAAAGTGACCTACTAGAAAATAGCATAATTGTGGTAGGACGTGCCGGTTTGTTAAAAATAAGAACTTTATATTGCCTTCCTTGTAAACACACCACTCTGTACCGACCCAATGGAGTACTGAGCCACCAGCAAAAAGTGAACTGTAGGGGTGGGAAGGTTGAAATGTAGTCCATTTACAAATGTAGTCTGTTTTAGTTAAATGTAGTCCGCACACTCTATGGGTGATGAAACATTTGTCTGAACGATGGCTGGGGGGTTGAACGCAGTCCAGAAATGTGACGAGAGGAAGGGGGATGGCAGTGGAATTTGGTGTGTTTTCATGCAGTCACAAAAGGCTGTATTGGAGCTGTGGGGCAGCACTAAGCTATGTAGCTGCTAACACAGCATCCTGTGGATTCCCTCATGAATTTTAACCCAGTCCCGGGTGCAGATAGCTGCAAACTTTTTCCCATTGCAGGGACTCCAGATAGACAGTCACATTCAGGGAAGGGCTGGCCAGCCTACTCCACTCATAGATGGGCTGTTCAGTCACCATACACCTGAATACTTCAGTAGCATGCACAGCTGGCTTGGCACTGGCAGCTTGGAATAAAAGCTCTCTCAAGATCTGTTATGTGCTCCAAACGGTGGAATGCCTGAAATGGTAGAGAGGGTTATGTAGCACGCCGCGGTCACTGCCCTTGCCCAAAGTGGCCTGCAATTTTTAGGGAAAAAAACACTTGTGATTTCCGTTAGCCTTCTCTGTGCACTTCTTTCATTGTGATTAACCAGGCTATTTCCAGGGAGCTTCAGTGGTCTGAAGCATCCCTCTCACAACCTATTGAAGTGAAGTTCTGCAAAGTACCATTTTATGTCCTTGAAATTCTGTGCTCATACAATAACTCTTCTGGGCCTTGTCTGCTTCCAGGCACCTTGTAGTGCCCCACTCCTGGAGAACAGGGGTTAAAAGCAGACAAGCTAAGCTGATTGCGGAAGCAACCACAGCTATGGCCAGCTCAATTAGGGCCCAGCTGGCCCTGATAAGAGGGCTGTGGGCTGGAAGCTGGAGAAGTCTCTCTCCAGCCCTGGAGGAAGAAGGGCTTGCTGCCTGAAAGGATGGTACCTGAACTGGAGCAGTGCTGGGGAATAGGGCTGGGGAGAGTAAACCCCCAGGCTGCAGGCCTTGTTGAAGGCCTACAGAGGTACTGGAGCTGCAGAGATACAGCCTAGGAATAGGCAAAGGCAGCAGGTCCTAACCCCCCTTGCCAGTGCTGAGTGGCCATTACAGACTGCAGTCTGCCCCAGGGAAAGGGGGCTGGATGATGACTGGCAGTAGCCACTGAGGCAAGGTGGGTTTAGAGGACTGGGGGTTCCCCTTGGAGGGGCAACTCAGAATGTGGTGGGGTACTGCAGGGGCAGAACCCTGAGGTAAAGGGGCACTGGGGTCTGGGAGGGACACCGGGGCCTGAAGGCAGGTGAGACACCAGCCTGCACAGGATGCTCCGTATGCTGGAAAAGAGCCAATTCCCAGACGACCAGCAGGAGGCGCTACACCGGTGAGTCATCACTTTGCTACACCCCTTGACCCCTGCAAGCTGCAGTACCTTGACCATTTGCCCACACTCTAGTAGAAGCCTTGGACGCTATACCGTTGCGGACCCTTCCAAGAGGAAGCATTTCCATGATGTACTTATGGTTGACATTCCAGACAGCCCCACCAAGCAGTCCAATACCAAAAAAGAGAAGGACTTAACGGCTAGAGGAAAGGCACAAGTTGGCTGCAGAACTTGAGGACAGGGTTGTAGCGAATGAGCAGACCTTGGGTAAGACAGGAAGTTAGAGCACAGCAGAAAGAACTTTTTGAGCAGCTGATTTTGCTCATGGGTACTAGAGCATCTACATCACAGCTTGACTCCCCTCCATGGTACTACAGTAGAACTTCAGAGTTATGAACACCAGAGTTATGAACTGACCATTCACCCACACACTTCATTTGGAACCGGAAGTACACAATCAGGCAGCAACAGAGACCAAAAGAAAAAAACAAATACAGTACAGTTCTGTGTTAAACACAAACTATTAAAAAAAATAAAAAGCATTTTTAATTTTTTTTTGACAAGGTAAAGAAACTGTTCCTGTGCTTGTTTCATTTAAATTAAGATGGTTAAAAACAGTATTTTTCTTCTGCATAGTAAAGTTTCAAGTCAATGTTCAGTTGTAATCTTTTGAAAGAGCAACCATAATGTTTTGTTCAGAGTTACGAACATTGCAGAGTTACTAACAACCTCTATCCCCGACGGGTGCGTAACTCTGAGGTTCTCCCGTAAGTGCTGCACACCAGGAATAGTTTGGATAATTCCATAGCTGGGAGGCCCATGCAAGCAGGCCTCAGCAGCAGCTGGACAGGGCATATATACCTCCATGCAATTCTCCATGTTGAACCCCTCCGCCCTGCCTGGGTCGGCACCAAGTGCGTGGTAAACATGGAAGAAAGGGAAAGAACAGGAGGCCAAGGGACATGCAATAGTGGGGGATTTCTGTCTTGGAAATAGTTTCATTGTTTGCCCTGCTCATGCACTTTGTTTTTATTTTGCTAAAGGTTTTTGCTGCAATGTTCGTTGTTATTGGTGTTCTGGTTTGCTAATGGCAGCTGACGTGCCTGGCAATGGTATAATATTTTCCAACAAATGCTCAAAACATTTTTAATTTTTTAAAGAAATTTTATTGCCACCACTGCATCACATCATACAATGTGTGTTTCAAACAATAAAGGTAAACCCATGATAAGAAACAACTGGGAAGTTGTATATAAACACTATTTATCAGTACTGTTATCTACATCAAACCATACTGTAAATACACAGTTCTTGCCCCCCATTACATAAGTGGTCATGTCATTTAGAGGTACGATGGCAATCAACCCCCCTACCCCTATTTCATAAGTGGCCATGTCATTCATAAGTATACTGCATGGCAAACAATCCCTCCCATTTCATTGCGGAGTGCAACA
Source organism: Caretta caretta (assembly GCF_965140235.1). Taxonomy (NCBI): domain Eukaryota; kingdom Metazoa; phylum Chordata; order Testudines; family Cheloniidae; genus Caretta; species Caretta caretta. The sequence goes on from NC_134206.1 coordinate 202,858,759, forward strand.
GTACCTAATGTACCTTAAACACATTCATAAAAGTACTATTCTCCCTCTTCCATTGGCCAAGGCAAGTCCATAATGTGGGAACTTAGAGCATGTCTGATTTCTTTTGCCTGGGTGCATCCAGTCCCAGCTGTGGTCAGTGCACTCTCTGACTGAGTGCACCGGTTCAGCAACCCCTTGCTGTCATAGGCCCATTCGGGGGAAATGACTCCCCTTTGGCCAGCATTGATAACACTGACATCCAAACGGGTCTGGAGACAATGACAGAGGGATTTCAGTCTGCCAACCATACATTCAACCACCATTCTGTGCTTGCTGAGAATGTAGATAAACCTTCTCTTTTGCTGAGGCCTCTGAGGTCAGGAGAGGTTTTCATAAGCCAAGGCAAAAGGGATTATGTGGGGTGCCCCAGAATAACCCTGGAACAAAACTCCATTTATGACAATGTCACGTGGTGAGAATAGTATCCCAGGCTGTCCATAAATGTACCCCAGCTTGAGGTAAAGCACACACCTGATTGCCTCACAAACTTCTGCCACCACTTTAGTCACAGTCAACTTCCTAGCACCAGACTGGTTGACAACCAGCAATCAGGAGTAGCCAGCTTTCAGATGGTTATAGCAAGCTGCTTCTGGGCCGGCACGGCCACCCTCATGCATGTGTCCTGACACTGGAGGGTCAGGGCGAGCTGCTCACAAAGCTCCAGATATGTAGCTTTCTTCATGCAAAAGTTCTGGATCCACTGCTGGTCATCCCAGCTCCGCATGACGATGTGGTCCCACCAGTCTGTACCTGCGCCCCTGCTCCAGCAGTGCCAGTCTATGTAGCAGGCATCAGCAGCTACAAAAGGAGTCATGATCAGCATCAGCCTATGCGATTCTTCCATGTCTATGTCATCCTCTTCCTCCTCTGCTGTCATTAGCTTCATCAGGTGCCTTTGGTGGGTCAGAAAATGCTGCCGGAATGTCCACCAGTGACTGATGGAAGCTCTGTCTGTTTCCTGAAACAGGATTGAAAGCACAGGCAAGAAGTTCTTCAAATGCTGACTCCTCCATGTTGCTGGCTCCAGTTCATGGGATTGCGGCACAGTAGACCAAAATGATGGCTCAGCAGGATGTGTTGGTGGGATGCTCCAACTTCCTGTGACATGTGGGGGTGGACCGTCAGGTTTTCCCACACTACACCACAATAAAGGGCAAGAGTGGCTACATTTTGGGAGAGTGCTGGGAAGTCTGGGATATGATTGGTTGGATTTGGGCCTTCATACTGCAGTGTGGATACTGGAGCCCAGGGCTGGGGTCCAGGTTCAAAAATTCTTAGCCTAAGGTCAGCAATCAGTGTAGATGCTCAAGCCCTAGGTTCTCAAACCCAGAATCCAGGGACTTGAGTTCCATTAACCTTGGGTTTACATTGCAGTTTGGACACAGGTCAAGCCACAGACCTGTCAGAAGGTCTGCCTAGTACAGAATGGACGCATTAACATGGCTATGGAATCTGGATCCAGCAATTGTAAGCCCAGGTTTACAATGGAGTGTGGATGCTCAAGTACAGGCTTGGAACCAGCAAGCACACCAGCCCAGGGTCCCAGAGACCTAGATTTACAATGCAGTGCAGACAGTCGTGCTGCGCTCAGGGTACAATTCCTGTGACTTGCCTTGTGGCTGTAAGCTAACTCATTTAGACATGTCCTAGAATGTCCCGATATCTTTGAGTTGCCTACAAATATATATATATTTTAAAAGTAAACAAATCACTGTGCTATGAAGTGCTGAAATGCCCCAAACAAATAGATAATGGACCTGATCTTGTTTCTTTTGAAGTGAATGACAAAAACTCCCATAGGCATCAGTATATGAAGTATATGATATGAAGTCTGAGCCCTGGGTGGGATTTTAGTTCCTTTTTAAAGTTACAGTGAAGTGGTTGTTGGGGAATGGATGGATCAAGGAGTGGGCTAGAGAGACTTTCTGCTCTATGCTATTGGCTTGAATCTAGCCCAAGACTAAAGTTGTTAGAATCAGTGTGTCTTTGTGAAGTGAGCTGGATAGGTCTCTGTCCCATTCCCAGTGGATAAGGGTCCACATCACAAAAGCACCATCACAACTGTCCCACTGTGAGGATGGGCACAGAATGATCTAGGAACAAATGGGTACAGATATAGGACTCCAGTGCTCCGCAAATCCTAGAGTGGTCCCTGCAGATCAGAAGTGAGGCATGCTGTCAGGGCAGGGTGTGGGGGATGATTGTGCCATATCTGTTCTCTATGTTAATCCAAGGCATCCCATAAAAGGTTGTCAATTCAGGATTAAATTGACTAAAAACATTGAAAGTAGCTTTATAGGATTTTTTCCCCTTCCAGATATTTTCAGGTCACCAGCAAGTTAAACCATTTTTTTCTACCTAATATAAAATATTTGAGTCCATCCTCCCATCTGGCACATCTGAGATATTAGCTGCCACAGGTTTGGGGCAGGAAATATCCAAAGAAAAGCCAAGCTGCTCCATAAAGTTTTGCTGGAAGTACACTAGATGGCAGTCTTCCTTTTGAATCGTTACTGAACTAAACCCTACCATGATGTTCAGGGTGTACTGTGCTGCTGGAGGTACCGCCTTTCAGATGAAACATAAACTGAGTCCCTGACAACATGTGGACATTACAGATTCCATGGCTCCTTTTCAAAATGAGCGTTGCTAACGTTGATGGACTGCTGATTTGTGATATTCCATTCTGCCGCCCTAAATCCTCTTCACTGTCTCTGCTGTGAACTTCTTCCTCACTTCCTATTCTTAATTGTTGTCTGATGTTGCTAGACTCTAGCCTGTAGTGTTGCAGCCTGGAGTTGGCAGCATTTCAAAAGCAGGGGAAGTGATTCTTACATGGCCAGACCTAGTTCCCATTGAAATTTGTAGCAAAACTCCCATCGACTTAAATGGTGCAGGCTTGATCCTGCAGCTTGCATAGTGCTTTGGTTTCCTTTGGAATGAAAGATGCTACATTGACATATTAACATGTGCTTGCTGCATTAGCAAATGACATATTCAGCTCTCAAATGTGGATTTGGGGATACTTTCTGTTCCAGAGGCATGGGGAGTTTGTGCATAGCTTCCTACGCCTTGATATGAGAATACGTCATGGCAGCACTGTGTCTACTGTCAATGGAGTTGAGCAGTAATGTGTGAATGCAGTGCATACACAAGAACACTAGAGAGGGCCCAAGGGAAGGAGTCAGCTGGGGAAGAGAAAAGAAGAGAATCCTATTTATGTGTTTGCTTGAATAAAAGAAACTCGTTTAATCCACCTGGCAGCTTGCTGATAGTGATGGAAACACAGCACTGGGATTTGCATGGCAGCACGCTGGAATCACCCTGGAGATTCAGTATAATAGGAACCCCTGCTCAGGAGACACCTCTGTATAAACTGACACAGCAGAAGTCAAGTCTGTGCATGGCTCAGTGTTAGTCAGTATGAAAAGCCATCCCACTGAACACACAATCTACAAACCAGTCTTTAAAGAAAAAGGCCATGTTGCTCGTAGAACTGTACCTAAACTCCACAGCATTCACTGCCAGACTTTGGGAAGGATAAGTTACTGTAATCATAACCCAGTTCTGGAGCTGAATTTCACAGCTAGCTCCTATCTCTGTCATGGGCCATAGCAAAACCGGGAGCCCAAACAGTTCTGGAGAAGGGGGCAGGGTGGAGGTGGTTTGTCAGAATCCAAACCACATTTTAACAATGGAACCCACTTTTCCCCTCAATGGCCTCATTGGTAACTCCAGGTCCAAGCACACAACACTTTGTGGGGTTTCAGAAGCTGCAGATTCTGTTATATTTATAACAGGCAAAACTAAAACCTGAGATCCAGGTACCCTTGAACTTCACAGTGGTTGAATTCTGCATGCAAATATTGTGTCTCAGCCATGTCTCAAATAGCCAGCCCCTTTGGTTTGGTTTTATTGTTTCATTTTGACTGGCAGGAATTCAATTCTTTGTGGACGTAGCTAGGGTGGAATTGCAGTTCTTCTCCTTAGACGAGAGGGGGCAGCATTCTCCCTCAGCTGAAAAGAAGGGAGCTGCCTGGTCACACACCCCTTTCTTTCTAGGAAAAGGAATGCTCTATCAGCTGGCATTTTAGATCAGACATTCATTTTAAGCCCCTTTTGTATGTGTCTGTTTATAGCGATAGCAATTGATTTACACCTTTGAGTTGCCGGGGACAATTTATCACACACCTATAAATAAAGTCAAAGTGAATTCTTTCTATGCCACCTCACAGTTTCTCATCCCTGCCTTTGTCCCAGCCACTAGGCGTGGCAGTCTCCTCTTCAGACAGCTCCATAGGGGTGGCTGAGAGGAACAAAGGCACCAGCTCTATATTTCACAAGGGGCAGCAATACATTTAAGTTTATTGTGGGGTGCGGGGAAGGAAAAAGAAGTGAGGGGGAGTACTCTACCTTTTCATTAGCTATGCACAAATATAAAAAATGTGGGCTGCAGGAGAAGCAATCAGAAAATGGAAATAGAGGTCAGACTCTGGCTTGTAATATAGGGCTACGCTTGGTAGGTGAGTTGCCTTCTCCACTGGGGTTTCTCATGCAAATAACACTTTGCCTGCTCCACTGATCTCTGCCCTGAGAAACCCAGAGTGGGGCACATAGAGAAATAGTGTCGCTGAGTGGCTAGAGCACTGGACTAGCCCCCATGAGACCTGAGCTCTATTCCTGGCTCTGCCACTGGCCTGTTGAGTGACCTTAGCCACACATATCAGCTCCCGTGCCCCAGTTTTCCCATCTGTAAAACGGAGAAAATGATCCTGACCTCCTTTGTCTCTAGAAGCTAGGTATTAATTAAAACAGCCAAGGAAAGGTGGAACTTTTCTTATATAATTCATTGAGTATTATTTATGAGACTGCACCTAAGCCTGCAGCTCCATGTACACTTCAAGTCTTAAATCGTCATACAAAAAAGTCAGGTTGATCCATTATCAATACTCCCAACTTACCAAGCCTTTTAAACCCTCCTCACTCAACCCAATTACCCCTCTACTCAATCTGTGCCTCCAAAAAGCCTGGGGAAATAGTTAGGCTTTGCAATGCATAACACAGGTCAATGTGTTTGGCCTAGGTCAGACTAAGGAAGAGAGAATATTTCATAGTCTATGGACCTCCACTAAAAATGCCACGCTCCCTGACAAACAGATCTTGGGACAGCCAGCTGGAATATCCCATTGGATATCAACTGCTGGTTTAAAATTTGAGGAGAGAGGTCGGTCTCTGTGGTACACAGGACTTAAACCTTAGGGCCCATTGGACAGCAAAGCCAACCCCAGAACTACCCACAGACACAAACTGGAAACCATAAAGAAGTAGTTTAGAAACAGCCAGGTTTGATCTGTTGGCCAGACATACACAAACAACGGCTGCTGGTTAAAAGAAGGCAATTAGAGCCCAGTCCTGTGAGATGCAGAACACCTGCTGCAAGGTACCGTTTGTGCATCCTCCACTGCACTTCAGTGGGAGCTGAGAATACTCAGCACTGTGCAGGAACAGACCCTCATTGAGCTGCTTGTCTTCATCTAAAGCCTTAATCCTAACTGATTTTAGCAGGAAGATGGAGGACACTTGGCACGCCCAATAATTAACGTTTCCAAAGATCATGGCAAAGGTCAGAGCAAGGGTCATCTGATATCTTTCAAATGCTTGCCTCCCATGGAAAATTAGGGGATTTGCCTGTCTGTGACTGGTTGCAATTGGAAGTGAAGACACTTGGTGTGCTACAAGCAAATGAGGTCAGTGTTTTTTCTTGTATTTCTTGCATGCACTAAAGGGATTGAGAGCATTGGAGCCACAGGAAAACATTAATATCTGATGAGCTTCTGGCAGAATGCAAAATGCACCCAAGGAACAATTTTGTCAAAACATTCAAAATGCACAGGCTTAGACATTAGGCACTGGGTAACTGCCAACTACACTGGGCATGTGGTCTAGTGATCAAAGGAGAAGACCTGGGTATTGGGACTCCTGGGACTCTGTTCCTGGTTCTGCTTTTGACTTCTTGTGTAATTAGTGAATACCTGGAGATGAAAAGTACTAGATAAAGTTTCCTGTTTAAAGACATTTGTTGTTTGCAAGGAAAAGTTATTCTGTGAAAAAATGCTACTGGCGTCTAATAGATGAAATCTGAAAAGCCTACTTAAGTAACCTTATTGCTTATGTATCTTGTTTCCTCTTTTACTCTCCCCTCACTAAATATATCTGCATGAAAGTAGGGTCTTTGTTTTATGGTAGTTCATCTGTTGCTATTCATAATTCCCCAGCTATTCTTCTGCAGATAGTAGTCACTCTATGAATTACAATATTATTTACTTTCTTCTCAAAGCTTTTCACACACTTATATATAGGAAGCATGTTATTTACCACTGAAATGCAGCAACCTCTGGTGTAGAATGAAGCTATTTAACGGTGCTTAACCAACAGTACACAACATTTTCGGACAGAAAGTGAAAAAGAACTCTGAATCCAATTGAAATTGGAGAAGAAATTTAGCTAAAAATATACTAACTTGCATTAAAACTGGGTCTAGGAGATTGGAAGTACGACATCCCTACTCTTGTGAAAAAGGCTATGGGAACAGATCCATGAAGGAACTTAGATGCTGCAGTGCTAAGCATTGCTAGAAAATCACAGGAACAATGTGATCCACAAAGCCTGCGTTAGGATCTTATACCATGAATGGCGAAAGATAGGAGCCGTAGACTTCAATCCACAACGCTAGCACACCAGTTGCGGAGCTGCCTAAACTTGCCAATGGGAGACACCAACCGGAGGGTGTGCTAAGCCCTGTTCCTCTCATGGAGATAGATGTCTAAGTCCAGTCTGCACCAGGGTGCCTGGCTCTGCTTGTGATACTTAAACAAGGGAAAGATAGGCAGCTGAATGCCTAAGTCACAGGTTGGGCCTGAAACAAAACAGACTGGGGGAGAGGAGTCTTCTCTTATAACCTTAGGCCAGTGGTTAGGGTACTCAAGCAGGGTCTGGGAGCCCCCCAGTTCACGTCCCCTGTCCCTGTGAGCAGGAGAAGGGATTTGAACAAGGCTCAGCCCCCTCTTAGGAGAATGCTCTAACCACTGGGACTGTGGGATAGTCTGACGGGGGGAAGAGGCTCCCTCAGTCTCTCCTGTTGAAGTTGTTCCATTTCAGTTAAATAGATGAATAATTAAATATGAGTGGGGCTGGTGAAAGAGTTAGAATGATTCTATAGTTTTGTGATTAGAGGATTCACTTGAGAAGGGGCAGATTTCTATTCAAATCTCCTCTCCCCCTCAGGATGAGGAGAGACATGAAATGTGGGTCTCCCACATCCTGGGTGAGTACCCTATCCACTCGTCTAAAGCTTATTAGGGAAGTCCTCCACCCACTCTTGCTATTTTGTGTAAACTCACCTGAGGCCCGAATCAGTTGGCCGCAGTAGGCGCCGGCTCCGTCCCATCCCAGCACCCGCACGCAGTGGCTCCCTCCGGGCCGGGCTGCCCTTGCCTGAAGACTCTACCCTCCACAGCAAGGATGGTGGCTTTCTACCTGTAGGAGAGAAAAGAGAGAGCACAAACACACACCCTCCCTACCTACTCTCACACACCATGGGTCTGCTCTTTCAAGTGCTAAGTGCAGAACTGCATATGAAAAAAAATAATAATACAAAAAGCATCTGCAAATGATCTCAATTGCAATTGTAACCCTTCTGCCCGTCAGAGTTGGCAGCAACAAGGGCCGGGTTCAATATCTAGGGGTTCCATTCCAATAACACAATGCAAACCGGCTCGAGCCCCCACCCAGTGACCTGGGACAAATATATACCACCCCCGCTGGGCGCCTCCAAGAGGCAATACTTCCCCTCTCGCAAGCACATAGTCTGAGTGTAGCAAAAGCCTTTTAATAACAGAGAGAAACAATGTGGCATTATGTTGGGGAAACACCACCAACAGGATTCATAACACAACCCATGAGCAAAAAAAAAACCCACCCCAGGCAAATTGGGGCATGCCCTTTTCCCTTTGGTTCTTGAGTCCAGCAACCCCAAATCACCCAAAGTCCCAAAAGTCCAATGCCCCAAAAGTCTCTGTCCCTGGTCAGGGCAGCCCCAGAGTTCGAAAGTTTATCTGCGGAGCTTTACCTCCCAACCTGGGTGGAAATGGGACGGGGGTAAGAGGCACCTTACGTGATCTGAAGCTGACCGCCCCATAGCTCCATAGCGGCACTCCGCTCCGCCAGCCGCCCCACAAACTCCTTCGCTCAGCTGCACTCCGCTCCGCCAGCCGCCCCACGAACTCCTTCGCTCCGCTCCGCTCCGCTCGCCGCCCCACGAACTCCTTCACTCAGCTGCGCTCTGCTCCGCCAGCCGCCCCACGAACTCCTTCACTCAGCTCCACGGCCCACAAGCCGCTCCTGCCATCCACACACTGCTCCGCGTCGAACTGCTTCACCAGCCGTCCCGCAAACTGCTCCACAATATATCTTCAGGCTCCCCCACTACTTAACACAACACTCAGTGATTTCAGCTCTTAGGTGAATTCAGCTTGTAGTAGGGGAGCCCCAGTGCTGGTGCACTGTCAGCCCAAAGTGAGCTCAGCAGCCTATAACTAGACTTCTAATGAAATCAAAATTAGCTCTGATATTCCACAGTGGAGAGAGGAGGAAGTGCAATTAGCATGTAAGGCCCTCACCAAGGGGCCCATGCCACCAAGTATTAATACTTGTCCCCAGCCTCTCTCCATTCACACAGTTTTGGAACCCATGACCCTTGCCTAGCGAGTGCTACTTAGTTGATGGTGAATCCCTCCATCATAACAAAAGGCCACGTACAGTTCCAAGCACAGTTCCCATAATCAGGGTAATAACAATTTATTCTTCCTGCCCCAATAACAGAGACACTGGGGATCCCACAGCAGCCAAAGTGACCATTTGGGCAGCTATGGTCTCATTCTAGGCGGGGTGGGTGTGCCTATGCAAATGAGATCAGCCCCTGAAGTTCTTTTCCACAACTTGCCACACCTCACCACCAGATGTCAGGGTGGAGCTCATCCTGACACTGCTTACATCCTCCCCCCAGCCGAGACTTTGTCGTCCCGACAAATCACACTCCCTTTATACCAACTCATTGGTTTCCTCCAAAGGGCCTCAGGAAGCCCACTTTAGCTTCCACAAGCCTGTGTGCTAAATGTATTGGCTCCTCACTAGTCACCCCAGGTGCATCATAAGTTAACCGTTTCACTGGTCTTATCACCCTGTCTCGTCTATTGAGAATCTCTGTTGTCGAGGTAGGGGGAACATCCTCTTGAGTGACGGATGGAGAGGCTTCCCTGGAGGGTCCCTCGGCTACTGGCGTAGGCCCCTGCACTCCTAGTTCTAACGCTGGAGGGTCCAAGGTGCCCAGGACATCCTCTACCTGTCTGTCCCCATTGTCCAATAACCTGTGTGTGTCATCACAGGGGGGTCTCATCAGCAGCACTGGGGTATCAGAAAGGGGCCTAAATAGTTCCGCCATTGGGTTTAGGGCGGAAGAGGGAAAACTCTCGTTTGGTTCAGCTGATCGAGACTGAAATCTTGTCTCCATCCCAGGATACACCAGGGTTGTGTCTTCCTCCTCAGACTCACTCTCAGATGTGCAGAACAGGGATAAGTTAGCTGCAGGGGGCCCACTGTCTGTGTTGGATGGCGGCTTTGGTCTAGCACCTCTGTTCTGCCCGGCGGCCCTGCCGTGGCCCATCTCACAAGGGGTGCTTACCAATTCCCCCACAGGGAGCAAAAGGTTTCTATGCACCGTCTTTATTTGCCCTGGACCGTCTTCAGGTTTGATCTTGTAGACCGGCAGATCTCCCAGCTTTTCCATCACCAGGTAAGGTATTGCCTTCCATCTGTCAGCTATCTTGTGTTTGCCAGCAATACCCAAATTTCGCAGCAGGACTCTGTCCCCCGGCTGGAGCTCCTGCGAACGCACTCTAGCATCATATCGATGTTCGTTGCGGTCTGCGTTCTTCCGAGCCGCAGCGGTAGCTAAGCGATAAGCATCCCGCAGCTTTTCTCTTAGTCGGGATACATATTGCTGATGAGTTTCATAGCTATCTCCATCCTCTGATACACCAAAGCACAAGTCTATGGGTAATCTTGGTTCTCGCCCAAACATCAAGAGATATGGGGTGACTCCCGTAGCATCATTCTTTGTGGCATTGTAGGCATGCACCAGAAATGCGACATGCTGGCTCCAGGTTGCCTTCTGCTCTGGTCGCAAAGTTCCCAACATATCTAATAGGGTTCGATTGAACCTCTCTGGCTGAGGATCACCTTGGGGGTGATAAGGCGTTGTCCTAGACTTTTTAATTCCTGCTATCTTCAGCACCTCCTTCAGAAGGTGACTCTCAAAATCCCACCCCTGATCAGAGTGTATCCGAGCCGGGAATCCATAGACTGAGAAATATTTGTCCCACAATACTCGAGCAACGGTGGTGGCCCTCTGATCACGTGTGGGATATGCTTGTGCATACCGTGTAAAATGGTCAGTCACTACTAGAATGTTTCCAACATTCCTCTTGTCTACCTCTACAGACAAGAAATCAATGCATACCAACTCCAAAGGTTTGTTGCTGGTGATGTTCTTGAGATATGCAGCCCTCGTGGGCAGAGTTTTCCTTTGAACACATCGAGCGCAAGTCTCACATTTCCTGCGAACATCTTCAGCCATTCGGGGCCAATAGAACCTACTACGAATAAGTTCCAGGGTCCTCTCCATCCCTAAATGCCCAAAGTCATCATGCAGGGCCCTCATGGCCAGGGCTCTGTACTTTTTTGGCAGTACTAGTTGTGCTCGTTGTTTTTGTAAAGGGTCAGTGGTCATTCGGTGTAGCACTCCCTGAATCAGTTTTAGTTTGGTCCATTCTCTCAATAGTAGTTTACCCTCCGGGTTAGGTGGGACAACCGCAGCTGGGCTTCGCCCCTCCCTTTTGGCAAGTAGTGTATCACGAATGTCAATATCTTGCCGCTGGGCTTCTTGCCAGTCAGCCGCATTGAGCATGGGCAAAGGAGATTGGTCTAATGCAATATAGTTCACCGAAGCAGAAGGCATGCATTCAGGGGGCAGGCCCAAAGCTTCTGCAACACATCCCTGAAAGCCCTCACGGGCCTCTGGCTCTCGGCGACTCACACTGCAAATAGCTCTCACTCCATCTGTGGGTATCACAGCAACTTCTGGAGCCTGCGGACGCCTGGACAATGCATCTGCATCTACATTGCTTCTCCCTGATCGGTACTGAATGCTGAACTCATAGCTAGCCAAGGCGGCCACCCATCTCTGCCCTGTAGCATCCAGCTTAGCACTTGTTAACACATAAGTCAGTGGATTGTTGTCTGTCCACACCTGGAACTGAGCACCATACAAGTAGTCTCGAAATTTCTCAGTGATGGCCCATTTCAAGGCCAAAAATTCCAGCTTGTGGGTGGGATAGCGAGTTTCACTATCAGACAATCCTCGGCTGGCAAAGGCTACAGGTTTACATTTGCCTTCCACTTCCTGGTACAGGACTGCTCCCAGACCCTCCAAACTGGCATCAGTATGCAGGATAAATGGTTTGCTTGGGTCAGCAAAAACTAGGACTGGAGCATGAGTTAGGCAAGTAATGATTTCTCGAAAAGCCCTTTCACATCTCTCATCCCACCGTGGCCCAAATGGTGCAAAGGGGCCATTGTGTCTCTGCACAGGAGGCTTTGGGGACCTCCCCTTATTCTTGGACTTAGATTTGTTCTTGCTGGACTGATGTCCCCTGGTAAGATCATTCAGAGGCTTTACAATCGTAGCATAGTTTTTCACAAATCTGCGGTAGTAGCCACTAAATCCAAGGAAGGTCTTGAGTTCTCTGTAGTTACTTGGACGTGGCCATGTAGTGAGTGCTTCTATTTTATCAGGATCAGTACTCACACCTTCTTGGGACACAATGTGACCCACATACTTCACTGAGGTTCTGCAGAACTGGCATTTGTCAATTGAAAGCTTCAGACCATAATCCTCCAACCTATCAAGCACTTTAAGAAGTCTTTCTTCATGCTCCTCTAAGGTTCTTCCAAACACAATCAGGTCATCCAAATAAACTAACACTTGCAGTAAATTCATGTCTCCCACAACTTTCTCCATGAGACGTTGAAAGGTGGCAGGTGCTCCAGAAATCCCTTGGGGCATGCGTTCGAACTGATAAAACCCTAATGGGCAGATGAAGGCTGTCTTCTCCTTATCTTCTTCTCCCAGAGGGATCTGGTAGTATCCACTTCGAAGATCCAACACAGAGAACCACTGGCTTCCCAGCAAACAGTCTAAGGCGTCTTGCACTCGAGGCATAGTGTACTGGTCGACCACAGTACGGCTGTTTAGGGTGCGGTAGTCAATACACATCCGGATTTTCCCATTCTTTTTGCGGACTACCACAATGGGTGAGGCGTATGGGCTGCGGGACTCTGTAATGATGCCATTCGCAGCCAGCTCCTGAAGATGATGTCGCACATCTTCCATCTCAGAGAGAGCAATCTTCCTAGATCTCTCCCTGAAAGGTCGAGAGTCATGTAGTCTGATATTGTGCTCTACTCCTTTTGCACATCCCACATCCCACTCATGCAGTGAGAACACCTTGGATCTTTCACAAAGTTTCTTCCTCAGGCGATCTTTCCAGTCCTCGGACACTGGTGATCTCCAAAGTCAAACTTTGCTGGGTCTATTGTCGGAACTTGAGTTTCACGCTGGGGTTTTACAGTCGACTCAGGCTCAAAGAGGTCTGCTATCTTTTGTCCTTGCTTCACAAAAATATCACGACTCGTTTCATTAGCAATCAGTATAGTCACCCTTTCCTGGGCGTCAGCAGGTAGGGTTATGACTCCACTGGGGACCAGCACTCCTTCAGGGAGCTCTCCTCCCATCGGCTGCTCTATCATTGCTAACGTCCCTTTACTGCCTTTCAGACAGGTACTCATGACAAGCACTTCTTGCTCCGTCCTTGCAGGCACTACTAAGGGGGTTGTGCCCGCGTACTTCAGTGCCCCAAGTGGTAGCTCAGATGTGTCCCTTTTAGCGCTCTCAATTTTCCTATAGGCTTCAGCACAAAGCGTATGGATCATCAGGGTATTCAGGTACTGGTCCCCAGCCCGCCTTCTGCAGTAATCCGCCAGTACCTTGAAGAGACTGGAGTTGGTCCCTATCAGCACAGACACATCAGAAGTCCCTTTAGGGTCAGGGCATATTAAGGCAGCTGTGTCTACCTCTTCTCTTACCCCAGCAACCTCCTCTGGGAATTCCAGGTGCACTATGACATACCCTTGGTAGGGGTATTCATCCATGCTGAGGCCACACAGGCCAAGGCCAGTCAGTGGCTGTATAGGCAGGTGCCTAAGCATCTGTTGGTAGAATGACTGAAATATAATAGTCACTTGAGATCCAGTGTCAAGCACTGCTTTACACTCCACCCCTTCGATCCTCACCTTGACCTCTGCTCGAGGCCCTATCAGTCCTGCAGAGATCCCAGCTGGACAGTCTTTTCTGGGGGAATCTTCAAATCCTGCAGACCTGGGGGGTCCCCGTCCCCAGACCCTTTGGCAGCTACCGGATCTCTCCCAACTGATCCTCAGCTTTCCATACACTAAGGAGGGGTTTTCTTCATTACGGCACTTGGCAGCACTGTGTCCATCCTGACCACATCGGTAGCAGAAGAATTGACCTTTCCCCCTTCGTCTGGGGGGGATGGTGGCTCTAAGTGCGGGCTTCTCAATCGCCACAGTTTGAGGCTTCTTATTCCTGGAAGTCTTAACACGGTCAACGGTACTTTGCAGCTCAGCTATCCGTTCCGTCAGGACCTGCATTTGTTGGGCAAGTTCCTCTCTGGTGCTCACCATCAGTACACTGGCCGTTTGCAGTGGTGTTGTGCTGGCTGGATCCGATGTTTGGGCTTCCCAAAACTCACTGGCAGCCTGCCTTTCTTTCTCGAGCCCCCACCCAGTGACCTGGGACAAATATATACCACCCCCGCTGGGCGCCTCCAAGAGGCAATACTTCCCCTCTCGCAAGCACATAGTCTGAGTGTAGCAAAAGCCTTTTAATAACAGAGAGAAACAATGTGGCATTATGTTGGGGAAACACCACCAACAGGATTCATAACACAACCCATGAGCAAAAAAAAAACCCACCCCAGGCAAATTGGGGCATGCCCTTTTCCCTTTGGTTCTTGAGTCCAGCAACCCCAAATCACCCAAAGTCCCAAAAGTCCAATGCCCCAAAAGTCTCTGTCCCTGGTCAGGGCAGCCCCAGAGTTCGAAAGTTTATCTGCGGAGCTTTACCTCCCAACCTGGGTGGAAATGGGACGGGGGTAAGAGGCACCTTACGTGATCTGAAGCTGACCGCCCCATAGCTCCATAGCGGCACTCCGCTCCGCCAGCCGCCCCACAAACTCCTTCGCTCAGCTGCACTCCGCTCCGCCAGCCGCCCCACGAACTCCTTCGCTCCGCTCCGCTCCACTCGCCGCCCCACGAACTCCTTCACTCAGCTGCGCTCTGCTCCGCCAGCCGCCCCACGAACTCCTTCGCTCAGCTCCACGGCCCACAAGCCGCTCCTGCCATCCACACACTGCTCCGCGTCGAACTGCTTCACCAGCCGTCCCGCAAACTGCTCCACAATATATCTTCAGGCTCCCCCACTACTTAACACAACACTCAGTGATTTCAGCTCTTAGGTGAATTCAGCTTGTAGTAGGGGAGCCCCAGTGCTGGTGCACTGTCAGCCCAAAGTGAGCTCAGCAGCCTATAACTAGACTTCTAATGAAATCAAAATTAGCTCTGATATTCCACAGTGGAGAGAGGAGGAAGTGCAATTAGCATGTAAGGCCCTCACCAAGGGGCCCATGCCACCAAGTATTAATACTTGTCCCCAGCCTCTCTCCATTCACACAGTTTTGGAACCCATGACCCTTGCCTAGCGAGTGCTACTTAGTTGATGGTGAATCCCTCCATCATAACAAAAGGCCACGTACAGTTCCAAGCACAGTTCCCATAATCAGGGTAATAACAATTTATTCTTCCTGCCCCAATAACAGAGACACTGGGGATCCCACAGCAGCCAAAGTGACCATTTGGGCAGCTATGGTCTCATTCTAGGCGGGGTGGGTGTGCCTATTCAAATGAGATTGGCCCCTGAAGTTCTTTTCCACAACTTGCCACACCTCACCACCAGATGTCAGGGTGGAGCTCATCCTGACACTGCTTACATCATTATCATGATCAAGCATGCAAACTGACTATTTGAACATACAACTGCCATAATTGTGAGTGTGCCTTTTTTGCGTATACAACTGTGTTGAAAATCGAGTGTGTGTAATGTACTATTCTGCATCTGTGTGTGAATGATCCCTCTCTCTCTCTGTCAGGCCCCTCGCTCCTTCCCCCCTTCATCCTAAGGCTAGTCCCAGCCCAGTGTTTTCACTACGCAGCAGTCTAGGCGTTAAGAACTCCCCTCTGCGGGGTTCTCTTTTTCACTTCGGCCACCCAGCTGAAGTGACAAGGCCCTGAGCCCAGGGGTGAGGGGTCTGCAAGTGCCTTCTCACAGACAGGCTGCAGGAGGTGCTCAGGGCCAGGCCGGCGGCTCCAAGTTCCTCCAGTGCACTGGGTTAGGCTGCTTGGCCCCTCTCCCTGGCGACAGCTGTGGTGCAAGGATGAAACCACACAGTCGATGGGCTCTGTTCACAGAGCTCGGTCCGGGAGAGCCTGGGCAAGGAGCAGCTTCTGGGCCTGGAACAGCCTGACCCCTCCCCGGCCCAGCCCCTTGCTCTGGGGACCAGCCCCCACTGTGCCCCGATTGCCTTAGTCCTGGCCCCTTGCTACAGAGACTGACCTCTCTGCTCCAGCGACTGAACCCCGCTGTGCTCTGACTGGGCAGGCAGGCAGGTTACATGTCAGCTCCTTCCAGCCTGGCTCTGCAGGCAGCAGGTGAGTCCTAGGAGAGGGGGGAGTGAGCAGGCTGGGGAGTGGAGAGCAAGCGACAGAGAGAAGAGGCAGAGGATTGAGCAGGGGCGGGGCCTCAGGGAAGGGGCAGGGCAGAGCCTTGGGGAAGAGGCCAGGCGGGTCAAGGGTGTTTGGTTTTCAGTAATTAGAAACCCTATGCCCAATCTGGTAGGCAGTCTCTGAGCATGCTGACTGAATCGGGCCCCTGCATGCAACTTAGGCGGCCAAACGTATGACTTCCCCCGGTTTGTGACTCCCTCTGGGTCTAAGGCAGGAGATATGCTTCCAGGTGCCTGGAATGAGGTTGCAGTGCGCATTCTCAGAGGCAGAAATTTAGGCATTTTCAGGGTTCAGCAGCAGCCAAGTGCGAGTTTTGTGGATCGCAGTGGTGCCTAAAAGTGGGAGTTAGGCACCTAAGTACCTTTGTGGATCACGCCCTTAATGATTATTAATATTCAGAATCTCCATTTTAGGTTTCAGGCAAAAGATGGCATGTCTAGTAGCACCAGTTAGTTTAGAAGCAAATTGGTACGGGTATTTGTTTGTAAAAAGGGGGATTACAAAAGTTAATACAAATAGAAGTATATTTATGATTTTTGTTCTAATTTCAGTGAAAAGAGGTTATTTTGTTTTTAATTTAAAAGTCCCTTTGTTAGGGTTGCCAGCCCTCCCGGATTGTTCTGGAGTCTCCAGGAATTAAAGATTAACCTTTAATTAAAGATTCTCATGTGATAAAAGCTCCAGAAACCTCCAAAATTGCCCACCCTACTCCGCATACATTTCTTTGCAAACACAATGGCATTTTGCAAGTGTGCAGGAACTGGAAAATGAAACTGACCAGAAGAAGGATAGCAAAACTTACCAAGCTAGTTTTGTGGTTCATCCTGAGTTTTGTATGTAGACAGACAAAGAGGTTAAGAGTGGAGAGTTTGGGCCTCTATGGGCAGAATCAATGTGAATCTCATTTTTGCTGATAGCAAAACAGTGGTAAAGCTCATATTATTTTTAATCTTGACAGGATCTCAGGGAAATCTATTTATATGTGTTGGAAATGCCATAAATATTTAGTGTGCAAGACAAGTAATAATTACTGAGACACACTCAAGCAGGTCTTTTTCACCTGTAACATTTTCTAAAAGCAGCATTTTGAACCTGAGGGTGATACAGCCAAGATTTCAAGGAGCAACAAAAATAGTACAGGTTTCAGAGTAGCAGCCGTGTTAGTCTGTATTCGCAAAAAGAAAAGGAGGACTTGTGGCACTTTAGAGACTAACCAATTTATTTGAGCATAAGCTTTCGTGAGCTACAGCTCACTTCATCGGATGCATTCAGTGGAAAATACTGACTGTATTTTCCACTGAATGCATCCGATGAAGTGAGCTGTAGCTCACGAAAAATAGTACAGGAATTGTGGTCTAATATGTGCATCTGAGATTCATTTTTTTGTAAAATAAGGAAAGAAAAAGACTGAAGTTTGCATCTAACAATCCACTAGTCCTTATGTTTAACTATTCAAACACACGCACACCCAACTCCCTCTTAAGAATTCTGGGAAGTGACATCTATTGGGCAATTTCCTATACTAAGGAGTACAATAGCTAGAATTACCAGAAGAGGGTGCTCAACACACTATGTGCCCATATTTCAGCCTTTCTGGAATCAGCCCGAGAAGTTATGTCAAACACATGTGCCACCACGTTGGTGTTAGACTGATTTAACATATTTTGCATTTTGAACAAGATGCTAACAGGAAGAGTGAAATACAGAGTGCCTGATTCATCCCTGGTATTACTCCACTGATGTTAGAGACGGGCAGCACCATAGAGTCTTATGTACAGCTGAACACAGAAATTCCCTTGCCCCGTTGAAACTACGGTGTCATTGGAAAAGAGCCTCAGACACAACTTTAAAATCAGAAGTAGCTCTCAGGGGGTTGAGGGAAGCCAGTTCTCCAGCTTTCTGTTTCATCTGCATTCATGTTTAAGAAAATCTGTGAGAATCCTCATTTGCTCATCAGCCAGGCTTGACCAAGCCTGAGCAAAAATCCAAGTGGTGTTGTCAGAATTGTGATAAGAATTCACCTCACAGAGTGCCTGAAAATGAGAAGCAGGAGGGAATGATGAAGAGTACAGACGCACAACACAACCCTTGGGAAGCCTGTACTTAACTACAAGACAGGGCATTATGAAAAGCATGCTGATGTCCTTACTCTGTGGCAACTAAGCTATGTCCTTCTAGCCACACCTGTGGGATTGCCTTATTGAGTTTGTACATAGTCTTTTTCTGGGGATGGTGGTGTTCTGAGGAAAGGTGCCAGTATGACAGACCTGTGGACTAGACTTAGGCCTAATTTTATCCAGACTAGGAACAGCACAGGTAGCTGCAAAGCAGATTTCTGCACACAGCTGAGCTGGAGGAACTACTTTTGTGGATGGAAGGCTGGATGAGTGCCCTACAGAAACTCAAGTCCCATGCGCTGTTCAGCCGCTCTGAGTGGAGAGTTGACCTCTTCTGATCTGGCTCAGGAGGCACAGAAGAAGGTGTAGGGAGAGCCATCTTTGTGTCATGATTCCCTCAACCCCCCACAAGCCCCTTTGAAGTGACTTTGTGATGATCCTGCTATGTGGGTGGGGAGGGGCCAAGGTGCTCCCTGGTGGATTGTTCCATCCTCAAGCCTGTGATGGAGCACATCAGTGGAATTTACTGCAGAGTTTATATTAACTTGCCCCACTTCCTCCTTGTGGATACCCTTTTTTTCTCCCCTGCCAAGGCTCCTATGGGAGCCAAGCTGTTGTGGGGCTTCAGAGAGTCATGGGGAGCCAGGTAGAAGTCCAGAGGCAAGGCATATGGGTGGATTCTCCAACAACCACAGAAATCAAGGGGTGGAGGGCTCCCTGGGTATAGAATGCTGCAACCCAGCATCTCTCATCATGGTGCAAACTCCTGCCCAATGTAAGAATGAAGAAATTCTGCATGGACTTTCCACTCCCCTATGCTAGAAGAACCCATATAGGGGAACAGGGGAACACTAGGCCCTTACTGTGTTGGGGCACCATACTATAACAGAACTGTGCCCTAGCTGTATCATAACATAGAATCATAGAATCGTAGGACTGGAAGGGACCTCGTGAGGTCATCTAGTCCAGTCCTCTGCAGTCATGGCAGGACTAAGTATTATCCAGACCATCCCCGACAGGTGTTTGTCTAATCTGATCTTAAAAATCTCCAATGATGGAGATTCCACAACCTCCCTAGGCAATTTATTCCAGTGCTTAACCACCCGGACAGGAAGTTTTTCCTAATGTCCAACCTAAACCTCCCTTGCTGCAATTTAAGCCCATGGCTTCTTGTCCTGTCCTCAGAGGTTAAGAAGAACAGTTCCTTTCCCTCCTCCTTGTAACAACTTTTATGTACTTGAAAACTGATATCATGTCCCCTCTCAGTCTTCTCTTCTCCAGACTAAACAAACCCAATTTTTCAATCTTCCCTCATAGGTCATGTTTTCTAGACCTGTAATCATTTTTGTTGCTCTTCTTTGGACTTTCTCCAATTTACCCACATCTTTCCTGAAATGTGGTGCCCAGAACTGGACACAGTACTCCAGTTGAGGCCTAATCAGCGTGGAGTAGATCTGAAGAATTACTTCACGTCTTGCTTATAACACGCCCAGAACGATGTTCGCTTTTTTTGCAACAGTGTTACACTGTTGACTCATATTTAGCTTGTGGTCCACTATGACCCCCAGATCCCTTTCCGCAGTAGTCCTTCCTAGGCAGTCATTTCCCATTTTGTATGTGTGCAAATGATTGTTCCTCCCTAAGTGGAGTCCTTTGCTTTTGTCCTTAGTGAATTTCATCCTATTTACTTCAGACCATTTCTCCAGTTTGTTTAGATCATTTTGAATTTTAATCCAAACATTGTTTGATCCTGCTTGGGTAGATGTAACAAACAGTGTTATAAACATGTTATAGCCCTGCAAAGACCTGGCTCCCTATCCCCATTAGTAGTAGATCCTCTTCAAGGTGCTGGTAAAGATTTACAAAGCCCTTAATACACTCTGCTCAGAGGTTGCCTCTCCTTCTGAGACCCACAATGGTAGCTGTGCTAATCCAGCACATTGTGATAGCTTGAGGGAAATCTTTTTCAAGAGCAAGTCCAAGACTCTGCAACAACAATTATACATACAAAATGATGGGGTCTAATTTAGCTGTTACTACTCAAGAAAAAGATCTTGGAGTCATCATGGATAATTCTCTGAAAACGTCCACTCAATATGCAACGGCAGTCAAAAAAGCTAATCGACTATTAGGAACCATTAGGAAAGGGATAGAGAGTAAGACAGAAAACATCCGAATGTCCCCACACCTTGAATACTGCGTGCAGTTCTGATCACCTCATCTCAAAAAAGATATATTAGAATTCGAAGAGGTACAGAGAAAGGCAACACAAATGATTACGGTTATGGAACAGCTTCCATATGAGAGATTATAAAGACTGGGACTGTTCAGTTTGGAAAAGAGACGACAAAGGGGGGATAAGACAGAGGTCTATAAAATCCTGACTGGTGTGGGGAAAGTAAATAGGGAAGTGTTATTTACCCCTTCACATAACATAAGAACAGGGGTTACCCAATTAAATTAATAGGTAGCAGACTTAAAACAAACGTAAGGAAGTACTTCTTTACATAATGCATAGTCATCCTTTGGAATTTGTTGCCAGGAGATGTTGTGAAGGCCAAAAGTATAACTGGGCACAAAAAAGAACGAGAGACCCATTGATGGACCTCTCCTCCATTAACCTATTAGCCAAGATGGTCAGGGATGCAGCCCCATGCTCCAGGTGTCCTAAGCCTCCTACTGCCAGAAGCTTGGACTGGACAACAGGGGATGGATCACTTGATAATTGCCCTGTTCTGTTACTTCCTTCTGAAGCATCTGACACTGGTCACTGTCAGAAGACAGGATACTGGGTTAGATGAGCCATTGGTCTGACCCAGAATGGCCGTTCTTATGTTTTTAATGTAACAGCCTCCCGTAGGAAAAACAATAAGAATCCAATCCTTGCTGTTCTCAGATGGTGCTCCAGGATTTGCCTCTTCACCAAAGCATTTGGAGAAGAACTGAAATCCCACCTGGCATCTTGGAAAATCAAGTAAACTAAGAATGACAATGCATATGAAGTATACAACAAAATAGTATGGTATCAGTTTTTGGTCCTTATTATTGATCCTGGGATGGATTTGAACCAGTCACTGAGAGATGGAAGGATCCTGCCACCAGTGTCCTGAAACAACATCCCCTCCCTATTGCCACCAGTGCAGGTATTGACATGGAGAAGGATGTCAAAGTTGTCAAAGGTAATTTCACCTGCATATTTCCTTCTCCTATTCTTCTGTCACTGTCATCGTTAATAGAGTTCCTAGGCGTGCATGGCACTTCACAGTCGTTTGAGATGGCAAGCTCTTTGCCCTGAGGAGCTTGCAACCTATCAAGATCGGGCCGTGTTCTAACTGGTGACACGGTATACCATGCATGAGCTTTCAGCAGCAACCTGACTCAGTCCCACTCGTTAGATTCTGATGTGCAGCTGCCTGCCATTCGTTTCCCAAAGCCATATAGCTGATTACCATCACTCACTGCTGATGTCCACTCTGCTAATGCTTATTTCATGCATGCTATTGAGCGGGCCAGTGAGAGCAGATTGATACTTGGTCTAGCTTGGAGGTAACATGCATGAAAATGCCAATGCAAATACTGAGTAAAAAGGATTTGAAAATCAACAGGCCTTACTGTCACAGAGCACGGTTTAATCCTCTTCAAGGCCTATTAGGAGACATTCTCAGTGAGGCTCTGACGTCAGCCCAGCTGCCTTGTTCTGTCGCATTTCAGACACTTTCAACTTTTTGATGGAAACAAAAATAAATTGCAGGGAGGGAGTGTGAGAGAGGGAGGAGATAGATTTTTAAGGCAGAGACACCATACAGCTTTGTAGGTGATATTGTTTTTATTCCAAGGCTTACATGCCATGAAAGAGGTTAAGGAAACTAGGATAAAAATAGCATCCTGTAGATATCTGAAGTGGTTTTGCCCTCTTAAAAACTAAACACCTCATGATTTTCTCTTTCCTTCAGTCAAGGAGTTGAAAGTGGCCTAAAATGCTCCTGAAAAATGCAGCTAGATGGATGTTAGAGCTTCCCTGAGGACAACTCCCAGTTGGCCATACAGTAGTTGTGTGTGTATCTTGAACTCATCATGAAGAGTTTTAGATGCAGGAGTCAGGTTAGCACAAATGATGGTGGTGTGGCTCAAGTTGTGCACTTTGAGCATAGAGCATACTTTGGGGATATCTGCATTTTGCTCAATCAAAGCCCATGTGTGCAACTTCCTGGGAGGCTGAGGATGACCCCTAGTGTACCTTAAATAGAGCACATTCCAGCCCACTGGATTGAATAGGTGCTTAAAGATGTACTTTAAAAAATGAAGAAAATTGAGTGTAGTCCACAAGCCCTGGCATGCAGTGCTCCATCTTGATCCAAACAATCACTGCTTGAACTAAGATGGAGCACAGCTGGCTGGGATCTGCAGTCTCTGGCTGGGTGGCACCCCCACATTATAAATGACAGTGGCCATGGACCACTTCATGGAGCTATTTGGGCTGTGTTTTGGCCACCTGTGCCCTTCTGAATGTGCTTTTGGCAAAGCACCTGTTGTAGTCACTCCACTCCTACCTTCCAGGAAAGGGAGAGATTTGTGGTAACCGACCATCATACCCCCTTTTGAAGAGATGACCAGCGTGAGCCCTACTGGTGGCAAAGGAGAGGAATTGAAAATACATGCAGGATAGCCCGGTTCCTCCTTCTCATTGGAAGTCTTCTACAAGCAGGCTTGTTGACTGTGTGTGTGTGTAACCAATATATTGTGGATACTGAAAAGCAAGTGTTAGGTAATAACTCGTAGCAGATTACTTAAATTTTATAAGTGGTTATAAATAATGAATGCGTGCATTTCAGTTTGAAGCCAGTGTATACTCTGTAATTTAAAGCTTCCATCCGGCAAGGGTGTTTTAAGTTTCAGAAAGCTTCATTCATTCTCTTATTTTAAAATATAACCTATTAAAAATTGAGAGACCCTTTTAGGAGCTGTTAGGGGCCCTAAAGTAAATAAAACCCCAACTGCCTAACATTACACCCATTTGTTGTGGCTGTATGTCACTCCCAATGACATTGCAATGTAATCCTGCCTGACTGGAGAATGCAAGGATGTGGAGGCATGTATCCCTGTCGTGGTTGCCCTGCGGACATTAATGCCATGAATATGGGTGGCCTCAACTGCTTTTCCCCTCAATCTTATTCAGATGTGAGTGAAATGGCCTTGGCAGATTCACCTGCAAAGCAAAATACAATTGGGTGTTGTGGACTAAGATCCCTGTAAGGTGCTGAGTATCTCCTGGAAGTGCTGAGCACCAATGTCATCAATGAGAGTTGAGGGCACCAAGATCCACCAGGAATTAGCACTTTACAGAACAGAACTCTTAGGTCCTG
This sequence comes from Caretta caretta, assembly GCF_965140235.1. Classification (NCBI taxonomy): domain Eukaryota; kingdom Metazoa; phylum Chordata; order Testudines; family Cheloniidae; genus Caretta; species Caretta caretta. The sequence goes on from NC_134206.1 coordinate 202,882,313, forward strand.
ATCCAAAGCCAATGGAAAGACTCCTAAGCCCAGATCCTTAAAGGTATTTAGGTGCCTAACTCTCACTGTTAAGTGCCTACATACCTTTGAGGATCTGGGACCCTCTGATTTTAATGGGCTTCATATTAGTCTCTTAGAAAGGAACCTGGAAGAATACAGAAACAGGAGCCTCATACAGAACTCTGTGACTGGGACAGTCTTCTAATTAATGTGGTCTCTGCTGTCTACTATTGTGCGCATTGATCGAGGAAGACAGGATGGCTGTGTCCCTTTTACTTGTGTGTGTGTCACCCAGATACTATATGACTGTTTCTGTACCAGTCGCCACTGCTTGCAGATTTGAAGCTAATAATACTGAATTCTGGAACAAGCTGAGTCTGCATCATCTTTCTCCAGGATTGACAATAGTTACTAAACACAGCCCACATGGTAGTTAAGCAATATCCAGCAATTGCCACCCACACAGTGAAAAGGAAAAGGGGTGTGTTTATATATTGTTAACTTGTTTTGAAGTAAATATTGATTCACTCCCCAAATTACTAATTAAACAATTAGTTTATTTTGTGGCACTTTTTTTTCCAGAGGAGAGAGATTTCAGTAATTTCTAGTTTGTAAATAATTTCTGAAGTCAAAATGAGTTAATTGATTAAGTAATTATTTACTCCTCTAATCTCCCATTTCCAGTTATGGCTGATTTCTAATGCTGCACAATAAAGGCAGTATGATGTTGGCAAGAATGTTGTTATACCTATAAATAATGCTGTTGCATAATCTTGTCCTCACTTCCATCTCCATGTATATTTTTATACTGGAGTATCTGAGCACCTTACAGTTGTCTCCCTTCTCTTCTTCCTGCTCTCCGTCTGCCTCCATGCTCTCCTCCCACTTCTCCATTTGTCTCCCCCTCAAGTCTCAGTTTAGCAAAGACTAGCCTTCCTCCTGCCACATTTGGAACATGCCCTGCCCTCCTCATGTCTGCCCACACTCTCATCCACTACCCATTGAAGTCAATTGAAGTCTTCTCATTGACTTAAGTGGGCTCTAGGTGAGGGTCCAAATGCCTCCTCTGCCTCATCAAATCCTTCTTTAAACCCAGCTTCTTCCAGGAAGTTTTCTATGTTTAGTCCCCCAAACCACTTAACTCCTCTTTCCCACAACCTCCCTTCCCTGAATTTTTGTCCCTTCTATGCTGCATTGTAAAGGGTGGGGCTTGGTTTTGATCCATCCATCCTCTGGTATCTCATCTGTTCATTGAACATCTCCAATCTATCCAGCCCATCTGTCTACATTTCCAACCTTAGGATCTAAGCACCATGTACACCAAGTAACATTGAATTCTGTCCACAAAAGAGCTTTACCTCTTTTCTCCACCCTTTTTTTTCTCTCACTCTCCTGAATAGCAGCACTTTGGTGGCTGTCTTCCTGGAGAAAGTTCCTGGGTCATTCAGGGGCTCTATTGTATTCTGTGTTTTATATAGCACCACACATATTTACACTGCTAATACAAGAAATGCTGCTGAGCCACTTAGTTTGGATCAACATCTGAACAAGTTCAAGAAGAGCATTTCTGGGGGGTTGATTTGGGCCCATCTCTAAATACTATATGATTCCCATGGAAATGTGGCTAGCTAACTGTTTTGCATGGCCTTTGTAAGATCTTCCCTAAGACATGGGACCCCTGAATTCCTCAGTTTCCCATGATTTTAATATTTTTGGGTGATACTTAATAATTTTACATAAGAACTGCCATGCTGGGTCAGACCAATGATCCATCAAGCCCAGTATCCTGTCTTCTGACAGTGGAAGGTACCAGATACTTCAGAGGGAATGAGCAGAACAGGGCAATTATCACATGATCCATCCCTGTCATCCAGTCCAAGCTTCTGGCAGTCAGAGGTTTAGGGATACCAAGAGCATGGGGCTGCCTTCCTTTTACCATTTTGGCTAATAGCCATTGATGGACCTGTCCTTCAAAAACTTATCTAATTCTTTTTTGAACCCCATTATACTTTTGGCCTTCAGAACATCCCCTGGCAAAGAGTTCCACAGGTTGACTGTGCGATGTGACTGTACGTTTGTCTTGAACCTACTGCCTATTAATTTTATCGGATGATCCCTAGTTCTTATGTTATGTGAAGGGTAAAATATCACTTCCCTGAGCTGCAGGTTAAGAAGCTGGAATGTGGGTTCTGAACAGAGGGAGATTCAAACTAACCAGCTCCCAAATTAACTTGAGTTGCTCTTCTACACCTCTATAGATCCCTACATAATCCCTTATCTGGACAGATACTTGGGGCTTGATACTCCACTGCTTTGCACCCTTTGTAATCATTTGCATCTGTGTGAGGTATGTGGCTGGGTTCTGTTATGGGGGAGCTTCTTGTGGGTATGGAAACTGGGGTGAGGGTATTTTGGGTGGAGTAGACAGCTCTTTTGATAGAGGAGGTTATGGGGAGGTTCAGCAGATGGGACGTGGAGAAGAATTGATTGTCACCAGTTGCTTTCAGGGTCCCGGACAGAGTTTCATGTGTTTTGTCTTCTGATTTATTTGAATGAACTTAGTGCTGGTGAATTTATTGGCAGCCCCCAACACTGGAAACTGCCAAGAATAATAAAAGCTTACAACACAGGCTTCCCCCTCACTGGCCCATCAATGTTCATCAAGCTTACTATGAAAAGGTCACCAAGTAACTCCTCCATATTTATATAGTCCTTGGCCTCTCTGCCCCGATTGGCTATGAGTTATAATTGTGGGGGTAGGGTAATGCAGACATCTGTCCATAAGGAACTGGGCGGAGGCATACCAAACTCATTTCATGTGCCACCAAGCAGGTATTGTATGGTAGCAACTTTGAGTCACCATGGACTTAGGATTCAAACCAGAGCCTGGGAGGTAAAAGTCACAATAGCTCATTGCCAATTCCCAGAGCCATCCAAATGCCAATACTATGTTCAGATTGGCAAATAAAGCAGAGTGGAAAAAAATGTTCATGGATGCTTTCAAAAGATTGGAGTTCCCCTGGGAACTCCTCCAGAGAGAGAGGTTTTATTATTCTTGTCATTTAGTGTTTATCAATATAAAAGCAACATTCAAAGTCACAGAAGCTATCCTATCCACAAAAGGCTCAAAGTATCGAATTATGTCCTTCACACTAGTGTGTTGGAATTGCTGCTGCCCCTGCACAGCCAGAGAGGATCCCCTGCTGCTAGGAAAAAAATGTGGGTTGCAGTAGAGAGCTCCAGTAGTTCTCCTAGGAAACTGTCAAAAGCATATTCTGTGTAACAGCTGGCAGGAAAACATCGGCTGAATAGAATTAAAGGGGCAATGGCATTCTGTATTTGGAAGTTTCTCAGATAACGAGAGTAGAGGAATGGGAGTCAGGATTCCTGGGTTCTTGCAACATGGTGTCTTATCCCATGGGCTGGAGAGCTTGGGGCTAAGCCAGCCCTGATTACAGGATGAGCCCCATCTGAGGGGAATCCCGTGATTCCAACATAAAAGGAGCAAGAAGTTGCAGTGAAGGGGGAAATCTTGGGAAGCTGTGGTAGAATCTGAAGAGAGTGAGGAAAGTGTGCCAGGCAGGAAGGCCTGGAGGAGGAAGAGAAACCTTGGGTTGTATGGACTTATGAATGGACATTGTTTTGGGATATTGAGTTTTATTCACAGCTTATTTTATATTAATAAAACCAGTCCCCAAGGAGGGGTGTTTTTTGATCAATTAAAAAGCCTGAAGTCAAGTTTATTTGAACAGTCCAAGAGGGGACACTGAGGCAGGTTGCCTCAGTGTCACCCAAGGCCATGAGAGGTGCAAAGGAGGCAGCTGGACTGACTACAGTTCTCTTCCCAGCTCCACTACTGAGTCACTTGGTAACACTGGGCAAATCATTTCAGGTCTCTGTGCCTCAGTTTGCCTATCTGCAAAATTGGAGTAATAATGTTTGGCTCTAGGGGTTCTGCTGCTATAAGCTAGTGAGAAAAATGGTTTCCTCTTTCAGCATGTAGTCACCTATACAGCATTACTGAAATATTTTTGAAGCTCTAAGCTAATCCTTGTTCTCTGTGTATGACAAAACCAGCCCTGTTGCCCACCCTGGACTTTATGGGGCTTGATTAATGTTGGTGAAGTGCTTTGAGATCTCTGGGATGAAAGGTGTTGTCCCAAGTGTATTATTATTAATATTGGGCTAAATTCTGAGTGGCACTATGCTGCTACAGCAGCCACTGAAGTCAATTGGAATCCGAATTACTGGTGTTAAGCACCTTTCAGGGATTATTTATTTTATTTATTTATTTTAGATTTCTCCTGTGCCAAAAAAAAGCCCCAAAATCTCTCATAACCATGGGTGCATGGTGGCATTTTATAGATAAATAGAAGATGTGGTGCCTGCCCTGTAGAGCTTAAAAATCTAGGTTATTGTGTATTACGCCCAGGAGGAGTATTACATTCAGCTGTTTCCTTTCAAACCTATTTAAATTCCTTTATTGTATTGTGCTAAAGGAAGGGGAGACGCGGGAGACCCCTTGATTTTGCAGGATTTCCAGCAACAACTTTTGAGAGCCCTGTTGTCTGCTGACTAGGAGGTCCTTAACTCACAGCACAGAGCCTCAAGAATGAGGTACAGAATGATTCGCTTTATTGATTATATCTGCACTGCATGAGGATCCATGCAGCGCTCATTAAACTCCCCAAAATGCTGCTCCAGTATGTGCTTGGCTTGGTGGAAAGTGCAGAATGGATTCTCTGGGGCCAGTCTCTTCTCTGATTGTTCCAAAATACTGGTCTGGCCCCTACAAGGCACTGAGATGGAGTCTGATACGAGCAGAGGTTTTGTAGTAAATATATATATTGGTCTGAAAAGGTATTTTAAAAAAAATACCCGTGAGGCTATTTTTACAAATACCTGATTAATTGCCCACCTCAACCCGAAATCTCACTCTGCAACAGTTTATTTAAATTCCAAGGACAAAGGAATCTTTAACTTCAAGTACCATAAATAAACCTGTTAAAATAATACATCTCCAAGGAATAATAAAATAGGCAACTACACTAAACACGTTAGGTCTGCTCCACTTTGTGCTAGTAGTGTTTGCCTCTCTATACTAGAAATTTCTTTCTTTCTCTCTCTCTCTCTCTCTCTCTTTCTTTCTTTCTCTCTTTCTTTCTTAAAAGTGAAATTAGCATTGATGAAAGGTGCTGGATTAATAACCCTGGAGATTAAAGTTGGTCCGTTATCTCTGAAACAGCATTGCCAGCAGCCGCATGGTGCATGTTGCTCCACAGTGTCCCACCAATGTCCCTTAGCTCAATCTCTGGAGGTGAGAAGGGAGTTCAGGCTTCATGATGCATTCACTTCTTGGCCGCTTCAATGGAGCTGTCACTTAAATTACTCATATTGAATGAGTTCTTGTGACGTGGACACTTATCCATTTGAAAAAAAAATAGACCTCTTTCCAAAAAGGTTTACGCACTTAGGCTCCTAAATCTCTTGAAAGTCTCGGCAACATATGCTCCTAAGTGCCTAAATCACTTTTGAAAATAGGAATTAAGTGCCTTACATCACTTTGGCACTTTGGAAAATGCTATCCTGAGAATCACCAGGTCATTTCGCACAGACCACCAAACCTCTACCAGATGGTACCAACTCTTGGCCTCTCCTGACTCGGGCCAAATTCATAACAGTCACCTTTAGGGAAAAAGCTCTGTGTCCCATTTCCAACCACCCAAGCTAACTACTCCTGGGAGAAAATATTTGAAACAAATGTATGAAAATTAGTTCAGTCTAAAGGGTGAGGGCCTTGTATGTAATCTAATGACTTTATATATGCACATCCTGTAAATCCTACTGGAGGAATCACTTGAGTGCAGCTACTAGTGGGGTGTCAATGACAGCAATGGGAGTTAAAGGGGTGTCTGGAGGGATTTACTAGTATGTGTGTGGGGGATCCCAGAGACTTGTGGGTATGCTGTACGGGTTCTCAGGCATCACACATAGCTGGAGATCCCTGGGTGTTTGGACACTATTGTCAATGGCACCTCAGCCTATAAGTATTTTGTAGGCCAAAGCCTCTGCCTCCTCCTATGTTGCCAAGGTGATGAAGCTGTTCAGTAGAAGTCATTGATCCTTCCAGGTAAGTTCTCCCCTTCCATGAGCCTTCGTTCGTGAGAGGAAATTATGGTCCTTGATTTCTAGCCATTGAAAAGATGTTGCTTTCCTCTGCATCGCTGGTAGACCTTGAATTTTTCTCCCCCTTCTCCTCACACCCTGAATGACTCTTCTTTCTCTTCCTTTCCAAAGAGAGACCCAGGCCACCTTCTCACTTTCACACATGGGATCAGAGGAGGATACTGGGTAGAAGTTGAGGCTGCGGGGGATCATGTTTAATCCTGGCCTGTTAAAACATCATCCAAAAGGTGTTAACCCAAGGAAGCCAGGGCACAGCATGAGAAGTTGCTAGCCAAAGGCAAGGCTCCATCTTCACTGGGCTGGGGCTTTGGGTTTCTTGGAAACATTGATTCGCGTAAGTGCAGCTCGATAGATGCTTTTGTTTTTGCATGTAAATGTTAATCAATCACATTTTATTAAAAATTTAAAGGCCCTGTAAGTGAGAAGGTGGAGAATGGAAAATGTTTTGGACTGTGGTGCTCGTGGCAGGGAAATCAGATCTGAGATTAATCTAGCAGCAAGAACATAACATGCCAGGATCAGGCTGGAGTTTTAGGGGCCTGTCCGGCTTTTGGATACGCCAGGTCTAGTGCACCAACACAGCTTAGTGGCACAATATATAAAATATTAATGTAACTGAGAAATACTGGGACTCTGCTGGGTTCCAGGGGACACAGTCTGACTATATATTTGTGCTCAGTAGTTCTGCCAACTCAACACTTGCCTAGCAATCTTTGTAACAGCACTATGTATCTCTTCATCAGTGCAATTGTTTAAAGGCCCTTTAAACTTTAAGGCCGTGTGGCTGGATAGTGTGACAAAAAGCATGGTACTAACTGTTTCTGTGGTGTAGTCTGCTGGATATTGTGGGCTGGGAGGCAGGAAGAGACCTGACCCTGCAGCAGACACTGCCGCAGACTCTGTATGGGATTGTGTGAGTGAGACACTTATGTCTCTCTCTGCCTCAGTTTCCACATATGTGAGATGGGAGTAATGACATCCACTGACCTTCATGAAGTATTTGGCCCCTCAGCTAGAAAGGGGCTACACAAGTGCTAAGTATTACCCTTATCAGACTAAATGAAGGCACTGGGCAGACCTTGCAAGCTGCCAAATGACTGATCTGATCAATGATAGAATAACTAAAAGTAGAAAGTGATGCATCAGGGTGACATTATAGGGAGCAGGAAGCCAGGGAAGACAGGTAGGCAATAGATTAGCCAAATTGATAGGGAGAGAAAGATAAACATCTGGGAGATACAGACAAGAAAGCAGAAGAGCTCAGCGGGTGGTTAGTGAATTGCAGAGATACTCTGAGGTGTATTCAACAGGCCCTTTATTAGGCCTTCTTTGATACCTGGAACAATGAGAGACTAAGGGCATGGCTACACTTGCAGTTGTAGAGCGCTGGGAGTTAAACCAGCCTTTGCAGACCGCAGCAGGGAAAACGCTGCTGAGTGTTTACACTCTCAACTGGAAGTGCAGTGGAGTGGCCACATTAGCAGCTCTTGCAACACCAGAAAGAGCAGTGCATTGTGATTGCTATCCCAGCACGCAAGTGGCTGCAAGGTGCTTTTCAAGTGCGGGGGGTGGGGTGGAGTATGATAGGGAGCGTGTTGTGTGTATGTGGGGGGGGAGAGAGTGGGTTTTGGGGTAGCTGAGAGCGTGTCATCATGCTGTCTTGTAAGTTCAGATGGCAGCAGACCCCCCTCCCTTCCCACGCCTCTCTCTCACCTCACAGCAAGCAGCATTCCTCAGTTATGGTTCCTTTTTCCGGGAGCAGATAAGCAGCCAGCTGTCAGAACGGAGCTTTGAAAGGGCATACTGTATCTGCATTCCTACAGTGAGTTCAAAACAATGACAAGAGTGGCCACTTGACGTAAGGGGATTATGGGACATTTCCGGAGGCCAATCAGAGCGCAGTAAGGCAACACCTCATTCACACTGGCGCTGCAGTGCTCCAGCCAGGGCGCAGCAAGCGTTATGCTTCTCGTGGAGGTGGAGTACCAGGAGCGCTCCAGCTGCAGAGTCCAGGTGCTCTAAGTGCCCTGCCAGTGTGGATGGGCTGGGAGTTAGGGTGCCTGGGGCTGCTTTAAGGCGCTCTAACTCGCAAGTGTAGCCAAGCCCTAAACCAAGCAGAGGCTTAGAACAAAAACTCTGGAAGGAAAAGCGCACACACCCCTTGCTTTGTGTCACCCTAAAGGCCACCTCAGAAACCTGACCTGAGCTCTTCTTGCACTATATCCCCCAAATACTGCCAGCACTGTCACTGGATAGGCCCAGTGGACGAATTCAGTAGCATCTCTTCTGTGGAAAATTAAAGCAGAGAGAAACACAGCTACAGATGCCATTTTATTCTATGGGTAGCTGCTTGTGGTTTTAATGTACAAGGCTAGTCAAGTCCTATTTTTCCTCCTAATTATTTCCAAGTTCTGGTCCACATCAACAGAGCCCTAAGAGCTTGATCTTTTTTCAGAGGTGCTGGGCACCTGAGGTTCCTATTAACCTACTGAGTGGCAGGTACTTAGTATTTCAGAAAATAAAGTAAAACATGCTGATGTCTGGCTGTCTTAGTCTTTCCCTTTTCCCAAGCCCTGAAGTGGCAGCTGTGATTTGTAGGGACACTCCCACTGATGGAGCCCAGCAAAGACTTTTTAGGGGCAAGAGCTTTCTCCAGGAAGGGCCCGCCACTGTGGGATTGCCTTCCACTGGAGATCAGCCTGAACCTTGGAACCTTACAGGGCATGGTGCAAGACTTCCTTCCTGAGGCAAACATCTTCATAACTGGAAGTCACTGTGACTACTTTTGTAATCAGACCCTTCAGGTTATTAGGGTTACCTGTCTATGTGCTTGGATACTGTAGTTCTGTGTGCTTTGGAAGTACACTACATAGACAAGTGCTGAATGTCTATAAAGAAAGGGGAGACATCAGACCCTTCCGGTTGCAAGTGCTACCTGTGTGTCTAGTGTACTAGAGAACACATAACTACACTATCCAAGGACATAGGCAGGTGCTGAATGGCTATATGGAGACGAGAGTCATACTCCTTCATGGATATTCCTTGGACTCAGTAATAACTGTAAAGAGCACCAGATACTGCAGTGATGTTATTGACAAGATAGCAAGTATGCAAAATCAGGACAGGGAAAATAGGCGTCTATATAAGACAAAGTCCTGAATGTTGGGCTTGTCGCTATAAAATTAGGACATCTAGTCACCCTAAGTAATGGGCACTTTGGGAACACAGCTATAAAAAGTAATAGCAGGAAGTAGTTGTGGGCAAAATGTTCTCAATGAATTTCAGAACCACTTGAAACTTGTTCTGTGCCATATTTCAATGACTTTAGCTCCAGGTCTCTGGAAGCTTCCCTGGGGTTCAGGAACTTGGGGGAAAAATATAGTTTTACATTGAATCATATGGAAGTTGCATGGTTTTTTTTTTTTTTTTTGAGGCAAAACCAGTTAACTGGGCCATCTTGACTGAATGTCATTTCAACTCTTTGGGCCCATTTGATCCTGAAACTCCAAGTGAAATTTTGGGATGCAAATGCTCATGGAGCTGAACTAAGGTTAGATGTTTGCCCATTGTTGCGAGTGGCCTCCCTCAGAGGCAGACATGGAGGGGCAGCCACACCAGTTTACACCTACCCTTTTGGTAGAGGTGAAGAGTGGTCTTGTGAGGAAAACTCGGAATTGAGAGTCCAGTTCTCTTTTTCGCTTTGCTGCTGATTCCTTACCTAGCCTTGGGTAAGACACTTAACCTTCCCGTGCCTTTAGTTTCCCAGTTTGTAATGAGGGTGATAATTATTGCCTGCCTGATGGAAGGGTTGGGACTTTTAGTTCTTTAATGTTCACAAAACTCTTTGTGTGGAAAGCACTAGAGAGAAGGATAATGCAGTGATTCACATGCAAAAAGGTACATTTTAAGTAGGGTGGGAGAGAGAGTAGAAGAAGGTAAATGCAGAAGAAAGGAGTCAGTCCTTTGGAAATGAGAAGTCATCAAGCTATTTGACAGGTTTCAGAGTAACAGCCGTGCTAGTCTGTATTTGCAAAAAGAAAAGGAGTACTTGTGGCACCTTAGAGACTAACCAATTTGTTTGAGCATAAGCTTTCGTGAGCTACAGCTCACTTCATCGGATTCATTCTGTGGAAAGTGTAGAAGATCTTTTTATATACACACAAAAGATGAAAAAATACCTCCTCCCACCCCACTCTCCTGCTGGTAATAGCTTATCTAAAGTGATCACTCTCCTTACAATGTGTATGATAATCAAGGTGGGCCATTTCCAGCACAAATCCAGGGTTTAACAAGAACGTCTTGGGGGGGGGGGGGTAGGAAAAAACAAGGGGAAATAGGTTACCTTGCATAATGACTTAGCCACTCCCAGTCTCTATTCAGGCCTAAGTTAATTGTATCCAATTTGCAAATGAATTCCAATTCAACAGTTTCTCGCTGGAGTCTGGATTTGAAGTTTTTTTGTTGTAATATAGCAACTTTCATGTCTGTAATTGCGTGACCAGAGAGACTGAAGTGTTCTCTGACTGGTTTATGAATGTTATAATTCTTGACATCTGATTTGTGTCCATTTAAACTTCAAATCCAGACTCCAGCGAGAAACTGTTGAATTGGAATTCATTTGCAAATTGGATACAATTAACTTAGGCTTGAATAGAGACTGGGAGTGGCTAAGTCATTATGCAAGGTAACCTATTTCCCCTTGTTTTTTCCTACCCCCCACCCCCAAGACGTTCTTGTTAAACCCTGGATTTGTGCTGGAAATGGCCCACCTTGATTATCATACACATTGTAAGGAGAGTGATCACTTTAGATAAGCTATTACCAGCAGGAGAGTGGGGTGGGAGGAGGTATTTTTTCATGCTTTGTGTGTATATAAAAAGATCTTCTACACTTTTCACAGTATGCATCCGATGAAGTGAGCTGTAGCTCACGAAAGCTTATGCTCAAATAAATTGGTTAGTCTCTAAGGTGCCACAAGTACTCCTTTTCTTTTTGCAAGCTATTTGAGGCTCTGATGTTAATTGTTGAGGAATGTTTTGCCTGGGGCCCTCAGAAAGTAGCACCTCTCTAATAATGGGAATAATCAGGGAGCAATTTCTTGACCCACTGTGAAATGGATTTCCCACCAGGCTGAAGGACTCAAAAGCCAAGGAAGACATCTGGACAGAATGCCACACAGAGGTTACTGGATTGCAGGACTCTATGCTTAGTTACTAGGGAGAGCTCTCCCTACTACCTCCTTCCATAGATTTGAATCCAACAGGGTAAGGAGCAGATGTAAGCGATGCAGGGATCTAACATAGAACAGCTTGGCTGACATCATAGTGGCTGTGTGCTTCTGATGGGGAATGATAATATCAAGGGAAGAGCAGGTGTGAGTCATTTCCCTGGAGAGAGAGGCACATGTGCACGCACAGTCACACAGAAAGAGGGATGGGGGAGGGGAGGAGTAAAGCAAGGGAGATTATCTCACCCAGACACTTATACCCCCTCCCTATCACATACACACAAGCTAAGGGATTCATCCCTTTGAGTCCGAAGCCCCTGTCAAACAGACATTTCTTTTTCTCCTCTTGCCCATCCCTCCCACAAACTTGGGGCCATTTAATATATGGCAAGATAAAATTTGAATAGTTCTTCAGTATCCATTTACTTTCTGCTGTGCATCAGTCTACTTTGTATGACAGGAACTCAAAGAAAGTAGGGTTGGGATGTAGGCATAATTGGTTGCAGAGAGATTGTCATATGGCATTATCTCCTCTCATTCTATATCACATGATGCATTCCATGTGCCTCACTGAAGTAAACTGAAAATACAAAAAGGTGTAACATCAGGGCAGGCATTGCTATAGGCTTGTTACATTCATGTGGAGAGAGCACATATGTCTTTGCAATGTATGAAAAAGAATACTGAGTTTCTGGTGTCGTCTTGACCAATGCTGCAAATGCTCCCTCCACCACAGAGCCAGTGAGGATTAAAAAAAGACTAATTTAATGAAAGCATAATCCAACCCTCTAAAACTGCAAGGCTAAGCAACACCAATCTCTAGGACCATGAAGCAAATAACCTCACCAAAACAAGAGGAATGGTACTCAAAACACTAGATAAAAACCTAAAGAAACAATGTGTGCGTTACTGGGAAGAACAGATTAAAAATCAGGAATCAACCAGCCTGCTACAGATCCCTACAGAAAGTCTTCAGGATAGCAAATGACCTCACCCCAATGAAATGTGCCAGACTCAGCCAGATTCTTACCAAATACGGAATCAGTGATCATAAACTAGAGTAGCATGCAACAGACTGATGGAGGAGAGGTTGAAATTGAACAAGAAAATCTTTCTCTGTGCCTAAAATGAGGGAGTGAGAGAGATTTTTTCCCCCTAATTATTAGAAATGAGACAAGATTTACCATTAAAAGGCAATGAGGGAAAACTGCCCAGCCCTGGTAAAAAGGAGAGAGTTGACAAAGACAATATTGCATTACAGATCAACTTGCCACTGAATCAGAAACAATAAATAGACATGGCGGATTGAATTCCAAATATGCTGGGTAGCCCCCGCCTGAGCAGATGCTTGATCTAGTGCACCTACCTACAACAAGAGCCCCAAAACTTTTTGTCCTGTTTGTACCTTGGCCATGCTTATCTCGCTTGTAATGCCAATTTCAAATTCAAAATTTTCTATTGGATTTGTGTATACACGTTTATTATATGGGTTAAATCATTCCAGTCCCATAAAGAGGGAATACATAGTGAAATCGAATAATTATCTCTGGTAGCGAGGAACCCCTTTCTTCTGCAAGTGTTGCATCACATCATGAGAATGATTAGGCTGAACTGATTAAGACAAAAAGAATGAGGATCAAAGTACCAAGAAAGCCTCCTAGCACCAACAGTTTAGTGTTCACAGCAGAGTGAATGACGCTTATCTGTACTTCCTCTAAAATGCTTGTGTGTGTTGACACAATCCCACTGTCCTTTTGTTCTCTTTCATTCCAGCTGTCACAGGAACTGAAAGGACAATTGGCATTGTTATGCTGGAGCCCTACAATTTGATCGATTTGTAGTTCTTTTTCGGTAAGAATACAAACTGTTCACATGTGTTGTCATGTATGTGCAATACATACCATGTGATTACCACATACATGGTGTGGAAAATATTGGAATCAGTTTACTGGCAACAGAGAATAGGGCATGAGAGAATAGCCTGACATAGGACTAGTTCTAACACTTTCCAAGTAATCTTTTTTTCTGATTAAAAACAGCTTTTCAGTGAAGTGGAAATTTTAGCAAAAACATTTCCAGCCTCATAGAAAACTTTCCCATTTTGGTTGAAAAATGATAGTTTTCTTCATGTTTTCAATCAAAAAATGAAAACAGAAAAACAGGGTATTTGAAAATAAACATTCTTTAAAATTTTTTTTTAGGAAAAAAACTCCTTTTCTGATCGATTCCAGTCTGACATGATGTGGGAAAGAGTATTCTAGACTACAGTCTGGTGGGTAGGAGACTCACCGCGGATGTGGGAGAGCCAAGTTCAAGCTCTTACTCTCAGGCAGAGCAGATTCTTGAAGCTGGTTCTCCCATGCATCCTGCATCTCAGCTGAGTGCTCTAAACACTGAGCTATAATGGGGTGAACCATTTTTGCAAAAAGTTTTGAAAGGCCTCAGTTTTGTCTTGATGTGAAAAGGGAAAATTTTCAAAATAATGACAGTTCTTGTGGGATGGGAAACTTATCTCCCACTCAACTCCAATCACTTCACACAGTCAAGTTTTTAACATAACCATGATGGATAGAAACTTATTTAAAAAAAAAAAGAGTTGAGATCTTCCAGCATTCAGAAAAATGCCAGCTGTCATGATTTGCTCACGGTTCTTATGATATTTGGGAATGCCTGGTTTTCTTCAGACATCTCTAATGTTGACCCCCTCTCTCCAGCCAACAGTGTATGAAAACATCTTCTGCAATTGGCACCAGCCCTACTTCAAGTTCAGCTAACAGAAGTCATGCCAACCTTGGAGTCCTGGTTCCCAGTGCCCTGCTGTCAACACTTTGCTGATGTTCAGTTGAAGTTGAGCCTCCAGTGCTGACTTCTATATTTGTTAACTAGTTCATTGTATCCTGGGGATGGCTCTTGGAATGTTTGGTTGTGTTTTTGTGTGGTGTTCTTTTAAGATCTTATTCTTCTGTTTTGCTTCGCTCTCCCCTTGCATTGTCTGCAAACGCTATTATTATTTTGGGGCTCTCCTGCCTCTCATGAAATGCCCTCTTTTCTTGACCAGGATTATATTTTTCATGTGGTGCTTTCTGTTTTGATTGAAGGGGCAAAGGGATGGGGCTCATCTTCTTGGTTCTAAGAACAATTATTTATTTGTTTGTGTCTGGGGAATGAATGGCTTTAAATACTTGACTAGGGGATAAACATCCATCCTGGCTGACTGATAGTCTTATTACAGACAACAGTAGGTGAAATAATCCCTTGTTGCTTGGTAATGTAAGATCCCATTCCTTTTTTCCCCTTAGTCAGGCCTTAGGACTTCCTTGGGACCTGGTTCATATTCTGGCCTTTATTGTGACATTATTTAATTACTTTTTATTGAAGACCATTAGAATCTATCGCCTTGACTATTGCCACTTCCTGCCTTCTCAGTTCTTGCACTGCACCATGTAGGTCCATCCAACACATTGCAGTTAAAGTCACCTTTGTTTGCTACTCCAAATGCATAAGCTCCTCCTTGAGTCTTCCACTGGCTCCTGTCATCTTTTTCGTATCAAATGCCTACTCATTATCTTCCTCTTGAGGCCGTGCACAGCTATGTCCTTGCCTATATCCTATCTCCAGCTGCCCCTATACTCTGACAGCTCATTGAGCCTTTTTAATCCTCTGGTGGTCTCCTAGGGTACATCTACACTGCAATTAAAAACTCATGGTTGGACCGTGGGCTGCTGCAGCTTGGGCTAAGGGGGTGTTTAACTGTGGTGTAGACATTTGGGCGCAGGCTGGAACTCTGGCTCTAGCACCCTGTGACGGGAGAGGGTCCCAGAGTTTAGGCTCCAGGCTAAGCCCAAACATCTACACCAGAATTAAACAGCCCCTTAGCCCAAGTCAGCCAGCACAGGCTGGTCATGGGTGTATAATTGCAGCATGTAGTTGTACCCCCCACTGCTGTCTTCATCTTTTCTCACCCTGCCTTATGCTTGAAACAGCTTCCCTGACCCTGTCCTTCATGCAGCCTAGCTTGCCTATAAATTCTGCCTCATTCACTTCTTCCTGGGCCTCTTCATCCTGACTTCTTCCCTGACTTTGCTCCTTAATAACTAATTTAAAGGAAATTAACAAGATGCGTACATAGCAAAAAGCATATCTGGCTCTCCTCTGGTCTGATCCCAAGCCTACTGAAATGAGTGGGAGTCTTTCCATTACTTCAATGGGCTTTGGATCAGGCATTGCTACTGTATCCCTCATCCTTCCCATAAACATCAACCCTACTGGTCAGTTTGTTAATCCAGGGCTCCAATCCATGTACTAAATTAGAGAAGACCCTCATGGGCAGGGACCTGTCTTTTTGATATGGCCATGAGGTGTTGATCTCTTGCATGGTGCTATGCTAATAGGAATTAAACAACAGAAAGTTGGACAATCACTGCATAGCATACGGAAAAACTATTTGGATAAGCCATTTTATTAAGAACTGCACTTGGCTTAGAAGAGAAAGTTTCTTTCAGACTGCAGTATTGTAATGGATCTGTGTTTATGCAATTAAGGCCAAATCCTGATTCCACTGACGTCAGTGGTGGCCCTTAATGCAATTAATCCTTCATTTGCAGGGCAGTGGACTAGACGTTCTAAGAGGCCTTTTACATCTCAAGCTCCTATGCTCTCTCTCTGAGGGTAAATGACATATAATGGAAAAGACAGGTATTCCTGTCACTAACATTTAATGACTTATTGAATAAACTGTATTACATATCCACATTTAATACCTTTATACAGGTAAAAATAATTCCCCCGCCTCTGTTTCTCTCTACAGAATCTCTCTTCTACATAGTATGAATTTATCAATATCCTACTTGTTCCTGAGGTGTACCGGAGGCTGTATTTCCCAAGATACACTGGGAAAACTCTGCAGCTAGCTCTAATCAAATTGAACTGCTGTCAAGACTTCCTGTGAGGCTTTGAGGAAACGTTTCTGTATATTGGAGGTGAAGGGGAGGAGGAGCATGAGGGAATGGGGATGGGGGAGGGGGAGCAGGACCGTTCCAAAGCTTAAGTGGATTACGTAGCTATATAACCCAGTTATGGGTCCATGGACTCGAGTGAGCTTTTTTTCCTCTGCTGTCTGCCCTTCATATAGTTCCCCTGACAGGCAAGCTTTATTATCTTCCTCCAGTCAGCTCTCTATCTCTCTCATTTTCCTCTGCTACGTCCCTCAGCTGCCTGTCTCAGCCCTTCCGGTATCTCTAAGTTCCCCTGGGTCCTTCATTTAGCTGCACCAGCTGCCTGCACTGGCCTCCTTCCCCATCCCCAGACCTCACCCTCCCAGTGTTTGCCAGGTCCAGTGGCAGGTGCCTTTCTCTCCCTCCCAGTTAGTCTCTCAGCTGGATGACTCCAAAGGGATTAGGTTGTTCAGGCCAGATAAGGGCATTGAAGTGTGGAAGATTGTCTAAATAATCTGAACCTCTTGGTTTAAATGACCCTCCCTCCCCCCACAAAAAAATTCACTTGGATATTGGCTTCAGATGTGCTGAATGCTTGTGCCCCAGTCGAAGTCAGTGGGAGCTGCAGGAGCTCAGCAACTCTGAAAGTCAGGCCCATTCATATTTCCATCCCTGTGTAGGAGAACAGTATAGGGTCATTGAATTAATGTTTGGCTTGGCATTTCATTCAAGTCCATGAAGCTTCCAAATTACTTAATATTTATACACTTGAGACAGAGGAGTGAGCCTGACATTGGCTGGGACTAGATTGTTGCTAGAGAAGACCAGGACACCCTTACTAATGTCTTAATACCATCAGAGGTGGAGCGGGATGTGTGGGTGAGAAAAGCAGGGGCAAAAGCTGCCTCTCTGCAAGTGAGAGTCTGAAAATGATGGTCCTAAAGCAGCCCCGCCAGAGTCAAGATCTCAGCAGGACATAACTGGTAACCTCCTTGCTCCCTTACAAATCAGCAGAGTCCAATGGGTAAATGGCCTGCGAAAACTGAATTTCCTTCTTACTCCTAGAATGAGTCAACCCCTCAAAGGCAGGGCTGAGGTAAGTGAGGGGGGCAGGGTGTGCATATGTGCACTCTGGTATTTTAAATAAGCAGTACAGGCAATTGATGGGTACACTGTCACCCAGGGATAACACGATAGGGGGAAAAAGGAGAAATAATTGTACTGGGGCCTTGAACTTAACCCCTCTCCCCTGCACAAGTCTGAATATAAAGTGAAATGGAAGGGGGTGGAGCCCCAGCAAACAGGAATCAAATTTCTCTTGATTGGGCCTTAGTACATCTGATATCAACCGGTGCACCATGTGCCTGGGAGATGGAGCATTGTGTCTCTGTTTCAGCACTCACAGCACAAAAGTACTGTTGGGTTTCTCTCTTTTTTAACTAAAGAGTACTCCCCCCCCCGCCCTTTGACTTTGCTGGAATGTCTGGCTGCACTCCACTGACACAAGTCTACAAATATTATTTTCTCCTCACATTAAACTTGGCCCAATGCTGCTTAAGCTACTGTTGTATCTATTGCTAACAGAACAGGAGTGAGTTAAATGCAATGCACAATTAAGAACACGAGCGGGGGTTGAGGGAAAGAAAAGAGAACAAGAATAAGTGTTGCCAGATGTTCTGAATTTAGCCTGAGTGTCATGATATTTGGTGTTTCTTTTAAAGCCCCAGCTCCAGGAGGCGTGTGATCAGGTGAGAATCTCAGCTTTTATTTTTAAAAAGAAGTGTCTAGCCCTCAGGATTGCAGGGAAAAACTTAGTTTGTGACTCCAGTTTAATCTAAATGCTTGGAAAGCAAAAGGAAAATAAGAACCCACTTTAAAAAATAACTTTTCTTTTTTAAAGCTAATCTCATGATATTTTTGGAGGGTAGGGTGTTGCTAACTCTTGAATTTTTTGAGCTTATGGTTGGTAATACTGCTTTTTTTAATGCTGGGTTGAATGAAAAAAATCCTTCAAAAGCTTCCTGTTTGTTTCAGCCAAAATACAGCTGCCTAGCCACAGCACAAAGAACCTTCCAACACCAGAACATCACCCCTACCTCCCTCTCCCTTCTCACTTACGAGAAGTTGACACAGGAGGGACAAATGATGGTTGTCCTAGGGCTCCAAGCAGTTCAGCTGACACAAAAGAGTAGAGGCTTTGTAAGGCCTCCCTAAGCAGGAGTATGCCCAGTGCAGAAAGCCCCTACATAAGGCAGCAGCCCCTGGCACAGGGGGCATTTTGAAGTGGACTGAGGGCTGGACTTGGGGGAGCTGAAGAGGGAAAGGGGCAGGAGGAGTGTGGCCAGGCCACACTTGCATCCAGCTTATTCTGTGCCAAAGCAAAGCTCTGTAGAGGTCACTGAAGTAGGGGCTCAAGTCGGGGCAGCTTTCAAAGTTGTTCTAGCCTGTACTGAGCACTAAACCAGCCCTCAGATCCCCTATGTCCCCATGTTGGTGGATGAATTTGCCTTTCAACTGTAGCTAGTCAGAAAGTGTTAGTCAAAACAGTTTTCAGTTGGAAAGTGACATTTTGATGAAATCATCTAAGTTCAATTAAATTTTATTTATAAAAACAAACAAGGAAAACCATTTTAAAATGTTGAAACATCCCATTTCAACCCTTCTGTTTTCTCATTTAGACATTTTTTATTTTCCATTTAGAAATTTACTTTATTTTAAAAAGTCTTAATGAAACGTTTCAGTTGATCTAAATGAAATGTTTTCAGAATTTCACAGTGAAAATTTTGAAGTTTTGACCTTTTTTTTGGTCCTGATTTTGAGATGACTTGAGATTTCAAAACTTTTTGTGGGGTGGACTACTTGTTTTCTGACTAGCTCCACTTTCAAGTGTGCCTTACTTGTTAATGAGTAAGAGACTACAGGTTTAATATTTCAGCTCTTCCCATTAGAAATAGCTAGATAAACATTTATGGAAACAAACGCCTGAAAGCCAAACCACTGTTTTAAACACGCACACACCCTGAAGCATATAAAATCCAGAACTTAGTCTTGCTGTTCAGCCTCTTTTAATTTGAGTCAACCCAACATTTTTTATAAACCTGAAAAAGGTTCTGGTTCATTCCAAGAGGTGGGCAAAGATTTGAGTCAGTTTGACTTGATCCAACGTGGTATTTTATCCCTCCCTAGTCTCAGCTGCTCCTGCTGCCTGAATTCTATTGGGAGCCACTAAACTTTCCACAAGAAAAGTGAGCTGTTATTCTCTAACATTCTAAGATACTCTGTAACTTGAAGTCTTTAAACCATGATCTGAGGACTTCAGTAATTCATTTAGCGGTTAGGGATCTTTTACAGGAGTGGGTGGGTGAGGTTCTGCGGCCTGCAACGTGCAGGAGGTCAGACTAGATGATCCCTTCTGGCCTTAAAGTCTATGAGATGCAAGGAATGATTATTAAAAACCAGTTGGCTCATGAGTGAAAATAGCCTAGTTCTCTGCATAAATGGAGAGTAATTTGCCATCTGTAGTATAGTATGTGCACATATCCACACACAGACAGAAGCTTCATTCCAGCATCACACACAGATACAAAGTTCTACTGAGGCCCTCAGGCAAGTCCATCTAGTGGAAGCACTAGCACAAGCAACTGTATAGTACAGGGGTCTGCAACCTATGGCATGCGCGCCAAAGACGGCACGAGAGCCAATTTTTAATGGTACGCTGCTGTCTGCCGGACCACGCCCCCTCCCCCCGCCTCTTCCCCCAGCGTGATGGGTTCCTGTCCCTCCTTCTCTCCCTCCCTGCGGCCAATCAGCTGACGGCCCTTGCTGCGGAGGGGGAGAGGGAAAAGCGGAACCACAGCGCACTCTCTGCGCCGGGAACCTTGGGTGTGTGTGTGTGTGTGTGTGTGTGTGGGGAATCAGGGCATATCCCCTCCAGCCCCCTGCCGTGTGCCGCTCAGGGCAGGGGGCTGGGAACACTCCCCATGACCCCAGCCCTCTGCCCTGACTCCTGCACCCTCCTCACACACACCCAGCCCTCTGCCCTCACTCCTGCACCCCCCACACCCCCCAGCCCCCTGCCCTCACCCCTGAACCCCCTCACAACCCCAGCCCTGACTCCAGCAACCCCCCCCCCACACACACACGCCCCAGCCCTGAGCACCAAACGGGAGCTCCTGCACACACACACCCCACATTCCCACCTGGACCCCTCACACCAAATGGGAGCTGCCCAGGTAAGTGCTCCACACCCAAACCTCCTGCCCCAACCCTGAGCCCCCTCCCTCATTCTAGCTCCTGGCCAGACCCTGCACCCCAACCTGCTCTTTCACCCGCAGCCCTGGTCTCAACAAACTCCCACCCTCAGCTCAGTGCAGGGAGAGGAAGAGAATGGCTAGAACCAGGGAGAAGGTAGGTATCTACTCTATGTGGACAGGGCCGGGAACCCAGACCGGCAGCCGGGACCCTGGCTGGCGGGAGCCGGCGGACAGAACCCCAGACCGGCAGCAGACTGAGTGGCAGCGGGCTGAGCCGCTCAGCCCGCTGCCAGCCTGGGGTCCCAGCCGCCGGCCCCTTGCCAGCCGGGGTCCCGGCCACCGGCCCCGCTCAGCCCGCTGCCGGCCTGGGGTTCTGGCTGCCAGCCCCTTGCTAGTCAGGGTCCCGGCCGCAGGCCCTGCTCAGCCTGCTGCCAGCCTAGGTGAATGGAACCCCAGGCCGGCAACGGGCTGAGCGGGCCGGCAGTGTAAGATGAGCATTTTAATTTAATTTTAAATGAAGCTTCTTAAACATTTTGAAAACCTTGTTTACATACAAAAATAGTTTAGTTATATAATATGTAGACATATAGAGAGAGACCTTCTAAAAATGTTAAAATGTATTATTGGCACGCGAAACCTTAAATTAAGGTGAATAAATGAAGACTCAGCACACCACTTCTAAAAGGTTGCCAACCCCTGGTATAGCACCTCACATTCCTTAGCTAATCACAGCTTTGCCCTGACTTCTCCCTCTTCCCTCCCCGCCAGTGAAGAGCGGAAGAGGAATCTCTCCACTTGACCCTCATCACAACCTCTGCCAGCAGGGCAGGACTTTGGGGCATAGGTGCAGCTTTGTCAGGCCCCAGCCATGGATGGCCTGTATGCATTGTCAATTATCAAACTGCAGTCAGAAGATGAGTAGTGGGGTTGGGGTCAAGCCAGGTCAGGATACCAGGGAGTCAGGGTCAGGCATCAGGTTACAGATAGCAGGCAAATAGCAAAGTTGGGGACAAACCAGGATCAGAAGCCAAAGTCCAAGGTCCACAGCAAGGTAAGGTCTGGAGCAGAAGCAAGCAGGCCATCTGCATCATTGGTCAGACAGCTCCTTATGATGGCTTCCTGGTTTATATACCAACTTGAGCCAATCAGTGGGCTATGAGGGGCCGCCACTCAGGCCCTGCTGGTTGGTACTTCCTGCAATGCCAGGCGTCACAGGGTTCTCTAGTGATAACCCAGTCTAAGCTTCCAATGGTGATGCAGAAGCATCAGTGCCCCCATGGTCCCAGGTGCTAATCCCAACGGTTCTTACAAGCTTAACTTTCCTTCCCCCATAAAAAAAGTTTCTGCTGAATTTATGCTTTGATCTTTTTAAAATGACATTTCCAGTCCTTCTGGCAGAGGAGAAACCCTTCCAAACATGGCCTTCTATAGCACAGTCTGAGTCTGCAGAGAGTGCCTGAGGCGACATATCAGAGAGAGAACCGTCCATCATCACAATAGGTATTCATTCGGAAGTCTAATGATAACATTGATAACTATTTCACTGCTGATGATTTTAGCCAAACTGTCCAGTTAATGTGCTTCTCCATTTTTGCTGGATACAGCATTAGGTACTGGAGACGAAAAAGGGGCTTTTGCGGTTCAAAAGAGTGCACTGCTTTAACAGTGCTGCCCTTCTTTTCCCTGGCTTACAGTTCTTGGGTCCACCTTCCTAGGGAGGTGCCTTTCCATTGCCCAGAAAAGGATGGGTGGACAGAAATAAGCCATCATTGGGCATCATCCCCTCTTGCCCCAGAAAAGTAGATGGGTGGGAAAAAATCCTCTTAATCTATAGCAGGGGTTGGCAACCTTCGGATAATCTGCTGGTGGGCCATGAGACATTTTGTTTATGTTGAGCGTCCACAGGCATGGCTCCCCACAGCTCCCAGTGCCCGCGATTTACCGTTCCCGGCCAACAGGAGCTGCAGGAAGCAGCAACCCCCGATCTATAGTTTTGTCCTGCTTCTGCTAAGTACCAGTCTACCTAGATTTAAGGGTGAAATTTTCCAAAGTACTTCAGCCTCCATGTCTTAGGCTCCTACGTATCCAAATCTCTTTTTGAAAATAAGATTTAGGCTCCTGAATCACTGTGGCTCTTTTGAAAATGTTCCCCTAGAGCAGGGTTGGGCAAACTTTTTGGCCTAAGGGCAGCATCGGGTTTCGGAAATTGTATGGAGGGCTGGTTAGGGGAGGCTGACCCAAACAGCGAGGCATGCGCCCCCATCCGCTTCTTGCCCCCTGATGTGCCCCACCCCCCAGGACTCCTGCCCCATCCAACCCCCCTTGTTCCCTGTCCCCTGACCACTCCCAGAATCCCCACCCCTGACTGCTCCCTGCTGTCCCATCCAACCCCTCCTCTCATTCCTGACTGCCCCCCTGGGACCCCTGCCCCATTCAACTACCTCTTCTTCCTGTCCCCTGACTGCCCCTGGAACCCCTGGCTCTGACTGCCCCCTGCCACCCCATCCAACCCCTGCCCCGCTTCCTGACTGGCCCCCCAGGACCCTGGGACTCCTGCCCCCATTCAACTCCCCTGTTTCCCGCTCTCTGACTGCCCCAACCCCTATCCACCCCCCCACCCCCGACCACCTCCCTGAACTCCCCTGCCCTCTATCCAATCTCCCTGGCCCCTTACCGCGCTGCCTGGAGCACCGGTGGCTGGCGGTGCTACAGCCAAGCCACCGCTCAGCACAGAGCACCGGATCAGGCCGGGCTCTGCAGCTCCGCTTCCCCAGGTGCTCGCAGCTCCCCGGCCCAGAGCATTGCACTGGTAGCGCAGTGAGCTGAGGCTGCATGGGACGGGGAACAACAGGGGAGGGGCCGGGTGCGAGCCTCCCGGGCCAGGCGCTCAGGGGCCGGGCAGGAGGGTCCCGCGGGCCGTAGTTTGCCCACCTCTGCCCTAGAACTTTGTTTGAGGCAGGGATTTTGGCCTGATTTTTGGCTCACACCTATGTAAATCAGCACTCTACTGAGGCCCATGGAGTTACAGTGAGGCATAATCAAGCTTTTTGTCCTCATACCTGCCTGGAAAGCACCTGGTTCCTGGGTAGTGCTATGCAAATAAATCAAATAGCAATAATAATGACTGAATGCTGAATAGCAGCAGGTGGCTCATCCTTTTCCTCTCTCTTTCTCTATGTTTCCCTTACCAGCTGCTTCCTTACTCAATGTAAGTAGCAGGGGGCCAGGAGGGGATGTGAATAGCCACTGCTGCAGTCCAGACCTGGGGAAGAAGGACAAAGATATATCACTGCCTGGTATACTGTGGAGGGTTATTCTTCGGGACCTACACATGTAAGAGAGGGAATAGATGGAGGCTAGAGTATGGGTGAGCTGGGAGTTATGGGGTGGGAGGTGGGATAGTAGGAATTCCAGCCACACTTAAAAGTGCTAATCAGTTCCACCTCTGAGTGGACTGGGAGGAACAGCAAATTCCTAGGGAAGTACCAATCTTCCCACCCAGAGAAATGGAAAGCATGGCCCAATCCCCTTCTTGCCCTCAGCCTGCTCAGATTCCCAAGAAAATCACAAATGGCTGTGGGGAAGCAGAAAAAATGAACAACCAAAAGCTAAATCTTTGGTTTTATTTATTTGGGTTTTTTAGTGAAAATTCTTTTTGGGGGAAATTCTTTTGTGTGTGTGTATGGGGGGGGAATTCCAAAATTTTGGGCAAAATTTTCTGGCCAGGTCCACTTGGCACCCTATTATGGCTGTTTATTTTCAGGATGCCAAGGGAACCGGTGTTGAAGATAGACATCTGATGGCTGGCTCCAACTTTCTGAATTATGGGGCTGTGTTGGAATACCCTTTCTTGGGGTGGTGTAGGGGTCCTTTTCAAGCAGTTGCAGGTGATTGGCTACCTAGTGCTTTGTCTCACTGCTACTCAAACTACAGTACAGGCCCAGTTCAGCCCTGGTGTAAATGGGTGCAAATCCCATTGACTTCAATAACTGCACCAAGGCTGAATGTATCCCTGAATTTTAAGCTTGTAGAGAGAACTGTGTGACACTAGGTGTGCATGCAGCACATGCATTTTCCGCCTTTCCTTCCCCCTCCCCCCTACTCTTTTGTCACCCCGGAAGACTGATGCTGAAGAGGCTGAATAGGAACAGATCTGAAGCAGAAGTCAGGGCTTACCCTTCCAGCCCGAGGCTCCATAATAAGTTGCCATGTGACTGGCCACTAGTGATGAATTTACAATAGGGTAGATGTCTGGAGAGATAAAACAACCCTGCATTATGTCTCTCTAGTATCCTGTCATCACCTAGAAGGCTGGGTTGCACAAATACTAATCCCTGAAGGACCAGATACTTGGGGCCTCATTTCCAAAGGTGCTGAGATCCTGCAGCTCTCGTTGACTTCAGCTGGGTTTGCGGATGCTCTGAAAACTAAGCCCTTTTTCTTCTTTACTGAGCTACTGCATGTCACTTTCTTTTCTTGAACTATCTCTACCCGTCTGGGTGGCACAGTGTTACCAAGGGAGCTTTGTCAGGCTGGGGAGGTGGTTCAGAAAAGGCCTTGAGAATACCCTGTACTTTCTTTGTGTCCGTGGCCTGGTTAGGAAGGCAGGCTACAATATCCAGCTGAGGTTAAGGGAATTAGACACAAAAATTCAATGGAGCTGTGGGCCTAACTGCCTTCGGCTGCCCTTTGAATATTCCAGCTATAAAGGGTTTTTTTATGTGTGACCTCTAGTAGGTGTGTGTTAGAAGTCCCTACTTTCTATGCCTGATTCACTGAGGCTATGAGTCTGTTTTAGGCATAGTTAACGAGAGCTGGCTTTTTAGCTCAACCTGTAGCATCTCATGCTTTAGCTCTTGAGGTCTCCGGTTCAATCTCTGGTACATCTGCTGAGATGGTGGCTATCACGTTTGCACATTATAAAACTACTGGTGTGAAATGGCTTTGAGGTAGAGGCAGGGGCATGTGCCCCCCCCCCAGTATTAGTCAGAAAATATATGGTTTCAGAGTAACAGCCGTGTTAGTCTGTATTCGCAAAAAGAAAAGGAGTACTTGTGGCACCTTAGAGACTAACCAATTTATTTGAGCATAAGCTTTTGTGAGCTACAGCTCACTTCATCGGATGCATACTGTGGAAAATACAGAAGATGTTTTTATACACACAAACCATGAAAAAATGGGTGTTTATCACTGCAAAAGGTTTTCTCTCCCCCCACCCCACTCTCCTGCTGGTAATAGCTTTATTTCTGAGGATCAATTCACTACGTTTTATCCTTTCTATCACTGACACAAACTGAAGTAAAATGTATTTCTTCATAACATGCAGTTATGAGCACGCACAAACTCAGGTTATTCACGTACCCCCATAATGTGAGGTTTATGGATATGCAAATACTAAGGCTCATTTGCACACGTTCCCCCATTATGTATTCACGGTGGATTAACAGTAGAGTTCAGCTGTAGTGCTAGAATGGGAAGAAGAACAGCATGGATATTTGTTGAAATGGTACTGTTTATTTCTATGGGTATGACGTATGTGCATGTGTTGATATGGTTTAATGTGTATAATGTGTGTGTTTAATGTGTCCCTCCAAAAGCAGTCAAATTTAAATTCCTGTGCACACCCCTGGCTAGAGGAGTATTTCAAGTACTGACAAGCCTATGAGCTACAGCAAGAATCTCACATTACTTCAAGATTCCTCACAGGCAGCCACAAAAGGAGCCTTTAAAGTGCATTAGGGTTTATCCAGGCCGGTTTCACCTTTCCAGGGTGTAATGGCACAGTATAGCCACTTGGCCTGATGGCAGTATGATAGTGTATGTGATACAACATAGCTCTACTGAGTTTGGGGATAATAAGGGACAGCTTGGCTACTCTTCTTGGTTGTAAATGTACAGATGTCTCATTCAGTGGTCCTGGATGCCAGAAGTGTATGACTCGCATAGAAATTAATAACACATGATGTAGCCCAGGGTGTGCCCTGTGCCACAAAAGTTTCCACCATAGACATACCTTCTGCTAGCCAGGTGGCACATCCCAGTTTGCGTCTGTCTTGCTGACTTAGGTTATACTGAGTGATGATCCCACATTTCTCTGGGTGCAAGACCCGCCACCTACCTGTAGCTGCATCACCATATTCATCCGGTGTTTTAGCCTTTATTTGACAGTGTAGTGAGAGCAGGGGGCCCTTGTTAGAGAATGAAGGGTGTACTTCAAGAGGATTTGCTTAAAGGCCCTGCTCGCTGCACTGAAAATGGATCTCAGAGCTGTGGTAAGGGGCAAAGTAAGTCCTATGCCACCTAACAAACAACGATCAGGTACATGCAATATATTTTGCCAAGCAAACTACACCTTTTGTGTCACTAAATTTAATCCATATTGACAAATTTTCCATGCCAACAAACACTCCCTGGTGTTAAGCTACCACTCCAGCTGGTTATAAAAACGTGTGTCTTGTGTGTGGGGAGGTTCAGCCCCAGCGATCATAGAGCTGAACACCAAATCCAAGTGAACCCTCTTTTGTTTAGTTAAAGGTCCTGATCCTGTGAGGTGCTGCGGGTGGAGTGCTTGGTGCCTGGAATTCTTGCTGATTTTTACTGGGGGTTGAGTGATCAGCATCTCACAGGATTATGCCCAAAAACTGTGTGAGGAGGGGATGGTGTGAGTCACTTCAGACGTTAGAAAATAGAAACATAAAATGGACATCTCGGAATGCTTTTTTTTTTCCTCACTGCAGTCCAGATTCTGTTCTACCTTGTGGTTTCAACCTAGCCTGCTGGCTGCAAAGCCAATTTCTGCTCACTAGGATAGAGGGAGAGGGAAAGCACCATTGCTGTGGATCTGTGCAGGTTTGCACTTACTGGGGTGGAGAGGGAGCAAAAGGGATGTTTGCCCATCCATACGATCTTCAAAAGGCCCCAAATTATTGTCAGAGGGGCCAAAATATGAACAATACGTACAGACTTCCTCCTTTACATAAATTATAAATCCCATCAACATTCTGACATTGTAGCCAAATTTTACATCTTTAAACTCTTAAAATCCAAGATTTTCCAGGATTTTTCCCTGGAGTGCTCGAAGGTTGGTTGTTTTTTAAATAGCGACATCCCAGGACTCAGAATATCCCTTGCCCCCTAACAATGGGACCCTAGAACTGGCCCTAGAGCTATATGTCCAGTGCAAATATCTGTATTGGTGCCATTCTAAAGTCTGAGTGTGATTTTTTTTTTCCTGCTGCTCATTTGCTGATGAGAGTGAAATGCAAATCCCTGAAGACTTCTGTCTCTGCAAAATATTCAGAGGAGCATGAAGACAAATGTGTGTTCAGGGGTGGATGGAAATCTACAAACAGAGCCAAGCGTTTTACCTACTGTTATCCTTTTGTCTGCAATTTAGAGGCTACAATCCACTTATACTGAACTCTTTACATCAATAATCAACTCACCATAACTTTTCTTAACCCTGCCTCCCACTAATCCTGAGAGTTATGGTGTAAAATAGCACATCGGGTATTCATATTCGAGTTCCAAATCCAAAGTAATCAATTGTGTAGCTCCATCAAACTCTGTGGATGTTCCTTGTAGATCAGTTTGGCCGATTGATCTCAGTGTAATTACACCAGAGCAGGATTTGGCCCATACTGTGGTTCTCGGTGCAGCAACAACCCTGCCCCTTTTTGTATGGTGTGATGATTCCATTCCAAACACTGTCAGTTTTCTGGAAATGGCAAGTGAGACACCTGTTGCCATGGTGATCCTTAATAGTTCTGACTCAGATGTAGTGTTGCCATGGCAACAGTATCCAAAGCCCTTGGGAGGTGGTGCAGGGTTGTTGGGTTTTTTTTTCAAGTGGCAGAAAAAGGCTCTGAAGGCCCATTTTACTAGTTCCTTGCTGCAGTGCAGTGATGAAGCTTTCAAGGCTGTTTCATTATTCTCTGGATAAAAGATGGTCCTGATCCTGCAATAAAGAAACAGATCCAGTACTCTGCAGTGTAAATACATTTCTGTACATCATAATCACAGACACATAATCTGAACATTAATGCATTCCCTGCCTTGGGCCTAAATGGCTCATCAGATACATGAACTATATTTATTTGTACAAAAGAGAGGTAACACTTTGTCCAAGGGAGAAGCCAGATCCTTTTCTCTTGGAGCTAAAGAACTGACAATGTGGGTATGTCATTTTTGAGGGACAGAGTGTGTGTGTCAGAGAGAAAGAGAGAGAGAGAGAAACAGAGAGAGAGTGTTTGTCTTTTTGTGTGAATTAATATGTGTGAAAGATGATATGTAAGAATTTGTGTTTGAGAGATTCTGTGAGAAAGCATGTGCCTGTCTGTACTGAAGTGTGTGTGAGCAAGAGAAAGAGTTTGCGCTTGTGTATGGGAATAAGGAGAAAAGGTCCATGTCATGCAGTGGCTGACATGAGTGCATGATTTCTATCCTATCCTCATTGGATGGTACAATGGGAACTGTTAGCACAATGAATTCCTGAAAAGTACATTGGTACCTATGGGTGTGACATGGAAATGGGGGTGATTTACTATTCCCAAACATAGCAGAAGTGTCTTCAACAATACTAGCGATCAGGCCAAAATCTTCTTAGCATAATTCTGGGGCAGGGAGTGGAGATGTGTCCCCATGTAGACTCTCTTGGTACCCCCATCATAATCAAAGAGCCCTTGCTGCATCCTGCCAGCTGAAGAGAGCTGGGCATGACTTCTGCTCGAACCCTTCAATGCCATTCTACAGTCAGCCAAGTGGGGTCACTAAAAAGGTGTATAACACTGTCCTCCTCCCAGGCGTTTAGCACTCTCTCTTCACCTTATTCCTAGCCTGGCTGGCTTAGGAGCAAGGGGATGGAGAGTAAGGCCTGTATCCAGACTCTCCTGCCTGGCAATTTGACTTTCCTAGCCATTGTCTTGAGATATTAGGGCATGGTGTTATACAGCCGATCAATTTATATGCATTGAGTTTTGGCCAGGTGGGAGGGAGGACCCAGTGAATGTCCAGAAGAACAAAGGAGGTGAGGTTGTTGTAGTCATATCTTCCTGAATAAGAGGTCTAGCTGTTGCAAAGTTGTGGAAGAAGAAGCTAAAGGGTTTGGCCACAGTCTGGATGTGGGAGGTGTCAAACATGACACCCATAATTTCAGGCCTGGCTGATAAGGAGTATGGGGGCTTTAACAGCATTGGAAGATACAGATAGTGGAGAGGATTTTGGAGGAAAACTTTGAGTATGGATTGGGCTACGTTGAGCTAGAGATGGCAAGCCATCCCAGAGGAAATATCAGAGAGATAGGGATATAAGAATGAAACTCAGGACCAGATTCTGAGTGATTGACGTATATTTGAGTTGTTAGCATAGAAGTGATAGGTAAACACCTATGAGTGAATGAGCATCACTCAGGGATAAAGTCTAGAGGGAAAAGAGGAGGGAATCAAGGACAGAACGCCGAGGGGCTCTACAGACACACTGTCAAGTTGGGAGAGATCAATAGTATCAAAGGTAACAGAGAGACAAGAGGATGAAGAGGGAGGCCTTCAGATTTAGCCAGGAAATGTTGATTTCAGACTTTGGTGAGAGCAGTTTCTGAGAGTGGAAAGGGTGAAAGCTGGATTGGAGGAAATCCAGGAATGACTTTGGGATGAGGAAATTAGTACAGTATGTTCAAAGAGTTTAGAAGCTTGGGGGAAGAGGGAGACAGGAAGGTAGTTGGAGAGACAGAGTCAAATGAAAGTTTTAAAGATGGCTGGGGGTGGGGAATATAACAACATGCTTGTGTGCAGAAGGAAATCCATTGTTGGTGTGAGCCCAGTGAAATCAGTGGTGTTGAATTTGGCTCTGTACGTTCATTGCACGTGACTGGATTAAAGGGAGGGATTAATTGTTTTTCAGTAAGTGGTAGTATTGGAATTCTCTGATCTCTCTGTTCCCCATTTAAAATAATACTCTAACGTTTTCAAATATTTTATTCACTTTCCCTCCTCCCCAATGGAAAATGCAGTCTCTCCTCCGTGTCCCCAACACTTCTAGATCACTGGAGAAGTATGAGAGCTGCAGTGCTGGTGTCATGATGGACTGCATTATGTTTAACCCTTACAGACATGATGACTAAAATACTACCCTACTCCTAGCTTTGGACTCGTACATGCTAGAGCTGGGCTCTGGCTATGAAGCTTGGATCCCAATCAGAACTTCCCCAAAGTTGCTGGGCAGTATAGAGTGGGGGGTTGGTTTGATCTCATGAAATCTGAGCTCCTTGAATCCCTTCTGGCTGCTTCATCCTTAGTTCCTTCCTAAACAAATGAGATATGCATGGTACATTTTGGTTCAGAATTCCCTTTATTTTACTGGTGCTTTTGAAGGACTGGAAAAAGTGAAAGAATACAGAGGGTGGGTGGCAGGGGCTGTTTGAAGGATCCATTTATCCCAGAAGAAAAGCCTAGAAATAAACACCTCAACATTTTAATTCTTATTTTGGCATGATCAGTCTTTCTCTCCATTACACTCTTCTCTCTGGTCCTGATTCTCCATTGCCTTGTGCAGTTCTTTAGACCAGTGTGAAGTATGTGTAAGCTAGAATGGGAGCATTTTAAACGCCCTTTGCTCTGACTTTGTACAGAATGCAGGGCCATGAAGAGTATTTATATTCTGCTTCTAACCATGGTATCTACCTCTCCTCGTTCACTCTGTGTGTGCATCTAGGTGAAGTGAGGAAGCCACTGTGGCTGCTTTGATAGTTAGCACCTTTGATTATCTTTGGGATGGCTCAGTGCCTCCTTCAGGGTAATTCTGTTTCTAACATTGCTGCATCCGCACGGAGAACCAGGCCTATACAGTCATAGTTGTACCACTGTATTCTGGGACTCCAGCAAGGAACAGGGGCATTGGGGCTATTTCCAGACACAAGCATCTGCATTGTGGGAACGGGTTAGGAGACGAGGCTGAAATAGTGCAGCTTTGATACTTGTGGCTTCCTGTCTACATTGGGGAGAAATGTGTTGTATATCCTGACCTGAACGGAAGTCCTTGTTCCAAGGATTGAAATCAGCTGGGATAACCTATGTTTGTAAAATGACCAGGAGTGTGGGGGGCGTGGCACAAAGACAATAAGAAGAAGGATGGTCCAGACAGTGACTAGAGAGCTTGCCGGGACTTGGGAGACCTGTGTTCAGTTGTCAGCTCTGCTACAGGCTTCCTGTATGATCTTGATCAAGTCACTTAGCCCTTCTCTACATTACTACTTACTTCAGTATAGTTTATGTTGCTCAGGGGTGTGAATAATCCACACCATCTCTCATGGGAGGCAGAGTAATTATGCTGATGAGAGAGTTCTCTCCTGTCTGCATAGAGCATCTTCACCAGAAGCGCTACAGCAGTGCAACTGCATCAGTGTAGCTGCACCCCTGTAGTGCTTCTAGAGTAGACATAGCCTTAGTTTATCTGTATCTCAGTTCCCTCTCTGTAAAATGGAGATAATAGCTCTATTCTGCCTCATGGGCTGTTGTGAGGATAAATACATTAAAGACTGTGAGGTGCTCAGCTACTATGATAATGGTAGTACCTCATATAGACAGAGACAAGGTGGGTGAGGTCATAATTTTTATTGGACCGACTTTGGTGAGAGAGACAAGATTACGAGCTACACAGAGTTCTCTTTCAAGTCTGAGCTGACTATTTGTGTCTTGACTTGATGTGCCCCTCACCTCTCTATTAGATTTTAAAGATACCTCAAATATAGAAACTATATATATATACACATGGTTAAATTCCATGTGTGTGTTACATTTCATAGAATCATAGAAGATTAGGGTTGGAGGAGACCTCAGGAGGTCATCTTGTCCAATCCCCTGCTCAAAGCAGGACCAACACCAACTAAATCATCCCAGCCAGGGCTTTGTCAAGCTGGGCCTTAAAAACCTCTAAGGATGGAGATTCCACCACCTCCCTAGGTAACCCATTCCAGTGTTTCATCACCCTTCTAGTGAAATAGTGTTTCCTAATATCCAAACTAGACCTCCCCCACTGCAACTTGAGACCATTGCTCCTTGTTCTGTCATATGCCACCACTGAGAACAGCCTAGCTCCATCCTCTTTGGAACCCACCTTCAGGTAGTTGAAGGCTGCTATCAAATCTCCCCTCACTCCTCTCTTCTGCAGATTAAATAATCCCAGTTCCCTCAGCCTCTCCTCACAAGTCATGTGCCCCAGCCCCCTTATCATTTTTGTTGCCCTTTGCTGGAGTGCCGAATAGAGGGGAATAATCACTTCCCTCGATCTGCTGGCAATGCTCCTACTAATACATACTAGGTAACTAGGTAATACTAGGTAACTTCAGCACATCAGGTGACAGTCCCAAGGAGATTTCTGTGACTGAACCCGTCACAGAGACCACTGCAGCAATGGGGTGGCTGTCAGCAAGGGGTACTGGAGTGAAAGCCAGCCTCCATGCCATGTCTGGCCATGAGGAGGTGCTCCTGTGGTGTGACCCTCTTTACAGCCTAACACTTGAAACTGCCTCTTTAAGAACCAGTGCTGTAGCATAAGGAGGGCTGAGAGCTGTACTGTAGTGTTAGGTCAAAGCATGGGAGCTATGTTTTTTTCCTGTGCTCCTTAGACAGGGATGCCCATGAGATTAGAGTTTACCTTGATTTAATGTCTCATCAGAAGCATGATATCCCCAGCAGTCATGTTGTGACGCTACTAAATGAAGTGAGCCCTGTTTCCTCAGCTGGGACTTAAACCTCTGCCCTTAGAGGCCTGAGGGTGGGTGAGAGGGAGTGGGTGAGAGTGATAGATATTGACCCTCCTAGCATGCACATTACATTAAATAATAGGCTTTATTTTAACCCATTTAAAACAGTTACAGATCTCTGCAGAACTGATGTTTGTGAAGGTTACCGAGGTGTCGGCAGCTGCAGCGTGAGCTTCCTCATTCCACACCCCCATTTCTCCACTGCCTAACATGCTGCCGGTGGCCTTGGTGCGTAAGGCCACCCGCTATCTTAAGGAGCAGGAGAAATCATTTTGTCTGCCAGTTAATTGAATCCAGGCCTTTCCTTCAAGTCATACTGGAAAATTGTTATCTTTCTCTAAAGACAGGGAAATCACTGCTCACTAGGAACCGAGATGCTGAAATACATTATCCTCCCTCTGCTAAAGATGTCAGACTAAGATTTGAGCTCTGTCCATCCTTAAAATATAACTTGAGGCAAATCAGCAGAACTCCACTGATTTCAATGCTGATTTATGCTGACCAGGGGAGGATTTGAATGCTGACCAGGAGAGGATTTGGTCCAATGACTGGCTTTATGTGACAAAATCCCAGGTTTACCCAACACTTCCAGCTCTTCTCAAAACACCTGTCCAAATATTTAACCTGTAAGAAATATCACTCATTGTATCAAACCGTTTCTCCGAGGGCCTGTTGTGACAGCTCAGCCTTCTCTTTGAGTCCACGCTCCTGTGCACATGGATGAGAGTGTCATGTGCAGTACTCAGAGATAAACAGTTAAACTGCCTCACCAGGTGACATATTTTGGCCCCGTCTAGTCAATCCCTTGCTATCAGTGCACTTGGTTCCTTATGTGTTTTTTCTAATTCACATAAAACTGGACTGGACAAAAATGGGGCTTCTACCACTTCCGATGGGAAACTCTTCCTTTGATCTCCCATCTCCAGACCCAGCTGGACTCAGTCACTTCCCTTCTGCATCAGAACTTCCTACCACTGAACCTTCTAGAGAGTGACCTCTTCCTCTTGAGTGAAGCACATTATTCTTTGTCCCACATCACTGTCACCCTACACACTGTTTAACTCAGCCCTTAATGCTGCTTCCTGAGGCCAGAAATCTTGGGGCCACCTCTACCCCTAAACTTCCTTTTTTCTTCTTCTTTGTCTTTAAGTCTCTGTTGCCTCCAGAACTTGTGATCCTTACCCCTCACAATAATCCTGCTTCTGCTGAGATCTTTTTTCAGGCTGTTTATTTCCCTTCTTGACTATTGCATGTCCCTCTCTTACAGTCTTCCTAAATCCCCACTTTCTGTGAACTTCTGGAGTCCAGGATGCGAACTCTTGTCCCGCTCCCGGAAGTGAGACTTTATCCTCCCCGTTCTCTGTCAGCTTCACTGACTTTCGAACTATCTCCAGCTCTGATTAAATATTGCCCTCTCTTGGTTTTCAAAACTCTCCATGTACCTGCCCTTCTGATGTTGTATCCTGCTGTTCCTCCTGCTTGTTCTGTCTGCTCCTTCTGGTCTCCTCTCTTTTTTCTCCCCAAGACTTTCTGCAGCTGGTGGTGTCTCATTCACTTGTGCTGCCATATCTATCTGGAGCTCTTTTTCTGTTTCCTTTGTGAATCCATTATCCTTAAATCTCACCTTAACCTATAGGACAATGGCGTATTCCCAGGTGCTTACACACTGTGGGGACTAAGCAGCTCCTACAGTTTAAGGGAGAGCTGTATAAGGTAGGTCCAGCTCAGAAACCTTGTCTGGAGTTTGCTCTGACTAGTCTTGCTTCCCCCTATAGTGAGCCCCTCCTCTCCTGGACTACTTTTGCATTACCTGTTTCCAACTCTTCCTTCACGCCTAGAACCAGATTGATTTGTCCGCACCTAGCATGTTGCACAACTGTTTGTATCAGTGCATTCTGGGACAACTGCCTCAGTATCTGGTGTCAGGGCCTGAGGATTATGGGTGTTTTTCCACATGGGACAATTTGGAATTTTCCACATTAATTTCCTCACTTATGTGTTTGCCACATGGTGCAGTGTACTCTGGGATGTCCTCCAGCACAGACAGTTAGGAGGCAGGAGGACTGGTGAACTTACACAGATGTGGTTAGGCAGTCCCTTCTTCTGCACCTCAGAAGAACCATGTTACACCCCAGTCACAGCTTGAAAAGCAGACCCCAGTGCTGTATATCAAAATGTGGTGCATGAACATGGTTAGGAACTAGATGTGCACGTAGGCTAGATTCTCAGCTGGTGTAAATTGGCGTAGCTTCACTGAAGTCAACAGAGCTGTGCCAGTTTACACCAGCCAAGAATCTGGCCTTGTGTTACCTATATTGCATGTGGATCCAGTGTGTATGGAGTCAGCCATTTTACACCTTGGTTGCAAACCCAGTAGAAAACTGTAGTGTGGACGAATCCCCTTGTTTCACCTCGTTGTTCTGCAATATCTCAAACTGATCCTTTGATGCAGTCTCTCTCCACTGGGTGTGGTGGATAGCCTCTTCACATCCTCTGTGTGTAATTGAACAAACCTCCTGCTCCTTCAGAAAGGGGAGGAATGATATGAGGGGAAAGGACTTCCTGTTTCACCAGAAAGCACAAGACAAGGCTATTTGATTGCCAGAGACTCTGTGATTGATGTGACTGGTGAGGGAGTGACATGCCTGCTGATGTGGTAGAAGCATTTCACTCCAGCAGTCCTTGCCAAAAAAATGAAACACCTGTGACAAAAGGCTAAATTAGCTCACTCAGGGCATAAATGTCCAGGACCCAAGTTGTCACTTGATGTGAGTTATGAAGCCCTGTTTTTCTCTGGGAAGATGAGCATGATATTTCCTGACAAACCTGGTTCAGTGTGCTTTGTGTTCTGGTTTAATGCAGTGCAGGCTTTGCCTGTCTCTGCAGGGCTGTCATTGGGTGATTTGTAACTCAGTATTAACCACAGACCATGGAGAGGGAGGAGTGTGTGTGTGTGTGTACATAATACACAAAGCTGCTGGGATCGAGGCTTTCCTTGCGAAATGTTAGGCTTTCTTGTCCGTCTCACCAAAAGCATATTCACTGGACTTAGATCAGGGAGCACAGCATTTCAGTGGCCACCTGTGGAAGCAGGAGGAAAGCTGTGCCATTTATCTAGCTGTACAATGAGTTTAAAGTGCCTTGGTTTTATTTTCTGGTGATTTACAATGCCTTTTTACTAGCACCAGCCCTTAAATTTCAGGTTGTATAGAAGTATGGAGGTGATTTCAGACACTCACCATGGGAATTAATTAATAAGCTCTTTTCATCTGCAGATCCCAGAACACTTTACAAAGGAAGGTTTCATTATCCCAATTATAAAGATGGGGAAACTGAGGCACAACAAAGTAAAGAGGCCAAAGTCACCCAGGAAGTCAATGGAAGAGGTCTTTTGAATCACAGTCTCCAGCTCTAATGGCAGGACCATACTACTGTTATGATCCTCTGTGAACCCTTCATACTTATTTAACTCCTTTTCCCTTCCACCCCCGATTTGCTAATGATTTCCATCCAGTTTCCCTGCTTTTACCTCCTCTTCAACTTTCCAACTTATCTCAGCATTCAGCTGCCATTAACATCTATTCTCCAACTTCCTTTGGTGTCCTACCTCCCTCTTCTGCCACTTCCTTACTCTCCCCTGGTCCATGTTGTCCCAAAATGTTCTCCTTTCCATCCCCCACTTTCCTCTGTTTCATTCTCTTCATGTGTCCCTATTTCTCTCTGCTTCTGTCATCTCCTCCACAATCCTGGACAACTTTCCACTGTCTCAGGTATCCGCTCCAGCCGTCTCCTAGCCTCAGCACAATCTAGCACGCTGCCCCAAATGGGAAAAGCAGTGGATATGGGGAAAGCAGTGGACGTGATATATCTTGACTTTAGCAAAGCTTTTGATACGGTCTCCCACAGTATTCTTGCCAACAAGTTAAAAAAGTATGGATTGGATGGATGGACTATAAGGTGGATAGAAAGCTGGCTGGATTGTTGGACTCAACAGGTCGTGATCAACGGCTCGATGTCTAGTTGGCAGCCAGTATCAAGTGGAGTGCCCCAGGGGTCGGTCCTGGGGCTGGTTTTGTTCAACATCTTTATTAATTATCTGGATGATGTGATGAATTGCACCCTCAGCAAGTTCGCAGATGACACTAAGCTAGGGGGAGAGGTAGACGTGCTGGAGGGTAGGGATAGGGTCTAGAGTGACCTAGAGAATTTGGAGGATTGGGCCAAAAGAAATCTGATGAGGTTCAACAAGGACAAGTGAAGAGTCCTGCACTTAGGAAGGAAGAATCCCATGCACCGCTACAGGCTGGGGACCGACTGGCTAAGCAGCAGTTCTGCAGAAAAGGACCTGGGGATTACAGTGGATGAGAAGCTGGATATGAGTCAGCAGTGTGCCCCTGTTGTGAAGAAGGCTGTCAAGGTTCCTTCCCCACTCTGAACTCTAGGGTACAGATGTGGGGACCTGCATGAAAACCTCCTAAGCTTACTTTTACCAGCTTAGGTTAAAACTTCCCCAAGGTACAAACTATTTTACCTTTTGCCCTTGGACTTATCGCTGCCACCACCAAACGTCTAACAGGGATATAATTTGGAAAGAGTCCGTTTGGAAACATCTTTCCCCCCCAAAATCCTCCCAAACTTTACACCCCTTTTCCTGGGGAAGGTTTGATAAAAATCCTCACCAATTTGCATAGGTGACCACAGACCCAAACCCTTTGAACTTAAGAACAATGACAAAGCATTCTGTTTCTTAAAAGAAGAATTTTAATAGAAGAAAAAGTAAAAAAAATCACCTCTGTAAAATCAGGATGATTAGGGTAATTACATTCAAAACATAGAGAATCCCTCTAGGCAAAACCTTAAGTTACAAAAAGACACAAAAACAGGAATATCCATTCCATTCAGCACAGCTTATTTTCTCAGCCATTTAAAGAAATCGGAATCTAACGCATATCTAGCTAGATTACTTACTAAGTTCTAAGACTCCATTCCTGTCCTGTCCCCAGCAAAAGCATCACACAGACAGAGAGAGAGGCTTTGTTTCTCCCTCCCCCCAGCTTTTGAAAGTATCTTGTCTCCTCATTGGTCATTTTGGTCAGGTGCCAGTGAGGTTATCCTAGCTTCTTAACCCTTTACAGGTGAAAGGGTTTTTCCTCTGGCCAGGAGGGATTTTAAAGGTGTTTTTTATATTTATGACAAAGGCTAATGGCATATTGGGCTGTATTAGTAGGAGCATTGCCAGCAGATCGAGGGAAGTGATTATTCCCCTCTATTCGGCACTCCAGCAAAGGGCAACAAAAATGATAAGGGGGCTGGGGCACATGACTTGTGAGGAGAGGCTGAGGGAACTGGGATTATTTAATCTGCAGAAGAGAGGAGTGAGGGGAGATTTGATAGCAGCCTTCAACTACCTGAAGGGGGGTTCCAAAGAGGATGGAGCTCGGCTGTTCTCAGTGGTGGCAGATAACAGAACAAGGAGCAATGGTCTCAAGTTGCAGTGGGGGAGGTCTAGGTTGGATATTAGGAAAAACTATTTCTTTAGGAGGGTGGTGAAGCACTGGAATGGGTTACCTAGGGAGGTGGTGGAATCTCCATCCTTTGAGGTTTTTAAGGCCCAGCTTGACAAAGCCTTGGCTGGGATGATTTAGTTGGGGATTGGTCCTGCTTTGAGCTGGGGATTGGACTAGATGACCTCTTGAGGTTTCTTCCAACCCTAATATCCTATGATTCTATTATTTTATGGAGGACTGAATTATGAGAAGACAGGCCCCCACAGGACTCAAGTGACTGTCAACAAGGCATGCTGGCCAAAGAGTCTGCTACATCGTGTGCAGCCAGGAGGGGGAGTGCCAGTGATGAGTACTCTTCTACAGACGAAAAGCACTGTGTATAAGGAGACCATTTCTCCATTGTATACATCAAATGTATGGAACCCGATTCATTCCTGCTCTTGCCCTATGGGTCTTTTATGCCTGCTCTGCACCAGGGACTGTGAAGCCACTTTCCCTTGCTACTCTAAGGGAGTACCCCTGACAAGCCTTCAGGGAGTACCCCTGACAAAGGGGGCAGTCTGTTTGTGGCATCAAATTTGTGTAGAAGTCTTATGCTTTTCCTTTTCTCCATACCCAGAAGCTACTGATGTGCATGTATTGGGTGTTTCCAGGGAAAAGAGGTTGGAGCACCTTGGGCTTCTTTATCTTTGCCTGGAGCTTGGATGACCTTCAGACAGATTCAGAATAGGGGAGGGGTAAAGATGACATATTTCCCCTTCCTCTCAGGTTTGGTGCTGCGCACAATTCAGCCACAATGGTGAACTGGGTTCTGTGTATCTCATAGTAAAACTTCATTGATAATTTATATATCAGGAATGCTCAAATAACCAGAGCCCGGGGTGAAATCCTAACCCTATTGAAGTTGATGGAAAATTCCCTGTGATGTTACATCCCATATTCTTCATAGAAATATTGTTATGATATGAATATGGCATACTAAGATATGTTTTATGCAAGATAGGTCATGTGAGATATCATTGGAAAGGTTATGATTTACTGATTGTCATTATCCAATTTATATTCATGTATCATTTCCATATCTAAAGTTAGGAATATTGACTATGTAACAATTACAGCAGTGCGTGTACTTGGGAAACACCCACCAGACAGCAGACCATCAGCCTTGATGGGCCATTATGAAGAAACAATAAGACTTTGAAGATGCTAATCTCTCTCCTTCCTGAGAAGTGTCCTGGGACTTTGCTTTGACACTACAAGGTCATGTGGTCATGTCACCTGGTACTAAACACCATCTTGGACTTCTAGTGATTTTCCACGAAAAGGAGGGGGAGGTCAAAACTGGGAAACAAAAGATTCGCGCCTTATGTAAATTCTATTTAAGATGGGGGAATAAGTTGATTTTGGCTCACTCTTCACTGAAACCCCACCCAGGATGACAGCTGGAAAGATCTGAGAAACAAAGACACAGGAGAGAAGAGTTGAGCCCAGGCTGGAAAAGGGATCTGGTCTGTGAATACGGTGTCTGAAGATTTAAGCTGCAAGCAGGGTAGCTAACCTTCAAGAATTTCTGCAACTTGCCCAAAAGCAACATTTAGGGTGAGAAATTTCTTCTTGAAACCAGTCTCTTTAATATCTTAAGCTTAGTATGCATGTTTTGTTTTATTTGCTTAGTAATCTGCTTTGTTCTGTTTGCTATCCCTTATAATCACTTAAAATCTGCCTTTTATAGTTAATAAACTTGTTTTTGTTTATGATAAAACTCAGTTTGTGCAATTTATAACTGGGGGCGGGGACAAGAAGATGTGCATATCTTTCTCCACATTAAGGGAGGGTGCGAATTTATGAGCTTACGTTGTATAGATTTCTCTACCGTGTAAGACCATATTATTCTGGGTGTACTTTCCAGAGGGGAGCTGCACTTGAGTGCTGGACAATTTCCTAGCTGGGTCTTCCCATAGAGAGCTGTTTCCAGACTCTGTGTGATTCTACAGCTGGTGTGCCCCTACCTGTGTGTGTGCTGCCATTGGCCAGAGAGCCTAATTCAGCAAAACAGGGTGAGGGAGCCCAGGCTAGTGGAGCAAGTAGGCTCAGTGAAACCCCAATGCATCAGGTGGCATCCCAGAAGGGGGGTTCCAACCTGTCACACTCCCTTTGATGTAAATAGGCCCAGAATTTCACCCTATATTTCTAAACTGTATCTCCAAATGTGCTCTCCAAAATTAGATTCCCACATTTAAAATCTGTTTAAAAATTCCAGGCCAGATCTTGGCTAGTCTTGGATGATTTTTATCATTATGGTTATTACAGTCAACTGTCTTAAAAAGGAGCCCTTTCTATTGCACTATGAACACCTCACTGTGCTACTGAAGTCTAAGTGTAGGAAAATGCTATAATTTACTGTAATAAATTCAGGATCACAGTACAGGTAAAAGATTCCTTTTTCAAGGTTGCCAACTGTACATATAGCTTCAAGCAACTTACAATGAGCAACCGTTTTCATCACCATTGCTTCCTTCCACAGCTGAATAGTTGTGTTGAGGACCTTTGCTATTTCTGGTAAATATCTACCCTCAGGTGTTAACAGAACCAATAGTGGAGCTGGATCGTGCTTGTCCTTTTTTTTTGAGATACCTAAATATGCAATTAGGGAAAAAGCAGCCCAGAATGTATCACATGTTGTTGGCGCCAAGCATAGCACATCTGGGAACTAAAAGACAGATTTTAGGGACTTCAGAGACTATATAAGCACTTCTGCATGACTTGAGGGTTTGCTTTTCCATGGAAACACAATGAATGGATAAGTTCTAACCTCTTTATTTTAGTGGATGGTCATGGGATCATCTGGGAAGTGTGTAGTATTTTGGATTGCCTTCATTTTCAGCAGTGAGTTATGGTCACAGAGGTCTACTGCTTAGGCCATTTTACTTGATCTTTGTCTATTAGTCAGACTTTTATGTTGTTTGCAAGGGAAGTATAAGACTTCCTGAAATAAGTAAAGTTTGAAATATCAGTTTGAAAGGGGAGATTGAAGTAAGTGTGTGTGTGTGTGTGTGTGTGAGTGAGTGAGAGATCCAAAGTCTTGATCCTATCAAATCCCACTCAATTTTGTGCACCTTAAATTCCCCCTGGTCAGGCATATAGATCAGTCACAACCTCTCAAATTCACAGGTTGATGCCTTGAAAATCAATGTCACGTACACTGTCTCCAAGGCCTTGTCTACAATACAAACACCTCCCAGAGCCTGCACCCCTGAGCCACCCCCCCGTGCCTCAACCCTCTGCCCCAGCCCTGATCTCCCTCCCACCCTCTGAAGCCTTCGGTCCCAGCTCGGAGCACCCTCCTGCACCCCAAACCCCTAATCCCCACCCCCATCCCAGATCCCGCACCCCCAGCTGGAGCCCTCACCCCCTCCCACACCCCAACCCCAATGTTGTGAGCATTCATGGCCCGCCATACATTTTCCATACCCAGATATGGCCCTCGGGCCAAAAAGTTTGACCACCCCGGGCAAGGGGCATGTCTACACAGCCTACAGTGGCAAGCCTCCCAGCCTGGATTGATTGACTTGGGCTTGCTCTAAAAATAGCTGTGTAGACAGCACTTTGAAATTGCAGCTCTGGCTCTGAAGTCTAGGGAGGTGTGTGGGGGTGGGGGGTAAGCTCCAGCCTGGGCCACAACATCTATACAGATTTCATAGGGGTAGCCTTGTTAGTCTGTATCAGTAAAGTAAGTGGCCATTCTTCAACAAAAAAACTTCAGAAACAGACTTCAACGAGAAACTTCAGAACTGGAATTAATTTGCAAACTTTACACCATCAAATTAGGCCTGAATAAAGACTGGGAGTGGCTGGGTCACTACAAAAAGTAATTTTCCCTCTGTTAAAGCGGCAAAGAATCCTGTGGTACCTTATAGACTAACAGACCTTATAGACTAACAGACTGTTAGTCTATAAGGTGCCACAGGACTCTTTGCTGCTTTTACAGATCCAGACTAACACGGCTACCCCTCTGATACTTTCCCTCTGTTGATATTCACCCCATCTTGTCAACTGTTGGGAATGGGCCACATCCATCCTAACTGAATTGGCCTTATTAGCACTGACCCCCAGCTTGGTAAGGCAACTCCCATCTTTTCAGTTTCAGAGTAACAGCCATGTTAGTCTGTATTCGAGTAAAAGGTGTACTTGTGGCATCTTAGAGACTAACCAATTTATAAATTGGTTAGTCTCTAAGGTGCCACAAGTACTCCTTTTCTTTTTCCCATCTTTTCGTGTGCTGAATATTTATACCTGCTTACTGTATTTTCCACTCCATGCATCTGATGAAGTGGTTTATAGCCCACGAAAGCTTATGCCCAAATAAATGTGTTAGTCTCTGAGGTACCACAAGGACTCCTCATTGTTTTTAACATCCATATGCTATTTTTTAGCACGGTAGCACAAGTCCAGTGAGCCAGAGTCTGTTGACCTGGACTGGGGAGCTTGCTACCATGGCCTGTGCAAACGTACCCAAAAAGCCTGAGGAATAATCTCCCAAGAGAAATAATAAAAACTCCGTCACTTGGGATAGTTCAAAGCTTTGGGCAATGCAACGTAAGGCATTCATTCATCTCAGAAAAAAAAGATGTTTTCCCTTTTTAGTTCCTTACCACAGTGGGGGAGTAGTTTTTGGAAACCATAGGAAACTGATATAGACTGTTTGCAGTGCTCAGTGGAGGAGATGGGTACTGCACTGTGGGTTCTGCACATTTTTCCTCACACAGCTGCATTAATTGGAGACCCTGAATTGTCAGGGAGGGGCCTGCGAGGGAATTGGTATTGGTTGGTTACCTCTAGCATCTCTACATGGACCACATGATTGAGCAAGTCTGGGAAAAGATGCTAACTACTTCTGCATCAGCCAAGATGGGATTAAGCTGTTTTGCGCTATGGGGCAAAATCATTGTGCCAAGTGGTGTTACGGCCAAGATGTTAATAATTAGATGTTGCCCGTCACAGTACAGATTTAGTGAGGAGAGCTTGCTACTGTTAATGCCTTTAACCTACAGAAATAATTGAGTGTGTGTGTGTGGGGAGGAATGTAGTATTTGGGGTACAGTTGGGTAAATAATAGATTTTGTTGGTTCACTGGGGGAAAATTGGTCTTTGGGTTGAACTGAAAATACAATTTTTCAAAACTTTTT
Source organism: Caretta caretta (assembly GCF_965140235.1). Taxonomy (NCBI): domain Eukaryota; kingdom Metazoa; phylum Chordata; order Testudines; family Cheloniidae; genus Caretta; species Caretta caretta. The sequence continues at coordinate 202,926,363 of NC_134206.1, forward strand.
GGCAAATTGAAAAGTTGCAAGAGCTTAAGAGTCCAACCATTTTGGTAGTGTCTAAATGACTTAAAGGTCATTAAATTTTGTTTTTGACAAAATAATGCAAATAATTCACCCACCAGGAAGAGGGTTTTGTCCCAGTGGATAGAGCACTCCCATGAGAAGGTAGCGACCCAGGTATAATTCTTCACACACCCCTACCCTGGGCCTGAGGTGGCAAAGGGATTTTAGCTTGGGTTTCACCCATTTCAGGACACTGCCCTCACCACTGGGCTATGAAATACTCTAGTATGAGACAAAAAGAAAAGGAGTACTTGTGGCACCTTAGAGACTAACCAATTTATTTGAGCATAAGCTTTCGTGAGCTACAGCTCACTTCATCGGATGCATCACTGTATCTCACGAAAGCTTATGCTCAAATAAATTGGTTAGTCGCTAAGGTGCCACAAGTACTCCTTTTCTTTTTGCTAATACAGACTAACACGGCTGTTACTCTGAAACCTGTCTAGTATGAGACTTCCTCACTCTCTCCTTTGAAGCTGTTCTACATTTCCTAAGCAAGGACTTGAACTTAAGGCACCCATCTAGGATGTGGGAGACAGAGATGATGCGTGCCTGCTGATAGTGTGCGTGGGGTGTGTGTGTGGCAAAGTGATGGCAGCTGTCTTCAGGAGTTATTAAGCATGCTCAGTATAAGCCAAGCAGCAAATCTGAGGGTGGGCACATGACCCCCACACCTCACTACATGTTGCCTCTGTTAGGATACCACACTACCTGGCCATAAAGTCACTCTGACTCTTTTGCCCTAGCTCAATAACTATACATTGTCATACTGAATGTCTATCAATTGCCTCTAAAGCCATCCAACCCCCTAAAGCCAGCTCTGAGGAGAAGGGGATCAGGAACATCATAATACATAAGGCGGAAAGCACAGAGTGAAGCCATTGTTGTCTAGGAAACCCAGTGAAGAAAACTGGCAACCTTAAGGATTCTGCAGAGGAAATCCATATATATTTCTTCACTGATGCCCTCCCACCCCAGAGCCAGTCAATATAAGAGCTCAATCCAGCTCCCATTAAATTAATGGGAAGCTTTCTATTGACTGTAATGAAAGTTGGCCCTAAACTGGCCATTCAGAGAAAGAGCCATCATGTTTTTCTATGGGATTAGCAACCGGGCTAATCTGACACCTCAGCTTCCTGGTTTTCCTCAGGGCAGTAAGTAAATTCTGAGAATGAATTTGGAGAGGTGTGTGCATAACCCTAGGGCTTCCTTCCCTCCCCTACAACACACCAGTAATTAAAACAGCCAGGAGACGGCATCCTCCCCAAGTAGCTGTGTCCATGGAATCACAACAATCAGAGCTGGAAAAGGTTTGTTAGGGTATCTAGGCCTTCTCACCCTTCCCCTGCCAGTGCAGTGTTGTCCCCTGTATGATGACACTATGATTCAGGGGAGTAGTAAAAAGACTTGCAGCCTTTCAATACTTTTGGGTCAACAGTTGGGTGATGCAGGTCTTAGTGTGTGTGTATAGCAGCACAGCTTCCTCTCCTGTGCTGAAAGCAGGACCGTTCACCTCATCTCCTGGGTTCAGGGGAGCTCACCTCCCCTTCCTCCTGCCTCTTCACTGGCTGGCAAAATAAGGCTATATCTCACAGGAGCATCTGAAGTGGGAGCGACAGGTGGAGCTGAAACCTGGCAGCCAGCTTCCCCTTCCCCAGTTGGAATCCAGGGGAAACAGAATGGGCCTGTGAGTTCCCTCTACCCTCATGATGTTGCACATTGGGGAAGATGATTGGGGGCATAAACGATGTTCCCTTACACCGTTCTGCACTCTGGCATGTGTGCATTCACATACACACTGTTGCCTGGGGCTATGGGCTCCTTTCAGGTGCATTTATTCTCGTATGCTCATTTTCTACCCCACGCCATGTTCCCTCACACAAGATGATCCATTGTCAATTCATCATGTGACATCACCATCCATGACGACATACCACAACTAGAATCAGTGAGTTCCATCTTCTGTGTTGCTCTGCATCAGGGGTTTTCAAACTTATTTGATCATGCCCCCTTTCTTTGTGGCTGTAGTAGTTTATGCCTCCCCCTCTCTGGCTGCCCGGCCAGCAGCTGCTGCTCTCTGGACACCCAGCTCTGAAGGCTGAGTGGAGAGCAGCAGCAGCAGCTGCTGGCTGGGCACCCAGCTCTGAAGGCAGCACTGCCATCAGCAGCAGTACGGAAGTATGGGTGGCAATACCATGCTACCCTTACTTGTCCGCTGCTGCTGATGGCAGTGCTGCCTTCAGAGCTGGGTGCCCAGTCAGCAGCCCCCAGTTCTGAATGCCCACAGTAAGTATTTTTTCCTAAAGCTTCTCATGCCCCCCCCCCCCAAATACATTCCGCACACCCCCTTCCCGGAGTTTGAGAATCTCTGATCTACATTAATCACAGAGCATAGGCTGTTTGTTGGTCTATGTGAAATGAGCTGGTGGTCTCAGTTCTGTTCCCAGGGGGCTTCTATACAAATCATAACCCCCTGCCATGTTTGGCACTAGCTAGGATCCATCATGTGAGTTTAAGCAGAGAAGCCAAGGCTTGAATAGGTCTGTTGAGATTTAACTGCCTTCTGAGCCTTAGGTGGTTGGGGGAAGAGCTAAACAGCCCTGGTAGGGTTAAGGCATGTTGGTGGGACAGTTTGCAGGAAACTGACACCAGTGCTCCCCATGTTGGAGAGATGCCTTTAGGGGGAGACTTTCAAAGTCAAAGCATATTAGGCATCCAACTGCCATCTCTAGCTTTGAAAATCATGCCCTTCATCTCCAGGGCTGTCAATCTGGCATCCTTCACCAGCATGAAAAAGTAAAATGGAAATGTCTCTCTATAACCACATGACCTATGGTAAAGGTCCATTGTGTGAATAAACTGTGACTGCAGAGTTTCACACTGACATAATTCATTGTATAGGTCCTTACAAAACCTGTTGATGTATTGTTAGTGATGTGGGAATTATAACATTACAGTCTGCTCTGCCAGTGGGATGGATCTGTCTCACTGACTGTCCCACTGAAATAAACAAGGGAAACTGATATACAAACCTCTGGGATGTTAAAGCAAGGAAAATATCACACCCATTCTGCCCCCTGAGTTTTGTCTTGTTTTTCCCAGAGCAGTCTGGTCCTGGCACTTTCTGAAGCCATGTGCAGTGTGAAATTAAATAGCCTGTTATTGGGACAAATACGCAGCCCACTTGGATTCTAATCAGCCCCTCAGAAATGGACATGGCAGAGAAGAAGCAAACAATACGTAGGAAAGACATTGCAAATACAATGGTGTCATGAATAATACAGTCCTTGTGGCTGAACCTCAGCAAGTTTGTCCCATCAAATCATTTTAAGAGATATCAAAGGAGGCTGCCCCTACTATTAATTTAGAACAGCCTCAGCCAGCATTCCCTAAACCACTGCTATCTTTCTAACAGTTTCCTTATCTTTTGGAGGAAGGCACTGATAACAGTCACATTAAAGCTGTCTGTCAGCAACCAGGACTATCTTGCTACAGTAACTCAAAGGCTCTGTTTTACTTGTGATCGTTTAAGGAGGAGCTACGGCTGTCGTGTGTCCTCACTAAGGGGTTACTATAATAAATCTTTGCACATATATAATTCCTTTCATCAGAGAGTGTCCAAGTGGGTATTAGCCCCAATTAAAAGATGAGGAAATTGAGGCACAGAAAGATTGGGTTTTTTTGGTTGTGATTTAAAATGATTATCATGTTACCAGCAGAGATCAGGATAGAACCCAGGTCTGCTGACTCCCATTTCTTTATTTAGCTAGCTACTGCCTCTAGAAAGGCCCAATGAAGTCTCCTGTGTGCATAGCACAGTTGAGATAATATCCATGTAATAGGGGAAGTACATGTATCTAAAGCAATAAATTACCTTAAATACCTAATTTTTTACAATTATTAATGGGCCAGATTCTCAGTTGGTGCAAAAGCAGCATAGATCCATTGACTTAATTGGAGCTATGCTGATTTATGCAGATGAGTGTCTGCCCCATTGTATCTTTCATCTGAATCATGTTGGCACGTGGGTCCAATTAGTTTCAGCTGATATAAAGAGATTAGGTGGGAACAAAGGACCTATGACAGAAGAGGTCCTATAGAGAACCCTAAAGGGGAAAAAAGATATGGATTGAAACTCAGTTTGCAGTTTTTGTCTTATAATTGTTTTTGAATTATCAGTAAAGTCCGGCCCCAGGAAGGGGGTGAGTCTGGCCATGAACTCAGAGTTTGTGTTCTCTGTTGAGGATATGGTAAGGTCTCAGCACATTCATACTTGTGTACAGTAAGTTTCTAACCTTTAATGATCTATCTCCTGGGTTAAATTTTACAAGAGATGCTCTCACCTGTGCAGAATGGATTCCAAACCCACTTGAATGAAGTACGATGGAAACAGGCCTCACACCCGACTAAGGAAGTGGATTGCTTGAAAGATTGCTGGCAAGCTGCTTTACATCCCTCTTATGATGAGCCTGAAATAGTTAAAGCCCAGGGTTCTATGTCCTTTATGTAGGTCATAAAATATCTCCCTGTAAATCTGATGGCACCCATTGTCCAATCCACACATTTTCAGGCTGAGATGGAATATCTCAGAGAAGGATCTTCCTAATGCATTGGGAAATAGAGATGTGTTTTCTTTCCTGTATATTCTTTTTTTAAAAAAGTTACATACCTCAATCAATCAAGAGCTATTCATCAGAAGTACTATAAGATGAATCTTTGCAGGAGATGGGGGAGATGTCATCAGTTTAGTAATGGCTTACAGAGCCATTCATCTGGAGTTAGCCAGTATGAATCCAGCCCACATCGACAGTGACTGCATATTTCTACCATCTGATTGCTGTATGTCAGCCTATATGAAATGAGTCAGGTATCAGTCCAGTTCCTAGTGGAGGAGTGATCACCAGCACAATTGGCATGAACTGTCCCCCTCACTGGCCAGATCAGCAGAGAGGATAAGAATTGAATAAGCCATGGAGCCAGAACTATCCTTTCGCCCCTGGTAATTGTAGGTCTGTGCTGAGGCACATTAGCAGGGGCAGGGTTGGAGAAGCCTGCCTGACACTACCTGTACTGATCCTGTTCTGTGGAGAAAGGACTCTGGTGCTGTCAACTTGGCACCTTTCACCAGTGTTAAATTAATGACTCGTATGAAAATCCCTGGGAAGGAGACAAAGATGGGGGAAATAGAACTTTGTATCTAACAGGGGAAAGGCACTAAATAAGTACCTGAGGCAGAGTAAGGGGAGAGAGTGTTTCCTCAGAAGGGCCCACAGAAGTCCATGTATCTGTATTCTTAGACTGTGTGAAAGGGGAGAGATGATTGTTTCACAGACCTTCAGAGGTCAGTGCTCTAGTCAACTGCAGGATATAGTCTGTGTGGATGCTACTCTCAGTTTGTAAGGTACAACGCTGTCCCTAGTTTTCACAGGGTTCTATCTGAAGAAAGGCATACAAGATTCCATCACTTTCCCCGTGGTGTCTGGGGATCCTTCTTCCACCTCTGAATACCTGCAGCTCCTCTCTCTGATGCCTCTGTTTGCCTGCCAGCACCCAATCTGGTCACAGCAAACCGTTATCCTGTGCATCTCTTTGTGAGTCTTTGCAGTCATTGTGGTCTTCTGTCGTCCCCTAAATGGACCGCCACTAGCAAAATGCCTACTGGCAGGAGACTCAGCAAGAATATGGCACTGGGGAAATACAATCAAGAAACTGAACCTGAAGACAGGAAGCGATCTACATGAAAGCTATGAACCATGGGAGAAGTGGTTGGATTCCCCCACAGTGCTCCTGGATACATAGGACTCTAAGTGAATACATATACATGAGGCCAGTTCTGCCCACTGTCGAAACCAACAGAGTCATCTTTCAGCTGCAGTTCCTCACATCATCTCAGGCTGTAGGGGCAGGAATAGGGAGGCTCCTCCAAACTTCATTCAGAATGTATTTTCGATAGAAAGCACAACTAAGCAAGAAAGAACAAAAGTTTCCATTAAGAACACAATGAATGTGCATGTGCAATCTCCTCTGACAATCTGCACTGAGCTGGAACACGGATCCATTTCTTTATCAGTTCTCCACCAGCGTATCAACTTTACCTGTGAACAGAAGCAGCCTCTGGCTAATAGCTAATAATAACTAATAACTACTCATGCCTTCTAGTTCTGAAGAGTGTTTCTTTGGGTATTTCAGTTGTCTTGATAACTGGAAGCAGGGTAATAGTTGGATCCACTTGTCAGCTCTTTGGGATGTCACTTTATTTTGAATAATACTTCACACTGAATAGTTCAGAGCACTGGGTAAGTATCATTGCCCACCTTCTAGGGGAGAGGGGTATTGAGACAGAAAGACTTGTCCAAGGTCTCACAGAGACAGTGGTAGAGCTTCGGATAGAACCCTAGTGTCCAGTCAGCTGTTCCCCTGTTGTAACCACTAGAATACTGCCTATACACTACCCTGCTATCAGTGAATCCTGCTTTCACTGCAGCACCCCCATTCTTGTTGATTTGAGCTCTCCTTTGAGCTATGTCTTTCAAGTCTTAGAAGCTGTAATGAATATGTATCAACATTTGAGAGATGGAGACCCTGTGGGGGCCGGCCCGGGAAGGGGGAGAGACACAGACGTATAATCTAATTCATTTTCAAATGTCTGTAATTCATCCAAGAACATTATCAATAATTACTAGAAGAAGGCAATAACGCCCATCAGGAAAATCAGTGCTTTGGCAGGAAGCCTGCACCAGGATTTGCAGATCTCACACACACACACAGAGCCTTTCTTGAGCATACTAATCGTCTGTGGGGAGGAGCAGGGACACTTCAGCCTACGTAGAGCTCACATGCATTGGCCATTTCTTGTGTCAGTGTTGTGCCTACATCAGGGAACCTCTAGCCTGATGTATACAGGTGGACATGCTGTGGTCTGGTCACTGGCATGGGGTGTAGATACTGGGATTTTCAAAAGAGCCTAGGGGAATTAGGTGCCCAAGTCCCATTGAAAGTCAATGTGATTTGGATGTTTAACTCCTTTCGGGCCCTTTGAAAATCCCAGCCTGGGTATATAATGACCTGCCTCCACACTGAGGTCAGGCCCATTCTATTCTTATGGCAGGGCCGTGAACCTACTTTGGTGGTCCATCCTAGGAGAGGCTTAGACTCTGCTGCATTAAAGTTTTCTGAGAAAATAAAAACCAGTCTGTCTCTGGATGTGAGCCTGGTGGGATATTGAAGCACTGTGGCATTCACAACCATTAATGTCTGTCCTATCACTTCCTGCCATGGGCTGCCACAACCTGCAACCAATGGTTGGTAGAAGAGCGTGCTGATGGCAGAGACCTGGCAGTGAATCCAGTCATCAGCACATCATTCCTTTGCCATGAGTGCAGGGAGGGTAAAAGTTCCTCCTCCCTTACTACCATAGCATTTATGAAAAGTCCCATCCTGTGCTACTCTTCTGGCTTGGTGTGCCTCCCCACACTTTCAGTCAGATTGTTTTTACTGTGTGAACTCTCGTCTAGTTCACAGCTAAGACTGATCTTTCCTCCCCTGAGCTGACTGCCCTTGCTTTCGTCACCTGCAGATTGTATTACTCTCCTGTGGTTCTCTACACAGCACTACATGTGAAGACCAGTTGGAAGTTCCAGCTAATATAAAAACACAGTAGCTGCTTACTTTGTTGTAATGACAGGTTTCAGAGTAGCAGCCGTGTTAGTCTGTATCCGCAAAAAGAAAAGGAGTACTTGTGGCACCTTAGAGACTAACCAATTTATTTGAGGATAAACTTTCATGAGCTACAGCTCACTTCATCGGATGCATTCAGTGACTTCATCGGATGCATTCAGTCCACTGAATGCATCCGATGAAGTGAGCTGTAGCTCACGAAAGTGTATGCTCAAATAAATTTGTTAGTCTCTAAGGTGCCGCAAGTCCTCCTTTTCTTTTTACTTTGTTGTGTCTCTCATGAAAGCACATAACATCTGTGCTCTCTGGATCACACTAGCCTCCAATTCACTTCTGGATGCAATTCAAAGAGTTGGTTTTGACCTATAGTGCCCTACATGTTTTGGGTCCTGCAACTCTCCGTTCTGTCCATAGATGCTTTCAACAGAAGTAAATGCATATACTAACAGTTTCTGAGCTGCAGGCAGGGTGTTTACTGTGGAGGGTCCTCAGTTCTAGAACTCACTGCCCCATAGGTCTGCCAGAGCAAAGAGTTCATCCAACGCCATAGACTTTCAAAGGGTGTTTGGAGAGGTTGAGGTTCTTTCCTGCAGAAGATGTTATTGACATTGAGTCAATGCGGGTGAGGTAAGCTTTTAAGCTTGTCTCTCTCACCAACAGAAGTTGGTCCAATAAAAAATATTACCTCACCCACCTTGTGTGTCTAATATCGTTGGATTGACATGGCTACACCAGCACTGCATACATTGAGTCAGTGTGTTAATTGATAGATTTGTTATGTAATTAGTGTGTCTTCAAAGACATGCATATGCCTAAGGGGCTTGATAAGCACATTTTATAAAATCACATAAATACTCGACAGTGGAAAACTCCTCCCTGCTTCCTATGCAGATTCTACTGCTTCATGCCACACCTAGTCAGTGTCCCACTGGAGACTAGGAGAAACATGTCAGAGGTATGTACATAGCAGAGCTGCTACCAGCCCTGAATATTGTAGGGTCATCCCACTTTGAAAAAAATTCAGGTGTACTCTTGCATTGTACAAGAAAGGTCTGGAGGAGGGCTGTGTTCAAAAAAATCCAGACAAAACAAACCCCATGAGAAAATGTGGGGTGTTTTTTTTTTTTGGTCTAAAACAACATTTTCCACAGGAAAAGATCAATTTTGCAGTGGAATATCCCCATCAGAGAAATTGAAACAAAAAACAAATAATTTCAGATTAGGTCAACCCAAAATGAAATATCTAATTTCATGAACATTCATCTGTGTGTACCCGAACCATTGTGGTGCCCCATGGGAGTTGTAGTTCCAGATCCTTTGTGCTTCCATTCCCCTCCCTAGCCTTTGCTCCCCATCTGGACTACAACTCCCATGATGCACTATGGTCTATTCCTGTGGCTGAGCTCCTGTGGAGTCTCAGAAGATGAAAACAAATATGGGAATTTTCCATGGGACAGAAATTCCATTTTTCAATCAGCTTTACCATGGAGTATGAGCATGGCACCACATCAGCACCTTGCTGATATCAGACATCACAACACAGGCAAGCTTGTCCAGTAAGATAAACAACTTAAAGTGGCAACCCTCATGTAAAAGAAAGGGTACAAAACCAAATATTCAAACATGGCTAGATAGTTTGGACTTTCAGCTTTACATTTACATGGCAAGCAGCAAATGCCCCAAAATGGAAACCTAAAGTGAGGGATTCCAGCCCTGAAATTGTGGCTCAGATTCCTCAACAGAGAAATTCTGTCTTTTCTGATAGGTAATAGTTTAGATTTTGTGAGGTGTTTTGTGTATTTAGAAACCCAGTCCAGTGTAGAACACAGATGCTGAAGATCAGAGCTATCCATGGCCAGTGAATTAGTACATTATCAAGATGTTGGATTTCATGGATCCATTGCACACCAGTATGATATGTAGTGTCCTACCTAACAAGACTTATGTACATGCTGATGCTGTGTATTTCTCTTGAACGTACTCTGGACAAATATTTCACTACCTACTCAGAACCTCCATTTGTCCCTCCAGAGTAAATTATATAAAGAGGGAGTTGGGGTGGAATTGCCCTGATTTTCTATCTTTTCTTTGTTTAAATAACAAAGGAGAGTCAAAAAATGAGGTGTGTGTTGGAGGAGAGGGAAAAAGGGAGGGATGCATATATTTGGAAGTACGATTTATTTAACCCTAAAAGATGGCTTGATGGTTGTTGGAAATGTGGATAGGGACAGGCCTGCTGTTCTCATGTTTCCAAAGTTTTTATTTAGCCTTTCCATTTCTTAGCTATTTTTGTGGGTTTCTTAAAAAACAAATGGAGGTTTCAGAGGGATTAGAGTTTCCATGGAGAATCGCAGCCTACGGCACCTGTGGCCCAGCTGTAATAAAAGCTGGTGTTGTCCTGTCAGCGCTGAGGCATTGGCATTTTATCTGACTTTATTCTTTTTATGAGATTTTTGTTTTAACTGTAATGTGAATTTAGTGCTGGCGAGAGGTGCAGATTAGCAGCCCTGAAGACTGAACTCTGTTTATTCACAGATTAGGTATAACATGGGAGTGGCAGGACTGCCAATGTGCCTGAGCCCTGACCTGTGGTGAGTGGGAGGTTGTCTCCGTGATCCAGTCAGTCCTTGGCCTTTCTGATGACACTACCAACAATGAGGTCCTTGAGTACCAGCTGTGCTGGTGGTGTTGTGTGGTATGGACAGCTGACTGCTAGGAACTGGACTGAGACAGAAAAAACACTTTTTTCCCCAGACTTTGACTTTCCTCTTCTGGCCATTGAATGCAGCTCTGTCCCACCCATCTGACCCAGAAGAGCCTGAAGAGTGGGAATTTGGGCAGTAGTTTAATTAGATGTTTTCTAGTGGATTTGTCCTAAGATATTGTAAATCTGCAGGTTATTTCCCTCAGTCCAGACCCAGGTTGGAGACACTTAACCTGCCAGAGGGACTCTGACTGATGGCTGCATTCCAACTAGGGGTTCAAGGAAAAGTGAGAGCGCTGGGGCTGCCTGTAGACTTGGAGGTTGTGTTGTGATTAGAGGCAGATTAGGGATTTGTGGGGCCCTGGGCCAGAGCAAGTGGGGACCTCTCCCCACCCCTTCTGCCTGCAGTCTCCCCTGCCCTCCCAGAGCTCCTGTTGGGGAACTGGGTTGGGGTGTGGGGCCTTCCCCTGCTCCCAGGCAGGAATGCTGGGTGGGCCGGGGGGAGCAGGAGCCCCATGCCCTGACCCCACTCCCCAGCAGGAGAGCAGGGCAATTGGAGCGGGTTGGAGTGTGGGGGCACCCAATTTTTTCAGAGGTCCCCTCAATTGGCCATGGCCCCTGGGCACGGGCCCCGTTGGCCCAGTGGCTAATCTGCCACTGGATGAGATAATGCATTAGCATGATAACAGAACCTTGTGCTGTCCTGCTCCTTCTGTCTATCCTCACCTCATCAATAGGACAGGCACAAAACCTCACAGCAGATGAGTGTGCCCACCATGACCCAGAATGGGTGACTTTCCAAAATCCTACTCCCAGCTCAGCTGTGTGCCATTGGCATATCCCCAAACATGTCTGTTCCCTCTTCCAATGCAACTGGGAGTACCAATCATGTCCCCAAATGGGTGAGCTCCTTGACATGATTGGGGATGGGTGAACTCCCAAAACTGTCTGGCATGATGGGATGTTCCTGGCACGACCATGGCAGTGGGGATGGAGGCTCTTTCCCTTGTCTCCTGGCAGGGTTAAGTCCAGCTGCCATGCCTGAGACAAGCCCTTTTTGCCACCTGCTAATTCCATTCCCAAGACAGGTAACGACAGGGGCACCAAAGGTTTACTGCTAGGACACATATATTATTATTTATTATTAATACCAAGGGCTCCAACCAGGATCAGAGTGCCCTAGTGCTATGCAAACATATAGAAAGACACAGTCTCTGCCTCAAACAGTCTATGGTATATCCAGTGGCAAGATATAAAAAATGAGTGCAACAGATAATGGAGAGAACATGGGGAATGAGGATGATGCATAATGGTAATAAGATCTCACCATGTTTATAACCTGATGATTCCAAATCATTGAGACATATTTGGCTTCTATAATTATCATACACATGATTCTCTCTCAACCCAAAATCCCCAAGTAAAAAGACCCTGAGCTGCATATTATATATTGTAATTTATATTGTTAGCCAATACATATATGTCAGGCATAGTATACACCACATCAATAAGTATTATGTGAATGGCATTAATATAATATACATTACATGTATGGGTGTTGGGAAGTTATGTTAGCTGAATGTATTATGCTTCCCCACAATTCTATTCACCCGAGTCAAGTATTCCACAACACTTTGCAAAGCTGAAGTCAGCTTTGGCATTAGAATATAGGAAGCCTGTCAAAGCCAAGATGCATGAGTGGTGTGGCCTAGCACAGGTTGGGATGTACCTCTGTGCCCAATTGGTTTGGATGTAGTATCCAAAACATAGATAAAAAGAGTACAAAACAACAAGTTAAGGAACTGTTATGAGCTGATGGGTTGGATTTTAGTGACATGTAAAGAGTGATTTTATAAGTTACAAAATACTATTAGCTGAAATACATATCTTTGAAGCACACTTTTTGTGTAAGGTAAATATGCTGGGAGAATTTGCTTCCTGTAGGAGGCATGTATATTTCCTTTTTGTACTGTATTGCTTTGTCTGTAGACAATAAATTTGGCTAAGTTCAGTTATATGGTCTTTTGAATATTTTTAAGTATGAACCACGAGTGTAGTCAAACAATTGGTTACACTTCTGAGTTAATTTATTATACATCGTATTAAGTAGTTTACCATTAATTGGCAGGGCTGGTAGCACTACCTATTATTAAGGTGGCCTGACACTTCCCATTATAAGATCCTGTTTTCAGTTGCTTATAACTTTGTAAAAAAATGTGTTTGGACTGAAATTTTCTATGCTGGGTGTCTGCCTCAGGCTGAATTGTTTGGGAAACATTCAGCCAAAATGGTTTAGTCATTTCTGAGAATGAAGCGAAGGAAAAGTGCATTGTTTTGCCCACGTTAAAATATTCTGTTGATCTTATCTTTGAAAAAAGCTTTACTACCCCCCTCTTTGGAGCAGAGTCTTGAAAGTTGGAAGGGGGCATTTTTTGTGTCAGAGATGTGCCCTTTCCCATCCCTAGGAAAATCTGTTTAAATCTGGCCAAGTCATAAGTCTTTGAAAAATCCCCATACAGAGCAACCGAGCATGTTCCATGCCTTCATGGATCCTACTTGTGACTGCATTGTGCATGTGCCATCCTTACAGAGGGATTGACCATAGGGTTACAGGGGCAAAACCGGACTTTCCCTGTAATGGCTGTGGTGGGAGCAGGCACTGGACTCGGAAGAGGCAGTTTGGGACTGGAAGCCAGGGGAAGGGGAAGGGGAAGCTAGACTGGGGCCTGGTGAAGGAAACAGGATTGGTGACTGGGAGTCAGTTTGTTGGGTGGGGTCGGGGCATTGAGATAAAACAAGGAGCTGGGGGATCAGGGGGTGCCTGGGACTGGCTGGATTAAGCCTGGGATTAGGAACTGGTGTAGGGGCAGGTTCGAGGGGGGCAGGGGAGAGATCTGACAAGAAGCTAGGGTATGGGGGAAGAAATGGGACTGGCTGGGGAAAGAGTCTGGGGCAAGGAACCAGTGAGGGGTGGGAGAGGGAGGGGTATACTGAAGTTGGATGAGGAGCTCAGGAAAAGAGACTGGGACTGGGAGAGATAGACTGGATGAGGAGCCGAGAGGGGTGTGCTGGGGTGTCAGTATGACACCACATATTGTTTTTTAAACAAGAAATTTGAAAATCTTGGAAATCACACACACAAAATCTATGTTAAAGGAACACTATTAAGGTTGCAAATCAAGCCCTCGGAAGTAAGGAAATGGTGGTGTTAATATTGCCCGTGCAACTTTACTTTAGCCCCGCTATGTATGTGCATTATATGTATATACTATAATATATGCTACAATATATAATAACTTTTATAATAGCCTCATATTATACTGTAGTCTTTAATTACATGATCACACATTACGTTATGTATACTAGTATAAGACTGTGACAGAGTGGGCTATGTCTGTATCAAATTATTAATTCTCCTTTGTCCTAGTCTGGACTTGTTATAAAGCATCCTATGGTGCTGTCTTTCACACAGCTGCCCTGCCCAGCAAAGGTGTTTGGCACCTTCCTGAAGGGCAATCACTAAGAGCCATCGGGGGCTGTTGATGTTGAATGGCTCAACTATGTTCCTTCTCCCATGGAAGATAGGTCCCTACGAACAGATGGGGCAAGGTCAGATGAGGGGAGTGTTCATCTCAAGACATTTGTTATGGTCAAATATCTAGAACAGTGAAGTTGCTGTGGTTAACAAATTCCTTTGCTAAGCCTGTGTTCCTTGCTTTGCTGTTCTGTTGTCCCCAAAGAGGTTTAACTAGAAGCCCAGAGAGCCCACAGCCTGGGTGGAGCTCTGAGGGAGTGCACGTAAGCAACTGGGGGACTCAAGAGGTCCGAGACATTGGTTTTAGGGTACAGTGCGGCTGGATGGTGGCATCCCATGTCCCAAGGAAGGGACTCAGACAAGAGATCTGAGCCTGGGAGTGTGACCAAGCGTCCCAGTGCTAGAAACAGTGATTAGACTCTGCTCAGACCCAGTTGGCTTGGAAATACTTGGGACCTAGAGAATGTGTCCACTTGCAACAGACTGATGACCATACAGTGGAGTACTAGGCCAGGTTGTAACTTTTATGTTATGTTACATTAAGGTTCCAGAATTGTCACTCTGTGTGTCACTCTGAAACCTAAAATGTCTGAGTCAGTGTGAAGTGATGGAAGTAGCTGCAAGCATGGTTGGGAGCTCTTGTTTAAAACATCATCAAGTTCAATCATTGCTGGGATTCATGGATTGTTACCATCAAATTTTTATTTCTCAGCCATTTTGACTTTGTGAATTATAGCTTTGCAACAAGGCTTCCAGCTACAATAAAGCATGTATCTACGCCACTCCAAGTGTCCTAGACCATTGTGATATCAGAGGTAATTCAACCAGTCACCACCCTTTCTCTATAGCTAATTCATGTGAAACAATTTCATTGGTTGTATGAGGCAGATTGAACAGAGGGTGGATTACTTGCCCTCAACTGCCACACTCATGAGACATCATGGGCTTTCAGCTACTAGTTACATTCTATTAATTATATTTTATGTATTATATTATAGTATATTTATTTATATTATGAATATTTCTATATTCATTTTTCACAACTTATCCTTCACCTAGTATTATTAGTTTCTTTTAAATATACCTGTATACTTTTCCCATCTCTCCCTCAGATAATGAGACCTCTCCCGCTACATTAGCCCCTCAATCTCTGGGGTACCTTTCCTCGGTGGGGCTGGGAAGCAACAGGGTTTCTGGCAGTCATGAAAGAGTAAAGCCTATGGAAGGCACATGCTGTTGCATGCCATGCAGCGCATGTGGACAGTAGTCATTTGTGGAATAAAGAGGAACATGTAACACTTGTAAGTAACCTCCTGAACCCCAGGATGTGAACACGTGGCTGGCACTTAGAACAGGGGAAAAATTGATCAGGAAACTATGGCTCAGGGCCCTGAAGCAGAGAGACTCTGGCAGCTTGCTGTTTGGCCAATGATCTCATTCTCATGTTCTGTGTGCAGAAGCAGAGAGTGCGTAAGCGGGGAGGTGAGGTGAATAATTCATTGCACTTATGAAAAGTTGTGGTATTTATTCACTCAGCCTCTATTTACCACTGTGTTTCAACAGCATGTGCTGTGAGCTGGCAGAGGGGAAAAAGACTCAAGTGTGAGCCTTCTATGTCCTAATGTGCCAATGGCCGTCTCTTTGCCAGAAGACGGATGCTTGCGCTCTGAGAACCTCTCCAGAGAGCTAATGGCCGACATGGCGTTATTACTAGCCTGCAATGAGCTCCTTTTTTTTATTATAGTAATTTGTTACACCGGTTTGCCACAAACCCGCTGCTTCCTTGTTAATCCAATAATCTATATGAAAAAAGCAATTTGACATTCCTCCTTCCCATCTGCCACCCATCACCCAATCTATATCTTAACTATCAGTGATTTATTAATGGCGTCTGCATTAAGCACATCTCCGCTTCATTGGCGTCCTCCTACCTTCCCTCCTAGACACACTCTCTGGATACGTTTAGAGAGCAGAGTCAGCATGGAGATGAAAAGCAACAACGAGAACAAGTGAGCGGCGGGAATTACTGTGCTTCATTCAGATGATTCTCTCTCTCTCTCTCTCTCTCTCTCTCACACACACACACACACAGAGGCGACGGATTGTACCAGTCAAACTTCAACTCCTCCACTCCACCCACCCACCCACCCACAAATGCAAAGAGACAGGAAATCCAGAGCTCTGTTAACTTTGCCACTTGACCCCTAACCACTTTCTACAACATCGATCTGAATCCAGCACAGGCTAGCTTTCAAATTAATATTAAAAGGGTTGCAAGTTGTTGCTGATGGGTCTCCGTCCAGTTCCTGGTGGACAAAGTGTCCACACAGCAAAAATCTACCAGCAATATTTTAGCTCTCTTGTTGGCAGTCTCAGCAGAGAGGCCAAGGACTGCATGGGCCTGCAGAATGAGCTCTCCTTCTCTCTAAGAAATTATGCCCCTAAATCAGGTTCAGGGTTCATTGGCTCAGCAGCGTGTTGGAGTTTGCAACGCTGCACCTGTTTCCTGGGTATTCAGGTATCTCTGGTTTATAGGGCTGTGAATTCAGCTCTTATCACAAGCCACTAAAGTCACTTCCTAACCTAAACAAAATATGAAAACAATCATCCCTTCTGGCTGGGCACCGCAAAGGGGTTTATTGGGCTAATTTGGTGTCTTGTCACATGGACATTCAGCATTCCATTTAGCCCTACAACATGTCACTCACAAACAGAAACTTTCACACCGACTTCTGATCTGGATTATGGGAGTTAAACAAAGAAGAACAAAAGTAAAGTCCACATGAGAGATCATATTGCATGTCTCTTTTGTAAGTCTGCACTGAATTAAACACACAATGGCTACTAGAAAGCCAAATTCTTGGCTATTTAAAGGTGCAGAACACATAATTGTTATGACTCCAGTTACCCCATTAAACCCAATGCACTTTTATAAACTAGTTTATATAGAAAGTTCATATAAACTAGTTTATATAGAAAGTTCATACAATGGGTTAAGTACTACGGAGATTTTAAAATCACTGGGTGTGTGTGTGTGGCACGGCAGATTTTTTAAAAAATGGTTTGCCACCAGTTGGTTTTTAAAGAGAACTTGTGGACTCAGATTGGACCCAAAATTTGTATCTTGTAAAAATAGACTGTTTCCAAATCTGAGACTGACAGAAATGTTTCCGTGACTTTTTATTTTTTTAAAAATTCCATCTGAAATTGTTGTTTAAATTTTCTTGAAGTGATTGTAAGGTAACCCCAAAAATGGGACCATTGAAAATGAGGAAGTGAAAGCTGCTATAAACAAAAATTAAACTGAATTCATTGATTTTTACTGTTCAGCTCAAGGTAGTGCAAAGAGTGGGTGCTGGATTTTCAGATTGTAGCTTTCAAGTCATGGCTGGTGCCGGGGGGGATTCCAAAGGGCCTAGCTGACTCTGCCAGATTTCCTCCTTGGGCTTCTGGAGACCACATGCTGCAGCATGAGCTGTGCCACCCATTTAAGGTGGCAGCCTGCACTCCCCGCTGCACCCATCTAGATCATCTGTCTGGTACAGAGATGTGTGTGTGTGTTTGTCTATGATCCTATCATCTGAACTGAATGGTTATCAGCGTGGTTCCCAGTTACCATTGTGGTGTCACATGGGGATACCCCAAACTGAGCAATGTTTAGGCTATTTTTGTATGTCACATCTCAGGGACTCTGATCTGAAGATTGAGGTGTCCCTTAGTCCCACAAAGTGCCTCTGGATGAAGATCACGGGCCTGCAGGAAGATAACAGGGTAGTGAACTTTTGCTGTTGGTATCACATTTCCTTTTCCATTCTGTGAAGAGTAAGGCTGAGATTTTCAAAAGAGCCTAATAGTACTCCACTTTTATTGAACTTCAATAGGATTTGGGCACCTAATTCCCTTAGGTTATTTTGAAAATCCCAGCGTAAATGGAACATTCAGCTGTGCACTCACTTTCAAGATGTAGCTAGTTCTTCCTTATTATTATTATTATTAGATGTGTTACAACAGTGCCCAGAGGTCTCAATCAGAATGCAGGCCCCACAGTGCTAGGTGCTGTACGCACAGTGTAAGAACAATCCCTGCATCAAAGCGCTGACAATGTAATTTACGACAAGACTCAGCAGGTGGGTGTAATAATTGGAAAGAAGGGGAAAAGGAGGATTTGGGTAACAATGATCGGAAACAAGCGATTGGTTACATGCACAGCTAGATGATTTTAAATGAACTCAAAAAGTAAGGCTGGTTCATGTGAAAGAGATGTGTGGGCAAAGCTACTACTACTTCCTTCCCTTTCTTCCTCCTCAAATCTCATTCCTTCAAGCATCTTGTTGTGTTTCCAGATGACAACACCAATTTTTTGGGAGCTCCATGGTGGCTGCTGCTCCAAGAGATGTCCAGGTCTCCCTCCTTTAGGAGGGAAAGTCCCAGCAGAATTGTAGAAATAGTAAGGTAAACCTTTTTTATAAGGGATCATAGAGCAGAGATGGAAAAGACAAAGTCCTTCTGATTTTTTCCATCTGATATGCAGTCCTATTATAAAAATGCCAGAGCAAGGTGTAGATTGTGCAAGAGCAAATTGCATACTCTGGACTGACAGCTCACTTAAGCAGTCATGTCTTAAAGGCACAGTATGTTAAGGGTGATATACAGTATTGCAGCAGCATCAGCAGTAGAAGAAAGCTCAGGATGAGGCTGGATCCTACATCCTTACACCCCCTTCTCCTTTAGAAGAGCATAGTTTGCTTGGCCTATTGAACCAGAATCCTAGGGGACGGGGGCTTTCTGTAAACCAGCATCCTGAAAGCTGGAATCTCCCGCACACTCCCATGCAAACACAGCAATTATTTCAGGGGAGTGTTTTAAATCTAAAAGCACTGCCTGCTGGTGGAAACAAGTTTTAAAAGTCAGCCTTTTATGTTCTGAGAAGAGCCTGGCTGGTGCTGGATGTCTAATGAGTGGGGGAAGGGCCAGGTGACGGATTGCCTCTGTCCCTGCTGCAGTGTGAGAGCAAGCTCATTTGGCATACCCAGAGGAAGGAAGATTTTGTTAATGGCTTTGTAGAAGATACAAGTGAATCCAGAGAGTTATTTGTGACCAAGATTGCTGTGTAGGAGGGGTGTTAATCTGGAATATGTGCTTTTGAGAATCTCTTCAACTCCTTTTTGAGATATGTGCTAATAATCCTTTTTCCCCTTGTAATTTCTTTGATTCCCCCAACCCCCAAGAGACATTAAATATAGGGGCTGGGGTTTTCTTCTTACTATAGGGAAATGTGAAATAGCTGGTGTTAGGAATAGAAGAGTCTGACCAAAATGAGGCTGCCTCAGAGGGAGCCAACCTATGTGTAACTGATAGGGCTAATTGAAACTTTTTTCTGATGGAAAAAAAATCATTTTTTGAGTCAGTGAACGTTTTCAAGGAAAGTGTCCACTTTTCTCAAACAATTTCAGTTTTTTGGCAGAAAAGTGAAAACCAAATAATTGCCCATTTTTGGCCAAAAAATTTCATGTTTTGATGAAAATTCAATTTTCTGCTGAAAATTAAGCCTTTTTGTCGTTTGTCATTTTTTCCCCTGGGGGTACGGGGGGAAAACTTATTTTTGACCAGCTGTATTCATCATGTATTTTTTTTTTATTAAAAATTTTCTCCTTTACATCTTTGCTGCTCATTTTGACAGTCTTTATTTGTTCTCACCCTTTCTGCTCATCATTTCATACTCTTTTTCTCTCTGTATTTGTCTCTCTCTCTCTACTGCAGTTTTCATCTGATTTTCGTTAATTTTTCGCTTTCCTCCTCTCCTCCTTTCTTCACCACATCTCCTAAGCAGAAGAAGAGCCTAATAATATTTGAATTTAACTTGGACTTTGGATCCCTTCATATTTGAGTTGTTTTGAAATTGGCTAAAAGTTATCCAAAAGAAAAAAGTTTGACATTAGATATCTCTGCACCATGAGATTCCCTATAGCGGAGGAGGAGATGGGTGAAATGCAGCTCAGATGGAGTTTTAAAAGTCCACATGCCTCTGTTTCTCTAAGCCTATAAAGACTAAGATTTGCTCTTGTGGAATAAAGCATAACGACCACTATTTATAATAATACATTTACATTTCTTTAGCTCCTTTTATCAAAAAGTGTCCCAATCAAACAAATATTAGTTAAACATGGGCACAAATAGTAGACATACTGTTTTGCAAAGCCTATTCAACCAGGATTTGGTTGGGCAGAACCAAAACCTGGTTGGTTTAGAACCTTGCCCTATTGCATCCAACCTTCCCCTGGCCCATCAACTACATGCAATTCAGATAAATTATTCTGATTTTTCTCTCTCTCTACCGCATAAATATCACTCGGCCACCACTGAAGCACAGCTGGTTTGCTCAAGTATCACTTCACAGCAGTATTCAGGAAGGAAAAATAACTTCTCCAGCTGATACTTCTTGGGGCAGTTTAAAGGGCTCTGAGTTGCCATTTGGACAGGACTCTGAGGTCAACGCTCACCCTAGCTCTAGGATGGAACTGGCGTCAGACAAGGAAATAAGTATGGGGTTTGGAAAGAAAAATAAAAGTCCCCATAGGTCTGTCTGCTCTTGATCGGTGGTGGCAAGCATTCTTCTACCTCCTTTACACTTTCGTATGATGAAGTCAAAGGTGCTGTTAATACTGCCGCTGGTGAGGCTAGTGTTGCTGGCTGCAGGAAGTACTGGTCTTGATAACAAGGGTGACAGCAACAGTCCTGGCACTGGTGACACTAACCCTCTTGGCGAAGATGGCAAAAGACAGTGAGCCCAAAACTGTGGGTCAGTGGGACTAGCTTACATTGTGGGTGTAAGTCCTAACGGTGTCCGTGTCCGTGTCCTTCGGGTTTGAATTGCATATACAGTGGACAGGGCTCACCTAGAGTGCAACACCAGAGAATCCACTCCAAAGCTTTTGAGAGAAAGACAGACTTTGAACTGCAAGCCTAAAGACTGAGGGGGAAGATTTTCAAAAGCATCCAAGGGACCTAGAAGCTTGTGTCTCATTAACTTTCAGAGGATACATGTACTGCTGTGTCAGAAGCATTGTGCTCTGGTAGATATGGAACGGGGCTGGGAGTCAGGAGACCCAGTCCAGCAAGTTACTCTCACAGGTTAACCCCAATACCTATGCAGAGTCTCATTTTATTCAGTGTGGCTCTCTGCAAGAACAGGACTCCATCTGTAACCAGCAGCTTTCAGCAAGATCTGAGACTTCTTCTATCTTCCCTATGACTGGCTGACATGTCCCCACAATTTCACAGGCAGATGAAACCGAATGGAATTCACCTGGTTTCAACTAGCGGTGCAAGCTCAAAAGTCAGATCAGGCTCTTTAAGAGGTTCACCTGACCTTTGTGATCCAAGCTGGGTTTGCTTTTGATTCCTACAGAACACCTGTTTTGTACCATTTCTACCTGAAACGTGTTGGCTTCTGAGTTTCAACTGAGTTTCTGGGTTTGTTCAAACCTGTAGCTCAAATCAAAGCTCAGAGCTCAGAAAATGAAAACCCACGAGAATGGAAATAGCTGAGATTTGAATCCATGAAACTAGAAGTGGGCAATATTTGCACGACACTTGTGCTCTCCGACCTGCAGTATGAAGGGAGACAGATGAAAAAAGAAGAAAGATGCTCTGACCCCGTGTTTGTTCTGTGCTAATCCTTCCCTGGGCAGAGACAGTTGGCTTTCTCACATGGTTTAGTAATGTGGATTCCTGACCAATAAATACTGATTGGAGACTTTTCTGGAAGGGTTTAGGGCTGTTTGGTCATTATGGAGAAGCTAGTGGTGTTACAGTGAGGGAACAGGGCGTATGGAATGACTGTCTCAGTCAAGACCCACTATATTGGAGCAAGCCAGGCATAGCCTATGGAGAGGAGAAGAAATGGCATTGCTAAGTCATGCTGGTGGAATAAGGAGTGTCACTCTCCCAATGAGTGTCTATATAGAGGAGGCATGTGCACCAGGTATGCAAGATACCTCCCTCTTTCAGGAACTACTTCTCCAAGTTGATTGAGAAGGACATTCTCTGTGTTTCTTTTCATCCCCCTTGGAAACCTCATAAGCACGTAGAGGTCTAGGAAACTAACACATCACAGGACCCTTAGGCACTGCTTCCTGCAGCCCCCTCCTATGCACTTGAGGATGACTCCCCTCCTCAACCCTTCCACACTGACCTGCTTGGGATCGTTAATGGGAGCTAGGAGACAGTGTGTAATTGAATTGGTATCTCTGCTTCTTGTCACCACAAATTGTCCTGGGAAAGGCACAGAGGAAAGAGACACAATGCAGAAACCCTAATTGAATTCAGGCAGCACAAAGGTAACAAGCAGCTGAGGCTCCTGGGTGAAAGGTGATGGGGGAAGAAAGAAGGGTGGAGAAAGAGAGAGAGGGCTCCTGGGAGATTCAGAGCTTTTTAAGGCCAGAAGAGACCATTCTAATCATCTAGTTTCACCTTCTGTGTTACAGAAGCCGTAGAACCTCACCCAGTAATTCCTGCTTCAAACCCAATCACTTGCGATTGCACTAAAGAATAGCTTTTAGAAAGACAGTCATTGTAGAGTGTCTAGGATCATCCTGGCCTGAACAGACCACCTTATTTCTGGCATTTCCTAGCTTTCAAGAGCTTGATTCTGCCCTCTTAATGTAGGTTTTTGTGAGTAATTTTCTAGGTATTAAAAAACCTGAAGAAAACAAAATTCCATCTTGTGTGCTCATATTGACACACAGAGCATTAACTGGCTTTGCTGGAACCTTTAGATCCACCATGCAGACCCTACTCCTTGAGCTTTTCCACCCTCTCAGTGGAACAGCCAGAGAAGACTCGTGCCTGCTGACGGGGGGAAGACGGGGGGCCGCACAATTTAAAGGTTCAGCCATGCCTGGAACAGCTTGAGTCATGCCCCCCAGGCAATCCCCCTCCTTACCTTCTAAGTCTCTCCCCCCCACTGAAAGCAACAGCCCCTCCTTGCAGCTCCCAGCTATTGCTTCTGCCTCTCTCCACAGGATGCAGCTTGCCCCTCATGGGCTCTAGAAGCTGCCACGCAGGAAGGAGGCCTGGCTGCAACATATGACCCAGTGGGGCTGGCAAACCCTGGCAGAAATTGGAGAGGGGGCAGGTGACCCCTTGTGTTCCCCCCCACACACACACACACATGCATTGCCTTTGTGAACAGCACTCAAGGGGGAGCAGACACACACTTGGCCAGTGGGTTTCACAGCTATTTCCTGTCACAGGGATGTTAAGTCTCAGATATCTTGGATTCCATTCCTTCTGGAGGAGAGTCTTTTCTACTGGTCAGATCCTTTGACCCCTGTTCTTCCCAAGCCTGATCCCCTTGGCCCTGCCCCCTCCAGCCTGTCCTTGTCCCAGTCTTCAACCTTCAAACTCTTCAGACCAGTCTCAGTCTCCTTTCCCAGGCAATTTCCTCCCATCTCCTGCCCAGGCTCCATGTCTGATTAGTCTTCCTGACCCCCATTGGCTCTCAGTCTCCTTGCCCAGCCAGTCCCAGACTTCTCCTCCAACTCCCAATCCCACTTTCTCCCCTAACCTCTTCCAGCTTCCAGTCCCACTCTCCTCCTCTGGTTCCTTGCCCCAGTCTATTCCCTTCGCTGCCTTCCCCTCACCCCGCTGGTCCAGTTTTTATCACCTCTGCATTTGAGTCAGGCTGCTACCCCTTCTAGGGTGCCTGGGTAGCAGCGGCAGATGTATTGAAAGCCCAGGAGGGAAAGTTTTGCTCAGCCCCTGCAATGGGATCTTTGGAGAATGTAGCTGCCAAATGCTAGCAAACCTCTACTGAGCCTGTGTGAACTGAGATTTTTCAAAGGCTCAGCAAAAGGAACTTCCCTGACACGAAAGCAGCTCCCCTGCCAAATTTCAAGCACCTGCTCCAAAGCACTTGCTCCAAAGCACAGGGATGCTTCTCAGTGAAAAAGTTGTAAGAAATATTTTGTCATGTTGGCAAACCAATCTATTGGTGCCCTAATCTTGGTCCTGGAAACAGCAGAACCATCTTAGCTGAAACTTTCCAAAAAACTTTAGGCTGAGGTAGGCACTAGCATGGAAAATGTTGCCAATCTTTAACCATACTGATTGAAGTTATAAGCAACTGAACACAGAGTCTTATAACAGGAAGTGTCAGGCAGCCTTGACTATTGGCTGTGCTATTGGCCCTGCCTATAATAAAGAAAAAAGTGGTAAATCAGATCTGGTGGATGAGTTCATATCCAATATACTGGGACCAACACAGCTACAGCAACACTGCATACGTAAATCAGACCTCTCAGATGAGCTGCCTGCACTTGCCCTGTGTAAACCCAGGTGCAAGATGGGGTAAGGCATATGTTATGTGGTCGTGATATGATTCAGTGCATCATGACACAGGACAGTAACTTTTGCACCTCCTTCAGGGAAGCAGGGGTTGTAAGAAACCAGCAGAGCAGACATTCTATGCCACTGGCCAGTTCACCTTCAGGTAACAGTATGCCATCTCAGGGACGTCCTCTTTCTCATGCCAGATGAAAGCAGTAACCACCATTGACTTTAACAAGTGTCACTTGTATCCTGTGGGGAAGGGCAACTGGGGGATTTGTCGTCTCTTCTTAGTGGTGCTAAGAGGAGGAAACCAATCAGATTTTACTGCTTCTTTGACAGTGAAATTGAAAGGCCAAGCTCTTCCCTGGAGATCAGGGGCACAATAAGTGGGGCAGGGGCAGGAGTCCCAGGGCTCCTCTTCGCCCCTGACCAGAGCTGGGTGGTAAAACAGTGGAGCCCCTTCCTTGTTGGAGTGACAGAGGGGCAGTTGGGAGTAATCTGAGTGAGTGGTATTGCAACCTGGTGCCTGGAGTTGCCCCACCACTTCAATTTGGGGCTGCTGGGCAGGTAGCTTGGGCCTCTTCCTTAGAAAAATTCTGGATGTGCCCATTCTGGAGTGTTACATTCTGCCTCGTATGGGGTGGAGCTATGAAGCAGGGCTGGGGACTAAAAGCTATGAGAGGGAATGCTGGCAATCCAAAACAGCTATCATGTAGTCAGAAGGGGGGGGGATAAGGCTGCTGGGAAGATAGAGCGCCATACTTACGTGTTATTGGACTGGTTTATACCGCAAGCTGGGCGATTTCTTCTAGTCAGGTTAAACCATTTTGAATCCTTCTTGTACACACTGTGCTGTAATCCTCAATAATAAAACCTTGAACTTTCAGGACAAGAAGGTGCTGACTGCTAAGAATTCTATATATCTAGATTGTGGAATCATTAGATTACCAGTTTTCAGACCCTCTTTTACTCACTTCTTACTGGCCTGATCTGACCACAACAGCCTGGTAAAACTTACACTGGTGTTATAGCTTGTGAGTGGTGTGCTCTAGCAACATATCTCAGCCTGTCAAGTGTTTGAAAGAACAACAGTATCTTGAGATGGCCTACTGACACACCCCAGCCGCATATATTTCTAGGCTGGGCTGATGTAGCATCACGTAATTGTGAGGCCACCAAAAAAGCTCAGCTGCTCTGTACCCACCCATTAGGATGCTACTAGAGTGGTGTGCTCTGCCGGAATATGTCATGAAGATCAATGAATGTTCTGAAGCCGGTGGTCAGACAGGGGCCCAGACAACTGGAGATAGCCTTTTTTTAGTATGATATCAGGGCAGAGAGTTCCTTTATCCAGTCCTTGACTGTAAGCTACTGCCGCCTCACTTTTCATTTTAGGTGAAGGCTCTGGTGCTTTGGGAACGTGTGAGCCAATGGAATTGGTATCAGCAACCCAGGGCTCACGTATTCTCCCAGGCTTGTTTGTAATTGAATCAGAGACATGATTTTTTTTGTCCAGGTCCCTGGGGCAAAGCGTTCACTCTGGAATGAAGAAGAATAATGACCATTCTTCCTCCTGCACCCTGCCTCCCAGCCCCTGCTCTTGCAGGCCCTGGAACCTCCTGACCCTTTTAGAGGCAGCACAGCAGCCTGCCCCATCTTTTATTGAATTGAATTGCAAATCTGGGGATGCCTCACTGGGGGCAGGGCATCCATTTCACTTTTGTATCCCTGCTGTACCCTCTCCGGGGACAGGCTTAGGCCCTGAGGAAGGGCAGTCAGCCTTCATTAAGGAAAGCATCTGATAAGATTAACTCCCTGTTTAATAAGAATGCAGTCAGTCAGACCCAGCTGTGCTCAGCGGTAAGTAAAAACAAATGCATGGAGCTCTTCTGCACTCCCTCAGCAACTCAGGGGTCAAATCCTCACCCTTCCAACCGTGGTTCTGAAGAGGGAGACTTGCAAAGTCTGACTTCCCCTCCGTCCTGTCCCTTTTCAGCAGGACTAGAGGGGAAAGACATCAAGATGACTTAGGGTGGCAGGTATCTATCTACAACAACTAGAGAGTGCTTCTGCCTTGGGACCAGTCAACAGATTGCCCCTCCCCTGGGGAGCCTCTCAAGACGGATGGCTATCACTACAGTGCCCTGAACTGCAGCTGGTGGTGCATGGAATTAAACAGCCCTAATCCTAAGGAAATCAGTTTAGATGCTCACGAACCACACTAGAGCCTTGGGTCTGTGTCCTTGTTTACAGTGACTAATTCTTGCCTTGATTGTAGAGGGGAAGGAGTCACAGGGGAAGGTCAGACTGGGTCACAGATCACCGGAGAGAATACAAATCAAATCAGAACCCATAGCCTTTTGGTTTGGTTTGTATTAACAGTTTGATCTATCTTTTTTTTAGCTCCAATCACACTTGCCCTGTGACCCTCTCAGGAGCAAACTCGTCTCCTTTCAAGCCCTACAGGATGGTGTCTCAGAAAAGGGAAGTCATGCTTGCTAGCTCTGCGCTTGACCTCTTTCCCAGATGATCATATTACAGCAGCATTTCACTGCACTGTCTGTTTGGGCCTGCTCCTGGGCTCCCATGGACTTCAGTGACAAAGGTACCAGCAATTTTGACCTTTCAAGACTGGGCTCATAGTTTGCTGACATGAAACTTTAAGTGGTGTGCAAGGTGGCATCTCAGCCCTATGTGATCTGGTTGGTGCTCTCTGTATATCTCACACAAATAGACTATGTTCCCCCTTCAGCCTGCTATGCTGTTACTGTAACCTGAGCATATACACTTTCCCTGTTACTCCCTTCCCATGGGTGCTTATTACTAGATTTCACAGGAGCTGCGTGTATTGGATCAAGGGAAAAAGAGCTCATTTTCTTGGTGTTTCTCAACCTAATGCTCCTCCCCCTCACCTTTCTCAATGGCTGTAGCAAAAAAGGCTAGGATTCTGTTTCAAGGTTTGGGATTTTATATATAAAAGGCCTTGCTACCCTATAAAAGAAAGTCCAGTTTAGCTAACTTAAGGACTTATATGGCCCCCATTAGGGCTGTCTAGACAAGAAAAGGAGGGGCCTATATAAAGCCCAATAGCTGAGAGCAGAAGGAAAACAACAATTCTGCTTTGCAAAGGATTTAAAAGTTTGTTTTTGTTCCACTATGGAACAAAACCAAGAGCTCTTGAAGTTTGTTGAGAGGGAGCTCCAATCCAGGATAGCCAATAGCACGGTGATTAGAGAGAACCAGGTTCCAATCCGTGCTCTGAATTAGACAGAGCAGGGACTGGAACCTGCCTCTCCCATCTTCCATATAAGTGTCCTAACCTCCAGGTTATTGGCTATTCTGGGGTGGGGGCTTTCTCTCTCTCAGAGTGGAAATTCCATCCTAGGCCTGAGGAAATGTTTGTCCAAAGCGATATGTTAACATGAAACACTTCTGTTTTGACGAAACAGCATTTCTCAGTCAGCTCTAGCCTCCATCATCACAGTATCTGAGCACCCACAATCTTGAATGAGTTTATCCTCCCAGCACCCCGTGAGGTAGGGCAGTGCTATCATCCTCATTTGACAGATGGGGAACTGAGAAAAGAGTAAGCAATTTGCCCAAGGTCACTCAGCAAGTCTGTGGCAGGGAACTGAATCCAGGTCTCCCACATACCAGGCGAGCACCCCACGGTGTTCAAAGGAGGGATTTGGGATTATTGGGAACCTTGTGGGAAAAGAGGAGCCTATAAAGGAAGAATGGATGCCACCTAAACCAAAACAGAACCAGATTGCTGGCATGTACAATTGAAAAGGTTGTAGAGTTTTTAAATTAAGGGCTTGGGAAAGCCAACAGGTGTGGAGGCACACAAGACTCAGAGAGACATGTCCCTTGTGAGGGAGGATGTATTAAAGGGGATCTTCTCTATCCTAGTAAAGAGGAGCAGATACAAGTTGATAAAGTACAGGTACAAGCAGAAGAGAAACAGTCAAACAAAAAGAGTCTGAGTCATGGAGTCTGTTCCATGACATGAAGGCAGACAACTAAATATTGACAAATTTTATAATTGCTTGTATACAAATGCAAACAGGCTAAATGCTCAGATGGGTGAGCTTGATTGCCTGGTATTAAATGAGAATATTGATAGAACAGAGATCACAGAAACTTGGAGAAATGGTAATGATCAGTGGGACACAGTAGTACCAGGGCGCTAAAATATAGGAATGACAGAGTAGGTCGTGCTGGTGGAGGAGTGCCACTATATGTGAAAGATAGAGTCAAATATAGTAAAAGTCTTAAATGAATCAAACAGTACCATAGAATCTCTATGGACAGAAATTCCATGCTGGAATAATAAGAGCACAGCAGTGGAAATGTACTACCAATCACCTGATCAGGACGGTGACTGTGATCACGAAAGGCTCAAGCAGATGAGGGAAGCTACAAAAACAGAAAACTATAACGGGGGATTTCAACTATCCCCATAGTGAGTGGCTACAAGTCACCTCATGACATGATGCAGAGATAAAAGTTTCTAGATACCATTAATGACTGCTTGTCACAGGGTGGTCTTCTCACCGCTGGAGCACCTCCTTCCGGCCACAGCTGGAGATTAGCTCTGACAGGCCAATGCCCCTTCCTGTGGTTGCACTCCAATCACTGTCTCTGTGGGCAGGCCTACGCTAGGAAGCGCTGCGCAGCAGTAGTGCGTCTGTTGAAGATACTGTATGCACACAGGAGGGCGTTCTCCCATCGGCATAATTACTCCACCTCCACAAGTGGCGGAAGCGGTGTCGGTGAGAGAGCATCTCCCACCACCATGGCACCATTGTAGACGGCACTTAGGTCACTGTAACTTGTGTCACTTGGGGCGGGGGTGTCTTTTTCACATCCCTGAGCAATGTAAGTTATATCGACTTAAGCAGTAGCGTAGACCTGCCCTGTGTCTCACTCTCTTGGGACTCAGCTGCTCCCACTTCATGGGTTGGCCCGCTGGCCAGGTCACTGTAGTTCTCCCCTTCCGGGATATTGAAGCATCTCAGGACCCACTGTCCCATGCAGTTTTCCCATTCACTGCCCCTTAATGGTACCACTTCCCCAGTGGCTGGTAGGGGAACCCAGGCCTGCCCTCTACACTGGGTTTCAGCCCAGGGACCCTACAACAATCAGTCAAGGTCTACTCAGCCCTGAATCTTACTGCTGTGTCTCTGGATTGCTTCCTACCTTGCCTTCCCACACCTTGATGCTGACTGCAGTTCTCTCTGTGCAGCCCCCTTCTGTTCTCAGCTACTGGGCATTATACAGGCCCTTCCTGTTCTTCTCCACCGGAGCTTCATCTCTAATTAGTCCTTGCTCCCTGGATCCTCCTCCAGGTGTAGCCTAGGTGGTTAATTGGCCCACCTAGCCACCTTAACCCCTTCAGGCTTTGTGTGGGGTGGACAGCCCATCACATGCTTCTTGGAGTGGCTAGTCCCGGAACCTATGGGGAGGGATGACAATTCTTGATTTAGTCCTAAGTAGAGCACAGGATCTGGTCCAAGAGATGAATGTAGCTGAACTGCTCTGTAATAGCAACCATAATATAATTCAGTTTAACATCTTTCTAGGGGGAAAATGCCAAAGAAATTCACCACCGTACCATTTAACTAGAAACAGGAGAACTAAACAAAAATGAGGAAGTTGGTCAAACAGAAATTAAAAGAAACAAGTCTGAACGAGTGAAACGCCTGCAAGGTGCATGGAAACTTTTTACAAACACCACAAGAGAGGCTCTATTTATACCCCAAATAAAAAACAAAACAAAAAAAACCCCGGTAAGAGCACAAATAAACCCCACAGACACTACCTTGACTAAACAAAATAATAAAAGAGGGCAGTCAGAAACAAAAAAAGACAGCCTTTAAAAATTGGAAGTAAAATACTACTGAGGAAAATAAAAAGAAGCATGAGCTCTGGCAAGTCAAGGAGAAAGAGTGTTATTAGTTAGGCCAAACGAGAATTTGAGGTGCAATTAGCAAAAGTGACAAAAAATAACAGCATTTTTTTTTAAGTACAGCATAAGCAGGAAGCCTGCCAAACAATTGGTGGGCACACTGGAGGATCACAGTGTTAAAGGAGAACTCAAGGACAATACAGCCATTGCAGAGAGGCTAAATGAATTATTTGCATCAATCTACACTGCAGAGAATGTGAGGGAGATTTCCACACCCGAGCCATTCTTTTTAGGTGATAAATCTGAGGAGGAGAGTGGCGGTCGGGCAGACGGGGGGGCGGGGCACACTGGACAGATGGCAAGGAGACTAGTGGGGAGGCGAGCAGCAGGCAGGCAGGTGAGGAGGCGAGTGGCAGGTGGGCAGGCAGGAGGGGGTGAGGGGGCGTGTGGGCGGGTGGACGGCGAGGAGGAGAGCAACCGGTGGGCGGACGGGGGGCGGAGGGGGGCATGCCGGATGGACAGCGGGGAGACTAACGGGAAGGTGAGAAGCGCGCAGGCCTGTGAGGACGCGAGCGACAGGGAAGTGGGTGAGGAGGCAGGCAGGTGGGGAGGGGGGGTAAGAGGCAGGTGGGCAGGCAGACAGCGAGGAGGAGAGTGGCGGGTGGGCAGGTGAGGAGGTTGGGGGAGCTCTGGACAGACAGCGAGGAGACTAGTGGGAAAGCGAGCGGCAGGCAGGCGGGTGAGGAGGCGAGCAGCAGGCAGGTGGGTGAGGAGACGAGCAGTGACTGGGTGGGTGGGCGCACCAGGCGGATGGTGAGGAGACTAGCGGGGAGGCTGATTTGTCCTGGGCCCTGCACCCCCCCCTAGGGATGGCCCTGGTGTCAGTAGAGCAGGGTTTGGAACAAATTGATAAATTAAAGAGTAATAGGTCACCAGGACCAGATGGTATTCACCCAAGAGTTCTGAGGAACTCAAATATGAAAGTGTAGACCTACTAATTACTAAATTTTGCCACCTCACTGTTTAGCACTTTCTCCAGATCAGAGTATATTGAATAGCACTGGTGGTATGTAACCTATTGCTTAAATCAGTCTGTTACCATATGACTGGCAAATAGCTGATATGTGGCCGATTTTTAAAAAAAGCATCCAGAGGTGATCCTGGCAATTACAGGCCAATAAGCTTAACCTCGGTACCAGTTAAATTGGTTGAAACAATAGTAAAGAACAGAATTATGTGGCACATAGATTAACACAATTTGTTGTAACAAGAAATTATGCCTTACCAATCTATTGGAATTCTTTGAGGGTGTCAACAAATGTGGAGATGGGTGATCCAGGAGATACAGTGTACTTGGACATTGAGAAAATCTTTGACAAGGTCCCTCACCAAAGGCTCTTAAGCAAAGTAAGGAATCATAGGATAAGAGGGAAGGTCCTCTCCCAGGATCAGTAACTGGTTAAAATATAGGAAACAAAAGGTAGGAATAAAGATCAGTTTTCACAGTAGAGAGAGGTATAATAGTGGGATGCTGCAAGGATCTGTACTGGGACCAGTGCTGTTCAACATATTCTGATCTGGGAAAAGGGTTAAAGAGTGAGGTGGCAAAAGTTGCAGACTACACAAAATTACTCAGGATAGTTAAGTCCAAAGCAGACTGCAAAGAGTTACAAAGAGATCTCCCAAAACTGGGTGAACTGGGCAAGAAAATGGCAGATGAAATTAAACATTAATAAATGCAATGCAATGCACGTTGGAAAACATATTCCCAACTATACATATAAAATGATGGAGTCTAAATTAGCTGTTGCCACTCAAGAAAAGGATCTTGGCATTACTCTGGATACTTCTCTGAAAACATCAGCTCAATGTGCAGCAGCAGTCAAAAAAGTGAACAGAATGTTAGGAACCACCAGGAAAGGGATAGATAATATGATAGAAAAGATCACAGTGTTACTATGTAAATTCATCGTATGCCCCCACCTTGAATATTATGTGCAGTTCTGGTAGATGCTTCTCAAAAAAGATATATTAGAACTGGAAAAGGTGCAGAGAAGTGTAACAAAAATGATCAGGGGTATGGAACAGCTTCCATATGAGGAACGATTGAAAAGACTGGGACTGTTCAGCTTGGAAAAGAGATGACTCAGGGGGGATATGACAGAGGTCTATAAAACCATGACTGATGTGGAGAAAGTGAATTGGGCAGTGTTATTTACCCCTTCATATAACACAAGAACCAGGAGTCACCCAATGAAATTAATAGGCAGCAGATTTAAAATAAATACAAGGAAATACTTCTTCACATAATGCACACTAAACCTCCGGAACTGGTTTCCAGGGCATGTTATGAAGGCCAAAGGTACAACTGGGTTAAAAAAAGAAGTAGATAAGTTCATGGAGGACAGGTCCATCAATGGCTATCAGCCAAGATGGTCAGGGATGCAACCCCATGCTCTGGATGTCCCTAGGCCTCTGATTGCAAGAAGCTGGGACTGGACAACAGGGGATGGATCACATGATAACTTGTCCTGTTCTGTTCACTCCCTCTGAAGCATCTGGCACCGGCCACTGTCAGAAGACAGGATTCTGGGCTAAGTAGACACCGACTGGGAAAAAAATAGTGGGTGCTCAGCACCCACCAGCAGCCCCGGATGTCAGCTCCTCTCCAGTGCCTCCCACCCGCCGAAGGGCCAAGCCGATCAGCTCCTCCCCCTCTCTCCCAGCACCTCCTGCTCGCTGGGATCAGCTGTTCAGCAGCATGCAGAGGACGCTGCAGGGGAGGAGGAGCAGGGGCAGGAAGAGGTGGAGGGAGGGTGGGGCGCACTCATGGGAGGGGCAGAATGGGGCAGGAAGAGGCAGGGTGGGGGTGGGGCCTTGGGCTAGATGGACCATTGGTCTGAGCCAGTATAGCTGTTCTTATGTACTCTTGCTCTGTCATTAAATGAGCAAGGACAGCATGGAAAGTATGAGGAGCCCCCAGATTAAAAGAGAGTAAGAGGGAGTGAGTATCCCGAAGTTGGGAGTCAGGATATTCCCTGTTAGGCAACTGCCCAGCACACTTTTGAATTGTAGCATGTATGCATATAGATGGCTGTGTAGTTTGTGTACATACTGGTAAGTGTATGTGTGTCTGCATGTCCATAGTGTTGTGGTGAAAATGAGTGTACTAGTAATTCTATATGTGTGTACATTAGTTTCCCTGTGTCACTAAAGAGAGGCAGCGTGTTAGTATGTAAAACGGAGAGTCCAGAGACCTGAGTTCTAGTCCCAATTCGGGTTTGGATTTACTGTGACTTTGCGCAAGTGGCCATGCCTCAGTTTCCCCATCTGTAAAATGAGGAAATGAAACTAACGCTACTATCAAGTGTTCAGACCTCCAGTGTGAATGTACAACAGCCCAAAATATTTGGACACATACCTACTCCTGTGCTTGCATACTTTAGCACACCTAGCATCAGGCCTCTCCGCATACACCACTGTACATATATACCTGAAGCCACAAAACCACATACATTCATGCACACATACAGCCATTAGTAAACACACAAAGTCACACAGAGCTACATTCACAC
Source organism: Caretta caretta (assembly GCF_965140235.1). Lineage (NCBI taxonomy): Eukaryota > Metazoa > Chordata > Testudines > Cheloniidae > Caretta > Caretta caretta. Next base: position 202,960,154 of record NC_134206.1, read on the forward strand.
ATACTTGTCCACAAACACTTAAACTGTGGAATCATTAGAGCTGGCTGAAAAATTTTCAGCAAAAGAGTTTTCCAGCAGAAAATGCAGTTTCATTAAACTCAAACCTTTGTGTGGGAGCGTGTCATTTTTGATGGGAAAAACTCAGTGAAATCAATGTGACTCTAATTTTGTTTCGATAATATCAGAACATTTCATTTCAATAAGCTAAAACACTTCATTTTGACTGTATTGTTTCATTTTGTTCTGATGTTTATTATATTAATATATAATATAGTAGAGTTCATATTTTAATATAAGCTATAAGTCAACATGAAATTCAACAAAATAGTAATGTCTTGAAGTGGAATGTTTTGACATTTTTGAAAGGAAACAATTTAATACTATCAAAACAAAACATTCTGATGGCCCTTAATAGAATTTTTTTTTTGGAATTTCCATTCCACGGGAAATGTAAAGTTTTTGACGTTTTGTTCCAGTTGAGAACAAAACCAAAAAAGTCAGAATTTCCCATGAAGCAGAAAACTCATTTCCTGATCAGCTCTGGAAATTATATCCATAGATATGGAAACATATATTAGAATGGAGCGTGCTCTGCAGCTCTGGAGGAGCAGGGCTACCTGGGCCCAGTATTGTCCTGTAATCCCTTCGGGTTCAGTGTGGGGTTTGTACACCCCATCACATGGTATAACACACAAGCAACTCACATTCAAGCACCCATTCACATGTGCATGTTGTTGTATGCAACACCACCGGGCCAGGACATAAGAACAAAACACACACTACCTGGAACCGAGATACTATGGTAATGGATGAATTAGAAATGCCTTACTATACAGAAGCACACCCCTACTTATCATATTCTCCATCACTGTTGCTGGGTGTCAAGCCCTGAAATCCTTATTGTAATATCCTATCAACCCAGTCTACACAGAGGGAAGCCAAGGATTTTCATGGAGATGGGCAGCAGGGATGGCAGGGTGAGCACAGGAAAAGAGTACTTTCTTATTCAGACCCAGATGGTTCTGAGGGCCGGCCGTGGTAGGAAGCTGCTGAGTCACATAATCCCAGAAGTCAAAGCTGGACAAGGCCTATTTCCAGTATGTTATCCAGACTACTCTCCCTGCCACTACGTGTTCTGCACCCATTGTACGTTTACTACTGTTCAGTCAAGTCTAGTTTGAAATGTCCCAAGTGCTCCTGCCATATTCCTGGCAGAAATTATTCACTAGCTAAATCAATCATTCTGTCAGGTAGAGCTGGTTGAAAATCTTGCGTCAAAACTTAATTTCAAAAAAAGATAATGGCTGTTTGCTGAAACTGGAATGTTCAATAGACAACTTATATTTTCATTGATTTTTTGGGTGGGGGGGAAGGTAAAACAAACATAGCATTTTTTTTTCATATTGACGGAGCCTCACATTAGAATATCCTGTATTCCAATGGTTGAAGTACTCTCCTGAGAGTGGAGGAGGGATTTGAAATGGGCGTCCCCATATCCCAGGTGAGCACCCTAACCTATGGGAGAGGTCCTCCTCCAGCTTCTTGTTAAAATTGTGTAGGTTCCTAACTCTAGGAGAAGGTTCACAGCTGAGACTCACTAGCAGAGATAGGCACCTCTCTGCAGCTAGATTTAGGAGCCTATCTCCACAGGAGAGCTGGGCTTTAGTGCCCTCTCGTTGGCATCTCCCATTGGCTAGCTTAGGGAGCTCCCTGCCTAGAAAGCTGGCTTTTGTGGCTCACATTCTTAGGCACCTATCTTTCCCCACCCTTTGTATAGGAGCAGAGGCATCTAACTCAGAGGCTTTGTGAATTGCAGGGATTTTTCTAGGTGCCTAAAAGTAAGGCATAGTGATGCTCAGTGTCATAACGCCTTACTCCTTTTGTGCATCCAGGTCTTAGGCACTTAGCAGCCTAAGTTTCACTGAAAGTCAAAGGCCTTCAGCTTGTAAGGGCCCAAATTACTTTTGGAAATGGAACTTGGGCTCCTAAACCACGTAGGCACATCTGAAAATATTACTGTGACAGGGTCGGACCAGATGGCTATAGGAGAGTAATAGAAGGCAGGTATATTAGCCCCAGGCTAAGTAGGTCCCTTTTCCCTGGGTAAGGTAACAGAGAAGGTTCCAGAACAATCAGGAACCTACTGGAGACAATTAAGACAGGCTGATTAGAACACCTGCAGCCAATCAAGAAGCTGCTAGACTCAATTAAGGCAGGCTAACCAGGGCACCTGGGTTTTAAAAAGGAGCTCACTTCAGTTTGTGGTGTGTGTGTGAGGAGCTGGGAACAAGAGGCACTAGGAGCTGAGAGTGAGAACACAGACTGTTGGAGGACTGAGGTGTACAAGCATTATCAGACACCAGGAGGAAGGTCCTATGGGGAGGATAAAGAAGGTGTTGGGAGGAGGCCATGGGGAAGTAGCCCAGGGAGTTGTAGCTGTCACACAGCTGTTCCAGGAGGCACTCTAGACAGCTGCATTCCACAGGGCCCTGGGCTGGAACCCGGAGTAGAGGGCAGGCCCGGGTTCCCCCCAAATCCTTCCAACTCCTGGTCAGACACAGGAGGAGTCGACCTGGACTGTGGGTTCAGAAAAACAGCCTAGCTGAGGGCTGCCTTGAAGCTCCAAGGCGAGCCAATCCGCCAATAAGCGCAAGACCCACCAAAGTAGAGCAGGAACTTTGTCACAGTTACCCATAGTCAAAATATAGGATGAAGCTAATTTTCTTTTGTAGTTCAATATTTATGATAATAAGGTAGACATAAATGCCTTCAGTGGCAGCCAGGAGTGACTTGCCCTCAATCAGCTGACCTTTTACATGTAGATGGCTCTAGTTTGTGTACATGTAACATATAAGACATGTGGGTAATGTATATGACGTGCATTTTAAGTGTCTGAGTTTGCACGTCAGTACTGTTCACATTTCCTTATTCATGTGTTTGATGTGCAGAGTGGGTTTGTATGGAGTGTTCAAAATAGTTGTAACATGCACAGGTGCCGACTTTCCAAGTGCTGGGGGGTGCTCAACCCCCGGCTCTGCCCCAGATCCCGCCCCATTCCACCTCTTGCCCCAAGGCCCCACCCATGCCCTGCCTCTTCCCGCCCTCACTCCACCACCACCCCTTTTTTTTTTGGCTTTTACACGTTTGCACTTTGCAATGGTTTTTTTTAACTGTTTAAAATTTTAAAAAAATGAAAACAGAGAATTTGTCGTTAGTGAAATAAAACAATTTCCTACTAGTGTGCTCATTTAATTTTAACAAAATCATAATTACAAACAATTTGGGATCAACTATACACTGTAATGAAAAGCGTTAGCATCTTCCGATGCGCCCAGTTTCTCATAAATTACAAGAATTTATATGAACTGAATTTTTCTGTTTTTTATGCTTGCGTAGTCTTTTAATAATTCAGTGAAATCTAAATTTTTTGCAATGGTACTTTCAACTGAAATTAATGCCAGTCCTGACAAACGATTTTGAGACATGGTGGACCTCAAATAATTTTTTATTAATTTCAGATTTGAGAAATTGCGCTCACCAGAAGCCACTGATACTGGTAATGTTAAAAGAATATGTAATGCTATAGCAATGTTTGGAGTGAGGTGCTCGAGGCTGTACATCCCGCCTGTGGGCCCCCAGCCCGATCTCACACCTGGCCCCACCCCCACAGAGGGGACAGTAACCGACAGAGCTGCTGGGGGGCGGGTCAGCCACGGGGACGGGGGTGGACCAGGGGTGCCCGCCCAGCGCCGAGCTCCCCGGGGCAGCTGATCCCTTACTGGCCGCGGGTCCTGCCCCGATCCCGGGCTCCGCTCCGCTCAGCTCCGGCTCCTCCACTGCTTGTGACACGTGCAGCAGGGGTGGGCAGCGGGGGAGGAGCTGCATCGCCCTGCTCCCCTGGCGGTGGGGGACCAGGGCAGGGACCGCCCCCAGGCTGAGACCCCCGGGCTGAGCCTGCTCTCCCACCCCATGCAGGGGCTCATTGGTTGACTGAGCGGGGCCGGGGGAATAAAAAGGATGGCCGGAATGCCACCCCTGGAAATATGCCGCCCCAAGCATGTTCTTGCTTTGCTGGTGCCTGGAGCTGGTCCTGAGGCCAATACTCCAGGTCAGCGTGAATGACAGGGCGGGCAGGCTAATCAGGGAGTCAGGAGGCCATGGGGATCCCATCCTCTTCCGTGTGAGCTGGAATTGTCTGAGTCAGACAGAGAGGGGCCGAGTTAAGGGGAAAGCAGGAGCTCAAGCTGAGCTGGGGAGCAGAGCCATGCCAGATCCAGAGGGGCCAGAAAGGCAGCCCAGGAAGCAGGTCAGAGTTGGGAGCAGAGTCACAGGAGCAGCCCAGGGAGAGCAGATCCTGTGCTGGGAGCAGAGCTGCAGCCACAGAGCCAGATGTGGTGAGCAACTGGGGCCAGCCAAGGGGGGACCCTGGGCAGAGGGTCCAGTGCAGAAAGACACCCCCAGCCAAGGGTCCTTGCAGGCCCGACTGGGAGGGGAAACTTAACCTGACGGGCGGCTGACGCTGGGAAGAAGGGTCCCACCACCCAAAGCCCGGAGGTTTGTGGCCACCACCAGAGCAAGTGTCCAACCCGCAGCATCCCTGCAGCACAGCCAGGGCCTGAGAAGAAGGCCTGGGACTTACGAGGGACAGACTGTGAACTGCCCTGACGTTCCAGGGACACTGTTTGTGATGATCCCTGCCACAGAGCGGGGTGATGTGTTTCCTTTAACCTTTCCCATTTCCCCTTATTCTTTTTTAAATTAATTGTGATTAAACAACTTGTATTTTCTTTAAATTGTATGTAATGATCAGTGGGTCATGGAATTGTCCAGTGCAGAGAGAGCACCCCGGAGTGGGGACACCCTAGCCCCTGTCCTAGGTGACTGCAGCAGGGTTGGGGGTTGAGCACCCCCCCCCCCCCAGGAATCCTGGGCTCAGTCTTGTTTGGGTTATGCAGACTCTGCCAGACAGGAGAGTGGAAGGGGAGTCCCCAAGGGCAGGGAGGCCTCTGGGTAAAGGAAGTGGGAGCGAGGACTCAGATCCTTTCCCTAGCCTACTTCACCGGGGTAGTGCAGAAGCCAGGAAAATTCCCCACAGTAGAGGGACCATTCCCCCGCTTACACATATGTATGAGTGAGGCATGTGAATTTGTAGTTTGAGCCAGTAGTCTGTGTGCATTACCCAATGCATGTATTGACGTGTGGGGTGGCTATGTGCTGAATGTGCAAAATGCCTGCCCTATAGGTTTGTCCACAATGTTGGTATGAGGCATGGGTATGGATAATGCAGGCAGAAATGTATGGGACGTGTGTCATGCTTGTGTTTATGGTGCTGTGTGAGGCAAGTCTGTGTGGAATATTTGTGTGTTGGTAGCACAAAGGTGAGTGTGGAGTCTGTAACATGTTTCTCCATAGCTGGGGGATACGTGCACGTGTATTTTGTGTTTGGCTGGTGCAGGTTGTGTGGTGCATTTGGCTTCTGTAAACGACAGGGATGAGTCAAATGGAAACGTGCAGAGCACAGGACAGCGCTCTGCCTTTGCTTCAATCCTGGCACTTCCCCCAGTTGCTGATTCCCTCTCCATTTCTCTGTGGCATTTTCACGTCAGCTGCATGTCTCCTGCCCCCACCTTCTTCCCTGCCTGCAATGTGGGAGGGAAATTAGCACAGAAGAAAACACAAATAACAAACCCAATGGAGCGAACATGAGAAAGTCTGTGACAGGAGAAGCTGCAAGGTGTCTGAGGCTGCCTGGGCCATCTCTGGAGGATGCAGGAGCAGGACAGTTTCAGGCCATGGCGCCAGTGCTCCAGTAGGGAATCACAAGCACTTTAATTAGGAGCCAGCATCTCACTGGAGCTATGGGAGGGGGAGGGAAGAGGAGAGTCTCTAGGGAGGAGGGGGAAGATAGAAACCAGGAGCAAAGTCAAGCTTGCCAGGGAAGAGCCGGACTAGGCTCCCAGAAACGGATACACCTTTTAACTCCATTGATGCCCTGCACCAGGAGAGTGTTCTGCAGGGGCAGAGGGAAAAGCAGGAAAATTTTTGATTATAAAAAATGGTGGTGGTGGGGGGAGAGTTTTCCTCCAAAATAGGGAGTGTTGGCAAAACTGTAGCACATGCATTTATTTCAGGCGTGGCTGCCTTTCATGGTGACAGGCCCCTTGGTAGATTATGAGCTGACTGCTGCATGGAGCCTCTTCCTTTGCTGCGCAGGAAGATCGCTGAGAAACCTGCTGCAGGGCCACTCAGAGCCTGCATTGTGCTGGGGAGAAGAGGAATATTCACAGCCTGTGGTGAAAAGAGGGGATATATAGTCAGAACCTGTACGGAGTCTAGGACTGGGGTGGGGAGGACACAGAGCCTGCACTGAGAGGGCTGGTTTGGGGGGAAGGAGGAATATAATCAGAGCCTACAGTGAAGGGGCTGGGATGGGGACACAGTCAGAGTCTTCACTGAGGGGAAAGATGGTTCCAGGTTTGAAGGAGACGTAAGGAGATGTAAGGGACTGTGGGCAGGAGAGATTAGATCATGTTGGGAGGGTAGAAGAAGAGGGCTTCCTGGCAGGGTGGACAGGACAAGACTGGCTCTTCCCCAGGAACTAGAAATCCTCTCTTTACCTCACGACAGAACCTCCAGGTAAATGGCCATTCCCTAAAGTGTTAAATAGCTGGCCCTTAGCTAGCATGTTAAAGATGAAAGCACCATGCAGTGGCAGTGAATTCAGTCAGTCTGTACTGTGACAGACATAGGCTGGCCACGTGTGCTGGAAAGAAGCTGCTGTAGGCATTGAGCCTCTTATCAGTCTGTACATGTTCTTCCTTCCCAGCCTAATGAAATGCCCATTGACGTTTATAGGCTGATCACCAACTCAAAAAGCCACCTTCACCTCCACACTGCAACTCCTCCGATCACAGAGGGCCTAATTCCCTGTGGTCTTGCGCCTGTGTAGTTCTTTATATCTAGGCAAAATAAGTGGATAAGCCCTTATTTGGTGGCATTTCACACCCACCTTGCACAGGTACAAATTACTACACAAGATGAAGGGCAGTGGAGAACCAGGCTGTAACAGAGATCACAACCGCATAAGAACATAAGAACGGCCATACTGGGTCAGACCAATGATCCATCTAGCCCAGTATCCTGTCTTCCAACAGTGGCCAATGCCAGGTGCCCCAGAGGGAATGAACAGAACAGGTAATCATCAAGTGATCCATCCTCTGTCACCCATTCCCAGCTTTTGGCAGAGAGGCTAGGGACACCATTCCTGCCCATCCTGGCTAATAGCCATTGATGGATCTATCCTCCATGAATAGTTCTTTTTTGAACCCTGTTATAGTCTTGGCCTTCACAACTGTGACATTGGACTCCATTTGATTTTATGAAAATATGCTAATGAATGTGAATATAATGTAACTGGAATATGCTTCATGCAAAAGGTCTCTTGTAAGGTATCATTACAAAGCTTATAATCTACTGAGTGTGTTCATCCAATTTGTATAAATGAATCATTCTTGTATCTGAAACTAAAAATATGAAATATACCTTTGAGGTCCTATTGTAATAATGCAAAGTGTGGGCCATTATTGGTGGTTTGGAATCTTGATGGCTCCCATCAACTAGGACAATTGGTTGTAAATGGCTCTGTTTACTTGCAAGTCTTCCTGTGAGTCAGGCCAGGAAGAATGAAGGCTCGGAGGGTCTCCCAGGACATGTGACCATGTCACCTGGTACTGGAATCCATCTTAAACCTGGTGCTTTTTCATTTAGAAGGAGGGGTGGGGACCCAGAGAAACAAAAGATTCCCTCCTTGTGCCAAAGCTATATAAGCGGGTGGAACAGAACAAAGGTGGTTCCAGTCATGAGACAGCCACCTGAGCTGAAGCTAACAAGAACTGTACCAGGGGAAAGGGTTGGGCCCAGACTAGGAAGGAGTCCAGTCTGTGAAAGAAGCTTATTGGAACATCTCTGAGGGTGAGATTTTATCTGTAATCAGTTTCTTAATGTATTAGACTTAGAGTAGCGTGTTTTGTTTTATTTTGCTTGGTAACTTACTTTGTTCTGTCTGTTATTACTTGGAACCACTTAAATCCTACTTTTTATACTTAATAAAATCACTTTTTGCTTATTAATTAACCCAGAGTAAGTAATTAATACCTGCGGGAGCAAACTGCTGTGCATATCTCTACCAGTGTTATAGAGGGCGAACAATTTATGAGTTTACCCTTTATAAGCTTTATACAAAGTAAAGTGGATTTATCTGGGGTTTGGATCCCATTGGGAGCTGGGTGTCTGGGTACCAGAGACAGGAGCATATGCTAAGCTGTTTTCAGTTAAGTCTGCAGCTTTGGGGGTGTGGGTCAGACCCTGGGTTTGTGATGAATCAGATTAGCGTATCTGGCTCAACAAGACAGGGTTTTGGAGGCCCAAACTGCCAGAGAAAATGGGCTCAGAGGTAGTCTCAGCACATCAGGTGACAGTCACAAGGGGGTCTCTGTGACTCAACCTGTCACAACAACATCATCTGGCAAGGAGTTCCACAGGTTGACTGTGCGTTGTGTGAAAAAATACTTCCTTTTGTTCGTTTTAAACCTGCTGCCTATAAAAAACACACAGCATCTTTGGGGGCTGTGTTATATTTTATGTTTAAATCATGAAAACCTCAAAAAGCTGTTATACTGAAATGGGCCAGACAGTATGAGCTATACACGAGTCATAGCCCTTTGTATTCAGACTGGTGATGGGTATTGGTGTGTTACTGGATCACTGCAGGGCGAAGGGGTGTCCTGTGGAATCTGGAATGACTAGGAAGTGATTAATGCAAAATCCCAAGGCTGGATATGTAAATTCCCAGCCTATGAAGCTTGACGCCCTGAGCTATAGGGAAAGGGACTGGCTTTACGTGTTTTCAGGAGGCTGGGGGACAAAGCAGGACTTTTGGAATGAAAGGCTGAGTGAACAAATGGACAGGGCCTTCGGTCCAAGGACAGATCCCCACCCTTGCTGAAGGTTTGGGCAGGTCTTTGCCCTATCAAATTCCCCAAGTGGAAGATGGGTGATTTCTGGTACATTTATTAGTAAGCACTGTAAGGGTTTTTGCCTTAAGAATAAATGTATCTTGCTTTGGGAGAGCTGTGTGGTCACTAGTAATAACACTGTCATGGTCGTCAGAGAGAAAGCACACCCAGGTTCTTGCTCTTTGGCAATTTGGCTTGCTCAGGGTATCTGATCCTACTACATCACTATTAGGTTTTCTATCACACCCCAGTCAACTGTCCACAGCTTTCCTGCTAAACACACCTCTCTAGTATCTTTGTCTGTTAACCATGATTTTAGGTTGGAGTGGCAGAGTTTATAGAATTGTTCTAAACTCATTAATTCATAGGCCTCATCGACCCTGGCAATCCCCCAACCAGTTCTCCACTTCCTTATGTAACCCCTAATTTGGGTTGAAACCTCAGCATAGGTCATGTCCCCTTTATCCTGAACTTCCTGAAACTTCCTTCTACTCCTGTGGTTCGTGGGTCAATCTTTTTGCAAGAAAGCTTATTTGCATAGGCCCTAATCTTTTTAGTCATCTCTGTCCGTATGGGTGAAAGTGTCTAAAGCCTTCCCTGACAGCAGTGGAGTCAGACACTGTATCATGTCCTCCTGCCCCACTTTGTTCAATTCATGCTCCATTTCAAAAGCATTTAGAAATACATCATTCTCCTCCCTGTCCCTAAAGTTAGGAAATAATTTGGAGTCTATGCTACTCACTGGGACAGGTACCATACATGGCATCTCGCTCCACCTACCAGTTAGGGTTTTGCTGGCGCAGTCTCTTCATATCGAGCTGATGATGTTCCTTTTCCTTCTCTCTCTCCTTATGCTGACACTGCTTTTCCCAGTCTGCAAATTGCTGGGCTTCCAGCTGCAGTCTGCCTCTCTGCAGCTGCTGCTTCTCTTGCTCTACCTGTAGATCTGTCCACAACCTCCACTGAAGTGATGCGTTCAGTCTGGATGGAGCGTGACTGATTTTTCTTCAGCTGCTCTTAACTCATTTCCCTCAGTCTCTCTTTTTGCTATTCCTTTCCCAAAAACACCATGAGACACTTTTCTCTCTGCTTTCCCCTTCTACAACACAGGGGGTCCCCGGTATACATCTCCCCCTTATGCGTTGTTTCGGATATCTGTCACTCATCAATAGGGGAACGTGTTCCGGATTCACGTTGGTCTTGATCCACATATCCATCATTTGCACAGATTGGGACCGATGTGAATTGGAACACGTTCCCCTATTGTACAGTACAGTACAGTACTGTACTTGCATCAACTCCTCCCCCTCCCTCCCAGGGCCTCCTGCCTGACACGCTGTTGGAACTTGGCTGGGTGGAACTTGGCGGGAAGAGGTGGGGTGTAGGTGGAGGGGGGTGGAAAAAGGCAGGATAGGGGTGGAGGGGGGCGGGAAGAAGCGGGGCAGCAGTGAGTACAGTGCTGGCCTGTAGCCATCGTGAGTGCAAAATGCATTCAAAGTGTTAAGAGTGGGCCTGTGTCTAATAGGCAATGTAAGAGTGTAACATTAGAAGTGAAATTAAATGTTATAAAGCATATTGAAAGAGATGAGCGTGCAGCCGACCTCACTCGTTTTCTCGTTTTGCCTGCTTCGACGGTATGCTCAATTTTTAAAAGTGCTGATTGAATTCGCGAAAGCACTAGAAGTGCTATGAAATTGTCATCCATGAAGATAACAAAACAGAGAAGCAGTACAATGGAGCAGATGGAATGTTTGCTGGCTGATTGGATTGATGACCTCCATGAAAAGAAAACGCCTGCGAGTTTAAGCTTAATTCAGGAGAAGGCCAAAAGCCTGTATAACGATTTAAAGGAAAGAGAGAGAGAGAGCTCAACAGCAGAAAAGGAGACCTTCAATGCTTGTTGTGGGTGGTTCCACAGGTTTCAGAAGCATGCTAATCTACATAATGTATAACTCACAGAAGTGGCTGGTGCGGATGAAGAAGCAGCTGAAATGTTTCCTGCGCAGCTAAACGCAATTGTTTTGGAAGGTGGCTACTCTCCAAAACAAGTTTTTAATGTTGACGAGACAGATCTTTACTGGAAGAAGATGCCAATGAGGACTTATATTTCTCATGACGAGAAGACTGCTGCTCGATGCAAAGCCCCAAAAGTCCGCTTAACCCTTTTGCTTGAGGGAAATGCAGAAGGTGATTACAAGTTGAAGCCCTTCTTTGTCTACCACAGTGAAAACCCAGGAGCAATGAGGGGCTACATCAAGTCTCATCTCCCCGTAATTTAGAAGTTGAACAAAAAGACCTGGATGACACGCAATATTTTCTGTGAGTGGTTTGTAGACCATGCTGTCCCTGAATTTAAGGCTTACTGTCAGAAGGAAAATTTGTCCTTTAAGATTTTCCTTCTGCTGGATAACACAAGTGCCCATGAACTGGACTATGAATCCCTCTGCCCAAACATCAAGGTCCTATTTTTGCCACCCAACACCACATCATTGCTGAAGCCTATGGACCAGGGTGTGATGGCCACGTTCAGGACTTATTACCTACAGAGGATGGTTTCCATGCTGAGAAAGGAGATGGCAGGTGAAGGAAAGCCCAGTGTAAAGGAGTTTTGGAAGTCCTACAACATCTTGAATGGTATGGAAAACATGGATGCATCGTGGGAAGAGGTCACTTCACAATGTATGAATGGTGTTTGGCACCATGCATGGCCAGATGCTGTTCACAGCTTCTTAGGATTTGATGCCATTCCTTCTCTCGAGCAAGAAATTGTCAAGTTGGTGAAGGATGTCAGCTTAGCGGAGGTGGAGGGGGATGATGTACAGGAGTTGTTGGAGTATAATGGTGAGCAACTGACAAATGAGGAACTGATTGAGCTGGACCAACAACGGCTATCCGAAGAAAGCAAGGCCGATGATGACGATGACGTAGGGCAGGACGACAAAGAGTCTCCCGCATTTCTTTGGATTGCTGGATGAGATGATGGAAATCATGCAGAGCAGTAATCCTTTTCGTGAACGGTCTGCCAAAGTCTCCAGGGCTCTCAATGATGCAGTGGCTTGCTACAGGAAGATCTATCGTTCAGAGATTCATGCAGGAGAGCAGACGTTGATAAAATCCTTTTTAAATACTTCTGCAACTAAAAAGCCAGCCACGGAAAAGCCAGCCCAAGAAAACACAGTCGCCATTCCTACTTAAGTTGACCGTGATTAACACTGTTTTATACTGTATTACTGTACTGTATTAAAATGTTCTGTGTGTTTGAATGGTGTTATTAGGGTTCTACATTATTTTATTCAACGTTTTATGTGTAAAATGTGTACTGTATAACCTGTCATTGTAAAAGAGGTATACTGTTTAGGTGAAAAGAGCATTCTCATAGGTGAGTGTGGTGACATTGTGAATACATCCCGCCCCCCATTACATTATTTCTTATGGGGAAAATTTCCCTGGTATATGTCATTTCAGTATCCATCACCCTTTTCAAGAACACCACCCCCTGTACTTGCTTTCATTGTTGCTGGCACTTATGAGCAATTCACACTGTCCTAGATCTCAGAAGCTGCCACTATACTGTTAGAATTTCAGGGTAACTGCACCTTCTTTCCCTCCTCTGTGGTCCACTCCAGGAGTGCCCAGTCAGGTCTCAGGACTTCTGCGTCACCTGTCTCCGGGTAGGGAAACCTTGTCCCACTCCTTTCTGACTGGGGTTTAAAGGCTGCACAACCCGCTCCGGGGTGCAGATCCATCTCGTCCCCAGTGGAGACCTGTGTCAACCTGTGTTCAGCCTAGCAGTCCTTTAGTCACTGTCCCATAACATCCCTGTCCCTGCAACATTGGTTGCTTCGGTCATAATTTTGAACCCAACAACCCAGTGGTCACAGACACTGGAAGCTCCCACCCCCCAAACAGTGGTGGATTATCCAATGGGCCGACAGGGCCAATGCCCAGGAGCCCTGGCCAATCGGGGGGCCCAGGAAAAATGGGGGCCCTGCCCCCAGCAGAAATTCGCCGCTGGGCAGTGGAAGCCTGGAGCCCTGGCAGAAGCGCCAGGTAGGAAGGATGGGGCAGGGGAAGCCCCTGTGCCCCAACCCTGCTGCCAGGCAGAAGCATTGGGCGGGCCAGAAGAAGTCCCAGCTCCCTGACCCTGATCCTCTGCAGAAGTGTGGGGTGGCTGGGCAAGCCCCAGCACCCAGACCTCCGCTGTGGCCCTGGGACTGGAGCTCTTGCTCGCTGCTGCGGCCTCAGGGCTGCGAGACCTCTCACTCCGCACTGCGGCCCCAAGGCCATGGTGGGGGGACAGAGCTTCTCCAGTCTTGGGGCTGCAGTCCGGGGGGAGGGGCAGAAAGGAGCAAATGGGTTGCAGGGCTGCAGTGGGGGGGGGTGCAATGGGGTGGGACCATGGGTGGAACAGGGGTGGGCCCGCGGAAGGGTCAGAAAGGGGTGTGGCTGTGGGCGGGATCGTAGGCAGAAGGGGTGGATAGGGGCCCTCCACTTGCTCTGGCCCAGGACCCCAGAAAACCTTAATCTGTCTCTGCCCACAAAGCCTCCAGCATGTTTTTGAAATGCCTTTTCCTGATTGTCTGCTTTTGCAAGCATCTGAACATGCAGGCTCTGTGTACACAGAGAGATCCTAGGCATGCATCTGTCTGCAGCAGGAAACAAGTCATTTGGTCTCTGCACCCTGTGGGGAGAAAAGACTGAGCAAGTCCAGCGAAGGAGTAGCTGAAGAAATATAGACATCTATATGCAGACTGCTCAGGGATGCTAAAACTGGGGCACAACAGGGATGAAGAGCAGTGCTGTGCGAAGGGACTTTGGCAAGGCAAGGGAGGGCAACAACAGGTCTGGGGACGCCCTGCAGACGTGCTGCTTCTACCACAAACCGCATGCTGGACTTGGCAGGAACCCATCAGCCCCCTGAATGTGACTGATGGTGGGGGCAGTGGCGGCGGCTGCGGGGGGTGGGGGGGAACTAAAGGGTCTTGCAAACCATGTGGCAAGTCAGGAGTCTGAAACTCCATCAGAGTCAAACCAGTCCTGCCAGGCAAACACAGATGAGCCCTGGGATGAAGGGGAAAGAAGCTCGAGTAAGTATATATATTAATTATTCCTTAAGTTTTGTTTACCTTTTTGCGGCCTGAAACCTACTGTCCCTCCCTCCCTGTTTAAAAATGGCACCTTCCCATCCATGTGTTTAGAGAACAAAAGCAATTACTTTTGATTGCTCACTTTACTTGTAAAACATTAGAAAATAATTTCAAAAAGATTAGTAATGCAATCCAAATTACACAGTCCATATCTGATCACTGTCCTGCACTCAGCAGACGTAGAAGAAAGAGGTAGCGGCAGCATCCAGTTTATTTACTTTGGCTTGTTGGTCACAGCAGAGGGTAGGGGAGGAGTACAATTCTCCCCATAGGGAGTACTTTCTTTATCTGAATAGGGATGTCCTTTTATTCTGTTGAGCAATCTCAATGAAACTTTCATGAAGTTACTCTGCAATACTCTCCCAAACATTTCTCAGTGTGGCATCCCTGTTTCTTCCCCAACAATGGAAGACATTCCTATGCAACTATGCAATGAATTTGGTCGGCACCATTGCAGTAAATAGGCTAGAAGCGTACGGGCCCAGGTAGCCTCAGGATACCAGTCCCAGCTGAGTTCTCTGGCCCTTTGTCACCCTCTGGAGTGAGATATCAGCTAAAATCACCATTGCCTGTTGAAATATTGGCTGTATTCACTGCACTTTCCCTATACTCATACTCAGGGACACCCAGCATCTAAACCTTCCATGCAACAATCCTCCTGCTCTGCTAGTCCATACTCACCATGGCTCAAGCTGCTGAGCAGTGCTGTAACGAGATGTTCCCAAGCTAAAGGAACAATTACCATTTTTATTAAAGGTCTTTATGGGAATAATGTCAGGGTGTTTGGAGATCTATCTTTCCCTTTCCATTGTGACTGTAAATCTAAGGATTTGTCTGCCTGTTTGAGAGGTGCCGCCTCCTCCAGCCCCAATGCAGTCCTGACCTGGATCAGGCAAAGAAAGAAGCAGACCAGGAAGGACATGTTCTGCAAGATCCTCCCGTCCTCTGCAGCTGATGACTATGAACACAGGGATTGGAGGCACCAAATGTCCACCGTCAAGGACAGGAATGGAGAGAGCGGTTGCTGTAGGAGAGGCAAAGGGACCGAGAAATGCAGTGGGAAGTGCCCCAGGGCATATGGCTTTGCTCCAGGAGATGTTAAAAACATAAGAACAGCCATACTGGGTCAGACCAAAGGTCCATGTAGCCCAGTATCCTGTCTTCCGACAGTGGCCAATGCGAGGTGCCCCAGAGAGAATGAACAGAACAGGTAATCATCAAGTGATCCATCCGCTGTTGTCCATTCCATGGACAAATCTGACATCAGGAATCACAATATTCAAAAACCAGTAGGAGAACACTTCAACCTCTCTGGCCACTCAGTAAAAGACTTAAGGGTGGCAATTCTGCAACAGAAAAGCTTCAAAAACAGAATCCAATGAGAAACTGCTGAGCTTGAATTAATATGCAAACTAGATACCATTAACTTGGGTTTAAATAGAGACTGGGAGTGGCTGGGTCATTCCACATATTGAATCTCTTTCCCAAGGTTAAGTATCCTCACACCTTCTTGTCAACTGTCTGAATGGGCCATCTTGATTATCACTACAAACGTTTTTTCTCCTGCTGATAATAGCTCATCTTAATTTATTAGCCTCTTACAGTTTGTATGGCAACTTCCACCTTCTCTGTATGTATATATATATATATATATCTTCTTCCTATATGTTCCATTCTATGCATCCAATGAAGTGAGCTGTAGCCCACGAAAGCTTATGCTCTAATAAATTTGTTCGTCTCTAAGGTGCCACACGTCCTCCTGTTCTTTTTGCGGATACAGACTAACACGGCTGCTACTCTGAAACCTGTCATTACTGAGCTATATGCTGACCCCAGACATAGTAGCCTTTCCAGTCCAGGGAAAACTCCATGGTTGCTGCTCCTTATAACCCCCACATAATAGGTGGTAGCATGGCAGGAACCCTTCTCCCTACCTCTCCATGCCAGAGGAAAACAAGGAGAATTATGACTACAACTATACTGACCTGTGATAACCACAGGATCAGCCACTAAGCACATTGAACTACATGTTTTGTAACATGAATGAAACTTTGTAATATGTTTTAATATGTAATCACAGATGTTATTGGTCACTTGATTTTTACAAGTGTGGTTCACCCTCTTACAGTGTTTATATGTAAGCAGGGTCTGAATGAATGCTTCCCTGACAGCTAGCTGGGAGCGGGGAAGAGACCCTGGGTGTGTTTATGTAAATACAGTTTGCTCCTGCTTTGCTTAGATTTGCTAGTTATTCAGCTGATGGAGTGGTGTTTTGCTCATTGTAATCAACTTGGCTGGTGTTCAGTCACAAATTATGATAGAAGTGAATGCAGGGGTAGTGAAATATGGTTACCAAAGTTTGTAATTATTGTGGGAATACAGAAAAGAAGGACTATGCTTAACCTGTCACAAAGGAAGGAGTCACTTTTAGCTTAAAGAACCTTGGGAAAACAAGGGCTCCAATGGCTGAGCCCATCTGAAAGAAAGGGGTGGTGTGGGGAGAATAGATTGCTCTGCTCTGCTCTGCCAGGAGGCTGCACACTCTCAACCAGGGTCCTCTGTAAGACTGGTTCAACCTGTTTTTCCCCACTGTTCAAAGAAGAAAGTTAAATAGGCTTCATTAGGAGCTGCTTTTGTAATGTTAAATGGCTCACTAAGAGCTGAAACCACTTGTGGCAGGACTGTGTTTCCGCCTAGCCTGCACAGAGCTTAAATCGCTAAGAGACTGCCTGGTGGGAGCAGCGAGCAGGTGGCTGGTGATGAGCAGCCAGCAGGGCGGCAGTGGAGAGGTGTGATGAGCAGTCAGCAGGGCAGCAGTGGCGAGGTGTGATGAGTGAGTAAGATGCCTCTTACCCATTGAAAGAACAGGAGTACTTGTGGCACCTTAGACACTAACAAATTTTTTAGAGCATAAGCTTTTGTGGGCTACAGCCCATTTCATCGGATGCAGAGAAATTTACCCTGCACCCAGGGTGGGAGGTGAACTCTGCAGATGCACCTCTGAACTCTGGGTCTGCACTGACCAGAGGCAGCAACTGTGAGTGGGGTGCATAGAAGGGTCGGGCATGTGAAGGGGACTTTTGGGTTGCTGGACTTAAGAACCTGAGGGGAAAAGGGCACTGCCCAACCTACCTGGGGTGGGCCTTTTACTCATGGTTTGTGTTTATGAACTCTGTTTTTGGTGCTTTCCCAAATTAATGCTCTGTTACTTCCCTCCTTTTATTAAAAATTTCTTTTCTATACTCAGACTCTGTGCTTGCGAGTGGGGAAGTATTGCCTTTCAGAGGCATCCGGACGTGATGTGTAAATTTCCCAGGTTACTGGGTGGGGGCTCAAGATCGTTCTGTGTTGGATCGATGGAAAGGAATCCCCAGATATTGAACCTAGCCCTGGCTGCTGCTGGCTTCACCTGGCAGAAGGGTAACATTTAAAATGTTTAACTTGTGTATTTATCCTTTGTTTCCTGTTTCTTTGGACACAATAAATGTCTGATTTTTGAATCCCCGACTATTTATTAATGGACACTAAGCACAACTGCCACATTAAAAAATTCATAATAGCAGTCAATAGCGCATGCATATTTAAGCTCCATGCACACAAGGAAGCACTGCTTCATAAGAGCATTACACAACACAGCTGTGGCTGACTGTTAAAATGTTCTTTTAAGGCCTCCCTCTGCCCTATAGCTCCATGGTTGGCACTTCTAATAGCCCATATGTCTGGCTGTTGAAATGTAACAGCTAGCCAGTCGACCTGGCCCCTTCACCCTGGCAGTAGACTTCCCCCTGTGCTTCACCGTTATTATGCGGTACACAAACGCCGCTATAATGAAGGGGAATGTTTGCTTCCCTGAGATCCAATCTAGTTACTAAACATCACCAGTGACCTTTTAAGCTACCAAAAGCACATTCAACAGTCATCCTGCACCTGCTGAGTGGGTAGTTGAACTTTTCTTTGGTTTTGTTCAGGTGTCCAGTTCATGAGCCAGGGGAGCAAGCGGATAGGCTGGGCCCCTCAGAATCACTACTGGCATTTCAGTATCAGCAGTAGAATAGACCAGTTGGGGAAGAATGCACTTGCCTGTAGCTTTTGGAAAAGAATTGTCTTGTTGAACTTGTCACAAATGTCATTCGCCTTTCCTGACTAGCAGATATAAATGAAGCACCCTCAGTGATCCACCAGTGTGTGCATAACCATGGAATCCCTTTCCGTGTATGTACTCAGTGGCAAGGCAGGGTGGTGCCAGAACAGGGACATGTATACTGACTATTGCTGCACCACAGTTTGGGAACTCTATTGCTCCAAATCCATCGATGATTTCCTGCACCTGCTGAAAGTCCCAGTCCTGTGCAGCAGGATATGCTTAATGGCCCTACATACTTGGATAATAATGGCCCCTGCAGTGGATTTTCCAACTCTGAACTGATTGGCACTGACCAATAGCAATCCGGTGTGCAAGCTTGTCAAGTGTAATCATCATCGCTTCTCCATTGGCAATGCAGCAACCCCATTCTGAGGCCCCTGCGCTGGAGGGCTTGGGTGAGCTCAGCACATAGATCCAGGAATGTGGCCTTTCTCATTCAAAAGTTCTGCAGCCCTGATCATTGTCCTAAACCTGCATTAAGCTGTGATCCCACCAGTCAGGGCTTGTTTCTTGGGCCCAGAAGCATCAATCCATTGAGTGGAGCAGCTCCATGAATGCCAGCAGAAACTTGACATTTTTATTCTCTGTGTCCCTCAGTATCCAGTCATGATTGTGGAAAATCTCCTCTTCTTTCTCCTGGCGCCACCGGTTGTAGCTGTATATCATTGAAGTTCTGCAAATACAGTAGAATTGGATGTCATGTGTTAGCAACGGTTACTAGAATTGCACTGAGCTTTGCAGGGTTCATGCTTCTGCCAAAGAGATGGCAGCATGTGGTAGTTTTTAAAAGGGTGTGAAAATTATGGGATGGAATAAGCATTATGGGATGGAGACAGTGGCATTGTGGGAACTTGATCCCTAGCTCCCAGAAATCCCGGAGTGAATTGCTGGTAGATAACAAAGCACTGTGCAAATGTCCTGGAAGGCATTGCAGTGGACAGTGGCATGGATTACACTGGGATACCTACCCACCGCGTACCACATTTTCCAGTGACACAGCCACTCATGGTGAGGACGTGCAGTGATGATGCAGGCAACCAAGTGTGTACGCACCCAAGCAATATACTAAAGTTGGCAGCTGTAATTTATGTTGACCAAACTTTGTAGTGCAGACATACCCTGAATCCTGAAGCCCAGGCCAATGAAATAAGCTTTTCTGTCCACCCTTACCTGGAAATTTAGGGCAGTAGAGAGCAAGGTGATGATGGTGTCTCCATCTGAAAGTGGGGATATTGAGGCAACTACAGTGCACTGCCAAATCTGTGACACCCACCCAAAGGTGGGAAATGCCCATGTAAAGTGTACAACACCTGCTCGGGAGATGACAGAGGTAACTACATCCAGGAAGAAGGGGGAATTTCTTCCCACACTCTGTGACTGCCTTCTGGTCTGTGAAAATGTAAAGGACCCGGAGCCTGGTGAGGAAGGAACTGTTGATCACCTTGACTCAGGGCATGGAGATCAAAAGGCTTCCCCAATGGGGTAGGGAATAAATACGCTACCCCCTCCCCACTGAGAAGCTGAAGTCAGGCCAAATGGGTCCCCAGGCTCCAACCTCTGAGGAGGTGGGACCGAGAGCCATATGCAGCACCTCTGGGGACCATGTTATATTTTATGTTTAAAGTACGAAATCCTCAAAAAGCCGTTACACTGAGATGGGCCAGGCAGCATGAGCTGTATATGAGCCCTTTGTATCCAGACAGGTGATGGGTATTGGTGTGTTCCTGGATCACTGCAGGGTGAAGGGGTGTCCTGTGGAATCTGGAATGACTAGGGGGTGATTAATACAAAATCCCATGGCTGGATATGTTAATTCCCAGCCTTTGAAGCTTGATCTTCTGAGCTATAGGGAGAGGGACTGCCTTTACCTGTTTTCAGGAGGCTGGGGGACAAAGCAGGACTTTTGGAATAAAAGGCTGAGTTTAAACAGACACAGGGCCTTCTTTCTCAATGCGAAAATGGACAGGGACCTTCTGTCCAAGGACAGACCTCCCTCCCTTGCTGAAGGGTTGGGGAGGGACGCCGGCCTATCAGCCCAGGAAGATGGGTGATTTCTGGTTCATTTATTAGTAAGCATACTGGAACTTTTATTATGTTTATATGTTTTCTCTGTAAAGCTTGTGCCCAAAGAATAAAGCTTTGGAAGAGCTGTATGGTCACTAGTTAAAACAGTCGTCCTCAGAGAGAAAGCACAGCTCAGGTGGGGGCCCTTACGCACAGTGGCTTGCTGGAGATATCACAGTGTATGGCAGGGGTCTATGTAGCCTTTAAACCCTGGTCAGAAGGAAGCAGGACAAGGCAGAAACAGATGACGGCTGGAGACCTGAGACTTGACGAAAAGGGGGAAAATGAGGGGGAAATACCGGTGCAGTTACCCTGAAACTGTGACATAGGTCCTCCCAGATTTCTTTTTAGAGTATTGCACATTTACATTCCTAAGACCTCTGCTTGTATGCACAAATGGCATCCATTTTGTTCTCAGAGATGCTGCAACCTATTACAGAGGAGTCAAACACACTGTGCTCTCTCCTGGGGATTTAGTTTTTTTCTTTCTTGCAATTGTTTTTCTTTATCTAAAATAAAAGTCAGGGTTTTTTTGAAAATCGATGGCGGTCAGTGACTGGGACGTGGGTGGTTGGACCTAGTGGATAGTGCAGGCATCAGTAGCCATCAGTGGAATTGGAGCCCAGCGCCACAGCCAGAGGCAGAAACCAGAGCCAAGGGTCAGATTTGAGTTATCTGGAGTGAGGCAAGGCAGGGCAAGGGCAGGGCGGGGAACAAGCCAGGAGTTATCACAGCCATGGGCAAATGCTTTGAGTAGCCACTGAACTGCTGCTGCTACTGCTGGGCTTAAGAGCTGGTCTACTGACTCTTCCATGCAATCAGGTAGTTTATCCAATTATGCAGCCTACTACAGGCCAGCTGCACTCATTAGGTTGCCTGGAGACAGGCTCTGCTGCAGGCCCTGATTCCTGACAAGGGCTGCTCTTTGTGCATGGAAAAACTGCCCATTCATTTGTAATGTGTCTTAGTTAGACATCGGTGAGTAGATTTTTTATGGTAACTTCCTTTCTCTCCATGTTACATGGCCCTCAATTTTAACCAGATGTTTAGAGGTGCTGAAAATCAACAAGTTCCACTAAATTTCCCACCAGATCAGACTGGCAGTGACCTTGGAGTTTCTTGCCTTCCTCTGCAATGTGGGGTGTGGGTAACGTAGGGTGTGGGTTTAGATCTCAGTTAATCAATTTCCTGCCATTGCACGAGCCTTGGGCACTAGGGTTGCCAGGTGTCCAGTTTTCAACTGAACACCTGGTCGAAAAGGGACCCTGGTAACTCCAGTCAGCACCACTGACCAGGCCATTAAAAGTCAGGTTGGTGGCGCAGTGGGGCTGGCAGGCTCCCTACCTGGCTCTGTGTGGCTCCCGGGAAGCAGTGACATGTTTCTCCAGCTTCTAGGCAGAGGGGCAGTCAGGGGACTTTGGGCACTGCCCCTGCCCCAAGCGCTGGCTCTGCGTTTTCCATTGGCCAAGAACCGCGGGCAATGGGAGCTGCAGGAACGGTGCCTGTGGATGGGCAGGACGCAGAGCCACCTGGCTGACCCTCCACCTGGGAGACGGAGACATGTTGCCGCCTCCTGGGAGGCGCCTGAGGTAAAGAACGTCTGGAGCCCGCACCCCAAACCACGTTCCACACCCCAACCCCCTGCCTCAGCCCTGAAGCCTCTCCTGCACTCCAAACCCCTCGGCCCCAGCCCAGAGCCCCCTCCTACATCCTAAACCTCTCATCCCCTGCCCCACCCCAGAGTCTGCACACACACCCCAACCCTCTGCTCTACTCTGGTGAAAATGAGCGAGTAAGCGAGGGTTGGGGAGAGTGCACGATGGAGGGAGGGGGGATGGAGTGAACAGGGGCAGAGCGTCAGAGAAGGCACGGGGCAGGGGCAGGTCCTTGGGGGAGGGGCGGGGCAGGGCAAGGATATTTGGTTTTCTGCAATTAGAAAGTTGGCAACCCTATCAGGCACTGGTGCACCTCAGTCCCTCTTATTCTGTGCCTGGGGCACATTATAGATGCGTCTCCTGAGGGCTGTAATACCTTGCTCCAATTTCAGTTGTTGGGTTTAGTGTGCAGGCGCTGAGTGGTGTTGGTGGGTGGCCTGTGATGTGCAGGAAGTCAGACTGGCTGATCAGGTGGTCCCTTCTGGCCTTAAATTCTATGACTCTAAATTTACAGGAACTATGGATATGAATACCTCTAGAAATCAGGAAGCAATTGCTCTATCTTCTTTTGGTGCATTTCAGGGAATCAACCAGGTAACTACACAGCTAATTTAATTTTGCATACCTATTGAGTTCAGTCTTTGAGTGTATTTTTGGGGCTGAGGCAGTTAACTATGAGTTTGACTTAGCCGTGTACTTAGGTGACCACATATGGCAGCAATTTTATTCCTGGTACTCTGTGTTGTTCTACTTAATCACTAGCATATTGCGTAAAAACAATTTATTACGTACTTCTCATATAAATTACTTGTGTGGGCTCTGGTTGTCAGGCATACACAGAGCAGCACACCATAACACAAAATGCTATAAATGTGTATCTAAAAAAAGATGTATGATATTATATTATATTATTTGAAAAAAGGATGTATCATAATTAATGCAGGTTGGAAAACTGAAAACATTTTGTGAACATTTTGCAAATTTCCCCCCTCCCCGCATCTTTTCAAAGTTTTCTGTCCCGCTGCAACCATAAGGTAAATCAACACAAGGGACAGAGTTAAAGTTTCATGGGAAAGCTTACCTTTGGCATTTCCTGCCTTTGGAGTGCTTAACCATTTAATCTTAACATTATCTTTAGTTTTTTGGGTTGGAATTTCCTAGCGTTTTTTTTTTTTATTTTTTGAAAGAATGAAGGAAGTAAATAAATCAATCAATCCCAAAATGCAGTGTTTTCTCATCAACAAAAGAGCATGTATTTCCACTTTAGATTATTTTATTTAAGAGTACACAAAACAAAGAACAAATATAAAGTCTCCAAGAGTAAAGGCCAGTGACTGATTGTAACATTCTGCACCAGAAGTGAAGCACAAAATGCATCTACCTTACACCTGTCCTTGCAGTAGAGCCAAGGAGACTTCTTTACTATTTCAGTATGGAAACAGAATCACACCATCCTCTTTCAGCTACATATCCACTCTTGAAAATATTTGAACCTTTTATCGGTTTTGTCTTCTGGCAGATCTGTGTTTATGCTGTGGCCAAAACTGTCTTCTGAGAAGCAAGGTTCCTCATCTGCACCCTGAGAGTCACCTTCTAGAGTAACATTTTCATTTACATCTTCTTCAGGCCAGTAAAGAGCAGAATCAATTTCCTTCCAGTATTGCATGGTCGTGACAATTTCACTTTCAGGGCCTTTTCCCCTTTCAGAACCCTTTTGTTACACTCTAGGATACCCCACCTTTACCCTTCCGTGGCTCAAGGCATAACCTGGTTGATTTAGGCACCCCACCCTTTCCCTTACATGCGCTCTGGACAAAAGGCACCCAACCTTACCCAGCTCCTAAGGCTCAGAGTCACCCTTACCCCACTCCTAGAGCTCAGGGTGTAATCTTTTGCTGGTTTACAGGGTCTTTTACCACTGAAAGAGCCTTACACAGTAATATCCTTAACCTCTATTTATTAGCAATCACCAAAACAGAATACACATGCTAAGCATACAATGCTCACCACTCCCAATAGGGCAGATAAACTTTTCCTGATGGCCAGTTAGGATCAGGTCATCCGGGGACTCCAGCTTCTGCATGGTGTGATTTGCAGGGTGTTGAGGTTTGGCAGCTCTCATCTTGGGGCTGTGTCCTGGGGTTGATTCCAAAGAACCAGGACCTTCCTTTTGGACTGCAGTTTATATAGTGAACTTGAGTCTTGCTTAGCTGTATCTTAACCAATCATTTTACTAAAGTATTACTAAACAATTTTCTAACCAATCCTAACATACTGTAAAACAATTCTTTAACCCGTCATACTCCACCACCATAGTTGATTGACACCTAGCAAAATTAGTTATGTAAGAGACTGAAACAATCAAAGAACCAGGACCATAATGGGGACCATAATGACAAAACAATAAAGAAGTGAGGATTTCACAACCACAACTATTGATAAGTGATTTCTTGCCAGACAGAATGCTATCAAACCAAGTTTTCTTTAACTATCTTAACATCTGTTTCTTTATCTGGTGATGGTAGATACTATTAGGACAGGATCGCCTTCTTAACATCCCGATATTACATTGTTTTAATGTAATTTAGATGGAATTTGAGGATGTGACTTTCTGCTTCTCGGCTGATGGCTGCTGCGCTCTTATTATGGCTACCGGAAAAGGCCTCAGCCTTACACCTTGTCTTGTAAAAGCTGATCCACGTTTCTTCCTTACCTCCCCATTTACCTCTCTGCTTTTACTGGTTCTATCAACTTCCTGACACTTTGTCCCCACTTTCTTTCTCCCTGTTATTTCACAACCAGCTTTCTGGTTGAGGTGTAAAATCCAAGGAGGTATATATTGTTGCTTTTCTGACTTTTTTTTTTTTTTTTTTAATTTTTGCTAAATTTGCTATAACTAAATCACCATTCATCTGTAAATGATGGTTTAAAAACAATGCTGCTGGAATTTTCTGAGTGGTGGACTATAGCGTTGATTTATACAATAACAGTACATTTGCAATATGACAGTGCAAGTTTCCAGTTTAATGTTTGTTCTAATGCTTTTGAAATGTCTTCACAAAATGCTCCTCTAAGCCATTTGATGCCGGGTGACAAGCAACAGATCTAGGGTGCTTTATTGAATTTCTCCTGTGGAATATTTGAAATTTCTCAGAGGAAGACTGAGGAACATTGCGTGAAACAATGTGTGACATCCTGACTCCACAGAAGTCAATGTTAAAACTCCCATTGATTTAAACGGGCCAAGATTTCACCCAGTATCACCATCTCACCCGTATGCAACAAACATATTCTGCAATGTCTTGTTGTGGGAAGGCATAGTTTCTTAGGTGGGCTCCTTTGTAATCAAATAGCAGATGCAGTGTTTTGTACTTATAGGTGTTAGTGAGTTCCTCTGTCATATATTCATAGATTTTTAAGGCCCCATGGACCATTAGATCATTCAGTCTCACCTCCTGCAGAATCACAGGCCATAAAATTTCCCAGTTATTTCTGTGCTGAGTCCAATAACTTATGTTTGACTAAAGCATAGTCTTCAGAAAAGCATCCAGTCTTGAACCAGGTAGGTGGTTGTACTGCTGAAAAGGGATCTGGAGGTTACAGTGGATCACAAATTGTATATGAGTCAACAATGGGATGCACTTGCGAAAAAGGCTAATATTCTGGGGTGTATGTAAGACACAGGAGGTAATTATCCTGCTCCCCTCAAGGAGCCATAGCTGGAGCAGTGTGTCCAGTTCTGGGCACCTCACTTCAGGAATGACGTGCACAAATTAGAGAGAGTCCAGAGGAGAGCCACAAAAATGACAGAAGGTTTAGAAAACCTGGCATATCAGGAAAGGTTAAAAAAACTGGGCATGTGTAGTCTTGAGATCTGAAGATTGAGCAGGACCTAATAACAGTTTTCAAATACAACAAGGGCTGCTATAAACACGACAGGTTTCAGAGTAGCAGCTGTGTTAGTCTGTATCTGTAAAAAGAAAAGGAGTACTTGTGGCACCTTAGAGACTAACAAATTTATTAGAGACTCTAACAAATTGGTTAGTCTCTAAGGTGCCACAAGTACTCCTTTTCTTTTTATAAACAGGACAGGGATCAATTGTTCTCCGTTATCTACTGAAGGTAGGACAAGAATGAATGGTTTTAACCCACAGCAAAGGAGATTTAAATTGGATATTAGGAAAATGTTCTAACTATGAGGGTAGTTAAGCTGTGGAGTTGGCGTCCCATGGAGGCCGTGGAATCCCTGTCACTGGAAGTTTGTAAGAACAGGTTGAACAAACACTTGTCAGGGATGGTCTAGGTTTACTAGGTCCTGCCTCAGAAGAGTGGGAATGGATTGGATAACTTCTTGAGGTCCCTCCGAGCTCTGTATTTGTTTGATTCTATGATCCAAAGAGTTCAAGGGGTGGAGAATCCACCACTTCCTGTGGCACTTTGTTCCATTGGTTAATGACCCCCCACTATTTTAAAATCTGAGCCTTATTGCTAATTTGAATGTGTTTGGTTTTAACTTCTAGCCATTGGTTCTTGCCATTCTTCTCTGGATTAAAGAACACTTTAGTATCTGGTATTTTCCCCCAGAATGGTATTTATACACTGTAATCAAGTCACCTCTTCATCTTATTTTGGATAAACTACATGTCCTCTTGAGGTGTGTTAAGGGCCTGGGCATCATGTTCCCTCTTAGCACCGTTTCTGCGCTTAGCTTGTAGAAGAAATACAGCTCTGGACAATGCAGTGTCCCCAAGCAATGGTAACATGATCCCTGTGCTTTGCTGATGCCATCTTGGATGTGTTGAACCACTTCACCTTTTGCATCTGTGGACTGGGCCTGCCTTCCTACTATGGCAAGCTGGAGGAAGTTGCTTCCTCTCATTGTTAAGTGTTTTTCAATGTGCTCTTGTTTCCACAGCCCTGCCAGGGCTCTCCTTGGTGCCAACCGTGCCCAGCAGCCTCTTTACGGTCACTGTTCCTTATGCTGAAACCAAAACTATCTCTAAAGCCTGTTCAGAGAAGGACACCCATATTGACAGATAGTAGAAAACTCTTTTAGACTGTCTAGAAATTCAGACAAATTTTCTCCTTCCATACATGAAAATGTTGAGAACAACCTTTACTGTCCCAGTTTCTTGATGCTTCTGCTTCCAATTCCATCTGGAAATTGGAAGTGTAGAAAGGCCATAAACGAAAAACAATGAGGAGGAGGGCAAAGTAACCATTTTTGGACATCAAAAAAGACGACATTTGGTCTGAGTTTTGGGTGAAGATCTATGGGGAGTAGGGATGGCCCTTATTTTATCCAGACCTGTTGATCCATCCTTAATAACAGCTCCTGGCCTACAAAACAAAGGCAGGAGCTTCCCTCCATAACCTACCCTTGGGCTTTAGTTGATTACTAACTGAAGGTTTACATGGATTTTGGTGCATACACAGAGGGTTCTAGTAAATTGAACTGTCCAGGGGATTCCCAACTCCCCCACACCAGTCTCATTGCACAGCCTCTCTTCTCTCTCCACTGACTCCTTGTGGGAGCCCAAGAGCAAGTACATTATTTTTGTAACAAAGCCTGGGTGCCTAGTGACCTCTGTGGAGTGGTGGGGCCTACGGTAGGTGCTCACTAGAGAATCAGTAGCACATCTTGAGCCAGTGATGGCAACAGAAGGGCAGAGTGGCTCAGCAGTTGTACATCTTTACTGAAAAGAGATAGGAAAAGCCCTCTTCCCTGTACCTTCCCAGTTTGCTTTTTCATTAGCCTCCTGACACTAACCTCTGAATATCTTCTAAAGTAAACAGAACATAAATATTGCACAAGTTTCCAGTAGTAAAAGCTGATAAAGTTTATTGCTCTTATAAAATAAATAGAAGGAAATGCTTTCAGTTTCCTATTTATACGTCTCTGGGGCGATCTCAGGTATGATTTATCACTTCAATTTTGGCAATGCTAGTCTCTGTCTCATACATGCGTGCATGCATGTATGCGTGCGCACACACACTTCTGTCTCTTGGTCTCTCTTTTGCTCTCACACACTCTTACTTCCTTTTTTTCTCCTGCGCGCACACCCACACACTCAGTGGTACGCATGCACACATTTGCTCTCTCTTTCCTTTTCTAACATACAGGGGACTGTGGGCCAGTCCTACAAGGTGTTGAGTTCCATTAACATCCATTGAAGTTGGTGGGCACTGAGAGCACCTAGCACCTAGGAAGAGACACTCCCTAACTTGTAATGCAAATGAAAAAGACTCTGATGAAGTAGACAAGAGGCAAAAGAAGGATTGGAAAAGAAAAGCCAACATTTTGGACCCGGGGTGCTCATTAAAATGCAAGGTCATAGCTAACATGGGCACATGTCTTTTTAGAGCATTCCTAGATACACAAACAATTTCCAAATGCTGCCTTTTCTGAATATGTGTCTTTAATAATAGCGTCAGCCCATTGCAGGTGACCTTGCGCCTGGGGAGCTGAATGTGCATTACAGCCATTAATGGATTAAGCTTTGCACCCTGTTTCTGTGAGGCAGACCAGTATCAATTCCCCTGCTTTACAGAGGAGGGAACTAAGGCTCAGAAAGGTGACACAAATTGTACAAGGTCAAACAATCAGAACCAGGTCTGCTGACGCTCATTGCTCAGTCAGAACTGCAGAGCATTCTTTGGCTTTTGGAAGCATACACTTTGGGGTTTGGTTCTGCATTTAGACACCCCTTTTATCATTTTGATTTGATGATTTTCATGGGTGCTGAGTACCCCTCTGTCTCCTATTCGACCCATTCAGGGGTGCTTAGGACATCTGAAATACCCAAGAACCTTGTTCAATCAGGGTTTTGTTTCCTAGGAGGTTCTGCTTATACGGAAATATGGAAAAGAGACTGGTAGAAGTGCTGAAGTCCAGCTGTATAAATCTGAAAGGACCAGGAGCCCATACGGCTGTGGTGTAATGGTCTGCAGTGAACTGGGGGGGAACCAAGGCAGCCCCACCTGAGAGCACATTCCCATTTCAAACCCAAAGTTCAGCTTCTTCTCACAGGAGAGAAACTACAATGCAACAGGAAAAACAACATTCTCTACTAAAGAATTAAGTGGCATAAACCTTCTTGATGAGGGTTCAGAGGAACTTAATGGGATGCGGGGAGAAATGGGTTAAAGGAGATTCTCCTTCTGAGAGATGAAAAATGAGAAACACAGACTTTTCCTGGTGTGAGGTCCAGAGAAGTGAGAAGAGGATTTAAGGATAACGGTGGTGACAGTAGTCAGATTAACTGGGGTGGGAGCAGTGGTAGGGGCCAGGAGTGGTGCAGATCTGTGGCAGGCAGAGGGGCAGGCTGGTGTATATGAGATGCTTCAATCCCTTTTCCCTAGGATAGACTGGAACTGGGCCAGAGAATCCCAGCCCCCTCTCAGCTGGGGTTGTTGGGCTCCCTTGTCCTGGTCTGCTGTGACTGACCCAACTGTCTGGAGTGGCCGGGCTTTCCATGTACTGAGGCTGGCAGGAACTTCCTTAACTTCGCTCTGCTAATGATGGTGCCAAACCAAATTACGGCAACTTTAATTCTGAATGAGTATCCACACAGATGTTTAGTGCCATTTAACTAATCCACTTTTAATTTACACCTTTAGTTAATTCGGATGAACTTTGCCTCGGGTCTCCATGTAGAGAAGCCCTTCGTGTCTTCATAACCTGGATTGGCTTGTGGTCATCTTAACTAAGACAAATACTACAGGTATAAATGTAACAGAGGCAAAGAACTGGTTGTCTCCTTCTTGTTCCTAGTGGACAGTAGCCAATACCCACATCACAGAAAGCTCCATCATAGGTGGGCTGTGGTTCGTAGTTACAGCAGTGGAGCTGAGAACTGAGCAGCCCTTGGAGAATGAATCCCATTCCTGCCCCAAGAGATGGTCTTTATAAGTCAGGTCTGAGGCCTATTTTAAAATCAAGATTGGATTCTTTGGTAAAGACAGGCTCTAGTTCAAAAGGAATATATTTTGGAAGTTCTGTGGCCTGTGCTATACAGGAGATCAGACAAGATGATCACAACGGTCCCTTCTGGCCTTGGAATCTATGAATCCATATTGGTAATGGGCAGTGAGTGTGTGAGGGAAGTTTGCACTTCAGCTGCCAGTGATGGTCCTGCTCTGTGGATATACAGAGGTCTACAGGGCTTCTACTCTGGCAACTTTCACCAGCAATTAATTCACCTTTAAGAAAATAAAAAAGAAACTTGAGATATCTGGGAAGAGCCCAACCTCTAGTAGAATTGGAAAGGGCCATCCCATTAATTACCATTCAAGGATGCCTTGTGCTATTGTTAACACCACAACACTGCTTTGTTGTGCCATTAACTTCAGCCTCAGCACTTAGTTTCCACAGGGAAGGCTCTTGACTCTACAATAATTAGTGCTGAGACACCACAGCAGCTATCTGGTCTCTGGCTGACCGATAAAGTTTGATCCAACCATTGCCTACAGAGCCAAGATTATAGAGAGAGGAGAGGGGATAATATAAATGAGGAGGAAAAACAGGAGGGGG
The DNA here is from genome assembly GCF_965140235.1 of Caretta caretta. Taxonomy (NCBI): domain Eukaryota; kingdom Metazoa; phylum Chordata; order Testudines; family Cheloniidae; genus Caretta; species Caretta caretta. The sequence continues at coordinate 202,990,711 of NC_134206.1, forward strand.
AAGGGAACCAGCATCACAACTTCCCTAAGGATAGGCAATTTTGGATGAGAATTTTGTCGGTAAAGCAGCCAGGAGGCTATTTATGAGAGGTGCAAGGGTAGGTGCAACATGTTACTCTTGGACAGAGTTAGAGTAGAGATGAGATTGAGGCTCAGCACCTGTTCTTTGTTTCAGGCTTGGCTTGGGAACAGAGTGGAGTCAACACACTCAAAGGGTGAGAAGGAGGGAGTATTTGATATGCCTTTGCAGCAGCTCCCTCTGGCTTGGCTAGGAGCAGGAGGAGCAGTCTTGAAAAGCCACAATCTGTGTTCTTTGGCTGTATAGACAGTTGTCGTGATGACACAGAGGTGCTGCATGGAACTTGGTGGGAGGAGCACAGGTTGTGGTAGGGGAGAGCATGGACAATGCACAAGGAACTCCATCTGTGTGCACATGGCTGGAGTTCTAGCTATAATGGCTGCATCCCTGTAAATAGTTTTCTTAGTTTTACAAGTCTGAAGTCTTTTCATGCTATTACCCAACACAGGGCACATGACAACATTCAGGGCTCCTTAGGATCATGGAAATAGGATAATTGCTGAATCTTCTTACATACAATCTATCTGGACACACAAGGGAAACTATAAAGAAAACAAACCCCTGTGGCCTTGGCCCAGTGGCTGCCCCTGCCCTCCCCACTCTGCTGATCAAGGCTCACCCCCTCAAGCTCTGCAAGCCACTTTTACAGCACATTTCTCATATGGCAGCAAAGATGTAAAAGATGAAAGGGGTTAATGAGCCAACCACCCAATACACAGAGAACCCCGGGGGTATGACAGTTTCAGAGGACTGCATGGCAGGTGCTGCAAAGTCAAGCAACAAATAAATACAGCTGCAAAGCAGATGTGCCTCTGAGCAAATGACACTGAGGGAAGAAAATGAAGAGAGCCCAGGAGATGAGGAGGGGAAGCGTGACAGGCAGCCACCAAAAGACAGGTGGATTTATTTGTCTGCCAAGAAGCAATGGGGGAAGAAAACATGGCGAAAGCAAAGCCTGCAAAATGTTAAATATAAATGTCAGTTACAAATGCATGCTACGGAGCACCGTGAACAACCTCTAAAGAGCAACTCTGATTTGTCAAAGAGCCTCCATTTTCAGAGTTCAGTCATCTTCCCTGGAGCTGAGCAGCGGGATGTAGGGAGTTCTCCATGTCCAGAGGATGACTCCATCCCCATTCTTCCATTGTATTTCTTCTGTCTTCAGGACCACCCATGCAACGTGACAGTGACGCCTCTGCCTGAGACTAGTTGGACTCAGTGCTGAGCTGTCAATCGACATCATGGCTCCATCAGTCCAGCCAAGAGGATCACTGCAGAATAATGCAAGAAGGTGCTTCCTCTCCCCAAAACCTGCCTGCCAAATTGGGAACAAGAGCCCAGGCATGACCCTGGGACTTGGATCCTTCACCCAGGGTCACACTGAAGAATGGGCTGCTGTAGACTCAGCAATATTTTTTCCTAAAAGTAGATGAAAGGGGCTGAGAGCACTGAAGACTGAAGTCCTCTGTCTAGTAGGTACAGCATTGACAGCAGCAGGGCACTGTTGTTCACACACTCCCATTAATGTGCCACAACACTGAACTGGAGGACCTCATCTGGGGCAGAAAGATGAGTTAAGTTTCCAAGGCTCATTCAGTCCTGAGCCTCTCCACTGCAACTGCCAACAAAAACACAAGTGCCAAAAGTGGTGTGGTTTTTGTGGTATGGGCACTGAAACCTCCAGCTCCTTTCACATGTTCCACTAAAGAGCCATCAGATGTTAATAACTTTCAATAACTGTTAACTAGGGCTCATTTTGGCTCAGCCACCTGGAAGTGAAATATTGCATCTCCCACCACCAACCCCCCCCCCCCCCCCCGTCATAAGTAAATTCTAGCATTTGGAACCAATGCTGCAGTCATTTTTATTACAAGTGACGGCTTCTTTTAGGGGATATTTATGCCACAGTTAAGTTTGGAGATTTCACATATAGTATGCTATATTTTCTTTATTGTGTGTGTGTGTGTGTTTGTGTACACACACATCCTTTTATTTTTATCCACATGAAATTATTTTTTTAAATTGCAAGGAATTTTTTTTGTTTTGTTTAGTAAAAAAAAAGGTATACTTTTATTGATTGATTTGAAATGTACCAATCCACCACTCCAGCTGTGTTTCCAGCATTAACAATGTCCAGCATTAAAATTTACCCAACTCAGACCACCCTCTCCATATATACGTTCCTACTCACACACTCTCAGGAAAAATCTGAGGTAGACTTTGGAGCATACCCTAAATGATAAAATCAGCAAGCCTGGAGCCGAATCCTACAGCCCTGAAGTTAATAGGAATCCCTTGTGTGAGTGAAGATTACTCAGTTGAGTAAGGATTTACATGACCTAGCCCTTTCTGAATTTGACATTAGTAGCTTGAACCCTGATTTGGCAAAGTTCTGAAAGCCTGATACAACACTTATTGACGTAATTGGAAAGATCCCCAGTGACTTCCGCAGGCAATGGAAGCAGTGATTGGTGTTCAGTGTTTACTGTCTTCATTGTGAGTTGAGGGTATTCAGCAGCTGGCAGGGTGACATCCTTGATGCTGAAGACTTTGTGTTAGAGTCTGTTGCACGTAGTGGTTTGTAATATCATCACAAAGGGTCTGGTGCCAAACCCATTGGAGTGAGAGTGGACAGGCTCCTATTGACTTCATTGGGCTTTGGCTCAAGCCCTAGGATTGGATAAAATAGATCTTAACTGGAGCTTGGATGGTTATGGATGGGAAGTAGTTATATGCCCCAAGGTGATTCTTGGACACATAACCAGAGTCACCTCTCAGGATCCCAGTAATTCTAGGAAGAATGACATATAATACACGAGAGAGACAGAGAGAAAGTAAGCTGTTGGTTTAATATGAATGTGTAAAACAGGACATGCACAATAAATTTCACTGCCACAGAGTGATGATCATAGAGGGAGAGAGAGGCTGAAGTATGGGTTGTATTTTTCCTCACAGACAGAAAGCTGACTTGGGGAAAAAATTAAATTAAGTGCAAGAGTAGAATGTGAAAATGAGCTAAATGAAAGGAAAGCTGTGCGGGAAAAGTCCGGGGGAAGTTGTTTTAGAAAAGCTGGAGCTGGAAGGAATGATGAATTATTGCTCTGTGGCAAAATGAAAAATAATTCCTTTTCCAATCCCACTCTCTTCGATCTTTCTTTTCCCCTCAGCTCCCTTCCCACTCCTCAGCTTCTGGCCTGCCATCCTTCGACTGCCACTCTCCTCCCTCCCTCTCATCTTTGCTTTAAGCAGTTCCCTAGCAACAGCTGTTTTCAAGTAAAAAGGAAATCATAGGCATTTTGCAGGCGCAGTGATGGGCCGGAGCCTGGGCGAGTGACTTGTGGGGGTGCTGCTGACACTGGATAAGAGGGGAATGGCACAGCTCCAGTGGAATGGTTTCCAGGTTGATCCAGGAATGTGAAAGCCCCAGATCATACTTATGCCTCACCTTTAGCATTCATCTGACAAAATCCTACTCACCCTTCTTCAGTGGAATGTTCACTTAACTAAGATAAGCTGGGTTTGGCCCAGAGAGTAAATCCTCAGAAAGTGTAATGATGAGTGTGACATGGGATAGATAGATGATTTATGGAGTGGCACTAGTGGCTCGATTGTTAAGGTTGAAGCTAACATCCCATTATGATCATAAGCTCTATTTTCAACCCCCTCCTAACTTCCCCAGTCCTGACATTTCCTATGCTAAATTACACATCATTCACCATCTCCCCATCCTTCTGACACCACTCACCCACCCTTAATTCCCCCCCCCCCTAAAACTTGTAAAAATACACACAAAGGATAAAGGGTAACATTCCAAAAGCACCTCATTGCCTTAGGTTCTCAAGTCGCACTGACTTTAATAAGATTTAGGCTCAGGATCACCCAAATCCTTTTTTATGATAGCACATAAGCTCCTAAGTCACTTTGGGTCTTTTGAAAATTTTACCCAGAATTAACTACTAGGCAATTATAAAATCACATTTCCTATTCAAGAGATCCAGTTGCAATTTACAGTAACAGAAACGTATACTATTACATTCTTCACTACAAAAACAAACAAAAACCCTGCCATGTGAATTGCTACACAATATTACTATTATAGTTAAAATAAACACTTTTAAGGTCTACATACACTTACAAAAACCTACAACACTGTATAATCAACACTCTTCATAATACCCAACAGATCAATCATTTCAGTTCAAAACAATATTCTTCTATTCATAAAAATATTCTTCAGCTCCTCCAACACATCACCTATGAGAAAACTTATAAAATGTAATGTAATGTACCCTGGGACTATAGTCATCTTGAAATCTTTATTGCACATTTAATAAATAATATATAAAATCAATAGTATGCTTCCAACAGCATCGTTCTATTATAGAAAAAAGGAGGAGGACAAAGTTAAAGTTGGCTGGGCATTCTATGTCAGGTGGGGTGATGGGATTATATGGCAGCGAGGAAGTGACTGGATCCCTTGCCCGTTCATTTCCAGGATTTTTAACTCTTTGATTTGAGTAAGGAGTATATATTTTGTGAAGAGGGTTAAGTATCTTGGGGGACTGTGAGTTGGACTCCACTTAAACACACTTTCAATCTTAACTCTTTTTAATGATGTGTTTTGGTTTGGAATAGATAGACCTCAGTCTACCTCTGGGTTTGTACATTGCCTAGCCCAGGGACCTTAGGGCTCCTTCACACTTACCAGTGTGAAAATGTGCTCACCTTTATGACCATTGCTATTTCTACCCTTTCTTTCTCTTCCTTCCCTGTCTTTCTTTTTTTGTTTGTTTCTCATCTTTCTGTGTGTCTCTCCTTTCTTGCATCTGCATTTCCTTCCTTGTAGCAACTTCCAGTTTCTACCCCATCATCACTCCTCCATCTTTCTCCATTCTGTTCACTAAATGACCAGCAATGAACTAGTTAAGTGTGACATTTCAAGGGCAAGCCTTAGGCTTGCAGTGAGGTTAGTAGGGGGCACAGGAGATCACAGGTCTCAGAGTCATTGTTTCAAGCTCAAGTAGCTACAGACGCAAGCATAGTCTCAGCTCACATTTGACAGCTGTTTGACACCACTCTTTGAGAGCGTTTTGATGATAATAAAAAAATAATATTGCTCACACAGGAAGCTCCCAAGCGGACAGTTTGATGTTGGATTAGGACACAGGAAATGCAGTTTAACATTTGAATGCTGTAGAGCGGCAGAGACTTTCAAAGTTAATGCAAGATACATTCTAATATTATTTTTCCATGAACTTGGTACTTTTACTACTGTCTCAGGTTCCCAATATAACCTATGCATTACCCAACAATATATTTTGAAAAAGGGCAAGCATCCCAATATATGTCACACAGATCATCTTAAATTATTGGTCTGGAAGTTCTTCCCTGGCGTATTCTGACTTCAGTGGAGTTTCACTAAGGGTGAATTTGGCTCAGTATATAATAAACTAGAGTGGTTATATGTACCATCTACAAATATGATCACTGGTAGGAATTAATGAGATATTATAAGGAGTCAAATTCTGCTTTAATTTATACCCCTTTTGATACTACTGAAATCATTGGGGCTGCTGGGGTATAACTGAAAGCAGCATTTGACCCAAGATTTATTGTAGCAGTTAGCATGGTGATAAGCCCACAAGAGATTAAGACACATACTATTTCTGCATTTTGCAAAATGCTATCAGCTCCCAGTAATGCCAATGGAGAAGATAATATCTTATTGTCTACAATAATATATACTCTCACTGAACTCAGTACCAGACATGTTTATTCCTAACACAGCTCAACCATATGTATAAAGAGGTCAGAATGACCACATCCTCTCCAAGATAAGTCTGTAGGTAGGGAGCATATTTTAAATTTATATCATGTGGAGTGGTTTAAGTTACATGCTCAGAGACCGCACCAGTGAGCACACTGTAAACACACAGAGTGAAATCCTGACCCTGGTGAAGTCATTGGGAATTTTGCCATTTATTGCCGTAGCCAGGATTTCACTCATTACCCCTGGTCCTGAAACTGGATCTTACAGTCAGATCTAGTGGGTCTCTATATGGACAAAGGATTCCTCCCATGAGGATCTATCTGATGGCAGGATTGGAACCACAGATTCAACAGAGGGTTGGACTGATCGATGGACATGGGGGTGTTTTGAAATCTGGAGTCAGATCTGAGTTTTGCAACTTGAAGTGGTCCCTATTTAAATAGTTGCTTTGATCGAAAGCACTGGGGAAGGGTAGAAGAAGGACATAGCAATACATAATGATAATCAACAATAAAATCAAACACATTCCCATTGGTGGTCCTAGCTAAGAACAACATTTTTGGTGTTACAAGAAGATGAAGAGAAGAGACATCAGGGCACTAGCTGAAGAAGCACTATGAAAAGGACAGAAGAGAGGTTTTTGATGTGGAGTGTACAATGAAGCAGTGCCCCAGCATGGTGTTAGGGGAAACTTTGCTGAGAGAGGTTGTTTGGTCCAGTGAATAGAACACTTTGCTGGGAGTCAGGAGGCCTGGGCTCTCGTCCTATCTTGGCTCCTGACCAACCTTGGGCAAGTGTTTCCTGTCTCTGTGCCTCTACTTCCCCTTTCACTCTGTCCGTCTTTTTAGACTGTAAGCTGTTTGGGGAAGTTACTCTTACTATGTGCTGCTTTTAACAGGGTTGCCAGTTTTGCTTGGATATATTCCTGGAGGTTTCATCCCATGACATAATCTTTAAGTAAATAATAATCTTTAATTTCTGGAGACTCCAGGACAATGCTGGAGGGTGGCAACCCTATGCTGCTACCACACCCAGCACAGTGAATCCCTGATCTTTGTTGGATCCTCTAGGTGCTCCTGCAATACAAATATTTAAGATGTGTAGTGCTCTGGTCCTGACCACATGTGATTGTTAAAGGCCCTGCGATACCATTCTAAAGGCTAGGCTTTCCTTATCTGCTGTGTAAAGCTGGAGAAATTAGTCTCACCCTTGTGTCGTGCTGTGATGCTAACACAGAATAACTGCTGTATTTCAGCCGAGGCAGAGGTGTGGGAAGGCATGTCTCTACACTCAGCAGGGTATGTAACACACATCTGGCCCATTCATGATACAGCGTGCTACAGACACAGGAAGCCGTGTTAGTTTCCCACCACTCCTCTTGGACTAGCAAGTACCTGACAGTCTTCCAGTCCTTCCAGCGGCGAGCAGTCACCTGAGGCTGGCTTTCTGGCCACTTGTTGGCTGGATGGGACACCGTGTGTTTCAGGTGTGAGGAGGTGGCTGACTATCTGAAGGGAATTTGAAGAGAGGCTGCTGTGATTTTTTTTTCTCTGATTCACAGCTGTGTTTCATTTCTTCAGTGCTTAAGCTAAATGCCCTTAAGTGAAGCAAGAGGATATTCAGGGCCCCTCCCAAGAGGCTCTTGGCTGTAGAGCAGAGTGAAAACCTATAGTTTTTCAGCCGTTCAATAACGGCACCATGCGCTTGCTACACTCTGTTCTGTCAGCGCGGAGGAGTAACATGACTTCACCACCAGGAAATTCACTGTAGGATGGGTGGAATAAATCCTTCCAGTTGTGCATTTAACTACCCTATATAACCATTTCCAACTATCATTTGCCACACTTGTGTCTCAATGTGTATCATCTTAAATAAGACTGTGGGGGCCGGATGCTCTTTCCCATTAAGGCCCCTTTACACTGCAATGGTTGTAAATGTCCTTATAGTTAATTAGTTACACCTGCTTTAATCCCCTTTACATTGCCAGAGCTGTGGTAAGGGGTCTTGGTGTAAATGAGAATCAGGTCCAGGAACGGTTCCTCCCTGTGTGTTGTATGCTGCCCGGCACAATGTCACCCGAGCCCCAGTGGGAGCCTCTGAGTGTGACCACAATACAATTAAATGTATCATCATCATCGTCATCTTCGTAGTAGTGGCAGTCGTAATACATTCAACCCAATTCACTTTGCAGGTGAACTATAATTCAGCTCCACCACTGGCTGTTGTTCTTTTGGAATATATCTCTCCCTATCACAGTTCATTCAGCCCCACACGGGGAGGGGCTGTCTCTGTGCCTCTCCCTCTGGAGTCTCCTGTGGCCTAGTATAGTGATTATGGCTCAGGAATAATTGGAAACACGCATAGGGAATGACTTCCTTTTTGTGTCTGCTGTATTGTCTGCTCCTAGTGCAGGCTTCTGAGAGCAGCAGGGAGAAAGCTTGTCCCTGAGTTATGGATGCACTGTAACCCTATTTAACTCTTTAGTGTCTGAATACTCGACACTCACACTGGGAGGGACTGTCTCAAACTCACTCATCAGTCTCCCGTTAAGTTAAGCTCTCATCTTTGTAACCCACCAAGCAATTTCTGCTCTTTCCACCCTGCTAGGTTGTGCTCTGCATTGAAATAGGTATTTATTACTAGGCACTCAAGCGGGAGTGTATTTATGTCATATCCACATCTCTCATCCTCAGCTGCTGATACATTGAGGACAAAGTTGATTTCTAGGACTTCTTGTCAGTGTTGTTTTACCTGCTATTGTACATTGTTGTAGCTGAGAGGGTAGCATTCAGGAGGAAGTGGAATCTGGCCACCAACCCGCAGAAGAGCCCAGTACCTCTGTGCATGCAAATAGGGACAAGACACAGAAAGGAGGATTATGGGGAGCAGCAGCACTGCTGAAAGGCACCAGAGGCTCTGTCAGTTCAGGAAGTGATGGGAAACTGTCTGGATATAGAGACGATAAGATGTGCTACAGGGGCTGAATATAAACTATGCGGATGATGCACCAAGAGAGAGAGGCTCCTTAAATTTGGTGGCTGAAATGCTGCCAATCTCCCCCACCCCCACCCCAAGTATATTCCCAACTTGTAGAGATAAAGTTCAAAGTCTCATTTCATCTCAATGGAGATTTTATGACTAAAGTGCCAAGGATAAGAAAAGACCAATTTGTAGTTTTATTGATCAGGCTAAAGGTCAGGGGCAGACGTGTAGGTCGTGATGCTTCCTCTGAATAGACCAGGAACTGGGCAACAATTGACAGGCTTCCTTCAACATAAAATTATAGAAAAAGGTACAGGAGAGGGGAACCTATGTGAATGAAGCATTAAGGCTGAGATTTCAATCGCACGAAAATCAGAGCAATTTAGAGCTAAGGCTCCCACAGCAATCATATCTCTGTCCTCTTGTTCATACACATTACAAGAGTGTCTCTCATTACGTGATCATCCAACACTGGACACTGAGACATATGGTTCAGCAAAATGGCAGGACGCCACACAATATAACGTAAACACAAATCATGCTGGCTAAGTTGAGGGGGTGGAGTTTCTCTGTAATGGCTGGTCCACACGGAGGATAAGAGTCTGTTTGTTTCTCAAGGCATTTAGCCTCAATGGTAGGAACTTGGGCTGATGACCCAGGATGGGTTAATTACAGTAATATAATGACAATGGGAAAAGCTACACTAATTCACTGTCAAGGACATATGACTTAAATCTAAAAATGTTAGGAAGTGGATTGAAGAAGGTTCCTATGCCAATGTTACCTTGGCCCTTTGGCACATATTGGGCCTCCTTTTGTCCTCGTTTACATAGAAGCATCATTACTGATTTCAGTGGGGTTGCACAAGCATAGCTGAGAGAAAAATTTGGCCTATGAAGTATATTCTGTTGCCTTATCCTTGTTAAATATGTATCTCAGTATACCACTCTTTACAGGTCCAACCCAGTGGGCTTTAAGCTACCTTTGTTCCCTCCCAATTCTGGGCTGCTGTAGGGGCCAAAGCAGCCCCGGGGGTAACCGAGACAGACTGGAGGGGAAGGGGCTAGGTTATGGCAATGTGTCCCTTCTTGCCAATGGGCCTCAGTGGTGCCCAAAGTTTCCACAGTGCTATGTGCTGCAGCCCTGCCCCCAACATGCTTCTACTGCCCCCAGTCATGCCCATGACAGACCCTCATCATCAGGGCCTGTAAGGGTCCTCAGAAGACAGCTTATGGCTTTTAGAGGCCCTTGATGCTGCTCTGACCTCTTTCCCCGGTTTGCAGAGTCCTGGAAGGGGTGAGACTCTCCCTCAGTGTCGTTACACGTCTACCATGTACAGGATGTCCAAGGTGACACTGCTGGAGAAGCCTTCATTTAGGCATTGCCTGGCGTTATTTTTTGAGATTTAACATGTGCAGCCATAAAAAGCATTTTTAAATTTAAATTCCTCTGGTGAAATGAAGGAAGGAAGGAAGGAAGGAAGGAAGGAAGGAACTCTTTCACGTTCATAACTGACAAGCCTACAGGGTACAGCTCTGGACGTATGTGCACCATAAGCTAAACAGTCACCTTAGTTTCTGCTTGCTTTGGGTCCCCATGTTTGCCTCATGTTTCCAGCTATGGGTGAGGCCTAAGCTGCAATTTAACTCCCTGTCTTCCAGAAAACAAACAGGGTCCCAGGATCCTGTCACAGAGTGATGATGTTTCATTGGCATGTGCAGGGCATCTCGAAAGAATTAGTGCCCTGCACATTAACCAATCAGATGGCTTGAACAGTCCACTCAGTTTATGATTAAGCAGGCAATGTTGATCAAGAGGAAGGGCACTTCATGGCAGTTAATGACCATGTGAAGGACCTGAGGCGCCAAAGGTGCAGGTGACTAAAATTCAGGACTGTTGCGTTAGGCAGTATAAGTTACACATTGGCAAATGAGCCTAAGGAGACCTAAGATGGTATACCTTATGCTCCAAGGGGCTAGAAGAAGGGGTCAGAAAGTGTCAGCTAAAGTGGAGTGGGGGGACTACTTAACTTTCTTACCTCCTCTTGTTGGTTTATTTTCTTTCTACCTATGTCTGCCCTCCTGCACCACACTCATCTTGATGGTATCTGAGCTCCTGACAAATTCTGAAAAGGCATAGTGCTTTAAAAACCCTCTGTTTCCCTTCCTCTCCCTTTGGCCAATTGATTCCTTCATTGTTTGTTTTGTCGCAAAGTGGGGTCTAAAGAAGAGAGTTTTGCATGAGGTTCTGGAAGCGTTAAGATCCATGGTCATTTTACTCAGTTGTGGAATGGTTGTGGGCCAATTGCTGCATTCATGAATTTCATTGTTGAAGTTGGCCATTCCATTGTTCCAAAGAAGTGTAGATGTCATGGAAGGGCATAGTCATGTAGGGGGAGGTGATATCTCAGATGACTATGGCCAATCCCATGGAGGGCTTTAAAGACAAGAACTAAAACCTTTCAACTTGACTCTTTATTCAATAGAGAATGAGTACAGAGAGCTGAGCACTGGTGTAATGTGTACTTGTGATTTGTGATGCTCAGTGGCTAGTGCTGCATTCTGAACTAGTTGGAGTTTATCACGGTCATTGCAGTAGTCAAGCCTTGGAAGTCACAGCTGCGTGGATCCTCATGTCTAGGTCCTCATCCAAGAGGAAAGGGTACAGTCTCCTGACTGGGCAAAGGAAGAAGAATTCATCCACACCTCAGCAGCAATCTGTATACCCAAGAGTAGTGAGGTGTCCAGCATGACACCTAAAATATGTATCCCTTTGATCTGTGTTCTTTCTAACACCCTCTTTTGATGGTAAGGTTAAAGAACTAGTCTGTCATCACATACCACAGCTTGAATTCCCTAGACTCTTTATGTGTTTAAATCACAACCTTAACATTCCATGCATATGTATTACTGGAGTGCCTTGAATACATGTACGGGTGTGGGTGTGCATGGCTGGTAGGTGGGTGACTCTAGTAGGGGAGTTTACATTTATTTGGCATAATAAAGATGATGTCAGAAGCACATAAAATAGAATGAGAGTGGTTTACACAGAACTGTCAGCTCTCACACCTGATGTTTTTTGACTGAGACGGTTCACATCTAATAGCCATATCTATTAGATCGTATCAGATCTTCTAATTAACTAATGGCATTGAGTGACAGATGTTTCCTGAGTGACATCAAACAGCAATTTCAGTATCTGCACTTCCATGTATTAGGGACTGATCCAGTCTGGAGATTGTGGAGAGCAAAGGGGAAGAAAGAACTGATTCAGAGAGCTGAGGGAGGAGGAGTAACCTGCAGAAGTGAGGGGAGAAGGTAGCTGGTGGCCTTCAAGCAGCAGACTCCAGTTTGAGAATAGGTGTTTGTCTCATCCACAATCAAAATCTTAGTCTCAGAAGAAGCCTGAGGTGGGGAGAGAAGCTATTATTGCCCTTTGGCACTTACCTACAGCCAAGGATTAGGGGCACAATGCAGCATTACACACAGATTGGGCAGAATGAGACCTGGTCAGAGAGGGCGAGGGACAGGTTTACTATCAGCGAGAGGTTTAGGGTCAGGAAAAAGGCTAAGGTAAGAGAGAGAGAGTTGGGATTGGGCTGGGCTGGAATGAGAGTTAGGATTAGGCAAAGGATGAGGGAGAGGTTTAGGGTCAGTGGCAAGGGTAAGATCAAGGTTAAGGCCAGGGCTGGGACACAATTGCCGCTTTACATCAGGGTAGGTATAGTGAGTCTCTGAGACACTCCCGGGGACAATATTTTGCCAGCAATGGGATATGAGGTAGGAGCATAGGGTAAAATAGGGTCCAGTGTGAATGGTAGGAAGGCAAAGCCCCATTCCACACTCTCCTTTAATTCAGTTTAAAGACATGCCTTTGGCTATGTCTTCACTGTGGAGTTAAGTTGGGTGATAAACACGTGGGTTAGCATAGGCCAGGTGTGAACTGCCACACTTCAAAGTCATATTTGAGTTACTGCACTCCCCATATGTGTTGCTAGGATTTCTGGGGGCATAGCTCCTGGTTCTTTGTGCGGCAGTAAGCTGAACTTCTCTATGAATCTTTCCTGGTGGATTGTGGGAGAGCTTGTCTGTCCTTTTGGGTACATGAGGAATTGTGGGGCTTTGGAGGTCCATCAGTACTCAAATGGTTTAGCCTGTGTCCTTGCTGCAAAGTGGACTGGTTACCAGCCCGAGTGAAAGCAGCACCTGGGTTTTAGCCTCTTGCCCAGGATGGACCAGCTAATCTGCACAGAAATCACCAGTACACTTGAGTGAGAGGGTGTTGTGTGTGGATGGGTGGTGTGTTGGGGCAATGTCTGAGTTAGAGCCTGGGCTAACCCTGCAGTGGCGACATACACTCAGTAGAAGGGAGGTCTCCAGAGATGCATCTCTTAGTTGCAGTGGAATGTCTGAGCTGGAGAGTCATTTATCCAAGGTGAGATTGAAGCTAACCTGCTGTGTTTCAGGAGAGTTTGGCCATTGGAAGTCCATTTGGATTTCCTTCTGGAAAGGAGCAAAAGGCAAAATGGATCCCTGAATTCACACCGGCACCCCTGCCATACTTCTGACTATAGATCCAGAAAAAAAGGAAGCTGCCTTGTGCACATGTGCCCCACTAAAGCTGTTGTCTTTACTCCTAACAACGGTAGCATAAGGGAGCCCAGACAGACTGTCCCTCCCAGCTCCCGAGAGCCTGGAGACCTTGCAGGTTCCATTGCTGGATGCTGTGAATGTTCACAGAGATTGGATTCACTTAGATACTCAGGAGAGAAAAACCTCCAGGTTAGAGCTGACGCATCCCTAGGTAAAGCAGCATGGAAAGAAGCCGGGACTGAATTCCGCTCTCCTGGGGTCCTCTCCAGGGCAGGGGGCAGGTTTCATCATCCTGCCTCCACTCTTTTTGCTCTGTAGAGGAGGTGGCTGATGTTGACCCCCCTCCTCTGCACTAGCCATGCTTCCCTCTCCAGACCCATCAATGTCTCAGTGAAGAAGGAAAATGGCATCTCCTCAGAAAGGTCTCACACCTCTTTGCTGCTGCTGTTGCCTTTATCTGTGAATTCTTGGCTGTCTCAGCAGCAGCCGCCAGCTGCTAGTGTTCTGGTTTCCATGGTGATTCTAGCATGATGTAAAGTGGGGGGAGATTGTGGGAGGAAAGACAAGAGGGGGGAGATATTTGTATTTAAATAAGGGATAGTGGGGGAGGGAGGAAATGGAGAGAGAGAGAGAGATGGAAGGAGGGAGGGAGAGAGGAAAAGGCAGAGCGAGGCAGAGGGAGTTAACCCTTTGCTGTGCAAATGCTCAGATTCTTAAATCATGTCAGAAGCCCAGGAAAAAAAAAACAAAGGAGAAGGCACCAGGGGGTGCGTTTGTTTCATGCCTGAGAAACATATTGTAGAAAATGTGCCTTATGCCAGGGTGACACAAACAAGTGGATCCTTTCCAAGACCCCGCACACTCTCTTCCCCTCAGGATGTGCTTTATCTTTGTCCCACTGCACCACATTTCCATCAAGTGCCAATAGGTGCAAGGGGTCAAGACAGCTGTGCCAATGCACCATGCCCACCACAAATCCAAAGAGCAGTTTTCCTAATGCTCTACCCCCTGAGAGAATAATTGGCTAGTTTCTGGATCTCAGTTCACTGATTGGCAGAGCCTTCAGTGAGATGGCTGGGCATGCAGGGAGGAGGAGGAGGAGGAGGAAGAGGAGAGTGTTGGGATTCCACTGCAGCAGGCTGCAGATTACATTAGCTCTAATAAAGGTCTGGCCCGGTGAATGTTAAATACATCTCGGCAGCTGCGCCCTCCAGGGAGCTCTGTGTCAGGAATCTTGTTAGAGGTACCGGCCATTCTCCTGTAAAACATTTAGGCAGGTCAGCCCAGTTGAATCCCACAGCTGCAGCACCAGCAGCTCTTGTGGGAGGGTTAGTTCATCTCAGCACTTCTGTTGTGTTAGGTTACAGGATGGAAGAAGGTGTTTTGTGAAGACAAACGTCTCACAGCTTTAGAAAAGCCAGGATAAGGTGCAAAGGGGTCCACACTCCACAGGTGCACCTCCTTGTGGCTGGGGCTGGGAATTAGCTCCTGCCCCAGCTGCCAGCCCCTGCCATCAGTTACTTACTCTGTGACCCTGCTCTCTCTTCACAACTTGGAATGCTCCCTCTTCACGATTCACCACTCCAGCCACTTCACTATATACTCTGTCCGCCCCCTCCCTCCCTGCTTCCAGGGCATGAAGTCCTACTGGACCAGCTGTCCATATGCCATTCCAGGTAGTCTTCTATTCCAACTCCAGGTCCTGTGCCACTTTCCCTGTACCCTAGCTGGTACTCTGGGTTCCAGCCCAGGGACCCTATGATTAACTACCTAGCTAGGTCTGCTGAGCCTCAGGCCCTGTTGCTGTTTCCCAGGGCTCCTTCCTATCCCATCCGTCTATCTCAGCAGTTCTCAAACTTCATTGCACTGTGACCGCCTTTCTGACAACAAAATTACTACACGACCCCATGCCACAGGGGGCCCCATGAAGCTAAGTTGCTCAGGCATGAGCTTCAGCCCCATGTAACAGGACTCAGGGTTTGGCAAAGCTGGTATTAGACTCACTGGGGCCCAGAGCAGAAAGCCCATGCCTGAGCCCCACCATGTGGAGCTGAAGCCAAAACCTGAGGGCTTCGTCCCCACGAAGCTTGGGCTCAGGCTCAGGTTTCAGTCCTGTGCTTGGGGCCGGGCTTAGGCTTTCTGCCCTGGGTCCCAGTGAGTCTAACACCGGCCCTGGTCACCCTATTAAAACGAACTCGCAACCCACTTTGGGGTCCCAACCCACAGTTTGAGAACCACTGCTCTATCTCCATGCCTATCTCTGGGTTTACTGCTGAAGATTCCTCCACTTGCCATGGCTGCTTCACCCCTCTAGGCCTCTTTTAAAACTTCCCTACTAGCCCCTGGATATCCTCCCTGTCCCTAACCAACTCCCTTTCCCTCTATCGAGTGACGGCACATCTCCCCCTTATAGCATCTTCCTGCTCTCACTCCCTGGCTTTATTATTCTCTTAGCTTAGCCTTTCCCCCACCTCCAGATGGGCTTCATCGGCAATTAGTGGTTATCAATCCCTGGTTCCCCTCGAGGAGTAGCATACAAGGCTCATTGTCCCCTTCTGGCCCACATTGACTTGCTCAGGACTTGTGTGGGGTGGACACCCCATCATGTAGGGATTCACACCCAGACAAAACAAGCCAGAGGATAATATGTGGAGTTTGTCCTCACTGCAGAGTTTAGAATGATTTCTTGCATGCTCAGGAAAATTACCATGGGGATGTAGAAAAGCAGTGCCCTCCATGAAACGTAAAGTGGCAATTGCAAGGGTCTACTGCAGGTGGGCTACTGGGTTAATGCACCAGCTTTTCAGCTCTGTGGGCCCTGGGATTACAATCTGTGTTATAGTACTGTATGTTAAAAGTGAATTGAACTGGTTGATCAGGGCCTAGTCTCCACTTGATAGCCACATAGACCAAAACCACAGCATAGATTGGCAAGGTAGTTAGTCTCTTCTCAAGAGAGGGATTGGAACAGCAGCAGGAAGCTCATGAGTGAGGGGCATTGGTTGAGGTGTGCGTGGGAAGCGCAGGGCTGAATAGCGGGGGGCTGCAGGTCAGGACTGAGGGGCATTGGCAGAGCTATGTGAGGGGAGCTCAGGACTGGAATGGCAGGGAGCAGCAGGTCAGAGTGAGGTGCATCAGCAGAGCTAGTGGAGTACTGGAATGATAGATGGTATTGCATGTCAGGATTATTTGGGTATGGGCGAATACATCTCAAAATCCTCAAGGGCCTTGCCTGTTGTGTGGAAATTTACGCTTGCAAAATGGATGGAAAATGTTATCATATTGTACACCCGTTTTGTGCAAGTGTAAATGACAACACAAGGCTCAAGGCAGTGTGAATCAGGCCTGAAGCATCCATGGCAGCCTGTTGTTTGCCTGACGCAATACACTTGCTCACTCACTTTAACAAGCCTAAGGATTCACTCAAATATCCTGGAAATTCTTGTTGAAAATTCAAATCCTGTGTGATTGCCAAGAATGATGCCAACAAATGATCCAGAGTTAGAGGCAAAGTGGGATGACCTGCATGGTCCAGGAGACAGTGTTGGGAGACACAGGCTAGAGGTTTCTCTCTAGTTCTGAGACTTGGGGGTGCCAAAGAATGTGAAGCTCTAGAAAGAGGACCCATGCCCATTAAAGTCAGGGTGAGTCATTCTATTGACTCTAATGGGAGTTGGGACAAAGCCTTAAGAAGGAGGAAACAGGAGCTCTTAGTGAACATGGATGGGCCCGAAAGTCCTGCAATAAAACTAGTTCATATTGCAAAAGCTAATGCCTGCTGGGAGATGAGAACACCCCGGGAGGGGGCTATATGACTGATACACCTTGCTCAGAGGTCTGAGCCATAGCTAGCCCATTAGAATGTCCTCTTCCCGATCTCTCCTCCTGAGACAGCGTAGAAATAGCAGCAGC
This sequence comes from Caretta caretta, assembly GCF_965140235.1. NCBI lineage: Eukaryota > Metazoa > Chordata > Testudines > Cheloniidae > Caretta > Caretta caretta. Next base: position 203,008,045 of record NC_134206.1, read on the forward strand.
AGCGGGATTGCCTGGCTGCCTATCAGAAGAGTCAATTCCAAAGCAAAGAACAGCAGTGGCCTCAACCACATTAATTTAACTCTCAGTGTAATTAAATGCAAGCAGCAAGTTTTGCTGTCTGTGCTGTGGCAGGTTCAGCAGCTATCATCGCTCATTTCAAGGGATGTGAGGCTATATTTTGCAAAGGATTTTTCACAGAAGTTGTGTCCTAGCATGCTTGACTAAAAGAAATAGAGTCACAGAGGTAATAGCAGAAGGAGAGAGGAGTTACGAAGGAAAAAAGATACCATATATACCTGGACGTCACTGAGACATTTCCACCAGCATTTCACATCAGCTTCTGTGAAAGTCATCGTATGCACAAGTCAATATGAAAATGGCTTTCTCCATTCCATCCTGCATTGGCGTTCAAGGCGGATCTGCTGCTCTCTCTCTCCTCTTCCGGCCTGGTAAAGGGGTTTGGTAGATGGGAAACACATCTTCTCCCTTCTGGCCAGACGGAGAAGGTGTCACTCTATATGCCCATTGCTGTTTGTGTATGGTGATGGTGAAGCGAAAGGATCAGCTGATATACAAGTCAGCGTATAGGCAAGAACATCTAGTACATTTTCAGCCAGGAAAAGAGAAGGGTCAGTGAGATGGGGAGGGTGCAGTGAGGCTGTTCTGGAGAGGAGAAGGCACTTGCAACAATATAGTCAAATTTCAGGCAGGGCCACAGAAGATGGTGGTGCTGAATAAACAGAGAGAGACAGAAATAAAGGGTAGGTTTGAAGAAGAAGAAAAGACAATTGGAGGAGGTCTCATGCACCAGGATGGCAGATGCCTATGCTGTGCAGGCCTCATGTACCATAAGAATCATTGTCCAGGCTGCATGTGTTATTTCACAGCTGGTCTGATGTATTTGTTTTCTGCATGGGGTATGGGGAAGTGGATGAATGATCTCACTTGTAGGCCTTTGCCTACTCAGTACACAAGTTCCAGATGGTGCAAAGCCACTCTGAGTTGGCTATGTCCATAAACCTCCTCTTTCTCAATCAATTTCACTCACACTTGGCTCTTTGCACTGGCTGCCTGTTTCTATGAATAAAACCGTGCTGTTAGGAACATTTGCAAACAATGCAGAACAAAGTTGGATGAACAGACCCAAGCAAAATCTGGTCACTAATTCGGCGAAATGCTCACAGGTGCGTACACTTTTTGACCAACTCTAACATGTATATGACACGCACACTCACTCACCCATATCTCTGTCCCCCAAAACACACACATTCACCTCTTGCAAAGTCATTCACCCTCCTCTTTCTCTCTCTCTTTCAAACATACAGACCCACTGGTTCACACCGCAAACACTTATATCCATTCCTGAAACACTCGTTCATTCCCCCCACAAGCAAACCCACGCTCAGATAAACATGCACACCTCTGGAATCTATGCACAATTTTTGGAGGTAGCACATATGTTGTGAGATCACATCTGTTTCTGGGAGAGGAGGGACCCCTGGCAGTGGTGAGTGGAAAGCCCTGAGCTCCCTCCCTGGCTGCCCCCCACATGAGATAAGGTTGGCACAATTCACGGTGCCAGCTGTTTCCATCCCACAAAGCCCCTCAGCTTGAATATCCCCCATGAAACCTTTCTTCTTGTTCCTCCTGCTCTCATCAAATCCCACTGCTCTCATCAATTTTACTCCTCCTTCCCCACCATGAGGCTGTTCTCTCAGCGTTAAAGATAACAGAGCACTGGGCCTTCACAGAGAGGGTAGTAGCAGCCTGTGACCTTTCAGGCCGACCTAATGCTGACCTCTATTATCTCACTAGGAGAGTTAGTCAGGATGACTGATGGGTCTGCCACAGCATGACAGGGAGTGAGATGGGACGTCCTACAGGTTATGGCAAACCGGTGAGAATGCAGGCAGAGACGGTAAGTGGCAGCATGGCTTCGATCGGCACTGCCATCCCGGCACTGCTGACTCCACTTGGCACCAAGCCTGCCTCTAATGGAATGTGACCCACAGCTGGGAATGAGCTCATCTGTAATCCACTTAATTGAGTTTGAAGAGCAGGACTCTCTCACCAGAGAGCTAGCCCTCCTCCTTCCTAGCAATTGCCCTCTGCGTTTTACTGGCTGTGGGGAGAACTTGTTCTGGGGAGGGCTTCATTGTGCTGCCTGCTGGCTGGTCTTTGACCTTGTTCCCACCTTGGGGATGGTGAGGGGGCTGCCCTGCCACCCCCTGTAGAGAGCCTAAGTCTGAAACTCCCTAACATAGTTGTATAATTTCCTTTTGTAGTAACAAGTAACATCTGAGCTCCCGTAAAGCAGTAATGATGGCATGACCCTGGGCCCTTTTGTCTTTTGTTTGTGTCCCACGCACACAGGATCCATAGGAGAAGCAGAGACATTCTGCATGAGAAACATCTGGGGAATGCTCATGTAGTACACCGGTTTGTGTGTGATTTGGGTCCCCCTCCGAGCAATCCACAAAGGACATGAGTCTGTTACAGCTGCTCACACTCCAGAATGTTGAATTTTTAGCTCAATAAGTAAAAGCTTATGTTTTCAGGTCTGAACGTCCCCAGTTCCATGGCTGGTATGTCAGCCAAGATGGTGCTATCACATGCAAACTTGCTATGCAACCTCAATCTCTAGAAGCAGGCATTGTGTCCATGGGCTTGTGGTTCTCCAACTCTCAAAGCTGTTAGGCTCACCCTAGTTTTATATCCTGTACTCTCTTTCTCATCTTCAAGCCACCTGTATTAGGGCAACAGCCCATTGCACTTAATTGAGTGTTGTTCCTGAAAAAGCCAGAGGAGCCACTGGTGACAGATCAGAGGTCAATGGGGTGTGGCCTCTAGTGCACTGTTAGCCTTGCTAGCCTGAGTCTGAAGACTTGGAGAAGGATGTAAAACTGAAGGGAGAGAGACGGACCCTTGGAGACTGGGGGTGCAGCCCTCAACCCCCTTGGGAAGATCTGGGGGAAACAAACAAGGACTCCATGATGTGCATTACTGGGAACCACTTCCCTCTGAGTATTCCAATGAGATGTGGACTCTGCATTAGCAGAAAGTGTTGGCTTGCATAAAATCCCAGTGTGAGCTCTACAGTGGGTGCAGCTCCCACTGCTTTCCCGATCCACTAGGCGAGTGATTCTGAACCAGGGTTACGTGTACCCCTGGTTGTATGCAGAGGTCTTCCGGGGATACATAAACTCGTCTAGATATTTGCCTAGTTTTACAACAGGCTACGTAAAAAGCACTAGCAAAGTCAGTACAAACTAAAATTTCATACAGACAATGACTTGTTTATACTGCTCTATATACTGGAATGTAAATACAATATTTATATTCCAGTTGCTTTATTCTATAATTATATGGTAAAAATGAGAAAGTAAGCAATTTTTCAGTGATTATGTGCTGTGCCACTTTTGTATTTTTATGTCTCATTTTGTAAGCAAGTAATTTTTAAGTGAGAAGAAACTTGGGGACAAATCAGATTCCTGAAAGAGGCACAATGGTCTGGAAAGGTTGAGAGTCACTGTGATAGGCTGCCTTGTGGGGAAGAAGCCTTGCCACCAGTTCAGGTCTGACTTGCCACATAATACATGGGGCCTTGATCATGGGGTCATGGCTCAGAAGTTCCACAAACCCATAGGCATAAAAACAATTGTGAGCAATGTGCGTGTGGATGATTTAACACGGGGCCAGAAAGACAACATGCCTCTCTTAGGGACATGTTGCCAGTGTTCATGAGTCAATCATGGGTCTTACAATGTTGGATATGTTTCTTAAAACCCCAGCTCTTGGAGTCATGTGATTAGAGGAGAATCTGAGCTTTCATTTAAACCTCCCCCCGCCAAGTTTGTTTGCAAAGAAAAACTTGAAAACAACACCTAAAGTCTCAAAAGCCAGAAGGAAAATAAAAAGAACCCGGCATGTATTATATTAAAAATCTTATGATTTTTGAGGGCCTGAGTCATCAATTTTGACTGGTTGGGGTTGGCAATACTGCAATTATGTTACAACTGAAATGCACATTCTCCACTCGACAGCCAAGGGATGGCCTTCTGAAGTGTAATACTCCTTTGAACCAGCTCCTTTCTTGAGCATCCAGCCCTTGTCTTTTCCCAAATGTCTAGAATTGGCTCCAGGTTCACAGGGCCTTCTTGGCCATGTGCTTCCCAATGTGGCCAGCTTTTTCCTTCTCCCTGAGCTTTGGAAAGGGCTCCTGGAAAACACACACAGCAAAACCAGATGCTTCTTCCCACAGCCAGCTCCTGTTTCCCTTTCCCCCCACTCTCTGGGGAAGGTACGGTCTTGGAACATGGTCTTTGGGTCTGGCAACATAACACTGAGATCTGACCAACTCAGCCCAGAATGTTGGGATTTGGTTGGACAAACTTAAAAAAGGGCTGTGCTGTCATTAAGTATGTCCTTGGGTTTTTTTTCCCTCCAAATAATTCACCCTGAGATCTGAAAGCAACTGTCCCAGCATTACACTAAGCTCCAAACTGATCACGCACACGGCTCATGGGAAACATTCCTCCAGTGTATCCTGTGCTGGAAATCACCATTCCCACCTGCACACACCCCACTACCATGCCTCACAATGGGAAATTACCTGACATGTTTGATACTAGTTCTTCAGTAGGATGGCTATTGATCCTACCCCTATCTCCTGACTGCAGCTTGGTAACTGATCAGTGCATAGCCTGGCTCAGCCCCGCATCCAACCCCTCCACACAAGATGGAAGAGGCAGGTTGCCCTCTGAACAGAGGTTCCTCCAGGGCCTGAGACCTACAGGACCAAGTCACCCACCTGCAGGCGGAGAACTTCATGTTGCAGACCCAAGCTATGCAGTTGGCAACCAAAGCACAGACCCTGCATGAGCTGTTCACCTGTTTGCAGGCTGCTGCCAAGGCACAGAACCTACATGCAGCTGATGTCAAATGTAATGAGGCTGCCCAACTATACCAGTTCTGGTGGGAACTCAGTGAGAAGGAAAAGATGAGCTAGCCTGCACTGAAGAGCCCACCTGCCTAGAGGCCTTTATTGATCTCCCCCTGCACATTGACTCAGCTGTGCAAGCAGAAGGAGGAAAGAAGGGGCAGCCTGATCCCCCACATCTGCCTGCTATGCCAAAGCCTACAGAACTGAGTCCAGAACCCATGCAGGTCACCCTGGGTCAACAATGCCTGACCCTGGAGGAGAAAGATCATCAATGGCAGCTGAACTTCTGTTTTCACTGGGGTGTCCAGGACATGCCCTTGTCACCTGTCCAGTTCAAAAGAGCTCAGGAAAAGGACCAGAACAGGCCTAATGGGGGAGGGGGTACAGCCTTGGCATCACCAGTGCTCTAAGTTCCACAGCCAGTCCCTATCCTTGAGTAGGACACACGCTGGGAACCACAGGGCCTCTCCACATTTCCAGTTGCTGCTGCGGTTGCATGTCTTGGGGGAGGCAAGACTGATTCCCCTGTAACTGGTGATGGTAGACTCTGGGGCCACTGCCAGCTTTGTACCACTAAGGCAGCCCAAACCATCTGGATCCCTCTCCAGCCAAACCCAACCCAGACCTAGTGGAGGTGATTGATGGGTCACTCCTATCTTTGGCACCAGTGACCCAAAAGACCATCCCCCTAGAAACTGCAATGGAAGGGCACTGGGAAATAATATGCTTTGATGTGATCTGCTCTCCATTCTTCCTGATAATTCTTGGCATTCCTTGGTTGGAGGGTCATGACCCATGGATATCCTTGTGGCAGAGGAGCATTACCGTCTCCTTCAAATATTGCCAGACAGCTTACCTGCAACAAATCAACCAAGCCCCAGGTGACCTGCACCCTGGGCCCCAGGATTGGATAAGACCCTCGGAAGTGAGCCCACAGATGGCAAAGGCTAACCAGAAGGGGGAGGCTCTAGACCACAACCCTGGCCTCCCCAACAAATATGGAGACTCCCTGGATATGTTTGAAGGGAAAAAAACGTGGATTCATTACCCCCACAGAGGGGCTACACCTGTCCATTAGACCTATAACCTGGGGCAAAGGTATCCTACGAATGGATATACACCATATCTGAACCAAACTTGAGGTCCTACGCATGTAAATCCCGGAAAATCATGCAAAGCGAGCCACTTCTCCAATGGGGGACACCAGTCCTCTTTTGCAAAAAAAGGAAGGGTCACAGCACATCTGTGTACACTAAATCAGATGACTGTTCATAACCGGTGTTCTCTGCCCCCATCCTGGAATTGTTGAACTGCCTGAGGACCACCAGGATCTTCACTAAATTAGATCTTCAGGGGGCATACGATCCAGTGCACATTACATCTGGGGACAAATGGAAGACCACTTTTCATGCCCAGTATGGGCATTTTGAATACTAAGTAATGCCATTTAGCTTAATCAACCCCCCCCACACAATGTTCCAACATTTTGTAAACAATGTGTATAGGGAAACCTTGCACTAATATGTGTTCATCTACTTTGGTGATACACTGGTGTTTTCTGAGAGCCCCGAAGAGCACCACCATCATGTCTGGTGCACCCTGGAGAATCTACAGAAGTATGGTGTGTACGCCAAACTAGAGAAGTGCACCTTCAACCAGGCAGCCACTGAATGTTTGGGTTACATGATTTCTCCGGAGGGCATTTAGATGAACCCACAGAAGGTGGAGGCCAGCCACAAGTGGGCAGCATCTCAGACTCTCTGAGAACACAACGCTTCCTTGGCTTTGTGAATTTTTATTGGTGATTCATCACCCACTTATCCGAACAAATATCCCCTCCGACGTAAAGCTGCTTGGTTCACTTGGCTGCCTGAAGCCCAATGTGCTTTGACTAGCTCAAGTCTGCCTTCACCATCGCCTTCCTGAGCAATTCTGCAAATCCCGACCTGACTTGTCCATTTATAGTGGAGGTGGATGTGTGCAACATGGCCCTCTGGGCAGTACTCTCACAGTGACTTGGATCCCAGTCAGTTCTGCACCCTTGTGCATATGACTCCTGAAAACTCACCCCTGCAGAAATGAACTATGAAATACGGGACAAAACTCATTTACAAGAATGACATCACCACCTCATGGGAACTTGGCACCCAGTACAGGTTTTTACTGACTATAAGAACCTGGCATGCTTCTGTAAGGACCAAGCTTTGAACTGGTGGAAGTTAAGGTGGGCCTTATTCTTCTCTTGATTCAAGTTTACTATCACCTACTGCCCAGGAAACTGAAATGGGAAAGCTGATGCTCCGTCACGGAAGGGGGAATACTATAAGGAAAATGAGGAACCTACCTCTGAGCCACCCTACCTCTTCAAGCCTAGTAACTTTGTCACTGCCCCAGTCTATCAGGACCTAATTTCCCTCATTCAATCTGCCTCAAAAGAAGATCCACTCACCCAAGAAACACAGTCTACTCCATTAGGGGCTAAGATGCACTGCTACATATGGGATGGGGTAACATACTTCAAGCGTATATGTTCCACTAGGGCTCCCCTGACTGAAGGTCCTATAGCTGTGCCAAGGCACTCCATTTGTGGGTCACTTTGGCTGCCTTAATATCTCCTGCATGGTTGTCTGTTTTTTCTGGTGGCCCCACATGCAGGCCAAAGTCAATGCTTAGATGGACTAGGTTCCAGACTAGACCCCTCAAAATCTTAGTGCCCCTGGATATTCCATCCAGACCTTGGTCCACCATCACGCTGGACTTCATTGTGGAACTTCCAGCATCTGATTGCCACACAGTAGTCTTAATGCAGTGGTTCTCAAACTAGGGCCACCGCTTGTTCAGAGAAAGCCCCTGGCGGGCCAGACCGGTTTGTTTACCTGCCGTGTCCGCAGGTTCGGCTGATCGCGACTCCCATTGGCTGCAGTTCACCGCTCCAGGCCAATGGGGGCTGCGGGAAGGGCGGCTAGCACGTCCCTTGGCCTGCGCCGCTTCCCGCAGCCCCCATTGGCCTGGAGCAGTGAACTGCGGCCCGTGGGAGCCGCGATCGGCCGAACCTGTGGACGTGGCAGGTAAACAAACCGGCCCGGCTTGCCAGGGGCTTTCCCTGAACAAGTGGCGGCCCTAGTTTGAGATCCACTGTCTTAATGGTTGTGGACTAATTAAAATGTCCTACTTCATCTCCTGCTACCACTTGCCCGCTGATGAGACCAGCACCCTACTCCTGGTGCAAACGATGGTTCATCTTCATGGACTTTCAGACCACATCATTTCAGACCAAGGCCCACAGTTTATCTCTTGCTTTTGGCACGAAGTGCTCCAGTTATTGAACATCTGCATATCCATCTCCAGCGCGTACCACCCCCAAACAGATGGACAAACCAAAAGAACGAACCAAGTACTAGAACAATACTTGAGATGTTTCGTAAACTATCACCAGAATAATTGGTCCACACTCCTGACAGAAACAGACTTTTCATATAACAGCACTGACCAGGCCTCTACAGGTCAGAGCCCCGCGTTTGCAAATTATGGGTTCCACCCCCATTTTCACCCAAATCGACCAGCCAACACCAGCTGGATCCGACAGATCCATCTCATCCAGTAGGAGCTCAAGAGCCACTTAGAAGAGGTGAAGAAGGCTTACAAGAGGCATGCAGACACCGATGACAGGAAGCTCCAGAGCTTCCCCCATAGGTCAATCTCATTAGAGCTAAAAAAGGAAGTGCTGTAGGAGTCCAGAGGCTCCAGTCTAAGAAACTTTGACAGCAGGGCCTGTGTTATGGCAGGCACAACAACAAGGTTGGAGGGCAGCTGAGACAAAGATGGTGGTGACAGTGGCATCCACAGAGAGTGTTTCTCCCCTGTTGCCTGTGTGGGATTGTTTGTGCAGCATATACCTGCCACTGGAGGAAAGGATTTGCTTGTTTCCAGTAGCATATGTGTGGCCCAGACACTGCCAGGAGGCAGACTGCCAACAACTATTCCAGGGAACCGACTGTGTGTTGACTCTGTGATGACTAGCAGCACAATCCCACTGGAGGCTTGGCTAACTGAGGGAGGCCACTGTGTATTACCTGCGAGGATTTCCCCTCAGATATCTGCAGAGACTGACTATGATGGGGATTGAGGGAGTGGAAGGTATCTTCTAAATACAATTATATTTTCTCATATGCACAAGTGGAATAAGGTCTGAAGGTCAGAAACCCTTAATTGGCAGAACAGACAGAAGAAAGAGACACTCCCCCCGCCCCTCCTCGCCCCACACAGAAATACTCCTCAGGAGTCAACCAGGAATGACCTAAAAATATCATTCATGAAGATCATTGAAAGACCCCAAATGCCAGGACAAGTAAACAAGCCTGGAGTGGCTCAGGCTACCGCAGTTCATGTCCCACTCTGTTTATTAGTTAACAATTTCTGTTGGACAGGTTTCCATACTATCAGTGGTCTTAGCACAGAGGGCAAGAGAGGCAATATTGCCAAGTGGCTAGAGCCCCAACCTATGCTCTATTCCTGACTCTGTTACTGACATGCTGTAAGTCAGATAGTACCTGCATCTGTAAAACAGGGATAATGATGCTTATCAGTCTCTCAGGGTAAGGAGAGAGCTTGCAGTTTAAAGTTTGTAAAGTGCTTTCAAATCCTCAGGTAGAAGATGGTACGTATAAGTGTTATGTCGTTATTGAATGGGCCATGAGATGCAACTTCCCTTTCACAGGGTCAGGGGAGAGGAGGCATATTGGGGATGTGGAGTGAGGGGGAAGCTTATAACTCTGCAGCGGCTCCTGCGGTATCAATTCTATGGAGACATAGAGGCCAATGCTAGCACAGATCCTAGGGATTTCTCAAGGTCTGTGGTGAAGCGCTTTTCCTACTGTAGATTTGAGTCAATTTTTCTCTTGTCAAAAGTGGTCTGAAAGATTCTAGTTTTGTCACATGCCCGGTTTTATTGACTTAGTTAGTGTCTGTGGAAGCCAGATTGACATCTCTGGAGAGCAGTCCCTTCAGTGTCACAACAGAAGAGGTATTGTCCTGGCAGGGGCCAATGTACCTAAAGTCTGACCTAGAAGCACCATTTTTAGGTGCGAAAGGATAGTTCGGGCTCCATAGCCCATACAGTGCTACTGAGACTGCTCAGGAGAGATCATCTGAGATGCTAGGGCGGGGCTTTTGGTGGGGACGTTAGCCTGCTACAAATTGGACGGAAGTCATTAACTCACTTTCAGCCTGGACCAGATTTAAACCAGTGACCCGGAGGTGAAATGTTCTGTACCTCATTCCCTGAGCTATCCAACCCCTGTTATGTCACGGACCTGTGCTCCCCAAAGCAGTGGTTCCATTATTCCAGTTAGAGAACTAGAACAATTTATATCATCCTATTAATACAGTCAAGCTAACCATAGGCTTTTGTTGTAGAAATAATAGCTTAAGTGGAGGTGGAACCTCCTCTATACATTTTTCTCTTCTGCTTTTGAATTCTCAGGGTTTATGGCACATTATATGTCACAGGAGATACTGGTGTAACTGCATATTGTAATTTGCTTGTAGTACATATCCTGAAACATATCAATACAATGTTTGATAATGATAATAATATAGCCAATATTCTATTTTTGTGTAGACTCTCACATTTTTATCAAGCATTTAAGTCTCTTATTATTTATGAGTTATCCATGTATGAGGGGCGTTCAGAAAGTTTCTAGCCTGACAAAGACAAAAACCCCATGATTCGCGTTCAATAGTTTATTTATTTTTCAATATAATCCCCCTTGACTTTGATGCACTTGGTCAGCACAGGAGCAGCTTGGCTATACCTGGCTTGTAGAAATCCTTGTCCTGTATGTCCAGAAACTCCTTGATGTGGTGTTGGAACAATTTTTATAGTAGGGGTGCTGAAAACCATTAAACCAAACTGTAAACTCTGTATATGAGGGGAAACACTTCAAGCCAGGGGGTGCTGCTGCACCCACAGCACCCTTAGTTCCAGTATCCCTGCTGCAATCACCTCATTATCCTATTTGAAACTCTTCCCACTAAGGTCTTCCTTCAACTTGGGGAACAGTCTGAGGGAGTCAAATCTAGTGAATACTCATAAACAGTCTTTTTAACCTTTCCTCGCAGATCAGGGTTTCTAAACCTTTTGTCATTTTTGTTGCTCTCCACTGAACTCTCTCAATTTTTTCACATCTCTCTTAAAGTGCTGCCCAGAAGAGGATAGAACACCCTATCTGAAGCCTTACCAGTGCTGGGGAGAGTGGGACAAATTACATATGACACTGCTGTTAATACACCCCAAAATGACATTAGCCTCTTTCACAACTATATCACATTGGTGACTCATATTCAATTTTTGATCCACTATAACCCCCAAATCCTTTTCTGCTGTACTACCAGCTAGCCAGCTATTCCCCATTCTGTAGTTGTGTATTTGATTTTTTTCTTCCTGTATGTAGTACTTTGCACATCAGTACTGAATTTCATCTTACTGATCTCAGACCAATTCGCCAATTTGTCAAGGTCGTTTTGAATTCTAATTCTGTCCTCCAGAGTGCTTGCAACCCCTCCCAGCTTGGTGTCATCTGTATATTTTATAAGCATATTCTCTACTCCATTATCCAAGGCATTAATAAAAACATTGACTAGTGCCAGATCCAGAGCTAACCCTCAGGAGAATCCTCTAGATACACCCCCCCCCCAGTTTGATAGTGAACCATTGATAACTACTGTTTAAGTACCTTGCAACCAGTTTTGGACCCACTTTATAGAAATTTAATCTAGACTACTTTTCCCTAAATTCATTTACTAAAACCAAGATATATCACATGTAGAGCTTCCCCCCATCCACTAGCACAATAAGCCCATCAAAGAAGAAAATTAGTTGCGTTTGGCATACTTTGTTCTTGACAATTCCATGTTGGCTGTTACTTATCACCCTGTTATCTCTAGGTGCTTACAAATTGACTATTTAATCATTTATTCTAGTCTTTTTCCAGGTATTGCAGTTAGGCTGACTGGCCTATAATTCCCCAGGTCCTCTTTGTTCCTCATTTTAAAGATAGGTACTATGTTTGCCCTTCTTCAATCCTCTTGGACTTCACCCATCGTTCATGAGTTCTCAGAGATAATCACTAACAGTTCTGACATTGCTTCAGCTAGTTCCTTAAGTACGTAGAGTGACTTTCATAAAGTTCCGCTGACTTGAATACATTTATCTTATCTAAATATTCTTTAACCTGTTCTTTCCCTGTTTTGGCTTATGTTCCATCCCTCTTGCTGCTTGTGTTAATTAGGATAAGTATCTTATCGCAATTTACTTTTTTTTTTTACTGAAAACTGACGCAGAATAAGCATTAAACACCCGAATCTTTTTAATCTTGCCCATTATTAGCTCTCCTTTCCTGCCAAGTAGAAGACTACATCTTCCTCTGTCTTTCTCTTGCTACTACTGTAGATACCATAGTTATGTGAATGAGTGAGACTATGCACGTATGTGAGTGTGTTTTAAAATTACTGTTTGTGTGTGCGTGATTGTGTGTGTTTGGGAGAGAGAGACATTACATTGTATTAGAAAGAGAGATTACTATGTGTGAGTGTTAGAGAGTGAGAACATTGTGTTTCTGTGCATCTGTGTTAGAGTACAGTGTGTGTGTTAGAAAGAGATTATGTTACACGTGTGTGTGCATTTGTATGTATTGGAGAGAGAAAGATTACACCATGTGTGTGCTAAAGGGAGGGAGATTACATTGTGTCTGTTTGAGAGTCCCAGTAAGGAACCCCAACACTTGAAACGTCCATTGTTTTTAATGATGAAACTTAAAATATTTGGAATATTTGAAAAAAAATACTTGAAAAAAATGTTTGTTCAAGATGCACTGCAACACCTAGTGGAATGTGCTCTGCATTTACCAGTCCACTATAACAAGCGTTCACTGTGACGAACAAGTGGTGGGAGTGAAGAGAAAAGTCAAATGGGCGTTGACACAATCAAAGCTGTTCCCCAAAGTGAACCTGTTAGAGGTTCATGATAAACTCATTCAGAGCACTTACATTACTGGAAAACATCCTCCGTTCTGAGAAATATGCACGTGTCACTGTTGAGTCAGAAGCTGACAGCAGTGACATCAAGCACACGTTTTTGAAAAGGGTCTACTTTTTGCTTTTGTACACATTTTTTAGTACCCTAAAACTGTTGGCATAAAAACATCCTGCTTTTTTATTTTGCAAATATAGTCACCTTAATGGTGTGTGTGTGTGTGTGTGTGTGTGTGTGTGGTATGAGGGAGAGGGTTAAGATTTTGAACAGGAGAGAGAGGCGGGATGGTAGGGTTGTGTGCAGGTTTTACAAGAAGAGCTATAAGATTACACTGTATACATTAGAGAGAGGGGGAGAAATGTATGCTCTGCTCACTGACTCAGACCTCCCCTGCATTATTACAGCAGCTTCTGTTTTCCCATCTCCCACCAGTGTTTTACTCTCAAATTCAGGCATCAGATGCCATCATGCCTCTTCTGGAGTGGTGTCTGCAGTGGCCCCCGCCAATATTTCTGCTTGGGTGGGTGAATACTGAGTCCTCTGGGATGGAACACAGCCCTCCTGAAGATAGGGAGCTGTATTCCAAGGAGGAGGGAAGTCCTAGCCTGCCCCAAAAGGAGTTGGGGTGGCCCCCACACCAGTCCAACAGAGGGTTTTTGTGTTGGTGGTCTCTGTTATTACCACTCCAAGTAGAGGCTGGGTCACAGCATGTGGGTGGGTCTATGGAGGGCTCCATGTAGGGATGTGTGTACAATCTGAGATTGTCCTACCTGGTTTTGGCTGCACTGGTCAGGCTATTTGTTCCCAGTGTTTTCATCCTGCTGTGTATGTGTGAGAGAAGATCCCCCTTAATAATAGAGCTCAGAGGCAGGTATGTACTATGACTTCCAATCCCACATCAATTAATGCAGAACCGAATGGTCAGGAGTTGCTTATTCTTACATAAGTTTGGTGTCTACATCTAGCCTGACATTCTCCACAACACCTGCACACTTTTAACGGTCACTGCTCTGATGCCATTCCCATGTAGCCTGGGATTAATTTAGGGTCACAAATAACAGGTTCCTTGTTCAGGCAGCTACTTAGAGTTAATTAAAAAGATGACATTGGTGAAGCACACACAGAAACTTTGAGCTTTACTTAATACAGACTCATATAATTGAAATAATAGAAAAATCAATATACGTAAGTATAAGAACGAGATAAGTGCTTTTCCTGAATTGTCCATATTTACAATGTGACATTGTGTGTACTTACAACCTTATAGGGACCATTTAGAAACTGTTGCCCCATGTTGTCGCCTACTGTCCTGATTTGGGGTGTGTTCGACAACCTTTTGTACACCTTTTTCCATTCCACCGCAGACGGCTGGGACCACATCTGTTTAAGTCTCAGCCCCCATTCATATTTGGTGTTCTGGGCGACCAAATTTTATGGGTATGGTTGTCCATATGTGGTATTCCAGTTGCTCATAATTACATTTCCAACCAACCACATCATTCCCTTTCCCAGTAGTTTTGATATGTCAATGCAGTTAGCTTTTATTGCAAAAAGCTCCTAAGATGCTACCATCTGTTTGCTTAGTGGTTTACCTGTCCCTATCACAAGATACATATTGCTTAATTTTATAACCTTAGATTAAGCACATATCATTTCATAAGCTTTGGTCAAGCTCATAATACTCAGGCCAACTGCCAACTTCTACTGGACTTCACTCTAAGCCCTTAACACTTAATGCTTAAGATCTAGTGTCAAGCCAATTTTTAATACATATATTTTGGTTCTTCTAATTGCTGTTACGGCTTTGGTAACTTCCATTATGATGTCTAAAAGCATGCTTAGCAGATAGATTATATTTTACCCGCAACTATAGAACCTCCAAGATCAGGTCAAGGGTCAATGGTCAACACCTGTAATGGCTTCCTCTGGGACATGGCAACCCTGGGATAGGTTGTCACCCTGCCAACACTGGTGGTGCTGCATAGTATTCTAGGAAAGATGTTGGAAAAGCATGCTCATTCCCCTTCTCCACAACTGCCTCCAACAGACATGGGTAGGGAAAAGGGAAGTCATCAGGTCCTGCTGTTCATTCAGGAAATACAGAGGAGGAGGGACGCAGTGACATTCTTATTTTTGGATACCGATGGTTCTTCTCCATCTGGAATGGAGTCCAAACCTCAACACCAGCAGCTTTTTACTATCAATGGCATGAAATCATGAACTGAGTCAAGATTCAGCCTGGATGAACTCTCTTGGCATTAATGTGGATGCCCCCGTGTTATTCTGTAGGACCCCTGTCATAAATATAAAGGGAGGGGTAAACCACTTTAAAATCCCTCCTGGCCAGAGGAAAAATCCTCTCATCTGTAAAGGGTTAAGAAGCTAAAGGTAACCTCGCTGGCACCTGACCAAAATGACCAATGAGGAGACAAGATACTTCCAAAAGTTGGGAGGAGGGAGAGAAACAAAGGGTCTGTGTCTGTCTGTATGCTGCTTTTGCCGGGGATAGAACAGGAATGGAGTCTTAGAACTTTAGTAAGTAATCTAGCTAGGTATGTGTTAGATTATGATTTCTTTAAATGGCTGAGAAAAGAACTGTGCTGAATAGAATGACTATTTCTGTCTGTGTGTCTTTTTTGTAACTTAAAGTTTTGCCTAGAGGGATTCTCTGTGTTTTGCATCTAATTACCCTGTAAGGTATCTACCATCCTGATTTTACAGAGGTGAATTCTTTACTTCTATTAAAAGTCTTCTTGTAAGAAAACTGAATGCTTTTTCATTGTTCTCAGATCCAAGGGTTTGGGTCTGTGGTCACCTATGCAAATTGGTGAGGATTTTTACCAAACCTTTCCCAGGAAGTGGGGTGCAAGGGTTGGGAGGATTTTTGGGGGAAAGACGTGTCCAAACTACGTTTCCCAGTAAAGCCAGTTAGAGTTTGGTGGTGGCAGTGGAGATCCAGGGACAAAGGATAAAATTAATTTTTACCTTGGGGAAGTTTTAACCTAAGCTGGTGAAAGTAAGCTTAGGAGGTTTTCATGCAGGTCCCCACATCTGTACCCTAGAGTTCAGAGTGGGGGAGGAACCTTGACAACCCCCAATGCACTGTAGTGGTAATTACTGTTGTCCTATATGTCTGACTCTCTGGCCTACAGCCATACCACCACCACTGACTGCCAGACTGATGGAGCCCGTAAGATTAAGCAGGGGTAGACCTGGTGAGCTCTAGGATAGGAAGATCTTCCAGGAAAACCCAGGTGATCTTTGTGAGTGAGAAGACAGAGTTCTTCCCTCCCTGCCAGGGCTGACCTAATGGCCCTCCACAGTGTGGCTGGAGGTGTTGTCTTTCAGATGAGCTGTGAAACAAAGGCTTTTACCACTTCTGGTCATCAACCAGCCAGCCAATGGCATATTACACACAAGGAACCCCGGCCTTGTTTTTCCTCAGTACCACTTGTGTGATCAGGTATGAAAGGCTTCTGTGTTGGGGTGTTGACCTCACACCAGCACAGATGGGTTAAAGTGACAAGAGAGGCCAATTAGCCTTAGGCTGCACCTGCTGGGGAGCTAAGGGGCAAGGACACTGGTTGAGAATGAAGCTCACCAGGGCAGGAACAGGTGGGACTTCTATAAAGCCTAGAAGCTGAGGATAGCGCAGAGGCTGCAGTGAGGTGAGACTGCAGTCACACTCCCTGGTACAGGGGGGAGAGTAGGAGCCACAGAAAGGCAGGACTGGAAGCAGTCTAGGGAAGGAGCAGTAAGGCCTGAGAGGGATAGATGTGAACTGCTGGTTTGAGGGTCCCTGAATTGGAAGCTGGTGTAGAGGGCAGGCCTGGGTTCCTCTACCAGCCACTGCAGGAGTGGTAGAGTAAGCCAAGTGGAGATGGAGATTGCCTGAGACTTCTGAGGAAGGAGAATTTGATAATACCCTGGAAGGGGAGGATGATAGTGATTTGGCCGGAGGGCTATGCCGTGAAGGCGAGGTGCTGCAACTCCGGACCGGCAAGAGAGGTGCCGTAAAGCGAGTGACCTAGGTAACAGGCTGAGTGACTGCCAGATGGTGAGTGGACAATAGCAAGCTGATTCCCCAGATACGCCTGCTGTTAGACAGGTGTGAGTGAGTGAGCAATGTTACCTTCCAGAGGCTAGTCCACAGAGAGTATGACAGATTTAGTACCAGTGCAATCTAATGGTGATCTTCTTTAGCTCAAGTGGTACAGGGCTGTAATATTTGGAGATGAAGGATTAGTTGCTAGTCCCAGTTTTGGAGGGTGTGTGGGTGTGTGTGCGATAGAGAGATTGATTTAGGCAGTAATTGCATCTATTGTTCTCAGCTGGTGGATTTAAACAAATGCACATTCTCTGGTAGACATACATTTGTCCACACACCCAAATGCTCACTCCTCTTCATGCTCATGCACACCCCAAAAGATGCCTACATATAGCCCTATGCTGGGTGGATGGTAAATATCTCTGACAGAAACACTTTGGCAGCACTTGTATAATGTGTAGTGCCAATAAAATCTTATTGAATTGAACTGAAATTGCCTGCAAGTACTCACATGTGCACCCATTCACAAACACACACCTGTTGGCACTGATACACCTGGCTATACACACACACATTCACACACATGCAGTGTTTCAACCTCTCATGATTTTATTTTGAGTCTCACAATATTTGATGGGGGTTTAATGCTCCAGCTCCTGGAGTCAGGTGATTACACGAGAATCTCAACTTTCATTTAAAAAACAACATGGGGAATTCATGTGGAAGTTAGTGCAAAATAGTTAGGGTGTGAATTTAAAATGCAAACTATTCCATACCAGCTCCCCATATGAACATTGTTATTCCATATCAGGAGTGCTTTTTTGTGGTTTAGGTTACTCCACTTCCAAAGTGGATTCAGCTAAACTGCACAAAGGCACTCTTAGTACTGTTCTGGGCTTTTTCCTGTGTAGTCAAGCCCTAAGTTTCTAGGCCTTGTGGTTGAGAAGAAAAGCCTGAAAATATGACCTTAATGACTCAAAAATCTGAAGCCAAATAAAAAGAACCCTGCAATTATTAGTATTATTATTTTAAAATCCCATGATTTTGAAGCCAACCTTGTGATTTCTTAGGGGCCCAACTCAATTTTTCACCACTTGGGGTTGCCACCACTGCACTCCATCATTCATGCACTTCTGGTTATACTCACATATGCACACTGCACTGGTACACCCTTGGGTACATACCCAAATATTCACTAGCCCACATGCAAATATCAAAACACTGTGCTTCCTTTCTTTCACTCATACACACACACACACATGCACACTCCTGCATACAGAGATGCGCACACATACACGCTTCTAACAACAGCATTCACCCCCACTTTGTGTTGTTTCCACACATCCTTCTTTCTGCAAATTATACCCATGTCCTTTATTATGCTATGGGAGCTCAACTTCTACTTCTACTTGTACTGAGTAACCACCTCCCCTAATCTCCCACTCCTGTCTTCCTTCACTCCAGGGAAAGCTCTTTCTCATTCTCTTTTCACTGGTGTCGGGTGTTTGTGCCTTGGAAGACACAGAAAGGCAGGAAGACAATGACGTGAGCAGACAGAATAACCGGGGAATAAAAAGAAGTTGGTTGAGAATCTGTAATTAGAAGACCAATTTCCGCTTCGTATCCAGGCACCTTTTAAATCCCTTTCAGGGGTTTCTTGACTGTCACAAAATTGAATGTCATTGAGATTTTTTTTTGCATCCTCCTGTTTCCCTGGCAACAAGTTGGTGATGCAAGAGCTAGCAACGTGCTGTGTCTCCGTGGAGATGCTGGCGTGGGTGTGCCGTGGTGACAGCCACGATGGACGCATGGCTCTGCCAATCCCACCTCACCACTCACCATGTACTATGGGCCCAGCCTTGGAGTACACTTTTATTTTTAGCTAGATAGGTGTTAATTTGGCTGGTTTTCATCACATATACACCATGACACTGAGTCGTAAGATCCAGAAGACTTGTTAACTACATCATCCCAAAGTGACAGAGCTGGCAAGGGCTATGAAAGGCTTCTAGGGCCAAATCCTGAGGCCTTTACTCAGTGTCATCTAAGTGAAGACTGGAGCCTCCACATTGCCTCTTCCCTGACCCAGTCAAGTGTGCTGCATTAGTGTTCCAGGTCTAGCTGAGTGTTTCCCCAGTGGCTTATCTTCAAAGAGGAAGACTTATCTATGAGCAGTGCACAGGACTGGGAATCGGGACTCGTGGGTTCTTGTCCATTCTTGACAAGTCATTTCTCCTTTCAGTGCCTCAGTTTCCTTATCCATAAAATGTGGATGATGCTTATGCTTCTCTCGGGGGATGGGGGGCGGAGGTGAGGCTAAATTTGTTGATCTATGAAATGTTTGGCTGTTGAGTATCACAGAAGGACAAAGTATTTGTCAGGCTGTTTGGAGTGGCTCATGAGTGCGAGTACTAACCTCAGGGCAGACTGTGAAGAAGCAAGGCCCAAACCACAAACTGGTTGTGAGTTCTATACTTAGATTTCACCAACCAAGTATCAAGTGTGAACTCCTCAAGTGCTACAACAACTGTAGTGTGGAGTCACAAACAGTCGCCTTGGGTACTCCAGTTTCTTGCCTCTCAGGTAAGCTTGGCTTTGTGATAGATGGTCCTTTACACCAGTGGTTCTCAAAGCTGGTCTGCCGCTTGTTCAGGGAAAGCCCCTTGTGGGCTGGACCGGTTTGTTTACCTGCCGCGTCCGCAGGTTTGGCCGATCGCGGCTCCCACTGGCCGCGGTTCGCCGCTCCAGGCCAATGAGGGTGCGGGAAGGGCGGCCAGCACCTCCCTTGGCCTGCGCCGCTTCCCGCAGCCCCCATTGGCCTGGAGCGATGAACTGCAGCCAGTGGGAGCCGCGATCGGCAGAACCTGCGGACGCGGCAGGTAAACAAACCAGTC
Source organism: Caretta caretta (assembly GCF_965140235.1). Classification (NCBI taxonomy): domain Eukaryota; kingdom Metazoa; phylum Chordata; order Testudines; family Cheloniidae; genus Caretta; species Caretta caretta. Next base: position 203,027,961 of record NC_134206.1, read on the forward strand.
TGGCCCGCCGGGGGCTTTCCCTGAACAAGCGGTGGATCGGCTTTGAGAACCACTGCTTTAAACCGTAAATCACAACAATATTCAGGTTACTCCGAGTCCTAAAGGACCAGTCACTTACCCCAGGTCAGTTGCACCTTAGATCCTATATCAAAGACCACACTTGTAGCCAATCCTATAATAAATTAACTAAAGATGTATTAACTAGGAAAAAGAAATGAGCGTTATTTACAAGGTTAAAGGTAAACATACACACACAAATGAGTTTGTCTTAGGTTCCAAAGGGTGATAGAAGCTGTCATAATATGCAAGTTCTATGTGTCCACGAGGGCTAACCCAGGCCAAGCACCATAAAGACCCAGTTCCTTCTCATCAGGGATTTTTATTGCCTTTCCCCAGAGTTCAAGCTGATGGGATCAGTCCATCTGCACAGCTCCTTTTCAAAGGTGTGGGAGAAGCAATCAGCAAAGTCTTTTGTCCTCTGAGGTTCCACAATGGCTTGTCTGGTGGCTGTCGGCCTTCTTTGGTTGGGCCGGAGACGACACCTCTTGTGGAAAACTAGTATTTCAGACTCCTGACTCTGTGTGTGCGGATGTGGGGGGTCTTACAGTTTCAGAGCAAACACCTAAAAACTACCTTGTAGCATGGGATCCAGATAATAGAAGTGAGATAAATGCAGGCAGCAACTCACAAGCATTTCATGAAGTCTAAATACTAAATACTCTAATACCTGTTTAACAATACTAGCACGCAGGTGAGCCAGGCTGGTTTCCAGCTTTGCATTTGTCCGTGTTCAGTGAAGCCTAGGGGCCTTGGCATGAGCTGGGACCTGGTCTGCCAGTGTCACACTACAGTATTGTCATTATTTCGGTAAGAGGGGTTTGTCTCCTTTTCCAAAGAGTCTTTTTAACTCTGTTCGCCCAGGCTGAGGCCCAGTCCCTTCCAACAGCAGGCAAAGTGTCCATAGGGATTTCCAAACAGGTACAGTTTCTTCTTAGGCAAGAAATGATGAATTTTAGACTAGGCCTCCCAAAACATCTCAATACAGAAAGCCCTTTTCCCTTTCTTGTCCCACAAGCTGGATGGAATACACTGAAATATTTTATAGGATCTTTAATACCCCCTCTGCCCTGCTGTGCTGACCTGCATTCTCTAGTTATCTGCAAATATACTAAAGACCCAAACTTCCCTTTGACATAGCTCCGACTAGAAGCAGTGACAGAGTAAGGTCTCCTGTGCCATGAAGCGGTCACTGAGTGTCTGGGTGCAAGCTGATCATTGGGCTCTATGTGCTCAAAGGGCTCCCCAAGTATCTGAGAATGGGGGCTGCAGGGAGATCTTTGGGGCCTATATGTGCCTCAAAGGAGACCCACATTTTGGGGGGGGGGCAGGGGTTGGGGGGGGTGTAGGACTCTAAGCCAGTCCAAGAGTTCCAACTTCTCTGAAGAGGCCTCCAAGTACCTGAAAATTGGACCTTTGAGTTGATCAAGAGGTCACCACATATCTTCAGTTGGGTGGTACAGGGTGATACACAAGCCTCAGTACCATAAAGGGACACACAAGAACATGCAAGTGGGATATTTGTGGCATTCTGATGTCAATAGTGCTATAAAGAGGGACCCTCAGTCCTTTTCCTCAAACCAACCAAGTCTCTGTGACATCATACAGTACGCAGCAATGTCACTGCAATACCCTCTGCCACTCCTCCTCATACCCAATATGTACCTGCGACATCCACTGTGACATCGTTGCAAACTTCAGTTCCCTCTTTATAATGCAAAACATACGATGCTATCTGTGAACCCCTGGCCTCTCATCCTCCTACACAAGAATCTTCTGTGACATGGTGCTGAACACTGCGATATCATCAAGGAACCATGGGCCCCTCCACCTCCTCATTCCCGAGGTGCCTCTGTGACATCACACATACGTGGAGGTCAATGAGGAACTCTCTGGGAAAGCTTGAAAGATGCTTTCCCAGGATCTACTTTTTTCCAAATAAGTGTGACCTAGTTCCAGTGAGGTCTGCATAACGCCCATCCAGGAAGCAGTAAAACTAAGCATCAAATTCTCCTCATCAGAAAGATCAGTTAAAGGGTTACATGCAGAAAGCTGAATCCCACAGCATCCATGGGGCCAGAGTTTTCTTTTCCCTTTTTAAACTGCAACTATTTTTGTAGAATGTTGTTCCGGAATCAGTGCTGTTACATTAGTGCAGTGACATGCAGAAAGAAGACAAAGAGAGGACCCAAACTGAGCCCAGAGTAAGCCCCTATGCCAGCCAATGCTGGCAGGTTAATTGGGCTTTCTTTTCTGTACTCCTCCAGTTACCTAGGACAGTATAACATGTTGGCATGCCCCTAAAGGCTGGAAGGTCTGGGGCCAGCCACTCCTGATCACTAAGGTGATCAGGTGCTTGCCCTATAAAGAGCAGAATGCAGCTGCAGCAAAAGGGGGAAAAGCTTTGGGTGAGAGTGTTTTGGGTGTGTGAGAGAGATCAGGGCCTAGCAGAGAATCAGGCCTGAGACTCCAGCCAGGCAAGGACTGCAAAAGAAGGTCTGGGAGGAGGAAGAGAAACCTTTGCTGTTTATTGACTTTGTGTTGGGAATTTTGAATTTTGTTTGAAGTTTATTTTATATTAATGAACTCGGTCCCCAAGGAGGGTATTTTTGACCACAAAAAAGCCTGGGTGAAGTTTTATTTCAACAGTCCAAGATGGGAAACTGAGGCAGGCTGCCTGTGGTATGACTCTAGGCCATGACGGGGCACATGGGATGCATCAAGCCCATTTACAGAAACAAACCTGATTAATTTAGACTTCAGAGCAAGCAGGCTATTTGGACAATGTGTTTTATTGTGTGGAGCTACAGGGCACACTGAGCAATTAGACTGTGGAGTTAGCTAAAGGAGAAGAGTCACACACATGCACGCACCCACTCGACTCCAGTGCTTATCTCCACTAACAGCTACGGTTGATTTTGCTACAGCTAATCATGTTGTTTAGTACTGCCTGTAGAAGACTCCAAACATGCCCCCTCTTCACTCGCTCCTGTGCCTGGAATAGGAAACAGGCTATTCTGAGTGATTTTTGTGGTGCACATAGAGTATAGAAGATATCTGGAATGCTGGAGTGCAATACCCAAGTACACCAAATGGAAGAAAGGAAGCTGTAGACTATTCCATTTCCAATGGGGAATACATATCCTCATCCCATTCTTCCACTTCCAGGGGATGTAAGGAAGACTACATTCTAGTAGGGCAGAGAAATCTAGTTCAGGTTCTTCTTTTAGGAGCAGCACCATCCAAGGTGGGTACAGAAATCTGATTCAAGTTCTATTCCTTGTAGAGGGTGAATCCAGAGTTTATCCCAGGTGGGCACAGAAATCCAGTCAGACTTCTTCCTCCTTATTTCTCTATTGTGTTAACAGACCAAAGGAGCTAGTGTTATTTGTCACGCCCCAGATATTTGCTGAGCATCATACTAGGCTCTCAGAAGACAAGTCCCCTGCCTCCACGAGCTTACCACCTAAGGACCTGATTCAGCAAGATGCAGATGCCGAACTCATTCAACTTCCAATGGCCTCCATGGGAATGGAGGATGGTTGGTTAGTACTCCGAGGAGGCACACATCACAACTTGTGTGTGAGCCCTAACACAGACACTAATAATACCACTCACATACGGTACAAGATTCTGTGGGGGGCTGTGCTAACTGGAAGCAATGGTCATGTCTAGAGGAGGTTGTTGCTGAAAGGTGTGGGAGAAGCAAGGTCTTTTACAGTCTGAAAACTGGATTGAGGAAAGGCATTAAGGATAGGGGTGGTTGAAAATTTTCCATCAAAACTATTTTTAGATGGAAAATCCTTTTTTGACTGAACAATTTTTTTTCACAAAGTGTCTCCTAACAATCATCGTTTTGTTAAACTGAATATGTGAGTTTTGGCCAAAAAACTTCAATTTTTTAATTTTCAATTTTTTCAATTTCAATTTTTTAATAGAACGTCAAAGTTTTCTGAGCAACACCTTCCTTTCCCTGCTCCCCCATTTTCTGACTGGCTTTGTTAGTGAGCCCTCTCCCTGCTGGACACATACCAAAGTAGACACAATGGCAGCTCACAAGCTCCTCCATCAGTGACAGGGAAAACTCAGGCATGATTTCATCTTGCACAGCAGGAATGACTTCCTCTTTATCATTTGAGAAGCTAGGACCAACCTGGAAATAAAATCTAGTGCTAATTCTTAGCATCAGTCCTATTATTAATTATTATTATTACAATAGCTCCTACAGGCCTCTACCTGGGTGGGCTCCAATGTGCTTGGTGCTGTACACCCAAAATAAATGACAGTCCATGCCTCAAAGCCTCCTGCCACTGGAAGGTTAGAATGAAACTCATCATGCAAGCCTCTGCTATTAATCCACAAAGTGAGATTTAGCAGTTTATGCAGTGTCACAAGTCCAGCCAGCTGTCATAGGACTAAAATACAATCTTTATCTCATCCCTCTTCCCCAACTTTCAAAATTGGCTTTAAGTAAAATGCACGTTAGCAGGCACTTGTGCCCCATGCCCCTCCAAACTTACTAGATGTGGATTCTGCAATACATAGCCTGGCTGGTCTCCCACTCTGCTAGCAGAACCAGAGTAGGGTGGCAACTCTGATTCCCATCCCACCCTGCCAGCATGCCCCCTCACCCCAGATCATAACCTCTGTTCTTCCTACCTCCCTTCTTTATCCTGCAAGACCATAAAAGCACGAGCCAGTGTGCCAGGTCTACGCTGGTGAGTGAAAATCTTGCTAATTCTATTACACCAAAGCAGGGTTATGTTTGACTGTAGAAATAGCCCAGGGCCAAGGATTGTAAACAGAGCTGAAACCATGCACCATGCTGTTGTAGGGGGAGGCTGGGAGGGGGCGGGGGGAGAATCTTCCTTCTGGAAGAGAGAGAACACTACACACACAGACAGCATCACCACCAAGCCAACTTAGTCCACAGGGATAATTTCTAACTAATATTTATAAGATGTGGTTTGCAAGGGAGGGGGCCGATGAATCACTTAGTTGCCCTTTGTAACAAGCCTTGTGCAATTGCTTCTTTGGCTGCTCTTTTTCCTGCCAACTGCCTGCCTTGCAGTGTCTGTTTGCTGCTTACTTGTCACTCAAAAGGCACCTGTAGATTGGACAGAACAGTAAAGTTACTACGTTGGAGAAATAAATAAGTGGCAGCTGCAGTCCTATACTAAATGCACGGATCGATTCAAACACTGGGGTGCTAGGACCATGACTCTGCCAGAGAAACATGGAGATTTTCTTGAATGGCTGCTATGGGAGCTTGGCTCTAGACTTGGCATTTGCCCAAAGTGGAGGGCATGACTCTGACATTCTAGTCAGGAATGATCAACCTATAACTTTCTAGCTAGTGGGCGCAAGTACCGCTGCATCCTACTGGGTGGAATCAGCGTTGTCCAAAAGTGTGTGTTTAGCCTTAATACTGCTACAGCTCAAGGAAATTCTTCTTCAGCTCAGGTGGCAGGGGGCTTGTGCTTTTGTATTAAACTGTTCCATGCTCATGGTGTGCAGAATATTGGTAACCGCAAAGTCCTAGCTTTCATTTAAAAAAAAAAAACCTGGAAAAAGTGACAATGTAAACCACAGCAGCCTTGCCTTCCTGAGTCTGCAGACACTTGTAATAATAACAGAGATGTGAACTGCCTCATTCATCTCAATGGGGTGTTAACTCTGAAACATAACAATGACTTATTAACATCAATGATTTCACTGACAATTATTTTAGCAGAAATATACAGCTAATACCCTTAGCCCACAAACTCAACCTGCCTCCCATAGCACTTTAAGTGTCAAAAGCCGCAGCTCCCAAAATCTCCAGATTTACCCCCTGACAATTTCTATGATATAATTATACCTGATAAAGATTAAAATCTGTGGCACACTGAAAACTGAATATGTGAGGAAAATGTAAAACCAGCTAAATTTAATATCAACATCAATAACAGAGGCCATTGGATTGATTGTATTATTCAGTTTTCATATTTAATTATTGATTTTTTAATGTAAATGAAGTTGCCACAGAATCCAAGAATTTTTCTGTAGAACTTAGGTCCAGCTTGTCTCAAAGTATACAGATTCTTGACCACAAGTGTGGTTGAGAGATAGTGTTACCATTCAAAATCCTGATTTTTTTTTCCAGTTACTTATAACTTTCTCCCAAAATTCCCTTTCTGGCAGAGATATTTTTCACATTTGAGCTGAGCCCAAAATCAAATTATCATGGAAAATTTAATTTAAAACAAATCTGTTAAACTACCTTGGAATTATTTGAATGTGAACAAAATATATGGGTGTTCAGCTGCTAAGGCATTTTTAATAATAATTTAATAACAGCCCATCCTTAAAACTTCAGACTTGGAATGTACACGGCCCTGAATGAGAAACATGAGCTTTGCCTCATATGGTTTCAAAATGACCAAGTTATGGATGGTTTAGAAAGTGCTGTCATCATGTAGAGTATGTTTGTCTTAAACATGCAGCAAGATGCAATGTGGATGAGTTGTGATGTATGAAGGGGTGAATGGTGGAAAAAACACACGTAAGTGTGATTCATAATAATGCCATATTTTATGCTTGTTATAGTCCCTTTCAAAGGTAGATAAATATTTCAAAAGTAAATAAATATTATTATCCCCATTTTACAGATGGAGGAAGAGGAGAGAAATTAAGTTGCCCAAGGTCATAGAATGAGTCATAGAGGCAGTCAGGAATATATCCCAAATTCAAATGTAATAGAGTTATTTGAAATGATATTGGAAAAGGGCAGAAGTGCTTTCTCAGCTCCATTCAGCACAATTATATACCCTTTAAATAGCAGATACTCCAAGATGAGCCCTGCCATTAACCCTACAACAATAACCCTCTTTTGTCACCAGTGCAGCCGTATATACAGTTTTAAAGCTAATGGCATAACCATATTAGAGATATATGCACTTCCTTGAATGAATGGCTGTTTTCACAGACTCTAGAAGACAGTAGCCAGATGCTTGAACAAGAAAGGCCATGCTGCTCTGTTCAACCTATGCTGTTACAAGCTATGCAACCTCTTTGGAGTGTCTAAATATTTAGGAATCTGGTACTCTGTAGGATTGTTATTTCTTTGTGCTTGATGTTGTCTTATCAATTGCTATTGTATTCTCTGGTCACTTTTTAGCCTTTTCTCTTGACAGGGAGGATGATAATGTCATCTAAAGATTTTGGCCTTAGTTGGGACTACTATTGAATGAAAAGGCCAGTTCCTCCTTAGCTTTGTGCTGTACGTAACCCTGAGATGATTAGACACAGATGTGTCTTGTCTTTAAAAAAAAAAAATTAAAGGGATTTTTCACATTAAAACATCAAACAAAACCCAAGGAAATTCTACGGAAAAGCCATGTAACTACAACCCTGACCCTGTGACTGGTATAGCTCCAAAATTAGGAAAACTCAGAATTATGTTCCTACAGCGGCTATAGTTCTGAGATCTTGCACATATTCATAACAATAGGATCTTTCATTACATGATCACTCAACACCAGGTAAGCAGATTGCCAAATTCATCATTTTTCGCTGAACAATATAATATAATGCAAAGACACAGCACTTTTCTCACCAGTGCTTCACTTTCATGACCATCAGTGAATAGGAGTTGCATAAATTAGGGTGGCAGGACAGACTCATGCAGTGTATTTGGTTGACAATATATGGTTTATTAAAATAAATGTTCACCCCTTCCACATTGAGACTGAACACACCGGAGAAAATATAAAAATTTCAAGACTAAGTGTACTTATCCTCTCTGCTGTATAAGGTAAATAAATTCTCTCCTCCTTCTCTCTCTCTCAAGCTATGGAAGATCATTCCACCACCCAAATCCCTTCTGCTGAGCACCAGCTTCCTCCTGCCATCACCTGAGTAGGTAGAAAAGTTCATGTCCTCTCTGCTATTGGGCCTCACTTACCTGCTGCATCTCACTGCCTTCTTCACACTGTCTTTCTCCCTCCCTGACCTCAGCTCATACTATGATTTACCTCAACTCCTAGACTGAGTGCACCAGCACCTGTGGGCTGAAGGTCATGCCAGGAGGCTGGGGAAGGCTGGACCTGTTGGGAACATAGGTTGGGGGTGATAGAAGGGTTCTTAGTAGGAATATAGCAGGACAGGTTTCTCACAAGTGTCCCGCTACCATGCACACGTGACAGATGCTAGTTCTGTCACTTAATGCAGTTCTGGAAGGTACCCAAATACTATAGTGATGTGGGCTGTATAAGAACCTGAATAGAATAGAACCTGCTACAAGTCCAGTCACCCAGAAACCATCCCTGCTTCCCAGTGCCTTAACAAACACTTTGGAAACTAGCCAGGCTCCCAGGTATTAAATGTTGCACTATCCAAATGGGTAATACTGATCAGTAAGAAACAATACAGATACACTGTAGATCTGGATCTAAACAGACCCTTTTTCTGTAACTTTAGATGCACAAACTGGATATTTCTGTATATACACTCTCCCAGACCCTTAAAATTCCATCTGCCCTGCAGGGTTTTTCTAGACCACTATAGTGATTTTCATTGAATAGCAGCAGGTTCCTGAAAGAACACTCTAGGATCAGTGTATTATCTCCAGAACCATGTGCTATCATACCCCTGTAAATACAAGGGCACAGTTATTGTGGTGAGGGGAAAGCGGAGGTTTATGGTTCACAGGAAACCTTCACAATGAATTTCCAGACTGAATACAATAAAATGTATTGGTCAAATCCAGACCCATTCATATTTCAAGGGGTTGCAGTTTGACTCTTCCGATCCCCTACAGTTCCGTTTCTGGGATGGATCCAAAGCCACAATGAGACCATTTTCTGCTTCCTGTTGGTAGTCAGCCGAAAAAACTGAAATAAATTGCACGAGATTTTAGCTATATCAAGCCCAAGCCCTAGCCATGGGCTAGCTTCAGATCTGAGCCTGACTTTTGGGCTGAGCAACCCCTCTTGTGCTGGGTAGCTCATGCCACCCTTTCTTTGATCCTCCACAACTTTGCCCAAATCTGGAGGACAATGGGTATTCTAAAGGCTATGACAGGAAGTTTGAGGATTCTACTAGGGGGGAGTTTCCCCCTTTCCCAAGGAGAAATCCCAACTATCAATGAAGTCAATGGAAAGCACATACCATGTTTGCCTGGATGATTGATGAACATGGGGCTTCCACTCTCTTTGACCTAAAATAGGTTAGAAGCTGGACAGTTTTTTTCCACAGCAAGAAAGAGTTTATAAAAAGCCCCAATTCCTAATTCTTTCAGAGCTACAGATTTGGCTTGTGCAAACATTCAAGATTTCTTTGGTTGTTGCTTCTTGCTTCTTGTTGCTACCACACTCCATCAATGCGACCTGCTTTCTCCCCCAGCCTCAGCCATTCCTCTTGATTCACTGGATGGTCATGAAACTTACTAAGTTACATTTAACACTTAAATGTTAAAAACATTGAGTACTCATTGTATGAACTGTCTGGTCAGCAAATCTCAATACCATTCCTTGAGAAGAGAAGGGAAGGGGAGGGAGGCCTACAGAAAGGCTGCACACTTTAAAGAGGGCAGGACTGTATTAAAGCTTTGCTGGAACCCAAACTCTGATCCACTGCTTCAGTGGAGCTCCACACAGACTCAGAAGCCAGCTTGCAAGATTGAAGGATTAAGACCATAGATTGCAAGACCCTTGGAGCAGGAGCCTATATCAAACATGCATTGTAAAGTGCCATCCACCCAATTGCACTAACTAGATACATTAATAGTAATAGCTAATGTGACATCTGCAGTCTGATTTCTGTTGTGACATTTAACTTCATGATAGACAAGCAGACAAGATTTTAATTTTATTGAAGGATTATGGTTTCTAAGCACTACACTAAGCTGGAATTTAATTATAGTAAACATTTGCATTGTTGAGAATGCTGAGGCTGAATAATAATAAATAATGACTTGTGAGTTATGTAGGCCATCCCCCATGAGTGTGCTAAAATCTTTCTCCCACCCCCACTATCATGTATTCAGTGCCACACATGTTAGAGGAATGTTTTTTGAAAATTTTTAAAAATATTATTGGGACCTTTTCTTGTATCTTATCCCTGGCACCCGGTGCCTTAGTTGCCAAGAGTCAAACTGTACAGGGCTCAGAAGAAGAAAAAAATGATAGCGAATAAATGTAAAACACCTGCAAAAATTACCTAGAATTGCGTAATGGCAACAGGCGTATATTGAGTTGCTGAGTATAAGCAGCCAGCCAGTCATAAATAGCATGGGGTGGGTTACAGCACTCTCCCAATGGGCAGTTAAACTCTTTGCTAACATGAGAAAGTTCCCTGGTTTATTTAAAGGTGTGATTTAAAGCCATTTAGGATTTGTTTACACAGCAGCTGGGAGGAGTAACTCCCAGTGCATGTACCTCCCAGCTACTGTGTAGACAAACCTCGCTTTAAACTGGTGCAAAAACCCACATAGACACTCTTTTTTGTTTGTTTGTTTAAACCAGGATTATTTTAGTTTATTTTAAACCAATCAGGAATAAATTAAAGCTAAACTGCAATAAGGCACTCTTCCATTGAAATAAGGAGGTTCATGCAGGGATTTGCACTGATTTAACTAAATTGGTTTCTATACTGATTTAAGGTTGTGACACTCCACAGAGGTACGGAGGGCGCCTCACCACTACCTGGCCTTAGCATGAGGCAGACTTGTTTGTGCCTGCCGTGGGTCAGCTTCCTGAATCCATCAGCCTCCAGCAACACAAGCACTGCCTTCTAGGTCTGAAGGCCTCATGCTCTCTGTGTAGGTGGCAATAGGTACACACAAACCCCCAAGTCCTTGGAACATTCCCTGCAGTGTCAAGCCTGTGATCCACTGAATACGCACAGAGTTACCAGTCAGCTGTTCCCAAAGGAACAGTACACAGTGCTTATAAGTTTCAGCTTAGGACCAGCCCTTTGCTAACATCACAGCACTTAGATATAATTATAGTGAAAACAAGAATAAGTTTACTATCAAAGATTCCAGTAATAGTAAGAATATTGGAAACAGATGGCTACAAAAAAGACAAAATCATAAGATGCTTTCTAGAGACTAAACTTAACTAATAGGTTAACCTCCTGTCTAAAGAAGTTTCATCTCACCCAAAGTTCTCTTCAGCATTTTGATCCTAAGCTGTCTGAGACCTCGCTTTCATGAATGCAAATACACTATCTGTTTACTTCCTAGGTGCAAGGGTATTTTCTTCGCCTTCTAGAAATACCTCCAAAGGTCATTGTCTTTACTCATAGACAGGATAACCCCCTATGGCTTATTTTTTCCTGTGTGCCCCTTTCCTGTTGATTTCACATCACTTTGTTAACATTTGACTTGGTATGTGAACAGGCATCCATTGTGTTAACGTACAGTGCTTAATTTACATCCCAGAGAGAGAGAGAGAGACTCCTCCTACCTCCAGTCTAAGACATGTCACCTTTTGGTAACCAGCTTTTAACTTCATATGTTTAAGAGCATAACTTTCTGCTACAGATACACAGCTCCTTACATAATACCTGTACATATATTTCATAATATATGAATATACATATATGACCAGAATATACATCCCAGAATCAGGAAATTCCTGTAACCCCTCTGCACCCCTTTGTCAGTTAGCATTAAGAGGTTCTTGGGTCAGAAGTTTGAATCATTGCAACTATCTTGTGTAGAAATATCTATGTGATCTTTGGCAAGTCACTTGAACCCTTTCTTCTTCAGTTACCCCAGGTACAAAATGAACCTAGGTACACTGGGCCAGATTTGCAAAGGTAAAGAGGCAAATGGATGCCTTGTAACATTTTCAAATGCACCTGTGCAGGTTAGGCATCTACATACCTTTGCAAATCTGGTTCAATGACTTCATCATGGAATATGACTACAACCTTAAAAAAGAAAGGCTACCATGTATGTCCATAATATATAAATCATGAGATCACCCAGTCCTTCTCTAAGCCAATGTAGCACTAATCACTTCAATATTTTTTCTATTCTAACTTTAAACATCCCAAATGGTGGGGCTTCCAAACCACTTCCCCTGGGGACACTATTCCTCAGCCTAATACACCTCACTATCAGGACATTTTCCCTCCTATTTAGCCTCAATTTCCCTTTTCTTGGTTTCCTCTCATTTCTCCTAGTTACAGCCTAGTGTACCATGTAACAACCACCCGTAGGTGTCATCGCTGGTGGGATTGAACCAGGACCCCCAAGGGAATGTCTACACTATGAAATTAGGTCGAATTTATAGAAGTCAATTTTTTAGAAAGCGATTTTATACAGTTGATTGTGTGTGTCCTCACTAGGCCCATTAAGTCGGCAGAGTGCATCCACGTCCACAGTACCAAGGCTAGCATCGACTTCAGAGCATTGCACTGTGGGTAGCTTTCCCACAGTTCCCGCAGTCTCCATCACCTATTGGAATTCTGGGTTAAGCTCTCAATGCCTGATGGGGCAAAAACACTGTCGCAGGTGGTTTTGAGTACGTCGTCAGTCGCCCCTCCCTCCGTGAAAGCAACGGCAGACAATCGTTTTGTGCCTTTTTTCCATGTGGCGCCATACTGCTTTCAGCAGATGGTGCAGTAGGACTGCTAACCGTCATCATCAAACGACTGCTTCCGCTGCCACTCTGCTCTCCTGATGGTATGAATCCATCTCGCAGGTCCTCTATATGACCGTTGTCATCCACTGCTTCTGCTGGCACTCTGCTCTCCTGCTCTCCTGGTGGTCTCGCAGGGCTGCTTCCGCTGCAAATCTGCTCGTCTGCTCTTGTCTTGCCATACCACGGCAAGCATGTAGCCCACTCAGCTGTTGTGTCCTGGCAGCAGACGGTGCAGTAGGTCTGCAAAACTGGTCATCCAGCCACCGCTTCCTCTGCAACTCTGCTGTCTTGCAGATGCCATACCACGGCAAGCATGGAGCCCGCTCAGATCACCACGGCAGTTATGAGCATTGTAAACACCTTGCACATTATCATGCACTAAATGCAGAACCAGAACCTGCAAAAGCAGGCGAGGAGGCAATGGCAGCACGGTGATGAGAGTGATGAGGACATGGACACAGACTTCTCTCAAAGCATGGGCCCCGGCAATTTGGCCATCCTGGTGGCAATGGGGCAGGCCCATGCCATGGAATGCCGATTCTGGGCCCAGGAAACAAGCACAGACTGGTGGGACCACATAGTGTTGCAGGTCTGGGATGATTCCCAGTGGCTGTGAAACTTTCGCATGCATAAGGGCACTTTCATGGAACTTTATGACTTACTTTCCCTTGCCCTGAAGCGCAAGAATACCAAGATGAGAGCAGCTGCAGCAAGGGACTTACTTTCCAGGCCAGAAAATAACCATTGGGGATGTTGAAATGCCTATAGTTACCCTTCGGGACCCAGTCTACCCCTTAATGCAATGGCTTACGAAGCCATACACAGGCACCCTGGACAGTAGTCAGGCACTGTTTAACTATAGGGTGAGTAAGTGCAGAATGGTGGTAGAATGTGCATTTGGATGTTTAAAAGCGCGCTGGAGCAGTTTACTGACTTGCTTAGACCTCAGCGAAACCAATATTCCCATTGTTATTACTGCTTGCTGTGTGCTCCACAGTATCTGTGAGAGTAAGGGAGAGACGTTTATGGCGGGGTGGGAAGTTGAGGCAAATCACCTGGCCACTGATTATGCACAGCCAGACACCAGGGCGGTTAGAAGAGCACAGCAGGGTGTGCTGCGCATCAGAGAAGCTTTCAAAATCAGTTTCATGGCTGACTAGGCTACTGTTTGACAGTTCTGTTTGTTTCTCCTTGATGAAAACCCGCCCCCTTGGTTCACTCTACTTCCCTGTAAGCCAATCGCCTTCCCCTCCCCACTTTGATCACCACTTGCAGAGGCAATAAAGTAATTGTTGTTTCAAATTCATGCATTCTTTATTAATTCATCACACAAATAGGGGGATAACTGCCAAGGTAGCCCGGGAGGGTGGGGGATGAGGAAAGGACCGGGTGGAGTGGGGGAGGAGGGGAGGAGGAAAGGACAAGGCCACACTGCACTTCAAAACTTATTGAATGCCAGCCTTCTGTTGCTTGGGCAGTGGAGGTGGAGTGGTTGGGTGCCTGGAGGGCCCCCCCCCCCCCGGCGTTCTTGGTCGTCTGGGTGAGGAGGCTATGGAACTTGGGGAGGAGGGCGGTTGATTACACAGGGGCTGCAGTGGCCCTTTCCTGCACTTCAACCATACGCTGGAGCGTATCAGTTTGATCCTCCAGTAGCCTCAGCATTGCATCCTGCCTCCTGTCATCATGCTGCCGCCACCTTTCCTCTTGATCCCGCCACCACTCCTGTTGCTCCCACCACTTGTCCTCTCGCACATCCCTCCTGTCCTCGCGCTCATTTTGTGCTTTCTTGGACTCTGCCATTGTCTGCCTCCACACATTCTGCTGGGCTCTTTCAGTTTGGGTGGACTGCGTGAGCTCAGAGAACATTTCGTCGTGAGTGCATTTTTTTTGCCTTCTTTCTGCACTAGCCTCTGAGACGGAGATGCTAGTCACAGCATTGAAACATTTGCAGCTGCAGGAGGAAAAAGATGGAGATTAAAATTGAAAAAGACACATTGCCCATTTAAAACGAGGGGCTGATGTTTTTGGGTTAACGTGCAGCACAAACCCAACTAACCCCCCCACACACCCAATTCTCTGGGATGATCACTTCACCCCTCCCCCCACCGCGTGGCTAAAAGCGGGCATGATTTCTTTTCAGCCACAGGCAAACAGCCCAGCAGGAACGGCCACCTGAATAAAAGTCCCCTATTTCAACCAGGTAACCATGAATGATCTCACTCTCCTGAGGATAACACAAGGAGATAAAGAACGGATGTTGTTTGAATGCCAGCAAACACCGGGACCACACGCTGCCATGCTTTCTTATGCAATGATTCCAGACTACATGCTACTGGCCTGCCGTGGTAAAGTGTCCTATCATGGAGGACGCAGTAAGGCTGCCCTCCCCACAAACTTTTGCAAAAGGCTTTGGGAGTACCTCCAGGACAGCTTCATTGAGATGTTCCTGGAGGATTTCTGCTCCATCCCCAGACACGTTAACAGACTTTTCCAGTAGCTGTACTGGCCGCGAATGCATCCCAAATCTGCAGGGCAAATTAATCATTAAACACGCTTGCTTTTAAACCGTGTATTATATTTACAAAGGTACACTCACTGGAGGTGCCTTCTCCGGCCTTCAAAATCCGGGAGCCCAGGTTGGGAGTGTGCAGTCTCCAGGGTGATAAACAGTTCCTGGCTGTCGGGCAGAACGGTTTCTCCACTTGCCTGATGTGCGCTATTTTCAACCTCCCTCTCCTCATCATCTTCCTCGTCCCCCAAATCCTTATCCCTGTTGCTTGAGACTCCCTTGCAGGAGTCCACGTACAGGTGTGGGGTTGGTGTAGGGGCACCCCCTAGAATTGCATGCAGCTCATCATAGAAGCGGTATGTCTGGGGCTTTGACCCTGAGCGGGCATTTGCCTCTTGGGTTTTTTGGTAGGCTTGCCTGAGCTCCTTAAGTTTCACACAGCACTGCTGCGGGTCTCTGTGATAGCCTCTGTCCTTCATGCCCTTGGAGATTTTTTCAAATATTTTGGCATTTCATCTTTTGGAACGGAGTTCTGATAGCACGGATTCGTCTCCCCATATAGCGATCAGATCCAGTACCTCCTGTTCGGTTCATGCTGGAGCTCCTTTGCGATTCTGGGACTCCATGGTCACCTCTGCTGATGAGATCTGCATGGTCACCTATGCTGATCAGCTTGCCATGCTGGCCAAACAGGAAATGAAATTCAAAAGTTCACAGGGCTTTTCCTGTCTACCTGGCCAGTGCATCTGAGTTGATAGTGCTGTCCAGAGTGGTCACAATGGAGCACTGTGGGATAGCTCCCGGAGGCCAATACGGTCGAATTGCGTCCACACTAATCCAAATTTGACCAGGCAATGTCGATTTCAGCGCTAATCCCCTCATTGGGGAGGAGTACAGAAATCGATTTTAAGAGCCCATTAAGTAGACAAAAATGGCTTTGTTGTGTGGACGGGTGCAGGGTTAAATCAATCTAACGCTGCTAAATTTGACCTAAACTCGTAGTGTAGACCAGGGCTAAGGCTAAAAGTATGAGACTCTTCCACTTCATTTAATGGACAAGTTTTAGAGTAGCAGCCGTGTTAGTCTGTATCCGCAAAAAGAAAAGGAGTACTTGTGGCACCTTAGAGACTAACAAATTTATTTGAGCATAAGCTTTCATGAGCTACAGCTCATTTCATCAGATGCATACAGTAGAAAATACAGTGGGGAGATGTTATATAGACAGAGAACATGAAACAATGGGTGTTACCATACACACTGTAAGGAGAGTGATCAGGTAAGGTGAGCTAATACCAGCAGGAGAGAAAAAAAACCTTTTGTAGTGATAATCAAGGTGGGCCATTTCCAGCAGTTGACAAGAATGTGTGAGGAACAGTGTGTGTGTGGGGGGGAATAAACATGGGGAAATAGTTTTACTTTGTGTAATGACCCATCCACTCCCAATCTCTATTCAAGCCTAAGTTAATTGTGTCCAGTTTGCAAATTAATTTGAATTCAGCAGTCTCTCACTGGAGTCTGTTTTTGAAGTTTTTTTTGTTGAAGAATTGCCAATTTTAGGTCTGTAATCGAGTGACCAAAGAGATTGAAGTGTTCTCCGACTGGTTTTTGAATGTTATAATTCTTGACGTCTGATTTGTGTCCATTTATTCTTTTACGTAGAGACTGTCCAGTTTGGCCAATGTACATGGCAGAGGGGTATTGCTGGCACATGATGGCATATATCACATTGGTAGATGTGCACGTGAACGAGCCCCTGATGGCGTGGCTAATGTGATTAGGTCCTATGATGGTGTCACTTGAATAAATATGTGGACAGATTTGGCATCGGGCTTTGTTGCAAGGATAGGTTCCTGGGTTAGTGGTTCTGTTGTGTGGTGTGTGGTTGCTGGTGATTATTTGCTTCAGGTTGGGGGGCTGTCTGTAAGCAAGGACTGGCCTGTCTCCCAAGATCTGTGAGAGTGATGGGTCGTCCTTCAGGATAGGTTGTAGATCCTTTATGATGTGTTGGAGAGTTTTAGTCGGGGGTTGAAGCTGATGGCTAGTGGCTAGCCATCACCTTCAGCATATCCCTAATTTGGGACTTGGGAATATTCAGCTGTGCCTAGGGGGCTTAGGAGCCTAAGTCATGTTGATTGTAACGAGACTTCAGATTTTTAAAGTTATTTAAACCCCAATAGGGATTAGGTGTCTAAATACCTTTTAAAATCTGGCTCTATGTCACTCTTGAAAGTGGAACTTTGACTCCTAAATCACTTAGGCACTTCTGAAAATGTTACCTTACTCCTTCTCTTCTCCCGGATGTGATGTCTTTGGCATGTGCAGCCATAGTGCAGACCTATATCTAATTTGATACCCTCTATCAGCCCTTGGCCGGTTTCTGCAGCACCACTTCTCAGGTTTCTTACTTCTCTTAATTGTACATATTTTGGATTCTTTCCCCCGGATGAATTTTTCCAAGCTGAATCTCATTTTGTTATTTAACCCTTCGGTCTCTATGTACTGTTCGTCTGTGTCGGCTGGTGTTTGCAGCTCTTCCCAGTTCAGCATCGTCTGTGAATTTCATTATCATGCTATATTCCCCCCTTCCAGATCACAAACCCAGACCTAACTCTGTACCTGCTGTACCACACAAGAAAGTTCCCCTAAACTACATAAATAGACATAGATAGATAGATTATGTTTGAAAGCCTTTCTATTTACTTTCCTTTTTCCAAAAAAGTCCTACTGGGAGCTACAGTGATGTCATAGCAACTGAGTATGACTATGAGGGAATCTGCTCTGAGGATATTCCAGTAACCACATATTATATATATTTAAAAAGTAAAAGCCTTACTTGGCTTGGGGCTACATTCCGCTATTAGGCTGGTTTACCATAAATCAGAATTAGATCAATGTAATAGCTCAGAAGTAGACTTCAGTGATGTTACTCCCTGATTTATACTGGTGTAACAGAGATCAGAATCTGGCTCTTAGTAAATAAAGGAGGCTTAATCCTAATTTTGTTAGATAGATTATATCTACCTTTTCCTTTCTAGGGTGTTCATCACTGTCATATTTTGGCTGAAATCCATGCATTGCCTAGATTCTCTTTTCCATATTGTCAGACATAGTCACTCTGCTATAAATTCTGAGAAAGCACAACGTTATAGCATCTGATACGTGTGTATTTGGGCGCATGTGTGTGTATGTTAGTGTTTGTGGGTGTGTGAGTGTGCCTGTGTCCCTTATGGCAAGTTTTATAGAAATTAATAAAGAAAAAAATCAATGGGATTCTACAGAAATTATTTAAAAAATAAATAGAGAAAGACAATAGAGAACAACATCCGTTCTATAGGTTGCTTCTAAAACCACCCTATAATAACTCTACGGCAGGAATATAATTGTCTATTAAATTCCATAGAAACCTATAGAAAAGTTATGTTCCATTACATTCTATAGGGCATTTCCATCTGGGGCATGTGTGTAGGTATATGTGCATATCTGCCCACGTGTGTATGTGCATATCTGTTTGTGACTATGCATGTGAGGGGGAAAAGAAAAGATCCACAAACATTCGTACATGTATTGTTATTCCCCACCTACCACAGCTCACACCTACAGCATGTCACCTGTGCATGAAATGCCATGGATATAACCCGAGTAGCTGTCTTAACACACAAATCCTCTCTTGGCTGGGGCCCTGTGCTCTCTGCTTTAACTACTCCAGTGTGAATGCAGAAAAAGAGTGGCAGAAAAATGTAAGCCCTCACCCACTTCCCGTTCCCAAGCCCCCACAGACACACCTCACCCCACCCCCTCAACAATCTATAATGTTCCCTTTCCTGCTAGTCTCAGTACAGTGGGAAAGTCGTTGGGTAATTGGGTCCAGATTGGAGATGTTTAAATATTCATGAGGCTGGCAGGGGACTGGGAGGGGGTGGCTGCCTGGATTGTAGTGGGGGGTGGGGTGGGGAGGTGACTAGTCATTGAGAGCTAGTGAACAATTCTGGGAAAGATACAGAGAGAGAGAGAGAGAGAGAGAGAGAGAGAGAGGGAGGAAGGGAGGGAGGGGGAGAGGGAGAGACAGCCAGCGTGTGCATGTGTGATGAGCAATAGCTGTGGACCTTACAGTTGCAGCTAACTGCCCTGGTGTGTGTGTGTGTGTGTGTGAGAGAGAGAGAAAGAGAGAGAGAGGGAGGGAGGGAGTGGAGAGGGTGGGGGGGAGAGATAAGAGAGAGAGGAGGAAAAAGGAGAGAGGAGAAGGAAAGAAGAAGAAGGAAGGAAGGGGACAATACAATCATGCTGTGCTGTATGAGAAGAACAAAACAGGTAGAGCTGAAAATTTTATACTTCTTTCTGTGGAGAAATTCGCAGGCTGTTGGATGTGTGTGTATGTGTATGGGGGGGGGAGGAATTTTTAACTGCTTCTAAGCAGATGTCTTCTGTGCAATTCTTTAGCATCTTGCAATTGAAGGCTCTTTTCACACCCTTCCTGGTGACTGTCTTTCTAGTGCTGATGATATGGGGAGAGGGTGGCCTATCTTCATGTTTGGGGAGAAACAAGGATCCCCCTCCCTTTTTTTTTTTAACTGTGGGCAGATGCATTGCATAGGGTTTTCTGTCTCTGATCCTGAGGGTGTGGATGTGGAAGGGGGAGGAGGGAAATGTGATGAGAGGTGGCTCTACCTCAAAGATGGGGGAAGCAATTCTTCATCTTTTGCCACAAAAATAAATAAATAAAAAGATACCCAGTGAACCGTGATCCAGGATCAGGATGCCAGCTCTCTGTTGCTCTTTGCTCTGAGAGATGAAAGCTGCTTTAATGTGTCTGTGCATGTGTTTTTGAGATGGCAAGGGGGATAGGTGCATTTAGTTAAAATAGTGTGAACAAAAATAAACTGGTAATTTCTTTCTTTCCTTTTTTTTTGGTTTTAATAATATCAAGTACAATTAATTAATAGCAAAAGTAATTGGCCATGAAGTCGGGGGGGAAACCCAGCCCTCTTTGCAATCCCTTTAATAGTACGACCAGTTAGACAACTGTGCACCAGCTGGTAAAGAGACAGAGGACCACGCCTCTATTAGCTCTGAGCTCCGATGGGATGAGAGAGACGAACGGTATGAACCTGTTGGAAACCAGTTCATTCTCTCTACTGGTACCACATGACTTTCCTTGATGGAAGTGGCAAGAGGGGCGAGGAGACAGCGAATTTTCAACAATAAAACATGACAAGCCAAAAATAATAATGAAATAAAAAAGCTGGCTAGCTCATTCTCCCCCCCACACCCCTTCCATCTCAAACTGTTCACTTGAAAGCCAAAATCTGCTCTCAGTTACCTCAGTTTAACTCCTTTGACTTCAGTTGGAATCACTCCAGATTTGCACCAAAGTAGTCAGGGCAGGATTTGGCCCTTGGTTCATTTCAAAGGTATTATGACAACTTTCTCTATAGGGATAATAACAAAGAGGTGGGATTCCTGCTTGTCTTGTAAATCTTGTCTCAGTCTTATAACTACAGAGCTGCTCCTGGCACCTCCATTATATATACCTTACAGTGTCTATTACTGCAATACTCTACAGTAATTACCCAACCCACTACTGGAAGCTGTAGAGATTTGGACAATTACTGTAGAATACTGTATTTAGTTACAATCAAGATTAAGGTGAATTTCTGTGCCTCAATGTGTGTGCTCCCAAGCCAAGGAGTCATATTGTAGAATAATTGGAAGGGGCAGGCGAATGGGATAGAAAAAGACCCAGCGTTATATATTTTTCCCTATGCAGATTTCAGATGCTCTGCAATTAATGATACAGTCACTAAAACCTGGAGAAGGGTGGGAGGAGGGACACGTTGCAACCAGCCAGCAGAGCACGTTTAGTCGGCCAATGTGGGATGAAAAGAGAGGAGGAGGAAGGCAGACGGAGAGGCAGAATGACAGAGCAGTGGGTGGAGAGGCACAGCAAATTTTAAAATAAAATAGCAGTCTCTGGGGGTTTTTTTGGAGGCAATAAGCTGGGAAGAGCCACAGGGGGTATTTTCACCATATTTTAATAGGCTGGGTTTTAGCACACATGGTTAATACCCAGTTTTACTCATTCTTTAAATCTTTTTATTATTATTATTATTATTATTATTACAACATAACTATAAGCGTATGATACACAGATTACTAGGTCATGCATATACACCCCCCCAAATTCAGTCACCTACCCAGACACACCCCTTCATCCCCCCATACATTCACACACACACATCCAACCCTTCCAGCCTCAATACAACCACACACCTCCACACACAGCCAGACACACCCATTCATACTCCTACACCCATACATGCATTCATACATATTCACACACAAAAAATTGCTATAGTGACTACTGTGTAAAACTTTGGAAAGCAGAGCTGATGATAATCATCCAAAAGAAGCTTTAATTTGGATGGGGAAAAAAGACCTGGGTTTTCAGCCTGCTTTCTTCTCTCCCTGCCCCAACCTATCGCAAATGGAAAGAAATCAGATCAGGTTCTTCATAAGGAAACAGGAGCTTCCTTCCAAAATAAAGACAGCTTTCCTCTTTCAGGGCATTTTTCTGGGGAAGCTCCCGTCAGCCTGCCTTTCTGATTGAAAAAGAGCCAAGTGCTGAAATTACAAATACAGATTCAGAGAAATCTCTTTAAATTCACATATATATATAATTACAGGGGTGGGTGTGTATATGCACACACCTCTAGAGAAAGTGTGCGCACATATACATATATATTTGTGGGTGGAGATGACAATGGAAAAGAACTAAGTAGCTGACTGACTGCACCTGCAAATGAGAGACCTACATGTCTAAATTCTATCATCTGTACCAACTGATTGCACCTGCAAATTTATACCCATAAAATCTGGAGCTAAACAGATGCAAAATGAGAGACTGGGTTGAAGAACCTTTGAAATTTGCTCTAAAGTTTATTTAATACTAACTATTTGGAAATATACTGTGCTATCTACTGTATCTCTTCATAGCCTAGCATGGATGGATAGATAGATAAATAGGAGAGCATTCCATATACCTACACCAGAATGGGTGGACATTATCGGGGCAAGTGCTCAGTACTAGATTGCATGAATGATTAAATGATAACTCACAAGCCGGTTTCCCACTTGTGGGTGAAATGATTTTCATTCATCGCCAGCCATGTTTTATGGCTTTCCCTCCAGTACTATCCTCTGTTCATCACACTTGTGCCTGTGAGAGACTGCAAAGGTTTGAACCCTGCCACACCCATGAAATGAAAGGCAGGAGGAGGAGGAGGAGGCAGACACAGTCTGCATTTCTTTCCTCTTCCACATGAGCAGCATGAATAAACAGGGCTGTATCTATAAAGATGCAGTTTAATGCAATTGGAGAGGAAGCAAGCGTTAGGGGACTGTTCCAGCAATTACAGCCAACCAGGTTGGTGTCTGCTCACACTGGGAGCCACAGAGGTGAAGAGGGAGAGGGAAAAAGAGAGAGAGAGAGAGAGGGAGGAATGAACATCAACCTGAGATTTTATTGCTTCAGGATATTAAAATGTCTCAGACCTCATTTAGAATAACTTAATTATGCCGCATGATGCAGATGCTGCAAAACTTGCAAGGCGTGTTCGTACCTTTAAATGCTAGCACAGAAAGAGAGAAGTATTTTTCCTTCTTAAAAAAGCTTCTGAGCCAGGCTGTCAGTTGATGTCAATTGTTGTAGAGCCACTGACTTCAAAGGAGAGATGTTGATTTATACCAGCTGAGGATCTGGCTCTTGTTTCTTTTGGTAACTGATTTTTGCATGTGAGGTTCATTGCTTAAAGTTCTTATGGCTCCTATTTTCCTTCCTTGGATAGTGTCTGTGGGGATTTCTTCTAAAAATTAGTCTCCACAGAAATACCCGTCCCACTCTTCCCCACCTCATCCTCTGCTGCCTTACTGTGAGAGAAATTGATTTCTCCTAAATCACGTCACGTAACCACTCTGGATGGCACATGTGAGCTACCTTGGGGGATTAATTGCAGGCAGTGCTTCCAGAGGGGAAAATACAACCATAATGCTTTGTGAGAGGGACACCAGTCTACCTGCCAATCTAAGTTTCCTGACACCACTCACAGGTGCATAGAGGCCATAACAGAGCAAAGAGCATTCAGTCATCCCCCATATTCACAGAGGTCTATAGGAGCCATGTCACCTCCTTGTCTGAGGTTGGGAGGGTGTGTTCAGCCTGAAGACTCCTGGTCCCTCAAACTGAGAGGGTGTATACAACAGAGGGCTCTTTCAGCCTCATGCTGAAAGGGTTGGAATCATTTGTGAGCTCCTTCAGCCTCAGAACCCGATGGTGGTGCCTGTCCCACACTGTGGCAGGCTGTATAACCAGAGGCCTCCCACATCTCCTATGATGAGAAGATGTGAATAACCTGAGGGCAACATCTGCATCACCCTGACAGGGTGTAGTGTGTGTAGGTTACACCCGCATGGCTGCCTCTGTCTTACACTGAGTGCACGTGTGCAACCGGAGTCCTTTCTAAGTGAGGGTCTGTGGAACAGGCAGTGTAAAATATGGCGGTTTTGGCTGAGCTGTGCTCAGAAGAGGACCCCAGGTTAAATGTGGTTTTATACCATCTTATTAGAGTAACCTCAGGACTCCTCTAATTGCACAGCTGTCCATGGATCCATGGGGCCATTCGAGGACCTGGAAATAGTCAAACTATGGAGGCATATCAACCATTCTATCTTTCCCCCAGCCCTGCCGCAACATCACCCCGAGATACCCCATGCAGAGGGGTTTCCCAGCCGGCCACAGCTGCAACCTGTAGGCTCCGACTGTCCCATATTGCAAGGGTGTGTATAACCTGTAGGCGCTGCCTGCCCTATATTGTGAGATTGTTTGTAACCTGAGGGCTCTGCCAGCTCCATGCTGCCTGATTCTTTCATTACCTAAGGGCTGAGTGTGTTTCAAGGTAAGAGGCCATGCAGACACAGTTACCAACTTTTACGCGGTAAATAAGCACCCCGACTTTCACAATAAGCCAAAAATCAAGCTAATCCCATTTCAAAACAAGGCCAAAACAAGCCAATCCCTAAGAACCCCAACACTGTATATGACTAGATTCCCCCAGCGTGCTGTCTGGGATTGGGGTGGGCCTGCTGTGCACCCCTGACTCTCTCTCCCCTTCCCCCTGCTTGCCCCTCTTTGCCCCTGCTTGCCGGGACCCGATCAAAAAAAAAAAGAAGCAACAAGCTATAAGCCAAACAAGCAACAAGCTGCAAGCCAAAAACTAGCCAACAAGAAACTCACAGGCCAATTAAGCCAAAAACAAGCCCAATTTCTGCGTTTTTTTCGCGGGTTTGGCATGTCTGCATTCAGTGCCTGAGGACTCTGCCTTCCCCATGCTGAAATGGTGTATAAACTGATGATTACTCTGGTCCCAAACATAGAGAGTGTATGTAACCTGAGGCCTCAGCCTGCTCCGTGCTGGCTGGGTCTGCATAACTTGACTAGCAGTCACTTAGTTCATGGCTTTCCTCCACACTGTATCCCTCTTTAACTCTACCACTGTCCCCTCCTCTCAGTGACTCCCTGCACTTTACATACCTCTGGCTTCCCTTGCATCCCTCTGGGCTTTATCTCTACCTTACCTGGATTTCAGAATGGGTGATGGATCTGGTCATAGGTCCAGGTTGCTGCGGCTGCCACCTCTGCATTAGAGCTTGTTTACTCCATGCTCAGGGATACCTGGGAGTGCGTTGCCTGGTTCTTCCCTTTTCTGTGAGGTTAAGTATCCTCCCCAGGGGATATTTGTCAGACCGTGCACACTTGGGCACCTCTGAGCAGTGAAGTCCCAGTGTGCATATTCTAATGCAGCAGCTGTAGCCCACGACTCAGCATAGAGGATTCCTGACCTGCTGAGTCTGGCAACTAAATCCATTGTTCTGAAGCCACAGTAGGGAAGGCCTGTGTAGGGTGCTGTGTCAGAATGGAGTGGGGTTTTATTGGAGTACAGTGAAGAAGGATTTGGAAACTGAGGCATATTGTGGGATTAAATTTAATTGAACCCAACATCCAACCCCCTTCACCAGCTATCGTCTGAACTCTGATCCTGAAACCCATCCATATTCATTTCATGTTTTACCCCAGGAGTCCTCCTGAACATCGTGGGAGATTATGTGCACTCTCAGGACTCCTGTGGGCTCATGCTGATAACCACAGAGCTCAGTGGTTAATGTACAGAAATAGGCATCAAGAGAACTGGGTTCAGTTCTCAGCTCTGCTGTTTGACTTGAGCCAGGGGCAGGCTGTTTGCCTGTCAGTATCTCTCTGAGAGACAGGGATAATGCTTTCCTACCTCAGAGAAGGCTTCGGAGACTAAATTAGTTAACATTTGTGAAGTGTTTTGAGACCCTGAAATGGAAGGAGCTGTTAACAGGTGAAGGGTTCTGTTCTCCATTCTAGATCGTTTGTGGAGCCCTAAAATATTTATCACCTGCGTGGGTTGCCTGACACAACCCATCTATTGCCCTCTTAATTCAAGGTTTATCAGACTTGTTCTTAGTGTGGGCCACACCTTAAGAGAGCATTGGCATCATGCAGATTTTCCTTCCATTTGCTGTCACACCAACCACCTCCCTTCCCATCTGTGATCATGCAACCGCCATGTAGCAACCTACAGCAATTGCTTGCATGGAAAAACAACATTAAGAAAGTAGTGATGTATTTTTAGCTTCTCGTAGTGCACCAAGGAATTTGTCCTTTTTAAATGAAGTTAAATCACAGTCTCCTTCTGTTCTTCATTTCATCTCCTCTTTCCATCTGCGCTGCTCCCTGCTCTCCCCCTGCTCTCTTGCACATACTTCCCAGATGCTTAGTCCTCCTCCCCAGCTTGTGCACATACTTCCCTGTCATGTGGTCCTCTCTCTTGCCCATGCCTAGTATTCCTCTATTCTGCTTTCCTTCTCCAGTATTCCCTGGGACATTCCTCTCCTAAGGACAGCTGTGGTCACTGATGGCAACTTCTATTTCCTCTCGTCCTCCACTTTACAGCAGCAGCCTGGAGAAAGGCAGCTCAGATAGCTCCTCTGCCTTGTTTCCAGTTGCTTTTACAGGCCTCAAGGTGCATCTTTGCGAGGGTGCCTATAGAAGCAATTGGAAACAGTTACCTCTCAAGGGGGACAGAGTGCTACGCTATGTGAGTTACACCTCCACGTCTGTATATTTCTGCTGCCAGGCAGGGTGATAGCCTCTCCAACCCCTCAATGGTCTCAGCAGTTTCCCATGATGATAGAGGGGTAGTAACTGCAGTTTCTCCCCAGTATATCCCTGATGCTGGTATGGACAATATCTGCAGGCTCCCACTAGCATTATCCCTGTGCTGGGGGCGGAGAGGGGAGGGGAGGACAAATATTCTGAAGTAGTCCCCTATGGCAGGCCAGGGGGTGTGATGCAGAGCAATAACAAGCGCCCTCCCCTCATTTTCCTGCCAAATCTGCTGGGGCCACCTCCACTACTCATCTCACCGTGGTGGTTGCAGAGAGCTCTCTTACTCTCTTGTTGGCCTGAGAGGGGTTCTCTTGAGACTATCCTCCCCGTCTAGGGTTCATTGGGCTAGATTCCTAGAAAGGGAAGCGAGGAGATACTTATCTCCTTTCAAATTATAACCAATAAATGTCAGCCCCATTCATTACTCATCTACTTCTGAATTTCCTTGAATTAATTCCAGTGATAATCGCTGTACATCTCTATTTATAGAAAGCCGACAAGTCTCACAATATTGAACCGTCCTCCCTATAGGAGCTGCCTTTCTCTAGAGGCACAACTCTGGTAATTAATAGTATTAATAGGTACTGAGTCAACCCTGCCCCTGCTCTGAATACCCCTTGAATTTGGGGGGTTATTGGATCTAGACCCAAACTCTGCAGCTGGTTTTATTCTTACCCCTCCATAATAGGTTTAAACCAAAACTCTAGGATCAAGATCCCCTGTACTTTGTGGTTTGGGCCTATCGTTAGTAATCAGTTGTCTCCAGAATTATTTAGAATTTCTTTTATTCAACTACTTAACAAGGTCCTTATCAATAAGCATCTATACCTCACTCTGTCTGATTAAATCTAATCCATTTATTGCATGCTCCAGGCATGTTACAAATTCTCAATGCTATAAATACGGGGGCGAGGGAGGGGAGGGGCTCATTGTCCATTGCCCTGCACCACCTGCAGTCATTTACATCAGTGCAATTGGGCATGAAACATTACCATTCTGATCTGACAGCAGAGAATTAGGCCCAAGATCTCTGTTCTTCTCACTTGCTCTTCCATTCCCCCAACTCCCTCTTAAGGAGTAAATTCTTTTTGAATGATGCATTTTTGTCATTTTCCTTTTATTATTTTATTGCTGGAAAGTGGGGCCTAAAGAAATGAGCTTTGCATTTTGCTCCGGTGGCCATCTGATTAGTGGTTATTTTGATCTCTCGCGGAAGTGAGTTCCACAGTTGTGGTCAGCTGCCGAGAAAGCTCTGTTTTTCTGCTCTCGTTAGTTTCACTGGTGAGACTGACTATTCCTTTGTCCCTGATAAACATGGCTCTTATGGGAGATCACATTCACAGACTGAGAGGTGCTGACATAGGTAGCTCAGACCAGTCCAGGGCAGGGCTTTGAATATGGAAGGAGCTGTTAACAGGTGAAGGGTTCTGTTCTCCATTCTAGATTGTCAGTACCGTAACACTGAACATGCCTTTGTATTCAATAAGGAGACAATGCAGAGTGGAGCACTGGAATGAAGTGCTCTTGGCAACTTGTTTTGTTCAGTAGATGGCCCTCTGCATTCTGAACCAACTGGAGCTTTTTCGGGGTCAGCATTTTCCTTCCTATTTCATTGCACTGCAGTGCTCAAGCCATAGGTTACAAATGCATGGATCACAGTAGCCAAGTTGGAATCTGATGGGATGGGGCAATCTCTAGGTCAGCCAAAGGTGGAAGAGGCTGTTTTGTACAGTCATAGCTATCTGTGTAGGCACTGGCAGTGGGGAGTCCAGAAGAACCCCAAGGCTGCATACCAGCTTGAGACTCTAAGAACAGATGTCCACAGCAGAGGATGATGTTTGGTGGAAGCAAGTCCTTTCAAGGCACCATAACAAACCTATAACAAGTTCTAAATGAAGAAGCAACCGGCCCAACCAGAACCATAGGGTCTGATAAAAAAGCATCCCTTTATAGCCATGGGGCAGCCAGATTAACAACTGGAAGAAAATGATCCCCAATTAACTGAAAGAACATAAAAGAAAGAGTGGCTAGGAAAAACTGCCCTCCGGAACAAAAGAAGAGGTGAAAAGTTAAAGATAATCCTGAGGGAATAAGCAGAACATGCATTGTGCCCAAAAGGCTGCCATCAAAGGTTGAATCTGGATAAATAAGACAGGAAATTCCATTTTATGTGTTAGAACTAGATACATGGCAAAAAGGATCTCCCTATTTCTGTGCCATTGGACCACAGTATGCAGATGAGAAAAGGAAGATAATTATATGTTAGCAACAGTTGAGCCCAAAAAGATTCAAGGAGTTTTGGATCAGAGAACCCCCCTCAAAAAGTGTAGACATAGTCTCTAGATCTTCCTGAACCACATGGCTCTCTAAAACTGGGCTGGGTATCACAAAGAGAATGCACTTTCTTATACTATTTCTTGTGCTTTAGACCGGAGGCCTAGCTGGAAACCTTGTGAAAGGAGCCTGTAACATGGTAACTCAGGGCTTCCTGTCTGGTCAGAACCCAGAAGTGCAGAGGTGGTGCAAAAACAAGTCAAACTAACTTTTTGGAAGTTCTGCCTAAAAAAATTCAGGCTTCAATTTATTAGTAGTAGTATTTATTATTATTTTATTTACTTTATTAATTACTCCATACATGTGCCTGTTGCTTTACAGGGATTGAGCTCTTTGAAGGGACTTAAGGGAGTCTAAATTGAATGTGAATTGGGCTCCTAACTCCCTTAGGCTCCTTTGAAAATCCTAGCAGAGTACCTGCCAATAAGATCTTATGATCCAGTGAGGAAGCCCTTGAAATCTATAAGAGTTGGGCCATTAACTTCAATGGGGGCAGAATCAGGCCTCAGGGCTTTTCTACACATGAAGCTATTCCTGAATATCTCCATGTGTGGACACTTTTATTCCAGAACAAGAATGCCTTGTTCCTGTTTATCTTAACCCACAATAGTTCTGTCACGGAGTGCCTCATGTGGATCATCCTCCATTGGCTGAATTTCATCCTTGATGATTTGTTGTCTCAATTCATTACATTTTTGGTTCCAGAAGCTTTGAAGCTTCAGTTCTCTGTAGTTAACCTCTCTCTAGTGACCAAAAGCCTGTCTTCCAGATAGGGGTGTTTGTTGGGGCAGATACGTGGAACTGCATACTGAGATTTCCTTTTGATCATCCTGGTGGTGGATTATTATAAGGGATTTACCAGCCTGGGAGCTTCCTCGACCTGGCTGATACTTGCTCAGGTTGTTATTTGTAACAGTCATTCAGAAATTCCCATTGGAGTTTTGTGCCCCTCTTGGAAGTGACCTGAGATTCTTAATCCCTTTGGCTCATTAATTGCTTTTGCCCATTATAACACCTCACATTGTGCCTCAGCAGTTTCTGGGAACCTTAAACTAAACATACTAAGACACAGTATAAAAGTAAAGAGGCAGCTGCTTCACTGGATACACGCTCATGTGGCTGGGAGTGTCCTCTCTCATGCTCTGGTTCCTGTGTAAAACCTAGACAGATGTTTCTTCCTCAGTAATTCCAAAATCCTGGCCTAGATGGCGATCTTTACTGAACATCCTAGGTGGGGCTAGCAGTGCTGTCTATAGTTAAGGTTGATTAACACTTTCGATTATAAGATCTTGTTTACAAATGCTTATAATTTTGCCAAAGTTTATGTGTTGGGGCAGAAAATTTCCATGCTGGGTGTCTGCCTCAGGCTGAAATTTTTTTTTTTTTTGTTGAAAATTTCAGTAAAAAATGTTCAGCTGTTTCTGAGAACAAGATTAGAGGACAATGTCTTCTTTTGCCCATGTTAAAAAGTTATTAGACCATTTCTTTGAGAAGTTCTAGCTCCTTTGTGCTTTGTAATGGGGATTTGACATTTTTTCCTGGTGGGTCACACTGAATCTGAAGAATTTTCTTCTACTCTCCCTATGACAGTATGCCCTCATTTGATCAAGTCACAAGGCTCTGAAACGTGCAGTTTGCACATGCTTAGTAGAGGGTTGTTAGAGGCTGGCCGCTAAAATCTACAAATATATCCTCTACAATGCACATTTTTCCAAGTCCAGGCCTGCAGGGCTTTCCCAGCAATTGCTCCCCCTGCTGGCTGCCAGGGGCTGCTTTGGCACTGTAATTGAGATCAAGGGCAAGATCACTGTCTCTCCTGTGCTTTCAGTGCTCCCTCTGCTGGTGGCCTAGCAGCATGGAAGAGAAGGAGGATACAGCCTGACTGGAATGCAGAGGAGGAAGCCAGGGCAAGCAAGGGAAGCTTTGAGGGGAAAGAGACATGGGCAAGCTAGGGATGCAGCCTGGTGAGAAAGGAATAGAGAAGACTAAGAGCAGGTGGATCAGGGACAGCAGGTGACAGGCTGGGGTGGGGGAAGGGTAGAGATAAAATCATGCAGAAAAGAGGACAGGCAGGAGGGCCAGAAGCAAAACTGTGTGTCTGCACACTCCCTTCCTCAATCTGCATTTGAACCCAGAATTCTTGAGTCCCAGTTTTCTTCTTCTGCCTTCAAATAGTTGTGAAACCCACTGAGAAATTGTGTGTCTCATTCCTCCATGATGGTAGTTCCACACAGAGGATAAGAGCCTATTACTGCTACCAGATCAGGTCACCCTGCTGATGACCCATTGAGATTCAATAGGGTTCCACGTAATGGAATTTCTGTTTAGTCTGGGTTTTTAATATTTAATTAATTACTTAATTGTTTATTTATTTACTGTGGGGAAATTACACACAAAATACTGTGTTAAGGATGGACTGCCCTCAGGAATGAGTCAGAGTTGTGTAGCAGAGGAGGCTGTTGTCTGTAGGACCCCTGCCTCATTTGTTGAAGAAATTAGAAGGTTTTGTAATGAATAAGGAAGGAGACTGCAGGAAGGAAAAGAATGGTCTCATGATTAATGCAGTTGAACACTGCCCTGGAGAACTGGATTCTATGCCTGCCTCTACCATATAGTCAATATGTGACTCTAGGGCAAGTATTTAACCAAATTTTCACAGGTGGCCACTAACTGTGTGTTCCTTATTTTCTGGGTGCCCAACTTGAGGCAGGGATAGCATCCAATTCTCCAGGGTGGCATGTGCACAAGGGGTCCAAATTAAGGTTACACGGAATACCTTAATTCTGGTATTTCCTAACTTTTGAGTGCTTGACTTTGCAACTTTAATGTTCTTTTTAGCATAGCTTTTTGTGCATAATTTCCTAAGTTTTCAATGAAGCAAACAGAAAAATTCCATCATGTGTCATCATATTGACACACACACGCCTCATCAACATGGCTGGAACCTTTAGGTTCGCCACACAAACGACTGCCACTTGAGATAATGGAGAAACTGAGAGCAGTAGTAGGACCAGCACTAGAGGGGGATGAGACAATTTCAAAGTGGGTTTCACAGATATTTGCTGACAGTAGAGGAATAGTGAGACTCGGGGATTTGGGGTTCAATTTCAGACTCTGGAGGGAAACTCATTTTAGTACGCACAGGCGCTTCTTCCTATTCTCCCCAAGTTTGACCCCTTCTGCCCTGTCCCTTTCCCAGTTCTATATCTACTCCACCACTAGTTCCTTCTCACAGTTCCATTCTCCTCTCCTACCATGGGCAGCGGGTGAACCTCCCCCCTTTGGGGAGGCTAGCTCCCCAGCCCCCTTCTGCCTGAGGCCCCACCCCTACCCTGCCCCTTTCCCCCTCGCCCTCTGCAGCCCTGAGCCCTTCCGCCCCCACGGCCGGAGGAGGCCTGACCGAACTGTCCCGGTCTGCTGGCCAGCCAGATAACCGACCTGAGCCATGGGCTGGCCTGAACCATCCGTAGCCACTGGCCAGCTTGAGCTCAAAGCTGGCCAGGCTGCTGGCCCTAGCTGAGCCCCTGCTGACTTCAGGGAAGAGGGGGAGTGACGGCGGGGCCTCAGGGCAGAGCATAGGCAGGACTACGGCCTGGATTAGGGGAGGCTTAGCTTCCCCTGGACTATTATACCCGCTGCCCATGTTAGTCATTGCTAGTCTCCACTACTCAGGCTTCTGATCATTGTTTCTGTCTGACTCCCTGTCTCAGCCTGTCCCATTCCCAGTCTCCCCCACACTCCTACTCCCAGTCTCCTGGACAGCATATCCAGTTCTCCCCCTGCTCCTGGCTACTCATCCCAAGTACCCTTGCCCAAGTCCTAGTTCCCTCCTCCACTCCTTCTGTCTCTTTCTCTCTCTCCCACCCTCTGGTCTCCAGTCACCATCCACACCCATGTTTCCCATCCCATCTCTCTACCTGGGTTTCTCATTCTGTCTCACTGTCCTTGCCTTCCCCCAACTACTTATCCCAGTTTCTTTGCCCAGCCAGTCACAGTTCTCCCCTGATTCTCCAACTTCATGTCAGATCTGTCTCCCCTTCCCACACCTTCTTCTCCCTGCCCCACTGGCTCCCAGTCCCAGTCTCCTCCTTGCCCTGTCATTCCCTGTCTCCCCACTCAGATCCTCCTTCCTCCTGACCCACTGGCTAACTGTCTCCCTGTGCCATTTCCATCCCCAGCTCCCCGACCTAGTCTCCTTGCCCACCCAGTCCCAGTCTCGCCTCTTGACAACCTCCAGCCCTAATCTTTGCCTCCCAGATTCCTTGTAGCAATCTACTGGCCCTGCAATGCCCTAGGTCTGGCTCTTTTCCCCTATGCATTTGAATCAGATGGCTTTCTGCTCCATGCTGCCTGGGTGTCAGCAACGGGGGGTGTCATTGAGACAAGAGAATAGACAGGCCTCCTGCTCTCAATTCTAGTGTCCAGTCCTACTCTGGCCTGGAGCACCTGGGAGCAATCATTACAGGGGAAGTCGTCCTGAGCCCCCCCATTCTGGTAGCTCTGGCTTGGAGCATGCCCTGTCACTTGGTGGGGATGGTGCATGAGCAATTTGGTCACATGTAGGAGCTGTTTGGGGGTGGAGCTGTATGCTCACCTGCTCTGTGGGGATGGCACATGTGCAGACTGGGCAGTACTAGGAGCTGGGAGATTCTCAAGCATGCTCGGTGATGGCAGAATCTTCAAAGATTTTAGCTAGGGTTAAGGAAGTCTCAGCTGAGTATGTGTGAATTGCTATTTTTCAAAGGCTCGTAAGTTGGCCCAATTTGGGCAGTTTGTCACAGGGAAGGCAAAAGGCACGTTCTTGACACCAAGGCCACCTGCCTGCCAAATTGCAAGTATCTCCTCCAAAGCATGGAGGCATTAGTGTTTTCCAAAGAAAGGGTCACCAGAATTGGTCACCAGAATTTTGTTCACGCTATAAAATAATGTTTTCCCCCTAGCCTTGTTCTTGAAAATGTCTGAACTGTTTTGGCTGAAATTGTCCAGAATCATTCAGACTGAGGCAGATCCCTGACATGGAAATTGCTGGCAAAGCTTCCACTGACTTTAACTGAAATTGGCCAAGTCTCATAAAGCTCCTGTGGGGTAGGTCACTAGTATTATGCTCCTTTCAGATGAGGAAACAGAGGCACAGAAAGTTGTGGAATTACTTGCCTAAGGACACTCTCCCTGTCTTTATATCTGGCCCCCATCACATTCATGTCTGAGTGGCTCGCAAGAATTAAAATAGAAATGACAATAACAGCCTTTTTCTGTCCTCCAAGCCCATAGAAGAAATAGTATGATTAGTGTAAAGGCTGTTTTTGTTTGTTTTAATTTGTTTGCCTGTTTTCTATTTGTGTGTGCTGATGCGTGGGTGGCATTTGTGTGTGAGAGAGCATTCTTCTGAAGAGCTTACAGAGGGAGGGCTATGGTGGAGAAACGAGAGAGTGGAGAGGTCCCTGGCCATTCTTGCTGTAAGGGGAGTGCATTCCACAGTCTGGGTCCTGTATAAGCTTTGTGTCCTCCGCTCAGGAGCCTGCCATTTTTGGCTGACAGTTTTATGATTGCCTGGGAACACAGCTAAGGGAGAGGCAATCTCTCAGTGACATGGGTCCATTCCATGGGAGGCTCTGAGGTCAGAGACCTCCAATAGGACTCAAGGGAAAGCCATGGCCAAGAGGAGAGCACCAGGGTGGTGTTTTCACAGTGACTCATGTTGCTGAGGAGACTGAATGTTGTGTTTTGTACCAACTAGAGTTTTTTCCAGAATGTGTTGCTTCCTTCTTAGCTAAAATAAGTTGCAGTAATCAATTGTGGAGGTCATGTATGCCAATATTGTGGCTCATAAGATGGGGCACAGTTTTCTGGCCAGTCACAGGTTTCTTTACCACCACAACTATTTGGCCATCCAGTAACACTGAGGAGCACAAAAGGCTTCAAACCAACTTAACTGCTGAAGCCAGATACCCTCAGTAGTGGGGGATGAGAAGACATGTTCTTTGAAGCACTTCCCACTGCCTACCAGAAGAGCAGGCTGCTTACCATGTATATGCTGATTTCAGGCAGGTATTCAGAAAGCCGTGAGATGGTTTGACATAAAGGTGGCGTAGAGCTGGGTGTCATCCACAGAAGAAAGTGTACTACCCCATAATGGACCATGATGGAATCTCATAGGGGAAGTTTCTTCCTTGGTTTACACACTTAGTGGTTGTCTTGTGCCATGAATGAGGGTTTATATCCCTTACAAGTATATCCTAGCTCCTATTTTGCAGAGCTCCCATTACAGTGGGTTGAAATTGTGCGTCAAGTTTGCACTCCCCTGGCTAGTAATAGGTTCCAGGCTCCGCACCCCATCCCCCCATGTCTTGGCTTGGCTTGGAGACTCCTCCTACTGCCTTTGAGGAGGCAGGAATCACACCAAAATGATGCTCAGTGCAAACACTCCTTTTATCAATAACAGTCACCTTGACTGGCAACAGACTGGGTCAGAATCCAAACCGCCCCAGCTGCAGTCTCTGTACGGTGCGAATACGGTGTGCCAAGTCCAGTCTCTGCTGTGTTTGGCATCTGCTGCCGTGGTTCTGGTGGTGGCCTGGACTTCTCTTCAAAAATGTCAGTGTTGGTCAATGATGAGATTAGTCACATGGCTGAAGTCACACAATTGAAGTCACATGCTAGTGCTTCTGACTCACTGATTGAGCTTACCGCTGTGTTTCCCAAAACGTTCATCAGAAGCCATTTGGACTCGTTTTCTTAGAGTGGCTGTAGTAGGGAAAATTTTAGATACTGTTATAACTAGGGGGTCAGACACACTTCATAGCGTGTGTAGGCTGATACTTATTGCAGCCCTCCACATTCTCCCTATAGTCTGTGGTTGGTATCGGCTGTGCCCCCCATTCCCTCCTCCTCCCATACCCAGGCCCCTCCTTCTCTCCCCCATACCAGTGGCTCTGTGTGCAACCCATTCCCACTTCCCGCCATGCCCGCCATTCCTTTCCTTTTCAGGGGCTCTGTGTTCCACCATTCCAGGGTCCCCCACTGTCCCCTCTCCAGGGGTTCTATGTGCCTTGTCTCCCATTTCCCCAGTTCCCAAATTCCTGCTCCTTGACAGGGGCTCTGTGTGGCTTCTCTTCTCCCATTCCCTTCCTCCCACTCTTCGACCCATGATAGGGGCTCTGTATATACCCCTATTTCCTCCTTAACCCACCCCACACAAGGTTTCCCAATCTTCCCGCATTGCAGGGGCTGTATATGAACCTACCTTAGCCTTACCCCCACTTCTCCTTCCCCTCCCATGCCAGGGGCTCTGTCTGACACCCATTCACCCTCTTTTCCCCCATGCTAGAAGATCTGTATGCCCATTTCCCCCTCATCCAATACCAGGGTCCCCCAACTTTCCCCACCCACACCAGGGATTCTGTGTGTCCCATTCTCCTGTCCCCTATTCTCCCCCATGTTCCAGGGGCTGTGTGAAGACCCCCTTTTCACCATCGCCTCACTATTATTCTTCTTTCTCTCTGGATGATAAATCATTCAGGGTGTCCACATGTTAAACTATTAGGAGGATGAGCAGAGTTGAGATGGGGTGTTTGTGACATTGCATTCTATATGACTTTATGAAAATATGCTAATGAGTGTGAATATAATGTAACTGGAATATGCTTCATGCAAAAGGTGTCTTGTAAGGTATCATTACAAAGCTTATAATCTAGTGAGTGTGGTCATCCTATTTCTATAAGTGTATCATTCTTGTATCTGAAACTAGAAATATGAAATATAACTCTGAGGTCCTATTGTAATTATGTGAAGTGTGGGCCATTAATGGTGGCTTGGAATCTTGATCGCTCCCAATAACCAGGACAATGGCTGTAGATGGCTCTGTTTACTTGCAAGCCTTCCTGTGAGTCAGGCTGGGAAGAATGAAGGCTTGGGGTCTCCCAGGACATGTGACCACGTCACCTGATACTAGAATCCATCTTAAACCGTGGTGCTTTTCCATTTAGAAGGAGGGGTGGGGACCCAAAGAGACAAAAGGTTACTGCCTTGTGCCAAAGGGGGTGGAACAAGAACAAAGGGGGCTGGAGTCATGAGAAATCCCCTACCTACCACCTGAGTTGGAACAAGGACTGTACCCGGGGAAAGGATTGGGCCCAGACTAGGAAGGAGTCTAGTTTGTAAAAGGAGGTTATTGGAACATCTCTGAGGGTGAGATTTATCTGTAATCAGTTTCTTAAAGTATTAGGCTTGGGCTTGCATGTTTTTGTTTTATTTTGCTTGGCAACTTATTTTGTTCTGTCTGTTATTACTTGGAACCACTTAAACCCTACTTTTTATATTTAATAAAATCACTTTTTGCTTATTAATTGACCCAGAGTAAGTAATTAAGTCCTGGGGAGCAACAGCTGTGCATATCTCTCTATCAGTGTTATAGAGGGCAAACAATTTATGAGTTTACCCTGTATAAGCTTTATACAGAGTAAAATGGATTTATTTGGGGCTTGGACACCATTGGGAACTGGATATCTGGGTGCTGGACACAGGAGCATTTCTTAAGTTGTTTTCAGTTAAGCCTGCAGCTTTTGGGGGATGTGATTCAGACCTGGATCTGTGTTTGCTGCAGGCTAGCATGTCTGGCTCAAAAAGACAGGGTATTGAAGTCCCAAGCTCCCAGGGAAACGGGTTCAGAGGAGTCTCAGCACATCAGGTGGCAGTTCACAATGGGGTTTCTGTGACCCAACGCATCACAGTGTTGCTATGCTGGAAGGCATTAGTGGGTCCAGTCAAACACTTGTTTGATCTATAGACCACTGCAGAGGTGTTTGAAGATGTGGCTGTGCTAATCAGATGGCCGGAACTCCATCTGCTCCCTATTCCCTCCCCCCACCCCCCGGTTTTCCAATTTTTCCCAAATCGGTAATCTGTTCCTTGATGCGTAGAACATTCCCTGGAAGTTTGAAATGTATTGGATGCAGCATTCAAAAATTATTATGTTAGATACCGCAATACTTACAAACAGTAAAATGCTGTAAAGTTGGGTATAAAGTCTCACAAGCTCTTTCAATCAATAAGTGTGATCCACCCTGGAAAACCTATATTTGAGATTATAACAGAGTATCCCATTACTATTGTTTTATAGTGGAAGTGGACTGCTCAGGGAATCTTAAGCATGCTGTTCTAGTATCAGATCACAAAATGAAGAGGTCTTGTACCAGCAGCAGTCTGAGAAGCAGAGAGAAAAGTATTTTTCCAGAAGATTAAATATTATCAAGGGCTGAAGTTGGACAGGCTGGGTCAGGCCCAGGGACCGCAGCATGGATTCTGAGCAGATGGCCACCTCCCAACTCCAACTCAACAGTTTTGCCC
The DNA here is from genome assembly GCF_965140235.1 of Caretta caretta. Lineage (NCBI taxonomy): Eukaryota > Metazoa > Chordata > Testudines > Cheloniidae > Caretta > Caretta caretta. The sequence continues at coordinate 203,066,086 of NC_134206.1, forward strand.
ACAGACCTCTGTGCTGCCCCAAACTTAATAAACTTAACTGGTAGGGTAACATGTTTATTAGAGCCAAAGGCTGGGGTGTAGGTGGCCCAAAGAGAGGATCTACTGCCAATTTTGGAGGGAAAGGTTCTTCTGCTGTGCTGTTTAAATATAGAAACCGGGAGCCTGCCATTTTAGGATGTGGGGGCCCAGTTACAAAGTGAGTCTGAAGTAGGTTGTTTGGGGCAAACCCTGCTCCTGTGTACACCACAGGAGGATTTACTGTGCCTCAGTGTAGAGGGCGATTTGTGGGGAGCCCAGAGATAGGCTGGAAGAAGAGTGGCATTAGGCAATCCACAATTACATGGATCCACTAGCTGTTTTCCCCCATTAATGGGGAGGACACTGACCATAGAGGCTACAGTAGCCCTGAGGCACTAGTAGCATGGCAGTGCAGCTATGTGTCCACTCCAAACCCTGGAGGGCCTTCTCGGTACACTCTCAGTCTTTCCTTGATGCCAACTACTATGTGCTGTGTCTCCTACTAGGGTTTACCTTGCTGCTCTTTCTGTGCTATGGTTCGAAGCTGTCTCTACTGACAGGGAGACTCACTCTTTGATGCTTTCCCTCCCAGGTCTAGTCCCCTAGTCTCCAAAGTCTTGCACATAAGTCCCTGCACCTCGGCCTGCATTCAGAGTACAAGCATGGCCACTGAACCACCAGACTGTAGACCGTCTTCTAGGTACTTGGCTCCAAGCGCTTCCTGATTTCAGGCACAGCCAAGAGCATTTTCCATCCTGGAATGCACTGAGTACCAAACAGAGGTGACATACAAACACACTGCTCTTTGAGAATTAGTTTCTGGGACCTTTGAGCAGGACAGAAATGGCTAGGAGAAACTGATCACAACTGAATGATTAAGAGAGGCAAGATTTTTAAGGCATTTTGTTTTAAAACAGGAGATAAATTTGGAAATAATAGAAGTAAAATTAGTATTAGATTTAGTTATATGAAGTACAGGCAGGTGCTATTCAGCGTTCCACCTGCCCTCCCTCAAACCTCTGTCAATGCCCCTCGCTCCTGACCTGCAGCATGGGCGTATTATTCCAATTTTACAAATGGGAAATTGAAGCACAGAGAGATTAAGGTCAAAAGTATCCACGAATTTTGAGTGTCCAATTTGAGATGCCTAGGACCTGAATACTTATTATTTTGTAGCACTTCAGAGAACAACTCCCGTAGACTTCAGTTGCAGCTGTGGGCGCTCAGCACTTCTGCAAATCAGACTCCACGGTCTTAAGTCAGGCACCCAGAAAATGAGGAACACACAATTAGTGACCACCTAAGAAAAGTTTGGTTTAGATGACTTGCCCAGCATGACTTAGGAACTCTGCCACAGAGGCAGGGATAGAATTCATTTCTCCAGGGCAACATTCGACTGCCTTAATCATAAAAGCACCATTTCTCTTCCTGCAATCCCTTGCCTCATTCAATACCTTCCAATATAGTCCAGCATGGAGTGTGCTGGTGCACACCTTTCCCACCATTTCCAAGGGCTCTAATACAGCTGGCAGCTGTTTTATTTCCACCTAAGAGGCCTCCCCTGCAACATCTCTGAGCTTCTGGTCTTTTACGAGGACCTCATCAGGACCTGGAAGCTTGTGTCAGTGACCAGGTCTGTAGTGACCACCTAGGGGGAGGATCTCCTATCAGAACCCCAGCCACACAACCCCCTTCACCATGGACTTGTGGTGGAGTCCCCCTTGGTGCGCTGGCGGTTGGTCCTGGCTGGTACCACCAGAATCGGAGACTTCCTGGACTACAATCAGAGGAACTAGGTGAACCTGGCAGTGCTTGGCCAGTGAATGGGATCGTCCAACTCGCCCATCTGCAATTGTGTGCTCCATGACATGAGGGCAGCCTTGCTTCCTGCTTTGTTTTCTTTCTTTGACCAGCTCCTGCGGGAGAGTGCTCCCTGCCCACCTCTCACCCCTATCCCTCTGGAACTCGCCATCGGCCCCTTCCCTACAAGCCTTGCTAGCTGCCCCTAACACACCACCTCCAAACCACTCCCAGAGAACATCTATATGCGCTTGTGCTTCACACCATCCACTTTCTTGTCCTCGTGTCCTGCCCTGACATCAAGTGGTGGGATCTCACCTAAGGAGGGAGAGGAATTGCAGTGGGCCAGTTTATACTCCACACTGGTCCCACAACCGTGGTTATTAGTTGGCAGCTCCTCCATGGAGCCATGAGCATTGGCGTGTGCTGGCCAAACTCCCCCAACACCTGTCCCTTCTGCAGCAAGAGGGAGACTCCGGTGCACATCTATGTAGGGTATGTCAGGTTGCAGCCCCTCTTCTGGCTTCTCCAGAACTTCCTACTGAAGTTTTGGCTGCACTTCTCCCTGCACCTCCTCATATTTGCACACACCATCCATGGCCCCACAAAATCTCAAGACCTCCTCATCAGCCTCCTTCTGGCACTGGCTATCATACTAAGATGGGGAAGGTAGGTGGGAGGTTCTCTGTGACTGTGCAGCCTATCTCTGGTCCCTTATCTGATTACGCCTCTGGGAAGAGTTCCTCTGGGTAGTGTCCACTGGCTCCTGCAATGCCTTTGAGGAACAGTGGGTACTGTCAGAGGCTCTCTGCTTAGTGTCACCCTCTGGATCCCTCATTATTAACCTTTGTCCTCACTTCTGCTCCCAGTTGTTGTTCCCAGTAATCAGTTGTAGCCTGGCTTAATGGCTCCTCCCCCTTCATTGAAGGGGTGGGCCTTTAGTTCTGGACGCAGGCCTAGACCTGCCTCTTCTAGTACTACAAATAGTATACACCTTCCAGCATCATGGAGTGTGCTGGCACATGCCTTCCGGTGCCACCTCTGAGAGCTCTGATGTGACCGGCAGCTCTTCTATTTGCACCCCTCAACCCTGGCCCTTCAGAACTCATCATTGTACCCCAGCCCCACGAGCCTCCCCACCCACCCTCAACACGCCACCTGAGCCAGCTGCATGACATTCAGCCATCTGCTCCAAACCACACCCCAACAACGTCTGCACAAGTTCATGCTTCACATCATCCACTTCCTTGTCCTTGTGTCCCAATCTGATACCAAGCGGTGGGTCCTGTTGCCACCTCTGGAGGGTGGGGAGCTCCAATGGGCCAGTCTGTACTCCACTCTGGTTCCACGACCCACCAGGGCTATTAGCTGGTGGCTCCGCATGGAGCCATGAGCGTGGCCATATATCTGGCATGGTTCGCAGAGTCCGTTGCCACCTGTCCTTTCTGCCGTGAGACGAATGCGTAGAGTGCACCAGGCTGCAGCCCCTCGTCCAGCTCCTCTAGAACCACTTACTGAGGTTCTGGCTGCACTTCTCCCCACACCAGACCAGACACCAGCCTCCTACAAACCTGATTCATTCCCAGAGCACATCTGTTCTGAGCATTTAATGAGGCAGGGGTCTTGTAGACAAAATAGCATGTCGTCATGTAATTAAAGACTGTATCATAATTAGAGCTGGTTGAAAAAACTTCGACGAAAGAGTTTTCTGTCAGAAAATGCAGTTCCATCCTATTCTGACATTTTCTGAATTCCAACATTTTAATTTTTCATTTCAAAACAACTTTTCATTTTGATTTTTTGTAAGTATTATGTACTATAATACAGACAAAAACAAAATGGAATGTTTTGAGGTTGTGAAAACAAAACATTTTGGTTGATCCAAACTATATATATATACCCACACACACACACACACATATATATATATATATATATATATATATATATATATAAAATATTGGAATTTTCTTTCATGGAGAATTTTGAAATGTTCAGGGTTAGTTCCTAATCGAGTCAAAACCAAACTTCAAAATCCTGCACGAGATGGAATTTCCATTCTCTGCACAGCTCTGAGCATAATCCATATGCACGAGGGGCCCAAATTAAAGTTACACAGGCAACCTTAACTCTGGCATTTCCTAACTTCTGAGTGCTTCACTTTGCAGCTGTAATAAAGTTCATTTAACCTAGTTTTTGTGTGTGTGTAATTTTCTAGGTATTAAAAAAATACCAGAAAAAAATCCCAAATTCCATCATGTGGCATCATATTTTCCCACGTGGGTCATTAACAGGGTTGGAACCTTTAAGGCTGTCTACGTGAACACGTAGTTTGTGGCAAATTGGGATGAAAATCTACCCCCTCACTAGCCTGCCAAGCACTAACTCTCCATGTGGATGCCCTAACAGTTCTGCCGTGTGCTTTGATCCACCTCCCTTTGAAGTGAGAGTAGATTAAAGCACGCTAAGAAACTGTTAGTCCATGTGACCAGAGTCCATGTGGACAGTTATTGAGTGGCAGGCTAGATTCACACTCTAGCTTGCCACGAATTAATTCATATAGACAAGCTCTAAAAGCCAACTCCAATCTGCCACTTGAGCTAATAGCATAACTGATAGCAGTAGTATGTTGTCATCCTCTATGGAGACCAGCAACAATACACCTACTTTGCCAGTGAGTTTCATGGACATTTGCCGACAGCAGAGCAACAGAGAGACTCAGGAATCTGGATTCTATTCCAGGCTCTGGTGGGGAGTGTGTTCTGTTGGGCAGATTCTTCTTCCTGTATCCACAAGCTTGACCCCTTCTTTTCCATCCCCTCCAATCTGCCCCAGTCCTGTCTCTTCCCCACCCCTGGCTCTTTATTCCAGTCCAGTTCTTCTCACTTAGCCAGTCTCCACTCCTTAGGCATCTCTTTCCATTCCCAGTCTTTCCCAGCATGTCCTGGTCTCCCCCACACTCACAGTCCCAGTTTACTTGCCAAGCCAATTCCAGTTCCCCTCCCTGATGGCTCCTCACACAATCTCTTTCTCACCCGCTGGCCTCCAGTCAACCCCCTCCGCCCCCCTGCCACACATAGACACCCCGCTCCCTAAACCCACTGGTTCCAAATCCCAGTCTCCCTCTCTGAGCTTCTTATCCAATTTCAACACGTCCCCCATGCCAGGAACTTTGTTCCAGTTTCTTTGTCCAGCCAGTCCAAGTTCTCTCCCTGCATCCTGTGTTCTCATCAGATCTGTTTCCCCTCTTCCATCACCACCTTCTCTTTGCCTCACTGTTCCCAGTCTCCTTGCCCAGACAGTTCCAGTTTCCCCCTACCCCAGTTCCTGTTTCCCCCTCCCTCCTGCCTCTACCTGTCTCCAGTCCCAGGCTCACTGACACGCTCCTTGTCCGAATCTGCTCCCTCTCTTCCACCTCCAGGCTCTAGTCCCCTCTGCAATTGAATCAAGAAGCTTTCTCCTCCATGCTGGAGAGGCACCACAGGAGAAGCGGGTGCCCTGTTCTCCGTTCCAATGCCCGACACCAGCCCAGCGCACAACCAGTGGTGGATTAGTCACTGGACCAATGGGGTCTGTGCCCAGGGACCTGGCCAATTGGGGGGCTGGGTGGGGGGAGCAGGGCAGGCCCCCACACCTTGACCCTGTTCCCCAGCAGGAGTGCTGGGCAGGTGGAGTGGGGCAAGCACCTGTGCCCCAACCTCTTTTCCTGGCAGGGGTGTGGGGAGTGGGGTGGCGACTGCAGGCAGAAGGGGCGGGAGCCCCCCCACCCCCACTTGTCCTGGCCTAGGGCCCCACAAAACCATAATCCGCCTTTGCCTGCAACAGCCCAGATCTGCAGTTGTAGGGGAAGTTCTTGTATCCCTGGGCTGGGTCCAGCATGCCCAGTGCAGAAGGAATCTGGGGAATTTAGCTACAAAGTTCTAACAGTTCTCTAATGAGCATGTGCACGAACGTGTGTGAACTGTGGTTTTTCAGCAGTTTATAATCTGACCACATTTGGACAGATTTTCACAGGAGCTGCAAAAGGCACATCCTTGCCACCAAGGCCACTTCCTCCCACCAAATCTCAAATCCCTTCTCCAAAGCGTGGCGGCACGAGAGCTTCTCAAAAGGTCACCAGATTTTTTTTTAAGGTGGGCAACATCTTTTCCCTTAACCTCATTCTCAGAAACAGCCCAACACTTTTGGCTGAAAATTTTCCAGATGCATTCAGCCTTGAGCCGGACACCTGGGATGGAAAACTTCAGCCTGAACACTTGAAGTTGGGTAAAGTTATAAGCAACTGATTTATGTCTGTAAAGTACTTTGAGAATCTCAGTTGGAAGAGGGCAAAGCAGTGCAGAGGGTTGTTACATTTTCCTTGTGCCTTCAAATCGACAATGGCTTCTGTAACCAACACAAAAAATAAATGAATGCTCATATTAATTCTACAGGGATCAAACTGTTACTTAACTTAAAATATCAACAGGTTTTTTCTCCAAGTTTGCTTTAACTCTTCATAGATACCAGTTATGGTTAGTCAATGTCCAAAACCATTGAGGAAGGTACTTGTTTGAAAGAATGCTAAAAGAGTTTGTGAACACATTCCTTGCTCGCACTGGAACTGATCAAGTGGTACTTGGTGAATTTAGCCCTTTTTCCTGTTTGCTTTCATTATTCATAAGTATTCAGCAAATTGTTTATGCAGACAGATGTCAGGCTATGGATTGCTTGCAAATTGTTCACTGTTAGTAATATTCACTGTTACTGGTGCTTGGTTCGTGACACTCACATGACATTATTTCTGATTATTGAGTGGATAAGAGAATGGTGGATAAAGAATCGCTAACAGGAAGTAACAAATGGTGCACTTTCCTGTGTGAATTTCCAGACAAATAATCATTTGTGTTAAAATGTATGATACTTATGGGATTGATAAGCATATTCATGAACAAACTGGTGGTTATCGAAACATTGGCATACAACTAATAATATGTCCAGGCAATCATTTGACTAGCTCTACTAATTACTTATTCAATTCAGGTTATTTGTCTGGGAACATATTAGGTATTGTTATTCTCTTGGGTTAACAAAATTGGGTTGGTAAGAACCAGCCTTGTCCTGATGCTACCTCTGAGAGCAGAAGTTAGAGCAGGAATTTTTCATTTCTGTTTGGAAACCATCTAGCACATTGTGAGTGCTACCATAATAATGATAACGATAATAGTAATAATACATAAATAAGCCAGGCTGACCTCTGGAGTATGTGAGTGCCTTTTCTTCTGCAAGCTTGTATCCTGCTCATGCAGTTTGTTTTTGTATCTCACACCATCCCATTGGCTTTTCCAGTTGCCATTGCTTGTTTCAATGCTTCATCTCCAGATGTCACCAGGGTAATGTTACCAGGATGTAGTAGTAATAACACCAGTAATAACTCCAACACAGTAAATCATCACAAGCTTGGCCTATCTCACAGTAATCTCCTTCCATCTGGACCTGAAAGCTCAGAGCCATGTGAAAATTAAAGGTAAGAGGACCCTGGTGCAAACAGTTAGTCAGACATATTGGTACCTCAGAAAAATGGTTGACTTCCTTCCACCAGATCTTATTTCATCTAGCCTTGTTGAGCCATCCCCGCGTTTAATGTCCTCAGAAAGCTCCTTAATGTTCTGAATAGCTTTCAGGAGGCTGGACAGCAGACGAGACACAGGGCAGTCAAACTCAGGACTGTCCTGTGACAGTGAGGAGGGATGGTCATCCACCTTATGAATTCTCTGAAATCTTTTCTCTTCAGGTGCTAAGCTAACTTCTTCACCATCTATGGTCACGGTTGCAGCTTCCCTTGCTGCCCTTGAGAGTCAGTTCCACACATTGTTTTTATTTTTAGATACATGGCTAATTATTATTATTATTGTAAATATGGTGTGTTTTGCTATTCATAGAAACTGGGAAGACATTTAGTCATTTCTCAGTAGAACAAATGTGACTTCAGGAACCGAAAAAAGAGCTCTGAGGAGAGGTTACGGTAGCAGGGCATGATCAGTTTGAAGGAGAGAAGACTGATGTGAGAGATGAGGGCTATAGATATATGAAGGGATGTTACCAAGAGGGCAGAGACCAATTGTTCTCACTAGGTACCTAGGACAGAACAAGACAGAACAAGAAGGAATAGACAGGCTTAAGCTGCAGCTGGGTATATTTAGTTCAGCAATGAAATAAGCTGCCACCGGGAGCTGTGGAATCATCATTTCTGGAGAGCCCCAAGACTGAGATGGGATACCCCTCTATCAGGGAGGGTTTAAGAGCAATGAAATCAGTCCTGGATGACCCCAAAAAAGAGTCCATTCCAACCCAAACGTATCTACGATAGTTGTTCACTGACTGTACAGTCTGTGGTGTGAGTCAGTTCTTCACTAGTAGTTGCTCCCAGGTTAATTACTGCAGCTTCTAAATAGTGATGTTCTTGTTCACCCCTCTTGGCACTTTCTCTTCGTGGCTGTGTACTGGATCTCAGGTAGAGAAAGACCCTATTTCCAAACCCCACACCTGTGGCTTAGTCAAGATAAAAACTTGCCCCCACTTCCAAAGTATACTAGAAAGAAATGGAAAAAGTTTCATGCATCGTACCTCCCACACCATTCACTTGTTCCATCTGGAGAACCCCCCTGCCTTGTTTCTTCTGCTAACTCAGCATGAGATGCTGGACAAAGCACCCTAAAGGGACTGTTTTGATGGTGCCTATATACTTCAGTGGTGGGTGGGTTATAAATGCATCAGATGGATCTCTGTCTATCTAATCTATTCGGGAAGAACACATGACAGTAGAACTCACTTTTTGAAGCTACTATAATGCTTGCTGATTGGAGGCTGGACAAAAGCCGGTAGAATTGAGTTGAGGCCTGAGCTGTTCAGAGCCAACTCAAGCCCTGTTTTAATAACAGTTTGGAGGTGGAAGCCCCGTGAGCAAAGAACTGAAAACAGTAGAGAGCAAAGAGGGACTGGGTAGGGAGCTTAGGAGGAACTTCTGGAAGAGTGTAGCAGTGGTAAGAGGTGGGCTGATGTGCACAAGGCCACTGTGAGCCTGAAATGAATATACTTCAGGTCCTTTCACTAGCTGCTTTACTTAATGCCTCCCTTTAGATCTGACTTTGCAGAGCCACCAAAGTGTCCTGTCCCAGCATACACTGCAGATCCAGTTAGCATTTTTGGCAGAGCTGTGTGCTCTGTGCAGGAACAGAATGGGAGCAAGGATGGTTTAAAGCCACATTTGCATTTCCCATATTCCAGGGCCAGCCCTAAGGCTGTTCAAACTCACATTCAACTGACTAGGGCCACAAAGGGTTGTTCCAGCAGCCAAGAATTGACAGAGCTCTGCTGTACTCGGGCCAACCCCTGCTTTCCTCTGGCCATCCCCTCTACATAAAGGGCTATGAGAGGGGCATGACATAACACTGTCACACTGATTCTCTGCCCTCAGGGATTACCCCTGTAGCGGGTAGCCAGGTTCACCAGTTTCCTGGTCCCTTTAAAGCACTGGAGCAGCATAAACTAAGGAGCAACAGAAAATCAAGCCCTGGTTCTCTTGGGTAACCTATGATGGATTCTTTAGTGGGGGGATGTTGCTCTATTTTGGCCCTTACAAAGTCCTTATTGGAGACATAGATCTTACAAACATGCCTCCTCTCAGTGATTTCATACCCTGATGCACTGATAGTCAGGAAAGGGGCTGGAGAGGGCCATCTTGAGTATTGTACTCTACCTTGCCCTGCTACAGCACCTTCCATTTAAGGATCTCAGAGCCCTCCACAAGCATTAAGGAGTCTAGCTTTAGAGTCCCACTATGAGGTAGGATGGGACAGCAGAGGCAGAGAAGAGCAAAGTGACTCTGTCAAGGTCATTCAGGATGTCCATGGCAGAGCCATGAATTAGAGCCTAGGTCTTGTGACTCCAAGTTCTTTACCATAACCATGAAACCATTCTCCGTCCTGATTGGTGAATGCTGGGAGGGAGAAACTGGCTGTGTGATCTTAGGGTTTTCAGGTTAAACTGCTGCAGAACGCAGGAGGAGTTAGCAGAATCAGTTTTGTTCTCATCATCCTGGCTCGGTCTCATCTTGGTTCTTTCAGGAAAGTTCTTGAGAACACGTAACCCTGAATTTACGACTGTGTTCCTCTAGTGTTAATGCAGACACCTGGGGCTAGATCTCGTCATTCCTTTGCCATTAAGTGGAATCTTTAATAACCAGTGTTTGTTTTGTTTCTTTTCTTAATTTTAACCAAAAGCCAGCCTCTGTCATGCGGTGTATGTCTATTCAATTCTATTCTGATAGCTTCTCATACTGCACCAACATCCACAGTATTTGAGTGCCTTTTTCTCTACAGGTTTGTATCCTGCTCAGATGGCTGTTCATATTTTCATCCCATTGGCTTCCCTAGTTGCTGTCATTTGCCTCATTGCCAGACATCACAAAAAGGAATGCCACAAGGATGCGGTTGGTGGGGATGGGAAGGTGCTGAAAGCAAGCCCCTGTGCTATGTGTCCGCTACTAGCAGAGCCAAGGCCGTGTAGGTGAGGTGCTCATTTAGCTTGTGCTTTGTGTCTCCCTGTTAGTAAAGGAATGAGAATTGCTGTGCCCTCTCCAAATTGTTTGGGAGCAACTGGCCACTAGGGACCTACAGGCTCTCCAGTGGAAAAAGAGGGCATTGAAATAAATGGAGCTGCACCCACTTACACCAGCCAATGCTGAATTTAGCCCTGACTCTCCAGCAGCACATGTATGCAGCTGCTTCTCAAACGAAAGTCTCCATTTTATTTGCACCGCTTTTGGGGCAAAAGGTATGTGGGCTCCACTCAAAAACCTTTTCAACTACAGTTCTCCTGTCGGGTGAGCCTTACCCAACAGATTGCAGTCGTGTGTGTCTGTGCATCTTGGGAGCGGGGAGCTTCTCTCTTTGCCACATGATCATGAAATCAGCTAGCAAAGAGAGTAGTCTCCCATTCTTAGCTCTCTTAAAGGGCTACGCTTTCCAATGAGAGAGTTATTGCAGTAGCTCTGCCACTGCTAGCGACCAGGAGCCATGATCACTTACAAATCTAATATCCTGGATACCTCGAGTAGATTTTACTCCCATCGTTCCCCCACACTCTGGTGACCAAGCAGAGAGGATATTTGGGGTCTACAGGCCTCCTTCACTTCCTGGACAGAGTTGAGGAATGGGAAGGTAGCGGGGGCGGGGGGAATATTTTCCCTCCACGTGCAATTAAAAACATCAGAAGTGTAGGCCGAGAGTGATTTCGTAAAAATGGTGGCATATGGGACTCCAGCATCCCAGATGTGCTGCTGCTGGGGAGAAGTCAGATACACCAGAGAGGGTGGTGTCCTGCCCTCCCTGCTCACAGGGACGTCATTCAAGTGCTGTGTTGAGTGAACGCCCTTTCTGCCACCGTGTCTGGAGACCTGCAGGGGAAGCCTTCCACAAGTAGAGCAGGTGCTGGGATCTTCTGGGCCAAGCGATATGCATAAGAGTGTGTGTGAGTGTAGAGCCCGTCTCTGTGTCAGTCCAGGGCCAGCTGGGCACCAGGAGTGAGAGCATGAACCAGGGATGCCAGCTGCCCTATCAGTCCTCAGGAATCTGAACCTAAGCTCTTGAGGCCACTTTGGCACCAGCATCCCGAGCCTGTACCAACAAGGCCAGTCCCTAGTCCACAGGAGCCGGAACCGGTGCCAACTGGGCCAACCAGGCCCCCAGGAGCTAGAAGCTGTGCCAGCTAGGCCAGCCCTGACCAACAGGGAGGCAGGGAGGCAGAGTCTGTACTCAAAGGGTAAGTCTACACTGCAACTGGGAGCGAGCCTCCCAACTCTGGTAGACAGTCTCGTATTAGCTTCACTCAAGCTAGCAAGCTAAAAATAGCTGTGTAGACGTTGCGACTCTGGAGGAGACTTGGGCTAGACACCCAAGCTCAGACCCAAGGTGTCAAGCCTGAGCCACAACATCCACACAGCTACTTTTAGCATGCTAGCTCGAGCCCCGGTAGTGCAAGTCTGTTTACCCAGGCTGGGAGGCTTGCTCCCACCTGCAATACCCAGAGGCTCCCAAAAGAGCCAGGCATGCCCCGTAGGGAACTGGAGTCCATATCAAGGGTGCCAGCCAGGTGCCTCAGGGAGCAGGAATCCGTAAGTGCAAGGCCAACAGGATCTGCTGTAGGATTTGAAAAGCACATGCACATCAACTTTTCAGAGAGAAAATGAGGGTGATCTCTTAGTGAATGAAAGGGGTTCAGATCTGGGGGGGGGGCTATCATAAGCTAAGCAGGCTTGGACCTTGCCTGTATTTGGATGGGAGATGTGCAGGTTGTACCTAGGGGCTGCAGTGTGTGGGGATGGTGCTCTTCTCTATGAGTCAGTACAGACACCCGTGTCCCAGAGAGGTGCTGGGGCATTGTGCTCTTTCAAAAGAGAAGGGAAATTACGGCACCAGCCACGGGGTATAACTAAAGATTCCACATAAGAAAAGAGATGGTAACCTGGGTGTCCTGGCCAAATCTCAGTTTGAGGAACTACAGGGTGCCTCCTTCAGTTCCCCGAGTAATTTTAATTAGATGCAGTGGTATTCTTCACTTCCTGTCTGAAACTGTGGTGTAAGGTTGTTATCCATTGTTAAGTAGCTACTGTGGTTAACCACAGAAGTGGCTGCATTTCAGGCATGGGTGAGGCAGTTTTTGTATCTGTAATGTTTGTAAAGCACTTTGGGATGAAAGGTATTGCAGAAATGTCACCAATTCATTATTATAATTCCCTGTTCCTGAGAGCAGAGAGGAGGGCAGTTATGGATACCACAGTGTTTCTTCCTGCACAATTGCTGTGTCTGAACGAGGTGGTCTTGTTCAGCAGCGCAGTAATGCACAGGAGACACTTGTGTAACCATGAAATTGCTCTCAGCCAGGCTTCAGCTGACACACGAGAAGCATGGTCTGTGTGATGCCCTAGTTGTGTAATAATAATATACTCATGATAATATTCTGCATTTGCAAAGCACTTTTCACCTATAGAGCTCAAGATACTTTACAAAGATAAGTATCACTATATCCGTTTTACAAATGGAGAAACTGAGACACACAGAGAGGAAGAGTCTTGACCGAGGCCCCACCGGGCGTCAGTGGCAGAGCTGGGGATAGTACTCAGGACTCTCACTGCTGCTCTGTCTGCGGGACCACCTTCCTAGTGGTGACTGTCACTGCGGGGGTGCCATGTGTCAGTATGGCCCATCTTGCTTCAGCCCAGACCCACAGCGGTGCTGACAGTCTTCAGCGAGAGGAGGAAGAAAGGATAAGGATTGAATGGGGAATTTCAATAGATACCTCCCAAGCAAACAAACCTCAACCATTGCCCTTTGCTCCTTTCTGGTATGTTCTCCAAAGATCCCCTGGCTCGCTTTTAGCACTGAAAGGGGATAATAAACCTGCTGCTCTGGCCAGTAGTCCTTCCTCTCCCTTTACGGAGCAAGGTCTAACATCTGAGGCCATGGCTACACTAGCGATGTAGCTGTACTGATGTAACTGCACCACTGTACGATCTCTCATATAACTGCTCTGTGCCAGGGGGAGAGAGCTCTCCTATTGACAGAATAAAACCACTGCCGCAAGCAGCAATAGCTATGTCGCTCAGAGAAGCTCTCCCACCGACACAGCATTGTCCACACCTGCGCTTCTGTTGGTGTAAAGTATGTTGCGCTGAGGTGTGTTTTTTCCACACCCCTGAGAGACAGAAGTTATACCAACAAAAGTGGTAATGTAGACATGGCCTGAGACCGTGTGAGAGCTCCTACTGAGCATGCAATGGCTGCAACATATTCCTACACTCTCCCAGCACTCCTTTTATCTAGCTCATTGCAGTCCCTTCGGGATAACCTGGAATAGAAAAGGTTTTATAGATGCTCTAAGTTCGCGTCACTGGGCGGCAGGCTGCCTTCTTTTCCTCTCCCCTGTCTTCCAGGAAGAGAGCCCCATGACTGGCTAGTGCAGTTTGCGACCCATATCTATTGTCTGAAGTGGGGAAGGGAAGGGAGCAGCAATGCCCAAAGCTGCCACACATTAACACATCAGTAGCCAAATCAATATCCTTCCTGACAAGGCTAATCCCCCGGAGGGGCACTGCCGCCAGCCACGCTTGCAGGAATAACCCTGCCGTTGCTGGGGAAATGCTCACATGGGGGTCCCTGCAACCAGTGCATTGCAGATGGCGTTCAGGGCTCAGTGCAGCGAGACTGGGCCTGCCATGGAAAGAGCAGCAAGTGGTGCCTGAGTTGTGGCAGCAATAGTCTTCTGTTCACACAGGTCTGCTTCTGCTGGACCCGTCCAGCTATTCCCTCTCCTCTTTTTCATGGCATCGCTCTCTCTCTCATACATGTCAGAAAAGCATCAGTTACTCTTTTGTCTGTCTGTCTCTCACTCGAGGTCTCTCCATGTGCGTTTCTCAACCTGCCTCTTCCTCTTCTTTCTTTGTCTGTTTCCCATTCTGGCTCTTGATTTTGGCCAGTTTCTCTCTCTCCATCCCTCTCTCTCCTTTTCTCCTCTAATTGTTGTCTCTCATTCCTTTGTTCCTGCCCTTCTCTCTTTCCTTCTTCTTTCATCTCACTTCTTATCTTCTTCCCCTGCAGCTCCCCCTTTTCATTTCTCTGTCCCCCTCTTCCCTGTCCAGCTGCCCGGGGTCCCTTTTCTGTCCCTTGCTGTTTTCAGCCTCGGTGACTCTAATCCTCTTTCAGTCTCAGCTTTGCTCCTGGCGGCTTCTCCAGACAGAAGGCAGAAAGGGTGTGGCACCTGTCTGTGTCTGTGCTGGGAGGGGAGACTCTCCCCCAGGCAGCGGTGGTGGCTGGCGCTGCGGCAGGAGCAGAGAACCAGCTGCATTGGCGGAGCCTGCTCTCTAGCTGTTTCCCAAACCACTGGGAATTAATCTGCGCCTCGCTTTCCCTAATTGCTTGGGATGTTTGTTTGATTTTAACGAACCTGTAAACGCTTTGTGGGAAGATAATTGCCCCTATTTCCAATTATATAAATTAAAAAATAATAATAATAGAGCAAATACAGCCCCATGCTCATACAGCCAAGTGCGGGAGATGCTGGGAGCTGCTCAGCTCCCTCTCTTATCACTAGGCTGAACTGTTTCACCGCAGTGGCATCTCACTGTCTGCAGTGGGCATCCGAGTAAGTTCAGGGTTAACAGGCAGTTTAAAAAGAGGATTGAGGAACCAGATGGTTGGCTGCAGGCCTTTCCTCTCCAGAGCCGTGAATGCAGTGGTACATTCAGAGAGAGGGGAATGGGCAAAAGCAAGTGGGACAGAAATTGCTTCCTTCTTTAAAAAGAGTTCCGGAGAGGTCACAACACCTTGGCCTCCATGGAAGCTCAGTGACTGGCTGCACCATATCTGAAGGAAGCATTAGTCATAGATTAGCGCCTGGCCTCTGGCCCCTGGCCTTGGCTGGAGCTGGAAGCAGGGAAGCCCAGATCTCATGGGGACAGTAGTTCTGAACTGCTGGAAATGAGAATCACCCAATTGCAATGTTTGTGTGGAGCCTCCTTAGTGAGACCCAAAACTAGATAAAGTCATCGAATTTTGAGTTTCCTTACAAAAGTGAAATGCAGGCTAGAATCGCCAGAGTCTGCAGGGATTTATGGTTCGGGGGTTATTAATAATAATCATTTATATTGTGACAGCAACAAAGGGCCTGAATGCACGAAGAACTATACAAACACATAGGAGAACACAGTCTCTGCTCTGAAGCACTGGGAACTCTATAGGCCCAAGTCACAGCGTTTGGATCTGGCTCTGAATTTCCCCAAAGTTTAGTGGTCTCAAGATCCAGGATTTGGTCAGAGCCTTATCTTCAGGTGAAGTCATCTGAAATTCCATTGATCACTCAGCTTGTGAGGGGAAGGGCACAAAGTACATTTAGGATTCCCGGCATCCAGTGAGCTGGCCTTCCTCAGTGCAGGACCGTCTGACGCAATTTAAGACAGGCAGCCACGCTAAGCAAGATGCTGGCTGAGGGCACTGCCTCTCTGGTATTTAATCCCTTCCTTGTTCGGCCACCAAATTATTTTCAGTTGCATATTGCAAATGCACAAAGGGACAAGATAGGCGAGGTAATATCTTTTATTGGACCAACTTCTGTTGGTGAGAGAGAGAGATGCTTTCAAACGTACACAGGGCTCTTCTTCAGGTCTGCCCAAAGGGTCATGCACACTTTCTCCTTGGGCATTTTATGACATTGCGCCAGGAGACCGTTCTCTGATACAACCCATTCTCTTCTGTCCGATGTGAGGGTGCAAGTGTCCCATAGTGAGCACATGCGATTTCTTGGGCATTCTAACAGCCACTGTCCTGTGTTTTATCCAATAGGGAGCATGCACAGTCTCTGGTATTGGCAGTACTTTTAATAAGGTCAGGAAAGCCGGTTGGAAAATGGAAACAACAACAACACAGGAAACTTTGATGAAAATGAAAACAAACAAAAAAATGTTTCATTGAAATTTTCAGTGGAACATTTCAATCTTTTCATCGAAAATCAAATTTTTTTTTGGCCAAATAAAAAAAAAAATCCAGCCCAAAACTGCTGTAAATTGAAATATTTCCAGCCAAAAACTGAAAAGAGTTCAGGTTTTTGGTTTTCCAGCAAAAAAATGAAAATTTTCAAAGAAAGGAGTCACTTTCAATGAACATTTTTGTTTAACTGGCAACCCAATTTTCTGTCAAAAACAGTGTCAAAGGAAAATTTTCATCTAGCCTTGACAATCAGTTAGCCCTGACAATCAGGCATATTTAGGTGCCTTTCTTCACTTACCCAGCGAGACTCTAGGGTTCTTGACATGGGAGGATATAACATTTGACCACCATATTAACAGAAAGACTCACAAACTGAAAGGAGTTCACAGGAGAGAAACAAAATAGATGAGGGGGTTGGAGGGACTGATTTGGGAGTGATTAAGAAGCTAAATATGTCTAGCTGGAGTCAGTAATGGACAGAGGAGAGAACATGATAATCTACAGATGTTAAAGGAGTGTGAACACTTCTATCTGTCTATCAGGGTTGCCCACCTTCCCGGATTGGCCGGGAGTCTCCTGGAATCGGCCTCAATCTCCTGGTGACTATTAAAGGCAATCCGGGAGATTTTAATAGGTCAAAGTCCGGTTAGCAGCGCAGCGGGGCTAAGTCAGGCTCCCTACCTGCCCTGGCTCCGTGCGGCTCCTGGAAGCAGCTGTCATGTTCGGAACCACGGCCAATGGGAGCTGTGGGGGAGGTGCCTTCAGGCAGGGCAGCACACAGAGCCACCCAGCTGCCCCAGTGCCGGTAGCTTCTGGGAGTCACCCAACGGTAAGCGCCACCTGGCCAGAACCTGCACCCCGCACTCCCTCCCACACCCAACCCCTCTGACCCAGCCCTGAGCCCCTTCCTGCACCCAAACTCCCTCTCAGAGCCCATACCCTGCACCCTTTCCCGCACCCCAACCCCCTGCCTCAGCCCTGAGCCCTCTCGCACCCAACTCCCTCCCAGAGCCCGCAACCCATACCCTTTCCTGCACCCCACCCTCTACCTCAGGCTCAGCCCGGAGCGCCCTCCCACACTCCGAACCCCTCGGCCCCACCTAGCTTGACCAGACAGCAAGTGTGAAAAATCGGAACGGGGGTGGGGGGTAATAGGTGCCTATATAAGAAAAAGCCCCAAATATCAGGACTGTCCCTCTAAAATTGGTACATCTGGTCACCCTAGCCCCACCCCCCAGCCCAGAGCCCAAACCCCCTCCCGCACCCCAACCACCTGCCCCAGCCCGGTGAAAGTGGATGAGGGTGGGGGAGAGCGAGCGATGAAGGGAGGGGGGATGGAGTGGGGGCGGGGCCTTGAAGAAGGGGCGGGATATGGGGCGTGGCCTCGGGGGAGGGGCGGGAAAGGGGGTGGGGCAAGATTGTTTGGGTTTGTGTGATTAGACAGCTGGCAAGCCTACTATCTATCTATCTATCTATCTATCTATCTATCTATCTATCTATCTATCTATCTATCTATCACTAACACACTCCATTCTGGGCACCAGAAAAGAGAGGAAGAACGTTCTGACCATGAGATCCATTCGGCTGTAGAATAGTCTCCCAGGGGAAGGGATGGAAGCCTCATTGGTTGGGGCATTTGAGGCTAGATGGGACACCATCATGTTAAAAATACAATAGAGAACTATCTGTCACTGGCCCGGGGGGAGGTGAGCTAGATGAACTAACAGACCTTTTCCCTCTCTAAATTATGTTTTGACCATAATAGCAATACTCACTCTGGAAAAAGGAATCATTCTCGTTTCCACACACTGCAGACGGGTTGAGCAGGGAGGGGCAATCCTCTATCTTGGTGTCTTCACACCATTTAACTGGGTTAAGCAAAGCTGTTCTTGGTGCTAAATTGCTTCCTCACTTCAGAAGGCGTGAAAGTCTTTTCTATCTCTCATGCATTCACGCTTCGCTCCTTCTGCAGAGACAGCTGGTGCAGTCTTTTCTCATGTGCTTCTCTCCTCAGCTGCTGGGTCTCAGACAAATTATCTTGCTTTTCCCATAACACAGCTCCTTCCTTTCTGCCCTTACACTCAGGCGCCAGCTCATCTACCTTTTGGGGCACCACTAATGCCTCCCCCCTATTGGCCTGCAACTCACTGAGTCCCTTTGTCCTTCAAGTCAGAGGTCAGGAGGAATGTGTTTGGCTCCCAAGAGGAAAGGAAGATGGAGAGTTGGGAAGGAAACCAGAGTGAATAGGTATGTGAGAGTTATGGACTTTCCCAGTGGCTGAACAAGAATGGGAAGGAAATGAAGAAGCAATGGCTGACTTGACTGCAAACAACAAAGACAAAGGAAAATCACTCACTTTGAGGGAGAGTCCCTAATGGCACCAAGGCCTACCTTACTGTGTGCTGTAGTCAGGAGTAGGACACATGGAAAACTCCTGGGGAGCTGCCATCAGGAGCCCTCCAAATACCACAAGCAAACAGCTGTCCCTGGACTAGCTTTATGAGTGGCATCCATCCAGATCAATGAGGGAAGTCCCCAGAATATCCCAGTGCAGAGGAGAGACAAGGATAGAATGAGGAAGATTCCCCATTCACATTAGGGCTCTTTACATTTGGCAAGGGAAAGAGGGTATGGAGGAGGGGAGGCTAAAGTGAGAGACACCCTCTCCCAACTTGCAAAAGGGATGCTGACACCATCGGCCTCTGCCACCCTTGCTATGGGTACAGCCTCTGGTCCATTTAATGTTTGTTGTTTTCTCTTCTGGTAATACTTGAAAACTTAATAAACCCAGAACTTCTGGGTAATACACCCTGAATCCAGGGACCAGGGAGCTAGGAACCCTAGCTGTAATGCATACAGTCCAAAGACAAAAAGGAAAGGAAAGGGAGAGTAATGTTTCCAGGTGTGTGATGGAGTTGTCTCTGGGAGTGACAGGTAGGAAAACAGTCCCTTGCAAGCCAGTGTGGGGTAGAGGGGACTCTGGTAGGAGAGGTAGAGAGGTGGCCCCTCCCGGTGTGCCTCAGGTGTGCCCGGTGTGGGGCAGAGGCAGTTCTGGAGTGTCACAAAATGGAGCAGAGGCAAATCAGCCAATGCTCTTAAAAAATGGAGCGATGTGCTCCCTGTCACATACCTCCTTCAGTGGCAGGCTGTGGGGCATTTAAATGGGGCTGGAAGGTCTCGTGGCACCTTCTCCATCCCTAGCAATAATCTTCCCCCTCTACAAGCTTTTGGCCAAGTCAGCTCTGTGAGCAAGAGGGGAAACCTTACTGGGGTCAAGGGCCAATGTATTTTGCATGCCTGGAATTCTTCAGGCTGCTGGCTATTTCCAGCTGATCGACACTCCTCCTATGTTGGGATAATTTATCTTCTTGCCTCCTGCTCCCTAGCTACCTCTGAGAGGGAAACTCTGACAGGAGCTGCCTGCCTGAAAAGGGAAGCCTACCATTTGAGCTTGGGGTGTGTCAGACAGAGGCAGACAGAGATGTGGAACAAGATCATATCTCTGTTCAGAAGACAGACTCTGTGCTGTGTAGATAGAGACAAAGCAGCTTAGCTGTGTGCTTCACGAAGAGCTTTCAAAATCCTGCACACTGTATTCATGCCAAAGTCCCATTGTCTTCAATGGCTATCAATGGACCAGTCAGTATTTCTGACTTTTCCATCACGGTAATGTCTAGGGTTCGGGTTAGGGTTAGAGAACACCTGCTGATGATGTCAATGCATAACTTACACATTTGGTTAGTTTCCACATTGTTTAAATATGTCTACTACTATACAGAATTCACTTTATACGTAAGCATGTGTACAGTACCTAGCACTGTGGGACCTTGATTCCTGATTGGAGCATCTAGGCACTGTCACGGTACAAATAATAATTATTATAATTACTATTAATAATAACAGTAAATAAGAAGCCATGAAAATAGCACTCGAATATCATGAATGTGGACAGACAGAAAGAGAGAGAGATCTCCCTTTTCCCCTGGATTCCTCAGAACCATGTACATGTCCTGGAAGGACTGACTCACCTCTTCATTCTTCCAAGGAAGATAAATTGTGTTCCAGGCCATTCACTGTATATGGGTTATTTCTGACCCAACCTTCATAAGTAAGGTATTGGTTGCAGTGTGTGTAAAACTCAATGATGAAGTTCCAATGCTTCTTTTCCTGACAGCAGAGGTTTTCCTTGGCCAAAATGCCTCCCTGCCCCAGTGGTATATGGAGTGTGACACATGCACCAGTTAGCAGCTGTGTTCCACCCCAGAAGTGGCTGCATTCCAACAGTGCTGCACATACATGGTTTGTGAAGTACTTTGGCATGCTCCAGGAGGAAAGTGATATGGAAATGTAACTTGTTATTCCTCAGTGGCTTCCGGGGTAGATGCTATAGAAATGCAACACTTATTAGTGAGTGGCTCTAGCGATACTACAAATCACAAGAGCCGTGTTTGAACCACTGTGCTCCTGAGCTGGAAGTGGTCTAATTATTATTATTATTATTGGATTCCCCTCCCCACACACTGACCTGAAATCCCTCCCATGCTTTACCTCCTCCCACTCTCTGCCAAAGACCTCCTTTCATTTCACATATGAAATGATACCAAAAGCACATCTGTGTAACACAATTTGCAGCAGTGGACTTTTCATATCTGTGAGCAAATCAAGGCAATGAGGAAATGATGTCATCACAGGAGGGCTAAGAGTGTGATGTCATCTTGAGAGGAGTTCGCTTTAAGTGCTGTCAAGGCAGGCCAGGCTCTGAACTAGAGTTCTCTTTCTAGCCACAGGCCAGATACAGCATGGTCAGCGGCGAAGCAAGCCCTGCAAAATAAACCTCAATCACTGACCTGGAGGGACTCTCCTCTGAGGGGGCGAGAGGAGAGGTCAGTCTCCATGACCTTGGCTAGGACTGCTGATAAGGGAGACAATTAATGTAATTGCATTAGTGGGGGTCACATATTGTAAATAACTGGTTAATGGAGCTGGGCAAATATTGCATAAACAGATGGCATACGCTACCTTCTGTGCGTGTGATGATGATGATCTGGGGGTGCCTAGGGTGGGAAAGGCCAAGTGGAATGGTGGGAAAGGGATTCAGTACTCCATGCAGGGCCCATGTAATATGGTGGTCAGAGGACAGAAGTGGGGAGAACATTAATTAACCCTTTCCTCTTTGTGTGTCCCTTTTGTCTGAGGACTGATGATTCCATCACCTTTTCTGATGAGTGTGGGAGCAGCTGGATGCTGGTGGCTAGATCCTTAACTGTGTTGTGGTTATGTTTGATGCAGCTGGCCTTAAGCCACCCCAGTATCCATTCCCCTGATACTGGGCTGTCAGGGAGTTGACATGGTTCCTAGTCTTGACCCAGCCTGGAGCAGTCACACACAGAGACCTCTCCATCGGCTGGAACACTGTGTGGTGCCTTTGTGCTTTCCTGTCCCTAGTGTGCCTGTGTGGGGATGAGATGGCTCTACGCCAGCTGAGGTTTTTCCCAGACTGTTTGAGGAAGCTTTAAAACCCCTTTGCGCCCAATGGGAGGCTTACATGGGGCTGAAAGGTATGACACTAGGTATCTAATAACACACGGACACAGGCAGCTTTGCAAATGCAGGCACTAGTTTGATGCTCACAGCAGCTGACATAACATGTTAACAGGCTCATAGACTCCATGGTCCTGTTCACACCACGTCACCTGGCAGGCTGGCCTTACCGCTCGCTGAAAGCTTGCAGCGCTGTAGCACCTTGCACCTGAGGCACTTAATGCGCTCTGGAAACATTAGTAAATGTGGATTCACCCTCTCCCAATACAATGGGCATAACTGTACCCATTCAATAGATTTTTGGGGCATAGTCAAACCCCATGGTCACTCTCATATTGATTGGACATGGTCGGCCCTTATGGTCACTCTGAGTGATATAGGTATGGTCACACCCTGTGCAAACTCTCACATGTTCACGGGAGCATCTTCTGTCCCCTGGCTCACTCTCACGTATGGATGTGGGCGTGGTCACTCCCCATGCTCACTTACTTCGATCTGAGTATGGTCACCCCCATGCTCATTCTCTAACCCTGGTATGGTGTGGTCACGCCCTAGGCAAACTCTCACATGTTCACGGGCGCGTCTTCCATCCCTTGGCTCACTCTCACATATGGATGTGGGCGTGGTCAATCCCCATGCTCACTTGCACTCACTGATGTGGGTGTGGTCACCCTCATACATTGATGTAAGCACAGTCCATCCCCTCATTGACTCTCACATAGATGTGGGCGTGGCAAGTCACCCAGCTCACTCACATGCGGTGGGCGTGGGTTACTCCCCAGACTCACTTGTTGCTGTGGGTGTGGTCAGACCGTGTGTGAGTGGTTACGCCAAATGCTCACTCTCACACATTGGTATGAACATGCTTACTCCTGCTCAAAAACTGATGTAGGTGTGGTGAGTCCCCACACTATTCTTACACATGGGTGGGGGTTGGGGTCAGTCCCCTCACTCACTCTGACGTATATGTGGGTGTGGTCAGTCTGTGTGCTCTCTCATTGACTTAGCTGTGGATGTGGTCGCTCCCCATGCTCACTCACACACACTGATGTGGGTACGGTTGCTCCCAACCTTCACCGTCATATTGATGTGGCATGGCCACTTCCCAGGCACACTCTCACTGAGGTGGGTGCGATCAGTCCGCATTCGCACTCACCTTGGTGTCAGCATGGTTACTCCCCATGTTCACTCTCACACACTGGCATGGGTCTAGTCACCCAGTGCTTACCATCACACGTTGATGTGGGTGTGGTCATTTCCCACATTCATGTTCACTACTCAGTGTGGGCATGGTCAGTCCTAGCCTCATTCTCACATTAATGTGGACATGGTTAGAGCCCTGTGGGGATACAAAATTTGTATCTGCATCCGATCTGTGATCTGCAAAAATGGTCTGTGAATGTCCACAACTGCATCTGTTCATATTGGTGTGGGTGTGGTCCGTCCCCATGCTCACTAGCACACAGTGTGGGTGTGGACCTTCCCCATGCTCACGTGCACATGTTGGTGCAGGTGCAGTTACTTCCCACACTCACTCTGGCCTGGTTTACACCTAAAACTTAGAGAGACAAGGTGGGTGAGGTATCTTTTTATTGGACCAACTGCTGTTGGTGAGAGAGAAAAGCTGTGTGTGACTTGAAAGCTTGTTTCTCTCACCAATAGAAGTTGGTCCAATGAAAAATAATATCTAAGTCATGTCAGTTCCAGGTGATCTAAAACTTAAGTCAACCTAGCTGCATCGCTCAGGGCTGTGAAAAATTTATGTCCGGTGCAATGTAGTTAGGTTGACCTAACCCACTCCTGTAGATGCAGGTAGGTTGATGGACGAATGTGCAGCGGTAGGGATTTGTGGTGTGGACATATGCTCTGACACAGTGATGTTGTATGGGCAGTCCCCGCATTTATTCGCTCACAATTGATGTGGGTGTGGTCACTTCTCATGCTCACTCTCACATTGATGTGGATAACATTGATGTATGTGCTCAAGCAGTGCTCACTGTCACATATTCATGTGGGCGTGGCCGCACCCCATACTCACTCTCACACATTCATGTAGGTGCAATTTGTCTGCATGCTCATTCTCATGCACTGATGTACCTTTGTGTTGACCTAGCTCCATCTACACTGGGGTTTAAGTCGGCACAGGTGGCCCTCATGGATATGGAATTTTCACACCTCTGAGCTCTGTAGCTATGTCGACCTAAGCTTTAAGTGTAGCCCAGGTCCTGGTGTTTGAAGACGTGTGTTGACAGTGTAGAGGCCATTGCATTACCAGTTTCCCTCTGCTCTTTAATAGCTCTTTTGATAACTACTGGATTGGAATATTGATGGAAAAGTATCCCCTTGTCAATATGCAGTTGAGCTGTTACATACTCAAGTGCTGGTAAATTATCAATAGAAGTACAGTACATATCATAGAGTGAAAGGAGCCATTAAAGGGTAAAATCTACCCTGTTCATGAGACCAGCATGAGGCCTGTATGGCATTGTACTGCTTCTTAAGGCTTCAACATGGGAATTACGACGTAAGTGGTATATGTGGCCCTCTGCTCAGGGGGAATTAATAGAGATACCAATTATCTTGTAACACTGGATGAATTATCACTATCTACTTATTTTCCTTTCAATGAACCTGGCTTTGAAAGCACAAGAAGATGAGAATGGGGGCAAGAGAGGGTGGTTGTAGATGGGGTATTTGCGAGGCATATATTGTGTGAGCGGGCGTATTTGTCAGTCTGTGTGTCATCTGTGGTGGAGCATCCCGCAGTATAACCCTTCAGTGGGATTCCCCCAGGGCAAAAGACACCAGTGACACTGAACTCAACAGTGCTAGCACCAAGGCCTTACACAACGCTACCCTGAAAGCAGTGTGGGTTGTTTTTTTAGGGTGGAGGGGTGGTGGATTTGAAGAGTCAGTAAAAATAAATAGAGCATGAACATTTCTAAACCGATAGCAAATATCTGGTGAATATCACAAATTAACAGGGGGGAAAACATCACATGAAATTAAAGAGAGGCAAACAAGTTAGCTCAGGTCCTCCGCGGCAGCCAAAGAGCACTCGGCACCGCTGATTGGCTGAAAAAGTGGCTTTGAATCACCTTTGCATAACTCCAGGGGACACTCTTGTGGCCAGGTATTGTCAGGGTGTTGGGATATCCCCACCCCGCTTTTTCCCTGGCCATGCCCCTGTGCTTAGGTCGGGGCGGGGGGGTGGTTCTGGAGCCACGGCAGGTGTTGTATATAGCGCTAGTCACCGCATTTTTATCAACAAGGTTTTTCAATGGAAAAAAATGACTTTTTGAACAATACACAGCGATTTACATGTTCTGATTTTCCAGTGAAATGATTCAAAATAAGAAAAAAATCAGTTTGAATCTAACTGAGTCTAAACAAAAAAAGGTTTTTCTTCTCCATCTAAAAAAACCCCAAATAAATTAGGAAACCCTCACTAAAAGGTGCTTCACATCAAATCAAAATCCTTTTTATTGGTTTCAAATCAGTTCCAAACGAACGTTTGTTTCAAATCATTCCATCAAACAATGGGGACATCTTGGGGGAAAATGTCAAGGGAAATGCAAGTTTATTTCACTGGCTATTTTCCACAGAAAATAATTCAACATTTTTGCACAGCCTTAGCTGGATACCACTGAAAAAGCCTCCTGTGTAGGGGAGAACCTCGTGAGCCTGAATCCACCACGTTAAAACAACTTTGTTCTGGGGTCTGGTGTGAAGGTGCTAAATTGAAGGACAGGATCTGGCCCGCTGTACAAAGGGAATATGCAGAATAACACACACACACACACGCAAATAAACAACAGTATGGTAGTTTTGCCACACTGCGGCCACATGAGGATAAGAGCATGTGCTCTACTCTTGACAGGCCTTGCCCAGCCTAGTGAAGGGTGGGTGAGATGCCATCAATGAAACGAGCTTTCACTACCTGTGGGAAATTCTTTATCTGACTCCTTTCCCCCCTCCCCACCCTTTCTCCTTAAAGGTTGAAAAAAATGATGATGTTGACCAAAAGATTGAGCAAGATGGCATCAAACCAGAAGATAAAGCTCATAAGGCAGCCACCAAAATCCAGGCCAGCTTCCGCGGACACATAACAAGGAAAAAGCTCAAGGGGGAGAAGAAGGGAGATATCCAAGCAGCCGATGCTGAGGCTGCTGAGAAGAAGGAAGAGGCTGCGTCTGATGGTGTGGCAGAGAACAAAGAGAGCGACGCTCCTGCTGCCACAGAAGCTGCTCCGTCTGACAGCGCCCCGCCTGCAGAGGGCTGCAAAGATGGCAGCGCTCCCTCGGAGGAGAAGCAGGGGGAAGGCACTGCTGACGCTGGCTCAGAGCAGCCAGCCCCGCAGGCAGCCACTCCTGCCTCCTCCTCAGAGGAGAAGCCCACTCCCACTGCCACTGAAACGGAAAGTGCCACTAAAGCTTCCACTGATAACTCGCCGTCCTTGAAGGCTGACGAAGCCCAAGACAAAGAGGAGCCTAAACAAGCCGATGTGCCTGCTGCTGTCACCACCACTGCTGCAGAGGATGCTACTGCCAAGGCAACAGCGCAAACGGAGACGGCGGAGAGCAGCCAAACCGAAGAGAAGACAGGTAAGTGGATGTCAGGGAGCAGGGCTCTCTCTAAATGGCCGGGGAGGAGACGGACTCCAGTGTAGGGAATCTTTTTAGTGTAACAAGAGTCTGAATCCAGATCTATGGTGAAAGCAGCCTGTGAAGGGATTTTTTTTTAACCTCATTTACCTTGGGCCTGCCCAGAGACAACCCCCTGAATTCATGTCCTCAACTTTGAGTCTTTTAGGGCCTGGTTCTCCACTGTTTTGCCCTTTGTGTCAACATTTACACCTGTGCAAAGTGGGTGTAAAATGCCATCACTGGTGTGAGCAACCAGACAATATTGATTTGGTAAAATTTTACACCCACTCTGCACTCACTTGGCACAGGTGTAACATCCCTTTCATTTGGATGTTATCATCCCCTTTAATAGTGAGGACATACATGCACCAACTCCACTGTAATGACCAGAAGTAAGTAATTTATTACAGCAGATATTGATTTGATTATTTTCACCTATTTTGTTCGCCAGTTGTCAGTGAACTGTTTACAATATTCTTGCATCTAATCCAGAGGTGGGCAAACTACGGCCTGCGGGCCAGACCATACTGCCCAGCCCTTGAGCTCCCGGCTGGGGAAGCTAGTACCTGCCCCCTCTCCTGCTGTCCCCCCTCCTCGCACATGCTGGGCGGTGGGGCTGCGAGCTCCTGCCAGGCAGAGTGCCTGCAAAAGCCGCCAGCTTGCCCCAGTGCTCTAGTGCGCGGCTGTGTGGCTGGCTCTGGCCGGTCGGCACGGCTGCCAGTCCTAGTGCTCTGAGCAGCATGGTAAGGGGGTGGAGAGCAGGGCGGTTGGATAAGGGGCAGGGGGTTCCGGGGGGCAGTCAGAGGACAGGGAGCAGTGGGCAGTTGGATAGGAGTGGGAGTCCTGGGGGGCCTGTCAGGGGGTGGGGGTGTGGATAGGGGTCGGGGCAGTCAGGGGACAGGGAGCAGTGGGGGGTTGGATAGGGGGTGGGGTCCCGGGGGGGCGGTTAGGGGTGGGGGTCCCAGGAGGGGGTGGTCAGGGGACAAGGAGCAGGCTGGGGGGGTTGGATGGGTCAGAGGTTCTGAGGGGGGCAGTCAGGCAGCGGGAAGTGGTAGCAGGCAGGGCCCAGGCTGTTTGGGGAGGCACAGCCTTCCCTACCCAGCCCTCCATACAGTTTCAGAACCCCGATGTGGCCCTCGGGCCAAAAAGTTTGCCCACCCCTGATCTAATCGGTATTCTAAATTATTTGCAAATTTCTTCAGTAAATGTTTCTTGGCCTGCAGATCAATGGAACTGTGATCATTACAACTGAATATACAATTTACAGTTCACGGTCTAACATAAGTAAATAGCTTAGCTTGCCAACACAGTGAGTTGTAAATTTCACCATTGAATATACACTTTTTAAAATTAGTTTTCAGTGAATATTTGAATATTCATGCACAACATTTGCTTCTTATTCATATTCATTCGATATTCTTGCTAGCGAAACTCAAGCTCTCGAGTATTTTCAGAAACCAAAGGCAGAAGGTTTGTGACCATGGACAAATCAAAATTCCCATTGGAATGCTAATGAATATTGGTAACAAAATCTCCTTTCCCACTATTTGATCAGCTTTGCCAGTCACAAACTCACACAACTGGTGTGTCCGAGGATCACAGAAGTTAGAGAGTGGGAAAAAAGATACAATATGTCTTTTTATCCATTTCCCTGATGTGGGATTGTTCCCTGCAATATGTGTTTAGGCGTGGCAGAATTTGATTTTTATTTTTTTATAATTTTGACGGCCAATATCCATGTTTATTTGTAAGCCTTTTTCAATTTTTATTAATTTAAATGTTCACAGTTGTGGGAAATTATGTGTGGGTGGGTGGGTCAGATAATTATTTAATGATGGTAGATACGGAGATTCAAAACGTTAAGGCTTTATAACCATTAAAACACTAATTGTCAACATCACATGCCAAAATATACAAAGCAAAGAGCCTTAAATCAAACTTTGAGTTCTCAAGTGGCATTTTGCTTATTCTGCCTATCTGTCATATTTTATGATTATTGATGGAAATATTTTTTCATCTGTTTGTTTGCATAAGGTGAAATCGACGTTTTCTAATCCTTCCAAGTCTAAATACGTTCCACAGTACTTTGCCTAGTCTAGTTGCGAAGGGCTTTCACTACAATAGGGCTACCTCAAGGGAGCTTCCAGCGTTTCCTAGCTCTCATGGCTAGGAAATGTTCCCTGATACATAGCCTACATTTTTCTTTTCCTAATTCCATCCTATCACTCCCCGGTGTCCCTCTAAACAATGCTTCCCCTTCCTTGGCGTTTACTCCCTTCCTAGACTCAGAGACAGTGACCATGTCCCTGCAGTCATCGTTTAGTTATGCATTATCCTGCCAACTCCCAGCAGTGCTGTGGAGGCTTGGTCATCCATGAAAGAACGAGGACTACTAAAACATCTGTCACTCCAGCACTCTGCCAGTCCAGGAACCGATCTCTCCAGCTTTTCACAAAATCTCCTCTTTCAGCTCTATCAGGCTGTTTCTCCCTGAAGTCATTCTCTTGGCTTTCAAAGTTCATCTTTTATCATGTCTGTGGTCGAAGACTAGCACAGACCTATGCAGTGTGAGGCTGCCAAAAATAAATAAATCAAACTGGCTACTGGCCAGCATCATTGGTTGGCTCATTGCCGTGGCACGCTTGGCTGCTACTCCTATGAAGCGTAAGTGCAGGTCATTCTACATCTGTGTGGTGTTATTCATTTGGGTAGAATTTTGCTACACTTGTCACGTCATCTATGGGTATGTTCCTGGCGTACCACTAGCAGTGGATGAGGACATTTGACCTACATCCTTGGGAGATCGTTTGCCTCTGCATCTGAGTGAAAGAAAGAAAAGGAGGGACAGAATGAATGAATGAATGAGTTAATCAATTAACCAAATTGCATTACCTGTAGTGCTTAAAATTAAACATTTCTGCAGTGGACTGGAAGTGGGGCAGCTCCTCCAGAACAGTATTTACTCCACTAACACACTCATCATCCCCCAACTGTTCAACCCTAGATACTCTATTAATCTTGTCTTTTAGGTAACTGCTTTGGAAACTGACTTTAACCAAGCAATCCTGTGTCCGGTATTAATTTACTTGGTGCCTCAGGGCTGAATTTTTATTATAAAGCACCTTCTAAATAATTCTGATTAGGGCTGCTGGACCATGAAGCAAAGATGTGGGGCTCTACCCAGGATAAAGCATGAATGAGACACAGGTCCAAATTCAGAGGCTGACCTAAGTTAGAATCCTAGTTGCTCTTCTAGACCCCCTCACACCCACTTCCCTGTGAGTAGATTTACGTTGATGTCACTTACAAGCTGAGGAGCTGGGAGAAGATGTAAGTTAAGATAGGCCTACTTAAATTTACACTTCCTCACACTCTCCTGTTTGTTGCTTTTCTTGCCACATTCCTGGCTTCTGGCCCATTAAAAACTCTGTCCTACTCAGTGGGACAAAGTCAGGAGGGAAGTGTAAGGAGTATGTACGTTACATATTGGTAAGGAGGTGCATGTCTAAGGCCTAGTCTATACTACAAAGTTAGGTCAACATAAGCCGCCTTGCATTCACCTATATGTGCATGTGTCTGCACTCAGATTTGTCTCCTGGTGATGTAAGTGCCTGTTACAATGACGCAGTAAAACCGCTTCCTCAAACCGCATGGAACCATTGTCAATCTAGTGAGGTCAATGCAGTGCAAGTGTAGACACCTGTGTCGACCCTAACAGTCCTCCATAATCCCAATTCCTTGAGACAGTGATCGCTTTGGTCACAATTTTAAACTCCGCTGTCCAAGGGTCATAGAGACCAGAAGCCACCCACTACCCTCACCCATTAAAGCCCCCTGCATATTTTTGAAGTGCCTTTTCCTGATTGCCCACCTCGTAAGTACAGCAACCGGCTCACCTTTGTTGAGTGCAACAGGTGCCCAACGAACCATGCCGGCTCCATGAACACTGAGAGGTACTGGATGCGCTATTGCCTGGACTACACCGGGAGTACTGGGTCTCCTGGGCCTGTTGGGAGAAGAGGCTGTAAAGCACAACTATGGACCACCCATAGAAATGTGGACATCTATGAGCAGAATGCAGGGGGATACAGGGAAAGGGATACAACAGGGATCAGCAGAAGGAATTTTGCCAGGGATACCACAAGGCCAGGGAATGCAATAGATCTGGTGCTGCACTGCAGACCTGTTGCTTCTACAATGAACTGCATGCCGTACTTGGCAGAGCCTCCATGGGCACCCAGCAGAACACTGTGGAACCTCGGAGAAGCCCAAGACAGTGACCGTTGCTGTGAAGAGTGAGGAGGAGGAGGAGGGAGATGTGGCTGGGAACTCCAGCCATGCTGGGAACCCGGAGCCGTTTGAAATTCTCCCACACTGTAGCCAGTCCCGCCAAGCAAGTGCGGGTGAGCCTGATGAAGCGGACGGGAACTCAGGTAAGTGTGTGCATGCATTTTTCCTTAAAATGTTGACATTTAAAGAGGGCGCCCGGCCCATCCCCAAGTTACTAAGACACAGGTATCTACTTTTCATTGTTTTACTCATATGAAAAGAGGTAGCGGTACAATAAACAGAGGTAGAGTTGACATCTGCTTTTCGTACCCCTATTGGACTAGGTGGCAGGGTGAGTGTGTTCATGCGGAGCTCTTTGTTTAGGTATATAGGCATGTCTCTTAGATCCTCCTGAGAGGTCTCCATGAAACTTGCATGGAGGTACTTTGTATTCCTCTCCTGAAGGTTTCTAGGGATGGCGGCCTTATTTCTTCCTCCGTGGTAGGACACGTTCCCACGCCACTCCGCAGTGAGTTCAGCTGCAGTACACAGGCTAGCAGCATACAGACCCAGGTGGCTTAGGGATGCCAGCAGCAACTGTGCTCTCTGTGCCTTTGTGACCATCAGGAGTAAGATACTAGCTGTGGAAAATGGTGCCAATATCCAGTGCCATTGTCTTATACTCATGCCCGTGAATAGGGACTGAAATGTCATAGCTTCATGCAACAGAAAATCCTTCCCCACGTCCATCGCCCCTGGTGGGCCACACTCACTCTGGCTGGGGCTGGAGAGCCGTGCTGTGCAGAGGAGCTCCAAAGCTGAAGTGTCAATAAGTATTTCTCATTAAAAGTGTTTGTGGGAATCAGGGAAGGGTGTTTTGAAATTTATCTTTCCCTTTCCCATGAGGTTGTAATTCCAATGGTACATCTGTCTGTTTTTATCAGCAGCTTCTGGCATGGCGGCCCCGAGGGAGGCCCCCACCACACCCGCCGAATGCCTGGCCCCGATGAGCAGGAAAAAGAAGAGGACTAAGGAGAACATGTTCAGCAAGTTCCTGCAAGCTGTGCTGCATCAGCCCATGAGCCTGGAAGGTCAATATGATTGACAGTCTGGAGGAAGACAGAGAGGAAAGGAAAAAGGTCCAGGAGTCTCAAGAGGTGTAAGAGCAGGAAATACACCAGGACATAATGAGTCTTTTCAGGCAGCAAACCCAAATGCTGCAGACCTGACTGACCTACAGCTCCCAAAATCCTGGACTCTCCACTTTTGCAGTCCTTGGAGAACTCCACTGTCGCTGCTCTCTAACTGCCCAACATACCATGGGGCATCATGGGCCACATCATTATCCCTCCACTCCAGAATACAGCAAGGAAACCCACAGCTTCACACACACTGACCTGTGAGCACCACAACTGGTGTATGCGTAGCTGCAATGGACTAGGTTTATTTACTCACTGGACATAAACATTTATTTCCTTTATATTTCTAATGTTTCACCCCATTAAGTTATGTTGAAAATTTGTATAACATTGCCTTCGGTTTCTTTGCCCACGGATTTTCTGCACTGTTTTTTTTCCACTCAATAAAGTTCAATTTTGGGACAACCAAATTATCTTTATTAACTCACAACACACATTGCAGAATTCATGGTGGCACTCAAAGCAAACAGCACTTGTAAATGCACCCCAAGCACCACAGAATTCATGGCTTAAGGAAAACACCCTGTCACATTTATTAATATACAGTAAGCACTACACAATTCTTAGCAGCACACAAAGCTCCAGGCCCAGAGAACACTCTGGCAGAGAATACTACTGTGGCTAATAGTTAAAGTGCTCTTTCAAAGCCTCCCACAACCACATAGCTCCAAGTTGGGCTCTTGTAATAGCCCTTGGGTCTGGCTGTTCAAAGTCAGCAGGCAGTCAGTCACTCCACCTCCACACTGGTGGCAGTTTTTCCCCCTATGACTCACAGACCTTTTTTTGGTGCTGTGGAGGTGGCCAGTGTACAGCTTCTTGAGCTGTGGAGCAAGGGGGTAGGCTGGCTCCCCAAGAATCACTACTGGCATTTCAGTATCACCAAAGGTAATCTGCCAGTTGGAAAAGAATGTCCCTAATTGCAGCTTTCGGAACAGTCCTGTGTTCTTAAAGATGCAAGCATCATGCACCTTCCCTGCCTGGGCAACACTGACGTTGGTCAAGTGTCCCCAGTGATCCACCAGTGCTCACATAACCACAGAAGTAGCACTTTCTGTCGATGTACTTTGTGGCAAGGTGCTCTGGTGCCAAAATAGAGAGATACATCGATTGCCCCATCGCAGTTGGAGAACTCTATTGCTGCAAATCCATCCACTATTTTCTGCACACTGCAGAGAGTCACAGTCCTTCATAGCAGGAGACGATTAATGGGCCCCATGCGTTTGCATGACAGTGGCACCCACTGTGGATTTTTCAATGCCAAAATTATTTCCCACTGACCAGTAACAATCTGGCGTTGCAAGCTTCCAGAGTGCGATTGACACTTGCTTCACCGCTGTCAATGCAGCTCTCATTCTGGTGTCCCTGAGCTGTAGGGTAGGCCATCCTCAGCACACAGATCCAGGAATGTGGATTTTTGCATCTGAAAGTTTGGCAGCCAATGCTCGTCATCCCAAACCTGCATTATGATGCTATCCCACCAGTGAATGCTCATTTCTCAAGCCCAGAAGCAGTTCTCCACCAGCTGCAGCTGCTCTGTGAACGCCACCACCAACCTTGAATGGGTTTTCGCTATGTCCCGCTGCAAATGGTCCTGGAAGAAATCCTCATGTTCCTGGTTGTTGCATTACTTCCTGAGGATCTGCAAATACAGCAGACTCATGCCTTGTGTATTTGCAACATTCAGGAGAATACTGCAGAGCTCTGTGGGCACCATGATTCTCTCAGAGATGGCAGAGATCGAAAAGTGCTACATGGGATTGTGGGATTGTTTTAAAAAAGCTTAAAAACTAAGGGATGGAGAAAATTGTATGCTGAGAATTTGACCTCTATCTCCCAGAGATCTCTGGGCAAGTTATTACTATCCCACAAAACATTGCAAAAATGTCCCAAAATGTATTGTGCTGGATGGCAGCGCATGGCATGCTGGGATACCTACCCATCATCTACCACACTTTGCATCAACACACGCCCTTCTGGTGAGTACACACTTCACTGACCCAAGCAGTCAAGTATGCTTATGTCCGGGTGACATAAAACCTGTGGCGTCTGCATACCAACGTAATGTGTGTCAACCAAAGTTTGTAGTGTGGACATGGACTAAGTAAGTGAGCCATATGCTACTCTCAGTTGCATTGGTTTAAATCTGTAGTGTCTCCACTGAAGTCAGTGGATTTACTCCAGATTTAGACAGGTGGAAAGAGAGATCAGACTCCAGTCTGGTTGGTCCGAGGGAGTCTACGATAGCTGGTGTAACATTCACATGGTAGGGTGCAGGAGAAGTTGTGAGTCACACCAGTTTAGACTCCCTTTTGTCTTTCCTAGATTGTCTTGAACTCACCTCTGAATTTGGCTCACCCTCACACCAAAAGCACTCTTAGAACATCAGGTAAAAATACAGTGAAGCACAGAAATCTCAACTAGTAAATGTACCTAAGGAAGCAAATTGATCTTCCTTTGTACAGAAATGAAGAATGCTCTCCTGCTTGGTGAAATAGCCTTAAAATGGAGCAGTCCTCCTGCTGCAATGGAATAATCAGTCAGACTACAATCACTTTACAAGACTGGCAGGTCTGCAGTTCCCAGAGGGCTCTACACCCCTGCACCTCTGCACACTGGCAGTCACCACTTCCACTCACTTCCTTAGAGAATGTAAGTCTCCAGAGGCACTTTTCAAGATGTAAAAGCTTTGTTTTGAGTTGTATCAGAATACTGACCCAGGGACAACCCGGGGAGCATTGCCTATATAAAGATTTGTCTATGGGAAGCACTGTCTATTGTAATGTACTTGCTAGTGTGTATGGTCTGATCTACACTGGAGGATTAGAGTGTGCAACTGAAGTGTTAGCATTGGTCTATGCATTACTGGCACGATACAGAGCACCTTTACCAGCATACTTATTTCAATTGCACTTACCGCTGCATCTACCCAAAGCAGCATAGGAAAGTGATGCAAGCACATTTCCCCCCGGGAAACGGTGATGTAATTGTAACCTGCAAGCTAGTTTGCCAGAACTTCATGTCTACTGCCGTGCTCTATCGGTACGAGCGAAGCACAAACATTAGCGTTGCTCATAGCATGCTTCAGCACTATAAAGCCTGAGCCTGATTTCCTGTTGCACGGTAGTCTCCTTCTTAGCGTATGTGCAATGTGCCTCAGGTGGCATGTGACCAGGATTCATCACCAGATTTGGTTTGCTGGTTGGATCATTAGCTTCCCCGGCTTGGCCCGGGCACTGTAGTCCTTTGCATCAGTGCACAATGGGTGTAAAATGCTTATGAACGCATTTTGCACTGGTGCAAATGACAACACAAGGTTCAGAACAAGGGAGCATCAGACACCACATCTTCAGAAGGTTTGTAGAAGATTGGTGGATAGACGCTTGGTGTACTAGGAGCTAATATGCAGCATACCACAATTTTTCAGAGTACATGAGCCCTATGTGGCCCACACTTCTCCTTTATAGGATGGAGCATCCTACCTGCTCCAGTGTGTGCCCTAAAACTATCACTGAATGAGGTTCTCCTTAAGCAATGTGTGTCGCAGTTGTATGTTTGGAGCAGAAAGACCTGAGTTCAAGCCCTGCTTATATTCATAGTAATAACTGTGTTTAGTAATAACTATATGGGATCTGGCTATGGAACAATCTGCCCAATGAGATCAGGTGAATCAAGAGCCTAGCTATAGTTGAGAAAGCCTTTCCACTGTGATGCTCACAATTCAAGCAACCCCCTTTTATTCCTACCAAACAAAAACAAAACAAAAACCCCTAGCCCAGGCAGAGTATTGACCCCCAAAAGGGAAAAATGCCAGAGACTCCACAAAGTCCACTATGTACTTCACTATTGCTATTGATTTTAAATGGAAGGCACTCATATACTAAGGTGATGGTTGGCAATATAAATCAATGCTAGACAGATAGAGTGATCACCGTGAAGTGTAGCTAGCTGCTGCGAGCTGTACAGTCATGGCCATGCAGGGCACTGCAGTCATGGATTCTCTGTATACCATGAGCTGCTAGACTGAACGTTACAGCTGAACACGAAGCATATCAAGTATCAGTTGGGATTTATTAGTCAAAGGAGCAAATCCAAGAGAGCTGTCAGGGTTAGGCAGCTCTGCACTTTGTGCTGCAATTTCTTTAAGGGGAAAGCCCTAATTCCTCCATAAAATGATAGGCTTAGGCAAATTCCACCCAGTCAGTGCGATCAGATTATCTGAACAGTCCTTGAGTGCTTTGTAATTGCTGCAATTAGAGCCAAGAAAAATTAGTGGCACTACAGTGATCCCTTCCAATCCATGCAGCAGCCCCATGGACTCGGCTAAGGTGGACCTATGCACTCTGAAATTATGCAGCCATGCAAATGGCTGCATAGGAACATAGGAATTGCCAGCCTGCATTACAGCCAAAATCCATCATGTCCAGTATCCAGCCTTTAACAGTGGCTAGTACCAGATGCTTCAAAGGAAGGCGTAAGAACCCCACAGCAGGCAGATGTGGGTCACTCTGACCCTATATTAGGGCTCGTCCTGATCTCTGATAGCTAGACATTGGTTTAAACCGTGAAGCAGGAGGTTAATATCCCTTTGAACACTTCTGCTATTATGATAACTCAGGATATTCTTGATAGCCATATAACTATAAGTCCCTTTCTGAATCTTGCTTAATTCTTGGCCTCAACACCTTCCTGTGGCAGTGAGTTCCACAGTTTAATCACACGTTGTGTGAAATTTGCCACACTTTAATTACATTGCCTCCTTGTTCTTGTATTATAAGACAGGGATAACAGAAGCTCCAATCTACCATCTCATTTTTATCATGTTCCCTCTTCATCTCCTTTCTAAGAGAAACAGTCCCAGTCTTTTCATATAAGAGCTTTCTCGGGTTCTTGATCATTCTGGTAATTCTTCACTAAGCACTCTCCAGTCCAGCCTTTTTGAGATGGGGTGACCAGCACTGCACATAGTGTTCCAGAGGAGGCTGCATCACAGATTTGTGTAATGGCATTTTCATATTTTCTATATTGCTCTCCATCCTATTCCATGTGCATCCTAACATCTTGTTTGCTTTGTTGGCTGCAGCTGCTCATTGTGCTGAGGTCTTTATTGAGCTCTCTATAGTGATGTCCAGGTTCCATTCCTGACTTGATCCTTCTCCCTTTTGTAAAAATGCTGCATAAATCTTGTATTGAGCCATATGATTGGCTGTAGATTGGGCCAGTGGCTAAAGAGGCCAAAAAATGTAGACCGGAGCAGGATGCTTTCAGAGCAGTCGGTTGCAATGCTGAGTCCTGCTGGGGCACAGTGCCTGCTCTTGTGGAGAATCAAAGCTCTGCAGGACAAGCACTTATTTGGCTCTGGCACTCCCAAGATGCTCAGCAAAGTAGTTCCTTCCTGCATTCCTTAGGAGCTTTGCCAAAGGCTGGCCCCAATTCTGTACTCCATAGGATCTCTACAGCTAGGGACATTCCTGCCCTCTGGAATTCCAAAACTCCACAAGAACAGGGTCTTGCTCTCCTTCTCTGGATTTTAGAACTGCTTCAGGGCAGGCACCTCTTCCAACAAGCTCCACCCACTCAGTTCAGTTTTATCAACTCTTCAGCCACAGCCTCCTTCTGCGGACGAGCCCTTGCGCCAGGGTCAACTCTGAGAAGAAACCTTCCTTGGGCTGCTGCTGCGCATCTCTCACGGAAGAACAGGAGCTTCAAGTTAACTTGTGAGAATAAGTTGGATGGTGGAGGCTTGTAGGCTGTGCTAGGCTGTTCTCTGGAGGCTTGGCTGGTTTGTGGCAACAGGCTGCTGGTGAAGGTGGTCTCTCCACCGTGCTGGGACTTTCTACCTAATTCCATGGGCCTTGCTGTATAATTCTGAGGGGCCTTGCCACATAATATAGATCTAATGCACTTCACAGTACAAGGGGTCTTGGCTTTAGCCTTTTCTTCCTGTGTCCTTAGACACTTCATTCAATCCATGGAACACTTGGATGGGTTTGAGGATCTCAGCTGAGTTCCTAGCATTCAGTAGCCCATATTGTACAGCTGTCACCTGTAGGGCTGCATGTAAAGGCAGAGAGCTATGGAAGCCTGGACTGGGGTAAAGAGCTAAAGGAAAAGGCTGTTTTTTTTAACCCTGGCAACAATATGACTCAAAGAGTTCATGTAAAATAGTTATCAGTGATCACACTTAACTACTGGTCATGGTACCACACAGCTTCCATCCAACCTTTTAGCCAACAGTAAATGTCTCCTTTTCATCATGAAGGAGAGCAACAGGCATGAAGAGCAAGAGATGGAGGTGAGGGGATGTTAGTGAGGATGACTGGATGTGACCCTGACCCGGGTGGAGCTATAATACTTGCTGAAGAGATAAGAAGTCCCTTTTGCATTTGAAAGATATGTGCTATCTCATGCAACGCTGTATAGCTACAGAAGGCCTTATAGACACAGTGCTGAAAAAGGTGTGAGCAGCCAGGACCTGTCGATACTGGAGTTCTCAACATCGCTGACCCCAGTGTTGTTGTAGCCCTGTTGACCCCAAGATACTTGAGAAACAAGGTAGTTGAGGTAATATCTTTTATTACACCAACTTCTGCTGAAGCCCCGAAGAAGGGCTCTGTGTAACTTGTAAGTTGTTCTCTTCTATCAGCAGAAGCTGGTCCAATAAAAGATATTACCTCAACCACCTTGTTTCCGTAGGATGACTTGACAGAAGAGCCATATATCTTGGTACAAGGTCTTAGGATCTGATTCTGGACTCCTGCCCTTATTTAGTCATTTACAGCTGTACAAAGTGACATTCTTCCTTTGCACTAGTGTAAATAATGACAGTAGAAGCAAGCCAAATGGAGAATCAGGCCCATGTTACACTTTGCCATCCTACCATAGTACATTCCCCTCTGGTAAGTTCATGGGAGTCTAAGGGAGTCTATGGGCTTGATTGTCCTACACCCTCTAGTGAAAGATTTGTATGTTTCTTCCCCCATCTAAATGTTGACATCATGAATTCTAATGTGTGGCATGATATAAGTTAGCCCACTTTGGAAGACACTGGCTTTCTGCCTTCCCTTTCTGTTGGAGGAGACAAGAGGCCAATTTTAGCTCTTTCAAAGCCCTTCAGACACCGGGCTGTTTTCTGATGCATGTTCTATTTGGCTTGGTGTTGGCCATGTGGGCTATCAGATGAAGAATGAAGGTCGAAGGGGGAGTAAACCACAGCTGACCCTATGATAACAACACTGTATGTATGTGTTGGGATCTGTTTTGTTGTGGGGGAGGCATGTTTTCAGAGATGTGTTTTGGGGAGGAGGTTGCATGCACTGCAGTTTTTCTGTTTTGGAACATCTGTGTGGGTTTTTTGGGTACATGTGATTAAATCCCAACATGAATTGGAGCAGCAGCTGCACAGAGAAACAATTTAGATGTCACCATGGAAACTGCTAGATTGAATCGTTTCAAGGATACCCCCCATTCCCATCCTTTTCCATTGGATCCTCTCCCATTTGGCTACACTTTGGTCCCTCTGTTTCAGTTGGAATCTACCACTGCTCCACAGAGATGCCAGGGACTGCACTGCAACATGGGGAGATGATCAACGTGGATTCCATGAGCTGTTGACCCACTGTAATAGAAATGACTTTCCTTCATTTGAAATCAGGTCTCATTTTCTCAACTTTTATAAACCCCACTACAACATTTTATGGCCCACAACACTGTAGTAACACTTATTGCTAAAGCCTTTTGAACCATTATGGTAACATTTCTTTTATAAGCATTGCAGTCATGGGTCATGTTTGGCCACTCACTGTGGCCCTGATCCCAATAGTCACGATTATTCATGATGACAACACATTACTTACTATTAATTATTAATAATATATCACACTTCTTTCACACAACGCTCTCAAAGCTATTTACAAACACTCCCCTGTTGAAAAAAAGCCATGTCTGGGGCGGTACATAGCAGTTGTTCAGTAGTAACTTGCCTCGCTATACAACCTTTTGGGAAAAGAAGTAAAGAATATAAGATCCAGTTTAAACCGCAGAGGAATTTAAGGAAGCAACCAAATTGGAATTTTGCCAGTGTTGACCCCCTTGCTGAGAAAAGTGCCATAGAACCTTTAGAGACTACTGCTTGTACAGCTCATTGAAAGATGGCTCCTGCAGCAGACACGGTGTGCCTTAACATGATGGGGGCGCATTGGTTAAGTACCACCTCACAGAGAACAGTGTCCCTAACTGAATCAGCTGCAGCACTTAGTTGTTCTTTGGAGAGCTCCATCCAAGTTCTGATATTTAGTGAAATACCATAATATATGTTCTTTCTGGTCAACGAGAAGCTCTTTAACCTGCCAAGACCTGAATTTAGACTTACATTGCAACATAGGATGCTCTTATTAACACCTATGGTGGGCCATGGAGTTCCTTGAGTTCCTGGCACTGTTTTAGGAGCCAGACTGTAGCAGAGTTTAAAAACTGAACTCTGAATTCAGTTCAAGCAGGTAAGTAAGGAGGCAACTGATGTTCAACTATTTTAAAAGGTATTTATTTGTAAATTCTTTGGGCCAGGTTCTCAGCTGGCTTCAGCAGAGCCACTCTGATGTAAACCAATTGAGGGGGCTGGCCCTTTGTCTGCATGTATATTACGTTGATGCTTTGGGATATTAGGGCCCATCCTACATCATTTGCGCACTGCAAGCTCAAACGGCAATATCAAAATAAAAATCGTTAACAGGTACGTAGCACTTTGCAGCTGTAGCTCTCAAAGCACTTATGGGGAAGGGTAAGGATCATTATCCCCACTTCAGAACTGGAGACACTGAGGCACAGAGAGGTGAAATGGTTTGTTCGCTGCCAAACTGTATTTCAGTGACAGAGCCATGACTACAATCCAGCTCTCCTGATGCTCAGTCCAGTGCCCTGCCCACTGAGACCTGTGGCCTCCCTAGGTGGAATGCCCATCAATTGTAATAGAAATTCTGCATGCATGACATTTGCAGGACCTGGAGTACAATACGAATTTTGCGTGAACAATGGACCCTTAAATTGCTTAAGCAGTTTTGAATACACGCATTTAAATTAATCTGAATTGATGATCCTTTGTGGTAGCTGCAGCTATCAGCTCCACCTTCTCTTCACATTCTGGCCAATAGACCATTGGATGGCGAGGGCTAGAGAGTGATCAGAGTTCAACTAGGGATGGCAGATGAGAAGGGGTGTCTCCAAATTTCTCAAACTTAAAATATCAGTGGTTTTGTGAAATGAGTGTGTGTGGGGGGGTCTCTGTCTAGTTCTCAGTGGAGTGGGGTCCACGTCACAAAACCCACCACCACTGTCACCCTTTGTGGGCAGTCTCAGCGGGGCAGCCAGAGTGCATGGGCCATGCAGATTGAACCCCACTCTTGCCCATAGAGGGCGCTCTTCTAGGGCAGGGGTGAGGCCCAATGCCAGGGCAGCATGAAGAAAGACATATCACTGCTGTAGGGTTGCCAGGTGTCCAGTTTTTGACCGGAACGCCTCGTCGAAAAGGGATCCTGGTGGCTCCGGTCAGCATGGCGAAAGCACCATTAAAAGTCTGGTCTGCAGTGCAGCGGGGCTAAGGCAGGTTCCCTACCTGCTGTGGCTCCGCGCAGCTCCTGGAAGCAGCGGCATCTTCCCGCCTCCAGCTCCTACACGTAAGGGCAGCCAGGGGGCTCCGCATGCTGCCCTCGCCCCAAGTGCTGGCTCTGCAGCTTCCATTGGCTGGAAATCTCGGCTATTGGGAGCTGCGGGGACGGCGCCTGCAAATTAGGCAGTGAGCAGAGACGCCTGGCTGCACCTCCACATAGGAGCTGGAGGGGGAACATGCTGCTACTTCCAGGAGCTGCTTGAGGTAAGCCCCGCCCATAGTCTGTACCCCTGACCCCCTCCCATGTCCCAACCCCCTGCCCCAGCTCTGATCCCTCTCCTGTCCTCTGAACTCCTTGATCTAAGCCTGGAGCTTCCTTCTACACCCCAAACCCCTCATCCCCAGCCCTTACCTGCCACATCCCCAGCTGGAGCCCTCACCTCCTGCACTGCAACCCCCTGCCCCAGCCCAGAGCTCCCTGTGCACTCCAAACCCCTCAGCCCCAGCCCCACACCAGAGCCCACACCCCCAACCAGAGCCGTCAACCCATCCTGCACTCCAACTACCTGAGCCAGCCCAGTGAAAATGAGTGAGTGACGGTGGGGAGAGCGAGCAACACAGGCGGGGGAGGGGATGGAGTGAGTGAGGGGGCAGGGCCTTGGAGGAGGGGTGTGGCGGGGGGTGGGGCAAGGGTCTTTGGTGTTGTGCGAGTAGAAAATTGGCAACCCTACACTGCTGCCAGTACAGCAACTGTTCTTTGGATAAACAGCAGACTTCAGTCTCAAGGGGCTTCAGCTCTCCACTTGTCATGGCACTCAAGAGATACACAATGTGAAAGAAAACGTTTCTTTGTGTCTCGAGCTAGAAACCTTCTTCAGGTCTGCAGCCAAACAACTGTGAGAAAGATGGATGGAATCACTTATTTTTACCATAGGGACTAAAGGGAAAGTAATAGCCAATCCTGAGTGATGGAGAAGACAACCCTACCACGCTTTTCTCTACCAAATCTCCTTTCCACACTTGTGCTTGTAAAAAATGGGCAAAGGGGCCAGCCTAGCTGGGGAGTGACAGAGGGATGGGCTACCACATGGAAATTCTGTGTGACATTCACCCAGCCTGGCTGCAATGCGGTGGAGACACGTAGCCTGTATAAAATGCACCTGTCTGTATATTCAGGGACTTACACTACATGGACCTTCTGTATAGTCTTGCCTGCAGTGTCCCTTACGGAAGACACAGGTCAAAGTTGTAATGAATTGAAAGGAGACTTGTTACCAAAGCTGCTGGACACAGATAGACCCTGTGGTTCTGTCTGGCTCTGTAGCTCCTTGAATGACTAACACAACCTGTGCTGACCAGTGTCACCTCACAGGGTCTACTAAATCCCAGCGGGGACAAAGCAGTCATGGGAGGAACTGCTAGTGCACTATATCACTCATTGCTAATGAAAAAAAAATACTTGTTTCCTTCACTAGCCAAAAGGACTGGTGCTGTAATCAGGTCTTGGTGTCAGGAAGCAGCACTGATAAGACAGATGGCTATTCCATGGGATCTCTACATTTCTAGTGCCTATGTGCCCAAAAATCCAGGGAAGCCTACAGGAACCTTGAAAGAGTGAGACATATGGGAAAATCAGTAGGCAACTGCTTAGGGGATTTCTGCTGTGGTCAGTCACCAATCCTGAACTGCTTGCTCATTCAGGTTTCTGTTTCCATGCAACTGTGGGTCCCCAATGCCTATCAGAAGCCTTTGGGTCATTTCCTGTAAATCACTGCTGTAGCCAGAGCCAAGAAGTCTGGAACCTCAAGTCACCCACCACACTCTGACCAGTGGAGACAAAGACAGTACTTGTGAGGAGGAAATGACGCCATAAGTGGCTGAGCGGCCTGGGCTGAAGGGAAGAAATGAGCAGGGACCAATTAGGTGAAGACAGTCAATCACACATTTTCCTAGCTTGCTAATGCAATCTAGGGCCTGCCCTGATAGAGTCACTGCTGCAAAGGATGACTGGGTTTCTGTAATTGCCTTTTCCTTGACTAGGGAAAGAGGCAGTTTCAAGGTCAACCAGCTGAGGGCTATTGTCATACTGCGTGCACATCTGGGCTATTTTTCCATAAGAGAAACAGGGAGACCTTAATCTTCACTACTAACAATCTTCTGGGCCTTGTTGGTCACCCTCCAAACATAGATCAGCCACTTACCTCTTTAAGGATTCTAGGCAGCATAATCCAGAAATTATTTCCTGTGCTA
This sequence comes from Caretta caretta, assembly GCF_965140235.1. Taxonomy (NCBI): domain Eukaryota; kingdom Metazoa; phylum Chordata; order Testudines; family Cheloniidae; genus Caretta; species Caretta caretta. The sequence goes on from NC_134206.1 coordinate 203,109,929, forward strand.
AGAAATACAGGTAGTTTCACAGGTAGTTTCCATCCAGCCCTTAGAGGAGGAGGAGTTTATTATAACGCTACAGGGCTTCCTGTTCCAGGCTTGGCTGTGGGAACACACACTGCTTGTCTTGATTTCCCTCTCACACAAGTGTCACAACACTGCAGCTTTACTGACTTCAGTGCAGTTACTCCTGATTTACCCCAGTGTGAGAGGAGAATTGACCCAGCATGCATTCCGGTGCCCAGTTCCGCTCGCTGATAACATTAATTTTAGAGTCTGTCCATCAACTTTAGCAGCAAGGAGCACCTCCATTGGGCTATGTCTGCTTGTTGGACTCTTCATTTGGGTTGCTTGGGGCATTGCATCCTAGGCCCTACCTAGATCAAGCCTCCCAGCGTTAGCAGAGCTCAGTTGCGTTGTTATGCAGACTCACGCCACGGCTAATAAGAGAATTACACCAGTGCCCTCTGCTGTCCAGAGATCTGCACTGCACTAGGCAACAATGGAGAAGCCTTGAGTTTTTCAATGTGTGGGCTGATTGGGTAATTAAAGAGCTGGACTGCCACTGCACTCTGGTCATCTAGAGCTGTTTTTACAGCCGCCTAGTCAGGGATGGTCTCTCATTGAGCCTGAATTCATTAACCGAATAACTGAAGTCTTATTGTAAAAAGCCTGTCAGCCAATTAAAACAAGGCAGCTATTGAAAGGCAGCTGCCCCTTATTTGCTGGGTGCAGCATTCAGAAAGTTCAGAGGGTGGAAAGTTCTTCCTGCAGGGTACAAACTGTCAGAGGTGGTTTTAAAAATGCCCAGATTCTAATTCAAATTGGAATTCTTTATGCCACTGGCAGCCATCTTGATGGAAAAGAATGCCAGTGCAAACATTGGTTAGGCCTCACATGGAAGACTTTTCAGACAGACCTCCCTCCTGCTTTGTCATTCCTACTCTGTCCTATACCCTGGGGTCCCAGTTGCCAGGCCCCAGCTGCAGTCATTTACACTAGTGTAAAGTGATTGCTGAGCAAGTGTAACATGCACTCATAGATTCATAGCATGTGAGACCCAGAAGAGACCATTAGATCAGCTAATCTGACTTCCTGCATAACACAGGGCACAGGCTGTCCTTCAGTTACCCTTTCCCTGGGCCCGATAATTTGTGTTGGAGGTGTAAAAGATAGGCAGCTGAGAATCAGTCCCAGAGGGTACAAACTGGGGATGGTGTCAACTCACTTTTCTGAGACACAAACTGTAGTAAAGTGGTCGTGATAGAGTTAACTGGGTTACCTAGAGTATTGTGGGATGGAGCCACGCTCCACTCATGTTTAGAGCAGATCTAATTCCTAGAGAATATCTAGGTTGGAGGCTGCCCCTGGTTTCCATGGCAATCTGGCTTAGTGGAAGGCTTGCAGGTTTCGTGAATCCCCAATTTATCAGCCTTGTAGAGTGTATATTAATGGACACTGGGCAGTGAGGTGGATCATGAATGGTATGCATCCGTTGGACTGGGGGAGGGGAGGTGGGCATGGGATTGTATAGTAAGGCTGAAGCAATTTGTTCTTTTGTCAATCGGAGATGAGGGAGGAGTGGTGTATGTGTGTGGGGCAAAGGGAAAGGAGCTGTCATCAGTTCAGAAGGCACTGGAAGAATTTCCAGAGCTTTTTGCTGCCAACAGGGAGCACCCTTTTCCCCATGTCCAGCTGGGGAGAGGAGCACATGCAAGGCCTGCGTCCCATGTTGTGGTGACAAGGCTTATCTATTATGACAAGGAGGAAGTTGTACACAGAGCTGGATCGACCCAGTGAGAGCACATGGACCCTACGATTTTGTGCACTCCCCTCCTGTTCCTAATGCTTTTTACCCTGGCTCTGCTATCAGCGGGTTAGAGCGCTCCCACTGGTGCTACCATCTCTTTTTAAAGCCAGCCTTGGCTCTCCTCAGCCAGCCTTTCTCTCACCCACAGCCTGCCTCGTCACCTTCACACAACTAGCATGCAGCTACAAACCCTCCTGTAGGAGCTGCAGCAGGTAAACAGGCACCTGAGGATCCTATATGTCTACGTAGCTTTCATCACAGCTCCCCCACACTGGCTTGGCCTCTCCAAAACAGTACTCCTAAAACTGCTGTACCCTCAGCCTCATGAGCTTGTTGGCTAAGATAGACCTGCTTGTACAGCCAACCTCCTTATGCACTTGACTAATTTCCATGGTAAGCACGTTATGGTCTCTTCTGGGCCTTTCAGTTCCTTATAATATCAAGCCTTCTCTAATTTCTTTACTGCATCTTCTTCCTGGATGACAGGCTGAAGAAAATTGGGCACTTCAACCACTGCTCTGCCTTGACACAAGTTCCCACACACATCTCCCAGAGCATCTTCTAGAGATGGAAGGATCCCCAGAAATAGGGCAGAGATACGTTGCACAGAGGGGCACTGCTACATGGGATGAGGACATCTTTTCTAATGTGTGTATCAACAGCAGCTTCCTACCACTGTCAAATGTCACATTCCACAGTTGGAAGAAAACCTGCGTATTCAAGCTGTTCACACATCAAAGTATTTCTCAGAAGGAGTAGGACAAGCAGATTTTACGGTTTGTAGGGTACCTACAAGATCTTAGGGAAGAGTAAGAGATCAGAAAATAGGTTGTGAATCACCTTTAGAATCATAGAATTACAGAATATCAGGGTTGGAAGGGACCTCAGGAGGTCATCTAGTCCAACCCCCTGCTCAAAGCAGGACCAATCCCCAATTAAATCATCCCAGCCAGGGCTTTGTCAAGCCTGACCTTAAAAACTTCTAAGGAAGGAGATTCTACCACCTCCCTAGGTAATGCATTCCAGTGTTTCACCACCCTCCTAGTGAAGAAGTTTTTCCTAATATCCAACCTAAACCTCCCCCACTGCAACTTGAGACCATTACTCCTTGTCCTGTCCTCTTCTACCACTGAGAATAGTCTAGAACCATCCTCTCTGGAACCACCTCTCAGGTAGTTGAAAGCAGCTATCAAATCCCCCCTCATTCTTCTCTTCTGCAGACTAAACAATCCCAGTTCCCTCAGCCTCTCCTCATAAGTCATGTGTTCCAGACCCCTAATCATTTTTGTTGCCCTTCGCTGGACTCTCTCCAATTTATCCACATCCTTCTTGTAGTGTGGGGCCCAAAACTGGACACAGTACTCCAGATGAGGCCTCACCAATGTCGCAGAGAGGGGAACGATCACGTCCCTTGATCTGCTCGCTATGCCCCTACTTATACATCCCAAAATGCCATTGGCCTTCTTGGCAACAAGGGCACACTGCTGACTCATATCCAGCTTCTCGTCCACTGTCACCCCTAGGTCCTTTTCCGCAGAACTGCTGCCTAGCCATTCGGTCCCTAGTCTGTAGCTGTGCATTGGGTTCTTCCGTCCTAAGTGCAGGACCCTGCACTTATCCTTATTGAACCTCATCAGATTTCTTTTGGCCCAATCCTCCAATTTGTCTAGGTCCCTCTGTATCCTATCCCTGCCCTCCAGCGTATCAACCACTCCTCCCAGTTTAGTATCATCCGCAAATTTGCTGAGAGTGCAATCCACACCATCCTCCAGATCATTTATGGAGGATGGTGTGGACCTTTTCTTCAGGTCCCCCTGCTTGGGAGCCAATCATGTCATGACTTGCAATACCCCCCTGTCCTGGTGAAAAAGTGGGCCATTAGCAAGCTTGCCCAACCTCAGGGTTTGGCCTATGACAGGGTCTTTGTGGAATTTCTCAGGCTCTAAATCCCTCTCTGGACTTTTGGTTCTGCAGTGGCTGTTGCTGCAAAGGCCATGGGTACTACAACAGTGAAAATAAGACTGAGGTCAGGATGGATGGTCTAATGGGTAAGGTAGTGGGCTGAGGAGGCATGGGTTCAATTTCTGGTTCTGTCATAAACTTCCTATGTAACCTTGGCCAAGTTACTCAATGTTGTGCCTCCGTTCCCCATCTGTAAAATGGGGCTAATGGCACTTGCTCACCCCCCAGGGTTATTGTTTGGAATAGACCAGAGAAATGGGTACTATCTGGGGAGGTCATAATGCAGGTACCACAAAGGTCAGAGTTCATTTTAAGTGTGTGTGTGTGTTATATATGTGTATGTTATATAAAACATACCAAAAAACTATATTAAAATTAAGGTTCCAAATCAAGCAGCTGAAAATTAGGAAATGCCAATATTACAGTTGCCTGTGGTACTGTGGAAAAACATCCTCAGGGGACTGGCTGGGTCAGGAACATGATTAATGGCAGTCTTTACCACTTTAAATCCAGCTCAGAGAGTGGCCAAAAGTTGTTGGCTGCTTTTTCCCCCGTAGACAGTGGATATAGCAGGGGATTGGGAGTTGGATCAGATCTTGTGGGTACTATTCCAGTTTTGCCACTAACACGATGGATGATCTTGTCAAGTAATTTCTTCTTTCCATTCCTCAATTTCTCCATCTGTAAAATGGGGATAATGATACTTTTAAACCTCACAGAGGTGGCTGTGAGAATTAATGTCTGTAAAATGCTTTGAGATTTTCAAAATGATTGAGGAGGGAAAAATTCCCTCTATCGCTCATGCCACAATCCACTACTTCAAGATTAGCCTCCATCTGAAACACCCATTTAAGGACCATTGTGCAAATGTTCTCAGTACAGCAAAACATGCCTGGCCCTCAGGATCTGGAGAAGAGGAACACCAGCACCTTCAAAGGATCTCAAACCCCATTACCCCACACCCTCCAAACCTCACTATCACTGGGTTGAGGAAACATCTGTCACAGTTTAGGGCATGATTCCCCCTCCATGGTCCAGCAAGGGTACCCAAGCTAGGCTCCTGCCTTCACAGCCATCAGATCTCTTTGGTGGAGACCTGCATCTCTCTCCCTTCTGATTAGGGTTTTTCCAGGCTGCACAGTTCCCTGTCCATGCTGTGACGTTCCCAGCAAGCCAGACAGCATAAACTGGCCTTTGTCTCTGCTGTGCTTTCTCCTCTGAGGCTATGAACAATTGTCCACCATTATAAATTATCACACAACTCTTTCTAAGCAAGCACATTTATTCTTAAGGTGAAAGCATTACAGAGAAAACATATTAAAACAATAAAAGAATTTACACACATGCTAGCAAGCTTACCAGAGATCACCACAACTCCAACAAGAGCTCTGGTAAGTGATCAGTCCTTCACACCCACAGAGGGGTTCTTCTGTGATTACAATTTCATAACAGCTTTTGCTCAGAGCAAGAACACACATGAATAAGTCAGTATGTCCTTTATACAACTTGGGTCTTTGATATTCAGATTCCAGGAACTGGTAATCAGCAGACAATGGTTCTCTCCTCGGGGCGTAGCTGCAAATGGTTGGGTCCAGAGGTGGAAACTTACATTCACCTTCCCCCAGGTATTTCCTAGAAAACACACTTAACTTTTGTTTATCCAAAAAGTTCCTTGTTGTTTAAAACAGTCATTTGAAGCTGAATTCATTCCCAAGGTTTGCATTGACCATGTTTTCCCCTCAAAGAAGTTACATCCAATCCCACAATAATAAATAAACTTTGCATTCAGTACAATGGACTCCAAAGATACTTAAACTTGGTTCAATAAGGTTTTTCAAGGATATTGCAGGAAATTGCTCAAACTGTCACAACATCCCCTGAGAACACCATGCACTTGGAAAAAACTCAAAAACCATGCACTGGAAGGAAGCCCACTGCTTGACTGGTAACACAATTAATGGAGAAGAAGAAAATAAGAACCTGAAACTCCTGATGCTGAATGCAAAGTCACCCATCAACAGAACCAGCACCATCCAAGATCTCCTTTTGGATGAAGGACCTGGCCTTGCTGGCATCACTGGGACATGGTTCAATGCCACCTGCAACCTTACACTAGGATAGCTAGTCCCTACAGGACACTCCATATGTCAAAAACTAAGACAGACCCCAGAATGCACCAGGAACAGCAAAGAAGAAGTACAACAACAGTCCTGTTGCCCTCCAGCCTAGGGTGCAGAAGACGTTCCAGTCTGGAAACAGAAACACTTGAGTGCATCTATATGGTCTGTAAGGCAAAGGACAAGAGGAACCTAGGACTCCTAGTAGGGTACAGGCCTCCAGTTGGAAACCCTGTCAACTTACTGGAGGAACTTGCAGAGCTCTTGATCAGCAGAGTACTGGAATCCCCCAGATTCCTTGTCCTCAGTGATCTCATCCTCCACATAGACAGGGCTACTGATACAACTGTATTTTATCTCACGGCTTATGTGGGATTCTGCTAGGCAGTCTCTGGATCCACACATGCAACCGCACATACGCTGGACATTATCTTCAGCCTAGGACTGGATATTAGAGAGGTCACCAACATACCACTCTCTTGTCTCATCACTGCCTCCTCCAAGCAGAGATCAGAGCCTTCCCTCCTTCCTGCCAGGACAGTGAGCAACCAAAGCTGGTCCACCCGCTCCTGCCCCCAAAGACTCATGAAGTACCTTGGTTTTCATCTCACCCTAGAAGAACAAGACACCCAACTACAAGGCTAAGGTGCCAATGAGTTAGTACAGCAATACAATCGCCTGCTGTCCACTACCACTGGCCACAAGCCATCCACTCCCTCCAACAATGACTGAATGGCCACGGACACAGGTAAAATCTCCATGCTCATACTGATGGATCTCTCTGCAGCTTCGATACAGCGTACAACAAGGAATAGACAGGTTATTTTACCTCGATATTTGGCACTCGTATGATCTCTGCTGGAATACTGTGTGCAGTTCTGGTGCCCAGAATTCAAGAAGGATATTGATAAATTGGAGAGGGTTCAGAGAAGAGCCACAAAAATGATTAAAGGATTTTTTTTAAAGGAAGCCTTATGGAGATAAGCTAAATAGATGGAGCTCTTTGAGTCTAACAAAGAGAGGGTTAATGGGTGACTTGATTACATTTAATAAATATCTAAATGGGGAACAAATATTTAATAATGGGCTCTTTAATCTAGCAAACAAAGTGACTGGAAGTTGAAGCTAGACAAATTCAGACTGGAAATAAGGCTTATTATTTTAACAGTGAGAGTAATTAGAACAATTAACCAAGGGTTGTGGTGGATCCTCCATCATTGACAATTTGTAAATCATTTAAAGACTGGATGTTTTTCTAAAAGATCTGCTCTAGGAATTATTGTGGGGAAGTTCTATGGCCTGTGTTTAGACAGGAGATCAGACTAGGTGATCCTTCTGGACTTCGAATCTATTACTCTAGGTACTGCTACAAACACCTATGTGACATAACAGGGGTAGATGGCCCAGCACTAGAATAGCTCCAACAGAACTCAGAGTAAAGATGAATAGCTGCTTCTCCTTTACAATATCTACATGAGTCCACTGGGAGAGATGTGAGATGCCATGGGCTTGGCTGCGAACAGCATGCCAATGCCATTAAGCTGCATATCTCATTCTCTACTGATGCTACTAGAATGTCTACAGGAAATGAGCTATTGGCTAAAGACCAACTGGCTCATCTGAACCCATGCAAGACTGAAGAGATGCTGACTGGAAGGGAAAACACTTTGACAAGCTTGTCAATACCTTGTCTCCACCTTTCGCCGAAGGCACACAGCCCCCATTCATCAAAGTGGCATGAAGCCTCTGGGTCTTGTTTGACTCCTCACTAAGTTTGGCTGATCAGGTAGCACCAGTATCTAAAAATGCCTTGTCCCTCTTACAGCTAGCTGGGAAACATCATCCCTTTTTGTACAAGGACCTGGACACACTGATCCCTGTGTTTGTCATCTCCAGCCTGTATTTCTGACACTCATTGTACCGGAAGCTGAATCTGAAGACGGTGTGCTAGCACCAGCCGGTTCAGAATGCAGCTGCCCGCCCTCTCCATGGCTCAGGCCTCAGCGAGCACACCAGGGCTGTGCCAAAGCCCCACCCCTGGCACCCAGTCATTTCCCAAAGCCACTGTATGGCCTTGGTCCTAATTTTCAAAGCAATTAATTGATCAAGCCCCAGGTGCATCAAAGATTGAATTCCAGTCTATGAACTACCCCCAACAGCTCTGCTCCTTTTGAGAACTGCATTATTCCAGAGCCCAGAATGAAGCATATGAGAACTGGGGACACAGCATCTGGCTATGGAACAGCATGGGGGAAGCTCGCTGGCTGCTCTCCTTGCTGCACTTTTTCTATGGATAGGGTCCTTTAGCCTGAACCAGGGCTGCCAGGCTGCCCTCTTGCACAAGCGCTACAGTCACTTCAAAAAAAAAAAAAAGAGAGAGAGAGAGCAAAGTACTTTAGATACACCCACCCACAGATATATGCTGCAGCAGGTTCATTCAGCACGGCTATGTGGCTGTGTGTGCCATGGGCAGGGGAGCCTGTTCTGTGACAACACAGTAAATTGAGCTAATACCCATCCCTTGGCATCTGCAGCCCTTGCCAGTTGATGTATATTTTTATAGTACTTTCAGATCTACTGAATGAAGCTCCATGAACCTCCAGTCTGATTCCCTCAGTGAGGTGGTTCAGTATCATTATGCCTGTTCTATGTGGGGTGCAAACTGTACTTGAACCTTCAGACCATGCTACCTTGGTCATGCTCTGTGGGACAAATGCTTCCTCGGCATAAGTGCACTGAAAGCAGCAGTGTTACAGCCAGATGACAGTGGCCCACTCTGCAGCTGCACAAGGTTTCTGTTCCTCAGTGCATCTTCTTACTTGAAAGATGCTCCCCTACCGCTTTCCGAGACAGTAAGCCACCAGGCTTCCCCTTCCAAGTACCATATACAGCATCCCTGAAACAAGCGTCATTGCTGATTTTGCTGCTGCACCAACAGAGGAAGGTGCTACCTTCCCAGAGGCTGCAGTTGCCTATGGGAAATGGTGTGAGGGGAGACTCTCCATTGACAAGGGGGGGCCCTGCTGCCTGTAAAGCAATTCCCTGATGGGTGTGAATGGCTCAGTTCTGGCACCTGTTTCAGGGCAGAATGTGTTGGTTTGCCGAGGGCGAGCGAACATACTGACAACACAGAGCAGTAAATAGGAGTGAAAAAGCAACCTGCCAGCAATAGCTTAGCCAGTGCCCCTCAGCTGTAGGGTGTAGTGCCATATATGTGCATGTGGGAGGGATGGCAGTGGAGGGAATGAGGGGAGTCAGTTCTTCCCTTGCCCAAGGAAGCAGAGTGTTTGTAAATGTGGTTGTATCAGGGTTAACGCCACACATTCACAAAGAGCATCTCTCCGTTTTCCCCACCCCTTCCCCTCTCCTGATCTCTCTGGAGAGATTCCCCTCAGCCAAAGTTGGAGGGTTTCCATGGCAACCAGGCAGCTGGTGTCTAGACACTGTGAGAGATGCCTTGCAATTGAGCTGCAATTCTAGGTATACCCCGCCCCCCTTTTCCTTTCCATTTACTGCACACGTGAATGTCCAACGGTGGAATGGAGTTTCCTTTCCACAGGCTGTGGGGTATATGGGGAGAATCCCAAAGCCACCTTCTCCTCAACAAGAAGGCAGCTGCAGCAACAGAGACAGATCTGATTGTCCTCTGAGGATTTAGCTGGGTCAGAAAATGTGAAGCAGCGGACAATCTGGTCTGCTAGGACCAACAGCATTGTCCCTTTCTTCTCCCTGCCCAGCTCAGAGTCTCGGCTGATATGGGGCTGAACACAACACGGAGAGGAGAATCAGGATTGGGAGACCCAAAGTGGAATGACTGTTAGTGATATGTGATTGATTGCTACCTTCCCTGAAGACCTGACCTTCCCCTTCCTTCCCCATCTCTGCCCTGGGACTCCCTCCCCCAGCATGCTCCATGACCTCCTTACCTGTGAAAGCTTCTAAGAACCAATTCAGGGAGCTGCAATTTTCTACTCCCCCATCCACTCCTTTCTGATGTTCTCCGGGCTATCTGGGCACCACTGCCATCTGCTGCTGCATGTGCCAGGGGATGGAGACCCCCTGGTGTGATCACTAAGGATGCTCTGAGCTCACTGGCTCTGTGATGTCACCAGGCTCCCTGCGTGGAGGGGAACTCACGATACTCCAGAGGGGAGCCTGAGCCAAGATGGAACTGCAGAGGACGCGGTGGAGAGCTACCAGCCCCACACACCTTTCCCCCTCATTTATAAGTGTGAAGTTACAAGAAAGGAATAGTATGAGTAAACAGGTAGTTTTTATACATCATCAAGAATTATACTTACGTACATCTGTTTATAGGAAAGGAGCCCTCTATACAATGGACAGACACTTCCCCCCAAAAAGCTGCTTTATTGTTCCCTTTCAACTGAGAAGGTGCTGTGGGCCAGCATATCAGAGAATTGTGAAGAATAGCAGGAAACACTCCCCATGGAGAGAGACCCATGATAGATTCTGTTTCCACTCTCTCCAGTATTCAACGGGCCTGCAAAGGTCACTTAGTGAAGCAGACTGGGCCTTCAAAGGGATAGTGGTTTCCATGGAGCTCTTAACCTGCTACGTGATGTATGAGGCGTTTCAGTGGAGGGGGGCTGGGCCAAGGATGCATTTTAGACAGAGATGGGGAACGGAGAATGGTATCTGCAGTGGCTCTGAGCCTGAAATGGGTTCCATTTCAACAGTCTCAGACTTACCATACTCTGCCTGGAATCAGCTTCTGAGTGGCTGGATCGATGATGGATGGATTTGGATAGATGGATCCAAGCTGAGAAGTTCAGCTCTGGATCCAAACATCATCACAGCTTGGAGTGGCTGAGATCCTGGGTTTTGACTGGGGCCCATCTCTAATCCAGAGCTTCCAAAATTCTGAAAAAATATAATTTAAATTGAGCTGCCTCTGGGGTGGAACATGGCTGCCGATAGCAGTGCAGTACGACCCTGAACAACACTTGAGAGCAGTGAAGGACTCCGGGAGGGGGGAAGGTAGACCACCATTGTGGTTCCCTGAGGCTGGGGCCATAGCAGAGGTAAAGGTGAATCCAGGCTGTTTGCATGTGGAATACTGTAATATAAGGAATGAGACAATAGTTTCTGAGCGAGGAGCATGAGCAGTAATTCTGAAAACCGTGGAAAAGCGACTAAGGCAAAATCCCTGAGTCGGCTGTATTGAACTCAAAAGTGTTTGTGTAACTTCTTTTCTCTTGGTGTTGTCTGTGACAATTTAAAGATCTGTAAGATAACAGAAAGGAAAAACAAAACAAAACCAAAGCCACCAGCCACAAAAAAATGAGCATTGGAGAGGTTACTACTACTATGGTCACGTGTAGAGCTCTGCTCCAATTTAATTAATCTTGGCAAGTCAAATGGAGCTGGGCAGGTCCCAAGAGGCAACGTTTACCCAGAAATCCACTCAACCTAATTTCACTAATGTAGGGCAGTGGAGGGACTTGGAGCGGGGCCTGCAAGCTCAGCCATTAGAATGTGGCGTAGGCGAAAGCAGCTGGAAGTGCCACCATCCAATGAAACTGCTGCCTGCCTGCCTAGCTCAGCTTTCTAGCAACTGTAGCTGCCTATGTTCAAGGCGCTCACTTGCCAGTGGGGTTCTCAGACACAGTTCTCACCCCTTCCAGGAGATAAATGGAGCACTGAAAGGCAGGAGATTTTTCTGAGTTCATTTCAGCAGGGCTCCGTAATTCAGTTCCATGCCTTATGCTACCTAGCACAAAACCTGGAGGGTCTAATCCAGAGAGGCGATGAGCACTTACCACTGCCAGCTGAATTTAATAGGGATGTAGGTTCTCAGCCCCTCTCAGAATCAGGCCCAAAGTCCACACCAGGAGGGCTCAGAAATATACTTTAGCTTCAATCTACCAAACAACTCCATAGTTTAATACCGGTGCAAATGCACCGTGTCAATTTAATGCCTCATGCGAGGGCTCTGAGGTGGCCCGGTGGGTTTCTGAACCAGGTTTTCTCCTCCAAAATCCAGGATTAAAATGAGAGTGGTTGCATCTCAGCTGAATCTTGAGTCTGACATTTGTCCCTATCCCAGAATCACCACACATATGGGAATAATTCAAAAAGGCCACTCCTTCTTTGTCCTCCCTTGCTTTATTTTTTTGCATATTCCAAGCCCCTTCAGCTTCATGTCACTGCCATTCCTGTTTCTTCTCAATCTCCTGGTGACTCCTATTCCATGTTCTGACATACCCCAGCGCCTCTCCTCTCATTTTCTGGGTTCTGGGGCTCCATTTGCTGTCTGTACATAGCCAGCCTCTCCTGCTCCAGATGATGGCCTCTCCTGCCACATCTCTAGCTATCTGAGCTTCTCCTGCTCTAGCTCCATGTATCTCAGACTCACCAGCCTGTTTCCAAATAAACCAATGCCTCTTCCTTGTTCCAACTCCACCCACAAAAATGGAGAGGTGGGGTTATGGGAGAAGGTCTCACAATGTCAATGCACTGAATCTTAGCAAACCTGGCAGGAGCAGGTGTGGCAGCTTCTGCGAGGGTGGAAAGTTGGCCATCCAAAAGGAGCTGCATCTGGTGCATTTCAATTTTGAAAAAGAGAAGGAAAATGTTGGCTGAATGGGCCTGATTCTCCCTTACCTTGCATCTTGTATCACTATTTATGCCTATACAATGAGAGTACAACATGGGTGTCAAATACCACCGCCTGTGTTGCTGACAGGCAAATTACACATCCATGCTGCACCAATGTAAAGGACAACCCAAGGTGCAAGGGAGTGGAAAATTAGGCCCAATCTCAAGAAAAGCCTTCTGACAAGTGACAGCTAATAGAGAACTGTCTAGTAGTCTCCTAAGGAAAGGGGTGGAAGCTCCTTTGTGTGGGACATTTAAAGGTAGACTGGAGAATCCCTGGAGAATACATGCCCAGGAACAAGCTTGCACTAGCGAGAGAGGCTATTTTACATACTTTTAGGAGTCAGATCCTAAGCTGGTATAAATTAGTACTGAAATCAATGGAGCTACATCAAATTACAGCAGCTGAGGATCTGTCCCTAGGTCTTTTCCAGCTTTGATGTCTATCTAGGATTCTGTGATGTTGCATTTCTGTGCTTTGAACCTGTTTTGCACACAATTGTATATCCTTGTGCTGTCACCTGTGATTGAACCTCATTGCTGACCAGTAGGTTCTGATTTTTCACTGTCCTCAAATTCAGTGAGACACTGCCACAGCTGTTAAGCAAAAAACACATCCCAGCAGCCGGGGCACATGTGCTCAGAACACTTCCCCTCCCAGATGCTCCCTGCTCACATCCAAGCAAGAGAGAGACAGATAACTGAATTTTGCTTGCTAATACTCTTCATGGAGCAGGTTTCTCATTTATTTATGTGAATTCAGTGTTGGTAAAAGGTACCTGGTACTGCGCTGGTGACTGAAGCCTTGATCCCCTTGTCCAACTGAGCTGTACTTGGTGCAGGGCCCGAGTGGGTGACAAAGGTGGCTTTATGTCACTTTTGTGGCTTCCTGATTCCAGACTGGGCCAGGTCAGTCCCAGCCTAAGTTAGAGCAGTCATGAGGCCAGGCTGTCAATAAAGTCCCTATGGCTCTGCCTATGACCCTGATACTGGGTGAAGTGAAGTGGGGATAGTGTTGAGCCACCACCCGAGTTCCATGCCACCTGAGGATTCCCCTATGCCAGGAGTATGCCAGGAGTGAGATCTGCCAGCTTTTCAGCCCCTTTGTCCCACTAGAGCAGGGGTGGGAAAACTATGGCCCACGGGCTGGATCTGGCCTGCCAGCTGTTTTAAGCCAGCCCTCGAGCTCCCACTGGGGAGCAGGGTCTGGGGCTTGCCCAGCTCTGGTACTCCAGCCAGGGCGCAGGGTTGGGGGGCCGCTCCACGCGACTCCTGGAAGCTGAGGCATGGCCCTCCTCTGGCTCCTATGTGCTCCAATGGCCCCTTACGGCGCTCCAATGGGAGCTGCAAGGGCGGTGTCTGTGGATGGGGCAGCGCGCAGAGTTGCCAGGCCGCGTCTCCGCATAGGAGCCGGAAAAGGGACATGCTGCTGCTTCCGGGTGGTGCTTGAGGCAAGCGCCACCTGGAGCCTGCACCCCTGAGCCTCTCTCTGTTCCCCTACCCCCTGCCCCAGCCCTGATCCCCGTCCTGCCCTCTGAACTCCTTGGTCCCAGCCCAAAGCACTCTCCTATACCCCAAACTCCTCATCCCCAGCCCCACCCCAGAGCCTGCACCCCCAGCCAGAGCCCTCACCCCCTCCTGCACCCGAACCCCAATTTTGTGAGTATTCTTGCCCCGCCATACAATTTATATTCCCAGATGTGGCCCTCGTGTCAAAAAGTTTGCCCACCCCTGCACTAGAGCAATGCAAAGGGGCCATAGTGTGGCAGAACATTGTGCCCTGAAGCTTTCTGTTTATCCACTGAGCAAGATCAGCACAAGGCAGCATTAGTGTGAGCTTCCATGCACTGCTCTGAGCCTGCCAGTACCCCACATTTAGAGCCTGGTATTGCATTTCTTGACCACGCAAAACTGGTCAATGAAGCCCATAGGTGTTTTAAGTGACCCCTAAGGCTTCAGGACCAGGGCCTTAATTGCTAAGGTAAGTAGAGAAGTGTTATGGCCTAGCGGACTGAGCATGGGGATTGACACGAATTCTAAACCAGGCTCTGATACTGTGCAGCCTGGACTAGTCATGTGAACCATTCCATGCCTCAGTTTCCCCATCTCTGTAAAACTGAGTTAATTTTTACTTACCTCTCTGGGGAATTGATTAAGTTAATGTTGGCACAGCACTATATAAGTTTTCACTGTACATAAGTCCAATGCAGAACAAAATTCTAGGGGTAGTTATGTTGTTTGAACTGGTTCACCCACCCCTAGCTTTGAGTGTGTGTGTACGCACGCATGCTTCATTCACCCATCCTGTGTATGCTTGTAAGAAAATCTGTAGACGGCTTTGTTTCAGGAGGCTCAGATAAGCCCTTGCAGAGTCTACACAGCTAGCAGATAAAGATATTCTTGTGGCTAAAACTCACCCCTAGGTGTTAGCAATCCTGGGTTCTATTTCCCTTTCCCATTGTGTGACCATGGGAAGATCACATCTTTACTTTGTGCTGCTGTTTCTCCATCATAAAACCCTCAGGTAGCCAGCACTAGAGATGAGTGTGTGTGCAGGGGGACGGACAGACCCCACCAACATAATATTGTTGTAGCTGCAAGAAAGTTTAGTAAAACCATTAAGATCACTTGACCTGTTTGGGCTCCCCAACACTGTGTGCATCCCATTTAAATCAGCAGCCTATTTCACTCCCTGTTAATGGTTGCAGTTGTACTAATTAATGCAAGAGAGGCCTTGCGAAGCTGTTGGATTTTGTTGCTTAGGAGCAGGAGAAAGCAAACATGTATGTGCTTCTGCTGGCTGGAAGTCTGCAGCCCCAGGGACTTAGGCAGGGTTACTGGGCCAAGGTGCTGCCCAGCAGATATTTTTGGGGGGAACTATTACAGTAGGAACTCATTGTGACACCTGGGTTGGGGGTCCAAGCAACGTAAGTGCAATAAAAGCACTTAATTGGCACACGAGGCAGGGGGTTTGCACACATTTTAAAAGGCATCCTTAGGGACATAGGGTTAGGGAAGGTATTTAAAAGAGCTAGGTTAAGGGGTCTTGGCTGTTTGCCAAGGTTGGTAGTAAAAGCATGTCTGCCATCTGACGGCACTGAATAGCTTAGCAAAACTGTCCAATTCCTATGACTATCCACATGCCAAGAGGCATCCTCATTGATGCTCGGCAAGGAGTCCTAGTCCAGTGCAAGAACTGAATGGGCTACATGTGACCAAACTCCCCTTCACAGGATAGTCACTGCATTTCAGTGCTGAGGCACATCAGTGGGGCCAGAGGCGGGAGAGGAGAGGGTTTGCCCTGCCACTGCCCTTTCTGTGCTTCTTGCACTGCTAAACCAAGCACTTTAGCTTGCAGCGGTGTCAGTTCACTACCTTTCACCAGCATTACACTGATATGAATGTTTTTAAAGAAACATAACCAACCCTATACACACTGAAGGACAGTCCTGAAGTCAACCATTAGGACAAGTGGTCCTGATTCTCCACTCCATTGTGTCTTGTGTGGTCAGTTACCGCTGTGCAAAGCAGACCAGATTCTCCAGTGCGTTACGGCAGCTTTGTGTCACAAACCACAAAAATGCAGAGTTGGCTTTATAGCCCCAGTGAGCCCCTAGGCTCAGACAAGATGCCTGGGTTTCAGGGATGCTTTAGCAACAGTTCAGTCAGGTCCCATACTGCAGGTGAATGGGCTGGATGACCCAAAAGCGGGTCCATTCCAACTCAAATCATACCACTTCCATCTACTTTGTCTTGTCCATTCCCCCCACCCCCCGGCCCATTTCCTGATCTCTTGTCTAATACGTGTCTAGAATGTCACTGGTTAAAGTATTTTACTTTAACATTTCATGTGAACTGAGGGCTGGTAAAAGTTGTCTGATGGTCTTGGAGTATGACGGCCTCCAGCCACAGAACTGGCACAGCTCCAGGCAGATGTATCCTTATGGAAAAGACCTGGAGGAGGGATTAGAGAATGAGAACCCTTCTATAACTTCTTATAGCATTTAATAGAAAACTAGCTCCCTGCTGTAGAATTCTGTACTTTTTTTAAAAAAAACATAGATATAGGTTCCTGTTTGCTATTCAATTCTATAGGGTTCTCGAATAATTTCTGCAGAACTCTATCATATGTATAGAGAACCTTGGCCTCATCCCTGTAAAAATCGATAGGACTTTTCCATGTGGATAATGTACACTTCCAAACACTTAGGAGTGAGTGAAGAGTGAACCTATTTAAGAGTAGACTGGGGAAAAAGCATTAGCTAATGTATAGAAGGAAACAACCTGCAACTGGCTCTAGGGGTAGGGCAGGGATTTAGGATAAACTAGGTGATCTAACAGGTGTGTTGCCTCTCTACAATTGTATTTGTATGGTTGAATCACTCTTTTAGCCTTTCTGATCTGGCTCCCTAATTCAGAAGGTTAATTAATCATGGTGTTGGTTTGTGGGAAGCATATACCTGTCCACTAAGACCTGGATAACATAAATTCATTTCACACAGTCACCCACACGTGTGCCAGATAAGAACTGTCAGATTTTGGCCCATTTGGGAACAAGGACTTGGAGTCATTCAGGCCGCCTGCAACAAGCATGTAAAAAGTACACTATAGCTCAGGCAACTAACCCTCACCTCTCTCTTTCCCCACTAGATGCTGTAGAAGAAACCAAACCTACTGAAAGTGCCCAGCAGGAAGAGGTGAAAGAAGACGAGAACAAGGCGGACCAAGAAAATGCCTGAACATTAAGAAATGACTCCCCACTGCTCCTCCCTCCCTCCCCCTTTCCTGTATCCTTCTTCCCATGCCCACCCTAATCTTGATTCCCACCTCCTGCTCGCCCCTGTGGGCCTGTCCGTCCCTCCCCCATCCCACTTAAACCCTTTTTCTCTCTGTGTGGCAAACATTTAAAGAAAAAAAAGCAAAAAAAAAAAAAAAGCAGGAAAAATCCCAGTCGAACAGTGTGGCTTAAACATTTCTTTGTTTCTTGGTGTTGTTATGGCGAGTTGTTTGGTAATGATGATGATCCAATCATTTTGGGAAAATTCTTGCACTGTATCAGAGTTCTTTGATCTGGCGCGTGCGTGTGTTTGTCTGCCCGCCGCGAGCGCTCTCTCTCTCTCCCCCCCGCCCTCCCTCTCTGTTCCAAGTGTGTGTGCAATGTTCCGTTCATCTGAGGAGTCCAGACTTACCGATTTAAAAACGAAAAAAAAAAAAATCTTTTTCTTCCTTTTTCAATGTGATGGAATGAACTAAAGAGAACAAAAGAAAAACAAACAAACAAACGAAGGAAAATTAACCCCCCCCGTTTGTTTTCAAAAATAAAGCAAAATGTGCCAATTAGCTTCACGCGTGGCTCCAGGCTCCTTTTTCAAACTGAACGACAATGATAATAATAAATGAGAATAATGATCATGATACCACTGTCTGGCGTTTGTATCGCGCCTTCGGTCCTGATGGAGCTTGTAAGGAGACTCTTGCTGTGGCCAACATGTCTTCTGCTCTTCTCAACACAGCACAGCAGGAGAGTGGAAATGCCATCAGAAACTACTGAGGGCATTTCAGGAAGGCAGGCTGGTATTAGGTTGGATTTTGACCTGGGCATCAGGGTTAATGTGCTGGCTCCTGCATAAAACACACCAAAAATACCTCAAAACACACCAAAAATTTCCGACCTACTATGGGACCCTTAGGGTTTGATCATGACAGTCACTCAACACCTCACGCTGAAGACTTTAGGATAGCTCAGGAGCGGCCTGGAGGCTCTCAGCTGCAATCCTCAGTGGTGACTGCATTAAGAAAGAAATCTGTGTTTGACTAGGAATTGACAATGTGCTCCCTCAGCAGGCCCAGTGCCATTAAAAGGAGGTGTCACCCCACAGCTCATCCCCAAAGGAGCAGCTCTGGGGTGAGCCAGCAGCGCTCACCGGCTGCTCTCCCTTCTTGGTGCAGCAACTCCCCTGCTGCATTGTAGAGGAGGGAGGGGAGAGTAGCTCTAGCTGGTCCATGGCCTGATTCGCTGCTGGGCCCCTGGGACTGCCTGAGCCTAGGGCAGTAGTTCCAATATTTATCAGGGCCTCTTGACTTTTTAGAAATAATATGTCTGGGGGACTAGGCTGGACACCACTCACAGAGACAGGCTGCTCGGTGACCGTGTGGCCAGGGCTAGAATTGGTGAGATAGTAGCCATCCAATATTACTGAGAAAGGGAAAGGCAGCGTATTTTTCAAATAAAGGGCTGCACTTTTTCAGGTCCAGCTCTAATCAGGGCCTAGGTTTATGGTCTCATCTCCAGCAGCACAGTGCATCCTAGCAGCCGGCTAAGGGACTGATTTGGCACAGACCCAGAAGCGAGAGGCACCACGTCCTGAGTTACCAGTGCCACTTCCTGCCCTGGGTTTCCCTTGGCGATCACCAGCTGCGTACTCCTTCGGGCCAGCCTTTCTTAATGGATGAGATCTGACAGGCTCATCGCCCCAAGCAGCGTGGCTGTCAGTATCTGCTGTTCTCTTTATGAGTTGTAAGAGAGAACAATTTAAATGTGTCACTGAAACATCTTTTTACAGCCCCTTCTGTAAAAGCTCTTTTAAGACTGTAGTAACACCTCAGAGTGGTGCACTTTCACTGTCCTGGTTATTGTCACCGGCTCCCCCATCAGCTCTTACTGTGGCTTCTTGGCAACACTAGATAACCATGGTGCCCCATGCTCTTATTGTGTAATATTGCCCTTGACAGGAGGTGGAATAACTGGCCTCACAGCTGTAACACCAAAAGAAAGGCTCCATCTGGCTGTGGATACTCTGCTACCCACAATACACGTGCCACTGGCTGCCTCATGCAGTGACAGAAGCAACGGCTTCAGAAGAATGGCTCACCGCTCCTCTTCTGTTTGTTACCAAGAAGGAACGCATGTCCCTTCACCATCTTTTCCTATAACCCTGAGGTAAACCCAGTGGTGAGCTGGAGCCGGTTCACACCAGTTCGCTAGAACCGGTTGTTAAATTTAAAGGAGTACTTGTGGCACCTTAGAGACTAACCAATTTATTTGAGCATAAGCTGTAGCTCATGAAAGCTTATGCTCAAATAAATTGGTTAGTCTCTAAGGTGCCACAAGTCCTCCTTTTCTTTTTGCAAATACAGACTAACACGGCTGTTACTCTGAAACTTGTTAAATTTAGAAGCCCTTTTAGAACTGGTTGTTGCACAAGGGACAACCGGTTCTAAAAGGGCTTCTAAATTTAACTGGCCAAAAGTGGTGCCTTAGGTGCTGACTCCACGGGTGTTCCAGCCCTGGAGCACCCAAGGGGAAAATTTGGTGGGTGCAGAGCACCCACCGGCAACTCCCCACCCCACCCCCGGCCCCAGCTCACCTCCGTTCCACCTCCGCCTCCTCCCCTGAATGCGCCGCCCCGCTCCGCTTCCCGCGAATCAGCTGTTCACACTAGAAGCCGGGGAAGGCTGAGAAGCAAGCGGTGGCTTCCTGCTCAGGCCCACGGAGGCGGAGGTGAGCTGGGGCAGGGGGGCGCGAGGAGGGCCGTCCACACAACAGCAGGTAACCCGGGGGGGGGGTCACGCAGGGGTACCGCTCCCCGCCCCAGCTCACCTCCGCCACCCTCGGCCTGAGCGGCAAGCCACCGCCTGCTTTTCAGCCCTCCCCGACTTCCCGCCGAACAGCTGATTCGCGGGAAGCTGGGGATGAGGCGCGGAGAAGCAGAGCGGGGCGGTGGGTTCAGGGGAGGAGGCGGAGCAGAGGTGATCTGGGGCTGGGCGCGGGGTGGGGAGCTGCTGGTGGGTGCTCTGCACCCACCAATTTTCCCCATGGGTGCTCCAGCCCCGAAGCACCCAGGGAGTTGGCGCCTAAGGTGCCACTTTTGATGTGATCAGTGGGGGAGTGGCTGCTCCCCCGCTCCCTCCCTAGCTATGCTCCTCCGCCCCTAGGAGCCAGAGAGACCTGCCGGATGCTTCCTGGGAGCTGCCCCAGGTAAGCACCGCTGGGACTCCCCACCTCGCCTCCCGGCAGGTCCCTCCGGCTCTTAGGGGTGGGGTGGGCACCCACTACGGTGGCCCACGAGACCCTCCTGCCCGGTTCTGGGGGCAGTCAGGGGACAGGGGAGGAGGGTGGACAGGGCAGGGGTCCTGGGGGGGCGTCAAGGAATGTGGGGGGGTTGAATGGGGCAGGAGTCCCGGGGGGTGGGGGTGGGCAATGACCCCCTCATGGGGTAAGGAGGGATGCCGTTGTTAGGATTTTGGCAGCTCATCACTGGGTAAACCCAAACTCTCATACACCTATTTTAAAACAATGAACCCAGGAATAATGATAATGTAAACAACCCATCAGACAAAGAACTTCTTATAAATAAAAGACATGAGCTTAAAAAAGGTTAGTTGGGAAGAGGGCTAGGCACTTTAAAAAAAAGGAAAGGAAAATTTCATTCTCAACTCCTCCCCTATGTACAGAAGACCTGCCTTTATGTTTTGCCACACTAAAGATTTATCTACACGTAGAGCCGGAAGGTACACCTCCAGGTATCTTTTTCCTAAAGCGAGAGCAGAGCTAGAGTGTGTATGTCTCCTCAAGCTAGCACTTACGCCTTTGGCTTGAAGTGTAGATATACCCTAAGAGATTTCATGACTTCAGGAATGATTTCTCTTCTTACATGCACTGCTGTAAATCAGGAATAACTGGTTTGAAATCAGTGGTGTTGCACTGGTGTGAGAGAAGAATTACGACTCCTGAGGTATGCCTGCACTGTGATTAAAAAAACCCCAGCAGCACTGAGGTTCAGAGCTCAGGTCAGCTGACTCAAACTCGCAGGACTCAGGCAGCAGGGCTGAACATTGCAGTGTAGACATTTGGGCTCGGGCTGGAGCCCACGCTTTGAAACCCTCCGAGTGCGGAGTGCTAAACCAACAAGATGCCAGTTTAGATTTGGTATTGGTAAGCAGTGAGGCCTTCATGGAAGAATTGGTTGTAGGGGATAACCTTTATTGGAGTGATCATGAGCAAATTCAGTTTAAACTAACTGGAAGGGTAAACAAAAATAGATCTGCAATTAGGGTCATGATTTCAAAAGGGCAAAGTTTAAAAAAGTACGGGAATTACTTAAGGAAGTAGACTGGACTGAAGAACTCAAGGATCTGAATGTGGCGGAGGCTTGGAATTACTTTAAGTCAAAGTTGCAGAAACTATTGGAAGCCTGTATCCCAACCAAGGGAAAAAAATTCATAGGGAAATATTTCAGAGCAAGCTGGATGAGCAAGCATCTCAAACAGGTGACTAAAAGAAAGCAGAAAGTCTGTAAGCGATGGGATTAATCAGCAGGGAAAGCTACTTTTTGGAGGTCAGAAAGTACAGGGGTAACATGAGATTTGCAAAGGGAATTAAGACCAATAGTAAAAGGTTCTATAGCCATATAAACAAAAAGAAAAGAAGGAAAGAAGAAGAGGGACCACTTAGCACTGAGTATGGGGAGGTGATTAAAGATAATGTAGGCTCAGTCCAACACCTAAATGAAAACTTTCCCTCATTTTTTAATGAGGCTATTGAAGAGCTTAGAGGTAGTGGCAGGGTGCCTGATGGCAATGAGGATATGGAGGTAGAAATTACCACATCCGAGGTGTATGTCAAACTCAAACAGATTAATGAGACTTAATTGGGCGCGGGGAAGATGATAATCTCCATCCAAGGATTTTAAAGGAACTGGCACATGAAACTGCAAGCCCAAGAGTAATGATTTTTTACTGAATCTGTAAACTTGTGGGGAAGAGGGGAGGTCGTACCCTATGACAGGAGAATTGCTAATATAGTTCCTGTTTTTAAGATGGGGAAAAAATGTGATTAGTTTGACCTCAATTGTATGCAAGGTCTTGGAACTAATTTTAAAGAGAAAATAGTTAAGGACATAGAGGTAAATGATAATTGGGATAAAAAAAAGCTGGGGACTTATCAGTTGAAAGTGACAGAGGAGGAGAAAAACTCCAGTGCATTGGTCGATCACAGGATGACTGTGAGCTGCTAATGTGACGTGGCTGTGAAAAAGACTAATGCGGTCTTGAGATGCATCAGGCGAGATATTTCCAGTAGAGACAAGGAAGTGTTAGCACCATTATGCAAGGCACTGGTGAAACCTCATCTGGAATAATGTGTGCAATTCTGGTCTCCCATCTTTAAGAAAGATTAATTCAAACTAGAACAGGTGCAGTGAATGGCTACTAGGATAATCCAAGGAATGGAAAACCTACCTTATGAGAGGAGGCCCAAAGAGCTTGGCTTGTTTAGCTTAACCAAAAGAAGGCTGAGGGGAGATATGATTGCTCTCTATAAATACATCAGAGGGATAAATACCAGGGAGGGAAACAAGTTATTTAAGTTAAGCGCCAATGTGGACACAAGAACAAATGGATATAAATTGGCCATCACCAAGTTTAGTCTTGAAATTGGATGAAGATTTCTAACCACCAGAGGAGTGAAGTTCTGGAACAGCCTTCCAAGGAAAGCAGTGGGGGTAAAAAAACCTAACTGTCTTCAAGACGGAGCCTGATATGTTTATGGAGGGGATGGTATGATGAGACTTCCTACACTGGCATGTAAAAACAACAAGGAGTCCGGTGGCACCTTAAAGACTGGCATGTAGCTGATCTGTAACTGATAGCAGCTAGTATCTCCAACAGCCAGGGAGGGGACACTAGATGGGGAGGACTCTGAGTTACTACAGGGAATTCTTTCCTAGATGTCTGGTTGATGGGTCTTGTCCACATGTTCAGGGTCTAAGTGACCGCTGTATTTGGTGTCAGGAAGGAATTTACTCCCTGGTCAAACTGGCAGAGACCCTGGGGGTTTTCATCTTCCTCTGCAGCATGGAGCATGGATCACTTGCTGGGGTAAATGGTGGATTCTCTGTAACTTGAAATCTTTAAATCATGATTTAAGGACTTCAGTAACTCAGCCAGAGGTTAGGGGTCTATTACAGAAGTGAGTGGGTGAGGTTCTGTGGACTGCAATGTGCAGGAGTTCAGACTAGATGATCATGATGGTCCCTTCTGATCCTAAAGTGTATTAGATGCTATTGACAAATTTCACCCACGCTTACTCCCCATCCATTTTTCAGGTATTACTCTGGTCATATGTGAAACCCTCCATTATTAGATATTTTATTAAAACTTCTCTGTAGAGTGATATGTGGAGAAAGGGCTAAGGTCAAGATTTGCAGGAAAGATTAGTGATCTGGGGAACCTGGATTTTGGACCATCCGAAAGAGGCCCAATTTGCAGAAGTATTTTCTGCAAACCAGGCCCATTTGAGGTCTCTCATGTTGGGCATGCAAAACTCACTAGCCTCTTTTGAAAATCCCAGCCTGAGTCTTATTTTTCTTGATGCGGAAGGCTGTAGTAGGGTAAGTGCCTTGTCACTATCTTAGTATTTATACTCATTTCTATTCCTAAAGAACAAAACTCACCCCCGCACAAAGGACCCACACAAGGGTTATGCATCACCAAAGCCTTCTTTTGAACAGTGACACTGACAGTAATGAAGTGGTGCATGAGGGCCTGAAGGAGATGCGTACAGCCTGTATAGGGTATAGAACTGTGATGTATCTCCTTGCTACTACAAAAGAACCTGACTATTAGAATGGCCTATTTCCAAAGCTCTGATGTGAGGCCCTGGGCAGAGTCCCTCACCAATTGTGCTTGGTGTTAGGAATTTGTCCTTCCTCAGAGATCCATTGTTCACACATGTCCTGGATAGTGTCCTAAGGCTAAAAGCTTCAGAACTTAGCAGAGAATGTTCCAGAGAAGTAAGAATCATACTGATGTCTGTGTTGGAAAAATTGGTCCAAATAAAATCTCTTTTTAGTAGATATGCAATTATTTGCTCCCAGAGCCCAAGGTTATCCGCTGAGGCGATCTCCCCTTCCTTTATAATAGCTCTCCATTTTATGTAGCCCCAGAAAGGTATGTTCCTCTCAGCCTGGAGAGCGTCAACGTCTTCTGTTGTGGATATAAATCAGACTGCTCTTTTCTGGTTATTCTAACTCTAGACAAGGTCCTATAGTGACACAGACAATACAGACATCTCTAATAAGGAATGCAAACTCAGGCTTCCTGGTATGTATTTATGAGGTGTTAGAAGGCAATTCTGAATGATGTTATTTATTTTTTATTTGTATTACAATAGTGCCTTGAGGACCCAACCAAGATCAGGACCTCACTGTGCTAGGCACTCGACACACGGGTAGTGAGAGACAGCACTGGCCCCAAAGGGCTAATGGCCTGGGAAGTTACACATAAACGCACACATCTTCTGAAGCTTAGCTGAGTCCTGGAAACCGGTGCCTGCAGAATCTCCAGGAAAAATGTCATGGCTGGGATGTTCTCAAAAAAGACAACCTCAACAGCAATTTGCTTGGGTCCATTTAACAACTTCCATCCCTCACACTGACCAGCATTAAAAAAAACAAAACCCACACACACATTTTAAGGAAAACGTAACGTGAACAACTAATTTATACTGCATTAAAGACAGCAAGACAAAACAAGCATCTGGAAAGTTCATTTTTCCCCTTGCGTTCCCAGGCTGAATTCCTTATGTGTCCTGAATACAAATGAAAAGCTCAGAGTTCCTCTGGGAAATCCCTGATGCTTCTGAGCTTGGAGGATTTTTCAGTGCCTGAGAGGTCCCAGAAAGTTCTTTCTTTCAGCCTAACCCTGACCAGGGCAATAAAATGTAAAGACAGAAGAGGCTTCTAAACAACTTGTGCTAGGTAGCTACATCTAACGTTGCATCGTGTCTGTCACTGACTTGAGAGCCTATCTGCAATAATATTTTCAATTCATCTCACATTTTCATCCCAAGGCACTTTACAACCACTTTTCAGGATTCACTACACCCATCTCTGAAATGAAGCAGCTGTTAACAGGGCCCAGCAATGTTGCACAAAGGTTAGGGACAGGAACTGAAGAACACTCTATCCAGCATGGAACTGTCTGGGGAATGTAGAGAGGGAGAATGTAACATGAAGCCTCATGTGGAATCTGGAGGAATTGCCAGACTTAAAACTACAACCAGATTAGAAAAGGAGTACTTGTGGCACCTTAGAGACTAACCAATTTATTTGAGCATGAGCTTTCGTGAGCTACAGCTCACTTCATCAGATGTATACCGTGGAAACTGCAGCAGACTTTATATACACACAGAGAATATGAAACAATACCTCCTCCCACCCCACTGTCCTGCTGGTAATAGCTTATCTAAAGTGATCAACAGGTGGGCCATTTCCAGCACAAATCCAGGTTTTCTCACCCTCCACCCCCCCACACAAATTCACTCTCCTGCTGGTGCTAGCCCATCCAAAGTGACAACTCTTTACATAATCAAGTCGGGCTATTTCCTGCATAGATCCAGGTTTTCTCACATCCCCCCCACCCCCATACACACACAAACTCACTCTCCTGCTGGTAATAGCTCATCTAAACTGACCACTCTCCAAGTTTAAATCCAAGTTAAACCAGAACATCTGGGGGGGGGGGGTAGGAAAAAACAAGAGGAAACAGGCTACCTTGCATAATGACTTAGCCACTCCCAGTCTCTATTTAAGCCTAAATTAATAGTATCCAATTTGCAAATGAATTCCAATTCAGCAGTTTCTCGCTGGAGTCTGGATTTGAAGTTTTTTTGTTTTAAGATAGCGACCTTCATGTCTGTGACTGCGTGACCAGAGAGATTGAAGTGTTCTCCGACTGGTTTATGAATGTTAGAATTCTTGACATCTGATTTGTGTCCATTTATTCTTTTACGTAGAGACTGTCCAGTTTGACCAATGTACATGGCAGAGGGGCATTGCTGGCACATGATGGCATATATCACATTGGTGGATGTGCAGGTGAACGAGCCTCTGATAGTGTGGCTGATGTTATTAGGCCCTGTGATGGTGTCCCCTGAATAGATATGTGGGCACAATTGGCAACGGGCTTTGTTGCAAGGAAAAGTTCCTGGGTTAGTGGTTCTGTTGTGTGGTATGTGGTTGTTGGTGAGTATTTGCTTCAGGTTGCGGGGCTGTCTGTAGGCAAGGACTGGCCTGTCTCCCAAGACTTGTGAGAGTGTTGGGTCATCCTTTAGGATAGGTTGTAGATCCTTAATAATGCGTTGGAGGGGTTTTAGTTGGGGGCTGAAGGTGACGGCTAGTGGCGTTCTGTTATTTTCTTTGTTAGGCCTGTCCTGTAGTAGGTAACTTCTGGGAACTCTTCTGGCTCTATCAATCTGTTTCTTTACTTCTGCAGGTGGGTATTGTAGTTGTAAGAAAGCTTGACAGAGATCTTGTAGGTGTTTGTCTCTGTCTGAGGGGTTGGAGCAAATGTGGTTGTATCGCAGAGCTTGGCTGTAGACGATGGATCGTGTGGTGTGGTCAGGGTGAAAGCTGGAGGCATGCAGGTAGGAATAGTGGTCAGTAGGTTTCCGGTATAGGGTGGTGTTTATGTGGCCATTGTTTATTAGCACTGTAGTGTCCAGGAAGTGGATCTCTTGTGTGGACTGGACCAGGCTGAGGTTGGTGGTGGGATGGAAATTGTTGAAATCATGGTGGAATTCCTCAAGGGCTTCTTTTCCATGGGTCCAGATGATGAAGATGTCATCAATATAGCGCAAGTAGAGTAGGGGCTTTAGAGGACGAGAGCTGAGGAAGCACCAGCAGGAGAGTGAATTTGTGTGGGGGGGTGGAGGGTGAGAAAACCTGGATTTGTGCTGGAAATGGCCCCCTGTTGATCACTTTAGATAAGCTATTACCAGCAGGACAGTGGGGTGGGAGGAGGTATTGTTTCATATTCTCTGTGTGTATATAAAGTCTGCTGCAGTTTCCACGGTATACATCTGATGAAGTGAGCTGTAGCTCACGAAAGCTCATGCTCAAATAAATTGGTTAGTCTCTAAGGTGCCACAAGTACTCCTTTTCTTTTTGCGAATACAGACTAACACGGCTGTTACTCTGAAACAACCAGATTAATAGATCACCATATTCTTGAATGCAATCGTTCTTCCCAAAGAACCCCTGCAAATAATTCATGGTCTGTAGCTTGTTTGCAAACAGTTTGTTGCAAGTATTTGGTACTGAAAATTCAAAGTGGTTTAGCTAAGACTAGATCGGATACAACAGTGGTTTTCAAACCGCAGGTCGCAACCCAGTACTGTTCAGCCAGTAAAAGTCCCGTCGGCAGTGCTGCCCAGCTAAGGCAGGCTAGTGCCTATCTGTTCTGATACTGTGCTGCGCCCCGGAAGCAGCCAATGGGAGATGGGGGGGGCAGTGCCTGCAGGTGAGAACCGGGCGGAGCTGTTTGCGCGCCTCCGCCTAGGAGCCGGACTTGCTGCTGGCTGCTTCTGGGGCGCAGTGCAGTCCGGGGTGCCAGGACAAGCAGGAAGCCTGCCCCTGCACCCCCACTGCACTGCTGACCAGGAGCCTTCCAAGTTAAGCCCATGCCCCTACCCCGCACCCCAACCCCCTGCCCCAGCCATGAGCCTCCCCCAAATCCAGAGCCCCCTCCTAGACCCCAAATCCCTCATCCCCGGCCCCACCCCAGAGCCTGCACCCCCAGCCCAGAGCCCTGACCCCCTCTCACACCCTGAAGCTCTCATTCCCAGCCCCACCCCTCAGCCTCACCCCCGCATCCCAACCCTCTGCCCCAGCCCTGAGCCCCTTCCACTCTCCAAACCCCTCTGCCCCAGCTCCGTTGGGTTGCGGGCAGCAACAATTTTCTTCAACTGGGCCCCCCGAAAAAAGTTTAAAAACCACTGGGATACAGTGCTGCCCCAGAAGTATACACATGCCACACAGAAGCCTTAAAGGGACAGCCAAGGACTCTCCCTGAGAGAGGGGAAACCTTGGATGGCATAGAGCTCTCTGCCACTTATTCACCCCCTCCTAACCTACCCCAGGTTCATAAAATCATCGCCTAAAGGCTTATATGGCTGTGGGCCTATCACACCCTCTTTACCTCTTCAGTTCTCCTCCTGCAGCAGAGTTTGGCTGGTAGCTTCTTATGTTCTGGCAAGGCAAGTGGTTTGGCAATGAATGTGCCACACCTATTGCCCTACTGACGTCACCTGCAAGAGCTCATCATGCCCAATGATGTCACTCAGAGCTTCAGTGCTAAACTTGCTGCCACTGACTTGGCATTTATTATGAAGTGTCTTGTAGGCAACAGTTCTCCACGGGCTCCTGATCTGCTACACTTTGCTCTGTTGTATTATTTTATGCCTGCAAATGACTTACATCATCACGACATCAAGACTGGCAGAGGCTACTGTCTTATAAAGATGAACAGAAATGCCTTTAACAACCATAAAAAAGGAAGACTGCAAAGATCAAAATCACATACGCAAAGGAAACTACTCCCTTGCGTTATTGATTACACTTTAGTTAATTAGACATGAAGATCCATTTTCAAATGATTTTGCCTCCCTTTTTTAATTTCATTTTGCACAAACAAGTGAGCATAAATGAGCCACAAAGAGAAGAGCAAAGTATGAGATCCTCACACGCTGCTGGATGATCTTGCATGCTAAGCAGGGGACTTTGAGCTAGATTCAACTCTTGGCTCTCTCATGGATCTTCTGTATGACATCAGGAAAGAATCTTGTCTGTAAAATGGGGAAAATGACACTTCCTTTCTTCCAGCCTGCAAGCATTTGGGGCGGGGCCTGTCTCTTACTTTTGTTTGAACGGCACTTAGCAAAATGGGGCCCCAGTTCTAGCTGGGACTTCTAGCGGCTACCATCATGCAAGTATTAATAAAAGCCTTTTAACTTTTGAAACGGGTGGAGCAAGGTGCCATTTTTAGACAAAGACTTTCCAGGGCAGAACCAGACCTGAACGTGATGTGTTTAATCAGAAAACGGATGGAATTGGAAACTCTATGGCAGATCCCACAGGCCACTGATACTGCTCTGCCTCCTTTCTTTCTGTTCAAATATTAAACCACTTTCTCACATTTCATAGGGGTGCACTTGATTAATACATCCAAGTTTCTCCCCCAATGACTTGGGTTCACATCTAGCTGAGGTCAGAAAAGGTCAGTTTGCTAGTCTCTGTCATCTGCCAGCACCAAAATGCTATGTGTTACCAGTGGAGGCTAGGCCATGATGGGCGAGGGGAGGCGAAGGCAGGGGGCATGAGGCCAATCCCAGAGGTAGGGGGATAGAGCAGGCAGGGAGGGCAGGCGGCAGGGCCTGCCTGAGAGGCACCAGGGGCAGAGTGGGCATGGTGGGCAGGGTCTGCTTTCTGTTTCAATGGTCTCTGTGCAAACCTAAAAGTGTTGGGGGAAAGATATGCAATGGCAAAGTGGTCCTATGGTGCTGGGTTTGCTATCTACTGTCAGAAGTTAATAGCCATGTCTACTGAGTCTCTGCAAGCGAAACACTGTGAATTGAAGAGTAGGGGTGCTTTGAGAAGTGCAGGACTGGAACAACAGAGGGGGCTGTAGGGCAGGCTTGAGGAGCACGGGCAGAGCTGTGTGGGGAACTGAGGACTGGAATAGCAGGGGGGCTGCAGCTCAGGACTGAGGGGCATTGGCAGAGCTGTGTGGGGAACTGAGGACTGGAATCGCAGGGAGTGGGGGCTGTAGATCACAAGCGAGGTGTAGTAGCAGAGCAGTGTAGGGGAAGCAGGATCACTCACAATTTACAACCGCCTTTGAAAATTCCACAAAATTTCTTGTCATCATAAAAAGACTTTCCCCTGGCAACGGATCTATTACTCCCCTTAGAGCAATATTGTGAATCCTTGAATCATACAGGAAAGCTCATATCCCAAAGCCTAGTGCTAGATGGCTAAGAGCAGGCCTGCATGAACTCAGACACTTACCAGTTCCCTATAAAACTCCTAAGGGCTTTTTGCTGCGTTTCATGTCTGGGGATGGAGATGGAGATGGAGAGAGAGAGAGAGAGAGATTGGTGGCTAGATACAGAGATGGGAAGGAGGCTGATGTGTCGTATATCAGCAGTGTCCATAACACCATGGGGGTGGGGGATGTTTGCAGATGGGGGGGTAGTTTTTCCAAACAGTCATTAGACAGCAGCAGTGCTGAACTGTTTTACACAGTCTGCCTCTGCAGCCCTTGCTGATAGAGAGACCATTAATAAGGCTTTCCAGCTTGTCACTTCCACGCTGAAGCCTTTGAAAGCTGTGCTCCTCTGGATCCATTAGAGGGAAGTGCTGTATCTGCTGAAACATACGAGTCTGTCAGGCACTGTCTGCTTGCCACTCGGAAAGCCACGACTTCTGTGGTGGTTTGATGCTGAAAGACGTGTCTGAGTGGTTGTGGTGGGGTCAGAGGGATTGCTGGAAAGGGCAGCTGAGGTAGGATGGTTGAAGAGGGCTCACTACGTGGTGAGGAAGGGGTGACAAGGTGGGATGGCAGGACTGCAGAGGGGCTGTTGGTGTACAGTGTTGGGGGAGCAGTTGGGGTTGTGGGGAGAAGGTTGAGCAGAGGTTATGGGAAGGGATGTTGGGTGGTTGGGGGTTTGGGGAAGGAAGTATTGGGAGGGGTTGGGTGGGGCGTTACTGGGAAGAGTATTGGATTTGTTGGGGAGCACAGTTGTTAGGGAGGGATGCTGAGGATAGGATGGCCGGAGGAGTTGGTGGGCTGGGAATGGTGTTAGGGGAAGGCGGAGTTGAGGTGTGGCTGGTAGGGCATGACGGCTTCTGCGTGGTAACACCACCTGGAGACTCATTTGGGTCCTGTTGTTTGTATTCCTGAAATCTTCCCAATGCTGCTGGAGTTTCTCATTATCCACCCTCCAGCTCCACTGACAGAGACTGAACAGGATTTAATGGAGTCCCCTGACTGTTGCCTTTGAAATATTCATGAGCCTCTCATGGTGCATTTCATGCTCACCACCTCCTCCTCCATTAGAGAAGCAAGATGCACAGAGAGGAAAGTGGGCTGGAGAGGAGCTGGGGAGACTGATAAAGGGACCTGCTGCTGCTCTGAGCAGCTGAATCAGAAACTGTTGGGGAATGGTCCATTCCGGGTGCCACTCCACATCCGCTTCTCCTCTCAGTCTAACAGGGGCTTACATCAGGTCAGGAGAGTGATCTGAACTTACCCCAGGGAGGTGATTAATATAAGGAGAAAGGAAGGAAACTAACTGAGCAGAAATGTCTATCTGAAGTTACTACCTGTCCACCCCTTCCTACATCTGTCTGTTTGCCATCACCATTTGCAAGGTGCTGCCATGCTAGTATCTAGGACAGGAATGGGCAAACTTTTTGGCCTGAGGGCCGCAACAGGTTTCTGAAATTGTATGGAGGGCCAGTTAGGGGAGGCTATGCCTCCGCAAACAGCCAGGCATGGCCCGACCCCCACCCCCTATCTGAACCCCCCCTTGCTTCTCGCCCCCTGATGGCCCCCCGGGACTCCTGCCCCATCCAACCCCCCCTGTTCCCTGACAGGCCTCCGGGGACCCCTGCCCCATCCACCCTTCCTGCTCTCGGTCCCCTGACTGCCCCCGGACTCCCCACCCCTAATTGCCCCCCCACCCCATCCATCCCCCCCTCCTTCCTGACTGTACCCCTGGGACCCCTGCCCCATCCAACCACTCCTTCTCCCTGGCCGCCCCTGGATCCCTCACCCCTGACTGCCCCCCACCATCCCAACCAACCCCTCCTCTCCTTCCTGAGTGCCCCCCCGGGACCCCTGCCCCCATTCAACCCCCCTGTTCCCCGCCTTCTGACTGCCCCGACCCCTATCCACACCCCTGACCACCCCCGAACACCCCTGCCCTCTATCCAACCCCCGTCTCTCCCTGCCTCCTTACTGCACTGCCTGGAGCACCAGTGACTGCCAGTGCGGCTGCACCGAGGGGCAGCCATGCAGCGCAGCACAGAGCACTGGGTCAGGCTGGGCTCTGCAGCCCCGCTGCCCAGAGCATTGCACCGGCGGCGAGGTGAGGCTGCGAGGGAGGGAGGCAGCAGGGAAGGAGCCGGGGGCGAGCCTCCCGGGCCAGAAGCTCAGGGGCTGGGCAGGACGGTCCCACTGGCCGGATGTGGCCCGCGGGCCATAGTTTGCCCACCTCTGATGTAGGAACTGCACAATGGTTCTATAAGCCAGTAGGAACTGCCCTGAAGCAAATAATTTACTCCACTGCTCATTCGCCTCAGTCTCCCCCTTGCTGCCACGCTAAAGTTTTGGGAGACGCACCGTGAGTGAGGGCAGCGCCTTTTGAGCACAGCAGCCCAAACTCCAGACTGGAATGCTAAGAGGGGGAGCTTGCACAGGTTATGAATGACAGCTCTTTGTACTTCCTCTCTGTCTTTGGCATTATTAATAACACCTAGCTATAATGTAGTGATTTTCATCAGCAGGTCTGATAGCACTTTACAAAGGAGGTCAGTATCATTATTCCCATTTTACAATGGGGGAAACTGAGTCACAGAGCGGCGACATGAGTTGCCCAAGGTCACCCGGCTGACCCATGACAGAGCTGGGAACTGGACCCACGTCTGCTGAGTCCCAGTCCAGTGCTAGGATGGAATCCAGACGCCATGCTTGGGCTATGGGAGATGGAGCATTGGAGGGGGAAGACTGTTCAGCAGCTGCTAATGTCATGCTCAGGTCTCAAAATATAGACTATGCCAAGGTCATGAATGACACCATCCATAGCAATGCAGAATCCCATACTGAGCATGTAGGTAGGTGAAGTGTCTACAGTACCTTTCACTGCAAATTGCCCCTGAGGGTCATGCTGGGGTGTCTGGAGACAAATACATGTCCACATTAAACAAATAGCACCTCCCAGCAGCACACTGCCTCCTAAGACTATGGTAGGTATGGTTGGGATTTGAGCATATCGGTATCATGATATCAAATGGGCCACTCTGCAATGTGTGATCATCCACCAAACCCGTCCACTGAACTGTTCAGCTGTTGTGACCTGCACTGGATGTGCCATGTTTGTCTTTCTTCCACAGGACAGAAGCGACTTTGTCTGTACAAAGTGCAAGCTGGTCTCCATATTGGAAGAGAAGATTGAAGGTCTGGAGCAACAGATAACAACCCTGCGTTGCATACGGGAAACTGAGGATTTTCTGGACAAAACTCAGGATAGGCTTCTCGGGGCACAAAGCTCTACAGATATAGAGCAGGTTGCACAGAGGAGCCAAGAGGCCAGTGAAGAAGCTTGGCAACATGTGACCTCCAGAAGAGGTAAGCGGAATGTCCGGGTTCCAGTAACACAGACACAGGTAACTAACCGCTTTCATGTTCTCTCCACAGGTATCGTTGCGGAGAGTGGACCAGATGATATGTCTGGGGCGAGAAAGCAGAAGGAGACTCCGCTGGTTGGAAGGCATGAGATGCGCTGTCCTGAGGTTGGGAGTTCCACGACCACCACTCCCAAGAGGAGAAGGCGGGTGGTGGTGGTCGGGGACTCTCTCCTCTGGGGGACTGAGTCATCTATCTGCCGCCCTGACCAGGAAAACCGAGAAGTCTGCTGCTTGCCGGGGGCTAAGATTCGCGATGTGACGGAGAGACTGCCGAGACTCATCAAGCCCTCGGATCGCTACCCCTTCCTGCTTCTCCACGTGGGCACCAATGATACTGCCAAGAATGACCTTGAGCGGATCACTGCGGACTATGTGGCTCTAGGAAGAAGGATAAAGGAGTTGGAGGCGCAAGTGGTGTTCTCGTCCATCCTCCCCGTGGAAGGAAAAGGCCTAGGTAGGGAGCGTCGAATCGTGGAAGTCAACGAATGGCTACGCAGGTGGTGTCGGAGAGAAGGCTTTGGATTCTTCGACCATGGGATGGTGTTCCAAGAAGGAGGAGTGCTAGGCAGAGACGGGCTCCACTTAACGAAGAGAGGGAAGAGCATCTTCGCGAGCAGGCTGGCTAACCTAGTGAGGAGGGCTTTAAACTAGGTTCACCGGGGGAAGGAGACCAAAGCCCTGAGGTAAGTGGGAAAGCGGGATACCGGGAGGAAGCAGAGGCAGGAATGTCTGTGAGGGGAGGGCTCCTGCCTCATACTGGGAATGAGGGGTGATCAACAGGTTATCTCAAGTGCTTATATACAAATGCACAAAGCCTTGGAAACAAGCAGGGAGAACTGGAGGTCCTGGTGATGTCAAAGAACTATGACGTGATCGGAATAACAGAGACTTGGTGGGATAACTCACATGACTGGAGTACTGTCATGGATGGTTATAAACTGTTCAGGAAGGACAGGCAGGGCAGAAAAGGTGGGGGAGTAGCACTGTATGTAAGGGAGCAGTATGACTGCTCAGAGCTCCGGTACGAAACTGCAGAAAAACCTGAGTGTCTCTGGATTAAGTTTAGAAGTGTGTGCAACAAGAGTGATGTAGTGGTGGGAGTCTGCTATAGACCACCGGACCAGGGGGATGAGGTAGATGAGGCTTTCTTCCAGCAGCTCACGGAAGCTACTGGATCGCATGCCCTGATTCTCATGGGTGACTTTAATTTTCCTGATATCTGCTGGGAGAGCAATACAGCGGTGCATAGACAATCCAGGAAGTTTTTGGAAAGCGTAGGGGACAATTTCCTGGCGCAAGTGCTAGAGGAGCCAACTAGGGGGGGCGCTTTTCTTGACCTGCTGCTCACAAACCGGGTAGAATTAGTGGGGGAAGCAAAAGTGGATGGGAATCTGGGAGGCAGTGACCATGAGTTGGTTGAGTTCAGGATCCTGACACAGGGAAGAAAGGTAAGCAGCACGATACGGACCCTGGACTTCAGGAAAG
This sequence comes from Caretta caretta, assembly GCF_965140235.1. Classification (NCBI taxonomy): domain Eukaryota; kingdom Metazoa; phylum Chordata; order Testudines; family Cheloniidae; genus Caretta; species Caretta caretta. The sequence goes on from NC_134206.1 coordinate 203,145,160, forward strand.
CAGACTTCGACTCCCTCAGGGAACGGATGGCCAGGATCCCCTGGGGGACTAACTTGAAGGGGAAAGGAGTCCAGGAGAGCTGGCTGTATTTCAAGGAATCCCTGTTGAGGTTACAGGGACAAACCATCCCAATGAGTCGAAAGAATAGTAAATATGGCAGGCGACCAGCTTGGCTTAATGGTGAAATCTTAGCGGATCTTAAACATAAAAAAGAAGCTTACAAGAAGTGGAAGGTTGGACATATGACCAGGGAAGAGTATAAAAATATTGCTCGGGCATGTAGGAATGTTATCAGGAGGGCCAAATCGCACCTGGAGCTGCAGCTAGCCAGAGATGTCAAGAGTAACAAGAAGGGTTTCTTCAGGTATGTTGGCAACAAGAAGAAAGCCAAGGAATGTGTAGGCCCCTTACTGAATGAGGGAGGCAAACTAGTGACAGAGGATGTGGAAAAAGCTAATGTACTCAATGCTTTTTTTGCCTCTGTTTTCACTAACAAGGTCAGCTCCCAGACTGCTACGCTGGGCATCACAAAATGGGGAAGAGATGGACAGCCCTCTGTGGAGATAGAGGTGGTTAGGGACTATTTAGAAAAGCTGGACGTGCACAAGTCCATGGGGCCGGACGAGTTGCATCCGAGAGTGCTGAAGGAACTGGCGGCTGTGATTGCAGAGCCATTGGCCATTATCTTTGAAAACTCGTGGCGAACCGGGGAAGTCCCGGATGACTGGAAAAAGGCTAATGTAGTGCCAATCTTTAAAAAAGGGAAGAAGGAGGATCCTGGGAACTACAGGCCAGTCAGCCTCACTTCAGTCCCTGGAAAAATCATGGAGCAGGTCCTCAAAGAATCAATCCTGAAGCACTTGCATGAGAGGAAAGTGATCAGGAACAGCCAGCATGGATTCACCAAGGGAAGGTCATGCCTGACTAATCTAATCGCCTTCTATGATGAGATTACTGGTTCTGTGGATGAAGGGAAAGCAGTGGATGTATTGTTTCTTGACTTTAGCAAAGCTTTTGACACGGTCTCCCACAGTATTCTTGTCAGCAAGTTAAGGAAGTATGGGCTGGATGAATGCACTACAAGGTGGGTAGAAAGCTGGCTAGATTGTCGGGCTCAACGGGTAGTTATCAATGGCTCCATGTCTAGTTGGCAGCCGGTATCAAGTGGAGTGCCCCAAGGGTCGGTCCTGGGGCCGGTTTTGTTCAATATCTTCATAAATGATCTGGAGGATGGTGTGGATTGCACTCTCAGCAAATTTGCGGATGATACTAAACTGGGAGGAGTGGTAGATACGCTGGAGGGCAGGGATAGGATACAGAAGGACCTAGACAAATTGGAGGATTGGGCCAAAAGAAATCTGATGAGGTTCAATAAGGATAAGTGCAGGGTCCTGCACTTAGGACGGAAGAACCCAATGCACAGCTACAGACTAGGGACCGAATGGCTAGGCAGCAGTTCTGCGGAAAAGGACCTAGGGGTGACAGTGGACGAGAAGCTGGATATGAGTCAGCAGTGTGCCCTTGTTGCCAAGAAGGCCAATGGCATTTTAGGATGTATAAGTAGGGGCATAGCGAGCAGATCGAGGGACGTGATCGTTCCCCTCTATTTGACATTGGTGAGGCCTCATCTGGAGTACTGTGTCCAGTTTTGGGCCCCACACTTCAAGAAGGATGTGGATAAATTGGAGAGAGTCCAGCGCAGGGCAACAAAAATGATTAGGGGTCTGGAACACATGAGTTATGAGGAGAGGCTGAGGGAGCTGGGATTGTTTAGCCTGCAGAAGAGAAGAATGAGGGGGGATTTGATAGCTGCTTTCAACTACCTGAAAGGGGGTTCCAAAGAGGATGGCTCTAGACTGTTCTCAATGGTATCAGATGACAGAACGAGGAGTAATGGTCTCAAGCTGCAGTGGGGGAGGTTTAGATTGGATATTAGGAAAAACTTTTTCACTAAGAGGGTGGTGAAACACTGGAATGCGTTACCTAGGGAGGTGGTAGAATCTCCTTCCTTAGAGGTTTTTAAGGTCAGGCTTGACAAAGCCCTGGCTGGGATGATTTAACTGGGAATTGGTCCTGCTTCGAGCAGGGGGTTGGACTAGATGACCTTCTGGGGTCCCTTCCAACCCTTATATTCTATGATTCTATGATTCTATGAACTGGGAATCTATCTGACTAAATAACAGCTAAGCCTGGATCAAAGCTCCAGATGCAAACTCCCAGAACTTTGGGAGGGACTTTCAGAGCTTCAGCCAAACTTTCCCCACCCAACTTGCTCATTAATATTGTGTCATAAAGGCTTGCTCATGACTCCATTGACTTCTAGAGTCGGATCCAATCCACACTGAAGAACATAGGCTTCTTCCTATGATTGACAGTGGGGAGATTGTAGAGACCAGAGATTACTGACATTTATTTTTCCTTTGGGCCCAGCCCCTTTCATTCCACACGACATTCCTTTGTTCCATGTATTCCTGAAGCCCAATTCCTTGCCCTGAGCATGATGTAGGATAAAAAACAAAAACAAAAAACCAACAGCCCCATTTATGCTTAATCTGAAAATATTCATCAGGCTTCCCACACACACACGCATGTGCCCCAGGAATCAAATGTTTATGAACATGTTTGCCGAATGTGCAGCATCGATGTGGAATTGTTATCGAGGAGCCCACAATCAGCCTAATTACCAGGTATTCATCACCCACCCACAGGCTCTTCCGAGGCAGCTCTGTGCGGCATGTCAATGAATGAATTTGCCTGATTCTATCCTGCTGCCAGCCAGCTTCAAAGATCAAGAGCTCAGTCTCTCGCTTTCTATTTTTCAGGGCGAGAGGGGGAAAAAGGTTTACAGAGTGGAAGCCGCACAGCAGCAGAGATACCAACTGAGAGCAGCGGGAGTATGATCTCTAATGTCCTGTGAATGCCTCCTCTAAGCAGACACTGATCTCTGTTTGCTTTCTCTGATCTCTGTTCACTTCCCTACCGTGCTCCCGGAGCAGAAAAGACAACGCTGCTTCTGAACAAGCCAGAAGTTTGGAAGGTTTGAAATCCATATTTGAATTTTGCAACTGGCTCCTATCATCATAATGGGCTGAACCAAATCCCTGGATCCAAAATTGTGAGGTGTGTGGCTATCAAACTGTGATGTCTTTTGTCTTCTGTGCGCTACACCTTCACATGCACAGCCACTCTGCTGGTGTGAGACATGTTGTTCTCAGAGGGGCTGCAGCCTGTTACAGTGCATTCACACATACTGCACCCTCTCTTGGAGACCTGACTTTTGTTCTTTCTTGCTTTGTCATTTCCTTTCTCTCAAATAAAAGTAGTGTTGGACGGAAAACCAGTGGGTTGGTTTTTGCTGATGGAAGTGTTGCAAAGCACACCAGGGCTAGATCCTGGGTTGGCATAAATTAGTATAGCTCAGCTGCAATTAGTGTAGCTTTGTGAGTTGCATCTGCTGAGGATCTGGCCCCTCTCTGGGAAAATCCGGTTCCAGATCTGTTTCCAGAATATGCGCTCAGGGTATGACACGGATAATCACCTGTGTGCCCTGTAGTGTAGCGTGCTGTTCCTTCTGTTAGAGCTTAGTACAGGACTTGGCACCATATTGAGACAGGGGGCTACCAGTTCGCATCCTGTAACCTTTCTCCTTTGCATTTGGTGCAAGCGCTGAATCTTGCATACAGTCCCTCATCAAGTCTTCTTGTCTGAAACATCTGGCAGGGGAATTAAGCTGCTTGTGAAAGGAAGCAGCCAATAAGCCTGGCTAATGTTGATCCCACAGTAGTGCACGGTAGGTGCTGCACAAGCTTCCCTTACACAGTTCTGTTAACAGTCATACAGCACCTCAAACTCGAACTCCTTCACGTCTTACTCTTCTTAGTCCTGCCCCCTTTTCTCTCTCATACAGCTCTGCCAATGTCCCACACTCCTGCCCTGCATCCCTTTGCTACTCCAATCCTGGGCTCCTAACACAGCTCTGCCAATGCCCCTCACTCCTGCCCTGCAGCTCCCCTGTGATTCCAGCCCTGGGCTCCCCATGCAGCTCTGCTAATGCCCCTCAATCCTGCTCTGCAGCATCTCCTGCTATTCCAGGGATGGGCTGCCCCCACAACTCTGCCAGTGTGCGGTCCTCAACCCAGACAATTAGGTCTACAGTACCATTCATTACTGCAGGCTTGACCACTTGTGAGCAGGTGGCTAATCTTGTAAGTGTGTGTGATGGACTTGTGATGCATGGCCGTCTGTCCCTGGGGAATTGCATGAGATTACCTTGTTTCACTTGTGACCTAGCATCCTTGAACCAACATCTCCAGAGAAGAAATATACTGTGTACTAATCCACGCTGACTTTGAGTTCCCTATACATTTCCCACTCTGACCTGTACTCAAAATTTGTATGCCATGACCAGACACACAACACACTCTTCCAGGATGCTGAACGTTATCTAAAGTAGTGCTATGTATCCCACAGTTTCTGAGGCTCTCCACTGCTCACCAGAACTTCCTGAAACCTCTTTGGTCTAGGATTCACACTGGGAATGGCAAGAGAACATGGTCTTTCATTCGATTCCCATTAATCTGGATGGTGGCCCCTACTCAATAGCCCCTGACACTTTCGCAGTGTATTGTGGGGAGAAGGGGGTGTGCACGCTACTCACCAATAGCCCCACTCATGTTTCCCTACTCAGTATATTTGATAAGACGGTTCATACCACTGCTTCCCCTAGTCCTTTCTCCCTGGTAGATCTAATGTATATGTGTGTGCCTTCAGCTTGATAAGGGGTGGGGGGTTTCATACCAATAGCTCCCCTCATCTCCTTTGGCTTATCTAATAGCAGAGTTCAAAGCAATGGTCTTTCAACATGCTGTACAGATCAAAAGCCTTTAAAATGTCCAGGGTTACATTTATGTCGTCATTGGTTGCCTGGCTGAGCTGTGAAAGCAAGAAGCCCAGGACCAGAAAACCCATTTCTCACTCTACTGTGCTCTGCATTAATGCCATAAAATCCCATTAGTGCACTCTGGGGCTTTATTTTAGTACAGACAATAGTGTCAGAATCAGCCTGCAATGGCCAATCAGCTTGCAATAGAGAAATGATATGACCAACAGGTCCATGCAAAACCAGGAAAAAGCTCATGAATACACACACACAGTGTGTGATTATTATACAGACAGACACTAACCTCATCAGGCCCCCATAAAACACAGCTACCTCCCTTACACCCAACTGGCTCAAGTGCTCACCCAAGACATGGGAAACACAAGTTCAAATCCCCCGCTCTGCATCATTTAGAACAGGGACGTGAATCCAAGTCTTCCATCTATGAGAGGAGTACCCAAACCACAAGACTATAGGGTATTCTGGGGTTGGGGCTCTCTCAAGTTTTGCACTTCAAGCGGTTCTATTTTGTACGAAAAACAAACATTCACCGGTGCAGGGACTGGAACCCAGGTCAGTGCACTAACCACTAGGCTAGGAAGCCATTCTCACTCCGGCCCTCATCTTGGGGGAGTGGGCTAACTACCAGACTATTATGTATAAGGGGGAGGGGACACAATCACCCCAAACTCTTCAGCTGTGTCTTATGCAAGACTTGATGCCTCTGAGAACCCTGACTGGATCAAGTCCTCCAGGCAAGATAAGCAGAAAAACACCTTGTCTGAGAATCCCACTGGGGCTTAGGGGCCGAGCAGCTCGGACCCATCAGGACTTAGTGGCTTTGCTGGTACCCAGCAGTAGAAATGTAGGTGCCGCGCAGACTTTGCTGGTGGAAACACAGATGTCGAGGGACTTTAGACACCTACGGGTTAGCTGGCTGCTGAGCAGGAGTTTGGATATGAGCAGGAGTTTGGTCTGAATATCTGGGCACCTAACTCCCTTTGTGGATATAGCCCTTAGAGATTTGCCCAATGTCAGCCAGGAAGACTGTGGCACAGCAGGGAATTGCACCCAGGGCTTTTGAGTCCCAGGAGGTCAGAGGTCAGTGACTATTCTGTGCTGAGGTGCTTATTTTGTGGGAGAAAATATAATGAACTGTTAAAAACCCATTAAAAATATATACCCTAAATAAGAATTTCTTCTCAAAAATGTCTCTTGCACGATGTCTTTTCCCCCTACCAGCTCTGTCTCTCTCACACCCTTTCCCTTGCCCCCAAATAAACAAATTTTTTATAACTGCAAACAGAGCCCAAACCGCCGACAGGTGAGCTAAGCCGTCTTCTTAGTCTACCCTTCTTAGCCCAGGAAGATCTCCTATAAAACAGAGCAGATGTTCTCTCAGTTCCTTTGGCTCACAGAGTAGTTGCTCTAACAGCTGTTCTTCATATAAAGCCTTTGAACTCACAGCTCGCTACCTCCCCCTCAGTATGCCATCCCCTGGGTCAAAGGGAGGATCTCTGAGAGAACACTAATCCTATAGCGCTGCAGAATTTGGGATGTGTGGCAGCCAGAGCGAACATGGGGGTGGTCTGTGTCCCGCCACCTCAATAAAAGATTCCCCTTATGTTTGTTACAGTCCAGCTCTGTCTCTTCGCTAGAAGGGAAAAAAAAATAATTCCCCTTTAGCTCATTGGGGGCACCGAGGCAGAGATCCTCAGCTCCATGTCTTGTAAGAAAAGGGGCAAATTACTTCACCTAAGTAATTGCTGAGGCACTAGCCGCACATTCCTCTCCCCTAACAAAATCCAAGGGAACCCAAACAGCCCAGTGAGTTCCCGCCCCATTCCAGCACAACACAGTGGGAAGGTGACTGGGAGCCCATGGGATGTTCCGCACACTGTACATATATGACTCACTGCTCTGTGTGTGCTCTGTCTCTCACTCTGTGCCTGGTCCATAGAGGATGCAAGACTGAGACGTTACCAGAAGATGGCTCTTTAGCTCAAGCTCTGCAGATTTAAGCTTCTATCTCTGGAAGTCCCTGGTTCAGTCCCTGGATTGGCCAACATGGTGGATGACACAAACATATATGGTTGGCTGTGGATTCTTTTTACATCTTACCTCCTCCCCCTTGTCCTCTTTCCTACCCCATCACACAAGATGATGTAATATAGCTTTGCTACATAACATTAGCACCCAGGGCAACCTGCAACCATCAAAACCGGTGGGGTCCCCTTTCTATTTTGCCCTACAATAACCTTCCTGTATTCTGCATTGGGACACCTCAAGGTCTGCTCGCTTTCACATATTCTAGCCAGCAAGCACTTACTCATTAACGGTGTTTTTTTTAGTTTTTCATAGAAATGCTCTACATTTATAAACCAAAGTGTGGCTGTGAAGCTGATCAGATAAGGGGGAGAACGAGAGCTGGCCACCAACATGAATAGAACTATATTATGCTCTTTAAATAGCATGATTCCATTTTGGTAGTGATATTAATGTGAAGTTTGAGCTAAGTTTGCCTCTACACCCCTCTCTTTCTCTCCCTCTCTAACACCTTCTCGATTTATAAAACCTTTCTAGTCTACTGCTTTAGTTCTGATTTATTTTTCATGTTTAAAAATATACTTTGTCTTAATTTTTTTAAATAAAACAAACACAGGCAACTAGTTGCAGAAAACTATGTTAAGGTTGAGATTTGAACTGAGAGAGAAGTATAGAGGTAAGCATAACTTGTATGTCATTCATTACATGATCCCACCATATCAGAAAAGATGCCATAATATTCAGCAAATGATAGAACGTCGTGGAAAGGCAAAGTCTCTGCTTTAATCTTGAGTGCCACATCCACAGTATTTTGTATTAATGCCACTGTATGCTGTACGGTATGTGATCTTGTAATGCAAGGCACAAGGCTTTGTAATGCATGAGTGCAAGGGGGAAGACAGACTTAAGTTTCTGGTGAGTACCTTCATTGGGAATTTCCTGTCCTGTCCCTCATCTGTGTAACATCTCCACTCCTCACATGGCATTCCTGCAATTTTTCCACTAGATAATGCCTATGTCTTTCTGTGTGAGAGAGAGGGTGTTCTCTTTGTGTGTGGGTGCTGTATGTCTGCGTATAGGCCCTTTGGCTGTGTGGGTGCCTCTACTTGAGACCGTGTGGATTTGCATGGATGGCCTTTGTGTGTAGGTGCACCTGTGCGCCCACAAGAGGGGAGGCAGGAGCTTCCCTACCCATATGTGCCTCTTTGTGATTGTATGCGTGGTTGTATCCCTCTTGCCATCTTCTTGGTGATCCGAAGGGAATGTGACTAGAGAGGTGCTGAAGAAAGGGTGAGAGGAGAGACTAAAGGAGGGATGGCTGGAAAGGAGCGGAGCTCACTCTCTTTTTCCATCCCAAATGGGTCTGAAGCTCACAAGTGAGAGCCTTGTCTGGGTTGGCAGAAATCACAGTCGCTGGTCTCACTGGAAGGCTGCCTTGCCTCTGCCATTAAGCCTCACTGGGACCTGAAATCATTTGCTCTCCCCTGTTCTTTTAGCTCTGTCTTCCCTGCCTTGAAACCTGTTCAGCCAGCAGCCCATCAGACACAGGGAAAGGTCTGGTCCATCAGACATGGAGAGGAGCAGACTCCATTCCCCAAAATGTATCCTTTCTCTTTCCCCTTCTTTAAATTCCTAAGAAACAACAGGCCTCATTCTCTGTTACCCTCCACTTGGCACCTCTGTGTGGTGGGTGTACAACAGTACTGAATCAGAAGGGCAGCATTGTAAATGGGTGTAAAAAGATGACAGAAGGTGCCAGGAAACAGAATCAGGTCTGACGTTTCCCTCTCCCTCTTCTTTCGCCTATTGCGAATCCAACCCATTGAGCTGTCTCCCCCTTCTGGCATGTCCTGCAGCTGCTTTCAAAGGACATTGTTCTATGGTTCAGCTGCAGCAAGATGGGAGGTTCCTGGCTTCATACATAATGAATGAGAGCCAAACTGCTCACATGTGCTCATCAAAGACAGCCTGTGTGAAAGAGAGGGAGGTGGGGACAGTACAGTATGCTGGAGCAAGAGAGAGAGAACAACAGAAGCCTTATGAGCATGTTAGGGAGGATGTAGTGTTAATGTCTGTAAAGCAAATAGGAGCTTTAAAGCAGCGAGGAGAGCGAGGGGTGTACACATATGTACGTGTGCATGTAAGAGAGAGAGAAAGATGGTCTCATTGCAAACCATTTATTGAATGACCTTAGCTCCTTTTTCAGTTCACAAATGACCTGCAACCAGACTTTGATTTTGACTAATTTGCTCGTTATTTGAAATTACTAAACAAACTGGCTTCTGTGAACATATTTCAGCTGTTGCCTGGCGTAGTGGTTAAGGCACTCACCCAAGACCCAGGTTTCAGGCCCGGCTCCAATGACTAGTGAAATATTTATTACAAAATGGAATTGCTTCAATAGGAGAGACTGAAAGGGATCCACTCCAAAACAGCCTATATAGCCCAGCCAGTACACTCATCTGGAAGGTGGGAGACCTAGGTTCCAGTCCCTGCTCTAAATCAGGCATGGGGGGATTTGAACCTGGGACTCCCGCACCTTAGATGAGAGCTCTGGTTATTGAGTATGAGGGGGCACCACTATCACAGTTGCTTTTTGTGGGGATTAGGTGTGATCTGAGAACACCCACTAGTTCGGGCTCTATAGATGAGATGGCAGGGAAATGCCTAGTTTGTGAAACTCGCTGCAGCTTAGGCATGACTAAGCAATGAGCAACTCGGGGACATCAGGAGCTAGGTGGCTGTGTGCATGCCCACTGGCAGAAATGTAGGCACCTAGGGGACTTACCAGTGGAAACTTAGGCGCCTAGAGAAAGTGCCTAAGTTCACGTGAACACTTGTGTGATGACAGATTCTGTTCACAAGGGTACCTGGGACTTTCTTTTGCTGAGAGCATTCTTGAAAACAAGAGTTCTTTCATGCTGATGTGAATAAAAAAGGATCACATCAAAGCGAATTCACGCCTCACCTGTTTGATCTGAGTAAGTGCTTTCCCAGCTGTAGTGATTATGTGAGAGAGAGAGAGAGAGAGAGAGAGAGAGAGAAGGGGGAGTGAGAGATGGGAGGGTGCACAGAGAGGGACTGTAAGAGTGCATTGGGCTCCATGGGAGATAAAGTTTCATTACTGTGGAGTTAATTTCCAGAGCTCTTCATTGCAGTTTTGTCTCTTTCAGTGCCTCTTGAATCAAGTTTCCATTTGTCTGTCTTGTGCTGGCTTTATCTCATGGAGTGGATCATTAGAGGCACAAAGTGCCTCAGCTGTAATTTTTCCTCCCTCCGGACAGCCTCCTTAGTGCTTCTTGGTTTGTTAACTCTATGATCGCTCAGCTGCAATCAGCCCCCATTACTCTGATCTGGATGTCTCAGAATGACCCTCCCCCCCCTCTTTTCCCCTCCCTGTTGGCATGGATGGCAGGGGTTCTGGATCCTGACCCGTGTCTACGAACAGCAGCAAATGCTTACTCCCAGACGTCTATAGCCCATTCCCAGTTACATTTAATCTCTGTGTTTACTCTTACACCCATCTCAATGTCATATCCAGAGGGACACAAAAGCACAGCAGAAAGGACTTCCCACAGTCCTGTGCCTCAACAACAAAGCAAGGATTTTTCCCCCAACTCTAATGTCCCCAAACTTTGGGAGTGTCTGGGTTTTCGTATGAGCTGTGAAGTCTGAATCCAGATTCAGGTCCAGATCCAGATGTGAAGTGCCAAGTTTGGAGATGTTTGGAGCCAGGCGTTAGATTTGGGCCCCGCTCTGCTTTCCCGAGGTCTGAGGGGGGTTGGATGTGCCTGGAGTAGATATAAAAACAAAAGGTCTCATACAGCACTGCATTCCTCCGGTATGTCTCAGTTACAGTGGCATAAAACTGGAGAAACACAGCAGTGACTCAGGTCCAATGTGTTTTGCTGTTTAGAAACAAGAGGCCAGATTCTCAGCTAGTGTAAACTGGCATAGCTCCACTGACTTCAACACTGCTCTGCCAATGTACACAATGTCTCATCCCAGAATTTCTCTTGAGACACAAATAGTCTGATTAGCTTTAACTCCACCACGCGTTGAGGTCTACAGCAAATGTAGAACGAATATGAAAGCATTAGGTGCTGATTTATTCTTCTGCTAATCCTTGTCTTGGAAATCAGCTGTCAAATAGGACAGAAGTTTGGAACAGGTGAACTGAGTCAGCTGTGCTCCTGAAGACAAGTCTGGTAAAGCAGCTATAGTCTGGGCAAACAATGTGGTGCTTCAGGGGGGGAATGAGGTGCACTGGAAGGGATTTGTGGGGAAGCTTGCACAGACTACAGAAGCTTCTCTGCACAGCTGCTGCTACCCCTCACTCCTGATCTACAGCCCCCCTGCCATTCCACCCCTGGGCTCCCCACACAGCTCTGACAATGCCCCTCACTTCCACCCTGCAGCTCCCCCTGCTATTGCTGTCCTAGGCAGAGCTTTGTGTGTGGGCCCATGCCCCTCAATCCTTCCCTGTACCTTGTCCTTTCTGACAAGGCCTCTCTTGAGCAGAGCATACCGATCTTTGCTGAATTGTGAAATGTTTGTCAGGAAAATTTGTTTGCAGTGTTCCTGGCATCTTTGGTCATGATCCCCCTCAAACTCATTTATAGTTGCAGCTAAGCTACCTGTGTTCCTAGAGCTCCAGTGGGAAAATGTCACAGGCATAATCTCCTCAACCATCTTGGCGCCTTCCCTACTTTTCAGAAGGTTCTGAGTTAAAATGAATACTGCTAATTTAAATACTCATTTGATGATGTTACTACACTGATGATAATGGTTTCCTATGTACTTTTCCCAGTGAGAATAAGAGACATAGAATCATAGAATATCAGGGTTGGAAGGGACTTCAGGAGATCATCTAGTCCAACCCCCTGCTCAAAGCAGGACCAAGCCCCAATTAAATCATCCCAGCCAGGGCTTTGTCAAGCTGGGCCTTAAAACCTCTAAGGAAGGAGATTCCACCACCTCCCTAGGTAACTTATTCCAGGACTTCACCACCCTCTTAGTGAAATAGTTTTTCCTAATATCCAACCTCGACCTCCCCCACGGCAACTTGAGACCATTACTCCTTGTTCTGTCATCTGGTACCACTGAGAACAGTCTAGAGCCATCCCCTTGGGAACTCCCCTTCAGTAGTAAATCTTCTCACAGACACAGGATGCGATATGTGGTAGTAAATGCAGTAATTAATGCTAATGAGTCTGGTGTTAGCAAGTAGTATTATTGGTGTTATACTCACGCCTCACCAAATGCAGAGTCTCAGTTTGTTAAACAGATGCCAGTGTTAACGGCCAAATTCTCTTCCCATAGATAAGTTTGCATTAGTTAAATGTACCATTAAAAATAACCATTTAAAATGTCAATGAAAACAGAGTCTGCGCCTGCCAGGGTTTTTCTGGCCTCCCTTTTATTACTACTGAACTTTTCGGTGGTGGTGGGGAAGTGAGGCTGATTTTAAGTGCATTTTGATAATACACACAAAAATGGAGAATTGGCAGCACTAGCTAAATCCAGAGACGGTGCGCGAAAGCCTGCATGTTTTATTCACACAGCTCTGCCTATGCCCCTCACTCCTGCCCTGCTATTTCAGTGCTGAGGTGAAAGTACCAATTCTTACCTCATTTCCGGAGCCCGCCCTGACAGCTGTGGCATTGCACCTCAATCTTGACTTGCAATTTTATTGGTTTCATTTAGACCTTTTCCCTTCTTCTCCAGGGATTAACCACAAAATGATCATGATTCCTCCCCATTTGTTCATTAAGTCTGTTTTCCTGCTGTGTTAACTTAAGCTGTGTCCCACTCCTAGCTGCCATTCCAGGGCAGCACACACAGACCCAGACCCACCCACACTGAGCAGAAGTGCTCAGGGCTCCAGTGGATGAGGTTGTCGGAAAGACTCATTTCTGATCTGAGCAGGTGATGACAAAGGCTGCTGTCCCATAGATACCATCATGCCCCCGCTAACTGTATAGCACTCCAGCCAAGCAATTTGGAAACAGACTGTAACGATATGCTGCAAAGGAACAGTTGTCTTTTTGGGACACATACCTGGGCAGGAACATGAATATGCAGAATGCGCTGTGGTCTCTTGGCTATTCACCAGGGCAGGATGCAGAAGCTTTCACTGCCAGGTTCCTCTCTGGGTAACTCATTGTGGCAGGGGTCTACAAACGAAAGAGTTGCTGCTACCAACGTTGATGACCAAAGTAACATGGAACAAGGTATTCCTGAGAGTAAGGGGGGGGGGGGGGGAGGAGTTCCCCAAAAGAGAATATGCCTACCGCCAGGGATGATGGGGGAGAAGACGACACTGCTTCTAGTACAGAGGTGGGCAAACTACGGCCTGCAGGCCACATCCGGCCCGTGGGACCGTCCTGCCCGTGGGACGGTCCTGCCCGGCCCCTCCCCTGCTGTTCCCCCTCCCCCACAGCCTCGGCACGCTGCACCGCCAGTGCGCTCTGGCCCACCACTCCTGCCGGGCAGCATGGTGGGCTCCTGCATGGTAAGGGGGTGGGGAGCCCCAGGGGGCAGTCAGGGGACAGGAAGCAGTTGGATGGGGCAGAAGTTTGGGGGGTGGTGGCGGTCAGGGAACGGGGGGCTGGATAGGTGTGGGAGTCCCGGGGGGCCTGTTAGGGGGCGGGGGTGTGGATAGCAGGCTGGGCAGTTGGGGACAGGGAGAAGGGGCAGTTGGATAGGGGGTGGGGTCCCGGGGGGCAGTTAGGGGCAGGGGTCCCGGGAGGGGGCACTCAGGGGGCAAGGAGCAGGGGGGGGTTGGATGGGTCGGGGGCTCTGAGGGGGGGCAGTCAGGGGGTAGGAAGTGGGAGGGGGTGGATAGGGAGTGGGGTCCAGGCTGTTTGGGGAGACACAGCCTTCCCTACCCGGTCCTCCATATAGTTTTGCAACACGGATGTGGCCCTCGGGCCAAAAAGTTTGCCCACCCCTGTTCTAGCAGAATAAGAGGCCACTGGGGGCAATATGGGTGCTAGAGATTCATCCAGTGCTGTGTTTAGCGACCTCAATGGCACCAAAGGGTATAGCATCTGGTAAACAGCATAAGCTGAAATCACGTGTAGGGAAATATTTTCCGCTTAACCGCCGTGGTGAAATCCACGTGGCTTGTCTGTTATGTCAGCAGATGTTAGCTACAGATTTTGGCCTGGCTGGGTGGGAGCCATGTCTCTGCAGACCCACATCCAGCAGCACGCTCATAAGGGTGGGCATATTTACACAAACCAGGGTGAGCAGCAGCACGGTGGGGGCAAGGACCCAGCACATCCATTCTAGGGCACGCTTTGCTGAGTAAGCAGCATGCTCCCCACTTCCCACCGGAGGGCCGACGTCAGACCGACCCAGCGGTCCCTTTCTGAGAGCTCTGAGACGGGTTCACAGCATCTCCCTGTGCTCCCGTCCCCAGCAACCCATAACTGAAAGCTGTCTGTGCAGATACTAGTGCATCCGATCAGGGTGGAAGGTCAGGGCTTTTGGGAGCTCACAGCTGCTGCTGATCCATGGCGGCAACTGCCAAACTCTTCTTTGATGCCCCTTCCCCGGCCGCAGAATTTGCCAGGCAGTCAACAGTTCAGGAGAGCAGGCCCCTGTGTGGGAGGGGTAGGAGTGTGCACCTGACTGCATGTTCTGGAGCAGCAATCAAACCACTCATGATGTCGGCTCGGACCAGCTTTAACCACACCCACAGAGAGCAGCTTTGAGAAGATACGTGTTTCCCTCAGTATACAGGAGGAGTGATGTGCTAGCAGGGAAGGGAGTTATACTGCCTTGCAACTCAGGTTGCAGCAGTTTCTCTGCACTGATAGGAAAGTGGCCAGTGCTCTGCATCCAGAAAAAAAACATCCTTACACTGTACATTGCATTCTCCGAGAGCCTTAGTTACAGCAGGAACCTCCCTGCCACCTGGGGAAGCAGGAGGTGGGAAAGCTCTGATCTCCACAGGATGTATGAGCAGCTGGCTGCTCTACAGGGTTTCTGTCTGCATGGCTCAGGCCCAGACAGACAGCAGCCTAAGCCCTGCAACAGCAGAAAGGCCACTAATCAGGATTCCGTGTCTCCCTGATGCCCTCTGGTGATACCATCAGGATTGTGAGTGTTTCCCGGCCTCTCCTGCTCCATTTCTCTTAGCCTGGGGTAGGCCTGTTGAGAGAAATTTGGGACCCCAGCAGCTCCTGTTTTCTGGGGCCTCACCCCCCCCTTCCATTTCACCCCAGTTACAGAAGTTTTGGGCCCACCCCAAGCTCAGGGCCCCGGTACATTCCTCCCCCCACCTTCCCTCCATCCTCTCATCAGCCCTATCTTGGCCCTTCCTGCTCCACCTTCCAGGTCCCAGGCCCCAGGGCCTGTTCTAGGGGAGGGCAAGCAGGGCTGTTGCCTTGGGCACCAACTTCCAGGGGGCGTTGTTCTCGTGCACCACTTGGCTTTCTTAGACTCTTCTCCACTGCGATTGGCTGGCCTTTTGGGAGCGGGGGGTGGGGGTGGGGTATCGGTCCCTCGTGGGGGTTGTATACCAAAAACATTTTCCATCCTGGCTGGCAAAATAGCTAGACCTGCTCCTGCTGCCCCCTCCCCCCGCAAGGTCCATTTATTTCCTAGCATCATGGGCTCTCTTTTTCCAGCTCCCTCCTCCTTCTGGTCCATAACCTACATGTTCCTGCTCCCATTCCCCAGCACCAGACCCCTTCTCCTTCAAGTTCTAGACCCCTCTCCTCAGATTTCCCATGTGCTATTTTTTCCTTCCCGACTGACCAGTTTCCCTCCTGCCCTGTGTCCATTTCTCCGTTTCCTGGACCCTCCTACTCTATTTTCCTGAATCCAGCCCAATCCTTCTTACTCTGCTTCCCTCCACCCCCTGCTGTGTCCCCATCTCCTCCCTTCTGCTGTTTCCATGTAGGCCTTGGGTCTTCTGGCCATATTTTCAGGACACATCTCTGTGTGTCACCCAGTCCTAGCTCCTCGTACTCCACTGGCCTTTCTCCCACCCCCTCCTGTTTTCTCCTCAGGTCCTGACCTCTCATGCACCATTTACTTGTTTCCATGCTTCTCCCTCTCTTGCTCCATTGCCTGTTGTCCCATCCTTTCCTACTCTGTTCCTGTTCCCAGCTCCTACTTTTTCTAGGCATAACCTGACCCCTCCCCCCTTTCCTGGGTACCTTCCTGCTCTCTTTTGCCACGTACTGACCCCTATCTCCCCATCCCCCAGACTCTTCTGCTCCAGTTCCCTTTGCCCTGGTCCCCCAGCCTCCCTTCTTTTTACCAGCCCACCCAGCTGCTTTTTTGCTTCCACTTCCAGGCTCCTCCCACTCTGCTGCACCCATCCTTCCCCTACCCTCTTGAACCAGCTCCCTTTCCTCTCTAGGCCCCTGCTGCTGTTTCTCTCTGTGTTCAGAACTCTCTTGCCCCAAGCCCTTTGTCTGACCCCACCCAGCTCCATTTTCCTTTGTCCCAGGGAGGAGGAGGGGGATGAGATTAGCTCTAAAGTCATGAGGGTTTTTTTAAATAATGACAGGTTTCAGAGTAACACCCATGTTAGTCTGTATTCGCAAAAGGAAAAGGAGGACTTGTGGCACCTTAGAGACTAACCAATTTATTTGAGCATAAGCTTTCATGAGCTACAGCTCACTTCATCGGGCATCCGATGCTCAAATAAATTGGTTAGTCTCTAAGGTGCCACAAGTCCTCCTCTTTTAAATAATGTTTTTCTGAGCTGGCTGACGTTTGAATCCTCTGCTGCCATGTGTGCGTGTGTGAGAGAGAATTAGTGTTGCTGACTTACAGTGAGAAATGGGATTTTGGCCACGCTGCCCAGACATCAGTGAACCTGGGGCTCCAGGCCCCACATCCACAACTCTGCACCCCTAGCCCCAAATCAAACAATGGTGTGCCCCCAGTTCTCATGTGTGCCCGAGCCACACAATTCTGCATCTCCTCTTACTCTCCCCCAGTGCAACCTCTGCAGTTCCTGGGGGTCTTCACTCACCTTGCCCAGGCCTGGGGGGAGCAACTGCAAGGGTGAACTCCTCCCCCTCCCCCTCCCCTTCCCCTTCCCCTTCCCCTTCCCAGCCCTGGTGTTGCACAACTTGCAAGGATGGGAAGAGCACAGAGCAGGCTGACCCATTGCACACAGGAGGGCTGGGGAGAACCATACAGACTGACCCATTGTTCACAGAAGTGAGGAGGAGGAGCACAGAGCAGACTGGTCCATTGTTCAGGAGCGGGGGAAAGCACGCAGACTGATCCATTGTTCACAGGAGGGGTGGGGAAGAGCGTAGACCGACCCATGGTTACAGGGGCGGGGGGAAGAGCACAGACTGACCCATTGTTCACAAATAGGGTTGCCAATCCTCCAGGATTGTCCTGGAGACTCCAGAAATTAAAGATTAATCTTTAATTCAAGATTATGTCAAGTGATGGAACCTCCAAGAATACCTCCAACCAAAACTGGCAACCCTATTCACAAGAGGGGAGGGGGAGGAGCACAGCCTGACCCATTGTGGAGGGGAGGACACATACCCCTGCTAGCTCTGATTGAGTGAGGAGGTCAAAAATAGAAATGATGGTGCAATGGGCTGGCTGCCCCAAGTATAAATCTGTCTGAACCCCTAGGGGCAGACTTGAGGGGGGCAAGCCCATCTGGCTGCTCACAGCGCTGGTCTGCCAGGCTATTTTTAGCACACTAGTTTGCTCAGCGGCAGCACCGGTATGACTACCTGAGCTGGAAATTACTTCTTCTCCAGCTGCAGTGCAGACATACCCTAAGTGCGCTTTTCATTCTGCTCCAGCCCTGTCTGCGCTGGACTCCTCTGTGTCTATGAGTAACTTCCCCACAGGAGTTCTTCCCCATCCCTCCCTGGAGGTGGCTGTTCTGTGCCGAGTCGCTAGGGTGACCAGGTGTCCAGTTTTAGACCGGAACACCCGGTCAACAAGGGATCATGGCAGATCCGGTTAGCGCTGCTGACCAGGTGACTGCATGCTGACTGTCTGGTTGGCGGCACCCTGTGCAGTGGGGCTGGTAGCCTCCCTGCTGGCCTCCGTGCTGCGCAGCTCCTGGGAAGCAGCTGGCATGTCCCCCGCTCCAGCCCCTATATGTAGGGGCAGCCAGGGGGCTCCGCACGCTGCCACCACCCCAAGCACCACCCCTGCAGTTGCCATTGGCCGGGAACCGCAGCCAATGGGATCTGCGGGGACAACGCCTGCGGACAGGGCAGCACTTGGAGCCGCCTGGCTGTGGCTCTGCATAGGAGCCGGAGAAGGGACATGCCGCTGCTTCCCGGAGCTGCTTGATGTAAGCATCGCCCGGAGCTTGCACCCCTTAGCCCCCCTGCAGCCCAACCCCCTGCCCCAGCCCTGATCCCCCTCCCATCCTCTCACCCCTTGATCCGAGCCTGGAGCATCCTCCTGCTCCCAAAAGCCCTCATCCCTGGCCCCACACCAGGGCACCCCCAGCCAGAGCTCTCACCCCCTCGCATCCCAACCCACTGCCTCAGCCTGGAATCCCGTCCCACATTCTGAACTCCTTATTTCTGGCCCCACCGCGGAACCTGCACCCCCATCCAGAATTCTCACCTACCCCCGCACCCCAGCCCCCTGAACCAGCCTGGTGGAAATGAGCGACTGAGTGTGGGGCAAGCGAGCGACAGAGAAAGAGGGGGATGGAGTGAGTGGGGGAGGGGCCTCGGACATGGGTTGGGGCGGGGCAGGGACGGGATCTCAGAGGAGGATGGGGCAGGAGCAGGGCAAGGGTGTTCGGTTTTGTGCGAGTAGAAAGTTGGCACCCCTACGAGTCGCACGCCACAAGGGGCCATTTGCAAAATTCAAATTAAATGAATGCATTTGCTGGGGGATCTCAGAAAGCCCCTTGCAGGCTGCAAGACTGAGCAAATACCCTCATTAACTCTGCTGCAGAGGGCAGGGCCCACCATACTGCCCACTGAATTCCAAAGAGATCCTGTCCTGCAGAGCCCCCCTCCCCCAACGACAACTTGGTTGCTGGCATAGAAGGGGAAGAGGCATGGAAACATTCAGTGTCCCAGGTGGGAGAAGAGGGGGAAGTTGGCATCCTGAATCCCATTTGGGACAAAATGCTGGATGGAAAGTCTTAAGAACTGGTTGAGACAGTGTGCTTACCCATCATTGTGGTTAACACAGGATATTATCCTGATCTCACTGGAAGTTTTGTCATCTGCATCAGTGGGAGCAAGATCTAGCCCTGCATACCCTTATGAGTGTAGACTTTGGACACAGGTCTCTCTGTGCTCCACAACAGCATGTTGAAAAATCTTTGGATAGTTTGCGTAGGGGATCCCACACATTCCCTGTGCCTTTCACTGCAAATCCATGGCCATTAAGGACTTCATAGTTATCACAGTGCTGCAAGCCATGTGGAACTTCAGTGCAACAGTCAGTTCCTTTGGCATTGGCTGCTCTTACAGCTTGAGCTAGCGGATAATCTCATAGATTCATAGATATTTAGGTCAGAAGGGACCATTAGGATCATCTAGTCTGACCTCCTGCACAACGCAGGCCACAGAATTTCACCCACCACTCCTGCGAAAAATCTCTCACCTATGTCTGAGCTATTGAAGTCCTCAAATCGTGGTTTAAAGACTTCTCTCTTTGTATAGCAACCTTCTCAAACATATGCTGCATCCCTCTCTAGTGGCTTGTTCACATAAAGAATAATCTGCTACTGCTACCCCCCCCCCCCCACCGGAGTTATTCCTTTAGTTCATGGGGTCTGTGCCAGGCTGAAATCTTGCTGCCAACCCTGTGGTGGTGGCGGTGGTGACGGAAGGTCATCACATCAAGGTCAAAGATGTATGAATTAACAGTTCTCATTCCATCCAATAGAGGGCACTAGTTGTGTATATCCACCGGCCATTTCGGTACAAAAGCATGGCACCAGGTGTAGACTTGGGAGAGGAAACACTTCCTTACTACACACCTGGATTCCTTCATAAGACGATGTGAAGGAAATAAGCAATATGTGAAGGCCTGACCAAAATGTCTTCTTGTGGAAGGGCTGAGAGTGAGGTTAAACTCTCCCCAGCTCCACTCCCCCAAATGCCCATGAATCCTCGGTCATTGCCTCAAATTTCCTTCCAGACTTGCTACTTCTACATGGCCTGGAAAATGTGTGAAAAATGAAGTTTACTAAGTTAATGCCATGGGCTCAAAACTATGTGTGAGGGGAAGGGAAGGGAAATTAAGGTGCATTTCTTCCTTTTCACGTTTATTTAGTTTTTGTTTGTGTTTTTTTTTTTGTTTGTTTTTTTTTAAGATCACAGAAGAGCAGAGCATTCATACATGTAAAGAAACAGAAACAAGATAACAGAAGTTAAATACATTGAGGAAAGAAAAAAGAAAAAGCTTTTTGTTGGTGTCAGGTTTTGTTTTGTTTTTTTCCTTCTTCTTCTTTTTCTTCTTTTTTTTTAACACACACACACTTGCGCATTTAAAATTTTCTTCCACAGAGCTAGTATCTGAAAACAAACCAATGGCAAAAAATAAAATGGCCGTGTTCTTGTTTCATTAAAGAGACATTCAGCTCATGTCTACGGTGCTGGGGAAAAATATATATAAAGATATAGAGATATATATATATATATTTATATGTATATAACACTGTTAATGAGAAGAGTTCTAACCACCCCACTGTGTAGCAAGAAGAAGGGACACTGGACCTCCTCCCTAAGGCTTGGAGGATGAAACTTAGCTCCAGCTGAGGAAATTGAAAGGTTTGGGGGCAGCTGGTGGAGCCAATTTTTACTCTCCCCTCCCCCCGCACCCTTTCCTTGTTTGTAGAAAGTCACCACAAACCATGCAGCTGATGGCTTTCTATAGACAAATTGCTAAAAGCAAATTGAGAAGTGTGTGTCATGTTGCATGTGTCACCGGGGGGTCTGGGAAAGGAGAGTGGTGTGGTGGCTGTGTGAGGGATTTTTGGAGGAAGGTGGCATGTGTGTGTTGTAGGGATATCGGGAGGGATGATTATCTGTGTGACTGAAAGAGGGAGCAAATGAAATAACTTCAGAGCTGGAAGACACTCCTCAGCTGGGAAGTTCTCTCCTTGTGGATAGTTTCCTAGGTGGTCTTGCTCCTTGCGGCCTAGATGTAGACACATACACATACTCAGGTTCCATAAGAGGTGCTAGGCATTCTTAGAGGGAAGTAAAGGGTTTGACTGAGGACAGATAGCAGGGCTCAGTTCAATCCCTCTGTTCTCACGGATATGCTGAGGTGTTGATGGATGGGGCCCCAATTAGGGTATCACAACGCACGTTCCTCACGGGGCTCGGGAAGTCAGCTGAAGATATACACAAATTGGGGAGAGGTAGTTCCCTGCCCCGCCTGGAGACTTCCTTTGTTGGATAGGACCTTTGCCCCCTAATGTGCTCCCCAAACAGCCTTGCCATGAAGTCAGCCCTACCACCAGCTCTGTAAGCCTGTCCTGACTGTTGAGCACCCTCCCTTCCTCTACTGTCTCGTGTACTCCTTAAAGGTTTGCAGGACCTTTTGGTGGCACTAGCTAAGCTGAACCTGCAATGAGGTAAGGGCCCTTTACCTTCCATTTCCTGGGCTAATTTAGAGGGGATGTCCTCTTTTCCTTGCTCTTTTCAGGGTGGCTGGCTTGCCATACAGGTGCCTCCCCAAGCCATGCCTGGATAGGGGATTTTGCTGGCATCCTTACCAAGATGATTTCCTCCCCGCTGAGCTAGTGAGATAGGAAAACAAGTGAACACAATAACCCCCATAGAAACCATGCTGAGGTGTCCCACTGTAAGATGTAGGTGGGAAGGGAACTTTCCCCAGCATGTTAAATAGAGGGGAACAGGGGGATGGTTCAACAGTTGGACACACCTCTTAATGTCCAGAGGAGTCATGCAGCTAACTCTCCGAGGCACCACACTGGAAATATACCCCTTTGAAACAATGCTGAGAGCCAATGGTCTTCCTCATTGATGTGGCTGGGAATTCTGTGCATGGATTGCGAACAGCACATGGCCCTAACTTTTTTATTAACGACATAGCCTGGGAGACCATCTCCTAGTTTAATTCTCTCTTCCTGCCCCCACCACTCTGCTCCTCACGGGAGGGGCCTCTTTTCACAGTCTTTTCTGTGTACTTGTCAAAAATGAAATAAGCTTTTGCCACCCTCAGGAGGGAGACTTAGAACTTCCAGCTCTGCCTCACCTCCCCAAGACTGTATTCCATGGCACCATTTGGTGTGGTTTGCTGTGTGATGTCAAGCACCATGAGATTTTGGCCATGGGTCAGTGGGGTTGGAGCAGAGGACATGGATTGTACTATTAGACTTGGGAGAGGAAACACTTCCTTACTACACACCTGGATTCCTTCATAAGACAATGTGAAGGAAATAAGCAATATGTGAAGGCCTGACCAAAATGTCTTCTTGTGGAAGGGCTGAGAGTGAGGTTAAACTCTCCCCAGCTCCACTCCCCCAAATGCCCATGAATCCTCGGTCATTGCCCCAAATTTCCTTCCAGACTTGCTACTTCTACATGGCCTGGAAAATGTGTGAAAAATGAAGTTTACTAAGTTAATGCCATGGCCTCAGTTTTGAAACAAGGGCACCTTAATTGGATGCTCAGAAAGGTACGTAGGTGCATGGACTGGATGCATCTGTATCTGAAATCCAATCTGAGCATTGAAACAGGGGTGGGTAGGTGGGTGGACTTCTGAACATTCTGTGATTGACTCTTGGTCTGGCATGGGAGAAAATTGGCTTTTGCCCCTGATTCCTGAACAGTAAATGCGATGTAAAGGGGTGTAAACTCAGGCTGTAAATCAGTTTACACAAAGAACCAAAAAACCTGTTTAATGTCACTGTTAACATGACCCTGATGGTAACCCTGGTCCACACAACTTTGTTGGTGGAGACAGCAGGGGTCTACATTGCTACTCTACGTGTCTGGAAGTTGTGGTCTGGAAAAGGCTCATAATGCTGAGATACCTGCGTTAACTGGAGATTTTCACGCCCACCTTCCCAGCATTTCACAGCCATGCATTGCTTCATTCTTCACCCAGCCAGACACATACAGACAACACGCTGCAATCATGTATGGCGTTCAGGTGGCCCCAGAGGGCTGCGTTCACACCGTTCATTTCCTTTCAGAAAGTTGCCCCCCTGCCCCCGCCCACTGGTAACCTGAAAAGGGTTAGAAATCTGCGAGCCAGTGAGGGGCCATATATTAAATTGAAGCGTTTGTTCCGCTGCTTGGACATTAGGGGCCATTTCATGTCACTCTCGTATATTTACAAACTCATGGAAGAAAAACAATCTCTTTTTTTTTAATACCACTAAATGTTAAACCTCCATCAATCAAACACAATTACACCTCTCAAGGACCTGGTGTCCCATTCCAAATCCCACTGAGGGGCAGGGCAGCAAACACGTGAGTGGATTTTGAGGAGGGGGGAGAGGGGGCCAGAGAAGCAGGGCCATTGGGGTGGCCTCAGGAGAAAGGCTCTGCACTGGCGGATATGGCTTTTCAACGTAATTATCCACAGGGCTGAAGAAATGATCAAGGAAAATGCCTTTTCCCTTCTTCACTATGGCCCTGATCTTGGGAGGCGCTGTGCAACCCTCATTGACTTCAATGGAAATGGTGGGTGCTCAGGACCTCTCAGGAGATGCTCAGCAACTCGCAGGATTGGGTCAGTTAAAAAAATTAAATAAGTATTCCCCCACCCCAGCTCTCAAGTTAAAGGGACAGACACTGTCAAGAGTGGAGATCCCAGAAGCAAACAAAATAGCTGTAATACTATGCACTTGCATCATGCCCAGGGGTGCTGGAGGTACAGCGGCATCCCCGAGTTTGAAGTGGTTTCCATCATATCCAGGGTTCACAGTTTGGTTCAATGGCTCCCCACGCACCCACTATACAAATTATTCCAACGCTACTGATCATGCCTTTCAGCAGTTGTATTGGAGAGTGAATCTTATTACCCCCCAGAGTTCCTACACTGTGTCCTGCTGAGAAAAGCTGGGACTGCAATGTTTGTGAGCTCCCCAGAGCCAGCGCCCCAGCCCCATTTTACAGAGGAGAAACTGAGGCACAGACTCACTCAAAGAGTCAGGGGCACAGTCAGGAGTAGAACCCAGGAGTCCTAACTGGCAGACCTCAGCTCTAACCACTAGACAGAATGGTTCCTCCCAACCATCTTTGTCTTTTTCTGTTCCAAAAGTCTGGGATTTTTGTTGTTGTTGTTGTGTGTGGTTTTTTTCCCCAAAACAAAAGCTTCATGCTCTTTTTTCTAAAAACATTTAAAACAATTCACTGCCAGTAGCCCAATACTTGTGAGGAACCATACAATAACAAACCGCTGTGTGCTGCCTAGTGCTCATGAACAACCGTACAATAACACAGCAATATGTGCTGCTCCGAACTCATCAGTGACCCTACAATAACAAACCAGTGTGTACAGCTCAGCACTCCTGAGCAATCCTACACTGATGAAACAATGTGTTCAGCCCAGTCCTCATAAACAACCCTTGACATTCTCCCTGCAGTAACAAATCAGGGCGGGCAGCCCACCACCTCTGAGCAACCCTACAATATCAAATGAGCCAATATGTGGGAGCTGGTGCATAGTCCGTCCCCCAAGTGCAATATCTGCTACTGGACTTGTAGAATCACTCCCCTCCCTACAGCAAAACCCATCAGACTCAGAAAGAATCACCAGCAGGGGCTAGAGGGCTCCCGTCCTAAGAGACTCTGCAGGGCTTATGGTCAGTAGGTCACTTACAGGATAAGGCCCAGATTTTCAATGGTATTTAGGTGCCTAATGCCCAGTGAGTTCAACGGGAGCCAGGCGCCTACATACCTCTGAAGGTCTGTGCCTCATTGTCTGTCCCCACTGGATTCAGTCCCACCGGGAGAGGTTACAACGCCTAGCCCCTTGCGCCAGAGAACAAAAGCTGAGCCCTCACTCTGGGTCACTGAATGATTTCAAGCCCCTCCCAAGCAGTGATGGTGTCATACCTGTTATCAGGGAGCACACACACATATTCTGGGGTGTGATTTTTGTGGGGATTATTCTCCAGTATCCCAAAACACAGCAGAGCCCACCTTGAGCTGAGCACATACCTTGAGGGATGGGGGAAAACCCCCTTCCCTTGACTGGTGACATCCTGCAGGCCCGTTTCTCTGCTCTCCTCCCCTAAAAGACACTCAAAGACTAATATTTATCTGCAAGTCTTATTGGCTGCGAGACGCCAGGCTGCCTCTTTAATTGATTGTCTGTCTCTGCCCCAAAACTGCCTCGCTCAGCAGAAAAGAGGCCGTGCTGTTGAGCTGCTTGATCAAGGTAAGCGCTGCCGTGTTGAGCGGGCCCTGAATAATAGGGAGCCTCTTGCAGATTTTGTCTCAGCTGAGTAAAGGGAAGGACTGAAACACAAAACAGAATTAACTCATTGCTTTCTGGTGATCAGTCTCCCCTTTCTTAAGCCTGCTCAAGCCAGAGAGATTTCCGTCCTACCTCCCCTAAGTTTTTACAGCAAATTCCAGGCAGATCTGAATTGTATTTATTTGTGGGGGGTGGGGTGGAAAGAAGCGAATTTTTACTGCCTAGGAAATTGGAGTAGGACACAGTAAAGGCCACTGCGCAGCTCCTAAATCCTGACCCACAGCACCGCTGCTAAACCAGTTCTAGAGGCTCTGCTGAAAAAGAGAAGGGACTGGCAGTCCCAACACATCTTCTGCTGTGGACACCCAGATCATGGCACTTGTGACCGTAGGCGTATTTAAACACAGGTTGCCAGATACAAACACTGGTGCATTAACCCAGCTGTCCCCTTTCACAGATGATCAGTACAGCCAATGGGATATGTGAAGCTCTTCAGATTTGCACGTGTCCCATTGCTTACATCACATCCTGCAGGACCTGTTGTTGAAATGGCAGATTCCAGCAGATAGGTAGCATTTCAATAACTCTCTTTCAAGTGACCTACTCTGAGATCCACCACCTCTTCTCCAGCAGGTGTCACTAGAGTTTCTTTCATCAACTACCTCCTCCTCTGACCATCCAGAGGGCAAGGATGTCTAGAAACAACCTTAGCAACCTTGACGTGTTACATACTGGTCAATAAAATACTCCTCCCCACACTGTGTATCCCCTTGTAACTCTCTTCAATGCGCCACCCAAAGCTTCTTTCTTGTATGCCAAGAATTTTGGCCCCAGCTTTTTTACAGTCCCAAGTTCTGGCCACTTTCTGAACCAATTTGAATTTTCTTTAAAGCATAAAATTAAAGAAGCTCCGTCTAGGTATTTTCATGGTGGCCGAGAGAGACATTTACAGGTTTGCTTTGATTGTAACAAGGAGGTCAGAGGGACAAAAGGTTCATTTCTATAGCCAAACTGAATGGTTATGGATTACCACTTGGAGGCTTTTCTGTTAAGAGATATTTAATGGCCATGCCATACCTACAGGTGCAGAAGATCAGTAAAGCCCAAGTTACCTCGCTGATTACCTCTCTTCCCAAACCCCCCAGGAGTGGGTACTGGAGCAGTGCTCTCGAAGTGCTGCCATCTATGGTTCTACAGATCAGTCACATTGATTTTCTACCTGTTTGGACATACACACAACCACAGACATGAAGCAGGAGCCATTATTCTGATGCACTACAGCTGAGTGTCAGCTGGGTGGGGTTGATCAGAGAACGGTTAAAAAAGTATGGAGATTGACGCTTCCAAACAATACGGCCAGGAGGATGTCAAGGCAAAAGCCAGCTGGGGGACAGGGTCCCATCTGAACCAGTGCCACAACTGACGCGCTCCCCGCCCCCCACATCTGCTCAAGTGATCTCTCAGCACCATGTCTCACACTTACGGTGCAGAACTTTATCTACAGCATGATGAGCTTATGTACATATGGACCATTCTCTTTGCATGCTTTAGAGAGAGAGACACACACACACACAGACACACACGGGAGACAGAGACACCCGGCCAAATACAGGGGGAGAAGAGGAGAATAAAAACAGTGTGTTTGTAGCATAGTCAACATAGCTTGAGCTCAGGGCAGAGAGGGAGGTACTGGAGGAGAAGGGACATAAGGGAGGGGCCAACGAGGGTGCAAGGGACGGGGGGAGGAGGCGTGGGGTTTCTTCGTGGGACACCAGTATGCAAAAGGGATCTGGATTACTGCTTTCCAAAAGTCTGAACTGGTGGAGAGTCAGCTCACCAAATGGCCAAGGGAATCAAGGGGTTAAGTGGCTATAAACATCACAGCAAAGACCTTCTCTTTCAGAAGACGAAAGAAAGAGGACTAAGGAAAGAAGGGGGAAAACAAGAAATCTGGTTGGTTGGGTGTTTTTTTTTACATCTCGGCGTCTTTGGCACAACGCGGTCCCCACCCAGCACCCCGTTCTCTCCTGCTCTCCATGTCACTTCCCGGGTGGTCGATGGCTTGACAGACGTCTTGTCATAATTCGGAATAAATGTTGCTGATTCGTCTTCGCTGTAATCCGCCCCCCCCCTTTGCTCCTGAACACATAAAAGTTGTGAAAGAACCAGTCCTCTCTCTCTCCCCCTCTTTTTTCGCTCTGTCTCCTGTATGACGCGCTTTGTTTTGTGTGTTGTTATTGTTGCTGTTGTTGTTGGGTTTTTTTAATTTGATTTTATTAACATTTGCTAAGTAGGCAGAGCAGGGACACTGCCAGCAGCCACAGTGGTACGGCCAAACTCATTGAACCGTTGTCTACTCTCCCTGTGCCAGGTCCTGTAGGGAGAGAGTGGGAAGGAAGAGAAAAGAGGAAAGGGTTACTTACAGCGAGGAAGAAACAGTCAGCAAGAAACATGTCGATGGCCTTCAAAAGCACTGACTCACTGCTTCTGTGAGCGCCACACAGAATGCTCCCGCGCCATTCCCTACAGAGCCTCCTGCTGGGACAGGCTGGGACTGGAGGGGAGCTTCCTCATAGAGAGCTTGTTTGCCAGAGTTCCTACAGTGTGTCCTGCTGAGAAAAGCTGGGACTGCAGTGTCTGAGCTCCCCAGAGCCAGCGCCCCTGCCCCATTCCCTCCTGCACCTCCTGCTGGGAGAGGCTGGTACTGGAGTAGCTGTGAGGTTTCCCACATCCAGCACCGTTCCTTACAATGCCACCTGCCGGAAGAGGTTGGGCCTGTTGGAGAGCCGCTGTGAGCTCCTCAGCAAACAAGCTGTTATATCCTCCTCTAGCTTTCGCTAGCGATGGCAACATGGCTGTTCTTTTCACCTGCCTCCTTGTGGTGGCCCTTGAATGTCAGAAATTGTTATAATTCTGCACATTGATGATGTCTGTTTGCAGCCAAATGCCGGCTCCTCAGGGGCCGATTCATCACAGCGCTCCAATCAATGAAACATGGAACCAATCAGCGAATGCCTTCAGTCCCAGGGGAGGCGCCGTAATTATTTGTTTGTTAATCGGGAGGAGGAACAATTTCCATGGAACTGTTATGACCCTGTGGTGCTGCACCTATAGGAAAGGGGGAAGGGAGTCCCAGCAAAGCTTTGATTTTCACAGGGGTGGGGAATGAAGTCGACAAGCTTGGCACTGCAGCAAAAAATAATGCAGACTTGCTATTGGAATATTGCATCCCAACACAAGTGACATCTCATTCATCCTCCCATTTGTGGCTCTCGTTCCTGGACTGCTTTTAAGGCAGAGACTCAGCTTGACATTCTCCCTGCAGCCCCAGACAGTGGTAGCTTGTTATACCATGGTGTGTGTGATAAGTCAGCACCTGCCCATGCTTGTGTGTGGTTGTGCAGGAATAGTGGGATGTATATATGGGGCGTGTGTTTGTATAGGCAGGTGTATGGTGCATGGGGGAGAATCAGGCTGTCTAAGAAGACATATTTCATTACAGCAGAGAGAACTGTTTATTGTGAAAAATATCCTTTACAGGACAGTCTGAGAATTTAATAGGGATGGAACCACTAGAGTTCTACAGAAATAGTCTGGAAAACCTATAAAATGTAACAGAGAATGAGAATCTATAGGAGTTTTTGAGCCATGCTACAGAATTGTATAGCAGGGATATAATTCTCTATTCAAGTCTATATGGTGCTTAAGAGAAACACAAATCAGACGTCAGGAATTATAACATTCAAAAACCAGCCGGAGAACACTTCAATCTCTCTGGTCACTCAATTACAGACCTAAAGGTTGCAATTCTTCAACAAAAAACCTTCAAAAACAGACTCCAACGAGAGACTGCTGAACTGGAATTAATTTGCAAACTGGACACCATTACATTAGGCTTGAAATAAAGACTGGGAGTGGTTGAGTCATTGCACAAAGTAAAACTATTTCCCCATGTTTATTCCCTCCCCTCCCCACTGTTCCTCAGACATTCTTGTCAACTGCTGGAAATGGCCCACCTTGATTATCACTACAAAAGGTTTTTTTCTCTCCTGCTGGTAATAGCTCACCTTACCTGATCACTCTCCTTACAGTGTGTATGGTAACACCTGTTGTTTCATGTTCTCTATGTATATAAATCTCCCCACTGTATTTTCCACGGTATGCATCCGATGAAGTGAGCTGTAGCTCACGAAAGCTTATGCTCAAATAAATGTGCTAGTCTCTAAGGTGCCACTCGTACTCCTTTTCTTTTTGCGGATACAGACTAACACGGCTGCTACTCGGAAACCTGATAGAGAGGTTCTCATTATTCATGCAATTCTGTAGCCTTTTCCCAGATGAGATTGGTTACTATCATAGCTCTTTGTTTAGTCATCCAGCTGTTAGTGAACTGATCCCATTTTTTTCATTATTAGGAAGTTTATGTCGAATCATGTGGACCGTATCATTTTCAGCCTATGGGATGCTTCTTCAGCTATTCACCATGCATCTAGTGAAGCTGGTCACCTAAGTCACATGGTACTGTTTCTGCACTCTGGCTGAGTGCCAGAAACTTTTTAAACAAGGGAAGGCTCAAGAGTGAATTGTGCACTTACCCCATACAAATCCTGAGACCAATCATTGCTGAACTTTTGAGAGCATTTGCAGCCAACGGTTGACTGAACAGTCATGAATAATAAATAATCTGACCCCACAAATCACAGTGAATGCACCAGGGGGCTTTTATTCACAAAAATGTCTGTGAGGCAGGCTTTTTATTATTCAGTTATAATATGCATCTATGTGATTATGGGCACAGAGATCTGCAATTGTGAATGCACATTCTAGATGTACAGTATGCATGTGAGAGGCTAGGCAGGTGTGTGTGTGTGTTCATGAAGGTGTGTGTTCACACATACCAGTGCATAGATTTGTGCTAGTGTTCCACGCACCCTGGATTGATGTGCAGTATTTATAGGTAGGCCAGTACAGATATATGTGTGTGTGTGTGTGCTGGTGATTGCACACATACCAGTGTGTGAAGGTGTGCGTGCCCCCATGGCTTGCTATACCTTATGTATCTGTGAGCCTGTGAAGATGTGTGTTTTCTGGTGACTTCACTCGTACCAGTGCATAGATGTGTGTATATGTGTGTGTGTGTGTGACTGCTCACATAACAGTGTCTGTGTAGATACCAATGGGTAGATATGTAACACATGCGTGTCATGATATGAGGCTCCATGCAGGCATGGGTGGATCTGTACGAGTGTGTGTGATGTGCTTTCCAATGGCGTCGTCTGTAATGAAGTTAGAGTAGTCGCTGCCTGTCCAAGAGCGGTACAGGGCTTCCAGGAGCAGCGGCCCGGGCCACGTCTCAGGTGTGTCAGACAGACTGGCCTGCTCCATCTTCATCATCTCCCATCCAGGGCTCTGTTACAAGCCTCATCCCAAAAAGCGGGCAGGGAGGGATGAGCCAGGGGACTACGGAAAGAAAACGAGAGCTTGGGAGGAGGCACCTGGGCCTGGGAGCCCCTGGGAGGGGCTGCAGGGTGGTGAGTCTGGGAGGAACTATGGCTGTGCCAGCTGACACTCATGCTCAGCAGCATCAGTGAGTATGATGTTGTGTGATGAAGACTGTGTATTCCAGTGGGCATGCACGGCCTTCTCTGTGGATGAGCAAGTGTGTGCAGTTGTGTGAGTCCTGTGAAATTGTGTGCAACTACTCGAGTCTTTGTAGGTGACAGTGGGGTGGGTGTGTAGTCATGACACTCTGTCTATGTGTAGCTGTGGTGCAGTAGTCATATGTAGTCCTGTCAGTGCCTGTGTGCAGCAATGAATCTGCATGCGGTTGCGTTCATGTCCACAGTGGGCCCGTGTGTCGTTGTGCGGCTGTCTGCAGTGAGTCTGCGTGTAGTTGTGTGGCTGTCTGCGCAGTGGGTCCGGGTGTCATTGTGTTGTCTGCCGTGATCTGTGTGTAGCCATATTGGTCTGCAGGGGGCCTGTGTGTAGGTGTGTAGATGTCTCTAATGGGTTCATATGTAGTTGTATTGGCCTGCAGTGGGTCTGTGTGGATGTATATAGTAGGTCTGTGTGGAGTTGTATTGGTCTATAGTAGGTCTGTGTGTAGTTGTGTGTGGATGTCTGCTGTGGGTCTGTGTGTAGCTATGTTGGTCTGCAGTGGGTCCGCGTGTAGCTATGCTATTGTCTGCCATGGGTCTGTGCATAGCTGTGCTGTTTGTTGTCTGCCATGGTCTGTGTGTAGCTGTATTGGGCTGCAGTGGGTCTGTGTGTAGTTGTGTGGATGTCTGCGCCCATCCACAGCAGGAATCACTGGAGACTAAGTGTAGAGGCCATGCCTCCTTTTCCCCAGTCATGGCCCCCACACGGAGGAGACCCCAGGTAGCTGGTTAAGCTGGCTTCTAGGCTGTTGGGAGCCATTGCTGCAGTTCAAAGCAGCCCCAGCCTGCGTGGAGCTCCGGCAAACACTGTGTGTAGCTCTATTTAATCTCTGTGTGCCACTGACAGCACTAGTTGAAAATTTTTCGTTGAAGAATTCCTCAACCAAATGTCTGTTTTTGTGGAATTTTTTTTGATTTCATCAAAGAAATGAAAACGCCAAAACTCAGTGAAAAATTTAAATGACAATGAAACGCTTTTGCTTTAATTGAATTTTTTGCATGAAATAAAACAGATTTCCCAACCAGCCCTAGCAGTCATATAGGCACAGGTTGCTGTGACTATGTGGAGTTGTGTCAATCTCTGTGTAAAGGCACTTGTGTGGTTTTGCATACGTGGGACACAATCACTTCCGAGTCCAAGTCCAGTCACATTGGGATCCAGTTTGGATCTTCAGTTGAACAGATCAGACCACCCGTCTAGCCCCATCCCACCTTTCCTGGCTTGCCACATTCCTCCACTCAACTTTAATGGACTGTATTCACTCCTGAGCCCTGTCTGAAGAGATCCATAGGATCAACTCTTCCCCCTCCAGTCCCTGTTTTACAGGACAGCTGCCAACCTTCTCTAAGGTGTCCCTTTGCCTCCCATCCCATCTAAGACCGGATGGATTCCGAGCTGAGGAAGCTGGTGGCAGGTCATCAAATTCCTGACTGCGTACAGAGGCAGGGCCCAACACAAACCCACAAATCTGAGTAGCCCCCAAACTTTGTGGGGGACTGAGATTCAAATCCAGAGCCCAGCTTTCCAGGTGACCCCTGCTGCAAGAAAGGGTTTGAGCTTTGGGGTGTTCACTGTCTGGATCTAGATCCAGGTTTTACTGCTCTACTCTTAACCCCTCATCCATGCTCCCTGAATGCCACCAGCACCTACCATGCCCAAGTGACTTCATTCCAGGAAAACAGATGGCCAAGTCCCTGGGAAGGGAGAGGCAGCGAAGGAAGGCCAGTGGGATGCTGCATGTTCTTGTTGGGTAGAGGGAACCACACCCAGGCATGAAGCAAATATGAGCCATTTCTATGAGGGCTCCACTTCAAGTACAGAGAGGCTGATGCTGTAGTCTTTGGTGCCACCTGCTGCCCATTGTTACCCACTACAGCAAGACCCAGCTGACTATAAAGATCACACCTCTGTCAATGTAGGCTGTTCCAAAAACTTTTGTGGGTATATTTGTGGGCTCCCTCTGCTCATCATTAAATCCCTCCTTATTTTAGATCCACACCTCTTGCTGTTACAGTACATACAGTTTCATCTTGTTTCTGAGTAATTTCACCTGCTCAAGAAGCTGAAGAACTGCTTGCACTGGCTACACCCAAATATCAAGTAGTTAGGTTCTATGCAAATTTCACCTCTGTCCTTCAGCCCACCAATGATTCCTCATTATGCCAATGAGCCCCAGTGTTGCACCCAAGGACCAACTTGTATCCCTGGGCTCCCCACACAGCTCTGCCAAGGCCTCTCAATCCTGACCTACATTAACCCCACCCTCACCCTCCCTGCAGCTATTCCAATTCTCAGAAGATAGACAACAGGTGCTGAATTGTGTGAAGGGTCTTTTTTCTGGGAATACATGCACAAAATGAATGATTAGAGCTGATCACCAGACTCCTACCACTTGTATCATCTCAAATAGATTTTAGTGAAGGGCCCAGAAGCAAAAAGCCATTGCACTAATCAACTTGCATCTTATATCTCTTCAAGAGTCAGTGTACACTCATTTGTCTGTCTGAGACCAGAGATTAGCTCTTGCTACCAAAATTGTATTACGAACCAAATCTTAAATACCTGAGTTCACAGATGGGGTTTGGGTTCACCCTTTCTACCCAACTCAGAAGTGTCTGCTTTAAATGTCTACAGAGGTGATTGGTTTACAGAAACGGGTACCTCTTTCATTTCCAACTCCCCACCCTTGGCCTAGAACCTGTGTTCTGTGACAGTGGTTTGCACGCTGACATCCTGCTTTACACTTTCTCCCTTGTTATTTGGTGACACAGTTGAGTTCATGACCATTCATCATATGTGAAAGGTGTTTCTTTCAGTTTAGCCAGGGAAGAAAACTGGGTTTCAGATGAAAGATTAATGGGAACATTTGGGGAATTTGCCAAGTAACCTTGACATTTCACCCAAGGGGCTGAAAAGCTTGAGAGAATAGGAGCAAGTGAACTGGAAGTGGGAGAAACAGAGTGGAAAAGGGCCACAATGTTTGCACGTCTCCTAAACTGTGCCTATATTTGCAACTTTGCACCTGGCTCTACTCTGCAAAGTGACTCTGTTACAGTGCATCAACGGGCTCCATGTTTCCTATCGCTCAGTGACTCCAAAGCAAATGAGTCACTTTACAAATTAAAAGCTGGTTTAGCTAACTTCACCCTCAGCGAGGGTGATCAGCTGTCCCAATTGTATTGTGACAGTCCCCATATTCAGGGCTTTGTTTTATGTAGGTGCCTATTACCTCCTCCTCCCGTCCTGACTGTTCACACTTGCTATCTGGTCACCCTATCCTCAGTGTGGGACTTGAGAATCTAGCTGGGCTCTTTCCTTCTCATTCATCAGCACTGATAAAGGCTCTGCCAGCTAGATTCTGCCTTCCAGAACACCCAGGTGATGCCATTGTTTTCAGAGGGTTTGTACAGACCTAATCGATGGACACGTAGGCCCGGATTCTCAAAGATATTTAGGCTCCTAGCTGCACCTCTAGGTGTCTAAATTCACCATTGTAGGCACCACTGACATGTTCAAAACCTGCTCCCAGCTGCTCCTTAGCTCTGCAGGTGCCTAAGTCCTCTAGGCACATAAGTTTCCATCAGTTGGCAGCCAACGAGCAGCTCAGAGCCATCGCTCCAGTCAAAGCCCCAGCATCTCCAAGGCAGGATTCTCAAACTAGGTGGGAGACACCCATCCCAACAGTAAAAAGAACAGGAGTACTTGTGGCACCTGAGAGACTAACACATTTATTAGAGCATAAGCTTTCATGGGCTACAGCCCACTTCATCGGATGCATAGAACGGAACATATAGTAATAAGATATATGTATGCATACAGAGAAGGTGGAAGTTGACATACAAACTGTGAGAGGCTAATTAGTTAAGATGAGCTATTATCAGCAGGAGGAAAAAAAAATTTTGTAGTGATAATCAAGATGGCCCATTTAGACAGTTGACAAGAAGGTGTGAGGATACTTAACTTAGAGAAAGAGATTCATTCTGTGTAATGACCCAGTCACTTGCAGTCCCTATTCAAACCCAGGTTAATGGTATCTAGTTTGCATATTAATTCAAGCTCAGCAGTTTCTCTTTGGGTCTGGTTCTGAAGCTTTTCTGTTGCAAAATTGTCACCCTTAAATCTTTTACTGAGTGGCCAGAGAGGTTCAAGTGTTCTCCTACCGGTTTTTACTCAGTAAAAGATTTAAGGGTGACAATATATATGTCTTCTTACTATATGTTCCATTCTATGCATCCGATGAAGTGGGCTGTAGCCCACAAAAGCTTATGCTCTAATAAATTTGTTAGTCTCTAAGGTGCCACAAGTCATCCTGTTCTTTTTGCGGATACAGACTAACATGGCTGCTACTCTACAATTTATCTCAACAGTAGGCCCTGAGCCCCCTGCCTAACACTTGCCACCTATAAGCCCTGCAGATGGAGGGCTTGAGGCAGATCACTGGTGGGGAGCGGGGACAGCATAATGCCTACACAAAAGACAGCCAAGGGGTCACAGAAAAATGGCTGGCGAGCATCACAGAAGTATCGAGTGTGTGCAGGAGACTGAGAGTTTGGGCTGCTGGGGCATGGGCTACCTAAGCAGCTGACCTGGTGCAGGTGCTTCATTCCAGGACAGGGTACGCGGCTGAGACTCCTGAGCAGAGGGAGGTGCCTATGTCTGGCCTGTCAGTCAGGTGCACCAGGTCAACTACTTAGGGGCCTACACCTCGCTCCTCTTTCTGTCCCACCCCTCAGCATTTCCTGCTGGCTGGCTTAGGCAGCTCACCACTCAGCCTGCTGGCTTCTGAGGATCTCTTAGCCACCTGACACTCTGCATGCCTTGCCTGAGGCCCAGAGCCTCACGTGCACTTAGGCACCGACCTCCCATTGAAATGAATGGGAGTTTGTGCCTGCAGGCACCCCCGTATTTGCCCCCCCCCCACACACCATTGTAATAATCTTTGTACAACAGATACCTTGCAGGGTATCATTTGAAAATTAACAATGCCTGGATCAATTTCTGGTGTGCTGTATGTACGCAATGTCTAGTAAGAGTTTTGGCTACATGCTGGAATGATAACTTATATGTGTTCAAGCCAGGCACATCACGGGGATTTGGTAAACAGGCCTGCTTAGACAAAGGAATGTGTATTTGAGTCAGGCAAAGACAATGAAGGGCCATTTTTACATGTTAGGTAAACTAAGCTAATAAGCAAACAAGTGGGGGAAGAAAGAGCATGGAGCTTCCTTCGCCACCAGACTCCATGTCGCCTTCCTCACAACTTGAATAAACTTTACTTTGAGGGGTACCCCTCAGGAGAATCCATCGCAAAGGTGCATTGGACTATAGAAGAGAGGGGCAAGGAAACCCCCCATTATTTATCTTTCATCTAAGAAGACAAAGGTACCAAACCTTTGACTTTGTGGGACAGAGCCTGACCCAGGGATTCGGTCAGCCATCTAGATGGAAACGTGTTGAGGATTTTACCGTGACCCATGTCTAGCTGGTTATGTTTTAGGTATTAGAAAGAGTTTTTATCTTTATTTCTCTTGTAACCATTTCTGACTTTAAGCCTTATGGTTGTATTCACTTAAAATATCTCTCTTTGTCATTAAATATACTTGTTTTATTTTAATTGGACTATTTGATTATTCCAGTTAAAGTAACAAACTGAAGGATATTGACTCCTTAAAGGAGCAACAAACTTGAACATTCCTCGGATTGTTCCAGAACAGGGCTGAACATTTCAAAACACATTTTTGGGAAAACGTGGGGCTGGGGAGAGTGTGGATTCACCTTACCAGTTGTTAGCCAAGGCTGGCGGAGGCCAGTGGAAGGCTGTGGTATTGCAGGAATGCTCCAAGATCCAAAATGTTGCACCTCGGCTCCCAAGTACATAGACATAGAGGGCATGCTTGTGACTGACTGTGGGTGTCCCAGGCAGAGAGCCACAGTGGCAAGGCATTGTGAGGCACTCGGGGTTACAGGGTAAGAGGTGACATAGCTCTTCATTGTATCCCAGAATGTCACAGAGTTAGGCACCTAAATATCTTGGTGGATCAGGTCCTGCACACCTGACTCAGGGCTGTGGATTCTAGAAGGCAGTAGGCCACCTAGGGATTAGGCATTGCAATGCTGAGTGCCACAAGGCCTAAGTACCTTTGTTGGAGCTGGACCTTAGTGAAAAATTCTATTGATGATCCACATGGAATAGACCCTCAGCTCCTTTTTTGCTGAGCTGTGTTGGCTTTCCAGGGTTAACAATCAAAATATTCAAAACACCACCAATGTACTTCATCCTGCTCTGCAGCACCCCTTTGCTATTCCAGTCTGGGGCCTCCCCACACAATTCTGCCAATGCTCCTCACTCCTGCCTTGCAACTCCCCCTCCCCCTCATTCCAGTGCTGGGTGCCCCACACATCTCTGCTAATGCCCTTGATCCCGATCTGTGACAGCCCCAGTTACTGCAAACATGGGCTGCACTGCAACAGAAATTACCAGATGGTGCCAAAATTCATGACTATTTTTGATGAGTATCGCCAAACTCATGTCACTTGTGACTTAGAAACCATCTGTTCCCGCGCTTTTCCCCATGTATTTATGAAGGGCCACAGTGTCCTGTAGCCTGGATTAGCCAGGAACATGGCATGGCAAAGTGAGACATTAGTTCTTTATGTTGCTGGGTCAGCTATGTTTCTTTGGGCCTAGCTTTTGACAAGACACTATATAGAGTCTGTCCCTCAGGCATTGCTCTTGGCTGCCTAACCTCTGGAGAACGTAGCTGGTCTGAGAAAGGCCCTTGCCCAGGTCGGGGAGCTTTCTGGCATCTATCTCAGTCCTGCATAGGGAGGTGCTGGGATGCCGTGGTCTGTCAATGGACGAGTTGAGTGAGAAGCTACACATTCAGCTGATCCAAGGCCACCACATATCGAGCACCAAGCTACTGGGCTGCAAGTTGCCTCCCAGACACAGTCTGAGTTAGTGAGTGGTCATGGGCTGAGACAAAGAGAAAGTTGGACCAGCTGAGGGATGGACTGACACATAAGCTATGCAATGACATATCTTTCTAAAATATAGGCTCAAGCACCAGAATGGGCTAGATGCAGGAATCACAGGGTTAAATTTGCTGGCCTGTGTTACACAGGTGGTCAGATGAGATGATCACAGTGGTCTCTTCTGGTCATAAAAACTATGTGTGGGTGACCCTGTCACCTGGTGGAGCTCTGAAACGGCATCTGCTGTTGGCCAGCCAGCCAGTGACTGAATCCAGATGGCAATCCCTGAAGTTTTACATTGGCCAATCATTGCCCATCTGAAGGGGATCGGTGTCCATGTGAGGCCAGCACAGGTAAGTATGGGCAGCTGGTGATGTCAACTCAGAGATGTGATGACTCTGAAAAGGGGCAACACCAGCCCACTGATATGTTGGTTACAATACAGAGACGGTGCCGGCTCAGTTGTGTGATAAGTATGGGCTGATGCTGGCCAAGAATTGTGATGGGTATGGGCAGGGAGATGATGCTTGCCCAAGGATGGGTTGATGTGATGGGAAAGGTAAGACAGCAAGGGCAGCTAAGGGCTGGCTATGATATGAGGATGATGCAAGAATAGGCATGTTATGGCTAGGGAATGGGCTGATGGGAGTTAGGGGCTGATGGTATGGAAAGGCAGCCCTGGGATTTGATTAATATGAGAAGGGGGCAATGCTGGCTCAGGTGTGTGGAAGAGGTGTCAGAGAAGGCATGCTATGAACTCTGGGACGGGATGGTCATCAGACAGCGGGACCTCTCCTCCTTTCTTCTGAGTGTGACTGCCATCCCCTGGCACTGTACACTGCCCTTGGCCACATCTTGATGGATCCTGTGCATCTTTGCCATGGGTTTGATTTTTTTTTTTTTTTTTTAGTGCCTCCTTTCTCTTAGCTTTGGGATGGTAGAAAGGGAAACACCTTGGGACAGATTCCCCAAATCACTTGGGCCAGGCCATTTGTGTTATACACTGATCTACTTTGCCCTGTCTCAGCCACGCATAATGCTCCCAGGGAAAACCACGAGGGCAATATTAGCTGGAGTTATGGCATCCTTCCCCCACTCCCCATCAGAGCTTAGCTAGATCCTGCCACAAAGTGGCAAAGGAGGGTTAAGAAATGCAGGTTAATAGCAAGGGCGCTACACCACGTTTCCCCACAAGGTGGCATCCAAAGTCAAAAATGAGGAAAACCTCCTGGCCAAACAGTGCTAACTGTGCACAGCTCTGCAAACTGGAGACAAGGGCCATGTGCAGATCTTATCCCAAAGTTTCCGGGATGATTGCATTTGGGGCTCTGGGTCAGATGCACCCAGAAATGTCCCTACCTCCTCCGAATGAGACAGCTGGGCATCAGGAGAGGAGCCCGGAGTCCACGTGAAATGATTCCAGCAACTGGCCCAAGCCGACTTCTGCTATCTACCTACCTAGCAGTCACTCAATCCCTCCCTCCCTACTTCCCAGGTGATTGCTCTGTCTCACCCCCTCAGCTGGGAAGCAGATGTTAGTCTGACCTGTTTCATCCAGCAGCTCTACATGTCATTATCATCTGTGGCCTGTGGTCTAACTCGGCAATGGAAGACCTGGAGAGGAGTGGACCTAACATCCAACTTCACTGAGCTACTGACACTTGGTAGGCAAGCCTGAAAAACCAGAACGTGCTGTACAGATGCTTCTTGCCACAGCGGGATGTTCTAATGTTGTGACCTGAGGCGAATGCAGTGTTAGTCAGAGACCTGTCCATCCCACACCCTCCCCGCAACACGGACCCCAATTCTTTCCTACAACCAGGATGGGGCACCCAGAGCTCTGGTGGGACCTGTAAGCAGGGTGGCGCCACCCCCCACCTTCAGAGGTGTAGGCAGCAGCAATGTGTAATTAGCAGGTCCGTGCACGGAGACTCTATTGTCCCTAGGCCCTGGACTGACCTGCCACTCCACACAGTCCCACTACGCACTCAGTGGCTGCAGGATCTAGCCTGGTCTGAGAGTGAACCCCATAAGCCCCTTCAACTGCACAGGCACCACAGATATCCCCAGTACTTGAACCTGTGGGCGCTCGTATCACACCGAGATCTCCAGCACGACAGAGGAGTCCCTTCAACTGCACGCACGTAACATTCATCCCCAAAGGGCAACCCCAGCTTCTCATCTGCAGAGGGGCTCCCTGCAGCCCCTCCCCATGCCTCCTCATCTGTCCACTGGTAAAGGGACTCTCCATGGCCTCTCATGCCAGGTTCCTGGGCTCAGTGATCTGAGGGAGCCAATATGGAGCCGTGGGTTGCGAAACCTAAGAGTGTGATTCTCCTTTCACTTACATTGGTGTAAGCCAGGAGTTGCTCCACTGAATTTAATGCCAAACCAGTGTGAGCGGAGAAATGGGCCCTGTGACTCTTTTTTTGAGGAGAGAGAAGAGGTCTGTCTGCAGTTGGGTGACTAAGGGAGGGAAAAAATCTAGCAGGCCGTATTTCAGGGAGCACCACAGCATCAGAGGCCAGCTCTGTTTACAATTAAGTTCACTGATGCTTATCTGGAGACGTCTCTTGGGCACGTCTTGGGACAGGAGTAGTAGCAGGGAAAGAACATAACCATCTACTAAAGAAAAAGGAGCAGGGGCTGGACAAAAGCTGGTCTCTCTTTCCTCCCCGCCCCCTCCGGCCACAGCTTGCAGGGGCCAGGTTTTTACACATGCCAGCTCCTCTGCAGGAAGTCATTTTTCTAGTCTGTTGACTCTCTTTGCCAGGGCTTCCGAAGATGAAATCTTTATTATCAGGGAGGCTTAAAAGGGAGGAATACTGTTAATTCCATTTTCAAGGTCATACTTTGAAAGTTATTAATTTCTTTCTTCCAAGGCTCTGCACTCTACTTTGAGGCTTTAGGGATTAGCAGCTTCTACTTACTAGGGCTTCCTTGGTTGTGGGTTTTTTTTCCAACCTTCCTTTGTGCTTTGGGAAAAAAGACACAATTCACACACCACTCTGGTTGCAGCATGCTTGTACCTTATTCTTACTGTCAGTTAATACCTATGGACCTGCTGTTGCTACTTATATTCCCTGGTAGGACGGGGTCTTACGATTAAATCTTGAGTTGGGGCACTGGGTGGACCTCATGTCTACACAGTCAATACACTGGCTTTTCTGGAGGCAGCCAGGTCCTCTGCATGAGCTAGCGATGACCCCATTCTAGAGCCCATCCACAGTGGGCTAGCAACTGTTCATGGTGTTCTAGAGATGGCCCATTTTCTCCTGGCTTGCTAGAGTCCATATTGCCATAGTTGCTGTAGAAGGGGACTGCTGTCCTAGCTAACAAAGCCTATGACTAGAAGACCAAATATGGTTCCAAGCCAGGTAGATGAGTTTCTCTCACAGCTAAGCTATTTTCTTCCTGTAGATTTCAGAAAGTTCTGGGGTTTTACCACTGCTGAGAAAATTCCCTCTGCCTCTCTCCTCTTTCATTCTCCGAGCAACTAAGACTGATTAATCAAAAACCTGGCATGTTGCCTCTCCCAAATGCATTACTGAGCCCGTTCTTGTCCTTGATCCTTCCATCTAAAGATCTGATTCTACAAGCAAAGCAGCTGGGGACCATGTTACACAGGTCACTCCCCTGGGCCATTCCTGGCTTGGGTCTGAGTTCTCTCCCCCACAAGCTTCTAGGAGAGAATGAATTCCTTCCATATTCAGATTTCCAGCTGATTGCGCATGTGTGCACCAGTGTGTCCCATCCCCTCAGCAAGCAGCCAGTGCTGAACACAGTCCGGCTTCTCAGTGCAGGGCAAACAGCCTGGATCCCACCGCACTGGGTGTGCAGTGTGTTGGCTAAATAGATGCCTAGTCTGTGTTCACCCCGCCACGCATCTTTGAGCATAGCTGCACTAGGCACCAAATGAAATCCTTTGGTGTGCCAGGTTTTCATGGGCATGAATTGTGTGCATGTGTCCGGGGGATGGAAGACTGGGGTTGGGGCATGGAGACAGGGTAGGGGATAGGTGTGGGGAGTGAGGTACAGTGAGTGGAAGGTGGTGGGGCAGGAGAGCGAGCAGAGATGGGGCTTAAGGGGAGAGACAGAGTGGGAAACAGAGAGTGAGACAGAATGAGAAGCAGGGAAGAGGGGGCAGGGGAGTAGTCTTAATGACGGGTACTGAGTGAGACAGAGGCCGGCGCAGAGAGAGCTTGAAAGGAAGTGATGGAGGATATGTCTGCACTTTGACCAGGGGCTGATTCCCAGCTTTAAGAGACACACCTGCACTAGCTGTGATCAAGCTAGAATGCTAAAAATAGCCATAGCACCACAAGCAGTGGGAGGGGCTAGCCACCCCACCTACAATCCCCTCCATGATGCTAGGTACATACTTGGGGCATCTCCTCTTGCGACTTGTGCCGCCATGGTGACCTGTTAGTGTGCTAGCTGGATCAGAACCAGCCTGGGTATGTCTCCTTGAGCTCGGATTCACACCTCCAGGTCTTGTGTAGGCGTGCACAGAGGCAGAGAGGGAGAGCGGACAGAGAAAGAAAATGGAGCATGAATGAGAGAAGTCTGAAGGGAGATAGAAGAGGACAAGAGGTTGGCACAGAGAGATGTAGAGAAGGAAAAAAGGAGAGCGGGACAGAGGTTAATAGAACAGGACAGAAGGATAGTAGGGAGGGGACAGAAAGGGGCAGGGAGCTAGACTGACAGAAAACTGTTCTGTTTTTCCCTTTGGTGAAGGCTTCTTTTGTTCCTTTCTCTTCCCTGGGCTGTGGTCTGACCACTTGACGTGCCACAGCCGCTGTTCTGTGACCAGGCCTTTGTTAGCGTCTCTGCGAGCATGTGTGTAGAGCAATGTGTATGTTGTAGATGGCATATGAGCTGGTTAGTGTCGATACAAGTGTGTGTACTATGTACCTGCACTTGTGGGAGTAGGTGTGCATCTGCTTTTGGTGTTGTGTGATCAGGGTTGTGTGTAAAGTGTGTGTGTGTGTGTGTGTGTGTATACATCCTGGGATGTCTCCGTTATGTTCACAGCTGTCTGTGTACTTCAGGGGCCTGACTCTCAGTTGCACTAAGGCCCCTTTACTTTGCTCTTGTTGGCAGAAATGGCCTTCTGAGAATGCCCTCTGACGTAGCGCTGACACAGGGATTCAGCCCTGAGGCTGCTCTAACTTACACCAAGGGCCCGGTAAGGCCCTGCACAGTCCCAGGATGGGGTTGGGGCTAGATTCTGTGCTATGCCTCTAGGGAACCACAGCCCAGAAGGTGCAACCCAGAAGGAGGGGGGCAAAGGTGGCCTTAAGCCACCTCTGCATCTCCTGGATTCTGGGTCTGGCTGGGGGCTAGACTGGCCCCCAACATATATTAGAGTGGCTTTGGGGGCTGCTCTAACTTATGGTAGCCTCACTGTGACTGCCATTGGGCTGTTCAGAAGCACTTTACTTCCTGCCCCCAGCATATCCCCATGCCATGGACTGCAAGAGGGGCAGAACAGCGCTGGGTATGTCAGACCTACCCTACTCCTGGGGAAGCCTCCTCCTCGCCACTGTGGCCCCTTTATGGCCCCTGAATGTTACTGAAGCAAAATCTGGCCTGGGGCTTGAAACTCCCTTTGTCCACTCCACCTCCATCTCCACCCCAGAGGCAGGAATGGAGTAACTGAGAATGAGGCCCTAGACACAGGTGTGTGTGTGTGTGTGAGAGAGAGAGAGAATAGCTAACACTATAGATGTCATGTAAGTTGTGTGAACACAACCCTGTGTGTTTTCATGTTTGAGTTGGCGTGGGTGTGAGTGAATTATAACTCTCATGCAAGTCAGTTTGTATGTCTCCCTGTGTGAGTAGATATGTGTGTCCTATAGCTGTTGGGTATGTGTGT
The DNA here is from genome assembly GCF_965140235.1 of Caretta caretta. Lineage (NCBI taxonomy): Eukaryota > Metazoa > Chordata > Testudines > Cheloniidae > Caretta > Caretta caretta. Next base: position 203,188,986 of record NC_134206.1, read on the forward strand.
GTGTAAATACGGATGTGAGAGTGGCTCTGTGTGCACTCTAAAACTCAAATGCTGGTCTCCTCTAAAGCCCCTTATTGGTATTCCAGCAGTGCAAAGTGATCTTAAAACTGCCCGAAACAGCCCTTGTGTGGGGGAATGCTTGAGTGGATCTGAGCGAGCTATGGTGGCTTTCTGCTAGCCTAGCCCAGCCCCCCTGGCTGGAGCAGGTTGTGCACTTGTGATCCCTGATGGGGCACAGCCCCTATAGAGCTGTTATAACCTATTACAACTTAGAGCAACCCTGAGGCTACTCTGAGTTTCACTGGGTCAGGGTGGGGGGGAAAGGGGGCACTGAACTGGCTCTTAGCTGGTGTCAGTTTTGGGGCAGCGTGGAAAGATGGCACACAATCCCTTCTGGTTGCCCTTTTGGTGGTCCTAAGCACCTGAGGATCAAGCCCTAGGTGGTGTGTGCATTGAATAAGCCTACGTGTGTATCTCCATGTGAGCAAGTAGGTGTGTCCACTGTAGGTGCTGGGAAAGTTGGTTTGTGTGTGTGTGTGTGTGTTTGTGTGTGTCAAGTTCCACAACAGCTACCACAGACGATGCCTGACTGGGACTGAACAAAGCTGCACTGGCTATGTCACATCCTCTTCGATGCAGGAACCACTTGCACTGATTCTCTCCCTGCTCCCACTGCCACCCTGACATAGCCATTCCCAGACGTGCGAAGGGCACACTAAGCCCCATTTCCCCTTATTCTCCTTTCAAACACACCCTCCCTCTTTTGTTAGGTCCTTCAATGGGCAAAACACTTCCTGTGTGTGCGCCAGGAGGACTCTGCTTTTCCGTGAGTCTGATTTGTTTGCAGAAAGGGTTTTTTTTTCCTGGTTGTTTTTGTTTTCTGAGAGAGCGCTGAGACAGCTGTATTAATCACGCAAGCCCAGCCATGTGTAATGTGCTTTATCAACCACAGAGCAAGCACTGAATGGCAACCAGTTTGCGAATGGGCCCAGCGCAGTGCCTGAGCCTAGAAGATAAACCCGACGCTTCCCAAACTGACTTACCATCCTGGGTTAGTGAATGGAGAGGCTGTTCGCTTGGGACAATAACCAGACGGGAGGCCAATTTGCTAGGCAAATTCCTTAGTGGTTTTCAAAGTGGAAATGGGGAAGGAGGGTGAGGATGGGGGGGGCAGCTCTATTCAAGGATTAAAAAGAGAAGTAATGTCTGTTCTCTCCCCACCCCACTTTAATTTCAGTACAGCTTTTCACAACAGGTTCCGCTACTTGGAAGGCAACTGAAAAAGGAGCGGGAGAGAGAGAGAGGGAGGGAGCAGGGTCTTTATGTGTATTTGTTATAAACTTGATATAAGATTTATATCCTCACCCCAAAAGCTCCCCCCCCCAAATAAAGAGCTTACGGTAATGGTTTAAGAGACAATATTGTTATTCCCTGAATGGTCACATGGAGGCATCAGGAGGTGGTTTGAAGCCATGCCAAGTGGTGCGTTTCACAGCTGGATCTGTAGTTCTGCCAAGTTCTGGATTGTTTGGATCTGGAGGGGTATGTTCTGCCTGAGTGCTGGTCTAAACTGAACCCATCCACAGTACAGCTCAAACTCTGCTAACAGCGATCACACCTGGCAATTTATTACCCGGATTGATTAGCCTAGGGTGGGGTGGTTTCTAATCCATTTAGTGAAGATGGGGATTTTTCCAATATTCTGACCCAGAACCCCCACTAGAGCATTAAGGCATGAACACTGTTTTGCAGCTATGCTCTGTGTGCAGCAAACAGTGCTACAACCAGGTTAAGCTGTAGCTGTGGCTAAAAAGGGCGTCAAGTGTGTTTACCACTCTATAGTGAGGGCAAAGGTTGAATTGAAGAGCATTTCCCTCGGCTTTCCAGTCCTAGCTCTCAACCTCCTCCTCCCTCTCACTCAGCTCACTGGACTCTCTGCAGCACTGCAGCTGGAGAGGGTTATGGAAATGTATGCAATCCAGGGCTCATTTTGGAATAAATCAATCAAAATTAAAATTAATGAACAAAAAGTACAGAAACAGAGCAAGCAATAAAACGATTTCTCTCTCTTTTGCGGGTGGGGGGGGGAGAGCAGGGGGAGGGAACAGAGGGTTTTTGGGCAGTCTTGACAAATGTTGGCCCAAGCTAATGTTAGTTGTTATATTAATAATAATACTAAGACTTGGAGTTGGTCTAGCTCCCGATCCAAGGTGCTGTTTCTCGACCTGAATTAATTCTCTCAACTCCCTCTGAGGTCAGCATTATTATCCTCCTTTTACACACGGGGAAAGTGAGGATGAGACAAGACATGCAACTTGCCCAAGGTCACATGAATCATAGATTCACAGGTGTTAAGGCCAGATGGGACCATTCTGATCATCTAGTCTGACCTCCTGCATAATGCTGGCCACAGGACTTCCCCGAATTAATTCCTATTCAGAATAGAATAGATCTTTTAGAACAACTTTCAATCTTCAGTAAACATTGCCAGGGATGCAGAATGCCCTACATCCTTTCGTCAGTTGTTCCAGTGGTTAATTACCCTCACTGTTAAAAACTTGCATCTTATTCCCAGTTTGAATTTGTCTAGCTTCAACTTTCGCAATGATGAGTCTGTCTATGGTAGACCAGGAACAGAATCCAGCTGTCCCAAAGTCCTGGCTTGTGCTTTACGCACCTCTGCTCCTTTCTGCTTCATTGGCCAGATTTTCAAAAGAGCTCAGCATCCCACATGATCATGCCCTTTGGTGCCGAAGGGTAGGTCTGAGCACCTGAGCTAGCCTAGCCCAGTTTGAGCATCCATACTGCAAAGCCATACTTAAGCCACAACCATGTTGCTGCACCTTACACTGGTGTTGTACTCACCAAATTGGAACAGAGCTTGTTTGAAAATCTGGCTCAATAATGTCAGCTGGAAGCCTTTTGCTTTCCTGAGCCCTACTTTCTGCTTAGGGTGGCAGGTTTTAAACAAGTGAGCTTCTGCTGAGCTGCAGATAACTGAAACCAACCAGCAATCCAATTATGTGACAGAGGTGCACCCTGGTCATACACAAATATACCATGACATAGTGATGAGCCTAGCCTGAATTGTGGACCCAAACACCCTGTGACCTTTGGGAAAGTTCTGATCCAGAGATGGATCAAAATGCTGCACCTCATGCTTGTCACGTCTTTTAATTATTTCTGTTTCCTGGCTGCTTTGGTGTCAGGAACAGGGGTCAAAACAAGCATTTGGGCCTGTTTATGCTACAAGTTCTCAGCCAGGCTAAAGAATTAACATGTTTTAAAAGCAGCGTATGCGATTTGGGATTTCACTGGTCCTTCCTTTGAGCCCTGCTAGGGAAGTGAGTTCAAATCCTAAAGAATGGTTGGGGATGGGGAGGGACCTTGATCATGGTCTAGACTGGTTTCATGATGGGAACCAAATAATGAGCATAAAGATCGAATTCAGACCTGGTGTAAGCAGAATTTGGCCCTAGAAACACTGTGGTGCCTGCCAAGCAATTCCTCTTCTTGGGCATGAACAGCAGGTATGGCAGTGCCTGACCCACTTGCAAGCAACCAAGGACTTACCAAAGGATTTTTTATGGTCTGATTGGGACTGGCTTGATCAAGGGAAAGCAGTTCTGACTGCTCAGCAGGCCAGCCCTGTACCACGTTGGCTCCTCAGAGTTTGTGCTGCTCAAAAGGTCCTATTTCCCCATGATTTTTTTCCTGTAGAGACATCCTGTTTAAAACCAACCAGACCACCCAGTTTTTGCCAAATGCAGAGTCACTCTCCATGAGAAAAGTGTTCACTCACTGGAATTGCTTTGGTGCTAAGGTCCATGTGTTGGAGGGAGTGTGCTGGGAGAGAACAAGTGATCGCATTAACAGGAGAGGTCTCTGTGCTTCCCAGAGGGGAGCCAGTCCCTGGGTAGGAGGGAGAAGAATGGGAGGCCGTTAAAGGGAAAGCTGCTCTTTGGATCTCTTAGGAAGCTCCAACCTCTGGTCATTAGACACAAATGAACAGCTCTCTTCTCCCTCCCTTCCTCCCACCCCAATCAAGGCATTAGTAACAATACAAGCTACAAGGACTACAGCTAAAAGGAGACTAGCTACAATCTACAGTCCATCCAGGGTCATTCTCCAATCTGCGTCTGTTTGGTGGAAAGATAGGCCTGCCCCCGACCAGTCACCTCACCACTATCTTTATCCTGTTGATGAGCAATGGAACTGGATTTTGTTTGATGTGGCCCTACTGAGTGGCTTCTGCACTTGATTCCTTCTGGTGTTAAAATACACAGCCCAGGATAGCGCCACTCACTGCCCTGACACTTGGCAAGCTCTGGCAGAGATCCCAGGACAGGCACTGTGAAGGAGGTGGGGCTGATCTGTAATCTAGGTGACCTAGTTGATGGGATAGTTTTTAAAACATTATGGCTCTGTTGGGTTATGGGAATGTTTACTATTTTCATGTGTTGGTTCAGTTTAATAGCAGGACTGTTAGGAAAGTAGCAGGAAGGTAACACGATGACTCCAAGATAAGGAACCTCTCAGTAAACAAGGAGGGCTCAGAAGGGACAATGCTTGAGCTGTTATCTGGGAAAATGCAACTTATAGGCTCCAGTCAAAGTTACAAGACTGCTTTTGCCACAGCGGGCTGCCAAAAGACCAAAGGAATGCTAAAGAGTTTAAAAGTCCAGGGCGAGGTAGCTGTCCAAGAGCTGCTCACGGAGAACTGATTGAAGCTGAGACAGATGCCGCTGGAGGGCCTGAAGAAGCAAAACGTACCTGGTCCACTACTATAGGGTGGCGGGGTTTAGGAGTAAGACTGTTAAGATTGGTTTGACAAAGCTGTCTGGTCACCTGTATGAATCACAGGTCACAAGCTCCCAAAGGGAAGAACTGCAGGTGCCAAATCCACTGGGGCCTGCTAAGTAATCACGGCAGGTACACAGGGTACTACAGCCCAAGGCCCAATCTAAGAGTGGGAGACTCATGGGAATCCCCCCCGAAAGAGGTGAATGCACAAGGCCCTGGGCAGGGGCGGGGGAGGTGCAGTTAGAGAGATCAGAAAAGGTGCAGCCAGACCTGTGACTATGGCAGGCAGCACAGAAAAAAACATCCTTAAGGCTTAACAAAGATCCCATCCCACTAGCCTTATCCTTGGAAGGAGAGGGGCCTCCTTGAAAACTTTCTTCCACAAAAGAACTCTGAGCTCTTTTGAAAATCTGGCCTACTGATGATGCAGTGATGCAACAGCCAGACGCTGTGACATCACAGCATAAATAGAGCAATGTTACAACACGATGATGTGACATTAGCCCAGATGAGATTTCAGGCACTTTGAATGTCTTGCCTCAACAATCAGGATGGCTAGAAATTTTACCAGGGAATTTGGTACTGTAGTGGTGGTCACAGGCCCCATTTTCAACAGCTGAAATAAGGACGAGTTGGGTTTCACTAATGCTCTAGGAAAGTCTTCCCCATCAAATTCAAGTCCCGTGTATTGTTAAATAGCTCCCTTTGAAATCTCTGACCTCTTTTAAATGGCAGCTAGCAGATAATAACAATACTTAGAATGTACACAGCCCTTTCCATCTCAATGCACCTCACTAATTAATTCACTAATTAATTAATTGTCAGAAACCCCAGGTAGGAAAGTGTCATCTATATTTTATAGATAGGGAAACTGGGGTACAAAGAGGGGACGTGACATGCCTTAGGTCACAGAGGAGGCTGATGGCAAAGAGAACGGAACCCAAAAACCCATATAGTGATGGAGTCCGCGTCATGCAAGGAAACTTTTTTGCCTGGTGTTTCTTTAAAGGTGAACTGCAAAGGACAAGTGAAGATTGAGATAAGCACCAATGCCTGTGCTGGATGCCCACATTAAAGAAGCAGCTGGGAGCTTTCAGCAAAAGAAATGAGGTGCAGAGTATTAAAATTATATTTTCCTTCTGTGAAATCCTCTCAGCACTTCCTGGTTCACTGAAGATATCGCAGAATACAACAAATTCCTAAAGACTCACTGGAACTGTGATGTCACAGTGTGATGTCCACTGAGACATTATTACTAAAACAAGAAGCAGCAAGAAAATATCAAAGGCAGCGGGGAAGAATTTTCATAGGTTGATTAAAACTGTGCTGGATGGCGCAGGCACTGTGGCTAGAACTTAGAAGGGGCGTTTGGCATAGAAATCTGGGCTTAGCTCAGCTGGAATTTTTAGCATTTGCCTTAATGGGCCACTAATGCACAACAGGAGACAATGCAGTTGGGAGAAAAAAATAGCAAAACCTTTGTCTGCCTGTGGAATTAAAAAAAGGACAAAAATGTCTTCTCAATTTGTAGAAAAATATTTGCTAGTAAAAACCCCACATCTTAAAAAATTAAAAGAACCAAAAACTTAAACCCTGAACAGCCATTGTGACTTTAATTTCATATCTGAGCCCATGTTTCATTTACAGTGTGTTTGATAATTGCATTTAATTGGATTTATTTTTCCATGCTAGATTCCCAACGGCCTGCTTTACTCCTTTTCCCAGCTTCTTGAATGTTATTTGCGAATCACTCCCTGGGATTTAATTTTAATGTTGGCTTGATTTCAATTTTTCTTTTTTTCGGGTACTTTTCGTTAATTGTATTTGCAGATTTGCCTTTAAATATAATAAGTGTAGCCCTATCCTGGCCCTGAAGAAGTTGTCTGCAGCAGAGCTTGATTTGAAACTGCGGGGTGGTTAAGTGAAGCTGGTGTAAAACTCCCACCATCCATTGCTCACTTCCTCTAAGGCTTCCCAGTGTTCGCTGTGCCCGGCCAATGGGGGCTGTGGGAAGCGGTGCGGGCCGAAGGACGTACTGGCCGCCACTTCCCGTAGCCCCCATTGGCTGGCACAGCGAACCGCAGCCAGTGGGAGCCTCGATCGGCCAAACCTGTGGATGTGGCAGGTAAACAAACTGGCCCGGGCCACCAGGGGCTTTCCTTGAACAAGCTGAGTCCCAAGTTTGGGAAACACTGCTCTAAGGAAATGCTGGTGTTCCGCTTGGCACACTGAATTGCTTTCCAAAAGAAAATGGACTCCTAATAATCCTTTGCATTTGACCTCAAAGTGCTCCCGCAACATTAACTAGTTAGTCCTCACGCCAGCCCTGAGAATTAAGTAAGTAACAGTATCTCCATCATGGAGCTGGGGAAACTGAGGTATGGTGGGGCATAGGCAGTGCTTAATTTGTAATGAAAGAGGTGCCAGGGCTCAAGCAATTTTTTTACATTCATAACTGATGCAGCAGGCCCAGAGGTGCTGAGGCTACGAACTGCAAAGCCTAGAGGTGCCAGGGCTCATCCCTGCCAAGTCCTGGCACAAATTAAGCACTTGAGGCCAGAGTTTTCAAAGTGACTAGTGATTTTGGGTGCCTCCATTTTTGGGTGCCCAACTTGAAACACCTTGTAAGGGCCTGATTTCAGAAAGGACTGAGCACCCATCCTCTGAAAATCAGGCCCCTCTCAACTGGAACATCTAATAACGGAGACATGGCCATACTGATTTGACCAAAATGAGTGTGTGGCAGATCTGGGAATAATATCCAGGTCTCCTGATTCCCTGCCTTGTGTTCACACTCATTCCTTGTGAACTGGGTCAAATCAGAGGTGCCTCATGTCTGCTTTAATGTCTACACTATGCTTCTTTTCACAGTTAGTGCCCCAACTGTCCTGCCATGTGAACAGCAAAGACATTTTCACTGGGAGTAATGAATCACAAAAAGTGAGGTGGTTCATTAGGATCAGCACTCAAAAGTTTGGATGCTTTTCTGGACGTTCCATACTCTGAGATGGAAATCTGAGAGTAGTAGTTTTATGTTTTTTCCCCTCTTACAGGATTTCAGAATCCTTCTGCTTCTGGTCAGACTGGGAGGACCAAGAAATGAGCCTCTTTTTGAGTTACTGTGGTACATATGCTTCTGGTTGGAAAATATACAGTAATTAGAAATGGGCCTGAGGACAAACTGAACACTGGGAACATTTGGATCTGGATCCAAACACAACAGCTCAGGCTAGTCTCTACAAAAAGTGGGAAGAAAAGAAGTTAAGCAAAGTCACTTGAACCTCAGGTTTGGATTCAATCTGAGATTTTGGCAACAATTTTTTTGGGGGAGGGAGGGGGAAGGGGGCAACTGGGATGCAAAGCAAAAGGGGACATCCTTATTTTCCTGTCATTCTGCTCTGCCCACCCTTGGCTTTTAGTATTTGTTGAGATGATGGAGAATGACCCGGCTAGAGAGGTACTTTGACATAAAGCATATACTGACCTGGAAAAGGGTTGGGGAGTGTGGGTAAAACTCGCTCTAAGGGGGGAAAAACAACAATAAGCAACATGCAGGAGAAAAGGAAATGCCACTTTCCACACCCAGCAAGCAGCAGTTACAAACCTGACAGCTCCCCCATCCTGCAATTGGACTGACTAAGAAGGTTTCACATACAGAGTATTATGCTACCAACACATCACAGTACGTTTCCATGGATTCAGATTGGGAGTTGAGGAGAAACCAACTCAATGGCACACAGAACTGAACAATCAAGGTCTATACAGCAGGAGGAATAAAAGAGCTGCCATGACGCTATTTGTAGTGGAAGGGTCACATGGCCTCTTCCTGTTTCCAAATGCCACTGAGTCATCAGACCATGGGCCACCTTTGTGGCATCTCCTGCTTGGATCTAGCCTTTGGCAGAGAAGTGAATTATGCAGGTAGGCTTGCCAGGTCATCTACGTGGATTTATTGCCTCCACAGAACCTATCTTAATGGACGCACCCACAGGGATCTGAGCGCATGATCATTCACCATGCTGCAACCTAATTGGTGACACATTTCTTAAGTGCCCTCACCTCCCCATGGCGCAATATTTGGGGAAAAGTTTTCACAGTCCCATCAACATCTCCTCGTTTATACAGCCTACTGGGCTGGGGGATTTGGTTATAGATTTTGAAGATTCATCTTTGGTACATTGTTACATCATGATACTGCTGCTGCTGCTGGCACCATACTTCGCATTTCGATAGCACTTTCCCTTCCAGGGTCTCAAAGCACTTAAGACAGACGTTAAAGAATTAAGACTCACATACCCATTCTGAGGTGGCAGATTATCCCCACTTTACAGATTGTGCCCAGATGCATTGAGAGGGTCACTGGTTTATCTATGGTCACACAGGCATAGCCAGGAACAGAACTGGACCCATGCCGGACACATGTTCTGACCAGTAGACCATTCTCCCTCCATTATATGAAGTGGAATTTGACCCAGCCAATTCAGATTTCTCAATGGTATGTGTCACCCAAATGGTGAATATGGGGACTGAACCAGCTAGAGGAGTTCCCAGTCTCCCCTGATGCCAGGCGTGTGGCTGCAGGCATATGAATGTGTGAATATACCGTAGATCCTGATAGAGCAGAGAAGCAGCGACTCTGCTCAATGAACTAATAGACACTGTCTCTGTTTGACTGAACCTGTGGGAGCTGCACTAAGATCATCGCTGATGGAATTGTATTTGGCAGGTTATACAGGTAGTCAACCATTATTCACTTCTAAGCTGAACTTCAGCTATTGAGAGACACGTGCTCTTTCTAACACACCCGTGCTCATATAAACTGGACTCTGAATAGCTGAAGGTTCTCCAAGCCAATCAGGATGTAGCAGGTCAATTACGTCCTGGTGAAAATGACAGATCTCCTGCATTAACAGGCCCAGCAGAAGTGTCTGAATCCACAGCAGGAATTGGGGAGATTGTCTCTTGTTTGGAAAATACACAGGTAGGCTGGGTCTCTGTTATGTAGCAACAGGGGATTCTTGTTCTGTGAAAACAGGCTATTGTGCTGACATGATTTCCGTATTATTTAGTTAGTTAAATCATAACTCAGACCTGTTTCCTTCCTGACCTGTAGATGGCGAGAGGCTGCATATTGCAAGCAGTTAGAATGCAATAGCCTCATTCTCACGCTATTTTCTATTAAATGACTAGACCTCCATTCCCCTTGCCTGCTGAGCAACAGCCTTTCTACTCCACCAAAGGTGTAATAGCTGCTTCTCAGCCCCACCCCACCCCATCACCACCATAAGAACTCTACCTCAGCTCATTATTCTCCCTGTTATTGCAGCTCCAGAGACAATGCAGCGTTTTCTGGGAGGTTGTTGGGTGAAGTGCATGGTATGAACTGCACTATTCAGTCACAAGGACACATCCCAAACTCCATCTGCTAGAAGAGCGCAACTGATTATCCAAAACTAATGTGTGCATGAAATAAGGTGTGGGCTAGCAGGTGAGGTAAGATATGCATGTCTGTGTGTGTGTGTGTGCGTGTATGTGTGTGTGTATGTGTGTGACCGTGTGTGTGTGAACCTGTGTATGTTCATGCATAAAACCTGCACTCTCACTGGGGCACTGACAGATAATGACATTTTGGAAACATGCTCTGATTCTTCTAAGAAACGTGCTCATTGTTGGAAATCTGTTTGTCTGATTAACATGATAACCTATACCTGAAATCTCTTGGGGATTCTGTGGTGGGGACCTGCCTTCTGCTGCTTCTAATTGAAACAGGACTTGCCAGCTGCCCCTCCTTCTCCAGAGCTACTCATTCAAGGGTGCAAACTGGAGAGGGGACAGGACCACTGGGGTGACTGTCCCACTGTAAATCAGACCATACAACCAGCAGGAGCGCAAGGTGCTGCCGGTGCCTGTGGATTCCTGCTTTATCCCCATCAGTGGGCTAGACCCCAAGAAGGTGCAGATTATGATTTGCACCAGTTGAGGGTCTAGTCCAGGGTCTGAGGGGACAACTTCCATTTTGTTTCCATAATGCCTCGGAATGTCTTTGAAAGAATATTGTGCGTGCATATGTGTGTGTGCAAACCTGTGTGTGTGAGTGTGCTTGTTTACATTGGGTGGGTATACTTGTATGTTTATGTGTGTCTACATACCTTTATATGTGTTCAGATGTGGATACATATCTTGTGTATGTATGCCTGTGTGTGTGTGTAGCATGGACTCAGCTATAATTATGGTCTTGCTCAGACACTTCCCAAAAGCACTCTGTTAATTCAGGAGAATGAAAGGAAAACAAAATCTTTCCTTCACACTGTATATAGGAAAAATGTTCCTAACACTTTTGACACTGATTCTCCATTACCATATTCTGTGATAATACCACTTGTACCTCTCTGATCATTTTCACAAAAATCCTTTCTATCCCAGACACACAGGGACAGGATGTGTTTTGTTCTTTTCTTGGAGTTCATCACACTCTTTGCTGTAAACAGTGTCCTTTTGCTTCCCCTTGGCTCTGTTTCATTTCTTGGGGATAAATCCTTCTGTCTCTGTAAGACTCCAGGAGTAAGGTGCATAAATCTCTCTGTCTATAGCAGACAATGATGCTTCCAGGTCCCTTGCACCACGTCACTCTCTATCTATTAATCTCTCTCCTTTTTTTAACGTAGCGTCTCTCATTACAGTATCTACGTCTAAGGAACTCAGCTTTCTCTGACTTTTTTATGGTACCTGGTATTTCCTCGAACATCCCTCTCACGAGGCTGTATTGTCAAATAATTTTGTGGGTCCCTTTTACCCACTCAGCCATAGGCAAAGTTACACGTATCTTACCACTACCCTACTGCGCTATTTCTGTCTCACCAGCTGTCATTTTTCAACCACTACGGAACCTTCAGGCACCAACATTCTATCTGCCTCTCAAAAGGGATGTTGTTCTAGAGTGAGTTTTTTCTCTCTTAAAAATATATAAAATCTTTTTCTGCTATTTCAATCAATCTGATTCCAGAGAAGAAAATCACTCAAAAGCTGTACCTTGAAAACCTTACACTTGTTCGTGCTTGGGCATGGGGCTGAGAGTGTTCAGTGGCTGCTATTCCAGTTGCTCTGTAAAGGATTTTTTTTAAAAAGTGGGCTTGTGTTCTTTGCTTCCTTATGATGGGCGCTTAATTATTAATTATTATTACTTTTTACTTCCCCAGCCCTCTTAACTTTAGAAATATCAAGAATGGCAATTCTGGTCTCCTCTTGCTTTGATTCTCATCGCTCCCACATTAACTGAAAGCAGGGGAGAGGTTTGTAGAAGTGTTAACGAATAATTTTCACCAAGACTCCTTCTATTAGTCACTGAAGTTATATAGGTGTTTACTAAACAAACACACAAACAACAACAAACAGTTACAAGGAGTCTAACAAAAATCTCTTCCCCTCTCAGTTACTCAACTTTCACTCTCGGCTCTCGTATTGTCTTCATTTCACAATTTCTCCAGTCCTAGCCTAGACAGGACCTGAATTTCTAATGTAAAAAAACCAGCAAAATAAAACAGTAAGCAAACCTCAAGAAGTTTTAAACAATGCAGGCCCTCTTTATAAATCATAAAAAAAAGCAAAAGATGGCGCAAGCTCAATGTATATCCTCTCTGCAGGTTATCTTTAATGGTTTCCCTGATATGGTAGATGAATTCACAAACAAGCTTATTCAGGGAATGTAGCTATCTGCTTGGGCTCTGAGAACCTGGACTTCTGGGATCTATTCCCAGCTCTGCCTGTGACTATGTGACCTTTGGTAAACTCTTTGTCCCTCAGTTTTCCCTCAGGTGCTAATACTGCTCATCTATCTCCCAGCAGCTTGTGAGGTTAAAATATTCACTGTCTGTTAATGCTTTGAGATCCTCAGAAGCAAGATGTGATAAGCATGCAAAGTGTTTCTATTTTTCTATATGAGTTCTGATCTTAGATTTTGTTTCAATTAAGCATTACAGTTCATCTGCAGAAGGGCAGCCATGAGAGAGGGGAAAATTTATTTTGTCAAATTTAGAAGGTAGCCGCAAATCATGGGTTCTACTTTTGGCATTTTTAGTAGTAATAGTACTGAGAACAAAACTTGTAGCATTTGAGGTTCATGTTCCAGGCTACAGCCCTGAGATTTTTATTTGAATTTCCTGATGGTCCCCCAAGAGTAGGGCAAAAAAGACTTTCAGAGTAGAAACTTACCTTGTTTGTGTGCCACAAGTTTCCATTTAGTCAAAGACATGTTAATCTCTTATTACTATTGGAACCAGTGGCTTACAGGAAGTGTTCCATGGAATGCACCTTATTTTGCAAAACTTAAAATTAAAAGATAAAAAATCCAGAGGTCTGGTGAGTGCAAATATGCCAGCGGGTTCTCCCATCCCTGCTACATCGATTTTTTTTCATTTAAAAAACTATTTCCCTTATCTTTTGATCAGTCTGGCTCCAGAAAGCATAAACAAACCTATCACTCAAAGTGAGGCTCCCTTATAGACTTTACCTCCCACCCTGCCTAGAGAGGTCACAGCTCTGTATACTCTAATCCAATCCTGTATTTTCAGAGAAAGGAAGGGCTCATTTATTTCCAAGTCTGTGGCTCTCCTGGATCATTCTGTTACATCCTATTTGTTGTGATAACAATATATGTGTGAAGATGGGCTCAAGGTGCAGTATTTGTATCAAGAACTAGATTTCAAATACTCCAAAGTCTGGATGGGATCCAGAGTTGAATTCAGATCCAGGCTTGATCTATTATAGACCAGGTGAGGACCAGCTGTAAAGTTTGGATTCTATAAGCCCTCAGGGGCTTGTGGGGTTTGGGTCTGAGCCTCTCTTCAGTTCTGGGACCCAAGCTTGTGACTGTTGAGGTCTATGGCAATACCTTCATTGACTTCAAAGACAACAGGATCAAAACCTGGGAGTTTGATTACATATTTACTTTAACTGGCTCTATATTTCCCTATATTCTAATCACCCCACTATCAGTGGGGGGCCTTCATTTCCCCACCCATGGTTCTTACAAAATGTAGCACGTCTCTTTAAATAATCCTGGTTTCTGTTTCTCATATAGTCACTCTTGGCTATCTTGCATCACTTCCTTCTATTTTCAGACCCATTTCTCTTTTCTCTGGCTCTCCCCTTCCCAGGCTCACTGGCTACTTCTTTCCATCTCTTTCAATGTTTGACATTTTTCAGCCTCCATGGAACTTTCAGGCCCCAATATTCCATCACTCTCTTAAAGGGGCTGTCACTCTGTTCCCTGCTTAAAATATATATTCTTGTTTTACCAGACTGCAGCGAAGAAAGTTACTCAAAGGACCAAGGGGCTTGAATATAACCCTTTACTCACGTGTGCTTGTGTTCGGCTGTGACTACAAACATGGAAGTATCCATTACCTAATGGCTGCTTGGATTGCTGTTGGAGTTTGGCAGGCTAATGTTTTCCAAGTACCTGAATTTAGAGCCCCTCTTCTAAAGCACACTTACTGTAGTGTAAAGGTACAGGCTGACCTTTGTAAGAGCCGCCTCGAGTCCCCCACCCCACTTCCATACTTACTGTAAAGGTATAGGCTGGCATTTGTGACTCCCAGCTTGTTGGCAGCCACACAGGTGTAGTTGCCATAGTGTTCTTCAGTGACATTGGCCACCATCAGGAGGGACTGGCTCCCCATGCTCTTGATCTCCAGGCCATTGGCACTGTTTATCCTGAGAAGCAAAGAGAAGAGATGTGCAATGCACTAACAACAAGTAGCTCAGTTCCCATCAGATGGAAGGAGTGATGGCAAGAGCAGGGGAGAAAGGAAGGAGAAAGACAAATTGTAGATAGATAGGTAGGTAGGTAGGTAGATACGGGTGGTGAAAGGCAGCAAGATAAGAGAGAGGGGAAAGAAGAAATGGGTTGGAGGAGTGGACGGTGAGAGCATGAAAGAAAGAATGAAAGTAGTGGAGGAAGGGAGAGGGGGAAATTGACAGAAAGAAAAGAGAGGACGATTAAAACGATGGTGAAGGTAGAATGACAGCAGTGGAGAAGGAAAGGAGGGGAAAAAGGATGAGTGAAAAGAAGAGATGCTATACCGAGCTGACATCCTTGGATGCAATCACTGCATATATTATTTGCTTTCCTGTGATAAAGGGGAGGGGCGCCACCAATGATCAAAGCCAATTTCAAGCAGGAGTTTATTGGACTGAGATAAAAGATTTTTTTAGAACGTTAGCTGGCGTGTTCTAATGAACGTGTTCTAAAATGCCAGTGTAGACAAGGCAAGCTGTACTTCAGCATCTGCTAAGTGGTTGAGTTGAAACCCAGCATAGTAAAACTCCCTTTTTAACAAGTGCTCAGGTGTAAAGGGTGAGCCCAAGGCAGAGGGAATATTTAGGTGTCATTCACCTGGCTGTTATTTATTTTCCCTTTCCCATGCCAACAGACAGCTGCCGTGGCTCAGGGCCAGGAAAGCTGGATCCAACCAATGGACCAAATTCGGTGATGAATCCTGGTCACATGCCACCAGAGGCACGTTGCACATGCGCTATGGAGGAGGTCATACTGGTGCAGAGAACGTTACATATAAACAACCTCTTCCCTCAGAGTTCAGGGAACCAAGGCCTAATGACCTTTGTTGGAATTTGGCTACAGCACCAGGACTAATACCATCTACTCTTGAGCAAAGGTCATGAGATCTTTAATGCACATAGATGGTCAGTAGATGATCAGAAAGATGGCACCAGTGGTGCCTTAATCCCACACCAGCATGCTGGTGCAGCATTGACGCAAAGGCAAAAGCATCATCTACTGAATCACCCACAGCACTTATTTCAGCACACACGGTTTACAAGCAGGGTTTTACTCATGTCCTGACCAGGCCTGCCCTGCTTACCTTGTCTGAAGGAATGAGATAAGAGATGATTTTAAGCTTATATAGCTTGTGGAGGATTTTTTGTGTGGCATTAAGGGGCTTAGTGGGGAATCTACTAAGCATTTGAAGGTGGTAGAATAAGGAAGAAGATAGACAATATGTTTACCTGGTGTCATCTCTGTACCACTCAAAATCAGGCGTGGGCACTGCTGATGCCTCACACTTGAGTAAGGCTTGCCGTCCCGTGGCAGCTTCATTGCTCTTAGATTCAGTGATAGTGGGAGGGTCTGCAGAAAAGAAACACATGTTTGTTTCCCAATCTTTCAGGGGCAGAGAAGCAATGAATTTATTTTGGGGTTGGCTGGGCAAACAGAGGCCTTTTGGTGGGTGGAGACCCGCTGATACCAGTTACGTCAAAACAGATGCACAATCTCTTTGCTGACATTTTCATACAGGGATTTAAGGATATTATAATATGTCTGGTAATGCAATACATATTAATAAGTATTTGCAAATGGGAACTTGCTATGAAGGGCTGTGGGGTTCACTTAAATAATTTAACTGGTGGGAAAAAGGACCCTACAAGGGAGATTTTTTAAAAATATCCTGCTTGGATTTTTCTGCTCCAGCAGTATATCTCTCTGCCATGTGCAGTGAGACAAACCATTTCCACTCCATTGGACCCAGCGCTTGAGATGAGTCGTGAAATGAACAAATATTTTTCTATGGCCCTGAAAGCTGTACTGCTAGGCTAGCTGAGGCTCTAAATGTTCCATACTCCTGTTCTCTGCCGAAGAGCCAAATCCCTCACTTTCAGCATTCTTCATATTAGCCATGCTCTATGGCTCTTTAAGAAAAACATTCCAGGCAGGTTGACAGCCCATTCCTTTGGCTCTAATCTTGATTTGCCATGTTTCCAACTAAGGAATAATGAGCCAACCAGTTCTGATCACTGAACAAAGAGCAGGCCCCTCACTAAGACATACTCATGAGAAAAGATGCGGGGACCTAAGTGTGTCCTGAATAGGTCCCTATATTATTCTTATATTATACTTCACAAGCAATTGCCCTGTATTTGATAAATGCATTGGGAGGGGAATCACATGACTGGATTCTGTTCTGGGGTCTGCTCCCAGCTATTTCCTTCCCTATGCCTCAGTTTCAATATCTGTAAAATGGAGATAATTATAATGACCCACCTCAGAGGGGGTATCATTATGTGAGGCATAATTCATTAATATTTGTGAAGTGCTTTGAGATCCGCAGATGGAAGGGGTTAGTGAAGGGCAACATAAAGGATTACTGTACTTCATTGAACAAGTGTCCACCTGTAAAAGCACTTAGGTGTTGCACAAAAAATAACGTAATGGCTCAGCGGCTAACAGCCAGCACCAGACCTCTCCTATACCATTATTGGCACATCCTGGGGTCAATGGGCAAAAAGAAAAGACGAGCAGTGAATTTAGAAAACAGCCACAAGAGAGGTATAATAGGGCACCATTACAGTGAGTTCTGTAATGTACTGGCTTCCTGGGTATCCAGGAGTGAGCAATGCTGTCCTCTGGTGGCTGGGTCCACAAAGAGGCTGCAGTATCTACCGCTAGTACCAGCCCTCTTTTAGCTTCCATGAAAGAGGGCAGTGCTTTTGGAGTTGAGGGACAAGGATGCTAATCCTGGCTCCCTAGGTGTGTGTGTAATTTATAGACTAAATTATGGCTATCTGTGCTCCACAGCACATGGATTTGTCACAGTTCTCCAGCCAGTCCTATGGCTAAGAAAGCCTTGCTTCCTCCAGCCTGATGCAGATTGAACTTTGGGACGGAAAGTACAGACAACGCAGCAGATCTCAGTTGCTCTCCTGGAACCCGGGACAGAAGGCCACCCTGCTAGTACTTCCGACTTAGATCATTAGGTATTATTACTGCAAATAGCACTTGCCTAAAATAGCAACTTTCCAAGAAATATAACCCCCAAGGATCAAATTCTCATCAGCCTGCAGTGCAGCTCTCTCCCCAGGATTGGAGGCAGCTCCTAAATATTGCACTCATCCTATGCAACTCACACTACTATCAATAGCAAGTCTTTCTGTCTTCTAAGAAGTCCAGCACTGTTGTGTTTGAGCATGATATTGTGTGTGCAGAATAAATAGTGGACCCATAGTGTGGATTGGGGAAGAGAATTTTGTCCTGAATCATATTGACTAGGAATTGCCAATTGGTTCAGGTAAATGATGGGCCTGAGTGGCAAAAGTAGGATCCATATCTAACCTTCCCGTAAGTTTGAGGGTGTTTGCACCCTGGGTTTTGGTTTGGCCCCTTTATACAGGTGGGGCCAGCTGAGCCAGATCCAGATTCAAAGTTTGGAGGCAGTCAGATCCAGGGATTTTGATTCAGGCCCATCCCTAAATAAAATAAGAACTGACCTGACACATCAACCAAAATGGGAGATAAACAAGAGCATGTTTTGAGGTTCAAAGAATGTTTTTCCTTTTGGTTATGGTTTGAATTGCCCTTGCTCCCCGCACTTTCAGGCTCTGTAGGGCACAGCAGAGTCAGCATCCTGTGAGGAGGATTCTTCCCATGGCATTTCCAACCGCAGATGAAATGGAAATCTCTACAAGAAAAATCGCTTCTTGGGAGGTTTCTGGCCTGACCTGAAGACCCAAGACTTGTGGATAAGCATCTATGCTTTTGGATAATTATCCAAATAACTCCTGGGGGCTTTTGGAGGTTTGGCCATCACTTAAGAGCAGGCTCTCGTAAGAGTCCTCTCTCTAAAACTGACAGCTCTCTTGATGTTGTGGGGGCTGGTTGTGCTTATGATAATGTTATGAAGCCTGTGAAGAATCTGCAACCCCTGATCTCTCACACAAGAGAAGCGTAAATGTTTTCTGCACACATGGAGAGCGAGTCTTTAGGTAGTAATCTCATTATGATTGATGCTATTTAATAGAAAAGGGCACTTCATTTTAGAAACCAGAGGTGGGGATGGCAAGCCAGGACAATAAGAGAAGATAAGACACGTAATGTCACACGCAGATATGGGCATAATGTTGCATGCAGATATGGGCACTCAGAGAAAATGATTATAAAATATCACATATACTCATGGTATATGTGATATATATGCCTTCCCAATGCTTTATCCCCTGACTCTCTCCCTTCTTGCCTCCCCCAGTCCCATCCTGTTCAGGCCACACATTTAGTCCTGTCCTACTACTCTGTGTTTATGCAGGCTGTGGTGGATCAGAAAGGGTGCTTCCTGGATATAAACTCAGGCTGGCTTGGGAAAGTTCATTTTGCAGATAATTAAGGAATTCAAGCCTGTATAGGAAGGGATTCTATTCTCGCCACTTAGCAGGGATGTCAATATTATTTTTGACAGGTTTCAGAGGAACAGCCGTGTTAGTCTGTATTCGCAAAAGGAAAGGAGTACTTGTGGCACCTTAGAGACTAACCAATTTATTTGAGCATGAGCTTTCGTGAGCTACAGCTCACTTCATCTGATGAAGTGAGCTGTAGCTCACGAAAGCTCATGCTCAAATAAATTGGTTAGTCTCTAAGGTGCCACAAGTACTCCTTTCCTTTTGCGAATATTATTTTTGCGTCAGCTGTGATACTTAGGGACCCTTGGCTGAGGAAGCCATACTCTGATTATGAGGTTGACCCAGTCATGCCAGAAATGTAGCTCCTTGGGGCAGGGGCTGTCCTTTTGTTCTGTTTATACAGTGCTAATCACAAAGGGCCCTTAGCCCATGACTGCGGCTCCAAGGTACTACTATAATAATAATAATAATAACAACAACAACAACAACAACAGAATGATGTGTGGGGGTGCTTTGTTTGGCCTGGTCTACACTACAAAGTTAGGCTGAGGTAAACTGCCTTGCATCAACCTAGCTGTGCATGTTTCTACATTCAAATTTGTCTCCCGCCAAGGCAGGCGCCTCGTTACGGTGATGCAGTGACACCACCTGTCCATAAGGTACTGAGCCATTGTTGACCTACTGTGGTCAACACAATGCTACTGTTGACACTGCATGACCTATGTGGACTGTACCAGTCATCCAGCAACTGTCCCACAATGCCCGACACTGACTGCTCTGGTCTCAGTTGTGAACTCCATGGGTCACAGAGACTGGGAGAAACCCCTCCCTCTAAAAACCCTGCGCATTTTTGAAATGCCCTTTCCTTATTGCCCAGCATAGTGAGCACACCGAACAGCTTTCCCTTGTTGTGTGCAACCACCCAACCGACCACCTTGATTTTCAGCAAGTCTTGGAGCACTGGAGAAGTTCCAGAAGCCTGTCTGAAAGCTAACGTTATGCAGTTTTTAAAAAGGTAAACTGGATGACCTGAGTAATTAAAGGCTTCTCAGCCTCACATTGATTCCGGGCAAGATAATGGAGCGATTGATATGGGACTCGATTAATAAAGAACTTAAAGGAGGACAATGTAATTAATGCAAATCAACATGGGTTTATGGAAAATAAATCCTGTCAAACTAACTTGATTTTTTTTTTTGGCTGAGATTACAAGTTTGGTTGATAAAGGTAAGTGTTTACATAATATACATAGACTTCAGTAATGCATTTCACTTTCTATCACACAACATTTTGATTACAAAATTAGAATATAACATTAACATGGCACACATTAAATTGATTAAAAACTGGCTAACTGATAGGTCTCAAAATGTAACAGTAAATAGGGAATGGGTCTGTTTTGAGTGGGGTCCTGCGGCGATAAGTTCTTAGCCCTAGACTATTTAACATTTTTATCAAAGACCTGGAAAGAAACAAAATCATCACCAATAAAGTTTGCAGTTGACACAAAAATCTGGGGAATGCTAAATAACAAAGAGAACATGTTACTGATTCAGAGTGATCTGGATTGCATGCAAATGTATGCATGCAATATGTTTTTTAATATGGCTAAATGTAAATGTATATATCTAGGAACAAAGAATGTAGGTCATACGTATAGGATGGGGGACTCTGTCTTGGGAGGCCATGAGTCTGAAAAAGTTTGGGGGTTGTGGTCAATAATCAGCTGAATAAGAGCTCCCAGTATGATGCCGTGACCACAAGAGCTTATGCAATCCTTGGATGCATAAACAGGGGAGTCTTGAGTAGGAACAGAGGTTATTTTACCACTGCATTTGGCATTGGAGCAGTTTATTTATATACACAGGGATGTCCCTTGAATCCTCCCGAGAGGTCTTGATGAAACTTCCATGGAGGTACTCCACAATCCTCTCCCGAAGTTTTCTGGGGATGGCAGCCTTATTTCTTCCTCCATGTTAGGATACTTCCCCATGCCAGTCCACGATGACTTTGGCAGGCAGCATTGCAGTAAACAGGCTAGTGTCACATGGGCTCGAGTGGCATCAGGATGCTAGCAGCAGCTCTGTGTGCTCTCTGTGCCTTCGTTACCCACAAGAATAACATATGAGCTAAAATCACCACTGCCTGTGGAAAATAGGGTGAGTGCTCTGTGGCACTGCCCTGCACTCAGACTCATGGAAATAGGGGTCAAAATTGTATTGTTTCATGCAACCAAACCATTCCCTCCTCATTCCACCATGCCATGGGCCATACTCACCATGGCTGGGGCTGAAGAGTAGTGCTTTAAGACTGAAGTATCAATAAACATGTTTTGTTTAAAACTTTAGGGGAGCAAGGGAAGGGAGTTCTGAAACTTAACTTTCATTTTCCGATGTGACTACACTGACAATGGCACCTCTATGTATTTTATCTGAAGTTGTTGCCAATGCAGCCTTGAGCAGTCCCCCCCAACCTCCATGCCCACGGAATGCCAGACCATGATAAGGTGGAGAGAAAAGAGGACTTGGGATGACAGCTTCAGGGAGATCCTTCAAGCCAGTGCTACATCAGACAGAGGGCCTGGAGGATGAATATTGCAGACAGTATGGAGAGGGAAAGAGTGGACAGGAGAAAGACCCAGGAATCGGAGAGGGAGATGCACCAGGACATAATGAGGCTTCTCCAGCAGAAAACACAGATGCTGCACTCTCCTGTTACCTACAGGTTCAACAATCATGGGCTGGTCTCCCTTTGAAGTCAATGAGGAACTCCATTTTAGCGTCTCATTACACCCTCCCCCCCGCCAACACAGAATCATAGAATATCAGGGTTGGAAGGGACCTCAGGAGGTCATCTAGTCCAACCCCCTGCTCAAAGCAGGACCGATCCCCAATTAAATCATCCCAGCCAGGGCTTTCTCAAGCCTGACCTTAAAAACTTCTAAGAAGGAGATTCCACCACCTCCCGAGGTAACACATTCCAGTGTTTCACCACCCTCCTAGTGAAAAAGTTTTTCCTAATATCCAACCTAAATCTCCCACACTGCAACTTGAGACCATTACTCCTTGTCCTGTCATCCGCTACTACTGAGAATAGTCTAGATCCATCCTCTTTGGAACCACCTTTCAGGTAGTTGAAAGCAGCTATCAGATCTCCCCTCATTCTTCTCTTCTGTAGACTAAACGATCCCAGTTCCCTCAGCCTCTCCTCGTAAGTCATGTGTTCCAGTCCCCTAATCATTTTTGTTGCCCTCCGCTGGACTCTCTCCAATTTTTCCACATCCTTCTTGTCGTGTGGGGCCCAAAACTGGACACAGTACTCCAGATGAGGCCTCGCCAATGTCGAATAGAGGGGAATGATCACGTCCCTCAATCTGCTGGCAATGCCCCTACTTATACATCCCAAAATGCCATTGGCCTTCTTGGCTACAAGGGCACACTGTTGACTCATATCCAGCTTCTCGTCCACTGTCACCCCTAGGTCCTTTTCTGCAGAACTGCTGCCTAGCCATTTGGTCCCTAGTCTGTAGCGGTGCGTTGGATTCTTCCATCCTAAGTGCAGGACTCTGCACTTGTCCTTGCTGAACCTCATCAGATTTCTTTTGGCCCAATCCTCCAATTGGTCTAGGGCCGTCTGTATCCTATCCCTACCCTCCAGCGTATCTACCACTCCTCCCAGTTTAGTGTCGTCTGCAAACTTGCTGATGGTGCAATCCACACCATCCTCCAGATCATTTATGAAGATATTGAACAAAACCGGCCCCAGGACCGACCCTTGGGGCACTCCGCTTGATACTGGCTGCCAACTAGACATGGAGCCATTGATCACTACCCGTTGATCCCGACAATCTAGCCAATTTTCTACCGACCTTATAGAGCATTCATCCAGCCCATACTTCTTTAACTTGCTGACAAGAATACTGTGGGAGAAAGTGTCAAAAACTTTGCTAAAGTCAAGGAACAACACGTCCACTGCTTTCCCTTCATCCACAGACCTAGTTATCTCGTCATAGAAGGCAATTAGATTAGTCAGGCATGACTTGCCCTTGGTGAATCCATGCTGACTGTTCCTGATCACTTTCCTCTCCTCTAAGTGCTTCAGAATTAATTCCTTGAGGACCTGCTCCATGATTTTTCCGGGGACTGAGGTGAGGCTGACTGGCCTGTAGTTCCCATATTCCACATGGTATCAGAAGCCACATCCCTACCCCTAACACTTCACTCTGGGGGACAGTTAGCACAACCACAGCTTCTTATAGACTGATCTGTGAGAGCCATGGCTGGTGTATGTTCAGCAGAAGTGGACTGAAACGGATATGAACATTCTTTCCCCTTGTTACGTTCTGTTCTGTTAATTTATTTCAGAAGTTTTTATCGAATGTCTTTTTAACCGCACATTGCTTTTTTGCACTGGTTCTGGTATGCAATAAAAATCATTTTTTTGGTAAATAATTATCTGTAATACTTTACAAACACATGTTGCAGAAGGCATAGCGTTACTGAATGCACCCACTACTTCTTATTGTACAGGATGACAGAACTCATAGGATCAGTAACAAACACAGTGTAATAATCATGAATGTATAGCAAGCGCTGCAAAATTAATAGGTGCATTACCAGTTTTATATTCATAGATGTACACTAAGCACCACACAATTCTTAATTGCTCTCAGGGCCAGGTAAAGCCCAGTCCACCACATCACATTACTCTGGCTGATTGTTAAAGTGCTCTTTCAAAGCCTCCCTCAGCTTCATAGCTCCTCATTGAGCTCTTGTGGCTGGCTGTTCAAAGTCTGCAGACAGCCGCTCCACCTCCACCCTGTCAGCAACTTTCCCCCCTTTGCCTTACAAATATTATGCAGGACACAGCAGGCAGCTATAATCACTGTGATATTTTTTTCACTGAGATCTGATCTTGTAAGTAAACAATGCCAGAATCTGTTCAATCTTCCAAAAGCGCAGTCAACTGTCCATCTGCTCCTGCCGAGCTTGTACTTGAATCTTTCCATGGTACTATCAAGGTGGCTGGTCTATGGCATCAGGAGCCAGTGGAGTAAGGAGTAGGCTGGGTTCTCCAGGATCATTACTGGCATTTCAACTCGCCAGTGGTAATGTGCCAGTTGGGAAAGAAAGTGCCTGTTTGTAGCTTTCTGAACAGTCCTGTGTTCTTAAAGATGTGACACTTTCCCTGACCAGCCAACATAGAAGGTACTCGGTGATCCACTAAAGTTTGCATAACCTTAGAAAAGTAGCCCTTTCTGTTGATGTACTGTGTGGCAAGATGGTCTGATGCCAAAATGGGGACATGCATGCCATCTATCACCCTACCACAGTTTGGGAACCCCATTGCTGCAAATTCATCCACTGTATCCTGCACATTGCTGAGAGACGAAGTCCTGCATAGCAGGGGATGATTAATAGCCCTGTGCGCTTGCATGACAATAGCTGCTACTGTGGATTTTCCAACTTCAAAATGATTTCCCACTGACGGGTAGCAATCTGGCATTGCAAAGTTCCATAGAGGGATCGCCACCCACGTCTCTACTATCGGTGCAGCTGTCATTCTGGTGCCCATGTGCTGGAGGGTGGTTGCATCCAAAAGTTCTGCAGCCACCGCGTGTCATCCCAAACCTGCATTATGATGCAATCCCAGCAGTCAGTGTTTGTTAATTGAACCCAGAGTGGCACTCCATCATATGCAGCTGTCCCATGAATGCCACCAACCACCTTGAATTAATTTTCGCTATGTCCCACAGCAATCTGTCCTCCACGAAATTGTCATGTCCCCTGCTGCTGTGATTCTTCCTGAGGCTCTGCAAATACTGGAGGATTTTCATCCCATGTTAGCAACATTCATGACAACAGGGCAGAGATATGCAGGCTCGATACTTCTGTCAGAAAACATGGACAGTGAGGAGGGCTGTGCAGGTTTGTGGAATTTTAAAAAAGGAGTGAAAATTATTGGAGATGGATGGCAGTAGGGGATCTAGAAAGTTGCATGATGGGCTCCAGACCCCTTGCTCCCAGTGACCCCTGGGTGATTTGTTTCTGCCCCAGCATGGAGTGCCAAATTTTCCCAAAAGACAGTATGCTGGATGATGCAAGTTGCACACTGGGATACCTCCCTGTTGTGCACCACAGCACAAGGACTCCTAGTGACTATACACAGTGTCGACACAAGGAGCCAAATATGCACCTGCATGAGCGATATACAAACTTTGGAAGCTGTATGCCAAGGTAAATTGCATCAGCTGAAGTTTGTAGTGTTGCCAGGACAAAGATAGAAGGGGAGATGGTGATGAAGCAAAGTGACACTGATCTGTAGCCGTGGATGCATACTGTGTGTTCCATAACATCTTTGACCTGCGTGATAAGGACGCAGGGGATTCTGAGCCTGGATTTTCCTATTTTCCTAGCACACTTTGTGCTGATGTTTGGGAAGTGAAGTCCAGAGAGGAATGAGATGATTCCTGGGCATATGCTGCATGTCCTTTTATTGTTTTTAGAGCTGGTTAGAGCCCAGAATTCCCATTCTGTGGGAATTCTGAAATATTGTTTTTTCATTTCAAATTAGAACATAATAAAATAATAATAATAATAATTAATAATGGTATTAAGAGATGTCATGTATTACATTATGATTTGACTTGACATAATAGTTGAAATACTTCAACTATTATATTAAACATAAAAGTCAAAACAATATAGTTGAAATGTTTTGACTTTATCAGACAAAGCATTTTGACTTTATTGAAACAAAATATTTCGACTGTACCATATTGAAATGAATCACTTTGATAATTTTTGTCAAAAGGCTGAATAAATCAATACATTTCTGTGGACCGTTTTGATTTTTTCAAACGAGCATTTTCCTACCTAAAAACATTCCTCGGAAAATTTTCTACCAGCTCTAATTGTTTTCATTTGTGTTAAATATATTCATTCAGTGTTATACATTTATTCATTAAGTGTAAGCAACTATTTGAACTGACATGCTTGTTCGGATTCTATGCCTACACAATATATTCCTAATTATTGTTTAACAAAGAATATATATATAAATAAAAGCATTATCAGGGGTGTATGTCCACATAACAAAGAAAGAACTTAACAGCATAAGAATGGCCATACTGGGCCAAACAAGTGGTCCATCTAGCCCAGTATACTGTCTTCTGATAGTGGTCAGTGCCAGATGCTTCAGAAGGAATGAACAGAACAGGGCAATTATCGAGTGATCCATCCAGTCATCCAGTCCCAGCATCTGTCAGTCAGAGGCTTAGGGACACCCAGAGCATGGGGTTGTATCCATGACCAGCTTGGCTGATTGCTACTGATATCTCAATCTGGGACAGTTCCTCAGATATGTCACCTAAAAAGAATAGCTCAGGTGTGGGAATCTCTTTCACATCCTCTGCACTGAAAACTGATGCAAAGAATTCATTTAGCTTCTCCGCAACAGCCTTGTCTTCCTTGAGTGCTCCTTTAGCACCTTGATTGTCCAGTGGCCCCACTGATTGTTTGGCAGGCTTCCTACTTCTGGAGTCCTTTTTTTTTTTGCTGTTAGTTTTTGTGTCTTTTATTAGTTGCTTTTCAAATTTATTTTTGGCCTAACTAATTACACTTCTTACACATGACTTGCCAGATGCTCCTCTCTATTATTCTCAGTCAGATCTGACTTCCAATTTTCAAAGGATGCCTTTTTGCCTCTAATCACCTCTTTTACTCTATTGTTTAACCATGGTGGCATTTTTTTTTGGCCCTCTTACTATTTCTTTTTATGTGGGGCATACATTTAATTTAAGTAACCACATGCCTAACCATGCACTGGGGCTGAATCATATGTTAGACTAGCTTGCTAAAAAGTGCAACATATGGCTAGGATTATGAACTATTTATTAACTGTGTGATGTGTGGGCAGGAAGTTTGGCCAATGTATATGGCACAGGGGCATTGCTGGCACATGATGGCATATATCACATTGGTAGATGTGCAGGTATCTACATATCTGTTGTTAGGTGATGGGACACCATCATAGGACCTAATCACATCAGCCACACTATCAGAGGCTTGTTCACCTGCACACCTACCAATATGATATATGCCATCATGTGCCAGCAATGTCCCTCTGCCATGTACATTGGCCAAACCAGACAGTCTCTACGTAAAAGAATAAATGGACACAAATCAGACGTCAAGAATTATAACATTCAAAAACCAGTTGGAGAACACTTCATTCTCTTTGGTCACTCGATTACAGACCTAAAAGTTGCAATTCTTCAACAAAAACAGACTCCAACGAGAGACTGCTGAATTGGAATTAATTTGCAAACTGGATACAATTAACTTAGGCTTGGATAAAGACTGGGAGTGGATGGGTCATTACACAAAGTAAAACTATTTCCCCTTGCTTATATTTTCCCCCTACTGTTACTCATACCTTCTTGTCAACAGTTGGAAATGGGCCATCCTAATTATCACTACAAAAGGTTTTTTTTCTCCTGCTGATAATAGCTCACCTTAATTGATCACTCTCGTTATAGTGTGTATGGCAACACCCATTTTTTCATGTTCTCTGTGTATATATATATCTATCTTCCTACTGTATTTTCCACTGCATGCATCCAATGAAGCGGGTTTTAGCCCACGAAAGGTTATGCTCAAATAAATTTGTTAGTCTCTAAGGTGCCACAAGTACTCCTTGTTCTTTTTGTTCATGGTACTGTTCTCCTGAATGACAGTGGCTAAACATGGACTGTGCTGGCCCTTATAGTGGAAGGGAAAGGGGAACCTCACAGATACTTTTTTTACATCATTCACCAAGTCTAAGGAATAAGGTCTGCTCTCAGGTGAGTCTCTCTGATTTCAGGGCATGCATGTCCAACAGTAGAAATTCCCATCATGTTTCCTTTGAAAAGAAATAGGGCCCAGGTTATGGGGATGCCAGGATGTTCTCCTCTTCCTGCCATCACCATGGTATGGGAGCCCAATCCCATCTGGTTCAAATATACTCACAGTTCACAGTGACCCGGACTTGCTTGACATCTGCCGAGGAAACTTCATTGGCAGCTTTGCACTCGTACTTGCCAGATTGCTCCCGTGTGATCCCTAGGATCTCCAGGTACTCTTCCTCGCCTTCAAATTCTCTTCCTAGGAGAAGAAAAATACACAGCAGGATGTTGTTAGGTGATGTCGACTTTAGCAGCTGTCTCTTTGGTTGTAACCTGTGAATGATCATGGCACAAGTATCCATGAAATAATGACAGATAGGAGCTACTTAGAGGCTATCTCAGCAACCACAGCAGTTACAGATTTTTTTTTTAAATGAAAGCTTAGATTCTAGAGAACAAAAAGGATGGGCGAAAGGAGTGCCAAATGCCAAAAACCACAAACTGGCCCAAACTGAGCCTTGTGGCCAGAATCAGACACATTCGTAGAAGCAAAATCTCCAACTTGCGAGGACAAAATTAGTTTAATGACTAGGTATTTGAAAACCAAGGGAGGGCAGACAGATTATAATTGGCTCTATGGTAGTTATGACCATCATAAATTGGGACATATTGTAGCCCCCTGACCATGAAAAGTTGTGGAATTATTTTCTGTCTCTGAAAACGCAAACCTCCAAGCCAAACCACCATTGACAAGACTAAGTTTCCTGGAAACACCTCCACACTGAGAAGTACCAGCTTTTGGAAAGTAAAAATGAGCCACAGAGACCAATAATCACTGCAAACCCTAGCTCTCCATTCTTCAGTTTCTCCATCTGCAAACTGTGGCTAATAATACCCCCCTCCAAGGAAGGTTGTGAGGTCAACCTATGGAAAGCACATTGAGATCCTTGGATGGAGGTGCAATAGAAGTGTACAGTGTTAGGATTTAGTGTATCTACACTGTCACTCTGGAACCCAAGCTTGGACTCTCCCTAGAAGGATTATGAGCAATGTTGGGCAAAACCATGATGGGAGAGTATTTTCCTCTCTTAAGAGGGTACAAACACTGCTCTGGAGCATGGCTGCAGCAATGTTTGCAAACGGGATAGCAGAGGCAAACAAACTCAAGCCAAAAACAAAAAATCCAATTCTAATCTCACTTTTAAATCACACTGGTCAGATGTTCAGAATAGCTCAGTGCCCAGAAGATATCGTTGTTGTCAATGGGGGCTAATGAGGGCTGAGATCTTTTGAAAATCTGGCCTTTTCATTGAAGTGGCTGAATGGCATTTGAGCTCTTTTCAAAGTCTGACCCCATCTGTGGGTGGGCAGCTCCTCTGAAACTCCATCCCTGACTTTCTGGATATGCTTCAAACACTGTCTGTGTGGACTGGGCATTAGTCCCTGGCTCACAAAGTCCAGAGTGGCAGCAGTAGCTAGGCCCACTCTCAGGGGTTCCAGTTCCAGTGATATTCCCTAGAGTGGCAGAACCATCCCAGAGCACAGGCATATGTTTCCTGTGGCGTATTAGCCAAAGCAAGTTAGCCAGGTCAGATTAGCCAAACACAATGGAGGATGAACACAGGGCGCCAGCCAGATTCTCTTTGCTTTGCGCCAGGGATAGGGACTTTGGGGACTGATAAATCTCTGCTCAGGATTCTCTCTCTTGCACTACCACTCCTAGTTCTTGTTTTTCCTGCACTCGTCAAAATCCCCCAATGTGTAAAATCATCCACAGACAGGGCAACTCGGTATTCAAAGGGGAGCAGCCACTCCACACCCGGGTGAATGAACTCTTCCGCAGTGGATAATCAGCTTTCCTCTTCTTTTCAGACCCAAAACCCAGATCCAAATGCTCCCAGATTTCCGATGAATTTGAAGCTAATCACTGTTTCCCAAACCATTATCTGCTTTTGTGTAAGTCTGCATTTTATTTTCAGGACCTACTAGCATGGATGCAGAAAGAGCTAGCGCTCTGCTGCATTACCTGCTTTTGTGGAGGTGTGTCATAAATATAAAGGGAAGAGTAACCAGCTTTCTGTATACAGTGCTATAAAATTCCTCCTGGCCAGAGGCAAAACCCTTTCACCTGTAAAGGGTTAAGAAGCTCAGCTAACCTCGCTGGCACCTGACCTGTTTTCTTTCTAACTCTCGGGTGTAAAGTTAGTTAAAAACAGAGAGGTTAGGATGACAGACTGCACTGTTCAACAGCAGTTGGAATTAGCCAGCTTTGAAGCTGAGGAAAAACAAAAGGAACATGAAAGATGGGTAGAACTCAGAAAGATGGAAATGGAGGCAAAAGAAAAAGAAATGGAGGCTGCCCACAGGAGAGAAATGGAGGCAAAGGAAAAAGAAAAGGAGAAGAGGGAAAAAGAGAGGAAGCATGCATTGGAGATGAGAAGGCAAAGGCTCAGCAGAATATACCTAATAACCCTAACAATCCTTCCCCAACAATACACAAATGGGAGCGACTATGTCCACAGTATGATGAATTCAGTGATATTGCTGAATATTTTCTCACCTTTGAGAGACTGTGCACACTCCATCAAATTCCTGAAGCTCACAAGATGACCACATTGGTCACAAAATTGACTGAAAGAGCTCTGGACATATTCAATAAGATGCCTATTGAGGAGGCTTCTGATTATAATACATTCAAGGATTTGGTTTTAAAGCAATTTAAAGTTACACCTGAAACTTACAGAGTAAAATTAAGAGCTCTGAAGAGAGGACCTGGACTAAGTAATGTGGCTTATATAAACCAGATGAAGGATCTGTTAGATAAATGGTTCAAAGGAAGGGGTTTAACTAGCTTTGAAGGAATGTGTGATTTGATGACTCAGGAGCAATACCTGAATATGTCCAAGGAGGATATAAAACAGTATTTATGGGATAAGAAAATGGACTCAGCAGAAAGTCTTGCTTCTTATACTGATCAATACGAGCAATCCCAGAACACCAGAGAGGTGGGTCAAACCGGAACAAAATGGGTGGAGGGAGGAGAGAGGAACAATTCTGATCGCAATTGGAGCAGATACCAGAAGGGACACCCTCAGACCACACCCTACTACTGGGGGCAGCCCAAGGACCCAACTACACACCAAGGAACACTCCAGACACTTTATCATCCCGCCACACCATTTCCAGCAACCCACCTTGCCCCAGTGACCTGTCAGCTGGATGATGTTTTAAATGTAACGAGCTGGGGCATGTAAAGGCCAACTGCCCCAAGAACCCCAACAGATTACAGTTCATTGCACTGGAATCACACCACAGGTCCTCAGGCTCAGATACCTCCCAGATACCCTCAGAGCGGAGGGAAACTGTGAGTGTGGGTGGGAAGAAGGTCACAGCGTGGAGGGACACCGGAGCACAAGTGTCGGCTATCCATGCTTCCTTAGTGGACCTCAATTTAATCGACCCAGAGGTCCAAGTGATGATTTAACCCTTCAAGTCAAACTCTTTTGACTTGCCTACAGCCAAGTTGCCGGTCCAGTACAAGGGCTGGTCAGGAACGTGGAGTTTTGCAGTCTATGATGATTATCCGATCCTCATGCTGTTGGGAGAAGACTTGGCCAATCATGTGAAGCTAGCCAAGAGGGTGGGAATGGTCACCCGCAGCCAGGCTAAGCAAGCTGTCACACCTAGCTCTATTCCGGAAACTTCTACTAGGACCCAGTCAGAGGTGATGGAACCGGACCCCATGCCAATGTCTGCAACATCAGTAGTGGATCCAGTCCCAGAGATCCAGACAGAGCCAGTCCCAGAACCAGAACCGGCAGAACAACCAGCACCAGACCCATTGCCAGCACTGAATCCAGTACTTGCAACCCCAACATCAGAGGGCCCCACTGAACCTGCACCGGCAGCAGCAGATAACCCTACACAAGAGGCTCAGCTGAAGCCTGAACCCCAACATAGTGCACCAGTGGAGAGCAGTTCACAGTCAACGGAAACAACCCCATCACCTGAATTGCTTCCAGAGGGACCAAGCCCAGGTCCACAATCCAATGAGGAACTCATGTCTTCAGCATCAAGGGAACAGTTCCAGACAGAACAGGAAGCAGAAGAAAGCCTCCAGAGAGCTTGGACGGCAGCACAGAGCAACCTACTGCCTCTCAACTCTTCTAATTGATCCAGGTTTGTTGTAGAAAGAGGACTTTTATACAAGGAAACTTTTTCTGGTGGACACCAGGAAGACTGGCATCCGCAGAGACAGTTGGTCATTCCAACTAAGTACCGAGTAAAGCTATTAAGCTTAGCCCACAATCATCCTAGTGGCCATGCTGGGGTGAACAGAACCAAAGACCATTTGGAAAAGTCGTTTCACTGGGAGGGAATGGGCAAGGATGTCCGGTCTTGTGAGGTGTGCCAAAGGGTGGGAAAACCCCAAGACCAGGTCAAAGCCCCTCTCCGGCCACTCCCCATCATTGAGGTTCCATTTCAGTGAATAGCTGTGAATATTCTAAGTCCTTTTCCAAAAAAAGACACCCAGAGGAAAGCAGTACATACTGACTTTCATGGATTTTGCCACCTGATAGCCAGAAGCAGTAGCTCTAAGCAACACTAGGGCTAAAAGTGTGTGCCAGGCACTAGCAGACATTTTTGCCAGGGTAGGTTGGCCCCCCGACAGCCTTACAGATGCAGGAACTAATTTCCTGGCAGGAACTATGGAAAGCCTTTGGGAAGCTCATGGGGTGAATCACTTGGTTGCCACCCCTTACCATCATCAAACAAATGGCCCGGTGGAGAAGTTTAATGGAACTTTGGGGGCCATGATACGTAAATTCGTAAATGAGCACTCCAATGGTTGGGACCTAGTGTTGCAGCAGTTGTTCTTTGCCTACAGAGCTGTACCCAATCCCAGGTTAGGGTTTTCACGAGGTTGAACTTGTATATGGCCACGAGGTTAAGGGGCCGTTACAGTTGGTGAAGCAGTAATGGGAGGGGTTTACACCTTCTCCAGGAACTAATATTCTGGACTTTGTAACCAACCTACAAAACACCTTCCGAACCTCTTTAGCCCTTGCTAAAGAAAACCTAAAGGATGCTCAAAAAGAGCAAAAAGCCTGGTATGATAAACATGCCAGAGAGTGTTCCTTCAAAGTAGGGGACCAGGTCATGGTCTTAATGGTGCTCCAGGCCCATAAAATGGAAGCGTCGTGGGAAGGGCCATTCACGGTACAAGAGCACCTGGGAGCTGTTAATTATCTCATAGCATTCCCCACCTCCAACCGAAAGCCTAAGGTGTACCATATTAATTCTCTTAAGCCCTTTTATTCCAGAGAATTAATGATTTGTCAGTTTACAGCCCAGGGAAGAGATGACGCTGAGTGGCCTGAAGGTGTCTACTATGAAGGGAAAAGTGATGGTGCTGTGGAAGAGGCGAGCCTCTCCAGGACCCTTGGGCGTATGCAGCGACAGTAGATCAAGGAGCTGTGCACTAGCTACGCGCCGATGTTCTCAGCCACCCCAGGACTGACTGAACAGGCAAACCACTCCATTGACAAAGGTAATGCTCACCCAATTAGAGCCCAACCTTACTGGGTGTCTCCTCAAGCCAAAACTGCTATAGAACAGGAGATCCAGGATATGCTACGGATGGGTGTAATCCGCCCCTCTGGCAGTGCATGGGCATCTCCAGTGGTTCCAGTTCCCAACCCAGATGGGGAGATATGTTTTTGCATGGACTACCGAAAGCTAAATGCTGTAACTCACCCAGACAACTATCCAATGCCACGCACAGATGAACTACTGGAGAAACTGAGATGGGCCCAGTTCATCTCTACCTTAGACTTAACCAAGGGGTACTGGCAGGTACCACTAGATGAAACTGCCAAGGAAATGTCAGCCTTCATCACACATGTTGGGCTGTATGAATTTAATGTGCTCCCTTTCGGGCTGCGGAATGCACCCGCCACCTTCCAAAAACTTGTAGATGGTCTCCTAGCGGGATTGGGAGAATATGCAGTCGTCTACCTTGACGATGTGGCCATATTATCGGATTCCTGGGCAGTACACCTGGAACATCTACAAAAAGTCTTTGAGCACATAAGGGAGGCAGGACTAACTGTTAAGGCTAGGAAGTCTCAAATAGGCCTAAACAGAGTGACTTACCTTGGACACCAGGTGGGTCAAGGAACTATCAACCCCCTACAGGCCAAAGCGAATGCTATGCAAAAGTGGCCTGTCCCAAAGTCAAAGAAACAGGTCCAATCCTTCTTCGCCTTGGCCGGATATTACAAGCGATTTGTACCGCAATACAGCCAAATCGCTGCCCCACTGACAGACCTAACCAAAAAGAAACAACCAAATGCAGTTCAGTGGACTGAGGAGTGTCAGAAGGCCTTTAACCAGCTTAAAGTGACACTCATGTCTGACCCTGTGCTAAGGGCCCCAGACTTTGACAAACAGTTCCTAGTAACCACAGATGCGTCTGAGCGTGGTGTGGGAGCAGTCTTAATGCAGGAAGGACTGAATCAAGAGTTCCATCCTGTCGTGTTTCTCAGCAAGAAGCTGCCTGAGAGGGAAAACCACTGGTCAATCAGTGAAAAGGAATGTTACGCCATTGTCTACGCTCTGGAAAAGCTAGGCCCATACATTTGGGGACAGCGTTTCCACCTGCAGACTGACCATGCTGCACTACAGTGGCTTCATACCACCAAGGAAAATAACAAAAATCTTCTTCGGTGGAGTTTAGCTCTCCAAGATTTTGATTTCGACATCCAACTCATCTCAGGAGCTTCTAACAAAGTGGCTGATGCATTCTCCCGTGAAAGTTTCCCAGAATCAACTGGTCCAAATAGTCCTTAAGATGTGGAAAATATTGTTAGTCTTTATACAGTTAGTTGTATATTTAGAGATACATGTGTCTTATTAACTCTGTTTTCCCCTAGAGCTCCAGGAAGAAATCACAGCCAGTGTTTCACCCTATCTGTGATTTGGGGGCGTGTCATAAATATAAAGGGAAGGGTAACCACCTTTCTGTATACAGTACTATAAAATCCCTCCTGGCCAGAGGCACAACCCTTTCACCTGTAAAGGGTTAAGAAGCTAAGGTAACCTAGCTGGCAACTGACCCAAAATGACCAATGAGAGGACAAGATACTTTCAAATCTGGAGTGGGGGGGGGAAACAAAGGGTTGGTCTGTCTGTGTGATGCTTTTGATGCGAACAGATCAGGAATGCAGCCTTACAACTCCTGTATAGTATTTAAACTAGCTAGAAATGCATTAGATTTTCTTTTGTGTAATGGCTGGTAAAATAAGCTGTGCTGGATGGAATGTATATTCCTGTTTTTGTGTCTTTTTGTAACTTAAGGTTTTGCCTAGAGGGATTCGCTATGTTTTGAATCTGATTACTCTGTAAGGTGTTTACCATCCTGATTTTAAAGAGGTGATTCCTTTACCTTTTCCTGAATTAAAATTCTTCTTTTAAGAACCTGATTGATTTTCCATTGTTCTTAAGATCCAAGGGTTTGGATTTGTGTTCACCTGTACAAATTGGTGAGGATTCTTATCAAGCCTTCCCCAGGAAAGGGGGTATATGGCTTGGAGGGATATTTTGGGGGAAGACGTCTCTAAGTGGTCTCTTTCCCTGTTCTTTGTTTAAAATGCTTGGTGGTGGCAGCATACGGTTCAAGGACAAGGCAAAGTTTGTACCTTGGGGAAGTTTTTAACCTAAGCTGGTAAAAATAAGCTTAGGGGGTCTTGCATGCAGGTCCCCACATCTGTACCCTAGAGTTCAGAGTGGGGAAGGAACCTTGACAGGATAGTGTACGCTATTAGACAAAGAGGGAATATGGTCCACTCTACCGCACTGCAGGAGTCACCGGGACACTGCTCACCGTTCCCAATAGTGCACAAGTAAAGAAGTTAGGAACAAGATTCCAGTGGCAAGGCCCTTCGGGTGGGATTTTCACAAGTGCTCACCATTGACCTAAGTCTGCTCCCATTGACATGAATGGGAACTTTACCGTTGACTTCAATGGGAGCAGCGTTAGGCCAATGCGAAGGTGCTCCTGAAAATCCCATCTAATGTCAGAATGCACTCCATTTATCATAGCACTGGCAGCTCCCAATTACTAGATGCTGAGCAGGGGATGTTAATCTGTCACCACAGCAAATCTTAATAAACCAAAGATTAAAAAATAATTTGCCAGGGCACAGTTGCTCTGATCTCATTTTGTTAGCATAATGGCTTGGACCCACTTTTCATACAAGGTGCTGGAGGAGGCACTGAGCAGGTGCTTGTCAAAATTGCCACCAAACTGAAGGGACGGTTGGGGGAAGACTTCCTAGCCTCTGACAGAGTTGTTGCCGCCTCTCTGGGTGCTGCTAAACCTGCTTGCTAGAATCAACATGTCCTTGGGGCTCTGAAAAATATTCTGGAAGAGAAAATATTTTGCCAGGTTTCCCATTGGAAGCTCAGGAGCAAGCACTGGCAGGATGTTTAAGTTTGTTACAGTCCATGTTAAGACTACAGGAAGGGGGTAAGTGTGGACACTATCCAGTGGTGTGGTTTACTAATGTGTGTGCTGTGTTAGGAGAATGGTGGAAATGAGACCTGCTCACAGGAATCTAGTCCACTCTCATCAGGACAAGAGGGTTCCCTGCAGTGTATTCTCCAAGGAGTGAAATCACGGCCCCATTAAAATCAATGGCAAAACTCACCCATCTCACACCAGATTTTTGACTGTTTCAGGTTTAAATGTTCCCAGTGACAGGGTTTCCACCACTTCCCTTGGGGCGGCTATTCCAAAGACAAACAAGGTTTACTCCTGCCATCCCATAAGCCCTAGTTACATTGCCTTGTCTGATCCTAAGCAACTGTTCTCCCCTTGGGGATTATTGTCCTCCTCAGAAATTCACAGGTAGCTGGTTTCTTCTCACAGCCCCCTTGGACACTGCCTAGCGAAACTGTACATATGTTGTCACACTTTTAATCTGTCCTCATAAATCTGGAACAGGAGCCCCTCCTTTTGGCCAGCCCCAGGATAAGGCTTCCTGTTCTGGAGACTAGAGAGAGAGAGAGAGTAGGGGGCCGTCAGGCTTAACAATCAAACCAATGGTGAAAGGATCGGAGAGGGCCAGGTGCCTGAAGTAGCTGGGAGCTGGTGGAGGCTCTTCTGCACAGGTATGTGCTGCAGATAGCTTTGATGTGTGACCGTGAAAGCCTTTGAAAGTACTCTCGCCTCAGCCAGGTCTGCTCTCCCTTTGCTTGCTAGCCACACCTGGTAAAGCAGCTGAAAAAAACCCCAATTTACATAACAATAGTCTGCTTACAAACATCACCACCACACTTGCGAGGGCACACATGCACGCACACCAAAACTGTACAATCCTGCACTCAGAAGCACACTCACACTCTTCATGCCAACACACACATTTCTGACCCTCACACCTCCCCTCTTAAGCCTATTTAAATACACAGAAGCACATATATATATATATATATATATTCACACATCCCCCACATTCATATATCCACTCTTTTTTTATTTGAAACTTTGAAGCTTTTGTTTATCAGCCTTCGCCTCCTAACCCACTTCAGATTCCTCTGAGGTTGGCATTTTTATCTGTCCCCTAGCTGAAGAGACTTGTTTTTGGTAAAAAGATCAGTGGAGAGTGGCAGATGGTGTAGGAGTAAAGGCACAGTCTATGCTGCAATGCTACTGAGAGAAGGGAAGATAGAAAGTTACCATGGCATGGGAGGTAAGGAAAGTGAGGAAACTGGAAGAATGGGAGAGAAAAAGAGAGAGAGAGGAGAGCAAAGGATGGAGATGAGAAGGGGAAAGGGGAAGATGAAGAGAAGCTGGGAGAAAGAAATGTAGACAAAGAGCACGATTTGGAAAGTGAAATGTTCAAAGACAGTGAGAAAAATGTAGAGAGATTGCTGAGAAAGAGAGAGATGTACAGCGACAGTGAGTAAGATGGACGGAAGTGGAGAGAGACAGAGAGATACAGTACAGTACAGAGATACAGAGAGCTCCTTTGTGCAAAGGGAGCAGTGAAGTATCAACTGCCGTAGGGATAGGAACAGAAGGGTCAAATGTACTGTGGAAATAATCACCCTGTTTACATACTCTGTTGTGCCTCATTGCTTACTGTGTAAGTTGGCCTCATGCCTCCAATGCCCCTAGGTATGTAGTTACTACACAAAAACCAGAGGCTAGCATGGTGCCAGTGAAGACTCAGGCCTGGCTCTGGCTTTGTGAATGAGGATGAGCCAAACCAGGAGGAAAGACCCTGGCATGGTTTCCCCTGGTGTTCACAGGGACCTAATTTATCATTCATCTCATTTCCTTTTGTGCATCCACAGAGTCAGCTGGCCTTGACTGAGACATTTTCTGGGTTGGCCCGGGTTAAGAATGCCTGGAGTTCTCTCTAGAGATGCTCTCCCCTGCGCACACACCTTGCATTAAGCAGAACGCTCTTGCCTGAAAGTGACAGTCCCAGACTGAATTATATAATGTCTTGTCCACTCGCCATTGGGATTAGCTGTGATGACGTGATGCACAGGAGAAGCAGGACTCAATGAGTGCGACCGGTTAGTGTACCAGCTGGAGTTGAATTTCAACAGGACAAGGGTGTCAGACATATCTGACTGGACTCAGACTGCTTGCTAATATAACAATACCTTGTGAGATAGCCCCCTTATGTGTACCCAGGTAATAAACTCACCCAGCAGTGCTC
Organism: Caretta caretta; assembly: GCF_965140235.1. Classification (NCBI taxonomy): domain Eukaryota; kingdom Metazoa; phylum Chordata; order Testudines; family Cheloniidae; genus Caretta; species Caretta caretta. The sequence continues at coordinate 203,227,593 of NC_134206.1, forward strand.
CAAAGTCTTTGGTGGATGGACACAACAGACACTACCCCTTCTAGCTGCTGCCGAAGGTTGGTAGGACTGAGTAATTCCTTTGCTATGATGCCAATCAATATTCACTACATTCTCGGGCTTCCCTGGCATCTGTGTCCCAGGCTGAATGGAAATTCTGAACTCTCAGAGAAGCACAGTGTCCTTCGGTGTCAGATGGCATGGCAAGCTTCAGTCTGTCCCACACCAACTCATAACTCTGCAGCTGTGGAGAACACCCACTGCCAGCTGAGTACCAGACATATAGCTACAGAGAATTATAGCTTCTTTATTTCAGGACACATTGGCCTCTATCTCCTGAGACAAAGGAGAAACTCTGTTAGATGTAGCAGCAGGAGGACTCACAGCTTCTCTGAATAACCAGCCTCTCTTTTTTCAGATCTTCAAATATCCTCTACAGAGAACTATAGTCACACACACACCTGCGCAGGTCTGGCATTCCATCCAGCGGAGGGAAGAAATGCCATGTGCCCCAGTCAGTGTGTCACACAAATGGCACTGTGTCACACCATAAACACCCCAACATTGGGCCCTCCGAACATTACCTGAAGCAACACACGTTTCATCCTAGCGTCACCACCAAACATCACAACCTCGCAATGCCGCAAAGGAAATGTCATGGCATCACGACACGAGCCTCATGACATCAACACAAAACTTCATGCTTTCAGCACACCCCCAAATTTGTGCGCTCTGGTTCCTTTTTGTGTAGGGGGGTACTTTAACCTGATGCGTGGGAGCCCTCATGAGTCACAAGGATTATCATGGCAGCAGAAGGCCTTTGTGGTAAAGGGTGGGAGATAAGAAGGGGGAAGTTGAGAAGTTCCTTGGGGCTCAGAGGCTCCCTTTGGAGCAGCAACAGAAAAGGAGGTTAAAAACTTGCAGGTCTGACAAAGGATCCTAGAGCTTTTCCCACCTGCCTGAGGGTGGGGATGATTAGCTGGGTTGAATGGAGCACATTTCTCTCTTTGTGGTGTGATCAGCTCTGTAGGGAGAGGTGCCCTCTCCCTCTCGTTAGTGACACCCCCACCCAGGCGGAGGGGAAGGACCAGCGGTCGCCTTCTGCAGTAGGAATAGAAAAAAAATCAACTGGTGTTTGCTACCAATGGTGTTAAGCAGAGAAGGTAAGAAAATCTGAGACTGCTTGGGGAACAGGGGTTTGTTACATGATGGTGAAGCCTTTGAAAAGCAATTAAAATATAACAACCCAGCTGGCCATTTCACTCCCTCGTGACTCTGTCAGCTCAGTCACTCTCGCTTGACCTCATACACTCCTTTCCCTCTGCGTAGTCCCATTCTAGACAAAGCACTCACTCTACTGTCACTTTGTAGTTTAAAGGCATGTTCTTCCCTACCGAACAAGGCTCTGGGATATGCAGCTCTGGGAAGGCATAGGGCACAGTGAAGATTGAAGGAAGCCAACGTGGTTTGTCCCAGAAGAGGAATTATGGGGTTGCACTCCTACATAGGGCAAGTGGAGAGGGGAAGTGGGCTCTTCCCTATTTTCAGGTCAGCTGATCTGAATATTGAGTTCACATCAGAAACCAGAAGCCCTGAGATTTCCATTTTGCTTCAGCTCTTGCTATGGACCTTTTGCAAAGCTCTAGTTTTAAACAGTGGTAGTATGGTCAAGCTATCCCTCAGCTATGGTTGCCTCTCACAAATTTGTCAACTTGTTGTGTGGCATGGTGGTGATATTTATGGGGTATTTGTGTGGAAAGATTAACTTCCTGAATGCTGCTTTTGTCTGTATTTCCACTGACCAAAATCTATGGTGCAATATTTCTCAGTTATGTCCAATATGGGGTCAGACATCTTCCCCTGCATCTGGTACTGGTCAGTGCTGGAGATGTGATAGAGGTCTCGACAGACCATTTTCATGTGGTCCAGTGTGATTAATTCCACTGCTCTTAGAATCCTTTTATTTTCAAAGAACAAAGCAGCTTCTAAATTTGCCTTGCACTGCTTGTCAAGGGGGAACGTGACCTTTAAGCAGCAAATGGGATGTTTTGAGTTGAGGTCCTTTAAAATAACCCCACTTGGCAAGTTAATAACATAAGGGTTTCTTGCAGGCTGGGTGTGACAGCTTGTTTCTTGAAGAATAGTAGAGGGAAGACAAGCACTGAAGAACAAGAGGTCCTGATTTTGAGTGATACTGAGCACATGTTCTTCCCATTGACTTCAAGTGGAGTTCTCAGCACTTCTGAAAATCAGGGCCATGGGGACAGTGACAAGACTTTCCTGAAGGGCAGAGAAAGAGGAGTAGTCAGTGAGGAAATGTGTTAGAAAGGGAGGACAAGTGAGAGCACAGAAGAAAAAGTGTATGGCATGGAGACATAGACAGACACACAAATACAGAATGTATCAGCAAGAAGAGGTGAGGGAAGAAAAGAGTATTTCTGAAAGCGAAAGAGCAAAAGGATGTAGAAGGAAATAAAAAGCGAGAGAAGATATTAAGGGACTTGAGAGGGGCAAATCAAAACCAGAAAGGGGATGCAGACCAGACCAGAAGGCTGAGGAAGAGAGGAAAATAAATAAAAAAAAACAAAGAAGAAGAGGAGAGAGAGGCAGAAGAAAATGAAGAAGTTTAGGGAAAGATAAAAGAGAAGGGAAACAATGAAAATCACTCAATCAGGTGAGCCCAGAAGTTTCATCTGGAACAAGCAGGTGTCTCTACTGAGAAGACAAGCAATTTGCTCTGGCATGAGCTAGTTATCATGTGGATACAGGAGCTCTAGACATCCCAATGGAACTGGCCTGAGAACCTGTTAAAAATCAGTTTGGAAGAAACTGTTGTCCTCGATATGAAGTTCCTATGGGAGTTGGGAGTTTTGTTATGTTTTTTTCCTGGTGTAGCAGTGGAAGTTTTGTTAGTGCTAATATACCAGTGGCAAAAAATTGGCCAGCACAGATCAGGCTCTATTCATGCTTGGTATGATTTTATTTTCCTTGAGGAGTGGGGAGGAGGGAACAGAACTAATGAGAGATCTGGGAAAGGGGAAGAAGAGGAATGGGGTTAGTCTGCTTGTCCCCACTGCCTCAGTAACGAACTCTAATGGGGAGGGGTCCCAGGCTCACTGCTCTAAGGGTTAACAAAAACTCCGGAGACACATTTTATTAAGCAGTTAAATAACAATTAGGGCTTTAGAGTGGGATTTTCAAGAACATCTACGTGACTTAGGATCACAAGTTCCAATGACTTTCAATAAGATTTATGTTCTTAAATCACTTAGGTGCGTTTGAAAATCTCTTCTTAATTCCTTTATTAAAGTGGATGGTTGGTATAGTCCTTTAATGTGACCTGGCAGGGCATGACAGTGGGAGCTGGGGAAGAAGTTAAGGCTAGCATGTATAAATGAGAAGGGAAAAGATCCTGCTTCTCCCAACTTTGTTGAGAGGAAGGAGAGGCCAGGAGGCAACAGCTCTGGGGTAGAAATCCATCATCTGATGAAAAGTTCCAAGAGACCAAGGACACTTGAGGAAATAACAGAACAATAAGTCCCTTCCTTCTTCTCCCTTAGCCGACACGGGGGAGGCACATCCATCCCTAAGATGAGGCATGCCAGCAGGCTGGGTGGATATGATGCTTGCAAGCCAGGAGGCCAGTGGGGCAAAGCTTAATAGGAAAACAGCGGTGATTTGTCTCCACCACTATTTATGTTTCAAGTGCATGACAGGCTGTCAGGGGAAGTGAGAGCTGCTAAATTTACTGCCTCTCAGATCCCTGCCACAGTCACTCACTTGATAAGTCACTTCATTTAAAAGACCCTGTGTTGGGACGGGCTTTCCCTCACACGACTGTTAAATACAAACAACAAACTGGCAACCATGGCTGACTTTACACTTCAAACTAGTCCCTGGGTGACTGTATTATCAGGATGTGAGAGAGGTTACAGAATAGGGAGTTTCCTACTGTCTTTGTTAATGGCCCTGATGCACTCCAGTTCTGTTCTGGACATCTTGATTGCAGCTGTGTGTTTGAGGGAACAAACAAGGGAGCGAGATAAACCAGAAAAGGCCTCAAGTGTGTGTGTGTGTGTGTGTGTGTGTGAAAGAGAGAGAGAGAGAGAGAATGCAAGAGAACAAACTCATATGTAAGTAAGTGAGAGCAGATATATGGGTGAGTACGGTTTGGAGGTGAGTGTGAAGGTTTGGGTGGATGTGTGAGAAAATGCACAGAAGAGTGCTCAAGTGTATGTGTTTGAGTGAGGGGCTGTGTGTATAAGTTTGTGGTGAGGAAGTGAGTGTTGATGCAGGTGTGTATGTGCGAGAGAGAACATATATGAACACAAGAATGGCTATACTGGGTCACACCAATGGTCCATCTAGCCCAGTATCTTGTCTTCCCCCAGGAGCTGGTGCCAGATGCTTCATAGGGAATGAACAGAACAGGACAATTTATCAAGTGATCCATTCCCTGTCATCCAGTCCCAGCTTCTAGCGGCAGAGGTTTAGGGACACCTGAAGTATGGTGTTGTGTCCCTGACAATCTTGGCTAATAGGCACTGATGGACCTGTCCTCCACAAACTTATCTAATTTTTTTAGCCCAGTTATACTTTTGGCCTTCCCAACATCCCCTGGCAACTAGCTCCACAGGTTGACTGTGCGTTGTGTGAAGAAATACTTCCTTATTGCTTTAAACCCACTGCCTATTCATTTCATTAATGGTTCGTGTGAAGGGGTATTTCCCCAGGGGAACTAACATTTCCCGATTCACTTTCTCCACACCAGTCACGGTTTTACACACTTTCACCATATCCCCCGCTTAGCTGCTTCTTTTCTAAGCTGAACAGTCCCCGTCTTTTTTCTCTCTTCTCCTATGGAAGCTGTTGTGTAGTCCTATTCCTTTTGGGCCCCTTTCTTTGCACCATTTCCAATTCAATAGATCTTTTTTGAGATGGGACGACTGCATCTGCACACAGTATTCATGGTGTGGGTATACCATGGATTCATATAATGGCATATGATTTTTTCAGTTTTATTATCTATCCATTTCCTAACGGTTCCAAACATTGTTCACTTTTTTGACTGCTGCTCCTCAGTGAGTGGATGTTTTCAGAGAACTATCCACAATAACCCCAAGATCTCTTTCTTGACTGGTAACAGCTCATTTAGATCCCATCATCTTATATGTATAGTTGGGGTTATGTTTTCCAGTATGCATTACTTTGCATTTATCAGCATTGAATTTCATCTGCCAATTTCTTGCCTAGTCACCCAGATTAGTGAGATCCCTTTGTAACTTTTCATAGTCAGCTTTGGACTTAACTATCTTAAGTAATTTTGTATCATCTGCAAATTTTGCCATCTCACTGTACATCCCCTTTTCCCCAATCATTTATGAATATGTTCAACAGCACATCTCCCAAAACAGAACCTTGGGGAACACCACTATTTACCTCTCCCCACTGTGAAAACTGACCATTTTTTCCTACCCTTTGTTGTGTGACAGTGAATGTTAAAGTATGTATGTGACAGTGAGCATGGGAAGAGCAGTGTGAGTGGCAATGTGTGTACAAATGAGTGTGGAGGGGGGAGGTGAGAGGGTGTGAGAGTATGAAAGCATAAGGGCATGTATCAATGAGAAACTGCATGCATGTGAGTTATAGTAGTCGTGTGAAAGTCTGAGCATGTGTGAGCAATTATGTACATGAATAAGAGGGAGGGTGCACGAATGAAGGAAAAAGGAAGTGAGTTTTCATGCTGTAGTGAGGCCTGCAATTTAAAGTACCAATTTAATCCAATATTCCCAAGAGCCACATTGCCCCACATCCACACAATCCCACAGGCATGCAGAGAAAGATGCACGAGCTTCATTTTGATGTGCACTGCAGTAAAGGGGGCACACACAGAGGCAGCCAGAGTAAGCCCAGTTTCCAGGTGTGAAGAAAAAAGGTTCAAATAATAGATTCAAGGCTCAAAGGCCTCTGGATAGCAAGTGAAGGGTAGCGCATTAGCACCAGCACAGTGGCCCCTAAAAAGGTTTGCTATCATTACGATCTCAAAAGGCCCCGGTGTGCAGGGCACTCATTTCTAAAAGGACCACCGGAGCGCTGGCTTTAGCCTCCAAATGGATTGAACAGAAAAGAAAACCAATCAGGAAATTGTTGGTTCACAGGAAAAGATCAACTTGTTGCTCTTTTCAGGGTAAAGTTTGTACTAAAATGTGGCTGGACCCTCCCCTCACAAGAACGCTGAGGCCTTGCTGTTCATCAGTAACTGGGGCAAAGACAATAGATTGTGCTCCAGCCATTCTCGCCCAGCAGCTAAAGCTGGGTTATCATTTGTTCAGCACCATGGACAGCGCCAAAGATTCCCAGATGCACTGGTTGATCTTATTCTATTTGCTCTCTGGGTGCCATGGCAGGCCTCATGTGGTTTCACTGGGTCCAATCAGATGAGAGGAAATCCTCAAAGATGAACAAGCACTCTTTCTCTCAAACACACATGAACACTGGATCATTCCCGATCCTCCCCCTCCCACACAAGCTGGCTCTGTGTGTGTGTGTCTGTCTGTCTCTCTCACACACAGGATCTTCCCTACACACACTGACTCTTAGGCACAGTGGATTCCCCCTACCTTGCTTTCTTAAATACACACACCTACATTCGATTCCATTTCTCCCTCCCCCTGCTCCTGAAGAATCTGCTCCAGTTGCTTCCCCAATGCTGTAGGCCAGGGGGCCTTGTTCCGCAACTGTACTGCGTAGTTTATATGATTAAATGTAGCATCTGCAGCTATATTAGCTGGCCTAATAGTGACAAGGGCTATCAATCCTCATGCTTCAGAGCATAATCTCATCAGCAGCTGGAGACAGAAATCTTCCCTTGCCCCTCATGGTATAGTATGGCACAATTGGTGTTTTATAAGCATTTTACATCACCCTTTGATGCATCACACATCAGCTACTGTTGTAGGCAGGATATTGGGCTAGATGGGCCACTTTTATGTCCTGGCAGAACAGAGAATTTAGGTCTATCTGCCATTGTGCCGTGTAGATTCCAGTTACCTTTCCCTTCCTGCAGGTTCTTCTCCTTTTCATCAGCATTGCTCCTAGAAGTAGTTAGGATGACATGCCAATGCTTTGCTCCTTTGTGGATACTAGTCAGACTCTGGCAAAGACTATGGCATTGGATCCAGAACTGTGGAAACTTTCCCGGTGGGAGGACAGGAGAAGGGGAATGCATAAGTCAATGATTGACAAATAGTTTATACCTGTGGTGGTGAATGCACTCCATATGCCTTCTTTTATTTCCATGTTTCATTGTTCTCCAAGCCACATAACGGACATTCTTGTGAGCCCCTAACCTGGGATGCTTTAATAAGGTTCAAATTGGCCTCCCAGCTGGCCCTAGCATCAGTGAGCCACCATCAGCTGCGCCCAGGGGATTGAGGACATGATATCCCACCCCTGCCTCCTATTAATCCTTCTTAGTATATGACTCAACAGATCAAGTGACCTTTTAACCCTTTGTCACCCAAGAGCCCAACATTGGTTCTGCTGAGCACCTTCTTTAGATAAGGACTCTGGAAAAAACTGCAACTCATGCCCATAAGGCATTGACATAACATAAAAGAAAGTGTGTTTTTCACCTCCTTTTCCCCCAACCAATTATTTCTCAGAAATGCTGGCCTTGTAATTCTGAGTCCAGCATCCAAATAGGATGCTGGGTTTGATTAAAACAACTTCCTGGCTTATAGGTGATGTCAATACCTTGGTGGGGTTTTATGCCACTAATCTCAGCAGTTTTCAATTTCAGAAGGGGGAGTGGGGGAGCATTAACTGCATTAAAATGGCAAATTCACCTTCAGTCTGTATTTTTCAGAGAGTATTGGCAGAATATTCTGAGAAAATTTCAGGCAATGAAGACTTGCTCACACAGGGGGCTGCAAAGAGAGGGAGTGAAAGACAGGGAGGAATAAAGGGAGGGAAAGAGTGGAGAAGGAAGGAAGAAACGAAGACACAGAAAAAGGGAATGAAAAAAGGAGACATGAGAATGAGTGTAAGAGAGAAAGGACCATGGGAGAATAAGAAAGACGGAAAATATAAGGGAATGAGAAAAGCAGCAGAAGAGAAAGGAGGGAGCTGCTGACAGAGAATAAGATGAGGAGGAACAGAGATGAAGAAAGCAAGCAACAGTGTGTAAGACAATAAAATGAGATACTGAGAGAAATAGGTTAAGTGAGGAGTTGGTGTTGATTGGGAAAACTACTCAGAAGAGCTTGTTGTGTCCCGACCCTTTCAGATGAATCTATCCAGAGAGTATACTTTAGTAGCAAATAGCCTCACCAAGAGCTGGTATATGAGACTGAGGCTGTTAGTGGGATTATTGAGGCACTCAGATAGACAGACAGACAGACAGATATAGTTCAGAGGTTCTCAGATTATGAACCATGGAACACTGGTACTCTGTGAAGCACTAAACAGTGATGTGCAGAGAATAGGCTGGTCATGTGGTGCTGGCTCGTCTTCCTTCATATACAGTTGCCACAACACATGGGCCACTTCACCTTGAGTGGTCTCTTGAAATGTGTGTTAACTACTTATGCTAAACAATCTGTTCGACCCTTGTATTTAGCAATGACACTTTGAATTAGTTTCCCAGACCTGAAGAAGAGCTCTCTGTAAGCTTGAAAGCTTGTCTCTCTCACCAACAGAAGCTGGTCCAATCAGAGATATTACTTCCCCCACCATGTCTCTCTAACATCACATCAAAGGCAGCCACAATACATCAGTCCTTGCCTAGTGTCACTTTTCCATGGGAGGAATTGCTGTTATTGCCATGTTATACAATGGGAAAGTGTAGGGAGCTGTCCATTGTATTAAAATGCACTCCACCGTATGACAAAGCTTGAGGGTCCCTGGATCAGACAGACAGACAAGGCAGAAAATCCCAACCCCTGAATTTACTTTAGTGCTGCAGAAACCCGGGGAGATCATCTCCTGCCTTTCTGTACAACCCTGTGAGGTCTTCTGAGCATTTCTATTCATCTTCTCCCCCTAGGCTCCTGCTGTGAACAAGTCCTGATTCTCACGCAAGCCAGTCTGACTGTTACAAGGCTCGGGAATGACAGAAACACAGGGGACCCTCTCTAGTTGCCTGTCACTGGACCATTTGTGCTCTCACTCACTAATCTGTTATGGCAGGCAGAGGCTCCCCTAATCACCCAGCCCCATCAGCTTGTCACGCAGTGGAACAAGGCCAGCGAATGAGGGAGCAGGAGTGAACCAATGACCTCCGATACCATATGAAGCTGCTGGAACAGGGAAATGTGACAAACCCCAACCTGCAGGGGGCCAAGGGTCTATTCCTAGTGAAACAGGTAGGGATGGCACAACTGCTGTCCTTTGCTTTACTAGCCAGAGCAGCATCATGCTGCACACAGGACTTCCATAACAACTCTCACATCTGCCACACAGATGGCAAGCATCGAGGTGCCTGGATTTCTGAGAGGGGAGCAGCTCTCCATTCAGATCCACATTGTCTCCTGCCTCTTCTGTACCCAGCCTTTCCCATCAGGAGGCACAGCAGGGAATGGAACCAGGGCACTGGCTGTGGGGAGCTGTGCATTACTCCAGCCCTGGCCTCTGGCAGCAGGAAACTGTCGAGAATGACTTTGGGGCAGTGACTCTGGAGAGTGAACAGCTACTCTGGTCCCAACCTTTTCTCAGAGGAGGTGCTCTCATGAAAGGTGTGGGGGTGTGGTGGAAATTACAGCTAAATCAGTCGTGGCCTCGCCCACTCCCAGACTAGCTGCTGCAGGAGAACTGGCTGCAGAGAATGGCTGTGGGGAATCCTGATCAGTGTTGTGCTGCCAATATATGAACAAGAGGAAAAACAAAACAAAAAACTCTCTCCTTATAATTGCAATAATTCCCAGGACCCAGGGAGGATGGGTGAGAGGCTGAGGAATCTGTTCATTCATTACCCAATGTACACAAAAAAAATCTCACTCAGAGCCATACCCAAGGTGGGAGGCAGCACCAGGTGGCAAATAACCATCTTATTGGCCAAAGATAAATATTGCACCTGAGCAATACCCTGCTGATAGCGATCGTGCAAGCTCAATGTTCAGCCCATCTAAGGGGATGGGGACTAACAACCTTGTCTTGGGGACCTTGTCTCTTCCTTCTTAATTTTTCATTTGTTGAAGAAAATACATGAAACTAGGTACATTCTGCTCAACCCCAAAGGCAAACACTTGCTCTTCAGAAGTGTTTTTAGGAACCCCAGAGATGTGCTCACTCCGACAGACAAGATTCAGCATCCAGAGAGGGGGTGACTCTACCATAAGGACGGAAATTGGCCCAACTCTCCCTTCTGTTTGGCTGCTGAATTTAATAAGGAGCTGTAGGAGCCTCTGAGAATTCCCTCCAGTGCCTCACATTACAGCCCCAGCAGGTGATACTGTAGGGGAATGGGGCGGGAGCCTTTCTAGGCAATGGCGCTGCAGTGCTTGCTGTGCAGCTGTTCCCAGGAGAAATGTAGTCAGGGTTCGATTCAAACTAATCGCCTAACACTTGTTCTTCTCTAAAAGCAGAAAAGGCCCAAGGCATTTTTCTTTTGCCTGTGCAAAGGCACTGATCACAAACCTGTACACTGCACAGCTCTCTGGGTCCCTTCTGCAGGGAAAAGCGATTAAAGAAAATCACACACATATGCCCAACAACAAAAAGACGAAGAAAAACAACACACAGTGAGAACAGCCCCAGCTGTTTCAATTTATGAGATGAGAAAATCGTTATTTCAAAGACAGGGGGAAAGTTTTCCCCTTTGAGAGAATTAACCAGAATTCACAATAAAACCTTTCTCCCTTCATGAGCTGCTTCGTTTGCTGCCAGATTGAGGGGCCCTAGAAGAGGTTTTGTTGCATTCCCCAAGGCTCTGCCTTGCTGGGATTAGCTCACAAAGAGAGTGGGGAGACATTTTTGTCTGAAACTGACACAGAAATGGAGTGTCTTGGTTCTGCCAAATTGTTCATGTCAAAACTGCTCCCCCCCCCCCCCCGGCACCCGAAATATTCTGGAAAAGTTGAAGGATTTTGTTTTGACATTTTCAAAATGAAACCTTTTGATTTTTGGTTCAGAATAACTTTTGTTTAGAAATTCTCTTAAATTTTATTTTTTGAAATTGAAATCATTAAAAAACCCAGTTGACCAAAACAAAAAAACATTCAAAATCAACATGAAACATTGTCTTTGACCCTAAACCATTTTTCCAACTTTTAGATTAATCAAAATGTTTGAAAAAATTACTTTTTTGGTTCAACCAAAATAATTCCTCCCCTCCCCCGATTTTTTGGAACTGAAAAAAATGAGTTACTTGCCCAAGTCAACTCACAACCCTTACTCCGACATCCCAAAGATCTGACTTACATCTGCTTATTTCCCCATTACTTTTCTTTCTCCTTCTCCCTGTATTTCACTCTTTTCTCCCCACTTTCTCTCCCTCCCCGACTCTCTTCCCTTATATTTCTTCCCCTCATGTACTCACCTCTCTCTCACTCTTTCCCCCCAACTCTCTTTTCTTTATCCCTTCTTTCTTTCTCCAACCCCCTCTCCCCCCGCCTTTCTTCTCTTGCTCCACTACATTCCACCTGTGCTACTCACACTTTGGCCAAAACATGGTCCTGGCTGTAAGCCTGTTGAACTGCTGCAGAGATCAAGATCCCCATAGATGAGCAGGTCCATGGGGAAATGCCCATTAGAGGGGTTCCCTCACTTACAGCTTAATCCTGCTTTCTATCCTGTGCATAGTGACTTGAAGGATTGAGGTCTTTGGAAAGGAAAAGAGCAAGAGAAGATCTGACACCCTAGGTACGAAATAGTGACACAGAGGACGTCCACCAGGCATTCTCATTTATCCTTTATTGTTCCTCAAAAGACAGCAAATTTCACATGGAGCACGGAGAAGCAATCTTTGTTTGTTTCTTTTGCACAGCATAAAATTAACATGAGGAATTCAGAGTTACAGGATTTTTACTGAGGCAAGTATCTTAAGCAGATTGTAAGTTTTGCCATGAAGGAAAAAAACATTTTCGGTTTTTATATGAATAAGAATGGTATCTGCAGTTACACTAGCCAGCACAGAAATGATCAGGGCCTAATATGACCATCAGCTGGTGTCCGGAAAAAATCTCCCTCAGGGATTAGTATTGCAGTTTTAAACTTTGCTCTGAAGCATCTGTCATTGCTAGAGGCAGGATACGGGATTGGATGGACCATTGATCTTGTCTGGGAAGGCAATTCTTATATGTTCTCTGCATCCTTTTCTAGCACTTGATCTCAAAGCACATGGTTTTCTATAGGGAATATGTAAACAGGGCCAACTTTATGTAGCACAATTTGTATGCAACTGTCTGGGAATGAAATCTTAAGCAGTGCAGACAGCACATTTATATTTTCCTACTTAAAAGGAAAAATTCTCCATAACCAGTTATTACCTCATGTCTATGTCTCTCTCTCAGACATATATGCTTTGGTGTACGTACAAAAAAAGCCACAATATTTAAGCAATCATGTAAAAGAAAAAGAGGCTTCCTAGTGGGAGAGAGAACCTTTCACATCCAGGTTGTTGGTACAAGTATAGCTTCAGGTGGTGACGACTGGAACTTGTTACCATCTGGTGGTTGTTTGGTGGCCTCTATGTAAGTCTCAGGGTAGGTCTCAGAAAGCAAGTTACCCATCCCCAAATCCTATACGTTCATGTGTGCTAATTGCTCTCCTTGTTGGTAATTTCAGTGGAGGGCCAAGGAGTCAATGAGCCATGGAGACTGCACTTCATTTTCATCCCAGAGGAGACTCCATTAAGACAGGGCTAAGGCACTTCAGTGAGGCAGTGTAGGGGAAGATTGGCTCTACATTTCATAAGCTGTACCTGTTCTAGGGATAGCTAGAGGCCTTCAGTCTTCAGGGTTTGTCAGTCTGGCATCTTTCACCAGCTCAGTAATCACACTAAAAACTAAGTAGAATCAGAGTCTTCCATGGCGAGCACCCTGCTGATACTGCAGATCATTAGAGCAGAGTTCTAGGCATTGGTTACCAGAGCTCCAAGTGGAATTGCCCATGCCCTATCTAAAGTCAGCCTGTTTCTAGTTTACATTCTATATCCCCAGCTCCACTTCTCATGGAAGACTCATTCTCATGATGAGATGTACACACACATAAATCTCTCCAGTAACAAACCAAACAAAACTGGACTGGAAAGAGGTGCTTCATGGCCTACTAGAGATGGTCCTTGGACTGGATGGTCCGGGTGTCATGGACTGTGGAATTGATGGCCTGTTAGCATACAGGGTATGAGGCATGTTTTTGATTTATCCCTTGACTTTCGCTCCTTTGATTCCTCTCCCTTTGACATATTGTCAGAGATGTAGCATGACTCCTTGGTTCCAGATGCAGTCTTGTGCTGACCTTGTTGCCCGTCCCTTGTTATCATCAACTCTTCCTCGGTTTCTCTTTTCCCCTGCCTTGAACATGATTGAGAACACCTCTGCAGGAAACTGTTTTACTCATCTGTAATCCCAAGTTATTACTCTGACAAGGCTCCTCTACCCCTCCATCATCTGGAGAATGCCTTTTAATTAAGTTCTACCCCTCCTTTTAATTTCTCCATCTTTTTTGCTCTCTCCATCCTCCTCTCCCCTCCCCTCTGCCTTGTCCTTCCTGTTTTTTGGAAATGTTCCAGCAATAAAGCACAAGGAGGTGCACTGAAAAAGGTTAGGTAAACACAACATTAGCAGCAGAATCAGTAGCATATTGCTCATTAAACATTGAAAATCAACAGTGGCTGGCTTGATCTGCCAATATTGTGAGAAATGCTCATTTTAGCACAAGGTGCCTCTAAATTTCAAATGGCTTAATTTATGATTTGTGAGCTGACGGCCAGGAGAACAAAACCTTACCCCAGTCAAGAGCTCTGCTGACAACACCAAAACTCCGAGCAGAGCCTCGTAAAGTTTCCCAGCAAGTGCCACTCCCCGCTGGCCGTGTTGCAGAAACAAATGGGGATGTAAAAACAGTGAAATGTGTTCACAGAAGATAAATTATTTATCTGGAATGTATGAGGGTGAAGTCAGCCTAACTCGCAAATTCCTGGATATATTTTATACACTGACAGAATATTTCAGACTGAAGAGCTTGGGTTTGGCTCCCCTCCCTCTTTTGCAAATATTTGTACATTAATACCACACCTGGAAAAAAGAGCTAGTGATGCAGCTGGATTTGCACCAGGATTACATGCTTATGGTTTAGTGACATATCCCAGCAAAGTTGCATTAAAACACCAACTGCTTTTTGAAAATTCCATTCCTTGTATTTTTCCCCCCTAGTTTAAAATTTGGGTGAGTTTGGTGGTCATGAAAGACGGGACTGATAGCACACTGGGTATAGTGAGGACAGGGCCTGTGCAACTTGATTCCTAGAACTATGTCACTGCCGCTCTCCACTCCACTTGTGAAGCCATTGTCCATTATCTTTGAAAACTCATGGCGACCCGGGGAAGTCCCGGATGACTGGAAAAAGGCTAATGTAGTGCCCATCTTTAAAAAAGGGAAGGAGGAGGATCCTGGGAACTACAGGCCAGTCAGCCTCACCTAAGTCCCCAGAAAAATCATGGAGCAGGTCCTCAAGGAATCAATTCTGAAGCACTTAGATGAGAGGAAAGTGATCAGGAACAGTCAGCATGAATTCACCAAGGGCAAGTCATGCCTGACTAATCTAATTGCCTTCTATGATGAGATAACTGGTTCTGTGGACAAAGGGAAAGCAGTGGACGTGTTGTTCCTTGACTTTAACAAAGCTTTTGACACTGTCTCCCACAGTATTCTTGCCAGCAAGTTAAAGAAGTATGGGCTGGATGAATGCACTATAAGGTGGGTAGAAAGTTGGCTAGATTGTCGGGCTCAACGGGTAGTGATCAATGGCTCCATGTCTTGCTGGCAGCCAGTATCAAGTGGAGTGCCCCAAGGGTCGGTCTTGGGTCTGGTTTTGTTCAATATCTTCATAAATGATCTGGAGGATGGTGTGGATCGCACCCTCAGCAAGTTTGCAGATGACACTAAACTGGGAGGAGTGGTAGATACGCTGGAGGGTAGGGATAGGATACAGAGGGACCTAGACAAATTGGAGAATTGGGCTAAAAGAAATCTGATGAGGTTCAACAAGGACAAGTGCAGAGTCCTGCACTTAGGACGGAAGAATCCAATGCACTGCTACAGACTAGGGACCGAATGGCTAGGCAGCAGTTCTGCAGAAAAGGACCTAGGGGTTACAGTGGACGAGAAGCTAGATATGAGTCAACAGTGTGCCCTTGTAGCCAAGAAGGCCAATGGCATTTTGGGATGTATCAGTAGGGGCATTTCCAGCAGATCGAGGGACGTGATCGTTCCCCTCTATTCGACACTGGTGAGGCCTCATCTGGAGTACTGTGTCCAGTTTTGGGCCCCACACGATAAGAAGGATGTGAAAAAATTGGAAAACATCCAGCGGAGGGCAACAAAAATGATTAGGGGACTGGAACACATGACTTATGAGGAGAGGCTGAGGGAACTGGGATTGTTTAGTCTACAGAAGAGAAGAATGAGGGGGGATTTGATAGCTGCTTTCAACTACCTGAAAGATGGTTCCAAAGAGGATGGATCTAGACTATTCTCAGTGGTAGCGGATGACAGGACAAGGAGTAATGGTCTCAAGTTGCAGTGGGGGATATTTAGGTTGGATATCAGGAAAAACTTTTTCACTAGGAGGGTGGTGAAACACTGGAATGCGTTACCTCGGGAGGTGGTGGAATCTCCTTCCTTAGAAGTTTTTAAGGTCAGGCTTGACAAAGCCCTGGCTGGGATGATTTAATTGGGGATCGGTCCTGCTTTGAGCAGGGTGTTGGACTAGATGACCTCCTGAGGTCCCTTCCAACCCTGATATTCTATGATTTTATGATTCCTTATCAGCAGCTCCCTTGCTATTTCAGTCCTGCCCCACACCCCACAGAGCTGCCAATGCCCCTCAGTCCTGACCTGCAGCTCCCCACTTCTATTCCGGTTCCGGGAACCTGCCAATGTTCCCTAATGCTGACTTGGAGACTGCTGCACACACTCCTTTCTGCACTAGTAGTTGGGGGTCGCTTCTGAGTAGAGCAGTCTACTAATTCAAATAGCATTGCATAGTGATTCTGTCATGTAGTGAAACAACACCCCCACAAAACAATCCACAGAAAACTATAATTAATGTACATGAGACTGGGACCTAAACTTGGAACCCAATTCTGCTCCAAACTGAAGATATGGGACTTTTGCAACTGATTTTCAAAGGGAACAGAATTGGGTCATAAATGTTAGGACTTGTCTACATGAGGACATTCAGAAAAGTTAAACTGAATTTACTAAAGGTACGAATATAAAGTGTATTAGTTAAACTGTATTAAACCTACATAGACACTCTCATTCAAAATTAAAGTGGCCTTGATTCGGTTTAGCTTAATTAACTTCCATTTCACACCTTTAGTTCATGCAGATTAATTTTCCTGAATGTCCGCATGTAAACAAACCCTTAATATAAAGACAGGTTTCAGAGGAACAGCCGTGTTAGTCTGTATTCGCAAAAAGAAAAGGAGTACTTGTGGCACCTTAGAGACTAACCAATTTATTTGAGCATGAGCTTTCGTGAGCGGCTCACGAAAGCTCATGCTCAAATAAATTGGTTAGTCTCTAAGGTGCCACAAGTACTCCTTTTCTTAATATAAAGGTGATTCATTCTGAATTGTAATGGTTTGAAGCATAGGAGAAAAGATTGTCCTTTGATAAAGCATGGGTACAGAGTACAATTAGGAAACATGATTTGCACACCAGCCAATCAGCCCGCTGCTCTTACACACTTATACCCAGCAATAACCAGTAAGACCCCAATCCTGCAAACACTTACACACACACTTCACTTGAACTGTATCAAATCACAGGAGAGAATCTGTCCATATTTGTTTTGTTTTTCATTCTCCTTGTTGCCAACAGGTGTATTTAAAACAAGGAGATCTCAAAAGAGAAACATTTTTGTAATAAACACTTCACTTTGGGCTGTAATAAATGCAAAAGTTAATTAGCAAGGACAGCACGTTTCCAGCCACAAGTGGGGGGAGTTTTGAGAAATAAGGCAGGGAGGGGAGGAGGAATGACATAGTTGATACAGTTAAGCAGCAAAAGCTGTTCATTACAGCAATTCTACGATATGGAGCTCTTCACATCTCCCCTGCAGGAAGCCTATTCTCAGCTCCAGTCCTCCATTAGAACTGCTCTTTAAAACAGCTAAAGGAAAAGTCAGCTTTTTTGCTGAAATGGAGTCCAAATACCAAAGATCTTTAAGTGTGTGTGAAGCAAGGAAAGCTGTGTTTCCAAGGAGCTCCTAATCACTCTGCCTGGTAACTAAAAAATTAGTCCAACAAAGTAGGATTAAGCCTCAGTTTGGTCCCAGCCCAGCACGCTACAAAGGAATCTTCCTCTTATCATTGCTCATTCATCATTGACATACTAGTTGTGTCACTACCTCCACTAGGGTTTGCACAGTGAAAAAAATCCTTATGATTTAAGAACAGTCAGTCCTCTCCTTGCCTCTTGCAGGAACATATTCCTCTGTTTGTTAATTCCACTGAACACCAGAAGCACGGTCAGACAAAGTGGGGTGAATTTTTATTGACAGAGATAAACCTTTCCTTTGGGTGCAAATGATTATTATAAAATGCAATGCCCACCCTCTCTCCCCAAACAACCTCACCACCATCAAATCACCAGACAATGCAGTTCATGGAGTCTCAGAATCTTGTTTACTTTATCCAGGGGATTGCACTTTGTTACTTACATTCTATACCAATTGATGGGAAAGATGGGTATTGTTATTTAGTTTTTGGATTATGATCACAAACTACAGGCCCCAGTCAGAGACCAGCTGGATTAGTGTGTACACATACACACAATCAAAAAGTGATTCCTTGCCCCAGAAAGCTTGTGGTCCAAGTAATTGTTTATTTCTATCAACTCTTATCCCCATACTCCTGAAGACACAGCTCCTAACACCATGGTGGGGTCTTGGGAGATGGAGCAGCTTCAGGGTGTGAAGAAGACCACCATCAAAAGCATAGTAGACTGTAATGCTTTGCTGCAGTTTGGAGTAGTGGAACATGTACAGGGTCAGAAAGCTATCAGCAACTCCACAGTATCCCTTCAGCCTGTGATCTTTCAGGCCACGGCTCCTAACAGAGCCTATCTGAGGCCTTAACTACATTAGCAAGTTGCACTGGTTGAACGAAAAGTGTGATTTTAACCCAACTTAGGCTATGTCTACATGGCCCTTCAGTTTGGACTAACGGGGTGTGAATAGCAATGTGCACTGAAGCACTGTGCTGTAACTCCCCCATGTGGACACAGCAGATGTGAACTGAAAAGTCCTGAGTTCACAAGACTACATTAGTGCGAACTCAGGACCTTTAAGTTTGTGCCTGCAGCATCCACACAGGGGAGGCACAGTGCAACACTTTGATTCCCACTACTATTCATCTGAACTGGGGCGGGGGGGGGCGCGAAATGTAGACATGCCCCTAATTAACCTGGTGCAACACTCCATTTGGGCACTCTTATTTTGGTTTAAGAGTGGCGTATTTCAGTTTAGTGTAAATCGTTTCCCGACTTCAGATAAGCCCAAATAAGAGTCTCCAAACACAGACCTTTTGCACCAATTTAATTAAATTGGTTTTAAAACTTTAGTTATATTGGTGCTACTTTTTCATGTAGCCAAGCTCTGAATTCCCTATTTAGGAGCTGGTAACACACCAAAATCTATTTTATGAGAAACTACAGAAATAAGCTTCAGGCCACAGAGAGAAGGATTAATTTGCCAGTAATGAAACCGACATGCCGGGAAAATGTAAAATCAATCTTGCATTTAAAAGCAGAACAACAGTGGCTACACTTCCATATTTTTTCTCTCGCGCGCACTCTCTTCCATTCTTCCCACAGTGAGCTTGTTACCACGCAGCACATATTATGGACATTACCCACAAATCTCTGCTCTGTTTAAATTTAAAAAAGAAACAGTGTTTTTAATCAATCTATTTGCACTGCTCTGTCACAACTCACAAAAGCATTTTGATTTCTTTTCATTGCTCTCAAGGGAACTGAATGCAGATGACTAAAAAAATTAAAGGAAGACTAGAGAGGCCTAAAGAGTTAACAAGCCCCTGCCAATCTAAGGCAATGGTAAAAATAAAATAAAATAAAAAGGAATCAGAATTGATCCAAGTCTCAATTATCTGTCACATTCTGATCTGGTGATTTCTACCCTATCACAGCTGACTGCCAGATAATTGTGTAGTAATGCTGACTATTTTGTTCTTTAAAGAACAGGTTGGTCCTTCTGCTCCATTCCTCAGGCCACATAGCACTCTTGACACCTTCACAGTTGCACCCTAGGATGTAAATGCCAATATCCTGAATGCTGCTCTGAGTGATCACTGGAAATTCCCATCTCATCCCATCTTCCTTTGGAACCTGAACATTCAGATCTGGCGTTTTAGTTCAACTCTTGATTTAAAAGTGGGGCTATTTAGTGCTTTGCTTCATGTGGCATCACAGCCATAAAGAACTCCATAGCTCAGATCTAGTGAGAGTTGATTTTATTTATTTATTTTTTAATAAGTTCCTGATTCTTTCCTTATGGGAGTTTTGCCATTGACTTCAGTGGGTGCAGAAGTAGGCCATACCTTAGGAAAAGGCTAGGTACAAATATTATTTAACACTTCTGTTTAGTTTTCCATCTATTAATCTGTAAGCACTTTACACAGAAGCACGTGTATCTTTATCTCCACTGCATGGAGAGAGGAAGTGACTTGCCCCAGGTCACCCAGCAAGCCGAAAGCAAGGTTGGAAATAGAACATTGGTCTTCTTACTGCTAGGCCCCTGACGTAACCACAGGACCACCCACTGTTACGCAGGTCAGGAATGCATAACCATCCCATCCTACCGTACCCAGTTTACAGCATCAGCATTACCCACTCTAATATTTGAATTACTCCAGGTATATGCTCTACAAACCAGTCCTACAACAGGCACCCCCAGCTCTGTGCTCTCTGTTCCATATCCTCCAGGTCTGCTAGTGTACTGGATTCTTGCTCTTAGAGTTTTGAGTAACTTTCATGCTCTCCCAAATTGGTGAGATGCTTTTCCCTTCCAGCCAGGGCACTGAACTCCCCCTAGGATCCACAATGACGGCACCTGTGACATGTTAATGTTAAACTGTAAACTCTTTAAAGTTTATTAAAGACTTAATAGTAAAAGGGAAAAAAAGATAGGGACTATTTGCAACATATTACCTGTGAGTTTGGTTCAAAAGGGAAACATCCACACAGCTCAGGAGTGTCTACATCTGGGATTTTGCTTCATAACCTTCTTTAACTGAAATCCTGTAGTTTTCGCTACCAACTTTAAAAATGAGTGTCCCTACCTACCTGCTTCTTATGGTGCCTATCACCACAGTAACTCACCCTGTGATTATCAAAGGAATTAGACAGCCTACTTCCAATGAAAATCACTGAGGTTTGGATGCCTAACTCCCTTTGGCTGCTTTAACAATCGCAGCCTAAGAATCTATTCTCAGCAATGTTGGGAAAGGAAATAGAAAACTATGGGGCTGTTCGAAATAGCAGATGCTTTTAGAGATATGTCTTCACTGCAACTAACCACCCAAGGCTGGCCTGCATCAGATGACGTGGGCTCATGGGGCTCAGGCTGTGGGGCTACAAAATTGCAATGTAGATGTTTGGGCTTGGGGTGGAGCCTGTATTCTGGGACCCTCCCCTCTTGCAGGGTCCTAGAGCCCCCAGGCTTCAGCCCAAGCCCAGATGTCTACTTTGCGGTTTTGTAGCCCTGCAGCCTGAACCTTGTGAGCCTGAGTCAGCTGATACAGGCCAGCCACGGGTGTTTGATTGGAGTGTAGACATACTCTAAGTGTTACCAGGTGCTCTATGAACAGGAGGATGAGGAGGTACCAGGCTGGATGCACTGCAAGGCAAGGATGGGGAGATGACCACTTGTTCCCATTTGATACCTCTCACTTTGGTAAAAGCAACAAGGCAAATGGACAGAGGGGTAGGAGCAACAGAAACATGACACAGCATTTCTTCACTTTTTGTGGTCTAACTGCCCTATCTGGGCCTCCAAGCACACAATGCCAGGCAGCTGTGAAGAAGAGAAGGACACACTTGAGAAAGTTCAGACCCTGGGTTTTGTTTGAACAAACATCTGAGCCACTGTGTAAGGGACACTGGGTTCCGCTGTTCTCCAACCAGCTGATCCATCCCTATCATTGATGCATAA
The DNA here is from genome assembly GCF_965140235.1 of Caretta caretta. Lineage (NCBI taxonomy): Eukaryota > Metazoa > Chordata > Testudines > Cheloniidae > Caretta > Caretta caretta. Next base: position 203,248,986 of record NC_134206.1, read on the forward strand.
AACTCTGGGATTTTCTAGTTAAACAAATTAAAGTATCATTGGAGCAGATTTTTTTTTTTTGATGTAGAGCCCTGGACTGCAGAAGTCCCTACTGGCAATCAGGCTGAGGATGAGCCTTGCACACTGCAAAACTCATCTTGTCACATAGCCTTTCCTCATCAACTGGAGCTGAAGCAAGCCCTGCCTGTGTTCACCGGGGAGACAAAAACCAACAGTTAACACAGGGGAATGGGGAGAGCCGAGATCCTGCCTTCATCGTGAGTGTTAACCACATGATAATGTAATCGAGTCAGATACTATGATGCTGGAATTTTAGAAATGCAGGATCTCCAGTGGGTTAAGGCAAGTTACAGATCTAATTCCAGATGAGTTTGCTAACAACTTTGCAGATGCTCAGATGAATTACTTACGTAAAGAAGTTCATGGCTTTATGGTAGGAACCTTATTCACACCAAGAAGCTATTCTTTTAAGAGAGCTGTTCTCCAAATGGGAGTTAGTTTCAGTGGGCCCAGTTATTATATGAAATATGCTGCAATGCATTCAGCTACATGGTATATAAGGTTCATGATTTAAGATAGTTGACTATGTAATTATCTCTGCTCAGAGGGGAGAATTCACAAGTGGTGTGTCTGCTCCACCTGGGCAACTTTACTCCTATGATTATCTGTGTAAAGATTACTTCTGTCCACAGGGTCCTGATTTCCTGACACTGGATATTCTCAGCATGATGCATCTCACTGACTAAAGATTGATATATTTACTAAAGACAGGTGCATTACCATTAAAGTCTATTTTGGGAAGGTATTACATTTATGAACAGCATGACTCCATCTTTCCAAACCCACCTAGTCTAAGGATTTCATCAGCACAGCATACCATCACCCTTTGCATCAGGAACTCCATTCCAACTCCTTTTTAAAACCTGGCTACAGCCAGGAGAGTGACTCTGTAAAAATGACATTGTGGGGGCCCATGTATATTCTCCTGGTGATTCCACAGCAGATTTACTCATTTTTCAAGACAAAGGATGCTTTTTCCAAAGCCAGCAACACACATCTCCCCTTGTGATCTGAGAATTCAGCTGGTTCTTTGTGCCTCATGCATCATCCCCAGCAATGAAGATTTTGCCATTGGAATTTAGCTGACAACTCTATTGATAATGCACAAGACAAAACAGAATCTACCTCACTCCCTCATCACTCTAGTGACACTGCAGGGCTAACGGAGATACAAACATGTGTTGGTATCAGTAAAAAAAGGAGACAAGGATTCAAAGACACAAAGGGGTGTGTGTCACTGTGTGTGTGCGCACGCACAAGAGGTAGAGAGAGAAAATGCCTGTGTGAACCATGGTTCGTTTGATCTTAAACGGAGACCAGATTAACCAATACAGTATTTTGGAATGTCCTGAAAAATGGAACTTCTCTCAATTCCTGTAATCAGAGACAGACTCTTCCCAATGGCTTTTTTAATCTTGCCTCCTGAAATATCTTGATTCATCAATGACTCACTTCTGAGCCCCCTTAGTCCACCATGGCCTGATCCCTACAGCCTTTATCTACCCCTGTGTGCAAGTGACGTAAGACAGCAGATGAAGGTAGTTGGGAGCTTGCCCTCTGCTCCAGGAGCAGTAGACGGTTTGGAATCCCCTCCTTCCTGGATAATGGAAGATTCGGGGGGGGGGGGGGGAAGAGAAAAGAAGACTTCAATAGCTCCAGCTTCTTCTTCTGTAGATCTACAGCGAGGCAGATCAAAATCTGTTCTAATCTGAAGTACCAAAGGCATCAGGGTTTGAACAAGAGAAAAAAAGGCTCTTCAGCATATTGACACATTAAATCTTTTGAAATCCATACAGTATTCTTCTCTCCTGCTGCCCTTCATTTCACAACACAGAGCTATCATTCCGTAGGTATAAAAACACCTGCTCACTTTTCCATTCATGAGCCACGCTTGCACCAATTTTGATGCCCACCGTTTGAGGGGAGAGTTCCCCTTCGAGGGTTTCTGCTCTCTGAGCTAGGTTATAAATTGATACTGAGACGACCACTGCATCTGACACACAGAACGGGCAAGAGTTTTCCAATGCGAAGTCTCAGAAGGTAGGGGGGATGCATGGGGGGGGGGCACTCCCTTAAGATTTCCCAACTGCAAGATGACATCTCTGCCTGTACTGCTGCCTGATGAAGCAACGGCAGTGTGCACGCAAGGCTGAGTTCCTTGCGCTGCAGGTGAGAACACCAGGGGCCACAGTCATCCGAGATGTAAATTGGCTGCTTATAGTGAAGCCAGAAAAAGGTGAACGTGAGATGTTGACTTCACTGGAGTGATACCAGGGATGAATATCACAGAGCCATCCATCACGAGCTCCCTGTTAGTGCTGTGGGAGAGGCGTGCACTTCCTGTGCTATCCCTCTTCTCTGAATCGACATGGGATCTCCAGCTTCTATTGCTGTCAACTGGGGCACTTTCAACAGCATTAAAATAATGGCACAACACAACATTTAAGAGAAAAAAAGACAACCCACCTAAACGTGAAGGAGCCACGTTCTGCACTCCGTTACCCCGGTGTCAATCCAGAATGGCCTGTGGAGCCATTCCAGATTCATGCTGAAGTAACAGATCAGAATTTGGTATTTGAGTGTTGCTCATTGCCTTGCTGCTGATCACAAAACTCTTCCAAGGACTTATGCTGGAGCTCTGTGTGCTTCGCCTGGATATGAAGTTTATATGTACCCAGGAAGGTCCGCAGTACACAGCCTCACCACCACTTTCTCTTTCCCAGTGGACAGCAATCTACATGGTTATATTTGCATTTCCTTTGGGTTTTGTTTGTTTGTTAAAGCATTTTGGAGCCCATGAAAGCGAGGGACAGAAAATACAGGATGGAATGGACTGGACAGCTTGCACAGCTGTCCTTACCCAGCTCTGCCAATGCTTCTCACTTCCGACCTATAGCACTCCCTGCTATCTCAGTCCTGGCCCCGGAGGATATGTCTACCCAGCCCGTGGCAGTGAGTCTCAGAGCCTAGGCTGACAGACTGGGGCTCACGCTATGGCACTAAAAAGAACTGGGGAGATGTTACGGCTCAGTCCGGAGCTCACGCTCTATAGCCCACAACCCCTCCCTAGGCTTCAGAGCCCGAGCCCTAAAATCTGCACAGCTATTTTGAGTGGTGTAGCGTGAGCACAAGTCTGTAGAACAAGGCTCTGAGGCTCGCTGCTGTGGGCTGCTGCTTGCTTTGTAGCTGTACCCTTACCCCGTTCTGCCAATACACCTGACTCCTCACACACAGCACTCCCTGTTACTCCAGGCCTGGGCTCCCCACACACCTTTGCCAGTGTCCCTGAATCCTGCCCAACAGCACCCTTGCTATTCTAGAACTAACCTCTCTTTAGCAGAGCCAAGCATTGGTATTGATCTGGGTGCTGGTCTTGTGATGGAGAGCACTGAGAGGAAGCCTGCTCCAACAGTGCAGTGCTGAAGCAGGAAGGGAATGATTTTTTTCCCCTTAAAAGACCAACTTTAAAGCTTATTCTTCAGTGGTGATTTGACCCGGGGTATAACACTAAGGGTTTGCTTGTACCAGTTAGCCACAGCTCAGGGTAATGGGCAAGGTGCAGCTGCACCACTGCAAGAGAAGCTGGGGGAGGGACTCTCCTGTGCAGACCCACCTCTTCTAAGATGATATACACTGCGCCCGTGGTGTGTCCAGCCTGCCCCACAAGCTGACAGAGGCGGGATCCCCACCTTCTTTGGGCTGCTGTTCACTCCCAGGAGTGCACTGAGGGAAGAAACGCTATAGTCCCTTGAATGTAGGGACTGCAATTGTGACTGGCACATGCGTGAGGGAAAGGTTCCTCTCACCACATCCTGTGCACCTACATAAGGGCTGGGAACAATCTGGCGTCAATGCAGTAATATAGAAGCCCTCTTCTCCCACCCCACCCCAGGCACACAGGGACTTCTTTTCCAGTCTGAATTTCTAGTTAACAGCCCGAGGCATCTATAGCTACTGCATCTCCCCCCATCCCCGCTTACTGGCATACCTCAGCCAGCATAACATCATTCACAGGGAATGATTAGAGGAACAGAGAGACCATATGAGGCTGGCAGAAAGGGTTGCCTGAGAGGAGTGTAAGAGATGAGCAGACAGGAGAGTGGGAGGTAGAGAATGAGTGCAAAGAAAGAATGAAGACATGAGAGCAAGGGCAGAAAGAGACACAGAGCTGCACTAAGATGAGATGCAGTAGCTAGGAGGAGAGATGCAATAACAGAAGAGCTCACAGACATAGGATGCTGGAAGGGGGCGCTCGTCCCCCACATGAAAGCTGATCAGCTCTTGGCACTTGTGCTTCAGACAGAGCTTGCTGCTAGCTGCCTCCTCCCGATATTCCCTTCTCTGCCAGCTGCCACATTAAAACGCAGCCCTCCGCTGCATCAGGCCTTGGGCCCATAAATATTTCCTGCTTGGGCTGTCACCCACGCTGCTCCAAAAGCTTTTGCCAGTGCCCCTTCCTCCACTGGAGGCTGCTGGAGAGTTCGGGGCTGGAAAGCAAGCACTATTGAAGTTGTAAATACCACCATTTCTGGCACCCCAGGTGGCGGGAGAACAATCAGCTCAGAAGGAGTGGGAGGCCCATTTTGTTTTGTTATTTAATTGGATGCTACAAGACAATAACAGGCTGCTGCATGGCTGTGGTAAGAGTGTCTCCTGTTAATAGCTATTTCCCATCACTTCGGAAGATGACAACTGTATCTCAGCTCAGAGGAGTTTTTTCTGACAAGATTCAAGAGTCTGCTGAGGGCCTGCTATCTTGGCACACAGGAATTACCATGCTGGGCCCATCAAGTCCTGTATCCTGCCTCCAGAAGGGGTCAGTGACTGATGCTTCAGCAGAAGGTGAAAATTCCCTATAATGCACTTGGGTCAATTGAGAAATGCAGTTCGTGGGGATTATGGGGGAGGGAGTGAATCTTTCCTGATCACATTGCTACTCAAAATCAAATAGCTGATGTCCTGATGACTCAGATGGCTCAGGGATGAGATTAGCACAAATGCTTTGAGAGATTAGCCATCAAGTGTTTGCCATCTTAAAAGCACTTTTCAAACATTTACCAGTTAATTCCCATAACACTCCTGTGGGGTAGGTCAGTATTATCCCCATTTTCCAGATGGGGAAACTGAGGCACAGAGCTGGCATGTGACTTGCCCCAGATTCGCACAGCTAGTCAGTGTCAGGGTTAAATTTTTCTGGCTCAGAACACTTTTACTCCAAGAGAACAGTCCTGTCACAAATGTGATTCCAAAGAGGCCCAGGAGTGGGCAATGAAAGAAGAGGATCCAGAAAGTGAACTGATAACATTCAGAACAGTTACCTCTTTAAAGCTGCCTTTAGCCAAGGTTCACTGGTGCAGCTGGGTGTAGCGGCAGAAAGTCGATTTACTAGATGCTTATCCCGCCCACCCTGGGGCTGAAAGGCTGTCTGCGCCAAAACCAAAACCGTGTGGGGCTCTGGCTGAAATATCTAGGACACAGCAGGGGGCTGACAGGGAGGTGGACGGAGGAATGATGTGGAGGCAATGGGGTGTGAGAGTTGTGTTTGACCTGCAATATAGCTAACAACAAAATCAATCTACCAGCTGTAGCTATCTAGTCCTCCATCCCCGCTATCTGTCCATCTTTTCACTGTAGCAACCTATTATTTCTTCGTCCATCCTCTGTACCTATCTGACTATCTTCCTTGCTTTATCTATTCCTTTGTCCCTCTAGTGTATCTATCTCTCCATCTTTCTATATCTTTTTTCTCCTCCATCCCCTTACTGTATTTATTTGTGTTTCCATTTTATCTGTTGCTTCACTCTTCTATTGTATCTTTCTGTCCATCTTTCAAAAGTGTCCACTATCTCTCTGTCCCTCTATGATATTGATCATTTCCACCAACTTGTATTGATCTCTCCCTCCGTCCCTCTATTGTAGTATTTAGCTACCTGCAGTATCTATTTATCAATCTACCATAAAGTAAGTGTCTGCAGTTTGTTGGCCTGCCTCTTTCTTCCCATCTGTATGTGAAATAATGAGAAGGTTGCCTTATTATGTGGGGAGGGGTGTGCTAGTGAACAAGCTGCCCTGAGTTCTCAGCCGGGGAAGTTCTCATCTTCTCCCCACACCAGCTGTGGCCTCATTTATCTGAGGATGCAGCTGCTTTTAGTGTATATTATTAAAGAGCATAAGAAACCACCCGGCCTGCAAAAGGCGAGGCAGAGAAACCATTAAGAACAGAAGGGCTCTGCTAATGATTACCTGAGACTTGCCTGGGGCTTGCAGCTAGGAAGCAGGTTTATGATTCCATCCCATGGCTCACAGTGTCCTACATGGGGATTTTTCAAATATTTTCCTGCTTTTGGACATTCAGAGGAAAATAAAACATTAAGTCAATGGTTTAACAAGGACAGGGGTTCTCAAACTTCATTGCAGCTCGACTCTCTTCTGACAACAAAAATTACTACATGATGCCAGAACGGGGGATCAAAGCCTGAGATTGCCCCATGCCCCATTGCCCTGGGCGGGCGGGTGTGTGTGTGTGCGCCAAGCCAAAGCCCAAGGGCTTCAGCTCCACTGCCCAGGGCTGATGCTGAAGCCTGGGATTTGGCCCTGAGCGGTGTGGCTCGGTCTTCAGCCCCAAGCCCCAGCAAGTCTATCATAAGCCCTCGCGACCTCATTAAAACAGGGTTGCAACCCAATTTGGGGTCCCAACCCACAGTTTGAGAACCGCTGAACCAGGACATTAAAAAAAAAGTGTTCAGTGCCAGTATTAAATCCCTCGGCACCTGCTGCCTCCCATGTAACTCTGCAGTCCCATTACTTCAGCTGATTGTTTAATGCCAGCCCCGTCTGCTATATTCCTGTAGCCTTGTCCTAGCTCCTGCATTTCTACCTTACTGCCTTCTCCGTCCTGCACGCAGGCTTTGTCCCTGTTCCTGGATCCTCTCCCAACAGCACATTCCTTCTTCATGTTATTTCCAACATTCTTCCCATCTATCAAAGTGGTGCCCGGCAATGTAACCGAGCATCCACTTCAACCCTCACCCATACCTTTGGGGCCATGGCAGCCTCATTTAACCCTTGATGCATGTTAAGGTGCATCTTCCAAGAGGAAAAGCAGATGACGTCCTAAAACCCAGTGGCAGCTCAGCAGTTTGACCAGACAAAATCTTAGATATTAGTCTAATTTTTTTTTGTTTAGTTCCCACCCATTAAAATTTGCCTGAAAGATCATGACAAGCTTTATTTATCTTATTAAGTACACTACATTAACCTTGCAAGTGTGCTAATGGGCAAAAAGTGCTATCTCAACAACATATTACAATAGGAAATTAACCATGTTCATCAGAGAGAGATTTTAATTATTATTCTTTCTTAAAAGCACCGCGTAATGCAACAATGCCCCTTTCCTCACAGGGCAGCAGATGAAGAGGAGGACATGTGCCTATTTCCTCATGGCTGTTCCTAGAGAGGCAGAGTTGGTTTTCCTCCCTGAGAAGTGGGGTTTCTCTCGCCATCAGATGAATGAATGAATAGGCAGAAATTGTAACTGGCAGAGAGAATTGTTAAGAGCCATATACCAAACACTGGGGTATCACTCCAGTGGTAGATGGTCTGAGTCACGTGAGCCCGGGTGCCGCACACAGAGAAAGCAGTGCAAACGAAAAGGAAGTGTGGTAGATGAAAATCTTGCTGAAACTGCACCCCAGGGTTCCCCTCCCAGAGTATATTTAAAAACATGCCTGGAAAGTCTCATGGAAAGTTATCCCAAAATCTCCTTCTGGGGGACAACAGGAGTATGCGAAAGTCCTGTGTCAGCCTCTGTTCACAATGGTGAATATGATCATGATAGTGGGATGTGCTCTTACGTTTTCTGACCTCTGTGGCAGGCTGGTGGCTGAGGGTCTAGGTAGTGCCAGGCTCATCTGGTTATATCATGGCTCTTGTGCTGCACAGGTGCTGGGCCACCTCCTGATTCATGCACAGACTGTGTACAGTCATTCTCTGCTTGACGGTGCTGTGGTGATGGGTCACATGGTTTGTGGTGGGTGGCTGATCTGAGTGATGAGCCCACAATGTCTCCACAGCAGTCAGCAGGCATTGCTGATACACAGCCCCTATCACTGTGACTTGCTTTCCATGTGAGGCTAGTTATTCCTTTCACATTGTTAGAGGCTTGGTGCATTGTGTGTCACCATGCTTGTGACTATTCTGTGCTGCACTGTGCAACCAGCTACTCAAGCATCAACTAGATGCTTGCTGAATGCATGACCTCTCCTCCTATGACCTTCCTAGGAGCAGGAATAGGACATCCAGGAAAGCTCTGGGCATGGTATATGCAGTGGACTGGACTGCAGTGGGCTCTACAGACATACAGGATCACAGGGTGATTCCCCTGTATGTGACGATCACACACATCGTGATAAAATGCCATGGATGGTTTGCCTTGCCCTCCATCACAGAGTCTCCACGTATTTCTGCTATGGAGCACCTCATTGCTAAACACAGCCTACTCTCTCATTTTACTGCCATTGCCCCTACCCATTCGAGCTCCACCTGTCAGCCACCATCTCTGTTGCCTTACCTAGGCTACAGCAGCACTTGCACTGGCTGCCAGCACCAATTGGTGCAGCGGTTGCCTCTCTGTGCTGTCTAGTTTAGGGAGGGTTGCACCCCTGCCCCCCCCCCTTGTTTTATGGGTGTCTAATGAGGCATTTATGCTGCACTCATCCATTTGTTGAACACTGGTTGGCTCCACACAAGCCAGTATGAGCTTAGCTGTAGCAGGCAGTATAGTTGCACTTGACTGCGTGCCACAATTTTGTCACATTTTTGTTGTGTGGCATCGGTATTGTACTATCTGTGATGATGGGTCTCACAGACTTTTACAGCTTGCTAATGTATTGCTGTCAGATGAAGTTTAGGAGATAAGGCCAATGAACTGGAGCCAATCCAGTCTTACCAGGCATCTTCTGGGAAACCTTTAAGACCCTTTATTCTGTTGGTAAATTCTTAAGTGGGGAGATTTAGCCCATTTTCCAATGTCTTTTGGAAGTCTGTCCCTGATAAAAACCCTATCATCCAAGCAGGGCAGAGGTTAGGGAGCTTATCCTATGCCACTGTGAAGATGGTGTCAAAGGAGGATAAGCAAAGGAAATCAAATGTTCAGAGATTTATCCAGACACAGAGAAATGGATGATGTTATCCAATATGACAATATATTTTCTTTCACTAGCACAAATCAGATTCCATCAGTCAAACAATGCTCTTTCAGAACATGATAGCCTTTTTGATCAGTGTGCGTGTGCAGTGCTGCAGAAGTTTTGTGGTTTTATTTTCTCTGTTGTTGCCACTCTTAGACCATCTTCCTGTTGGGAGAGACAGAGACAGCAGTAATCGTGAGCAATGCCAGAGACTGCTCTCTTCCTGTACTTTGTGCTAGCAGATGGTGAACTGGAGTAGAGATCTATGATCTTGCCACAGTCAAGCAAGAAATGCACTGTTCCCTATAGCACCTCCTGCTGGGTAAGGCTGGGGCAGTCCTGAGATTTCTCACAGCCAGAATCCAGGCATTATTCCTTACAGAGCCTGCTCTGGACAAGACTGGGATTGCAGTCCATGTGAGCTCCACTTTGGCCAGTGTTACGCACTGTGGTAAGTAGGGCCACGCACCTCCAAAAGCTCCACCTCTATCAAGGATGTGAACAGAGTGGCTGCTCTATGATAGCCAGGTGCAGGATGCCTTAGACCTCAGCTTAGTCCTCAGCATTCTTCAAAGAGACAGGACAATAGACTGTCAGCTCTTCCTTCAGAGAAGTAGGGGGCAGAGGCTGTTTGTAAACAGGAATCACTCAAACACATCTCTCTTGTAATCTGAAAATGTCACAGCCCACTCCTCTGCTGACTATTTATTCTGCTTTCTTCACACGCCTGAACTTTCACTTGGCCCTGGGGCAGCGGTAAAGGAGCTGGTGACCTATCAGCCACCTTGCTGCTGAACAGCGACAGCGTAGTGTAGAGGTGAGGAAAAGAGGGCCATGCCTGTGAAGAATACAGCCTTGGCACCAGCCCCAACTCTAGGGGCTCTTGTGCCTCTGTCTAAAACAGTATCTGTTAAACTACCGAAAAGAAAAGGAGTACTTGTGGCACCTTAGAGACTAACCAATTTATTTGAGCAGTGCCCCCCTCCTTGTACTGGCCTTGGTGAGTTCCTGGATGGAACGTAAATGTCATTTCCTCCCTCCCTAGCCACATCTGCTGCTCAGCGCGCTCCATTATGCGGTCTGAGCACACTAAGCAGACGATGGGCTTGGAGATGCTGTTTCATCAATGGATGTGTGACTCTAACAGATGGGCTCCTATGAAGGGGGATTTTGGCATGACCCTGCATGCCTGGGACCGAGATTAAAAATGGTGATAATACATGAGTTTATTCACATGCACAGCCATCATGAGAGACACCTTCCTGCACCACAGAGAAACGCTGAGGTCAAAGGTAACACTTTTTTTTCTGGATATGGCTCCTTCATACCCAGAGGAACTTGCCAGCATTTCAGCCACCATGGAAGAGGGAGAAATGGTGGTGGTGGAGCTGCCGGCATTTCCCCTTCTTCGCAAGCTAGTGAAGGTCACCCATGGACATCTGCCTGACTACATTCATTTCACGTGATTGGGCACAGATCACAGCCATATGTATCTGTGTCTGCTCAGGACATTTGGTGTTAAATATTAATGGCTGCAGTGAGTGTGCAGGATCCTGATATGGGCACTATCATGTCATCATGAGCAGAGTTTAACAGAGGGAAAAGTGAAGGATAGTTCATCCCCTTTAAGATGCAAAGCTACTTAGTAGTAGTTATGGAGAGCAGGAGACTGAAACCGGGATGTGGGAGAGAAGCACACACACAATGGAGTGGACCCTCAAACTGACTGCTAACTGTGCGGGGACAGATTCTGCTCTCACCCATGCACCCTCATGGAAGGTATTGGGCAGGTGTATGTGAAAGGACAATTTGACTCAAAGTCTGGTAACTGAGCAGAGAGGTGCACCAAGAGAAAGCAAGCAAGTGAAAGAGGCAGCACTAATATGGGGAGGGAAGTGGGGGGGAGGGGAGGGGGGAGAGAAGCAAAATGGGGAGCCAGGAGGCTGAGCAGTGTGGCTGACTTGTTCCTCTGCAGCCTGCATTGTCTTCCCATTCATTTCTGGGTGCAGTTCAAGGGATCAGCTTTGACCTTTGCACTCGTTATTAGTATGGATCCTTGGTAGCTTAGGGACTGCCTCTCCCCTTGTACTCTTACTCCATGGATGAGATCAACCAGCAGCAGCCACTAGATCTGCAGGCGAGGGCAGGCTCCTCACTGGTCCTGATAGATCACTACCTGGTTGACTTTTAGGGCACACTGGAAAGCCTATTCACTTAGGCTGTTGCTCAGTCGGAGAGCTCACTTCTTCCTTTGGAGTTTAGTGGTGATCACTTTATTTCAGTCTGGGTTGATGACAATAAGTGGGTTTATATCTTTAATGTATCTGCCGATTCTAGCTTTTTCTAAGGTCCCTGCCACGGTAGTGGTAACTTAACATCCCTGTGTGTTGCCCTAGAGATCTGGAGCTATATGCAGTTATTGTGTTCTATGGAAACTGATTAGAATAAACAAGACTGTCTGAAGCCCACCTCCCCAGTTCCACCCAGCTCCTTCATCCCTGGCTCTGGCTTGGAACATCTCGGCTAATGGCCCGAAAGGTGGGGTGGGGGCTACTAGGAAAAAGTGTGGGGAAAACTCCATCAAGATCTACTGGCTCAACTATTCAATTCAAAGAGGGAGGCCAGGAAGCTTCCTAAAGGAGACCTGCATAATAACCCCAGAATGACTGTGAACAAGGGAAAGGAGCGTGACAGGAGCTGGAGCGTGATCTTGGAACAGCACAAGAGAAGCGGGAAAGAATTTGATGAATAAAATATTAAGTCATCCATTTTTTATGTGGAAGCATGGAATGCTGTGGATTGCTGTTTCCTGTTTGTTTAACATGCTAACTGGCCTGGTTCCCCTGTGAGATTCTCCCCCACCCCTGCTTGCAATAATTATGTCAGGCACTTGACTGCATGCAGCAGCAGTTAGGCTGGGTGAGGGAGAGAAGGGAGAAAGAGGAGGAGGAGGGGAGATGGAGGATGGAGAAAGCCAGGCAGAAGACCCTCTCCAACAACAACACTTACATGCAGGGCCATCCAGAGGCTCCGTGGCAAGGATCTAGGGACTGGGGGTGGGGTGCAGGTGGAAACCACGGGCCTCTGCCTTCTGTGTGATAAAGAGAAACCCCAGACAGACAGGAAGAGACAGACAGACAGCTGGAAATGAACCACAAAAGAGCTGCAATTGATGCCTCCATAGTCTATGGGGAGAGGAGTTGCCAGGTGAAGTGTTTAATGGTTGGGCTGCTGCTGGTCCTTGTTAGGAACAGTCTGCTCTGTTGTCATCTATCTATCAATCTTCTTAGCTCCCTTCGCTACAGACTCTGGGAAATGATTTCAAGCATCCTACTTTATTGCTAGTTGATTGGACACTTATCTAGCTGTTCCTCTTCGTTTTAGACACATACTGTAACTCTACACTGGCTTTTATATTGTCTTCCATCTATCTTAGACATTTCAATAGTGCCCATTACTGTAAGACGTGCGCATTGAGAGACAGCCCGTTTCACTATTACATTCCCTCCATACCCTTAACCACCAAGGGGACAGACAAATCCCTAAATCTGGAGAGACACACTTATCTGCACAGTGCAGAATTACTTCCTTCAAAATATTTAGGAGTGTTTTATCTTCCTCAAAGGGAAGGGTTGAGTATGGCCAGACGGCCCAGGGCTGTGCTGTGCAACCTGTTTGTTTGCACCTCCCTGCTGACCTAGAGAGCTGCATGCTATGTCCCTGCACCTGAATGCTATTGTCCGCTAATGCACCTCAGTTCTCTGTCACCCTCCGGATTGGAAATTGCCCATCACACAGCATAATTTGGTGACACAGGGGCCAGAGTTTCAGAAGAGCTTGGTTCCCATTTAGGCAGTTAAATGAGGACCATATTTTCAGTAGTGCTCAGCACACAACAGCACTAACACAGCTGCTACTCTCACTCACAGCTAGATTTTTCAGAATAGCTCAACGCATTGTCTGCTGAAAATCCGGCTACTTCTTTGGTGCTGTGATGGGGCATCCACCCCACACAGGGTTGTAAGGGGTTAAGGTGGCCAGGCAGGCCAATTAACTCCACCAGGTGCACCTGGAGGAGGAGCCAGGGAGCAAGGACTAATTAGAAGTAGGTTCAGCTGGGGAGGAACAGGTGGGGCCAGGAGAAGGCTGGGAGCAGAGAGCAGCAAGAGGACTACAGCTATTCTCTGAGTGGATGCTGGCAAACAGGGGGACAGATGTGTAGGAAGAAGCCCAGGGAAACAGCAGCAAAGGGTCAGACTGTGCAAAGACCCTGGCTACTTGTTATAGGGTCCCTGGGCTGGAAGCCAGTATAGAGGCTGGGCCTGGATTCACCTACCAGCCAGGAAGGAGTGGTAAGGGTGTTGGAGACACCAGCCAGCTAGCAGGTCTGGAAAGACTGTGAATTCCCCATAAAGGGAGGACTTTAGTGAGCTGGACGGAGGGCCCAGCCACAGAGAAGAAGAAGCTGCAAACCCGGACGTGAGTGGGGCAGCACAGCATGACAGGACAGGGCAAGATATCACCGGAGGAAGAGCGGAAGCCTGGCAGAGGCACTACTGGGGGTGAGTGAACCCCATGACAGGTGCCCAGATGGCAACTGAGCCCTTTTGAAGGTTCTGACCCTAGTGATCGAGCGTCCACTAGAAATTAGGTTGAGAACAAGCAGTTTCTTTCACCTGTCCTAAGAAATTGGATGTGAAACTGTCTCCAGATGAAACTGACTTGGTAGCAATAGCCTGCAGCACCAATGGAGGCCTAGCCCCCGCCCCCAGACAAATACACAAAACCTTTTCCAAGTCAACTACTCATTTACTGTTCTTTTTGAAAATGTATCTCGGTGCCTGTGCCAAAAGCAGCAGTCAACATAAGACCTATATGATAACAAACGTAATGTTAATGACATGGTTACTGTTAACAACTTTTTAATAAGCTCTTTACAGGCAATTGATTTAGTAAAGCAAAACTCTATTTGCAAGCCATTCGGCTCCCAAACAATTGCACAACAGGCAAGAAGCTCTTGAGGAAAGGCTCTAGAGGCCTGGGCCTGATTCCTAGTACTGATCCTCACCTGAAGCTCTTCTGCATGCTTTCATCATCACAATGCTACCATGGTAGCTACTGTCCAGCTCTGCAACACTGAAGAGCAACACCTTGATACTAGCCAATATTGGAGAGATATAATAAATAGAGACAAATAGGGATACACATTTTAACTCCACTGAGTACATCCTGGCTCTAAATTAGTCTCATACTTGGTGTTCAGAAATCAGGGTGATGGGTGCATTAGCAAAACCCATTGGATAGAATGGACAAGAACAGATTGAGCGGTAATGATGGATAGATAGAGCACACTGGGATTTAGGGAGATTAGACAGACAAGGATTGAGGAATGGATGGTCCACCTACTGAATTATTCCTTAAGTGACTGTTAAGAAACAGAGTTATTAGTCTCAAATCTCACCTGCTGAAGAAGAGGAGAAACAAACCAAGAGGAACAGACAGCCCAGCAATAGAGAGCTTCAGGGGCTCAAAACTTACTACAAAAGAGGGAGTATGATCCTCCCATCAGAAAGGGAAAATGTGGGACCACTCTTGGGTCCTTGAATCACTTTGCTGAGAAAGGATGTAGATCATGCAAGTGCAAATTGACTGTCTATTGAGATCTCAGAAGAAACATTGCCCAGAAGTAGCTAACACCTGCAGCCAAGACACTGAGTTGTTTTCATGCTCTGATAACATGCACATTCCAATTTCATATTTCACAAAGCCAGTTAATAATAAGCCAATGCCAAAGCAATGGACCTAAGAAGTCTATGGGTTCTAACATCCTATTTCTGGAGGTGAGACCAACACCTCCAAATGGCAATTTAAAACTGAATCTTCTGGAGGATGCACAAGGGACTAATGAGGGATTGAATCCAGAAAGACTGAAAGATTCTACCCAATGTGGATACATGAACCTCCCACCACAACGCATTTATAGCTAGCCTAGTTAAAGCACATTCTCTGTCATGAGGGGGAATAAGACCCTGATTGTGAACGTGTTCACAAACTCAGAGCAGTATGCCTCTACCCAGAGAGAACAGCAGGTTTGGAACAGTTGTCAGTGTTTTATTAGGTACACTCTATGGGCCAGATTTTGATCTCATAGAAGTGTAAATCCAAAGTAATTCCATTAAAGTTATTCTGGATTTACTGCAGGGTGAGAAGAGAATCTGGCCCCACATCCCTAATCTCCCATGTTATAAATCACAGAGCCATGCAATAAATGAATGCATTATGTATCGGTGGCTATATCACCTATGTTCTGCCCACTAATCTACCCCTGGATTTTATTTTAACATCACAAAACCTGAGCAGTTTCAAACATCCACCTTTAAAAAAAAAATCAGCATGCCAGAGACATATTTCCTCTTTCCTCCACAAAAACCTGGATTTTCCCCCCATGTTCTCCTGGCTCAAGGCCAGGCGAGGCAAGTCTTTGTATTTATGTGTCACAGCTCTAAATTCTGACACCTTATGACTCTGCAGGGCTAAAAATAGAAACTTTATACCTTTGGGAAGGGGAGATCTGCTGCATTCATTTCTAGCCCCAGAGGAGCCCAAGATAATGGACTTTTAAAGCGGTCACAGTTTTATATCTAGAAAGGCTATTCCAGGTCAGTTTTGGAGGATTCCCTCTGAGCCCTGTAAAATTAGACCCATGGTAATGAAGGCACCTGGTCTTATACTTGGAGGCGTGCAAAAATAGGACCAGTCCATTTATTTAAAATGCTTTAACACCAGTTTAGAACACCAGACAAGATCATGTATTTTATGGGAGGGAACACATGGTGGTGGTGTGTAGCATAAAGGTTTTACTGGCATGAGATTGGGTTGCATTTACTCATGAATGGCAAACCCACAAGTGGGTTACCACATGGAGCTCATCCCAAGTAAATGAAACTGATACAACCATTACACCATCCTGTCATGCATGTCATATATCTGAGGTAACTTGATCCTCCACCAGGATGAGCAGGGTGGGGAAGATTCCTCCCTCCAAGGCACAGATTGGCAGCAGAGATGCTTTGTAGCAGCAGCTTCAGCCTAAGGGCTACAGTAGCCTCAGCAACAGTTTGTGCGTGCCCGCGCACCCAGACACACACACACAGACACAGGTGGAGGTGATTGGGCAGGAAGGAACAGAGGATCAACAGTCCTTGTCTCTCCAGCCATGTCCCCAAACAGCAGCTTGATGGGGTCACAGTAGAAGCTCACAAGGAACTGTGCTCCATGTTGCGGAGCGGGTATGGATCCTGTCCTGCTCTTGATATCTGGGCTTGAAAGAGAACAGTAAATTTAAGTTTAAATTCATACCCAAGTCTTTAAAATTGGACCCACACTTATGGGGGTCCGCACACTCTTATGGACCCACACAACTATTATGCAATGCCCTGTGACCCCCATTCATGATGAAATGGGTCTCCAGCTCTTCAAGGGTAGATAAAACTAATCCAGGGCCCAACCCAGCAATCTTTATTCATGCAAAGACTCCACTGAAGTCAACTGGAGTTTGAGAGAGTGACCAGAACAGGAGCTCTGACTAAGAAGGGACAGAAAAAGATCTGTCCATAAGCATACATCTTGATTTTTTATGGTATTTTTTAAGACATCTGCTATTTCTTGCAAAACCTTAATATACACCCAACATGCTCTGCAAATGAAACCATCAGCAATAATCTGGGCAGCTTTGAAATGACAAACTGAGAATGTGATGTGAAAAGGAGAAAGCAAATGAAGGAAATAAACTGTAAGGTGAAAAATCAGCCCAGCAAACAGAATTTAGTCTGTTTTCCGCATTCCCTTGTTGAGCTGCTGCTGTCCAGCTCTGAGTGCCATCATTTTTATCTCCTTCTCTCTCATATAAAAGCCCGACTCCCCTAGTGAGAGTGCAGATGATGATTTGGCATTGTCCAGGACCATTATGCTGTCAGTTCTCAAAGGAAAAAAGGGCTTGTAAAAATCCTGTAGTCACACAAAGGCAGAGCATGCAGTGCAGGACAGTTTGTACCGCAGCCTGCTAATAGCTGTTCTGAACAATGGCTTATATAGAAAGATCCACAGCAGAACATGAAATTCCTCTTCCAGCTTCACCTCTACTTACAATGCCTGTTCCAACTTCAGCTGTACACACGTTACATATTCAATTCCTGTTCCAAACTCTTCTATACAGAAGTATGTGCGTGCCACTCATACACATGGGTCATTGCTGTCCCAGCCCCGCCTCTCCTTCATTACTACACAAGCAATTTCTGTTCCAACACACCCATTCCTATTTCAACCATTTACACACACACACACACACACAATCTCCACTGTTCTCACCAATTCATATCTCACACAACCCACATCCACATCGAGCCTTGGAACAGCCCAGCCTGGCACATCATATGGCTGTTATTTTTGCTTCTGGGAAAGAGGTTGACACTTTTGAAAAGAAAAGGAAAAACCACTCAGGAAGGCTACTTGTTCGGTGCATCTAAGATATGAACATTAGCTCTCTCTTAAAGGGACCAAAAGTCAACACATTTGGGATCACAACAAAACTGAAGTGAGAGTATGCTTCTGCACAAAGAGGAGCCAGTGCATAACCCACTGGTCAGTTTGCCCATTCAATGTCCCTGTGTGCCTGATCCACATAAGAAGTGAGTCTGTTACAGTCCCAGCTACAGAGCCTAGCTCTTTAATTCAAGCTGAAAAGACTCATGCTTTCAGCTCTAGAGATCCGTTTCAATCCCTGATGTCAGCCGTCATTCCTGCAACTCCATTTAATGCTGGAACATGACCCGTTAGCCTTTAAGGCTGCAAGGGGTAGAACAACTGACAAATCATAGAATCATAGAATATCAGGGTTGGAAGGGACCCCAGAAGGTCATCTAGTCCAACCCCCTGCTCGAAGCAGGACCAATTCCCAGTTAAATCATCCCAGCCAGGGCTTTGTCAAGCCTGACCTTAAAAACCTCTAAGGATGGAGATTCTACCACCTCCCTAGGTAACGCATTCCAGTGTTTCACCTCCCTCCTAGTGAAAAAGTTTTTCCTAATATCCAATCTAAACCTCCCCCACTGCAGCTTGAGACCATTACTCCTCGTTCTGTCATCTGCTACCATTGAGAACAGTCTAGAGCCATCCTCTTTGGAACCCCCTTTCAGGTAGTTGAAAGCAGCTATCAAATCCCCCCTCATTCTTCTCTTCTGCAGGCTAAACAATCCCAGTTCCCTCAGCCTCTCCTCATAACTCATGTGTTCCAGACCCCTAATCATTTTTGTTGCCCTTCGCTGGACTCTCTCCAATTTATCCACATCCTTCTTGTCGTGTGGGGCCCAAAACTGGACACAGTACTCCAGATGAGGCCTCACCAATGTCGAATAGAGGGGAACGATCACGTCCCTCGATCTGCTCGCTATGCCCCTACTTATACATCCCAAAATGCCATTGGCCTTCTTGGCAACAAGGGCACACTGCTGACTCATATCCAGCTTCTCGTCCACTGTCACCCCTAGGTCCTTTTCCTCAGAACTGCTGCCTAGCCATTCGGTCCCTAGTCTGTAGCTGTGCATTGGGTTCTTCCGTCCTAAGTGCTAAGTGAGGGTTCAACCTCAGTCTTGTTCATCGATTTGGCATTCAGCAGGTGTGCAGAAAGAGTGCGACTTGTACATGGGGGCTCTGATTCTGGGCTCTGCTGCAGCTACTTTAGAGCTGTACAGCCTGCTTAACCAGCCCCCAAGTGGAGCAGGGCTGGTGGAATGGCTCTTACTCCCTTCCCTCATGGCCACGTGTGGCTGCAGCACTTTGTGCTTGAGCTACGCTGGGCTGCTGGCGGGGTCCACGGGTGGCTGTGGGCAAATGCTACACATCAGAGCATCCTCTGGGGCTGATTTAACTTACAATGGGGGCTGAGTCAGCTCCAGTCCAGAACCCCAAGAGGTGCAAATATGGCATATAGATGCCTTTCCCCCTATCCCAGGATGCACCTGCACATCCTGTGCTCTGCTCCCTCAGAGGTACAGTGCAGAATCTGGCCAGGCTGGGGAGAGAAGTGCAGCAGAACACCCAGCTAAGGAGAGTACAAGATCAGAGGTGGGGGACTGCAGTATCCTGCATGCCCTTCTGATAGGTTCTTTTCCTGCTACAGCTCTTTCCTCTGCCCCCAGGGCATAAGCACAATCATGTGACGCACCCACTCAACCCCAGATCAGTGCAAGGTACACAACACCACTTCTTGCCTGAACACACCCACTGTGTCATTTCATATCACCACTGAGTATGAGCCACTGTAATTAGATTTTCATTATTTTCCTCTCCTCTTTCTCATCCTTCTTCCTGCCCCAGGATATCATGAGCAGAATGCAAATCCAATAACATTTGAGTCAAACTTTCCAGCCCACAACATTGAATGCATCTGAAATTACATGTAACGAGTTTGCCCATCCCCAGCAAAATCTCCCTACACCTCTTCAGAGAGCTAGGGTGGACTTTAGTGCTATGCATGGTGTAACTTTATTGACATCATCTGTAACTGTCTAGATCACTGTTGCAACCACTGTTATATATTTGAAGCAAATATTGTACAAAGGTTGTTGTGTGAGGTTTCTATGGGAAGGTTATGATTGGCTGGTTATGATTATGCTATCTGTATATGTGTATCATTTTTGTAGTTAAAGTTATGAATATTGGCTCTATACTGTCTGTATTTCAAATTTATGCTATGCTTCTGGGTGACATCCCAGACAAGTTGGTGTCAGCTCTGCCTAGCCTGCTTGATGGCCCATTAAGGACCATCAGCTACACAACTGACCCATTGAGGGAAGGCAGACACACCTTGTGACTCAGCAAGGTATGCAGGGACCTGCCTCTGGACAGAACGCTAAGGCTTTTCTATGCCATGTGCTGGATAGCTTGTCCTTGGGACAAAGAAAGCAAATACCACATGGCAAGAAACTATAAAAGGCTGATGCCTCATCTCCATCTTGTCTTCAATCCTGCATCATACCTCTGGAGGGACTTTGCTACAAATGGAAGCTCTGCACAAAGGACTGATGACCCATCCCAGTTGTTTATGTTCTCCAGAGACTTGATTCGAACCCGCAGTTTATTCTGTCACGGCTACAAGCCTGAACCAAGAACTTTGCCATTACTGTATGTAATTGATTCCATTTAACCAATTCTAGATCTCATCTCTATCTTCTTCCTTTTATGAATAAACCTTTAGATTTTAGATTCTAAAGGATTGGCAACAGCGTGATTTGTGGGTAAGATCTGATTTGTATATTGACCTGGGTCTGGGGCTTGGTCCTTTGGGATCGAGAGAACTTTTTTTCTTTTACTGGGGTATTGGTTTTCATAACCATTTGTCCCCATAACGAGTGGCACTGGTGGTGATACTGGGAAACTGGAGTGTCTAAGGGAATTGCTTGTTTGACTTGTGGTTAGCCAGTGGGGTAAAACCAAAGTCCTCTCTGTCTGGCTGGTTTGGTTTGCCTTAAAGGTGGAAAAACCCAGCCTTGGGCTGTAACTGCCCTGCTTTAAGCAATTTGTCCTGAGTTGGCACTCTCAGTTGTGTCCCACCAAAGCCAGCATCGTTACACATGGCATCTAAGATATCCCTTTTGCACTATTGTTAATGGGAGCAGGTGCCTTCAAGGCACCGCTTCCCCTAAGTATGTACATTACAGCTGTTGGAATTAGGGTGCAGACCAGTCTGATAATCAGCTTAACCTCTCTCACTGCTAATGGAAGACATTCAGATGTTGTCAGCTGCAAATACCTCAGTGCCCACTCAGGAGTTCCTGGTCATATTCAGCAGTGCAAGAAATGGCCACTTTATGGAGTCTGAAATGCATTTTCCCCCAGCCTTAGTTTGGACTATGGTCTATGAAAAGGTGTGATAGGACCACAGCTACATCTGATATGCTAAATATGCTCTATGATATGATACAGCAACTGTATAGAACATTACATCCATGCCATTGATAGACAGATGATCTCAGCAGACTATATGTAGATTTTCCCATCACATTACTGTATATTTGCTGTGTTGCCACCCCTCCAGCCAAAATGCCATGACCTGGGATCCTAGATTTCCCCTATAGCTTTCTGTCTGCGCACTACAAGGAAAGAAGTGACAGCGGACTGAGCCCGGAGGTAGAAAATAGCTGGAAGAACATTGCAGTGGGACCTGGGGCTCTTGCGCTGACATGTGTGCAGATTCAATAAAACCAAAAGGTAATAAGCGGGAAGCTCTCCTTCAGCTGAGCTGAGAATGCGGCAGCAGCTCAGTGACCGCGTGAGTGTGTGTACTACTGAACCAACAGTACTATGCACAGCTGGGCGTGGGAAAGTGCTTCACAAATATAAATGAACTAATTCTAATGACATCCTGGGAGGTAGGGGAAGTGAAACAGTGACACAGGGAGTGATGTGACGGACCTAAGGTTACATAGAGCCAAGAACAGAAGCCAGGACTCCTGACTCACAGGGCCCTACTTATAAGAACACCACGTCCCCTCAGACTGAGGGCCAGAGTCTCCCTAATGCAAGGGGAAGTTAACTGACCTAAGAACTAGAACACTCAGTGAATCTGAAGTCATTTTTCCATCCTACAATTACAGATAAGAATCCTGGGAATATCTACATGTTTCCATTTAAAATAGCAGCTAAGATAGAAGCACGTGAATTAGGAAAGCTCCACCTACCCAGACAGCCCCTTTGGATCAATATTGCTGCATGAGGCAGTATCTTTAACAGGGTGGGAAAAGGTACTGGGTCAGTGAAAGCTGGGGGAGATGTCTACCTGGCACTGCAAGAGGAGAAATTGCCCACCAACTCATGGTTTACTTCCAGGCTTTATTCCTGAGCCTTAGTACACACAAGAAAGGGACTCAACTATTGAATTAGACACAGCCCATCGCAAGCTATAGCCCAGCCCTCTAGCAACTGGGCAGGGAGCTCTGCCTCTTCAGATGTCTCTCTCCTCTCTGTTTCAGAGTGGCAGCCGTGTTAGTCTGTATTCGCAAAAAGAAAAGGAGTACTTGTGGCACCTTAGAGACTAACCAATTTATTTGAGCATAAGCTTTTGTGAGCTACAGCTCACTTCATCTCTGATTATCAGGCAGATGTTCTTATGGGGTCAGATTCCCAGCTGGTATAAATCGCTGTAGCCCCATTGAATTCAAGGAAGCTATGCCAAATTGTGCCAGCTGGGAATGTGATCTGTGTTCCCCCTGAAATATTGCTTGGATCACGGGTTCCCACCCAGCCATGCTGTTCTACCCCGCATGAGAGCTCAGCAGTGAGTTAGTTCCTGGCTTGCCGGTGAACAGGTAGGACCTCTGCATTGACTGAGCTTCCTGGTTGACTCACTGATCACCCTGGGGCCATGCTCACTCATTATTATCCCCCTACCACCTGGTGAAACAGGCTGTTTATATCTACCAGTCTCTTGGCTGGCTTGTCTGTCTTTCTGCCTGTGTTCATATTTCCTAGACACGTCTCTTTTGCCCATCCATCTG
Source organism: Caretta caretta (assembly GCF_965140235.1). Classification (NCBI taxonomy): domain Eukaryota; kingdom Metazoa; phylum Chordata; order Testudines; family Cheloniidae; genus Caretta; species Caretta caretta. The sequence continues at coordinate 203,271,787 of NC_134206.1, forward strand.
GGGCTTCTGCCACTGGATGGACAGCAGCACAGCACAGTGGACAGCATCTCTCCGCCCCCAACTTGCTTCTGCTGCTGAAGGAGAGCTTCCCCCCACCCTCCAGGACTTTATTGTGCTTAACTGTGTGATCACACTGACTGGATGAAACTGACCTGCCAGCTCCTCACTGATATTACCGCGGGGAACACAGACACAAAACACGAGGGGGACTTTATCCAGTGGCAACAACTGCAGATTCAGAAAAGTCAAAACAGACATGATAAAAATGGAATAAAGGCAGTGTGGGGAGGGAAAAAAGCCCTTGGTACTTTAAGTTCATTTAAAAAAAAAGTCCAAAGCCACAGCACTGAGCTGGTACATCAAAGTGCATTAAAATCAGGTTACAATGCAGGGGCAAAAAATCCTGATTTTTGGTGGTGTTACCATGTAAAACTTGGAGTGGAAATAATAAACACTATTCAATCAAACATCAGGGAATGGAGCAAGAATGAACATCCCCCCCAGTCACTACTGCTGTTTGCAAGCTCCTCAGGTCCTTCCGCCTGCTTAATCTTAGACTGAAGACACGTTGGTTTGAACACAGATCATTCAGTACTAGTCTCCTATGGGGCCAGACTGGGCCCTCATATAACTCCATTGGAGCCACTCAGGAATGAGTGAGACTCGTTGACTTCATTGAAATTGCATCAGGGCTTAATTTGGGAGCTGATGTATTTGGGGAGGTTGCGGCTACATCAGTTTCCCCTGGGAGGGAATAAGGAGGAGTATGAGACTCTTTTTGTCCCACTCCTTTAAGGATAAATTTGACCTAAAGGGAGATTTTTCTAATAAAAAGGGGATAAATGGGCTTGCCAGAAATCTCTGGATCTCTGCATCCCTGGCCCCTTTGTGCTCAGCTGTCGAAGGGAACCATCAGACTGCAGCATGGTTTCTGCTGTATTTTAGCATTTCTATCACTTCTTGAGAATGAGGCACCAAAGGGAAATAAGGGCATCATACAAAATGTGTTTCAATAATGAATGATCATAAGCTGGGATCTGATAGCTCTGCTAGAGACCCTACCAGCAAGGAACCCCTGCCATAAGCCATGAAGAAGGGTATGTGGTTGCATGGGAAGTTAAATGCACATGAATTTAATGGAACATGCACATGCCTCCCCTGACTAAAAAAAAGTCCAGCCAGGACGTGACTAATAGGCAAATTTAGGGTTGCCCAGGCACAACCCTACCATCACTAGAAAAGTCTTGCTAGCAGGCCAGATCCAGTTTGAACCTTGGACAGAAAGCCAAGAGAAGTCAGCTGATCTCAACTGGTTTGGTGGGACACAGGGTAAAATATGGTGCTGCAAATACCTTGCTCCTAGATTATTAAGGTCTTGAGTGACATCCAACTGCCAGCCAATGCAGTTTTTGGGGAGCAGGCATAACTTATTCTCACACACCTATCATGGGAGGAGGAAAGCTTGGGTCAACTTCAAGGGAAACCCAGGAGGAGGTATTTACAGTGATCCAGTGTTCCAGCTGGAGTGATTGCAGAATGTAGGGAGTCACATGACTGCTCAAAACTAGCGTCCCAGGCTGTTTAGAGACTCCAGAAGACATTCGTAAGGTTTTATTCAGAACCATGTTAGCTGGAGAACAAGATGTCAGTGTTAAAGAGGTAGCGGTATGTGGAACCACCACGTACGCCCTGATTCAAACCCTGCTCAAAACATTTCTTCGCCCGGCGCTTTGGCTCCAGACTTGTAGCTCATGGGATCTCCTTGCAGTGAGGTAGTGCTGGACAGGTGTGATCAGCAGTGCCAAGTGCTAAATGAGAGGATATCTTCCTAGCTAGATAGAAGCATCTCAACTCTGCAAAAAGTTTAATTCCACATGGTGTTTTACAGGCATAGAGAGGAAGGAGACCATAAAGTTCATCACTGCTGTGGCTGAGCATCAGACTACTCCAGTTAAAGGGAACAGGGTCATTAAATTATAAAAGAGTAGGCCCCTCCTGCTTTGTCTAAAAACTCATTCTTAATATAGGCCATCTTAAATTATGCAGAAAGGTATAACAAGGTACAGTCAAAGTCTCATCCTGGATGCCAACTAGGCGGACACAGCACCTTGACCTGTGTTATGCTCTGATCTCACAAACTAAACAGGTTCAGGCATGGTCTATAGGTGAATGGGAGACTTCTAGAAAAAAATCCAGGAAGTGCCCGGTGATTCAGATGGTGACACTGAGCCTGCACAGTCATTACTGTGCCAGCATGGTGTTAAGGGGTACTCTACTGTTAGTATTGCCATCTTTTAGGTGAGATGTAAGTGATCACTGGACTTTGATTTTATCTAGAAAAGCCCTTAGAGCCCATAGCATTTTTGTAAAGTTAGGGATTTTAATGCTGGTGTCCTGGCCTCATTCCAACTGCGGTAATTACATTCTGCCTCCTTAAAATTCCCCTGACAGTTTCATTTTATATATGTTGCTGAAAAATGCCTGCTGTGTCAGTCCCCAGAAGTGGGCAAAGCAATCCTTACACACAGATTTCAGAGTAGCAGCCGTGTTAGTCTGTATCCGCAAAAAGAAAAGGAGTACTTGTGGCACCTTAGAGACTAAGCAATTTATTTGAGCATAAGCTTTCATGAGCTAGTGAGCAGTAGCTCACAAAAGCTTATGCTCAAATAAATTGGTTAGTCTCTAACATGCCACAAGCACTCCTTTTCTTCTTACACACAGAGCTTCTTTGGCATGGAACCAGCCAGGTGCCTGTCTGGATTGGAACCAGTGGGTCAGATCCTCAGATAATGTAAAATAACATAGCTCCAATTAAGTCAGTGGGTCTATGTTGATTTCCATCAGCTGTGGATCTGGTCCAACAGTCTAACTGGTTAACTTATTATGCTTTATGGAAACTGTGATTACACACCTGCCTCTGTGTGTAAAAGTAACTGTATGCTCACATATGTGTTAACTCATGGAAACACACCGCCTGTATGGACATACAGCTTACGGAAACTTTACAGGCTGTAGACCTTGTGAAAATAGGAGGGAATCCATTGTCTGTTTAGAAGGTTATATACGCAGAAGGAGGAGAAGTTGCAAATGGACAGGGGCCTCTACAGAAAGGGTACAACTAACTCATCATTAACTGCTTTTCTTGAATTAGTTTCAATATAATATGCCTGAATTTGAGCAATCTGATTCTCACAGAAATGAGAGGCTGATGTCACCATTTTGAGCTAGACATAGTCTAGGCTGGTGTTGTGAGAGCTTCTCTAAACGCTCTCAGAAGTGCTTCACTTCTGATCTGCAGCCCCCATGGTGTTCTGTTCCCGGACTCTCCACACAGCACTGCCAATGCACCTCAGTGCTGACCTGTAGCCCCTTAAAATTCCAGTCCTGGGATCCCCACACCGCTCTGCCAACGTACCTCTCACTCCTACTATTCTACCATCCACTGCTGTTTATTCACTACCTGCTGTTTCAGTTCTCCTCATCTGCTCCATTGAGCTGTGACTGGCTCAACTCAGTGCTAATCCATCCCATGCAAAATCCACCTCTAGCTCAAAATTTCCCCATGTAACAGAGGGACAGGCGACATTTTGAACAACTCTCCTTCCAACATCTCCACATTCTTAAGGGATTGTTAATTTTGCACATTTCTAACCCCCAAATTGGCCTTGCTCCCTGCTCAGCCCATATATGCCTGAATGTGCATGGTATGGGGCTGCTGAAAGGAAGGCGTTAAAATCGGTTTAATCAAAGATTTTCATCAGACATGGTTCTGCTCCTGGAATGGCCTGGAAGCATCTGTTAATAAAAGGCAATAAATAAATAAATAGCTCAAATAAAAACCCCAACCCTCTCAGGTTGAGATTTTTTTTCATCCAGCTGCATCCACAATAAGAGAGCTATCAAAGAAAGCTCCCCCATTAGGCATCAATCCAGAGCAACTTCAATCAGCAACTTCAATCTGCTGGAGCCTGCGGGAATCTTACCCCAGCAGCCTCCTACATGCTGCACTGGAGTGCTCTGTCAGAGCCACATGAAACCTGCCTGCTATCAATCCCTGGGTCTCCTTTGCTGCGGCTTAATGAGGTGAAGGGGCTGGCATTACTGACCAGGAACCACGGACTTAAAAAGAGAGCCACAGGGGGTGGAAGCTGGATTTGAGCAATTAAGCAACAAGATCTTTCAGTGAAGAGTTCCCTAAACTGATGTCTGATTTGCAGGTATGTGTTTTTCCCTGATCCCAACCAGGACCACAGCGATATTTGAATGGGCTCCCAAGGATCTGGTTTTCACAAATATAAAAAGGTGTTTTCCCCTCAGGCTCCTGAACACAGACAAACTCTGTGGTTCTCCCTGGCTCTCCAATTATCAGACACTCTCTCTGACATTTTGCTGGTTTTGTCTCTTGTCACCACACACACGCCACAGGATGGGCTAAGCATTTGTGGTAGGGAGTGATGACATTCCCCCCTGTATAACTGTGATGTGGTTTCTTCCAAAGTTCACCCCCTTGTCCCTGACCACATATGTTTGTGTTGGGCAGGAGGGGACCACCCTAGCTGTCTGCTACTCCCACGGTTGGTTGGGCAGGTGGTTGCTTCCTCATCTGTGCTATTACTCCACATGAGGAGCAGTCCACACCAGGCCTATTACTCCACACCAGGCCCAGTCTCCCACACATCGGCAGTGAGACTGGATGGGTCCACACTTACACACTGTATCCAAAAACATCCAAACATTGCGAGAGTTTGGATATGAATCTAATCTATGGGTTGGACCAATCCATCCATTCTAAGTATTTGTAAAGTACCTTCCGCTGTTGGGTCTACACACAAAACTACTAGAGAGTAACCTAACTGCCCAAAAGGGGCTTAGCTCTCTGTCTCTCTCCATCTTCCAGACACATTTGTTTCCTCCTCTGGTACGGTCTTCTCCTGGTAATGGCATCGGGGGATGTCCCAGACGACTGGAAAAAGGCTAATGTAGTGCCCATCTTTAAAAAAGGGAAGGAGGAGGATCTGGAGAACTACAGGCCAGCCAGCCTCACCTCAGTCCCTGGAAAAATCATGGAGCAGGTCCTCAAGGAATCAATTCTGAAGCACTTAGAGGAGAGGAAAGTGATCAGGAACAGTCAGCATGGATTCACCAAGGGCAAGTCATGCCTGACTAATCTAATTGCCTTCTATGACGAGATAACTGGCTCTGTGAATGAGGGAAAAGCAGTGGATGTGTTATTCCTTAACTTTAGCAAAGCTTTTGACACGGTCTCCCACAGTATTCTTGCCAGCAAGTTGAAGTAGTATGAGCTGGATGAATGGACTATAAGGTGGATAGAAAGCTGGCTAGATCATTGCGCTCAATGGGTAGTGATCAATGGCTCCATGTTTAGTTGGCAGCTGGTATCAAGTGGAGTGCCCCAAGGGTCGATCCTGGGGCCGGTTTTGTTCAATATCTTCATTAATGATCTGGAGGATGGCGTGGATTGCACCCTCAGCAAGTTTGCAGACGACACTAAACTGGGAGGAGAGGTAGATACGCTGGAGGGTGGGGATAGGATACAGAGGGCCCTAGACAAATTAGAGGATTGGGCCAAAAGAAATCTGATGAGGTTCAACAAGGACAAATGCAGAGTCCTGCACTTAGGACGGAAGAATCCCATGCACCGCTACAGACTAGGGACCGAATGGCTCGGCAGTAGTTCTGCAGAAAAGGACCTAGGGGTTACAGTGGATGAGAAGCTGGATATGAGTCAACAGTGTGCTCTTGTTGTCAAGAAGGCCAATGGCATTTTGGGATGTATACGTAGGGGCATTGCTAGCAGATCGAGGGACGTGATCGTTCCCCTCTATTCAACATTGGTGAGGCCTCATCTGGAGTACTGTGTCCAGTTTTGGGCCCCACACGACAAGAAGGATGTGAAAAAATTGGAAAACATCCAGTGGAGGGCAGCAAAAATGATTAGGGGACTGGAACACATGACTTATGAGGAAAGGCTGAGGGAACTGGGATTGTTTAGTCTGCAGAAGAGAAGAGTGAGGGGGGATTTGATAGCTGCTTTCAACTACCTGAAAGGGGGTTCCAAAGAGGATGGATCTAGTCTGTTCTCAGTGGTAGCAGATGACAGAAGGAGGAGTAATGGTCTCAAGTTGCAGTGGGGGAGGTTTAGGTTGAATATTAGGAAAAACTTTTTCACTAGGAGGGTGGTGAAGCACTGGAATGAGTTACCTAGGGAGGTGGTGGAATCTCCTTCCTTAGAAGTTTTTAAGGTCAGGCTTGACAAACCCCTGGCTGGGATGATTTAATTGGGGATTGGTCCTGCTTGGAGCAGGGGGTTGGACTAGATGACCTCCTGAGGTCCCTTCCAACCCTGATATTCTATGATTGATTCTATGATTCTATGATCTCCTCCCATGCAGTTCCAAGAGGAGAAGAAGTGCGTCTTGCATTTAGACTTTAATACAGTCAGGATCAGGATCTCTCTGCTCTCCACTGGTGAACTGTCCAATAACCAGGAATCCTGCCACCGCAAATGCTCTGCCCCCTATGCCTGAGGTCTGTCCAGCAGCTGTTTCCCCTGAGGAGTGTAGCTGTGGGTAATGGATGGATCAGACAGCCCAGCTGTACCCTGTTAATGCCCTGCAGAGTCTGACTAGAACTTTGAATTCATTCTAGAAATGACCATGGAACCAGTGGAAGTCTCAGGCTTCCGCACAACAATGTGTTCTCTTGGCCTTTCTTTTTAGTAGGTGGGCTGCTGCATTCTATCTAAGTTGTCTTTTCCATGTGGTGTTTACGTTCAGTCCCAGCTAGAATGAGCTGCAGCAGTTTAGCCTGGGGATGATGAAGGCTGGAGCACAGTAGCTCTCCTTATCTGAGAGAAGGGGCACAGCCTGAAGGCTAGTAAAAGACAGTAGAATTCGTTCCTCTCCACTCTTCTATATTGCGTGATTTGGAGCCATGAGGAGTCCCGAATTACACTCAAGCTTTGTCCTGTTTGGTGATCAGCATTCGGATGCCCTCAGCTGACCATGATATCTGTGGTTGGCAAGTCTCTCCAGTGTTTCTCTCTTCTTGTCATCAGCACTTCTGTCTTCCCTGGCTTTCGTTTGAACCAGCTGCTCTTCCTCAATCTGTTTGTTTCCTCTAGGCACTGGAACATCTTGGTGATGACGGCAGAGCCTGCATCAGTGGAGAGGGATATGCAGACCTGAGTGCTGTCAGTGTATTACTGACATAGTAGTGCATCGTGTCTTGCGTTCTCTCTCTCTCTCTATGTGTGTGTGTGTGTGTATGTATGCGCACACATATTGAGGAGGAAAGGTGACTGTATTGACCTTGTGATCCATCCAGTAGGCATGCATAGAGCCATCAGAGTGCTGTTCCATCCACTTCTGCTAGGTCCTTTAGGCCAGCCGGCAGCACACTCTTAACGGTATCAAAGGCTACTGAGAGATCAAACAGTATTACTGTGGCCGTTTGACCTCTGTCCAACCCCAGAAGCAGGTCATCCTTCAGGGTCAAAAGAGCCATGTCTCCGCCATGCCCTTGTCTGCAGCCTGACTGTGAGGGGGCCACACACTGGAGGAGGTTAGGGCTGTTGGAGTTTGCTCACTACCATTTTCTTCATTACTTTGCTCCAGAAGGGCAGGATGGAAATGGAGCAGTAGTCTTGTAAGGATCACAGAGCCAGCTGGCACAGCCCCAAACTGGGCAGAGATAGCTCACGAGGTGACAGGGCCAGGTCAGGAAGATTTGCTGTTTCAGCACCTCTCTCAGGAATCTTCTGCTATGGTTTATAGGGAGGCTTAAATCTGCCCTCCCCCAGGACAACTGCCACAGATGGATTGCTATCTGCTTTCCCCTGGGCTGAACCCCTCTTTAGATGCAGCTGCCTATAGGCTGGTAGGATGTTCCACCCACCAGGGCCAGGAAGGAAATACCCAAGTTCTTTTTAAGGCCCCTTCCTCACAGCAGTGCTTATCATTTACAACAGCAGCCAGAAACAATGCAAAATAAAACAACTTAACTGAAACGTATGCTGCTGGGTGATCTTAGTGTGCGGCCCTCACCTACCATGTCTTGGGTTCAAATCCCTGATACACCTCATAATGGATTTAATTCTATGAAAATGCTAATCAGGACCCGCAGATGCTTTCCCTACCTCAACCAGCCAGGAGAAAACACCACCTCCTCCCAGCTTCCTTATATACCCCGCCCAGCCATGTGATTGGCTTAACCCTTTTCAGGCTGCTGCTTTCGCTTTGTCACACAGCCCTTGTGGACAGAAGGAAGTGGCTAGAGAGTACTAAAAACAAAGCAATAAGGGAACAGGAATGGAGACAGGGAGAGAAGCAAGGAGAGTAGGAAAGAGGGAGACACCGAGAATGCATGTAAGAAATACATTCTAAAGAAGTTCTTTTTCTCCTTGCCAGCAGCCTCATTCCCCAGCTTGCAATAGATGCTTCATCTTTTCAGAGGAGTCAGATGAGTAAGAAAAGATTATAAAGTAATTTCTCTGCGGCTAAAAGGGCACAAAGAAAAAAAAGTAGATTTCCACCCCCCACATCTCTCATTGTCTGTGGGGTTTTCAAGGTCTTGTAGCTGTGGTAATAATTATACTATAAGAATGCTTTGCTGGTGCATTTCACTTGGCATGCATGTGTATGTCCATCAAGGGAATATTTCCATGCTTGCACATTCATTTACACGCATCAGTCTGTTCTGCTTGGAGTGCCCATTTGTGCCTGGGCCTTTCAGAGTGTATAGATATCTGACTTGGCTGTATAACTCATGGAGGACGGGTGAGGTCCCAGAAGACACGAGATGGACAAACATAGTACCTATCATTAAAAAGGGGAACAAAGAGGATCTGGGGAATTATAGACCACTCAGCCTAACTTCGATTCCTGGAAAGATACTGGAACAAATTATTAAGCAGTCAATTTGTAAGCGTCTAGAGGATAATAGGCTTATAAGGAATAGCTAGCAAGGATTTGTCAAGAACAAAATCATGCCAAACCAACCTAATTTCCTTCTGCAACAGGGTTACTGCTCTAGTGGATGGGGGACAGGGGGGAAGCAGTAGGTGTGATATAACTTGATTGCAGTAAGGCTTTTGATGCAGTCCCACACAACATTTTCATAAGACAACTGGGGAAACATGGCCTAGATTAAGTGACTATAAAGTGGGTGCACAACTGGTTGAAAGACTGTACTCAAAAAGTAGTTATCAATGGTTCGCTGTCAAAATAGGAGGGCCTGGGTTCAGGACTAGTCAATATTTTCACTAATTATTTGGATAATGGAGTGGAGCGTATGTTTATAAAATTTGCAGGTGACACCGAGCTGGGAAGGGTTGCAGGCACTTTGAGGACAGGATTAGAATTCAAAATGATCTTGACAAGTTGGAGAATTGATCTGAAATCAACAAGATGAAATTTAATAAAGATGAGTGCAAAATATTTCACTTAGGAAGGAAAAATCAAATGCCCTACTACAATATGGGGAATAATGAGCTAGCTGGTATTATGGCTGAAAAGAATCTGGGGATTATAGTTGATCACAAATTGAACGTGAGTCAGTGTGATGCAGTTGTGAAAAAAAGGCTAATATTTTTGGGGTATATTAACAAAAGTGTTGTATATTAGACACGGGAGGTAATTGTTCCACTCTGTTAGGCACTGGTGAGACCTCAGCAGGAGTACCGTGCCCAATTCTGGGCCCATAATTTAGGAAAGATGTGGATAAACTGAAAAGAGACCAGAGGATAGCAGCGAAAATGATAAACGGTTTAGAAAACCTGACCCTAAAGGAAAGGTTAAACTAACTAGGCATGGTCTTGGTCTTCTTAGACCACCGCAGCACTTCTCCAAATTCTCCTCTGCTTCCCTCCAAACTGCTCTCTACTCCAACATCAACCCACTCTGCTTCAACTCCTCCAAACTGCTCTCTGCTCCAACACCAATCCACTCTGCTTCAACTCCTTCCCTTGTCTGATTGAAGCAGAGGGGTTTTATCAGGTGACTGGCTTCAGGTGCACTAATTGGCTTCAGGTGCTTTAATTAATCTATAGCAAACTTTCTTCCCTCTACAGGGAATAAGGTTCCCTTCTAGCACTCTCCTGCTGCCCTCTGGCCCTGGGCTTTCCTTGCTTTTTGCCCCCTGCTTCAGTTCTCACCCCCCCGGACCGGGCCAGAAGCTTTTTCTTCATTTTTTTTTTGCTGTTTTTTTTTGCTGCCGTTCGAGTGCTGGTCGGCTGCCTGCCCTCAGATGCTGCTACTGCTTCAGTTGCAACCCCCGGAGGAGGGGGGGAGGACTGCCGACCTGCTCCCCAGAGGAGGGGAGTGGACGCCCCCAGACCCAACCGTTTTGCTGTTCATTTGTGGACCCGCAATTAATCGTCCTCTTATCTGCTTGGCATTTTTGGAATGCTCCACAAAGACTGGGAGAGAAGACAGCTGACGGAGACATCGCCCGGGGAAGCTACAAATCATCGTGGAGGGGGCCGTAAGACTGAGTAACTTTTGAACTGTACTCTCGTGTGGGGGGAGTTTGACTGTGTTTTAACTGCGTTTGTAGGGGCACAGGGGGTGTGGCACGGAGCTGCCCCCCGATCCATCGGTGCCCCCCCCAACACTACTACAACCGTCACGGCCCCCCCGCCGTCCGTCCCTGCTGGCAACTTGCCATCTGCCTTTGGATTCAGCTGTTTGCTTTGAATTTTGCCATCCAGACCAGACACAACAGCCAACCAAACGAGACTCTTTGGACAAACGCGCGTGGGTCCACGTCCCCCCCCCACCCCGGACTGTTTACCCCACAGTTTGCCCCTATTACCGGACCCCAACTCCTGTTTCCTCCCCCGTCCAGTCTGACCCATTTGGCACCCCTCCCCCGCCTGCAGCCCAGCAGGGAGGAGTGGTTAATTTGCTTCCCCCTCCCCCCTCCTCCTTCTGGTGTCACCCCGTCTCTCCCTGCTCACAATGGCGGGGAATGAGAGGGGTGAGGCCCCTCTAACAATCTCAGTTGCCCCTCCCCCACCTACCCCCCTGCCCAACCCCCAAGCCCCCCACCCCACTGCTGCCAAAACACCTGCCACCACCCCGGCTGGGGCATCGGCAGCAGGAGGCACCGGGGCGACTACTGCCGCTGCTACGCCCACCGCCCCCCCAGATTCTAGGAAACCCCCCCTCAGTTGGCCGGAAAGGCCAGGGTGTGAAGAAAGGAAAGGGCCCCGCTAAAACCACCAGGCCCTCCATGGCAGGGGGCTGCCCCCACCGCTGTGGCCTCGTCATCGACCATGGCGTCCCTCCCTGCTGTTCCCTCCACCAGCTCTGCGAGCATCCCTCCCCCGGCCCCCCAGGACATATGCCCGGGTGGTGGCAGCCCCCCGCACGCCTGCCACCTCGTCATCTCGCCCACCCACTGCCTCCGCTACCATCAATAGCGGCTGGGGCCCCTTTCCCACCATGACCAGGAAGCACGGCGTCCGTTGCCTCCTGGTGCCCGCCTCGCCCCACGTGGAGACATATGTGCAGGCGTTGGCGAGGGTGGTAGGACTCACGGCTATTGTGGTGGCCTCCAAAATGTACGGGAAGGTCGTCTTTTTCTTAGCATCGGAGGCTGCCACCCAGGAGGCGGTGGAGAAGGGCCTGGCGGTGGGGGGGGGGTGTTTGTCCCCCTGGAGCCGCTAGAGGACCTGGGCGTTCGCCTAGTCCTCACCTCCGTCCCTCCCTTTCTACCCAATGCCGCCTTGTTATCCACTCTCTCCACCCTGGGGAAACTCGTTTCTGTCATCAGCCCTCTCCCGTTGGGCTGCAAGGACCCCATCCTCCGTCACGTCCTCTCGTTCCGCCGGCAAGTGCAGCTTCTACCGCCGGCAGCAGCGCGTGATGGAGAGGCGCTCGAGGGGTCCTTCCTAGTCCCCTATCAGGGAGCCCGCTATCGGGTCTTTTACTCCACGGGAGAGGCCCGATGCTACCTCTGCCGATGAGCGGGGCATGTCCGAAGAGACTGCCCTTTGGCCCAGCGGGTAGGGGCACCCAAGACCCCCGAGACCTGGCAGGACATCGGCTCCATCATTGCCAACGCCCCTGGCAGCCCGGCACCTGAAACCACCTCTCCTCCTGCTCGATCCACCGCTGCTCCCGTCCGGGCCCAAGAGACACCTCTCCTACAATGCCCAGACGAGCAAGGGAGTTCCACCCTTGCTATTAATAATCCGGCAGAGCCTATGGAGGAGGGTGCAGCAAAGATATTACTGGGTATAGGAGAAGGCCCGCCCCAAGGAGAACCCCCCGCCCCTCATGCTGCCTTACCGTTACCCCCCCGAACCCCTGAACCATCGTCTCTGTCCCCCGACACGACCCCTGCTAACCAACCCCCAGACGATGCTATGGAGGGCTGGACCCTAGTCCAGGGGAAGCGAGGCAAGCGGAAGGCTCGAGCTCTGCTGCACCCATCCGATGCGGAGGCCCCCCGGAAGATCAGGAAGGGAGGCACTGATACTGAGCCTTCCGCTATGCCCACGAGTGAGATCCATCCGCCAGTGTCGCGAGGGGAAGATAGAATAGCATTGGAAGATAGGATCTCCCCTCCATGGGAGACCCTCCCCTCCAAGACCCCTGAGGAAGCCCCTTCTGCCCGGATACCACGCGAACCCCCCGCGAACCCCAAAGCGACCATCGAAGAAGGCCCCAGAGGAGAGGCCCCTGGGGTGGCAGAAGATGACCTCTCCTCCATGTATGAGGAGATCGAGGCCCTAGGTTTGACCCCGGTCACCCAGGGAGAGGATGATCTACTGCCGGCTGGCCTCGATCTGGGCAACCTCACCCCAGTCCCCCTTTCCCCATGCTCCCTCCCCCTAACCACCTTCCTGGGCGGACACCCTACAGAAGGTGGTCCACCACCTGATGCCATGGCCGCCAAATCCACCACAGAGCCTGCGCCTAGCATCACCGGGAGCTCCCTCCCTCACCCCTCAACCCTTGAATCTGCTCAGGAGGCACCACCTCTCAACTGCTTGCCTCCCGAAGCCCAGAGCCTTGCCTCTGCCCCCGCCCCCACCCCTGTCCCCACCCAATCCACCTCCTCCTGCAATGCTATTGCCGCCCCTGGGGTTATTTCTTTCCCGTTTTTTGCGGATTCCCCCCGGGGAGCAGCCTTTGCATTTTCCTGCCGTGACCCATTAGGAGCTGCAATTTTCCCTCCACCATCCCCTTCTACCCCAAGGCGTGAGATGGACCTAATAACTTTAGCCTGTCAGACGCCCCGTCGGTGGTCCGCACCCTGCCTGCCCACCTCAGCGGACCACGAGGCTGCACCAAGAGCCCCACTAGGGAATAACCCGGAAATCGCAACCCCACCCCCCCATGAGCTGCGAAAAGCGTTGCAAGAGTTTTTAGAAGACATCCGTGGCTCCCGCAACAGGGTACAGCTAGCTCTCCAGCTATGGGGGGACTTTGATCAAATCCTCCAGGCCACAAGGGCCCTTATAAAGGAGGGTAGAGGGAAAGGAAGGCACGGTGCTGCGGCCTACGGGCAGGCCCGCGGCTTCCGTGATGATTTACTCACTTACGGGATGGGCCACGGATTGCTGCGCGACCTGCCGGGGGCCACGAACACCCCCGCAAATAAGGAACCCCCACCCCCCTAGCCCTCCGCATGATGCCTCTCATTATCGCAACTTTGAACACCAGGGGCTGTAGGATGGCTCTCCGCAGGTCCCAAGTGCTCTCTTACCTTTGGGAAGGGGGGTACTCTGTAGTTTTCCTGCAGGAGACCCATACAGATCCGACCGCCAAGGACAGCTGGCGGCTGGAGTGGGGGGACGGGGTCTACTTTAGCCACTTCATGATTTGGCAAGCTGGAGTGGTGACCCTTTTCTCCCCCAACCTACGGCCCAAGGTGCTAGGGGTCACTGAGGCTGTGCCGGGCCACCTGCTGCATCTCCGAGTCCGTATGGAGGGGCTCGTGGTCAACCTTGTTAATATCTATGCCCCGACAACGAGCCCGAAGTGGCCGCAATTCTATCAGCGGGTGTCCGACTTCCTCGGCGCCCTAGATTCTCACGAGTGCCTAGTCCTGGGAGGGGACTTTAACACCACCCTCGAGGAACAGGACCGCTCAGGGGCCGAGCTGAGTCCAGCCGCTGCAAACATTGTCCGAGGAATAGTCGAACATCACTCCCTAGTGGACGTCTGGCGTGACCACCACCCAGATGACATTTCCACGTTCACCTTTGTCTGGGTGGAGGCCCATCAGTCACACCACTCTCGGTTGGACTGTATTTATTTATCCTGTTTCCATCTTTCACAAGCCCACTCCTCCAACATTCGGCCGGCCCCATTCTCCGACCATCATCTAGCCACCATAACAGCCTCCCTCTGTGCAGAGAGGACGGGGCTGGCCTATTGGCATTTTAACAACAGCCTGTTGGAGGATGAGGGCTTCATGACGTCCTTCCGGGAGTTTTGCTGGCCTGGCGAGAGCAGCGGCGTGCCTTTCCCTCGGCGCGACAATGGTGGGATCTAGGGAAGGTGCGTGCCAAGCTCTTCTGCTGTGACTACACTCGGGGCACCAGCCGACGGAGAAATGCAGCGATAGAGCAGTTGGAACGGGAGGTCATAGAGATGGAGAGGCGTCTGGCCGCCAGCCCCGAGGACCCGTTCCTCTGCAGAGCATGCCGGGAGAAGCGGGAGGAGCTCCGGGCCCTCGAGGACCATTGGGCCCGAGGTGCCTTTATTCGATCCCGCATCCGCCTCCTTCAGGAGATGGACTGCGGCTCTCGTTTCTTCTACGCCCTGGAGAAAACGAGGGGGGCCAAGAAACACGTCACCTGCCTTCTAACAGAAGATGGCACCCCCCTCATGGATCCGGTGGAGATGTGTGGGAGGGCCCGTGACTTCTACACAAGCCTTTTCTCCCCGGATCTGACTGATCCTGGCGCTTGCAGGATGCTCTGGGAGGAACTCCCCACGGTCAGCGTGGGTGACCGAGATCGACTAGAGCTGCCTCTCACCCTGGCCGAGTTCTCGGAAGCCCTCCGTCGCATGCCCATCAATAAATCTCCGGGCACGGACAGGCTGACCGTGGAGTTCTACCGCGCGTTCTGGGACATTCTTGGCCCAGACCTAGCCACTGTCTGGGCCGAGTCTTTGCAGGGCGGGGTCCTCCCTCTTTCGTGCAGGCGAGCGGTGCTCGCCTTGTTGCCGAAGAAGGGGGACCTCTGCGATTTACGAAATTGGCGTCCCGTCTCGCTCCTTAGCACGGACTGCAATGTAGTGAAAGCAATCTCGCTGCGGCTAGGGTCCGTGATGGCGGACGTGATCCACCCAGACCAGACCTATACTGTCCTGGGTCGCAGCATTTTTGACAACCTACTTCTAGTCCGAGATCTTTTGGAACTCGGGCGTAGAGACGGTCTGTCGTTCGCCCTCCTGTCTCTTGATCAGGACAAGGCGTTCGATAGAGTGGACCATGGGTACCTCCTGGGCACTCTGCAGGCATTTGGATTCGAACCTCAGTTTGTGAGTTTTCTCCAGGTGCTGTATGCTTCCGCGGAGTGTCTGGTTAAGCTCAACTGGACCCTGACCGAACCGGTCAGCTTCGGACAAGGAGTACGGCAGGGGTGCCCCCTCTCGGGCCAGCTGTATGCTCTGGCGATCGAGCCCTTCCTCTGTCTCCTCCGCGGGAGGTTGATGGGGCTGGTGCTGTGGGAGCCGAAGCTGCGGCCGGTCCTGTCGGCATACGCCGATGACGTGCTCCTCGTGGTCCAGGACCCGGGGGACTTGGCGCGGGTGGACGCTTGCCAGGCCATCTATTCGGCAGCCTCCTCCACCCGAGTCAACTGGGTCAAGAGCTCCGGCTTGGCGGTGGGGGACTGGCGGCAGGTGAGCTCCCTCCCACCCGCGCTTCAGACCATCCGGTGGAGCGCGGGCCCACTGCTCTACCTAGGCATTTACCTTTCTGCCACGCACCCTTCTCTGCCGGAGAACTGGCAAAATTTAGAAGGCGGGGTGATAGAGCGGCTCCAGAAATGGATGGGGCTACTCCGATGTCTCTCCCTCCGAGGGAGAGCACTGGTGCTTAACCAACTAGTCCTGTCCACGCTCTGGTACCGGCTCAACACCCTGGTTCCGACCCCGGGTTTCCTGACCGACCTCCGGACATCGATTCTAGAGTTCTTTTGGTCAGGAATGCACTGGGCCCCTGTTGGGGTTCTTCATCTACCCCTGAAGGAAGGAGGGCAGGGCCTGAAATGTCTGCACACTCAGGTCCGTGTCTTCCGCCTCCAGGCCCTGCAGAGGCTCCTTTATAGTGCAGGTAGTTCGACGTGGAGTATATTGGCGCACGCCTTCCTGCGCCGCTTCCAAGGGCTCCGATACGACCGGCAGCTCTTTTATCTTTTTCCGAGAGGTTTCCCGCGAGACCTCTCTGGGCTGCCGGTCTTCTACCAGGACCTCCTCCGGTCCTGGAAACTGTTTTCAAAGACCAGGTCCGTGGCGGCCACCGTGGGGGCAGATCTCCTCGCGGAGCCCCTGCTACACAACCCCCAGCTCCGTGTGCAGGCGGCGGAGTCCCGCTCGGTGCGCCAGAGTTTGGTCCTGGCGGAAGTCACGAGAGTCGGAGACCTTCTGGACTACGACTGGGGAGACTGGCTGGATCCCCTGACGCTCGCTTGGCACATGGGGCTCTCCAGACCTCGTATCCCCCGGCGCGTACTTCGGGAGGTGAAGGCTGCCTTGACGCCTGCTGCTCGGGCTTATCTCAACCGAGCCCTGCGCGAGGGCGCACCCCGTCCACTCTCTACCCCAGGCCTGCCGGACCTTTCAATTGGGCCCCTACCCCGTAGATCCCAACAAACCCCTCACCCTTTCACTGCGAGCCGGCTGCATGAACTGCAAGCCGGTCAGCTTCCAAATTGCACCACAGAAATATCTATACACACTCACGCTTCACACCCTTCACGCCCACACCCTGGTGTCCCGCCCTGATACAAAGTGGGGGGACTTCCTGCCACCTTTGGAGGGTGAGCAACCCTGGTGGGCCAGCCTGTACTCCACCTTGGTCCCGAGGCCCGTCGGGGACATTAGTTGGCGGCTCCTTCACGGAGCTGTGAGCATGAGCACGGGCATGTTTTTGACACGGTTCACCCCCCCATCCCGGATACTTGCCCTTTTTGCAATGTGAGGGAAACCCTGGCGCACGTATATTTAGAATGTGCCAGGCTGCAGCCCCTTTTCCGGCTCCTCACAAATATTTTATTATGCTTTTGGCTACACTTTTCCCCTCACCTTTTTATCTACACACTCCCCATCCGTGGCCCCACAAAATCACGAGATCTCCTGGTTAACCTCCTCCTAGCCCTAGCTAAAACAGCCATTTATAAAACCAGAGAGGGGAGGTTGGCTAATGAAGCATCCTCCGATTGTAGGGCCGTTTTCCGATCCTCAGTACATTTACGTATCCAGGCGGAGTTCCTCTGGGCGGCGTCCACCGACTCCCTTGATGCCTTCGAGGAGCGGTGGGTGCTGTCCGAGGTTCTCTGCTCGGTGACCCCGTCCGGTTCCCTCCATCTGACCCTTTGATTGAGGGGAAGAGAGAGAGACCCCCGCCCCAGCCGTTGCCGCTGTGGATAGCATCATCATTGTCACCTAGGAGGGGTCCTATCACACGTGGTGTACGTCCCGCCCCATCCCCAAACTGCCCACCCCGCAGCCGTGCCCATCTTGTCGGGCACTCTCAGGAGAGGAATAATCGGTGACACTGGGCTTGGTACTAGGTAACTCGAGGGGGTGGAAGACCATGAGTGTCGAGGAAGCCCCCCCGCTCTGGGCCAGGCTAGCCTGAACACTTCTCCCTCCTGAAGGCTGCTGTGTTATACCTTGTGTTTGCTTTTGTTTTGTTGCATAGTTTTGCTTTATCCTTTTTGGTGATTTTTTGTAAGTGTTACACAAATAAAATTCTTTTCTGCTTTAAAAAAAACCAAAAAACAAAAAAACACTCTTCTGCTGTCCTCTGGCCATGCTGTATCACAATATGTTAAGGGTTGTGTCATAAATATAAAGGGAAGGCTAACCACCTTTAAATCCCTCCTGGCCAGAGGAAAAAACCCTTTCACCTATATAAAGGGTTAAGAAGCTAAAGATAACCTCGCTGGCACCTGACCAAAATGACCAATGAGGAGACAAGATACTTTCAAAGCTGGAGGGGGGGAAAACAAAGGGTTATCTTTGTCTGTGTGTTTTTTCTTTTGCCAGGACGAGAGCAGGAATGCAGGTCAGAACTCCTGTAAAGGGCTAATAAGCAATCTAATTATATATGTGTTAGATTCTGTTTGGTTTAAATGGCTGATAAAATAAGTTGTGCTGAATGGAATGTATATTCTTGTTTTTTGTCTTTTTGTAACTTAAGGTTGTGCCTAGAGGGATTCTCTATGTTTTGAATCTGATTACCCTGTAAAGTATTTACCATCCTGATTTTACAGAGGTGATTCTTTTACTTTTTCCTCAATTAAAATTCTTCTTTTAAGAACCTGATTGCTTTTTCATTGTTCTTAAGATCCAAGGGTTTGGGTCTGTGTTCACCGATGCAAATTGGTGAGGATTTTTATCAAGCCTTCCCCAGGAAAGGGGGTGTAGGGTTTGGGAGGATTTTGGGGTGAAAGATGTTTCCAAGTGGGCTCTTTCCCTGTTATATATTTGTTAGATGCTCGGTGGTGGCAGCAATAAATTCCAGGGGCAAAAGGTAAAATAGTTTGTACCTTGGGGAAGTTTTAACCTAAGCTGGTAAAAGTAAGCTTAGGGGTTTTTTTCATGCACGTCCCCACATCTGT
Organism: Caretta caretta; assembly: GCF_965140235.1. Classification (NCBI taxonomy): domain Eukaryota; kingdom Metazoa; phylum Chordata; order Testudines; family Cheloniidae; genus Caretta; species Caretta caretta. The sequence goes on from NC_134206.1 coordinate 203,290,619, forward strand.
ACCCTAGAGTTCAGAGTGGGGAAGGAACCTTGACATGGTGGTAACGGTGGGATACGAAACCCACAGACAGAAAGAACCCTTTGTTTCCGCCCCCCTCCAGCTTTGAAAGTATCTTGTCTCCTCATTGGTCATTTTGGTCAGGTGCCAGCGAGGTTATCTTTAGCTTCTTAACCCTTTACAGGTGAAAGGGTTTTTTCCTCTGGCCAGGAGGGATTTAAAGGTGGTTAGCCTTCCCTTTATATTTATGACAGGTTGTTATAAAGAGGACTGTGATAAATTGTTCTCCATGACAACTGAAGGTAGGACAAGTAGTAATGGTCTTAACTAACTTAAATCACTTGTGTTGCAGATTATTAGGAAAAAGCTTTCTAACTGCTAGAGTAGTTAAACTCTGGAATAGGCTTCCAAAGCAGGCTAGGGAATCCCTGTCATTGGAGATTTTTAAGAACATGGAAGACAATGGTCTAAGTTTCCTTGGTCCTGCCTTAGCGCAGAGGGGTGGACTAGATGGCCTCTCAAGGTCCATTCCAGCCCTACATTTCTATGATTCTATGATAATTGGACTATTTCAAATCTGAAACAGCCAGTTTATGCTCTTATCTGGATGGTTAGATATATTCATTGATCTCTGTATCATTTGTATAGTTTTGCCTGCATTCAAATGATCCTAGTAGAGATGTATATAGAGATGTATTAGGCCTGGCTTACAAGCAATTTTTCAAAAAGTATAATTACATTGGCCAGAGGTGTGATTTCCCAACCCCCCAAAATAGTCCCATTGGTACAACCCCTAGTATGTACACAGTTACGCTGTCATAAAGGTGTTTTGTGTTACTATTGCTTAGTTCTCTTCCTCTATGGGAATAGCTATACTGGTATAACTACACTTGGGAAGTTGTACTTCTTGAATTATACTTAGGCCATTACAGCTGTATGACTGGTGTGTGTAAACTATCAGGACTGTTTTTTGGTTCTGTGTTTGTACAGTGTGTAGCACAATGGGGTTTTGGTCTGTGACTGGGGTTCCTAGGTACTACTGCAATAACCACAACAATCATACACTACAAAGTTCTGCTGGCATAGCTATGTCAGCACCATGAAAAAAAAATCATGCCCCTAATTGATATAGCCGGGTCATCAGCCTCTCCTTCCCCCATGTAGACACAGATAATAATGGCAAAAGAGTCTTATTGCTGGTATAGCTTCTATTGTTCTGGGAGGGGGTTCAACTATACCGGCAAAGAAGTCTCCCCGAGGGGGCTTGATTGGTGTAGCTCTACCAGGGTATATATATCCCAGTAAAGCATTACTGAGCTTGAGTATGAATGATGGGAGATACTTCTAAAAGTTCTGGTTAGCTATTTTGTTCCTCTGCAGCAACTTTAATCCTGTGAACTCAAAAGCACTTTACAAATATTAAGCAATTAACCCTCACAAGCCACCATCAACCAGCATGAGGTAAGTCTTAGAATTCATCTTAGAATTATTCATTGCAAATAACTTATATGAATAATGTATCCCTGTATACCGCTCACAAATTATCTGTGAGCAGGCACTGGATTTTGAGCACCTGATTGCCATTTAAACTTCTTTGATGAAGTTTAATGAAGTTTGTGAACAAATTTCAGCATAGTCGATGTTCACAAAACTGTTCGCTTCAGCTCTTTGTGGCATGTGGTGCAGACCTAAGTCACGGGACAGTGCTTTTGCTCCTGATGGGAGGACTGCAACCTCGCTATACAGGACAATAATGAATAGACAGTATTTGTTCACACATGAATACCCTATTTTGCACACACAAATCTGGGTATTTGTACAAAGAGCAGTCTTGCTCCAATGTTAGTGGACACAAAACCTCATTCACATGAATGCTGCAGACAGTGAATATAAGGAACATGGTGGAAGCACACAGCTGTTCAGAGTGTTTACAGATGTACTTGGACATTGTTCTGTAATATTTCCCCAGCTCTAGCAAGTCTCATTATCCCCATTTTACAGATAGGACAATTGATTTATATGAAGATGAAGTGAGTTGCCCAGGTCACAGAGTGTGCCAGAATCTACTTTATTACCAGACCTGTGATTTAATCACTAGACCATGCTTCTTCTCCACAGTCTCTTGAGCTAAAAGGTCAGATGCTTATCCAAACCATTTAAGTCTGCAAAAATGAGCTAGAAATCTCAGAAGAACCAGTTCTCTCAGGAGATTTCTTGCTTCTGGTTAGAAAGAAATAGCTTAAGCATAGCCTATTCCCTGGTATTTTGCCACTTCTGCTTCCAGTCACATTTGGAATCAGGACATGTGTAGGCATGCAAAATGGAATAAAAATTATAATACATGTTAACCCAACATTTTCAAGTCCCCTGAAAGCTTTGCGGCTCAAATTAATTTCTGCAGCTGGGCCATGGTCTGGGTGAGTTCTTATTTCCATATCAGTTTCCCTATCTCTAAGATACAGAACCCATTGCTGGCTGGATTAACTAATTGCAACTGTGACGTTACTGACATAACCTGTGACCGTATAGATCATTGTTGCAACCACTGTTATATATTTGCAGCAAATATTGTACAAAGGTTGTCGCATAAATTGTCTATGGAAAGCTTATGATTTGCTGATTAAGATTATGCTTAGATTATGTATGGGTGTATCATTTTTGTAGTTGAAGTTATGAATATTGGCTATGTACTTGTATATCAATGTTTTTGATTCTAAGTAGCCTCAGTGAAGCATTTGGTCAGCTTCTTGAGAAGGGACTATTCTCAGTACCCAATCAGTGCCCAATCAAGATACACTTAACTGACAATGGACTTTGGGAGACACCAATCCACATCTGAGCTTTCCTGGGAACGTTCAAACTAACATGTAAACAATGGTGTCGGCCTGCAAACTGAGTCATGCATGGACATGTGACTTGCTCATGTGACTCCAAGCTCCATCTTGCTGCTGTAATTTTCCACAGTAAGAACAAAGAGGTGTCCTTCCACCTGGAAGAGAATATAAAAGGCAGCTGTCTCATCTCCATTTTGTCATCAATCCTGTTTCTTAGTTCTGGAGGAACTTTGCTACAAACTGAAGCGCTGAACAAAGGACTGAATGACCCATCCCAGCTATGGATGTACTCCAGAGACTTGATTTGTGCCTGCAGCTTATTCCATCACTGCTACAAGCCTGAATAAAGAACTTTGCCATTACTGTATGTAATTGATTCCATTTAACCAATTCTCGCTCTCATCTATATCTTTTTCCTTTTATGAATAAACCTTTAGATTTTAGATTCTAAAGGATTGGCAGCAGCGTGATTTGTGGGTAAGATCTGACTTGTATATTGACTTGGGTCTGGGGCTTGGTCCTTTGGGATCAGGAGAACTTTTTTCTTTTACTGGGGTATTGGTTTTCATAACCATTCATCTCCATAACGAGTGGCATTGCTGTTGACACTGGGAAACTGGAGTGTCTAAGGGAATTGCTTGTGTGATTTGTGGTTAGCCAGTGGGGTAAAACCGAAGTCATCTCTGCTTGCCTGGTTTGGTTTGCCTTGGTGTGCAAAGGAACCTGAGCCTTGGGCTCTAATTGCCCTGCTTTAAGCAATTTGTCCTGCATTCGTACTCTCAGTTGTGTCCCGCCAGAGGCAGCCTCGTTACAGCAACCGATGGAAAGAAAAAAAGTTCACTCTCCTCAACTGTGATGTGATGTCGGATTCACGAACAAGATCAACTCAGCCCAAAAATGGAATTTTATCCTGTCCGCATCTAGAGCGCCACAGATAAAAGCAGCACAGACTCCAGTGCTCTCACTGAAAATGAGGGAGAGGGCTGGCAGAACACAGCTAATTAGTACCATCTCAGTCAGAAGAAAGCAGAGCCATTTTCTTTGAATCTACATCCACCTTTAAAGCCATTAAATCATCTCCTCTCTCAATCTGTCATTAAATCCATCTACCCTCCTCAAAATCCATCTCATTCAGAACCAGTCGTTTTCTTTAAATTAATATACCAAAACTCTCCACTGCCACAGGAAACAGTTTTTTGTTTTTGTTTTTGTTTTGGGGGGGTGGGGAGGGCAGAGCCCTCTCTGCAGCAAACACACAAAGGCAGCGGCAGTCTACTACATACAATGTGGTCCAGCCTTAGTACTGCATTCTTTGGAACAGCAGTATTCCAAGGCACCTTGGAAGAACGGGAGACACCAGACACCCCAGACCACTGTTTAATTTCTTACCCTAGAAAGGTCACAGGAGAAGCACCAAGTACACACTGACATTCCTTCATGTTGCTTTATTCTAGCTGAAAAGAGCACTAGTCTGATGCAAAGGCAACCACAAGCCTCTTCTCGGAAGCCTGGTTTTGCAGATCTTTGGGACTTGGTTCCAACTGAAAAAAAATGCCTTCTGGTCAGGCAGAAAACCCAGACAGATCTCTGATTTCACTTGGGATGAAAAGAGGCCACGCGGAGAGTGTAGGATGCTGCAAAACAAGACAGCTCTCCTTGCCATATTGTACAGCCCCCACAGGCTGCTTTGCCTGCTACACATCCCTTCTTTTGCCCCCTTAGGGTCACTTTCTCTCTTGCTGGTGCTGAGAGATGTAAGTCACACATCCCCGTGTGTCAGGGATTCATCCCCGGGAGGCAGGGGAGTTATTTGCTATAGGGCAAAGGGGGACGTTGACCTTGCCAAACCTTGGTTCCCTCCCCACACTTTCCATAGGTTTATATGCTCCACTTTTGCCCCCATGAACTTTTCACGATATATTATGATCACATATACTATTGTAAATGCTGACACAGCTTTGCTCCCTGCACCCAAGTTTTTTCTGAAACGACATCCCTCGTCACAGGCTGCATGTCCTTAGTGGTTTCTCCTGAAGCTTTAATTTACATCAGGGGGACCATGGGATCCCAACTGGTATAGCGGCGATGTGCTGAATCAGTGCACACCGCTATCTTCATAGTTACAATCCTTCCTTGACCAGTTGCTCCAATGACTGGGATCACCCTGACTGCTTGTTGGAACCCTTGCTGCTGTAACATTCTGATGGGAGAATTTCCACCCCTGGGGACCCTGCTGCTTGGGAGATGCTGGCAGAATTTAGCCCATAAAGCAAATCCCACGGTAAAGTACTGGCCAAATCCTGATCCTACTGACTTCAACAGGAGTAGGAACCAACCCACTGAATTCAAATGGGAGTTGCACCTAGATAACCAAGAGCAGAAGCCAATCCATGATGTATTAGTTACCCAACTTTACACCCATACCCATGCAACCATCACATTATCTTGGAGATTGGCCCCGTATATGGAGCGAAATCCAGTTGACAGAAATATTTCTTCCTATCTTAGATGTCTGATGTTGTATTTCCTTCACGGTTATTTAATGCTTGAAGGGCACCAACTGGGGACTTTATTGCTTTACTTGGATTAGCTTGTTATAAATTCTCTTTTCATGGGGGAAGGGGTTCTAATTTTTTTAAATTTTAAATTGTACATATTTGCACTGTTTCTTGGTACCCTCTAGTACAGTTGAGACAATACCTTAAACAGTGAGAGAGCCTTGGGTCACACTAATGTCCCTCATATAGACACCCTGACAGATATACTTCCCTTAGGAAGGCCACTGTGACAACAATGCAAGGAGAGTAGCCAGATGGAGGTACCAGAAAACTTAAAAAGTTAGGGGCAATCCTAGGAGCTGTTGTCAAATATGGGAGGGACAAAAGTGTCAGGGAGATAATAGGGAAGAAGGCAGCAGCAAGAAGCAATGGGGAGCTAGAAAGGGATCAGAGAGAGAGAGCGGCAGCTGTTGAGGAGTTTGAAGCAGAGCATGGCAATAAAGGAAAACACTATGAAGGACTGTTCAGGGTCTGGGGCCAATGGCAGATGTGGCTGTTTTCAGGGAGCACTGATGTATGGTTGTGTTTGAAGAGGTGTTGGGGCCTGCAAATGAAACAGCCAAGTTTATTTGACCCTCATGTTTTCAATGAGTTACTTACATGCTGGTGTAATATGCTGGCCTACTACAGAATTGGCTAGTGGAGCCCACCAGAACAAGTGATCCACACCCTCAGGTCAGGAAGGGGGCACAGTACCAGGACTTCACTAAGTATAGGGGAGAAAAAATGAACAAACAGGGATATAGTTGAAGATTGTAGGTACGAAACAAGTCAACCAGAAGGGGACATGAAACAGAGAACTCCAGACAACGTCTGCTTCTCTGACAAGGGATGGTGCCCAGAGGAACTCTGACTGGACCTGTGAACAGACAAAGGACCTGGAAATGATTTTACAGTCACAGAGAACCTCTGTCCATCTCCCTTTTTCTGGACTGATGCACAGGCATTGTGGCCAGTGCCAGGAGAAGGTTGACAAAGAGGTCTTGAGACTTTGTGGGACCATGGATGGGGAGTGCCTAGTCAAACATGTGTGGGGAAAAATGCAGCCAGATCCCACAAAAAACGTTCTGGTGGAGACAGGGGCTGAACCCGGCAAACTCTAGAATGAAGTCCTCTATCCACAGAACAGGTACAGCATCAGCAGGGCAAATATACCTTAACATTGTGCTTTGGCCCTGTCCTGGAGATATCTTACCTCCCCAAGGACCGGTTAAAAGGAGAGTTCAGTCTCTTTGTCCCATTCAGTCATAGGCCTCTCTGCTAAGACTGCCAATAGACTTGTCAGTTAGTGCTAACTGTGATGGTGATTTTTGTGAGTTGAACACCCTCTACTGGGAACTGGACTGAGACCCACTGAACTCACTGTAAGACATGCTTATTTTAATACTTTATGCATAGGAGTTTCTCCTTTGTTCAACAGCTAATGTCCTTCACCCTATTCTTCAACTGAAAGAAAGTACACAAAGACTTGTGACCTCACTTGTCCTTGGGTGAACTTGAAATTGCTTCTTAAGTACAAAATCCCTGCTGAAGTACACCTCTACCCTGATATAACCCTGTCCTCGGGAGCCAAAAAATCTTTCCACGTTATAGGTGAAACCGCACTATATCGAACTTGCTTTGATCCACCGGAGCACGCAGCCCCTCCCCCCCAGAGCGCTGCTTTACTGTGTTATATCTGAGTTCGTGTTCTATCAGGTCGCATTATATTGGGGTATAGGTGTACTGGTTTTCCAAACTCTGAGCACTCAACATACTTAAAAAAGGACATCTCAAAAGAGAGAGAAAGGGGGACAGAGAGCAATTCTCCTTGAACACAGATAGTAAATGCAATGAAAATGAATCTCTTTTGTCCCTCAGTATATTAACCACAAGGTCTTTCTGTTTCTGGGCTCACCGTTTACTCTGGAGGGAATAATTCAGCATCCTTGTACTCAGCAGGTAGGCAAAGCTATTATGAACTTGGTTTGAGTCAGTACACAGTTATGCCAATGTCAGGGTACCAGAATTCCCATGTCAGAGCTCCCACTGTAATTCACAAATGAAAGGATACCTGCACCCGTATCCTGCACCCTGTTAAATGATTCAAACCTCTCCTATCGCCAAGCAATTACCCATGTCATAGTAAATCTGTGCTTTAGCATACTGTGAAAAGAGTCAATACACTGTCTTAAATATAGAAACACTTATTAATACTTGATGTTACAGTAAGAGTACTTAGGTCTGCTCGTTCAGTGAAGACATCAGTTACAGAGCCTTCTAGTCATTCAGAAGTATACCTTCCTGTTGACACGTTACTCAGGCTGTCAGTTCATCCAGGCACAGTACTAATATGTCTTAACTGTTACCTAGAATACCAGAGACATCTGCCTTGCAACATTATGGTAACCGAGCATTATTCTTCTCTTTGAAAGGCTGGTTTTTAGGACAAGGGGATACATCCTTCTCTTGAACTCATGCAAAAGTCCTGCTTACTTCAATGAGATTTTGGTATGAATAATGTGGATTTGGGCTAAGATCTTAAAAGATCTGCCTGGGTAAAATATGATCTGCTATGGGTTATGGAAGACTGACCTGGCTCAATCACTCTTGATGCCTCTCTATAACTCCCCCTTCATTTGTTTCCTGTTGTACCTCCAGAACAGAGAGCAATACAGAGAGCAAAAAATGTTTGTCTCAGATGGGAATAACTTGCAAAGTGCAATCAGCATCATCTGCTCAGCTTCTCCTTATGTGGACAGAGCAGTGTTCTCATCTAATGTACTCGTATGGACCCCATTCGTGTAGAATCTGAGCACCTCAGTCTTTAATTTATTTACCTTCACTCCTGTAAAGTGGTATTATTATCCCCATTTTACAGATGGGGAACTGAGGCACAGAGAGACTACAGGATTTGCCCAAGGTCACACAGGAAGTGTGTGGAGGAGAAGAAATTTGAACTCAGTTTTCTTAAGCTCTCGGCTAGCATCCTAAAAACTGGACCATCCTTTCCCTTCCTGAGGCCCACTAAAACCAATCAGAAAATGCTATTATACACATGAAACCAAAATGTATAAAATGCTGAGCGATCATGAACAGTGCATGGCCCAGGGATTGAATGGAGGGAAGTTCATGGTCACAGCAACTTTGTAGGCCTTAACATATAGAACTCTCTCTCTCTCTCTCTCTGCCCCTTGACATTCACCTCAGTCCAACCTTCCCCAATTTTAAGCAAAACCTAAGACTTGTTTCCCTCTATATGAAGGTGTTTCGGATGATAACATTTTTGTTGTTTTACATGTGCTTTGGCAGAAAGGGGAGACAGAGGTGAGTTGCTGGCAGACCAGGTCATGCCAGACTGTATTCAGGCCAATTCACTTGTATATTAGTGTAGATCAAGTTGTTGGATATATAAGATTGTATTTGGTGTTGAAACATCATGAAAAACTAATGGGATGTTATTTGCATAGTTTTCACTTCTCTGTATCCCCTTATAATGCAATAGCAAACATTTACATTGTGTATGGCCCTGTAACTAAATAACTCACCAAAGCAGCCTTGTGGAATGCAAATAAAGAACTTTAACAGAAATATGCTCATTTCAAAGCAAGTGGTCATTGTTCGTGATGATCGGGGTCAGACTAAGTGCATTCCTCACGCACTGTCATCAAAGAAAAAGCCCATGTAGGTAGGGACACTGTCAGCTTGTTTACTGTGAGAAGAAGCTATAAAGATGGATTCAGGGAAAGATCCTGGATCTCTGGGCTGTTTGGACTCTTACAGGGAAGGGTACCAGATGCAAAGCCGAGATCCCCTGAGACAATCTGGGTACCCTGAAAAGACTTTTGGGAGACTGGCAGTTTACCACATCACTGCCACCATTTGGAATTGCAAACTGTGACTCATCTATTATTATCTATAAAAAACCTGCTTTAACTTCTCAATAAACTCTTACTTCCTTTTCTTAGCTAACAAAGCTTTATTAGTTTACTATAGAATTGGCTGCCAGAGTTGTCTTTGGTGTAACATCTGCAGTACCAGTTGATCTGGGGTGAGTGATAGGAGCAACCTAAGGTGGGCTGATTTTTGGTTTAAGCAACTTTTTAATCATAAAATCCGGTTTCTCTGGGTGGCAAGGTACACCAGAGAGTCTGAGGGGACCTTCTGTGAATCCATGGTAGGCCTGGTATAGTGATCCAGGAGTTCCCAGTTGTTACTGACTTGATGAAATCTATGCATAGAATGTACCACCAGCTTGGGGTGTCTGCCCTGTTTTCTGAGAGTCTGCCCTGAAACAGGCCCTCACAGTTGTGAGCCACTCCAGACCGCGTAACACAAGGCATATAGAAATACAGTTATTATAATTAATGTCAGCCCTCCCCCAAAAGACAGACTGATTTATGCCCACCACAGCATATTTGTGAGGCTTTCTGTAGATACAGGGGTTAAAAGTCTTGGAAGCAGGGGTTGAAGATTCAAATAGTGCTCCCTGTAATGTAAAAGTTTATTGGCAGCAGCGGAGTGTGGTGATGTAAAACCAATGCAGATGCGAGCCTTAATGTGGTGGTAATGGGGAGGCAAATGCACATAAATAAGGAAAACTGAGAGTGAGGAAAGGGGTTAATACGGAGGACAGTGCATTGTGAACATGGAATGCTGCCGCTCAGATAAATTATGCTTAGTTTTAGAGAGTGCTTTTCATCCATACAGATCAAAGCACTTTGCAAAGATGGGTAAATATAACCATGATACTGTTGAAGGAACTGAGGCATGAAGAAGGAAAGTAACTTACCCAAGGTCACGCAATCTGTAGCAGATGTAGAACTAAAAGCCAGGTCTCTGACTCTTACTCCAGCACCGTACCTTGCCTCCTACATTTTACTTATTTGTGCTACAGCCTTTGATGCACCTTCCCTCAGATTGCTGTTTGACTATGACTTTGCACAGTGAGGGAAGCTGTGTCTGTATCACTGTACCTCTCTCACTCTCTGTATCTATTCTAAAAAACTTTATACTGGCATATCAAAGTAGGCCATCTAAATTACTACATCCTAGGTCTGTGTATAAGACAGGTCTCACAGCAGAATGTGAGGTAGGTAGATTGGTTTCAACACTACCTCTCTGGAGTTCACAGCTATAAAACTGCAGTGCCCTTATTTGCCAGATACTGTCCTTTTATGTTTCTAGGCCATTTTGTTCTCACAGCTGCTGTAGCCCTGTAATCTTCTGGAGACTACTTTTTTTTTTTTTTTTTTTTCCCGTTTTCTAGAGCAAGTTTTTTGACTAACACAATATTGTCACTGAAAGATGGAGTTTTGGCCAAAAAAAAACTTTTTGTGGGAAAATGTCATTATCCACTACATTGTTTCAAAACTTTAAATTGAAAAAAGTGATTTTTTTGTTTCCAATTGAAGTGTTTATTTTCAGTTTTTAAAAAACAAGTCTCAATTTCATATTGATTTTTCTCCCTCTCCTGCCCCCTCCCCCCAACTGCATTAGAATGGATAAAGTGTACTTTTTCACTTACTCCTTTTCTTTCCCCTCCCATTTCTTCCGTTTCCACTCTAACTTTTCAAAACTTCCTTAACTTCTTAAGTTACAGAATGGCAAAAGGCTAAATGATCCACTAAACTTGCTGCTCTAATTTTTCCAAGATTGGAGAAGTTTTAAAAAGTTAGACTGGGAAATGGAAAACAAGGAGAAAAAAAGAAAACATGCTGGATAATCATTTTATTTTACTCAGCTGGGGAGAAAAGAAGGAATGAAGAAAGGAGGAAACTGAAAGTTTGAAATGTAAAAAATAAGATCTTTCTTAAAATTTTTTTTGTGAAATATTTCCAAAAACTGACACATTTTGATCCCTGCAAAATAGATATAAAAGAATCAAAATGTTTAAGTTATGAAGTTGTTTTTCCATTTTTCAGACAGCAACACTTTTCCCTTAAACTAAAATAAACACCATTCAAAATAGGAAAAAATATGGCTGGTCTGTGGTATGACACAGACAACGTCTATTGCGTGTTGCTTACACCTCCAGTTTAGTGGAAGGCTGCTACACATTGCTTCTGGAATGTCTCTTTTCTTCCAAAGAGATGTAGAGTTTTCTGCTCCTTGTTATTAAACACCATTTTTATTTCTGGACTTGAGATTTAAACTGATCTCTGAAGCTCTGTCAAGCACGATTTCTTTCCCAAATCCGCCACCCCTCCCTTTTCCAATCATGCTCACTCATCACCCAAGCAATCAATCTATGATGATTATTTTCCCAAAAAGGTAGTGGCATGGGTTCAAGTGACAAGGGAACATTAGCTACCATTATAAACAAAAATTCCTTAACAACTATTAATACAAATAGATTCCCCCCCCCCCCCAGTTGTCCAGATCCTCCAGTCTTTGGTAATGAAAAAACTGATGTTCCAAAGTTGTTAGTGACACTTGTCAGACAAAGTTTATAGCCTGCATGCAGCAAACTGAGTTATTGTTAGAACCTGAAGGCAAGGTGACCATTAAAAGGGAATGCTGTGCTTCAAAGACCCCAAAGGAGCTTTTTTCTCTCACTGTCCTATCTTCCCAGAAACTTTCGGTGTCATGGTGAGCCTTTGATTTAATACCCACTCCTCTAATTCTCATGCAGTGACCTAGTTGACATTGAGAAAACTTTGTCAGCATTTTCCCCAGGATGGGGCTCAGTGGGGGACTTCTTAACAGGCTGGGGGTCCTTCCTATTTGGGCTCTTGCCTTTCTCCAGAATCCTCATATTGTGGTCAGCAATAGCGTATGGCAGGTGAAACCTCATCACTTTAGAAATGGTGGCTTTCCCCAATTCAAGTTCTACAGAATTCCCTCGAGCTAGCCAGGAAGCTCTATACCGGAAACCTACTGACTGCTATACTTACCTACTTGCCTCCAGCTTCCATCCAGGACACACCACAAGATCCATTTGTCTACAGCCAAGCTCTAAGATACAACCGCATTTGCTCCAATCCCTCAGACAGAGACAAACACGTACAAGATCTCTATCAAGCATTTTTAAAACTACAATACCCACCTGCTGAAGTGAAGAAACAGATTGACAGAGCCAGAAGAGTACCCAGAAGTCACCTACTACAGGACAGGCCCAACAAAGAAAATAACAAAGAACGCCACTAGCTGTCACTTTCAGCCCCCAACTAAAACCTCTCCAGCGCATCATCAAAGATTTACCACCTATCCTGAAAAATGATACCTCACTCTCACAGATCTTGGGAGACAGACCAGCCCTCGCTTACATACAGCCCCCCAACCTGAAGCAAATACTCACCAGCAACCACACATCACACAACAAAAACACTAACCCAGGAACCTATCCTTGCAACAAAGCCTGATGCCAACTCTGTACACATATTTATTCAAGTGACACCATCATAGGACCTAATCACATTAGCCACGCCATCAGGGGCTCGTTCACCTGCACATCTACCAATGTGATATACGCCATCATGTGCCAGCAATGTCCCTCTGCCAAGTACATTGGCCAAACTGGACAGTCTCTACGCAAAAGAACAAATGGACACAAATCTGACATCAGGAATCATAACATTCAAAAACCGGTAGGAGAACACTTCAACCTCTCTGGCCACTCAGTAAAAGATTTAAGGGTGGCAATTTTGCAACTGAAAAGCTTCAAAAACAGACTCCAAGGAGAAACTGCTGAGCTTGAATTAATATGCAAACTAGATACCATTAACTTGAGTTTGAATAGGGACTGGAAGTGGCTGGGTCATTACACATATTGAATCTATTTCCTTAAGTTAAGTATCCTCACACCTTCTTGTCAACTGTCTAAATGGGCCATCTTGATTATCACTACAAAAGTTTTTTTCTCCTGCTGATAATAGCTCATCTTAACTAATTAGCCTCTCACAGTTTGTATACTAACTTCCAACTTATCTGAATATGAGTGTGTGTGTGTTTATATATATAAGTTCTATTCTATGCATCCGATGAAGTGGGCTGTAGCCCACAAAAGCTTATGCTCAAATAAATTTGTTAGTCTGTAAGGTGCCACAAGTACTCCTGTTCTTGAAATTTTAGTCTGTATCTGCAAAAAGAACAGGAGTACTTGTGGCACCTTAGAGACTAACAAATTTATTTGAGCATAAGCTTTCGTGAGCTACAGCTCACTTCATCGGATGCATTCAGTGGAAAATACATTGGGGAGATTTATATACACAGAGAACATGAAACAATGGGTGTTATCACACACGGTGTAAGGAGACTGATCACTTAAGATGAGCTGATACCAGCAGGAGAGCGGGGGGGGGGGGGGGGGGGGGGGAGAGGAGGAGTCTGTTTTTGAAGTTTTTTGGAGTCTGTTTTTGAAGTCTTTTTGTTGTAATATTGCGACTTTTAGGTCTGTAATCGAGTGACCGGAGAGATTGAAGTGTTCTCCGACTGGTTTATGAATGTTATAATTCTTGACATCTGATTTGTGTCCATTTATTCTTTTACATAGAGACTGTCCAGTTTGACCAATGTACATGGCAGAGGGGCATTGCTGGCACATGATGGCATATATCAACTAAAACCTCTCCAACACATCATCAAGGATCTACAACCTATCCTGAAGGATGACCCATCACTCTCACAGATCTTGGGAGACAGGCCAGTCCTTGCCTACAGACAGCCCCCCAACCTTAAGCAAATACTCACTAGCAATCACACACCACACAACAGAACCACTAACCCAGGAACCTATCCTTGCAACAAAGCCCGTTGCCAACTGTGTCCACATATCTATTCAGGGGACATCATCACGGGGCCTAATCACATCAGCCACACTATCAGAGGTTCGTTCACCTGCACATCTACCAATGTGATATATGCCATCATGTGCCAGCAATACCCCTCTGCCATGTACATTGGCCAAACTGGACTGTCTCTACGTAAAAGAATAAATGGACACAAATCAGATGTCAAGAATTATAACATTCATAAACCACACACTTCAATCTCTCTGGTCATTCGATTACAGACCTAAAAGTCGCAATATTACAACAAAAAGACTTCAAAAACAGACTCCAACGAGAGACTGCTGAATTGGAATTAATTTGCAAACTGGATACAATTAACTTAGGCTTGAATAGAGACTGGGAGTGGATGGGTCATTACACAAAGTAAAACTATTTCCCCATGTTTATCCCCCCCCCCACCTCCCGCCTCCCACTGTTCCTCAGACATTCTTGTCAACTGCTGGAAATGGCCCACTTTGATTATCACTACAAAAGGTTTCCAACCTCCCCCCGCCCCCCGCTCTCCTGCTGGTATTAGCTCACCTTAAGTGATCACTCTGGTTACACATGTGTACAGTGTGTACGGTAACACCCATTGTTTCATGTTCTCTGTGTATATAAATCTCCCCACTGTATTTTCCACTGAATGCATCCGATGAAGTGAGCTGTAGCTCACGAAAGCTCATGCTCAAATAAATTGGTTAGTCTCTAAGGTGCCACAAGTACTCCTGTTCTTTTTGTGAATACAGACTAACACAGCTGCTACTCTGAAACCTGGAAGAAATTGAGACTTTCATGCTAGGTTTGCTTCTGTGAAACAGACATTAGACCTCTGTTCTGTGAGCTTTAACCTGAGTAGTAGTATACATCTCAGAGTGTTGTTCCCTTCTTTTGTGAACTCCATCACAAGATCTTCTGTGGTTTGTAGAGGATTTATTACTTCTTCACTGTTTGGACTTTGTTCCTCCAAAAGGCAAGGAGCCTGGGGATGTAGGCGTGCCATGCAGTCAAATATTACTTTCTTGAGTACCAGTGTTCTGACATCTCTCACCTCCAAGTTTCCCCCCAACTGCTATCCCAGACTTCCCAGGTAACTGGTTCAAGAAGTGACAAACCTGAGCCAAATTCTGTGAAGGCGGAGGCTTCAAAACAATTCAATTGTTGGGTTCGCTCTAGGGTTCCTAATATACATAAGCCTCTGACTCCTAAGGATTCCAGTTTAGCAGAAACCTAAAATATCTCATCAGATTTGTTTTAAAAGTATAAAACATAAAAGGGCACTGTCAAACCGTGGAAAGATAAAAAATACAGACTTAAGGCCTGAACGTGGATCACTGAAGTCAACAGGATCTGTGTGTTAGCTGCACTGGTAGCGGGATTGGGCCCATTAGGATCCATTTTATTTAATGTCCTCATCCTTTGTCATTTTAGGAATCTCCAGAGGTGAAGTCGCTAACAGGCTCAATCTTGCAAGCTGCAGAGCACTGGGGCCTGAGCCAGCAACACCTGCAAGCAAATTGTAAAAATGGGAGGAGTCCGACACGGAGTTTAATGAGACTACTTGTGTGCTTCAAGTTCAGTATGTGCTTGCCTGCTTTGCTGGATCAGTCAGAGAGCTCTGCAGCTTGCACGATCAAGCCCCTAATTGACATTCATCGTTTCCCAATCCATTCGCAGCTCCTTAGTCATTTATTTTGACTCCTAGGCAAAGACATTGAGATGAAAACTCCTGGAGGATGGGTGAGGTCCCAGAAGACTAGAGAAGGGAAAACATAATACCTGAACAAAGGGGACCAATCAGCCTAATTTTGATACCTGAAAAAGATACTGGAACAGGTTATTAAACAATCCATTTGCAAGCACCTAGAGAATAATAGGGTTATCAGGAATAGCCAGGATAGATTTATCAAGAACAAATCATGCCAAACCAAACTAATTTTCTCCTTTGACAGGATTACTCACCTAGTGGATGTGGGGAGCGGGTGGAAGCAGATGATGTGGTATATCTTGATTTTTAATTAGGCTTTTGACATAGCCCCACATCACATTCTCATAAGCAAACTGGGGAAACATGGTCTAGATAAAATTACTATAAAGTGGGTGCATAACTGGTTGAAAGATCTTACTCAAACAAGTAGTAATCAGTGGTTCACGGTCAAACTGGGAGGGCATATCTAGTGGGGTCCTACAGGGGTCAGTCCTGTATTCAGCACTAGTCAATATTTTCATTCATGATCTGGATAATGGAGTGGAGAGTATGCTTATAAAAATCTGCAGATGACGACACCAAGGTGGGTGGGGTTGCAGGCACTTTCGAGGACAAGATTAGAATTCAAAATGACTGTGACAAATTTGAGAATTCGGTCTGAATTCCACAAGATGACATTCAATAAAGACAAGTACAAAGTATTTCATTTAGAAAGGAAAACTCTAATGCCCAACTACAAAATAGGGAATAACTGGCGAATTGGTAGTACGGCTGAAAAGGATGTGGGGATTATAGTGAATCACAAATTGAATATGAGTCAACAATGTGATGCAAAAAAGGCTAATATCCTAATGTTATGAAGAGTAGTGTTATATGTAAGATGTGGGAGCTAATTGTCCTGCTCTACTTGGCACTGGTGAGGCCTCAGCTGGAGTACCGTGTCCAATTTGGGCACATGCTTTAGGAATGATGTGGACAAATTGTGGAGAGACCAGAGGAGGGCAACAAAACCAATAAAAGGATTAGGAAACCTAACCTACCAGGAAGGGTAAACAAACTGGGCATAATTTAGTCTTGAGAAAAGATGACTAAGGATGGGGGGAGACAAACAACAGTCTTCAAAGTAGGTTAAGGGCTGATATAAAGAGGACTGATCAATTGTTCTCCATGTCCACTGAAGGTAGGGAAAGATGTAATGGGCTTAGTCTGCAGCAAGGTTAGATATTAGGGAAAAAACTTTATAACTAAGCAGGTAGTTAAACTCTGGAACAGGATTCCAAGGACGATATTGTTGGAGGTTTTAAAAACAGATTGGACAGACAGGGATGGTCAGGGACGGTCTATGCATATTTGGTCCTGCCAGAGCACAGGGGGCTGTACCAGATGACTTCTTGACGTCCCTTCCAGTCCCTACATTTCCATGATTCTATGTGCAGGTGGGATTTTTAACAGCACTCAGCGGTGGTATAACTCTCAGCCCACTGATGTCAATCACCCAGCATATGCACCATTTTTCAGTTTGACAATGGTATTTTTCTCTCATTCTAAATGCAGCAAAGCCTCTGGGCCTTTGACCCAGGGTCCTAACCTGAATCACAAGTCTCTCAGCTAGGGCTGAGGTTTGTATGAAGAACTGACTCCAACCTGCCCCTAGAACTTGATCTCAATAATTTCTGAGGTTCAAAGGAAGCTCTAATTACATTTTTCTTCATTAGTTTTCATTGCCCTGTTTCTCTGCAAATCCCCTGGCTGGATGAGGCTCCAAATACTGAAACATCTTGGGAAGCAAAGATGGGCATGAGCTTTGAATTTTAGATCTAGATCCAATCTCTCCCCAAGTTCAGTGGTATTAGACTCCCTCATAAAATTTCTGTCCCATTTTTGCAGACTCAAGCGGTTGGGAATGTTTGGGGAAGTATCAGCTGTGGGTACCCATCTGAATGGATTGTCCTGAAATTGGCTAATCATTATTTCCAGTCTTGGAGGACCAGATGAGGCCCTTCAGAAAGGACCAAAAATAGAGTCTCCTGTGTACTTATACAAATATATGAAGTAGCTCAAACAGAAGTTATGGTATTGATGCAGAAATTACTGGGTGAGGTTCTCTGGCCTGTGATAAGCAGGACTCAGCAGGTCAGACTAGATGATCATAAAGGTCTCTTCTGGCTCTAAAATGTATGAATCTGAATTCTATTTCCCCTTTCTCCTCTAATGCAAAGTGTTGTCCTCTATTCCCAAGTCCCAGTCACTCTTTTCACAGTTCAAGGAAACTGGCCTTTTCCACTGAGAAAATGCAGAGGTCACACTTCTTTGCTCTGTGATTTACTACTTTTTTGTTACTTACACTTATGAGCCTTGAGAAAAGGAAGTGACTTTCTTCAAAGCTATACTCACTGAGTGGAGAACAGCTATTGAGGTGCTTTCCAAGAGTGGTTCCCAGTCCTTTGGAGGCAAATGTACCACTTTACAAACCCAACAACTGCGGTCTAGTGCATGTTGTCTCCCATTCAGATGTATGGAATCATGAGGGTGGACTTTGAGCACCTCAAGCACCATTGTGAGTGAGGTATCACACAACGGAAGAGAAGAAAGGTGTGAGAGGGCAATTAAATTTAATTATTTTAGGAGAACACTGTATTAAATATAAAAATGTTTCCACATTATTGTTGGATTATATGTAAGATCTCCAGGAGGGAGATGTGACTAATGTAAACCCTGGGGATGTTATGCACTTATAAAAGGATTATTTGAAACAATGTGAACTTTTAAAGTTAAGTGTAGTGAGTTTCCCAGAAAGTCTCTAGGGGGAGGTATGCAAATGTAAGCCCTCTGGGTGTGCAAGAACTCAGCCTTTTGAAGCTTCGCCCTGGGGAAGGGACCTTTGCTCTGTCCTCATAACAGGTGATTAGCAGACAAAGACTCAAACTGTATAAAGGAGTGAGTTACAGATTCATGGAGGTGCTTTTTCCTGAGCCAAGGCATATTATGAACTTGTAACCACAGGAGAAGCCCTTGGTGGGGTTTGAAGGACAGTTTACCTGCCAAAGCCCTTGTGGAGCGGAGGTGATTTCTGGTAAGCTTATTAGTATGTGTGCAGTTTTGGTTATTATATTCATGCTTTTTCTGTAATGCTTTTCCCTTAAGAATAAATGTGCTTGCTTAAAAAGAGCTGTGCAGTAACTTATAACTGTGGGCAATTACACTGTTTTTAGCCTGTGAGAACAAAGCAAAGCAGGCCTGCTTAGGCAGTCTGGCTTGCTGGACAATTCACAACAAAGGCAAGGAACTTTGCAGCCTGGGAATACCCTAGTCAGGAAGGAGGGAGAGAGAGAGAGAGCGAGAGATGCGAGTCTCCACCCTACAGAGGTGATGGCTAGGGAGCCAGAAGCCTGAGAGTGGGTGCCCTGGCCGGGCCACGGAGGAGGAAATACAGGTGCAGTTGCCCTGAAGTGTGACAGCAGGCATAGAGGCTTGTATTTAAAGTAGGAGTCAGGGAGTCCACACATCACGTAAGGAGTCTGTACGACTAGTACAAGTGGTTAAGAACATCTACTTCATGAGTTAATGTGAATGATTTAGTGACTGGCCATTTCTGTAACTTTCCGAGAGCACATATTTGGATATATTTAAGACAAAACACAACTTCAAGCAGTTTTGAAATCATAGTGCCGCAGTAATGGTCACTGCCCATCAACCACCTTGACCCACCAGATGCAAATAATTTAAATTGTCTTGTCCAAGGGCAAGCAAATGTTGAACTAAGAAAATAGGTCTTGCACTGCACATTAAAAGCCAGCAAACTCAAATGTATGGCAGGCCAACAGAGAGAGAGAGAGAGATCCATGCCATGGACCCCCTACTTAGATACCATGGTGATAGGAGCCATAGAAAAAGCACAAATTGATGGATGGAGAGCATCCTGCCCCAGTTGTCAAGAGTTCAAATCTAGAGACTGTCAACAGGGGTATCTCAGCTATGGGATACTGCAGTAAGATCCATCATCTTGAAGGGAAGAGGACAACAGGAATATGAAACCTCAGTATTCATCTGCCCCATATGAAAGGGAGTCAAATTCTACTCTCATCTACACTCAAAGCAGGGGTTGCATAAGCATAATGGAGAGCAGCAAATTAACTAGCTGTCCAGAGATACTCAGCATCTCCAGGATCCTGCAGCAATAACTAGAGGCATGGGAGTCATGTTACGTGTCTCTTCTATTTATGTTATGTATTTATTTTATACTGAGGATGCACTAATCAACAAAAATCCATCTTCTCAGAAGCTACAAAAGACATTTTCCAGTCTGGTTGACCCTGTGGCTTTATGGACTTGCACACTGATCTATCATATTACATACCTGGATGCAGCCTTTCATCAATTTCCCGACACTAGTTGGTTACTATTCACATGAAATGAATACTGATTGGCCAGCATCTACATACCATGAATTCTGATTGGCTCATTGCTCAAGAGCATGAAGGTCACTCACTGAATTGTTCTGCGCTTCAGTCAATATTGTCCCATGTGATCCTGCAGCCCTGTTTTTGAAGAGCATTATCTACTTGAAAACCAAATCCCTGCATCAGAATGCCAACCATGAGCGCAGCCTGTGTTTCTTCCCTAGAACACCACTCCAGCTTGGAACCGCTATTATTTCTTCTCATCCTTTTTTAAAGTCCACAAGATCTTATTAAGAGTACTATACATGGGCTAGGTGGTAGTGGGAAATGGTGAAGATGGGAGAGTGTGAGCATCATTTATCAAGGAAGCTGGACAAATGCCGCAAACATTTCTATGAATATTCATTTGATTGTTTAAAAAAATATCACATTGTGTTTGTGCCCCTTTAGGGGCTGCCTTCCACACACATTCTAATAAGTTTCCTCACAGGAATGATCATGGAAACAGCAAATATTATAGGATATTCCAGAAAGCAAATTCCATGTGTGTACATGTGAGTAGTTGCACCTGAAAGTCAATCTCCAAAGCTGCACTCATCCAATCAGGGGCTAAATATAACATCATGTGACTGGTGTGTCTGGTTGAATACACAGCGAACTGTTCACTAGTCAATTACACACAAAGAATGGCTGGCAGACATTTTTTGACTAATAGTTTCAAATAAAATCATTATTTGTTCACAAGCAGAAAAGGAAGTAATGCAGGGGTTCTCAAACTGGGGGTTGTGACCCCTCAACGGGTCTTGAGGTTATTACGTGGAGGGTCACGAGCTGTCAGCCTCCACTTCAAACCCCACTTTGCCCCCAGCATTTATAATGGTGTTCAATTAAAATCACTTTTTAATATATTTGTAAGGGTGGGTTGCACTCAGAGGCTTGCTGTGTGAAAGGGGTCACCAGTACAAAAGTTTGAGAACCACTGAAGTAATGTTTCTAGAAACAATTTGCAAAAGATTAGTCTCCCAATTTAATTCTTACCAGTGGTTTTAGGGATTTAAAAATATTGTCTTATTTACTAACCTCTACCCCATCCATCCCAGGCTTCTTAGCATCTCATTAGTGACTCTGCCATTGGCTAACCTCAGATACAGCCCAGTTCAGAAAACGTAAATCATATTTACCTTCCTCCTTATTCCTCCTTACCTTCCTCCTTATTCCTCCTTATGTATGTACTGCTTACCACTGATATTTTGTCCTTTTCTACCCACTTCCATCCAAAAATCCCAAAGGACTTTACAAACATGTTGGAGTTGAAAATTTCATAATCCCCATGAGAGACGTCAGTGTCATTATCCAATTTAATAGAGGGGGAAACTGACACACAGAAAAGTGACATGAACAGCCCAAAGTCACACAGGATGTCAAGGAAAGAGCTGGGATTAGAACTCAGGACACCTACGTGGCAGTCTTGTCCCTTAACCACCTCCAGACCAGCCTTTGTGCCCCTTCCAAATGAAGGATGCAGATGGGAGTGGTATATTGAGTACAGTATAGTGAGCACTTCAGTTTGGAGGCACCCAAACAGCAGACATTTAAGGGGACACCACATGAGTGAACAGCCTCGTACAGAGGGTCACTTGCAAAATGGCCCTTAATTAATGAGCACGTGTGCAGTTAAGGAGCATGATAGGAACCTTCCTAAATTCTAAATCTAATACCACTGCTCCCCATTCCCTGGTTGGCAGCTATAATAGTGCCAACCTTTCCCTAGTGAGGAAGGCAGCTGTGTTCCACAAAGTGCCAAAACTCAGTCTTTTCCAGCTATGGTTGAAAGAAGGAAAGGGTTACAGAGAAGAAACTTAACCATTTTCCTCGATTTTCTCTTTGAGGAAGTAAAAATAGTGAGCTGGAAAATCCAGATGATCTCATAATTGGTTATTGATGAGTGCCAAGGGCAGTGGTGACTGTTTGCACTGATAGAAAAATCTCTCATCATGCGTGATGCTGGCATTGATCTGCTTTAGCAGTATAAAGCAACGTCCTTCCTGTCCCGACTCAGGAGAACGGAGGAAATTACCCAGCAAACACAAGGCAGGGAAGCAACGGATCTGCCTGGCTGAGAGAGCAGAATGCTTGCTTTTGTTGTTGTAGCTGATACATTGCCAGTTGAAATTTTATCTACAGGAACCCAAGCTAGCCAGTAGGTTTCACTTTAAATCAAATGCTTTGTTTATAAGAAGAAAAGAAAAATATCACTCAAATGCCCAACACCAGTGCTGATGAGGCTGGTGAAGCAGTAGAGATCCAAGAACCATCAGGCACTCAATGTTTCAAAACCCCATTCTTCACGCTCTTCTGATGAGCTTAATGGCAGGTGATGGCCTCTTCCCTGGATTCTTAAACCTGTTTCTCTCCCCCTCTTTTCCTCCATGACTTCTCTCCTCTCTCTACTTCTGTGCTGTCCAGCTGTATTCTCTCTCTTTCCCTATTAGACTTAAGCTCTTCCAGGTAATAGCTTTTATATTTGGCGGTAAACTTTCATGCACACCTATGGCTCCAAAACAAAGAACAACAGGAGTTCCCTTCCTCTCTACATTCTCTTTCTCCAGTTTCCTTTGTGTGCTCCATCTCTCTGTCTCTCTTCATTCCCTGCATATCATCCCTCTCTCCCCCTCTGTGTTTCATCTCTCTTCTTCAATCTCTCCCTTCCACCTCTCTCTTCCTCTATGCACTCCATCTTTTTATGCCAGTCCAATTATTGACTGATTCAACATTGTCTTTTCTCCCACTCTTCTTTCTCCCTTTTATCTCCCACAGTGACTCAAGCCTTGTCTCTCCTTGCTGGTTTCAGGGATGCTGTTGTTTGGGGTTTTTCGGTTGTGGGTTTTGTTTTTTAAAAATCATCACATCCCTCTTTGCTGTTTAGCTGCCCGTCACTTCATTTTCCTGTCTCTGCCTCCCTGGGCTGGTGCATCATTATCTCCTTTCTCTGTGTTAGCTCATCATTTCCCACTGAGGCTGTTATTAACTATGCTGAGAAATGTATGAACTGTGGCCAGCAAGGTCACTGGGACTCCACTTCAAAATGATGGGAGCACAAATGGAAAGTGGCATGATAGGCAATGGGAAAGGGGAAGAAGTAAGTGGACAGAGAGCATTGAGACTTCATTGGCCTGGACCATGGAGGGGAAACTGGCAGCTGAGTTGAAAGGGTACCAAACATCTTGCTCCTCACAAAGGCACCATAATTAAAATCCCCCTGGTAAAGGCTGGCTGCAGCCAGCATGTGAACGATTCTTAGTGATCCAAACTCTGCCTGTTGCAGTTTAGATCAAGTTTCATTTTACAGAAACATCTCCCTAGGCCTGCTGACAACTTCAGGCCAGACAGAAATTCCTTTCAATTAAAAAGCTCACAGGAGAATCCCACTGCAGTGACACAAATCTCAAGCATGGGAGGGGGAAGAATGGCAGCCTTCAGCACTGATAGCGGCGGACAGGGTGTGCCAGTGTCTGACCCTAATATAGGGAGAAGCACAGATTCCAGAAATGATTTGGTCTGATCCTGGGTGGGTAAAGGGTCATGGTCCCTGACACCAGAGGGAAGGAGTAAGGGTGTGTGTATGTGTCACAGTCTCCAGTAATGTGGGGAAGGAGATGATCACACTTTCTGACACTGTTGGTGTGGGGTCTCTGACAGTCTCTAGTATTGATACGTAGGGAGAGATATTTCCGTTACCAGCTAAAAGAGGGGCTGTCCAGTATGAAGGGGATGAGATTTGACTCTACAGGAGCGAGGGGCATGGTCTCTGATTCCAGTAAGATGTGGTCACACCGAGTGTTGGGCTCAGTCTATCTACCTGATGTGTCTCTCAAGGAGTAACTGTGTTAGAGTCAGTAAAATGACACCGGTGTGTAAGTGTAATGCCAACAGACCCCCGTCGTCAGCAGGGGGGTTCGAACTTGGGACCTCTGCAGCTAAATACATGAGCCTCTACTGCATGAACTAAAAGCCACATGGCCCTTAGCTAAAGGCTGTAGAGCAAACTCATTAATCTTTCTGTAAGTGGTCTTGGTGCCACTCAATGGGACAGAGCACCACACCCAGGAGGTGTGTGGTTTACATAAGCAGTGTAGGTGGGAGGAGATTGAACCTCATGGTGTGTCCCTAATGAAGGTAGTCTCTGAACCTGAAATCGAGATAGTAGTTTCTGAAAGGATTATATGCCATCATGCAGAAAGAGTGCTATTTCTGACAGGCAGCCGAAGGGGTGGTCTCTCTCTGCCCCCCTCCACCATGAACTGTTGGGGCTTCTGTCCTGACCCCTGACTTTTGCCCCCACCTGTCTCCTGCCACCCCCACTGCAGCTCTGTTTCCTGAGAGGGATGCTCTTTCAAGGCCCTTCATAGTCGCTTTTTACCAATTTTTATCAAAATTTTCCCAGGTTTTACAAAAGCTCTGTTCAGGGGGGTTTTTAAACCAAGTTTTAACCTGAATTTGGACCTCCCAAATACATGAAAATACACCTTATGTTAAGAAAAGCCAAATCATTACATTAGGCAGATGTGTTTATGTTAATAATAAATCAGTGTAAGTATGCATGTGAAGCTGTCTGTTTAAGTAAGGCAATGTAGCGGAAGATACACACACATGCAAGGCATAGGCACAGGTGGACATCAGTGCTCGAGTTCTAAATAAGCACCAGAACTCCCCAGGACTAGCTCTCCACTCTGGAAGAGGAGATGGCAGCTTGGTTACCTGAGTTGCCCAGGTTACAGAGCCACCCTCTCTCCTTCAGTAAATATGAGCCGGCCCAGGAGTACTCTTATTTCTTTCTATGTCTTGCTTTTGTTCTGTCCTCCCCCCACCACCTCCAATATTTACCCAGAAAACTGTGAAGTTAATTTTTCCACTGATCTTCACCCTTTTTTTAGTTTTTGTAATAAATACTGATAAGGTCCCAGGAAATTTTAAACTAAACAAAACCCCCAAAAAGAAGGGCCTTGATGGTTTTACAGTGACACTCCCACCATGTTTAAAGATCAGATGCTTTAGTTTGCATGGATCTTGCAGTACCCATCTGGGAAATTAAAGGCACCCTAAGAGTTCATTTTTCATACTCCCAGGCAGAAGACCTCATTAGCAAGCAGTAAAGGGTGCAATATCTCTTAGTTACTTTCAGGAGAAAACCCTGAAGGGGACAATGTGGTTTTACTAAAACAAAAACAAACAAACAAACTTCAGCAAGCTTGTAAAGTTAAACTGAAGTTACACTTCCTAAAATTTCCTTCAAACACTGAATAGAAAATTGCTCAGTTAATGTCACCCAAACAACCTTAACTCTGGCCCCTGTCCTACTGACTTACTATGCTAATCTTCTCAGGCATCTTGCACATAAAATGGGCATACTTTGATTAATAAGCTTTTGACAAGGACTGTAAGGTGATACGTCAAATCCATTTTATTCACCTGAGCTGAGGAGCTCTGCAGACTTCAGCAATGGGCATATTTCATAAATGGTCAAAGAAAAAGAAAAATCAAGCAACTACGTTGATTTGGTTCTGTTTATACATTCCTGTGTGAGTTCACCGTCACACTCACTTCCAACATAAGATACCTGATTTTTGGTCTGGCCCTTTGGTTTGTAGCTCTGATAGCATAGCTATGTGCCTACGCCAAGCTTAAGATTTTGACCACACTTTTAAGTTGAAAGCTCTGTACACTTTTAGAAAACTATCCTGAATAATTGTCCTTAATGGGGTTTCTTTCTGCAACCACAAAAGCCTGTGTTTTTTCCAGTGACCGTGCATGGATTTAAAGAAGGTAGGTTTGCTTTGCCATAGTGATGTAAGACAGGGACAATTGGCATGCTATAGGACTATACACTCAACTAGTTAGATCATTTCTCAGTTGCACAGTCCCTTATGCAATGAAGATGTACCTTGGCTGAGGACAGGTTCTCTCTTGCTTTGAGGTGTTCTTGTTCCCTGGGTGGTGAAACAGAGCTAAACGTAGCTGGTGGACCCTAATGGTGCATTTCCAGATTTTTTTTTTCTTTTTCTTTTTTTGAAAGTCTAGCCTTCACTTTTGAAGTGAGAGCTTTGTAGAGTGTGCAACAGCCTTTTGAGCTCTGTAAGCTATGTGGAATCTATTGTATTGAGTAAATAATGGTGGTCTCCCAAGCCCCTAAAAAAACCAACAAAAAACCCCAAACTCAATCAAAAAGGTGCTTATCAAGAGTGCCAGATTAAAACAAAGCTGGAGTTCGTAGACCAAATTGTTTTGGACCTACAAGGCTAAAAATAAACATTAGAAAAATATACTGGAAGTGAAGCCCAGCTCAGTATTTGACTTACCACATCTTCCAAACCCTTTGTCCAAGTTACTCCACAGTTCCCAAACTGTACTCTGACCATAGATTAGGAATGTGACGTTTAAGGTATTTTTTGCAAAGTTAGGTCTGTGTGCAGGTGTGGGGAAAATCAGGCTTATAACGAGGAAGAGAGCTTTAATCTTAGCTCTCTAGATACTAATGGCTCAGTATAATACACCAGGAAAATATCAGAGTAGGATGTATCTCATCATATACAACATACATTCCACTAGAGCCAAACCTACATCATATTTAACTATGCCTGACCCATTCCTTAGCAAAGGTCAGCCCTATAGCTTAGGAAGCATGTAGTCAGAAGCACTGATTCATTGCTTAAGGAATTCACAATGGGGTGGTATGCATTTCCTGAAGTGCCTACAAGTCACCCTGCAGTGTAAGGAACACCATGCGGCTCACAGTGCTTGGGGAAACCAGTAGTAACAAAATGATTCTGCATTCCCATGTCCCAAAAGACATTAACTCTCATGCAGACCAACTTATTAATGCAAACATTGGAACTTCTAGGCCAAAAAATATCTGTGAATTATGACAAGCCATAAAAAAGTTAGGAAAATGTCCAAGAAGTGAGATCACTTCATTATTGTTGGACTTTCTTAAAACACCTTCTGGAACATTTCAGTCTCACAACAATTCTCATCTGATACAAATTCACATGTGAATTTTCAAGCAGACCATTTTTGGATTGGCCAGATTAGGGGACATGTTAAAATTGGGTTTATAATGAAAGACATGCATCAACCTTAACTATGGAATAGACAAGTCTCTCTTAAGAATGCATGGATCACTTTACCTTTCGTTAATAACAGTGCATGCATTTGATTTTGATTCTAATGTGAAGGTCAGCCAAACAAAATACCACATGGATACGAACACATGCACACAAGCACGTACACACAGACAAGAACATGCACATATGTGCACAAGAACACATACACAAAACTTGATTCACCAATAAAAGTGGTGAGTTCACTGGGCTGTTATTTCTGTAAGTTTTTGGATGACTGTGGATTTAATTGGGATACGGCTGCGAAGCTGGAAATTACGTCATCCAAAAATTCCAATAGCAAAGTGTTCTGGTGGCTAGCTGAAAACTTCTTTGTTAGGCAGATGATTGCAGGAGGATAGAGAGCAGAAGCAGCAAGAACGCGGACGTGACTGCAGCAGCAAACCAAGTAGTGTCTGGTAGGGCTAGGCACTATTGTTCACAACAAATAATCTGAACATCTCTCTCTCATACACACATACACACACACACACACACACACAAGCTTGTTAAAATATGAATAATGCCATGAGTGGCATAGAGCTCTATCAACCAGTGGCTCACCGTTTTTAAAAGAGTATTTGATTTAAAAAACAAATATATAGAACAAGTGTGGCAAATCAGGATGTGGGGGGTGGGGAAGAGACAGGGAGAATAGGAAGAAATGAACAAAGAAAAGGAGAAATTGGAAAGAAAGCGAGGAGGCGGTCTTGGAGGAGTAACTGGTAGTGCTTTATATTCCAAACACACAGGGAATAAGTGGAGGAAGTAAATGCCTCTGTGATCTCTCAGTTCCAGTAAGAATAACAAGGAGTTTAGCTCAGTAAGTTTCCTAGTACACACCTGGAAAGAAACTCTCTGCAATCCAGGAAACCAAAGAATCCCCAAAGGCGGTGCACAACTCAGAATTACTGTTTTTCTTTCTAAGGTGGTGGTAAAACTTTATCAGGGTAGGGGAAGCACCAAAGAGAAAGTAAAAGACAACTACTTCTGCTGAAAGGCTGCATAGGACTGGCCTCTGTCGTCCCATGTTGCCAGTGCTGCTGTCTCTGGCTCAAGAAAAGCACAAACCTGGAACATCAGAAGTTTAGCAAGTGTGGGCTGGCAGGGCTGTGCAGAAGGTGTTTCTCCATCAATGTGCATTGTACTCTGCTCTGTGTCCCGTGCTATCGATCTATGAACAGGACATCTGGACTAGTGGCGGGGCGGGGGGGGGGGGTGTCCAGGAGTGGAATAGCATGGGGGCTGCAGGTCAGAATCAAGGCATATTGGCTGGGCTGTGTGGGTAATCCAGGTGTGGGAATAGCAGGGGGCTGCAAGTCAGGACTAAGGTGCATTGACTAGGGTTGTTTTTTGGTCTGCCCTGGATGTACTGCTCAGATGTGGATGAGATCTTACATATAAATGTTCTTTGTACTGAAGAACACCCACATTTGGGGGCTATAGGGATCTCAAGTTCTTCAGCATGCACATAAAACAACCTGTGTCTGCTTCTAAAACATTACTGCATTGATTCCTCCTTGAAATACAAAGCAGACAGAGAGATAGCAATCTTCGCACACTCACACCTTATTTTTCATAATTATGCATCTTTAGGGTTTCATAATGACCAATTTAATCACTTTTGCCGTTTATAGGGCTATAACAGCCAATCACGATAATGTGCTTGGTATTTGGTAGGAACCATTTAATGCCCAAGAGCCCTTGTTCTAAGCCACTTGATGCCACTTTAACTTGACAGACAGACTCTTATGACTGCAAATTGCAAAACCTCCTGGATGAGGCTCATTTCTTTAAAACAAACTCTATTCACGGATCCCCAAAGTCTCTGACTGAGGAAATCTTCCAGCTGCACCAGGATATATACAGATCAGCAGAAGTCAATCAGTGTCAGTCTCCAATAGGTATTCCATTATATATTACATAATTTTCTCCTCATATGCCAATTAAAATCTGAGTTTTAGGAAGAACCCATAGAAATACCAGCAGTGCTTCTGTCAGTGCCAAGCCTTCTCTGATCCTGGCCCTTGCTGTAGCCCTTTCTGTTCTCAGGACAGAGATTCGTGAAACAAGTCACTGAGACTGTTGCATACACACACTCAGTCATATTATGTGCTGTACATTTGGGGACGGTATACTGCATTCTTCCGACCAAAGAAAAACTGAATTGCTGCTTTAAATGAAAAAAAAAAAATCGAGGTAGCCTTAACTGTAGAGTTGCAACTAGCATATGGATCACACTTCCTGGGTGAATGAACATACTGAATAAGCTCCCCACAATTCCTGCTGCTGCACAGTTTGCTCCCGTGACGCAGTGAAGTTGAGGGGGGCACTGACTGGGAGTTCAGAGGGAGTGATGTGTTCCACTCAGTGAATGAAATAATACAGAGAACACCACAGTGCTATTTTCCCCTTTATATTTTCCTGGTGCTGGAGGGAAAACAAAAGAGAAAAAAACACATTTTAAAGATGCAGCATTTAAAGAAACAGATTTCCAAGCTCCAGGCTGTTCACTCTCACCAGACAGGAAGGGGGAGGTTGTTCCATGAGTTAAGATTGAAGATTCAAACCAAACCCCTTGCGGGGGTGTATGAGGGGACAGACAGCAACCCTGTGCCAAATTCAGCCCTACTGTACATGGGGTCCAAACACAGGTCTACACCCATTTCCACCAGGCCTGTGTTTGGAGCTTGGAGAAAAGCTCCTTGTTGTGGGAGGCTGACTGGCAGCTGAAGTCTCTACAAGTCATCATCCTGAGCAGCCTCAGGTTTTCCAGCACTTACAGCTCATCTTTTTTTACTCTGTGCCTGTCCGCCTTTTAGAAGTTCTGCTTCCCTCAATTCCTTTCCCAGTGCATGCCCACCCACACACCATCCCCCCGGTGACAGCTGCATGCCAACTTACCAGCCTCCTGTGATCACAGAGCAACAAAGTGTTCGTCACCAGCTCATACTTCAATCAGTTCCTGCTTGCACAGTGATGAAAAGGTGGAGAGCACTATGTATTACTGATTAGCATGCTTGTATGTCTTTTCATCCATAAACTTCAGAGCCTTTTCTAACGGTGGGTCTGCAGCATCATCACTATTTTACAGAGAGGGAAACTGAGGCAGGGGACTGCACTTGCTCAAGGGTCACACAGAGAGTCAGTCGCAGAAACAGACATAAAACCCAGGTCTCCTGATGTCCTACCATAGGGATCACACTTCCTGGATGAATGAACGTACTGAATAAGTGTTAGGCCTCAATGTCATAGTATGACAGACTACAGTTATCATGATATGTGGATACTGCCACACCATACATTACATAGAGGCCTGGCTGGGAAGGGGATGGGGGAAACACATAGGATGGGGAGCTTGTGGGTGATAGAAAACATTCTGATTTTCCTCCCTGCAATACAAGAGCATAAATCCATCCAGCCTTCTTCCTTGCCCCTTAGAGACTACTGAGTCCAGCTCAATTATTTCTGAAGCCACTATGTATTTGACAAACGTAGTCTCCTGCCAGCATATTTTCCAGCTATTACTGGAGCCAGCAGGCATATTGCCATATTGGGTTGATGCAAGGCAGGGAGGAAGGAGGAAACACGGGGGAAGAGAAGCGAGAGAGAGTCCATCTTATTGCATGTGAGAAATGTAAGGCAGTGAGGCTTTAGGGCTGTGTATGAAACTAACACTGCAGCTTCAAGAGAGTGTTTGCTGCAGCACACGGTCCAGGACAGAGCTGTCATCAGCCTTCACTGGGCCCCATGTAGGAGGAAGCTGTGGAAAGAACCAGCTCCTGCTTCAGTGCAGAGAGAGAGAGAGAGAGAGAGACGTGATCAGGCCCTAAGTAGCAAAATGGGGGAGAGGGGAAATCTTCCTTTTAGAAAGTGCCTGGAGAAACTCCTGACTTTTCCTTCTTATTATTGAGGCTCATTTTCCCCTCCCTGCTGCGATGAGAGAGGGAGCAGCCTACTCGCTGCAAGGAAAAGAATGTATATATTAGCTATAGAAAAAATGCAACCTTTCCATTTTCTTTTTAAGGGAGAACTCTGAAACGTGCTTACGCTGGAAATGTTAAACATGGAGGGTCATGAATTCTCTCTCCTTAATGCACCCATCACCTCTTTGCATCTCAGGAGTCGCAAGAACAAGGGTGTTTTAAAACCTGAATAATGAGCCCAGGCCATAAACATGCCATCACCAGTGGGGATTGTAACATCCAGGTACTGAGAAGACTGAACTCAGGACCTAAAAACACAATCACTCCCACAGAGTTAAAGGAGTAGCTCCTTTTACTGTGAGTATATAGCAGGCTGTTATAGTTGCTGAGGCTGGTCACTGCAGGGAGACAAATTACATTCACCTAGCCAGTGTATTCTCACTGGTTATATCATCCACAGGCAACTCACTGTAGATGAACTGATCACTCTCTGTAACTCAGCAGTTCTCAACCTCTGGGGTGAGATCCACAAGGGGACTGCCGCCAACAGTTGTTTGGGGAGGAGTCCCATTTGGTGTGCAGGAGCCTGCACAGGGGCAAGCAGATGAAAACCAGACAGGCCTCTCTAGCTTACCAAACAGAGTGCGGCAATGTGAGGCATGGTGACAGGCAATTGTCCTCTTAGTTATCCCAATTCAAATCCACTGATGCCAATGGGTGTGTAAGGGTGGGAACGGAGGAGAATGTGGTCAGATGCGGTGCATTAAGCTGTCGCTGGGATCCCACTAAGCTGTTGTGTGGTATTTCCTTTCCCTGTCGTTGAGGATTATGAAAGATTTTGATCTCTCTCTCTCACCCTCTGATTGGTTGTTTTGGGATCTTCATAAACTAGTGAATAGAAAAAGCTCAAGTGATGTTCAATATCAGCCTAGAGTTCTATAGCCTTTTCATCCCAAACTGCTCTACACAATAGTCACATTACCACTGGACTGCAGCCACCTCTGGGGGTGGAGAGCAGCAGACTGCACAACCGTGCTAAAGGTGGGACATTATGACCAGAGAACTTAGGGGAAACACTAGTCCTATTAAATATCCCATGGTCCTTTTCAAATATGTGCAGAGCAGCTTAATTTGTAAGTCTCACATAAAAGGACCCTCACACAGGTTAGCAGAGAATGGACAGACCACTAAGTAAAGACACCACAGCTCCCCAGCAAAGGCAAGCAAAATCATCGGAGCTATTGAATGGCAAATGATTAACCAGAAACTGATGGGCAAACTTACCCTGGCTGTAACACATTCCCCGGGATAGAGTTGAAGCAGAGAAGAATGTGGCCTATTTCCTGTGTTACCCTAACAGCCGGAAGACTTGCACCGCCAAGAAAGCCCCATTCCCTCTCTGCCACTGAGGCAGAAGAGAGAAATCAAAGCTGCTAAGATGATAAATATGTCATGCATCAGCAGTGTTTGCGCTGGATCAGTAGTCCAGGCAGTGGGACCGGATGGGGAATGGTTACAATACGAGTGATCTGTGAGCAGCACGTGTGTGTCTGAGCACGGATGGAAGAAATCAAAGTCCTCTTCTGTGTGTGTGGAGAGAGCACGGTCTCAGGATCTAGTTTAACACAGAGGAGAAAGGGTGATGATATTTTCCTGCTCCCAGGCCATGCAGAAAAAGGAGAGAATTCTTATAAGTAAAAAAAGGGGGTAGAGGTTGGGACACCAGGAAGAGAATAAAGAGGCTGACAGCTTTTGATGTCTTCTGAGAAGCCTTGGAACATTTCAGACTTTGGCTTGCATCCCAGCCTCTCTGTGAGCTGGTGTCCATTTTCACACTGTTGGGGAAAATGAAGACAGGCCGAAGAAATTTCACAAGACTCTTAAAAACAAACCAACAGTGACTGCAGAAGGCCTGGAGGGGTGGGTGGGTGGGTGGGGGGGGTGTTGGGGAAATCTCTGTGAAGAAGAGGCCATAATCCTGGCAAATATTCTCGTTGAGGGGAAAGTAGAACAAAATGAGGGTTAAAATGATCAGTCTTCCCCCAAGCCTCCTAAAAATCGGGGGTCAGCCCAATACGTTTAAGTTCTACACTCCCTGTTTGTGCAAAGGCAAGGAAGGGAGGTGGAGTGGAGAACTGGAGGAGCTGGCGCAGCAACAAGAAACAAAACCCCAGATGTGTACCCAATACTTTTCCTCCTCAAGATTTTGTTCCTGGGGGTTTGAGAATGCAGCAGAGACAGAGACTAAATCCAAATGGATTTAGATAACCAGAAAATCCTCTTTTCACTCACCGTCACCTAGTATTTATGGCTTTTGATGGTCCATGCTAGGGGTTTGCTGGTTATCTTCTTGTGGCAGGCCCTGGTTTTTCCTTTGGGTGTCCTGTGCAGCACCAAGCATGTTGATGGGTCTTTAGATATAAAGAACAATAATGGGAGAAAATGCTGGACAAGTGCTTGAGAGACCCCTACATGGGCCAGACAGCCACCTTCAATCTTGCTCCTTCCCAGAACGTCCTGGTTCCTTGCTACTGGGAGTTGTGCTGAAAAGGGACCTGTACACACTTCACATATCCGGAACAGCTGGGATGTTGGATACTATGCCTTCCACGTTAGGAATTATCCTGATCTCCAACAGTTAAGCACTGAAGCATGAAGCTTAATATCCCTTCCAATACTTTTATCATAAATTATAACTCTGGATAGTCTTATTATCCATAGAAGTGTCCAATCCCTTTCTGAATCCTGATAAGTTCTTGGCTTGAGTGATTTCTTGCGGCAGTGACTTCCACAGTCTACTTCCATGTTAAAGGAAGAGTATTATATAATACTCCTTCGCTATTACATATAGTGCTGGGACATAGAGCTACTTCCTACCCTCTCAAAACATGAGTGTGACTGCTTTAAGATTCAGTGAGATTTGCTCATTCCCTATGTGGAGAGAATCAGTCCAGTATGTTTAATAGGCCTTCTCATTCCTCTTTGTTTCTACCACTAAATGGAATGGGGTTTTGCAAAAATGTTGCTTCTATTCTGTTCTATTCAGCTTCTTATAACACACTCATCACCAGAGTATCCTAGCTCCTGTTTTGAGCCATATTGCCTAATTTTAGATACAGCCTGGTGGTCAGAGAGATCTGAGAGGAGTTGTGGTGTTCTTTTCAGAGTCGTATCACCAGTCTACATAGTGGTCATGAAGGGTGGACAGAGAATGAAGATACTTGGAGATTTAATGCAGAACTAGGCAGGAGATCATGCACTCCGACTACATTTTAGGCTTGGTCTACACTTAAAAGGTACATAGGCATAGCTACATTAGTAAGAGGTGTGAAAAAAACCCATACCCCCGATGGACATAGCTATGCCAACAAAAACCCCCACATAGATACGGCTATACTGACAGAAGAGGGCTTGTGTTGACATAGTTACCAGCGTTTGAGGAGGTGGTATTCCTACACTGTCAGAAAAAACTCTTCTGTTGGTGTTGGCTGCATTCTGCCTAGGCAGCTATGCCGGCATAGCTCGGAGACATAGCTGTGTCATCATAGGCTCTGTAGTGTAGACATAACCGCAGAATTGAGCTGTTTGCAATGGAACTGGTTTGGCAGAAGTCTTTCATGCTGAACGGGTTTAAGGATCGATGCAGATTTGCCCAATTGCCATACCAGTGCTGTTTAAAACCATATGAAGTTGCAGTGCCCTATAGGTACCTCTACCACAGTTCCAGCCGCAGCACCAAGCAGCAGCACACTCTGGGAGAGTTCAGAAGGCAACTGATGCATTGTGGGATAGCAGTGGAAGGACTAGTTGAACCATTTCAGCTAGCCTGCCTCCATACTGACATTAAACAGATTCAGACTGAAGTGGTTCTTAGGCCTACTTTCTAGGGGTAAAATCACTTATTAAAATGGTAAATATTTCTAGTGCAAACAACGCTTTACTGTCCTCAAGATCACCAAAAAAATGTTCTTAAATCAACCAAGCATTTAATATACCTTTGAATAAGATGGAGGGAGAATTTAGATTGCATATCTCTAGATAGTAATAAGAAAGCTTTTTCATGTTCAGGTTTTAAAGTCCCTGAGACTGGAGATCAGGGTGGCATTAAACAGCTCAGCAGGTGGAGTGGAATGGGTAGGGAGAGGGAGGAAGGAGCGATTCATTAGCTTGAACAAACCCAAGTACAGAAAAATACACAGTACAATCAGTGTGTTCTCAAACAAAGGTGCCACTTGCATTCTGCCAGTAACTAAGTTACTGGGTTCTTTTCTTGACCATGCACAGAGAGGTTGGATCACAGGTCATAGGGCATGATCTGAGTGGAGCTGCTTCAGAGAGGATAGACTGTAATCTAGCGTCACTGACCAAGGCTGGGTGTGCTGTCTGATACAGGCCTTATAGCCTCTTATTACCACATCTGAATGGCAGTGTGTCAGATGGTACAAGGAAGGCCTTGGCATTACTGGCCATGCCTGGGTAGTGGCAAGATAACAGGTGTTAGATAGGTTTGCATCTCATGAGAAAAGAGGCGTACTTTTAAAAAAAATGTCAAGGGCATGACAACATGCAACATAACCCACATTAATCTCCCCAAACTGTGTCACAGGGAAGAGCAGCTGGGACTTTGCCTCTTGTGGAGATGAGAGAGCCAGGATATCCCCAGTGAAAGATTTCCTGCAGTGACAATTGATAAATGTATCCACTCTATATAGCTAGTCATAGATACTTATCCCCACTCTAGGTAAATGAAGCACAATTTCCTGCCAAGTCCAATTCAGGTGGTTCCCAGCATATTACCATGGGTTAACTTTACAAGCCAAGATGCCAGGTGATCTACTGTAGGGCAGGCTTAACACCTCCAGGCAAGAGAGATATCAATAAAATGGTAGGGAAGAGGAACGTGGTAATGGAATTAGAACTTAGGTCCCAAAAATTCCCAGGTGAAAGCTTTGCCATCCAAGATAAAGGAATAACTCCATTAGTTCCAACGGATAGACAATGACTATTAAACTCTCCATAACTGGATAGCAAGGATGTTTTGGCTTTACAGTGCACTAGCCTGAAGAATAAAAAGGAAAATGGTTCTGCTGGAGAACTGGGGTTACTTTCTCTCCATCTATGTGACACTTTCTGAGGTACCCAGGATTCTGAGGCCCGACGCTAGCACATGCCGTTAGCATGAGAAGACCTTGTCTGTGCCTGCCCTGGATCAGCTCCTCAACTCCACTGGCCACGGCCAACACGAACACTCCCCTCTAGGCCTTGCAGACCCTTCTGTCTCTCTACAGGTGAGCAATAGACACACTCCAACCTCCAAGGTCTCTGAGGGTCTTCCTGGAGCACCTAGAAACTGTTCCACAGATACGCTGATTCCAAAGAACCAGAACCACTCATCTTACCAGTTTCACCTCAAATCACTACTCTGTTTAAATCATACCACTTAGACACTTCCCACAGAACAGCTTTTAGGATCTATGGATGCTACACGTCTACTTCATCCAGTGCACTAAATGCCCCAACAACTACTAGGTGGCTGAAACCAGCTAATCACCATGCTCTCAAATGAACTTTCACAGGAAAATGATAAAAAGACAAAAAACACCCAATCACCTGTGAGTGAACACTGTTCAAAGTGATCGCTCTATAGCTGACCCCTCAGTCCTCATCTTCAAAGGAAACCTACACAACACCTTAAAAAGACAAGCCTGGGCGCCTAAATTCATTACTCTGCTAGACACTAAAATTCATGGAATGAACAGAGACACTGGACATATGGCTTATCACAACAATCTGTTACCCACTATCCCACTCTTTTGTCCTAGGACTGTAGAGGTGTTAACAGGCCACTCTACTTTGAATGGTGCCTTAGAATATGTGCTAAACAATCTGTTCCACCTTGCATTTAGCTGTGACACTGAGTACCTTTCCCAGACCTCCACCTCGAAAGCTTGTCTCTCTCATCAACAGAAGTTGGTCCAATAAAATATATTATTTCACTCACTTTGTCTCTCAGCACTTAGATATGTTTATAGTGAAAACAAGTATACATTTATTTAACAAAGTACAGAGATTTGAGTGACAGCAAGTAGTAGTATTGTTAACAAATAGTTACATCTAAAATATATTCATAAAACATGCAGTCTAGAACCTAGACTTACTTTACTAGATACCTTCATGTCTTATACAGCAACGCTCACCCAAAGTCCTTTCAGCATTTTCCAGCCAGGCTTGGCTTTGATTTTCCACTCATGAGACAAATCACACTGCCAGCTTGCCTCCTCAGTGAAAGATCCAGCGGATACCTCTGCACTCCCAGATATATCCCAACAACCCACTGTCTTTATTCAAACAGGATTCCTCCTGTTTGTTTTTTCCCGTATACTCCTTTCTTGGAGATTTTGCAGTCTCTTGGTTAGCCTGTGGCTCAGTATGCAAGTAGGGATACACTGTGGAGTATACAATATGCCATACCGAAATGGCCAGATAGGGAGATAAAAGTGTTTGTTACTCCCTACCTAAAAGAAACCTGTTTGAAGCATGTCACCTCTTGATGACCTGCCTTTATTTCAAGGCTTTAGAAACATAATTTCTAGTATAGATGCATAAGATCTCAAATATTATCCTTACATACGTTTCACGATTATGTTGACCAGAAGGCTACTGGCTCTTAGTATAAACTTTACATGCCACCCTTGGGTGAACTACTGTGTGCATATCTGACCCAGGGGATCCCTGTAAAACCCTAGACATCCCGCAAGTGCTTTCTGCCAGTTGGCATTCAGAGGTCCCTGGGTCACAAACTACTCATTCAAAATCCATCTCTGTGCCACCCTGACAGCAATGAAGAATGAATTGGGAGCTGATGACATCCCAAGGAATGACATTTCAGTTTTCATTACCAGAGTACCACCAAGAATTAAAGCTGATTTGCATTGATATTTGCCATCTGAATTATTAAAGGATTCTTTTTCCCTTGCTTCAAATGATACAGGCAACAGCAAGTCACAATTTAGCAATCTCATGGGGGAGGAAAAGGAGCTTCCTACAGGCAGCTTCTGGGCTTGGAAACTTGTAGCTGATGTGAGAAAAATGTCTGATTTTTCTCCACACCAAGGATGGGAGGGGGAGCGAAGGCAAAGAATAAAATGTTTTTTTAATCAAGAATTTTACTTCCCGCATGCACCCATCTATCTTTCTGTGCATGGTAGTTCTAGAGAGTCCATCCCCATGGAATCCAAGCATCATGAGAAGCGTCCCTGTATTCCACTGCACGAGCAGTGGTCCATCTTTTCCTATCACTTGAATTCTTCTCTTCCACTTTCCAGCTGGCAAGAAATAATTCCATTCTTCCAGTACTAACTCAGGTGATTAGCCAAAAAGTGTGCAATGGATAAACTGAATGAAAGAAGAGAGAAATAAGCCAGCCACACCTTTCGGTTAGTGTACAAAACAAAAAGGTAATTCTGCTCCCTGAGATTTTTTTAAATCTCTCTATCTGTCCATTAGCCCTCATATGTAGGCGTGATGACCAGGGAATGAATTCCTTTTGCTCTGCAATCATGTGTTACACCATCCAGCCATATTCTACAGCACTCATTTCAATTGGCTCACTAATGTATCTTCTCCGCTAGAACTGCGTCTAACATTCCAAGCCTATGGGCCTCAAATAGCTCCTGTTTAGAAAGAAAAAATAAAAGAGAACCCTCCAGAGAAATGTGGATAAAGTGAAAGGAGAGAATGAAACCTCCACTGGTCTGAGTGGGTTATACCCAGGGACAGTATTAAGGATCGACTTGCCATTGCTAGAAACAGTAGCATTACCCCATGCAGAGCTGCCTTTCCAGTGATTATCCAAAACCGATTTCTAGGTCTGGCATGTTGTGAGATACAATATCCTAAAATTATGACACTTTGGTTCCTAGGAAAACTAATTTAGATTTTTTTTTTTGAGATTTCTGTATGTGCTAATACTAACATTTCTGTCACCAGGAGGCCTGCATGCTGATATGCATCAGGCAGCCTGGTGACCCAGCCACGAACATGTGAAAAATAGATCAGGACTTTTCAA
The DNA here is from genome assembly GCF_965140235.1 of Caretta caretta. NCBI lineage: Eukaryota > Metazoa > Chordata > Testudines > Cheloniidae > Caretta > Caretta caretta. Next base: position 203,330,017 of record NC_134206.1, read on the forward strand.
CCAGTGGGTCACCTCCAACCATCTGAGAAAGTAGCAACCCCCGCACCATTGATAGGGCCCTGGGGGAACCCAGGCAAGGAAGAAAGCAGCAACTGGTTCTCTTGCCTCCTACTGCCTGGGCTTCACCCCTGGTCTGCCCAGAGGCTGTTTCTAGGTCTCAGTTTCTGCATAGTGCACTCCTGTAGGGGAGGAACAGCATCATTCCAAAGTGCTGTGGAACTGGCCTGGAAGCAGCCCTTCTACCACCTCAGAATTGAACACTGTGTGGATGAGGAGGAGGGAAGAAGGGAGACTCCCCCACTCTACTAACCACCCACCCAGAAGCTCAGCTCAGAACCCTCAGAAGCCAGCAGCAAGACCACCATTCAGCCACCATCACTGCATCAAACCCCTACACCAGCCTCAGTATCCCTAACTCCTGCAGGCCCAGCAGGGCCCCGCCCTGCATCTCCCACCTAGCACCCAAAGCCATGCCAGGTTTCTTGCCAGTCCCCTGACCTACCTCACAGTCTTGGTTATAGAAAGAAACCTGGGATGGTCATCCAGGGTTGATAACAGTTGTGATGTGGTTCAGTCACACAGAGACCCCCTTGGGACTGTCACCCAACATGCTGAATTTACCTCTGAGCTTGTTTTCCCTGCCATCTTGGGACTCCAGAACCCTTCCTTGTTGAGCCAGACATGCTAGCCTGCTGCAACACAGACGCACGTCTGGTCCATGCCCCAAAACTGCAGACTTTAACCAAAAACTGCTCAGCAGGTCACCTGTCTCCAGCACCCAGATCCCAATGGGATCCAAACCCCAAATAAATCCGTTTCACTCTGTATAAAGCGTATACAGGGTAAACTCATAAATTGTCCGCCCTTTATAACACTGATAGAGAGATATGCACAGCTGTTTGCTCCCCCAGGTATTAATCACTTACTCTGGGTTCAATAATAAACAAAAGTGATTTTATTAAGTATAAACAAATAGGATTTAAGTGGTTTCAAATAATAATGGACAGAACAAAGTAAGTTACCAAGCACAATAAAACAAAACACACAAGTCTAAGCCTAATACATTAAGAAACTGTTGACAGGTAAATCTCACCCTCAGATGTTCCAATAAGCTTCTTTCACAGACTATACTCCTTCCAAGTCTGGGCCCAATTCTTTCCCCAGTACAGTCCTTGTTAGTTCCAGCAGCCATCTTAGCTGAAAAGCAGGGGCTTTCTCATGACTGAGACTCCCTTCGTCCTGCTCCACCCCCTTTTATAGCTTTAGCATAAGGCAGAAGGGGTGGGTGTGTGACATGGTCACATGTCACTGTAAGACCTCATTCTTCATTACCCATGTCAGTACACAGGAAGGCTTGCAGGTAAATAAACCCATTCACAACCAATTGTCCTAGTCAATGGGAACCATCAAGATCCTAAGCCACCATTAATGGCCCACACTTTGCATAATTACAATAGGATCTCAGAGTTATACTTCATATTCCTATTTTCTAATACAAGAATGATACATTCATACAGATAGGATTATAAGCTTTGTAATGACACCTTACTATGACTATAAAGCATATTCCAGTTACCTTATATTCACACTCATAAGCGTATTTCCATAAATCATTATGGAGTGCAACGTCACAATGGTTTTTCCATAGGTCCAATTATACAAGGCTCAGAGGAACAGAAACATACGTATCCTAAACCATTTTGGAAACCACTTAAAGTTATCTAAGGTAGCTTTTTGATGTTTAATATTATGGTGATTTTAGGACCAAATGCATTATACTCTTGGAAATGGGAGATTCCCAGATCCTTTCTGGTGGGACAAGACACATGTTTCTAAGTGGGATAGGTCCAGAATAGATTTAGGATTGTCAATTAATTACATTAACGATAAATTATGTTTGCATTGAAGCCTAGGTTCCTCAGTACTAAAACAGGCCCTATTGTGCTAGGTGCTGTACAAAACATACAAATTAAAGATGAACCCCCGCCCTGAAGAAATTATAATGTAACTATAAGACATGAGACAACAGATGGATATTAATAGGAGATCACACACAAAGCCCCACACACCCAATGAGACAATACTGGTCAGTGTGACAGACAGTGATTTCAGCAGACCAATCATTGCTGAGGTTGTTTGTAGGCATTATGGCAGAGGAAAGGTTTAAAGGAGGGATCTGAAGGAGGGCAATGGAGGTGGCTTTGCAGATGGTTTACAGGTAGCTCCTTCCATGCAGAGGGGACAGCATAGGAGAAAGCATGAAGCTGCACGCTGTAAAATTTAACAAATGGGCCATGAAAACTGGCACCTTTGGGAGAATGGATCAACATCTGGAGAGCACATAAGAGAACCAGTAGGAGGGGGATAGATCATGAATGATCTCAAAGGTGACAAAACACAGTGTGTTTAAAGTGGTTGAGAAGTGGGAGCCAGTAGAGGGACACCAAGAGAGAGGTGAGGTGACAAGCAATGAGCCAGAAAAACAGTCTTTGCAGTTGTGCTCTGAATGGATAGAGGTGGGGCAAGATGTGATTGGTCTAGGCTGCAGAGGAAGAAGTTGCACTAGTTGAGACAGGTGATGAGGGCCTGGATGAGAGTCCAGGCAACATGGACTGCCCCTCCTGCATCTCAGAATGATGCAATTCCACATTTGTTTAAAAAAAAAAAAGGCAGGGGGTGGGGGAGGGGACCTTTTCCTGGCTAGCCTTGGTGTTGTTTTAATGGCCACTCTTTGAAAGCCCCAAAATTGGCTTGGCATATTAGAAGTAATCCCGATGTGGATCAATCAGTGGGCAAAGTACGGGTGAGGCAGATAAAGGGGCATGCCATGTGCAATTTATTGTATGGCTCTGCAATCGATCACATGCATATAGCAACCATCCATCTACAGCAGGGGTGGGCAAACTTTTTGGCCTGAGGGTCACATCGGTGTTGCAAAACTGTATGGAGGGCCGGGTAGGGAAAGCTGTGCCTTCTCAAACATCCTGGCCCCCGCCCGCTCCCACTTCCCGCCCCCCGACTGTCCCTCCTCAGAACCCCTAACCCATCCAACCGCCCTGCTCCCTGTCCCCTTACTGCCCCGACCCGTATCCACACCCCCACAGGCCCCTTGGGACTCCCACGCCTATACAACACCCCCTGTTCCCCGACTTCCCTGCCAGAACCTCCACCCCATCCAACCACCCCCTGCTCCCTGTCCCCTGACTGCCCCCGGGACCCCCTGATCTCTATCCACACCCCCGTCCCTAACTGTCCCCCGGGATCACACCCCCATCCACCATCCAACCGCCCCCTGCTCCCTGTCCCCTGACTGCCCCGACCCCTATCCACAACCCTGCCCCCAGACAGGCCCCCTGGGACTCTCCTGCCTATCCAACTGCCCCCTGCCTGCCCCATGGGACCCTCTGCACCTTATCCAACTCCCCCGCCACCCCCTTACCATGCTGCTCAGAGAGGCAGGAGCTCGCAGCCGCAGCACCTGCACTGCCCAGCAGGAGCGGCAGCCCAGAGCACTGGCGGCATGGTGCACTGAGGCTGTGGGGGAGAGGCGGCAGACTAGCCTCCCTGACTGGGAGCTCAGGGGCTGGGCAGGACGGGCCCACGGACCGTAGTTTGCCCACCTCTGATCTACAGTCTCTAGTTATCAAAAATGCCTATTACTGTAGGATCTGAACACTGACATAGGTGGTATCTCTCAAATCTGGAACTCTTGTATTAAATCTTCATGGAAACTAATATCCATGTATTAACTGAAACAATGCTAAAAAACGCTCGGCGCATGACAAGGAAATGTCTCCCACTTGAATACGAAGAGAAAGAATTAGAGGTGAAGACTGAAATTCTGATACAGCAAGGAGATCAATAAGAAATGCATCTTATAGCAAAACTGCCCCTGGAGAGTAAGCGGATTGTAAATATACAACTTAATTAAAGAAAAAAATAGGTCATTTTCCTACACCTCAGTGGCACATGCACACTCAACATTGACAATAACAGAAGAGAAGAATCAGGCACTTGATGACACAACAAAGAAATCACTCTCTCTCCCGGTCTCTGTTCTCACCTCCGTCTCTTCCTGGCAGTGTTTTTACTCTCTCTCCTTCCATTTATGCTAGAGATAGGCCAAAACCACAAAATAAAGGTCTGGATTTCAGATGTCCCAAAGCTGTTCAGAGTGGGAGTATTCTGATTTGGCTCATGGGGGCAAGACAGGAAACGTGGAGTAGAATCTAAACTCCCCCCAAATTTGGAGTGGGGAGAAGGGGTGTGCTGGATGCAGCATTCGGATTGAGTCCCATCTCTAATTCCATCGAGTTCTCTCTCTCCCCATCTCTTTTTCTCCTCCTTCCCTGACTCTCTCCCTCTCTGGTTGCTGACTAGGATGACGATTAGTTTCACAGTCTCTTGCACTTGAAGAAAGTTTCTGCTCTGGCAGCCTGGAGCCTTCCACAGTAAACAAACAATACCTTGTTGTAAATCCCATATTCAAGGCCTGATCCTGCTCCCATGGGAGTTTTCCCCATTGACTTGAATAGAACCAGGAGCTAGCTATAAATGAGAGCAGAGGAGGAGAACATCTCCCCTCAAAGAAAAGCATTGGGAGGGATGAAGAAGAGGCACATGTGTCCTGTTCTCTTCCCTCTGATAAATCTTGAAGGGATGAATACTCAGGAGACTCCCTGCTTCCCTAGCTGTCTTCCCCATGGGGGTCAGTGGGGCTAATGACAGGAATGTTTGCTCTCCAAGGCTGCCAATTGCTGCAATAGCAAAGGAGCAATTAATAATGGAGCAGAGCTGGCTGATTTCTTCCTTGCTCTGTGCCTTACTGGGTCCTCCTTTTCCGCCATCTTATCCTTTAGGGGGTGCACAGCTGCTGTCTACAAAGCTGAAAGTAGCATATGACGACTCATGTCACCACATGCCTCCTCTTTGATGCAAAAGGATTGGAAGCCAATTTGGTGGTTTTCAAAGGGTCCTACTGGACTTCTTATTAGATGAGTAAGATCTCCCCCTCCCTCTCTGCAATTAGTGGATGTGGTCCCTTTGCCCCTGCAGTCTGCCTTGTTGGTACCAGAAATTACAGCAGCTACATGAAGAGAACAGCTAAGATGCAAACAGAGGGTCAAGCATATACAGCTCCTAATGGAGACCATTTAAAAGGTTCCCTAAGACAAACTATTATGTCCTGTACAGCCTAACGAACAAAATACCCCCCCATGCATTTAAAGTGTTCCTTGGCATTGCTCATCACATGGACTTATCACTCTTTGTAGCTGCCAAACTCACTATTGAAACCTCCTCTGGTCACCAGCACAGTGTATGCATAAGAGCTATGCAGTGTGACTTACCTGTCGGGGTGAGGTGTCTCCAGGTGATGACAGGCTCGGGGCGTCCATTTGCCATGCACACCAGGGTCACGTTGCTGCCCTCATTCACAGTGACATCCGAGGAGATATTGGAGATCTTTGGTGGAACTGTGAAGACAAAAGAATGATGGAGCAGGTTACCCAGAGTTCTGAGGCCCCATGAGCCTGACACACCCAGAGTCAGCCATTGAACCTGCTCACAGATAGAATTAATTACTACTATGACTACTATTTGTTAAGCTCCACCACTGCCGAAAACATAGAGGAAGTTCTAGTCTTGGCCTCAAGAAGCTTGCAGTCTAAATAGAGATGCAAAACAATTCAGGCACAGAATTCTCTAGATGATCCAGAGGATGTTTCTACCTGACAGCAGAGGCCCGACCTGAGTGACCACCTTGAGGTACTGACAAAAAAAATCATCAGTTGCTTACTGGAGGTAAGGCCTCCACTGATGCTGAAGCAGAATTGTGCTCAGTCAGTTTACGGATATTTATTTGGGAGTTACTGTAAGGCAGGAAATTGCTCATGGAGAAGAGTCTCTGGCTCATGGGCCTTTTAATGTTTGCTTGCTACGTGCATGCCAGCATTTCTCACTTACAGAAGGTGTGTGATCACTTGGGGGCTTCCTGGAGTTGGTGTGTTTAAAGAAGGGATTTGAAGGAAGGAAGGGTTGGCCACTTGGAGCACCAGAGAGAGGTCCAGGGGTAAGCAATGACATGGAAGGATATAGGGAACGGTTGTGTAGGGAGGCTTGGGCAGAGAGAAAGGAGCAAGGGAGAGAAAGGGGGAAGTGGAATGGAGATATAGGCAAGGCCAGAGGAAAGTCAGCTGGGCTGAATGCCCTTAAGAAGCAGTTTGCATTGACTAAGGCTACTGCCTTACACAATTCCTTGAATGCCAAGGGGATAAATTCAGTAATGATGTAAATAGTGTTGTTGGGGAGTTAAACAGCAGATGCAAGCCATAAAGCAGCATAGCATGCGTGGATGTGGCATTCAGCAAGTGTGCCAAATGAGCACAACTTTTACACACTGGGAGGATGGAAGGGGGATATAGAATTGGAAGAGTAACCAGCAAAAAACAAAGGGAGTAAGGCTGGGGAGAGGAATGTTTAATAATACACCCTCCTGTTAGCTGCTTCCTGACTACTCAGCTATAAGAATGATCCCCCGGGGATATCACTGCTCCGAATATCTGCCTATGGCAATCACATTGTGTTGCAGTGCAGTGCAAGCGTCTAGCATTCTGATCACAGGCTATTATCATGCTGGTGTTGCTTTATGTTTGGTAAGGGTTGGGTACTCACAGAACTTGCAAGCAACTTGCGTGACTGAACTGGGGAAGCACTAAAGTGTAAGTAGGTGCCACAACTGTCACAGTACTTCAATCTCATTTCCACATTCAAAACAGCCCAGCTGGGTCCTTCTACAGTTCTGATGGCCCATCTAGCTGGCTTCTGCAGAGCCAGGCCTAGAGGCACTGTGCAAACTTCCTAACTCACACTGGGCACAGGCCAAGGCTATGTAGTAGCTATTATTACATCTCCTGAGCAAAGACAAAGGCATCCTGCTGAACACGCACTGTTTTGTTGGCAATGTAAACAATTGCTCACCATAGGTTGAGCTTGCAGCTTGCCATACTTGTTTCATTTGTGATCTAAGTGGCCAGATTTTAACCCAATACAACTAACTAGCTCCTCCAGTTCTTAACTATCTAAAGCAAACTCTGTTGTGGAGTGTTGCAGCTGGTGATATTATTTCTGTAGCATGTTTCATCCAGAAATATCCCAATAGGCTTCACAATGAATATTCACCCAATCTGGAGTGAAGGGCAGCAGCCAGAACATAGGGCAATGCACCACACTGTGGGGATAAGGAGAAAGGAAATGTTGGTTAAGGATACTGGAATAAACCCTTGTCTCACAAAAAGTACCATGCAATCTTTAATATCCAGAAGAGTGGACAAGACTTTCCTTTGAGGATCCTTAAAATCCTCCATAGAGGTAACATTTGGTCTATTGTGGGAATTCTAAGGGTTGAGCTGACTTCACTAGGATTTGAACTTGTGTCTCCAAGTACCTGAAGGTTAGGCCACTACGTCTTCCCCTGAGGCAGTACAGATTGTTCAAGTCTCCTTTCTCACATTAATGTCTCACATCCATGCTTCAAGCTTAGGGGATGCAGGGGAGCTCAGTAAAAAGATTGTTCTTGTCCCCACCCCTCTCATTCTCAGCTTTAGAATGTATATGGGGAATGAAACAAGATCCTTTTCTGCTTTGTTTACCACAGAGTAAACAGACCGATGCTCCGTTCCCCCGGCCAAGTTGGTTGACGGCCCTTTGGAGGCAGAGATGCCCATACAAATTGACTGGGAGGAAGAAAGGCTGCCCACCTGTTCCACCACATTCTTAGGAATGTCCTTAACATCCATGATTGTCCAGAATTACCACTGTCTTCGCTCTCTAGCCCCAACTTCATGGCCAGTGTTTCAGAGTCAAGGTGAAAAGTGGAGAGCACAGGGCTGCTATGTGTACAACTCCCAGTAGAGCTTGGCTGAGTGGCTGAATTTCATCTGCCATTTTGTTGCCCAGTGTTGATAAATGCAAAGTAATACACATTGGAAAACATAATCCCAACTGTACATACTGTGACAGGGTCAGGCCAGATGGCTACAGGACAGTGATTTTTTTATTTGCATAACACACTTACAAAGTAAAAACAGCAGCATATGCAATGTGTAACACAGCAACCAATCACAATTGTTTTCTCATTAGCTTCAGGGGAGGGAAATGTTCAAGCTTGCCTGGGCCCAGAGCGGGGGGCTTCCTCGACTCTCGTGGTCTTCCATCCCTTCGAGTTACCTGGCGCCACGCCCGAGTGTCACCAACAATTCCTTCCTCTGAAAGCACCCAACAAGAGGGGCAGGCTGTGGGGTGGACAATCCGGGGGGGGGTGAGGGGGGGACACGTGCACCCACGTGTGAAAGGACCCCTCTAAGGTGGTGGTGTCCGGAGCAGCAATGCCTGGGGCTGGGGTCCCTTACTCTCTCGTCCAATCAAAGGGTCAGACAAAAGGACGCGGACGGGGACACGTACCAGAGAACCTCGGACAGCGCCCACCGCTCCTCAAAAGTATCAAGGGAGTGGGCGGACGCTGCCCAGAGGAACTCAGCCCGGATACGTGAACAGACCGAGGATCGAAAAATGGCCCCACAGTCAGAGGAAACTCCATCGGCCATCCCCCTCTCTCTGGTTTTATAGATGGCCGTTTTAGCCAGGGCCAGGAGGAGGTTAACTAGGAGATCCCGTGACTTTGTGAGGCCACGGATGGGGAGTGCATAAATAAAAAGGTGAGGGGAAAAATGCAACCAAAAACGTAATAGGAGATTTGTGAGGAGCTGGAGCAGGGGCTGCAGCCTGGCACACTCCAAATATACATCCGCCAGGGTTTCCCTCACACCACAAAAGGGACAAGTATCTGGGACAGGGGTGAACCGCGCCAAGTACGTGCCCGTGCTCACAGCTCCATGAAGGAGCTGCCAACTGATGTCCCCGACGGGCCTCGGAACCAAGGTGGAATATAGGCTGGCCCACCGGGGCTGCTCACCCTCCAAAGATGGCAGAAGATCTCGCCACTTTGTGTCAGGGAGGGACACTAGAGTGAGGACGTGAAGGGTGTGGAGCACGAGCGTGTATAGATGTTTCCTTGTTGCGGTTTGGAAGCGTACCGGCTGCAGTTCATGCAGCTGGCTCGCAGTGAAGGGGTGAGAGAGTCTGCGGGGCAGGGGTCCAATTAAAAAGTCCGGCGGGCCTCGGGTAGAGGGTGGGTGGGGCGTGCCCTCGAGCAGGACCCGGTCGAGGTAAGCTCGAGCAGCGGGCGGCAAAGCAGCCTTCGCCTCTTGAAGTACGTGCCGGGGGGTGTGAGGTCTGGAGAGCCCCATGCACTGGGCGAGCGTCTGGGGATCCAGCCAGTCTCCCCGGTTGTACTCCAGAAGATCTCCGACTCTTGTGACTTCTGCCAGGATCAAGCTCTGGTGCACCGAGCGGGACTCCGCCACCTGCACACGGAGCTGGAGTTTGTGTAGCAGGGGCTCCGCGAGGAGATCTAGCCCCTCGGTGGCCGCCACGGACCTGGTCGTTAAAAACAGTTTCCAAGTCCGGAGGGGGTCCGGGTACAAGACTGGCAGCCTCGAGAGGTCTGGCGGAAGACCTTCCGGATGGAGATAAAAGAGCTGCCGGTCATATCGGAGCCCTCGGATGTGGCGCAGGATGGCATGCGCCAGTGTGCTCCACACCGAACTGCCTGCACCATAGAGGAGCCTCTGTAGGGCCTGGAGGCGAAAGACACGGACCTGAGTGTGTAGACACTTCAGGCCCTGTCCTCCTTCCTTCAGGGGTAGATGAAGAACCCCTACAGGGGGCCAGTGTGTTGCTGACCAAAAGAACCCCAGAATCAATGTCCGGAGGTTGGTCAGGAAACCCGGGGCCGGGACCAGGGTGTTGAGCCGGTACCAGAGCGTGGACAGGACTAGCTGATTAAGCACCAGCGCTCTCCCTTGGAGGGAGAGACATCAGAGTAGTCCCGTCCATTTCCGGAGACGCTCTATCACCCCACCCTCTAAATTGTCCCAGTTTTCCGGCAGAGAGGGATGCGTGGCAGAAAGTTAAATGCCGAGGTAGAGCAGCGGACCCACGCTCCACTGGATGGTCTGAAGCGCGGGTAGGAGGGAGCTCGCCTGCTGCCAGTCTCCTACCGCCAAGCCAGAGCTCTTGACCCAGTTGACCCGGGCGGAGGAGGCTGCCGAATAGATGGCCTGGCAAGCCTCCACCCGCGCCAAGTCGCCGGGGTCCTGGATCACGAGGAGCACATCATCAGCGTACGCCGACAAGACCAGCTGCAGCTCCGGTTCCCGCAGCACCAACCCTGTCAACCTCCTGCGGAGGAGACAGAGGAAGGGCTCGATAGCCAGAGCGTACAGCTGGCCCGATAGGGGGCACCCCTGCCGTACTCCTTGCCCGAAGCTGACCGGTTCGGTCAGGGTCCAGTTGAGCTTAACCAGACACTCTGCGGAAGTGTACAGCACCCGGAGAAAACCCACAAACTGGGGTCAGAAGCCAAACGCCTGCAGAGTGCTCAGGAGGTACCCGTGGTCCACCCTATCGAAAGCCTTCTCCTCATCTAGGGACAGTAGGGAGAACGACAGACCGTCTCTACACCCGAGTTCCAAAAGGTCCCGAACCATAAATAGGTTATCAAAGATACTGCGGTCCGGAACGATGTAGGTCTGGTCTGGGTGGATCACGTCCGCCAGCACAGACCGTAGCCGTAGCGAGATTGCTTTCGCTACGATTTTATAGTCCGTGCTGAGGAGCGAGACGGGACGTCAATTTCGTAAATCACGGAGGTCCCACTTCTTCGGCAATAAGGCGAGCACAGCTCGCCTGCACGAAAGAGGGAGGACCCCGCTCTGCAGAGACTCGGCCCAGACGGTGACTAGGTCTGGGCCGAGGACGTCCCAAAAGACGCGGTAGAACTCCACGGTCAGCCTGTCCATGCCTGGAGACTTATTAGTGGGCATACGACGGAGGGCTTCCGAGAACTCGGCCAGAGTGAGAGGCAATTCTAGCCAGTCTCGGTCGCTCACGCTGACCATAGGGAGCTCCTCCCAAAGCACTCTGCAAGCGCTAGGGTCGGTCGGATCTGGGGAGAAAAGACTTGCGTAGAAGGCTCGGGCCCTCCCGCACATCTCCACCGCTTCCGTGAGGGGGGTGCCGTCTTCTGCAAGGAGGCAGGTGACGTGTTTCTTAACCCCCCTCGTTTTCTCCAGGGCATAGAAGAAGCGGGAGCCGCGATCCATCTCCCGAAGGAGGCGGATGCGGGATCGAACAAAGGCGCCCCGGGCCTGATGGTCCTCGAGGGCCAGGAGCTCCTCCCACTTCTCCAGGCATGCTCCACAGAGGAGCGAGTCTTCGGGGCTGGCGGCCAAACGCCTCTCCAGCTCTAAGACCTCCCATTCCAACTGCTCTATCACCCCACTTCTCCGTCGGCAGGTGCCCCAGGTGTAGTCACGGAAGAAAAGCCGGGCGCGCACCTTCCCCAGGTCCCACCATTGCCGCGCCGAGGGAAAGGCATGCCGCTGCCCTCGCCAGGCCAGCCAGAATTCCCGGAAGGACATCACGAAGCCTTCATCCTCCAACAGGCTGTTGTTAAAATGCCAATCGGCCAGCCCCGGCCTCTCTGCACAGAGGGAGGTTGTCACGGTGGTTAGGTGATGGTCAGAAAATGGGGCCAGCCGAATGCTGGAGGAGTGGGCTCGTGAGAGATGGAAGCGTGATAAATAAATGCAGTCCAACTGGGAGTGGCTCGACCGATGGGCTTCCACCTGGACAAAGGTGAACGTGGAAGTGTCATCTGGGTGGTGGTCATGCCAGATGTCCACTAGGGAGTGATATTCAACTATCTCCCGGAGGGTGTCCGCGGCGGCCGGGCTCTGCTCGGTCCCTGAGTGGTCTCGCTCCTCGAGGGTGGTATTCAAATCCCCTCCCAGGACCAGGCACTTGTGAGAATGTAAGGTGCCAAGGAAGGCGGACGCCTGCTGATAAAATTGCAGCAGCTCCGGGCCCGATGTCGGGGCATAGACGTTAACAAGGTTAACCACGAGCCCCTCTATATAGACCTGGAGATGCAGCAGGCGACCCAGCACGGCCTCGGTGACCCCTAGCACCTCGGGCCGTAGGTCAGGGGAGAACAGGGTCGCCACTCCAGCCTGACGAATCATGGAATGGCTAAAGTAGACCCTGTCCCCCCACTCCAGCCGCCAACTGTCTTCGGCGGTCAGATCCATATGGGTCTCCTGCAGGAAAATCACAGAGTACCCTCCTTCCCAAAGGAAGGAGAGCACCTGGGACCTGCGGAGAGCCATCCTACAACCCCAGGTGTTCAATGTTGCGATGGTAAGAAGTGTCATGGGAGGGGGCCAGGGGGATCCTCACTGGCAGGGACGCTCGCATCCCCCAGCGGGCTGCGCAACAGTCCTTGACCCATCCCATAGGTGAGTAATTGGTCACGGAAGACGCGGACCCGCCAGTAGGCCACGGCATCCTGCTTCCCCATCCCTTTACCTTCCCCCATGAGGGCCCTTGTGGCCCGGAGGATTTGAAAAAAATCCCCCCATCGCTGGAGAGCAAGCTGTACCTTGTTGCAGGAGCCACGGACATCCTCTAAAAACTTACGCAGCTCTCCTCGCAGCTCATGGGGGTTTGGGGTTACGGTTTACTGGTTGTTCCCCGGCGGGACCCTTGGTGCAGCCCCGTGGTCCACTAAAACGGACAAGCAGGGTGCGGACCCCCAACCGAGTGCCTGATGGGCTGGAGCTTCTAGGCCTGCCTCAAGCTCTGGGGCGATAGGGGTCGGTGGAAGGAAGATAGCAGCTCCTAATGGGTCAGGGCAGGAGAACACAAAGGCTGCACCCTGGGGGTCATCAGTTGTGAAAGGGAAGAAGACAGCCCCGGTGGTGGCAACAACATTGCAGGAGGTAAATTGGATAGGGGCAGGGGCAAAGGTGAGGTTCTGGGTTTCGGGAGGAAAGCAGCTGGATGGTGGCGCCTCCCGATCAGATTCGAGGGTTAAGGGGTGGGGAGGGAACTCTCAGTGATACCAGGCGCGGGCTTTATGGTGGATTTAGCGGCCACAGCATCAGGAGGTGGATTATCTTCTGTTGGGCCCCCGCCCCGGAAGGAAATCGATTGCTCCGCACCAACGGGGGGTGCCCCTGGCGACTCGTGTCCCGGCCGCATGGTGCCAGCTGTCACCTGAGCAGGCTCGGTGGTCGTCAGCAGGGTGCCATCAGCGGACGGATCGATGGAGGAGTCCAGGGGCTCCTCGGAGGTGGGAGCAGAAGCAGCAGTTAGGGGGAGGGAGCATGGGGAAAAGAGGGGTGGAGTCAGGTTGCCCAAATCAAGGTTTGCTGGCAAAAGGTTGTCCTCCTCCTGGGCAACCGGGGTCATATCTAGGGCCTCAATCTCCTCAAACATGGAGGAGAGGACACTTTCCATCGCCCCGGGGTTCTCCCTGCTGGCACCCGCCACAACGGTTGCCTTGGGGTTCACAGAGGCTTTGGGTAGCGTCAGGACAGAAGGGGCTTCCTCGAGGGTCTCGGAGGGGAGGGTCTCCCATGGAGGAGAGACACTACCTTCCGGTGCTACCACGTCTTTCCCGGCTGACACCGGTGGATGGGACGCACTCGTGGGCAAAGTGGAAGGTTTGGCATCAGTGCCCCCTTCCTGGTCTTCCGGGGGGCCTCCGCCCCTGGTAGATGAGGCGGAGCTCGAGCCTTCTGCTTGCCTCGCTTCCCCTGGACTAGGTCCCAGCCCTCCATGGCATCATCTGGGGGCTGGTTAGCAGGGGTCGTGTCAGGGGGTAAAGGCGATGGCTCAGGGACTTGCGAGGGGGATGGTGGGGCGGCGTAAGGGAGGGAGGATTCTCCCTGGGGCAGGCTCTCTCCCATGCCTGGTGGTATCTCTGCCACACCCTCCTCCATAGGCCCTACCAGATTTTCAGCAGCGAGGGCAGGGCTCTCCCGCTCGACTGGGCGTTGTAGGGGAGGTGCCCCTGGGGCCTGAGTGGGAGAAGTAGTGGTCCGAAGAGGACGGGGGGCGGGTTCAGGTATCGGGTGGCCAGATGCGTCGGCAATGACGGGGCCGATGTCCTGCCGGGTCTCGGGGATCCCAGATGCCTCTTCTTGCCAGGCTAAGGGGCAGTCCCTCTGGACATGCCCTGATGCCTGGCAGAGGTAGCACCGGGTTTCCCCGTGGAGAAATACACCCAGTAATGGGCCCCGTGGTGGGGGACTAGGAAGGACCCCACGAGCGCCTCTCCGTCATGCACCGCTGACGGCTGCACTTGCCGGCGGAAGGAAAAGATGTGACGGAGGGTGGGGTCCTTGCAGCTCAACGGGAGAGGGCTGGTGACAGAAACAGGTTTCCCCAGGGTGGAAAGGGCAGGTAACAGGGCAGCACTAGGGAGAAAAGGAGGGACAGAGGTCAGGACCAGGTGGATCCCCAGGTCCTCTAGTGGCTCTAGGGGGACAAACACCCACCCCACCCCACCGCCAGGCCCCTCTCCACCGCCTCCTGGGCGGCAGCCTCCGATGCTAAGAAGAAGACAACCTTCCCATACATTTTGGAGGCCGCCACAATGGCCGAGGGCCCCACCACCCTCACCAATGCCCGCACGTAAGTCTCCACGTGGGGCGAGGCGGGCACCAGGAGGCATCAGACACCGTACTTCCTTGTCATGGTGGGGAAGGGGCCCCGGCCGCTGTTGATGGTGGCGGAGGCAGTGGGCGGGAGAGATGACGAGGCGGCAGGCAGGGGGGCTGCCGCCGCCCGGGCATACATCCTGGGGGGTGAGGGAGGGACACCCGCAGAGCTGATGAAGGGGGCAGCGAGGAGGGATGCCATGGTCGGTGGCGGGGCCGCAGCAGTGGGGGTGGCCCCTTCCACGGGTGCCTAGTGGTTTTAGCAGGGCTCTTCCCCTTCTTCTTGCCCTGGCCTTTCCTGCTGGCTGGGGGGGCTCCCCTAGAGTCTGGGGAGGTGGTGGGCATGGCAGTGGCGGAGGTCACCCCGGTGTCCTCCATTGCCGATGCCCCAGCGGGGACGGTGGCAGGTGGTTAACAGGAGTTGGGGTCAGGTAAAAAGGGATAGGCTGTGGGATGGGCAGTTCCGGGGCGGGGGGGGGGGTGCACACATGAAGGCGAAAGGAGTCCAGGAGAGCTGGCTGTATTTCAAGGAATCTCTGTTGAGGTTACAGGGACAAACCATCCCGATGTGTCGAAAGAATAGTAAATATGGCAGGCGACTAGCTTGGCTTAACGGTGAAATCCTAGCAGATCTTAAACATAAAAAAGAAGCTTACAAGAAGTGGAAGGTTGGACATATGACCAGGGAAGAGTATAAAAATATTGCTCGGGCATGTAGGAATGAAATCAGGAGGGCCAAATCGCACCTGGAGCTGCAGCTAGCGAGAGATGTTAAGAGTAACAAGAAAGGTTTCTTCAGGTATGTTGGCAACAAGAAGAAAGCCAAGGAAAGTGTGGGCCCCTTACTGAATGAGGGAGGCAACCTAGTGACAGAGGATGTGGGAAAAGCTAATGTACTCAATGCTTTTTTTGCCTCTGTCTTCACTAACAAGGTCAGCTCCCAGACTGCTGCGCTGGGCATCACAACATGGGGAATAGATGGCCAGCCCTCTGTGGAGAAAGAGGTGGTTAGGGACTATTTAGAAAAGTTGGACGTGCACAAGTCCATGGGGCCGGACGAGTTGCATCCGAGAGTGCTAAAGGAACTGGTGGCTGTGATTGCAGAGCCATTGGCCATTATCTTTGAAAACTCATGGCGAACGGGGGAAGTCCCGGATGACTGGAAAAAGGCTAATGTAGTGCCAATCTTTAAAAAAGGGAAGAAGGAGGATCCTGGGAACTACAGGCCAGTCAGCCTCACTTCAGTTCCTGGAAAAATCATGGAGCAGGTCCTCAAAGAATCAATCCTGAAGCACTTACATGAGAGGAAAGTGATCAGGAACAGTCAGCATGGATTCACCAAGGGAAGGTCATGCCTGACTAATCTAATCGCCTTCTATGATGAGATTACTGGTTCTGTGGATGACGGAAAAGCAGTGGACATGTTGTTCCTTGACTTTAGCAAAGCTTTTGATGCGGTCTCCCACAGTATTCTTGCCAGCAAGTTAAAGAAGTATGGGCTGAATGAATGGACTATAAGGTGGATAGAAAGTTGGCTAGATTGTCGGGCTCAATAGGTAGTGATCAATGGCTCCATGTCTAGTTGGCAGCCGGTGTCAAGTGGAGTGCCCCAGGGGTCGGTCCTGGGGCCGGTTTTGTTCAATATCTTCATAAATGATCTGGAGGATGGTGTGGATTGCACTCTCAGCAAATTTGCGGATGATACTAAACTGGGAGGAGTGGTAGATACGCTGGAGGGCAGGGATAGGATACAGAGGGACCTAGACAAATTGGAGGATTGGGCCAAAAGAAATCTGATGAGGTTCAATAAGGATAATGCAGGGTCCTGCACTTAGGACGGAAGAACCCAATGCACCGCTACAGACTAGGGACCGAATGGCTAGGCAGCAGTTCTGCAGAAAAGGACCTAGGGGTGACAGTGGACGAGAAGCTGGATATGAGTCAGCAGTGTGCCCTTGTTGCCAAGAAGGCCAATGGCATTTTGGGACGTATAAGTAGGGGCATAGCGAGCAGATCGAGGAACGTGATCGTCCCCCTCTATTCGACATTGGTGAGGCCTCATCTGGAGTACTGTGTCCAGTTTTGGGCCCCACACTTCAAGAAGGATGTGGATAAATTGGAAAGAGTCCAGCGAAGGGCAACAAAAATGATTAGGGGTCTGGAACACATGACTTATGAGGAAAGGCTGAGGGAACTGGGATTGTTTAGTCTGCAGAAGAGAAGAATGAGGGGGGATTTGATAGCTACTTTCAACTACCTGAGAGGTGGTTCCAGAGAGGATGGTTCTAGACTATTCTCAGTGGTAGAAGAGGACAGGACAAGGAGTACTGGTCTCAAGTTGCAGTGGGGGAGGTTTAAGTTGGATATTAGGAAAAACTTTTTCACTAGGAGGGTGGTGAAACACTGGAATGCGTTGCCTAGGGAGGTGGTGGAATCTCCTTTCTTAGAAGTTTTTAAGGTCAGGCTTGACAAAGCCCTGGCTGGGATGATTTAATTGGGAATTGGTCCTGCTTTTGAGCAGGGGGTTGGACTAGATGACCTCCTGAGGTCCCTTCCAACCCTGATATTCTATGATTCTATGAACCACCATATGTTTGTCCAGAGAGTCCTGTTTGGTTGGCTGGTGCTTCTGGCCCACGCGGTGGAATCAGGGTGAGCAGCTAAGTCCAGAGGCAGATGTTAAACAGCCAGCAATGACAGTGGAGGAGGCAGCTGTGAAGATGGTAGTGTGTGGGTTGGGAGGACACAGACGGATCGGGGGGCAGCTTCGTGCCACACCCCCTGTGTCCCTACAAACACAGTCATGACACAGTCAAGGCCTCCCCCCTCACGAGAGCACAGTTCGAAAGTTACTCAGTCTTGGGCTCCTCCACGGCAATTTGTAAGTTCCCCGGGTGGTATTCCTCTGGTAGACGGCTGTTTCTCTGTCTGTCGGGTTTTCTTTTTTGCATTCCAGAAATGCCGGAGCAAGTGATAAGATTCCTCTCAACTGGGGATGGGTCCGCAGACAAACAGCAAGCGGCTGGGTCTGGGGGCTGGGTCCTTCCACCCCACCCCCCCCCGGGAAGTGGGCTGGGGTGGGGTGGGGGCTAACAGCCGGCCGGCTGCCGGGCAGCACCCTAGCAACAATGGAGAAAGAAAAAAAAAACAACAAAAGGAAAAGAAAGGGGGGAGAGCGTCTGACCTGGTCGGGGGGAGCCGAAAGCAGGGGCAAAAAGCAAGAAAAGCCCAGGCCAGATGGCAGCAGCAGGAGAGCAGGCTAAGTAGGCCCCTTTTCCCTGGGTAAGGTAACAGGGAAGGTTTTTTTTTTTTATAGACTAACAAATTTATTTGAGCATAATGTGACAGGGTCAGGCCAGATGGCTACAGGAGAGTGAAAGAAGGCAGATATATTAGCCCCAGGTTAAGTAGGTCCCTTTTCCCTGGGTAAGGTAACAGGGAAGGTTTTTTTTTTCCAGCAAAGTTCCATTTTATTAACCCATGATTTGAATATTTCAGCAAAAATAAATTAGTTTACCAGCAACAAAATGTACTTGTGAAGTCTTTGTGACAGGGTCGGGCCAGATGGCTACAGGAGAGTAATAGAAGGCAGATATATTAGCCCCAGGTTAAGTAGGTCCCTTTTCCCTGGGTAAGGTAACAGGGAAGGTTCCAGAAAAATCAGGAACCTTCTGGAGACAATTAAGACTGACAGGCTGATTAGAACACCTGCAGCCAATCAAGAAGCTGCTAGAATCAATTAAGGCGGGCTAATCAGGGCACCTGGGTTTTAAAAAGGAGCTCACTTCAGTTTGTGGTGTGCATGTGAGGAGCTGGGAGCAAGAGGCACTAGGAGCTGAGAGTGAGAATGTGGACTGTTTGATGATGCTTGTGTTCCTCAGTCCTCCGACACCAGGAGGAAGGTCCTGTGGTGAGGATAAAGAAGGTGTTGGGAGGAGGCCATGGGGAAGTAGCCCAGGGAGTTGTAGCTGTTGCACAGCTGTTCCAGGAGGCACTCTAAACAGCTGCATACCACAGGGCCCTGGGCTGGAACCTGGAGTAGAGGGCAGGCCCGGGTTCCCCCCAAACCTCCCAACTCCTGGTCAGACACAGGAGGAGTTGACCTAGACTGTGGGTTCATGAAAATGGCCAAACTGAGGGCTGCTGTGAAGCTCCAAGGCAAGCCAATCTGCCAATAAGCGCAAGACCCACCAAGGTAGAGGAGATACTTTGTCACAATACAAAATGATACAGTCTAAATTAGCTGTTACCACTGCAGAAGGATCTTGGAGTCGTGAATAGCTCTCTGAAAACATCCAATCAATGCGCAACAGCAGTCAAGAAAGCCAACAGAATTTTAGGAAAGGAATAGATAATACGACAGACAATATCATAATGCCTCTATATAAATCCATGATACTCCCACACCGTAAATACTGTGTGCAGTTCTGGTCGCCCAATCTCAAAAAAAGATACATTGTAATTGGAAAAGGTTCAGAAAAGGGCAACAAAAAATATTAGAGGTATGGACCAGCTTCCATATGAGGAGAGATTAAAAAGACAGACTTTTCAGCTTGGAAAATGGGGGGTGGATACGATCCAGGTCTATAAAATCTTGACTGGCGTGGAGAAAGTGAATAAAGAAATGTTATTGACTCCTTCACATAACACAAGAACTAGGGGTCACCCAATGAAATTAATAGGCAGCTGGTTTAAAACAAACAAAAGGAAGTACTTCTTTACACAACGCACAGCCAACCTGTGGAACTTATTGCCAGAGGCCGCTGTGGAGACCAAAACTATAACAGGTTCAAAAAAGAACTAGACAAATTCATAGAGGATTAGTCCATCAATGGCTATCAGCCAGGATGGGCAGCGACACAACATCGTGCTCCGAGTGTCCCTAGCCTCTGTTTGCCAGAAGCTGGGAGTGGACGATAGGATGGATCACTCAATGATTGCCTGTTCTGTTCATTCTCTGTGACGCACCTGGCATTGGCCACTGTCAGCAGACAAGATACTGGGCAAGATCGACCGTTAGTCTGACCCAGTCTGGCCATTCTTATGTTCTTAGTTTACCAACATCTCTCCCTTATAGCACCTTCCTCAAGTGCCCTGAGTTCAGTGTATTTGGTCCTGGAGTGGGAAGGGGCCAAATGCAATTCTTTGCAGTGACCACTCTGGCTGGCTCAAGACAGATATTGGACTTCAGAGGGATCTGGGCACAGCCTCCCTCTCCTGAAAAGATTGCTTGACATGATGTGAGGCCTTTCAGAACATGAAGAGTAAAGAGGAAAAATGGGTGGACAGAATTCTGGGGGCTAGACGAAAGTCTCAGACAGCCCGCCAGAGAGGTAATAAGAGAACCTTTAGCAGGAGTGGGAATTAAAAATCACATATATGCCGTATGTTTTTTGAGCCCGTCCCGCCCCATCAGGAAAGAGCCACACATAAGACAAGTGAAAATGTGCTCTGGACTGACCCAAGATGGGAACAACGG
The DNA here is from genome assembly GCF_965140235.1 of Caretta caretta. Classification (NCBI taxonomy): domain Eukaryota; kingdom Metazoa; phylum Chordata; order Testudines; family Cheloniidae; genus Caretta; species Caretta caretta. The sequence continues at coordinate 203,350,120 of NC_134206.1, forward strand.
ATGAGGTGGCAGGACAGAGCTGATGCATTGGCAAAGCTGTGCAAGGAAAGCCAGAGTGGAATCGCAGGGGGTACTAAAAGCCAATACTGACATTCAACAATAGAGCTGCAATGAGGAAATATGCTTTGTGCTGCCTCGTTTTTGCCAGAGCTGTCAATTGTCTCAGTTTCCCGAGCACCAAATAAACCCAGGAAATAAAATAGGTCTGATTCACCAGGCAACCTCAATGCCTGGGAGGGAGAAAAGGTGACCAGATAGTCACATCTGGCCTGCCACTTCTCATATGAGAAAAAAGGGGCATCCGATGCTCAAAGCCAGCTGGGAATTTAATGGCTAGTTCCTTCCAGATGCCATCTCAGCCTTGGGGAAGGGCTGGGGGAAAGCAAATTTCACAGCAAGTATGGAGTTTAAAATGTGGCTTAGTTTCGCATGTTCAGAATCCAAAGCTGTCTAGTGCTAAAAGCTATTGGGTGCTAGTGGACAGGCTGATATTACACAAATAAAAGTTGGAAGCTTTTAATTTTGTGGGTGTCAAGCCAGCATGTTAAAATTACCAAAGGTGTCACCACCAGCCACAGCTTCCTTTGTAACATTCTCTCTTGACACTCATCACTTCTTTGTTCACACCTTTTTAGGACAGTCTTAAAATGAGATGTTTTGACCTTATTTTTTCACATGCGGGTTGTGTTGTGTTTCTTCAGTCACAGGGGTGCTGGAAGTAGGGATGCTAAGAAAACAGCTTAGCCCCAAGGACCTTGGGAGACTAAGCCTCCCTTCACAAGCCATCAAACAGTGATTCTCACACATACAGTATGTCAGGGCCATCAAGGACCGGGCACAAAAATGAATTACATTTGGGTAACTTGGAAGCTACTAATGCTGTCACTGCCACCAGACTGTGGGGTGCCCCTGGCAGAGAGCATGCTATTTCTAGACTCAGCTTTTTGGGGAGCCTTAGGGAGAGAGGAGGGGCTTCTTTCATAGCCATCTTTCAGAAAGTCCCTCATGGTGTGACAGAGACTGCTCACAGACTCTTTCTAGCTCAGAGGGATTGCACTGCCAGGTTCCCAGCCTCTGTGAGGCTTCCAAGAGGAGGCAATTGCAGCAATTAGACTAACAGAGAGATGGAGGTGGTCATGGCTATGGGGCAAGTCTCCTTTTCCAGTAATGGCAGGGGAGGATTCCTGCATTCCTTTCAGGATGATCAGCTCATGTCACCGCCACTTTGCACCCAGTGCAGTGGTGATGAGCCAGCAGAATACCACATAAGGCAAAAGGGGTCACCATAAAGTTCTGTATTGTACATTGAAACACTGTTTTATACCTAAAACTATAACACATGCCAGCAACAGATTCTGAATGTTTTTAAATAAACAACTCAGAAGAAAGAGTATGCGAGTTCACAGCCTTTTCTCTCTGGTTCATACTCTATGGGGTTCTTGTGATACCAGGTCAACATCTCAGCTTGGCACCAGTGGAGAAACACACCACATACAATTAGGCATGCGTGGAAGTCTGCTCAGAAGAATCCCAGGACTGGAATAGCAGGAAGTGCTGCAGGTCAGGAATGTGGGGTACTGGCAGAGCTGTGTGGGGCCTAGAACCGGAATAGCGGAGAGGTGGGAGCTGCAGGTGAGGAGCATAGGCAGAGCTGTGTAGGAGATGCTTGCACAGAACCTGCTTGCACTGCACCAGCTCTAGTTAATTGCTGTCAATCCCTCACTTTCATGACAACTACAACTCACTGAAATTTAAATAACAAAAAAAAAAAAGAAAAAACAGACTGAACTCCCCCAGTGCAATCACTGTTACACTCAGGATAAAAGCAAGTAATTTGTTTCCACACAAAATATTACTGGGTCTCCCAAGCACCAGCTACAGTTACTTGTAACAAAAGGGATGGGGGGCAGCAGGGAAACCACAAATACTCAGAACATCTATTGCTGAAATGTGTGTCCTTTACAACCAAAGCCCTCCAGAGCTCTGCAGCCCTCCTTGATACATCCTAGGAAATGTGTGGGAGGGGGCAACCTGTTATTCCAGGCAAAACAGCTACATCAGCCAGCGATGGTGCTAGACCCTTAGATGCCCTAAGGAGGAAACTGGCCCAGTGCTGGGCTAAGGCTCAAGGGACCACATTCTGTGCATCTTTTAACAGATGTAACGGATTACATAACATGTCACAAAATGGAGAATCAGGCCCCAGAATGTGTCAGGGGTGTCACTGCCCAGCAATAGAATTTAACTCAGGCGACATCTATATGGGCTTAATCCTAGAATACAATGGGTTAAGGTTGCCATTCTCCTGATTGGGAGCATCCTCTAGAGGGAGCAGGCCAGATTAATCTTTTGTGGTTGCTGGCGCCCACACTGTGGCCCAAGCCCCTGCTCCACCTGCACTCTGCCCTGAGGCCCTGTCCACCACTCACACAGAGGGAGTGGGCGGAGAGGCCTCAGGGGAGGAGGTGAAGAGGCCAAGCGGTGCTGGAGCCCTTTCTGCATGTGGGCCCAGCACCACTAGTGCAATTGTAAACCCGCCACTGGGAAGGAGGAGGCATTTCATACATTTTAACATATGCACATTGTCTTCACACCTTTAGTTGATTTGCCTTAACTTTCCTAAGCGTTCCTACCCAGAGAAGCCCTCGGACAGTTTGTTCTAATAGATTATAGTGACTCTTCCCTGTGAGTCAGCCATCTCCAAGATACCTCCTTCTTTGGCTGGTTAAGCACAACCTAGTCCATATGATTACCCACTCCTCAAAACTAGCAGCCCAAGGAGACTTGTTCTCCTTACTTTCCACTGCTTATGTCCCTACAACCTGAGTGGACTGTTCCCAGCTCTATGAAATAATGATAATACGTAGCACTCATTGTTCATCCACAGGTCTCAGAACTCTTTGAAAAGGAGTATCATTATTCCCACTCTACTGATGGGGAAGCTGAGGTACAAGAAGGGGAAGTAACTTGCCCAATGCAAAAAGGGAGTTGGTGACAGAAATGGGAAGAGAAGCCAACAGTCCACAAGCCAAGCTTTATGCTCTATTCACTGGCCTCAAGAAGAGTTTTTAAAACAGTCCAGGTGAGGACCTTGGGCAAGGTTTAGAGGGAGAAAAGAAAGATAAGAACTCATCACCTTTATCCTACCCCACACATGTATTCTTCCTTATTTACCTTGCTCTTCCTGATTACCTGCCTCTTCTTCATTGCCCGGGGATAGGGAAAATGAGAACTCCCACCCACTACTCCACAGGAGCAAACAGAAAAACATTAAAGCCCTTCTCCAAAATCCAAGGCGTTTACAGCCCCAGGTGCTTCCCGATTAGACCTTGAGAGTTCTAATTTCTTCCTCCCTGGCTCCTAATTAACAGCATTTTACAACAAATACAAAGAAAGTAATCAGCCCTGAGGCAGGGGGGACCCTGGTCACTACACACACCTTTGAGCATTTTGGAGCTGCCACCTTGCCAGCCACAATTTGGAGTCCTTTCCTGGGGCAATGAATTGGCTTCATTAGCCATTGTAAAGTTAAAGCCTGTTTGAGGAGAGAGGGCTTGAAGAGGCTGGGCATGCTAGTAAATTCAGCCCAACAGCTAATTTCCCTAGCCTGCATGCAGCAGGCTAATCACAGCTTTTTACACTAGTAACAAGAAACAGCTTGACAGGTTTCAGAGTAAGCAGCTGTTAGTCTGTATCCACAAAAAGAAAAGGAGTACTTGTGGCACCTTAGAGACTAACAAATAAAGATGCCACAAGTACTCCTTTTCTTTTTGAAGAACCAGCTTGATGCTGCTCAGGTCCAGGTGGGTAACAAGCTGAGGGTTACAAAGCAAAATCCAGCCCTTGGGGGTGATGCATGCTAATATTTCTGATGCACTTTGAAGATGCAAAATGAAGAACAAATTATATTGTTCTGCATAGGCTACTTCATGCAACAGCTTCTGACTTAAGAGAGCCACAGACAGAGGCTGCATCAGGGCGAGAGAGCAGAACAGTGCAGTTACTTCACCTGGGTTTTGTTAAACTAAGTAGACTAAAAAAATGGTCCCCAACCTCTCAATCACTGTCTGTTCTTTCATGTGTTGGTTTTGTTTCACTAATGCCTCTGTTTGCTTCACCAAACTATTCCAAGCAAACTGAAGCTTTTTCAACCTGCTAGAAACCAAAGACTTTTCAAAATGTATTGCAGTGTGATTTAAATAGCATGACAATTAGCTCCATTTTGTCATCTAGACCAATACTGTGCCAGCTTTGGCCCCCTGTATCCAAGTAAAAGTCTCTGCAGAAGCATCTGCAAGCTGCCAGAGCAAAAGTTATCATTGTGAACGTTCAATAGATGGTTTAAGGGGGATTTGTGATTGTCCTACAGTTGATAACGCTATAGTGACTAACAGGATGTGGGGACTTAAGCATATGTATAAGTAAGCTGTTTTGCTGAATGGTGTGGAGTTTCAAAGAACCAACAGATTTAAAAGAACAAATTGCTGACAAGCCACACTCCCTTGTCCAAAGTGAGGCTCCATCTCATGGGCTATAGATAGGTGACTGGCCTATTTGTCTGCATGAGGATGTTTGGCCAAATCCTCTTACTAACAGAGAGAGGCCCAAACAATCCCCCTTCAATATTAACACCCTCAAGCCACTGAAAAGTTAGGATCCAGATCTGGAACTCTGCAGTTCATCTCTATGTAATTCATTTATGTCCACATCCATAGAACAATCAACTAGACATTTCTTCAGAGAATCCCTTTGAAGTGAAATTATTTTGTTTCCTGATTGGGAGGGAGACTCAAAGGAAGAAAAAGTCAAAATCTCAAACCAACCTGAAAAATTCTGTGGGGTGGGGTGAAGCGAGAGGGTCTCTATTTTCACCTCCTAGCCCAACCCCTCACTCAGCCTTCAACACAAACCCAACCCCAACCCTCCTTTTCAACTGATTCCAGTTCCAGGACTGAACCCAGCCTTCTTGGCCATCTGTTGATGATGTTCGTCCACCCACACCCAGCTCTGAAGAGTTTGGTCTGGCTAAACACCCACATGTTCAGGATGGGGATGTGCTGAATCCACCATTGTGACTTTTGATAGCGCACAAAACCTAGATTCTTGGCCACATACTGAATATGGATACGTCAAATCATGGAACGAAAACGTAATAGGCTAAGTGTACCCCTGCTGCAACTCCCCTGAGGGACTTGGACCACTGTGTACAAAATATTGCATCTTTGCTGTGAAACTGATCTTTGACTAAAATACCAAATTCACAGCATGGCAATAGTGATGTCTTTATTCATAGCACATCTCTCTTAAGAGGAGGTTCTCGCTCTTCACAATCCAAACTGCTCTGGTGCTTTCAGCCTGTAATATTGACCCCAACTGCTCTTTGACTAAAGTACACAGGCAGACTGCCTGTGAATAAACAGCATTGTTGACATGTCACATGTAAACAAGAAGTTACAGAAGTGTTTGCTATGCTAATTCTGAGGGATTAACCCTGGGGACGCTGCCTAATCCCCAAATCCTAAATACTTTGAGGACTAGGGATGTACATGGGGTTTAGCATTTGTGATTTAAATATTTTTATGTATTTTCCATGGACTACATTTAGTGACAGAGGAAGTTATTTGTGGGATTGAAATAATGCAAGATCTGGTCTTCTCATGGTTTTATTAACCATATACAAAAAAGATGTAGTGAGAATAGCAGCTTCCTTCATATTTCAGTCCCAAAGATGGATCTTAGAAAACACCCTGCAAATACAAGTACTAAGAAAGTCAGGTTTACCTGAGTCACAGTTGAACCAAAATGTACAGCCCTGTTAGGGCTTGATCCAAAGCCCGCTGAAGTCAGTGGGATTCTTTCCATTGATGTTAATGGCCTCTGGATCAGATTCTTAAAGGGCAAGGATAGAAGGTGGCCTTCAGGAATTGCTAGACCTAGGAGAGGAAGGTTTCTGGACAATGGAGGAAGAGCCAAATCAAAACTCTTGTTTTAAGTGAGTCCTGGCTGGACCTGGCTGCTGGTTCCTAGCCCTCTTTTTGGTACGATGGTGTAAATGGGGAGAGCAGGCTGGGCATGGAGTGGAGCTGAGACAGAGCCCAAAGGGGTTCCAAGGTAGGAGGTGCAAGGTGAAAGAGGTTTCCTACCCGATGGGAGGAAGGTTGGAGCTTCCTAATAATTAAAGAAGGAGTAGAGATGAAGAAGTGTGAGAGGCCTTAAATTGAAGCTGGAAGTGGGGATGGAGGAGTGAGATGGGAAGGGAATTTCCTCCACTTACACCCCTATGAATAAGTATAATACACTCAGTTGTATTCTTGTGTATGGTACTACAGGTACAATTTTGCTAAATCTCTCAGCGGCTGCAGCCTGAATGCTCCTCATTCAGCCCTCACATTACTGACATTACCACCTGGCTACGGGTAAATAGGTATTTCCAAAAGAGCAGCCTATCTGCACCACCTGGTGGAAATCTGCACGCTACTTTAAAAAAAGAAAAGAAAAGAAAAAGGAAGTTTCTCTTTAAATGCCTCTCCACTGGCTCATCTGATTGGCAATGTGATAGTTTTCATACTGATAAACAAGCCATGAGGCAGTGAGTTCTGATGCTGCAGTGTGCAGTAGTGACTTGCAATATGGCACAGAACCAAGGATGTGGCTCAATGTCGACACATTCCAATAGCTTTGAAAGGACAAGTCTCACGTTTAAATAGAATGCATCTGGCAGATTTAACAATTCCTCTGTTTAGAGGCTTCACTTCCTAATGCATTCAGGTCTGCAAACTGGGTTGGAGATCTTGTGATAACCATCTTTTGCGCAAGATGTCTGGTACTTCAGGATTCTGGTGGAATCAGTGGTATTGTGTGGTATGTTGGTGTGATCCATTCGGATCCCACGCCAGAGTAGGAAGTATAGAGGTGCCAGGACTGGAAATAGAATGTAAAAACTGTACTCAGACATTTCTGAACTTCAGAAAAAATAATTCTTGGTTTGAGTTCAGGCAAAGCTTTCGAGAGAGGTATGGGTGTGTATCCGATTCAGTTATTTAATAACTCTCTAGATCTTTCTAAGCCCTGGTATAGAATAACAGCCGGATAAAAAGTTACCGTTGACTCCCCAGAAAAAGGACTCGTTGTCCTATTCAGTGAATGATGGACAATACAGAAGGCAAGTTACTATGGCTGCTTCATCAAATAGCTAGTTCAGCAATCAGAAGACTAATAGACAAATTCTTCTTCTGATGTGAGAGCTCAGTCGAGGCTAGCTGGTAGCTGCTGTTAAGTAGAGAGGTGCTGAACCATATCCCTGAATCCAAGGAAGTTCAGAAATGCCAGCTGTAAACTGTAAACCTTCAGACGTTACCTACTATCTAGTCTGGTGACATCTGGAAGCAGCGCGTGTTCTAAGGACTGTGAAGTTATGGCCAGCCACTTGCTGAGGAAGGAGCAGGGAGTTCAAGGCAAGGAACTCCCTTCATCATAAATGTTCTCCTGCACAAGTATGATCCAGTGTGAAGAACCTTAGCCTTGAGCTAAGCGAGCAGCTGTGTGGGGAGTGCTATGACTCCCATGGTCACATCCTACAGGCCAATACGGAATCATACTCGTGTGTGTAGAGTTTCTACCCATCTGGTTCCTCTGCTAAAAGAGAAATTCTGTTTTGGCTCAACCATGTGCTGAGACAACTTGAGGTCTTTAGAAGTGCCCTAGCAGCTCTTCTGAACCCTCAACGCATGATGAAGACTTGTTCCATACATATGGACATCACAACGGACATTTGGGGATGGAATCCAGGACTTCTGGCTTCATAAACACATGTCTATGCCTCTTGCGTTACAGGAGAATTTCTCTGATTTTTCAGTAGCAGGGTTTATTCTTTTGGGGCTGCCGCAAGTGGGATTCAATTCTGTTCCCACTGAAGTCAATAGGAATTTTGCCACTGAACTCAACATGAGCAAGATTGGCCAGATAGCCAGTAAGTTATACATTAGAACTGCAGTTAGGGTCCTAGGCCTCAATTACATGTCCTCAAAAACGTATGGGTAGCTTCAATTGACTTGTGTATATGTCTGAAGGGACATCAGGGTCTCAGGATTTTGTAAGAAGCTAAAGAGCAGAAAGCACTGAATACAAATGATTGGGAAGAAACTGACAGAGGCTCCTTTTTGGAGAAGGAAATTACACAGATTGCAGACAGTGTGGGTTGCTAAGCTGATTGGGACAAAACCTCTGCAGAAACTCTCCAGCTGAAGTCCTGCAAACAACTACTCGCTGTGCAGAGGGAATCTAGCAACCCTGGCCTCAGAGCAGCAATGATGTGGCATCTTCCCCAGCTAATCAATATACAGAAATGAACACTAATCAAAGCAGTGTACACTTCTGTCACAGCAGGAGATCAAAAACTAAATCCAAATGAAAACCTCTACTGTGCCATCAATTTCTGGTCTCAACATCTCTCATCTACTCACTAGTGGAGCACACAACCACAGCCAAAAAGGAAGGAGGCATGGCCTTATATTAAAGGAAGTGGAACTGGCACTCTGGCAATCAGGGATCAGTTTCTGGGTCTGCCACAGACTTCTTGTGAGATCTTGGGCAAGTTACTTCACCTTTCTATGATTCACTTCCCCATCTTCAGAATGAGGCTAATAATACTTCCTTACCACATACATTATGAGAACAAGGGTTGTGAGCCGCTTAGGTACTTCAGTAATGGATAACTTACAAGGATCTAGATCGAAATGATGCTCAACACCTACGACACTAATATGTCATTTCCTGAGAACAAATAAAAACTAGCAAGATTTGAGAGTTTTAATGATCTCTGCATGGAACTAGCAAACTATCTCACCACAGTGAGATATGCAAAGCTAAGGGAGACTCTTACCAAATACAGAATCAATGGGCCTGATTTTCCACTGGCTGCATAAAGTGGGGGTGAAACAAATTATAATGGTAGTATTTTACATTCACTGTCATGCCATAGGATTGGGTGGGTTGGTGGAAGGAGGAGAGCACTCACTGCTCTATTTAACAGAGATTTCTACACAGTGGAGTGGTGTTTCTGGAACCTGGACCTCTCCATGGTCAGTGGGTGACTCCACCAGTTCTACTGGCCTTGCCATGCTGTGAAACCCCTTGACTCCTTGATGGGGTGCCAAGGGTTTACTGCTTTGTTTTGTACTGCTGAAAAAAACCTCTGGTCCTTCTGAAGTCATTAGCCAACCTTCAAGCAAACACAACTTCTTTAAGAGAGTTTAAAGACTGATGCTTGCATGCCCTGTAAAGGAAAGAAAATATCAGACACACTATAGAGACCAATTGCTCTTCCCCCTTGATGAGTGACAGCTCTGTTTGTCAAGAGAGACAGCTTGTCTTGATTTTGAGATAGCTAACTATCACCTGGGGAGACTATTAGAGAGAGAAGCTGGGGAGGAGAAAGAGAAAGGAGGAGACAGAAGAGTGTAGGGGAGAAAAAGACATATAACAGTTGATTTATTAACTTGTTAACTTTGGCAACACACTTTGTGCCTTGTGATGCCAATACATTCATTGAAATTGAAGCTGAATTGAAAGTCAAACACAAGGGAGTGTGGGTGGATAGAAAGAATCGCAGCCCACTGAAAGACAAAGGACAATATATTAGTTACCTTAGAAAAACATGGGGCACAATGACACTGGGGACCAACCAGCTTCCCTGCTTCTCTAAGTGGGGAATTGGGGTTCATATTCAAACTGGACACTGTTGACCAAACCCTCCCACAGAGTATGAGACCACGAGGGAGACCCACCTGGAGAAGGTAGGGAGACTTACAAGAGCCAAAGTGGTAGCAGTATCCTCTCGGTACTTCTTTGTGAACCATATAATAAATTAACATGTAATTGTTAGATGCAAAATCCTGAACCTTAGTGGTCATAACAAGTAGCTAAAACACATCCTGCGGCCAGTGGGTTAAAGGGAGAAAGAGGACTGAGAGTATGCACAGTGTGAGGTCAAGGGAAAGGAAGGGCAAGCAGAGAGAAGGGGAGAGAAGCACGGTCTGAGCATGGGCCAGGAAGCTCTGAGTTCTGAACCCAGCTCCGACAATGACTCTCTGTGGTCTTGGGTGTATGTTGTTATTAGAAGCTGTAGGATGCGGTATAAACCTTTGTTAGATCAAAGTTTGTTCCCCTGAAGTGATTTGCTTAATCATGGGAATACAGTACTGAGATCCCAGCTTGTGAGTGTATGTTACCTGGTACGATTACAGAGGTCATCAATAGCCTAGCAAAGGGTCCTGGCAGTTCTTACAGTAAGGAGGCAAAACCCCACCTCTGTTCCTCAGAACTCCACTCATGACTGAAGAAATGAAAATTAACCATGAGATGCTCTCATTAACCCCACAGCTTGCAGAATACAGAGCCTGTGGCAGGTGAAGCAAGGGACATGTAAGAACTTCCTCTCTCCTGCTTCTGGACCCTGTTGTGCTATCCTATTTACACCTACACCTCTGAAGGAAATGAATAGTGCCTGTGAATGCTGTCTGAGAAATCCATACCCTTCACTTTTCTCCCCCCGGCTCACCATTTCACGCACACACACCACCTGTGTTCAGGGAAGACAATCAATTCCTGCAAAAAGCACTCTCTCTCTAGCAAGCTACAGAGCCTGAGAGCATCAGAGGACAATTTCCAAAGCAGCCCAAGACCCCCCGCAACCTCATTTGTAGCCATCCAAAGATGTTTGCCTTTATGTGATGTCTGCTGAGTCTTCTTTGTGATCGGGGCCAATGTCAACCAACTGCCAGACTTCACAGCAAGGGAGAGAAAGATGGTGCATGCTCTGGGGCTCCTTCCTCCCATGCCCTATCCTGCTGCTGGTTCTGCTGAAGGTCAAGACTCTCAGGTAAAAATGGCCCCGTCATGAGGCAGAACCACTAAACATGCTTCCTTCACGCAGGGAGCTGCTACTAAAAGCTGCTTTTTAGCTCAGGTTAAAAACGTGGAAACTTCTACCTATCTGCTGCATTGTGAGAGTACGTGTAGGGGTGTGTGCTTGTGTGAGGGTGACCCATCTTCACCTATCATCAGTCTTTCATTCTGTTCATCTTAAATAGCCCCCATGGCTAGAGTATCTGAGGTTTAATAGCTTCTCTGAAGCTTTCATTGGCTGGCTGGTTGCAAAGGATAGAGTTGTCCTAGGTGCAATCCCCTGAATTATACAATGAGGCCCAGTAGGCTGCCTTCATGTTTATATAAAGTAAGGCCAGGAGTTTCTGGCATGTAATGCTCTATTTTGAGCTAAGTGGTCTCCAAATGAGATAAACTGTAGTGTCCTTGGAATGCAATATCTTATTAAAGTTGAGGGCAGCTTCAATCTGCTTCATTGTTTGCACAGTAGAAGCCGTGCCTCCCTCAGTTGGACGAACTGGATGTTTCTCTTCTACAAGTTACGCTATGAACTTCAGATTCACAAGGCCTTTAGTTTAAATGACCAGCACAGAGTGGAGAAGTTCAGAGCCAAAAGGAGAAGTCTGTATAAACCATTGTTCTTGAGAGTCTGCAAAAAGCATGAAACAATGGCTCTGAAAGGTGTGAAATGCCCTGTCATCTCACTCAGGGCCCCAGCTGTAGAATGCGGAAATTTTACAAGATACCAGGTGCCAACATGTCTCCTTGCCAGTGTCTCCTTGCCCTGCCTGCAGCTGCCTCTTGCTGTTAGTTTTCCCCACAATGGGGAGTTAATCAGATTACTGTGGACTGCCCAGAATTATCAGCATTGCCAAAGTTCAGAGAGCCGGTTTGTCTGGAGAATACATCCATAATCAAACATAATGATGGCTGTAAATAACCATTGAAGAAATTGACATCAATGCATATTTTCAACTATGGGTCATAGCTGAGTGTGTGGGTTTGAATGCTGGAGGGACCGGAATGAAGAGCATTTAATTGAGATACGATAAATTAACATTGCCTCAATACAAGGGACTGGACTAGTATGACCTACTGAGGTCCCTTCCAGTCATACATTTCTGTGATTCTCACCATAGAACTGTCCATGCACACAACATACAGAATATTCTTCTATATTACACCATTATTTAGCTACCGATGGTATTATAATTAATTGCTACATTTTTCCTTTAAGGTTCTTACTCTCTCTGGAAAAAGTAGTCTTGCAGTTTCTCATTCTGTTGTCATGGGGGTGTTGAATTTATCCCAGGCCCTTTAAGAACAGGAGCAGAACTAGGAGGCTCCAGGTATGCAGTTTCTTTGTCTTGTTCTCTCGCAGTTGGCTTAGATCAGCTCTGTCAGACAGAAAGGTCAGTGGACACGTCTCGTCACATAATCACAAGCCTCTTCCAATGGCACGCTTATCATACTGCGTTTCATTGCTAACAAAGGACACCAGGCATCTTCTGTAGTGCCTAGTGCTTGGGAGTGGGGGGCGTGTTGGTGGAACAGGAAAGAAGCATGTTTGGAGGGACACCTCAGCCTCTGAATGCCAGGATGCCACAGTGGGAAACGAGTTCACCCATGCCTTGAATATCAATAGACTAGCAGGATATATGGCAGCTGTCTGCTAGCTATGCTGAAAGTACTCCTTATGCCTATAAAGAGATCACATCACTGTTAGTTAAAACAGGGCTTTGGGTAGTGTCAGATGGAGAAGCAGTGATTCTCAGCAAGGAGGGAAAATTCACTTGACTTATATCAGGTGCTTCCTTGTGGGGGGAGGGGGGGTAGGTGGCGGTGGCATCTGTAAGATAGATATTGGGTGTGACATCTTGGGCTTATGGAAAAACTCATTACAAAAATTAAGTTCACCACAGCAGGCTGAGGAAGGTTTAGTGTAGTGGAAGAGTCCACACAAAATGTCTCATTAGAACTGGGTGGCATAACACCTTCTATGGAAAGATCTCAAAGCTTTTTACAAACTCTAACTAATTCTACTAACTCACTTGTGAAGTGGGTCAGTATCATGATACCCATCTCATATACTGGGAAACGGAGATGTATGATTTGCTCAAAGTAAGCGTCAGTAGCTGAGCAGAGAGGCAGCATGGTCCAATAGTAAGGCGCTCGACTGAAATTCAGGAGAGTCTACTCCTGGCTGTGCTAGTGAGCTGCTTTGTGACCGTGCACAAATCATTTCACCTCTCACTGTCTCTGTTTCTCCAGACTCCAAACTCTTCATGGCAGGATCTGTTTCTTACTAGGCATATGTACAGCATTCAACACACTGCTGGCCCAATCTCAGCTGGGTCTTCCAGGCATTACCTTAGTATAAATAACAACCCAAGACTCCTGGCTCCCAGTTCTGCACATAGATCCTGGTTTTTCTTTTTCTTCTGCAAAGATCAGTTCTATGGCCTAGGCTAGGGGTTCTCAAACGGGGGGTTGGGACCCCTTCGGGGGCCGTGAGGTTATTACACGGGGGGTCACGAGCCATCAGCCTCCACCCCAAACCCCACTTTGCCTCCAGCATTTATAATGGTGTTAAATATATAAAAAAGTGTTTTTACTTTATAAGAGGGGTCACACTCAGAGGCTTGCTATGTGAAAGGGGTCACCAGTACAAAAGTTTGAGAACCACAGGTGCCCTAGGCCCACTTTAGTAAGAGCTAGATGTCTTGGTTTTAAAATGCCTGCGGACAGTGTATACTGGCAAGAGCAAGGGTGGAAAATTTTTGGTAAAAACGTCTGTTATAAACACAGCCATGATGGCACTGCTCAAGGAGCTTATGTGAAAAATAAACCCTGTATTGGAAATGGAGAAGGGATCAAAGAAGGTACAGAGTCAAAGCGGCTAACAAAGACCAAATAGGGCATCACAAAGTGAGAATGGGTTAGTGCTGCCAAAGGGCTATGGAGAAGAAGACGGCCTATTATCTGGGGAAATAAAGAGCACGAGATGGTAAGTGTGCCCACTAATAAATAAAGGAAAAGAGGTGACATTCATGATGATGTTTAAATGACTGAAGTGCCAAGCAGCTTGTTAAAATATCTCATGGTCTTGAACAAGGAAAACAAAGAACAGTGTTTTGGACAATCAGGAAGCAACAGCAACCTAATAAATGGAACTATTGATAAAATGCAAGCGAGGAAATGTTAGGGGGAAATAAATATCTACAAATAATCAGCTAATGGATTAAATGCATCTGAGGGTGAGAAGGAAATTAGTTGATCAATTCACTCAGCAACTGCTAATTATATTCGACAAGTCATGGAGTACGGGGAGGTATCTGAAAACTGGAGAAAAGCAGTTGTGGTACCAACGTTTAAGGCTGCCTTGTGACTGTGTAAGGGATGGGCCCAGTAAAAGGCAAGGTGGCTGACTCAAAGATCCTTTGAAAGGTGCAACCTGCATTCCTCTCTGTGCCACCCAGTTTCATTGGCCAGTGCAGCAGCTCATAGTCCCGTGATGATAGCTCCATCACTGTCAACTCTGAAGAACTCCAGCGGCAACATTAATCTCAGTCAAGTTTGAACTCAGGAGAGCACAACCACCACATTGTTCCTAGGTCTTAGGCTCCTTTCACCCTGTTCTCTTCACTGTGTGCACCCATCTTTGCCCTTAAAATATGGAGGGGCGGGAATCTAATATTCCTGGAAATTAATGTCTATTCAATCTAACTGCTGAACAAGGGATTACTTCCTCCTCCCCTGGCACAGGTGCCCTAGGGCAAGGCTATGCTAATGACAGGATCGGAAGAAGAGGAAGACGATGAGTTTGACAAGGCTGGATACCACATCCTGGGATGTAGGGAAGAGCTGAACCCTGAAAGGGAGTGGGTGATTTTTTTTTCTTGCCTTTCCTACTTACGCTCATTTATTTTTCTCTTTTGCTATAAAGTATAACCCCTTGAGGAGAAGACCTTGTATTTGTTTATGCTTATTCTTCCAGCTTGCAAACCAGTATTAACTATCAGACTTCCAGGAATGAATACAATGGATCATTGCTTGAGGGGGAGGTTTTCAAAGACAGAAATGGGAGCTTGACACCCTACTCCCTTTGATTTCAAAGGACGTGCAGTGGGAGACGTGCACCTGCCTCCCATTTGTGCCTTTAAAAATCTTGCCCTTAATAACAATGAGCTCATTACTGTGGTCCTCACACAAGCAAAAGCCTCATTAACTTTGGTTGGACAAACTTTCTTGAATAAGTTCTGCAGGACTGAACCCTTTCTTAGTTCACTGTAACCCATTTATATCCACACACAGAAGGTACCATCCCTTGTTCCACAAAATATTGTCAGACATTTACTTAAAAACAATAGAATGGAAAAGTCTGGGCTTTGTCCCCAACCTGTCACAAAGTAGAGTCAATCAGAAACCAGAATACCCATCCCAAGGGAATTGCCCACATTTGATTTTCTCCCCCTATGAATTGAAACAAAAAGTTAAAATTTCAAGTTTTTTTTCATGGAACAGAAATGACTGATAATTTCAATCTTGAAACATTCTGTTTTGATTATGTCTAATTGTTTTGTTTCAAAAATGTCAAATTGTTTCATTTTGATAATGCCAGCACATTATAATATAAAATAGTAAATATAATATAATATTAATCTTAATACAACAGTCTATTTGAAATTAAACAAAACTAAATGACACAGTTAAAACAAACAGTTTTACCTTGTCAAAATAGGTAAGTCAAAATAGTTTGTTTCAAAACATTCCAGTTGAAAATTTCATTGAAATGGACACACACACTGAAAATGTTTAGATTTCCACGAACCTGAATTTTCTGACAGAAAATGATTCTGTCTAAAATGGTTTGACCAGCTCTATCAAAAGGCTACTCTGAATATATCTGAAGATGTATTTCCCTCAGCATGATTCTGACCAAGAACCTCCTAATGCCAAATTGGTAAGGTGGTGCACAGAGTTGCAGGAATTTCCTGATTCTGGGATGTACATTCTGGTTCCCCACAGAATGTCATTTGAGGCCTCAAACGAAAGTCGGTGACATACTGGTTATCAATACAATTGTAAAATGTACATACAGATACTATGTAAAGAGATATGTATAAATACTGAAAACATATTCTTAAAGTCTGTGTCCAAGTATTAGTCACCAGCAACAGTGACGAACTAGTTTTCTGTCAGATGACAGATTTCTCTCCATTTATCTATTTACATGTAAATTGAATATTGCCTCATTCACTACAGGTCCCCTATCTCTAGTCTGAACCAAATGAAAATGAATGATTGCAAGAAAGAACTTAATAAATGAACTAACAGGAAAAGAAACATGGCAGGGGAAGAAAACCTTATCTGGAGGTGTATATCAAAGGTTTGCTTGAGTGTATTTTGGGGGACAAAGGGGATGCCCAGGAACCATTCACTGGGGGAGTAAAAGGACAGTGCTCTTGCTTCATGAAAATGGGATCTCAGCCAGGCTGCGTTGGAAACACTGGAGAACTTTAGGTGAGATCAGCTTCTTTAGACAAAAGAGTAACATATTTGTTAAATTAGTCTCATGAAAATGTGTTATGATTTTGTTTAACATGTAACCATTTGTTTCCAATATTCTTACTCATTAGCACTTGAATCTCTGTTCTTTAATATTAAACTTATTCTTGTTTCACTAT
The DNA here is from genome assembly GCF_965140235.1 of Caretta caretta. Taxonomy (NCBI): domain Eukaryota; kingdom Metazoa; phylum Chordata; order Testudines; family Cheloniidae; genus Caretta; species Caretta caretta. Next base: position 203,366,691 of record NC_134206.1, read on the forward strand.
AAATATATCTAAGTGCCTGTGTTTAACAGAGCTGTGTTCTAATGTATAATTAATAAACTGATGTGTACTGTTCTAGAATTACCAGGCCTGCTCTTCACAAAGGGAATGGATAAGGGGCTGGGCACTTCAGGGAATGCACTGAATATTTGGGGATTGGTGTGTCTGTTGCTACCTGTACAGGGAGAGCGAGGCCTGTGAAGGCCTGGAAGGTAGAGTTCATGCTGTCTGGGGCTGCTGGATTCAGGGAGCAGACCCACAGCAGGCACAGACAAGACTGCTTCATGCTAAGGACAGGTGGTGGTGAGGTGCCTTGCAACCCTGGGTACCCTAGGGAGTGTCACCATTATATTTAGATTTGGACCATTTTGTAAATGGTCAAGTATGTATCTATTTTGTTGTTCCCCTTCCCTAGTCTCACTCTCCTCTGTCCTGAGACCATAAGCTCCTCACAGCAGCAATTATCCCTACTTAAAGATCTGGAAAGAGCTGAACACATTGTGGGACCTACTGTAGACAATAAATGATTGATAATTCATTATTATTGATGAGATTAATATTAGTACCTTTGACATGATGTGAGAAATTTCCATGGAACTCTGGTAGGTCATTTTGCATTAGATAAGTGCATCCTTCATAGGCAGCAATTTGCATTGCGTTGGCGCAATTCTCACCTTCAGTTGTAACAATGAATTTGGTGCACAGCTGGTGCAATGATAATTCTTATGTACATGCAAAAGCTATTTTAAGACAGTTATTAAATTATTAATTCTGGAAAATTAATGTGTGACTTATGAGCTAAATCAAAAGTCAAAATCAGATTGATCACATCTGATGTTATGACACAAAAATGGTGAATTTTTTGAGCATGACCATAATGCATGAGTCAAGTTGCCTCCAGGTTGATCATTCTTCCAACACTTATCTGCTCTCCATTCTTATCGCTGTAACTTGTGCAAGTCCAGTATGCTCCATGAAATATCTTATGATGGTATTTTTAGACTGTTTTACAAAATTCATGGTTGAAGGGAATTTGGATCACACAATGTTTGATACAGAGCTTCATGAACTCCTACTTGCAAATTTAATTCAATCTGTCTTGGAATTAGGAGCACTGTCATAGATTGAAAATTGCCTGATGAACCATAAGCAAAGGATAACAATCAGAGGGATGCATGTGCAAATTTGCAGGGAGGTGTTTTGTGAAGTTCTTAGGGAATCAGGATGAGGTCTGGTTTGATTTAACATCTTCATTAATAAGCCGGAAGAAGCAGTACACAGCTCACAAATGAAAGTTGTGGATAATGCTATATTGGGAGGAGTTGCAAGCACCCATGAAGACAGAGAAATAACATAAAGGGGTCTGTAGAGGTTAGGAATATCATGGACAGAAAAGTACAGAATCAGAAATAGACAGCCAGTTTGAAGAGAGAGGATGGATCAGTGGTTAGGGGGATAGCCTGAGAAGATCTGAGTTTCTTGCTCTGCCAGTCTTCCTGTGCAGTTTTGGGTACATCCCTTAGGGCAAGATTTTGAAAGGTATTTAGGTGCCTAAAGATGCAGATAGACACCTAGTACCAAGTATTTCAAAAGTACCAAGATGCCTAACTCCCATCCTTAGGCATTCTTGAAAAACCTAGGTGCCTTCCTACTCCTTTAGGTGCCTAAATGCCTTTAAAATCTAAACTTTAGTCTCTCCATGCCTCATTGGGATGCTGGAAGGATAAATACATTAAAAGATTGAGAGGTGCTCAAATACTACAGTAATGCGAGCCATATAAACACCACAGATCAACTGTGAACCTCTTGTCCTCATTTGGTTAGTAGTTACTCACACAAGTAGTCCCATAGAAGTCAGTGGAACTACTTGTGTGAGTAACTACTCACTGCTATGACTAAGGGAATCACAATCTGCCCTGGTATTTGCAAGGGGGAAATGCAAGCTAGGGCCCAACTCAGAAAGCATCCCTATTCAGAACAGCATGTTTAGCACATGCTCCACTTTACACATGGGTTTAAGTACTGATGTCAATAGGATTTAAGCATATGCTTAATGGTATGCATGTGATTAAATGCCTTTCTGAATCAGGGCCTAACAGAGTACACCTGGGGAGAATAACCCAAGACACTGGTAGTCAATGGGAGGGGAAAAACTGAAACAGCCATAATGCCGAATGAGATCTACATGTGACGGGAGAGGGCCAATTCTGTATAAAGTAGACATGTTATATGCTGGAAGAAATAAGTTTCAGCTGCAGCTACAGAGGCATCATGTCACAGAGCAGGGCTGTATCAGTCATCAACTACACGGCTCTGGTAAGAATACACACTAGAACACCACCGTCAAGTCTGACCTCCGCTTTACCAAAAAGATGAAGACAAACTGAAGGAAATTCAAAGAAGAGAAAGACTCTTTAGTCTGTAAAACGTAACTGTGAACAAGGACAGCACAAATTCTGTGCAGCATGTTTCACTAAGGCCTTGTGTACACAGATCAGCAATTTGCTCTACAGCAGTGTGATTCCTTGAAGCACACTAACATGTTGTGCATTAATTGGCCCACGTAGACCCTGCTGGTGTGCTTCAGCATAGTGCTGTTTGAAACAGTACAACATTACAGTGCACTGAGGAACCTTTAATGCACACCAGCCAGGTGTACACAAATAAATTAATGCACAAAACATCAGTGCACTTTAGAAATCACTCCCCCTCCTGGGTAGAGTGCATTACCCCACTGTATAGACAACCCGCTAGAGAATCCCAGCCTAGAGGATCAGATTGCATCGAGGCTCATTCCACCGAACAAGACCTGTCCAACATCACACTAGATGAATCGGTGAGGAGCTGGCGCAAGGACTCCAGATTTACCACAGACTAAGGGCCAGATTTTCAAAAGAGCTCAGCATCCATCAAGGTGAGCTCCTTTGAAAATCTGCCCGCCCGAATGGGTCCTGTACGCTTTCGAAAGTGTGGCCCTACAAAGTACAATCTTCTTCCAGTTGTAAATGTATAACATGATATGACCTTGTATGGAAAGAGTTAACTACTTCGTGGTTATTAATCCTTCCTTTGCAATGCTTAAATAATTTGCATACCTTTCACAAGACCATAAACTGTAATGACTACTAATCAGCAGTGACAACTATGTTTACCTGTGTTTGTTTTTTTCTCTGAAGTATTTTACTTGTTTTGCAAGGGGAAAAATAATCAAAAGATTATGCACAAGAAAGAAAGAAATCAGGAATGTTTGGAAAAAGTGAATCTATTTCGTCTACCTGCCTACCTGTCCAGGTTCTCATATTAGCACCTCTCATCATAGTATCTGACACCTTCATAGCTTTAGAAAGCTTATTTTAGCTAGTTCACACTGTACTAAGCTAGTATACTGTATGCTACCAAGTATTTGAAGAGAGTATGCACTGAGAAGTGAGAGGGTTGGAATTGCTGAGAATGGCATAAGGAGGAGAAAAGCGATGAGAATGAGTGGTTGGGGAATATTTCCTAATGGAGAGTCTAATGAGACTGTGGAATAGTCTCCTAAGGGAATTAGTGGGAGCCCCATCAGCTGGGGTAGCTGCTGGGCAAGGCACTGGAAAGAATATTGTACCTTAATTCTATACTGGCAGAGGGTCTCCGGGAAAGAGAAGATGGGCAAGATGATCTAACAGAAAGCCAGTTTGTTCTACTGTTTACAATCTGGCTCTGCCACTTACTTGCTGCTACTGTGCCTCAGTTTCCCCAGTTGTTGAAATGGGGATAATGACACTTTCTTTCTCCCACATGTTGACTGTCTTGTCTATTTAAATTGTTGGCTCTTCATGGCAGGGACTGACTTTTAATATTTGTCTATGCAGTGCCTTGCACAATGGGACACTGATGTTGTGGCCTTTAGGAGCTACTGTAATGCTAATCATAATAAACAAGGTATCCACATCCCTCAGTGAGCACGGTGCATGTACCACCTCGGAATTTAAAAGAGCCTACTTTTAAGTTATCCAAGAGCTAAAATAGGCATCTAAACTATCATTTAACTCAAGAAAAGTGCATTCTAATTCCACATTCTGGGGGGCCAAACAAACTAAATATATTGTTTCTGGTCTGATACACATCATGAGACCACAGCTCCAAATACAATTTTTCCTCACATAATCACAAGCACAATGTTAAAAATAACATTCTGTGAGATAGATTGGCATTATCCCTAATTTAAAAGTGGGGAAACTGAGGCACAGAGCGGCAAAGCGACTTGCTGAAGACTATAAAGGAGCAAGGGTTTGAGTGAGGAGGTTCCATACTTCTAGGCCTGTGTTTAGACCACAAAGGCTTGGAGCAAAAACACTCTCTGAACCTTAACCACAGTGTTAGCGTGATGCTATAAAACACACACTTTGGATCACATTACACACTCAGAGCCCAATTTTCCACTTTGGTTCCTCACCTGAATGCTCAAATACCTATTTTAGGTGCCTACGTGCCTGGCACAGCACCCATCTGCAGGATTTGGATATGTGGCTCTGAAAATGGAGCTTCCCACATTGTGGAGCTGAGAGATTTCCAGGTGGATTTATAGCAGACTAGTTGCTGCTCTCTCTATTAGCCTCGCTAATGTAAAGGAGTCCCATGGTGTCACCTCTTACTTCAGGAGCTTGTGGAGGTGGTTGAGCTGACACACTTGACAAAAGGAGGTGTGAGTCCACAGTCAGCTAAGAATGGGAAATAAAAATAGCAACAGCAAATTGGCCACAGTGGGAATGGCAAGTGCATTTGTTCACCTGAAGGCAAGTTGGCAATTAGGCTTTCAGTGGCCAGTCTGTCTTTCAACGCCTTCCTTTCCCCACTCAACAGAGACCAATGCCTCACCCTCATAGACACAATGCGCTCAAGGCAACCCATACCCTTTGCCTGGCTCTGAGAAATGTTCCGGACCTTTCCTGCTCCAGCTCAGATTCTTTTCAGTGTTGGAAAAACAGATGAAGCCTGACTTCTTGTGAATGCTGAATCTTATGGCACTGGATAACAAAATGAGGGCGGTGGGAGGGGGAGGGGTAGGGAAGTGTGTGTGTTGCTGTATGGTTTTGTTCCACTTGGCTGAGCACAGACTGAATGCAGAGGCTTTCATCTCAGGGAATGTTTTTACTTTTCTACAGACAGGGAGCAGAGCCTTTGGAGATCTCTCCCTACAGAAAGGAACCTGCCACTGATGTCACATTTGCCTCAGAGGCACATCAAATTGATGGCGCTTGGCTTGAAGAGTGTGCGGGACACAATGTCACTTACTACAACTCGTGGGAGCGTTGATACCATTCCTGCACGAGGAGTTCAGGTGTCCAGCTATCTGAACTCAGGAGCCTTCAATTCACAGGCCTGTCCTGGGAACAAGGGTGGCTTCTTTTTAAAAGCTCTGCTTCTTAGTAAGTGCCAGAGCAGCAACAGCAGAAGTAGCAAGCTCTATAGGAGCTTTACGCGACACATTTTGCTTCCAAGCTATCCCAGTACCTCTATTGATTTTAACGGAGTTACTCCAGATTTACACCAGTATAACAGAGATCCATCAGCAATACAGTTACTCAAGAGACCCCAGACTGTGGAGACTGAATGGTGACACACTTTAGTCTTATAAACAAAGGTAAATCAGAAATAAAAGAAATGGAACACACCTATACAAAATATCATCTGTCTAGTCCTGTATCTCTGAGATTATGCACAGAATAAACATAGGATGTTTCTTTGGCTTCTGTTATTTCCCTAGTTTGTAACTTCTTCCAAATCTGATCCATGTCTCTAGTTTCCAGAACATCAATCAATCAATCAATTCTGAAACATAAGTAAGCAAGCAAGGGTCTAACCTGGCTAACAGAGTTTTGGCCTTTAGAGCAGATTGGCTGTTTAAATTCTAATAGTCTCTGAAAAGAAGCTCTCAGCTACTCCAGTCCCAGCTGTAAGAAGGGGCTGTAAGGAATGGGACAGAAGTGCTGGCTGAAGGGAAACTCACAGCTGCACCAGGCCTGACCTCTTCCAGCAAAAGGAGCTGTAAGCAAAAGGGCAGGAGTGCTGGATGTGGGGAGCTCACAGCTATGTCAGTTTCCACCTCTTCTGGAAGAAGTCAATGTCAGGAATGGTAAAGGAGTGTTAGTTGAGGGACAGTTCACAGCTACCTCCATCCCAGCTTCTTCCTGCAAGAGGCACTGTAGGGCCCTGTTTTCTATAAGGGAGCTCACAGATACTCCAGTCCCAGCATTTGCTTCCACATTGCTCGCATGTTCATTTTCATTTTCCAAACACACTGTTTGAGCATAGAGATTCTCAAACCTTTTTGTACATTGTGTATCACCTCTTAAAACTGAAATCTTCTTGTAGGCTATCTTCCCTTCCTGATTCAGCACAGCTCATAGTACTGAGACATGGAAAGGTTTTAGTAGAACAGTCAGAGAAAAACAAAGGGAGGTTATTAATGTGATGGGCACTGCTGTTTGGTCTCATGCTCCAAGTTTGTCCTATAGCTATGCTGTTCATTTCCTCTCCTTGGATGGGGGATGCTACATTTATTAGCACCGAACTTTCCCTCGTTGCCGGAAGCCACTGCTGCTCTGATCTCCCCAATTCACTTTGCAATTAAATTCTGACCTTTTGTGAAACAGCTGTGCAGGGAAGGTCTTGTTTTTTTTCAAGTTTTAGTTGGTCAAAACAGCCCCTGGAAATCCTAATGTGTCTGAACAGGGTATAACAAACTAGAAAATATCACCACATGGAAAAGGACAGGATCTTCCCCACTGTTAAAGCAGCAGCCCCCTGGAGCACAGACTGAAAACAAATGTCTCAATAGGTTGGGTCTCTTGGGTATATCCAGTGTAACTCCACTAAAGTCAAAGGAGTTCCTGGAGAATTACACTGGGGTAGCTTGCAAGCAGAATTTGGCCTCTGTGTCTGAATGGGCACAGGATGGGCCTCAGGTTAATCGGTGGCAGATGGAATACTTGAAAGCCCAAACTGTATACTTCTTCTACAAATAATTACTAATTGCACTGTAAACAATTGCCCAGCAAAGAAGTTAGAGAGCATCATCTCAGCCATTTTCATTTATTTACTTTGACATCAAATGACCCTTGCACTGATCAGGCACTGCTATTACTCCATAAAGTGTGAGAAGCCATAACAGGTCTCTCTCTCTCATATACACTCATACGTCCTGATGACTTCAAATCAGTAACAAAACAACCCACTCACATTTGCTAACCTCATTTTCCATGTAGAGCCTAAATCTTCATGGTCAAGCCATGAATCCCTGAAATAAACCATACTGCATGTACCAGACCTTTAACTGGGACAGGAGGGAGGCTGGCTAGGGCTGGTCACCGGCCCAGAGGTTACAGGATCCTTAATTTTCATGGGTATGGCGTCCTGTAAAACAGGGCAACTTAAAATAGGTGCACATATTTTTTCTGTGCTCCTATGAAGTTCCCAGTAGAAATTAAAGGTGCCTTTCCCCTCCATCACTGAAGCCTTAAAGAAGAGAGTGGCCGTGCTGCCTGTCCTTCCCTGAGGGTAAGAAATGATTTCAGTGCTTCCATATGCTTTATAAACAGAGTTTTCCTCCCATCCTTCAGTTCCCATGCCAGGGATGGGTTCCTACAGCTAAATGGAATGAGGAAGGCTGGGCAGGAGAGGGGAGGTTTGTTGCCTTTCTATGGAGATCTCCATCCGAGAGCCACAAACCGTTTAGAGCCCTTTTACCTGCAGCAGCAGATGAAGGCAGCAAAGGTCTGAAAAGTAAATGTTACTGTGTAAGGGAAGGACAGAGGGGAGAGCTCGACATGAAGGATTCATGAGCCTTCACAAGGATTTCTATCTAGCAAGGAGTTTGGAGCATTCCCAAAGCCAGTGAGCCACATTGTGTTCTCACATATATTAGTATAAATCTGGAGTCACTTCGCTGACCAGCAGCGTTACTGTTTTTGTGATCTTACAGTAGTGCTCAGATGCCCTGATGAGGAGGGATTTAAAGGAGGAGAGCATAAGGGCTTTATGGAGTAGGCAGGGTATTCCAGGCATAAGGGGCAGTGTGGGAGGAAGTCCAAAGCTACTTCTGTACTTCTGTACTGTACAAAAGCTAATGTACTCAATGCTTTTTTTGCCTCTGTCTTCACAAACAAGGTCAGCTCCCAGACTACTGCACTGGGCAGCACAGCATGGGGAGGAGGTGACCAGCCCTCTGTGGAGAAAGAAGTGGTTCGAGACTATTTAGAAAAGCTGGACGTGCACAAGTCCATGGGGCCGGATGCGTTGCATCCGAGACTGCTAAAGGAGTTGGCAGATGTGATTGCAGAGCCATTGGCCATTATCTTTGAAAACTCATGGCGATCGGGGGAAGTCCCGGACGACTGGAAAAAGGCTAATGTAGTGCCCATCTTTAAAAAAGGGAAGAAGGAGGATCCTGGGAACTACAGGCCAGTCAGCCTCAACTCAGTCCCTGGAAAAATCATGGAGCAGGTCCACAAGGAATCAATTCTAAAGCACTTAGAGGAGAGGAAAGTGATCAGGAACGGTCAGCATGGATTCACCAAGGGCAAGTCATGCCTGACTAATCTAATTGCCTTCTGTGACGAGATAACTGGTTCTGTGGATGAAGGGAAAGCAGTGGACGTGGTGTTCCTTGACTATAGCAAAGCTTTTGACACTGTCTCCCACAGTATTCTTGTCAGCAAGTTAAAGAAGTATGGGCTGGATGAATGCACTATAAGGTGGGTAGAAAATTGGCTAGATTGTCAGGCTCAACAGGTAGTGATCAATGGCTCCATGTCTAGTTGGCAGCCAGTATCAAGCGGAGTGCCCCAAGGGTTGGTCCCTGGGGCCGTTTTTGTTCAATATCTTCATTAACGATCTGGAGGATGGTGTGGATTGCACCCTCAGCAATCCTCAGAGGAGTAGTAGATACGCTGGAGGGTAGGGATAGGATACAGAGGGACCTAGACAAATTGGAGGATTGGGCTAAAAGAAATCTGATGAGGTTCAACAAGGACAAGTGCAGAGTCCTGCACTTAGGACGGAAGAATCCAATGCACCGCTACAGACTAGGGACCGAATGGCTAGGCAGCAGTTCTGCAGAAAAGGACCTAGGGGTTACAGTGGACGAGAAGCTGGATATGAGTCAACAGTGTGCCCTTGTTGCCAAGAAGCCAATGGCATTTTGGGATGTATAAGTAGGGACATTGCCAGCAGATCAAGGGACGTGATTGTTCCCCTCTATTCGACACTGGTGAGGCCTCATCTGGAGTACTGTGTCCAGTTTTGGGCCCCACACTACAAGAAGGATGTGAAAAAATTGGAAAGAGTCCAGTGGAGGGCAACAAAAATGATTAGGGGACTGGAACACATGAGTTATGAGGAGAAGCTGAGGGAACTGGGGATGTTTAGTCTACGGAAGAGAAGAAGGAGGGGGGATTTGATAGCTGCTTTCCACTACCTGAAAGGGGGTTCCAAAGAGGATGGATCTAGACTGTTCTCAGTGGTAGAAGAGGACAGAACAAGGAGTAATGGTCTCAAATTGCAGTGTGGGAGATTTAGGTTGGATATTACTAAAAACTTTTTCACTAAGAGGGTGGTGAAACACTGGAATGCGTTACCTAGGGAGGTGGTGGAATCTCCTTCCTTAGAAGTTTTTAAGGTCAGGCTTGACAAAGCCCTGGCTGGGATGATTTAATTGGGGATTGGTCCTGCTTTTGAGCAGGCGGTTGGACTAGATGACCTCCTGAGGTCCCTTCCAACCCTGATAGTCTATGATTCTATGATTCTGGGACAGCCAGATAAGTGGGTGGGTTCAGGCTGGCATCGTTAGGGGAGTGGGGCAGGCAGCTGGGCGGGTGGCAGAGGGAGGGGAAGGACAATAAAGTAACAGAGAAGCAGAGAGGGGCAGGAAGACTTGAAGCTTGAACTTGATGCAGCAGAGGAGGAGCCAGCTGGGCGATTCAAAGGGCAGGGGGGTGATGTGGCCACAATAGCAGGCTGGGAAGATGATCATAACTTTACTCCGCTTTACTCTGGTGGAACTGGGATTAGACTCTCTCCTAGCATGCTCTGTGTGATATTGGTCATCTTCTTTGATAGCGTACCCATGGAGGGGAGGTTTGCAACAGGATTTTGGCACTGGGGATTGAGATGGGTGTACATGGTACTAGAGTTTAGGCTGCTGGAATGGCAGGTGAGCTGGAGTGTGCCGCACAGGAGCTTTGAGAAGGTTTGGCAGCTGGGGTGCTGGTGAGATTTGTCACAGGACCATACAGGAGGAGCACTTTAGAAGCTGAGGTCTGGTGGTGGAGACACCTGTCAGCAGTGAGTGGTGGGGCGGGGTTGAGTATCTAGGGGGACTGAGGCAAGGAGGGAAGTGTGTTGTGGGTATCGGTTAGTTACCTTCCCTTGTCCCCCTTAACTGGGCTCTCGCTGTCCTTCCAGTTTCCCTCCTACCATGACCCCAATCCTTGCAACAATCTCCAATGTCTTCTTCCTGATCTTCATGATGAATAGAGCTCTGCTATTTCTTTCTTTCTTTCTTCTTCTTCTTCTTCTTTTTTGTGAATAGTAGATTCACCCAAAAATGCACTGGGAGGGGGCACAATAGTGATTAATGAATTCAGGTCAAATTCAGTGAATAGTTTCTGATTAAAAAATAGGAGGAAAATTACAGAAAAGATAGAAAGATTCATTCTGGCCATTTTGAAACAAAATATTTTGACTTTTCATTTGATTTCATTAGATTTGTTTTGTAGCTCAATTTAAAAACTAAACTAAACTAAAACCAACCCCTCATCCCCTCCCCCAAAAAGGTGAAAAAAACTGGAAATGACTCAAAATCAAATGAAAATCCCAAACGAATGTAGTTCAGGTCAAACAAAATATTTCATTCAACCCAAAACAAATTATTTTTTTAATTCTTTTTTGTTTCAACGAGAAAACAAACCAACCCCAAATCCCTCCAGAATCAATTGCAGTTTGAACCAAACCAATTCCTCCCCCCCCCCCCCCCGCCCTCAAGATTCTTTGGTTCAGCCACTGCTCAGCTCAGCTCTAATGATGAACTCACTGGGGTGGGAGTGGGTACAATGACTCCCTGAGTTCTGGAGGAGGCCCGCTGCAGGTTCTTCATTGGAGCTGAGGGAGAGTGCAGTGTCAGGGCCAGAACAGGCTTGTCACTTGTCCCGGTTTTCCTGGAATCATCCTTTTCACTAGGTAGCTGTCCCAGGAAATGTGTAAGTCTTCCCAGGACAGTAAAAGTCCCTTTTGCATCAGTCATGCCCCTGCTGGCTCCCTCAGCCCATAAAGGCTCTAGCAAGAGGAACTGTAAGGTGGCAATGTCTGCATGCTAGTAGCTCTGCCTTTGAACTGTCTGGCAGCCATGGGGATGGGCCAACTCAGGAGCAGTGAATGGGACAGGGCTTAAAGCTGGCAGCACCCAGTCACCAGCACACCAGCACTGGTTATGGGGGTCACCACTGGGCAGGAGTGATGTGGATGCAGCCGGCCTCTTGTCCTGCTTGACAAGGTCTGTGCCTGGGTCAGCATCAGGAGCAGAAACCTGTGGGGGCGGGTACCCTCTCCTGGGAATGAGATGAGGAAACAGTGCCCTGGGTGTGCATGGGGACCCAAGGACGGTGGTATCCAGGGCTGTATGTGGTCAGGGGGGCACAAACAGATGTCCCATTTTTGGACCTCAGTGGTGGCAACCCTTGCCCAGATGGGATTTTGCTCACTTTCTCAAAAGCTCCTGAAAACAGGCTACGTCAATTGACACGTCTGTTCAGGAAGCCCCTCTTTACCTTCCTGCACCTGCCTTATTAAGTATTCTTAACAGCCCCTTTTGTGTGTGTTTGTTTGGGTAATTCTTGTTTCCTCCCATTTAGCGTGTAGGAAAAAGCATTAGTAACACTCTTGGTTTTAAACGAACCCTATTAATATTTGCCTCTGTAAGGGACTGTGGGATAATTTTGATAAATGGGGCTCGGAAGCTGATCTGACAGAGCCTGGCGCAGTGCTTGTGTGTTCTCAGCACATCGCTGCACACACTGAAGGAGGCGGGGAAGGGGCTGTGCAGTATGGGGTCAGGGTGATGTGAGGGGGAGAGAAGGAGATCTGAAAGACTGAGCAGCTCTGCACTTTAAATCAAGCTCCTTGAAATAGCACAAAGGGATCTAAGCAGGATGAGAAACATAGGCAGAAAAGAATAAATGAGATTCAGATGGGGGAAATGCAAGCCGGTACAACTAGGTAAACATGATCTGAAACACAGACAGGAGGGTGGGAGCCATTCATGGGAGGGAAAGAGCCAGGAAGCTGTGATGGCAAAAGACAGCAAGGGGGAAAGGAAGGCAGCAAATTAGACACAAGCTTGAAGTGTGATTTGGCTGCAAAAAGGTGACTGGCCCTGGTCCAATCCCTCCAGGCTGCAATTCAGCAAAGCATATAAGCATGTGAATAAAATTGAAGACATTCAGTTTAATGGGACTTATCATGTGCTTAAAATAAAGCACATGCCATGGGGATGGGTGGGGGGGTCCTCAGTTGTGGGCACCACATTACTATAAAGATAATGACAAATTAGAAGAAGTTACCAAAAAAGAAACAAAAATGATCAGGAGGCAGGGGAACAAACTGATGTACAAGGTATGTTTACAAGAGCTTGGCTAAGGGAGGCCAAAGGGGCAGGGGGGACATATTGACTGAATACTTGAAGAGTGGCAGAGGGTTATTAACATCATAAAATGGGGCCAACCAGAAGCAATGGGGTAGAAATTAATAAAGAGTCCAGTTAAGGTGAATATCATGAAAAACTTCTTGAGAGTGTGTTCTTGACAGTAGTTGGCTCTGGAACAGTCTCCCAAGAGGAGAGGTGGAAGCCCCATTGCTTGTCTCTACAGCTGGCTGAAAAATCATGCAACTCCTACAATGCACCTTACAAGATCAATTATAAGAAAGACCATGGTGTATCATGGGAGACGAGTCCAGCCAAGAGCCCAGCCCACTGGGGAGAATGGGGACATGAGGCATCAAAACTACAACTCCCATGAGGCACTACAGCAGCTCAGGAGGACACAGATTACTGTTGAACTGAATAGAAAAGCAATGAAATACTATGTTTCAATGTTTCCAATGGAAAAATAATTTTAAAAAATTTCCCATGGAAAATTTTGCTTTTACGAAACTGCATGTTCCAATTAAAAAATCTCAACAGAAAATTCCCGACTAGCTCTACTCATCATATATGCAATTAGATTTCAAAAGGCTAGTGAATGTACAAGATGTAAAATCCACAGGGGTCTTTGGGGAGACTGACTAGATCAGTGGCTCTCAACCTTTTCAAACAACTATACCCCTTTCAGGAGTCTTATTTGTCTTGCGTACCCCCAAGTTTCACCTCACTTCAAAACTACTTGCTTACAAAATCAGACATAAAAATACAAAACTGTCACAGCATGCTATTACTGAAAAATTGTTTACTCTCATTTTTATCACATATTTATAAAAGAAATCAACTGGAATTTAAATATTTTACTTACATTTCAGCGTATAGTATAGAGAGCAGTATAAACAAGTCATAGCTTGTATGGAATTTTAGTTTGTACTGACTTTGCTAGTGCTTTTTCTATAGCCTGTTGTAAAACTAGGCAAATATCTAGATGAGTTGATGAACCCCCGGAAGACTTCTGTGTACCCCAGGGGTACATGTATCCCTGGTTGAGAATCACTGGACTAAATGTATTAATGGGTCTTTTCCAACACTAGGTTATGGGCCATATTCAGAACTGTTCTAAAGTGGTGTAGTTCTCTTTGACTTCAACAGAGTTGTATTTGCATACAGAAGAGCTAAGTTTGGGCCAGCGAATCTATCCATTTGACAGGCAACAGCAGAATTCAGTTTAATTAAAGAAAAAAACCGTGTTACAGAGGATCCAAAAATGTTTGGTTGCCAGTGTCTTAACATGATTTTCTATAAGCAGGCTCAGAGGCCTTGTATCCTACAAGGAGATAAAATTGCAGAGCAGAGCGCATTTCTGCAGCAGACCCTTCTGTTTGCCAGTAAGCCAATGAACTGCTCTATAGGGCTCTAGTCCTAGACAGCTGGTTTCCAACAAGAACTTTCTTTGCATTGGATCTGTTCCCCAGCCTGGGGTATCCTGTGCTTTCCAAACAGTAGATCTCTGTGCAGTAATTTGTCCTCATCTCTCCATGGGATCCTACTTCACAAATGGTGAATCTCATAAAAGCAATTTGCTCCCCATGCAGGGCAGACAAAAACAACACACAAAACGTGCCAGAATAATTAAGTTTCCTCCCATTTGCTAGCTGTGCAGCTGCCTCTGAGTTCCGGAGGAGCATGTATCACTTGGTTTTTTTTTTTTCGTGAGGGCTGCCGTTCGCCTGAAGCTGGAGGAGCCCTCTCCATCTGGCGGTAAGATACGAACCCACTGAGCACAGAGGCAGACTGCTTGGAAGTGGAGATTACAGAGCAGGCAGGCTCAGACTGGGTTGCAGAATTTCACCTCTGGAAGAGGGAGAAGGGAAAAAAGCCACCCACACAACCTATTGAGTAATTGTTCCTGCACAGCAACTTTGGTCTAATTGATTTGGACACTGCAGCTAATTTTCTCTCAGACATCTGCTAGCACACATTAGTGTATGTCATTAGATAGGGAAGCACAGATTAGACGCAGGGGCAGAGCTCAAAGGCTCTAGTTTGGGATGCTGGAAGAAGCAATAGGAATGACAACTGAAAGGAGATGTTTGTGCAGGGTGGTACCATTTGGAACGAGCTCCATGGAGAAGGGGAGGGGCTGGTTAGCTATGGATGCTCCCACATAACAACTTAATCTGTTCCACACATTTACCCAGGCAATGAGCCACCTTTCACTTGCAGGTGTGCTACCTGAGGTTTTGGCCCTCTCTGTCACACAGGCAATAAAACTGTCCCTAGTAAATCTAAAGTGAATGCCATTTCCTCTTCCATTTTATTTCTGTTCAACTGTTCTGGTGGTTACTGAGGCTTGCAGGGATCAAATGAGTGCCAGGAGCGAAAGTGAGATCTTCTTCCCACCCTCACCTCAGGGCAGCATCAGTGACCTTCGAGAAACATGCTCTTTTGGGGTCTCTACAATTTTGATTGGTCTCTTGTGGGAGGACCTGAGTGATGGCTAGCAGCTGAGAGCATGGTACAAGAGGGAAGAGGGGGAATAGGCAGACTTCAGCATAACTCATCTGTAATCATGTCTTTGTTAAAGATGCCAGCAGAGCAGATTAGAGGTCCCTTGTTCCGACATAGCTCCGGTTGGCAATGACCAAAAAATCATTACTATCTGATGCAGTTCAGTGACCTATATGAAAGAGTTGCAGGGAAAGTGATCCCGCTCCAGTTCCAAATGGACAGCTGATCACATAAAAAACACAATCACACTTGACACTAACTTGTCCTCTTGTCGGCAGTCTCAGCCGGGAGGCCAAGGACTGAGTGGGTATGACAGTCTGTACCTTATGTTCACCCCTTTTCCAAGACTATGATAAATTTTGTACAAACTATGTCTTGTAAGATATCATTTGAAAACTCATGATTTGCTGATCATTATTGTCCTGGTAAAATATGTGTGGTAAGATTCTACTATATGATATTGCTAAGACATATTCCAAATCTGGGAAAGCAGCCACAAATCAGTTCCTCAGAGATAAAAGACAAACTGACACCTCACCCGTGTGTCAATGAAATCAAATGGACCATCAACGGGTTCAGTGGCCATTCTTTGGCAGGAAAAAGGGTGCAAGAGAGAAATTTACATTTTGCCAAAGAAACAGCTGGAGGTGTCCCATCCCCATAGACCTCTTATCTCTTGAACCCTAGCTGGAGATCATTCTCAAAGAAGAGGAAAAGGTATAAGAATGGGAAACAGACTCCCCAAAATATTCCTCCCTTTCTCTCTACCCATGGCAGGCACAACACCCGAGGAACAAAGAAACAGCTTTGGACTGAGGGAGGGATCCTGTTTGAAAGGCTGCTGGATCATGCAGTGAGAGAGACTTTTGTTTTGAATTCACTTAGCTTGTTAAGTTAGTTAGTTGTGTTTTACCTTTTATTTCTTTGTAACCAATTCTGACTTTTATGCCTCGTTACTTGTAACCACTTAAAATCTATTTTTCAGTAGTTAATATACTTGTTTTATTGGTTTATCTAAACCAGCGTTTTTGGATTGAAGTTTTGTGCATATCATTTTCCATAAATAAAATGATGAACTTGTTATGAGCTTATGTTGTCCAGGAGAGGGCTGAGCAGTACAAGACGCACATTTCTGGGGGAAAGTCTGGGACTGGAAAGTTGCTGGTGTTACCCTGCAGTGTAATTCATGAGTGGCTGGCCATAGCACTCATACTCTATAGCTGGGAGTAATTTACATGCTGGAGGCTGTATGTGAGCTGACCAGGAATGGTTGCTCTCACAGTGAAGCAGGGTAAAAGGCACCCCAGGCTGGAGAATTGAGGAGATGGAGCTGTTCAGCAATCCAGATTGTAGCCTGGTTAATGTCACAGTGGGCCATGAAGATTAAGGCTTGGTCTACACTAGAAAATTGTAATGACAAGATGCATCTCTTTTTGGCACAGCCTGGTGGGCATCCACACATAATTTTTTCTCATAATGACAAAAGCTTCCACTTTCTCTGGCACAGTTAGTCCATTTTTGGATCAACATAAGCCCACTGCCAGTATAGTTCTATGGACACAGTGGCAGTATAGACGCACACATACCTGTGCCCCTATAAGCAATCCAGCTGAAATCCCACAATGCAATATTCCCTTCAGAAGTGATCTACTGAGTACTACTTTTAAGTTCTGTTGCCCAGGGGTCACAGCAATCAAAAGTCCACCTTGCTTTTAAGTGCCAAATGAGGTCTTACACATGAGGTTTGCTAAGAATAGAGCAGTGCTTTTAAGGCATCACACGCAGTTTGGCAGGGTATCTTAAACCATGAATCATTTGCAGTAGCACTGCAGCATTAAACTCATCTGGAGGTGTTGTATACAGTTTGGAAAGGCCTTGTGAACCGCAGTCACAAATACATCCATAGCTAGGGCCCTACCAAATTTGTGGTCATGAAAAACACCTCATGGACCATGAAATCTGTCTCCCCCAATGAAATCTGGTCTTCTGCATGCTTTTACCCTATTCTGTACAGATTTCACAGGGGAGATCAGTGTTTCTCAAATTGACCCAAAAAGGAGTTGTGTGTATGTGTGTGGGGGTGTCCAAGGTTATTTTAGGAAGGTTGTGATATTGCCACCCTTACTTCTGTGCTGCCTTCAGAGCTGGGCATCTGGAGAACAATGGCTGTTGGCCAGCCGCCCAGCTCTGATATCAGCACCCCGCCTGCAGCAGCACAGAATTAAGGGTGGCAAGACCATACCATGCCATGTTTACTTCTGCACTGCTGCCTTCAGAACTGGTCGGCCAGAGAGCGGCAGCTGCTGACTGAGGGCCCCGCTCTGCAGTCAGCAGCACAGAAGTAAGGGTGGCAATCCCATCCCAGGCCATCCTTACTTCTGCGCTGCTGCTGGTGACGGCTCTGCCTTCAGAGCTGGGCTCCTGGCCAGCAGCCGCCACTCTCCAGTTGCCCAACTCTAAAGGCAGCACTGCCGCCAGCAGCAGTGCAGAAATTAGGGTACCAGTACCACAACCCCCCCTACAATAACCTTACAACCCCCCTCCCGCACAACTCCTTTTTGGGTCAAGATCCCTACACTGACAACACCATGAAATTTCAGATTTAAATAGCTGAAATCATGAAATTTACGATTTTTGAAATCCTATGACCATGAAATTGACCAAAATGAACTGTGATTTTGGTAGGGACCTATCCATAGCATACCCCTGGAGTGTATGGCACAAAGGAGAATACACTGAACTTAAAATTCAGGGTGCAGTGTGGCTGGGGACAGAGCACACAAGCAAGTTGATACAGCACTGAGCACATGACCAGCTGGTATTTTCAGTGCCGTGGACTACAGGCAGAGCAGCTTTCTGGCCCCACAATAGATAGCAACAATTTCCAACCGGGTAGTGTTCTTGAAGGTTGTGCAGAGGATATTGCACCTCACTTTTGGATGCTACGACTTGATGCTGTATGGGCACAATGTGCCAGCAAAAGTGGCCTCGTGTGAACGCACACTTCCGAAATAGTTCTTACTAGCATTATATGCTGGCAGAACTTTTACTGATACAATTTACCAGTATAGAGAAAGCCTCATTGATTGCTCTAGTTCAGGATTGAACCACATGGGGGAAAGCGTGAGGGAAGCTTGCACTCCTTCTATCTGTGCTGTCTCTCTTCTGGAGATGAGTGCCCACTGAAGGTGCCAGCGGGGTGGACGATCCAGTGCTGTTTGGTTTTATGGCTTTCACACTCTAAGAATGGCCAAGACCAGGCTCTTTATCTGCCAGGCAACACTGTAGCTGTTTCTCCGGGTGCACGTGAGTGGCACTAGTTAACTTGAGAATCACAGCAGTAATGACATAGGAATTCTGCTGCCAACGAGTAGCAACTACATCTCAGGTTAACGCCTACTGGGCTCTCTCTTGTCAACAGCATCATTAGCTCATAGGACTGAGATAAGAGAGACTCCCTTGCACAGTGAAGTGAGATTTGCCGATCTGAAGCTGCACTTCTGGGGTGGAGCAATCAATGTCTATGAAAGAAATTATAGGGATGGAGGCAGACCAGGCAGCCACATGGGCCCATCTCCTCTCAAACAATGGCTGGATGACTAGCTATCAGAGAAATGATGCCCCCAAACCCATATCTAATGTATACTGCACCTACTCAATCACACTGGGTATCATTCTACTTTCCCTTACACCAGTTTTCCATTGGTATAGCCCACTGACTTTAATCAAATTACTCCTGCACCCTCCCAGGGATAATTTTCCATCCATCTCTGACTGCCATGTCATTTCCAATTTGGAGGAAGACTCTGATACATGAGTATCTGCACATCACTTCACGAAGGCACCCCACTCACGCAAGGATTCACCAGCTGGGAGCTGCAGACAGGTACTGTTCATGACAGGAGTGAGAAGGGGGGAAATAAAAGCTAATCTCTCCATCCTGATGGGCTGAAATTACTCCCTGGGGAACACGAGGCAAACAGCTGTCAGGTCATCACCAACTGCTCCAGAACATCCCTACTTTGTTTCCATCCTCTGTCCTCTGACAGAAAGAAAAAAGTGGAAACAGAAAGGATATGAGTAGAGATGAGAAAAAGAGAAGTCATGAGACCGTATGATTTTTCACTTTGGACCAGATCAATGATTCATCTAGACTGGTATCACGTCTCCAGTGGTCACCAGGAGGTGTCAGAGGAAGGCGATAATCTCCCACAATGCACTTGGGCAATGACACTCTCAGAAGGATAGTAGTGATGGGACACTGCACTGCTGCCCATAATCAAGGGACCAATCACTCCTTATCTGAAAGGAGCCAGACAATGTGGAGGAGATGACGTTTTCTGTGGTCTCTCATCAAACAGTGAGGTGACGCTGAGAAGAAAAGTTTCATTTTTCAGCCCTCACACCTACTTCATCTATGTGGAAAGTAATAGCTGCCAAAAGCTTTGAAATCCCTAATAAAAGGGAACTGAAAACGCGGCTGCTTTAGATTTAGCCACTGATAGCCTTTGTTCTATTGTATTGATCTCTATGTAGTCCTAAGGGCTGAAGCCTCCTGGAAAGACAGGGGGTGCTTATTGCATGCATTTTATTATTACTTTTGATCCCCTCTTTTAACAAGGGTCTCAAAGCACTTTGCAAAAAGTATCTATTTATGACCCACAACCCCCAAACTGTGAGATGGGTAACTATTATCACCAATATATCCTCAGCGAAACTGAGGCACGAGGAGGAAGTAACTTATGTTGGGCAACATAGGTTAATGACAGGCCAGGAATAGAACTCAGGAGTGTAGATTTACAGTCCTGTGCTCCAGAGAAGGAGCGGGGAGAAGGGCGGGGGGAGAGAGAAAAAAGGAGTCGGGAGAAAGACAAAAGGGCAGAGGAGAAAGTGAACGGAAAGTGGAAAATAACCAGCATGAATGGGGTTGTCTGAGTGCATGCCAAGCTAGAAAAGGATGTGACAGTCTGAGCTGTGGAGAGAAAATGCCCCAAATTAAATGGGAAATAGCCAGATTTGCTTACCCTGTCTTGCATAGTAGAAAAGATTTTGCACTCTGGAAGTCTCAGAATGCAGGAATCCTTCCTGCATTAGCACGTCTCAGGGCTTCCTCACAGGGCAGGTTCCGCTGCTGAGGAGACTGCTTGGGACAGCAGGAAAAGATGTTCAGAACAAGGCTTGCAGTGTTTAACTTCCATTAAGAAGAAATTACACACTCACTGGCTACCAGTTACCAGCTGCTGTGGAGACAGGAGACTTTCATGGAGGGAGCATCCATACCTTATCATGGCAAACAAATCAGCATGATTTTGTTCACAGGTATCATCCAGCCTGGAACCTATTTCAAATCTTGTTGGATAGCTGAATGAGATCTAATTGTACATGCTCCCTTGTTGCTCTGCCTTGGGGTACGGAGATCACTGCTTTTGAAAGAAGATCCTGACACATTAAGGGAAGCAGAATGAGGTGAAGAGCTCTGCCTCTCCCTGTTATCTTCTTCTGGAAAGTCAGATATTCATTCAGCCAGGATTCCCACTAGGAAGCCCAAGCATTAGCCAGAGTGAGGAAAAACATTACCCCAATCCATTTAGTTCTCTTTAGTATCTGTCCACTACTTAGTCATAAAAATGACATTGTGGAATTGCTTATTTAACCTTCCCCTGTTTAAACGGGCTGTTTGTGAAATCCATTGGTGTTTCTCAGGTCCTCCTTAGCATCCAGCTGGTTCTCCCTGCCTGTTGCATCATCCCCAGTAACAGAGATTCTGCAAATTTTTTTCTCGATGCACAAAGCAGAATAGACTCCTATTCCCTCTCCCACAGATGCCTAAACTCCTGCAGGACTAACAGGAATAAGAGCTTCCATGTCAGGAATGTGAGCAGGTTTCACTCAAATCCAAAGGTGACCTGCTTGTGAAATTTTATGCTTCTATCGGCTGAATAAAGAAGGCGCACATTTATGTTTTTAATAATATTTTGTTTGCTCTTTTTTACCTTTGAGATAGAGCTGGTCGGAAACATTCCAACAAAAAACAGATTTTTGTCACAATTTGCCGATTCATTGGCATTGAAACATTCCATAAAGATCTGAAACATTCCATTTCAAAGAAGTTGCTCTGGAAACCAGGCAGAGCTCCAAAGGCATCCTTCCTGGTTACTTGACAGTGCAACTACCCAGCTCCTTGGCAGCTTGTCTGGTAGCCAGCTGGGGACCCAAAACGTCCGGGGTGCGTGGAGCCAGGGATCCATCCCCTTTAGAAGTGTAAATTCCAGCTCAAGGAGACATGCCCAGGCTAGCTCTGATTGAGCTGGACCACAAAAAGTAGAGTGTAACCAAGGCAGTGTGAGGAGTTAGCTCTCCTGAGTGTGCACCTTGTGTCTTGGACAGATACATTCTTCTCTGTTATGCCATCCCCAGCACACATTCACTTCCTGTCCACGTGCAGCAGGGTCTGGGATACCCCGGGCTAAATTCTACCAGGGCTACATATCACATTGACATGAAGAGGCTGCACAGGTTAAATGATGGCAGAATACAGGGATTTTTAAGGTTTACTCTCTTTTCCATGTTGTTAGGAACTCCCTCCAATGATCTGACAAACATCCCCTTTCCCCTGACACCAAATATAGCACCCAAAAAGCTGGCTCTTCACACACCCCCCCAATCCTATTTCTTGATCTTGCCATGCTCTCCGCCCCAAAACTCTAACTGGTTCTCAACCTTCTTCCCTGCAGATAGCTGTAGAGAAAGAAACTTGGGTTGGCTGATTCTCCCCCACTTATCCCTATTCTACTCTAGTGTAGTTCCACTGCCTTTAGTAGGGTTACTCCTGAATTACATTAGTGGAGGAGAGAGGAGAACCAAGCCCTTTGTGTGGATCTGCTCTGCCCATTCTGAGTATTCAACAGGTTGAGTTCTGCCTCTCTGGATCCTGCCAGACAAACACAGTTAAGGATTCTTTTGGTCTCAGATTTCATTAGTGGAGAGGAAGAGGGTGAACAAGAGGCACTCCTGTTATACTGGGTCTTCTCTTTGAAACTCCTAGCGGTTTTACTTTGGTAGAGTCTGCTCTCTTTCTTGTGGCAGAGAGCCAGGAAAAAAGAGAAACCCAGTTTCCAGGTGTGTTGGGATTGAACTGGTGACTATTCCACTTTACCAAGCTTTCCTCCTTCTCCAAACAACCCACCCCATCTGCAGCATCGAGGATATAAAAAGTGCCCTCCAGCAAATTTAGAGCAGCTCTGCTTTGTCCCTAACTAACAGGAGTTACTGGTATCAAAGCATTGAGACTCAATACTCATGCTCATTGCTTCCAGCTTTATTTAGCAAGTCAAACTGTCCTGCAGTGACTCAGGAGTATGAGTACCAACCTCAGGGCAGACTGTTAGAAAGCAGGGCACAAACCCCAAATTGACTGTTAGTTCAATACTTAGGTTTCACCAACCAATTATCAAGTGTAAATTCCTCAAGTACTAGAACAGCCTAGCCACGAGTCACAAACAGTCCCCTTCGGTACTCTGGTCTCTCTTGCCACCCAGAAGAGTGTGCTTTTGTGAAAGATGGGCCCTTACACCATGAATCACAGTAATATGTAGGTTACTCCCAGTCTCAAAGGACAGTCACTTGCCCCCAGGTCTACTGTACCTTAAATCTCACACCAAAGACAATGCTTGTAGCCAATCTTATAACAAACTATATATGAATTTATTAATAGGAAAAGGAAATGAGAGTCTTTCTACAAAGTTAAAGCAGGTAACCATGTATACACAAAAATGAGTTACAATCTTGTTTCAAAAACTATTAGAATAGGGGTTCTCAAACTGGGGGGCACTGCAAGCTGTCAGCCTCGACCCCAAACCCCGCTTCACCTCCAGCATTTATAATAGTGTTAAATATTAAAAAAAAGTGTTTTTAATTTATAGGGGGGGGGGTCAGACTCAGAGGCTTGCAGTGTGAAAGGGGTCACCACTATAAAAGTTTGAGAACCACTGTATTAGAAGTTTCTGTATGTAAGCAAGCTCTATGTCCTTTAGGGCTAACCCAGACTAAGCTCGGGGGATCTCTTGCTTATGCCTAGAAAATCTTGCCTCACAGAGTCTAAGCAGCATAGAGATACAGTTCCTTCTTGTTAGGGGTTTTTATTCCCTTCCCCCCCATGTGCTCTGAGCTGCAAACTCAGTTGATGGGAGGAATCCACTTGCATGACTCCTCTTCATGGGTGGTGGTGGGGGGAAGACGGGGAAAGCAGAGCAACAAAGTCTTTTGTCCTCTTTCATGTTCCACAATAGTTTGTCTGGTGTCGATGGGCCTTCCTTCTTGACCAGGACATAACACCCTCTGTTGGAGACCAGCACTTTACACTAGTTAATGTCTGTCTCCTGTCTGGTGATTTACAGTGTCACGGAGGTTTACAAAAAATGCTTAAATATTACCTTACAATTTGAGATACAGATATTATAAGTGAGATTATTGCATACAGCTACTCACAAGCATTCAATAAGGTCTAAACATTAAGCACAGTCTCATAATTCTAATACCTATATTAACAATACCAATGCACAAATGAGCCAGACTGATTCCACCCTGTGTATTTCTTGGTGTTATGAGGCCTGGGGACAGCTAGCATCCAGTCGGCCAGTGTTACAGAGCATGTCTACACTGCATAAGCATCCACACAGAAGTCTCTAAACTCCCAAAGTACTACTACAGCATGCGCTGGGCTCAGGGGATAACTTGGGGTGGATTCCTGGGGCATTCTCTTCTTCGGTTGCTCCAACGTCCTGACCATGAATGTGGAAGGGAGTCACAAGACATTACAGTGGTTTGTTGTTGTCTATCCCTTGATATGAGGTTGATGTCTGCCAGGGAGAAAAAAGTCAGTGATGAGGCTTCAGATGGCTGAGAAGTCCCATCTGTGCTCTACAGGTTTTTCCAAGTATATGACGGGTGGTTGGTTGAAGAGAGAACAGATGCTGGCCGGGATGCTGTACCCTTTTCTTCCTCCTCTGCCATTTCTCAGCCTCTTAAGCAAGGCGATTCTCTTCAAAACGGTCTGAGCCTTGACGTACGATGTGACACCATTGCAGTCTATTGCCAGCCGCCTCTTCCCAATCTGTGGGGTCAATGCCTCCCTTCTTAAGATATACTTTCAGGGTGTCCTTGTTGTGTTTTCTGTGCTTCCGCAAGTCCTCTTACCATGACTAAGTTGAGAAAAGAGGACTCGCTTTGGAAGATGAGTATCAGCCATCTGCACACAATGTCCAGCCCAGAGAAGTTGATGCTTCATAATCTTTGCTTCAACACCGGTGATGTTAGTTGCAGAGAGAATGCTGGCATTGCTGCAATGGTCGTCCCATCTGATACGGAGAATATTCCTAAGGCAGCACTGGTGGTACTACTCCATTTACTAAAGAGGGCTTTGGTATGTCACCCATGTCTCACACCCATAAATAAGAGTGGGGATGACCACTGAATTGTAGACCAGGATCTTAGGGAGTCACAAGACATTACAGCTAGGCCATATTCACAGAGCTGAATGCCCTGGCTTAGGGTCACCAGTATTCACAGAGCCAAATGCACCGGCATAGGGACACCAGAATAGGGGCACCAGTATTCACAGAGCAAAATGCGCCGGCATAGGGGCACCAGTTTAATAATACTGCGTAGGTCCCCATAAATCCTAAGGATGGCCCTGGTCAGGAAAGCAAATTAAGTCTACTTCCTGAGTAGCTTGCATGTCTTGGTTCCTACTGCTCCATTTTGCTAGGCCCCTCCCGCTTTGTGAGGCCCAACTTCTTTAAGGCTTAAAATCTCTTCCATAGCTCTTGGCTTCCATATTCTTCAGAGCTGACATTTCTGATGGAGTTTGGCTTCTATTTTGCCTTGGGCCAGTGGGCTCAGGAGGAGGTGCTCATGCTCGACTTTGGCCCCAAAACCTTCACGTTCTGCTGTCAAAGAAAGAGATGAGAAGAAAGGGATTGGGGGGGGGGCAAACCTTACCCCAAGGAGAGTTTTAATCTTGTAATGGGAGACATGTCAAAGACTCTATGAAGTCTACTTTGGACTTTTGGAAAAAGGGGTTCTTTTCCATGGAAAATTGATTATTTTTTTTAAATGATTTTCCTTAAAATTTACCTCAGAAAATATTGAAGACCATTGAAAAAAGGAAAATTTTCAGTTTTCAGGCATATACTTCTCAGTTTTGGGATTTTTAGTTTTTTGATGAAAACTCAAAATTTCCCACAGACAGCAGATACTTTTTGTGAAAACTCTGTTTAGTCAAAAACCCAATTTCCCATCAAAAAATGGTTTTGAGAGAAAGTTTTTAACCAGTCCTAATTACAGGCTCCTACTTCAACTAGGAGAGCTGCAGCCTCTGGCTGATGAGTTTCCTGGTTGAAGTTGGAGCTGTAGTAGTGGACAGGACACAGGTGAACTCTGCTATTTGACAAACCCTCTGCAATTCCACTGAAGGCAATATAATTTCATAGGTGCAACACAGGGTGGGGGTTTGCTGGGTTGCTTTTCTCTTCTACACCAAGAGAGGTGTGAGTGGTGATAATATGGGGAGGGCAAATGGCTGCAGTGCAGTGGGCTGAGTGAGGTAAAGCCCACTGCAGGTGTGAGCCTCAACGAGTCAGTAACAGGATCTCCTGGGCACAACAGAGGGCAGCAGTGAGGCTGATTGTTCGGTGGATCACTCTGAACATGGGAGAAAGCCCCTGCAACTCAGAATGGAGTACTATTGCTATGTGAGTGCAACACAAGGTACCTGGGAACATAAAGATGGCCATGATCCAGCAGCATATGGTTTCTCCTAGCGGTTGTGTAACTCCCTGAATTCTGCAGCTCACTGCTGGCTCAGAGAAGCCATTATTAGATTTATGTTACATAGTGATAAGTGCAGGCAGAGAAACCCCCGCAATAATCAGCCACTTACTATGGGGGACTGACAGGATGCAAACACGTTCCGTTCTTTCTGAAGGGGAAGACTTTCTGTCTGTCTTATACTACCACTCATTACCATAGTATCTGAGCACCTTCCATGTAAAATCAGTAGCAATAGAAAAGTCCAAAGTAGACTTCATAGAGTCTTTGACATGTCTCCCATTACAAGATTAAAACTCTCCTTGGGGTAAGGTTTGCCCCCCCCCCCCAACCCCCTTCTTCTCATCTCTTTCTTTGACAGCAGAACATGAAGGTTTTGGGGCCAAAGTCGAGCATGAGCACCTCCTCCTGAGCCCACTGGCCCAAGGCAAAATAGAAGCCAAACTCCATCAGAAATGTCAGCTCTGAAGAATATGGAAGCCAAGAGCTATGGAAGAGATTTTAAGCCTTAAAGAAGTTGGGCCTCACAAAGCGGGAGGGGCCTAGCAAAATGGAGCAGTAGGAACCAAGACATGCAAGCTACTCAGGAAGTAGACTTAATTTGCTTTCCTGACCAGGGCCATCCTTAGGATTTATGGGGACCTACGCAGTATTATTAAACTGGTGCCCCTATGCTGGCGCATTTTGCTCTGTGAATACTGGTGCCCCTATTCTTCTGTCCCTATGCCGGTGCATTTGGCTCTGTGAATACTGGTGCCCCTATGCCAGGGCATTTGGCTCTGTGAATATGGCCCCTGCTTTCTGCCTAGTAAGGAGACTGCAGCATGCGTTGAGTGTGTGGGAGCTGTCCCGCTCTTACCTGCTGTCCCAGTCATAGGTGTGGACTCTGTGGGTGGGCCTGGAGCACCCATGGGGAAAATTTTGTGGGTGCAAAGCATCCACTGGCGCCAAGCTCCCCGCCTCTGCCCCCGCACTTACCAACTCCTCCCCCACCCTCCCAGTGCTTCTGGAGTGCTGCTAACAGCTGATTTGCGGCTTTCAAGCTCCGGGAGGGACGGGAGGAGTGGGCATGGGCATGCTTGGGGAAGGAGGCAGGGAAGCAGCAGTGCAGGGATGGAGCAGGGGTGGGAAGAGGTGGGGCAGGGGCTTGGGTGAAGGGTTGGAGTGGGGGCAAAGCCTGGAGTGGAGTGGGGCATTGAGCTTTCTGCAGCAAGATGAGAAGTCAGTGCCTGTAGATGCAGTGATGCTCCAAATTTTCAGGTGCCCTACACAGCCGAGTATGCTGCATATGCCTAAGGATGGCCCTGTTCCTGACTCACATCACATTTGCCCTGAAACTGTACATAGAAAGCTCCTGCTGTTAATTGGGGCAGTGGGGAGTCATTCAAACTGCACCCCTTCCTTCTCCTGCCCATACTGAGTTGAAGGAAGACACTTGGTCTATAGGTTCAAGTAAGGAGATCCCCCCTCCTGTTAATCATAAAGCATGTTTTAGCTTAGATGATGGATTCATTTTCCCAATTTCCCAGCTCCTCCATGACCACAGTCAAAACCAGCAGCCAACAAATGGCAAAGCTTGAGCAAGGTTTTCTCATCCTCAGCCTCACACTAACTCATGTCCCTGCATGCCCCTCCCTTCCACTGCAGGAAGTGTTCATTCACTGTGGTGATGCACACTGTCCAGGGGCGCTTTCTTCACCAAGACCAAAAGTGGCTCTCGGGGGAAGGAGACAGATAATAGAGGTCAGGGATGCAGATTCCAACAGGGACAGTCAGATGCCAAATAAGTGTCTAGTGCAGTATTCCCAGACCAGGCTGCCTCTGGTGCAGAGTCAATCAGGGATATACTGTGCACTTGGTCCAAGAAAGCGGTGGATGATAAATGGGGGGTCAGCGGTGTCTGAGAATTGGTGGGTTTTAAAGAGGCAACTGTTTTGTCCCAGGCCATTGGGAGCCTTTAACAATGGGCATGATTCTCCTCTCCCTTAGACAGATGTAACTCCATTTACACTCCTGTAAGTGAAAAGAGAGCCAGGCCCTCAGGGTCAAACATAATTAAACTAAGCAGGTGTGACTCACTTGGGCATCTCAGGGACAAAGTAACTGGAAACAGAATCAGCGACATAAGTTACATGTTAAGTGTCAACTGGTCATAAAACAGGCATGAATGGTTGTCACATGGCTTGCATTGATTTGGCATTTGCTGGGTAGGAGTCAAAGCAACTAACAGCAGGGTGGAAGATGAAGCAGTCCCCTTGCACTTTTACATGGACCTGCACTATCTTCAATGTTCCCAGAACTACATTCTGTGCTGGTGATAACTTGCACTCACTTACAACGGGGCTTTATTTGCTGCTCACAGAACACCAAATCAATATAAGTCACAATCATTTTACATGCCCTCTTAATGCCAAATTGGTAGAAGTTGCTTAACTTTGCCATTTACAGCTGTTTTATGACCAACATGCACCCAATATCTAACACCACAATTGACATTGCCCCTGAATTTGCCACTAAGTCTCAGTGTTAAGGTTAGAAATGGGGAAAACCAGGACTGGCTATATTTTGCAAGTGCTGTTCAATCTGTGAAGTATCAGATTCAAGATTAATGCAAACCATGCTGTTCAGATTCAGGGAGAGAACATCCCAAAATTCATGGGTGTTTAGATCTTGTTTGGGACCCATCTTTAATTTAGATAAACAGTTCTTAGTTTAGGTAAAAATGTATTGGACATGCATTGATCCAGCATGGCTGTGAGTCAACCTGAGCCTAACCAGAACTCCCTTAGGTAGCTTGTTCCAGTATGTGCTACAGCTTCAATGAATATAACAAGAATTATTTGGCATCTGTGTCTGTTTCAATGGAACCAAAATCCTGGTCAGCAATAAGGTTGGGGGCTTTTCTAGGTCTTTACGTAAATAAGGTTGGAGTTTATCTGCAGATGGAATGACAAAACGGAGGAATGGAAGGGACATGCAGAAAAGATGGTGCAAGCTTAATGTGGGCAGCAATCCAGACCTTGAATGTTCACAGAACCCAGAGATGGAAAGACCTATCTGCACAACTAGTCCAACTCCACAGGGCCAGAGCAGGATTGTTCTCTGTTACACTTTTAATAGGATTTTGTCCAGCCTAAGTTTCAGTGACTGAGGAAATGAGATTTCCACCTTTTGCCCTTAGGAAACTATTCCACAGCCAGATTTCACAACACCGAGATGTGTTATTCCATTCTTAATTTCCCGTCGTTACTCCTAATGATACCTTATGAGCTAACCTAAGTAATTCCTTTCTCTCCTTGGTGGCTACCCTCCTCAAATAGTGTGATTCCAACTCCCCCTCCTGCCATGTTCTGATCCTACATTTTTATTCTATTTTTAGTCTACATTTATACTCATTCACATCAGGAATAATTCCACTGAGGTCAGTGGAGTTGCACTGGTGTAAGTCCCCGTAAAAGAGATCAGAATCAGGAATCGTACTCTCCCACTTGGTTGCCATTTAGGTGAGCTTTACAGATCCAGCTCTTTTCATCTTTAACATACGTTCTTCTGCTTTTTGCAGCTGACTACAGTGACATTTCTGTGGCACCAGCCCTGTGATAGCCCAGCTAGAAGGAAGGGAATTTCAGGGAAAGTCTCACCAGCAGAAGGACAGACCTGGATGTTATCAGCCACCTTGTTGGATAACTTGGGCCTTTCCAGCTCTCTCTAAAAGGAAAGGTCCATCCTCATCCATGTACATACTCATATATATGTCTGTCTGCCCATTATCAACAGCACCTTTCTGAGCCTGAGCCCTCTTCTTCTTCTTCCTTCCCTCCCTCCCTTTGATCCTTCTGCAGCTCATTAAAACTCGTCTTCTGCTCCTGCAGCAGTGGAGAACCAGCAAGCTGCCCAGCCAGCAATAGCAAATGGGCTTTGACTATCTGATGTTGTTTTCTGAAAGTTTCTTTTCTTCAGATCTGTTTGTCTTCCAGTCTGAATGATTGCAAGCAATCACCCTTATCATGGGGAGATTAACCTCAGGGCAGTGGCCATTTAGCATATGCACAAAAAGTGAAATGAAGGCAACAGAGGAGGAGGATCGAGGAAACTTCATGGAAGCACAAGGGGGTAAGGAGAACTGATATGCATCCATAATACTCCACTTGACCTTGGCATGCACCTCAGACATTCACTGGAGCAATTCATTAGAGTGACCCAGAACCAGGGAAAAACTTGAGATCTATAAGAAGCAACCCTAACTGATGACAGACTAAAGCAGAGGGGAAGTCATGCTTGAGCATTTTTCAGCTGCCTTACGATTATGTGTGCCCCATTATACCGCTTCCCTATTTATCTCTCTGCCAGATTTGTGGAACTGAGTTGGCTACTACCTGTGAATTACGGGATACAATCTACGGCAGGGTAATCGGAACAGGCAGCTGTCTACGTGCCTGTGTGCTCTCTTCTCTCCCTGCCTGGATGCAGGTGTCCAGTTTTGCCTTTCATTGGCTGTGCAGAATGGGGTTGGAAATCTGAGAACTGGAGCTGGAGTGATATCTGGCTCTAGGTCTCAATACACCCAGCGGGGCCAACAGTACCCAAAACTAGCCCTTTCCTGTTGTGTCACTGCCAGGCAAGGAGCAAATACAAAGAATAATAAACAAGGGTGTGTGTGTGGCGGGGGGCAGAGGGGGGAGTGAGAAATACAAAACTTTGGACCTCAAAATCTGGGGTTGGTTAGAGATGGGCCAAAGCTGCAAAGCTCCAGTGCAGACACTTCCAATGTTTAGGAGATCTGGGGTGTTGGGTCAGTCTCTTCTCTAAGTTGGGGTTCAGTTCAAACTTGGGGTGAAGGTTGGGGTATATAAATATGCAGAATTTACATGTGTACCGAAGCAGCCGTCCAACAGCAACGACCAGCTGTCACAGGCAGCAAAATGCTCCTGGCAGTTGGCACTGGTGAATTTGCAAATACCCGCGGGTCACTGATACCCTATTAATCACGGGCAGTTTGCCCAGGCTTCATTCCTGAACAGCTCCCCCCGCCCCAACCCCTTCTTGTAACAAAGTTAATAAAAAATTTACCAGGGCAATGAAATAAAGAGCAATTTGATTTAATCTGGGAGCCAGATCAATGAGTGTTTCTGTTGTCAGCTTCAGAGACAGGAGCTTCGGGATCTGCAGGGGGAAACATGCCCGTAAAACAACAGAGCTAGAAGCATGGAGAGCCGTTTTGTTAAGACTGCACAAAGTGCTGCACGTGGGGCTGGACATCAGTGGGTGCTCCAACACCCTCAGATACAAGCGGGCACTGCGGCAACCAGGGACCCACGGATAGTAGCAGACATTGCATCGTCCAGAGACACAAGCACTGAACATTTCCATATAGCTGTAGCTCCCTCTAAGCTCTTAGGCCTCAAGCCCACAAAGCATTTAATCATGTGCTTGATTTTGAGCACATGAACAGTTCCATTGAAATCAACATGCAGGAGACACACGGGTCCATCTGTCCTTCGCATCTTACAGCAACACCACTGCCACCATAGATCAGCTCAGCACAGAGATGAAGAACAACTGGTTGGAACTGAACTTGAACAAGGGTGAGGGGATGCCATTTGGCAGAGGATAACACTATGAGGAGTTTGCAGCCATGGTGCAGTCTCTCCTTTGGCTGAAAATACACATCCCAATGGGTTAAGTCAGTTCACAGTTGAGCATTGCTGCTGGATTCCTCATTGCTGTGAAGCACTGCAAGTAATGCTTTCTATCATCCCTAATTGGCTAGGAAACCGCATCCCATCCTGGCAGACAATGACCTGGCCTCGGTTGTCTTTGTCATCTCCTGTCTGGACTCTAGCAATGCAATATACCTGAGCGTGAAGGCATCAGCCCTCAGGAAACACTAGCTAGTACAGAATGTTGCAGTGCATTTCCTCAGCAACATGGACTGCCATGAACACATTAAACCTCTCCTCCACTCTCTACACTGGCTTCCCATATAATATCATGTCAAGTTCATGACAGCTATTTGTCACTGGGCAGGGCTTCTCTCCAGCTCCAAAATATATACTCAGTCCCTTGCAAGGAAGTTTGTTTTCTTTACAGAAGGCCAGCAAACAAACAGAAAAACAGTCTTTAATTCAGTCCTTACTTTCAGGGTTCAGCTCCACCCTTCTCAGGAGCCTTTGGCAGGTTCCCAGTTCTGACTAGCTCGGTTTTCAACCTGGGGCAGCACCTCAGGGCTATGACCCTGAGCACCTTGTTGCAGGGGACCCACCACAGGAGTTAGCCCCACTCCACTGTGGCTTTCCTGCCACCGACACACCCTGTCTCAATCAATCCCTCCTCTTTCTGCCCACTAGTCTCTTTAAATGGTGTAGCCTAGGCCTCTTTAATTGACTGGACCTGACTCACCTGCTCTGGCTCAGGGCAGCTGGCACTTGTCTACCCACAGGGAACAGCTACCCTGTTACATTGTCCTTATCTTCAAGATGTATATTGGTCCAAGGGATCTTAAAGATCCCCTGGTGTTCCAGCATGATGACTGTGGTTGACAACTTCACTCCCTCAAACACAATGGAACCATCCACTGCAAGGCTAAATTTTGTCTCTTCAGGAGGCAGAGTTTTCTTGGGAGCAAGCCCTACCTACAGGATCTAAGAATGGCCTCAAACATCACCATTTTCCTCCCATGTGCAAGGCACAATTTTTGACCTTGCCTTCAGTGACAAACACATAGCACAGCAAACACAAATAAATAAATACAGATTTTTTTTAAATCTCATATAATTTCCCTTCAGAGAGAAAAAGAAAGAACCATATGTGACAAACACTGGTTAAATCACTTAGTGCACTTCTGGGAGGAGCTCAGATACTACTAGAGTGGTGGTGAGAAGAGAAGAGAAGAGAAGAGAAGAGAAGAGAAGAGAAGAGAAGAGAAGAGAAGAGAAGAGAAGAGAAGAGAAGAGGAGAACTACTCACATCTTAAAATTCAGCATGTGCTCAAGTGCATTGCTGGGTTGAGGTCGCTGTAAGCAGGAAATCTAGAAGCATTTCAAATGAATGTCCTACTTCCTGGCTCAGAGTGAACCAAGGGAATGGGGTGGTGGAAGGAGGAGATGGGTGCTGCATCTGGAAGCCTGTGAGAACTTAAGACAACGTTTGAATGAGTATCCTGGAGCGGTATGTGTCACTTATTGAGAATGCAGGAGTTTATAGTCAGACAGACATTTTGAGGGACTTAATTAGTCAGTTTTTATAAACAAAAGCATTATCTACTATAGAACAGATCAACGTGTGAGAGTATTCTGTTGTTAAAGACACAAAGTTCAGGCTATGGTCAAAGCAAAGAGTTTATGTTGCCAGACTGACTGTGTCAGAGATCATGCTATAAAGCAGTAGTTCATACTATGGCACAGTTTGGTCTTTCCTCTGTAGACAAGGTAGTCTCTTTGTTTTCTGTGCATGACTGAGTGAATAATCTAGTGGCTGGCCCATACTAGAAGATAAGGGATCCAGTAATCGGTTGGGTAAGGGTGTTGTTCTTCATTTTAGAGAGCAGGGGCTTGTGCTTCTGAAGGTGAAAGAGGATTTTAGCCTTGGCTCCCATGGAAAGTATGTGCATATCTGCAAATGATTTATCTAGTAACAGCAAGTATCTACAGACATGGATTTGTTACATCAGGACCAAATTGTTATAGTCCTAGATGGTATGGCACCTATTGACCTCAATGGCAAATTTGGTCCCTGATCTTTCCAAGGCCGTAAGCATGGTTCTGTAATATGGTTATACCATGGATTGGTCAAATTCACACAAGTAAAAGCAAACTGCATCGTAACACAGTTAGTGCTGCTGTGTTTTAGCAAGTCTTTAGGATATGTTGGATTGGGCAGCAGAGAGGTACCCTGAGCCTCCTTGTCAAGGCTGATCTCACTATAAACATTTAATCTCAATCCTGTCAATCAACAAATGGATTATTCTTTTTGATAAAATCATGAAACAGGAGCTATATAAATTCATAATCCTATAGTTTATTGCTGGATTTGTACAGAATCAAAGCTATACGGACTCTGTGTGAGGATGTCTGTTTTGTAGTTACTTGGGATGATTCATCCCACCTGCTCCAAGATAATTTGTTCCTTGCACTTAAAGAAGCAGGCTGCCCAAGAGACATATCCACATATGTCCAAAGGGGATGAAGATTTCGAAGGGATTCAGTAAGACAAGAGTTGCTGCAGTTGGGGCACGAGTGATGGCCTTTAGGAATTCATGTCTGCATCTTTAATTTCTCCCTCCTCTCCTTTGTATGGCTCTTTCCTCTTACTTTGCCAATTAGAGTCCGCTTTTAATACATTGGTGGCTATGTCTGGTGCACAATAAAGCCAAGATCTCAATGCGCTGGGGAGTCATGGATACAGAAAAGCTTTACCCTCCGCCCCTCACTCTGCCAATGCACCTCAATCCTGGTGCATAGCACCCTCTGATAGTCCTGTTCTGGGCCCACATACCCTCCAATGCACCTGAATCCTAACTTGTAGCTCACCCTGCTGTTACAGTTCTGGATGCCTCACACACAGCTACACCAATGTACATTCAGTCTCACAGCACCCCCAGTTATTCTAGTGAAAACAAACTCATTTGTTTTGTAACCCGGGAACTATCTGAACCAAGATCACCCAAAAGGCCCTTATGTTAAAATCACTGCAGCATGAGACCTCTGTCTCCATGAATTCAAACGTATTGTTTCCCTGCTTCAGTAAAGGCTAACATACTTTCTGCATAGTGTTGACAGGGAGAGTGCAGAACAAAAAAAAAAAAAAAAGAGAATAGTTTGCCAAAAGCCTTCTTCCCCCCACAAACAATAAATCTGGGTCATTTCAATTAAATCTCTCTCTCGCATGTGCATGGCATCTGCAGAGCAACATTCCATAGATGCAGTTGTAGGTCCATAAGCCATTTCAATGCCTCCTCTGTGATGTTGTGGATGTCATCCAATTCACCTTTGAATCAATACTTGGGGCACTGTGTGTCATGGTGTGTTTGATGGTTTGGATGTTCTCACCGCAGTCACACTAAAGGGAGTCTTTGGTTTTCTACTTGTCCGTCAAGTGGCCACATCTTCCATGGCTTGTTCAGATGTGGTTTAGGGTGGTCCACTGAAACCAGGGTGGGGACAGCTTGTTGGGTAAGTAACAGTGTGCTTGTTTGGAACAGTAGATGAGGTCCAATGTGCTGGGGGGGGGGGTGCTCACTGCTCAACCCCTGGCTCTGCCACCAACTAAATCATCCCAGCCAAGGCTTTGTCCAGCCGGGACTTAAAAACCTCTAAGGATGGAGATTCCACCACCTCCCTAGGTAACCTCTTCCAGTGCTTCATCACCCTCCTAGTGAAATAGGTTTTCCTAATATCC
Organism: Caretta caretta; assembly: GCF_965140235.1. Lineage (NCBI taxonomy): Eukaryota > Metazoa > Chordata > Testudines > Cheloniidae > Caretta > Caretta caretta. The sequence goes on from NC_134206.1 coordinate 203,402,098, forward strand.
AACCTAGACGTCCCCAACTGTAACTTGAGACAATTGCTTCTTGTTCTGTCATCTGCCACCACTGAGAACAGCCGAGCTCCATCCTCTTTGGAACCCCCCTTCAGGTAGTTGAAGGCTGCTATCAAATCCTCCCTCACTTTTCTCTTCTGCAGACTAAATAAGCCCAGTTCCCTCAGCCTCTCCTTGTAAGTCATGTGCCCCAGCCACTTTATCATTTTCGTTGCCCTCAGCTTGACTCTCTCCAATTTGTCCGCATTCCTTCTGTAGTGAAGTGGGGGGGGACCACAACTGGATGCAGTACTCCACGTGTGGCCTCACCAGTGCTGAATAGAGGGGAATAATCACTTCCCTCGATCTGCTGGCAATGCTCCTACTAATACAGTCCAATATGCCATTGGCCTTCTTGGCAATGATGGCACACTATTGGCTCATATCCAGCTTCTTATCCACTGTAAACCCCAGGTCCTTTTCTGAAGAACTGCTGCTTAGCCAGTCGGTCCCCAGCCTGTAGCGGTGCATGGGATTCTTCCTTCCTAAGTGCAGGACTCTGCACTTGTCCTTGTTGAACCTCATCAGATTTCTTTTAGCCCAATCCTCTAATTTGTCTAGGTCACTCTGAACCCTATCCTTATCCTCCAGCATATCTACCTCTCCCCCCAGTTTAGTGTCATCTGCGAACTTGCTGAGGGTGCAATTAATCCCATAATCCAGGTCATTGATAAAGATGTTGAACAAAACCAGTCCCAGGACCGACCCCCGGGGCACTCTGCTTGATACCAGCTGCCAACTAGACACGGAGCCATTGATCACTACCCGCTGAGCCCGACAATCTAGCCAGCTTTCTATCCACCTTATAGTGATGTCCACATGCGCTCCATCTTCCCAATTGTCTGGACCGTTCACAAGTAAGGAGGTCAATGCAGCCAAGAAACTGGGAAAAGCAGCAGGAAAAGATGGTATCTATCCCAAGTTCCTGTATAATCTGGATCCACTGACACGGAAATGGATGATGCAGCTTTTCACCAACATCCTGGAGACCGGTGAAATTGTGTGGAGAGAAGCCAAGATTATTGCACTCCTAAAGCCTGGCAAACCTGCAGATCACCCTGTTCATTATAGGCCAATCTCCCTCTTGAATGCCATTTACAAGATTATTTCAATTAAACTAAAACGTGTCTCCAAAATCCAGATCTTGGATCATGCAAAAGGGCTTCTCCTTTCTTAACCTCCTAATTTTTCTCCTTTAAATATTAATGGCAACCTACAAAAGGCAGAAACCTTTTCTATGGTATGTCAAAAAAGCCTAGTTTTTTTAAAGACCTTTCTTTTTTCTCCTTGCTTGTGTTTTTACATTAGAAACTGAAGTTTGTTCTAACCTGTTTATTCCTGGAATATTCTGTGGATGACTGGGGAACTGGTAGGACTGTGATATCAGCAATACCTTGTAAGTGAAACCTGTGTTAAAGGCTCAGGAGCCTGGCCCTTCAATTAAGGGTTTAGAAAGCACATAATCCACATAATCCGTGTCTAAATCTTCCACAGAGTCCTTCAGCAAACATTCCTGATCTGCCTTTTTTGTTAAAAAAAAACTATTTATTTTCAGTTTTTCATACTTTGATGAAACTTATAAAACAGAGTTACATTCCATTTATCTTAAATTTTATTGCTGATAGCTTGAGTTTTGATAATCTGATCACGTGGCTACTATTATTAGCAATTCTGGTTTTTGCATTTTCCAGAATACCAAACTCTTCCTTTGTTTCCTTCTCGGGTACAATCCAGCTGCTGCTTTTGTGCCTCTAATCCATGCCACTTTCCCCATCTTCTATAAAAGATGTAAATTTTTAACCTAATGTTAAAAAAAAAAACATACTTCAAAAGCCTTGGTTTTGTTTTGGGCAAGTGTTCCCTGTCACAACACTCAATAAATGGAAGCCCTTTGTCTACATATCTGCTTCTTTTATATCTATTTTGTTCTGTGTACATTTGGTGAGTTATTTTTTCTCCTAACTAGAAATCTCAGACTTTATTAAGCTAAGATGTTATTCTGTTATTTTGGAGGTCATTTTCCCCCCAGCAATTCACCACTGACATTTTAGAAACTATATAGGAAATATGACAAAAATCATTATTCCCTCAAAATACTAGTAGGTCCAGAAGTACTGCTAATCTGTGAGCACTTATGATACTTCTGAGATAAAGAAAAAGAGGGTATCCCAACAAGAAAATGCCCAAACCTATTATTAAATACTATGTTTTATTCATTATTATTATTATTAGCAGTAGTATATTATTATTATGATGATGGTAGCATCTGAAGGCACTGTACACATACATAACAAAAAGATGGTCCCTGCCTCAATTAATTTACAATCTAAATCTGAAATGAGAGGCAACAGGTGGATACAGAAAGGCATGTGGGGAAAGCACAAGATTCTGGGGGGAGAATTAGGACCAGTGGGGCCCAAACTGGTTAGAATCATAAACGGTGACACCTGGGGACTGTAAACAATTAACACAATGTGTTGGGAAGAGTCAACACAGCTTTTGTAAAGGGAAATCATGCCTCACTAATCTACTAGAATTCTTTGAGGGGGGGTCAGCAAACATGTGGATAAGGGTAATCCATTGGGTACAGTGTACTTGGACTTTCAAAAAGCCTTTCACAAGGTCCCTCACCAAAAGCTCGTATGCAAAGTAAGCTGTCATGAGATAAGAGGGAAGGTCCTCTCATGGATCCGTAACTGGCTAAAAGATAGGAAATAAAGGGTCAGAATAAATGGCCAGTTTTCACAATGGAGAGAGGTAAATAGCAGTGTCCCCCAAGGATCTGTACTGGGACCAGTGTTGTTCAACATATTCATAAATAATCTGGTAATGGGGTTGTCATAAATATAAAGGGAAGGGTAAACACCTTTAAAATCCCTCCTGGCCAGAGGAAAAACCCTTTCACCTGTAAAGGGTTAAGAAGCTAGGATAACCTCGCTGGCACCTGACCAAAATGACCAATGAGGAGACAAGATACTTTCAAAGCTGGAGGGGGGAGAAACAAAGGCTCTCTCTGTCTGTGTGATGCTTTTGCTGGGAACAGAACAGGAATGGAGTCTTAGAACGTAGTAAGTAATCTAGCTAGATATGCGTTAGATTCTGTTTTGTTTAAATGGCTGAGAAAATAGCAGTGCTGAATGGAATGTATATTCCTGGTTTTGTGTCTTTTTGTAACTAAAGGTTTTGCCTAGAGGGATTCTCTATGTTTTGAATCTAATTACCCTGTAAGGTATTTACCATCCTGATTTTACAGAGGTGATTCTTTTACTTTTTCTTCTATTAAAATTCTTCTTTTAAGAACCTGATTGCTTTTTCATTGTTCTTAAGATCCAAGGGTTTGGGCCTGTGTTCACCTATGCAAATTGGTGAGGATTATTATCAAACCTTCCCCAGGAAAGGGGGTGTAGGGTTTGGGGAGGATTTTTGGGGAAAAGACGTTTCCAAGCGGGCTCTTTCCCTGTTATATATCTGTTAGACACTTGGTGTTGGCAGCAATAAAGTCCAAGGGAAAAAGGAAAATAGTTTGTACCTTGGGGAAGTTTTAACCTAAGCTGGAGAAAATAAGCTTAGGAGGTTTTCATGCAGGTCCCCACAGCTGTACCCTAGAGTTCAGAGTGGGGAAGGAAACTTGACAAGGGTAAACAGTGAGGTGGCAAAGTTTGCAGGTGATACAAAATTACTCAAGATAGTTAAGTCCAAAGCAGACTGTGAAGAGTTATAACATAAAGGTATAACATAAAACTAGGTGACTGGCAACAAAATGGCAGTTGAAATTCAGTGATGATAAATGCAAAGTAATGCACACTGGAAAACATAATCCCAATTATACATACAAAATGATGGGTCTAAATTTGGTGTTACCATTCAAGAAAGATCTTGGAGCCACTGTGGATAGTTCTCTGAAAACATTGGCTCAATGTGCAGTGGCAGCCAAAAAAGCTAACAGAATGTTAGGAACCATAGGTGGTGCGTGAGTCTTCCATTTGGGGAAGCTTACACATGAGCACTGGAAGCTCCCTAGAAGTGAGGAGGGGCCACCAGTGCCTGGATCGTGGCCCCTCCCTACCTCTTCCCCTGAGGCCCCACCCTTGCTCCACCTGCCCCTGCTCTGCCTTCTCCCCCAAGACCCCCCTCTTCCTCCAACCCCCACCCACCTGCTGTTCGTGCCTCTCTACCTCTTCCTCTGAGGTCCTCCCCGCGCCTACCCGCTCCTTTCTGCCTCTTCCCCCGAGGCCCTCCCAAGCCCACTGGCCGCTCACTCCTGTCTGCCACTTCCCCCAAGGCCTGCCTGTGGAGGAGAGGAGCAAGCAGCAGGCATGGGGAACCTCAGGGGAAGACGCGGAGTGAGGGTGGGCCCTCAGGAGAAGAGGCTGAGCAGGGTGAGATCTTGGGGAAGAGCATGGACAGGGCCACAGTCTGGGTGCCGGTGGCCCCCCCACTTCTAGGGAGCTTTGTTTCCGGCACTCCAAAGGCAGCAGGCTGGCTTGCCTCCAAAGGGAGGTGATCTGTGCCACATCTGCGGCATTTGCCCTCACGAGTGGCCAGTCTTTTCTGGGGAGGCTGAACCTGCCCCAGCCTCCTATATGCACCATTCATGTTAGGCACCATTAGGAAAGGGACAGATAATAAGACAGAAAATATCATAATGACACTATATAAATCCAGGGTATGCTCACAGCTTGAATACTGTGTGCAGGTCTGGTCATCCCATTGCAATACAGATAGATAGATAGACAGATATGAAATGGAAAAGGTACAGAGAAGGGCATCAAAATGATTGGGGTATGGAACAGCTTCTACATGAGGAGAGATTTAAAAAACTGGGACTGGTCAGTTTGGAAAAGAGGCAACTAAGTCGGGGGGGGGGGGGGATATGATAGAGGTCTATAAAATCATGACTGGTGTGGAGAAAGTGAATAAGGAAGTGTTATTTACCCCTTTTCATAACACAAGAATCAAGGGTCCCCCAATGAAATTAATAGGCAACATTTTTAAAACAAACAAAAGGAAGTACTTCTTCACACAAAGCACAGTCAACCTGTGGAACTTGTTGTCAGGGGATGTTGTGAAGACCGAAACTAAATCTGGATTTAAAAAAGAAAACAAAACACTCGATAGGATAGGTCCCTCAATGGCTATTAGCCAAGATGGTCAGGAATACAACTGCATGCTCTGGGTTTTTCTATGCCTCTGACTGACAGATGCTGGGACTGGATGACAGGGGATGGATCACTTGATAACTTGCCCTGTTCTGGTCCTTCCCTTTGATGCATCTGGCATTGGCCATTGTCAGAAGACAGGATAGCAGGATAGTGGGCTAGATGGATCATCTGTCTATCACAGTATAGCTGTTCTTCTGTTCCAGCATATACCATGCATACAGCGCAAAAGTAGGACACAGACACCATTTTTCCCAGTCTTCAGCCTACATTTAAAGAGATATTGCCAGATTAAAAGTACTATATTTTCCAAAAGAGCTAATTTCTGTCCCTAATTCCACCTCAAAACATTAAAATGGAAAGAATTTTTAAAACTAAAATATACTTTTTTATATTTATGGGGTTGGGATTGAAGGGGGTGGTTTTTGGCTGTGATGGTAAGAACAGCCCATGGTTTTGATTTACTTTGCAGTCAGTTTCTAACTGCTTTTAGGTTTAGAAGTGAAATCCTGTCTCTACTGAAGTCAATGGCAAAACTCCCATTGACTTCAGTGGGGCCAGGATTTCACCCCAGGGTGTCATATTCTAGCAGAAGACTACAATGTACATAGACAGCACCATTGCAGGCCAGAAACTTTGGCCCTGATCCAGGGGACTCTATGGGCTTGGAACTACAAGCAACACCGACATGAGTCTTCTGCATGGAGGGTTTTCAGGATTGAGTCCTCAGGCACCAGTGGAATATATCTATATTGATGTGTTTATATACACATATATGTGTGTGTGTGTGGAAACATTTCATCTGGATTTATTAAAATCTTATTCAAACAAAACTGAAACTTGGCCAAATTTGACCCGACAGTATTTTCTTTAAATACAAGGAAGAAAACTGAAAGCAAAATAATGGTGTGGAAAGGTTGATCTGACACCTAAAGATTTGGAGTGTGATTAGCCTTAGCATTCATCTGTATTGCTAGTGAAAAAGCAGGTTGACTCACAGGTTTCTAGGGGAGCATGCTTTGTATCTTTTCTCATTTTTTTGAAGTAGAAAAGATTTCTTCAAAAGGTTTTAGATTTTTTAATTATTGTTCGTTTCCAGGTTTTCAAGCTGCTGAGTCATCATAGACAAACTACTAATAGTGATTACAATAATCATTTGCATTTATACAAGCATTTATCCCCAAAGAATCCTAAAGGACACACAAATCGCTCCCCCACCATTGACAGGCAGCCACTGCTTGGCGCCGGGACTGGGAGCCTGCAACTGTTGAATAGCACAAAGGAATGCTGCATAAAAGATTAGTTTGGGCAGTGAAGAGGAGCATATTCCTTGAGTAGCATAACTGTACCTAGGATGACCAGATGTCCCAATTTTATAGGGACAGTCCTGATTTTTGGGTCTTTTTCCTATATAGGCCAGTCCCAATTTTTCACATTTTCTGTCTGGTCACCCTAACTGTACCAAGAACCCAGGTCTCAATGCATGCAACAGGTCTGCATATTTTTGCTGTGCCCATATCATCACTGATATTTCAGCATGTGAAAACCGGAGCAGACTTTGGCCTCATTATTGTTATTTGATATATCTGTGATCGTAGTGCGTAGGCCAGAACTCCGTTGCACAAGGTGCTACACAAACACAGGACAGAAAGACAGTCCCTGCCCCAGATATAAGACAAAAGACAACAGGTGGAGACAGGGAGACAGATGGGATAGAAACAGGAAACAATATGAGACAATCATTAATTGACGTCCAGTGGTTGTGGGGTTCAGATACAGAATTGTAAGCACTGACTATGAACTGGAGTATCTCTACTGAAATCGATGGAGTCATGCTGATTTACAGCAGCTTAGGATCTGGCTAATAACACTCAAGGATCCCTGGGAAATGTTTCACATATTTTATGTGGATTTTTCCAAACATATAACAACCATTTTAAAAAGATGCCTCAATCATTATTATTATTTGCATTACTGCAGCACCTAGGAGCTGTAGTCATTGACCAGGACCCCAATGTCATATTTCTGTCAGCCTGCATCTGTAAAAGAGGCACTGAAATATCTCCAAGAGAACGCCCTGTGGTGATCTGCATATCAAGAAATGCCATGATCCAACACACATCACAGACCCCAAACCTACACTGCCTGGTAACAGACCAGCCAGTGCAGTCAGTCAAGCCCATAGTTAGGGAAGCAAAAGTGGGGAGGCAGTAGGGTGCTGTGGGGAGGCAATACAAATGTTATATGTGGAGTGCCAGGGACCTTCCCTGGCAAATTGTGAAATACCAGGTGCAACTTCCTGCCATTTCTGAGCTTAGGCAAAAATAAAACCACAAAGCAAAAACTGGGAAGACTACCCTCACTACTACTGCGTGTTTGGAATTCTAGACTAATTTGTCTGTGGAAACTTACAGTCTAGTGAAATATCAACAACTGTGCAGCAAAAACCCTGAGCTCCTGATTCTGGAATGATCCTCTTTCTTTTCAGTTCTACTCCTCCCCCTTCATATTGATCCTGTGTCTAGGGTGACCAGATAGCAATTGTAAAAAAACAGGGCAGGAGGTGCGGGGTAATAGGCGCCTATATAAAAAAAAGTCCCAAAAAACGGGACTGTCCCTATAAAAATGGGACATCTGGTCACCCTACCTGTGTCCCTAGCTCAGTCTCAGTGCAAATTAATTCTGTGCATTCCCGTCCCTCCCAGTATGCTGATCCTGTCTCTTCCCAGTCCCCCCTAGTAAAATGATCTTCTCTCTCTCTCCATTTCAGAAAACTGAACCTCCCATGGTAACTTCACTCTTTGCATCTGTCACCAAATCCTTTGTCACTATCCCTCTGGAGTCTGTGTCAAGAAAGAGTTATTTGCGCTAGTTCTTACCTAATGAAGACTCTCTGATGTAAGAAGAAAAGGAGTACTTGTGGCACCTTAGAGACTAACCAATTTATTTGAGCATAAGCTTTCGTGAGCTACAGCTCACTTCATCGGATGCTGTAGCTCACGAAAGCTTATGCTCAAATAAATTGGTTAGTCTCTAAGGTGCCACAAGTACTCCTTTTCTTTTTGCGAATACAGACTAACACTGCTGTTACTCTGAAATCTGATGTAAGAGTTTCCCTGCTTTAATGCTCAGAAAACTCCCTCCAAAATCAAGAGCAAAGTCTGAGCCCACAAAATTGGGAGTAGATGGATGTCTAGAAGGTGATGCCTGTGATCATGAATCCTTATTTTTTGGTTAGTGAAGAAAATGGACCATTAAGCCTCTTCAAACTGCTCTGCCATCACCATCCCCCTGCCCTGCAATGCACTCAGTCAGGGATGACACAAGTAAACTGAGATCAGAACTCCCACACTGGAGGACATCACATACCAATCAAGCTTTATCCTCATGGTGTCCTGTTACAGCAACAAATATTTGAACTTTCACAGCATCCTGTTTGAAGGAGCAGCTCAAGGTGCTTTACAATAAGATTAAAGAGAAAAGTGCAAAAAGGGTCCAGATGGCTATGGGATTAGTAATGTGAAATGGAGCCAGACTCTAGAACACTAGTTTGAGTCTGAGGTCAGAAGCACTCAGATGTTGTTACTATCTGATGGCTATTTGGAAGGTCTGTTGGAATGGCTGTTGGTGAAGTGTTCACAGCACATAAATCACCATCACAATTGGCCCTAAATGCCCTCCTATCACTAGACTCAGCAGCATTCCACTTTCCCCCTTAGAGGCAGGTCCCTCTGGGTGAAGGTTGAAGTCCATTGGCAGAGCGATGAGTACACATGGGGTGGCCAGCCCTGCTACTGTGTGTTCTGTGGATAACTAAAGGATTTCACACTCTGGTGCTTTCAGTGATTCACCGTTCACCAGCACAAACACACTTAATTTAAGGGGGAAACAGCTAATCCACCAAGTCGAATTATTAATAAATTTAAACTGGTTAAAATCCAGTGAAAACAAATACGTCTTCATTCCACACTGAAACAATGAAGGATCACTCTGGATTCTAAAAGTAATAAGTTCCATATGGTCTAAGCAATGCATAATGGCAAAAGGGTACATCTGACAGTAATTTTCACACACTAAAGCCAATCAGAGTTTTCGTGAATAAGAACTGTAGGATCTGGCCTGCAACTGCTATGTGTTGGTTCTCTGTGATCATGTCTTTCTCTAAAGGCTGGTGCCAACAATTACAACAACCAACTATCATTCAGAGCTGAAGGAATTATTAAACAGTAATGAATTAAATAAATTATACAGTAATAAATCACGAGGACCAGCTGGTATTCACCAAGAGTTTGGAAGGAACTCAAATATGAAATTGCAGAAATACTAACTGTGGTATGTAATCTATCATTTAAATCAGCTTTTATACCAGATGAGGAGGATGGCTAATGTGATGCAAATTTTTGTAAAAAGGCTCCAGAGGCGCTCCCAGCAATTACAGACTTGTAAAGCCTAACTTCAGTACCAGGCAAATTGGTTGAAACTATAGTAAAGAACAGAATTATCAGACACATAGGTGAACATGATTTGTTGGAGAAGAGACAACACGGCTTTTGTAAAGGGAAATCATGCCTCACTAATCTATTCAAATTCTTTGAGGGGGATCAACAAATACGTGGACAAGGGTAATCCAGTGGATATAGTGTACTTGGACTTTCAGGAAAATGTTGTAAGGTCCCTCATCAAAGGCTCTTAAACAAAGTAAACTGTCGTGGGATAAGAGGGAAGGTCCTCTTATGGGTCACAAAATTGAAAACAAAGAGTGGGAATAAATGATCAGTTTTCAGAATGGAGAGAGGTAAATAGCAGTGCCTCCAAGGATCTGTACTGGGACCAGTGCTGATCCACATATTCATAAATTATCTGGTAAAGGGGGTAAACAGTGAGGTTACAAAGTTTGCAGATGATACAAAACTACTCAAGATAGTTAAGTCCAAAGCAATCTGCAAAGAGTTACAAAGGACAATCATAAAACTAGGTGAGTGGGCAACAAATTGGCAGTTGAAATTCAGTACTGATAAATGCAAAGTAATGCACATTGGAAAACATCATCTCAACTATACGTATAAAATGGTGGGGGGTAAATTAGCTGTTATCACTCAAGAAAGATCTTGGAGTCATTGAGGATAGTTCTCTGAAAACATCCACTCAATGTGCAATGGCAGTCAAAAAGGCTAAGAGAATGTTTTGAACCATTAGGAAAAGGATAGATAATAAAATAGAAAATATCATAATGCCTCTATATAAATCCAGTGTATGCCCACACTTTGAATATTGTGTGCAGTTCGGTCACCCTGTTGCAATATATATATACAAACACAGTATTAGAAATGGAAAAGGTACAGAGAAGGGCAACCAAAATAATTAGGGAGAGATTAAAAAGATGGACTTTCAGCTTGAAAAAGTGGGTTAAGAGGGGATATGATAAGAGGTCTATAAAATCTTCACTGATGTGGAGAAAGTAAATAGGGAAATGTTATTTACTCCTTCATATAACACAAGAACTTGGGTTCAACCAATGAAATTAATAGACAATAGGTTTAAAACAAAAAAAAAAGAGGAAGTAGTTCTTCACACAACACACAGTCAACCTGAGGAACTGGCTGGCAGGGGAGGTTGTGAAGACCAAAATTAAAACAGGGTTCATAAAAGAACTAGATAAGTTCATGAAAGATAGGTCCATCAAATAGCTATTAGCCAGGATGGGCAGGGATGCAACACCATGCTCTGGGTTTCTGTAACCTCTGTTTGCCAGATGCTGGGAATGGACAATAGAATGGATCACTCAATAATTGCCTATTCTGTTCATTCTCTCTGGAGCACCTGGCACGGGCCACTGTCAGAAGACAGGATACGGGGCTAGATGGACTATTGGTCTGCCCCAGTATGAACACGAGGTACATATGTTCTTGTGTACCTCAAGTCACAGAGGCTTGCATTTTTAGGGCTAATGGTCTTAAGTTTGATTCCCGCTAATGAATGTAATGTCTGTATGTATGCAAGCCTGGGGGAACAAATAAGGATTATGGAAATGTCTCCATTAACATAATGTCAGAGTGAGGATTATAGGATATGGCCCTAAAACAGCAACAATCCAAGAGGACATTTGGAACTGTGCAGCCACAATCTCTGAGACAAGGTGAGTGAGGTAATATCTTTTATTGGACCAGCTTCTGTTGGTGTGAGAGAGAAATTGATCCAATAAAAGCTATTACCTCACTCACCTTATCTCGCTAATATCCTGGGACTGACACGGCTGCAACTACATTACACACTGTCTCTAAGAGGTAACTTCTCTTTATGATGTGCCTTCCATGTCAACAGAAATGTCTTTAATAACAAATACAAAGTGCAGCTGATCTGAGACAGTGCAAACTGTTTCAAATGGGCTGATGACACTCACTTCTCTTTCTCCTACGAAGACAAAGGAACCGAGTACTTTGGACTTTGTGGGAGATCCCGACCAACGGGGTGATCATCTATCTTGCTAGAAGGTAGCGTGGTAAGAATTTTACTTTGAACCAAGACTGTAATTTTGTTAAGTCTTAGCCTATATAAAGCATTTTTCACTCTGATTTTCTTGTAACCATTTCCAACTCTATCCTTCATACCTGGACTCACTTAAAATCCTATCTCCTTTTGTTAATCAAACAACTTGTTTTACTTTTAATCAAAACCAACCCAGTGCTGTGTGTGAATTCAGGTGATAGCTAACTCCAGTTGAAGTGATAAGCTGTGCATTTTCTCTTTTTAAAGAAGCAAACAAACCCTTTTATCCCCCTGAATGGTCCAGGAAAGGGCTGGACATTACAGAGCACATGGTTTTGGGAAAATTCAGGACTGGAGATTGTTGGGGTCATCTTGCCAAGTGTAACCAAGGCTGGTGGAGGCCAGAGTGTGGCTGGGGTGTAACAAGCAGGCTGCTGGAATCAGAATGCTGAACCAGAGCTGCAAAGCACACAGACACTCAGGATACGGCATGCTTGTCTGCTGGCTATTGATGTCCGGGCTGTGAGCCACAGCAGCAGAGCATTTAAGGCACCCAGGGTTACACGGCTGATGGTGACACAACACCTCAATGACCTCGATTGCACCACAGTATGTAACATGCATCATGAGACTTATTATCAAACTGCAAGAGTTGCTAATAATAAATATGCCTGGCTGCATTGTCAACTTGCACTGGGCCTGAATCATGCATTTAGGTGGCATTGGAACAATTCACAAACAGCACAGACAAATTCAAGGGGAAACAGAGTTCTGGATCTCAACTTTATTCTGTGCGCCCATCTCTAATCTGCCTGATCAACATTAAAAATACACGTTCCTGGCTCTAAAATTCATTTGTGCCTGTATTTTTCTTGATGGGTAAATGGAAATTGCTTGTTATTTGATTTCACCAGCAATAAAAAAAAACTACAGCTCGTTAGTTTTGCCCTACCCTAGCAGTTATAGACAGTGATGAGCCAGGCTACATCTTGGCTTTGCAACTTGCACTTTGTACACACTGTCGTCCAATAAACAGTCACAAAAGTCTTGAAAACCACAGTGTGTGTGTGTATGCCTGCACATGTCACAAGCTATTTGACTCACACAATTCACCTGTAGAATATCATCTCTGAATACACATACAAACCGTACACTGCAGGTATATGTTCTATGTCCTCATTAGCACTGCATCTGCCAGGTGCCACCACCACAGAAAGAGAGGCTGGAGCTTTCAGAAACATCTTGTTTTGAATCTCAAAATAAAATCTACAGCCTTTTGGGTTACTAGTAAATTTGAAGAAATAGCCAACTGCTGAGTGAAAGATAATGCAAAATCTGAACATGTCTGTAGTATGTAATTAAGCCATGCCCCACCTTATATATATTTAAGAGGGATTGTATGTATGCGTAATACCGATTTGGACCACCTGGGTTCTGATTCTCAGTGACCCTTATGTGGAGAATTAGTAGACTGGTAGCTGAGAAACAGGTGGCCTTCAGCTGGATTGGCAGTCACATCAGACACTGTGTTTCACAGGGGCCGTGACTCTGGAAGGTGTGTCTACTATCAGGAGAAGACATTTAGCCACAACCCTCTAAGGGTGAATACCCAAAGTACAAGGTATTAGTCAAAACACAAATTTTCCACCCCTATGCAGAGTGAGGAATGGAAAGGGGAAGGCAAAGTGACGAAGATGACCTGGGGAAAGAGGCGGAGAAGAGATGAGGCAGCTAGTATGCTGTCTCTCTGGCGAGAGGTATAAAAACAGAAGTATTTGCCTAGGTGTCAGTACAGCCAGGGCCAGCCCTAGAATACAGTGGAACAGCTCCAGTGTCATCAACATTCTCTGCTGTGTCAAGCCTTTGTAAGCAAGGCAGTGTTAGGTCAAGGGTATCACAGTGGAAGATGACACTAGAGACGTGGTGTGAACTAAAGGAATTGCCCACACACAGCCTATATTGCTTGTTCCACAGTTTACTGGGTCACTGGTGTCTGTACGCTCTCCTCCAGCCATTTACAACACAGATTCCCCAGAAAGAAATGACCCTCACCTCCACTCTTTGCCCGCTCCCTGTTCTTGTTTCTTACCTTGCACAATCAAATAAACCTGGGAAGTCCTGGGGTGATGCTGTGTCTGCACTGAGCATGTATAGGACCCCTCATCATAGACGTCCACTTTCTGGATCCGGAGGCTGTATTCCAGAGGGGTTCGTTTCTCCAGTTCTACCCGAGGGTCCAGGGACCACTTGTCCTGTCCAGCAAAAATGATGCCAGAACGGTTTAACCAGGCCACTTTGGAGCTTCTGTCTTCTACATAACACCTGTTGAGGGTGAGAACAGAGATTGGGGTATCAGCTAAGACTCCACTTTGGCTCCTTCCTCTTTCCGGCATTCCATGGGATTCTGCAACATGATCCAGGCCTGCCAACAGTCTCACAGCATCAGCATCACCACCACTTATTACATCAGCCACATTACTAAAGTGCTTTATAAATATGAAATGATCACGGCACAAAGGAGATGTGAGGCGGCATGAGTTGCCTGGGCCCTGCTATCTCTTTCCTTTCGTCGGGGCTTTTCACACCCAAAGGGGCATTCTGAGGACCTCTAGGGCTTGCATCCTGGCCTCCAGCTTCCCTTTGATCCTGTCAGTGGTATAGGGCAGACGGAGCTGAAGACTGTTGAGCTCTTCTTCACGTGCCGCCCCCCCCAAAGACTGAGTATACAACAGACTCAATATTCCCAGTCCCCTTTCAGCCTGGGGGTGGTGAGAGGTCAGAACTGAGAATTGGGTTTGTTGTGCAGAGAACAGCTACTGCATCATGTGATCTACCTCCTCCATCCCCCAACTTTTGTGCCCCCAGGGTTATATTCCACCTGCTCCCTTACACCACCCTAACGGAAAAGGCTTTGTGGAAAACTAGATGTCCCCCTCATGCAGATATATATGCCATGGATGTGTGCATGTGTGCTATACCAATGATAGAGAAAGCCTGCAGGGACATCACTGTCACCCCCCATGACAATTGCTGTGTGTCCTTATAATGCCAGGTGGCAGGAGAGCAAGTGAGGGGAGGGTGGAGGGCAGGTGGGTATGGTACACAGAGGCACGACAGTATTGGCTCACCACCTGTCATGGCCCTAGTCCCAGCTGCCAATAGCAGCAGGGGTCTGCAGGAGGGAGGACGGATTGACAGCCCTTGCAGCTACATCACTTAGATTTCATTATTTTATCGATGGTAGATGAGCCATCACAGTCAAACCCAGCTTTAGCTGAGGCACTGGCTCTGTACAAATACCCATCTCAACCCTCTGACCATATGAAAGAAACAGATGGAGAGCATGTACTGATGATCAGTCTCAGCTGAGACTGAATGGGATCTAGGGACTGAACTCCCCTCTCTTTCCTCGCAGGGATCCCCTCCAGGGCAGAGCTGAGCAGTGGTGCTGTAAAAATCGTTCCAGTGGGGGTGATGAAAGCCAGTGGTCCCCAAACTTTTTGCCTTGCACCCCCCTTATCCCTGTCCATGCCCCCCCATCCCCTACAGCTGGCTCCAGGCCTGGGGGGGGGAAGCAGACAGGGGTTAGGGTGCTGAGGCTGAGACCACAGCTGGGGGTGGGAGCAGAACCCCAGGTGCGGGTCTTGTAGTCGGTACCTCAGGTGCGGGGCTAGGAACAGAGCCCTGAGTGCGGGGCTGGTGGCAGCCAGTACCCTAGGTGCGGGGCCAGGAACAGAGCCTTGGCTGCGGGTCCTGCAGCCGGGGCCCCACATGCGGATCCTGGACTGAGCTGCCACTTCAGCTTTTGAGAGGAAAAGTCCTCTTTCCAAAATCACCGGTCAACTTGCATGTTAGAGGGAGCAGGTTTATAGCTGTAAGACACTTCAACTTTCCATATATGTTGAAAATAAAGTTCTTAAAGCACAACGAATAGTGAAAGGACAGCCGAGGCCCCTCATCTAGACCCTGTATAAGTCATCTTGTAGGTTCCACTATCTCCGAATTTAACAGGAAACCTCTATATAGTGGTAGGGAATGGAGGCACTCTGATAGCTCAAGTCTGGGAGTAGAGCCCCAGGCATGGGTCCAGTAGGGGCACGGGGCCGGGACCCCGCACAAAAACTGAGAGGTGCTGTACACCCCCCACACTCCTAGTTCCCGCGACTATGGGGCTAAGACACACATGGATGAAGCAATGGGTGGACGCTTGCCCTGAAGCTACCCAGGCTGTGCCCGTTCTGTGGACATATAAAGGAGTTCAATCTCCGAGGCTGTCACACCACCACCTGTCACGGCTCCACCCCTGTCTGTGGGAATTCAAAGAGGCCAGCACTTCTCATCAGCACTATTCACACAAATGTTGTACTGAAGAGAGAAAGAGAGAGGCTGAAGATTGTTGCCGAATGATAAGACAAATATTTGACAGTAGGTTTTCAAACAGCCTCTTAGGAAGGATCAGACATTTTCCAAGTTCCTCCACTTGAACGCGGTTCATTCAGATTATGCTGAGGCGGCCGTTCACAGCTATGTGACTCCACCCATATCCAGCACTCCTCCCTAGCAAACATGCCCACAGAAGCTTTGTGAGTTGTTCTAGGGTCAGTTCCAGGCAGTAGGAATGCCATGCTGTGTGGCGATACCATGCTACTGGTTAAGCTAGGAGCTTGACTAACATTTGCCTGGAGGGTGCAGCCCAAAGACTCCAGCCTGTGTAACTGATTTCCAGCTAAGAGAGGCCAGCGAGGCTTCACTCGCCCAAGTCCGAGCTGGTTCTTCTGTTCGGATGCACGTTTGCCCTGAGGTGAGTTTTCAGCTGGAATTGTTTTTCTTTTAAAATTTGCCTCTTCACTAAGAAAGAGGGCCAGGGAGAGGAATCACTCTGGCGTCACTTGCGTTTAGCAATCTGGGCAGTGGATCAGGCAGCTTCGAAGCACGCAATGTCAATGAATGGTGCCACCTCAGACTGTAATTCTAGTAACAGGAGCAGAAAGCAACCATCTGAGGAAGGCGCTGAGACTGAGAGCTGGTAACACATCACACTATTAGTGACCCTCTGCCCATCTCTAATGCCTTTCACCCGAGGATCTCAAAATGCTGCACTCACATTCATGAAAGTCGCCTTCCTATCCAGTGGTGCAATAAATCAGTATTATTACCACAGAGAGGCTAAGGGCCAGAGTTGCCTAATTTGGTGCCTAAAGCTGCAGATGGGCACCTAATGGGATTTTCAAAAGCACCTGTGTAGGTGAATGCTGACAGTGAAGACAATGGGAGTTAGGTGCCTACGTCACTTAGGTGCTTTTGAAAATCCCACTGTTCCTAGCTGCATCTGTAGGCACCACGGGTGCGACCCACAAACTCCAGAGTTAGACACCTAAGTTCCTGTGCCTGGCACCACTGTGATTCTGAAACTCCCACTTGGCTGCTGCTTAACTGTGTAGGCACCTAAACTCATTTAGAGCCTAACTTTGCTCTGTTAAAATTCCCTGGGTGCCTAAATTTTAGATCCTGGGACATGCACACTGTTGCCTCCCTCTAGGTGTCTGGACCTCAGAACAATTCATGAACTGAAGGAAGATAGGCATTCAGCTGCCGAAATCGCGTGCAGGCCTTAATCCCATAAACATGGTCAGAGGCTTAAATAGTCACTGGGCCATGGAGTGAGAGAGAAACTGACTCTGTAGCCTGGCGACTGGGGCACCCACCCTCCAGTCGCTCTTTCATTAATTATCCACCGGGAAACAGCTTCAACAGGAGAGACTGAGGGAGCTCTACATATGAATATCCCAGAGCTCTGAGAGGTGGGAGACCCTTGTACAAATCCTTTCTCCCCCTGTGGCAGAGAGGGGGGGATTAATCCTGGGTCTCCCACATCCCAGTTGTGGGCTCTACCTACTGAGATACAAATTATGAGGTGGGCACCAGCACCACCATCGGTCATCTTGTGTGGAGCAAGGCAGGCACCTAACTCATTCCCGCAAGAACCAGTTTAGGTGCTTAAGACACCTGACTGCAGGCGGCTGGTTCCTGTTCAGGGATCGATAGCACAGACAGGTGCTCCTGCAACCGGGACATATGTACCTATCTCCTTGAGGGGGCGGGACCTACAACAAACTCTTCTAGTCGACATCTCCCATTAGCTAGCTTAGGCAGCTCCCCACCTAGCACACTGGCTTTTGTGGATTATATTTTTAGGCCCCTCTCTCCCCCCACTGTATAAGGACCCTATGCACCTAACTCAGCTTTGTGGATTACAGTGTTGTCCATGTGATTTTCTAGGTTCTTCCAAGTTTGGTTCTGTGACACTCAGCATCGCAGCACGAAAGTCCTTTTCCCAAAATCTGGCCCTAGGTGACTTCCCCAGCATCAAACTGCTGATCAGTAGCCAAGCCAGGAGTAAAACCCAAGTCTCCTAACTTCCAGGGATAAGCTTTAACCATGAGGCCATCCTTGCTTCCCTAATGCCTCTTAACTTCTTCACCAGTGTAGGATGTTCAGCCCTACCCCAATGTTTAGCTTTATCTTCCAAGGCTTGCTACCACTGGAAGGATATGTATACTGCCCTTTAATTGCCACAGCAGCCATTCCACCACAAGGTGACACCCCAGACTAGTGACAGAAGACTGAGCAGCAGTGAGGGAGGAGTGAGTATGTTCCACAAATCCATTCCAGGGGAGTACAGGCTTGGTCCCAGGTGAGCACAGAATGCACCGTGGCTTTTACCTGTCACTGAAGACAAACGTCTTCAGCCAAGCAAGGGCAGCTAGACAGCTAGGTCCAGCCATGTGTTAAGGAAGAACAGAACAAACTTGCCAGCTGCCATAAGAAATGCTGCCCCTGGGAAATTAAAATTTGTATGTCACAGCATATCCTGCACTGGTGACACCCAGGGGTCAGATCATCAGTGGAGCACAGTGGTCAAGGCAGGTCACTTGCTTGGTTCTAATAACCTTGCAGGCTCCCCTGTAATGGACAGTGCTAACAAAATTTAAGAAAAAGAGAGAGAGAGAAATGGGATGAGTAAGTGAAATGGATTTGAGCTACTCTCTCTGGTGTACCTGTTCCTCTAAAACTGTCAGAGAAAATCCATGTACCAATGTGGAAATTCCAAGTCCTGGTTCTCTCAGAACATATATCAAAGTAGGTTAGGTATCCTGGTGCATGCATACACATGCACCTATCTATCTGCTGTATAGATCATCCAGCCTTATTGAGTACACATTAATAAGGATTTATGTGACGATGCTCAGAGTGTCAGAAGTGTTAATTCAATACTAATAGAATATTAACTGGCATATTAACTAATATTTGAACAGCAATTGCTGTGTGGTATCCATTAGATATTAAACCACTGTTAATGTCTGTTAATCAATGGGCATTATCACAATTACAATGGAAGGTTTCTGATTAGATTTATTAAAAACATTAATGTCCCCTTCATTTAACACATACTGACTGTGATGCTATGCCCCATATTCTTCACAGAAATATTGTGAAAATATGACTATGGCATAACTAAGATATATTTTATGCAGGTTGGGTCATGTAAAGTATCATTGGAAAGGTTATGATTTGCTGAATGTGATTATCGAATTTGTATTCATGTATCATTTCTGTATCTGAAGTTAGGAATATTGACTATGTAACAATTACAGCTGTATGTGTACTTGGGGGAACGCCCACGACACAGTAGGCAATCAGCCTCAATGGGCCATTTAAGAAGGACAATAGAACTTTATCTCCCACTTTCCTGAGAAGCTTCCTTTGATGTTGCTTTCACACTGCAGGATCATGTGATGATGTCACCTGGTATGGAGTACCACCTTGGACAAGGCTGGTATTTTTCCACTGGAAACAAAGGATTCCCGCTGTATGTAAATCCTACTTAAGGCTGGGAAGTGAGTCAATCAGGGCTCTTCTCCATTGCCTCCCCGCCCAAGAAGGAAGACTGCTGAAAGCATCTGAAGCAACAAAGGGGCGGGGGGGCAAAGAGCTGTGCATATCTCCCTCCACATTGAGGGAGGGGGCGATTTTTATGAGCTTAAGCTATGTAGATCTCTATACAGTGCAAAACAATATAATTTTGCATTTACACTCGAGAGGGTGTGTGCTCAGGAGAGCTGGGCATTCCCCTAGCTGAGCCCTCCCACACAGAGCCGATCACAGACTATGTGTGATTCTACAGCTAGGTGTGTCCCTACCTGTGCATGTGCTGGACAGGGGCTTGAGAGCCTGACACTCCAGCTCAGAGTTGGGGGGACCAGGCTGGTGGGACAGGCAGGCTCAGTGGGACCCCAGCACAACCGGTGACATCCTAGAAAGGGGTGGGGGGGAGTCCAACCCGTCACACTGATTATTTGCAATACATCCTTTTTGGTTTTTCTTTCCCAAAATGTTCTTGGTTGGGCAGCCTTGGAAAATGAATCCTCTACACAACCCCAGAGCACATGTCAATAATGACCTGAAGCTAGCCACGGGGCTGTAAAGTTGGGCTGCAACTGGCCCATTCAATCCTTGGCCACTGCTCATGCTGTCAATCAGTACTGATGGCAGTTCCTTGGAAACTGTTTCTTCCCCATCATCATGTAGGCAATCACAGAGCCATTAGATGGCAACGACTTTTGTTTACTACCAACCTTAAATCAAATTTAAACCAAAGACCTAGAAGAGAATGTCTCTATATCCTACAACCAATCATCCTAAGCCACCTAGACCACGTACAAGCAAATTCACTGGAGGCTGGCAGGCATATAATAAGATACTTAGCTATTGGATCAATTTTTAACCTGCCACAGATGTAATTTCAGTACTTACATGGTATTTAATATCCATGCAGTAACTAGCCTAGAGATTAGAGAAAAGGAGCAGGAGTTAGAACTTTACAGGTTACACAGATTGTCCTTTCTCCTCTCCGTGCCTCAGTTTCCCATTTGTAAAATGAGGAGAATGACTTCGTAGGAAGTGGCAATATATTCATAAGTGTTTGTAAAGTGCTTTGAGACCTTCAGTTAGGACTGTCGTCCATACAGTAAGTGCAGAATGTTATCATCTAAGTTAAACGCCTGCAGTAAGGGTATTTTAGGGAAACTATATTGAATGTGCGTGCCACTGTATGTGGTAAACACAGTGTATTTCTAAAGCTAGCTCTTGCTCACACTCATCTAACACAGAAGGCCTGAACGCCGCCCACCTCCCTGTTTCAAGAGGATGATGTGCTCATTAGTTATTTACTTCAGATATTTATCTGCACTGTCTGTACCAGTTCCATAATATGGTGCTCATTAGGAAAGCAAAATTTGTAATTAACAGTCATGAGATTAAGGTTCCCACATTTCAGGATCTGTTGCTCGGGGGGGGGGGGGAGTGTCACAATGTCCTATCATGACACTGTTACTGAATCCCCAGGTGATGAAGTCACATCACCACGCCAGTATGCTCCAGCCCATATCACATGGCCATCCCAGCATAACCCAGCCAAGTGCTCAAGAGGGCAGCACAAGAACCCGAATAAACTGAACAAAATAGACAACAGCATGCCCCTGTCCGAAACAATTCATGAGTTCACCATGTCTCTGCCTGAATTACATCATTCTTGTGAGTAGTGATCTACTACTCACAAGAATGATGTGGGACAGTCCCTTGAAAATCTAGATTGTTCCTCCAAATGAGAGCTGCTTTTCAATCCTATGTCAGTTTATTTCTCACCTTGCTTCCTGTCTGAGCACTTTCATTTCTGGGGATCCCCAGTTTCCTGTCTGAGCACTTTCATTTCTGGGGATCCCCACAAAACTGAGTCTTTTGTTTCCTTCTGTGGCTCCCTGGTGCTCACCCATTTCTATTTCATCTTATTACTTCTGGTTTTCAGCACCAGCAAGGCAAGTGGGGGTGGGGTATAATTTTTACAGCACGCAGAGGAGAGAGAGTGTTTGAGAACCCCTGTATCACAAATCCCAGCTGGATTTGTAATTAATTCTGTGGCAGCAGCAGCTCCTGCTGCTGCTCTTCCTCCCTCCACCACTCATCTATGTAATTAACAGACAATGGGCAAACCAGAGGTGATTTTGCAAGCCCCCCTCAATCAGAGTTTCATTTAAACCCAGCATAAGGGTGGGGTTCAGATTGGGCTCCCATTTTATCTGAACCTCTCAATGTTTGAGGCATTCCAGTCTGGGCCTTCCTCTAATTATGAAAGGATATGTAGGCCTTAAAAGATCTCACAAGGGGCTGTGACGCTGCTGTGGCCTCACACTGGCAGACACAGCCCCCTCTCCCGCTGAACAGAGCATAAGGGTCTGATCAGAAGCTGATGGATCCCTGGGGTCTAGCTATGAATCACTGGGAGTCTCCTCAGATGGTGAATTATAATCACATAGGTTGCATTCCCTTCCCCCAACCCTTCTCTTTCTCCTCACTCCAGCCCTATCATTGTTCCTCAGCATTTCTCCACTCTGCCTCTCTTCCCGTAGAGAGGACTGCATGCAGCGTATTCATTTCCCAGCATGTTGTTGAAACATTTGTACCAGTTTACGTTGTTTCTGTCGCTCCCACAGCTCTTGTCCCCAGATCCCCTTCCCCACCCTCCTGCAAACAGACGGGCGCGCTGTCGAGAAGGGTTATTTGGATGGAAACCAGTGACAGGCTATCAAGACCCAATTCATCATCAGCCACAGTGAGAACAGCAGTAAAGTGCTCTCCTCCCATTTCCTGGAAGATGGCCATAGCTAGAGCTGGGAAGCTGGGCAGGGTGGGGCAGGGCTCTGAGGTGGCACCGAGCATTCTCTCTCTCAGGGGCTTGGCTGGCTGGTTCTTGCTCACATGTGCAGGGTCTAACCGATCGCCCTATGTGGAGACAGGAGGAATTTCCCCCTAAGCCAGATTGGTAGGGACCTTGCCGGGGTGGGGGCGGGGGAATTCACCTTCCTCTGCAGCATGTGGGTGCAGGTCACTTGCTAAGATTATCTGGATATATCTCACTTAATGATTTGCCTGTGGGGGGCTTGAACATTGGTGCACCTCAGTCCCTCCAATTCTCTGCCCGTGGCACATAATAGTCTAGTCTCCTGTGGGCTGTAACGCTTGGGTCTCATTGTTGCGGGGGGAGGGCAGGGGGGTGGTGTTGGTGGCCTGTGATATACAGGAGGTCAGATGACAAGATCTGGGCGTTCCCTTTTGGCCTTAAACTATATGACTGTGGGAGGGGCAAGGTGGAGCCATTTTGGGGACTGTATCTGTGAGTGCTTCCTCTCCTGTATGTGAACAGTGAGGCTAAGCAATTGTGGCTTTGGACTACAAAGAGGGTGGCTGAAGCAGTTTTTTCTACTGCCTATAGGGGCCACTATTCAGCATAAATTTATAGGGTTTTTTGAAGAGGGAAGAGGGTACATGTCCCACAACAATGGAGAATAAGAAAGAAGTCTTTGCAGGTGGCTGGCTGGTGGCTGAGTTTCTGTTGAAATGATTATTTGATGCTGCTGGGATTTTACTGTATGATCAGTGATGTGATAGGATGCCTAGAGCCTTGAATAAGGTCCTTTCATTATTTTAAATCTAAATAAATAAAATAAATGAGCCAAAATCCTGCAGTTCTTACACTGGCAAAACTCTCACTGACTTCAAATGGGACCTGTCTGTTTTAAATGAAATACACTGTGTTGGTTTACCGTGCAACCACATGTCTTGCTTCAGTTATAAGAAAAATTCTTGTGGCCTTAGCTGACATTTTCCATCCACTGATCTCAAAGGGCTTTGTAGAGATAGGGCAGTGTCACTCCTATGTCCCATGTTCCCCTTTACCCCATTAACCCTTTGATTACCCCATTATAACACTACCTCTGTGGAACACGACAAAACTCAGCTCCCTGCAGAAAATAAATAGGTGCAGAAGGTAAAATTAAAGATTTTAAATCCAGCCTACTGCATTCTTATCAGAAATGCCATCTGCCTTCTTTGGACAGCATCAAAGCCTGCCGTGGCTGAAATGTCCACACAAAGCTTGCTTTCTCATAAGAGCCGTGCTACTGCAAGCAGTGAGGAGCTTTCTGTAATCATGTGCATCTGCAGGATTTAGCTAACAACTTCCCCTGCTGCCCTCTACTTCAAGAGTAACATGACAAGACAGAAAAGAAAATGGAATCAAATGCTACTTATTCAATGCAAAACAACACCGACTCCTGGTCACGTGCACCAAATGGGCCAGATAAATTCTCCAGTCTGTTGCGAAGTGTGATCCTGAACGGAGAATGTGGTTGTTAGATACAATGGTCCGGGAGGCCCTGTGAAGAAAACCCCAGAGCACATCACACTAAGTTTGTTTTGTCTTGTCTTCCCGTTCTGCTCAGCCCTTCCCTGCCTGGTAAGCATTAGGGTGACCAGATGTCCTGATTTTATAGGGACAGTCCTGATATTTGAGGGTTTTTTTCTTATATAGGCACCTATTATCCCCCCCCCACCTCGACTTTTCACATTTGCTATCTGGTCACCCCAGTAAGCATGGACTCAACTACAGCAACAGTTAACTGGGAACAGTGGCAAGAATGAACCAGCTTAGTTTGCATTCATCCTTGGTTTTTATTCCATTATACACTCATGTAGAGAGAGCTGTGAACATGCTGCATAACATTCTAGTCCTAACCTCTCCCAGCAGAAGGTGCTGTAGGAAACGCTCAGGCTGTAGCAGGTTGGCTGTAGGAAACTCAGAGCTACTCCAGCCTCAGTCTCTGCCAGGAGGAGTCACTGTAAGGAACGGGGTAAGAGTGCTGGTGCAAAGTGCTGGTGCAACTCCAGTCCCAGTCCCTCCCAGCAGGAGGTAAGTGTCAAAGAGATTAATGCAGAGTTGCTGGCTATGGGCAATTTGCAGTTACTGTAATCCCAGACTTGCCCAGCAGCAGGTGCTGCATGCAGTTGAAGTTGAATACACCTTCATTAAGACACAGCCTTTTTAAAGGGCTGAGTATTCTATCACTGACACTGTCATTAACTGTCCTCAAGGCCTTGAATCAGCAAAGCACTTAAGCATGTGCTTAATTTACACTCTCAGCAAGTCATGAGTCTCATGATAATTATGGTTTTCCTTGAAGCCCCAGCTCCTGGCCTCAAGTGGATATGTGATGATTTCAGCCTTCATTCTTAAAGAAAAAGTAAGATTCCAGCTCTCATGGCTGTTGAGAAAGCTTTAAAATGTGACCTCAGTGACCCCGGAAGACTCAAAAAGCAGAAAGAAAATAAAAAGAACAACCAGTCTATTATTTTTATATAATCTCATGATTTTAAAAACTATCTCATGATTTTTGAGCATTTGGGGTTGGCAAGGCTGAGCGAACGTGGCGGCCAGTGTTGTGAGGTCCTTATTCTAGGAACCAACCAGTAGCCTGGCACATGTGATACACACTGATAGTAACATGCCGGGGAATTCCGTTCCCCAGCCAGAAGTCAGTGCTCTGCAAAACGTCACCCCAGTGCCTCTCACTGACAGAGCCAGGCCTGGTCTACACACAGAATTTGTACCAGTATAACTATTTTGGTTAGGGGTGTGATTTCTTTACCAAAGAATAATTACACCAGCCCAACCCCTAGTGTAGATGCAGTTATATCAACATGAAGATACAGATTATTACCCCTCCTGTATGAGAATTACTATCCCGGTATGACCGCCTTTATACCAATATAACTGGGCCTGCACTAAGGGTTGTACTGCTTTCACCATACTGGTATAGTTAAAGTGGTACAACTTTTGTGTGTAGATCAGATTTCAGACCAGGACATATCTGAGTGACCTTGGATGTGCATAGGCAGGATCTCTTCCCCTAACCCCACCAGATAGGGGAAAGGCAGTGAGAACCCATCAGCCTCCTCACAGCAGACACCCCATTCAGGGAACAGAGCATCAGTTCTGCTTTCCTTTAGATGCAGCATGTTCCCCTGCTGCCACAGCCTGAGTCACTATCTCTGTGGCTCCACAGGATGGACTGCTGCTACCTTGCATAATCTCAACCTGGCTGTTGTTTACAGAGCTGCCAAGCACCTCGATAGCTTGAGTCAGGATCTTGCTCACAGAACAGGCAGGCAGCAGGAATGATGAGCTCTCTGTGGAAGCAGACTATCAATTCCTTTCTCTCTTTTGGGTCAGTTGCGAACTCATCAATTTCCCTTTTCAGTCCAGCCAGAAAACTGGCTCTGATTTTGATCCAGAACGATTGGAGGATGCTAATCAGCTATCAGTGACAGAGACTTAATTAAGTGCCCAACCAAGAACACACTCTTCACTCAACCTGCCTGCAGTTTCCCTCCGGTATAGCGAGTGCCGCTACTCTTTCAGAAGGGGAAGCCCTGGCCTGGAATAGCAGTGGAGCAGCGGGTCAGAAATGAGATGTGTCAGGAGCTGTGTCAGGAGCCCAGGATGGGAATAGCAGGGGGTGCTGCAGGATGGGAGTGAGATGCATTAGTACATCACTTGATTGCACTTTCTCAGAACGATGGGCCCCTTCACCTATATCTTTAATGAGGATAAAAGTGGACATTTTTAAAAGCCCATAAGTCCCTTAGGAGCCTAAGTCCCATTGAAAGGCAACGGTACTTAGAATCTGAGCAAAAAGAGTCTGAAAGCATTTGAGGCCACCAGACTGCTGCTAAAGAATGTCAGAGTTTAATTTTTGTCCAGGAGAAGCACTGATACAGGGACAGGAGCCCTAGAACAACCTCAGACAGACAGGCAGAAAGACGGATTGCTGCACCTTCCTTATTACTCCTCCTTTCTCCTATTCTTTAGTACAGGAGGCACCTGCTTAATTTTCCAAAGTCGAGGAATTTGTCACATTATCATAATCAGAGAGCACCAGGAGGTTGCCACGCGGAATGCTTCCAAACTTTTCATCCAGACTTTTTTAAAGAAGAAATGCATTTCTGGTACATCGCCTCCTCTTATGGCAAGGGGAGAGGAAGAGTGATCAGTTTGACTGGAAGGCCCATGTGACTGCTCTGTGTCTGGTAATTATCCAGCCCACAGAGGCAATCTGAAGTGTTCCACGCTGTATCAGAGCATTACAGCATCTGGAGCTGCTATACCCAGATAAAAAGAAGAAAGACAATCAGGCAGATGGGGAAAGACAGTGCTACATCACAGAAGGGAGGGGGGATGATCGGCAAGAGCTGGCGAGAAGCATCAAGGCAGACAGTGCAGCTCCTGGAGAAATAAAGCCACAGATTAAGTAATGCAAAGGAGAATGCTGAACGAGGCAGAGTGAGAAGGAAAGAAACAGAGTGAGGGTGAGACAGAGGCAGGACGAGAGCGAGACAGAGAATGAAAACGAGAGAGTGGGAGATGAAAAAGGGAACTTCAAAGTTCTCTACCCTTCCCGCTGCCCACCGAAAATGAAGCTGGAGGGATCCAATCAAGGAGGATGTCAGCAGGGCAAGGGACAGAATCAGACATTAACTAATTGAGGATGGAATAAATAGTCACAGCATTGAAACCCCAGTGCTTTCCCACAGTGGTTTGCAAAGGGAAAGGGAAACTCAGGCTAACATATACATAATTAAAGCTGGTGCTTTGGGGTGTTACTTGATTTGCTCTATATGTAGGGAAGAGAAGGGGGTTCAGGAAGGAATTCACTCTCACACATATAGGTGCAGCATTGCACAATAGCCCAAGTAAATTATATGGTGGTTCCACCTTCCTCTGAAACATCACTTACTGACACCAGAGGCAGGATACTGAACCGTTTTGCCATATGGTATTCTTATCCAATCTATGCCCTTATACGCAGCATGGTTCTGCCTGGCATGGGCTGTGTGCCCAGTGTGTTGGCAATGGGTTTCACTGAATCAGCAAGACCTGAGGATCAAGTTGCAGGAAGTCACATGTAAGCTCTGTGGGCTGAGAAAGGGGCAGATTAATGGAAATGTGCAGGAAAATTAAGAGACTCAACAAATGAAGAATCTTCATTATCAAAGGCAGAGGGTGTAGTTTTTTTTTAAGAGGCTGACAACTGACACTAGCTGGCAGTGGACTGGCAAGTGCAGAATGGTATGTAGTCCCTCTGTGTGGACCTGTGTTTTATAAAAGTGTTTGGAGGAACCAAATCCCTGGATCCAAACACCACAAGCTCAGGATTAGCAAATCTGAATAGAAACAGCAGTTGCCACCCTGGATCCAGTAGAATCCAGTATCCTGCATCCAACTGTGATCAGTGCCAGATACTGCACAGAACAGTATAAGAACCTCCCAAATGGACAATTATAGAATAACCTGCCCATAGGAGATGTTTCTTTATCTTCATCATCTAGATGATCTAATGGTTCCTTCTGGCCTTAAAATCAATTAATCTAGCCCCAGCAGTTAGTAGTTGATTTATCCTCTGAACTGTGAGGATTTACATTCCTCATAAGTGTTATTCTATCTAATGGAACAGTGGAGGTACTTATTATCCACATAAATATCTCATGTTTTTTAAAAATCCTTTTAAGCTCTTGGTCTCGGTGAAATCTTGTGGCAGTGAGTTCCACGGGTTAATTATGAGTTATGTGCAAACTTATAAAGTGTAAAATAACAGTTTAAAATATCTTGCCACCCAGTGAAAGATGTGCTCTCATTTTGGAATTATGAGAAAGGGTTTCTTCAGAATTCTTGGATATACACCATTCAATTCTTGTGGGAGTCATTTCTATTTTGGAGACTGTAGCTAACTCACACTCTAGCTGGTACCTTCTGCTCTGGTAGGAAAGTGAAAGAGAAATCTCAAACCTGGAGAACCAGTCCACTCCCCTAGAAAAGATAGGGAGGGGCACCAAGGAGAATGAAAACCCTATTCTGTGCCCTTTGGGCGGCATCTGAAAAGGTGAAAGGGCACTGCTGGATCCTCCTTTGAAACCAACAGTGTGCACAGTGCACTGAATGAAGCCCCCTGTACCTCACCATTACCATTCTCCCTTCAAAATATATCCATCTAGCCACTGATTGATTTGTATTCACTGGCCTGCAGGCAAGATCTGAGGGGCGGGTCTTGGATATGCATGGGAAGTGGGCCCCATCCCAACTGGATATACTTGTTTACTGCGTCCCAACCAGGGACAGGTATCTCCCCGATGTGCTAGCAACCTTATGTTATTATATACCATTGCCCTTTATTCTTTACATTTCCCACTGTTGCATTGGCAAGGGCGGGAATGAGTGCAGAGATTATGCCCTGGTGAAAACGTGATCTTCTTGTCCACACCAGAGCGCCCATCATCGCTACCAAGTGGTTGAGCTGCACTGGTGGGAGCAACAGCGGGAAGTTTAAAGGAAAATGTCGAGTGCAGGCATAGCCTTTGAGGAGCTAAAGCCTCCCTATCTCCCTCCATCTCTCTCACGCTTGAAAGCGGAGAACTGCTTCTGAGGGACACACACACACTCATTTCCACATCTAAGGCTAGTCCTGAAATACCATCCTCAAGCGACACTCTCAGAGAAGAGACCAAGAGGCAGATTCACTTTCAGCAGTTCTGCTTCTTTTTTATTCCACCCATAATGATTGCCACAGAATATCTAGCACACCTGGCATGAGACATTCCATTCAGGGTGCCTTGTTGCCAGAGAGATATGGGCAAATTGGAGGGAGTTCAGAGCCAAGTGACAAAAAATCATCAAGGGGCTGGAGGGGGATCAGCACATAAGGAAAGCTTACAAATATTAAATATGTATAACTTGGCTGAGAAAGGACTTAGAGGGGACATGCTACAAAGTCTACAGAGTCTACAAATATTTGAAGGCTGCAAACAGCAAGTAGGGAGAGGAATTATTTAGTGCGATACACAGGTGTAACTAGGAGTAATAGGATGACATTAAGAAAGCAAAAAGATAGGTTAAACCTAGGAAAGAACTCCTTGACAGAGAGAGGTATTAAACTGTGGGCCAGTATCCCAAGGGCAGTCAGGGAAGCCTTATTGCTTCAGATATTTAAAACTAAATTGGACAAAGCATGAGAAAATGAGTCCATTCCTTAGGGTATAATCTTACACTGGCTGTGGGGAAGATGGAGTGGCTGAGCTAATATTATTGCTATTATTTATTTGAGTGTGCCCGGGAGCTTACAAAGGAGACACAGTCCCTGTCCTGAGTTGCTTGCAGCCTAAATGAGAAATGATTTGCTATTTCTAATTACTATGGTCATAGGACCAAATTTTCCAAGGAGCTCAGGCCTAGATTATCAAGAGTTCAGCACCGACAATCGGGGAGAGATTTTCAAAAGAGCTCAGCTCCCATTCAGGCACCTGAGTAAGAACTACATTTTCAAAAGGACCCAGAGCAGAGCAACTCCCAGTGAATGGCCAGATTTTCAAGAGAACGCAGCATTCAACATGATGGTCTCTCTTGCAAATCTGGCCACTTATTGCCTAAAAGAGAGCTGAGCACTTTTGAAAATCTGGCCTATAATTCCCAGAACAATCACTCCCTACTCAAAAACTAAGTGCTGTAAATTTGAGGGGATATGCTGTAATTTTCATACATACCAAAGAGGTTGATTCCCAGCTTTGTGTGGAAAGCACAACTCAACCTTAACCATGAAGCCACAACCAGTCCCTCCATAATAACTAGGAAATGTTAAATTTCACTTTTTTCTTTTCTTTTCTCTCCCAGTGCCACTTTTATTCACCACGAGGCTTTGGAAAGAAGCATATGAAAAGGACTCGAGAGGGGGAAGGTAGAGAAGAGAGAATGCTGGGAGTGAGGACTCGTGGGAGCTTTGATTTGAGCTCACCTTCATCCCTGCACCCACAATGTGTTTTCCAAAGGAGGCTATATGGTTATAAATAAGTAAACAGAAGAGAAAAAAGAAATGGCAGGATGTATTTGATGGAGTTTCTGCTGTTGATATGAAAGTTAGGAGTGGATTTATAAGTAATGTTCGGGGGTAGGGGGAAACAGGCAGATAATTTACTACCTGAGTGGGAAGAGCCTGAAGCACCTATTCATATTGCCTCCCACTAACAATAACCCTTTGTGCTACAGTAGCATCTTTCACCTGAGGTTCTCACAGGCCTTGATTCAACAAGGTCCTTAAGCACATGCCTAACTTCAGGCACCATTCATGACATTGGGATGACTACCACTGGGCTGAAGTATCCTGCAGAACCAGAGCCTTTATGCCTTGCAAAGGAAGAGAGTCGTTAACACCAATTTAGAGATAAGGAGACTCAGGTGCACAGCGGGGAAATGACATGTGCATGGTCACTCAGGGAATCCATCACAGATTCCTGAGCCTTTCACCCTGCTATGGAAACAAGAGTCACGTGGTGGCCTAGCATCCAGGCGTTTCGGTCTCCCTGATACTCTCACAACCTCCCTCATGAATCATAGAATCTCAGGGTTGGAAGGGACCTCAGGAGGTCATCTAGTCCAACCCCCTGCTCAAAGCAGGACCCATCCCCAATTTTTGCCCCAAATCCCAAATGGCCCACTCAAGGATTGAGCTCACAACCCTGGGTTTAGCAGGCCAATGCTCAAACCACTGAGCTATCCCTCCCCCCCAATGAGCCTGTTTACTGGCAAGAGAAGTGATTCATTTGAACCTGCTGCTATTTTTGCCAGCAGGACCTGGATGTTAGTTCAGATAACACCGGCTTGCGACCTGTGGCACAACTCTCCTGCCTAGATTGCCAGGGTGAGCCCTCTGGAGATGAGGCAGGAGAGATAGGCAGCTCTGTTATTTAAGGGCTCTGGGAGTGTCGGAATGTCACTGCTTTTCAATAGGGTCATGGTGACAAGATGCCCGCCAGTCAGAGTCAGATTAAAACACGGACATAGGAAGTAAGGCATGGAAATAGCCATATTCTACAAGACCTTTCTATAGTTACCAAGGTCTCTATCACTTTGAAACTAGGATACTGCAGTGCACCTGCATGGGGTGACACTAGACTTTAAGACATTCAGAACCCGAAGAAGGTGCCAAATGTGGCCACCCATTTATTAAGCAGAGTTGTTTGCTGTGATCACATGACACCTCTTGATCTAAAATAGCACTTATTCATCTACCTTCAGAGCACACTGCAAAGCTCAGCTATTTTCCTGGGCTTTGGGTGAGGTCTATAGGTTGGCTGAGATCTCTGGCGAAGAGCAGAATACTTTGTCACAGTTACAGGGCTGATTGTACCCCTTTCTTGGTCCAGCTGAGTGCACATGCCTCAGGCTGCATGCCTTTACCCCTCTCAGGGTGGAATCCTGGGGTTCTCCTGCTATTAGACCAGGTCCTAGGCTTCAGAATCCTGTGGAGCAACTATTTTACCCAGCAAGTCTGACTGGGTTTGGGCACCTGTGGTTCTTCCCTTCCGGAGTTGTGACCAGCGGTCAATAAAGTGACTCAAACAGCTTTCTCAAACCTAAATATGGCTTAATCTTAACAGCAGAACCAAAGCACAACAGAAAGAACAAAAGGTCACACGTCTATTTTACTTAAGCCCTATCACCCTATGCCTTGGAAGGCCTATCTTCTCTAGTGCCTCCGGCTGGGTCTATATTTGCCCTGTGAATAGCTCCCAAACAGTTGCCTGCCTCTGGACAGAGTGGGACGTTGTAACTGCTTATAGTCCTTTCCATCCGAGGGTTCCCAGCACTGGCAAAACAAGCTGTGTATTTTGGCTGGAGCTGAGGAAGTAGGATTTTCCCAAGTAATAACTCAGGTATTGTCTCTTAATCCCTCTTGAAGTGTTTACCTAGAGGTGTCTTATCTGGAGCCACTGTCTTGTCTACCTGCTTGTTTTTTCCAACAGCTTGCTATTGAACTAAAGCAATATACTCATACAGTAGCCTCTCCAATACACAGGTCACAATATAGTATTCACAAATAATTACAGAGCTGCTGCATGTCCTTCGCACATAGTCCTTTTCTACTTGGGTGTCCAGCTGGCTTTTTACTTTGTGACCGGGTTGGGACTGCTTTAGGCTGGGTTTCTACTTTAATTCCTTGATAGGGTTGCATGTTTTAAATGACTTTCAAGCACCCATTGCTGTATCGAGAGGGACTAGGCTGCAGCCTCAGCAGGGGTAAATCACTAGGGTCCACAATGCTCTACAGAAGTGACGTAGATGTAAATCTGTAGCAACGTAGATTTACACCAGCTGAACGTCTAGCTCTCTGTTTGTACAAGTCTCTAAATAAACTAAGTAAATGAAACACTGCATTCTGCTCAGTTAGAAATAGCTACAGCTGGCAGAAGGTTTCAGATCAAAAGAATATTTTAAAGAGTGGGATTGTGTTGCAATCAAACGAGTAACAACACTGAGAATTTGGAGTTACTTTTGGACAGAGGTGGATTCTCATCAACCACACAGGAGAGAAGAGATCACCCCTAGACAATGAAAATAAACATATCCTCAGGGTCTTTACAGCATATTACACCTACACAAGACCCCATGTGCTAGGTGGCAGACCTAAATCTACTGCCAGGCCTCTGGGTTTGTAGCACTCTAGTGCAGTAGATTGGGGTAGATGAGTTTCCTTATTTACTATCATCATTACTAGAGCCGGTATTTACTGGGGCCTCTAAGCGGCAGCAGTGCAAGCCCCAATATAAACTGGTGCAGTGCATCTGCATTGTGGGTTTGCACTGGTGTAGCTGCACTGGTGCAGTTACACTAGCACCCAGATTCAGGATTGGGTCTCCACTGTGCGAAACACTATACAAAAACATAGTGTGCTGCAGAATTTTGTTTTGAAAACACGTATCTGCACTGTAGAAGATGTCACGGGTAACACTGGAGGTTTTGATAGCTGGGTACGGGACGTAGGGCATTTGGGACCTAAGAAGGTGTAGAAAGTGGTTTGGGATTTGGGAGATAAGCAAAAAAGCTGGATGTTTCTAGTAAAAGGCTCGGTAGTGAAATAATTAACAATATTGACATTTAAACATTTAGTTATCATCCCATTAAGATGAATGGTGTAGTTTGCACTTCTCAGAACTATTGTTGCAGGCTGTCGGCTGACTCGGGCAGACATCACTGCATTGGAAACATTTCTCAGTTCTAGTGTTTTTCTGTGCAACCAGGAGAGCTAGAAACTTGGTTCTCAACTGAAAGCTTGGATTCTGGAGCACAATTCTGCAGAAAGGGGAGGATTCTGCAGTTACCAGTTCTAATTCTACTGCTGAAGAATCACAAAATACATGGGGTCCTGTTCCTTCTGCACACTCATAGCACACACATATACAGCCTGGGCCAATTTCTGCTGCAGATACGTACCCGCAGATTGCTCATAATGAAGCACTGCGAAGCACATATGTAGAGCCCTGAGTGGAAACTGGGCTGGTCAAAGAAAAATGCTGCGTGTAAAGTGGTTGGATGAAGGTGGTTTCTGCAATATAGAGTATAGGCTGAGGATCGGCAGCAGGCCTGACCAGAATGAAAGCCCCGCTGAATGGAGGGCATGAGACATCAGCAGGAAGCCATTCTCTCACAAAAATATTGGGGGTGGGAAATGTACTGCAAAAAGAAGTGTGCAAAACCAAACCAAACCTTCCTGAGCATCTGGGGGAAAATCCTCCCTCTTCCACACTGAGCAGATGTCACATACCATGTGGAGGACAGCAGTCATGGTGGCTTATACAGAGAGCACTATGGCATTTCCATAAGGGAAGCCAAAGCAAAACTGATGGGCAATAAGCACTGAGTGAGAAAGGGCCAAGGATGACACAGCTCACCCCTAGGGCTGATATCTCTGTCCCCACCCGAGAAGAGGTCTGTGAGAAGAAGCCAGTAAGTTCCCTGGGCTTGTTTATTGCTGTGAGCTATTGAGAACCAGAGCAAAGAGATTCTTCTGGTGTTCGCAGCGTCTATGCTTGCAGCAGAAAAGGAAACTTGTGACCCGCCTGCCTTCTTCAGCAACAAGGGGGCAGCCTGAAACTTTAGCTCAGTTGATGAATGTTACATAATTTCACACCTGATTTCCCCACTGCCTTGCACCTTGGGTTGTTATCTACAACTGTCCAAAGTGAGTGCAACAATTTCTTGGTGTGAGCAAGAATTCCAATTTAGTCACATTTAACCCTCACTTTGCACAGGTGCAAATGATGACGTGGCTCAAGGCAGTGGAAAATCAGTTTCTCTGACTGCTTATCTCAAAGTTAAATTCTCTTTCTCTCCTCTCTCTTTCTCTGGCAGGGTGATGAGATTTGTTGCTTTTGTTGCTGTTTTTCTCGAGGGCAAATATAACCACCGAACTAGAACCGCACCCCTAAGGAACTGGAGAGCCTGTAACCCTTGCTGGTGTTGGACAGAGATGGGCCTGAACTGAAACCTAGATCAAAACACTCTTGAATCTTGGGAGAGTTGGAATTCTGTACCCAGAACCAGTTTTTGTGTCTAGAGCCCATCTCTGCCTTCAGGTCTGGTGAAAGTTCTGCTGCAATTCCCAAACTGGGAAAGGAGAGCAAAACCCAGTCAACTGACCTCCCTCATTTGCAGATGTGGGGAAGCCTCAGGATGAATTGTTTGTTGTACTGGGCTGTTATTGGAGGCTCTCAGGGACTGCTAAATGTAAGTGTCCAATCGGCAGATGCTTGGAAAGACAAGTGAGGTTAACCAAGCTGCACACATTACTCCCAGCAGTGCTGTATATAACTATGATAAACCGCAACCTGTGCCTCTTTGCAATAAGTATCCATCCGGAGGTGAAGCATGAGGTCACAGTGGCCGCACCTTTCCTCTCCCCACCTGATGGATTATTTGTAATAAACTGTGTCCATTTCATCTTTCTGAATTTAAACCCAGTCTGTTGGGATTCAGGGAAGATAAAGATTTCAGTCACCTTTTTGAAGAGCCTTCTCGAGAACTAAAAGCCCCTGTTGGCATAAAAGCAGGGAAGTAATGGGCTCTCACAGTCCCTGACAGTAGTTTAACACCACAGGAGCTCCGAGTCCTTTTATCGCTCTTCTTTATTTAACTGAAGTCATTAAAATAAACTGATTTCCCAGCCAATTAATTATCAAATATCTGTAACAGCTTTTAAGCCCTGCTATTGCTCAGTCTCAGAGGCCCCCACCGGCCATGTTAAGCTGCTGGCTCCTTACCTCAGCAACTGCCTTTCCCAGGAGCTTCCTCCCAGGTACGGGGGGTGAAAGCACAAAACCAGAAGGGAGTCTGGGAAGGGTCCGGAGGAATGGGGGAGTTGCTTGCTCAGCCTGGCCACAAATGTGTACAGCCAACCTAGGCAGAGACACTAGTAAATGCCTGCCCAACGGTGGATACCTGATACCTCCAGCTTGATCCAGCCTCACTTATCTGTTATTACCTTCCTGCTCACAGCCTTGGACACCTACCGTCACCAGCCCAGCCCATCCACAGATTCCAAGTACATCCTGCCATAGGCACCTAATACTGTCAACCTGGCCCAGTCATGGATACATTCACTTAGCATCAACAGCTTAGTCTTGTCAGAGATACAAGGTGCTGACATCCCAAGACAGTCACAGAAACCTGGTGCCACCAGCCCAACCAATGAAACCCACAACCAGCCCCAAAGCCAGGCACTCATGGAAAACCAATATATATATATATATATATATATATATATATATATATATATATATATATATATATAAGCTAGAAGCCAGCACTTGCTACTACCACATTACCAATGCTGCCGTCATTTATTTTATAAGCAATAAACCTCGCTTGCTCGTTGTTTCAATTAGGAGTTTTCAAATGAGATTGGAGATAATGCATCCCATAATTTTTCACCCCTCTCCTTTCCAGAGACTCAAGCAGAACCATTTCCAGGCCAAAATGAGGCCTCTCATGATTGATGAGTCTGATAAAGTGGCTTTATTGTGATATAAATAGCTTTAAAAATGTACTGCATAGTCAATATCAGTGCTTGATGGCCTCATACAAGCAAGGTCCTTGTCTTAAGTAGCATTAACACTTTACGAGTTATGCTTCAGAAAAGTTTGCTGTAGGATTTGGGTATTGATTTGGGAAACTAAAAAATGGTGGAACCCGAATTAGACACACAAAGATGGAACTATTTCTATGCCTCCCCACTCTTTGTCAGTCCCTATTAATAATCTCTTCACTCTCTCAACTGCCTGGTACACCAGTTCAAACACAAGCACCAGCTGAGCTCAACACAAGCCACGGGTACATTATGCTTAAACTTCCCTTTGCTGGAAGATTACCAGTCACAACAACAAATGATTAGACACTTCTATAGCTTTCTTCATCCTAAAAATCCCAAAGCTGCTCACAAACTATACAAATGCATGCAGCCACCACTGGGGTAGAGGGCAGAAATCTTTTTCTCTTAGACACTAGTATGACCCCACCACCATAGTATCTGAGTGCCTCACAGTCATGTATTTATCCTCACAATACCCTTGTGAGGCAGGGAGAACGTGCATTTTACAGAGTGCCCACGGTCACACAGAAAGTCTGGGTTGTGGAGTAGGGACCTGAACTCATCTCTGAGACTAGCACCCTAACTGCTCCATTGTACTTCCTCTCAGGAAGGAAGCATCCAGAATGATCCACAAGAGGAGACCTATTTCGTCAAGTACATGAGAAAACCCTGCTCTTATGCAGCACCCTACAGGGTCTTTAATGCCCATGCAGGATTCTGGTTTTTAAGGCTTCAACTGAAAGAAAGAAAGAAAGAAAGAAAGAAAGAAAGAAAGAAAGAAAGAAAGAAAGAAAGAAAGAAAGAAAGAAAGAAAGACACATGCGCACTGTTCAATTTACCCCAGAAACATGAAGGATGGAGTTGATTCTACTGGAAACTTGAGGATTCAGAAAGTTGAGATACTGCAGACTTCGAGCTTTGGCCATTTAGCCATCCCTTCTGCCTAGTACAGATAAGGAGGGAGACTGGCTACTACATAGATTACTAGCAGCTATGGTTCTACATACACCTATCAGGTGATTATGATGATATCATGGTAACTGTGACAGTGAAGGTTCAGACAACTGTGAGATTAGTGAGAGAGAGAGAGAGAGTGTGTATGTGTGAGTGCCCATGTGAGAGAGAGAGAGAGAGAGAGAGAGAGAGAGAGAGAGAGGCCTTGTTCAGAATCTTCCTGTATGTATTTGAGTATCACAAGTTTATAACCAAGACAAGTATGTATGTATGTATGTATGTATTCAATTCAAATACAAAATGCCCCTGTGCCTAGAGCCCTCTCTCCTGGATTGTTTGTTTTGTTGTGAAAATGTATGTCAGAGGAAACAATAAGAGAAAAAACCTGGGTGACATTTTGAAAACATACAGTCTGATTTCAAGGCATGTACAAAGAGTGGAAAGGTAAAAGGGTGCATGGGATAGCTGGAGCACTATTGTGACTGATGGACTTGGAGCTGCCTGTAATAATTTATGACTACTGAATCTTGACTGGGTTATTTTGATGTTAACTGTATGCATATATTTAGGTTTGGCAGAATTCAATTTTTATTCTTCTATATTTTTGACAAATAATGTTGATGCTTATTTTTAAGTGTTTTTTATTTTGATCTATTTAAATTTTGGGAAATCCTGAGGAGTCAGATAATGGTGGCATCAGACCATTATTTAATGACAGTAGACATTGTCATTAGAAAGTTAAACTTTTTATCATTAAAATGCAAATTGTCAACATCACATGTCCAAATACACAACATAAATATCCTTAAATCAAACTCTACTAAACTCTCAAGCAGCATTCTTCTTACTTTGCCTATTATCTATGGAAATATTTATCTGTTGGTTTGTGTGTGTATTGTGAAATCGATGTTTACCTACATCAGGTCGGTAGGTGCTACTGTGGTATAAATAATAATAGTTATTTTAGTTTGTAAAAATTACCCAGGCCCTTTAAAAATCCTTCTACATCATTTGACTTTCTGACCTCCTGAGGCAGTGTGGATTTCACAGACTGACTAACTGCTGTGTGAAAAAAGTGTCTCCTTGCATATGATCTAAATTAGGCTGCCATTAGCATTTCAGAGTGACCTCTTGTTCTAGTATGACTGGACAACATAAAAAGGAGGGAGTGATCAGCTTTCACTGTACCCTTCATTAGCCTATATTATGCAATTAAACTCCCGTTAGCTCTTCTCTTTCTGGAAGCTAAGTAACCCCAGCTTTTGCAGTCTCTCTGCCCTGTCCTGTGCTAAGGAGAACAGATGAGTGAGAAAGTGTAATGCACACTTGAGAACACTAGAGGGAGCGTAGGGAAAGGAAAGGAACAGAGAAATGAAAAGGGAGAAAATGGAGTTCCTACAGTTTGTGAGTTTGCTACAATAAAAAATCCTGTTCCATCCAACTGACTGCAGCTTCAAGACCCTTCTCTTAGGTGAGTCTCCCAGGAGTACTAACCAGGCTTTGCTGCCCTCAGGTAATTCCGTACAGTGCCCTAAATGAGGGTTTATCCCATGTTCAATATAAGGTCATTTCTATAATATTTTCTATTTTTTTTTTGTCCCTTAAAAGCAACCAACCATCATCTATCTGTTTGTAATTTCTGCTACTCAGTGGAGAAGCTTTTAGTGAGTTACTCACCATGACTCCCAAGTCTCTTTCCTCCAAGGTGCTTTTGAGCTCAGAGCCCATCAACGTGTAGTTGAAGCTGATGCTATTGTTTGCAACCTGCATTATCTTATACTCATCCACATTATGCCTCATCTGCTATTCCACTGCTTAGGCCCTCTGGGGCCTTTAAGTTCTGCTGACTCACTGAGGCAGATGATAATGTTCTTGACTTGTTCTTCCACCTGGCTGTAAAGGGGTCGTTGGGTTAGAGCAGCAATACTCAGACCTAGTGGTTCAGGAGCCAAATTAGTGATTGACAGTACCCAAAAGAGCCACGGTAGTGTGAATTCATTGTTTCATTTACTATCGTACTATACAGTCATATTTAAACAGTATACCAGGGAAAATATTTAGTTTATATATATATATATATATATATATATATATATATAATTTACAGCAAATAAGTTAACAATTTAGTGCAAATTAATAACTTAATTGGTTAATAACATAGTAAAAACATCCCCATTGGTTAATAACTAAGACTGGTTAATAATTAAATCACACAGTGTTTTAATATCGTGCTCTGCAAAGAGCCGCAGGAGACACATGAAAGAGCCACTTGCGACTCATGAGCCTCAGTCTGAGTGTTCCTGGGTTAGCGGAACCAGGGGCTGAGCAGTTCAGAGAGAGGAACCCTAGGGCCAGCCAAGCCTAGGGAGAAGCCTCGAGCTGAGCTATGTTATCATGTTATCGATGTCTGTGTTAATGAAGCTAAACCCCAGGAAGGAGTGAATTTGGACCCCACACAGCAGGTGGACTGCGCTTGTAGAGCACGTTGGAAAAAGGAGTCTGCTCAAAAAGACTGCTGGAGGGTTGTTGTTTTTTTTACGGTCCTCTTGGTTTTTATCAATCAAAACAGCTCATAATCATCACTACACTACCAACATGCTGTCCACATACTGCGGAGCGGATTAAATAACACCAGTCTGACTATTGACTCCCACTATTAACTTCTCTCCATGCTAAGGAGGCGAGTGTTCTTTACTGCTCTTTGTTTCCTAATGCTTAACCAGTTTTTAATCCATGACAAGACCTTGCCCCTTGTCCCATGGCTATTTATTTCCCTTAATAAATTTGTACGAAGGACCTTATCAAAAGCTTTACAGAAATCAAAGTACATTTTGTCTGCTGGGGATCAGCTTTATCTCCTATTTTATTAACTTGAAAAAAATCTCAGCTCAGAGAGGCACAATTTTCCCTTACGGAAGCGACACTGGATTGATCCTGTCATGTTATACTTATCCTAGTGTTGTACAACTCTGTCTTTAATTAGCTTCTCAATCCGTTTGGCTAGAACTGAGAGGATGCTCACAGGCTTGCAATCCTCAGGATGTCCTTTGGCTTATTTTTAAAAATAATGGGTATTTGCATGTCTGGGTCCTTGCCCATCCAAGGATCTCAAAGCACTTTGCAAACGTGAATTTATGTCCACCCATCCCTAGAAGGCAGTGCATTATTATCATTTCACAGATGGGGAAAGTAAAAAGATGGGAAACGACCTCCCCACAATGAGTTTGTGGCCAAGCTGGGAATAGATGCAGGGGTCCTAGCCACCAGTCCCATTCCTTATCCACAGAATTGAGTCCTCCCCTAAAAATAGGCATCACTGGACCTGTGTGGGACTGATCTCCCCATGACTACTTGTGGAACATAGCAGACTTCGCACAGAATCTGTCCCTGTTATTAGTGACTTTGAACTCCTGTGGAAGAGCTGCTGTTTTTAAGGATCTGACATAGGCTGTTGTTATCACTATATTTCATGCATTTACTTACTTCAGAACCTCAGCCTAACACTATCCAGTCTCAGTGATTTACTGCATTTGAGTTTCTCAAGCTGATCCATAACTTTGGGTAGTAATAACAATCACAATTATAAAATACTTTGCATGTATCTATCATCCCTGTCAGAGGGACTACAGGTTTCAGAGGAACAGCCGTGTTAGTCTGTATTCGCAAAAAGAAAAGGAGGACTTGTGGCACCTTAGAGACTAACCAATTTATTTGAGCATGAGCTTTTGTGAGCTACAGCTCACTTCATCAGATGCATACCGTGGAAACTGCAGCAGACTTTATATATACACAGAGAATATGAAACAATACCTCCTCCCACCCCACTGTCCTGCTGGTAATAGCTTATCTAAAGTGATCACCCAGGACAGTGGGGTGGGAGGAGGTATTGTTTCATATTCTCTGTGTATATATAAAGTCTGCTGCAGTTTCCACGGTATGCATCTGATGAAGTGAGCTGTAGCTCACGAAAGCTCATGCTCAAATAAATTGGTTAGTCTCTAAGGTGCCACAAGTACTCATTTTCTTTTTAGAGGGACTACAGTGTAATTCCATTTATCTGAATTCCTTTTACACAAAAATCCTGGTTACCCAAAAATCCTGGTTACGCAAATCCACAGTGTATCCCTGCAAGTAGCCCTATCACCCACTAATGACTTGTCAATTAGCCTTTTAGCTCCTGTTAGCACTAATCAACGGCTTTGTTCTTTTAATGCTTAATACTTTCTACTTTATTAAAGAGTAAAAAAAAACCAAATTTACTGAGTTTATTACAATACCTAAATTGTACTAAAACCACAGTGGACATAATTTTAATACAATTTTGCTTGTAACACCAAATTTGTTGATAATAAACTCAAAAAAGTTTTTTTTAACTCTTCAATAAAGTACGCAGTATTAAGCAACCACCAGCATTACTCCCTTTGTTCCCCGTATTTCTATATCCGTGAAACTGCAGCTCCCATTTAGCCGACCGCCCGGTAACCAGAAAGTTCTGGATGTCCCCTAGGTCATTTGGAGAAATGGGAGTATATAGTATACACTATATCTGCAGCTTTGAAGGCACGATGAGACGTTATCCGCTTGGATTGGAGAAATTTCCTGGATCAAATTCCCCTCTAGATGGCAACACCCCGTAGCTCTATGAGGAGGTTTTGAGCCTCAGGGGCAGCAGATGGGGTTAGGTGGCACATGTAGGATCTGCTCCCCTCTTTCGACTAACCCAAGTCCAGTTGGTGTGAACAGTGTGCCCCT
Organism: Caretta caretta; assembly: GCF_965140235.1. Taxonomy (NCBI): domain Eukaryota; kingdom Metazoa; phylum Chordata; order Testudines; family Cheloniidae; genus Caretta; species Caretta caretta. Next base: position 203,444,360 of record NC_134206.1, read on the forward strand.
CTGTGATACAAACTAAAGGGAGCACTTTGCTCCCTGCTTAGCTCAGGTGGTAGATCACAAAGCTTTTAATCTTAGGGTTGTGGGTTCAGGCCCCATTTTGGGCAACTTGTTTGAGAGGAAAAGGATGATCCAGTTGTTAGGGCTCTAACTAGATACTCAGGAGACCTGGGTTCAATTACCTGCTTGTCTGCAGGCTTCTTATGTCACCCTGGGAAAGTCTCTCTGTGCCTCAGTTCTCCATCTGTAAAATGGGGATAATGGCATTGCCCTACTGCACAGTCATGTTGTGAGGATAAATGTATTAAAGATTGTGAGGTGTTCAGATACTGCAATGCTGGGGACCATACATGAGAGTATCCGGCAGGTCCACCTGACTGACCTTTAACTTGGACTGCTCAATAAAAGCATCTTTGGAAAATAAATCTTTGCATGCTCTTTATAATAAAGACTGATGGAAAAAGACCTCATTGACTTGCTTGGCTACTTCATCCTCCTCCTTAATTACTGCCCCAATCCCCACCCCCTCTTGGTGATCAGTAGGCAACCCACAGTCACACACAAGGTCCACTTACTTTTAACGGATCTGAAGCCTCTTCTGTTAGTTCCCCAGTCTCTTGTTTTCAGAACACCTCTTTCTTTCCAATTTACACCTCACCTGTCATTACACGTGATCCCAGCTAAGTCAGTTCTTTGGGCAGAGTTCCCATTTTTTAAAAGATGCTTAATTAGCCCTAATACACTCCCTCATGCCTCCATGTAACTTGGAAGGCTCTGCTTCCTTTTTCGACTCAGTTTTCCTTCTCACAGAGCCATCTGTACCTGTAACACAGAATCGTAAGTGACCTCCAAGCTGAGTCCAGGGCTTTTATGCATTTTTTTTCTTTTATCTTTGTTAGCCAGTTTGCTCAGAGTTTCAAATCCGGGCCATTTGAAGTGAATAAATTCTGTGTTACTCTTTAGGGCAGTCACCCTCAATTAGGAGATCAAGTTTCACTGTGCAGTTGTCCCTGTTGCCCACTGCAGCTCCTACACTCTCTTCCTGGCTGTAAATCAGCTGAATCTAGCTGACTCCTATAAAACATCCCTATTTGCTCTTTCCCTGGGCCTACCTCCTTGTCTGTCCTTAGACTATGAAAAACCAAAGGCAGGGACTGTCCTTCCCTCAATAGGCCCTACCGTCACAAGTCATAATAACGAATAAAATAACAATAAATAATAATAATAGGCCTATTCAAAAATCGTCACTCACTCCTTACTCAGATAAAACTCCCATTGGCTCCTGTAAGGAGCCAAACCCTGTAGTCTTTATTGATACAAAACTACTGAGGTCAGTAGGGGTTTTAAAAGAGCAGAGAATAAGGACCCCGCTCCACCTTTAGTCCTAAGAGTTGAAGCACAGTCCTGACTGCTTGTTAGATCCTGTGTGGTGACACTAGGCAGAATAGGCTGTGTTAGACTGCATAGGAGCTGGAGAGCCAGCGAGAACCACAGCGTCTGTCTACATTCAGCAGCCTTGATAAAGAATCCCTTTTACATGCAGACAGCCCAGCCCTGCTTCTTTTCCACTATGATGGACACGACAGGCATTCTGCCGGAAAAGTAAGTAGTGCTGAGTAGACCCTAAATCAGTTACATCCTTGTTCCTAGGTACCCAAAGAAGCTGCTTTAAAATGCTGTCATTTATGGCATAGATAAATTGCCTCTTCAGATCATGCCCAGATGTGCAATTTAAGGCCCAGTCACCTTGTCTTTTTATTCCTGGCTGCAAAACGCTCTGCTGCCTGTGGCACTCTCTGCCTATCAAATCATGACAATTTAAAAACACATGGAAAGCACCCATTATTGTTATTAATTATTATTATCATCATCGTTGCACAAACAGATGTGACGACAACTTTAATCTCTGTAACCTACTAATATCCTCCTGAGCTGGAGGCAGCCGGTGCTGAGATTGTGAGCTCCTCAGAATAGGGACCTTGCCCTCCTCTGTGTCTCAGACAGCACCAAGCATGATGTCAGCACTTCATAATAGGCATTAACAACCACAGGTCTTACTAGAGATCAAAACAGCCCACAAAACTGCTGCCTTGTTTATATATATGATGCTTTCGAAATACATATTTGGGGCAAAACTGGGCCTAGCTGCTGGCCCTTGCTCCAGTCATAGCATCTTGCCTCACCCACCCTTTCTCTGCCTTGTCTGTTTAGCCTGTGAGCTCTTTGGGACAGGGACTGTCTCTCACTGTTTGTTTGTACAGTGCCCAGCACAGAGATTGGTGTCGCCAGGCACCACCATAACGTAAATCACAAGAAGAGTGTCATGGGACCCGGCCTTCCTGCGTGAGCAGGCCTCACACAGAGGACAGGGCCTTTCCCAACTGTGACACTACCGTTGTGTTCTCTGCACTCCAGCAGCCATGGGGCTTGCTTGCCACCCACGGCTCCTCTTGGGGTAGCATGGCTCCATGTGGCCCATAACGTAAGGGTGCTGAATAACTTCTGTCTGTCATAGATATGGTGTAAAGCTCAATGGGAGATTAGATCCAGTTCAGCCTCCAGCACGTGAGTGCCGCTATCCACTAAGAGTGAGCTTGTAAGGGGGCAATAGGTAGCATGTGGAGCTGGCTGCTCCCATCCCACTCCCTGCTTTCTCATCTGCTGCACCATCTTAGCAGTGGGGTGGGACACAAATGGACACCCAACTCTTTACTAAAATACACAGCTGTAGCTCAGAATACACATTCTTCTGAAACACTATGCAGCCCCATTGATTTCAAAGGGAGTGTTGCTCAAGGAAGGTCTGCAGTGAGCACTCAGATATCATGGTAACAGTAACCGTATCAAAACTTACATAAAGAGATATCTGCCTGCTAATTGGAGACCTTCCTTGAGCAATACTCCCTTTGAGATCAACGGCAGCAATATGACACCACAGTTCAGCTCAGAATGTAAAGGCCAACTGAAACCACAGGGGAAGGTGTAGGTAGGTCAGGCTACAATCATCCCATCGAATGTAGCCCAGACCCCTGGGATAATACATCTATACTTGTGAAATAATCTAATGGATAATTAATGACCTGAAGAGGCCGGGACATTTGTTTTATCTCACTTCTTGAGCACAGCTATGCTTTGTTTCTTCATTCAAATTCTAACCCTCCCTTTACCTCTCCTCTCTTCTGTTTACAGCCAGGAGCTCACCACACTGCCCCAATTTCTTTCCCTATGTCCCTTTCCAGTTGATTTCAGCATGTTGTCTCCTCATCCATTTGTTGCCAACTTTCTGGAACAACAGTGAGACCAACTGCAGACCTATCTGCAGAGAGAGCGAGATTAGGAAGACCACCTGACAGGCATTGGGCCGAGCTTTCCCATGGCTGCATCAGGGACTCATGGCAGGAGTCTGTAATGTGATGAATAACATATGAAGTGTGGAGTGCTAGCCATATGCTGCAGTAACTCCTCTAAACCCAATGCAGGCTGCAGAAAACATATCAGCCACGTAGGGCACTGATGAAAATGCAGTTTCACCTTAAGTCTTGCACAGGGAATCCCCACTCTTCGGTGATGAATGGTGGTCAGGGGAGAGGGAGGAATGAAGAGGAGGAATTGCCCCTGGAATTGATTTACAATCAGCTCTGGTTAGGTCAGCTTGCCAACGTACACATATACAGAAGGAGATAGCAATTTTCATGGGGTCCATGATTGTTATAAGGGGCAGGAGAGAGCAGATGACCCAAGAAGGTCTATGAGCAAGCAACCATATTGTGGCACATGTGGCCGCTACTCTCTGCTTTATTAAAAACTCCTGTGTTCTCGCATGTATTTCTGGGGCAGCTATTATGGGAGACGACTGGCTAGGACTATGGGGTCATGTGTCACCACTGAATTTACAAATACCTAACAGGAGCCCAGAAATTCTCTTGATCCCCGTTCCTCAACCACATTGGGAGCAAAGTGTCAGGGCAAATACTCTCTGTGGCTGGAACCCCTCTCATTATGCCAGGAAGGGACAGGAAAACTGAGATCCTGTGGACTGGACTGGTGCCAAGTTCCACTTGGAAGTGACGGGTGTTAGGGTACTTCCCTGTGCATCACAAAGAGATGACTTAGCCCTTTCTTTCTGGTGATCAGACCCCTGAGTCAAGCTGAGAAGGGATGTCAGGTCTGCTCCCATGTGGGCCTGCTCTGAAGGAGGTTTAGAGGGTGATACTTAAGCCCCTTGGCTGGGATCGAACCAGGAACTCCCAGCTAAAAAGCAAAAGTTGCTAGAGCTTCAGCTCTCTTGAGGTTGGGGCTGCAACAGATTCTCAGCCACTGAAGATCAGGCGCAGAGGGGAAGCTGTAACGCGCTCACCAGTGGGTTACAGTTACAGAATTGTTATTGCAAGAGATCAGATCCTTCTTATGAGATGAAGAAGTGACTCACTGGAATCCTATTTTGACTGGACAGTTTTGATGGGACAAGGCTAGCACTCCTTCCAGACATTTCTTTTGCAGGGACCACGGGTTGACTTACACAGCTCAGCGTGGTGGGGAGCCTGAGCGTGGCAGGTCTACACGACACGGTATGTGAAATGCTTCTGGCCGCTTGCCTACACTAGGGCTCACTGTGGAAGGACTTGTAGCAGCAAAACTAGGCTAAACAAGACAATAGAGAGAGGGACTAAGGGCGATAGCTCCAACAATGATTTACTGGAGTTTTAAATGTTTTAATGCTCTTTCCCCCTTCCCATTTTATGTGTGTTAATAGGAATTCATTTGTTAGCTGGGCTAGTTGGACAACAGCAGGCAAAAGTCCCTGACAACAAAACCCCAAACTCAAATTAATGTCAGTGCTGCCGCAGTATAAAAACAAAACAAAACAAAAAACCAGGGCAAGTTAAAAATGATAACATCCTAAAATCCTTATCCAGTCCTTGCAACACCCCACAGCCATAGAGACCCTGCGACCTGGGGAATCAGGGATTGAGGGGCTAATGTATTTCACCTCTAGGATCAAGGGTTCTCATTGGCATCAGGTCACCAGTGAATTGAGTTTGGCAGCGTCAGTCATGTCCCTAACAAATGTTTGCTCACCAACAACATCTTCTGCTGCAGGCAGTGTTACGAGAGTGCTCTGTAAGAGAGTTGCCGGTGTACATGTGGATCATTAACAGGTATGGTGTCAGTGGATGGCACTCAGTAACACGCAGCATAGATACTAGGGTTCTTAGCGCCAACAACAGTTATTCTTCACTGCGTGACATCCTCTGGGCAGCTCTCAACAGGCAGTGCTTACTCTGAGCACTGGCTAGGTTAGGCCACATCAGTGCAACATAGGAGTCCCACCAAATATACAGCTGCTGCACGTTTGCAGCACCCACTTCAAATCTCTCCATCAGGACACAGACATGCCACCTGCGAAAGCAGTGACCACATTAGATGTTCCTCCCCTTGAAGCTTCCCCCAGCGCAGCTCTAGTGCAGAAGAGGTGCAGGTGCTGTAACTGCTGTGTCCAGACAAGTGGATCCAAACACTCGTCGGAAGCCTGCGCTCATGCTGCCGCTGTTGCTAGTAGTGTGGGAGGAGCCTCAAAGAGGGACCCTGGAGGGGAAAACAGTTTGTATAGATACAGCCTTTGACTCTCCCTACTCCAAGCTGGGCACACAAGCCACCCACTCAAGGTCCAGCTACGTGAGTAAAATCACCAGCTGTTGACAACAGTTGTCAAAATAATTTCATCTAACCCCCAATCAAGTGGTATTGAAAACTGTCTGTGAGCACGGAAGGGACCAAACCATTTTCAAGACCATTACAGAAGATGTGATAGACGGTGTTCTACTGGGCATCTATCTCACGTTCTTTAACAGGTTGCAAATGGTTTGGTCCTGTGTCCACTACCAATGCAGGGGAGCCCAGAACAGGGACCTGCCATTGACAACGATTGCCTTGAATCAATGGACCTTATGAGCATGGCTGAGCACAACTTGCTAGGCACTGTGGCTCTCTCTGGCTAGGCACCACAAAGGCTCTCTCCGGTATGGCAAAGTTTTACCACCCATGGGGCTCTCTCTGCTTTGCAAGACGAGCAGGGAGATTGCTAACTGCAAACCTGGTTGTGTGCCTTTGGAATTCTCCCCCTTCTATTTCTAACGCCAGGGGGCCCCGCTGAGAGCAGAGCCCCATTGTGCTAGGCACTGTACACATTACACACAGTGGCACAAACAGCTCATACCCTACATAGACAAGACAGAAAAAAGACAGGAAGGAAGAGAGAGCCAAAGTAGCTTCAAGGGAAGCCTGTAACAGGGCCAGGAATTAAATCCAGGTCTCCTGAGACACCATCTAACTTAACCAACAAAATCATGCTTCTGCTTTGAAACCTATGGGAGAGGGGAAAGATATGGGGAAATTAGATAGGGGGACAGGATATGCAAAGAGGAACAGTGTAATTTACAACTTACATGACACAGAATTCACTGACACCAGTGAGACCATTTCAGCCCGTTGCGATCCAGAGATGCCACGTGTGCTGGCAGACCCAGCCCCAAAGTACAGCACCCTATTACATACGACCAAAAAACCACATCAAAAAATCCACACGCCCCTCCCACTCTCCCAACCCTTCTTCAGGGGACAAGAGAAGCCAGCGTCTCTGCTGCTCCCTGCCAGCTGAGCTTTAGCTGTCAGTGGCCGGCATCCCCTCTCGGAACACAGGGAAAACAGCACAAGATTGCAGTTGTACTCCGTCTACTGTTGCTCTCCCCTCTTGTTTTAAATCAATAGTTCATGACATGTACAAGGGGAAACTGTAAATTTAATTTTGTCCCCTGCAGTGCGATTCGTATCTTGTTTGCTGGTAACATAATGAATGTGTTTGCCCTCCAGGCCCCCTGCCCAGAAGAGCAATTGAAGGATAAAAAAGAGAAAATAGCAAAGCACAATTTGGGGGGTGGGGGTGGATTAATGCTGGATTAATCAGAGTCTCAGCTAAAGATAACTTTGCGCCATACGTACACAGAGAAGGAGGGTGGGGGGAACAGTGAGCCCACAGGAGGAATAGAGAGAAACAAATACTTTTCTTTGCATTAAAAAGTGTCCAGATCATTTGAAGGTGCATGGTCTTTGCTAGATTAATGCTGGAAACCTGCTTTTGCCCCATTGTGCATCTACACAGTGCTCACAAGATACCCTGATTCAGTTGATTCCTGCCTCACGAGTACTTTTAGCCCCATTAGAGATTATCTGAAATTAGAAGTGTGTGCAGATCCAAAGCCTGGACCCAAACAACCTCAACCTTTGGGAATACTTATACCTAAAGCCAGAGCCTATGTTTGCAGCCACCCCTTATCTGTATCAGCAACTGAACCAAAAACCTAGATCCTAGCAGCCAGATACTCTGGGACAGTTCACATCTGGACTGGATCTTTGCAGCTTGTGCTCATCTCTGCTTTCTGGTTTTCAAAGGGCTGGAGTAGCTGAAGGTGCCGTGGGTCTGTCTAGCAGGATTTTGGCACTTCTGCTTCCAACCCATGCTAAAATCAGGGAGTGCAAAAGTGTACGGAAATTTTAAAAGTAATCAAACTCTCTCAGCCCCCAGAAAAGGTTGGGGTGAAGCGCTGAGTCAGCCCTGGTTGGCTCTGAACAGTTTGGCCCCTCTCTGTGGTAAACCAGTTTCCATTCCTGTTTTAACTGCTGCTTTAAAAATCTTCTTACACTGAACTTCAGAGGAGGATCCCTCTGGACAGATATTTTGAGATGGATACACTCCGATCTCCACCCGTTGCTGTAAATTGCCTCCAAGGTCACCTTTACGTGTCAGATCTGCCTACTGACTTCACATGCAGAGAGAGTGTGTTGGCGAAGAGGGGAGAAAGGACTTTACAAATAAAACGAAGAGGAGAACAAGGACATAGCAGACCGACTTCTTTGAACCATGCACTAAAGCTCACCTCAGTGCCGATCCCAATCTCCCTGGCATCAGTTATGGATTCTAATAATAAGAGAAACACCTGAGAAGCAAAGTTCAGACCCAGATCTAAAATTCTTTAAAGTTTGGGAGTGGCCAGCTTGGGCCCACCGCAAATTCCGATTTGCACTTGCAAGTTGGCGATGGCACAATCAGAGTGTGGGAGAATAGGACGTTACTCACTAGGCATACTCAACAATCAGAACTTTATACTACTGAAGGGCAAACCTGTTCAGAGCCCCCCCAATTTCTCCTGGAGATCTCAAATACATGAGGCCTCACAGACACCATCCAGGGCACGTTAGAATGGGGAAACCCACTAGCCACAATCTAACCACACACTTATACACATTTTGGGTAAATGGCTCCATTAAAACACTCGTGACCTTTTAAATTTGTGCTGAACTAAATTATTAGAGGAAAAAGCTTGGGTTCAAGGTCAATTTGAAGGAAAACATTAGGGGTTAGGATCATACCCGTCACCTTGTAAGTGCAAAGTATAGTTCTTCCCAATCTAGGATGTGCCAGATGAAGCATTACATTAAGACCAGTGCTTGAATTACAGGGGGATTTGAGGGGGCTGGGCCCCCTTACTACTTTTAGGAGCTACCTTGTTTCTGTCTTATGGTCCCCTTACTTCTCACTGCTGCTTACATTAAAGCAAGCCCTTTGACATTTAGGGACTCCTTATCTTCCCCCCATAATTCAAGCACTGATTGAGACAACACTTGCTTTTGGTTCACTGTAAGTGGAGTTAGAAGGAAGACATTATACTGCAGGGGATCTTCTGGGGGTGAATAAGAAAATAATCCCTGGGGTTGGGCTAGGCATGAATCTGAAGGACAGCATTACAATGTGGTCCAGTTGAAGGCCATTTTTAAGGTAGCACTAATGTTGGGGTTAGGGACAAAAACAACAATGGTGTGAGAAAGGCACTCTGATCCTCCAGTGATACAGGGGGATGGGTGGGTGGGATGGATGGATGGATGGCTAGATGGCAAGGATACCATTAGGGAAATTTATTAAAATAATTATACCAGTACATTTATATCAGAAACTGAAAAAGCCACTCTTTTTCTGGAATAAGACAGTCCACCTCGGGAGTCATACTGGTATAACTACAGCGGTATAGTTGTACCAGTGTAATTATGTCTCTAATTTTCCCTGGGAAGACAAGTCCTTCACTTTCCAGTTGGAGATATAGGTTGGGTTTAAGGAAGACCATGTTAAAAGGATTAAAAGAAAACCAGTTTTCCTCTCCTCATGCTTACTGTAAACAATAAGAAGAGCTGATTATATATATTATATTCTACTCTCTATTTTTCCTTACAGCCCTCCATCTGCCTGTCCATCTCTTGTCCCCGCTGCTTCTCCCTTCCTCCTTCCTTGTGTTGCAATTACATTTTGCAGCGTTTCATCCTTCCCGGACAATCAGTCTCCTGCTCCTCGGGACAAAGAGTCCAACACTTTGATTAAACACTTCTTGGACTTTGCAGTCCCATACTTTTCAGCTCTGACAGTTTAATTTCCAGACTCAAAACTTTTCTGAATCAGAAAATGCTAGATTTGTGCATTTTCATGGGTAAAATCAAAGTGTTCCTATTTATTTCCTGGGCTTGGATATCTGTTTCAAGACTTTTTATATTTTATCAGTCCTCACAAAGTTGTTTCTCAGGATCTGAGACAGTGAAGGCTGCAGTATATAAGTTCCCACTGTATCTGGAACTGTCAAATTCTCCAAGACTCAGTAATTAATAAAATAAAAATATTTATAATTATAATCTTTACATTTACAAAGTGCCTTTCAGTTCTGAAAGATCCAAAAGTGCTTTACAAACTATATGTACTTCACACCCCATTGACATGCTGTCATAAACATACAGCTAAGGGTAGCATAAAATCCCTCCTTTACCTGTAAAGGGTTAAGAAGCTGAGATAACCTGGTTGGCAACTGACCAAAAGAACCAATAAGGGGAGAAGATACTTTCAAATCTGTGGGGGAAGGTTTTTGTTTTGTGTTTCTTTGTGTTCTCTCCAGGACAGCGAGGAACCAGCGCTGGGAAAATACATCTCCTAAAGCCATACCTGAACGAAGTATCTAAGATTACAAATTGTAAGTAATAGGAAGGAAATGCGTTAGTTTATCTTTTGTTTTAGTTTGTGAATTTTCCCTAGGCTAAGAGGGAGGTTTATTCCTGGTTTGTTTGCTTTTGTAACTTTAAAATTTTGCCTAGAGGGGAATCCTCTGTGTTTTGAATCTGATTACCCTGTAACATTACCTTCCATCCTGATTTTACAGAGGTGCTTCTTTTACTTTTTCTTTATAATAAAGTTCTGCTTTTAAGAACCTGATTAGTTTTTAGTGTCCTAAAAACCCAAGGGGCTGGTCTGTGCTCACCTTGTTTACTCTCAGGTCTCCCCAGAAAAGGGGGTGAAAGGGCTTGGGGTGATATTTTGGGGAAACAGAAACTCCAAGTGGTCCTTTTCCTAAATCTTTGTCTAACTCACTTGGTAGTGGCAATGATACCATTCCAAGGACAAGGAAGAATTTGTGCCTTGGGGAAGTTTTTAACCTAAGCTAGTAGAGATAAGCTTAGGGGGTCTTTCATGCAGGTCCCCACAGCTGTACCCTAGAGTTCAGAGTGGGGAGAGAACCCTGACACATGCCAATACTTCTGGGGTAGAATGTGGCCATAGTTGAACAGCGCACATCATTCCTAAACAATGATTAAGACCAGGAAATGAAATGTATCCAAAAATAAACTACAAAGGGAATTTAGGTGGAAAACCAGTGTTAGTCTAAACACCATCTTTAACATCAAGGTTAACAACCCTGATATCTGTGGAAAGTTTCATAAGGTCCTTAATGATCACAAGTGTTCAGGGCCTGAATTTTACATACCATCTGAAAGACAATATCTTTGGCACCACTCTGTCCCCAAACATCATGATGTAGAGTAGTGTGGTGGGGTGGAAACCTCCTGATTTGTTAATATTTCCCTACACAAAAGAGCTGAGTTTGAATGGCCATGATTTATGCAGTCGTGGTACTCATTACTTGGGTGCTGGTAAAGAATGTTTGCAAGTCCCACAAAACTTCATATCAGAAAGTGTGTTATTTGTTTTCCTCTTCTTGAAAATGTCTCAGTCATACAATCAGGAAAGGGAGCCATTACCATGGGACTTAGCTGACCAATCACATGACACAGATAATGAATAGCAAGTAATGATTCATCTTGTATTGAAGCAACATGAAGAAGCCTCATAATCATTTATCTAGCTTAACTACTAATATGGTCCTTGTGACAGATATGGCAATTTCCTGCAATATCCAGGACAAACCTTATTGAATTAAGTTTAAATATCTTAGGAGTTCATTGCATTAAAATGCAAATATTTATGCATTATTGTGGGATTCAATGTAATGTCTCCATGGAGAAGACCTGATTAATATAAAATCCTGGGAAGTGATATGAGCTTCAAAGGACTATTTGAAACAATATGAACTTTCAAAAGTTAAGTCTCTAGAGGGAGGTGTATGCAAATGTAAACTCCTCCAGGTATGCAAGAACTCAGCCTTTGAAGCTTTGCAAGAAGGAGAGGAAATGATCTCCTGTTACACCAGGACAGATAAAATAAAGGTCCAAACCGGATAAAAGATTGACTCAGGGATTCATGGGTGGGCTTGTTCTGAACTAACAGCTCCTATGAACTTGTGACCACAATAAAACCCCTTGGTAGGGGTCGAAGGACTATATTGGGCCAGCTTGAGGTCTTGTTGGAGTGAGGGGGTGATCTGTTATTAGCCTGTGTGTGGGTTCTTTGATTGTTTTTAATATGTTTTTTCTGTAATGCTTTTAACTTAAGAATAAACATACTTGCCTAGAAAGAGCTGTGTGGTAACTTAACTGGGGTAATTACACAGTCATAGCCTTTGAAGAGTAAGCAAAGCACAGACACAGGCCTGTTTCGGCAGCTTTCCTTGATGGGGAGCTCACAGCATAGGCAGAGGACTTTGCAAGCTGAAAACATCCTGATCAGAAAGGAAAGAGAGGTGGGTGTACATCCAGGAGAGGTGCCACAATCCAGAGAGTAGCTTCCCTTGCTGGACCACGGAGAGGGAAATACGGGTGTAACTGCCCTGAACTGTGACAGACCCCATTACTGTAGTATCCAAACACCTCATCTTTACAGATGGGGAACTAAGGAATAGAAAGGCTAAGGGATTTGCCCAAGGTCACACAGACACCTGTGGCAGAGAAGGGAAGTGAATTCAGGTCTTCCAAGACCCAGGCTAGTGTCCTAACCACTGGACCATTCTTCCACCCAAGAATGTTGTGCATCAACCTCCATTGCAAAGCACAGCATGGATGTGGGAATCTTCAATTGTCCCATGAGTCAGGCCTGGAGGACACAGAGCAGAGGTCTGGAACTTAGGTCTGTTCCACACATTCTGAGCTGGTGACAACCCATCCCTGGAGTCTAATAGACAAAAGGCCTTACTAGGCCTGCAGTGACATACAGACAAGCACTGACGCTTTAGGCATGCACCCACTGATAAGAAACAAACCAGCCAGACCCAGGATGGCTCAGAGCATTGGTGATTTCTATTATCTGATGACTGTTTAGTACCTCATGTGAAATGGCTTGATGGTCTCAGTCAATTCCCTCATGAATGAGCTTCCATACCACACAACCATGGCTCTGTCTCCCTGGCAGTGTCAGCGGAGGTGCCAAGGGTTGAGTGGGCCATAGGGACAGGAATCCTTTCTCACGCTAAAGGTGTTTCCTGAGGTACATTAGCAGAGGCTGGTGACGGGGAAGCTTGCCCTGCTGCTCTATCTGTTTTGTGGATAATGAGATGACTGCATTCTCTGGCACTGCTGAGCTGCTACTTCTTACCGGTGTTAAACACACTTAAAAATAATCAATTGATGTCTGGACTGTTGAGCAAACCCCCTGGAGTTCCCTGTGTCACTGCCAGGGACCAGCACTCCATTCTCAGTACAGGCAGTGATTCATAAACAAACAACATGTAGGCAGGAATAGACTTCTTCTGCAGGGGGATTTGGAAGAAACAGAAGTTTCTACTTGGAGGCTGTAGGAAGATGCACGCACACTGAGTTTGTATCTGAAACTCACCTCCCACCCGAAAGTTTTGCTTTATTCTTAACTTAAAACAGAATCTTAGCCTAAGCTTCCTCCCGAGCTGGTTATTTCTTGTGCTTTTCTCTGTGAGGCCTCCTGTCTTACCCTTTACCCCCTCTTGCTTTACAGATGCTCCACCACCTTTTATCCTCCTGTGTTGGAGGCCAATGAGACTCACCTGCTCTGGCTGCCACATGGATCAGCAGAACAGTCCTGCATCTCCATGAAGGGTGCTAGAACCTGGCATCCTGTCCCATGGGCCATGGGAAAGGGAGGGCTTGGGGTGTGCTGGGTCGGAGGTGGAGACAGTATACCTAAAACACATGAGGAAAGAACGAAAAATTGTCCTAGGACTGTCATCACTGGCATAGAGGGAAGGGGCATGTGCTTCTCAGGCCAGGTGCAGGACCCTTTTTTTGTGTGTGCCAGGCGCAGGAATAAACAGAGACTATTTTTCATCTGGCGGAGTTCAGTGCGGCCCAGCCTAGCCTTCAAAATGGAGAACCACAGAGTGTGAGACCCTGGCACGGGAAATAGGGCACTCTCCTTCAGATGAGCTGGTATGCCCTTCCTTGCTGAGGCGTCCTGGCGGGAGCCTCCTAAAGAGCTAGCTAATCTCCCCTCCTCCTCTCCTTCCCCTTCCGCTGGCAACCTCAGTCCTTGAGATTTTATGAAACTGGTTTTTAATCTCTTTATGCTCCATGTAAAAGCCCTGCACCCTGGCACCGCCAATGAGTGAGCGAGCCAGCAAGCTTTTACTAGTTAATAAAAGCGCTGCTCTATCTGCAACCCCCTCCCATTTCCTGCAGCATGACTTCTATGAATGGCTCCCAGCTCCGCACCTCTCCTGGTGGGGGGCTTTTTGGAAGAGTGAAACAAAGGACAGCAGCACCCACCTCTCCCTGGCTGCCTTTGTGCACACAGCTAGAGCGACCTGTATGAACAGCTCCTTTTAATAGCTGCAGGTTAAGAGCAGCCATATTCTCACTAGACCCACTGTGATCAAAGCAAAGGGAACACAGAAGTAGAAATCTTGGGGTGCCCATCTGGTGCGGGGGAGTGTGTGCAGAAATAAATGTGTGGAGAGGGGAGAGGAGTAGGGGTATGCTGATGATATGCATGTGGGTGAGGGGTGTCAGTGGATGAGTATTTGTATGGCTGAGCATGGATGAGTATATGTTTGTTGCCGGTGTGCTGTCATCAAGATCAGTATGCGTGGCACGCACGGGCATTGGTGCAAGGGTATGTGTTGATGGGTCTATGTGAGGGGTCAATAGGTGAGTGTGCATGAAGGGGTGCTTCAGCGAGTGGCTGTCTGGGCAGGTCTGGAGGAATGGACGAGGGTTATGAGTGTGTGTGGACAGTGTAGTGTGTGTATGGGGTAGGACACTGAGTGGGTGCATGCTGCTGAGGGAGGAAGTGGTGGTGCGTGTGTGGGTAGATTTGGGGTGCAAGACTGTACAAGGGTACTTCCTGTAGGAAAATGCTATAGGGAAATAAGGTGTAACCCTGTTTGCTGCTGGGCAGAACTGCTGACATTGTCCTGGCCAATGCGTGAGGTAGCCTGTATCTCAGCCTGCACAGGGAGTACAATTTGCTACTTGCACCTGGCTGGACTTTCTGTAGAAATGAAGCCGTTGAGCAAACTGGGAAGAAGAGGAGAAGGGGGTGAGGGAGGGTCAAGTCTCCAAAATGTGCAAATTCTGAAAGCAATCCAGAGCCTTAGGACTAAATTGCTATTTGCAGAGCAATACCCAGAATGCTTTGCATTGCAACTGTGCTATTAAATGCTGTAGATTTAGAGGTCACCTTAATCTAATTAAGTCTCTGTTGCTGGCTGAGACAACAGCTGCACAACACATGTGAGCGCAGGGAGGGTGGGGACCAGCAAATGTGTTCCCTGTGATTGCTGTTACAGCCGTGGGAGAGCACATTGGGGGGCCTCTTGCCGCACGGCTGGGCCATCACTGGCAAACCAGCGTGGTGTTTTGAAATCATCTGCACAGTATTATCGGTCCATGGTGACACTGGCTTTTAACCCTCAGTGCCAAACATAAGTGTAGGCATCGCCTGTCATACCTATCAGCTGGAAAAGGGAACGTATGTGTGATTGAGAGTTTGAAATAGAGACAGGGGATTGTTCAATTCTGTTCCTTTGGGAGATGACCTTGAGCATGAGCATAGTCACCATTGCATTCTTGACATAAGACACTCAACGCCAGAATATCACCAAGTGTCCCTTCCTCTGGCAGTGTTCTCAAAAGACTGCTTTTCTATTCCTGGTCTGGGTTTTAGGACAACTGAGGTAGAGAGTCCCAGGTTTGACATGCCAAGAGAACTTTGGGAAAGTACAGTCAGTACTGAGTAGGCCTTTGGCACAACTAGGGCCTTTTCCACACTTACCAAAAAGCCATTACAATAAAACACCATTTGCAACGCTTTCAGTGCAGGGACAAAAGCCTTGTGTCCACAACACAACAGCCATCCCATGGGTTTTACAAGGCCTGGTCACACTGGTTGGTTGCAACACCTACGGTGAGGTCTGGAGTTAAGGGCTGAATGAAATGGTGCAGCCTACAATGGTTTCTTTCCAGTACGAGCAAGAAGCTACAAAAACTGCAGTGGCATCAGTTCAGCCTTCCCTCTTAATTTTATCCCCAAATGCAGTGCCTGGTGTTCGGAAACTGCCAGGAGACCCACTTAGCGAAACTGCTAAGCATTATGGGATAGGGAGTTGAGTCCAAGAATGCAACAGTACAACCCTGGCCTTAAGGGGCTCTCTATGGGGTTGTGCCAAAACCGTTCTGTCAGAAACAGAACCATTCTGAAGGCAAAGATGGGAACTGACCATTTCATGCTATTGATATCCCCACAGCAGTCTCCACCTCCTCATTTGTAGCTACCCCCGAGTCATTCTGGGGCTGGGCAACGCATGGCACATCCACTTTGTAGCAGCTCCTGAAAATGCTTTCTTTGGGTTTGGTCTGACCAGCCAGGCACCACCTCGCTGCAGAGTTTTGCTTTGCGTTCTGACTCAAACCAAGGCTTGATCAACACTGCTGACTTTCTTCCATTTTCATGGTGAAAACATGCAAAACTACGTTCAGAACATTTTGCTGCAAAAATCAGAAATCTTTGAAACTGCAGCTGGGTTTGCTCGGAAGGGTTAGAAACTTCAGCAACCCTGTGCTTAGCCTCAAACTTGTAGCAAAACCTGAAAGCAGATAGATGCTGGGTCCAAATAAAATGCCTGGATCTGGACACCTGCAAACTCTGAGAAGGTCCAAAGTCAGATCCAAACTTTGTTAATGACCCCTGCCCACTTTCCACAATGGACTTAATCAAAAATGCAGGTCTTCGCGCAGCCTGTGCATTGGAAAAGTTCTTGGTTTGGATCCAAACTTTCCAGATTGCGTTCATCTTTAGATGGTTGATTTCAGTCTTCTTCTTCATCATTATCTTTATTCATTTTTATTACGGTAGCTCTTGGGAACCTGAGTCATGGACTAAGACCCCTTTGTGCAAGGCACTGTACAAACACAGAACAAAAAGGCAGTTCCTATCCCAAACAGTTTACAGTCAAACCTTCCTCCCGGCTCCAATTCATTCAGGCTTCCTGGAAATATAGGACATGGCTCATCTCTCCCTCCCCAGCTTCTGCCCAAACCTAACATGCCCCACAAATGAAAAAGAGAACATCTAAAACGGGAATCTCTCTAGTTATTTCTTCTACGATGGAGTAATGATCTTGTTCTTGAAGAAAATGAAAGGCTGCTGATGCCTGCAGGAAACATCAGCTCTTTTAATTGTATTTATTACATGTATTTATTTATTTTTGCAGTTGCCTTAATCCTTGTAGCTTAAAGGCAAAATGCGAGTGCAACGTCCAGGAAAACGAAGAGCACGTGACACTATCAAAGGAGGAAACCAAACCTGGGAAGGGGCATGTGTGTATAAGGAACCTTGTGAGGAGGCACATTGAGGCTCTCCAGCTGATAGACAAAGCCTTTATGAAGGGAGCGTAAGGCCTCCTCATCCTTTTAATTTCTTACCTGCTATCTTTTTGATCCTGGCCTCTCCTCTGTCATCTCCCCCCTCCTGTGGCCCCACTTCCCAAGGGGTACCACTAAGGATGCTTCCATGGGTTGCTTGCCTGTGTTTGCTGTGGCACTGAGGACTGAAATCTCCATTACAAGGCACTGGCCCCACTAGTGCTGGCACGGCAGCACAGCCGATCTGAATTTTAGCAGCCATAATGGCACCTTGGAGCTGTGAGTCAAATTCCTTCTATCTGCGGAGACTAACAGGCACCTTGGGCTGGACGTGGTCTGACACAGTTTGATCCCTATTTTCCGGAGGTCTGATCCATGCATGGAAACCACATAGAAGTTACCAGGAATTCTGTGCTCAGGTGGCTGGCTGCACGGTGCGGGGCTTGACAGCAGTGGGTAGAGGCTGCCATCTGGGGAGGGTGGAGGAGAATCCAGCCGGCACCACTGCTTATCCAAGGTGAGAATCAGAAAGAGCAGAAACACAAAGCAGCACATACTTGTTATAGTTTGACCATCCCAGGAAATGACCCCAGTGGAGACACTTCTGTCTGCAGCTCCTTATAATGAGGATCAGTACATGATGGACTTGGATCTCTCCCTCTCTCTCTCTCTCAGCTAATTTTCTGTGATCTTTCTATCTAGTGCAGCTAAATGTCAACGCTTCCTCCTTCAAAGCATCAGGGGCTTGGTGGAACAGGAGAGTTTTACACTGATCCAATTTATGTCAGCATTCCCCCTCCTCCCTCTGAGTGTTCTTGCCTGGTAGAGAGGCCATACAGCATCTGCTCATGTATCAACACACCGGTGTGCGTGTACACCCTGTCTTTACAGTGCCACAATAGGGGCTTCAAGTTCCATCCTGGCCCATGCAGTGATATACTGCTCTTCCAAGCAGAAGTCGCACAGATTCATCCCCCCTTCCCCTTTCCAGAAATGGCTCCTCAAAAGCACAGAGCAGAGAGTGAAATTTGGGCCCTATCTATCTCGGTATTTACCTGGCTCTCATCACCACAGTACCTGAGCACCTGATAATTGTGCTTTCATAGAACCCTGGTGAGACAAGGGGGTATTAGCCCCATTTTTCAGAGAGAGAGAGAAATGAGGCACCGGGTAGACTATGTGACTTGCCCAAGGTCGCACAGGAAGTCTGCGGCAGAGCCAAGAACTGATCCCAGTCGTCTCTGTCCTATTAGCTAGGCCACTCTTTCCTGTGGGTTCCTACTCTTAGGCCAGGCTTGTGGGCTGAGTTCCATCCAGTGCTCTCAGCTGCCGTCATGCAAATCACCAGGTATCCTCTCAGGACCCACTTTTGGCCTGCACCCCACCCAGTCAAGAAAGGTTGCTCTAGCAGCACTTCCTCACTACTAACCAGGGATCATGCAGGAACCATTTTTTAATCATCATCAGGGCACAATGGTCCTGTTCACCTGCCAAAGTACCACTCCTGTGTCGGAAGTCACATTGCACAATTCTGCTTCTGCCGAGAGAAATGTCAAAGCCATTACCAGGATGCGCATCATACATCTCTAGGAGGAATCCACACTTTTTTGTGCCGTTGTTGTGTATGAGTGCTGTGCACCCATTGGGTGACAAATGGGTTAAAACCAAATCTCAGCTACTCTACCCGTTATCAGAGAAGCCTGGGAAATCAACAAGATGCCCTAGGATCAGTGCTCTAATTGCCCTGTGCCAGTCCAGGCAAAGTGGGCGCATCACTAAGTAGATAATACTTAGTCCTGCCATGAGTGCAGGGGACTGGACTAGATGACCTCTCAAGGTCCCTTCCAGTCCTATGAGTCTATGATTCTATCACTAGTCACGTGCTGGTTGTCAGTAAGTGTGCCACTAGGAGGCAGATTCTGCAATCTTTAAAATTAGTAGAACTTAATCCTGTTCCAAGGGCAAAGGGGATGCCAAATTGTCCCTTATTTTCACAGGAACACAGGATGTGTCTGACTGGATCAATCCCAACGTCTGTCTAGTTCAGTATCCTGTCTCTGACAGTGGCCAGCACCAGGTGCATCAGAGGAAGGTGTAAGAACATCACTGCAGGCATATGTGAGATAATCTGCCTCCCACATTGGGTTTCTGCCTGATCTCTGGTAGCTATGTTCTGAGGCCTTGGTGGCTGCCAACATACCAAACAAAAGTCTAATAGATGACTGAACTGTGCAAGTGCTGGGCTTCTCCTCCCCATGGCACATATGGACAGTTCTAAACCGTATCCACACTTGACATGGAAGATGTCCATATGAGCCTAACAACATCCCAATGCAAGAGGGCA
This sequence comes from Caretta caretta, assembly GCF_965140235.1. NCBI lineage: Eukaryota > Metazoa > Chordata > Testudines > Cheloniidae > Caretta > Caretta caretta. The sequence continues at coordinate 203,463,792 of NC_134206.1, forward strand.
AGGGACTCACTAGTATCTGGTAGTGAGGTTCAGCTGGCATGACCAGTTCAGTGTATCCACCTCGCTGATATCATAATCTGTATCTAAAAAGTGTCATGTAAGATACCAATAGAAAGCTACTAACACAATGACCATTTATATTAATGAATGGTGTATTAATGCAAAATTAAAAACATATTGGAAGTTACGTTCTTAAAGTGTGTTTGTGAGGCAGGGCTGAAGTTACCCCCGCCCTAGACAAAGGAATGTGGTACCCCCCACCTTGAAGGTATTTCCAAGTTACATCAAGAGACAACGGGAATGCACTGTATCAAAAAGGTAAATAGGTTAATAAAGGCAACTAGAGGAGGAGATAAACCCTCAGCATCACAGCCGGGGGAGGAGATTGCAGGAACAGATCAATTTGCATTTTAGCAAACACCAGCAGGGGAAGAAACCAGCATGGAACTTCCCTCTCCATGAGACTCCATGTCTCCTTCCTCATAGCTTGAATGAACTGTACTTGGGGGTAACCTTCAGAAGCATCCATTTCAAAGTTTCATTGGACTATAAAAGAGAGGGGCAGAGAACCCCAAGTGATCTTTTACCTAATACGACAAAGAAAGCAAGCACTTTGTCTTTGTGGTAGATCCTGACCGATAGGGTGGCCAGCTATCTTGCTGGAAGATAGTCTGGTAAGAATCTGACCTTGAACCAAGACTGCAGTTTTGTTAAGTCTTAGTCTCTAGAAAACATTTTTTCACTGATTTGCTTGTAACCATTTCCAACTCTATCTTTCATACCTGGACTCACTTAAAACCCTATCTCCTTTTGTTAATCAACTTACTTTACTTTTAATTTAAACCATCCCAGTGCTGTGTGTGCATTGAAGTGATTGTTAACTCCAGTTGAAGTGATAAGCTGTGTATTATGTCTCTTTGGAGGAGCAAACAAGTCTTGTTATTCCTCTGAATGGTCCAGGAAAGGGCTGGACATTGCAGAGGACATGGTTTTGGAAAAAATCAGGACTGGGAGGTCTTGAGGTCACCTTGCCAGGTGTAACCAAAGTTGGTGGATACCAGAGTGTGGCTGGGGTGTAACAAGCAGGAACTAAACAAAAGCAGGAAAGAGTCAGTGGAGCTCTCCTGCAGTGCGGTGAGCAGTGAAGAGGTTTAGGCACCCAGGGTTACAGGGCAGGGTACACAACTGGTCTTGATTGTACCCCAGAATGTGACAATCCTTTTCAATATTTCTGCTATCATTAATTATGATGACTGGGGATATTCTTAAATCCATGAATGGAAACACAGGCAGGCAGGCAACTGACAGAGCAAACGGCAGTGGTCCTGGGACGTTCAGGGACATTTTACCTCAAAGTAATGTATTAATTGGGGTCTCAGGGTATTCTCTCCAGGGAACATTAGGGAGAAAATCCATGGCTTTCAGTGCATTACAATGGCAAATAGTAAATAAATAATAATAAAGCAATGCTGCTGTTCAGAAATATTTCTAAGAGACAGAGGGAAAAGTCAACCCTGGCTGGCATGGATTCGTAGTAGCCATAAAGGGGGATGAACTGCATCAGAAGTAAGGCAATCGCTCCTTCCCCTATGTGTTTGGAGACTGGAGATCTGCAGTGGCAGGAAGGTGTACCATAAAAGTCAGGAGATATCATTCTATTCCTGCCTCTGCCAACTCACTCACTGTGACCTTGGGCGAGTTACTTTTGATCTCTCGCTTTCCCTATGTGTAGAATGATGATACAGACAAGAAGGTGTAATGAATGGAAATGGGTATTCTTTATTGAGGTTGCTGGCCACTGATCATCATGTGTTTCTCCTCTCAGCTTCCTGGCTCCCTGACTGACTAACAGCCAGTGTTGCCCAGTATCTACACACAAGGTCTCTCAGCCCTAGTTTAAACTAAACAGTCTTGGAAGAGACTGCTGACTACACTACAGGGATAATAAAACAGACCTACCTCAGAGGGGTGTTGTGAGGCTTAAATTATTAATGTTTGCAAAGTGCTCTGAGATTGTTGGATGAAAGGAACCAGAGAAGGGCTGAGTGTGGTTATTAGTCAGAGGTCCAGTTTGCCCTTATTGCCCTGACCTGAAGGAACTGGAAGGAAGGGATGTCAAAGAGACCTGCATACAAACGCGAGATAGCAGGCGTGAGCCAGGTCGGACTAAGGTGACAGAAAGGGCAATGGGAAGCAGAATGGAGGGGAAGACTCCTCTCCCTCAGAGAGCAGGGACACGGTGCAGAGTCCACCAAATGAATGCAAATGCATGCCAAGGGGAGCTGGGTACCAGACCAGGATCAAAAGGTCAGTCCAAGGCACATTAATGACTCCATTTCATTCTAAGCAGTTTCTATTCTTACAACTCCAATTAAAAAAAACCCGTGAAACTCAGCAACTGCCAAGCATTACACTGGAACAATTAAACGTGATACTTAATTAAACATCTCCACTCTCAAGGAATGTGAGATTTACCTTCTTTCTCCTTCTATTAGAGGCAGCCCGGAGATAAAACCGTCAAGTTATGAGTAATTATGCCCCACTGAGAAAAGTGATGGAGTGATATGCTCTGAAGAACTTGCAAGGCTCTGGAAAATGTGGAGTCAACACTTAGGGGTTTATTATTAATTATTATTATTATTATTTTCCCCCCACTAACACTTTTCCCAGCTTGTTGCCAGAGGGAGATAAACAAACAATGCGTACCTGCATTTTAATAGAATAAACAGAGTTAGTCTAATTCACCTTCTTGTTGGGCTGGCTTGGAATTCTTCACACTGGAGGAAATGCGAAAGGGACTGGGTGTGTGGAGTGCTGTTAGGTGTGTGTGTTACCTCAGTGATTAGGCCAGTAACCTAGGCCTTGGGAGACCTGCATTCAAATCCCTGCTCTGTCACAGACTTCCTGTGTCACCTTGGGGAAGTCACTTACTTCCCTGTGTCTCAGTTCCCCTTCTGTAAAATGGGGATAACGGCATGTCCCTACCTGACAGGGCTGTTGTGAGGATACACACATTACAGATTGCGAGGTGCTCTGAGAGTACCATGATGGGGACCACAGAAGTACCTGAAATAGATTAGTGACAGGGTCCCAATCAAGAGAACATTTTCCATATGGTCTCACTGGATCAGGGATCTCAAACTCAAATCACGAGGGCCACATGAGGACTAGTACATTGGCCTGAGGGCCGCATCACTGACACCCCCACCCCCCTGCTGCCCCCTCCCCCACTCCACCCCTACCATGAGGCCCTGCCCCTGCCCCGCCTCATCCCACTCCTTCCCCAAAGTCCCCACCCCAACTCCATCCTCTCCCTGCCCCTATTCCAACCCCTTCCCCAAATCCCTGCCCCTGCCCCGCCTCTTCTCTGCCTCCTCCCCTGAGCGCGCGGCTCCCCACTCCTCCCCCTCCCTCTTGGAAAGCACTAAGCGCCGCCAAACAGCTGTTTGGCAGCGGGAAGCGCCTGGAGGTAGGCAGAGGAATGGGGATGCGGCGCGCTGGGGGCAAAAGGGAGCAGCGGCTGAGGGGAGCTTGGCGGCCACAGGAAATAACTCGGGGCCGGGGGCACAGGGAGCTTGGCAGGCTGTAGTAAATAACTCCGCGGGCAGCATGTTTGAGACCCCTGCACTGAACCATGCTGGGATCAAAGCCTGGGGGGGTGGAAATCAGATGTGACGTAAGCGGATGCAAATGAATATGGCCCTGGGTTTCCATGAACACACTGGGAATTAGAGACGGTTTTGAGTACAGTCATACTGGACTGGACAGGAATTAGCGGTGGGAGCCTAATTCTCCACTGCCTTGCAATTTGTGTCATTATTTACACCTGTCAAGGCTGGGGTGAGCACCGGTACAAAATGCTACCCAATCAAAACTGACCACTCTTTTACATTGATATGGAAACTTCACCGAGGTGGGGACTTACACCTACTTTGCACGAGTGTTACGATGACACAAGATGTAAGACAGATGAATCAGCTACAGTGGCCTGTACTGACACTGGAGACTGGATCTGCAATAGAATCTGGACTAACTACTGGATTACACTTGAAATCGAAATCTGCTTCCATGATGTCCTAAGTGGTGTGCACAGAAATCTGAATTTTGACAGCCCCTGTCCCCATCCCAGCAGAGGGTCCCCTCTTGTTTTAAGCCCACTCTGACCCATTGTTGCAATCTAGTCCCAGCTCTGTCATCATCTCACCGCGTGGCCTTGGGCAAGACACTTCATCTTGTTGTGGCACCTCAGTTTCTCTGTCCAGGCAATGGGGATAATGATATTTACAGCTCACAGGGGAGTCGCTGAATTTAAAGATGAATCTTTCATTCCATTTCATTGCTGTAAATCTGGAGTATTTCCACTGATTTCAGTGGAGTTACTAAAAATGGACTCTGATGTAACTGAATGCAGAGGCTGGCCCTTAATGCTTTTACTGTAAGGGCTAAGCATTTGTATTCAACTTCTCCAGATTCAGCAGATGGGCTTGGTGCAAGCGGGGGCGGGGAGGGAAGAAATTCTGTCCCTCTCCCAAGCTGCAGAAAGACATCAGAATTGCTCTCTGCTCTGTAAAAAGAACAGGAGTACTTGTGGCACCTTAGAGACTAACAAATTTATTAGAGCATAAGCTTTCTTGGGCTACAGCTCACGTCATCGGATGCATAGAATGGAACATATAGTAAGAAGATATATATATACATACAGAGAAGGTGAAAGTTGCCATACAAACTGTGAGAGGCTAATTAATTAAGACGCGCTATTATCAGCAGGAGGAAAAAACTTTTGTAGTGATAATCAAGATGGCCCTTTTAGACACTTGACAAGAAGGTGTGAGGATACGTAACATAGGGAAATAGATTCAATATGTGTAATGACCCAGCCTTTCTCTGCTCTGTGAAAGTCAGAGGATCCATTGGTCTCGCCCTTGCTCATTTCAGTGACCTCAGAGACTCAAGAATAACAATACCCACCTTTGCCCTACTCCTCAACCAGGGAGCCTGTTATGGAGCTAGAGGGATTATTTAGCGCATAGCGCATGTGGCCCCTTTGTGCTGGCTCCCCAAACACTCTCTCCCCCCTCCCCTGCCACGGCACCTCCATGGCTGCAGAGGCTTCCGATTGCATCCCACAGCAATCTGAAACAGGGCAGAGCTAGCCCATACACCTAGCTACTGTAGGATCGCTCCCTCTGCCATGTTGTCCAGTCCAGTTGTTATGCAATGAGGCTCCCGCCACTTCCCTTTGGAGACCACTCCACAGTCGTGACTCCATTGGATCTTGCTATCAGGACATTTTTCCGCTTTCCCTTAATGACATCCCATGCCTCCTAATTATATTGCCTTGTACCATCTTCAACAATTCCTCGCCCTTCGTGGTGTTTACCCTTCAAATGCTTGCAGTCCCTGGTGGGGAGCATGGTACCTGGGGAAGATCTGGCAAGCATTCAGAAAATGGGAAATGCTTTGCAGGGAAATACAAAATGCAACTCTTGTAAAATAAATATATCAAGAAGGGGAACAAAAATCCAACAAACCAGCAGAAACAACAACAACCAAAAGCCCTTTGGGGACTGAAATCTGAGCCACACTCTTCCCAACACTTTTCTAATCTCTGCTGATGCTAGTTCAAACACACGGAAGGCCCAGTCCTGAGACGTGCTGAGCCTATCCTGAGAGGTGCTGAATGTCCTTCATTTCCAGTAAGTGGAGGAGGCTCAGCCCTTTGTAGGAGGCACCCCGTATCAAGCAGGATTGAATTTACAGAGCACACAGCCTACTCGAATGGGAGCAAAAGCCATTTTCTTGCTGAGTTTGAAACAAAAAGCTCTACCAGCTTGTCAGCTGCCATTCAAGTCACGATCGGATCTGGCCTTTCACGAAAATGCAAGCTCATTAAAACAGCTGGCAGAACGTCCGGAGCCTCTCTGAGGAGGGAGGGAGGGGAACATGAAGCAACTCATCAGCTAGCAAAATGAACAGAAAGAACTTTCATTTGAAACAGGATCCTGTTGAGCTGGTTAAAGAGCAAATCAGTCTGGAATAGCCAAGGGGTCAGGCCTGTGGGTGGGAGAAGGAAGAGGGAAGGCAGGGGATTGAGGGGGTGGGTACAAGCGTGCTAGAGAGAAGGCATCAGATAGTTTTCTTTGGTTGTCCTGAAAGGCATTAGAAATGGGTACCCAGGACTTGGCGCTGAACTGTACAAATATAAATGATATAAAGTTTGAGGGAACCTGTGGCCTTGTTTAGACTAAAGGCCAGTCTACACTGGGAGCTCACATCGACATAGGCTATAGCTATGTCACGCAACTAAATAGATAAGTGGATCCCCCAGTGTAGACAGCACTTGGTTAAAGGGAGAATTCTTCCGTTGACCTATCCACTCCATCTTGGGGAGGCAGATTAATTATATGGACGGGAGAACTCCTCCTGTTGGCATAGGTAGTGTCCACACTGAAGCACTGTAGCAGTGCAGTGACTCTGGAAAGAGTTTAGCCTAATCAAAAATCCCCAACTCTTATTCTGGAATAAGTGTCCATATAGGGGCATGTGCGTATGTGTGTTGGTGGGAGCCATACTGGTATAATTGGTAACACTTTCCCACATAGGCAGGGCCTAAGGTATGTCTACACTGGAACCAGGAGGTGTGACTGTCTGGGAAAGCATAATCCCAAATATACATACAAAATGATGGGGTCTAAGTTAGAAAAGATCTTGGAGTCATTGTGGATAGTTCTCTAAAAACATCCACTCAATGTGCAGCGGCAGTCAAAAAACGAACCGAATGCTGGAAATAATTAGGAAAGGGATAGATAATAGCACAGAAAATATCATGTTGCCTCTATATAAATCCATGGTATGCCCACATCTTGAATACTGTGTGCAGATGTGGTAGCCCCATCTCAAAAAAGATATATTGGAATTGGAAAAGATTCAGAAAAGGGCAACAAAAATGATTACGGGTATGGAACAGCTTCCGTATGAGGAGAGATTAATAAGACTTTTCAACTTGGAAAAGAGACGGCTAAGGGGAGATATGATTGAGGTCTATAAAATCATGACTGGTGTAGAGAAAGTAGATAAGGAAGTGTTGTTTACTACTTCTCATAACACAAGAACTAGGGGTCACCAAATGAAATTAATAGGCAGAAGGTTTAAAACAAATAAAAGGACGTATTTCTTCACACAACACAAAGTCAACCTGTGGAACTCCTTGCCAGAGGATGTTGTGAAGGCCAAGACCATAACAGGGTTCAAAAAAGAACTAGATAAATTCATGGAGGATAGGTCCATCAATGGCTATTAGCCAGGATGCCCAGGGATGGTATCCCTAGCCTCTGTTTGCCAGAAGCTGAGAATGAGTGACAGGGGATGGATCACTTGATGATTACCTGTTCTGTTCACTGCCTCTGGGGCACCTGGCACTGGCCACTGTCGGAAGACAGGATACTGGGCTAGATGGATCTTTGGTCTGACCCAGTAGGGCCATTCTTATGATCCTATGTTATGTTATGAGTTAGATTTGATCTTGTTAGATCAAGATCTTGTCGTTTTTCTCTAACTAAGCCAAAGTTAGAACAGGTACATGTAGAGGAGCTGCAATCACACCTTCTTATTGCAGACATACAGGGCCGGCTCCAGGCACCAGCGAACCAAGCAGGTGCCTGAGGCGGCAAATGGAAAGGGGCGGCAGGACGTCGGGCTCTGGGGCGGCAATCCGCCCTTGGCAGTGGCAGGAATTTGGCGGCCGCTTTGTCACAGCTCGTTTCGCGCTCGGCAGCAATTCGGCGGTGGGGACGCGACTTCTGTGTTCGGCGGCAAGGTTTTTTGGTTTGGTTTGGTTTGGTTTTTTTGCTGCTTGGGGCAGCAAAAAAGCTGGAGCCAGCCCTGCAGACATGAGGTGGGGAGAGAGTGGAATATACTGTAGTAAGCCACACATCCATTTACCCCTATCAACCCACTCAGAGTTTGCTTTGCTACTTCTGCTAACTATTTAAAGCACCTGGGCCTGAGTCATCCCTCTGATTCACCATTTTTATGCCAGCGTGACTCCACTGGAGTAATGGAGTGGTTAATCAGACCTTTAGTGTCTAAGCTAGCAGTATTACATCCCCCTCCACTCAGTTTCTTCTACTTGGTCCAGCAGGTAAACCAGAGAATGCCAGGCTTGCATCTAAGGCTTGGTGCAAAGCTTGGGTGACCACCTACATTTAAAGGAAAGAAAGGACCACTGTGTGAAAAATGCAGGACGAAGCTGATTTTTAAGAGATGCCACTGCTCAATGTTTAACCTGTCTTGCAGATTCCCACATTTGTAGCACAAGGTCCCATCCTTTCCATAATTATTGCTTGAAAACAAACTTTATATCTAATCAAATGCTTTAAAAAAACTCCTTTTAAGCCGTGGATCACAAGAAGTGATGCAAAACACACCCTTCTCAAGTCACCCAGATTTCCAACACCCTAGACTTCAAAGGGATTTGGAACTAAAGTTTTGGTTCAAGGCCCATCTTTCACTATGACATCAAAATCATTGCAATTGCAAAATACTCTGATACCATGACCACAGCATTTTCTAGGACTTGGCTGTAAAAAAGACTGGCTTTTCAAACAGATGTAGAAAAGACTGGCTAGGCTAGACTCAGAAGCTACTCTCCAAACATCTTTAACCATAGCAAAGAAGGAAAATATTCAAACAAACTGGTGGTAAAGTAATTATTTTGCAGGGGGGTGATCATGGATGTTGGTCAGTGCCTTTGACTCCCATTAACTTCAATGTTTGTTGAAGGTGCCCAGTACCTTTCAGGCAGTGCTCAGAACCTCCTAGCATCAAGCACTACATTTGCACGTAAGCAGAAGGACCAGAGCTGGATGAATGAGGAAAAAGATCCTTCGTAAATACAATATTTGAAAAATATTGTGCAATTCCCCAAATGAATGATTCAACTAATATGATCGAACCAACTCTAGTGTATGCCTGTGTAGTGGCTGGGAAAAAGAAACAGTTGTTGGAATAGAAAAGTTGGCCCCTCCATGTCTAAGATTCAGCTTCTGTTCTAACCATTTATTATATTATTTATTTAACACGAACAGGGTGCCAGGTCCTATACAAAAAATGCTGAAGATAAGGTCCTCGCCCTGAAGAGCTTCACTTGTTTCCAAGATCCTAACCCTAGCTCTACATTCCAGTATCTCTGAAATCCCTTAAAGGGCTCCTGCCAACCATATGTTTACCAAATTCCTATTAAAACTACCTGGCACCTGCTCTGTGCTGCTTTCCACTGGCAATGTTTACCAAGGTTTTTCTGGACTGTTTCCATAATTCTATTTAAAAAGAGAAACAAACAGAAGCAAACTCCTTTAGAAACAGCTTAGCTCCTGCCTATTCTGAGCATTCGGATCCAGCTTCTCCAGGATAGAATTTACAATGCTGTATCAGATCAATGGTCCACTTACTCTAGCCTCTGCCTTCAGCAGTGGCCAATACCTGACACATTAACTCCTCACAATGGACATCCCCACATAACCAATGTTGTACCTGGAAGACAATTTCTGAATCGTGCAGTGATCAGCTGTAGTCTTGAAGCTCTGTCATTCTTATCTTACCAAACTACACATTTCATTAGTGGTCAGTATGCTATCCTGTGATGTTTAAAGTCCAGACAGAGCATTGGACTCAGGCCACCTGTGGCAGCAAATTCCACAGGTTGATACGTACTGGGTGAGGAAGTATTGCCTTTTCTTGGTTCTGTTGGCATCCATTCTGTTGAATGACCATTAGGGCTTGTACTATGGAACAGGGTAAAGGGGAAGGGTGGATCAACAACATGTGGCTTGGTCACAATTCCAGTATTCGTGTCTGTGCGCGCGTATGTCCCACTCTCTCTCATTCTCTCTCTCGCTTGCTTTTGTTTTCAGGTGAATATGCAACCAAAATCTTGTCTGAAAAGCAGCCCATGTTCCCTCTGCCTTGTCAAGCTCTTCAAGGGAAACATTATCACCTTAATTGCTTAATTCCAATTTGCATAATATGGCACTCTGACAGCTGCAAAACAGGGATGCAAAAGGAAGATTAACAAGCGATGTATGCGCACTGCCAGCTTTTCGCAGTTGGGAAAGCAAAGCGGTGGAGCAATCCTCGGATCAGCAACTCTGCTGTCTTACCCACTCTGCATTCCTCCTCTCTCATTTCTCACCTCTCGGCTGGTTAGTAAGTTTTTTCATTCCTATGGGATTCTACCTGTAATGTCTGTTGTCATGGCGTTCTGAGTGCCCTCTTTAGTTGTGTTTCTAATTATAAAAAGAACAGTAGTACTTGTGGCACCTTAGAGACTAACACATTTATTAGAGCATAAGCTTTCGTGGGCTACAACTCACTTCATCAGACGCATAGAATGGAACATATAATAAGATATATACACATACAGCAAAAAGGAAAGGAGCTGTAGCTCACGAAAGCTCATGCTCAAATAAATGTGTTAGTCTCTAAGGTGCCACAAGTACTCCTTTTCTTTTTGCGAATACAGACTAACACGGCTGTTACTCTGAAATACACATACAGATAAGTTGGAAGTTACCATACAAACTGAGAGGCTAATTAGTTAAGATGAGCTATTATCAGCAGGAGAAAAAAACTTTTGTAGTGATAATCAAGATGGCCCATTTAGACAGTTGACAAGAAGGTGTGAGGATACTTAACATGGGGAAAGAGATTCAATATGTGTAATGACCCAGCCACTCCCAGTCTCTATTCAAACCCAAGTTAAAGGTATCTAGTTTGCATAAAGAAAAGGAGTACTTGTGGCACCTTAGAGACTAACCAATTTATTTGAGCATGAGCTTTCGTGAGCTACAGCTCACTTCATCGGCTGCAACTAATTTGCATATTAATTTTAATTAATTAACTATTAACTAATATTAATATTAATTAATATTAACTAATTTGCATATTAATTCAAGCTCAGCAGTTTCTCCTTGGAGTCTATTTTTGAAGCTTTACTGTTGCAAAATTGCCTCCCTTAAATCTTTTACTGAGTGGCCAGAAAGGTTGAAGTGTTCTCCTACCGTTTTTTGAATGTTATGATTCCTGATGTCAGATTTGGGTCCATTTATTCTTTTGCGTAGAGACTGTCCGGTTTGGCCAATGTACATGGCAGAGGGGCATTGCTGGCACATGATGGCGTATATCACATTGGTAGATGTGCAGGTGAACGAGCCCCTGATGGCATGGCTAATGTGATTAGGTCCTATGATGGTGTCACTTGAATAAATATGTGGACAGAGTTGGCATCGGGCTTTGTTGCAAGGATAGGTTCCTGGGTTAGTGTTTTTGTTGTGTGGAGTGAGGTTGCTGGTGAAACCTTTATAATTATAGTATTTCTTAGTACAGAAAATTACCAGTTGGGCTACATTGTCCAGATTCTTTAAGCGGAATCTGGATGAGACTGTGTTTGGACAGTGAAACATTAAATAAACTTCAAACTCTGCCTTTTCGTATAAAACATAAAATACCACCTGTGCACAGTATACTGCTCTATCCAGTGCACAGAAATTTAGCCTTTACCAAATGCCAGAACACAATTATACGGCATTGTAAAAGCTAAGGATGGACAAAGTGGATAAAACAAGTGACCTGAATCTTCCCCCGCTAGATTCCTAAACCATCAACCTTTCCTGATCTTTGAAAATGTTTGGTTAAGTTTTAATTATACCCTTGTGCTACCCAGAACCAGTGAGGCATTTCCATCTGTGAGCACTTGCATTCTGATTGGAAGCAGGCAGAGGTAATCTCATGAGAGAGCAACCTGTTTTCACAAAAATTCTAGGCCTACGAGGTTCATATGAGTCTTGGAGAAATACGCACATTTCTGGGGTCTAACCTGAACCAAACCCAAACTTCATTTGATGTCAAGAGGTGCATGAAAATGTTTTTTAGAAAGTTAACACAAGCTTTTCGAAGATCAGAAAGGATGAGTTTGAATTTTGAGTAAAGGTTCGGGTACTTCTTATTTTATCTATAATGGCCCTGAATTTAAAACTGGGACAAAAACACTCCCGAACAATGGGGAAGTTCTCATTCAGGTGTTGATCCAAACTCTTTACCTTGTATCATATTTTTCTTTCCAAACCAGTTGGCGCAGCTTTAAGTTGAATATAATTGAAGACAAGACAGAGTCCAAAAATAGCACTGATCTTAGAGAAAGGAAATGGGGAAGTGATACAGAGACCTGCATAAAAGACAGAATTTTGATCTTGGCTCATGGTGCACGTTTATGTAGAACGGTGTATTTCAAGCTACAAAGTTCACACAAAAACCTTGGGGCTGGTCTACACGTGATTTTTGTACCATTATAACTATATTGGCTTAGAAAGCAATATACATGAAGTGATATAACCCCCCCAAGCATGGGTGCAGTTATACCAGTATAAAGGTGCTTATAGCTTACCCCGTGTATTTATATAGTTGTAGCTGTAAAAAAAATACTGTGTTTAAACAAGCCATTGGATACAAACTCTGATCCCTGAAACGCTGATCTGAATTCGCAGTTTGGGATATCTGTAGGTGTATCAGATACTGACTGGGACTGTAACAAAGCAGAATAAATCCAAAGAAGGGACGTGTTCCTGGAGGCAAGATTTTACATCTTCTTGATATAGTTTTCAGAGTAACAGCCGTGTTAGTCTGTATTCGCAAAAAGAAAAGGAGCTGTAGCTCACGAAAGCTCATGCTCAAATAAATTGGTTAGTCTCTAAGGTGCCACAAGTACTCCTTTTCTTTTTGATATAGCTTGTTGAAGAGGTATGATACAGCCAGAGGCTATTCCTGGTCTAGTACACCTGGGGAAAAATGAGCCATGTATCCTGACTGATAAACAGGGTTCAAAGTTAGGGATGCATCTATGATAGGATTCAGCGAGACCAATATCACTGGACTGGAAAAACACCGTGATGTAAGTACTCGGAAGAGTAACACACAGGGTAACTCTGTTGGATGAGGGTGAGAACACAAAGCATCTTAAGGAGTTTTGGTTGGAGTTTGAGGGAATTCACCTCAGCAAAATGGGGAGTGTTTATGGTGGATCCACAAATGGAGTTCATCTTGCCATTGGGTGTGAAACATAAAAGAAGGGGAAGTCAAGATATATAGAGCAGTGGAAGCAGATGGCTTTTAAGAACACATAGAGAGCCCTGGAGGAGGAGGATCGGAAGATACATGAATATGAGCAGAAGCAAATCAGAAGGATAATGAAAAAAGCAAAAAAGTACGAATGTCAAATGGCAGAGATTATTCTAAATCACAGCAAAGGGATTATTCTCTTACAGCCACAGGAAGACAGGGGTGCTGGAACGAGGGGTGCTGGAACTAGGGGTGTGGAAGCACCCCCCGGGCGTGAAGTGGTTTCCATCATATACAGGGTTTAGAGTTTGGTTCAATGGCTCTCAGCCCCACCCCAATACACAAATTGTTCCAGCACCCTTGGAGGAAGGTAAAATTGGTCCCTAAGAAAGGCTTGTGGAGACCTGGAAATTAGGGAGAAGGAAACGGCAAGTCTGGTGTAAAATTTCAGTGCCAGCTCCTGCCATTACTGAGAAGGAAGGACTCTGCCTCTGCCTCTAATTCCATTGCAGGGGGAGCTCCTCAAAGAGTCGGAAAGCCTGCAGGCTGGTAAGGATGGGAAACTCCAAGAGCTTGGTTGTTCTGTTTGGATGCTTCTCCGAACACTATTCAAACCGGCCACGAGGTGGACATCTCACAAGAACAGCAGCCTTCAGCACTTCCCTTTCTCATTCCACAAATGCAGGGGCAGCATCAAAATGACAGTTCACTGGGAGAAAAGCTACTTGCTTTTCAGAACAACAAAGACAGTGAAGTCTTGGCATTTGGGCTTAGTTTCAGCTTGGGGAAGAGGCACATGGGTCCCTGGAGCTGACAGGAATGGCAGCAACTGAGAAAGGACACAGCACTCTTAAATTAGATTAGACACCGTGTGGGTACAGCCTGTTGCAGTCAACAGAAACCTTTCCTGCCAGTTAAAAAGTACTAGAGTGAGATTGTGCAACCAAAGCAGGAATGAGTCCATGGAGCTACCCTGCAGTGGGGTGAACAGTGAAGAGGGTTTGGCAGTGCTGTGGTCAGCAGGACACATTCTGAGTCTGACCTTCCAGGGAGTCTGCTTTGAACTACCAGGTCTCAAGATAATTCCAACACTGGATTTAGGGGAGACTGGAGAAAACTCATGATGAAACCAGCCATCTTCCGAGGGTATGGTTGCTTGTTTCATGATATGTTTATACAAGTACATTTCAGCTAAAATCCACTGCAGTATCAGTTTAATACGGAAACATTCTCTCTCTTGGAGAAGCTATATCTCACCCTTGATGGGGTGGGACACAATGATCTAATAGATCTTCTCCATTTCTAATGAACTACTATCATCCCATGAACTTGATAGATTTGACCAGCAACGGGTTCTAACCCAACTCCTATATCTAAATACTTGTACACATTTGGGCAACTTCAGATCCAGACCCAGACTTTATTGTAGTCCTCGCATCTGTATTGAGCTGAACTCAAACCCACAGATCCCAACAATCTGTACGCACCCCAAACTTTGGGTGGGTTCCGATCTGAATATTGTATCTCCTGCATAACTCACACATGATCCCATCTATTGTCTTTTTGTCTTTCTCTCTCACACACAGTATAAATACAGCCTTCTAAATGACCTGCTGACATCAAACAGAGATCTGGGAGAAGGGGCCAGCCCCAAGTTCGAATCCCTTTTGACCCATTCTCTTGCCTTGGTCCCATCTGCAAGGTACCCCCGTCAGACAGTTCTCCAATATCAAACTGTTTCCCTCCTCCACAGATCTCCTGATGTGGAGCCACTGAATCTACTTTACAGCCCTACTATGCAATGTGTACCTGGCTGTAATTCACAGAGGAAAATGCCTTATCTCCAGCGAGAGTCTTCCGGAGTCCTTTACCTGACTGAACATGCTGCATCTCGGCTGCCCCCTCCCTACTTTCATTTTCAATAGGCGTGTAATCAGTTTTCAGTTCTTTAACCTTTTTCTGAGTGCTCTCCTTTTTAACAATTTGCTATTCCACCCTCGAGCACTCGAAGAGAAAGAAACACACACATTTTAATTACGTTTCTTTCCATTTTTTCTCTTTCATTTGCATATTTATTTTTTTCTCGGTGAAAATAAATAAAATAGGGAGAAGGATGTGGAATGAAACTGAAAAGGTGACAGGGATGCAAATTCTGGGCCCCGAAGCCTGGGAAAGGAGTGTGGTGAAACGAGGAATTTTAGGAGCTGATCTATAGCTAAGTTCAGGTGCTGGGTGTTCATGGCAGTCTAAAATGCTGACCCTTTTTGAAATATACAGATCCAGAGCACAGACATGGGGCTCGCCATCAGCTCCTAGGATACTGATTCACAGCACTGAGTAGCCCAGGTTCCATCAAGGTCATCAGCTGATTCATAGCTTGTACCCGGGGTGGTGTGCCTTTTCCAGTCATTAGCTGGGATTGGACCCCAGGTTAATGGGTAGTAAAATGGTGCCCAGCATTTTGGGATGCTGCTCTATAGTTTGGACCAAAGCCTGGGATGAGTGACATTTCCAAACACCAATCTGTATCACAGCATCAGGGAGCCATCTTGGTGATGCCAAGGGAATGAGACTGCTTTTTTAGGATGCCAAGTCAGAGCTTAGAAAGGACAACAGGGAACTGCTTCGGGACACTGCCCTGGTCCTGGCGATTTACTGCTGTTCCATTTCTCAGACAGGCTTTATAACACCCCACTCTTTGGGATGGCACCTCCTCTTCCCTCCTGTAAAGCATATGCCCAGGGCACACACTGCCACATCCTTCTCTGTGTTGATGACCAAGGCACAGAACTCATTTCGCTTCTCTGCAATCTCTGTATATGTACTGATTACCTGCTTTACTGACATTTCCTTGGGCTTCCTATTCCTGGTACTTCAAGAATTTATTATTATTGCCTGTTATCTTTGGCTATTTCTTCTTAACCGCCTCCGTACATCTCACCCACTGCAGTTCACATTCCACTGTATTAGCATCATGTGGACTGTATATCCAATCTCTAAAGGATGCTTCTTCAGCCTGAACAAACCTTGCCATTTAACAGTACTGGTGTCTCTCACTCTCCTGGGGAATGGTGCTACCTCCTGTGACTCAAGTAGGGGATTTGTAGAGCACTCTCCCTGCTGATTCTATGGATTTTAATTTCTAGCTTCTCCCTTCAGGTTGTTTCTGACTAACTTCCTCCTTAAAAAAAAATCTCCGTTTTGATGTTCCATGTCACAGAACTACTGTTTTGGACTAGACAATTTCAGATATCGTTTTATTATGGTCACTATTACGTAGACTTCCTGTCTTGCCACTGCCAGGGTCTATGTGTTACTCCACACCAAAGGCAGCCTCCCATCTTTTGGGAAACTGCAGAATGAGCTCAAGAAATTAATGGTGCTGAGGGATGGTTTTGCCATTGCATTATCAACCATGGGTCTAGTCAGACAAAACATGGGTCTAGGATTGGCATACCTTTGGAAATTTCAGATCTAGATTTGAACTTTTCCATTTGGGCACCATCTCTTGTGCTGGCGGGTATCACTGTGTGACTTGACTGCTCCCTCAGCACCTGCTGGCTTTCCTCCAGTTCCTAGTTAAAATAATCCCCACAAACCAGTTTAGTTGTCACACTGGGGTCCTCTTCCAATGACAGTGGAGCCCACCCCTTCTGTATAGTCTCCTTCTTCTGCCAAAGGTTCCTCACTGCCTCATAAAACTAAAGGTCTCTTCACTATTGTACATATTATTTTATCCATATGTTCACCCAAGCTTCTTCATGCCTTTCCCTAGCTGGACCTGCATGCTGCACTGAGAACAATTTGCAGAAAACCACTCTGAAGGCCTCTTTCTAAAAGCCTAAATTTAGCATCCCTCTGGTATTCCTACCACAAGCCTGGCTCTCTCAAAAAGCCTCTTTACTGTACATTCCCTATAAGAGCCAACACCCTTGTACCTGGAAGTTCTGTTACCCGATGGGCCCCATGATTATACATACACACAGCTATTTCTGCTTCTCATTGTTGAATCCCCTGCGATCAGAGCCTGCCTTTCCCAGCTCCTTTTCCTGGTGTGACTTCTTTAAGGCATAAGAAATTTTAACTATTTTTTACCCCTTGTGGTAGGAGTGCCCTTTGTAAGGGAAAAGGAGCTGCTGAGGAGATGGGGAGCTCGCATAAATGTGCAGTTATGTGGGTTCCAGGTGGCAGGGGCTTTCCCCAATACTCATAAATATGTTTTTTCTCCTTGCCCAAAGCACCTCGAGTCCTGAGGTGTCCACATACCAGAATCAAGTCACAATTTGGCCCTCAGCAACTAACTCCTACTCAAACCAAACTGCTTCTTAAGTTGGACTTTCTGGTCCAAAGTTTCACCCCATATCTACACTGGAAGGAACCAAATCTCCATGATCCGGAACCAAACTCTGCAGTTCGGACCCATTTTCAAAGTGGTAACATTTCAAAATGTGAGGTTAGACAGGCATCTCTGCTCTGCTTGTGTTTGAAGGCCTGTGATAAATCAAAATACCCATTCCTCTCAAGGCATCTGGGTATCTTTCTGCACATCCAGTAGTATATTATGTGTAAGGATCCTACTGCAACCCATACCACTATATTTATATAGGCTACGTCTACACTGCAGGCTCACAACCTGCGGCAGTGTGTAGGGTATGTATAGCTATACACCACAGGGAAAAGTAGGCTGTGACCACACTGTGGTGTGCAGCTACACATGTCTATGAAAGGCTCTGGAGGAGGGAGGCATCAGGGAAAGGTTCCAGCAGCAGAAAGGCAGCTGCAAGGGCCACACTGCTCAAAACAGCAGTGTAGATGGAACACGCTGCTTGGCAAGTAGAGAGCTGTGTAGGGTACATGTCTAGGTACATACGTATAGGGTTCAGCTGTGTCTTTACTCACCTAAGTGGTGCCTCACCACAGAATTATAGAATTATAGAATATCAGGGTTGGAAGGGACCTCAGGAGGTCATCTAGTCCAACCGCCTGCTCCAAGCAGGACCAATCCCCAACTAAATCATCCCAGCCAGGGCTTTGTCAAGCCTGACCTTAAAAACTTCAAAGGAAGGAGATTCCACCACCTCCCTAGATAACACATTCCAGTGTTTCACCACCCTCCTAGTGAAAAAGTTTTTCTTAATATCCAACCTAAATATCCCCCACTGCAACTTGAGACCATTACTCCTTGTTCTGTCATCAGCTACCACTGAGAACAGTCTAGAGCCATCCTCTTTGGAACCCCCTTTCAGGTAGTTGAAAGCAGCTATCAAATCCCCCCTCATTCTTCTCTTCTGCAGACTAAACAAGCACATTTCCCTCAGCCTCTCCTCATAAGTCATGTGTTCCAGTCCCCTAATCATTTTTGTTGCCCTCCGCTGGACTCTTTCCAATTTTTCCACATCCTTCTTGTGGTGTGGGGCCCAAAACTGGACACAGTACTCCAGATGAGGCCTCACCAATTCAAAATAGAGGGGAATGATCACATCTCTCGATCTGCTGGCAATGCTCCTACTTATACAGCCCAAAATGCTGTTAGCCTTCTTGGCAACAAGGGCACACTGTTGACTCATATGCAGCTTCTCGTCCACTGTAACCCCTAGGTCCTTTTCTTCAGAACTGCTGCCTAGCCACTCGGTCCCATCTTCGCTGCTATTCGTACCCATGCTAGAGAGGCATGTAGTGTATGTACTCCACATGCTGCCAAAAGGCGCGTGCAGCATAGACATACCTATAGTGACTTTCAGCTCATCATGTCACAATCCTGCCCTGTTTCTTCTCTACCACAATGAAATTAGGAGCAGCATCCACCCTTGGGTTGAATCTCCAGGCCTCTAAGGTTCACCCATCCACACTTCCCAAAAGAGCTAAGCCAGAGCCATGATGATTGGCTCAATTTCCTGCCTTTCTCAGAATCCAAAAGGGTTCAAAGCAGGTGTGAAGAAGGTTTAGATCCCCTGTATGGAGATGGGTCCAGGCCTCAGAGATCAGAGCTGGATGCAGAGCTGGCCTCTGTTCAACCTTTTCTCTGTTTCTTAGTCAGAACTCCACAAATACTATATCCCGGAAGGCCTCCCAGAAAAATGTGGATGAAACTGGCCTGCATTACCCAGCCGTCTGGACTCTCAGCCTGTGGGGGGACATGCACGTGATGCATATTTCACACATTGCCTCGCTTTCAGATGTGCTGCCTTTTATTTAAAATTCTCAGGGTCCTACTCCAAAGAGAGGCTCCTCTGTGACAAAGCTGTTAAATAAAAACCCTTTGCAGCTGTCGTGGCTGCTCGCTGCCTCAGCGCCTCCAAACGCCACTTGGCTCTCATGCACTGATGCATTTACTGTACTGGTAATTAATGCCGTTAGCTTTGTAATTAAAAAAAACAACTTTTTGCCTTTATACTTGGGGTGATAACGCTGCAAGTAAAAATTAATTAAAATGAGATGAATTGCCTTCAGTTAAATGAAACGGAAAGCAAGGGAAAGGAGGAGGGGGTAGACTGGAGGGGGGGGCAGATTGAAGTGCAGCAGCCTTGCTAATGAAGCAAAATGATGCTGTTGGCTTTTTAAAGATTCTCCCCCTCCTTTTTTGTGCCTTCTGTTGAGTTCTGCGTTAATGGAGCCTAAAGTGATCAGCTGGCGGGGAAACACTGTCAGTCACGGTTACCCATCCTTTTGGCTATGGGTGACCGGGAGGTCCACAAACACACCCGCCCATGTTTGTCCAAGCCCCTTCCCCACATCGCCTTCCCCCTACCTGGCTGAGTGGAGCAATGGGCTATGAAATTATGTTTTCTGTTATTATTAATTAGATCTGATGTCAGGGTTTTTTCTTGTCCTACTTCAGGCAGAGAAAAGGTCTGGTTCCTTAGATGAGAGCAGAGACCTTACAAACTTGGTGCACTGCTTGGAGCAGGGCAGGCGGTAGCAAATGCACAGCTCCTTGATGAGCATGCCAGACTCCCTGGCCCTAGCAAGCCTTCCATGGTGCATTCTTCTTCTCAAAGCATAACCCCTTGGACCACATCCGGACTTTGACTTTGACTGTGGTCATACGGGTGACGTCCTGTCTCAGCATACAGGATGCCTGAGAGTTAGGAGTAACTCTCAGTAAGGAAGGATGGGGTAGTAAGAGCATGAATAAGGGATGAGACTGGAGAGAGTAAATAGCAAAAGAACAGGTTGGCAGCTCTGCAGAATGCAAAGGAAAAGAGTCTGAAAAGCCAATATGCAGCAGCAGGAGCTGGATCAGTGTTTGAAGCCCCCTTTGGATTAACACTGGGCTGGAGCCATAAAGTTCAGATCCAGATCATCCAATCTTCTCTAGAGTCTGGGGGCTCTGGATCTAGATTTTGCTTGAGACCAGTAAAGGTCTTCAAGCCGCTGATATCTTCTGTATTCCATACAGCAGGAAGGCTGTGGAATACTACTCGGGGTTAGTTTAGGCCTTGTGGCTCTCTCTCCACCCCTTCTTTCAACTCTCGCCACTCTCTGTGCTATGAGTAAAACAGCCTGTGTGCCAAGAGGAAGTAGGCGCTGGAGACGTGAACATATGATTAAGAGTCAGAACGTCTAGGGTTCAAATCTCAACTCTGCCACTGACTCACTCTATGAACTGGGGCAAGTCACTTCACCTATCTAGGCTTCAGTCTCCCCAAATGTAAATAGGGATAATACCTACCTGATAGAGGTTTTGTGAGGATTGATTGGTGTTCGCATAGCACTTTGAACTTTTAAAGGGCTATCTACATGCTCAATTATTTATGATTATTATTACAACAATTCTGGGCAATGAAGGAACTTTGGCAATGTAACCGACACAGGGGGAGGGTCGGTCTGACCTTTCCTGATCTCAGGTTGCTGTCCGAGGACTTGAGATAAAGAATTGAGAATATTGGTCTAATTTAGGGTTTTCTGCAGGATCTATTGCTATGGTACTTAAGCACTTCCCTTTAGCACTGTGGATCAGGAGGAACTACTCTTGCTGTGAATAAGCACAAGGCAGATGGAACTGTCTTGCGAGCCCATGACATGACCAAGATTTGGAAGAGTTTTAGTAATCCTGTGGCAGGAATGTGAAAGTTCCATGACCTGTAAGAATCTCAGTAACTTTCTCCCCTCCACACCACCACACACCAAGGAATTGGGACTGCCCTCCTGGCATCGAGCTTTTAGCAGATCCAAGGAAGTCACTGAGTCCTTAGACTTCTACATTCCATCCTGCCTGTGGAAGCCACTGGGAGCCGCGATCAGCCGAACCTGCGGACACAGCAGGTAAACAAACCGGCCCGGCCTGCCAGGGGCTTTCCCTGCACCAGCGGCGGAACAAGTTTGGGAACCACTGTACTAATGGATTCCTTTAATCTTTGAATCTTATGTTGCCACCTGCAAAATGCACCGTATAGGTAGTTTGGGTCTTACTGTAGCCAATGGATTGGGGGGATGCTGCACCTTGCAGGATCAGACCTGATGTTACATCAGAAGAGCAGTTCATGTCAGGCACTTTTCCATCCACAGGGGACTGATGTGCCTCAGTCAATCCCTTGTAAACTGGCAGCCACCTCTGCCGCATAGGAAATAGTCACATAAGAGACACCTGGTGACTATATTCATTTTGTTCCCACCTGGGTTTTTGACAAACGTCCGGGAGCTGCTGAAGGTGGATGGGTGCCTTCCCCGAGGGAAGGACTAGGAACACAACTAGCTCCTTTCTTCCCACAGTACCCTCCCAGCACTCACACACCCACTGACTCACCCCTGCAGACAAATATGTGGGGATTGGTCAGTGCATTAGCAAAGGGAGAGCGATGAGGATGAACTGAAAATGTCTCTCAGTTTAAGTCATACTGCACTGACACCTCATGGACCCTAACTCTGTCGTGTTCCTCAGCTGCCTCCTTCACTGCAACACATTCACCATTCCCCACAGGATGTGAACTTAGAGGAGGAGGAAAGAGAATGGTGTTTGCAAGGGGCGAGCTGGCATCGAGGTCTGGGAAGGAAGGGAATAGCTCAGCCAGTTCAGGTGCCTTTTCTATAACAACTCTGTGAACCCCAAGTGTGACGCCTCCCTTTTATTGTAATCAACACCATGGCCTGGTGAATCATCCCTCACAGAGCAGTTTGTCCAAGAGGGAAGGAGGAGGACAGGGGACTTAACTGTGAAACAATGCTACTGCTGCTGAGAAACAATGAGATCCTCTCACCTCCATGAACTGATTCCTTCCCTCTTGCTTTAAACTCCCTTATTCACCCCTTGATGCAGCACTGCGCAGGGTTATGCTGCAGAGAAGGCAGATGGCCGATCCCTCCTCCCTACAAGACTCTCAGCTTGGGTTCCCATGCAAGAGACTCACAGGGTATATCTACACTGCAGCTCAAAACAAGCCTCCCAGCCCAGACAGATAGATTTGTGCTAGTGGGGCTCGAGCTACTGTGCTAATAGCTGTGTGAACATTAGTACCAGCAGAGACTCGGACTAGCCATCCGAGCTCAAACCCAGGGGTTAGGGTGGGCTTGAGCTTGGGTGGCTAGTCTGAGGGTCCCCCAGAGCCGCAACATCCACACAGCTATTTTTTAGCACACTAGCATGAGCCCCACTAACACAAGCCTGTTCACTTGGGCTGGAAGGCTCACTCCCAGCTGCAGTGTAGACATACCCATAGGGCCTAACGCCAGAAGTCTTTACAAAGTTCTTAGGGAAGGCAGCATGGTCCAAAGGATAAGGCCTTTGGACAAGGCATCAGGAGTTGTGGGGTCTATTTGCAGCTCTGCTGCTAATGTGTTGTGTTACCTTGGGGATAAGTCCAGAGAGGTGGAGGAAACAACACCTTGTGCCACATGCATCCTTGGTAGGTTTCAAAGTAGCAGCCATGTTAGTCTGTATCCGTAAAAAGAAAAGGAGTACTTGTGGCACCTTAGAGACTAACAGATTTATTAGAGCATAAGCTTATTAGAGCATAAGCTTATGCTCCATTAAATCTGTTAGTCTCTAAGGTGCCACAAGTCCTCCTTTTCTTTTTATGCAGCCTTGGTGTAACTCCAATGAATATCAACAAAGTTGAACCAGGAATAAATGTGGCTCTTCATCAGAAGGTACTGTCCCAGCATGACCTTTCCATCTCCTCTTGGCTATTCAGGCTGTTGACACTGGCTTATTTCATATCAGACGTAAGTCTGCCTGACATTTTTGACAACACAGCCAAGTAAGTAGAGGAGGTGCAAGAAAGAAAGAAAATAAGTCAGAGCTGAGAACATTGTTCCTGACCTTTTAAATATTAATCTGTAGCCAGGCTTTGTTTGAACACATACCTGGGGCTCGATCTCACAGGCTTTTACACATGTGTAGCATCACTGGCTTCAGGGGAGTTACTCCTGATCTATGTTGGTAAAAGTGAGAACAAATTCAGGCCCCTTGCAAGTATGCACAGCCCAAGCTGCAGCAGCCCTTGCACAGCATGCAACCTCTAAGAGGAGTCTGACACAGAGGCACAGCAGAGGATTAATAGCCACCACTGTGTCTAGATGGGGAAAGGTTTCAGAGTAGCAGCCGTGCTAGTCCGTATCCACAAAAAGAAAAGGTGTACTTGTGGCACCTTAAAGACTAACTGTATTTTCCTCTGCATGCATCCGATGAAGTGAGCTGTAGCGCACGAAAGCTTATGCTCAAATAAATTTGTTAGTCTCTAAGGTGCACAAGTACTCCTGTTCTTTAGATGGGGAAAGAGAAAGAAGGAGTGAGTGAGTGGGTATTAGGATATGAGTCAAAGTTAAAAGGTAGCTAGCTTCACCAAAATAAGTCCCCGAAGCAACCCTGTGTAGTACTGTAGCTATTCTCCCTCAGCGATTCTCCAGTTCAAATGGGCTCAGTCAAAAGATGTTGGAGATGATTTTCATCTTAGACACGAGTGTAAATCAGGAGTCACTTCATTACTATCAGTGGAATTCCACTGGTGAAAATGAAAGGACAATCAGGCCTGGTGTTTCCATCCTGTCAGAACCATGATATTCATCTGGATCTGAAAATCAGCTGGTTCTTTCTGCCTCTTCTGTCATCCCCAGTAAGAAAGAGACTGCAGTTGGACGATAGCTGGCAGGTTTATCGCTGATGCCTGAATCATATTGGACACCACCACATTCTCCCTTAACTATGTCAGCTTCTGCTCCAGCAGTACAAGGGAGTTATAAAGCCAACTGAACCAGCCACCACGGTACTTCCTCAGTGTGCACCTGGCTCTATGGGGCCTTCTCTTGCAGCCCCCAGCCTTGAGGGAATGTGTTGGAGGCAGGGTCAGTGAAAGGGACTGCCGTGCTCCAGGGTTTCCCTGCTGGCTCAGCAGCCCCTGCCAGCCAGTCCTGAGATTGCTCCCAGTTTTCCTGAGGGCATAGGGTCCCCCAGGCCAACCCCAGCATCAGAGACCTTCACCCCCATCCCCTTTAGCTGCACCAAGTGGAGCTTGGCTATAGCTGAGGAGTGAGCACATTAAGCAGGGAAAAGAGGTTTGTAAGTGAACTGAAAGGGCTTCTAAGAAAAGTAAATAAACAGGGATCATTCACAGCACATAGAAATATTAAAAAAAAAAAGAGAGATTTCACAACAATATCGTTTAAAGTCATCTTCTCCTTCAGTACCAGGCCAGGAGTTGGGGTTGGCAGGGGTGTGTATTTCCACTCATTCAGTGGGTGACATTACCAGGAACTAAGAGGCTGTCTGCCGTACAGAAATGATCACTGTTAAGCCACAAGTGTAGCCAAGGATAGCCAATGTTCAGCACTGTTCAGGAACCTGCTTCAAGGCTTTGCCCCTGGTTACTGAACAGGTGTTGAATGCAGTTTGTAGAACTCCCAACTTCCAGTCCTGGTTCCACCTCAGGCTATCTGTGTACCTTTGGACAAGTCCCCTCCGCCCCACTGAAATGCAGCCACCCCTGGGGCTGAACATGGCAGCTGTATCAATACCACCCCACCACGCTATGCAACAGTTGAGGCAATGAGTGAAGAAGAATGCTTTATCTAATTAAAACTACGGTGGGACTAAGGGAGACAGAACAGAATTATTGGTGTTGGGATCTGCCAGAACACTGGGGTAAAAATGCCAGGCTCTAACATCTACACACAGTCAGGACATTTATATCTCCTCATAGAGGCAACACGTCCTGCAGCACAGCAGCTGCTAATCCCATGCTGAGGTACTGGCTGCCTACTGATTGGGAGGAAAAGCACCCCATACTGTACTGCTAACAGCACCTTGACTTTCCATTGTAGGTCTCCCATCCAGCCCACCCCTGTTTAGCTCATATGATCACAGCCCCAGGATCACAGACTCCCCATAACTGGGGGCCACTTTCCTGATCCAAAGCAAGCAGCAATATGCTTAAAATGAAGCTTTCAGACACAGTAAAAGTATTCAGTGTTTTCCTATGACAAAATACTAAGCCGCAACTGGCACCCCCAACCCGCATTCATCCTCTGCCATCCTCAGCCACCAAACTGATGGAGAGGAAACTACAAAAAGAAAGAGGAGTGAAGTAAAACAAACTGCCATGGAAAGATGTCCAGAAAGCCAGCCCAGAGGACAGAGGAGAATCGAGGTCTCCACAGATGAGTGCTTTTAATTAGGAAGAGGGCTGAGCAGCAAGGAGCTTATGCTAATGAGCAGCCTCTTTTAATCAGCTTATTTTAAAAAAAAATCCCAGCATTTTTTAAGTCAAAATAGTTCTGAAAAATGGTAATTAACAGAAAGGCGTTAACAGGGAGGAGGTGGGCCTGTGAGCTTAAATTAATGAGGCTCCTGTCTGTGGGCAAGATGACTGCACCTCCTGCAGGATGGTGCAGCAACGGGGACGGGGAGCTCAGTGTGCTCACAATCTGAGAGGGGGTGGGGTTAGCAAGCTCTCTCACATCCCAGAGCTTTGAATCTCTCTTTCCCTCCCCCAAATACAATTAATCCCCTCTCCCCCTTTCGCTTTCCCCCATGTCTCATCAATCTTTCTCTTTTCTCCTTTCACTATATTCTCTCTTATATTCATGGCTTCATCTCTCCCCCTAACCTGGCTTTGAACTCAGGCTCTTCACCGCTCCCCATCCCCTCCCAAGACTTCTCTCCAGGCCCTTGGCTTCACCCCCTCAGTGGGCTACCCCTGCAGAAACTTGCACATTGGCCTCCTCCTGATCACACTGCAAATGCTGCCATGTTGTGTTGACTGGCTGGATTGGGTATTCACTGCCAGTTGCTGCCCTTCCAAGTCCTGAAGGGAAACAGAACCTCAAAAACCTACCATTGTGTCTGAAACCTCTGACTCACAACAGTCAAGCTCATTTGAAACTTGTCCCAATCGAGTTAATCCCTTTACTCTGGGAGTTCTGGCTACCACTGATGGAGACTTGAGCAGTTCTGTATGTGATTAGGCAGGCAGATTCCCGGCTCGCTATGACTCTTCCCTTCTAGTGCCCTTTCCCCTCATCTGAAGAGCGGTGCTGGACCTAGAACACCCAGGACTTTCACACCCTACCTGTCTTTATCACCATCCCACTCCATGCCTAGGTATAACCCTGCCGCTTTTCCAAACTGCACCGGAGGCAGATTTTTCAGTACTGTTATGTGCTGACATGACTGAGGCAACTGAAGGCCAGTTTGCAGAATCCTGGTTTGTCTGAGGAAAGCATGCCAAGCGTACAATGCCATCTGCTCCTGTAGGGCTGCCATCCTCATATTTCTCTGTACCATGTGTGATAAAGAACCCTATCAAACATCACTCTCTGAGCTTCACAACCACCCAGGGCAGAAAACAGGAGGGGAGACGACACATCTAAAGTGCTGCACATGGCAGGGCAGAGGCAGAGAGATATATAGAGAGTATATATGAACAGATGGATAGATCAATAGATTGAGAGACTGATACTCTAGGCGGCTAGAGGGCAGAGCCCCAGATTCTGAACAGCTGCCTGAAATACTGTGGCTTCCCAGTGCCATCAGGGGCAATTTATTGGGGTGCAGAAATGCCTTGGTCACAGCCCTTCCCCCCCAGCCTTGCTCCTTGTACTGTGATCTGGAGACCATACAACTGCTCTTTGCCTCTGGGGCAAATTCTCCATCAGCCAATTACAATAGCGTTAAGGCTTCTTTGTGCCACCAGAATAGTGCAATGCAAAACAATCTTAATAAAGCCCTCTGTAGCGGGGTGGCTACCCTGCTCCTAAAATAGAAGGGGTTAAAAGCAGCCCTGGAGAGGCTGGGGATGGCTGACTGGGGAAGCAGTCGCAGCTGGGCCACAACCCAATCAGGCCCCAGCTGACCTGTATAAAAAGCCTGTGAGCCAGAGGCCCAAGGAGTCTCTCTGCAGCCTGGGAGAGAGCAGAGCCTGGCTGCCAGGGTACTGAGGGTGGTGCAGTGCTGGGGAAGGAGCAGGCTGAGTGGGGGTGCTCCAGGCTGGCAACTCCCCAGGCTGTAGGGCCTGTCCAAGGCCCATAGAGGTACTGGGAGACAGAGGAAGGCAACAGGTCCAAACCCCCTTGCCTATGATGAGTGGCTTTTACACTACAGTCTGCCCCAGGGAGCAGGGGCTTGATGATGACTGGCCGTAGCCCAGACTGAGGCAAGGTGGGGATAGTGGGTTGGGGGTTCCCCAAAGGTAGAGTGTGGGGGTATTGCTAGGGGACAGCACCGCAGATAAAAGGGCACCGGGGTCTGGGAGGGACACAGGGACAGCGGATCACTGGCCTGCAGAGGGTGCTCCAGGCTGGAAAAGAGCTAATTCCCAATGACCAGCAGGAGGCGCTGCAGGGGTGAGTCTGCTCCATTACACCCCCATAACTGGGGCACAGAGAGTCAGCCATTTTCTAGAGGCCAAAAGCCACCTGATGGAGTGGTCAGCGTCAGCACATTTCAATATGGCTGAAGTTCCACCCTCCCTCATTCCTTTCCCAGACCCAAACTTTCAGTTGCAGGGTCTAAATGCAACCAATCCACCCTGGTTGCAATTCAGTGGTTCCTGGATCTCTGGAAAGAAAGACATAGAGGATACAAACTTCATGATGATCAAGTATCAGCCCAGTTCTGTAGCTCTTGTTTCAGGGGCTTGTCCCATCTGCAAATGAACAAGGTAATGTGTGAACTGTCCCTAGAAGGGCACTGTCCTTTTTGAGCAGTAACCTGGCTACCGAGTATGGCACAGACATAATAATATGATTCCAGAGTCACAGAGATCTGGCTTGTTATATCTGTAGACCTCCGTCTTCCTTTGCAATCCTCTGCTTTGTCTCATGGCCTTTCTGTATGAGAGCAGACTTTTTTGCTGGTGGTGGTAACAGGGGTATTGTCAAACCTGTTTTTTAATGTCATATCTGTACATTTTGGTCTCTGGGGCTAGCTAACTACTCCAAATAAAGAGACACCTTGAGTTGTGATTTTTATCAGATCTCACACACCTTAGCAGTGTTGAGTTGTGATCACTATCTGGGGTAGGAGAGTTCTAAAGAAAACCCTGCCACAAGTGGCACTGGTGATTCAATAGGTGACACCCTTTTATTTAAGTCCGTGCAGAACCAGTTCCCCACTACAGGGCTAAAGGCATGTTTGTGCTGCTGGAGATACCAACATAAAACCAGGGATGAGACATCAAGCCAATGCTCTGACCTTTGTGAGCTCTTAAAATTCCCTTTACACATGTGTTAACCCTTGCGTGATGACCAAAATCCTGTTTGATATAATCTAATAGTACAATGCACCCATCACAATATCTACCTCCTAATCTGGGTAGCTAATGACATTCTATCTCCCTAAATTCCCACTGCAGTTCCAATCTAAGACACTTTTCTCTTTGACATCATGCTCTAAACTATCATTATTATTATTATTATTAGTGGTAATAGTAAATATGTATAATATGGTAGCACCCAAAAGACCCAGCTGGAATCAGGGCCACTTTCTGCATGTCACTGTACAAACAAGAAAAGAGGATTCCTGCTCTTAAGTGCTTAAAGTCTAAAGAGTGAACTAAACTGTGATACCCCATTGCTGTATGCTGTTAAATAGCTCCACGTTCCACCCCAGAGGCAGTAGTATTTCAGGGGCAGGTATATAGTTTTGTAGAGTGTTTGGAATCCTTCAGCTTAAAAAACACTACATAAATTCAATATATTAATACATAGTAATAAACACTGTTACTAGAATGGGACCCTCTCTTCTTCTGTGATTAGATGCCTCTGTGCTGTAGCCAGGACAGCGTGAAAGGTTTGGCTGTGATAGCCAACGCTGGACAGACATTTTAAATATGACTTTCAAAGAGGAAGCTCCTGGTCCCTGCCAACAAAAGCCCGAATGCTTATCCCAGTGGGACTTGTCTCCCAAGATATGATCTATCATCATACTGCATGGCATGGATAGAAAAAGCATGAGCTAGACGGAAGTCATCGTCTCCCCAACACACATGTACGCTCCCACACAGATGGTTTTGCATACACTCAGTGTTCCACTGCCTAAGGAAAGGAGTGTGCATACACTCTGAGTGTATGCAGAACCATCTGTGCTGGACCACTCCTTGCCTCCAACCCTGGTACAGTGTGTAAGTGGTGTGTGTGAGAGTGAGAGCAAGAAGTGGTTGCTCACTGGTTCCTCTAGAATCAGGGATCAGCTGTTATAACTGAAGCCAGTAGCAAAAGAGCTCAGCACATCATAGGCAGTGACAGTGCATGCTTCCCCCATTCTGCCTTGTCTGCATACCTCATCTCTGACCAGAAAGGATCCCTCTAGGGGTAAGAAGATAGTTCAGTGTCTGTGGTCAGTTCAGTTTTTGGCTTCTGCTGAGATAGTTAACAAGGGTCCAAATATACTGCCAATTGTAGAGGTGGACTAGGTGACTTGGACAACATCCCCACTAGGAACTGCACTGAAAGCCACCAAGGCATTTCATATAGAGTAGGCCACCCCATGGGACTACTCATGAAAATATGAAGGCACATGGAAGCTGGCGGAGTAGAACCATGAAAGGATCAGCAGGGAGACAGTCCTTTTGTCAGTTAAGGTTTTATCCCTAAGTATTCAGAGAACATAGACATTTAGAAAAGGCATTGCAAAATATACAACCAACAGAAGAAAAACTCCTCTCCGGGCTATAACACAGCCATGTAACCACCGGGCAAAGATCTCTCTGTCTTCTCAGCAGCCTTGCCTTCTTTCAACTACCAAATAGCCATTTTTATAAGGTTTCCTGTATTCCCTGATTGTTCCTTGTCCTGTTACTCCACCCTGCACACACAGGCGTGATCTTGGGCCTGGTCTACACTACGAGTTTGTTGGATTTAGCAGCATTCCATCGAATTAACCCTGCGCCTGTCCACACAATGAAGCCATTTTTTTCGACATAAAGGGCTCTTAAAACAGATTTTCTGTACTCCTCCCCAAGGAGGGGATTAGTGCTGAAATTGACATCGCCGTTTCGAATTAGAGTTAGCGTGGACGCAATTCGAAGGTATTGGCCTCTGGGAACTATCCCACAGTGCACCATTGTGACTGCTCTGGACAGCACTCTGAACTCGGATGCACTGGCCAGGTGTACAGGAAAAGCCCCGGAAACTTTTGAATCTCATTTCCTGTTTGCCCAGGCGAGCTCATCAGCACAGGTGACCATGCAGTCCCAGAATCGAAACGAGCTCCTGCATGGACTGAACGGGAGGTACTGGATCTGATCGGTGTATGGGGAGAGGAATCCGTGCTATCAGAACTACGTTCCAAAAGATGAAATGCCAAAACATTTCAAAAAATCTCCAAGGCCACGAGGGACAGAGGCTACAGCAGGGATGCAACACAGTGCCGTGTGAAACTTAAGGATCTCAGACAAGCATACCAGAAAACCAAAGAATCAAACCGACGCTCCGGGACAGAGCCCCAGACAGGCCGCTTCTACGCTGAGCTGCATGCAATTCTAGGGGGGACCGCCACCACTACGCCACCCCTGTCCGTGGACTCTGATGATGGGGTACTCTCCGCCATGCCTGAGGATTTTGCGGATGGGGACGATGAGCTTGAGGAGAGCAAACAGCATACCATTCTCCCTGACAGCCAGGATCTTTTTCTCACCCTGACCGAAATACCCTCCCAAACCAACGAAGCCGGAGAAGGGACCTCTGGTGAGTGTACCTTTTAAAATATAATACACGTTATAAAAGCAAGCGTTTTTTAATGATTAAGTAGCCCTGAGGACTTGGGATGCATTCGTGGCCAGTACAGCTACTGGAAAAGTCTGTTAATGTGTCTGGGGATGGAGCGGAAATCCTCCAGGGACATCTCCATGAAGCTCTCCTGGAGGTACTCTAAAAGCCTTTGCAGAAGGTTTCTGGGGAGAGCAGCCTTATTCCGTCCTCCATGGTAGGACACTTTACCACGCCATGCTAGTAGCAAGTAATCTGGTATCATTGCATGACAAAGCCTGGCAGCGTATGGTCCCAGTGTTCGCTGGCATTCAAGCAACATCCGTTCTTTATCTCTCTGTGTTATCCTCAGAAGAGTGATATCGTTCATGGTAACCTGGTTGAAATAGGGGAATTTAATTAAGGGGACATTCAGAGGTGGCCGTTCCTATTTGGCTGTTTGCCTGTGCCTGAAAAGAAATCCTCCCCGCAGTTAGCCACGCGGTGGCGGGTGGGGGGCATTGGCGCTGAGCTGTTCGCATTTGGCTAGCAGGGATCTTCCCTGATACTAGCCACATGGTGGGGGGAGGGGTAAAGTGATCATTCCAGAGAATTGGATGGGGGGCGGGGTTAGTTTGGTTTCTGCTGCTGCATGTTAACCTGAAAACTGCAGCACTAAATGGTCAACTCAACATGCTTTGCTTGGTATGGGAGAGGAGGGCTCTGCTGTTATGAAGGTTGCAGAAGCCGAAAGACTATGGCTTACCATGGCTGTCTGCAAGCCGAATTCTGTTGCCCGGCACTGCGTGTGTGATCTCTAACACCAAAGCCGCAGGCACTCAATATAAGATGCAAAATGTGACCCTGTACCAAAATCACATGTGCAATGTAATGTGAAGAGTATTGTTCACCGTGAAAGAGTATAGCCATTGTTCTGTAAAATGTATCTTTTTAAATACTTCACTCCCTTTTTTTCCCTCCAGCAGCTGCAAATGTTTCAAGCCTCCCTCCTCCGTCCCAAAGGCTCTCTCAGATAAGGCAGTGAAAAAAACGCACGCGCGATGAAATGTTCTCTGAGCTCATGCAGTCGTCCGGCACTGACAGAGCTCAGCAGAATGTGTGGAGGGACACAGTAGCAGAGTACAGGAAAGTGGCTGATGAACGTGAGGAGGGGTGGCGGCAGGAAGATCAGAGGAGGCATGAGGCAACGCTGGGACTACTGCGGGATCAAACGGACATGCTCTGGCATCTGGTGGAGGTTCATGAACGGCAGCAGGATCACAGACTGCCACTGCAGCCCCTGCTTAACAGCCCTCCCTCCTCCCCAAGTTTCATAGCCTCCTCACCCAGACGCCCAAGAACGCGGGGCGTGTGCGGGGGGGAGGCTCCGGGCACCCAACCACACCACCCCAGTGGACAGCCCAAGCAACAGAAGACTGTCATTCAAGAAACGAAAGCTTATGCTCAAATAAATTGGTTAGTCTCTAAGGTGCCAAAAGTACTCCTTTTCTTTTTGCGAATACAGACTAACACGGCTGCTACTCTGAAAGAAGTTTTAAAGTGGCCTTTTCCTACCCTCCTCCCACACCCCACCCGGGCTACCTTGTGAGTTATCTCCCTATTTTTATAATCAATTAATAAAAAAATACATGTTTTTTAAATGATAGTGACTTTATTTCCTTTGCAAGCAAGCTGTGATCGAAGGGGGGAGGGCAGATGGCTCACAGGGAACTTAGAGGCAACCAAGGGGGTGGGTTTTCATCAAGAAGAAACAAACAGAAGTGTCATACAGTAACCTGGCCAGTCATGAAACTGGTTTTCAAAGCTTCTCTGATGCGCAGCACTTACTGCTGTGCTCGTCTAACAGCCCTGGTGTCTGGCTGCGCGTATTCAGTGGCCAGGCGATTTGCATCAACCTCCCACCTCGCCATAAAAATCTCCCCCTTACTCTCACAGAGATTGTGGAGCACACAGAAAGCAGTAATAACAGTGGGAATATTGGTTTCGCTGAGGTCTGACTGAGACAGTAAACTGTGCCAGCGACCCATTAAAAGTCCAAATGCACATTCTACCACCATTCGGCACTTGCTCAGCCTGCAGTTGAACAGTGCCTGACTACTGTCCAGGGTGCCTGTGTACGGCTTCATGAGCCATGGCATTAAGGGGTAGGCTGGGTCCCCAAGGATAACTATAGGCATTTCAACATCCCCAATGGTTATTTTCTGGTCTGGGAAGTAAATCCCTTCCTGCAGCCATTTAAACAGACCAGAGTTCCTGAAGACGTGAACATCATGTACCTTTCCTGGCCATCCCACGCTGATGTTGGTGAAACGTCCCTTGTGATCCACCACTGCTTGCAGCACCATTGAAAAGTACCCCTTGCGGTTTATGTACTGGCTGCCCTGGTGGTCCGGTCCCAAGACAGGGATATGCGTTCCGTCTATAGCCCCACCACAGTTAGGGAATCCCATTGCAGCAAAGCCATCCACTACGACCTGCACATTTCCCAGAGTCACTACCCTTGATAGCAGCAGCTCAGTGATCACGTTGGCTACTTGCATCACAGCAGCTCCAACAGTAGATTTGCCCATTCCAAATTGATTACCGACTGACCGGTAGCTGTCTGGCGTTGCAAGCTTCCACAGAGCTATTGCCACTCGCTTGTGAACTGTGAGGGCTGCTCTCATCTTAGTATTCTTGTGCTTCAGGGCAGGGGAAAGCAAGTCACAAAGTTCCATAAAAGTGCCCTTACGCATGTGAAAGATTCAGAGCCGCTGGGAATCATCCCAAACCTGTAACACTATGCGATCGCACCACTCTGTGATTGTTTCCAGGGCCCAAAATTGGCATTTCACGGCATGAGCCTGCCCCAGTAACACCATGATCTCCAAATTGCTGGGGACCACCGTTTTAGAGAAATCTGTGTTCATGTCCTCATCACCGCACTGCCGTTGCCTCCTCACCTGGTTTCTCAGGTGCTGGTTCTGCATAAACTGCACGATAATGTGCAAAGTGTTTACAATGGTCATAACTGCTGCGGTGAGCTGAGCGGGCTCCATGCTTGCTGTGCTATGGCGTCTGCTCGGGCAATCCAGGGAAAAGGGCGCAAAACGATTGTCTGCCGTTGCTCTGATGGAGGGAGGGGCGACTGACAACATGGCTTACAGGGTTGGCTTACAGGGAATTAAAATCAACAAAGTGGGGTGGCTTTGCATCAAGGAGAAACAGAATAGCCCCCTCAAGGATAGAACTCAAAACCCTGGGTTTAGCAGGCCATTGATTTCACGGAGGGAGGGAGGAGAAAATGAATACAAAACAAATCTGGTCTATTTCTTGTTTTGATCCACTTCATCTATCTTTATACATCTTGCTGGCAGCAGACTGTGCAGTATGACCGCTAGCCATCATCCAACCCTGGGTGCTTGGCAGAAGACGGTGAGTATGACTGCTGGCCATCGTCATCTTCTGGCTGCTCATTA
The DNA here is from genome assembly GCF_965140235.1 of Caretta caretta. NCBI lineage: Eukaryota > Metazoa > Chordata > Testudines > Cheloniidae > Caretta > Caretta caretta. The sequence continues at coordinate 203,498,498 of NC_134206.1, forward strand.
AAAGATGGTGTGGCAGGACTGAATCGCCATGAAACAAAACTTAAAAGGGTAATGACTTGGCTGAGTCACTCCCATGTTTGTCCAGGCGCTCCTGACCTCACCGAGGTTGGTTAAAAGAGCACCCTGAAGTTTGTCGACGAGAGCTACCAGTCATACTGCACCGTTTGCTGCAAAAAGGCAATGAGCGGCTGCTGTGTAGCAATGCAGTACCACGTCTGCCAACACCGAGGAGACATACGGTGACAGTGAGCTGAGTGGGCTCCATGCTTGCATCTGCTCAGGTAACCCAGGAAAAAAGGCGCAAAACGATTGTCTGCCCTTGCTTTCATGGAGGGAGGGAGGGAAGGGGGACCTGCCGATATGTACCCAGAACCACCCGCGACAATATTTTTGCCCCATCAGGCATTGCGATTTCTAACCAGAATTCAAATGGGTGGCGGACACTTTGGGAACTGTGGGATAGCTCCCCAAAGTGCAACGCTCTGGAAGTTAATGGTTGCCTCGGTACTGTGGATGCACTCCACTGACTAAATGCACTTAGAGCATTTGTGTGGGGACACACACAATTGACTGTATAAAAACGCTTTCTACAAAACCGAATTCTAGACATTCGACCTAATTTCGTAGCGTAGACATGGCCTTAACAAAGAATTAACTCTGTGCCTGCTGCAAAATAAGCAGGAACTCTTGCCCTTGTCACCGTAGAGAAGAACAAATAGTTTCAGCGATGATCATTGGGGCTATGGATAAAGCATAGTCACGTTGGAGTTACTCACTTGTTCTCTCACTGTGTCTACAAACCTGCCATTGGCTGGTCCAGACACAAGGGGACGCAGTGATTCTCGCTAACTCTTATTCATCTACTTCTCAATTTTAACACGCAGGAAACGCCATTTATTTCTTAACATTTTATAACTCAGAACCCATCTCCTTATTCTGCCTTTGAAGCATCCAGCCCTTTGTGAGAAATGACCAGCTGTAGGCAGCCTGCACGGGCCAATGTTCATTAAATGTCTCACTCAACCCCAAACCTCATGAATTGTTTAATGGACAATGGAGACAAAAGCCTTGTTTCTTCATGTGTCAGCTCTTGTTAAGTGCCTCCCTACCCCTCTTGCTGCTGGCTATAAACAGGGTTAACAATCCCAGTTCTTAGACGCAGTGAGTGTGTGCACACTTCACACAGTGGCAATCACATGCACACAGCCAAGATGCACTTGCTGCACAAATATGTGAACGTGCTCACGCAGAATGCACAGAGGCGAATGCCTCTTCCAGACACACCACCACAAACAGGCAAATGTCCACACCATGCACAAGAAATTGTATACCTGCAAATGAACACACACGTAATGACCAAACTCACACAGACAGATTAATATGGGCAACGCGCACGCCCATGTGCATACACACAAACACACATTCTCTACCATCCGCACCGAGAGATTATGGGGGGGAATATCACAAGTATTCACTAATTCTGTGTGCCTTGATTTTTGCATGTCCGTCTTGGGACACCTTGTATCTGATTTTCATAGGGAACGAGCACTGGAAAATCGGGCACAAAGTGTGCCCTAGGGTGCCGACAAAACCAGGTGCCCAAAAAATTAATGGACACTTTTTGAAATTTGGCCAGCTGCATGTACACTGAAACCTCCCAGGCAAACAGCCCCAGGGCACACACAAGTCCTATGAGGTCTCAGACACAAGTGGGCAAATCAGATTCTTGCACAAATGTAGCGTTCAGTGAACCCTACCAACTCACTGTAAAATCCCTTTGGAGTCTAAGGCCAGATCCTCAGCTGGCATAAAGCAGCATCGATCTATGACTTACCACAACGGTGACTGACACCATTGGAGGGTCTGGCCCTAGAACAGCTGAACGTTAGGGGTGAATGGAAGTAATGGTGAAGAGGGGTGGCAGCCTGTAGATAAAGCACGTTGATCCCTGTGCTAGTGCCCAGCTCTTGGTGAGGCTCTCGTGGCATTCACATCCTTCCCCAGCAGCAATGGGAGAGTTTCCAACACAAATAACGTTGCAGACTTGAAAATGCCGACCAGCTGGCAAAACGACGTCACCCCCACATGTAGTAAAGAGAGAGACAGCATGATTGGGAGAGAGAGAATGAGGAGATATTAGGAGTAAGTGCATAGGCAAAAAGAACCTGCTGGGGACAACGTTATTAGCCTCACAATGTACAGGGTGGGAGTGGAGATGTCTCTCAATCCATCTTTTGGCCAGGAAAGGGTGGGTGCACTATTCACACCTCCTTTCTGACTGTTCCCACAGGCATGGCAGTAATATCCATCGAGACTAGATGCCACCCTTTGGAATATGCCCCCTGCAGACTGCACTCCATGGACTGGCATCACTGAGCTCTGCAAAATGTGAAGCCAGGTGACACTTGAAACGTGAGCTGAAAGTTTCCTCAAGATTCACCAGCCTTCAGGTTCTGTTTTATCTTTTTACTTCAAAATTATAAGAAATCCACAGTCCTGGACACACAAACAGGTGATATTCCATGGCACAGCAGTGTGAATAACTCACAAAAAATCATTGATTTGATTAAAACGACATTTTCCTGATAGTGAATGGATCCTGAAATTCTCAAGTTTAATTATGATTTTAAATTACCGACATATTTTGGCAATACATAATCCTTGTCTTGCACATGGTATATATACTGTGAACATTAGAATAAGCTATAAAACTCACCATTTCTGCTCTAACTAGTGCTGTAACATTTGCACCACTAATGAAACCAATACAATGAAGATTGAATACACCACTGTATTTCCTAACCTGGTTAGATACATAAATCATCCTATTAGGGAACACAAACAAGACCACATGGTTTATGCAAGTAACCAGGAGAGCGAAATGTGAATTGCACAATCTGATATTCCATTTAAATTTCGCATTTGACAAATATTCATGGTAAACATTTCCTTTTCACAAGTATTTGTGTTAGCAAAGCTGGAATGCTGGCGTGTTTGCAGAAAAAGAAGGCAGCAAGGTTGCAAACGCAGTCAAACTGACATTCATTTTCAAATCTGAACAAATATTTGCAGAATTATTTTCTACCACTCACTCAGCTGTACTCAGGGGTTTTAGCTGACTTTTAAACTTCCACCATCAACTTCACGGCTCTTTACAGCTCTGGGCCTGCCCACTACTTTTCTCTCCTATTTCACTCCCCCTCTCCACCCAAGCTCTCCTAGCGCAGTGAGTCTGGTTGCTCCCCCTTTGTCCTTCTCCCAAAAACAACTCCTTTCCTTTTCTTACGTCGCCTCTGCAGCCTAGAATCAACCTGTCCATCCTCTGTTGTGCAACCCCGCTCTCCTCCTTCTATCTCTTCTCAGTTCTCACTCCTGCTGGCCAGCCCTCCAGTGCTTACCACCTCTGCTCTTAAACAGCATATTTCAATGCATTAAAAAAGAAATCCTGCACAAACACAAATTGTTATAAAGACATTTAACCCTCCCTCAAAAACAGGAGCGAAATAGATGTGTATATAATGAAATGAACTTGTGATTTGTATTCTATATACATCATCTCCTGTACTATACCGAACCTCAGACCTCTCTCTCCCTCTCTCTCACACAAACACCGCTATTCTCTACTCTTTTCTGTAATTCCTTAGCGCAGCATCTTGCAAAACCTTCATCACATAAGTAATCCCATTAAAGTCACGGAGGCTACTCGCCTAAGCAGGAGTTTGCAAGACCATGTTCTTAAATGCTAAGCTCTCCAGGGAAAGAGACCTGTCTTTTTTATTTGACTGCAAAGCACCACATACACCCATTGGACTAGAGAAACATGGCCTGCTTTGCAAAAGTGCTGAGCCCTGTCAGATCATGTTGACTTCATTAATGAACACTCAGCACCTCTGCAAATCAAGATTTCAATAAATAATAATTGTTACTAATATGCTTTATATCATTTTTTGTTTCCTTCAGACCTTCATACTCAAAACAAAATTGAGGGGCTGTCAACTGATGTGGATCGGAATCAAAGAAACTATTGTTTTCCCAGCTATAATCACAATGCCAGAGAGCGAGGTTTTCCCTTTCCAGCCATAATCAGAGGCTAAGCTCCCAGGACACAAGCTTTTTCTGGGACACTGGACATGGCATCCACGCTATGTGTGTGTTTATATTGCTGTTCTTTTTAATTTCTGACAATTCTTTCCAGATGGCCATTAACTGGAAGGAGGGGTGGAGGAGGGAGAACCAAGTGTGTGTGGGTTGCTACTAGTGTGGAAGGTCCAATATAACAGTATAAGCAATAAATCTTAACACCACCCTATTGATAGCTCATGTGACCTAAGCAAGGAAGATGGGGGCTGTTTTGCTGAGACTCACATTCCAAGGATGGAAGTTTTTTGCTTACTGTTTTCACATTTGCCATCAGACACTGCCATGCTCCATCAAGCTCCCCGTTTTAAACACTTAAGAAGGAAAGCAGAAGGGGGGTGGAGGGTGGGGAATCCACTTCTGTGTTTAAATGTGTCTCAACAGCTATATGAGCATAAACTTGGCTAAAGTCCCGTTGCAAAATTATTTGTTCTCCTGTCTGTATGTCTGAGAAGCAGTCCTACATAACAAAATTAAGTTGAAATTATCAGACACAAAATTGTCACAGTATTCAGGTCAAAGACTTGTTTTTGATGTAGTGAATGGATTGAGGTGTAAATACAAATAACTTCATAGTTTGCATTGCTGTAGCCCTGTTGATCCCTGGATAGTAGAGAGACAAGGTGGGTGCGGTAATATCTTTTATTGGACCAACTTCTCTTGGTGAGAGAGAGACAAGCTTTGGAGTTTACACAGAGCTCTTCTATAGGAAGGAGAGAGATTAGTATCTTCAAAATCTTATTGTTTCTTCCTAATGGCCCATCAAGGCTTATGGCCTGTTGTCTGGTGGGTGTTTCCCAAGTACACACCCAGCTGTAACTTTTGCATAGTCAATATTCCTAACTTTAGATACAGAAATGATACATGCATATAAATTGGATAATCACATTCAATAAATTATAACCTTTCCAATGATACCTTACAAGACCCATCTTGCATAAAATATATCTCAGTTATGCTATATCTATATCATAAGCGTATTTCCAAAAAGAATATGGGGTGTAATGTCACAGACCCACTGAACGCTTGAGTACTGTGGCATTTTGTCATTGAACTATTGTCAAAGGCATATTTGAATTCCTTCTCCCTCCCCCCCTCCCTTTGCTTTCCTCTTCCCTCACCTTTTCTGCTACACATTTGGACTCCACAGTTTTCTAGGAATTGTATAAACTCGCTGGTTATTTCTCCATGTCTCTCACTCTTTGATCTGTTTCCTATTACCAACTGTTTTCTCCTCTGAGTCTCTGTTGCCTCTCTTGAGTTTATTCCTTTCCCTCTTTTACCATCATTGTGTTTTTCCTTTCAGTATTTTTGCTTAGCTCTATTAACTTTTATTTATTTTACTTTCATTCTTTTACCATGTTTCTTCTCTTAGCTCTTGTGCACCATCTTTGTATATCTTTGTCTACCTCTCTCACTCTCCCACCACAACTAAATTATCCTCACAATCTCTCCTGCTGCGGAACCGCACTATATCGTATTTCTCTCCCCACCAACTCTCTGCTAAAGCCGTTCAGTCCCTATTTGCCCCTTCCTTCATTCCCCTCTTCACTCTCCACCAGTTTCCTAGAGCATGCCCTATGTATGAGGTCTGAAACCCTCACATAAAAGAGAACATTTCAGCTAAAAAATCACGAGACACTGTGGGAAAATGTTAAAAGTCAATTTGTGGTTAAGGAGCAAATAAACATCCTGTGTTTTCCAAATTCTCAGAAAAAACCCCCCTAAGAACTTCTCTTTTCCTATTTTAGGCATCTCAATTGGCAAACAAATTAGTTACTCCAAACAAAATTTAGAGAGGGATAGACAATAGGAATGGAAGTGAAGATTCAGCCTTGACTATTGAATCACTATCAATGCCTCCAAAATAGGTGGGGTATTAAATTTGAGGAGAGGCATGGTTTAGTGATTGTGGCACTGAGAGGCACAGACTCCTAATGTTTGCTCTGTCACTGACCTGGGATATGTCTTCACTCCCTAGTTAACCTGAGTGTGAGCCTAACCCTGTGAGAGCATCCCCTCAGCAAAGCCCTACCCGTGTTACAATGTCCTCACTGTTTCTGCACTCACTGGTGTGCCTCAGGGGGGCATATCCCATGAGCCTTTGTGCTGAGAAGCTCTAGGATTCTTTCCCAGTCAATTGTCTGTCCTTCCGGGTAAATCTGGGAAGACACTGGTGGACAATCAGCAGTTGAGTGATTTAGCCTGATTGTCTCTACAAAGTGGGTGGGTTCCAGACAGAGTTAAACTTGAACCTCGGCTCCAACCCACCGCCCAACTTGGTGAGCTAGCCTGGGCTCAAAGCACCTCCATACCTGGGTTAGAGGTTTCTCTAGGTGAATGGGAAAGGACTGAGGCTAAAACCTGGGTAAGAGCCCTGCTTAACTGTGGAGTGAAGGCATACCCTTGGTGTGACCTTGGATGAGTCACATTATCACTGTATGCCTCAGTGTCCCTGTCTGCAAAATGAGGATAATGATGCTGACCCACCTCACATTTAGGAACGTTTGTAAAGTTGTAAGTGGAGACCCCTGGATGATACATGCTAGAGAATTTCAAAGATATTTATTATTGATGCACAAATGTCTTGGCTGTTGGCTACAGTGAAGGAGAGGAGACAGAAATGGAAAGAATGTGACAGCTTAAGCAGAAGTGTGGCAGAGGCTGTTAGAGGGAAGAGGCTAGAAACACAGCAGGCTGCTTCTGCTTCTGCTTCTGCACTGCTCAGGGAGGAGGGGTCACTCTTGACCATGCCATGGGAACATGCACGGTTCTATACACATTGGAAACGGCCACCCACTGCCTCTGTCTCTTGAGACTTTTCCCCTGACTCATGACGGGAACTTCAGCTCGCCTGGTTTTGACTTCTTCCCTCTGCTTTGGTTTCAGTGTTTTGACAGCACGTTGTGTGCAGCTGTCATGGCCTCTCACTGGGAGCCGAACCCTAGGGGACCAGCACTCTCCACAGTGCAGGGCTGTGACAGCACAGCATCCAGATGGGCATGGGAGAGGGAGGAGCAGGGAAGGTAGAGAGCCATGGTATAAGCAAAGAGTTGCCAGAGAGAAATAGTAAATTAACCATCACTGCACCTTCAAGTGTGCGAACTCCATCCCAAACCCTGACTCCAAGAGAAGATCCCCAGGTTGGAGGGGTCATTTCAAGGTTCCGCCAAAAGGTCCACTGAACTTCAACAACATGCTCAGAAGCCTAGGTGCCCCCCACTCAAGGCAAGGCCTGCTTCATGGATGGCCTACTTCGAGGGGACCCAAAAGCTGGTGTTTGGGGTAGTGCCCCAGGTAGTCACCAGAAAATGAGGCAAAACCTAAAAGTTTGGGCAGAATTTGTTTGTTTGTCTGACCCCTGGTGTTGGATTGGAACTTGTCAGATTTATACCCACATGGGTCACAGTTAGGAAAAGGGGCCCAGCATTTTGGTTCAAGCTTCTCATTCTGGGGCATTTTCAGCAAACTAGGAATTGAAACTGGATTTTACATAGGAGATCAATAATTTATAAAAAGGCGATCTCAGCAGATTCCTGTGCTGAACTCCCCCACAACCAGCCTGCCTGCTCAGGTCTTCTTCAGCCTCATAAGTTATCTTCACAGTCTGGTCATGCAACCCACCCACCCCTAGTTATTACATGCAGGCTCTCTCACTCACACCCACAGAGCCTGGCTATCCCCTATGGAAGCTGCTCAGCACATAAATTTGTGCTTAGCTTTATTTTCACTGTAGCTTTGCAATTCACTTTTACAAAAATAAACTCTCCTACGTGGAACTTTTCCAAACAGCCAAGAGGCCAGAACAAACAAATGAAAAAACAGCCATATCAGCAATTCTCCAGCCATGTAAACTGCAGACACTGAGTTGATGTAAAAACAGCCACCATCCCAAAATGGTTGTACTGGGCCCTTTGCTGGTGCTCCTCTCTGTTCAGCCGGCACTCCCCTGTTTATCCGATCTAATGCAATAAAATGCGTAATTAATTTCTAAACGCTTCTGTTGAGCAGTGCAATTTGTCAAGTTGAGTTGTTAATAGAATTAAGCTTTTTATCAGCGATTAGCAAAAGAAGGTGAAAAAAAATTAATTACGAAATTGTATGCCTCCCTGCTTCAAAGCCAGGTTTGGGATTAAATGTTTGATAAAGGTTCCCTGGAACATTATAAAACATTTAGCAAAAAGCTGCTTTCCCCGTAGTGCTTTTGCAAAACAAATTCTGCACAATGGGGGAGAAAAAAGGGTATAGCAAGCACATTCAAGCATGTGTAGGGTCAGCTTTAAAAGCTGGAAAATCCACTGTAGGGAAACTCACCCCTGTATGAATACTACTGGCTATACACCCTGCCCATATTTCACTCCTGAGAGTCTATCATGTGGCCTTTTAGATAATCTAGTGGGTTGGGGATACATAACAGTGCATCACAAACATTATTAGTTATTAACAGAATTGTGTGTGTGCGTAGGAAACATGCAGACTGGCTAACATTCACCAAGAGGTAATAAGGTTGCCAACTTTCTGATTGCAGAAAATCGAACAGCCATGGCCCGCCTCCTGCCCCACTCTTCCCCAAGGTCCAGCCTGTGCCCAGCCCCTTTTCCAAGTCATCACCCCCGCTCACTCCATCCCCCGTCCCTCCCTTGCTCTCCCCGACACTCGCTCATTTTCTCCGGGCTGGGGCAAGGGGTTGAGGTGCGGAAGAGGGTGAGGGCTCCAGCTGGGGGTGTAAGCTATTGGGTGGGGCCAGGGATGAGGAGTGTGGGGTGCAGGAGGGGGCTCTGGGCTGGGGCGGAGGGGTTCAGATTGTCGGAGGGGACTTCAGGCTGGGGCAAGGGTTTGGGCTGTGGGAAGGGGTGAGGACTCTGGTGTCAGGCCAGAAATGAGTGGTTCGGAGTGCAGGAGGGGTGGGGGCTCCTGCCAGGAGTACTGGCTCTGGGGGGCAGGGATGAGGGATTTGGGGTGCAGGAGGGGTCTCACAGCTGGGACAGAGGGTTGTGGTGCAGGAAGGGGTGCGGGCTATGAGCAGCGCTTACCTTAGGTGGCCTCTGGAAGCGACTGGCATGTCTGTGCGGCCCCTAAGCAGAGGGACCAGGTGGCTCTGCGTGCTGCCTGCACCCACAGGCCCCACCCATCCAGCTCCCATTGGCCATGATTCTGGGAGCCACGTGGAGCCAGGGAGCGTGCCATAGCCCCGCTGCACCGCCAACTGGATTTCTAACAGCCCAGTCAGTGGTGCTGACTGGCGCCGCCAGGATTCCTTTTTGGCCGGGTGTTCCAGTCGAAAAGTGTATGCCTGGCAACCCTAAGAGATAAACCCAACCTCCTCTCCTTTGCCGTTGTAGTGGAGCTGGTGCAGTTCCACCACCTAACCAAAGGGTGGCTAGTTGTGGGGGAGAAGCGGGGTTGAAGGATCACAACTCCACAGCCTTGGGGAGAGGTTTGGCCAACGCTGCCCACTACAGCTTTGTACAGCACCTGACCTGACTACTCAGGCTAGGTGCTGAGCACCTATATTAGCCCTAACACACAGGAGGAAATGTTCTGGGCTTTATGCTCTATGTGATTAATGAAAGAAATACTGTGGCCAGCTCCGCCCCCCGTCATCCCTGTCCTATAAACACAGGGCCAAATGGTGCCTTGGGTGTTTGAACTCCCACTGAAGTTGTTAAAAGATATGCATCTGAATCCCAGATTGGAATTTGGCTCATGCTGGCTGTGTCCCAGCCAGAGAGTTACCAGGGGCCTGGCATGGATATCAGAGGCGATACGGTGACTCCTCCACTGACCTAGCCAGTGTGCGCTTGGACCAGAAGAATGGAGCTATATAAACAGAACTTGGTGTCAAGCTGCCTGCAGTGGCTCCAATATGTAAGTACCAACCTCAGGGCAGACTGTTAGGAACCAGGGCACAAACCCCAAAGTGGCTGAGAGTTCTATACTTAGATTTCACCAACCAATTATCAAGTGTCAACTCCTCAGGCAATATAACAGACTAACTATGGAGTCACAGACAGTCCCCTTGGGTACTTCTATCTGTCTTGCCAACCAGGTGAGTGTACTATTGTGACAGATGGTGCCTTACACCAAGAATCACAGCAATATTGAGGTCACTCCCAGTCTCAAAGGACTGTGACATACACCGTAGCTCTCACAAAAAGACAGTGCTTGTAGCCAATCCTATAATAAACTATTTAAAGACTTATTAAATAGGAAAAGGAAATAAGAGTTATTTGCAAAGTTAAAGCAGGTAACCATATATACACATATGAGTTACAATCTTATGTTTCAAAAAGTTATAGAAGCTTATATAAGTAAGCTCTATATGGCCATTAGCACTAACCCAGGCCAAGCAGCTCGGGACCTTTTGCTCATGCCAAGAACCCCTCCCCCGCCCCCGCCATTCCAACCAACATAGAGATCCAGTTTCTTCTGTTACGGGTTTTTATCCCCTCCTCACTTGTGCTTTGAGCTGCAAACTCAGCTGATGAGAGGAATCCACTTGCATGACTCCTCTTCATGGGTGTGGGACAAAACAAGAAGTGTCTTTTGACCTCTTTAATTTTCCACAATAGGCTGTCTGGTGTCGATGGGTCTTCCCTGTTGGGCAGAATGTAAAGTCTTCTGTTGGAGACCAATGCTTCACATTAGTTAATGTCTCTCTCCTGTCTGGTGATTTATACAGTCAAAGAGTTTCAGAGTAACAGCCGTGTTAGTCTGTATTTACAAAAAGAAAAGGAGTACTTGTGGCACCTTAGAGACTAACCAATTTATTTGAGCATAAGCTTTCGTGAGCTACAGTGATGCATCCGATGAAGTGAGCTGTAGCTCACGAAAGCTTATGCGCAAATAAATTGGTTAGTCTCTAAGGTGCCACAAGTACTCCTTTTCTTTTTACAGTCAAAGAGGTTGAGAATACAATCACTCACATATTACCTTTTCAATATGCGACACAGATGTTATAAGCGAGATTACTGCCTGCAGCAACTCTCAAACATTCAATGAAGTCTAAATCCTGAACACATTCTCATAAGCCTAATACCCGTTTTAACAATACTAACACACAGGTGAGCCAGACCGATTCCAGCTATGTATTTGTCAGTGTTCAACTGAGGAACAGGGATGTTGGCATGAGTTGGTATCTTGTCTGCCAGCGTCACACTTGGTCATTGCTAAGGTTCCTACTGGTGATCTTTAGTGAAGATGACGTGCCAGAGTGATGTGGTGTCACCAGGAGCACTTGGATGGAGGCTTTGTTCCTATGCATGGAGACTGATGTCCATGTTTGGAAGAATTAGGGTACTGATCAGGCAGACTGTATGCGGGAAGCCCAGGAGGACTAGAGAAACATGGTGTGCTGCAGGGCAGGACTGAGCCACATTTGCAGAGCTCAGTATAAAGCCCCCCCAAGGAAAAATAGCATGCACCAGGGCTGGGTGAATTCCCCACTGGCCTCCCCAGCCAGGATTACCCACTGAAGCTTGGACTTCACAGGTGAGGGCCCAATGGAATGGTTTTGCAGGGATACTCAGCTGTGTTTGAAGCAGTCGTATGTCTCCTTGGGGATTTTGTGGGCACTGGGGCAATTTTCCCAGGGTTATTCTGGTGCTTTTCTTGAGGATGTTCACGATGCCAATCTCTTCTTCTGAATTGCCTAAAGACTCAATTTACCTACTACACGATAAGGTTCATTTTCATTTGATTTTCCAATCGGGAAGTGGGGAGCTCTTTAATGGAGACAATTTTGAACAGATTAAGAGACGATATGGCTGCCGAGTTCATTATGAAATGGTATTTTATTTTATATCCTAACAAACGTGCATCTGCCTCTTCCGTAATGCAGTAACTCTTCCAATCCACACATGTGCCAGGATGTGTGGGGCTCATAGACTCACCATCTGCTTCACCATCATAAGCAACCCAATAGCCTGCACACTGCTGAAAAAACGGACTACTTTTGTAATAGGCTTTATTTTATTTATGCCACTGCTTTGCTTGGATCAATCCTTCCTTTTCAGTTCCCTGCTAAGAGCTGCCTTGCTGGGGAGGCCATGCCTGTCCCAGCTGCAGCTAAGCAGAGGCCCCTGCTGCTACGGGTTGGAGGAAGTTCAGTTCCCCTTCCCATACATGTTACACACACACAAGTACAACACAGACACCTGGTGCGATCTTCCCCACATTGATCTGGCTGATTCCCTCACTCTTGCCCTGCAGCCCCCCCTGCTATTCCAGCCCTGGGCACCCCACACAGCTCTGCCAATGCCCCTGACTCCTGCTCTGCAGTTCCCCTACTATTCCAGTCCTGGACTTCCCCACATAGCTCTGTCAATGCTCCTGACTCCTGCCCTGTAGCCCCCTCTGTTATCCCAGCCCTGGGCTCCCCACCCAGCTGTCAATGCCCCTCCATTCCATCCCACAACACCCTTTTCTATTGTTCTATTTTTGTCCTGTGTAGGGTCCCCCAAGTCTGCAAAAGCATACAACCCCCTCATTCCCACATTTCCATATTTTTCCTCAGCCTTTCCCTCACTCCATAATATCCCCCATGTTACAATCAGCTGTCAATCTATCCAGGCTCCAAACTCTTCCTTGGCCCTTCACAAAGGAGGGTGCATTTGTTCTATTCCAGGTGAGACTTTAGTATCCTTCAAACGTTTGCAGCAGGAAGGTATAATTCTGAAATGATGGGTGGGGGCAGGAGGGAGGAAGGCTAACAAAATGTTTCCATTCCTCTCCCCTTGAGAGCTTACATTTTGCTTGCTGCTTCTCTCCAGGGTCACAATTTACTTAGGATGTTAAAACAACCTCCATCCCACCCTCCCCAAGCAGCCTTCATTCCCCTCCCCTCAGCTCCACACAAGAGGAAAATTGTAGCGAAACACTACTTAATTATCACACCACGTAACTAATTAAAAGCTAAATGCTTGTGTGCGGTATGCTAATGGGGCATTAGAGAGCCAGTGTGCTTTGGTAAAGAGACATGGGCCCCCTCATTTCCCCTTCACCTCCCTGCAGGGGTTTCAGGCTAACAGGCAACAGTGATGAGATGGGAATTTATTATGCTGCATTAGAGTTTAGAACTTTATGAGAGGGCACCGAGGTCAAGCAACTTGATCAGCACAGAGGGGGAAAAACACCTGGGCAGGAACCAGGAGAGAATACGAGTGGATGGTTTGCTGCAGGAAATTACAAGCAGCCGAGAATAGTTCCTAGCTAGTGCTGTATACAGGGAGTCTAGTTCTTTCCTCTTTCGGTGCCTCCTGGGAAAGAGAAGAGTCTCCGGACAGGGGTGGGGGTGTTAAAGTCAGTCTTACAGGCATGGTTTGTTTCAATTCCACCTTCCCCATGTCTGTCTGACTTCTATCCCCCCTCCACACTGTGCTACAAATCCATTAGGACGTGATCCTAGGACCAGTTTACAACACAGATCATTGAGTTGTGCTCGCTCAGCAGCCTTTTTCACAGCACAACCAAGCGTCAACAGTATTTGTGCATCCACCCTACTAAGCTGCTTAACTGTGTTGGTGTCGTTTCATCCGAGGAAAAACTGGGCAGCTCTCCTACAGTGCCTTAGCGAGGGAGAAACTGTCCCGAGGACAAGCAGCCAGAGCAGCACCAGCAGCAACGTAGGGCACAATGTGCTCTGAGATGCCCTACAGCACAGAGAGTGGGGATGGAGGATACTGGTCAAACTAGTTACACAGGCATGATTAGGAGATCCTCTTCATCAGTACAGCAAATGAACAGTGTTAGGATACAGTTGCCAGAAGCTGGGATTGGGCAACAGGGAACGGATCACTTGATGATTACCTGTTCGGTTCATTCCTTCTGGGGCACCGGGCATCGGTCACTATCGGAAGACAGGGTACTGGGCTAGATGGACCTTTGGTCTGACCCAGTATGGCCGTTCTTATGTACAGGAAGACAACTTGGTTCCCTAAGATGCTGGCAGGGGTAACATATCGTTAGCTGCCGCAGGTACTGAATCAAGTGCTAGCCGTGGCATGTTGGCAATAACTATGCTTAGAACTAACCACATTACTAGCTAATTACTACCTTGGTTAAGAACTGCAGTGTAAACAGGACTACAGCATTTAAACTCCCTAAGCAGAGACCCTGACTGCTCCATTTTCAACACAGCTCATTGCCCCATTCAGCAAGCTGCCTGAGAAGTTAGTCATCTCCTGTGGAGGTGAGGGGAGGGAGAGAATGAGAGTGGGAGAGACCCAAAAACAAAAGCAAAAATTATTATGGGCCAGGCCATACAAGCTATGGCTGCAGTGGGAGGGCAGAGTCCATTCCCAGTTAAAAGCCTTTGCACTTGGCCCGCCTCTCCATTGCCTCCTGCTGGTCAGTCTTAGGACATGGGGACATCAGAGATGGATTTGTGCTGTCTTCATGACCACATCCCCTGGCCAGGGAAGAACATCTCTGCGCATGCATGTCTTAAAAACAGAGATGGGGTGTTTGAGATAAGTTGGGGATCCAGAGGACTCTGTCTGGGACACAATTTTATTGGAAGGGTGATAGGGATTGTGGGTCTTGGGTGTGGATCTGGATAGATCCCACAGCTCCAAAAGGAAATGAGGGTGTTGCACCAATGTGTAGGTAGGGCAGCGATGCAAAATGCATAGATGGAACCTCTGCACTTGGACATACACCCAGAACTAGCTCCTGCCATTGGACCACAACAGGGACAAGCCTCAGCAGTTACAGTGGTTCACTCCCCCGACCCCGGCTTCCTCCACACTTCCCCTTCTCTCGGCACAGGTCACTAGAAGGGGTAGAGGAAACTGTCATAATGAAGGCCACCACAAGGACAGGTATTTGATAGGAAACCAAGGAAATGCATATAAACCCTGGGAACTAAAAAAAACAAGAGGATTCATGCAGGCTTTCTATCGCCCACACATCTGTTGGGGGTTTGATAAACAAAACTTCACTCTGCCAGATCCTGAGGGGCCCTGCCCAGCTGCCCCCTTTCACAGTGGCTACATCTGATGGGCCACGTTCTCCCAGGAGATATATCTACCCTGGTGTTTACCAAGGAGATGGGGAGTGATTTCTGTAAAGGGCAAGAGACCCTGACCAAACAGCCTCAGAAATGATCTTCCCCTGAGTGTAATTTGACAGGAAATTCAGTTCCCCCCACCAACTCCCTCTGGAAGAGGCTTCTAGAAGTTTCTTTCCAACTGGCATCTGGGATAATGTTAATTACATCTAGCAAATTGCTAAACCAATAACCTGTCAGAGGCTAATGCACCACTCTCTTCAGTGCCTGTAGTGCATCATAGGAGGGTGCTCCCATTGGGATGCCTAGCCTTGTTTACTGGCTCTGTCTCTTCCTCTTGTGTGGAGCTCTGTGTAAGCTGTCAGCTCTTGTTCTTCCCCTTCTCTCCCTGTTCCATTACTTAAGTCAAGCTACATTCTTCACTTTCCCTCACTGCTGCAGTCTCTATTTCATCAGCCGCTTCTCTCCTTCTTTGGGTAAGAGGGAAAACTCTATTAACACCAGAAGTGGGAAGATTTCACAATTCACAAGACCAGGGAATTTACAGCGGGATGCTGATTTACTCCCATATCCCATGGAGAGAGGGTGAGCTGGAATGGAGAGAGAGAGGTCTCCTACCTAACAACAAATTCTGCTGGGTGAAGGTTGGTCTTCTTTGAGCAATCAAGCTCTGTACTACTGGTGGCAAACCCCACATGTTTTGTTTCTTTACATCCCATGCCCAGAGATACTGTATTCACTTGATAATATAAAATCTGGCCACCCTAACTTGGCACTGATGTCATCAGTGAAGGCTGGAGTTAGTGCAGCAGAGGAGAGGTTATAATACTCTGCCATGACGGGGAAGCAGCTCCCACTCTGGTGCTGGAGGGTTGTGTTGGGGAAGGACAAGGATGGATATAAAGTAGGGTTGAGATAAATATGAGGAAGATGGGGTTCTGCTGTTCATTTATTTAAAAGCTTTCTGACCTGTACAATCCTCTAGCCTGTACCCTGGGCTTTGTGTTCTTGTTCAGACTCTCCTGCTACTCTGTGCTTGGGAGATGAGTTCACAATACTTCATGGATGGCCGTGCCTGGTTATCTGCATTCTAGAGAAGGATCTTCTGCTCCATGCTCTCTAGTCATCCATGCATCCACTTCTCCTTGGCTAGCTTTCTCTAGCTACATGTGCTCCCAGTGCATCAGTATCACATGATGATGTTCTCATCGCCACATCCTCACAACAAACAAACTCTTGACAATCAGGTTCGGTGTGGCAGGCTCAGGATGTGTCTAATCTGGCGACTGATCCTGCCCCCTCCACTCCTTTTGACCCCAAACCAGCACCCGTACTTTATGGATATCCCAAAGCGCCAGATTGTCAGAACAACTTCAATTAAAGCAGTGATGGGCCCTGTGCCACCACCAGCATCCATGGCCTTCCAGAGGCTGACAAGGACTAATTAGGAAATGAAACATTAGTTAAGTCGCTCTCAATTAGGGCCAGGATAACGTTTTCCTGGCAGCGGTGGGGCACTTTAACTGCTGGTCCCATGATGACTGTGAGCACATCAGACTTGCTGAAGGAGCTTTAATGTTTAACATATGTTGGAGGATTACAGAAACCCTCTCAGCTGTGACATTTCTGTGTGCTTCCTGCCTTCCCTATCCCCTGCAGCAACCTGAACGGCAAGCTCCACAGAACAAGAAAGATGCTCAGAGCAATTACCAAAAAGAAATATATGTGTATATATATCTCCCACATTTTCATACACATCTGCGACAACCTCCCCCTTCCCCTCCCCCAGCCTGCCCAAAACAGGCGAGATGAGATGAACAGCTTCTCAGGTTAAAAGGTATCAAATAAACCCCAAACCATGGCCAATTGCAGACAGTTTTTCAGCTACTAAGGCACAAAAAGACAGGGAGGTCAAGAGGGAGGTGAGCTTGGAATTTCTACAAATATAAACCAGATGCAGCTAAGCCTTGTATGGGAATCTCAGGGGGCCAGAAAGCAATAAGCAAAAACCTAATCCGACCAAAACAAAATGAAAAAGGAAAACTAAAAAGGCTCGTGTTCCCTTGGAGGATAACATGGTTTTCTTGTTTGTTTTGTTTTACTTATTTATTTTTGCAGGATATTAAAGTAAAGCAAAATTATAGAACACACAGTATATTTTACATTACAGGCCTTTCATTGAGCACAGTAGCTTATAGGGGCAAAGTGGCAGCACAAACACTTTGCTGAAATTAGAGAGCGGACTTGGACTCCCTTGTTCACTCTCTCTGGCAAGGAGATGCGGGGCTGATGAAGTCTGCTACAGCTGTAATGAATGCAAACTACAATATGTGCATCCAGAGAAGATCTGGACTAAGTCTGATTAAAATTTTTCCATTGCAACTATATTTCTGTGGAAAATTGGGTCTTTGACTAAATGAACATTTTTGGGAGGAGGGTCTGCTTTCCTTAGGAAATTTGACTTTTAATTAAAAAAAATGAAATCCCCCCCAAATAAACATTTTTGGGTGAAAGGTGACAACTTTTCACTTTTGCTTTTTTATTTCTTCTCTTTTTTTTTGTGAAAAGTTGAAATTTTTCATAGAAAACTTTGAACAAAAAAACTCCATCCACATTATTTTCTCCATTTTCTTTGAAATTTTCTGTGGGGAAAAATAATCTATTTCATGACCAGCTCCAACATGCACTGTTATGGTTTTGGCCCATCTCTAGGTGTCTGAGCCAAAGCCCATTGAAGTCATTAGGGACTTTTCCACTGAATTCACTGGTCTTTGGGTCAGGTCTTAGCTGCCCAATCAGCAGGAGAGTTTTTGCAAGGAAATAGCAGATACAGGTGCTTCTGTAGTCCATAGAACTGGGAGCTTTAAATTATTGCACTGAAACCCAGTACTTAGGTAAAGAGATATAGGTATCATAGCAGTTTTATCAAACACATCTATCTAGCATGACTGCTTTATACAGAACAAACTATATGCTCCTGGCGTGTCTCTGTCCCCGCTTACACAGGTTTTTGTCTAAAATCTGAGGTGAATTCCTCAAAAAAAATCCCCTATTATTATTGTTCCAAAGTGCTTATCCTGAGCCAGATCTTTCCAAGCTATTACAAATGGTTCCTGGCAGCCAATCCACGCACAGCTGCAGAACCTACGTCAGCAAGGACAAAGAGGTTTACTATCCCCTTAGACATTGAGATCAGAATCTGATCTCAGTTACACCAGGGTAAATACAGAATCTATGTATGTAAATCTCCTCACTGTATTTTCCACTACATGCATCCGATGAAGTGAGCTGTAGCTCACAAAAGCTTATGCTCAAATAAATTGGTTAGTCTCTAAGGTGCCACAAGTCCTCCTTTTCCTTTTGCAAATACAGACTAATACGGCTGCTATTCTGAAACCTACAGAATCTAGATTACAGTCACGACACTAAAGTCAACAGAGTTACTGTAGATTTACATCCATGTGGGAGTTTTCATGTACTTTAACTGGACTACTCATAGTGAATAAAGTTAAGCACATGCTTAAGTATTTGCAGGATGGGGGTCTGTGTGTCATTCATATGCTGTCATTCTTTTCTTCTTGTTCCACCCTGCTGTGCGTGCAACACACCCTGCTTAGAAATATGGCATTGTCAACTATCAGCCTACCAGAAAAGTTTAGAAATGGCAATTTGGTAATTTGGGCTTTTTTTTTTTTAAATGAGAGTTTGACTCTGCTTTTGGCAAGAATCAATTTATCTACTTACTTACCTACCTATCTCACATTTAGAGCTGCACATGTGCCTATTTGCATTGACAACTGGATGGATGGATGGATGGATTAGACAGACAGTCAGAGAAAATGACAGTATTCAGACCCATGCATAGTGCATCTCAGAAGCTCTACCAGGCAGCCTTTCTTGGAAATGAATTCCAGAAACCTTGAGATGGAGACTTTTTGTGTGCAAATGTGTGCAAATATTTAACTAAATTTGTCCCTTAATAAAATTTCTAGGGGACACAAGTGTCAGCAGATGAATATATTACCCAGTAGGGTTAAAAGGGTTCCCTGCTGCAGAAATAAAAAATTTAAAAGAGGAGACACAGAAGGTTTCACAACTCCTGATCTTCCTTTAATAACATTCCCTTAAAAATGACTGAAAGACAACTTTCCTCCTATAAATCAGGTGCTTTGCAGCTGCCCTCCTGTCCTGAGATTGGCCTTTCTTGCTTTTAACAGCTTCCCTTCCTTCTCCCTCTGTCTGTCTGTCTGCGAATATGGCTGATTTACCTGGATTAACAAAGACATTGGCTACCATTTTGCAAAAAGTGCTGCTCAATTTGGGCTGATGAGAGATCTGAAAGTCTCAAAAATTGCTTCCATCATGAAAAATTTTAACTGATTTTAGAAAAATCTAAATCATGACTTGCTGTCTGTTTATTAGAACCTATGTACCTAGAATATGTCTTTTTTGCATGGAATATAGAGCAGCACCCACTAATCCTAGAAGTTCTCTGTGTTGTATTGGGAGACTTATACATATCCCTTTTCCCCTTGTATCCAATTTTGCTGTATCCCACTTAGTGACCCAAGTCATTGCTTGTTAGTAACCGGTGTGGTCTAATGGCCTGAACACAGAATTCGGAGCAAAACTCCCCTTTATAAATTCACTGCCTCAGTTTCCGTATCTGTAAAATGGGGTTCACATTAGTTATCGAACTCACAGGGGTCCTATGAATGTAACCCACACCCATTCAATGTGGTCCTCGGTTCCCAGTTAGTTGTGGCTGAGCCACAGATAGAGGTTCATTAGCCTTCTAGCCCCTTGGCTAACAGAGCTGAATTTTTTAACTTCAGAGGTAGAGGCTCATGCATTAAGAACCAGAGATATCAGGTTCAGTCCCTGCTGCCAATGACCCACCTCGGGCTGTTGTGTAACATGAGGATTAATTAATATTTGTAAAGCACTCGGAAGATGGAAAGTGCGGTATAAGTGCTAGCTATTATTATTTCCTGGGAAGAAGTTGACTAGACACACATCTATCACCTGGGCGGACTTCAGCTAC
This sequence comes from Caretta caretta, assembly GCF_965140235.1. Classification (NCBI taxonomy): domain Eukaryota; kingdom Metazoa; phylum Chordata; order Testudines; family Cheloniidae; genus Caretta; species Caretta caretta. The sequence goes on from NC_134206.1 coordinate 203,518,687, forward strand.
AACTGTTTATTCAAACAAATAAATTGGTTTTAGTTGAAGCTTGCCTGATGGGAATTGTAAAAATTGACTTGCTCCAGATCAGCCACAAAGCTTGCCATATGGGAGACTGGGGAATAAAATGAGCACACATGCACATGCATGTCATCATAGAAAAATAATAGCTGCAGGGGAAAAATAGACATGTATTCACTCATTTAAGTGCAGTAAATCCCATTGCCAATAGATGAGGGGTGCTCACTGGACAATTTCATTCTGACATTTGTCGAGGACAGGACATCATACAAATTTTATATGAAAAAAATGTGCGTGTGTGGGGGGAGGGCATCCAGGATTTTCTGAAAGCCTAAAATAAACTTTAATAGTTTGTTGTAAGCTCTTATGTTACAGGCACAGAGCTGAACTGCGCTCAGCACTTTACAGGAACCCAGGAAAATGCAGGGGCCCTGCACAAAATGGCTTATAATCAAACTCAGACACATCGGAAATGCAGGGGAGCCACTGAGCCATGAGAAGATGCATGATCCGTGGAGAGACCAGTGCAGGAAGTGGGTTTAAGGAGTGATTGAAAGGAGATGGAGAAAACATGGCACATGGGAAATGGGAAGGTATTGCAAGGGGGGCAGGGACTGTCTTTTTGTTCTGTGTTTGCTCAGCACCATAGCACAATGGGGTCCTAATCCAGGACTAGGGCTCCTACGTGCTACTGCAATACAGATACTGAATCGTAATATTTATATTTTGTATTTTAGTGCCTTTTATTCAAGAATCTTGAAGCAATTTACAAACCTTAATCAGTTTAGCCTCACAATCCTGCAAGGTGTTCCCATTGTAGAAACGAGGCAACTGAGGCACAAAGAGGCAAAATAACTTGCCCCACCTTCACCCAAGGGGTAAGTAGCAGAGTTGGGACTAGAACCCAAGATGCCTAACTACCAGTGCTGTGATCTAAACATCAGATCATACCTCTTCACTTGTAGCAAATTAGAGAGACAGAGACACATGCTGGATCAGACCGATGATCTATGTAGTCCAGGATCCTGTCTCTGCAAGTGGCCAGCATCAGATGCTTCAAAGGAACATGCAAGTGCACTATGCCCAAGGGGAAATGTTTTTTCCTATTCCCCCCAGGCTAGTAAGTGGTTGGCTTGTGCCATAGAACATGAGGGTTTCGACTCCTTATATATGATCATCTTACCTAATGTAACTTGGCATCTTACCATTATCCAAACAAAGGTTTCACCCTGTTTTGAATCCTACAAAACTTCTGGCCTCAGTGCTATCTTGTGGTAGTGATTCCCACAGGTTCATTTTGCATGGTGTAAAAAAGAGTATTTTGTTTTAAAAGGTTGCTTTGCTATTTAATTGGTCTCTCCTCTCCCTCGTTCTTCTGTTAATAGAAAAGGTAAATAGGAGCTGCTGATTGACCTCTATCCCATTCATTATTTTTATACCTCTATCATGTCTCCTCTTATTTGTCTCCTCTCAAGAATGTAGAGCTAATCTTTTAAATCTCTCCTTATGAAGAAGCCGTTTAAAGGCTCTAATCATTTTTGTTGTCCTTCTCTAGATCTTTTCTATTTCTGTTATATCCTTTTGTGAGATGGGGTGACCAAACTGAACAGCGAGTACAAGGTGAACATGTACCATCGATTTATATAATGGCACTGTATTATTTTCACTATTATTCTCTACCCCTTTCATAATGTACCCTCATTTTGATTGCTTTTTTTAAACCATCACTACACAATGATCAAGTGTATTTATTGAGCTGTTCAGAGCCAAGTTAGTCTTTTTTCCCCCTGTGTGATTACAATTAATTTAGAACCCAGCAATGAGTATGAGTATTTCTAATGTGTTGTTTCCAGTGTGCACCATTGTTCATTTGCTACACTGAATTTTATCTGCCATCCTGTTGCCCTGTGAACTGCCTCTTCTGGAGGGGTGTTTTTTTTTTTGTTTGTTTTTTTGCTGTCTTTTCTAGACTGGACTAACCTAAGTAATGGTCTATTGTCCACACATTTTTGGAACTCAGTGTTCACCCCTTTTCTGGGTTATCAACACATATCAAACGCCAGGCCTAGTAGTGACCCTTGAGGCATTCACTGCTGAACACCTTTCAAGGTGACAATCACTTATTTATTCTTTCACTTTTTTTGCTTTCTCTTACCTAGTTTCTTATCTATTATAGAATTGTATCTCTCATCCCGTGACAACTTTGTTCATTTGATAACCTCCCATAAGGGACTTAGTCAAAGACTTTTTGAAAGACCATATAAATAATATATACTGGTTCCCTATTATCCACTCTTTTCTCAACTCAAAGAATTTTAGTAAACTGAAAGAGGAATCAGTTCCTTTTACAGAAGCCATGTTGGTTTGTCTTTCTCATATTATCTTCATCTAAATGTTTTCATAACTCTGCCTTTAATTAATATGTCAACCAATTTACCTACTACTGAAAAAGAACTCACTGTTTTGTAATTCCCACAATCATCCCTAGTACCCTTTTTTAAAGATAAGTATGGGGTTTGTTTTAACTCTCTGGTACAATAACTGATTTTAATAATAGATTACATATGGTTGTTAGAAGCTCAGCTGCTTTATTGTTTGAGTTCCTTCAGAATCTTGCTCAAACATCAACTTCTTCTCATAATTTATTGCAGATTTTCCACTACTTTGCTCCTATGTGTCCCAAAGTGAGCACAAAAACAACGAGAACAAATTTCTGCACTCACTCACCACAGGGGAAAGTATTTGACACTCACTTTGTCCAGGTGTAGCTAACTGCACAACGTGAAAGTCAGGTTAGAATCAGTCCATTAGCAACCTGTTTGTTCCAGCAACTTCTCTTTTGACACCTCGATATCTGACAATCCCTCATCTTCATTACTTGAACACATGAGGATGGGACCCCAACCTTCTCTGTAGCCAAGATAAATGCAAAGAAGTTAATTAACTTTCCTATAATGCCCTTAACCTCCTGTCGTCTGTAATATACATCATATTTATGATCTATCTATCTATGGAGATAGAGACAGAGATCTATAGATATATTTAGGAAGAGGAGAAGGAAAGAAAGAAAGGAAGGACGATCTATCTAGGGTTTAGTTTATCGGATTAGAACTCTAGTCTAGCATTACAAGGGTCAGCACTGAGTACTGTTGTGCATATGATTCCTTCACCTACCGTTCCTCAGATACGATATATGATAAGATGTGCTCCCTGCGTGTCTTAGTTTACCATACACAAAAATCTGTCAGTCAAACAATAGGTTTAGAGAGCATTCAAAGGGTTTGTCTACAACTACAGCGCTGCAGCTGCACCAATATAACCCCCATGCAGACACAACCATGTCAACAGAAGAGTGCTTCCACTGACCCTAGCTAATGAGTCATTTGGGGAAGTGGTGGTCCTATAATGACAGGAAAAATCTGATGGCGTAGGCTGCACTCAGTATAATGTCCATAGTATATAGATGTTAGGCTCCACTGCCATACTCAGAACTCCTGTCAAACCCTGTAGGTGCCTGAACTCACTTGGCATCTATATTTTCAGGGTAAAAGTTCCCCCGGAACCTAAGTTTCTGCCTCTGGGAATGGGCACTGCTGCCTTCCACTAGGTGACCAGGTATCTATCTTTCACCTAAGACGACCCAGAGCGATCCACAAATTGGGGAAAAGATAGACGTTTGCCTGCCTATCTCTTGTGCGGGGCCTGATCTTGTAAGTGGCTCGGAGGCTGCCTACCAGATCAGGTCCTATTCAAAACACAGCCAAAGGAGAAGTAGGAGGTGGTGGTGGAGTCATTGCGCCAGAGAGAGAGAGAGAGAGAGAGAAAGAGAATGAGTTTTAAGTGTGGGGGTGAGGGCACCCACCTGGGAGATGGGAGTCCCCAGCTCCTGTCTCCCTTCTCCAACCAGTCTTTCATTATTTATGCATGGTGGAATGCTTCAGAAGAATAGATTGGGAGAGCAGCACATCAAAATATACCAGAGCTCAGTGGCTGGAGAACTTTCATGAGAGGTGGGAGACCCCTGTGCAAATCCTTTTCTCCCCATCAGGCAGAGGAGGGGAATAGATCTCCCAACATCCCCCATAAGTGCTCTAATCACTGGTCTGAAAGCCATAACATAGACACCCCGGGTACATCTACACTGCAACTAAAATCCCGTGGCTGGCCTGTGCCAGCTGATTTAGGCACGGGGCTGTTTAACTGTGATGTAGACGTTCCTGCTCAGGATGGAACCCAAGCCCTAGGACCCTGTGAGGGCTGGAAAGATAGAAGCTACATCAAGAGATTTTGCAGCTACAGGAAGGTGGAAAAATAAACAGTACTGCTTATGCTTCAGGAGTTCAATAGTTCTCTCTCTCTCTCTCTCTGCAGGAGCTGTCTTTGTGAGCAAAAATACAGCTCCTCCAGCTTTATGGAGAACAAGATAGTCCAGAACAAGGACAATAATGACACGCAATGTGCGGTACAAGCAGTGAGTGTGGTACAAACACTTAGATAAATAGTAATTATTCTCTTAAATTAATACATTAATTCACTTTGGCCATGTTTAGGCCCATTTCATATCTGCTTTCTGTGAATATTCTAGTAACTAAGTTGACTGGCCAGAATATTTACAGAAAAAAGTGACTATTACACGAATATTTGCAGAAAGCGCATTTGTAACTTGTACACAGAAGAGTTTCCACTGGAACCCTAACTCTAAGTGCTATCCAACTGGGGAACAGAAAGGATTTAATGTGACCTATGTGGCCAATCAAAACTAACAGCTTTCATTCCAAATAAGAAATACTTGCTTAGAACTGCTTTTAAACAATCTACGTACAAAGAATTACTCATCAAAATTAGCTGGTGAATCATTCCTGTCTGTGAGCAGATAACAAAAAAAATATAGCTACATTATTCTAATACACGGTTGACTTGGAATTATTCTCTCGGCTCTAGCCAGAACATGGAGCCATTCTTACAGAAATAAGATGATGGGGAAGGGAAAGCAAGGTGAGCCTATCTTGGGGATCAGTCCTGTAATGCTGGTAGGCCAGACCTGGAATCACAGGGTGTTCATGAATCCAGGCTATCATTCTGGCTTGTAAACCTATGTGAAGGCTTCACTGTGGTTGCTCTGCAACTCACCAGGATGCAAATTGCTCTGAAGCTAGCTATGAAAGCAGGCTTTAAGCCCCACAGTGTATGGGCCTTAACACACCCCAAAAGTTGTGGGCTTGCACAGAAATAATAATGAAAGATGTATAGTCAGGCAGCCTTTTAGCCATGGCTCTCTTGGAGAGAGCACGACCTATGGAACCTGGGTCAAAAGAAAGAAAAAGCCGTAGGGATGTTCCAAGGGCTTCAGTCCACTCCTGACGATAGTTGCTGGCATCCTGAAAGGCTATAAGCAGGGAGAGAGGAGCAGCAAGAAGAGGACAATAAGCACATAGCCAAATTAGGAGAGACCTGAAAAAGATTTCTCAATTTTCTTCATAGAGGCTACCGTGACAAGAAGTGCTGACACAAAAAGCCTCCCAGGGCAGAAAATTAGATTAGTTTTATAACAATTAATACAAGAGACGTCACGAGTCAAGGAAAACAAGGGAAAAACTGAGGCAAAACTAGCTGTTTTGGTTGAGCAGATGATGAACTGAGTTGTCGTACAGTTAGATGAGGCAGCTGCCACTCGGAGTTCCTGCACCATCAGCTCTTAGAATGATGCTAATTGCAATGGGGATTAATTATTAAGGGTGCTGTTAATGGTTACCAGGGCTTCGAGATTGGGAAGATGGTTGGCAGGAGATTTGGCTTTGGGACTCATGCTACTCACATATACCATGCATGGACCCAAGATTGGTAGGACTCCTGTTAGCTTCTGACACTCACCTTTTAAGAACAGTGCATGTGCATGTGGTCCTGAGGAAAAGCTCAATGAGATGTTCCCTTTATTCTCCAAAAACTGAGTAGAATTCAGGAGAGATGGAGGAATCACTGAAGCATAGAGGCAGATTTATGGATGCTGCTGTGGCCCTTTAGCAACATAGAATTAATACACTGAGACTCTGCATGGTTTAAAGCACTAGAAGCTTTATTGAGCACATCCACTCAGGCTGGGGAATTACGCAGACCTGAGGGAAAGTCCCTGAAGTCCCATCCCAGCATGCACTGGGCCTCACTTAATACATGAGGTGAATTCTTTGGGGTCTGTCTGTTCCAAAAACAAGTTCAAAAACACAGAAGGGGACTTTCCAGGACACTATTAGAGAGCTCTTTTGAGGCCCTTTCCCTCAAGATTTTTGAGGTAATCATACACCTCCACTGATCTTCACTGACCCTACAAGCATGTGTGACTCCGGCAGACACATAAGCAAGACTAAGCTCTGTGGTGGACAGGATGGTTTGTAGATTGACCTCAGAAGATGCGTTAATCTCCAGTTCTTCTCGGGAAATGAAAGTCCTTGGCTCTGGCATGAATGTTACTGGCAAAGGTCCCAGTAATGTAAAGCACTTTTCCAGCCAACTGCCCCCTTCTTTCTGAATTGTGAAGGTCATTACACTTCAATCTAGCCATTTTTCTGTTTAGAGCATGAGCAGATACAAAACATCTGCAAAGCATGGGAGTCATACCTTGAGATACATGTCCCAGGGGAACTCAACTGCACATGAATGGGCTAAAGCGCTTTTGACCTCTGGGTCTCTGCAGTTTGAATTGCATCCCAGGCTGCTAGTGAGTGCCCTTCATCTAATTGGCCACTTCTTTGGTGGCCAATTGTGAAATGAATTGGAGGGTCCCAGTGGGGAGACAGGTACCCTCACAACTTGCACCAGCTGCATCCCCTTGCAGGAAGAAGTACCTGGGCTGTGGAAATTTGGCTCCTCTCTCATCCCTGGATATGTTTCCTCCAGAGTCGAGTGGAGGCCCATTGGTAGGACAGTGATAGAAAAGTTTGCCCTGATACCACCCATTCTTTGTGACATCAATCCCCAGAACTGCCAATTCAGCACCTTTCACTAAACTAAAGCCTAACAAAAAAGAAGATCTTTGTGACTCCACCTTGAAAACTGGTACTACCACTGGTGATTTACAGGAGATGGAATTTTCTTACTTGACCTACAATGCAGAGAGAGTTAATTTAAACTCTCTCTCTAATAATCTCACTTTTTATTTATTTTATTTTGGGGGACTTGGGCAGAAGGCGTTTTTTAATAATTAAATGAAGTAGGAAACAATCTCATCCTGACAAAGCTCCTAATCTTCCCAGTTTATTAATAGAAGCTGCATCAAGACAGCCTGTCCTTAATCCCTGCTCTCTCCATGCAAATTCAGAGCATTAGAAACGGAAGACATTCATTGAGGCTCTAGTGCCAAGAGCAGTGATCTTGTCAGGTGTCATAAATTAAGCAGCCTCAGATCCAGTGACCACCTGGACATGAAACTGCTCAAGAAAACTCAAGGTGATATTGGAAGTGACGGTGAGTAGGTGGCACTCTTCTCACCATGTCAGTATTGCACCAATACCCCAGTGTGCTCTTACGGGTCTCTCTGCTGCTGCTTCGTCATCTTAAATGTAAAATTTACTACTTGACCTCTTTTATGTTCAGAGTGTTTAAAAAGCTCAGGGCTAGATTTAGAAGTGTTCATTACCTACAACTGGGGGCCAGATTCTCAAAGGTGATGAGCACCAAACAGCTACCATTGTCAAAATTCGGGGCAAGTTTTCCAAACAGATCACTGGATCCTGAGCTCTCTCAAAATCTGATCACTTAGTTAGATGCCTAACTGGGAGCTGAGCTCCTTTGAAGATCAGGACCCGCCTGTGGGTGCTGAGAATTTTTAAAAATTCTGGCCCCCGTCACTAAAGATCTCAAGATTTTTTTTTTATTCTTCCCGAAAAGCCCCTGGTCTCCGAGTCAAATTCTCCTTTTCCTAGCTTATAAGATCTGACAAGAACATAAACCAAGGAAGTATGACTTGGCAATCTTTATTTCTGTCCCAACTGGACCATGTACTCAGCATATTATTCCCATGATAAAAAAAAAGCAATCTAAAAGCAATCATGAATCCACTACTGCCACAAGGAAATAACCAGCAATATGTAGCTGATTACTTTAGGGATCCATTAATCAATCATTTGTAATGGATTTTTCTTTTACAATAACTCTTCCCATTTTCACCCCCTCTATGCACCCACCAAGTACCAGGTGACACATCTGAAACTTTTTGAGAAAAAAAAGCGCTTTTTCACATCATGTAAAATTAACCTCTGGAACTCACTGCCACATGCCAATATTGAGGCAAAATGCTCAGTAGACTGAAAAAAAATAGACATACCAATAATATATAATAAGACTATCACCCACTTATAAACTTTTATAAGGACTATAAACCCGAAATTTCCCCCAGTGACAGATTATTTCATAATGTCTATTCGTTCCTCTGAAACATCTGATCATGGCAGCTGCTGGAGACAGAATACTGGATTGGCATGATTTAGAATGACAACTTCTATGTTGCTATATATGGAGATTGTGGATGACTTGGGGAAAGGATTCGTAAATGTAAATATCAGATGTGCCCTATGGCTAAGGCTAAGATTTTGTAATGGTTATTTTTAGTAAAAGTCATGGACAGGTCAGGGGCAATACACAAAAATTCATGGAAGCTGTGACCTGTCTGTGACTTTTGCTGCTGTGACTCTATGGTTTCCCCTGCCACCAGGGTGGCTGGGAACTGTAGGGTGACCATATTTCCCAAAGAGAAAATGGGACACCCCCAGCCACTCACCCAAGGCGGCCTCGCTCTCCCTCAGGAGTCTGTCATGTGTCACTGGAACTTTGCAGGGGGCCCCTTGTTGCTGCTGTTGCCTGTCGCTGCAACCCTGCCAGGACCCCACTGGCTGTCAGCTCCAGAGTCCTGCAGCCCCTGGGGCTGAAGCAGAGAATGTCATGGAGATCTCTGGAAGTCACAGATTCCATGAGTTCCATGACCTCTGTGACATAAACATAGCCTTACCTATGGCTAAGGATTGGGATTGCTCATTTACCAACTATATCAAAGTTCTGGGGTACAGTCCTGCTGATGAATGAATCTTCCCAAGCAGTATGTATAACTTCCAAACCTGAAAGGTCCTTGAGGTGTTGGAAGGGTGAGGGATGAAATCTACAGAAACTTGCCTTCCCCAACTTCCCAGAGTCCCTGGCACCTGGGACCTGTCCTTCTACAGTTCACCTGTAAGATTAGATAGTGGAGAACATGCACAGAATCAACATCTGAGCTTTGGTGTTTCTTTGTTGCTACCTCACCAGAAAAGAAGTCCAATAACTTGATGCCTCCTGTGTTTATAACAGATTTTCTTCTTAGTGACTATCTCCCCTTTATCTTCTTTACAAGTAGCATCCACCGGGATCCACATAATCCACTGAAAAATATCTTGTGACACTATATGCTAGTCTATTGGGCCAAATTCAATTACACTAAACTGACTGAACTTCCACTGTGCTGCTGTGCATCCCCACTCCCCACATGCATAGTGGCCGAGTGGCACACACACACTGGCAACTGGGCTTAGAGATGGCTGCTTTCAGATCCAGCTGAGCAGAACCAGGCACACTTACGACAGCCCCTTTCAGATACTCCTTGTGTCCTGACTGTGACACTAATGCCCAGCATGCAATGCACTTGCTGGACTTGCCTCCCCTAAGACTACGAAACACTAAAGAAGCTCCCTGGCTTTTAGGTTACAGTTCATACAAGGCTTTCTCTGTCTTAAATTGGCTGGGCTACAAGCTCTGTTGATTAAACTATCCTTAGTTTTCCTACAGTGGATATAGCCTGGGTCTGTCACCTAAGGACAGGTGAACCACAGAGGAATCAATGGTTGAGTTTGGAAAAGCACCACAAAATGTGGACGTTAATTCTGAAGTATCTGAAACCTTCAGGTTCTGAAAACTTGGGCTGTAAAATCTTGTGAGAATAGCTCTCTGGTGGGATTCAAGAGACTTGTCATTGGGCTGGAAATATCTGCCCCCTCCCACCTTTGAGTAGTCTCTCTTGTGACATCCTGGCACTGCTGCTTGCAGCACTAGGGTGCTTCTCCTAGGATGATTCATTAGTAAGGTGGCCTTGGTCCACAAGCAGGATATAAATGTGATAACCACCATTCTGACAAACACATCAGGGTAGAACCATGGACCTCCAAGGCTAAAACCATGGGCTGCAACAGCTTGAGCAAACACTGCCTAAGTAGGGCGATAACAGACTCATATCTTCTATGGACTGGACACAGAGGGGAAGCTGTAACACATGTTGAGCACTGGGTTTCCAAAAATGCATCAATAGATTACACAGACAGATGGCACCTCTCACCAGGGCCCACCTTAGCCATTCCCAATGCCTCCTCCTTTGCAGACAGAATCAGGACACACAGAGATGTGTGACAATGAAAAATAAAGTGGGGGACAAAAATTGACAATTTTTTTTGCAAATCTCAAAAAGTTCCATACTAGATGTGAGATTTTGCTGGGGTTTGGGTCTGTGTTTCTCAGAAGGGATCTATGTAACCTGCCCCTAACCTGGTCTCTGCAGGGGTTATTCTGCCCTCTCCTCAGAGCTGCTCAGGCCTATCGGCTAGCCAAAAAACGCAGAAAAATCAGCAGCCTATTGCAGTTACAGCTACCTCTCAAGTGAAGGCTGGGGCCTGACAGCCTAGCAAAATGACCCACTTCTTGCAGATTCAGACAAAAAGGCTCTGCTTATGCCCTAGGAAAGCAGCTCTAATAAGGCCATCCGTTAGCCGCGTCACCTGGGCCTTTCTCAGCAATCCCTCATCCCTTCTCCCTCTCCTTGCAGCCAGCCATTAATGCAGCAGGCACAGAGGAGAATGAAGCTGTTGGGCTCAGTAAATATTACCAAGCTCTTCGTGGGGAGCTTGAGACCATTATTTAGACTCCTAAGTTCCAGGTGTGTTTTCATCACACCAGGACGGCACAGAGATGAAGGAGAGCTGGCTAGTGGCTGAGTGGCACGCACACACCAGCAACTGGGCTTAGAGATGGCTGCTCTCAGATCCAGCTGAGCAGAACCAGGCACACTTAGGACAGCCCCTTTGCATTTGCTTGGACAGAGCAAGACTGTAGCATGATTCAGGGGCCACCATTTGTCCCTAAAATTACATTTAAATCAGATACTTCAAAGCGACTGTACCACGACAAAATGGCTCATCTCCACGGACACCCTGAGACCCTGCTCTCCAGACTCTTTCTGGTTCTCTCATATTTACAAAGAAGCACAGCCACATCACTCCAGTCACATTACCAAACACCTCCACTGGCTCACTGTTTATTATGGGGTACAGCTGAAAATTGCTTTTAAACCTTCCATGGGTTTGTTTGTGAGAGCTAACCCACACAGACCTTTTTTTCTCTCTCGTCCTCACCGCACTCTTGGTTTCTCTAGCACCAGCCTCCTCTTCAGCCCATCACATAATCACGTCTCTGCACAAGAGCTTTCGCGGCCTCAGCTCCTGTCCCGTGGAATGGCCTCCCTATTGCTCACCACGCCACCCTCTTTCCACCTCTGTTCACATCTCTCATCCTCCCTTCCCTCCCTGCCTTTTCTTTTCTCTCTCTGCTTTTGGCTCTATGACCGGATACTTTAATTTATTCACTCAGCCAAGGGTGTGAATTATGTTACCCTCTAAGCACTGGAGACACGGTTTGTGTGAAATATCCTACATAGAAGGAAGTTGTTTTGTACTGTATTTGGACAAAGACTCAAGCCAGGTCTCATAAGTGTTGGGTGTAAAGTTCCCTAAGAGAGCCCCCGAGACTGAGCAAGTAGAAAGAGCAGATTGACAAATCCCGTTTATTACCTACACTGAGTGTGGAAGTGGGAGAGGGTTTCTAAATTCTGCCCAGCTGCCTCCTTCAAACCCAAGGGCGACATTGGAAATTCACAGGTGACAAAGACAGAGACGGAGAATAGCGACCATGGGTTATTAGCCCAGAGGACAAACTGAAGCCGGAGAGACAAAATATTAAAAGGTTGGTGGCACTCCCACGATAATTAAAGGGACACTAACATCCCATGAAACACTTTGAAAAGACATTGTTAGATACAAATGGATGGGATGAAAAGCAAGGCAGCGGCATTGGGCTTAGTTCGTCTCACAACAAGCCAGGTAATATAGCTTTATGTCCTCAAAGTTCAGTTCTACTCTGAAAAGTGACTCCAGAAGAATGCTGGTTTCTAACTCTCCAGCTCTGTCCCCAGGCGTGCTCAGTCAGAGCTGTTCATTTACCTATAATACCTGTTTACTGCTCTTTCCTCTGGTTAGCCATGCAGGAACCAGCACGGCTCTGGGATCTGCAGTCTCTTCTACTTTGCACATCAGCAACGGAATAGTTAACTAAGCTCCGGCTGCCGAGCCTTCATTGTTGAGGATACTGAAGCATCAGGATGATGCCCACCTTGACTTTCAAATCCCAGGCTGAGGTTGTGGCTCTGGGAGTTAGAAAAAACTGTTTTTATTTATGAACTGAGTATATTTCCTCTGGGGTCATAACCACGGTGGAACCCCATAATGCCACTTTTAGATTCACTAGAGTAGAGTAGAAATGCAGGGATGCAGAACCATGGCATTCTCCTGTTCTATTTCTGCATGTCCCAGCCCGTTTTGCTCATCATCATTATCCCCATTTTCTTGAGGGGAAAGCTGAGGCCCCAAATGGGGAAGTGACTCTGCAAATCAGTGGCCTAGGTGCGAACGTAAACCCCAGTACCACAGAGGAAATGCAAACATTGCCCCACTCCCTTGAAAAAGCAGAGCACTCTGCTCCACCACCCTACCACATGCAGAGAGGAAATTTTTTCTGGTCCCTGTGGATTTCCTTATCGCTTCATGTGATAAAACAGATCTTCCTTTTATCAACCAGAGGAGCTGAGAAAACGGGGCAGCAGGGAAAGCATTTATTTTAACCCTTCTGATAAGAAAAAAGCCTCAGCTCGTCTGGAAACTTCTTCTCCTCTTTCTTCAAATGCACTGGCAAGAACATCTTAAGGTCGGACTGTAAATCAGGTAAAACATCTTTATCTACTCAAACTGGTTCTTCTCCCTTGTCCCCCCACCCCCTTTCGATAAGCAAGGACGTTTGAGGTCGTCAAATTCCAACACTGCAAGTTACCTGCTTTGGTGGGGGAGGTTTCCTCAAGTCCTAGATAAACTTCCAGCCTCCCAGAGCTGTGAGTAAGAGCGCCATACAGCAGACTTGTTCCCTAAAGGGAACACATTGAGGGTGCAAGCTCATTAGGAGTCACTACCTCCGGGCTTACTTTCATTGGTAGGGGAATTTGTTTCTCTTAAGCTTCTCTGATAGGACTGGCCACAGAGAAGCGAGTGTGCAAGCTTCACCTACACAGCTATGTCAATACATCTCAACCATGGCCCGTAACAAGCTCTTTCAACTTTAGTCCAGCCCCCAGCCCTGCCAAGGCATTGTAATCCACACCTGCAGGAGACCTTGCTATTCAAATTCTGAGCCCCCTCACAGCAATGACAACGCATTGGAAGCCTGCATCATCGCTTGCTATCTCAGTCCAGGGCTTCTCCTGAGCACAGACTGCCTGTCATGCTGAGTTGCATCCTGGTTTTGTATTGTGGGCAAACATCCCCCTAAGACTTGGGTGTCATCCACATCTTCATATGTGATCTTATTTCACCCCAAGTCTGCAGAGCTGAAAGTCTTAGCTACCCCTCAGTCAGTGCATGTATGCTAGAAACATTAGTACCCATACTACAGCCAACAGTGGTGCAGCTAAACCTGCGCTAATCAGCTAAGGATAGACATTAAAAACTGCACAGCCAAACAAACATTAAGGCCATTTCCCAAACAGGCTGTTATTTCAGGATCCAAAGCACATTGGGCCGGTGTACCCCTGGCATTCATACAGATCCATAAGCTCACACCCACAGCATGTATGAAACTGCATGTATACATTGCATGTATGAAAACACACATGCAAACACACGCACAGTCCTCCTGGGGAAAGAATAACAATCACTCCTAGCATGTCTGTGTCACCACAAGGCAAGACTAACCAGGACTCTGGCTGAACTGACCTAGCTTCAGATCCTCCTCTCCTTGGCTGGGATGGGAGGCAGCAAGATGGGGGCCTGTCAATAGTCTGTCGATAACCTGCAGAAAGACTCTCCTCTGCTCTCATCCAACACGGTTTAATTTTTAATTCAGCAAAGCAACGACAAGGACATGGGACGCTGACACCCGTTGGCAGAGCAAATTGGCCAGGACAGGCTGCATCTATGAGGAGGAAATGAAGACACACAGCAGACACTTTGGGCTATGGATGGGGCTGGGGCTGGCTGTGGAACAGCAGCAGGGCAAGGGAAATGAGAGAGAGAGAGAGAGAGAGAGAGAAACAAAGCAAGGGCATCCCTGCATGAGAGGAATTATTGGCAATTTGATCAGCTATGATGTTAAAGGAGTCCAGCGCTCAAAAGTCTTTACACCACAGAGGGTCTGCTGCCCACATTTGTATTGTTCATATTGATCTTATACAGCGTATATATATTTTTAATGAATTTCAGTGCTGGTGGCTGACTTTCTTGATCCACCGAACACAGGCAGTAGCAAGGGAAACTTCCCCCATGCTAACCTCCACTGATATGCCTGTAGCCTGACCTGGAAAGAGTAGATAGGGATGCTGGGGGGAGCTCAGACTCCATGTCCCTCCTGCTTGATGTTAGGTAATAAGGTTTGGTGGTATGTCTACATTCTGAGGACCACACCACACCGTACACACAGGACTTCGTTGCTATTTTTCAATGGCAGTTGACACTCTAGCCCCTTGTGCCAATTTACCTCTGATAATTCAGGTTCAGGGGTGATTGAATATTTCCAAAATTTGTTATTTCAATTAAAAAAAAAAAGGATGAAATTTTCAATGAACATTTTTCCTAAAATTCTGTGCTGTCTTTTGAACAGCTCTATTCAGTACCAAGCCTTAGCAGGCAAGGTTTAGCCTATTACAGACACATGTAATGTTTGCAACAAAATGCAAAACTAGCCAAAAATTGGCTGCTTTCACACTTCCTTACAGACTTGAAACTCTACATAGGTTCATCAGAAGGATCCCAAACCTTTAGAACGAAACTGACACCAGTTTGCAGCAAATCGGAGAACTTATGGTCTTATGTTGCAAATTGATGAAAACGTTTGCACAATCTGAGAAATAAAACTTCCAAGGCACACTGAGTTTTAATCCTTCTAAATGAACCCATTTCACAAGAAAAATGAAATCAGGCCATTTCAAAAATAAGTATCAGTCCAATAGAAAGACTGAAATCGTTCAAGATTGACTCTGGAAATGTATTTTTCCCCTCCCCTTCCTAGGAGAAATAATAATAAATTGAATTATAACATAGAATTATAGGTCCATAGTATTCTGGGTGCCCTCTAGTGGTAGTCCTTATTATAGTGTTACTTAGTATAGGGAATTTCTTATTCCATTATACCCACAATCCTTAACAGCAAGTGGGTGTCTCTGACGGAAGCATAAACTCTGGCAGATTATTAGTATTATCAAACTTCAAAGTCTTTCCTTAAAATAAATAAATACCCTATGCAATGTACCACAGGACCCTAACTGTGAGCACTTTATATATGTTTGGACTCTGCCTCTTCCTACTTTTGAGTAAGATTCCCTCAGAATTCAAAGTATTTTAGGGCTGAGTAACATTTTCTAAAGCACGTAAGTGACTTAGGAGTCTACGGTCAAGAGGACTTAGGCTCTTAAGTCATCTAAGAGCCTTGAAAAAATTTGTCCTAGATGGGAAATGTTTTGGATCAAACAGAGTTTGGTTTTGCTGTGCAAAAATAGTAAGAATTAATAGGTCGCTGCATGGATGGAAACAAATTAGCAGCGATTGTAGTGAAAGATGAAGAACATCAATAGAATTTGAATTCGCTGTGCTCACAGAATGAGGCACAGGCTTTCGCCACAAGACTACACAATCTTTGTTTCCTGTCTAGAGGAAATTACAGGTGTTAAATTAGTCACAGGAGGGCTCCCCTATTGTTCCGCCACTGCAAGAGAAACACTGAAAATTATAAGGACTAAATTAAGAATGAAAAATAGAACATAAAGGGCCTAATTCTGCTCTTAATTACACCATCTGAAAGGCAGAGGAACTCTGCTGTTGTCAGTGAACTTACTTCAATATTACACAAGTTTAACTGACAGCTGAATTTGTCCCATAAGCTATCAACTTTAAAAGGAAGTGCATTCTCTAATTCATAGCCCATTCTACTTGAATGCCACCTTTCATAAAAAAATCAGCCTTAACACTGTATGGGACTTTATCCTGCAAGGTGCTGAACAGCTCCTCTGAGATGCTGAATGCCTTCCACTCCAATGGGAGAGGGAGGGAAGCTGAGGGCATTTGGCATCTCGCAGGATTGGGCCCTATATTATGTTTTGCTCCTTGAACAAAGAGAGTTATTTTAATGTTTTCATTAAAAGCAGAGTATTTTTGGATGATAAAGATAATTAAGCGCTGAAAATGTAGTGATCCATTTGACACACAGAATAAAAGATATGAAGCATTTCTAATAAAAACCAGAACTCCTGCTGGGATTTGAACTCACTGCCTGCCTTTGCAATATAAGGCAAACACTGTATCCACTAGACTAATGCAGTCTGCTCATCATGCTAGCAATTTACAATGCTTATATTGGCTACACAGGGTCTCCATTCTTGTTGTTGCCTAAATGCAAAAGAAATGTATAACTGAACATTGCAGGCAAAATAAATTATTTTTAAGAAATGAACATAAGTGTGATAAAGTTCAGAAATCTGTTCCGTAGTTTGTGCCAGGATCTAAAGTGCATGCTTAATTTCAGTACACTCACTGTTAATTTTCTGTATGATTTGCTTCAGTAGCAACAACAACAACAAAAGGAGGAGGTGACGATGATGGCTTCTATTTTTTAAACGTCCACTTCTCCATAAGTAGCATTAGAACAATTTGAACGTCTGGTGTGATTAGAGTGACTAGGTCTGCACAAAAACACACAAAGAAAAAAGTCTCCAGTGCTTGGTATTGTTAGGACACTCAGTACCCTAGGGTTCCCCCACCAAGTTCAGTCCTGTTGAGATGGAAACAATGCAACCTCTGTTTTAGCATGGATTGAATCACTACGATGATTCTCAATATTACCATTGCAAATCAAGTCGCACGGTCTTTTACAGCATTACAGAGGTTTGATACATATCCAAATGGGAATTTTTTTTTTCCTAATAAGACTTTTAGCTTACATGCATGTATTTCTGCATCAGAAAAAGTGTGGGGGGTCTTTTTGCCTTGTGGATACTACCCTTTCTTGGGAAAACTCCCACTGTTGCAGCTTTACCACCGGTAGTAATGGTGGAACAAGAGTGTAGGCTGAGCACTGGTGAGGGGAGGGAGTGAGGTTACACCACTGGGTCATTTAGAAGTGCTGCTGACAGGGTTAGATGACACAGCAGTAAAAATGCCAGTGCGTAGACTATAGAAGGATTTTCTCTGTCTATACCAGTAATGGAGCCAGGGCAGAGATTTCTACTGTACATGGGGCTTCCATCCCTGTTGGCTACTCTGGATTTTGTCAGAAATCTTGCAGTATTTGGTGTTTTTCTTTAAGTCCGAGGTCCTGGAGTCAGGTGACTCTACGACAATCTCAGCTTCAATTCGAAAAAAAAAAAGGGGGAATACGTTTCTAGCCCTCATAGTTTCACAGGAAAGCTTGAAAATGTGCACCCTAAAGACTGAAAAACAGGCAGCAAATAAAAAGAACCCAAAATGTAGTATTAGTTTTAAGTCTCATGATTTTTAAGACAATTTCTTGTTTCTGGGTAGCCTGGCTCATAATTTTTGAATTCTTGGGGTTGGCAATTCTGTGCGTGTGTATGCGTGTGTGTTTGCAGTTAGTGTGTGTGAGAGAAAGAGAGGTGTGCATGGGCGCCAGAACTAGTGGTGTTGGGGCTGCTGCTGCACCCCCTCGTTTGAAGTAGTTTCCATCATATACAAGGCTTATAGTTGGGTTCAGTGGCTCTCAGCACCCCCACTATACAAATTGTTCCTGCACCCCTGGAAGTATGTGTGTGTGTGGTTGTGGGTCAATGAGAGAGAGAGATAAGGTGTGAATGTTATGCACTCTCACGCACAATGCACCTGTGCATATGCCTCTTTCAATGCATGTAGGAGTGTGTGCTTATATCAGCAAATATGAATGCATGGGTGATGAAAGAGTGCGTATACACGCATGCGCACACACAAAATTCTCCTTCCTCCCCCTGGAACTGCACCTCACAAAGGTCAGCCAGCTCTCCTCAGGTTTAATTCCCTTTCTTGATGCTACTGTTCAGAGGTAAATGTTCTCTTTTTATTAAAAATCAAAAGCAGAGGTGTTTGTAATCCTCCTGACACTGGTCTTTCTCATATAAATGGAAAGTTTAGCTCACAGCAATAGCAGCTAAATTTGGAATGAAATCAGCAGCTGATTCCCAGAGGAGGTGGAAAAGTTAAACAACATTTTGAGGGTTGTTTTGTTCCTATTTCTACATTTTTTCAGTGTCTATTGTATTATTATTTTTATTTTCTAAGCAGGGAGCTTGGCAAATCTTTACAGATTGCATCAAAAGTTTCAGAGGGCATTTCTCAAACAATAATATAACCCAGACAACTTCTGTCTCTGCACAAAGAACCCAGTTACAAACATGAGAAAGAGGTGTTACTGTACTGATCGTCATTCACCAAGGGCCCTCTCTCCTCTTTAAATCCCACCCTTCTAATACCCTCCTCCCTTCTTCTCATAATTCATACAGCCCCCTTCCTTTCCTGAATAGTTGTCCTTTACCTTGTCTTGTGTATGTCTTTCCCTGTTTACATTCTAAATGCCTCAGAGCAGTGACCATGTTACATCTACGTTTAACAGCCATTAGTAATATTGTCAACCCAAAATGTCAAAAAGGCACTGGGTTATTTTTCTTTACTTTCTCGTTTTTGAGTCTTTAGGTTATACTTGGTCACAATTTCAAGTTTCTCCCTTGCAATCATGAAGGCTAGAAATTTACTTTAAAAAACTAACCAACCAAAAAAATACCTAAAGCTGAAATTCTTACCTAATCACAAGATTCCAGGAGCAGGGACTTAATTAAAACCTCAAATAACAAGTAACTCATGGCAAGATACTGAATGTTGGCAAAACTGCAGTGTGCATTCCCACTCACCTTCCCACCCCTTCCATCCCCCCTCAATATCACACTCATCCACACACACCTCCCCCACCCCTTAAATTCAACCAAACAGAGAATCTGGCCCAAAGCTCTGCTCTTGTCTACACCTTATCTGACCCTTTTTGCGTTAAATAGGAAGCTGGAAGTGTCAAGAAGTAGAGTACAACCTGTTTTGAGATTTTATGTTGCCCCCTCTTTGGGGCACTTCCCCTTTCTGGGAAAAATTAGGGAATACAGAGTTGTGAGGAAAACAACTTTTTCAAAACATGAGAGGCTTTGGTTTGTGTGTAACATTGGGCCAGGGTTTGGGATTGGTTTTACGCAGATTGGGCTGCCACATCCCTATGACTTATTGTCCTGAAACTTGGGTGCCCAGCATCTTGAGCGTTACATACGCTAATAGGATAAAACTGAAATTAGGCCAGAGTAGTTGTGTACAAGAGCCTCTTGTACAGAGAGTTAATGTGTGTTTGTTTCCATCCTTGACCCAGATAACGAGTTGTGTCAGATACTGAGCTGTGTGCTTGATGAAGCTCAGGAGTGGGGTGTGACAGACAGACAATATCCTGTAACATCCCGAACAAATCTCATAGATTTACAATAAATGTTATTGAATCAGGGTTAATACCTTTGGGGTACATTTATTAAAAATGTAATTGTGTATGTGTTACTGTGGCATTGTAGGGAGGGAGGACGCTACTACTTCCTCCATGATCACTATTTGAAGCCACCCCCCAGGAGAGGGGCACATATACCAGTTCAAACTGGATTTTCCAGGGAACAACAGAGTAAGAAAGGGTTTTTGGATAAATAGCCTGGTTTTAAACTGACTCATGGCCTTCTTCCTGATCCAGCAAATGGACAGGACCTGCTGGTCTACAGCAAGCCCCAATTCTTCAGATAGGGATGGGAGGACTGGGCCTACTGAAGCCTCACAAGATTGGGTGCTTGTTCGGAGCTGAAGCTATGATGAATGTCTAACCACAGAGAATTACATGTGGTGGAGAGTTGAAGGACTGCTCCTGCCATGTTACAATTAACTCTAGTAAGCTTATTAGCATGCATGTAGGTTCTTTTATTGTTTAAAAGATATTTTTCCATAATGTGTTTTACCTTAAGAATAAAATAGGCTTATGTAGAGAGTGCTGTGTGGTAACTTATGGCTGTAGCAACTGCACCTGTTAACCGTCTCTGTAGAAACAGAAAGCATGTGTCCTTAGGCAACCTGTCTTTGCTGGAAATAACAGCAAAGGAAGGGAACTGTGCAGCCTGGAAATACCCCAGTCAGAAGGGAAAGACAGTTGAGTCTCCACCCAGAATGGCAATGGCTGGGGAGCTGGAAGCCTGAGAGTGGGTGCCTTTGCTGGGCCTCTAAGCAGAAATACAGGAGCAGATGTCCTGAACTGTGACATGGGGCAAAAGGCCAAAGCGGCTGTATGCTAGCTTTGCAGCCCCTTGATTCTAGAGCAGACCAGAAACCAGTCTGGCACCAGGTGTGAGATTGGGCAGCCTCAACACTGCTCTGCCGTAGCCTAACTGCCCATTCCAGCAGCCTGGACTAGCTAGAGTGCAACCTCTTCACTCTGCATTGTGACAAAGCTCTGTCCATGTCTCCGTGGGTCCCGCGTTTCCTGGCGGATTTCACTAGCCTCAGAGGCTCACTGTGACCCTCCACATAGCCGTTCTTTCTCTAGAGACAAGGGTCACAGCCTGCTAAGCCATTTTCGTCGTAAGCCAGCAAGAGAGGTGAGGAGAAGCTATCTTCCCTTGCACAGTGTCTGTTGTCTCCCAGTCTCAGTGATTAATCGGGGCGGGGGGGCAAAGAGGGGAGCCCAGGCCCACCCTCTACTCCAGGCTCCAGCCCAGGGACCTGAATAGTATCAGCTATGGTAGCTGACCTTTTAGAAACACGACATGTGCAATTCCCTGGGCTACTTCCACACAGCAGCCCCCATTTCCTCAGGCTCCACTTCACCCTTACCTCAGGGCCTCCTTCCTTGTGCCTGATATGGTGTGTACTGCTCAGTCTCTCCAACAGCACAACTTCCTCCCACAGCTCCTGACATCCGCACCCACCTGACCAACTGGGAGGCTTTTAACTAGTTTCAGCCAGTCCCTGATTGGCTTCAGGTGTCGCAATCAACCTAAAAAGAAAAGGAGTATTTGTGGCACCTTAGAGACTAACAAATGTATTAAGGTGCCACAAGTACTCCTTTTCTTTTTGCAGATACAGACTAACACGGCTGCTACTCTGAAACCAATCAACCTAGAGTTCTCTCTGCCTTCTAGAAAGTTCTTAATTGGCCCCAGGTGTCTTAATTGACCTGGAGCAGCTGCCATTTAACTTATCCTGATACCAGGGATTTGTTTAGCCTGGAGCTAATATGCCTATCTCCCTAATATGCCTACTTTTCTATAGCCATCTGGCCTTGCCCCGTCACATATCCCCCCACTCTGCTCAACACGATAGAGTTGGGCAACTTGGGACGCCAGGCAGTATGCTCGTGACAGACCATAAGTGTTGCCATGGTGGCATCCAGCCCTGTGCCTTCTGCAGAACTGGAATGGTTGGAGGGATAAGAACCACCTGGTGACCCTTGTATTCTTTTCCTTATTCTGCTGCATCCACTGGAGGGGTGCATGGTCCATCACAAGAGTAAATTGCCGGCATAAGAGGTAATAACGCAGTGTCTCCATAGCCCTTTTGACAGCAAGGCATTCTCTCTCGATTACTGCATATTTCTGTTCTCTTGGGAGAAGCTTCCTGCTTAGGTAGAGGATCGGCTGTTCCTCTTCTCCCACCATTTGCGACAGAACTGCCCCCAACCCCACCTCGGAAGCGTCTGTTTGTAAAATAAATTTCTTGTTAAAATCCGGGGCTATGAGTATGAGGTCATTACAGAGGGCCATCCGAAGGTCCATGAATGCCCCCTCTGCTGTGTTGGTCCACTTTACCATGTTTGGACCTCGGGCCTTCACCAGGTCCATTAGGGGACTTGCCCTAGTGGCGAAGTGGGGAATAAAATATTGGTAGTAGCCTACCATGCCTAGGAACACGCAGACCTGCTTCTTTCGGGTCGGCCGGGGCCAATTTTGAATTGCCTCTAGCTTATTTGTTTGGGGCTTCACTATGCCCCTTCCCACAATATATCCCAGGTACCTCGCCTCTGCTAGCCCTATGGCGCATTTAGCGGGATTAGCAGCGAGGCCAGCCCGCCTTAAGGAGCGCAGTACTGCCTCAACTTTCTCCAAGTGGGTTCCCCAGTCTGGCACATGGATGATGACATCATCTAGGTATGCAGCTGCATAACTAGTATGGGGGCGCAGCAGCTTATCCATGAGGCGCTGGAATGTGGCCAGGGCCCCATGTAGCCCAAAAGGGAGGACACTGTACTGGAATAGCCCATCCGGAGTGGAGAATGCTGTCTTTTCTTTAGCTTCTTTGGTCAGAGGAATCTGCCAGTACCCTTTTGTCAGATCCAGTGTAGTCAAGAATCAGGCACTACCCAGTCAGTCAACCAGTTCGTCGATGCGTGGTATGGGGTATGCATCAAACTGGGATATTTCATTCAGTCGGTGAAAGTTATTACAGAATTTTGTGGTACCATCAGGCTTAGGCACCAGAACAATTGGACTGGACCACTGACTGTAAGATTCTTCAATAACCCCTAATTCTAACATTTTCTTTACTTCGGCCTTAATTTCTTCTCTTTTGGCTGCTGGGAATTAGTAGGGTCTCAATGTTACCTTGGCTCCAGGGATCATGTGGATATGGTGATAGGTCTCCGTCATCCGCCCTGGTTTTGTAGAGAACACATCTCAGTTGCGATCCTGACCCAGGGCTAGAAGACCTCCCTATTAGGCAGATGGATGCGAGCAGCCAACAGAGAAACTTCCACCACAGAAGGTGAGCCAGAGGCTGCCCCCAATCATAACGGCGGTGAGCAGTTGGAAGAAGCAGAAGCCGGCCCCTGGAAGCTTGGGCAGGTTAGTCCCGGGAGACCGACTTTCGGGTGGGACCAGGCGGAAGATGCCAGATAATGCCAGGAAAGAGGTGGCCGAGATCGATGGGATACCCGTGGATGGGAAGGTCCTGGGTCCCGGACATTACTTTATAGTGAAGAAAGATCTCCTGTACCGCATGGTGCAAATGCAGGAGCAAGAGATACAACAACTTCTGGTGCCACAAAAACATCAAAAAGCCATATTGAATCTCGCCTATAGTCACCTGTTTGGAGGACACCTAGGGATAGAGAAAACCCAAGCACGGATCCTGCAGAGGTTCTTCTGGCCTGGAGTACATGAAGATGTCCGGCGATACTGCACCTCTTGTCCGGAGTGTCAGTTACATAGCCCTCGCCCTCACTTGCGGGCTCCTTTGATACCTCTGCCAATAATAGAGGTTCCTTTTGAACAGATAGTCATGGATCTGGTAGGGCCCCTAGAGAAGACAGCTCGGGGCCACCAACATGTGCTTGTTGTACTGGACTATGCAACCTGGTACCCGGAAGCTGTTCCCCTGCACAACACAGCTTCCAAGAGAATAGCTAAGGAACTAGTACAGATCTTTGCCCGGGTTGCGCTACCCAAGGAGATATTGACTGATCAAGGGACACCTTTCGTGTCCAAGTTGATGAAAGATCTCTGTTCATTGCTCCATATACAAGCCTACGGACCTCTGTATACCACCCACAAACAGATGCCCTTGTGGAAAGGTTCAATAGGACCCTCAAGGCCATGATCAGGAAAGTGGTGAGCCGGGATGGGAAAGATTGGGATACCCTATTGCCTTACCTCATGTTCGCCGTCCGGGAGGTTCCGCAAGCCTCCACGGGTTTCTCTCCATTCGAACTACTATATGGGCGCCACCCTTGGGCATATTGGATATAGCCAGAGAAGCCTGGGAAGAGGAGCCAAATCCCAGAAGGAACATAGTTGAGCATGTACTGCAGATGAGAGATCGGATAGCCCGAGTTACGCCCATTGTATGGGAACACTTGGAGAGAGGCAAGGGGTATGCATCAAACTGGGATATTTCATTCAGTCGGCGAAAGTCATTACAGAATCTCGTAGTACCATCAGGCTTAGGCACCAGAACAATTGGACTGGACCACTGACTGTAAGATTCTTCAATAACCCCTAATTCTAACATTTTCTTTACTTCGGCCTTGATTTCTTCTCTTTTGGCTGCTGGGAATTGGTAGGGTCTCAATGTTACCTTGGCTCCAGGGATCATGTGGATATGGTGATAGGTCTCCGTCGTCTGCCCTGGTTTTGTAGAGAACACATCTCAGTTGCGATTAATCATGTCAGCTGCCTCGATCTTTTGGATCGGCATCAAGTCGGATGATATCCTCACCTGCTCATGTAAGTTATCCTCCTGGGGAAGGGTCTCCTGTGTGACTAAGCATGCCTCTCGATCATGCCAAGGTTTTAGAAGATTGATGTGGTAAATTTGCTCCGATTTCCGGCGGCCTGGCTGCCGCACCTTATAGTTCACCGCTCCCACGGCTTCGATTACTTCATAGGGTCCCTGCCACTGGGCCAACAGTTTACTTTCTGCTGTGGGCACCAGTACCATCACCCGATCCCCTGGTTGGAACCATCGAAGCTTCGCTTGGTGGTTATAATGGGTTCATTGGGTCTCCTGTGCCTTCATCGCCTTCCTCTCTTTTTTTGTCTTCCGGGTCGCTGAGACAAGATCCTGAGAAATCTCAGCGAACATCGCGGGTTGACATTCCCCTGGTGACGAGTCGCTGTCCTCAGGGTCCCCACCTCCTTCCAGTTTCTCGGGGTGGGGAGGGGGAGTAAATTATTAAACTCTGGATAGTCTTTCCCAATGACTACAGGATATGGGAGTTTAGGAACTACGCCCATGGTCACCTCAATGGAGTTCCCCTGAACCTCTGTCTCCACTGGGATGGTGGGGTAATGGCTCATGGCCCCATGCACGCACATGACTGCTACACGTTTGGCTAGTAGCAGCTGACTACTTTTTACCAGCTTACCTGATGAGGGTGATAGCACTCCTAGAGTCCACAAGTGCTGTCGTCTCTGCTCCATTTATCCTCACTGGCCTGGTGTAAGTATGTGGGGCTAATGCGACCCCCACGCGGTGGATAAAGGAGCATGGGACCTCCCAATCCTGCAAGTTACATTACATAGGCTCTTCGGTGCTGGGACACTGTGCTGCTGTGTGTCCCCACTCCCCACATGCATAACATCTATAATTGCTTTTAATCACTCCCCTATCCTTGGGGTTAGGAGGTTTAGTCCCAGGGTTTCCCCAACTCAAGCCAATCCCTTCCTTCTGGGGTCCCCGGTGGTTGTTGCCCCCCGCCTTCTTCCACCTAGGCCTCCCCGGGGGTTTGGCTTCACAACCTTCCAGGGTTGGGGTAGGGTGCTTGCTTCGAAAGGGGCCTTCCTTGGGTAATCGGGTCAGTTCCCTGGCTGTCATCCGTCTTTCTACCAGTGTGATCATCTCGTCATATGTGGACGGATCGTTCTGGCCTACCCATTGGCGGAGACCTGGCAGCAGTTCCCTTATATAATGGTCCATAACCAGGGTCTCCAAAATCTCCTCCGGGCTGCACACCTCGGGCTGTAACAACTTCCACGCGAGGTGTATGAGGTCGAATAGCTGGGACCTTGGGGGTTTGTTCTCCTGGTATTTCCACTCATGGAACCTCTGGGCCCTTACCACTGCCGTCACCCCTGATCGTGCTAGGATTTCTGCCTTCAGATGGGTATAGTAATGGCATCCATGGCAAGCAAGTCAAAGTAGGCCTTCAGGGCCTCTCCACACAAAAAAGGGGCGAGAATACTGGCCCACTGCTCCTGGGGCCACGCCTCACACTGAGCAGTCCTTTCGAATGAGAGGAGATATGCCTCTACGTCATCTCCTGACGTCATCTTTGGCAGACAACCAGTGGCCCTCAGGGTTTGCATCCCGTCCGACCCCTGGGCCTGGATGGTGAGGATCTTCAGCTGGTCCACCACCTCTCTCAAGAGGGCACGATTTTGGGTCACCTGGCTCATCAATAATTGATTAGTTTCCTGCTGTAGCCGCATAGACTCCTGTTGCACCATTGCCTGAACCTGGATGGCCTCCTGCTGTGGCTTGTACCAGAGCTCTTACAACCTCCTCCATTGTGGTACAAAGCAAACAAACAAATCAAAACAAAATCCAAAACCCCAGTGCACTTTTTTTAAAAACAAACAAACAAACCCCTCTTTCTTCCACCACACTGTGAACAAAATCCCACTGCTAACACCAGTTGTGACAAAGCTCTGTCCTTGTCACCGTGGGTCCCATGTTTCCTGGCAGATTTGACTAGCCTCAGAGGCTCACTGTGACCCTCCACATAACCCTTCTCTCTCTAGAGACAAGGGTCACAGTCTACTGAGCCATTTTCACCATAAGCCAGCAAGGGAGGTGAGGAGAAGCTATCCTCCCTTGCACAGTCTCTGTTGTCTCCCAGTCTCAGTGATTAATCAGGGTGGGGGGGTAAAGGGAGGAGCCCAGGCCCACCCTCTACTCCAGGCTCCAGCCCAGGGACCCGAACAGTATCAGCTATGGTAGCTGACCTTTTAGAAACATGACACGTACAATTCCCTGGGCTGCTTCCCCACAGCAGCCCCCACTTCCTCAAGCTCCACTTCACCCTTACCTCAGGGCCTCCTTCCTTGTGCCAGATATGGTGTGTACTGCTCAGACTCTCCAACAGCGCAACTTTCTCCCACAGCTCCTGACATCCACCCACACCTGACCAACTGGGAGGCTTTTAACTGGTTTCAGCCAGTCCCTGATTGGCTTCAGGTGTCCCAATCAACCTAGCATTCTACCTGCCTTCTGGAAAGTTCTTAATTGGTCCCAGGTGTCTTAATTGACCTGGAGCAGCTGCCATTTAACTTATGCTGGTACCAGCAATTTGTTTAGCCTGGAACTAATATATCTATCTCCCACTACTTTTCTATAGCCATCTGAAACTCTAAGCTACAGAAACTCTGCAACCCTTCTAAAACAACATTGAGGGCAAGAAATTACATTTTGTAACCTGGTTCTTGAGTGCATTAAGCTTAGTTTGTGTGTTTTGTTTTATTTGCTTAGTAATCTTCTTTATTCTGTTTGCTATCCCTTATAATCACTCAAAATTTACCTTTTGTTGTTAATAAACCTATTTCTTGTTTATTTCCAAACCCAGTTTGTGCAATTCAGATCTGGGGGACAAAGCTGTGCATAACCCCCTCCACATTGAGGAAGGGGGCAAATTTTTATGAGCTTGCGCTGTGCAGATCTTTCTATACAGCGCAAGGCAATATTATTTTGGGTTTATACCCTAAAGCAGGTATGCACGTGAGTGCTGGCCATTCCCCTAGCCAAGTCCTCCCACACAGAGCTGACTTCAGTCTGTGTCTGCAGGTGGGTGTGGCCTTACCTGAGTTTGTGCTGGAGAAGGCTTGAGAGCCTAGCACAGCAAGGACAGGGTGAGAAAACCCAAGCTGGTGGAAAGGGTGGGCTCAGTGAGACCCCAGCACATCAGGTGGCACCCTGAAAGGGCGGTCCAACCTGTCACACAAGGGACCAATGATTATTGCCTGATCTCGTTGTGCTATCTGGGTTCTACTACTGACTCACTGTGCACCATTGACCAGTCACTTCCCTGCTCTGTGCCTCAGTTTCCCAATCTGTAGCACTGAGGATAATAATTACCCATCCACAAGGGGGATTGTGAGGCTCAGGCTCTGTCTCCCATATATAAACATACCACAGGAGGTGGTTACAGCATGGTTTAAATTTTTAGTTTAGGGTACGCTATATTATAATTGGGTTGCACAGGTGGACTAGAGTCTTGGTCACATCCTAATGATCCGTCCAAGGCTTTAGCCCAATTATCTGACTCAGTTACGAAACCAGAGGTCCTCTTCGCTCTAGTCATTTCACTATTCTATAAATCAGGTTGGGGGACAACTACATCATAACGAGGTCATCCATCCATCCATCCATCCAAGAGATAGCAAGTGCTCTCTGTTTCCCTGGGATGCCTTTTTACTCCTTGGACTTGTGTTTTGCCTCCCTCTTCTTGCTGCTAGCGGTCCCAGACACTTGTGAATTTTTTGAGTGAATAAACCCTGGCAGAGGAGCTGAGCTGTACTAATTTCTCTTTCTGCTACCTGTCCCCTCCTCTGAACTGGCATGCACACAGTGGCAAGCCTTTGTATTATCTATACCATTGAGGATTTTACACTCAATTAAATCCCCCCCTTAACGGCCTTTCCTTCTTCTTCATAGGCTATAAAGACTTTGGTTTTATTTTTAGCCTGTCCTGTTAGCTCAGGACACTCAGCCTCTCACATCCCATTTGCTGCCCTTCTGCACACTTTTTCAAGTTCACTGTTGCTTATGGAGCCCAAGACACTTAAGTGGAGTGAGCAAAGTCATCATGTGACAGAGTGGTTTTCTTATGCTTCTGCACCACAGCCGAGCGATCTGCCACCATCTGAACTTTTTCATCACTTTGTACACACTCTCCTTGAATAAAAGGATCCACTCATCACTCCATGACCCTGTCTAAACTCTGCCTGGCTTTGGACCAATTCTGTCCTGCACATGATTTCTCGGTTTAAACCTCTGGCCCCTCCTCATTCACTCAGCCTCTGACGTTTTGATTAGAGCAGGCTGAAACTCCAAATTTCCATTTCGCTAGCTGAGGACTCCCCTTCCCTCACAAATTAAAACAACTGAACCCAGCAGGTGATGATCCCCATTCTCTGATAAAATGACTAAAAGCCCAACCCTTATCTCTCCATCTTGGTATAACCCTTATCCCTGGGTAGTGAGGCACTGAGGTTGGGGTCAGAAGCATGGTCGGACAATGCATTCTCTTTTCGCTTCTGTTGAGACTTAGTCTCTATCCTGGTTTGGGTCACAAACAGTATGAGTTTGTTGGTCTCTGCATGGTCCCTTTAAGCAACCATCCATCACACTATCCTACAGAGGATTGATGGTCCAGTGGTTACGGCACTAGCCTTGCAAGAGCTGCTGGGCTCAATTCTCTGCTTTGCCATAGACTTGCTGTGTGACCTTGGGCAAGTCACTTAGTCTCTCTGTTCCCGATCTGTGAAATAAGGATAATAATGCTTCCTTGCCCTACAGAGGTGTGACAATACGTTAAAAAGACTGTGAGGTCCTCAGACACTATGGCTATGGGAGCCATATAGGTACCCCAGATAGATAGATCACCCAAAAATAAATGGTTAAAAAGGTACCTAATGCTACAGCTGTGTAAAACCACTAAGCTTCACACAATTTCCCCTAGAAACCATGGATCAGGCCAGGTTCCCCCAGAGACTAGGCCTAAAAGGAGCTTCCTCCACCAAGCTTAGGCCCAGGTGGGATCTCCTGAGTTTAGGCCTGGATAAGCCCACATGACCCAAGACTAGGTCAGGATGTGATACACCCCACCCCCACAGTGCCCAAGAACAGGCTTTAATGAGTTCTCCACCCTAAGCTAGGCTTGGGTACCCCTCATAACACAGCTTGGGTTTGCTAGAATATTTGCAGTCCCATTGTGAGTTTGTAACAAAAGCCAATACCAGCTGAGTTTTCCTGTCGTGGGGTTTGATTCTGAGAGTTCTTTGTGGTCCCAGTCAATACCAGAGAGCTGAGATCTCAGCTGCACTGATGCATGGCTAATGTTTCACTGATAAGACAGCAGGCTTCCACTTTCATGAGTAACCAACAATTTATTAATATCATCCTGAGTTGTTCTCTATCTGTGAGTGCGCTGGTTTCCCATAAATAACAGACATTCACCGATCACTTCCACAGCTCTTTGATAAGCTTCCAAAGGAAAGAAAAGAAGAATGAAACAATGGGCCAATTAATTCAAAATAATGGAGAGAAATGTCATCTCACCAGCCAGTTCTAAACAATGGGATCCTCTTCCCATCATCCCACTTGAGAGGCAGGCCCATGGGGCCTGGTTACTTCAATGCACCAGGATGTCAGTGATTTACATGGAGTTAGTGCACACTATTCACCAGCCTGGTAACCAGACACATGGTGAGACATGGTAACCAGAGCCATGGTGAGAACTGGGCGTACCCCTCACTTGCTTCTCCGGAGACATTATAACAGCACTCAGAAATTATTTTTTGTGGCAACAGCCCATTAACTTAGTTTTGCAACACAGGATGATCATAATGGTGCCATTGACAAGCCTCTAACCATCTGCTTCCCATAGTTAGTGTTGAGGGCAAGTTGAGACTAGTCTGTCTGACATAGTATACACAAACCTGATGAATTAATCAGGGGCTGGATCTATCAGGGTCAACACATTCCATGAAGGACCAGGAAACGGGGTGATCGGTCTTACAGACGAAACGTAAAAGCACATGGGCCCGACCACTTATTGTCAGGAAAGATCCATAGGGCTTTTTGCAAGAGTTAGGGAGCCCTGGCCCATTTCCAACCAGGGTAATTACAGTCTGCATCCCTAACCTCCCCCCTGCAGTTTTAAATGGGTATGGTATTATTCTCCACTTAATTGCTATGAAGTGTTGCTGTGCGCTATTAAACAGCTGCTCTCTTTCACCCCAGGGCTGGCTGCATTGCAGTGGCAGATGAAGTGATTACATATTTTATATACATGCCAGGTGTGCAAGAAGAGAGGAGAGAATGAGAAGGAAAACCTTCCTCTCAGTGCGTTCACTCAGGGACCAATGCTGGGGAGGGCAAAGAAGGTAGTGGCCGCACTAACAGTCCTAAATGGGGTGCTTCTGGGTGGGTCAAAGCCCTGTACTGTCTGTGTTGGAATGGCTGGACTGGTGTGTGGGGGGGGCACTGGTTATACCTATTAAACAGGCATAGCTAGGGGTGCCCCTCTCCTTTTTCTCCCCAGGCCTACAGAGACATTATCCCTTTAAAATATGACTTGGGCTCATAAGAGTCATAACTGAGCCCCTGGTTTGTGAAGCCTGTAGAGCTTTTGGATCTTTGGATGAAAAATGTAGCTAGCTACATAAACAGATTTAGTAATTATCATTATTGCTTTACTGATCACTAACACGGCCAGGTGTGGTGCTAAACTATTGAAATCAAGGAGAGATGCCATTCAAATGGACAGCACACTTCTACACACACACAACCTAGTGTTTAATCCAGGGGCCAGCTGACAGATCAGATATCTGCACTGGCTGGTGGGGACCCCCCCACACAAGTACTGAATCTTCTACAGTGGCGTTAGTCTCCATTTGACCATACACAGTAGGGTCTCTATTGGGGCAGAGGTGATTTCAACAAAGGTTCATGGGGGACTTCAACATACACCTTCCACAAAGGCAGATATCCAAAAAAGGATAAATATACCTAAATGCAGTGGTGATTTAAGGTAAATAGCTCTCTCTATGTTTTTAAACCATGCCCATAACCATTGTATCTGAGGGCCTTGTGTATTTCAAAGATGTAGATTAGATTAGGTCAGTAAACAGCTGACAGTGGACAGAAAAGAATCACCTGCACACACCTGGGAGCAGGAAGACAATTTCATCTTCCTGGATTTCTTAGTAATTGAGGATCCCCAGACACAGTAAGGCAAAGAGCCATTACCAGTCCAGGTGTGGATATAATCCAATAGCCCAACTATTTGGCCATTCCTTACATTTCCTTTTAACACGTGGAACTTTTTCACATTTAGCAAGAGATCAGTGGTAAATCATTTCTTAAAGGAATAAGCATTCTATCTCTCCAAAACAGCAGCTAAATTAGTTTACCTCCATCTTAATGGCATCTGTGCAGTATATTTTCTGTATGTGTGGGCGAGAGAGGTGTCACTTAGGGGTGTTAAGGGATTTGATTATATGTAGCTAGACATCCTTCTCTCTGTTTCACTCAATCTCTTGCTCACTGTTTTGTTTTGTCTTTAAATGTACTCTACACAGATAGACAAGTTTGTTCTGTTGTGCCAGGAGATGTCCAATGTAGAGATCAAAATTTGATTTGAAGGGATAGTTGATGTAGGGGAATAAGACAGAGATAATGATATACTTATCTAGTGGACCACTGGAGTGCTGTGAAGCATTGCTGGTGGTCTGCTAACAATGGGCAGGTCACATGATGCTAGTGAAACACCGACAGACCCCAGGATCAAACTGGAGACCTCTGGAGCTTCGCGCATGAGCTTCTACCGCATGAGCTAAAAGCCAACTCTCTCTCGCTCTCTCTCTAAGTGCTCTCGGGGCCACTAGATGGGACAGAACATCACACCAGAATGTATGTGGGTTACACTAGCTTCCGTTCCTTGCTTACGGCATGCAATGGGAGAGGATGATCAACTGGTAGGGAAACATATGCAAAGCAAGAGGAGGAAATGGGACCAGGTGACCGAGAAATGTGTCTTTCCATCCCACCCCAGATGCAATTCCGCTCCTTGGCAGTCACACTTACCAGTGCTTCAGAGTATGGCAGAGCTGTCCCTTTATAGCAGAAAGGGGAAATGCAATGGAGGCGGAGGAAGAGGAAAGATGGAAAGGAATTCAAAACAAACACAGAACACAGTAACACTGTGCTGCATGTCTGCCTGTTCTTAGCCCCGTGCTGAAAGTGAGGGATGTTAGAGTATTTGGCAACGTCCTTCTCAAAGCTGTGACTTTGGCAAATACATTTTGTTCTCCCTGTGCCCTCAAGGACAATAATAAATAGACTGAAAGCAAAATCACTTCATGCAGCTCTTTAGCTGGTGCCCTTCACAAGCGCTCCAGTGTCAGCAGCTCTGGGATTTCACCTCCACCTGAAAGTAGGGGAAGCCTGTTTGATCAAGTGACAGCAAACATCAGGGGAAAAGCTGATCAGAGCAAGAGACAGGGGAGAGTCCAACTTACCCCGAACTCCAGACAGTCTCTACGTAAAAGAATAAATGGACACAAATCAGACGTTTAGAATTATAACATTCAAAAACCAATCAGAGAACACTTCAACCTCCCTGGTCACTCGATTACAGACCTAAGAGTCGCAATATTACAACAAAAAAACTTCAAAAACAGACTCCAACGAGAGACTGCTGAATTGGAATTAATTTCCAAACTGGACACCATTAAATTAGGCTTGAATAAAGACTGGGAGTGGATGGTTCATTAACATAAAGTAAAACCAATTTCCCCACGCTCATTCCCCCCTCCCCCACTGTTACTCTCACCTTCTTGTCAACTGTTGGAAATGGGCCATCCTGATTATCACTACAAATTTTTTTTTCCTCCTGCTGATAATAGCCCACCTTAATTGATCACTCATTATAGTGTGTATGGCAACACCCGTTTTTTCAAGTTCTGTGTGTGTGTGTGTGTGTGTATGTGTATATATATATATATATATATATATACACACATACAATCTTCCTACTGTATTTTCCACTGCATGCATCCGATGGAGTGGGTTTTAGCCCACGAAAGCTTATGCTCAAATAAATTTGTTAGTCTCCAAGGTGCCACAAGTACTCCTCGTTCTTTTTCCTCACAACTATGTGGACAAAAGGAAACAGCAAATTGTATGCTCCTTGAACTCAGCCAAGAGTTAGGAGATCATTGTGGTAACAAGCCTCAAGAATTTGTATTATAATAAAACAACAAATAATAATGCTCCTTTGCCGTTCACTACTGCAAGTATTTACAGAATGCTCATGTCCATAGTACTCTCTCAGCAGAGATAAAGTCGGTGGACCCGTGGGACTGCAAAGGAGTAAGGGAGAACATTAAGGAGAAGGTCATTGCAGAAAAGCTACATTAATTTTTTTGCATTAGTCTTCACCCTTCAGAATGTTGGAGAGATTTCAACACTGACGGAGCTCTATGCCTGGAGGCTATATTTATGGATAGTCCTTTTGTATTATTTGTGTGTGCTTTTAATTTATGGGACGGATGCCCACAGCATAGGATTTTCATCCACCAATAATTTTTATAAATTCAATATATTCAGATTTTCAAGAAGAATTTGACAGACTCTCTCACAAGAACCTGTTAAGGAACCTAAGAATTCATGGGGTGGTAGGTAAAGTTCTGTCATGGATTAGGAACTGGCTAAGAGACAGCAAACAAAGACTAGGAATTAAATGTATCAATTTTTAATAAAACAAAAGGTAAACAATGGGGTGCCATAAGGATCTGTACTAGGACTAGTGTGTTTCATAGAATCATACAAATATAAGGCTGGAAGGTACATCAAGATGTCATCTAGTCTATGCCCTTGTGCTGAGGAAGGATTATATTCATTAACTGTTTGGAAAAGGGGATGAATAGTGAGGTTGCAAAATTAGCAGATGAGACCATTTATTTAGGGTGGTCTGATTAGCTTCAGCAGATCCTAACAGAGCTAAACCATTGGGCAGCACAATGACTGTTGGTAGACAGAATTCAGTATTGACACAAGTAATGCTTATTGGAAGAAACAGTTTGTACTGCTCATATACCTTCCTAGGTTCTGAAGAAGTGGGTTTTTTACCCACGAAAGCTTATGCCTAAATAATCTGTTAGTCTTTAAAGTGCCACTGGACTCCTCGTTGTTTTTGTGGATACAGGACTAACATGGCTATCCCTCTGATACTTGTCCTAGGTTCTATATTAGCTGTAGTCATGTGGGATATATGCACAAAGATCTGCAGTCATTGTGGACACCTCAAGGAAAACCTCAGCTCACTTGGTAGTGATGGAGACAAAGATAAACAAAATGTTCAGATAAAAGAGGAATAGGATTGAAAATAATACTCACCTCTGGGTACAGGCCCAGCACAAGGACTGAGCTCCAATTAAATAGGGCTTAATTGGATTTAAGTGGTGCATAGGGGTTGTGGGGTCATTTAAACTGGGGTATTTTCATCCACTGAAAATATTATAATGCCATTACATAAGTCAATGGGATGCCTTCACCTGGAATACTGTGTTCCATTTTGGTCATCCCAGCTCAACTATATATACATATAACAGAGAGAGGCACAGATGGCCAACAAAAGTAATCAGAGGCCTGGAGAGACTTCTGTATGAGGAGATAGAAGATTGCGACTGGTTAGCGAAGGTCAAATAACAGAGGCCATATAAAACAATAAATAGTAAAGAGATGGTAAACGTCCACTTTATTTCCTTCTTACATAATTCAAGAACAAGGGGTAATTCAGTGCAATTAAAAGGCAATACATTTAAAATTGTTACAAGGAAATACTTACATTACACAACACAAAGTAAACGTGCGGAACTCACTGCCTCAAGCTATCACTCAGGCCAAGAGAGAAGTAGGATTTACAAAAGTTTTAGACATTTCTATGAAAAATAAGAATGAGCCAATCTTTTTAAACATGAAGGGAAATGGGGGAGGGTTGAAGAAGGATCAATAGGCAGATGAGAAAGAAATATGCCCTCTATCCTATAAATTTTCAGTACTAAATCTAAAGTACCTAATCTTGTACCTAAAGGATTTGTCTATTTGTTCTGTGGTATATTTATATTGTTATTTTAGCCAATCACACAATAGCAATGCTGGTGCTTGATCTCCTTCACTCTGGAAGCACTGAATGAACAAAGCTCACTGAGCTATCATCATCTAGAAGGGTCAGAACAAAAAACACCAAAGGTTTCAGAGTGGTGAAATAGAAGCAGTATCTTCATCCTTTGCAATGATTGTCTCCTGGATACAATGGCCTGCGGCTCATATTTGGATCAGATCCACTTACTACTATGAAGTGACACCAGGGGTAAATTGGGATCAGTGCCATTCTGTAACTGTTAGGGCCGGAACAGCACTTTGAAACAGACAAATTGGCTATTGCCATGGCATATTTGGGTGATTTACCCAACGTGCAACAGGTTTGCAACCTTGTAATGGCATGACACTCACCTCATGCAAACACCCCTTCTGGTAGTGTATGTCTGTGGTCTTTAGACAGACCCAGACCTCATATCAAACTGTACCCCAGGGCTTTCCCCGTGGAGGCAATGGTTTCACTCACTTAGTCTGTTCTGGCCCCAGCTCTTCAGCTGGGCCACTAAGTAGCTCAGACCCCCTTCTGGGAGTTTATTGCTGTCCAGTTGTAGGCCACTTCCCCAGTGGCCTATTGGGTGGGACCTGGGCCCACCCACTACTCTGGGTCTCCAGGCCAGAGACCCTAAGAATAGCAGCCATGCTCTGCTGTGTCTAATCAACAAAACTGCCTTCAGTTCCCTGGGCCACTTCTCTGTGGCTCTAGTCTTCACCGATGCTTTACTAGGATTCTTCTGTATTTAGATCCAGCAGTGAGCCAGGAGCTCTTTCTTGCTCCCCTGGTCCCTGCCAACACTGAGCTGTCCATGGTGCTGCAGCTCCCTTTGCTGCAACCAGGAGCAACCTCTGCACTCCCCTGGCTCCAGCAAGGAACAGATTGTCTCTGGCTCTGCGGCTCTTTTTCATATGGCCCTCCTGGGCCCTGATTGGCTGCATCCCGCAGAGTCTCCCTAGGCAGCTTGGAGGATTTAGTTCCACTGCTCCTTTCCTTGGACTGGGGTGGCAGGAACCTTAGACCTCCAGTAGAGGTCCTCTGGGCCTAGTCCACCCCAGTCACAATCCTGCATTTGGTTCCAAAGGTCAAAGATGTCCACCTTAAAACAAACAAACACACACCACAGTGTCAAATAAAATATACACTGCAGCCTGGGGCAACTTGAGGAAAAATCAAAGCTTTTACTACAAACAGTAGCAGTAGCTTCTACTAGTCTCCAGAAAGCACAATGGAAAGGCAGAGTGGTAAAGCTCAGAAGCAAGGGTGATCATTATAGGGCAGGGTTTGGACTCACTGACACAACAATGGGATGGGCGAGCTCAGGACCAAGTGGATGTGAAGACTGAATCCCCTTTCTCTCTGAAAGAAGGTGATACCTTCCACATTCCTTGCTGGTGGAGCAATGTTGGGAGCTTGGAAATAAGTTGGTTCTGAACCTATTCGCATCTTGATGCCTGAGGGGATGCTGTGCTGCTAGAGGTGATATAGTTCAGATGAGCTGTAAAACTAAGGCCACGACCATGTCTATTTAATGAAAGATCCCATGTCAGCCCTCCTATACTGGGTACCTTCTGACTCAGCATTCTGCTTTCCTGATTTCCCCCTGCAGTTTCCATGGAGAAATGATTCTTCACTTCCTGTCCTAAAAGTTCTGTTGCACTGTGCAGAATGGCAGCTTTATTCCGTCCCAGAGGTGGTTGTATTTCTATAGTGATCAGAGGTGTGGGATTATTCTGGATGACATCAACATAGCATCAACACTCTGATGATATTATGGCAGGCCGATTAATTTTGGTGAATTTCAAGAGTGAACACATACCTGCATAATGTACTGGAATACTGGCAAGGCCTGATGTTGTACACAACACATTACACCTAAATTGTGCACCTGGAATCACAGATTAATGCAGCAGGGACCTCAGATTTATGTGCTCAAAGTGGTGGTGGACTACAGGGGGACAGCATACCACAGTCAGTGAGGCACTCATAGAGAAGACTAGTTCTGGAGCTGGTTGGAAAATTTAGGGGGAGAGGGGATTGTGATCAGGATCTTTAACTAACACTCTGCCCCAGTGATCTCACTGGTCAGGCATCTATAACACCATAATTAGGGACCATTAGATTTCACATGCTAAGTGGGGAAGGTGTTAAAAATGGAGCTGATTCCAAGAAAGGGGAAGAATAAGAGGAGAAAGAAAAAGACAGATGATGAACAGACACGGAGGAAAGGAAAGAGAAAGATGATCGAGAGAAGAAGGAAGAGAGAGCAATATACAGCACTGAATTAGCACTCTGAATGTAAAGTGTTGAACAAACATTATCTAATCAATCAACTAATGGGCATAATTAAAAGAGGGATACAGAAAGGGAAATAAGATGAGGAGAGAGTGAAGAGAGTAGAGTACTGGGTGGTGGGGCAACAAATACGTGTTCCCATTCAGCCACCCAGCATTATCCCAGGTGAACCTGTGCCAAATTGCCATGACAATACTTAGCCAGAGTTCCTTGACAAATCATTATGAGAACATTAGCTGGGCATTAGTGAGAATTACCCATTTTTCACACATTGATTACATGCCATTGCTAGCTCATTAGTGCATCGGCTTCTAATAGCCCCACTCTAACTAGCAGCTTCCTCCCTCAGCTGAGATCTAAACTTGCTTACCTGGGAGCAAGCAGCAGGGACAGACTCCGCTGAACCAGACAAGCACATATCCATTTGCCATGTTCAGGAAGAGCCCCATTAATCCCTCTGGGTTATATACAGCAAAACTGTGATTGCATTCCACAGGAAACCTGTAATCTTACTCCTGAATCTATACTGTTAACTGTGCATGGAGCAAGGAACCTGCCACTACAATCCCCTCTGCCCCATACCGGGAGGGGCCGTCTCTGTGCCCCCCAGAGCACCTTCTGTTCCATGCTCGCTTCTCTCTTCATAACATAATTATAGCTTGGAATATGATGCCCCAGCCTTCTACAATTCTCCACATTCACTCTATTGCATTGACTATCTGGTGCACAGAGGAGGTATAACTAGGTTTAAGCGTGTTTCAAGGGAACAGGAGGAGAGGCCAGGTCAACAGGATTATTTTCGCCATCAGAAGTCAGATGCTGTATTGTGTCTCTGTAAACAAGAACAAGGCTAAGCCAAGAAAAGGTGACTTGTGACTGGGGATTCTCTCTCCCACTCCTCTCCTGACACATCTCCACCTACGCACAAAACAAATTTCATTTGAGTCATATGTTTGCAAACGTACAGCAATCCT
Organism: Caretta caretta; assembly: GCF_965140235.1. NCBI lineage: Eukaryota > Metazoa > Chordata > Testudines > Cheloniidae > Caretta > Caretta caretta. Next base: position 203,557,761 of record NC_134206.1, read on the forward strand.
CTTAGTGCAACTGATTATGCCTTCCTAATCCTGCGAGGTCGAGCATGGATACCCGAGATCCAGGGGTTCTTTCCCCCCCACCTCTCTCTTTTTTTCTAAAGTTCTACATCAAAATAGGGCAGGCTGGAATATGAGAGATGAACTATTGAGATGCCAGGAGCTAAGGCTCAGCAGAGATGGCTGGATTATAGGACAACTGAGGGTGTGCGCAAGTCACTGTGCACAGCCTGCAAAGGAGTGGAAAAGCAGGGCCTTTCAGCTCCAAAAGAATCGCACAAGAGAAGGCAGGAGAGGGAAAGCACATTTCTTTGTCACTCAGAAAGTGAAGAAGAGATATTCTTTGAGGGTCAGAAAGCTGAGAGGAGAAGAATGGGTCTTGTGAGTAGGTCAATGGATTCAAAATGGACTGTGTCACCATAAACATCAGAGATGGGGAGGGTAGGCAAATGTGACAAAGGGCTTGCCATCTGTGGCAGGATGGAGGAGGTTGGAGAGATAGGAGGATGAGGTCAGAGATGTAAGATGGAGCAGAGCTGAGTAAGGTCTTGAAGGCAAGGACCAGAAGTTCAAAATTAGACATAAGGGACAATGGGGAGCCAATGGAGTGACAAAAAAATGAAGGGGATGTAGTCAGACCAGCAGAGAGGGAAGACCATAATGGCCACTTTTTTGGATGGAGTGGTGGGAGGCAATGTGGGCATTGGGGTGGTCGGAGAAGTAGAAGAGGTTGCAGTAATCAGCAGAGTGTTTTAGCTGTTGGGGCAGGGAGGAAGGGACAGGTTTTCTAATGTTATAGAGGAAAAATAATCTCATTTTGTTGAGAGGAGGAAGAGGAGAGAGAGACGACATGTCCATGTTACAAGTCTGTGTGACTCAATGTATTTTATAGTTAATGGTGATGGAGAAAGGTGGATTGGAAAGAATTCAGAAGGAGCGATGAAGGGTTTCTTCTGGCAAATTATCCAGGGGGGACTGTTAAAGAAACAGGCTGGTCAGGCGTGCAGGAGTCAATTTGGGAGCCATTATAAGTAGAGATGATAATTGAATCTAGCTGTGTGGATGAAGTTACCAGGGGATAAGCAGCAAAGGGAGGAGCGTAGAGGATGAAGGGCAGAGTTCTAAGACCCCCTACATACAGTGAGTGGATTGGTGGAAGTCACTGACAAATTGAAGTGTGACGCTATATAGAAAGAAAGATGACTGTGTTCACACTAAGGTATCATCACCACTGAGCATAAGATATTTCACAACTGTGCAAAAGTATGCTTTGTACAGTATCATTGGAAACATTGTGATCTGCTGAACAATGTTATCCTGTTTATATACATGTATTATCATTGTGTATGAAGTTATAAATCTTTGCTATGTGTTTGTACCTCACGCATGTTGTGTTCCTGGGGAACAGCCACAAGACAGATTTACGTCCCAGCCAGCCATGCATTAAGGAGAATCAACTCTTCCAGTCGGCCCCTCCTGAGGATGCCTCAGAGAGCATGTAGACAATGAATGCCTCACGACTCAGGAAGGCACACAGAACATGTGATCCCTGACTCCATGTTTGAGACAGTAACTTTCCATGCGCATGGGCTGAGGGAGTATAAATTGGAGAGTGTGATATCATCCACCTTTCCTCTTTCCTACTCCACATCTCTGGCTTATGATTTCTAACAGAGAAGAGCTTTGAACAATGGACTGAGGACCCCTTGGAATGAACCAAAGAAACTTATTACAAACTGGCAGATTTACCATTACTGCTATTATCCTGATCTACAACCTCTGAAATCAACTGTATGTGTATAATTCATTTTAACCTCTTAATAACGCTCTTCCTCTTTATATTAATAACCTTTACTTTTTAAGTTACTATGGGATTGGCTACCAGCATGTTTATGTATATTTTGACCTGAGTGTGTGTCTTTGGAACCGGAAGAACCTAATATATGTGATTCTTGGTTTTGATAATCATTTATGACAGAAGTCGGGTTTGTCTGGATGGGACATGAGAGGCTAGAGGGCCTGAAGTGGACTATCTGTGGCTTCATAATAACTAGTATCATATTTTGGAAGCACACATCTGTTACTGGCTTGGTGAAAACTTACAATAGAATATACCTCTAGTTTGGGGTACATGCCCTGATTTCTGGCAGTCTGACCTGAGATTGGCACTCTTAGCTGTTCTCACATTGTTCTCTTCCTCCCACTTCTGTCCATGCCTCACACCAGGCAGCATGAGGCATGGACAGAAGTGGGAGGAAGAGAACAAAGTGAGAACAGTATTTTAAAGCCAGAGATGGCCAGGATGTTCTCTGGAAGGAAGCGATCAGAAGTATCAAAGGCTGAGGAGAGATTGAGGAGTACGAGGACAGAGAACAGGCCCTGAGACTGTGCCAGGAAGAGGCTGTTGGGAAACATGGCAAAAGAAGCATCAGTAGAATGGACAGGGCAGATGCAGGACCAAGGCTATGTCTACATTACAGCCAGTGTTGGCAAAACATATGTTTCTCTGGGATGCGAATATTCCACCTGCTCCTGCGCATGGCAAGTTGCACTGACATGAGCGTGTCCCACTGACAACGCTTATGACACTTGGGGGTGGGGGTTATGCTGACGGGAGAGCTGCAAGGTGCAGCTATATCGGTTCAGCTGTGCCACTGCAGTGCTGAACGCATATACATACCCTGAGTAGGAGGAGAGGAAATCAAGCAACAATTGTACAGGGCCCATGCCATGAGGTGAAAGGTAAAGGAGAGAAGGAAGATGGAGTAGTAGATGGAGAGATCCAGATCCTAGTTTGTCTCAGATAGGGTTGTCAGTTGTCTGGTTTTCTACTGGAATGCCTGGTCGAAAATGGACCCTGGCGGCTCCGGTCAGCAACACTGACCGGGCTGTAAAAAGTCTGGTCAGCGGCACAGTGGGGCTAAGGCAGGCTCTCTGCCTGCCATGGCTCCATGTGGCTGCCGGAAACAGCAACATGTCCCCCCTTCAGCTTCTACACGTAGGGGCAACCAGGGGGCTCCACATGCTGCCCCCGCCCCAAGCACCAGCTCCGCAGCTCCCATTGACCGGGAGCTGCAGCGGGTGGTGCCTGCGGACAGGGTAGCATGCAGAGTCGCCTGGCCGCATCTCCATGTAGAAGCTGGAGGGGGGGCATACTGCTGCTTCCGGGAGCTGCTTGAGGTAAGTGCCGCATAGAGCCAGCACCCTGACCCCCTCCCATGCCCCAACCCCCTGCCCCAGCCCTGATCCCCTCCCGCCCTCCGAACCCCTCAACTCCAGCCTAGAGCACTCTCCTGCACACCAAACCCCTTATTCCCAGCCCCACCCCAGAGTTTGCACCCACAGCCAGAGCCCTCACACCCCCATGCACCACAACCCCCTGTCCCAGCCCAGATCTCCCTTTCACACTCCGAACCTCTCAGCTCCAACCCGAAGCCCCCTCCTGCACCCCAAATCCCTCATCTCTGGCCACACCCCAGAGCCTGCACCCCCAGCCGGACCCCACCCCCCTGCACCCGAACCCCCTGCCCTAGACCAGAGCCCCCTCCTGTACCCTGAACATTTCTGGCCCCACTCTGGAACCTGCATCCTCAGCCCAGAGCCTGTAACCCCTCCCACACCCCAACCCCCTGCCTCAGGCCTGAACCCCCTTCCATATTCTGAACCCCTCAGCTCCACCCCCTAACCCGGAGACTCCTTCTGCACCCCAAACCCCTCATCCCTGGTCTCACCCCAGAGCCCACACCCCCAGCCCCTCGCACATCCCAACCCACTATCTCAGCCAGGAGGACCATCCTGCACACTGAACTCCTCATTTCTGGCTCCACCCCAGAGCCCGCACCCCCAGCCAGAGCCCTCACTATCTCCCACACCTCAACCCGCTGAGCCAATCTGGTGAAAATGAGTGAGTGAGTGAGGGTGGGGAGAGTGAGTGACAGAGGGAGGGGGGATGCAGTGAGCGGAGGGTGGGACCTCAGAGAAAGGGCAGGACAGGGTGCAGAGCAAGGATGTTCGGTTTTGTGTGATTAGAAAGTTGGCAACCCTAGTCTCAGACACAGCAGGAATGCATATGAGTTAGTGAATAGGAGCAGCAAAGTGGAGAGTTTTGTAAGGGAGTTTAGAGAGGGAGTGTGAGAGGCAGATACACCAAACAAACATTGTGTAAAATTAAGTCAATAAACCCACCAGTCCCCAAGAAAGCATACACACCCCAAACAAACAATAAAAAACCCTGCAAGAGCAAAAAGAATGCAGGCAGAGGTCCAGCAGCAGAGTGGGTGCTACATGCTGAATGAAGCTTGTGTGATTACTTGTCTTTTGGGCAGGTGGTGTATGTGCACATTCGGTACAAGCAACTCATGGCCCTCAGAGACAGAGTACAGGCTCTTGAGACAAGAGTTCCTGAACTGGAGAAGCTAAGGGAGACAGAGAAATACATAGAGGAGACTTTCCAGAACATAGTAGAGGGGATCCAACCCCAGTCTGACAGCTTCTATGCTGTTGAGGAGGATGAAAGTTCCAGGGAAGGAGAACACCAAAGTGGAGTGGAGGGAAATAATCCCACAGCTCGGATCCTCCTTCCAAATGAAGACCTCTCGAGACATCTAGATAGACTTATGTGCAGTGCTGGTAAGGAGCCGGTGGTCATGGTACATTTAGGTACCAATGATGCAGGCAAAGGTAGAAGAGAGGTCCTGGAGGTCAGATTTAGGCTGCTAGGGAAGAGATTACTGTCCAGGACCTCCATGGTAGCACTCTCTAAAATGCTTCCAGTTCCACATGCAAGGCTAGTTAGACCAGCAGAACTGCAGGGCTCAATGTGCGGATGAGACGGTGGTGTTCAGCGGAGGTAATAAGGTTTATTAGGAGCCAGAGAAGCTTTTGATAAAGGAGGAGCCTACATAGGAAGAATGGGCTCCACCTAAATCTCAACAGAACCATATTGATGGCATGTAAAATTAAAAAGGTTTTAGAGGAGTTTTTAAACTAAGGGCAGGGGGAAAGCCAACAGGTATGGAAGAGCACACAGTTCGGACAGACACGTTCCATGGGGAGGATTTATTAAAGGGGATTCTCTATATCCTAGTAAAGAGGACAGAATAGAAGTTGATAAAGTATATGCATGAACTGAAGAGAAACAGTCAAACAAAAGAGTCCCATTCAATTATATCACATGAAGGCAGACATATACAAATGCTACAAGTCTAAACACTAAGATGGGTGAACCTGAATGCCTGATATTAAATGAGGATATTGATATAACAGGCATCTCAGAAACTTGGTGGAACAATGATAATCAATGGGACATGGTAATACCAGGATACAAAATATACAGGAATATAGGAAAAACAGAGTAGGTCATGCTAGTGGGGGAGTGGCACCATAAGAGAAAGAAAGCATAGAGTCAAATATAGTAAAAATCTTAAATGAATCAAACTGTACCATGGAATCTCTATGAATAGAAATTCCATGCTTCAATAATAAAAGTACAACAATTGGAATATAGAACTGATCACCTGACCAGGATGGTGACGGTGATTGTGAAATGCTCAGGGAGAATAGAAAGGTGACAAAAACAGAAAACCCAATAATAATGGGGGATTTCATCTATCCCCATATTGACTAGATACATGTCACTTGAGGACAGGATGCAGAGATAAAATTTCTAGACACCCTTGGTGACTGCTTCTTGGAACAGCCAGTCCTGGAACCCACTAGGGAAGAGACAGCTTTTCATTTAGTCCTAAGTGGCGTACAGGATCAGGTCCAAGAGCTGAATACAGCTTAACCGCTCAGTAATAGCGACCATAATGTAATTAAATTTAACATCCGGGGGGGGGGGGGCAGGAGGGAGGGGGGAATACCAAAGAAACCCACCACATTAGTATTTAACTTCAAAAAAGGGCAATACACAAAAATGAGGAGACTAGTTAAGTGGAAACCAAAGGGAACAGTCACAAGAATGAAATACCTGCAAGCTGCATGGAAACTTCTTAAAAACGCCATTATAAAGGCTCAAACTATATGTATACTCCCAAACAAACAAACAAACAAGAGGACCAAAAATATGCCACCATGGCTAAACAATAGAGTAAAGAGGTGGTTAGAGACAAAAAGACATCCCTTTAAAAATTGGAAGTCAAATCCTATTGAGAAAAATAGAAAGGAGCATAAACTCTGGCAAGTGAAGTACAATAAGGCAGGACAAAAAATAATTTGAAAAGCATCTAGTAAAAGACACAAAAACTAACAGCAACACTTTTGTAAGTATATCAGAAGCAGGAAGCCTGCTGAACAATCAGTAGGACCACTGGATGATTGAGGTGCTAAAGGAGCACTCAAGGAAGACAAGACTATTTCAGAGAAGCTAAATGAATTCTTGTATTGGTCTTCACTGCAAAGGATGTGAGGGAGATTCCCACACCTGAGCCATTATTGTTAGGTAACAAACCTGAGGAACTGACCCAGATTGAGATATCAGTCGAGGAGGTTTGGGGATGAATTAAATAGTAGTAAGTCACCAGGACCAGATGGTATTCACCCAAGAGTTCTGAAGGAACTCCAATATGAAATTGCAGATCTACTAACTGTGGTGTGTAAACCTTTGATTAAATCAGCATCTGCACCAGATGATTCGAGCATAGCTAATGTGACACCGATATTTTTAAAGGGCTCCAGAGGCAACCCTGGCAATTACAGGCAAGTAAGCCTAACTTCAGTATCGCGCAAACTTGTTGAAACTATCGTAAAGAGCAGAATTATCAGACATATAGATGATTGTGATTTGTTGGGGAAGAACCAACACAGCTTTTGTAAAGGGAAATCATGCCTCACTAATTTAATCAAATTCTTTGAGGGGGTCAACAAACATGTGGACAAAGGTGATGCAATGAATATAGTGTACATGGACTTTCAGAAAGCCTTTGACAGGTCCGTAACCAAAGGCTCTTAAGCAAAGTAAGCAGTCATGGGATAAGAGGGTATGAAACAGCTTCCATATGAGGAGAGATTAAAAAGATTGGGACCATTCAGCCTGGAAAACAGATGACTGAAGGAGGATATGAGAGAGGTCTATAAAATCATGAGTAGTGTAGAGAAAGCGAATAGGAAAATACTGTTTACTCCTTCTCATAACACAAGAACTAGGGGTCACCAAATTAAATGAATAGGCAGCAGGTTTAAAGCAAACAAAAGGAAGTATTTTTTCACACAACACACAGTCAACCTGTGGAACTCTTTGCCAGATGATGTTGTGAAGGCCAAGACTATAAAAGGATGCAAAAGAAGAAGCTGATAAGTTCATGGAGGATAGGTCTATCAATGGCTATTAGCCAGGACAGACAGGGATGCAAAACCATGCTCTGAAGTGTCCCTAGCCTCTCTTGGCCAGAAGCTGGGAATGGGTGACAGGGAGATGGATCACTTGATGATTACCTGTTCTGTTCATTCCCTCCGCAGCACCTGGCATTGGCCACTGTCGGAAGACAGGATACTGGGCTAGATGGATCATTGGTCTGACCCAGTATGGCCGTTCTTATGTTACGTACAGCTGTGCTTTATGTCCTCCCACCTGCCCCACCTCCAGCTCAGGAAATGGGAGCCATGTGCTCAGACTGAGGAGGCTGCTACCTGGTGATGCTTATGCATGTATTTGTTGGAAAATGTGTGGCACTGGTCCCATGGCCTGGCTTAGGCACTGGCCCAATTGAGTAGGTGCCTGCCAGTTACCCAGAGGCCATGTCTAGGCCTTGTAAGTACATTATCACTCTAAGCAGTATTGGCCTACATTGTCTGGTATTAATCAGGCCCCTCTAGCTTTTATTGACCTCTTTTAAACAAAAGCAGATGCTTCAACTTCTAATGTAGGGCACAGTAGAAATTCCCTTGCTCAGCCAATCAGACAAGATCTAGGGGATGAGGAGATGGAGATTTTAATTTTAAGTATTACTGACCGCTCCACCTCTGACAAACAACTAATCAAAAACAACCACCAGCGATGAGCAGGATCAAAATGTACAGAATGTCCCTTGGAAAAAGGGAACAAAGTGATTTGGCAATGGACGCTCCTTTGACCAGCGCTCTGACGAATCCTGGGGCGTAGCTCTGACAGCTCTGAGCACAGCCTGCCATTTCAAAGTAAATTATGGATGAGACCGAGAGAAAGCACTTTTTTCCCCTCTCTGTAAACTAAGCCAAATGGAGAGCGCACAGGAGGACAATGGACAGATGGGCGGGTAGGAGGGCATGGGAAAGGGGAGCAGGACTAATGAGAGGAGGGGCCTGTGTCTCACTCAAAAACTAGCAGTTGAGAGGTTGAGGGAAACCAGCAGTAGGGATACAAGTTCTAATTGCAGCCTGTAAATCCATGGAAAGCAAGCGCAGCACCAGGGCTGCTTTTTTGACCTTGGGCATAACAATCTGCTTTTTAACTGGTGGCAACTGTAATCCAGTCTGTGAACAGATGGTACAGAGAGGGGGGGAAAAAAGGAGAGATACGAACGCCAAAGCTCTCCCGTATCCATCGCAAAACCAACCAACCTCCAACGGGGAGGTGGTCACAGAAGGAGAGAAAAAAGACGGTCTTATCTACATGACGATTCACTGGTGAAAAAGCCATCAGGGACTTGACCTTAAAAAAATCTCATGGTCACTGGGTCTTTTAGAGGAAATTTAAAATTGAAGTCTTGACCACTCACTGCCCTTAGAGATCTTATGGGACCTTCCTTCCACAAGCATAGAGAGTGTTAGTCCTGCTGTACTGGCTAAATTTCATCTCAGGTAATTACATTTAGCCTCCTTAAATTCTCTGGGCAAACAATTGATTAGCACTTCTTATCCTAAATGGTTGTTGTGAGCTGCGGACTGTAATAGCTGGGTGTTTCACTCCAGAGGTGGCTGCATTTCAGTGGTGGGTGAAATGACCCCTTTGTGCCTGGGATGTAATTTGCAATTCTGTAATGTGCTCTGAGCAGGGACAAGGCCAAACTCAAAGCCTGGGTCCAAACACCTGTGCACTCTGGGGAAAGTCTGCATCTGGATCAGAACTTTGCAGCTGAAACCTGTCTCAATAAGGGGCTTGCAGTGTTCCTCACTGTAAAGAAGATGGAAGGCTGACAGACAGACAAACCCTCTGGTTCTCTGTCTCTCAAGCTGACTGGCACAGCCCATGCTGACTAATGCCACTGCACATGGCCTCCCTGATTCCTGTTCCAGGTTGGGCCATGGAATGTACTGCTGAGTACCCCACAGGACTGAATCAAAACTCCAGATCTGAAGAGCTCAAAGCTCTTAGGAAGTTTGGATCTGGATCTCAGCTTTGGAAATTAGGCCCATTTACCAATTTGAAATTCTGAAATGCACCAATAATAGAAAAAACTGCAGCAGCTTAGGGTGAGACAGTGACTGGTGTTATTCCCCGAGAGCCCATTCCATTCTGATGTATTTAGTGACCATTACTGCGCCATAGGGAAATACTCAGCAGAAAATGTATGAAATTGGTCTGACATACACGTGTGTCCTTTGTGTGTCATCAAGACCCAAACAGTAGTAATGTGTGTGTATGAGAGCAAGAGGGAGAGAGAGAGAAGCACTTGCCACATTATTATACCAACAATCACACTGGTTTCTGATGCATTTACCTCATGACATCGCCTGCTCATTGCTAAGAATCAATGGTGCTGTAACCCACAAGCCTGTTCCAAGGCCCCTCGCTGACCGCCTTTGGGTGGAGCAACCATTTGTGGTGAGATGAGATGGTCCTGCTGAAGTGATCTGCTAATGTGTTCCTGGTGCTCAGCAGATGCGCAGCCACCAGATGAATGGCATGCCACACACAGAAGTCCCAAAGGTGGAGAGCTTCTTGGCAGAGGGCTGATGACCTGGCTCCTCCCTGCCTGTTGATGTAATACCTCGCGGTGGTATTGTCCATAAGGACCTGCACCACCTTGTCCCTCTGGTGGGGCAAGAAAGCCTGACAGGCCAGGCGGATCACTTTGAGCTCCCTGATATTGATATGGAGGGCCAGATCGTCCCGCAGCCAGTGGCCTTGCATGCTGAGCAGGCCCAAGTAGGCCCAGATCTGAAGCATCGGAGACCAGAGTCAGCGACGGGGATGGGGCCACAAAGAGAACTCCCTCCAACACCAACCCGGAGTCCAACCACCAATCCAGGAATGACTGGATGTGATCTGGCACCCTGACTACCCGGTCTAGGTTGTGCCTGTTGGGGATGTAGACTGATGCCAGCCACACTTGCAGAGACCAGAAATGGAGCCAGGCATGACAGACCACATGTACAGGCAGCCATGTGGCCCTACAATTGCAGGCAGGTGTGAGTCGTGGTGAGCAGGTGGTTCTTCACATGGGAGATCAGGTCAAACAAGGCCAGAAAATGCACCTCTGGAAGGCAGGCTCTGGCTCGGAAGGAGTTGAGAACTGCCCCAATTAATTCTATTTGTTGGACTGGACTTAAGGTGGATTTTTTCTCGTTTATGAACAGGTCCAGGTCACAGCAGGTGGAACACACCATACTGAGGCTCCTCTGCACTTGTTCCTGAGACCTACCCTTGATGAGCCAATCATCGAGATACAGGAAGACCTGGACCACTCGACGCCTCAGATAAGGAGCCACTGGCACCATACATTTGTGAAGACCCGTGGGGCTGATGAGAGGCCAAAGGGCAGTGCTGTGAATTGGAAATGGCATTCACCCACTATGAAATGGAGGAAACGTCTGCGATCTTGGAATATGGAAATACGTGTTCTTTAAGTTGAGGGCGGTGTACCAGTCTCCCGGATCCAGGGTGGGGGATGATGGAGGTCAAGGAGACCATGCAAAACTTCAGCTTCTTGAGAGATTTGTTGAGATGATGCAGGTCTAGAATGGGTCTGAGCCCCCGTTTTGCTTTCGGGATTAGGAAGAACTGGGAGTAGAACCCCTTTTCTTTCATGTCTCGAGGGACCTCCTTCACTACCCCCAGGTGCAGGCAGTTCTCAACCTCTTGAACAAGGGGTTACTCGTGAGAAGGGTACCTGAAGAGGGACGGGGTAGTGAGGGTAGGGAGTAGTGGACAAGAATTGCAGGGTATAGCGCCGAGATACTCTCTCTAGTACCCAGTGGTCCGAGATGACCCACAACTGGGCCGAACAGTAGGGAAGAAGACTGTCGAGGGAAGAACAAGATGGACCCGGGGAGTTAACGGGGGCATTGCTCTAGAGCAATGGTTCTCAAAGCCAGTCCACCGCTTGTTCAGGGAAAGCCCCTGGGGGGCCGGGCCGGTTTGTTTACCTGCTGTGTCCGCAGGTTCGGCCAATCATGGCTCCTACTTGCCGCAGTTCGCCGCTCCAGGCCAATGGGGGCTGCAGAAAGGGCAGCCAGCACACCCCTTGGCCCGCACCACTTCCCGCAGCCCCCATTGGCCTGGAGAGGCGAACCGCAGCCAGTGGGAGCTGTGATCGGCCGAACCTGCGGACGCGGCAGGTAAACAAACTGGCCCGGCCCGCCAGGGGCTTTCCGTGAACAAGCAGCGGACCGGCTTTGAGAACCACTGCTCTAGAGCGCACCTTCAAAATGAGTGCTTCTGGCCCGCAGGCAAGCAGGAGGAGGAAGGGCGGCAATGACTAAAGCTCATGTCTCTATCCCTTCTCCTGGCAGACCCCTGTCGCAGCTGCCAAGGCCGTGGCAGTGGCAGCCAGAACTGCATCCTTGCCGATTACAGTATACAGTATCCTTTAGGCCATGCAGCCAGGCATCAGTCTGCTCCGTGCAGAGACCATTCCCACCAAACAGGAGATCTTGAACTGAGGGAGGGCTGCATTTCCTGGGACAGGCCAGCAGTCTGAAGCCAGAAGCTGCGCCTCATGACCACCACCAATGCGACCACCCTAGCTCCTGCGTCAGCCAACCCACTCCATTTGAAGGGTGCACCTTGGTGCCACAGTACCCTCCTCCACCAGGGTGCCAAACTCCTGGGCCAAGTCCTGGGGCAGGGATTCATGGGACTCCCTCTGTACGTTCAAAGAGTTAAAATTGTATCTGCCCAAGAGAGCGGTCTGCCACCTGGAACTGAAGGTTGGATATTGAACACATTTTCCTCCACAAAATATCCAGCCTTTTGGGCTCTTTATTTTTGGGGGTTAAACTGGTGTGCCCCAGCTTGTCCTTTTTGTTCGCCACAGAGATGACCAGCGAGCCTCGAAGTGGGTAAGTACTCAAACCCCTTGGCTGGGATGAAGTACTTTCTCTCAGCCCTCTTGGAGGTGGGAGGGATGGACGATGGGGTTTGCCACAGGGCCATGGCAATTTTCAGGACCCCGTCATGCACTGGTACTGCACCACAGGCAGGGGTAGACATCGAGAGCACATTGAATAGGGTTGTCCGCCTACTTGGCCATCCCCTCTACCTCTAGGCCCAAGTTCTCAGCCACCCATCAAAGCAGGGCCTGGTGCTCTTTAAAATTGTCCAGTGGGCTGGCACTCAAGGGCCACACCACTGCCTCATCTGGGGATGAGGACAATTACTGTATCACTGTGGGAGGCTCCTGGGCATCATCCCCCCTGGAGGAAGTGGGTTTCAGGAAGGGGGGGGCACTCTCTCCCCTACCCTGACCTCCGAGTGCCCTTTGCCCACTGAGCCTGGTGCCACTAGTGCTGTCAACTGATGCTCCGACATGGCACATGATGAACAGTGTGAAGGGGGCGTTGGCATCACAGGCATGCCCCACGCACTCCAATAGGACCACCGTTTCTGGCTACTGGCTGGGTTGTCCAGGCAGCACAGCAGAGGTCGACGCAGCCTCAGGTGCCCAATCACACTGGTGATGCCTTGACGAGGGGCTTAACTCCCTCTCCCTGCCGGAGGAATCCCCTTCTGGTGACCATGATGGGGCTGTTGATGCCTGCATTTGTCAGCTAACCACTGCTGTTGGAGACCGGCACTTGAAATAGGAAGACTGGTGCAGTGGCTGTGGGGACCGGTACCACGACAGAGATCGTTCCCACGGGGCGGGAGACGGGGATCTGTGCCGAGAAGACGACCAGTGGAAGGGTGAACGGTGCCGGTGATATGGTGACTGGTGGCTCCCTCTAGGCGACCCACGTCGAGAGGGGAGAGATTGCGGTGCCGGTGGTCTTGGGTGAGTTGCAGAAGACCTGGGCTGCGAAGCCGGAGATCTGTGGCATGGAGTTGGAGAGTGCTGCCTTGGCTCTGGGGATCGGTGTTGCTCAACTGCCCTCCGTGGGGTCCTGATGGCCAGCTTGCCCTTGTAGGGAGCCTTTGCCAATTCCTTCAGCATACGCGGCGTCAGAGCACTAGTAGAGGCTTCTGCTCTCTAGGCACCAGGAAAGCTTGGGAAAGCATGGTCCCCGCCCCAAGTCTGGGCCCCCTACTGCTCCTGGGAGTTAGTGGCGGATCCTTGTGGGACTAGGGGCCCCGATTGGGGAGGCATGTCCAGGTGGCTCCAGTGTGGGCGGGCAGCCTGAACTGGGTCCTTTGCCTGATACCCCATGGTCTTTCTTGCCCCGTGCCGGGGAGCCGTGATTCTTGGCCTTCTTTTTGGGCACCGGTGATGGAGAGCAGTGCCGGGCAGAGCCCGGTGCTGGCAGTGTGCTATGCACTGAGGTACTGGGGGTAGAGTCCAGCTGGGAAAGTTTGGAAGCTGGGTGGAGAGCAGCCTCCATTAGGAGGGCCCTCAGACAGATGTCACACTCTTTCTGGGTCCTGGGTCGAAAGTTTTTGCAAATGTGACATTGGTCCTTCACATGTGACTCCCCTAAACACTTCAGGCAGCTGCTATGGGGGTCACTAATAGGCATAGGCCTGCTGTAGTCTGAGCAGGGCTTAAACCACAGAGACCAGGGCATGCCCCGTCTGGTGTGAGGTCACCATTGGGACTCTAACTTCTAGCTACACTTAACAACTACTTAACAGTAATTACGATAAACAAACTATTTACAAGTCAGAAGTCAGAAGAGACGAAAACCGCTAGCCCTTGCTAGGCAAGGAAAAGGCGTTCTGACTGACCACCATAGGTGGTAAGAAGGAACTGAGAGGGTGTAGGGCCGACAGCACCTAATATACCATAGCACTCAAGAGGGCGCCACAGCTGACCCTACAGATACTGCTAAGGTAAAAATTTCTGACTACCGTGCACACATCTAGAATGGAATTGACACGAGCAAGCACTCAAAGAAGAACATGGCTTTACATGTCATCCATTGCACTCAAAAGGTCCTCTTGGCTATATCAGCAGGCTGAATCCTTGGAAGGATATTAGGGTAGGAGGTGAGTGTCTGCAATGATAGGACTGATTCCCATCTTCTATTACCTCTGAGTAGAAGAAGTGGGATTTGTTCTGCAAGATGAATTTTCCTACTAGAAAATCAGAAGCTAACCCCAGCACACGTCCTAAATGCAGCCAATACTTTGGAAATCTAGCCATTCCTAGTGTGAAGGGTCTTCTTTTACTGGGGGGAAGGTTGCTTTGAGATGACCCAACGGAAGAGGACTGCAGGAGGAGACGGCCATACTTTCCCACGACATGACGTCCTGTTCTGTGTCACAGCATAGCACAATAGGATGTATTCATGAAACCTGGAATGTCTCCTGAGTACACCCAACTGAAATGATCCAGTGTTAGGTGATCCGTGGGTAGAGAGGCTACCACACTGGCTTGTTCGTTCAGCCAGCACTGGGGACTTGCAGCAGAACATTAGCAGTGGTGGTGGTGTGTACCTTTGGTGTAACTCCACTGAACTCTGAGAGGAATACCACCCAGTGGGAAGAATGATTTGCCTCAGAGAAGTGAGCTCATCTTCTCTCAGCACAAAAGCTGACCCAGCTTTGTTCTCTAAGACTGAGGGAGCCATATATTCCCAGGGTATGTTACAGCCACAGCAAAGCATGGACCAGCACGTGAACAGGGTTGAATAAGGCAGATTTGCATTTCATGGTAAGTAAAAATGTGGGTGAATTTGATGCTTATGAATGGGAAATATTGGTAGCGCTATGTGCTGCGCGTGCTTCTTTTTCTTAGCTCTGCCAATGCACCTTATTTCTCCCCTGTAGCTCCCTCTCCCTGCTTTTCCAGCTCTGAGCTCTACACACACAACTCTGTCAAAGCCCCTCGCTCCTGCCCTTCAGCCTCCCCTGCTATTCCAGCGCTGGGCTCTACACTCACAGCTCTGCCATGCTCCACTGGTTTGAAACTGTTCCTCTGTGAAAAATGACACTTTTCCAAAACAAATGCTTCTGCTTAACGGAGGTCAGCCTGCTGTAATTTTGACTCACTAAACTCGTGACTCAGACAAGCTCTCTCATAATGTTCACTTTCTATTTACCAGGCCCAGGCAGTTTTAGACAAGGGGAACCTTACCACCCCTCTAAGGTCTTTGCTACACCAAATAACTCTTTATTCTTTCCCCCTCCCTCCTTCCTGTCTGCTCCCTTCTCCCCTCACTTATTGCGCTGGTGTATGGTCTTTTGCCTCGCAAATCCTTCTGCAGGGAGAAGCAATCTCTCAGCCAGAGTTTTAACATGCAAAATCTCCTTTTCTCATGCCTTGTTCTTCCCCTGTTCATTAGCTTTTCTAAGCCTCCTCGGCCGTGAGCGTACAGTTACATTTATATTGACCCACAGTGACCTAGCAAGAGGATGTCAATATTAGTGCTCCTAAACGTGCTGGGATCTGGATGGCGATCCCTCTGTGGTCACCTGTCTGTCTTCCTTCTCTCTGCCTTTGTTCCAGCCTCTGTCATTTGAGTCTCTCATTCTCCCTCCTCCCATTCTCTTTTCTTCCATCTTTGTACTTCCTTTCCTTCTCCTGCCTGTCACTCCCTGCTCCTGCCCTCACAACATTCAGAAGGGCTGACCTTTTCTTTCCATCCAGGCAGATCATACTCTCTCACGTCAGCTCTTATTTGGGGATTGCCTTCACTAGTGAGTTAGCACAAGACAGAGCTCAATTAGATTGGAAGCTCTTTGAGGCAGGGACTGTTGCTCGCTCTCTGTGTAAAGCATCTAGCATAGTGGTATCCTGACCTCAGCGGGGGCCATAAGCCACTATCAAAAATGAGTAATGATTTATTATTTTCTCTCTCCTTGTATTTGCTCTTTCTCCTTATTGTTCTAGTTTAATTGTTTTCTCCCTCCCCCTCTTCTTCATTCTCTGTCCACTTTCCCCTCTTTGTTCTCTCGCTCATGCAATCCACCTTACTCCACATAGCCATGCATACATTAA
Source organism: Caretta caretta (assembly GCF_965140235.1). Lineage (NCBI taxonomy): Eukaryota > Metazoa > Chordata > Testudines > Cheloniidae > Caretta > Caretta caretta. Next base: position 203,573,993 of record NC_134206.1, read on the forward strand.
TTCTACCGTCAGAAAATAAAATAAATTCCTCAAGGGCTATGAATTATCCATTCTGTTTTAATAATTCAAGATGAATACACAGCCAAGGCAGCGTAGACATTCATCTGAACGACCGCCTAATATCAGCAATGTCTTTGTGGCCCCTCGTGAAATATATTAAAATATTTCCCACCTACGTGCATATAGTATTAGTCCCAACCCTGCCCCAGAACCACTCCGCAGTCATTCAGATCAGCTGGCCTGGATTCGGTCAGGATCTATATGCTACTTGGCAGGACGGGTTTGATAGTTTTTGATCATTCTCAACTTACAGCTAAAGAAAAGCAGCTTATTATTAAATGGGGGGAAAACAACAACAACAAAAACCCCTTAAATGAAGTCCAGCTGCCTGGGTGCAGACAGAAATTACACAAAGCCCATAAGCCACTCTTGAGATCTTAACTAGCAGAGGGAACATGGTCTGGGAAGCTGCGAGTGAGCACAAATCCCTGCTTTGAAGAGGCTGCATACAGTAATCTCTCTGAAGAGCGACACAGGTTACATACAGACTGCTTGGGAGAAAAGGGTGCAACAGTAAAGCAAGAGAGGGTAGAGGGTGTGTGAATTGCAACAAAAAAAACCTCTGAATTTTCAAAGTATACCAACTTTGATTTCCAGCGAGTTTTCCCCTTTTCCTCTGCACAGTGATTAGTTTGTGTCCTAGGCAATGTCAGGCATGTTAGAAAGGGTGTAGAGGGACTGGCTAAGTTAACTTGTAAATTGCTTCTAGCATTGCAGCTACATACCTTTGCAGAAGTGCTGCATAATCCCCACTCCAGGCACCACCATTTCCAGTGGCTGGTGCAAAAAACAAGGGAGGGAGGAGGGACAACCCTCCCCAACCTTCTCTGATTCTGGTTAGGCCCTGAGAAAAGGCGTGCAAGGGGATGAAGGAAGGGCCTTGAAACCTCCCCAGGCTGGCCCAAATCTAGCCCTCCACCAGTTACAGATGGAGTGGGGGAAAGAACAATTCCACAGCTCAATTGTAAGAAGGTGTGCAGAAAAGATGAGTCTTGCATTGTGATTTGAAACTGGCAAATTGAAGGCTCAGCCTGATCTCTACATGTAATGAACTCCACAGGAGACGAGCCTCCATTAAGAATATCCAGGCTCCTGCATGTTTCACTTTTGGGTTCCATCCGCTGCAACATTCCCATAATTATAGAAAGAAGCCGACTCAGACAGTTGGGACCTAGCCCATTTAGGGGTTAGCTGCTGTGACCAGCAGTGAACTGAAAACAATGTTTACATTTAAATGGTCATCCTGGGGTTTCATAATTAGCACCCCATTGAGAGGAATGTTCACACCATTCTTAGCTACTGCTCCAGACTGTCTGCAGACTCGGGTACACACCACTGTCCTAGTTTGGAATCAGTTCATAATTAGAGGGTTTTTGCAACCATAAGGGATAGAAACTTTTTTTTTTTTTTTTTTTTTTTTACGGGAAGACTGATTCTGGAGCACAGTTCTGTGGCCAGTCCCACAGCCATAGTATTGTAGAGCCCTTGCTATAACCATGTTCACTAAAAGCAGGTCCTGCATGTTCCACAGCCTATCTACAATATATCAAATAGTATGACTATAGGGACTGCAGAGTGGATCATACCAAAGGGCAAATTTGGTCTCAAGTATGGAAAGTGGTATTACCGTCCTATGCCCCACCTCCAGATGGGTAAACATACCTGCTGCCAAACTGGGGTTAATATATGCCTTTACTCGTGCTGAGACAAGCCCAGTGCACAGCCCCCTCACACATTCTTAGCATCTGAAATATTGCACAGCTGTAAAGAATGGACACATTTCATTAGAACAGGGAATGAAAGTACTTTGCCTATGCAACATGGCTGGGTTAATGTTGAGAAGGAAACCTTCATGTTCTCCTGACTCTGAGTGCTTCATTTCACCACTCTACTGTTGCATTCATGAAAACTTTTCCAATTTCATCTCTGATTGTTTTTAAAGGGAAAAAATCAAGTCAGTTATTTGATCTGTTTGGTTTAACGTGTGCAAAGGTCAAGGTCACTTCTCTACCTGACCCAAACTGCTTTGTCCATTCCTCCCTTTTTAATCACACAAACTGCTTGAAGAAAGAATTGACCTGAGCCTATGTTTCCCAAACTTGAATCAAACCCAGAAACTTTTGGGAAATTCCTCTAACCCTGTGCACATCTCTATCTATTTGCTAAAGCAGTTTCTAGGAAACTTATATGTATATCTCTTCACTTCCCATCATCAGGGGGATGCAGCCTCTGAAACTGCCTAGGCAAAGTGCATCACTGTTGCATTCAGTATCTAGAAATCCAGCTTCCACTTTCACAGTGCAGCTATACAGAGTAGGACTGCTATGGGGTGGGGAAGTTATGACAACAGTTTCTTCAGTGCCTCCTACCCTCCCTCACCTACCAAGAGTCTTTTCCACCATATCCTCCTTTCCCCTCCCCAGACTACTTTTGAAACTCATACCACCATGTCAAGGTTCCTTCCCCACTCTGAACTCTAGGGTACAGATGTGGGAACCTGCATGAAAGACCCCCCTAAGCTTATTCTTACCAGCTTAGGTTAAAAGTATCTTGTCCCCTCATTGGTCATTTTGGGTCAGGTGCCAGCGAGGTTATCTTAGCTTCTTAACCCTTTACAGGCAAAAGGATTTTGCCTCTGGCCAGGAGGGATTTTATAGCACTGTATACAGAAAGGTGGTTACCCTTCCCTTTATATTTATGACATACCATCTGGTACTCTCACCCTTTTCACCTTCCTTTACACAGAATTAAAAATGTCCCCTGTGTTTTACTGCCACTCTTCCCAGATCTGGCACTTTGGACACACAGTGTGACTTGAGTGTTTGCACATCCCTAGTATCGGCCCTGTTAGGCCTCACTCCTGCACACAGGTGAACAGACCAAAGGAGGACAAAACATGTCTCCATGGGGCAATAGGAAGCAAATGAATTTTTACTCAAGAAATAATTTCAGAGGGACGTTTGGCTTTAACTCTCCCATTTAGAAAGCAGCAACCTATCCGTAAAAAAATCCTATCTTCCACCTCTCTCCACTTCACTTGTGCCCGGCAACTCTCCTTTCACTCTACTGCCATAAACATTGCACTTCATTTTCTTTTACTGTTTCTTTCTCACTCTCTTTTTTTATACTGACCCTATAATCCTTTCTTAACCCTCTAATCCTCTCTGCAGATCCCTCTTCTTTCCATGATCATGGCTCCGTATCACTCATAGGCTGCCACACTGACAAGAGAAAAAGAACAGCAGATATTTACCAAAGTATTACCATAAAGATTAAAGCCAGCAAATACCACAGCTCACTTCTTCCCTCCAGCCCCTGCCCTAACAAAAACTCCCCTCACTTTTTCCTTCTTCTTGTAGACAAAACTAAAAAGCCCTGTAATCTCTAGGAAAAAGAAGATCTAAGTGATTAAAATGAGAGCGAGAGAACGCGAAAGAGAGAGAGGGACGTGGGAACAACAACAATTACATGTTTCTGAAGGATTTGAGCACTACCCATCAAGCTGACCAGCATTGCCTCATTGCTTCCTTGTCTGTCTGTCAGTATCCACCTGTTGTCACCTATATTTAGATATTAAGATCCCTGGGGCAGGGTCCTCTTTTTTATTCCATGTTTGTACAGCACCTAGCATGAGGCCCTGGTCCATAACTGGGGATGGTAGGCAGTCCCACAAGACAAATAAATAATAATAGATCTCAAAGAACTTTACAAATGTGGGCAAGTATTCTCTCCATTTTACAGACAGGAAAACTGAAGCACAGAGTGATGAAGCACCTCACACAAAGACACAGTAAATCAGTGACACAGACAGTAGGACCCAGGTCTCTTGACTCCAGCTCCTCTATCTGTTCCACTGGCCTCTCCTTCCCCAGTAATGAAACAAAGACAGATAGATGAATGGAGACAGATGGGAGAGAGAAAGATACAAAATAGACAGGTATAGAGAAGAAGGATGAGTAATGAGAGAGAGATAGCATGTGAAAGGAGAGAGATGAAATAAACAAAGAGGGAGAAGAAATAGATAGTGAGAAAGTGATACAGACACAAGTAGAAAGGAGGGGCATTGCGGTATGTGGTGTCGGAGAAAACTGAGAAGTAATGACTGCTGTTTTAGTGAACAGAACTGATCCTCATTGGACCTTAAGGCACTAGCTCTGACAGTTTGAGGGGAATATCACATTTTCTTCTCTCTGGTTTAAACTTTTAAACATTTTAAATTCAAATAATGTGAAACCGTTAAACAGTCAGCTACATAGTATCTGGGAAGGGCCTGCACACTCCCTTCCTGTTTTCTCATTGCCCACACTTACATCTGTCCTTCTATCTATTCATTCTTTACACATCCTTCCATCTAGACATGTATCTAGAGAAGATGGATACCATGCTCAGGCTAAAAGATTTCTTTGCAAGGCACATACTAGATTCCTGTTGTTCATGGTGCTTTGTAATAAATGTAAAATTAAAAGAATTGCAATAGGAGAATTGCTCCATTACTGAAAATTTTAACTTTAATGCGACTCACAGCACTGGATTCTCATTGACACTGAAAACAGACTATTTTCATGCATCAGATCATAAAAAAGACAAAAAACCCAAATAAATAAAAAATCCCTGACCTTGCTCCCTAAACTCCAAATTTAGAAAGTTTAAAAGGGGAGTTTATGAAATTGATCATTTCTTGATAGCTGAAGTCTGTAATTATTTATTTCCTGTTGCTATTCACCATACAGGGAATGGGTATATTCACTGTAAACGTTTATGGTTAGATAGGTGGATGTCACCCATTTGCTGTGCAGTGAGAATCACGAGAACGCTTTTCACTTATCTGGCTGCTTTCATTAGAAGATCCTCAAACACTTGACAAATAGTTCACCCAGGTCTCCTGACTCCCGATATGATGAGCTATCCACCATGATATCTCTGCACTCATGACATCTATATAAAATGTATTTAAAACTTTTAATCAAACTATCATACATCCAGCAATCTGGCTGGCCAATACCCATCCCAGGTGGTATAGCCACTTAATAAAACAACAGAAAAAAATCCCCCAAGCACTGTGTTATTGCGAACTGTAACTCATTAATTGGCCCTCTTTCCTTTTGCATTCCTCTGCACAAGGCACAGTAAATACTTAACATCTCTCAGAAAGGTACAAGCATACAAAACTACTGACTGTCTCATAAATTGGGTGTAACCAGAAGTGCAGACTCTTGGGCTAAATGTGATCTACAAAGATCCATAGTGCACTTCAAGGCAACCTGAACAGACTTTGAGGATCTACCACCAGACTGACCTTAAGTCCCAGGTTCGAATGCCCCATCCCCAGGATCAAGAAGGGGCATTGAATCCTGGGACCTGTAGTCTCCACAGGACACACCTCTGTTTTAAAGATGAAGGCTGTTGCTATTGGCTTCGTTTTTGACAATTAGGTGCAGCTGTTAGCGTGACATCGCACTCTGTATGCTTTATAAAATATGCTTGGAATGTGAATATAATATAACTGGAATATGCTTTATGCAAAAGGTCTCTTGTAAGGCATCGTTACAAAGCCTATAATCTTCTGAGTGTGTTAATCCTATTTGTATGTATGTATCATTCTTGTATCTAAAACTAGAAATATGAAGTTAACTCTGAGGTCCTATTTTAATTATGCAAAGTGTGGGCCATTAATGGTGGCTTAGAATCTTGATGGCTCCCACTGACTAGGACAATTGGCTGTAGATGGTTTATTTACCTGCAAGCCTTCTTGTGGACCTGGGGGCCAGCCTGTGGGTAATGAAGAATGAGGTCTTACAGTGACATGTGACCATGTCACCTGACACTGAAATCCATCTTAAACCTTGTGCTTTTCCATTTAGAAGGGGGGGGGAAACCCAGAGAGTCAAAGGTGTCCCACCTTGGGCCAAAGCTATAAAAGGGGGTGGAACAAAACAAAGGGGGCCAGATATATGAAATCCCCTAGTTACTATCTGAGCTGGAACAAGGACTGTACCAGGGGAAAGGATTGGGCCCAGACTAGGAAGGAGTCTAGTCTGTGAAAGAAGCTTATTGAACGTTTCTGAGGGTGAGATTTACCCGTATTCAGTTTCTTAAATGTAATTAGGCTTAGACTTGCGTGTTTTGTTTTATTTTGCTTGGTAACTTACTTTTTATACTTAATAAAATCACTTTCGTTTATTAATTAACCTAGAGAAAGTAATTAATACCTGGGGGAACAAACAGCTGTGCACATCTCTCTATCAGTGTTATAGAGGGCGGACAATTTATGAGTTTACCCTGTATAAGCTTTATACAGAGTAAAACGGATTTATTTGGGGTTTGGATCCCACTGAGTCTCCAGGTGCTGGAGACAGGAGCACTTCTTAAGCTGTTTTCAGTTAAGTCTGCAGCTTTTGGGACGTGGTTCAGACTCTGGGTCTGTGTTGCAGCAGACTAGCATGTCTGGCTCAACAAGGCAGGATTCTGGAGTCCCAAGCTGGCTGTGGAAAATGGCTCAGAGGTAATTCCAGCATGTCAGGTGACAGCCTCAATGGGGACTCTGTGTCTGAACCCGTCACAGTTAGGATCCTAGTAAGCTGTCTATACAGCACTATATTGGGCAAATCCTGAACACTCCTAAGGTAAAAAGCTGATTATATTCTTCCATTATACCCTAGATGCTGGTTGGATGACAGAATGACAACTTGGATGGAGTTGCAATGTAATGTGGATGCAATTGGCTGGGTTGACTCCAAGATGCTCCCCTCCTCCCTACCACTTGATTGCTCTGAACTAGTATATTAATACAGAGAGATGCTACTGGAGACAAGGCATGTTAGAGGTAGCCAACTCTTTGAGTTAATAATTAATTACCAGACAGTCTCAATCACAGGACATTAACCACTTAGCCTTTTAAATAATAATAAATGGAGGGTACGTGTCTAATTAAGGGTCCGTTAAATATTTTGGAGAGATGAACACATAGGGAAAAAGAGAGAGAGTATTTACAAAGCTGAACTGGGAAACAACCTTCTGTTTGGGGGGGGGGGGGAAGGGAGGGAAGAGATGCTGTTACTATGAAAGCCCACCTTATTTTATAATGTACTGGAGTCATGGTTATCTGAAAGGACTTTGGTCTCTCTCTGATTCCACAGCTGCATATTCTTGGAAAAGGGGGGTGAGGAGGATGGTATATTGTGTACAGATGGGACTGATTTTTCCCTGTAAGCTCAGAGAGATGGACCTTGAGTTTTTGCTGCTGCTAACAAACTACCTGACTTTATTTTACATGTCCCAAAATGATCCAAATTCCATACTAAGGTAATTCTGGGTAATTTGGTCCAACAGGCATTTTCTGTACTAAGAAATACTGTAATCAGAATTGCCACTAGAAGGTGCACAAAACACTGTGGGCCAATATTCTACATTACAGAGCCTTGCCTGGATTCATTCTCCTTGGAAAAAACAACCTTCGGTGTAGTGAAGGAGTAGCTCTTTATCAGATTCTTGTTGAAATGCATGTGACCTTCCCCTTCCTCATCCCTTCCTAGGGATTATTTCAGGTCAAACATTGCCAGAATTCTTTATCTCCTGGTGACAGACATGCTTTCTACTCTAAAGGACAGTTCAGGAAATGGGGGTCACTTACATTGCCTGATAAAGCTGTTAAAACTCAAACTACTGAAGCCATATGGAAGTCAACAGAGCTACACCAGTTTACACCAGCCAAGGAGCAGGCTCGAAAGGTTTAGCTTTGGAGAAGTGTGCTTTCAATATTTCTCTATCATCACTGGCATCTCCAAATTCAATTGTCTCCAACCAGTTCCTCCCCCCTTTGTCCTTTTCTCAGTCCTGTAGAAGTCCCATGTATCTACAGACTTCAAGGGACATCCAAAAAAATTCGGATCAACAGTCTTCAGCTTTGAAAAGCCCAGGGGATATACAAGAGCTTTAGTTAACCACAAGTTTGGGTTTCACAAGGTTTTGATAACAGGTTGATTTTACTTTACTTGGACCATTTACTGGTTTTCAATCTCATCTTTCTTTTACCTTTACCACACTCTACCTTTTCCCCTGCTGACACATTTTATGGCACTGCATCCTACCTAAGATTTAAGGCATTTATGATGCTGGATGTGTCATCTTTTGAATGAGCCATATACCAAGGGTCTGACCACTTGTGATCATTAAATATCCCATGACACTTTTCAAAAGAGCAGGGTGCAAAGGCTGTTATCCTGACTGAACTCCAATTAGGTTTTATTACTACCTGCCTGCCTAAAATTCCCCCTGCAGTTTAAACTGGATACTTTCTTCTTCAGTTCTTGCCTTAAACCTTTTCCTATGTGCCATTTAATAATTGCAAGGTTTCACCTCAGAGGTGACTGCACTTGAGTGGTGGGAAAAGCAAAATGACCCTTATGTATACATATTCCTTCATTACACTATGTGGCTCTCTATTTCGAGGGTCACAGTAAGGGAATCATAATTAAAACAAAACAAGCATACGGAAGTTTAAGCAAAAAATACACCATGATGCCATGAAATAAGAGTTAAAAGCAATCAACAAATCCACAAAATTGGCCAGTGACCGAGAATAAACTAGCCTTTTTGGTTGCTAAATTACAGTTTGGGCAAGAACTACGATGCAAGGTAATGCAAAACTGAAAGAAACCATTTGAATTCCTCATGCACATTTTTTGGTTCTACACAGCTGTAGCCACTGAGGACAGAAGATCTCGGTACAACCAGCTCATTGAAAATATCTTGCTAACGTGAAAGAAAAGCAAACAATGTTAGGGTTTATAAAGATGAGGATAGATAGAAACAAATAATATTATAATGCCATTGTGCTGAAATACTGTGATCAGTTGAGATCACCCTGTTCCCAAAGATACAGCAGAATTAAAGGTGTTCAGGGACAGGTGATAAAAATGATTAGAGTCCTGGCAAGATTTCTCTATGAAGAGAAATAGAAAAGACTGGGGCTGTTTAGTTTAGAGGGCGTACAAATAAGAGGGGATATGGTTGGAGAATACAAAATAATGAATAGTGTAAAGAAGGCAAACTGGCAGCTGCTATTGACCCACTTTCTTTTAACACAAGAACGAGGGGACATTCCATAAAACTGAAACATTATATATTTAACACTGGAAAAGAAATATATTTTTTACACACTGAATAATTAATTACCTTGTGGAACTCACTGCCACAAGATATCACTGAAGCCAAGCGCTAAGAAGGATTTTAAAAAAGGATGATATTTTATATGGATAATGAGAATATCTACAGTTACTTTACATAGGACAAGAAAAAGAATAAACCCTCAAGCTTCAGAGCATAAGCAGACACCTGATTGCCTAGACAGGGAAGATACTTTCTTTACAGACTGTGTGACCAATATGGAAATTTCCTGCAATATCCTTGATTGAAATCAATATCCTTGAAAGACCTTATTGTATTAAGATTGTGCATTAGGGTGGCCAGGATTGTATGTAGCCTCTTTAGGGGGGCAATATGACAAATGTATGACCTGAGAGTTCAAAAGACTGTACTGAAAATGTGCGAGGCAAGTATGGACTTTGGGGACAATATGATTTCCTGGGAATCCTTAAGGAGAGGTTCGTGCAAATTACCCAACTCAGGTTTGCAATGTAAACACATAATGCATTGGAAAAACATGGAGTCCAAACTAGTCCTAAATGAAGCACTCTGCACTGCAGTAGCTGACAGGCATTCATCAGGCAACTAATATCTACACCCCAAAAAGGACTGTGGCCCTCCACAAATCTCACATGAGCAGATCTCATTTGAATACCCATCTGTGTTCCACACCAAGGCCTTCCATGTGGTGCTTACAGAGAGATCTTTGGCCAGCAAGCAGAGCGCAAGACTTATAGCCTCAAACCCTGAATGCAGCAACATTTGCTGATGCAAACAAGAGACCCAGCAGCAGTGTGGGCAGCCTGAGGCTGGAGTGCCGCTGAAGCAGGAGAGGTCATGCCTGCCTCAGGCAAGACAGAGCATGGCCTAAACAAGGGAAGTGGAAGGGGCTTCATCTACCCAGAGGCATTCACATGCTAATCCCTGCACACAGTCAGGGAATGGGGAGAGACTGCACTTGTAATCAGGTTCCTTTTTGCTCCTCGACATTGTATGGATTACTGTAGCAGTAAATCAAAACCAGTGGAGAGGAGGGGAGCAAAGCATTCAATCCTGGGAAAGTACATTACTCTCTTTTAGGAATGTTTTCTTCATCTTAATCTCCGTGTTGTACGTTGCAGAATCATAGCTGGCACTTGCATTTGGGAGGATATATTTATTTTCGTTTAGGTGAATTTGTCTGCTCAGCTAGGATTGATATCATCAGCTACACACAGTATTGTGTTAGTAGGTATAAAGGCAATTCCATACATACTGCTGTTCCAGCCCTGAGACCCTCCCATCCCCATAGCTCTGCCAGTGCCTCTCACTCCTGTCCTGCAGCCCCCCAGCTAGTGCAGGCCTGCCTCCCTCCTGCTTCCTCTGCCAATATACACTGCTCTGCTGATGCACCTCAGTCTTGACTCGGAGTGCTCTCTCCTACTTCAGTCCTGAGCCTATTGTGAACAGAAACTACCATTCACATCAAAGTGGGAATGCCTCTGTGATAAGGACAAGCCCAAGGAATTAGGTTCAGAGCAGAGACTCAACAAATTTGCTCCATTTTTGGCCTGGATCAAGACCTGAACCTATGGGACTCCAGAGGTGCAGTATACTAACTACTAACCCATTTTGCCAACTGAAAGTCCTCCTAGCATGTTCTGGAAGGAGGGTGGCAAACTGCAACAAGGAAGGTTTTTCCTCTTAGACACAAGGCGTTGCTACTATTTATAACAAATCCCTTCTGATTTGGAAAGAGCATACCTCCTGTCCCCAGCTGGGCATGCAGTCAAGCAGCATCTGCCCCAGTCCATGGGGAGACTCAAACCCGAAACATCTCCAATAGGTGTGTGTGCCATGCCGACTGCTAGAGAATCAAAGCTGCAGGGCAAGGGAGGGGTTGAGCGATGGGCTTATCTGAGGTTGGGGAGATGGAGAGGCAGAAGCCAGGCAAGAGGGAAGGCTAAGGGACCAAAGGGAAAGGACTGTAATTATCATGTTAGTGATTTGAGATTCCACAGATGGTTTCTCGTTAGTGTTGTTGTTGTGAAGTCCCCTGAATATGCCTTTGGAGGCGCCTTCCTGCCAAAGCCAGGCCTGGAGCTCCAGAACTCAGAGCCTTTGAGAACAAAGACACCCTTATGTTGGGGAGATGGGAATAGGAGCTGTATACAGGTAGTATAATGCACACACCCCACCACCTCTGCTAGTCTTGCAGGCATCTCCTCCCTCCTCCAGGGTTAGGTTTGGAACCAGCAATCCCTATCCCAGATTCTCATCTGGCAGCAATCCCCCTCTCCTTTCCTCCAGCCTCCTGTCTGGAAGCAACCCCTTCCCCCCCCCACCCCGCTTCACCCCAATTTCATGTCCAAGACCAAACACCTCCCGCTCCCTCCATGATTCCCCAGTCTGGAAGAAGACCCCTTCCCCCCTTCTAGTCTCCTATTGGACACCTCTTCACTCCATCCACCCCAATCTCCTGTCCAGGAGAATCTCCCTCCCAGTCTCCGCTCTAGGACCCTTCCCCCCCATCTCCTGTCCAGGGGAAGCCCCCCAGCAACTCCAAGTCTCTTGTCTCAGATAAGCCCCCTCTGCCTCCTTCTTCTCCCCGGTCTTCTTTCTGGAATAAGTCCCCTCTTCCCCCATTCTCCTGTTTGAGAGGAGACCACCACCCAGGGTGCAGTAGCAGTGAAGAAGATTGTTTTCTTGCTCGGTTAGAGCAACCAAGGAAGCTGCTTGATAGTGGGGGCTTTATCCAGCGCCCCTAGCCCTGGGCTTGGCTCACAAGAGGTGACACCAGCACAAACACAAGGCAAGAAAGAGTGGGACACAGGATTTCAGCAACACGCTCTCCAGTATCAGAAAGTGAGGGTCTTGCCTAAGAACTTCTCCAGCCTTGGTCAAGCCAAGCAGCCTGCAAATGTTTTGGGGCCTGGGCTGCCCACTCCGAGGCCTCCCACCCCACTCCGGGAGGAATGAGATAAATCAATGTGAGGCAACATCTGCCAAGGTATTGACTTTGGCTCTGGTCATGGGCTGCCAGCACTTCAGAGCTAGGAAATATTCAGCTTGATTATCTCTCACCCACCAAGAGGAAGTTTCTCTCTATGCTTAAAAATCACTGGGATGAGCCAAGGAGGAATCGATCCACTGGAGAGAAACGCTGACAAGAAAACATGAGTCAGAGACAGGGCGAGGGCAGACGATGGGCAAGCAACGGAGACAGCCTCTGGCATCTTGCCTGGCCAGGTTAGCAACGAGCCTCAGGGCCGCAAGGAGAACAGGCTGAACAGGCCCCAGAGACAACAAAGCTTTGGAGCAGGGCTCTTGGATAGATCCTTCCTCCCACCCTCCCCTTCCCCTCTCAGAAGGGCTCTTTCTTTCCTATCCCCCCATTCCTCCACCCCAAAACATCCGCTCTCCACCTTCCTCTGTCCCTCCATAGCACTGGAGCTGTTTAGCTCCTTTGTGTGTCCCTGAAAGTTCCCTTACTTGCCATCTCAGCTGAAACTTTCCCCTTTGTAAGGATCAGCCTCCGTCCCTTCCTGCAGCTCTGTGGCATATACCAGAATCCCATCCCTCTGCCAGTGAAGGGATCCATCAACACTCACATTGTACACACCCACAGCGAGGCCTGGCCCTGACTCTCTGAAAACCCTCCATTTCCTCCATCCCTTTTGGCAGTTGGGGGTTACCCTGCATTTACTCCCTTCTTTGTAGAACGCTTAGAGCTACCGACGAAAAGTGCTGTATACAAGGTTAAGTATTATTACTGCTACTACTGCGGTCCTGGCCCTTAGCCCATCTGGCCCACAGACTGATACAGCGCTGCCAGTCCCAGGTGGGAGGAAACTGAATGGGGCTCTCCATGTTACTTTGCTTGGGCACACACTTATCTGATGGTCGGACCTGCATACCCCTGACCTATACCGATACCGGAGATGGGACAGTAGGATGGGAAGGGAAGAAATATCTCAGTAAAGGTCAGTGAATTCATTTGACACAACAACCCATATGGACTTTAATCTCTGGGGTGATGGTGCTAGAGGTACTATGGGACTGAGCACTGTACTGATCTATGTGGGTGGAGGGAGGGGGGCTAGAATGGCAGACAATTGGATAGTTAGCTGGAAATGGTGAAGACTGGAAACCAGGTTTAATGCTGTTTTAGAAAGGCATCCCTAGGTAGGTTGCCTGCAGCAACTTCTGCTCCTAATTACAGGATGCCAATCTCAGATTCATCTTGAGGGTGTAAAATAAGTCAGGATCTATGCATCACCGCAAAGACTTAAAGGAACAGTGTCTCTCTCTCACACCCATACACGCATGTATACATGCACAGCGAAGTGCCACAGGGAGAATAGAAAGGAGCAACCAGCTTTGAGGAAGGCACCTGACATCTCACAAGTTGCTGTCACGAGTTTTACTATGCATCACAAGTAACATGTCACTTCTATTCCTCATGGATTAGAGAACATTCCCAGAGCCACCTCTAGCCCTGTTCTTGTGACTGAAACACTCTGGGTGAGGTGTTTGTAAGACAGCGGCTGACGATCTGCTGTTTGATTTAAGTGGCTAATAGCACAGAACCTCGAGTTCCGGAGGACCTCTGTCCCTATCACATACAGCTCAGCAGCTCCATCATATTGCAGATTAATCACTTCTCCCAGTTGGTTGCATAGCATTGGCTTCCAGCACAAGCAAAGCTAGGGGCTGATTTCCCCATCCCACCCTGGCAATGCTGCACTGACTCAGCATCTCACAGGAATGTCTGATCTCCCTCTCGAGAACTGGCCCTGGAAGGGAAAAGAAATCTCACACCCATTCTCCTTCAATTTCTAGCAGCAGGACCGCAGCAGATAAAGGAAACATCTGGCTGCGTCATTTCTCTCTCCTGACAGCAGCAGCAGTGTGAGGGCCCTCAGTGTGTGAGCTTTCAGCCTCAGTCCTTGCCTGTAACCACCCCATTAACAAATTGGCTTTCCCTCCTTTCTATTTCCATTTTGGGATCCAATTAAGAGAGAGAGTGTGAGGGAGGGGAAGAGCCCCGAGCAATGGAATGTAAAGGCATCTGAATGCATTCCTGCTGGGAAGAGAGAGCGCTTTATTGAAGAGTTGGCCCCCACTTTCCTCTGCCTTTCACCCCCTTCATATGAGTCTTTGGGACAAAGTGGCACCAGGCATTCAGCTCAGGAACAGAAAATAAATACACTGGGGATACTCAGCAGTCCCTGCCTGAATACAAAGCACTGATTGATCAGCCATCTCTACTGAGAGAGCTGAGAGCCAGCACTGTGATCTGCACCAGAGCAGCTCAGCTACTCTAACTCCAGCCACCCATTCCCCATCCCTATATACAGTCCTAGTTAATATGAGCAGGGGGGAGGGAAGTTCAAATTAGATCAGCTGAGCCAAGAGGAAGGAAGACAGAGGGTGAGAAAGGGAGGGAGGCAAGAGTAAATGGGGGTAGGAGGGAAGAGAAATTGAGACACAACGGAAAAGAGAGAGGGAGGGAGATGGAGACGGCAAGTCTCATCTATGACTGACAACTCCATCAGGCAATGTGGCTGCTGGATCAGGGAGTTTGCCAAGCAGAGGGAAGCTGGCTGTGGGTTGAGGGGGATGGAAGAGATTGTGTGTCTCCCGTTTTATAATGAACTTATCTGATCTCTCTCAATGGACAAATCTCTGGATATCTCCCTTTCCCTTTTCCTGCCCTGCTGGGAGCACAAGACAAGCAGGATGCTATCAGAGAGAAGGAGGAGAGGTTAATGGGATGCATTGTGTGCCTGCCTAACTCTAAGGCTAGGAGTTTGTGGCTACTTCAAACGATTGAGAGGAATAAGTATTAGTGGGGAGGAAAATTATGCTAAATCCCCCTCGATAGCAATGGGACTGCCACAGTGGCTGTAGTCAATGGTGATACATATTATCAGGGACAGGGGTAGCAGCAAGTGTAGGTGCTAGCTGCCCCTCCCATCCATCACTACAGGATGATTTGTCATTATTAGTGCCCACATACCGTACATGGTGCTGGGCACTGTCCACACGCATCAAAAGACATAGCCCCTACCCTGAAGGGCTCACAGTCTAAGAAGACAAGTAATATACAAAGAGTGTAAGGTAGACCATTAAAATATGCATACTTTTATATATATTATCTACATCCTGGTTTGTTTATTACATAAACACATAGCAGCTACCACCAACAACCTCTAAACCTGCCAGTTAGTAGTTGGAGAATTTCTTATAGGTGACAGAAAATAACTAGCTACCTTGTAATGGGTTAGAGATAAGTGATGCACATTTATTTAGGCTCTGATTCTGCAAAGACTTACCCTGTACTCATGTGAGTAATCCCACTAAAGTCAAATACTCTCAGTGTATAAAGTTAAGTATGTGCAAAAGTGTGTGCAGAATTGGGGTCTTAATTAACAAACACAGACACCTATGTTTATAATGTATATTCAAATGATACCTAATATTAATTAAATATTCATCAAATCCAGGAATTAAACAAATGCTTATGGTTGGATGTACATCAGCATGTGTCTGTGCATGTGAGTCTTTGCTGGTGGGGATGTGTGTCATTCTCCATGTGTCTCTCTAGGGGGTCCAGAAATTCAGAAGCCAGCCTATTACCTTACATTTACAACTGATACTGCTTGTCAGCTGTGTTTTTATCCAGTCAGCAGCACAGGAGCGAGGGCAAGAGAAAAGAGTGAACAGGGAATCCAATCAATGTAGCCAAAATCGGTTACTTCAAAGAAGAAGAAGAGGAGCTGAAGTGCTCAAGGATGATGGGCTGTGAGTGTCTGAGTCATGCAGCTCTTGCGGGCTCATCGGTTCTAGAAATGAAATGGCTGTGCAAGATGTTCCCGGGGAAAGGAAGATGATGGAGGAGAGGAGGGTGACACTCTAAATAGGTTGCCTTGGATGCAGGAGCTGCATGGATGGAGGAGCTGCAGCGGTCAGAGGTTCCTTGACCTGCTGTCTGGAACGATAATGCAGCTGAGAGCTCAACAGCCCAGATAAATCTGCTGGGCTGACCGACAGAACTGGAGGGGAACAGAATCTGTCTGCGAAGTGGCAGGGGGCTGCAGAAGGAACGTCTCCATTTAATAAGCAAACTACAGGCTAATGGAATAGCAGATGAAAATACTGAGGGAGCCTGAGCATTCCAACCCCACCTTCTCCACCCAAACCCCAACCCTAGGCACTTAAAACCTTCCCATCCGTCTAACTGCAAGAATTGCTAATAAACCCATCTGCTCTGAGATGCCTAACAGACACCCACCAGGTTGTGTCTCCCCCAAGCCTCCTGCTATTGGGACATGGGGATTCAAATCACTCCCTAATGTCAGGCACCAATAAACTACCAAGCTAGCTGACTCTGAGTTCTATCAACTGACCCAAGCCCTTCTGTAACTTTTGCCAGAGCTGAGCGAATAATTCGCAGGGAACAATCACTCAGTGAACTCGGCTTCCTTTTGTGCTTGTCCACCAATGGGCAGATGGTGATTTTCTCAAATTGATTCGCTATCTGAATTCACTCAGTGAGTTGATTTTGTTTTGTTTTGTTGTTATTGTTTTGCAAGGGCTTAAATTCACAAACACTTTGCTTAGCTGAGATTGGTGAAATAAGTCATATGCTTTTGTTTCTGTCCCCTGACTGGAGGAGTGTAATAACTCTTAAAGGGCCTGATCCCTATACCACTGAATCAATGGAAAGATTCCCACTGATTTCATTGGACTTGGGATCAGGCTCATTGTCTGGAGAAGGGTGTGAAGAAGTGCCTGGAGCTTTGTTACTGTCCTGATAAGGGAGCAGTTTAGGAAGAGGGAACAGATAAGGATTTTAGAACATTTTAACCTTTCTTTTTCTGTCCTGAATAGACCTTGCCTGAGATATCATTCCTAGAAAAATAAGGCTGCTGTAAGATTGATTGGCTGGGTATAGAATTTAAAGGTAATTTTCTCTTGTCACATTCACATAAAGTAATGTGGTTCAAGGTGCAATCAGATTCACATCTGGCTTGTTTAACTGCCTTTGCAATGGTGTCTGGTGAGGAGTTACGGGAAACATCATCTCCCACTGCTTCCCCAAGCGATGTCCCACATAAAATATATCAGGTGCATTGCATTCTCTAGCCCGTGTCATGAACAGTCACTGACACGAAGTAATTACATATGTGCATGTGCGAGAATGTGTGCGCATAATACACACATACACACACACACAGTCCCAGCTGCAGAGGGTGCAGTCAGATTCTCATTTGCTCATCTTCTGGTCTGTTTAAAATTTGCTTTCCATGAACATCAGGACAAGTAAAACCCAGCTGCTGAAATATTCCCAGGGAGGAAAAAACATGCTCTCACACAAAAGCAGCACAGCTGCAGCCAAAGTGAATCCATTTTTAAATTCAAGAAAATATTCATGGACCATTTTTTCTGCTCTTTGCCTAAGCTTTAACATTTGGAGTATGGCACCGAAGCACAGGCTGTGTGTTACAGGCACAGTATGTCACTGACTAGTCCCCCTTGCCTTGAGTTCTACATTCACACTGTATCACTGAGGAGCCATGGTCCCCTAGCTTTGAGTCATATATTTATGGTATACCACTGCACAGTTACTGTCTCCTCGCCCTGCGTTATAGCCACAGCAAACGAATGAAGCAGCAACCATCATTATGTTTTACATACATCACATTCTTATGTAACAAAGGCATTGCTCTTCTGCACAGCTGAAGGCAAAAGCAATGGCAAATAAGAAAAGCCCTTGTTTTTAAGCTGCTCTAGGGTATCAGACCTCCTGCTTCTCCTGTGACTTCTCCCTCCAATCCTCCCTTTCTTCTCTTGCCCCCTTCATTGGTTTCTTTCCCTGAGCTTCCTAAGCCAGCTCACACAAGCAAGGAAATATGCTACAGCATGGAAGGGAGATTCAGTTGAAGCTCTAAGACAAGAGTGGAGTGCACTGCCTCTTCCTCAACCATAAATACAGCTGAGACTACGACTGGGTAATTGGCTAAGTGCCTTGTCAGTTTAATAACAGAGAAAGAGATGGGGGTGGCAGGGGAGGGGGAGAGATTGGTATTTACTATTCAAAGCCGTGGATGCTGCCTGCCAGTGGATTTCAACGTGGGTTTTGTTTGCTCCGAGAGGAAAGAAAGTGAATGGACACAGAGTTCTGAACTGGGGTCTCCCTTGCCCGGCTCTCACACAAGAGTGGAAGAGCAGAGCAGGAGAGAGGGAGTTGGAAAAGAACAGGACTAACATAGACGCCATGCAGTTGTATTGGAGTCCCTGGTTAGACTGTAGCTGTGCTCCCCAACAGTTAAACACTGACATATCCTAGGCTAAAGTACCATCTCTGATACATAATGAGGCTCAGCAGAATCATGCATTAACACCATCACGGAGAGTTGTGGCACCAGGGCTTCCAACATGGCTGCCTTGTAGTGTAGATGTGGACCTTGGAAACAGGACTGATGGGAACTGTCACACTGCAAAGGGATTCCACCCAAAGAGGTCTTCTCTCTCATGTTCACCAGCTGGGGGGTGACTTCTGGGTATAGAGTTTAAAGGTAATTTTCTCTTGTCACATTCATAGAAAGACATGTGGTTCAAGGAGCGATCAGATTCACAGGTTTAATATAAAGTTAACCCTTCCCACTCTCACTGAGCTGCTACAGAAAAGAAAAAAAACCACATTATATATCTTGATACTGCTGGGGAAACTGAGGCACAGAGCGGGGCTGTGAAATACCGAGAGTTGCAGAGTGTATTACATCAGTGGCAAAGCCAGGAATACAGACCAAGCAGTTCTAGTTTTTCCTCTCCAGCTCTGCCCACTAATCAGCACTGTCTCTCAGACAATACTAATGGCAACATTAATAAGCATACGTGCACTCACCCAAGTACACACACAATCCCATACACAAATGGAGACGAGCAAACACAGCCCATTTTAAATAGGCACATGTACACAGATATATACTGTACACACAAATGCACGCAGGCGCTGACATATAGAAACACTTTAGAATGTCACACAAATGTACTATTTAAAAGCATAAGTGGAATTCAACCATAGCTTAAATGGGTGTAACTCCATTGATTTCAGTGGATCTATGCCTTCAGAGCCAGGGCTAAATGTATCCCCTTTGCTACAGTCTGCACAGTGCCTAGCACAAAGGAGCTCTTGTCCACGGCTGGGGCTTCTAGGCGCCACTGTGAAAATAATATAGTATATTGGTGACACAGATTATTTTGAAATAGTTGTTTTCTGGGGAGAGGTGAAATGTACCTTTATTAGTTATTATTACTTACCAAAAAACCCAGACATGTGAGATGTGCCTCAAGCATGGATCAGATTTAGCTGAAAATCACACTTGCGTGTCTCATATCAGAGGACAGTAAACACAAAAACTAAATAAACTTCTGACTTCATCTTTGTGGCCTCCTATTGCCCTTACTCATAGGGAGCATGAGGCTTTGCAAATCTGAGTGAATTTTGATGGACAGGCAAAGGCAAGGCACCCAGAATAGGAATGCCTAAATTAATTCCAGGACCAAACCCACCGAAGCCAATCCAGTTACAACAGATGTGAATGGGCGTTGTCACTATCAGAACCAGCCCCCTATGTATCTGGGTTTAAAAAGCAGTATATTCAATACATACTTGAAAACATTATAGTTAGAAACCATAGCTCCAAGTAACTTCAATTTAATTCAAGGCAAGGGGAGCAGAAGAGATATGGGCTCAGAGACACTCCAGGTAACTCTTACTGCTATATAAATTTTAATGCCAACTAAGCAGGAAAACATATGGCATTTAGCTGCAAACTGAAGTGCATGTGAAGACCCAGGGGAGGAGGTTAAAGCAACAGTCTGACGCAGTCTCTCCTCCTCCACTTTCTTGAACATAAGTTATATGTATAAACACCATATGTATATCAATACAACTTCCTTTTCATATTCCCCATTGAAGCCTTGTTTGTGATCTGTTACACCCCAGTTCCTGGGCAAATACATATTTCACGATGGCCCCTGCCACCACTGGGCATATATATTTTGTGAGCCCTCTAGCCTCCAGAAAAGTACATCTTGTGATTCTCCTGATCACCAGGCATACATTTTGTGACACCAACTGCTGCCATGCCTATATATTTTGCAGCATCCCTCCATCCCTGTGCACACACACGTACATAAACACACACACACACACACCACAAACCCTTATATACCTGTATACACACATACACAGTAGTCATATTGTAGTAAAGATACACACAAAATATTAGCAGAAGTATAGTTTGTTCTTCTGCAACAGATCCTGATATGCTTATCTCTCTCTGTTTGCCCACTCTACCTGACACCAAGGCCTTGTAAAAACTAGAGAGGAAGATGACCTGATAGGTCTTCCAGCCAATTCCCTGCCAAAGCAAATCAAGACATACTAATGAAAACTCTGGTCTGTTGCATTTTTTTGGCTGATTGTATTAACTGGTTGAGAGGCAATGTGGTACAGTAGATAGGACCCTAGAGAGAATTTTATTCCACGACTGGTTGTGTGACCCTGGGGAAGTCACTTCACCTCTTTGTGCCTCTATTTCACCTCCCATCCTATATCTGTGTTATCTAAAAGATTAAAAACTCTATGGAACAGGGATTGTCTCTTACTCTACACAGCACCTTGGATTCCTGAAGTGCTGCCATAATACAAATAATAATGATTATGATTTTACTGTCAGGACTATATTAATATGCTACTTTACACCCCTGAATAGATCTATAGTCATTTCTAGCAAAGAGCTCAGCTCAGTGCTTCCTGTTATAAATCATATGCTAATTCTACCTGTAATCTAAACAGCTTTTACTTTTCTTTTTTCCAGATTGCATAGAACATAAACTTTGTTTTGATGCCATGTTAGTGTTCTGCTTGAGGGGCTTTATCCATAAGCATTGCTGCAAATGCAGGATATCAATAACATATCTTAAGGCCAAAAACGTAGAGTTTGAGTAAACTGCTTATATTACAGGATCACATATACAGAACTGTAATTATTGCTGGAAATGTGATTGTAGCTGCTCTTTTGACACACATATAACTTTCAGAAATCAACTGCCCTTTGGGCTGAAATTTCCAATATCCATAATCACACTAAACTTGAGTATTTTTTTTTAAACATTTGGTCAAATTGGAAATTGGCCATTTATTCAGAAGTTGGATCAAATTTTGTATTTTTCAGTAATAAGAAAAAAAAATTGGATTTTGATTTATGTGCTTGGAAACACTCGAGAATAGTGGGCTTGATTCTGCAGTCTGCTAGGTCCTGATCCTCCAAGCAACTGAACATCTTCTGGGAGGTGTTTAGGAGCCTAATCTCTCTGTGAAGTCACTGGGAGTCAAAGGCACATAGTACCACCTCAATGGTACTCAGGAATCAGCTTTTGAGACTGGTGTAAATTGGGAGTACTTCTGGGGACCTGACTGGACTTCTCTGCTGTAACTGAGCATAATTCACCCAATGGAGTTAGACCAGGGATGAACTTGGCCAATTTTGTGTTCAGCTGATGACGTGATGGGCATCAGAAAAATGACTAAGGGTTAAGTTCACCCCTGTGCAGGAGGCCAGCATGAGGTTTGGGTAACTCTTCTACTCTTGTTATCATTGGTGGAGCTGCACCAGAAAGAGTATTATGATGAGAGCATTTTAAATTAATGGTAGTGTAGACAAGGCCACAGGCACACCAGCAATGGAAGGATCTCTTGAAATGAGACCCTTCATGCAGAAGTGGGGAGGAGACAGTGGGGGGAAGCAACAAATAGGTCCTTGGTGTAATGCTGGGAGGATGAAATGTCATCCCAGATCACACAGACACTTAAGACCACTGGAAAGGATGCTTTTTACCATCCCAACCCCAAGTGGCAGCCCTGGTTCCTAACCAATCAAGTTTTCCCCATTCCTCTCAGGCATGGAGTGAAATGACATAAGGAAGGTGGTAGTAAGCCATCCCTAGTAGAATTGTTCATCTTAAGGAACCAACACCACACAGCCTGTCAGATCTCTTTAAAGAGCCAAGGAAGACTGGCTGAGGAAGCGAGCGCATGTATGTTGTCCACAATTACTTCTGACAGAGATCCATCAATCCAGGATCATCATCTTGCTTGGGGCAAGTAACAAAGCTTGGAGATACAGAGCTTGTGTGAGCGTGTAACTTACTGCACATCTGGCTCACACAGCTGGATCACTTTGAGTGTCTGGCACAACACTAGCAACCACACACTCCCTTCACATGCCTGAGACGCTCTCATACGTATCCTTATTCAGATCACACTGACAAACCCTCACGCATGGCAGTTACAAATACCACCTCAATGATACACACATTCTACTCCGCTGCAAATGCAGTTTTAATACAAAGCATCTCGATAAACTCCAGTGCTGCACGGTTAAGTGAGAAATAGAAATCCAATGACCGGGGTGGTCAAGTGAGCTTAAATAGCTTGGTTACTGCCATATGTTCTGAGCACATCCAACAAACACTGTCCCCTGCTGCTCATCGAAAGTGGTGAGCGGTGGAATAAACCTGCATTAAAAAATTGCAGCATAGAAGTAGGGTGGGGAGTCCTGCTGAAAAGGGTTAATGAAATGTACGAATCCCCACAGAGTGGAAGGAGGGAAGAGGACTCTGGAGTCAGATGCAGCAATCATTGTTAGGTGTTTTCCATGTTGCGTCTAAACCCTTCCATCATGAACGCGAGGCGGATGAATTACTCTGCAAATCCTATTACTCCATGTGGATAAACCTTACATGCAAGTTAACGAGTCTGGAGAGCCAGGGAATGAAATCTGCTGAAAGGATAGTCCAGGATCAAAACAACCCAACACACAAGCAATGAGAGAAGGAAGGAACAAACACACACATACTCCCCCCTTATTTCCTAACATCTTCCCTACGCACATACTCCTCCATCACTAAAGGGAGAAATGCGGGGCACAGCAGATCATGTAGCAGGACACTTAGTGACATCTAGTAGGATTTATTTCAGAGGAAGAGCAAGAAACTTTGCTGCTGCAGTTAGCTTTGCTAGGGAATTGCTCCCTAGATGCTCCAGGGTTTGTGCACTATCAGCTACTCACAAAGCTTACAGACTTATTTTAGATTGTGTCCAGTACTTTTACTGCCATAATATAAAGTGCGTGCATACGCACACCCACACCCACACCCTTACTTTGTCCAGTAGGGGAAGTTACAGTAGGTAAGTTGGGTAAAAGTAGGATTTGAAAAGGAGCTTGTGGGAGATAGTTTATTTTATTTTAGTTATGTGGGACATTGGTTTGTTCAAAGCCCAGATAGCCTGGGAAAGACCCTTACAAAGCCTCCATAGGGATCAGTTAATCTTAGCTCTGCACAATACTAGAGAATCATCCTTCCCATGCAACAATACCCCCATGAGAACCATTAGTGCATGTATATACAGTATAGACCCATTTCCTTGGCTATGAAAGGCAGTCAATACAGTGACCAGAGACATAACTCAGACGGATCTCAGAGTTGGAACCCTCTTTATTTCGCCAGCCCTTAAAATGAGAAACCCCAATGGATTAAACAAATAAGAGTCATACCTTCCAAAAGGAGGATCTCATATCAGATTTCTGGAAACAAAGTGGATAAAGTTTTGCATAGGAGCAAAATGGAGTATCAAGAGAGCAGTTGAACATCTGGCAAGCTCAGCTGGACCCCTTTCAATTTATCCATTGATACTGCGGGTCCAGCAAAACACACACGTGCATGAGCGCTGTCTAGCATGAGCACATTTTCCTTTTCCCAATAAAATCCTTCTTCTCTGGGGGGGGAGGGGGTCAGAAGCTTTTGGGTGACATTAAGGTACAGAAATACACATGCACACAGCCCCAACGCTAACAGCAATCACTACTGCAGTTCAGGGGGTAAAACAACACACACACAAAAAAGTTGGCAAAATGCCCTACCTGAGGATGGCCGTATCCCCCTGCCTCACGGTGATGTTATCGGTGCCTCGGGTAAAATCCAAGCTGCGGACTGGCAGCCCTGTAGGGAGAAGGCAAAGCAATCTCAGTAGGACCAACGGTAATTGTTTCCGATCAGGCTGAGCCCTTCCTCCCATGGTTGGGCTGGTTGAGTTTCAGTGTATGTACTCGTCTCTCTCTGCACGTGTATATGGCTAGATAGAGAGCTAGAGAGCTGTATGTGAAAACACAGTAAAAATAATGTACAACTCTGTCTCTGCTGGAGAACCCCAGGAAGAGGTGATTTTGCAGTCTCTTAGCTGCCACTTTCTCTCGGTCTTTTCAGTCTTGTGCTGACTTAGCTAAAATAATTTTTTCCAAAAAAAGTCTGACCAAAAGTCTCCAACAAAAAAGAAGGGGATGGGGTGCTTGGGGAAGAGATCAAAACAAAGCAAGAGGAAAAAAAAGCAGACGTAAAAAAATAATTAAACCTGTCTGGAGTGATGGTTAAAAAACGAAAATGAAAAAGAAGAGTCCTGTGTGCTTCCCCTCCGCGTGTGGATGCTCCTGCGAGTGGCTGTGCAGTCTCTGAGCGCTGAGCTCCCTTCCTAACCCACTTTCCCAGGCGGAGTGAGGCAAGGAGGGGAGGGAGGGAGCTTTACTCGTGAAACAGAAGCTCAGCACTACAGCAGGAGCACGCGGGGAAGGGGGGGGGAGGGGAGCCCTGAGCAGCAGCATCTCCTCACCCGCCACTTCCCCCCCTCCCACCCCAGCACACACCCCCTATCCCCTGCCTCTCCACACAACTGCCCCCTTCAGCAGAAGCCAGCCCTGATCAAAGCCTGATGCTCCTTTAGGTTGTCACGACAACAGCTTCATCTGAGGCCTGGCCGATTCCTTCAGACGAGGGACTTGGGTGTTTAGAAAGAGACCTAAGTTAGGGAAGTATGGGACTGGGCAGGAGGGGGGATAAAGGGGGCTGGAGAAAAGGGGGATGAGAATGGAAAAAAGTGAAGAAGAGGAGATTGGAAAGGAAAGATGAGCGAGAGGGTGGAGGGCATTGGAAAAAGGAGGATGGGGGAGGAGGCTGGAGAAGCATGGATAAAGAGAAAGAAGGCAGTAAGGATGGGAAGGGGGGATGAGAAAGGGAGCAGTGGGAAAGGGGGGGATAAGGGGAAGAAAGGAGTCTGGAACACAGGGATGAGAGAGGAAGAGGGCAGGGAGTCTGGAAAAGGGGAAGGAGAACAGGGAGCTGAAAAAGGAAGACAGAATGAGAGAGAGATGCTGGAAAGGGGGCAGGGAGGAAAGGAAGGAAGGGAGAAAGATACAGGGAATATTAAAAAGAAGGCTAGAAAGGGGGAGAAAGAACTTGGCAGTGTGGCCTGAAATCAGAAGCTAGTTGATTTAAAGGAACATTCTTGGCAACTGACTTTTCAGGCTAAATCTTGCTTTTTCCCCTCTTTCTCTTTCCCACACCAGATAAACAGTCCCCCCGCCCCCGGCCTTTGAGGGATGAACTGGAGACAATGCTTGTATTGAGTTGCCGGCAATGTGAATACTCAGTCTGTCCTCCCCGAATGTCAGCACTGGCAGCTGGGCCCTGATCCCTGCAGCAGCTTTGCCAACCCGAGGAACACTCCCTTAGCTCACATACTATCACCATCACAAGAGACAGGAGATTAAATTAATGGAGAGGAATAGCCGTATGTTTTACTGCTGATGCCTGCCTTCCTCCCTGCACAGAGGAGGGATGGAAAGAACTGCTCCTAGGGATGGCTGGCCAGTTCCGTTGCACATGTAACCCGCTCAGTGGCTAATGCACTGAGGTTGGGGGGGCAGCGGCAATGAAGGGTGAAATTGAAGGGGTGATAAGAGGAAAGCAGGTAACCAAAGGGTCTGAAGAGCAGCCTGGCTGTCAGTTGCTGCCCCATTCAGTCCCATTGCCAGGGGAGGAGCAGTAATCGGTGCCCTGTATGTTTTCTGTTCCCAAGAGTCAGACTTCTGGATACTTACGGAGGACAAGGGGGACCCAAGGCCTAACTTTCCTGGCACTAGGGAATAAGGGCCTAGGCCCCTGACAGCGGATACAGCTTTGGCGGCAGCAGCAGCAGCGACTAGCTCTTTGTAGTTAAGCAAGGAGATGAGAGAGACTGAGAATTCGTCTGGGAGAACTTAAGGGAAATGGGACCAACAAGGGGAAGCTACAAGAAACCAAAGGGTTAAGCCAATACATTGAGAACTAATGCTTTCAAGCTGCTGCAGCAAGGGGCTGGCTCTACTAGGGCACTGCTGAGAGAAGGCCTAGACCACTGGACTCTCATCAAATCTTACCCTAGTCCGGCAAAAGACCCTGATGGTGCTGAAAAAGAACTGTCCAGAAAGCTTCAATTCAGAGGCTGCTACCCCCAAGGCACTTCTGTGAGGAAGCTCACACTGCTGGTGTCTCAGCTGCCATGGGCAGAGCACTGCCGCAAGGAAGCTTACCCAGCCGGCATTGACCTGGGCATGGTTGTGAGGATGCTTACTGTTGTGGTGAGAGCAGGCACAGTAATGAAGTTGACTATAGTGGAATTGATTGCTTCGCGCCAAGAAGCCAGGAGTGTGATATACCCCCCCCTTTTTTTTTTAAACAGGGTCTCCCATATGCATTTCATTTACATTTAATAAGCGCTATTGTATGTCAATTAAATGCCAGTGGAGTAAGGAAAACATATTTGCTGAAGATTAACAATTATGCAAAGTGAGGAGCATCTGCCACACAATGCTAACGCTCACTAAATATTTTCTTTTCTCAGTGTATTTACCTAGACAAAAATATCTATTCCATTAAATCTAAATTTAATGCCTAGTTAAATATATTTAGGGTGCACTTCATGGAGTGTGGCATCAATATGGTTTATAGAGAGAATGATGGAGGGGGCATCAGTAAGAGCAAAGGAAATAAATCATTCTCAGGGCTCACGTGACATCCCAAATCCCCATAGATTAAAAATTGAGAGGAGAGGGGGCCCCCCCATCATGGACAGAGAAAGAACCAAGACCATCCAAAGGTTCTGGTCACCTCAGGGACTCTGAGAGCGGAAGTCAAATCCCCTTGCAACCCCCAACCTCTCCCCGGAGACGGAACTGCATGGGCAATAATGGAGGAGGACTGCAGGGAGAGACCAGTTCCCCCGAAATGAAACTGCAAGAGAAAGAATGACTGGGAACTCTCATTTTCCCATGTATTTATATAGTGCCTACCTCAACTGTCCCAGTCCTGATTGGGGCCTCTGGGCAATACCATCATGTAACTATTTAATAATCATCATAATAAACTGCAAGATGGGGAAGAAATTCACTCCAGGGTCTCAAACTCTGAAACATGTAATCCCTCAAGGCTGGTCAGTTTTATTCATTATTATAGGTAAATGGATGCAAGAGAGAGGGACAGAAACAACCAAACAACCTGGAACCATACATAAAAAATCTCAGAGAGAGCCTCATGATTAAAATATATCACAGTCATTTTGTTTTCCCCAATAGAAATACTCTCTGGACCCATCTCCCCCTGCTGGAAGCAGATAAAGAAACAATACAAAATCTTGAGGGAAATTTCATACAATCAGTGCACAGACACCACAAATCTGCCTTAGCATCTTTTAAAACTATTTCCTAGCACTTATGAAAGGTGCAGGATTCACAGTCCCAGACTCCAAAATTTTGTCAGCTTACAGTACAGGTATGGCACAGGCAGGGCAGGGCCGCTTCTCTCACACTATTCCTGCCAATGCCCTCAACAGTGATCCGGCAGGACCGTTGCTTGGGCCTGGTCAACACTACAAAGTTAGGTCAACATAAGCCTCCTGGCACCAACCTAGTTGTGTGTGTATCCACACTTAAATTTGCCTCCCACCGGTGTAAGCGCCCCATTACAGCGATGCAGTAACACCACCTCCTTGAGCGATGTAGAGCCATGGTCAATGTACTGAAGTCAATGGAGCGTGAGTGTAGACACTGCATTACTTATGTCAAATCCAGCAGTCCTCCAATAGCTGTCCCACAATGCCCCACATTGACTGCTGTGGTCACAACTGTGAACTTCATTGCCCAGGAGTCATGTAGATCAGAAAGCCCCTATACCTTTTAAAGCCCCAGGAATTTCTGAAATGCCTTTTCCAGATTGTCCAGCTTGGCGAGCACACCTAGCAGCTCTCCACTGATGCATACAAATGCCCAAATGACCATGCCAAAACACACTCCAATTGTGCTGTGGCCAGGAGTAGAAAGGAGATATTGCATCTCCTTGGTCTGTGGGGAGAGGAGGCTGAGCAAGCAGAGTTACATATCAGTCATTGAAATGTGGACACCTATGAGTAGATTGCCTGGGGGATAGAGGAGAAGGGGTACAACAGAGCCCAGCAGCAGCATGTGAAAGCAAAGGAACTGCAGCAGGCATATCAGAAGACTGGGGAGGCAAACAGTCAATCTGGGTGCTAAGCTGCACAACTGCCACTTTTACAAAGAGCTGCTTACTTGGCAGAAACCCCACCATCATCCTGCAAAACACTGTGGATACTTCTGAGGAGCCCGAGTCACAGGCCTGGCACAAACAGCAAGAGTGAGGAGAATGTGGAGGATGACAAGGAGGAAAATGATGAGAAGGAAGATGGGAGACATGTGACCGGGGGGCGGGGGGGGGGTCCAGCTATGCTGCAAGCCAGGACCTGTTTGAGATACCACCACAGTCCAGTCAGTCAAGCATAGGTGAGCCTGATTCAGGGAAAGGATCCTTGTGTAAGTGTGTACATTTATTTCCCATTACAATGGGACATGGCTTTCGACTTTTCATTGATTTATTTGTGCTAGAAGGGGTAGCAGTACAATAAAACAGAGGTAGAGTTGTTATCTGCTTTTCATTGCCTTGTCATGGGGTAGGGTGTGTGTGGCATGCAGAGCAGTTTGTTTATGTACACAGGCACGTCCTTTGAATTCTCCTGAAAAATCTGGATGAAACTTCCATGGAGGTACTGTGCAGTCCTCTCCCAAAGGTTTCTAGGGATGGCAGCCTTATTTCTTCCTCTGCGGTAGGACACTTTCCCATGCCACTCAGCAATAACTTTGGCAGGCACTATTTCAGTACGCAGGCTAGCAGCATACAGGCCCAAGCAGCTTTGGGACGCTAGCAGCAGCTGTGCTCTCTGTGCCTTTGTTATCCTCAGGAGTGAGATAACAGCTAAAATCACCACTGGCTGTGGAAAACGGTGCCAGTATTCAGTGCTGTCGGCCTCTACTCATAGTTTCATGCAACTCAGCAATTCTCTCCTCATTTCCCTCACACCTGGTGGGCCACATTCACCATGGCTGGCGCTGTGAGTGGCACCCTGCACAAGCACGCCAAAGCAGAAGTGTCAATGAGCGTGTCTTAATGCTTTCAGGGAGCAAGGGAAGGGAGTGAACCTTAACTGTCACTCTCCATTGTGACTATACTGACTCTGGTGCATGTTTAATCTGCAGCTGCTGCCATTGCGGCCTTCAGGTGTACCTCCTCCACACCTATGCAATTCCTGAGCCAGATAAACAGGAGAAAGATGACGACTCAGGCTGACATATTGAGAGAGATCTTGCAAGCCAGCACTGCATCAGACTGTGAGCAAAGGGCCTGGAGGATGAACATTGCAGACGGCCTGGAGAAGGAAAGAGCGAATAGGAGAAAGGCCCAGGAATCCCAGCAGAAAAAGGAGAGGGAGGTGCACCGGGACATAATGGGGCTTCTTTGGCAGCAAACAGCAGACTGATGCTACAGACTCTTGTGAGCCGACAGGTTCAACAATCCAGGTTCATCTCCTTTTACAGTCCACAGAGAACTCCAGTCTAGGGCCTCCCTACATCACCCCCTTAACATTCTATGTGAGGGTATCATGGGGTGCATCCTTACCCCTATTATTCCACCCCACAGGGCATTAAGGACAATAAGAGCATCACATGCAGCAACCCTGGCTTTCACAGGTCAGTGTATGTGTAGGTAAAATTGACATGCATGTTCTTTCCCCTAGTTAAGTTCTGTTCCATTAATTTATTAAGTTTTTAATGAATTTGCTTTTAAATTGCACAGATTTTTTTTTGCACTGGTTTTGTTACTGAATAAAATTCTATTATTTTGAAAATAATTCATCTTTATTAGTTCATAACATATGCTGCAGAGTGCCTACCAGTTCTGAAAGCACCCACCTACTTATTGCTGTACAGCGTGAGAACTCAGAGGATCAGTGACAAAATGAAATAACCATAAAATGTACAGCATGCTCTGAAAAATTAAAGGTGTATTGACAGTGTTACATTAATAAAATGTGCACCGACCACCACACAATTCCTAACAGGCCCCAGAATAGCAGGGCCAAGGAGAGCACAGTCCACCACAATACATGACTGTGGCTCGCTGTTAAAGTGCTCTTTCAAAGTCTCCCTGAGCTGTATAGCTTTGCTTTGAGCTCTAATAGCCCTTGTGTTTAGATATTCAAACTCAGTAGATAGCCCCTCCAGCTCAGCAGCAAATTTTCCCTCTTTGCTTCACAGATATTATGCAGGATACAGCAGCCAGCTATAACCATTAGGATGTTTTTTTCCACAGACATCCAACCTTGTAAGTAAACAGTGCCAGCAACCCTCTAATCTAACAAAAGCACGTTCAACTGTCATCCTGCACCTGCTGAGCTGGTAGCTGTGTCATTCCTAGGTGCCATCCAGATGACCAGTGTACGGCTTTATGAGCTATGTGGCAATGTGTAGGCTGGGTCACCCATGATCACTACTGGCATTTCAACATCATCTATGGTAATATGCCAGTCGGGAAAGAAAGTGCCTGTTTGTAGCTTTGTGAACAATTCAGTGTTCTTAAAGATGCAACCGACATGCACCTTCCCCGATCAGCCATCAGTGATGTCAGTGAAATATCCCCGGTGATCCACCGACACTTGCATTACCATAGAAAAGTAGCCCTTTCTGTTGACGTACTCTGTGGCAAGGTGATCTGGTGCCAAAATTAGGGAGATGTGTGCTGTCTATTGCTCCATCACAGTTCAGGAACCCCATTGCTGCAAATCTATCCACTATGCCTTGCACATTGCTGAAGGTCACAGTCCTGCATAGAAGGAAACAAATAATGGCCCTGCATGCTTGCAGGACAATGGCTCCCACAGTGGATTTTCCAACTCCAAAATGATTTCCCACAGACCAGTAGCAATCCGGCACTGCACGGTTCCACAGTGCAATCACCACGCACTTCCTCGCTGTCAGTGCAGCTCCAAATTTGATGTCCCTGTGCTGAAGGGATGGGGCGAACTCAGTGCACAGATCCACGAATGTGCCCTTGCAGTTTCAAAAGTTTTACAGCCACTATTCATCATCCCACACCTGTGTTAGGATGGGATCCCGACAGTCAGTGCTCCTTTCTTGAGCCCAGAAGTGGCACTCCACACCTACAGCTGCTCTGTGAATATCACCAACAATCTTGAGTTGGTTATTCCTGTGTCCCACAGCAATTTGTCCTCCAAGAAATCATCACACCCTCCAGTGCCGTGGTTCTTCCTGGACCTCTGCAAATACTGGAGGAATCTGATCCTGTGTTTGCCATGCTCATGACAATGGTGCAAAGCTGTGCAGACTCCATGCTTCTGTCAGAGACGGTGGACAGTGAGAGGACTGCGTGGGTTCATGGGATTTTTTAAAAAGGCGCAAAAATTATGGAATATAGATGACATTATGGGATGGAGATGCTTGCATGCTGGGAAGTTGACCCCTTCCTTTCAGTCACCCCTAGATAACATATTTCTGCCCCACCATGCGTTGCCAAAATTTCCCAAAAGACACCACACTGGATTGAGGCTCATTACACACTGGGAAACCTTCCCATGGTGCACCACACTCTGCATTGATACAAGCAGTCCTTGTGCGTACAGGCAGTACTGACGCAAGGAGCCAACTATGCAAGTGCATAAGTGATATATTTACTGTGGCAGCTTTATTCTGACATAACTTGTGTTGACCAAAGTTTGTAGTGTAGACATGGCCTTACAGTGATAAAGTACTATGCTGACGGGCACTAAAGAATTATCTGAGATAGAGCATGATAGGATTTGGCAAGAAGAGTGAAAGAGAGAAAGAAACAGACAAGTTCAGTCTCCATAGCTATTCAGAGACTGATCCTTTGAAATGCTGGAGTGCTCTCAGCTTTCACTGTAATCAATGAAAGTTGAAGGCATTCAGCAATTAACATGCAAGGGTGGGTGTTTTGCCTTTGGTCTGTCTGTTGACATTGCTAACAAGACAACTAACTAGGGCCAGTTGTGATGGTAGTTTGTATGATGTGGACAACTGCCCTCTAGGAACTGAAGGGAGACCCAACGGCTCACTCCACATGTTCTCCCAAAAATCCAAGAAATGATCACTTGTAAAATGTGATTTTCAGTCATTGTTGAGCGAGGTCACACATTAAAGGGGTGTTGTAAAGGGGACAGGGATCAGTTGTTCTCCCTGTCCACTGAAGGTAGGACAAAAGGTAATGGGCATAGTTTATAGCAAGGGAGATTTATGTTAAATATTAGAAAGACTTTCTAACTATAAGGATAGTTAAGTTTGGAACTGGCTTCCCAGGAAGGCTGTGGAACCCCTATCACTGGAGGTTTTTAAGAACAGGTTAGACAGCCACCTGTCAGGTATGGTCTAGGTTTTGGGGCAGAACCAGAACAAAGACTGTACTTGATGACCTCTCAAGGTCCCTTCCAGCCCTACATTTCTATGATTCTATGATGTCCAAGCATCCCAGGATCTTTATTCAGCACACCTGCAATGACCAAAGTGTTTGATGTGTTTATAACTATAAAATGTTTGTTCAAGATGCAGCGGGACATAAAGTAGAATGTGCTCTGTGTTCACAAGGAAGAAGCAGTCCACTGGAATGCATGTTCAGTGGGACGACCAGAGTTTGGAGTGAAGAGAAAAGTCAAATGAATGTAGAATCAAAGCTGTTCTATTCCCCAAAGCAAGTGTTCATGAGACTTGCTCAGAGTTCCATGATACTCATTCAAAGCACTAAGTTACTGGAACTGTACTGTGAGACATGTGCACGTGTCAGCAGCTGAGTCAGCAGCTGGCAGTAATGACACCAGCACATCTTTTGAGTAAGAAAGTATACTTCTAATGACTATTTGACAACCCTAAAAAATGTCACACACACAGATACCCCACTTTTTTAATCTGAAAATATGGTCATCTTAGGCCTAAGTCATGCATAGGGCCACACTTTGCAATGCCCCAGGCTGAGATTCTTCTTAAGCGAAGTAAGCCCTTAAACCAGGCAAAAGAGCTTAAACACCTAACAACATTCATTGACAGGTCACGATTCTGGAATCACACAGACACGTGCAATACCTCTTTCTAAACTTGGGCATTCAGCCATAACGGAATATTCTACTGTGAAACAGCTACTGCCAACTTTCAGTCATTTGTAACTTTCTTAATATGCAGCCCATGTTTCCCAACTGATCATGGTTGTACTCGTCAGTGTGGATGATTTGCAAGCCACGTGCCACGTTCTCAACTGGCTTAAACGGAGGTGGTGGTACTACTGAGGTCAATGGAGATTTATAACAGCCGAGGACCTGGCCCTAGGTTCCAAACTGCAGCTGTCCTTGAGCTGTGTGTGTGTGTGTGTGTGTGGAGAAATGTCTCGATCATTTTTTGAAAAGGGGAAAATAAAAGTTCAAATGGATGAAGCGATTTTGTTCGGATTTCTCAGAAAATTTCACCTTTGGCTGAAGACCAAATCTGGGGAGGGGGCGGAGAGAGGGGAGGCAAAGAAAGGCAGCCCCAAAAGATATTTTTTTCAGAAAGTTAGGAGTTTGTGGAATTATGGGATTAGGGCTGAAAGTGATTTGACATATTAATTATTTGGTCACTACCAGCACTGCTCCTTGCAGGACCACAAAGCCTACAAGTCCCTCCCATTTCAGAAGAGCTAGAAACCTAAAAGGAAAAAATCTCAATTTGCAATGAAAACAATAGTAAGCATCCAGCTTTGAAAATGTAACAGAGGTGTTGAAAGTGTGCCACTGATTTTTCTTAAAGATCTCCTATTATTTACAATTCTCTGAAAGCCACCCAGGGCTAGCCTTTAGGGCCTGTTACAAAGGTCCTAGGCCCTTTGATTTTTCAGAAGTCCTCAAATTACTTCCCAACAGGAGGAGGCAGCGCGGCTCAGCCTACCACTGATGGAACTACGGATGCCATAAGTTCCATTGCAGCTGGCTGCCAGAGGCTGAGCCAGCACAACTCTGCCACAAGGAGGGGCAGTTAATACCCTGAAAGTGAGGACGGCATATGAACTAAATAAGGGCCTAATCCCTGATCTGACACTTCTTATGTGGACTTGGACAGGTTATAGAGGCCAACATTTCCAAACTTGGGTGCCTGAAGTTAGGCACGTAAATCCAGAGTGACCGAGTGACCACAGTTCCCATTGACACTAATGGAGCTGTGAATGCTCAGCATCTCTGAACATCAGACTACTTTTATTTAGAGGTGAAATCCTGACTCTATGGCGGTCGATAGTAAACCTATGGATTTCAGGGGGGGGTAAGGATTTCACCCTCATGCTCAACTAACTAACTGCCTAACTTTATACGTGCAGGTATGAAAGTGATTGCCTTGTCCTCTCTGTACTTCCACTTGCACAGCCGTAAAAATGGACACACTTACTTACATCAAATGTGTTTTGAGGAAATGAAGTATTTCATGTTTGTATAGTGCTCCATAAGGCCTTGTCTATATGGAGAGTTCGAGCAGACGTTGGTGTAAATCTACAGCACCGTAGCTTGACGCACACTAGCTGGAGTGTGCACCCTGTTTCTGAGTACCAAACGCCTTGATCTACTGCGGTTTCAAGCTGAAGATTTACACCCCAGTTTGTCGCATGATAACTCTCCATATAGACATACCCTAAACCCCCAAATTTACCCGCTGCACACAAAATCCTCCCAGCTCTCACTCCAAGACCCATCTGATTTGGACCAATGCGCTCTACAAAATATTTCATTATATCTTGGCAAATGTGCACAGACACCAGCACAAACAGGCACCACTTCTGCAGAAAGAGGCTGGTGAGACAGTGCCTAAACACCCCTCCCCCACAACACATGCACATGGAAAGATGATCTAGTGGTTAGAGTGCAAACTGGAGACCAGGGTTCAATTCCCTGCTGTGCCCCAAACTTCCCGTGGGATCTCAGGATAGTCATGTAGCCCCTCTGTGAATCAGTTCTCCATCTGTAAAATGGGGATAATAGCACAAACCTACCCATTCTGTTGTGAGGGTAAATACATCACAGATTGTGGAGGTGCACAGACAATATGGCAAGGTGGGGGGGCATATAAGACACATTAGTTCCGTTGGTGGTTTGTAAAAGAATACTCTCCTTTGCACTCCACAAGGCCTTAGGTGGCTTGCCATGTATACTGTTTAGAGCTATACAAACATTTTCCAATGGAACACTTTCTCTGGAGAATGCTGATTTGATGGAATTGAAGCAATCTGTGGGAATGTATTCATTCCATCAAACATTTTGACAGAAACCATGCAGGCTCTCCGACTCCCTGGGTAACTGCTTCCCAGGGCTGCCCTAGTCCCCACCCAGCAACCAGACTGGGAAGTTTTGGGGCATGGGGAG
The DNA here is from genome assembly GCF_965140235.1 of Caretta caretta. Taxonomy (NCBI): domain Eukaryota; kingdom Metazoa; phylum Chordata; order Testudines; family Cheloniidae; genus Caretta; species Caretta caretta. The sequence goes on from NC_134206.1 coordinate 203,609,874, forward strand.
GCAGTGGTCCAGGGAGGGAGGCAGGCAGCCGGGAGCAGCCAAAAAAATTCCATTTCAATTTGACTGAAATTGAATTTTTCAGAACGTTTCTTCCAGTAAAAAAATTTCAAGTTTTTTTACTTTTCATCCTGATTTGGGATGAATTCCCCCATCCCTCTAAGATCTAAATTTTTCACTGGGGAAATGCCATCATTTAGCTCGCTCTGATAGTGGTGGGATCATAGTGGACAGGAATCCTTTACAGTGAAGAGGTTGCAAAAATCCCTTGCTTTGCAGCCCTCCCATAATTGCGACACCTAGCTCTGACGAGGAGCACTCAACGAAATACTAATGGACAATTGTAATCATTCTAACACTGGTGCTTACTAATGGAGCTTCAAAGCCTCGCTGAAATGACAGGCTACACATTGAGCACTGCTAGAAAATGTATTTGATTGTGAAGAATAGACTGCAGCTGTCTGTTGTTCTGCACATTTTCTTGTCCATTGTGGGGGTTCCCATATAGCTTTATGAAACTTAAAGTGAGATCTTCGAGGAGTCAGGAAAGACTCTCAGGATTTGTGATGCTATCAGAAGAACATGAACGTTCAGAAAGCCTGAAGGACAACAGGGTAACAGATAGATTTGTACACAAAAATGTTGGAAAGGTCCCTCTGAAACTGTGGCCTGCCTGAATTTGAATCCTGCAAGTGCTCTACAATAGTTTCACAGTTTGGGCCAGTATTTATGTTGAAAATAAAGAGAATTTACTTACGAACAGATGTTCAAGGTGAAAAACCAGGACACCTGTTCTGTGGATGAGGGCTCAGAAAGTGTTGTTTTAGCAGGGTTCAGGGAGGTCAGCGAACCGAAAGGTTTGGCAGCTGGAGACTGAGGCAAGGACAGGAGTAACAGCTGCCCAGTCCTTCTTCTTGTATTTTGTATGCTTTTGTCTTCCTTTTCCTTCCCCACACCTTTCTCCCCTGCTCCTCTCTCCACTCTCCTTCCCCTTGCTTGTTCCTATTTTTGTTGCCTCTCTAGTTCTCACCCTCATCCCTCACCCACAGTCTTTCTTCCACACTTATTCAATCTGTCACACTGATAACTTCACAAGTTTGAAGGCCAGCAGAAACCATTCTGATCACCTCGTCTGACCTCCTGCATAACACAGACCATAGTACCTCACCCAGAGATTCCTGCAACAAGCCCAGCACTTGTGGTTGATCTACAGTATATTTTTTAGAAAAACATCTGGTCTTTATTTTAATACTTCAACATGTGAAGAATCCATGTCCCTAATTGGAATAGTTAATTATCCTCATTATTAAAAATGTGTGCCTAATTTATCTAGTTTCCACTTCCAGCCACTGGACCACCTTATGCCTTTATCTGCTGGATTAAAAGGACCCTCTACTATCAAAAATCTTGTCCTCATGTAGGTTCTTACTCCTTTGAGTCCCACTTTTCTCCTTTTTGTTCCCACCCACAATACCCTGCCATACCCTGGTGCTCACGTGCAGTGCAGTGGAGAGGAGCAGACGTGTGGATGGTCAACCTACAACCCCTAATCTGGGTTGTAGGGATGGTGCAGTTCAATTGCTGCTACGCACCCGCTGCAGCATGGCCCAGTCCCAGGGCGCATCTACGCACAAGCGTTGCTCCAGTTTAACTAAAACTGGTGTTTAAATTGATCTAATTAAACCAAAGTGAACTCATGAGTGGACACTTACATCGGTTTACAACAGGCTTTTATCTATTTAGCTGAAGTAGGTTGAAGTTTTGCCCTGCATCCACACTTGCTACAGTGTTGCTGTCATGATGCCCTCTGGATGCATACCCCACAGTTTTTGGCACAGTCCCCAGAGCAGCGGCTGGTGAGAGATTTCACATAGCCTCCTGAGAGGGCTAGTGGTAGAGGATGCTTTCTGGGAGGTTTCATAAGTTGCAGCGGTAACTTTAGGTGACAAGCATTGGGGGGGGGGGGGGGGGGGAGGGTCCCTGCGGCACATATCTGCTCCCCCAGCCAGCTGTCAATTCGCTCAGCTCAGTAACAGGTGGTTCACACAAAACAGGGCAAAGCACTGCTTCCTGTACAATCAACAGGGACGTTCCTGGTTTTTAGTGCCACATCTCCACACGACACAAGAAAAAGTGGTGTTTGTTTAAAGTGGAATGATCCTGCTGTCTCATTACTAGGTGAGATCCTGGGGGCACAGACAAAAAACAGTGTGAGGTTGAGCAACAGGTTGGAGGCAGCCGCCTTGGAGCTGGCTGTGGAGGGAAGACCGGTGATGTGAGCAACTTCTACAGCTGGATGACAAGAGAATTACAGGGAAAGGCCCCAAATGAAATCATTGATAATGCAACTGAACTGTGGCCAATGGAACCTACTGGTCAATAATTAATTGCCCTTTAATACAGCAATGAACTAGACCTGAGAAATCCCTTTGTGCCAATGGGCTACCCACTAGGTGTCAACATGGTTATCTTTATTTGTAACTGTCTCAGCTATTGCACCCAACCTATTTCCACTCTTTCCTCTCTGCCAACTCTAGCTAAGAATCTTCCTGTACTTACCAGACATGCTTGAGAGTTTAATGCAAACCTGCTAAGGACGACAATCAGTGGAGCTTCGTGCTAGGAGCACCTACAGCGCTCCTGGTACAGAACATGATCTACAAGGGGTTGGTATAACACAACACTCACAGCAACAACATGCAGTGTAGATGAGTCCTGATGCAGAACAGGATGAGAGCTTGGTTTACAATATTCAGTCAGTTTTGTGGGTGCGTTGGGGTGGACTTGGTAGCAAAATGTTTTGCAGGCCTGGCAAAAAGTACTAAGCCAATTCTGCTTAGTACCAAGCAGGGAGTTTCCTAAATACACCAATTCTCTCATCACAGCTTAGCGCTATTGTGGGAGGAGGACAGCCATGGGGAAGAGCCGATAACTTAAAGAGCCTCTCCCCTGTTAGAGTTTCTGACTGTTATATACAGCTTGGGTGAAATCCTGATCTCAGTGAATCAACAGGAGTTTTGCCATTGACTTTAATGGGACCAGGATTTCACCCCTTGTATCTGCCTCTTAACCCTGACTCTCTGTAGGTGTTTTGGTTCTTTGGGGTTTTTTTGGGGGGAGGGGGCGGGGAGGTCGGCTGGCATTTGAGCACAACACAGAAGAAAACAAAGGAAAGAGGGAAAGGAAGAAATTTCCTCAAATTCAAATTCACTTTCTTAACTGATATTCCAACAAGTTTGTTATGAGTTGAGTGGTTATGAAAGTGAGAAGCAAACAGCACTGGCTTCAGTCAGCCATAGTACAAGCAAGTGCAGTGCACATTTCCATTACTCCCAGCTCAGTCATGCTGATAAACGGCTGCTCTCCTAATGAGCTTTTCATTTATTAAAGGCTAAGATGGAAATATATGGTGGGATTTCTTCCCTGACTGAAACCATTTCAAGTCTCCTATAGGATATTATTGTGGAGCTCAACATGAAACAGACCAGTGTTCAAATCAAAATCCCCATCCAGGAGCCTTTCCTCATCATGTCTGCAGCGTACAAAGCAAGAGCCAACTCCACCAGGAAACATCTAGTTCGAGAGGCACCTTTCTGCTCATATTTTTCCAGTAAATATTTAGATAAGTGGAGTGAGGGAATTGCTATTGAAATTGATTTGACTCTTCAGGTGCCTAAATAAACTCTCCCTCCTTCTGTCCTTTCCCCTCTTGCCTCCTTCCCTGATGGAAAATACAACAAGCAGCACGTGGGTCAATCTGTATTCCACAAGAGCACTTAACTAAGGCCTTTCACATTTTAAACAGCCCCTTCTACACTCAGGAAGAACATGGATGCCTGAAACCTTGTCAAGAAAGCCTCTCACTAACGGAATATGCTATAATTACAAACAGACCTCTCTTCCTGTCATGGCTCAGTCAGCAAATAAATCCAGGAGATCGGAAGTCACTCTGGGCAAACTTAGTAGCCAACAACTTCTTCCACAAAGATAACCCCCTCTTGATATTCGCAAATCATCCATTTTTACAAATGTGGCCACTGTTTGAAATCTTTTAATGAATATATAAATAAAAGGTTCATACTTTGCTTGCAAACCATTAGCCACAATTATGGTGTTGAGGTTTCACTAGTTGTACTGAGTCGAATGATAAAGCTTTTGCTCCTTGATCGCATAACTGACACTTCTGTAAGCAGGACCAGAATATCAATACATAGTAAGAATACTTGTGTAAACATGTTTGCACAAGTATTCACATTACTGCATGAAAAGACACATGCACAAGTATTTAGGACGTTGCTGGTACAAATAAACACACACACACACACACAGTGTCAGTACTGCTACCACTAGCAAAGTGAACGCATATACTCACATGATTACTTGGGACAGGCCGGCTTTCCACTAACAATCTCATAGGAAAAAAAAATCAGTCATTCACAAAAAGAAAATAAAGGGGATTTCAAAGGGAGATGAAATGAAATTTCAAGTTTTTGTTACAATGCACATTTGCAAATATATTTTTTGCAGCTGTCACCCAACTTTATAATGAAATAAGGGACCTGGAATGTCCCCTGTTACTCTCACATAGTGCCCGATCTGCTGCTAGGGTGCATGGTACCTGCTAGTGGGCAGGTGTTTATTCTGTGGTGTGAGTAGAGCCCCTGTGCTGGGGTAGATGAGTCTGTTTGATTAGTGGGAAGCCCTGCACTGCATGTACACCATTACACTGTAATCTAAGACGGGGTGAGTGGCAATGTTTGGATGTGGTTCTGGACTCTTCTCAAATTCAGACGTTCCAGTGGGCGTGGAAGGGATTGAATTGAGTACTCTGGTTACAGCTCATCCCAGATGATAAGACTGACAGCTATACAACAGATGGAACTCAACGTAGCAGGCATCCTATGGTGCATATGAGACACAGAGTATGTTACAACTGAGATCTTTAGACTGAGGCAATGGCTTATCCTTACTGGGAAAAAGCCAACACACTTTGACTGCACCTGGTACAAACCCTCCCCACGTCACTTAACAAGGCAGGGGTTGCAGTGCAATGTGCCGGTTTTACAGCCCCTCAAGAAGAGACCAGCTCCCCTCTGTGACCATCGCCCATTTGATACAACGACACTGCATGTCTCTGTAGTGAGATCTGTATTATACGGTATAAACTGGCAAGATGATTCAGCAGAAAAAAAATACAGTTGCAGTCTACAGGGTTCTTTCTTCATGGGATGTTCATAAACAAGATAGCAAAGTAACTAAGCCTAGGCAGACAAGGAAAGAGAAAACTGTCCCAGCTTGGGGCTGAACCCTGCTCTAGCTACCCAATCTCCCCGAAGACATCCTCACCATCATCCTCCCAAAGCAGCTACTTTTATAGCCCTGCTCCTCAGCACTTGTGCCAGGGGAGGGGAAAATAGGATTGGACTTCATCATTTGATCATTGAGGACCAGTCCCTGTACCTTGTCACAGGTGTGTTCAATCCATCACAAAGCATGGATGTCACTGATATTGGTCTGAATGGACACATGGTTCCTTAGTTTCATACCTGAAATCTTTTCTAAGATGAAATTGACAATCATTATCTCTGGGCCCCATAATATCTTTTCATGAACTGCCATGTGTTTGGGCAGATGGGTGGTGTCAAGGTTCCTTCCCCACTCTGAACTCTAGGGTACAGACGTGGGGACCCGCATGAAAGACCCCCTAAGCTTATCTCTACCAGCTTAGGTTAAAAACTTCCCCAAGGTACAAACTTTGCCTTGTTCTTGAACAGTATACTGCCACCACCAAGCGTTTTAAACAAAGAACAGGGAAAGAGACCACTTGGAGACATTCTCCCCCCCAAAACATCCCCCAAGCCCTACACCCCCTTTCCTGGAGAAGGCTTGATAATAATCCTCACCAATTTGTACAGGCGAACACAGACCCAAACCCTTGGATCTTAAGAACAATGAAAAATCAATCAGGTTCTTAAAAGAAGAATTTTAATTAAAGAAAAGGTAAAAGAATCACCTCTGTAAAATTAGGATGGAAAATACTTTACAGGGTATTCAGATTCAAAACACAAAGGATCCTTGCCCTCTGGGCAAAACCTTAAAGTTACAGAAAAATTGAATAAACCTCCCTCTTAATACAGGGAAAATTCACATAAAACAAAAGATAAACTAATCCGCCTTGCCTGGCTTACCTATACTGGTTGCAATACTGGAGACTTGGATTAGGGTGGGTTGGAGAAGAGGGATTTCTATCTGGCCTCTCTCAGTTCCAAGAGAGAACAACCACGTAAACAAAGAGCACAAAGAAAAGCCTTCCCCCCCCAACACACACAAGATTTGAAAGTATTTTGTTCCCTTATTGGTCCTTTGGATCAGGCCAGGTTAGCTGAGCTTCTTAACCCTTTACAGGTAACCCTCTGGTCAGGAGGGATTTTATAGCACTGTATACAGAAAGGTGGTTACCCTTCCCTTTATATTTATGACAGATGGGAAGATGGATGGGTTTAAAAAAATACAGAAAGATAGATCTCTTTAGTGGTTAGAGTTAAATTATGAAGCTAACAAAGCTGTAACAGCAAATCCAATCAGGATTTGCATGCTACACAGCTTCGTCTGATTCCTTTAATCCAACAAGCAAGAACAGCCCATCCTACCAGGGTACAGTTCCTAAAATTAACTGTCTCCACCTCTCTTGACCATTGTTCCACCATGTGACATGATGCCAAATTCTAGAACCTTTCATGGAGATACAGAGAGAGGCTCTGCTGACCCATCCAGCAATCAGCACAGGTGACGCTCATTAGCTCCAACTCAGGAGAGTTTGTACGATTTGAGGGAGGCTAAGGTTTAAGACAGGAGGCCTTTCCAGGAGAATCCTGAACAAAGAGAGAACTCAAGAATAGAGGTAGTCAACATTTTTTTTTAATTTTGAAGTTTCAATGAAAAATGGAAAGAAAAAAAATTAAACATTTTCTCTGTGAACTTCCCCTCCTTGCTGTTTTTGACCATATACAGAGATAGTCAACATTTTTTTCAAATTTAAATAGACATTTTTATCAAGAGTTAGAATTCAGAGATCGACTGGAAACCAAAATGTTTTCTGACCATATCTTCTCAAAATAGAGGAAGCCCAGTCTTAAATTTATATTCTTAAGAAGAAAGGAAAACCCCAGATAGGGACTGAGTTTTGGACATTAACACAGTGTGTATGTTATTCTGAGACTGAGGTAAGGACCTTGTGCATACAGGCCTTGACTAGGCTAGGATCTGGAGAGTGTTAACAAACATGTTAATAGCTTTGGTTTAGATAGGCAGTGTGACTAATACATATTAAACTGGTTGAGTTAAAGCACAGTCGTCCTCCCCCTGTTCAGTTTAAACACATGTTAAATGCACATTGCAACCCAATATAGCTTGTACGAGTTCCCTGAACAAAATAAGCTTTGCCAACAAAAGGACCTTTTTGTTGATATAACTGTGTCCAGACTAGGGCTTTTGCTGGTATACAAATTTCATTTAAAAAAAGAAATCACATCCCTAACTGGCCCTGCTATGCCTGCAAAAGTTTCTAGTGAAGACCTGTCAGTAGGCTGTCATAAATGCTAATACTTTAATGCTACCTGGCAGCCCTTCACAGCATAGGCACAATGGACCCTGCTCTTCTTGCTGCTCCCATGAATACAGCTCACTGATGAGGGAGCAGTATCCTTCCTATTTCACTTTGTCCCCATTAGCGGAGACAAGTCAACTGGTTGCATATGCACCAAGCTCAAAAATTCTAGATTCTCCAAGGGATCATGGGGGAAAAAGATATCAGACACAGAACGTGTCTGCTCTAGAATTCATCTGAAGACCTATGAAACTGTCTCAGGGTGGGGGTTGAGGGAGCAGACTATCCTTGTGTTATTTGTATGTACAGTCCCTTCCACAATAGATATAATAAACAATAATAAATCATGGTCTCAAACCCAACCTTTCAGTTTTATGTTAATTAAATCTATTATTCCTACACAGCATGTTAGGACTGCTTTAGTTTTGACAGATGTTTACCTAAAATGTACTACAAAAAATATAGTTAAGGTTTTGTATTTCAGGTGAGATTTTTTGTTGCTGCTTTTCAGATTTTAAGCCTTCTCTTGTATTTACAATCCAAACACTGCAACTTTGTGCTGGTGCATGAGAAGTAGATAGTAAAACGGGCCAAGCTCTCTTCATTGACCAAATGGAAAATGTGAACAAAGAGTCAGAATACAGAAAAGCAAATAAGGTTTCTAAACTTCTGTGTTTTAATAGTCGAACATTCATAATCTAATTAGCAAGATGGGGGGGGGATTCGTTTTCTAAAAATAGGTTAAAAGTTATAGCAGTGTCTTTTTTTGAGGAAGACCAAACGCTTGGTGACAAATTTTAATGAGTCAGTCTGCATTTCTCAGCATTCATGGTGTCAGGGTACCGACATATAGACGGACACATCTGTGATAGAGGGCGAGATAACAATGTCTAGTTGTGTGAGCATCTCATGTAAGTGCTCTCTCTTCAGAAGCAGAATCCAATTATGAAGCATTCTGCACAGCTTCATCTTATTCACGTTAATCTGACAGGAAGAAACAGCCCACATCAAACAGCTCCAGCTCCCCAGCCGAACTGTCCACCCAGAAAGCCTCTTCTCAGATGTCTATCCCTTCTTCCCTCAAAGGCAGTGGTGGGCAATCTGTGGCCCGTTAGGGTAATCCGCTGGTGGGTCGCAAGACAGTTTGTTTACATTGACTACCCGCAAGCACAGCTGCCTGCAGCTCCCAATGGACGGTCAATGTAAACAAACTGTCTCACGGCCTGCCAGCGGGTTACCCTGATGGGCCACATGCGGCCCACGGGCCACAGGTTGCCCCCCACTGTTCTAAGGCAGAACGAAATGAAAACCTACCAGCTGACTGATAAAGTACAATCCTTACTCAGAACTTACTCGGCTGAAATTCCCAACACAATCATTCTTATTTAACTCCCCAAACATTCAGAAAGTCCAGATTCTGATTCCAGGGTTGTGGCACAAGCCTCTCTAATAATTACTGGTTGTGGTTACTTCTTTATATAGGAATGTACAAGGTGCTGGATGATGGTCGGTCAGTAGCAACCACATAATAAATTCTTGCCTCAAAATGCTTACAAAGTAAACAGAAAATTGTGCAACTGATGAGCAATGGATTAAGTTGTAAGTGACATAGGTTAAGTAGTTTACATCATCTGAAAAGGAGAACAAGTCATATGGAAAGGGCAAAAAGGTGTAGGAGGCAGTGAAGTGGTTGCTTGCTTAGGAGTGGAATAAAACCAGAAACCTACCTTGAAGCAAAGCTTCAGTCATTGTAGCCAGAAATGGTACCATTGCCTTTTGAAACTGCCAGGTCTTTGCATTATAAAACTCTATTTTTAGATGTTTATAAACTCTGCCAAACTTGAACTCTTTCAGCTGAAATTTCCCGTGCTGTGTATGTACCTCTGGCTGAATGTAGTGTTTAATTTGTAATGAAAAAAAAAAATTTAACTTGCATAACTGACGCGGCAAGCCCAGAGGTGCCGGGGCTATGAATTACCAAGCCTAGAGGTGTCGGGGCTCACTCCGAGCTAGCTCTGGCACTGGCTGAATGATATATATTTAAAATTTCAGCCAAAATGGTTCTACTGTTTGAGAACGAGAGTAAGAAAAAATGCGGGTTCATCCCCACACTGGGCCCAGGCCCCATGAGGAGGAAGCTGACAGAGTCAAACGCAGAGGGGACCAAACGCCAGACCTGAGGGGAATGGGAGAAGTACACTGGGGCAAGGAGACTATCTGGCAGGGAACAGAATAGGACTGGAGGCTGGGAATGAGGAGGAAAGGGGGAAGGAAACTGGGACTGGGAGTTGCAGGGCAATTATGAAACTGCCTGGGCCAGAAGACTGGGACCTGTGTGAGGACAACACTAACATTGGATGAGGAGGTCGGGGCAGGAGATTGGGAGCCAGGGGAGAGGGAGGGGGAATGTGGGCATGGGGTAATTGGAGGCAGTGGGAAGACATACATATCAGATGAGGAACTCGAATGGCTGGGCCAAGGAAACTAGGGCTAGGATGACAATGGGAACTGGAAGTATAGGAGGCAGACTGGAAGTGGGAAGGAGAATCCAGAGTGGGAGACCAGGACTGGCTGGACAAGGTGACTGGACCTGGAATGAGAAGCCTGAGGAGTGGAGACTGGGACTGACCAGGCGAGGAGAATGGGACTGGAATGAGGGCCAGTGGAAAGGAAGAGTCAAAATTAGCAAAGGGACAGGTCAGAGGGGAAGTGCAGAAGGAGTCAAGTGTGGAGAAAATGGGCAGAAGAATCTGTGCTTATTAGAGCACGCTCCCCTCCAGAGCCTGGAATGAAATCCAAGATTCCTATGAGTTTCTCTGTTAGTGGCAGAGATCTGTGTGGTAAGGGTGCCAACTGTGCTGATGGACCAGGTGACTGTCTATATGATGCCACATGATGGAATTTGTTTGCTTTTTTTAAAAACCAAGGAAATTACACAAGCAAAAATTACGTTAAAATAATACTATTAAGGTTGCAAAGTTAAGCATTCAAAAGTTAGAAAATTCCACTATTAAGATAGCCTGTGCAGGACTCCTGCCTCATTCAGTGCACAGGAATAGACCAGTTCTGGGGATGAATCAGGACTGTGTAATGAAAGAAACCATTGTCTTCGGGAGCCCTGCCGCATTTGGTGCGGAAGTTGGAAGGTATGTAGTGATGAGGCAAGGGATTGCAGGAAGAGAATGGGCAGTCTCATAGTTAAGGCAGTAGAGTCCTGCCCTGGAGAACTGGATTCTATCCCTGCCTCTGCCACAGAGTCTATGTGATTCTGAGCAAGTCATGTAAACTAAGCTTTTCACAAGTGGTCACTGACTGTATGTTCCTCATTTTCTGGGTGCCTGACTTGACAGCCTGGGGTCTGATTTGTAGAAGGGCTGGGCACTCACAACTGCAAGTGACTTTGATGGGAGCTGCGCTTTGAACATATAAAGTGCTACAGAATGCTAAATATTCTGAAAAGTCAGATTTCTAGGCATCTCAAACTGGGCACCCAAAATTAGTGGATACTGTTGACCTTAATCTTCCCTTACCTCACAGTGGTGCTGTGAAGATAGATTAATTAATGCTTGTGAAGTAAAACTCTAGTGATAATAATACAGTGATGAATACCATATAAAAGCCCATGGGGAAATTAATAATTCTGTCTTCAGAGCAGGGTGTATACAGCATGCAGTAATAAGATATGGGGCCACATACCGAACAATGAGGAGAAAACAACGTATTGAATATACCCTCCCATTGCAGGCGCTCAAAGAGACAGGGACTTATTGAAAAAAATAGGGTGTGATCATGTAATTAAAGACTGTATCATAGTACGTATGCAGAAGAGGGCAGGCAACCTTAATTCTGGCATTTCCTAATTTTGGAGCACTTCTTAATATTTTTAATGTCCGTTCTCTCTGTAAATATAAATAGAGAGAGAAAGTAGATTTGATATAATGTTCTGAGCTGCTCAGAAGATATTGTCCAAGAAGCCACCACCTGCCATTTCAGCAGTGGGAAGAGTGGAAGCACTGGAGAAACAAAGGAGTATAGGATGGAGTGGGGAAGAAAAGGAAGTGTGGAGGCTCGGGGGAGTCCAGGTCGGAATAAGGGGTGTGTTTGTGGGGAGAAAATAAAATGTATCTGTCTGGGAAGTTCTCAAAATGTTGTCAGATCCGGGCCCTGCTTCAACTTAATTTGTCCTTGGCCAGTGTCTATCTCCATGTATTTGAGGTTGAGGCTCTTTAAAGCAACAGCAGCTGGCTGTGCTCCCTCTGCTGCCCTATGTTGGTGTTGCTGCTGGCTGCTGTTGCCTGAGGGCTCCCAAACCCAATCTTTTATATATAAAGATTGGGTTTTATTTTATATATATACATACACACACACACACACACACACACACAAAATGAAGGGGGTGGTTGTGACATTTTAATTCATTGTGAATATCAATTTGCTAATGTGTGAAGTTTGTTCATCATTTGTACATCGTAATACTTAGTTCTTATACCGTATCCTCAGTTCACAGATGAGGACACTGAGGGAGAAGTACATTCCTGATGGGACTTGTTAGGTTAGTGGAAGATCTGAGAACAGAATCCAGGTCTCCCAATCGCAGGTCAGTGCCCTGTCTGCTCAACCGTGCTGCTATCCACACTAGCACTGTACAGACAAGTTAAAAACATGCCTGGAAGTCATTGCCACTGAATTCCAGGGAGTAAGGATTCCACACATAGTCCCTGGCTGATACATACAGATTTTCCTAGATGAGTCAGTTATGTTGTTCTTTAGTGGATATAGGGTTTACTACTATTGCTAACTTTTTCAGGTCAAGCCTGCATCTGTGAAGGTGTAGGAGCTAGGTTCCAGTCCTAGATGTGTGTGTGATTTACAGAGTCACTGTGCCTGTAGGTCTTCAGATCATGGATTTGATACACCAAGCAATTTACAGACAAGAATCAGCTGGGAGAGAGGAAAAAAAAAAACCACACCAACACAACAGGGTCAGCATAAGCCAGGACTGCAACTGCAGACTGAAACCATAGGAAGGCTGAAACAGAGACTGCATATAGATGTCATGCTTGAAATTAAAATGGCTGAAATGACTTGGCAAAGGGATGGGATATACATGCCTGTTGATAGGCATCCTTTCATAGGCTATTCATACTGTTCTACATTTTCATGCATAGATTGAGGACCAGGGCATCTCAAGACCCCTTCACGCATGACAAATGGACAAGGAACAGACTGAAATCTGGCATAAGAGGGTGTAACTCCACTGACTTCCATGCAGCCTATTTCACATCAGGGCTGAAACTGACCCAGTATTTCTAAAAATAGCCTCACAGGTACTCCCATAATTTACCATTGCAAGCATGGTTACTGGCATGTTGAGCAGTGTTTCCATTGTTATATTAGTGCTAGTAGCAAACGAATGAGAGGGGAAGGCTCTCTGGTTGTAGGGTGTCATGAGGCATGGGACCGTATGGATCCAAGAATTGGAAATGGTATGTGTGTGGAAGCTTTCACTTGTAGAGGACGGCTTAGAAAATTCCCTGGGTCAGTAATGCCCTATCATCTCAAGACTACAAACATTGTAAAAAGACAGCATATGAATGAAAGCTGTTAGTGACCTGAAGCTTGTGTAGCTTATTTGGGAATCTGTTTACATTCTAAATTCCAACAAGTGCAGTATCTATATCACCAATGACAGCTGTCAATCATCACTGACTTTCAGTTATCAATTAACAAACAAATCCTTATGTACAGAACAATGTCATGCCCTAAACTGAATAATCTACATTCCTGTCTCAAAACATAAGTATAGCATACATGCACACAGTCACTTTGTGCTTGCTGAGAGACGTAATGGCCAAAGAGGGAATGTGTCTGTGGCCCCCAAAGATCAACTATCTCAGCACCTTCTGATCACAGAACAACCCTCCTGGAAACCACCATCTCTGAGCCTTTCCCAAAGTGTGTCTTTTGCACAACAATTAACAATTCTGCACCAAGGCGTCCTAGAACCCTGAGAACAAACGACAGGCAGGGTAATGAAAGTGTCAAGAGACCTGTAATGATTCTGCAAGATGTAATGGAAAATAAAATGTTGGTGTCTGGTGGGGAAAGAGGTGAGGAGAGGAGATTTAGTAAGTTAATAAAAAAGAGCTACAGTCCCGAGCCTTAAAATTCCATTTGTCTCTCAGAGAATTTCCTGCCTGCAGGGGGAATTCCAGTGACTAGAATTTAGTTCCTGTAAGAGACACTCTGGTCTTACACGCAAGTGGATTTTTAAGTCTACAGAACTGTAGTGTGTAGAGAGAGGAAAGACACAGCAGCAAAGTAATACAGAGTCAGTGCTGAGCTGGGAAAATAAGACACTGCACTGTGCTCTTAATGGAGAGCTAATGGATGTTAATTAACCACCAATTGACAAAGAACCTATTTTCTGTAGTTTAACAACGCTACAACCAGATACAAAACCATTTACACATATTTAAACCTTAATAAATACATTTGCAGTCATTGGTCGCTTAAGCTGATGTTCAAACTGTCTCCCTTAGTAAATCTAAAGAGATATAGTTGGTTGCAAAAGTTATTGCACATTAATTAAACATTAGTTCCTTACAGAAAACAAATAGGTTAAAGTTAAATGACCATTTCAGTCAATACCAATTTATTACACAGCCATTAAAGGGCTGTATGTAAACATACAGATTCTCCACTGCCTTGCTCCTTGTGCAGCCATTCACACATTTGTGTAAAGGGAGTGTGCATTCTGGGAAGGGAGTGTTCTGTACCTCCTTTGCACAGGTGTAAAGGTGCAAGGCAATAGAAAAATCAGGCCTGTTCCTCTACTGTACGTAAGCAGGGGAATTGTCTCGCTAATGTGGGGAATTTGCCCGGCTTCTGCACTACCCCGGTGAGGTGGGCGAGCGAAAGGATCCGAGTCCTCGCTCCCACTTCCTTTACCCAGTGGCCTCCCTGCCCTTGAGGACTCCCCTTCCACTCTCCTGTCTGGCAGAGTCCTCATAACCCTGACAAGGCTGAGCCCAGGATTCCTAGGGGGCTTGACCCCCAACCCTGCTGTGGTCACCTAGGACAGGGGCTAGGGTGTCCCCAGTCTGGGGTGCTCTCTCTGCACTGGGCACTTCCCTGACCCACAGATCATTACATACAATTTAAAGCAAATGCAAGTTATTTAATCAACAATCAATTAAAAAAAAGAATAAAGAAAAATGGGAAAGATTAAAGGGAAACATCACCCCGCTCTGTGGCAGGGACATCACAAACAGCGTCTCTGGAACCTCAGGGCAGTTCACAGTCTGTCCCTTGTAGGCCCCTAAGCTGCTTCTCTGGCCCCTCTGGCTCTGTGGCTGCAGCTCTGCTCCCAGCACAGGATCTGCTCTCCCTGGGCTGCTCCTGTGACTCTGCTCCCAACTCTGACCTGCTTCCTGGGCTGCTTTTCTGGCCCCTCTGAATCTGGCATGGCTCTGCTCCCCAGCTCAGCTTGTGTCCCTGCTTCCTCCTTAGCTCGTCCCCATTCTGTCTGACCCAGGCAATTCCAGCTCACACAGAGGACGGGACCCCCCCCCCCCGTCCCCCAGCCTCCTGACTCCCTGATTAGCCTGCCCGCCCTGTCATTCAGGCTGACCTGGAGCATTAGCCTCTCCCCATTGTTCCTGGGGACTGTCAGTCTCAGGGTCTTGATTTCCCATCAGCCCTTCCCCTTTTAGTACTGGGAGCTAGCCAACCAAAACACCCCCACGGAATGTTAGTAAGGGGGCAACAGTCCCCTTACATGTAGGTGATGCTGCAGAAGCAAGTGTCCAGCCGTGATTTGATTGAGGTGATGGAGACTCGATTAATAGATTTGGACAAGTCATTCCCAGCATAAGGGGCAGGATGAAAGAAAAAGTGTGCAGATGCCCATAAGGGAAGGTGATGAAAACGGTACTGAGGTTCTTAAAATCCTCCCTGATCTTGTTCCAGTCTGCCCTATGACTCTTACCTCTTATTTGATCCCCTTCTCTGCTTGCACCTCCCTACAATCTCCCTCTGGTTGATGCAGGAGCCACCTTCACTGCAACTCTTACTGTCTGATACCACCTTCCTGTATCTCACCACCTCCTCCCCACTTTAAGTCTCATCCCTTACTGTTTTTGTTCTACTGAGCTTCTGTAGCTCACTTACTTCCCAAAGGAGAGCCCTGAGGGTTAATTTGTTAACGTGTGTTAAATGCTTTGAGATTCTCTGATGGAAAGTGCTACAGATGGATAAAGGATTATGAATGTTTTATTCTGGGATACAGGCCATAGGAAAGACTCTGGACAAAATCCAGTAGTATCCTATTTTATTGTGCATGGTTTTGTGCTCTGCTACTGTTACAGAAAGCTCCAGGGGAGGGAGCCCAAAATACCAAACTAACCTTGACTTCTGAGAGAGGCCCTGATTTTAGTTGTCACCTTGTGTTTTGTGTTTAAAAAAAAATCTGAGAAGAGAAAAAAATAACGAGCCTTCATCAAATGGAAAAGGTCCACATCAGCAGACCAAGAAGTGTTTTCAGACTTTGCAGCCCATAGGACAAATGGTGGGGAATAGAAAACTCATTAAATTAAGAATAATAAAATCTGCTCTTGTCTAATAGCTCAAGCAATACTATCCAGGATCAGTTTATTATCATGCTCAACAACAAATATATTCACACAAACTCTCAACTGAAATAACCTTTATTGAAACTTCCATGGGGGTCCGGTAAACAGAGCTGAATGGCAGCTGCCTATCAGAAATAATGGCACACCAGCTGATGATCTCAAAGCTCTTTAAAAACAACATGGAAGCCTCAAATCCACCCTACAAGGCGGCACAGTATTATCTCCAATTTTACAGATGGAGAAACTGAGGCACAGAGTCGGGAAGTGGCTTGTCAGGAGCCACATGGTAATTTTTGGTCTGGCTCATATCTAAGTTACATCACCTTAAATTTGGATTAAGTGTGCTGTACTGACATCAGGGGGTTTACTCTGGATGTGTAGTGGTGTAATTATTATATTTATTATATGTACTGCAGTAGTGCCCAGGAGCACCAGTCATGGATCATGACCCCACTGTGGTAGGTGCTGTACAAACAAAGAACAAAAAGACAGTCCCTGCCCCCCCCCCACACACACACACACACACCCCTCACAATATGGATGAGAACATATCCTTTTGAATCTGACAGTAATACCTGCAGAACATGGATTTGTTACAGACCAGCACCAGACACTTGGATTTCAGTTTCTATGTTCCTTGGGATGATCTTGTCTAACTGTGGGGGTGGGGGAGAAATACGTTGCCTTCCAGTGACCAACGCACAAAGAAGATCAGAGCAATGCTACTGCTAAGTGAGTTCTCCTTCAGCTCAAATGACAGATGTCTGTGACTGGTGAGCAGAAGGACCAGAGTTGGACTGGGGAGGAGGAAGAAATGTAAGGTGTATAGTCGGTGGGTGTTTGTCTCTTGTAGAGCCTGACCCCTCTCTAACATTTGCGTGAACCTCTGGTTCTGAGAGAGCACAGGCACTTCCGGCTGGGCAACCAGGAGGGTGGCAGGGATTCTCCCCCTGTGTGAGTGTACTATACTGGAACCCAATCTTCCCTGTTGACCCCTGCTGATGCAGCAATACTAACAAGGCAGACACAGAAACGGTATGTGAGCTTTGAATTATTTGTTTTCCAGGAGTAGACTGCACAATAAACAAGGTGGCTGCAGAATGAGCAGCTTTAGATCTGATGTACATGGAAGGCACTCAGATGTTCCGCCACTATGTGGCAAGATTCAGGCAGTACCCGCTGTCTTAAGGCACCAGGGAGGAGCTGTGCCAAGGTGCCCTTTTCCTTGCAGCCATAGGCAAGGATGAATTTGCCCTACTAGTAGATCTCCTGGCACCCTATTCAATGCATAAGGTCTCCTTCCCTTCCCCCAGATGTTTCCCAAATATGCCAGAAGGGACCCCTGCAAAAAAAAGGACAGCCTACTGGAGCAATTAATGTTTTCTTCCAGGAAACAGCAACCAGGGGAGTCCTTGTTAGAAACTGCAGCTTCATTAAAGAAATTGGCAGCTAGACACAGTTTTCAAATCACCCTGCCAGAACAACTAGTGCTGGGTATCCAGAGCCCAGAGCTGTATAGCAGTCTTTTTAAAAGTGCCCTACTGTGATGCTATAGGTAGGGAAAAGACATTTCAAGCTTTGCCATACAGGTGAGTAGGGGCTGGCACTCATTCAATCAGCATCCCAGCAAACAGCCTCACAAGAAGCAGAAGTCATGGCTATTCACCTTCAACCAGCAAGACCCTGCAAAATAGGCCTGACAGGCTCCCTTTAATAAATTCAGACATTTAAATCTGCCACAATTATTCTTTCCTTCCCCATGATAGGAGAACCTAGCTCTTAACAGGGTATCTAACAGAATTGCTGGGATACTCCTCCAATCTTTGCTTGAGCCTATGGTTGGCTCTCCTTCCCCTTCTTTCCTCCTCCCCCTCACAAAGCATGAAGTTTTGCCAACTGTCATGACTATCAGAAGGCTCATGGCATTTGCCGTTTTCATTAAAGCCCCAGCTCCTGGAAGCATGTGACTATGGGAGAATCTGAGTTTTCATTACCAAAAAAAATAAAAAATAAAAAAATAAAACAATTCTAGCCCTTGTGGAGAAAAGCTTGAAAACATTTTCTCAGTGTATCCTAAAGATTTAAAAACCAGATGGAAAATAAAAAGAATGTTGAACATATATAAAACAAAGATTTTTGAGGAGCCTGTCATGATTTTTGAATGCTATCCAGGGCATTTATTTAGTCCCCATCACAATTGTGTTTGAGCACCTGACAATCTTTAACATATTTATCCTCATAACACCCTGTAAAGTAGGGCAGTGCTAGTGTCCTCATTTTACAGATGGGAAACTGAGGCAGAGAGCGAGAGACTAAATAAGTCACCCAGGCAGCCTTGGACAGAGCAGGGAATTGAACCTGAGCTTCCCAAGTTCCGGGCTAGTGCCCTAACCATTGAATCACCCTTTCTGCCTAGCTACAGCACTGGCAATACTGGGCAAGGATCAACCACTTGTGCCTGATTTTGAGCCCACTTCAATTCTGAGTCTCTGACAGCTGGAGAAACTGTAATAGGGAGCAGATTATCCGGGGGGGGGGGGGAGGGGAGGTAGAGACTGAGATAAGAAACAATTAGAGGAGCAGAAACGTCTTTAGAGATGACACTGAAATAAGGAGCAGGGAGAGAAGAAAATACTAATGAACATATAGATGCAGTCCAAATCCTCTGTATATAGCAAGGCACCCACTAGCTAAGAATTTTTTTTTTTGGAGGGGGGGGATGCTCTTCTACCCATAACCTGCAGCACATGCCCCCCCAAGCACAAGAAAATGTCCATTTCAAAAGTCAATCACCCTTGGAAAATGAACAGGCTGGGGAGGAAAGGTAGCTAGTTTGCAAATAAAAGTTTGAGAGCTCTGAAACTCCATGAACTCCATCAGGCTTCCTTCTCCCCACCTGGGAGGTCCTCTGCTACCTGCATTAGGGCTAGGAGACTGCCAGCAGAAGTGTGCACATGCACACACAGGGATTTCCCTACACCCCACCATGGGGGTATTCACTGCCCCTGAATTTCCCCAACCCCCGCGCAAGTTTTGTGAACTAGTTAGATGCAGTGTTGCCAATTTAGTGATTGTTTGGAAATTTGAATTGAAATTGAAACATTACTACAGACTTTAAAAGCATATACGGTGTACGATAAAATACATGTATCTGGAAAAGTATAATAGATTTGAAAAGTATAAACAGACTAGTTTCCTTTTACAGCTATTATTTTTATGACCATGTCAGTGCATTCTTTTCGGTGATGTTGGCCCACCTAAGAATTTCAAATTATGATTTGTAAGCAAAGTCTAAATGAGCTCTCCCTGACAGCTAGTGATGAGCTGGGGGAGAAAAGTCTTCAGGACCAGATTGTATTTACATTCACATCTAATCTACCTAGGTATCCGGCAAACAGAGCTGTGTTGCCCAAGTGATAGATTTTGGCTGGGGTTGGGTTACAGATCACTTGAATGCAGGGGAAAGGGGGGCAAGGTGTAATGAAATGTTGTTATTCTTATTGTATGAGTAAAGGGCAGTAGAACTGTACTTAGCCTGTGCTGATTGAGGGCATCAAGAGAGAGAGGGGGTCAGGACACGTGTTTTGCTTGATGGTCTGCCTGACTCACAAGTACTATTAGACCTGCCCCTCTCCACTGTTTAAAGACAGAGCTGATGAGGCTCCATAGATAGTCTTTGTTTTGTTAAGTGATCACTACAGCTGAAATCACTGATAATCAGGTCTAAGTGCTTAGACCTGCTGTGGAACAGTGTTTCTGTGGAAGAGATGGCCCAGTGTGCACTAGCAGTGAGGTTCCCCCATTGAGAGCTCAGCTAAAATCACTGAGAGCTAGGTGGAACCTCAAGAGACCAACTCGCAGAGGTCACAGTGGCAGGTGGCAGCAGAAGGTGATGGTGCAGGGCCATTGGCAATAGAGCGACGGAGCGAATGGTGGCACAACGAACAACAGTGGCCAGAGCAGACAGTGAGCAGCTGGAGGAACGAGCAAGGTGCCCTCTTGCCCCCAACCTGGGAGATGAACTCATGTAAACGCACCTCTGAACTCTGAGTCTCCACTGACCAAGGACAACACCCGTGAGTGTTAATGAGGCTGTTAAGAACGCTGGAGACAACACAGTTCATGTGAACAAACGTGGCCGTGGCATCATATTTTCTATTTAAGCAAGAGATACCACAAACTACGAACTGGAGGCCAATGTTAAGTGCATTGTCACTTGTTCAGAACCAGTGTTCAACTTCAGGATGAATAAGACCAGCAAAGGCTCACTATCTTTCTGCAAGAAACTCAGCTGCCTGGCTAGACGCATGTGGTGCAACAATGAAAGACTCAACAGTTGAAAAAGTGAAGAACTCGCTCACCACATTCAAAAAATGTGCATACATGGCGGATGAATGCACCAATGCAAATGGTCATCAAGTATTAAGTCGTTGTGTATGTTATCTTGATGTCAGCGGTAGGCCAGTAGATGCATTTCTAGATGTTCATGTTATAGAAGACAGATTGGCTCCATCTGTGACAACCCACATTTTAGAAGAGTTAAATGCTTGTCAATGGGACCCCAAACAGATGGCTGCTTGCGCATTTCATGGAACTGCAAACTTCTCTGGAAGACATGGTGGAGCACAAGCTTTGCTCAGAGAAAAGTGTAACCCTAGTCTCTCCTATACACCCTGCAGACGCCATCTGCTCCAACTAGTGCTAGTACGAGCTGCAGACTCTTCAAAAGAGTCATTAAAAAAAAGCTATAAATTTAATGTCTTCATTATATTCTTCTTTCAGCAAGAGTCCAAAAAGACTGAATATCTTGGAAAATATAGAAGATACACTGGGACTGAAGTTCAAATTAGTCCAACCTGGGAAAACCCTCTGGCTTTCTCATGAGTGATCCTTGGCTGTTGCCTTAAAATTACTCCAGCCATTATTACTGGTTTTAGAAAGTATCTACCAAGATGGGATGGATCTAAGTAGTGAACCTGGTGGATTACTTTTGCTACTATGTTCAGAGAAGACTATTGCCATTCTCTCCCTTGTAAGTCTACTGTTGAAACCACTTGGGTCATTAAACAATGCCATCCAGGCATCTGCTACAACAGTAGTAGATCTTTGTCCAGCAATAGAAGCTACACTTGGATCAATCAGAGAGCTATCCATTGAAAAAAGTACTGGAAGAAGCAAAGACTTCAGTCCAGAAGTTGACTAATGAAGGCATTTATATTGAATCCTTAAGTGAAGAGGACAAGAAGTGTTTGTTAAGATAACTGAAAAAGTACACAGACTTGATTCTTAAAAATCTACAACAGCGACTTCTAGATTCTATTCAACCTCTGCGTAGATTTTACAGATCCCTGTCTTATAGAACACCAACAGTTGAGTGGAGTGAGGCACTACCAGCAATGGGGCTGCCATGTGCTCAGGACAGAATAGAGCATTTGAACACAGAGTGGAATATCATATGATGAATGAATGAAGATTTGACTTCAACTTCTTTTTTATCATCACTAGTGGCTCGACTTGATCTTTATGTTTCCTGGGCTGAAAAAAGTAGGAATTCATCTCTTGCTACTCCCAGTCACAACAGCTACAGTTGAGTGTTTTTTCATCATTGAATAGAATGTTGTGTTCTGAAAGAAGTCACCTTCTGCCTGATCATGTGAATGAACTAATGAGCATATCAATTGAAGGAATGGAAGTACTGGATAAACAAGAAGCCACCAAAGATGAACGCATTGCATTCAAGAAGTTCATTAACGGAGTTATGCAAAATTATAACAAGAAACCCAGAAGGATGTAGATGTAGTGCTTCACAGAAAGCTTGAGTAGCCAACTTTAATTTGTGTGATGATTTTAAAATCTAATAAAATGGTCATGAAACATTTTTCAGTTTTTACTATGGTGCCATACAGCCCACCTTCACAGTCTCACCCCTCATCAGCCCTGACCCATCCCCACCCCCCTCCCCGCCCCTGTAAATTTGAACACCCCCCACCCTCCCAATTTCAATTCCTGGGAAAACCACTACATACACACTCACTCTCCTCCCTAACCCCTAGGGGTCTCTGCTTTGCCAGAGGGTGTTATGTCTACCTCTGGCTATGTTCTCCTCTTAGGTCTCTGTCTCTCTCTGCCCCCGCCTTCCCCCTCCCCGCATAGCATGCTTCTCTCCCTGCTGGATGGCAGTAAGGTATGTAGAACAAAATGTCTGTCTGCAGGTGCTGAACAGTGATTGATGCTGACAGCAGGCTGGACAGCCAGGAACGCACCTGCTTTGCTTCTGATTAAGTGCACTTCATGTACACTAATTGTTTGTAATGTTCTTTCCCACTCAGTCATCTCCTTGCCCTCTGGATTTTACCTGAGCTGTTCAGGCTGTGGCAGCGAAGCCAGGACCCTCTGAGGTCACAAAGCAGAAATACAAATGATACAGACCAACAGTTACTGTTCTTTGTCTTCAAAAGTGACAAAGAGTCATCATATCTGGGACGTGCAGAGCAATGTTCTTAATTGTTGTGCTTTATGTTCCCGCAGCATGCCTGGGACATGAAAAAGTTTCATGATCCTTGCTTTACAGATAGGGAAATTGAAACGCAGAGCGGTAGAAATTAAAGTCAACAGCTGCTGAGAGACCTCAGAAAATTAGGCCATGAGTGACTCACCTAAGACCAAACTGCAAGTCAGTGTCAGAGCTGGGACAAGAATAACGGAGTTCCTGGTCATAATTCTATGCTTAGACTACTGGTAGCTCATGCCTTTAATCCAGCCAGAGTGCTAAACTTCCACACAAAGGAGACAGGCAGGGCTGACAAATTACTTTTCTTGTTCCTGCAGTCCTAGTGAGGACCCTGGTTCTGTGCAGTAAGTTTGACACTTCAAGATGGTTGATCTTCACAACTAAATTATTGCATCAATGTCATGCTGGTCAAACAATAATGCTGCATTGCATCATGATGCAATGCTATCAAATGACGACAGGGTATCACGTTCTTATACCATTGTGCCAAACGAAGGTTTGTCATTCATAGCACAACTCAGTTTTCTTCCAACCCCCAGCTTTAGAATAAGTCACTACGGAGTCTCATGGCAGAGAAAAGAGAAGGGTATAATCAGTACAAAGGAGATTCATTAGCGAGGCTGTTGGACGCAGACAGACCCTGCGGTTGTCTAGCTCCCAGACTAACACAGCCTGGGCTGCCCAATGTCACCTAATAGGGCCTCCATAACTCTTGGCTTGAACTGAGCAGTCGAGAGAGAGAATTATGGCAGTATTAATTACTTTTCTTACTATACTACAGGGACTGCCCTTTGAATCTGAACCATCTTGCAAAATCTGTGAGGGGCAACCTTGACAGCATTTACATACCACATTAAGTGGTTCCTACTCATTTTCCTTGGGAATGCGGCCATCAGTAAGAGTACATCTGCTTTCTGGCCCATATGCAATTCCTTCCCCTGGGAAAGCTGACTGTCCTCTTTACAGCTGGAGAGCAGGGGATGGCTTACACCGTATTAGCATTGCAGAATCTGCAATTTGCTTCCTTTTGGCCAACAGGCACTATTGCCAAAGGTCAACACCCACACCTCCCTCCACTTCACTGTCAGTATTTCTCTCTCATCCATTGCTGGTATCAAGATTGATTGGTTATTGCTGCTCCTACTCAGGGGTTATTAATTTTACTGAGGGATGGGGTATGGCCCAGCTCCAGTGGCTCACTATGCATCCCTGCATTTGATAGTAATTGCTATCTTCTAAAGCAAAGCAAACATTACAGGCCAAATGCAAACTATCAGTTCAGTAGGACTGGGGGAAGCAAGTCTGAGATTCTGACCTTCCTAATGAGACTTCTCCTGCGTCCCCCTGCCACTGCTGCACAGCCTGAATAGTCAAACTGTGTGTGGGTCAGTTATAGTCCCTAGATAGTCCCTAGACTCAGTACCAGCACTGGAGTAATTGTGCAGCTATCAAGGATCCAAGTATCCTCTCTGCAAGGGGTGGAGGGAAAATGACTGGCTCATCCACAGAATGGGTTGCTGCTCTAGGCTGCCCTCTGCTGAAGACTACTGGGTAAAAGGATCCACTCCACCCCCGAGCTGTGCTACTGGCCATTGGGGGAGGGGGAAACTGCACCCTCTATGTAGGCTCCTGGAATCCTCCCACCCTTAGAAGTGGTTTTAATTCAGCCACACCTGAAGGGCATAGTGGGGAGGCAGCACTGGCTCCCAAGGATGGGAAAGGGAGAAGACCCGCAGATAACATCACCCTTTCCCAACAGAGATTTGGCCAAGGCTCTGGTATGAGAGCAGTGAGCCTTGGGGGAGAGAATTCCAAGAAGGGATTAGATGGGTAGATAGGATAGAGAGATGGGGCTGTCGCAATGCAAGGACCAGAAAGAGGGGCTCCTCCAATACTAACACTGTCAACTCTGTGGCACTAGGGTTCTTTCATGAGGAGACATTAAAGGACCAAATGTTTTGGGCCAATAAAAGGAGATAATCCTTTACACAGAATCAAGTCACCCTGTGGAATTCATGCTGCCACAGGAAGGGCAACGAGTCACAGACGGTGGCTGATGTTCTCCGTTTAAATGGGCTGGGTAGTTTTATGGGCATTAATGGCTTTGGCCAGCAATGCAAGTGAAGGTATCAACAAGGTAGTTCAAATGCATACTTCAGGGCATAAAGTGATCATGCTGCAGAGGTCAGGAAGGCACTCACTCCCTAATTGGGCAGATGCTGTATGTTGGGGGTGGGGGCGCGAGAGAATTTGCCTTCCATTGAAACATCAGATGTTGATCATTACAGGAGGTAGGTGTGACATCCTAGCACCTAATAATCACCACTGTCCTGTAATTAGGATATGTTTTGAACAAAGTATGCCTTGTGAGGTATTCTAAAACTCCTGACCTACTAGACAGCAATATCTCGTTGGATTGCATGTGATATTGTCTATGAAGTTATGTGTTACTGAAACATGTTGCGAGGCTGAAAACACTCACAAGTAGCCTTTTAGGTACAACCGTAAAAAGGCCAAACAATGTTAATTGCTCATTGAGGAAATGCACACAGGCACAAGGATTACCCCAGGAACCTCTCAGAGATAGCACCACACAATGGGAACTCTTTGACCCAGGTCACAGCAAAAGAGCTTTCCAGCAAGTGGGAAGATATAAAAAAGGGGAGAATGACATCATGATGGTACCTCACTCTCCCTACAACAACACACCTGAAAACACCTGAGGGGCAAGGACTGAACTGTGGGAAGTGATGGTCCCAGGCTGAAAGGATTTCTAGCATGTGTATGAAAACCCGGGAAAGCCAAGGCGACTTGTTCCTTAAGAATCTGCCAGCCTGTTTAACACTAAGGGTGAGAATTTGCTAATTCATATCCTACCCATCTAGTGTGTTAACTCAGTTTGCGGTTTTATTTACTAAGGTAATTACTTTGATCTGTTTGTTATCACTTATAAATCACTAAAATCTATCTTTTGTAGTTAAACTTGTTTTGTCTAAAACCAGTATGTGGAAATTACTTGGGGCAGAAAGTTGTTGCATCTCTGTCTCCACACAGAGAGGGGGCAAATTTTATGAGCTTACACTGCAGGGCTCCCTGTGCAGTGCAAGATGGTATAATTTCGGGTTTACACCCCAGAGTGCTGTGCATGCCTTAGTGAGTGGGAGGTGCCTTAACTGAGCCTTTCCATGCAGAGATGATCTCAACAGGTGTGTGTGAAGCTGCAGCTGGGTGTGTCCCTATCAGTGTGAATGGTGGTGACAGAGCAAGCTTGGAGAGCTTGGCAACTTATCACAGCACCACAGTGTGAAAGGGACCCCAGGCTGATGGGTCAGGTGGCTCAGTAGTACGCCAGTCCCAGGTGGCATCCATCACAGTAGGATAGCGGACTCTTGTTATGGGACCACAGAGAGAGAGCGAATGCTGCTCCAAGGCATGAGAACTAGCCCCTCTTATGTGGTTTGGAAGCTGCAGCGGTCAGGTAGTAATGCAGAGCACAGCTGGTCCCTGACTTCCCTATCTCCTGCCCACTCCTTCCTCCCGCAAATGAGACACTGGGTCACTTGTGGGGAGGGAACATGTTGAACAGGTGCCTATCCGCCATGCTCCCCATGTGGTCTTGGTCTAGTCTTACTCCCCTGCATTAAAGAAGGGAAGGTAGAAGGGATATATGGAACAGACATGCCTTGAAGGATTAACAGCCACTGATTCCTTATGGCCCTCATAAAATGAGAAAAAGTCACCCAACTCTGTTTATCACAAAATAGGATCCACCTAAGTAAATACAATAAGAAAATGGTTCACATCATGAGACACTTTCTCTAAGGACCCACAGATCAACCAACATTGGGTGTTCTCCCCAAGACCAGAAACTAAAAGGGATAAATGAGAGTATTGTTAATCACGAGGCAAGAATTTCTCATTATCTGCACGTGGATAAAACCTCTTTCTTCCTCACAAGCTATCTAAAAACAACTCCAAGTTACCAAGCAAGCATTACATCCTGCTTTCCTATGCAAAGTGACCCACTGCATATTGAGTGGATCAAGAGATGGGTCGGAAAGCTGCAAGTTAAGCAAACTAGAAATGTGGCTGTAAGACTGACGGTCAAATTGGGTGAACTGCCTGTTAACAAGAAATCCAAACCACATGTTTTCACCCCAAATGTAAACTACATATTGTTTTTGTTGTAAATCAAATATACCAAGTATAATCTGTCATTCACTCCAAATTAGAAGCTGCACATTTGTTTGCCTTGTGAGTCAGATCTACAGCCTATACATGGAAAATGTCTTGTTCTATTGTGAGTCCTAAATAATGTGAAATGCTTATGTACAATCAAAGAATGCACAGAATATGTCCTCCAAATTTAGGAAATTATACGGACTTTGTTGGTTTTCATGGTCAATAAATGTTACACTCTAGAATAGGAACTGTCTGACACAAGGAAGAAGAAATGTTAAAAAGATAATATCCCACAATTATACCCTGGTTTATAAGAGAAATTGCTTAAAAGGGAGGATCCCAATTGACAGTAGGAACTAATAATGAAATATAATCCTTGAAATGAAAACCATTGAAGAAATTGGTTATACATCACCATCGAGTAGATGCCAATGGAAGCAGCAAAGAAACTGAAAAAGCTAAAACCTTAAGCATTCTCTTGGCATATTTCCCATAGGAATAATAAGAGGGCAGCGCCCTCCTACAAGCCCTGAAACTAGGTTATATAAACTGAAGTCACCCCATGCTCATAAGCGTTGACTGAGCCCAACAAGCAGCTGAAGAATCTTAAGTGCAACCAATACCTGTGACAGCTGTGTGGAAAGGACTCTCCCCCTTCCCAGGGGTAAGAGGATAAGAAGAAGTAGCGAAATTTCATTTCAATGATTGTATTTCCCCTTCTATTCTTTAATATAAATAACTGTAGGTTATCTTGCTGAGTCTACACTCTCTAGTGAGATCTGAAATAACCATATTTTAGATTTTAACTCTTATAAGGCCAAGCAAATTAGCCTAAGAGAAATTGAAAGTAACTGTTTTAAGCAATTACTTTTTAACTTTTCCCTTTTGGACCAATCCCTTCACATTGTAGGAACCACACTCTTCAAAGTGCCTTAAAAACAAGTACATCCTTGGAAGTGCGATGAATATGTTAGGTATTAAAGAATTGATCACAAGTAAATAAGAAATATTGGTAATTTATATTGTTCCTTGATATAACTGCTGATCCTCAACTCTAAATCTGTGATAATTGCTTGCAAGACTGTGTTGTTTGTGTAGTACGTACAATGGGTTGAGCCTACCTTTGACTGGTAAACTATTTATCATGCATTAATGGGGTTCCTGATGAATTAATGCACTGTTGGTTGGTTAAGAATAAGCAAATGAGAAACACTGTTCAAGCTAAAGGTTGACCTGAAAAGAACACAGCATTAACGCTAGTAGGCTAATGCTCCCTAAACTCAATAAAAAGAGGTTATTATATATTGGTAAGCTATTTTATTTTATTTCATTTCAACTTTAACATCTAATGGACACCTTTGCAAATTCATAAATTGACACCCTTTCTTGTTTACAATAGCGTTCTATGTTCCAGAAATGGCCTCTGTAATTAGTCCCATATAGCACCTCTACTACCGCTAGATTCTCCAAGTGCTTTTCATACAGTTTTATATACCACCTACTGCTAAAATGCAGCCAGTTCTTGTGGGGAATGTAACAGATATTCTCCATCAGCCACAGTATTTGGGGGTGTGGGGGGGGGAAGGAAGTGAAGAATACTTCTCCCCTTGAAGCAGCACAAGAATAGAGGAAGGGGGTTGGGTTGAAGTTACTTAACCTGGAATTGGACAGGACATTAGTATATAAGTTTCAAAATATATGTACATCACCCAAAAGGTGCTTTACAAGACAAAAAGAAAGACAGTTCCTGCCCCTTGGAGATTACAGTCTCATCTGAGATGTGACAAGTGAGAACAGCAAACAGCTGTGATGCACAGGATCGAGGGTTACAGCCATAATATTGTATGGTTGCCCAGTTTGACCACTTGTGCTACTTGACAGATCACTTCAGATGTTTTATAACTGCTATTGCTTCCCTTTTTGTGAGCATTGTGGGAGAGAGAGAGAGAGAGAGAGAGAGACTTAAGGATGGATTTGAATAAAGAGAGGGGAGTGGTTTAAATCTCCTGCCCTTCAGAAAAATGCCAAAGCATCTTTAATAATCATGACAACGGGCGCTTTGTTTCACATCTCATCAGAAACACAGCATGACAAGCCACACAGCATCACCAACAACCACACTTGAGTACTAGTTTAGTTCTGGCTAAGAAAACACATCGCCGATTGACTGTCACCACTCTCTGCAACACCTGGATTTTCCTTTGAGGTCTCCCATCCAAATATTGACTAGGCTCCATCATGGCTTAGCTGTAAAATCAAAGGAGTCCTAGACGGAGGTTGTCTGGATGCATGCCACAAGAAATGCTTTGTGCTGCATTAAGAGCCCAAATCCATTCAGCCTCCCCACATATTCTCTAGATGTGCAGGTACAATGACCCACATTTAGAAGTGTTATCACTTTCATGGACTGTTTTTTCTGTTGGCCAGACCCTACCCTACCAGATACCTACGCAGCTGGAAGCTTGGGTAGCTGCTCACATTCCTCTTTGAGTAACACCAGCTTTATATTAATTCCAGTTCCACATTAACTGGTTAAATGTAACTGTAGCTAAGTTTCTCCTCCCGCAGACTCCCCTGCAGTTCATTAACGTGTTGTTGTAACTGCTGTTGCGCTTAGCTGGGTTTCCAGTCAAGATTTCAGAGCAAACAAGGTTACCAAATAATGACTTAATAGTGAACCTGCAGTAATTTATATATCAGAATTAAGATTAAACCTTAATCTTAATTAAATCTCACAAAAGTTCAGCAGAGCTGCCTGAATTATAAAAAAATAGAGAGATATATTGATTATTTCAGAAATGGAAATCACATTTAATAAATATAGGAGTGGGCCATTAAGGGAATGGGCAGATCAGAGAAAGCACTAAATGGTGATTAAAAAAGATAAATATTTATTAAATGTTGCTGTGATTTATTAAGCTGTGTTGGGCTAAACAAATGTAATTTGATATCTGAATCATATCTCATTCTGATACAGCCTTCATTAAATCTGAAGTCTTGGCTTTAAATGGATGTCATATGTTCCCTTCAATTCTTAGTCTCTTTGAAATATCAGTCTGATGCTGTGGAGGACATTAAAAGTCGCGAGACTGAAGTCTCCTGTGTATCAATAAGGCCGTTTTGCACTGCAGGTCCAGGGAATGGACTTCCAACTCCTTGGTGCTCTCCCATCCATTATCTACTGAGACATTTTATTGTCCTGTGATAATAGGCCAACACACATAGGTCAATTCAAGTCCTATGGACTGAGCATTGTTCGGTCAGAATATCAGGGCAGAGAATTCATTCAGTGCTGGCCTTTCCCCTCACAATGCTCCAACAAACTATGTGCCTTCTCTGGCATTAAATTAGGAATACAGTTCTTCATCTTAATCCAGCCGCCATGCAGCAGGGCAAGTGAGGTTGAGTCTACAAGGACACAGTTGCCCTTGTCAATAGGCAGTAATTAGTCTAATATACCAAAGAGCTGTGTCCATGTAACATTCAGGCTGAGATGTTAATTATCCGGAGGTCCAGAAATTCACCCATCTGGTTCATCGAGCCCCCTATCTCAAGCCCCTTGCAGATATGGGTTAGAGTCTTTCACAACACAATCACGGAATGTGTATGGAGTATTTGAATATGAACTACTGCATATGCTACATGCATTAGAGGTTAGAAAGAAAGATGTAGTTTAATCACGAGAGCATAGCTTTAGGTTTATTTATACTGCCTGGCAGAAGAAAAGCGTGTGCAGCTTCTTCCCATCTTAACCTGCAGAATGGTCTAGGTTAGCTGGCTGACTATTTGGTGTCAAACACATTCCCAAACCCCTGCTTAGACCTCTGCTGGGGAGAGGAGCCCCTCATCGGAAATTATAGCTGTAATTTTATTTGGTCTGATAATTAAATTTTGCAGATAGAGTGAATGTTAATTTACAGTGAACATTCCCAGTGCTACAGGACTGAATTATGGACTAGTCAGTGAGCTCCATTACCCACTCCTCTGTGATCAGGCTATGGTAATGCATTCTGGGCAACGAGGTAGGGGTGAGGATATTTACCTTGTGACTGTTGCCCATTTTAAAAAAAAATCTCAGCGTTGACATTCTTGTCCCTTTTAATGGCCCTGCTTTTCCTTTCTGTCCTTTTAAAAATTCTAAACAAATCAGAGAGGGAGACAGGCATATTGTTCCCTCGGTCTCCACAGGAAGAGAGGACAAGAAATGGGCTGAGCTGGGGTATGAGAAAACATGAGAGGAAACAAGGTGGCCACTTCTGTAGCTCTGTTACACCACACCCCACCCCACCCGGATCCTCCACCACAGGGTTTGAGCACTGCAGTTTTGGATGCAGTTGGGCCAGGAGACGGCAGGGCTGACAGACAGATGCTACCTATGGTATCATACCTCCCCTGCCTGCAGGGCTTTGAATGGCTGCTGACATCCAATCTGTGAAATAACCCCCAGAGAAAGATTCTGGGGGTAGTGGCTAGTGGGACAGCCACTGGCAGTAGGGTATAAGGCTATACAGAGTCACAGGGCTGCAGTAGTTCCAAGAGGATCTGCTGGATTTGAAGGCAAACCCCTTCCCTCTCCTCCAGGCAGAATTTCTGCTCTTTCCTATCACAGGTAAGATGTTGAGAGCCAGGTTCCAGCACCACAAGGGTGGGGGATTCACTGGGTCAGATTAAATATTTCTGTTTACTAGACGGACACAGTCAGTGCTGATTTGCAGAGTTGGAACACCGTATTAAGTCATCTAGCCCTGTAGGGGGCAGTATTGTGCACTCTTTAGGGAAAGAATGCAGTACCAATTTTGCTAGGGCATATTCCTGGAGCTTCCAACCCCATGGGCAGGGGATATGGCTGCCCACAGCCATTTATTTCATTGCATTTTGTCAAAACATGCAGCTTGTCTGACTCCCCCAACAAGGCAATGGGTTTTCTTCAGAAACTCACCTCTGGGCGGACAACATGCATGAGAAATTCCAGCCTGAAAGGCAATTGTCTTGGAAAGTTCTAAGCTACTGAAGATAGTGGGCTTAGAAGATAGTAACATGAAAGTGCCATTTCAACCATAACTGCAATCAAACACAGCTAATGAATAAGTGTACCCTCACAAGAATAAACTAAAATTGCAAAGGCTGATGGGGCCAGTGCAGAGAAGAGAAAGGTAACCAAGTGAAGAAATGGCAAAGGGAGGATTATCTTTATTGGGAAAGAATCCCTTCCAGCAAGAAATTCAACCAGGGATCTTTACATTAGAAATCCACAGGGCAACCTACAAAGCTAAAAGACAGTCTGCTCTTTCTGATACTTTGAGTCCCTGCTGAGGGCTGTAAGCAACACTTTGGTGCTGAAAACATGCAGTGTTTTATTCCGATAGCGCCAACAGCAGGAAAGGTGTTTTAGAGACTAGCAAAGCCAAGATCTTTGCCACCTCAAAGTGCTTACCATTTAAGTAAGCCACCATCCTATAAACTTCAGATGTGCCTGCAGAACTGGGGACTTGCTACAAGATGTGAAGATGAAAAAGTGATCACTCACACTTAGTGTCCAGAGCATAGTGGCCCTGACCCCAGCTTCTGGGATGCAATGGGAGAACTGTAGTCACCGAGTCCAGATGAAAGGAACATCTTGCAAAATGAGCTAGAGGAAATGTTGAAGGATAAGGAATATTTCAACTGCATAAATGCTTAGTCCAGAGAAGTCTTTGTACCCCATTAGGACCACTATGGGCTGCCGGCACTGGGAAGGGCAGGCTCTACAGATGTGACATTTCAGGGCCTCACCTGGTTTTGGAAAACTATAGTCATGGTTCAGGGAGTATAGTAGGTCAAATGGAGACTAATATCAAGAACCTTTATTAAGCACAAGAAGATCCCAGAGATGGAGACACTGTACCAAAACAGGGAACATCTGGCTAACAGAAAAACATCAGGGAATCCAGAGGTGCATAGGCAGCATGCATACTTTAAACCAGATGAGACAGAATGCTTACATTTTGGGTTACCATTTCTTCTATATATTCAAAGAGCTATGCCAAGTTTCAGCAACAGAACTCCAGCAGCCTCTTATTCCACCCCTGGGTTTCTCCTTTACCAAAGCACCTCCTTCCTAGCCTGCAGCGCTCCCTGCTATCCCAGCCCAGGGTTTTAAGGAGCTCCATCACTGCCCCTCAGACATGACATTCAACTCCCTTTGTTCTTTCAGTCCTAGGCTTCTCCTAAGCAGAGTCACTCATTCATGCCAAACTGCATGACCAATTCTGTGAGATGAACAAATGTCCACCAGTGGCCAGATAGTCAGACGTGCCCATCACCCTTGTTGTGATGCTCCCTAAATGGGATAGGATCTCTTTGAAAACAATCTGTCTTTAAGCACCAGGATGAGATGAGTTAACTCATGTCACTTAATGACCTGGTGAGGTTGTCAACTCAGACTCCACTCCAGAAAAGGTGGACTAGTGAACTAATTTAATTCCCTGTGCCAGCATTGTCTCAGCAGCGAGTTCTCTGAGACCTTGGCTGATTTTGAAGCAGTTCAGTCAGCACCAGAATTGAGTCTCCTCCGGAGTCCCCACTTGGATCTGTTTTAGTCTCTGCTCCTGCACCGGCCCCCATTTGAGCTCATTGTTCTTCCTCTCTTCAGAAAAGAGTCCAGATTGAGGCTGTTCTTTGGTGCAGTCCTTCCACTGGACACAGATGTCTTCTCTGATGAAGTGGAAATGCTTCGCCTGCCCTTATTCTATTGTCTGCAGAAGCTATTTTGAATGGGAGCTGCTGTCATTACATGAATAAGTCATGCATGATCCCCGGGTACATCATCAGGCCCCTTGTGGAACATTTTTACCAATGATGAAATGTTATTGTTGTCGGTGTCAGACGCTTAGTCTTTATCAGTCTCCCTGCTGACAGGCCTCGTTATTCAGGCAAGTCTTGAGACACCTTCAAGGGGAGATCTTCTGATCCAAGGTCAAATGGACCAAGTTTCTTTCCTTTCCCTGGCATCTCACTCCCTGCTTCCTCAAAGCACTTAAAGGGAGGAACACCACAAATAAAACAAACAAACAATCTAAAGAGCAAGATTGAGGATGTCCAAATTCCAGCCCCCAAACCACAAATCCAGGGTGCTCTGTTCCCACAGGGGAGCACAGTATCAACATTTCAGGGGTGAAGGGGAGAAGGCAGGGTGCCCTGCCATGTCACAATATTGGCACATTCTCCACACAAGCTACCTCACAGTTCTTGCAGGTCAGAGTTGAAAGGCTTTTGATGCTGATATTTGGCAACATTAGTAGCACACCCCCAGAAGAAAAAAATCCAAAAGCTAAAGAGTTTGAAAACCAGAAGATGATAGAATCAAGGAATCAGCTAGACCCATACACTCTAACCTCCCCACCTGCTCCACATTCATCTGAAAAAACCACCACATGCATACTGTCATAAATATAAAGGGAAGGGTAACCACCTTTCTGTATACAGTGCCACAAAATCCCACCTGGCCAGAGGCAAAACCCTTTCACCTGTAAAGGGTTAAGAAGCTAAGAAAACCTTGCTGGCACCTGACCCAAAATGACCAATGAGGGGACAAGATACTTTCAAATCTGGAGGGGGGGGAACAAATGGTGCGTCTGTCTGTGTGATGCTTTTGCCGGGAACAGATCAGAAATGCAAGCCTTCCAACTCCTGTTAAGTTAGTAAGTAATCTAGCTAGAAAATGCGTTAGATTTCCTTTTGTTTAATGGCTGGTAAAATAAGCTGTGCTGGAGGGAATGTATATTCCTGTTTTTGTGTCTTTTTGTAACTTAAGGTTTTGCCTAGAGGGATTCTCTATGTTTTGAATCTGATTACCCTGTAAGGTGTTTACCATCCTGATTTTACAGAGGTGATTTTACCTTTTTTTTTTAAATTAAAATTCTATAAGAACCTGATTGATTTTTCTTTATTCTTAAGATCTAAGGATTTGGGTCTGTATTCACCTGTACAAATTGGGCAGGATTCTTATCAAGCCTTCCCCAGGAAAGGGGGTGTAGGGCTTGGGGGGTATTTTGGGGGAAGATGTCTCCAAGTGGGCTCTCTCCCTGTTCTTTGTTTAACATGCTTGGTGGTGGCAGTATACTGTTCAAGGACAAAGGCAAAGTTTGTACCTTGGGGAAGTTTTTAACCTAAGCTGGTAAGAATAAGCTTAGGGGGTCTTTCATGCAGGTCCCCACATCTGTACCCTAGAGTTCAGAGTGGGGAAGGAACCTTGACACCTACACTCTGTTTGCCCTACCCATGATACCAAATACGTTTGACAATCCAGGCATCTGGGACCCTCACTGGAAGGGTGATGACGAATGACTGTATTAGAGTAATTTTGCCCACTATCCTTCATCACTGAATGGGCTGTCAAAGGCAGGGGCACAGTCTTCTAGTCCAAACATAGGTATAGGAGAATATTTTTCCCAGGTGCAGCTATTCAGGTATCCAGTAGCAATGAGGGGACCAGGTGAACCTCAAAGCTAAGGCCCATATTGATGATCTGAGGGCAGTTGTCCATCATGGAATGTGACATTATTGTGGTAATTAATTCTTCACAGTGCTTCCCTATTCTTACCAACATCCCTTCCATCTTGCCCAAGTTTAGCTCCAGTCAGCTCTTCCAGGTGCTGATGCCTCCCAGGCACTTGAAAAGCAGGTAAATGGCACCGTTTCTGTTACATGAATAGGAGATGAAGAGCTGCTTGTCGCCCACTTATTGCTGGCTTTTGAATCCCTTTGTCTCATGACCTCCTTTAGCAGGTGCACATAAATGATAAATAGAATGTGAGAACTAGGACAGATCCCCGTGGACCATGTGCGAGAGCTTTGGAGGAGCAGCAGCTGCCCACTTCTCCACTGGATATAGTCGGAGAAGAAACAGCTGAGACATCCCAGCACATTTCTGCTAAACCCTGTCATGACTCTAATCCTGACAATCAGGGAATGTTGCTGTCATGCCTTAAACTTTGGGGACAAATCCAGCAGTATGAAAGAAAAGATATAGATACATACACACGCACCCCTACCTCTTTTGTCCACGGACAAGGACAGCCCATCCAACACAACAACCAGAAAGCTCAAGGGGAATGAATAAAGCTAACAGTAAGCTGGGGACTGATACTGATCAAGCACAGAAGAACCCAGCCAATGGCAGGGGGGCTTCTGATGGAGCCCTACTGCTAGGAGAGGAAATGGGTCAGTGGAGCCACACTGAGGGCATCCATCTATGGATGATGGCTCATTTCTGTGGATATAGGATCTCTCTTCCCCAAAAGATGGGGGGTGAGCCACTGTGCTGGAAGGCCTCACCTACCTCACAACCCTTTGGCTCCTCCCAACAATAAGCGGCTCTTTCACAAGAAACTTTGTGCAGCTCACCCCAGGGAGTTTTTCTTGCCAGACCTCCTCCCTCACACCCACCTCACAGTCTCCTGTTCCCAGGATGGCAGGGCCAGGGAGTCTCAGTTCTTGGGTTTGGGGCTACCACATGCCCCTCATTAATAAGGACTGTGGTGCCTAAGGGGTGCCACTGATGCTGGGAAATATAGGCACCCCCATTTCTCCTAACACACAGCATCCATAAAGGGACGTGTCATTTCTGTTCATTACAAAGGCATTCACGGTTTCTTGCAGGATGAGAGCAACTCTTTTTGCTTTAAAAAAAAAAAAGTACTTGGGGCACCTTAGAGACAAAAATTTATTTGGGCATAAGCTTTCGTGGGCTAAAACCCACTTTTTTGGATGTATGCAGTGGAAAATACAGTAGGAAGCTCTCTCACACACACACCACAGAACATGAAAAAAATGGGTGTTGCCATACCAACTGTAACAAGACCAATTAATTAAGGTGGGCTATTATCAGCAGGAGAAAAAAAAACCTTTTGTAGTGATAATCAGGATGGCCCATTGGTTTTAAGGACAGGAAAAATGCTAGGCCATGACTAAATGACACTGAAGGAGCCGGCCCCATCCATTTCCCCTCCTGGTTAATGGCTTCATTTCCCATTAAGCTGCAGGAAGCTTTCTGACAGTTTTATGATAGGCTGTTGATGATCATCAACCCCCATCCTGCTGCCCTGCTTGGCCACCTGATGAGAGGGATGAAAGTCATCATGAAGACCCCACGACCTAGTCTGGTGAAGAGGCGGCAGCTGTGCATGAGAACAAGGATGATAAAGCTAAGACACCACAATATTTAACTGAACCCCTTGACTAGAAGTACATAATTATGTGGATAATGACCCAACAGGTCAATAGAAGAACTGGGTGTGGTAGCTTGAAACAAATTTCTTGGGGCAGAGTTCAATACTTCATTAGTTCCTATTCAGATTCTGTGGACACGGCTTGGTACAGGGAACACCAGTTTGTTGTTTTATATCTTCTCTCTCATTGTGTGTGTGTGTGTGTGTATACACACATTACCTGGTAACCGATAGGTCATGCAAGTTACAGAGACCCCTGTCAGGATGGCTATACCCTTTTGGGGCAGCAGACAACCACCCCTACCCCTTCCTCCATCAAATGTACAACTACGAAACCTGAACCACTCCAGGCCTCCATAACAAAACAGCAGGTTATGAAACCAGGATGCCCCCACCCCTCTTCTGTTTCCACTTGGTAGCTGCTGAACTGTTCTGAACCATGTGATGCTACCAGGAGGATGTAACCATCAGCTCTGCTAGTAGGTGAATGTTTGGCAAAGGTGCTTTACAAGTGGGAACCATTATATACAGTAAGTATGAATTGCTAGCAACAGCTGAACAGGAATATAGGAAAAATCTCAGAAGAGATCCGAGTGGGGTACTACAAAATCCCTAATGCTATACCCATCCCCTCCTCCCAGTTTCCAATACTTTACACTGCACTTACATAGCATCTCTTCAGAGGATCTCAGCGCATTTAACACCCACCCCAGGTGAGGTGGACGAGTATTACACTTATTTTACAGATGGAGAAATGAAGGCAAAGGGAAGTGAAGCTACTTATCCCAGTTTACATGGAAACTAGGAAGGAGAGTCCAGAACAGAGCCCAAGATTGCCACTGGGCTCCCTGTCTGGTACTCGAACCTCACTCGCTAAATCCACATGTACGCAGAGGGAGTAATGCATTTTGTCTCTCTTGGGATACTTTGCTGCAAGTACCAATTCAAAGGAAGAGCCCTAGGCTAGATTAATACTTTAACTCAAAGGTCAGCTGGTAGTAACACTTGTAATGTGTGAAAGAGGAAGGGAGGAAAAAGAGACAAGGCAGGTAGAGGCATAGTTCTAGTATCTGTCACTCACACCTGAGAAAAAGGAGGGAAGCTGTACCATCTACAGCCCAAAACCAGGGAATGAGGAGGAAACTGCTTTGGATTGAGCCTGAGCTCTTATTTGCGGAAGTCAAAAACAGGTCTGTATCTTGCTACGACTGTTGGGCGAAGATTAAGATGTTAGATTTGACCTGCAAAGTCCTAAATGGTCTGGGTCCTGCTTTCGTGAAAGATGTGTATCCCCACCCCCAATCCCATGCGTTACAGTGGCAGCTTAATCACCTTGGACAATTGTAGCTAAGAGTCCCCTGTTTGAAACAGAAGGGAACTGGGGGCAGGGTGTCCTCACTGTGGCATCCAGGACTCGGGAAGTAAGTTCCCTCCTTAATTCATCATTGGGACATACTGCAAGACTTATCTGTTCACCCAGCTCTACCACAGAGGGGAGGGAGGTGGACTGAATGGGAAATGGAAGGGGGGGTTACAGTGAAGACTGCAGTGAATGTCATGGTGATGGTTAGTAATGGTTTTCATTCAGGAAGGCTGTTGTAAGTTCTAGTGGAGATGTGCTGTACCACCGTGCATGCTTTTAAAAAGCCTAGAAGGCATTTAAGAGTTCTGATAGGTGCAACTGGAAAAAAAAATGGAAAC
Source organism: Caretta caretta (assembly GCF_965140235.1). Lineage (NCBI taxonomy): Eukaryota > Metazoa > Chordata > Testudines > Cheloniidae > Caretta > Caretta caretta. The sequence continues at coordinate 203,648,712 of NC_134206.1, forward strand.
AAATAAATCATGAACATAATTTTTGATTAAGTTCCACCTACAGGGACACATTCTGCTCTCAGGGACACCTGCACAAGCCCTTTAATTATAGAAGTGTAAATATGGCATTGTTGGGCTCTATATTTAGTGCCTCTTTAGGACTACTTACATTTTCATGTAGAAGCCACACCATTCCCTCTAGAATCTGAAAGTCAGGCAGGTTCTTTCATTCATGCACTTCATTACCAGGAATAAAAGGCTCTGCAAGCTCAACTACACCCTCTGTGGCACCTATTACAACCCAACCCCCAGGCCATTGTTACAGCACCACTTTTCAGAGCAGAACCACCCCTTAAATATGGTGGTATGGGTCTTTGCACACTTCACAAATTGGTTATTCACATTTCCTGATAGTTCCCTTAATCTGTTTTATACGATAGTGCCAAAGATCTATGGCCCATGCTGGCCAGCTCAGCTTTTGATTGGCTGGGATTTCTCTCCTCTCTGCATAAACTGCAAAAATTAGGTTCTAGACTCAGATTCTGAGTTCCCTCTCCCTCAAAGTTTGCAGGTTTTCTGATCCTGAAACTTATGTTCAGACCCATCTGTTTCTGAAGAATACTTCCCCCTTTGCTTCTTTCTCCATACTGTTTTGTTTTCTCACCTTTATCCTGGAGTACCATGCTGCATGTCTCCTGAAGTTCTACACAGATATTTAACAATTGCCCTCAGACTGACTCCCCTCCCACTCTTTGTACGTCTTATCTAGTTAGATTGTAAGCTCTTTGGGAAAGGGAGGATATCTTGCCATGCCTAGCATGATAGGGCCCCACTCTCAATCGAGAGCTTTAGGAACTACCATAATGTAATTCATAAAATAATAATTCTAAGGATTTCGATATCCTCAGTTTTCCCATCAGAGTCTTGTCAATGAACATCTGCATTTTCAATAATCCACTTGTTCAAAGTTCTGTGTCAAAGAACTAGCTCTTGATATGATCCTCCTGGGGGGAGAGGGGCAGCAGACTAGCATATTCTGGTCTCTCTTACTTAAATGACTCAGTCACATTCCATAAAGCTGGTTGGCAAATTTCCCATTGCAAAACGCAGATTCATCAAAATCTAAATGTTTCAGGGGAACATGTCAATTTCAACTATGTTTCAATGGAAACCCTGCCTGGTTTCCTGCCAAGTTGTGCCCCTTTCTCCCTTGTTTTATGGGGTCATTGGGATAACTGACTCACTGGGCAGCCGGCAGCACAGGCTCCTGACTCCTTGAGCTGTCTGCTTCCCAGGTAGGAATTTCCCTGGATTGCCCAGATCCATAGAGGAAAAAAAACAAAAAAAATTTTTTTTGGTTTTCCCTAAACTCATTTTTCTTTCAATTTTTCCTACCCTGGATATTTTTTTAAAAATATTTGACCTTCCATCCTGATTTGAGATGAGGAGTTTTGGGATTTCCCCCCCAAATTGAAAGTTTTTCAAGGGAGGGAAAAGCTGTGTTGCAGCCAGCTCTAGCATTCATCCCTGAATTAAGAACCTGAGAGTAACTCAGGACTAAGATAGAGTCCCTTCTCTTTATTGAGTGCTCCAAAACAAGCTGCTTCACGTAACATTTGTTTAAGCCTGATGCAGAGAAACTGAGTCTCTAATCCAGAGTCCCCTGGCATGTGCAACCAGTTTCAGTGTGGCTAATTCAAGGTCATCCTACTACAAACAGGCCCAAGCCACAAAGTTCTGATCCAGTTGTGAACATCAATTTTCAGAGGTCTTAGAACGAGTGTTTTGGTCTATCTTGAGGTGTCAGATTGTTGTTTCCTTCATAATCTCTCAGCACTGACTTCACCCCAGCTCATCCGGAGGCTGGTAAATGCATTCATTTTCTTTTCTAAGCCTAAGATCTGTCTCATTATAGACTCTAAATCATTATCTTCCCCATCCAAGAATTGGTCTTTTGACAGAATCTATGGAAACCTTTATGCAGAATGCTCGTCTGGCACCTCATCTAGCTTTCCCGCATCATTTAGAGTCAGGATTTATGGAATCACATTGATTGCTCCCAGCGAGTACGTTTCAGAAGTGCCACTTACTGTGCTAACTCTTATCCCATTTCCAGCCCACCCATTTCCTCGTAATGGCGCGTAAGCATTTTTAGTTATGGGACCAGGTCCTGGCTGTGCCACCGTGTGAGGAAAGGCACAAGGGGTCTTCCTCCTCTGGGGTACTTGTATGAGGACAGCAAGAATCCCAAAGCTTGTGGCCTGTTCCACCCACAGATTTTACAGGGTTTTTTTTTTTTTTTGGGGGGGGGGGGGGAAGAGAGCAAAAAGTCCTACCAGTACAACTCCCAGTGTAGAAGCAGTTATACTGGCATAGAGCGATCTTATACTGGCATAGATTATTCTTTTTCCTGTACGGGAACAAGCTCTCAGTACATTTATATTGGTATAACCATGTCCACACTGAGGGGCAGGGGTTGCAATACTTTAATCTGGTACAGTTAAGCCAGTAAAAATTTTGGTTGTATACAAGTTCTTAGCTCCTGGAGTCAAGGTGAAGCAAAGTGTTATCACTACCAGAGGGGCAAGGCATGGCTAAAGACACCCTCACCTATGAACTGATGCAGGACAAAGCTGGAAGGAGAATCAGAAAGGGAGCATGGGCACTGATTAGGGTGACCAGATAGTGGGTGGTCAGGGGGAGGGGGTGGCAGGAATAGGAGCCTATATAAGAAAAAAGACACACACACCCCCAAAAAGGGACTGTCCCTATGAAAAAAAAAATCAGGACATCTGGTCACCCTAGCACTGCTCCCCTCTAGTACCCTGAGGGGGCACTCTGCCCCTGGAGCAGCAGAACTGGAGAGGGAGGGGGAGAATGGAAACATTGCAGGGGCTGATGTGCATTTCCACACCCCTCTGCCAGTGTTTTCCACCCACAGAATATCTTGGGGGCAAGATCAAGACCTGGAGGAGTGGGTAGAGTGGCCACTGCTCTGCACAGGATCTGGCCAGCTACTGGGGAGCAGACAGGACCACCCTCTTCTCCGCATCTTCTTTCACCTGGCCAGCCATAGTGGTTGCACTGGCTAGGGCTGGCGTGCAGAGATGGCACACAGTGTATGCCCCCAGCCAGCCAGAAGTGGCCACTCATGTGACTCCCTGACCCAGTCTGATCTTGTCTTCCAGCCACCATGGGTCCTAGTGCAGACACACAGCCAGGGGAGGGGCAGGAGCATGTGCACTAGCTGCCACTGAGGAACGGCAGCAGAAACAACTGGGAAACCCCTTCCCAACCCGGAGCCAGTGCCCCCCCCCCCAGTTGTGTTTCAGTAGCTCCCCTTGTTCCCCCTCCTATTCCTTTGCACCCCCAAAGAGCAATGCTTTCAACAGAATACCTATGGCAGGTGCAAGTGACTGGGTGCCTCCCATGTCCACATTAACCTGAGACTGCTCAGGCTCTCCCAATCAGTACCTGGAAACAGCTATTTTTCTATACAACTTTTTGTTTCATTCTTTGGATGGATCTCCTCGATCAGACTTGCCTTTCCCCGGTGCAGCCCTATTGATGGTCTCGTCCTCTACTAGTACTGAGTTCAATAGTTCACTTACTTCTGCTGACCCCAGAAGATTTCATGGTCTGGCCTGAGAGCTCCTCAGCAGCTGCCATCTCCCTCAGCCGAGAGCCACTTCATTTTCACTTCCACCACCAGCAGGTGTTAAGCTGGGAGCCATCCCTTCAGCAGAGACTGTCCCTTGCTCCAAAGATTCCCCCTTACTCAGTAAATGAACATTGGCTGTAGGCTAGAAACAGGTCCTCACCCCACAAACGCACACCTGGGGAATTGCTACAAAGCTATCTCTGCAGCTCACAACTGGGAGAGGAGCAGGAGGGCTCTAGCATCTGAAAGGTGTACCCAAGGAAGGGAGGGGAGACATCTAGCTCTCACCTCAAGCTGGCATTTTGTGCTCAGAGGGATGTGGCTAGAGTTAAAAGCTTGGGGGGAGGGAGAAGGAAAGATGACAGCAGGAGGAGGGATGGCTCTAGCAGCTGGAGCTCACTCTGTAAGCAATGAAGACCTGTCATGCAACCAGGAACTGAGAGGTGAGGCCCAGTGGCTGGTGCAGGAGGTAGGTTAAGAGTCAGTAACAAGGAATCAGAGCCTGGGATCAAAGCAAGCGTTAGAGGCCAGGTACCAAAGCGAAGGGTCACAGCTGCAGGCAGGAGCAAAGCTGTGAACAACAAAGCTATCACAGCTTTGAGCAGCCACTGAACTGTTGCTGGGGTTAGGAGCTAGTCTGCCGATTCCTCCAATTAGGGTGACCAGACAGGAAGTGTGAAAAATCGGGAGGGGGGTGGAGAGTAACAGGCGCCTATATAAGACACAGCCCCAAATATCGGGACATCTGCTCACCCTACCTCTAATCAACAGGCAGCATAGCCAAGCAGGCAGCCTACTACAGGCCAGATGCACTCATGAGATTTCCTGGAGACTGACTCTGCTGGAGGCCCCAGTTCCTGACAAGACCAGCCCTCACCCTGCAGTACTTGTGGCTCACTTCCTCAATAAACAATAAGGAGCCAAATAAAGCAGGTTTCGTGGTCCATGTGAAACCATCCGCCCAGCCCCCCTGCTTGGCAACATCAATACTTTCCAAATAGCCAGATACTCAACCAAACACACACTGTCCCTCCCCCCGTGTCTGGCTGAATAACGCAATTACAGGTCAGACCCCTCCACAAGAGACTGTGAGCTAGCCATTAGACTTGTGCTATCCCTGGTGTAAGATTTCTGGCTTCAGCATAGTTAAATAGGGATCATATTTGCACCACAAATCCCTCCCCTTTACATGTTTTGCCGCCTTAGAAAGAGCAAACAAAGATAAAGGAGAGAAGAAAACAGGGTTCTGGAAGTAGCTGGGACTGTTCATGGCGAGCCATCCGGACCCAGAGATTTGAGTAATGCATGCTCCATAAATCTAAGTGTCCCTGCTTGCCACATTTTAGAACAGGGAGCAAAAATAATAGCTACTGTCCATACTTATCACCAATAATAAATTGCAGGGCTCCTACGCGTGGCAGAGATTAATGCAAAAACACAACCCAAAGCACATGACTAAATAAATAGATAATTTGACTTTCCTGGGGGTTATCACTTTCCCTCTCGACACCACTCTCTGACTCTTCTCTGCCGTTCAGCAAGGAAGTACATCCAAAAATAACCACCCTCACACCGCACCCCCTTGAGAGACAGGCAGAAGGGGGGCTAATTCTCCCCTGGTGTGAACTCCATGCAAGTCAGTGGAGTGATCCATTGATTCTCTCTGGATCTGGCCGCCAAAAGTGGGGGTGCTGCAGCAACACACTTTAGATGCACTGTGTACTAACAGAGACTGAAGAGCAACTGGGTAGTAACCTGCCCTGGGCATGTGAGGATTGACACTTCCCACAGGGGGAGGCCTGCGTGCTTCCTAAGCAGAGATCAGACCCTGCTGCTGGACTGTTCAATGGCTGGTTTGGAAAAAAATATCCTTGTTACTGAGACATCTACCACCTTTGGACTTCCATTGGAGTTGACTACGTGAATGTGAAGGCAGTACTTGGACCATAGGAACAAAGGGCAGCAGCAGGAAAGTCTCTTAAGAATGTTCAGAGAGAAGGGCAGAAAGGATTACAGCCTTTACTGATAGAACTAGTCACATGATGCTCAATGGTGCCCCAGTCCTCCCTTGTTCCCAAAATGACTGTTCCTTGTTGGGAATTACTCTCCGCTACCCAGCCTGCCAGATTCATTAACTGAGGTTGTGCTACCTCCTCAGGGATAAGAGAAAAGGGAAAATAAAGAGACCTAAAATACATTCAGTAGCTGAAAAGGGAGATAGGCCCCATCTGCAGCCCTCAGACGCAAAATGGCTGGCTCAGTTACAGATGCTCGTCTCTCTCCAATGCAAAAGGGAGGTACCAGGAGAGAATGCTGGGGAAAGCCCTGCTAAGAGGGGACGTCAGTGGTGAACTGACAAGTCAAAGAACCTAGCTCTTAAGGGAGCCAGACATTTGAGTGAAGATCCATTCACAGCTAGATCCTGGTAGCTCTCAGATAGCTGTGTCCTGTTATTCTCTTTTAACATGTTTCCATAATTAAAATGAAGATGAATTTTTGAACATTGGCTGCTGCCTGTGCTTGATCAGTCCTCCATCCCCCACACTGCATCCAATGCTTCTTTTGGAAAGGGTCTCTCTCTTATCTACTTCTAGTTACAGGATGCTTCTCCTTTGAAGAACTACTCCTATTTGTAAAGTATGTTTCCTCTTGAAAATTGCTCCTGGCATCTCCCATTTGGAATAGTGTAGCAAGGGACAGAAATAGAAAGGTCATGATGGGACTCTTAAGAAACCAAGGCACTAAATGTGCTGAAATATCACAGCCATCAACTACACCACACATATTAGACAGCTGGGATAGAGCTCATAACCCCAAGCCTGGTTGAGACCACAATTTCCTGCCACTTGACTTGCAAGAATCTCTCTACTACCTGTCAGTTGTCACAAAACATATGCCCTCTTTACACTGTAAGGGCCCTAGTCTCCTCTCGCTTACACTTGTTTTACAGCTGCATGACTCCCACTGATTGGAATGTAGTTATTTGTGATTTAAAAATAGTGTAATTATTGTGGACTCAAGCCATAGAGGGTCAGACAGACCGACGACCAGAAGGGGCAGCAGTTCATGTACACAGTTGCCATTATTATTAGCTATTACTTGTTTATCAATATTACAGTAGCATCCAAAGGCTTCATTCAGAATCAAAGCTCCATAGAGTTAGGTTCTATGCAAATAGAAAAAACAATTGAAAAGATCAGTCTAATTTATCGACTAAAAACTTCAAGCAAATGTAAACAAAACAAAATCAGAGAAAGGGAAGGGAATTGGAGGAAGGGAAGAAAAGGGACAAAGATCATGTGGTTCACGATCTAAGAGTACATTGTTGAATGCTCATTCTTGGGAAATTTGAAAGGTTAGGGTTTAATAGGCCCTTCTAATGCTACTTGTGGCTTTAAACTGAAATGATTGACCTTGTGGGCAACAGCACAATAATATTTTCTATTCGTTACTACATGTCTGAAATGTTAATCAGCAGTCCATTAGCCCTGTATTTGCCTCATTAACGTATCTGCAGAACTAGTAGCACTGTCCCACATGGAGATTTACATTTTAGTTTTAGATGCTGCCATGCTGGAGTAGTACTTTTGAGTGCTCTCCCGCCAGAAGTCCCTCCCTCCCTCAAATCAGGCCATATGCACTAAACATATAGTACTACCCCCTTACAGGGTGGGGTTTGTTTTGTTTTTTTAATTAAAGAGGTCTCTCCCGCTACAAAAGTAGCATTGTTGGATATTAACAGTTCCCAATCATGTTTGAGATGGCTGATAACTCATTTTCTGAGTTCACTGATGATGGAACGATTACATGGATAATGCTAAAACACATTACCAGCTCCACTGTGGCTTGAGAGACCTAATCGCCATTGGCCCTTGTTTACATAATATCTCTCATCAGACTTCTCTTCATATCCTATGTTTGACAGGTTAGGTGCTGGTGATTAGACCCTAACAATATCCTGGTTCTGACAAATAAATAAATAAAATAATAAAGCTCTCAAAGTCCAATCTGCCCAAGTTTAATTGCACTTTCCTCTTAATTTAGGAGATGGCCAATCCAATGAACCAAAACAGCTAAAGCGTCACTTCCTCCTGTAGCCTACAGGAATCCATTTCAGCCTATTTCCTCAAATTGCAAATTGGGGATGATACTTATTTACTTATCTCCAAACTAATTTTCAAGAACTTTAACACGCATTTGTGAAGTGCTTTGTATGTGATAAGTACGGTACACGCATCAGTGATGGTATGGATTTCAAGGGTAGCCATGGTGAAGTAGTGACACCCTCACTAGTTTATGTAAGCTTCTTTTTAAATCCTTGCCTGTGCACCGGGAACATGTAGCGTACACAGCTTGGTGCCTCGGTCGATCAGTGAAGATGACGACATTTTGCATCTCACAGGTGTACAAGTATTTTATTCTATACTGGTTCTAATATCATCCTTATCACCATTGTATTGAGTGTGCATTAAGTGATGCGACTACCATCTGTCATGTAGTTTGTTCTCTCTTATCCTCCCCTCTGGGGGTAGAACTGTGAGTACAGGGTAGTGTTTTCTTTTAGTAGTGCATTTGGATATTATGGTTTTTTAAATGTATATGCTACTAAGTACTTATAATACAGAAGGCAGGTTGAAGAAGCACACCTTGCACTTACAGCAGAAGGTGGGGAGGTTTGTTATAGTCCTTAGGTTTTTGGGAGTTCATTCCTCAGTCTCAGACCAGCCCCTGAGAAAGCTCAGTCTCCTGCACAGATGAGCTTCCCCTTGTGCCTGAGGAGCAGAGTTGTCGACCATCCTGTGACTCTTAGATATGCTGGGCACAGGCCATTGAGAGGGACCTTGAACTTGATTTGATTTTCTGTGGGCAAGACAGGTTTGATTTGCCCCTGGTAGCCTGTATCACTGAAGAGATGTGCCACTGGATACTGTACCAGCTGGAGTTTCCTAAGGGCTGATAGATTCATGCCGCACTGCTGGACTCCAGGTAGGACATGGTGTAGGTGTGAATGATCAAGGCCAGGTCACTGTCCTTCAGGATGGGATAGAGTCTCCTAGCTAACCAGAGATAGTAGAAAGCATCAGTGTTGCTATGTGAGAGCTTAGCCTCAGAGAAGAATCTAGGAGTACTCCTGAACTCCAGAGGGAGTTGACCGATTACAGGTGTACATGCACCGTGGCTGCAAACGCATCAGAAAGCTTTCCGTTGCCCACCAGTAATCTTCTCTGTTTTTCTTACGTTCACCTTCATCCCCAAACTCACCTTGTCTAAGCACTGGGCCATCTTGGCAGTAGTGTTGTGGTCATATGTAATAAAGGATAGGTAGAGCTGTATGCCCATCTGCCTATTGCTGGCATTTGAGTCCATACTGTCTGACCAATTCCCTACCTCAAAGGCATGTTGTGAGTATAAATACACTAAGAACCAGGAGGTGATCAATCAAGTATTATGGTATTGGGGGTCCATATGAGTCCCTAAAACAAGACAGATGAATTTACTTAATGGCTGTATGCAGATGTTGAATACGATCAGAAAGAATTGATCTTCTGGGACTCCACAAGTGAGGGACTTCTCCAGCACATGATCCACAATCTACAACCTATCCTGGAAAATGATCCCTTATTCACAGACCTTGGGAGGTAGGCCAGTCCTCGCTTACAGACAGCCCCCCAACCTGAAGCAAATACTCACCAGCAGCTACACACCACAGAAACACTAACCCAGGAACCAATCCCCGTAACAAACCCCGTTGCCTACTCTGTCCCCATATCTACACTAGCGACACTATCATAGGACCCAACCGCATCAGCCACACCAGAGGTTCATTCACCTGCACATCTACTATTGTGATATATGCCATTATGTGCCAGTAATGCCCCTCTGCCATGTACAGACAGTCTCTACATAGAAGTATAAATAGACACAAATCATACATCAGGAATGGAAACATACAAAAGCCAGTAGGAGAACACTTCAATCTCCCTGGACATTCAACAACAGATTTTAAAAAGTAGCCATCCTTCAACAAAAAAAACTTCAAAAACAGACTTCAAAGAGAATCTGAAGAGCTAGAATTCATTTGCAAACTTAACACCATTAATTTGGGCTTTAATAGGGACTGGCTGGCTCACTACAAAAACAATTTCCCCCACTCTGGGTATTGACACCTCATCAATTATTGGGAATGGACCACACCCAGCCTGACTGAGTTGGCCTTGTCAACACTGGTTCTGCACTTGTAAGGTAACTCCCTTCTCTTCATGTGCCAGTCTATATTTATGCCTGTATCTGTAATTTTCACTCCATGCATCTGAAGAAGTGGGGTTTTTACCCACAAAAACTTATGCCCAAATAAATCTGTTTGGCTTTAAGGTGCCACCGGACTCCTCATTGTTTTCTTGGGTACAGACTAACACTGCTACCCCTCTGACTCAAGTGAGGCATGTATTGGCAGAGGAGCAGTTTCCCCTGGCCGCTCTTCAGGTGCATCCCTCCAAGGAGTGTACAAAAGCCTCGATTACCATAGGTTGCTACGAGCACTACTCTCCCAAAAAGGAGAATTGTCCTATTATGCACAGTATTTAGAAGTACTGAAGGCTTGGCTACATGGGGAGTTACTCTGCAATAGCTATTCCTGATTGTCCACACATGGAGTTACACTTATTCCAGAACCCAAGTGGATTAAGCTAATTTTGAAAAAGGCAATCTTATTCCAGAATAAAAGCATCACAGAGTTAAATCAGGAATAGTGAATCTGAAGCAGATTCACATTTTACCTTATTCCAGATTAATTTTCATGCGTAGAGAAGCCCTCAGTAAACCACTGTGCTTGGGCTATCCAGTATGTATTACTCCACAGTTATCTAAAGGGAATCCACTGTTAATACCATAGAAGATGTATTGCCAAGGACATGGAGCTGGAGATGCGATAGGGAGAAAGATGTTTTTACCATAAGGCCAAATGCTTAAGTCTACATTCAGTCCTTAGTATGGCAAAATTCACTGAAATCATTGGGAGTTGGACCAGAATGAGAACTAGCCCCCCAATCCTGTAAAACAGAGGCCTGCAGTGGGACTGGAATCCCACGGTACACACTGCCATAATAGTAAGAGTGGGATAAAAATTCAAACAAACAATGTGGGAGCAAATGGGAGTGGGTACTGTGGGGCGGGACAGGAACAGGATTAAAATAAATAAAATAAACTAGTCCCATGCATAGCTCTACCGTAAGCAGCTCCTTGCAGGCAGACCCTTGTTCTGTCATTTACTGATGTCAACTGGGCTTCATGTAGGGCGTGCCACTGCTTCCTAATTCCCCAATTTGAGCCCAGGACAAGGGTACACACACAACTTGTAGACTGAGGCCTAAAATCTTCTGGCTCCGAGTAGGAATGTAGTAATGAATGGTTTCTCTCTTCTGGGCTCTTTCTTCTTTATTTTCTTTGAAGGCAATCCAGCCCCCTGGGGCTGGTGAATTGGGCTTGTTAATTCAATAGAGGTAGGAATCATTTCTCATGTTAAAAATTGAGGACAACATACTGCACACTCTCATGCAGACTTTCCTTTTATTCCTTCTTGTTCTTTTCCTTAATCAAAATGTCATTTTGGACTGAAAGTCCTTGTTTTGGGTATGGAGACATCAGCAGGCAGCGTCCGGGATTTGGTTTATATAGTCCATGACCGCTAAGGACGCTGTTAAATAGTAAACATCTTGAAGTGAAAGATGAACCACAGGAATTTGGTACTAAGGCTCGGAGAGGGAATTCTGGGAAGCTGCCTTTCTCTAAAGAAAAGAAGTTTCAGGCTTCCCTCATTCCAGACAGACTACCAAGCGAGCACAGACCACTGCAGCCCAGCATAGCCTTGCACTAGCAGAATGCTGCATTTTATCAGTCACTCATTCTCAGTTTACTGTGTTTTTCTTTTTCTCAGTCAGACTGCATTACAAAAAATGATGGAAATTTACTTGACATTTATTTAGCAGAGACTGGTCTCAAACCACAGGCCTGGATCTAAACATCCCAGATCTCCAGGGAGGCCAGAGCCTAACTTTACAGCTTGCTTTTATCTCTCTAAGGGGCTGCACCAAACAGTTCTTATTCTCGGGGATGTTTTACTATAGATATGGTTGCGTATAGATAGGGATAGCTCAGTGGTTTGAGCATTGGCCTGCTAAACTCAGGGCTGTGAGTTCAATCCTTGAGGGGGCCATTTAGGGATCTGAGGCAAAAATTGGGGATTGGTCCTGCTCTGAGCAGGGGGTTGGACTAGATGACCTCCTGAGGTCCCTTCCAACCCCGATATTCCATGATTCAGCTCAGGCCCATCTCTAATATTTAGAGCTCAAAACAACCCCATGGCATTTTCTGATGGCTAATTATGTCAATTTGAGTGTTAACATTGTTTAAGGAGCAGCTGTTAACATCAGCCTCCTCTAGCATTATGGGTGAAGTTTGGAATTGTGGGTAGAGCTCTGGGAAGAAAGATGAGGAGGTGAGACAATGAAATGAGAAAGTAAATGTTAAAAAGTATTGGCATTTCAACCTTACGGAACTGATGTTTAGCTCTAAGTAACAGTATTATATCCTCTTAAAAAAAAAAAAAGATATAGGGCCTATTTTTACTCACATCCAATAAGAATTCTCTGTTAGTTCAAGTGACAGAGGCCTGTGTTGCTGAGCTGAAGATCCTGTTTATTTAGTTGTTGTATGTTATTTATGTCACATGTTATCTGGCAATTATGGTGTCTTGTCTGTGACCATGGCTTTGTTATAGCAGGGGACAGTGTTGCCCAGCACTCCATCTCATCTCACCCTGCAGAGTTCTGAAAGTGGGACTTATGCCATAAGCCAACACAGATTGTCACCCTGATGTGCAGTCTTGAAGTCAGGACACAAACAGCAACAGTCACCAGAAACTCTCATTTCATTTTGGCTGGCCAATCCACATACCCTTTCTTCTTTGATGAGGACCTAGCCTCAGTTCTCTGGGCTGTCATCACCTCTAGCCTAGGCTACTACAATGAACTCTAACCAGGATTCATCCTGAAGCTCTTTGGAGCAGGAACTGTCTTATTGTGCTAGGTACTGTACAAAAAAGAGTCCTGGTCCATGAATGGGGCTCATGGGCACTTTCTTTGTATTCCCAAAAGACCATAGGAAAGCTCAAGACACACAGAGAAGACAGAACAATGACAGCACAAACTGATCCTTTGATTTCTGTATCAATTCACAGACTCCAGATATAGCACAGTAGAAAGGTACCAAAATAGCACTGCTAGGGAATGGTGCCCTCCTCCACCTTGACCCAGCATGAGTGCCCAACTCCACTGCTTGTCGTCAAGTGCATGACGGTCACTAAAATGCCTCCATTCTGCTTCACGTGCCTAACAGTCTGAGCATGGGCATAGTTTTTTGGGGGGGAAAGGAGGCTGGGGTGAAAGTAAGGTGGTATGGGCTTTTATGGCATACCAGTAAAACGTGGCCGCCTGCACCGGCCCGCACTGCTGACTTTAAAGGGCCACCGCCTGCTTAAACTTCGCTGCCCCTTTTGTGCCCCCGTCAGTGGCCCTGCTAGGTCCCTACGGGCAGGGCCGCCAATGCGGGGTGCGGGGGGGGGGGGGGAAGAGAACAACAAAAGGGGCAGGGACGTGGCAGTGCTTTAAGCAGGGTCCTTTCGCCACTTTAAAGGACCATGCTTAAAGCGCTGCCACCTCCCTGCCCCTTTTGCCGCCCTGCCCAACCCTGGGCCACCGACAGGGTGGAGGCAAAAGGAGCAGCTACCCCGGGGCCAGTGATTTAAAAGGGCCCAGGGCTCTGGCTGCTGCAGTGGTCGGGCCCTTTAAATCATCGCTGGAGCCCCAGGAGGGCTGGCCGGGTGACGCTGACCCCCCCAGCCCCGCTCCTTCCGCCCAAGGCTCCGCCCCTTCTGGGGGGGTGGGGTTAAGAGACAAATTTTGCTTTCACCCCTGAAGGGGGCCATTGCTCCGCTAAAGAAACTGCAAGCCTTGGGCAGGCACAGAATTTGCCCTCCTCCTGCTCTGCACACAGCCCCAATGGTCTGATTAGAGCTGCCCCGCACAAATACAGAAGTCAAACTACACCTGTCCTTCTGAGTTGCACTCCAAGAGACAGAGCATTCCTGCCAAAGACCCCTGCAATACAGCTTGTTGGCCAGTCATTAGATCAGAAGGTTCAACACACTCACAACCCTGACTCAGATTTGATCCCACTCAGTAGAACGCAGTGGTGCACACAAGCGTTTTGTCACATGCCTGGCAATTCTGCAGGTGCAGCATTCTGTGTTTTTGCTTCTTAAATGCTCTTTGTTCTTCCCACATGTGATTCTAATGGAGAAAGAGTCTTAGCTGCCATTCTTTTTCACCTTGATTTGCTGTGTCCTAATTTTCCACAGGGCTTGTTTCAAATTAATTGAATTGGCAAAACACATTATTTAAACTTGTAGATGTGATGGAAATAACTTGTGTGCGTCAATAATCCCAGTTAGGTTGCCTCATCCAGTGTTGAGGACAGACATTTTTTGTACTAGAGGAGATCACCCAGTTTTGGAGAGGACCAAGTGGAACATGGATCCAACTTTTTCTTCATCTGTGAACAATGTACTTTTTGAAGCAGTATCAAATTCTTTCCCAAAAGTCAGAACAGAGGATGTTTCAGGACATGATCAAATCACAATGTATACAAAATAGGTTTAACAACAATATTTTCAACTGTCTCTTTACATTTATTATGAAAAATTTTGCCCTTTTCTTCATCTGAGGATCTCCAAGTGTTTTACAAAAATTAGTGGACTAATTAAAAAAAAACTTTTATATGTCTTTGTGCCCTTCTAGCAATGAAAGGGACCAGAGTGATGCCCAATGTCCTCAGCTGGGGAATCCCCTAGACTGGGGGAATTCCTTGCTGGCACAGTGTTCACATAGCTGGCTCCTATGCCATCATGACCCACTGCATTGCACAACAGAGGGGGCACATTTAGGCTGAGAAGGGGTGTGGCTGGAGTGTAATTGCTCTTTGACTATACTTGTCTGTCAGGATTTCTGGGTTCATAGCCAGCTGATGTTGTTTAAGGAGCTCTCAGGCTAGTATTCCTTCAGGCTGCTCTCAGTGAGTTTAACGGAGTAGAACTGGCCCCAGAATCAGGGAACCAACAACTGGCTTCTTTGCTCAGTTCATCCCCAGCTGTGCCTAGTGGATGCTGAGCATAGCTTAAAATCTTGTCTAATAAGTTTAGCTTCACAGCAAGGTAGACTGGTATCATGATCTAAACAGAGGAGAAGGGTGACACACAGAAGTTAAGTGATGGAAGCAATACCATACAGAGAGTCAGTGGCAAAGCTGTGCCTTGTGTTTCTCAATTGCCAGTTGTACTTTCAGCCAGAAAAGGAGTCTTCCTCCTGAAGAGTCCAATTATCAGTGCTCACTAAAAAGATGAGTTTTTTGTGACGGGCATCTGGTTGCAGTAGGAACTGGCCCTTGACCATAAACATTTCACACAGGGCTCACTGAACCACCACCAGAGGGTGATAATTTTCAGCCGCTACCAACTTGTACTAGGGTCAGACCAGTGGCCCAAAGGAGAAAAGCTATGTTACTACTATCATACTTTGTTTAGCAGTTCTCTTAGCAGCGTAGTACAAACACACACACAATCCCTCTGTACCCAAATACTATGTCCTGACCCATTAAGTCTCTTTCATACCAATTTTCCTTGCACTATGCTGGATCCCTCCTTCTACCTTGAGGATTTCAGTCAGCATGCGTGACACTTGCTCTTCCTGATCAAAAACCTGAGAACACAGTTTGTTTTGAATACTCCATATAGCTGGGAGAAAAACACCTATGCGGCAGAGTGCCTAGGTGGGCACCAGGGGAAAACTAACATTCTCCTTCTTCTGAGAAAGCTGCTTTGTCAAACTTTCAGAGAGGTCTCCCTGTGGACTAACACCTCTTCACAACCCCCATGTAAACACCTCAAAAACACATCCACTGCTACAAAACACATGAACTCATTGGCTCATTACAGAGAGGCTTACACTATTTTCAGTGGTTTTTATGAGCTCTTGCACCCTGATTCCCTTAAGATCTCAGAGGAACCTTTGCATTTCAGCACCAAGGACAGAGACAGACATTTACTTGGAAGGCCTGTAACCTCAACAGAAACCTGTACAAACCAAACACTGGAGAGGTACAGAGACAGTCCCTCCTAGTGTATATATGTGTGTGTGTGTGTGTGTGCGCGCGCGCTCGCTCTGGAGAGAAGGGGAGAGATACGGAGAGCTCCTCCTAGTGTGGGGTTGGTGGCGGCTCTGGAGGTTAATTCCCCAGATGAATCTTTTTCCTAACATGTGACTGATAGCTTTGGTTAGCTGGAAATCTGTGCTAACATCTGCAGGTAACCAGGTACTAAAGGAAGAGGGAAAGGTGAGGAGGGAGAAAAGTTGGAGGGGAAAGATTTTGCTTTCCTCTTTTTTCTGTTTTTTTTGTTTGTTTTTGCTCTTCTGCTAAGTGAAAGGCCTTCTGTTCAGATAGCAGGAGGAGGCTGGTAAGGATTAACTGATTTTGCTGTCAAATACAGGGAGCACACGTGTGAGTGTCATGTGTGTGAAGGGTGCCGGCTATCCTTTTTATGGTGAAAACTAAATTTCTGGTCCCTGATAACCTATCTTTAAAAAAAAAAGAAAAAGAGCAAGCAAGCGAGAAGCAAACACACACAAAAAGAAAAGCCAAGACACATGGAACAAAGCCTTTCCACAGTCACTCTGGGAAAATGAAGAATCTGCCTGGACATTTTCTGGGCTTGAATGAAACACAAAGGCTAAAAGAAGCTAGAAAATAACCAGCGCTGTCAGGGTAAAGCTACTCCTCTTGCTCTTCTGACTCTGGTCTTTCTTACCAGAACCTCTCTCCTCAGCTTACCTACAGGCTGTATTCTAGCACAGGTGCCCTTGCCATGACACCTCTACCGAGTCAGCCAATTAATCTGTCTTGTTTTTAGGTACTTATATGGACACCCCAATACCATAACAATCACCTACTGTTTAATGCATTTATCCTCATTACATGTCTGAGGTAAGGAAGTACTATTATCTACATGGTACAGATGAGGAACTGAGAGACTATATGACTTAACCAAGGTCACACAAGAAGCCTGTGGCAGCATAGGAAATTGAACCTGGGTCTTCCGAGTCACAGGTGGCACTTGTATATTTACAATTTTTATTGTAAATATACAAGTACGTATATATAATCCTAGTTTTCTCTCCATCCCCCACCCCCCTTTGAATTGTTGCTTGTCTTCTTAGGCTGTAAGGTCATTTGAGAAGGGAGCATGTTCTCAGACATTTTTAAATGGCTAGGACAACAGAACCCCATTCTAACTGGGGTTTCTGTTCACTGATTTTCAGTCTCTCTCCTGAGATTTTGTATGACAAACATCCAGCCCCAAATCAATTGATTAGGCCAAGGAGAAAGAAAATGGGTCTTTCATGGACTAGAGATACCTGGAGACAGCAGCACTTTGGGGTTCCACTGTTTAGGGGTTTTTTTGGTAGCTTCAGGCAAGTAGGTTTCCTAAAGGAGGCACATCCCCCTCCCTGAAAATCTGTATGGAAAGATCAGAGTGGATAATTCCTCTTTGGGGAGGAGGGGGAAAAAAAGAAAAAGCACTACCTCCTCTGCTCTCAGTTGATGTCTGAGCTTCCTCTTATTTGCACTTGAAAGTATTCAGGCACCTTTGAAGTGAGAGGTGAGAAATTCAGGCTGTCTATACAGAAGACAGCTTTGAGGAACTCAATCTTTCTCGGGTGGTTTCGAAAACACTCCTCGCTGAAGCATTCACTGCTTCCCCAATTGCTTTGCATGGGCAATCAACTTTTCCCTACCACAACCAAAAAATCCTGATGTCCAACCTCCAGGAACCAGGTACTCTGTCCAGAGAGTCCTCCTTACCCCAAATTTCAGTAGATTTGGAACTGCAAGGCCTGGATTTTGAGAAGGTTTGGATCTGAATTGTGAGTAGTTCTTCACTCTCTCTAATGGGCTAAAAAGCATGTGTGCTATCCTATCTACCTTTGGCTATGGCGTAAAGAGGCACAGAAGGAGGAAACGGAAGGAGGGAAGATTGGGATTAATAGTATTCAAGGAACAGATTAAAGCCCTCCAGGAACTAGATAGGGCCATATGTTTAGATATGGCTGGTGAGAGGAAGAAACTTTAGAACAGATTTGGGAACCATTCCTGAGCATAGATATGTAGGATTTCTCAATCACAAACTAGTCAATTGCATCTGGTAACCTGCCCCCAGCAATAGCTGGTGCTCCAGAGAAAGGCAAGCCATTTCTTCCCTTACCACAACATAATGCACCTGCCCTATTCTGCATTGCTGTGTGCCGGGGTGGGGGGGAGGAGTTGTGGTGGAATTCCTTTCTGGTCATGGTTGCCACCACTGTATGCCCTGAAGCAGGAGATCTGATAACCCATATCCTAGTTTGAATCATCATTCAGATCTTCTGTGGTTGTACTACATTTATCCCAGCCCTTTGAATAATCTAGCCACACTATTCGATTCTCTTGTGGCAGAGTCAATTCCGCAGGCTCTCTATGTGCTGTGGGAAAGAGTATTTAGGTATTGGCAGGTATAGCCCATGTCTTTCGCAGAATCCAGCTGTGCCGAATAAATAAATCGCCTGCGGTCATTTATGTGCAAACAACATGTGCCCAGGGGCCTTTTGGAAGGAAAGCTTTCAATCTGTGTTCAGTGCAGCGGTGCCGTAATGGGAACAAATAAACATGCGCTCTCTCCTTCTCATTCTCTCCCCTCCCACCATGCTTTTGTAACCAGGCACTTTGCCTTGCTAAGTTAAAGCTGAGAAGTGGTGTTTTGCATTATGTAGATGGCTGTTGCAGAAGAGAAAGAGCCACAAAGTGCACTTAACAAACCCCAACCTCTACTCCAGTGTTGGGAGGTTAAAACCAGAGATGGGTGAATGACGGTCATTTACCCATCTGCAACCAATTCCCTTGACAGGCCCTGTTAAAAAACCAAAAAGTTCTGGAGCCCCATCTCCCAGAGGAGCTCTACACCACAGTTATTTAGTAAAGTACATTGGCTTTCATTGTGAATGGGCTGCTTAATGTAAGTGCAGCACTTGGGGCAAGGAGAAGCAGAACTAGAGAAGGTTTGAACCTTTGATTGTTTCAGTGTGTTAGTCTTTCCTCCACTGTAGCTAGCGAAGGCCCAGTTATGGCACAGCAGCACTTACTAGGCTGGGTGACCAAAGGTCCTTTCCTTCTTTATGCCATCCCCTACTATGAATTTTCTTCTTACTCAAAAAAGAGTTTGATTCATAATAACTAGATATAGCTCAGTTAGGACTCTCATCTTTCCAGTGTCCCTATGCAGGCATCCGCACACACACTAGCACAGAATGCAAAGTAAGTTCCAGGAATAATCCTTTCAATTTAAAACAAACATTTTGGCTATTTTCATATCTCTTGTGCATTTGCTTTACATGAATATTCTAGTGAACAAGCAAACTGGCAGGATCACTCCTGGAAACACAAGTGTTCAGTAAATATCACAAGGTACTTAACAGAAAGCAAATTTTGCATTTGCAATTGCAGATATGCGCTCTGGAAACTTGATCTTCAGATTCACACCAATCCACTCAGGGAATAGAAACATACTAGGTGATCGACAGGTGCTATCAAATACTTGCAATGAACTGTTCGTAAATGAGCTACAGACCAAGAATTATTCACAAACATTATCCAGCGAATTTTAAAGTAAGGGTTACATTTGATAACATTTCAATCTGTTCATGGGCAATTTACAAACAGAAATAGAGGTGAAATTTTCCAGATAAATTATTAGTCACAAACAGGCAGATAGGGGAAAAAAATCCCAGTGTTGGATTGATTTAGCTGTTGACCAATCTGTATAGGAAAGCACCTATTACAGCAGGGTGCTGCAGCATCAGACCCAGTGTGGGGAACTGATTTTCAAATATTGTAAGCTCAAAGGATTCAGAATGAGTTGGACTCTGCTCCCAATATCACAAAGAGCTGCATCACTTCCTCTGATCCCAGAAGCAGCTACACTCAGCTCCTGCCAACAGAGTCACTTTCTAATTTGCAGTATCTTGGCCACATACAGTCCATCCAAACAGAGCTGGCAATTAGTGGCTGTTGATAAACTTTGCTGTAAGCCCTTGTCAGGGCTTTAGCTGCTCTGGAGCTAACTATTTACAAATTTTGCTAGTTACAGACGCATCAGAGAAACAGTTTTGACAGTTTGCGTCCTACAAAGTTTTTTTTCCCCCCAATTAGAGCAGATAATGAGAGGACCCCGCTCACAAAAAACACACAACCCTGTGACCCCAAGATTGGCACACTAGAGTCACAGAAAAATGCTGCACATCAAGCTACAGATAGTGATTGAATTGGTACAGAGCCACAAACCAACTGAATCGAGGCTGGGGGCGGGGGGGGGCCCAATATCTCTATTGCCCTTCTGAAAGGCATGAGGACAATCACCACTGGGAGTGAGGGGCGGGGTCTCTGACCACACAAGCCAGACTTGGGATGATAGAGAATAACCTAATTGTTCCCCCTACACCTCCCAATCCCAGAGACTGCCTGGAAGAAGTACACATGGTGGCTTTTTCAAACTTTTGAAGTCTGAGGTGTTGGGATGGAGGCTGCCTGCCATGAGCACTGAGAAAAGCTCTGGGGAAAGGATAAAGGAATGTGGGCAGAGGCGGATTATGGTTTTGCTACAGCCCAGGGGCCCCACAAGTGGGGGCCCCTCCCCACCCCTTCCTTCTGCAGTCCCTCCCACCCCCTGTTCTCCCCTCCAGAGCTCCTACCGGGGAGTGGGGTCGGGGTGCGGGAGCTTGCCCTGCTCTGCCTGCCTGGTGCTCCTGCTGGGGCCTGGAGCTTTGTCATTTTTCCCAGGCCCCCCAGTTGGCCAGGGTCCCTGGGCACAGGCCTTATTGGCCCGGTGGCGGATTAGCCACTGAACGTGTGGTGCAAGGTGGAGACAGATCTCACAGTGATGGATGCCAACATAAGTACCAAAATACTCAGAGCTCAGTACTCTACTTCACCCCCCACCCCACTTATTTGAATAAGAGGCAGCACTGTGCTGTTGGTGTGGCAGCCTTCGCCTCTCTGTGTTTCCTACCTTTCGGAGCAAGCTCCCTGCTCCACTCTGCCTCACTGACTCTCCATCTTCAAATTCCCCCTGACAACCTCTCTCTCAAGCACTTAGGGTACTGCATGTATGACAGGCACTGGACTGTACAGAATAAAGTTTTATGGCACCGTGCTGCCATTGTCTACCTCTACTGACTGAGGCACAGGACACAGTCTCATGTAAGGTCACACAGAGTTGCTACCCTTTCTACCTCCCAGCTTCTTGGCTTAAGCCACTAAAGAGTGCAAAAAAATCTAAACCACCATTTGCCACAGGTGGGAGAGCTAGTGTAAGCAGGACACAGACATTTCTATTAGTGCATCAGGCCATGACATGTGCCTGATGACATCAGAACACATGTCCACTCTCCTGTAGTCAGCAGTAGCCAACACTCAACGTTTCAGAGGAAGGTTAAAACACTGTCACAATGAACCTGGTCATTTGCTGCAATGCTGTACCTGGTTGGGGGTAGGGGGAGATAATTTCCTGGCCCATATCACAAACGTGTTATGCCAGGAAGCATGAGATTTCATTGCCTTGATTTTAGTGAAAAACTACAAATGGCCATAAGATTATCCAGGCCGTTTCTAAATGTTGCCACAGTACAGTAATGGACTTGACCTCCTAGGGCAATGAAAGCCGTACGCTGGAAGACGGCTGTACATTGCACTAATGTACTGCTACCTCACAATGATGATACACAAAAAGGCAAAAGGGATTATGTAGCACTCGTCTTATGAAAAACCCCACAAGCCACACAAGGAGGCTGCATAAACCGACCAGTGCAAACAGAAGTGATGCAACTCAACTGATCACAAACCAGGTTAGCAACAAGGAGGATGTAAAAAAAAAACCAAAAACAAAAAGAACCCCACACATCCGTCAATGGCAACTGACCCCGGCCAAAGATTAACAGCTCTCCAACTTCCCCAAGAAGAGCTGGCCCTTTTCTTTAGAACCATAAGTGCTTCTGTATGTTCAATTGTATTGACTAGCAAATAAGATGGGGGTGAGAGGCAACATCCAGCCTGGAGATGTGACTGTAACATCTGTGACCAGTGCCACAAGAGATATTCCTGGCTCTGCCATGTGTTTGCTGAGAAACCACCTCTGTGTTCTCTGTCTGTAGAACACTGTACTACTATTTCCACCCTTCTGTAAAATACTTTGAAAGCTAGGAATAAAAAGCTCTGTATACGAACTATTAATTATGAAGTATTAGTATTGAGGCCAAGAGCTTGGCAAGATTCAAGAAGGTATTAGACACTTATATGCATAAGATTCATACTTGAGCATTAAAAAGAAAACCTAAGAGCAAAAGGCAACCAGTCACTGATGGGCACAGGAAGAAATTCCCCCAGGGGGAGGTTATTCCGTAATCATCAATTATGAGGTTTCTTGTACCTATCTCCAGAGCAGCTAGTACTGAGCACCACCAGACACAGGTACTGAACTAGATGGACCATTGGTCCAATGGAGCACTTTTAACCAAAAAAAAATGTGTTCGGCAGAATGTGAAGAAACTTTCCTCACCAGCACCAGAAGACCAGCCAACAACCCTTTGCTGCAACCACAAAAGATGGTCCAGCAAAGGCTCTTTTCTCCCTTTCCTCCTTAAGAAAACCAAGACAGAACACCCAAGATCCCTGGCACTTGGCCTCTTTTCCTGTGGGGCTGCCTTTGCCACACACATGGGGCATTAAAAACAAAACAAAAAACCCAACACAATATGATCTCAAAAAAACCACTTACATTTTGTGCCAGCGATCTGGTGGTCATGAGGGTCTGATTCATGATTGTTGAAATTTGGGAGCTGGCAATTCTGAGGTAAATCTGAAGGGGGTGAAAGAGAGTTCTTTCCCTGTGCAATCTCCCACCCCCACATACACTTCACACAAACTCCTTCAAAGTCTCCTCCCTCTCTTCCTCCCACTAAATCCCAGTCTCTCCTCTCCAAACCTTCCCCTCCCTTTCCCCGGACACCCTTCCATTCTCTCCCATCACACCATGCCACCTCTTGCCACAAAGCCTTCCAGCTTCTTTCCCCTTTACCCCAATTCCCCCTGCACCCCCACTCCACACTCAGAGCTGTCCCTCCCTTGTGATTGTTGCAGTGCTGCCAACACCCAAAGTTCAAAATCACAAGGCAGAGGCTCCCCCACCCCCAAAAAGTGAAAGGATAAAACACACACACACACCCACCCCCCTCATGATTTTTTGGGCAAAGTTTATATAGTGTTTTTGGTCTGCCTTTGGCTGTTGGAGTCCTTCTGCTCACCCCAGCATGTGGGTAGCTGTACAGCGTTGCAGCTCTCCCAGCTGTACAGTGTGAAGCAATTCTGGCCCTGCTACAGGAGCTCTCGTGGCTGCTGATGGAGCAGAGCTGCCAGGTTCTCCCCACGCCCCAACAGACTAATTCATTAGTTCTGTACCTACCATTCCCAGCCCTACATCTGCCCAGCCCCTCAAGTAATTTTGCCCCCCCCTCCAGCCCTATGTCTGCCTGTCCCCCACAGAGACTATTGCTCCTCTGGGGTTCTTCACCCTACCCCATTCCTGGGGCTACAGCCATGGGGGCCTCTTCTCCCCTGTCCCAAGCCTGATGTTGCAGAGATGGGTGGGGGGGTGGGGAAGGAAACACTTAGCAGACTGAACCATTGTTCTGCAGTGAGGGTGGAAGTGGAGCAACCCTGAGCTGCTGGGCTCCTTCTGCTCCTTCCCCTCTGAGAATGGTGTCAGAGGGCTGGATCTTTCTGAGCAGTGACCAGACTGGAATCAGTGGGAGCCAATAAAATAAAATCCCACTACTGGTGAAGCAATTAATGAGAGTCAGCAACACTGTGTAGTCACTGCCAACTGTCCCAGGAGGGGAGGAGCTGGAGAAGCTGCCCCCCACCAGCACTGCCAACTCCAAGCCTCTCCTGATCTGTGGATCTTCAGAGCTGGCAGGTGAGCCTTTCAGCCAGCTACAGAGTATAGAGAAAGGACGTTGCTATGCTGACACTTTTTCATTGCTTTCCTTTTCAAAGCCCTCTGCTTTCCAACATTGTTAACTAAACCTCACTGCTTCCCTACTAAGGTAGGTGAGTTATTCCCATTTCACAGATAAGGAAGCCAATACGCAGAGAAGCAGAGTGATTCCTGGATCTGACTCAATCTCGGATGTTGCGGAAGAAAGCCTTCTAGCTGAGCCCTAGGTATGGGCTTCATGCAGAAATTACTTCGTGAAATTCTCTGGCCTGTGTTGTGCAGGAGATCAGATTGGATGACCTAATGACTTTATGACCCTAAAAATCTATTAAACCCAAGAGTTTCTGGCTCCCAATCCTCTGTTGACCCCATGGGAGGATACCTCCACACTGAGGAGCAAACTACTTAAAAGATGTGCCTCTGAAGGCAGCAGCCCACTAATCTTCCCCAATCCTGCCAGGGAATAACCCCTCTGGTGTATGCTGGTATGGCATCAGACATCACAGGTTAAGCCTAAAGAGTCCTCTTCCATCACCTTGTACAGTTTTGCTTGATACCATACACTGTAACTGTATTGGCTAGCCAGGGCCTCTCAAGTTAGATTTTAACCACAACTGAGTTCATAGTGAAATTAACTTGATCTTTATCTTGTGGTAGCTTTCACTGGTTATGGGTGTTTGCAAAAGAGGAAGGGTGGTGTTCTGGTAAAGCACAGTGTGGGGACTCAGGTGACTTGAGTTCTATTCCTGACTGATACAGCTCTGCGTGCTATTAACAGAATGTTAGGAACCATTAAGAAAGGGATAGCTAATAAGACAGAAAATATCCGAATGTCACTATATGAATCCATGGTACACCCACACCTCCAATACTGCATGCCATTATGGTTGCCCATCTCAGAAAAAATACATTAGAATTAGAACAGGTATAGAGAAGGGCAACCGAAATTATTGGGGTATGGAGCAGCTTCCATACGAGCAGAGATTAAAAAGATGAGGGCTGTTCAGTTCAGACTAAGTGGGGATATGACAGAGACATAAAATCATGAATGATGCAGAGAAAATGAATAAGAAAGTTTTATTTACCCTATCACACAAGAACCAGTGGTCAGCCAATGAAATAGGCAGCAGGTTTAAAAACATAAGGAAGTAATTCTTCACACACTGCACAGTTCACCTGTGGAACTCATTGCCAGAGGATGTTGTGAAGGCCAAGAATATAACTGGGTTCAAAAGAGAATTAGATATGTTTGTGGAGGTTAGGTCCATCAATGGCTATCAGCCAAGATGGTCAGGGATGCAGCCCCATGTTCTGGGAATGGATGACAGGGGATGGATCACTTGATCTTTGCCCTATTCTGTTCACTCCCTCTGAAGCACCTGGCATTGGCCCCTAGGCTAGATGGACCACTGGTCTGATCTAACATGGCTGTTCTTATGTGACCTTGGCCAAGGCAGTTTCCTCCCTTATAACTGGAGATTATTACTTCCCTTGTCTCTGTAATGCACTTTGAGAGCCTCACAGGGAAGGAGCAGTTTGTTATTGTGGAGGCTACATTGTGATTGCAGGGGAGAGGTTCCCCCCCGAAAAAAAAGGAACAGGGAGGGTAAGGAGGAGGGAGAAGTTTGACAATAATCATTTTCTACATTTTTGACAAGCCGGGAAACTTTGTCCATTCACCAGACATTTCCAACTTTGCTGTCTCCCATTGCGAAGCTCCCATCTCATGCCTAACTGACTCTTCTCTTGATTTATAGTAATTAGGAGCCTTGCAGCCTGCCCAGAAGGAAACGTCCGCTTGCTGCATCCTTCCTGTGAGTGGCCATTCAGATACCATTATCAGGGCTGATGCTTAAGCACCACATCAGGACCCTAGATGATGAGTCCACAGTACTTGTTTATAGCACCTTGTACACCCCCAAACTGGCCCTCCAAATTCACCCCTTAAAAAAAAAACCACACAGACTGAAATAAGAATGCCAGCTTTAAACATGGAGATGGACACCGCTTGAGGGAGATGATTCCCCTACCCTCAGCAATGGAAGCGACAGAAACCCCTTCAAGCCCCAATCTGAATCCTCCACCTTTAAAAATTATCTATTCATGCTTGTCAACATTGAGCCAGACAAAATCTGTGATTTTAATACGCTCTTATAGATTTCACATTCTGCTCACTGTCTGAACAATGAGAATGACTGCCTCCTTTAAAAATTGATTTAATCTCGGGCTTGGTTTTAAGAGGTCAACTGTGGGTTTGGGTTATTTGCAGTATTTTTGCCCCAGGAGCGAGAACGTCATCTCTTAAGTGGGTGAAGCAGAGAGAGCAAACTCTACAATGAGGATAGACTGTCAAAATCTGTCTGCATGTGCACCCTGCTCCCCATCACCAAGTCTAATTTTCTTTGAATCTCCAAAATAACAAAACACGGGAGGGACAAAGACAGGAAGAGAGCAAAAGAAAGATCAAAAAGGTTAGATAGGCTGAAAGCAATCTACTGTTGTCCATTTAGGCCCAAGTTTTCAAAGAGCTCTAGTTTTGGATACCACAGGTTTGGACCTAATTGACACTCATTTTTAGAGGGGCTGCACACTCATGTATTAGAGCTGGGCAACCCCTCTGAAGAAGGGGAAAAAGAACCCCACACCCAAGAAACCCAAGCCTTAGATCAGCATCCAGAAACGGAGGCATCCAAAATGAGAGGCTATTTCTGAAAAAAAAAAAAGAGGCCATGACTCATTTCTATAAAGACTTCTTTAATTGTGCTGCTTATACACTTTAAAAATCAGCCAGCCACCCCTCCAGACGGTCACACTGCTGTGAGTTCCTCACAGCCGCACTGGGCAGGGCAGTGGCTGGAACACTTGGCACTATGGAAACTTTATGCTGTGGAGCAGCCTATTGGCAGCACTGGGGAAAGTGGTAATAAGTAAATAAGGGCCACACAAACCACTCCAGTACAGTGCAGAATCCAAGAGACTCAGATAGCATAAACCTACTCCCCCGCCCCCGACTCCTGCCCCACACCTTCCATCCCTTGGACCATGCAGCAAAGTAGCTATTAGAGGGCCAGATAAGAGGGAAAGTTAATCTGGAATGTGATCATCGTAGTAGGGGAGCTGTGTTTTCTGTAAAGGATATGAAGTGGGAGCTTGAAAATTAAACCAGGACCAATGCAGAAATGGAAGAGCAATCCCATTCCCTATTAGTTTTCATTACTTTGAAGTTTCAAAAGATATGTCACTTACCCAGTGTTTGGAGTCTGTGTGAATCCATCCTGCCTTTCCTCTTATTTACTGCCACTGCCATTTTTAGTCTTAGCATTTTTGCATCTCCCCTGCTTTTGTGTGACAGAAAGAATGAATGACTTGGGAGGGTAAGGAGGAGAAGAGGGTAGGGGGAATCTGAGACAGAGTTTGTGTGACACTGTGTGCATGTGTTTGCAAGAGAGATTGAGTAACCCTGGGTGATACAGCCTGTGTACATCTGAGAGGAGAGAGAGAAAACGTGTGAGAAACTGGGAAAGATACAGGTGCCTGAGACAGGGAGAATGGCTATCAGTAATTAAGTCTCTCCTCCACCACTCTTTAGCTCTTATCTCTTCTCCCCTGTTCTGAGCTTTTCTGCCTCCTCCCTGGATGCTTCCCTTCTCCAGGAGATGTTACATTTTCTTTGACGGTGCGGGGTGGGGGCGGTGGTGGAGAATTCAAATCTCATATCTGCTCACTGAAGCTAAAGAAGGAAATGCGGGTGCAGGGGAAACAAATGAACAAAAACAAACCACCTAATCCCAGAGCCAAAATAAGAGTCCTAAAGAAACAAAGTACTCCTGCCAATGAGCTGCGAAATCTGTCACAAACATAGTAACCAAAAGTGAGTTGATTAGTTCCCCCTCCCCCCCCCATTTCAATGGCACAAGAAGAAGGGCTTTTGCCATGCTAAAGTGATGCACTGGCTTTGGTGATGGAATTGATTACAGAGGCACCACAGACTGCAAACACAGAGGTTCAAGTCCCTGCTGTGATGAATAATCCATAGCAGTATTCCAGCTCATTTATTCTCCCCCAGCTCCATTAACAAACAGGGTTGCTATACATTTGCTGACCTGCACAAACCGTGTCTGCTGATGGCTAGGATACACTGGAAGGGAACTGGAGATGCTAAAATAGCCAGCTATTATTTCTAACACCATGCTCAATAGTGACTCCTGCTGGAAGAGGCAGAGATTAGAGTAACAGAGCTCATCACAGCCTGTGGTCATGTACCTCCTGCAGAGACATTGTGAACAGAGTTATAAACGGAGAAGCTCTGAGCCTTTCCACAGTTACTGTTCCTACCCCATCCTATAGAGTGACTGGGAATACAGCTCCCCACAGCTGCTGTTCTCGCACCGTTTCCTACGGATCAGGGGGCTGGGGTTGGAATAGCTGCAAGCTATTATTGGAATAGCTATTGCAAGCTATTGGAATAGCTGCAAGCTGGGGTTGGAATAGCTGCAAGCTGTCATCACATGACATCATGACACATGCATTTTGCATCTTAAGTGATTACATACATACATTAGAGGGGCAAATATCAAGGAGGGTGAAGAGCTATTTAAGCTCAAGGACAATATTGGCACAAGAACAAACGGACATAAACTGGCCATGAACAAATTCAGGCTGGAAATCAAAAGAAGATTTCTAACCATCAGAGGGGTGAGGTTCTGAAACAGCCTCTCTATAGGAGTTATGGGGGCAAACAACTTAGTTTTGCGAGAATTAGATAAACTCATGAGTGTAATTGTATGACAAGGTTACTTGTGATAATAGGGGGGCAGGGCTCACTAGCCCTGGGGCTCATTTCTGGTTTTTGTCATGTTTCTAAAAGTTCATGATTAAGCCACCTGCAGGGGTCAGGAAGGGATTTCCTCCCCTAGTATTCTGGGTTTCTCCCCCCTTGATCGCCTTCCTCTGAAGGATGAGGGACAGCCATGGCTGGAGAAGGGACATTGGACGGGGTGGGTGGGACAGGGCTCTGAGGTAGCACAGAGTTCTCTCTCAGGTACTTGGCTGGATGGCTCTTGCTCACAGGCTGTATCGGATTGCCATATGTGGCGCCAGGAAAGAATTTTCACCCGGTCAAAATGGCAGGGATCTTGGGGGGGGGGGGGGGAGAAGAGGATTCACTTTCTTCTGAAGCATGCCTTGGTGCAGGTCACTTGCTAGGATTACCTGGGTATCTCACTGTATCATTTCCCTGCCACTGCAGGGACCTTGAGAACTGGTGCACCTCACCCCTGCTTATTCTTTGCTTGTGGCACATAATAGTCTAGTCACCTGTGGTCTGTAACACTTGGGTCTCATTGTTGGGTGTCATGTGTGGGTGGTGGTGGCGGCAGCGGCCTGTAATGCACATGAGGTCAGACTAAAGGATCTGGTGGTCCCTGCTGGCCCTAAAACTCTGATGCTAAAATATGTAATTTTGCTGGAACAGCTGCAGTAACTCATCTCCAGCTTTTGCAAATGATTACAAACAGATGGACAAACATGTTTATGTATTGTAGTCTTATCTATAGTTAGGGGTTACTTTAACCCAGTGATACTCAGACTGAGGCTCGTGAGCTGCAAGAGGCTCTTTAATGTGTCTCCTACAGCTCTTTGAAGCACATGATATTAATGTGATTTAATTATTAACTAAACAACATGATTTTACTATGTTATTAACTAATTGTAGTTAGTTGAACAAATATTTGGTCAGTCATTTTATACACACTAAATATTTCCCTTGTCATGCTGTTTAAATATGAATATATAGTACTATCTTAAATGAAACTATGAACTAACACTACTGTGGCTCTTTTGGGTAATATCGATGGCTAATTTGGCTCCTGAACTATGGAGGTCTGAGTATCACTGCTTTAACCAATTACCCACTCCAAGGTGAGGGTTTATGCTTACTTTAATATGTAAGCATTCTGCGACAGTCCAAGACTACTACAGTAGAGATGTTATCAATGGAAGGGGGACACCCCCCCGACTCACAGTAGAGACTACATAGTGCTTTTTCTATAATAGCTACTTGTATTAGCCCAACCAAACAATGAAGAGTGCAATCTGATAAATACAGAATACATGGTATACGCATTACAAACATATGCCTTGTAGAAAAACCTGAAGTGTCAGTCCTCATCCTCACCACCACCACCAGTGGTTCTTATCCTGGCACTTCCCACTCCTCACCAAGGCACGCAGGCCAGGATTCAGCTTTTATAATGTGTTACACGGATAACCACTGCGGTTCATACATATTTATGAAGGTTTTAACCCCTTACTATTTGAGTACACAAAAAGTTGAATGTATTCCTAATTCCAATACTCATCTAACATGGTTTAGTATTTTCCTATTGCTTCTGCCCACTAGACAGGATACCACTGTGATGTAATTATGTTAACATAATATCTTCAGAAATGATCTTATTCCTACAGCTCAGCCACTGGTTGGTTCACTTCCGCTGCAAGGCAAATTCATTTCCAAAAATAAAGCCATCAACAAGATGGGTGACAATCTCAAGTTACATGATTTAATTTGCACCAATGAACCAGAATAATGTTGGAGGGAAATTTTAATTTGAAGTGACGAGATGGTACCACTGAAAAGTGCACAGGTTGACAGAATTTGGACATCAGAGGTATAATGGCTGCCACTCTTCTCTTTCCTCTCCCCCTTGTGACCGCTTCTTATGTTGCTGTTCCCCTATGAACAATTTGCCACTAACTGCTGGAGGGATACTCATCAGTGGGTGCACAAAGAGCAAGGGGACATGGGACACAGACAAGGCTAATATTTAAAGGGACAAATTGCTAAGGTTTATAATGCTAGAGTCTGTGTTGTGCATTTGAGGGCTCTATCACCTAGGAGAGGTCACTGCAATATTATCTGGCACAGGATGGCAGGGAGGGAGGAGGTAGGGGAGAGAGAAAGTGAGAAGGATATTGTATTCCTTGCCTTCTAGACCCTGAGGGAACAAGCTTTACCATAATACTGATGATGTAAACAACCTTCCCTGAAGAAAAAATGCATCCTTGAAACAGTCATCTATATTTAATACATTTGTAAAAATAAAGACTAAGGCCAGGATCCTTCAGAGGCTCAATTACTGGCTTAACTTTATGCACTGTGAGCACTCTTTGAAGGCTCAAGGCCTCTTGGGTAGCCACCTCTTGGTATTCGTCTCATGGGAAAAATCATGTCAAGATCATGCACAGTTTGGCCCAACTGACTCACAAGTGGGGACATTTAGCTAGGATAAGAAAGGGGCTTCAGGACACAGGGATGTCTCTGGTTTAGTAGAATTGGTCCCAGTGGAATCACTTTGATCACAGAAAAATGCAATGAAGAGGTAGCAAGGAAAGACTACACATTCTGAAATATTAGCTAATACACAGGAAAGTGCTCACTTATCATGTGGACTTATGCAGCATAAGAACATAGATACCGTATATAGTTACATCTCATCTAATAGGGGTGGTGTACCACACCACACACTAGACATAACTAGGGGGAGTGACAAATCCCACTGCAGAACAAACTTTCAAAGCAAGCTGAGAAAGGAAAACCAACACAAGTTGGAATGGGAGTCAGATTGGGAGATAAGACAGCCTCCCTGGGGTGTGATCGCCTCTTGACTCAGTTCAAGTCTGCTTCCAGGGAACAAAGCAGCATTCCACCCTTCAAGACCTTTAGGAAGTACGTTTAGAGTTGTTTTCCCAGTGTGTTCACTCAAACAGCCAGAAAGATACCCTACAATAATCACTCATGGCTGTTTCATCCCCCCCCTCAAGCCAGCTCTCCTGTATCATTCTATACAGTGTCTCCTGCTGGGAGAGGCTGGGACACCAGCAGCTGTAGGCACCTACAAACCAGCACTCCTCTTTATGGTGCTGCCTGCTGGGAGAAAAACAAATTAGTTCTCTGCTGGTGTAAACTGGTATAGCTGCATTAACTTAAATGGAACTGTGATTTAATAGACACAAGCAGAGAATTTGGCCCTAGCAATAGAGGAATGGTGAGCTTCCCCTCAGAGCCAGCACGCCTGCCCTGATGCTTACAGGGTCCCCTGCTGGGAGAGGCTAGGACTGGAGTCACTATGAGTTGCCCACAGCCAGTGCACCAGTCTTGACCACTACAATAGCTGCAAGCTCCTTACAGGAAAAAAAAAAAAATGAGCCAGTTGCTAGATATGTACACTAACTACTAGTGCAAATTCAAAGGCACGCAGCAGCAATGCAATGACCATTAGCTTGGAATATTGTTTTACACTGGTGTGTGTTTCCCCCACCCTTATTCTCAAAGAAAAGGGAAACTCACTCCAAACACCTTACTTACAGCATCCCTCATTTGCACCTTAAAAGGGGGATTCTATCGGTTCTGGTTTTTCTGTTCTTTTTAATTATCCTAATGAAAGCAACAGTGAATTCCCCAGAGGTTTGGTCCCTTTCTGGCAGACTGCTTTTAACTCAGAAAAAAAGGGAGATGAGAGGCTATCAAACCCCTTAATTTTTTAGCTGCCACAGCTGGGAAAGATTCCCCTAGTACCTTGTGCAACATGGCCAATATGTTGCAGCAAAACAAGCTGCTGAGCCAGAGCTCCTCATTTTCTGCCACGTGGAAAGGCCAAATAAAACCCACTTGGACTGAGAAAGCAAGAAAACTGGGTTCAGACAGCAAAGTCTGTTCTGGACTCAGACACATGCTGAGCATGCCACGTGTGGGTACAATGTTACATGAATACCCTCCTTGGGCTGTGGGAGGATTGCTGGGTTTAAAGGCTTCCATTAAGTGTCATTAATGTGTAACATTATTCTTGCTCTGCATAGAAGCCTTAATGGGTGCTTCATAGAGCACTGCATGACAGGCAGGAGATAAGGCACTGGATTGGGAGTCAGGACATCTGGGTACAGCTCCCAGCTCTGCGACCTTGGCCAAGCCACTTCCCTCCTCACTCTATTTCCCTCTCGACCAGTAGCCGGTTTAGACAGTGAGCTCTTTGAGGCAGGAAGTCTCTCTCCCCCAGTGCCTACCACAGTGGGGCTCTGATCTCAACTGAGGCCAATGGCTGCTACTGTAATATAAATGAATGAGTGTAATGGTAAATAGAAATAAGGAGTTCTCCATTGCCAATAAACATCACATATTAATAAACATTTAAAAAATATGGTAACCCAAACAGGCTGTTGTTCATCTATTAACACCATATCTCTTCTAAAGACCATGGGAAAACTACACCTGTCTGTAAGTGAATTTGTACAACCCTAACTCTATCCAAAGATTTTCATTGATAAGCCCCTATATACACACATACATTATCTGACATAAACCACTACAATCCTGTTCTAGCACCCTTCACTTGATCTCTGGAGCACAAACCCATTGCTTTCAATAGGGATACAAGAGTATAACAGTTGAGTTTGGCCCTGTTAGGGTGAGCACACACCCCTGCAGTCCCCCCCGCCCCCTTCAGTCAAGGCCAGCATATCACCCCTCATACACCCTGGCAGCCCAGTGCAGAACAATGGATGTGCCCCTGCCTCAGTTTCCCCAAGTGGGCTTTTACATAGTGAACAGTGCCTCTTCATGGTACACAAGCAAGCCTTTGCCCCAGCACCCTAACTAAAAGGGCCAAGTTAATCTTAATCTGTCTGCCCCCATCTGAGTCCATCCAGGCACCTCACTAGTAAGGCTCCCATGACTCCACAAGTCAGGCCTCTTACCTTCACATGAGGAACATTCATTCCCTGGACTTAGAGTCCCAGCAGAGGTCAAACTGGTGCAGCTCTTCTCTGGAAGAATGTATAATTACTCTGCAATCTGGACCCCCTGTCTGGAAAAGTTCCTCCCTAAAGGCTTGTCCCTAATAGCTCCCCTTCCAGAACCTCTTTTCTCTAGGAATACCTTTGCTAGATTCCTTTTCCTAGTGAGATCTCTCACCCCTCCCATAAGAAGTCCTTTTCCTGAGGACCTTTTTTATTTTCTTTCTTTCTCTCTCTCTCCTAGAATCTGACTAAACCCTCATAACCCTTTATGAGACCCAGGTGTTCCTTAGATAAATAACTGCTGTCCAGACACTTAGTCAATTAATCATTTGCATGTGATTGGGTTGGCTGGTTCTCCTAAGCAGAGCCTACCACAGGTTAGGCCAGGTGCCTGACCCCTTCAGGGAATAGATAAACAGTGTGGGCCTGCGGCAGGGTGAGGCAGTGCCCACCAGCCTCTATCAAAAGGCTGTTTAGGGAAACTGCCTAGAGCTCTTTTTATGGTGCTAGAACAGAGAGGCACCATGGCTCAGTGGTTAGTTGGCTTCTATTATCAGCTGTGCCACTTGCATTGGTGTGGGACCTGGAATATATCACTTTGTTTCTCTGTGCCTTTGTTTTCTCATCCTTTGTCTGTTTTGACTACTTGGATTGTAAATTTTGTGGGGCAGGGACTGGCTCTCATTATGTAAAATAAATAAATGGTGTCTGTCTACCCACTAGAGCCTTGCATGTAACAATGGGATAGCTAGGGAATAACCCACTTGACCACTGTACCTACACACTGTTATCTTAGGTAACCCCCCACAACCTACATGATCCTAATAAAACAAATAAGAACATGTATTTAGCAAAGTAGCTACACAAACACAAGAGCTCCTAGATTTTTTTTTCCTGGGGTGCAGGGGCTGGAGGTTGTGTTGAGTCAGAGTAAGCCAGCAGCCACTGAGATGAGTAACCTGAATTTCACTTGCTAGAAGAGCAGAGGGGAGGAAGAGCATGATTTCTCAAGTGTAAGTAAGCCAAGGATGAGACCGAGAACAGAAGACCAATAGGATTTATTTGTAATGACAAGTGACAAGTGATCACCATAAAGATATTCTTGGAATAGAATCCTGCTAATCTCTGCTATAATTCTAGTCCCAAATGCTTTGGCTCTGGCGATGCTCTTAGAAATGATATATGTGAAAGCAATGGGGATTGTCAAGAGGGGAGTTTTGGCCTGATGGTTTTATTTTATTTTATTTTATATATATATATATATATATATATATATATATATATACATACAAGTAAGGTCAGGCCTCATTAGTATTTAGAAAGAGGAACATTTATAACATCTTGCTTTTATTATAATTTACAATTTAACAAATGTATTGAATGTGGGTAGGATTAGTTTTCAGCAATCAGCAGCGCTCTCCCACTCCATCTCCGAAAATATGCACCTCTTGAGAAAAACTCTGTTTCATCAGAGCCCTTATAAAATGCATAGACATGACAACACAAATAAGCATTTAAGTGCTGCTGGTTCCCTCGCTCTCTCTCTTTATAGTGAAGTCTCTTCCAGTGGAGAGAGAGAGAAAGAGAGAGGGAGAAGAGGGGAGCGGCCCTAGGATGGAGAAGGAGGGAGAGAGAGAGAGAGTTAATGAATATTTGATCACAATTGCCTTTAATAAATGTTTTTTCTCAGCCATGGCCTCTTGATGTAGCAGCTGCTCAGTTAATCTCACCTCTCACACTCCATCTCACAGGCAAGGGTGCTGCAAGCTTTCAAAGTAGCACCCTACAATGCTGGCCTCCTTCTTGTCTCTGCCCTTCCCTATACTCTTTTCATTCACTACTCTCTCTCTCTCTCACACACACACACACTCGCCACCATGCCACTGCTGCCAGGTACAGCCAGTCCATACTTTTTCCGAATGCTAACAAGCTTGTGGGTTGGGGCCTTGAGCCACATAGAGGAGCTGCTGCCTTAGGGGAATGGTGTGGAGTTGTGAAGAGGAGCCACTGAGTGAGATGGAGAGGGGTCCTAAAGGAGAGTAGAAGAGGGGCTGTGAGATGAGATGCTGCTAAGTGAGCTGGGAGCAGATAAGGCTCCTGCGGCATTGGTGAGATAAGGACCAGCTCTGGGTAGTGGCCAGAAGGAATCCTACTGCACAGGAGCTCAGAGCAGCAGCACAACCAAGGGCCAGCCACCTGGGCAAGACTATAGGGAGAGACCAGACCAGAACCCCACCTCAAGCCCCACTGCCCCCTGGCCTTGCCCTCCTCACCAGGAAGGCTCATACTCGTGTATCAAATGAGACACATGGTTCATATTGGTTTTTGCCTTTCAGTTAAAAAGCCCTTTCCTGGAAAGCCAAAGAGCCAACTAGGCCCTTGCCCTAGAACATACCTCTCAGCCTGTCAAAGTCCAAATGTGGGATGCAATGTGCTACAAAGGCTCAAAATTAGGGACACAAAAAAGCACGCATGCAGGGAACTTAAAATACTGTGTGATTCTCTCTAGCTACGGTACTTAGATGGCCCCCATTATTAGAGTATCTGAGGCCCAACTCCACAAAGACATTTAGGCATCTAATTCCCACGGAAATACTTTTGTGGATGTGGGCCTAAGTGCCTTACAGTCTTCAACACATTTACCCTCACCGCACCTCAGTGAGGCAGGGAAGTGCTATTATCCCCATTTGATAGATGGGGAACAGAGACATAGAGAGACTAAGGCCTAGATTCACAAAGGTACTTAGGTGTTGTGATGCTGCTGGAGGAGGACCTCCCTCATAAACTTCTAGCCCAGTGCTTACATCATTCACTTGCACTGTGAATTCAACTCCCTGCCCTGCCCCCCATGATGAGGAGAAGGGATTTGAACACCTCTTAGAACAATGGTGGGCAACCTGCGGCCCATCAGGGTAATCTGCTGGCAGGCCGTGAGACAGTGTTTACATTGACTGTCTGCAGGCACGGCCGCCCGCACCTCCTAGTGGCTGTGGTTCACCGTTCCCAGCCAATGGGAGCTGTGGGAAGCGGCGGCCAAAACGTCCCTGCGGGTGGCAGTGGCTGCGGATGGTCAATGTAAACATTGTCTCGCAGCCTGCCAGCAGACTACCCTGACGGGCCACATGTTGCCCACCACTATCTTAGAAGGTTGCCCTAACCACTGAGATACACGATATTCTGATGTGAGGACTCCCTCAGTCTTTGCTGTTGAAGCTGCTCCACTTAACAAGCCATTGGAGCAGGGAGACTGAATGCTCAGCCTCTGACCTCCTGGGTGAAAGCTCTAACCACCAGGCTATAGAATCATTCTCATGGTTGTTCTCTCTCTCTCTCTGGCCCAAATGGCTCTTTAGTTATTTATCCAGAGTGCAACAGCTTGAACAGGAGAGACTGAAGGAGCCCAACACCAGACAATCCCAAAGCCCAGTGGTTGGGGCCCTCACCTGACAGGTAGCCAATCCCCGTGCAAATCCCTTCTCTCCCTTGGGTGTAGTGGGAACTTTAAGTAGGGGTCTCCCACATACCAGGTGAGTGCCCTAAGAACGGGACTAAAAGTTGTGAGGGTAGTTCCCTTCATCCCTGGAGGTTTTGTGTGCCCTGAGGGGCCCGATCCAGTAGGTGTGCTTTTAGGCATCCTGCCAGATCAGGCACTGCATATAAGTTAGAGGAGTACTTGTGGCACCTTCTCTAAGGTGGCACAAGTATTCCTTTTCTTTTTGAAAATACAGACTAACGCGGCTGCTACTCTGAAACATATAAATTAGCTGGCTGAATGCTTGTCTTCCCCTAATTTGTGAATTGCTCTGGAGCTTAGGCAGGAGATGGGAACCTAGAGCAATGGTTCTCAACCAGGGGTACGGATACCCCTAGGTGGGGTACCCAGAGGTCTTCCACCGGGGTACATCAACTCATCTAGATCAGTGTTTCTTAACCTGGGGGTCGTGACTTCCCAGGGAGGGGTCACAGGATGGGGTTTTTGCGGGGGGTCGCAATTGCAGGGCTGACATTCGGAAGTGGCAAGCAGGGCAATTGCTCGGGGCCCCACACCACAGGGAACTCCGTGAAGCTAGGTTATATGCTTCAGCCCTTGGAGGTGGGACTCAGACTTCAGACTCCTAAAAGGTGTACAGTCGTGGGGAAAGGTTGAGAACCACTGGCCTAGAGGGAGGCAGCACTGTGCATGCCCAGAGGCAGGAACATAGGCATCTAAGGAACTTTTCACTGCAAAAACACAAGTGCCAAGTGAGTTTTGGAGCCCACAGGGTTCGTGGGGAATTTTGCGAATCGCAGTGGAGCCTAAAATTGGGACTTAGGCACCTACGCACATTTGTGAATCTAGACTTAAATGACTTTCCCAAGGTCACAAAGGAAGTCAGTGATAGAGCACGGAACTGCATTCCGCTCTCCTGCGCCCCAGGTTATTACCCTAGTCACCGGCCCACCCCTTCTGTAGCATAAATAACTCTTACTATACCCACACTAACACAATTCCTTATTTCAGAGGTAAATAATTTTCAAATGGCAGATAGACGAGGAGCATTTAAGGCTTGTGTCCCAAAGAGCTGAGGAGTGAAACTCCAGCATGGGAGGTATCTTTGGAGAAGAGAACCAGGGTACCATGGCCAAACTAGTCTGCCAATCAGTGTGAAGCTATTGGGTTTGCATGGGTTATTTGGCTGTTAATAGCAGGGGACCTTAGGGTGTGGTGGTCAGCTGAGGTCCAGCTGGTGAAATGACATTATGAACATTAATAAGAGGTGTCATGATGGGTTATGGAGGAAATTCCTGAGGCAGGAATGCAATTTATATATATATTTTTCCATATCGGTAAGAGAGATGGTCCTCTAGTTAACAGCAGGCTATGTAAAGGGCATGGTCATTATTCTGCCCAGATGTCACAGTCTATGGCAGTTAACTGCTAGAACAGGCTAACTGGGATCTGACCCAGAAGTAAAATAATAGGAGCTGGTTCAGCTGCAGGGATTCAAACCTGAGCAGATTCTGATTTGAAATTCTGGTGTTAGCCCATCTCTGCTTGAAGCATGAAAGAAAGTACAGGAGAGACAAGCCTACTGTTGCACTGACCAGCTTGTTCTCTTTCTTAGTTCTCATCTTCACCCTGCTTTTGGAGAGGAGTAAACCATGAAGAAATCTGGCCCTGACCATGCCTCCTTTTAAGAAGTTTGCATCCATGATCTCCATAGCACACCCAAAAAACAGCCCAGCCCGGGGCACAGTACTATGTCCCCTCTTGCTGTGCCCATCCTGTGAGCATGATGTCCCATGCCATCTTTTTTGTCATAATTTACATTCTTTAGGGGAGGATTAGCTGTGACTGTCATCCTTTGTGTCCAATGTGTACCAGATGGAATAACTGGCCCCCAGTGGTTGTGTGTGGGGGGTGTCAAAAAGAAGCTTGAGTAGCTGAGTTCCTGCCATAAAACACAGGCAGAGCTGAACTGAAATTATTCCCCACAACCGCCATTGCTCAAGCAGCTTATGAACAGGTAGATCCCTCAGGTGGCCCTCCCCAAGGCAAAGCTTGCACCCCCTCAGGCAGCAGTGTGCAGTGGTTGAGGCCTTGCCTGCCAGAACCACTCTACACTGTCTAGAGTTGGTGATGCAAATCAGGAAGGCCCAATGTCACACTCAGGGTCCTCAATCTACCCAATGAGTCAATGGCCCTGTCCACATCCCATAGTCCTAAATGGGGGAAAGCACACACTGCTCAGTTGGTTTTTGGATACACAGCAATACACAGAGGACCAAGTGCTGAAATACCACGAATGCCTGTGAACACTTCCACTTTCCCTGCAAGCCTCCTCCCAACTAAGGGGCAGCTGGTTGCACCACCAGAGACCTAATTTACATATCCTGTGCTTCTGTTCAGCAGCTGTGGAGCTAGCATGGTATCCAGTGCAGAGGAGGGCAGCCCTTAAGGCTGCTGTACGTTCTTATGCCCCTGCCACAATGGTGGAAGCTGAGCTGAAAAACCTGGGGCACAGCTGGGGAATGACTGAAAGACTTGCCAGAAACAGACAGGAGTGGAGGAGCTTCATCGCTGCCCTAAACACCAGAGGTGTAATGGGAACATGATGATGATGGTGACAATGGCCCCTATAGCAGTGGTTCTCAAACTAGGGCCGCCGCTTGTTCAGGGAAAGCCCCTGGCAGGCCTGGCCGGTTTGTTTACCTGCTGCATCTGCAGGTTCGGCCGATCGTAGCTCCCACGGGCCACGGTTCACTGCTCCACGCCAATGGGGGGTGCAGGAAGGGCGGCCAGCACATTCCTTGCCCCGCGCCACTTCCCGCAGCCCCCATTGGCCTGGAGCGGCGAACCGCGGCCAGTGGGTGCCACGATCGGCCGAACCTGCGGACGCGGCAGGTAAACAAACTGGCCAGGCCCGCCAGGGGCTTTCCCTGAACAAGCGGCGGCCCTAGTTTGAGAACCACTGCCTTATAGGACTTTGCAGGGATGCAAAACTGCTGACGTGCAGGCCTACCCCACCCCACTCCATTTTATCCCCACTCTTCCTCCTCTGGACCACCCATGCCCAAACTCCACCTCGATCCTGCCCCAATACCCATTCTCTGCATGAGGCTGCTAAACAGGTCTCTGCACTGGGGGAATTCCCTGGGCTGACCTTACACCTGCCCTGTGGACTCTTTGCACCAGCTTAGCAGGATCCTAAAGTTTAGCAATACATCCTGGAAACAACAGGCCAAACTAATCCCTGGTGTAAGACCATTAAAGTCAATGGAATTGCACCAGGGACCAATGCGACCTGCTGGTTCTTGGAAGTGGCACTTTCAGGCATTATGATGTGGCATCCACATCAGCAGATGATGTGCTCTCATTTCCTGATCATAATTTTTCCTCTTCAAAACACTTTACGAGCATAAGTTGATAAAATCTCAAAAAATCCTACTTGCAAGGTGGGTCAGTTTCATTCCCATTTTAAAAATGGGGAAACTGAGGCACAAAGAGGTTCACTGATGATTTGCCCACTGCCAAAGAGGAAATCAGTAACAGAGCCAAGGTTAGACTTTAGGAGCTCCAGGATCCCAGGATCCTGCTCTGCCCACTGGGCCATGGCGCTCTCTCTCTGCTTCCAGTTGGTAACAGAGAACAAGTGACCATCACATACTGAAAAACTGGAGACCAAGTTAGCAGCCCTACACCGCAGGGCATAAATGCACCTTGTATTCTTTGTACAAAGGACAGCAACCTCCCCAACCCCAATTCTGTTCATCTGGAGGTATGTACACTCCAAACTCGTACGCTGCTCACCTCTTCCTTCAAAGGAGAAAAAAATAACGTCTTCTGTTTTTAGGGAGAAAAAATATAGCGGGTCAAATGCATCCCTGATGGAACTCTAGTGCAGTCAATAAACTAACACCAGGGATGCATCTGACTTGTTATGTTTGTAATAAAAAGGAAAACAGACCAATACCATGGCCTGATCGCTTGAGTCCTAGGGCTCAGGGCTGCATATAACAGTTTCACCTTAATAACAGCAATAATCATATCCTCAGGATTTAATGCCTTGTAACCATTTTGCAAGAAAGAAAAGGGGGGAGGGGAGAGAAAAGCAGAAAGAAAGAATAATTTCCTGTACATTAGGTCAATCTTTTCACAGGCAGAGTCATGGGGCTTTTTTCTCCCTTCCCTGTAAAATGGGATTAAGCAGTGCTGCAGCATCTGCCGTCGGCTCGAATTCCCTACCTCCCAGAATGGGTACTTGTAATTAAAAGCTTAGCTCACCTTATCCCTCCAGTTTCCCAGGTGAAAAGTCAAAGCCGGCATTTAATTGCATATATATGTGTGCGTATTTAAAACCAAAGCTCCACAGAGAGGCAAGATTTGTGAGAGGGGAGGAGAATGGGCAGAAAGTTATTTGACACAAAATTTCAAATAGAAAGGAGAGAGGGAAAAGAAGGGGGGGGGAGCAAAATGAAGGAGCATTTTCTTCTTTCTGGGCTTGGATTGGCAGAAATTGAGTGGTTGGACAGTTTTAATTTGTTTGTGCTATTATTTCTGTTTGAATTCATGATGGGAGCTAAATGGGAACCACAGAATCAGAAATGTAGGGCTGGAAAGGACCTCAAGAAGTCATCAAGTCCAGCCCTCTGCATTGAGGCAGGAGCAAGTAAACCTAGACCAACTCTGACCTATGTTTCTTAAAAACCTCAAACGATGAGGATTCCACAGCATCCCTTGGAAGACTATTTTAGAGCTTAACTGCCCTTACAGTTAGAAAGGGTTTCCTAACATCTCTCCTAAATCTCCCTTGCTGCAGATTAAGCCCGTTACTTCTTCTCCTACCTTCACTGGCCATGGAGAACAACTGATCCCTGTCCTCTTTATAGCAGCCCATAATGTATGTGAAGACTGCTATCGGGTTCCCCCTCAGTCTTCTATTCTCAAGACTAAACATGCCCAGTTTTTTTAACCTTTTCTCATGGGTCAGGTTTTCTAAACCTTGTATCACTTTTGTTGCTCTCCTCTGGACTCTCTCCAGTTTGCCATATCTGTCCTACTTCAGCTCAGGCCTCACGAGTGCTGGGCAGAGTGAGACAATTACCTCCCGTGTCTTACAGAGGATACACTTGCTAATACACCCGGAATGAAATTAGCCTTTTTCGCAACTGCATCACACCGTTGACTCATATACAATCTGTGACCCACTATAACCCCCAGATCCCTTTTCAGCAGTACTGCTCCCTATCTGCAGTTTATTTTTTCTTCCTAAATGAAGTACTTTGTACTTGTATTTATGAAATGTCATCTTGTTGATTTCAGACCAATCCTGTCCTCCAGAGTGCTTGCAACCCCTCCCAACTTGGTGTAACTCACAAATGTTATAAGTATACACTCCACTCCATTTTCCAAGTATTAAAGAAAATATTGAATAATACCAGGCCCAGGACTGACCCCTGTGTGATCCCACTAAATATGACCTCAAGGTTTGACAGTGAACTGTTTTTGAGTTCAGTCTTTCAACCAGTTGTGCACCCCCTCTGACACTGCACCCCGTATTCTTCACAGTGATATTATTATATGATTATGACATAATTATAATGTAGTTTATGCAAGGGAGATGTCATGTGAGATGTCATTGAAAATGTTATGATTTGTTGAATATGATTATCCTATTTGTATGTATGTATCATTTTTGTATCTGAAGTTATGAATATTAACTATGTATCTGTACTTCAAATGTAGTTACACCTGGGTAATGCCCGCTAGACAAGATGCTTTCAGTCCAGATAGCTGGGTGGGGAAGGGCCCATTTGGGGCAATGAGCCATTAGGAAAAAACAGTAGGCCTTAGGAGAAGTTTATCTCCCAGCTAGGGAGCCTTCCTGAGAACACTACAGACAGACTCTGAGTAATGGCTGCTATGACTCTACAAAGACATGTGATGTGACCACATGTCTCTAGACTCCATCTCGGGATGTCAGTGTTTTTCCACAGACCAGTCTGTGAACCAAGCTTTGAAACAAAGGGTTCCCACCATATGCAAAAGCTATATAAGGCAGGGAGTGACATCATCTGGTGTTCTTCGCTCCCCTCACAAGAAGAGCCCTGGAAACACTGAGGAACAAAGACTGAATTGGAGGAAGTGCTAGACCCGGACTAAAGGGATTTTTAACCTGTGAATGAAACACCTGAGGATTCCAACCTGTAAAGCAAGGGTAGCTTGCCCCCTAAGAATCTGCATCCTGCTTGTGTCATCTCTTACGGTGAGAAAATGCTATTCATATACAATCTATTTAGTATATTAAGTTTAGTTTGTGTTTTTTGTTTATTTGCTAGGTAATCTGCTTTGGTCCGTTTGCTATCACTTATAATCACTTAAAAACTATCTTTTGTAGTTAATAAATTTGTTTTTGTTTTATCCAAACCACTGTGTGGGAATCATAACTCAGGGGCAAAATCCTGTTGCATGTTCCTCTCCACATTGAGAAAAGGGGCGAGTTTTATGACTTTATGCTGTACAGTTCCCTGTATAATTTTGGGTTTATACTCCAGAGGGCGTGCATGCCTAAGGAGCTGGGAGTAGCCTTCCCATGCAGGGGCTGACCAGAGAATCTGCTTGTAACTGGAGCTGGGTGTGCAACTACCTGTATGTATGCTGGTGAAAGTACAGGCTGGAAGGCTTTGTTGCTTGTCACAGCAGTATAGTGTGAAAGGGAGCCCAGGCTGATGGGTCAGGGGGCTCAGTGGTACCCCAGTTCCAGGTGGCACCCCAGGGGAACCCGTCACACCCACCTTATAGTAATTTAATCTAGACCACACTTCTCTAGTTTGCTTATGAGAATGTCATGTGGGACTGTGTCAAAAGCCTCACAAAAAATGAAGATATATCACATCTATTGGTTCCCCCTTATCCACTAGGCCAGTGACCCTGTCAAAGGAGAAAATTAGGTTGGTTTGGCATGATTTGTTTTTGGCATGCTTATAAACCTACTATCACCTAGGTGTTTAGAGACTGATTATTTAATACTTTATTACAG
Organism: Caretta caretta; assembly: GCF_965140235.1. Lineage (NCBI taxonomy): Eukaryota > Metazoa > Chordata > Testudines > Cheloniidae > Caretta > Caretta caretta. The sequence continues at coordinate 203,692,852 of NC_134206.1, forward strand.
CCTCTTTCCAGGTAATTAGGCTGACTGGTCTGTAATTCCTCTTTGTTCTTCTTTTCTTAAAGATAGGTACAATGTTTGCCCTTCTCCCATACTTTGGGACCTAACTCATCCCCCATGAGTTCTCCAAGATAATTGCTAATGGTTCCAAAATTGCACCCAATCCTAAACTGAATTTTGCACCCCTTGATAATCTGTACGTTATTCCCTGATAATCAGAAACTTCTACGCTTGAACTCTGTACCGTTTTCTTTTTATTTTAACATCATCTTAATAAAATTATGAAATGTGTGGAGTTTCCCGTAGGCTTTGCCATGGATATAATTTATCCATTTGGCTCAAATGGGGGAGACTGACTCCTGTTCTTATGCATGAAATAAGCACAATACAGGCAGTCATAGCATAAGCATCTCCCCTCACACTGCTCACCAATGTGCATCAATCTGATTCTGGACGGACCATTGCTAGGAGTTCTGTCCCCATGTTTCATGTAATCCTTGGCTTCTCTGCTGAGGCTACCAACATGGTTGTGATCGGTTATTGGTATTACAGTAGCACCCAGAGGCACCTCTACAAACACAGAGTACAAGACAAACCCTACCCCAAAATTCTTTCAGACAAGATGCAATGAGTGGATGGAGCAAACAATCCAAGGGGTGCAGGTGGCTTCTGTTATGTGGATGCAAACATGAACTGGACCGGGACCACTGAAAAGCTCTGAGATGGTAAAAACTTTCAGTCACTAATGATTGGATTTGATCTGGGGACCTAAAAGTGGGTAGTTCCACGTTCTATTTCCAATCCTCTGAAACCTCCAGTGCCCCAATGCTATATCTTCCATGCAAAATAAATAAATAAAGACAGCTGCACACATTAGTGTTTAGCGACATTGGCTGTATCCCTCCAAAACCAAATAAGAATTGCAGTTCTCTCTCCCCCCTGAAAACCAGTGGCCACAAGCCGGTGTCAATTCCCAAAATGCCTCACCCTCCACAGAATCTTTGCTCTATTCCTGTGAATCAGAAATACAGGGTCAGGGGTTTTACGTTTTTATATGTAGAAATTTACAAGGTGTTTTTGCCCTGCAAGCCAGGAGAGCAACAGAAAACACTCTAATACCCAGTCTCATCTCAATGATCCAGTCACCTAATGATGCAGCCAGCTAGTTCAGAGAATCAAAGGAAGTCTCAGTACAACTGACATGATCCTCTTTTGGATGCACAAGATTTTGGGGCCAATAGCGGTGTGATTGTAAGGGGCGGAAGAACAGTATTCAGCGAGCCCAAGCGCAAAAGAACCTTTACTCTTATAATCTTTGGCGGGACATTCCTGAAGCATGAACAATATGGGCCAAGGCCCCGAGAGAGCAGCTGCAAGTCCCTCCCTGAAGTCAACAGGAGATGCTGGTGTTTGGCACATAAAAAGGTCAAGCTATATATTTGTGTAATCAGTCAAACCATCCAGCGGGGACTGAGTTTCCTCGGACAAACAGCGCAAATCCCTAAGCGTTCATGCACCAACGAGCAAAACACGATGAAATGGACACTGTAAACTATCTGAGCTAGCATACAGGGCTTCACTTTTCCCCTTCTACGTTACTTATGCAAGGCACAATGCGAGGAAATGAAATACAAATGAACGCAGAGACCTGGGCAAAGCCCTCTACTCCCAAGCTTGTAGCTTCTCTGCACATCTGTCTGTCATGACTGCTGGGGTCCCCACTGTAAGGGTTTTGGTTGAATGCTAATGGAATTCACTAAACTCAATGCAGTTTCCTATTTTGCTTTCGAGCAAGGAATCTTATAGCATCCTCTTCTGAGGGGTCACAAAACAGAGATGCAATGACGAAAGATATGTCAGAAAGAAAACTGCAGAGATTGGTTATACTATTTTAAGGAGGCAAATAACTACCTCATTTATTATAAGTAAATATATTTACTATATAATATACTTGACAGTGATAATACTTAAGGCTACATTTTAGTCATGCATACATTTTAGACATGCATACATTTTAGTCAAGGCTCCTATGCATAGGGGTAGCCACGGTGGCTCCACGCGCTGCCCCTGCCCTGAACACCGGCTCCACAGCTCCCACTGGGCAGGAACCACGGCCAATGGGAGCTGCTGGGGCGGTACCTGCAGGCAGGGGCCGCGTGGATCCATCTGGCCATGCCTCCACCTAGAAGCCCAGGGACATGTCACCGCTTCCAGGAGCCGCCTGAGGTAAGCGCCACCTGGGGTCCACACTCCTCACCCCCTCTCGCACTCAAACCCCCTGCCCCAGGCCTGAGCCCCCTCTCGCACCCAAATTCCCTCACAGAGCCTGCACCCCCCTCCAGCCCAGAGCCCTCTGCACGCCAATCCCGTGCCCCAGCCCGGAGCCCTCAAAATCCCTTGGCCCCACCCCCCAGCCAGGAGCCCCCTCCTGCACTCCAAACCCCACATCTCTGGCCCCACCCCAGAGTCCCTACCCCCAGCAGAGCCCTCAGCTCCCTCACAGCCCAACTCCTTGCCACAGCAAGGTGAAAATGAGGAAGTGAGCGAGGGTGGGGGAGAGCAAGTGGGGCGGTACCTCAGAGAAGGGATGGGGCAGGGGCATGGCGGTCCATGACAGACTTGCAGGCTTAATAATACTATATATGTATATACTTATAGAATCAAACTCTCAATCTCTCTCTAAGTATCAGCACTGTATAACATGCACATCACACTGCTGTCTCTCTCTCTCTCTCTCTCTATTAGAGGTGTGCTATTTAATCCCTAGGCAGCTAGTGAGCGGAGACAGCTGCTTCTATTGTACCAGTCTTGATTGTTTCACTGTCGCCTTCTCCTCCTCCTCCCCTCCATCTGTCTGTTATATTCATCAGTTTTCTCTCTTCATATGATAAGATTGTAAGCTCTTTGGGGCAGAAGCTGTTATTTTTTATTGTATGTATGTACAACATCTAGAACAATGAGACCCTGCTTGGGTTACCTAGATGCTACTTCAATAATAAACAAATACTAATACTACGTTTCATGTATGCACTATATACATCTGTATCCGTATGGAAACTGATTCGAAAACACATTGTATAGATATGCCTGTCACTGTTTCACTTTCTCCACAGTAGTGCTGGTCTCACTCTCAGCAGATCTGTTATTTTGCTCCTACTTCCCAGCAAGAAATAGAGGCTGAGGGGGCAGCATGGAAACAGGACAAACAGATCCATAATTAAAAGCAGGAGAATTTCTAAGCTGTGAGGAAAGCAACGTTAATTATCTTACTACAACTTTCAGAGTACTCTGCCTCCCTGTCACTTTGATATGCTGAGCTGCATTTCCTGTGTCTCAGATTGTGTCCTCAGACTGCCAGGGTGTTAGCTGCCTGTCAGATTGTTCATCATTCTCCTGTATTGTACTTATGGAGATTTATTTGTTTAATTTGTGAGGGTTTGTCTTCATTGCAGTTAGATGTCTTTATTGGAATAGCTTTTATAGTGCCCTGTCCTTTTCCTTAAACTGATTTCATGGGACTCAGCAGAAATACAAAAGCCTTTGGGGAGTGGATATGTGTAAGGATGTGAGAAAACGGTAATTTTTTTGGTTCAAAAGTTGCAGACAAGGTTTGTTAAAGTTCAGTCAGACATCAGTATGTCATCATGGCACCAGGCAGACACTCCCCGGGGGGGGGGGGGGGTGTCCTAGTTTCCGGCTTCCCCTTAACCTGTTCCTGGTGAGGAATTAAGATCTCTATTGCTGCTGTTATCCATACTAGCTGGATGCAAGTTAGCTCAGGTTGGCTAACCTGTGCACAGCTTTTGCTGTGTAGACATGCCCTCAGTTTCTCTGCCCCAGGCCATGATCCTCTGAAAGGGACAAACACAACCCCACAACGCATCTAAGATCTAAGTGCTCCTTGCTATCCTGACAGCTGACACACTCATTCATCCCCTGATCCTTGTTCCTTTCCATATACTATAAATTATTCCCTCTCTGGCCTCACTATTCCCTCCATAGCACTTGCAACGCAACTACTAAAATAATCTTCCTCACCTACTATCATCACCATGTTACCCTTGTGACACAGAGGCCCATTGGTGGTTCACTACTCTGTATCAGCAACTCTTGTCAGGCCTGGCATGCTTACTACACCTAATACCCTGTTGTCACGAAATATACCCAAAAGGTGGCATGGCATGTAATATATCATTGGAAAACTAATAACTCACTGATCATTAATAGTCTTGTATGATATATGAGCAGGGTGTGTACAAAGAGTTATAAGTATGTGCTAGAATTATGTTCTTAAAATGAGTTTGGCAAGCAATACATAAGCACAGTCTGCCTTAGACAGCGGAATGTGTATTTAATTGTCTGACCAGCCTGGTTGTTAGGCAGAGACAATGAAGGTACTTACATACCAACAACCACATACCACACAACAGAACCACTAACCCAGGAACTTATCCTTGCAACAAAGCCCGTTGCCAATTGTGCCCCCATATCTATTCAGGGGACACCATCACAGGGCCTAATAACATCAGCCACACTATCAGAGGCTCGTTCACCTGCACATCCACCAATGTGATATATGCCATCATGTGCCAGCAATGCCCCTCTGCCATGTACATTGGTCAAACTGGACAGTCTCTACGTAAAAGAATAAATGGACACAAATCAGATGTCAAGAATTATAACATTCATAAACCAGTCGGAGAACACTTCAATCTCTCTGGTCACGCAATCACAGACATGAAGGTCGCTATCTTAAAACAAAAAAACTTCAAATCCAGACTCCAGCGAGAAACTGCTGAATTGGAATTCATTTGCAAATTGGATACTATTAATTTAGGCTTAAATAGAGACTGGGAGTGGCTAAGTCATTATGCAAGGTAGCCTATTTCCTCTTGTTTTTTCCTACCCCCCACCCCAGATGTTCTGGTTTAACTTGGATTTAAACTTGGAGAGTGGTCAGTTTGGATGAGCTATTACCAGCAGGAGAGTGAGTTTGTGTGTGTATGGGGGTGGGGGGGATGTGAGAGAACCTGGATTTGTGCAGGAAATGGCCCAACTTTATTATCATGCACATTGTGTAAAGAGTTGTCACTTTGGATGGGCTATCACCAGCAGGAGCGTGAATTTGTGTGGGGGGGTGGAGGGTGAGAAAACCTGGATTTGTGCTGGAAATGGCCCACCTGATGATCACTTTAGATAAGCTATTACCAGCAGGACAGTGGGGTGGGAGGAGGTATTTTTTCATATTCTCTGTGTATAAATAAAGTCTGCTGCAGTTTCCACGGCATGCATCCGATGAAGTGAGCTGTAGCTCACGGAAGCTCATGCTCAAATAAATTGGTTAGTCTCTAAGGTGCCACAAGTACTCCTTTTCTTTTTGCGAATACAGACTAACACGGCTGTTACTCTGAAAAAAGCCAAACTAGCGAGTGGGGGGAAATAGCCCCTTAACTGTTGGAAGACAGTATACCGCGCTAGATGGACCTTTGGTTTGACCCAGTTCTTATGTTCTTATGTTCTAACTGTCACAATGGGGGGAGAGGAGACTGCAAAAATTAACATGACATCAGCTTCCTGGTGGACATAGCAAGCTGAACCCCAAGAGGGCTTCCTACCTCTTGAAGCCAGGTCACTGAACTTTGGAAGATATAAGCCAGGACAGGAAACCATCCTTCACCTTAAGTCACAAAGGAACTGAGCACTTTGAGATCTGGGAAGGGCCCTGGCCAGAGTCTGGACAGCCTTGCTGGAAAAGAGGCGTGGTAAGAAACACTTCTTTTGAACAAGAGAGTCTAGTTTGTTAAATCAGGTTTTAGACTTAAAAGCATATTTTAACTGTTGTGTGCCTGTAACCCTTCCTATCTTTATTTCTTCTACTTGGCAGCACTTTATCCTATGCCCTTTTGTCAAATAAATGGTATAAATAAATGGAGTGGGCTTCGCAGAATCGGCGGGGAAAGAAGACACTGTTGATCTTGACTCTAGTTTGGCACTGTGAAGAAACAGGAGAGGTGTAGAATAAGTGGGAGGGCTCTGGGCTGCTGGTGAAATACCGCTACTTCTACAGTTTTTTCATTTACCCGGTAAGGCGGAGGGCAGGGGTGGGAAAATGAGCCCCAAGGGGCTCTCGCTTCTGGCTCCAAGCGCCCAGCATGTGCTGGGTGTGACCTGCTCTGGGAACAGTGTCAGGTGGGGAATTTGACTGGGGCGATACACCTGTCAAACCACAACACAGGAGTCCTAAGGCGAGCTCAGGGAGGACAGAAACCTCCCAGCAAAAGGGAAAAAGTTTGCTTGATCTTGATTTTCAGTACGAATACAGGAAGTGGGGCCTCACGATCCTTCTGACTTTGGGGGTTTTAAGCAGAAGGTGTCAGAAACTGACAGTATGTCAGTGCATGGATTGAAGGGAAGGGTACGTTAACCCAGTTAAGCTAACAGCCTGCAGTATATTGTCTCTTTAAAGGAGCAATGTACTTAAAAACTTCTGTGAGTACCCAAGTGAGATGGGCTGGACTGCTGGGAGATCTCTCTGGGGAACTCAGGAGCTGGGGTTACTAATTATTACCAGCAAAGCGAGGTTTGGCCTGGCTGAGTCCTGAAGAATGTGGTGGCCAGGCAGACAAGCTGGAGTGTCAGGGAGCTGTTACACAGTCTAGCAGTAGCAAAACTCTCACTTGCTGAGGTTGGGGGGGGTGGGGTGACAGTAATTCACAATGCTGGGAACCCCGGCAGATTGTCACAACCCTGCACCCCATTTTCATCCCTCTACCAGTTCCCCATTATCCACCACATCAAGGTTACATGTCTTGGTCCTCACTTTCAAACCCCTTTGTAACTACCCCATTTTACACATCTGACCTTGCCTCTTATAACATCACCCCCCACCCATTTCTTTCTGCCAATGATGCCGGCTTCAGTGCCCCACTTATTCACGTCTCAGTGCCTCTGAGCTTGCCACCTCCTATAGATGGAACATCCTCCTACTTCTGATTTGTCAGAGCCACTTCCCTCAAATCAATATGATAATAGAGGATGGGAATTTCAAAAGAACCAAAGGGTTAGCTGCCCAACTCCCAATGAAACTCTCCTCTCCCATAAGCTATGAAAGAACAAAACCCAAGCACCCCAGGGCTTTCTTTTCTTCTTTGCCTACTCTGTGACTGTTTCATTAGCTTGAGAGCTCATAACTGTCTGTATGGTGTGACTTGTACACTGCTGAGCGCATTAGGCTAAAGAACATTTTCCAGGTAGGTAAACTGAGGGAAGCCATGGAAGGGGAGAGCCGAACTGTAAAAAGGCAAAGAGACTTCCGCAGCTAAATATGAGTCACCACAGTGACCAGCAGCTCTCCAATGTGAAGATCAGCCTGAGTTTCCTCATGGCCTCCAGTGAGCTGAGGCTCTTCTTACAAGTGTCAGAGCTTCAAAATAAACGCCTTTTCATGTCTGTTTTCTCAAGGGCCCAGTACAGAACCATTCCGAGATATGCTTCAGACCCCCCACCCCAGACTTGTGCAACACAAGATGGGGCTGGGAAGCCAGCTCCGGAGCTACCAGACCCTTGAAAGGATCCCACATCAAAGGGCTGGGAATGCGAAGATCAAGCCTTCACTGTTTTTAAAAGGGTTTAGAGGCCCAATATGAATTCTCTTTGATAGAAGAATAAAGTGCTTCAATCTCAGCAGAGAAAAGTAGCTAGGGTTCCCTAGGCCTTCACAACAGGTGACATTCCACAGCTCCCCCGTCCCCCCATCCCCCATGGCACCTTCCCTCACAGTATCCAAAAAAAATGGCTTCAGTACCAGGGGAGGGAGAGGGGCTGCTTTTCTGTTCCTTGCCTTCCATGCGGTACATTGGATCCACCGAGTGGATTCCTCCATTAGCAAAGGTTTGAGGTGTGGTGGTGAAGGGTGCTCTGTGTAATAGCCACAGTCTGAGAAATGAAAGGTTTGCGTGTTCCTCTGAAGTGGCAGGGCTGCGTTTGTAGGGAGCGGGGAACAGCTGCTCTGCCATATGCCGTGGGGTACAGCTGCCAGCTCCTTCAGCTTTCAAGACACTTTCAGGCTTTTTTGTTGATTTAATTAAACATTTTTATGTTTAATGATCACCTTCCCCGTCTGAGGGAGCTTGGATACATACTGTGTAAGAGGACCAAGTCCCCTCAGCGGCCTGGAATGCTGCGTGCTGATGGTTTATCACCACCACAAATCCCAGTCCCCCCTTCTTATTATATATATTCCAAAGTAGTGGCTAGAGGCCCCCACTGTGCTTGGAGCTGTACAAACACACAGAGACAACTCTTGCCCCAAAGATGTTTCACTCTAGATAGACAAAACAGACAATGGCTGTGAGGGGAAATGACTTGTCCTAGGTCACACCGTGTATTAATGACAAAGCCAGACTCCCGACACTTAGGTCAACATGCTCCCTCCCAGCCTCCATTCATGCACATACTGCACTGGGGGCATCCATCACTGGTCTCACTACGCCAGAGTGTTCTCTCAGCAGTGAAGAAGAGAAGTCTGACTCATGGGCTGCTCCTTGAGCCTGCAGTCCTGCACATGTGAGATGGTCCCATGGCCCATTGCAACACAGGGGAGAAGAACTGACTCCTAATTTGCTCACAGCTAGAGGAGAATATCTATGTTGGGAGGAAAGATGGACACTGGGTTATGCTGCTTTCCACAGCCCCAGTGTTCCTCTCCTCTGCCTCAGGTCTCCATGGACTAGTGCCCACCCCCCACCCCGCCAACCCAAGACGAGACTGCTTCACGAACTGGAAAACTGTGGCATAGTCTGTAATAGACCGGCCAGTGTGTACTAGTATGTGGAGGCATCACTGCCCTCTACCAGATGGAATCAGAACCGCGCAATTGTGTGTCATAGGCCCCATGCTGCCAACAGCTAAGGGAGAGTCTTATTTAGCTCAAATGGCCTGTGTTTTCAGAGCAGGGAGAGTTCAGAGATCTGTCCCCAAGTTCTCGTGAAGTTCCAAGTGGTGGTGCAGAGCAGCACAGTGACTACTGTTAAGTCCTGCATGGCCTTGAGTTTGTTACAATGCTCAGGATGGGCCTGTGGATCACAATTCCATGGCTTTTAGAAGAAATGCTTTTGTCACACCCAAGTCATTGGGGGTGGGAGGTGACTGGGAGAAATTCAATAGTCTGTGTTATACAGGAGGTCTCATCTCATGGTCCATTCTGCCCTTAAAATGCATGACTCTATAAACATATGGATCCAGATTTTGAACCTTTCCCAAGTTTAAGGGTGCTTTGAACCAAGGTGTTGGTTTGGGTCCAATTAGTTTGGATTCAAATGAGGAGGTGATGATCATTTGCAAATGAGAGCCCCAGAATCTGCTCCCATTCAGCAAGAACCCCTTCTTCTGTAACATTTCATTTCCAGGGCTGACTGATAGAAGCCACATGAGCTCAGATGCTGCAATGTGCAATTTGCTTGCCACCAGAATGTTTCCAAAGAGTCTGAAGACATCAGCAGATTCTGGAATCAATGCCTGGAGTTAAGCACATGTTTGCTGGCAAACTCTGCTTTTATCTTCAGATTCTGGTCCGTTCTCTTTCCGGGACAGCTGTGCAATGAGACGGGGGAGGAGGGAGGAAGAACATAAGATCCCTGGCTGTCAGTTCAGTTTAAATACCATCTTTTGCACATTTCCCTATCTGAGCAGGGAAAGGCCACTTCCTCACACCTAATCACCAGCAAGCAGCAGGCTCTGTGGCTTTTATCAATAGGCCAATTTTGAGTTTAGTTTATAATTTAGAGAGAGAGAAGTGACAGAGACAGTATCATTTCAAAAAGATTTTTTTTTTTTGCACATTAAAGAGCTTTTCATTTCATTCCATTTATTTATTTATTTAATTTACTGGCAGTCCAGGAGGGAGGAGATGAAGATAAAGAAAAAAAAGTAAAAAGGAGACTTAATGAGGATGAGAAAGAGAGACTGAAAGGATGTTTCTTTATCTTTTCGAGCAGTTAGGGGAAATCAGGACGGAGGGAAGGATAAATCCAGCAGATGGGGTGGAACCGTGAGGGTAAAAAAAGAACCCATGCAAACCCGCTTTCAGAAATTGAGCCAAACCGATTTAAACTTGAGAAACTTCTCCTTCCCATTTTCTCTCATTTCTGGACATGCCGCTGCACTTTCCTGGTGCTGTTGGGGACCCAGTGTGGAATGCCAAAGTACCACCTACTCTTATGTCTTGGCAATTGAGCAAGAGTGATATATATTCCAAGGTGCCTTTATGCAAATCTGGAACCTCTGGTCAAGTCATTCAATTGAATCCCTAGTCATGAAGCCCAAATTTCAGAAATCTCCCTTTCCCACACTTCCCAGTGAATGCTCTGCCATTTCAGGTTAGGGTGCTAGGAGGGAACATATGTTTCTCCGAGTAGCCACATGTGCACTGTAAAGGCAAGTGCAAGCTGACACAGATTGGACACACTACGTCCCAGCCTCAGAGGGGACATGGTGCCCCTTAAATCATATGTTTGCAAAGATCCTCAGATGGAAGGGACTATAAAAATTTGTTACTTCTCAAATCCCCAGCTAACTCCCCCTTCCCAAGACATTTTGGCTTTCTTCCTATCATGAGTTTTATTTTAGTTTTAATTTCCAGATGGCTGAGCTAGATAAGGGCCTGGAGCGACTGACTTACGTGGGGAGATTAAAAGCCCTAGATACATGCAGTTTAGTTAAACGATGGACACAATAACTCTCAGCGAGGATCTCTTTTTTGGAGTCTGTGACACCGAGTGTTATTTTATTTAGAATTTGTTTTTATTTGTGCTCAGCAAGAGAAATACAAGTCCTGCCATAAAGGTGACATAAAGACAAAGCATAACCTAGCAGGGAACGTGACCCAGGGTTAACTTGAGGCAGTTAAACTGCTGCATTAGGAAGGCTACAGAGAGAGGGACCAGCCCAGCTAACAGCAATGGGGAATGCACACAGTCTTAAACCCTGATCCAGCAAATACCCACACACAGTAATTTGAGAATGAAACTGTAAACCAATATTAGGCTAAGCACAGCTGAAGAAATCTAATCATGGAAACACTTGCAATATCTCATTGATTAGTGGTTAACAATGAGAGAAGAGGAAATTGGAAATACTGCCACATGAAAGTCCAGTGCATGCCCAGTGCATAGACCCAATGGGAAACAGTAGCAGAAGCCTAATGGAGAGAGTAAAAAGAAAGGGAGGTTATCTTCAGCTGCTTTAGTACTCTGTAAAGGGGATCATTCAGGCCAAGGGTCACTAAGTTAAATCCCAGATCACAGAATCAGGAGATCATCTAGTCCAACCCCCTGCTCAAAGCAGGACCAACCCCAGCTAAATCATCCCAGCCAGGGCTTTGTCAAGCCTGACCTTAAAAACCTCTAAGGAAGGAGATTCCACCACCTCCCTAGGTAACCCATTCCAGTACTTGACCACCCTCCTAGTGAAAAAGTTTTTCTTAATATCCAACCTAAACCTCCCCCACTGCAACCTGAGACCATTACTCCCCGTTCTGTCATCTGCCACCACTGAGAACAGCCGAGCTCCATCCTCTTTGGAACCCCCCTTCAGGTAGTTGAAGGCTGCTATCAAATCCCCCCTCACTCTTCTCTCCTGCAGACTAAACAATCCCAGTTCCCTCAGCCTCTCCTCACAAGCATGTGTCCCAGCCCCCTAATCATTTTTGTTGCCCTCCGCAGGACTCTCTCCAATTTCTTCACATCCGTTCGGGGGGGGGGGGGGGGGAACTGGATGCAATACTCCAGAGGTGGCCTCACCAGTGCTGCATAGAGGTGAATAATCACTTCCCTCCATCTGCTGGCAGTGCTCTTACTAATGCAGCCCAATATGCTGTTAGGCTTCTTGGCAACAAGGGCACACTGTTGACTCATATCCAGCTTCTCGTCCACTGTAATCCCTAGGTCCTTTTCTGCAGAACTGCCACTTAGCCAGTTGGTCCCCAGCCTGTAGCGGTGCATGGGATACTTCTGTCCTAAGTGCAGGACTCTGCACTTGTCCTTGTTGAACCTCATCAGATTTCTTTTGGCCCAATGCTCCAATTTGTCTAGGTCACTCTGGACCCTATCCCTACCCTCCAGCTTATCTACCTCTCCCCACAACTTAGTGTCATCTGTGAACTTGCTGAGGCTGCAATCCATCCCATCATCCAGATCATTAATAAAGACGTTGAACAAAACCAGCCCCAGGACAGACCCGTGGGGCACTCCGTTTGATACAGGCTGAGCCGTTAATCACTACCCATTTTGCCTGATGATCTAGCCAGCTTTCTATCCACCTTATAGTCCATTCATCCAACCCATACTACTTTAATATGCTGGCAAAAATACTGTGGGAGACCATATCAAAAGCTTTGTTAAAGTCAAGATATATCATGTCCACCGCCTTCCCCATATCCACAGACCTAGTTATCTCATCATAGAAGGCAATCAGGTTGGTCAGGCATGACGTGCCCTTGGTGAATCCATGCTGACTGTTCCTGATCACCTTCCTCTCCTCCAAGTGCTTCAAAATGGATTCCTTGAGGACCTGCTCCATGATTTTTCCAGGAACTGAGGTGAGGCTGACCAGTCTGTAGTTCCCCGGATTCTCCTTCTTCCCTTTTTTAAAGATGGGCACTATATTTGCCTTTTTCCAATCGTCCAGGACCTCCCCTGATCGCCACGAGTTTTCAAAGATAATGGCCAATGGCTCTGCAATCACATCAGCCATCATATAAATAATGATAGCTGTACTGTGTATAAGGTGGGTATGAAAAAGTAGTCAAAAACAGGCCTTGAACTCTATAACCCAGTGGTTCTCAACCAGGGATATGCACAACCCTGGGGGTATGCACTGGTCTTCTGGGGGTTCATCAACTCATCTACATATTTGCTTATTTTTACAACAGGCTAAATAAAAAGCTCTAGCGAAGTCAGTACAAACCAAAATTTCATACAGACAATGACTTTTTTATACTGCTCTATAAACTATACACTGAAATTAAGTACAATATTTATATTCCAATTGATTTATAATTATATGGTAAAAATGAGAACATAAGCAATTTTTCAATAATAGTGTGCTGTGCCACTTTTGTATTTTTATGTCTGATTTTGTAAGTAAGTAGTTTTTAAATGCGGTGAAACTTGGGGGTACGCAAGACAAATCAGACTCTTGTAAGCTGTACAGTAGTCTGGAAAGGTTGAGAACCACTGATATAACCTATGTTCCCAGCATGGACACTGCATGATCAGCTTCCCACCAACAAGAAAAGTGGCTGGGTGTACAAATAGCTCTTTACAGGAGAGCTCATCCCCTTGCAGGTAGACACATGGGTCTGAGTTGGAGTCTAACAGCGTGTGAAAGGCGTAAAGGCCAAGGCTGCGATTCTGTGCTGTGCCTCCAAGCAGTGCAGTGGAGAATGGACAGCCCAGGAGGAGGAGTGACGGAAAGATGACTTGAGCCTTTCTCAGACTGCACTGTTATGGGGGCTGATGAGGCCCCAGCTACAAATCGAGGCAGCCAGGAGTTACTCTAATTTACACCATCCCCCACCAGGGCTGTCTGTGGTTGTTCCTCAGCCCACAGCAGCACAGACTCTCTCCAGCACTTGTCACTGTTTAGATTCCCTCTTCCTGCCTTTGGCTAGGCTCCCGGTACTGGGAATTGTGGGGTTCGGGACATTCTCTTTCTGCCGCCTGCAGAGCTTTGACAGTCCTCGTACACCATCACAGCAGCATATGGGGGCTGCAGAGGAGTGAAGAACCCCTCCTCCAGGAGAGAAGAGGAATAGTTTAAGGTGAGGGATGGCATGAGGAGTAATAGGATATGTATGACGAAAGAGAAGTCTAGGTGTTTGTGTATAGGTCTGTTTGGACCTTGACGCAGTACCACAGCAAAGATCCACACTGGAGTCCTCATGACATCTGTCCAGGTAGCAGCTCTGAGCAAAGACAGAGCCTTCCCTAGTCACTAAGACCTGGGCCAAGTGAAATCTGTCACAGGATTAAATCCTCTTCTCCCCTAATCAAGCCCAAGAGGATTTCCCTGTCTCCAGAATGCCAGTTAGTAGCAGAACGACTGCACATGCCACTGCAGCCCTTAGCCTCCAATACTCCCAGCCATTTATACAAGCCTGATGTGTTGGGGTCACTTCCCCAGCTCTTCCTCCTCTTCCAGAGCACCCCTAAACCACAGAGTCTGGGGATGTACAGGGAGACCCTCAGAGCTGAGCTCTGTGGCACCCAGGACATGCAGACCCACGGCACAGCCTCCCCAGTTTCTGCACCAGAACAGAAACAGTTAAGCAGCAGACAAGACCCAACTTTGCAGCGGAAGCAGATTTGCCCCTTAATGCTGGTGGGTTGCGTCTGCTGTGAGTTTTGAAAAGCCCTGCATATGCAAAAGTCTCCAAGGTGCAGGGGTTCCTTCAGAAAGAGACAGATAGCTGGCGGGTGAAAGCGATCATTGCGTGGCAGATGAGATTCCACGGCACGCTGGAGATGGAAATATCACCTTAACAAGCATGGACAGCCCCCAATGGACTATAAAATTCATTTGGTGACTGAGATAATTCAAAGGAGCCAAATGGCACAGCAGTAAAAGCCAGAACATATAAATTTTAACTCACAGAGCCCTGCAGTGTCCTGGTAGAAAGGGACAAAGCAACCCTCATCTAGGCACACAACCATCTCCCAGCACACAAATGAAACCCTATGCAAAAGCCACAGTGCAGTTCAGAGTGCCACACAGAAACACAAGTGGAAGAGTCACAGAAATGGTTTCCTTTCAGCTATTTTGGGTGTGTATTTAAGAGATATGTGCACATACTCTCAGAGTACATACACACATATATAAATACACATACAGAATGTGTACACATACACACTCTATCAATGTAGTTCTGCTAACCACTGTATACACACCCTCTTTTCACAGCCTTTGGTCCTAGCTACAAATCATTAAATATAATGGAGCAAAGTCTGCTCTCAATTATACCTGTGCAGCCCACTTAAAGACAATAGGGTTGTACTGCTCGGGTGTAACTGAGGGCGGATTATGACCAGCTGCCTTTATTTTGCTTTTATGAACACCATAAATTCACCTGCCCTCCATCCACTCTGTCCCCAGTGGGGTCACTTCCCAGACTAAAGGCTGCTCAAAAGTTTTCATAGAGCTGCCTTTCCACTGGAGCAGGTCTCCAGACATCTCCTTCTGAAGGACTTAGTTAGCCACTTGTAACATGAGCAACCTACAATTGTGTTAATAAAAACTTTATAGCATTCCATCATGGTCATTCACATTGATGTTCTCTCTCTCTCTCTCTCTCTCTCTCTCTCTTTGGATATAGAGAATCCTGGAGAAGAAACAGGACACTTCTGATGTTACCCAAGGCCTGTAAGGTTCTCCTCAACGTATCTTGATCAATAACACCTGAGAGAGACCTGACACTGGAAGTTGCTAATCAGTGACACTTGCTTTGGCACAGTCCAGAGATGGAAGTCACAATAGATGTGATCCATACATCTCCCTGTCCTCAAAGGGAACTCTTCTAACTAATAAAACAGGTGTCTCCGGGGGGGAGGAATCAAGGAACCAGGTGTCATTGTGGAATGGTGGATTGCCGCTCTGACATAAGGGGCTAAAAACTTATGACTTCCTAGTACAGTAAATCATGACGGACACCACGGCAGTCAACAGGGATCAAACCTGGGACCTTCAGCACCAAAAGCATGAGCCTATAACTCTTAAACTAACAGATTTGCTCCATTACATGTTAGTAAGTACCAGGGGCCAGCCACTAGAGGGAGACATGACAACACACCTTAACACAGTGAACAAGGAACATCTATGTTTGGGGTCCAAACAGCCAGAGCCTTCTCCTCCTTCACACACTTCACACGCAATGGTATTTGGCTATAAATAATTCTGATTAGTGATTATGTATTATTGTGATGATTTTGTGTATTGCCTTAGCACCTAAAAAGACACAGCGCTGATTCATGAATCAGGACCCCATTGTGCTAGGCACTGTACAAACCCAGAACAAAAGATGTTCCCTGCACCAAAGAGCTTAGACCCCCCTGGAACATAGTTGCATTATTCCTTCCACCTGGACTCCCTGATTGCTAAATGTTCTTTGTTATGGGACAGGCAGCATTGGCCAGGGCTGGTTTAAATATATCTTAACAAAAAATAAGAGGAGGCAAATAAAGGAAATCTCATTAATGAGCAGCTGACATGGGAAGTGCTGAAAAAAAATATCCTTTTTTAGGTGTGGTTCTGCTTAAACGTCCTGACTGGTTGTTTTTTTTTTTTATCCCTACCTCTCTGCTTCTTAATACGGGTATTTGCACGGCAATCCAGGCTTTTTGTTGCTTTGCAGGTCATTGACTCTGGCTGCTTATTCCCCTCCCTGAACATCAGCAAGGCCTCTGTGAAACAGAGGGTGCCGCAGAGAAAAGACCATGGTCCCTAGGGTTGGAGAATGCAGGGCGTCACAGTGCCTTTGCTTAGGGAGTGCCATTTCTGGCTTTATTTCTACAAATGGGCCTAACTTTTACATTGAGCCTTCAAATTATGGCAACCACTGAGACACCCCCCCTTCAGTATTGAGGCCTCTCCTAGACATCTTAGACCTGGTCTGCACACAACTTTTGTACTGGTGTAAGTCTATCAGTTAGGGCTGTGATTTCTTACAGTTAAATGAGTACAAACTACAGCGTGCATGCAGTTATATTGGTACAAAGGTGCCTTTTACGTCTTAAATTTAAGAGAATAAGCTATCCATTTACACCATTATAATTGTTTACACTAGGGGGTTATGCCAATTTAACTATGTGTATTTCAAACCAATATGGTTAAACTGGTACAAAAACAGTAGCTCATCCTTCATTGCCAAATTTAGGGTCCGCTCCTGTATAGTCTCATACTGTGATATACTAGGGAGGACTGTAGCAACTTTGCTACCCACCTACTGCACAAATTTCCACCCTGCTGATGCTCCATACATTTACACCCTCGGAGTGAAAGTAACTTAAAGGACTTACTGGTACGCCGGAGTCCTGAGTAGGGGTGTGGCCTCAATCAGAAGAGGTGGGGCTTTTAAATCAAGATTTAAAGGCCCCAGGGCTCTGGCTGTGGCTGGGCGCCCCAGGGCCTTTAAATCACCCCAGAGCTACCAGCTGCAGAGGCTACCAGCTGCAGTCCCGGGACTCAGGGGCGAATTAAAGGGCTCGGAGCTCCGCAGCAGCCGGAGCTCTGGGCCCTTTAAATCCCCACTCGAGCCTGGCTGCAATTTAAAGGGCCCAGGGCTCCAGCTGCTGCAGGGAGCCCTAGGCCCTTTAAAGCGCTGCCTGAGCCCCGCTGCCGGAGCTCCGGTGGTGATTTAAAGGGCCCGGGGCTCCCCGCAGTGGCTGGAGGTCCAGCCCTTTAAATCAGCGCCAGGGAAGCCAGTCTGGTCCGGCACGGTGTACCGGACCGGCTTACTTTCACCTCTGCTCACAACCCTCTCCTGCGCAGCTCCCGTGCACAGCAGGCACGGGGGCATTGTCCTGCAGGAAGAGGAGGGTGCAAGCTGCGAGTAGAACCCAGCAAAAGAAAACCCACTCACAGTCAGCAAGAACTTTCCCTCAAAGGACGTTTATAATCAGAAATCCAAACAAGATAACACCACCAAGAAACACCCCTCAATCTGGGATTCAGCCCAGCCCTATGACACCGGTTGTGCCACTTGGTATCTCCAAAAACATCCACCCGATGCTGTCTCCCAAGCAGCCCCTCTCACAATCAGTCCCCCTAGCACCTGTGCAGAGGGACTGGGTGAAGGAGATGAGATGACGTTAACCTCTTGCTCATCAGAGACATTGTACCCTGTCTCAATGGGAATATGCACGTAAGGCAGCCGGTGGAGAGCAAGATGTGTCTAAATGCTTCCGCTTACTCGGAACTTCTTTGCCTTCGACATAAGCACACACACCCATGACTTTGTCAGTGCGGCCACATAATTATGACTGAGGTATTTATTTTTTTTCCTTCTTAGAAGTAACATTTGCAGAAAGCCATTCCTCAGTTGACTCCCTCTTCCTGGTGCCCTTAATGCCACCATTGCAAAACTGCTAATGAGTGACTTCTGGGAATTAGACTCTGTTACTTAGATCAAGCCTGAGATGTGTCATTTGTTTTTTTCAAGATGGGAGAGAGATTTCCTTTTCATCCCACTGCCCCTTCTCAGTGCTTCATCTGCCTTGCGATGAAACAAATAGAAGGGAGATGGGATTTTGCATAAACTGGGGAATATATGATTGATAACGTATTATCTTGTCAGCTGGAGACACCTGTGTGGCGGGTATTTATGGTATAAGAAGGGTTCTCGTTGGTGAAA
The DNA here is from genome assembly GCF_965140235.1 of Caretta caretta. Lineage (NCBI taxonomy): Eukaryota > Metazoa > Chordata > Testudines > Cheloniidae > Caretta > Caretta caretta. The sequence goes on from NC_134206.1 coordinate 203,711,252, forward strand.
CACAGTTTGGTGCTGATAAAGAAAACCCAGGGACTTCTGGAGCCAGTCCCTTGAGGGGAGGTGGATTAGTGCTGGTATTTCACAGTATTCTCTTATTAAATTCCGATTCCTTTTGTCAAGTGGAAAAAGAAGAGAGGAAGAGCGATTGGTTTTAGACAGATATGAGACGCATGATGGGGCTGATGAATGTGAACACAGAGGGCCAAGAGATCTCTGGGGAATGCAGGGGAAAATATTAACCAATTTTCTAACTGACTAGGCACTGTCTGTCAGGCAGTGAGAAGGGGGGAGGGTAGTTTCAAGATGGCTCTGTGGAGTTCTCACGCATTTGGAGACACTGTTGTGGTGTTAAAAACATTAATAGATAGCTCAACATTATAGATGAGCCAAGAAGATCATTTCCTTTGCTCTTGCTGGATCTTTCTAAAGCATATCACTGCATTAATATTCAGATGTCAGAGTCACGGTATGGCCTGCAATCTGCCAGCTTTGGTTTCTAGGGGCATGGAAAGGAGATGAAATAATACAAGTGAGAAATTTTCCTCTTCAGAGCTCTTTACAGACACCAGCACGCTCACCCTCACAACCCTTCTGGGAGGCAGCTCTGTTATTGTCCCCGTTTTAAGGCTGCAGAAACTGATATAGAGAGAGGGGAGGTTACTCACTCAAGGACACACAGCAAGTCTGTGACAGTGCTTACTTGATCCTCCTGACCTAGACCAATGGTCCAGCCCCTAGACCACACTTCCATATTATGAACTCGTGGGTTCTTTACAAACCATGATGATAAAAGCACTCAGGATGCATAAGGCATTGGGTTTCTACAACCACAGGCAGGCTTTCCCACCAGATATCTTACAAATGGCCTGCTACTATCTGGCATCAGCATACTTCACAGGAAGATCCCACTTTAAAACCCATCTTTGTGCTAGTGACATCTGAGAGTGGTGCCTCTTACAGCAATGTCCCGTAAGAAGGCACCACCCAACAGTTCACACCAGAGCTGAGCATGGGGAGCCCAAGACTGGAATAACTGGGGGATGGTGGTGGAGGGGGAGACTGTGGGTGAGGACTCCAGGGCATTGTAGGAACTATGTGAGGCAGGCTTACTGCTCACAGTATACCTAACCATGGTGCGTACTTTTAGGGCCTGATCCAAGGCCCATCAAAGTCAATGGAGTCTTTTCAATTATTCCAATGGGCTTTAGATCAGGCCCTTAGTCCTTTGGTTTCATACACATCTGAAAAATTCACCTAAAGCACTCAAGAAAGTACTTAAAAGGAAAAAAAAAAAAGCCGGACCAACTTCAAAGAAGCAAAGACAACATTACAGGTGTTCCACTTGGAAGACCTCAAGGGCTGGAAAAGAAACAGACCCAAGCATTTAAAGGGAGCAAACCTGTGCCCTACAAACACCAGTGGAATTTTCTGCCACAATTAGCCACCCACACTCTTAGATTACGCCCCCCTCAAAAAAAAAAAAAAAGGTAATGAGGAGCTTTGACCACTGTAGCTGTCATCGACACTCAAGCCCAGTAGTCAGATACAGATAAATCACAACACGGCCAGCACCAATACATATTCCTCTCATAGGCAAGGAGCATCCATAATAGACACAGGCAGAGACCTTTGGTTATAGGATTCTGTTTGTGGTTTTGGGGGCATGTATTATTAACACCCTACAGGGCTTTAATTAGAGCTGAGAGACTCCTTCATTGTGAATAATTTATATGATTAATTTTGCCTCTGTGTCTGTTCGCGAATTGTCCACAAGCAGTTTGTAATGTTCCCAAATTTAGTTGTCGTTTGCAATTACTTGCTGACTAGCCTCTGTAAAGAATTATTAGTCTGTAGTTTGCCCATGAGCAGTCAGTTGCGAGTATTCATATGCAAAATTTTGAGTCGTACTGGCTACATTTTGAGCGAACATATGTTGTAGATCCTATTGCACGTTTCTGTTTTCTGAGTAACCTTTCGAATCGGGCTTCCACAGAGAAGATTTCCTTTTAGGAGTTCAAATTTGGCTTCCCGCAAATAGTCTCAAACAATTACATAAAATTCACTGTTCCCACGACCATTCCTGCCAATCAGTATGTTCACTACATAGAAAAATAACACAACTGGGATGTTTCATAGCTGGAGGACATAGTCCTCTCATTATTAACCCACAGTGTACACATCTCTGCTTAGGAGGCCTGTCTGGACTAGTTTCTTTACTCTTCTGGCCTAGGGCTAAGTTATCCAGAAGCCACATACCTGTAGAAATAGCACTGCCCACACAGTAGAACTCATTTGTGTGACTTCCTTATCAGCCTATCTCAGAAGAAGGCTTCCTATGAACATGGCGCCAGCTGGCCAGAGGCAGACATGTAAGTGTGAACACTTGGGACGGTGAGGTGTTCCAGTCCCAGCTGAACTCGGCAACAGGGAGCACCTTATGCCTGGGTCCAATTGCCTTGCCAAGTGAGCCATCGCTAGATCCAGAAAGCAGTGCCATGAAAAAATGAAAGGGCTAAAAGTGCAGCACAGCAAGCTCCATTGTGATAATAGCCACACACCAAGGCAGCAGGAGAAACCTGCCTGTTCTGTAATGAACAGGGCTGATTTTTTGGGACTCATGCTTCAACGTAACCCAAAATACTACTTGACAGTAGAGAGAGAGGCTTTCTGTACTGCAGTGATGGGGGACCAGTGAGAAGAAAAAAGAAAACACCATGCTGTAACCAGCGGGTTACCTCACTTGTGTAGGTTTGAATTAATAACATCCTATAGTGCTGTGTAGATACATATTATCATCATCCCACAGAGGGTTGAAGCATTTAATATTGTAGCATCAGGCATAGATTTGAAGGCTCACACTGTTTAGCATCCTGGAGGGTTTAGAAGGCGAATGATGTTATTATTAAAATTCTAGGGATGTTTGTTAGCTGGTATTAACTTTGAATTGGGTTTGCAGGCATATACAGCAGTAAGAAAATCATAGAAATCAGAGATAGAAAAGACCATTAGGGAGCCTGGGACTAGAAACATTTTCTAGTGCTTTGTCCATACAGGTTTTAACTATTGCAAGTCCTCGGGCTTCCGCCAATTCCCTTGAGCAATTATTTCACAACCTAATAGATCTCAGTGTCAAGAAGTTCTTCCTGATAGTCAACCTACCTTTTCCTTTTCACAATTCAACCTTCTTACTCTTAGATATAGGGTATGTATCCCCTCTCTCTCGGGGGCCTGGGTCCAAAGCCCATTCAGCCCGGTGGAGAGAAATCCCATTCCCTTCAATGGGTTTCACATTAGCCCCTTGGTGTTTACCTCCTTGGGGACTATCATGCTTACCCCACACTTTCGTAGGAATACCTTATGGGTGTACATGTACATGCAGTATTAACAGCTTATAAGGTTTTGTAGACATTCATTATTAACACACAATCGGATCTTTGTAGATGTATTATTAATAATCTCTTGGCTGGCAAGAGAATGGTGATATTTTCTTATGAGAAATGTAATTGTTTAATATCAAACAGTATTATTTCAAAGATTTAATTGTGTAATTGGGGTCAGCAATCGCTCCGTCTCTCCCAGTACAAGACGAACTTGCCGGGCAAAAGATTTATTGTCCTGACAATAGGGAGCAAATTTTAATATTTCTGAAAAATTGAGACCTATTAATCCTGGCATGTGTTACTCTCCAACACAGAGAAATGATAAAACTTTGATCTAATTTTCTCTTTGAAGGGGCGTTGGTGAGGTGGGAGGAGAGAGCGTTAACTGGCTGCAGCCTGCTGAGGAGAATGCCGTGAAGCATGAAGGCGAGTCACATCTGCTGTTACAGGAGTTCTTACATGGTACATAAAACAACTCCTGTGAAAACTGACTGTTCCATTCTAACTGCTTTACTGGTGAAGGGATGATAGGAGTGGTTTTTATGACCTCAGGCTGTCCCGTCATCATTTCTCCAGAGGTTACCAATTGTATTTGCACCCACCCACCGCACCGCAGGTTTGTGTGGGCAAAACAATATCTGCATGCTCAGATCAGACAAATATATGTACAACTGAGTAATTAAGTGCATAATTACCAGATGTGCATATGGAAATTCCAGTTTGTGCATACAAATGTGGGGTTTTGCAGGTGCAACCATTGCATCTGATGCTGAACATGTGACCTGTTATTATTAATAGTTGTTTATGGTAGTGCTTATTATGTGCTAGATTTTTTGCACATGTTCAAGAAAGTTGCAACATTTTAGAAAAAAAGGGTATGTTTGGAATTATTTTGAAAGCATTTTAATGTATTCTTCAAACAACTGTGTAAGAAAATATAAGTCTTTCACAAAAAAAAAGTTTCCCTATTCCCCCCAAATGACCCAGGCCTGATGCCCAGGATGGGAAATATTCAGCAGTGTGGAGTCACCAGCAGTGACTCCAATATATGGTGACCCCACTTGGCTAGACGTAGGAGTTTTATTCCGTGGTCAAGGGGAGATCCCCTGTTTCCAAATGGGGGACACAGCACTTGTGTCTCCTCTTGAAAGATCCAAGATATAAGACTTCAAAGTCAGGACATTTTTTAATTGTAAAGATATTTTAGGACATGGGCATAAGATTTTATTGATCCCGCAAGCCCTATACAGCAGGACCCATAGTAACTAAGTGCCTTGAAGTCAACGGGAGCTTTCCCGACAACGTCAATGGATGCAGGATCAAGCCCTACGGCAGCTAGTTATACAGATGGATAGATAAAAGAAATCCCAATAAAAACTGTAAAAATGCTAGTGGAGCCAGGCTTTTTAGTTCAGGTAGTAGTGGCTCACTTTTTGTGATCCAGAGATCCAGGTGCAATCACAGCCCACCAAGGTGCATTGGTGTTCAAACACTGAGCCTTATTGTTGAAAGTGTAACAATGTGAGCTCCCTATGCTCTGCTCTGCCAGTTCAGTCCGGAGATGCCATTCATCTGTTTCTCACACAGGGAACTCTGCAACGTCCTGCCCTCTGTGTATGGAACAAAGTCCCTACGTGATTCTGACACAGCAATCCCTGTGGCAATGTCTCAAGCCAAGCCAGAGCAGCAGCAAAGATGGGACCTCTCACCTTCTACACTCCTCTCCAAGAGGCATGAACTTCAGAGCCAAACGGGGGCCATGAGTGGGATAAGTGGAGGCAATTTCTTTTTGCTCTTTTATTTGAAAACAAAGAAACAACAACAATAAACGTACACAAAGGGAATTAAATGCAAAAAAAAATATCCTTTGTGAATTCAGTGTGAAGCTGATGCTCTTAAAAGCACGAACAGTCGGGGAATGGAGACGCTAAGGTTCTTATAACAACATTAGCTCAGCATAGGTAAGATGTTCCAGACCTGTCTTAATGGATAAATCTGTTAGTTAATACATTAGGGCAGGTGGTGGCTTTACATCACCGTTCAGGTTGGCGAAGGAGGTGCATGCTGCAGCAGGAGTCCCTGGATGAGGTCTGGATGGTTTAGCCAGAATTCCTAATGAGGCTACAGCCTAGACCAGCTCTGGCTTCAGTGGCAGCTGCTCCACCACCCTTAGAAAGGGTGCAGCATGCACTCCACATAGGCCACCTCAGCTCCATTGATTGGCGTGGGGGATGCTTCCACCTTCATCCAATCCTCTTTCCTCTCTTTGTGGCTGTGGTCTAAGTGGGGAGGGAAGGCCCATATACCTTCTTTCCCAATTTGCACCATAGTGCAGGGCCCAACTGTGTCTGTGCATGCCTGAATGTATCCCTGTGTGTATGCACACACACACACTCACGCTCACACTCCCTGTATATCTCAATACAGAGCTATCTTTTTGTATGTGCTAAATGTGTAAAGGTCACACCGGAACTTATTCCAAGCCTCTCGCCAGATGGAAACTCAGGTATAATCAATGGGGAAATGTGCTCATGTCCCCAGAGTCCTTTGAAGAGACATGAGAGCTTCCCCTGGGATACCATACTCATCAGAGTTGAATCAGCATGGCCTACTTTTCAGAAACTAAAGACCAAAAGATTATTACAGTTCGTCTGTAATGTACAAATTCAGAATCTTATTTGCTTGCACTTGGAAAGATTTTCTATAAAACTTTATTCCTCCCCAACGATCCATCCATCTATCCATCCAATCCTCCCCTCCCCTCCCCTCCCCTCCCTCTCTTGCTTCCTGTCTCCCAACACATGCCTACATCACCCTCCTTCCAGTCACTCAACAAAATCCAAAGTTGCAAGAAACAAAATGGACAAATATGTCCTGCCTTTGATGAAAGATAAATTGGGAGGTGGGCAACAGCAAGCTAGATAATAAATGGTATTAAATTATTGCCTCCTAGCCTCAGGTATTTCCTTTCTGCCCTTCCAGTGTCTCCAGGAGGGAGAGAGGCAAGGTTATGTGTCTGCCCCATGGCAGGATCAAAGCACTGGAAAGATAATCAAACCGCTGTCTCAAGACAGGACAAAAAGGGGAGAAGGAAAGGAATGAGAGAAAGATAGGCAGTGCAGAGAGAAACCGTGAAGTGGAGAGGAGAGGGAAAGGGGCAAAGAGACAGCAAGAGAGAAATGACTAGTCTCAGACTAAGTACATTAAAAGAACAGATTTTCATTCCACCTGGTCACACAAGTCTCTTGTGGGCTTGATAAGAAAATAAACCTGCCATGGACATGGACTGACTATGTACCGAGGCAACGTGTGGGGAAAAAGCTTTGCTTATCCTCCCAAGCAAAACTCCATAGAGTAACCTGCGGGGGATTCTCCTATAATTGTCCCACAGTTAAGAACAAGAAGTAGGCACTGCTGTGAGATCACCCACTGTGATCTCACAGCAGTGAGATCCCTGTACTCAGTGACTATAACGTTGGGGTACACTGTCTGAAGCCTTAAGAATGGCAGAGCCAGATCTATAAGGACTATTTTCCACAAGGAGCACATGCGTGCCACAGCACTCTTCAGGTAAGTCTCCGTGTTAGCCAGTTGTATTTTGCACATGATGTATGCATGCAGGCAGAATTTGCATGTGTTATTCTGACTGCCATTACGATCCTGTCACAAAACCTTTGTTTTCTTCTTATTATTGCTGCTTGTTCTAATGATCATGGGTCAAGTGTTTGGAACTACACATCCAATTGCAACCACTGAAAAACATTTTCATCCAGGGCACCAAGAAACCTGGGGCCAGCCCTGGCTGCATTTAGATTTGCACAGTGCCCAGGACACAGAGTTCCCAGTAAATTCTTAATCCACAAGCCAGCAGGGTAACTAATCAGTACTGCCACCCGGCCTTCCCCAACTCTCTCCACCAGAAGTCAGGGTCTGTGGATATTCCCAGGCTACCTTCAGTCTGGCCCATTTCCTCTCTTCACACAGCGCATCACCTGGCTCTCTAAAGCCCAGCATCTCAGGCAAAAAACAAAACAAAACAATTCTCTTTGGATCTGCAGTGGTTTGGTCATGGAATATTCAAAGCTTGAATTCAAACTCCACTAAAGCTATTATAAGTATCAAAATAGAGAGAGAGAAGGGGGGAAGGAGAAGTAGTTTTCTGCCTGTTGGAAACTCTAGAGCAGTCATGAGCACCCTGGAGTTACAGGGAATGCTGTTCCATCCCCCTCCTCCAGGCAAATTTACAGGGATATGCTGGCTGCCTTGTGCCACTCTGAGAACTGGGGTAGCTGCAGCATTTTGAGGACTATGTGGATGCTCATATTCAACATGACCCATAACAGATGAGAAGGCACTCAGTGAGACTTTAAAGGCAACAAGTGCGCTTCTGTGCAACACACTGTATATTTAGTTACGTGAGGAACTCACAACTGCCTTACTGAACAAAATATGTTAAGATTTTTTTTTAAGGGATTAGAGATTTACAGTACATGAATAAGATCAGCATCACCAGTTACTCTAGATAGGATAACAAAAACCTCCACTCCCGGTCTTGGTGTTTCAGGCCACAGGCTGATTTCTAAACTGGATGGAGTGTACAAATACCCCCTGTTATATATTCCATATTTCAATGTGATCTGAGGGATTTCCACCTGCCTCTGATTCATCTGTCCCTGGCCACTGCTGAGACAGGATATGAGACTAGACCAGAGGTGGGCAAACTTTTTGGCCCGAGGGCCACATCGGGGTTGCAAAACCATATGGAGGGCCTATCCCACTTCCTGCCCCCTGACTGCCCCCCTCAGAACTCCCAACCCATCCAACCCCCCACTTCTTGTCCCCTGACCGACCCTTCTTGGGACCCCCTCCCTAACTGCCCCCCCCGAACCCCAGCCCCTATCCAACCCCCTCTGCTCCCTGTCCCCCTCCTCCCGGGACCCCCCAACCCCCCACCCACTATCTAACTCCCCCTCCCCCAGCCCCCTTACCATGCCACTCAGAGCGGCAGGACAGACTTATTGGAAAGCCTGGGAGGTAGGTGGGTGCAAGCCGTGATGCCCGTGCAGCGGCATGAGTGTGGGGGATCAGAGGCAGCGGGGGAGGGGCCAGGGGCTCAGGGCCCGGGCAGGACGGTCCACGGGCAGGACGGTCCCGCGGGCCGGATGTGGCCCGTGGGCCATAGTTTGCCCGCCTCTGGACTAGATAAACAATATATAACTTGTTTGAATTGTTTCCTGAATGCCTAGATCCTCTCACTACTCACAAACACTACATGTGCTGGGGACTGCTCTGTCTGAAATGTGTGTGTAAACTGGGTGAGAGGTGTAACAATGTGCCCCTTTAATGGTAGGTAGCCTGAGAAACGAGCTGGGCTAGAGGTTAGTCTAGTGCACCAGCTGTTAGAATGCACCGCAGACCCCCGGAGCTCAGTTAATACAAGGGCATTTATTCTGTGCTTCTCCGTGTGCTTACCCCACAGCATGCTACAGGGGGAAATTCTTCATATCCACAAGAATTGCTCCCTTGTAGAGTATACGGTGGAAGTAACTCCAGGCGTTCAGCTATTGGGTTAAAGCTCTTTTATTAGCCAGTACATTATTATTACTATTATTTAATATAATAGGGTGTAGGAGCCAACCAAGAACAGGCCCTCATTGTGCTAGGCCCTGTAGAAACATAGAAGAAGAGACAGTCCCTGTTGGATTGCTCACATTAATAGCTGGATCACTAGACAACCTCCAGCAGTGATAGAGTCTCAGGTTAGGGTAATCTTAGAGGGACGCTTTCTGTTTTAGGTGCTTATATGGCTCCTATTGCCATAGGATCTGAGCGCCTCACAGTCGCTAATGTATTTATCCTCACAACACCCCCGTGAGGTAGGGAAGTGCTATCATCCCCATATTACAGATGGAAAGCTGAGACCCAGTGGCTCAGATCCTCAAAGGTATTTGGGCTCCTGACTTCCTCTGAAACAAGTGGATGTTAGGAGCCTAAAAATACTTGTGAGGCTCTGGGGCAAAGTGACTTTCGTAAGGTCACAGGGGAATTCTGCGGCACAGCAGGGAATTGAACCAGGGTCTCCCAGAACAGGGCCCTAACCACTGAGCCCTCTTCCTTCCTACCCCTCTGACCCAACTTTCACATCGAGATTAAGCAAGAACCTTTCATTTGCAAAACATTTATCTCCTCCACCACTGCAAATTTCCCTTAGAAATACTTCCAGACAGACTTCTGCCTCCCGAAGTATGTGGGTATTTATCTTAAGGGTCACGCTCCAAACTTCCCCGCTGGGAAACATGTGCTCCTCCCTCAGAACCCAGGACAGTGGCCCAGTTCTCATATTTCTCTTCAGATACCAGAGCTATTCACAGGCCTGCTCTGGTACTTCCCCTTTCTTCCCAGCTCAGAGGAGGCAAGAGAAGGGAGAGGTGAAAATGCAACTCAACAACAACCCCTTTGGTTATTTTAGGAGAAAATTGGACCCTACTAAACAGAAGCACATTCCAGTGAAGCTCAAACAAACTGAAGGGAATTGTTATTTCTTTCATTCCCACCCACCTGAATCCTTTTATCTTTTCCTGTCTTTGAATCAGCAGACAGTGAGGGGATGTGTATCACCAAATGCAAGTGCACCAGTCTGAACGTGCGTGTGTACGTGTCACTGTGCAATTGTCTGCAGGCACCTGAGTGTGCGTACCATCAAATGTGCATGTGTTCATTCAAGTTAGAGTCTGCAAGTGTCTATGGGGCTGCACATAAGCTACCACATGCATCTGTGTGTTTGAGTGTGTGAGCGTACATGCCATCGAGGGGTGTGGATTTCACATGTGAGGCTGTTGTGTGTGCACGCGCTAGAGTGCAGACATGTGGGTGTGAGCATGCCTGCCTTTTGAAGCACAGGTGGGATGTGTGTGACGTGTAGCCGTGCGTGGGGTGTAGACGAGCACGTGACCACGTGAGAGTGTGCATGCATGCCGGTGTCAATTTGCGGCTCTCTAGGAAGAGCTGCTTGCCAGCATGCACTGCCTCTGAGGCCTGAAGGACAAGGTTAGACACTTGCATTCGCATTCTCCTAGCAGCCCCGCAGTGCCCCTCTGCTCCAGCCAAGGCAGGGGATTAGGCACCAGAGGGATGTATCAGGCAGGTTTTTATTCATGGCCAAAGCTTTGTTTTGCAGGTGGCTGAGGGCTTCAGAGGAAGGTGTTACAAGTCTGCTGGCTCTCTCCTTCCGTAGCCCCTGGCTCAGCCCTCCCTGTGCCTGCAGATGTAAAATTAACATCAACAGAGGAAAAAGTGGGCTTGGCTGACTGAACACAACTGGCCAAGAGATACAACAGGATCAGGCTCTGAGTCCACTTGCCCACAGGTGAGACAGCAGAGGGACCAGTGCAGGCCACAGGCACAGCAGAACACACTGACAGCTTTCAGACGAGGCAATAGGGCAGAGCTTTTCCCCACTGAATGGAGGGGAACTTCACCCCACTCACAATGCCGAGTGAAGAGGCTCTACCTAAGCAGCCCGAGATTTGTCTCTTCGACTCTTTAGCCAAGCCATTCCTGTCTACCTAACTACATAAAACTCTTCTAACAGCCCCTTTGGTCAAAGGCCCCAGCTGTGGCCACTGGCTTCCTTTTCAACATATGCCTCTCAATTAGGCTGGTTTGCGCTCCCTCGCACTGTGTATTGTGATGGTTATTGAGGCTGACATAGAGCAGTCTCCAGGAGGATGCTTCCCTTTCTCCTTCTCTGATGCATTGCTACTAAAAGGCGCAGGCAACAACAACAAAAAATGATGGTCACAAGGGAACATCAATCATTAGCGCAGCACACATCATGTCTCTGCACACCTCACCCTCACACAGGATCACACCGCAATGGATGAATACCCCCGATACATGCATCTCCCCCCACAACTCTCGTATAAACACTCAGTCTCTCACACACTTTCTCTTTGACACACCATCTCACTCTTGCATGTTCTCTCTCCCATACACATTCTATAACACTGCAACACTCCCACTCTCTCACACTCGCATACACACACACCACCTCTTTACTCACAACCCTGCTTTGGTAGGCAAATATTATTTTGCAGCAGCTACTGCAGAAGTCCATCCTTTTCTAATCTCTCCCCTCCAGAATTCAACATGCATCCACCATGGTAAAGCTGGAATTGGTGAGCCCTGAGAGCACGCAGCCACTCATCCTGTGCTGTGCATAGAGGGAAGGCGCTGGCAGAGTGAAACAAACACAGAGTGCATCCTTTGATTTTCTCTTAAAATAAATAATTAGTGCTGGCGAAAGCTGCCGGACTGCAGAGACTCCAGGCAGAATCCTGGCCCCAGGGAGGTAAATGGAAGTTCTGCCATTGACTTCAGTGGAGCCAGCATTTCACTCCTTATCTTCCAGTACCCTCACACTGCCAGACACATGCTTGACGTAGAGAGATCACTTCTAGGGGCTAGAGGAGACTTCAGCCACCAGGATCCTTTTGCTCCTGGACCTCTTTCCTGAGAATGCCATCAAGGATACCAACTAGTATCAGTTGTGCTGGGAGATTAGTGCCAACTTTGCGATGCAGAGCCATGTCCAGGGAGAATTGTAGAAACTCACCAACTCCTTTTACGGTACAATGCACAGTCCATCATCACTGAAAAATTGACACAGTTCTTCCCAGCCAAATCCACAGAGCCATATTGACAAAGAAATTACAGAACAGCCTGGTCACTAAATTACCCAGTAGCTATGAGGCCAGCATTCTGAATTGCTTTGTTATTATTTCCCTAATACGGCCTGTTAAAACATCGGGCATGGCAGGGTGTTTTGCAGTGAAGCATGCAATAAAAACTATGTGATTAGGTAGTAACTGCCTTGTGATTACAGAATAGGGATTTGTAACTGGTGTAGAGAAAGGCATTCTCTCTCTGAGAGCAGAATCTGAACAGAAGAGCAAAAAACTGCAGCTTACATAAGATGCCATCATCCCCTTTGGCAGGAAAACCACACAAAGGGATACATTCTCCCCCCATTGTTCAGTCAAGGGAGGGCAGGGTTGCTCCTGCCACACCCTGCAGAATAGGATTGGACCCTTAGCCTATAGACCTCCCCGCCACGAAACCCATGCATCCAGGGAGATCAGCAGAGGCCTGCGCAACTCTGGCCCTCTTCCTTGGCAATATGGCTCCAATACTGCCTCAGTGTCCGAGATCCCTCTGTCTGCAGTAGCTCTTAGGACTGCCCAGTAGTTCTCTGTGTGTGTGGGGGTGGCAATGGCGGTAGGGGAGCGATGCACATCCACTCCCGGCTGCCCTCTCCTGCCATGCAGATCCTTGGACCTGCAGAGGGCCCTCCACGGAATCCGAGGGAACAGAGAGTGCAGGGGAAAAGGCTTAGTCCTGTGCATGGAAGGGGAAGACCTGGGCATAGGAGTGGAAGGGGCGGGAGGGAGGGGAGGAGGGCAACATCATCAGTCCCATAGAAATGAACCTTTGTAAAAACAACTTTGACTATAATTACCAGCTAGTGTGCAGGGCCATGGAATCACCATGTAGTTACAGGAAATTGGCCATGTAATTTGCTGCGTGGTGAAGTTAAAAGGATACTTGTCAGGTAATTACTAAGTAAAGTAAGGACTACATGCAAGGGTCTAACATAGGTGAGTAAGAACAGTCAGAGGCCAGTCACCAAGGAATTTACAGGCCAAGAGGCGGAAGCAACTGACAAATTTTGTTCATCTCTTCCCCGCCACCACCGTACACACTGCATTGAGATTATGGTTGGAACATCTGCATGCCTCTCCACACGGATTGCAACCTCTACCATATCCATTCATGAATGTCTCTGAATAGGTTACACTTCCATGTGCACATGCACATCTGTATACAGCGTGACAAAGTTCCTGCTCTACCTTGGTGGGTCTTGTGCTTATTGGCAGATTGGCTCGCCTTGGAGCTTCAAGGCAGCCCTCAGCTAGGCCGTTTTTCTGAATTCACAGTCCAGGTCGACTCCTCCTGTGTCTGACCAGGAATTGGGAGGATTTGGGGGGAACCTGGGCCCGCCCCCTACTCCGGGTTCCAGCCCAGGGCCCTGTGGAATGCAGCTGTCTAGAGTGCCTCCTGGAACAGCTGTGTGACAGCTACAACTCCCTGGGCTACTTCCCCATGGCCTCCTCCCAACACCTTCTTTATCCTCCCCATAGGACCTTCCTCCTGGTGTCTGATAATGCTTGTACACCTCAGTCCTCCAACAGTCCGCGTTCTCACTTTCAGCTCCTAGTGCCTCTTGCTCCCAGCTCCTTACACGCGCACCACAAACTGAAGTGAGCTCCTTTTTAAAACCCAGGTGCCCTGATTAGCCTGCCTTAATTGATTCCAGCAGCTTCTTGATTGGCTTCAGGTGTTCTAATCAGCCTGTCTTAATTGTCTCCAGTAGGTTCCTGATTGTTCTGGAACCTTCCCTGTTGGGAAACGGAACGTCTTTTGCTTGCTCCTCAGCTATCTGCTTTCTGTTCTTTCCTAAAGCCCCCTGGCCCGGATTTTTCTTACTTTTTGCACCTGCCTTAGTCCCCCCCCCCGACCGGGCCAGACGCTTTTTTGTTTTTTCTTTTCATTTTTTGTGGTTTTTTTCCGTCTACGTCCTTCGCCAGCACCCGCCCCCCCCCCACGCCTGCTTTCGGGCACAGCTACTCGCCTCAGCTGAGCCCCCGGAGGAGGGGGGGGAAGATTGCCGATTTGCTGTCCGGAGGGGGGAGTGGAAACCCCCAGACCCAGCCGTTTTGCCAACAGCTCGGACTTTACAACATTCTTAACATGCCGAAGGCCTTGGAACACAGCCAACACAGCCGGAGAAGGAGATTTCAGCAGACAGAAGAAATAATTCAAGGGAGCTATAAATCATCGTGAAGAGGGCCGTAAGATTGAGTAATTTTCTGAATTATACTGTCGTGGGGGGGAGTTTGACTGTGATTACTTGCGTTTGTGGCAGCACAGGGGGTGTGGCGTGGAGACCCCCACCCCCGATCCATCGGTGCCCCTACCCCCCCATCGTTATTACAACTGTCACGGCCCCCCCGCCGTCTGTCCCTGCTGGCAATCTGCCATCTCCTTTCGGATCCAGCTGTTCGCTTTGAACTTTGCCTTCCGGACCGGACATAACAGCCGACCAACCGAGACTCTTTGGACAAACGTGTGTGGGTCTGCACCCCCCCCCCCCCCGGATTGCTTATCCCACAACTTGCCCCTATTACTGGACCCCGATTTTGTTCCCTCCCCTCCTCCCAGTCCCTCCCCCCTCGGCATTCCTTCTCTTCCTGTTTGCAGCCTAGCGGAAGGAGGGGCTACTCCGTTTTCTCCCCTCCCCCCCTCCTCCTTCCGGTGTCTCCCTGTCTTTCCCTGCTCACAATGGCGGGGAACGAGAGGGGTGCGACTGCTTCCACAAAATCAGTTGTCCCTTCCCCACCACCACCCCTGCCCGACCCCCAGGGCCTCCCCCTGCCACTATTGTTAAGATACTTGCCACCCCCCCTGCTGGGGCACCGGTAGCAGGAGGCACCAGGGTGATTGCTGCTGCTGCTGCACCCACCGCCCACCCAGATTCTAGGAACCCCCCCCCCCGGTTCGCCGGAAGGGCCAGGGCGGGTGGAAAGGAAAGGGCCCCGCTAAAACCACTGAGCCCTCCATGGCAGGGGCTGCCCCCACCGCTGCGGCCTCGTCATCAACCGTGGCGCCCCTCCCTGCGTTTCCCTCCACCAGCTCCGCGATTGCCCCTCCCCCGGCCCCCAGCACATATGCTCGGGCGGCGGCGGGCTCTCCCCTACCTGCCGCCTCGTCATCTCGCCCCCCCCGCCTCCGCCACCATCACCAGCGGCCGAGGCCCTTTCCCCGCCTTGACCAGGAAGCACGGCGTCCGTTGCCTCCTGGTGCCCGCCTCGCCCCACGTGGAGACATACGTGCAGGCGTTGGCGAAGGTGGTAGGACCCACGGCTATTGTGGCGGCCTCCAAGATGTATGGGAAGGTTGTTTTCTTCTTAGCCTCGGAGGATGCCGCCCAGGAGGTGGTAGAGAGGGGCCTGACGGTGGGGGGGGGGTGTTTGTCCCCCTAGAACCGTTAGAAGACCTGGGCGTCCGCCTCGTCCTTACCTCCGTTCCTCCCTTCTTACCCAATGCTGCCCTGTTACCCGCTCTTTCCACCCTGGGGAAACTTGTCTCTGTCATCAGCCCTCTCCTGTTGGGCTGCAAGGACCCCACCCTCCGTCACATTTTTTCGTTCCACCGGCAAGTGCAGCTTCTACCACCGGCAGGGGCGCGAGACGAAGAGGCGCTTGAGGGGTCCTTTCTAGTCCCCTACCAGGGAGCCCGCTATCGGGTCTTTTATTCTACCGGAGAGGCCCGGTGCTACCTCTGCCGTTCAGCGGGGCATGTCCGCAGAGACTGCCCTTTGGCCCGGGGGGGAGGGGCCCCTGAAACCCCCGAGACCCGGCAGGACATCGGCCCCGTCGCTGCCGACGCCCCTGGCTGCCCAGCACCTGAAACCAACCCTCCTCCTACTCGACCCATCGCTGCTCCCATCCAGGCCCAAGAGATACCTTCCCTACAACGCCCGGGCGAGCAAGGGAGTTCCACCCTCGCTAGTACCAACCCAACAGAGTCCATGGAGGAGGGTGGGGCAAGGATATTATCGGGTATAGGAGAGAGCCCTCCCCAAGGAGAAGCCCCCGCCCCTCATGTTGCCCCACCGCTACCTCCCCGAACCCCTAAACCATCGCTTCCGCCCCCCGACACGACCCCTGCTAACCAACCCCCAGATGATGCTATGGAGGGCTGGACCCTAGTCCAGGGGAAACGAGGCAAGCGGAAGGCTCGAGCTCCACTGCATCCACCCGACGCGGAAGCCCCCCGGAAGACCAGGAAAGGAGGCACTGCTATCGAGCCTCCCGCCACGGCCGTGAGCGAGATCCATCCGCTGGTGTCGGGAGGGGAAGACGGACTGGCATTGGAGGGCAGAGTCCCCCCTCCACGGGAGACCCTCCCCTCCGAGACTTCTGAGGACGCCCCTTCTGCCTGGACGCTACCCGAACCCCCCGCGGACCCCAAGGCGACCGTTGAGGCGGGCCCTAGAGGAGAGGCCCTCAGGGTGGCAGGAGTTGGCCTCTCCCCCGTGTATGCGGAGATTGAGGCCCTAGATTTGACCCTGGTCACCCAGGGAGGGGATGATTTGCTGCCGGCTGGCCTTGAGCTGGGCAGCCTTACCCCAGCCTCCCTTTCCCCATGCTCCCTCCCCCTAATTGTCTTCCCGGGTGAGCACCCTGCAGAAAGTGGTCCACCACCTGATGCCATGGCCGCTAAGACCACCATGGAGCCAGCACCTAGCATTATTGGGAGCCCCCTCCCTTACCCCTTAACCCTTGACTCTGCTCAGGAGGCACTTTCCTTTTGCTGCTTGCCTCCTGCACCCCAGAGCCTTACCCCGCCCCTGCCCCCACCCCTGCCCCTGCCCAAGGTCCCTCCTCCTGTAATGTTAATGCCGCCCCTGGGGTTATTTCCTTTCCGCCTTTTGCAGATTCCCCCCAGGGAGCAGTCTTTGCACTTTCTAGCCGCGACCCATTAGGAGTGGCAATTTTTCCCCTGCCATCCCCCTCCACCCCAAGGCATGAAATGAATTTAATAACCCCAGCCTGTCAGACGCCCCGTCGGTGGTCCGCACCCTGTCTACCTGCCTTAGCGGACCACGAGGCTGTATTAAGAGGCCCATCAGGGAATACCCCGGGAATTGTAACCCCCCCCCCATGAGCTGCGGCATGCGCTACGGAAGTTCCTAGAGCACACCCGTGGCGCCCGCGATAGGGCACAGCTGGCTCTTCGGCTATGGGGGGACTTTGATCAAATCCTCCAGGCCACAAGGGCCCTTATAAAGGAAGGCAGGGGGCAAGGAAAGTGCGGTGCTGCGGCCTACGAGCGAGCCCGCAGCTTCCGACGCAATCTACTCACCCACGGGATGGGTCATGGGTTGCTGTGCAACCCGCCGGGGGCCCTGAATCCCCCCGCCAATACGAGGCCCCCACCCCCCCAGCCCTCTGCATGACGCCTCTTATTATTGCGACCCTGAATACCAGGGGCTGTAGGATGGCTCTCCGCAGGTCCCAGGTGCTCTCTTACCTTCGGGAAGGGAGGTACTCTGTAGTTTTCCTGCAGGAGACCCATACGGACCCGGCCGCCGAGGACAGGTGGCGGCTGGAGTGGGGGGACGGGGTATACTTTAGCCACTTCGCGACCTGGCAGGCTGGAGTGGCAACCCTGTTCTCCCCCAACCTACGGCCTGAGGTGCTAGGGGTCAATGAGGCCATGCCGGGCCACGTGCTGCACCTTCGAGTCCGTATGGAGGGGCTCGTGGTTAATTTTGTTAACATCTATGCCCCGCAAATGAGCTCCAGGCGGCCACAATTTTATCAGCAGGTGTCCGACTTTCTCGGCACCCTGGATTCGCACGAGTGCCTGGTCCTGGGAGGGGACTTTAACACCACCCTCGAGGAACGGGATCGCTCAGGGGCCGAACCGAGTCCGGCCGCTGCAAATATTCTCCAAGGGATAGTTGACCATCACTCCCTAGTGGACGTCTGGCGTGACCATCACCCAGATGACACCTCCACGTTCACCTTTGTTCGGGTGGAGGCCCATCGGTCACACCACTCTCGGTTGGACCGTATTTACTTATCCCGTTTCCACCTTTCACAAGCCCACTCCTCCGCCGTTCGGCCGGCCCCATTCTCCGATCATCATTTAGTCACTGTAACGGTCTCCCTCCGTGCAGAGAGACCGGGGCCGGCCTATTGGCACTTTAATAACAGCCTGTTGGAGGATGAGAGCTTTGTGATGTCCTTCCGGGAGTTTTGGCTGGCCTGGCGAGAGCAGTGGCATGCCTTTCCCTCGGTGCGGCGATGGTGGGATCTCGGGAAGGTGCGCGCCAAGCTCTTCTGCCATGACTACACTCGGGGCACCAGCCAACGGCGAAATGCGGCGATAGAGCAGTTGGAACGGGAGGTCTTAGAGATGGAGAGGCGCCTGGCCGCCGATCCCGAGGACCCGTCCCTCTGCGGAGCGTGCCGGGAGAAGCGGGAGGAGCTCCGGGCCCTTGAGGACCACCGGGCCCGAGGTGCCTTTGTTCGGTCCCGCATCCGCCTCCTTCGGGAGATGGACCGCGGCTCCCGCTTCTTCTATGCCCTGGAGAAAACGAGGGGGGCCAAGAAACACGTCACCTGCCTTCTTGCGGAAGATGGTACCCCCCTCACGGACCCGGAGTAGATGTGTGGGAGGGCCCGTGACTTCTACACAAGCCTTTTCTCCCCGGATCCGACCGATCCTGACGCTTGCGAGGTGCTCTGGGAGGAACTCCCCACGGTCAGCGTGGGTGACCGAGACCGACTAGAGCTGCCTCTCACCCTGGCCGAGTTCTCGGAAGCCCTCCGTCGCATGCCCACCAATAAATCTCCGGGCATGGACGGGCTGACCATGGAGTTTTACCGCGCGTTCTGGGACATTCTCGGCCCAGACCTAGTCACCGTCTGGGCTGAGTCCTTGCAGAGCGGGGTCCTCCCTCTGTCATGCAGGCGAGCGGTGCTCGCTTTGCTGCCGAAGAAGGGGGACCTCCGCGATCTACGAAACTGGCGTCCCGTCTCACTCCTTAGCACGGATTACAAAATTGTAGCGAAAGCAATCTCGCTGCGGCTAGGGTCCGTGATGGCGGACGTGGTCCACCCAGACCAGACCTATACTGTCCCGGGTCGCAGCATTTTCGACAACCTCTTTCTAGTCCGAGACCTTTTGGAACTCGGGCGGAGAGATGGTCTATCGTTCGCCCTCCTGTCTCTTGATCAGGAGAAGGCGTTCGATAGAGTAGACCATGGGCACCTCCTGAGCACTCTGCAGGCGTTTGGATTTGGACCTCAGTTTGTGAGTTTTCTCCGGGTGCTGTATGCCTCCGCGGAGTGTTTGGTTAGGCTCAACTGGACCCTGACTGAACCGGTCAGCTTCGGGCGAGGAGTGCGGCAGGGGTGCCCCCTCTCGGGCCAGTTGTACGCTCTGGCGATCGAGCCTTTCCTCTGTCTCCTCCGCAGGAGGATGACAGGGTTGGTGCTGCGGGAGCCGGAGCTGCGGCTGGTCCTGTCGGCGTACGCCGATGACGTACTCCTCGTGGTCCAGGACCCGGGCGACTTGGCGCGAGTGGAGGCATGCCAAGCCATCTATTCGGCAGCCTCCTCCGCCCGAGTCAACTGGGTCAAGAGCTCTGGCTTGGCGGTGGGGGACTGGCGGCAGGTAAGCTCCCTCCCACCCGCACTTCAGACCATCCGGTGGAGTGCGGGTCCACTGCTCTATCTCGGCGTTTACCTTTCCGCCACGCATCCTTCCCCGCCGGAGAACTGGCAAAATTTAGAGGGCGGGGTGATAGAGCGGATCCGGAGATGGACGAGGCTACTCCGATGTCTCTCCCTCCGAGGGAGAGCACTGGTGCTTAACCAACTAGTCCTGTCCACGCTCTGGTACCGGCTCAACACCCTGGCCCCGGCCCCGGGTTTCCTGACCCACCTCCGGAGATTGATTCTAGAGTTCTTCTGGTCAGGAATGCACTGGGCCCCTGTTGGGGTTCTTCATCTACCCCTGAAGGAAGGAGGGCAGGGCCTGAAGTGTCTGTACACTCAGGTCCGCGTTTTCCGCCTCCAGGCCCTGCAGAGGCTCTTTTATAGTGCTCGTAGTTTGGCGTGGAGCATACTGGCGCACGCCTTCCTGCGCCGTTTCCAAGGGTTTCGATATGACCGGCAGCTCTTTTATCTTTCACCGAGGGGTTTTCCGCGAGACCTCTCTGGGCTGCCGGTCTTCTACCAGGACCTCCTCCGGGCCTGGAAACTGTTTCTAACAACCAGGTCCGTGGCGGCCACCGTGGGAGCAGATCTCCTCACAGAGCCCCTGCTACACAACCCCCAGCTCCGTGTGCAGGTGGCGGAGTCCCGCTCGGTGCGCCAGAGGTTGGTCCTGGTGGAAGTCACGAGGGTCGGAGACCTCCTGGACTACGACCGGAGAGACTGGCTGGATCCCCTGACGCTTGCTCGGTGCATGGGGCTCTCCAGCCTCCGAACCCCCCGGCGCGTACTTCAGGAGGTGAAGGCCGCTTCGACCCCCGCTGCTTGGGCTTACGTTAGCCGAGCCTTGTGCGAGGGCGCACCCCGCCCATCCCTTACCCCAGGCCCGCCGGTCCTTTCCACCGGGCCCCCACCCCGTAGATCCCAACAAACCCCTCACCCTTTCACTGCAAGCCGGCTGCACGAACTGCAGCCGGTTAGCTTTCAAATTGCTCCACGGAAATACTTATATACACTTACGCTTCACACCCTTCACGCCCACACCCTGGTGTCCCGCCCCGATACAAAGTGGTGGGATCTCCTGCCACCTTTGGAGGGTGAGCAACCTCAGTGGGCCAGCCTGTATTCCACCTTGGTCCCAAGGCCCGTCGGGGAGATCAGTTGGCGGCTCCTTCACGGAGCTGTGAGCACGGGCGTGTTTTTGACACGGTTTACCCCCATTCCGGATACTTGTCCTTTCTGTAATGTGAGGGAAACCCTGGCGCACGTGTATTTAGAGTGTGCCAGATTGCAGCCCCTTTTCCGGCTCCTTACAAATATTCTATTACGCTTCTGGCTTCATTTTTCCCCCCACCTTTTTATCTATACACTTCCCATCCGTGGCCCCACAAAGTCGCGGGATCTTCTGGTCAACCTCCTCCTAGCTTTGGCTAAAACAGCCATTTATAAAACCAGAGAGAGGAGGTTGGCCCATGAAGCGTCCTGCGATTGTGGGGCCGTTTTCCGATCCTCAGTACATTCACGTATCCGGGCGGAGTTCCTCTGGGCGGCGTC
This sequence comes from Caretta caretta, assembly GCF_965140235.1. Classification (NCBI taxonomy): domain Eukaryota; kingdom Metazoa; phylum Chordata; order Testudines; family Cheloniidae; genus Caretta; species Caretta caretta. The sequence goes on from NC_134206.1 coordinate 203,732,535, forward strand.
CACCGACTCCCTTGAAGCATTCGAGGAACGGTGGGCGCTGTCTGGGGTTCTCTGCTCGGTGACCCCGTCCGGTTCCCTCCGTCTGACCCTTTGATTGAGGGGAAGAGCGAGAGACGCCAGCCCCAGCCGTTGCCGCTGGGGATACCATCATTCCTGTCATCTAGGAGGGGTCCTATAATACATGGGTGTCTACCCCGCCCCTCCCTAAACCGCCCACCCCGCAGCCGTGCCCATCTTACCGGGCACTCTCAGGAGAGGGAGGATCGGTGACACTGGGCGCGGCACTAGGTAACTCGAGGGGGTGGAAGACCACGAGTGTCGAGGAAGCCCCCCCGCTCTAGGCCACCAGGTAACTCAGGAGGGTGGAAGACCACGAGTGTCGAGGAAGCCCCCCCGCTCTGGTCCCAGGCTAGCTTGAACACTTCTCCCTCCTGAAAGCTGCTGTGTTATACCTTCTGATTGCGTTGTTTTGTTGCATAGTTGTTTTGTTTCCTTTGGTAATTCTGTAAGCGTTACCAATAAACTTTCTTTCTGTTTCAAAAAAAAAAAAAAAAAAAAACCTTCCCTGTTACCTTACCCAGGGAAAAGGGACATACTTAGCCTGCTCTCCTACTGCTACCCTCTGGCCTGGGCTTTTCTTGCTTTTTGCCCCTGCTTTCGGCTTCCCTCCCCCCGCCCCCCGACCGGGCCAGACGCTCTCCCCCTTTCTTTTCTTTTTGTTTTTTTTTTTCTTTCTCTGCTGTTGCTAGAGTGCTGGCCAGCTGCCGGCCAGCTGTTAGCCCCCGCCAACCCGCCCTCAGACACTGCTGCCGCTCCAGCTGAAACCCTCCCCCCCGGAGAGAGGGGGGCCCTGCTGACCCGCTCCCCGGAGGTGGGGAGTGGAAGGACCCAGCCCCCAGACCCAGCCACTTCCTGTTTGTCTGCGGACCCATCTCCGGCTGAGAGAATTTCTTATCATCCGCTCCGGCATCCCTGGAATGTTTGCAGCTGCTACCCGGAACAGACGAGGAAAAGCCGTCTACCAGAGGAACACCGCCCGGGGAATCTACAAATCGCCGTGGAGGGGGCCTAAGACTGAATAACTTTCGAACTGTGCTCTCGTGTGGGGGGAGGCCTTGACTGTGTCTTAACTGTGATTGTAGGGACACGGGGAGTGTGGCACGGAGCTGCCCCCCGATCCATCTGTGTCCTCCCAACCCTCATGCTACCATCTTCACAACTGCCTACCCCACCATCTTTGCTGGCTATCTAACATCTGCCTCTGGACTTAGCTGCTTGCCCTGATTCCACCGCGTGGGCCAGAAGCACCAGCCAACCAAACAGGACTCTCTGGACAAGCGTACGGTGGTTCATGTGCCCTCCCCCGCTGAATTGTCCACCCCACAGCTTGTCCCTTTCTACCTGACCCCAACTCCTGTCAATCACCTGCCACCACCCCCGCTGGGGCATCGGCAATGGAGGGCACCGGGGTGACCTCCACCGCTGCCATGCCCATTGCCTCCCCAGACTCTAGGGAAGTCCCCCCAGCCGGCGGGAAAGGCCAGGGCAAGAAGAAGGGGAAGGGCCCCGCTAAAACCACCAGGCCCTCCGTGGCAGGGGCCACACTCACTGCTGCGGCCCCGCCACCGACCACGGCATCCTCCCCTGCTGCCCCCTCCACCAGCTCTGCAGATGTCCCTCCCTTAGCCCCAGGACATATGCCCAGGTGGCGGCAGCCCCCCCGCCTGCCACCTCGTCATCTCTCCTGCCCACCACCTCCGCCACCATCAACAGCGGCCGGGGCCCCTTCCCCAGCATGACAAGGAAGCACGGAGTCCAATGCCTCCTGGTGCCCGCCTCGCCCCACGTGGAGACCTACGTGCGGGCGTTGGTGAGGGTGGTGGGGCCCTCGGCCATTGTGGCGGCCTCCAAAATGTACAGGAAGGTCGTCTTCTTCTTAGCATCAGAGGCTGCCGCCCAGGAAGCAGTGGAGAGGGACCTGGCGGTGGGGGGGGGGTGTTTGTCCCCCTAGAGTCGCTAGAGGACCTGGGCGTCCGCCTGGTCCTGACCTCTGTCCCTCCTTTTCTCCCCAATGCTGCCCTGTTACCTGCCCTTTCCACCCTGGGGAAACCTGTTTCTGTCATCAGCCCTCTCCCGTTGGGCTGCAAGGACCCCACCCTCCGTCACATCTTTTCCTTCCACCAGCAAGTGCAGCTTCTACTGCGGTCGGTGGCGCGTGACAGAGAGGCGCTTGAGGGGTCCTTCCTAGTCCCCCACCAGGGGGCCCATTACCGGGTGTATTTCTCCATGGGGGAAGCCTGGTGCTACCTCTGCCGGGCATCAGGGCATGTCCGGAGGGACTGCCCCTTAGCCCGGCAAGTAGGGGCAGCTGGGATCCCCGAGACCCTGCAGAACATCGGCCCCGTCATTGCCGACGCCCCTGGCCCCACAATATCTGAACCCACCCCCCTCCTATTTGGACCACCACTTCTCCTGCTCAGGCCCAAGGGGCACCTCCCCTACAATGCCCAGACGAGCGGGAGAGCCCCGCCCTCGCTGCTGACAATCTGGCGGGGCCTATGGAGGAGGGTGTAGCAGAGATACCACCAGGCATGGGAGAGAGCCTGCCAAATCCTCCCTCCCTTATACCGCTCCACCGTCCCCACCCCAAGCCATCGCCTTCACCCCCTGACACGACCCCTGCTAACCAGCCCCCAGATGATGCCATGGAGGGCTGGGCCCTAGTCCGGGGAAGCGAGGCAAGTGGAAGGCTCGAACTCCACCTCATCTACTCGAGGCGGAGGCCCCCCAGAAGACCAGGAAGGGGGGCACCGATGCTGAACCTTCCGCTTTGCCCACTAGTGTGCCCCATCCACTGGTGTCAGCCGGGAAAGACGTGGTAGCACCGGAAGGTAGTGTCTCCCCTCCACGGGAGACGCTCCCCTCCGAGACCCTCGAGGAAGCCCTTTCTGTCCTGACAGTGCCCGAAGCCCCTGTGAACCCCGAGCAACTGTCGTGGCAGGTGCCAGCGGGGAGAACCCCGGGGCGACGGAAAGTGTCCTCTCCTCCATGTTCGAGGAGATCGAGGCCCTAGATCTGACCCCGGTCGCCCAGGAGGAGGACGACCTTTTGCCAGCAAACCTCGATTTAGGCAACCTCACTCCACCCCTCTTTTCCCCATGCTCCCTCCCCCTAACTGCTGCTTCTGCTCCCACCTCCGAGGAGCCCCTGGACTCCTCCATCGAGCTGGCCACTGATGGCGCCCTGCTGATGACCACTGAGCCTGCTCAGGTGACAACCGACTGGGACACGAGCCGCCAGGGGCACGCCCCATTGGTGAGGAGCAATTGATTTCCTTCCCAGGCGGGGGCCCAACAGAAGATAATCCACCTCCTGATGCTGTAGCCGCTAAATCCACCATGGAGCCCGCGCCCAGTATCACTGAGAGCTCCCTCCCCACCCCCTCAACCCTCAAGCCTGATTGGGAGGCGCCACCATCCAGCTGCTTGCCTCCCGAAACCCAGAACCTTGCCTCCGCCCCGTCCCTGCCCCTACCGCTATCCAATTTACCTCCTGCAATGTCATTGCCGCCCCTGGTCAATGATCCCCAGGGAGCGGCCTTTGCATTCTCCTGCCCCGACCCATTAGGGGCTGCTATTTTCCCTCCACCACCCCCTATCGCCCCAGGGCTTGAGGCGGGTCTCGAAGCTCCAGCCCATCAGGCACCCCGTTGGCGGTCCGCACCCTGCTTGTCCGTTTTAGTGGACCACGGGGCTGCACCAAGGGCCCCGCCGGGGAAAAACCAGGAAACCGTAACCCCACCCCCCCATGAGCTGCGAGGAGAGCTGCGGAAGTTTTTAGAGGATGTCCGTGGCTCCTGCAACAAGGTACAGCTTGCTCTCCAGCGATGGGGGGATTTTTTTCAAATCCTCCGGGCCAAAAAGCCCTCATGGGGAAAGGTAAAGGGATGGGGAAGCAGGATGCTGCGGCCTACTGGTGGGTCCGCATCTTCCGTGATCAATTACTCACCTAAGGGATGGGTCAAGGACTGTTGCGCGGCCCGCTGGGGGATGCGAGCGTCCCTGCCAGTCTGGATCCCCCCAGTCCTCCCCATGACACCTCTCACCATCGCAACGTTGAATACCTGGGATTGTAGGATGGCTCTCCGCAGGTCCCAGGTGCTCTCCTTCCTTCTGGAGGGAGGGTACTCTGTGATTTTCCTGCAGGAGACCCATACGGATCCGACCGCCGAAGATAGTTGGCAGCTGGAGTGCGGGGACAGGGTCTACTTTAGCCATTCCACGATTCGGCAGGCTGGAGTGGCGACCCTGTTCTCCCCCGACCTACGGCCCAAGGTGCTAGGGGTCGCCGAGGCCGTGCAGGGTCGCCTGCTGTATCTCCAGGTCCGTATAGAGTGGCTCATGGTTAACCTCGTTAACGTCTATGCCCCGACATCGGGCCCGGAGTGGCTGCAATTCTATCAGCAGGTGTCCGCCTTCCTCGGCACCTTAGATTCTCACGAGTGCCTGGTCCTGGGAGGGGATTTTAATACCACCCTCAAGGAGCGAGACCACTTGGGGACCGAGCAGTGCCCGGCCGCCGCAGACACCCTCCGGGAGATAGTTTAACATCACTCCCTAGTGGACATCTAGCGTGACCACCACCCGGATGACACTTCCATGTTCACCTTTGTCCGGATGGAAGCCCATCAGTCGAGCCACTCCCGGTTGGACCTCATTTATCTATCATGCTTCCATCTCTCACGAGCCCACTCCTCCAGCATTCGGCTGGCCCCATTTTCTGACCATCACCTAACCACCGTGACAGCCTCCCTCTGTGCGGAGAGGCCGGGGCCGGCCTATTGGCATTTTAACAACAGCCTATTGGAGGATGAGGGCTTCCTGACGTCCTTCCGGGAATTCTGGCTGGCCTGGCGAGGGCAACGGCGTGCCTTTCCCTCGGCGTGGCGATGGTGGGACCTGGGGAAAGTGCGCGCCCAGCTTTTCTGCCACGACTACACCCGGGGCACGACGGAGAAATGCGGCAATAGAGCAGTTGGAAGGGGAGGTCTTACAGCTGGAGCGGCGTCTGGCCGCCAGCCCCGAAGACCCGCTCCTCTGCGGAGCGTGCCGGGAGAATCGGGAGGAGCTCCGGGCCCTCGAGGACCATCGGGCCCGGGGCGCCTTTGTTCGATCCCGCATCCGCCTCCTTCGGGAGATGAATCATGGCTCCCGCTTCTTCTATGCCCTGGAGAAAACGAGGGGGGCCAAGAAACACGTCACCTGCCTCCTAGCAGAAGACAGCACCCCCCTCACGGAACCGGCGGAGATGTGCGGGAGGGCCCGAGCCTTCTACGCAAGACTTTTCTCCCCGGATCCGACCGACCCTAGCGCTCGCAGAGTGCTTTGGGAAGAGCTCCCTACGGTCAGCATGAGTGACCGAGACCGGCTAGAGTTGCCTCTCGCTGTGGCCGAGTTCTCGGAAGCCCTCTGTCGTATGCCCACTAATAAGTCTCCAGGCATGGACGGGCTGACCGTGGAGTTCTACTGCGTGTTTTGGGAAGTCCTCGACCCAGACCTAATCACCGTCTGGGCCGAGTCTCTGCAGAGTGGGGTCCTCCCTCTCTCGTGCAAGCGAGCTGTGCTTGCGTTACTGCCGAAGAATGGGGACCTCCGCGATTTACGAAATTGGCGTCCCATCTCGCTCCTCAGCGGACTACAAAATTGTAGCGAAAGCAATCTCGCTGCAGCTAGGGTCTGTGCTGGCGGACGTGATCCACCCAGACCAGACCTACACCATCCCGGACCGCAGTGTCTTTGATAACCTATTTATGGTTCGGGACCTTTTGGAACTCGGGCGTAGAGACGGTCTGTCGTTCGCCCTCCTGTCCCTAGATCAGAAGAAGGCGTTCGATAGGGTGGACCACGGGTACTTCCTGAGCACTCTGCAGGCGTTTGCCTTCGGACCCCAGTTTGTGGGTTTTCTCCGGGTGCTGTACGCTTCCGCAGAGTGTCTGGTTAAGCTCAACTGGACCCTGACCGAACCGGTCAGCTTCGGACGAGGAGTAGAGCAGGGGTGCCCCCTCTCGGGCCAGCTGTATGCTCTGGCGATCGAGCCCTTCCTCTGTCTCCTCTGCAGGAGGTTGACAGGGTTGGTGCTGCGGGAGCCGGAGCTGCTGCTGGTCCTGTCGGCGTACGCCAATGACGTGCTCCTCATGATCCAGGACCCCGGCAACTTGGCATGGGTGGAGGCTTGCCAGGCCATCTATTTGGCAGCCTCCTCTGCCCGGGTCAACTGGGTCAAGAGCTCTGGCTTGGAGGTAGGAGACTGGCAGCAGGCGAGCTCCCTCCCACCCGTGCTTCAGACCATCCGGTGGAGCGCGGGTCTGCTGCTCTACCTTGGCATTTACCTTTCTGCCATGCATCCCTCTCCGCTGGAGAACTGGGAAAATTTACAGGGCGGGTAAATAGAGCGGCTCCGGAAATGGACGGGACTACTCCGATGTCTCTCCCTCTGAGGGACAGCACTCGTGCTTAATCAACTAGTCCTGTCCTTGCTCTGGTACCGGCTCAACACCCTGGTCCTGGGCCCTGGGTTTCCTGACCAACCTCCAGACATCAGTTCTGGGGTTCTTTTGGTCAGGAATGCACTGGGCCCCATGTAGGGGTTATTCATCTACCCCTGAAGGAAGGAGGACAGGGCCTGAACTGTCTACACACTCAGGTCCGTGTCTTCCGCCTCCAGGCCCTACAGAGGCTCCTCTGTGGTGCAGGCAGTTTGGCGTGGAGCACACTGGCACACACCATCCGAGGGCTCCGATATGACCGGCAGCTCTTTTATCTCCGTCCTGGAGGTCTTTCGCGAGACCTCTTGGGGCTGCCAGTCTTCTACTAGGACTTCCTCCAGACTTGGAAACTGTTTTTAACGACCAGGTCCGTGGCGGCCACCAAGGGGGTAGATCTCCTTGCGGAGCCCCGGCTACACAACCCCCAGCTCCGTGTGCAGGCGGCAGAGTCCCGTTCGGTGCGCCAGAGCTTGATCCTGGCAGAAGTCATGAGAGTTGGAGACCTCCTGGACTATGACCCGGGAGACTGGCTGGATCCCCTGATGCTCACCCGGCGCATGGGGCTCTCCAGACCTCGCACCCACTGGCGCGTACTTCAGGAGGCGAAGGCCACTTTGCTGCCCACTGCTCGAGCTTAGCTTGACCGGGTCCTGCTCGAGGGCATGCCCCACCCACCCTCTACCCGAGGCCTGCCGGACTTTTTAATTGGACACCTGTCCCGCAGATCCAATTGACCCCCCGACCGCTTCACTGTGAGCTGGCTGCATGAACTGCAACCGGTATGCTTCCAAACCGCGCCAAGGAAACATCTATACACGCTCGTGCTCCACACCCTTCACGCCCTCACCCTAATGTCCCACCCTGACACAAATGGCGAGAGACCTTCTGCCACCTTTGGAGGGTGAGCAGCCCCGGTGGGCCAGCCTATATTCCACCTTGGTTCCGAGGCCCGTCGGGGACATCAGTTGGCGGCTCCTTCATGGAGCTGTAAGCACAGGCATGTACTTGGCGTGGTTCACTCCCATCCCAGATACTTGTCCCTTTTGTGGTGTGAGGGAAACCCTGGCGCACGTTTATTTGGAGTGCGCCAGGCTGCAGCCCTTGTTCCAGCTCCTCACAAATCTCCTATTACATTTTTGATAGCATTTTTCCCCTCACCTCTTTATTTATGCACTCCTCATCCGGGGCCTCACAAAGTCGCGGGATCTCCTAGTTAACCTCCTCCTGGCCCTGGCTAAAATGGCCATCTATAAAACCAGAGAGAGGAGGTTGGCCGATGGAGTTTCCTGTGACTGTGGGGCAGTTTTCTGATCCACGGTCCGTTCACATATCTGGGCGGAGTTCCTCTGGGCGGCATCCGCTGACTCCCTTGATGCTTTTGAGGAGCGGTGGGCACTGTCTGAGGTTCTCTGCTCAGTGTCCCCGTCCGGGTCCCTTTGTCTGACCCTTTCATTGGGGGAGAGAGTAAGGGACCCCAGCCCCAGCCATTGCTGCTGCAGACACCACCACCCTAAAGGGGTCCTTTCACATGTGGGTGCATATACCCCTCCCCCTGGATTGTCCACCCCACAGCCTGCCCCTCTTGTTGGGTGCTTTCTGAGGAGGGAATTGTTGGTGACACTCGGGCATGGTGCCAGGTAACTCAAGGGGGTGGAAGACCATGAGAGTCGATGAAGCCCCCTCGCTCTGGGCCCAAGCAAGCTTGAACACTTCCCTCCCCTGAAGCTAATGAGAAAACAATTGTGATTGGTTGCTGTGTTACACATTGCATATGCTGCTGTTTTTACTTTGTAAGTGTGTTATGCAAATAAAAAAACCATCTTTTGCTTCAAAAATAATTACTCTCCTATAGCCATCTGGCCCGACTCTGTCACAACAGGTTATGGCCAGGGTGTTTGTGTGAGTCTTGCGCATTTGTGTACAGACTGTGCCCAGAACATGCGTGATTCTCTATCATGTTTCTTTCCTGCACATGCCTGGTGTGTCTGCACATGTTGCATGCATGTCTCCGTTCAGCTCACACCTACAGCATCTGCATATGTCCTGTGAATGTCTCTGAATGAATGAGGCCTAGTGGGTTGGACTGTTTCAGAGATCCTCTAAGTGCCACACCTTTAACAAGTGGCCCAAGTGCAATCTATATTCCAGATTTATCAGACCAAACTTTGTACAGGACCTTTACACTCTTAAATAGCTCCAATCTTTCGTGGCCAACACCCTTCACCTGGTATTTCTCTTCTGACCACTGTTGATTTGAACTCTTACATATTACAGAAGCAGCATTTTGATTTCCCCCTCCTTGTTAAGTAAACAGGCAGGCCTGGAGCACGCAGTCATTTGCAGTTATTCCATATGCAGCTCTGGGATAGCGCTGACCTTTTCTGTTTATTTACAGTCTGTTCACATGTGTCCAACAATATGTAGCCCCTAGTGCCTCAAAAGCTGGGGTTTTAATTTGTCTTGCTGTTACATGCCCTGCAATGACAATGTGCATTGGATATCTTCTTCAGGTCTGGAGGTTTGGGGTAAAGCTGTATGGATAGACATGCAGAGTTCCTACTCCCAGCTGGATATAGGCCTGAACCAACCCCCAAAATCCAGATAGCCAAACTTTATGACTGCTAATATCTATCATCTGCTAAATCCAAATCCCAGAACCCAACACCCCTGAACTTTGCAGAATGTGGCAGCTCAGTGTTCTTCCTCCGCTCCTATCAGCAGTAATTCCTGCTTCTCCCAGAGGCAGGTTTATGTCATTCATTCACTGAAGACACCACAGCAGGAGAGCTCAGAACTAGAAGTGGCCAGATTATTCACTACATACAGTTTATATTGTAGATTTTGCCCCTTTTTTTCAGTTGGTCTGTGAACAAATCACTATTTTTATGCATTTTTTTATTATGGAACATTGTTCAATGAATATTTTACATGAGCAAATTTCAGCCTGGAAACTTGTAAAGGAGTTTCATTCGATTAAAGAATTGTGAATATTCTTGATCGCTAACTGGCCATCTAAATCACATGCTATTTTTTCTGTTCACTGATTGGATAACTTTCCTTCTATAAATTATTTCTGTTTCTGCCCCACATTAACTTATTTTCTTGAATATAGAATCTTGACAACAGGCCTGAAATTCTCTTTCCGTGGTCATTCAAACAACACTTCACTTGCACTAGTGATTGTGAAAAGCCAAACAACCACCAAAGGAGACAAGAAGAGTGAAGTGGTTTCAGAATCCATGAAAATGCATGCAAAGTGAATACCCACAACTGTGAAAAACACCGAAAAGTGTTCCATGAAGTCCACTCACCCATTGCAACAATAACCCTTTGTGAAAACTGGGATGTTGCTGCACTTCATGAAACCTTAACCGGATTCACACTGTTTTCCCAGTTCCAAATATATCCACGTCACATCCCAAATCACCACCACATTTAGCAACAATTGCCCCCACCCCCTTGTTGGAAGTTCCAGCATAGAAGCCAAGGAGTGAATGGGCCATGGAGACAAAACTTCCATATCACACCTTGATGGTTGAGACACATTGAAAAGAAGCTTGGTCTACCATAACCCACGACTGCTGGGTGGGCAGATAGAGATTTCAGTCTCCAGGCCTACTACCATTATGAATGATATGCCACTTTCATTTTCAGTTCATGCACTCAAGTCCAACTTTATCAACACTAATCCTTTGGGCCAAAATCTCTCACACTGATTGGCAAAGGGTGAACATTTGCTGAACAGCACACAGCTCAACCATATCTAGTGAACCAGATGTTTCTGAGTATCAGATGGAAAATATCCAACCACCCAATATTCAGGAGTGTGCACCCCAGAAGGAGGGTACAGGTTGGGTGGAAGGAGCCTAGCCAAGTCTCATTGCCTTTGGGGCACAATAGTTTAGGCTCCTGGGGGGCTATAATACTTTGGTCTATGTTTGGTTGTTGCATTTAGTGGGCAGGTACTGGGTGGTGTTGGTGGCCTGTGATACACAGGAGGTCGGACTAGATCAGGGATCGGCAACCTTTGGCATGTGGTCCATCAGGGTAAGCCCCTGGCGGGCCAGGACGGTTTGTTTACCTGCCATATCTGCAGGTTCGGCCGATCGTGGCTCCCACTGGCCGTGGTTCGCCGTTTCAGGCCAATGGGGGCTGGAAACAGTGAACCGTGGCCAGTGGGAGCCGTGATCAGCCGAACCTGCAGATGCGGCAGGTAACAAACAGTCCTGGCCTGCCAGGGGCTTACCCTGATGGGCCATGTGCCAAAGGTTGCCGATCCCTGGACTAGATGATTTGCCCTTAAATTCTTGGACTCATGGTAGCATCCCAATGAATCAGTGGCAATATGCAGGCTATCGGCCCTGTGGCTTAGGTGATCAGACATTTTGCCATCACTTGTCCACAGTTTGGATGCTGGCTGGAGGCAGTTGGCTGTTCTCCTCTCAGTGCTTTCTGGAAGAGATAAGGAGAAGGAAACTAATCTCACCACTCCTGTTCTAAATGCAATACCGATCTTCAAAGAGTGGGCCTGATTCTCCCCTCTCTCACACCAGCGCAAATCAGTATAACTCCACGGAAGTCAATGGAGTATACCAGAGTCAAACCAGCGCAAGAGGAAAGCCAGGCCCAGTACCTTAATTACTCTTCACTATGGTGAGGGAGACCAACTACAAATAAGCTAATGCATTGGCACCAGAGTGCTGGAGAAGGTGGGAAAGGTTAAGCCAGACTGATATCCCACTGCGCTACACCTAGTGGAGTCTGGCTATCAAACCTTACCAACCCAGAAGGGTAGGAGCGCTCTTTCAAGTGTAAATGACTCCACGGGGTGCAAAGCAGTGGAGATTCAGCCCATCCACTTCTGTTCCCGGCTCCTCCGCTTTAGTGTGTGTGCTACAAGGCATATATCAGCGTAGGGATAGCAGCAGTACGCAATGCATAACCCCCCTCCCCCATCCAAAATCCACATGTTCTGCTAATGGTTGGTGCTGCTGCTCTTTTGGAGAGCCAGTTGTTACACTACTGCAGCTGGGAGATGTGGATCAAATTCCCCTCATTTGAATGTGCAACTGAGTGCAGAAGGAAGTGCTCAGGCACCCTTTCCTCAAGCAAGAAAATTACATGATGTTAATGCGAGTTAGCTCAGCGTTGACTTTACACACGTAAAAGTCAGAAAATTTAATGATGGTTCCCACAGCAACCTTAACTCACCTATGCTGCACATATCTAATAAGGCAGAGTTAACAGCGTACACACAAATGTAAAATACTACTCAAGCAAATCTCAGCCATCACATTGCATTAATATTGATTTGTTTCATTCAATAATAGATTGTCTCATCACTGCTTTTGAGAGAGAAGCTTTTTATGAAACTACTGTTTTATAGTTAAGGCTTTTTTTAAAAAAAAAAAAGAAAAAGCCAACATATTTTATTAATGTTTGATGTTGTAGAGAACAGACATTGCTTCTTCATCAGAAGAAACTGACAAGTGATCAGGTAGAGTCCAGGCAATGGTTTAACAATATAACAGAAATAGCAGTTACAAAGTTTTTAATTAAAAATGTGAAATCTAAGTGGGATGACAGACAGAAGAGGCATGAATAGTTCTATAGAAAAGAGGCTTTAATACTAGATATTGAAGTGTTCTCCTTCACACCCTCTGCTTCCCCTAATTTCCACTACAGAACCAGACCCTCCATTGGGTGTAAATCAGCTGCGTTGATTTATACCAGCTGAGAATCTGGTCCATTTAGTGCTGCAATGGTTTCAGCACTGGAATAGCAGGAGGTGTTATAGGTAAGAACTGTGAAGCTTGGCAGAGCCATGTGGAGTTCAGTGGCAGGAGGTGCTACAAGTTAAGACTGAAGGCCCAGACCCACAAAAGGACTTAAGCATTGCAATGCTGAGCATCATGGCACCTAACCTTTAGGTGCTAAAAAAAAAATCACAGGAACAACATTGTGATCCACAAAACCTGAGTGAGGTGCTAAGGCTCCCTAGACAACGAACAGGGAGAGAGAAGACCCTTGGACTGGGCTCCACAAAGCCAGCTCGCTAGGTGGGGAGAAGCCTAAAGTAGGCAATGGGAGATGCTGACAAGAGGGGTATGTGCTAAACCACTCCCCTCTCACAGAGATGGGCACTAAGTCCAGGACAGGGAGACAGATACACCTATCTGTCATTGCGATCCACGAACAGAAACCTGTCTCGTGGAGTCAGGAGGCTTAGGTGCCTGTGGGGGAATGAGTTAGGTACCTGCCCCACTCCACAAAACAGCCGGAGGAGGTAGTAGTAATGTTACCCACTATAAAACATTTAGCCCAGTGGCTAGTGCACTCAACTGGGATGTAAGAGAGACCAGTTCAATTCCCCCTTCTGGCAGGATAGGAGAAAGGATTTTCATAAGGGTCTCCCACCTCTCTGGAGTGTGCTCTACTCACTGAGCTCTGGGCTATTCTGATATGAGACTTCCTCTGTCTCTCCTGTTGAAGCTGTTCCACTGTGGATAAATAATGAAAGAATGGTTGGAGCCAGGGAACTGTACGCAGGGTTTCCCACCCCTCAGGTGGGTGCCCTAATCACTGGGCTACAAAGCCCTTCTCATTCTCTCTTACCTACTGACAATTTAAGTATTTATCTCCCATGGAACAGGTTCAACAGGAGAAGCTAAAGGAGCCCCACCAGAATATCCCAGTGGTTGCAGCACTCTCCTGAGAGGCGAGAAAGCTCTGTTCAAATCCTTTCTCCCCCTTTTCCCGAGGGGAAATTGAACCCGGGTCTTCCCACATAAGTGCTCTAACCCCTGGGTTATAAGGTGGACACGACGCTCCCCTGGACAGATTTTGAATGGGACCCGATGCAGTAGGCACACTCATAGCATGGATACCACATAGGGCCCACACACACCACTTAAGCAGCCAAATGCCCCTGGTTGGTGAATCACTCTGGGGCATAGGTGGGAGATGGGTGCCTACAGCAAGGCAGCAGTGCTCATGCTCAGAGGCAGAAATATAGACACCTAGGGAATTTTTGGCTTGAAAACTTAGGGTATGGGAAAACACCTGTAGCCCGTGTCAACTGAGTTGGGCTCGCAGGACTCGGGCTATGGGACTATAAAACTGCCTCGATGCCTACAAAGCCTGGGCTCCAGGCCAAGCCCAAACATCTACACTGCAATTTATAGCTCTGCAGCTTGAGCCCGGCAAGCCCAAGTCAGCTGACATGGGTCTAGCCAAAGGAGTTTAATTGCAGTGCAAGACACACCCCTAGGCAACAAATGAAATTAGGTGCCTGCAGGATTAGGTGCCTGCAGTGGCACATAAAACTTAGTCTGGGGTTTAGGCTCCTAAGTACCTTTGTCAATCAGGGCTGAAAGACCAGGGCAGAGCTGTGCCAGGATCCAGCCCAAAGTAGCAGAAAGTGTTGCAGGTCAGGGTTGAATCTGGGTGTAAATAGAGTGCATTGCCAGCTGGTGTAAATCCTGACCTGCAGCACTTGACCCGCAGCTGGTGAAAACTGTGTGGAAATTGACAATGCCATGTGGAGAGCCCAGGGCTGGAATAGCTGCAGGGCAGGTGTGATGTGCCTTGGCAGAGCTGTGTGGGGAGCCCAGGACTGAAACAGCAGAGTTGCTGCAGGGCGGGACTGAAGGGCCGTGGTAGAGCTGTGCGTGGCGAGCGAAGGACTGGTATTGCTGGCGGGCTGCAAGTCAGGATTGTGGTACTTTGCTAGAGTTATACACAGGAAGCCTGCATGGCACTTTTTTTGTAACAGGTCTGGCCCTTAGTAATGCTGCCAATCTCTCCCTTTCAAAAACACCAACATAGAGCACATCAGGTACAGCCCAGATCTCCACCAACATTATCACCGCAGCTGCCTAAGGGCCCTACTGCTTAGCTGCACCATGCACCGATCTCAAATGGACTTCCACGGCATGTCTGCCTGTGGAGTAGATGCAGGGCCAGGCCCATAAGGCTAGGCCTACACTGCCTCTGAGAGCGAGTCTCTCAGCCCCAGCAGCCTGACTAGAGCTAGCAGGCTCCTAGCACTCTAAAAATACCAGCGTGGGCCTTGCGGCTCGGGCAGCAGTTCAGGCTCTCAAGCCCACCTGGCAACATGGGTCTGAGCTCAGGGGGGCTAGCCACAGTCTCCTCCAGAGCCACAACATCCACATTAGCTCGAGGAAAACTAGCACGCATCTGTCAAGCCAGGCAGGGAGGCTCTCTCCCAGCTGCAGTGTAGCCGTACCCTGTCGGGCAGCGCTGCCTTATATCAAAGAGAAGTGAGCTCCAGCAATTCAAGTCGGCATGTTGGGGGGAGTTTATGACATTGTTTAGCCAGCAGGACTATTCCACCCTCACCCCCGCCCCCTTCCAAAGCACAAGTGAATTAGCATCAGAGAAAAACAAACCAACCCACAGCCTCAACTGTATGTCACATTTTTTTTTAAAAAAAAGATAAATAAATATAAACAAACCCTTTCATTTGGTTCTAAAGTCCTTGTAAAACAAGCTCCCACCCTCCTCCCGCTTAAACTTTACAGCTCATTTAAATTAACTTGCTAAGCATTTGAGCCACTAGATGGTTTGAGGCACTATCAGGTCCATCGGTGGAGCCTTGGCTGGTCACATGACAGCTCTCATTAGCGAGAGGCAGCGCTCAGCTGTGCTGGCTTTGATAAGCCCAGCTCAATTCTCACAAGTACACCGCAAAGCAATTAAAATAGCAAAGGGCCCTTTTTTCCTCACCAGCCCTTTCCTTCCTCCTCCGACGCTGAATAAAAATGATTTGATAAATTATTCTTTTCAAAGCTAAACACTCAGGGAATGGAAGGGGGGAAAAAGCCACACAGGGAAGAAAAAGTTGCTCTGGAGGACTCGTTATTAGCATGAATTCCCAGCCCCCCAGCAATCAGGACAAATCCTGGCGATTGCGGATGCGGGATGTAGGAGTTTGAGGCTACTGTGCGATGGGGTCCATCCTGTGGAGAGTCACTGGGCCTGCTCCACTTAAGCCAGGGATGGTGGGGAGTGTTAGTAGCATTAAGCCAACTTTGCATTTCCCATATTTTGAGCCTATGTGGGGCCCTGCTTGCCATCCGCCCAATGTGAGTTAAAGCAGCCTCAAGGTTGCTCTAACTTAAATCCTGCTTCCCATGGCTCCTGAGAAGCAGAGTCTGCTAAAGTTCAATGCCATCTGGTCACTCCTTTGCCAGAAACAGGGAGCAGGGCCAGTGTAGATTCCCTGTTCCAGCTCCACACCACCCAGGAAGTCCCTTTGCACAGAGGATATTCTCGGGGCGGGGGCATTTACGTAAACTTGAAGGTCCCTTTAGGCTGCCAGAGTGGCATAAAAGGGCCTGAGTGTAACTGAAAGTCATGCCAGTGAAGTACCCAGCTGTAAATGGATAGGTCCCCAACCTACTCTCAATACAGCACATGCCACAGGTTAGCATCCTAGGGTCACCCCCGTTCTTGGTATCT
This sequence comes from Caretta caretta, assembly GCF_965140235.1. Lineage (NCBI taxonomy): Eukaryota > Metazoa > Chordata > Testudines > Cheloniidae > Caretta > Caretta caretta. The sequence goes on from NC_134206.1 coordinate 203,748,562, forward strand.
GCCTTTGTCCTTATGAAATTTAACATCCCTGGATACATCTCTAACGGAATGCTCAGCTCGCAGAACCTGGGAGATTTGGCTGGAACTGATCAGGAGGCTCTGAACACACGCCGGAGCCTGGGCCAGTGGAGCTATTGACAGACATGTGCCTCTCAGTAACTGCGTTAAGTGACCGTGCTGGAAGCACTTGGGAGGCCTCGACAGAGTCATCCATCCTAGCGAGACGCTCCATCTTTCCCCACTTTGTCGGTGGCAATGAAACGGGTCCAGTGCCCACCTTGGTTACTCACTGCTGGCTCGTGTGTCTTTACCGTTGGCCATATGTGCCAGTTACAGTAATGGGGATGGAATGGAGCTGTGCGCGCACATACACGCACAAGGCTGCACCTCCCTGCTACAACCCACACTTGTACCTTGAAAAATTCTGCTCCCTTTCCCCCATGTCAGAGAGCCGACTGATTTGAGTTAGGGTGCTTGCAGAGGTTAAAATGTGGGGTGCAGGCAGAGCTGTAGGGGGATATGTCAAGAAACAAAGCAAAAGCTTCACATTCCCTGTTCTCTCCAAGCTTGAGAAATTTATGAGATGCTTTCCCACTTGGAAAAAAAAAATGCCTCCAGGGAAAAATAAATAACAACAATACTCTGCCAGAGCTTCCTATCTGAGGATCTCAGATTGCTTTGCAGACATTAATGAATTAAGCCTCGCAGCCTCCCAGTGACGTAGGTCACTGTTTCGGTCTCCATTTTATAACCAGGGAAATGGAGGTGCAGAGAAGGGAAGTGACCCATCCAAAGCCACAGCAGAGCCAGGAATAGAACCCAGAAAAAACTGTTGGGAGGAGTTTTCACAGAGCTTAACCTGGAAGTGAACTGGGAGAGGCTAAGAAAAAACAGAGGGGAGACCATCAGGGGGAGCAGGGAAGGCCTGGGGAGATGGGGGGAGCTGGAAGGGAGAAGGTGTTGCACACATTAGAGGCTCGTCGTATTCTTCTAAGTTGCTCAGCCTCCCGTTCCCAACTCTCTACCTGAAATGGGACCTTTCTTTGCTCCAGCAATGGCCACACAGAGGGAAAACCCTATGGGCGAGAGGAACCTTTGGTGAAGGAGGCAGCCGCAGCCGGTGATGCCAGGAAACACTAACAATGCCTGGGTGCAGTGTGTGAGGAGAAGGGTGCAGGGAGTTTAAAAGTGGCAGCTCTCTCCTTTGCCTGAGAGGTTATTTCTCATGCAGAGTGAGTGCAACCCTCCAATGCGTCTTCCAGCCAGTGACATCCAGGAAATGTTTTATGGATGAGGCTTCATCACCTGTTGGCATGGGGAGTAGAAGGCACAGGAGCCGGTGATGAATGACCCCTTGGAATCTGCACAGTGTCCTCTGTGCCTGCCCCCTCCCCTTCCCTCCTTATCGTGCATCATTCCAATAGCATCCATCTGCCTCTGCCGGGAAACTCCCAGTTCCCAGCCTCTCCCCCTCTTGACTTTCGAGATGTCCCCACCCATCCCCCCCTTTCTGGGAGTGTCTCCATAAGGAAGAGATGCCATCATCAGATGGGGGTAACCTCCCTGCGTGTGGAGGAGAGAACAGGTTCTGCTCATTCTCTGCTCAGTGATCACACAGCCCTCTCAGGATACCAATGATATATGAAAGGAAAAAGGGACTGGATATTTATCAATGGTGATTTTTGCTCCCCACTGTAGGGTGCAACATATCACAATATTAGCAGTGGGAAAGCAACTGTCTTCTGGGTCTTATTGGCGACAGCACTGACATGGGACGGGATTGGGCACACCCCATATGATCAATTCCCTGCAATGACAGAGGGCCAGTGGTGGCCCCATCTTTTCTTGCTGTGCTTCTTCCTGGGGTGCAGGTTATTTTCACCAGCTCTCTATTTCTCTCTCCCAGGCACTTCTAGTTCACCCTAAGCATAGTTTCTAGGCCCCTTTGTGAGGTGAACACTTTGAGGAGTCCAATTAATTAGTAAGGGATCCATATGGATTTGGAGTTAGGTACAAACAGCACTTCCTTCCTTTCAGATGGGCCACTGAGACTTGACACAGGATATCCCCAGTACTATAATCCATAGGCGCCGACTTTTACTTTTCCCCGGGGGGTGCTCTACCCCTCTCTGCCCAAGGCCACGCCCCCACTCCACCTCTTCTTACCTCCTCCCCGAGGCCCTGCCCTCACTCCACCTCCTCCCCCAAGGCCCCAACCTGGATCCGCCCCCTCCCTGAGGCCCCCACCCACCCTCACTCACTGGTCTCCACCCTCTCCCACGCCCCTCCCTGAGTCGCCAAACAGCGGGTGGCTGGTGGGTGCTGAGCACCCACTATTTTTTTCCTGTGGGTGCTCCAGCCCCGGAGTACTCATAGAGTTGGCGCCTCTGCTATAATCATTCAGCAGCGTATGGGTCTAGTGACCTTTGCAAGCCCTGAACCAAGAAGGATTTGAGCACAAAGGCCCTAGAGGAAACATGTTCAGCAGGGCTAGGCCAGTAACTTCACAAATACTGATCACATGCACTACCAGAAATGCTTTATGCTTAGCTGAAACTTTAAGTGCTGTGGATTCAGGATCAGAACTGTGACTCAGGGTGACTCAGACTCAACACCTGACATGAATTGGCAGGTTTCACTGTAACGCCCAGCCACTGTTAGTTTTACTGAACCACTACCCAAATCAGCACCATTGCCAGTTTCCTCTAAGAAGAACCTGAGGCTTAAAATAGTGTGGGGGGGGGAGGTTAGGGGGGCTGCAGGGCAGGAGTGAGGGGCATTGGCAGAGCTGTGTGGGGAGCCCAGGGCTGGGAGAGAAGTGTGGAGGGGGGGATGCAGGGCATGAGTGAGGGGCATTGGCAGAGCTGTGTGGGGAGCCGAGGGCTGGGAGAGAAGTTGGGGGGGGGGGATGCAGGGCAGGAGTAAGGGGCATTGGCAGAGCTGTGTGGGGAGCCCAGGGCTGGGAGAGAAGTGTGTGTGTGGGGTGAGGGGGGGTGGCTGCAGGGCAGGAATGAGGGGCATTGGCAGAGCTGTATATGGTGAACCATGCACAGCTGCTGCCTCTGGCCAGCAATATCATGCCATAATATTCATCAAAATTTAAATTCACCCATGTTTAAAACATACCCACTCCTGCATCATATACAGGCCAATTTACCAAACTCACCCTCGTGCAGCACTTGGGGGAAAAGGGGTGTTTGAGCTGCACAGCGAACCTGATACTTCAGCCTGCCAACTTCATCATGATGGTGATTGCAGTGTTTCTGAAAGAGCTCCTAGGCTAAGCCAGCCCCTCCCCACTCTCGGCAGGAGAGGTGGGGTATCGGGAGAGCAGATGGCTCTGGTGGGCCATGAAATGTTACAAATGAAATTAAACGGCTGCAGAGATGGTGGGGATGTGTCCTAGAGATGGATACATGCTCTATGAGCAGATTCCCTGCATTTATCAGTGTTAAACAGCAAAAGGCACAGGGAGACGGGAGTGAGAGAAGAGAAATAAAGGAGAGAGAAGATCTGGAGCGAGCAAAGGAGGAATGAGAGGGAGAGAAGACTGATGGGAGAGAGAAAAGGAGGTGGAATCAACTAAAAAAAAGAGAAGTTGGAAGGAAAAGTGAGGGGTGCTTTATGGGGGAGTCACTGGAGATGCCCAATTTAACACCGCCTGCCCTGAGAGGAATGAAAGCTGTCCCTGCCTTCTTCCCTGGCTCATCCGGGGCTTGGCTGTGTAAGCCCAGAGCAGGAGCCCTTTCCAGCTCTCCATGCATTAATATATTCATTTCATTATTCAATTATTTAAAATGGTGTCTATGTTCCATCCATTTCACACAAATGGAGTGCGGGGAGGCTCTCTCCCTCTGGTCTCTTTACAACACGAACAGCAGCCTCAGAGGAAAGCATGTGCGTGTGCAGCGTCAGCACACCAGACCATCTACAGAAGTGAGAACTGCGCGGGGGCGGGGAGGGGTGGGGGGGAGCACCAGTTCCTTTACTCTCCCTCTCCCCCTCCCTACACCAGGTCCCTCCGACTCCCACTCCAAAGATCCTGCCGATCTCACCTCCATCCTCTTGCACAATAATACAAATCACGGATGCGACTGCTGTTAGTTCTATTGCCACCAAGGGGGGTGCAGTGTGATGTTGACACTATTCGCATATCTGCAGGACTGGCTGGGGTTGGAGGGAAACAGAGAGCCCTGAAACATGGCAAAAGCAGTTCTTCCTTCAAACTGGGCTGTCCCCTGAAGGCCAACCGCCTTCATCTCACGGGAAATACAGGGCTACCCATTAAAAACATGCCATTCCTTGAGCATCACAACTGAGCAGTGTCCTCAAACATCACAGGTCACAGGAGCATTACTGTCACTGCTGTGCTGCAGATGACTATGGCTGCGGATGACTAGTGTTTTTATAACGGGTGAGTCTGAGATCCCTCTTCCTTTCCCTATCAGCCTTTCAGGTGGGTAATTAGCCACAGTTAGACAGCGTCTCCCTCTGGCTAGGGAACCAGTGAGAGTTGTTCTCTGTTTCTTTTTGTTGCAGGGGATCATTATTGGTTTCTTGGTTGAGGGCCCTCCAAGAAAGGAAGACGCTGGGAGCTTCAGAGGGTGTGCTGATGAATCAGGAGGTGGTGCTTTTCCTACAAAGTCAGTACTGAACTCAGTGCCTCAGTAGGGTGGGGTGCTCACTGGGTGCCAACTTGAAACCAAAGGTCCTGATTGCTTGTGGTGAACAAATATCCCAGGGCACCTTGCATATTAGGTGGTCAGGCCTGAAATCCTGGCCAAGTGATTACAATCTGTCTCTGTAAAATCCCCCCTTATTAAAACTGAAAATGAGATTCTTCTTCCCCAAAGCAGTTGTGTAGTATTGTGGCATGCTGTTAAACAGACATCACATTCCATATCAGAGGTGGCTCCTGTCAGATGAACTAATTCCTGAGTGACATGTAGTCCTATCTCATTTTAAGATATTTTACACATTACATGAAATAGGTATTACTCTACCCAGCCCTCTGCTTCGGGTTAGCAGTCATTGTTTGCCACAGCTTTGAAAACAGCCATTCCCCTGATCCCCAACTCTTTTACCTTCCCTCTGTGATATATGGACTGTTCACCAGCCCCACTGTGAGTTGCCTCATTACTGGGAGCTGATGAGCAGTTGAATGGAGCTGTGTTCATTGACACTGCCAGTTTGAGACTGGCCTTGTGTGTTAAGCTTCTTGTCATTAGAACCAGTGGGTGGATCAGGCTCCAGATCCACTGTGTCTTTTGCTATTAGGAAGGTGGGAGGCAACTAGGGAAAGTTTTTATAGAACATCAAGCAAATATTATTTTTGGCGTTGGAGGGCATTATCTGTCTGAATGCAATTGCTCTGCCCCTTTATTAGCAACTAAATTTTTGTTCATCCCTAAGAGAGATTTCTCTGGATGCACATTTCAGTCATGCTTCCATTCAGGCACTTCTGTTTGGATTCTGCACAGTCAGAAGTTACCAGCACTAAAGAATCAGAGCAAATGAAGAAGAAGGTTTGGGGAATGTATCCCTTTCTTCTGCTACAACAGCTGAGCTGTCAGCTCCCTATACTTCATTCTCCACAGCTCTGTCCAGCCTGCTACGAAATGTCCCAAGTGTGATTCTACCCTTTCCCTTGGGGAGACAGTCCCACAGCCAGATGCATCTCACTGGCAGGAACCCTTGCCAGATAATCATCTCCCTTTTCACCTTCATTTAATCCCTTTACTACTTTTTATAACTAAAGCTAGGCAAATAATTCATCATGAATCATTAATTCCATCTCTTCCAATTTGTGAATTGTCCATTAACAGTTTGCGATGGTCTCAAACTCATTCCCTCTTCAAAACAACAAATGCCTGGACACAGCCCAGCCCATCGAAGTCAGTGGGACTATTCCAGTACTTAAAGGAGATTAAGCCTGAGTTTAAGCACTTTGCTGAATTGGGGACTGCCTCAAAAGCCTCTTTTCTTTTTTTGTAATCATTTTTTGGGCTGCAGCTTGTTTGGGAGCTGTCTGATGCGGGTATTCAATATACTTTTATTGGAAACATGGGAAATATGGTCCATCTGTATTTCCTGGATTGGATGGAAATAAGTCTTGGAGTCCAGTTTCCCATGCAACACTAAGGATTCAAAATGTATTATCCCAGTACAGTGTTGCAGTGCCAAGCATTCAAAAATCATTAACCAGGCCCCCAAAACTCCTGAGATTGGCTTAAAAATCACGAGATCTTTTTAAAGATGATAAATTTGGGAAACTCTTTATTTGCCTTCTGGTTTCAGAGCCTCTAGGATACATTCTCTTCACATTTGAAAGCTTTTCTCCATAACCATCAGGGCTAGAAACCATTTATTACTGTAAACTGAGATTTTTTTGATTTCAGCAGCTTGGGCTTTAAGAAACATATTAAATATCATCAGGCTCATGATACGACTGCCAGAGTTGGCAACACTACTGAGTTAGAGTCTGTAATATTTACTTACATTCACAGCTTCCACCAAAGTTCTAGCCAGGAAACTTGTTTGTTGAGATGTTCACAAAGAACTCACTCAAAAGGGGTGGGGACAGCGTCAAAGCCAAATCATTTAAAAATCCAGTTGCATATTCTAGGAATGATTTGTGCAGTAATCACCCAGCTCTAGTCATCCCCCCTGTGGCCGGCACCCCAAACAATGTCTTTCCCTCCTTGCTGTTTTTACACCCTTCCGACAGATAAATACATATGATGTCCCATTAGCCCAGCCCTACAGATTCAACGCTTTTCATCTTTCCTTCTCAATCAGCCTCTCCACCCGCCCTGGTAATTTTGGAGGCTCTTCTCTGAACTCCATCTGATTTGTCTGTATCTGTTCTGGTGCCCAGGACTGGACTCTCAATTCCACCGGTGGGAAAATCACCCTTTCGGATCAAAACTTGCGCTGCTCCTCTCCTTCTGTTCTGAACACAGCTGCAGCAGTCTTCAACTCCAAGGGTGATGTCTGGTTAGATGGTTTAGCGTCTCCCTCTGCTGGTTAGATGGTTTAGTCTCGGCAGGGCCACAAAACTATTATGGCTGTTCCCAGCTGATGCCCGAACACAACTGATTACACGTGGAAGGGTTTCATTTAAAACGTAGGGGCTGCTGCCGCATGCCCTAAACAATCCTACCCACAGAAAGTCCAGGTGAGATATCTAACCCCACCATGTCAGTAACAGGAGGGTACTTAGTGATTTCTAGACTGGGTGCACACACAAACACACGCTGCCTGTGCTCCGTGAATTCAAACGATACCCCGTGCACAGGAAGTCGAGCTGATGATCCTAGCCCAGCAGAAAAGATGGTTTCATGCTCTTGATTCTTCCTAGTGACACCATCTTGCTCATTCCTTGTTGGATTTTAAGCAGTTTGTCATGCTTCCCTTGCTGAGAGTCCACTGGCCCTAACAAGGGGAGAGGTAGCAATTTCTGGAGTGGGCCCAGTCTGCCCTGACCTTTCTCTAAAAAAAACAAAGCCTGCTTTGTGATCTTCCACGCATCTCCCAGCAGGTCACTAACCAGAAGATTTGGCCTGCTTGCCACAAAGGCCTGCAGTGTTTAGGAAGGGGGACTCTTTCTTGCCCAGAGCTGGCTCCCTTCCCTCCTATCCATCTTAGGTACTTATACAGGCCTCATTCCTGTAGTATGTGAGCATTTCACAGTCTTTACTGTATTCATCCTCATGCACCTCTGTGAGGTAGGATAGTGTTGTTATCCCTATTACAGAGACAGGAAACCTGAGGCACACAGTGGCTAAGAGCACAGGAAGTACATGGCAGAGCAGGAAATTAAAGCAAGGTCTCCCAATTTCTAGGTTTGTGCCCTAGACACTGGATCACCCTTTCTACCTCCACTGCACAGCTCCTGAGCGCTCTTGAGGCAGAGCACTGCAGAGGCTAATGGGGAGCTCCATACTACCGCCTTTCAGTATGAATAGGGGTTGGCTACATCCCCCCGTGGATAGTGCCCCACCTGGGACAAACCTATATGTTGTTGCTTTACCAAGCTCTGCCACAGTAGGGGGTGAGGAAGGGCCACCACACGAGTGCAGTGCTCTGGTTCCACCCATCTCCTTTCAGTATGTCTCATGAAACTAGTTCTTCTGGGCTCCCCAGTGCTTGTGCTCAGGTGCTGTGGGCACCAGGATTCCAGCTGCCTCCTAAGCAGGAGAGAGAGAAGGTGAGGGAGAGGGCTTAGGTAGGGCCAGATTTGTCCCTAAATACTTCTCAAATGGCCATATCTGGATAGACACTCAGGCTCATCCCCTCCAGGGCTGACAGGTCTCATCAGGACCAAAGCACCCAGCAGCCTCCACATTTGCCTTACTGAAAAAGGCACAAGCAATTGGGGATCACTGCTGTGAACAGATTAGCCTGTCAGGCAAGGGAACTGAGAGAGACAAGGCATGGCAGGGCAGGCAGCCTGAAGGCACCTAGTTCTGGCACCAGGACAACAGTGTCTAAGAAGGTGTGTATGCACATGTGGCTGGGACTATATTGTCCTCTAGTGGCTGCAGTCCAGAAAGGATAGAAATACTACTATTACTACTTACCGCTAAAGGGGATTCTTCTCTATTTCAAATGGTACAAGCCTGTGTTGTCAGAGGGGAAGTTCCTGGGTTCTTTCTTCAATGCTGGGTGGATGCAATTCAGCTGTTGGCTATGTTTAAATGCATGGACCTGCTACCACTCATGTAGGACAGAAAGGCAGGGGCTGGGATTACGTTTTTGTGGGCCCGGCGCCAAACATATTTGTGAGCCCTCATAATACCCAGGCTTAAAAATCAGCCCCAAGCCCGCCTTAAACCCAAATTGGCATTTTTTAGCAGAAAAAAGTTGGGGCTGGACAATTTCTCCCAGCCCCTGTGTTAATCCACCCTCCGGAGTGCTTCATAGCCCTGGGGGAAATAAATTCTGCTTTGTTTGGAAAAGGCTGGCTCTGCATTTCTGCAAACATGTGCTGTCACGGGCTCCGGCAGGGGAATGCTCGAAACCCTCCTGGGCCCGTGTCCTTAACACAGTTGCGGCCCCCTGGTTCAAAGCCTTGAGATCCAGCCAGAAAACGGCGGGGCCAGGTGGTTGGACCTGGGTCATCCAATGAGTGCACTGGAGAGGCGCCACGATGGTTGCTGCTTGCTCCACAGCCATGGCCTCAGTCAGTCCAGGTTTGTAACACACCAGGTGACAGCGAATGAGGATCATGCAGATGGAAGGAACAGAGGGACCAGTTGCTCTAGCTTGGAGTAGGATGGATATTTTGTTGTGAATCGGCGATAGGGCGAGACAAAGATCATTGTGCAGAGATGGGCTAGCCAGTTCTGGAGAGTGTGTGTGGGGGTCTGGTCCCTGCTCGAGGGAATCAGACCCGCTCTGTATGTGTGAAGGACTGAATTAATGAATCCCCCCGTTAGCATCACGGATCAGCCACACTGGAGTCATTGCTCCTTCTCCTTGCATGCTTATTTTCTGTGATTTAGGAGCATGCTCAGGCACTCACATTTCTTGGGAGACAGCACAATCTAATTGTAGCGGACGGGAGAGACTCAGAGTCAGGACTCCTAGGTTCTATCCCCAGCTCTGGGAGGGGAATGGAGGCTAGTGGTTACAACAGGGGGGGGGGGGCTGGGAGTCCCCTCCATTGACCTTCGATAGCTAAACATCTCTCTCCCACAAGTCTGCTCAGCTCCCCACAAAGCCACCCCACTGCTCAGAAACCCCATTGCCCCATCCCCTGCTTTCCAGGGTGATGAATCTGAAAAGCGAGGGACTACATCTCCCTTCAGTCCCTGCCTACTGCACATCCCCCTTTCCCTGCCCAGGTAAGAGGAAATGTCCTAAGCCAGGGAGTAGTCGGGCTCTAATGGCAGGGTTTGGGAGCCCCGGGAAGCTTGGGCGGAGCTGCACATGGAGCAGGCTGCACCTGCCGGACATCACAGCTGGTGCAGCTCTGTGGGGGGTTTGTAGGGGAGCCGCTGCAGCTGGGCAGGGAACCAGTGCAAGGGGGCCCAAGAAGAGCCACTAATGGAGCCTGGCTAGGAAACCCACAAGCGCTTATTTGCAGGACTAGAGACTGGATTGGGCAGGGCACCCCCAGGCAGGCACTAGGCCTTGTGGCCATCTGCCGGGGGAGGGGGCAACCACTGACTTATCCAGCCCACCGCTTAGGCAGAGCAGCAGAGAGAGGAAGGTCCCGCCCCCGGTGACCCTGAAACTGATGAGGGCTGCTGATGAGGGCTGCTATCAGTGATGGGGGCGGAAAGGAGCAAGCAAGCAAGGGAGGGGCAGAGGGTGGAGAGGAGCCGGCGGCTCGAGGTGCAGCACAAATGAAGTGGGCTGGGTGGGGGCCTCCTGAGTGGGGGCCCGGCCCCAGGGCACCACTGGCGCTATTATAAACCCAGTACTGGGGAAAGGGGACCCAGATTATACAACTTTCCATGCTACGTGTTCGCCTCGGCCCTGTCTTGACACTCTTCTTTAGCTCTGTCTTTCTCTCCTAGCTGATGCCTACCCATATCCTGCAGTTCTCACTCTTGGGCTTTCTGTGCAATATCTCCGATTGACATTGCTCTGCCTGAAGCAGGTGGGCTGATCAGGCAGGGGGTCACTGATCAGAGCAGTGCACCCCTGTGCCCAGGCTAATGATACTGTACAGTACTTATGCAACAAGGACCAGGGCTCCTGTGCAGGGAGCAGATGCCAACCAGGATAGGGTTGTTACCCAAGTATTGGGTTCAGAGGACCCATCAACATCAGGAGCACCGACCTGAGTTTTTGGTGGACTGCACACAGCCTCACTCGATAAAAGGGGGTTAGCATCTCACAAAGCGAGGAAGCCAAACAAGCCAACGCCTACTCCAGAAACATCTTGGACCAGGCATGTGCTATCCAAAACGCAAGACAGTAATTACTCCCCAGCCCCAATTGCCATTCGGCACACACTTGCTATGCATGGCCTGGTGAGAAAGCATGCTTCCCTCTGGCTCCTCCTTCCAATCCTGCCCCCTGCCCTCACCTCCCAGCCCACCGCTTTGCTGTCAGAGCCAGTTCATTCAAACAGCCACGGACAGGAATGGGAAGGAATGCGCTATTTCATGCCCACTGGCCTGCGTGGACAGGGATGGCTTTTGAAAGGAGGGAGGACGTCTCGGGCTAGACTGTGGCAGTTAGCCATCCCGGTGCCCTCATCCGTCCCCTCCCTGGCACAAGGAACTGGGGCAATCTGTGTCCCAATGTGTCAAAACAGGGGATTGGGAGTCAGAACTCCTGGGTGCCATTCCCAGCTCTGCCAACTGTGACTCAAGTTGCCAGGTGTCCAGTTATCAACCAGAACCCCCGGTTGTAAAGGGACCCTGGCGGCTCCGGTCAGCACAGCTGACTGGGTCATTAAAAGTCCGATGGGCAGCGCAGGCAGGCTCCCTACCCAGCTCCACGCAGCTCCCAGGAAGTTGCTGGCATCTCCCTCTGACTCCTAGGCAGAGGGAGAGCCATGGGGGCTTTGCACCCTGCCCCCAGCCCCAGCTCAGCAGATACCCCAACCCGGAGCTTCCTCCCACATCCTGAACCCCTCATTTCTGGCCGACCTTGGAGCCCCTCCCACACTCTGAACCCCTCAGCCCCACCACCCAGCCCGGAGCACCCTCCTGCACCCCAAACCCCTCATCCCTGGCCCCAGTCCAGAGCCCTCACCCCCTCCTGCACTCCAACCTCCTGCCCCAGCCCCGTGAAAATGAGCGAGTGAGTGAGGGTGGGGGAGAGTGAGCGAGGGTGGGGGAGAGTGAGCAATGGAGGGAGGGGGGATGGAGTGGTGGGGACAGGGCCTTGGAGAAGGGGTAGGGCAGGGGTGTTTGGTTTTCTGCAATTAGAAAGTTGGCAGTCCTAACTGTGACCTTGGGCAAGTCATCTTCCCGCTTTGTGCCTCAGTTTCCCCTTCTGTAAAACAGTAGGAAATGATGGTTACTTTCTCATCCTGGGTGGGGGACTGTGACAGAGGAGTTCAATCATTCATTTATTCTCTGGAGTCTTCTCAAGGGCAAGTAGTGATTATTTTAAAGGACAAGAAAACAAACTCATCGTGGATGTCTGTGTCCATTGGTATGGGACTCTGGGCACATGGAAGGGAAGAATTAGAACTCGGTAATGTATGGTTTTAGGCCTCAGTTCTGAAATAACCAGACTCCCTGGGATCACAGACTCCTTTCTCAGGAAGATCAATAGCGCCCTGGACCTTCTGGGGTAGATCTAGCCGGGTGGATTCTGCCCTGTGCGGGTGCCAGTGTAGGGACACGGAGGAAACAGTGTGCACAGAACTGGCTCTGTATCTGGGTGTAGGAACCCTTAGCCATCCTCTGGTGCTTTCGTCCCATTGTAACTGGTGCAGAAGGGCTACAGACAGATCAGGCCCACTGAATGCCACAGGGTAGATTGTGTGGGGTTCAGATGAAACCTTTAAATGCGCAAGGTCCAGTTGTTTGCATAGATGGTCACAGAACCCTTTTCATAAGATTTGCCTCTTTATGATTGGCTAGTGTTTCTTTCCACCCTAGAGAAGGCTACATTTGCAGCCATGCTGCACGTAAAGTGCTTTAGAATTAGGATCCTTTGGAATGAATGGAGGTATAACAAACGTATATGATACGATGTGAACAGACGGGATTTCTGTGTGGGGGGAGAGCAGCAAACTCCAGGCTACAAACCAACAAACCGTAATCCCTTCACCCATCCACCCTCCTTTCAAAGCCTCTTCATTCTGACGCTCACAGCTTCTCAGTGGATTTACGAGTTGCAATTTTCTATGTGGCCAGCAGATGGCAGAGGTGTCCCACTTTATATTCCCAAACTCAAGGGACCAGGAAAGGCGTCCACATTGGTGCCACGTATTGCACAGCCAAAGAGAACTCTCTCTCAACACTCCCACCCCACAAAAAAAGCAAACAAACAAACAAACAAAAAAACCCCACTATGTTTGGACTCTGCACAACAAAACTGTATTTTTTTAAAAAGCGTGGGGGAGTAAATAATGACATTTCATGTATAAACCCATAACCCAAGAGCCTGTGTGTGACAGAAGGCTCTGGCTTTGCAGAGCAAACATAATGATTTTCTCATTTTCCCTTCATTTGTGTGTGGGCTGGAGTCATAACCAGCCACTCTGGAATATTTCAAGGAACTAACTGGCTTTCTTTGCCCTTTTATCTCTTGTGGTGAAAGAGATGGGTTTTTCGCTCCACATGGTGCCTCACATGAGCGGGGCAATGGACACTGCAGGTATCAGCTAGTGGCAAAGGTTCCTCTTCAACTTTTGCTTCTTCCAGTCACGCCCATCAGCATTGTCTCTGTCTTGGCTAGGGGGAATGTCCTTGAAATGCCCTTGAGATGCAGAGGGTAACCGAGGGGCTGCAATATATAAGCAACACCCACAAAGGCAAAAGGCATGCACACAGTCTGTTCATTTCCCAAGGAATCAGCAGACTCATGGACCTAGATCCAGCCCTTCACCCCTCTGAGGCCACTGCAGAACTGCCCCCCCCCCATTCTTCTGCACTCTGCACTGTTTAGTACTGAATGTCCTGGGCCACTAGGCTCTCCAAACTTCCCATGGAAGGTCACTGACCCCAAGTGGAAGAGTCCAGAACCCTGCCATCCAGGTCAGGGGGTTCAGCTTATTTAGTCTGCAGAAGAGAAGAGTGAGGGGGGATTTGATAGCAGCCTTCAACTACCTGAAGGGGGGTTCCAAAGAGGATGGAGCTCGGCTGTTCTCAGTGGTGGCAGATGACAGAACAAGGAGTAATGGTCTCAGGTTGCAGTGGGGGCGGTTTAGGTTGGATATTAGGAAACACTATTTCACTAGGAGGGTGGTGAAGCACTGGAATGGGTTACACAGGGAAGTGATCGAATCTCCATCCTTAGAGGTTTTTAAGGCCTGGCTTGACAAAGCCCTGGCTGGGATGATTTAGTTTGGGTTGGTAACGCTTTGAGCAGGGGGTTGGACTAGATGACCTCCTGAGCTCTCTTCCAACCCTAATCTTCTATGGTTCCATGAAAAACCCCCAACTGAGCAGAGGAAACCCACTGAGCCGGTGGCGTGATTTGGAAATCCGTCTTGCCACTCCACTGCCTGCTCTCGAGGGGTGGGGATGCTTCTGCAGCCCAGAGAATTTAGTGCTGGTCCAGGGAGCCTCCCAAATCAATGAGGGGAGGAGTCACTACAGGTTCAGGAAGCCCTGCAGGGACAAGATGGCTTGATGGAAAGCCACATTAGCTCTGGAAGCTGTTTCTCAGCTTCATGGGATGAGCTATATGGGGACAGGTGATGAAGGGGTGTAGAGGAGATGCAGTTTGAACTGATAAGCTGCTGTTGCCCAATGGGTGAGCAGCAATCATGGCATGGAAGTGACCAGGATACTTATGTCTGAAGAATGAGCCTACTGCACATGAGTGTAGAGTGGGGGTGGAGGGGAGGGGAGGGAAGGCACCTCATCTCATTGGTATTTAAGTTGTCAGGGGAGATATCTCTGGCAGAGGACTGATGAGAGAGGAAGAGGAGGCTCTCAAGCAGCGAAGGAGAGTTGAGTCTGTAACCCCCTCAGAGGTTCTCCATGACGACCTGTCTCATTAGTAAGGATAAAAGCCACATCCCAGGGACTGGCAGCGTTTCAAACCCCCCTCCCGCTGAGCGATCCCACAGGGCAGGGGAGAGAGGTGCCCTTGAGACAGGATTTTTATCTGAGAGATTTTCAACAGCGGCAAAAGAAGGAAAGAAAATCAAAATGCTCCACCCCCTTTCCCTGCCACCAACCTCCCTCCCTGCCCTGCTGTAGAATCTCCCTCTGGAAAGGACTACTCTGTCTAAAGACACTCCTGAAAGCCCCGTGGCTGTGAACAGCCTGGCATGTAGGGGAGTGCAGAGAAAGAGAGTAATAAGGAGCAAGAAAGGGAGAAAGAGAAATGCAGGGAGGTACATCCTGCCTTTCCACTATCCCCCATATTCAGGGACAGTCACCAAGGATCCCCCTATCACCCAGTCCCCTGCTTCTGTTCCAGGGATGGGGATTTTCCAACGAGAAAGACCATATGGATGGCGGGAAGTTTCAGTCTAGCTGTGGTCTCTGTTTGTTTAGCTCTAAGGGAAAAACACAGACCTTGCAATGCTAGCAGCAGCAGCCTTCTCAGACTTTCAGTCCTGATGCAGAGGATGGCCCTGGCTTGGGTCCCACAGGCCAAGTTGGTCGGGGGGATGGTTTTGATCTCCAAAGAAACGTTCCTCCATTGACGCTTATGTGGTGCATACATGGTCTCAGCTACTTATCTGCCTGCAGGTTAGTTTAAATGTGGGATGGGAGGATTCACTGCTCAATGGAAAGGGAAATAGTCACAGCCCAGATGAGCTGGGTACACAGAGGACACATGCTGTGGAAACTCCCCACACAGCTCTTCCAATACCCTTCTGTCCTGGCCTGCAACACTCCCTATTATTCCAGCCCTAGGCTCCCCACACACCTCTGCTAATCCCCCTCTCTCCTGCCCTACAGCCCTGCTGCTATCCCAGTCCTGGGCTCTCCACACAGCTCTGCCAATTCCCCTCACTCCTGCCCTGTCGCTCTTACTGCTCGCTATTTCACACCAGGCACCCTCCTGAGGTAGAGAATACCTGTCTTTCAATAAGGAGTCTAATTTTATGAAGTTTTTTTGCGATGGAGCTCATGTGGTCACAGTAAGACCCACCTAACTTTTTTTCACTCGTGACTTCAGTCAGGATTTCGAGTCAGGCTTCCGAAGGTGAAACCTAAGTCCAGCCTGGGCCATCAAGGTGCTGGATCCAGGGGCACAAACAGAAAGGAGAGACTGACTGTCTGTCAATCACATCAGGTATCCTGGTTACGGACTCTGCATCCAGAAGAACAAGTGTCCTCTGGTGAGCTACATCAGAGGAGCCAATCACAAGAGAGGGAAAGCCACGCCAGACTCTGAGCCAGCAGTTGGCTGGCTTCCTGCTGCAGAAAGCTGTTACAGTCACAGGGCACCAAAGCAATGTGCACATGCACCCACACACAGCACCAAGATGCCAGATAATGGAAAGGAACAAAATCCATTTGTATACCCTGTGCAGCACAAACACTTGAACCAACACATACACACACACCAGAGACACTTCAGCAAACACAACCAAGCATCACACACATTTTTGAATACACAATTGAGCAGCTCCTCCATGCCCATTCATGCAGCCAGCACTTTGTGATTCTGCTCTCCCCTTCCATGAAGATGAATCATGCAAATGGATTCCTCCCATCGGGTGAGTTTGCAGCTCAAAGCACAGGAGAGGAGGGGATAAAAACTTCCCGACACAAAGAACTGGTTCTCTATGCTGCTCAGACTTCAGGGGGCAAGGTTTCTAGGCATAAGCAAGGGATCCCCAGCTACTTAGCCTGGGTCAGCCCTAAAGGACATACAGAGATTGCTTATTATAGAAGCTTCTATTACTTTTTGAAACTTAAGATGGTAACTGATTTGTGTGTATATGGTTACCTGGTTTAACATTGTAAAAAACTCTTATTTCCTTCTCCTATTTAATACATCTGAATGTAGTTTATTATAGGATTGACTACAAGCATTGTCTTTGGTGTGAGATCTAAGGTGCAAATGAGCTGGGGTAAGTGACTGGTCCATTGGGACTGGGAGTAACCTGAATATTGCTGCGATTCTTGGTATAAGGGAACATCTATCAAAAGGCAGGCTCACTTGGGCGGTGAGATAGATGGGAGTACCTGAGGGGACTGTCTGTGACTCCATGTTAAGGCAGTTATAGTGTCTGAAGAGTTTACACTTCATTATTGGTTGGTGAAATCTAAAGTACCAAGTTCACAACCAATTTGGGGTTTGCGCCCTGCTTCCTAACAGTCTGCCCTGAGGTTGCTACTCCCGCTCTTGAGTCACTGCAGGCACAGGCACTGGCTTCCTCCTTGCCCCACGGGTGCTCAATCCCTGCTCCGCCCCAGGCCCCACCCCACTGTACCCCTTCCCCCAAGGCCTCGCCTCTTCCCGCCTGTGCCCCACCTCTTCCTGCTCAGTTCTGCTCCCTCCCCCAAGTGCACCCCATCCCTGCTCCTCCCCCTCACCTCCTGCATGCCGCAAAACAGTTGATTGCAGTGGGCAGGAGGTATTGGGAGGGAGGGGAGAGCTGGTTTCCAATGGGTGCTGAGCACCCACTAATTTTTTTCCATGGGTGCTCCAGGGTTGGAGCACCCACAGAATAGGGCCTATGCCTGCCAGCAACTTGACAGTCACAAGCGCACCCACGGGAACTCAGCCACACACATCATCATGAATGTGTGCGACTCAGCCATGAGCCGCACACAGCATCAGATGTTAACCAAGTTGCATGATCACACAGGAAGGAAGAGGCACATAAGACAAACACTCCCTTGTGTACCACATGCAGGCCCCCCCCACACCCACAGGCTATGCGCAACACCACATGAGAACGTAGCGACTGGCACACAGGCAAAGAACAGAACGCAGACTGGTCACTAAGCTATCCAGCAAGGGGCCTGCAAAGATGTAACACAGGATCTACACTGACCGAGCACTAATCATCAAGCACAGTCACTCCCGTGTGTGCTTGCGGCTGCATTACACAGATGAAAAAACACTGATGCTTCCTCTCCTACAGTAGCTCAAGCAGCCAGGTAGCTACTCCCTTGCTACTGGGGGTTTGACCTGCCCCACAGCCCATCTTATATACGTGTTTTGCGCACTGCATTGTTACGCTGGCAACCTCGAGAGTAACGGGAGAGGAGCAGAAGGGCAGATGAGAAAGAAGTGAGGAGGAATGGAGGGCCACATGCTAGTTGGTGCAAATTGGCTTAGTCTATTGAAGTCGCTGGAGCTTTGCCACTTTATTCCAGCTGAGGATCAGGCCCTCAGCATCTTGGGTGATTCTGAAGCGCATTCTGTAGCCAGGGCCTATGGCAAATGGTGCCATCCGGTGATATGTGTAGCAATTACACAGATTTCTCTTGATGAATACCATCACTTGGAACTACATAGGAATTTCACACTACAGCACAGCACCAGGTAATCGCTACACAGAGTACTGCAAAGTACCCAGCCTTTGATTTAGGAGTCTAGACTCCGCAGTTTCCCTTTTAATGTCACAGGTGTATGCTGTGCCACTTTGGTGGCCATCACTCAATTATCCCAGGGTACATATTCATGTCCTGCCACTGCAGTGGAGCTGGTTAGAAACTGGAATTTCCATTCCACAGGCAATTTCAACATTTTGACATTTGCTTTTGTTCTGAAGAGAAAAGAAAAGTTGAAATTGGAAAATTTCTAACTGAATGGAAAGTCCAAAAAACATCAGTTAAAAATCATGAGAATATTTTGATTTCATACTGATTTGATTTCATCTTTTAAGGTAATATAAATATGGTGTTAACATTCGCATGCTAATATAGGATAAAATCAAAACAAAATGAATCAAAAGGTTAAAGAAAAAACAAAAACATTATACCTCACTGACATGAAATGTGCTCACATTACTGAAACGAGAAAGTCAAAATTATTCATTTCAGCAGTTTTCCAGCAAAAGTCTAAATTGACACGTTCATTCAAAAAATTTAGATTTTGACATAACTGCATTTTCCAGGGGAAAAATATTCCAGCAAAAATGTATTGAGCAGCTCTACCCAATAGCCTACAGAGCACTTGCCACATGCTTAGAAAGCCACAGGCCAACCCAATGCTACGTTGTGGTGTATATTGCAAACCCATTTTTAAACAATGACTGTTATCACAACCTTACATCATGGAATGTCTATGGCCCATTCGTGTTATAAATCAGGGAGGTAAGGCCTTGAGATGGCCAAATAGTCCTCACTTTTTTTTAGGGACCTGAACCTAGGTTTGCAGGGGCTGACGGGGGGGAAGACACCAAAGTCCTTTTTTGTTTGCAGTCTCAGAGCCCTGAAACTGCCCTAAATAGAGCATGCAGATGATAGGTTTGGAGTGCTACAGCATCGTGTAGGAAGGCTAACTGACTGTGGACTAACAGACGCACACATAAAATGGGCAGATATACCAGGGTAAGCCTGGACATTCCTTTCCAGTTTGCAGCTTTTGTTCGGCTCTGATTAATTGGGGAGTGAGGGGGGGTGGTAGGTTGATTGTGCATGCATGTGCCGATTCTGGTACAAAACAAAGACAACAGAAATGTCTTATCAGACAAAAGACTCCAGCATCACAGGAGCAAATAGGAGTTCTTAATCCGTTCGATTATACAGTCGCTGAGGCGCCATCCACATAAAGAAAAAAAAATATGTGTCTGCAGTGAGTGGAATTTGACCTCCTCCCTCTCCTCTGTTTGCAGGAATATTGAAATCCTTGTCCCTTCACATCCTGCTCCCAACTGAAAAAAGAGCACTGCTCAAATGGCCCTAACTCATCCCTTACCCCTTGAATAATTCCAAATGTATGGCTCTGTCTGCCTTTGAGTCTTCATTATCTCCTTAAGTGGCTAGCTTTGTACACAAAGCCTGGAACCTACAGTCAAATTACAGATCAATCGACAACTACACAGAAAACAATTAACATCTGACAGCAGTTACAGCTATAAACCAGTTTCCTCCTACCCCTCACCCCAGCATGGTCTCCTCTTTTCTGAGCGTTTGCAGGATACTAGGAGTCCCCGCCCTGCATCCCATGTGACTCACTGAAAAGCCCATGAACAAAACTTTCTCCTCATTAACCTACTTTTCCTCCAGCTTTGTTTAATGACATGCCTCTCTGTCCAGCTCCTATTGTAATCCTCTGATGGGTGCCCATGTTTCTGCTCCCCAAGTCTCATGAACAGGTATAAGAAAGCTAGATTCTTCAGCCAAAGGGGAATTCACTCTTCCTAAGTCCTTTCAATGCATCTCCATTCAACCTTGGCTTTTCCCCTTCAGCATGCCTGTCCCTGGTTTAGGCCCAAAACAGAGAAAACAGTAACAGAATGAGAAGGCCAAGAAAGCCTCTCTCAGCTGTCTGTAGTCAACTTTTTCTTGAATCATGCCCTTGGTGGGGTTGAAACCTTGTCTAATGATGGCTTTGAGCAGCAGGGCCAGCAAAGGGAAAGGCACCACTTTCCGATGCTTGGGGATATCCTGCCCTCCTAAAACCCTTTTCATTCACACAGGTGTGCTTAAGGATGACATCTATCACCAGCATCATGTTTTCTCCAACCATGTTGTCTTCTCATCTTATAGCAACAGTTACCCACAGGTACTTAGGACCATTTTGGTGGTGCTCTTTTTTTTCCACTGGAGGAACGTGAAGGGGCTTAGTTTCAATATTTCTGCAAAAAATACCTTCCTCAAGCACTCTCTCTCTCTCTCTCTTCCCCGCGACTCCCTTACAGGAATGATTCCTACCCCTCTGATTCCACCACCAAACCTGGGTGAAATATATAGCCATTGAACCCATGGGTGCACCTAGAGCTGATGCACATAGCACCGCAGCTCCAGCAAATGCCATCTGGCTCAACGGCAGCCTGGGGAAAGGGAGCCTACTCCGTACATGAATGTTCCATACAGCTTGATAAAAACAATCGGTCTCTTGCGATAGAGCCATGAGTTAAGGAACATTGCTTCAGGGAATCCCTGAGCATTGCTAACAGTGGCTGGCAGACTCATCAGCAGGGAGATCGGTGGGCAGACCAATTTGACTCACCATACTGCGCCCTCTCCAACCCGCACTTGGATCACCAAATGAAATTAAGGGCCACCAAATGAAATTAATGGGCATCAGGTTTAAAACAAATAAAAGGAAGTTCTTCTTCACACAGCACACAGTCAACCTGTGGAACTCCTTGCCTGAGGAGGGCTAGGACTATAACAGGGTTTAAAAGAGAACTAGATAAATTCATGGAGGTTAAGTCCATTAATGGCTATTGGCCAGGATGGGTAAGGAATGGTCTCCCTAGCCTCTGCTTGTCAGAAGGTGGAAATGGATAGGCAGGAGAGAGATCACTTGATCCTTACCTGTTAGGTTCACTCCCTCTGGGGCACCTGGCATTGGCCACTGTCAGTAGACAGGATACTGGGATGGATGGACCTTTGGTCTGACCCAGTATGGCCATTCTTATGTTCTTGTCAACAAGTGCGGAAGAAATGTTTCAGCTGTGTGCGCAGAAGCAGCTGCGGAGTGGCCTTCACACCGCACTGGCCTGTGTGTGACCGATATAGCTGGATGGAGCAGAGCCACCTTGGAGATGCTTTCACCTAGCAGAGAGATGAGGGCCGCTGATACGGATGGACAGACAATGCTGAGGAAGCTGCCACCCTTCAGTGAGATAAAAACAGTTGCTGTTGATGATGATCACTTCCTAAATAATTTGCTCTAGTACAGGCTTGATAATGAAATGTACCTCTAGAGTAGCAGATTTGTTCTGAACGGACATTTTATCAATTCTTTGAAGAAGATCCCTACGAATTATTCACCCAACTCTTAATATTAGCCCAGGAAGATGCCAAACACACCTAGCTGTAACTCAAGACTAATATGTAATCTAATATCTTGTTATATTTACCAACGTTCGGCCTAGAATTGGTAAACTGTGTTTCAAAATGTTACCTATTACCATACCATATAGAACTGCTGTAATGCTACTGCAGCTTTGCTACAGGTTCCCCCCCCCCTGCCCCCCCAACATTATTAAGGCAAAGTTACAATAAAACGTTAATATACTAAGATTCCTATTAATAGTATTCATTATTTGCATTGCAGTAGCACCTAGGAGCCCTGCTCACGGACTAGAGCCCCATTGTGAGAGGTGCTGTACAAACATAAATAAAAAGACAGTCCCTGCCCCAAAGAGCTTACAGTTACCATAATTTTAATGCAACAAAACCAAGTGATATTGACTACTACTACAGGACCTTAAACTACAACAGGAGACTCTACCAATGTCTCTTGAGTTATTAGGCCTAATTCACTACTGGTGTAAATGGAGTAACAGTGATGAATCAGCTCCACTACATTTAGCTGATAGTACCTTGCTACTTTATCACTACTGGATTACTCTATTTTTATTATAGTTTGCAACTGTCCTCTTGTTGACATGCTGTGACCCTGTGGCAACCTTGGTGTAAGTGATGTTTCCTTTCACTGCCATGAGACTCTTTAACATCTAAGGGTGTGAGGAGACAGGACATATTGAAGTGTTCACATGTCAATCAATTTCATTTTAGGTGAAGAAGAGACTCGGATGAGATTGAGCGGAATAGTGGTAATTAATTATGTGGGCAGGGAACACAAAGCATAAAGCCTACAACTTCCACTCACGCAAGAAATGTGATGTGAGCAAGTATTGTTCGCAAATCTGCTCTCAGACCCACTCCACATGCGATAGAGTGTCTTAACTCATCCACTTCCCACCTGCCTTGGCTGTGCCTAGAATTCCCATCCAGATTGCTCAACCCACATCCTAGATCTTCTCTTTCTAGACAGCCACTCCAATCTCCCCTCTGCCCTGAGAGAGTAATGAGTCACCTGCCCGAAGGAATCAGAAGAACCTAGTTAAACATCCTCCAGAAGGATCCACACCTGGTAACAGGGTGGGGTGTTCTAGGCCAAACACTGCCAGCACGTCACACATGGGAAGGCAACTTAGAGGTTTACAAAATATCTTTCAGTTTCCAGTCAAGACTCTCTGTAGGAGGAGGAGGAGTAGCAGGCATCTCCCAAAGGCCATAATTAGGAATGGGGCAACAGGATTCACACTTAAACAGGCTTGGGATATGCGTACACTGCAATCCAAGGTGTGCCTGCAGCTTGGACAGAAATACCTGGGGAAGCTTCAGCCATGCTAGCAGAGCTAACAATAG
This sequence comes from Caretta caretta, assembly GCF_965140235.1. Classification (NCBI taxonomy): domain Eukaryota; kingdom Metazoa; phylum Chordata; order Testudines; family Cheloniidae; genus Caretta; species Caretta caretta. Next base: position 203,771,454 of record NC_134206.1, read on the forward strand.
CATTGTAAATGTAGCAGCATGGGATTCAGCGACACCAGTAGGTTCCCAGGGTCCTGGGTGGGCTTGCACAGCCTGTGAGGAAGCCCGCGTTTCTGCACCTACTCTGCTATTTTTAGCCATGCTAGTGCCCGTCTGTCTACCCAAGCTACAATCACGTCTGTGATTGCCGTGTCGACATACCGTCAGTGCCCCGAGGAACACATCGGTGGCTGCCGGCAGGAGGACAGCTGCCACAATTCCAGCACGTGCTTTGGAGTTTCAGCTTTGTTCCTGTCCTCAGGATGGAACATGTGATTTGTCCTCAGTCCTCCATACTTGTCATCTGCATTTAATCCAGTCCCTTGGGCTTTATGAGGGTGAAGTGGATTTTACTCACCCAGAGCTTGTGCCTTAAAAGGTCCTTCAGCAGCAGCGGGATGGGTTTTAAAGCCTACAGAGTAGCCATGCAAGTATGCTCAGCTTCACAATGGCTGTAAGCAGTCCAGCCAGCCAAGGCCCAACTTCAGGGGCAGATGTCACAAGGGGCTTGGTGGCAGACAACTCAGTATTGGTATATTCTCACTCTCCTACTTCTACAGCAGAATGATTAACAGGGGACACACGTACCATAGCAAAGGAATGTTTCACGGTTGAAAGGTTAATTCTTGATTTGATTTGTTTCAGAAGTATTGGAGTTTTGATGGAGGAGGCCGGCAAGGTGGAGGATTACAGGGGCTCCCGCTCTCAGAAGAGAATGATTATGAGATAGACACTAATGTGCGGGGAGAATTGTGCGGTTCCTCCCGAAAATTTATCTGTTTGATTTTCTTGTAATCCTCTTCCTGCACCACCTCCACTCTGTAATCCCCCTGCTCCCATCGCTGTACACTGCAACAATATCCCCTGCTTTCATTATCACAGATTAATACTAGAAAATATGGTTGGTTTTTCTGGGGGGTGGGCGTGAGGGGGAAGAACGGGAGAGAGGAAGAATGGATGAAACCTATATGCGCAATGTTGAATCTCATATGCCGAATGTTAACGAGGAGAAAAGTAACCCAACAACCCTGAAATAGAGAAGAGTCCAATTTAAATTCATTACATTTAAATTAAATTTAAAGCCCACGTAAATGATTGCCTTCGTTAAGAATGTGCCACGTGGAAGTAAAAAGGGCAGCGGCGGCATACAATTTCACAGTTCATACCAAAAATATTTTTACCTTGTGTGACAGGGTCAGGCCAGATGGCTATAGGAGAGCGATCCTATTGGGATCCGGGAAGTGGGCAGGCGAAGCCCACCCACTGATAAAGGATCTTTCCCCCCCACACAGCCTAAGAGGGGGATCCACAGGACCTGGATACCAAATGAGAACGGGGGACAACTAATGAAATAACAGGGACAGGAGCATGGTCAAAGGGTCAAACGAAGGGAACCAGACGGGGACACCAAGCAGAGAACCCCAGACACCGCCCATTGCTCCTCAAAGGCGTCAAGGGAGTCAGTGGATGCCGCCCAGAGGAACTCTGCTCAGATACATGAAAGGATGGAGGAACGAAAATAGGCCCTACAGTCACAGGAGACTCCATCGGCCAACCTCCTCACCCTGGTTTTATAGATGGCCATTTTAGCCAGGGCCAGGAGGCGGCTGACCAGGAGATCCTGTGACTTTGTGGGGCTGCGGATAGGGAGTGCATAAATAAAAAGGTGAGGGGAAAAGTGTAACCAAAAGTGTAACACAATATTGGTGAGAGCCGGACTAGGGGCTGCAGCCTGGCACACTCCAAGTATATGTGTGCCAGGGTTTCCCTCACGCCACAAAAGGGGCAGGTGTCTGGGATAGGCGCCAAGTACACGCCCGTGCTCACGGCTCCATGAAGGAGCCACCAACTGATATCCCCGGCGGGCCTCGGGGCCAAGGTGGAGTATAAGCTGGCCCGCCATTTTGTATCGGGACGGGATGCAAGGGTGAGGACGTGAAGGGTGTGGAGCACAAGCATGTATAAATGTTTCCTTGGAGTGGTCTGGAAGCAGACCAGCTGCAGCTCGTGCAGCTGGCTCAAGGTGAAGGGGCTGGGTGGTCGGTTGGGTCCACGGGGCGGGGGCACGTACAGGAGAGTGACAGAAGGCAGATATATTAGCCCCAGGTTAAGTAGGTCTCTTTTCCCTGGGTAAGGTAACAGGGAAGGTTTTTTTTTTTTAAAACAGAAAGAAAGTTTATTGGTAACACTTACAGAATTACTAAAGGAAACAAAACAATTATGCAACAAAACAACGCAAACAGACGGTATAACACAGCAGCTTTCAGGAGGGAGAAGTGTTCAGGCTAGCCTGGGCCCAGAGCGGGGGGGGGCTTCCTTGACACTCGTGGTCTTCCACCCCCTCGAGTTACCTAGTGCCGCGCCCAGTGTCACCGATCCTCCCTCTCCTGAGAGTGCCCGGTAAGATGGGCACAGCTGTGGGGTGGGCGGTTTAGGGGTGGGGGGGGGTAGACACCCATGTATTATAGGACCCCTCCTAGATGACAGTAATGATGGTATCCACAGCGGCAACGGCTGGGGCTGGCGTCTCTCGCTCTTCCCCTCAATCAAAGGGTCAGACGGAGGGAACCGGACGGGGTCACCGAGCAGAGAACCCCAGACAGCGCCCACCGCTCCTCGAAGGCGTCAAGGGAGTCGGTGGACGCCGCCCAGAGGAACTCTGCCCAGATACGTGAATGTACTGAGGATCGGAAAAAGGCCCTACAATCGCAAGATGTTTCATGGGCCAACCTCCTCTCTCTGGTTTTATAAATGGTTGTTTTAGCCAAGGCTAGGAGGAGGTTGACTAGGAGATCCCGCGATTTTGTGGGGTCATGGATGGGAAGTGTATAGATAAAAAGGTGAGGGGAGAAATGAAGCCAGAAGTGCAATAAAATATTTGTGAGGAGCCGGAAAAGGGGCTGCAATCTGGCACACTCTAAATATACGTGCACCAGGGTTTCCCTCACATTACAAAAAGGGCAAGTATCCGGGATGGGGGTAAACCGTGTCAGAAACACGCCCGTGCTCACCAAAGGAGCCGCCAACTGATGTCCCCGACGGGCCTCGGGACCAAGGTGGAGTATAGGCTGGCCCGCCATTTTGTATCAGGACGGGACGCAAGGGTGCAAGAAGTTGAGAGTGAGAAGGCATACTGCTGGAGGACTGAGAAGTACAAGCATTATCAGACATCAGGAGGAAGGTCCTGTGGTGAGAATAAAGAAGGTGTTGGGTGGAGGGCATGGGGAAGTAGCCCAGGGAGTTGTAGCGGTCACACAGCTGTTATAGGAGCCAGTGTAGACAGCTGCAATCCACAGGGCCCTAGGCTGGAACCCGGAGTAGAGGGCGGGCCCGGGTTCCCCCCATCCCTCCAACTCCCTACTTGATACTGGAAGAGTTGACCTGGACTGTGGGTTCCACCAGAGGGGAAGGTCTCTAGCCTGTTCCCCGATCCACTAGGTGGATCAGCAGAGACTGCGGGGAATTATTCTTCTTCCTTTTCCCCATGCTGGCCAGTGATGAGGCTAACTGAGTGAATGGCAGATTTGAGCCACGAAAGTGGCCAAACTGAGGGCTGCCGTGAACCTCTGAGGCGAGCAAATCCGCCAATAAGCGCAGGACCCACCAAGGCAAAGGAGGAACTTTCTCACACTTGATATCAGATTTAATATACACACAAACCCCGTAAAAGCAAATAAAAAAAAACAACAATGTTTATGCAGTTCGCTGAAGTCACAGAGGCAGTAACTCTGGGGTGGGACACAACTGCTTCACAGCACAGAACAAGGGTTTCCAGCAGAAGGCAGAAAGGGAGCAATTTAGGGAGGGGTTTTGCCAGGATCAGGGTTAATACCCTGAATTGAATGAAAAGGCTATGGGATCTGTAATCACCTTGACTTTAATTCCTATTTGAAAGAACATTTTACTTGTATTTGATTCAGAGAGAACCCAGTTTGTTTAACCATTTTTTTGAAAATATCTACTTAACCTACCAACCACTCCCTTTGACTGCAGCAGGTTCTGGATCACAGTATGAAGGACTAGGCTATTGTAACTTTAAGCAATATCACCATTTGTCAGGAATTAAAAAAAAAAGTCAAGCATTGAAAAACCCCAGCCCACCCCCATCTCAGCCCCTCTTCACTCACACACTGTTTTTTGTTTGGTTTTGGCCTATTACACCAAAATTGTAACTATTGCTTTCATGTATTTCTTTGCAAGAAATCAGTGGATTGGTTTAAATAACAGACATTTATAAAGGTATTTCCAACCTGACTGCTACAATGTAAAGGTGGTATGAAGCTGATGTTTTAATCAGGTAATAATCTGATGGGGGGGGGGGTGTGGTCAGAATATGCAGGAACACCAGTTTTGTTGTCACACCCCTCCTAGCTGACATAATTATACCAACAAAAACACCCAGTGTAGATACAGCTATGCTGGCAGAAGAGTGCTCCATTTAAGATAAAATACACAGTGTCTACACTAGGGGGCTCTGGTGGCACAGGTATAACCGAAAAGCATGTATGGTGTAGCCAAAGCCCAGCTCCACTAACAGAAACTGTCAGCCCAAGTACCTTACTTCCATACTCATGTCTTGTGTGAAAAAAGAAGTTTCTCTTTTCTCAGGGGCCGGTGAGAGATGAGCAACCTTGCCTGGATAGAAGATCCTGTGCAGGGTAAGTCCAGTCAGTTATGTGGGACATCTGATTAGCTGAGAAGTGTTTTTGATAGATATCTCTAACACAAAGGTGGAGGTGGGGGGATGTAGTGTTCAGGGTGGAGCAGGTTAACACTCACAGAAAGACAAACAGAAGACTTTGTTTCTGCTGAGACTCAGCTGTGCATTTTAGCAAGAACTGCCTGTGCACAGCTTTGTTACTGTTCTTGTTATTTTTGTTCAAGGTGAACAGGAGCTGTATGCCCTGTGAATAAAATAGACTGGGTGGGAACTGTGTATTTGGCTCCTATTTGCCATAAGAGGAGACACACATTATAAATACAATTATTTTTGTTAATTTAATCATCTTATTGTCCCAGCATCCAAGCAAGTGGGATTTCAAGCACAGGTTGATTTTTTCAGGTGAGGAATGAGACTCATAAGCTCTCATTCCGGTCCCACTTATACTGGTGTAAATACAGAGTAACTCCCCTGCAAAGAGTGGCCATGCCCCAAGGTAGATCTGGTGTGAAATCAGAAGTAGGCCCTATAAGTCTCTGCATCACTCATTTCTCTCGCAACAAGAAGTCAACCCACACTTGAAATCATATATGCTCAGAAACTGGGACAATGTTCAATGGTACAGTAACTCCTCACTTAAATGTTGTAGTTATGTTCCTGAAAAATGCGACTTTAAGTGAAACGATGTTAAGCAAATCCAATTTCCCCATAAGAATTAACGTAAATTGGAGGGGTTAGGTTCCAGGGAAATTTCCTTCACCAGACAAAAGACTATACTATATGTATACACAGAATAAGATTTAAGCAAACAATTTAATACTGTACACATTAATGATGATTTTGAAGCTTGGTTGAGGTGGTAGAGTCAGAGGGTGGGATATTTCCCAGGGAATGCCTTACTGTTAAATGATGAACTAGCATTCGGCTGAGCCCTCAAGGGTTAACACATTGTTGTTAATGTAGCCTCACACTCTACAAGGCGGCACAAATGGAGGGAGGGGAGACAGCATGGCAGACAGAGACAGAGACACACACCCTGTGTGTGGGAGAGAAAGAGATGCAGATTGCTCCTTTAAGTATGCTGACCCCACTCTAAGGACCCTGCCTTTTTAGATCAGGAAGTTGAGACAGCAGCTGCTGCCTGCAAGCTCCCTCCGTCCTGAGCCCTGTCGTGTCCCTGCACTGCTCTATGGAGAAGGGGTAAGCGGGTGGCAGGAGGAGGGGGGAGGGGGACACCTTGATATTAGCCCCCCTCTTCCCTCCCTCCCCCCTCCCCCACAGCAAGCAGGAGGCAGTGGGGGGAGGGACAGCTGAACTGCGGGCAATTCAGCTGCTGCACCGGGAACTTAGCGGAGTGGGAAGCTGATAGGGGGGCTTCTGGTCCACCCTGGTTCCAAGCCCCCACCAGCTAACTGCAAAGGGCTGCTCTTCCTGTAAGCAGTGGACAAAGCAGGCGGCTGCCAAGCGACATTATAAGGGAGCATTGCGCAACTTAAAACGAGCATGTTCCCTAATTGATCAACAACGTAACTATGAAACAACAGTAACCGGGACGACTTTAAGTGAGAGTTACTGGATAATAATAAACACATACATTCATAAATGTAGATCTTCTTAAAACACTAAGGTGTCTTCACTTAGGCTATGTCAGAAAAACTGGTTGCTCAGGGATGTGAATAAGTTATCCCCCGAGTGACATAAGTACTGGTGTGGACAGAGCTTCTCCTGCTGGCATAGCTTCTGCCACTCATGGGGGCTGGAATAGTTAAACCAACAAGAGAGCTCTCTTCTGTTGGCTTAGAGTGTCTACATTAGAGAGCTTACAGCGGTACAGCAGCATCAGTGCAGCTGCTCTGCAGTAAGCTCTCTAGTGTAGCTGTGCTCTTAGGATAAACCCCTGGCCTTGCTGAAGTCAATGGGAGTGTTGCCTTTGAGTTCCACAAGACCAGGATTTTCACCTATAGAGTTTAAACAATGGCCACAATAAGTCAGACAGCCACCCAGAAACAGTTTTTGGGTTACAGACAACTTATCAAAAGGGAGGGTTTCCAAAGGCTGTTTAATACTGGGAGAAAGGAGGTGAGGTAGATGCTCTGGAGCAGTGGTTCTTAACCTTTACTGCAGCCTGCACCCCTTTGGTTCTCAAAATATGTTCTCGCACCCCTTTTCAAAAATTGTTGAAGTAGGTCAGTTCTTTAAACCTAGATATATCATAACTATAGAATGAGAGAGATAGATAGAATTATATATTTATTTTAATTTTGCAGTAAAATTAAGAATTCATGAAAAATGTACAGTAATAGGTAAAAAATGTATAATGTTTATAAATACATAGGTTTGATGAAAGAAAGTAGTTGTACTTACATGCCTGTGCTTAATTTGTGTTTTCAATGATTTACCTTCTAAAAAAAATCTGGCATGTCTCTCACCCCCAGGAAGGGCATCTCACACCCCCAGGGGGGGTGTGCACCCCAGGTTAAGAACCACTGCTCTAGAGGGAGCTACCTAATAATAAAGAGCAAAATCTGTTGTCCTTCTCTGTCATCTTCCAACCAAGAACCTCAAAGCAATTCAAAATCACAACACTCACAATCCCCCAGTGCAGTGAAGCAGTATTAATCCGATTTTACAGATGGGGAAACTGAGGTGTAGGGACACTGAGATAAATTAAGAATGAAGTCTGAGTGAGGCCAACAAGCGTTGCAAGTATGGAGGAGCAGGCCCAGGGGATCACTAGCCTCTTAGTCCTGTGCCTCACGCACAGGAACATGCGCTCACTTGACATTCCATGCCTTAAAGTACATCACATCAAATGTAGGCTACATGAACCCCTAAAAACATGGCATTGTCATGATGCTCAAGGACAGGGCCGGATTTAGGGTCAAGCAACCAGGTGACTACCTGGGGTGCTGGGTTTGGGAGCAGCCTGGCGAGGGGTGTTGTTTTTGTTGTTAGTGTCATGTATGACCAGGATAAATCATGGATACAAGTGGTGCATCAAAGTCATGAAATGGGCTACAAATGCAATAAAAAGGAAGGTATTCAAAAGTTTAACAAATGGAGGTGGGGGCGCTGAAGAAGGTCCTCACCTGGGGTGCCATTTGGTCTAGGGCTGGCCCTGTTCAAGGAGTTGGTCTCAAATGTAACAAGGTGTTTCCTGTTAAAAGGTTTTAAATCTAGCCAGACCAGCTTAAAGATTGAGCCAAAATATCTTGACAAAGCCCCTTTAAATGGAGCAGATATTGGTCTTGGTGAGGTGGAAAAATACAGCATGAATTAAGTCTGCAGAATGAGGACACTGGAGGAAGCAACCTGCATTGACTAGCAGCCAATACTGCAGCCCCACATGATGTGTAACTAATAACAGCAAGCCAGACATTAAATATTAATAACATTTTTCTTCTGACTCATCGTTAAGCCAGAGCCTTGCTGCCCAGCACAAACTGATTTACAGACCATCGACACTGGTCTCCCCATGCTGCCCATGTCACCAAGCATGTCACTAGTTGGCCAGGTGTTTGCTGCAGGATTCGCCGGCAAGACGGCTCAGGAGCAGTGAGTTTACCATTAAATGAAATAACCCTCTGGATTAAAACACAATTCGCAGTTCAAGCACAGAGAGTAAAAGTCACCCCTAAGTGCAAGGCCCGTGCACCACTTCAAGTCTAACTGCTTAGCGCCGTGAATGCAGTGATTCAACAGTTGTACGATGCATTCCCCCCAATATACACCTGTCCTGCACATGCAGGTGTAATTGTAGCACAGGAAGGCATTCCCATACTACCTCGACTCTAGCAAGCCTGGGTAACAATAGCAGTGAAGATGTGGTGGCACAGGCTTCCGTGCAGGCTAGCAACCCAGGTATGCACACATGGTCCCTTGCAGGCTCATACTGGGGCAGCTAACCCACCCTGAGTCCTCTCCTGCCACTATACTGCTATCATTGAGAATGAGTGACAGGGGATGGATCACTTGATGATTACCTGTTCTGTTCAATCCCTCTGGGGCACCTGGCATTGGCCACTGTCGGAAGACAGGATACTGGGCTAGATGGACCTTTGGTCGGACCCAGTAGGGCCGTTCTTATGTTCTTATCGTTATCTGTGCTAGCTAGATCAAAATGAGCATGGGTATGCCTACTCACATTACAGTCACACTCACATTTGCGATGCAGCTGTATCTTAAGAGCAGCAACAGTCAAATTGGATCCCCCTCCCTTGTACCAATAGGCAGTGTATTCACAGATCAGTCCAGGGGAAAAAAAACTATGAATAGTAACATTATAGGTAATCACCAAAGGGACAGTAGCCAAATCACCGACCACTTTATGGGGAAGCGGCAATCTTTATTCAGGCTACGTCTACATAGAGAGCTTGCAGAGGCACAGCTGTACCAATGCAGCTGCGCCACTGTACCATCTCTCGTATAGCCACTCTATGCAAGCTCTCCTGCCGACGTAATTAAACCACCCCCAATGAGCGGCGGTAGTTATGTTGGTGGGACAAGCTCTCCAGCTGACATAGCTCTGTCCACACCGGTGCTTCTGTTGTTGTAAGTTATGTTCCTCAGGGGTGTGTTTTTTTCACACCCCTGACCTACATAAGTTTTGCCAACGTAAGTGGTAGAGTAGACATGGCCTTAGTAATTTTCGTTATAAACCAGATTTTGCCCCCTGCTCCCATGACCTCTACTTTCCTCAAATAAGCTAATGTTCTCTTCAACTTAACCTTGCACTGCCTGGATTAGAAGGCAATTTTTGGTCTGAATCCAAGGAAAGCTTTATGTGGGGAGACTGAGACAAGGCATTTTTGAGATCTCAGACTTAGCATAAAATAAATGTTATGTATAAGGCTGTGATTCTGTCGCAGAGGTCGTGGAAGTCACAGATTTTCCATGTTTTTAGGGGTTCATGTAGGCCACCTTTGATGTGATGTACTTTTAAGGCATGAAATGTCAAATGAGGGCATATTCCTGTGAATGTGTATGTTCATTATTATATTATTGAATATTGTTCCAGCTTCAGAGCATACAGGACTTCAAGAGTGGGTTGACTTTCCATGACTTCCACAACTGCAGCAGCCCCCTGGGCCAGCCGCACAGGCCGATGCTGGAAAGGCCCTGGGCAGCAGGCCCTGTGGCCGCCTGAGCAGCGGCCAGTGCTGCTGGCCTTGGGGGCCGCCAGAGCAGCAGCGGTTCCAGGGGCCACCCTGAAGGCTTTCAGAGCAGTGGTCCCTGTGGCCTCAGAGCAGAGGGTGGCTGGGGGCAGTCATCCCCCACCACCAGTGCAGGGGCTAACCGTCGGTTCCTGGGGCCCCCCAGGGCAGCAGCGTCCTGGGGCCCCAGGAGCTGCTAAGTTTTAGTTGTGGGTATTTATATAGTAAAAGTCATGGACAGGTCACAGGGGTATATATCCCAAGTAGCTGTATTGCTTGTCTTGGCCTGATATAGCACCAGTGAAGAGGCAGGGTATGACAACACTGTAAGGAGGTTTCTCTATTGCTGGTTAAAGTACCATGGGTTAATTTACCATGCTCAGCATGCAGTGAAGGCACAGATTACAAAAATCAGAATGGGATGACAGGATTTTAAAAAGATACCAAATGACTCCTGACAGGGCCAGATTTAGGTGCAGGTGACCAGGGTGTTGGGGGGCACTGGGCTCGGGGTGCTGTTTTTGTTGTTAGCGACAAAAGGGCAAATAGAATGTTTGAAGTAACATGTTTCAGGTATTCGCTATATGGATTCATTTTTCACTAACCTCCTAGAATGTTCTGGACCTTTGTAGAATCTCGTGGAACCTTCCAAACACATTCTGAGAACAATATTTCCCTTGAACCTCCTAAAATGTTGTGAGCCATGCCCTCAGGGGGTATATAAGGGGCGGGGCATTGCCAGTCAGTCAGTGAGAAGTAAGAACAAACCGAAGTGAAGAGAAAGCCCAGCTAGGATATTGTGAACCTCGTTTTACTGTGTAACTGTGAAAGTGTACTTGTGTTTTAAGATTTGAAGAGTGTAAGCAGTGATACTCTGAAGCTGTGTTCAGTTCACGAGGGCAAAGGCAAGAAAAGCAACCTTTTGAACTAAAGGACTAGGATTAACATTATAAGGCTGTCGCCTACTGTAACACTATTCAATACTGGTCCACCCAGTGTTGGTGCACAGTTCAGTCTCTTAATGTTAGTACATTTCAGTTATTCTTTAAATTAAAAAGTTTCTGTAAGCTGAGAGGAAACAATTTTTTTTATTTGCTTATATGGCATTAATAAATACTGTACAGATTTACAGATCCTAGCATGCAAATTTATCATCTTATATGACGGGGATCAATCATTCAGGCAAATCGTGCATCAAAGTCATGATGAAACGGGCTACAAATGCAATAAAAAAAATAAGGTATTCGGAAGTTTAACAAATGGGGGGAGGTGGGGGAAGACACTCCTTGATTGGGGCACCCTGACTGCTGGAGACAGGAGCTTCCATTTAATTAACTTAAAAAAATAGTAGCTCTCTAGTTCAGCTCCTTTGTGAAATCTTCAAAATGTAACCAGATCAATAGGGAATTTTTGTCACACGGTGAGTTTTCAAGAGAAAGAAAAATGAAAAAAATATCATCATTAAACCCCTCACTTCCCTTCACTTACGCACTGGCTGTGTCATTGGCCCTTATCTCCTGAGCATTGACAGACTGTGCTCTTAACTCAACTATTGGTAGTGTGGCCTAGTGGCTAGAGGACTGAATTGGGATTCAAGAGACCTGGGGTCTCTTCCCAGCTCAGCCACTGTCCTGCTGAGTGACGCCAGGCAAGTCACTTCACCACCCTGGGCCTCAGTTTCCCCATCTGTAAAATCAGAATAATGATGTTGGCCTCATTTGTAAAGTATTTTGAGAGCTACCGATGAAAAGTGGTGTGTGTGTGTGTTTGTTTGTTTTAAAAAGCTAGGTATCATTTCTATTCCTGGTATCTTCTTCCTCACCCATCAGGATAAGCATCTGTTGAACCTTCACACCCAGTCATGCCTCCCCTGACCCCCTTTTAAATCTTAGCTCTTGACTCTAATGGCCATGGCAGCAGTATCACTAGAGACCATCAGTTCCCCTCTCCTCTTTTATATGTACAGCCCACTCTGCAGACACACAAAAAGCCCATGACGGACTCCCAGCACCTCATAGCACAAAGATTTAACAGCACAAAGAAGTAGTGAGATGTCATATTACCAAGGCTTTATTACTCTTACCAAATATGCCACAGCACATTATGAACTTATAAACAATTAACTAAATTACGGCTGTCAAAGTGAGTGAGTAAAGCACATTTTGTGATTCACTGTCTTTTTTTTATGATGATGATGATGCTTGCTTGCTAATTCACAAAATTCTCAATGGGTGTCACTGTCATTCACATGAATTAGCCAGATTTTCTCATATGGATCTTGTGTGTTGCCACTTTATTGCTCAGTTGTTATGAAGTATTAGAATAAAACTGACAGCTCTTTTAAAAGTGTTACTTTTCAGATTGTTTCCTGCTCTGGACCAACCACCCTGTGTGCAATTGCCAAGTCACTGTGGATCAGTTACTCAGGGTCTTCATAATCTGTTCCCCCCGCCTCTCCCACCATCAAAGGCTCCCCTGCATCCCTAAAAGCTATAGAGGTTTTGATCATTGCCCAGCAATAATGTCAATAAAAACAGCATTAGAGGCAAATGAAAGCACCAATACCTGGTTTCAGAGTAGCAGCCGTGTTAGTCTGTATTCGCAAAAAGAAAAGGAGTACTTGTGGCATCTTAGAGACTAACCAATTTATTTGAGCATAAGCTTCGTGAGCTACAGCTCACTTCATCGGATGCATAATACTCATTTACAAATGAGCTCTGGGTGTCAATTAAAATACTCCAAAAATAACCAGGGACCATTCCATAGAAACCCAGGAATATAAGCAGGAAAAGAAATACAGAAAGGAGACTGGGCTGGGGGAAGTGGGGAGAGAAGACTGTCCAGGGAAAACTGATCTCTGCATGGAGTCCCTGCTCGGAGGAGCCAAATTCTGTTGATAAGAGGGACATTTAAGAGCTGATAGCATGTTGCACTCTCCAATATGACACTTGTGGCTATGGGATTTCTCCAGCAGCAACTTTAGCCACGGAGATCCAAGTAAGAGATGATGAAGTGCAAAAGAAGAGTAACATTTGCTTTGTGTCAGCACTGGAAGCAGCAAGAAGGCCCAGTTTTGCCATCCCCCGAGGCTGGAGGATGGGGAGGAAAGGAACCAGCTGATTCTCTCACTAGCTTCCTCAAGACTCTACTGCTTATGCAGCAGATTGAGGCTTGGACCACATCCAAGCATCCCAGCCTCCTTCCCTCTCTTTTTTTCTTGTGGAGAATTCAGTGCTATTAAAACATGTCCAACGGACAGCCTCAGAGTCCTCTCTATGCACAGCCAGTATAGCGAGCTTTCCCCATCTTCCTCCTTCCTACCAATACCCAGGTATACAGAGAGGGTTTATAGATAGCTCAATCTCCATGACCCAGTCAGTCTTTGCCCTGTCTGTCAAGACTTTGGACAAAGGAATCCAGATGATTACTTTAGTCCAGCTTCCAGTGGGACAAGGGTCCACCTCATAAGATCACCACCATCCCAAGTTATTTCACATGTACTAAAGAGATTAAAATTGAGGAGAAAATCTCCATCCCCTTATTGCCAGTCCCATGGGTTACTCACTTCATCATTATCTCTCTCCATCCAATCATCAGTTTATGGGCCTTTTGTCATTATTTCTCAGTGATCTCTTGCTGCAGGTGACAAACCCAAGAACCAACTCAAAAATTCCTCTGTCCTCTGTCGCTCACAAATAGGTCTATTCCTTACCCCTTCTCTGCACTTCCTTCTTATGAAGGAACTAGAAAGTCTGCAGGTTTTTTTAAGAGGAAGCATTTAGAAAGAACAACATTTCACATAACCTTGATGAACACTATGTATTTATCTGTGTTTATGGCATATTAGGGTTGGGATTTAATTAAAAAAAATACCACACAAACGTCGGGAAAGTATAACACACACAACAGCACCACAGGAATCAAACTTCAAGAGAGCCAAGAAAACAAAAGTGACCCATCTAAATTGACTACCTAGATGAGTAAAATATAAAGCAGTGTCATGGGGTGAAAATTTAGATCTTTAGCTTTAAAATGTGATTAGTAACACTGACAAAGGATTAAAAACAGTGCTGTAGGTGTATACCTTGACTGTGTCTCCTTAACAACAGTGTGGCTACCACCATAATAAAGGAAATTAGTACTCATAATTTGATCAAATCCTTTACGCCATTAATCCTACTTGAAGATTTTGTTAGATGGGCTGGGGTTTAAAGCAGTATCCTCTAAAAGTCCAAGACTCATTAATTAAAATTAATATTTAATGTGTTCCAGGCTTTCATTTCTTGGAAATATTCAGGGCCGTGTCCAACCAACTCATTTGAGACAATAGTTTAGTCACACCAGGAAAAGAATCTCCCATTCTGAGCCAAAGATTAGCATGGAGCAAATTAGTCTCTTTAAATGGCACTTAGGGCTTGTCTACATGGCACCACAGTAATGTGATTTGTAGAGCGCTTTAAAGCGTTGTGCACTAACTGTCCCATGTAGACCCTGCGGGTGCGAACTAAAAGGTGCCTGGTTCACGTTAATGTAGTTATGTTAATGAGTGATCGGGTGAGCTTCCATGGCCTGCACTGTGCAGGAGGTCAGACTAGATGATCAAGATGGTCCCTTCTGACCTTAAAGTCTATAAGTCTATGAGTATATGTGACAGGAAAAATAGCCATGCCTGAGAAGAAAGAAACCACGCCAGAGAGAATACCTTCTACAGTCGACGCCCTCCAACTTTTCACCAGCCTTAGAAAAAACAGGAGCAGCTACTTACCTAAAAAGAAAAGAGAGAAAAGTGTCAATGTTTATTGAATTTTCAAAGGAAAATAAAATACACTGCATGCTGAGAGAGATTAAATAAAATGACTGAGGTGCCCTGGCAGAGCTGTAGGAGGTGGGGCTGGGAATGGAACACAGGGGGCGCTGTAGGTTGGGAGAAAGATGCTTTGGCAGAGCTACATTTGGGGAAGCAAAGGGCTGGAATCTGGAATAGCAAGGGGTGCCATAGATCAGAACTGAGGTGCACTGGAAGGGCTAGAAAGGAGAGTTTAAATAGTGGGGGGTGGGGAAAGCCACTATGAGAAAAACTGGGGATTTTACAGGTCAGGAGTGAAGTCAATAGGCTAGAAGTAGGGGCTGGAGTGCCAGAAATTTGCACTGCACAATACTTCTGGACATGGCTCTTCCATTTCAATTATGAATCGATATGGAAGATTCCCCTTCAACGAACAACCTTAATGTGTTCCCTGTTGTTCCTCATTTTATGTACAGTCTAATTTGTAAGGTTAGTGAGAAATTCTCTGTAAAATAAATAAGAAATAATAAAATAATAATAATAATAAAAGAGGAACCTGCAAATGAACTCCCTTTTGTCTAACGTGTGTACAGCCCCATTATGCACTGACTAATTTATATGTTTACTGAGAAATGCTTTGTAAAATAAAATAAATAAATAAAGAGGACCCTGCAAATGAATTCGCTTTTGTGCAACCTGTGCATACAGTCCCATTAGCAGCAACACAGCAGGCAATCGATTAGGGAGGGAAAAATGGCCTTTTTTATGGTAATGGATTTTTAGACTCCTGGTGATAATTTATTTACTAGGAATTTTTGCAGAGCTGGCTAGTGTGCTGCCGAAAACCCTCAGAACTGGTTCATTTAAAAAAGGGGTGGGAAAAAAAAAAGAGTGGTGTTGCTTATTTTTGAGAAATATTGTTATTAAATCATTTTAAACCTATTGATAAAATGCGCCCAAGAGCTACACTGTTGTAATTTATAATACAAATTACACTGCTATTGACAAATGGCAATTTAATCCAGCGATTAACTTTAACAATATGAATTCCTCTGTTGCCTCTTATTTTTTTAAAACCATAATATACAACACAAGAGGCAGGTTATATGCCAGGCTTGCCAGATACTGTACTACTTCTGGCCTCAAACTTATTTTCTACCTCATCTCTCCATAGGGGATAACCAACTGGGAGTACTTGAACCAATTACTCTACTTCCTTTAAAGAGGAATCAGACTCTGGGATGTAGCCCTGAATATACACTTGGATTCAAGTTAAGTAGCCTCTCTGTCTCTTCCTCTCCTCCCCCACCCCTCCATATATATAATCTCATCTATTCCCCTGTAAATCACAGAATCACTGGACTGGAAGGGACATTGAGAGGTCATCTAGTCCGGTCCCCTGCACTCATGGCAATTCTAAGAATCATCTAGACCATCCCTGACAGGTGTTTGTCTAACCTGCTCTTAAAAATCTCCAATGATGGAGAGTCCAAAACCTCCCTAGGCAATTTATTCCAGTGCTTAACCACCCTGACAGAAAGTTTTTTCCTAATGCCCAGCCTAAACCTCCCTTGCGGCAATTTAAGCCCATTGCTTCTTGTCCTATCCTCAGAAGTTAAGAAGAACAATTCTTCTCCCTCCTCCTTGTAACAACCATTTATGTACTTTAAAATTATTATCATGTCCCCTCTCAGTCTTCACTTTTCCAAACTAAAGAAACCCAGTTTTTTCAGTCTTCCTTCATAGGTCATGTTTTCCAGACCTTTAATCATTTTTGTTGCTCTTCTCTGGACTTTCTCCAGTTTGTCCACAACTTTCCTGAAATGTGGTGCCCAGAACTGGACACAATACTCCAGGTGAGGCCTAATCAGCATGGAGTAGAGCTGAAGAATTATTTCTCATGTCTTGCTTACAACACTCCTGCTACATCCCAGAATGATGTTCGCTTTTTTTGAAACAGTGTTATACTGTTAACTCATATTTAGCTTTTGGTCCACTATGACCCCCAGATCCCTTTCTGCAGTACTCCTTCCTAGGCAGTCATTTCCCATTTTGTATGTGTGCAACTGATTGTTCCCTCCTTAGTGGAGTACTTTGCATTTGTCCTTATTGAATTTCATCCTGTTTACTTCAGACCATTTCTCCAGTTTGTCCAGATCATTTTGAATTATAATCTTTTCCTCCTAAACCCTGGCAACCCCTCCCAGCTTGGTATCATCCGCAAACTTTATAATTGTACTCTTTATGCCATTATCTAAAATACTGATGAAAATACTAAACAGAACCAGACCCAGAACTGATCCCTGCGGGACCCCACTCGTTACGCCCTTCCAACCCGACTGTGAACTACTGATAACTACTCTCTGGGAATGGTTTTCCAACTAGTTATGAACCCACCTTATAGCAGTGCCATCTAGGTTGCATTTCCCTAGTTTGTTTATGAGAAGGTCATGTGAGACCGTATCAAAAGCTTTACTAACATCAAGATATACCATGTCATCTGCTTCCCCCTTATCAACAAGGCTTGTTACCCTGTCAAAGAAAGCTATCCTGTTGGTTTGACACAATTGGTTTTTGACAAATCCATGCTGACTATTACTTATCACCTTATTATCTTCTAGGTGTTTGCAAATTGATTGCTTGCCCTGCATTTCGTAGCCTCCTCTCCTGGCTTCAGGGCAGCTCTGCAAATGGCCCCTCACCTCAGTTTCCTTCGATTCCACACAAACTCAGTAAAGCCTTCAGACTCTATAAATAGCCCTTTTTGCAGGGTTAATTTACTACCAAAAATCCCACTACAATAAACCAGAATCCCCCTGCAGCAGAGTACAAACAAACAGTCCAACCCCAGGTATGGCTCCAGTATCTCTCACCATGCCCCAGCTCAGCTCCCAGGCACTGCTCCGGTGTCTCTCACCACACCTTGTCTCAGCTCCCAGGTATGGCTCTGGGATCTCTCACCAAGCCTCACCTTCGCTCCTCTAGCTGGGATGTTTCTCTACCCTGTTTCCTACTCAGGTAGGGTTCCAGTTCGTGCCTGGCATCGTCAGCAGGTCCAGCCCTTCGTCACACCCCAGCCTTCAGCCCTCTCCACCTCAGAGAGCCCATAGGCATCTTCCTCTACTCCTCCCAGCCTTCACTCCTCTCCAGTCTTTCTCTAGCCATGGATCTCTGGCCTGGGGAAGTTTGTAGATGACCCCTTGTCTGCCTGCACCAGCCTGATCTAGCTGCATTGCTCAACTAGGGAATTCTTACTGCTCCCTCCTTCAGGGGCATCCCCTCACTGAAGCTCTTAGCCCAGCTCTGCTCTTCCTTTGAGCTCTCTCTACTCTCAGCACTTTGGACTCTCTTTTCTTGACTCTGGGATTTAAAGATCTCCTTCTAAGCACTCTCAGGATTCTGGGCTCTGGGTTCTGAACTCCTCTCTCCCCATTTTGAACGCTGATCTATAACTTCCAGGGGCAGCCCCACCCTCCTCATTACACCAAACTAGGATGCACCTGGACTGGAAAAAGAGTGCTGAGCCCAATTTCATTTAAGGGTCCAGTTAACCAGTTACACCCCTGTGACTCTAAGCACCCCTGTATTCACACCCTATATACCACTGCAGTGATGTTTGTACAAAATATGCCTTGTAAGGTATCATTTGAAATTTAACACAATGGTTGTTAATATCACTGTAAAATGCATATGTTAGCCTTACATGTGAAGTTATGAATTCCATGTTACTATAACATGTTTTAGACAAAGAGAGCCTAGCCGAGGTAAAGGTGATAAACTGGTTGTTCTACATAAAGGAATGTGGGTTTACCTCAATTTACACATTAGCAATAAACAAAGCTATCAGGGTGAACCAGTGTGGGTTGTCTTGAGTCTCAACTCAAGAAACAGAGAATTAACCAGCTTCCTGTACTCCAAAGAGACACAGGAGACTGAATCCCCAGGAGGACGTCCTTTCTTTAAGAACAAAGACAATTGTTTGGGGAAAATAATGGATGGACAGAAACCTTTCACCTAAGATGAAAAGGAAAACCAACATCTCATACTTCTGCGGAAGGTCCTGACTGAGAGATAGTCAGCAGTGCTGGACTAAGAATCATTGGTGAAAGAACCCATTTTAAACACAGACTGTATGTTGATAGATCAAATTTTAGACTTTTAGATGTGTGTTTTCACTTATATTTGCTTGTAACCTTCTCTACCTTTCTCTCTTTTACTTGGCACTACTTAACCTACATTCTGTTGTTAACAAATTTGTTTTATTTTTAGTCTAAACCAATTCAGTGCTATGTTTGGATTGAAGTGCCTGTTAACTCCAGTTAACATGGCAAGCTGCTGGGTATTGTCTCTTCAAAGGAGCAAACAAATCTTATTAACTCTGAGTGGTCCCGGAGAGGGCTGGACACTTCAGAGCAGACTGTTTCAGGGAACTAGGGACTGGAAAGGAGTCCAGGTCATCTTGCCAGGTGTAACCAAAACTGGTGGGTACCAGGGTTGGGCTGCTCTGCTGTAGGGAGGCTGATGGGATCCGAGCACTGAACCAGGCTGCACAGCACACAGACACTCAGGATACTGCATGTTTGTCTGCTGGCTATTCGTGTCCAGGCTGAGAGTCACAGCAGCAGAGCATTTAAGGGACCCAGGATTACAGGGTAGGTACTGACAAAACCCCTTAGTGGTCTGGATTGCACCACAAAACATGACAATGCCCCAACAAGATCCCCGTAGTAAAGTCTTACCTGGAATTAACCTAGCTAGCCAATGTGCTATACTGAAAATAAGAAACATATTGCATATCCACAAGGAATGCATACCCGGCAGTATTATAACCCATCAGTCTCTGTACCATCTTTCAATAGGAAGCAAAAGCTAGGATAGATGTACCATGAAACTAGACCCGTCTACCCTCTGTGCAATAACAGAGCAGAACGGCAGTCTATAATGGTATCTTGATAAGTCAGATCATTCTAAATTTTAAACTGATTTCTATCACAGATATCTTTGATGGCTACAGGAGCAGTGTTAAATGCAATAATGCGGTGTTGCTTGGTCACTTAATTCTAGAAGTAAATTCAATGTTTGCCGGCAGGTACCAGCAAAAGACACAAAGTGCATGCAAGTACTGGAGCTGTTCGGGCAAAATTAACTTTGCAGTATCTTGTGGGGGGGAGGGAGGGAAGGAAAAATAGCCAAGGTGTTTATTTAGTGAGTTTCTCAGTCTTGCCTCTTTACAAAAGTGCTCAAAAATCCCTCTGCATCTCCAGTGCCCTTCCCTTGTGACTGAACTGCAGTCTGGGACTGTCAGGATTTCTCCACCAGTAGCACAATGGATCAGTTCTCATTGTTCTCAGCATTGTCAAAGCAAGGATAGTAGCAGAAGGATTAAAGCAAACATTATGTCTCCCTTTGAGTTACCATTGGTTTTCATTCAGAGAAGGAACATACGGAACTAACATCACTTTTTTAGTGATGGGTCAAAATGAAAAAGACTTGGAAGCTCCATTTTTATCCAGTTCTCCAAATCTGCTGAGTTGTGCTGGGAATCCCACAAGAACAGTTTTGTCATATTTTGGTGCCTCCTTTTGTGGCTGGAGCCAATAGGGGCAGAGAAATATAAACAGGAAAAACATCAGGGATAAAATTATGTTAATTCATTTTTACCTTCTAAAAAAATTAATTTCAAATGTTAGATGAAGGTTCAGATCAGTTGTTTTCCCTCATTTAAAATGTTCCTCTGTCCTGGCACAATAATATCACAGAATCACAGGCCACAAAAATCTGCAAATAAAAATATTGTTTTGTCCAATAGGGCAAATACCCCCATTAGGGTATTTGGGGAAAAAGGTGATTGATGATCTTGTGTTCAAAGAGCAGGGCTAGGAGACAGAAAATCAAGATCCTAGTTCTATTTCTGGCACTGATTTGCTGTGTGACCTTGGGCAAATCAGAAGCCCTCTGTACCATGATCTGTAAAATGGAAATTGGCAAGGTAAATTAATTAACGTTTGTACAGCAGTTTACGCTCCTTGGGCAGGAGGTGCAATAGACGAGCAAAGATAAGGGTTTTTATAAGGCTTTATCCATGCAAGAAAATTGACCAGCAGAACAAAGCAGTATAATTACGCCACTATAATTCTGTCAGTCAACTTCCCTGTGTAGACCAGCCATTATTCTTCTGCTGTAGAACTAGTATTGGCTCTTTAATAAACACTGGCTAGGATAAGTATTTCAGGGGGCTTCCCTATCACTGGTGCTTGGTTTCCTAAAGTAGGCACAGAATGATTGGTAGTAGCACAAAGAGGCAAAAGAAGGGGAAACTGATTCATGGACATTAGGACACATCTACCCTGGATATAACTCCATAGAGCTGCGGGGCCACTTGCATCCCTAATGAAATTCCAACGAATTTCACAGGCAGGAGTAGTCAATATGTGGACCATGGGCCAAATCTGGACCACCAGATGCTTTTGAACGGATCCCAAAATCTTATTTACTTATTATCATTATTGGGTTTTTTTATTATTTTCTCTGGAGTCTGGACCTTTACTATACCTTGACCAAGAAATTTGGATCGTGACAAAAAATAATTGACTTCTCCTGTTCACAGGAATGAACACGGCCCTGATTTAAGTCCTAGTTCAGAGAGATGGGTGTCACTGACTGACTCCACATCACTTCCTGAAGCATCTAGGTTTTCCTTGAGGTTCCCTCTCTACACCAACATTCCTCACAATGATGTCATAGCTGCATGCCTCAAATATTTGCGCCCCTGCTTATTTTGAGCATGTTGATGAGAAGACAGCCTGAGGTGGCATGTCTGCAACTGTAATGCAATCAGGAGATAATGACTTCAGAAAAGGAGGGGAGGGGGAATAATCAGCAGAGGCAGATGAACTCCCAAGATAAGAAAATTCTGTTTTCATGCAGATGTCCCTAATAATAAAGAAGGAGGGAAGAGCAATACGGCAAATTCATTAAATAGAAAAAGCACTGTATCTAAATGGAACTATTTCAGAGTTTTCCATGGGGTGTTAGCAGCTCTTTAAAGCAAGAAGGTATGGAAATACCCCAGACACATCCCAGCTCTATCCAGGCCACACTGCCTGTGAAAATAGTCATATATATGTGTGTGTCCCCATATCTGTTCTTCAATTTATAGTGAGCCTTAGTGGAAAATGAGGAAGATATATAAAATATGCAGAAAACATCCCCATCTCCCTCCAGGCTCAGATTGAGCTCAGTGTCTTATGAAAATATTATGCAAATACAACAGTGTTTTCTTTGGGTGAGCCATTTAACTGGAGCTTTCAACACCTTGAAAGCCTGGAGAAAAAGAGAGGAGGGTAATGATAAATGTAATTTATTTACAATGGGCATAAAAGGAAGGTGCAGGCAGCTGCTGTGAAAGGTGAACTCCCCGCTTCCTCTTCTTGCTCCACCATAGACCTCAGCCTTCACCCACAATGTCTCTCTGCCTCCTCACCTGAAGTGAGGACTTTCCAGAGATCACTCAGGTCTCAGCTTCCTCACTCCCTGCTCTTACTCAGATTCTGTAGACTCGTGCATGTAACTTCCAGGGGCAAGAAGTCTTAACTGGTAAGTTCAGATCAGTAAAAGATCCCGTCAGCCTGGCAAACCTGTCCTAGGTTTTCACATGTTCACAGAATTAACTCTGGATCCAGCTCCAGAATAACCTGCAGCAGATCCCCCAGCACTTTAAAGCAGACACTAGACACAATCATACTACTGTGTTGATGCTGTCAATTCTCACAAGCTTAGCAGTGTTCATCTGGATCAACGCTAAGGAGAGATAGCTCCTAAGACCACACAGGTACTGCAGGATGTGACACTGTCAAATCTAGACGGAAACCTAAGCCCAGTGTGGTGATAGGGGCTGCTGAGCTACTGGAGATGTGGGGCCAGATCTCCATCTGGTACAGATCAGCATAGCCACTGTTATCCTTCGGATAAGATGTAAAACAGAGGTCTTGACTTCCTGTGGCCATTACATAGCCACGGCCCCTCTTTTTACTACATATCGGTTGTTAGCACCAGCGTCCTGGCCAAATTCCAACAAGGATAATTGTAGTCAGAGTTTAAAGCCAGAATCAAATCATCTAGTCTGACCTCCTGTACATCACAGACCGTTAATACCACTCAGCCACCTGCACACCAAACCCATCAACTGGAATTAGACCAACATATTACAGCCCTCAGGAATCTAAATGATTGTGTGCCGAAGACAGACAACGGCAGGCACCAAGGTGCACCAATGGCTGAGGCCCCTGCACTGATTAAGTGCAATTTACCTAAATGATGCTAGCCTCCCCAGGTGTCCTTTGCAGGTTAACTGGGTAGACCTCTACTTCACTTCCCATATGAACCTGCTGCTCTGTTTGGGATGCTCCTAAAAACAGCTCCTGTGTTGCATCCAAGATGTGAAGTAGGTATGTGAAGTAGTGATCTCCATAAAATTAAGCTTGCAAAGGACTGTTTGAGCTCTCTGGATAAGAGACATAATGCAGTAAATGTAAGTTATACTTTATTGTCATTACCCCAGAAGACCTAGTACCCTCTTAAAATATATAATCCTTTTTAATTTGTTCTAAGTAAAATCATTACTTGCAGGGGTGACAAATGTATTACTAATTATGTAATTACTTTACTATGTAGCACTAGTAAAAATGACTTGAAGTCAAAATTAGGTCTAACAAAAAATACTTAATTTAATAAATCATTTTGTCTCCAATAATTATTTACTTAAAACTAGAATTTGCAGAAAAATATCACATTATTTTTATTAATGGCACACAAAGTAATTGTGTAATTAGAAAACAACTTACAAGGTGACACATTTTACTCAATAATGATGTATGATATGTATATAGCACTTACCAGCCAGAAAGATCCTAAATCACTCTGTAAAATAAATACTAGTGCATAAGAATCACTTTCCCCACCACTTAAGTGCAGCCACTTCTGGGGTGAGAGGAGGCAGCTGTTTAATACAGCAGAGCAGCACAGTACAACAGTTTAGGACAGAAAAGCATAGAACCATAGAAATGTATGATTGGAAGGAATCCCGAGAAGTCATCTAGTCCAGTTTCCTGAGGCAGGTCTACGTATGTAGACGATCTCTGTTGTTTGTCAATACAGTGTCCTACTGAAACTGCAGAGTAAGGTTGGGAGGCAAGACATAGTCACCCATGGTGAGACATGCCTAGGATTAGGTTGGCCAGGTGCCCAGCTTTCCACTGGAAATTCCGGTCGAAAAGGGGACCAGACAGTGTCCAGTCAGATTTACTGATTGGACACCCAAAGTCCAGTTACTGCAGATGGGGGAGGTTCTGGGTCATCACCCACACCAGCCCCTACTCAGTCAGGGCTGCCTCCTACCTACATCAGGCAGCTGCAGCTCCCAGCATTGGTTCCATGGGCAAGTCCCTCCTGAACGAGGCAGGGATGAGGAGATGGGAGGGGAAAAGCCCTGAGCCCCCTGCTGCACCTCGCACCCCTCTGGACCCCCTGCCCTGAGCCGCTGCTGGTAGCCCCAGCCCCTTTAAATTGCCGCCGGGGAAGCCAATCCACCCTGATACGGCACACGGGCTCTTGCCGGTACGCCATACCGGGGAGCACCGGCTTACTTTCACCTTTGGCCCCACCATGCAGAGGAAGGTAAAAAATCCCCAGGGTCTCTGCCAATCTGACCTGGGGGAAAACTTCTTCCCAACCCCAAATATGTTGATCAGTTAGACCCTGAGCATTTGGGCAAGACCCAACAGACGGAGACCTGGCAAAGCATTCTCTGTAGTAACTCAGAGCCCTTCCCATCTAGTGTCCCATCACCGGCCACTGGAGATAGTTGCTACTAGCAGTCACAGAAGGACCATATGCAATTGTAGGCAATCTCATCATACCATCCTCTCTATAAACTTATCAAGCTCAGTCTCAAACCAGTTAGTTTCTTTGCTCCCACTACTCCTCTTGGAAGGCTGTTCCAGAACTTCACTCCTTGAGTGGTTAGAAACCCTCATCTAATTTCAAGCTTAAACTTATTGATGGTCAGTTTATATCCACTTGTTCTGGACTTTGACTGTGTGTTGCATAATTTTTGGAGCACTTAGCCTGCTCCCTCATCTTAAATAGGTCTCCTATTACTTTCCTGAAAAGGTTGATCCAGAACTCTTCTTCCTGGTCTTGTCAATTTGTCTTCCGTCAGTTTCTCCTCTACCTCACATACTCCTGCTGCCTTGGGTGCTGTGATTTTGCTGCTGAGATTTTGGGGCCCTGAGGGAAGCAGTGCTCTCATATTTCTCAATGGAGTAGCGGCTAGTTATTTTCCAAATATCATTTTTAAGCAGTCAGGAACAAAACTATTCTTGCATCTGACAAGAGTTTAAAAAAAAGCCAAACCAATGGCTAAATAACTGCCAGTGCAGATATGATGAGTGTGGCCAAGCATTCTGCTCAGGAGAGCTACAGCACCAAATCTGCAATGCCTACTCATACCAAATAAGGCCCAGAAGAATGCTGGAAGGAAAATGTGATGCTTCTCATACTTTGGACAAGGACATCCTATGGGTATTGGCTGTTACCTGAAGTAATACCCATCATTTGTTTGCTTGTTTGTTTTAATACACTTCAGTGTGATGTGCAGGCTGAAAAAAATGCCATTCAATTAGCAACAGGTTAAGCTGTGAGCTAATATTACTAAAGTGGGAAGGTTTCAAGTAGAGCTAGTCAGAACATTTTCCTGACCCTTTGTCAAAAAACGCTGTTTCATCAAAGCCAAACCATTTCACAGAAATGTATTGACTTTGATGAAGTTTTCAACAGGAAGGTTTCTGAGGTCTAGGGTGGACTCTTTGGACGCTTTCAGAGAGTGAGAGAGACCCAAATAAAAAGCTGACCTTTCTGACCCAAAACTAGATGTTCCGACACAGTTTTTCGGTCTCAGTTTTTTTCGTACGGTTATATAGACAAAGCTCAGGCCTGGATTTGGATTTCAAATTACACCCAGAGCTCAGAAGTAGAGAACTTCAGAGCCAGGGCACTGGTCCTGGCCCATCTTCAGTTACATGTTCTCCTTTCACGCCCATTCTGAGCCCAGCTAGTCCGGCTGTCAAACAGTGTATCTCTAAGGAGTTTGAGACAGGCTGATGAGCTAAGTACTTGCATGCCAGAAAAACCTTGTGTGTTAAATTGCGTTGACTGTATCTAATTTCTGCAAGGATGGAAATTGTTTAGTCCCTTGACCAAACACAAGACTTGGTAGGAGAGGGCAACAACTCTTGGAGCTTCCAGTTATTGCATTTCAAGGCTCTGCTTTGCAACACTTGTTCCCCTATCCTCTCTTTTCTATTGCACTAGCCTTGGGGTTAGGCTGAGGGTTCTGCTATGATGGGAAATTCCAGCGGCTCAAATGTGCTGCCTTCTCACTAAGAACATCACCCTAATGGTAACAAGGAGAAACACTGGCTCTCTGAATTTTCACGAAGGCTCATGTTAAGAGATGTTCTCTTGCCTTAAACAAATGATAACATTTTGGGGGAGAAGGATGTGGGGTGATTGGAGAGATTCAGTTTCCTTTAACCTACTGGATGTATTATACAGTGTTTCTTGGTTATTCATTGACTTTGGTTGGATCAGTATTGAGGACTTTTTCCATCTATTGGACTTTCTCTGGTTGCAAGATTGATTCTAAAAACCTGTCCCTCCCATACACATCCTGTGCTGAGATTCTCAGTCTAAACAGAACCATACCACATATATAGTCTTTGGTTAACTGGAGTTTAAAGGGGTGAGGTTAGTATATCCCAGCTAACATGTTTTAAAAATGTAATGCAGACAAGACCATGGACTTTAGCACGTGCTAAACTAGTCAAGTTAAAATCTAGGCTCCCCACTAGGCTTTAGCTCAACCATGTTTAGCACATTCTAAAATACAGCTTGACTTATCTTGACTACAGCTTTAGAAGTTGTTCATTAGATCAAGGTAGCTAAAATGATATAACATCACACCTTCACATCCTTGTCAAGACAAACACTTCCTGACCCCTAGAACCACCATCTTCCCCACACGTTTGCTGGCCTTGCTTCCTCTGTGATATGGATCCTAGAATCATTGCTTCTCCCTCCTGCTTATATGCCAGGCGACTAACTCCTGTTTCAAATGAGTTTGACCCTCTGCTGTAGTATCATTTTTCCTTGTTGGCCTTATTCTATCAGTATCCGGGGGTGTTGGGCATGATGAGAAAAAGAAGACATTTCAAATCCATCTCATGTAGCCATTTATTCCTCACTTTCTCTGCCATAGGTAACAGTAGCTCTGCAAGATGGCTGTGTGGTGGAAATTCAGTGGCATGGAAGAAATATCAAAAATAAGCAAAGTGGTTCCAAAAGAAAGAAGGGATTTCATAGCTTCATAGAATTTAAGCTATGAAGGGCCCATTAGCT
Source organism: Caretta caretta (assembly GCF_965140235.1). Classification (NCBI taxonomy): domain Eukaryota; kingdom Metazoa; phylum Chordata; order Testudines; family Cheloniidae; genus Caretta; species Caretta caretta. The sequence continues at coordinate 203,798,527 of NC_134206.1, forward strand.
CATTTAGTCTGACCTCCCATATGTCACAGGCCCTTACATTTCACCCCGTTACCCCTTGGCTAAAGCATATCTTCCAAAAAGGGATCATCTTGATCTGAAGACATGGAGAATTCATCACTCCCTTCAGTAGTTTGTACCACTGGTTAATCACCTTCACCGTTAAAAAATGTGCCTTATTTCTAATTTGAATGTGTCTGACTCCAGCTGCGAGCCACTGGTTCTAGTTATGCTTTTGTCCTCTGAATTAAAGAGCCCTTTAGTATCCAGTATTGTTTCCTGTGAAGGCTCTTTCACATTAATCAAGGCACCTCTAAATCTTCCTGTTTGATAAGATGGACAGATTGATCTATTTAAGTCTCTCACTGTAAAGCATCTTCTCCAGCTCATTTTTGTGGCTCTTTTCAGCTCCCCTTCCAGTTTTTCAACATCCTTTTTAAAATGCAGACACCAGGACTGTACACAGTATGCTAGTATTGGCCTCACCAATGCTGTATACAGAGGTAAAATCACCTCCCTACTCCTATTCCCTTGTTTATACATCCAAGGATCATATTAGCCCTTTTTGCCACAGCATCGCTTTGGGAACTCATGTTTAGTTGTTTGTCTACCATGACCCCTAAATCCTTCAGAGTCACTGCTTCCCAGGATACAGTCCCCCATTCTGTAGGTGTGGCCTGCATTCCTTTTTCCACAATGTGTAACTTTTCATTCGGCTGTATTAACACACATATTTGAACGGTTCCAGCTTCCCAAGTGATCCAGATTGCTCTCTCTGACTGCCCCTCTGCCGATCGTCATTTACCACTCCTTCCATCTTGGTGTCATCTACAAATTTTATTTACAGGGATTTTATATTTACTTCTAGATCATCAATAAAAACGTGCTGCCTAGATGATCACTATGCTCCCTTCTGGCCTTATAGTCTACAAGTCTATCAATAGAGTTGTGCCTACTATCGATCCCTGCAGAGCCCGACTGGCAACACCACCATTCAATGACGCTTTCCCCTTAACAACTACTTTTTGAGGTCTGTCAGTTAGCCCATTCTTAATCTATTTAACATGGGCTTTATGGATATCATATAGTTCTAATTTTTTAATCAGACTACCATACATAACTAAATCAAAATGCCATATAAATGTGTGTGTGTATATAAATATATTGATACATATTTCATCTATGTATTCAACGTTATCTAAACTTGTAATCTCATCAAAAAATGAAATCAGGTTTGTTTGACAAGACTTATTTCAATAAAACCATGTTGACAGGCATTAGTTATATTCTGATCCTGTAACTCTTTATCAATTAAATCCCTTATCTTTTCCAGTATTTTAGCCAGGGCTGATCCTAGGCTAACTGACCAATAATTACCTAGGTCATCCCAATTGCCTTTTTAAAATATTGGCACAACATCAGCACTTTTCCAGTGTTCTGAAACCTCCTAAGTATTCCAAGATTTGTTAAAAATTAGTATCAGCAGGCCAGGGAGCTCCTCAGCTAATTTTGTTCAGACTCTTGGGCACAAGTTATCGAGGTCTACTGACTTAAAAAATGTTTTTATCCCTAATAGATATTGTTTAACATCCTTTTTAGTTACTAATGGACTGGAAAGTACTTTATCAGCCTCATATGATTTGAGTACATCATCCTTCTTCCTTCCATACACAGAACAGAAATATGCACTCATTATTTCTGCCTTTTCTGCATGATTATTAACAAATTTACCGTCTCCATCTAGTAATGAACCTATACCATTGCTAGGATTTCTTTTGTTCCTAATATGCTTTGAAAACTCCTCCTTATTTTTCTTACCCCTGACTCCTTTAGCTTCCCTGATCAAGTTTCTATCTTCCCCTTTCCCATTTTCTATATATTGCTCTTTATTGTTATTATTTCTAATTGCTGCCTTCACTTCACCACTGAATCAGAATGGGCTTTTAGCCAAAGTTGTCCTCCTTCTTAATTGTGGAATTGTGCCTTTTTGGTAATCTAATAAACTTTTCTTAAAGAACATTCACTTTTTTCTATCTAAATTTTTCATCAAAATCAATGTTACTCATAATTTTCCTAAAGAATAAATTCCATAAAGAATCCCTTTTGAGGCACCATTAATACACATGACTGATTGGAACGGTCTTCTGTTTGCCGGTATTGAATGTAATCAGGTCCATGGTCCCCAGGCAACCACCAACTTCCAGTCCAGTGATTAATTCATCTTTATCTATCATAATGAGGTCTAAAATAGAGTTACCTCATGCTGGGTGCAATACCTTTTGTGTTAGAAAATTAACACCTGTAATTTTTAGAAACTCTACTGATATTTTACTACTGTCTGCATGAGACCTCCCGCTTACGTCTGGTATAATGAAGCTCCCCAGAACAACACAGTTTTTCCTTCCACAGATTACAGACAGATATTTAAGGAGCAGGACCGGCTCTAGGCACCAGCAAAGCAAGCACATGCTTGGGGAGGCACAATTCCAGGGGCGGCATTCCAGCCATCCCCCCCCCCACACACACACTTTTTTTTTTTTTTTTGGCTTGGGCAGTTGCGCCCTCGGAGCTTGGGGCGGCAAAAAACCTAGAGCTGGCCCTGTTAAAGAGTCACTCATCCTCTTCTCTGATTTGTTTCAGTGATATGTAACAGACCCTCCCCAGCATCCCTCCTAGGTTTTTATTAGCTACCACATCGATCCACATGCATTCAAGATCCTGCTGTTCTACATTATCAATAACTCTAAACCAGCTAATGGTATCTCTAATGTAGAGTGCCACCCCCCCTTCTCTTGTACCCTCTCTGTCCTTCCTAAACAGGTTATAACCAGTGGTTTTAACATGCCGTTCATACACGTTGTCCCACCAGGTTTCAAGAATGTCAGTTATATCAAACTTTTTCTTATCAATGAGAATTTCTAATTTCTCTTGCTTGTTTATCTAGACTCCCAGCACTGGTACATATGCAACTGAAAAATGGCTTCACTTTATATTCTTTGCCACTGTGGTTCAACTGATTGCAATCTGCTAATTTTCAGTTTGTACTACATTTGCCTCTGCAGCAGAGGATTGAAGCCCCAGCTGCACCCAAGAAATAGTGGGTGGATCTGAGAAGAAAAGCCACAAAGCAATCATCATCCATGAGGAAGTGACACAGAACTGGCTCTATACCAACCAAGGATTCCTTCAAACCAATGGAATAAGTTACCTGTTTAGGGAAGTTTTAAGCCTCTTTGTAGTGCCCATAGGCATAACAGAGGGAACACTGCAGGGGCCTCAGTGTGTTCCCATGGTAGATGGCCAATCGCCTCTGATTGGTTACAAGGTTTTACACTCTAGGAGCAAAGTTGCAGAAGAGGATGTTGGGAGAAAACTGACTTATGAGGAGAGGTTAAAAGAATTGGACATGCTTAGTCTTGAGAAAGGCCAATCAGTGCGGGGGGGGGGGGCTTGATACAGTCTTCACATGTGTGAAGGGTCATTTTAAAAAGGATGGTGATCAGCTGTTCTCTGTGTACACTGATGGTAGGACAAATAATAATGGGCTTAATCGGCAGCAAGGGGGATTTAGGTTATATATTAGTAAAAAAGTTCTAACTATAAGGGTAGTTAAGCTCTGGAACAGGCTTCTGTGACACTGATATGCTGTTTAACTTGGGTATGACCCATAACAGCTGAACAAGAGGCACTGAAATGTAATCAAGACAATCTACGTGTATTTCAAAGAGATGTACTAGAACAGCAATCATTAACCCATGCATTTGTAGTAGTAGAAATGAAGGGTAGATGCTAAGCGTAGATGTATTTGTGTTTACCTAAATCTTGGCAGAAGTTTAACAATGTAGCCAGATTAGCTTGTAAATGTTAATTCCCTTTGATGTCTTAATTGTTTTATATTAGTATGAGGTTGGTTCAGTTAACCTTAAATTCAAAGATGTAAGATACTGCAGGAAACTAATAATAATATTTATATTCAACTTAATTATATATGTTATAATGAAATACCAGCTAATTGCCTTATGTGAATGAATGCAACTAGTTTACCTGTGTATGCATTGGAAACAGAAGATCAGCTTCAAAGCAACAATCTGCACTGCCTATTCTTCTTTGTGGGAGGTCCTGCTGTTACAAGAGGCTTGTCAGCTTGCTAGGGAGCTATAAAAGAAAGCCCCGGGCCTGATCCTGCCAGCTTAGGTCTGCTTAAACTTTAACAGGAAAGGTCTAAGCCAAAGACTGAGGTCTCCAGGTTTACTCTGGAATTCTCATAGAAGAACTTGAACAGACTCCACTCCTGGACTGCCTGTTGGACCATAATATTTTAATTGATTCCAGAAATACTTTTACAAACCAGCAGCCTCACTATCTCTGCTATGAAACTGACCTAAGGACTTTAAACGTATTTTTATGTATATTGATCTTATTCACTGCAACTCTCTTCTTTCTCTTTCCTTTTATTATTAAACCTTTAGTCTTTTAGTTACTAAAGGATTTGCATCTGAGTGATTATTGGGTAAGATCTGAGACTCGTATTGACCTGGGGATAAGTGTCCAGTCCTTTGGGATTAGTGGACCTCACATATGGTGCATAATGATTTCAATAACCCCTCACTGTATTAGATGGAAGTTAAGGACTAGAATGCTTAAAGGGGACTGCATTTGGCTTCTTGGTAACTGGTGTGGTATCATAGAAGCTGTTTTGTTACTGGCTTGGTGAATCCAATGATAGAATAAACCCCCAGCTCTGAGGATTGTCTGCCCTATTCCTTGCAGTCTGCCATGAATGAGGCATTCCCAGTATGGCACATCCAGGCACCCTGGTCACAGCTTCCAAGGGAGGCTGTGGAATCTCCTTCATTGGAGGTTTTTAAGAACAGGTTAGACAAACACCTGTCAAGGATGGTCTAGGTTTACTCAGTCCTGCTTCAGCGCAAGGGACTGGGCTAGATGACCTCTCAAGCGCCTTTCCAATCCTATGTTTCTACAATTCTAAGAGGCTTATAAGACCATTGTCGAGGCATGATTATAGCTGGTTTGCTCCCGTCCACACAGGAAACCAAATTATAATATCCGAGGTACTCCCCTTTTAGGGGAGGCATGATCCCTCAAGATGCGAGGTGCTGCTGTGAAGATGATCCTTTAGGCAGGGATTTCAAGCCTGAAATTTCAAGTCAGTGTTTGCAAACAAACCAACTGACCAGCAGTGTCCAACATCATTAATTTGAAATGCCCTCTTCCTCCCTAGAAACATAAGACTCACTAAATGCCCAAAACGGGTTCACTGTTCCAGCGCATCTTTTCCAATCGTTTGGGTTCAGAAGCTGCTTTCCTGGCCTCATTCAGAGAAAAACAAATTATTTTTTGATCAGACTTGAGAGCACATGTACAACATGCTTTTAGGGGTTCCATTCTCCATCTTTTTAGCTCTTTGTTTCCTTGCAGTGACTCTGTTTTCAAAAGAAAACCTACTGTACAAGACCAAGAAGAGAAAGATCATTAGACTGTAAAAACAAAAACAGCTCTTAGCCGGAGGAGAGAGTGTTTAGTGAAAAAAGCTGCTGAATTTAACAGGGGTGCATGGGCATTAAAGGCCTTCAAGGGATTTCAGTCTCCCCTTTGACTGAAGGCAGCTATGGCCTATGGTACACATACATTATCTTCCCTCCAGATGTTCTTTGGCTAGAATGTCACATGAATGCCAGCATCTGATAAACAGTTATTCTACTAATTAGTATTGACAAAATAAATAAACAAACAAACAAAGTTTCCGACATGGAGTGCACTGAGGTGGAGTTCAAGATCTTGTTTTGACTCATATGGGCCACTCAGGATAATACACACACCATTACAGAGAACTAAGGTGACTATGCACGTGAAAAAGATCCCAGATTGCAGTCCTAATGGAAAAGGACAATGCTGTGGACACTTTCTTCCAGAGAAGAGGCAACATCAGAAAGATCTGTGACAATGAGAGGGACTGACAGTACGGGAAAAAGACAGGCACACTGCAGGCAGGAGCCATGAATACTTTTGTCATGTAGTGTATAAATGCACCTCAGCCTTGACCAACATAGCCCCTTGCTATTCATTTTGTTGGCTCTGCACCTAGCTCTCTCTGCCTATGTTCTTCAGTCCTGGACTCCAGTACCCCAGTTTTACCCATTCTGGCCTGTATACAGCTCTGTCAATACACTTCCTGATTAAAAAAAATACTCCAGCTAGCCCATAGCTTTAAAGCTCTCATGTAAAACATGACTCATTGTGATACATTTTGTGGTCCTTACTGACATGAAATAAAGATCCTTCACAGGGACTACATATGGTAGGTTGAGACAACAAACAGAAGAGACATCTACTGCCAATAAAGAGGTCAGTCTCCATTTCACTGTACAGGCATCTCCTGTACTCCTCTATCCGCAATGTGGAGAATGGGCAGCTACAAGAAGGCAGAGGGCAAAGATAGCTCTACAGCGCAGCAGAGAAGCAAAATCAAGTGCTATATTGTGAAACTTGGTTAAGAGAGCACCTCCCCTTCTGAGAGCAGAAGAAGCTAAGATAGTTCATTTTTTATTGTGCGTCACCAAGTACGAGACCACGCTGAGCAAAAGCTAGATCTGGACAAGAGATTAATTTTTTGGAGGTGCAGGTTGTCCAACACCAAACATGAAAATGCTTCCTTGTCATATTACATTTTGTCTAGGGTAGCATAGCAGCTTCCTCACTTCCTCTCATTTTCCATATTAGCTGCTCTCAGACAGCTCCATTTTCCATTTGTGCATATAATTATCCCTTCCTATGTGAACCACTTTACGTTTGTGCTTATTGAATCTAGGTTTATTGATTTCACTTCTTGAATTCATCAGACTCAGACTCTTGCTTAAGCCTATCCTCCAGCATATTGGTGATTGACCCCAATTTTTTTGACACATAGACTCATAGATATTAAGATCAGAAGAGACCATTATGATCATCTAGTCTGACCTCCTTCACAATGCAGACCACAGACTCTCACCCACCCACTCCTGCGAAAAACCTCTCACCTATATCTGAGCTATTGAAGTCCTCAAAGCATGGTTTAAAGACTTCAAGGTGCAGAGAATCCTCCAGCAAGTGACCCGTGCCCCATGCTGCAGAGGAAGGCGAAAAACCCCCAGGGCCTCTTCCAATCTGCCCTGGAGGAAAATTCCTTCCCGACCCCAAATATGGCGATCAGCTGAAACCCTGAGCATGTGGGCAAGATTCACCAGCCAGATACCCAGGAAAGAATTCTCTGTAGTAACTCAGATCCCACCCCATCTAACATCCCATCACAGGCCATTGGGCCTATTTACCATGAATAGTTAAAGATCAATTAATTGCCAAAATCATGTTATCCCATCATACCATCTCCATGTGTCCATGAATTTGATTTGCATACTTTCTATTCCACCCTCTAAGCTGTTAATGAAAATATTGAACGATATTGGATCCAGATCAGACCCATACGGGACCCATACCAAATGTCATCCAACGTGACTCTAAGCCACTCAATTATCTGTGCCCTTGGGGTACTTTAATAAAAACACAGTTGGGTACCCACTTTACAGTAATTTCATCTAGTCAACATTTTTCTAGATTCCAGATGATACCATCACATAAGATTGTATCAAATGTAGAGAGAGGCCAAGGAGACAAGTTGTGAATCTAAATTAAGGTTAGATTTGGCATATTGAGGCTGACTCAGGTTTAGAGTTCAGGTTCGATGACACCAAAATCTCATAAACAGCTCTTGAGAGATTTCAGTCCAGAATGGTGGAAATCTGCTAGATGTCGGCTGACTTGAGCTACAATCTCCTGATATGGCTGTTCTTACACAATTCTGAATGAAACTGAGTTGGAAAGTATGTCTCTTTTGGTTTTGATCTAACTGGTATTTGGAATTAAACTGAAGGAACTAAAGATTGAGTCCAGGGCTTCTAATTCAAAGAGGTTAGGATTCAAAGGTTCTGGTTTTGTCTCATCTCTAATCAAATGCTTTACTGAAGCCAAGATACACTAAGACTGAATCTGTGGTCTTAACATACATGTGTAACTTCCACTGAAGGCAATGGGAGTTTTGCCTACATTAAGGCTTCAAAATCAAGCCTACTATGTCCACTGAAGTTTCTTTATCCACTATGCCTATTATCCAATCAGAGAACAAACTGAAAGCTGGGTGACACAAATTAATTTCCAAGGTACCATTATTTATTGTCTTGTTTCCTCTAGGTGGTTTCAAATTGGCTGCATTATTAACTGAACCAGCAATTCACTAATATTAAAGTGCAATAAATTGGGTGTGTAATTCCACAGGTACCACTTTTTTGCCCTTCTGGTACTACTGTATGCTTTTTTTTAATCCTTTTGAAATGTGCTAGGACCTTGCCTGTCCTCTGGGAGTTCACAACTATAATTGCTGACAGCAGTGCTGGAAAAGATGCAGAGGATCGGGAGGAAGAAATTTCTCCATCTCTGGTGAGGTTAATCTCTCTCTCTGGACAGTGATGGGCCAACTCTGGCAGGGATGATTTATCCCTGGCTCATAAAGATGTTTCTGAAGAATACATTTTTGGGTCTGTAGAATACACCAGATAGCATGGATTCTCACAGTGTTTCTCCTGTTCTTTCCAAATCCTGCCTCGAAATGTCTCTGTTCATGTTAACTGCTCCTCACAGATCTGTGCTCACCAAGACTTCACAACTGGTACTGGTCTGTGCACTTGGAACCTTCAGAGACAGCTGAAGTAGGACTCTCATCCTCCATTTCCAAAAGAACAAGCTCCTAGCTACGATAATCTCCATCTGGTAGGTGTAGCAAGTGTTGGGGTTTGTGACACTGTGACGGAATGGTCCATTACTCAAAGTGATTGCTGGCCGGTTGGAATTTATTACAAGTGGGATTAAGGAGTTATAAAGCTTGCTCCAGCCTTGGAAAAATCAGTTTGGCCAGGGAGCTTGGATTTCATAGATTCATAGATATTTAGGCCAGAAGGGACCATTATGATCATCTAGTCTGACCTCCTGCACAATGCAGGCCACAGAATTTCACCCACCACTCCTAAAAAAGACCTCACACCTATATCTGTGCTATTGAAGTCCTCAAATTGTAGTTTGAAGACCTCAAGGAGCAGAGAATCCTCCAGCAAGTGACCCGTGCCCCATGCTACAGAGGAAGGCGAAAAACCTCCAGGGCCTTCCAATCTGCCCTGGAGGAAAATTCCTTCCCGACCCCAAATATGGCGATCAGCTAAACCCTGAGCATATGGGCAAGATTCATCAGCCAGATACTACAGAAAATTCTTTCCCGGGTAACTTGGATCTTACCCCATCTAAAAACCCATCACAGGCCATTGGGCCTATTTACCATGAACATTTAATTACCAAAACCATGTTATCCCATCATACCATCTCCTCCATAAACTTATCGAGTTTAATCTTAAAGCAAGATAGATCTTTTGCCCCCACTACTTCCCTCGGAAGGCTATTCCAAAACTTCACTCCTCTGATGGTTAGAAACCTTCGTCTAATTTCTAATCTAAATTTCCTAGTGGCCAGTTTATATCCATTTGTTCTTGTGTCCACATTGGTACTGAGTTTAAATAATTCCTCTCCCTCTCTGGTATTTATCCCTCTGATATATTTATATTTCAGAGGCCTGCTCCAGCGTTGAAAGACAGTCAGCTTGGGAGACTGGTTTAGGTGCTACATACAAACTTGCCAGCTCATATCACTGTCTTAATCATCTTCTTCTTATTATTCTTTTTAGTGAGGAATGAAGCAAAGAAGCACTTCAGACTTCTATTGGTCACCTCTAATCCGCTCTTGCTCATGTTAAAAAGCTGATCGACTGAATGGTACTATTTACATAGCACTTTCCACCTTCCAAGCACTGTACAGACATTAACTAACACCCTAAGCCTCAGTCTACACCAAGGGTTGATGAAAATCGCCTTCCATTGCAAGTCTATCAACAGATGCAACAGTGGGAACACTGCTCAAGTTTAGGGTGTGTCCAGATGACATGGTGGTAAAGTTGGGAGCCACCCACACTAGCAATCACACTGTTGTTACAACTGTGGAGCTGCAATGGAGCTAGAGCAATGGTATGAGATTTTCACGAACACTTTAGCACACACAAGGTCTTTGGAAGGCCAGCTTGCTCCTTCTCTTTGCTTTTAGCTGCTCAGGTGCATTTACAAAGGCTAGAAACACATTAAACACCTACCTAAGATTACTTTTCAACAGTAAAAGGAAAAGGAGTACTTGTGATACCTTAGAGACTAACAAATTTATTTGAGCATAAGCTTTCATGAACTACAGCTCACTTCATCAGATGCATTCAGTGGAAAATACAGTGGGGAGATTTATATACACAGAGAACATGAAACAATGGGTGTTACCATGCACATTGTAATGAGAGTGATCAGGTAAGGTGAGCTATTACCAGCAGGAGAGCGGGGGGTGGGGAGGGGGACCTTTTGTAGTGATCATCAAGATGAGCCATTTCCAGCAGTTGACAATAACATCTAAGGATCGGTGGGGGGTGGGGGGGAATAAACATGGGGAAATAGTTTTACTTTGTGTAATGACCCATCCACTCCCAGTCTTTATTCAAGCCTAAGTTAATTGTATCCAGTTTGCAAATTAATTCCAATTCAGCAGTCTCTCATTGGAGTCTGTTTCTGAAGTTTTTTTTGTTAAAGAATTGCCACTTTTAGGTCTGTAATCGAGTGATCAAAGAGATTGAAGTGTTCTCCGACTGGTTTTTGAAAGTTATAATTCTTGACGTCTGATTTGTGTCCACTTATTCTTTTACGTAGAGACTGTCCAGTTTGGCCAATGTACATGGCAGAGGGGCAGCAACCACACACCACACAACAGAACCACTAACCCAAGAACCTATCCTTGCAACAAAGCCCGTTGCCAACTGTGGCCACATATCTACTCAGGGGACACCATCATAGGGCCTAATCACATCAGCCACACTATCAGAGGCTCGTTCACCTGCGCATCTACCAACGTGATATATGCCATCATGTACCAGTAATGCCCCTCTGCCATGTACATTGGTCAAACTGGACAGTCTTTACACAAAAGAATAAATGGATACAATTAACTTAGGCTTGAATAAAGACTGGGAGTGGATGGGTCATTACACAAAGTAAAACTGTTTCCCCATGTTTATTCCCCATGTTTATTCCCCCCCTCCCACTGTTCCTCAGATGTCAACTGCTGGAAATGGCCCACCTTGATTATCACTACAAAAGGTCCCCCCCCCCGCTCTCCTGCTGGTAATAGCTCACCTTACCCGATCACTCTCGTTTCAGTGTGCACGGTAACACCCATTGTTTCATGTTCTCTGTGTATATAAAAATCTCCCCACTGTATTTTCCACTGAATGCATCCGATGAAGTGAACTGTAGCTCACGAAAGCTTTATGCTCAAATAAATTGGTTAGTCTCTATGGTGCCACAAGTACTCCTTTTCTTTTTGCAAATACAGACTAACATGACTGCTACTCTGAAACTTTTCAACAGTAAATACTTGCTGTAACTGCCACAGGGATGTGATTCAATCATCAACAGGAGGGGAGAGGACACATAGCATCATGAACAGTGAATTCTCTGTAACTTGCAGTCCTTTAAACCATGATTTGAGGATTTCAGTAACTCACCCAGAGGTTAGGGATCTATTACAGGAGGGCGTGGGTGAGGTTCTGTGGCCTGCAATGTGCTGGAGATCAGACCTGATGATGATGATGATGATGGTCCCTTCTGGCCTTAAAGTCTATGAGTCTGTGAACAGGAGGGAAGGTGTCCACAGGACAACCTCTGTCCACATTAGGATCAAACCACCTAAAATGTCTATCCCATCCCTATTGTCTAGGATCCCCACGTTCCTTTTATTGTGTCACTCAGCATGGCAGCTGATACACGAGTTCTTCTGATGTGTAATACCCTCAAACCTAGCAAGCAGCTCCCTTTGCTGCTGTTGGGAGGTCTTTTTAACTAGGTAGTTATATAGCCCCCTTACTGTAGTATCTGACCACCTCCCACTCTTTAACGCATTTACCCTCACAATGTCCCTGTGAGGCAGGGAAGTGCCATTCTCTCCATTGGACAGATGGGGAACGGAGGCACAGAGAGACAAAGGCTACAATTTTAAAAGCACCTAAGTGACTTAGGAGCCATAGGCCAGATTTTTAAAGGTGCTTAGACACTTAATAATGCAGACAGTCACCACCTGGGGTTTTCAAAAGCACCTCGGTGCATAACTCCCATTGAAAACGATATCAGGGGGTAGCCGTGTTAGTCTGTTTCCACAAAAACAACAAGAAGTCCGGTGGCACCTTAAAGACTAAACAGATTTATTTGAAAGCTTATGCTCAAATAAATCTGTTAGTCTTTAAGGTGCCACTGGACTCCTTGTTGTTTTTATTGAAAACAACAGAAGTTAGGTGAGGGGCCCTGGGGGGACAATCCACTGGGTCAGCAGTTCTCAATCTTTGTCTTTCTGATGCCTGCCCAACATGCTCCAAAAACACTTCACGGCCCGCCTGTACCACAACAACTGTTTTTCTGCATATAAAAGCCAGGGCCGGTGTTAGGGGGTAGCAAGCAAGGCAATTGCCCAGGGCCTCATGCCACAGGGGGCCCTGTGAAGCTAAGTTGCTCAGGCTTTGGCTTCAGCCCCAAGTGGCAGGGCTTGGGGAAGCGGGGCTTCAGCTTTCTGCTCTGGGTCCCAGCAAGTCTAATGCTAGCCCTGCTTGGCAGACCTCCTGAAACTTGCTCTTGGCCCCCACAGGGGACCTGGACCCCTGGTTGAGAGCCACTGCACCAGGTCACACAGCCTGGTGGTTCCAGAGCTATTAATTGAACCCAGAGCTCCTGAGACCCAGTCCAGGGCCTTATCTATGAGCTCATCCTTCCTGTCTCCAACATACACATACCTCTCATGATTTGGATTTACTGGCACCACACTGACTGCATTTTCTACTTTTGGGGTCTACAGCATACCCTCTGCGTAGCTTTGTCTCAGTTCTTGGTTTCCTTTTTGATTATGTATTATTCCAAAATCTACTGTGCTATACATGTACCAGTTGAGTTGACAAGCTTGTGAAATTCTGGGCAGGGAGGTGGCAACTTTATACTCTAAACGGTTAAAAAGCAAGAATCATACAGTTCCTTCACCTCTCTTTTGCCAGTCACACAAGTAAAACAAAGTAAATTTGTTAACCACACTGGGTGGGGCTGTCTCTGTACTCCTTCATTGCCTCTCATTATAAGTGTTTTGCAAACCCAAATTTCTCTTTCTTCCACCACAAATGACCTGTGTATTGGTGTTATCCACAAACCTCATGAGGTAACATGTATGGTGTTCAGTGATCACCCAGAGAAAGGTTTATTCTGTGTCTGGGTCCCAGTACCTATGCATAACAAGAGCTTCACAGCACTTCACCCAGACACTACACCTGGGAAGTTCAGCCTCTAAAGGCACGGTCCTCAATACCACAACAGGATGTTATCACTTTCATGTGTTCCTCCGCTTCGGTCTCTAGAGGTGTTCTTTGGGCTCACTCTATCATGTGGATTCAAATGCCTCCATTTCCCATATGGGTGAGGAATAGTTAAGTCCTAAACTGCAAAAAGCCCAGTCACAAGGTTATGAGCAGAAATCTTTCCAAACTCAGCTGCAGTTGGAGGAGATATAATTGGGTTTTTTTTGTTGGCTGCTCCTTCATGCATGGAGAAAAGGCAGCATTGCCTTTTCAATAATTTCTTTGTTGTTTTCACATGAAAAGAATACACTAAACTGAGTGGGTCAATTTAAAAATTAGTCTTCTACAGAGGGAAAGTTCTTAAGCAGAACTGCTCTGGAGTCGAGAGCCAAGGGTAATTTTCTGGTTATTGATCTCTTCCAGATGGAATTTCTTTGTGATTATTTCCCATTTCCATTCCCGCCTCATCACCTCTCTGCAAAGACCTTCCTCAGAAATAGCTTTCCATTCCCCGCTTCTCTGCTGCAGTCACACTGGCCTTGCTTCTGTAGCTGTACAAGCTATGGCCCCTCCTAGAGAGAGGCTAGGAGACAGACTGTGGGGTGGTATAAATATTATATGGTGGAAAGTATTAATGGCTGCCATCATGTGTGTCTTTGATTTATAGATCAATCACAGACCTTGTAAAACCAATAGGTGTGCTAAGCACCCTTCTTTCAGGCTAAATGAGAGGTACAAGTAAGCCCCTTTATGGAGTAAGAGTGCTGGAGACAATAGAAGCCAGCACCCAAGTCAACCAGCTGCACAGCAAAGCTTCAGCAGACTAAGCTGTGTGGTCTGAGGGATTTTGCTGGGACTGATTACAACTGCAGAGGCTAGGGGATGGATGAGTGGTAGCTGTGTGCACTCAAGAGCAGTAAGCCAAGAGAAAGCCAGCAGAAAGCAAGAGAAACAGTTGTGAGAGTGCTCCTGAGAGGGACAGAGCTCCCTGGGACATAGAACTCACCAGAAAGGCAGAATGGAAAATGGTGAACCAGCAAACTACCTGCTGTTGTTTGTTTCTACTATGTTTAGGGAAAGAGGACTTTGTTCATTATAAACAAACAGGATTCCATCAAAGCAATACCTGACTCCTTTAATCAATTTATCCTCTGAATGAAAACAACCTGGCAAGGCTCTAAATATTGCCTAAGTGCTCAGGCCAAAAGAGGCAACAGTACTTGTGACTTCCCAACTTGTGTAATGTGGCCATCCCAAACTCATGCTAATAAAACCTTTATATCCCACTCTCGTGTATTCCAAATATGTATGCAATCAATATTATTGAGTCTGTTCTAATTATCTCCTTTCCTAACAACTATTCTAAAAAAAAAAAAATAAATAGACACACACAGACGCTGCAGCCATGCTACCCTCAAGCTCTGTTCTTCTCAGATCCCATTGGGGTCAGTGTTAGGATAGGAGACCTTCAATGCAATCCCAAGTGATGCAAGAAACTGTGCAACTATGACTCAGTTAGTGGTCCCTTTCCCTCTGACCGACACAATGCCCTAACATGGTGGCAGGCGGTAACATACTGCAGGATATGCTGTCTTTTAGATTAGATGTAAAACCAAAGCCCTAACATAAAGGTCAGGGCTATATTTCCTGCTGTATCCAGCCCCTGCTGGGTCCAACAGAGGTGGAGGATCTAAAAAGGCGCTCCTCATGGCTCATGGGGTGTACCTGGGGGCCTATTTGGCTCCTGGCAAAATTTAAATAATCCTCAGGGCTGCTCTAAACTATTTTGCAAAGGCAATGCTCCCAACAGACGATACACAGCCAGGGATTGCTAAAGCAAAGCACACTCCAGCCATCCCACTCTCCATACCCCCTTTTGCTAGGAGAGGCTGAATACTCTGAATTCATATCACCTAGGGAATACAGCTGAACTGTTTAACTCAACTACATGGATGCTTTGCAGTGCTCCATAGTGGGGCTCGGGACTGAGCCCAGACTACTATCCTTCGTGTCCTGCCTAAACTCCAAAACCCTAAATACCCCCTGCCATTTCAACTGGAGCAATTAGTCTTCACATCCCATCCTAAACGTTTGTGGCGGAAAACAGCTGCCACAAGAGAGTCTTGTATGTCTGTTAAATAATCCTTGTACATACAATCATGAAACTTATTTGAGTAAGTGTGACATAGATGTCCATTGGTGGCTCACTCCTCTGTGTCAGCAACTCTTTTCAGATCTGACATGCTCACTATACCTAACACACTGCTGTCATAATATGTACCTAAAAGGTTCCATGTAAGGTATCACATACAAATAGGCAGGCCATTCATCTGGGTTTAAACCGGACAGTCCTTTTTTCATACTAATACTAATGTTTGTCACCTGTCTGGTACTGAGACAAAACTGGATGTGGTTTTGTTCAGTATTGGAGGGAGGATGCCATGAAAAAGAGCATGCCACCCTACCCGCACTGGCATAATCTCAGCAGCACGCTCTTAAAAATGGCAGCCCTTTGTGTGGTGTGACCTTGGAGACACTGCGCATGAGAGTTCATGCCTAGAGGGAAGGGTCACCCTGAGCAGTGGGGTCATGCCATTCCCTGAAGTACTGGAATGTTCGTCACTCCAGGAATGTGTGAGAGGCCACTCTTTTTACAAACTGGTAACACGCTGGTCCCAAAAATCACTGTGTGGCGTATGTACAAGGTGAGTTCAAAGAGTTATAAATATGTGCTAGACTTTTGTTCTTAAAACGTGTTTGGTGAGTAATGCATAAATCCAGTCTGCCCTAGACAAAAAATGTGTATTTGCTTGTCTGACCAACATGGTCATCAGGCAGAGACAATGAAGGTATATTTACATGCAAAGTAAATAAAGCCATTAGAAGAGCAAGTTGGGAAAGATGTCCATTTAGACTCCATTGGGGATAGAGACTGCACCCGCAGGATGCCTTACCACCTCTTGCAACAGGGTCAAGGAACTTTGGGAAGATATAAGGAGAGAGAGAAAGCCATTTTGGCATCCTTCACCTGAAGAGACAAAGGAACTGAGTATTTAGAGATCGATGAAGTGTCCTGGCCGGAAAGTCTGATAAGCCATGCTAGAAAAGAAACTTGGTGGGAAACAAACACTTATTTGAACAAGAGAGTCTAGTTTGTTATATCAGGTTTTAGTCCTAGAAGCATACCTTTACCCCTTTCAATCTTTGTTCCTTATACTTGGTATCACTTAAATCTATGGCTTTTTGTTTAATAAACTTGTTTTACTTTTACTATAAACCATCATAGTGCTGCAACTGAAATAAGAGCATCTGTCAAACCCCAGTTAAAGTAACAAGTTGCTATATACTGCCTTTTTAAAAGGAGCAGTGAGTTTCTGAATGTACTCACAGAGGGGTGGACACTATAGGGCAGACAGTTTGTGGGAAATTCAGGAGTGGGAGGGGGGATATTGGAGCCACTTTGCAAAGCGTAGCCATAGCTGGTGGAAGCCAGAGTAAGGCTATTGTTCTGTGAGCATGCTACTGGTGCCAGGACTCTGAACAAGGCTGTACAGCACAGAGATGCAGAGGATTATAGGGCAGGTGGTGACACAACCTCTTATTAGTCTGGATTGAACCCCAAAACATGACAGTAAGCAACTTCCTGCAAATGAGCAAAGTGAAACTAGTGTAATCTTTGCCAAGTCTTGCAAGGTTGTAGCCCACAGTGCTCCTTTTACATCACAGGGGGACCCAGGAAGTGTATTCATCTGCTGGGAGAAATGTCAGATTAAGGATTAATCCCAGATCCCAAAGCAGACTGGTGTATTCTGTAATCACTGCACTGCCTAAAAATTTACACAACTCTTTTGGAATTGGAAGCGCCACACTCCCAAGGTGACACAAATCTGCTTTGTGACCAAATTTCAGGCCAAGGATGGGACAGTGGTACCCTTGGCCAGCCGCCTTCAGGCACTCTCTGAGTCAATCATTGGAGGTAACTTTCTCCTGGACTAAAAGCTGCAAAGCACCACAGCAGTGCTTAAATAGGGGATTTTTTGTTTTGTTTTTTTAGCTGTTTGCTTATTGAGTTCTCAGCATTATTGGGGTTTGCATTTTCAGTTAGAGAAAGAGAGACGTTCCACAGAGCACTGTACCACTGAAGTCATGGACCAGGACCCCACTAATATGATGGAAGTTTCCACATATGATGGAAGTTTCTCTTTGAGGTAAAGTATATTTAGTTTCATTTCACTGCAGCTCTCCTTTACATTCACTGAGCCAGAGTACTAGGTCGGTAGGATTTCAAGGGACAGTGAGGCAGACCATATTCTGGAGGTTTAGGTTGCAGGATTGTTAAAAATTCTGGAAATAAATTTTTGTGGTTCATATTCATGCAACATTGTAAGATTATGTTGCAAGAACATGCCAGTGAGACCTTACGAGACAGACTACTTGTGGCACCTTAGAGACTAACACATTTATTTGAGCATAAGCTGTCGTGAGTTACAGCTCACTCCATCTTTCCACTTTCAGCACAGCCCTCCCTTACTCACTATACTTTTGTACGTGAATGTATATTGCACCTTGTCCCTTCCACTGTGCACTCTACTTTCTCACCATCCATAGGATACCTGGCGCCTTATATTTTTCTGACCTGGAATAAGCATAAATGCAGTTATTGGAGGAAGAACCTGACTAGGATTTTTGGGCCCAGCTAGTCGTAATGTAATATCCAGACATTTTAAGTCTTGCAAACCCATGTCCTAGGCATACACATTCCTCTTGCTTTCCTATGACTGTTGTACATATCATACAGTCACTAACAATGATCAAAACAGAGGAGCTTCCTTAGGGGATCAGACTGGTGGTCCATCTGCCATTATCTTACCTTTGACAGTACTTCTGTGGAAAGTACAAGAAACAAGCTGTGGATAATTATGGAATAAACTGTCCACAGGGGATGTTTTTACAAAATCCCTAACTAATTCAGGGTATGAGAAGGGCAGTGCACAGCAAACAAAGTAGCTGTTTGACATTTCTTTTTATCCTCAACAGTTAATGTGTTGATCCATACCTCATTGGCTATACACTATCCACCTGTCGCCCTAACAAGGAATTTTGTATAGGCAGTGCAATGGTACTTATCACCATATTATCTGAGCACCTCACACAGGAATGAATTTATCCTCACAACGAACTGTAAGGTAGGGCACTGCTATTATCCCCATTTTACGATGGGGGGGCTCAGCCACAGATAGGCTAAGTGCCTTGCCCACGGTCACATAGGAAGGCTGTGGTCAAGCTGAGAATACAATCCAGATCTACTTATCTAGTGTCTTAACCCACAGGACCATCTTTCCACTTTCAGCACAGCCCTCCCTTACTCACTATACACCATTCAACTGCTGCGGTGATGAGACAGGGGTGTTTATGGAGACCAAACTAGAGCCAGCTGAATAATGAAAAAAATGTATGAAAAACATTGACATTTTGAATTTTTCATTGTTGCAGTTTTCTGAACGGAACTCTCCTTTTCAAATATTATTTTTTTCCAAAAAAATATCGAATTTTTAAAATTTCAACTTTTTTTGCCCCTTCCTCCACATTGTCTCCTTTCCCTGCTCTTTTTTTGCCGTGAAGTGCAATAAAATGAATTATTTCCAGAGTTTCCCCTACACACGCTTATTCCTTTTTCTTATTTTCCTTTTTCCACTCTTTTTCAAGACTTTTTTTAATGTTGAGAAAGTTCCAGAATGGCAAAAGCGGGGTGTGGGTGGGGTGGGAGGAGAGAACACTGATAGCTGTGCCACATTGAGGAAGTTTGTTAGTGACCAAAAATGGCCCGTTGTAATGGGAAAACATAGGCAAGCTGAACTGTAAGCATAGCTACACATGTTGCTTTTAATTGTGATGGACAAATATGTCTGCTATCCTGAGCCTGAATTTGCCACTACTCCTACAATTCTATTACTGTTAGGCAAAAGCTTTTTCAGCCAAAGTTGTTCCAAATGCTGTGAAAACCCACAGACTGCCATTTAGTGGGCAGATATTGTTTACAATATGCAGTACACTTTGGATTTCCATCAACACAAGATCACAACTTACTAGCTCTAAAAGCTAACAGCATTGTCAATTAATGGGAATATCTTGCCAAGTGAGTTCAAATTGCACAACAGGAGCACAAGCCACTAACATAAGTTCGCTGCCAGTTTCTTCAAAGCTATAGGAGTCTGCAAGCATCCACCTCTGTCTTATCTCCTGTTGAATTTGTCTTCATTAAGCTCATCAGAACATGGCTACCAGGTTCTCCTTCATTCGCTTATAGTGATGTGTATATCCAAAATTTTGAGGCAGCTCAAACAAAATAAAATGAAGGCCTATATGGACAAACAACAAAGGCTCAGCTTTCTTCAACCTGGAGAAAGATAGCGTAAGCCTCACTTGGAGTTTGCCAGCTCCTGGAACTCTGCATTGAACCTCTGGGGGGGTCCTACTTATGGACTACAACAACAATGGCTACTATTGCTTTCTGACCCCATTTTCCAGCATTTTTGGTGTCAAGGGTGGGGACAGAATGGAGTAGAAATTCCTGCTGAGGCCAATAGGGAGGCATCTGCATGGGGTGATATGGGCAGGCAGTTTGCTGGGTCATAAGAACATAAGAATGGCCATGCTGAATCAGACCAATGGTCCATCTAGCCCAGCGTCCTGTCTTTTCACAGTGGTCAGTGCCAGTTGCTTCGGAGGGAATGAACAGAATAGTGCAATTATTGAGTGATCCATCCCCTGTCATCCCATCCCAACTTCTGGTAGTCATAGGTTTAGGGACAACCAGAGCAAGGGGTTGCATCCCTGACCATCTTGGCTAATAGCCATTGATGGACCGATCCTCCATGAATTTATCTATCCTCCATTAACTTATCTAATTCTTTTTTGAAATCAGTTACATTTTGGGCCTTCACAACATCCCCTGGCAACAAGTTTTACAGGTTAACTAGTGGGACTTATGGAGAAGTGTGGCTCACCTGCCAATGATGGCAGCTACTATAAGGGACTGAGAAGATTTCCAGGACAGTTCTCCTCACCTGAAGTAGCGGGTGATTTTGAAAGCTGGATGGACCAGGCCACCCAGATTGCCATTCTGGAACTATGTTCTGATGGAGAAAAGAGAAAGAAGGTCTGATGTCATAAGGCCCTCAAAACTGGCAACCACTATACAAGATTACCTAGTTATACTAGGTAATACTAGAGAGCACATATGGAACCACAAAACATAGTGAAGACTTGAACTACTGGTTAAGGAATCTTAAACAACGTCAGGGAGAAAAAATATGTCTAAGTTCCCGCTAAGGCTGAAGATGTTTCTAGTGAAAGTGACTCTGACAAAAGGTATCCAGATGGAGAGAGTGAACCATGCACAAACTGCCTAGGTGTTGAGGGGCATGCTCTAGGACCTGTTACTCCTCAGCCTACCCTTGAGAGGAAGGTTGGAGAATCCACCCACCTTCCTGACCCTATTAAAGGGAGCCAGACAGGAAGAAAAAAGGGAGGCAGTGAAGAAGTCCTTCTTGGCTCATGAATCACAGGCCAAGGCAGCAGCTCCTAAGCCAAGTCAAGTCAAGTGAAGAAGAAACCATGACCACCTGATAAGCAGATGTGCAAAAGCAACTGAAGGACCTGAAGGAACAGGTGGCTGCTCTGCTGACAGCACAAAGACAATTTCCTTTATCTAAACCTATCATGGGAGAGGGAGGTTGACACCCTAAGCAGCCTACTCCAACATCCCCAAATCAGTAGAGACAGAGGAGACCACCTCAACCTCTGGGCCAAAATCCTCTAATCTGTTTCAACTGTGAGGAAGGTGGGCATAAAGCTAGAATATGACCTAAGCCCAAGAATGGAGATGATGTGATTTGGAAGTTCCTACAAAGATACTTAAATCGGGGACTCAATGAAGGAGCATACTGGGTCCTGGCTGTAGGATAGCTGCAGCAAAGTTAAGCTGCCTGAAGTAATGACTATCCCTCAGGAAAACTACCTAAAGCTTTGTAGAACCTGCCTCGGAAATTACACTGAAATTCGGACAAGCCTGTAAAGCCACCTAGACAGTGGATCCCAAGTGACCATCATCTTCAGAGCTCTGCATGACAAGTATCTGGCAGATTTACTACGAACTAAGGATCTCTTGGTGTTCAATAAGGATTATGGGGATCACCTGGGTATGATATCTACATACAAGTTTGCAAAGAGGTGTCATGTAAGGTCTCTGTTGAAAGCCTGTTTCACACTGGTCCTCATAATCATTGTGAAATGTATATATGGATAATATGTAAGGAGTGTGTATACACATACACAGACATTATATTCATAAGGCTGTGACTTGGGGCTGGTCACCAAAAGCTGAGAAACAGGTTTTTTTGTGGCAAGAGATGTTTATCTATCTGTCTGGCTACCTGTAAATTGAGTAGTGTATACTTCACAATGAACGCCTACTGACAGTTATGCAAAATTCTAATGTAGTGATTGCAAAGTCTCCAGGGGAGATTCTAGACAGGAAAACACAAGCAGTGGGGGTTATCCTGTTTGCAAGTAAAGACAATGGATTTTTGGACTATAACGGTTGTGACAGAGACACACACACACTGATTCTTTTCCACTGAGATGACAAGAGGGCAGCATGACTTGTCTCATGAATGGAATATCACAGCAATTCCTGGCTGTAATATGCTGGAAGTATTTTTGATGAGCATTTGCGCTATACCGTATGGTAATAACTAGGTAAGTAAGTTTAAGGTCTAGAAAACATCTTACATTTTTATTTTATATGTAACCATTTGATTCCATTAATTGTTTGCTTCTTTTCAAAACTCTGTTCTTTGTTAAAAAAAACTTTTACTTGTTTTCACTATAAACAGATCTAAGTGCTGTGAATTTTGCAGAATTATGTTGTAAAGCTTAACTGTTCCTTTGGAAGCAGGGAATTCGATCGGTGTTCAGTGGATTAGGGGCCGGGCACTCCAAGGAGATGCTCAGAAGACTCGTGGTTAGGAGTGTCCCTATTGTTAATCTGTATAGACAGAGTGAGGCCTGCGCCTGGAAGTCGGTGCTTGTGTTGCCAGAGACCTGACCCACAGCAGGCACAGACAACACTTTCTCACAGTAAAAGCAGGTGGTAGTGAGATGACTCGCAACCCTGGATACTCCCAGGAAGTGTCACACTTACCCATCCACTTGCTGCAATGATTAAGCCATATAGGGACTAAGTGACTATGAGTGCCCTTACTCTAGGTAAATCACTGTCCAACTGGAGTTTTCTCTTGCTGTGCCTGGAGTCAAGCATAGAACGAACAAATTAGCTAGATCCACAGGGGCACAATCAGGTGCCTATTTTTATTGGTACTAATGCCAATATGTTTGGACAACTTGTCAGGCTTTGCTGTGAGAAGGGAGGAGAAGACTCTCCTTGTGTGTTGCACATACATTCCATGGAGATGGATGCCTACCAGAAAAATAATAGAGAGGTTCATCAGCCCATAGGTGGACCCGCAGGGAAGATATTGACGTTTTGGGGGCAGGCTGTAGTGATGCCTGCTGGTGCACAATGTGTTGTAGAAGGCACTGCAAGTTATGGAGTAGAAGTGAACAACCAGGTCACCCTGACTGAGTCTCCTGAGGAAGGTTTACCAAAAGGTCTGCTAGTGCAGACTGGCATCCTCCTGTTATCCTCAGCAGGAGTACATTGAATCATAGACAAAATAAAGAACAAGTATACCTGTAAGATTTCCATACCTCTGAATGCGACTCTAGCCGACACGCACATATCAGACACCGTGTCTGCTGCCATTAGAGACCTACAACCTAGACACCGAGAACTGAATGTCTTCCTTTAGAGACACCTGCACTGAAGAAATTGAAACAGCATCCTGACATGTTTTCTCTCCATGAGTCGGATGTAGGCAGTGTGAAGGGAGAAAAACACCACATATGCTTGACTGACAATAGACCCTTTTGGGAGAGATCCAAGAGACTTCCTCCAGGAGATGTAAAAGATATGAGAAGACACCTCATAGAGTTGATGTCCCTGGAAACCATTAAGGAAACTCGGATCCTTATGCCTCTCCCTTATTAATGGAAAGAAAGAAGAATGGCCAAGTGCACATGTGCATCGACTATCGGATCGTAACCAAAAGGAGAATTCCATATCAATGTACCACACCATGAGCAGAGGATGCCCTTGATTGTTTGTCAGGAAGCAAATGGTTTTCTATTCTGGATCTCTGGGGTGGGTACTGTAAGATCCCCCTGGGAGAAAAGGACAAAGACATATCTGATTCATCTGCCCTCTTGGATTCTACCAGAGGGAATCTTGGCAGCACCTGCAACGTTCCAGAGGTTAATGGAGAACATGGTTGGAGATATGAACCTCCTTGAAATTCTAGTTGATCTAGGTGACTTTATCTTCTTCGGGAAGACCCTAGAGGAATGTGAGACACGTCGGCTGAAGGTCATGGATCACCTGCAGGCATATGGCCTAAAACCATGACTGGACGTCATGTCTTCCGAACATCAACCAAGTACATGGGTCCCATTGTGTTGGAACATCAGATCTCACCAGACCCGAATAAGTGCTTTGACTACCTGGCCTCAGCTGTACAGCTTACGGAGCCTACAGTGGGCTCGCTCTGCAAACCCCAACCCACTTGGGCCTCACCATTCAGAACCCCCACTATAGCATTGTGCATAGTGTAGAACCCATTATTTCGGTAAACTTTCTGTGACTTATCCTTTTTTCCCCACACCTCTGCCATGAAATTAACTACAAATTTCAGTGCCTAAATTGCAGCATTACTTAAAATTAACAAGCTATTTGGACTGGAAACATTTCTTTAAGGAGTGAGGGGACAGAGCAAAAAGATGTGTCATCTAGAACCTGTGGAGTACTAGTATGTAGAAATTCAACTCGTCCTAGTAAAGAGGAAGTGGAGAAGCTAGGGTATTATAAGCAGAAGGTGAAGAGCAAAGAAGCAGCGATAAGATGTTGATTGGCACCATCAAAGAAAGTCTGAATACCAGTAGAAGAACTCTGTCTTGTTCTCAAAGAACTGAAGAGGGGGACAGATCTTAACACTGATTGTGATAAAAACAAAGTAAAATGTAGACTAGCAGGAAAAAGTTCCTAGCAGTGTGGAACAGTCTCCAAAATGAAGTGATGGGAGCCTCGAGACACAGGACATTCACAATCGGACTACACAGAGGTATGGAGAATAAAATCAGGGGAACCATTTTACATATTTGAGACACAGAGCATGGAGGGGAGGAAATGGGCTAGATGACTTCATATAAAACTGTATTTCAGGTTGTAAGCAACTCAGAGAGAGGACCTGGTTTCTTTCATGGCCTTACCAATGCCGAGTAGAGTGGAACAATTATCTACTGTGTTTTACATACGTCACTCCGAATAATACATCCCAGAATGACATTAGTCTTGTTCACAAAAACATCACATTGTTGCCTCATATTCAATTTGTGATCCATTATAACTCTCAGGGCCTTTTCTGTAATACCTCTGCATAACTAGTTATTTCCCATTTTATATTTGTGCACTGGATTTTTCCTTCTGAACAGAAGTACTTTGCACTTTTTTAAATTGAATTTCATCTTATTGAATTCAGACCAATTCTCTAATTTATCAAGGTCATTTTGAATTCTAATCCTATCCCCCAAAGTGCTTGCAATCCCTCCCAATTTACTATCATCTGGAAATTTTTGTAAACCTACTCTCTAATCCATTATCCAAGTCATTAATAAAAATATTAAAGAGTACCAGACCTAGGACAGACCTATGCAGGAAATTATTGGAATACAGAATAGGTAATGAATTAATTTTCACAGCCCCTCTTTGAAGTGGGGTTTCCCATGCTATAGAGGGGGAAATGAGGCAGAGCATGGGCTTGCCACAGCCATAGTGAGTCAGTGGCAGAGCAGGCTGCAAGTATGCAGGGGGAATTGACAACCTATTATTTTCCAGGGCCAAGCACCAAGACAAGGGAGTGTTAAGAGTGAAAAGACATATTGATTGAATAAAGAGCTGATGTTTAAAGGGTTAAATGAAATGCTGTGCAGGCATCTTAGGAAAACTCTTCTTGAAGGAGGAAAACTGCTCAAAAGATACCGAAGGCTTTTTGACAAGGCTTAGTTTTCCGCTGCTTTCAGAGGCTGTCAGTTTATTGCCAACCATTCCCATCCTCTGCTACAGACTAAAACCATCATGTGTCGTGAATACCACATAGCAATAAAATTGACCAAGGAGAGGGAAAATTCCTGGATGTTATGGCCTCATTGAGGCTTTTGCACACCTGCTAGGACCTTGCAGTTTAAAAGATTTTGCTTTGAAACCAGGAAGCTCATCTGGATCATGGTATTTATCTTGTTTTCTCATTTCGTACACTACACCCATAACCACACTATCTGAGCGCTAAGTATAAGTCTCCTGCTAACATTGTTTCAGGGGCAGTAGGGGACTCAGGATATACAGGATTGATCTCCTTCAATAGTGATTATAAAATACTTGTCACATTTCTTTTTCCAGACTACAATACCTCAGCTACTTACTTATTATTCTTTGGTTTCAGCAGTGTGCAGTTCAGGGGCAGAATACAGCAAATAATCTCACATGCACGTGGGAGATCCTTAAGTTTAGAACAGGGTGGAGAAAAGAGTTTCTTTCTATTAAGCACGGATCATCTCATATCATCACCACCTGTTTTATGCATTACAGGCACACATGGTCTCGCTCTCAAAGCTTTGTCAGCTGGTTGGGGTTTCTGGATGCAATGCCCTGTGGTTAGTGGTTTGCTTTGGGTGGAATGGGAGATATGTGGTCAGAGACATGGAACGACCCTTCCACAAGCACAAAGATGCTCTTTGCATCTTTTCCTAGCTGATTTTTAAGGCAGCCTGGTGGGCTTACTTGGAGCAGTGGCAGCTTCATGAGGAGGAACATGCCCAGCTGGGGTTCAGTTTAGGTCAGGCTCCAGGGAGGCCATGGCATTACTGGTCATTCAAAGGAAAAGGCCTCCTGGAGCCCAGCACACAAATACACTGAGGTTCTGTTCTAAAGCTGGCAAGGCAGGCAGTGCCCAACTTTCAAGGAAGACAGGAAGAAGAGTGACAGAAGTCTAAGATTCAGATGCAGAGAGAGCAGTCACACTGTGTCAGGTTCGCCTCCCCACTTTCACACACCACCGGCCCCCGTGTGCGAGAAGCTGAATGCTGGCAGTGCAGATGGGAAGCATGCTCATCAGATCTTCTCTCTCTCCAGAGTCCCTTCCCTGCTGCTGTTTATGTTCCCCAACCCCCGGGGATCAAAGTGTCTATTAGGCTCATCAGCATTCTTCCATGGAGCATCCCTCCGAGTGGTTCATTAGGCCTTGATGCTTGACAGCATGCAGCCAGAGTACCAGGTGGCTACCTCCCTCTGCAATCCCAGCACTATTTGCAGGGGTGTCAGACTCAGTGGGAAGATGTTTTTAAACCTATTGTTTACCAGACACAGAGAGGGCTCCATGAGCCCCCACCCCCACCCAGCACAGACGGAATCAACAAAAACCAGTATGTTTGATACACTTTCTGGAGGATTTCATTACCATGGGGAAGAGTGTGAAACTCCTGGTGTATCTGTACAGAGCTTCAGCACAGTATCTTGCTCTTCTCTAGCCTCTTCCATCCAATGATCACAAAGAATTTTACAAATATTAATGAATTAAATCCCACAACCATCCCGTGAGGCAGCTCATTATTGTCCCCATATTAGAGATGGGGAAACTGAGGCTTGTCCCAGGTCACACAACAGATCTGCAGCAAAGTGAATGGAGCCCAGGAGTCCTGGTACTGGGCTCGTGCTCTAACTGCTAGACAACACTCCCTCTGACCATCCCAGTTTTGTCCTTCATGACTCTCTGTGCGTAGATATTCCACTTCAAAGCCCAACTCTGTTTTTACTGTGTGAAGAAACCTGCTCTACCTGAGGAAGAGATTGGATTTTTGGAGCCAGGAAAGAAAGAGATGGAAAGTTTTAGGTGATAAAGGATGCAAATATTTTAGGAGTCATTTTTGGGAATGTGAATGGGAGGAATCCAGACCTCGAAACTTGGGTGATGTAATTTAAAAGCATGAGAGTCAGCATAAGGGTCATTAAGCAACATCCTGCCAGTTTATGTGTAGATCTTACCATTGTTTCTCCTCCCCACTGAACTTGTTACCATTCGTCCCTACAGCTGCTGCTTCCAGATGTTGTGAGGTTTAAGTGTCCCACAACTAAGGAAAATACTCCTAGGTCCCCAAGAAATAGGGAGGCCTCAGAGTGATTAACTGAGCTATATTATTCTTTGTGCTTCATATGGAGATGCTCCCCCCTTCCATGCAGTCGGCAGTGAAATGCAACACAGCTGATGTAGCTGCCTTTTAAGTGGGGCGTCTCTAAGCAGGACATTAAAACCCTCAATGAGGAAATAATTATGTGGTAACATTTTTTGTAGTCTGCCTTTTTCAATAGAGAGCTTATTTCTGGAACATCCTTTTAACAGAGAAGCGTGGGTGTCACAGCAGCATTTCAACTAAGCATCAGGAGGAAGGATGGCCTTGTGGTTGTGATATAGGAGTCAGGAGAGCTGCCTATTATGTTGACTTACACGTGACCCTAGGCAAGTTACTTCACCTCTCTGTGCCTCAGTTTCCCTCTTTGTTCAACTGGGCTACTAACAGTTACCTGCCTCACACAAGGTTGTGTTTGTAAAGGGCTCTGAAGAGGAAGAGCTCCAGACCAAGTCTCTCTCAGCAGGAGGATCTGCAGAGAATGGTGCAAAGCACTGGGCAGTTCATATATGTTGTATTTCCAACTTCTCCCAGAAGGTGGCAATGTAAGGAATCAGGCAGGCAATGTTGGCCATTGGGAGCTCAGAGCTACTCCTGTCTGTTTCTCCTGCCAAAGGCACTGAAGTGAATGATGCAGGAGCACAAGCTGCCTGTGAGCTCCCGTCTCCGTCTGAGAGGCTCTGTAGGGAATGGTTCAGGAGAAATGTTTCTCTTCAGTAATGTTTGCTGGCATTGTAGTTGTTCATGTATGAGGCCCTTCTCTCCTAGCATCTAGATCTCAGAGAAAGTCATAGAGTTTCAGACCAGAAGGGACAACCAGATCATCTAGTCCATGGGTGGGCAAACTTTTTGGCCTGAGAGCAACATCGAAGAATATAAATTGTATGGAGGGCCATGAATGCTTACAAAATTGGGGTTAGGGTATGGGGAGTTTGGGGTGTAGGAGAGTGCTCTGGGCTGGGACTAAGGGGTTCGGAGGGCAGGAGGGGAATTAGGGCTGGGGCAGGGGGTTGGGGCGTGGGGAGAGGCTCAGGGGTGCAGGGTCCGAGCAGCGCTTACCTCAAGCAGCTCCTGGAAGCCGTGGCATGTCCCTTCTTCGGTTCCTACGCAGAGGTGTGGTCAGGCAGCTCTGCACGCTGCCCCATCTGCAGGCACCACCCCTGCAGCTCCCATTGGAGTGTGTAGGAGCCAGAGCGGGGCCATGCTGCGGCTTCCAGGAGCTGCGTGGTCCAGCCCACAACCCAGCGCCCCGGCTGGAGCAGGGCTGAGCCGTGTGGTGCGGTTAGCGGGCCAGCTTAAAACAGCTCGCCGACTGGATCCAGCCCATGGGCTGTAGTTTGCCCACCCCTGATCTAGTCTGACGTCCTGTATGTGACAGGTCACCAGCACCACCCCACACCTGCATAGTAAACCCAAGAATTAGACCAAAGTGTTACAGCCCACAGGAGACTAGACTATTATGTGCCACAGGCACAGAATATGAGGGACCATGCTGCTCCAGTGGTCGAGGCCCCTGCAATGACAGGGAAATGATTAAATAAGACATACCAGACAATCCCGGCAAGTGACCGGCACCCACACGCTGCAGAGGAAGGTAACCCCCCACCCCCCAAGGTCTCTGCCAATCTGACCTGGGGGAAAATTCCTTCCCAATTGCACATATGGTGATCAGTTAGATCTTGATCACTGGAGGAAGGACCAACCAGCCAATCACCTGAGAGAGAGAATGCTCGGTGCCACTTCAGATCCCTGGCCTTCCCCATCCAGCATCCCAGCTCCTCCCATGGCCATCCTTGATGCTTCAGAGGAAGGAGATAAACTCCCAGAATACATTTGGGGTGTGGGGGAGGGGTGATATCCCTTCCTGACCCCTCCAGGTGACCAGCTGAAACCCTGAAGCATAAGCTTTTAGGAACATGAGACAAACTGGAAGTGAGCCGCAGGGTGTTGAGCTGATTGATTAAAAGGATTCTCTGAATCCATAGGAAATCCAGAACAGAATTGTTGAATAAGGCCCCTTTCAGAACGATTTTAGTAGAAACTTCAGAAACTAAATGTTCTTGATTATTTTCCTGCAGAAGGGAAATTTATACTTCCTTCTGGTTGCAGAAAGAGCCTTGAAAACATACAGCACATGGATGAAACGATGCACAACAGTACCGTGCCTATGATTGGAAAGGCTGTGCAATCAACATATAATTAACCTATGAAACTTGTTGCCAGAGGATATTATAGAGGAAAACAGATTAGTAAGATTCAGGAAAGGATTAGACTTTACAAGAATAGCAGCTGCAGCTACACTAGCCAGGATAAAAGCCATATGGGTTATTAGTCTTCCCACTTCAGGGTATAAAGTGATCGCCAGCTTGGGTCAGAAAGAAATGTCTCCCTATTACATAGCGTTGTAGAACTGGGCACATGAGGGGGTTGTTCCACCTCTCTCTAAAACATCTAGCACTGGCAATGGTTGGGACAAAATACTGGACTGGATGGGCCATTAGTTTTATATGGTACAGCAATTCCTATTTTCCTACACCATTCTACACTTATTTCCTGGGAGAATTCCTCTCTCAAAACAGATACACACTCCAATGATTGAAATTCAAGTGTAAACATGTTATTGCCAGAGCAATTTGTGGGCAGAGAGAGGCAGGGAATAGTATTTAGAACCCAAGGTGGAGCATTTTGGTAGAGGAAAAGGTGGGTTTTTACAAAAAAGTTTATTTTTTTTTAAATTTTTATTATAGCTTTGTGATAGCCAACTAGAAACTTCACGGCTGTCACTTACAACTCCTCTGCATCACTGGATATAAAATCAGTACCCTCCTGCACAGGTCCTGAGCAGAGAAGCTGAAGTAAAACCTCTTAGCAGTATGGAATCTTTGCCACTCAGAGTTGCACAGATCTGATTCCATCCACTAGAGGGCAGCACTGGACAATAGCCTGTAGTACCTCCATACCAAGCTCACTGCTCATGAATAAAATGGAAACTGGACCATCCACAGGGGTTGCTTTAGCCAAACAGGTGGACCAATGGCCACAATGGGCAGGACAGCACAGTAGGCCAAGCCAACCAACATCCACAAAGGGCACCAGTAGGCCAGGCTGACTAACCGAGACAAGCGGCAGCCTGGCACAGTATAACAGGCCAACTAACACCCCCACCCAGCGCAGCGCAGCTAGAATGCCACCTGTCCAGGTTTTCCCAGGATTGCCCCATTTTAGAGGTAGCTGTCCCAGGAAATCACGAGGGTACTCAGTACACGCTGCCAGAGGGCCAGATTTATGGGCTCAGGATCATCCAGATGCCCCATTTTTTTGTAACTCAGAGGTGGCAATCCTAAATGCAGCATGGGGGGGGGGGGGAGAGGGAGGAGCACACAGAGAAGCTAGCTAGTGAATTAATGCCTCAGGGAATGGCAGAGCAGAAGGGGTCGGGGCAATTAATTTCCAGAGGGGTAGCAAGGCGGCATCCCCAGGATGATCATGTGATGTCAGCACCTCACAAGATGGGAAGAGTCCTAGGGAGAGAGAGCCTTAGGGAGAGAGAGGTCAGCAGCGCAGAGCGCCTGCAGCACTGGGCTAACCCATTTCCCCTCAGCCTTTCCAGAGGCAATAGAAACCTCCCCCTCCCTTGGACTGGAGGCAGCAGTTCCTTGTCTCCAAGTGGTGCCAATTAAAGGAGGCTGGGGATGGGGCGAGCCCTCCACCCAAGATTTTTGCACTTGCGTGAAAAATCAGAGCTGGGCAAG
Organism: Caretta caretta; assembly: GCF_965140235.1. Taxonomy (NCBI): domain Eukaryota; kingdom Metazoa; phylum Chordata; order Testudines; family Cheloniidae; genus Caretta; species Caretta caretta. The sequence goes on from NC_134206.1 coordinate 203,830,144, forward strand.
GCCATGGCCCACCCACTTGTAAGCAGTGGTCGTGGCTAAGTCTGCTGCCAATGTGATCTGGAGTGTTGCTCCGGCTGCGTAGTTGCAGCTCCACTCAAATTTGGCCTGGCCGCTCCTACATCTGGACAGAAGGTGGCTTGGCCAAATGGGGCTGTGACCTGGTGCACGGAGAGTCTGTTCCTGAATGGTGGAGCATAGGCGAGTCCACCGAGAACTCGATTCCTGGAAGCACTGGTTCATTCACCATTTGGGTGAGAGAAAGGGAAGAGGTCCCCAGTTGGTCCCTGTGGATGGAGGGCGGGTAAGCAGGGACCAGAGTGGGGTGCCTCCTTGGGGGAGGGAGAGACCCGGAATTCCCCCACCCACCGCCCAAGAAAATATCTGAGTTGGCACAGTGCTGGCTCCCCTGTTGGGTGTAGGTTGGTGAGTGAAGAGTCTCATCATCTCCCCACAACACCCATAGCTCCTGCTGTCAGACTCTACCCCCTCTCTGCATTGGATTGGAGGGGGGCCGGAATAGGGGTGTGTGTGGAGAGGAATGACCAGACAGAAGTGGAAGGTATGTATAGAGCCAACAGTGTGGGGGAGGAATGGGGCATTATGCATGCGAGGGAGCAGTAGGAGAGAGTGGGTGTCTGAAGGGAGTAAGAATGAGTTGTAAGAAGAGCAATTTTGGGGTGTGGGTGGTTGTGACAGCAGGTAAGAGCTAATGTTGGAGGGAGAGGGACTGATTGGGCCAGGGACCATGTATGCAGGTTACTCTCCCAGGGGTAATTCTCAAAGCCCGCAAAAATGTGACAGGCTGACTGACGCCAGGGGTGGCATGGCGCAGAGCAAGAGACACATAAAAACATGGAGCAGCGTGATACAGAGGGACAGATGGACTAACGTGGAGCACTGTGGTACAGGGGGACAGGCAGACTAATACCCACAAAGGGGAAGCGTGTACAGGCAGACCAACAACGGAGCACTATGGTGGGAAGGACATAAAATATTTAAAATGCCATCTTCTTTTCCCCAAGGCCACAGCAAGAAAGGGAGATGGCAGCTCACTGAAGGCAAATGGTGAGTGGGTGGGCAAGGGATGTCAGCCACCAGGAGAAAGCAGCCAGTCAGTGTTGTGTGCATGCGTGTAGCAGAGGGTGGCACAGAACAGATTTATGGTGTCAGACAGATACTCTCCTGTGATATCCTCAAACTTCATTTTTTGAGATGAGGCTCTGGCCCCAACCTGCTCCCCCGGCTCTTATTCTGAAGAGCTTCTTGGACCCTGCCCCCTTGAAAGCCTGTGTAAGCTCATTGAGTCACAGACAATCCTTTGAGCATGTGTTAGTACAGTACCCAGCACACTAGGGGCCCCAATCAGGAATCACAGCTGTAGGTGCTACTTGTAATATTTCATAATAAATAATACTAATATATATGCATCCACCCATCGCTATTTCACAGCCCTTTCAGATCCGATAGGCCACATCTTAGGGGACTATATCCTGCCCTCATAGGGGAATGGACTCACAGTAATAGCAGCTCACCTCTATCTGCATCTACAATGATCCTAGGATACATCTGCAGACTCAAGAGGTCAGACAGGGCTGTCCCTCGAACCCTGCCCCCCTGAGCTTTGCTTTTGCCTCCTGGGCTAGGCTGACTGGTTCTTGTGTTTACGAGCTCACAGGTTGATTTCTTTCCTTCCCAGAAATCGGACACATGCACATATGCCAGTATATCCAGATGCACACACAGCTTCCTTGGCTACTCGCTACTCCTCTCAGCAATGGACACTCAGAATGTTTAGCCCCACTGTGATGATGATCTAAACGGAAAGAGAAAAGCCCTTCACCTGGGAAACTAATTAATAGTCAACAAGCTCGCTGCAGCATTGGAGACCTGGCAGCGGGGAAGCAGCTCACTTACAGGCCAGAAGAACCCTCTTTCTGTTACTAGGTGGCAGTATTCATTCACTCACTCATGCTAATCACATATCCAGAGCTTGCCAAGTTATTTGCTGGCTTTAATTCTGTGTGAAGTTGATGCTCATCAACATGAGGGGCTGTTACAGCCCCAGCTGAAGCCAAAAAGCTCAAGGCTGCTGCTGTCACTGCCCATGATAGGGGCATTCATAAACATGAAAAGAAAGCAGTCCTGTCTTTAAAGGGGAACTGCCAATTAGGGTCACAGCATTTTAAAGGGACATACCTGTGAAGCCCAATGTCTCAATGTGGCACGGACGCAATTGTGACTTAACATCAGGATTGTGTGCTCCTCCAAAGCTATTTCAGGTTTCTTTATCACTGATAAAAGAGAGCATTTATCTTCAATGAACTTTGCAAATGCTAATTAATTAGCTCTCACAACTCACCTGTGAGGCAGGTAAGCCAGACCCTGCATTCTCTGCAGCAAGCTGGATCTAAATTATTGGGCTGGAACACTGGCTAAAGAGACCTTCTCATACAGAGGATAGGAAATTCTGCAGCAGATCTAAGTGTACTCTAAAAAATGGCAATTTTATTATATTCACTATCACATGAATAATACAGCTGGTACTGAATTCCCTGTGTTATTGGTTTTGGTATGATATTCCATTATTTTGTACTGCCCCCCCCCATGCTTTCTACATGCTGAAGATTTGCATATTGACAATGTGGAGCTATGTCACAGAAATATTACACTGAAGTTGGAGGTTTGGCAGGGGACAGATAGGGCTGTTGGGCCTCAGGAGGCAATTGGGGCTTTTGTTAATGGAGGGTGGCTGAAGGTGAATTGAAATATGGATGGCTGGGGCTTGAACTCCCCATCCTCAACCTCAGCCTCAGCAACCCTTGACCACGGTCACTTGCCCAACAGCACCTCACCCCTGTGGCTGCCACTGCTTCCAGAAATAGTGGCTAAGCACAAAAGCTGTATGTTTCTGCTAAATGAACAGCAGTAAAATAGTTAATAATGTTAACATTTAAATTTCGTCATTAGATTTCAGAATTAACGCCCTATTGAGATGAATGGGGAATAGATCAAACCTCTCCCAGAGCTACTGATTTAGGTTGCTACCACACTGTATTAGTTGCACTTGGCGCATGTTTAGAAGGTTTACTTTGCAAACATAAGGGTGAGAGACTTTTTGCTTGTTGTTTTCCCTGGAGCTGGTAGAAAAAATTCAAATCCAGAATTTTCCAAGTACAGATAGAGACTATTTTTTATTTTTGAGAAAAGTGTTCCCTTTTTCCAATCCAGTTTTATCTTAAAAAACAAAACAGAGCAAAAAAAACCACAAAACAGTTTAGATTCTGTGACAAATTCTGCCACCTTGGAAAACACTGGTCCTTGCACGTAACTAGCAAGCCTCCAGTATACAGGGCCCCTAGGTGAAGGTGGGATTTAGGGCTGCCTCTTCAAATAATTCATTATTCCCCTCCACCCACCTAGTTTCCTAGTTGTGTTGCCTCCCTCTCCAAAATGGAGTAAAGGAGTAAAAAATCTCTTCTTGACAGGTGCCTTTAGTTCCCAAATATGCCCCAGAATTTTTGCTGTCTGTATCCAGGCAAAACTCTCCCTCTCAATCTCTCCTGTAGAAGCTGTTCCACTTTGTATAAATATATGAATATTCATTGATGTAGGGAGTGGAATCCAGGTGTCCCTTCCTCTTAGATGACTCCCCGAAATACCAGATTATAGTCTCTAACACACACACACTCTTTCATTCATGATAAATATTTATCCACAGTGCAACAGCTTCAACAGGAGAGATTAAAAGAGCCAGACAGCAGAATATCCCACAGCTTGGTGGTTAGGGCACTCATGTGCAATGTGGGAGACCCAAATTCAAATCCATGCTCTGCCTCAGGCAAGTGGGAAGCTGAATCTGGGCCCCCCGTTATCCCAGGTAAGTACTTTAACTATGGGGAGTTAAAGGGCAGTGCCTTTGCCTTAAATAAAAAAAAAAGTTGAAAATGCTCAAAATCAAAACAAAAAGTTTTGTTCAGGCCAAAATGTTTTTGGGTTTTTGTTTTTTTTTTTTGGTATTGTGAAGCAAACCCAAACCACTGTTTGCTGACTGAACTGGAGCAATCTGAAACTGAAAACCTGACTATTGGTACAACTCTGAGTTTAGCCTCATAACTACTCATGTTCACAAAGGCCCAGATTTTTAAAGGTATTTAGGTGCTGGAACACTCAGTGTTGCTCTATCTATCTGATTTAGGAGCCTAGATCTCATTGTTAAAGAGAAATTAGGCAGTTAGGAGTCTAAATCCCTTTAAAAATCAGCGGGATTTAGACACTTAAATCAATTAAGCATTGCAATGTTGAGCGCAGCAACATCTAAATACCTTTTAAAAATCTGAGCCAAAGATAGCAAGTGAGAACAATCGGGATGGGGGGAGGGGTAAGAGGCGCCTATATAAGACAAAGCCCCGAATACTGGGACTGTCCCTATAAAATCAAGATGTGTGGTCACCCTATTTGAGGCCCTTGGATGGAAGACCTATAGAAGTGAAAATCATTACCTCTATTTTACAGATAGTAAAACTGTGGCACAGAGACCCTCAGGGATTTGCCCAAAGTGTCATAGTGGCAAACCTGAGGAGTCCTGCATCCCAGCCCCTTTCACTCGACCACACACCACAGATGTAACATGGGAAGGGATAGTCACTGACTCTACCGAGAGGTGGTAGAGTCTCATAGATTGGTTTAAATGGAGCGTTGGCATATTATCAAAGGAGAAGGCAATGGCCCTACAGCCTGCAATCTAAATGTATTATAAGATATGCATCCCCATTGCTACCCACTCCCACTTTGGTGTGCCCCTGGCAAGGAACCTTCCCTAAATATCAGAGACTTAGAGCTAATAAGTCTAATAACCTATTCCAGACCCCCTCTCTTTACTTTTCAAATAACTTTGCTTTGTAATAACAAGGGATTGGGAGTGCTTGGGGATGGGGGGAGAGGGCAGAGAAAACCAATAGAGAGAAAGGTCACCAATCTGAACCAAGTGCTGGGAAGGTTTTGTTGTTATTTCTGAAGTGTGTTTAGCACCAAGACATATTGTACATTTAGAGCGAGTCACCGGGACCCTAAAGAGCTCCTAATGTGTCCCATACTTCAAGGTTTTTCTAAAGAGGGCAGTAACTTAGCAACAGCAGTGAATCCTTGACGAGAATAATCAGTATTTGTGTTGCAGCTTCAGGCTTCCCTTTTTCTCTCCCACCAAGCAGTTTCCTGTTTGTTGTTTTTCTTTAAATCCTCTCCCATAATGAGTAAAAAGGAGCACTAGTCTCTTTGTGGCTTTGTGCTAGGCAAGGTCCCACCAGGCAAGGCACAGTGGGAAGGGGGCCCCAGGAGTACTGAGGACAAGGAGGTGCAGAGTGAGGGGTGGATCTCCTGGGATGCAGCAAATAATGAGCTCGAGGGAGGGGTGGTTCTCAGGTGACAGCAGGGCAGGAGTTTCAGTGGCTGAGAAGAGCTATAAAGAGACTAGTGTTCAGCAATCATCCATCCTCTCTGGTTTGTTCATGTCTTTCAGCTAAGGGGGACTGTCTGAATAATTAAACTTCATGGATTTTCCCTTAAGAAAATATAGCAATTCTGTCAACTACTTTTACTTCTAGAAGCCACATGAGATGCCAGCCTTGAGAGGAATCTAAGCTCCTGTAATATGGGTCCTTCAGAAGACTGGCTCTTGATTTGTTGGTGTGGGATAAAATTGCATGCCACAGTATAGCGTGCATGCCCCTTTCCGTGCTGCTGCAGGTTACAGAATATCACTGAAAGGAGGCTGCTTCCCATCTCCAGCAAGGAATGAATGCAAGAGACCATGAGCAGCCAATTCAGACGTTGAGAGGAGCCCATGGGGCAGAAGGAAATACCTCTGAATGAATGCCCTCAGTAGACTGAGGAAGCTACTTCATAACAACGGCCTCTACCAAGCAGCAAGACTTCTGGTTTAGCAGGGCTGAAGAGGATGCTTCAATGCATCCAGCTGACAGTATCATTCAGGCACCCTCCAAAACAGGGACCAAGCATGCAATAGGAATGGCTACATGCGTGGTCTGTGGTATGAGTTCTAAAGTGCAATTGGCCTGTGGTAAATGACTGGTCTTTTGGCACTTGGAGTAACTTGAATATTGTTGTGATTGTTGGTGTAAGGGACTATGTCACAAAGGAAGCTTTCTAAGTGACAAGATAGATCAGAGTACCCAAGAGGACTGTCTGTGACTTCATGGTTGGGTTCTTATAGTACTTGAGAACATTACACTTGATGACTGGTGAAATCTAAGTATGGAACACTCAGCCAATTTGGAATTTGTGCCCTGGTTCTAAACAGTCTGCTCTGAGGTTGGTACTCATGCAGGGGCAGAGTTAAGGCTGTTTGTGCAACTCTAACTGGAATTTCTTGGCTTTTGAAAGTTAACTATATGACACATGTACTTGAGCCACTGCAGGATAGCTTTACAACCAGCAATGTTCATTACTAACCATACTCAGCAGAGTCAGCTAACTCTGATCTAAAACCATCAGGAGTTCATTCCTGAACCTAGCTAGTGCAGCCTCACTCCAAAGGAGGTCAGAACAAGGATCTCAATAGAGTCCAAGTGTACTTGGAATTTAATAGTGACAGCCTTCACAATCTCCTTTCCTAAAACAAGAGATTTCAGACTAGATAACTGGCAACCATTCCCACATCAAGGGTTTCCTGGACCAAGCAGTAGACAACCTCATCTTTAGGAATAGTCAGGACTTGCTAAGAGAGCCTTTGAAAAGGAACTATATTAATAGCACCACCGCCACTCACTTGTGTTGAGCAAAACTGATGGACAAGGATCAAACATGCAGATGGTGAGTCTTAGCCAAGTCAGAAGACTAAAGACAGCCTAATCAAAACTGGTGTTGAACACAAACAGGGGGCAGCTGTCCATAATGAACCCACAGCTTTCCTCATCAAAATGTCTGGAGAGACCACTGTGGAGCCAATCTGTCTTACCTGCAAAGAACAAACTCATCGCAGCAATCAAATGAAGACACTATTACCAGGAGGAAGCAGTCTGGATCCATCAGTTTGCTCATTGACCAAAAGTGATCTCTTCACTGGATGGCTCTTCATAGTGTCTATGGTTAAAGACAGTTTTCCTTGGTCCGAGCCATGGCACTTCAGCATCCTTGTACAGAAGGAGACCAGTCTCCATTCAGCTCCCCAGTCATCGTTTCTCTAGTGTTTGCCCTAGCTGCTTCCATTCCTGCTTCTCTGTTAAACCACAGTGGTCTCCGGGCAAAGGAAACAACTAGCATTTAGGCAAGGAGCCAGGGATTGTGAATCTCCTTTAACAGCTGGTAATAGTTATCAGTGAACTGAGAGATTGAAAGTGGATGTGGGACCAGCTATGCCTTAAAATAGAGACAAAATCCATTTGTCTCTAAGGCTGTGGAGTTACTAATTTGCTTCAGTGCAGATTTCAGGGGCACAACAGCCTCACATTATAATACCCATCCTACTAGGATAATCCAGGTACTTGAGATAATCAAACCAGACTTAAAGGTTGGGAATGTGGAAGCTCTCCTTGAGAAACCCAGTGAGTCTGTTATTTCAAGGAGTACATGAACTAAGCTGATGTAGCCATGTACACTGAAGTCCCTGAGGACAGTAATCTGTAAGGTCTCCAATTGCAGCACAGAGAACTTGGCTGTAAAATTCTGTGTAGCACCCTGTGGTGTTTTCTCCAGCAGAATCATAAATTTTGGTCCTACCATAAAAGAATGGGAGATAGCCAGAAGCTCAAATAAACTTCATTCTCTGGTGTCCATCATGTGCATCACAAACTGAATGAAAATATCTCATCTCTTCCTCTTAATTATGCATGACACTGGTGAATCAGTGAGTACCTGGCTGGCACCAACCATGGCAAAACTGAGCCTGCATCATGATCCAGTCAGGTCTCTATGATGCATAACAGAATTATTAAGAGTGTCTTTTTCACTCAACTGACCTGGCATTACCCAACCAAAAATGTGTGCAGGAGGGATCTGAAGAATCCATTATATCCTTTTAGTTTGTTATATGAAGTTTGTTGATTTGTTGGAGTATCTAAGAAGACACTTCATAGCAGGAGCACTAATATACTTCAAACAGGTTAAAGGACTTGGACTTTTATAGCTCTTTGCCGACTGGCTATCAGTAGAAGACCTTTTATTTTCTAAAAGTCAACAGTGTTACTTTGCCATAGAAGACCTCCAAACTGGGCGAGACAAATGTCTTACATACACACACACACACAAAACCAACCACCACCATGAATCAAGACTGAGCATGAGAAATTTCAAGTCAGATTGACAAAGACATGTGGGTCAAAAAATAGATGCTTATGATGGAAGACTGGTGAACTGTTTGGGTAATTCTATTTACCATGAGCTCCACATAAGCAGTTGCTGGAATAGCCTGAACTGCAAATAAAGGTATTCTAGAAAAACAGAGTGGAGACTATCCATGTCTGTAAGATTAGAAATCCCTGCATTTCAGGTAGACAAAGGAGAGCAGAGCAGTGGAGCTGGACAGGGTTATGAATTTCAGAGACAGGTGTGGTCTAGGCTGCTGAGCATGGGCTTGAGAGCCAGAAGTTCCTGGAAGCTAATCCTGGCTCTGCCAGTGACTTGCTGTGTAGCCTTGAGCAAGTAAGGAATGCACCTCAGTTTCCCCAGTTGTAAAGTAGGGCTACCAATATTAACTCACTTGCCTCATGGCTCTGCTGTGAAGATTTATTAGTTTACATTTGTGAAGTGCTAAGGGGTTCAGGATGTAGGCCCATACATGGGCAGAACTCCCACTGCCTTCAACAGGAGCTTGTCCTCATTAAGAAATGAAAAAAAAAAATAAGGACTTCAAGACTTGACCCAGGATTTGTCACAATGAAACTACTGTACAGACAGGACACTGAACTGCTAGCTTCTCCAAGCAGTCAAAGCTAACGGGGAGTTCACGCCTCTCCTTTATCCGCCTCAGAGTTCACTGTGAAATTAGATGGATCCAAATGCCTGGGGTGATATCCTGGCCCCACTGAAGTCAATGGCAAAACTCCATGATTTACTTGGGGCCCAGATTTCACTGCTTGTCTGAAATTCTAATTGAGACAAAAAGAATGGCTTGTTTTTTCTCTCTCTGACTGATGTAATTGGAGAAATCCTGAGTCTAGATGCAAAGACTAAGTGCTAAGTAGAACTGGGGCTGGCTCTTGCCTAAGACCACCTGTCCCAGATGAATTACTGAATTGATTTTCTAGGGAGCTCAGATACCCCCTCAGGATCAGTCCCTTTACAGTCTGCTTGAGCCAGCTCAGTAAAGTGTTTGACCTTTTCCAGCCTTTCAAATCTCATTATGCTGTAAAAAGAGAAAGAAAAGCAGAGGAAAGTGCCTATTTCTCATTTGGATAAAGTATTCCTATTACATGCAAAGAAAATGCAGGCTTAAAGTTGCTCAGCCCACAATTTACAATTTTCACAATTCAGGGAAGGGTGCTACAAATTATTTCGTTCCTAAAGGCAAGAACACCTCTCCAGATGCTGCCTGTCAAATCAGAAATGGCCAGAGTGGGCCTGTGAGCTAACGGTTTGCTAGTCTAGAAATCAAGCTTCAATTTTTGGCTTATGTCAAAAGTCGAAATGAATTCTGAAGGTTTCATCTTAGTCCCTTCACAAAACCTGCTGTGTAGTTCAGCACAAGTTGCGGTAGCTTTTCAACCTGGACCCAAGACTGGAATATTAAAAGGAGCTGTAAATCACAGCGGAGGTGAACTGAGAAAGCTGGAGGGAGGGGAAAGGATTAAAATAGCAGAAGGTGCTGAAGGTCAGAATTAAGGTGCATTAGTAGACTAGGGTGTATGCATAAAGCTTACACTATACTTGGTTTTAACCTGCAACAACTGTCTCTCACGTTTTATGAGCACTAGAATTCACTAAGTCCAAAGAGATCAAACAAGTGAAGCAAAAAGCATCTCTGCTTGTTTGTTTGGTTTCAAGACAGGATATAAAACAAAGGTCTTCCTGGGGCTACACACTATTTGCTGGCTGATAGAGACAATCGCTTTACTACTGGTGCAGTTTTGAAATACCATCAGAATAATTACCTCCATAAAAGGATCTGAAATAGATCTCCAGCCTTTAGCTTGATGGGATGAGGAGGTGTGTTTGTTCTGGGGGAGGGCTGGAGACTAATTCAGTATAAAGAGTCCTAACCAAAGTACATACATGTGTTGGAGCATGGGGAATCTGAACCCAAACTTCCCTAAAATTAAGGCCTGTTAGTTCTTTCGGTTCAGTAAATCAATTGTAGAGATAAAAGTCAATCATAAAGTTCAAACTGGGTTCCACGTTTGAAGCCATTTGCACCTGGGATTTTGGTCTGGGCCTATCTCTAGTGTTAACCCTGTATTTAGATATTTGAGCGTGAGTTTGTTATATTTTAAAGCATTTACCCATTTGAAGACTGGACTTGTATCAATAAAATTGATCATTATTGTAATTAATTTCCTTGAAAGACAACTGAAACCAAACGTAACATCAAACTCACATCTGTTTACCAGAAACCCTGGAGTCAAACCTAAAACAATACCACAAATAAATACCTGCCTAGAGCTCCAGGCAGCTTTGATTATAGAAAGAGGATGGGATGGAATGTAATGGGCGGCAGGAGCCGGGGGAGAGAGCATGATCTCTGGATACAACAAGCCTCTCACTTCCGCTGGGTTTGTATTCCAGAGCACCTTCTCGAGACAGAAGGGTTATTTTCCATTGTGTTGCTTGTTGATTAAGTGGAACAAGTGCCTTCACTCCTGTTGATTAATTAGAATTACCTGCTACGTAGATGTATCCTTTTCCAGTCCCTTGATTCTTAGCAAATAAAAAAATCTATTTTGGCTTCCCTGGGCTGACCCTTTAATTGAACTAACATAGGTTTTGTTGCTGTTCTTTGGTTTTAAATAAAGTAATTTCATACTTGTAGATTTTAATTTCCCACATGGCAACACCGTTCTGAATACCTCCAAATCCTGGGCACCTCAGCAAGCAAAAGTGCAGCTCTGCCTCCCCACACCCCACCAGAAAAATTTGTCAGGAATCCCACGTGTTTAGCCCTTTGCCATGACATTCTGTTGGCTTCAAACTACAGATTGTCTTGATTTAGCTATGCTAATCCTGTCATTAATTCCATTATTAAAGTTACAGAGACAGGAGATTACAAATCAGTTACTTACCACTAAGCCCAACAGATTTCCAAAGAGTCTAATTATATATACTGGACATTTATAGCAGATTGGCAAAATTCTACTCGTCCACTCACTGAGGGATTTAAAAAAATATATATTATATTCTTCACCCCCTCCCTCTTTATCTTCATCATCAAGAATTTGGGCTGGTATTTTTTATGACAGTCTCATAACAGGTTTATTGAGCTTGTATCCTCTACCAGGTTGGTTGGGCCGGTAGTAGGTAAATGACTTGTACTCATGTCCACTGGCATGTCCACAGGGACACACATTTATAGGCCATATGCAGCTACAATGATTTTGCCAGCTGAGAATCTGGGCCAATATATTTATGAAGAAAGCAACAGCCCTATGTGAATGCAATTTTAAGGCTATGGTCTCCTCTGAATTGGGCCTGGAAGATAAAAAAAAACCTGGATTCTGTTCCTAGTTCTGCCACTGATTTGCATATAGCCAAGGGCAAGTCCCTATACGTAAAAGAATTATAATGATACTAAATAACCTTTGTGAAGTGCTTTGAGATCAATGGATGCATGGTTAGCACTGCACTGTCAGATAGACAGACATGTGTGTAGTATAGTTAACTTCCAAAAGCCAAGAAATGCGAGTTAGATTTGCACAAACAGCCTTAACTCTGCCCCATCTGTGTATGCTTTACCATACAGTCTTTAATGACATGACTACAGGATTTCTGAAATGCAATATATCATAGTTTTTTCTACAACTGTAGATAGATGAGCTGTATTTTATAAATGTTGTCTTTTTCATGTCTGTATAGCTGCACTAATTTTATTGCTATTATGTTCCTGTCCATCATTATTGACAGACATTTTACTGTTAAGTAACTTTCTCTCCAAGGTATGTATGGTAATAATTTTGTCTGTGCCATGTACTATATTAAACAAAATATTTTGTTTTTCCTCTGGAGACAGATACATTTCTGAAGAGTAATTTATTATTGTAGGATTTCACAAGCTGTTTTTCAAAGTAATATAGAGACAAGTGTATTAATATTGTTTATGATATGTTGGTTTGACTAGGTCTCTTGTGTACAAGTATAGCTAATTTGTATCTTGGAGGTGACTTGTTCTCAAACTGTTTTAACAAACTTCAGTTATTAGTTTCTCTTGGCATTTGATGTACTTTTAAAAAATATTGTTAAACTGTTTCCTTAATTTTACAGAACATCCTGGGTACAAAATTTCTGCATGGACATGACTGGTTTCAAAATGCTCAATCCCTATGTTTAGTTCTACAGTATAAAGGCGTAAGCAGACTGTGAAGGGGCAATGCCCCAGCCTACTCTCAGCACCGCACATGTACGCACACTTTCATGTGGTTAGTCTCCAAGCCTTTCTGTGTTTCTTTTATTGTAAATTTAAATAACTACATTGAAACCTCAGCCTAAACTTCCCCTTGCCCCAGGCCTGATTCCCTCTTCCCATCTCAGAGACAGACCTACAACTCTTTTATACCCTGGATTGCAGCTAAATGAGTCTGTGACAGATTTGAAATGGCCTGTAATAATTTATGAATACTGTATAAGGGTCTGATGATTGTAATGGTGTGTTCTGTATGCATGTATTGATCTAACTCAAAGGGGGCTGTTGCCAGAAAGAGGAAGGTGGCTTCAAATAAACACCCAGCTGTAAATACTTAAGGATTGTTAAATGACAATGCAAGGACTATTAGCTTTGAATCCTGCTGGTCCCAACTCTTGGGCCTGAGCCTGCTGGACAGGTTTCCCTTGGACTAATCAAGGCCCTACAATCACAGAAGATCAAAAGAAACTGTAACAGGATTTAAAGGCACACTCCATTAAGGAAAGGGAAGAGAGAGGTTTTTAGTAAAGGAAAATAGACAGACTCCAGAACATGCTGCAGAGTGGCTGAATAAGATGGGCCCTCCTAGGCCACCCTTATGGGACGGTAGCATTTTAGGTAAGATAGATGTGTGTAGATTGCTTATAGTTTTAAAATCTTTTTTCTCTGAAATGCTTTGTTCCTATGGTTTAATAATCAATATGTTTGGGTTAAGGTGGCCGAAAACCACTGGTCACAGACTCCCAAAGGGAAGAAACACAGTGGTTTGAACTTACAGGGTAATCATGGGGGCTACATAGGGTGCTATAGTCCAAGCCTAGTCTAAGAGTCAAAGAATCATGGGATTCCACCCTAAGAGAGGTGAAGGCACCAGATCTGAGACCTAAGGGGGTGCACTCAGAGACCAGAAAGGGGACAGAGGTGCAGCTAACTCTGTAAGAGTGACAGTCGCACCTGTTCTGCCTGTCAGCATGAGTCAGCAGAATAGCACTGCCCCTTTCCTCGAGGAGTTCTAAAGTCCGTGTCACTCTAACAATAACAAGTGTATCCTAAGAATTTAATTGTATTAAATGCTGATTACACAGTTGCCATGCACCATATATATGAAGTTCAGTGGACAGTAACATGGAGCCTAGTGTGCTCCAGTTGAAGTCAAAGGCCAAAATTTCTGTGGACTTCAGTGGGAGTAGGACTCAGCCTATATGGATTATATAAGAGTTCATGTTGTAATTTATTTGTACACATCTATATGCACTAACACTTAAATGACGTTCACTATGTACTATTACTTTACCTCATCTATAGCAGGGGCCCTTTTAGAATCATGCCCCACCTTAGCTTTTTTTTTTTTTTTTTAAAACTTGGAGCCCACCTCTCTTTAAAATAGCGAGAAGGATACTGCCAGCTAGCATTGCTAACGTATTCGTTCAGAAGATGCTAGGAAAGCTACTCAAAATGCAAGTCATAGGCTACTATACAAACATTCATTAGCTATGTTAGTGCTGCCAGTGTCATTCAGTGAGAGATCTGAGTGAGTGGCATCGTGACCTGGCACACAGGGTCACATTGACACTCGGATTTGGCCAGTGTCCTCCACACCCAGCATGATGGAGGGATGGCTGGGCCAAATTTGAGTGAGTGTCATTGCAGCCTGGCCTCCCACTTTTACTATAATTATGGAATTATTAGAAGGCTTGCCACGCCACCCTAGAAAGTTTGATGTTTCCTCCCACCCCATAGTCAAGAACCTCTGATCTATGACGTATTATTGACAGAGACGTTTCCTGTAAGTGATTTTCATAAGCTCTGTTTGCTTGGAATGCAGAGAGTCCTGTGCAGCACTACAAAATACTACACATGTGGATTGACGGATATAGGGGGCAAAAGCTATTATTATATTGTGTTATCTAAGAACGAATATGTTATCATGTATTTAAAGGGTTCATTATAATGCATATGTACAAGAAGGCAGAGTTAAGGCTGAATGTTCACTCAATTTGGGGATTTCATCTAAGCTAAACTGTAAAATATCAGAGTTGGGCACATGCGACCATAATTTTTCTATTAATAGTCATTCAGATGGATTTACACACTAAGCATAACAAGGAAAAAAAAAGATTCCCCTATTTTATTTTCCACCATTTTGTTAGTTGCTTTCCCTGCGGCTTCTGTGGTGTGTAAGTTATGCTCATTTTATATATTCAGTGAACGCAAGTTGCATTTTGCTACTTATGACTATTTCCTGACCAATTTGAAACAACATATAAATGACACCATTCTTTACATCAACAGTACATTTGGTCCCATTTCTCTCTGAAAAGGTTCGTGTAGACAAGTCACACTAGTCCACTAGAGACACCTTTGACCTTGTGATAAATCTGGACCGTGGCAGCACTTTACTCAGACCCAACCCCTTGGGGAGCTGGGTTAGGTTTCCTGATGTTGCAGTCACCTTACGGTGCCACGCCTAAGGGGAACAATTTTCTGCAGGTCCTGAGGCGTCTGTGATGTTTGCAACCAGCATCCCTACCCAGTCTGTATGTTTGTTTATTTATATCTTTAGAGCACAGGAACCTATTTCCAGCTCTTTCCTAGCTCCTCAATATTTATTTTGATTCCTTATATTAATAAATAAATAAAATCTCCAGCTTTATTAGGGGTGTAAAACAGCTCAATTCACTGCTGGGTTACAGAGTTGATACACTATATATTTCTCATTTATTAGCTTCATTCCTTTGCCAGTTCTCCAGTGGTAACATTATATTTCCCATGGGGATCACATGAGATTTTTGTCCTGCTTGTGTTTGCGCTCGCGCGTGGTTATTTATTTAGTAGGTATTTCGCCCTTTATCAGGTATTTATTTCAAGCTTTTCCTCATACCCATTTGATCTGAATAAACTGGCTATGTGCCATCTGTTTATAACCAGGCTCTGTCCTTAATGGTGTATTTACACCAAGTTTTCACTCAATACCAAAGAGATCCATAACCAAAGTGATTTAAAAGATGATTTCACTGTTCCTTTCCCCAGATCTGCTTTGCCTTTCACAACAAGTAGGAAATTGAAACTGTCGGGGAAGGATTTGCCTGCAACTCTGCTGTAAAAGCACTTTCCTCTTCTTCAAAGAAATCCCTCTAAGAAACAAAAATTAAACCAGATTCTCAATATTGGTAGTTCTCTTAAGAGTAGGCCTTCGGCGATCACTTACTGCTATCAAGAATAGCACTAGTTAAGGCACTGATACATAAAAACAGCCCCTGCATATTTACACCTATACCTCTTGTGGGATGTTGAGAAATGGAAGGATCACTTGCAGGTTCGGATGGTCCGCACTCTTAAACACGATGCTGGTGTATCAGCAGATGATGCATGTCCTGGTTGTGATATCAACACCTCCAGGTGTGCAGTGTCCCATTGCCATTCTAGGCATGTTGGATGAGGGATCATGTCTAGGTTCTGAAGGACCTCGAGAGATCCCAAATGCCACCACTCAAGAAAGCAATGTCCCTTGTCCCCTTCCACCACTAGAACTAAAACAGTATTTCTGGTCTACACTACCAAAGTTACAAACAAACAGTGCAGAAAACATGCTTATAAGTGTTCCTAGAGTTGACATACCCTTACAGAGTTTTGTAAATCAGTTTATAACACAGTGTATACTGGCCAGATAAACCATCATAGTAAGAAACATGTTCTGACTACAACGGTACGAACTGAAGTTTAACAGGGCCTTATTAAGCTTCAAGAACCACAGACTGGTAAACGTTTACAACAGAGTCTTTGCTCAAATCCTGCTAAATGATCAGGCACAATTTCTTCCCTTCCTTTCCTTTCAGAGAGGTGCATGGATCTAAACAGCAGAGGTCTCTATTGTAACAAGACTCATCTTTATGTCTATCTCATTTAGCAACATCCTAGCTTTTATCAGCTCAAAAAATTAGTTTCCAATAATGATGAGAAACTAAAAAAATAAACAAAAACCCCCTATCCTGCACTCATATAGCTTAGCTGTTCCCAGTGCAGCCTTCCACCCTTATTAATCTACAAGAAGAAATACAGAGAACGTATATGACAGTTTAATGGTGTCTGAAGCAAATATGTGTTTGTGTTCATTGTTATATCACGAGAACTTTCCGGTCAGCCACGATTAATGGCACAGTTGGTTTAACACAGAAGCTCATCAAGAAACCCAACCTTGCTGCCCTGTTAGCCTGAGATCCAACAACTCAGCCAGCTTCTCCAAAGAGAGCAGAACTGCTCACACAATACAGTTGCAGAACACAGACATTGCCTTAATGGTACTTCTCTCCAATACACAAGATTCTCCCCAGCACTCGTGAAAGCAGATGGATTGTCAGCACTGGAGACTAGAGTTCCCTATATATATCCCCAGAATAGCTATAGAAATACTGCCCCCACCAATATGCCTTTGCTGTAACTCGGAGGGGCCTCCTCCGAAGGCAAGAGAACAGCTTCAGTAGCATATTCAGTCCTTGTGAGACAGCCAAATAGAACTAGACATGGCAGTGTTTTGTGATGTGCACACCTCACCCTGGGGAAGCAAACTGAGACAAACCAAGCACGTCACACAAGACACTGAATAGATGTAAACTGGTAACATCTTCCAGTTGCTAGCGATCTGGAGTAAATTTTTCAAAAGCACCTAAGTCTTAAAAAAAAAAAGCACCTAATTTTTCAAAAGGAGTCTAAGTTCCATTTTGAAAAGCGGCTTGGGCATTTAGGCGCCTAAGTCTCATCAACTTTCCTGGGGTGACAGTACTGGGGGGAGGAGGGACTGGCACCCTCGCAATGGAAACATTGCAGGAGCCAATCAATGTTTCCACCCCAGATCTATGTTTCTTAAGTCCCACTGATTTTCTCAGGAGAAGCAGAGGCAAGGGTGGGAACCAGAGGGGCTGGAGAGGCCACTGTAGTGCCTGGTGGCAGGTAAGAGCCAGGGCAATCACTCGCCCTCCTACCCCTCCATTCAAGGTGTGCTCCCGCCACCTCTGGACTTTCCCATTGACTTGCCATGTGACTTAGTCACTTTTGAAAATAAGACTTGGATGCTTTTGAAAAATGTAACTCCTGGTCAAGATTTGAACTTGTGACTCCTGGGGAGGGGGAAGGGAAGGATAGTATGACTCATTATCAACCCCCTGAGCTATGTAGAAGGTCCTTACCTATGCCTACCTATCACATTATTAAGTATATGATATGAAACATACATTTTCTCAGGGCATATCTCTGGGTCCCTTTGTAAAAGAAAAGAAAAGAAAACAAATTACCCCCTTGCAACCAGGATCACAGGAAAATATTTCCATCACTTCGGTCTCTGTTTTAGCCAAAAACATTGCAGTTGAACATTATTGCTCAGAGTGGCCAGGGGCTCTTGCTAATTATAAAGCTGCCCTTCAGCAACTCAAAGCTCTCCCCAGCCCACCCCCCAGGAGAGGATTATCAGCTGTTCATGGAAAGATAATGCACCCCATACTTCCCTGGTCCTTACTTAATTCTTCACCAACGTTTGTATTTCAAACCTTATATGCAGCATGGCTAGATAACGGAGCCAACCCTGAGGGACAGAGCATACACAATGCTCACTGACATGCTGTTTTTTATTTCCCTTTCCCAGAAATCTTGTGAGGCAGCAGCTTTACACACCAGAGATAGATTTACATAAAAGGACATTTCTGTCAGAAAATGTTTCTCTAAACCCCCTTTTTTGCTTCAAATTGTAGCGCTGATCAAAACAATTAAGGTTTCCTTCATTTTAACAGAGAATTCTAAGAAAGATTACATCAGGGTGGAAAGGGAGAGAGAGAGAGAGACCAAGAGGTTACTTGGCAATTAGGCGATCTTGATTATTTCCCTCTGGTCTTGCTGACTCTTTCAGCTGGCTATGGGGTGGAAATGATTTTCTATTCTATCTGAAACTCACTGCACAGCTAATTTGATTCCCATCTATCTGTTTTTATTTGATCCCCATCACCATTTTATTTGACAGGTTTCAGAGTAGCAGCTGTGTTAGTCTGTATTCGCAAAAAGAAAAGGAGTACTTGTGGCACCAGAGAGACTAACTAATTTATTTGAGCATAAGCTTTCGTGAGCTACAGCTTATGCTCAAATAAATTTGTTAGTCTCTAAGGTGCCACAAGTACTCCTTTTCATTTTATTTGAGTGCCTCTTACAAGTGCAAACAACAACAATGATATCTCTCTTTTTTAATGCTGGGAAGAGGCAGGCATGTTTGTGGACAGATATGAAAGGCCTGGCTGAAGAGGAATATGTTACCTTTAACACTAATTTGGCAAGGTCAGTGGTCATTTTTTCAGGTGACTGCAAGTTCTAGTCTTGATCCAGCTTCTGTGAAAATTCTGTCTCTTGCAGTCATGTGCCTTACCAGAGGTTCTAATCTCACAGAGACAGGCAGTTTCTCAGACAGTGTCATGAGATTGGGTTGTGGGCAGTCAGGCTCAGTGGGTGGAGCAGGAGTCAGGGTCCAAATGCCAGAGCCAAGGATTGAGGCAGAGGTACAGCCAGGACTTGGAATGGAGCATCAAAACCGGATTACCTGGACTCAGGGAAGGCAGAAGTATGGCTGGTTCCAAGGCTGGTACAGAACTGAAACAAGGTCGGGTGCAAAGTAGGGTCTAAGCTAGATCAAGGCTGAGAGCAAACTAAGATCTAGACTGAAGCAGGGGTTGGAGTAAGGCAAGTGGCCTGCTGCTGCTGCTGGGCTTAAGACCAGCCTACTAGCTTCCTCAGCCAGTCAGGCAGGGTGGTCCATCAGGCAGCCTACCTGACTCAGGCCACCAGAGACCGAGCGGGTACAGCTGTGGGGCCATACTCCTGACAGGTAACTAGGATCAATTCTCTACAAGGCTTTGAAAATCAGGTCACAGACCTCCAACTGGACTCTGTGCCCAGTGGGGAGCTAGTGATGAGAGTGGCAAATGAGGGTAATGGGTTCCTGGACTCCTCCATTGCTGACCAGGTGAGCTGGTGAGTTCTGGAGCAGGTGATATTATTCAGGGTGTTGCGGTTTCATTCCTAGATATGGAAAATTGCAATTGTCAGGTTCTGGATGTTACAAAAACATGCACTAGAGTGACCAGCTTTCTCTGCAGGTGATTCAGCCTCCTTGCTTCAGGCTGCATCAATAGAATCTACATAGACTCAAATGTTCATACGGTTACCAGAAGCATTTGCTCTTGCTTGTATGGAACCTGGAATGAAGCTCTTAGGTCCTATGGAGAAACCTATCACTGTGTTTAGGTTATAGATAAATTAAAAAGAAGCACAGAACAAAATAGTAAATTGTTCAGTTTGCTGAGACAAAATGGTGCTAAGACTAATTGCTTGTGTTCACCTGGAAGCAGTGTGGCTAGTAATCAGAACAGAGGGCTGGGAGTCAGGACTCCTGGGTTCTATTTCCATCTCTGTGACTGATTTACTGTGGGTGAGTCACTTCCTCTCTCTATGTCTTAGTTTCCCCATCTGTAAAATGGGCATAATTAGAGAGACCCACATCATATGAAGGGTTGTGAGGTTAAATTAAATAATTGGGAAGCATCTTGCTATCCTCAGATAGATGGCATCAGCAAAGTCGAATGGATATTAATGCTGTTGCTTTCTAATTTAACTAACTGTAACGACTCATTCTGGATTTTCACAGACCTTGGATTTTTGCCCGACAGCTTTGTACACTGTAGATGGGACCTTCTGAATAGAGTTTGACAGTATTTTCAGCCAAAACTTTATTTTTGGAAAAACATGCAGATTCAATGACATCAAAACATTTCATGATTTTGTATATGTTTTGTGAGTTGTGTCAGTTGAAAACAAAACCACAAATCTTAAAAAAAAAAAAATCAATAAAAACAATGTTTTGATTTTTTTCTGTTTGAAACAATGCTTCATTTCAAAATTTCTTTGAATTCTATTTTTAAAATACAATTTAAAAATGTGTTGAAATCAAAAAGTTTCATTTTAAAATGCCAAAACAAAAGATTTTGTTTGATCCAAATATGTTTTTAGCTTTACAATAAGCCAAAAATTTGAATAATAGTTTTTGTTTTGGCCACAAACTTATTTCTAAATATTTTTTTTCAAATTTCCAGCTTTCCAAAAAATCTGTTATTTGCACAGCTCTACCTGTGAAGCATATTTATGATGCTACCCTAAAATGCAGGGTGCCTTCAGGAGGTGGGCTGCCTGGACATTCTAGTTAAGACACTGCTGGGGAGCGTGCTCTATCGTAACTTCTTCGGTCCAGCGAAGACTCTTTTCAGGACCAATGTAGGCAGGTAGCAGCAGCAACAGCAAAAGGGTTAATAGTATTGTCCATACTTATCACCATTTCTGCTTCAGCTGGCTCCCAAGGACTTCAGCAAGTTGATTGTGGAGATCAACCTCTTTTGCAACCTCTGACAACTTGTTTCTGGAGCTCTCCCTCCCTCTCTCAGCCTTAACTCCTTTTCTGCTTTGCTGGGGCTGCTGCCTTCGTTAGAGAGAATTTTAGCTTTGATTAATTATTGAGCCTGTATTGCTGAGGGTTTTCTGTTCTCCAGTTCTCATTACTGATGCCTTACAGCTTGTGTGCTTCACTGGTCCTGTTGCAAGATTTGATGGATGGACCCGTGAAGTTTTCCTGCCTGCACAACCAGTCTTGCCTTTTGCTTGATTTTGTTTGGTGGACAGAGTTTTCCTGTTAGCTACTGCGAGCATTAAAACATACGTGCCTGACAAAGTATTACTATTACTGTGGTGTAAGCAGCTTGAAAGTCTTACTCCTTTGCTTTCTGTTTACTTCCCCTTTACGTGTGTTTAAGAACTCTGCCTGTTGGTGTTTTGTTCTCAGGAGGTGTTGCAGCCTATTGCAAAAGATTCCCCTATACTCTGCTCTCTCTTGGGAGACTTTATTTGTATTCTTCCCAGTTGTTTGCTTTAATCTAAAATTAAAAGTTATACATACTAAAGATATGGTGTTTTACTCTGTGCGTATGGAAACAATCATTACTAGGGCTAGTTGAAAAATGTTGATCGAAACATTGTACCATTGGAAAAATAGGGTTTCATTGACAGCAAAATGTTGTGTGTGATGGTTCAGCCACCGGGTTAGGCCAGAGTGTATCATGGGAGATGTAGTTTAGACAATGAGCAACACCCAAAAAGGAGAATGGGGGCACAAGACCCCAGACCTACAACTCCCATGAGGCACTGCATTGCTCAGGTAGACACAAGAACTGGTTTTGACATTTCTGAACTGAATTTTTTCAAAACTCTTAATGCAATGAAAAGTTTCACTACTTTTCATCCTGCTTCAGGAGGTAAATAATATCAACACATTGGAATTTACCTCCTTGCATAAATTCAGCTTTTCAATGAACTATAATAATGATTGTTAAATTAATCCCTATTGCAACTCCAGTCCTTTCAAAGGAGTTAAACCAGAGATGACCCTGGCCCATGTTCCTCATAATCTGACCCAGCTGGGTGCTGACCCACCTGTCCAGTCACGATAAAAGTACATTACCTCTTACGTAGTTGTGTGTGTGTGTGTAAGGGCAGGTCTACACTACCATTTGTGTCGCTATGATTCACGTTGCTCAGGGATGTGAAAAAGCCACCCCCGAGTGACACAAGTCACATTGACATAAGCAGCTGTCCACACTGGCGCTATGTCAGTGAGATACGCTCTCCTGCCAACATAGCTTCCACCACTCACAGAGGTGGAGTAATTATGCCAATGGGAGAGTGCTCTCCCATCGGCATAGGGTGTCTTCCCCAGACATGCTATAGTGGTGCAGCTCACAGCACATCTAGTGTAGACTAGCCCCAAGTCACACAAGGTACATTTAGCCTAGATCTCACCTGGTGTTGTTACTATAAACCTGTGTAGCCCAACCAACATCTATAGTTCTCCCTTTTGTCCTGTAAACGTTAACAGATTCAGAAGAGACATCCAAGCTTGGAGAGCAAGGCTGTGATGCTGCCCCTGCACACTCTCTACGTCCCATGTGGTTGAATATCCTTTAACCATGGCCTCAGTTGGTCTTTTGTGCCCTGATGTCTCTGTGTCCAGGCACTGTGAAAAACAAGGTGACCTTGGAGCAGTTAGCTATCTGTGTTCTATGGCACAAATATAAAGGGAAGGGTAAACCCCTTTAAAATCCCTCCTGGCCAGAGGAAAAATCCTCTTACCTGTAAAGGGTTAAGAAGCTAAAGGTAACCTCGCTGGCACCTGACCAAAATGACCAATGAGGAGACAAGATACTTTCAAAAGCTGGGAGGAGGGAGAGAAACAAAGGGTCTGTGTGTCTGTCTATATGCTGTTTTTGCTGGGGATAAACCAGGAATGGAGTCTTAGAACTTTAGTAAGTAATCTAGCTAGGTATGTGTTAGATTATGATTTCTTTAAATGGCTGAGAAAAGAATTGTGCTGAATAGAATGACTATTTCTGTCTGTGTGTCTTTTTTGTAACTTAAGGTTTTGCCTAGAGGGATTCTCTATGTTTTGAATCTAATTACCCTGTAAGGTATCTACCATCCTGATTTTACAGGGGTGATTCCTTTACTTCTATTTACTTCTATTTCTATTAAAAGTCTTCTTGTAAGAAAACTGAATGCTTTTTCATTGTTCTCAGATCCAAGGGTTTGGGTCTGTGGTCACCTATGCAAATTGGTGAGGATTTTTACCAAACCTTTCCCAGGAAGTGGGGTGCAACGGTTGGGAGGATTTTGGGGGGTAAGACGTGTCCAAACTACGTTTCCCAGTAAACCCAGTTAGAGTTTGGTGGTGGCAGTGGATATTCCAAGGACAACGGATAAAATTAATTTGTACCTTGGGGAAGGTTTAACCTAAGCTGGTAAAAGTAAGCTTAGGAGGTTTTCATGCAGGTCCCCACATCTGTACCCTAGAGTTCAGAGTGGGGGAGGAACCTTGACAAGGGGTCTGAGAAAAAATGTCTGTGGTTAGCTTGAAAAAACGCAAGGGTCTCTGATCCTGCAGTCAAGTAGCTTGGCGATGAGTGTAGTATAATGACTAGACATATAGTCTACATGGACAGCTTTGCTTCTGCTTCCCTTCAGGGACTTCCCATACACAAATAGGCTCAGTACAGGTAGAAGCATATGGACTCTGGCAATCCCACTGTAGGCACACATGCACGTCCACACACCTGTGTGCATACATGCACACCAGCAGCCTCTCCCTCGTTCCAGCCCCTCATTCCAAGGCTCCCTAGCTTATCAGCACCTCACAGAAACCTGCTGTTAAGCCATTCTGAATCCTGCAAACTTTCTGTGTGAAATTGCTTGTCATGGAACTGAAGGGAAAAAGTGGGCGGGTTGGGGTTCTTTCAGGCAGAAAAGAAACTGGCACTGTTGTGAAGTCACACAGGACAAGCAGCAGGCCTCAGGCCCATTGCACCCAGCTCTTCAGTGACACACTCACCCAGCTTCCCTCTGACTTCTATGAGATGGCAGTGGGCATAAGTACAACAAAGCAGGGTCATGTACAGGCAGACACAATGGTCCGCAACAGGGAGAGAACCCAGGTACTTCAGCACAAAAAACATAGGGTTCTACCACGGCAGCTAAAGGTGCAGTTTGAATCCTGCTGATGGCCACAGTGTCTGGATGTATGTAGCCATGGGGCATTAACTAAATCAGTGCAGAACTTGGCCCACCGTGTCTCATGTGAGCCGAAGTTTTTTGCAATTGGGTGTCCCCTTATTTCCCCCAGTTGGACCTGGACAGCTTAAGAATGAGGCATGTAGGTATGATTGCCCAAGAATGTGCATCCATCCAGAGATACTGTGTATGGTATGCACTGGTGGTATGCAGTGGGATTCAGGGCAGGGCACATAAACCCTGTCAGAAATCTGCAGGGGATGACGTGACCCCGCCCCTGTGCCTCCCACAACACGTTGCTTCTGCATCTGTCACGTCCCCGATCAGACAGTTGCATAGCTTTGCACATGAATAGTTCCCACCTAGCTCAGAAAGGAGAAGAGCCCTGAGGATTTTCTATCAGCATGCTGAATGTGAGCCCCCCATGCTCTACCCATTACTGTGCCGGAGCCCAAAGCTTCTGCCCCCCAGTCACATGCTAAAAGAGTTCAGCATCTCTCTTTATTTTATAGTTATCCAGGTTTCTACTCAATATTGGCAAGATATCCCGCTGGGACCGTAGCTTCCCACACTGAACAGCATTTGACAGCACATTCAAGACTGTGCAAGTCACAAATCCCATTTCTCCAGTAACTGGGCCTCACCAGGGCAGAACAGCGGGGGGGAGTGGTTCTGGGTAAATAGGAGGTGAGTATTTCTGCAGAAATTGATGGCCTAAGCCCTCCTTCTACACCCACCTCGCCAGGGAAAACTTCCCACTCGCCACTAACTAGTGTGTGATCAGATTTATGCAAACCTGCAGAAGACCGTTCTTCTTCTGCTGAACATGAGCTGAGAGAGAGGGAGGGAAGGAAAACCTCGTCCATGGAGGGTAATAATACTCTTGAAGTCGACACAACTTTCTCAGCGTCATTGCCCAACAGGAGAAGGGTTTTGGCAGGTGTGTGTCTAAGGCTAGGTCTACGCTGGCAATTGAACGACATACCTTTTGTCTTTCTGAGGTGGTTCCCCGCCCCCCCGCCGGAAAGAAAACTTTTGCTGCAACAAGTGCCAGTGTGAACAGTGCATTGTCCATGGGAGTGCTCTCCCGCCAACACCACAAACACCGCTCGTTGGGGATGGAAGTTCGTTGTCTCTCTGCCAACAAAAACCAATAGCTACCCTGCGCGCCTTTTAGCAGCACAGCTGCAGTGACACAGACATGTTGCTAAAAGCTGGGTAGTGTGTAAACAGCCTGAGAGGGAGTTGGTTTGGGGATGGTGGTTGGGCCAGTAAAGTAGAAGGGGATCTGATCCTGGATGGCTGCAAGAGAGAAAGCTTTGAAAGCCAAGGAAGTCAGATTGTGGGCACACTGGAGAGTTTGGCAGCTCTGAAGCGATTGGGCCAGCAATGCAGTAGAGATCAGCCCACAAAAACAACTGGGGTCTACATTTTTGTAACCTGTTAATGAGGATGGTGAAATGGATTCTGGTTTTCACTATAATCAGCTGGGACATTCCTTGAAAGCCTGCATATTCCCAGTAAACTGGGATATCTGATCACTGAATACTTGGAAGTTTGGTTCTCTTACGCTTGGATTCAGTCAGGGGAGGGAGAGTCCCACTCAAAAGCCACTTGGACACTAAGATTCTCACATTAAAGTCTTTCTCTGTATATCCCTCTGCATTGTCCTCGGTTTCTTCCAGCACACCAGTTGGATTGTAGAGAGATGTCTGCCTAGTGCCTGGACCCTGATCAGAAACTGCATTGGGGCTTGGCCTTTTCCATCTGGCCAGGTGGCACCTCTGTGGCAGGAGACTGCCCCTCTCGTGACATTTCCATCCATCAGCGTCAAGCCCATGCCAAGTTGGCTCTGGGAGTAAATCACTGCACTCTCCTTACTTCAAAGACAAACCCACACTAACCACTACACAGTCCTCTAGAAATGTAGCTTCCCGGCTTGTGTTTCCCTGGGGGTCTGGTGTTTAACAGCAGCCAAAGTGCTCGTCTGTCTGCATGCCTCAGAACTCCCGCTGCCCACTTTCCCACAGACAAGCATGTCAGGGGAGCACATGGGAGGAAAATATTTTCTCCCCTTTAGGAACTTGGTTTCTTTCACTCCCTTCCCCTTCACTCCCCAGTGAAGTAGCAGGGAAATGTAAGGAGGAAAAGACTTGTTTTTTCTTCTACCCCAAAGCAGAGGAACTATTACAGCTTCTCCCAGGAATCACGAGCATCACATGGAGAGCGCCAGTTTGTTGCAGCCAGTAGGCATATTATTTAGGGAAAGGAGGATTACTGGGAACAGGCTGTGAGGACTACGATTAGTTATTCCTATAGGATGCTACTAGTATTGTAAATGGTCCACACCAAACCTTTATTTTCCAGACAGAAATCTTCTATTATGGAAAAGGAGAAGTCCAGTTTTCTGGAAGAATCACATGAAGAAAATCTCCCTACCCCTTTCCACTTTGAGGATAGAAGTATTTTTCCCCTGCCAAAGTCTCCAGAACTAGACAATTATTACAGATTACCCTGGAGGTGAGAGAGAGTCTACACTATGTAAGACCCTGTTCATTTTCCACCACTCAAAACTGTTAATACTTTGGAATATATACTGTGTGTAAAATCAGTGACGCCCCTGGGATTTAGGGAAGGCTTATCATCATCTCAATTTTATAGATGGGGAAGAACAGACATTGAGAGAGATTAAAATGCCTTGCTCGAGGCCACACAGAGTCAGTAGCAGAGCCAAGATTAGAACTCAAGAGCTACTAGCTGCTAATACCAGGCATGCTCCAGTCACTAGACATGCTGCATCTCTGAGCAGAATTGGCCAAGTCACTGGAGAAGCTTCCTATGTTCCCTGTTAGGATGCAGAGATGCTTTGGTTTCTACCAAAGTGTAGTGGGGGGGAGAGGGGTATCAGCATTCCTTCCTGACTTCCTCTACCAAAAGTACAGCACCCCAGCAAAGATATGCCTACCAGGAGATGGAGGAACCTATAAGGAAATAGCACAGCTGAAGTGTAGTGTGAATCTAATTGCTCACCTTGTTCCCCGTGCTGTACCTGCCTCTCCTTGCCTGTCTCCTGTCTGCCTAACGTGCAGTGTTTGCTCATTCGCTCACTTGCACTCGCTCCTTTCCTCCCGCCTGCCCTCTCAGCAGTGCCAGGGAGACAAGTGAAGGTTATTGTATGGCATGTTTGTTTTTGCATTATTTATGTTGTAGAAGACGGAGTTAGACATCTAGAGGACAGTCTTAGGTCACACGTGAATCTTTCCAAATAGGGCTCACTAGTACTGCCAGCCAAGTAGAAAACAGCTGGGTAGACACATGGAGGGAGGCTGTGTTTGGGAAGAGAGATTATCAGCATGCCCATCATAGGCAACTGGTAGCGACCAGGTTTGCTGGTAACTCCACCCTTCGCTCATCTTCTCTCCCTTTCAGATGTACACATCCCTTCGTCAGAGCGAAGGGGAAAAATAAACCCTAAGAAATCATGTCGCTAAGCTAGCATGCTTCATTGGCACTCAAATATTGTACTTAAATACTGTATATGTCCCACACTAATAGAACTTGCTGGCACTGGAGTACCTGTGAGATCCCCACAGCCAGCACTCCCACACCATTCCCTACAGTACCTCCTGCTGGGTGAGGTTGGATTGGAGTACCAATGAGCTCCCCGCAGCCAATAATCCTGGCACTGTTCCTTATGGAGCCACCTGCTGGGAGAGCCTGGCTCGGGAATTAAGAGTTCTAAACTTACAATTCTTGCAACTGTGCTTTTCAGTGACTCTCACATTATCCAATAATAAACATTTATACAGCACCCCAATGACAGAGGGTTTTCATATCTCATCTCTTCCCTTTCCCTTCAGTAATGCTAAGTCTCCCTCAATTTCTTACTGAAAATGAAATGGGGACAGTACTGCTTATGCAGCTGGAGATAGAGATCACCAGTGTGCAGACTGACTTATCAAGCAGATTCTGAATGCCATAAAATCAATGGGTTTAGAAATTCTATTATCCTGATCTCTGACAGAATATGCCAAACTAAAGAAACTTCTTGCCCTAATTTTTAAAGCATACTTAAATATAACATTACTACGGTGCCAAAACAGGCTTCCCCCATGGTCCTCCAGTGAGCATCAAACCATGAACACAGGGGTTACCTACAGCTAGGGTTCAGGGTGGAGCAGGGCTATTTTGATGCTTTTTTTTTTTTTTTAATTCCTGGCCTTTGTTGCGCTCTTTCGGTAAACATATCACAAATGCACAACTGAGACATCTACTGCAGGGTTCTGGGTGAATGGGCATCATGGCAGGTGATGGAGACATCTGTCCAATGAAGATCAGGTGGATGGTGAAGACAAAGTTAGGTGAGGGGAATCAGGTAGGACATAAGGGCCTGATTCTCTATTTACACTAAAGTGCCTTTATACTGTAATGGCATATAATTTACATCCACTTTAAGGCCCCGTTACACTGCCAGAGACATGTAAAGAGGCTGTAGTAGACATGAGAACCAGGCCCAAAGAAGAATAGCATGATCATACACTCAGGAGAAGGAGAGGTGCCTTAATATTTAGAGCACAGCTCTGTGAAACAGGAGACTAACCTGGATTCTGTTCCTGGCACTGCCAAAGACTCAATGTATGAATCTGGGCAAGTCACCTCTGCTCCGCACCTGAGTATTCCCATCTGTCAAATGGGGCTACTGATATCCACCATTCCAAAACACAGTGAGACATGTGGATGACAAAAGTATCAGCATCAGCATCATCATCTAGAAGCAGATGGGCCACAGTGGACCATGCCAATGAAGCCTTACTATATGTACACTCTCTGAACGAGAATGATTTAATCACGGAATGGCTCCAGAGAAGAGAGTTGTTTTGACCTGATTAGCCTATCACAGTGGCACACCAGGATATAAATTATTCTCAGGCTACAAGCAGCAATGAATTACACTGAAGCACTGGCTACTTTTAGCTAATGAAAGAGATACGGGGATTTGCCAACTGCCATTTCACCGAACAACCAAGCAATCAACCAAGGAAGACGACAGCAACAGAATGATCAAGATGTATTTTCTGTAGCTTCACAATCAATATATATAGTGAGGCAGTTTCTGCAGATTGCTCTCAGAGAACCACTTATATGTTATTTAGCTTTAATGTATTTGGCTCCATCTATATTAAAGATGCTTTGTGATCATGGAACCTGATTTCCATTTAGTGTCCTGCCATGCAAATAGGTGCACTCTACATAGAGAAGATTTCAGGGGCAAATTTCTGTATTTTGGAACACAGGATGCTTTTCAAAGGACGGACAATTTATGGTGGGGTAAAGGGAAGATTGGGGGGAAGGGTAGGAGAGAGAGAACCATTCAGCCTTGTTCTGTACTCAGAAAATCCCAGGCAGCTTCCCAACATTTAAACCAGTCTAGATTAGCCACAAAGCAGAAGGGGAGCATGGAAGCAAAACAAAGACTGGCCCAAGCCAAAGCCCTGGATCCAAGCACCGACAGGTTTGGGGAAACCCAGGCCCATCACGACTCAGGGACTAAATCAATTTCCTTATCCCTCCCTCCATGGTCTTATCAAATGAGATTTGAGAAGAGTCTGGTCCCCCTTGCATGCAGAAAATTTGAGCCAAAAAAAGAGTCTTTGAATGAGGGAATTTAAAGCCAAGGACAACTTCTAAAGTGGGAGCATTCAAACACAAAGAGCATTTGTTCTGGCTGGAGTTTGCTGCCTTCCTTTTTGTTATCATCAAAAGCCGCAGCATTGGTGGGAGAATATTTCTGCCCTACATCCAGCTCAGTTCCTCCTGCCGTGAGGTCACAGCCCTGTCTTTGTGACATGGCTGCCTGTTGCCATGGAAGTGTTTGTGCTTTCACAAAGTCAGCACAGCAATGACTTCACAGGCAAGGTCATGGAGGAGCAGATGGGCTTTCAAGGAGGGAGGGAGGGACACCCTCTTGTTTAAACACAAATAGCAGTGATAATTAATTAACCAAAGTAGCAGGGGAAATTATGAGAAACATGTGAAAGGTAAAACGATTTCTGTCTAGCTGCCTTTCCCAAGAGTAGAAACATCTCAATTATAAGCTCTTTATAGCAAGCTAGTAAAACAAGGACATTTTCTGGAAATGCTTTGGGTGGACACCCTCGGAAGCTATATAAACAATGTAAGCTTTGCTTCTCCTGCCCTCTTCATCCTCCCACCAAAGGATCAATATTCTCTGGCCCAGGAATCTATGGTAGCATCTATCTTGTTGGGATTCAGGAGGTGTGAGCGTGATGCACTCTATCACAAAGTAGCACCCTGCAGCCCCCAAATTCATCATTTGTGTACGGCTGTGATATTTCATACAAGGCATGCCTTGTAAGGTAGCATATGAAAGGCCACAATCCACTGAAACTCATTGTTCTGTCAAAATATGTGTATCATCTTTGCATACGGAGTTATGAGATGTTATTGAAATTTGTTGTGCGTCTGGGAGATGCCCACAACTAGTTCTCCAGTGGCAACAAAAGGGGTGACCCACACCCAAACTGGCATTAAGTGACCATCACGAGCCATTGATCAGCAGGGGAATTGTAAAAAAAAGAAAGAAAAAGAGAGATTTACAATTCTGTAAGAGACAGCTGTGCAAGCACCACACAATGGGGATTGCTCGACTCTGTGACTCAGTAAGGCCCACCAGGACATGTCTGGGATATGTCTTCCCTGGGACATGAATTGAGATAAAATAAGGGGCAGTGGCATCACGAGACCACCTCTCTCCTCCCCTACCTATGCTGCAGGCAACAAGAATGCTGGGAAGACACAGACTTCAATCTAAGGGCTTGTCTACACTGGCACTTAACAGCACTGCAACTTTCTCGCTCAGGGGTGTGGAAACCCCCTCCCCCAAGCGCTGCAAGTTTTAGCAGTGTAAAGTGCCACTGTAAACAGCGCACCAGTGCTGAGAGCTATTCCCCTTGTGGAGGTGGGTTTTTTAAGAGCTGCGACGACACAAGCCATCTTAAAGTGCTGCTACAGCTGCTCTTTAACGTTGCCAGTGAAGACGTGCCCTAAGAAGATTGGTCCCCGACTGAGAGGGAAATTCAGCCTGTATGTTAAGAACCTGCCTCTGACATCCAGTGGGGTGAGAAAAGCCGTTTGAGTCAACTCTTGCTTAGTCTGAAAGTTTAGGATTTAGAAGGTGTTTACACTTTTTATTTTCTTAGGTAATTGTCTCTGACCTTTATGCCTTCCACTTATAACCACTTAAAATCTATCCTTCTGTAGTTAATAAATATATTTTAATGTTTTATCTTTACCAGGGAGTTTGTTTAAAGTACTTGGGGAATATGCTCAGATTATGAAGCCCGGTGCATGCCCACTTTCCTGTGAAGGAGTGGCAAACTAATTAATGAGCTTGCGTTGTTCAAAAGAAGGTCTTGAACAGTGTAAGGCTCTGTGTTTCTGGGATACAAGGATGGGGGGATTTGTTGGTGCCTCCCTGTGTATAGTTCATGAGTAGCTTAGAGAGCATTCACGCAACTTAGCTGGGTGTGTCTCTGCATGCTGCTGCATGCATGCCAGGAGGGGTTTGCTGCTTGTCACTAGCAAAGTATTATGAGAAACAGCCCAGGCTGGAGAGTTAAGGGGCACAGTGGTCCCACAGTTCCAGGTGTACCCCAGGAATCCAGTCACGGTGGATAATGGACAACTACACGGACACCAATGGTGTCTTGTGGATATAAGTGAGATTATAAAATTTATGGTAATAATGCTTTGCATTTAGCACCTTCTATCTCCAGATCACAGTGCTTTATGAACATTGAAGTTGATCCACTTGAAAAGCAACTGTGAAACAACACCATGGGGCTCCATGTATATTGTCTCTTGGTGACTTAAGAGCAAACATGCTCAGTTTATGAGGGAAAAAGTTGTTGTTTTCCCCTTAACTGCCAGCTTCACAACCTACCCTGGGAGCTGAGAGTCAAGCTGGGCTTTTTTCTTCTCACACAGCATTAACAGTGCTAAAGAATCTGCAGCCAAATTATGCCCTCACTTCTCTCTGATGTATTTACAATCCCGCATAGCAGGGACGGTTCTGTCTGCCGGGCCAGGGCAGTACAAATGGACTTTTGCCACCAAAGTCAGCAGATCTGATTCTGAAATACACAAAGAGCAAATTATTTACATAGGATCAGGGATCCCTGCAAGCATGAGATGGCTGGTTCGCAACTTTGCTCTTCCTGGATTCTCCTCCCAGGAGTAATCCACCAAGTATGCAAATCACTGTGGTTTATCCACTCAACACCCTGCCCACAGCAATGACTGAAGAGGATCTGCAGCCAACAGGCTTTGATGTCCAAGGATTCCTTCCCTTTGAGGTTTGAAGGAAAGGTGATAATCTTCTCCCCCATTATTTGTCCATTTACATGTGACAATCCCTTTTTGGTTTCCAGGTAGATGGAGAAATGCCCAAATACTTTGGGAACAGCTTTTCTTGGCCTGATGCAAGGCAAGAAGTATAGGAAATCTAACCAGGAAGCAAGTTTACATATGAACTAGTAGTTACCTTTCTCAGACCTGAGAAGACTGGACAAAGTTTGGAAAAGCATGTCAACCTTTTTGGTTCTATTTTGCCCACTGTTAAAAGTGCAACAAGACCATTGCTAGAGAAAAGGAGCAGGGTTTTCGGCTGGTTTACTTTGGGGATCACAAAGGGCCCCTTCCTCTCTTCCCCAGCAAACATCAGTATTTTCATTCTCCAATCACAGTTGCAGACACATCAGCATATACATCCAGGAGCTTCAAGACTACACACCCTATTGTGGTGTTTAGATGTTGCTTGTAATTATTAGAATTGGGAGCACTGGCTGTTTGGAGTCTGAAAGGACAGGAAACAGTAAGGAGGGGGGAGGAGTTGAGAGGCTGGGAGAAAGCTACAGAAGGTGCAGCAGCAGCTTGGTAAAGAGGTTTCCACTTTGAAAATAAAGTCCTGTTGAAGCTTGTTAGTACCTTGCCTGGTTGATACAATACCTAGCTGCTCATCAGTTTCACTAACAGAAGTGCCCAGCACAGTTGGGGCAACAGTCTCATGTAGGGGGAGATTGATGGGGCCTAGAACATCTGTCTTCAGGCCCCACAGAATCTAAGACTACCCTTGGCCAGGCACTGTTTTGGGGCCCTGTGTAAGACTCTTCTTTTGGCCAGGGAAGGTATAATGTAGCTTCCACTGGAGCCTGTCAAAGCCACAATTAGTGCTAGGCAGGGGGAGGTGTTGCCAGAAGGCAAGGAGTTCCCTCTCCCACTCTGGCCCATAGCACGCTGCCTCTCATGGTGGCTACAGACTGCTAGGTAGAATTGGTGGGGGCAGGGCTGAAAGGAGTAAATCTTGCACCCCTTGTAAAATCCCCTACCTTTCTTCAGGGTTATGTTAGAAGGTGCCATTATTTCAAACTGAGTCCCATGTTCCACACATCATGATAAGGCACACTTAGTAACACTGCCTTTTTATCAACATTGTGAATGCATGGCCCTGGGGTAAGTTACTGCTGCCTCCTATCAGATAATTATTCACTGAGTCATTCAGCCAGCCAGCCACACAGTATAGAGCAAGGACACTGTTTCCAAACCATAGTATCACCTGCTATTTATGGTGCACCTTTTTATCTCAAAGGATTTGAAAGATTTACTAATCCCCTGCATCGCTCCACCTGCCACAGAAATGCAGCCACCTCTGGAGTGGAATGTTGAAGCGTGTTAGGAGCATAAAGACACATTATCCAATAGCTTAGCACACGAAGTGAAGATGAATCATGTATCCACTTGAATCTGGAAGGAGAGTTGAGGAGGCAGAGTGTAATTACCTGAGTTGGAATTTGACAAGGACACTAAGGCTAACAACTTTACTTTTTGTGAAAAGCGCTATGAGAATTGTCATGGCCACACATGGTCAACCCTTGGTTTTATATGAAAAATGGCGGGCAGCACAACCAGATGTCATCATAAGCAGCATAGTGCCCCCTATCATCACACTAAGGCACTTTATATTACTGACAGGGGAAAAAGCATCACCTACTGAACCACATCTGTCACCGCCTACAGCACTATTGCCTTTCTTTGGTGGTCTCCCATCCAAACCATGAGAAGACATAACACTTCTTAGCTTGGGAAAGTGGATGAGATGAGATCCCAGTGCACATGGTCCTGAACTATAGCCTCAAGATCTCTCAGTATAATTAGCTGAATCTGAACACTAAATGCAAGCGCTCCAAAATTTGGGGAAGTTCAAATTTAATCCTGATTTCCAGCCCCTAGGTTTGTGAGTGTTCAGATCCCGAGCTCTGGTATGCCTATTAGATATACAAAGTTTGGATCCAGAGTTTACACCCAGGATTTACATTCAGACTCCTTTCCTAACTGATGGGTACACATATAGGAAATCCTCATGACCGACAGAATTGTGAGCTGAATGATCATTTCCAATACAATAGCTTCCCCAATATCAAAGAAATGTGGTCATTTTCACTGAAGATCTGTGCTGAAGTTCTTAAAGCTACCAAGACAGCCATTTCTTTGGTATGGCTCATGGGGGAGAAACTTGAACATTCCTGGAGAATCATCCCTTTCAGGAAGCCACCATTCTCCCACCAATTTCAGTATAAATTCCAATGGGACTTCCAAAATGAACCCTGGTTTTCATGGTTAGAGTACGAGCCTGGGAGACCTGAATTCACTTCCCTGCTCTTCCACAAGCTTCCTGTGTGACCTTGGGCAAGTCACTTAGTCTCTCTTTGTACCCCAGTCCCCCATCTGTAACCTGGGAATAATAGCACTGCCCTAACTCACAGTGGTATTGTGAGGATAAATACACTACAGATTGTGAAGTGCTCAGATACCAAGGTAATATGGATCACCTCACCACTTTGATCTCTATCTGTATAGATGAGCAGAAACCAGCAGAATTGCCATGTAAAAACATTCCATCAAACGGAGGCGCTCCAATTTCATCCACATCTTAACAAATCATCAGGAAAGATAAATATGTTCCCATGAGGACAAACCCCACTGCAGATATTGGTATCATTGGATGCACCACTCCCCCAATCTTCTTTCACAGGAAATGGCATTCCTGATGTTAAAAAGGGCAACGTGAAACAAGGAGAGAAAGAGGGAGAGGCTTTAACCTTTGCCATCTGAAAAGGTCACTTCATCCACTTTCTCTCCTTCTTCATCCACCACTGTGCGCATACACTCTCTCTCTCTCTCTCTCTCTCTCTCTCTCTCTCACACACACCCCCTCTTTGAAGTAAAATAGCAGTTCCATCAAGTCTGTGGTTGCCCTTAACTGAAGTCAGTCAACTGGATCTAATATCACAGGTTTTGTGGCAAGTCCCACTTATCCAGTAAGGTAGGTGGAGAGAGAAGGACAGAAAGAAGGGCTGAGTAAGCAGCAGCATCAGACCCATCTTTGGCAAAGGAAGTCCTGCTGCTTCCCTTTTCTCCCATCTAACCCTGCACCCCTGTCTTCTCTCCCTCCCCTTTCTCACGGTCAGTTAGCCAAAATGACACCTGCTGCATACCACTAGAAGTCACCATCGTCTGTTTATTTCCCCTCTCTCTGACTCTTGGAGCTGCAAAATCACATTCAAGTCAGACTCTCAGTGGCATAGATAATTCAAGAAAAAAAGAAAAATTTATCATATGATGAATAAAGGGGCTGCTCGCTTCAAAGCCACAAACGTGAATCATTGCAAAGACATCTGCTCCCTGCAAAGTCCTGAGTATGAATCAGAAAGTTTTTCACCTGACCAAAATTCCATTGCAGGCCAGGGGAGGCGCTGATGGTGCTTGGTAACTTAGACCTGGCCGACACTACACATCTATTTCAGTCTAACAATGTGGCTCAGGGTGTGGAAACCCCACACGCCTGAGAGATGCAGTTATACTGACCTAACTCCCAGTGTAGACAGAGCTGTGTCGATAGGACAGCTTCTCCTGTTGACATAGCTACCGCCTCTAGGGGAGGTAGATTAACTACTCTGATGAGAGAAGCTCTCCCATTGGTATAGGCAGCCTCTTCACTAAGCACTACAGCCGCATAGCTGCACGGACCCTGCTGTGTTGCTGCAGCACTGTAAGTGTAGACAAGCACTTAAGCCTTGTCTACACTATGAGGGGAGATCGATCTAAGTTATGCAACTTCAGCTACGTGAATAGCTACGCAGGGTCCACACTACGCGATGTCGACTAGAAACGCCCTTCCATCGACTCCCCTTGCGCTTCTTGTTCAGGTGGAGTACAGGAGTCGACAGGAGAGCGATCTGCGGTCGATTTAGCGAGTCTTCACTTGAGTCGCTAAATCGACCACTGATGCATCGATCATTGCACGTCAACCCCCCGGTAAGTGAAGACAAGCACTTAGAGTCTGGAGTGACCATTACAATAGATCTCACAGGTCTGGTTTAAAATTTGTGACCCCTGCCCCCAAAGTGCCAATTAACCTTGCTCCTGCCCTATCTTTATTGCCTTAGCCTTGATCCCAACACCAGAAATTCTCTAGGGCCCAAGTGGGGAGCCTCACAGAGATGGTCCTAAACATTTCTTTGTTTTCCTTTGTTAAATACAGAGTTCCTGAATGGCTACATTGAACTCCCTCAGTCATGTCTTGGGTGTGCATAAGCTTCAGAAATTTCTAAGCATCCCAGTCCAGTGAGGTAATACAAGTCCTTGTGTGACAGTCACCATCTTGACCTTTTGTGAGGAGGGGGTTCTTACCTGACAGTCACCATCTTAGCTGACACTACAGGGATTGAACCTTCAATTTGGAACATTTCCAAAATAAATGCTGCACTGTAGTTCACTGATCCCATCTCTTGTGAATCCCTCCATAACCCAAGAAAACATGCTCTCCCCTCCTTGTAGGTCTGGTGGAGATATTTGGTCTCTTGCAAATATGCTCCTGGAGGAGGGATCACCTCTAGCACTGACAGGGGAAGTTAGTTGCACTGTGCAGTTGGTCCTGGACTTCTCCTTTCTAAAAATGCCAACATCCTATAGGGTGGTGTTCATTTGGAAATGTGGCTCCTGTGGTGCACTGAAAACTGTTACAATTGTAAGCTATCACTTAACCCTGAAATGTATTCCGTGGTCTTACTTAGGGGCTCTGCAGGGAAGTGTGCAACCTGGGTCTAGCAGCAGTCATTCTGCAGAGAGCCAGTCTAGATTCAGGTGGGGCGAGTTGTGCCTCTCTGTTTTAGAAGACAGCCTGTTTTGCCTGTGTTTTGGGGTTTGTCATAAATATAAAGGGAAGGGTAAACACCTTTAAAATCCCTCCTGGCCAGAGGAAAAACCCTTTCACCTGTAAAGGATTAAGAAGCTAAAATAAACTCGCTGGCACCTGACCAAAATGACCAATGAGGAGACCAAATACTTTCAAAGCTGGAGGAGGGGGAGAAACAAAGGTTCTCTCTGCCTGTGTGTTGTTTTTTGCCAGGAACAGAACAGGAATGGAGTCTTAGAACTTAGTAAGTAATCTAGTTAGATATGTGTTAGATTCTGTTTTGTTTAAATGGCTGATAAAATAAGCTGTGCTGAATGGAATGTACATTCCCGTTTGGGTCTTTTTGTAACTTAAGGTTTTGCCTAGAGGGATTCTCTGTGTTTTGAATCTGATTACCCTGTAAGGTATTTACCATCCTGATTTTACAGAGGTGATTCTTTTATGTTTTCTTTAATTAAAATTCTTCTTTTAAGAACCTGATTGCTTTTTCATTGTTCTTAAGTTCCAAGGGTTGGGTCTGTGTTCACCAATGCAAATTGGTGAGGATTTTTATCAAGCCTTCCCCAGGAAAGGGGGTGTAGGATTTGGGAGGATTTTGGGGGGGAAAGATGTTTCCAAGCGGGCTCTTTCCCTGTTATTTGTTAGATGCTTGGTGATAGCAGCAATAAAGTCCAAGGGCAAAAGGTAAAATAGTTTGTACCTTGGGGAAGTTTTAACCTGAGCTGGTAAAAATAAGCTTAGGGGTTTTTTCATGCAGGTCCCCACATCTGTACCCTAGAGTTCAGAGTAGGGAAGGAACCTTGACAGGGTTCTTGTGTGGTAGAGTTCTGAATTCTAAGAAAAGTTGTGTTACATTACAAGCTTTCAGCAAGCATATTTATGTTTATTTAACTTCTCTTTGTGTATGCCATGAACATAACAGATCCCTAATATACTAAAAACTGAATTGAAACCAACCTACTCATTACATACAGGCCACAAAGCAACCAGCAGAGAGTACTGGACTTCTATCACAACTGAGTCCACCACAGCTTGGGATCTGTAACCTAGAGGTGGCAAATTCCCTAGCCCATCATGAATCCCCTCAACCAGTTTCTCATAGGCCAAAACAAATACCAACCATAAGTGCTGGCACTAGGGGAACTGGGTTGAAGTTTTTCCATTTACAGGGCTTACAGTTTGGTTCAATGACTCTCAGCACCCCCACTGTACAAATTGTTCTAGCACCCCGGATACCAAGAGATAAAAGCAAAAACAACCCAGAATTGCACTCAAGACAATAAAATAGCGTGAGAGCAACAACATGCTCAAAACAGAACCTGGCCAAAAGCATAGCCACATACTCATCTCCTCTCTCTGCTGTTAAAAAGGGAAGAGAATAAAAATAAAAGGGGAGAGAGAAAATTGCATTTAGATAGTTAGCCTTTGAATTTGATTCCCACGCCTGGGTGAGCTTTTACTGCTACTATAGGTTTGTCTTTCTGCGAGCAGCAAGATCAGCTATTAACCCTGTGTCGTGTGTTTTCTTAGCTGAGCCACCAAGCTTTGTTGAGACCCAACGCAAAGCTGCTATGCCAGTTCCCCATTATCTTCATGAGCCACTCAAAGTTCCTAACGTTGTATGGTGTGCAAGCCCTGTGGTCCACCAGTTGTCACAGAGTCCCTGGGCGATGCTCTGGAACTGCTCCCCATGAAGCCAGTCAGGACTCTGGGGCAGTCGCCTTTCTGTGAGCAGCCTGTCTTCAGGACACACAGCTCACACAGCTTCCACCTTCCTGGGTCTGACCTCGGAGCATTCAGCATCCTCTGCCCCTCCGTGTGCTTACCCCAGTGAGTCCGCTCAGGCAGGGCTCCTGGGGAAGCCAGAGGGTCCTGCACCCCAACTTCGCAGTCAGACGTGACTCTCAGCCAGCCAGTAAAACAGAGGTTTATTAGATGACAGGAACATGGTCTAAAACAGAGCTTGCAGGTGCAGAGAACAGGACCCCTCAGCTGGGTCCATTTTGGGGGGCAGTGAGCCAGACAACCACGTCTGCCCTTCACTCCATGTCCCAGCCAGCCCCCAACTGAAACTCCCTCCAGCCCCTCCTCCTCTGGGCCTTGCTCTCCTCCTGGGCCAGGAGGCCACCCGATTCCCCCGTTCTCCAACCCTTCAGCTCCCACCCTGCAGGGGGGAAGGGCCCAGGCCACCAGCCGCCAAGAAACAGGGCATCGGCCACTCTCCGTGTCCAGACCTCTGCACACACATGCCCTCCAGGGCTCTGCAATGACCACACACCCCTACCCCACCACCCAGACACTCAAGAACTGCCTAGGAGAAACTGAGGCACTCCCACACTATTCAGAGGAAACATTAAGAACAGTCCCACTTCGTCACATCTCTCCCCCCTTCGAGATCGAACTGAGCGGGGTCACTTTAGCCGGTGACCTGGGGAAGTTCGAAGCCACCAACGTTCCCATGGATGCTCCAGCATCTCTCCCATTCCTTGGTAGGAGTTACACCAGGCCCTTCCAGTTTCACGCCCTCCCTTAGGTCGGGGGTGGTCGATAGAACTCGCAGGCCGCATGTG
Organism: Caretta caretta; assembly: GCF_965140235.1. Lineage (NCBI taxonomy): Eukaryota > Metazoa > Chordata > Testudines > Cheloniidae > Caretta > Caretta caretta. Next base: position 203,870,186 of record NC_134206.1, read on the forward strand.
GGAAGGTTTACGCGGCCCGTGCCCTTTGGCCACCCCAAAACCCCAGGGGGTCAAACTGGGATTGGGTCTTCTCCCCAACAAGCTGGCCAAACACAGCCACTTGGTTATTGGACTGTTTAACTTTCTTAACAGCTTTCACTTCATCTGAGACCTTCTCAAAGCTCTCCACACTGGGTCTTTCAACAGGACAGTCAGTGGATCCATTCACAACAGAAAATTTCTGGCTGTTAGGAACTGAAACTTCCTTGATTAAATCACTTTCACACCCTTCAGTGGCAGTAAACTGCTTGCAAAGACTCCATGAGGATTCCTTTCCCTAGGGCTTTTCTATGCAACAATTCACCCCTCCCAGAAATTCTGCTCTTACCCTCTTTACCTAGGGCTTGCTCTAGAGGAACACTTTCCTGAGCAACAACAGACTCTTTCTGGGTCTCCCTTACATACAGAATCACCTCTGGCCCATCCGGTGGATTCCTACACAATCCCCTTCCAGGCAAACATACAGACTTCCTAGATAAAAGGTCAGAAGCATTCTCCTTCCCTTTGCCACACACAAGTTCAGGAATCTTTTCCTTCTTGCTACAGGTTTCCACACCCTCAGTAGGTAACACAATCACATCACCTTCATGCTCTCCTTGTACCCTGGCTAGGATCTCAAGAGGAGAGAGCATTACCATTATGAAAGTTATCTTGGTGCAAAATAAATAGAGTCAGAAAGCAGAGAGATTGGGGCAAGGGATCAAAGGAGGAAGATGCCATATGTATTGTGTGTATGCAGAATTATATGTGCATATGCACATAATACTTATTTTTGCACAGGTGCATCTGCGTGACGATGCCCATGTGTGCAAACGGGAGTGTCTGCGTAGGAATTTGGTGCATGTATATGTGTGTTTGTGTGCAGGGACTGGATTTGCTTCTGTACATGAGTTCATGTTTGTTGACAAATGCACACCAGAGTGTTTGCACATGTCTACACCTTTCACTGCGCAGGTGAACATATTTGGACGGGCAAAACATCCTCCCATCCACCTATGTATTGCATGATGCAAATCCAGCCAGCAGCAGTGTGATGCCAACTCACCTACCCTCCACTTGTCGCTCTCCCCCTCATCTCTCTCCCTCCTGTCACTCATACAATAATGATTTGTGTTGTGGGCATTTGCTGGAAAGCTTTAACATAACCATTATTTTTTAGGTTGCTGAAACTGAGGTGGGCGTCAAGGATGCCAGTGAATACAAATAAGATACGAGCAGGCTCCATCTTGTATAATCTTTACTGAGCAATAAACGGGGGGGGGGTGTTCCTTGTTTGTTCTCATTTAGTATGGGAGGAGAGTGCACGACCATGCCAAGGCTCACACCATTTTTTAAACCACAAGAAGGTTAGAATTTGACTGGAAGCTGAGCAGCTAGGAGACACAAACATGCTTTTTCTTCCTTGCTCATATAAACAACCACGAACCTGCTCCTGCATGATCTGGACATGCTCTCTCCCCCGTCATAATCAGAAACCTGGGTCTGATGAGATACCATGCTGCTGGAGGGTATGTCCTTCATATCCTGAACTTGCTCCACCTCCCAACATCGCACCGAGGCATGAGAGGGTGCTGCGTTATTGGAGGGGCAGCGCTCTTTTATAACATCTCCTTGTCCCTCTGCACGATGTTTGGGAGCGCTATGCTGCTCGTGTCCTTCAAATCTGGATACGTTCCTCAACATGGTTCTAGAAAGTCCTGTGTGGCCCACTGAATCTCTCTAACACGCTTAATCTCCTAACCCCGTATCTTGGTATTAAGGGGTCCTGTGCTGCCGGGGTGCCATCTCTCTTAACCTAGAGATTTTCCATACTACCCCAGGCTTAGGTGCTATCTGGCACATGAACATGTAGGATCAGCCAAACACACAGCCCGTTTCTCTCTCTGGGGCCCAACCCCTCGGGTGATATAAATTGGCGTAGATTCATTAACTGTAGTGAAGCTAAATTTAATGCCAATTTACACCAGCTGTGTCTCTGACCCTCTCCTTGCACGCGCTCATCCACTCACACATGTGCATGCACACACATGCTTCAGCATACATCTCTTGTGAGGACTATCGTTGATAACACAGATCAACAAAGCAAACGCAGCACAGGAAGACAAACGCTGGATAAACAAATCTTTTTGCATGAATAGGAGAATACGTAGTCCTCATAAAAATGGTAATTAGAGCCCAACCTGAGGAGGCTGCATTTTTCACAATAATAATAATAAAATCTCCAAGAGCTATCATCCAAGAGGAAATAATATTTGCTAGCACTATTATTATTATTATTGTACCACCACTAATAATGATGACAGAGCTCTTGCCAAGAGACAGGGCTTTCTGTGTAAGTAAGTAAACATGCTTAAAAAGGGGCTCCCCTGAAGGCATGTCTTCAATTAATAAAGGAAACTGACAGATCTGCTCATAGTCCACTGCAAGGTACCAATTGATTGCCTCCTCTCTAATAACTGTTTAATTAGTTTTCCCCTTACCAATCATACCGTGCAAATTGTTGGCCTCTGCCACACAGTGACAAAACAGTTGGCATTTGCGTGGGCAGACCTTTGCTGATCTACTCCCTCCTCCTTACCCTCACCCAGCCTTCCATTTTCTACCCCACCCCCGCCACCTTCTCCATCAATTCTACTTGTTCCCCCTCTCGAGCCCTGCACACGACACCACTGTTAATTTATCTGGGAAACTGACTGATGGCGATAGGAAAGGAGAGTGATCAGACCTTCTGAGCAGCCACCACAGGAAGAAAAACACCCCTAGCCGTTTCTCAGGGACCTCTCCCCATGCTTAAAGAAAACTCATAAGCTCCCAGCATGAATTACCATGGCCTCATTATGGAAACAGAATTGGGGTCAGAAGTAAGTAACATGGATAAGGGAACATTTTTTTTTCCCATCCAAAGCTGCCTCCGAGATGGAAGTGCCCTAACTGCTGCCCACACTGAGCACAAATGTGGGGGAGTAGCACTGTATGTAAGGGAGCAGTATGACTCCTCAGAGCTCCGGTACGAAACTGCAGAAAGACCTCAGTCTCTCTGGATTAAGTTTAGAAGTGTGTGCAACAAGAGTGATGTAGTGGTGGGAGTCTGCTATAGACCACCGGACCAGGGGGATGAGGTAGATGAGGCTTTCTTCCGGCAGCTCACGGAAGCTACTGGATCGCATGCCCTGATTCTCATGGGTGACTTTAATTTTCCTGATATCTGCTGGGAAAGCAATACAGCGGTGCATAGACAATCCAGGAAGTTTTTGGAAAGCGTAGGGGACAATTTCCTGGCGCAAGTGCTCGAGGAGCCAACTAGGGGGGGCGCTTTTCTTGACCTGCTGCTCACAAACCGGGTAGAATTAGTGGGGGAAGCAAAAGTGGATGGGAATCTGGGGGGCAGTGACCATGAGTTGGTTGAGTTCAGGATCCTGACACAGGGAAGAAAGGTAAGCAGCACGATACGGACCCTGGACTTCAGGAAAGCAGACTTCGACTCCCTCAGGGAACGGATGGCCAGGATCCCCTGGGGGACTAACTTGAAGGGGAAAGGAGTCCAGGAGAGCTGGCTGTATTTCAAGGAATCCCTGTTGAGGTTACAGGGACAAACCATCCCGATGAGTCGAAAGAATAGTAAATATGGCAGGCGACCAGCTTGGCTTAATGGTGAAATCTTAGCGGATCTTAAACATAAAAAAGAAGCTTACAAGAAGTGGAAGGTTGGACATATGACCAGGGAAGAGTATAAAAATATTGCTAGGGCATGTAGGAATGTTATCAGGAGGGCCAAAACGCACCTGGAGCTGCAGCTAGCCAGAGATGTCAAGAGTAACAAGAAGGGTTTCTTCAGGTATGTTGGCAACAAGAAGAAAGCCAAGGAATGTGTGGGCCCCTTACTGAATGAGGGAGGCAAACTAGTGACAGAGGATGTGGAAAAAGCTAATGTACTCAATGCTTTTTTTGCCTCTGTTTTCACTAACAAGGTCAGCTCCCAGACTGCTACGCTGGGCATCACAAAATGGGGAAGAGATGTCCAGCCCTCTGTGGAGATAGAGGTGGTTAGGGACTTTTTAGAAAAGCTGGACGTGCACAAGTCCATGGGGCCGGACGAGTTGCATCCGAGAGTGCTGAAGGAACTGGCGGCTGTGATTGCAGAGCCATTGGCCATTATCTTTGAAAACTCGTGGCGAACCGGGGAAGTCCCGGATGACTGGAAAAAGGCTAATGTAGTGCCAATCTTTAAAAAAGGGAAGAAGGAGGATCCTGGGAACTACAGGCCAGTGAGCCTCACTTCAGTCCCTGGAAAAATCATGGAGCAGGTCCTCAAAGAATCAATCCTTAAGCACTTGCATGAGAGGAAAGTGATCAGGAACAGCCAGCATGGATTCACCAAGGGAAGGTCATGCCTGACTAATCTAATCGCCTTCTATGATGAGATTACTGGTTCTGTGGATGAAGGGAAAGCAGTGGATGTATTGTTTCTTGACTTTAGCAAAGCTTTTGACACGGTCTCCCACAGTATTCTTGTCAGCAAGTTAAGGAAGTATGGGCTGGATGAATGCACTACAAGGTGGGTAGAAAGCTGGCTAGATTGTCGGGCTCAACGGGTAGTGATCAATGGCTCCATGTCTAGTTGGCAGCCGGTATCAAGTGGTGTGCCCCAAGGGTCGGTCCTGGGGCCGGTTTTGTTCAATATCTTCATAAATGATCTGGAGGATGGTGTGGATTGCACTCTCAGCAAATTTGCGGATGATACTAAACTGGGAGGAGTGGTAGATACGCTGGAGGGGAGGGATAGGATACAGAGGGACCTAGACAAATTGGAGGATTGGGCCAAAAGAAATCTGATGAGGTTCAATAAGGATAAGTGCAGGGTCCTGCACTTAGGACGGAAGAACCCAATGCACAGCTACAGACTAGGGACCAAATGGCTAGGCAGCAGTTCTGCGGAAAAGGACCTAGGGGTGACAGTGGACGAGAAGCTGGATATGAGTCAGCAGTGTGCCCTTGTTGCCAAGAAGGCCAATGGCATTTTGGGATGTATAAGTAGGGGCATAGCGAGCAGATCGAGGGACGTGATCGTTCCCCTCTATTCGACATTGGTGAGGCCTCATCTGGAGTACTGTGTCCAGTTTTGGGCCCCACACTTCAAGAAGGCTGTGGATAAATTGGAGAGAGTCCAGCGAAGGGCAACAAAAATGATTAGGGGTCTGGAACATATGAGTTATGAGGAGAGGCTGAGGGAGCTGGGATTGTTTAGCCTGCAGAAGAGAAGAATGAGGGGGGATTTGATAGCTGTTTTCAACTACCTGAAAGGGGGTTCCAAAGAGGATGGCTCTAGACTGTTCTCAATGGTATCAGATGACAGAACGAGGAGTAATGGTCTCAAGCTGCAGTGGGGGAGGTTTAGATTGGATATTAGGAAAAACTTTTTCACTATGAGGGTGGTGAAACACTGGAATGCGTTACCTAGGGAGGTGGTAGAATCTCCTTCCTTAGAGGTTTTTAAGGTCAGGCTTGACAAAGCCCTGGCTGGGATGATTTAACTGGGAATTGGTCCTGCTTCGAGCAGGGGGTTGGACTAGATGACCTTCTGGGGTCCCTTCCAACCCTTATATTCTATGATTCTATGATTCACAGTGAAGGACACCAGAGTATGACAGTTTTGGGGAAGGGAGGACATTCATGGCAGGAGGGGATATAAGCAATGCTTCATCAAAAAACAGCCTTGTAGCAGCCTGGATAGTACTGGAATGGGGCAGCAGAGAGTCCAAGGCTTTCCCTTCTACTGAAGTTTTCCTATTCAAACCCATTCCAGCCACCAGAACACATATCAGTGTTTGATGGCCAGTTCCTAATGGACAAGCGCCCACTTCTCAAACGGCCAAAACAGTAGGCTTTAATTGTCCTCCTTCTGGACGGCCTCTGTAGAGAGACACCAAGTTCTCAATGGTCCTGACATGATTCTTTCCCACCTACAAGGAGACCCTCGTCTAGATCACAGTTGAGGCCCAGTGGTGGTGAAGCTTGCACTGCCATCTCTGCCCCAACTTCTTTAAACGGAAACAAAGGGCTTCAGTTTTCAGGGCCCCCAAGCTGGCTTTTTGTTGTTGTTGCCAGCAATGAGGCCCCTAATTGAATAAAAATAAATATTAAGTCATCCCGCCTGTAAACGGAGATGCAGACAGAAAGTGGCAATGGGTCCTGAAGAAAGCTCACTCTTCTATATAGTGGAAATAGGATGACTCATGCAAAGTCTCCAGGGAAGGATGCCAGATGCATTGGCACTCTGGCAGCAACCACAGCTAGGGAAGCTGTACGTGGATAGTGAAGGAAGATCCTTCCCCGCCACCAACCACCCACTCTTTTGTTGGTGCTGCCCTCCAAGTCCTAGAAGAAGTTATCCACCACTTCCCGCATCATCCTTCCTGTATCCCATGGAATTGCTGAGAGAACCCATTCTTCATTTGCAATGCTCTCTGGGACTCAACAACCCTTTCTGTGTTCTTTGTTATGAAATTAGTGCTGGTTTGATGGGCACTTAGAAAAGTCTGGCAACGCCTATCACCATAATACCTGAGCTTCTCCCTACCCTCACAACCCCCCTGTGAAATAGGTCACTGTGATTATGCAGATGGGGAACTGAGGCATAATGTGACTTGCTCAAGGTCACATAAGAGAACCAAGAATTGAATCGAAGTCTCGTGATTCCCAGTTCAGTGACTTAAACACATCATCATCATCTACTTATCTGCACAAATAGGTACAGGCTAGGCAGTAGCAGTGCAAATTTCCAACACAACACCCTGCTAGTGTGACTCAACCCTGCCCAAGAAAGGCCTGACCTGTAGAGCTGCAAGAGTGGGCCAATCTCCATGGCCCACTCACTTCTTGACTTCTGTCCTGAGACTGCCCCAAGCAGGCCAATGTGGCAACAGGATTTTGTTTTTTCCCCTCACATGCCACAGGCTGAGCCAATACACTCATGTCACGCTAGCCACTGATTGACCATCAAATGCTAACAACTTTCATTTGCTACTAACCTGGCCTGGATTTGAACTAGCAACCTAGAAATGAAAGGCTTTATAACCCTTACCAACCCTCGCAGCCATCCAGTCCCTCTTCCTCCGAGTGTGGAGATGGGTCATGGCTCAATGACATCAATGCAGCATGACTCCGTTTATGTGGCATTCAGTTGCCTTTCCTTTGATACCGAGAGGTGACAGGAGAACAGGAAAGCAGGCGGCGAGGCACGAACTGTTGCAAAGTAACTGAGTCAGGAGCTTAGAGGATTTGTCTATTTGCTTTTTTATTTTATTTATTTCTGCATTCAGAAAAAAAGTTAGATGAAAGAGAGAACAAATTTGGACTCCGAGGTTATTTTCTCCGACGCTCTCCCTGATAATTTTCACCCTTGAATCACCCTGCTGCTATGCCGCAGGTCCTTCTGACATCAACATTAATGCTCCCTGCTCACGGCAGCAGCTAGGGGATGTGACGTTTCATAATTCAGATGTAAAAACTAAAAGCCCAGCACTAGAGAGAGTGCACGGCAGCCACATACACTAAGCCTGCTGACTGATGGCCCTCTGGTAAACTCTACAACTCCCTGCCACTGCCACAGAAAAATCACAGTCAGAGGTTCAGAAGTTGCTTGAGAATTATCTCCTGCCTCTTAGGAGGGAGGAGACTTTAAAGATTCAGAGGATGGAGATCCAATGGCTCAGAAGGCTGGAGCAGCCTCCGCTATGCTCAAGTAAGCGGATAAACTTGTTAATGTCTGAAATTCAAAAAAGAATGGGTCAGCCCCTCCCCCCAAAGTATGAGCTTGTTAAAAATGATATAATTTGGCTTTTTTATTTGTTTGGGGGCCTTTAAGGGTTATATTTTTGAGTTTTTCATCTGCAAGAGCTAGAAATTCCTTAAAAAAACCTCAAATCAAATATAAAAAGACAGCGGAGATTCTCATGTAATAATAGGTCTCTGGCAGCATGAGCTTTAAGAAAAGCACCAAATACTCTGAGCCTTCTGAGAAAATCACAAGTATTAGCAACATTACTATCTGTGAGGGGAATAGCATTGGGGGGGGGGTGTAGGACAGGATTGAGGGGCACTGGCAGAGCTGTTGATCTGTTATTTAATCAGGAAAAGTGACTTAATATCAGGCTTTCGGAGAGTCCCCGCTCAGCTGCTGCTCCAACCAGGAAACCTTGATTCCAGCGGCCATCTGATTAAATAACTGGCAGAGCTGTGTGGAGAGCACAGGAGTTGAACAGCAAGGTCATCTACAGCTCAAGAATGAGGTGCATTAGCAGAGGGAGCTAGAACCAGAAAAAGGGGGTTGTGGGTGCTGCACGTAACACGATAAAAGGAGGAGAGGACATCATCTGGTATAAAATATGTTGGTGAGTGTGATTGAGGGCTAAAGGATGAAATGGCTTTTGCTGAACGTTCCTAGCAAAGCTGCTTTTAGGTGCATTTCCACAGCCTGGCCTCTTGGTTGTCAACAGAAAATAGTTTTCATCCTTTAGCTCTCAAAATCACACTCACCAACATATTTTATACCAGATGATGCCCTCTCCTCCTTTTATCGTGTTACACTCTTGTCCTTGCTGTCAGTACAGCCCAGCCCAGGAAAAATGACTTTTACAATTTGCTGTTGATCTGTTATTTAATCAGATGGCCACTGAAATCAAGGTTTCCTGGTTGGAGCAGCAGCTGAGCGGGGACTCTCCGAAAGTGGAAGTGTCAGCTGACCTCTTGGGAGACATTCTGAATCCATCTGGAACATCCTCAAACACTCTTAATTACCGTTTTGTATTTTAAATGGCCAGGGGAAAGGGGACTCTTAAAATAATAAAAACAATAGAATGAGGTGACCATGTCTGCAAAGGCCACTAAAAACCCATCTGTTTGAATTTCACTGAGTGCCCAGAACACTGACCTGCTTTCCTAAGGAAGCTTCCAAGGTCCTGATTAAAGGCACACAAATATCACCAGATTTTATTCTCCTCATGCTTCTTCAGTGTTCCGGGGAAGCAGGGGCTGACTGCAGTTAAAATTAAGGATGGGTCTCAGTAACTAGAGCCAGGCACAGTGAGTGAAGATGACGTGGAAACTTCACTTTCCCCATCTCCCCTAGTTCTAGCAGCACACCACACTCCTGACTTTATAGCATCCACTTTCCTGAGTCCTTCTGCAGCTCTGTCACTGCACATCAGTCCTGGACCATAACATCCATGTTATTTCAATCCCTGCTGAGCCTCCTCTCTGCCGCCACTTCTGTGACAGTGGCAGTGTGCTTTCCTTTGGAAAAACGTCTAGTAGCAACCATTCATATGCAAACTAACATTTGATTAGGGGACTAGACATCATTTGGAGCATGGTGTCCAGAAAGCAAATACAAGCACATTAACTCACTGCATTAGCCCCCAAGACACTTTCAGTGAAATCAACAGGAGTTTTGCCAGGAATTCATCCCTTACGTTAAGGTCTTCAGCCCCAACACCTTGCACTGGGATCCCATTGGTCACAAAAGTTGATCTGGGTCAGGCTTTGGGTCAGTATTTCAATGAGAGCTCTCCAGAGACTATTGACATATTGCAGAAAGTGGTGCTGAGGACCCAGTGCATGGCACTCCTCTTGCTGAGGTAGTACTGATCCCAGGCCTCAGCAGGTCTATCTATATTATATGTTCCCCGCTATTGTAGTATCTGAGCACCTCACAATCTTTAATGTAGCCTCACAGCACCCCCGTAGGCAGAGTAGCACTATTGTCCCTATTTTACAGATGGGGAATTGAGGTGTAAAGAGGCTAAGTGACTTACCCAAAATCATACAAGAAGTCTGTGGCAGAGCAGGGAATTAAATCCCATGCCAGCACCCTAACCACTAAACCATCTCCACCCTGCCCCATAGGGCAGTAGGGGTGGTTGTGCTGCTGGAAGTGCTGTCTTTCTGATGACATCCAAAAGCAAAGTTCTGACTACCTCTGACCATTGAAGGGTACTGGACATTTTCTCGAAGATTAGAGGTGTTAATGCCAGTGTCCTGGCCAACTGCACCATCGTTTATTACATTCTATCGCTCTCATTTCCCTCCCACCCCCCACTTTCAAATGGACAGAGTCACAAAGGAATCCTTCCCTTTGCTGTTGTAAGTTGTCTTGTCATGTTTTTGTTAACTAGGCAGTGACACCAGTGAACAGCAACCCCGCAAAACAATTGACAACAAGAAGACAAGGCTCCAAGTGAAATGGCATCCATTAGAAAGCCGAGGAAGGGAGGGCCTATTTACTCAACCTTTGATTCAGCCCTTTGGCTCTAATCAGCAGGTTCCCAGGGACTACTTGAAAGATGGCAAAACTTCATTTTGGGCTCATCTGACCTGCTCCAAAGAGGCCATCTCAGGATTTGTGCCCAGAAGGAACCTTGCTTGGCTGTGGCCTGCTCAAGAAATTCTCCATTAAGCCAGCTCATGAAAAGCTCTGAAGGAAGCCAGGCACAAAGAGAGAAACCTCTCCCCAGAATGTAATGGCTCAAAGAGTCGTTTTAGTGCTAATCTCATATCTAGATATAAATCCATAGAAGGCACAAGTTTTCCACCTACACTTGAAGCGGATGAGCTGCTTCCCTATGTCAAAAAAAGTAGCGAAGAAGTACAAAGGAACTATAGAGACGAGAGCCATAGAAACGTCTTTACATAAAAAACAAGAGACAAAAACAACATGGCTGGCAACCAAAGCAACAGAATTTAGTCCTAACTAAATATGCATAATCTAATGCAAAGTGCATTGAAGCTTTGACCCATAAACCAAAATGGCCTCATTTTAAAAGTTTTTAAAGCAATTAAAATAAATCGGAAACTTCATAGGAGAACAGCGTCACTGAAAATAAGAGGCACTTTATGCCACATGCAGTGACTGAAACTCAAGCCCATGGGGCCAGCCTCTTTTTAGAAGAGCTCCTGGATAGATTTTCAAGTGCTTGGCATGGACAACAAGGGCCAGATTTTTCAAACAGCTCAGCTCCCAGATGGACATCCAAATAGGGTCTAGATTTTCAAAAGTACTCAGTGTCCATCTACTCCCCTTGTTATAGTTATTGCCACAACACGCTGAGGTCTTTTGAAAAAGGGGGCTGCTTACTTTAGTACCTAAGAGAGCTGAGTTCTTGAAAAATTGACCCATAAAGAGCCTAGAATCTGATCCTTTCCTTGAGGATGTCTCAGCATGTTGGCTTGACCTCCTTTGTGCTGGGAGGGCCAAAGGTCCCAAACGTAGTTGGCCAAATTGAACATCCAATACTCTACAGGCACAAGAAATCTTGCAATCTTTATTTTATTCTTAGGCAAAATGTCCCATTGACTCCATGACAAAGAACTCCAGAATTTTACTCAGTATCACCACAGAAACAAAGTTCTTGGAAAGTTATAACACAGCTTTGCCAAGAAACATACAGTACATTCCTGCGGCAGCAAAAGCATAGGAATTCCATCTGAGAGAGAGAGAGAGAGAGAGAGAGAGAAAATTCCCTTTAGCAACATTTTTAATGGAAGAAAGAGAACATCAAGTTTTTTTCCTGGTTGCTAAACCACTGTTAGCTCAGCTGAGGTGTGAAAGATTTTGCAGCGTTTGAGAAGGAAAGCTCTCATGCAGCCAGTGTTACAAACTGATGTTACTTGCTAGCCAGATCACTACCAACAACATTGTCATTGTAACAACTGTCAGTTAACAATTCCTTCCTACCCCACTCTGAAACGGACACACGCCAAATTTGCTTTGGGACAAATTTTAAGTTTCTTGCTAATAAAAACTGTTTCTCACCACATCCTCAGAGCTTTTAGAGTCCTGGAATGAGAACAAATGAGGAGGATTTCCCCTAAAATAACTGTCATTAGACAAAGACGTGTGTACGTATTTTGTGGTGATGGGTCTCTCTCCTCACGGCCTGGAGCTGTGGAACCTTTCAGTCAGCCTCAGAATTGTGCAGCAGATGCTGTTAGCATACTCTTGATTGCACTCACCACTATGCCTGCTGAGGTGAGTTACTCATGCTGCAGTACAGGCTGCAGAGCCAATGCACTGCCATGGAGTTTAACAGGGTGGCAGACTCTAGTTGTGGAATCTTGGCCTCTTGAAGTCAATGAAAGGTTTCACCTAATGACACTACATGAAGGACTCCTCCATAGACATCCTGTCATCAGGCACTTGAACCCTGGATGAAAGTGTAATGTAATTACTGTGGTATCATATTAAATACAGAGACCTGCTCTGCTTCAACCAGGAAAGAAGAAAGGTTGGAATACTTCTATGGGCAGAAGGAACTAGGATCCCGAAGAGAGAGGTTCTCCAGAGAAAACTCTTGCAGACTATGACAAGCAACGAGTTTAGGGTGAGGTTTGGGTTTGCATGTGGTTCAGTTACTAGTAAACCCCACAAAGGCGGGGATTTTGCACTATACAAAGAATGCAATACGGCTATATTTTGTTCAGAGCAATACAGGAACTGGGTGAAAAATTTTCAAAAGCAGCTAAGTGATTTAAGAGCCTCCGTCCTATTGACTTAAGCTCCCACCTGCCTAAATCACTCCTGAAATGGGACATCGACTCTTAAGTCCCCCACCTTCCCTCACCACGAAGCAATGAGCAGGTGCATGGCAGTATGTGTGCTGTGCCACGCCTTCCTTTCTTACACTGGCTGTTCCCCTTGGGGCAAGATAGTTAGATTCCCCCCTAAGAAAACATCAATATTTTATTTATAATGAACTGGGCAGACCCAATTATACCAGCAGGTTGTTAATACACGGAATTGTGGAGCATGTCTGCAGCTTTGAAATGGGAATTTCTGACACATGGAGTATGAGCTAGATGCCATGTAGGTGGGGTGGGCGACTGGTAAGAGTGTTTAAGAGTCAAATTCACCTTAGCAACAACAATGATGCAGAGAGAGAAAGAGAGAGAGAGAGAGAAGGCTTCACTCTGGTTTACTGTCTTTTGACTTGTCCCCTAGCTTCAAACATCCTGACTAAGGCCCCAAAGAGTCATCAGATTTGTCTTAAAAAAAATCACATTTTTTTTTAAGATAATAAATTTGGGGTCTTTTTATTTGTCTTCTGTTTGAGCTTTTTAGGGTTTGTGGATTTAAGCTTTTCTCCCCAGTGGAGACTCAAGAGGTATTTGATTTTGTTTTGCTTGAAATGAAAGTTGTAATTCTCCTGTAATCAAATGACACCAGGAGCCCAGGCTTTAAGAAAAGAAAAACACCAAATACCACGAGGCTTGAGAGACCTGGCAATACTGCATGTGGCACGAATGAAGCCTATATCTGTTGGGAAAGAAAACCGTTACCAGGGACAATCATGGGGTGTTCAGCTCAAGGAGGACAATAGTAGCTCTCTCTCCCCCACACCCCCAACCCAGATTGTGGTAGCAACCTGGCCATTCCAAAGTTTATGGAGAGGGTATGGGAAAACCACAAAAGCTCAATGGCCACATTTTTTTAAGTGCTCAATACCAACTGAAAACAATGGGAACTGCTGGGTGCTGAGCACTTGAAAATCTGGCTACTACAGTACAGATAGATGCATGCCACAAAGTTCAAATCCAGATCTGAACTTCCTCGATGTGTAAGGACAAGAGAATGGTTCACATAAAAAACAAACAAAACACCACCTAAACTGACTTTGTGGTCTTAGTTGGGTGGTAGAGAGCAGTTCTGCAGAAAAGGACCTAGGGGATACAGTGGACGAGAAGCTGGATATGAGTCAACCGTGTGCCCTTGTTGCCAAGAAGGCCAATGGCATTTTGAGATGTATACGTAGGGGCATTGCCAGCAGATTGAGGGACGTGATCGTTCCCCTCTATTCGACACTGGTGAGGCCTCATCTGGAGTACTGTGTCCAGTTTTGGGCCCCACACTACAAGAAGGATGTGGAAAAATTGGAAAGAGTCCAGCGGAGGGCAACAAAAATGATTAGGGGATTGGAACACATGAGTTATGAGGAGAGGCTGAGGGAACTGGGGATGTTTAGTCTACGGAAGAGAAGAATGAGGGGGGATTTGATAGCTGCTTTCAACTACCTGAAAGGGGGTTCCAAAGAGGATGGCTCTAGCCTGTTCTCAGTGGTAGCAGATGACAGAACAAGGAGTAATGGTCTCAAGTTGCAGTGGGGGAGATTTAGGTTGGATATTAGGAAAAACTTTTTCATTATGAGGGTGGTGAAACACTGGAATGCGTTACCTAGGGAGGTGGTGGAATCTTCTTCCTTAGAAGTTTTTAAGGTCAGGCTTGACAAAGCCCTGGCTGGGATGATTTAATTGGGGATTGGTCCTGCTTTGAGCAGGGGGTTGGACTAGATGACCTCCTGAGGCCCCTTCCAACCCTGATATTCTATGATCCGTACAGAGAAACAAGACTAATTAATAGTTTGTGGACATGAAATTTCCATTAGGCAAACATTTTAGCAATCCCAATGGTATTAACATTTCATGTATGCATACAAAATAAAAATAAACTTGTGTGTGTGTGTGTGTCCACACAGTTATGTTTTAGTACCTTTACTCATGGTGAGTTGGGCTTTAATCCATCAGTGTTCCACTGAAATCAACAGGACTACTCATGGAGAAAGAGATGACTCATTGTGAATAAGGGTATCCAAATCTAGCCCCAAATGAATATTACACACAAATCACACACAAGACTCAGGACCAGACTCCAAATCTAAAACATCCCCAAACTTGTTTTTTCTGGGTGGTCTGGAAAAGCTTTGAGTTGTTGTAAATCTGGATTCAGCTCAGAGTTCAGTAGCTCAGGCCCCATCTCTAATGTCCTGCATGTGTGTAACCCTTTTTCTGACATCACAAACACAGTCATATGACCTTGCAGTTAGCTTTTACGGGTAACAGCAGAATTGCCATCCCTGGCCAGCTCAGTAAAAATAAAAATCATCTGAAAAACAAAAACACCCTTTTCTAACTTTGAACTCCCCTAATTGGCTGGGGTTCAAATAAAAGCAACCTTTCTTAATGCTTCTCCACTGACTGATTTTGCTGCTCATCCTAATCATAGAAATCAAGACATTTAATTCCAGAAAGATGTGAAGGCACAATACAGACTTTGATCCAAAGCCATTTCTTCTTGTGGGACTCCAAAAAACAGTTTTCAGGCTTCCAGCGTCTCTTTGCCAAGCCTGATTTGAAGCCACACTGGCTGACACAGTAATTGCTCCATAATCATATCTTCAGTACCCTGACCTGGTTTAAGCCTACAATCTATATTCTAATAGCAGTCAACAGGTCACCAGTTAATAAAAATACCATTAATGTCCCCCTGTGACTAAGAAACGGAGATATTCATGTCACTCGGCCAGTGGCGGGCCAATATAATTTCCATGGCTGTTAGTGTAATTAACTGTGCTGGTGTGTGAATCTCCCTGGAGGACTAGGCAAGCACAGAATGACCTTGATGCGGACACTTGCTGGTGGGCATAGAGATTTTCAGGGGCTTAGACCAGGGAGGAATGAGTGCTTGGATGTTCTTATGGTCCAGCCTCCAATTACTGGGGAGCTAATAATCCAGAAGACGGTCTTGAGCACATCTGTCTCATTCAGTTAAATGGAGGGGGAAGGGACAGATTTCAATGGACAAATACAACCTGTATTTTGTGGCATGTTGTTAAAAGGTGTTTAATGTTCAGGGTGACAGAGATGGATGATCAACAGGAATGTATGTTAAGCCGGGGTGGGAGGGGGCTGCAGGAGGCGAGCCAAGAGTCAATAAATGAATGACTGGACAGATTTTCATCCTGTCTCATGCTCATCCCCTCTGAATGTAATGCACCTCATGGACCATAAGTTGCACTTCTTGTTTATAGCTATACAAAACAGAATGACCTAGAAAACCTCAGGGATATAAACATTCTTCAGAGACTGAAGTTTCTCTCTAAACACTCAGCTTTGGCACATATGCTGCTTGTGGAAAGGTTTGTGTGTGTCAGGAGTTACAAGATGTTGGAGATGGAGGATTTTCTTTGGGGTGGGAAGTCCTCTCGCTGTTGTAGTAATCAGTGTAAGGAAGCACGCCAAGGTAACACTATAGCAAATAACTATCCAGATAAACTAGTGTTTGCAAACTAATCAAATGGATGTAAAGTGAGGCGCGAGGGAGCTACTGAGTTTTACCCTATTTTACACCTAGCTTGACTGTGAAGAATCTGAAACCCAGCAAATTCATCTCACATAGGGGACCCAAAGTGATGTCTACCCACCTGCAAGCAGGCTGAAATCCAGCAGCATTCATCTCACACAAGGGCACCACGCAGAGAAGCCATCAAGCTGGCGAAAGACCAAGACCTACTAGAACTCGTTTCACAGAGAAGTCCTGTGCTAAGTTCAAAGTCAGCTCCCAGCAAATAAAGGTCCTGTGTTCAACCGCTACTGCAAACCTCCTCCAAATCATCTTAGATCCGCATCACTGACTTGCCTGCACAGACTTATTTACATTCTGCCCCACCTACGCATGCTCATCTGGATCTAAGCCAAGTGCATGTGAATGACTCCCCTTTACTCAACTAAGCATTTTGTTATCAAATGTCTCCTTGTCCTCTGATTCCCTTTTCTTGAACAGAGTCAAAGGGACATCCTGAGACTTCATCAGTTGTTTTATTGTTCAGATGAAAAGACAGAATCAAAAAGAGACTTGCTTGCTGGATCTATTCTGCCAAGTGATACACGACATCACAGATGGATATTCTGAACTCAGCGTGTTGCTGTCCGACGAGGCACGCCAGCATTTAAGAAACGTCATCTCTCCAGGAGCCAGAGAAAAGCTCCTACATCATGTATCATTATTGATTCCTTTTGACCCATGTTTTTTAATTCCTCAAGCCTCTTATTTCAGTAATGTCACTGCACTTGGGAAATGACTGAAATGGGGCAAGGGGTTAAAAAAAAATCTGTTTTGCTTCTAGAGACCCTCTATGCCATGGGGCTTGGTGACTTGGTGGATAAAGCCTTCATCCACATGACTATTTGGTGGCTTCATGCAGCAGCCCGTGGGGTTCCAGTCTGCTTGCACCCACAAGTGAAGCTGAGTTTGGTGGGTTTCCGAGAGAGGTGCTTGCCCTCATGGTGCTTGCCCAAACTACAGTGTTTGGTGGAACTGGCAGCATTTGCTCAGGACTGGAACAGAGTCGAAAGACAGGTCAGGATGGAGTTGGCAGAGCATGTGAAGATGCGGGGGGTGGGGAGAGGGTTGAAAGCGAGCCATTGGCTTAATTAGTCCCTCAGTCTCATGAGCATCACACTCAGTTTAGTGGCCTCTGCTTGGCTTATAGGGAACTATGCAGATATTTTCATTTAGGAGTGGATTCACATAGAGTGATCCACAGGAGAAGATTTCTGGGCACCAGAGCGCCACACAAGAAGGGGAGCGTCTGGCACTCTCAAGTGAGAGCAGAAGCAGCAGTCACTGGATCAAGATGAAATTCTTCTAATCAGTTCCCAGAACCACAGAGAAGAAATGGAAATTCTAAGCAGCATAGTTTATAACTGCATTATCCACTCACTGCATGCAATATATCTTTATATACTGAATAGCTAACTAGATTAAGGAAACGAAATATACATAGCTGATAAATAACCCAGCTAGAATCCACTTTCAAAGACAATCAGGCACCAGCTTTACTATAAATTAAGAAAAAAAATGCAAACACACAAATGTGCAGAGCATACAAGAATTGTTTAACACAAAAGAACAAGGAGAATGAGAAAGGAAGAAGGAATGGAGAAGAGGAAAGTAGCAAAGAAATTGGAGGAGGCAATGGGAAAGAAACAATAGAAGAAGGATGGCTCAGTGGCCTGTTTGTTCTTGGTCTTCTTGTAGTCAAATTTTGAAAGCCTTTTCAAACATGGCTGCAGCCTTAGGCTCTATCTGCACACACAGCCAACGTTTTGTAAGCCAGTTCATGATATTCTCCTCTGATCTGGTTATAGCGACTGTGATTAAGATGTTTCCACATAGACACTGCTTTCACAAACAACTATATGCCAGTGGCGTTTTCAGGATGCGTTAGTGTCAGATGTAACCATCATGACCCACCGTGCTACTTAATGGTGTTTACATCAGTGTATTGGGAACATCTGGGAAATTCTCCCATACTGCCTCAGCAGAAAGCTAGACAACCCAGAGGACATGAACTCAGAACAGCACCAGCAGAAGATGGGGCACTCCTGGATATCCTAGCACATAGCATGGAGAGGAAGGAGGAGTGGGTTACAGACACCACTATGAATTCTAAATATGTTATGAAAAACACAATGAAAATCAACCCCTACTGAGCCCAACCAATTATAGGAAGACAAGTATGTGCCAACTGAAGCCACTGGTCAGAGCGGGCATGACAGTCAGGGGACAGACACCTCAAGGGGAGAACAGGGAGGTTGAACCCCACAGAATAAGCAATTGAATTGTATACAATGTTACAGTATATTAAAAAAATGTGAATATGGTCTTTTATAAAAGCTTGTAATGTTCTAGAATACTATGCTCATGATCTGTACTACAATTTCAAATATGCCACACACCAGGGAGGGGCTCCTCCCAAGCCAGGTGTAAGCATGAAATCAGCTCCAAGGAATGATCCATCGTTAAGCAGGGAAGAGACAATGGCAGACCATTAAAGTTAATGGAAAGAAACTGAAACTAAAAAGAAAACCCCAGTCTTGGAAAACTAACCTCTGGAAACTAACCTCTACACTAGGAAATTAGTTCTGAATAACTACACCTCTCAGCAATGTGAAAAATCTACACCCTAAGCGACCAAGTTACACCAACCTTATACTCAGCGTAGACAGTGCTGGGTCGATGGGAGAATTCTCTCTGGGAGGTGGATTAACTACACCAACTTGAGAACCCCTCCTGTTGGTGTGGGTCTTGTCTTCACTGAAGCACTACAGCTGTGCCACTGCAGCATTTTAAGCGTAGACAAGATATGAGGGAGTTCCCCCATACTGAAAAACAGAGGCATCATGCCAGGAGAAAGAGGAAAAAGAAAAAAACCCAACCTTTTTTAAAAAGCAGGCTTGTGTCTGAGATTTGGCATCCAGAAACTGAGGGGCAGCCTATACAAGTATGTTGGCACATTAACCAGTAGACCGTCGACACTATCTACGCCAACGGGAGGGGTTCTTCCATCAGCTTAGGAAACCCATCTCCCCATGAGGCAGTAGCTAGGTAGATGGAAGAATTCTTTCACCAACCAGCCACTGTGCACTGGGAGTTAGTTTGGCTTAACTACACTGCTCGGGAGTGTGGATTTTTCACACCTCTGAGCAACGTAGTTAAGCTGACTTAATTTTCTGGTGTAGACCAGGCCATATCCACATCCCTGAGAAATGTAGCTTTTTCACACCCCTGAGAGACCTAGCTATACCAATGTAAATTCCTGGTGTAGACCCGCCCTTCGTGGGAAGCTGTCTGTGAAACACTGAATCCCTCTATGACAGGGGGGAATGATGAGCAATACATAACTTATATTAGAAAAGGGGATTAATCTAATATAGAAACATACAGCCTGGAGTTGCGTTGCGTTTAAGATTATTTCCTGTGTAACCTGTATGTGTTTGCATTTCCTTATTATTTTATCATTGAATCTGATTTTTCTATTAAATTAACTTTTTATTTGTTTTTACCTCCAACGGGACTCTGGTGTGCAAGCTGTGTGGAGTATGTGTGCCAAAGTGAGCTGAAAACTGGGGCTGTTTTCACACCTTTGGACATGATGAACCAGGGGGGAAAAAGTCTGAGTGTCGGGTAGTTAAGAACTTGGGGAGACTTGGGATGGGAAGGGCTGGTGGTGTCACCCTGCAAGGAGTAACTAGGCTGGTGGAAGCCAGGGTGAGATCTTTATGCTTGTGCACTGGCTACTGGTGTCAGGGATCTGAGCCACAGCAACATAGCATTAAGGCACCCAAAGGTTCAAGGCAAGCAGTGAAAGAACCCCTTACTGATCTACATCATGGTGACACACTGTTAGCTGCTGTTAGAATCATAGAATATCAGGGTTGGAAAGGACCTCAGGAGGTCATCTAGTCCAACCCCCTGCTCAAAGCAGGGCCAGTCCCCAATTTTTGCCCCAGATCCCTAAATGGCCCCCTCAAGGATTGAACTCACAACCCTGGGTTTAGCAGGCCAAGGCTAAAACCACTGAGCTATCCCTCCCTCTCTCCCTGTTGTTACTAACCATGTCCTGTGCAGACACAAACCACAGAGCCAACCATGTCAACCGCTAACCACTTACAAAATGGGATAAAAGTTGCCGTGTAGACAGGTCCCCACTAGAATGGTAATGTTTTGGATTCTCACAATTACAGGCTCATGGCAACTGTGCACTACAGATTAGCAGGGGGCATAATCTCGAATACGGGTTGTATGCTTGAAGACCAAGAAAGGAAACAGAAACCAGAGAAAAGGTGCTACATCAGTGTAGGAAAGTGTTTGTTGACTAGATTCAAATGATTAGGGGACTGGAACACATGAGTTATGAGGAGAGGCTGAGGGAACTGGGATTGTTTAGTCTGTGGAAGAGAAGAATGAGGGGGAGGGGGGATTTGATAGCGGCTTTCAACTATCTAAAAGGGGGTTCCAAAGAGGATGGCTCTAGACTGTTCTCAGTGGTAGCAGATGACAGATCAAGGAGCAATGGTCTCAAGTTGCAGTGGGGGAAATTTAGGTTGGATATTAGGAAAAACTTTTTCACTAGGAGGGTGGTGAAACACTGGAATGCGTTACCTAGGGAGGTGGTGGAATCTCCTTCCCTAGAAGTTTTTAAGGTCAGGCTTGACAAAGCCCTGTCTGGGATGATTTAGTTGGGGATCGGTCCTGCTTTGAGCAGGGGGTTGGACTAGATGACCTCCTGAGGTCCCTTCCCACCCTGATAGTCTACGGTTCTATTCTATGATTCCTTGCGGAAGGATGACAGACAACCGGTTCTGAACACGGCTGTTGCTACCACGGCTCAAGCCATAGCGCATGTGACGACACGACAAACCGGGACAGCACATGTAAGCATACGCACGCTAGCTCTCTAAAAACACCAGCATGGTGGGAGTGGCATGGACCAGCTGCCAGAGTACGTACTTCCGGGTCCCTAGGGGAACGGTACTTGGGCAGCTAAGCCTGTGCTACTGCCAATGCTGCCGCACCTCCCCTGCTATGTTTAGCATGCTGCACTCACTTGCTGCACTCACTGCACGCTGCACTTTAGCATGACACACCCTGTGTGAACAGGGCCCAAGGAGGAGAGCTGAAAGAGGACATGGAGGAAATATCTATAGTGGGGACTCATTCCATGGGAATTACCGGCCTTCATCTACAGGAAGAACGTATCCCTAAAGATTACACCAGTATTTTGTCTTGACCGGGGATTGATTTTTGACTGGGCTTAGATAACACGTGCTTGCTAAATCCAACCTAAATGGGTCTTCTTCTCCCTAGCACTGATGCAGGTAACACCTTTAGGGGGATGATGGCTGGTCATGTTGTAGCCTGTGCAGAAGCTAAAGGTGGGTTACACACTGAATCTACCCTAGGAAAAGTAGCCACGATTAGGCCATCTTTATCCATCATGTTAGCTAAGTCTGTCTGAAACTCAACCATGTTTCCCAGTAAAGAGAAATCTCAAGGTACCACTGATCCTTTTGAAACTACGGTTACGAGGGAAGGTCCAGTCAACAGCTGAAAAATTAACCAAATGATGAGAAGGAGCAGGACAATCTGGAGTGGAGAGAGGTACTCAGACTCTAAGGAGAGCCTGTGGAATCCCCTCTCTCTTCCAAATTAAGTGTCTTTCTCTTCCTAAAGTGTTTCATAAATATACCATCCTACAGCGTGGGATCTTGTGATTTACTACAGCAACCCAGTTTTAAGGTGAAATGCAAGGGGCAAAGTGTCTGTGCTCTTTACAATGAACGAAAGTGACCTGAAAGTTTGTTTTCCCTACACACACAGATTTTTCTGGTTTTTTTTTTTTCAAACACTCCAAATATCATATATAACCCACCCTGATGTCCCTCTCCTTGCAGGACTAAGGGCTTTTTGTCAAACTGATACACACATAGACCGAAACCTGAGCTGCAGTTCTCCCAGTGCTCCAGGGGTTAAAATAAGGGAAAGCAATAGGGAGCACAGCTCACCATTCCCTCCTCTCTTTTCACTGGGTGAGCACATCCTCTTCTACAGCACTAGTATGCTGAAAGCTCCCTGTGGGAGCAGGGAACACTAGCCCTGAGTTTAGCAAAGCACATGTTTAAATCCCATTAAAGTCAAAGGGACTTAAGCTTGTACTTAAGAGCTTCGCTGAATAGGGATGGTTTGCTGACATTGGGGCCACTGATGTCTACGCTGCAATTGAACACCCACAGCTGGCCTGCGTGAGCTGGCTTGGGCTCATGGGACTTGGGCAACAGAGCTGTTTAATTGCCGTGTAGATGTTCAGGCACTTTGGGACCCTCCCCACGCACAGGGTCCCAGAGCCTGAGCTCCAGCTCAAGCCCAAATATCTACACCGCAGTTAGACAGCCCCATATCCCGAGTCTTGCAAGGACATGGGCCAGCTGCGGGTGTTTACTTGCAGTGTAGACATACCCTGAGTCTTCGATATCGAAGAATCAAAACTCCCCTCCATCCCACCCACAGCTCAATTCAGGACTGTGAGAGACAGACTCAGCTAATGTTTTCATCTTAGTATGATGTCACTGCTCCAATTCTACAGAAAGTCTTCCCTCTAGAAAAGAAAGATAAGTCAGGACCCATTATACTGAATAAAAAACAAAACAAAAACAAAAACAGGGTGAACGTTTTATCCTTAAAAGCGGAGGCTGTCTGTATAAAGGAGGAGTGAGGATGGAAATAGCTAAAGTCAATATATGTACAATTTGCTCTTTGCCTTTAAAAAGATATGTTTTCCAGCAGAATGCTCTCTATCTCAAAACAATGCACATAAGAGCAATAGCTGTGAAATTTGTCATAAATGTAATTAATATATGTTCTTATTCCAGTGGGAAACAGACACGCACCACATCAGCACAAAAGAATATCATCTAGTACTTTGCTTTGAACGGACTGCACAATCGATCTGGCAAGACTGAATGAGAGGGAAAGCAAGCTATTTTAAAGTAATAATAATAAAAAAAACAGAAGGTGCCATATGCTAGACGGCAGAGAGAAAAGAGGCCATTAGATCATCTCCACTACTGGATCCCTGGGTGGGTGCAGGACTCTTCCTTGCAATTTCTGGCTTGTAGAGCTTTAAATGTCTCAAGCAATAGAGTTCCCCAGAGAAATCATTCCACATCCTATACATCTCGCTGCCAGGAAACTTCACCCCAAGTGTCAGCCTAAATTTTCCATTGTTCTCTTGACACCACATGTCTTCCCACATGCCCCGCATTGGAGGAAAGATAAGTCAGCCAGAGAAAGAGGAATTTAGAAAACCCTCATCCAGGGACCTTTCAGAGCTTGATGCAGGGAGATGTGAAACGTGGCTGGGCAAACATATTCAGCAGTGGTGCCCAAGTTTCCCAACTTGGGGGCCAAACACATTATTTCAGGACGGACAAAGAGTCCTAATAAATAATTTAGGGCCTATTCAGAAAAAAAAAACCTATCCGCCTACCCTCTGGCACGGTGGGGGTGGAGGGGTCCCCATCAGGTGTAGCTGGCTTCCTCACCTCCCTCTCTGCAGCCTCTGGCACAAGAGATATTTCAGGGTAGAGTGAAGGGGAGACCAAACCGTAGTCCAGCTCCCCTCCCCAGTGCAGTATGGGGCCGAGGGGACCACTGCCAGTTGGTGCAGGTTAGAGCAGCCCCGAGGCTGGGCAGAGAAACAGGGGCTGTGACTGCTGGTTCTCAGCATCTTCTTTTCCTCGGCACCTGGGTGGCTGTGGGGGAGGGAAGACACCCTTTGTTAGTGCTTCCCTAGGCTCAGGCAGAGCCCTTCAGCCTCCAGTGCTGCTCTCCTGGGGCTCCCATAGCCCCATTGGGAATCAGGCCCTGGGGCAGCCAGACCTGCTCTCGCCTCTCTCCCCTGCAGCAGAGGAGGGATAGCTGTGGCTCAGAGCAACCAGCTCTCATCAGAGCTGCTCCTGGGGCAGCAGGGGATGAGATGCCTCCCACTCCCCCTCATAGCACCATCTTAGTTTAATATCGCAGGCAGGGCCTGGCTCAGGAACCACATTTTCAATTCCTAATCCAACACACATTTTCTTCTGAACACAGTCACTCTCGAGGGCCACAGCTCAGACATTACTGATCTACAGCTTCTTCTCCTGATTGTGAAGATCAACGCATTGGTGACCAGATCCTCAGCTGGCATAAACCAGCAAGACTCCATTGACTTCAGTGGGGCTAGATCAATTATACGGTCTGAGGATCTGGCCCTAAAAGTTATTTTGAACTGTAAAGAAACAGGCCCACAGACCGAGGTGTGGGAAGATTCCTATAGCCCATTGTGTTAATAGCGGGGGAGGATTTGTGAGAGACAGGCCAGTCCTTGCCTACAGACAGCCCCCCAACCTAAAGCAAATACTCACCAGCAACCACACACCACACCACAGAACCACTAACCCAGGAACCTATCCTTGCAACAAAGCCCGTTGCCAACTGTGCCCACATATCTATTCAGGGGACACCATCACAGGGCCTAATAACATCAGCCACACTATCAGAGGCTCGTTCACCTGCACATCTACCAATGTGACATATGCGATCATGTGCCAGCAATGCCCCTCTACCATGTACATTGGTCAAACTGGACAGTCTCTACGTAAAAGAATAAATGGACACAAATCAGACGTCAAGAATTAGAACATTCATAAACCAGTTGGAGGAGAACACTTCAATCTCTTTGGTCACGCAATTACAGACATGAAAGTTGCGATATTACAACAAAAAAACTTCAAAACCAGACTCCAGCGAGAGACTGTTGAATGGGAATTCATTTGCAAATTGAGTACAATTAACTTAGGCTTGAATAGAGACTGGGAGTAACTAAGTCATTATGCAAGGTAACCTATTTCCCCTTGTTTTTTCCATACCCCCCCCGCCCCAGACGTTCTTGTTAAACCCTGGATTTGTGCTGGAAATGGCCCACCTTGATTATCATACACATTGTAAGGATCACTTTACACTTTAGATAAGCTATTACCAGCAGGAGAGTGGGGCGGGGGCAGAGAAAACCTTTTGTAGTGGTAAACACCCATTTTTTCATGCTTTGTGTGTATAAAAAGATCTTCTATACTTTCCACAGTATGCATCCGATGAAGTGAGCTGTAACTCACGAAAGCTTATGCTCAAATAAATTGGTTAGTCTAAGGTGCCACAAGTACTCCTTTTCTTTTTGCGAATACAGACTAACACGGCTGTTACTCTGAAACCTGTAATTTAAAACTAGTGAGGTTGTTTGCCCGCAGTACTCCTACTGGAAGGCTGTTCCAGATCCTCACACATTTCCAGTACAGACAGGACGCAGATGGTGAGAAATGAATCCCTATACTTAGGTTTTCTTCTAGGTTACATTATGCCTCATGCTGCCAGCTACCCAAGAATTTCAGCAACAGCTCCTCATGCCATGAAAAATCATGGCCCCTCTCTCATTCACCCCCACCCCCACCTGCCACAGGGTTGGAGTTGAGTAAATCAGATTATGCTCCATAAAGTATGTCAGTTTCTATACAAACAATATTAAATATGATAATTTCTTCCCCTCTCCTCTTTAAGCTGTTACATTTGCTTTCCCTCTCAGTCACACCAGCTTTGGAAGGAAAAACAATTGCAAGGAATTTTGGATAAATGTAGTTATGCTAATTTACTGGAAATCTATAAAAGTCAAAGAATATTCATTGATATGGGAGCCCTGAAAATAAAGTGGTTCATTTTCCTTTCCCACATGCCCCATTCTTTGTTGATCAGAAAAAGTGACCTGTTGCCAAACTATCCCTTTAAACTACCACTGATCATATCTATT
Source organism: Caretta caretta (assembly GCF_965140235.1). Classification (NCBI taxonomy): domain Eukaryota; kingdom Metazoa; phylum Chordata; order Testudines; family Cheloniidae; genus Caretta; species Caretta caretta. The sequence goes on from NC_134206.1 coordinate 203,896,231, forward strand.
TCTATATCAAATTATATATAAAAGATTTGAGAATAAGATCACAGTTTGCTATTATTTGTGGAGTCTTATTATTCATACAAAATGTTCACAATACTCCGAAGTCTCATGAATTTTAGCACAGACCAAGTGTCTAAAGATTAGTTCTGAAAAATGCATAATTTGCATTTTAAAAAAAGTTTCAGTCACCCACTCAGCAGAAACTATATAACATTAGTGTTGCGTGACTCATTGCTGAAGTAAAGTGATCGACCACAAAACACTGAAAGCAAACCACAAATAGTCAAAATGAACAGTTCCCAAACAACCCACAGGCTGAAAAGTGTCCATCCCAGCTCTTTGGTGAATGAGTTAATAGGAAATCAAGACCAATTCACAAACAGGCTGCTAAACAGAAAAGTGGGCCAATCTTGTAATAAGTATTGAGCCATATCCACAGCTGGTGAAAACCAGTGTAGCTTTATTGCCTTTGCTACCAATCTGGCTTGTTACCTACAATTAATAATTCAGGCAGCTCCACTGAAAATCTTCAACTCCTGCAAATTTCAGTGTAGATGGATTATTGCTCAGGATTTGACTAAAGATCAGCTCAAGCCACAGAGTTTGGATCCAGATTTCAAGCGCCTCAAAACTGAGACCTGTCCTGATCTGGGATTTGGGTTCAGCCCATTAGGGAATGGGGCTACTTCCAAAATTCAGATACATGTTTAGATTTCAAGCACTGAGCCTGCAAGTGTTCAGATCCTGATCCCATCTTTAGATTACTCCTTCAATAGGCCATGGTGGGCGGGATGGGTGAAATGCAGGAACACTGGTTCTGATGAGAACCTGGAATTTGGATCAGAATTACCCAGACCTGCTGAGGATCCAAAACTAAGCTAGCAATTTTACTTCTGACATTTCTAGTGCTTCCTATTGGGCTAGAAACGCCATGAGAACAGAATTTCCAAGATCTGGAGGGGAAAAAACACATTGGGCAAGGGCTAAAATCCTTTCCCATTTTTACCTGGGCTGCCTGGTTCTGCCCAAGAGTGGAGGTGAAAACGATGAGGCTATTAGCCATATTACCAGCCGGTGGACAGAAGTTTCTCAAGGAAGCCTGTTCTCTTGAAATTGAGAACTGAAGCTTGGCAGACTCTAGGGGTCCAGCTACTGTATTTCACAAAAGCCTTCAGAAGTGGACCTCCAAGCATTCTAAGCCTATGAATCACTGTTCAAATCACAAGGTGATTTGCTCCTCTGGACTATTCCAGCCTCAGGTCAAATGTATAATTCATGTTCACCACGAAGGAACAGATTTCTACTTGGACAGTCAACATGGATTCACCAAGGGCAAGTCATGCCCGACCAACCGGCTTGCCTTCTATGATGAGATAACTGGCTCTGTGGATATGGGGAAAAGCGGTGGATGTGATATATCTTGACTGTAGCAAAGCTTTTTATACGGTCTCCCACAGTATTCTTGCCAGCAAGTTAAAGAGATATGGATTGGATGAATGGATAATAAGGTGGATAGAAAGCTGGCTGGATCGTTGGGCTCAATGGGTAGTGATCAACGGCTTGATGTCTAGTTGGCAGCTGGTATCAAGCAGAGTGCCCCAGAGGTTGGTACTGGGGCCGGTTTTGTTCAACATCTTTATTGATGATCTGGATGATGAGATGAATTGCACCCTCAGCAAGCTCACAGATGACACTAAGCTGGGGGAGAAGTAGATATGCTGGAGGACAGGGATAGGGTCCAGAGTGACCTAGACAAATTGGAACATTGGGCCAAAAGAAATCTGATGAGGTTCAACAAGGACAAGTGCAGAGTCCTGAACTTCGGAAGGAAGAATCCCATGCACCGCTACAGGATGGGGACCGACTGGCTAAGCAGACGTTCTGCAGAAAAGGACCTGGGGATTACAGTGGATAAGAGCTTGATATGAGTCAGCAATGTGCCCTTGTTGCCAAGAAGGCCAATGGCATATTGGACTGTATTAGTAGGAGCATTGCCAGCAGATTGAGGGAAGTGATTATTCTGCCCTATTTGGCACTGGTGAGGCCACACCTGGAGTATTGTGTCCAGTTTTGGTCCCTCCATTACAGAAGGGATATGGACAAATTGGAGAGAGTCCAGTGGAGGGCAATGAAAATGATTAGGGGGCTGGGACACATGACTTACAAGGAGAGGCTGAGAGAATTGGGCTTATTTAGTCTGCAGAAGAGAAGAGTGAGGAGGGATTTGATAGCAGCCTTCAACTATCTGAAGGGGGGTTCCAAAGAGGACGGAGCTAGGCTGTTCTCAGTGGTGGCAGATGACAGAACAAGGAATAATGGGCTCAAGCTGCAGTCGGGGAGGTCTAGGTTGGATATTAGGAAACACTATTTCACTAGGAGGGTGGTGAAGCACTGGAATGGGTTACCTAGGGAGGTGGTCGAATCTCCATCCTTAGAGGTTTTTAAGGTCAGGCTTGACAAAGCCCTGGCTGGGATGATTTAGTTGGGGTTGGTCCTGCTTTGAGCAGGGGATTGGACTAGATGACCTCTGTGACTAAGTTCCTGCTCTACCTTGGTGGGTCTTGCGCTTATTGGCGGATTGGCTCGCCTTGGAGCTTCACAGCAGCCCTCAACTTGGCTGTTTTTCTGAATTCACAGCCCAGGTCGACTCCTTCTGTGTCTGACCAGGAGTTGGGAGGATTTGGGGGGAACCTGGGCCCGCCCTTTACTCCGGGTTCCAGCCCAGGGCCCTGTGGAATGCAGCTGTCCTGGAACAGCTGTGCGACAGCTACAACTCCCTGGGCTACTTCCCCATGGCCTCCTCCCAACGCCTTTTTTATCCTCACCATAGGACCTTCCCTCCTGGTGTCTGATAATGCTTGTACACCTCAGTCCTCCAACAGTTCGCGTTTTCACTCTCAGCTCGTCACACGCACACCACAAACTGACGTGAGCTCCTTTTTAAAACCCAGGTGCCCTGATTAGCCTGCCTTAATTGATTCTAACAGCTTCTTGATTGGCTTCAGGTGTTCTAATCAGCCTGTCTTACTGGTCTCCAGAAGGTTCCCGATTGTTCTGGAACCTTCCCTGTTACCTTACCCAGGGAAAAGGGACCTACTTAGCCTGGGGCTAATATATCTGCCTTTATTACTCTCCTGTAGCCATCTAGCCTGACCCTGTCACACCTCCTGAGGTCTCCTCCAACCCTAATCTTCTATGATTCTATGTAAACTTGCACTGTAGGGTCCTGTTTCCCTTCCTACAGCAGGGGGCAGAGATGGGATACCTGGAAGTTGGAAGTGCAGAGCTGTTCTTCAGGCACACACTGTCAATCAAGGGGGCTAAGGTGTTCAAATGGACTCAGGGAGGCTGGGTAATTATCAGGCCTACAATGGCATTTCCTACCTGGAAAAGAATGTCCATGCACTGTGATTCATGATCAGACAGACCATGGCTGGAAGGCTTTCAGGCCTCCTTGGGTTATATCACAGCTCAGCATTGTGCTGTGCAGGGTCTTTTAATCAAGATCCAGCCACTCTGACTCGCCACAATTCCCCAGGCCCCCAAAATCAAATGTTTAAATGTGAAATGCCTGTCAGACTAGAGGAGAGAAGAGTAAAAAAAAAATCCATCCACTCCTTAGCTCACAGCACCAGAGGAGATGAACCTGCTATACAGAGCTAGTCTGTGTCTGTAGCTCTCACACAATGAACCTGTGTGAAGCAGTTCAAGGTCTCTCCCTCTTCTCTTCTGCTTCAGAGAGTCCACAAACCACATTGCACACGTTCTTCCCCATAATTATCTGGTTTCTCTGCTGCAGGGCCACAATCCACCAGGGGAAACGGTCTCCCCAAAAAGAGAAAGGAGGGATGGTCTCTGGGAGTGGGAAACATTTATTGTAACTACTCAGCTCACGATTTGTCTGGAGCCATTCTGGCCAGCCTCTATCTCGAATGGACAGGAAATGCTTAGCACAAGCCGAAGCCCAAATTCTAAAGGAATATTGAGTTATCAGTGTCCCACTCCTTCTTTTCTGTCTCTGGCCTGAGATCACACCAGCCCTTTTCTTTTTGATCTCTTGATTAGTGGCTAGGTCTCGCCTGGCCAGATTAAAGCAGGTTCCACAAGTAACTCAGTTGCTTTCCTTCAGCTTCCCAGAGTGATGGGAGAAAGCCCATCCCTCAGGAGCTGAGGTTCAGAAATGTAGCCCTTATTCCTACAGTTGCCTTGACAGTAGCTTCTCAGTCCTCTTCTGGAGGCCTAAAATTGGCCCTACATTGCTGCTCAAAACCTTGAAAGGCTGTCCCCCTTCATGGAAAAGCTTGGCCAAAAAGCATGATGGGGAAGACAGCATCCGCTGAAGCTCTGACGGACCTGCCAACCCAGTCATGCTCTTGCCCAGTTTGTGTTCAGTATTACTTGCTCTCTCTGGGCACTAGATGCCGCATCAGGCACTCTTTCTGTTAGCATGGTGATGCGATACTCACACACTGCATGGAGTATCAGACACACTATCTCCCTGCTGGCGCGGTGTACATTATCAAATACTGTCCCTGTTACCGCTGTCTCTCTGAGCCACACAATCTGCGTGCAGTCTCACGGCCTCTCCCTGCTATCATCCTCTCGCTCAGAGCAGTGTGATCTGTGCACAGGGCCACAGGCTCCTCCTCTGTTATCGCAGGCTTGCAAGGGCTCACAGCCCGTGTGCAGTAACTCAGACGCTCTCCATTAACACACACTCAGTAAACAACCTGTGTGCAGTGCCACCATTCCTCTATTGCCCATTTCTCTGTGGTGTCATGTTACAGCATTTCATTCTCACCAATACAGATATTTGTGCACAGTAGCTTATACAATAAATATAAGAGGCAGAAAATACATTACAGACAATCTGTGCACAGTATCTCAGCCCTTCTCCATGTTATTTATCTCTCTCTCTCTCTCTCACACACACACACACACACACACACACACACACACAGAGTATTCCTTATTCAGGCTCAATTCCCATAGCCTTCAATGAGATTTTTGCCTCAGTAAGGATAACAGGATCAAGTCCACGTTCATGAAAATCTATTATCTGTTATTCTTACTCTTTCTTTCCCTGGTGAGGGCCATAAAGGCTAAATTGACTAAACAGACAGCTTATGAAATGAGAACCAACATAGTTTTTTATAAAAATATAGGTCATGCCCGATCAACTTCTTATTTTGGGAGTAAGATCATTGACAAAGGGAGTTCATGTGACTGCAGCTACCTATGACTGCAAAGCTTTCAGCAATGAGAGACGTAAGGTGAAATCCTGGCTGCACTGATATCAGTGGGAATTTGCACCCATTTCACTGTGGTCAGGGCTTCTCTTCTTGATTGGTAAGGAAGAGGGGCCAAACTGGACAAGGAATGCAGGTAAACACACTAGGAAGCAAAGCAATGTCATTAGAAAAGCTATTTTTGAAAGAAACAGAACATGGTTACTAGCGGGATCAGCTAGAGAATGGTTTGGGAGTTTGTAAATAAAGAAATAACCTGGAGCAGGTCTATGCCTATCAAAGAGAAATGAACAGCAGCAGAGGTGCTGCAGACTCAGGCAGACGGCAATGCATTGGTTCACGTTTGGATGGTTTTCTTTGCAAACACGGGGGCAAAAAAAAAAATGCTAACATTCTGCAGAAATTGGTGGCTTAGACTGCCACCTCAGCAGGGAAGTTTGCCCAGCGGATTTTTACAGCCCTGCACTATATGGCAAATGTTTCACCCAGCCGAAGTCTAATAAGTCAGTCAGTCACCATCTAACCCACCCACCTCAAAATTTACATCCCAGACACAAGCTGACAGAGCCTGAAAAGAACACATGGAAAGGAGATGTCCCTACTCATCATCAGTGGTTTGGGGTGAGATTGCAAGTCTCATGATATTTGGTGTTGTGCTGAAAGCCACAATTCTTATATGAGAATTTCAGCTTTCATTTGAAAACAAAAAGTTTTGAGCACCCATGGTTGCAGGTACTTATTTGACACCCCCCATCCCCCCCCCCCCATCACCATAGGATCTGACTGCCTCACAATCTAAATGTATTTATCTTCACAGCACCCATGGGTGGGAGGGAAGCCTTATCAGCCCCATTTTACAGATGGGGAACTGAGCAGAGAGAGGCAAAGAGACTTGCCCACGGTCACACAGGAAATCTGTGGCACAGCAGGAAAATGACCCCGCATCTCCTCGGTTCCACTGGACCATCCTCAAGTTGCCTTTTCACCCTAGATGGGACCCGAGCTCAAAATCCCTAGCTTAGGACATCACTGCCTTATCCACTAGGCAAAAGTAAAGATGGAGGTTTAAAGATAGAACAGGGGTAGAAATCCCAGCACTCTCTTCCTTCCCAATAGCTGGGGGCAGGGGGGTGAAGGAGAAGAAGGATGTCCCACAAGGGCACAGCTCCTGCATTTTATTAATCTTTTACTGGCCAAAAGCCAGTACAGGTTTCATTTTCTAGCTAATAAGTTTCCAGTAAATTTTCCCATTCCCAGGTTTAGTGGCCCATGTAAAAGGAGTTTGATGGGCCTCAGAGCAGTTCCCAGTGACCAAGCATCCATGTCACAACATCTACCCTCACAGTGGGCGTTAACTGGCCTCCTTGTGGGCAGTCCCACCAGAGAGATCAAGGACGGAGTGGGCCACGGAGGCTGACCTTGCCTTTCACCGCCAGAGATAGGGGTCTCCAGGGCAGGGCTGGGGCTTATTCTTAGCCATGGGTGTCAATGTGAAGGAATCTTGCCTGTATGGTACCTGCTCCGTGGATAGAGGGCTTCAAGGGATGTCAGCTGGCACCTTTCACAAGCACACCTGCCTAACCAATGTCAGAAGAGACTGACTTGTTAGCTGGAAATGAAAGGGACTACTAGGAATCCAAGGAATGGCACAGAGAGCTATTCTCAGACTGTGATGGTTACTTTAAGTCATAGGGAAAAGGCAGGGGGAGAGTAAGCTATGTTTTCTGAGTCTCTCGGGAGCCACTGTATTTCCCTCTCCCTGTCTGACTCCAGTAATGAGCTCCGGGGGGACCTCCACTCCTGCCTTTGAAGTATAATGTTTCTCTGCATAGACTTTATAATTCCTTTCATATAGTATTTGTTTGCTGCTTGCTGTGGTTGTCTCCCTGTTCAGGGGGCTGACAGCTGTTAGTGGGGCCATCACGACTGCTTGGGAACATGTAAGATGGAAAAACCAAAACCAAAACAAGACCACATCCACTGGAGGAATGCAAAATCCCCTGGCTGGGAGCACCGTAGACTTTGCCTGCCAGCCAGCTGTTATAAAGAGCCAGCAGGCACAGCAGGAGGGGTGGAGAGAAGCCTGAAAGGAGATAAGCAACAGAACCTGACTAAGACAGGTGAAGATGGACTGCTCTGGACAACCCAGGCCTGGAGGACGACAGGGGAAAGGGGGAGTAGGACTTACACTGACCTTAAATTAGGATTATTAGCTGGACAACTGGAAGAGAGTGGTAGTATCCAGGTGGTATCTGGGATTTAGCTGGAGCCCACAATGTCATCTGGCCTGGTCTAGTCAGGAAATCTCTCAGGATTAGGCTGAAGCAGACCTGGGTTCCCAGGTGGCCGCCAGGATGGTGAAGCTTGCTCTAGTAACCATTTTTTCTCCCCAAAGTCTTTTCTTTTTAAGAACCACAAAAGGGACTGATGGGTGAAATAGCCACTCCCCTCTTTATTTTGTCCACCAATAAGCCTAATTTCTAATACACCAATTTTGGTTCACTGATTTCCAGTTCCACACACCTTGTTTACCAGGCATGATCTTAACCCAGCCCTTGAGTTATATCAGCAAGCTTTTTTGCTGGGACTAATTCACTCTCTTTTTTGCACCTTTCCCCATCGACACTTGTTATAGGTAGTTGTGACATCTTATGAACTTTCACTCACTTTTCACAGCTGAGCTCACAAGTAGGGTAAATGTGTAGACCCAGTTAACACCACAGCACCTAAAGGAGTGATTTGATTTTCAAAAATGCTAAGCATCCAGCAGCTGTCGCTGAAGCCAATGGGCAAAAACTGGATAAGAATGTCAGAATTTGGCCTTAGTTATAAATAATAATAGACATTTAATATCAAAGGAGGTCAGTCAGGCTATAATTGCTCCTTATGTGCAAAGCCTTGAGCAGTGATATTTATCCAAGTGGATTTCTAACAGGTGTCACGTCCTAGATCCATTTCTGACAAGGGCAACTAGGATTACTGGAGAGACTCCATTCAACTGCTCTGAGATCAGAGGGAATAACCCTGCAAATCTCATAGTATCTGTGGAACTGGTGGGATGCAGGAACTTCCATAACAGATCAGACCCATGATCTTGATGTCCCGTCACCGAACACGGAGAGCCACCGTTCCTGTCCATGATATGGAGAGGAAACTCCATGGTGTTCCTCCTGTATCTTTAGGCATCCCACAGAATGGAATGAGTTATAATTTAATATTTAAATTATGGTAGTGCCTAGAGATCTCAATCAGAATAGGGCCCCTGTTGTGCTAGCTGCTCTACCAACAGAGGTAAACATAAGCTCTGCTCCTCAGAGAATAATTTTTTATCTCGACAGATTAAATATTTCAGACCAACCATATGGCTATTTCTTACTGTCCTAGAATGACTAATCAAGGGATTTATAACTGCAGAAAGATTTAGGATCAAGTATTACATAGATACAGTTTTTTCAAGCTTTAAGAAACTCAACCCCATTTGTCAGTGTCACTAACCACTAAACTGTTCAGCAGAATCACTTCAAAACTGAAAAGTAGCACAGAATATATAATGGCAATTTACACCACTTCTCGTACAAGGCACACCCAGCTGCCAACAACTCTGTGTAGGTAGTAAGCTTTAATTGTCTTTTCTCTACCATAAACAGCTATTTACACCTGTGCAACATAGATATAAAGTGCCACCATTACTGTGAGTGGAAGATTCTAACTTTTTACACCCACTCTGTACAGGCAGAAAACACAAAGTGCATCTGGAGAATGCAGAACCTCAGACACATATGGGATTTATAAAAAGGTGGTGGGTTTAAAATCAACATGACTGGTTTTGTGGATCTTCATCAACCTAAGCAGGCAGCACAGAAAATCCCACCAGCTAACCTGTTCTCATGAAATTTCCAGCCCAATTTTGCAGACAAGAGATTTGGATTAGATTTGAATAATTAATCCAAATTTGTCAGTACTTCACGGATGAATCAAGCCTCCAGCTCTTAAGGTTCACCCTGGCTGCTGCTATCCTGCTTTATCTAAGCATTAGCATAGAGTAGAAGAGTTTAATGATTGAAGAAAATTCAAAAAATAAGATTTATGCTGTCAAAACTTTTGTCACAGAACATACTGTGGAATTCAATCCATGGGGTTCTTTCAAAAATGATATATGAAAATAAAAAAGAAACTCAACTAGTTTAAAGATCCTCTCCGTCGTCAGATAATGTAGTAGACTGCACTAGCAAAACTACTATGAAAGATAAGGGACCAGACCAGGATGCTAAAAGCATCTTTGCCCATCTGACAAACAGTCTGTAGTTTTGCTTGATTGAAGGAGCCAGTGGCCATTTTATGGTATGGTATCTCATGGACCACCAGGGCAAGAAACAATTGCCATGCACCATGGTTTCCAAGCATTGGTTCATGCTGTACTAGCTGGTGTTCATGCTCTTCCATTATAATCAAAGACTACCATGCTAGAAACAAGCCTAGCTGCACCTAACAGGGGTTGCAGATACAAAAGAGAAGAGTGACTAGAGTCAGCAATGGGACCGATTCAGTCAGTCAACAGTAGAAGAGGAATGTCCAGAGGAGTAGGGAACAAGGCAGCTGCGCAGCATACCCATGGGAACAAAGACAGAAGAAGATCAGGTGGCAGGAGTAGCATGTCCAGGGCAGAAGGTAACTGAGTGGCAGGGAAGAGGAAGAGTTATGGCACAATCAGCAAGGAAGCATGTGCAGGCAAGCTGGGGAGAGAGTAACACTTTGCACAGATGTAAATGTCAAGACAAGGTATAATGCATCAGAAAATAGGGGCCTTATGAACCAAACATAAACTTGGCTGCTAAAGTCACTTTGGAATTGCAGCGGGAGAAGAGAAGGGGCATGATCATCAGAATGCTGGGTTGACTGGATTACATCAAAGTTTCAATATTTTGGTTGCTGTTGAATGTTATCTATGTCACAATTCTCAGTAGTTTCACAAGGCTCAAACATGTATTAATGTTTGTCCCGTGATTATCTCTCCCAAATTGGTCTGAAGAGTTTTTACCAAGATTTGAGAGCCTGTGAATTGTTTACGAGATGTTCTATTTTTAATTCAGGTTCTTAGACCATACCCATCACTTGTATCTGGTGCCTGAAATGGAAACGTATAAGGCTTGGTATCTAATAGATGTCTTAAATGGAGAAGTTATACAAGGCCACTTCAGACAGAGTTGGAGGTATAACTTCAGTCTCTAATCTTGCAGACTCAAGACATATTCTCTCAATACAGGCCGATCTGTAGCAAGTATTCAAGACAGTTACTCATTATTCAGAAGGTTTATGTTTGGTCACTTAAGTCACATGGCATTGCTTCCATTCCTTGACTGGATGACCTAAGCTTTATATAAAATTCTTCCTCTTCCAAATTTCATTTCCTCATGTAGAAACCTGCATAGAACTTGGAGGGAGGAGCAAGAACAGGTTGCAGGAGGGAAGAGTTTGGAGGATGCATCAGCCTGTTTTCACATGGGCAGGATGCCCGCTGCAGTTGCAGCATCTCTAGAAGTACTTTGCTTAATAAAAAAACAGATTAGTGTTACAAGCATGGAGTCCTCTCATGTTACTACCCAGCACATGACACGTGAAGGAAGAAAGGAATTGTGTTTCTTGATTAAACAAAACTTGACTCTGAATATCTGTAACTCCAACTGCATTAACTGCAAATGCCAATGGGGCAGGAAGAAGCTGTATCAAACCCATAGTCTCTAATTCAGCTATCCATCTTTTATACTGTAATGGCCCCTGCTGCTGTAGCATCTGAGCACCTCACAATTTTAAGGTATTTCTCCTTACTATACCCTTGTAGGTAGGGAAATGCTATGCTCCCCATTTTGTAGATGGGAAACTGAGACACAGAGAGATTAAGTTACTTACCCAAAGTCACACAGTAAGTTCGTGGCAGAGCAGGAATTTAAACCCATACTTTTCAAGTCTTATACTACTCCCTGGACCATCTTTTCTTTTGCTAGATACAAACAAGTTATTTAACATTATCAAAATGATTCTTGTATTTCATTCAGATTATTAAGCACTGGAGGGATGGATGGTTTTAAAAATAAAATTCCTGCAGTGAAATAGAGAGCATACTCCCCAGGAGAATTCATAACTTGGAAGACATATTTGGTATTTGTCCTAAAAAGGGCTTGACAGCATCTTCGTAAACAAAAGCTACAACTGCAGCTGGTGGTTCATGCTGGCTTTTTCCGGTGCAAACCTTATGGGAGTGCAGGTGATTCAAGAGCCTGCCTTGTCAGGATTCTAAACCAAATCCCCATATCACACCAGGGGTCGGGCTCATCCTTGCTGAAATATAGTTGAACACACTGCTGAGAAATTCCTTCTGATATAAGCAATCAGGGCGTTTCTAGTAGCCCGGATCTGTTATCACAAGGACGCTGAGCAAACGCAGCAAGCTCAAGAAGCTCGTTTTATTCTTCAGCGGGCTTGCTGCCATTTGGTCTGGCAGAGACTCTCCCTTCAGAGCTGCTCAGTGCTTTCTAATATTTTATAAACATCAGTTATTTACTCACTACTTTGTGATGCAAGGCGAAACACAGGGAATAAACTGTTTGTCCCATGCCTCACACCCATAATAAGAAAATATGCCGACTGGTCTGTCGTGTAGTAACTGATTCCTAGGATTGACTTATATAAGTCAAGCACACACATTTGGGAAGCTGGGATTAGAACCCACGGCCTCAAAACCATAGGCCTCTGCCACGTGAGCTAAAGTAAAACTCTTTTAGTTGCAGTATGTCTCGTTTTTCCTGTGGGCTTGGCCACTAGAGGGTGACATCATTTGCCCATATACAAAACTAATATATGCCTGCACTTCCTGTCTACAGCAGGGACGGAGTTTGTGACTGGACCAGGGGCAGAGGATGAGAAAGGTGGGGAAACCAATTTCTGCATTAGCGCAGCTTCACAGAGCATTTATTTGCAAGTGAGAAAAGCGGTAGCTGCTGCCTTTATGAAATGGTTGTGAAAAGTCACTTCAAAAATAATCCCAAAAGATCACTGAACATTTAATTGTAGGTGTATTTTGATTATTTTTCTTCTTCATTTCCACAAAGTGAAGCCCAGAGAGCAGCCACAATCCCTGCAGACAATGGGCTGCCCCACTCCAGTGTGGATCTGTCTCGGCATAAGAGAACATGGCACCACCCTTACACTCCCAGGCAGCCTGGCAAGGGAGAGGAAAGCAATGACAAACCCTGCTTTTTAAACACGACATGAAATTCTGAGTGTTGCTGGTCAGAAAAGCATGCAGATAAAGTTATCATCACCTTTCACTGCTCCAGAGGGATTCTGCACAGATTTCCCTTCCAATCTGGCCAATTTAAAAGGCAAAAGGGAAGAGACTTTCTTCATTTATAAAATATGCCTGTTGTAAGATCTTTGGTACAGAGACTGATCTTTTTGTTCTTTGCCTAGAACCGGGGGGGGGGGGGGGTTGCCCCAGGATGTTTGGGCTTGGGCGGGAGCCTGTAACTTCGGAGGGTCCCAGTATATCTGCACTGCAGTGAAATAGCTCCTTAGTCCAAGCCTCTGGAGATAGAGTCAGCAGGCATGGGCCAGCTGCAGGTTTTTAATTGCAGTGTAGATGTACCCTTAGGTGCTACTGCAATACAAATAAACAAACAACCACCACCAAGAATGACCACCAGTATTCAGGTTTCAGAGGAACAGCCGTTCATGTGACAATATCAATTTACTTGCATAATGACAGGTTTCAGAGTAACAGCCATGTTAGTCTGTATTCGCAAAAAGAAAAGGAGTACTTGTGACACCTTAGAGACTAACCAATTTATTTGAGCATAAACTTTCGTGAGCTACAGCTCACTTTATCGGATGCATACTGTGGAAAATACAGAAGATGTTTTTATACACACAAACTATGAAAAAATGGGTGTTTATCACTACAACAGATTTTCTCTCCCCCCACCTTTTCTTTTTGCGAATACAGACTAACACGGCTGTTACTCTGAAACCTGTCATTATGCAAGGCACTGCATTTAGCCGTATGGAGTGGAAATCTATCAATTGCATGAAAAAACTTGTACAGATACAGACAGACATCATTTTCCTTTCCAAATGCAAACAGATGGACATCATACCAAAAGGACTGAAGGTAAAAAATCCATTACAATCTACATACCACACAGACTATGCTGACAGCTTGTGCCATACGCTCTCAAAGAAACTGCGGAACCACCTGATCAATATCCTCTACAGCAAACAGGGAAAGATAAAGAATGAGCTCTCAAAAATGGATACTCTCATAAAAAACCAACCTTCCACACAAACTTCCTCGTGGCTGGACTTTACTAAAACTAGACAAGCCATTTACAACACACACTTTGCTTCTCTACAAAAGAAAAAGGACACTAAACTTTCTAAACTACTACATGCCACAAGGGGCCACAGCAATGGTTCCCTCAACCCACCCAGCAATATTGTTAACCTATCCAACTATACTCTTAGCCCAGCAGAAGCAGCTGTCCTATCTCGGGGCCTCTCACTCTGCCCCTCCACCCCCATGAACATGATACAGTTCTGTGGTAACCTAGAATCCTATTTTCGACGTCTCCGACTCAAGGAATATTTCCAACACACCTCTGAACAACATACTCATCCACAAAGACCTCCCTACCAACAGTACAAAAAGAAGAATTCTAGGTGGACTCCTCTTGAAGGTTGAGACAGCAGACTGGACTTCTACAGAGAGTGCTTCCACTGACGTGCACGGGCTGAAATTGTGGAAAAGCAGCATCACTTGCCCCAAACCTCAGCCACGCAGAACACAATGCCATCCACAGCCTCAGAAACAACTCTGACATCATAATCAAGAAGGCTGACAAAGGAGGTGCTGTTGTCATCATGACTAGGTCAGAATATGAACAAGAGGCTGCTCAGCAGCTCTCCAACACCACTTTCTACAAGCCATTACCCTCTGATCCCACTGAGAGTTACCAAAAGAAACTACAGCATTTGTTCAAGAAACTCCCTGAAAAAGCACAAGATCAAATCCGCACAGACACACCCCTGGAACCCCGACCTGGGATATTCTATCTACTACACAAGATCCATAAACCTGGAAATCCTGGGCGCCCCATCATCTCAGCCATTGGCAACCTGACAGCAGGATTGTCTGGCTATGTAGACTCTCTCCTCAGGCCCTATGCTACCAACACTCCCAGCTACCTTAGAGACACCACTGACTTCCTGAGGAAACTACAATCCATCGGTGATCTTCCTGATAACACCATCCTGGCCACTATGGATGTAGAAGCCCTCTACACCAACATTCCACACAAAGATGGACTACAAGCCATCACGAACACTATCCCCGATAATGTCATGGCTAACCTGGTGGCTGAACTTTGTGACTTTGTCCTTACCCATAACTATTTTACATTTGGGGACAATGTATACCTTCAAATCAGCGGCACTGCTATGGGTACCTGCATGGCCCCACAGTATGCCAACATTTTTATGGCTGACTTAGAACAACGCTTCCTCAGCTCTCGTCCCCTAACACCCCTACTCTACTTGCGCTATATTGATGACATCTTCATCATCTGGACCCATGGAAAAGAAGCCCTTGAGGAATTCCACCATGATTTCAACAATTTCCATCCCACCGTCAACCTCAGCCTGGTCCAGTCCACACAAGAGATCCACTTCCTGGACACTACAGTGCTAATAAACGATGGTCACATAAACACCACCCTATACCGGAAACCTACTGACCGCTATTCCTACCTACATGCCTCCAGCTTTCACCCTGACCACACCACACAATCCATTGTCGACAGCCAAGCTCTGCGATACAACTGCATTTGCTCCAACCCCTCGGACAGAGACAAACACCTACAAGATCTCTATCAAGCATTCTTACAACTACAATACCTACCTGCGGAAGTGAAGAAAGATTGATAGAGCCAGAAGAGTTCCCAGAAGTCACCTACTACAGGACAGGCCTAACAAAGAAAATAATAGAACGCCACTAGCCGTCACCTTCAGCCCCCAACTAAAACCCCTCCAACGCATTATCAAGGATCTACAACCTATCCTGAAGGATGACCCAACACTCTCACAAATCTTGGGAGACAGGCCAGTCCTTGCCCACAGACAGCCCCCCAACCTGAAGCGAATACTCACCAGCAACCACATACCACACAACAGAACCACTAACCAAGGAACCTATCCTTGCAACAAAGCTCAATTGCCAACTGTGCCCACATATCTATTCAGGGGACACATCACAGGGCCTAATAACATCAGCCACACTATCAGAGGCTCATTCACCTGCACATCTACCAATGTGACATATGCGATCATGTGCCAGCAATGCCCCTCTACCATGTACATTGGTCAAACTGGACAGTCTCTACGTAAAAAAATAAATGGACACAAATCAGACGTCAAGAATTAGAACATTCATAAACCAGTCGGAGGAGAACACTTCAATCTCTCTGGTCACGTGGTTACAGACATGAAAGTAGCAATATTACAACGGAAAAACTTCAAAACTAGACTCCAGCGAGAGACTGCTGAATTGGAATTCATTTGCAAATTGGATACAATTAACTTAGGCTTGAATAGAGACTGGGAGTGGCTAAGTCATTATGCAAGGTAACCTATTTCCCCTTGTTTTTTCCTCCCCCTCCCCCCCTTCCTCAGACGTTCTTGTTAAACCCTGGATTTGTGCTGGAAATGGCCCACCTTGATTATCATACACATTGTAAGGAGAGTGGTCACTTTAGATAAGCTATTACCAGCAGTAGAGTGGGGTGGGGGGGAGAGAAAACCTTTTGTAGTGATAAACACCCATTTTTTCATGGTTTGTGTGTATAAAAACATCTTCTGTATTATCCACAGTATGCATCCGATGAAGTGAGCTGTAGCTCTCAAAAGCTTATGCTCAAATAAATTGGTTAGTCTCTAAGGTGCCACAAGTACTCTTTTCTTTTTGCGAATATCAATTTAAGAAGCACTCAAAAAAGATCTCCCAGGCAAAAGAAAAAGCAACATCCCACAGGTGCTCTAATTGGGCTGGCCTGCGGGAGCTCAGCAAACCGATACCATTGTTCCTGGTGGCTGCCATTCTGTGTACCAGAATCAGAGCTTTCATTTAAAAAAAAAAAAGTCTCTAGCCCTCATGGTTGTGATAACAGCATGACAAAGGTAAAGTGAGGCTGTGGAGACTGGAGGCTACCCAAAACAATAGCTCCGGCCAGTGTGAACAGCCCCATTTACGTGAATGGGATACTGAAGCAGTCCTAACAAAGATAGTTTAAATGTCAGTACTGTGAACTGCTTCACTGCGTTTCACAGCACACACACACAAAGGAGAGGAAGTGTCATTTTATGACAGATCCATAGTCTACACTGTGTGACAGAACTGGCATCATGGGTGGCCAGACCTTAGGTTGTGGGCAGAGCTTGGGGGAGTACCATCACCACCTATATTTCTTTTCCAGTTTGACCCCGTCTACATCCCTTCCCCTTCCCCCGCATTCAGGGAAAAACCTTGGTAGAATGACAGGACTCAGAATATGCTGCATAGGTCAAAAGAATTCTGTTGGAGCAATGAGGAAAACAAATTCCATAGTCAAAGGTCCTGCACTAAAAATGCCCTCCAACAACTGCCAGTGTACCAATATAGGGACCGTTAACTCTAGTGTCTTCTGCTGATCTCAGCTGCTGGGACGTAGCAAAAGGGCTGAGATGTTTTCAGATAGATCTGAACTGCCATCCAGCACTGTGAGCTCACGCCTGGAAAAAGCAAAACCCTCTTCCTACATCATCATCATCAATACAAATCCAGGATGCCAACTGACATGGCCATTTTGCTGATAATACATGGAACACTATAGAGTTAGAATTATTTGTTGCAGATCACATTAGATTGCTAATTCATCCCCTTCTTCTGCTAAGGAAACTTCAAAATAATCCTGATGTCTACAAATGTGTGTGTTATTCAGAATCACTTGCCAAAGAATTGGACAAACCATTTTCAGCCTTTAGAGGTTGTTCCCAACCTGTTCAGCTTGACGGTCAATATTTTCTATTCATAATGTATGACTGATCCTCTTCCACTCATATGGCATTGTTTCTGCTCTCTCCCTAGATTACATGTTTTTTTAACTTTGACACAGTTAATACCCACTTTCTGGTACAGATTTTTGGAAGAATATAACGGAGTTAAAATTAATGAAATGTGTCGGAATCACAAATGTTTTTGGCAATATCTGACATCCATCCAAACTATCTTGTATACCAAAAAGTACGATGACACACATAGCTTTTCTTTGTTAGCCAAGTGTAACTTTCAACCTACTTTGCTATTCCACAACTAAATTGGCTTGAGACAGCACAGCTGCCAGCAGCAAACAGTATTTGTCCATAAATGAATCACATGTGTTGGTGAAACTCCACAGTGGGATGGCATTCATAAATAACAAGATACCGGATAAATTCCCAGTCCCACTGAAGTCAATAGAAGTTTGAATGCAGCCAAGGTTTCACCTATTATTTTGAGGTTATTGGTTATGGTCTGGTTAATGTCACAATTACAGTTTAAACAGTTAATATTGAAGAGTTAATGCTAAAAGAACTGACCTATGTCAAAACAGTCCTATAACAACATCCTCCAGATTCCCCTACCTTGCATCTGCACTGTGCAAAGAAGAAAACAGAGTTTTACATCCACTTTCTACTGGTGTAAATGATGATGCAAGACGCAAAGCAATGGAGACTCAGGATATTGATATTGCTGGAGAACATGTAAAGAATAAATACGGGGTGTGTGTGTGCGCACGCGAGCCCATTTACAATACGGGTCTTCAGTCACACAACATGTGGGTTTAGATCATAATTTGGCTCCCAACTTTGCAGCTTGGGCTCATCTCTAATGTCAATCAGACACAAAGAGATCAATATGGCTCATCTTACCGGCACAGCCATTGAACATACAGATGAACAGCACACACACTATCCAGGGCCAGGAATTTCAATAGTTGCACGGTTGCTGCTGAAGTAAATGTTGGGCCTGCTTTTCTCACCATTATGCAGATAGTTTCATGCCACGTACCCTTTCTCTACATTTGCCAGTGACATCCCCATTCTCATGTTTTACCTAAGTATTCACATCTTTTTAAAGAAAACCTGATAAGTGGAGAGAACATTATGAGTGTTCTGACACTTCAAGGATGGGAGCTTGAAGCTTAAACATATCCTTCAATTGTTCCTTTTTTGCAGGAACCAGTCTGTTTATTTTTGGACTGGTATTAAGTACATTTGTATTCCATAGAGATTGTTTGGTATCTTTACAAATATGGGTCAGATTCTCAGCAAGTATAAGTGATTTCAATGGAGCTATGTTGATTTATACCATCTAAAGATCTAGTCCACAGTTGCTAAATTTCAAGTAACTGCACATTAACTTTAATTATTAAGAGTTTTTCTAACATGCTCATTTTTGTTTAAATATAATGTGCTTATTTATTTTCTCATTAAAATTCATAAGTAATATACCAAATTGGTTCTGTCTTACCAGATGGCTATCAAGTCCAAACACCCTACAAAGGTGTACTGTATACGGGCCCCTAACCCACTCCAAAATTAAACCACTACAATCTACTCCACTTAAATCATACTATCCCATGTTTGAGGACAGGAGTGTGCTGACAGAATAAGAAACAATGGTCTCAAGGTGCAGTGGGGGAAGTCTAGGTTGGATATTAGGAAACACTATTTCACTAGGAGGGTGGTGAAACACTGGAATGGGTTACCTGGGGAGGTGGTGGAATCTCCATCCTTAGAGGTTTTTAAGGCCCGGCTTGACAAAGCCCTGGCTGGGATGATTTAGTTGGGGTTGGTCCTGCTTTGAGCAGGGGATTGGACTAGATGACCTCCTAAGGTCTCTTCCAACCCTAATATTCTATGATTCTGTGAAAACAATGGAAGTGTTCTATACATACATTGTACACGAGCGAGACAGAAGCATCTATTAAACACAATACAATGGCAACTATTTATACACACATTTTTCCATACAGAGCAAAGGGATGCTTTCAGTGAGAACTACCTTTCATTTAGATGGAGGCAACAGCAAACAAAAAAGAACCAAAGTCAACTCGCTATGAGAGAGAAGTCTCAAAGTCAAGACTGAACTCTGAGACCACAACTGCTGCAGAGCTCTGCATGCAGGAAGTGTGGTTTGGAATTTCAAGATGTGATCGACAGACAACCTAACCATGGATGCCTTTACCCAGATCCTGGTGTGGATTTGCAGAGACTGTGGCCTGCATTTCCCACTCTCAGAAAGCCAGGTTGATGGGACAATCCAGTGTGAGAGGTGCCTGCTGGTGGAATCTCTCAGGAAGCAGGTGGGAGAGCTACAGGAGGTGGTGGCTAGGCTGAGGAGCATCCCTGGCCATGAAGAATTCCTTGAGAGAGAGTGTTCACATGGAGACATCCAAGGCTGAGAAAGCTATCCAGCTACAGAGGAATTCTGTCACACCACCGGGTCAGGAGGACACTGGCAGCTGGTTACTTCTGGCAGCTGGTTACTTCTGGCAGCAGGCAGTGCTCCACCCCTACTCCCAACCCACCCACGATGGCGATGGAAAACCGATATGCTGCCCTGGCAATGAATGATGAGGAATCACCCCCAGAAGAGGTGTCCAAGGCTGGGAGGATCACAGCCATCACTTCCAGGAGGAAATGTAGGGTAGTGGTGATTGGTGACTCTTCTAAGAGGGACAGAGGCATCACAGAGACCTGGTGGGATAATATGCATGACTGAAATGTTGGTATAGAAGGGTACAACTTGCTCAGGAAGGACCAGCAGGGAAAAAAGGGAGGAGGTGCTGCCTTATATATTAAAAATGTATACACTTGGACTGAGATTGAGATGGAAATAGGAGACAGACTCGTTGAAAGTCTCTGGGTAAGGATAAGAGGAGTAAAAAACAAGGGTGATGTCATGGTAGAGGTCTACTACAGACCACCTAACCAGGAACAAGTGGTGGATGAGGCTTTTTTTAAACAGCTAACAAAATCATTCAAAACACAGGACTCGGTGGTGATGGGGGACTTCAACTACCCAGACACCTGTTTGGAAAGTAACACAGCAGGGCACAGATTACCCAAGAAGTTCTTGGAATGTATTGGAGACAATTTTCTATTTCAGAAGGTGGATACAGCTACCAGACGAGAAGCTGTTCTAGATTTGATTTTGACAAATAGGGAGGAACTAATTGAGAATTTGAAAGTGGAAGGCAGCTTGGGTGCAAGTGATCATGAAATGGTAGAGTTCATGATTCTAAGGAATGGTGGGAGGGACAACAGCAAAATAAAGACAATGGATTTCAAGAAGGCAGACTTTAGCAAACTCAGGGAGCTGGTAGGTAAGATCCCATGGGAAGCAAGTCTAAGTGGAAAAACAATAGAAGACAGCTGGTAATTTTTCAAAGAGACAATATTAAGGGCATAAGAGGAAACTAACCCCTGTGTAGAAAAGATAGGAAGTATGGCAAGAGACCACCCTGGCTTAACCAGGAGATTTTCAATTATCTAAAAATCAAAAGAGTCCTACAAAAAGTAGAGACTAGGTCAAATTACAAAGGATGAAAATAAACAAACACAAGTATGTAGAGACAAAATTAGAAAGGCCAAGGCACAAAACGAGATCCAACTAGCTAGAGACATAAAGGGTAACAAGAAAACATTCTACAAATACATTAGAAGAAAGAGGAAGACCAAGGACAGGTTAGACCCATTTTACTCAGTTGGAGTGGGGAATAACAGAAAATATGGAAATGGCAGAGGTGCTTAATGGGCTTCTTTGTTTCGGGTTTCACCAAGAAGGTTGGTGGTGATTGGATGTCTCACGTAGTGAATGCCAGTGAAAATGAGGTAGGCTCAGAAGAGGATAAAATAGGGAAAGAACAAGTAAAAAATTATTTGGACAAATTAGATTTCTTCAAGTCACCAGAGCCTGATGAAATGCATCGTAGAATACTCAAGGAGCTGATTGAGGAGGTATCTGAGCCATTATCTTTGAGAAGTCATGGAAGACAGGAGAGATTCCAGAAGACTGGAAAAGGGCAAATATTAGTGCCCATCTATAAAAAGTCAAAATGATCTGGACAAACTGGAGAAATGGTCTGAAGTAAATAGGATGAAATTCAATAAGGATAAATGCAAAGGACTCCATTTAGGAAGAAACAATCAGTTGCACACATACAACATGGGAAATGACATGGGAAAAGGAAGGAGTACTGCAGAAAGGAATCTGGGGGTCATAGTGGACCACAAGCTAAATATGAGTCAACAGTGTAATGCTGTTGCAAAAAAAGTGAACATCATTCTGGTATGTATTAGCAGGAGTGTTGTAAGCAAGACATGAGAAGTAATTCTTCCACTCTAATTAGACCTCAACTGGAGTATTGTGTCCAGTTCTGGGCACCACATTTCAGGAAGGATGTGGACAAATTGGAGAGAGTCCAGCGAAGAGCAACAAAAATGATTAAAATTATTCCCTCATAGGTCATGTTTTCTAGATTTAAAAAAATGGGTTTGTTTAGTCTGGAGAAGAGAAGACGGAGAGGAGACACAATAACAGTTTTCAAGTATGTAAAAAGGTTGTTACAAGGAGGAAGAAAAATGGTTTTTCTTAACCTCTGAGGACAGGACAATAAGTAGTGGGCTTAAATTGCCGCAAGGGAGGTTTAGGCTGGACATTAGGAAAAGCTTTCTAACTGTCAGAGTGGTTAAGCACTGGAATAAATTGCCTAGGGAGGTTGTGGAATCTCCATCGCTGGAGATTTTTAAGAGCAGGTTAGACAAACACCTGTCGGGGACGGTCTAGCTAATACTTAGTCCTGCCATGAGTGCAGGGGACTGGACTAGGGGACCTCTTGAGGTCCCTTCCAGTTCTAGGATTCTATAACAGAGGTAACAGTTTCATAGCTACCTACACCACATTTGGCTCTAACATTTTGTGCTGTGCTAGTGTTGCTGAAGAACCAGCCAGCAGAGGACGGGCAAGTGCCCTAATGGACACCATCCATTTGAATTGCGTTGATAGCTATAGCTGGGCAAACAACTAACATTTCAGATTGCTGGCAGTTCTGAAAAGAAAGAACAAAACCAAAAACTGACAAACCAAACTCAAAAACCCTCAAAACCATTTGTGGTCAAACTAAATATTCTGTTTCAATTTCTAGTGCATTTTTAAACAGTTTTTTTTTTTTTAAATAAAGAAAACCGAAGATCATTTCAAAACCAAACGTCATCAGAAAAAACCTAAAATGTTTTGGTTTGAAAAGCATCCAAACAAAATATTTAGGTTTTTGGATTTGATGTTTGATACAACTTGGTGAAACCAAGACAAATTCACAAACATTTCAGTGCTGCTGAATTTGCTTTTTTTGCCCCCAAAAATTTTGGATAGAAAATGTCACCCAACTCTAATGACAAGACCCATGGTGCTGATAGCAGTAGATAGAGAAGCAAAAGAAACTTGTATTGAGAAAACAAGAAACAAACAAACAAACAAAAACAAAAAAACAGAGGAAGGGGTGGGGGGAAGTCTACCAAGGTGGGGAGGGGGGGGAGGGAGAAGAAAAAAAAACTTTGTTGGGGAAAAATTATCCTCAGGCCTTTAAAAAGGAACAAAAAAATTAATGGAGATTGCAAACAGCCTAGTCTATCTAAGGGGTGGGGGAGAATACTTTTAAGTGTCTCTTCAAATAGTAATGCCTATTTTGAAATAATTACTTGAATCCACATCTAATTCCCTGATCTAGCCCTATTTTCAGCCCATTGTTTATAGGTTTAGATATAGAATTTGTATTCTCCGCTGGGGTATCAATCCTGCAAGTTAGTAAGTAGCCCTGCAAGGGGCTTTTTGCCCACTGTCTTCTGTGGAGCTGAGGGTGCTCAGCACTTAGCAAGCCCCAGCTCTGAATCACTAACTTCCAAGGGCAAGAGACTGACCTAGGAAAAAATTTGATAAGTTATTCCTTCCTCCACATCAAACTTTAAAAGAGTAATTTCCTCTTAAGGCCAGATGCTCTGTCCGTACATTCAAGATTAGAGAGGCAGCTGGTCCACCTGCTGCAGATGCTTGCAGTACTTGAACATTTAATTAGGAACGTTTGCTTTAATCATTATATGGGATATTAAATGTAAATAGAGAGCGCAAGTGACTGAAGTTGGCTGTGTGTCTGTAAGCAGCTTCAGAACTCTGCAATATGGGAGCAATTGGTGGCTGCAATAGGGAAGCGAGAGAAAAGCGTTGCATGAGTTAAACCAGCACAGGGACAAACCAAACCCAGCCAGAATCTGGCTGATGTCCCCCTTGGCTGTTTATAGGAACAAGGGAAACATGGGAGTGAAGGTGGCACTTTGGGACCCAAATTTACCTTCCAGAAAGAACGGCAGAAAACCCTACCTGCCAGTGATCCTCAGGCAAGGAGGTCAAGGACTGGCAAGAGTTTTATCTTAGATTGGGTATGGTCTTTGCTAGGAAAGGCATGTGTACAGCACCTGAGCATTTTTTTTATACTCAGACGTACTATGTTAGGCTTATGGGTACGTGTCAGAGATTTGCGGTGTGGTTACACAGGCATGTTTAAATACACCTAATATTACAAGTGCACAGCAAACTATCAGTCCAGAATCTGGTGTACTAACATGGCCTTTGGTGTCTATCCACTAGATAGGCGCTCAAATACTATGGTGATATGGATGGTATAAGAATCTGAACAAAGCAGAGTAGGTGCATCACAGCAAGGCTGCAGAGGGCGTAAGTCCTAATGCTGTTGTAACAATGGACTAATCTACTTTCACTCAAGCATTAGATACTTTGGGTGAAATTCTGGTCCCACCGAAGCCAACTGAATGACTCCCCCTGACTTCAACTTGACCAGGATTTCACCCCACTTCTTGGTCCCGAGTGACATCCATGATGTGATCTTTGTGCATTTTTGCCCATGAGACCAGCCATGTACATTCCTGTAATGTTATTTTACAGATATGCAGGGTGTTTTTCATAAGGCAGCCTGCTAATAAATTCCTGCGGTTTGCACAACTTTTCAAACTCCTTGGGTCCTTATAATTAAAATTCCATACCTCAGTTGATTTCTCCCCCAACTTACCCCGATCTGAGTTCTAAACCTCACAAGAACTGAGTGATCGTGGAAATGCACAGAGAGTCTTATAATGAAAGTAACATATGCCATTTCATAAAATAGAAAGTAGATTAAATACAGAAGAAATCGGAGGGCTATGGCATGAAACAAGGAAGCAGTAAGAGAGGAGTGAACGCTATAAAGATAGTGCCACAAAGAGAGAACAGGGCACCCTCTTACTTAATGAATATTTATTGCAAACTGCTGCCTATTATCTTTCAAAGAATTTTTATACAGTTCCCATGTCTTTCATCTGTTTCATGTGATGGTTTATCTAACAGTGGAAATTGCATGCATCAGGTAAATGTTGATTTACATGCAAATTGCCTCTGCTAAACTTGCCTTTAAGTAAAAGAAGATTCAGAAATATTTTTTCTCTTATTAATTTGCAGTTTCAACCCCGCCCTCCCAAACACAACAAATGCAAATAATCTAATTCATTTGTAAATATAAAACAATTTGTTAGGATTTAACTTCACCATATTTTTCCTCCATGTTCTTTAAATAAATTGCCGTGTTTGCCAAAGACAAACAGAAGAGAAACAGTGTGTGTTCCAACTCAGCAGCTTCCTTCCCTTTTACAGGGTTATGGTCAAGATAAAAATCACAGGCCAGATTCATTCCTGATGTAATTACTGTTTGAAATGGATTTACACTAGAGATTCTCTGGACCCCCATATATTTAAATCCAAATATTACTTCTCTGGGTGACAAGGTGGTTGAGGTAATATCTTGTACTAGACCAACTTCTGCTGGTGAAAGAGACCAGCTTTTGAGGTTATACAAGAGCTCTTCTTCAGGTCTGGCTGAGCTCTGTGTAAGCTAAGACGCTGGTCTCTTTCACCAATAGAATTTGATCAATAAAAGGGTATTACATCACCCACCCTGTTTCTCTGTTATTCTGGGATCAACATGGCTACAACAACACTGGAAACAACTTCTCTGGACAACACTTTAGATTATTAGAAGTGAATTTTAAACATCTGGGCCTACATCTGCCAAAGTGACTCGTGGTTTTGGATGCCTCAGGTGTTGTGGTTCGGCTTGAGACGCTTGATTTTCAGAAAGTGCCGCACACCCAACCTCTGAAATTCAGATCACTTCAAGCTGCCTCAGATTGGATACCCAAAAAATTAGGTCCCAAAAACCATAATCACTTTGGAAAATCTCAACCCTATTTTACTTTTCACCATCTTTGTCTCCTTTTGCTTAGTTTGGATGAGAAGACTATGTTGGTCAGTTTTCACTTTCTGTTTATAGTTAGCCGTTGCCCTAGCTCACTGTGTGCACCTCATGAAGTTTCTTAATCTGTGTCTCAGTTTCCCCATCTGTAAACTGGGGATAACAACAAGGTACTTCCTAACCTATCATGGTTTTGAGGATTAGTTAGTTAATATTTGCAAAATGCTAAGTATTAGGATTCGCCTCTGGCCAGTCTCTCTCTCTGGTTCTTATGTATTAGCACAATGATCTTGTATTTGGGTTTCCAGGAAGAATGCTTACATCCATTACAAAAAAAGTCTGTTCATTGATGTCTGTCAGGATGTTTCAGAGGCTTAAAATAGTGCATTCAAGTTTCCCCTCGAGGTGTGGGGTTGATTCCCATTCTTCTCAATAGCAATTTTTTGACAGAAAATATGGGATAGGGTAAAAGGCTCTGGGATGGCACTTGGAAGACCTACGTCCAATTCCTGGCCATGCAACAGATTGTATGTGTGACTTTTGGCAAGTTAATTGAGGCTTATCTCCACAGGGAATTAATCTGTTATAGCTATTCTGGAATTTTACCCTCTTACCCTTAAATCAGCACCCACAAAAGATGCTTCCTACACACATCTGAGACAGAGCAGGGAGGCAAGATGGAACCATCTGCTGCCTTGCCCGAGAAGGCCATTTAACAAGTAGTTCTTACTTAGGACCCAGTGCTAGGAACGTGTCCAGCTCCCTGAATAGACAGGCAAGCTAAATTCTGACAGGAGTCCAGCGGGAGCAGGAGAGGTTCATTCTTAGATGAATTAAAATGAAGCGTCAAGAAAAAGAAAGATGAAAAGGGAAAAAAAAAAGTCAGCCAGATCAATCAAGGAAACAGGCAGCTGGAAGAGACGCTTATTGACCCAGTTGCTAAAGAGTCCCCTCTGAGCCAGGACTACCCAGCAGCCACAGTCTCCTACCTCCAAGAGACACTTGCTCTGGTTAACTAGGAAAAGCTGTGACAGGAGACAAAAGAATAATGACCAGGATTTCCACGGCCCCCTAGAAATCCTCCAGAGTGTGGAATATTTAGAGCTCAAATTATACAGCCAGAGCATGGGAGAGGATATAAGAAAAAAAAAAGATACTGATTTAGGGGAGAATTGTGTATCTGTGGGAAGCCCAAGGAATAAGAAAGACACGGTGGGTAAGATAATATCTTTTACTGGACCAACTTCTGTTGGTCAGAAAGACAAGCTTTAAAGTTCCACACAGCTCTTCTTCAGGTCTATGACACTGAGTTAGGGTTGCCAAATTCCTAATCGGACAAAACTGAACACTCCAGCCCCGCCCCTTCTCCAAGGCCCCATCTCCTGACCCTGCCTCTTCAGAGGCCCCAGCCCCTCTGCTCACTACATTTACCCCTCCCTCAGTGGCTCACTCTCCCCCCCCCACACACTGGGCTGGGACAGGGGTTTGGGGTGAGGCTGGGAATGAGGGGTTTGGGTGCAGGAGGGGGCTCGAGGCTGGGGGTGGGACCAAGGGATCTCAGAATGTGGGAGGGGGCTGTGGGTTGAGGTTGGGGGTGGGAGCAGGTGAGGGCTCTATGCTGGGGGAGTGGGATGCAGGAGGGGGCTCACCTCAGGGCGGTGGTGATTCCTGGTGGACAAGGAATCCTATAAAGTTAGGAGTTGCTGACCATTTAAAACACAAATTTTCCAAGCAAGTTCTTAGGCAAATCTAGTTTGTTCATCCTGTATTGCTGCTGTTACTGTATACAAAAGTTGCAGATGGGCCTGAACCAAAATCCTGGGTAAGAACACCTAAATTTTAGGGGAATTCTGATCTAGATCTATCTTTATGGCCAGACCCATCTTTATTAGTACTGATACTAACAATAATGAATCAATATTTGAATACTAAGTGCCCTTGTTCCAACAAATGTAAACAAGGAGTAATAGGAAAATGATGTTGCAAAAATTACCCCCTCCCAAATATGGAATTGGTTATAATTGTTATTACTTAAGCAGCCCTTTTCATTCATGGGTTTTAAAGCACTTTTATATCGTGAATAAGTAGCATTATCCCGTTATCTCATGGTGTCAGATGGAGGAGCTTGAGCATAAAAGCAAAAACAGACGACAGTCAAGTTAGTTTAAATCAAATGGGAACCCCATGAATTCTCTCTCCAAACTTAAACCAAACCCGACACCCCAAAATTTCTTACAATTCAAGTACATTCCATTTATGCTTATTTTCTTTACGTTTTAGGATTGTGTTGTCACAGCACTTCTGGGTTCTGGTCCAGATCAGAGATAAACATCAAGATGCTCCTGCTTCTCTCAGTGTAGACAGAGCCGACACTGGATATCTCCTGAGAAAGCCTGTTCCTGAGAGCACAAATGCACAGATCTGAGAGGTCAGATAAAGGTTCAGAATCAAAGCAGCCAAATTTGTGTGTGCTTATCCCAAACACAACTCTAAATTAAAGTCAAGATTCCAGATCTGCAACATTTGAGAGGCTGGGGATATGGACTTCAATAGGACACATCATTAAATAAATGCTTTCCATTTCCAAATCACTTTCCATCTGAGGATTTTAAAGTGCCTTGTGGTTATTACACCCATTTTGCAATTAGTAGATTCTTCTTCTCCTTCATCCCTTCCTGTCATTGGAGGAGGAAGGATCTTGCGGTGGGCATCACTGGGATGAAAGAGGAACATGACATATGCATTTTGCCCCAGTTGAAGGAGGAACACAGGGCGAGGAGATGAGGAACTGCTGGACTGCAAACAGCTGGATTGCCGGCTGAGTTCAGCACTGACCCAGGAGCCTATTGCACCCTCTGCCATTCTGGTTGTGAATTATTTGCATCCAGATTATAATGCTCCTCAAACTGACTCTTTCTCCAACAATCTGAAATGGAGATGCCCCCCCCTCTCCTTATGCTCCCAATAGGCACAAATGGAGTGTTAGAAAGAGGCGGCTGTGAAAATAGTCACGTTACCTCACATCAATCCACACCCCCTTTTTTCCTATTCCATCTCCTTGCTGCTTCCCACCCGTTTCTAGCAGCACCTTCATCGGTTGTGCTAATGAAACAGCTTGCTGAGCCTAGGCATCTGCCCCCCCCACCCCCCAGATGTTCTGGTTTAACTTGGATTTAAACTTGGAGAGTGGTCAGTTTAGATGAGCTATTACCAGCAGGAGAGTGAGTTTGTGTGTGGGGGGGGGTGGGGGGGATGTGAGAAAACCTGGATCTATGCAGGAAATAGCCCGACTTGATTATGTAAAGAGTTGTCACTTTGGATGGGCTAGCACCAGCAGGAGAGTGAATTTGTGTGGGGGGCAGAGGGTGAGAAAACCTGGATTTGTGCTGGAAATGGCCCACCTGTTGATCACTTTAGATAAGCTATTACCAGCAGGACAGTGGGGTGGGAGGAGGTATTGTTTCATATTCTCTGTGTGTATATAAAGTCTGCTGCAGTTTCCACGGTAAACATCTGATGAAGTGAGCTGTAGCTCACGAAAGCTCATGCTCAAATAAATTGGTTAGTCTCTAAGGTGCCACAAGTACTCCTTTTCTTTTTGCAAATACAGACTAACACGGCTGTTCCTCTGAAATCTGCCTCTTCTTACTCACGCTCAAATCCATTAGCCCATGATCTCTTATGTATTAATGCACAGTTCACGTGCATTGTTCTAAACGGCACATTACAATGTTGAAATTTAAAGTGCATTTTAACTGAGCCTCTAAAGAGATGATAATTTGCTGACTGCATCATAAATATACCATGGCCCCTCTCCTTTGGCATATGCACAATCACTTGTACCCAGGCGTTTGCTCGTACAATAAAAAAAAATAACAAAATCCAGAGCAGTAGCAAGAGAGAGGCAGTGAGTACGTGAAATGGGTGTCCCAATTCAGCATGAATGTCATATCTCTCTGCTATCAAAATGCCTCTGGATTAGTGACGACGGCACAGAGGAATCATAGAATATCAGGGTTGGAAGGGACCCCAGAAGGTCATCTAGTCCAACCCCCTGCTCAAAGCAGGACCAATTCCCAGTTAAATCATCCCAGCCAGGGCTTTGTCAAGCCTGACCTTAAAAACCTCTAAGGAAAGAGATTCTACCACCTCCCTAGGTAACACATTCCAGTGTTTCACCACCCACTTAGTGAAAAAGTTTTTCCTAATATCCAATCTAAACCTCCCCCACTGCAACTTGAGACCATTGCTCCTCGTTCTGTCATCTGCTACAATTGAGAACAGTCTAGAGCCATCCTCTTTGGAACCCCCTTTCAGGTAGTTGAAAGCAGCTATCAAATCCCCCCTCATTCTTCTCTTCTGCAGGCTAAACAATCCCAGCTCCCTCAGCCTCTCCTCATAACTCATGTGTTCCAGTCCCCTAATCATTTTTGTTGCCCTTCGCTGGACTCTCTCCAATTTATCCACATCCTTCTTGAAGTGTGGGGCCCAAAACTGGACACAGTACTCCAGATGAGGCCTCACCAATGTCGAATAGAGGGGAACGATCACGTCCCTCGATCTGCTCGCTATGCCCCTACTTATACATTTCATGAGGGCTTGCCTGCGAATGCAGTAATTTGATACATTCCAGATACCAGGGCTTAGATTCAATTTTTGGTAAGAAATTATTTGAGTTTGGTTGCCTTATTATACTGCAGTAATCTGGAGCAATTTCTTCATTTGGAAGAGCAGGGCACTTGCAGGTCAGGAGTGTGGCACATTGGCAGAGCTGTGTGGGAAGCCCAGGACTGGCTAACTGGGGTGCTGCATGACTGGACTGAGGGGCATTGACAAAGCTAGAAAGCATCTGACGAAGTAAGGCTTGGCCAGCTATGGTGAGATGTTTTATACAGATCAAAAATTAAATACATGAGCACTCCCCTTGGCTTTTTGCCCTTTACTGCAAATGTTGAAAATCCAGACACATACACACCCAGGAGAACTAAAAAAACACAAACAAACATTAAAATTTAAAAACAAAAGGAAAAAACCAAGTTCAGCAAACCCATTCCATAGCACCATATAGAGAATGTAAGTGGCCTGGATGCTATCCCTTATTACTCTGAACTTAATACCCTACGCTTTGCATGACAATTTGTGAGCCAATGAAAATGCACAGGGCCCGATTTTGCCTTCAGCTACATAACTACTATTTGAAGTTTGCCAGCTTCTGGAACTCTGGACTGAGCCTTTACCCTATGGACCACAACAACGGCTACCAGAGCCCTCTGACACCATTTCCCAGCATGCTTAGAGTCAGGGGTGGGGATAGAAGGGACTAGAAATACTTCCTGAGGCCAACAGGCTTCTGCAGAGGGTGATATGGTCTCAAGCAGTTTGCTGGGTCAATGCTGAACCAGGGCTGCTGAGTCCCACAGTGGGAGTGGACAGCCTGACTCAGAGAAAAAGTGACTTAGTTCAGTTTGGAGCTGAGAAGCAGAAGAGCTCAGAGCTGATTAACAGCCCTCCCCACAAAGGAAGGCTGCTGTTGAATTTAGTGCCTCAATCAGACAGTTCCAGCCCTGCAGAGACCACCATCCAGAGAGGAAGAGACCCAATCTGGTGCTGGCTACTGAGAGCCAGTTGAGCCCTCCACAGGACTGCAGAGCAGCGAGTCAGTAGAGGGCCCTGTCTCACCCAGGGCAAAGACACTGGCAGAAGACTGTTTAAGCAGCCAATGTTCTCATTACCACAGCACTCATTGCCAGACTCATGCTCCATGTGCCCAGGATGGAACTGGGGTTTCAGAAGCATTGGGAGGTGGGGAAGTGGTTGATGTTTTAGTGTTTAGTACTTACTCAACCTGAACCTTTTCCTCCCCAGATTGTATTTTCCTGCTCCTAATGAAGTCAGTCCCCCCTTTTAACATTGTTGTCATTTCTTTGCTGGGGTTCCTATTAGTGTCCTTTATCATTTCTTGTGTACTGGGATTTATGCTCCTTCGCAGCAATGGTAAGCATCATTCATTTCCCCAAAGGACAGCCCCTCTTATCTCAGACACGGTGAGGAGTCACCTTAGGTAGATTTCAGAGCAGCAGCCGTGTTAGTCTGTATCCGCAAAAAGAACAGAAATACTTGTGGCACCTTAGAGACTAACAGATTTATTTGAGCATAAGCTTTCGTGGGCTACAGCCCACTTCATCGGATGCATAGAATGGAACATATAGTAAAGGGGGGGGGGGGGAAGAGAGAGAGAGAGAGAGTATATATTACACACACACAAAGACCCAACCCAGGCAAGGAGAAGGGAGAAGCCTCTCCAAGTAGCAAGCACCAGGAAGGAAGCTTCAGCCACACCTCAGACGAGGGCTACAGTTGCATTTGTGTAAATCTGGAGTAACACCGTTGATGTCAGCAGATTCGCTGTACACGTTACTTTCACCAGCGTAACTGGGAGAAAATGTTGGCTTATATTCCCTATCCAGACAGGTTGGGTTTACATTTTAAGGTAAAATGAAATGTAACAAAGACCATGGTTGAGAAAGAGTGGAGTAGGGATTGTAGCTGGATGGTGTCAAATTTTCTCTTCGAAGAATAATTTTGAGATTATTCAAGGGTGAGAAGGGCAGAAGATGGAGATGGGCACAGAAGAGAATCAAAGGTGGAAATCATCACAGCAGCTCTGTAGGGAGCTGTAATTGTACCGTAAGAGTCTCTGGGTTTACCGTCCCTGCACAGAAGCTGAATGAGGACAGGATGACTTTATAGTGGGGAAAGTTAGCAAAGTCCCTGGTTTTCATCCAAGAGCACATGGTGGCATGGGAGGAGGAGCAAAGGAGATTGCTAAGAGGAAAGAGCCTGGGCTGGGGGTTGGGATGTAAGGAAGAGTCATAGAAGGTGGAAATAATGGAGTCGAGAGGGCAGACACGTTGGAGGTGTTGCTGCAGTGCAGCAGATAGAAGGATCGAGCAAGTGTATGGGGAGGTGGTCGTGGTAAAGCAAACCAAATGGATTCCGACTGAGATGTCAGAGAACAATCGTCTTCCATGGAGATAAGGTCAAATGAATGACCAAGACAGC
Organism: Caretta caretta; assembly: GCF_965140235.1. NCBI lineage: Eukaryota > Metazoa > Chordata > Testudines > Cheloniidae > Caretta > Caretta caretta. The sequence continues at coordinate 203,928,962 of NC_134206.1, forward strand.
AAGAGGAGGAGTCACTGTGGTGCTGAAGGTCACATAAGGTATTAGGGAGAGGAGGCAAGTGACAGGAGGGAAAAATGAAACCAGCCAAGAGGAGAGGAAGAGCCTTTGAAAGCAGTGAGATTGAAGAATGATGAGCCAGAGGGGTCTCTATGGTTATCTGTCTTGGACACCCAGAAAAGAGCAGGGAACAGGGGTTCCTGTATTAGAGAGAAACCGAGAGCTAGGAAAATAAAACAAGCATTTTCTCTCCCCCAGGACTTCCTGTTGGATCATTTTCATTTTAAATAACAAAAACACTTCTAATAACCAGAGAAACATTTAAAAATTAAGAAATACTTGTTCTAATTAATGTGTCTGAAAAGCATGTGCGTACACACACCACACCCCAAAAAGCCATCTCCCTAGGAGAGGTCTTTATTATGCAAACATTACTCTAATTAGGTCATGAATACATTAGATCTTATTCGGTGCCAACAACAGAAGGAAAAAAAAGACAAAATTGGAAATGTGACATGCATATACTCCTGTTGTTGTTCGGGCGATTGGATTCCGAAATACCATTAGGAGATGAAAAGTTCACCCTGTAGGGAAGCAATTTGAATAGCACTCTAGTAACTGATTAAAGGCACTTTCATTGGTGGGGGGGGGGCTTGAGAGAGGGTCTCTCGAGAAAGTATATGATCTTGATCAAATAGCTGTTTTCAGGACAACAACACAGGAGAAGAGAGACAGGCACCCTTGACATCTCTTGAAACACATGCACTTGTCTAAGAAGAACACCTTGAATATTATGTTTTAAGACAACATTAAAGGCAGAGGGTATTTGCCCCTCCTGCAAGTTGCTCTCTGTTCAGACATGTAAGCCTTCATTTTTCCAGCTGTTCTCATAAGAGCTGCTGCTCTGCATTGCATTAGCAAATGCTAGATGCTTTTAATGAGTCAGTAATGTCAAGAGGAACAAGCCAAGGGGATGAAGCTGCTTCTGTTTTCCCCTCACCCCATCAAAGAAAGGGACCTGCACACTGAACTAATGCAACTCCTGGCTTTGTGGGTGAAATGGAACAGGAGAAGGGCCCAAAGACCTTGCCAAAGCTACCTCCTTCCATGGAAGAAATCAAGGGGCAGGGCTTCAAAGTGTCCTTAATAAGGACTGGAGAGCTGAGTTCTATGTCCAACTCTGAAGCTCACTGGGTGTGTGACTGTGGGCAAGAGGCTTCACTTTTCTGTGCTGTCAGTTATACCATGTATAAAACCATTTGGCATGTCCACCTGTGTGCTTGGAGGAAGAGCTACTCTATGGCTTTGTCTACTCTAAGCCACCACACCATTTTCAGCTCTGCTGGTGGCAGCTGTAGTGTAGATAAGGCACTGGCAACCAACAGTATTTTCCCCACTGTGTTACACGGACCTGAGTTGGGTTAGAAAGCATAGTACTTAAAATGATGGACAGCCACCTGTTATCCTGCCCACACTGGCAATCCCAACTACTGCTATAGAGTGACCAGATGACCCGATTTGATAGGGACAGTCCTGATATTCCGGGCTGTGTCTTATACAGGTGCCTATTACCTTACACCCCCATCCTGATTTTTCACACTTGCTATCTGATCCCCTCACTACTACAACCAGTGGAGCTGAATGAACCATTGGAAGCAATGGTGGGGAATTTCTGGCAAAAAGACGCTCTATGCTAATAACCCACACGGACTCAGTGTGGTGTGCTGTCCCCCACTGGCACAGGCTGGACAACATATTGAGGTTGAACAGCCAGTTACACCATTGGCTGGGCAGAGTTGGGACTCTCAGCTCAGGCAATATAGAATTTCAAGTTTTAATCCCTCACTGATGACAACCCATCCAGGGGCATGGTATCACAAGAGCAACCCTGATAAATCCTAGAAGATTGATATTGCTATTGAGTTTCTATGATAAGTCTGATTTGGACTATCAATCTCCCTGTTAGTAGTTTAGGTCTTTGCCAGAGGAAGAATTTTGCTACTAAATTACAAGTAGAGCTGAGTGAAATGTTGCATTTGTCCTCCAAGAAATTCCAACATGAAAATATTTGTTTTTGTCCAGATCAAAAAGAAGAGTTGAAATTTCAAAATTTTTCACGGAAGGAAATCCTTCTCCCCCCCCCCCAAATAATAATTTGGAAATGTGACATTCATTTTCAGTTGAAATATAACGTTTTGATATTCTCAACATGGAAATGTTTCATGTCACTTAGTTAAAATGACCCAAAATGAAGCATGTTGGGTAATTCAACATTAAACTTAATTCTCCCAGTGCGGCACATTGCTTCATGGAAATTGTAGTTCAGGAGCCTGATGCCCCCAGTTTTCCTTACGGGATAGGCTCCCTGGCTGGACTACAGATCCCAGGATGTACTCAGAATCATGCAACTCCCACGATGCACCACACAACGCTCTGTCAGAAGGAAATTCTGTTGCATTAGGATAGATATAGTCACCCAGGGAGCTCTCTGACCATAGGAGAGATTGAGGACCTGCACTACAACTTCTGATAAGGAAATGCCATTTAATGTTTCATTGAAGTGATTTGAAACAAAGCATTTCAGGGCAGTTCAATAGAACAGAATATTCTGTTTCTGTCAGCAGATCATTTGGGTCGTTTCCGTTTTCCCAAAAGAAGATTTCAAGTTTGTGGTGTGACGTTATCATCATCATCCGTATCCATTTTCCTCAGAAATATTGTTATGATATGACTATGGCATAACTAAGATATGCTTTGTGCAAAATGGGTCAAATGAGGTATCATTGGAAAGGTTATGATTTACTGAATGTGTTTATCCAATTTATATGCATGCATCATTTCTGTATCTGAAGTTAGGAATATTGTCTATGTAACAATTACAACTGTGTGGGTATGTGCTTGGGAAATGCCCACCAGACAGTAAGCAATCAGCCTTAATGGGCCATTAGGAAAAGACAATGAGTCTTCAAAGATGTGGATCCCCTTCTTCCCAGGAGTTCCTTCCTGTGGACCTTGCAAATAAACCTTGTCTCATGGTTGCCCTGACACTGCAAGATCATGTGATAGTGTCAACTGGTATAAAAATACCACCTTGGACACTGCTGGTACTTTTCCACAGGAAACAAAGGCTTCCTGCCTTATGTAAATTCTATTTAAGGCTGTGAAGCAAGGCAATCTGGGCTCTCCTTTTGTCTCCCCAACCGAGAAAGAAAACTGCTGAAAGCTCCTGAAGAAACCAAGGAACTAAGCTAGGGAAAGGCAAGGGCTGAATCCAGGCTGAGAACAGGGGTCTAGCCAATAAAGAGAAATAACTTGAACTCTAAGCTACAGAATATTTAGGGTCAGAAATTACATTTTGTAACCTGTTTCTTGAGTATATTAAGCTTAGCTTGCATGTTTTGTTTTATTTGCTCAGTAATCTGCTTTGTTCTGTTTACTATCTCTAATAATCACTTTAAATAGTTAATAAATTTCTTTTTGTAGTTAATAAATTTCTTATTTATTTCAAAACCCAGTTTGTGCTATTCATATCCTGGTGGCAAAAAGCTGTGCGTATCTCTCTCCACATTGAGAGAGAGGGTGAATTTTTATGATCTTGCACTGTGCAGATATTTTTATACAGCACAAGACAATATTATTTTGGGTTTATACCCCAAAAGGAGGTGTGCACGCGAGTGCCGGGCAATCCCCGAGATGATTCCTCCCACACAGAGCTGATCTCAGTGTCTCTGTGTGCATTTCCAGGTGGGTGTGTCCCTACCTGTGTGAGTGTGCTGGAGAAGGCCTGAGGGCCCGGCCCAGAAGAACAGGGTGAGGAAACCCAGGCTGGTGGAAAGGGTGGGCTCAGTGAGACCCCAGCACGTCCGGGATGCCACCTGATAGGGGGGTCCAACCCGTCACATGTGGGAACTCCATTTTCCATTGGAAAACTATTCCAATGACAAATTCCCAACAGGCTCTATTTTGAAGCAATTTAGACAATGATATTGGCTTCAAGATGCCTCCCCTGCTTTGCTACCCTCTCCTCAAAGACCCACCAGTTGGCTTCGATACCCAACTACTGTGCAGGTGCTTTCTAGACAGCAAACCTTAGGAGACCTACAGGAGGTGGGTGTGGGAAGGGGAGAGTGCCAGCATCATGCAGTTGTGGGAAAAAATGGAGGAGGAGGGTACAGGCAGTGTATGTGAGAAAAGCAGAACAGGGGGCATGTCTTCCTTCACAGGCCAAGAGCTGTTGCAACATTTTCTGGAAAAATGTTATTAAAAGTGATACTAATGCCCTTTTATTAAAAAAAATAAAATAAAAAAAATCATTTTTCTTTTAAAGCAAAAAAAAAAAAAGTGTTACTGAAACCATTACTGCCATGCATCATTCCCACCCCCCCACACCCCCAAAAAAGCAAGTTACGGGTATCTGGCTTAGATTATCTTATCCGTCACTAATAAACCATTTCATCTTGACCTCACATACTCAAATGCTTTGTGTGTCATCATGTAGTGGTTGGACCACTTCCACCTTTCTTTGCTGTCAAAACAGACCACATGGCGAGAAAGGGGGAAAAACTTGATGAGTTACTGATTAGACAAACATTCTCCACTGCTCATTTTGGGCCTGATCCTGAAGTGCACTCAGCACCTAACAGGATATGCTCACGGCTCAGTAGGGTTGAGCCCCATAATGCCAGGTGCAAAGCAATGATCTAAGTGTCATTAGACACAGCTAGCACAACTGCAGTGAAGACATGAAACCGCCTATAAATCCATGCCCTGTGGCGCACATTTTCAATACTCCACGTGCAAGCTGTACAAATACAGCAACTGTCAAAATTTGAACCCATAGGCCACAGATTTTCAGAGGCCTTAGAAAAAGGATGTTCATAGTCCCCTCCAAAGGCCACTGGGATGGTGCTATGGGTGGTCAGGGCCTCCTTAGTTCACAAATAAAATAATTTACAAAGAAGTTATAAAAAGGAACAAAAGGACAGAAGATGGGACTTTGGGATCACTAAGGGGACAGAGTTAAGGTCGGCTGGTATATTAACCATGAACTGTTACAGTTTCAAAGGTTGGGTTTCTAGTGTGTTTAATCTTTACCCTGAGTTTACAAGCTTCTCTTATATTCTGTCATCAGAAAGATAAATGTAATATTGTAAGAATATTTACCCACATAATACCAATATAGGATTTAACCTTAACTTCCCAAGTTATTCCCCTCCCCAGGAATTCATACTGCCACCATATGATTGATGTAATTTGAGCACATAACGAAACAAGTTACATGCACTATACCGTATGCCACATGAGGCATACAGACTGGACTGAAATAATGAAATGCAAAGACTTTCTGCACAGATTCGATTGGCATCTGCCATACAAGGTCCAAAATAATAAGTGACAAAGTAGCCACTCTTTCCTAGCACCGAAAGCCTGAATTGATGTGATTTCTACTCCACACCAAGTAATAAGCTACAGGGTCAGAAGAAATGTGTTACCAAGTTTCTGCTAATCATTTGCAGCTACAGAAGTCTTTCCCATTCTCCAGCATGGTTGCTATGCTTGGTACATGACGGTGTCAGTTATGTGTAGTTAACTAATATATCTGGATGACGTAGTCTGTGCATGAGACCCACTGACCTGGGTGAAGCAGTACAAAAGAAAGCTGCATTGTATAGAGCCTTTTATACAAGCCATCCCACAATGCTTTCCAGAGTTGAATAATACAGTTATAGTGTTAAATAATAAATGACTGCAGAGGGGGACAGATTAAGTGGCACAGCCAGGGAAGAACTAGAGGGATCACTTCAGATGAGACTTTAAATCAGATTAAGAGTCCAGGCGTGGGAGAGATACAAGGAGACTAATTTAGATGGTATGTGTTGCAAAGGAGAAGACTTGCACTAATGGTGGTGAGATTGTAGGACATGGAGACTCGCTGACAGTTTTCTGAAGACTTCAAATAAATCGAGTATGTACTTGGGGATTAAAAGACTTAAAACTGTCTCTTTCAAATGTTTGCCAAGTGTCTGATGCTCCTGTATATTCCTGTATCTGCCCAATGAAATCACATTACGCCACAAAAGTTGAAACTCATGTAGTCTTTGACATTGCTCCCACAACAACCAGTTTCTAATGGTAGAAATGTATTTAAGAAATTGCCGTTTTTTAAAAATGAATCATAATTCCCCATTAGTTAACCCAATGAAGAGGGAAAAAAAAACAAAAAACAGTGATGGAGAATGCTGATTATTAGCCTCTGACTAGAGTAGAGCCTCAAAATTGCAAACACCTTGGGCATGTAGATTGTTAGTAACTCTGAAATGTTTCCAACTCTGAACAAAATGTTATGGTTGTTCTTCCAAAAGTTTACAAGTCAACATTGGACTTAATACAGCTTCGAAACTTTACTATGCAGAAGAAAAATGCTGCTTTTAACTATCTTAATTTAAATGAAACAAGCACAGAAACAGTTTCCTTACCTTGTAAAAAAATTTTAAAGTCCCCCTCCCCTTTTTTTTAGTAGTTTGTGTTTAAACACAGTGCTGTATTTGCCTTTTTATTCTCATCTCTGTTGCTGCCTGATGGCATACTTCCAGTAAAAAATGAGGTGTGGGGTTGGTCAGTTCGTAATTCTGATAGTCGTAATTCTCAGGTTCTACTCTACGTTTCAAAAATTAAGGGGAATTCCAAGATCTGGTAAAATAATGCTTCTTCCTGAATTCCACCCCAAAATAGCCCAGTGAGCTCGACAAAATGTGCAGAAGGGCCATCTCTTCCACTGAAAAGCCTTACTAAGCTTTGTGAAGTGCAGAGATGTATTTAGGCACAGATCCCGCAAAGAACTCTATGTGAACTTAAACTTTTGTAGTGTAATGTGATTTCACTGGGCAGACACCAGAACACAAAAGGATCATCAGGCATTTTGCAAACATTTGAACGAGGGATCCGTTTTAAGGTCTTTTAATCTAAGTGTTCTGTGATCTCATGGAACCCCACTGAAATAAATAGGGCTCTGTACACATACAGATATCTGGCAGCACACCGCTCCTTGCAGGATCAGGGTCCTAGTGAAAATTTACACAACTATCTTGGGGTGAGGGTATGAATATTACTGATTCCATTTTGCATATGGAGTGACCAAGGCATGGAGAGTTTAAGCGATTTTCTAGACATTATATAGAGAAGCTGGCAACAGAGGTGGGAGCAAAACCGTGATCTCTCACGGAATAGGACCTTAGCTTAAATTCCACCACAGCACCTCCAATATTTCAAGTATCTGTACTTCATTATATCAAATATAATATCAGGCTACCAATGATTTGTAGAGTGTTGTGAGATCTACAGAGGGAAAAGCACGGTGTAAATGTGAAGCATTATTAGCAGCCATCTTTTTCAGAAAGATTAACCAAAGCATGCAGCGGTTTGACTGGGAGGCAGTGTGACTTTCAGACGTAGATATTGGCTACAGAACCAAAAAAAAAAAAAGCCTCGTGTTTAGGTCTTGGATCTGACACCTAATTTATCATCATTTTGTAAGTACTCTATCAATTTACACATGAAGAAAAATGGTATATTATGGAGAAAGGGTATGGACCCAATATTGTAGTTAAGGTTGCAACCAGGGACTCAACAGAAGGCTGACCCCATCTTCGATCTCCTTGTAAACGAGTCGAAACATTCATGCTTTCACATGCTTAGAGTTAAGCCTCATTGACAACTAGAATTTGCTCTGAAATTTGGAATACTTTAATCTCTTTCTGAAGTTAAAAAAAAAGACAACTTATAAATGGCTCCTTTTAAAAAAAAAAACTGTGAAGTGTCTGATGTTTGTGTGTCCCTCTGTCAGCTCAATGAAATCACATTGTATCACAAAATCCAAAATTTAAGTAGATTTTGCTGACTAGCCCCAGGCCACCTCTCTGTTGTTTTTCAGTCCATGTAGAACACTTAAATACCACAGTGATAAGTGCTTTATAAAGGAATATAGATAGAGTTTGACATTGGCTCATGAAACAGGTAGTTTTCAAGGGCAGGAATAGTAAAGCCTGTAAAAATTGTCATTTGAAAACTAGACATGATTCACCATCATTGTAGCTGATTGAGAGAATATAAAGTTGAAGGATAATACATTTTATGATGGCATATATTGTTGGTGAATTCTTTCACCCTCCAAATCAAAGATACTGGGGTGATTTATTGTACACAGTGTATTTTTGCTGCCAGATATTTTTGCACAACAATTTCAAAGCTCCTTGTAGAGTAAGGATATTGTTTTCCAGCTATTACTAATTTTGCCAACAGTGCTCACTTCTTTAATTTAGCAATCTGGTGACCCTTCAGTCCCACTTACTAAGATTTTAACAAATTATGTTTTCATTTACCAACATAAGAGAAAAAAATGAAACTAAAAAGCCGTGGGCTATAATAAAAGTTCTCTCTCCAAAATCTAGTTAAAGTTACTAAGCGACAAAAATATATTTACCTATTACATGGTTTACAAAACTCAAGCACTTAGAACAAACAAACAAATAGTTAAAGATATTGTAAAACTTATCCGGTCCACAGAATAAGCACAGTATTAATATCAAGGACAAAAATGCATATTGCATCACTGCATAGCAAATTTAGCTATTGCCCTAAATAAATGCTATTCTTTCATAAAGGAATATCAAAATACAAATACAGCTCAGTCTTTCTGAAAAAGAAGCACACAGACTGAACTGGTAGATATTAATGACACATTGATCAGGTGCTTACAGAACTGGTATTGGGAAACCAACTTTATGATATCAAGTTGCAATATGGCCTATTGGACTCTGTGATCAGACTCTCACAAGACTATGTTCAGATTCAGATAAGGGCTGGTTCAGACAGACTTAGATTTTGTTTGGAACAATTCCTTCAGCCTTCGTTGAAGCCTGTTTTGGAATGCCGACTTGCACACAAAGATGTCTGGTATCTTACACGGCCTACAGCAGCTTCAGCCAACATGGTTCTTCCCACAAGCAGAACTACGGAGCGAGCCAGCCAGCCTGATTCTACTGAATAAACTTTGTCTCTTCTTCAGCTGCTTTCTAGGACTCAGATCCAATAAAACGCTGCCAGTGTTTCTCTTTTGAAATGGGATTACAGAGCGGAGCCAAGGTGTAGATGCAGCAAGGAGTGCAGACAGACAGACAGAAAGCTGGAGCAGCACCAAACGTTCTTGGGGGAGTAACAGAGCCGTGCCTCTCCATTATGAAAGGAAGAACTACCTCCCTCTAACCAAGTCCCGATTCCCAGCACTACATTCCAATTAGATGCTCTGTCTCATACAGATGCTCCTCTTAAGACAAGAGGAGATGCCAACCCAGTTCTGAAGTTACTTCTTTGAAGCTTCATTAAAATAAACTGACGTTCCAGTTCCCAGATGGATGGATTTTCTCTACCCTCCTCCATCATCCCACAAGAAATACACAGGGCCCTGAATGCGTCACTCTGTATGCCACATTTCTAAGGTCACAGAATACAACCCTTGCCACAGAAATGTGCAACAGAATAAAAACTTTAAGATTTTTTTTTTTAAACTGGCATTTTTAGCCCTTGCGGTTGAGAAGAAAGTGTGAACCTAGTCCACCACAATGGTATTTGGACTTCCTGAGCCTGCAGCAAGCCTGCAGTATTAGCTGAGAAGCAGGAGCTGCTCTACTCATCTAAATGATGTATTAACTCTGAAACATAATGTCATAATCCCCATTAGAATGTCAAGATTCTTCACTGTTTCACTGTAGATTCTTTCAGCAAAACCAGCCAGCTAATGTGATAATGTTATATACCTCAAACTGTCCAGTGGAGAACTGTATGCCAAATCAACCAACTTAGGACAGATGTAGTGACTGTATAGCCCATCTTCATAAAACCTTTTTTTTCCTAATTTAAATAAAGCAGCTGCAGAATTTCCACCCTGCATCTGGAAAGGAGTACTTGTGGCACCTTAGAGACTAACCAATTTATTTGAGCATGAGCTTTCGTGAGCTACAGCTCACTTCATCAGATGTATACCGTGGAAACTGCAGCAGACTTTATATACACACAGAGAATATGAAACAATACCTCCTCCCACCCCACTGTCCTGCTGGTAATAGCTTATCTAAAGTGATCAACAGCTGTAGGACCCGAGAAAATTGCTGTGGCATTTGGGCCCAGCTTGTCTTGGATATGGAAAGTCATTTTCCTACATACAGTGTTACTGGTTGTGGCACTACAAACTTGTTGGTCTCCGGTCTACTAGTTCTATGTATTTACAACTGCAGAGTCCAAGCCAGGATTTAGGGAGGCCTGCACTCGGCAGCTCAGGCTGCATTAGTCTGGCAGCAAGGGAGAACTACAGTATCTGCCCGTGTCTAGGCGCCTCAATGAAGAATCCCCTTTATACGGACGACAGAACAATACTCTCTGTTCTCTCCTATGAGGGGCACTGTAAACTGATCATTAGCTCCGCTACTAGTTACTGTCCAAGTATGGGGGTCACTCATCATCAAGGATTATAACAGTTAATACCAAGACTGAATTAGAACCAGGACAGCATGGGTCCCAGGGTCACTTGCAGGTTTAAGCTAGTGTAAATGGTGAATTCTCTGAAACTTGAAGTCTTTAAACCATGATTTGAGGACTTCAGTAACTCAGCCAGAGGTTAGGGATCTATTACAGGAGTGGGTGAGGTTCTGTGGCCTGCGATGTGCAGGAGGTCAGACTAGATGATCATGATGGTCCCTTCCTGCCCTAAAGTCCAGGAGTCAATATTGTGGCAAGTGGGCTATTAGGGCTTAATCCTCCATTAACGACACAGAGATTTAAAGGACTCGTGCTCCCAACTCTTTAGCCCTGGAGGAAAGGAAAGCTAGAAGCAAAAAAGATCAATGGACTGCCACAGCCAGTGGGACTTTTCCATCAGCACCACCATCCTGGAGGCAGCATTTCAGAACCACACACAGATGTGCTCCAGTCCTTTTAAGGCTGGGGTTCTCAAACTGTGGTTGGCTGAGCCCTTCCTGGTGACCTGCAGCATGAGGCATCTTGCGTGGGAGTGGGGTGAAGCAAAGGGGGGTGGATGCTATAAGGGGGAGAGGTCTCTTTCATGAACAGAATGACAGAGGTGGACAAGCACTACTTTATACAAACCCCTTTCCTCATGAGAAACTGAGCAATTAGGAATAGCACATCAAGAGTGATGCGAGTGCCCTCCCTCATCACCTTAATCAAAATATTTCCATTCTACCAGGGGCTCCCTTGGAGGATGTGGAATGAGTTGGTGTCACCTTGATCCCTCAGGGTGAAAGTGGCGTCACGTGACAATGCAGTCCTTCACACATTCCATCCCCCAGCTGTGCTCTGTCTGGAGCAGAAAGGGCTGCCACTTAGAAGATGAAATATATTTACAAATTAATTAACTTTGCCCAGTGACTGAGGAATTAGATTCCTGTTAATGGGGATTCTGTCTGAGTGATGGATACTCAGGACACTGAAGGAATAAAATGCTAGCCCTTTTCACCTCCCTAATCCGAATGCTCAGCAAGTTGTGATGCTTTCCCTACATCGGTCTTCTTTCTTTGCCGTCATCCCTTCTTCCCTCAAAGCTGGTGGAATTTGTTGTGGTAGATGAAGGCACTTCTGTATTAAAGAGAGCGTTTTATCTCTGAAAACAGCTCATTCACTCATTACACCGACAGAAGGCTATTAGGCAGGAAAACAGGGGATGGCAGAGGGGAGCTGGTGGTAGAGAGGGAGGGCTGGGCTTAACTGTGAATGAGCATGGAGCTTGTAATACATGAAGTGAGCTGTGGCTCACGAAAGCTCATGCTCAAATAAATTGGTTAGTCTCTAAGGTGCCACAAGTACTCCTTTTCTTTTTATAAAACACTTTGATACTCCAGGGCATAAGGCAGGGGCAAGTCAGTGCTTGCTAGGGTGACCAGACATCAAATGTGAAAAATCAGGACAGGGGGACAGGGGTAATAGGAGCCTATATAAGAAAGAGACCCGAAAAGCAGGACTATCCCTATAAAATCGGGACATCTGGTCACCCTAATGCTTGTTATAGGACATTGTGTACAGGCTGCATGTTAAACCAGGCCAGAGCTCTCTCTTGTGTAAGACAGAGCATGTGGCATAGGATGTACAAGGTATTTGTATAGCATGTGTCTGTGAGTGGGGAAGCATGGACTCTGTTACTAGGGATGTGACAAATTTGCACAACCGTGCTTGTGTGATGAAGCCCCCTCATGGATTGTGGGTCACTGGTGGCTTAATTAATGCAAACAGGCACAGTTGCAGAACCCTGAAAGCTCAGAACTCATGGGGTCACCAGGCCGCAGACATACCACAGGTTAGGATTTAGCTCACTGTAACTGGCTTAATGGGTAGTGGCTCCCATAGCAGTGCAAAAGCCAGGGGATTGTTACTGACCCAGGTGTGAGCCAAATCAAGCAATCAAGTTTATAGTGTAGAGCAAAACCAGGGAGCCTTCCTGCTTCATCATGCAGCACAGTTATCACATCTCTGTAGAGGGGACCTCAGAAAGCCACCGATATCACTTGTAGTTATAATTCTACCATGGACTTTGTTAGAGAAGTGAACCAGAACCCCAGATTACTTGACATACCAGCTGTTCATTTAGAACAGCCTTCATATTTACACAGGTTAGCACCACTAAAGAATACACGAGGAGATAAAAATGAAACAACGCTTACTGTCTTCAAAGGCTAACCCGTAGGGCAAAGACAATGTTCAGACACATTACATCAGTGAATGGACCTCAATAATCAGGTGTTAATTAGACTATACTTAACCTAACCAATATCCAGCCATATCAACCAAACCAGGGTAAGACTGGCTAGTACCTCAGAGTCAGAGCCATAAACAGTTACAGGTCTCCTGAATCCCAATTCAGAGCACTGTCCACTGCACCATGCTGGCTCCCATTTACAGTTCTGCTGTCATTAGGCAATCTCAGTTTGGTGGCATCAGGTCCTGCTTCGCTCCCCAACCGGTTTCCAGCTCAGCAGTGCGATCTTTCGGATCTTCCCCACCCAGCTGCTGTTTAAATGGCCTTCCTAAATGGGAAAGTAAGAGAAAGATCTTCCACTTCTTTAGATAGTGCCTGACATCTGAACAGCTTTTCAGACATTAGATAGAATAAGTCCCATCATCGAACTCTCAATGCAGCAGCTGTTTAATAGCGCACAGTAACACTACACAACAGTTTAGGACAGGAAGTGAAGAAGAAGGTATCCAATTCAATTTGCAGGGGGCGCTTAAGGTGAAAAATATCAAATTTCCCAGCTTGGAATATGGCCAGGACACCACGGCTAACACCCCAACTCTTACAAAGAGTCACGCAATCTTTAATGACTGAGTCAGGGAATCTAACAGCTGAGCAGACTCCCACTAATACCATGATGGCGCATTACTACTTCTGCAAAGATCCAGAGCAAAGAGCAAATCCTGCTGATTCACAGTCACCACTTCCTGCAGCAGCCCGAGTTTTCCTTAGGGGTCTCCCATTCAATCCGTGATCTAGCCCAACCCTCCTTAGTTTACAGGATTTGAAGACACTGCACCCTTAGTGGTATGGCTGCAGGAATAATTATCTCCTGTTGTGCAGAAAGGCAGGATTGCCAAGTGACTCAGCAACAGGATGACATTAAGGGAAATTGCAAAGCATTTCCCCTGAATTCTGCATCTCGGAAAAGGAGGATGAGATGGCAAAGTCTTAAACCTTTCTGTGGCAGACTGAATTTGGACCAAAGTCTGCAATTTACAAGCCTCCTTGTGGGTTTCATGAGAGCCTGTAACTGGCTCTTTGTGGTAGGGTATTCAGAGAAAGGGAAGAGATCCAGTAGGCTATTACTGAGAAAAGGCAAGGTCTCCTAATCAAAGGTGTATAAAGACACTTGTGTTCTTTACAAAACTTATTTATAACCTTTTTTTATAGTATTTATTGCTGTTTGAGTGCCTCAGATTTGTTTTTCCTCTGTGAGCTAATGGTAAGTATTATACATATCTTGCAGCAGGGGAAAGTGAGGCACAGAGTGATTCAATGATTTACCATTGGTCACACTGCAAATTAGGGAAAGCACTGGTCAGAGCCCTAGTGCAGACAAAGCTTTGGCTGCTTCTGGCATTTTTACCACTGTCTCTCTCAGGAGTATAATCAACTGACACTCTGATGAAAACACCAGAAGCTGATGGAGCCTTGTGTATACTAGAGCTACGACTGGTGCAACTGAATTGATTGTAGCACTTGCAGGAATCTTTCCCAACATTCCTCTAGAGGAGTTAAGGCCATCCAGGAAGGTTGCTCTCCACAGCTGCAGAGGAGAAGACACTTGCTCTAGCAGTGACAAAATTGTTTGAAGGGACAGAGAGAAGGCCAATGCTAAGTGAATGGAGGAAGAATGGAAAACAGAAAAAGGCTGAGGGATAGTCAAGAGGTTCTTGTAGTGGATGAATAGAGAGTGTGATTGTCTGAGGACACATGGGGAGGTGAAGGGAGTATGGTTGCACTACCTGGGGCAGTCACAACACTAACGATTTCCACAGCAACTAAGTCATCGCTTGCAGAGGTTTATGAAGATGGGAGGGAGAGATGGAAGTGTGAGATGCTTCCAGTGCTAGCACATTATTTATCTTTAACCATCAACCCCTTGTAGAGACAGTATAGCAGCCACCTGGCCAGGGCAGGTATATAATCTGATTGAAGATTCCTAAGTGGCTTTTGAAAACTTGACTGAGCATGAAATCTCATAGTTAAAAGTTTATTTCTTGAGTGAGTGGGGGGAGAGAGAGAAAAGCAGGAAAGGAAGAAAAAAGCATAGGGATCTGAAGCACATTGAAGGATGGAAACTTTATAACCAGTATCTACTGAGGGATGATGCCCATTCTTGGTAGTTCCAAGCACCAAACAGACTCCTGGTTTTGAATGAGGTGCAGAGAGTGGAAACACAGCAGCTCTTCAAGGGAAGATCCTAAACACACATTGGAACCCTAGAACAAACAAGCTGGTGTTTGCCCACTGACAGAGAACTAGAATAGCACATTTAGCCCAGATTTAACCTCTTGTGTAGGCAGATAATACCTAGCACTGAACAGTCCTGGAGCTTTTACTTTCCATCTGTTCAGTAGGAGATTCCCTATCCAGTAGGGAAAAGTCCACTGAATCCCCATAAAAGATTCTTCTTGCAAGAGAGGCAAGGTTTTAGGAATGCAAAATCCTATCAGGGATCTTAAAACACTTTTTTATATGTATTTAGCCTCACAGCTAGATCTGGGGGAATACTGCAAAACCTTTTAAACAAACAGTCATTCTAATCTGAGAACAATTTGTCTGTGGTCATTTGTGCCTTTGTGCTCATTTTCTGACATTGTTCCAGCAAACAGAATTTAGTGGCTGAAATGTGCAGAGAAACAGCAATTTTTACCTACCATTGGATATTTCTGAAGAATGAATTCTAAATGATTAATCCTGAGTGGTCACACTGGAACCTTCAATCTCAGGTCTATGCTCATCCTATCAAGAACCAGAACCGCCCTCTGTCACCTCTGCGTGCAATCAGAACTAATCAATGCAGACCTGATTTCAAATATTTGCAATAGGCAGCTCCTGAACAAGCTGCAAGTCAAAAATTATTCATAGAAATTTGGCAAGTAATTCTAAATGATGAATAATTCAGGAAGATCTTGCACTGTTCATGAACAATTCACAAGCAGGAAGAGGGGTGAAATTTGTTCAATATATTCACTGAATTATTCACCCAACAGTGCACAAAACATCCCTACAAACAAACAGTCAGCCTCATTGTCTTCAATTTATAAATAGGGAAAATGAAACAAAGATCCTGCCCATTGGCACTGAGGCCTACAGAGGTGCTGAGCACACCCAGCTGCCATGGACTTTAGTTGGAGTTAATGGTGTCAGCACCTCGGCAAACTAGGCCCCAAGGGTTTCAAGCTGGGACCCCGAGACCGAGTCAGTCAAAAATCAGTAACCACTTCCGTAAACATTTGGCTTTAATGACTTGTTTGAGGCAGGGGCATGACGATTATTCGCTTCTCTTGACTTCTAAGCCTGTACTTTAGCCACAAAAAGTCATCAATGCCTCCAACAGAGCAAACAACAAAACATGGTTCATTCACCACTAAAATGCACACACTCTTGGGTGGAATGTTGATGCTATTCTGCACCGGTCCTTCATGAGATGTTCAGTACTTTGTGCCTCTTGTCTCACTGTGATTCAGGCAGTGGAGAAGTGAGAAAGAGAATAATAAACATCCTACTTTAAAAAAAAAATCTAAAAAGACTTCTCAGATCATGCTTGGGCAAAGATTCAGGTAAATTTTCCCTATCTAGAGCTGGTGAGGAATTTTTCGACAAAATGTGTTTTAGCTGAAAAATGCCAATTCATCAAAACCAAAACCGATAAAATTCTGCAAAATGTTTTGCCAATCCAGGATAGAATTTCTGGCCAACATGAGACCCTGCTAGGATAGCCAGTAACCTGGTACTTACGGCACTCAGCCTTTTCTGCATCAGGACTTGAGCCTGGTTCTCCCGCAACCCAGGGTCTCTCACTTGTGTTTTTTTGTTTTGAAAGGTCTTGAAAAAAAGACCAAGTTCCAAAACTTCACTTTTTGACAAAATGGAATTCTTATTTTCTGGCCAGTGTATATAAATGCAATTGTAACGAGTCCATGAATTCTGTGGACAGTTTTGTTAGTCTCTCACTCTGCTTTGCTGCCACATTATTTCATTATCCTCGGTTTCTCTCGTAAAACAAAGTGTTTTCCATGCTCTCTTCTTTCACTTCACCGTGTGAGAACAATGAATCCCCAGGATGCTGTGTGGAGAGATCACCACTTAAGAACTCATGCAAGCTATGGCTTTGCCACTTTAAAAGGTACCCATCAGAACATCTGGAGACTAATTAGATTTATTTACAGAACAGTTTGATAGCAAATGAGAGGCTGTGATCAAAATTAAAAAAGAATAAAGGGTTATTTTACAGATGCCCCCACATCCTTTCCCCCACCTCACACAAAATGAACAAAATAGAGAAAGCTCAAAGCTATGGAAGAAAGAAGGTCAAAGTCAAAGTCACATGCACCTTCACAATTTCTTTCACAGGTTTAAGTGCTCACACATGAGCCTCCAGACATATTGAAGCAGCTGCTCGACAGTCTTGTCACACCAGCATGAGAGCGACTGCTCCTCTGAAGAGCCAATCGCCAGCATGTCAGCTTTGGTGAAGTTAGTGCCAGACTTTTTAAAAACTCTGGTTATCTTTCTTTGAAAACGCAGCATTTGACTCCTATGGCAACCGGAAAGCACAGCTCCTATCTTTTTGCAAACAGGGCAAGTCGATATTCCCAAAATTAAATAGAGCCCTGAACTAGCCACACATTGCTGGGCCTTCTGAAAAGTATGACTCCCACCCCATTGCACCCCCAAACAAAGTGGTGATCTTTCTTCCCCTAAATACTCCCCCAACAGAGATTCCAATGCTGTGCAGACACTGGACAATACAGCTGGCAAAGATTCATTTGGACATTGGACTCTGTTCACTTCAACTTGTCTGCACCTGCTTTTGTGTGCTATTTGTGAACATGGATGGGGATGGGATGATTGTTGTTTGGGGTGATGGCACAGCATGCCAAAAGGCATCCTCCCCCACTGTCTCCCAAGCAGCCGCTCTTCTAAGTCTTTCCCTGCAGCACTTGTACAAGTGTAGGAGGCACAGTGTTACAGGGGTTCAGGCCCCCCACTTTTGGCTGGCTCTGAGCAGAAACATAGCAGCCCCACCTGTCCTCCAGGCTAGGTCAGAGACTGCGGCACAGGGGACCCTGTGGCCGAGGACCCGCCCCTAGCACAGGAGGTAATGGGTCTCCCGCATCCCTGCCCAGCCCAACAGGGCAGCCCCTGTCAGAAACCTGGTGCTGCAGCCTGGGATGGGAGGAGCTGGCACTTCCCCGAGCCCCCCTGCCCCAGGAAGGGCAGCAGTGTGTGTGTGGGGGGGGAGGATGGACTGCAGCCCAGATATAGGGACTTTCCATGGGAAGTGGAGGTGCTGGTGGCCTGCAGGGCTGCATGCTACCTCCCCCTGCACTCAGCACATCCCTTCATTTCTTCCCCTGGCTGCAGCCTCACAAATCTGCCTGTGGCTGGCTCTGCCCTCTGCGAGTCATGCCCCCATGCGGAGTCCTACCTATGGGGCATCCTGAACTCCACTGTCTTTTCTGCCCCAGGACAGGCACCCTACTGGAGAGAAGTCCTTTCTGTGGGCCCCCTCCTGAGGAAAATTCTGGGTGTGCCTCAAGGTGGAGAGATGCAGAGTTGAAGTTATTCATTGCTTCACTGGGGAACAGCTAATGCCTCTGGATCCCTGGACCCTGACACAGAGTGATCGGTGTTCAGATATACAGATTCACATGTGATCAAGAAGATTGGTGTTTATGCTCCCGAGTACAATTTTCCAGCTACCCAATCAGGCAGCAGGAGTGATGCCATGTGGCCAAAGTGACCAAACACATGCCACAAACTACACTCCATCTGTTGGCTACTCATTCACAGACAGAAAAAGGGCTACATTCATCCGGTATCTCTCAGCCAGTTCTAGCCCCCTCCCAACTCCTGTCAATCTCCAATGATTCTGGTGTAAAATCCCATCACACACACCCCCACTAGGCATTCCAGGTATGCTGACTCTCAGATCCATCAAATCCCTAGGCCTCAGTTCTGCCTTACACACACACACACACACACACACACACACACACACACACAGAAAGCATCTGTTCTTCTCTGCCCCTTTGGTCTCACTCCATTTCCACTGCACATGAGAGTCACTTGGCCCTTTCTCTCCTATCTCTTTCTACCTGAGGTGACAAACTGGCTGCAAAGCTGGAACCCTGCAGCTAAACCAGATGCTGAATCCAAGCTAAACTCTAGTGGGGTGGGAGGTGAAGGTGAGGAGGGTGAGGGAGTGGTGGAGAATGAAATTACTCACAAACCTCCCTCCCTCTCCAACACTGGTTCAGACGAAGTTATATTAAAACCAATGGGAGCCATAGTACAGACAAGGCTCCAGCATCTGAATGGGATTTTACCATCATTTTAGCTTCAGCAGGTCTATATGAATGGTGGTAAACACAAGTCTGGTCACAATGGCCTTGTCTACCCTGGATTTCTCACTGGTATTAACACAATTCAGCTAAACTGGTAGTAATTGTTTATACATTTCCTCAATATACACAAGGCTTTTGAGAGCTCTCAGGCCTGTGGGACACTACATTATTTTCTCTGCAACACTTACTGGTTCCACAGCACCTGGAGGGAAAATGCATAGCCAATTACTGCTGTGATCGCGCGACGAGTGCTGTGATTTTTGGGGTGCAGTTACAGTGACTGTGCAGTTGCTCTTAAAACCTGCATGTTTTTCCACCAGTCACACAGGCTATCTTGTGTGGTTACGCCAGGAAGTTAGGAGCTGGTGCTTTTTAAGTAATTAATTAATTGGACTACACAAGCAAGAGCTAGAAGCAGACCTGCTGCTGTCTCATTGTCCAGAATTAGAGAACAGTTGGGAGGAGAGAACAGGGAGGACTTAGTGATGAGTAACTTAGTTATTGGGAGAGTTTAAATAATATTATTATGGAATGATGGGACATTCCTGCTATTGGCATTTCTCTTACCAGCAAGCTTGGGTAGCCTGCAGACAATTCAGAATAAGGGTTTTTCTACACAGCAATCAGAAGGCCTGACTGCAGCAATCATAGACTCTGACTCAGTGGGTGCTCCGGGGCTGGAGCACCTATGGAAAAAAAAATAGAATGTGACTAGCATCCACCAGCAGCCAAGCTCGCCTCCCTCCCACGCCTCCTGCCCACCGGTGGCGCCACAGATCAACTCCTCTCCCTCCCTTCCAGCACCTCCTGCAAGCGATGGAACAGCTATTTCGTGGCACGCAGGAGGCGCTGGGAGGGAGGGGGAAGAGCGGAACAGGGCATGCTTGAGGAAAGAGGCGGGGTGGGGGCAGGGGAAGGAACAGGTGAGGCGGGGTGGGGCCTTGGGGGAAGGGGTGGAGTGAGGGTGGGGCTGGGGGCCGACTGGGGGTGGGAATAGGTGATCAAGCTAGCTTGCTAAAAATAGCAATATAGCTGCAGCAGCATGGACAGCAAGCACACCCTAACCAAAATGACCACTTTGGGAAGCTCACGGGGAGAAAAGAGGGAATGTGTGACACAGAGAACCACTGGTGGTTCAATACTCTGTGTCAACAACTCTTGTCAGGCCAGAGATACCCAGTGTACCTTACTTCACTGCTGTCATAATCTGTATCTAAAAGTTGCTGTGTAAGGTATAAGGAAACTGGTAACAGGCTGGTCCCAAAAATCATTGTGTGGTGTATGTACAGTGTATGTACTAGAATTATGTTCTTAAAATGAGTTTGGCGAGTAATGCATAAGCACAGTCTGCCTTAGACAGAGGAATGTGTAGTTGTTTATCTGACTGGTAATCAGAGACAATGAAGGTGTTTACATAAAAGGTAAACAAAGCCATACTAGTGTGTGGGGCAGATAGCCTCCTAACTATCACAATGTGGAGAAGAAACTGCAAAAATTAACATGGCATCAGTTCCCTAATGCACCAACAAGGTGACCCCCCAGGAAGACTTTCTGCTTCCTGAAGCAAGGTCATGGAACTTTGGAAGATATAAGTAAGGACAGAAAGCCATTTTGGCATCCATCTCTTGAGGGACTAAAGGAGTCAGATCAAACACAAATCACAGAATGTTGTAGCCTTCACCAAAGGGGGCTGAAGTGTCTGGGAATTGAGTATAAGTGAGAAACCTGATTTGGCAAAGATTCTATCTAAAGTTTTAGTCTTAGAAGCTTATTTTTCCTTTTGTTTGTAACCATTTCTATCCTTATTGCTTCTCCTTGATACCAATTAAACCTATGGACTTTTGTGTGTCATCAACTTGTTTTACTTTTACAATAAACCAATTCAGTGCTTTGAGAGAGTTTGTCAAACCCCACTTAAATTAACGAGCGGCTGTTCACGGTCCCTTTGGAGTACCAGCAAACTTAATTTCTCAGAGTGTTCCAGGAGAGGGCTAGACACTACAGGGCAGACAGCTTTAGGGAAATTCAGGACTAGAAAGGTTTGGGCGTTACCTTGCAAAAAGTAATAGGGCTGTGGAAGCCGGGGTGTGACCTGCAGGCTTGTAGGCTAGCTGTTGGGGTCAGGGCTTTGTGCCATTGCAGCATCGCATTTCAGGCACCCGTATTGCAGGGCAGGTGGTGACAGCCTCTTACTGGTCTGGTGTGAACCCCCACCATCACAGAATGTAAATATTATTAAGAGGCTTAGATCTTGAAGTCATTCAGAATTCCCCCACGTCACGGGAAGAAGGGACAGAAATGGCTCCAGACAGGGCCTTTAACCTCCGTGAGGATTTGTGATGTATCATGGCTTCTGTGGAGCTTAGGGAAAGGCTGCCATGAGGCCATTCTCAACCTTTTTCCTGCCCCTCAAAGGCTTGGTAGACATCTTTTTCCTAACTTGTTGTTTTAAAGACACACAACAGGAAGGGGCAGGGGAGGGGAAGCAGCTAATGTGACAGGATAACACACACACACACACACACACGCCCTCATAGGCGCCCTCTATTATTTTACCCGCATGAGCCCTGCTGCCAGTTTGGCGCGGGTGACTTCAATAAATGCTGTGGCCCTTTGTTCTAAAGCTGAATTTGATCCCCACAGAAGACACAGCCAGTGCCGTTCCACGTTATTCTGCACACCCATTGAACACTTTAGTGGTGCGAAACGCATTATTTTGTTGCCCAAAATTAATACTGGGTTCCCACCACTCCCTAGGATGTGCTATCACCCTAGCATCCGGCTCAATGCACGTTGGACAATCGCCCAATGTTCCTGCTGTACGTTACACACAGTCCTTCACTCTCCACGGCTTGAAGTGATTCTTGACCATTTGCACTTGGGGCTTGGATTGTGCTCCGGTCCAGATGAGCGGACCATCAGAGGAGGCTACTTTCCTAGTTCTCCCATGACTCATTTACTTGCTGTAGAGACCAAGTAAACATGGCTGTAGAATTTGCTACAAACTACTAATGCAGAAGGGTTGAGCCTTGTTTTACCTGGCTATAACTCTACCGACTTCAGTGGAGTTATTCCACACTTACTCCAGTGCGTGAGAGCAGAATCAGGCTCTTACATCATTACCTACATCACTTCACATTGTACAAAATGTCCCAGATACACCTCTTGCTTGGTGTGTTCTAATAGCCTCCCCATCTCTAGGGTCCTTATGCCCCCAGCACAGCCCTCTTTTTCCTGGTAGCAGAGGAGCCCCTAGGGATGCTGGTAATCTGGGAGGTTACCAAATTACAGTGGCCTCACCCATAACATCACTCCTTTTGCAGCTAAGAGGGAGGTGGGAACTGGAATAAATCACAGAGCCGCATGATCACCATGGAAACTAGAGATCAGAGACTCTTGTGATGGGGAAAAATGACTGGTGAAGAGCATTTTTCCTCCCGTACTGTTTTGTGTTAAACATAAAAGTTTGAAATTTGAAACAAGTTAGAACTGTTAAAGAGGCTGATAGCAGAAGCTCAGAAAAGCTTAGCAGATGTCTGCTGTCTTCTTGCTAAATGTTACTTACCACAAAGCACTTCTAAAATCTTACAGGCATTCAAAGGGGCTTGTGGCACATTGCAGTCAGGGCACTGATCTTTAACCTTTGGATTCCAAAATGTGAATGCTGCTTAGGTCACAAGTAAAATAATTTTGGTGAGATTCAACATCACACAACTACCCAGGCTTTTCAGCATGACTGACAGCCTCTGTTCACAGGCATGTATAACATTGGGATGGCTGAGAGTCTTATGGATCAGGGTTGAAAAAGACTAGCACAGCTGTGTTGAAGGGCAAAATATGAGAGCGTTCATGCTACAGAGTTGGGACAGGGATTGCAGAGGGGACTGCCAGTCAGGAGTAAGGGGCACTAGCAGAGCTGAGTGGGGAGCCCAGGACTGGGATAGCAGGAATGGGGCTGAAGGGCAGGACCGGCACTGATGAGTTTGTTTAAAGAAAAATTTGCTTAAAGTAGAATTCAGCATTCTCCATGTGGCACAGCACGAGGGGAACAGCTGTTCACCACTCACATGTCAGTGAGATATCCCATGTAGTGGGTAGGAAGATTGTTGAGAGAGTTGAAGCTGAAGATAGTGGTTTTCTGTTTATTTCTTTATTGAGCCCTTTGGGGCCAAGAAAGGAGGAGCCTAGGGAAGGCTGGAAGGTGAAGTGGTTTAGTGGCTCCTCTCTTTGGGACACAGTAGACTCTCTCCCACCCACGCTGCACGCAATTCAATGAGAAAATCGTAAGGGCACATCGTTCATCTTCAGTTTTGGCAATCTGAGCTCTGTGTATTTGTATTTCAGTAGCATCAAGACTGAGGCTCCATTATGCTACATGCTGCATAGACAGCAAGTGATAACAATCCCTATGTGTTTCCAAAAGTACAGAGAGTCTAAGGAAAACAGCCAGGGAAAGAGTGAGAGAGAAGCAGTGTTATCTTCCCCACTTTACAAGTGTGTAGCCAATGCACACAGAGGTTATTAAATGCCTTGCCCGGGGTCATACAGGAAGTATGTGACAGAGGCAGGAACTGAATCCAGAACTCCTGAAGCCTAATGCCTTCCTCTGACAGTATTTTCACTAAATTGTAGCCCCATACTCAGCATATACACATATGCAAGACCCATCCACCACACCATCTGTCTCCTTCACAGGTAGGGTCTCTGCCAACTCATGTTCCCATGACATATCACCCCACACACACACACACAACTCTTCATATGCATAACAGTTCGATCAATTCTCCAGCCCACTGCCTTTATGTTAGGCATGAGACTTTTACAGCCATTAAAATCCTTTAGTATATTATCTACAGTGGCTGGATTCCCGAGGGTTTAACAACATTCCTTTTGCTTACATAGACTAAGTTCTTTGGGGCAGGGACTGACTCTTCTTGTGTGTATGTATAGTGTGTACCATGACAGAGTTCCAACTTCATTAGGAGCCTCTAGGTGCTATCGTAACACAAATATTAAGTTAGGCTATATAAACCTGGATTTGAAGAAATCCACATACTGAGTTGAAACTGAAGAAGGGGGTTGCACACATTGGTCTGAAGGATGTATTTGAAGTATGAAGCTCTCATTGGCATGACTGCAGGCCTATGCGTTGGATAAATAAGGAATCGCTGGCACAGGTGGACTGGATCCTGGGTGAGTGCTCCAACCACCAGGGTAGAGAGTCATTCTCTTGTACTCTCTCTCTCGCCCAAATGACTCTTTAAAAGAGCGTGCACAAGCCTGAGAATGACTCTCTAGCTTGGTGGTTAGAGTATTTGCCCAGGATGGGGGAGACCCAGGATCCAGTTCCCCTGCTCCAATGACTTTAATTATTTATCCACAGTGAAACAGCTTCAACAGGAGAGAATAAGGGACTCCCTACATCAGAATATCCCACAGCCCATTCATTAGAGCACTTGCTTGAGAGGGGGCAGATCCCTGTTCAAATACCAGGCTAAAAGTTGTGAGGAAGCTCTCCTCCCTCCACACCTTCCTCCAGGGAAGTTGCCTAAGCTTGCCTGTGGGGACCTGATCCAGTAGGCTGCCACGGAGAATACCTATTGGATTGGGCCCCTCAGGTAAGTAAGACAGCTGAATGCCTACCTTGCCCTAGTTTGTGAATCGTCCAGGAATCAGGTGTCTACAGGGAAGCAGCAGCGTGCATGCTCAGAGGCACAAACATAGTTTCCCATGGAATTTTTAATGCAAAAATTTGGGGGCTGAGCAAGTTTAGGATCCTACAGGGTTTCAGTGGGAGTTCTGTGCATCACAGTGGTCCCAAAACAGAGACTTAGGCACCGAACTCCTTTTGAGCATTCAGCCCATTGAGCTTCATTGTAACAGCAAGGATAGAACTGAGATCTTCCTGCTCCAAAAGGACAGTCTATATGCTGCTAATGGATGCTATGGCACACAGCTGAGCAATACAGATTATATTTAAAACACAAACCATACTGAACCAGTTAATATATTAGGAACAGGA
Organism: Caretta caretta; assembly: GCF_965140235.1. NCBI lineage: Eukaryota > Metazoa > Chordata > Testudines > Cheloniidae > Caretta > Caretta caretta. Next base: position 203,954,136 of record NC_134206.1, read on the forward strand.
AGCCATTATTCTTACACAACGGTGCCATAAATATATAAGGCAAGCAACATAGCTGGATGACTACTGAAAGGAGAAAAAAAAATCCACGTGTTTGTTTGAATTGTTATACTAATTAACTTCACTTGTGTGTTCACTCTGAATAGTCCAGCAAGTGAGCTGACAGGCAGGAACTGCTCTCAGAAACAGTGAATTTTAAGGTAATATTACAAAATGTAAGAAATTCTGATCTCAAAAGCATCAGCTCCAAAAATCCGACTGGAAGAATTCCACTCGTCCAATAAGATAAAATAAACACTGTGTCACCTATGAGAGAGGCAAGGTAGGTGAGATAATATCTTTTATAAAACAACTTACCTCACCTACCTTGGGTCTCTACTATCCTGGAACCAACATGGCTACAACTACACTGCATATGTCACCTATTAGTCTAGTCCGGGGTGGGCAAACTTTTTGGCCCAAGGGCCACATCGGGGTTGTGAAATGGTATGGAGGGCCAGGTAGGGAAGGCTGTGCCTCCCCAAATAGCCTGGCCCCTGCCCCCCATCCATCCCCTCCAACTTCCCACCCCCGCCTGCCCCCCTCAGAACCCCCGACCCATCCAACCCGCCCTGCTCCTTGTCCCCTGACCTCCCCTCCCCTAACGGCCCCCTCGAACCCCACCCCCTATCCAACCACCTCTGCTCCCTGTCTCCTGACCACCTCCCCCCCCAAACCTCCACCCCCTGATTGCCCCCCGGGACCTCCTGCCCCTTACCCAATCTCCCTTCCCCCTTACAATGCTGCTCAGAGCGGCAGGAGAAGATTATTTGAAAGCCTGGGAGGTGGGCGGGTGCAAGCCACGCTGCCCACGTGGCGGCATAACTGCAGGAGAGGGGGGACAGCAGGGGAGGGGCCGGGAGCTCAGCGGGCGGGCAGGACAGGCCCGCAGGCTGGATGTGGCCCGCGGGCCGGAGTTTGCCCACCTCTGGTCTAGTCAAAAACTTGCCACTGTAGCTGGATTTCTAAATGCTCAGAGCATGAATCATCATTGTGATGAATGAGCTACAGGCCAAGAATTACTCACAGAGATTATCTGGCAAATAATTCTGAGAAAATCTTAAACTGTTTACACACAGTTTGTGAAGAGAGGCAAAAATTTGTCAAATCAACTGTTCGCTGCCAGTCATTCACTTAACTCTAGCAAACAGCCATAAGAAGTTCTTGAATTGAAGAACGGGAAAGGAGGGGATGTTTATACTTGTATTTCTTTTATTCATCCTCTCAGTAATGTAGTTTCTGTCAAGGCCTTTCAAGCCTCCTAAACAAAATAATGGCAACAAAATGGTATGTAGGGTCATATAGCCACGTCCACTGAAGGCAGAGAGTTTTATTATTAACTTGAATGGTTCCAGGATTTGGGCCTTACAGTTATGACATATTACTAACAGCTAAATTGGCAGCGTACTTGCAACAGACCAGGATTTTCTTTCACAGGTGTTTGGAGCAGCAGAAGGGAGATGTGAGGTCAGGCGACTGCTAGTACTGATTTATAAGTAATGACACTCCACGAATATCAAAATAATCCCAGTAGCATTCATGGAGCACCAGGGACAGCGTCCCACCTAGCCAACAGTTAAATCACAATAAAATAAATCTTGTTCCATCCTAATACTGTACACTGTTCTCAGCTGAGAGTTTATCAGAACAGCACCTCCATACAGTGCCTGTACTGTATGTAGGGGAGACAGGCAGATACAGCTGTGCCAATGTCCGAGGGCCAGGTGGTGTACTACACCACACTATTGAGGGACTCTCCAGCATCAGGAGTACAAGAGGACACCAGTATTGGTCCAAGAACTAAGGAGCTCAAGGAAAGTCATTCCTAGCCTGCAGTTACCCAAACCAACATTGAACTATTTGCTGCCCTAATTGGGCTTCCCGTTCTGCCTGTGCTGTAGAGCCAGCCACCATAGCAGGATGAGGGAGGGTCACTTTCAAATGTGCCCTTTCAGTGAGCCTTAAGCACATGCATAGCTAGCCACACCTGGAACACCATCCAGGTACTGAGCACATGTGCAATTAGCCACACCTGGAACCACCATATAGGTATTTATATGGCCTCTAACACTTGTAACTGAGCATCTCCCACGTATTTTTGGATTTGCCGACACAAATGCTGGGAGGTAGGAAAGCGGTGCATTTCCTACTTTACATCCAGGGAATTGAAGTAGAAAGAGATTAAGTGACTTGACCAACATCAGACAAGATAGTGGCAGGGTCCAGAACACAACCAGTGTGTTTCCTAGATCACTGTCCCTTGATTTGGGGGTGGGGGCAGGGAGCAATAGCTCAGTGGTTTGAGCTTTGGCCTGCTAAACCCAGGGTTGTGAGTTCAATCCTTGAGGGGGCCATTTAGGGATATGGGGCAAAAATTGGGGATTGGTCCTACTTTGAGCAGGGGGTTGGACTAGATGACCTCCTGAGGTCCCTTCCAAGCCTGATATTCTATGATTCACTCACGAGACAATGTTGCCTCCCTTCAAAAATGTCAGTGAGCCCCATGCCCCAGCAATAGGTATAAATGGAAGCAAGTAAAAAACCCAGTGGCCTAATATTTCTCAGTACATTTCAAACCCAGCCACACTTTTAGCTTGAGGTCTGAGACACATTCCTCTAATCCACCCCCACCTAGAAGATGCAGAAGTGACACATGACTGAGTCGTTTATTCTCTTGTTTTGCACACTTTTGCCTGCCTGTGAGTTGTTTTATTATGCAATAAGCAGCAGCCCTCTTTGCAATTCATTCTCTTGGACTCCCATCAACATCCCTCTTCCTGCTACATAGTTGATGTGCTCGTGTCTATGCCAGCAGCACCCACACACCAAGAATCATTTCTTGTGCTCAAAAGACAAACACATACATATACATACACAGATATTTATTTTCTGAGTAACTGATATGGTTACTGAGCAATGGAAGCAGGAATTCTGCTTGGAGGGCCCGTTCTCCAAAGTCATGTAGTATGTAGATTTAAATGGACACTGTCAAGACAGGAATCACTTAAAGACATTCCATCACATGTTTTTACTGACACCACCTTATTCCTGGTCAGTTTCACTCTAGGTTTCTGATCTATTTCACCTTGCTATTAGCATGCAAGGGCACAGGCTTCTATGTTTGGGTTTACAGACCTTGTCATTGGGCTTAACCTTGCCATAGGTATAATAACTGAACAAGGGGGATGAGGTAGATGAGGCTTTCTTCCGGCAGCTCACAGAAGCTACTAGATCGCATGCCCTGATTCTCATGGGTGACTTTAATTTTCCTGATATCTGCTGGGAGAGCAATACAGCAGTGCATAGACAATCCAGGAAGTTTTTGGAAAGCATAGGGGACAATTTCCTGGTGCAGGTGCTAGAGGAGCCAACTAGGGGGAGGCGCTTTTCTTGACCTGCTGCTCACAAACCGGGTAGAATTAGTGGGGGAAGCAAAAGTGGATGGGAATCTGGGAGGCAGTGACCATGAGTTGGTTGAGTTCAGGATCCTGACGCAGGGAAGAAAGGTAAGCAGCAGGATACGGACCCTGGACTTCAGGAAAGCAGACTTCGACTCCCTCAGGGAACGGATGGCCAGGATCCCCTGGGGGACTAACATGAAGGGGAAAGGAGTCCAGGAGAGCTGGCTGTATTTCAAGGAATCCTTGTTGAGGTTACAGGGACAAACCATCCCGATGAGTCGACAGAATAGTAAATATGGCAGGCGACCAGCTTGGCTTAATGGTGAAATCCTAGCGGATCTTAAACATAAAAAAGAAGCTTACAAGAAGTGGAAGGTTGGACATATGACCAGGGAAGAGTATAAAAATATTGCTCGGGCATGTAGGAACGATATCAGGAGGGCCAAATCGCACCTGAAGCTGCAGCTAGCAAGAGATGTCAAGAGTAACAAGAAGGGTTTCTTCAGGTATGTTGGCAACAAGAAGAAAGCCAAGGAATGTGTAGGCCCCTTACTGAATGAGGGAGGCAACCTAGTGACAGAGGATGTGGAAAAAGCTAATGTACTCAATGCTTTTTTTGCCTCTGTCTTCACTAACAAGGTCAGCTCCCAGACTGCTGCACTGGGCATCACAAAATGGGGAAGAGATGTCCAGCCCTCTGTGGAGATAGAGGTGGTTAGGGACTATTTAGAAAAGCTGGACGTGCACAAGTCCATGGGGCCGGACGAGTTGCATCCGAGAGTGCTGAAGGAATTGGCGGCTGTGATTGCAGAGCCATTGGCCATTATCTTTGAAAACTCGTGGCGAACGGGGGAAGTCCCGGATGACTGGAAAAAGGCTACTGTAGTGCCAATCTTTAAAAAAGGGAAGAAGGAGGATCCTGGGAACTACAGGCCAGTCAGCCTCACCTCAGTCCCTGGAAAAATCATGGAGCAGGTCCTCAAAGAATCAATCCTGAAGCACTTGCATGAGAGGAAAGTGATCAGGAACAGCCAGCATGGATTCACCAAGGGAAGGTCATGCCTGACTAATCTAATCGCCTTTTATGATGAGATTACTGGTTCTGTGGATGAAGGGAAAGCAGTGGATGTATTGTTTCTTGACTTTAGCAAAGCTTTTGACACGGTCTCCCACAGTATTCTTGTCAGCAAGTTAAGGAAGTATGGGCTGGATGAATGCACTATAAGGTGGGTAGAAAGCTGGCTAGATTGTCGGGCTCAATGGGTAGTGATCAATGGCTCCATGTCTAGTTGGCAGCCGGTGTCAAGTGGAGTGCCCCAGGGGTCGGTCCTGGGGCCGGTTTTGTTCAATATCTTCATAAATGATCTGGAGGATGGTGTAGATTGCACTCTCAGCAAATTTGCGGATGATACTAAACTGGGAGGAGTGGTAGATATGCTGGAGGGGAGGGATAGGATACAGAAGGACCTAGACAAATTGGAGGATTGGGCCAAAAGAAATCTGATGAGGTTCAATAAGGATAAGTGCAGGGTCCTGCACTTAGGACGGAAGAATCCAATGCACCGCTACAGACTAGGGGCCGAATGGCTAGGCAGCAGTTCTGCGGAAAAGGACCTAGGGGTGACAGTGGATGAGAAGCTGGATATGAGTCAGCAGTGTGCCCTTGTTGCCAAGAAGGCCAATGGCATTTTGGGATGTATAAGTAGGGGCATAGCGAGCAGATCGAGGGACGTGATCGTTCCCCTCTATTCGACATTGGTGAGGCCTCATCTGGAGTACTGTGTCCAGTTTTGGGCCCCACACTACAAGAAGGATGTGGATAAATTGGAGAGAGTCCAGTGAAGGGCAACAAAAATGATTAGGGGTCTAGAACACATGACTTATGAGGAGAGGCTGAGGGAGCTGGGATTGTTTAGTCTGCAGAAGAGAAGAATGAGGGGGGATTTGATAGCTGCTTTCAACTACCTGAAAGGGGGTTCCAAAGAGGATGGCTCTAGACTGTTCTCAATGGTAGCAGATGACAGAACGAGGAGTAATGGTCTCAAGTTGCAGTGGGGGAGGTTTAGATTGGATATTAGGAAAAACTTTTTCACTATGAGGGTGGTGAAACACTGGAATGCGTTACCTAGGGAGGTGGTAGAATCTCCTTCCTTAGAGGTTTTTAAGGTCAGGCTTGACAAAGCCCTGGCTGGGATGATTTAACTGGGAATTGGTCCTGCTTTGAGCAGGGGGTTGGACTAGATGACCTTCTGGGGTCCCTTCCAACCCTGATATTCTATGATTCTATGATTCTAAGAACCTCAGGATCAGGTTCACTAAAATTAGAGCTCAGGAAAACTATTCTATTTCTATTACCTTTCGAAGAAACCCCTCGTTGCCTTTTAAAGAAAATAAACCCTCAGGCAATTACCTGATTCTAGCAGTCGGTACGGGGCCTTCCAAAAAAACCAAACACACACACCAAATATCAGAAGGCTCACAATACAGTTGCAAATTGGCAACACTGGACTAAAATGGAGGTGGTGTCCAGAAAAAAAGGTGGAGAACTGTACTCAGTATTTTGGGGATACTTTGGGGAGATCACTTAGCACTGGAGACTGCCTATCACATGTGAACAAGGTCAGCTCTTCATTTGTCTGTCTTGGTGGGCCGGGTTTCCACTGAAGCCTGAAGCCAGCACAGAATGGCTCATGGGAAAGTTGGTAAAGAAAAGCAGGTTCTGATTTTGCCCAAAGCAAGAAAGAAAAAAAAACAATCATCTCTCTTTCATTTTCTCCTGGGTTTGCCTGTGGTTTTCTCAGGGCTGCCACAGGACAGCCAGCCTCACAGTGATAGAAACATCGAGCTAATATTCAGTGCCTACAACTCAGAGACCATCTTCCCACATGACAGGGAGAGAGAATATACCACCCATTTAGAGAGTTGGTGGTAATTTTTGCTTCCAGCCCCATTTGAAATAATGCCTCATTTTGTTCCAATGCTCCATTATTTCCCTATTTTTCACTGTTGCTTTTTTGTTTCTTCCGATGTGATTGTACAGACACCTTGAGAGTCCAGCAGCCAACTAGAGATTAGGGGGAAATGTTAGAAAAGTGATCACAGATTATTTTTAAATTGTGCCTGCAAAGATCCATTCTGATGGTTGTGTAACTGCCTCTAGAAAGGTATTAATGGCGATAGAAGAGGCTGCTGGAGAAATACCTACAATTGGCTCCTTCAGTCAAGCCACATATAACGTATTCTCTGTAACATGGAGCTCCACTTTGAACAGGGAGGAATCAGCATTATGGCTACGCTGTCACTATCACTGCTGTTAAGAGGTCTTTTGGCCAGTTCATTATACACCATTATTTTCTAGGGTTTGAAATCTAGCTGTACAAAATGTGTTCTGCTGTGAAATTGACAGGCTCAGAACTGCAGCTCAGAGCAAATTATGTGAATTGAAGGTTTTAAAAAAAAATGGTTTGTCCCTTTTTGCATTTATAGTAGTTTGCATTTCTTTAGCACTTTTCATGCCAAAGCAATCCACAAAATTCTGCATGTATAGCACTGGTGAAGTGCAGCCCCTTCTGACGAGGCAACCAAATGTCACAGGAAGCACTGGACAGCTGCAGAGGGGAGTGGAGAGGTAAGATTTGGACAATGTTATAGGATAAACCCCTCTTCTCACATGGAATGCCACAATATGGGTCATTTAATACTCATGCTGGACAGCCAAGCCCTTAGTTTTTCCGGTGTTCTCTGAAACACCCACCCAGAACTGATTAGAATTAAGTTTGTCCGCCTCAGAGAGACAAAGGGCTGTGTGGATCCCGCTAAGATTTGAAAACAAGGCCAGGGGTAGACTAGTCCGGAGTGCTTGCCACGCTGATAGCATCCCAGCCTCCCTGCTAAATAGCCTGCATTTTTGTCTTGCAGAGAACAATCGGTATCTTGTGCCCAGCCACGCACAAGGCTCCTGGGGCTCTGTATAGGAGAGGGGCTGGTAGAAGGGGACAGTGATGTAACTGACCCAAGGAAGAAGCCAAATTGCTGTGGGCAGTGCTAATGGCTTAACACACAATCTGATGCAAAGGAAAAAACAGATAAGGTACCCTCCCTCCCCTCCTCATGCTTTTTGTTGCCAAAGGAGACTTACAGAAAACCCCAAAATCACCTTCTCCACCCAGAATGAATAATTCATTTTGAAGGGTCTCTTAAATTCATTAGTTTCTCTCTTTACCGTTTTTATAAAAGTGGGCAAGTAGAGGTTGTACCTTTCACTGGTCAATGTATCAATAGATTGTCAATTTACAGGCACACCCTAAAATGGTTCCAGAGGGAAAGAAAGGAAAGACAGGGAAATAGGAAAGGAAAAGAACAGACACATGAGGAGGAATGGAAGAAAAGGAGGGGGAAGCACTACGAAAGTGAAGGCAAAAGTTTTGCAACATTGGCTTCACCAGCTCATTGGCCGGGGTTCTACGAACTCGATGCTCTACTCAGCCTGGCCATTTCCAAAGATGGATTAGCAAATTAATGTAAGCAGAGCATAAAGTTGCTGACTGTGGTGGCGTTGAGTCACCTTGGGCCTCATCAGCATTGCTAAACATTGCCCGTAACCTTTCCATTATTACTGAGGGTCTGCACAGCACCAGGACCCAACTGCTCCAATAATTTCAATTACTTTCCCTGACAAATTTTATGTTTCATGTATTTTACTGGCCTGATAATTATGATTTCTCTCATTTCTCGCTATCGAGCTTAATGGGTTCCAGCACGAGTGTGCTGTTTCAGAAATGAAGTTCCACTTGAATTCACAAGTTATTATCTACTTTCACTAATGGAATTGGAAAAAAGAAAGAGTGGGATAGAGATAAAGGATGTGTAGAGAAGGAAGGAGAGAGAGACACACACACAAAGAGGAAGGGAGAGTAAAGAAAAACAAGTCAACAAAGGAAAAAGTGAAGGAAACAGAATAGAGCCAGAGCTAAGAAGAAGATGACGCACAAGAAGGATGAAAGAAATAAAGAGTGTGTGTGAGAGAGAAAGACCAAGAGAGAGAGAGAGAGACAGGCTGACAGAAAAATGGCTATACAAAGCAAGCAAGAGCTAGCAGCATAAGGAGCAACCAGATGAGTGAGTGTAGGAGCTGGTGCCGTGTTAAGGACATTCAGAAAATTCTGCTTGCATCACCACTGGAAAGTTAATAGTTTCTCTCAGAAGGCCCCACACAGGCAGGTAACAATTTAGCTCATCTTTGATCTGTACCTTCTGCTATTGATCTAACCAGAAATGATCAGTATCCAGGGAGGATTCTTGTTGGTATGGGCAAAGGGAGATCAGCCAAACTTTTTTTAAAGCCTGATAAAGATCTGAAGAGTGACTATGTAAAAGGGACCTCTTCTTACTTCATAGACCAACCCTCCGTGTGGATTCAATCAGATATGCTCAATTTACTGACCCCACAGAGTTGTTACTGCTCTTTTCTCCTGTCAGCCCTGCAAAGCCAGCACCAGTTGGCTAGAGATGGAGTCCATTCCGAGTTGTGTACCTAAGGGGGAGATTTTTCTAAGGCACAAGTAACAGCTCGGCACCTAACCCCCATTGCAGCTCCTGATTTCTATTTGTGCCTTAGAAAAATCTCCCCCTACGGTTCAACTGCAGAGCCCAATTTTTGCCCTTTATAACTTCTTCGCTTGTTTGAAGGCTGAGACGGGTTGCCCTGCTATCACTGGAGGCCGTATTTAACAACCGTCAGGTTACAGTTTAAGTGAGGGCAGAATCTGGCTTGCAAAATCTTTATTGTTGCTGGAGCTGTATAACCTGAACAAAGCCCAGCTTGATTCTCAGATCACAAGAGGTATGTTTGTGATGCCAACAGTTTTGTGGGTTTTGTTTGTTTGTTTGTTTGTTTTGGGGGGGGGAGAGAAACTCATCATTTTACTTGCTAACTGAGTAAGTTGGACATGGTGTCATTGAAAGACAGCAATATGGAGTGCTACACCCCATTTTGCTAGAGTCACATTTTAGAGGAGATCTACAAGCTGTTGTACTGTAGATGTTTAGTCAGGTGCCCATTCAAGCTTCATAAAGAAGCCAGGTGGCAAAAGTGGTAAGGAGCTAGGGGCAGATCCACAAAGAAATTTAGGCTCCTATCTTCTGTTGAAATTAGTGCAAGTTAGTAGCCTAAATACCTTTGTCAATCTGGACCCTAATGATCAGTGTTGGGACACCGGGCTCAGTCTGCTAACTCACGGCCCAGTTAGTATGTTAACTTAATGGAGAGTTGAGATGCAGAATATAAATCCAGAATGCCATACGCTGTCACTTCTACGGTTGAGTTTTATATGGGTGTTGCTTTGTATATCACAGGCATACAAACCTTGTGTAGCATGGGTTTAAACATCATAAGATAGAGAAGATATCAGGAACACTCATGACCTGACTGTTTGGCTACTGGCTAACACATAAATAGCTGTTCAATATCACCTGGTCCTTCCCCTTATACATGTGGTGCCACTTGGCTGGGTGCCCATCAAATGTTTAAGACCAACTGCTTCTCCCCTACTACATGCTGCTGGGAGCAAGGATCTAGGGAGGGGCATCAGGGGTTAAAAGGCTGCAGAGGCTTGCAAGACCCCTGAGCCTAGCCTCCTCCACAAAAAAGGAAATATGGAAGGCTACAAGGGAAGAGAAAAATCAGGACTAAGACTCTGCTGTTTATGACATCCCTTTGCACATCTAGCGCTTCCCATTCAAGGATCTCAAAATGCTTCACAAATGTTTATTAGAAAATAATCAAGTCTATGTCTAATAAGAAACATGTAATATCAAAATATGGCAACTCTACATACATGTTGGACCTCTTTCTCATGCCCTTTTATGGGGGGGGGGGGTATTGTGAGCTTTTTAGGGTAAATAAGGGACATGCTTATAGCTGCAAAGTTTATTGCCATTCTATAAATGACCTTTTACGGAAATGTTATATGTAATATTTTCAGATTTGCCTATCTCCATGAATTTCAGCTTATGGTGAACCCACTCAGCTCCATGCAGTCATGGGAGCAGGGCAGGAAGCTGCACAAAACTTGGCAGCAATAGCTGAGGTTAGGAGAGGGGTGAGTGTTCGGGGTACATCTGAAAATGCTGAGGTTTCCGGCTTTTTATGGAAGCAAATTTTCCAGGAGAGTGGGTTGAAAAACGGGATGCAATTTTCATGAAAAATTCATTCTGGTTCCTCCCACCCCCCCCAAAAAAAATCAAAAGCTGAAGTTTTTAGCTCATCCCCCCCCAACACTCAGCAGGCACTCAGGCTGTGGGAAGCGCCTGTGGGGCAAGGGGAGCCCTGCCAGGGTTCAAGCTTCACCCATCCATTCTGACCCCGGCTCAGTGTGCATCAGAACAGCCACATCCCCCTCCTACCGGCGCATCCCACGCATCTCTGGACCCAGTGCTAGGACCCGACAAGGCACACTCCCTACAGGGCTAGCGCTGGGGCTGGGGGCAGGAGTGCGTGGCCCCGGCAGGAGGGGGATGCAGCCAGACTGACGGACACTGAGCCAGGGTTGGGAATCACAGCCTGTGGATTCGGGGGCTCCAGCCCCGATTTGGGTGGGCCTGGATTCTAAATGGGTGGGCCATGGCTACGCCCCTGTTGAAAGGGATACCGAGTCTGGAAAGGTTGAGAGCCACTGGCCCAAAGCACCAACTAAACTCTGAATCTTTTGAGAGTTTCCAGACAGCATGTGATGAGCAATTTTACCCTTTTGATTAATCAACAGTGTTTATCTCCCTCCACTAATAGCCTAAATAGAGCTGTTAAATCAAAAGACTTCCAGCCCAATTTTGCAAACCCAAGAGGCTTAAGAAAGCAGGTGAATTTCTGGTGCTTCGTTTCTAGTCAAGAGGGACAAAACCTCTGAACACTGCAGCTCACTAGTCTTTGTGAAGGAAACATTGAGCAGGGAATACAGATTCTATTCCAGACACTGATTTACTTCATTACCTTGAGTTTATGTTCTGTCTCTGTGCACCAGTTTGCCCTTCTGTGCAACAGGAAAATAGGTGCTGACCTCACATGGGCTTGTGAAGATTACTCTAGTTAATAGCAGTGAGTTGTCCAATAAGCTCCCTCTCCACACTTCAAAAACTCCTCTTTCTGCAGCAACTCAAGGCACTAAGTCCCATATCCTCAAAAGGTATTTAGGCACCTAATTCCCATCAGTTTCAACTGGAGCTCAGCACCCAAATACCTTTGCAGGAATACGGCCTGACCACAAACTCTGTTATCTACATAGTCCTTTCACTGTTGTTAGGCCACTGATTCATAAACACATGAATGTACATAGCAGCAGTACCTACCTAAGAGAGCTGCTGCTTCATTTTCCCTTCATTCAGGTTGGTTTTGTTGGCCTTCCCAAACAGTTTGTCTGATGCAGCAACTTGGCCCTCCAGATGAGTCATAATAGAAAAGGCCACCCTTTCTTGGGTCTCAGAGTCCAAACAAACAGAAAATCAGAAGTCTCCCATCAGTCTGATGCTGGGCACAGCCCTTCCTTCCTCAGAGTCTCCCCTTCTTTCCAGTCTAGGTCCAACCGTTGCCACTGCTCTCCTTCTCTCCCAACCTAACTCAGACATTCCTCAAGGAACCTCCTCACTCTTCTCCCTAAGTTTGTGTTCTTGGCTGGTTTCAGGTGTTCTTCACTAGGTTCTACAGCCTCAGCTGGGAGGCAGTTAATCCGTCACAGAGAGGGCAGGGGCCAGTCTCTGCGACTATTTATAATGTGCATAATTGTTACTGATTCCTCCAATCAAGGCTTAAATTCAGCTGTAGCTGTCCCAAGCAGAGCTCTGGTAAATATTTTTAAATCTGTGGGGCTGAATCCCCAAGCCCTGGTGCCTCCCCCGGGGGGGCCTCCAGGAAATACTCTGAGAATTTAAGCCCGGCGTCCAATTCTCTCTAATAAACTGGGATGGGGGAGGAAAGGAAAAGGCTTCACAAGCTGCTCTTAAAGGGGAAGTGGCTCCACTGCTGTATCCTTTAACTCATCACTAATCTGTTGGGCAAAAGCAACTGAATAACAGAGTTCCTGGGAAAAAGAAACTTCCTTCCTGTAGAGTAGGTCACCATTTAAGCCTCAAGCTTATTCCTATTGGTATCATAGTGGTGCCCACAGGACCCATTAAAAATCAGGACCATATTGTGCTAGGCCCTGTACAAACACAAAGTGAGTCCCTGCCCTGCAAAGCTTATATCTAAACAAGATAGGGGAAGGGAAACAGAGGGATGAAATGACATGTACAATGGCACGCAGGGGGTGAGTGGCCAAGCTGAAAATAGAGAACTCAGGTCTCCTGACTCCTAGACCAGTAACTTATACATTAGACCACTCTGCCTTTCTACAAAATGACAAGACTTTTGGAACCTTCCATGCATCACCTCTAATTATAACACCTGTATATCAACAGGCTAATTCTTGTTTAAATGTTGAGACTTCCTACCAGCAAAGAAATGGTGGTGGGTGGGATAGACTTAGTGTGGGAACTCAGGGCCACTCCAGATTCACTAGCTAAAATTCAGGACCCTGCATTCAAAGCGCTAGAGAGCACTGGGATCAGATACCATGGAATATATAGACAAGAAGTGCCCTCGAGGATCAGCAAGTCAGAGTACACACCTTCATCAGTCCAGCACCTCCAATTTTTCAGAGACCTCAAAGATCACAGAACGTGTTTCATGAGGATCACAAGACTCCTTGTCTAGAAGACCAGGAAAGTAAAAGATTGTGATCTACGGAGCTGTAGGACTTTCCCCAGGGGTATTTAATGTGTCTGCCTGGAGGTGGCATTTAATTGTAGAGATTAACTTTTGCAGAGCCCTGGCTTAGGTTGGCTAACAAGTGACCTTTGATGACCTCCAAATTCTGAAAGGGCATTTGGTTTACTCTGTCTCACCTTAATATCCCAGACAATAGAGGAAGATGTACCTCAAAAGGTCAGGATAAACAGCACTCAAGTCAGGATGTTTCTCCTGAACTATCTGACTTGCTCTGCAAAAACAGCCTATAAATGCTGTAGGAACAAGATCTCCAGCCCTTTCCATTCTCGGGTTGGGCAAGGAAGAGGCCTCCTACACTACTCCAGCACTCCTGTGCTCAAAGAGGAACCTGGAAGGGCAGAGGCTCAACCAGAATGAAAAAGAATGGGGAGAAAAGTTAACCCAAAGTTATCAAACCTCATAATAAGTTCTAGGTTCCATCTGAGATTTGGGAGAAGATGCAGAGTGATGTTTGCAAGGAGAGGATCTCCAAATTGGTTCATCCATTCCCTAATTTGGCCTTTTTCTTTTCTACCCACATGAAGAATGCACTCAGAGCCATCTCCATGCATTTCATTCTCTCCTGACTCTACAGGGTCATTGAAACTGTTGTTAATCAGTTTGGGATTGGACTTGTGCCCCTCTTCCCATCATAGCCTCACACACAGTAACTCCAAAGTGGAGGTGGCAGAAAGAAGGAGCTACAGTGGAAAAGGTTGTGGGAAATGCAGCTCAGCAATAACTCAAAACTGGAGAGCAGGAGGAGGAGAGAAAAAAGAATGGGGGGGGGAAGCGCTCAGCAAGCATTTGTTCAAAGAAGGAGCCACATCCTTCAAGAAAAACAAAATCTTTAAGAGGCATCTCATTGACAAACTCTCACTGTCTCATGCATATCCCCTGGAGCTGTCACATTAAGGGGCTGTGTGATTTCATGCAGAGGCTGTGATCAGCAGCCGGAGAGCAGAGTTAAAGCCACTTGGGAGCAGAAGAGAGTTTGATAATTCACAGGTGTCCCATATGCATTAGCAGAAAAGGGGTGGGGGGGGGGCGGGGAAACTGCCTGGCCATTGGGAATCATGGGCGTGAGATCCTGAAACCAGTGCTATTTCTAGTCCTCATCATTTCCTGTCTCTGCCTGAACATAAAATATAAAGAAGAGGAATCTTTTTACCACCAAGTCTTGATCTGATGTCAGTTTTCTCCATTTGATATTTTGGATTGTGTTTTCGTGGTTGTTGTTTTTTGTAAATCTTGTTTGCAGACAGAATTATGTCTGCTGCAACCTCAGTGATGCACTTCCATCCGTGAGACGCCTATGAGAGTGGCTTCCCAAAGCTGCATGGGTGTTAGGAATCGGGGAAGATGACAGTGTTCAGGGATTCGTGAGTGGAGAAAGGAAAACAGAATATCATCTATGTGGAACCCCATCCTCCTAAAATGTGAAGCCAACCTATTACGTTAAGTTGGTACTGGGCCTTGTGCTTGGAGCATAGGACTGAGAATCATGAGACCTCAATTCTAGTCTGGTCTCCGCAACTTGGTTGTAATGTGTGTGATCACGTTGCCCTGTAGTGGATGGGCCCACAAAGAAGAATAAGGGACTTACTACTACTGACAGCTAAGGAACATACCTCCTTTAGCTCGAGTGGTTGAGGTCTGCTTTTTTGGAGCCGAAAGACCAGAGTCTACTCCCAGCTCCCACTATGTGCCCATGTGATTTATCTGGAACACTTACAATCAAAAAGTGCTGAAGTGCTCCCTCAACGGGAGGTACAAGGGCCTTACATTTGCAGTAGAAGGACAAAGAATCATTACAGCATGACCTTGGGTGAGTCATTTAACTTCTCTGTGCCTCATTTCCCACATCCGCTAAAACTGGAATGATGTTTACATACATGACAGGGGTATTGGGAAGCTTAATTCATTACTGATTCAGAATGACACGGAGATCCTCAGATGGAAGGTGTTATATCAATGCTAAGTGTTGTTGGGGACAGTCATGGAAATATACCTGGTTGCACATAATAGAAAAACTAGAATTAAGTGAATAAACCCTTTCTTAATTCACAGTTTGTCTGAACTACTATCCAAACAGGCAGAACTCATCCAGCTAATATTATAGGTATAAAATTTAAAGGTGCTGGATTGACAACCCCAGAAAATGGAGTCCTCTGTCAATCCACAGAACAGGGGCAGCGAATGCTTCCACACCCCATCTCCCCAACCCGTCTCATCCCTGACACAGAGGGACCATCTCCGTGGCAGAGATCAGAGTTCAGTGTTGAACTCCATGCTGAGACTAACAAGAGGGCCAACCAGGGCAAATAAAATAGTAGCTTTTGCATAGTGGCCACCAGTTTCTTAGGCCTGACCCAAAGATTTCCATTTACTTTAGTGGGCTTTGGATCAGACCCAAGAAACTGGTAGGGGACCGATCAGATATCCTGATACACCACCTGAGAGTTGATAATGATACTAATTCACTGCCACGCTGGTCCGCACTGAAACATATGAGACAGCAGTGAAAGGCTCTGAATCCTATCTTCCCAACCCCTAAACCAGCCAGTCTCTAAACTTTTGTTTTAAACGTGTATCTCCAATGCCCTGCCCAGTGCTTGTTGTGGGTATGCTGCCTGATGTCTTTCCACAGTATATGTTGGTAATTTGCCTGTTATATGCCCCTAAGCATGAACAGTAACAGCCTCATTAAAAGTGATGCTAGCTAGAGGCAAGAACTGTGGAAAGATATTATGCACAAAAGCCCAGTTCATGCCTGATCTGTGAATTCAACCCAAGCCTGCATTATAAAACAAATGCACACCAATGGCCTGATTCTCCTCTCACACTGCTTTTACACCAGTTTAACTAAATTGGCTCTAAATGGATCTACTCTTTTTTACACCAGTATCAGAGAGAGGAGAAATTAGGCTCTATGTAATGTTAAGGACTCCCCTTCTGTCTCCTTCTCCTTGTATAAAGTACTCTTGCTCCATGTCTGGACAATACAATGTTCTGTGAATGGCTGGTGAGAGGCCCTCTCTACTGCCCCCAAAGCCAGCAACAGCACTTTATAACTCCAATGAAGTGCAGGGAAGCCCTGACCAATATGAATTTATCTTTTGTCATTTACCTGAGTGGGTCAGGAGGTCACAAAAGTAATTTGGAGTAAAAGGGTTTTGATGAAGCAGGGAACTTTTCAATGTATTTTATATGCATTGGGGGACATGACCTCACTTCAGATAAACAAGTAGTTTATGCCACAGATGTTTGCCTGTATTAAGTACTGAATTATTACTTTAAATGTAAATTTAGTTCTGTTGAACAGGCAAGAAGGAAGAGCTAATTCCTTCCAGCAGTTTGTGATGTAAGGGAATGTCCTGAGTGGAGTGTTGCCAGCTATCATGATTTTAATCACAAGTCTCACAATATACAATGTTTTTTTCTTAAGGCCCCAGCTCCTAGAGCTGAGAGTCTCAGCTTCCGTTTCAAACAAATTCGTTTTTATTCCTCATAGGAATAAATAAGATAAGCCTGAAAATGTGAACCAAGCACATTCTAAAGAAATGAAGGGTATGTCTACACTGCAATCAGAAGTGTGACTGCAGCATGAGCGGACCTACCCGAGCTAGCTAGCACAAGGACCAATAGCAGCAAACCCCCAGCAGCATAGGCGTCAGTGCAGCCAGTAGAAGCCCACTAGGAATCCGGGGTCCTTATTCAGGTAACTAGCCCATGCTGACATGTGTGCTGCCATGGTTTCATGGTATCTGAGCTAGCTAGATCAAAACTAGCTGCAATCACACCTTCAATTGCAGTGTACATACAATATTTTTTTTTTAAAAAAAGGCAAAACCCCTTGACATTTATTAGATTTTTAAATCTCATGATTTTTAAGCCACTCATGCTTTTGCGGGAGGGAGGGGTCTGGCTCACGATTTTTGAATACTCGGGGTTCTCAATACTGTACACATGCTGATTTGGCCACTGTGGCTCTTTTCAGTGTCTCTCCTGCTGTTTTCGCACTCTCGCCAAAGGAGATTTTACTCCTCTAGTTATTTAATAAACTTTCCAACCTATTACAGGAGGAGACAGGAGACACACTTGTGGAAAGTTAAGGACGTTTGCTTACCAGCTACAGGCTCTGTCTGAAAATGTTTGCACTTCTTTATGCCTTGAAGTGCCAGCTCAGCACAAGCAGCCTCCCTAATTTGCATGTGAAGAGCATACAGCACCAGGTAAAGGCTTTTTAATATGTAGTGAGAAGTGCTCCCTTGCCTGTCTCTCTGTGGAATTCTAAAGTGCTCTCCTGAGCCATTGGAGTGATACCTGCAGCAGTGAACAGTACTTGGTAGTGTCCAAGCAGCAAGCGAGAGCACTTTATAATTTAAGAATGAGAGTGAGAAAGGCAGGGGAGCCTTTATAAAGTAGTGAGACGCACACAGACAGGGAGTTGCAATTAAGAGTGGCTGGCTTGGCACTGAAGGAGAATGTTTCCTTTTTAATTTTTGAAATGCAGAAGTGATGTAAAGAGCACCCTTCATTTGCATTTCTGCAGCACAAGGAACAATCTCTTTTGGAACAAAAGAGTGCGGAAGATGCTGGCCTGTTCTTTGGCCGACACCAGTGTGGTGTGCTGTATAATATAAACAGGTTTTACATACTATATTTTCAAATAGATTTCAATACTAGCTTTTTCAAAAATTTTGCAATGTTACGTATTTGACATAATTCTTATTTATTTATGGTAGCACCCAACCAATATGGATGGAATCAGTGGGAGTTAGGCACCTAAATATCTTGAGGATGTGGGCTTATGGCTTTCCAAATATTCAAGAGGGGAGAGTCCCTGATCCAAGAAGATTTACATTCTAAGGACAAACAAGTAGACAATAGTTAGCAGTAGGGGAAAACACCCAGGCAATTTATCTACTAATCAGCACAGCAGAAGTGGATCCACATCCACAGAGCACCCATTGTATTATTTATATAGTGCCATATCTGTGCATAGGATTGCCAACTTTCTAATCACACAAAACAGAACACCCTAGCCCTGCCCCTTCCCTGAGGCCCCGCCTCCCACTCACTACATTTCCCCTCCCTCGGTGGTACCACTCTCACTCACTTTCACGGGGCTGGGGCAGGGCGTGTGGACTCTAAGTGGGGGTGTGGGCTCTGGGGTGGGACCAGAAATGTGGGTTTCAGGGTGCAGGAGAGGGCTCCGGGCTTGGGCAGGGAGTTGGGGTGCCGGAGGGGGTGAAGGTTCCAAGATGGGGCTGGGAATAAGGGGTTTGGGGTGCAGGAGGGGGCTCCAGGCTGGGGCCGAGAGATTTGGAGTGCGGGAGGGGGCTGCGGGTTGAGGCAGGGGGTTGGGGTGCAGAGGGATGAGGGCTCTGGGCTGGGGGTGTGGGCTCTGGGGTGGGGCCGGGGATGAGGACTTTGGGGTGCAGGAGGGGGCTCCAGGTTTGGGCAGGGCTGAGGTAGGGGGTTGGAGAACGGGTTAACACTGCGCTGCACCCTGGAAGCAGCCAGCAGGTCCAGCTCCTCGGCACGGGGCAGAGTTGAGGGGGACTGGGGGCTCAGCATGCTGCTCTTGCCTGCAGGCACCGCCTCCCACCCCAGCTCCCATTAACTGTGGTTCCAGTAAAAAACCGGACACCTGGTCACTCTATCTGTGCATGACATTTGACGGGCAAAAATTAAATAAATAATTAGACTGTAGTTTTTTCCATCTCCTCTATGGGCTGGGCTCCCCAGCTGGACTAAATATCCCACAATGCATCAGCCTTAGCTGTGCAACATGGAGTCCCTGGCTGTGGTACATCATGGGCAGGCCCACCAACAGCAATTCCAGGCTCTAGGGCGAGGGCCGTCCCTAGGGAGGTGTGGGACCCAGGGCAGAAGTGACAAATCCATCACTTCTGGGACCAACTGCGCTGGCCAATCATGCCAGGCCACGGGGCCCTCCAGAGCACAGGGCCCAGAGCAGTCGCACGCACCTAGGAGCCCCGCAGCCTGCCTGGGTGATTTAAAAGGGCTGGGGGCCCCCGGGCCCTTTCAAATCCCTTGGGCCTCTGGGCAGTTGCCCCTTTTGCCCCCCACTCTCCTGTCGATGGGCCTGATCATGGGAGATGTAGAATCATAGGACTGGAAGGAACCTTGAAAGGTCATCTAGACCAGTCCCCTGCACTCATGGCAGGACTAAGTATTATCTAGACTATCCCTGACAGGTGTTTGTCTAACCTGCTTTTTAAATTCTCCAGTGATGGAGATTCCACAACCTCCCTAGACAATTTATTCCAGTGCTTAACCACCCGGACAGTTAGGAAGTTTTTCCTAATTTCCAACCTAAACTGCCCTTGTTGCAATTTAAGCCACTTGCTTCTTGCCTCAGCGGTTCAGAATTTTTTTTCCCCTCCTCCTTCTAACAACCTTTCATGTACTTGAAAACTGCTATCATGTCCCCTTTAAGTCTTCTCTTCTCCAGACTAAACAAACCCAGTTTTTTCAATCTTCCCTCAGAAGTTATGCTTTCTAGACCTTTAAATCATTTTTGTTGCTCTTTTCTTGACGGTCTCCAACTTATCCACTTCTTTCCTGAAATGTGGTACCCAGAACTGGACACAGTACTCCAGTTGAGGCCTAATCAGAGCAGAGTAGGGCAGAAGAATTATTTCTCATGCCTTGATCACAACACTCCTGCTAATACGTCCCAGAATGATGTTTGCTTTTTTTTGCAGCAGTGTTGACTCATGTCATAAATATAAAGGGAAGGGTAAACCCCTTTGAAATCCCTCCTGGCCAGGGGAAAGCTCCTCTCACCTGTAAAGGGTTAAGAAGCTAAAGGTAACCTCGCTGGCACCTGACCAAAATGACCAATGAGGAGACAAGATACTTTCAAAAGCTGGGAGGAGGGAGAGGAACAAAGGGTCTGTCTGTATGCTGCTCTTGCCAGAGACAGAACAGGAATGGAGTCTTAGAACTTTTAGTAAGTAATCTAGCTAGGTATGTGTTAGATTATGATTCCTTTAAATGGCTGAGAAAAGCATTGTGCTGAATAGAATAACTATTTCTGTCTGTGTATCTTTTTTGTAACTTAAGGTTTGCCTAGAGGGGTTCTCTATGTTTTTGAATCTAATTACCCTGTAAGATATCTACATCCTGATTTTACAGGGGGGATTTCTTTATTTCTATTTACTTCTATTTTTTATTAAAAGTCTTCTTGTAAAAACTGAATGCTTTTTCATTGTTCTCAGATCCAAGGGTTTGGGTCTGTGGTCACCTATGCAAATTGGTGAGGCTTTTTATCCAACATTTCCCAGGAGAGGGGGGGTGCAAGTGTTGGGAGGATTGTTCATTGTTCTTAAGATCCAAGGGTCTGGGTCTGTAGTCACCTAGGCAAATTGGTGAGGCTTTTTACCAAACCTTGTCCAGGAAGTGGGGTGCAAGGTTTTGGGGAAGTATTTTGGGGGGAAAGACGCGTCCAAACAGCTCTTCCCCAGTAACCAGTATTAGTTTGGTGGTGGTAGCGGCCATTCCAAGGATAACGGGTGTAATATTTTGTACCTTGGGGAAGTTTTGACCTAAGCTGGTAAAGATAAGCTTAGGGGGTTTTTTCATGCAGGTCCCCACATCTGTACCCTAGAGTTCAGAGTGGGGGAGGAACCTTGACAACTCATATTTAGCTTGTGATCCACAATGACCCCCGTGATCCCTTTCCACAGTACTCCTTCCTAGGCAGTCATTTCCCATTTTGTATGTGTACAACTGATTGTTCCTTCCTAAGTGGAGGACTTTGCATTTATCCTTACTGAATTTCATCCTATTTACTTCAAACTATTTCTCCAGTTTGTCCAGATCCTTTTGAATTTTCATCCTATCTTCGAAAGCACTTGCAACCCCTCCCAGCTTGATATCATCTGCAAACTTGATACGTGTACCCTCTATGCCATTATCTAAATCATTGTTGAAGATATTGAACAGAACCGGACCTAGGCCTGATCCCTGCGGGACTCCACTCAATACACCCTTCCAGTTTGACTGTGAACTACGGATAACTACTCTCTGGGAATGGCTTTCCAATCAGTTTTGCACCCACCTTATAGTAGCTCCATCCAAGCTGTATTTCCCTCGTGTGTTTATGAGAAGGGCATGCTAGACAGTATCAAAAGCCTTACTAAGGTCAGGATATTCCACATCTACCACTTCTCCGGCATCCACAAGGCTTGTTACCCTGTCAAAGAAAGCTATCAGGTTGGTTTGACAGGATTTGTCCCTGACAAATCCATGCTGTTACTTATCACCATATTGTTTTAGGTGTTTGCAAACGGATTGCTTAATTATTTGTTCCGTTATCTTTCGGGGTACTGAAGCTAAGCTGACTGGTCTGTAATGTAGTCCAGTTGGAGATCCTTGACCAGAGAGGAGAATGAGGAGTCACCCACCACTCCCAAGCAGCACTACAACTCCCATTTGCAAGTTCTGGCAAAAATTTGAACAGGTCAGTGGGAAATTTTTTTTCAACCAGCTCTAGTTATTTCTATTCCTCACCCTGGCAGCCCAACTAGGTGGCTCCCATTGACCCTAGCACAAGCGCATAAAAGAGTATGAGTCTCCCTCCAAGGTAGAGGGAACGATGGACAGAGTCAGAGGGGCCCTGTAGGTGCAAACCCTAGCAAGAGCCAAGCTCTTGTAGGTTTAGTTTGACTGTTGTTTAAGTTTCCAGTGAAGACAAACCCCAGCAAAGGTGGTAAGTTTAGACCTGAATCAGCCTAAGGGTGAGATTTTCAAAGATGACCTAGGGAATTTAGCCACACAACTCCCATTAATTTCAATGGGGATTATGCAGATTGTGTTGAGTTAAGAGCAGGGTGGCAATGTCTGCTGCTTACGAAAAGCTATTAACAAGAAGCTATGTGAAGGTAAAAGAAAGCAGGGTGTGGGGGATATTTTACATTACTTGCCTGTTAGTTGCTATTCCTGCTAAAAAGCCCTCCGGTGTGTGAGTTACATCAATTTACACTCAAGTGCATTACCTAAACTTACCACCCCATTCATGTGATCGGAGTTTGACCCATACATGAGAGTGCATGAATCAATGTGAATGTGAGAGTTTATATACCAGTTGGAGCACAGGTGTGCACATGCACCTGAGAACACATGAGCAAGAGAGTCCGTATGTGTGCGTGCATATGTGTGGGCTCGGGCATGTGGGTGTAGCTGGCTCCAGTTATTCCAAGCGCTTCCCTTAGCAAATGAGATCAGTAATATTCCCCCTGAAATTGGTTGCTCCCGGGTGTTTAACGAATGGTTGGCCATTTAATGGCCCGAGGCGAAGCCAAGGAAGGTTAACGTACTGACAAAGCGAACATTAACTATGATAACAACTGTTTTCATGGGGGATTATTGCTGTTATAAACCTTACTCAATATCATAACACAACCATTCAACCCCTCCCTTTTCCTTCTCTTTAGAAAAAAGTTACTGTCATCTTCACCGTGGTGGAGCCAAATAGCACAGACAACATCCCCCAACATTGGACAGCCACCTTTCCATTGATCACAATGCAAGAAGTACAATACTTAGGCAGGAATATAGACCAGAATAAAGTAAGACACAGGCAGGTCAGGGGACCCCAATACCTCTTGGCCTGGAGCAGGGGAGGGGAGATGACTGCATCCCCTGTGCAGTTTGGATGGTAACGTCAGAACAGAGTTTGAGCTTCATGCACTGAAGTGACATTCACTGCCTAGGAGATGCCATCTGATGCATTTGCTGTCCAGGGATAGAAACAGGGCTCGGCCGTGCAATGTAACTATCTGGATGATCCATATCTAATTAAAACTGCGGGGGGAGTTTAGGGAGGCAGAATGCAATTACCTAACCTGGAATTTGACCAGGATATAACAGTTACCCTGTCTCTTGTGAATCCTGCCATGGGATCTTTAATGAGCATATTACAAGTGGTCTCAACTATTTGGTTTTACCCCTCATTCAGAAGACAGCTCCCTTTTACACCTCACTGCAGCACAACCAATGTACTGAATCACCAGCACCACTTCTTGCCAGACCCTTGGATTTTTTTGGTGTCTCCCATTCAAGTACTGTCCAGGACTGACAATGCTTGGCTTCTAAGACCTGACCAAAAAACACAGCCTGGGGTGAAAGAACAGCAGGGATTTCTTAAGTGTCTTCTCAGTCTTATAGTCTTTATTTTCCTGTTTCAGACATGCTAGCAGCAAGAGACTGTCACCTGACACAAACTCTGCTGGTAGAGAAATATATCTTGATCGTGTTTGCTTGAAAAACAACAACAAAGAAACAATTAATGGTATGAAAGATTGTAACCTTTGTCTGGTTTCTGATACTAGAAAGATTCCCTGTACAGAGTTGCTTCTTGGTTCCCAGAAACTGTACCAAAGGATCAGTTCTCTTTGGTGACTAAGATAAGACATCATAAGTGTTACCCTGCAAAGATCACAACCAAACGTTTCAAGAACATCCATGATCCACAGCCACAATTGGGCCACAGAGAAATCAAGGAGATAATACTAATTAGAATCCTCAGTGCAGACATCAGTGACCTAACAATGCTTGATCTTGTCAGTTTCTGTCACATCATCCTTCCTCTCCTTTCCTCTACTGGTGACTGGCCACTGGGGAAGTAGAATAGAGATGCGCTATACATTTGTTTTAAAGGGAGGATGGGGAAATGTACAATATCATCTGTCGTCTCAAAGCAATCAATAAAGCCTACAGAATTTACATCCCAGTTCAGCTTTCAAGTTTAAAAATGGACAAGACTGAAGGACTGTTTGTATCCAACCCATATGATAAATATGTTTAATCATATAATAGCTGTACTTTTTACTTCCCTGTCTTCTTCCACTTCAAGATCTCAAAGTGCTTTACAAGCTTTTATAAATAATCAAGCCTCCTGATACTGCTGCATGGTTAGTGATATTATTTTTTGCCCAGAGAGATGAAGTGACTTGCCTAAGGTCACACAGTGAGTATGAACTCAGGGGAACGGAAATAGTATGACAACAGAACCCACCTCTCTAAACCAGTGGTTTTCAACCCTGGGGGTCTGCAGACTACGTCTAAGATTTCCAAAGGAGTATGCACATCCAGTTGACATTTTTTAGGGGTCCATAAATAAAAGAGGGTGGAAAACTACTGCTCTAAACTCTTAGGGTATGCCTACACAGCAGTGTAAATCCAGGCTTGAGCATGGGTTCAAGCCTAACCACCTTGCATCCACACACCAATTGTGTTAACCCAGGATTTGAACCTAGGGTCCCGGGACCATGCAGGGCTGGAGGGGCCGAGTCTGTGTTTGGGACCTAAGGTCCAAGCCCTATTGCTTTCTTCTGTGCACATGGCCCCACCTTGACTTAGGTCCTGGAAGTCTTCCAGATGTATCCCAGAGTTCCTTGGGACAACTTCCTTAGTCCTCTGTATGCTGACAATCTGTGGTGCAGTCTATTGCACTCTATTGCAACCAGAAGGCACATATCTCTCTGCAAAGAGCTGCCACTGGGCTCAGCATTAACCCATTGTCTGCTGAACACTGGTCTGCGAGCACACTATCAGCGAGCCCTGCAGGGTTTTCGGTGGAGACTGATCTGAAGAACGTTTTTTTGCAAAGAAAGCTGCTTCCTGGTCACAAAAGTACGGGCAGATTTTGGTGCATGCTGCCCGTACACACACAGCCCCATGGTGGGCAAGGGAGTCCAGGAGCAAGGGCCACATAGCAGAGCAGGAACTAGGCAGATGCCCTGTAGGGAGGGGGAGCAGCAGAGCTCCCGGCTCAGCGGAGCCAGGGAGGATGACCCCCCAACACCCCAGCTGCTCCCGCTCCCTGCAGGGCAGCCTCTTAGTCCCACTCCACTCAGGGTTCCTTGCCCCCGGACTCCCTGGGGCTGTGTGTGCAGGGGCACTCGGGCAGTGCACACAGCAGCGTCGTGAGTGTGAGCCAACCCCAAAACTTCCCCACAACTTCCCAGGGATCCCTTATCCCTGCCTCCCAAGGTGCAACAGGGGCAAGAGTAAGGGGTCCCTGGGGAGTGCTGATACACACTGCACCCCAAGCCCTGGGTGATGCATTTCACCGCTCTG
Source organism: Caretta caretta (assembly GCF_965140235.1). Lineage (NCBI taxonomy): Eukaryota > Metazoa > Chordata > Testudines > Cheloniidae > Caretta > Caretta caretta. Next base: position 203,979,489 of record NC_134206.1, read on the forward strand.
CAGCCAGCACCAGCCAGGCTGCATGTGTGTGTTTGTTTTCAGAGAACCATAGGGTTAGAAGGGACTATAAGGGTCATCTACTCTAACGCCCTTGCCAACTTACATTTTATGTCAAACTTCAACAGACAAAGATAAATTAAAAAAAAAAAAAAAAACAACAACCAAAAACACCTGCATCAGCCCAGTTTAAAAAATTCAGAATTGCAAAGTTTCATTCTAATCATCTGACAGCTTTGGAGACTGATGTGCTGATTATCCTCAGACCAGGTGCCCATAGGCATTGTCTTGCCATGGGACTCAGCCTAGAGGTGAGGAGCCCAATTCTCAGATTAGATGGTAGGTCAGTATAAGGCCTTCTCAAACTGCCGTCATTCTACTGAGACAGCCACCAAGGAAGCTGAACATTCGAGTTATGTGAACCTTATGGGCACCCGAGTCCCGTCAACAGCCCCACCACAGTCAGAGACGGCCCATACTTGCCGGTAATGGGGGGAGGGAGCAGAGTGAGAGCAGCAACTTTAGCAGATGTTACTGAGCATGCTCAGCATAGGCGCTGACTTTTCGTTTTGCCAGTGGGTGCCCCACACCGGCTCTGTCCCCTCATCTGAGGTCCCGCCCCCACACCGTGTCACTAAAAGCTGTGTGGTGTAGACAAAGCCTTAGAAGTTCCCAGTAAAACTAGGGAACACCAGGCTTGATATTCCTGGTATGGTTCGGATACAAAATAAGCATGAAAAAAGCCCTTCATAAACAAAGACTAAGAAACACACCAGCTTACCAGCCACCTTTAGACACAAAAAGAATGCTAGTGAGCACAAACCTATGTAAATAACGGCTACGCTCCACTCCAAGATTAGTAATGTGATAGTGGAGTCAGTAGTCAAAGGTTTTTGAAAATCCTTTGAGAAGGTCCCTTACCAAAGCCTCTTAAGGAAACTAAGTAGCCAAGAGATAAGAGGGAAGGTCCTGTCATGGATCAGTACTGGGTTGAAAGACAGGAAACGAAGGGTAGGAATAAATGGTCAGTTCTCATAATGGAGAGAGATAAATGGCAGGGTCCCCCAAGGATCTGTATTGGGAGTACTGTTCAACATATTCATAAATGATATGGAAAAGGGGATGAACAGTGATGTGATAGAAAATTACTCGCGATAATAAAGTCCAAAGCTGATTGAAAAGAGTTACAAAGGGATCTCACTAAATTGTGTGAAAGGGCAACAAAATGGCCAATGAAATTCAACGTTGGTAACTGCAAAGTAATCCACAATGGAAAAAATAATCCCAGCTATACATATACAATGATGGGCTCTAAGTTAGCTATTACCCCCAAGAAAGAGATCTTGGAGTCACCATGGATATTTCTCTGAAAACTTCTGCTCAGTGTGTAGCGGGGGTCCAACAAGCTAACGGAGTGTTAGGAACTATTAGGAAAGGGACAGAAAATAAAACAGAAAATTTCACAATGCTTCTATATAACTTCATGGTGTACCCACATCTTGAATACTGTGTCCAGTTCTGGTTGCCCCATATCAAAAAGGATAAAGTGGAACTGGAAAAGGTTCAGAGAAGGGCAACAAATATGATCAATGGTATGGAATGGCTTCCATACGAGGAGAGACTAGAAAGATTAGGACTGTTCATCTTAGAAGAGAGACAACAAAGTGAGGATATGATAGAGGTCTATAAAACCATGAATGGCTTAGAAAAAGTCAATACAGAAGTGTTATTTACCCTTTCACACAATATTAAAACCAGTGGTCACCTCATTAAATTAGCAGGCAACAGGTTTAATACAAACACAAGGAAGTACTTTTTCACACAGTGCACAACTAACCTGTGGAACTCATTGTCTAAGGGTATGTCTACACTATGAAATTAGGTCGAATTTATAGAAGTCGGTTTTTTAGAAATCGGTTTTATATATTCGAGTGTGTGTGTCCCCACAGAAAATGCTCTAAGTGCACTAAGTGCATTAACTCAGCAGAGTGCTTCCACAGTACCGAGGCAAGCATCGACTTCTGGAGTGTTGCACTGTGGGTAGCTATCCCACAGTTCCCGCAGTCTCCACTGCCCATTGGAATTCTGGGTTGAGATCCCAATGCTTGATGGGGCTAAAACATTGTCGCGGGTGGTTCTGGGTACATATCGTTCCCTCCCTCCCTCCGTGAAAGCAGCAGCAGACAATTGTTTCGTGCTTTTTTTCTTGAGTTACCTGTGCAGACGCCATACCACGGCAAGCATGGAGCCCGCTCAGATAACCGTCACCGTATGTCTCCTGGGTGCTGGCAGACGTGGTACTGCATTGCTACACAGCAGCATCAACCCATTGAAAGTTCTGTTTGCTTCTCCTTGATGAAACCCCCCGCCCCTTGGTCACCGTATGTCTCCTGGGTGCTGGCAGACGTGGTACTGCATTGCTACACAGCAGCATCAACCCATTGAAAGTTCTGTTTGCTTCTCCTTGATGAAACCCCCCGCCCCTTGGTTCACTCTACTTCCCTGTAAGCTAACCACCCTCCCATCCTCTCTTCAATCACCGCTTGCAGAGGCAATAAAGTCATTGTTGCTTCACATTCATGCATTCTTTATTCATTCATCACACAAATAGGGGGATGACTACCAAGGTAACCCAGGAGGCGTGGTGAAGGAGGGAAGGAAAATGCCACACAGCACTTTAAAAGTTTACAACTTTAAAATTTATTGAATGCCAGCCTTCTGTTTTTTGGGCAATCCTCTGTGGTGGAGTGGCCGGGTGGCCAGAGGCCCCCCCACCGCGTTCTTGGGCGTCTGGGTGTGGAGGCTATGGAACTTGGGGAGGAGGGCAGCTGGTTACACAGGGGCTGTAGTGGCAGTCTGTGCTCCAGCTGCCTTTGCTGCAGCTCAACCATACACTGGAGCATACCGGTTTGATCCTCCAGCAGCCTCAGCATTGAATCCTGCCTCCTCTCATCACGCTGCCACCACATTTGAGCTTCAGCCCTGTCTTCAGCCCGCCACTTACTCTCTTCAGCCCGCCACCTCTCCTCCCGGTCATTTTGTGCTTTCCTGCACTCTGACATTATTTGCCTCCACGCATTCGTCTGTGCTCTGTCAGTGTGGGAGGACAGCATGAGCTCAGAGAACATTTCATCACGAGTGCATTTTTTTTTTCTTTCTAAACTTCACTAGCATCTGGGAAGGAGAAGATCCTGTGATCATTGAAACACATGCAGCTGGTGGAGAAAAAAAAGGGACAGCAGTATTTAAAAAGACACATTTTATAAAACAGTGGCTACACCCCTTCAGGGTAAACCTTGCTGTTAACATTACATACATAGCACATGTGCTTTCGTGACAGGGTCGCATTTTGCCTCCCCCCACCACGTGGCTACCCCCTCAACCCTCCCCCCGGCTAACAGTGGTGAACATTTCTGTTCAGCCACAGGCAAAACAGCCCAGCAGGAATGGGCACCTCTGAGTGTCCCCTGAAGAAAAGCACCCTATTTCAACCAGGTGACCATGAATGATATCTCACTCTCCTGAGGATAACACAGAGAGATAAAGAACGCCAGCAAACATACACTGCAATGCTTTGTTGTACAATGATTCCCGAGTACGTGTTACTGCCTGGAGTGGTAAAGTGTCCTACCATGAAGGACGAAATAAGGCTGCCGTCCCCCAGAAACCTTTTGCAAAGGCTTTGGGAGTACATCCAGGAGAGCCGCAAATGCCAGGGCAAATTAATCCTTTCACATGCTTGCTTTTAAACCATGTATAGTATTTTAAAAGGTACACTCACTGGAGGTCCCTTCTCCGCCTGCTGGGTCCAGGAGGCAGCCGTGGGTGGGTTCGGGGGGTACTGGCTCCAGGTCCAGGTTGAGAAACAGTTCCTGGCTGTCGGGAAAACTGGTTTCTCCGCTTGCTTGCTGTGAGCTATCTACAACCTCTCATCATCATCATCTTCTTCTTCGTCCCCAAAACCTGCTTCCGTGTTGCCTCCATCTCCATTGAAGGAGTCAAACAACATGGCTGGGGTAGTGGTGGCTGAACCCCCTAAAATGGCATGCAGCTCATCATAGAAGCGGCATGTTTGGGGTTCTGACCCGGAGCGGCCGTTCGCCTCTCTGGTTTTCTGGTAGGCTTGCCTCAGCTCCTTAAGTTTCATGCGGCACTGCTTCGGGTCCCTGTTATGGCCTCTGACCTTCATGCCCTGGGAGATTTTGACAAAGGTTTTGGCATTTCGAAAACTGGAACGGAGTTCTTCTGATAGCACGGATTCCTCTCCCCATACAGCAATCAGATCCCGTACCTCCCGTTCCGTCCATGCTGGAGCTCTTTTGCGATTCTGGGACTCCATCATGGTCACCTTTGCTGATGAGCTCTGCATGGTCACCTGCAGCTTACCACGCTGGCCAAACAGGAAATGAGATTCAAAAGTTCACGGTTCTTTTCCTGTCTACCTGGCCAGTGCATCTGAGTTGAGAGTGCTATCCAGAGCGGTCACAATGGAGCACTCTGGGATAGCTCCCGGAGGCCAATACCGTCGAATTGTGTCCACAGTACCCCAAATTCGACCCAGCAAGGCCGATTTAAGCGCTAATCCACTTGTCAGGGGTGGAGTAAGGAAATCGATTTTAAGAGCCCTTTAAGTCGAAATAAAGGGCTTCATCGTGTGGATGGGTGCAGGTTTACATCGATTTAACGCTGGTACATTCGACCTAAAGTCCTAATGTAGACCAGGGCTTATTGGGATCCAGGAAGTGGGTGGGCTTCCTAAAGGATCCCGGATCCCCCCCTTCCCAGCCTAAGAGGGGGGTCCACAGGACCTGGAAAACCAAAGAATTACGGGGGACAACTAATGAAATAAGAGGGACAGGAGTGTCGTCAAAGGGTCAAACGAAGGGAACGGACTGGGACACCGAGCAGAGAACCCTGGACAGCGCCCACCACTCCTCGAAGGCTTCAAGGGAGTCAGTGGACGCCGCCCAGAGGAACTCTGCCCGGAGGCATGAACAGACAGAGGATCGGGAATAGGCCCCACAGTCACAGGAGACTCCATCGGCCAACCTCCTCACCCTGTTTTTTTTATAGATGGCCACTTTAGCCAGGGCCTAGAGGAGGTTGACTTAGTGGGGTCACGGACAGGGAGCGTCTAACTGGGTTCAAAAAAGAAATAAGTTAATCAATGGCTATTATCCGAGATGGTCAGGGATGCAACCCCATGTTCAGGATGACCCTAAACCTCTGACTGCCAGAAGCCGGGAGTTGAAGATAGGGGTGGATCACTCTACAATTACCCTGTTCTGCACACTCCACCTGAAGCTATGGTATGGGCCACTGCTGGAGACAGGATATTAGGCAAGATAGCAAAGCTCTTACATTCTTATGAAGATATCATCTAGTGAATCCCCAACACCATTTGTTGATGCATAGTATCTCTCAGAAGTGTTACATCCACTTAGCAAACTGTTCTGACTCTGCTTAGCTTATAAAACCAGCCAACCGGATCACAACTCAAGGTGGCATGATATACTTTTCTCCCTATCTCTGGTGGCTCACCTTCCTCTGAAGCATCTGGTCCTAGTTGCAGTCAGAGATAGAATCACTAAACTAGACCAAGAGGGACTACTGGATTGGCAATTATCTACGGTCCTACAGTGAAATAAGTCTCCCAGTCCACTCCCTGATTCTTACAAAAGGGAAAACCGAGGGACAAAGAGATGAACCGATGTCGCACAGTGAGTCTGTGGCAAAGTTCAAGATGCAGCTAAGATCTCCTGATTTGCACACCTGGTCTTTAATGCAAGCCCCTCATACACAAACGCACACACACACACGTATTATTTCATTTCTTCATCTCTAATTGCTGACTTCCTAGAATGAGCAGAGGCCGGGTCCTCTCCATGAGTTGTACAGAACTTTGCACAGTCAGTGTTCAACTAATAATGAAAAGCAGTAGCAGTTCATATGTAAAATCCTTTGAGAAAGCCTTGATATACAGGGTACTTGATAAGGGGGCTGGCCCAATGGTTCACTTGAAATCTGACCCCATAAAGACAAGCCTTTGGCAAACACTAAAAACCTCAGTTGACCAGATATATGGTCAAGCTCCACACCAGTGGTTTTTCCCTCTACCCATCATGTCACTGCACTTCGAACCACCGGCTGCAATGTGCAGTGGCAGACCTAGAAGAGCGGTGCACTCAAGGAGCCCAATCCCAGAACTCTGGCAGCAGGAGTGGGATACAATCAAAGCAGAAGAGCCCTGCAGCACTTCCTTGGAGCACAAGCAGGGCGTGCGCAGGGCAAACACTTGTGTTTTGTTGCCAGATTGTTGAAGTTAAGCATCAGCAGCAGAACCCAAACTAATGTCACTGGGTTCTCTTGCTCCTGGAAGCAGTAGGTATGTTCATCTTTTTATTTCAGAGCGGGCATCGAATGCCATTATGAAAAAGGGTATCAGGGCCAGCTCACTGGGAACACTCCTGCCTGAAGACCCAAGGCTGCATGACTTGCCTGTCGTCAAAGGATTCCGTGATCACTGACTTCTGTGCGACTATGGAGGTGCCACTTATGTTCATATCATCAGTGGTCAGCAGTGGAGGCTAAATAACAGTTTCCTCCTTGGCATCCTGAATGTAACCATCCACAGCTGAATGGAATGGAAATAATAATACCTGACTCCTACGGTGCTTTTCATCAACAGGTCTCACAGTGCCTTCCAACCTTTAGCACATTTGTACGCACAACACCCCTGTGAGGTAGGGAAGTGCTATGATGCCATTTCACGGATGGGGAACTGGGGCACAGAAAAGCTAAGTGACTTGCCCAAGGTCATGCTGAAAGCTTGTGGCGATACAGGGAATTGATCCCATGTCTCTCAAGTCTTACGCTACTGCCCTAATTGCTGGACCATCTTTCCCCCTTCCATGGTTTGCCAAACAGCTGAAAAACTGTGTCACTGGCAAGAAAATTCATGACTGCCACCCACTGCTACTTGAGCAATTATGGTAATTCAACCACTCCTTCCCAGCCAGTGGCCATATTACTCAGGGTTTGGCGCTGAAGAGCCACAGTTTTGAGGAGCATTTGTGCAAACCCGCTTTTGATAACAGCAGCACCCACTACCACTGCTAACATTTCATCTTTTGGGCAGTGAGCATGCCATACTGGGTAATCAATGTTCTTCATCCCTGAGCTGGACAGAGCACTTCTAGCACTAAGGGGTCAGTCTCCAAATAGATTCAGCTCCATGGCTGCATTTGATTCTGAGGGGCTTGGGCTAATAAAGATTATGGAGTTACTAAAGCAAGAGCAACAGAACAGCAAGACCCACCTGCTGTGGCTCTGTGGGAGCACCAGCTACAATAAAAGCAGCAACGCACAGGGAGATGAGCAAGCCACAGTGTTATAGGGAGGGTCTTATGAATTGGGGCTTGATCTGGATACCAAGAGGGGAAGGAAGGTCAAAGGCTAACTACTGTGGCTGTATTGTGGAGTAGCCAGGCCTCATTTTCAATGTGTTACTGCTGATGTGAAGAAGGAGATTTCTTTCTAAGGGAGAAGACTCTGAAGGGAGGCATTATAAAGAAGCAAGTCAGAGTTTCTATTTCAATAGAGCCAGCACAGCACAGATATGCTGTAACATGACCCACTTAAAGAAGGGAGAGGGCGAGTTACAACCATGATCCACTCTATTTCCGGGGAGAAGTCTGTGAAGTGAGCTAAGAGCCCACATCAGCAGCCTCTCTCACGGACTACTCTGCCATTTGAGTTGCAGGGCACTATCAGCTCCATTGATTTATTACCCACAATTCCTTAACTACACATACTGTTCTACAGATGGTGAGATCATGGCTGAAGCAATGCGTTGACACAATGACTCATCCCTGCACAAATCTTCTGGTTGTAAAATTTCCCCTCAGAGAGACAGTTCTTCTAAGCAAAGCATGGTCTTTCTACTGTAAATCTCAACCGGCTATGTGCAGGCAACAATGGGGAAAAATTTTCCACCTAAGGTGAACAGAGCTTTGGTCCTCAAGCAACATTAATCGCCTAACCCCAATTTGGTTGTTTCTAAGAGTATTTTCTATTGGCAATGTTGCCTTCCTGAAGCCCCCATCCCATTCCTCAGAATCAGAATTGCGAGCGGGGAATCACTTTCTCTGGGTTCACCTGGGCTGCTCCACACTACCCCAACACTAGACTCAAACCTTACCCTACAGAGACCGCTTCCCCACATTAGATGAATAAGGAAATCAGACCTGGTGTAAGTGGACACAGCTTCACTGAAGCCAATGGAACTGCAGCTGTTACATTTAACTCTCTGTCTTTGTTCATTCTATTTTTGGTACTTATATGCCCCCCCCCATCACCACTGTATCTGAGCACTGCTCAATATTTAATGTATTTACCCGCACAACACCCCAGTGAGGTAGGAAAGTCCTATTTTGCTCATTTTATAGATACGGAACCAAGACACAAATTGAGACTAAATGACTTGCCCAGGATTACACAGAAAGTCTATGGTAAGGCAGGGAATTGAACCCAGGTCTCCTCTGTCTTAGGCTAGTGTCCTAACCACTGGTAACAATGGCAAATATTGGCGGTGGGGGGGGGGACTACTGTTACCACTGCCCTACAATTCTCGTGTTCTCCAGCCTGCGTGCTTAGTAGATATCTATATGACCACCAGCGGGCTCTAAACAAGTTAATACAAATTAACCTACACAGTCCTGAAGCACCTCAGTTACTCCATTTCTCCTACCCCTTATATTGCCCACATAGATATATAACTGCCCTCACAAATTTGTTTTTAGGGTTTCTTGGGCAAAAGGGGAAATGATTTTAATGGTAGGCAAGGATGTCAGTTCAATAGCCTTAAAGATAGAATTCCTCTTACAGGTAGGGGCAATCACAGGGCAAACTTCTCCCTATGTGGCACCCCCAACGATTGGCTTCCTCCCTAAACTGGAAGTGGTACTTCTAGTGGCAAGACGAGAGTTCAGCCTCCCTGGTCCTTTCAATCCCTAGCCACACTGCTGCGGGTATCCAGTAAAGGTGCAATTTGGTTCCAGTTGTGGTGATGATTTTAGTGATGTGGACACCTATCCACTAGGAACTGGACTGAGATCCAGCACACTCATTTCACAGAGGCCACTAAAGGAATTCTCAAATGGATGATGATGTATGGTAACTACCGACCAAGCAATATGAGGCCAGGATGTCAAGGTTAAATGCTCTCTCTCCTCAGATCAACCCCATAGCAACCCATTCCCCCAAACTATTAATTTTTTATTAATGTTTCAGCACCCAGCAGTTGGCAACAGTGTGCAACAGCATAGGCAAGATGCTGGCATTTTAACCATCATGTTGTCCAACTCTGTTCAGAGTAACCAACAGTATACACAGTGACATCAACTTCTGGCATATTCCCTTATGTGCTTCACATCTCATTGGAAATATGCCTCACTCCATCTTACTTAGGAACTTTATTTCCCCACCACCACCCACCCACATCTCCTTAGGTTCCTTATTAATACATGGTGAGCCCAGGGCCTGATCCAAAACTCACAGTAGTCAAAAGAAAGACTCCCAATTATTTCAATGGACAGTGGATCAGGTTCCAGATCTGTTTGTGGCATGCTTGGCACAAGGTATGATGAGGGAGCAGGGTAAAGGCAGCATTACACTACCACTGTGCTTCCCCACTCTTGGGGAGCATTAGAACAGACTCAGGGTGCTCTACCCTATGGCATTGGAGCAGTTCTGCTGGTCCAGGATTGCTGGAACACAAAGCAATCTAGTCATGCCCACTGTTGCCACCTTCTGCCTCCCACTGGTGGGACCAGGAGAGATGGTGGAGAATAGACTTTGCGGACCTCTTGAGGATTCCCCGAGGCAAAAGGAATGCGCATTTGGCTGTTTAAGCCAGTTTTCCATCAGCAAAAATGGAATGGAGCAGGACAAAGGGTTTGACTCAGTGCATACAGCCATATGACCTGCATGAAACAGACCCTGATCGGACACTATAGCGAGCCTGTGTTGTGCTTGCTGCCTGTGCAGGCACTTCAGAGTGGATGTGGGCATTCAACAGAACCGGTTTTTTATCTCTTCAGCGGATGAACTGGCCCATTTTGCTATTAGAGGCATGACACGGTAGAAATGCAGCTACTGAACAGGCAGTTGGGTTTGTCCACCGGTTACATAAATACTAAAGCTGAATCCTTCCTCCTCCCTTCCCCCGCCACACCACCCAATAATGGTGTGAGATTTATCCAACATGCTGTAATGGTGTAAAGTCTAAATTACATTCTTATTGGAGACATGATCACTTCAAGCTAGACTTTGCTTTCCTTTTCTCTTTGCTAATATCTAAACCAGATAGAGTCAACCCTGTTGATCAATGCAGTTCAGCTCAAGTTCAACACGGAGGCAGTTCGATGCAAGAAACTAAACTATATTAAATTTAAAAGACCATCACACATGCATTCTGCCCATGAGAAAACAAAGGTGCAGTCCTGGAGTTCAGTGTCCAGATAATTTCCCCATATTTTGTGGATTCATGATTACTATGTGTGTTTGTTTCAGAGTAGCAGCCGTGTTAGTCTGTATTCGCAAAAAGAAAAGGAGTACTTGTGGCACCTTAGAGACGAACAAATTTATTTGAGCATAAGCTTTCGTGAGCTACAGCTCACTTCATCGGATGCATTCAGTGGAAAATCTGTTTGTGTTGCATCCCACAAAGACTAAAGTTGCCCTGCCCCTTCCCTCTTTTTTTTTTTTTTTTTAAAAAGGGAAACATAAAAAAAAAAAAGAGAGAAAAACAACAAGTGGAATACAGCAGAGGAGGTGCAACGTGACTGAATGGAATGGTGAGATGGAGAGTCGCATAGCAAACAATTAATATATAATAATATGGAGCATCTTCAAGTGATGCTCTCAAAGTACTTTACAAGCATAATTTAGCCTCAGAATATTCCTCTTCATCTCTCTCCTCATATTGCAGATGTTTAAACTAAGGCACAGATCAGTTCAAATGACTTGCCAAATGTCACATCAAGTCCACAACAAAACCATATTTGCCTTCAGAGTGGACAGGTTTACTGCAGAGTGTAGTAATGAATACCACCTGATTTTGCTTTTTGCCTTCTCCATCTTTTCACAGTTGTGTCCATTATAGTAAGGAAAGGGTTACAATGGCAGAGAGATGGATGAGTGGAGATTTTGGATTGTCGTGTGGTGGTCATGTGGTGAAGTGAATCATGACAGGCAGAGGTGTCATCTGACGGTAAAGATCTTCAAAAATAAGCCACATTTGGACAACAGTGAATCAGCTGCTACTGAGGAAAACACCAAGACAAGGAAGAAAAATGAAAGAATTTGGGGTGCCAGGAGAGTTTCCATTTTGGTCCTTTTGAAGCCAGTGAGAAGTGAAAACATCCCCACTAAATTTCCTTCAGGAAATCAAGGATTGTGGCTAACAAAAAAAAGAGTAGCTCCAAGATCAAGAACATCAGTGAGACTGATACAGGAACAGAGCTCCGCAGTCCAATGGTTGTGTGCTTGCAAAACCTAAATCTGTCCAGAACCTGCCACTATGCACCCCACAAATGAAACATCTCAGACATGAAGCTGTCATCCTTCAGCCCACTTCATGTGAACTCCCGGAAGTGATGTCTACCTGCCTCAATCACCACCTCCCCTCCCCAGAAGATATACAGGATTAAGACAACAGCACTCTCATCAGTCATCGAGAACAATATTTTCACTTGCCTCCCACTCTCTCTGCTTCCATTTGCTTTTTTGCCCTTTTTTTTTTTTATGAAGGCAATATTTACAGCCGAGGCAGTGCTGAGTAAGATGCAGTGATTATGGCTGATTTTATCATGGCCATATTACTTAGATGCAAGGTGAAGCACTGTGCTAAAATGGATCATGAATCCCTGAAATTGACTATCCGTCACCTTTATAATCCTGATGGAAAAGCAGGTCAGATCAGGCCTGACAACTTCCCATGCAAACAAAGGACAACAGAGATGTCTGTTCTCCTTAAGGCATTTATTTGTCTGGAAAGGGGAGGTGCTGCTGGAGGCAGCGGGGACGAGAGAGCTGGCAAATAACCACAATTGCCTTTTCTGTAATCATGTGTAAACAGAAGGGCCTAGATGTATGCCTGAAGAGAATGCTGGGCATGAGACTGAAGGAATAATAAAGGGGTTTAAAGCTCAGGACTGGAGCTAGAGGATAGGTAGTCTGGACTGGAGCACGGAGAAGTTTCCAGGTAAGGAAATAATAATCAAGGTTCCTTGATGGGGATCACTTACATGCGGGTTATAGCTAAAGATGAAAACTTCAAGTGTTCAAGTCATACTGACCCTGAACCCAATAAATTTAGTGTCAAAGCTCCTATTAATTTAGTTCAGAGTCAGACACAAGCAGCACATACACACAAGTTTGGGGGCCAAATTCATCCCTGGTGTCACTCCATTAAAGTCATTGGTCATATTGACATATGATGTCCATTCACTGAAGTCAATGGAGTGACACCAGGGATGAACTTGGCCTGGGACGTTTATCTCAGGATCTTCAGCAGAGCTGACTAGAAAATGGAATTGCTGTTCCACAGGAAATTTTGCCATTTTAAAATTTGTGCAATGAACTATTCTGTCTAGATGTTTTTGAGCAGCTCTAATCTTCAGTCTGCAAAATGAAGCTAAAACTCTCTAAAGATCAGGCTTTCTAGCACTTCCTGCTTGTGAGCAGGCCAGAAATACCATGGAACACTGTTTTTGGTGGTATTTTGGTGCTTCCAGCTGAACCCAGGAACCACAGAGATGCAGTCAGAAATAAAGAGCATCTCTGACCTTGTTCATTATAAAGCAGCTTATACTGTTCCATTTACAATGGGCACCTAGAGGATGCTTACATATTGACAGAATTAACTTTATGTAAGTGTTTTGTTATGCCATTAGTTATGTTTGTCACTGAACATTTCAGTGATTAATAAAATATTTAAGCGCTGGCCTGTCACTCCTTCTCCCGGGGTTTCTCTAGACTACGCGATAAAGGGTGTTGTTACAATTACTAGCTAACATGTGCCAACTAACCTGTTGTAAAGCAGGGGTGGGCAAATTACAGCCCATGGGCCGGATCCGGCCCACGGGATTGCCACCCCCGTGGCGCCGTGGGGCTAAGGCAGGCTCCCTGCCTGCCCTGGCTCCACGCTGCTCCTGGAAGTGGCCGGCACCACGTCCCTGCGGCCCCTGGCGGGGGTGGGGGACAGGGTCCACGTGCTGCCCTCGCCTGTGGGTACCTCCCCCGAAAGCTCCCATTGGCTGTGGTTCCCCATTTCCAGCCAATGGGAGCTGCGGGGGGTGGTGCCTGAAGGTGAGGGCAGTGTGTGGAGCCCTCTGTCCCCATCCCCAGGGATGCATCCTGGGAGTGGCGCGGGGCTAGGGCAGGCAGGGAGCCTGCCTTAGCCCTGCTGTGCACTGCTGCCACCCCGGAGCCGCTCAAGGTAAGCGGCGTTGGGCCACAGCCCACACCCCGAACCTCTTCTGCACTCCGCACCCAACACCCTACGCTGACCCCCCCTTCCACTTCCCCCTCCTGCACCATAACCCCTGCCCTGAGACCCCAACCCCATGCCCTGAGCCCCTTCCTGCACACCACACCCCCTCCCACACTCCCTCCTGCACCCCAACCCCCTGTCCCTACATTCACAGCCCTGCATGAAATTTCCTCATCCAGATGTGGCCCTTGGGCCAAAAATTTGCCCACCCTGTTGTAAAGTCTAGTGTAGACAAGGCAGTGCAGACTTCAAAATGTGCAAAGCTGGCTTCAAGTCAAAGAGCAAGTGAAGACAAGAGAAGCCCTATGGTGTATTGCAGGGTGTGTCATTGATAGCTTACCCAGGGTAGGGAGGAAGGGTGAGCTGGTAATTACGTCAAAGACAAGTGGTCAGGATTTCTTGAGTTCTATTCCCAGCTCAGTCTGGATAAAGTCAACTCTCTTCTCTGTATGTTAGTTTCCTCCTACATAAAACTGGGATGAGGATGCCAATATCTGGCTCACAGATACGTTAGAAGGTGATGTTTTTTAAAGTGTGTAAGCTATCTGAGATCATTGGACAGAAGGCGGTATAGCAGGGCAAGGACTAGGCACATCTTGCTTTCATCACCTGTACTTTCCTCTGGTGCATGTCCTTGAGTAAATCACATCCCAGCTAAACGTCTTAGTGGGTGATTACGTTAGAGATAGTGATAATTGCCAAATACCCTCTGTGCGGTACAATCTTATCAACACCCTACACCTCCTCCCCTAGGGTGAGGTGGCTTGATCCATTTCATAACAGTAACCGAGTTATCTGCTCTAACATGCTCCATTCCCTCAGGCTGGAGGTGGCTGCTTTACTCCTCTTCCCAGCACAGACTCAAAGTTTGTCCACAAGAGCCTCTTGCAAAGTTTGTCTGAGCAACAGACTGCTGGATTTAGTTCAGCTCCCATTTAGACCGGGAGCCAATCAGTTCAGCCAAGCTGTGGAGCTGCAGGTATCGACTCACACATGTTTTCCCCCCATTTTGTGGAAGGAGGTAGAGCTAGCGGTGTGGCACTATCATACACTGGCGGGTGGAGAAACTCAACAGCTCCCCAGCAGCTGCCAACACTGTGTTTTAAACTTGGGGTAAAAACTGAGAGACTAGTTTCAGAGTAGCAGCCGTGTTAGTCTCTATTCGCAAAAAGAAAAGGAGGACTTGTGGCACCTTAGAGGCTAACCAATTTATTTGAGCGTAAGCTTTCGTGAGCTACATGAATGCATCCGATGAAGTGAGCTGTAGCTCACGAAAGCTCATGCTCAAATAAATTGGTTAGTCTCTAAGGTGCCACAAGTACTCCTTTTCTTTTTGAGAGACTAGTGTAACCCACACACCTTCTGGGTGTGGTGTTCTGTCCCACCTAGTAGCAGAGAGAGAGAGAGAATAAGAATGAATGAGTTTGCTCCACAGCCTTCGCTAACAGCTAGTTGGCTTTTAGCTCGCATGGTAGAGGCTCATGCACTGAGATCCCAGGTTTGATCCTGCCCACTGATGACCGGGGTCTGTCAGTGTTACACAAGCAGCAATGGGTAGATAACTGCGGCGGTGGGAGGGGATTCAGCCCCCCTCAACAATTTAGGGATTGCTTTAATAAACCCTGAGCTTGGTGAACGGAAGTTATTAAAATGAACAAATGTATTAAAAGAGGACAAATTTAGTCATGGTACAAAACTACTCATTGAAGTGATATTCAACAGCTAGTATTTTATTATTCAGCTCTAGCCCCTGAAATAATAAAGCTGTAGATGCCCCAGTAGCGAGACAGTGCACGGTTCCCCAATCGCTCTGTGTAGGGGTTTAGTGGCACGGTTCCTCCCCCGCGGGGTCTGAGGGAGGCCACTCCACCTCACTACATCTCTGGGAGTTGCCTGTCGAGGGGAATTAGCAGCACGACAAGAGTCTATCACGCAGGCCTGTGGCCAGGACCGAGCAACATAGGCAGTGAGGTAGCCCAGGCCCTCAGTTAGGGCAGGGCAATAGGAGTCTATGACTCAGGTCTACGTTCAGGGCCGAGCAGCAAGGGGTTTGGACATCCTGGCTCTAGCAGATGGCTGACAAACACTGGCTTCTTGGCCTGGAGAAGGGGAGATGACCCCGGGCCACTTCCTAACTCCTCCTCGGGTTGTACCTGGGTCTGTAGAGGGATGTCCAGATCGTCAGGATAAAAGGCCTGTGGTAGTCCTGGCAAATCCTCCATGGTCAGGTCGGCCTATGGCTCCTGTGGCTCTGGCCAGTCCTCAGCTCCCCAGGGGCCAGCAGCAGTCTCCCAGCTTGGGAGCAAGCAGGAGGCATCTGGCTCCACTGGCAGCTGCAGCCCAACTAAGCTTCCAGCCCCGATTTTATACTTCCTGTCCCGCCCACTGACTTCCGGCCGGAGCGGTGAACATGGCCTGGCTCCGCCCACCAAGGCTCCCACTCCAGGTCCGGTGGAGGCCACTCCGTCTCACTACACTCTTCCAATGCAGCTCAAACCTAACCCGCTGCTATTTCGGTCCTAAAAACCCTCCCATCCACAGCTCTGTCAATGCACCTCTCAGTCTTGACCCACAACACCCTTTGCTATTCCAATCCTGAGCCCCACTCACAGCTCTGCCAAGGCACCTTACTTCTGCACTGTAGACCCCACCTGGTATTCCTGTCCTAAGATCCCCTGCAACTGTCGCAATACCCTTCACTCCTGACACGCAGCAGCTCCATCTAGTGCAGTCTTGAGCAGATGTACCTGCTGTGCCAAACTGAGTAATAGCTGTTGTGGTGGCTACAAATACTCAAGGGGGGGATAAGTTTATTGCCCTTTTGACCTACCTCCCATTTGGACTCAGGTCTCCACATGTCTAACAACATTAATATTGTTTTCAGTAGCAGCACCGCCAATCCCCAAGGTTTTAATGGGCAATTCCACCTTGTGCCTGTCATCTTGGAGGCAGTTCTCATTCTTGTCCTTTCCCTCATTAGCAGATGCTTTAGTTGTTTTTATTCCAGATTTGTTTTAATGTGTGTGTGTATTATTTGCTGTCCCTGGAATTCATTTGTTCGGGACTAATGAAATCTCTGCGTCGCTAACAAAGCAGAAAATAAAAAAGGTAAATAGCACTCCCCAGAAACAATTTGTTTCTCGTTACGTGCATTCTTGTTGAACAACGTGTGAGGGAATTTTCACCCCGGCAAGGAAGAGGAGGAGAAGAAGAAGGGGGAGGGGGCGGCAAATGCAATTATCTGGAAAGGAAATCATAATTATAGTCTCATGGCAGACAAATGGGTATCCAGACAGCCACACCTGTGAGCACCAGAAGGCACTTGAGCGCAGCCAAGCCACACAAGGGGATAGGACTCAGCAACAGCACAGGGGCACAGATTTCCACAGCAAGACTATATTTCACAGTTCTTTAACCCTTTATGGGCTACATCAAGACCTCGGTTGTCTCTGCCAATGTCATCAGTTGGTGGCACTTCTTATTCAGTTGAGAATGGGGCATAGAGAGAGGCTATGGAAAAAGCCCTGGCTAGCCACATGAAATCTCTACAATGTATGTAAATACAGAGACTAAGGAAGATGTATCGTGCGCCAAAGCTTTTACTGGCATGAATTTGGGATGTCCACACTACTTGGGAGCAGCAAAGCT
This sequence comes from Caretta caretta, assembly GCF_965140235.1. Classification (NCBI taxonomy): domain Eukaryota; kingdom Metazoa; phylum Chordata; order Testudines; family Cheloniidae; genus Caretta; species Caretta caretta. Next base: position 203,996,689 of record NC_134206.1, read on the forward strand.
ATGAGCGAGTTATGCAGGTCAGACCAAATCCTCTTCCCTCACTACTACACCAGCATGTGTTCTGGATTTGCCACACGTGTTAAAGAAACACAAAGTAAAACTATTTCCCCATGTTTATCCCCCCCACCATTCCTCAGACCTTCTTGTCAACTGCTGGAAATGGCACACCTTGATTATCACTACAAAAGGTTCCCCTCCCCACCCCCCACCCCCGCTCTCCTGCTGGTAACAGCTCACCTTAAGTGATCACTCTGGTTACAGTGTGTATGGTAACACCCATTGTTTCATGTTCTCTACGTATATAAATCTCCACACACTGTATTTTCCACTGAATGCATCTGATGAAGTGAGCTGTAGCTCACAAAAGCTTATGCTCAAATAAATATTTTAGTCTCTAAGGTGCCACAAGTACTCCTTTTCTTTTTACTTTGGTAAAAATGTTCTAGAAAATGGATTTTATTTCATTAGGGCTCTTTTTTTTGTATACTTCCACCTTTAAAGCCAGGAGCCTCAATTACCATGAGACCAAATGTGCAGGACTCAGAGGGAGAGAAAACTGAGTCAAAAGGCCCACATTTTTAAAGATGGGGGCCTAAAGTGAAACCCAACTCCATATTCAGGCACCTAAATAAGTGGCCAGATAGTCAAAAGTGCTGTGTGTCCAGCAGCTTCCATGGACTACCCTGTTTGACCTTCTGATTTTAACCATTCGTCCATCCAGCCGGGAAGCTGAAAAAATATCATGGGACCCCACTATAGTCATGCAACATTGTTATGCTCCTATGGCCCAAGGACAGAGACAAATCCTCTCCTGGGAAAAATATTCAGGTTCCGTGCTAGTAGGGATGCCTTGTAGAGTGGGAGAAACTGGCTGTTCATAGGGCCAATAGGCTGACAAGCTTACAGCTGGGATTTTCAAAAGCGCTTAAAGGAGTTAGATGCTCAAATCCCAGTGGGTGCCTAACTCCCTGGGAGACTCCTTTAAGGACCCCCCACCTAGCCACTTAAGGCTTGGACTCAGCTCCTCACAAAATAGCATATTGCATGTCACACTAACAATTGCTAGATCACTGGACCGGTCCCTGTAATGGGATAACAAATACCAATTGCTTTACTACTGAAATCATATTTATTAAGGTTTAAGCACTTTGTAATTTATACATCTCTCATTGCAGAATTGAGAAAACTCCATCAATAATAATAATGGCGTAATAAAATTCAATTGGTACACATTTAACCTACAATAACTACCTTGTTATAGCTAAAGAGTACTCTTTGGAGGTGAAACAAGGTATTAATTGAGGTGCTGTGGAATCACGCAGGCTGTTTCACTTTAACTTCAGGGTGAAGAACACAGCTACCTGGAAACTCATGGCAACCCAGCAGCACCATCTCACGAGTTCATTACTGTAGCTGCACTAGTATTTACATGAACTCAATTCCAAGTGATTATTAAGAACATGAGGTTTATCATGCAATGTAAAATGCCAGCTGTTATGTCTGGGCAGGCGACAGCTTAAATGGCAACCTCAATAATTTAGTTAATCTAAGAGCAGTTTGGAATTTAAGTAATGCATAACTTCTGCACAATGCATAATTTCTTAATGGAGATGTGACCGTCGCAGGTTACATTTCTGGGGCCAAAATCCTCTTTTGCCAGCATAAATCCAGAATAATTCCATAAAAATCAATGGGGTCCAGATTTACTCCACTGAAGTTAGCAGATAGAGTTACTCCAAATTTATCCCCATGTACGAGTTAAGAGAACAGCTCAGCCTCCCTTTCCCCATCCCAGTAACTCAAATCAGCCACAGCCAGAATGATCCTGATTACCTTTGCATATAGCTGCCCCTCCTTGTAAGCACCAAACTTTGACCCCATGGCACCTCCACATTTAATTCTGTCACTATAATCTCACATTTATAGATCATATTTGATCCTGAAGGATCACAAGCCACTTTGTTGTAGGGAAATCACTTCACTGAGCACTAAAATGCAGCCATCTCTGGGGTGAAGCTTGGCATTTTGGTGATAGTTTAGGATAAGTATCCAATTAAAACAGAAGGGGCAGTTTGGGAAGGCAGGTGGTAATTACTCAAGTTGGAATTTGGCTAGGACCGCAGGGCAGACACCATCAACTGCTGCAAAAAGTCCTGTAGGATCTTTTTAAATTTTGTAATGGACTTAAATATGAAACACAACATAAATGTTCAGCTACTACAGTGATGGGCACTGTAGAAAACCCTAAAATAGAACAGAAAACCACTGGGTCCAAAAAAGCGATTACTGCTATGTTCTTCTTATATTAAGGAAGAAAAGAACAATACATATGATTTGGTATTGTATGAAGCAGGGCTAGATGGCATGTGGGCTTAGGCAACAAATCCATTATAGAGCTTCTACTGCTCCACCCTTTAGCAGTAAGAGGAAAGAACAAAGCACAGAAAGCATCACAGGGGTTCAATTATTTGGAGAATTTAGAGGGCAGGCTTACAGCTGCAACCCAGTTGTTCAGAAAAGGGGTTCAAACTCTAGCATTCCTATGAGTTGAGGAAGACTTGCAACTGATTTGAGGGGTCTTTGAGATGCCTTCCTCACAGGGCTTGTTCGCACTAATGGAAAAGGGGTTGTTATTACCGTGTCAATCGTTAACATCCTAGTGCAGATAGGACAAGTTGTAGTTTTACGTGTGAGCTGGCCAAGGTGAGACTTAACTCTCAACCAGCAAATGTGTTAAAATACATCTTGTTCTGTATACACTTGGGCTTGAAAACACGTTAGCAATCCCATTTTAAAAACATCTTTTTGCTAGTGTAGATGAGAAGAGATTTCTCAGGTATACACATTAAGCACATTCCTACCAGGTCTGTAATAACTGCTAGTTGATTTGCCATCCATTTTAGATCTCACCTGCACCATTAGCAGCACAGCAACCCCAAGAGCGGTCCCACTCGGGCTTTGGTTCAATGCTGACTCAAAGGCAAGGGCAGCCACTACTATAGCCCACCATCACTTTTTGCAACAACTTGGCTGTTGCTTGGCTGCCACCTCTGCAAGTGTTGGCCTGGCACGAGCTTGTGAGAATCTGACAGAATTACAGCCCAGAGTGGTGTGATGCTATCAACTGCTATGTCCTGCAGACCTGTGGCAGCATGGAATTAATACACTAGGATAAAGTGTTACTAAAAAAAACAGCAACAGACTTAATCAGCGCCAGGTTCAGTGTATTTCAAAGGCCATGCATAACTATTTTTGCCCTTTTCCCTATATGTGACAAACTACTTCCCACTGTGTTCATACGGGCGTGCAGAGGGCCTGCCTGAGAGTTTGAGGGATGGTACCCCAGGAGAAATTACTCACTTTGCATAAAGAGTGTCTGTGTGGGTAAGGAGTGAATCAGTTCTTCTTCCTCCACATCAGCTTCCTCCAACAGGAGCAATGGAGCCCAGCTGCCTGTGCTGTGGCCCATGCATATTTGCCAACTCTGAAAACCCCAGCCACAGGAAAGATTTGTGTGCTACATTCTGGTGAACTTTAGCAGAGAAGTAGCACTGTGCAAACATGAGCTAATTGATCCTCACAGCCCCTCTTGTGAGACAGGCCATAATTTCCATCTCCAGTCTACAGACAGGGAGACTCACACAGAAAGGTTAAGTAACTTGACTAAGACTGCAAAGAGAGGCAGCGCCAGAGCCTGGATTAAAATACAAGAGTCTCTTGCTCCTTGCTCCCATTAGAGCATGCTGTCTCTCAGGTCAGTGAGCTATCCCTCCCCATGGTCAGAGGTCACAGTGCTACTCAGCAGAAGACCTAGTTGGAAACTTTTAGATAAAAGAGCTTTTTGTCAAAAAATGCAGTTTTGTTTGAATTGTAATGCTGTGCAGGAACAAGTTGATTTCAATGACATTTTCAATGGAAAGAAGCCTAAACGTTTTATTTTGATAATGTGGAAATGTTTTGTTTCAATTCATTTTATAGTAAACATACATTCATGTTGATATTATATGTATACATATTATATTTAATATCTATGAGCAAAATCATATTTAATATTTAAATATAATGTAAAAGTTTAAACAAAATGAATCCGAATGAGAGTCAAAACAAAACATTTCAACAGTCCTGAATCCATTTCTTTTCATTGTTGTTTTATGGGAAATTTCAAAATTTGGAGGGTTTGTTACAATCCACAATGATTTTCTTTTCTGAAATATTGGGATTTTCTGTGGAACAGAAATTCTGGTTCCTGACCATACTGAGTCACATGGTCAATGAACACACACCAATTAAAGAATGGGAATAATGCATCTTTGGAAAAGCAAAAACTATGGGGGATAGGGAAAGTAAAGCCACGAACAAGATTTGGTAATAATGTGGTTAGGTGAATTTCAGTGAAGAAACACAGGATGATGTGTTGGTCTTGATTGCTCAGAGTATGCTTGTGATCTATCTTAGGTATTTGAAGTGTCAGTCACTGTCATATCTAGTACAGCCTTCTACTTAATAGCTCTCAGACCTCGCCATGTAGCCTGCACTGACTAAGCCAGTGGAGTTGCCCTGTAGTCTCTGTATTTGGAGACAAAAAGGATATGAGTTTTGTTCTTGACACCCCAAGTGTTTGGCTGACTCATGATCGTGGTGTCTGCTACAGAACAGCCTGAGCCAAAACCTCAGATCTAAGACCTCCCCACTTTGACAAAGTTTGGCTTCAAACTCTGCTGTTTAAGCCAGCCTCTAGTGTCTACAGTATATCTGCCCCTGCAGGTAGGTCATTATAAATTATTCAGGTCTTTACTGATACTGTGCTGCATTAACTTAGTTTGGGAATTGTTTTGAAAAGCTCAGGAAGTCTAAGGAAGATGCTTGTCAGTCACACCTCCTTAGAAAGAAAGAGAACCTGGTAAAAGTTTTACTGCTACTGCCTCTAGCATTTTATAGCATCACAGGTCTCTTGCCTGTTGTATCTTGATCCCCTGAAATCTGAGGCAGGATCATACACCACACATGGGGCAGGCTTTCTGAAAACAGGAGGGAGAGTAAACACATATCCAAGGTTCAGTAATTCACACCGTCATTCTATTGTCTGTAAATTCTTAGACCACACTCATCGCTGCAGGAGCTAAACACTCAGTTGTGTTCATTAAACAGCCCCCCTGAAAGATGCGTGGTGAGGATTTAAAAATAAATAAATAAAATTGGGCTTCTAAATCAACATTTAGGTACCAGAAGAAATAGCCTAATTTTCAAAAATGGCAAGCATTCAGGAGCTCCCATTGACATCACCCACAAAGCTGCACAAATGCTCACCAACAAACACACTTTCATACTCCATCAGAAACATGCCCCAAAACTGCATGAGCAAACCCAGGCAGCACTGTGAACATCACCCATGTGCACACCACATCCTCCCGCAGCTACTCATGCACACACACACACACACGTACGTGCAAACCTAGACCAGCTTTCATCAACCACAAGTTACTGAGCTCAGTACAGGGGTAACTGGGTGAAATTCTGTGGCCTGCACTATGCAGGAGGTCAGACTAGATGGTGTAACGGTCTATTCTGGCCTTCAAACCTCAATCTGTGAATCTATGAAACAGTGCCTGAATATCCCCTGCCTCCCCACTCCAACCCCAACATCTGACATTCATAATCTTAGTGACCTACATACACAATTTCACACACGAACCCACAACCACATTCACCTGCAGGTGCCTGTTCCCATGCAGAAATGAGAACATACCAAACACATAAGCTAATACACATGTATCTGCAAATGCACACACACACACACACACACACACAGGAGCAGCACAGGGTCTTTCAAACACCCACAGGAGTTCAGTCATAAACCCAGAAACACGGTTCAAGCCACACCAAGTTGTTGAAAAGCACTGCCATTAACAGGACCATCCTATAGGAAAAGCCCCTATTGCAAACATAAATGAATAAATAAAAGACAGTGCAAGTGAAAAAGATTCCCCACACACCCCCGTTTCCCAGCCTTGCTGATAAGGAGCTCTGGGGTTATTACTGGCTCATCAGATATTCCATTAAGACTGACAGCCCTAAAAGAGAAGTGCTATTTGCACAAGCTCCAGCAACCTTTTCTGTCAGTGTCATGGCTGCACTAGGATTCTGGAGTGAGCAGAAATGAAGTCAGATCCTGTTTAATATATAATTAGCAATATGAAGAGTTTGGGGGCATTTGAATAATACATCCCATGGCCAGACAAGGTGGTGGAAGCTGAGAGAGAGAGAGCGTGAGAGGGCTAAAGGCATAGGCTGGAGCGAGATGAGACTTATGTACAGATGTGAATGGCCAGTGGTACAGTTATAGGGTGATAAATAATAATAATGCTTTGCATTTATATATCACCTTTCTTTCAAAGATCTCTAAGCTCTTCACAATGATTGGTAAGAATGATTATCCCTATAGTACACATGGGGAAATGGAGAAAAAGAGGGAGGAAGAGACTTGACCAAGGTCACAACAGTGCCAAAGCTGAGAATATAGCCCAGGTCTGCCTTGACTCCCTGGCCCACTCTCTAATTACCAGAGCATCCTGCCTCCCACTTCTTATCACAGGCAGATTTTGCAGCCATGTTGGGAGATAATGGACAATACTCCAGGAGTGGAATAGAAGGTAAATGCTGTGCATTTGTTTATGTCACCATCTTAGCCCAATCCAAGACTGACACACGTCAGCTTCACAACACCTGGACAAAAAAATGATAATTTATCCATCACAATTCTGTTGTTTATTAAATTAACTTGGAATGGGTTCAACCCCCTCAAACTGGGCTCTGGATCCAGACTTCCAACACCACAAAGTGGAAATGTGTCCAGTCTGGTGTTTTTTGGTTCATGCCCATCACAATGATATATAATTTGTTCCCTTTTAAATTCACAAAATTACCTGGGCGCTGATTGCATATCAGTAGCCCCTTTAAAGAAGCCAACTGAACAGCTAAATCATCTACAAACAGTGGCATAAACATCACATCACATTTCTCAACAGAACTGTTCTTCTGTTCTTGACACATTTATTGTCAATTTTCATTTGGAAGTAAAGTGACTATCAGCCAGTGTGTTGGTAACATCTGCCTCCCTAAGGCTGTGGTGACTGGGGAGCCAATCATTAGGAATACTGAGAGCTGGGTATGTTGTGACCAAGAGAACCATTTGGCGACTTGCCTACAGGGAGCAAAACTAAGTGGATGTCATGAGACATCTAGGTAAATGCCCGTGCCTTGTCTGCACTGGTGGGAGTGTGCAGGGTACGTGTAGATATATGACACATTGCATCCACACTGCAGCATGTAGCTACAACTGGCAGTGAAAGGCTCTGGCAGTGGGGAGGCAGAAAGAAAAGACATCAGGAGCAGTCAGCTGCCAAAGCCTTTCCCCACTGCCAGAGCCTTTCACTGCAGTGGGTGAAGGCCCTGGCAGGAAAGAGGCAGTGGGACACTACACTGCTAAAGATAGCAACGTAGACAGGGGAAGCACTGCTTGGGTGAGTACAGAGCCATGTAGGTACACAATCTAAGCTTCTGGAGTGTCTTTAGTCACCTATGCAGTGCCTCACTGTCTAGAATACTATTAATATTTGTGATAGGGATGTGTGCAATGTCTGTACTCTACTCACCCCCGGTAATTGTAGACATAGCCCTAGTGAATGCTGGGGAGGAGCCTATGGACACAATACATGCTTGTAATAAGTGACACCTGGAGGTGTAATAGAGAGGTCCTGGAAGTTCCATTTAGATTGCTCAGAATATGTCTGAGACCAGGAACTCTCTGACAGTTTCCTCTGAAACTCTTCCAGTTCCATGCAGAGACCCAGCTAGACAATAGGAGCTATGCAAGTAGGAGAAGATAAAATAAAAAGTATGGGTATATATTTATCAAGCACTAGGGAACTTGTGGGGAAGAGGGAGTCGGTACAGAAGGGATGGGCTCCACCTTAATCACAGTGTGGAACCCAACTGCTGGCATGGAAAATTAATAATCTAGGAACTGGGGAAAGCCAACAGGTGCTGAGGAGCACTGCAGTCAGACAAAGACATCTGCTAGGGGATGCCAGTAATACAGAAGTAACTATATCTGGTAGCAAGGAATACGATGGAAACTTCAGCTATATTGAAGTGGAGGCAGGTCAAGATCACAGAGGTAAATTTTGGAAAAATAATGGAGTCAGAATCAGAATCTCAGTAAAATTAGGCACTTGGCCAAAAATTTTAAAAAAACCATCAAAGGTCTGTTTACCAATTCAGTAAACATAAAAACAATAATGGGTGAGCTACAATGCAAGGTAATGGAAGAGGACCTTGGTATATAAAGCAACATGGTGGAATGACAAAGGTCAATGCAATAATGCAATTCCTGGCTATAAACTATACAGCAAGGACATATTAGGCTGTAGAGGTGAGCAGCATTAGCATTATAACTGAGTCTTCTACAGAATCTAATGAGAGAACATTTCTGAGAAGTGAGGATCGTAGAACAGACTGTCTCCAGATACAAATCCCAAGCCCTGAGACTTTAAGTATAGTGGTAGGGTTACAGTGTTAGATTGCTCCTGATGGGGGGGGGGGAATATTGAGTGCATAATGTTGAGCAAGAGCAAAGAGGAAATAAACTCTATTACTGCAGTAATAATGGGAGACTTTGGCTCTCTGCATACAAATTAGTCAAATGTTTTGTTGAGAAACAGTTTCGAAAAGCAATTTCTTGACCCCCTACATGATTGCTTCTTGGAATACATGGTTCTAGAGCTCACAAGAGGAGAGGCTACTTTTAGCTTAGTCCCACATAACACAGGGCTGGTTCAAGAAATAAATATTGTTGAGCCACTAAATGACAGTGACCACCATACAATTAGGTTCAACATCCTCATGGGAGGGAACATAACAACAATTATCTGTAAACTTTAGAAAGTGGGGTTGTAAGAAGCTGGTCAAAAAGACCATAATGTCAAAGTGAGGAAATTAAATCCTTTAACTAATATATGGAGACTACAAAAGTAACCACAAGACAGTCATGAAAAGCATGTATATACTTAAAGAAAAAATGAAGCAGGAAGGCAAGAGGAAAACTCCACAGTTTGTTTAAATGGCAGGGTTGAAGAGATTATTTCAGCCAAACAGTATCCATCTGAAAATGGAAATACAACTTTAGGGAAGCCAATAGAATGAATCAAGAGAACATAAGAATAACCATATTGGGTCAGACCAATGGTCCATCCAGCCCAGTATCCTGCCTTCCAACAGTGTCCAGCACCAGATGCTTCTGAGTGAACGAACAAAACTGGGCAATTATTGAGTGATCCATCCCCTTTCATCCAATCCCAGCTTCTGGCAGAGGTTTAGGAAAACCTAAAGCATGGGTTTACATACCTGACCATCTTGGCTAATAACCATTGATGAACCGATCCTCCAAGAACTTATCTAATTCTTTTCTGAACCCAGTTATGTTTTTGGCCTTCACAACATCCCCAGGCAACAAGTTTCACCATCTGGTATTCATGCAAAAGTTCTGAAGGAACTCAAGTGAGAAACTGCAGAATTACTAACTGTGCTATGTAACCTATCACTTAAATCAGCTTCTATACCAGATGACTGAAGCATAGCTAATGTCACGCCAATTTTTTAAAAGGCCCCAGAGGTAATCCCAGTAATTACAGGGATTACTCCACCTTCAGTACCGAGCAAACTGGCTGAAACTATAGTAAATAACAGAATTGTCAGACACATAGATGAACATAATTTGTTGGGGAAGAGTCAACGTGTTTTTTGTAAATGGAAATCATGCCTCAGCACTCTACTAGAATTCTTTAAGGGGGTCAACAACAAGGGGGGATCCAGTGGATAGAGTGTATTTAGATTTTCAAAAATCCTTTGACAAGGCTCCTAAGCAAAGTAAGCTGTCATGGGATAAGAGGAAAGGTCCTCTCATGGATCAATAACTGGTTAAAAGATAGGAAACAAAGGATAGGAATAAATGGTCAGTTTTCAGAAGGGAGAGAGGTAAATAGTGGTGTCCCCAGGGGTCTGTACTGGGACCAGTACTATTCAACATATTCATAAATGATCTGGAAAAGGGGATAAACAGTTACATGGCAAAATTTTCAGGTGATATAAAACTACTCAAGATAGTTAAGTACAAAGCAGACTGCAAAGAGTTTCAAAAGGATCTCACAAAACTGGGTGATTCGGCAACAAAATGGCAGATGAAATGCAGTGTTGATAAATGCAAAGTAATGCACACTGGAAAACATCATCCCAACTATACATATAAAATGATGAAGTCTAAATTAGCTGTTACTACTCAAGAAAGAGATCTTGGAGTCATTATGGATAGTTCTCTGAAAACATCCACTCAATGTGCAGCAACAGTCAAAAAAGCTAACAGAACATTGGGAATCATTAAGAAAGGGATAGATAATAAGACAGAAAATATCATATTGCCTCTATATAAATCCATGGTATGCCCACATCTTGAATACTGTGAGCAGATGTGGTCGCCCCATCTCAAAAAAGATATATTGGAATTGGAAAAGTTCAGAAAAGGGGAACAAAAATGAGTAGGGGTATGGAACAGTTTCTGTAAGAGGAAAGATTAATAAGTCTGGGACTTTTCACTTGGAAAAAAGATGACTAAGGGGGAACATGATAGTGGTCTATAAAATCATGACTGGTGTGGAGAAAGTAAATAAGGAAGTGTTATTTATTCCTTCGCATAGCACAAGAACTAGGGATCATCCAATGAAATTAATAGGCAGCAGGTTTAAAACAAAAAAGTAGTCATATTTCTTCACACAACACACAGTCAACCTGTGGAACTCTTTGCCAGAGGATGTTGTGAAGGCCAAGACTATACCAGGGTTCAAAAAAAAACTAGATAAATTCATGGAGGATCGGTTCATCAATGGCTATTAGCCATGATGGGTAGGGATGGTATCCCTAGCCTCTGTTTGCCAGAAGCTGGGAATGGGCGACTAGGAATGGATCACTTGATGATTACCTGTTCTGTTCATTCCCTCTGAAGCACCTGGCATTAGCCACTGTCAGAAGACAGGATATTGGGCTAGATCGGGGTGGGCAACCTTTTTGGCCTGAGGGCCACATGGGGTTCCAATATTGTACGGAGGGTCGGGTAGGGAAGGCTATGGGAGGCTGTGCCTCCCCAAACACCCAGGCTTGGCCTGGCCCCTGCCCCCATCTGACTGGACCCCCCTGCTTCCCACCCCCTGATTGTCCCCCCAGGATCCCCGCCCCCTATTCCCAACCACCTCCCCCAGGGACTCCTCACCCCCTATCCAGCCCCCCCAGTCCCCGACCCTTACCTTGCTTCCCAGAGAACCGGGGCTGGCGGTGCTACAGCTGTGTCGCCCAGAGCACTGGTGCTGGCAGCATGGCAAACTGAGACTGCGCGGGAGGGGGGAACAGAAGGGGAGGGGCCAGGGGCTAGCCTCCTCGGGCAGGAGCTCGGGGGCTAGACAGGAGCGTCCCGCAGGGTGAATATGGCCCAGCTGCTGTAGTTTGCCCACCTCTGGGCTAGATGGACCTTTGGTCTGACCCAGTATGGCTGTCCTTATGTGATTGTGCATTGTGTGAAGAAATACTTCCTTTTGTTTTAAAGCTACTGCCTATTACATTTATTGGCTAACTCCTCATTCTTGTGCTATTCACTTTCTCCATACCATTCATGATTGTATAGACCTCTACAGTATCCCCCCCTTAGTTGTCTCTTTTCTAAGAGGAACAGTACCAATCTTTTCAATCTCTCTTCATATGGAAGCTGTTCATACCCATAATTATTTTTGTTGCCCTTCTCTGCACTTTTTCCAATTCTAATTTATATTTTTTGAGATGGGATGACCAGAACTGCATGCAGTATTCAAGGTGTGGGTGTTTCATAGATTTATATGGTGGCATTATGATATTTTCTCTCTTATTGTCTATTCCTTTCCTAATGGTTCCTAACATTCTATTAGCTTTGTTGACTGCCACTGCCATTAAGCAGATGTTTTCAGAGAACTATCCGCAATGACTACAAGATCTTTTTTTTCTTGAGTGGTGACAACTCATTTAGACCCTATCATTTTGTATGTGTAGTTGGGATTATATTTTCCAAAGTGCGTTACTCTGCACCTACCAACACTGAATTTCAGCTGCCATTTTCTTGCCCAGTCATGCAATTTAGTGATATCCCATTGTAACTCTTTTCAGTGAGCTTTGGATTTTATTATCTTGATTAATTTTGTATCATCTGCAAATTTTGTATCTCATCACTGCTCATCCCCTTTTCCATATCATTTATGAATATATTGAACAGTACTCCCAGTACAGATCCTTGGAGGACCCTACTATTTACCTCTCTCCACTGTGAAAACTGACCATTATTTCCTACCCTTCATTTCCTATCTTTTAACCAGTTACTGATCCATGAGAGGTCCTTCCCTCTTAGTCCATGACTGCTCACTCTACTTAAGAGCCTTTGATGTGGGACCTAATCAAAGATTTTCTGAAAGTCCAAGTACACTTTATGACTTAATCACCCTTGTCCATATGTTTGTTGACCCCTCAAAAATTCTAATAGATTGGTGAGGCATGATTTCCCTTTACAAAAGCCATGTTGACTCTTTCTCAACATATCACGCTCCTCTGTGTCTGATAATTCTGTTCTTTACTGTAGTTTCAACCAATTTGCCTGGTACTGAAGTTAGGCTTACTGGCCTGTAATTGCCAGGATTGCCTCTGGAGCCTTGTTTTTTAATGGCATTACATTATCTATCCTCCAGTCATCAAGTAAAGAGGCTGATTTAAGTGATCGGTTATATACCACAGTTAGTAGGTCTGCAGTTTCATACTTGAGTCCCTTCAGAACTCTTGAGGAATACCATCTAGTCCTTGTGTCTTATCACCATTTAATTTATCATAAGCTATGGGAGGTAACATGTAATAGGTCTGCAGTTCCATTTTGAAATGGTTCCCATAGCAAATGGTCAAAGGCTGTGACACCCTGTTAATATTATGGGTTTGCTACTGGCAGATGTTTGCAGTGATGGTAGGACCATAGTTATAGAATGTTAGATGGGGATAATTCCCTAAATAATCTTGGAAGTAATTTAAATATCATGCTATTACTATGGTAAGACTTATGCTGTCATTGTCCCCCACTGAACACATTGGTAATATGTGGGGAAGACACATTATCATGTTGGAACCAGAACAAATCCATTGTGCTAACAGAGACGAGCTCATGGTGGTCATAAACTGGTAATGTATGAGTTATGACAACTGCAGGACTCTGGGAATGCAATGAGACATTTGGGAAATTTTATTATTGGACACAAGAGGCAGGCAGACAAACACAAAGATGTGTATATGGGGGGAGGGGAATAAGATAAACACACAGGGAATGAGAAAGAGCAATATCTGAGAAGTCAAGGACTGGCATAACTGGGATTATGTAAGAACAGGATCGAAGGAGATTGGCAGAGTTGTGTGTGCAACCCAGGAGTGCAACAGAAAGGTGAGCTGCTGGTCAGGGTTGAGGTGAAACTTCAGTGACAGAAAGTATTTACATTAACTCAGATTACAAAAGGAAACACAAATACCCTATGGCAGTGGTCCCCAGCGCAGTGCATTTTTGTGCACCCGCAGGACACCCCGCTGCCAAAATGCCGCTGCCGAAGCGTTGCCAGTTTCTCAACAGCATTTCGGTGGCGGCACTTCTTCCCGCTGCTACTTCTCGGCGGCATTTTGGCGTCTTTATGCTATTCCCACAGAAAGGTTGGGGACCTATGGAAAAGGCAGAGGCATTTTCAAACCACAAAGGGAAGATGAAAAGTGGCTGCCTATGAAGGGTGCAGAAGAACCAGGAGCCTGTGCAATGCAAAGAGTGAGTGGCTCCGCACACCAGCATCAAATCCCTCGGGACTTTATAAAGAAGCATCTCAACAGAAAGAGCCTAGGGAGCAGCATGGGGAAGGCAACACCCAGAGCTGAACACACAGAATTCAATCCATTACGACAGCCCAATAAATTCCACATGCATAGATAAGAGGAGCAGGATGGTTGTAGGGGAGGATGCCGGTGGGGGTGAGGAGTGGGTTAGGGTGGGATGATAGATCACTTTCCAAGCACAAGCCAGAGCCAATAAATCACAGCGCGGCTAGTGTGGTGACCACCAGTCCTTCTGGCAGCTTTGTAATTACTCCCTAAATGTGGTCACAACCCTCCTGATACAGAGACAAATACTTTATATTCAAGGCAATTACAGCTCCAGGCAACACTGCTGGCGAAGCATGGTCACTGTGTGTCACTGTCCATTGCCAGAGACACACATGAGTGGTGCTGAGTTTATTAAACCAGAGCACTGGCTTTCACAGATCAACCTGACACAGGCCCTCTGTGGAATAGTCCCAAATGTGTCATTCTGTGGTGGCAATGCAGGCCACTTCCAAAATGATTGTTTCCACTTTCCATGGCACAGAACTATCCTGATTCAAGAACTTACTTGAAATGAGTTTCCAGGCCTCTGCACAGCTCCCTACAAGATTTCCTAATGTGGTGCCAATGGTGTCCTTTGTGATTAATCAGACATCTAAATAAATAGGGAGCAGTTGTTCCCATTGACCTTCAGGAGAGATCTGTCTGAGGTAAGGTAACTAATTGGTGGATTTGTTTAGGGGGATCCTATAAATGAATGAAATTGGTGATTAGAGTTCCCCTCCTCCCAGGAGATACTGCTCTTTCTAAGTCAGAACAAGAGGAGCTGGGACTGGAACAGGTCACTGGGTGGAGCACTTTTGTCCTCTCTTAGGGGGATTTTGCTGCTGCCATCTCCTTGTATCATTACATTTGCTACCCTTATATCTCTGTCCAAAGCAACGTCTATCTCCAGTTTTGCCCCACACTCATTTATGCTATTAGTATCGATGGCTCTGCACATCAGACTTGGAGATCTCTTCATAGAGTCATGTGTGGGAGGGTCAACTGGTGGTTCATCGAGGGGAATGAACTCCATTTTCTCCTAAGAAAAACGTGGATTATCCGGGCCAAGCCTGCTGTCAACTGAAATATCATCATGGAAAGATGTCCAAGAATGAAAGACCATGAAGAATGAGGGCCAGCAATTTGGGCATGCTTTGGCGGCTTGGCACGACTCCAAAAGCAGCCATAATGTTAGCTGAACAAGCTACCTGGGATTCCACAAGCACACAAGGAATCTGCTGATGGCACAAAGATGCTGCAGCAACAATAGGATACCACTCTTCCTATCTCCCAGCATAGGGAGCATGGCTAGGAGGAAAGGGGCATGGCTGGACCACTCTGGTGATCTCCAGCTGTTAGAACAATCCCTAGGGTGCTCTAAGGTATGTTACAGACTGGAGCAGTCCCCAGTCAGACCCAGTACCAGGGAAGTGTAAAACCACATTTACCCCACCCCTCCTCTTTCCTATTGTGTGACAAGCACAGTCCAGCTGGACTGAAGGAGCTGGCTCTGAATTTGTCATTCACATCAGGATAAAATGTTCTTTTAGGGGGAAGGGAAGTAAAGATAGGAAACAAGCTCATGACTGAATGCTCATGCGACACAAATCTCTCTCTCCTTCCAGGAAGGAGATCTCTCTCCAGGTTGAGGCCGAAGGGCCAGAAAACAGGAGCTTTGTCAAATCTGGCCTGAGTTTTGATTTGTAACAAAACGCAAAGCCAACTGAGTTTTGCCTGATTTAGGATTCTCTAATAAACATTTTGTGTAGCTCTATCTGTGAACTTATGAGATCTAAGCAGTTTGGGCCAGGTCAGTATGTGGATGGGAGGCCAAAGAAAATACAGGGTAAGAGCTGGTGGAAAATTTTTATTCAAAACATTTTTCCTTTGTAAAATGAGGTTTTCTGACACGATGACATTTTTGCCAACATTTTTCAGGCTTTTGTTGAAAAATCAAAACCTTTTTGGTTTTTGAAAACTGAAAATGTTCCAGTTTTGCAACAAAAACACAACAATCAGCAAAAACTTTTGACAAAAACAAAAAGAATATTAATTTTGTTCACAATTTTTCATGATAAATAGCATACATTTTTGCCTCACTCTGCTCAGGGTGCAGCAGGAAGCGGTGTTAGAAGTTTGAATAAGTAGATCTATTCAAAGTCAATACTCAACCAATACCCTAGTCTGATGTTTGGGGGCACTTTGCTTCTGGGGATGCTGCCTTTGGGATGAGAAGTAAAACTCTGCTCCTGATTACTTGTTGTTACAGTTGCTGTGACATTTTTCACAAGCCTTGGGGTATTAGACATGGCTTGGATAATGTCATGCTACCTCATTAAATGCCCTCTGCAGTTTCAATTGGGTACAGCAGAATTCCGCATTTAGCCCAAAGCATTGCTGTGCACTATTCAACAATTGTTGTGTTCCACCTGTGAGGTGACTGCATTTCAATGGTGGGTGGAAATGAATCGTTTGTAAATCAGTTTGAGATTCTTCAGGATAAATGGTGCTATATAAATGTAAGATTTAAGAATAATAACAGTAATAATAAAGACGATGAGTATTTTTCTTCTCTCAGCATTGAACCCCTCTGGAAGGCCTCAGCGTGAGGCTTCAGAACTATCCAAGACTGTGATTAGAGAGAAATTCAGTTTGGCAGGAAGGTGGAAGCTCAGAATGCCAAAGAAAGGAAAAAAGAGAGAGAGAATCCTTTCTAGCTTTGGCCAACAGACCTAATCAGAAATTCTTTTGAAATGTTATTCTCTGGAAGAGAGCTCAGTTAGCAATATTCTGCAAATGCTCAGCCCACTTCATCCATCTGCCAAGCTGAGAATGAATATTCACTACAAGTTATTTTAATTATTGTGTTTTTCTTGATGTGACATAATTCTATATAATTTTTCCCCAGAAAAAAACCTCTGTTTTTTATGCTGTCAAGTCAGAAAGTTCTTTTTCCTTCTGTGAGAAGAGCAGGGACACTGGATGACACTCTGGGCTTATGGCAGCACCTTGTCACCACCTCCTGAGTCCTGCATTAAAATCTGGGCTAATGTCATAACTCAAATAACATTTGGTGGCCTCTATCTATTCTTTGGAAGGGACTGGTCCATCACACAAAACTGCCACACACAATTTGGTCAAAAGGAAGGCTTATGACACCTCAGGAGAGGTCCAGCATTGGAATGCCAGGGGTTTACAGGTCTGGAGTGAGGCGTGTGGGGAGCCCAGTACTGGAAGCGCTGCAGGTAGGCAGTAAGGGGTATTGGCAGAGCTGAGGACTGGAATAGCAAGAGGTGCTGCAAGGCAGGTCTAAGGGGGAATGGCAGAGTTGTGTGCAGCATAGTCCATTTCTGGAAAAACAGGGGGTGCTGATAGTCAAGATGGAGGTCCATTGGAAGAGCCTTTTGGATGTGTTTATGGGGTGGGGAAATTGCCGAGTATGTCCATAAGGGGTGAATTCACCCTGATGTAACTTTTATGAAGCCAGTAGAGTAATAATCAGGATGAACTGTTCCCCATGCCTGGCCATAACGGGTCCTAGCTGCTCTCAGGACACTGTGCCCAGTGGGCCCCCGGCTGCTCTCTGCCCCCTGAGACATTGTGTCCAATGGGCCCCCTGGCTGCTCTCTAGGATGCTGTGTCCAATGCATATACATGAAGTTTTGCCTGTTTTCTAAATTCATCTGCACAGCCACAGCCTACATTGGATGGGGCAAGGTTTTGACTCCCTGCCCTTCAGCGGACTGCATTTGCGGAGTGGTTAATCCATTGCTAGTTCCCAGTCACAATCTTGAGTCCAATATACCTATATCAGCATTATCCCTCTAGGAACAGGCGGGGAGAGAGTGAGTGCCAGGTGGTGGTGGACTGGGGTAAATTAAAATGAGTTGAGACTTTCCCTTCCCTGCTGGCTCTGCTCCGGATTCCTATTCCCTTGACAGGTGTGCATGCAGCTAAGAACACTGCAGTCAGTTTAAATCACTTCTCCTTCCAGAGAGCGCAGCAATGTAAGACCTTTAGGTCACAGGAAAAAAAAGAGAGAGAGAGAGAGAGAGAGATCTGCATTTAGCTTTAATTAAGAAGTGGATGTGTTCTGAAAGATGGTAATATACCCTGGTGACAGGCCCACGCAGACATCCAGAAATCCCTAATTACATCCCATTGTCTGAGTGCTGCTTCTCTTCCTTCCCTGAAATCCTGGTTCCTTGCTTCAGTCATGCTCTGCTAAGTACTTTGCAAAGACCAAAGTGCTGTCCTGAGCCAATACTGGACACAGCAGCACAACATAGGTACGGCTCTAACTTCACCAATGCTTGGGCAATAGAAAGAGGATGAGGTTGAGTGATCATCATTTCTATAGAGAGATGTGTAAACAAGGGTTGACTTATGTATTGGCAAGAGGCATGGGAGAGATTTCACTGAGAAACACACACAGAGAACCAAATCTTTGGCTGTTATAGACTGGTGTAGCTACATTGACATCAACTGAAGTCAATGAACTGATGAGGATTTTTTGCACCAGCTGAGGATATGGTCCACAGAGTACAGATGGATACATAATCTCCTTTTAAAACTGGAGTAATTTTTGAGGTGATAGGGGAGGAACATTTCAAGGGATTAGACAGGTCACCAGCCCAATCCGTAAAGGTTTTATAGAATTTAATAGGGATTAAACCAAAAGGGTTTTATAGAAATTTAATAGGGTTCTGTAAAATGACTCAAAATGATTTCAAAAGGAAGTAGATTCTTTCTAGAGGTTTTTTGAATCATTTTATAGCAGGGATCTAATTACTAGAGATTAAAGTCTATGAAAGGTTCAATAAAATCTGTAAAAAATATTAGCATTTTCCATAAGGGGAGCCATTAGAGACTGAAAGTTGTTACCATCTAAATGTTTTTCCATGACCTGTGTGAAATGAGGTGAAGGGTCTCAATCCTTGTGAACAAGTATCTACATCTAGAGTTGACCAAATAACTTACATCAGGTAATACAGCCAACAAATTTAGCTTCTGTCCATGAGTATAGCACCATTTCCTTGGTTTATTTGATATTTTCCCCCCAAATATTTTTGGCTACACTGTATAGGTTTTATCACAACCAGTTTTATGGTACCATACTCAATATTCAAAATTCAAGCTATGTTTTTTCATAGTGATTGGTCAGTTAAGTCAAACGGCATTGTTTCTTATCATCTGACCTCTAAAACACTTCCAACATGAATTGGCTTATTCTTGTGTGCATGGATGTGCTAGGGTAAGTATGTGGACTTGTGTGTGTGTGTGTGTAAGTGTGTAACTGGATCTCATTGATATGTCAGGACAGGTGAACACTTTCTCACCTTTGCACCAGTTTCCAGGTGTCCTTCTCCACCACTGTGACACTATCTTCCTAGTACATTAACTACTTAAGTGCTAAATAACAGACCACCTATTTCAGAGTCACACAAGGCACAGCTAGGTCAATTCCCCACTTCAGCTGCAATGACCATAGCTGGTCCAGTCTGACATTCTCAGCATCATCCTATTATGGCAGCAGTAATGGATATGGAACACCTTCAGTTTTGGAAAGGGGAGATATATGGGGGAATTAATATTTTTAAAACTTTTTAAGGACAGGTAGTTCTATGTACAGCTTGTCAAAAAATTTCCAGCACATTTTTCCACCGTAAAATGCTGATTTGACGAAATTGAAACATTTTGCGGGAATGCATAGATTGTCAAAATTTTTGACAGAAAGTTATTGAAAGGTTTAGTCCTGACTATAACATTACATTATGCAGACATAAAGGTCAAAAATAAACTCTTAACTTTTTTTTTCTTTCATGAAAATTCTGGTATTTAGACTTTTCATCCTGATTCAGGGCAAAACCAAATATCAAAAATCTTGGAATTTCTTGGGGGACGGTGTGATGGGGATTACAAACCCCACACTAAAGTCGAGGCAAAGGAAAGGCTGGAGTGATATTGGGCCAGGAAAGCTCTGCTCCTCAGGTACTGGGTAAAAGAGCAGTATAAAGAGCTCCAGCAGCCTAGGAATGGAGGGAGGAGAGAAGCCATTTCAAGGAGAAGCACTGCCCTAAGACAGGAGGAGTTCTTACTGAGGAGGTCTGGCTTTAAGTCCTTCCCCCTCTCCTTTGAGACATCACCCCAGAGGTAGGGAGAACCATGTGCAGGGCTGCCAGAGGGTTGCCTGGACCAGCCATGAGATTCTGATGGTTTGGACCGAAGGACTATAATCAAACAGCAGCCATACCCCAACCTGAGATAGCTGGTGGGATAGGAAGGTGGCCCAGGGGAAGGTCAACAGGGAGGTGGGCCAAATGTAGGCCAGACCATGCTGTCACACTTTCAGGGCCCTGGGCCAGGACCCAGAGGAGGGGCAAGGCCTGGGTCCCCTACCCACCTCAGATTTCCCAATGCCTAGCTCTGGAATGGGCAGGACCGGGTGTTTGCCAACAAGGAAGCCAACCCAACTGAACCCCATCCAGGAGTCCTGATACAGTGGACAAAAAGAAAAACTAGGGAAGCAGACCTTGACCACTAGGCTTGCTGACCAAACTGGCAACCTGTTACAGATGGCAGTTCAATTTTCTGGCCAACTCTAGTGGTACATGGCACATCCAGCAAATGGGCCTGTATACGTAGGTTTGACATACCCTCTCCTAATGCAAATCATTGACAAGACCTGAGCAGTTCATTTTCCAGCAGCAATAGGTATGTTTTGATGGAGCAGGATATGCACTTTACTTACAGGCATTCTATATCACTTTACACCCAGTATATGAGCACCCAGACAAACCGGC
The DNA here is from genome assembly GCF_965140235.1 of Caretta caretta. Classification (NCBI taxonomy): domain Eukaryota; kingdom Metazoa; phylum Chordata; order Testudines; family Cheloniidae; genus Caretta; species Caretta caretta. The sequence goes on from NC_134206.1 coordinate 204,017,499, forward strand.
GGATACATATATAATTCTTATAGCATCTTCTCAGGGACTCAAAGCACTTCGCAACAATGAATTAAGTATCACAAGTCCCCATGAAGGAAGCATCATTAGCCCCATTTTACACTGTGGAAACTGATGCACCAAGAAGCTAAGGCAAACATTTACAAAAGTAGCCTGTGATTCTGGGTCTTTAAATGTTTGTGCCAAGGTACAATAGGATGCACTTTCCCTATGTCTGTATTTTAGATTGCCATGTGCTGGATAGATTGTGGGGCACAGGATGAAATGGGGCTAGGACTAGCATTCAGTCAGAACATGGTGGAGTCAGGAGGGGAGGGGAAGGGAGATGCTTAAGATAGTGAGATTTTAGGGACAGCAAAACATTGAGTAGCTGTGTATGAGTAGGGCTGACTGTGTACTGGTACAGGTGGACATCAGTCTGTTTGCTTGGGGCTCCTGAACTGCTAGAGCTATCCCTGAGGTGGAAAAGATCCCCAGCTAGCTCTGTTCATTATCACACTGAATCTGAGTCTTGCCATCAAGCTTTGACCTCTTTAATCAAGCTTCCTCCTGGAAATCAAGTAGTGAAATGGTCTCTGTCGGGCACTCTAGGGAATAAATCACCTAACCCGGATTACTCTGAAATGAGATATTTTAACCTGTAGGGCAGATGACTGAGCTTCTGTACCTTTCTCTGGAGGGAATTTCCACCTACGTTAATTTGACCCCTTGCTGGCAGTCACAGCAGAGGTCTTATCTATACTAATCTTTCCACATACACCCGGTTCCCAACTGCTGCTTCCAGCAGTTCAGCTGCCCTGCGGTAACACTTGCAGGAGTGCTACTGAATACAAGTGTGACACTCTGTACCTCGGGGGAACATCCTAGACCCCCATGTTCATCTTTATAAAATGATTGTGTGGTATCCAATCCGAAGTTTGTCATGTTGGGTGTCTTCAGAAGGCTCATGATGCACTGAGCATGGTTGTATAGTGATGTTATAGTAATTGTTACAGTAATGTTATAGTAAGGTTATAAGTTATAATTTCATATATATATAGTTATGAGGCTGAACATGTATCCTCATGGCTTAAAGCAAGCCCATGCAAAAACTCTCCAAGAGCAGAGAGGCAGTTCACACCTCATCAGGGCATGTATGGGACAAACCCAGCCCAGCCTCACAGGAACAAAGGACACTGGCCTAGGCAACAACAAAAGGATTGGTTGGACTCTCCTGTGAGTCACCCCCCTTCCTTTGTCAGTTTGGAACTGCAATGAGGTAATGCTCACCTGACTCTGCAGGGTGGGGGGTGGGGGCAAAGCCTAGAGGGAAGAAATGACATGATAAAAGGGAGAAACATTTGCCATGCTCTCTCTCTCTCTTCCACCTACATCTACAGACACCACACCAAGCGACTGAAGACTGATCAAAGGGGAGAGCCTGGCTGAAGAGCAGCCAGCCAGCCTGTGGTGAGGGCATCTAAGTTTGTAAGGGCATTGAAAGTGTTAAGATAAGCTTAGAATGCTTTTTGCTTTCATTTCATTTGACCAAATCTGACTTGTTATGTTTTGACTTATAATCACTTTAAATCTATCTTGTTTGTTTATTCTACCTGAAGCAGTGTGTTTGGTTTGAAGTGTGTCCCCTTGGGATAACAAGCCTGGTACATATCAATTTCTTTGTTAAATTGATGAAGTCATATAAGTTTGCAGCATCCAGTGGGCATAACTGGACACTGCAAGACAGTGGCTAGTGAGACATTGGCTAGTGTCATTTGGTTGCACAATCCAAGAGCAGCTTACATGCCAGAAGCTGTGTGTGAACAGCCCAGGAGGGGGGGTTCTTACAGCAGAGCAGGGTAAGGCTGGCTCCCAGAGTCAAGGATTGGAGTGACTAGTGACCTAGTCCGGATAACACCAGAAAGGAATGTCACAACAGGGCACTGGAGCTGCTGGCTTTTTTAACCACTGCATTACATAGCTCTGTTCTGAGCACCGTTAGATAACATGGTGGAAATAACACAGGTGGCAATGGGAGCCTTGTCAACATGAGCGCTCCCCCACTGTGGAGCTGAACTGGCGGTAGCAACAGCAGAAAATTTTTGTGAGAGACAGCAGCCAAAGAAGCTGAGGACTGAATGGACCATAGAGACTAAGTTCCCTCCAGAACTAGGTAGAAACATGTTGGCAGGGGCAAGGGGTAGAGGGGGGAAACAAACTTGCATCACCCTGTGGAGACAGAGGACGACTCTCTGTCTAGGCCTGCCATTGGGGCATCATTCATCATTGGGGCAACACTCTATTCACAAAGAAAATTACATCAGAACAACCTCCAGCCGGACTGTGGAGCGTGGCTAGGATGTCAGACCATCACAACAGGGAACTTCAGCAGGACAGGAGCTACACTTAAGCCTGTTAACAGGTGATGATCTCTTCAGCAGAAAGTCAGAGATCAGCAATAACTCTGCAGGCATTCTTCCTGGTTTGATCAAGCTCATCCAGCTGCACTCCCCCAGGAGGCAGGCCACGCCTACCTTTCTTCTTTCCCCTCTGTAGCTGGTATATTCCGATAACAGAGCCTCCGCTGTCAAAAAACAAACTGCAGGCAACAGATTGAACATGCAACTGTGCAAAAGCCCGTCTCAGGAGGGATAATTAAAAACACACAGAAAAATAAATGGCTTTTCTTTCTCACCCCCTTTCCCTCTTCAAGAAGTAACAAGACAGACGCAAGTGTCTGTATGCTAGAATGCCCAGAAAATCGGCAATTAAAAAGCGTTACGTTCTTGCCTGTCTGCGATTTCCTCCCCGCAACTGTGGCTAAATATTTAAATACATCACTTGGCCTTGCCTCCCCCACCTCCTCCCCGCGCATGCTGTGGCTCAGGCAAACCTCATACCTTCAGGCTCTCTATACAATGTATTTTTATTGTATGCATTTATTTGAAACACAGGGACATTTGCTGGCTGCTAAATATTATATAAACTGTGTGTGTCCAAGTGTCTTCATGGGTGTGCATGTTCAGATGGACTCATTACCCCAATATACACAAGCCAAGATGCACTCGACCCTATCAGCCACTGAGGTACCTGTGTTTGCATCAGCAAACTAGTAAGCAGCATCCTCACTGAAGGAGCAATACAGTATCTGACCAACAATGTAATCCATGAAAGTCTAATTGGATTCTTCCCCGGGACACTAAGCACCAACCACATTACCCTGCAGACTCTAATTAACAAACATGTACCAAACAAACAAAGGGAAGGTATCTGCCTGCTTCGTGGATTTTAAACAAACTTTGACTCTGTCTGACAACCAGGACTGAATCTTAAATTCTTAGGGACTGGAATTGGTGGAAAAACACGATCTCAATTAAACCCATGTACCAATCCATCAAATGGAGGCTACAGAAGATAAACAATATGCAAATAGAAGCCTTCAATCCAGCAAAGGGAGTGAAATACAAATGTAACCTAATCCCAGCCCTCATCAGCACACACATCCATAACCTAGCAACCCCCTAGGGAAAATCCCCAAACCTGGGACTCCCACAAACCAACGCAGAGAGAAAATGCCTGCTATATATGTTGATGTTCTGGCCATGCTAGCACCTATGCAAGATAGCCTCCAAAGGAACTTGCACTGACTAGAAGCCTACTGCAATACAGGGACCCTATAGGTCAACCTAGGAAAAAGGAAAATCATGAAATTTCAGGGAGAGCCCCCAAACTATCAAAATAATCTAAAATTTTATTACAGAGAATAGACATTAAGCACACGCTAAATTATATATACCTAAGCCTCATAATAAATACATGAGTGCACTTCAGTCTGGATATGAAAGAATTACAAGAGAAAGCTCTGCAGGTCTTCAACACCATAAAGGATCAATTAGATTGATACAGCCCGGCAAAGAAATAACTGCTAAAGAGATTGGATGGTATAATTCAACCCATTCTATTATATGGCAGTGAAATCCGGGGCCCAGCTTTAACAGATGAATGGATTAATTGGGATAAAATCCCACATCTAAAGTTCTGCAAATAACTAGTGCACACGCACAAGAACTTCAGCAACAACAGCTGCAGAGCAGAACTAGGATGATTTCCCCAGCTAACCAATATACAGAATGCAGACAGCTTGTGGTGCCATCTCAACCAATGGAGAAAATTCTCCCTCCATCCCAAAGCAGCGGAGGATCAAAAAATAAATTCAAATAAAAACCATGATCCACTTCTACATCTCTCTCTCTCTACCTATGGATTTTATACTGCCACCCATCAGGATCTGAGCACCTTCCACTTAAAATCGGTAGCAGCAGCAAAATCCTTAATGGGTTTTATGGATTCTCAGGCACTTCTCCCTTTTCGATGTCAAATCTCTGCTTGGAGTACGTGTTGGGTTTTTTTTTTCCAGGAGGACGGGAAGCTTGAGGAACAGACAGAGTTGGTATAGGTTTGAGAAAAAAAGGGGCATTTGAATTGTGAGTGTCACTTATGGTGGAAAGGCTTTCTCTAAGAGGAATGTTTTGCAGCAACTCTGAAATGGCCTGATCTCTTCTGGAAGATTGTTCCACAGCCAGATGCCCTTGACAGAGAATGCTGTGTTTCCCCAGCTCTCATATGTTTTATCCTAGGTTTTGAGATCTGAATTGTTCCAGAGAAGCGCAACTGTCATGGTGGTTCATAGATGGTAATTCAGTCTTTGATGTAGCAGGGATTTAATCCATTAATTGCTTTGAAAATTAGGGCCAAAATCTTAAAAGGCATTGGAAGATGATAGGAGGCAGGGGAGGGGCTTGAGCAGGGATTTTAAGTTCTGACAGCAGACTGAGCCATGCAGGTAGCTGCATTCTGTAGCAGCTGGAACCTGTGCATCATCTTCACATTCAGCTTCAGTTACAGTTATCCAGCCTGGAGGTGACAAATGCCTGGATCACTGAGGCCAGGTCCTCGTCCAGGAGGAAGGGACAAAGTTTCCTAACAAGCTGAGTGGAAAGAAGGCATTTTTGGAAACCAATGCTACCTGGTTATAAAATCTTAATGAAGAGTCAAATGGATCTCTGAGATGTCATAACACTTTGATTAATGGGGGGCTATATACCTTCAATGGAAGGTAGAGACAACCTCTTGGCCAGCTCCTCTGTGAGTTTCTCCTTTCCAACAAGCATCACTTCAGTCTTGCCTGGGTTCAGCTTGAGTCAGCAGCTCTTCATCCAAGAGCTCATTTCCTGTAGACATTCTCAGATTTTAGGAGTGGTGTTGATTGCATCAGTAGAGAATGAGATATACAGTTTAGAGCAGCGATTCTTAAACTGTGGGTCAGGACCCCAAAGTTTTAATGGGGTTGCTAGGGATGGCATTAGACTTGTTGGGGCCCAGGGCCAAAGCCCAAGCCTCACTGGCCAGGGCCAAAACCGAAGCCCTCATGCTTCAGATCTGGGTGGCGGGGCTCAGGTTACAGGCCCTCTGCCTGGGGTTTAGCCCTTGGGCTTCGGCTTTGCCCCCCCCCTCCCGACCTCCCGGGGCAGCCGGGCTCAAGTGGGCTCAGGCTTTGGTGCCCACTCCTGGGGTTGTGTAGTAATTTTTGTTGTCAGAAGGGGGTCATGGTGCAATGAAGTTTGAGAACCGCTGGGCTAGGGTCATTAGCATACTCTTGGCAGCGGAGCCCATGGCATCTCACTGTCTCTCCCAGTGATCTCATGTAGCCACTGAAGAGAAGTGGTGCTAGTATGGATCCCTGTGGGACACTGCACCTCAGAGCTTTTGGGAAGGAGGAACAGTTACTCATCACCACTCTCAGTTCTGTTGGACAGGAACAATTGGAGCCACTGTAATGGTGGGCATTCACTCCTGCTATGTCATGTAGGCTGATTAGCAGTACCTTGTGGTCCTCTGTGTCAAAGCTGCAGAGAGATCCAGCAGTCTGAGCATGGAGATCTTACCTTTGTCCTTGCCCATAAGGAATTTATCTTTTAGTGCCACTAGGATGGTCTCTGTGCTGTACCCTGGTCTGAATCCTTATGTGATATGCTGTTGGAGCTTGATGATTGCTATTGTCTCAATTATTTTGTCCAGGAGTGGAAGCCTGGAGTTGGAATGGTAGTTGGAGAGACCATCATCATAGAATCATAGACTATCAGGATTGGAAGGGACCTCAGGAGGTCATCTAGTCCAACCCCCTGCTCAAAGCAGGGCCAATCCCCAATTTTTGCCCCAGATCCCTAAATGGCCCCCTCAAGGATTGAACTCACAACCCTGGGTTTAGCAGGCCAATGCTCAAACCACTGAGCTATCCCTCCCCCAGTAGGTCAAGTGTTCATGGTCAAGTGTTGGCTTCTTGAGGATCTTCTCATTCCATGTGAGGGGAGTGGATGCTTGAGGCCTATTATATTGGACAACAGGTGATCGTACTGCTGTACTAAACACAATGGCACATTGGCCTTGTATTTGGGTGGCTTTTTCTCCTAGGGTGAGATGAAAACCTAGGGAGTTCATGGGTCTCAGGGGGTAGACTAGCGTTGGTTGCTCCCTGCCCTATCGGGAAGGAGGGAAGGCTGAATGAGGCAGTGATCAGACAAGGTGAGTGATATGCTGGTGACAACTCCAATATCCAGTCCTAGGCTGACAATAGGATCCAGCATATGTAAAGCTGCATCTGTGGTTCCAGTGACTACAGTTAAGCCCATCTCCAGGTGGGAGAGACAGACTGCCTTCTGCTTCATGTTCTTTGTGACTTTATGTGTCTCTGTCAGCATGCAGACAAACCACTCGGCCCTCCCTCATCCTCTCCCCCCCCCCCCCCATTTCCCTCCAGACACACACACTTCCTGCCTAGGCTAGTATCTCTAAGGTTTTAGTATTCCCTTTGATCCTAGATTTGGCCTGGGGAGAGTAAACATTACCAACTTAGTAGACATCAGTCAAGACATTATTTACAAGTTAATAGCTTCCCCATTGTTTCTCCAAAGACCTTTAATATTCACTATGATAGTACCTTATTTTTGCCAACATTTGATTTCTTGTTGGGTCTCCTCTTATAGCCTCCTTTGATTTAACTCTTTCCATACAGACCAGATAATATCCCAGAGGTAAACTGAAGTGCATATGACATTTATATAAAATAATACACATAACTCCCTCATTCTTCATATTTTGCATTCAACAGCAGGAGCTGCAGGCTGCTATTTTCTTCTTGTTGTTTAATAATGCTACCAGCCAAGCAATGGAATTTGACTGTCTGGCTTCTGGGTTTATCCTCGTGCATGGTTTTCTTGGGGGAACGTCTCCTTAACCTGGTGAGAGTGGGGATTTCAGAAGGCGTGGGGCAGTGGGGTTCCAAATTCTTTGAAGATCCTGGTGTTCTAGTGCTTCAGATCCTCAGGGTCTGGCATGACGGTCCTTAAATGGATGAAAGTGATGATGGGTGATGTAGTGGTGGGAGTAGTGGGAGACATTTCTTCCCTTATCATTTTACCCTCTCCTTTGTCAACAGAAAGAGGCACTTTACATTCCTGTGAAGAAGAAAAGGAGTACTTGTGGCACCTTAGAGACTAACCAATTTATTTGAGCATGAGCTTTCGTGAGCTACAGCTCACTTCATCGGATGCATCCACGGAAACTTCCACGGTATGCATCCGATGAAGTGAGCTGTAGCTCACGAAAGCTTATGCTCAAATAAATTGGTTAGTCTCTAAGGTGCCACAAGTACTCCTTTTCTTTTTGTGAATACAGACTAACACAGCTGTTACTCTGATTCCTGTGAAGGTTACTCTTATGGGGAGGACATGGAGCTGAGACGGCGAGGGGACAGTAGGAGGAGTGGATAGCCAATGAGATGAGACTTGCCTTTTACTTCTTCTAAATGCTGGGGACCAGGCAGCGGCGGGGGAGCAAATGCAAAGAACAAAACAAAAAAAAAACCCAACCTTCACTTACTTGTCATCACTTCCTGGGTTCAACAAGTCTAACCTGACCACTAGAACAAAATATATTTTACAAGGCTAGATCAACTTCTAAACCATCAATGTGAGAGTGACTAGGTGGAACAGATCAAAACCACCACAACTAGAACTGGTCGGAAAATTAAATTTCCATTCAATGGGAAATTCTGACGTCTCAAAATTTGTTTTAGTTCCAAATCAGAACAAAAAGCCATTTTTAAAAAAATTTCCAGTGGAACAAAAATTGTAAACAATGTTGATTTGGAACCACCTAAATGCTTCATTTCAATAATGTCAAAAAGTAATTATATCAAATATTTATATAATATACCCAAATATATTTAAAATAATTTGATATAAAAGTCAAAGCAAAATGGATTAAAACAGTAAAGTTTAAATCTTATCTTAACAAAACAAAGAAGTTTCAACATTATCAGAATAAAACTAGAAAGTCAAAATGATTTGTTTTGGCTTGTTCCTGGTGAAAAAATTTGTCAGAATTGATATATTCTGCAAAATGTTTCAATTCTGACAAAACTGCATTTTCCAGTGGAAAACGATTCAACCAAAAAAATGTCAACTAGTTCTAACCCCAACAAACTAGACTGTTACAAGTCCCTACAAAGCATTATCACGCTAGAAGACACCTTACTACAGGAAAATGTGCAAATCAAGGCAGGCACTAGCCAAATACAAAATCAGTGATGATAAGCTTAAGGTGGAAACTTGGAGATGCAAAGCACAGCCCCAAACCCAGAAAGACGCTTTATATTTGAAGGCACAAAATACAAGGGAATGCAAAAAAAATATTTGTTCACATTTTCAGAAATGATAAAAGGCTTTAAAAATGCAATTATGAAAAATTTTGCCTGAACCTCAAGAAGGGAGAGAGTGAGAGCAGGTGCAGAGGTGCTATCACGTTGTGTAGCAATCTGCCTCTGGATCACGAATGGATGCTGCTGACAAATGTACACAGGATAGATGTTAAACACAGTGTAAAGCCCTGTGCTCGGGAGATTGTACCTGCCACTGATGGAGACCTAAGAGATCTGCGTTTATTGCACTCTGGCAACAACTCAATACCTTATGATGGTAATAAAATATGACTGAGTTGAACTGAATAGTGTGTGTCTCCAGGGATGTGTATCTGTGCATGTACCCAAATATCTTTACTGCTGAGTGTTTCCAAGTGTCTTCATGGGTATGTGTGTGTGTCCTGGTGTCTTCCCAGATGAGTGCTTGCACATCTCTGAGTGTCTTCATTGCTGAGTATGTGTCCTCATAGGCATGTTTGCCTGCACATGTTTCCATAAGCATATTAGTGTCTCTGCGTGTGTGTGTACAAGGATATGTGCATGAATGTTTGCATTTGTGTGTGAATATGAATGCGTGTTTCTGCATACGTGCATGCATATCTCCCTCTCTGTGTATATACACATCTCTCTTTCTCAGAATATCTGTTGTATTTTAAAGCTTGCCTACATGGGGACACCCAGGAAAATGAATCCAAATATACTAAAAGTGTGAATTTGAAGTGCATTAGTTAAACTGCACAAATCTTTGTGTGGATGTTGTTATTCAGGATTAAAGTGGCTTTAATTCTGTTTATCCTAATTCACTTTGGAAGTGAATTAAAATAACTAAATTAAGGCCACTTTAATTCTGAGTGAGGGTATTCACACAGGGATTTAATGCTGTTAAACCTTTAGTTAATTTGGAATAATTTTCCTGTATGTCCTGGTGTAAACGTGCCCTCCATGTTTCTCAGGACATGTCTACACTTAAAATCCTACAGCAGCACCACTACAGTGCTGCCACTGGAATACTTCAGTGTAGACGCTCACTATAACAATGGAAGGGATTCTCCTGGCACTCAAGTTAATCCACCTCTCCGACAGGCAGTAGCTAGATCTATGGAAGAATTCTTCCATCAACCTAGCACTGTCTGCACCAGGATTAGATCAGCACAACTACATCTCTCAGGGATCTGGATTTTTTCATACCCCTGAGAGACGTAGCTACGCCAGTGTAAGGTTTCAGTGTAGACCAGACCAGGTAACCCATAGTTAAGGTTGCATTCACTTCTTCGCATTTCAAGAACCTATTTTTAGTTGCTTATAACTTTGCCAAACTTTAACGGTTTAGGCTCAAATTTCTCATGCTGGGTGCCTCATAACTACCTCAGGCTGATATTTTTTTCCCCCCAGCAAAAATTCAACCATTTAGCAGTTAGATCTCAGCCTCATTTCTTGGCCAGCCCCTTGGTCAGGACTTTAGACCTCCTGCCACTGGATGACTGGAGCTCCATTTCTTCCATTCCATGCACCTCGGAAGATTTCCTTCCCTTGCACTACCTGACTGTCATGGGGTGAATGACTCCATTTTGTCCTTTCCGCCTTAAATCACTGCAGCGTGTTATTCCTTCTGCACGCAAGAAATGGAACGTTCCTTATTTCCCCATCATTAAGCAAAGTCAGACATCTCACAAAGGATGTAGCAGCTGTAATTTAAAAAATTACTAAAGCAATGATTAAGAAACAAGGTATGTATGGGGAAGAGTATGTCTCCATGTGGCCCCCCCATAACTAATTCTACATAGTGACATCCTGGTCTCTCAGAAATGGGATTGGGTTTAGTTACTTCAGATTGTCATATTACAGAAATGCCACCTTGACTTACGTGCTCCAAGGAGTTCGAAGGGCATTTTCCGTCTCCTTAACACATTATTCCACAAGTTAAGATCCCAAGTAGATAAGCCGGACTGTCTCATGGTGTAGTCTCTCCCAATGGCTAATATTTTTGTATTACTGGCCTTCTGATCAGCCAGCTTGTAAATAAAGAACTTTCTGCTCACTATTGACCACCTCTGCCACAATATGGCCACTGTAACACCTGCCACCAGATGTACTCTGCATATCCCCATTAAACTAGCATGTGGCTGACCAATTTCTTAAAATCAGAGGGTTTGTAGTAACTATTAGCCTTCCCAAAGGGCTCTTGAGCCAGTTTAGTAAATGAGTCTAAAACAGTCTTTTAAAGCAACATATCAAATGGCTCATTTCTGAAGGTCTAGTGGTCATGGCTATGCTCTTACTGGCACCATCCGCAGGCACAGCCCCCTCTGCAGCTTCCAGTGGCTGCGGTTCACCGTTCCTGGCCAATGGGAGCTGCAGGAAGCCGCAGGGATGTGCTGGCGGCCGCTTCCCGCAGCTCTCTTTGGCCCGGAACGGTGAACTGAGGCCACTGGGAGCTGCGGGGGGCCATACCTGCGAACAGTCAATATAAACAAAATGTCTTCCAGCCTGCCAGTGGATTACTCTGATGGGCCGTGTGCTGAAGGTGGCAGACCTGTGCTCTAAACAGAGCTGCTGATAAACTTGTAGGTACTGCATTTCTTCCTCACAGGATTCTGCATCAGACTTCCCTCTCTTGCACCTGCTGTGACTTCCTACTGTGATTGTGTGAGCCCTGTGATGTGAATGAGCACTGTAATCACATTGCCTGTCTTTTCCTCCTGATATAAAAAAAAAATCTGCAGCAATTATTTCTCTCTTCCAATTAAAAGAACAAAAATCCCATATCCCCTTCTACACTTGCTCCTCAACTTTCAATGAAGGTGGCTGAGTGAGACCTCCAAAGACTCTAGCAGCTGTGAGGATGGTTAAAGGGGAAATCGGAGAAACGAGGCCTCCTGTCCCTCTGTGGTGGGAGAAAGGATGGTTAGCCATAGACTCAACTTGCCACCTTGGAGATCAAGTTTGCATCAAGGGCACCCATTCAGAGCCAACAAGGAACAGGTTGATTAGTCTCTTCCTGGCAGCTGTGGGGGATTCCTTAAGCAGTGGTTTGTCTATGGGTTTAATTGTGAGACTGCTCCCTGGGCCACAGGCTTAAGCAACTCTAAAACTGTCTTGTAGAGCTGTGTCTAATCCATAATTAGACTTACTCCTGACTAAGGCTGGGTTTGAGTGGTGGAGGTAGCTGGTATGAGGGTTGGTACGATCTAGGTTATAAAACATCTTAAGTGAAATCCTCGAAAAGACAATTGCAAAACTCACATTGGCTCCAGTGTGCTTGGATTTTGTCTCCTCTCTTGCTTCCTGAAACTATCAGACTCCTTACTGCATGTATTTGCAACAGGATAGGGGTGTCTTCTTATGAAGCAATGCACTTGGGGTTCAGGTAAGAGTCCAGCTGGTCTCTTACTTAAACTAAATAGCAAATGACCGACTATTCATATTATGCTATTTTAATACCTTTCAGACACAATATTTGAGTAAAAGAGCCATGTCGGACTGAGTCTAAGGACAGACTACAAGAAAATATGTAGTATATGGAACATTTTAAAGAAGTTTTATTAGAGCTGGTTGAGAAGTGTAACTTTTTTGCAGGAAAAAACCATCAATGCAAACAAAAAAGTTAATATTTTTCTTCAATTTTGTTGAGTTTTTGTCAAAAAGGTGGTGGGGTTCCCATCTAAAACTGCAAAATGTTTTGTTTCTATAACTGGAAAATTGTTCTTGTTCTCGATGCCTCAAATGCTCAATGAAAACAGAAACTTCCATTTTGTTGAAAAGCCATGATCACTTCTTGGTTTTAAAACAGAAAAATATTCAACCAGCTCTAGCTTTTATAACTCCTCTTTCTAGGAAAAAAAAATATTCAATGCCAGAAACAAATGCATCTCAAATGTTTAAGTAGCATAGGGATGCTGTTTAATAAATCTACTCTTTCGGTAAGAAAAGAGTCTGCTATACTGAGAAGGTAAGAAGCCCTGAACACAGTCATACCGTATTCTGGTACATGTATCAGTTAAAGATGGCCCTAGACACACCTCTCTGCGTGCACTTGCATTTAAAGGTTTGGGTTAGGTGCAGTAAGACACGGAACACTACACCACCCCAAGGAATAAATTTTGTTGTATATTTGAATAGTGCCGGGCACAATGTGGTGCTAACCCTAGTACTATATACGTGCTGTGGCAAATTGCCCGTACAATTACGATGGGTCCCGCGCTTCCTCTTTTTGTGGGGGGCAGGTTCAGGGTGCAGTTTCCTGCCCCTGAACTAGCGTATTTACTGTCCCACTAGTAACCCAGAGAAGGGTAGTGGAGAGGGAGGGACCCGGGCCTGCCCTCTACTCTGGGTCCCAGCCCAGGGGCCCTAGGGATAGTAGTAAACCACTTGAACTAGTGCTTCCTTCCCCTGGGCTACTTTCCTCTCCTGCTCTTCAGCTTGTGGGGCTTCCTGCCCTCTCTCTCTCTCTGCACAAGCCAGGTGTCTCTTTACCTGGGGTCTTGGTCTTCTAGCCAGCCACGGCACTTCTCCCAACTCTCCTCTACTCCAACTCCTTCAAACTGCTCTCTGCTCCAACTCCTTTCCCTGGCTGATTGAAGCGGGGATTATCAGGTGACTGGCTTCAGGTGCTCCAATTGGCTTCAGGTGCTTTTAATTAATCTATAGAAACCTTTTTTCCCTCTACAGGGAATAAGGCTTCTCCTCATCCTGGGATTTACATCTCTCTCCTACATTGCTCTCCTGCTGCCTTCTGGCCATGCTGTATCACACTGCGTACACACACACACACTCTGCACCCTAACATTAACTTTACCCTAGGAACTGTGGCAGACTTTTGACATCCTCTTTCCCAAAGTTACGACATTCACCTTCCTCCCCCTCTCTTTTCTGCACAGGCCTGGACAATTTCAACTCACTCATGTTTGGGGAAGGGTATGCTGGAGGGCTACTGTCTATCATGAGGCAGAGTTAAGGTTATGGTGAGCTGTCTCTGGTGTATAGTGGTTGTTCTAGGGGTGAGGTGCCTCTCTATGGAGGAGAAGGTAGGCAGATAGGTTGTGTTAGATGCTCTAACTTCACTTCCTTGCTTTTGAAGGCGTTGTGTTTGCTATGTTATATGAATGACACCCTTAGTTGACAGACACTAGAGTGGTTCTGTGTATGAATTTCTTGAGTTAGAAGAAAGCATTTCAGACGTAGCACTAGCCACTTTCATGATTAACACAATCTTCAGGAAAGTGTTCAGCTTTCATAAAGAGTCACATTCTCAAAGACCCTGTTGTTCGAGAAAGTGGCTGTTGTTTTGTCTCCTTTCATTTCCCTGAAAAAAAACATTACAGTTATAAGGGGGGGGGGGGAATCCCACCAAGCTATCACAAGCAATGCAGTGCAATTCAGGTGTTGTTTCCCAATCTACCATACCCCCATAAAATTAATGCAGGAGGTGATAACTGGGCACTGCCTGGTTTTCTGACATCCTACACTCAGGAACGATATGGGGGGGCCCTGATCTGATACAGCAACCTTAGCTCCATTTCAAAGTAGTCTGTAAATGAAGAGGGTTTTTTCCCCCCCGAGCGAATAAACCAGGCTGCCTTGAGCTTCTGCCATTTCTCTGTGAGAAGAGTGGATTTACTTTCTTGTGGCTGAGGGATCAAATATTTGCAAACAATGGTAGTGATAGCTTTGATACCTCCTGTACTTCAACAGAGGTATCAATCTTGACAGTAGCGTGTCAGAGAGTCTGTACACATACTGGGGTTTTTTTAAGAGCCAGTGTCTCATGAAAGGAAAGAAGTCTGAATTACAAAGAGCACAGGGACATTTAGAAATTTTATACCAAGCACAATGTTTGCCCAGGCCTGGATAGTCACCAGACACCGGACCCAACTCTCCTGCAGTATAGGAATAAAGCAAAACTATGACAGACTATGAGCACAATGCGAGCTCAGGGGCATGAGTGTCACAACCTGTGGTAAGTTTGTGACTCTAGCAATAGGTGGACCATAGTCACTGTTATCCACTTAAAAATAAAACAGTCAGACTATGAGGCCTTGGTCAATGATAAGGGTTGTGAAATGCCCAGGAGTACCTGTCCGTAGAAGAGGTGAACCGACAGCACCTGATCTCTTGACTCATAGCCCAGTGCACATCCTCAGAAGCTAAAAGGCATTTTGTGGCAGAGCACTCACCTCCAGTGGGATATGCCAGTGATCTAGTACAGAGTGGAATGTTACAGTAGTTGCAAAAATGAGGTGTAATAACTTGCCACATATCAGTTGTCTGGACACCTGTTTGGTGCCATGCTCACGAGGGCATTCTAGAGATATATCAGTCTCCGGACATCTATCTTCCCTGTCTGGGCATAAAGCAGCATTAGATGACTTTCAAAACATTAAAAACAGCTCCTTGTGGACAGAAGGGGCTGTATCTGATCAAATTACCTCAAAACTGCACCCCATTCAAGTCAGGCCACTTCTTCCTTCTTTTCTGTGTTGCCTTCTCAATGCAAGGGGAGAGCTGAGAGAAAAGGAGGTCATTTCCCTGCTTTCAGTTCCAGTGGCTGATGTTACAGCACGCCCTGGAAGGAGCAACTGCAAGAAAGTCCTGCTCTGCCCCCGCAGCCCTGGGACAGAGCATGCTCAGTTGCTCTGTGGGGATGGGGCATTTGCAATCTGGTAAGCACACAGAAGTTGCATGGAGATGGCAGTATTATAGGGTTGCCAACCCTCCCAGTTTGGCCGGGAGTCTCCCAGAATTGGGCTCTATCTCTCAGAGGTTACTGAAGCCAATATGGGAGATTTTAGGCAGCTAAAAGTCTAATGGCGCAGCGGGGCTAAGGCAGGCTCCCTACCTACCCTGGCTCTGCGTCGCTTGTGGAAGCAGCTGGCGTGACTGGCAGTGGCTTCTAGGGTCAGGGGGTCTCCGGGATCTGCCCCTGCCCCAAGCGCCAACTCCGCAGCTCCTATTGACCAGGAATGGGGAACCATGTCCAATGGGAGCTGCGGAGGCCATACCTGCAGGCAGGGGCAGCACTCAGAGCTGCCTGGCCACCCGTGAGCCTAGAGGCCGCTGCCAGACATCTGCCACTTCTGGGAGCCACTCGAGGCAAGTACCACCCGACCAGAGCCGGCACCCCAAACCCCCTTCCGCACCCCAACCTCCTGCCCCAGCCCTGAGCCCTCTTCCGCACCCCCTCCTGCACCCCAACCCTCTACCCCAGGCTCAGCCCGGAGCCTCCTCTCACACTCCAAACCCCTCAGCCCCATCCCCCAGCCCAGAACCCGCACCCTCTCCCGCACTCCAACCCCCTGTCCCAGCCCAGTGAAAGCAAGTGAGGCTGGAGGAGAGTAAGCAATGGAGGGAGAGGGGATGGAGTGAGTGGGGGGCAAGGTCTCAGAGAAGGGGCGGGACAGGGGCAGAGTCTTGTGGAAGGGGTGGGGCTGGGGGCAGGGCAAGGGTGTTTGGGTTTGTGCGATTAGACAGTTGGCAACCCTACAATATTACCAACCCCAAATATTCAAAAATCATGAGTTAGACCCCACAAAAGCACAAGACAGGTTTACAGGTCATGAGAGGCCTACAACCATCTGTTTTTTTAAATGAAAGCTGCGATTCACTTTCCTCCAGCAGCTGAAGTATTAAGTACAACATCAAATATCCTGAGACTTGCAATAAAATCATTACAATTGGCAAGGAACATGCTCAATAAGGATGGAATCTTCCAAGAATTTAGCTGCCAAACTCTAACGAGTCTCTACTGTACAAATGTGAACTGAGAACTTCAAAGGCCTATAACTTGGCCAGATTTGGGGGGATTTTCACGAGGATGGCAAAAAAGCCCATTTCTGACACCAGGGCAACCTCACCTGCCAAATTTCAAGCCTTGCTCCAAACCATTGAAGTACTAGATCTTCCCAAAGAAACAGCTGTGAGAGGTTTTTAATGTGTGTAAAACAAACAAACAAAAATCCAGAGATTAGGGAAACATATGTTAACTCAAACAAACAGACAAAAAGATCAATCAGCTT
Source organism: Caretta caretta (assembly GCF_965140235.1). Lineage (NCBI taxonomy): Eukaryota > Metazoa > Chordata > Testudines > Cheloniidae > Caretta > Caretta caretta. The sequence goes on from NC_134206.1 coordinate 204,034,257, forward strand.
GAGGCAGACATTCAGCATGGACAATCTCAGTTCAAATGTACAAAGTTTGACAAAGTTGCAAGCAACTGAAAACAGGGTAGTAAAATGAAAAGCCTTAGATAACCTTAACTTTAGATGAGGCTGCCCACTCTATCACCGTCTACACCTGTCTTTCTGGACCAAATTCAGATCTGGAGTAAGCAGGTACAGCTCATCTGATATCGACAGTATTCCACTCATTTACACAAGCTTGGAATGTAGCCCCATGTATGTGGCATGTAGATAGATCTATCTATATATTTCACACACACACACACACACACACATTTTATGTGGGGAAATAGGACTGAACCACCAGCATTTGCTCTTGTAAGATGCATGTTTACAGCTAGGTGTCAGCAGCAGAGCGAGAAGTAATGTGAAAGCGGGCAATGCAGTCCTGCTGGCCTATTTTGGCTCCTTGTATTTTAGGTTCTGGTCCAGAGAAATCTCTTTCTTTCGGCTAAGAGCAGCAGCAACATGCATGGCTCCCTCATCTTATTCCGACAGGAACAGATGAAGCTCTGACTTGCCTCCCAAGAGGGGCCCAGGCAGCAGAGGGAGGAGGAGAGTTTACATAAGGAGTTTTTGAAGACGTAATCACCCAAAGAAGGGGAAATGGGGCATCGTCCCCTACGGAAGGAGATGATGTTCAGGTCCTCTAAGGAGGCAGCTTTGTCTAGTGGTTAGACCAGGGGACTAGGAGTTAGGACTCTTGGGTTCCGTGTGTGTGTGAGAGAATGTATGTGTGAAGGAGAGGCTAACATCATTCATGTCTGTAAAGGGCTTTGAGATCCTCCGATGGAAGATGCTACAAAGAGGATCAACCTTCCACCTGTGCAACCAGCACTCCCCCTGCTGCCCACCACAAATGGGAGTTTGCACTCTTCACTGCTCCCCTACCACTTAATAATCCTCACACTAAACCCCTGCATGTGCACCCTCCTCTCTCCATGCGGGATCCTGCAGTCCCCACGTCACTCCCCAGACTACAATCCATGTGACCCAGGACCCCACGAGTATGCACCCTGCAGGTTCCACACCTCCCCCTGCAATCCCTGCCTTCAAATGCACACCTCAAACTGCCCTGTGTGCATGCCCCCTGCACAAACACGTCACACTCCTGCCAGCTCCCACCACTCTCTGTCCTCCCCACATGCCATAATTCCTACATTCTTCCCTTCCACCCCTGCAGACCAACCCCGACAAACAGGCAGAGAGCTGGGTGCACACACATACAGCTGGGCACACACACAAACACAAAAATCTGGGCACACACATGCATAGAGCTGGGCATACTTAGAGCTATGTGCATGCACACAGCGCTGGGCACGCCCAGACACATATGCCGAGATCTGGGAACTGACACGCATACTGAGCTGGACATGGAGGTGTGTGTGCAATCCTCTGCCTCTTTACAGAGCTAGGTGCATGCCCAATGGTGGCCGCACACAAATTTGGAAATGGACACCACTCATACAGAATTGGGCACAGACTCACACAGAGCTAGGCATGTGCGCTCATGCACATACACAGAGAGATCTGGGTGCACACGCACCCAGAGCAGCGTGAGGGTGTACACACACGTCCCCAGCTCTGTGCATGGGTGAGGATGTGGATGCTCCCCCAGCTCTCTGTGTCTATGCGTGTGTGCAAGTGCGGACACACCCAGCTCTGTGGATGTGCGTAAGTGCGCATGTGCCTTCCCAGCTCCATCTGTGCGCAAGTGCATATACACCCACCCAGCTCTGTGGGGGCATGTGTATGTTTCTGTGGCCAGCTCTGTGGCGGGGGGTGTGTGTACATACGCACACCCTGCTCTCTCTCACACACACTGAGCTGAGTGTGAGCGCACCCACAGAGAGACCTGGGCATGCGTGCACCCACAGCTGGGCATCCCCCCATACAGACAGAGTTGGGCACACACAGAACTGGGTGAGCATGTGTACACACACACACACACACACACAGAACTGGGCACATAGAGTTCCTTCTGCCTGTTAAGCCTTTCCACTCTGTATAACCTCACAGTTAAAACTAATCCTTATCCTGAAAATAAGCTGGCAACTAAAGCACTGTTTTAAAAATTCTTCCATTTAATGAGGAGCTTTGCTGTGGCTCTTCCAACTCCCCCCTCCTCTCCCCTCTTTGTGACAGATACAAAGCAGTTCCCCGCCTCCAGCTCCTCACAGTAAATACTGAGGTAGGAGGCATGCCTGTGCCAGTTGAAGCCCCCGTTCTGGTTCCCTTAGTTGCACTGAGCAGTACGCCAGCAATCCCATTCATAGCAATAGCTTTACAACAGGCTACTACTCAGTGTCAGGACAGGTGGCGGAAGCCGGCCCCCATCACGTCCCTGCTCCTCACATACACCCCCTTCTTCCCTCTTTCCAAATGTACACACACAGTGACAAACGTATGCATATGCTCAATGGGTCTACCACATACATATGCATTGGTCCACCCTCTACACTCCCTTCCTCATCAACATAAACACAGGCACACCTGACTGAGAAACCCTGGCCAGACATTACGATGATGAGCGTCAGTATAAACCCCTTCCCGAACATAGAAACATTGATGTTTTACAAACAGTTGTAGGCAACCTATCAATCCTCCTACCTTTATATCCCCTTTCATATGCATGTATATTCACACCTCTCCTCGCCATGTCCCCATACTCCCCCTTTATGCACACACATTCATCCCTCATACACTAGGTTACACCTATGTTTGAATGCTGCTGTGATTGACAGGTGGCCAGACACCCTGTCCTTTTCCTGCAATGCATCAGGGAGGCATGGAAGCTCTGCCTTCTTGAAGAGGAATCAGAAGTGTCAGCAGCACTCGTCTTAGATGGCATAATGGGATTTCATGATGGAGAGTGAAACAGCAAGCTTGGAAAACAGTGCCTGTGAGATCTGTCAGGGATGCACTGTACCTGTCTCAGCTGAACCTACCCAGCTGTTCCATCAGCTTTAAATAGAAAGCAGTTGGGGGATGCAAAGCCCTCCCTTCCCCTTGTGACTAATGATGGGGGAACTGGCTTGAACATCAGCCCTGCTCCACAATTTTGAAGTCAATTTAAAAAAAAAGATTTACTGAATTGAATCCCTCACACTTCTCTTTAACAGAAAACTTCTATCCACTGTCCCCTAACTAGACACACACACACACACACACACGGTAAATTACAGGTATGAATTTTAGCTCTACGCAGATAGCAGCCCCTATCAAATGGCCATGTCAGAGGTCTCAGAGTTGCTTGAGTCAGTTTTCTGGGCACAGGGCTGTAACAGGATTCAAGCGGGAAATTCTTACAAACTGTGTAATTACAGCTGGATGAATACATGATTTTTCATTTTGTTGGCCAGTTGAGGTCAATCTGAAACAACAATTTTTTTAATATTTTCCTCTCTGAAATGAAAAAACAGGTTTTGGATTGAACAAAAGGTTTAAATATGAGCTGAAACTAAACGTCTCATTTTCAGGAGTTTTACGATTTTTAGTGCGTCTGTCTCTTTTGGTTTTTCAGGGTTTTTTAAGTTAAATCTAGCTAAATTTTGAAACAATACACTGTTTCAAAATGAAATGTGGAAACATTTTGTTTAAAAAATTTCAAAATAAAATGTTTTCACTTTTTCAGCATTCCCTCTCCCCTTTTTTGGCCAAACATATTCACCAGATTTGTCCCAAATTTGCAAATGGCTTGGTTGACCTGAAACTGCATACTTTGGTAATTAAGGAAACAAAGAAAGAACAAATATAAAGTCTTGCTAAGAGAAAAAAAGCAGTGGGAGAGTTACACACAGATCTTGGCAAACATTTTTTCTGAAAATAGTTAGTCTCCAATGTAAGCCTCCTAGTGGGAAGGGGCATGTTTTGTTCTTGGTGTGCAGATGTTGACTAACGTAACACACTGTATCTCAGCATCATGGCAGGACACACGACACAAGTTGCATGCAACTCATGAATCCTTTTATTTTTGCTGTTTTGTTATGAAACCTCCTAGAGTAAGATGGCTCCTTGTATGTTCTAATCTGGGTTGTGTACTTGATAGGAAAGAGACTTTAATTTAATCTGCAGTTTTTGAGTTTTCTGATTTAAATGAAGCAAAATTATACCACATGTGAATGGGTTCCTGCCCCCACCCCCCTATTTAGATTTTGGTTTAATTTAGAATGCAAGAAAATAAGAGTAACATATGGAGCAGTTAAGATCTATGCCAGTTTGCCCTCCAGCAACCCAGTCCTCTCTATTGCTTCACACCAGCTCTGACAATACACCTCAATCCTGCCCTGCAGCCCCCCCCCGCCATTCCAGTCCTGGTCTCCCTAAACACAGCTCTGCCAGTGCCCCTCATTCGTGTCCTGCACCTCCTATTGCAGTCCTGGGCTCCCCCATGCAGCTCTGCCAGTGCACCTCAGTTCTATTACATATCTATTCTAGGGACTCCCAAACAGCTCTGTCAATGCACCCCCAGTTATTGTGGTTCTTCTGGCTTCTCTTCAATTAAGACAGCCAATTGTGCCTAATTGTTTCCAGTTCAGTTATGGTTTGTTGATGTGAAAAAATGTCCCCTCAGGACCAAGCTGCGTCCACTCAAATCACTTACTTGCAATCTAAACAGAAAGGACACCTAGGTCTTCTGATATGAAAGGCTGGTGCATACAACAGATACTGATATTTATCTAAAAAAAGAAAACCTGTGTTTTAGTTACATTTGTAAAGATGCACTTCAAAGGCTCAAGACTTCTATCAGGCATGAACACATGACCCTTTTCTTCTCCCTAGATGCAACAGAAACAGTTTTTTCCAAACATTCATTTGCATTCTGAATGGCTGTCGAGTTCCACCAGTCTTATACACCTAAGTATGAGTTATTCACAAAGTGTTTTCTGTTTGCTCACATGTTCAGTGAATAGCTGCCCTTTCTAAGATTAGTTGTAATTCAGTATTCATCATTCTCCCATAAAACACGTTTCAGGTCATCCAATCAAGGATCAGAAACAATACCATGTGGCATAGGTCAAGTCATGCACCACAAATAAATAGACTATATGAACAGCTCACAAACACCCCATAGTCTGAAATGTGTTCAGCAAACAATTACAAATAGATTCATAGATTCATAGAAGGTTAGGGTTGGAAGGGACCTCAGGAGGTCATCTAGTCCAACCCCCTGCTTGAAGCAGGACCAATCCCCAATTTTTGCTCCAGATCCCTAAACGGCCCCCTCAAGGATTGAACTCACAACCCTGGGTTTATGACAAATGACAAATCCATTCACATATGCAGTGTTGTTGTAGCCATGTCAGTCCCAAGATATGAGACAGAGAGGGAGAGTGAGGTAATATATTTTACTGGACAAACTTAAGCTTGTCTCTCTCACCAGCAGAAGTTGGTCCAGTAAAATATATAACCTCTCCCACCTTGTCTCTCTAAATCCATTCACAGAAATCAAGTTCCATCTGAGAACAGAAAGAAGGGCTAAATCCCTCAGATTGTTTCACTGAGAATAAACTTTCAGCTGGCTTTCTCTCTGCTTTTGTCTGTTCCCACCATGTATCCCCTTATTGATGTCTCCCCTATTACAGAAGTGGAGAGACGGAATACACACTTAGAACACAGAGAAATGGCAGAGTGAGGACAGACGTACTGGGAGTGTGGGTAGCAGGGCACAGAGATGCCAGTGTCCGGGCTGGGGAGACAGCAGTGTCCTCAGGAGCTCAGAGAGCTTGGAACACCACAAAAAGGAGAGCCCAGTGGAGGTGGGAAGAAAAGAATAGATGCCAGATCAGGAGAGCCAGGAATCAGAACAGGGGAGGGGAAAGCCGGTACAGCCAAGACAAAAGAGGGAGCCAGCAATACCTGCACAGGAGACCCAGCTTTTGCTTTACTTGGAAGGGCCTCTCCAAGCATCTCCTGGCCACAGTGTGAATCATCTGTGAGGATATAGTAACAGGAGCACAGATCTTTTCCGCCAGCCCAGAACCCCTTAAGTACAGCTTGACTGGACACCGTCGGTATTCTGTATTTTCAGAATTTCTTCCTCCTACTTCTGAGGTATTGGTGAGTGTTGGAGACAGAAGGGGCTACCTAATCAACAGGACTGGAGAGCTGCAGGTTCTCCTCTCCTCCCTCCCACGGGTGCTCGGTCTCAGAGACTGAGATGCGGTGGGAGAGGGTCAGAGTAGAGTCTGACCTTCCATCCCTCGACCTCTCTCACTGGGCCTCTCCCAGCCTCCAAGCATAAGAACTTGCAAAGGGCAAAGGAAATGTATACAAAACAGACACAGCCCATGAGAACAAGAGGAAAGCGAGGGGGATGGCTTTGCCCTGCTGCCCCTGCTCCCCCTCCTGTCGCACACAGCAGTCAATGGGAACAGGCTGCTATGCGAGGGAAGAGCGTGGAGTGAAGGATCAATGCCAGGGCAAGGTGACTCGTTGCTGGTTTGGGGTTTGGCTTTCATAAACCGTGATCAATATTTAATGGAACAATAAGGTTGTTAAGAGACTGCAGCCTGAGCATGATGGAGGAGCTGGGAAGAGGAAAATGGCATTTAAAGTCTTTTGAGGGAGATGACAACCAGTTAATGAATCCTCTGGGATTGTCAGATTTCTTTTTTTCATTTATTCAGAGAGACGGTGGCATAGTGGTTAAAACATAGAACATAGTGACTAAGAGATGCAAAAAGAGGGAAAAGGAGGTTCAGATTAGATCCTCACAATGAGCAGAAACCTGCAGCCCTTAATCAGCTCAAAAGCTCTCACTGAAGATCATTAGATGGGCAGACTAATGTAGTGCCCATCTTTAAAAAAAGGGAAGAAGGAGGATCCTGGGAACTACAGGCCAGTTAGCCTCACCTCAGTCCCTGGAAAAATCATGGAGCAGGTCCTCAAGGAATCAATTCTGAAGCACTTAGAGGAGAGGAAAGTGATCAGGAACAATCACCATGGATTCATCAAGGGCAACTCATGCCTGACTAATCTAATTGCCTTCTATGACGAGATAACTGGCTCTGTGGATGAGGGGAAAGCAATGGACGTGTTGTTCCTTGACTTTAGCAAAGCTTTTGACATGGTCTCCCACAGTATTCTTGCCAGCAAGTTATGGGCTGGATGAATGGACTATAAGGTGGATAGAAAGCTGGCTAGATTGTCGGGCTCAATGGGTAGTGATCAATGGCTCCTTGTTTAGTTGGCAGCCGGTATCAAGTGGAGTGCCCCAAGGGTCGGTCCTGGGGCCGGTTTTGTTCAATATCATCATTAATGATCTGGAGGATGGTGTGGATTGAACCCTCAGCAAGTCTGCAGATGACACTAAACTGGGAGGAGAGGTAGATACGCTGGAGGGTAGGGATAGGATACAGAGGGACCTAGACAAATTAGAGGATTGGGCCAAATGAAATCTGATGAGGTTCAACAAGGACAAGTGCAGAGTCCTGCACTTAGGACGGAAGAATCCTGTGCACCGCTACAGACTAGGGACTGAATGGCTAGGCAGCAGTTCTGCAGAAAAGGACCTAGGGGTTACAGTGGATGAGAAGCTGGATATGAGTCAACAGTGTGCTCTTGTTCCCAAGAAGGCCAATGGCATTTTGGGATGTATAAGTAGAGGCATAGCCAGCAGATCGAGGGACGCGATCGTTCCTGTCTATTCGACATTGGTGAAGCCTCATCTGGAGTACTGTGTCCAGTTTTGTAGTCCACACTACAAGAAGGAAGTGGAAAAATTGGAAAACATCCAGCGGAGGGCAACAAAAATGATTAGGGGATTGGCACACATGACTTATGAGGAGAGGCTGAGGGAACTGGGATTGTTTAGTTTGCAGTAGAGAAGAATGAGGGGGGATTTGATAGCTGCTTTCAACTACCTGAAAGGGGGTTCCAAAGAGGATAGATCTAGACTGTGCTCAGTGGTAGCAGATGATAGAACAAGGAGTAATGGTCTCAAGTTGCAGTGGGGGAGGTCTAGGTTCAATATTAGGAAAAACGTTTTCACTAGGAGGGTGAGAAAGCACTGGAATGTGTTACCTAGGGAGGTGGTGGAATCTCCTTCCTTTGAGGTTTTTAAGGTCAGGCTTGACAAAGCCCTGTCTGGGATGATTTAGTTGGGGATTGGTCCTCCTTTGAGCAGGGGGTTGGACTAGATGACCTCCTGAGGTCCCTTCCAACCCTGATAGTCTATGATTAGCAGTGTTGTCCAAGTAAGGACCTCAGGACCAGGCTTTTCAAGTTTGGAAGATTATGAGTCTCCTCCCTCTCACCACCAGAAGTTGGTCCAATAAAAGAGATATTACCTCACCCACCTTGTCTCTCCTGGATCTGCACATTTGGGCTGAAAATCTCAGGAGAAGAGATTCTTTCATGACATTTCTGACACATCTTCATTCCTCCCAGGCTGGTGTTACAGTATCTCTCACCTGGTTTTATTCCTTCTGCTTCTGGAAGTGCAGAAGCAGCTCAGGAATGAAAAAAAAAAATAAAACATGGAACACTGAGTGGACCGAGAGTTTGTTTTTTTTTAAACCCTGTTATTTGTCAGGGTTTGGCTAAACCTATTGAGGGAAGAGGGGGAGGGGAAGGATTCAGGCTGGTTCTTATTTAGATCAAACCACTTTGTGCCTTGTCGTCCCATTGTCACATTGTAACAGTCTTGGAACTCAGAAACTCAGCATGGGGTGAAGTCATCAAGCCATGACACAACCTCACAACATCCTGCTGGTGCATTGGTGCTGGAAGAAATTCAGGATCCTTGGAGTGTCCTGAGATGCTCTTGATATCTGCTTTCTGGTACAGAGACTTCACTGCCATTAGCATTGCTTTGTGTATAACTTGACACAACAGAAGACTCCACGCTTTCCCCTAGATTCACCAGTGCAATCAGTTCAAGTCTCCAACAGGTCTGGAAAGGTGGGATGGCTCTCAATCCATCCGAGTGCACCCCCAGAAACTTTCCCTTGAATTGCTGTGATAAGAGGCTAGTCCTGTTTCCCCTTCTCCTGTGTGTAGAGACTCCTCTATCAGAGCTCTCTGCTCTGAAGAAGCACAATAAACAACCTCTCTGTGGCATGAGGCTCAATTACCTGAACCCAGGCAGGGTCCAGGGTGGGCTGTGCTAGGGCTGGCTGGAAAATGGACTTTCCATCCCATAGGAAATCCCAACATCCCAAAATTTGTTTTCATTTGGAGTGGGAACAAGTCAGAATTTTCAATTTTCCTGTGGAACAGAAACTCCAAAGATTTTTGATTCTGCACCATTGAAATGTTCAGTTTTGATAAAGTAAAAACATTTAGTTTTGATAATGTTGAAACAATGTAAAATATTACATTATATAGAAATACAATGCAAAATTATAACAAAATAAAATAAAATGATAGAGTGAAACATTTTTACCTTACCAAAATGAAGTGTTTTGACATTATTGAAAGGAGGAAGACTTCATTTAGACACTTTTCTGTTGTTGAAATTGACGCATTCTCCTGAAACATTTCAATTTTGAAAAAACTGCATTTTCTGATGGAAAACTTTTTGACCAGTTCTAGTCTTTGCGACTGGCTTCCATTCATCCATGATCAGGGAGCTCTTGTAACACCTGCTGCTGCAGGGAGTCACCACACTACCCCTGGTCTGCATGCAGGGGTCAGGGGTTCTTTCCAGCTCTCCCCCACTAAGCTCTCATCCATGTCCTGGGTCTGCTGCTCTCAGTGCTTGCAGCTGAGTAAAATGAACTATGATCCTGACCTTTGTGGTGGATGGGAACCAGTGCTCAGGCATTCTATTCCAGGGCACAGTCAGCAGAGGCAGATGTGCCCAGAGCAGTAATGGATTTGAGAAGAGGGGGACAAGAAAGACACCACCAGTGGGCGAGAAGCAGAAGAGAGATTTGGGGGCGGGAGAGAAACAGCACTGAAAAAAAGAGGATGACAACACGAGTAGGGGAGGTGACAAATGACAGGAGAGGGGTAATTCTGTTGAGACAAAGGTTCCTGCCAAATCCAATCCCTCTCTGCTCCTGTGTGGTCTGCCTCTTGCTGGGGGACAGACCGGGGTGCAGAGGCAAAGAGATTCTGAGAAGTACTGACAAACCAGAGCACACAGGCACTGGCTTCCCAAGCATTTTAAGCACCTCATGATCCCCTTAATTCCCCTGTAGTTCAACACCCCACCCCACTGTGCAGGTGAAGTCCATGTATAGGAGCGAGGCTGCTCCATTCCCGGGCTGGTTAGCTGGGAGCTGTGGCCGCTCTGACCCCAGTCTGGTGCTAGAGGGCAGCAAAGCTACACACAGTCCAGATACTGCTCAGCCACAGCTATAGTTCTGCCTCAAACCCAGTGAGGCCTTATGCCCAAACTAAGGAAATGAGCTGGCTTTAACAATGGGTGCCAGCTAAAGGTCCCGCCATCCCCAGAGGAGCAGTGTAGAGCCCCGGCAGTGGGGACTGTCTGGAACACTTTGCCACCATAGGCACAGACTCAAAAGACTCCATTCAAAACAACTGAGTGACTATTTGCAATACTGTTTGTTTGGGGCAGGGCACAAGCTATTTTTCACACCTGTTATCAAAATGAAAGTCTCATTTTCCTTGTCTTCATGGGGGAAGATTCATTCATTGCAGCATGTCCTCCTCCCCACCCCCACCAAGCGTAGGGAACATCTGGCAAACATAGATTCGTCCAGGTATGGCAGGTACACAACGTGACTGAAGGCCACTGTGCCTATAAATACGGCATCTGGGCCAGATACAGAGCTACCCTCCAGGAAAGCCCGCAGTACTATAGCAGCACTGGACACTGCTCTGTAAGGTTCCCCAGGGGGTGAAGGAGTATAAGAATGTGCAAGAAGAGGTCCCTTTAGTAAAATCTGCTGCCACTCTAAAGGGAAGGTTGGGTGCAATTCCCATGATGGTATTGCCCCCTCTCACAGTGCTGCTGAATACTCCCGGTCAGACTACATATCCCGGGGGCTCCTAAATATACTATGGGAGAGCGACACTTTGTCTTTGGAGTAGACCAGAAGGCACTAAGTGTTGGGAGTATTAAAAACATTTCCCTTGAGTGAGAAGACCCAAAAATCCGCTACAGGGTCTTCGGACCACTTCACATGGACTTGGCTGGCTGGCTGGCCTCTGTGCTCCCCTAGCAATAGGCATAGGAGAGTTTCCAGGAACAAAAGCATAAACCTTTCCAGCAAAGGGTGGGTGAAGAGCAGCTGGTTTGCCCAGCACAGCTACCTCCCTGCAGGGGGATGGGTAGAAGACAGCATTTTATTTATTTATTTTTATTTTAAACTTATTTTCTCTTTATTAACTCTATAGATTCTAAGGCCAGAAGGGACCATTATGATCATCTAGTCTAACCTCTTGTAGAACACAGGCCAGAGAACTTCCAAAAATAATTCCCAAAGCAGATGTTTTCGAAAAGCATCCAATCAAAATGAACTTTTTTGACATTATCAGAATGAAATGTTTCAATGGAGATGATCCCCAAAAAAATTCAGATTATCGGTTCGCAAAAAGTGTCAAGATTGTGACTTTTCATCACGATTTGGGATGGGGAAAAAATGTAAACCTCAAATACTCTCATGGGAAGGGAAAAACATTTCCTGCCCAGCTCTAGTCCCTACTCCTCCACAATCTCTCTAGCAAATATAACTCCCTATTTGGTATAATTTCCTTAGTTTAAATGGAGTGAGGACCACTGATGAAGTATGTCATAATAATTGAGCACATGGTTTCAATGGGAAAATAAATCAATTAACCCTCACCCCTTCCTGCCCCGCACCCTTCTGTTCTGCAGCAATCACATTCCTGGGGGGCAGGGATTATCAGAGATTATTGCAAAAAATTTTGGTGGGGGGTTAAAACATTGACAGCACAATCACTGATGTCTATTCCTGCTCAATATGCTCAGTTGCTGGAACAACCTATACACCTGTTCTTCCTCTACACCTCTCACCCTAATATCCTCCTCTCTCTTTATTCCTCTTTTGCATTGCCTCCTTGTTTTTCATTCTCCCTTCCTTTGTGTCCATCTCCTTTTTGTCCCTCTTTCCCCTCTCTTATGCTGTCTTTCACCCTCCACTGTTCCATCCAGAAGTACCTGGTGCTGTTTTACCATAGTTCTGACAATGGGCGACTGAACAGAGTGGAGGAAAGATAGGGGTGTTATTGGTGAAGTAGGGGAGTTATACAATCTAGCTGAGTCAGTGTCACAGCACAAGAGGCCCAAACTCATAATACTGGCAGCAAAGTCTAATGGCCTGGAGCATGGAACTAGGATTTGGTAAGATCTTATTTTGCCACTGACTCTGTGCGACTCTGAACAAGTCAATTCACCTCCATGCCTCAGTTTCCCCACCTGTAAAAAGGAGGATTATTCCATGCTAATCTCACTGGGGAGTTGCGGGGCTTCCTCTTTGTAAAGTGCTCTGTATGTGGACAGCACTATATTGTGTGCGTGCTAGGGCTGAGTGTCACACCCTAGTGGGTTACAGAAGTGATCTATGTGAGTAGGTCTAGAAAGCTGACCTGCGCTGAAACTTCCCCCACCCCATACAGACACACATATCAGCCCCTCTCAGGTTCATCCAAGTGAGGAGAGAGAGACTTAGCCAACAGTGCATCTCTCTCAGCCATCATCATCCAACTGAAGTGAGCCTGTCACCAAACCTTTCGGCAAGCTGGGTGGGAGCAGAAAAACCCTTTGCCCTGCACTGGGCTGAGAGTGGCTGATATGGATGGATGGATGGACAGGAGCAGCACTGAAGAGACCTTTGCCGTGCACTGGGCTGAGTGCAGGTGGTATATATGGAGGTAAAAAGAGAGGAAGGCAAGGAGGGGAGCACAGATGCCTAGCAGAATGGAGGTTTGGATGGATATCAGGATTGATGAATGGGTTGAAAGATGACGGGGGAGTGAAAGGTAGATAGATGAGGGGAAGGGTGGATGCATGGACACCAAGTAACCGAAGTCATCAAGAAGTAAAGAAAAATGTGATCTGTTACGCCAGCGCATGCTTCTCTTCTCTGTTTCACGTGGTTGCTCTCGCTGATTTAGTCTGAGAATTCAGGCTAATTTCTGCACTGCGTCTGTTCCCACTCACTTCCAAGGGACTGGCACAGACACAAGGAAAGTTTAAACAAACAGATTAGTTTAAGCAGCACTGATGAACATCCACTCATTAGAGGTTCAGTCCCCTGCTGGAGTCAACCACCTCTCAACTGAGGAAGATCCAGACTACTCCATTCCCCTATAAACTTCTCCTGAAAGTTCCTGCAAGATCCATGACCAACTGCCTCAGAGTGACCACTGTTACTCTCTTCTAGGAGCTTCTCCCCAAACTCTTCAGGGATGTCACCACCAGTGCCCCCTGCTGGCTGCTCCCTGCATACAGCAGCCTCACAATACACTGGCAAACAACTTTCTCCCAGGGTAAGGTTGCCAATAAGAAAGTCAGTGAGCAACAGCGCCTGTGGGTTCCCAGGGGGCAGATAGTAATGCCATGCTGAAGAGAGTAGGAGGGGGAACTTATATCCAAGTCAATTAGGATTAATGCAATGTGGGAAAGTATTAGTTCTGGAGCTGTAGTTTTCTCCATTAGAGATGGAAGGCGGATTGGGGAGGGGGAGAGAAGAGCGAGCTCATCCAGTCAGGCAAAGCAGCAGTCTTGGCTCCCCACCCCTCTCCTTCTCTTCCCTCCTCCCTCTCTCTCTCTCACTTATCTTTTTTGGGTGGGGAAGGGGAAGTGATGAGGTGTGGATCTAAGACATTATACCCTGGAGACTTTCAGTGTTTCCAAACCCCATTAAGGCAGCAGTTTTCTTCCTCTCCTTTCTGACTCCTTTGTTCTGGGCAATTGTGCATTGATGGTTGCTTGGCCAGTTACCAATGGCAAACTAAAGGCATCCTCCAAAGGGATTCACCTCAGCATTACAACCTTTAACTGCTTTGCAGTCAACTTCTCAGGGCTGAGGAGAGCTGATTTTTAGCAATTCTGCAGACATGAGCGTCAAGAAAGTTCCCTGTTAATCTGATGTGAAAGGATGGCAGGTGGATAGGAGGGCAGGGCAATAGTGAATAAATCAAGGAGAGTGTGGGGATGGATAATGACGACTTGGGAACTCCCAGCTGTAGATGCCCCTCATATGGGCAAATGGGGCTATTTCCAGCAGGATGGAACTGAGAATAAATTTAAAGGCAGAGAAGAAACGAATAAGAAGCTGGGTTACTTTATGGGAGCCGGGGGGGGGGGGGGAGCGGGAGGGGAGGGAGGGAGAGAGAGAGAGTGTTGAATTAGAGCCTCACATCCAGGTTATATCTAAATCTTGCCAATTCTTTCTGCATAACATTTCTAAAATACAGCCTTTCTTATCCATCCACACAGCAAAAACTCTCATCTAGGCTCTTATCTTCCATCTTGATTACTGCAACATCATTTTTTGCAACCTGGACAAATGCAGTCTTGCCCTGCTCACATTCATTCAAAATGCTGCTGCAAAGATCATTTTCCTAGCCAGTCGCTTTGACCACACCAACCCACTCTTTGAATTCCTCCACTGGCTTCCCCCTTCTCTGCGCATCAAACATGAACTCCTTGCACTCATTTTCAAAGCCCTTCACAGTCATTCTCCACCCTACATATCATCTCTCATTCCATACTGAGCTACCAACGCTTGTCTCCAAGTGGCCCGTGATGCTGCCTCCACTGCCCGCTTGTTAAATTTTCAAACAAGGCCATTTCATGCTTTCTCCCATGCTGCCCCTCATGTTGGGGCACTCCCTGTAAACATCTGCAAAGCTACCTCATTGCCCACCTTCAAATCCCTCCTCAAAACTCTCCTTTGACGTGATGCCTACAAAAGGCTTGACAATGGTTAGGCTGCTAGTGTGCTGAGACCACTTATAATTGTTTCCTTGTACTCCACCCTGCATCTGTCTCAATCTATTGTCTTGTCCTCTACTTAGATTGTGAGCTCTTTGGGGCAGAGACTGTCTGTTCTCTGTTTGTGCAGTGCCTGCACAATGGGGTCTGGGCTTGTGACTGGGAGCTGTGGGAAGCGGCTGCCAGCACGTCCCTGTGGCCCGCCACTTCCCGCAGCTCCCATCAGCCGGGAATGGCAAACCACGGCCATTGGGAGCTGCGGGGGGATGGGGCAGGGGAATGCCTGAGGACAGTCAACATCAGCAAAACATCTCACGGCCTGCAATCAGATTACCCTGATGGGCCGCATGCAGCCCATACAAATAATACATCACACTTTTCTGCCACCCTTTTCTGTCTTATCTACCTAGACTGCAGTCTCTTCAGGGCATGGATGGTCCCTCATGATGAGTTTATGCAATATGGACCCAGTCTCAACTGGGGCCTCTAGGTGCTACCATAATACACAAAATAACTGTTTCTAAGGTCTGCAAAGAGCTGCCAGGGGAAGGGACCAAGAGAAAGGCGAGACTGTTATAACTTCTAATTCACAAGGCAGCCGATGAAATCCACAGGTTACAGCTGTGCAAAACATGGTCATCGCAGGTGATCTGGGGCTTCCATTTCAGTATGGCCTCTTACAGAGTGTAGCAGCAGACACGCGCCCCCCGCCAACACACGTGCATGTGCCGAGACGCTCCAGAATCCTTCATGCCTTCCTGAGGCACAATCTCTCTGGAGCTCCTGCTCATAGACAGGGCCCTTCCAAATTCATGGCCATAAAAAACACATCATGGATGGTGAAATCTTCTCTTTTGTGTGCTTTTACCCTACACAATACAGATTTCACGGGGAAGACCAGCATTTCTCAAATTGGGGTCCTGACCCAGAAAGGAGTCGCAGGGGGGTTGCAGTGTTGCTACCCTTACTTCTGCGCTGCTGCCTTCAGAGCTGGGAGGCCGGAGAGCGGCAGCTGCTGACTGAGGGCCCGGCTCTGCAGGCAGCAGCGCAGAAGTCAGGGTGGCAATTCTATACCATCCCAGGCCATCCTTACTTCTGTGCCGCTGCTCGCAGCGTCTCTGCCTTCAGAGCTGGGCTCCCTGCCCGCAGCCGCCACTCTCCCGCTGCCCAGCTCTGAAGGCAGCGCTGCCGCCAGCAGCAGCACAGAAGTAAGGGTAGCAGTACCGCAACCCCTCCTACAATGGCCTTGTGACACTCCCCCACACGACTCCTTTTTGGGTCAGGACCTCTATAATTACAACAGTGTGAAATTTCAGATTTAAATTGCTGAAATCATGAAATTTATGATTTTTTAATTCCTATGACTGTGAAATTGACCAAAGTGGATGCGAGTTTGGTAGGGCCCTACTCATAGAGTGTAAGGCCAGAAGGGACTATTGTGGTCATCTAGTCTGACCTCCTGCACATTGATGGCCACAGAACCTCACCCAACCACTCCTGTAACAGACCCATAATCTCTGGCTGAGTTACTGAAGTCCTCACATCATGATTTAAAGACTTCAAATTACAGAGAATCCACCATTTACAATCCTATAAACCAGCAAGTGACCCATGCCCAATTCTGCAGAGGAAGGGGGGGAAACCCAGAGGCTCTGCCAATCTGACCAAGGCGGAAATTCCTTCCCAACCCCAAATATGGCGGTCAGATGGACCCTGAGCGTGTCAGCAAGGCCCGCCAGTCAGACACCTGGGAAAGAATTCTCTGTAGTAAATGAAAGCCCTCCCCAACTAATGTCCCATCTCCAGTCTTTGAGGATATTTGCTACGTGCATTCACAGATTGCCTACATGTAACCAATCTCATCATTCTGTCCCCTCCATAAATGTATCAAGCTCAGGCTTGAAGCCAGGTGGTTTTTTTGCCCCACTGCTCCCCTTGGAAGGCTGGGGCAGTACATCTCAGCACCAACACAGGCCAGTATGAAACAGGCACTACTGAACCCTTAGATGGTAGGGGCAGGGATCTGTCAATTTTATTTGCATGTAAAGCACCATACACGCCTAAGGTGCTTTATAAATAAGTCAATAAATAAAGAACAGCAGCAAATTGCTAAGAAGAATGAATGACTAAACTTCCCCAACTCTGTAAACAAAAAAATAAACCAATAAAAAAAGGATCTGCAGAAAACAAAGAAGGAGAAATCTGCCAGGAAGCTGCATTATTGAAAGCTTGGTGCTACAGAATAGGCTGGCAAAGCACATCAATGGCTGGCAAAGCACATCAAGGTTGTTCTAAATTAATTATTTCAAGGATCCAGTTATTTTAGCAGTAGTTACATCATCTGCTAAACTAGCTAATTAAAAAGAAACTTACATAGAACTCCCCTTACCTCAGCTTGGAACTGCTCCAGGTTTTGGTGCTCTCAAGCCCCAACCCAGCAAAGCGCTGCAGCATCTGTTTCAGTTCAATCACATGGGCAGGCCTAACCAAACCAATGGCACTAGTCAGATGTTTACAGTTAAGCAGGGACCTAAGTACTTTGCTAGGTAGGGAACTCAAACAGGTGAGGAAGTCTCTCAGTCCCACGTTGCCCTGTGAGTGCCGACACAGCCCTTCGTCATTACAATGGCAACCCCCAACCAGCAGGACAATGGACCACAGAGTGACGGCAGCAGGTCCACAAGTTTTGAATCTTCTTTCTTTGAGTGACATTGTCTGGTACTTTAGGTTCAAAATAGAGGTTCTTGATTTAACTTTTTTGAAAACTTACTATTCATTTTTATGATTTTGTATTTATTTCAATGAAAACACGTTTGTGTTTTGAATTTTATTACTCCCCTGCAGTGTTTACTACCCCAGTATTGCAGCTATTATTTGATTACTCATATAAAACCATAGATATGCCTGAACCTGAACAAAACAGAAGAAAATGGGCAACTGAATAGCACCGGCAGAGGGACTAAGGTCAGGCAGCTTCCATCTCCCCAACTCAGGGACTTCTGGAGCTTCTTCAGCCCCTAGAGCTGGTTGGAACAATGCTAGGGGCTGCCCTAACTTGCATCCTTTCCACTGACATAGCCTGTATGTGGCTTGTGGCAATGGGAAATCACTGGGGCACAGGAACACTCCAGCTCTACTTCCTCCCACCCTGATCTGCCTCCTCCCTCCAGCTTCCCCGCAACGTATCCCTGGTGCCAGTGACTTCTGTGAGGAAGGCATGGCTAGCAGAACCTGCTCTGTGCTTGGTATAGAGGCCCCTGTTCCTTATGGCTGCTTTGTGGTCCCTTTATGCTGGCATGGCCCAGAGCCTGGCCCTGAGTTATTACTCTGAAGAGTCTTAAAGACCCAAACCTACAAACACATACTACCAGGAGTAAAACCAAGCACTTGAGTCATGCCAAAACACTCCGGAACAGCATTCCAGCACTTTCTCTGGGAGACAGAATGATTTTCTGGTACTTCTGACCTGGTTCCCCACTCTGGAAGCAGAGGTGGTGGCTTGGAAGAGATGGAGAAGGCAAGTGTGCCATCTCCTCATGCTAGCTTCTCTATCTCTTCTGCTCCTGGGCCTGCTCTGGAAGGAGAGATGGTGTTTTGGTAACCTGAGCCGCCCAGGAGCAAGGAGCTGGGTCCAGAAAGTTTTGTCACTTTTTTTTTTAGCACTCAAGCACTGAGTATAACTTATTACTGTGGGACGGCTTGAGGTAGCAGTGTCCAGTAGTATATACTTGCAGGGCTGCCCCCTGAATGAAGATAAGACTAATATGATGTCAACATGGGATGAGTGCAAGAGTCAAAGAATATGGTCATATGGCCAATTGTGAGGCTCAAGCATGACTTTTCTAGTGCAGGAATCCCAGAAAGAGGATTTGATTTAAATGAAAAGTGGACGTGCTTGGTCTAGCCTCATTGTCCAAGCCCAGCAAAATACACACTGTAAACCATCCCACCACCAGCATTAACTAGGAAAAGTGCAGGAGATTTGTACAGTACTTTCAGATTTTAAAATCAAAGATATTCGTAGTAGATACAAAAAATAATAATATAGGTAGCTAAGGCCAATCTTTTGTGCTCCTTAATAGAACAAAACTCTCAATGGCTTCAGTGAATTCAGATCAAAAATTTTAACCTGACAAGGTGTCTCAAATAGACACTATATACTCTTATCCTCTTATTCTTATAATGTTTATGTAGCAAACAGTGTGAGTTTTTCTTTAAGAAACATGGCATACTGAGCATGTTCAGTCTGTTTTTATCACTTTAAATGCATTTTTTACTTAATTTTGTTATTCAATCTATATTTTCCTTTCCCAGTTGCACGTAGGAGACAGGTACAATGTCCACACACACATATTCATACTTCAGCATTGTGACAACTAGCACCTGGACTTGTTGAAATATCTATTTCAAAACCTGCCTTAGCGCAATCAATCAAATCCTCCACAGAAATACAAGGAAAATAAACAACGCTATCTGACTGCAGCTCTTGGCTGGGGGTGTGGAGTGGGGGCAGACAGGAAGAAAGATTATTTCAAAGGCTCACAGAGCTTAAAGAGTCTTAGAGGGGATTAAAGAATAAAACAATATATTAAAATTGCAAGGAAGCAAAACTAGAAACCCAACCATCTTGGCAGCCAGAAGAACACATCAGCCGTGTAACATTCAACCCATAAGCCTCAGACATATGAAGAGATAATGAGAGCAAGAAAAGAGTGCTACATTATTTCCAACGTATGGGCTGACTTCTGGCTTTTCCAAAGGAGTTGGCACAATCAACCCCTAACTGGGCAAACGTAATAAGCTGCAAAAGGAGCACCGATACATACTCATATTCTGCCCAAGAACAGCCCCTTTCTCCCTGTGCAATCTCCTGATAACGAGGCTAGGAATAATCTCTGCTGGGCGCTGTGTGTAGTGGGCATTTCCTAGTCAGGTATTGTATGCATATTGAAGTGCCCACCAAGAACTCTTCGCCATCCCCAGTAATTCTCCTCTGTGGATTAACCTGTCCATGACTTTCAGACGACCTAGAATTGGAGGGCTGAGAGTAGGAAATCCTTCCCTGGACAGCTTGACACTGAAAACAAGGTTACTTACCTGTAACTGGAGGTTCTTCAAGATGTGTAGTCCTGGTCTGTATTCCACTGAAGGTTTATGCCTGTGCACCATGTGCCTGGAGCCGGAACTTTGGACAGCAGTACAGTTTGGCAGTCTGCACATGCGCCCTCTGCCGCTTCGTGTCTCGCCCGAGGCGATAAAGGGTGCGGAAGGCCACTGGCATTTCCAGTTCCTTCTCTACCACAGAGCTGTTGAATCCAGAGCAGAAGCGGGAGGAGGGTGGGTTTGGAATCCCTCACATCTCGACAAACCTTCAGTTACAGGTCAGTAGCCTTGTTTTCTTCTCTGAGTGATGGTCCCTGTTGTATTCCACTGAAGGTGATTAACAAGCAGTGCCTATGTGTGAAGATGGTGGGAGGAGAGTGTGGAATGTTTTCAAGGTCAGGCTTGACAAAGCCCTGGCTGGGATGGTTTAATTGGGGATCGGTCCTGCTTTGAGCAGGGGGTTGGACTAGATGACCTCCTGAGGTCCCTTCCAGCCCTGATCGTCTACAATTCTATGAATGGAGCACTGCTGCTCTGAACAAAGCGTCCATCGTGGAATCATGCACTAGAGCTGGGGTGGGCAAGCTATGGCCCACGGGCCGCTTGCAGCCCGTCAGATATTTTTATCCGGCCCTTGAGCTCCCACCGGGGAGCAGCGTCGGGGGCCTGGCACTCTCCAGCCCCCAACTCAAAATTCCCTTGATGAGCACCATCTTCCGGCATGCAGAGTCATATTGCACAGGTGCAACTTCACTGTGCTGTTCCCGGGAGCAGAACCCCGCCCCAGCAGCGTGCCCAATCCTTTCCCAGGCTCCTATGGTCCCACCCTCAAGAGCCAGGGGCTGCACCCACCCCGGCTACGGTGCCTCAGCCTGTGGAGGTGCCTGGTATGGCTGCCTTGTTGACATTTCTGGCAGCCCCCATAGAAGTCCCCAGTATCGCCCGTGTAGAGCCCCCCCGTGCCACACCCCATGAGTCCCCCCACCCCCCACCTCAGTAACATCCCTTATAGAGTCCCCCTCCCCCACCTGGCATTCATGGCCCGCCATACAATTTCCAGACCTAGATGCAGCCCTCAGGCCAAAAAGTTTGCCCACCCCTGTCGTAGTGCGTGGAAAAGGTGTCTACCAAACTCCACGTGGCTGCCTTGTGTACGTCTGCAATGGGCACACTGTGGAGTGTGGCTGTAGCCGATGCGCATAACCCTCAGTGGAATGAAGTAGGGGCCATCACTCGAAGAATGCATTTTACGTGGGATTTTGGGGTTGTGTGTGTGCTTATTTGAGAATTGTTTGCCCGCTTCAGATAACAAAAAATA
The DNA here is from genome assembly GCF_965140235.1 of Caretta caretta. Taxonomy (NCBI): domain Eukaryota; kingdom Metazoa; phylum Chordata; order Testudines; family Cheloniidae; genus Caretta; species Caretta caretta. Next base: position 204,055,583 of record NC_134206.1, read on the forward strand.
ACACCAACAAAATCACCCAAAATTCAGTCACTTAGCATTTAAAAAAAAATCCCACGACAGTAACTTTATATATATTCATTTATTTTCAGGCAAATGTCTGGGAAATTTACAAGCAGGAGTTGACTTGACACCAGTTTGCAGTGACTTGGTGAGTTGTCTGAGGTTTTTTTTGACAGACGCTGCAATCCTGTGCTTCAAAATCTAAGCTTCCATTTAAAGACAATCTCTAATCCTTATGGTTGCAAAGAAAATGTGAAGTGGGTGTCATTGGTGCATCTTTTCCTGCCTGAGTTTGCAGAGAGGCTGAAAAATAGCACTGAGAAACTAACTGTCCCATTCTTCTCAATGGGGTGTAAATAATTATGTCTAACAATGGAATTGTAAATATCAACTCTCAACCATTTCCCAGCTGATCAAAGATCACAAGAAAGAGGAAGAGCACTAATCACCTTGTGTCATTGCAAATAGAGAATACTAAAAAGAAAAGAAAAGAAATAGTGGTATTTGGCCATATGAACGGAACTTTGGGCCTGGCTACACTTGCGAGTTAGAGCGCATTAAAGCAGCCCAGTGCGCTCTAACTCACGCTGCATCCACACTGGCAACGCACGTAGAGCGCTCTGACTCCGTGGCTAGAGTGCTCCTGGTACTCCACCTCGGTGAGTGGAATAATGTTTGATGCACCCCTGCTGGAGCACCGGGGCGCCAGTGTGGACGCCCTGGTCTGTTAATGCGCTCTGATCGGCCTCCAGAAGTGTCCCACAATGCCTGTTCTAGCCACTCTGGTCATCACTTTGAACTCTACTGCCCTGCCCTCAGGTGACCAACCGTCAGAGCCGCCCTTTAAATTCTCTGGGAATTCTGAAATCCCCTTCCTGTTTTCTCAGCCAGGCGTGGAGTGCTCTCAACGAATCTTTTCAGGTGACCATGCCTCCACGTGCCAGGCCATCCCCAGTATGGAGCAATGGTGAGGTGCTGGACCTCATCAGTGTTTGCGGGGAGGAAGCTGTCCAGTCTCAGCTGCGCTCCAGCCGTAGGAATTACAATACCTTCGGGCAGATATCAAGGGATATGATGGAAATGGGCCATGGCCGGGACGCACTGCAGGGCAGGATTAAATTGAAGAAGCTGCAGAATGCCTACCGCAAAGCGCAGGAGGCAAACAGCCACTCCAGTGCTGCCCCTGCAACCTGCCGTTTTTACAAAGAGCTGGACGCGATACTTGGGGGCAACCCTACCTCCACTCCGAGTACCGCCATGGACACTTCAGAGCTCAATTCAAAAAGGCAGGAGGAGAAGGAGGAGAAAAGTGGGAGTGCGGGTGCTGATGAGGAGGAAGACACCCCGGAATCCCTAGATGCATGCAGCCAGGAGCTGCTCTCAAGCCAGGAGGAAGGTAGCCGGTCGCGGCGGCCGGTGCTTGGGGAAGGACAAACACCAGAGGAGGTTCCCGGTAAGCGGCTTTTATTTTGGGAAGGAAGTTATTTGGTGCGGGCTCTTGGGGTGAGGAGGGTTAGGGCTGCAGGCATGCCTAGATGTGGAATAGAGCGTTGATGTGCTCTCTCACATAGCGGTAATTGGCCTCAGTGATCTCTTCAAAGGTCTCCTCCAGAACTTGGGCAATGCGCTTGCGCAGGTTTCATGGGAGAACAACTGTGGTCCTTGTCCCAGTCAGGCTAACATGTCCGTGCCACTGTGCCGTGAGGGGCAGGGAGACCATTGCTGCACACAGGCAAGCTGCATATGGGCCAGGGCGGAAGCCGCACTGTAGAAGAAGACCCTCCCTTGCTTCCCAGGTCACCCTCAGCAGCGAGATATCTTCCAGGACAAACTCCTGTGGAAAATGTGGGGACGGTGTTCAGTATAGGGGCCCCCTGCAGCTGTTGGCTCTCTCCAAGGCACAGAAACCCAGAAGACAGACCATCCAAACCAGAAAGCATGGCACGGCCCTCCTAGCCCTAGCTGGAGTGTTGCTCTTGGAACATTACAATAGAATATGACCTGAGAGTAAAATAAATTCCCATGGCATTTAGAAATCTATTCGGAAATGATCATGACTTGCTGCACATTTATTTCACCTAGAATGAAAACTAAGCAATTCTGTAACCTTTTACATTTATTTTCCATGTTGCAAAAATCAGATCAAGCATAGGGGATAAACATGTGGAAAGTATCCAGTTTCATCTCCTCTCCCCCCAACACCGTCCATTCCATGTGAGCCGTTCTTAGATTCTTGCCCTGGCATTTCCAGCCAGAAGGGATACAGACAGCTGGGCAACCGAGCCTTTCTGAGGGGAAAGGCTTACTTAAGGGGCAATATTAATGAAACCTCAATCTTGCTCTCTCTGTCTCCTATACAATACATTTGTATAGAGAACAGGTATACAGTGGAGACAGGAGTCCGTCAATATCATTAAACCTGCTGTTATTTCTGTTACAAGTATGGAAAGATGGTCGAGAGAGGAGGGGAGTGAGAAGGAAAGGACATTATGTTTTATGATTGAATTATGAATCGCTCTGTCTTTTGTGTGTGTTTATTTGCTTTCTTTCCCACTCCCTTGACAGCAGAGACCTGGGACTCAGATCTAGGGCTTTACTTCTAGTTCTGACACATTGGGAGAGATGTCCTTGCATGGAATCCCCATTTTATACCAAGGATCTTGCAGAGGGCTGGGTCTGAACTCCACTCCATTTCTGAGTATCTTGACAAGACAACATTCTTCAAGCCCTTGATGGTCCCCTCTTTGAGCTCCTTGGCTGACAGCTCTATTTTGGGACTTCTGGTGCTTCTTCAGTAGTATGAATTATTCACATTTCTCTACCAATGACTATCAGTTTGCCAAGGAGGAGACCTTCTCGCCCACACGCTGTCATGATGATCATGATTCAGCGAATAGGGTGCTGGACTGGGAGTCCAGGGAACTGAGTTATATTCCTGGCTTCCTGTGTGACCTTAAGTAAACCACTTTACATCTCACTTTTCCCATGGGAATAACATTACGTGCCTTCCTGTGTAAGGTGTACTGAGATCTATTAATAGTACGTATGCATCCTGAAGTGACCACATGGGGTCAGACACATGCACCCAAGAGAAGGAGTTGGGTAGCAGCTGTGTAAAGCTTATGCAGAATGCAGAATCTCTCCTTTCTGCAATAGGCTTATAGCTACTGTGGCCAGGACTCCCCAGGGTCAGAATTTGGTCCTCAGTATTTCCATAGGGCTTTTAACAGCTAGGCCTGTTAAAATGGGCTGGAGACCATGTGCTAATAGTTTTCCCTTGGAGATCCATTTGCTGCTCCCTGCCAGGCCAGAATTGCAGAGGACAGGCTTTCCAGCACTCACGCTTCAGATCCCAGCTGGAACTATACGCTGAAAGGTCCATGAAAATGAAAAATAACAACATATAATCACAATTAATTCTTTTAATCTCCAAGGCACTTTACAAGCCTGGTTAAATTAAGCTTCACCATAACCGTGTGAGGTCGGTATAGTAAATACCATTATTAGAGGTCAGTGAATAATGCATGGAAATTGTTCCACAAATATTCATTTGATTGTATGAATTAATTCACTTCAGTTGCACTTTATGGTCACTTCTCTCCAATATTTGAGAAATTCAGTTTTACTGGCACATACGTCTGCGGGGAACAAACTGCAAAGCTTTACACATGAGCATTTGTTCTTGGAGTGCTTGTGAGCTAACCTGATCAGAGAATAGAAACAACAGGTCTTTCTGTGGTGGAAATTGGCATAGCACCATTGTAAAGTATGAGAATCTGGCCTATGTGCCTTATTTTACCAATCAAAGCTAAGTTAGGTGTGGAAAAGTCCACCAATATCCTCCCTCTGAAATTCTAACACAATTTCATTTCAGCCATATTTGCTTCGCTTTTATGTTTGTCTGATGTAGAGCTGGGCAAAAAATTTCAGACACAACTTTTTTCCTGGCAAAAAATGCAGATTTGGTGATACCAAAATGTTTCACAAATTTGTTATCTGTAGTGTTGTTATACCTATGTTGGTCCCAGGATATGAGAGAGACAAGGTGGCTGAGGTAATATCTCTTATTGGACCACTTATGTTTGTGGAGCTCAAAAGCTAGTCTCTCTCACCTCTTTCTTTAGGTCTGCGAAAAGTAATCAGATTGTCACAGCTAAATACAAAGTGGAACAGATTGTTAAGTATAAGGAGCTAACACATGTTGCAAGAAACCATTCAAGGTGAAATTGGCAATTAACACCTTTGCAGTCATAGGACACAGGAGAATTAGTGGGTTACATATTGTTGTAATGAGACATAAATCCAGTCTCTCTATGGAATCCATTATTTTTATTTCTAGCAGAGTTATGAATTTAAGCTCCCAGGTTCATCGTTTGAAGCTGTTGGTGCAGGTTTCCTTTGAGGACAAGGACTGAGAGGTCAGATATGGAGTAGTCATTTTGTGAAAAGTGTTCACTTATAGATGATAGAGTGTGCGTGTATTTTGTCATTTTTCTGTGTGAGTTAATTTGCGAGTGTAGTAATTTTCTGGTTTCGTTTGTCTCTTTCACCAACAGAAGTTGGTCCAATACAAGAAAATACCTCACCCACCTTGACTCTCACAAATTTGTATCAGTTTTGCCAAATGGTTCATGTGAAAACAAACCCCTTTTTTGACATTTTCTAAATAAAACATTTAGATTTTTCTGTTCAAAACAACTTTTCTTTGCAAAATTTCCTTGACTTTTTTTAATAATTAAAAATGTTAAAAAATGATTGAAATTGAAAATAAACGTTCTGTTTCAAGTTGAAGAAAATGTTTTGTTTGACTGAAACCAACTTTTCAATTTTTCAACATTTAAAAAAAATGATTTCTGTATGATCCAAAATATTATTTATTTATTTTATTTTATTTTCAGAATTGCCAGTGAATTGGAAAATCCACTATTCTTAAAACTCTAGTCTCAGAGACACCATCTTGGGGACTGACCCAGGGACCTTCAGAGCTAAAAGTATACGTTGCTACAGCTTGAGCTAAAGAACCAAGACTCTCTTGCTGTGTGACTGTGATAGACTAACATCCACTGTGGATCGGGCACAGAGTGGGACCTGTAATGTCACTGACAAGTTTCCTGACAAAACATTAACAAAAATAGGAAATAATAACTTAAGATCATAATTTTTTTTTGTGCAAAGTGAATTTGTATCCATAGTGGAAACTGATTTTAATTTACATTGATGGGGTCAAGGAAATGAAACATCACTGGATGCACAGGTCTTATAAAAAAAAAGAACCAGTTTCAAATACCTACAACAAACTATGTGAGACAGACCAATTTACACCAGCTGAGGATCTAACCAGATTCTCTTCTGGTGAAGATTGGCATAGCTCTTCAATGGAGATTATAAACAATTTACAAACCAAGAGTTATTTGCGCATGTGATTTAGCGAATAATTTCAAATAGCAAATACTTTTGAGAAACTCAAAATCTGTTTGTGGCTATTTCCCAAACAGAAGAAAAAGGCTAGAATTGTCAAATCAACTACAGAATGCAAATTACTCAGTTTGCTCTAATTATTATTTCCATTTTACCAGTGGGGAGAACTAAAGCACTGAAAGGCTGAGGACAAAATTTTCCAAAAGCGGCTGACTTTGTTTTGGGTGCCCATCTTGAGCCTCCTTTCCAGAAGTGCTATGCAACCACATCAACTGTCATCGATTGCAGCTGTGGCTGACCAGAGCCTCTGAAAATCAGACTCCACATGTCTCATTTGGGCACTCAAAATTCATGAACACTTTTGAAAAGATTGACCTAAGTGACCTGCCCAAGGCCACACAGTGCAGCAATGTCAGAACTGGGGTTAGAACCCAGGTTTCCTGACTCCAGTCTTTAACCCAATAGACCATACTTCCTCAGGCTTAATGACAAAAAAATCTTCCCAACACTACCAGTAACCCTCATGTGTTAGGAACAGACTCTCAGCCTCCATTAAAAGGATTTAAGGGACAGTTTAATCTTCCCTCTATTATGAATCACCTGCAATTGTTCAAATCTGTTATTGTGCATTACTCCACAGAAAGAGTTCACATCAAAGCAAGAACTAACTCAGGAGCACTGATGTCTGAGCTTAGATGAGTAGAACAAGGCCTGAAACGTACCCAGTCTTTTTCAACCCACAGTTATTAAGGTTTTGGTTTGGGATTTGAGGAGAAGGTTTCAGAATGGTTCTCATTTCAGCCAAACAAGTTTTTCCCATAATTAATTTTGAGCTGAGTCACCAGCAGGTGTCTGAAGGAGGGGACATAAATGATTTATAGACTGTAAATTTTAAGGAAAGGCGTTACGAAATTAATGCGAATCTTCCACCTGAACCATTTAATAAAGAAAAACAAACAACAGTTTTCTGCACTTATAGAGCTTCTTCCAGCAGAGGTTCAATTTTTTCTGTCAAACTGTTTTTTTAATTAAAAATTGGGTTTTTGACTAAATGAGATTTTTCACAGAGTGTTTGCTTCCCTGGAAAATACTGATATTTTGTTGAAAAACATAAATGTCTGAAAACCAAAATTTCTTTGAACTAAAACTCCCATCACGCAACACAGTGAGGGACTCCGAGGACACTACCCTCTCCCCTCACTAAGTGAGGAGAAAGTGGTGTATGCTGGGAGATGCTGTCTGACCAGAAAGCTCAGCCCAACAGGATAATGGGGACATAAAGCATTTGAACTGCAACTCCCATGAATTACCACAGCACCATTTTGAATATTTTTTTTCATTTTCAGATTAATTTTCTTTGTTAATATTTTACTGAAAAGTTGGAAAGTTCCACAGAAAGCTTTGATTAAAATGAAAAAAAAAGTTTTTTGTTGACATTTTCTTAAGGAAAAGAAATTACTTTTCTGACCAACTCTAGTTAATATACCCTTTAAGGCAGAAACAACTCCAAATGAAGTCACTGAAGTCTTTCCATTGACTTTGATGGGAAGTGGAGCAGGTTCTGTGTGCTCCGTCTCCTAGCCCCATAGGCCCTAGGTTACTGTTTAACAAATCCATTGCCGTCTGCACCTCTCCTTTTTCAAAAAAGGATAAAAGTTCTGAAGGTGCAAGGAAAAAGAGCACACTGTATTTCTTAATAAAGCCACAAGGTTACAGGGATTGTCTGCTAATAACATGCCGTTGGTTTGGCGACAAGCTGCAGCAGCGAGCAGCAGGGACACCGCTTCATGGCTGAGGCTTTTTCAAAGGGGTCTGTTAAAAGTATTTCAGAAAGAGATGTGTGTGAAGTCTTTAAGTGTGTCAACAGGGAGGACCGACACATGAACTCTCCCCACTCCTGAGCTGACACCATCCTTCAAAGCAGAGGAGATTGACCTTTCCAGTTGAAAATCACTGAGCAGCAGCAGGGGTGTCCAATATTTGTTTCTAAGAGTCTTTCAGGGTTGTTGGTTTTTTTGCATGCAATGAAGAAATGGAAAGCAGTCAACCAAAGCCAAAGATCAGCTGAAAAATCTTTTATTCCCTGGAAATTGGTTTGGGCCTAGGGGCGTGGTAAGTCACTGATTAACCAAGCTGTCAAATCACTCACCAATGGAGAAAACAAATACACAAGACAGGACAAGGAAAACTTGTTTCTCCGATCCCACAGCTATGAGAGGCCAGTTAGATGCGCTCTGAACCCTAAGTGCATGGTGGGTGAATTCTGTAGTGTAAAGTGGGACAGTCTGCCTGCAATGCCCTCATCCCCTGCAGGGCCCATCATCTGCCTTAGTTTGCCACTCCCCTCTCTGAATCACTTCACATCAGGTTCTCCGGGAAGGGTGAGGGGGAAATATAACAACATAAACCCCTCAATTTTTCACAGTCAAAATAGGAAATGATTTGGTAAATAAAGAAAGCACAGTTTAAGATCCATGACTCAACAACAGGACACATTCAGCAGAGAAATAACAAAATCAAGGGAATTTCAAAACCAAGGAGCAAAGTTTCAGACCCTCCTGCATTTTCTGGTAGGTAGACCAAAGTTCAGGGTGTTGCATCTCCTGAGAAACAGACAATGGTCTTGCAAGCACTATAAGAGCACCTTACACTGCTAGAGGTGTTGGTGAGGCCCTTCATTCCTAAAACCCAGCCCAGCAAAGCACTTGGGTGAGTAACCCAACTGGGCTACACACATGCTTAATGTTAAGCAGGTGTGCAAGTGCTTTGCTGTATCAGGGCCTTTCAGACGAAACACCAAATCCTGAACTCCTGTCTTGGCCTGTAACCAAAGGAGGGAGTCATTTTTAGCAGCAGAATGGTCTCATGATTAAGGCACAGGAGCACACAGACAGTGTCCTTCCAATGAAAGATAAAATAATACCAGAGTTGAGAGTCTATGGGATTGAGATCTGACACTCTCATTCGGTGGCAGAGCAAAACAATGCAGAGATGGAGCCCAGAACCAGAGGAAAGAAAGACGCCATTTAAAAGCTGCAATGTAAATAACTCCCCTGTGAACCCCATTGTTGCCATGGAAGAAGGGAAGATGGAAGAAAAGGGAGGAGGGGGGGTGCATGCACACTTGCTAAGGGATTGGCAGAGGCAGGCTCCCAGTCACAGGCTAACATGTAGAAATGAGCTCTGAACAGAAGTGAGTGGGCTTAGGAGGGGAAGGCTGAGTGCTCCACAGAGAGATGAAAAGAGACTTTAGCAAAAGAAAATCTCTAGGGGAGGAGAGGGAAGAAGCCAGGGCTGAAGCTGGAGGTGCTGGTTAGTGCATAGCAGGGGAGTATGCAAGGGTCCAGCTAACACATGTTGGAAAATTTCAGACAAAGTGAAGTGAATGGAGTTGCAGCTGCTCATGTCAGGTGTGATTTTGATCCATTATGAGTCATGTCCCAGAAAGATTGCCTCTGTGATCCCAATCAGGTTTTACAAGAGACCCAGTACATGCTGGAACAGGGCCATTTGGGAGGTCTGGTTAGATTCAGGCAGATGATAGATAATGTCTAACATGTCCAGTAAAACTGCTTCCAAGTCTGGCATCATTAAAGGCTCTATTCCTAAGACACACCTGCTCAGATACATGTCTTTCAGGCAAAACAGAGTTTTATTCAGCTTCATTTTCAAATATTTATCAAATGCTGTCCAAAGCCTCTGATTCATTCTTTAATTCCAAGTCTTCTGTACACCTCCAGTAACTGCTGTGGTCACTCCAACACAACCCATTGCTATGAGCAAAGGTCCGTGTAGCCAATGGAAAAATGTTAAATTGCCTCAAACTTAACTCAGCATTTCTTCTTGGAATGCAGCTTTTCCATAGACAGCTCACAAGAAATAAGAGCTAGTATCTCTCCAGACTTCCTGAAGTGTGAAGCCAGACACTGATGATGTGACACAGCTCAGGCATATTACAGTCCAGGGTATATTGACATGCTATGACCCTGGGCATAACACCACACTATAGTCTCAGGCCTGACATCACACTAGGACCAGAACCTCTGACCTATGGGGAACCTACCCTATACCCCTCAATGTATCTCCTTTTGTGTATGTGTCCAGATAGGAAGGATTATATGGCTGGAGACAACAAAGAACAACTTGTTTGTACAGTACCTAGCACAACGGGGTCCTGGGAGACTAGGGAGCGTGGGGCTCCTAGGCAGTAGTGCAATACAAATAAATAATAAATTGAAAAGGCTATCACAAACTAAAGCTTGTATTATGGATTCAAAATTCTTCACTCCTTGAAATTCCCCCTCTCTTGTCTGAAAACAACTAGTTTTGGGGCTTCTTTGAACTGTGGTTTTATATCTGGCATATAATCTTTCAGGCAGCAGAATAAACAACAAAACATCACCAACAGCAGTAAAACAAGCAAAGCAAACATTAATGGCTGATATTTTTGTCTCTCTGTAATCTCCCTCACTTCTCTCCCACAGAGCCATCTGAAGGGAGCTGCCAGAGCCTTGACTGCAAAGGAGAAGTTACAGATATGAGGAGTCACTTCAAGTTGACATGAGACTGTTTTATCTGTCAGTCAAAGGCATGGGATGAACAGTCGTTTAGCAACAATGCCACTGAAATTATATTCCTTTGCTTTTGAAGTACATATATATTGGATTTCATCTCCCCTACATTCGATTCTTTTCTTATTTTAAAACACAAGCTCACATATTTTTAAATACATCTGTTATTTTTAAGAGTCACATTTAGTCATCTTGAAATAAATATTCAAGTGTCTCTCGATGTAACAGAATTGGCATGTATACTGCCTTCAGCTGATAAGAGAAAGACAGTGAAAGGGAACAACAAATACTCCGTGGTATGGAGGGTTTATGTCCCCTTTGACACATGGAGTTCTTGCGTTTAAAATCTTGATGAGACCAATTTAAGAAGAAGAGTCGACTGGTCTCAGACTTGCCTTGTGATAAAAATACTACTCATAATTGGCGATGATTGTGTGCCTATCACTTGGGTTCTTAATAAATCCAGAAGCTGTGTCTGCTTCCATGGGAAACATTCAGAACTCTTGCTTTTCGACATATGCGTATATGAACACATAAAGGTAAGTTTAATTAGCTGGGCTTAGTGGGATTGTTATTTCAAAGGTTGGCTAAGTGTATAGTGTACCCCTTTAGGCTATGTCCAGGAGTGTGATTCTCCTGCTTATGTACACATACTCACGTGAGTACAAACAGCAGTGAAGCCACAGGAACACTGTTAGTGGCATGAGAGGCATGGCTGAGCACTGCTAGGTACAAACCTATCTAAAGCCAGTGGGTATGTACTTGACAAGGCTCAGCCATGCCTCTGCCGCCTGTGAGAGCTAGCGTGAGTGTGCGTACACAAGCAGGGGAATCACAACCCTCACACTAGTGTAGATTTTTCCTTAGTATCTGGTCCGCACAGCAGAGCTGCCCAGAGGGGGAGGCCTGTAGGGCAATTTGTCCCAGGCCCCGGGCCCCCACGAGAATGTCTGAGGCAGGGAAGGGGCCAGTAGTCACCGCTCTCCCACTGAGCACAAGTGGTGCCTTTTTAATTTTTACTCACCCGGTGGCACTCCACCTGGCTACGCCACTGGAAGGGGCCCCCGAAATTGCTTTGCCCCAGGCCCCCTGAATCCTCTGGGTGGCCCTGCTGCACAGGGGATAAGAGCCTACTATTGCCACCAGCTAACAGTTACTCCTTTAGCTCAAGCAGTAGGGACTTGCTTTTCTGGTGCTGAAGGTCTCCATTGTATCCCCACTCAAGTCTCTTGGGGAGGGACGCAGCATCGTTACACGTTTCCACTATGGAAGAACATGTCCTGAGTATTTACTGTTTTAATGGTGAACTGCAGGAACAGCAGGTTCCGGTGTTCAATAACCACAATTTGAGATGGAAAGTGAATGAGTTTTTACAGGGTAGCAGTGGGGAGAGATTACAGCTTAATTAATACTTAGCACATCCTGGGGAGCTGCAGTAGCATTACAGAGGGACCTCAGGCAGGACTGTGTTTTAAATCAAACATTGAAATTGAGATTTTATCAAAACTAAACAGAAATCATAAAGGTTTCTGGGAAGTGGGACTGGGGGGGGAGTTTTAATTATTGCATCAACACAGAGGGATAAAGCAGAGGATGATTATGTATTATTTACATGGAGTCACAGGTGCGTATGGCCCTCTAACGCTTTACAGGAAAATAGATATGGCCCCTGTTCTGACAAACCATGTACAAATGTTTATCTCTCTAACACAAAGCTGAAAAAAAGGTCTTGTATACAAAAATATATTTCCACCTAGGGAAAAATCAAATATTTATTCTGTTAACAGTGGAGATTTGGAGCACAGAGGAACAAGGTAATTTCACATATACCTGTGAACAAGCTGCTACAAATAGCTTCCCTAGACAATAAGGAGAAAGGAGAATGAATAGGGGAAGGTTTATAACAGTGCAAATGTGTGCTCTGCTAGGGCATTCTTCCTTGGAATCAGATGGTGAAAGAATTTGCCAGCCCAGAGCAGATCACTGGGCCCATCAAGTCTGAAAATTCCAGTGTGTGTGCATCCACACACAAATACAGGTTTAATACTACAGAGAACCTCAGCGTTACGAACACCTCAGGAATGGAGGTTGATCATAATTCTGCAATGTTCGTAACTCTGAACAAAACGTTATAGTTGTTCTCTCAAAAGTTTACAACTGAACATTGACTTAATACAGCTTTAAAACTACTATGCAGAAGAAAAATGCAGCTTTCCTTTGATTTTTTAGTAGTTTACTTTTAACACAGTACTGTACTGTGTTTGTTTGTGGGTTGTTGGGTTTTTTTGTTTTGGTGTGTTTTTGTGTTTTGTCTCTAGTTCCAAATGAGGTGTGAGGTTGACTGGTCAGTTCCTAACTCTGGTGTTCATCACTCGGAGGCTCTACTGTATGTTATTAATTTCAGAACTGCAGGAGCTAACAGTTTGGGCACAGTCACAGCTCTTGCATCAGATGAATTACTCTCATTGCTGGGATTCCACAGTTGTAACAATGATGCCCTTAAAGAGAGGCACAATTACAGACCCCTACTTCTGACACTGGACAGTTCCTGTCACTTCAAAGAGAAGGGCAAACTTTCAGAACTGTGCAGTACACGGGGAGGCTAGAGAGGGGAAGGGAAATAGAGAGCCCCTCCTTTTTGTTCCTCTGCATTCAATTTGCTTAACCATGAGGTCTGAGACTCTACATTACCCTAGCTTGGGACACAGCCATAATTGTTATTACCTGTTCTTATAATGATGCATCCCTGTTTAGATCTAACCTGGAATATGAATTCATGACTCTCCACAGGTCAGCATACACACCGTGTAAAGCAGGAGCACCCTTTGTTTGCTCTAAATTTACTTGCCATTCACCTCCTTGTGTGACCATAGAGACAGTGAGGAGAAGAGACCTAATGGTTCATTCTGGGGATCTTTGTTCCTGGGGCCTGATCCTGCAAATACTGAGGTCCCAGGAGTACTGGATGTGGTTTGCAGGGTCCATTCCCTGCAGAGCGATCCAGAGAGAATGAAAGAAGCTTAATGTCTACTGCCCATTGCTGAGAAAGACATTAACAAAGAACATGGCTGCTCTCAAGAGAATGTGGAGAGAGACAGGAAAGTGCTTCTTTGTTTTTAAAAAAATAGCACTCCTGGATCAGCAGCCCTAGAGACTAGGGTGACCAGATGTCCTGATTTTATAGGGACAATCCCAATATCTGGGGCTTTGTCTTACATAGGCGCCTATTACCCTCATCCCTATTTTTCACACTTTTCTTTCTGGACACTCTACTGGAGACTGAATTCCTCTCCCAGCCAGCAGGATAGGAACAGCACAGAGAACATCAACTTCCAGCTTCCCTCTGCCCCTGCCTCTCCCCCAACCTAGAGAAACCACCTATGCAATTGGGAGGATGGTTCAGACTTCCAATCTAACCAATCTCTGATGGTACTAAAGGTCAGCCTGGTGTTTTAGTGAACAGCTCTCCACTAGGAACTTGACTGAGAACCCTCAATACATTTCATACAGGCTGCAAATGGTAACCATTTTCAGTTGCTACTGACATGAGCCAAATTTGAACGGGCACTCTAGATCGGAAAAACTCCTCAACCTTGTCGCATCCCTTGTGGTAGAGAAGAGAGGAGTTGGCACCAATGAACATAAACGGGAATTCTTTAGGGAGGCTGCCGTATACACAGAAATCCTATGGTTCTCTCTGGCTTTTCAGCTCCCAGACTGACTAACATAGCCTATGCTGCATAATGTCACCTCACAGGGTTTCCCTAAATCTTGACCTGGACTCCACTGCCATGTAGGGAACTGCTGACTGCACCTGCAAGCCTTTTATCAATCCCTGGAGTCTTCCAGGAACTGGACCATTAACAACTGCTTTAGGCATGTTTAATGTTCCTTTGCTTTGGTTAAATAGGCTTTAATTATGTAAGAATGTTTTTGCCTGTGTGAATGCTTATTTCTGAGAATGCCTGTAAATACAGAATATTATTTGAAAGCCCTCATATGATTTGCCCCTCTGTACATGGCCTACGTAAAGGCCTGGCTGCTTATCAGGCATCACAGGGGTATTTTGCCTGGAGATGGGCAGTGGATAAAGAGTAGGGGGTTGTATCTTGCTTCTGTACATTCCCAGGGACTAGTAGGTCTAGGGAAGAATGAATCAGGACCAGGCTCTGGTCTGGAGATGTGCTGGATGGTGGTTTGTGGCAACACGTGCAACAAAACTTCCCAATCCGAAATTGCTGCCTGTATGCTCTTTTACCCGGGAAGTGGGACAGGAGGAGCAGAGCCAGAACTCCCTTCCCAAAGTAGCCAACAGCCTGGTGTTTAGGGCACTCACCAGAGAAGTGGGAGACCAGGTTCAAATTCCTGGTCTGAGGCAGGCAGAACAACGACTCAAACCTGTGTTACCCCCCTCCTAGGTGAATGCTCTAATGACCAGCCTATGAAAGGGTGAGTCAGTGTCCCTTGTTTTGACTAGAAATTCTACCCTGGAAGTGAGAACTCTTTCCTGATTGAAGTTTAATCAAAACTGATACATCTCCATGAAAAAAAAAAATTGGGGGGGGGGGTGCAGGAGGTGGTTGACAATAGGGCATATTCAGAGGAACATATGTTTTGTTGAAAAATTCTTGACCAGATCTACATGGGAGTTGGGGAGGGCAGAGAACAATGAAAGAGACAGCAGGAGAGGGAGCTGGGGGCAGAACCTGGCTTAAAACAGGGCAGTGTGATGGTGGGGGTGATAACACCAGGGTGGGGTGCTGGTGTCAGAGCTGAGTTGGAGCAGGGATGATGGGAGCAGGGCAAGGTGACAGGTGCTGGGATGGGGGGAATGGTAAAGATTCTTGGGGTTTTTCTACTTTGGATTTTTCCCCTGTGAAGAGAATTTCTTCCTTAGACATTGCAGATCACTTTGAACCTCCCACCCCAACTCTATTACAAGGGGGAAGCATGTCCCCTGGGCCTGAGCTCCCAGCCCCTGCCCTGCTCTAGGCTGCTCTCACCTTCATTACCATGCTGTGTCCATCCCTGACAGGGCCTAGAAAGGCACTGCCCTTGGACTCCTGCATGGATGTCGCCTAATGAAGACATCTATAAATATGGGCACATTAGAGCTCACCATCTGGCTGTACCTTTTGGACTGCTCCCCTCCCCACAGATCAGTGCACAGGGAGACTGCTGCAGCCAATCAATTATTCCTCCATCTCCTGCTTTGGCATTCACGGACACCGAACGCCCGACGGCCTGACCCGCGGGCTGAGATGTGGGTTCTTCATCAAAGCGAAACATCAAGCACAACTCAGCCCCTACTCTCTCCCCTCTCCATCCTGAATACTGGCTGTCACACTCACACACACTCCCTCCCTCCCCCACTTCCTCTGATAGAGCGAAATTCATCCCATCCGTTTCAATAGAGTTAGACAGGGAGCTACTTTCTTCACCTACTCCATTTACCCCGTCTATCCCAATACGCTTTCAGCCACTATTTTGGCTCTCACATATAACCTCTTCTCCAGCTTTTCCCCATCTTCTCCTTCTCACCTATTTTCCTTTCTGCTTCTCACTTGTGCTCTCCCCTCCTCTCCACACACCATTTCTATCCCCCCCACCCCCCGCATCTCAAACTCCATTACAGTTGCCTGGCCAAGTTCTCAGAGAGGCGCCTGCACATGGAGGAGCTCAATGAACTGCTACAACAAATTCCATTCCCTCAATATTCTGTAGCCACAGGACAGCTAAGAAGACTGTATTTCCTTTGAAGTACATGAATATTTGATATCCACCTCCCTCCTCCTCCTCTCTAATTATTCTCTTATTTTAAAATACCAGCTCACACGCAGTATTTAAATAAAGCTGTTTTTAGAGTCACAATCAGCTGGAAACAAACAAGCCAGACTCCTGAGACATATAACAATTGGTGTACATCCTACTATTCAGCTGAGAAGAGGGTGGGCAGGAGACTGTGTGATGAGGCTGTTCCGAGCACAGGGTTACAGTGCCAATCTTTCACATCTAAAGGCTTAGATTCAAACACCAGTTAAGTCAGCACAAGTGAAATAAGATTTGTGGTCTCAGCCTGGTTCCTAGCGCATGTTTATCCAAACTGTAAAAAAAAACATTGTACAGTTCAGCACAGCAATCTTTGTTCAGGAGATAATTGGAATAGCAGGGGGTGCAGCAGGTTAGGAGTAAAATGCAGTGACAGAACTGAATGGGCTCAGGACTGGGATAGCAGGGGGGCTGCAGGGCAGGACTAAGGGGCATTGGCAGAGCTGTGTGGGGAGCCCAGGGCTGGAATAGTAGGGGAGCCGCAGGGCAGGACAGAGGGGCATTGGCAGAGCTGTGCAGGGAGCCCAGGACTGGGATTGCTGGGGTGGGGGAGGGCTGCAGGTCAGGAGTTAGGGGCATTGGCAGAGCCTTGTGCGGAGCCCAGGACTAGAGCAGCAGAGAATGCTGCAGGGCAGAACTGAGGGGCACTGGAAAAATTCTCATAGCTTGGTGTGTGTGTGTGTGTACTGAAGGAGTAGTGTGGTGTCACAGCAACTACACATGCACACCCCAGGCCCGATCCAATTGAGCTATGCTGATTTACATCAATTGAGGATTTAGGCTTGCCGCATGTTTACAGGTCTGTTTCACAGCACAGGTTATGGAACACCATCAGACTCCTGAGGGTATTTTGGGTGTCATAATATTGTGATATCAAAGAATGGGTGGCTGTACCAACAACCGTGCAACTGCAAGTATAAAGCAGATGATCAGCTGTGACTGCAGGTAGCTGTGCCTCTGGGTAGGCAGCTGTACAAAATGGTAGATGGCGGAACCTGTGCCAGTGGGTTGACAGCTGTCTTAGTGTGCATGGGAACTGGGCTATGTAAGCCAGTGAGCAGCTGTGTCCCCGGAAAGGTGACTCGTGACTGTGTGTAGGGAAACGTACCTGTATGCAGGCAGCTGTGCCAATGACTAGGTGACAGTGCCTGAGACTGGGCAGCCATTCCACTGGGTGGGTTAGAGGTGCTGTCTGGTTGGCATACGTGCCTGGGGTAACTGACAAATGGATGTTTGTGCTTGTGGATGGATAACTTGCCCATGGGCCCTCGCAGGTGGGGGAAGGAGGTGTGACATGGTGTATAAACCCCACACTAGTATGGAAGGGGGCAAGGAGCTGCTTTGGGCTGGAGTGGCCTTGCCCCGACACACCTGCAGATCATGCCAGGAGTGGAGCAGGAATTAGAGGGAATTCCACTCAGATGGAGACAACCCTGGGAAGGGAACAGCTCACTGAGCTTCTCCAGCCCCAGAGAGGACTGACAGACTGCAGAAAGAGGGTGCAGAGCCCCTAAGTTGAAGGGGAAAGGAACTGAGGCTGACACAGGAGATCACCTAACTCTGACGTGGACACTGCTGCTCCCAGGCCCTCTGAAGTTAGAGAGGTCCCTATCCTAGAGGCAGCTGCTTGAAGTTGTTCTTTACCTTTCTTTTGTTTAATCACTTTTGCTGACTATGGGCTGTGTGGTGGCATCATTGGGGACACAGAGTAGCGACAAGACTGTCAAAAGGCCCCAGCCACAAGGTATGTGCCAGCCTGCTAGAAAGTAGCACCTGCTGGGGTGGGGGTGGAATAACTGGACTCACTTGCATGCACTCCCCATACGGCCTAAAGGTGGCACCTCTGGGAGAGAGACCTTGGCAAATAGCCAGTGGGAAAAGCTAAAGTAAAGGGAACCTAAGACAGAATCAGTAATGAGCTGTGTCAAGGTTCCTTCTCCACTCTGAACTCTAGGGTACAGATGTGGGGACCTGCATGAAAAACCCCCTAAGCTTATTTTTACCAGCTTAGGTTAAAACTTCCCCAAGGTACAAACTATTTTACTTTTTGCCCTTGGACTTTATTGCTGCCACCACCAAGCATCTAACAAATATATAACAGGGAAAGAGCCCGCTTAGAAACATCTTTCCCCCCAAAAATCCTCCTAAACCCTACACCCCCTTTCCTGGGGAAGGCTTGATAAAAAAATCCTCACCAATTTGCATAGGTGAACACAGACCCAAACCCTTGGATCTTAAGAACAATGAAAAAGCAATCAGGTTCTTAAAAGAAGAATTTTAATTGAAGAAGTAAAAGAATCACCTCTGTAAAATCAGGATGGTAAATACCTTACAGGGTAATCAGATTCAAAACATAGAGAATCCCTCTAGGCAAAACCTTAAGTTACAGAAAGACACAAAAACAGGAATATACATTCTATTCAGCACAGCTTATTTTATCAGCCATTTAAACAAAACAGAATCTAACACATATCTAGCTAGATTACTTACTAAATTCTAAGACTCCATTCCTGTTCTGTTCCCGACAAAAGCATCACACAGACAGAGAGAGCCTTTGTTTCTCCCCCCTCCAGCTTTGAAAGTATCTTGTCTCCTCATTGGTCATTTTGGTCAGGTGCCAGCGAGGTTATCCTAGCTTCTTAACCCTTTACAGGTGAAAGGGTTTTTCCTCTGGCCAGGAGGGATTTTAAAGGTGTTTACCCTTCCATTTATATTTATGACAACCTGCATGGGGTGTAGCCATAGATCTCTAGCATATGGAATCAGAACTGCTCAACTGTGTGACATGAGTTCTGTACTGTCAACAGCCAGTGTAGATTCCCATTTCGCTTCAGAGTGAAGGACCTGGGCTATCTTCGCTGCTGCCATGTGGTCTCACTGAGCAACGGTATGACAACTGTGTAATCCTAGTTGACCAAAGATTTGTTATGGTCTGCTACATTGGCATGAAGCACAGGAATACCAAGTTTTATTAAATAAATAATCATTAATAATAATAATAAAGTGCTATACTATACATGTGGAAAGCAGTAATGATATAACAGCACACACAAACATAGCACAGCAGTTTAAGATAGGAAATGAAGATGAATGCCATATGTAACTGAAACTGCCAGGGGATTTAAGGAGCTAGTGCTATTGGAATTTGTTCAAGACACTGAAGTTAATACCGCTGTTCTTATGAAAAATACTATGGGAACTTTAACTACCACAAATGACCTTGATTTTCCGTCACATAAGATGCCACCTCCAGTAGCACAATGCCCCTTAACAGCACCTCAGAAGTTATTACATACTGATTCAACAGTACAACAATTCCCATAGCAAACTATATTTTCCTTGGAGGTTTCCCATCCATGTACTGATGTAACCTATCTTACAAGCCCTGACAAGATCACAGCCCAGAGCAGTTCAGCTACAGATATTTCAGTCTCAGTTTAGTCTCTGGGGAAATGGAGGTTCTCGTTCCTAGGAGGTACTATGTAGGGAGAGGAACACAAACCGGAAGTGTTAAGAGACTAAACTTCTCTTTCAGACTGTGTACCAGATATAGGGTCCATTCCTGAACAAATGAGATGAAGTGCTGTCTTGAATGAACATAGACTCTGTGATTGCCTTGCACACTACATGATTGTGAACATTTATGGTTAGGGCCATTGTTGAAGTAGCATAGAGAGAAACCCAGAACCGAATGAACTCCCATTTCATGCAAGGAGAGAGGTGGTAGTAGTTTGGGGTTGCTTGGAAAAGTCCCCTAGAGAAACTCAGTCTTTAAAGTACAGTTCTTCTCTGAAAAGTGTCTATATAAAAAGGCACCTCCTCTCAATAGATTGGCTCCCTGTATGCCAATCAGATCTCCTGACCTTAGTCACTAAAATGAATGTTCACCGCCTTTTCCACCTGTCAGAGCTCCAAAGTCAGTCCAGCCCAGGGACAGAGAGCTGGGGTCCATTTTCACTCATGCATCATTAATATAATTGTTAACTCAATTTTGTCAGCAGTATCTTTATTCTTGGATATGAGCGAACCAGAAAGAACCCAGCTTGGCTTTCAGATCCCTGGGTAAGCTGTCGGACAGGGAGCAAGGTAAAAAAACCACATCCCTTGATTTGTATAAAGATCAGATTTGCTCTTTTATCATGGAGAGACAGCTCCCTAGTGTTATCTTAACAGAATCACTTTTCAAATTTGAACCACATTTGAAAGTATATGGAGACTAAATTTTCTTTCTGAGAAAGGCTGACTTCTCTTGGTCAGGACTGGGACTGAATGATGGAGCTGCAAAGAGCAAGCTGGAGTGTGACGTATACAACGACAGCGTTGCCACTCAATCTAACAATCACTGGACTACAAGACAAGCAATCTGGGTTCACGTCTCTGCTTTGACACAAACTTATTGGGACTACAATGGAGCCACTTCTCGGTGTGCCTTGTTTACCACCTCTATAAAATGGGGATGATGATACTGATCCTTCTCACAGAGAGACGAAGTGTCATTTTGCTTGTAAAGCACTTTGCAATTCTGCGGTGGAATATGCCACAGAAGTGCATATGCCGGCTTTGTTACCTCCACCAGCTCAACACAGGAGAGTTTGATTTGCGGGTTTTACCGATGAAGCTGTATAAGGATGTCCAGTTCAGAAAGAACACACAGAAGAAAGGAGAACCAATAAATTCATCATTGTTAAACAGCAAGGGAGAAAAAGGAGTGGGGACTTCCAGAAAGGCTATGTGATTTATATTCCTGGGGAAGTCAGTTTCCTTTTCCTTCAGTCCAAGCCACCTGAGGCTCACATAGGAAGGAGGGAAGCTGAGGGCAGAGGTTAGAAGCTGACAAGCTGTTGCGGAGGTGGAGGCTAAAGCACAGAAAAACATGTGCTGGGCCTACATACATGATCCTGCAGGCTCACGCATCACAAAGCCCCCCGAGGAGCAGAGAAGCGAGGAGGAGACCGCTCAACTCCCCGCAAACAGTGGGGCAAGGGTGATTTTTTTTTAAGCGGGCATTTCCATTTAGAGGGCAGGGCTATTTTTTTGGTTTGTTAGCTTGCCTGCAGTTCTGAGGGTAGAGCTTTCATCAAGGGGAGGTGGGAGATGTGGGGGTGTGAATGTGCGGTGCAGTGGCAGGGAGGAGGAAAGGGACTGCAGCCAGCCTATCCTCCAGCCTGGCTGTCACACAGCTAATTGTTCTAAAACAGCTGGGCCAGACAATAGCATCTTTAATGGCCCAGCTTAAACATGGTCGTGACAGAAATCATAATATTTTTTAATCTCCCTTTCTCCAAGTCATCTGGAAATCCATTTTAATGACTGCAGTTGGCTTTTATTTTTTTTTTAATATAGATAACTTTTTTCTTGTTGTACAAAACTTTTCTTAAAGTGACAGATTTCAGCTCTCTCTAGGATCCCAGACTATAGGAACCCATTGGGCTATTCTGGTCTGTCAGTTCCCGACTCCTTGCTGTGCTGGGACAGACCAGTGGCCCATCTAGTCCAGTAGGCAGTTTCCATGCCATTCCGATCCCCTTCCCTGATAGGGTGACCAGACAGCAAGTGTGAAAAATCGGGACAGGGGTGTGGGGTAATAGTAGCCAATATAAAAAAAAAGACGCCAAAATCAGGACTGTCCCTATAAAATCGGGACATCTGGTCACCCTATTCCCTGAGCATGTACATGATCACATACTCCCTAGCCACATAAACGAAAGAGAGAGACACTCCCCCAGTCACCTTCTCCCACAAACCTACCTTCTGAATATTTAGGCATAACAAAGTCAACTGGAATTTAAGGCCAATGCATGACAATCAGAGTCAGCTGCACCTTCCTCTCAGACCTTCAAGGAGTTATTTTTTGTTGCTGCACAGCTGAAGGGGGCTGGGGGGGTGGGGCAGGAATTCACTGAAAACAAACCCAGTTCTGATAGTTTTTAAAATTATTTTTTTTTGTTATTTTCCATGTTTGAACAGGAACTATTTTAAGAAGCTTTTGAGGAAATTTTAAATCATTTTGACTGAAATTGGTATTAATAAAAGTGAGGGACAACCAGCCCTAACTATCACACGCTACATACACTGAACAGGTTTACAACACAGCTCTGCCAATGCCTCTCAGTCCTGACCCACAACATTCTCTGCTATTCCGGTCCAGTCTTGGGCTCTCCATACAAGTCTGCCAATGCACCTCAATCCTGGCCCACATCACCTCATGCTGATGTAGTCTTGGGGCCTACTCTCATGGCTCTGTCACTTCACCTCAGTCCTAATCTGCACCGTTTTTTGCAATCCCCACATTTCTTTTTACTGATGACCTCACCCTTCAGAATCCTTTGCTCAACTTCATCCAATAAAACAAAAATAAAAAGGCTATAATGCGTCATCATTTATTTTCATTGCTCCATATGTGGCCAGACTTGGCTTTTAAGTCCAGTGAAAACATTTTTTGATATTTTACATTGAAAAAAAATGTATAAAAAATCTAATTCATACATTCTTATCTGAAATGTTAACAACTGCACATTGCCCAGTGCTACATATTCAGTAACACTAACTACTGCCATTATTTACATTCAGGTTTTCTGCACTTCCAGGTAGGGTAGAAACAGATGTATTTGTATACAGTAAGGGAGTTTAGACTCTACAGAAAATGCCATGACTACCTCAGAACACAACTTGGTGACTCCCTTTGGGGTCAGGACAACACCTGAGAAACAGTCACCTCATGCATCAACCAACTGTGTCACTCAGCACCTGTGAGAGTCAATTTCTAAATCTAAATCACTCCCATAAAGATTGGACTCCAGCTCACATAAACATAAGAGGTTGACCTTATAGACTCAGTCCAAATGAGCTGACAGACAGTTGCTGGGGGCTATCAAACAATGGGTCACATCTTTGCTCTACCAGCTAGTTCACTATTGTATGGAACAAGCCTTGAAATTCCATCTTCAGCGTGAACTAGCTAGGAGAGTGAAAAGTTGAGGTGACAGGTAAGCAACAGGGTAAATTACCCATTCCACGATGGATTCAGACAGCATTGTGCCTGGAGCACTGAACATTGTCCTGTACCATGCCTATGATGGTAAGTGAGGGCAAGGATCCAGGAGATGGACAATTTAAGCACCTAATTCAGCAACAAGGGAGCAGCTCAGGGAACTGAGAGCTTCTGAGAGGAAACCTAAGTTATTATTATTATGCAGATTTATTGAGTATCTATAGGCAGTTAGTTACAAACTCTGTGATTTTTGCTCTCAGTTTGATGGTTGTTATTTCAGTGACACTTTGTGTGGGCGCAAGATCCTGTCTATACACAGCTCATTGCAGGATCAGAGCTAAAGTCTGAATAAACATAAACAGAAATAAAAACTAGCCGCAATGGGTAGTATTAAACAGACACTGCTGCTGAAGCTGCTGCATCAGGAATTCATATCAGCTGAGTTGTCATTTTGTCTAGAATAAAAGAAACAGAAGCTTAAAAGACTATAATAGAAACAAATTATCAACACCACCACTATCAGCAACAAAAAGAGTAGCTAACACCTTGGCCTCATAAGTATACCTCTTGCCTCAAGCCATGAAGGTTGTTAGAGGCCAGCTCTGGTGAACTGCTAATGGAGCACAACTTCAGGGTCCAGAAGCAGGGGGTCCTCAAATGAGACAGCACTGTCCATGGTCCTGAAGTGTTTCCCCAGTAACAGACAGGAAGAGTCTGCTAGCTGATCTTAAGTACTATAACAGGTAAAGACAGCTGCATTTCTCTCTTACTGAGTTGCATGTTTTATTTGTTGTATTAGCCTTCCTGTGCAGTGGTGCCCACAGGTAATTATTATTGTTGTTGTTTATTTGTTTTAAAGTAACACGTAGATGCCCCAACTGAGCTCAGGGCCCCAATGTGCCCAGGGCCCCAAACAGAGCCAGTCCTCACCCCAAAGAGCTTACAATGTAAACTGACAAAACAGACAGAGGGTGGGGAGAAAGTAAGCATTAGTATCCTCATTTTACAGATGGGAAACCAAAGCACGGAGAGATTAAATACCTTGTCCAAGATCACACAGGAAGTCTGTGGCAGAGCCAGCACTTAAGTCCATCTCATCAGAGTCATGGTCTGGTGCCTAAACTACAAGACCATCCTACCTTCTCAGATGTTGAAGAATACCTGAATGTCCAACGCACTATCAACTGTAATCGCCAACAGAAAGATCATAGAATCAGAGGGTTAAAAGGGTCTGCAAGGGTCATCTAGTCTAAGTTCTTGAAAGGCATAAGCCTGTTAACTGAGTGCTGTTTGGAACTGCATGGTGATACACAGAAACATACTGTACGTTGGAGAAACTGTGGTCATCAGCTAAACTGCATTTATGCAGCTCTGGGAGAATGAGAGGTGATTAAATTAAAAACCAGTCAATTTAGAGCAAACAGAAGGAAGTGCACCTTCCTGCAGTGTTTGGAAAACCTGTGGAAAACCTCACAGCCATAGGAGGTTGTCAACTCAAACATTGTGGCTGGATAATTTCATGAGTACTAATAACATCTGAAGCTATGCCGCGAACTTAATGAATGACACGAGAAATCACCCCTCAGGCTTCAGGGCATAAGGGGCAGGAAGGATTCCTTTTCCTGCTTGTAAAGTATTGTACAGTTAGCCAAATACACACATGCCTGCATGGAGGTGAGTGAAGCAAGTCCTAGGAATGCATAATCAGTGTATTTTCTCAGGTTTGAGGTTATGTGAATCTGAGGTTTGTTTGGGGCCCATTGTAGAGAAAGCGAAACCTGGAGCACAAAAATCAGCTCTGTTAACAAACATTGCTAAAATGTGAAGAGGCTGGGATGCAGAATTTCAGTTCAGGTTCATGTAAAAGAACTTCAGCTGCTGCACTGATAACCTCACCTTGTTTACTGATAACCTCACCTACCACACTGATATCCTGATCATGCTCAGATTTTTCTTACGGTAGCTGCTCTGCAGGCCGCCTTACTGGCACCATGTACAATTAATACATGGCACTGGTCAGTATAATGTGTTCTTCATGCACGGGAACTCAAAACATGCTTTTAGCCACATTCATTCCTGGTGTAACTCAACTGAGGTCAGTGGATTCCCACTGAGATGGGGATTTGGCTTTGGCTTTATGTGCCCATAATACTGCATTGCTAAAGGATCCCAATTAATAGAGAAATTCTTACTTAGAATGTAAAACAGATTTTTTATCTCCCTTTTTCTTAATTGGAGAAGACACACATTAAGCTGATTTTCACAATGCTTTTCATGCACACAAACCTTGGCACAATCTAGGGAATTCCCTCGTGTTGCAAAAATAATACCTCTAAAGTCTTCTCGCAACCTTTAACTAAAATGTGTATAGCGTGGTGGATCAACCATCTGCTTAGTTTGTCTGCAGTATTGTGTTAAAGTTGTAGTTATTCAATATTTCAATTAACTCTTTGCCACTGATACGATTATATATTAATTAAATCTTGGTAATGTTTCTAAAGCAGAGATAGAGGAATATATTTCATCAGATATTTCTTTTCATGTGTATGAAAAGGCCTGCCAGAAAAAGAAATGCAGAGCTGCAGAAAGATGTACTATCTCTAAAAGGAAACGGCTTTCACGAAAAACGGCCAGCTCTTTGAGTCATGTGCAAACATTCCATCGTGTTCTGTGACCCTGTTAGATTTCATGAGCTCAGTGGGGTTGAGCTGGATCAGGAGGGGAGTCTCTGCAGCCTGGAGTTGAAAAGAACTGGGGTTGGCAATGCAGTAGGTGGCACTCTTTTATTTTAGTAAGTACTGGGACGGCGCCTTAGTGTAGCGCTAAGGGGCGCTTTGCTGCTGAGGTCACATCTTTTGGCTGAGACATAAAGCCAAGGTTCTGACTATTTACACTTAAACTTTGGTGATGGTTTGCTTAAGAGATGGAGGGAATTAAGCAGCCAGGCTTGCCAAAGAATAACATAAGTATCTGGATTCTCATGCAAAATTCTTCCTGCAGTTTCAGAGCGAGATGATATTCTTCCTACATGGTTGTGTGGCTTTGTTGTGTGCTGTGAAACAACAGACACATCTCTGCCTGGAGATGAGTGAAGCAAGTCCTAGGAATGCATAATCAGTGTGTCAGTTAGTACAGCTCTTCTGGATCGAGGGTCCTATATCAACATAAGATATTAAGTATTGGTTTTACATGGGTGAGCTAAACAAAGCAGTCAAGGCTTACTTGGTTTTCCCTTCTCCATGTATGTGGGCCTGCAAGACCCACGGAGCCTGGACTAAGTTGCCTTTTTTAACTTAATCATGTAAATAACTCACTCTTGTGTAGCCTGGCTGGTTTAATCTCTGTCCTTTTCCAACATAGCTCATTCCCTGCATGTTAAATGTTTTGGATCCAAGCTACACAAACCCCCCTAATGCTGCCTTATATAATGGAAAACTGAATAAGCCGGTGATTTTATTTCCCTCCATTAGACCCCTTGTCAATCACAGAGAGGCCTGGAGCAGAGGGAGCCATGCTAGCTGGCTCTAATGGTTGGACTTGAGCAATGGCAGGGCACAGTAGCCACAGTGCTGACTGACAGGAGGCACGTCCGTGGCACCACACGCCAGTCCCTATCTTGACTGCTAATGTAAACAATGGTGGAGAGCTGCAAGCCCTGTGGGGTTGGGGAGGGTTCAGCTGTGCCCCTGATGGGCAGAGATGTTTGCTGCATGACCTGCCGTTTGCTTCCGCTCATTTGAATTCAGAGACATGCTCTGTGATGTTGCTCTTAAGTGAGCAAGGAAAGAAGTTGGTGCTTTTTACTAGACTCCTTTGTGCCTTTGTCTTTCCCTCTTTTTACACTTCTCTCTCCAGTGTTCCCATTTTTATTTCTTGCTTGCTCTCTGTCTTTGCTCTCCTTTTATCTTTCTTTTTTTCTTTCTCTCCTCCTCCCCTCTCTTTATCAGAGAAACATAGAATTTGCCTTTGACTAATCTAGGAATTTGGTTCCTCTATCCCAATCCTGCTTCCCACGGCAGCTAATACTGCACTCAGTGCTACATACTTCAGAGTGCAGTATTATGGGCACATAAAGCCAAAGCCGAATCCACTGACCTCAGTTGAGTTACACCAGGAATGAATGTGGCTAAAAGCATGTTTTGAGTTCCCGTGCATGAAGAACACATTATACTGACCAGTGCCACGTATTAATTGTACATGGTGCCAGTAAGGTGGCCTGCAGAGCAGCTACTGTAAGAAAAATCTGAGCATGATCAGGATATCAGTGTGGTAGGTGAGGTTATCAATAAACAAGGTGAGGTTATCAGTGCAGCAGCTGAAGTTCTTTTACATGAACCTGAACTGAAATCCTGCATCCCAGCCTCTTCACATTTTAGCAATGTTTGTTAACAGAGCTGATTTTTGTGCTCCAGGTTTCGCTTTCTCTACAATGGGCCCCAAACAAACCTCAGATTCACATAACCTCAAACCTGAGAAAAATTCTGATTTAGAGCCAAACTCTGTATATGAGACCAATCTGCAGTCAGCATCATCAGAGAGATTATCAGGATTAAATTTGGGATATGGAATTTTCTCCTCTAGCTCATTGGTTAGAATCTGACCTAGCTCAGTAGTGGCTGAAATTTGTCAGACTGCTAGGTACCCCCTCTGAAAAAATAAAAGAACTGGTGGGTCTCAAACCAGTTCCTGGTGGACAGGGATTCACATCACGAAACCAGCCCCACAATTTGGCACTCAGTACCAAAGAAGTAGAAAGTGGTTGACTAGTTAGTGCATGAGCTAAGGACTTGGGAAACCTGGGTTCGATTTCCTACACGACGATGGGGAAGTCACCTAGTTTCTTTGTGCCTTAGTTCCCCTTCTGTAAATCAGGGATAACAGTACTTCCCTACGTGGCTGATGTTTTGGGAGGGTAGACAGATTAAAGATTGTGAAATGCTCACATACTGCCATGGACAAGGGCCATAAAAGTGTCATAGATAGAAGGGAGACTGAACTGCTTTCTAGGGATGGAGTAAACTCATTTCACAAAAATAACTGATCTTAACATACATCCATGTTGGATTCTGGTTTTGATTTTAAGTTCTTACAAAATTCAGGGGGCAAGATTCTGTGCTGTGAATCTTAGAGGTGCAGCACAGAACTCAGAGGCCAAAGGGAGGAG
Source organism: Caretta caretta (assembly GCF_965140235.1). Lineage (NCBI taxonomy): Eukaryota > Metazoa > Chordata > Testudines > Cheloniidae > Caretta > Caretta caretta. The sequence continues at coordinate 204,083,556 of NC_134206.1, forward strand.
AACTAAGGAGGCTTTAAGCCACCGTTGTGCCTTCCCAAGTCTGGGCTTCGCTAGGGTTCCCAAAGTTAGACAGACAGCCTCCCTGGGTTGCCTGGAATCTCCACAGCACTGCACCCTGCAGCCCCACCCTACAACCCTGTCCTATGCCATGGCTTGCAAATGCGTAAACAGGAGACAGACTTATGGCTGTCTGCCACCATGTTTATGTGAGGAGAAGTCCTCTCCCAGCCAGAACCATAGCCTTTGGGGGGTGGCCCCTTTAAACTGATCTTGTGTGCAGCACAAAGAGGTAAGAAGGGGGGTTAGAATGTCATCTAGGGATTTTTGGTTCTAGTGCTTTGGTTTGAGCCCAAAATACAAAACTAAATATGTACATAGTCGTGTCCATGCACACATGTGCACTCTCTCTCTCTCTCTCTCTCACACACACACACACACACACACACATCTCCTGCTATCCTGTGCCATACTTGCTCTTACTTCTCGTGCTTTCTTATTAAAGATGTTTAGAATCAGGAACTCCTGACTCACGAGGAGTGAAAGTGGGTCAAGTAAAATAAAAACTGACCTGATCTCTTGGTCAAAACTGAACCCTAATCCAAGAAATGCCTCCCCACATATTGTTAACCAAAAGGTTCAAACAAATCCCTCTGACTTTTTTTCCATTAGTTTTTCATTTCTGTGTACCCACTTCTATATAAAATAAAGGTAAGAAAATCTCATGGGAAAACCTATTCTCATGAATTTTTCAGTCCCCTTTTGCATACCATAGAGGTCCTGAAACAAGATTCAGAGAAGCCTCCACATTTCTGAGTGTTGATCTAAACTGATCCTCCAAGCTCTTTGGATATTCACTCAGAGACGAGTGCAACTGCTGAACAGTTATAGACCCTATAGAGGGTCAGACATGACTGTGGAACACAGAGATTGTACCATGGATGCAGCTGAAGCTCATTCTGTTATTCTCTCTTGTTTTGAATAGCCAGCTGAAGGGGGCAAAGGCTAGACGTGTCTTCATAGACTCTTCAGACATATTTACAACACAGCAGTGTGCTGAGGCTCTTGTCTGGGAAATCTCTGCAATATCCAAATGTCAGCTCACAGCTGATGTGCTGCTTTGCTGCCCGGTGGACCTTTTGTGCTGGGGGGAAAGGGGTGTGTGTTCCTGACTCTGAATTCCTCTATGCAGGCATGTGTCATGATGGTGACAAAGTGGGACTGTGCTCAGAAGGGAGAGGTCATGAGAAAAGAAGGGGAGGCAGAGCCTCACTAGAGACCTGACCGTGTGCATTCTTGTTGTGTAGATTCCAAGAGAGCTAAGGAAAGCAGCAGAGGAAACAACGGTGAAAAGGGAGCTCATGGTTTGCAAACAGAAACTCTCCAGCAGGAGGTGCTGTAGGAAATGGTGCAGAAGTGATGGCTGTGGGGAGCTCACAGCTAACTTAGTACCAGCCTCTCCTAGCAGGCGGCACTGTAGAGAATGGTGCAGGGGCACGGCTGTGGGGAGCTCACAGCTACTCCAGCCCCATCCTCTCCCAGAAAGGAATATAACAAATAATAAATAATAATAATAAAAACTACCATTAACTCCTTTGTAATTAACAATAAAACAAGTGGTTAATAGTTACCTAATGACTCATCCCTGTTCCACAATGCATCATCTGCTTATTTATTAATAGGTAACTATACACTGGTAGATGGAAATGAATGGTCAGTGCTTTCCCTGGGCTATTGTTAAAGGTTGCTTTGGTTTTAACTGTAAAGACCATTCATAAATAAACCATCAAATTTCCCACCAGCAGATAAAAATCTTTGTTATGGACCCAAGTTCTCCCAGCAGACCTCTGTGGTGTCACCATAAATAGGGATTGAAGATTTTAATATACTCCCACATTCCAGGCTTCAAAGTTCAGTCACAGGAAAGAACCACTCCAGGTTTGTGTTTGGTTTTGGCTAAATGGACTCAAGACAGCCCTGGCCCCTGTATTATCCACAGAGAGTTCATACTATCTCATACAAGGGAAATGTTTATTTAGTGAGGGTAGTATACGGAGGTCTCCTCTGTTCAGTGAGTAGAGGCAATGTGCAGAACTTTCAAGGAAAAAGTAATTATTTATTATGTGTATTAGCAGAGCACCTGGGAGGCCTAGTTACAGACTAGGACCCCATTGTGCCAGGTGCTGTACAAACGGAAGAAAAAGACAGTCCCTGCTCCAAAAGGCTTATAATTTCTTGACTGACAGTTCATTTAGGGGGATTTAGAAGCTCATGACCTATTGACCTTGAGTGGGACTGTGATCCTAAATCCCTTAAGCATTTTTAAATCCCCCCCTTCTGCTCTTAAAAGCACGGTGGAAACAGAGATTAACCATTATTCAGAGCACCACAGTTCTCAACACACTCTTCGGCACCTATTGTCTAGCTGTACAGTAGCATCTACCAACCTTCCTGTGACCTCCTTTTTTTTCTTATCTGTGCCATGTCCTGTAATGCCATGGGGGTTCCTTTGGTCAAGCCCAGAGAAGTACACTGAACTTTTCTCCAACTAAGGTGGAATTCTTTACATTGGCAGGTATGGAAGGGGAGAGAGGAGGAAATGCCTGCTCTGTGATACTTACGTTCAGAGTAGGAAAGGGCCAACTGAAAATGTTTGAAGGTAAAATCTTACCTCCAGGCTTTGACCCCAGAGTTCAGCAAAAGCTAAACCTGGCAACATGTACATCATAGCATTGCCACATCCATCAATAGAGCCCACACTCCAAAGACGGAGCAGGGCAGAGTCTTCCCCAAAGAGAAGCAGCCAGTGCTTCTCTTCTCTTGTTCTGGTGACTGACATCCCAGAGTGCAAAGTTATTGGCTTTTTGCTTCCTGATATAGTCAAGCCTCTAGCTGCTAGGAGGGCTATGCAGCTGGAGTCCTGGAGCTTAAGGCACTGATGGGCCGGGCCCTTGGGACCTGAAAGCAGTAAGTTCCACATGGATCTGTCAGAGGCACTTCACAAGAGCCCTGAAATGCTCCCAAAGGCTCTGGAGTTTTTTTTCCAAAATATAAGAGTTTCTTATTCTTACATCCTGAAATCACCCATGAGATCCAAAGCAGACACTGGTTCCCACTACTGAGCACCAGTGGCAGGCTGGAAAGAGAAACCCTGGGACTGAACAACCCCTAACTCAGCGAGTGTGTGAAATCCCAGCCCAGACACAAATTTCACCCCTCTTTTTATAACGAGCCATACAAAATCTGCCCAAATCAGAGCACCGATGAACTGGGGTGGGAGGCTGTGATCAGGTCAGAGTTGTGTAGCGTGAGACTCTCTCTGCTCGAGAAGGATTCAGGATAAGAACCTCAGGCTTTTTAGGACCCTAGAATAGATGATGATAACCCATTCAATGACTTCCTAACCTCTACCTTCTTCATCTCCACCCCTCCAAGGAATGAAACTTCCCCCTCCCCATTCTCCTGCCTCTAGTTTCACAGACAGAAAGCCCCAGGGACTGAAATGCTGTGGATTCCTAGGACGTGATTAAATATTTAAATCGATAAAATTACATTCCACCAGTGACATTCAGCTCTGCGTCTACCCTGCATCTCACTCTCTCCCGCCTGGCCCCGGGCAGCTCTCCCCCCCACAGGCACACGCCAGCCAGGGATCTGTTCCTTCCACTCTGCTCTCTGCTAAATGTTTTTTATTCTCAACCACCTGCCCCAGGCCCTCTCATCAATTATTAATCAAGCGATCCATGAATATGCAAATCAGCCTGCACGCTCATTTTATTAAATTAAATTAAAAGAAAGGGAACCACATGGCGTACAGCGGCAGAATAGATGTTGGTGCAGACTGCTACGGGGTGGGAGGGGGGGAGAGCAGAGAAGAGGAGCGGGCGGGGTCTGATGGCAAGGGACAGAGAAGGGTGAGATGGAATATGAATTGTATATGTCTAGTGAGCTGTATATGTCAAGCATGCTTCTGCAGGAATACAGGGGCTGGGTTGGTACGGGTGGATGGTGTGTGCATGGCGGGAGGGTTGATTTTGCAGCAAATAAATTGTTTAAAAGATGGCAGGGACGCTTTTCTTTGATCACCACCTTTTGTTTCCCCCAAGGGGGCACAACAGCGCTGCAGGGAGAAGCTGAGTGGATTTGTATTGTGAGGAGAGCTGTAGCTCTATACTACTGTCTGTAAAGCCATCCATCTGCTGCCACACCCAGGCCACTGACGGCCCTCTCCTTGGGTCTGGACAACTTGTGCAGGTTGCTAGCTTTCCACAGAGGAAGGGCTGTGCAGCCCCAGGGGGCTTACCTGCCATTCCCACTGCATGCAAGGATGGCTGAGGACAAATCATGGGTCAGATCAGACCACAAGGCCCTAAATGTGCACATTAACTTCCAATACAGGAGCGTGTGTATTTCTCGGGCCTTATGTGTCAAGTTTCCTTTCTCCCAGGGCACTGTTGGGAGGAGGTACTTTGCAGATAAGTGGGCTGGGATAAGTTAATCCATTTGATCCACTTTGAATCAGTCACTGGCTATATGACCAGCGGAGCTAAGCAACCTTGGGATGCACTGAGCTCCCTCCCAATCTCTGACAGCATCATATGAGCTTCCTCTCTGTGTCTGAACACCTTCCCACTCCTCCCCTCGGCATCACAGGTTGGCTATTTGTCCCTTCCTTTGACCACCACTAAGCTCTGATAGCAGCCAGCTGATTGTAATGGTGGGTGCTGACAAATCACCTCTGTGGGACTGAGAGTGTTTCAGTGAATTTAGTGCTGGCAGAAGGTGGTGGATTGACTGCCCTAGATGCCGGTGTCTTCTGTTCACCCATGCAGTAAGCACAGCACAGACAGCTGCAGGGCCCTTGCTGTCCCCTCTGACAGAAACCCTTCCAGGGCTGGGAGGGGTAACTCATTCCACCCTGGCCTTGGTCTCTCTGCCAAGAGAGGGGCATGCAGCGCCAACAACAATGGCATTTTTGTGAGGAGGGCACCGGCCGATTAGGAACAAGTATGTACTAGAGATCGTGTACTCTGTAGGTAAGTCCATACACAGCTACACAGAGGTTTCTAGAGCTGTGGCTGAGGAGAAGGGAATGTGGGGAGGGGAGAGAAGCATATCAGCAGCTGGAGGAACTGTGCCTGAAGGGGGCTTAGGTTAGCAGAATGCCTTTGGGGTGCTGGTGGAAGGAGAAAGGCAGTGCCCTCAGTAGAGGCTCCTCTACCTGCTGGTCTAGAACTGCTGGCTGGTGCACCTGGGATGGTCTGCCCCCCCACGCCCCCTTTTTGGAACGTGTAGCAACGCTGGGGGCTCTGACAGGTTCTACTCACAGAGTGCAGGGCAATTTACTGGCTTCATGTGTGAGGTCATGGGACTGATTATTTATTCCCCTGCACCAAGTATAGCCATTTACACCCACTACTCTGATCTAGTCATGTGCTACACCTTCTTTTCATTGCTGTAAATAGCTACACACAGAGCATCAGACATGTGCCTTCTCTGTGGCTGGCTCCAAAGACGGTAACAACCCACTGCCCACACACAACATTAAGCATTCCCCTTTAGACCAAGTGATAGGTGGCTGATGCCCTGGGTATAGTCCCAGCTGATGAACACAGTGAACCAGATTGGGATCTCAGATACAGCAGTGTAAATCTAGAATAACTCCACTGATGTGAATGCAGCTACAGAGGGGCAAAATCCATGGGAGTGAGATTACAAGCGGACCTGGTATTTAAACATGCAGCAACATTCATTTTACATACACACACACCCTGGGGTTTGGCTGCCTCCTATGCTGACTTGCCAGGTGGGAAAGAGGTTCCCTCCCCCTCTCCCCTCCACACACACTCATGGAGAGGCAATCAGAATATGTCCCAAAGGGTTTTTCCACTGTTCTTCCCTCAGGTGCAACAGATCTGGGACTGCCTACTGAATGCAAAGCACTGATTTCATCCACTAAAGAGTTAGAATGTTTCTGATTCTCTGCCTTTCAGGGGGAGGTGAAGAAACTTCCTTTCATGTAGCTGGATATATGTTAATTTGGAGGGTTTTTTTGTTTTCTAAACTGCTCTTAACTGTGTGCTGGCACGCAGGTAAATTGTTCTTGGATGAGGAAATGATCTCTCTCCCCTGAGAGATTCACACACACCACAGTGCATGGAGCAGTAAAGGAGAAACCATGTTCTTTTTTGCAAATCATTCAGTAGTTTCCTGCCTTCTTTTCTATATATTTTTCAGCTGTAAATGAGTTTCTGCCACTCCCGCTGTCTGAAAAGCTGACTCGCCATTGTTACCTCATTCTCTCTTAAACAAATCGGAAAAAAAGAAAAGAAGTCATTTGCTGCCATAGTGCCTCCAGTAAAATGTAATCAGCTTATTCTCCCCAAAACTTCACCCAGCAGCATTCCTCATGAGGATCTCTCATTTGGCCCAGGATGCCAGCACCTGCACTGCACCCTTCCTTTGACTTGGGGTTGTGGGACAGAAGCCAGCCCCTCCTATGGCACGTTTTACTACTCCAGTGCTGAAAAAGGAATATCAAGACAGTTTATCAGGCTGGCTAAGGGCCTTCTTGCCATAAGGGAATCCCCCACCGGCTTAGAGATGGCCTTGTCAGCACTACACCACACACACACACAACCTGACATACCACTCAATGTAGGAGCCATGTCAGGGCATGGCTAGTGTCAGTTAGGCGATTCCCAGGATTGGGGAAGGAGTCCAGAGTACCAGCCACATGACTCTGTACAGACACCAACCCTCTTTCCTGGGAGGTGGCGGTCAGAGTTAATCACTGGGGAAAAGTACCACACTTAATAATAGATCAACACATTTATCTAAGCAAAGTAAACCCAGGGAGGGACATCAGGGAGGATATATACAGACTCCTTTGCCTCTGGCTCAGCAAAGAATCAACCCAGGAATGGATCTCTGGCACGGGTGATACAGACTCCCTTTCCCCTGGCATAGGGCTTTCCTTTACATACAAATCATAAAACACGTAATAAAAAATGAGAACAGAAAACCATCTAATGAAAATCCTCTCTCTTGAAGAAATTTTTGCTTTATCCTTCAACTAAGACTCCCACTGGTGAGTGAAGGTTTTATCCTTCCCTAGCCCTTTTATCACATATAGCTCCTCTGACCTCATGTAGCATTTGTCACCATTCTCCAGGTTATATCGGTGCTTCACCACGCTACATGCCCTCCCCAGCCATACCCAACTTTTCAATGTTTTTGTAGCACCAGGAAAATCAGACTCTCAGAGCGAAAAAGGGCTACCCCTACCCACCCTCCATGAACTCCAATGCTAGCGTTCCTAACCCCTATAGTCAAAACTTGGACTAAAAGTTCCAGAGTTCTGGAACACTGAGGGCTCTGATTATTTTATTAAATCCAAGCCAGGGTTTCACCTTTCTCCATTCTTGCTTATTTCATGGGACTTTTGTTATTTTGACAGCCCTCTGCCCATTCCCCCTCCACTCCCGTTTTCAAATGACTTCTTGTCATTATGATCATTCCTACTGCTTTATCCTCAGAGCCTGTCTCTGTCTCCCATGATTGCCACCCCAGGCCTTATTCTGTGTTAGCTTCAAGCATGGAACTGTAGATATGCAGCCCTCATAGAATGGGCTAGATTCAGAATGGCTTCTCCCGCCATCTCAAATTGGGTTGGGAAAATCCTGAGCTTGAAGAAAACACCCCATTCAGTCTTATCACACTGGGGGAACCAAAGGTAGACAGAACTCCCCTGCTTTCTTTTGGGAACTATACATGCTGCCATCTCCCTCATTTCACTCCCAGGCTTTTCCTTCACCTTCAGTGCACTGTACTGTATTGACATCACAGGCAGAAGTATAAGATTTCTAGGTGTTGGTGGTATATGTGAATATGAAGCTCTGATGACCCTGCCCAAGATTTTCAGCAGTGACTAGTGATTTTTTGGGTGCCTCCATTTTTGGGTGCCCAACTTGAGACACCTTAGAGGGGACTGGTTTGCAGGGAGTGCAGTGAGAACCTCTTCAAATGCTGTCACGAGTCTCAAGTTGGGCACCCAAAAATGGGGACATGCAGAATAGCTAGTCACTGTTCAAAATCATGGCTTTTACTTTTGTTCTTTTTTTCTGTGGTTTTTTTCTTAATCTTAAAAAAAAAAAAAAACCCACACACCTGAAAGTTTATGGCTGTTCTTTGTGTTTGAGAAAACCTAACCGTTCAACATTATGACCATGTGTAACTGAGGCTGAAGTGCGTGTGGCTCCATAGAACAGGTTGCCAACCACCGGGCATGGCCAGGGAGATCCCTCACATACAGGTACTGCACTATCACAAAGCACCACTGTGCAATTCTCAGCTATCCCATGACTGAGCTAAAGATGCGACCATTGAGCACTCCACTCTGATGCAAGGAGTTAGCCAAAGCAGCCTGCACAAGCGTCAAGCAGATACATGTCATCTTGGTGCTCAGTTAATGCAATGGAAAGAAGCAGACGGGACCAGAACAGGATTTCTGCAACACCTGACATGGACTGTGGATGTAGCCCCTGAGAGGAGGAGAATCCGACCTGGATTTCAACGCTCAGCTGCCATGGAGTCAGAGCACAAGCTCTGAGTAGAAGAAACTGAACTGCAGGATTTCTGGGGTACCTCACAATCACTCTGGATGTAGCCCCTGAAAGGAGAATCTTAGCTGGAACTTGCGTCAAGGTGTTCCTAACACAGCTCCTGAAAAGGGCTGGACTTGATTCCCACTGGAACGGACTCTGGGTGCAGCCCCCTACAATCATCCAATACTGGCAAGGATGTAGTCCGAGTGCTAGAAGTCCTTACAGTACTCTTCCCATCATGCTAAGAACCTGAACTGGATTTTTTTATGCCTCTCCAGGGTGGACACTGCATGTGAACCATTTCTAAGGCAAATATTTGATTTAGGTGCTAAGTCTAAAAAGAATTTCTTTTCTTCTTCCTCTTTCTTTTTTTTTAATTTTCACATCCTTCGGTCCTGAAAGTAATTAACTTTCAATGGCAGCTAATTATAAACTAAGAGAAATTGGAGTCTGTGTGGCTGTTTGTTTGGTGCAAGCTCGGCAAAAGTGTTTTTTAATTGGAAACCCTTTTTGCTGCATGCATTTCAATCCATTTTGCACTGTATTTATTGTTCCCAATTCATATTAAAACCATGACCTTTCATCTAATGACAGAAGCTCATTCACAGAAAAAAATGATTATTTTAACAAACCGACATTAGGGCTATATATGAGAGAGAGGCTGGAAGAGAATACAGGAGCAGAGTGGGGTGGGGCAGGGCTGGCTAAGATGTCATAGCCAGTGGAACTACATTGGTAAGAGCAGAGGATCTAATAGAAAGAAGCAGGGCCTCCAAAAACCTCTGTCAGTGAAATCTGCTCCCAGCTTCTGCATTCTCAGGGTGGGAAATGCCCTCCCTTTTCTCTTGAGGTCACTCTTTCCCTTCTCCAGGGGTTCCCCTGGTATGTGACTTCTTCAGGACATCTTCCACCCACAGCTGTTGGGCGGATGCTAAAGGCTGGTTTTGTGGGGAGGATGTTAATAAATAGTCATACCACTCTCTGTAGAGTAAGCTCCCTATTTGCATGGCTACCCATCCAGGTGGCAGAGAGCTTTCTGAACACAGGTCTCCCGTGCAACAGCCCAAGGAACAAGCGGCAGGTTTGAAACCTCAGGCTGAAGCTGCTGTAACAAACCTGTTACTGTCAGTCCTCCTCAGGCGCTGTCCCATGAAGCACAGTGCAGCCCCTCCTCTGAAGTAGGTCCAGGCAGGCACATGCGAAGGATGCCCAAATGGAAGTGGCAAAGAGTGGGAGTCATGCTATATAATGCAGAACTTATCAAAATGTGAGGCTTGACCAGCAGGTGGCTCTTGAGAGACCTCCTGTTAGGGTCCGCCCCACCAGTTAAGGGAGTGGGGTAGGGGAATCTCACAGGGAAGCTACAATGGACAGCTCCCTCCCCTTGCTCCTTCTGCTGCCTCTGTCCTGTTTAATGCCCACCCTCAGCCCTCCTCTCACACACAGCACTCTGATCCAGGAGAAGTAGCATTTCCAGAAGCTTTACATAGCTTTATCCCAGAGCTGAGAGTTTTCTGAGTTGGGGGTGATGGTGCAGAAATATCCTCCCCACACCCTCCCCACCCAAAGCACCAGGCCCACACTCAGCACTCCTCACACAGGACCCACCCCAAAACCTGCTGTGGTTTCTTACTGTAACCCCTAACAGCACAATTGTTCATGGCCATCAAAGACTAGGATTTTGATGGATCATGGTAAGAAACTGCATATGGTTTTAGGGTCCCAGGTACAAAGAGGCTGAGAACACTGCACTTGTCTCAGCCCAGCATTCTACTACACCCATTCTTTCATAGCGATTTGCCTGCGGGAGGAGAAAACTCTTATGAAAGGCTTCACAGCACATCCATCAACACAAGAGGCCACCAAGAAACAGCGGGAAACCTGAACGCTTGCGCTCTCTCTCTCTCGCTCTCTCCGTTTTGTGAAATTGCATTCGGCTGGGAGCGCTTATAACATGAGAAGAACCCACTAAGGCCAGAGCGAGCAAGGGAGGCAGATGGACAAGAGACAAGCAGGGCACTAACAAAAGCCCTGGCCACTGCTTGCCTTCTGAGCGCCTCCAATTCCGGTGCTCCTTTCTAGTCCAGACAGAGGAGCCATGGGACAGTCAGCACTAATGTGCATTGCGGGAGATAACATTGCTAATCAATCTCTTTTGTGAAGGAGCCTCCCTCGCACTGCCCCCTCCCTGCTGTGCCTGGAGTGGCTGCTGCCAGGTTAGCAATCTCCTGTTAAAGCCTGAAAACCATGAATGGCAATGGAACAGCCTAGATATTCCCAACACACAGGGACAAGGGAGAGTGTCTCCAGGACAGCAGAGGCTGTAGCCCCTTATGCCCAGGGCTGCCTGCTGGGTTGCATATGGTACATTTTGAATTGGCAGTTCCTACTGCTAATGAGCAGTTCTTGCCAGCTGCCCACGTGGCTTCTGCAAGGAGAAGCTTAGCTGTCAGTAGAGGGTGTTTGGCAAAAGGCTCAGTAGATTAATTGCAATGAATTCGTATGACACACTAAGCACCAACTGTTACCAGCAGCCAGGATGGGCCAGGCTTAAAGGACCAGGGAAGTCAGGCAACACATCCACCCTAGTAATATTCCACTGAGCTGGAATCAGCAGATATCACAGCTCCTGCCTTAACTAAATTCACCACTGTGCCTTCCAACGTCTCCTGTAAAGGAGGTTATTTGAAAGGCAAACAGAGGGGCAGTTTACACAATAGAATAGCATATTGTTGGCTGTCACTCAGCTGAACCCATCCCGTTTCTGCTCACCACTGCTTCACTTCCCATCTCATTTCAGCACTGGGGCTGTCTAGGGATGGTCTTGCTTCTCACGGAGTTCTACCCTTCACCCAAATGCATAGTTCTCTCTATGTGAATTCACTTGCTCCTCTGCGAGTGCACAATAATTTCCATAGCAAGCTGAAGAAAGCACCCTGCAGATGGAGGCTGGGGATGAATAAGAACAAACAAGAGTGGGTGAACTCCAAGGAAGCCAATGTTCTGTTTCAATACAAGCGTCCTTGGTAATAGAGAGCTAGGAAAGATTAAAACAGGCATCTTGCAACAAAGGAAACAATGGTCTCTAAAGACACTGGCCAGAGGTATTAGAAGAGCTGCCATTTGCTCTCTAGGGAGACATATTCTGGCTACGTGCAGTCCTTCAGAATCTAAGCTAATTTCAAGTTTCCAGTGGAAACCAGGCAGCTCTCAGTTCACCTGTAGGTAATGATTGCTTTGAATGTGTGATGTGTTTGGATCCGGAACTCTGAGGGTGAAAACAGCAACAAAAAAAGCTCACATGAACCCTGAGGAGCCCAGCCACCTGAGTGAGATTTGTACAGCTCTAGTGAAGAAATTTTCAAAAGCACCTAAGACCCACTGAAAGTCAGTGGGATTTTGACTCCCAAGTCACTTAGGCACTTTTGGAATTTTTACCAATAGGTTTAAATGTGGCCGCGATACTGGGGCTAACAATCCAGTTCCTTCCAGGAGTGTCTCTGAATCTTTAATGACCATGTGTATCATCTTTCAGGATGAAAACACCCATGTGATGCATGGCTTTGGAACCCACTTTCAGGATCTTGCACCATTAGGCTCCATGAGGCAAAGGTTCCACCATATGATGATAAGGTACTTGACAAGCCCCAGATGGGCATCCACACAAAAGCAAGACCCAAACCTTAAAGAGTGGCTTCAGCACACCTCTATGGGGGATATTTTCAGAGGCACAAATGACTGTTAGACACCTAACTCCCATTGACTTTCAATGGCTGCAGTGTGAACTGGGCAACTTACAACCAAAGAGGAAAATGTTGGCATAGCAATTGATAATAATATGTCCATGCCAATTACCTCGTTGATCTTCACGATCAAAGAAAACTCATTGACCATCAACTGTGTTCAAGAAACATCACTGCAAAGTCCATCTCAATGCCACCATTACACAGGCAGGTATCCCTATGCAGATTTGGGACTCCCCCTATTTCTAGCATGGCTTCCAGCCTGACAAAGGAAGGCCATTTTAGCAATGTTGCTTAGCAGCCTAGGGTTGCCACTTTTAAAGCACTATGCTATCAATTCATCAGGATGCTCGTACTGCAAGTTTGTAAAGTCATATCATCAGAACACAACATCATGGCATGATGATATTGCATCGACCTGGAAGATGTTTTGGGGATCTTTTCCTCATCCCCCCAAGCTGGCTAGCAGATCACAGGACAGCCCTGTTGAAATAAGTACTATCCCATGAAACTGGGACAGGTGGTAGAATAACTTCATAACAGCTCCCCCCACCCATCCCCCCAAGTAAAGTTTTGTTTTGTCTCAGGTTTTAACAGGCCACTATACTTAAGACACTGGGCCAGCTCCTGCACCTATTGAAATCATTTGCGAAACTCTGATTGACTTCAGTTGGGTGTAGAATTGGGCCCATTATTAAGTGCAAAGAGAAAACATTTTCAGAAACATTAAGTGACTTAGGAACTTAAATCCTTTTTTCAAAAGAGACACAGGCACTTCAGAGCCTAAGTCCCATTTACATTAAACGAGAAACTCCTAAATGACTTAGATGCTTTTGAAAATTTTACCCCCAGTCTGCAACTTCTTTCTAGGCATTCTGATTTACTCTTGCTTTGCTGTCACATAGCATAGTTTCGTCCTATTGAAAACAATGCCCCTAACCTTTGTGTTTCTAATGGAGCTTGAAATAAGATACATAACAATAAACAATGCTCGGTTTTGTTTACTCCTCCTTTGTATGCCAGGATCACGGATCAGGTCACAACACAACTCCAAAAAGAGAGGGGTCAAAACAGGCAGCTTTGCTGTTGACTTCAGTGACACCAGCAATAATGCATAGCCTGAGAATTAATTGCTGCTGCAGAGCAGAAAAGAAAGCACAAAACCACAGTATTCTGTGCAGGACCTAGAGAAACTGTCTTCCCTTTTGCCCACACCCCCACTCAACACGTCCCTGGATAATGGATTTTTATGTTTTTAGAATCCATATGGAGGAACATGTGCATAATGAGGTGGAAATAATGTTACAGCAGATCACATCTGGAGTCAAAACTTCCTGTCTGGAGTCAAAACTTCCTGCCACTGCTAACATGCCTGCTAATAACGATTTACTGTTTCTAAATGAGTTACTTGAATATTTGAGATCAACCTATGCTGGGATACTGGAAGAAGAAGCCATCTCATCCAGTGCAAATGTAACTCCTGGCAAGAACCAAAAAGCCTCCAATAAAGCACCACCACATCATCCAAAATTAACCCTTTGGATTTCTCACAGACCCAACCAAATTGATTTACCTCATTTCATTTCAAATGCAGCACGCTCGGTCAGCTTTATGCAATACATATCTTGGTTTCATAAGGGTCCACAACAGGAGGGGCAAGACAGGAACCATATTAGCTTATATAATGCAGAACAGTTAATGGAAAATAGCAGGCAACATCACAATGCCCGTTCTTTTAATACTAACAAGGCTTAAGGTGATGGATGAAATGTTTCTTCCAACCAAACATTGTGGCTACCTGTTTCAGTGGTGCAGACAGCTTAATACCAGTTGTTTGGGATGAAACCCCCAAGACCTGTCTCATAGTCAAGTTTAGTTCCAAGCATTGCTGAGTCAATAGGCTGGTTTGAGGGAAAGTGTTAGCCAATACATATAGGTTATGTCTACACCACATTAATAGGTATTATGTGTATGATAGTGATATGGTATATACAGGGCAGGCTCTAGGATTTTTGCTGCCCCAAGCAAAAAAAATTTTGGCCGCCCCCACCCCCGCCTCTTCCCCCAGGCGTGCTGCATTTCCCCTCCCCACATTGCTTCCTGCGGCTCCACCTGCTCCCCTGAACAGGCCGCCACTCCACTTCTCCCCCTCCCTCTCAGACGAGGGAGAGGCAGCGCATTCAGGGGAGCAGGCGGAGCGGAGGTGAGCCATGGGGGGAGGGTAGAGGAACCGCTCTCCACCCCAGCTTGCCTCCGCTCCACCACCGCCACCTCCGCGGAGCGCACCGCCACTCGGCGTCTCCTCCCTCCCTCCCAGGCTTGCCGCGCGAAACAGCAAGCCTGGGAGGGAGGAAGAAGTGGAGCGGCGGTGAACTGGGGCGGCGGGGGCACATTTCTAGGGGCGGGATGGCCGGCACCGGAATGCCGCCCCTAGAAATGTGCCACCCCAAGCACCTGCTTGTTTTGCTGGTGCCTAGAGCCGGCCCTGGGTATATATTATAATAAATATGAGCATTGGTTAGTAATGTTAAATTGTATTGTGCTCACTATATCCCATAATAACTTGCACAGCACAACGCAGCATTTGGCATAAACCTGTCAAAGTCAAGATACATTAATGCTCTGACCTGGTACAAGCTTGGGAGGTACTTTCATGGGCAGGTAGTCTGGATGGCAGTATCCACAATAGAGATAGGGAAATGCAAACCATGGTACCAGAAAAATAAGGTAAAAAGCTGACTGATAAATTTTAGTTTTGGGTGACGTACAGATTGTGTTTAGCTCATAAATAGCTATGATATAAATCTAGGTAATTTGGGGGGTATACTTCGATTTTGGGGGTGTAAGGTGAGCTGTATGCTGAGAGAAACAGCTTCCCAGTAAGAGTGGTACGTATACCTCCTTTTTGTATTGTACTGCATTGTCTTTAGACAATAAATTGGCTAAGCCTGGTTATTTGGTCTCAAACATTTTTCATGTCAACCTGCAAGTGTAGTCAAAATCAATTGGCTATACTTTTAGCAATAAAGGGCACATTTACAATCAGACCAGAACTGGATTTTCAGCCATGACTTTTACTCTGACTTACCAGAATGGCAGGGAAGGCCTCTGTTATCAGAAGAATGTGAAAGATGAGTCTATAAAACATTCGTCTCCTGACAGATCTGGGCTTTGCCAATCTCCCTCCACCCACTGCAGTACCACCTCTGACTCCCTGTTGCCCAACCTCAGCTGCACAAGGGCCTGGGGCCTCAAAATTCAACTGGAATTGAGGAAGAGAGCATTTTTTGCCAATATCTCAGTCTTCCGGAATGGAATTCACCAGGACTTTAGGGGGGTTTCTGAACAGTCACCTCTGTCTAAACTACAGCGTGTCTGTTACACTCTCATCTCCCATGCTATCTTCAGGAAGTACAAGGACAGCAGCAGCCAAGAGCCATTTATGAAAGATGTCAAGCAGCTAAATCCAGTGCAGTTGTAGGGTGAGAAGCTGTGATACTTACTCACATTATTGGGTCAAAATCAATGTGAGCCATCTCCGTTTACAGCAATCAGCCACTCTACTGTTGACACCAGCTGTTTACACAGGGATTAGGGATGCTAGCACAGGTCAGGTGTGTCCCAATCATCTGATTTCTCCCCTCTCCCCCACAGCATCTCCAGCACTGCCAGACACATGGTCATAGTAAGTCTGACACAATCCAAACTGCGTAGAAATGGCACCACAAAGAATCTGATTAAACAAGAGTTACTTACCATTACTTTTAAGGACAATCAGGTAAGGGATAGAAAGCAGCAGGACTTACCTATGAGAAAAAGAGAGGAGAGAAAAATGAATGAACCACCCAAACCAGAGACTTTCAGCAGCACAAGTTCAGGAATATAACATGTCTTTTTGCCAGAATGCCAGGAGGCCTGGATTGGGCCAAACAATAGTGACTAGCCCTCGCCATCTCTCCTCTCCATTCTGTTCCCCTCCCATAGACATTTAATCCTGTGAGGAAATGGAAGTGGGGTGGACCAAAAAGGGTAGAGAAGAGGGGTAGCACCCAATATATATAATGAAATGACTGTAGCAATTATCAGAGATTCAGAGTAATACAATGTCCTTGAGAGGTAAGTAGATGGACTCAAAGCAGAACCTCAGCTGGCTTGAAAAACCCCTCCCCAAATTACATAAGTATTACTTACACAGAACTATAGGTGCCCATAAATATTCACAGAACAGATCAAGAATCAATTCCTGCCCCAAAGATCTTACAATCTCATTTAATCCAAGAACAACAGGAGACAGGGATGGTGAAGTTTGAATACAATATGACCATGAGATGGTTTCAAAAGTAGAAGATCAGTCTTGAGGGTTACGTGGAGTGTCTGTGTATGTTGTTGGAAGGGAGCAATTAAAAGGATGCATAAATGCAACTGGCTCTGGGCCAGGTTAAGAACCAGAAGAGGCCTATTTACCAAACCTGGGTTGGAGGTGGCTCAAGACAGCTAAAATCTCGTGAGATCATTAATCATCATGATTGTTTATTATGTATATTGTGGTAGTACTGAGAAGTCTCAATGAGGGAGCAGATCCACAATGTGCTCTGCACTGTACAAACATAGAACAATTCACAAATTGCTTTCACAAGATTTCTACCACAGTGTGCTGAAATCTTGAGAGAACTTGCTGGTGAGACTCTGGCATCACTGAACCCAGCTTGGAATCCTAGCATTGATCTGGTTTGGAACCCAAATCACACCAATCATTACCCCGATTCCTCATCAGTCTTAGGGTACATCTGCCTCTCTACTTGGTCTCTCATAAGGTGTATCTCTGCTGCCATCTACTGGATGGAATGTCACACCTGCCAATATATGATTGATTGTGTGTCTCTGAGCGTATGAGAGACACACAGCGCGAGAACTTTGCTGACCTCTACCTGATGGGATACCTTCTACAGAGCTGTACGTAGAACTGGGCAGGAAACTGTTTTCTCATCCCACAAGAGTTTTTGAGATTTCAACTTTTTGTTGACAGTTTCTAAAAAAGCCAAACCAAAACAAAAACACCCAAAATTTTGAATCAGGAGATTCATCGAGACCAACCCTTTCCCATGAACAGTTTTTAATTTTGATCCATCAACATTTTCTGGCAAAAAATATTTCACCACCAGCCCTAACGACAAACTCTAACAAGCATGAATGTGTGACACATTCCTATTACTTCATTAACAGTTTGTGAATGATATGTTTGTTAATAAGCAAGACAACACACAGTTACATTTCTGTAATATATGCATGCTCCAAGGTCAAGTCTCAATAACTGAGGCCTGATTCAAAGCCCAGTGAAGCAGTCACAGCAGAGAACCGAGCTCCATAGGCAGATGTTCCTGGACTGTGGGAGACAGGATTATGTTGGCAAACACCAATTCATACCTGCAAACTACTGTGACTCAGCTTGCAGACACTGCACCAGGGATGCCATATTAAGGGCCTTTTCCTGGTTACACATGCCAGTAATCCATTGTTCGGAGACTTTGCAAGGCACTGCACTGACTGCTCCTTGGCAATGGCCCCAGTAACGTGGGTGTGATGTTTAGTAGTGGGGACAAATAAAAGGATTGACTTTATACACCAAAAGAGCATTCAAGATGAAGTCCTGCTGTCCTTCTATTCACTATCTGTCATCAAAGCAATTTTGGTTTGCAACGTGTCTTTCAAACAGTCAACTCCACTGAAGTCAATGTCATTACACTGGCATAAAACTAGTGTAATGTAATGGAGAACCAATATTGCAGAAGAAATAATGAGCATGGGGAGGGATAGTTAATTTAAAAAAAAGTTTAGGGTATATTAAAAAAAGTAGAGTTAATGCAAAAAATTAGATGGGCAAGGGACAAAGAAAAGAAGGATAAATACAAGGACGTTCTTACTAGAGGTGGGCAAAAAGAGCATAGAAATATTCTCAAATGTTCTCAAGAATGTAATGAACTGATTTATTTCACTGAGATCCACAACCCTTTTTACTCAAACATTCTGGTGAATGCAGTCTCACTCACAAAAACCTTTGCAAAATGCACTGTGTCATGAATCCTAGTGAAGATTGTATACAAGAGCACATTTGCACCAGACACGGTGTCAGCGATTTTGAAAAGTTATTCTTGTTGCATGCACACTTGATTCATTAAACAATAGGAATGTTCACAGGTAATTTGCCAACAGGTTGAGTGATTCCACTTATTTAGAAAGCATAGGTCATCCAATCAAGGAACAGAAATAATGCCATGTATCAGACCATACCATGTATCACAGCAAGGGTAAGCCATTGAATGGCACAGATAATGAATAGTGCATACATAAAGGAACCTGTTCTCGAATAATCTAGAGGCAAAAATTCATTCACACCAACTATTCATCTAACATCTGAGAATAATGAACAAATTAGTAAAAATCAAGACCTGCTACCAGATAATTTTCCAAATGAAAAAAGGACTAAAGCCTTTTAATTGATTTGCAGAGAACAATGTTTCACCTAAATATAATTCTTCAGACTGTTGTGGAGTGGAAAGACAGAGACGCAGGGACCAAGAACAACTAGTAGAAAAATGGAAAAAAGACTATGAACAAAGAACACAAACTCTGTTGGAAAGGTACCACTTCCAGCTCTCTCTGAGCTAAAACCTTACACTACATGTGCCTCCAGCCACTTCAGTAAGGTTGCAGAGAATTTGGCCCTCATTCTGTGATTCTCAAGGACCAGAAAGAGCCATATGGAAATGTAATGGCCATAACAAACAAACAAAAAGAACAAACACTGCTTCCACTACCCTTCCCTCCTTATCTCGAAAAGACACCAAGGCTCTCCCTCTGCTATACACATCAGCTTTCCAGAAAGTTCTTGCTGTCAGTGTCTCATCAAGGCACTTGGTCCAGCTTCTGTCTTAAGGACACTCAACAATGGGGAAATAGAACAGCGTCTTAACCAGCTCTGCAAGGGAGATTATTCCAAAGGTTAATTACTGAGAGAAATCGGGGGGGGGGGGGAGAGAAATTCTCTCTTCTGCTAAATCTGGCTTTCCAAATCCTTTAAGTCCTTTACAATTCAGACTGAACAAGAAGGGGGCAGGAAGGGGATGGGCTTGCCGCTCATTTGAACATTTGATAAAACCTCAATGACGTTCCTTCCCTAATCCTGTGTCATTAGGAGCAAAATGGTACATCAGGAGGCCACTTAGATATGAACGGCTGCAACCTCACCATCAGCCCTGCTGACTTCTCCTTTCTTCTGTCCGTGCACTCTTTTTGTTGCTGAAGCCCAATTATATTTTGAGATGTAATTTTTTGGGCTAGGCGCTGAGCCTCCAGCATCGGGGGTCCCACAATGGCCTGGGTGGAGACCCTTACCGCCCTCATTATTATTATTTTTGGTGGAAAGGTCATTATTACAATAATAGCTGGGAATGAATCTGCCTATTCAGAGCTTTCAAAAAGCAAAACAAAACCAAAAAAAAAACCCTTGTGTGTGTAGAGCTCCGATCCTGTTCCTCTTGAAACCAATGAGAGTTTCACTCTTGGCTTGAATAGGAGCAGGGCTGGGCCCCACCAGAGATTTTTATAACAGCCAGACAAATCCAAAAAACCAACACAGTGAATTCAAATGTAAGGTCTCTTGCTGTTGGTGGAAGGAGAACAGAATTAGTACTCATGAATTGTATAATCCTCAGTCCATACCAGCCTTACACCAGACCCAATCCAGGTTCTGTACAGAGTTTCAGACATATGATTAAGCACAACAGGATAGGGGTATCAGATACCAGAGGGCTGGGCACAGTATAAAAAACAGAGGCGGGAACCCCTGTGTCCTGG
Source organism: Caretta caretta (assembly GCF_965140235.1). Taxonomy (NCBI): domain Eukaryota; kingdom Metazoa; phylum Chordata; order Testudines; family Cheloniidae; genus Caretta; species Caretta caretta. The sequence goes on from NC_134206.1 coordinate 204,103,756, forward strand.
TATTCTAAATTTCTAAACGGCCCCTTTTCAATTTATTATGTTCTTCACAAATGCAAGATGGCACAGGTGGTGTAAATGGGAGGATTTTGGCTTCCTTGAAAACGCAATGGAATGCTGTTCCAGGAAGATCATCTCCTGGGAAGAGATGGGGTCCACCAAACCAAGCAGGGGAAGAGCATCTTCACACACCAACTCACCAACCCAATAAGAAAAGGAGTACTTGTGGCACCTTAGAGACTAACCAATTTATTTGAGCATGAGCTTTCGTGAGCTACAGCTCACTTCATCAGCTGTAGCTCACGAAAGCTCATGCTCAAATAAATTGGTTAGTCTCTAAGGTGCCACAAGTACTCCTTTTCTTTTTGCGAATACAGACTAACACGGCTGTTCCTCTGAAACCAACCCAATAAGGACTTTAAACTAGGTTCAAAGGGGGCAGGTGACGAAAGCCCACAGATAAGCATAAAAAAGGCAACTTGAAACAGAGGATTAGATATTGGGGGTGTGGAAATGGAACCTTACAATAGGGAAATCAGTGGGGCAATGTCCTCAGCACCTTAGCTGTGTGTACACAAATGCAAGGAATATGTGGAGTAAACAGGAAGAACTGGCAGTATTAGTACATAAGCTGAATTATGGTTTAATTGGCATAACTGAATACTGGAATATTGACAGAGAGCAGTATAGCTTATTCTGGAAGGGCAGACTGGACAAAAAGGGAGGAGGTGCTGCATTATACATAAAGAATGTATATAATTGTTCTGAGATGCAGAGGAAGGTGGGAAGCAGACCTCTGGGTAAAGTAAAAGGGGTAAAAAAATAGGGGTGATGTCATGGTAGGAGTCTACTATAGACCACCAAATCAGGAAAGGAAGGTTGATGAGGCATTACTAGAACAAACAGAAATATTCAAAGCACAAGACCTGGCAATAATGGGGGACTTTAACTACCCAGACATCTGTTGGAAAAGTAATACAGCAAAGCACAAATTTTCCAGTAAGTTCTTGGAACGTACTGGGGACACATTTTTGTTTCAAAAAGTGGAGGAAGTAACTAGGAGAACAGCCATTTTAGACTTGTTGCTCACAAACAGGGTGGAAATGGTAGAGAATCTGAAGGTGGAAGGCAATTTGGGTGAAAGTGATCATGAAATGATAGATGTCATGATTCTAAGAAAAGGAAGAAGTGAGAACAGTAGAATAAGGACAATGGACTTCAAAACAAAAGACTTTAATAAACTCAGAAAACTGGTAGATTAGGTCCTGTGGAAAGAAAACTAGGGAAAAAGGAGTTCAGAATAGCTGGCAGTTTCTCAAGGAGACAATATTAAAGGCACAACCACAAACCATACCGGTGAGAAGGAAAGATGCGAAGAAAAGTAAGAGGTCACTAAGGCTCCATCAGGAGCTTTTCAATGACCTGATAATCAAAAAGGAATTCTCCAAAAAACAGCAACCTGGGCAAATCAGTAAGGAGGAGTAAAAAAGAATAGCACAAGCGCATAGGGACAAAATCAGAAATGCTAATGTACAAAAATGAGTTATACCTAGCAAGGGACATGAAAGGCAATAAGAGATTCTTTAAATATATTAGGAGCAAGAAAAAGATGAAGAAAAGGTGCTCTGCTTAGTGAGGATGGAGAGCTAATAACTGATGACATCAAGAGGGCTCAGGTGTTTAATGCCTATTTTGCTTCAGGCTTCAAAACAATTAACATTAACAACAAGCGGGAAGGAATGCAAGCCAAAATAAAGATCAGGTGAAGGAATATTTAGACAAATTAGGTGTATTCAACTCAGCAGGGCCTAACGAAATTAATCTTAGAGTAGTTAAGGAACTAACTGAAGCCAGGGTCCCACAGGAATGTGGAAGAACAAACACAGAATCATCGAAAATTAGGGTTGGAAGAGACCTCAGGAGGTCATCTAGTCCAACCCCATACTCAAAGCAGGACCAACCACAATTAAATCATCCCAGCCAGGGCTTTGTCAAGCTGGGCCTTAAACACCTCTAAGGATGGAGATTCCACCACCTCCCTAGGTAACCCATTCCAGTGCTTCAGCACCCTCCTAGTGAAATAGTTTTTGCTAATATCCAACCTAGATCTCCCCCACTGCAACTTGAGACCATTGCTCCTTGTTCTGTCATCTACCACCACTGAGAACAGCCTAGCTCCATCCTCTTTGGAACCCCCCTTCAGGCAGCTATCAAATCCCTCCGTCACTCTTCTGCAGACTAAATAAGCCCAGTTACCTCAGCCTCTCCTCATAAATCATGTGCCGCAGCCCACTAATCATTTTCGTTGCCCTCTGCTGGACTCTCTCCAATTTGCCCACATCCTTTCTGTAGTGGGGAGCCTAAAACTGTACACAATACTCCTAATGTGGCCTCACCAGTGCTGAATAGAGGGAAATAATCACTTCCCTCGATCAGCTGGCAATGCTCCTACTAATGCAGCCCAGTATACCATTAGCCTTCTTGGCAACAAGGGCACACGGTTGACTCATATCCAGCTTCTTGTCCACTGTAATCCCCAGGTCCTTTTCTGTAGAACTGCCACTTAAGCAGTTGGTCCCCTGCCTGTAGCAGTGCATGGGATTCTTCCGTCCGAAGTGAAGGACTCTGCACTTGTCCTGGTTGAACCTCATCAGATTTCTTTTGGCCCAATGCTCCAATTTGTCTAGGTCCCTCTGTATCCTATCCCTACCCTCCAGTGTATCTACCTCTTCCCACAGCTTAGTGTTATCTGCAAACTTGCTGACGGTGCAATCCATCCCATCATCCAGATCATTAATGAAGATGTTGAACAAAACCGGCCCCAGGACCAACCCCTGGGGCACGCCGCTTGATACCGGCTGTCAACTAGACATTGAATGGTTGATCACTACCTGTTGAGCCCGACGATCTAGCCAGCTTTCTATCCACCTTATAGTCCATTCATCCAATCCATACTTATTTAACTTGCTGGCAAGAATACTGTGGGAGACCATGTCAAAAGCTTTGTTAAAGTCAAGGTAAATCACGTCCACCACTCTCCCCTTATCCACAGAGCCAGTTATCTCATCATAGAGGCAATCAGGTTGGTCAGGCATGACTTGCCCTTGGTGAATCCATGTTGACTCTTCCTGATCACCTTCCTCTCCTCCAAGTGCTTCAAAATGGATTCCTTGAGGACCTGCGCCATGATTTTTCCAGGGACTGAGATGAGGCTGACTGGTCTGTAGTTCCCCGGATTCTCCTTCTTCCCTTTTTTAAAGATGGGCACTACATTTGCCTTTTTCCAGTTGTCTGGGACCAATCGACATGAGTATCAATCTTTAATAAGGGGGAACAAAGAGGACCTGTGGAATTATGGACCAGTCAGCCTAACTTCGGTACCTGGAAAGATATTGGAACAAATTATTAGACAATAAATTTGTAAGCACTTAGAGCATAAAAGGGTTTTAAGAAAGAGCCAGCATAGATTTGTCAAGAACAAATCATGCCAAACCAACCTTCTTTCTTTTTTTCTTTTATAGAGTTACTGGCCTAGTGGATAAAGGGGAAGTAGTAGACATGACATATCTTGATTTTAGTAAGGCTTTTGACACAGTTCCACATGACGTTCTCATAAGCAAACTAGGGAAATGCAGTCTAGATGAAATTACTATAAGGTGGCTGCACAACTGGTTGACAGACCATACCCAAAGAGTAGTTATCAATGGTTTACTGTCAAACTGTGAAGATGTATCTATCTGGCCTCCGGTATTGTTCAATATTTTTATTAATGACTTGACTAATTGAATGAAGACCATGCTTATACAATTTGAAGAGGACACCAAGGTACTTCAAGCACTTTGGATGACTGGATTAGAACTTAAAACTCCTTAACAAATTGGAGATTTTGCCTGAAATCAACAAGACAAAATTCTACAAAGACAAGTACATACACTTAGGAAGGAAAAATCAAAAAGGAAAGATCAAATGCACAGCTACAAAATGGAGAATAACTGGCTAGCTGGTAGTACTGCTGAAAAAGATCTGGGGGTTATAGTGGATCACAAATTGAATATGAGTCAACAATGTGATGCAGTTGTGAAAAAGGCTAATATTCTGGGGCATATTAATGGGAGTGTCATATGTAAGACATGGGAGGTAATTGCCCTGCTCTACTCAGCACTGGTGAGGCCTTAGCTAGATAACTGTATTCAGTTCTGGGTGCCACACTTGAAGAAAGATGTGGATAAACTGGAGAGAGTCCAGAGGAGAGCAGCAAAAGTCATAAAAGGTTTAGAAAACCTGACCTATGTGGAAAGGTTAAACAAAACTTGACATGTTTAGTCTTGAGAAAAGAACACCAAGGTAGGACCTGGTAACAATTTTCAAATATGTTAAGAGCTGTTGTAAAGAGGATTATGATAAATTGTTCTCCATGTTCACTGGACGTATAACAAGTAGTACTGGCCTTAATTTGCGAGAAGGGAGATTTAGATTAGACATACCAGTTAGGGATCATCTAGGTTTACTTGGTCTTGCATCAGAACAGGGGGCTGGACTTGATGATCTACTGTGGTCCCTTTCAGCCCTACTTTTCTATGCTTCTATAAATCACTCCTGTCCTAATTTGCAGTGTGCTCTTAAACTACTGCCATACTCCATACCAGAGATGACTGCATTTCAGAAACACACAAAGTAATGCACAGATAGTTTATATGGCTCTTTGGGATCCTTCTGGATTAAAATAAAATCAGTGCAGGATTTTGTCTTATTATAGTGCATTACAGACCCAACCACCACTTTAAATCCTGTTGCTGCCTGTCACAGCAAAGTAGTTAGGCCTGCCTGAGTTTCTGCATGTGCCAGCTGTAAATAAATGAAGTAGGAGTTCATTGAGAGTCCAGCTGTTGGTATCTTATTTGGTGTGAACACCACACCCAGGCATCAGCTCAAGATCAACTGACAAAGATTCCCTCTCTGTTTTCTGGTTGCCTCAAGTCATAGCTTTAGAGGTATGTTTTCAAACCACTGCAGAGAGAACAAGGATGTGCTCTGGTCTCCCATGGACTTTCATGGGAGGTCAGGTCACTGAAGTACACATACAGATATAGATATATGAAAACCTGTGAAACAGGCAAATTCCAATTTAAAAAAAATCTCCAGGAAACATCCAGAATCTTCATGAGAACAGGTGTCTAAATTGAAAAGCAAAATTAGGCTCTGCTGCCAACATGCTAGATACCCAAGATTCCAATAGAAACACAATGGGCCTAATTCAGAGCTAGGAGAAATGGACACAAATACTTCATCGGAGATTTACCGGCTTGCATCAGGCCTGACTTTGGCCCTACGTTGGTTAGTGATGTAAAGTCATTACCACTGGGAAGCTGTTGTACAATGAGTTGGGAGTGTCTTCCTTCTGTTTCTGTCCACTTCACAAAAAACAACCCCGAAAATTGGCCCTGATTTGCCTTTGCTGGCTCTCTCACCAGTGGGGCCAAGGAGGGAATGGGCATGGAGAGGGCACTTCCCCTCACTTGAAGAAGAGGTGTCCTTCTAGAGGAGGGCTGAAGCCCCCCGGCAGGAGGCAGCGTGAGGGAAGCTTGCTTCCCACGTTGTTACTGTTCTGAGGATAAACAGCGATGTCAGCCCCCAGGGATGTCACTCTGGCACCTTACACCGGCACTAAATTCAATTTTAGAGAAAAACAACATGTAAAGAGGCACACAGGACTGGACGTGACCATCAGTTGCAGCGAACCAGATCTTTTTCCACTCCACTTTCCAGCCAAGCTTCTCCAGCCACATGAACGATCTCCTGCTGAGAGAATAAAAAACTCCCTTTTCACAGACAGTAGGGGTGGCATTTAATCAGTGTTAGTTATTTATTTTTAAAGTATTCAGACTAGCAATGGTGAGGGGAAAGGCTCCATATTGCAGCACCAATTCCCTGAGTCATCATGTCCACCTCCGCAAACTGAATCCTATTTAAAATAGTGCTGTCGAAGGAGAGAGACTGTATCTTGCGAGATCCTCTCCAGCCCCACCCACAGACATTCACTCCTTTAGAAACACATCACTTTCTAATAATAGAGTTGGCTGCATTATCTTATTTGACACTAAAAACTTGAGACGATTGATGGTAGTTTAAATTCCGAATAGACTGGAATTATAAAACGGATTTATAATCCCATGCATTAGCGCCCTAGGGAAATGGCTGAAGTCTTTATCACATTCAGAGGACAGCATGACTGATGCCAAAATCCTGCCTCTACACTAGCCCACCCTTCGTCTCCCACTCCCTCCCTCGCTGTGTTTCTGGGCAGGTATCAGGCAGCCTGGACTGGAGCCCACCTACAAACATGGCTCTGAGGAGCTGGTGCTTGCTCAGTGGGTGCCATGGTTATTGTTCCCTGAGTCTGCTGAATAAAAATTGGAATTAGTGTAAAGCAACTAGATCAATGTGACCTGATCGAAAGAAAAAAGAAAGGGAAGGAGGCAGAGAGGAAGGGAGAAAGGAGAGAGAGAGAACACCCTCCTTTGCCTTTGATACTCACTGGAATTGCACTGAGAAGTAGGACAGTATCTGCTCCTTGGGCAGCTCATACCACAGAGATAGGGTGGCCTGGTGCCTGGTTTTCGAGCAGAAAGTCCAGTGGAAAAGGGGACCTGACAGTGTCCGGTCAGATCTACTGACCGGACGCCCAAAGTCCGGTTACTGAGGGTGGGGGAGGCACAGGGTCATCACTCGCACCAGCCCCTACCTTCATCGGGCAGCTGCAGCTCCCAGCCCCAGGTCTGCAGGCGAGTCCCCCCCTGACCCTGGCAGGGTGGAGTGGGGGGTGCGAGGGAAAAACAGCCAGCAATAAGGTGCTGGGGAAAAGAGGAGTGGATTGGGCCGGTGTCTCAGGGGGAGGAGGCAGGGCAGGAGAGGTTCCCTGCTGGAGTTTCCAGTTTGTAAATATTACCAAGTGGTCAATCCTACATAGATGGGTGAGTGATAGATCAGAAGGACAGGACAGACACACAGGGGTATGGAAGAGATTGGGAAGAGAGAGCTCAGAGCCAGTCCCAGGGACACTGAAATAGTGGAGTCAACCTGGCAGGTGACCAAAGCCCAGGGGCTGTGAAGCAGCAGCAATAAAGGGAGGCCATCACCACTTAAAGCTATATGTAGGTACCTAAATAAGTATCTTGGCAGTCAGAAGAGGTTGATTATTTTTTACAAGAGTGCTCAGCCCTTCTGAAAATCAGGATGCTTATTTCAGGGCCTAAATATGGAATTTAGAGCCTAACTTTATTCTCTCGTGTTTGAAAATGCTGGTTGAAGTAGAGGGTTCCCGGCCAATGGGAGCTGCGGAGCCAGAGCTCAGGGCGAGGTGCGGGAAGCGCATGGAGCCCCCCATGGCAATTCCTCCAGCTAGGAACGGCAGGGACATGTCAGCGCTTCCGGAGAGCCAGGTAGGGACCCTGCCGGCCCCGCACCAACCGGACTTTTAATGAATATCAGAAATGCTGGTTTCTAGAGCATTCTGGTTGGTAAAGTGCCAGATAATACAGCTTTTACTGTAGTTTGGTCTCACTGCACATCTCCCTTGTGAGATGGTCTCTTATCAGACATAAGCACTTGTTGCCATACAGGGGAATGTATGCTGCAGGTCACTTAGCCATTACTCTCAGCCACAGCTCTGGGTTTTATGCTTGGCCACTCCCCTGTACACAGCCCTATCATCAACCTCTCAAATTCCTTCAGTCTGCATGGCAAACTCACCCCTCCTTAGCCAGATGAGCAATCCTGGGGTAGGAACTCAAGGCAAAGAATGGGGAAATGCCAAGGGGTTGAGAGATGACCAAGTGTGTAACCTATTTCCATCACTCTCCCACTCCCCTACCTCTCAACTCCCACAAGGAATATCCCTGCCCTACCAGCCTGTTTTTCAGCCCTCCACTACTCAGGCATAACCCAGTTTCTATTATTCCACATGCTGCAGATAAAGGCAGAGTCTCATGCAAAGGAGAGGGAGGTTCTCTCTCCCTTTTCTTAGGCATTGTGAGGCTCAGCTCCAGGACCCAGCCATCCCAAGGGATCAAGTATCAGATGGAATTTACATGATAAATACTAATCTCCTACTTTGAGCTGGGCTGCCAGGGAAGGAGGTGAGCAATTCAGGCAGAAATCTGCAGAGCCCAAAGCAGCCCCATTTGAGTCTGTTCAGCTGTAACGCAGTGTCACGGATTCCATTCAGCAAACAAAGAGTTAAGCAGCCTCTTAGACTTATGAAGTGCAGCTTCAGGATGCTGCAACACCACAATGCAGTGTACGCCTGGCCTGGAGTGTTGTGAGCAGAAACTTAGATTTACCATGGATTATAAATACAGCAATGTCCCTTATAGAAAAGAGGCAGGAGCCAGCTCTAATGAATACAGAAGGGATTGATTATCTATTAAAGCTGCTGGACACAGACACTGACTCTTCAGCTCCCAGACTCGCTAGCACAACCTGCGCTGCCTAGCATCACCGCACTGGTCTCCAACTCCTGGCCGGGACCAAGATGTCATGGAAAGAACTGTTGACTATATTATGGATCGAACCTGAGAAGTTCCAGATTCACACGGCCCTAAAGCCCTTAAGAATTTTTTTCACAATGTTACTACCACCTATAAGTCAATGGTAGACACAACAGGCAGAGAAAGGCAAAATAAAATCCCAAACTAGTTTATGTCAAGTCCCTTTCCGAAGAATAAGCTTGATTAACACCAAGAAGATTCAAAGTAACACCAGAGACCTTACTAGCTTTCAGCAAGCTGGGAGGGAGTAGGATACATTTATCCACTCAATGTGAGACTATTGTCTCAGTGTTTTCTTGTGCTCCCCCATCTATCTGTCTGTCCCCTCCTGGTGTCTGACACTTAGGCCTGGTCTACAGAACACGGTTATTTTGGAATTAGCTGAGTTACTTCGAAATCAAACTGATTCCGTCCACATGACCAAACCAGTTTTTTTGATTTAAAGGGCTCTTTAATCCGCTTTCTGTATTCCACCTTGGCAAGTGGAGTCGCGCTAAAATCGAGACCGCAGTTCCGGGTTAACGTGGACGCAATTTGACGATATTGGCCTCTGGGAGCTATCCCAGAATGCTTCCTTGTGACCGCTCTGGTCAACACTCTGAACTCCAATACACTAGCCAGATAGGCAGTAAAAGCCCCGGGAACTTTTGAATTTCCTGTTTGGTCACCATCAGAACAGGTGACCATCAGCACAGTCCACCATCACAGGCGACCATGCAGAGTCCACCATCACAGGCGACCACGCAGTTCTGGATTCACAGATGAGCCCAGCATGGTCCGAATGGGAGGTACTGGATCTCATTGTATGTTGGGGAGACGAATCTGTTATGGCAGAACTACGTTCCAAAAAAAGGAACGCAAATACGTACGCTAAAGTCTCCAGGGATGCAGGGCAGTGTCATACAAAAATCAAGGAGCTCAGGCAAGAGTACCAAAAAGCCAGGGAGGCAAACAGGTGCTCTGGGTCACAGCCCCATACATGCTGCTTCTAGCATGAGTTGCATGCAATTATGCCACCACTACCCCACCACTGTCCGTGACCACCTGCAAGAGTGAGGAGGATGAGTTTTTGGAGGACGAGGAGGAGGAGGAGGACAGTGCACAGGTGGCAAGTGGGGAATCTGTTTTCTCCCCTAGCCAGGAACTATTCTTAATGCTGGAGCCAATAGCCTCCCCCAACTCTCAAAGCATGCTCCCAGACCATGACCCTGGAGAAGGCACTTCTGGTGAGTGAGAGCTTGATCGGAGCCATGCGGGGGGGGGGGGGTGGGAGGAAACCCAGCCGCGCTGGGCTGTTCGTGTTTAGTTTAAAGGGCTCATCCCTGCTCAGAGCCTCATCGGAGCCACGCTGGGTAGTTCGCATTTAGTTTAAAGGGCTCATCCCTGCTCAGAACCTCATCGGAGTCCTGCAGTGTGGGGGTGTGTGTGCGCGGGGGAGGGTGTTGTGTGAAGCGATCATCCCAGAGAGCCCACAGGCCCTCCTTCTATATGGCAACTCACCAGGCATTGCTTGCTATGGGAAAGGGGGCCCAGGAGTTTGAAACATTGAAATGAATGCAGAAGAAGCAGAACCCCGCGTGCTCCTAGGGCTTACCATGGCTGCCTACAAGCTGAATTCTGTTGCCTGGCTGCATTTGATGGCTTACTCACACCAAAGTGGCAGGCACTTCAGTATAAGAGGCAAATGAGACCTTGTACTGAAAGAACATGTGCTGTGTACTATGAATTACCTGTTTCACTGAGAAAGAGTGTCCCCTTTGTTCTCTAAAATGTATCTTTTAAAATACTACCCTCCCTTTTTCTCCTCCCGCAGCAGGTGCAAATGTTTCAAAGCGGCCCCTATCTATTCCGTCCCAGAGGCTGGTCCAGATTAGAAGGCAGAAAAAACGAAGTCGGGACGACATGTTTTCCGAGCTCATGCAATCCTCCCGCACTGATAGGGCTCAGTTGAGTGCATGGAGGCAAACAATTGCGGAGTCGCATAAAGTGTTACATGAATACGAACAGAGGAGGGACGTGTGCAATGACAGCAGGCAGGATGCTATGGTCAAGCTCATGGGGGAGCAAACTGACATGCTCCGCTGTATGGTGGAAAGGCAGCAAGACCACAGACTGCAGCTGCAGCCCCTGAATAACCGCCCTCCCTCCTCCCCAAGTTCCATAGCCTCCTCACCCAGAGAACATGGGTTGGGGGGAGGCTATGGGGACTCACACAGTGAACCCCAGAGGATTGCACAAGCAGCAGAAAGCTGGCATATCCGAAATTTTGATTTGGTTTCTGAATTTGTCCTTCCCTCCTTCTCCACCCCCGAATCTAGCTTCTGATTTCTCTCAATGTTTTGTGCAACAAATAATAAAGAATGGTTTTTAAACAATTGTGACTTTATTTCCTTTCATATACATAGGGGGCGGGTAACTTTAAGAGAAACAAACACAACTGTCACACTGTACCCTGGCCAGTCATTAAACTGCTTTCAAAGCTTCTCTGATGTGCAGGGTGCCCTGCTGCACTCTTCTAATTGCCCCGTTGTCCGGCTGTGCAAAACTGGCCACCAGGCAAGTTGCCTCAACCTCTCACCCCGCCATAAATGTCTCCCCCTTACTCTCACAGATATGGTGGAGCACACAACAAGCAGCAATTACAACTGGAATATTGGTTGTGCTGAGATCTAACCGAGTCAGTAAACTGCGCCAGCGCACTTTCAAACGTCCAAACGCACATTCTACCACCATTCTGCACTTGCTCAGCCTATAGTTGAACTGCTCCTTACTACTGTCCAGGGTGCCTGCGTACGGCTTCATGAGCCATGACATTAAGGGGTAGGCTGGGTCCCTGAGGATAACTATAGGCATTTCAACATCCCCAGCATTAATTTTCTGGTCTGGGAAGTAAATTCCTTCCTGCAGCTGTTCAAACAGACCAGAGTTCCTGAAGATGCAAGCGTCATGCACCTTTCCTGGCCATCCCACGTTGATGTCAGTGAAACATCCCTTGTGATCCATGAGGGCTTGCAGCACCATGGAAAAGTACCCCTTGCGGTTTATGTACTGGCCGCCCCAGGGTTCAGGGGCCAAGATAGGGATATGCATTCCATCTATCGCCCCGCCGCAGTTAGGGAACCCCAGCGCATTAAAGCCATCCGCAATGGTCTGCACATTTCCCAAAGTCACTACCCTTGATGGCAGCTGGTCAATGATTGCGTTGGCTACTTGCAGCACAGCAGCCCCCACAGTAGATTTGCCCACTCCAAACTGATTCCCAACTGACCCGTAGCTGTCGGGTGTTGCAAACTTCCACAGGGGTATGGCCTCTCACTCCTCAACTGTGAGGGCTGCTCTCATTTTGGTGTTTTTGCACTTCAGGGCAGGGGACAGCAAGTCACAAAGTTCCATGAAAGTGGCCCTACGCATATGAAAGTTTCTCAGCCACTGGGAATCATCCCATACCTGCAACACTATGCAGTCCCACCAGTCTGTGCTTGTTTCCTGGGCCCAGAATCGGCATTCCACAGCATGAACCTGGCCCAACACCACCATGATATCCCAATCGCCACATGCCGTGCTTCTAGGAACGTCTGTGTCCATGTCCTCATCACTATAGTAATTGCGCTGTCGTCGTTTCCTCGCCCGGTTTTGCAGGTACTGCGCATACTGCTGGATAATGCGCGAGGTATATAATAGTCAAAACTGCAGCAGAGATCTGAGCGGGCTCCATGGCTATGGCACCTGCATGGGTAATCCTGGAAAAAGGGCGCAAAACGTAGGAGAGCAGAGTGGCAGCGGAAGCTGTGCTGTTCGGTTCATGGTAGCCGAAAAAAGGCGGGAAATGGTTGTCTTCTGTAACTTTCAAGGAGGTGGGAGCCCAGGACAGACAACATGGAGAAGTTCGGAAGCGTGGCAATAGTGGGAGAGCAGAGTTGGCGGCGGAAGCTGTGCTGCTCGGTTCACGATGGCCGAGCAGAGTTGGCAGAGGAAGCGTTCGATGAGGAAGAGAGAGAGTAGATAGTAGAGATTACATAGGAAGATGAGAGGAAATGAGAGGTGGATTCATAGTAGCAGGAGAGCAGCGGTGCACTGTCTGCTGAAAGCAGTATGGCATCTGCACCCCAAAAAGGCACAAAACGATTGTCTGCTGTAGCTTTCACGAAGGGAGGAGCGACTGACGACACACACCCAGAAACACCCGCAAGAATGTTTGTCCCATCATGCACTGGGAGCTTAACCCAGAATTCTAATGGGCGGCGGGGACTGCGGGAACTGTGGGATAGCTACCCATAGTGCACCGCTCCAACATTCGATGCTAGCCTTGGTACTGTGGATGCACTCCACCGAATTCATGTGCTTTAGTGGGGACACAAAAGACCGAATGTATAAAATAGCTTCAGAAAATTCAAATAGAATAATTTTGAAATAATTTCATACTGAAGACGTACCCTTAGATTGTACTCTCTTTGGGGCAGGGGCCATCTTTCTGTTCTGTTTGTATAGCGCCTAGCGCATGCCTGAGGCTCCTAAGCGCTACAGCAATACTGCTACTCCTACTGCTAAGTAGCTCCCACTTCAGCAGCTTCCCCTTTGCTTTTGTGACCTGGCTCCAGACCTCTGATTTACCAGCCAGGGAATCTGGGTTCTACTTGTAACCCCTAACACACTGAGATGTAAGGAGCATGATGAGACCTCATCACATCATCCCATTCCACAGTTGTCACACTACTGTGCACCCCCAATTCCTTATGCAACGCCCCTAGCCTCTAAACACACACTTCTGATTTAGTCTCTTTTGATAAATGACTCCTATTAAACTGGATTCCTCTGTCACTGCAAGAGACATGAAATTAAAAACTGTCGGTCTTTAATCATGCCAGGCTTCATCTCCGTCTCCTAGGCGCCATTTATCAATAATTAATATATCAGAAAGACTGAAACCCATTTCAATTTCAAAGACCCAAATGTTACATATATAAAATGTAAAAGGAACCACCATCGCTCCCATCCAGACCGAAAAATTCACTCATGCACACACGGGAAAAAGAGAACAGCAACCACCAAGATCCAGGAGGGGCTTGGACGTGACAATGCAAAAGCAGCTCTCCTTGTGGTCTCATTACTGGGAATCATTGCTCCCAGAGATTCCTGCAAAGAGAGCGGACCACAGCATCTCCCTGCTAAAGACCCTCAAGTCTTAGCCAATGGGCTTTTTCCCTCCCTCCCCCCCCCCTGCCCCTCACACACTTCACTGGCTCCATAGTCTCTGTCAAACCAGCACATTGGGCTATCTAGTCTTGTATCTTGTTTCCAGAAGTGGACAGTAAAATTAAAAAACTCTGCCCTGCATCCCCTAATAATGCATCTAGCTTAATGAGGGTGGGAGTTACAGGGCAGATGTGTGAGGTGCATGGGAAAGGGCCTGACACTGCATATACGCAAGCTAGCTCTGGCTGTTTGGGTCCTGAGTAAGCTGCGATGGCAGTCAGAATGCCTCTTATGCCAATCAGACAATCTTTCCCTTTTGTTCTAGCTGCACAACACCACTATGTTCCCAATGTCTCAGCCAGCTCCATTTCCTTTGCATGAGAAGCACAATGAGACAGACCAGGAAAGATGGACAAAACTGTCCAAGTCCACCGGCCCATCAAAGGAACAGAACAGTGTGCCTGGTTTCCATGGTGAGTTTGCGTGGCACTCAGGGAAACAGAGACCTGGCGGGCTTGAGGGTTACCTTCTCATTTTTTGGAAAGAGAAAAGTTAGCAGGCCCCATGCTATAGCCAGATTCTGAGGTCCTAACTCAAGCAAACAGAGTAAAAATGCCAGAAACTGTTCCTATAGGTGGGGAAAAAAAACCAGGCTTGTGACCAATAGAGTCCAGCAATAGAGATACAGCACTATACCAGAAACATGGGCCAGATTCTCAGCTGGTGTTAATCAGGATAACTCCACTGAAGTCACTGGAATTAAAACCCATTTATACCAGTTGAGGATCTGACCTGAGAGTCTTCTAACTCTTAGGTCTAATAACTAACCGACCTACACCAGTGCTAAGGATCCAACACAATAACTTCCTTGCCACCACCCCATAATTACCATGGAACAATGCAGAAAAGCACAAGTTCATCCCTGTGGCTACACTGTAGCGACAATCAGGACATTACCCTTTCATTACTGTAGAACAATACTATGCAGTGAAGAACAGTTAACAGCTTTCTGTTACAAAGGAACACTATCACTCATTACCCAGTAATTACTATGGAACTATGCAGGGACACAAAGGGACCTCCCCATGGTTACAATGTAGCAATATCATTCAATAGCCTTTAATTACTACAGAACTATACAGTAACACATGATGACCTGCCTGCTGGTATAATGCAGTCCTATCACTCATCGCTCATTCCTTGGCAGTTACTAAGGGAACCCCGCAGTAACCTCACCGCAATGGTGATGCATTGTAGCTATTTGGATTTAATCACAGCATATTGTGCGTTTTCAGATTGTGAAATGGAAGGAGGAGAAGAAAAAAAATAAGCACAATAAAATAAATAAAAAAACACCTCGGTGTGGAAAGATTACAAAGAAGCATTTGCAGAACTACTGTTATCTTTCCAATAAGTTCCCCATTCCCTGCTACTGAATTGTGGCAACATTGTGGTAATGCTTTCACTGAAACTTAGAAATGAGGGTGATAATTGCACCGTTGCCCTGCAGAGCCTGTGGTACTTGTAATTATATCCCGTTACTAAGGAACACAGCAATTTCAAACCTATTACCCACAGGTATCGTTTACTTCAGAGTTAAATTTATTACTTCAATGCCAGTCTCATTCACAGCTCTCCTTTTTGAATTCTAAGTTACCATGAGTGAGAAGCATTGCAAATAGAGTGAAGGCAAGAAACAGGGGTGGCGTGGACAAGAGAGAGAGGGGAGCAGGACGGTCAGGGGGCCATATTTGTCTCCTGTCCTGGGCCCTATGTGCCACTTCAACTCCATGGTGCAGGAGAGAATTCCCCTTGTGCAGGAGAAGCATATGCCTAAAGTAAGTGCTGCCCTGATCGAGCTCCCAGTGTAGGAGCTGGCCCACGGTAGTGTTGGGAGCAAAGGAATGCAAATAAGGGGCATGCACATAATGCTCTGCACTACAGACGCTTCTCTGCTACAGACCAGCCCCTAGGCAACCCAGGTGAGCCTGCTGGAAGAGGGGGCTGCTTTTACTTATGCTGGGGGTCATGTTGGCTCTCAGTGCTTGGGGAATCTGGGCACTGCAAATGTTGCCTAAAGCCAACTTTGCCTCCCTTTCCCCTCCAGGGAATTTACCACCAAGGTTGTATATCACAAAACATGCTTACTACAGAATGTATAGAGATGACAGTCTGCATATACACTGTATATATGGAATAGATGTGAAAATCTTACTGAAGTCACCAATCTCAGGGATTAGTGTGAACCAGAAATTAGTATCTGAAACCCTGTAATCCCGCAAACAGTGTGTAAATTCAGATCTGGAGCCACAGCTCATGACCGGATCTTCTCTCGATAATGGCTGCAAAGTAGGACCCAGAATCTGAGTAACTCCCCCATTATTTTCAGAAGCAGATGCAATTTGCATTTTGTGATGTGTATATATGTGTGTTTTCTTTGGGTTTCCACATACAAATCCCCTGAATAGGATTCCCCAGTGTAGAGAAAACCCCAACAGACACAAATAGAAATATGAACATCTGCCATTTTTGATCATCGAGGAAAGAAAATTACATATACTTATTCCCTTATAAATGTGTTCTGACAAGTTTTGAACAGCTCTGCAGCTGAAATTGCTAGAAGCAGGGGTGAGAGGGCTGGAAGTTGAAATCTGAAAACGGACCTCAATGAGGACAAGAGGTTTTGAGTGGGTGGAGCAAGAACTGTCCCTTACTATGGGTATGTAAAATGCCTAGCACAATGGGACCCTGATCTTAGTTGAATCCACCAGGTACAGTCATAAAACTCAGTTGGGTTTTCATTTGGCCATGTTATGACCCTTTGACTAGTGCATGCTGCAGTTGCCATAAAGAATATTTTGCAAAGCTTTTTCACTAAAATCTATGGCTAGTGAAAACTGTACCAAAGATGAGCCTGGGTTTAAGCAAGGGCTCCATAACTGCCTTCAGGTCATTCCCTGAGGATCCTGTAATACTTTTACAGTATTGTGTAATGCATCAATTTTTGATTTCCAAAAGCACTCAGAATTGGTTTAGCTCAGGTCCCAATGAAATTGAAATCCTAGCCTTTAGTGCACATATGATCATGTCTTCTTCTAGTGACTGGCCTCCGCAAAAACAGAGCCTTCTACTTAAACCTAGCAGAGTTGATGCTCTATCTCAAGTGAAAAGGATTCATGCTTTTGATGTTGCAGTTCCTGGGTTCTGTCCCTGGTGATAATCATAATTTTTTGCATATTTTTGGTTGTGGTTCCTTACTATGGGGCTTTTAATCTTCAAGACATTTAAAAAGCATTAACTGTTCCTCAAAGAACACCTATGAGGTGTGCACTGTCATCCCTAATTTACAGATGGGGACAGAGGTTAATTGACTTCAGAGAAGTCTGTGGAAGAGCAGAGATCATAATTCAGGAGTTCCTGGCAACCAGTTCTGATGTCAGACCAGATGTCTCTAATACATAATATATGGCATCTGTTTGTTGGATGGGTATCTATAACAGTACATACTCTATTGGATAGACTCTATTAGTCAGGTACTATGATATCAGTCCACACACAAGCATTCCTCTAGGGTTCTGAAGGTATATTTTGAAAACCTGCAGATATTGTGACTTTTTTGAACGCTGAGAAGCGTGTATAGGCACAGCTGAGCATTCAATCAGTGCTCACTAGCTTGAGGCTTGCAGTGTTGTTGTAGCCCTGTTGGTCCCAGGACATTACAGAGGTATGTTGGGTGAGATAATATATTTTATTGGTCCAACTTCTATTGGTGTGAGAGACAAGCTTTCGTGCTATACAAAGCTCTTCTTCAGGTCTGGGAAAGGTGCTGGAGTGTCACAGCTAAACACAAGGGGGGACAAATTGTTTAGCATAAGGAGTTAACATATTCTAAGGGACCATTCAAGGTGACCTTTGATTGATCAACCCCAATGACTGACTGACTCACACACAAGGTAGGTGAGGTAATATCATTTATTGGACCAACTTCTGTTGGTGAAAGACACAAGCTTTCAAGTTTACAAAGAGCTCTCCTTCACTACGACATTCCGGGGTGCAATCCAGACCAGTGAGTTATTAGTTTTCAAATGATACCTCACAAGGCAAGATTTCTGCAAAGATTTTTATAGTGGTGTGTAGGTGTGAATACAGGGGTGCATTCAGTGACACACCCCCTTACAAAGGAGGGTTTAGGCTGATTCACAGGCAGCAGGTCAGAGCTCTCTTTCCTTGATGACACATCTGCTTCCCTGTTCTCTTTTATCTTTGTCTGCACAATTTCCATATCATATTCTTGGAGAATGGGACTCCATCATAGCCGTTTAGAATTTTGTGTAACTAGACTAATGGAGAATGATCAGTTAGTACCCTGAACTCTCTGTTAAAAAGATATGGCCATAACTGCTTTATTGCCTACGCAATAGCATAACATTCTTTCTCTAGGACAGAATAATTCTGTTCAGTGGGTGTCAATTTCTTGCTTAAGAAAGCAATGGGGTATTTTTTGTTATTCTCCCCGTCCACATTAGTACATCCCCTACACCAGTGTTTGATGCATCTGTACACAGTTGTTCAAACACTTTGTCGAAACAGAACAGATTTTTCAGACAAGGTTTTCTTTACCCTATTAAAACCCTCTTGCTGTTCCCTACACCATACTGCTTTGTTAGACTTCGTCTTTTTACATAGATCTGTGATTTCAGATACGTCACTGAACCCACATGCAAACCTTCAGTAATAGTTCAGCAGACCTATGAAAGATTGGACCTCCATTTTTTATTTGTAGCACCAGCCAATTAACAATGGCTTCTCTCTCTCTCTCACACACACACACACGCGCACACACACACACACACTTCTTTAGAGTCTGGCAAGTTCTCCCATATAATGGTTACACATCAGTGGTTATGAATTAACAATAATAATAAAATGTAGTATGCATACACCAAAGGAGCAATAACATCGGTGGACAGTCTATACTGTTGAATTAAGCCTTTAATCTCTTTAAAGATGTTGGTTCAAAGTGTACCTGTGCCAAGTCATTTCTGCAAATGTATTTTTTCCCTCATGTTAATGTCAAATTGGTCATTTCTCTGGGTTGACCCTATATGGACTCAGTACCTCAGTGCAAGGGGGCAGGTTAGCACCTTGGACCAGAACTTAACATGTGTGGTGCCCACTGTGGAATGAAAACTGTTTTATAAATGTTGGCAGTTAGACCTGCTACGTTCTGTAGAATATTGCATGTGCAATAGGTCAGTGGAGTAACAGGGCTGGGACAGACACGTGAGTACGACTGCAGTGCCACCTAACCCTGTGCTACATCCCAATAAGCACCGGGAAGCATAGACAAAAGCAGGCATGCAGGGTCTCTTTTGGTTTATTGGCACACTGAAGAGTACGCGCTCTTTTTCTTTTGGATCCCAAATTACTGGCAATCAACAAACATTACTCAGTACAAGGCACAGAATAGAAATGTTGTGGCATTTGTCCATTTTGTTTTATGCAACAGCTCTAGAAAACGTCTGGGAGAATGCATTGTGGAACACGGTTCAGCTTTCTGCAGTAGCTGTCAGCACGGCAAAGAGCCAAGCATGCTATCTATAATGTGTTTTGTGCCCTCCATTAAAGGGTCACTGGCAGACGGATTTGGGACCTACATGTCCATTTTGTAAAATAAAAGTTGCATTAAACCTAAGATAAATAGGAATGTTCCCAAGAAATTACAACAAAAATCAAGTGAAAAATAAGTTGCTAGTTTTTTTTTTAAAAATATAAACATTCTCCTGCAGTGTTTGCAACCAACTGCAGTGTTATGCTAGTGCAAGAGAACTAAAAGTGAAACTGAATTTTCATTGTACAAGCTGAGGGAAGTGGAAAAAAAAAAGTAAATCAGCATCATATGTTTTAATAGCTCCTTGCAGCCCAATGCATCCCAAACCACTTTCCAGACTTATGTATGAGCTAAGGGCTAGGGCAGTACTCTTCACTACTTTTGAAGTAGGGGCCACTTTGGCAAAAAATCTTCAACATGAGAGCCACATGGGGTGGGGCCAAGGAGTTCGGCATGTGGGAGGTGGCTCAGGGTAGGGCAGAGGGTGGGGTGCAGGGGTGAGGGCTCAGGGCTGGGGCAGAGGGTTGGGATGCTGGGGGTGGGGCCAGGGATGAGGAGTTTGGGGTGCGGGCAGGCTGCCCCGGGGCTGCCTTCAGAGGACTCCCTCCAGCCCTCTCCCTGCTGGCAGGCAGCACAGGAGCTCTGGGCCCGGAGAAAGGCCCAGAGCAGCCTGCAAGCCCCAACTTGTTCCCCTCTCCAGTTCCTGCCCACTCCCTACATCTCTCCTCTCCAGGTCCCTGCTGCATGGCCCTTTAGAGCTGCTCTGGGGCTATTTACATCCTGCTGCACGCAGCACTTGGAGGGAACTCAGGGAGGGTGCGTTGGGAGTTAGAGTGGATGGGAGCTGCCACTGGCTCGCGGGCCTTGCAATGAAGAACACTGGGCCAGGGTCTGGCTTTTGTGGCCTCCACATGGGGAGGGGGAAACATGGAAGAGTAGGAGCTGCAGTTGCCAGAGGCAATCTGTCTGCCCTGGGATAGTTTGGCTTTAAAAGGCTTTTATGTCCAGTACTCCCAGCATGGCTTCCAAACACTAGGGTATCCAAAAGGGGGCAATATCCCCTTGGGGATGGAGAAACTCAAGCTATGCTAAACTGCCCCCATCCCTTGCACTTAGAGAGTGCAGACACCCACATTCGGGCTGTCCACTGGGATGGGATACAAGGAGGACAGAGCTTCCTACACTCCCTTCTGTACCTGTACATGCACCCACCCAAGCACCCATAACCTGATCCAATGGTGTGGGGGTGCTGCAAGTGCATGGGTGCTCTTAAAATGGCTCGATGGTTAAATATTCTAAGGATAAAAATCTAGGCCCCAATCCTGCAATCGTTCTGTGTAGGCAGACTCCTGCGACAACACAGAATTTCACTGGCTTCCAGGGTCCTCCCACATAGAGCAGCTTGCAGGATCAGGGCCTTATTTTGCACAAGAACTCCACACACATGATCCCAAGAGGCTTCACCGTCATGTAAATCAGTGCGATATATGGTATTCCATTAAATATATGAAGGTTGCAAAGTGAAGCAAAGACAGGAATGTCAAAGTGATGGTTCCCTTGAACCCGTAAATCTGCTCCTTATGTGTAGGCCTGATGATACAGTCTTTAATTACATGAGCACATACTGTTTTTTTCTGCAGGACTCCTGCCTCATCCAGTGCTCAGGATGGATGGCAGTCACTGACTGGGCAGCTATTCGATATTTCGTTTTCTCCTCATCACTCAGTGCATGGGGCCATGCCTTATTGACTGCCCACCATCCAAACCTTGTACTGAATGAAGTTGGGGTCCTCTAGGAAATTTAACATGTGATTGTATAAAGACTGTATTGTACTTTTGGCACTTCCTGACTTGTGTGCGTTTCACTTTGCTAGTCTGTTAATGCTTGCTGTTGCCAAATTTAGTAGGTTTTTTTTTTTTTAAATAAAAGAAAAGCAGGTAAATAAAGAGGTTCCATCATGCATAACGAATTGCCAGGCACCAATAGAGTGTTCTGTCCTGTATAAATGTGCAATGCACTGGGCAGGAGCCCCATGCCTGACTCCACACTCACCTTTCCATTAGTATTTATTAACAGAGTGCCCAAGTGTGAACTAGACACCAGACAGATGCTTATAGCAAAGGAAACAGTTTCTGTCCTAGAGCTAATGGTCTAAAGGACATACAGTGCAATGAAGGAATGTGATAGAACAGCGGGGTAAGGCTGATGCAGGAGAAGCAGCGAATGCAACTAAGCCTTCATTATTGCAATGAGCTCTGGATGGGTTGATTACAGGATCAAGGCCTCAATTACGCAATTACTCACCAAAGGCATGTGATTTTTATTATTATTTATGTTACATAGCACTAGTAGCAACAGATCGGTGGCTCCCTTGTGCTTGGCACTGTACATACCCAAAGTAATAAACAGTTCCTGCCCCAAAGTATTAGACCGAGTGGGAAGGGAAACAGGGGTAACGGAGAGGGAGAGGGATTTACCCACGGTCACACAGCCGGTCAGTAGTAGAAACAGGAATAGAAGCCAGGCCTCTTGAATCCCAGCCCAGTGAATCCTATCCACTGGGGGATCAGACTGTCCTATCATTTTGAACAGCGTGGTTGATTTGGCATCATAATGGGAAAAGAAATGTGCCCTCTTCCATATACATTTTTCATGTACCTTGTGGAAAGAGGCAAAACCCTTTAGCTGCTCACCCTCTACACGGAGCACCATTGAAGATCTCATTCCACACACACTCACACCCCTACAATTCATCAGAATGCTGAGCAAACATCCATTCAGTGGAAATTTCCACTCGGCTTATATAGGCACACATCAGCTGCACCTATAGTACACGAGCAGACTGTTTATTGTCATATAACGAAAATAGTGTGTGTGTGTGTGTGTATGTAGAGAGATTAGTTTTTTAAATCATCGTGGGTTAGTCACATCAAAACAGATGTTCACTGAAAGGCATGTCTGTGACCTAGGGACTCAGTCCCTACCAAATTTTAAGTTTCTGCCACCTGGCGGAGAAGCGTTAGGGCTGTTGAAAAGAACAGGTTAGAATTTTGTTATAATTGCAAAAATGTCGGCTTTTTTCCCCATCCTCAGAAATGGTTAACTGGTCTGTGGATCAAACTCTCCCCCGCCAAAAAAACAAACAAACAAAACTTGTTCCCAGGCTGATAGCAAAGGTGCTAAATTTCAGTTTGACAGATAAATGTTTGACAAACTTACAAGCAAATGACCCTTTAAAATGAAAATGCTTGTGAAAACTCAGCTTTATGCATAGGTGCATGACCCACCTACAATACATTACATAAAACAGGGTCATAAAGATACTGTGGACTAAGCTGTGTGCTGCAGACTCCAATTTTGCAAATTGTTGTGTGTGAACTCATTTTAGACATGCAAATGGTCATTTGTGCATCCAAATATCCCTGAAAAATTGGAGGCTGGTTCAAGGCCTTATAAAATATATGGCCCTATATTCTAGACAAACACATTCAGGCATCCATGATGGGGGCTTAACCTCCCATTACCTGCAAGGCTAGGGATGGCACCCAATTAGTCACGTTTTGCAAGTGGGGAGGTAAGTAGCTAACTGGCTCCTGGGCAGAGCAGGTGGAGCAAAGCTGCAATAAAAAGACTGAAGGAGCTCAGTTGAGGGGGAGATGACAGAGGAAACAGGTCTCGCTGGCTGAGAGAAGCCCTGGATTAGGGTACACAGACAGAGATAACTGAGGCAGCACAATACAGAGGCAGCGTAGGCGCCTACAAGGGAAGTCCACAAATACAGTTTGTCCATAGAGAGGAAAAAACTTCAGTAGCCCAAGTCGGTAGGAGAACTATTCAGTTTTGCTTGGACTTGTTTATGGTACCCCAGAAGGGGTCTGAACTTAGGTGACTTGGGCTGAGCCACAGAAGACCTGGGGCCAGAGGCAGGCGGCCGATAGGAGGCGCTGGAGCCAAAGATAGCAGCAACATCCTGCATTGACGGAAGGGGGGGGGGGGGCTCTGAGGGTGACTGAGCCCCGCCACAGCGAGACAGAGAAAGTCAGAAGGATAAGCAAAGGAGCAGAGAGATGTTTTCAGATGAAATTTGAAGAGATGTGGAAGTAAAAATTCTGACCAGGTTTGGGAGCCAGTATCCTTGTGGCTTTGGTAAACATATTCGCCCTTAATTAGGAAATACTTTCATTGCAGAGATGAACAAGACAGTGAAAGCCAACTGTATCTCTGTCCTGGGCTTTTGGCATGATCTCCTACCAGGGGAACAAAGGCATTTGGTGGATGGAACAACAGCATTGTTTATAGTTATATCTTCCTATTAAAGAAAATGTAATGAAAATAAAACACTGAAAGGATGGGAAAAAACCCACTGCAGACTGGTGTAAATGGGTGTCAAGGACTTCCATTGAAGTCTATGGAGCTGACTTATGCCAGCTGAGGATTTGGCCATCCTTTTTTTGCTCTTCACCCTCTCCCCTGCCTCCCCGCAGACTGTACAAGAGAATGGAATAGTAGTTGAAACTCCACGTTATTCGAGGGGGTTATCAGAGCGAGAGTCAACAAGTGCTCCTCTGGTGCTTTTGAGAAGGAGAGGGAGGTGAACAAATAGTTGCAGTTTAATATTCCCTCCACCCCCCAATCCAGCTCGCTCTCGCTCTCTCTCAAAGCGAAGTGGAAATAAGAAACTTAGTTCATTCCACCAACAACATGATATCAACTTGACAGAGCTGTGACTATTTGACTTCCAAGTTAATAAGAGAATGCCACTTTTGAGTGACAGTTGAACAATGGGGGGAAAAATGTAGCTTCCATAAATAGGTGAATTTACAGCTTGCCGTATGAGAAATAAATAAACCATTACCCACAAAGCTTTGTTTCCCTTTGAAGGTTGCCATCTGTCACTATACGTTAAGTAACCAGCTAAGGCTTGGGTGAAGTTTGGGCTTCTTCTAACCTTGCTACTTTTGTTGGCCATGACCCTCCTGCTTTAAGATATAAGCCAATCGTTAACTGTCCGGGAGAGGGGAAGGAACTTCCCCTACAGGCATGCTATTGTCTAACTGTCCACTGTAAGGGTCCCATGATTTCAGCTGTGAAGCAGAGGTAAAAAAAAAAATCACATTAAAGTTGGGGGGACCTGGAATGAGAATGTCTGAGTCCTGGAGAAGGACTGGAGGGGATATCAACAGGACACTCTAAAAAGATGGGGTGGGCCAAATACCTCATTTCTCCCACAAGAAGACTGCAGAAGTCTGAAGTGACCCAAGTGTTACCTTTCAGCAGGGTCATTTCCTGATGTCACCCTTCCACCTCACTGCCACTTTTTAAAAGGACTAGTGGGAAGGACCTGAAATTGAAATTTTTGACTGCAAGTGCTACATATTGCAATGGGGCAGAGATCTTACCGATGGAATGTGAGGTGGAAATGGGAGAAATGCCTGGCAATAACAGGGAGCTGACGAAACTGCATGCTTCCATTAACAGTGTGAAGCGATGGACCAATTAATCCACAGGTAGAATCTAATACGGACGGAAAGCAGGAGCAGAAGCTGTTTGTGATGTCCCTAGGGCATTCTGTGAGAGCGGACAGCAGCCTTGTCAAACATGGTGTCCTGCTTGCTGCTGCTGTTCCTTTTTATAACACCATATGGATTTTGAAAACCACAAATTATTAATGTGGGAAAATAATTATGAACTAAACACACACATTGTGTCTCCTGCTCTCTCTCTTTAGTCTCCTAAGAAACCTGATTTTGGCAACACTTTTGCTCTGCAGCCAGCACACGTGACCCCTCCCAAACTACACAACATATTACATGGTCTAAAAAACCCTCCAAAAATAAGAATTACAATCCAGCTTAAAGCCTCATCTAAGCTGGGCCAGGTTTAGTTGGTACTGTATTTGTGCTGTAAACATAGCAAAGTGCTAGATAAGTGCTTATTGTCAGTGTCACTGTTGTCAGCCCAAGTGCGTTAATTTTCATGGATCCCTGGCCTTTCTGCCAACACCATACCTTTATCTACCCACAGTACTAGACTGGTCCTGTTTTTACTATATTGAAAACAGTGAGACACAAACTCGGTTTTTCCTCCTTCATGACCACAACTCCCCAAAGAGACAGCTCGTCACTCCATTTCTTTCAGTGGAGCAGAAGCTATTCTGTTTTATGCCAGCTGGCCTAGAGGCTAACTCTGGTATGCAAAAAATCCTGAAAACCAAAACCACTGAATTTTGCTTTATGCTTATGTGCAGAACTCTTCACTCGGATGGTTTTCAAGCACCAGGTGTCTGTGTGGCAGATCAGTACCAAGGACCCTGATACCACCAAGAAGAGAATGGGACTGTCACAAGTATACAGCCTGATCAACCAGCACTGGGAGCAGCTAAGAATTCAGCATGAGGAATAATGCCTGATATTGATAGACTTCTCAGCAAGGCTCAGGAAGCAAAGGTTCAAGAAGTGTTTGGAAGTTGAAATCTGTTGAAGTGTTAAAGCAATGATCTGACTATCCTGTTCTGAGCCTATAGGTTCTCAGACAGCACATATAAATGACGTCTGCAACCATTTCTGCCCAGAGATCTTCCTGAGCTGGTCCTTAATGTTACATTGTACTAGCACTTCTCTGTTAGCCCCACCTGTTGTTCATCAAAATGTAAGCTTTCATTAAAAAAAAAATATATTTACATGTCCAGTCCTTCAAACTGAAGAAAATGTTCCAAATGTGAACCAGTGCAGTGCAGAGGGCCTGAATTACCACCAAGAAACTCAGAGGTGTGAACTGCCCCTGTTCATCTCAGTGTGTTAACTCTGAGCCTATTGATGTCCATGTAAATAATACACACTAAAATGTTTCACTCTAGGACTGGGTACAGAGCCATGACCTTTTCTCATTCTGATGGCTCTGTTAACTACAATGTGAATTCCACCAGTGAAGGAATAAACAGAGGAACCTGTTTCCATTTGGAATAACTTGTATATTCTCCCAAACTCTCTTTTTTTTTCTTTTTTCCATCCTCCATTGAATAAAAGAAAATGAAAGAAGATGAATAACTGGGCCACATCTCTATGTGGTACTTCCTGCATAGGTCCCAGGAGATCCTGTTAGAGCCCCTCGCTTATTTTCTTGTGCATTCTTCTGTTGTGGGGTGTGAAACCTGGGTTTGAGCCTGTGGAAGAAAGTGACGGTCCCGTCCCAAAATTTTGGGGGCAGAGGGCCACTTGCATGGCGGCTGTGTGTTTTCACATTGGTTCTGGAGTCCTGCCTCATTCTCTATTCCCTAGTAATGTGGCTCTAATTAAGCCAGTCTAAAGGATGAAAAGTCCCTAGTCTGAGACGAAGGAGGGGCTGCAGAATGCAAACTTTGGCTATTTACCTTTTCCTACCCATCCGGACTGCCCACTGCCCCAGTGTGGGTCTCCAGATCGAAGGAGAGCTCTCCACAGGGACCTGGCAGCATGCAGGGAAGCTCTGGAAGAGATGACTGACCCCACTCTTCTGCATGGGAAGGATCCACTCTGCGTGTAGATCTTAAGAGCACAATCTGGCCCTGAGGTAAGAGTA
The DNA here is from genome assembly GCF_965140235.1 of Caretta caretta. Taxonomy (NCBI): domain Eukaryota; kingdom Metazoa; phylum Chordata; order Testudines; family Cheloniidae; genus Caretta; species Caretta caretta. The sequence goes on from NC_134206.1 coordinate 204,130,661, forward strand.
ACACTGATTTTAAAAGCTCTCTCAGTTCCTCATGTCACTAGTCAAAGCTGACCCAGGACCCCCTACCATGCTTTTAAAGAAGCAGTAGAAGGAAAAAAGAAAAGGAGGACTTGTGGCACCTTAGAGACTAACCAATTTATTTGAGCATGAGCTTTCGTGAGCTACAGCTCACTTCATCGGATGCGCTGTAGCTCACGAAAGCTCATGCTCAAATAAATTGGTTAGTCTCTAAGGTGCCACAAGTCCTCCTTTTCTTTTTGCAAATACAGACTAACACGGCTGTTCCTCTGAAATCTGTCAGTAGAAGGAAATAACATCTGGGAAGGCCAACGGCTGCTCCCTGTCTTATAACTTTTTACAATGTGTAGTTATTCAACCTCAGACAACAAGGAGGAGAAATCAGAACTTATGCACTAAGGCCTGAGCTATTTACCTGCAGAGAGGTCAGGCAATAACTTAACCATGCTACACGCAGTCTCATACAAATGGTCAGGAGCATTCAAGAGGAGGTCTGCTTTGCTCTGATAGTATCAAAGTGGGAGAGTGGACTAGATAGTGCAATGACATGGATTGGGTGCAAGAGCCGGCACATCCTGAACAGAACAGCTCAGTTCCATCACAAACCCATCCAGCACACCGAGGACGGAGAGACAGGCGGGTGTGAGGACTTGGCTCTGTTTGTTCTCAGCTGGCAGCCAATAAGGACCCACAGGCCAGTCTCCCCAATGCCCCAACCACCTTACAGGGATGGGAAATTCATCTCTATCACTTTGCCAGATGACAAGCCATGTTGTAAATTATATTCAATCCCACTGCCCTTTGTTTATCTACCATGACAGTCTGAACTGGCTCTTACATGGCTAGGAGCCCAGAGGGCATGCGTGACCTTTTTCAGCTGTTCCCAGCTGGCATAAGCACCTCTGCCCCCCCTTCTCTTGTTGTTTCATTTATTCCCCCCCACCACCACTTCTCCCTCTCACTCCATCACTCTGAGATCCCTTTATTGCTATCCTCTTAGAACTTTATCTCCTGCTGTCTCTCTCCCCAGGAGTTATAGCCTTGCTTACTTTCCTCTCTTTTCTTTGATAGTTTCTCTTCTTTCTCTCCTTCTCCATTTGTCGAACAGGCTAAGTTTTCACCCAGGCATTCACTGAACCCAAGGGTCATCTGACCTTTGTGAGGTTGAAAGCAGACACTACACACATTCTATACATTTCTCCTCCTCTTCCCCTGCTTCCTCCTCTTTCCCCCTTTTATCCAGCCTCCCTCAGCTTTTTACCTCTATCTCTCTCCAATACCTTGTTTCTATCCCCCTTTACCTCATCCCCCCTCCCAATGTCCTCTCATTCTCCCAGCATTCCCCATTTTGCTCATCTCTCCCCTTCTTCCAATGCTCTACTAGCTCACCTTGAAAATTCATGTCAGAGCCTAGTCCTTTGCTCAGCCCTAGTGCTGAGTTGAATAAAACATCACTTACACCTCAACATTTTCTCCCAAATTCACCCTGGAAGGAGGCGCTGAAGGATCTCATGTTTCTTGCTGAGGCCTGAGTTGCTGAACTGGTGTAGACATAGAATTATTTACAAAGACAGCCTTTTACAGACATTGCAGAGAGGATCCACCTCAGAGCTGCCTCTCCCAATCCTCCAGCTGATGGTGAGACAGGAAGAAGGTGGAATGGAAGGACAAACTCCTTTAGGTGGGACCCACATTCCAATAGAGCAAGTGCTATCTGATCATTCCAGGGAACAGGGAAAGAATTCTGCGATACAGAAAGGCTGTGTTGCTAGGGTTTTTGGTCATTACAAATACCGTTAGCTGGGTATATGGTGACCATGAGAAGCCTTTGGTGACTTGCCTTCCAAGTGTGGAAGTGCTGGCTTCCATGGGAGATCTAGACAAACTTCCAGTGAGTGCTGCAGAGCAGCCCATGGTCATAGCATATATTGGTGTTAATACCCAAGGAGGTGCAGGAGTGGTTCTGAAAGCTAAACTTCGATTTCTACGGAGAAAGATTATATCCAGGGCCTCTCTGGTAGTTTTCACTATACAGGGTCAGCTAGACAAGGGGAACCTCAGAGTCTTAACATGCAGATAAGATGGTATAAAGAAAAAGAAATGTTTAAGTTCATAAGGTACAGGGAATCTTTTGTGGGGTGGGGTGGGGATGTGGAGTCTCTACAGAGAAGCTAACTCCACCTTAACCACAATGACACCCAACTACAAGCACAGGGAACAAACCATGTTGGTGGGGGGGTGTTCTTACACTAGTTGCTGGGGAGAGCTGATGGGTGCTCAGCAGTACTCTGGCTGGACAAAGGCATCTGCTAACGATGTCAGTAACATAGAGGTATATTTTTTTATCCTGTAAAGGATAGGAAAGCTGAATAGAGAGAGGAACAAGGTGAGATCACAGAGGTAAATTCCAGACAAGTAACAGCACAGTAGACTAAGACGCTAACTAAAAATAGGCGCAACACCAAAAATAAGAGCCATGGATGTCGATACAGTGCACCAATCTTAAAAACAAAAGGAGGTCAACCAAAATACCTGGCAATGGAAGAGGACCTTAACCGGCATTTCTGATCCTGGACCGTGATGGAATGACAAAAGCCAGTGGGGTATTGCATTGCTTGGCTACAAACAAATACACAGGACGGACAGATTGGGGCCAAATTGTCTGCTGGCCTAACTCTCCTGAGGTCAAAGCAAAGACACTGGCCCAATCCTCTAGAAGTGGCTGTAGCACCACGACACCTGCATGATTCCATCGAATTAAATCACATAAAACCACCGCGTGCAGAGGATCATAGAGCAGAACCTGTGTGGATGCCAATCCCAAATCATAAGAATGCTATGACACTAGTAGGATAATACCACCAACCTCCTCAGCAGGAAAAGTATATGGAATGTGTAATACTGAGGGAGATCAGAGGCAACAAAGTCTAATAAAACATTAATCATGGGTGACTTCAGCTAACTGCAAATAAATCAGCCTGTCATAATGGGACAAGGGTTAGAGAGAGAATTTTTTGACACTTTAAATGATTGCTCCTTGGAACAGCTAGTTCTAGAGCACAGGAAGGGAGAGTTAGGAATTCATCTTGACCTCAGAAACATGAGGAGCTGGTTCAAGAAGTAACTATTGATGAGCTAAGCAGTAATACAATGATCTGCATACAATTAAGTTCAACTTCCTCACAAGAGGGATCATACCAAAAACTAGAAATATTTTAAGAAGCCAACTACTGTCTGGATCAGAAATCAGCAAAGAGACAGAAAACAAAGCAAAGAATAAATATTCCATCTTGGACATGGTAAAAGGATAACAGTGGGGTGTCCCAAGGTTCCACACAGGCACCAGTTTTGTTTACTATGATTGTTAATGATCTGGAAAAATGAGTGAGTAGCAAAGTGGCAAAATTTGCAGCTGACTCAAAATTAGGTAGTTTAGTGAAAACCAGATAAGACTATGAGGTATTTCAAAGGGATCTAACCAAGCTGGGTTAACAAGCAGCATGAGGACATATTAATTCAATTTTGACAAATGCAAAATAGTGCACCTTGGAAGGAATAATTCGAACTACCCATATATATTGCTGTGTTTTAAATTAATTGTGACCATTCAGGGAAAAGACCTCGGCATCATGGTGGGCCACTCAATGAAAACCTGTGATTGATGTGCAGTGGCAGTGAGCAAAAGCAAATAAAACATTTGGATGTCTAAGGAATGTGAATATATTATAGTGCCATCATATAAATCAGCGGTATACCCACACCTACAATACTACATTCCGTTCCAGTTATCCTATCTCAATAAGGATATAACAGAACAAGGAGGAGTTGAAACAGGAGAACAACATTATTACTGACTCCAAAGAGGAAACATGGCCCAGTAGTTCAGACAGAACCAGGTTCAATTCCCTGGTCCGCCACAGACTTCCTGTGTGACAGTGGGCAAGTCACTTAACCTCTCTGTACCTCAGTTTCCCATCTGTAAAATGGAGATAATACCACTACCATAGCTCACAGGGGTGGCTGTTAGGATAAACACATTACAGGTTGTAAAGCACATCAAGCCCTACTAATGAAAAGCACTATATAAAAAAGTTAGAGGCTATCAGCTCACCGATGCTTCTGGTTCAAACTCAACCCTAAGCCTAGTGGGAGAGATGCCTTAGACAATACCTTCCCTATGGAAGATGGTTTAGTGGCTCTATAGGACTTCCTCTTCAAAACGAAGCTGCATCCTGAGTCATAATATCCATTTACAAAATGAAGTTCCAAACCAGAAGTGAAAAAACAATAAAGAAACCAACCAAGTCCAAGTTTCATAAACATGATGCTACACAGGGCTAGTAAATAAAGGCACGAGGTCACAGCCACTCTGATGACAGAGGCACAAATGCATGCCCCAAGTCCCCACATATACGTACAGCTGGAGAAATCCTGCAATGAATTATCTGTAAATTATCTGTTCAGTCACATTTTTCATGGCTAGACTGGGCCTTTGCCATACTTGTCCGCACCGTAAGCTCCTGCCCACTTCAGTTAAGTAAGATCTAGCCAGATCTTCAGTCCAGGTCTAGTGAAGAGCGCAAACCTTGCTCTCCAGATACTCCTGCTGTTAGCAAATGGACACGGAAGAGCAGGAGAAGGGTCAAGTATGAGCAGACTTCGCTGCACTTGTCCCACCCTTTCTGGCCTGCAGAAGTCAGGAGATAAACGGTACCCTTTTCAGAGCTGCAGTAAGTTATTTCCCCTCCCCCATCCACCTCCAAAAACAATGGGGAGAAACTGTGATTCATGCAGCGATACACCACCCCTTACTCAGAGCTGAAAATACACTCTCAACCTAGCCCTTAAGGAATTTGTGCCATCTTTGTTTTCTCCTCATTTCTGTCTTCTTTCTATTAATACTCTTCTAGCAAATGAATCTACAGGCAGAAAGCAAGAAATACTGCTGCTGTAAACTAGAGCAAGTATTTGAGGCAAGTGAATTTTAAACTGGTTAAAAACAAGTATTTTCACCAGTAACCTGATTCTAGGAGTTATCCAATTAGGCAACAGGAACCAGAGCATGTGACATGTGTGTCCAGTCAAAACTAACACACAGCTCAGACGGTGAATATCAAACACTGGTAACAAACTGCTGATGAATTAGCTACAGGCCAAAATTATTCACAGATATTAGTCCATGAATAATTTCAAATAGCCAATAAATCAGAGGAAAAAAATCCCCAGGATCTGCTTATTTGAAATTCACGAGCAGGGAAAGAGGCAAAATTTGCCAAACAGATTATTTCTTTCTTGAGCCGTTTGAACAGTATTCACCATAATGAGCGTGTGTATTTGACTGAGCACAGCAGATGCAGACTACCTTTGAAGCTTTGCAAATAATAATGGGCTCAAATATGGTCAAATCTAAAAGGAGCCGTGGTCCTTGCAAAATAGTCCTGATTTTCCACCCTAGCTCTATTGGCTAGGAATTATTCACCCAGCTCCCCATGCATGCAATCACTGCTGACAGAAAGTGCGCTAGAAACGAGGGGCAGAGGAAACAGTTTGGAGAAAATAATCAAAATGACTACGCAAAACTCCCGCATAACAGGAAAAGTTGGATGAACTTTATTTTAAGATTTCCCCCCACCCCATGTTTGTGAGCCTCTGAAGTTTCTGGTATTCTAAGATTCCCAGCCCAGTTCTGCAGACCCAAGAGGATTTGGGGAGTCAGAACAGAATCCATACTGAAGCATTGAACTGTGAGGTTCATTCATTGCTAACTGGATCCTGAGATCAGCTTTTGGGGGAACACTTCGGTATCATGCACCTAAATTTTCCTTTCAGCAATCCTTGGCAAGCTCTGTTCTTTTTTCATTTTGGATATTGGTGCTTTAAGAGAGTGTTTCTAACTGGGAGGAGATTCCCCGAGAGATATCAGACTAAAAGATAAGGTCTCTCCTGCTTCCAGGACATGAAACAGAGAAGTTCAGGTGCAAGAGTCAAAGCTCTCTGATCACCAATTACAATAAATCCAGACAGCTTTTTTTCATTTTTTCCCATTAGATGTTTCCATTAAAAAACGATGCACATTCTAGTTGTTAGTTGAAGGAAGTGTTTCACTGATCACAAGCAATTGCAGCCACAAGGCTGACAGGGTAGAATATATACATATCACCCATTCATCCCCTTTCTCTTCCTTGCACATGCATGTGCACACACATACATAAGTGTATGTCTAGCTCCTGTAAGCACCTGCCATTGCATCACACACCTACACACATCCATCCTGTGTGTCTCAACACACCCACTCCATTCAACCACCTAGAGTATGGCTCTCTCTGATGATCCCCCAAGTTGCTTGCAGATGCAAATTCTCTCTCACACACACAAACTATTATCCGTATCTATCCACCTATCTAAATAGTATGTCTAAATTTTTAAGAGTGACCAGGGTGTTGATGTTTCACCATTTCTGGATGCCAAGCTTAGGGCACTGAAAGCGACTTGATTTTTAGAGGTAGAAGGCTCAACCCTTTCTGAAAATTAAGCCTCTTTAAGGTGTCTCAGGTTGAATCCCCAAAATTTAAGAACCCCCCCACTTCCCCAAAATCACTAGTTTCTGCTGAAAACCTAGGATATAGATAGATAGATAGATATACACACACACACACACAAAAAACAACCAGGCATACAACCCATAAAGTGTTCTTTGTGTGCCTGAGAATCCTCAGAAGTGCTTTGAAAGGCTTGAAGGAAGAGAAAGGATCTTAACAAAAGAACAAAATAAAACTTGAAAGGGAACAGAAGTTCTGAAGTGTGTGGGGGTGGGAAAAGTCTTCAGTGTAAGGAACACCAAAGAGCTCTCTAATTCAAAGCTACCAGAATAGCTCAAAAAAGTTGAGGTGGCTGTGGCTTGATATCCTTACTCTGCCAGAGACACTGTAGTTTGATGCTCAGGGGACTGCAGTATAGATCCAACTGGACTGTGGTTTAATTGCCAGGGGACCAAGAGATAGTAACTCGTGATATTCCCATAAGACTGGTTTAATTCCCAGGAGACTGCCTGGCTTAGCTTTCCTGACATGGCTGGCTGGATAGGAAACCACAGCCTTCCTCCTCTAATGAGCACAAAGGTCAGGAGAATGGACCCAACAGGAGGAAAGGCTCCATGTAAATCCTGTATGACCGTACCCTTGTGTGCAAACAAAACAGGTCCAAGGCCATCATTTAGGGGCTGTGGTCAGAAGAAGTAGGCAGTTCCTTTGTTAAGCTGGCACCAGTCTTTAAATTCTAATCTTCCACTGCTCCCGTGAGGTAGCTTATGAGCCATTTTGGTTAGCAAATATTGGCTCCTAAAGTTAACGAGTGTGTCTGTTTCCAACATACGGTCAATTGCCGATTGTTCTGATCTGGTGAGCCAGGCAGATGAATTAGCACCACCCATGGACAGAGAAAGTGCAGGGCGTTTCTACTACATTTTTGGAAAAAGGGAAAAACAAAACAGCATGCTAGAGGCTCAACAGGGTAAGTCTGACCGCAATGGAGCATGTAAGAAGTGACCTTAGCCACCTGGGGCCTACAGCTCTGACTTTGACTGAACCTCAAATCTCACTGGACTCAATGTCAAATCCCATCCACAAAAGACATCTTTCTCACTTCATTCAGTCGATGGTATAGGTAACAATTCCAAATTCTCACACACACACAGGCCAAGCTCTTGTCTTCCTACCCATGGTACTATGCTGTTTATATGTTTGTGTTATGCAGTGATGAAACATGCACAAATGCATTTGATCATTTTAGAAAGTAAACACACACTCAGACAAATATACTATGATTACTTTACAGTGACCACACACATCCATATGTTCACTTTATACAGCATGAACAGGTAACAAATCCCAAACGTCTGGTAATAAAAGTACTGATGAACAAACAAACAAACAAACAAACCAACAACCCGAACAGCCATAAGATATCTCACCCCTCCACACACAGTAAATTAAAAATGTTATGCAAATGCATATACAGCATCTGTCTGCCATCTACAGCCATGTGTTCACCTCCTGAAAGATACATGAAGATCTAAGTGGCATTAATAGCGTTTATGAGCCCATCACCTGAACCGATATTCCCTTTATGGATCTAATGAAATAACACGGAGAAAGACACACAGATGGACCGTAACCGACTTGGTGAAAAAACTCTCATCTGTGTTCCTCAGCCCCCTGCCATGAATTCCTGATCTCCCCAAACAAAAAGGAAATACACTATTCCAGCACTGACAGACTAAAAAGCCCCCTTCATTTAACAACAAAGCATTGGTCAACCTTGTTACACATTTGCCATCTATTCGGTGCTGGGGTGGTAGGAAGGAAGGCGGGAGTCAGAAGTTAAATGGGAAGGGGAAGGGGGGGGAGTAAAAGAGGAGGAGAAAGAGGGGGAAGAAAACTATGTAGCAGAGGAGGGTAAGGAAAGAGAGGGAGAGAGGGGAAGAGAGAAAGTGAGAGGGAGAGAAGAGAGAGGAGGTTTAATCGATTGCTGAGTGTGTATTAACTCCGTCACAAGACTTTGATGATCTCTAAAACGGACAGAGCTCTGCTCTCATGGGTTATGAAACTAGCAGAACCATTTGATTGAATTATGATTCTCCGATTGTTTGCACCATATCAGTGATCTCTGGCTTCTGTGACTCACCACCCGACTCCTCTTACGAAAAGAGGCTTTGATGGCAAGAAGCCCTTTCCTGACATTTTTTAACTAGAGTAAAAATTGCTTTCGTTGACATTTCACAGGGAGACAGACACTGTGGGCAATGTAGTCAGCCCCTGATAGCAGTGAAAGGGCAACTAAAAGAGACAAACACACCCACGTATACAATTCAGACACCTTTGTATTAGGCAGAGGGGAAATTTATTCACAGATAAAACTGTATTCATGTCCACATCCCACAAGACAGCTCCTCCCCAAAGCCGCTTCATTGAATCAGTATGGCAATACCAAAAAAATCACAGCACTTACATGCACTTTATTATGCTTGTTATTTATTACTTGTATTATGGTAGCACCCAGTAGTCCCAATCATGGACCAGGGCCCCTCTGTGCTAGGTGCCATACAAACAGAACAAAAAAGAAGGTCCCCTGCCCCAAGAGTTTACAATCTAGCTATATGACAAGAGACAACAGCTGGATATAGACAGATAGGACATGCAAGGAAACAATGAGACAGCGTGGGTCAGCACGACAGGCAGGGGTCTCTGTACGCCAGCTACTTCAACATTGTCAAGTTTTTTGTAGGCATCACAATGGAGAAGAATTTTAAGGATGGATTTGAAGGAGGATAATGATGGATGTTTACCTTGCTCCCCAGGTGAGAGGCATCTACATGAGCAAAATATCACTGGGGACCTGAAGAAGTAATGTCAAGACTCTGACTTCTAAATGAGAGGGAAGTCTGGAGGAGAAAAAACAGAGACTAAGTGGACCAGATCCTGGCCTATGCTAAGTCCCCTCTGGGCGGCCCTGGCAACGGGGTACTTAAAGCTGCCTAAAGTGGGCAGCTTAGAGTTCATCTATAATGGGTGAGAGAGGAGCTGGCACAATAGCCCCTATGAGGCTGTTACAAAACAGCATAACATATAAAAACCCCAAAGCTCCTCTAAGTTGTCTCTGGGACAAACCAGCCCCCGGCCATTCCCAGTCACTTTCTCCCTTCAGGGCCACCGAGCAAAAATCTGGCACACCAGAAGATTGAGATCCTTGTGTTTTGAAACAGAAAAAAAAGAAAAAGAAAAGCAGTCAGCAAATGGGGGGGGGGGGGGGAAGGAAGGAGACTTAAAAAATACTACAGGATTCTATCTCCCTTTTGGAAAAGCCAAGGCAAATGATGTACCGATTTTCCTACAGTTCACCCTGCACGATTAGTATCAAGGTTGCGTACGTGTCTGGTGATGTGTTTGCAAAATTCCAACCCCCCAAAAAAGCAAAGAAAAAGAAACCCACACTGGTAATCAAATTCAAGACATTTAGACCAATCTGAAACCTGCGACAAGAGGCAGGCTTGTTCTATGTAGCTGGAATTGAAAACAATCCTTTACTGGAATCTCATCTAAGGACCTTTGCAAAAAGCACCTGCGATATTATCTATATGTACTTGGAAGTAACCTTTGCAGAGGAAGCAGCGGCAGGGTTAGTGAAATTTGCATTTCGGAGCTAGAGTGAGCATCAGGGTACAGAGATATGATAAGGGGGGGAATCTGTAACAGGCATTCAGATCTCTGGGCAGGAGGCTCAGGGTGCATAACTTAGGGTCTCATCAACTCCTCAGCTGGGTTCTGTCAAGGCTGTACGCTGCTGTTATATACAATTCAACTCACCTTATTCCCTATAATCTCCTGTCCTCCACTTTACACTTGAATTTTTCTTATTTTGTCTATTGAAATTAAAAGGCATACATCAGCTCCAACGTTATAGAATGTAGAGATGATAAAGACATATAGATCATCCAATTCATATCCCAGGGGCAGCACTGTTCCTATGGGACAACATATTGGGCCTCAAAGTGCTTTACAAAAGAGGGAATAGTAGGTATCATTATCCCCATTGACAATGGAGAAACCCAGGCACAAAAAAGGAGAAATTTCTTGCTTCAGGTCACATTGCCAGTCAGTGGCACAACTCAAAATAGAATCCAGGTCCTGCAGCTTCTACTCGCTTTCCTGCGAGCAATACAATGTGGCCCCTCAAATATTAGGGCACAGTAGATTTGCAAGGGACACTTTCTTTTCTTGCATTGCTGCTTATCAGGTTAACTCCTAAACACTTATTGACAGGATAGAATACCAGGTCATGTCAAGAGTAATTATACTGCACATATCAACACCTGATAGTTATTTATACAAGGTAGTGCCATGTTGTTACACCATATTCTTTCTTAGCTAGCTAGCTTCTGCTAACACTCTCATCAGGGTAGTATCTGAGCTCCTCCCAAATATTAATGAACAAATTTTTCCTCTTCAGTATTCTTGTGAGCTAGGGAGGTATTCTTGCCATTTTACAGATGGGGAATGGAGGCACACAGACATAGCACCCATAACTCCCTTTGACTGCAATCCAGAGTTGCGAGTGCTGAACACTCTGAATATCAGGCCACTGCCCAAGGTCACATAGGAAAAGGTCACCTTAAGTGCAGGACTACCCTTCCTTCCCCCGACTCTCTGCCTGGGGCAATGTCAAATGGGAGGCCCACATTTAGTGTCTACGCAGGATGGTGCCTACAGTAACAACAGTCTCACCTACAGTAGAGCTAGTAAGAGATGATCTTATTTCTTAGCCCCAGATCCCTGACATGGGCCAGAGTTATGGAAGGTTGATAGTAGAGTTGGTTGGGAAATTTCTGACAGGGTGCCATCAGAAAGTGCTGATTCATGGGAACTGAAATTATTGCGGAAACATATTGGTTTTGATAAACTTCAGGCAAGTTTCCGTCAGACAACTTTCTGGTTTCCTGCCACCTCACCTGGTGGATTCCTGGTGAGCCTGGGCTTCCAGGGTCTGTGCCAGGCCTGCCATAAGGGACTGCCCCAGGGCTTTTAGCCTCTCTGTTGCGGACCCCTGAGCCAAGCCCTGGCTAGAACCTGGGCTCTCAGAGAGTTTCTAGGCTCCCTATCATGGAGCAAGAAACCCCATCTCCCAAACTCCCATACTCCCAGTGATTATAGGCTCCCTTTTAGTCCATCAGGGACCAAGGTACACCGTTTCAGTGGCTACTGTTACTCTGACCAATCTCTAGACAACAAGTCTCAGGTAATTACAGTTTAAATACATAATGATTTCTTTCTACTAAAGAACACAGCTGACCTGGTTAATACTAGAGCTGGTTGAAAATTGCAATTTCCATCCGTTGGAAAATTCCAATATTTTAACATTTGTTTTTGTCCCTCATTGGGAAGAAAAGTCAAAATACTGAATTTGTTTCACTGAATGGAAAATTCCATGGTAAAATATTATTCAGAAATGTTGAAAGGTTTTATTTAGACATTTCTGATTGGAATGAAATGTTTGACATTCTTGAATCAAAATGTTTTATTTCAGTTCATTGAACCAAATCAAAAAATTTCTCTGTCCCCCGGAGCTACTGTACTGCCTTGTCGGAGTTGTAATTTGTCTGTTTTGTGTTCTTTTCTCCTCTCTTGACCAGGTTTTCTGCCCCTACAACATCTCCCATGATGCACCATTGTCACATGACTCTGATGATGCACCATGTGTGGTCAACCAGAGGAGAGACCAAAGTGCATAATGGGAGATATAGTCCTGCCAGGGAGCCCAGTCCATACTGGAGAATGAGGATGTGAGAGAACTAAACTACAATTCCCATGGGGGCACTGTAGCAGCTCAGGTGACCACAGATTAATGCTGACCTGACCCAAAAACCCAATTCAATTCAACCAACTAAAAAAAAAATTGTGTTGCTTCTTCCCAATAGAAAATTGAAAGCCTTCTGCAATACTGACATGTCCCTCTGCATAAATTGTTTTTCCCATTGAAAAACATTTAACTGGAAAATTCCCAACCAAATCTAGTGAGTAGTTTTGTGATTAGGAAACAAACATAATTACCTGTCAATTATGAAAGGAAAGTCCCTGTGCTCACTGGGAACACCGGTAGGAGTTCTGTACCCAGGAGTAAGGCAGAGTCTAGGGAACTCTTCAGACTAAGCTGGGAACATGAAGGGACTCAAGGGCTCTGAACACCACTTCCCTAGTAAAGTCTCAAGAGTTTCCTGAACTGCCATAAACTGCATCAAGAACCAAAAATGGTATTGATGGTTTCAGAAGCACCTAGCTCACTTCTGTGCTAGGTCAACAACTTCCAGTAATCTAGCTAGTGGATTTGAGACCATTCATCTTCAGTTTGTCTGATGTGGGGCAGGTCTCATACCTGCTCACTTATGGGATCCTCACACCTCTGCCAGGTACAGAAGCAGCTCAGCCAGCTCTGCTTTATCTGCACTGATGCTTCTGTTGCAGGTGGCATTCTGGGGTGGACCAACTGGAGACTGAGGGAGAGCTGGAGGAGGGACAGGGTAGGAAGGGGCAGGAACGCAAGACACATTAGGGCCGCGGCAGTTGAGGTGCAACTTCAGACAGCTCTCAGGTGTGCCTGAGAGGGACTGAACAAGCCCTGAACAGTCCTAGAATCAAGGAGATGCAAGCCACAGACCCCATCATAGGAACAGGGATGAATTCAGCCTATAGTGCCTAACATTAGAACTCTCTGCTAGTGAGCTCTGTAGTAGACCTAGTATATCAAATGCTACTAGCAAGAGATACTAGAAGGATGACTAGCATCTGGCATCTCTTACTGCAAGCACTTTCTCATGTGAATTGCGAGTAGCACTGCTAGCGATTCCCTGCTGGGACAAGACATCATACTGTCCCCACTGGGGGAAAAAATTGATAAATTGGCTAAAAATGCTTAAATTTGCTGTTTCCTGAAAAGCGCTGAAAAATGAGCAGTTTGCAAAATTTAAATAGGCAATTTAAATAAGGCCTTACATCTGAGGCAGAGAGAGCAAGGAAGCTTTCCATTTATTTACTTCCAGTTTTTGAGGCACGACAGCAAATGGGACTGCCTCCGCTTCCTCCCACTGTCCAACAGGAGTGCAGAATCCAGCACTGCTGCATTAGTAACCAACTCGCTGCTCTTCAGGTTTTAAAGGGGAAAGGATCCACCCGAATGCAGTGCTCTTCAGTCTTATCTGGCTGTGGTTGATTGTAATCCCAGATTTCAGAGTAGCAGCCGTGTTCGTCTGTATTTGCGAAAAGAAAAGGAGTACTAGTGGCACCTTAGAGGCTAACCAATTTATTTGAGCATAAGCTCAAATGCATCAGATGAAGTGAGCTGTAGCTCACAAAAGCTTATGCTCAAATAAATTGGTTAGTCTCTAAAGTGCCACTAGTACTCCTTTTCTTTTTGTAATCCCAGAGTTTCCTGCTGTGAAGCTGTATGGATGCAATAGAAGGCAGGTTCCAGCAGGGCCCAAGGTAAAAGAAGAGACTGGGGACATGCCACTTCTAGGGTTAGGACAAATGAAGACCTGGGATTTGTGATAGCTTAAAGAATGGACAGAGCATCTATGTGCATCCTGTTTTATAGAAATGGAAATGATACACAAACGTCACACCCAGATCCAAACTTCCACTACATTTTTGAGGGCATGCAGATCTAGGGTTTTCTTTAGGCCCTTAGAGAGGTGGGCCTGAGCTGGGACGTTCATATAAGAACTCAACGTATGGGTACATTCAGATGCAGGGCTTTGGTTCAGGCCCATTTCTAGTCACTCAATGCTACAATCTAACCATTATCTAAGAAGCATCGCTTTCCTGTTGCATTCCATCTACAGCAGTGGTGGCCAACCTGTGGCCCCGGAGCCACATGAGGCTCCTCAGAAGTTAACATGCGGCTCCATGTATAGGCACAGACTCTGGGGCTGGAGCTACAGGTGCCAACTTTCCAATCTGCCAGGGGGTGCTCACTGCTCAGCCCCTGGCTCTACCACAGGCCCTGCCCCCACTCCACCTCTTCCCACCCTCTCCCGTGAGCCTGCCAGGCCCTCGCTCTTCCCCCCTCCCCCAGAGCCTCCTGCGCGCCACGAAACAGCTGATCAGGTGGTGCGGGGAGGGAGGGGGAGGCGCTGATTGGTGGGGCTGCCAGTGGGCGGGAGGCACTGGGAGCAGGGGGGTGGGGAAAGAGAGCTGATGGGGGGCTGCTGACTTATTACTGTGGCTCTTTGGCAATGTACATTGGTAAATTCTGGCTCCTTCTCAGGCTGGCCACCCCTGATCTAGGGATAGGGCAAGAAAAAATTCTTCAACTCAGTCATCACCAGTTTCTACCATTACATCTTAATGAGAGTCCTTGAAATAGCCCACGAGCCATCTGTGAAAGGGACTCCCCCATGCTGCCCTGTGCCTTATCACATTTGAAGCCATTTCACAGTATTCTCTGAGGAGGACAGAGAGCCTGGGACTCTGAAGTGCTCTACCCGCAGTGCATACCAGACCAGGGCCAGGGCATTGATTAGAACAAGGTTCAAATATGGTTTAGTTTTATACTCAGATGGTGTTCTTTTAGACATCTCCAGCTTCAACCTCCCACTCCCTAAACTGTGAGAAGTTCGGATTCAGATCCAAACTTTGCAGCTGACCTCTCTCCATACACGAGCTGAACTAAAATCTTAAAACCGAGCTTCAGATCCAGATCCAAATCCTAAGCTGGGCACATCGTTTCATTGTGTGTGGTTGGAGCAGGGAAATGAGCAGTGTAGGGTTACATATTGCTTGTTTTGGCCTGGGAGCCATTTTTGACTCTCTTGATTTTGATGATGGCTTTTAAGGAACTATTTTTTACTTTTGCTGAGTGCCCACAGATCTCTGGGCAAAGGGCTCTTACAAACAACATACCATAACATTTCATGTCGGAGAGAAAACTGAGCTTCCACAACTTCCACTGACTTCAGCAGTCCTGAAAACTAGGCTCTGTGTGTCTCAAGTGAGGAACCCAGAAATGGAGACTCCAAAAACTAGAGGCCACTTAGGAAAATTGGAGCCTTTTTAAACCACTGAAGGTCCCAGGGGGAATCAGCACACCAACATGATTAGAGTGCAGGAACCGTCACGCTCAGGCTCTAGCCACTGGACCAATCCATTTCGAGTTTTGTCCATTGCAGTGCCATCACTGCTGTTCTGGCTCTTTAGAACACCCAAAAGTTCTACTCGAATGCCACCTCTCTGGTGACACACCCCTGGCACACAGGAAACCCCAGAGGTACATTATGCCTGATGCAATTTTACATGAGAGAGCAGCAAAATTATTAAGCTTGGAATCCTCTTGCAAATAAAAGCCTGCAGTGTCATTTCTGAGCCCTCAGGTATCAGAATCCAACTTGCTATGAAGTGGTGTCATTTGTGCTAGAGACCAGAGATGTACTCAGACCTAACTTTTAGGCCTGACCCAGACCCAAGCCCACCTGACCCTACTTGAGTAGGTTGAGTCATTTTCCAACCCAACCTGACCCCAACCCTTCCCCCTGAATCTGACTCAGTGCCCCCTCCACCTCTTGCCCATGAGATCGGCCTTCTCTTCCTGCCCATGGGATTAGCACAGCGGCTGCACGTGCTCCTGCTGTCTGTCACCCCCTCTTGCTCTGTGTGCGTGGTGGAGTGAGAGGCTCTGCAACTCCTCAACACATTCACTCCACAGCGCACACAGTGCTGTGAGGTGACGGGGGCCACTGGGAGTGGGGCATTCAGACGCCAGCATGTCAACCCCATGGGCACAAAGAGAAGAGCTGACCCGAGCCCAGATTGGGTTTTCCCACCCCACCCCACCCCACCCAACCCAGACCCAACACTTGAAGTTTCATAGATTCATAGATATTTAGGTCAGAAGGGACCATTATGATCATCTAGTCTGACCTCCTGCACAACACAGGCCACAGAATTTCACCCACCACTCCTACAAAAAAACCTCACACCTGTGCTATTGAAGTCCTCAAATCGTAGTTTAAAAACTTCAAGGAACAGAGAATCCTCCAGCAAGTGACCCATGCCCCATGCTACAGAGGAAGGCGAAAAACCTCCAGGGCCTCTTCCAATCTGCCCTGGAGGAAAATTCCTTCCCGACCCCAAATATGGCGATCAGCTAAACCATGAGCATATGGGCATGATTCATCAGCCAGATACTACAGAAAATTCTTTCCTGGGTAACTCGGATCTCACCCCATCTAATAGCCCATCACAGGCCGTTGGGCCTATTTATGAATATTTAATTACCAAAACCATGTTATCCCATCATACCATCTCCCCCATAAACTTATCGAGTTTAATCTTAAAGCCAGATAGATCTTTTGCCCCCACAGTTGGGTCCCACCAGGCTCAAGTTGGGTTGCAGAGCTCTAATGGAGACCATAAAGGTATGCCTACACAGCAGTAAAACCCCCACAGCTGGCCTGTGGCAGTTGACTTGGGCTGTGGGGCTTTAAAAATGGCTAGACGTTTAGCGTGGCGTAGCTGTTCAGGTTGAGGCTGGAGCCTAAGCTCTGGGACCCTGCAAAGGGGGAGGGTCCCAGAGGCCGTGCTCCAGCCTGAGCCTGAACAGCTACACCACAGTTTTATTGCCCTGCAGCCTGAGCCCCAGCCAGCTGACACAGGCCAGCTGCGGGTGTTTTATTGCCGTGCAGACACAGCCCCAGGCAGCCCTTCCTCCAGTGCTAATATCCTGCTCAACAATCTGAGAAGGAAAACATTTACGGCTTAAACATTGTTCTTAAATATCAGCTAATTAAGTGCCCTAGTCTCATTCTTAAACCAGCATTACAGCGGGATGAAAAATGGATGTGGATGGCTAATATGGCAGGATCCCCATAATGCCAGTGTCAATAAATGGTCACACGCTTCAAAAATATTGTGGATGTCAGTGAAGAGAAGGAGGGATGCAGACTAAGTGAGAAGAAGGGCTCAGAAATGCTAAGCTTCCACGTCAGGCAAATCTTTCCTCCAGAACCACTAATGAGGAGCAGAAGGCAGGATCACAAGAATACAATTCCCAGGCAAAAAAAAAATAAGTGATTAAACTCAGTTAAGGTAATTCCTTAAGGGAAATAAACATTAAAAGAATGTTGGAGAGGGAGACACACACACACACGTAAGGACATTCAAAATGTTTAACAGAACAATTACCACCACTCCTCCCCTCCCCTTAAATCACAAACAGGAAATCAAATAAAACCTTAATTTATCCCCTATATGATAGAAATGTGGGTCTGGAAGGGACTGGAAATCTTCAAGTCCAGATCCCAGCACTGTGGAAGGACCAAGTAAACCTAGACCATCCCTGACAAATGTTTGTCCAACCTGTTCTTAAAAACTTCTGATGAAGATTCCACAACCTCCCTTGGAAGCCTGTTCCAGAGCTTAATTACCCTTATAATTAGAAAGTTTTTCCTAATATCTAACCTAAATGTCCATGGTGCAGATTAACCCCATTGCTGCTTCTCCTACCTTCAGTGGACATGGAGAACAATTGACCACCCATCCTCTCTATAACAGCCCTTAACATATTTGAAGACTTATCAGGTCCCCCCTCACAGCTGTCTCTTTTCAAGACTAAACATTCCCAGATTTTTTAACCTTTCCTCATAGGTCAAGTTCTCTAGACATTTTTGGCACTTCTGTAGCTCTCCCCTGGGCTCTCTCCAATTTGTGCACATCTTTGCTAAAGCGTGCCCACAGAATTGACACAGTACACCAGCTGAGGCCTCACCATGCCAAGTAGAACAGGACAATAACCCCCTATGGTTAACATATGCCACTCCTGTTAATACACTCCAGTATAACATTAGCCTTTTTTGCAGCTACATCACGTTGTTGACTCATATTCAATTTTTGATCCACAGTAACCCCCAGATCCTTTTCAACCATACTTCCACATAGCTAATTACTCCCCATTTTGGAGTTGTGCATTTTATTTTTATTTCCTAAGTGTAGTACTTTGCACGTGCCTTTGTTGATGTCAGACCAATTCTCAAATTTGTCAAGGTTGTTTTGAATTCTAATCCTGTCCACCAAAATTCTTGTAATGTCTCACAGATTTGTGTCATTGCAGATTTTATAAGTATACTCTCCACTCCATTATCCAAGTCATGAATGAAATACTGAATAGTATCAGACCTTGGACTGAACCAAGAGATCCCACGACATATATCCTTCCATTCTTAAAGCAAAACATTGAAAAACTGTACTCAAAGAGCAGTTATCAATCAGTTGTACACCCATTTTATAGTAATTTAATCCAGACCACATTTCCTACGATTGCTTATGTGAATATCAAGTGGGACTGTGTCAAAAGCCTTATTAAAAATCAAAACATAACATCTACCGCTTCCCTTCTATCCACCATGCCAGTAACCCTGTCAATAAAGAAAATTGGGTTGGTTTTGCATGATTTGTTCTTGACAAATCTATGTTGGCTAGTCCTTAATACCCTATTATCTTCTAGGTGCTTACAAATTATTAATTTGTTCCAGGATCTTTCCAGGTATAGAAGTTAGGCTGATGGGTCTATAATTTCCTGAGTCCGCTTTAGTACCTATTTTAAAAAGGGGCATATGTTTTCCCTTCTGCAAACTTCTGGGACCTCCCCGTCCTCCAGGAGTTCTCAACTATAATTGCTAACTGTTCTGAGATGGCTTCAGCTAGTTCCTTCAGTAGCCTAGCATGAACTTCATCAGGCCCTGCTGACTCGTGTACATTTAATGTGTGTCAATATTCTAAATCTTTTCTTTCCCTGTTTTGGCTTGCATTCCTTCCTCCTGGTGCTTGTTAATCACTATATTGAGTATCTGGTCACCATTAACCTTTTTAGTGAAGACTAACTCAGAACAGGTGTTAAAAACGTCAGCCTTCTTTGGGTCATCAGTCATTAGCACTGCTTCCCCAATAAGTAGAGGACTTATATTTTTCCTTTGTCTTTCTCTTGCTCCTACATGCATTTAAAGAACCTCTTATTACTTTTCATGTCCCTTGCTAGGTGTAATTCATTTTGTGACTTCACCTTTCTGATTTTGTTCTTACATGCCTGTGATATTCTTTTGTCCTCCTCCTTAGCAATTACCCCAAGTTTCCACTTTTTGTAGGATACCATTTTAATTTCCAGGTTGTTAAAGAGCTCCTGATGGAGCCATACTGACCTCTTTCTTTTCTTCCTATCTTTCCTTCACATTGGGATAGTTTGCTATTGTACTTTTAATATTGTCATCTCAATATTTTTTCCTATTAGACCTTACCTACAGTTCTCTGTGTTTGTTAAAGCCTGCTTTTTTGAGATTGTGTCCTTATTCTACTGCTGTGACTCCTTCCTTTCCTGAGAACCAAGAAATCTATCCTATCATATGCTCACTTTCACTCAGATTGCCTTCCACCTTCAGATTCCCAACCAATTCCTCCCTCTTGGTCAGAATCAAGTCTAGAATTGCTGTCCCCCTGGTTACTTCCTCCACTTTCTGCTGGAACAAAAAGTTGTCCCCTGTACATTCCAAGAAGTTACTGGAAAGTTTGTGCTTTACTGTATTACTTTTCCAACAAATGTCTGGGTAGTTAAAATCCCTCATTACTACCAGCTCTTGTGTTTTGAATATTTCTGTTATTTGTTCTAGAAATGCCTCATCAGCCTGCTCTTCCTGATTTGCTGGTCTATAGTAGTCCCCAACATGACATCACCCCCTTTTTTTTTTTTTACCCCTTTCATCTTTATCCAGAGACTGTTAACAGGTCTGCCTCCCACCTTCTTTTGGACCTCAGAACAAGTGTATACATTCTTGATGTATAAAACAACACTTCCTCCCTTTTTACCTTGCCTGTCATTCCTGAACAACAATCTATACCTCCCTGTACCAATATTCGAGTCATGAGACTTGTCCAACAAGTCTCTGTGATGCCTGCTGTCTCAGTATATGTAAGTGATGCCTGCTACTTACAGAAGACATACACCAGCATGTGTCTGACAAGTGTCACTACCTGTTGATGTTTTAAGCCCTGCTTGTGGCTAGGAAGCATGGCAGTGTGAAGATAACTGGTGCTTGTGTGCTATGGTGGTTCACCAAAGAGTAGCAGAAATTGCTCAGTTACACGTGGTCAGACAGAGGTACCAGCGGGGCCTGGGTAGAAGTGGTTACGAGGAGAGTGCAGGACTGGTAAGTTTATGGTCGTTTCCTGATCTCACAGATGGCACAACGGTATGATTAACTTTGTCTGTTAATCATAAATTCATGCAGCAAAGGAATGAACAGCAAATTTTTTCTAGAAGCTGGGGTGATATGTGAACAGTGTATATATAAATAGAGGGAGAAATGCAAAAAGAGTGGACTCATTTTTTCTATTGTCTGTTTTGGTTTTTGTAACACCACCAGGCAAGAATAATGGACTCCATACTTTTAAAAACTTCCATAGCTCCTCACATAGCCACAGGCTTCATTTTCATAAATGATCAGAACACATGCACCGCTTCAGCTTTCAGCATGGAAGCTTGCTAGAAAGGGGTAATTCCCTGGGTAAGTGGTATAGCCTAACAGTTACAGCACAGGGTTGCAAGTCAGGAGACCTGGGTGGTAGTTTCATCATCTATGAAATGGAGCTAATGAGCTTATCCCCTCTGCCCACTTCTGTATAGTGCTTTGAGATCCTCACAGGCAAAGGGTAATGCAAGTATTATTATGCAAGTTCTCCAATACCATAACGCTTGGCACCAGATAAAGGACCTAGACAGAATTCTCTCTGGGTGTGTGCACATGGCCTACACCTCACAGCATGTGAGGTGCTGTTTCCTGATGGACTACACACAACTTGCAACTAATAATCCAGCCTGCATTTCCTAGCTACCTGTCACTCTTTGGAATCTGCTCTGTGTTTAAATAAAAGTGGGGCATTTGTGAAGTGGGTGCCCCATGAACATCACACACTTACGATAGGATGAGAAGGCGGAGGTTATGTCTGAGTAATGTCTTTACAGGAAGTGTCATGTTGTGCTGCTTATTTCCACTGTGCAAAATGGAGCGAGGAAAGTTAAATATTCCACTCCAGAAAAACAAGGTTGGGATCTGGGGAAAGGAGCATAGGAATTGCCACATCACATTGGACCAACAGTCCAGCTAGCCTAGCACCCCATCTCAACTTGGGGAGAACTGCCTTCTCTATAGGCCCCCTGGCAACCTTGGACTGTTACCCTTCTATGTTCAACCTGTAGGGCCCCACGGTGGGCAGCCTAGACTACCCTCAATGGACATAGGCTACAGTACAAAGCCCATTCTCCAGAGTTGATTACCTTTAGCCATTAAGATGAGGATGGGGAAGAGAGATTAAAAAATGAATCAGGGGGCTGCAAGAGAAACTGGGGTTTGGGGTGCTGTGAAATAGATGGCCTGAATTTTTCAAGGAACATAAGGTGGTGCTGTGCTTGCAAGGCCCAATTCTGAAAACCCCAGCCTGCCAGAGACACGCTGTTGTTCTGACCATTAAGCTGGGTTTACTGCATCCCCTGTGGCTATGCCAGTCACATTCGACAACATCTGCCACTGCCTTAATGATAGAGGCTGCAGAATGTAACGAGACTCACACACCTGTGCAGCTCTGAAAGGCAGCTATCATGTCCCCTCACCCACTCCAAGGCCTCATATATGCTCATGGCCCCCATAGGGGGCAGAACCTCCTCTAAAGTTGCAGCCCCTGTACCACTGCTCTGATCCTCATCTCATCTCTTCCGTACGGTTTAGCTAGGACAGAGGGCGTGTTTCTGTTTGACACTGAGCAAGAGCTGCAGCATTCATTGCTGCAGTGCCTTGCAAGTAGCCAAGAGGGGAGATTTCCTGGACCAGCATCTGCTTTCTTACCCACAGGTCTTTGAGCTTAGCTTCATGGTCTACTTTGGAGGCCACTTCATGTAGAAACATGGGAACATAGGAATACCCATAATAGATTGGTCCTGAATGTGATAGTGGTCAGTGCCAAGTGTATCAGTGAAATGTGCAAGGAAGCCCCAAATGGACAAGTACTGGGCCTGCCTCTTACCTCTCTCCCTTCAGTATCCTGACCATCTTCCACCCACAGAAATCCATCTGGCACCCTGTCATTAGGTGCAAGGCCAGTCAGTCCTATCAATTAGCAAGATGCACATGTTGATAGCATTAGATAAGCAGTTCGAACCTTAGATCCCTAATCTCCAGAAATCTTTCAGAGGCAAGTGTCCTGAAATGAAATATTGTGAACTGCCTCAGTCCTATGAAACCCCTTAAGTCCAACAGTTGATCTCTTTTGACTGTGGGATTGGTACTTTTAGAACTGGTCATTGGGACAAGTCACGGCATCATGACACTGGCATCATTTTGGGATGCTGCTCACATCACTTCACAAAGCTACATCAGTATGGCAAGAGGAGTTGTGATGCTGCAACACAAACGTCACCTCAGAACATCATGATGTTGTAGAGCAAATCTCACCATGAAACCACAGGTGAGTCTATCCACTTCATCCCCAGAGGATAGATTGTTTTGTGGTTAATACACTGGGCTGGTTTCAATTCCCCTCTCTGTCAAAGAATTCCCGTGTGACTTTGGCCAAGTAATCTCTGTGCCTCAATTCCCCATCTGTAAAATGGGGAAAATGAGGCTTCCTAGCTCCGACCCTTTGTCGGTCTTGTCTATTTAGACTAAGACCCTAGGGGAAGAGGTTGTTTCTTATTCTACCTTCATACAGTGCCAAGCACAATGGGGCCCTATAATTGATTAGGATATCTAAGCAGTGCTGTAATGCAAATAAAGTAACATCATCAGGTTGCAGCTGTGATACACCTTGTGGATCTATCCCAGAGTCCACACCCCACCACATCTCATAATGCATAGCCTGGCTGAGGGAGGTTTCTCTCATACTAGCCATCCCCACATCACTCAAATGCCTGAGAAGCCAGTAGGAATCCAACAGGAAAAGGCAAAAGGGACTTGGGTAGAGAGAGTGCATCAAAGTCCCTGGCATCTGCCTGAGTGCACAGCTTGGGATATTAATAATCATTTCTTTCATCAGAGCTAGAGGAAAAAAAAAAACAAGTGTTTTACTGCTTCCTGTTTGAATTAATCTCCTCTGACAACTCCCGATTTGGTTTTGTGATACAATCCTCCATATGTCTAGCTCCATTGGTCAATTAAGTGCAGGGAGCGACTGGGGGAAGCAGTGATGCTCAGACTGATTATGGGAGGAAGCATCATGAGGCACTTAGAACATGCATAGTAGCCCCACATGCTCAACATTAACATAGCGGAGCAGAGCATGGGGTGGCTGCTCCTGGTCAGGTCAAAGGAGACTCTGACTTTGGCTCTTGGAGAGAGACAAGCTGGTGCTGGCCAGCTGTTCGGTTCTTGTGCACAGTGGATGTTCTTGGGGTGCATATGCATGGGGGAGAATGAAGGAGCTCGGTACCAAAAAAGAAGAAAGAAACCTCAATAGTTTCTTCCTTTATACACTGCTGTGGGCAGAGAAATACAGAGACCTAGAAAGGTTCGAAATAGGACCAGGAGGTGGGGGGGGGGAGAAACCATCAGCTTAGAGTAATGCAAGTTAATACACCTGGGGAAAAAATACATGGAAACAGTGTCGTCAATGGGGGGGGGGGGGGAGAGAGATTTAGAAAACAGAAATGGTTGAAAAAAAAACAAACAAAAAAAAACAGTGGGAGGCAGTGGAGAGCAAAATTAGTTCCAGGTCTGCAGTTCTGTACATCAGCAAAAACGAGAAAGGAAGGAAAGATAATATAATTCTGGGCTTAAATGCAGTGATCTCATGTCACAAAACAGGGAGGTGCTGCCCCTCTATACAGATCTGGCAACACTGCAGCTGGAATATTGCCTTCAATTCTGGGCAATGCGCTTTTCCAAAAAGAGGTTGATGAGCAGAGGGAATTCAGAGAACAGCAGCAAAAAATGATTACAGATCTGGAAGGACTGACATATGAGGAGAGATTAAAATAATTAAATATGTATTGCATGGCGAAGCGACAACTAAGAGAGGTAAGACTGCCCATCTACAAGTGTGTAAATACAGAGGAAGGAGAGGAACTGCATAAAGCGGTATAATTAAGTGTAACGGGATGAAACTGAGCAAAGGCAGACAATGGCTGAATATCAGAAAAAAATTCCATCCAGTGTCCTAACTAGAATGGCTGAGGCACAAGGAAAGTCTTATGTCTCAACAGAGGTCAGTGACAACAGCAACAGTTAGAATGCAAAAAACACACCACCACCACCACCGACAGGAGGCAGCAGTGGAGAGGACCTTCCGCACCCACTGGGACCAGCATATCTAGAAGGTGCCAACGCAGCAAGCCAACACAGCAATCCAGCTCTGGTTCTTGTCTTCTGCAAAGCCGCAACTAGATGCCAGGTGGCTACAGAAATATCTATGCCTCATTCTAACCTCTCCCCTGTTTTTCTTCCTTTCCCCTCCTCTGGTGAGGCTAGGTATGTATGAGAGAATCTTTTCCCCTGATGACATGGCCTGATGCCTGCCTTCCCATCCCCCATTGCTTTGGCAGCAGAGCGCAGCAGTCGCTCTGTGGCAGGGAGCGAAAGACAGAGGGTGCATTCCTCAGGGCCATGAAATGTGCCGCTGGCACCGCTGCGGCAAGTTCTTCAAAATTGGCCATGTCACTTTAAATACATTAGACAATAAATCATCCCTCTGAGACATCCCCAAACGAAAAAAAAAACCCAGAAAAAATAGAAATAGCACTTAAAAGCCCTTTTCTATTACACAGCCTCTGGGGAGCTTTTAAACTTGGAGAGTTTTTCAAGTGAATTTTATGGGTTTTTTCTCTCTTTGCCTTTCCTTATTATCTGTTTTTAGCATTAGCTTTGTGTTGCCATAACCAAATCCTCAGACAGCCTCTTTTCTTTTCCCTCCATCTCCCCCACACACGCTTTCTGCCTAATTACCTCATCCGTCTCCCCCTCATCCCCTCCTTTTCTCAGGCAAATTCTTCTTTTGTAACCCCCTCCTCTTCCTCTATCACTTTCCTTCCCTGCATCTCTCCCCACCATTTTTTGGCCTGAACCCCTTTCTGTCTTCCCCTACCCTTTCCCCTGTTTTCTGCTCCTCCCCCACATCATGTGCAGCCCCTCGCTCCACTTGCTTGCTTTGGGATCACTTGAAAACCCTTGTTTATACCGGTGAGTACTTATTCCTAAATGGAATCTCACTGCGGCCAATGAGACTACCCACGTAAGTGCTGACCAAGTGAGTAAGGGTTTCACTATCTGGCTTCTATGTCCAGTCTCCCTCAGAGTCTTTTCTGTGGGGCTGGGGGAAATTTCAGTGTAATTTCTGTGCTTTAACCTCCCACTCTATGATTAGAAGGGTGTCTGAGGAGGGAACAGATGCGCCAAGACAAGCAGCTGTCTTCCTGAGGGAATTGCTCCTAACCATTTTTCAGCACAGCAACTTGGACCTCAACACCTGGAGGATGAAGGTAGGTGAAGGAAAAGCCAAGTGTGAGACTCAGGCAACAAATGAAATAGAAGGAGGCAGTACCCAGTGCATTCTCTGTTGTTTATGCTGTATACCAGAGGAGTGGAAGGTTGATCTCTTTGGGTCAGTCCAGTTGATGCACCTGACCTATGCTGCAATATAACCTTCCAGTATATTTTTCACAGTTCGGTGGTTATGTTGTAAAGTGCACAAACCACTATGATTTAGAGAATGCGGTGAGAGTGCAGGAGGCTTTACAAAACTCTAGAGAAAGGCCTATGAGCCAAACACGCTTTAACTTTGGGAATATTCAGATCCTCATGCAAATTTTGCAGTTTGTGCCGATCTTTATTCAACATGGAGGAAAAGACACTCCTGCAAGACCCGTTCTGCAGATAATGTATCCTTTCATCCTTTTCTTGAACACCATCATACATACACAGCACTGACAGGATTATACTCAGGACCCACAGCTCTCCAATACGGACTTCCCCTAAAGGAAGGAATTAAAGACTCAGCTTTCTCCCCATCTCAGCTCAGGTAAGCAGGGCTGGCTATTGTATTGGGTCTTCTATAATAAGGCCAAGAACCTATGTGTGATTTTTCTTTCCTCCCCTACCTGCCCCAAACTACTGTGCCACAAAAGCTTCATGGGAACGCAAAACACAGTGGGTCCAGCCCACGTGTTTGTGTGCACACATGTGTTGGGGGAGCTTTCTCAACTAAGGCCAAGGAACCAGATGAGTTAACATGAGCCCCCTAGAGAACTGCAATATCATCACAGAGCTCTCGGAATGAAAACAGCAATTACTCCACACTTCAGCCAAGAAAAGCTCACTTGAGCATTACAACCCCTCTCTGGTGAGGTGAGCACTGCAACGTGGGGTACTTTGCAGCTGCACGTTTGCCAGCGTCATCTGAAGCGGCTCTGCAGTGGAGAGAAATGGTGACATCAAGGAAAGTACACGGTAGTAGTGTACTCCATTAGGGAGTACCGGGCCACATACAAAGTTAAGTAAATAAAAACACAAGTTCTGATCTTATCAGCAGCACCTCTCTCACTAAAAAGCCTCTCCAAATAGAGCAAAACAGGACACATTTTCACTCTAGCGATAACTATGTGAGCTTGACAGGAGGAACAAGCAGAAGAAAATCCACACTTGTCGACTTTCTCCTTTGAATACAGCCAGTGTTGGATTTGCAGCAGACATGGGAAGGTGGGAGGGGGAGAAAAGAATCATATATTGAGTTGGCACCATGTGATAAATTAGACAAGCTGGAGTATGAAGAAGAAAAAACTGAGAGAAGATTATTGTGACATCTTGTAGATTTATCGACTTCCCAGTCTCCTTAATGGCCATTAAGCGTGCCTGGGATACCACAGGCTCTCTCCCCTGGCCCACTCACATTGTGGGTGAATGAACATTACCAATATGGCAGCCAAGAGTGGATGGGGAAAGCCAGGAGGATCTAGAAGTGCTCATAGAGAATGCCCGAAAGGAAACAAAGGCCTCAGCTATTTGATCAGGGGGAACTGGGGGAGACGGAAGGTCTATGCTCTTCCTAATCATTTCCGCCACAATAAGGGAGAGAGCACGACATACATCAGTGGATCCCAGCCGTTCTAAAGGAACCCTTGGCGGGTGGCAAATTGTAAATTACAGAGCCGGAGTGAAAGAAAGAAAACCAAAGGGGGGGGGGACGACAAGGTTGTGTTTTATTTCACTTGTAGCACTTTTCAAATTCAGCCCAAACCAAACCTGATTAAAGTAATTCCCTTTTTTACGGCCTGTGGAGTCTATAAGATTATGGTGTTAATGGAAGCGTGATTCGATCCGTCAGTAATGGTGCATGTCGGGGCCCAGGTGCCTTAGACAAGTCCATTTTTTAAGACGTATTTATTGTTTTTTTCCCCCCTCTCCCTTCTGTTCTCTGCATTGCAGAGTTTAATTGAACAGTTTAAAGTGATTCTTCTTCAAGGCCCATTAATTGATTTTATTTGCGTATTCTCCAGGGGTCAAAGGGAAAAATGAAAAATAAAATAAAAATGTCAGCTTCAGGTTTGATTCTGTCATTGCTCCCCCTGCCCCACACCCCAAACAAACAAACCCCGTCTTTACGCTCTCCCATGTTAATCATTTCTCTACTCCCCCACCCTTTTTAAAATAAAATCTGCTAAAACGTGCCTTCTATATTTAAAACACGTGGAAAAAATCATCTTTTTCCTGCACCACAAACAACACTAAGCTTTAGGAGACGCCTTAGCTCCCTGCATTCCACCTGGCTTCTGTCGCATCTTGTTGTGAGCTGGGGGATGGGGAGGGTTACGGGCAGCATGCGCCCTGTAAGCTTGCGCTCTTGAGAGTTCTCAGTCAGGACTGATTCCTTGGCAGACTGGCGGAGATTCCCTTAGCTTCTTAAGAGCCATTTCCGGAGCAGTCCACTGCCCCCCCTTCACAAGGCTAGCCCAAGGGGATAGGTTGGCATCTACATGCTAGCAAAACCTTTTCTTTGCTACCAGTGGCTTGGCTAAGGGGACACTGCTTCCTTTCCAGCCTCTCTTACCTTAGACGAGTGAACCTACTGCTCTGAGTAGGGTGAGCATATGTCCCGTTTTGGCCAGGACAGTCCCTTTTTAAGCCCTGCCCCAGCCATCCTGACCTTTTTGGAAAAAAGGTGGGCATTTGTCCGATTTGCTCTTGCCAACTTGATCGTTTGGCAACAGCAAACAGGACAAATGCCCACTTTTGTCAAAAAAGTGTGCGGAGGAATGAGCAGGGGGCCAGGCAGGGCTAGAACCAGTGTCTTGGGCTGCCCCATGCAGGGTGGGTGGGCTCGCGCTAATCCCATTTGGTGTCCCATTTTCCCTTTGGGAAATATGGTCACCCTAGCTCTGAGTGCAGCTCAAGCAGGTTGAGTTTGCTTTAGCTACGACAGTGCTGTTTGTTTCCTTTACATTCCTTTCCCACCCTTCCTATGCCAATCCTAAAGAGCAAGATTTTCTGTTTCACCTCTCTGAAGCATCCTGTGCACACCGAACTTATGCAGAAGTACATTTCTTTAAATCCACTTTTCAAAATAGTTATTTTGTTCTGCAGAACTTTTAGCAATGTCCCCACCCTACCTCCCCACATTCACCCCACTCAAATTCCTCCCCCAAATGCCTCTTAACCACTTGAACAAAATCACTTTTCTTCCTATCCTCTGACTGACTCAGGCTATATTGAGCCTTCACAACTGCAGGTAGGGCACTTCCTATGCGGAATCCTGTAATTCTAGGGGAAGGTTAATTCTGCATTCAGTTCATTAGTCAGTATCACTCAAAGTGCTGGGTGTGACCAAACTCAAGCTGAATATTTATTCAGGGTGTCTACCAGCTGTAGCAGACCTATGATCCTGTGCGCCTCTGACTGTGAAGAAAAATCCCATATCTAGTTGAAACAAAGGGAAGTTTCAGGAGGCAGAATGTAATTACGCAAGGTTGGAATTTGCCCTAGTCCCTAAACTCTTATGAGAAGTGCCATGGCACCTTTAAGAAATACAAGCGGGCAAGACTTCAGCTTTGTGTCTCCCTTGACAGACAGCACTTCCAGAAGCACACGGCCCACTAATTAGGGTTGCAAACTTTCTTATGGCACAAAACCGAACACCCCTGCCTTGCCCCTCCCCAAGGTCCTGCCCCTTCCATGAGGCCCCGCCCCTGCCCCCATCCATTCTCTGAGGCCCTGTCATCCTCCACTCACTCCATCCTCAATCCCACCATCTCTTGCTCTCCCCCACCCTCACTGAGCTGGAGCAGGGAGTTGGGGTGTGGGAGGGCTCGATTGGGGGTGCGGGCTCGGGATAAGGGTTTTGGGGTGCAGTAGGGGCTGGGGCAATGCTGACTGGAGCCGCCAGGATCCCTTTTCAACTGGGCATTCTGGTAGAAAACTGGACACTTCGTAACCCTACCATTAATACCATGCTAGGAAATTATTCAAAGGGAAGACTGAGACATGCTGAATCACTGACAACTTCCTGCAGCACCCACACATTTTCCTTGAAAGGCTCACAGATTCTGCTATTCACCCCCACTTAGCTCTTGAGTTCTGACCAGAACAAAGGCCAAGATGATGTAACCGTACATGGTCCCACATGGATATAACCCAGCCCCTCATTGTCAGTCACTAAATAATGCCTCTGGAGCATGACCTCCCATGTTGTCAGTCAGCTGATGCACATGTATCTGATCTGGCAAGGACAGGGATTGTCCTACTTGAAGGAGAGATTGTGTGATTTACATGCCTGCCTGATTACTTCTAGGAAATACACTGTACTGTGGCATGGTCCTTCTCAGATCACTTCATCTCCTGACTCCAATATACCAGTGCATTTAGGATGGTCACCTCGCAATATCTGAATTATTCAGTCTCTCTGCCCTCTTCATCTTTTCCCTACTCTGTTAAGGGACTGGTAAGTTTCCCGTCAAGGTACATTTTCTAGCTCTCTATCATAAAATTAACCTCTTATATACAGCAAACGGGCCATGCCTGCTTAAGAATCACAGCTTAATATTAAATTGTCCCACAAGGATTCAGACAATCACAAGTGCTGGTGAAAATATCAGCACATCCTGAATGTTTAGCACTAATAATTACTTTATCTGGAAGTTCATGCAGGAACGAAATGTGGTTCAATACGCTGTGGTATGTACCTTTTTCTCCTATATTAGCTCATGGACATTTGGCATATGGGTTCTAAAAAGCAAAAAAAATTCAGTTTACATACAATCCAATGGACTCAGTGCTCATGGGACAATTTCATGATAATCTGCTATCTTAAGCTAGCATGGCCCCTTCATACAATCAAAAGGTTGGTGAAAATATCAGCAAATCCTGAACGTTGAGCACAAATAATTAACTTATCTGTTAATTCACACTGGAAGGAAATGTGCCATTAATTATTCACTATTTTTCTGCTTAAAATACATCAGCATCCAATCAGGTAGCAGAAAAAAAAAAATCAAGTGACTCAATTGACCAAGTACACAATGCAGATAAAAGACCAGTGAAGAGCAAAAGTGAGCAGTTTGCAAACATGGAGTGTGAGACATTATCCATCCAAACTATTTGGGAAATATGTACAAATAATGAAGGTGTTTTAAAAAAAGAAACAGGAAAAAAGGCTAGTTTAATAATGAATATGCATCAGAATGAAAAGTTTGACCAGCTCTAATATAGACACTTGCCATTATCCAGCAGGTGCTGTGTAACAGCCAAATTCTCATATTGACAATCTGCAGCTTCCTATCCTCCTTCTTTTGTTGTCCTTAAAGGGATAGACATTACAGCTCTCAGTGCTGGAAAATAACCCCTCTAACCCTCCACCTACAGCCTCACTCTAATCAAGCAAGTTCAGCTGAAATCTCCTTTACAAACATATACAGCTCCATTCCCCTACATCCCCATGTCAAGGTAGAATGCTCAACAAGCCCATTACCACCTGAATGCAATGGACCTCTCTCCACCTTAAGATCTTCCATCCTGATCCACCTTGGTCTCTCTTACAGGGTATTACCCTTCATGCCTCAGCTTTCATTCTATTTCAGCATAACCTTGACCTGCTTATGCTATCACAGCAAAGGAGTTCCTCCTAATTGTGCCCCCTCCCCATGCACATATGAAACTCATCACCCTCACCAAGCTAATATAATACAAAGGAATCAATCTTTCAAGCACTCATACCCATACAGCCTCAACAAATGAACCTTGCTGGGTAATTAGGGTGGATGCCATGGTGTTGGTATTGTGGCCTCATTTTGCTGCTCTAAGCTTAAAAAAAAAAAAAGGAAGCATAGCTACTAGCTAAATCAATAGCACACTGTATTAATGAGGGCAAAGCGAGCAAAGTTCTTTTCCCTCCCCTGTGTGGACCTTGAGGGGGTGGTATGGAGGTCTCTGAGATTTCAGCTTTGATACAGAACAGACTTTATGTATGGCTGCTCTTCTACAGATGCAACTGGTTCTCATGCACTCCGGGGGAGGGCAGATCTGCAGGACAAGATCAAAGGAAGTTGCCAAACAGGCTTTCAGGGCCTGTCATGGCCCAGGAGCTGGTGGAAGTCAGATGGATTTTATTTGCATTGCATAATTGGTGGAGCCTGTCACAACATTGCAGAAGCCAGCTGCTGCTTTCTGCTGAGAGCTAATTCCACCTGATTTATTTATTATAATGAATGTAATCCTTCCACATGCCACCCTCAACCTACTCAGCCAGCAGCCAGAGAGCAGCCTCCGCAGGCAAACCTGCACGGGCAGGCGGCAAAGGATTCCAAAATTCCACTTGTTATGGTGTGGAGTAGAAACTTGCTCTGTTTGATCAGACTATGGGAGTGAGATGGTAACAGTGCAGTCAGTGGGTTTCAAACTCTTTTTCTGGCGACCCAGTTGAAGAAAATTGTTGATGCCTGCGACCCAACGGAGCTGGGGATGAGGGGTTTGGGATGTAGGAGGGGACTCAAGGCTGGGGCAGAGGGTTGGGGTGCGGGGGTGAGGGCTGCAGGGTCAGGCCAGGAATGAGGGGTTCAGGGTGCAAGAGGGGGTCTGGGTGCTGGGATGGGGGTGAGGGCTCTGGGCTGGGCCAGGGATGAGGAGGTTGGGGTGCAGGAAGGGGCTCTAGGTTTGGGGGGTGTAATAGAGCCGGACTCACGCGGCAGCATCTCCTGCTGGTTGTCCTTGGGAATTAGCTTGTCAACCTCTGGAGTGCCCTCTGCCATCTGGTGATCTGCCTTACCACCGGCCCCAGTCCCTCCCAGGACCGAGTACCTCCTCCCACTGGGGTGCTGTCCCTGGCAGTAAACAATCCCCGAGGGTCTCCCCTCCCCAAGGAACCCCCACCCACTACCCCCACCTCAGTCTCGGCTACTGCCAGTCATCGCTTAGCCCCGCTCCCCGGGGCAGACGGCAGTGTACCAGCCACTCATCACAGGAGAGGAGGTTTGGACCTGCTGCCTCTGTCTACCCGGGGCCTGCCCCCTGGCAACTCCAGTACCTAATAGGCCCTAATCTAGGCCTCACAGCCTGGGGGTTTCCAGGCCAGAGCTCCCAAGGCCTTTCCCCCTCAGCCCTGATCCAATCTAGGTACTCCTTCAGGTCCCTGCAGCCAGACCCTTCCCTCTCTTAATGCAGAGAGAGGGACTCCTCTGCGCCTGCCTTCCCTGGCTTTTATAAGGCCCGCTGGTTCTGTTTGGGGCGTGGCCCCCAGCTGTGGCTGCTCTGCCAATCAGCCCAGCTCTTCCTCTCCCAAAGTTATCTTAAACCCCTCTGGGCCTGAGTGGATGTCCACCCCACTACAGGAGGCCCAGGGCTGGGGTGTGGGCTTACCTCCAGCAGCTCTTGGTCAGCGGCACAGCGGCTGACTTCCCGCCTGTCCTGGCACCGCGGACTGCGCTGTGCCCTGGAAGCAGCCAGCAGTAGGACCAGCTCCTAGGCGGAGGCATGCAAGCAGCTCCGCGTGGCTCTCGCCCGCAAGCACCACCCCCCCACCCCGATCCCATTGCCCGGTTCCAGGCCAATGGGACTGTGGAGCCGGTGCTTGGGGCAGGGGCAACACGCGGAGCCCTGCGGCTCCCTGCCTACGAGCCAGACCTGCTGCTGGCCGCTTCCAGGACACAGCATGCTACCAGAACAGGTAGGGATTACTTGTTTTTACTGGCCAGCCGCCACAGTCCCTAGGTGCTGAGCAAGGCGACCCAGTGCCTTGCATTCTGCGACTCAGTACTGGGTTGCGACCCAAACTTTGAAAACCACTGAGTGCAGCAAGAGCACAGCCTTGCTTCTGAATGCCACGAGGCTGTGCTGAGCGTGGTCTATCTCCTTGCACCAACATTTGTCTTGCAGTCCCGTGGAGGCCGCAAACAGACAAGTGCCAGAAGAGCAGAGGAGACATACACAGTGTTCTGTGATTTTCTCCGCACCCCATGCTTTCGGAGGGAGCTGAAAGTGAGTGAAAGAAACACTCCAAAAGTTTGCTGAGGTTTGAGGGGGGTAGAAGAGGGGAGGAATGCAGGAGTCATTAGTAAAAGAAAATCGCTCTGACTGAATACAGGAAAGCAGGCACACACAGAACAACTGAGCAAGGGTGACTGACTGAAAATACAGCTGAAAATAAGCCAGAGACAAGCATCATCCAGAAATCAAAGAACACAGGAAGATGTGTGACTTCCAGTGGGAGCAGGCAATGATGTAGCTGGGTAAGAGAGACCACCTGCTTTGTAGATCCAAGCGTGAACAGGTATAGCAGGCAGGGACATGAACTGTGGGGGACAAGGGCTGTTTTAGGATGCAGAAGGAATATTGAAGTCTGAAGGTTTTGTTAGAAGGAATGAGACTCAGGCCTGATCTACACTACAAAGTTAGGTCAATGTAAACCGCCTTGCATCGACTTAGTTGTGAATGTATCTACACTTAAATTGGTCTACTTCTGATGTAAGCACCCCATTGTGGCGACGCAGTAACACCATCTCCCGAGTGTTGTTGAGTCATGCTCGATGTACTGAGGTCGACACAGTACGAGTGCAGACACTGCATTACTTGTGTTGACCCTAGCAGTCCTCCAGCAGCTGTCCCACAATGCCCAATACTGACAGCTCTGGTCCTAGTTGTGAACTCCATTCCCCAGGGGTCACGGAGAATGGAAGTCCCACCTCCCCCATTTTAAAACCAAGCAATTTTTTAAAAAATCTTTTTCTAATTGTTCAGTTGGGGGAGCACACCTCTAGCAGCTATCCTTTTTTGTGTGCAACTGCCCAGCCTGCTATGCCAACTACATGCCCCAGATGTGCTCCGACCTGGAGTAGAAAGGAGGTATTGACTCTCCTGGGACTGTGGGGAGAAGAGGGTGTGCAGGCACAGCTATGGACCAGCCGTAGAAATGTGGACATCTATGAGCAGATTGCCTGGGGGATTCAGGAGAAAGGTTACAATAGGGACCAGCAGCAGCGCCTTGTGAAAGGCCCAGAAATCCCAGCCAGAAAAGAAGAGGGAGATGCCCCAGGACACAATTGGGCTTCTCCAGCAGCAAACAGATGCTGCAGACTCTTGTGGACCCTGTTGGGTTCAACAATCCCAGGCTCGTTTCCCTTTGCAGTTTATGGAGAACTCCATTACAGCACCTCCGTGCACTCTCCTACCCTCAATATTTCACATGGCATCAGGGGCCACATCCCTACCCCTACCACTCCACCCTGGTGATATTAAGGACAACCACAGATTCACATACACTGACCTGTGGGAGCCACGGTTGCTGTATATGTAGCCAAAATGACCACGAATGTTCTTTACTCTTGTTAAGTTCTGTTCCATTAATTTATTAAGTTTTTTATGTATTTGCTTTTACAGTGCAGAGATTTTTTTTTTTTGCACTGGTTTTGTTTCTCACTAACATTCTATTATTTGGAAAATAATTCATTTTTATTAGTTCCCAACATATGCTGCAGAATGCCTAGCAGTACTGAAAGCACCCACTTACTTGGTATTGCACAGTATGACAACTCATAGGATCAGTGACAACATGGTGTAATAATCATAAATGTACAGCAGGCACCACAAAATTAATAGGTGCCTTTTGACAGAGTTATATTCATAGTTGTACACTAAGCACTGCACAATTCCTAACAGGCCCCAAAACAGCAGGAACAGGTAGAGCACAGTCCACCACAACAAGTTCCTGCTCACAGTTAAAGCGCTCTCCCAAGGCCTCCCTGAGACAAATAATTCCGTGTTGAGCTCTTCTAATAGCCCTTCTATCTGGCTGTCGAAACTCAGCAGAGAGCACCTCCACCTCCACCCTGGTAGGAACTTTTCCCTGTGTCTCATAGATATTATGCAGGACACAGCAGGCAAATATAACCATTGGGATATTTTAGTCACAGAGATCCAGTCTTGTGAGTAAACAATGCCATCATCCCTTCAAACGACCAAAGGCACATTCAATTGTCATTCTGCACCTGCTAAGCCTGTAGTGGAATCTCTCCTTGGTGCTGTCCAGGTGGCCAGTGTATGGGTTCATGAGCCAAGGGAGCAAGGGGTAGGCTGGGTCCCCCAGGATCACTAATGGCATTTCAGCATCCCCAGTGGTAATCCACCGGTTGGGAAAGTCAGTGTCTGCTTGCAGCTTTCTGAACAGCCCTGTGTTTTTAAAGATCATCATGCACCTTCCATGACCAGCCAACACTGATGTCAGTGAAGCTTCCCTGGTGATTCACCAACATTTGCAGAACCATGGAAACACAGCCCTTTCTGTTTATGTACTCGGGGGCAAGGTGGGCCAGTGCCAAAATAGGGATGTGCATGCTGTCTGTCACTCCACTGCAGTTCAGGAACCCCATTGCTGCAAATCCATCCACTGTGTTCTGCACACTGCTGACAGTCACAGTCCTGCGTAGTCGGAGACAATTAATGGCCCTGGACAGTTCCATGACAACAGCTCCCACAGTGGATTTTCCAACTCCAAAAAGATTTGCCACTGACCTATTACAATCTGGTGTGCAAGCTTTTAGACTTCAATAGCCACTCACGTCTTCACTTTCAGTGAAGCTCTCATTTTGGTGTCCCTGAACCACAGAGCTGGGATGAGCTTGGCACACAGATCTAAGAATGGCCGAAAGTTCTTCAGCCAATGCTCATCTTCCCAAATCTGCATTGCAATGCGATCCCGCCAGTCCGTGCTCATTTCTCAGGCCCAGAAACAGCACTGTACCTCCACAGTTGCTCCATGAATGCCACCAACAACCTTGAACTGGTTTTCGCTACTCCCACAGCAATCTGTCCTCCATGAAATCATCATATTCCCCACTGACATGGTTCTTCTTGTGGCTCTGCAAACAACAGACTATCGTGTGTCCTGTTCTTGCAACGCTTATGACTAGAGTGCCGAGCTGTGGAGGTTCTGCGCTTCTGTCAGAGTTCGGGGGACAGACTGGAGTGCTGCACAGGTCTATGGGGTTTTTTTTAAAAAGCCACAAAAATTATGGGATATAGATAACTTTATGGGATAGAGAAAGTTGCACTCTGGGAAGTTGTCTTCTTGCTCCCAGTTGTCTGTACATGACTCATTTTTGCCCCACCACGCATTGCCAAAACATCCCAAAAGACAGTGTGCTGGATGATGTCGAGCTGCACACTGGGACATCTTCCCACGGTGAACCACACGGTGTATTTACATGCATTCCTGGTGAGTACGCACAATGCTGACGCAAGGAGCCAAGAATGCACATGCACAAGTGATATACTAACTGCAGCCATGGTACACAGATGGAATTTGTGTTTGCCAAAGTTTGTAGTACAGACATGGCCTCAGGTGATGGTGAGCGGCAGCAGCAGCCGCCCTGGGGGCAGCTGAGGTGAAGGGAGTGTGAGGGGTTACATTTCCTCAACTGTTCTGTGGGGGCAGGTATCTAGAGAGAGGGAAGGTGGAGGATGTCCCAGCAAGGGGAAGCAGGAGTAACCAAGCATATTGAAGAGACGGGACGGAGGCTAGCCTCAGTGAGGAAAATATAGACATCCTCTTGCAGGCTAGTCAAGCTGCAGCAGTGCTTGCTGAGTGTCCGAAGGGGATTTCTGCATCAGTCCTGGCATTGCAATCATGGGCAGGAGGGAGCTTCAGAGCAGGACTTTGTTCCTGTGCTAGGAAGAAGGAACTAGTGAGAGCACAAGAGACCACATGCATTGTGGAAACTGTGTGAGAAGGTGACATGGAAGCTCAGAGTCCCCTGAGAGTGGGGATCCTGTGGGCAAAAGGATGTGAGGGACAGGAAGAGAACCCAGAAGCCAGGTGTCAAGGTAGGGGAGGAGAACGTTCTTTCACAGATCACATGTGTTAGAGATGCGGCTACCTGCTTTGGGAAAATTTCATCTCTCCAGTCTCCACCCACAGAGGGATAAATCGGCTTATTCCCAGGCAAGCTGGGAATTTGGCTGATCAACCTACCTGCCAAATGAGCGGCCTTGCTTCTGTCTCTTCACAGAGTCTGGCCATTGTGGATGCAAGGTCTTGCTCATTGTCAGATCCTACCATCTGGAACAGCCTCTTTCTGTATCACAACACCTCTTGGGCACCATGCTCATTTAAAGCGTCCTCTGATTACTATTCTCCCTTGCCATATCCTTCTGCCTGGACTAATTTCAGCCCAAACCAATGGAGTTACACATGGTAACGCCTGGGCTGAATTCAGCCAGATGCATTTCTTCATCTGTTCTTATGTCACCATTATTTCACTTTGTAAAGCATTTTGGAATATAGTTTATAAAGCTCTATCATGTTAGATAGTGCCATATATTACTGGCGGGAGTTCTTGAGTAGGTAGACAGAGCCAGACATCCAGACACACAGCTTATGCGTCTTAACTGGGTGCCTTCCAGAACCCAGGAAAATTAATCTACAACACATTGAACAGAAGCTGTGTATAAGAAGTACCGCTGATGGCAAGAGCGGTGATACTGATAGTACAGAATCATCCAGATGAGCTGCCACCTGGAGCAGACAGATGGAGCTGAAATGGGGCAGGGAGAGAAGCTAGCTGAGCAGACAGGCGCAATAAACAAAAAAGACTGTCTAGTAATTGAAGAAAATATGGGACCCAACGTCCTAGCCATGAGTCAGATTGCTGAAATCATTGAGTGGTAGTGTGGACCCCAGACCAGATCCCACAATTGGAAGTTTTACCACTAACCTACCAAGAAAGAAAGGAGGATGCAGCAACGTCCATGAAAGATTCCTTTCCTCCTTGGTCATACAGTCATAGAAATGTAGGGCTAGAAGGGACCTCAAGAGCTCATCTAGTTCAGCCTCTTGCTCTGAGGCAGGACCAAGTAGACCTCACCTCCAACCTATTCTTAAAAGCCTCCAGTGTTGGGGATTCCACAACCTCCATGGAAGCCTGTTCCAGAGCTTAATTACCCATATAGTTAATTTTTCCCTAATATCCCTAAAGGATTAAATAAAAAATCCTTTATTGCCGATTTAGCCCACTACTTCTTGTTCTGCCTTCAATGGACATGAAGAACATTTGACCACGTATCCTCTTTATAACAGCCCTTAACATATTTGAAGACTTAAACGGTTCCCCTCAGTCTCCTTTTCAAAAGACTAAACATGCCAATTTTTTTTAACCTTTCCTCAGAGGTCAGGTTTTCTAAACCTATCATCACTCTTGTTGCTCTCTTCTAAACTCTCTCCACTTTATCCATGTCACAGAGTCCACTCATCGCGAGCGGTGCCTAGTGCTGGCCATCCTGGTGATTAGCTCTCTTGTAGTCGCCCTCTGGTGTTGTCTTCTCCCGTCTTGTCTCACTCTGCTGCCCCACTCGCTCCCGGGTCTGCAGCTTCCTCTCTGTGGCTTGGCCCTTCGGACAAGTCACTGAAGTCCTCCCCTTTCAGGGAATTCACAGTCTTTCCAGATTTGCTGCCTGGCTGGCATTTCCAATGCTCTTGCCACTCCCCAGTGGCTGGTAGGTGAACCCAGGCCCACCCTCTACGCTGGGTTCCAGCCCAGGGACCCTATAACAAGCAGCCAAGGTCTCTGCACAGTCTGACCCCTTGTTGCTGTTTCTGTGGGTTTCTTCCTACATATCTGGCTTCTCTAGGTTTGTTAGCCTCCTTGACCAGTAAGTAGAGGACCTACACTTTCTTTCATCTTTCTCTTGCTCCTACTGTATTTAAGGAACTACTTTTTTGTGTGTTCTATGTCTCTTGCTACATCTAACTCATTTTGTTTCTTAGCCTTTCTGATTTTGTCCCTACATTCGTGTGCTGCTCCTTGGCAGTCAGTCCATGTTTCCATTTTTAATAGGATTCCCTTTTGATTTTCAGGTCATTAAAGAGCTCCTGATGGAGCCATACGGACCTCTTACTATTCTTCCTATCTTTCCTTTGCACAGGGATAGTTTGCAATTGTGCCTTTAGCAGTGTCTTCTTGAGGAACTGTCAGCTTTCCTGAACTCCTTTATCCCTTAGGATTTTCTTCTCCTGGGACCTTACCTACCAGTTCTCTGAGTTTGTTAAAATCTGCTTTTTTTTAAACCCATTGTTCTTATTTTACTGCTCTCTCTCCCTCTTATCCTTAGAATCATGACATCTATCATATCATAGTCACTTTCACCAAAATTACCTTCTGTCTTCCGATTCCCAACCAATTCCTTCCTGTTGGTCAGAATCAAGTCTAAAATGGATGTTCCACTTGCTTCTTCCTCCACTTTGTGAAACAAAATATTGTCCCTAATATGTTCCAAGAACTTATTGGAAATCTTGTATTTTGCCGTACTGCTTTTCCAACAAATGCCCAAACTCTCTTCCTCCCTGACTCTTTGGAACTGCTGAAGGAGAAACATGCAAAAAAGCATCCATCCCAGGTATTGCAGGAGATACAAAACATGACGGGACCAGACTATAGAGGTTTAATTACTGTGGATGCCCAGCCAGAATGAATATGCTCAATAAAGTTGCTAGTTTCTTACATTAATATTGAGCCTTAGCGCCTTAATCCCAGGCTCTCAGTGACCTGGAACACAAGCTATGCCAGCAACAAATGAAGTCCCAAAAGAAAACTAAGTGTGAAACCAGATTTAAAAATTTAGCAGCTATTCTCAGCAACCTCCCATTTAAGCGAAATACTTCAAAAGCATTTAGAAGCTGTTGAGAGATGTTTAGAAATGGCAGCTGATTTCATGGCTGAGAGTGGAGAGAGGAACAAGGGGCTTATCACCTGGATATAGGAGAGCAGAAGGAGATAAGGTAGCCAGTTAAACTAAGTCACTGACCTAGCCACACACACCCTCTTCTACAGTGAAAAACACTGCCCCACACCCATGTTGCTCCACACAATATTTCTCAAAAACACATTTAGGAGCTGCTATCCCCTGTACCTGGCAGCTCACAGAGGCCCCCTAATCTGCTCTAATAATGAGCAGAGGAAGCAGATTTCTGATCCCTGAATCCACTGCCACTCTGCGTCTGCAGCAGACATTTTGTAGTCAGAAGACCTGTCAAGACAGACAAGACAGTTTTGCAGAAGAGAAGAGTGAATTGAACAACAAGGGATTTAAAATCTTTGCAAAGAGGGTAACAGAAGAAACAATTACCAAGTTTAAACATAGCTGCCATAATGAAACTGAACGTGATTTGTCTTTAACTACACTTGCAGCTAATACAGTGTTCAGCACCCATCTGTTGCACCCTATGCTGATACCCATCAAGGGTCAGTTTCGCAGAGCAAACATTAAGGCCTTTGTTCCCTTTGATTACCACCATGATGTATGTTTCTAAAAGCCGGTTTATTATCCACTCTAGGAATTGAAAGGGCTACAGCTGATTGGGAGCAGGTGGCTTCTCCATCCTGCTCCAAACGTGGTCCACAAAAGTATTGGGACAATATTTTTAGGGTTAGGTTGTGACTTTTAAGGTACTGTCTTCCATGGGGGGCAGCGTAGAGCCACAACACACTTGGACAAGCATCAGGGAGACTGTATCACAGAAAGGTGCAATCTCTCCAGTAGAACACCTTACATGGGGAGGAGGGCATAGCAATCTGCTCCATCTATTAAGATAGGTGCAAGCAGTCCCGGAGTTGCCCTGATCACAGGGGTTGCTATAGGGCATAGTTCTTTGTACAGCTGGGCAAAGAGATGGGTACAAGATGATATTTACTCACTAGGTTGCCCAGGTGCAGTCATACACCTTCTAGCCCATAACCATCCTGGGGTTTGGTTTTATTCACCAAAAGGAACTAAAATTGGAACACCACAAAATCTAGCCCAAATCTTCTCCTTCGGTCTGACCCTTTCTTAAGGAGTGCTCAGCCCTCAGCTTAAGTCAAAGCATCAAGGCCAACACTTTCAAATTTGGCTGTCTAAAGTTAGGCAACAAAGTCGATATTTAGGCACCTAAATAAATGACCGTTTTTCAGAAGTACTGTGCACCCACAGCTCTCATTAAAGTCAATGGGAGCTCGCTACCCCTGGAAATCAGGCCACTTATTCATTGGAAGGACCTTACAGTAATTTTAAACCCCCATGTTTTGAAAGTTTAGCTCTTGTGAACACTATAAAGCAAAGCAACACTTACTCGTGCTCAGATAACACCAAGGAGGGAACAGCAGTGGGAGGTCTGCAATCACTCAGTAAGATGCCATTTCCATGGTAAAGTACGTGAAATGGGAAGGCGAATCAT
Organism: Caretta caretta; assembly: GCF_965140235.1. Classification (NCBI taxonomy): domain Eukaryota; kingdom Metazoa; phylum Chordata; order Testudines; family Cheloniidae; genus Caretta; species Caretta caretta. The sequence continues at coordinate 204,172,933 of NC_134206.1, forward strand.
AGACAATTGTTTAGTTATTCAATCCCAAAGTTACATGCTAGCGCTCAAAGTTCCAAACAACAAAAAGAGAAGAGGGCAAGTCAGCAGATAAATTATTCTAGCCCACCTGCCTCCCAAAAATGTGCCAGTTTCTGCAATTTTCCACCAAAGAAGCCCCTGACCTTTGCGAAAGCCCAGGATGCATCATTTAGGGACATCATGGCTGACAAAAGTGCTACAAGAACATGGGAGCTGGATTAGCGGTGTTCAAGGAAGGAGGTGGTTTTCAAGTACAGTTTATGATGCTGTTTTACAAGGGTGGGGACATCAGGTGGTTTTTGAGTCAGTCAGCAGGATTTTGTGGGACCTTACTTGACTTTTGAAACGTTTACAATAATGTGCTTGTGGTAGGTTGGCTGTCTTCTTTCTTAAATGAATAATCTGTCCACCCTCATGCTCACTTAATACTGAAATCAGTTTGGTCTCTCTCTCTCATTTTTCCTGGGTATTGGAAGAAAAACTCTTAGGAAGCTTTTGATAGCAGAAATAGACATACAGAATTACAATAGTAAGGATGAAAACAACCACACCAAAAACCACAAAAGCGTTTTGGAAAGAAAATAAACCCTAATGCTTCAGGGCATAAGGCAATCTCTAGTTAATCAGGGTAAGGAAGAAACTTTCCCTGTGGGCAGGTTATCCTATAACTGCCTCTTGCAGGGTTTCTTGCACCTTTCCTTGAACTATCCGGCATTGGCCACTATCAGAGACAGGATATTGGACTAGATAGATCATTGGTCTGATCTATGGTTTTGTTTAGTGTAATAGCTTTTGTTTAGCAACCAGTTGTTTGAAGATGGGTCCTGTGTGAATTATATAAAAAGATCCCATATTGGGATTATGTTCCAGGCCTTCTTGAAATCAGAGTTCCTGACTAGGAAAGATGTTTCATTTCTCCCATACCACAGTAACTTGTTCATTGCTCCTTTTTGCTCACATCTCACCAATCTCAATAATGGATCAATTGAGGTTTTATTCTTTAGTATAATTAGATCTTGACTTTTGAGGGTATTTCATTGTAATTACTTCATTAAATGTGAAATGCAAAGCAAAAAAAAAAAACAAGAAGTTGTGTCTGTGCTCTGTATTGCTTTTCATGATGCATAAAAGCAGTCTCAAAGTTTAGAAACTATTTGGGTAGCTTCTGCTTGTTTGTACTTTAGACATATCAGTGGTCTGATCCACCATTTTGGCTTAATTGTGCCCAGCACCAGGAACAGAGAGGGGAGGGTATCTAGCTACTTATCCTCTCAAGGGGCCGTTCCAACAGCAAAGACTAGATGGTGCACAGATATGCGAAAGTCACATTCTCCGTTTGCCAAATGTGCCCAGCTCCAGGGATTTCAAGATGCTGGTGTAAAGTCAATACATTGGCTCTACACTACCCAGGGACTTCCCATATGTCAGGGAAATCCCCCGATAGCTCGCTTCCTAGCTTTTTGAACCCCGCATTCTGGAAGAGCTACAAAAAGTGGTCGTAGCAGAATGACAAATCAAAACACAAGACTTGACTTCACCGTTTTCTCTGGAGAACTAGAGACATGAGAATAGGTTGAAACCTGAGCAGTAGCCTGGTCCAACTCAGTTAGGACTTTCTCCAACTCTGATTGGAGTCAGTGGGAGTACTTTCGTTGACTTCAATGGGAGTTGGATCAGGTCCTTTGTGGAGAAAGGTTGTTTCATTAGACTTTGTTTAAAACTCATTGTGGGGTTTTTTGTTAGAATTTAAGTAAAACCCTGGAAATGAAGACCTAGAAATCTTGATATTTCTAAGGAAGAAAGCAAGCAGAAAAATACAATGGTATAAGACTGTTATTACATATCATGAACAAAGAGTCAGGTGAACATGATGAAAAAGATTGCTTTGCAGTTCATTGTTAAGATACATAACTCCCTCCTCCCTAATTCCCCCCCAAATTTCTAACTTGGTAATAACTGAGATCTAATTAGGAAAAAATATAGCTAAAACATCTAGAGCACAGGCAGTTTGTTTGTTCTGTGTTTGTACAGCAACTAATACGATGGGTCCCCCCAGTTCATGACTAGGGCTCTGAGGCCCTGCGCTAATACAAATCCACAACAATAATAATCCATAACACAGTTGGTGGCGACAGCTAGATTGATGCTGATAGAGACCTGATGGTAGCAGTTGGCAAGAAGTTAGATTAAAACATTAACCAAGACCAGCACAATTTATTCCTCATTTCCAGTTGCGCCCTATCACAAGGTAGGGAGAAGATAAGCCAATATGAATAATCTGGCTAAACAAGGACTAAAGGGGAATATGGAAAGAGACTTCAAATATTTGAAAGAGGGAGGAAGAGGTACTATTTTACAAAGTTAAACAGAATATGATGAGGAGCGATGGGATGAAATTAATTGTAGGCTGAATATCAGGAGACACTTCTGTATATTAGGCTGTGGAATAGTCTCCCAAGGGCTGTGATAGTAACTCCATCACTCAACACAACTTAAACTGGACAATGCATTAGTAAATGTGCAATATGGAATGATCCTGTATTGGCAGGGAGAGGCAATAGATTGGACCCAATAGGTATTTTTCATGCCTAGGATCCATTATTATTGAGCTGAAAGAGGAAAAAGTTGCAGCTCTTGAGAGAGAGAGTGAGAAAGAGAAAGAAATCTTGGTTGTTGCTGTTGTATCACAGTGGAGGGGGCAAACACAACGGTGTGAAAAGCATTGCTGGCTGGGAAAGGCTGTCCCTGGCCTCACACATAAGCGGTTCATGGTACAGGCTGTTATGGGATGAGTAATGCCATTGGCTCATCACAAGGCTGCATCAGATGCTGTTTTTCTTAATCTCTCCGCTTTGTTATGTCACTTGGTTGGTAAATTTTTGTTAGTCAAACTGGCCAAAAGGGGGAAGATTGATTCAGCTGCCATAATTGTCATCCAAAACATACATATGTGTGTGTGCGTGCGTGTGTATATATATGTAGTGACAAAGCTCTGTCCTTGTCTCCGTGGGTCCCACGTTTCCTGGCAGATTTCGCTAGCCTCAGAGGCTCACTGTGACCCTCCATGTAGCCCTTCTCTCTCTCTAGAACAGAGGTAGGCAGACTATGGCCCGCGGGACCATCCTGCCTAGCCCCTGGCCTGGGAGGCTGTCCCCACTCCCCCGCAGCCATGCCGCAGCACGGCACTATGCTCTGGGCAGCGAGCCTTCAGAGCCCAGCCTGACCCGGTGCTCTGTGCTGCATGGTGCAGCGACCTGTCCTGGTGCAGCTGTGCTGCCAGCCACCGGTGCTCCAGGCAGCACGGTAAGGAGGCGGGGGGGTTGGATAGAGGGCAGGGGAGTTTGGGGGGTGGTCAGAGGCATGGATAGGGGTCAGGGCGGTCAGAGGGTAGAGAACGGGGGTTGAATGGGGGCAGCGGTCCCCAGGGGGCAGTCAGAAAGGAGGGGGGGTTCGATAGGGTGGGGGGGGCAGTTAGGGGCGGGGGGCCTGGGGGTGGTCAGGGGACCATGAGCAGGGGGGGATGGATGGGATAGGAGTCCCCGGGGGGCCCATCAGGGAACAGGGGGTTTGGATGGGGCAGGAGTCCCGCAGGGGCCGTCAGGGGGCGAGAAGCAGGGCGGGGTCAGATAGGGGGCGGGGCTGGGCCATGCCTGGCTGTTTCGGGAGGCACAGCCTCCCCTAACTGGCCCTCCATACAATTTCAGAAACCCAATGCAGCCCTCAGGCCAAAAAGTTTGCCTGCCCCTGCTCTAGAGGCAAGGGTCACAGCCTACTGAGCCATTTTCATGATAAGCCAGCAAGGGAGGTGAGGAGAAGCTACCCTCCCTTGCACAGTCTCTATTGACTCCCAGTCTCAGTGATTAATCAGGGGGCAAAGTGGGGAGCCCTGGCCCACCCTCTACTTCGGGCTCCAGCCCAGGGACCCTAATAGTATCAGCTATGGTAGCTGACTTTTTAGAAACAGAAAACATACAATTCCCTGGGCCACTTCCACACAGCAGCTCCCACTTCCTCAAGATCCACTTCACCCTTACCTCAGGGCCTCCTTCCTTGTGCCTGATATGGTTTGTACTGCTCAGTCTCTCCAACAGCACAACTTCCTGCTACAGCTCCTGACACACACACCCATCTGACTAACTGGGAGGCTTTTAACTAGTTTCAGCCAGACCCTGATTGGTTTCAGGTGCCCCAATCAACCTAGCTGACCTCCCTGCCTTCTGGAAAGATCTTAATTGGCCCCAGGTGTCTTAATTGACCTGGAGCAGTTGCCATTTGCTTATTCTGGTAACAGGGATTTGTTTAGCCTGTGGCTAAATATATTTGTCTCCGATTACTTTACTATAGCCCATCTGGCATTGCCCCGTCACAATATACATACACACACTTTATAGATAGATAGATAGATATTTTAAAGTCTATAAACCCCTTGAGCACCCAGCTTCTTAAGTAGGGAGGCATGAGGAAAATGGATCTTAGATTGCTGCTTGCACAAGGATTCTTTATCTGTCTCTGGCAATGCCAAACTAAAAAATAATAAAGAGAATCTAGTGCTGGTAAAAGATGCTGGCTCTGATTCTAAGAGCCCCTGAGCTCCTGAAGCTGCCGTTGGCCTCAACTGGGAGTTCAGACCTTTGAAAACCAGGCCCACAGTACGTATAGTGCTGGGAAATCATGTCCTGAGGCCTCACTGATCATAAAGGCTGACAAGATCCTCTCAATGATGGTCCTTTCTGATTCTCCTAGACCTGCCAGTGGATTTTGACCTGGAGAGATTCCCCTATAGGGCTGAGAGGATAATTCAGTTTCAAAGATCCCTGTGGCCTTTCTACTGAGTTTGCCAACGACCAATTTGAAGTGGCAGGTTTTATAATGTGGACACCTGTCCACTAAATACTGGACAGAAGCACCAAAGCATTTCACATCCCACAGGCTGCTGAATAGTAACAGCTTTCATCACTGATAAGCTGGGCTGGATTGAAACTGGCACCCTATGTTTGAAAGAAGCCACACTCCCGTATAATGGCTTTTTTATTTCTTGTCCAAGGAAAATAGCCAAAAGTGTGTTCGCCTTCCCTTCCACCTCTCTGTCCCACCATGTCTCAGGTCACATTGTGGCACCTGGCATGATGCATAGTGGACCTGCAATTTAAGGTCTGCCTACAGAACACCTCAGTCTCCATATGTGGAGAATACATACGTCTACAGGAATGTGTCATCTCATACTCAGCCCAGGAAAGATCCATACTCAAGGCCTGAGGTAACTTGGCACAGCTTTCTTATATCTTATCAGAATGGGAGAATGTGCTCCAGCTTAGCAAATGGAAGGAGGTATCAGAGCAGACTGGTCCTTTGACTGTAGGAGGCAGTGGTGGGCATGCACATATGAACACACATGCCCACTGATGATGCAGCTGTCAGGTTTTAGAGGGAGGAGGCTTGCACCGGGTCCAAAAGCTGCCCTTCCTTACCCAGCGCAATTGCACTGGTTCCAGATTCTGCCCTCAGTGGTGTAAATAGACAATGGAATTCAGGAAGAACCTAAATTTGCCCCAGATGAAGTACAGCATGGTGCACCATTTTATATAGGGGGTATGAATTGCCAGCTATGGTTTCAGTCAGGAGTTCTCAACCTTTTTCTTTCTCCCCCATCCCTCCCCCCCACAACATGCTACAAAAACTCCACCACCCACCTGTGCCACAACTATGTTTCTGCATATAAAAGCCAGGGCTGGCATTAGGGGGGGCCTTAAGGGCAATTGCCTGGGGTCCCCTGCCACAGGGGGCCCAATAAAGCATACTTGCTCAGTCTTCAGGGTCAGCCTTGGGTGGTGGGGTTTGGAGGCCCGGGCTTCAGCCCCTTACAGTGGGGCTTCGTCTTTCTGCCCTGGGCCACAGCAAGTCTAATGCCGGCCCCACTTGGCGGACCCCCTGAAACCTTCCTGCAGCCCCAGGACCCCTGGTTGAGAACCACTTGTTTAAGTGGCATACTAGTTTTATGTACTCCAACGATAACAGCATAATGCTAATATGCAGACATGGTAGAGCTACAGAGTTATCTGCAAATGGCAGCACGTTCTGAAAGTGTATTCGATAAGCCTTTGAAACTATTGGAAAAGATTTCCATGGACACACTGTTCTATGTGGATAGCACCATTCTTCATTCAAAACACAGTGGCTCTTGTTCTCACGTAGCAGCTTACTGGGCTGCACAAAACACGCTGGCTGCCAGAGGTCTGAACGAGAGGTTTGCAGCTCTTCACACTCCCTTAGAAAGCAGATAAGTGAATTTAAATTATACCATCCCTTCCTCTTCATAATGCTTTCTTACACCAGCTCTGCATGTGCCCTGCGTGGCCATGCCCGAGCAACACACCCATCCTTGAAGCCATGCACACCTCAGTTTCATGACCAATCCCTTACCCCACAACCCATCTCCTTCCTGACGTACTTCCTGCGTGTGCCTGTGATGCGCTTCCCCAACTGTTTGCCACATTTTGCACCTCTTACCACTGGTGCTGATGCTGTTGTTCCAGGAACCGTATTTAGCCCTGAGAAGATACACTGAATTCCTTTAAGAAAAAAGAACTCCTGAAGCTTAGAAGAGTCTTGAAGCCCCAAGGAAGCAGGAGCAGAACAGCACACAGAATGTTATCATCGGACAAATAAAACAAGTGGGTAAATGTCACTATCTTCTTCTAAACATTAAAAAAACCTGATTGAGTGTAAAAGATGTCAATCCTGGGCAAGTAAAGCAAACCCTCTTTGAGCTGAACATACACACTCTGATGACAGCTTCAGTGAGTAGCTGCAATGCATTCCAAGATTAAAAAAAAATATGCTCTTTACCTTTACATTTGAAATCAGAGTGGACAAAGCCCTGGAGACTACACTGCTGGGAAGAAGCTTGCTCTGGCCCCCATGTCGGGAAGATGGAGCAACCTACCAATCCTCCGAATTATGAAGATGTAGGTGTCACTTCTCCTGGATAAGCCACTATTTAAAGGTCCTCTAACACTCTTAAGATTCTATAAGTGCTGAAACCATTTGGAAGTGAACACAAACTATGTATTTAACACACACACACACACACCAGGCCCATGTCCAAAACACTGGCCGTTCATCGGAAAAAGACATTGTCCAAAGCCAATCTTTCAAATATCAGTGACAATGCCAAAGCATCCAGGCATCCAGATGGTTCTCCGGAACTGCTGCAACCCCTGGATGGCTTCCCTTGCAAACACTGGCAACTGTGATAGGCAGTGATGCATCCTCCTTCCTCACTGCTTCCTTTGCAAACCCAGGCAAAGGTGCCAAGTTGCCCAGACAGCGCCAGGCACTGCTGCAGCTCCATACTGCTTCCCCCCCAAAGAGAGACGACAGAGCCAATGTGCACAGATGGTGCCAAGTGTTGCTGCACCTCCTTCATTGCTTCCCTCACAACTACTGGCAGTGGTGCCAAGGTGCCCAGACGGTGCCAGTCAGAGATGCACTCCCCATACTCGTTCCATTGCAAACACAGGCAATGATGCCAAGGTGCCCAAACAGTGCCAGGCATTTCTGAAGATCCTGTGCATTACTCTCCCTGCAAATAATGGTATTAATGCCAAGGTGCCCAGATGGTGCTCTGGTAGCTTTCTCACCCCGCCCTTTATTGCTTATTAACACTGGCAGTGATACTAAGCTGCCCAGAACAACATCAGAAAACTTCGAAGGACTCCCTGGGCAAAGAGGAGAAAGAACTTCAGTGATGGAGATAGCTGGGGCCTCTTTCTCAAATTTATTCTACAACAACTGTTTGTCTGTATAGGCCCATCTCGGTGTTATCTAAGGCCTTGCTTGCTCTGGAGATTTCAACCCTCGGTGTAGACCCAATGCAAACCACTAGCACAGATATGCTAAACCACAATTTGCACTGATGCAGCATAACCTGGCTTGAAGCCTGCTTTGTTTACAGTAGGGGCTTGCACTGGTGCAGTATACCGGGGGCTAGCCACCCATGGCAAATCCTCAGGGTAGATCTGGCCTAAACCTTGACCCGTGTTCAAAATCATGCTATGTGCTGTCCTCAGGGAGGCCAGCCCTACTCCCGCCCTACTCCCTCTCTCAAGCTACCTTTCTTTATCATCCTTCACAGAGTCAACAGCTAAGCTCAGACCTTAACAGGCAAAGGTTGAAGCCGATCAAATGGTTTCTAGTGATGCCATCAGACATACTCCCGTCTCTCCTTTGCAGAAAGCAACTTGGCCCCTTCAACCAGATGCAAGCCTCTCCCCATCCTGCTCTAGAGTAAACATTGACGGAAGATGAAGGGCTGCATCTGAGCTCTTAAATGCCTCAGACTTTGATTTAAAATGTTTTTGTCAATTAGGGATTGATTTTTGCTGCTCATTAAGGTGATGGATGTCGGGGCTGACGGAGGTGATATTTTACCCCGCGGAGGCACACCATCGGGATGACTGGGTGAAGGTAGAGAGCACATTTCCATGCTCCAGTTTGCCAGTGCTGACTGAACGGGCAGGACTGGGAGAACACGGGGCAATAAAAGCCTGGAAAAGAAAGTGTTGCAGCCCACTGGCGGGAGGGGAAAACACCATCTGTCAGTGGTTTGCGGAGAACGTTTCCCACATGCTCTTACCTGACAGCGCAGTAGAATCTGGATGGAGGTTTCCAAGTAGGGCCAAGCTGCTGCTTTGCAGAGACATGCATAAATCGAGATGCAAATGCAGGCCCTGCCAGCGGCCCAGATCAACACATTCTCATATCTGCCATGCCAATACTCCCTCACTCAGACCCAGCTTTCCCCCCAGGAATCCTCATTCAGGCAGAGGCCTGCCTCTGCCTATGCAGAAATAGCAGCATCACCTCAGATGCTATTTCCTATCCCATCTCGCCCCGCGTGGAAGGGGATCTCTGCAGGGCATCATTTCTGCGTGGAAATCCAACAGAGAGTTAGAACTGCGCAGAGCTGAATCCCCTACAGGGCTGCCACCGAGCAGCCAAACTGGGACCTGCCAATGGCCACATGGGCCTTGCTGGAGCCAGACTTCCAGGGGACATGGGGCCAGGGAAGCAGCACAAAGGTATGTGGACAGCTCCTTTCTGTGCAGCTCAAGGAGCCCTTTTCTGCCAGATCCAAAGGATTTTCAGGGTTGAGATGCCTCCCCACAGTCTGCAGCCCCTCAAAGCTCCTACCCTCTGAGAGGACGATTTACAGGGTACTCCATGAGGGTTCCTTAGTAGAATATAATCTTGGTTTAAGCTCTTGATTCTAGCAAAATTCTCAGTGATGCCAATGGGAGTTTTGCCTAGGTAAGGGCTTCAGCGTGTGACCCATTATTATCAAGCACTTGCTAGTACAGTGAATCAACAGCGATGTCTAATGTTCAGACTTACAGAAAGGAGTGCCATGGCACCTTCCCAAGACACTTTACAAGTGGTAGTTAATTGAGCCCTGCTATGCTGCTGTGAGAAAGGTAGAAATATTATTATTCCATTTTATGGATATGTAAACTGAGACAGAGAGAGAGGAGGGAAAGGGACTTGTCCCATGTCACACAGAGTCTGGGCAGAAGCATCAAAAGATGAAGCAAGTCTCAAGCAAGTTAGAAGTGAAAGCAGAGAGAAGCACAATCAGAGCAGGAGGCTTATGGAGCGGGCTAGGACACGGAGCAAGTGAGAGGCTCTGGGAGAGGCCCTTTTAAAGATTTTAAGAAGGGTGATCTAGGGATGGAGATTAAAGAGCCCTCGATTCTCTATCCTAGACATCCTGCAGGACATTGGGCGAGTCATTTAACCTCTCTGTGCCTTGATTTCCTCATGTGTAATACAGGGTTAAGGATTCCTACCTGCTTCTCCAGGGGTTTCAGAGGCTCCATCTACAGAAACCTGTAAAACACTGAGACCCTTTGCCGACAAGTGCTGCAAAAATGCAAAGCATCAATGGGTTTGATTTTGCTTTTCTGGCTTCCTTTCCCCTTGACATTAAACCCAGCATTAGCAACCATGCTGCCACAAGGTGTGTGGGGGCAGGAAGGCAATGCACTGAGTCAATGCATATTTGTGAAGATAAACGGGAGAGGGCCATGGGGCCAAAGAGTCACATACCCTGAGAGAACAGCCAAGAGCGAGCACTGCAGGGCTGCATGTCAGTCATATTGCTGCTCGGGGGTTACTGCGAACATGAGAACCACATCTCCAGTCCTGTACCTATCTCACTTCTGACTCATGAGGCCAGACAGTGGCTGTATACACAGGGGTAGTGTTAGGTGTGATGTCCGAGGTCACCACAACAGGGTTAGTCCCCAAAGGCATCCCACGTAGGTAGACCAGAGGGGGCAGAATGTCTCTAGGCAGGCTGGGGGAGCGCACATGGACACAACATCCACTATGTCCTGCAGCAGGAGATCCCCACAGGCCAGCCCTGAACAGACATTGTGCATGAAGCAGAGAATGGGGGGCATCCCTACACTTTGAACAGAGCTATAATTCCCCTCCTGCCTAGCACTCACAGGGATTACTGCTGCCCACTGTGCAGGAATGCTCCCCATTTTAAAGCACCTATCCCTGGAGAGACAGAATTACGCTCTCCTCTGTTTCCAAGGGGAAACCATGGGAAAACTCACAGGCCCCCGTGTACATCATGCTGTCTGTCTGCATCTGACCTGGGCCCATCACTGCAGTATCTAGGCTCCACATACAAAATCAAGGGTTGTGCCACATCTATCTGAAAAATAATCAACCTCCCTTCCCTGTGTTAAACTGCTTTCTCTGGCCTTATGGTCTCCCTGTTAAACTCTCCCAACTTCAGTACCATCCCTCACCATGTATCTGTATCTATATTTTACCTACATATGCTGATGAGATGGTTAAATTTATCAGCTCTGCCCATTCCTTTGATGTTCATTAAGGATCCGGGGTATCACTCCTTTCATCTGGAAATCAAGAGGGAAATGGCCCTCACTCCTTTGGATACATTAAAGTCAAATGGGTACCACTTTATTTTAAGTGCTCATTAACTAAAGCATGACTGAGACCCAGTTACAATGGGTGCCTCAGGGAATGTACATATGAGAGACACATAGAAGCAGTAAATAGCATCGCGCACAATAATCAGCCCTTGTGGAATAAACATCAAAGCAATTCATAGTGCGGGGATAGTTAAGAGCATATTTTACTCCTAAAAATAAGAAGAGATGCAGGACTGAGAACTTATTGTAAGACTTATTTAAGTCTTATTAAAATATTACTTCTCTTTCCTTTTAGTCAATTGAAACTCTTAATTCATCTTCTGTGATTCTTTCTGCACTTGACTATGGGGGGGGGGGAGAAGAGGAGTGCAGGAAGACTCAATATTATTAGTTAAAGGAGCTAATTGGTAGCTTCTTTTTATCTTAAAAGCTCCCCCCGCACTCTTTACAGGTTGGGTCACCATAGCTTTCTTAATCTTTCGAGATTATTCTTCTGTGGCTTGAAGAGACTTCAGTCGACTCTTAAATCTTTTCATTTCACCTCATTTAAATATTTTGGCCAATTCCTGGCTTTAATGATGATGAATAGGATTAAGATTAAAGCCTTAATAAATTTTGGAAGGCGGAAAAAATCTTTTATTTCCAATAAAACATAAAGCAGTCTCCCTCTCTCTCTGTTCCTGATTGCATTCTCTCTCTGAATGCGCTGTCGCTCACTCTCTCCATCTGTCTGCCTGTGCTCTGGTTGTCCATCTGCCTTTGATTTCTCTCTGCCTGATTCCATTCCCATTGAAGTCAATGGAAATTTTGTCATTGAATTCAGTGGGAGTAAGATCAGGCCCTTATGTTCTTTCTCTGTCTGTGCTCTTACGTTCTCCTCAGCTGTCTTTTTCTGCTCCATCTGCCTCCTCTCTCTTTCTCCTGTTTGTCTTTCATTCTAGCACATATGTCCAATGTATAATATTTTAAAAATAAAATTCTTAAAAATCATTAGCTAAGCTGTCATTAGCAATTAGAGAAATGGTTTGGATAAGAACCAACGTGAAACAACTCTCTAAGCAGAGCCCAAACCTTGCTTGAGGAAATAGGTTCACTTCTCCTTTATTTCTCCTCTCCCCCCACCCCCAACACACACACTCTTGTGCACCTCTTGGTTTAATCCAGTAAACTGTTCTCTCAATCTCTGAGTCAGTGGAAAACAGGCTGAATTGGGAATCTTGCTGCAATGAAGCTAGCAATATTTCCACACCAATTTCTATCCCAAGGAAGGGGGATAATCTCAAGTTTAAGCGTCCGTGCTCCCAAAGTTTGGGTTAAGTATATTCAGAGGTGGATGGTTCAGGTGAGCTCAGATTTCCCACTGAGTTTACTCATGTTTAAGTGACTCTCTGCCCCAGTGCCAGCAGAGAACAAGGGCTGGTGGAATGTTTTGGGTGGACATCTGAGGCTGTCTGAATTTTAGCAGATCCTTTTAGCAGACATGTACCTCCCAATATGGTACAATGCTGCAAGCAAGCTTTGCACGTTGGTCCATGATGGTGAGGACTGCTAACTACTGTACAGCGGACACAAAAGAACTCTGAGCTCTAGGGGCCCAGTTTGGCAACCACACCAAGGATAGAACTTCCTTTGGAGTCAAAGTGAATTCTATGCACGGAATGACTGCAAGATCAGGAGATGGGAACCCATCCCTAGAGCACAGAGAAGAGATGAGTTTGCCAAACGTTCTTAGAAACAGCTGCATAGACTACTCATCCTTAACTGAGACATCCATGACTAAATTGGTCATGGAGACTGAACTAACATCTCCACATAGAAGCGGTCTCGCCTAGTCAAGGTTGAGGCACATTAGCAATAGACAGCATGCGGGAAGCTGGCTCTGCTGTTGACCATGCTGTTCCGGTTTTTGGATAAACAGGCCGAATAGGATAAATTAGCAGCTAGACACCACACTGACAGGGTATAGTTAGATAAGGGGCTTCAGACTCCAGGGCTGTAAATCTAGCCTCTTTCACAAGCACGAAAATTCATTTTAAAATGAGGGAGAAAAAATGCATTTTCCCAGACTTCAGTTAGAAAGCTGCATGATCAGAGCTAACATTTACGTTGCTCATGATTAAGAATGGGTCAGTGTGGTGGGAATCAGGTCAGCTACAGGGGTCTGATATAGATTACAGGTATATTGGGCAAACTGAAATGCAGCTCTATGCTTAAATATGCACAACTATATTTACCAAAGTTCATTTTTAGACTAGAACTAGCCAAAGTTTCCATTAAGGTCCTTTAACAGAAGAGAGTGGGCAAAGCCTAGGATTTATTGGGCCTGGGGAAAGATGGGCAAGAATGAAGGTGTGCGAGGGTGGAGCTGAGAGAGATTATTGCTAACTCTGTCTTGTACTGGGAAGATCATGAGAGAAAAAAAAAAGAAGAGCCGTACCATCACAAGGGCAAGGGTTATGTGTGGATTATGATGGATTTTTAAAATTTTTATTACCCCAGGCTAATATGGAACACAATGGGGGAAGTGAATAACAAAAGGGCGCAAACCTGGCCAAATGCCATCATTTACAATTAAAAAAAATCATCAACTGCTCACTAAGATCAGCTCCTTGCCAAGGCGCATGGACCTTGAAAGAGGAAGGGTGTTCTTATGGCTGAGGCACTGTGACTGGGGCTCACCCCCTAGCTCTGCCACAGACTTCCTGTATGACCCTAGGCAAGTCACCGTGTTGCTCTGTGCCCCAGTTCCCCATTCTGTAAAGTGGGGGGTAATTAGCCTTCTTTTCTCCCACCCCTTCCTCTGTCCTGTCAATGTAGACTGTAAGCTCTTTAGCATGGAGAAAATGTCATGGATATTTTAGGCATTTCTTTTAATTCTGAAAATTTGTCAAATGTCAGAATTTGGAAAAAAGTAAACTCTATGGTTTATTATTAAAAAACGACAGTCGCTCTCTAAAGAAGAACACATCATCAGCAAAAACCTTGTCCCCAGACAACAGCCTGATAAAAATCGAATAGGTCTCTTCCATTTCCAATTTCTAGGGCCTAAACCCTGAGACCCTTAGACTGAGGAAAGCAGGAAATAAGGACCTAAGGATATCATGCCACGATTAAAAAGTTACAGAAAGAGAGATGCTAATGGAGCACAAAAGAAGGGTCCTTCTCTTTTATCCCTCCCCAGTGTCACTGTCAGAGAAAGTGTTTTAAGGGGCCAGTCTATGGCCCCCACAAAACTCAAGCTTCTTGGGCTGTCCAGCACTTTTTTCATCACGACAGATAAGTGACGTGAACTTTACCGAGCCTGATAATTGGCAGGAGGCGATGGGCCCGCCCATTTCCCAGGAACGCACCCAGCGCTGACGCACCATACAGCAGCGTGGGGACACAGGAAGCCGCAGCCATTCTCTATGTTCGGTTCCCCAGGTAAATCAGTAATGCAGTTCATGTTGGTGGTGGCACCTGTACTCAGTTTTGGGACTGAGTCAAATAAGGTGAGGGCAGAAAAACACTAGCTGAGCCCTTTATAGCTCATCCACCTTGGGAATAGGAGCTCTGTCAGTTGCTTCCCCCAATTTCAAACATTACTGCCATTTCCATGGCTAATTCCCTTATTTCTACTCTTGCCCATTATTTATTTTATTCCTGGGGAGCCCCTGAGCACAGAATCAGGGATCTCAGTGCAAACAAATTCACCGCCAGTCTCCCAATTCAATTCCGAGAGCCTTTCTGGATGCATGTGTCAATGGTACAGGCCAATGGAAAAGATGCCAGTGCTCACTGGCTCGAATCGTGGGCCACTTGCGATGTCCCAAATAAAGACCTGATTGAAGATCCAATAAAAGAAGTCCCAGGATTCTGCCTTCCCCATAGGCAGTGGACTGCACTTAACTGCATTTGAACAATGCACAGAAGGTGTTGATATCTCCTCCACAAATGGAAAAATCAAAAAAATCACCAAACTGTGACTTTGGTGGGGTACAAATCATGCGGCACATCACACTCACAGTGGTGGCATAAGGGGGATCCTCCTAGCTACCGCAGAAGCATTAGATTGGCTTTTGGTCTCTCAAGATTCCATTATAATCACAGCCCATTGCTTTTCAAATGTCATACGAAAGAAGAAGGCAGCAAATGAAAACAAATGTACACAAAACAATCAAGGGAACTGACTGATCTGACATGAAATCGCCTTACAGAGACTCACTGTAAACTGATGATAGCAATAACAAAAAAGGCTAGCATGAACAGAGCTACCTGGTGATGCTCTAACTACATCTGGATTTCTATTCTGTGTAATACTTCTGTGCATCTCTGTTGTATTTGTTCCTGACCTTTACTTTTTACTCATCTGAACAATGAATAACAATTCACCAGCAGCCCCCACTCCAACCCACGTTCTTCCTCCAGACAGAAAATTCTTGGCTTTTTTTTTTTTTTTAAACCATTAAATTGTTATAGTTCAATGAACACACAAGTGGAACTTCAGCTATGAATTCAACATACATCAAGTCTTGGCATTGATCAAGGTAAGTATTTCATTCAAACTTTGTTGAGACTCTTCTCAGAGCAGCATTGCTTCATTGCAGGCTCCCAGAGGCCTCAGTGGAGGTTGTTTTGAATGGAAAGAAAACAGACTTGACTGATAAAGTCTTCTGAATACAACACCATAGGTTCTAAAAGACTAAAGACAGACTAAAATGGACAGGACAAGTAGTTAGGGGACAAAGGGTAGATAGATCCAGTGGAAGCAAAAAGCACTCCCTAACAGTTTTAAATTTTAGTCACATTGATTAACAGTGTAACAACGGAATAGAGAAACCCCATGAGTAAAGGGATTAAGCAGTTTCCAGTCCCCAAGTCAGATTGTTCCAGCATCTCCAGTGAGATGAAATGGCCCCAATAGGTCCATCTTGTGGTGAGAGAGGGAAGTCCATAAGCAGAAACATGTATGGAGTCAAGAAACAAATGAGCTCGGTATCAGAATATAGAAATGGGCACAAAAAGCAAAATTCTGAGCTACACCTGGATCCAAAGTTTGGACCAGTCTGTCTCTGAAGTCCTGTTTTGGGCCATTCTACAGAAAAAAGGGCCATTCATAAAGTCTAGAGCTGGATTTAAATTTACACAAAGTTTGAGTGAGCTTGTGTCTGGGTTTTTGGTACAGTCCCAACTGTAAAGTAATGGAAAGGAACGCAAATGTGAGCACAGCTCCTGCAGTCTGTGTCTGGAGAAAGGACAAAGCAGACAGCTGGATTCTCCACTCACTCACACTGATATAGATCAGGATTAACTCCACAGGATTGGCGCTGGTGTAAAGCTGAAGTAAGGGGGTCCAGATTGTGAGAGAGCAGGTGGTTGGAGGGAAGAAGCCTTTGTACTGGGTGATGCAAAAGCTTAGTTAACATAAACATACTCCCTTAAAGGAACTGCAAGATTCACTGGTAACCTAGATGCCCAAACCCATGCTAGGAGTCTAGTAATTAACAGACTAAGGGGAAAAAATATTGCTCGCATAAGCGGATGCAACTCCACTGAAGTCAATGGAGTAAAAGTGAGCTCATGCCTGCCGTGAATTTGCCCCTTTATCAGGACTAGAACTGGGCAACGTATTTGAAATGAATCACAAGCCTTTTTCTCCTGTTTATGAATCATCTGCAGATTGTGATTATTTAAAATCTAATCAGTAGTAAAACTATTCTCTGACTAATGCTCGGCCTGGAACTCATCCACTGCAGGAGCATGAGATTCAAAATAGAGCTCGTGGAGAAAGAACATTGGTCTTGGATGGTGGTGGGGGAAATTACTTCCTCCAGAAACACAGCCACACACCATGTGGCAAACAAAGTTGAAAATAGCTGCAGAAAGAGAGGGGATATGTCACTTGGAAATTACTTGTGCACTGTTTGAAGCAGCCATTAGCAGTGTAGCAAACAGATTCTGCAAATAGAACTGCTGTGTGCAACAGAACCTGAGACTAATATAACCTCCTGTTTCTGATTACTGGAACAAGCTCTGAAGTCTGCCATCCAAATAAACTAATACCATGCAATGGGGAGCAGGGAAAGTTTATGGGAGGGTGGGGAGAAGGAAACCAGTGCAAATGATTAAAATTAGATATCCAAAAAGAACTGATCGTCTCTGTTCAGACGCAGACTGCTAACTATAACGAGATCTTTCATCATAAGGAGGCCTTTGTAAGACTGGGCGTAGGAGGGCAGAAGTAACATAGCGAATTCCTAACCATGACCGTGAAAGTTGAAAAACAATTGGAGTTTTTTTTTTTCTAACCAAGTGATAACCACACACATGCAAAAAGAAGGGAAAAGAATAGATATTTAAGGAGCTTATTGAAATAGTTCCACATGGCAAGTCAAACCAGATAAAACCAATACTGAGATGGAGCAATTTATTTTCAAAAAAAATCAGCCATTCTCTTCCACTAAAAAGGGAAGTTTCAGCTCTGCTTGACAAGTGCTCTCAGTGCCAAATTAGAAAAAAAGCAGTGTCTGGGTTCAGCCAAACAAAGATGTCCTGAGAGAGACAGGACTGTCCAGTGGGTGAAGCAGGGGCCTGGTAGTGAAACTTCTGATTTCTACTCTATTCTCCCACTGACTCGGGCGTGACCTCAGGCGAGTCACTTTACCTCTCTCCTCTATGGCCCATGATGACACTACCTTGTGCTTTGATTCTGCTGAATCTCATCAGGCTAAGAGCCCTGAATCCAGTCAGCACTTGGAGAGGAGACAGGGTGCTGACAATACACCCCAGGGCATCTGCGTGGGGTCAGGAAGTGCTGCGCTGCGCTGGGCTGTAGTCCTCCAGATTACATGTCAAATGGAAGTCATGATAACCACACACGGTCATAAAAGAATCAGTGGTAGTTCTCACAGTGCCTAGGTGTTACTTTGTGCTTGCCAAATTTTAATATGTGCCATTATGTTCTGCCTGCCTTAAATTCCCACATGTTTAATCTGGATCCTTTTTGTCATCACTTCTTGTACCAAACAGTTGTACAGTGTTGCAATAAACTATTAAACAGCTGCTGCCTTCCACAGGTGGCTGCATTTCAGCATCAGGTGAAGATGCCTTTCTCTGCTGCACAGAGGGGTTGTGAGGCTTAATTCATTCATGTTTGCAAAGAGCTCTGAGAGCCTCATTTAAAAACTGCTGCATTCAAAGCAAACTAGATTTCCTGTCAGAAAGTACAGCAGAGGTAAAATGGCAGCTTTCGTTGAGTCAGGCACAGCTATCCAGAGTTAGAGAGATAACAACAGATATTTCTGTACAATAAGTTCGTGATTCATTTCCTACGGCATGTCTATACGGCAGCTGGTGGGGGGACAGGGAGTGATTCCCAGTGCAGGCAGATGCACACACCAGCTTTGCTTGAGCTAGACCCCCCCCCCGCAAAAAAAAAAAAAAAAAAAACACAAACATAGCAGCATGGCTAGTTGCCCAAACACAATCCCACCAAGTCCCTTGGGTACACACTCAGGCGGCTAGCCGAACCCCCCACCTGTGGTGCTGAAGACACACTGCTGTTTTTATGCACTAGCTTAGCAGCCCTAATGTGGGTATGTCTATCCGGGCTGGGAAACACGCCACCCAGCAGCTGTGTAGACATAGCCTACATGTACCCACACAGGCACACATTTCATTTTAGTTAATATTCAGTGCTCAAACCCTACTGTCCTTACTTATGGGAGTATTGTCATTGGCCTCCATAAGGTTACCAGTGAGAGTGAAGGTTGTAGGATCAGGTTGCGGGATAGTTTACATTATTAAAATCAATCCTGCAGATTTGCTATACAGTAATTATGAATTAAAGAAAGCCAGGACTTCTTTTTCCAGAGGTAAGAGGGGAATTCATTCAGGTCTTGGGCTTCCCCCTTCACTGCTCCATCAATAGGTGCCAGTCCTGACACTCCTAACCTGAAGAGCAGCTGTGTGAGAGCTCCAAAGTTTTTCTCTCTCACCAACAGAAATTGGTCCAATAAAAGCTATTACCTCACCCACCTTGACTCCTAATGACCCTCTTTTAACCTCTATGGCCATTTGGTAAGTCCAGGTCAGGGTACTGAGTTCATTGGTGCGAGAAAACCAGACTCCCATGAATTACAAGGAGAATCCAGCCTCCATGGTCTCACACTTCAACCATGCTATTTTAAATCAAGCACAAAACCCCAGACACTGAAGGAGCTGGTGAGAGAGGATTTGGTTCCCCTGGTTAACCATTTGTTGCCTAGCCAACGCAATTACACTCAAAGTCATTTCGGTGCTGGTAAATGATAGAATATCAGGGTTGGAAGGGACCTCAGGAGGTCATCTAGTCCAGCCCCCTGCTCAAAGCAGGACCAATCCCCGACTAAATCATCCCAGCCAGGGCTTTGTCAAGTCTGACCTTGAAAACCTCAAAGGAAGGAGATTCCATCACCTCCCTATGTAACCCATTCCGGTGCTTCACCACCCTCCTAGTGAAAAAGTTTTTCCTAACGTCCAACCTAAACCTCCCCCACTGCAACTTGAGACCATTAGTCCTCGTTCTGTCATCTGCTACCACTGAGAACAGTCTAGATCCATCCTCGTTGGAACCCCACTTCAGGTAGTTGAAAGTAGCTATCAAATCCCTCTCATTCTTCTCTTCTGCAGACTAAACAATCCCAGTTCCCTCAGCCTCTCCTCATAAGTCGTGCTCCAGCCCCCTAATAATTTTTGTTGCCCTCCACTGGGCTCTTTCCAATTTTTCCACATCCTTCTTGTAGTGTGGGGCCCAAAACTGGACACAGTACTCCAGATGAGGCCTCACCAATGCCGAATAGAGGGGACCTTGGAAGCCTTGGAGACTAGAGTCCTCTCTTTATCCACAAAGGAAGCACAACAAGACAAGACAAGTACAACAAGCTTCCTTCTCTCCCCCTCCTCAATGGGAGCTAAGGGTGAGGGGGGAGAACAGTTCTCAGGGGCCATTCAGTCTTTGGCTTCTCTGTTGAGAATCCCAGAAGAGAGGTGGGGGCAGTTAATGCCAGTTATGAGAGAGTTGTTGTGATATAGAAATGTGCATACTGGGAAGTGATCTAAGACCTTCAAACTCATCACACACGGGCCATGATGGGGAAACACACCAAATAACAGATGGTCACTACTAACCTAGGCTGTAGTCAAGCTAAATGACCCAGAGGTGAAAGGCTCTGGCACAAATCTCCTGAGCTGAGCAACCAAGGCGAATTCTGAACCTGACTACGCATTCCTCCTCTGTAGCGTGAAGAAGATTCAGGCCAACATTTTCCTTCCATTCACTGCTATCTTTGTAACCTTCTCATTTTAATCTGATGCATCACAGGCTTTTTATGCACCGGCTCCTTTCTAAGCAGAGAAAGAGTGAACAGGGGAGAGAAAGGTTTTGCTGTGCTAGAGATCCACACTTCCTTGACTTTACAACTGCTTATTATCAGCGACTGCCATCCCTTGTCCACAGGGATTACAGAATCTTACTCTTTCATGCTCCCTTTAAGAAAGGGAACTCTCATTGCCAAGTAGTAGTGAGCTGAGGAACTCAAGGACGATTCTGGCAGCTATCATTATTATAAGCACATAGATCACCTTTCACCCAAGGATTTCAAAGCACTTTGCCCAAGGAGGATAAAGCTCATTGTGTCGGTTTTACAGAGAAGGAAATTGTGGCATGGAGAGGGTAAAGTAACTTGACCAAGGTCTGTTGCAGAACTGAGACTAAAACTAAAGCCCTCCAATTCCTAGTCTAGCCTCCTCTCAATCATTTCTATTTAACTATTTCTATAAGGCTTCCCATTTATGTTGCACTTTACAAATATAGACTGAGACACATTCCCTGCCCTGCAGCGCTCAGCATCCAAGCCAGAGGCCAGCAAAAAGACAGAGATGACTGGGACAGGGAAAGGAGGGTGACAAGGGCTTATCATGAATAAGGAGCTGGTAGGAGGAACTGTTTAAATAATAGGTTTTAAGGAGGTTTTTGGAAGAGGGAGCACTTGGTGGATGGGGCCTAGAGAGTAGTGGTGCAGGGCCGCATGAGAGAAGGTATGTGGCTGAGAATGAGGGAAGGAGACAAAGGGCTTAGCAAGGTTACAGGCCTGGAAAAGGATGAGGATGCGAGGGGAAAGATATATAGGAAAGAGATTATGCAGGTCCTTAAAGATGAGGTTTCACAGCCTGAATCTGGCACAATAGAGGCAGAAAGACAATGAAGGGCTTCGAGAAGAGAGGGGTCAGAGCAGGATAAGAGCCTAAAATTACTGTGTGAGGAGAAGCGTTTCTTGTTCATCAACCTGTATTAGACAAGGTTTTTAACCGACACAACCCCCACCACCTGCTCTATGCTTATCCTGGGGCTGGGGGCCTTAGACCTCTGCTTTGGAAGCATTTATCTATTCTTGAACAGCAGCCACAATCAGGGCACTGGTGCACTGGGGACACAGGGAATATAGTTCAAACTGCATTTTAAATGGAAGTACCACAGAGACAAGACACTCTGGCCTCCTCTTTCTGCCCTGGCCCCTGGTCCACATATTGCAGGCATTTAACTGTTTGGTGCTGAGACGTTAGACCCCCCAATACTACCAATCAGCACAGCTGCACCTGTAAAGATTTGTGCCAATACAGACAGATGACAATACTAACAGGAGAGGGGAATGGGATTTCGGCTCATGACTGCCTGTTCCAGAAACACACGATAAAATAAAGGAGCAATTCCACCCAGCGGAGCCCAGCAATGTTATACATGAGATGCTCCCATCACGCTCCAGCAGAGGGCAGTGGCAAGGGCACAACCTGGCCCCAGACGTATTACATACTCCTGAGGGCATTCTGTGCCAAAACATTAAAAATTCTGTGCACAATATTTTAAAATTCTGCAAAATTATTCAAGTTTTATTTGTCAATAAATAAATGCAGAGGCTCCAGCATGGCAGTGGGGAGCACAGACCACTCGCTGAACACAGGTGGGAGATCACCCTGCAGCTGCCCCACCCCAGGGACACGGTCTCATTCATAGAATCATAGAATATCAGGGTTGGAAGGGACCTCAGGAGGTCATCTAGTCCAACCCCCTGCTCAAAAGCAGGACCCATACCCAATTAAATCATCCCAGCCAGGGCTTTGTCAAGCCTGACCTTAAAAACTTCTAAGGAAGGAGATTCCACCACCTCCCTAGGCAACGCATTCCAGTGTTTCACCACCCTCCTAGTGAAACAGTTTTTCCTAATATCCAACCTAAACCTCCCCCACTGCAACTTGAGACCATTACTCCTTGTCCTGTCCTCTTCCACCACTGAGAATAGTCTAGAACCATCCTCTCTGGAACTACCTCTCAGGTAGTTGAAAGCAGCTATCAAATCCCCCCTCATTCTTCTCTTCCGCAGACTAAACAATCCCAGTTCCCTCAGCCTCTCCTCATAACTCATTGGTGAGGCTGCACCTGATCCTCACACAGCAGAAGACCTGGGACCATGCCCCTCTGTGCCATGTGCACCAGGTGTGGGACAGCAGGCTCAACCAGGCAGGATCCAAGTGTGGAGGGGCTCAGTGTGGGGAGAGCCAGGTGTGGGTGAGAGGATTCTGTGTGGGACAATCTGGGTGGTCTAGGTGTGAGGAGATCTGGATTCACACAGGCTCATGGGGGTTGGGGTTGGGTTCCAGGTGCAGGGGCAACAGGACTCTACATGGGCTTCCAGGTAACGGTTGTTGGGGCTCAGCAGAGGGGTCTGGGTGTGGAGGTCTCAGAGGGGGGTCTGGATGCTGAGGGAGTGGGGCTTGGTGGAGTGGGAGTCTGAGTGCAGCTAATTGAGGGTCAGTGGCATGGGGGTCTGGATGTGGGGGCTCAGGGTGGTGGGATTTGAGTGCAGGGAGCTCAGTGGGGGCAGTCTGGGTTCAGGGGTGGGGTCTGGAGGCAGGGGCTCTGAGTGCAGGTAGCTCCAGATGCAGGGGTTGAGGTTCAATGGTGTGGGGTTTAGGTATGGAGGGCTCGGTGGTTCTGGGTGCATGGGGTGAGATTTGGTGTGGGTGTTTGGGTATGGGAGGTCTGGATGCACGGGGTTGGGTGGATGGGGAAGCAGCTTCCTTTATAGTGACCTCTCCCCCCACAGTTGAGGAGCAATGGGGGAAAGAAGCAGGGGAGGATGCTGAGCTTCCTGTAGCGGGAGAGATTTCTAGGGGTGGGTCTTACACAGCCCCAGCCACTCCTTGCAAGGGAAGAGAAAGGCCTGTCCTCTCCTGCCTCCAGCCAGGACTAGCAGTTGATCCCAGCTCATGGTAGGAGCCACTGGCTGGAGTGTCCCCAGCCTTATGCTGATTTACCTCTCCTCCAGCTGCTCTAGGTCCCTGAAACAATGTACCTATGCTGCTGGAGAGTGGTGTGTGACTGCTCTTGCAGCTTCTCTTTGCTTCCCCACAGAAAAATGTTTCTCTGGGCGAAGCAAAGAAATCTCTGGGGGACATGAATTCTGCATTCATGCAGCGGCACAGAATTCCCCCAGGAGTAATTACACAAAAGAGTGGTCTATATTCTCTGTCCTCATTACATCCATGCAAAGCCTGTTGAGTTCAGTGGGACGCCATGGGGATAAGTGAGGGCAGAATCTGCCCCCTAATGTCTATGTTAGTAGTTAACAAGACAAAGACAACTACTGTGGCACTACGAGTCCCAGTGATTTAAACAAAAGGCCTCCCTGGCTTCCAAGTTACTTGACCGGGAGCTGCTGCCATGTTACCTTTGCTAAAGCAAATGGCTTCCCGACCTCATCTCCAGTCCTTTTGCTTGGGTGGAAAGTAGGGAGATGCCAAGAACCAGCACAGTAAGTACATTTTAGAACTGTCATTACCCAGCCCCACCTATGCACTCATCTGTAGGGCTCCTTCTGGCTGTGGTACATTAGAAGTTTGCCTATTTAGAAGCAAGGATCTGCATGCACGTCTACATTGGATCAGCAAGGGGACATCCCCCTATGCACCCAAGGTGACCCCATCAACAGCATACAGTAATCCTGGCTCTGGCATTCAGGCCCTCCAATGGCATTAGCTTCCAGCAGCCAGCAGGTGCAATGCCTCTCAGCTCTCACTCTAAAGGTCCTGTCAGCTGCCCCACATGCATCAGAAGTGCCTTGTGAAATGCTAATCTCCTTCAGCTGTGCCCACTCAGGCGCTCTTCAGAGTTCCCAGCTCCCCATCCTCTGTGCACACACCCTTTAGTGTCTCAGCATTTATGCAAATGGCTTTTCATCATGCGCCTTCTTCCTCTTCTGCTTTAGAATCCTGCTTTTTTTTTTTTAAAGTGTCCTTTATGCTGAACAGGAAGGAACAGTCACTCAAGGGAACAGATGAAAGTAGAGAGAGGAAAGTCAGAAAGGAGGCCAGCAGAGAGAGAGAGGTGAGGTGTGGGTGAAAGAGAGAGACACTGACCCAGAGGGAAAAAAGGGAGTGAGGGAGAAGAGGGGAGATATAGGGAAAGGACAAGAAAGAGACAAAGAGAGGCCGGGAGATGGGGGTGATACAGAGAAAGTGAGTGAGAGCAAAGAGACAGACCTTGATGGAGAAAGAGTGGAAGACCAAAAATTGTGTTTCAGCTTGTACTTTTATCTGATCCAAAAATGTTCCCACATAAAAATCCCAACATAGAGAAAGAACAGTTCAGCCACAAAGAAAGGATCTCTACAGGAACAGCTACCTTAGAAAAAGGGTAGCTGTGTAAATGATCGATTTAAACAGGTCTCAGAACTATCTTGGCCCCACTCTCTTCCCAATTCAAAGTACCCACCTATGGGTTTAATAATCCTCTTAACCGGGTCCCATTTCATTTGATGTTTTTAAATGGCTTATTCTTGAATTTTCTAGATGAGGAGAACTTGCCATAATTTGGGAGATGAGAGTCAACCAGCCCCGATTTGACAGGGACTACACTAAGGCCAAGATATAATTTCCATCACAGTGTACAAATCATGCTACTCAGAACTTGCTCTATCAAGTATCAGGTTTGTTGTCTTTGGGTTGGGAGGGGTTCTTTGGTAGGAGGTTGAATAATACCACCCTTTGCTTTGCTGGTTATGTGTCCTTGCTAGCAACTGGCCTTCATGAAACAATGTCGGCTGTGTGAGTGAAATGAAATACGACTGTATTTTGTATAACATCTCTCAAGGAAACTGGATCACAATTGCACTGCAGAGTTATGTCATAAACAACAGCAGAGGGAGAAAGACATTAAGAGGCAAAAAGGTGCAAGAAAAGATCTGCTGTCAGATGAAGAAAGGCTGATTTTGTAGTTAAGACACTGGGCTAAGATTTAGGAAATTGGGGCTCAGTTCTTCGCTCTGCCACAGACTTCCTGGGTGATCTTGGGCAAGTCATTTGATCTCTCTGTACCCGAGTTCCCCATGTGTGAAATGTGGTTTGTGATGCCTCTTTATCTAGTGTGAGAATAAATATATTTGTGAGGTGCTTAGTTACTTTGATGATGGGAGCCAAATAAGAACCTACTAAGCAGATGAGAAATGTCAAAGCCAGTGAGGTGGCTAGAAGGTATTCTGAATATCAGGAACTACACCTTAAAACCTGCCACCGTGGAACCCAAGCCACAGAAAAGTGTATAAAATGATCCAAACCTAGAAGACATGCATGTTTTGTTGCAGGTCATGCCACAAACAACAGATGATATAATCATTTTAACTTCAAAACCTGCTTTTTAAGAAAGTGTAACAAAACCAAAGACATTTAACCCATTTTGCAATTTATTAAAGACAGGAAGGAGTTGGGGGTTCCCAACCCCATGCTGCTAGAGGATGGAGATGGTCCCTGAACCACCTTCTTGGGGGCTGTGAAAGAGATGGGGATTTGGGGAAGGACAAGTGTTCTCTGTCCAGACTGCCTCCAGTTCAAGTAGCAGCCCCCTTCCCCTGCCTCCCCCAAACCCAATACAATTAATTGAGACCTCCAATATAAGTAATCCTCTCCCACCCCCTGTACAGCTCATGCAGGCCCTCCCTCTCCACAGGTTCTGTTGCTGCTTGCAGGATGAACCCTAGTGCCAGAAGACCCTTAGTTGCATGTCTCCACTGGCAGCTCTGGCTCCGTGTGCCTCTCTTCAAGAAGCAGAGCTGTACAGTGTTTGTACGGGGTGGGATGGAGGAGTGGGCAAGCAGGTTGCGTGAACCTTTTTCACAAGAAGGGAAGGGGAGCAGAAAGAGGCTAGAAGCTTAGAGATGGCTCCTCCTATTCACATCACCCCCCTCCCCCCCGCCCCATGTGAATAGATTCATAGATACTAAGGTCAGAAGGGACCATTATGATCATCTAGTCTGACCTCCTGCACAACACAGGCCAGATAATCTCACCCACCCACTCCTGCGAAAAACCTCACCTATGTCTGAGCTATTGAAGTCCTCAAATCGTGGTTTAAAGACTTCAAGGAGCAGAGAATCCTCCAGCAAGTGACCCATGTCCCATGCTACAGAGGAAGGTGAAAAACCTCCAGGGCCTCTTCCAATCTGCCCTGGAGGAAAATTCCTTCCCGACCCCAATCAGCTAAACCCTGAGCATATGGGCAAGATTCACCAGCCAGATACTACAGAAAATTCTTTCCTGGGTCCCATCCCATCACAGGCCATTAGACCTATTTAACATGAATATTTAAAGATCAATTAATTATCAAAATCATGTTATCCCATCATACCATCTCCTCCATAAACTTATCGAGTTTAATCTTAAAGCCAGAGAGATCTTTTGCCCCCACTGCTTCCCTTGGAAGGCTATTCCAAAACTTCACTCCTCTGATGGTTAGAAACCTTCGTCTAATTTCAAGTCTAAACTTCCTGGTGGCCAGTTTATATCCATTTGTTCTTGTGTACACCCTGTCTCCATCCCTCTCCCCTACCCAAAATCTCCTGTTGGTTCCCAGGCACTACTTCCTTTCCTTAATAGGCCAACCCTCAGAGCAGAGCTGTGCCAGGAGACACTCCGCCCCTAACCCATCAGCCACTCCCTGAGAATGTGGCGCAGCAGTCGCAAAGCCACCTTCCTGTTCCTCAAATCCCATGGTGGAAGACTGCCCAAGTTCACTACAGATCTCCTTGCTACAACTGTCCCCCCCTTTTCCCCCCGCTGCATCATTTACTGCTACTGGAGCAGTCCATGAATCTGGCTGGGGGAACATCCACCATGGGTTTTTAAAACCAGGCAGGCAGTTATGAACTGGTTCCAGGACAGAAAAGGGACCCAGTGTAGAGATGACTAAGAATGTGTGGGATGCTCACATGTGACCTGCTGCCAGTAATTCAGACCATGAAAGCACCTTCCTCCCCTGGGGCTGCAGAAGCACCTGTAGGCATGGCAGCGAGATTCCAGAGGAAGCACAGCCTGTCAGCATCATCCTGTTAGAGGGACTTGTGTTCATTCACTGTCTCAGCTTAAGTGGCCTTTGTGGGGAAGCAGGATTCGCTGTGTGAATTTCAATGGGATCTTTAAATCTGCCAGAGAGGGTTCCCCCCCCACCCCTCCTTCCCCAAGTAAGTTTACCTTAGCCAGGCAGCTTGGATTGACAGCTCTGCACGTATTCCACCAACCTAGCAATTCCTTTTGTGCCGGCTGTCAGGACCACTGCCTCATTTCCTACTGATCTTTCTCTTTATAAGGAAGATCTTTCTCTCTTTTCGAACCAAAGGCCTGAATCAGATCCAAGCCTCACACAGAAACATTTTTATCGGTCTCCAGAAGCAGGGTGCATTAAGACAGACATGTCTAGCTTGCAGAGCCTGTGTTACCACAGCAACAAGATCAAACCCAGTTCAAAGAACGAGGGGTAAGGGAAAAAATGGAAGAGGGTTCTGGGTGGCCTTAAAAACTGTGAGACTTCTGCTTTTCTAATACCCTGTGGCACAGAGATGGGCAGGGAGCAGAGGGCAGGATGGGTCTAAGAGGAGCAAGGAGTGCCCCATGGCACTGAAGGGGAAGGGATAGCAGGGCACTGGAACTTGCAGCTCTAAAACACACCTCATATGAGTGAGAAAGGTAGAGGACCCAAGACAGGAAATTGTATTAGCTCCGTGGGTTCATCAAGCTTTCACTTGCTCATAGCTGAGTAAAACATTGTATTTGCACAAGTGCCACAGTAATGAATGCATTGAGACCTTTATTCATTCGACTGGTATCTAAGCTTTGCTATAAGAGGCTTTCCCCACAAATGTCCTGCTTTTAAAGACACTACTCACCAAATAAAAGTGAAAAACAAGAGGCCAACTATTCTGCATATGTGAAAATGCACAAGTCAAGGGGTGCTGCCCATATGCATCTTGCAATGGCCATTGGGCCCAACATGCTTAGAGTGGAATGTGTAACCAAGACCATGACGGTAGCCCAGTGGCATAACTGCTCTCTTCAATAGCTTCTGTGATCTCAACACTAAAACCTTCTCTCAGACTATAGGGCTCCTCAATAAGAGTGGAGCATAAACTGACTCTCTCCATCATGTTTGCAATGTTGTTGTAGCCCGGTTGGTCCCAGGTAATCTCTTTGATTGGACCAAATTCTATTGATGGAAGACACAACCTGTCAAGCTACACAAAGTTCTCCTTCAGGACCCGAAGGAGAGCTCTGTGTGGCTCGAAAGCTTGTCTCTACCACCACCAGAAGAAGAGGCAATAAAAGATATTACCTCACCCACCTTGACTCTCGCTATCATAGCATTATTCACATTGAGTTTCCAAATGTCCCATAAACTACAATGGGATTGAACCTAATCCCCCAGATCTGAACACCCCCAAAACTTTGAGGACATTGAGATTTGAGGTAAGAGTATCTGGGCTGGGGGGTGAGAGTGTCTGGCCCCCCAGCTGGCTCTGGGGAGGGGAGGGGAGGGGACAGAGAGGCAGGAACTGGATTGTCATAGGGGTTTCTTTAAACTCTCTACTCTTAGGGGAATTTGTGTGTGTCTGTATTATTACAGACATAACTTGCTGACAGCTATTTTGAAAGAAATAACCCACCACGATGCACAGCTATATATTCACTGCCGCCCCTGGCCATTTGCAGGACATAGGTGCTCCAAGAAGGAGAGATCAGCCTGTTACTAGAAGAAAGCAAGAGGGCATCACACATTGAGGGGTGGGGGAGAAGAGGGAAAAATAAGAGTTGACTGACTCCATATGACAAATGGAATGCAACTGTTCTCCAAATGCCAGGAGATTAAACAAATTTCCTTGCTTCTTCCCCTCCCCTGCTGCCTGAAAGCAGAAAGAGGTGGTTAACCTAGGAAATCCCCTTGAATAAGCCCTGACAGCCCTCCTCAGAGATGGCATTTCTCTAAACACTGTTTGTAAAATGGTAATTATCCAGCACACAATGACAGCTGGCACTTAGCACAAAGAGAGCGAGCGAGCGAGCGGACAAGAAGAAAGCATTCCTGCTGTAATTGAACAAAGAGGAAAGAAATATATAAAAACGTAATCAGAAAAATATAAAGATTGCCGGCTGCGCTGATGGGTCATTTCAGCTTCAGGGTTTGTTTTGGAGCAATTGAGCTTGATCCTGGAATCAGACTGAGGGGAATGACATCCTACCAATCATTCTGCATCTCAAAGAGAACCACAGACAGCGGGGCCTAAGGAATTGAGGCAACTGGTAACAAGCACACGGGTGCTGAGGCTGGTACTGATTTACAAAGGGTCCAAAGCAGTTGCTCTTAAATTTTGGGCCTGCATACATGGCGTGTTAGAGTACACCAGTGAAGTATAAATTCTAGTGCACACCAGCATGATGCTCACTAGCTGGATGTGTGGACCTGGATGTGTGCCAATAGTTCCCTAGTGCATGTAGACCTAGTCCAATTTCAAATAGTACTACATCAACATGCACTGGTGTGAAGCTTCCCTACTGCCCCTTTCTTCCTCCCCCTACCCTCAACTCCACTCTGCTTCCTCCCAGGTCCTTCCCCTGCCTCCCCCTATGCACCTCCTCCCTCCCCGCCATACAAGGAGAGCATCCTCTGCCTCTGGAATTCCAGCACTGGTTGGGTTACAAGACCAAACAGCCCCTTCTCTTGGGGTGTCTAGAATTAGATGGGAAAACATCCACTAGAAAATTTCCATTAGGGAACAATCATGCTGACCAGGGAACTAGAGATGATCTAATAGGTCTTTAGTTTTTAGATTTGTGGTTAGAACAAAGGAGTGGGATGTCGGTTCTATTCTAAGTTCTGTCAGGATTCCTGGGCAAGTCTCTAATCTCTCTGTGCCTCAATTCCCCATCGGCAAAATGGCTACACTGATACTTCCTTTGCCTCTTTGGATTGTTAGCTCTTGGGGGCAGGGGCTGGGGCTGTGTTTGTGTAGTGCCCAGTGCAATGGTGCCCTCATCTCAGTCAGTTCCTTTATGCATGGCTGTAGCACAAATAATATCTATGATTCGAAACTCACATTGTAAGCATATCAGAGATACACAGTGGGAAAAAAAACCTCATTTTAATTACATGAGCTTTAGTCTCCCACTTAGTCTTCATGCTGTTTACATCCTCTCCCTGGGTGAAGGAAGTTGCTATCTCTCCTTGTTGCCTGGAGTTCCCAGTACTCTGATCTCTTCAGGTTGCTCTGAAGGCTGTGTTTCCTGCCCTTGCCCCAAGTTTGTGCACAGTTCAGTTTACACCATGGGAACACCCAACAAACATACTAAGGAGCTTTGGCAAACTCAAACAAGGGGTGCAGGGTATGTGGGGGTGGGGATGTCTGGCAAGTGCATACAATGGAGCACTGGCAAATATAAGGGAGCATTGCTGCTCTAACTTAGGGCTTGTCTACACTACCCGCCGGATCAGCGGGCAGCGATTGATCCAGCGGGGGTCGATTTATCGCGTCTAGTATAGATGTGATCAATCGACCACTGAGCGCTCTCCCGTCAACTCTGGTACTCCACCAGAACGAGGAGCACAAGCAGAGTCTATGGGAGAGTGTCAGCTGTTGACTTACCGCGGTGTCCTCACTGCGGTAAGTAGATCTAAATACGTCGACTTCAGCTACGCTATTCACGTAGTTGAAGTTGTGTATCTTAGATCGACCTCACACGGTAGTGTAGACAAGCCCATATACTGAGCAAGCCCAGGATTGGGTCAGTACCCGTGTGGGTTAAAGTCACCTTTGTCTCATCTTTTTCAGTTGCACTGTGCACTTCTCAGCCAAGGATCTGGATCATGACATCTCCTTGTGCAGGTCTAGCCACCAGCACAAGCTAAACATAGCTGAAACACAACTCTTAAGTCTTTCCCTCCCCACAAGTCCAACAGCACCACCATCCTACTTGTCACTCAGGCCAGTAACCTGGGTGTCATTTTCGAGGCAGCCCTCACTCTAGGTTCTTGCACCCAGGCTGTGTGTAATTTTGCCAATTCTTTCTGCCAATTTCTCTCTTTTCATCTCTAAAATACAGCCTTTCCCATCAATCCACGCAGATAAAATTCTCATCCACGCTCTCATCATTTCTCATCTTGATTATTGCAACATCTTTCTCTCTGGCCTTGACAAATGCAATCGTACCCTGTTCATATCCATTCAGAGTGCTGCTGTGAAGATCATTTTCCTA
The DNA here is from genome assembly GCF_965140235.1 of Caretta caretta. Classification (NCBI taxonomy): domain Eukaryota; kingdom Metazoa; phylum Chordata; order Testudines; family Cheloniidae; genus Caretta; species Caretta caretta. The sequence continues at coordinate 204,204,504 of NC_134206.1, forward strand.
GCCCGTCACTTTGACCATGTCACCCTTCTCTTTGCATCCCTCCACTGGCTCCTCCGTCTCTATGACATCAAACATAAGCTGCATGTATTCGCTTTCAAGGCACCTTCACAGGCAAGGTCCACACTACCTATCATCCGTCATCTGCTATTGAGCTGTCAGTGCTCATCTCCAATTGGCCCGTGATGCCAGCCTCCACTGCCCGCTACTTACATTTTCAAACAAGCCCCTTTGTGCTTTCTTCCATGCAGCCCCTTACATCTGGAAGAGGCTCCCTCTAAAACATCCACAAAGCTACTACATTAGCCACCTCAAAACTCTCCTTTGCTTTGATGCCTACAAAAAAAAAACTTAACAGTTAGGCTGCTGGTGTCCTGAGACCCCTGCCTATCATGCTGACTGGTATTGTCACATGGTTTCCTTGTACTCCCCCATCTGTCTGTATCTATCGACTGTGTCTTGTCTTATACATAGATTGTAAGCTCCTTGGAGCAGGGAGCATCTTTTTGTTCTCTGTTTCTACACAGCCTAGCGCTATGGGCTCCTGGTCTATGACTGAGGCCCTAGGAGCTAAGGTAATACAAACAACAACATATTTATTTGTAGGACAGTAGTGATAGAGTGGTGGGAGGGAGGCCAAGGTAAAAATAGCGCAAGCGTGTTCTCATGCAGAGCAGCTGTGCTCACAATGCAGCCTGACACTTCCTCACCATTCTCAGGCAGCAGTGCTCTTGAGAGCGATTCAGTTGTCCTAATGGCCAAGTACATCTTTACTCACTCAGGGCAAAATCCTGAGAGTTGTTTAGCTCTTGCTAAGTACCCCCAACACTCACTGACTTCATTGGGTATTGCAAGTGCTCAGCACCTCACAAGAGCTGACTTCTATGCTTGTTAGAAGGCGAGTGCTCTTCTGTGCCAGGTCTGTATGATGATAATTTTCGCAGCCCACATGTACATTTAAGACAACATATATTTTCTCTGCCGCAGACAGATATACCTTGGAACAGTAATTTATTATGCTAGTATCTCCAAATCTGTTTTTGTTTTTTGGGGTTTTTTTGAGAAATATAAGTAGAGTTGTATTAACAGTGTATAATTTTTATGACTGTGACTGATGATTTGTTTGACAAGGTCTCTTATGTATCCGTCTAACTATTCAGTACTTTGTAGGTGATTTATCCTCAAACTGTCTTAATAAACTTTAGATATTACCTTCTCTGAGTAATGGATGTGTTTTCTTTAAAATATAGTTAAACTGTTAGTTTAATGAGTGAGAATTTGGGGACAGAATTTATACTTGGAAGTTACTGATTTGAAAATCATCAATATATTTCTAAATAGACAAGCACAAATAAATTGCAAAGTGATTTTTTTCCATAACCCGACGTAAAAATATATGCATGTTTCCAGGTACAAAGTAATTACTTCAAGCAGTAACAGTGTATTTATAGTAAGATGTATTAAAGAAGTCCCATTGAGAATGAAACAGCTAATGCTGCAATTTAATTATAAACCCCTATATATGCCAGCGCATTTTCACGATTACTTCTGTTATTCTTGATCTGTAGTATGTTGCCTAATACAATTTGCTGTGCATTTTTCATATAAATGACTTTCATGGGTTCTGTTTATCTGCTATAGACAGTACAGCACAGAGCTGCAAAAGATAATACATATGTGTATTTAAGGATGCAGAAAGAAGCATGAGAGTTGTATTGAATTATTTGAGAACTAGCATGTGGTCTTATAATTACAGGATTTGCTGTAATGCATATATGCAAAAAAAAGACGAGAGTTAAGACCGTCAGGATTTCATTTAGGTGGAAACATGTGCTAGATGGGGGTGAATACTCCTAAACATGCATCTCCACAGCCATTTTTACATAAAATTACCAAAGACCCCTTTTGTGTTTATGGAGCTGCACAGAAAACAGACTGTTACATTTGACATTTCCTGACCTCCAAGTGCTTAATCTTAACACTCTCTTAATGTACTTTACAGTTTTATAGACTAAGTCCAGAAGGGATCATTCTGATCATCTCTCATCTGACCTCCTGCATGACCCGGGCCTTAGATTTCACCCAGTGATTCTGGAATCTAGCCCAATGAGTTGTGGCTGAGCAACAGCACATCTTTTAGAGACATCCACTGTTGATTTAATGTTTCAGAGTAGCAGCTGTGTTAGTCTGTATCCGCAAAAAGAACAGGAGTACTTGTGACACCTTAGAGACTAACACATTTATTCGAGCACAAAGCTTTCGTGGGCTACAGCCCACTTCATCGGATGCATAGAATGGAACTTATAGCAAGATACATATAGTAAGATATCTATCTAGCTATATGTATCAGTCTCACTATTCTGTACTTCGTATGTGATTAATCCTCAAACTGTCTTAATAAAGTTTAGATATTACCTTCTCTGAGTAATGGATGTGTTTTCCACATATATATATATACACACACACACACACACACACACACACACAGATAAGTTGGAAGTTACCATACAAACTGAGAGGCTAATTAGTTAAGATGAGCTATTATCAGCAGGAGATAAAAAAACTTTTGTAGTGATAATCAAGATGGCCCATTTAGACAGTTGACAAGAAGGTGTGAGGATACTTAACTTAAGGAAATAGACTCAATATGTGTACTGATCCAGCCACTCCCAGTGCCTATTCAAACCCAAGTTAATGGTATCTAGTTTGCATATTAGTTCAAGCTCAGCAGTCTCTCCTTGGAGTCTGTTTTTGAAGCTTTTCTGTTGCAGAATTGCCACCCTTAAATCTTTTACTGAGTGGCCATAGAGGTTGAAGTGTTCTCCTACCGGTTTTTGAATGTTATGATTCCTGATGTCTGATTTGTGTCCATTTATTCTTTTGCGTAAAGACTGTCCAGTTTGGCCAATGTACATGGGAGAGGGGCATTGCTGGCACATGATGGCGTAGATCACATTGGTAGATGTGCAGGTGAACGAGCCTCTGATGGTGTGGCTTAGGTCCTATGATGGTGTGACTTGAATAAATGTGGACAGAGTTGGCATCGGGCTTTGTTGCAAGGATAGGTTCCTGGGTTAGTAAATACTCACCAGAAACCACACAACACACACACTAACCCATATCTATCTATCTATCTATCTTATTATATGTTCCATTCTATGCATCCAGTGAAGTTGGCTGTAGCCCACAAAAGCTTATGCTCTAATAAATTTGTTAGTTTCTAAGGTGCCACAAGTACTCCTGTTGATTTAAAGACATCCAGTGATGTAGAGCTTACCACTTCCTTTGGTAAATCTAGTTTACTGTGTGAAATACAGACACGGAATATCTGCATCTATATGTAAAACACACATCCTAATGTTCCTTCATAGCTGAATAATACAATGTATTTTACATTTGGGGATTTCTGTGCCCTTTGGTGACTGTCCAAGGATACACATGGCTCTTAGAAAAAAGCTCTCCTGGTTTTATCTTCTAAAACCCACTAGGCCCTCAGTGTAGTATTTTACATGTATTAATTTACTAAAGCATTCTGGAGGCTAGCGCAAGGTCGCGAAGAGGGAGCATGTCATTGTCAGAAGGGTCTTTGTCACTGTCAGGGGGTTATTTTTGTTTCTGTTGTTGTTTGGTGCTGCTTCTTCTGTTCAGCTATGGTGGGCTTATAGAGTCAGGAGAACACTGCTCCCACCTGTGGAGAGACAGAGAGCGAGAAGCAGAGGAATCAAGAAGGGGAGCATGTGTGTACGTGCGCACGTACGTTTGAGAGACAGACTGTGTAGGAAAGTATATGTAGGAAAGAAAAAAGGGAGAGTTAGGGAAAAAAAGCAGCAGCAAAGGGAGAGGGGAGGAGCATAAAAGGAGACTGATGAAGAGAAAAAGGGCAAGAAGAGAAAGAGAGTCAGGATAGCTGGCTGTAAAAGCCAGCTAAATGTTTGCACTCCAGATGTGCCTATAAACATTAGAAAATGAGCATGACCATTCACTCAGAGAGAGCCATGTGCAGAATTAGGCACCAATGACAAATCATAGCCTCATTTGGGTGAGAAGGGGTCTCTGGGGCATCATCCAGGCCATTCCCATGCACTGTGGCAGGCCTGATTATACTTAAACCTTCCCTGACAGATGGGTGGCTTGTCTCTGCCTGAAAGATCTCCAATGCTGGCCTCTCCAAAGCCTGCCTTGGCAGCTTGTTCCATTGCCAAACTGTTTCTAGAGTTATAAAGTTTTCCCTAATATTTTAACTAACTGTTCCCTTAGCTTAGGATCGTTACATCTTTCTTCTCTTCATACTGACTAGTGAGAAGAATGGATCCCCATCCTCTTCCTAACATCTCTTTATGGATCTGTAGACAGCGATCATGTCTCCCCTCACACATCTTTCCTCCACAATGAATATAGCCAGCTTTCTTAATCTTTTCATTTAGGTCTCATTTTCCAGACTTTTTGTTGTTGTTGTTGTCTCCTCTGATCTTTCTCCAATATACCCTGGCCCCAGGATTGGGCAGGGAAGGGGATGGAACTAATAAAGCATCTCCTAACCTTACCTCTTTACCCCTCTGGTGTGCCAGGCTCAATGCAGGTCCACTTGGGGACTGGGCTGCTAATCTGCCCTGAATACCATTCACTTCCTATCACCTCCTAAATATATTGGGGCTTGCAGGCCTTGGGGTTCTACCACTAGAAGACATTTTAAAGTCAGAGGGTCCCAGGGCCAGTTGTGGGGAGGGGAAGTGGAGAATGAGAAAGATGGGGAATTCTGTGGTTTGAAGGAGGTTCCAGCTTGATATGCTGATTGGAGGCTTGACATGTAAATATTAGGACACCTTCCCCCTGCCTCCAGATGCAAATATCACCCAGATCCGTATTACGCCTTATCTGTCTAGTCACATCTTTTGGGTCCCTCTTCCCTGTACTGCTTTCCTCCCCCTCCTTCTCCTAGTTTAAAGCATCCACTTACAAGCTGTGTTAGTCTAGGTCTCAAGAGGAGACTGATTCCCAGCCATTAAAGCAGTGTACATGACTATTTTTTGTACAAAAGCAAAGAAGGCTTGGTGCTGTGATTTTAGTTGCAAATGGGCAACCTACAAAGGAAAAAAGTCACAGATGAAAGCACTGAGTACGTCATTTGAGATATTATGTGGATGCCTCTAATCATTCTCCCTACCTGCTAAACGGTTTCTCGGAGCCTAGGATTAGAAGATGGACGTTTAGGAACATCTGAAGACAAAAGGGACCAAGCAAACTATACAAAGGAATTGCTGTGGCATGCCTATAAGGATTCTACAGAGAGAATAAGTTCAGGGCAAATGCATGACAAACACACCACTCTGATCGGACTATAGATGCAGTGACATACCTTATGTAGAAGTCTCGATGCTACCATTTGTTCCCATGATGGTGCAAAACTAGAGGAGAGGAAGAGCTAATAAAAATTTGGCCCTATGAGTCACATAACCAGACACCAGGCTTTACTTGTAATGAGAGCATCACCTATAACCCATTGTAACAATGGGCATATTGCAAACAGCAGCAACTTACAGATACTTCTGTGTGGAGAACGAATAGTCAATGCTATTTCTTTTAAATACCCAGCTGCATCATCAAGTCAGGCATGGAATTTATTAAGCCTCCCGGAATTTATCTGTTTGAGAAGCTATGGGATTAGATCATGTTCATGCCAACCTTACAGGAAAAAAAAAAAAAGAAATCTGAAAATCAGTTAAGTATCTTATTCCTCGCCACAAAAAGAATACAAAATGTAAAACACCCTTGTTCTGATGTGCTGGGAAAATTCCTGGAATCAACCAGCCAAAGATAACTTGTGTTTCTAAATATTTGGGATCTGAAGATATGGCATATAGATTGAATTTATTATTATTATTAAAACAAAAGGGTTTCTTTTTTAAAAAGCTCTGCAGTATACCCTACATATATAAATCACTGGTATTTATTTTGGGTGTTTCAGGTTGTGCTGTGAATAGAAAACGGTTGATGTGAAGGAACCTAAGATCCTCTTTTTATCCAGAGAACAGATAGAATACTGGCAAACGCACTAGGTGGTCCCTCATGCCTTCCCAGAATATTGAACGTTGTAGTACTTTCAGGAATGGCATGGGCCCACCACCCACAGAGTATGTACAAGGAAACACTGCCTGGAGGATGCCATTTTCTAGAACATACCCCTCCACCCTCACTGGCATGACCTCACATGCACACTTTGGCAGTGCAGCATGGCGTGCGCTTCAAAATGGTGTCCCCATCTGGCAAAAACCACCTCCAGTTTTGTCTCAGTCCTGGAGAAGGGACAAACCACCCAAAATGAGGACTGTCCAGCTTAAAACTAGACAAATGGCCTGCCTAAACTGCACCCATGCCATCCTCACGCAGCAGGAGTTACCGAAGGAAGGGTGTTGTGGTAGCTGTGAGTTACTCACTTATTCTGTAGTACTGGCCTTTTCCAGCAAGAGGGACTATGAAGAATGATCTCTCTTTCTGTTTTATTAGGGATTTGTACTGCCACCCATCATCACAGTATCTGAGCATCTTCCATGTAAAAATCAATAGCAATGGCAAAGTCCTTAGTGGACTTCAGGGAATCCCTCATGTGATACAGCAGTGACTGCTGTGATCAATAAAGCTCTGGTTCTAGCTTCTGCCAGCACAAATTATGGCAGGTAATGGTCCAGGAGTGCTGACAATGAAGTTATCTCCCAGCTACTCAAGTCCTAGCCTTTCCCAGGAGGAGCTGCTCTACAGAACCATGCAGAAACTCAGGCTCTCTTTACCCTTGTAGAATGCACTGAAATTCTTTTTGCAAACGAAATTCTGTTCTTGTTAAAATAAGAAACTGATAGTATCAGCCTAAATCAGGCACTCTACAAGATTCTCCATCATAAATGTGTGCATCACTCCTGACCTGAAGCCACCCTGCTATTCCAATCCTGGGCTCCCCACACAGCTGTGCCAATGCCCCTCACTCCTGACCTACAGCAAGCCCTATTATTCCAGTCCTGTTAATCTCTATCTTCTTCCATCTTGCCTCTGCAACAGTATCTACACTTTCATTTGTCATTCTTGCTTGATTATTGGCTTTTTCCCCATTATTGCCTGCAATAGCAGAGGGCATGCTGCAACCGGTTCCACTTCTAGTCTGCTTTCTAAACCATAGCAGCAAAACACGCTTTAACCCACCAGCAAATCTAACTGAGAATTCCTAAGCTGGCTGTATTTGGCTTCATGAAACAGAGGCAATCAAAGCACAATGTCTGCAATAATTATCCTACAAAGCATCAGTTCAGCATCACTTCCGCACTGGATCAGTGATGCTAAGTGGTCCTGAGCCAGACTGGGGTGTCAGGGTACTTCCCCGCTGTTAGTAAGAAGCATTATAAGGGCTACCAGAGGAGAAGACATCCCCCACAACACACAGCTTTGCATTTTCTTGCAGTCTGATAAATAGCCATGCTCCATGCAGTTCTGGGTTTATGGGGGTCTGTTTTTCACCCCAGTCAGTTGCCGACTTGTTACAATTAGCTGTGAAATTTCCCAGCATGCAGCACTTCAGTCTGGCTGTGCTCTGTCATGTTGGATATTCTGCATACCATAAAGGCCTGGCCTTGTAGAAGGGCAGTGTCTTATACAGAAATAGCTGGATGGAAACCTTACATCATTCCTCTGCTATAACATCTAAGTCGAGTTGCATTTCTTACAAGGGTAGAAGAGATTCTGTTCACATTATAAATGTGCTTATTCTCATTTGGAAAAACAGGGCTGCCAGCATTTCAGATCAATCTGCCTTCATCAGGACTTAAGATTTGGAGAATCATCCTTAGTTTTATTTTTCATTTTACATGTTAACTAAATGTAATGCTGGTGAAAGGTGCCAGCTTGACAGCACTGGAGACCAACTGGCCAGATTCTTCTCTCAGTTGCAGTGCTCTAAATCTAGAGTAAACCCATGCTAATTAGGGGAGTTACTCCAGATTGATAATGAAGAATGGTGTCTGGCACTGGTGCACTCACTTTACCCACAAAGGGCCAAATCCTGGTCCCAGCAAAGTCAAGAGCAAACTCCCACTGATTTCAAGGGGACCAGGATTCGGCCCAGACACAGATATAGCATAGGTAGCTACTATGTTAGAAGCTTCATTACCGTGTACCCCATTAGCCCTCCTCTAAACAATACACCCTACTCCTTACGTGGATCTCTAAAGCAAAAACAGAAATCCAGTCTTTGGCCCCTCTGCTAAAGCTACAGGAGGAAGAGAATTAGCATCAAGGGTAGGAGATTTTCAGAAATACTCAGCTTTTGCCTAATTGCTCCCACTGAAACCAACAGGAATTTTACTGTCAATTTCAATGGGAGCAGAGGTTGGCCAGCACAAAGCACTTCTGAAAAGCCCATCAAGAGTTGTTGTGATGTAGCAACACACCTTAGGGCATGTCTACATGGCAGTTGGGACCATGACCCCCACAGCCTGGGCAGACAGACTCTCGCTAGCTTGCTAACACCACCACCATGAACATTGTGGCTCAGGCAGCAGCTCAGGTTAGCCTCTCAACTCAGACTTGTGTGGCTAGCCCAAGCTTTTGGCCATGTTGCAACATCCACACTGCTATTTTTAGCATGCTAGCAACAGCCTATCTAGGCAGGCTGGGAGGCACGGTCTCAGCTGCAGTGTAGAAACCCTCAGATTTCTTTGCTTTCATAAGCAAAAACAGCTTCCTCACAGTAATGACATTTGATCACTAGCTTCTGGGTTCAATTTGAACTTGTGCACTGGAGATCAAAGGCTCTACAACCCTTTGAGAACTCTGAGCCACCCAGGCCCTAACCACGTACATTTTGTACTTTACTAACACCATTATTTGTGACGTTGATATCCTCCTGGGACGCTTTTTCTATTTAGTAAACGGGCAGAGCGGTCATAACTGCATGTTACGCCAAGGGATAAATTTGGCTCATGACCTTTGGGTAAGGTTCAGAATCAAAGCACTCACACGTCTGAGTGCTTCAACCCATATGTACCCCATAACTTTTGGTGCATTACTCATCACAAGTCATTATAATTATGACTTTGTTTATTTTTGTACTTTGAAGAGCCTAAGGACAAGAACTTCACCTCACCACCCTACAAACATTCATCAGGGTAACTTTAGTTTCATGCAGAGGCATTACAGCATAGGGCAAGGAGGGAATAGTCCATCTCTATACAGAGCTAGCATGACCACAAACGGAATCCTGTGTTCACATTTGGATACTCCATTACCAGAGAGATATTGACAAGTGGGAGAAGTTCAGAGTAGGACAACAAAAAAACCACAGAAGATTGGAGGAACTGATGCATAAAGAAAGAGAGAGTCAAATGTGCCTATCTTGGCTAAGAGAAGAGGACATGATAACAGTAAACTCCAAGGAGTTACATAGCGTGATGCACAAGGATATAGCCAGGGATAGAAAGATTTATTTTAAAAGAAAAAAAATAAGCCTGATTATCAGGAAAAAAACTTCTTGACTGCAAGATATATTGGGTTGTGCAATTGTCTGCCAAAGGAAGGGATTGGAACCTCATTGTTTGTGACATTTAAAAGTAGAATGATAAAATACTAGAAAATGTATTGTAGTAGGCCATCCAGAACTTGTCGATAGCACACTTCCCAAGAGATGGGTTAACCCCGGTGTTCTGGCCAAATCTGGTTATTATTTCCTACGCTTTCAACGAGAATTATTCATCTGTGCTTCCTGCTCTGCATTCCTGTGCAGTGGTATTGTGTAGATGTTAACAAGATGTCTTTTCCCCACTTCTCGGATATAGTGGCAAAAGGATTTCTGAATGAAAGGGTGAATTAGCTCCTCAAAGTCCTTGTGCAATAGGGTGCAGTATGCTGCACCCCAGTGCAAATGGGAGTGGAGACTGCTCATGGATTCTTAATGCTTAATGACTTCTTTGTTTCGGTTTTCACTAAGAAGGTTGGTGATGACTGGACATCTAACCTAGTGAATACCAGTGAAAATGACGTAGGAGCAGAAGAGGCTAAAATAGGGAAAGAACAAGTTAAAAATTATTTGGACAAATTAGATGTCTTCAAGTCACCAGGGCCTGATGAAATGCATCCTAGAATACTCAAGGAGCTGACTGAGGAGATATCTGAGCCAGTAGAGATTACCTTTGAGAAATCATGGAAGACTGGAGAGAGTCCAGAAGACTGGGAAAGGCAAATATAGTGCCCATCTATAAAAAGGGAAATAAGGACAACCCAAGGAATTACAGACCAGTCAGCTTAACTTCTGTACCCGGAAAGATAATGGAGCAAATAATTAAGCAATCAATTTGCAAACATCTAGAAGATAATAAGGTGATAAGTAACAGTCAGCATAGATTTGTCAAGAACAAATTGTGTCAAACCAACCTGATAGCTTTCTTTGACAGGTAACAAGCCTTGTGAATAGGGGGGAAGCGGTAGACGTGATTTTAGATTTTCTTGATTTTAGTAAAGCTTTTGATACTGTCCCACATGACTTTCTCATAAATGAACTAGGGAAATGCAGCCTAGATGGAGCTACTATAAGGTGGGTGCAAAACTGGTTGGAAAACCATTCCCAGAGAGTAGTTTTCAGTGGTTCACAGTCATGCTGGAAGGGCACAATGAGTGGGGTCCTGCAGGGATCAGCTCTGGGTCCGGTTCTGTTCAATATCTTCATCAATGATTTAGATAATGGCATAGAGAGTACACTTATGAAGTTTGCATATGATACCAAACTGGGAAGGGTTGCAACCGCTTTGGAGACTAGGATTAAAATACAAAATGATATGGACAAACTGGAGAAACTGTCTGAAGTAAATAGGATGAAATTCAATAAGGACAAATGCAAAGTACTCCATTTAGAAAGAAATAGTCAGTTGCACACATATAAAATGGGAAATGATTGCCTAGGAAGGAGTACTGTGGAAAGGGATCTGGGGGTCATAGTGGACCACAAGCTAAATATGAGTCAACAGTGTAATGTGGTTGCAAAAAACGTGAACATCGTTCTGGGCTGTATTAGCAGGAGTTTTGGAAGCAAGACACGAGAAGTAATTCTTCCACTCTACTCAGGTGTCAACTGGAGTAGTGTGTCCAGTTCTGGGCACCACATTTCAGGAAGGATGTGGACAAATTGGAGAGAGTCCAGAGAAGAGCAACAAAGATGATTAAATGTCTAGAAAACATGATTTATAAAGGAAGATTGAAAAAGTTGGGTTTGTTTAGTTTGGAGATGAGAAGACTGAGGGGGGACACGATAACAGTTTTCAAGTATGTAAAAGGTTGCTACAAGGAGGAGGAAGAAAAATTGTTTTTCTTAACCTCGGAGGATAGGACAAGCAATGGGCTTAAATTATGGCAATGGAGGTTTAGGTTGGACATTAGGAAAAAACTTCCTGTCAGAGTGGTTAAGCAATTGCCTAGGGAGGTTGTAGAATTTCCATCATTGGAGATTTTTAAGAGCAGGTTGGACAAACACCTGACAGGGATGGTCTAGAAAATTAGTCCCGCCACAAGTGCAGGGGACTGGACTAGATGACCTCTTGAGGTCCCTTCCAGTTCTATAATTCCATGAATCTATGGATTAAAGATTAAATGATAGGCATAATCCACACTGATTTCTCAAGACACTTGTGCATACCCGCTCCCGCACTCGCCACTCAGCAGAGTAGAAAAGAGGGTGTGTCTAGGAACATGGGAATTGGAAGTCCATATCCTCCATTATCCTGTCTCTGACAGCGGCCAGCACTAAATGATTCAGAGGAAAGTGCAAGAATTCTGCAATAGTCAGAGGTGGAATAAGCTGCTCCTCACATTAGGGCTCATCCTGCTCTCTTATAATTAGAGAATGGTTTATGTCCTACAGCACCAGGGTTAATATCCCTTCCAATTGTTGTCTTTATTTATAACAACTCTGGATAGCCATCTAAATGTCCAATCCCTTTCTGAAGGAAATTCTTGGCCTCAGAAACTTCCTGTGGCAAGAAGTTCCACAGTATAATTACCTGTGTGAAAAAAATATTCCTTACATTGGTTTTAAATGTCCTGCCTTTTAATTACATTGAATGTCCCCCTTGTTCTTGTGTTATGAGACAGAGAATGGAAGCTCCTGATATACCTTCTTTTTCATCATTGTAGATATATTTATCATGTTGCCCCTTACTCATTTCATTACTAAGGTAACAACCCCAACCTCTATTCATGGGAGATCTTTTCTAGACCCTTGACCATTCTTGCCACTCCCCTCAGAATCCCCTCTAGGTCTGCAATATCCTTTTTAGATGGGGGTGACCAGCCTTGCACGCAGTGTTCCAGGTGAGGCCACATCATGACGGAAACATGACAACCTGAGGAAACATGAGCTTCAGTGTAATCATCACAATGCTAATGAGGTGCATGTGCACCCCTCTATGGCCTCATAATGTCTACTAGATGGAAGCAAGAGAGTTGGTGACGATGCAGCAGAGCTCTCGGTAATGCAGAGTCTAGTTCTTCTGCACTCCAGCTCCTGGACATCACTTTTTCCCTTGCATTCATAGGTGGTTCAAGAGCTATGTAAATATAGGATGTAATTGGTACTTCTCCAATTTGGGCATGATATAAAATGACTGGCCATTTAAGGGTATTCCTGTGGGAAAGAATCATGTTGTGTCTTCACAAATCCATCTATTAGTCCTTCCCATTATAATCAATAAATCAATTTCCTTTTTATATAGTGATGTTGGCTCAGATATGAGGGTTTGATGGCAAAATTCATTACTCAATTGTCTCAATGCTTCCTTTCTAAGTTCAAAAACATCCATTAGCACCACTATGTGAAGCCCCATTAATCTGCTTGCATTATAATAATGTTCTTATTCTTTCTTAGTGTCTTTATTGCATCCTACTCATCCTTGTTGTCCCACAGGAGCTTTTAATTAATGCACTAAGACCTGGTATTAAAGGAAAGAACTAGCAGATTTAAAAAAAAAAAAATCAGCATTTCTGGTGACTGGCCAGGAATTAACCAACTTTAGTAAAGTGACCCTTTGCTCCTATGCACAAAGTCTTATGCAAAACCCAGTCTGGATTCTAAAAGAGTTGTTTCTTTTTCACAGGAATAAATATAAATCAAAATGCCACCTTCCTTACTATTGTTCCTTTTTGTTTTGCCCTCCTATTGTGTGCTAATAAAATGTCTTTCACAGAGGAAGGATGCATTGCATACTTCTTCCCCAAACTGTTTATTTTGAAAAACGACAATCAATCAGTGAACCATACTTCAAAAAGGCAAGATATTCAGGTGGCAGATCTTGTGAGCGGTCACCCATTCAGCTGAGAAGAGCTTCTGAGATTTTGTTGCTGCTGAACCTTGTTCTGATTCAGCCTTGAATTTGAACCCTGAATTCTAGCCTAGATGACTCCAAATCTAATGATAACATAGTATATAACACCATGGCAACATTAAATCTTTTATCATTTCTCACATTTTCTGAGCACTTTGCCACCCTCAAAGGCCACACAAGCTTAGAAAATGGAGATACATGCCTGCTGTTTTGTAAACACAAAAAGCTGCTGAAAAGCAGCATGGTCTAGTGCAGCGGTTCTCAAACTGTGGGTCAGGACCCCAAAGTGGGTCGCAACCCCATTTTAATGGGGTCTCCAGGGCTGGCTTAGACTTGCTGGGGCCCAGGGCCAAAGCCCGAGCCCCACTGCCCAGGGCCAAAGCCCGAGGGCTTCCGCCCTGGGGGCGGAACTCAGGTTACGAGCACCCTGCCTGGGCCTTAAGCCCATGGGCTTCATCTTTGGCCCCCTGCCCAAGGTGCTGGGGCTCAGGCTTTGGCCCTCCCACCGGGGCTCGGGCGGTCTCAGGCTTCAGTCCCCCCTCCCGGGGTCATGTAATAATTTTTGTTGTCAGAAGGGGGTCATGATGCAATAAAGTTTGAAAACCCCTGGTCTAGTGGAAAAGACATTAGATTAGAAGTCGTGAGACCTGGGCTCTAATTCTAGCTCTGGCATGTGACAGTGGGGAAGTAACTTCCCCTGTTCCTTCCCACCTTTTGTTCAGAGTCTAAACTACAAGGATAGTCTGACTCTTAGTATGTGTATAGTGCCTAGCACAAAGAGTGCCTGATCTTCATTGGGGTCTCTAGGTATGACAATCACAGTAATAAAAACATTGTTAAAACATGAATCTCTGATACCCCTCCTGTAATGGAGCATGGTATAGTTATTTGCATTGATCTTGTTAGGACCCAGTCCCATAGCCCTTACTCACATGAGTCCCAGTGGGACTGCTCATGGGCCTTACCCAAAATCCACTGAATTCCGTAGGAGACATTTAGTTCATTTCAGTGGTCAATGGATCAGTCCACATGTGAGTAAGGGCTTCAAAATCTAGCATTCAGTTTGCTTACACCTTGCCTCCAGAAACATTCACCACTACAAAGAGACCATGCATGTGAAGTGTGAGGGGGAATCCTTGGACTGGAGTCCAAATGAGCAGATGATAGTACCAAATCTCTTTACTACTTAAGGCACGTGAGAAGAAACAAAACAGCTCCCCCAAATGAAGACTATTCAGCTCCCTTCCTTTGTCCTCTGTAAGGAGAGAAATTTGGTTTGAGAATAATGGTTGTATGAGCCCTTCCAATGAGGTCACCTCCTGTTCTTGAACATTCCTAGGCAATGGGAAATTGACATGTTTACTTCCTTCTTGGAGAGTAAATGTAAAACTGCCTAGCAAAACGGGCAAACAAAGGAATATGCTGCGAACTGAAGTCTCTGACAAGTCAGAGGAAGAATATATGACATGGATTATAGAACGTATCATTTAAAAAAAAAAAACTTTAAGAACTCTGTATCATACTTCAAAAGAAAGGAAGAAAATCTGTCATGAAATCTTCTCACTGCATCCAAAATGCTTCAGTGAGCAGAGATACAGAAACAAGCTAATTACTGTCTTTTACTCTCCCAGTTCTGAACAACAACAACAACAACAAAAACCCACGTGATATTTTTTGTGATTATTAATAAGAAGGAAATAAAAAAGTGTTTCTTTAAGAGTTCTGGGGAAGAAGTATGGTATCTGAGAGATACCATGTGGGATAGGGTGGAAACAGCAGGAATGCAGGAAAGGAGGCAAGGGACTTGGAAAACATGTGTAGTACATGGGATAACAGTCCAAATTACTGCAGTTTACAGTGTGGTGATTTCTACTCTACTCTTTTCATTAGGGAATTGAACATGGAGGCTTGCACCTATAGTCTCTAGGAAACAATCGTCTGCATCACAAAGTCATCATCTAATTTGTTATGACTGGTAGTGCCCTCTCAAGACAAGTTCAAGACTTGAATAGCTGGAGGTGCAGCAGTTCAAGATAGAGGTGCATTGGCAGAATGATAAAGGACCCAAGATTGGAATAGCTGTGGCTGCTAGTGGTCAGGATTGGGAAGCATCATCAGAGGTTGTGTGCGGGAGCCCAGGACTGGAATTGCAGGGGCGGGGGCTGCAGGGCAGAGTGGAGGGGCATTGGCAGAACAGTGTGCTGGGAGACCAGGACTGAAACGGCAGGGGTGAGCTGCAGGTCAGGACTTAGATGCATTGGTAGAGCTTGAAGGTAGGAGTAAGGGAGTTTATACACCACCTTTTTGTGCTATATCTGACTTTGGTCTGTGCTATCTACCCCTCAATTCCATTAATATCAAATTGAAAAGCAGAGGAAAAAAAGTTCTTAGAGCACTTCCCCCACTCCCTTTGGGCAATGAATATTTTGTAGAGTTCAGGGGAGCAGTACAAACCAGCTGCTTTTTTTAGATAAGTGAAGGCAGAGAGCGGGAGCCATGAGGCAGAGGGAGCATCCAAAAGGAAGTGTTGTCTGCTTTTCTCATTCACTGAATTGTACTGTCCTGCACACAACCAGTTTAGATATCTGAATAAGGATTCAGAGATGTTACTCCATTGTCCGTCTCTCCATAGCACAATTTATTTATTTTTTTATATACACACACACATATATATATACACACACACACACTTATAAAAACAACCACAACCCTGCGCACACACACACACTTATAAAAACAACCACAACCCTTGTGTCCCATCCTAGATGCTTTACGGTCTGACCACTGAGACAATCAAGTCCAGAATCCTGCACTCAGCACTGGCCAGTATCTGATTCTTCACAGGAAGATATCTTCCAGTCCTCCTCCATTAGGTGCCTAACAGACACCACGGCGGGAAGCAGGAAATCTATCTAAGCATTTCAAGTATGGAACTACATATTTAAGGGAAATAAATATTCAAATACTGTCACATACCATATATTCCCATAAGTAAATGGACACATGTAAAATATCACATTTCACAGTCCCAAAATAACCTTAGATCGCCCTCCAAAGTCCTACCAAATTTCAAACTATAGACCAGGAGCTCTCTTGCACACAATTGCGGTTTATTATATACCGGTTCCAACCTGGACTGCAAACTCTCACAAATCAACCATCATGTATGGCTAACAAACGCAACCATGGACCATAATACATAACATTCCAGTTCTCCCCGGCAGAGACTAACACCTTTCCTCTTACCCTCCATTACAGAGCTAAGATTTGATACTCCCTCTCTCAATTCCTACTAGGTCAAGAGACTACAACATATCACATCATATTCTCCGTACACAGTCCAGAACCCCTGATCCCCCAACATATACTTCACTATAGGGCAAAACAAAAAAAAAAAAAAAAAAAAAAAGCAGCCAATCTCCCCTGCCCACACCCATGTGGACAAAGAAACCCATTATATCATCCCCATTCACCTCTGGCTGTGAGTCAGAGGGCCCTCCTTCCAAATAAAAGCCCATAGCACCTTCACCCAACCGCAGTTTACACATATAGAACCAGATGGGCCCTAGAGTTGGAGCTATAAACCACCCCAGCATTGTATAGGGGCTCTAAAGAAACCACAACAGTCACTGGGAGACTTTCTCCAGTGCAGGGCCACATACACTAGCCCTACACTGCCTCCCCTCACAGCCCCAGCATAGTGGTGTGGGGGTGGCAGGGCTCGGTGGAGGCATGATGGGTACTGTTAGGGGAGTGGCCATAGCGCTTTCTATGGCTATTCTGGGTGGCAGAGCAGTCCACAAGCAGCCATCGGGGAGGGAACCATAATCAAAGCAACCCTGACCCCCCAGAACAGATAGAATCCAGCAAGAACAAAAGGTAGCTTAAAGCCCTTTTTAGGCTGTACCTCCCTGGTGGCACAGCTCAAAATCTAGCCCTTTGGTTGTAGACCTAAACGTACCCAGTTCATTGGACTACATTAGTTAATTTCTTATATACTAGACCAGGTTGTATAGACAGAAGGGAATCAGCATGTCACCAAGACATTTCCTTTTCTAGTCAACCATGTTTAATAAAAAATGCCCAAAGCCGTGGCGGTTGTGATATAAGCATGTCACTGTGTCTTGCGGTGCTTATGGCCCATCCTAGAAGGAACCCGTTGCTACATCTATACATCATAGTTATTCAACAACCCAAACAAACTTGTGAAGCAAGGACTAAAACCCTGAATCTGCAGCCCTAAAAGGCACAGGTAGCTAACCCTTGCACAAAGAGAAAGCCTCTCTGATAGGTAAATTAAGAGACAGCCCCTCCTTATGTTCTCTTTAAGATGCAACCAGCCATCAGCGGGTAAAATATTTCTCATACGCATGCTACAGAGCAACCCTTATGCCCATTAATTACGCTGCTGAATTACACCCTATTATCTTTACGTATAACCACCACTGGGGTTTTCAAGGAGATTTAGCTAGAAGGATGCAAATACAGGTTCGAGACCATCAAATGTCAAACCTGGATAATTTGTTAACGACCTGTAACTCCAAAACAACGTGACCAATTTTCTTCAAACTTTACAGGAAAATTCCCCCTACTTTCAAAGTAAACTCAGTAATATTCAGGCCAAATCAATTCTGCTAACTGACATTAGATAAGGGATAATAATAGGCCTTATAATGGAACAGGATGGCAGCCTTAACAACCATGGTCCCTTCATAATAAATTAACCATTTAGCTAAATTATATAGACACAGTGAGATTAGAGAAAATAGTCCAGTCTCCATATACTTTTTCTATTTCAGCGTAGTACAGCGGTTGCTAAACCAAATCCCAACTTGTACTACCGATAAGGAGATAACCCAATGGATTTTTTTTAAACTCTGTTTTCCAGTTAAATTGATCAAGGGTCACAAAGAGGAGAGTAAAAAGACATTTAGGTTTCAAGAGCTCCTGTATGCCCTGATTGCAGAGGCCTTATACTAGTGAAAAGCCGGTCACGCAATATTCTTCAGAGTCTGGGGTTATTTTCTCAGCAGGCAAGAGAAGATGAGAATAAAAATCCTACAAATCTTGACACTGCCCTGCCCCCCTGCAAATAATCATAGGGATTCATCCATTACCAGCCTCCTTGGAAAGACAAACCAGTTTAGCTACCCCATCACTGCTTACCAGCAAGTGCCAGGGGTTTGTGTCCTCTCAATGCGATCCTTTCAGTCCTGAGACTCAGTTACAACTTCCTTATATCACCAAGCAGTGAGAAGCAAGTGGGATTTTAAATACATTTAGCAAAGAGGCATCCTTTATCTCAGAAAAAAGCTCATATGTCCCTGTCAATCCTCTGGGATGACATAACCCCTAATCAAAGAAGCCTGTATGCTTTCTTTCTTAAAGAGCTGAAGCTTGGACAGTCAAACCAGCAGGGATGGTGTGGTTGTGAAGTTTTGGAAACGTGTATCTGCATATACTGAATACTGGGCAATTCATTATGGGGGGGGGGGTATTTCAGATTGGGCCTTTAAAACCAAAGTATTGTATCAATTTCAGAGGTGTTAAAGATCCCAAGGTCCTTGAAAAAGAAGGGTTTTCTGCTGGTGTCCTTGTCCAGAAATGCTCACTTTCTGTATTGTTTTGTTCCCATATGGTCTGCTTGGATACAGCTGTCCACAATATCTAGAGATGGCTGCATTTCAAAAATGTTGTATGAAGAGAGTTTGTAAAGTGTTTTGGAATTAAAAGCACACTATAAATATAAAACTACTCATGGTGCTGATTGGTCATGCAGATCACAAGGTATTGGTTCTGCTCTCAAATTGGAGATTTAAAATTTCTTAAACAAGAGAATGAGGACTGGTGAATGGAGAACAATAAATACATTGGCCACATCATGTGACTGCATCTTCATATGTGCACGCCCAAATTGTGCGTAAGAAACCCACATTCCTGCACTTGTTCACAGGGAATAAAAAGGCATATGAGCATGGTCACATACAATAGTCTTTATTGAGGAGAACATATACACACACTTGCCAGGTTTTCATCCAAAAATTCTGATCATGCAGTTTTCCACAAACTCACATTTATGACTCCAAAAACAACTCCAATACTTGCCACTGCACATTATACACCCATTCCCTGGTATACCCTAAACTCTCTAACCCTTTCCTACCTGTGAACCGGGGGGGGGGGGGGGGGGGGAGAAGAAACCAGGAAAAAAAAAAATCACAGGAGCTACTGGCTTCCCTATAGGCATTTCTCAGACGCAAATACACTTCCTGCTAACCAAGTCACTGTCCTGGGAAATGAAGCCCAACATTTGGGGAAATGCTTAAATGCACTTACTAAGCATCGTCTGTCAGCTACTTTGATAAAACAAATACTAAAGATAACTGGAAAAATGTTATAAGAGCAATTTGGGTTGATAAAGTTTCTCCTTCCTTCCTAAAGGAAGGAAATATTTGTCATTGGCAAAGCTCTGCAGTTTGAGTTTGATTCCCTACCACTGCCTTAATTCCCTCCAAAGAACAACTCCTGCTCCTTTGTCATAATGAAAAACAAAACAAGACAAATAAACGAACACACGCACACTGCCTTTCACACAATGCCTCCAGAGTGCTGAGCTGGGGGCTGCTACCAGCTCACTCGATTGAAGTGTCACTCCCACTCTGAGTTTGTATTTATTATTTTTCCTAGGGATGGGTGGGGTTTTTCTTCTTGTTTTATCCCCCTTCCCCCCTTTTCAGGGTTTATTTATTTTTGCTGATTTTAAAAGCTATGAATCACAGTTTGATTTACAACCTGTCCCAGGGGAGACAGGCAACCCTAATGAGGGAGCAGCGCGCAAGGGTAATTAATACCAGACTTTCAACTCTACCATTAGCGACTAAGTGCATATGTAGGCACAGCCAACTGGGGAAGGACAGGCAGATCTGACACTCATGCACATTGCTGGGAATCTCACTACCCCACCACATTTACAATAATTAGGGGGAGGGGATCAGGCAAAACACCATCTGGTGGAGTAAACCTGGAGGGGTGATGGCAAGGGGAGGTAAGCCAGGAGTGGGTTGGATGGCCAAGGGATAGAGGAGGAAGACAGGCACGGTGAATTGATTGGGGATGCTGCGATGGAGAGGAGTCGGGAGGGTGATGGATCACCCCTGCTTAAAACAAACAAAAAGCAGGCAGCTTGCCAGGAGCAGCTTAGGCCAGTTTCATTAAAACTCTTCATTCATCATCCTGAAATGAGGTGGTTTGTGTTATTGCAGAGGTGGCATGCGTGTGCGGAAGCTATTACAATACTGGGAGGCGGCTGCGGGTGGGGAGGGTAATGAAGGATGGACAGCACTGGGAGGCAACAGGGCTCAAGTATCACCTACCACCCACTGAGAGATTCCCCACATCCCATTATCACCTCCAGGGAACTGAGGAGACTTAGAGTGCCCAGACTGGCAGAGGATTCCCACATATTTGTCTTTATCCCCTCGGATGAAATAACGGTGTCACAAAATATCATGGTGGCATGCTCTCATGTCAGATTCAATGGGGTCACGCACGAGCTTAAATGTCACCTCAGGAAGACCCGACAGAATGACACTGTCTGGGCACCAAGAAAGCCCCTGCATAGTGATGGGCAGATGATCTCATAGGCCTTTTCTATCTCTAAATCCAGCTGTGGCTGACGAGGGAACTGGAGATCCAGAACAGGCAGGACAGATCTGAAGAAACCAGCAGGGCTGTGTTGACCTGTAACCATGACCTAATCTGAGGGTGTGAGATTAAATGATATACTATGTGCCAAGGCATATTAAAATGCTTTAAGATACTAAAATAGAAGCTATTAAAACTGTAATGCAAGTAGAGAAACAAATCTGTATAATAACTAAGGTAGGCTTGGCAATAAGCTGAGGTGTAGTGGCCCTGTGATTAGTTTTAATTATTTAGCCTGAGTAGCAAAGGAGTTAGCATGACAGCTTAACCTAAAATTATAAGATTTAGCAAGATTTTTGCAATGGCAAGATCTAGCTTGTGACAAACCATGTTTCTGTACATCACAGAAACATGAAACAACAGATGGGGGGGGGCGATTTTAGTAGGTGTAATCATAAGGTTAACCACATTAACGTATTGGAAACGTATGAATGCCGTATTGACGCAAATAGCTTAAGTCAGCAACTAGTGCTCTAATTATGGATACCCAGAAAGACAATATGAACCAGGGGCTGAGATCTAAGTACATGTGGTCATAGGTATGAAAGTAAATGGAAGAGGGGGTGTAAAACCTGATGCATGAATGTTCACACGTGGAACGCTGAGATGACAACATGGGGCAGCCAGGTAGCAAGCCTGGCTCAGCACCTTCCTCTTGCGGTGATCTCTGCTTACTTTTTCTTCTACCTTTACTGTAATCAATCTCTATGATGTTGTGAGTATGTATGCATAATCCAGGAGGTTGTTGCGTTATACTTATTGTGATCTTTCTTTGTCTGTAATTTCGGTTATGGTTACCTGTACTAAATAAAACGTATAGGATGTTCTGTGTGTGCTTCACCAATCTCACACTCAGTAAACTCCTATGCATAGCCAAGTGCATTCACAAACCTGTTATTTGTAAAGGTGCAATTGCAACCAAACTACTCCAGGCTACAGCTGGAAACCTCCACTAGAAGGCCCAGAGTCCTCTAAGTTTGTGTTCACCTACACCTACCACACTTGCAGCACTTCAAAGACAGCTCGGACATCCCCGTAAGGTCACGACCCTGCCAAAGTGATGAGGATGTTATATTGCACTATCGAAGGAAACTTCTGAAGCTAATGAGGGCAGGACACTCTTAGCCAAGTCACTCTTACCACTGGGGTTAAATGGCTGGGGAGCCTGAATCCCTCTTCCCACCCACATCCCAACAGCCTTGCTGAGAACTACTGAACTAGACTTAACTAGCCACTGAGCCATGGACTCCACAGGTGCATGTCTGGCACCTCGGTCAGACTGATTTTGATTTCTCTGGAGCAATTAGGCCTCACATAAATGTATTTAATAAATGACATGTAGCTATTTGGTTTGTCCTGTTCATAGGCACAATGAACTCAGGGATCAAGGCTGTGTGAGAGTGAAAGAGAGAGTAAAACAAATATAGTCGTGATGCGTTTTATACAGCACCAAGTACATCACTGGAACAACATCATCCCTGGATATCAACAGCTCAGGGATAGAGACAGAGAAGGAGAAGAGTGTGTGCAAGAGGGAGAGAGTATATATTATTCACACACCTGAGAGCACAACCAATGGAAGAAATGTGTGTAAATTGTGGCACCAAACATGACTTGGATCATCAGTATGGGGGGCTCTGGTCTCAATTCCTAGTGAGCTAAGTAACATGGCTTATATTCTTTAACAAACAAAAAGCAAACAAACAAAACAGTATCCACACTGAAGAAAAAGTCCACATGAATGACAGAACACACAAATGTACTCAGTAGGGAGGGGAGGAGAAGGGAGAGAAAGGAGGCACTCAATTCTAAGAAGACATTTGAATCATGGAAGTGTCCCTCTCTCAAGAGGGCCTCTAACAAACCTGGCCCCTTCCTTCTCTCCCTAGAGCCCTGCTGACTGTGTACCAATCTTCTCTGTGCATGGTGTCTCACCCTGACATCCTGGTTATGAAACTGATGTAGCATCGCTAGAGGTGCTAGAAGCTAACATCAGCCCCCCCAGCTAGTTACAGCTGCAGGCAGTGCTGCTGTCAGGCAAGGAATGTTCGGCAGAAAGGCCTAGCTCCAGTGCTCTCTCCATAATGTCTGACAAATTCTTTTGTGTCAGTGTTCTTATGAGGTCACAATGATTTGCTGATTCGGCAATAATCAAAACGTTTTGTGGGATCAGTCTCTGACATTTTCCATAGGAAATTATTGAAACATTAAGATTTTGACTTGTTATATTAATATAATTGTAATAAAACCAACCAGGAAAAAATGGTTTAATTATGGTCAAAACACAATATTTTTGGAATATTTCATTTAATGAAAAATACCAATTTTTTGACTTTTTGTCCCAATTTGGGATGAAAACAAATTTTGAAATCTTGGGATTTCCCATAGGATGGAAATTCCAAATTTTGACCAACTCTAATGTTAAACAACAACAACGTCCCGCCTTTCCTACCCGAGACTCCCAAAGCAATTGACAAGCACTCATGAATTATGTCTATGAGGTGATAATGTTCTCTCTATTTTACAGGTGGGAAACTGATGCACAGAGCAGAGACATTGCTTCCTCAAAGTCAAAGACTGTGAATTAGAGCCAAGAATAGAACTCAGGTCCAGTGTATCCCAGTCCCATACGCTAACCCTTATACAACACCCTCCTCCAGAGCCAGGAATACAACTAGGGAGTCCTGGCTTGCAGTGTCTTCAACTGCTAAATAGCGCTCTCCATTGTAAAGTTTTTCCTAATATTTGATCCATAATTTTCTGTTCTTTCCCTGTTGGCTAGGGAGAATAATTGATCCCTATTCTCTTCACAATACATCCCTTCACGTTTCTGCAGTTTTCACTGCTCCTCTGAGTCTTCTCTTCGACCGACTTCAATGGAGTTACACCAGGGATGAGTTTGGCCCAGTCATGCCTGGCTTTCCTAACCTTTCTTCCGAGGTCTTCCTGGGCATGAAGTATTGGTTTCTTTTTCTCCATTTTAATGGTGCACAACTGCGTTCTCCCTGCTCCTGTGATCTGTTTCCAGCAAAGCTGCGTGTCTAAAAACTGGACTTGAAGAGGACAATGTCTGCGCATTTACACTGACTGTGGGACTCAAAGGTTCTAACAAGCCCTGTTCCAAAATTATGTTTGTCTGATTTAAAGGGTCGCTGCTGTATTCAAAGAAACAAGCATCCAATATCACATTTCACCAAAATACTGTCATGAATATCCCCCACTCCTCCATCAGAGTGTCAACATCCAGGCACTTGTTCTCTATGATGTTTTCTTTATTGATGGGTAATTGTCCTATTCAGAGATTTGGTATGAATAAGCACTCAAAAGGACTGACTCCTTCCCCACAACTCATCAAAACTAGATGGACCTCCCTGGATCTGCACAATCAAGATAATGCCATGCAGTGCTGAGCACTCTCAATTCACACTCTATGGTAGTTCAGGACCAGAGGCATGTGACACCTTGCAGAATTGGGCTCTTGAGCTTGAAATTTCACAAAAACAAAACAAAAACCAAAGTGATTTTTGGAGCCTTTCCATTGTATTCTAGTGAGTACACTGGGAGCCAGGACTCTTGGGTTCTAGTCTTGGCTCTGACGCTGACTCACTGTCTTGGGCAAGTCATTTCACTTCACTTTTGTGTCCCACTCTCCCCAGCTATAAAAATGGTGATAAGTCCTCACCAATTTTCTAGGGAAGTTGTAGGGACTGTTAGTTAATGTTTGGGCAGCATTTTGAAGATGCACAATAAGGTATCCTAGGAAGAATTATTAATTTTGTCACTTCCATTTCTGGTCCCATCCAGAGAAAGAATGATTTTGGAACAAACCAGAACCAAAACACTAGATCCAAACAACCCCAAATTTTGAGGGGCGGGGGGCTCAAACCCAAACACATATCAGAATTTCACAAATGGCATGTCTTCATAATGAGTGAAACCCAAGCCCCAGATCTGAATGCTTCGAGTTTCAGCATGTTTAAAATCCAGATACAAAACCCAAGATTTCCATCTTGAGCCCTTCTCTATGGCAAAGATTCAAGATTCAAACATTCAAACCTTTCAGACATAGGTGAGAGGTTTTTCGCAGGAGTGGGTGGGTGAAATTCTGTGGCCTGCATTGTGCAGGAGGTCAGACTAGATGATCATGACCTTAGTATCATGACCTTCTGACCTTAGTATCTATGAATCTCCTCCTTCCTCATCATTGCATTAAAATACACACACACCCCACAAGACAGGCATGTAAAGGGGGAACCTTCCTAGTTTCTAATAATTCTGCTGGGTTCCTTCCCCACTGTTCCAGTCTAGTATTTGCAGTATTACAGTTCCATACATTGAAGGAAGCCAACAGGACACATGCACAGAGCTCTGAAATACAGTGAGGAATGAGGAAGTGATAGGCTATGTGCCAAAGGATACAGCAGCTGCTAGGGACATTCAAATATCTTATTGCTCATTAGGCATATCCATAAATGAAAAGCAGAAAATGATGCCTCACAGCATAATAAATGTTAATTAAATACTACATATTTTGGTATTGATTTGTTTCCTTTTAAAAATGTCATTAACTTAGTGGGCAAGTCGCTTTGTCTCACTGTGCCTCAGTTTCCCCATGTACACAATATGGATAATATTTCTCTGCTTGCTGAATAGAGGTGAGAGTATCTGAATGAGGCAGGATTTCTAGGGGGTGGTCCTTCACTAAGGGATTTGTTTTGTTCTGTGTTTGTACAGTGCCTAGCATACTGGGGTCCTACTAGTCCATGACTGGCTCTCCTAGGTGCTACCGTACTACAAAATAAAATAAAGTGTGCATTTGGTTACACAAGTGAAAACGTTGTGTGCCCACCAAATAAAAATTTCAATGGTGCAAGATGCACAGCTATCCTTGACACTGAAGGAACCCTTGCTTCATTCAGCATACAAGGCAGAGAATCAGGCAGGGCTCTCCTGTGCATGAAGGAGGGAGTTTTGGTAATCTCTAACTCAATAGTTAAGATTAACAACAAAGTTATTCCATAAAGGACCAACCTAGGAAATTCATTTTTTTAGAAGCTGAAGTTAAAAAATGATTACAGCTACATGGGTAAGTGCTTAAACGTCACAGATGCCAGAGCTAATATTGCACACACCTTACATGTATCAGCATGGCACAGCCCTTGTTTACATGGTCATAATCTTATTTCTCAAACAGCATAGAACATCCTATAATTTTGACAACTTTTGCCAGATGCACAGTAAATGAACCAGGGCTTCCTGACATTTCAGCACTTATCCATGCAGTCTTAATATTTTCCTAATGTAGATATTTCAGGGAATTATAATTGCTGGTGAGCCACAGTGGATTGACATCACTGATGCCTATGGGTGAGATTTTCAGGTGACAAAGGGGTTCAGCCATCTAATTCCTATTAATTTCAATAGGACTTTGTTACAGAATACACCCTTGTATTCAGACCCTACCTACTATTGTAATAATCTTTGTATCAAGTAGGCCACGTAAGGTATCATTTAAAAACTCAATTTGCTGGTCACTATTGTCCTGTTTATATACAATGTGGCCACATGTATTTTAAGTTATAACATTCCCCTGAATGGTGTTATTAAAACACGTTCCAAACCCCACAGCCCTGCCCAAATAGAAGTTGGCAAACGGTTCTGTCCCAAACAAAGGAATGTGTGCTCTGTGTAATTGGCAATTAAGCAGCAAACAGAATCATCAAGCAGGAAGGGAAGACAAAGGAAGTTCAAACAGGTGAAAAAAACTAGCAGGGAATATTCTTCCACAGACTCTTTAGCTCCCATCTCTCCCGCCCATTGCATTCACTGCGCCTGAAGAGACAAAAGAAGCAGTTGTTGATCTGTGGGAGAGGGGTCCTGACCAGAGAGTCTGGTCAGTAATCTGCTGGCACTTGTGATGAGAAACTTTGCTTGAATAAAATATAGTTTGTTAAGTTAGACACTAGTAAAGGTCTTTTCTTTAATTTTCCTTGTAACCATTTCTGACTTTTATGCCTCATTACGTGTACTCACTTAAAATCTCTCTTTGTAGTTCATAAACTTGTTTTACTGTTTTATCTAATCCAGTGTGTTCAAGTTGAAGTATCTGGGTAACTCCATCTGGGGTAACAAGTTGTGTGCACATTATTCCCTTTAAGGGAATAATGGGCTCAAAAGGTTTGTCCTGTCAAGGAGCGGGCTGGGTGGTACAGGACATACATTTCTGGGTGAAAATCTGGGACTGAGAGTGTTCTGGGGTCATCCTGTGGAAATTTTTAAGGCTGGTAGGAGCCAAGGTGTGGCTGGCTGGTTGCAGCACCCACACAGACACAGTGGGGAGTGACTTACATGCTGGACGCTGTTTGTGAGCAGCAAGGCATTGTAAAGGGAACCCCAGGTTACAGGGTAGGGGTGACATAGCTACACATTACTCAATATTGCACCTTGGTACGTCACAGAGATGTGGGGTGAAATTCACTAATCAATTTTGCAAGTCCCAAGTTAAATTTTATGCTAATCCACAGAGTGGGTACAACTTGGGTACCAGCAGGGCAAGCATCTCCATATGTAGCCCCACGAAATAATCTTGACTCTCCTTTGGAGGGTTTGAGACTCAGCATCTGGGGGATCTGGAATGGAATCTGGACAATGACGACTGTCCACCTAAGTGTACAGATTAGTGCCACCTACAATGGTGGTTTTGGTGAAAGGTGGGCAACTGTTGCCCATAACTGTTGTTTTCCAGACTTTCCTCATACTACATTGCCCTCTTCATGAGAGGGCAGCAGACCCGGGTGGCAGATACATCCACTCAGCTCCATTACCCTCAACTTTGCTGATGCATTAAGGTTTGAGGCCTCTGTTCAGCAACATCCTTCAGCACCTGCCTAGCTTTAAGCACATGGATAATCCCATTACCTTTAGTGGGACTGTTCATGTCCTTAAAGCTTAGACACCTGCTTAATCGCAAAGTCTTGTGGTAGACAACTCATCAGACTGGGTTGTGATGAATACAAGGGAGATGCTTTCCAGGGGCTCCTGGACCTTGTCAGATACTGTGATCGTCTCTGGTACTAGCTGCCAGACTGATGCAGCCTGTGTTGCCTACTGTCACCACACCAGGTCTCCCTAAACACTGGTGTGGACTCCAGTCATGCAAGAGACTGCCAACTACACAACATCCCCCCCGCACTACTTTCTCCATCTGAACATGGGACACAACCGAGAGTTCCAGTGTATTAAGGATTCAAGCTTCATTATTTAAGTGGCTGGAGCCAAGCAGGGAGAGATGAGAGAGACGGCAGAAAGCATGCTAACAACAGATAACCTGTACCTGCAGGGTCAACTGCCACAGCACACCCTCCGCCAGGGCAACGAGTGGGTTATCTCCCAGATGCACATGCCTGGCAGTGACTTACAGTGATCACAGGAGATTTAGGCAAAAAATACTTACATTTGATTTTAAAATTTGAAAAATCTGAATCTATCCGCCACCAGCAATGGAAATAAATGGAAAGAATTCAAAGTGCTTTTAAAACATTTCCCTTTCAAAGGCCTATAATTCAATTTATGGGTGCACAGTGTTCTCAGGTTGTGTTTATTCATTGGGGATGGTGAATGAGTTCCCAGGGCTTTCCCTCCAAAGGGGAGAGGCGATGCTACCAGAATTGGATTCCCCATTGAGTCCATCCCAGTACCAAATACAGATCTATATATTCCACACCCCAGGCATCAGAACCCTAGTTCCCTAGAAAATAAACTCCATCATAAAACTCTTAGCCCCTCCTTGAGCCCAATATACCAATCCTGCAGCCTGTCATATCGCAGACATGGCACCCTGTGTCACTGACCCATGGCATCCTGAATCCAACACAGAGTCGTCAATCTGACTCTTACCCTCTCTCTCGTACACATACACATACCTGTACCATGCCACCACTCCCAAATCTGAACATTTCAGACAGGATGACACCCAACCGCAGAGATTCAAGACAACCTGGTCCAACCCAGAGATCACATCCCATCCCATTCCCCAAGGCCTGACATATAAAGCACATATACGCCGTCCTTCAAAGGAGAGGCCCTGCTCCCTTACTTCCCACTTCCAGCTGATCACCATGTCTGAGTTCCCCAAATGTCATGAGGATGTGGTTTTAAATTTATTGAAGCTCAATACTGCCTATTTTAAACTACAACACTGCAGGGAGTGTCATGCATTAGTAACTTTCAGTTTCAGCCTATTTGCAAATAAAACCTACACTTGTTCATGTGTGCATGAGAGAGAGAATTTGCGTTCTTCTGTTTGTTGTCTAGCTGTTAATATTTGTTAGTTAGTTTCAAGTGCCCAAAAGTGTGTTAAGGCTTCTACCTGAAATAACTGATGGACACACGCAGTTCCTGCCCCAAAACAACAAACTCACTCAATTCAACATGACACAATGCGTGAGCGTCATACACAGAACACAAGGGTATGAGAGAGGATGGTAATCATCAGATCACACAGATACTCAACAAGACACAAAGATGAGTAGCACCAGTCCAAATGGTTTCTATCTGCTCCCTCCTCATAGGCAAGACAGAAGAAGTGATTTTTTGGATGGATCTGAATGAGTCATGTGTGGGGGGGAGGCTTGCCAGGGACAGTGTAAAAGGCAGCACAGGCTATCAGTGGAAGAATGAACAAAGATAACAATAAGGCTAGTTTTGGTGGTGAACGCAAAAAATGACCATGGATATAGCTTGTGCGCGAGCGGTGTAGGTCCTGCAGAGTGAGGACAAAGAGGCTGATTCTGAGCTTCTCTCTTGAGGCCTGATCCAAAGCCCATTGAAGCCAATGGAAAACTCCCACTGCCCTCAGTGGGCACTGGATCAGGCCTTTACTCAACCTCTGGCACTCTGAACTCAGTCATTCAGATTTTTTTTAAGTTACATGGCCACAGGGGAAGCTCTAGGAAAGGTCAGTTGCACACAGTTCCTTCTTCCATGGGGCAGCATGGAACAAACCCATGGTCTGCGGCAAATAAGGTTAAATAAATAAGGTTTTCTGTGTTCATTTTTTTTGAAATGTGATTGTTATTTTGTGCAAGTTATTATTAGCAGCAGTAGTATTACAGTAGTGCCCAGGAGTCCCAGTCATGGACTAGTAACTGCGCTAGGTGCTGTAAAAACATTGAACAAAAAGATGGTCTCCTTCCCAAAAAGCTTACAGATCTGAGTGAGAGACAAAAGACAAATGGTGGTTACTCACCTGTAATGGCAGGTTCTTCAAGATGCGTGGTCTCTATCTGTATTCCACATGTGGGTTAGCATAAGCTCCATGCGCCTGAGACCAGAGATTCGTAGCAAGCCGTGTCCCTTGGTCCATAACTGCACTGTTGCTTTCATTGTGCTCTGATCTCAGGGCATACTTGGAGTTGTGGGCTGATGCCTCTCTATTTCCTCTTACTGCAAATCAGACAAGATCTGTAGCAGACGGGAAGGAGGGCAGGTAGTAGAATACAGATAGGGATCAGACAGCTGAAAAAAAACCTCCAGTAACACGTGAGTAACCGCCATTTCTTCTCCACTCCCTATGTCTATTCCATACTTGGGGGATTGCAGTACTCAGAGGATAAAGGTGTGAGGATGCTGTTGATATAGAAGACTAACATTGTCATCCCACCTGTTGCAACTGCAGAAGAGGTCTGCACTAAGGCATAATGCTTTGTAAAGGTGTGCCTGGAACTCCAGGTAGCTGCCTTACAAATATTCAAGCTAGGAACTTCTCAAAGTCATGCTGCTAAAGTTTCCTGTGCTCCACTGAAATGAGCTCTTAGCCTTTCTGGGAAAGGGAGATGAGCCAACTGATTTATCCAAAAATCCATGTTAGAGTCTCTCTGAGAAGATAATGCTTGCTCCTGTGTTTGTTCTGTGTAGTAACAAAAAAAAAAAAAAATAGGCATTTTTCCTCTTTTCATTCTCTGCAGCTAAAAAGCCAAAGCTCATCTGACTTCAAAAGGGTGAAATCTCCTCTCTGCCTCAGAAGCATAAGGTTTAGGAAAGAAAGCTGGTAAGTGAATAGGTTGATTCACATGGAACTCAGAGCTCACCTTAGGAATGAATTTCAGGTGGAGATGAAGAGAAACTTTCTCCGTATGAAATACAATGCATGTTGGGTCTGGCCTTTAGAGCTCCTTGTTTGCTAACCCTTTCAGCTATTGTGATGACCACCAGGAGAAAGCCAACCGTCCTGGGGAGGTAGAACACAGAACTAGTAACCACCTGTTCAAAGGGAAGTCCTGTAAATGTGGGAAGTACAAAACTGAGATCTCATAGTGGTGTTAGTTTGTAACTGGTGGAAAGGCTCTAATTGGGCCTTTCAGAAATCTGACTGTTGGGTGAGGGGAAAGAGAAGTATATCCCTCAACTAGAGGATGAAAGCAGAGAGGTGGACCTGCAGAGAGTCAAAAGGCAGGCCTGACATCCTGAGATAAAGGGTACAGTCAAGAACAAATAGAAATACCTACAGTCCCTGAGGGGAAATGGTTCTGTTGCACCCAGGTGGAGAAGCATGTCCATTTTGCCAGATGGCTTTTTCTGATGGAGTCTTCCGCTTTGATTGAGAATAGAACATTCATGTTCAGAGAACATCCAATCTAGGTCTGATATCCATTCAGATACCAGGCCACGAGATGGAGGTGATCTGGACTGGGGTGTCTGGTTGTGCTATTCTCCCAGGTCAACAGATCCAGGAAGGATTGGATGCTGATGGGAGGACAGGCTGACATTTGTAAAAGGTCTGGAAAGCAGAACTGTTTGGGCTGGTTGGGTGCAATGAGAAAGACTCAAGCTTTGTCATGACAAGTCTCTCTCAGTACTTGTGATAGGAGTGGAATACCTGAGGTGGACTGTCAAGGAAAGGAGAAGAACATCACCATTAGAGCCCCTGCCCAGAGCAGCTGTGGATCAAAAAAGGCTGAATTTCTTGTTTGTCTCGAACGTAAACAGGTTCCAGGATGGCATTCTCCACTGGGTGGGCACATTGTTCAGGATGGAATTGTGAAACCTACTGTCATAAATATAAAGGGAAGGGTAAACACCTTTAAAATCCCTCCTGGCCAGAGGAAAAACACCTTTCACCTGTAAAGGCTTAAGAAGCTAGGATAACCTCGCTGTCACCTGACCAAAATGACCAATGAGGAGACAAGATATTTTCAAAGCTGGAGTGGGGAGAAACAAAGGATCTCTCTCTCTCTGTGATGCTTTTGCCGGGAACAGAAAGGAATGGAGTCTTAGAACTTATTAAGTAATCTAGTTAGATATGCATTAGATTCCGTTTTGTTTAAATGGCTGAGAAAATAAGCTGTGCTGAAAGGAACAGATATTCCTGTTTGTGTCTTTTTGTAACTTAAGGTTTTGCCTAGAGGGATTCTCTATGTTTTGAATCTGATTACCCTGTAAGGTATTTACCATCCTGATTTTACAGAGGTGATTCTTTTACTTTTCTTCTATTAAAAACCTGATTGCTTTTTCATTGTTCTTAAGATCCAAGGGTTTGGGTCTGTGTTCACCTATGCAAATTGGTGAGGATTTTTATCAAGCCTTCCCCAGGAAAGGGGGTGTAGGGTTTGGGGAGGATTTTTTGGGGGAAAGACATTTCCAAGCGGGCTCTTTCCCGGTTATATATCTATCTGTTAGACACTTAGTGGTGGCAGCAAAAAAGGCCAAGGGAAAAAGGAAAATAGTTTGTACCTTGGGGAAGTATTAACCTAAGCTGGTAAAAATAAGCTTAGGGGGTTTTCATGCAGGTCCCCACATCTGTACCCTAGAGTTCAGAGTGGGGAAGGAACCTTGACACCTACGTTCATTGTCTGTGGAGAATCATCCACCAGGCAATTCTGTGCCCTTGGAAGGTATGTTGAGCAAAGTGTTATGCAGTTCCTGATACACCAGTTCCATAAGCTGATTGCCTCTACACACAGAGGAAGGAATCTTGCTCCATCCTGTTTATGTAGAAGACAATTGTCATGTTGTCTGATGTTATTTGGACATGGCTGGACCAAATTAGTGGGAGGAACGTATTACTTTTGCTGCTCTAGAAGGTGGCTGTGAGTCCTGGCTTCTCAAGGGGTACAGATGCCTTGTTCAGTATGAATGCCCATGTGGGCTCCCCATCCTAGGAGGGATGCACTGGTGATCATGAGATGACCATGATAATGAGAACTCTAGTTGTGCGCAGGATGAAAGAATCCCACAGGCACTTGCTCTGCTTTTGTCTGCCAAACCAAAGAAGCTGCAACTTTGGCAGAAATTGTTACTCTGATGCTCATGTAAATAGAGTAAATAGAGCTGAGCCAAGCCTGCAGACAACAGAGATGGAGTCTGGCAAATGGCGTTACACAGGTCCAAGAGGGCATGTGGCCTAGTAGAGAAAGACAGACTGTCTGTGGTTCAAGGATTGAGAGTGACTTTTATCAAGTTGTTCATGGCATGGAATTCTCTCCGGAAGGAGGTAGGCCCATGCAGAGACTGAATCAAGGGCTGCCCCTATAAAGTTTATAGTCCTCACGGGCGTCAATGTAGACTTCTGTTTGTTTATGCAGACTCCCAAGGATGCTAGGATACTAAATAAAAAGATGGTTGCTGATTGGACCTCTTGGCTGCTTATGGGCAGATCTAGTCAATCATCCAGGTATCGGAAGATGGTGTAACTGTTTAGTATCATCTGGGCTGTCATCACTGAGAAGACCTTTGTGAAGACCCTGGGTGCTGTGGCTAATCTGAACAGAAGAACTCTGAACTGGTAGTGTTCTTGTCCAACTGGGAACCTGCAGAAAGCTTCTATGGAACGGATACATTTCCATGACAGTAATCATTGCTCATGTTGAGAGTTGCGAACCATGTGCCCTCCTCTAAGGAGAGGATTATTGATACCAGTGTAATTCTGAATTTTGACTCATAAATAAAAAGCTAATGGTGTAAGATCAAGAATGAACCTTCAGCCTCTATTTTTCTTGGCAGCTAGGATGTATGGAAAGAAGAACCCTTTCTACTGATGCTGAAGAGGTACTTGCTATGGCACCTTGCTAGAGGAAAGGAACTTCTCCTGGATGGAAAATCTCCTCCTGAGAGGGGTCCCTGAAGCGTGGCTATGAAGAGGGCTTGCCGGGGACAGGAACTCAATAGTGGAGCCAAAGTGGACCATCTCTAGTACCCATGTGCCTGTTCTTACCCTCTAGTTGTGCACAAAGGCGGCAAGATGGCCACAAAGTGTCTGGGGTGCAATATGTAATGGCATTGATAAAGATACGTGGTTCTCAAGCATCCTATCAAAAGAAACCCCTAGATAGCAGGCAGGGTTAGGCAGTGGTTGGGGAAGCCATATAACTAGGTTTCTGCACCCCTCTGTGTTTTATGTGGTGGCTCATAAGGGTATTGGTGATAAAACACCTGGAGAGGGAATCTACGTCTCTAAATGTGTTTTTGGTGTTTCCTCCATCATGCCGGGGTGTAAATGACCAGGGAACAGAAGGTTATCTTGAGTTCCTGAGAGAATTAAATGACTGATCCATCCTCTCACTGCGGAGTCTGGACTCAAAGGATAAGTCCTCACTGGTATTTTAGACGTCCCTCTGGAACCCAAAGAGCAAAGCCATGATTCACATCTCATGACAATGGCTGTGGCAATGGCTCTAGCTGCAGTATGGCTTCCATCTACTGGTGCCTGTAATGCTGTTTTGTCCACCAGCATGCCTTCCAATCAACGAGGGCTAGGAAATTGGGCCCTGTCCTCCTGCAGACATTTGTCTTTTAATTACACAGTTTCACAAATTATGTTAGATTTGTGTTTCACTAACAGGGTCTGGTAGTTTGAAATTCTAAACAGGAGGCTGGTAGATGAGAAAACCTTCCACCCCAGGAGATAAGGAAAATAAATGACTATCAGATGAAGTTGACCTGGGGTGCTGTAATCTGGATTGCTTGGTGGCTGCACGTACCACCAAGGGAGGTGGTGCTGGATGGGTAAACAGGAATTCTAGCCCCTTCTCTGGGACAAAGTAATGCTTGTCTACTCTTGTAGAGGAAGGGACACAGGGGGCAGGTTTGTGCCATACTGTCCTAGGGAGTTCCATAATGCCCTCGTTTACTGGGAGAGCCACCAGGGTTAAAGGCATCCAGGAGTCTATGTTGTGTGTCATGGACCTCTTCAAGAGGCATCTGGAACTTGGTCATGACTCTCTGTAAAAATTACTGGTCTAGCTTGTCTTAAGTGCTTAGGACTCATGTGTGAGAACTCACATGACTTGGGGAGGTCTCTTCTTTTAGAGGCAGATCTGGCAAGATTTCGGCTGTTTCTACGCTGCGGAGACTATACCTGTATAGCTATGTTGGCATAACCCAGTAATGTAGACATTGCCTGCACCAATGGAAGGGTTCCCCCCCACTCCCAATCAGTGTAGTAACACCACCTCCTGGAAGGAAGTTAGCTATGTCAATGGAAGCATTCTTCTGTCGACATAGCTACTTTCACATGGGGGATTAGGTCAGCATAGCTACATCAGTCAAGGGGGTGGATTTTTTGGACCCCTGACCAAAGAAGCTATGTCAACCTAACTTTTCAGCGTAGGCCAAGCCTGATATACAACCTGGATGGGAGGACCTACAGAAAGGTCTGAGACAAAGATGACACCCAGGTTATGGGCCTAAATTCCGTCTGTATAATTTGGTTCTCAGCAGACAAGAGAGAAAGAAAAAATAATTCTCAAGCTTTTGTTCAAATTTTCCTGCCAGTTACAAATTTTCAGCTCAGAGCAGGAGATGCTAAGAGCTGCATTATTCAGCTCTCTGCGTTTTTAGATGTATTATTTAACTTAACTTCTCAGCTACAAATGTGGGAACATAATCGATCAGAGAAGCTGAAAAACAAAAAGGAGCTGAAATTTCCCAGTTGCTAAAATTGGTTATTTTTAGTGCTTACTTCAGGGGGAAAAACCCTGTGAAGATACCCTGCTAAAATGAAGCTGAAGGTAAAACTAAAACCACACACTTGAGGACGCAGATCCCCTTCGACTCCAAGTGTGAAGTCCTCTGGAACAGGGGTCTCAAAGAGATCTCGTTCAGCTGCTTGTAGTAGTACATCTTTTATCCCCACTATAGGCCACCAATCACACCCCTATTTATACTAAGTGGTGAGATCAAAGGACTAGGAATCAGGACTTTGACTCACTGAGTGACTGTGGGAAAGTAATTTCACTGTCCTGTGCCTCAGTTTCCCCCTCAATAAAATGAGGATAATCATAGAATATCAGGGTTGGAAGGGACCTCAGGAGGTCATCTAGTCCAACCTCCTGCTCAAAAGCAGGACCAATCCCCAATTTTTGCCCCATATCCTTAAATGGCCCCCTCAAGGATAGAACTCACAACCCTGGGTTTAGCAGGCCAAAGCTCAAACCACTGAGCTATCCCTCCCCCCATGACAGTGACGTGTGTGAGGCTTTTACACTCAAATCACAAACTCAAATCCCCATATGTTGAAATGTCATAAAGAAACATAAAATGTCCCATCAGCATTTTCCTCACTCACCTGGCTTTGTTTCCTATTTAAATCCCTGCCTGCATTTGGTGTTGCCTCTGTTCATTGTTTTATCTGTTTATTATAGACTGTAAGATCATCAGGGAAGGGAACTTGCTTTATTTTATACCTGTATAATGCCCACAAGGAATAAGAACCACGACCAATGTCTATAAAGTGCTTTCAGATTCTGGGATTAAAGGTCCTTAATTGGATCAATGTATTCTTCTCAAGTATTCTCTTAAACAAATCTTAGAACTTAGCCGATACCATGATAAATCCTCTACCCTCCATTATTATTTCCAAAATTACTGAATGGCCCTCTTTTGCCTTTTCTCCAAGGATCTCAAAGCACAATGCAAATATCAATTCATTCCTGAAAACAGAGGGGGAAACTGAGACAGGGGTGGTGGTCAAGCAATAGCGTGTCTGGGGCCAAGAGAGAAATAAAACCCCCTGCTCCTTCCCCACTGCTCCACCCATTAGACCTTATTTTGAATGTCAGATCTGTTGTTCCTCATGCACAAAACACATTCACTAGAGGGAAAAGCGAAGACTTTGAATGCATAAGTGAGGCATTCTGACTTGCTGGAGAAAAGGGATAGATTGTCTTCATAAAAGGATGAAGAATTTCACAGCTGATGACAGCAGAAGGAAAAGATTTCTGTGATACAAACTGCATAAGCATTTTCCTTGTGGAAACCTCTCTGAAGCCTCAAATCCTGTTACTCAGAAGCTACGAATTTATAAACTATTTCATTTTCTCTGGCCTTTAGGATAATAAAAAAAATGTTCTGTACATCTGAGAAACATAAGAGGGCCATAATATGTGGATGTTTAGGAGGAATTGGCTTAGGAAAAAAAATAATCAAAGAGCTAAATAAGCATATAGTTACCTGGCTAAGCAATGAGGAATTGTCTTAATAACAGACTACAAATATACGAGGTCTTCGAACACTATGGAGGGAGATTTCAGAGTAGCAGCCGTGTTAGTCTGTATCCGCAAAAAGGAAAGGAGTATGTGTGGCACCTCAGAGATTAACAAATTTATCTGAGCATAAGCTTTCGTGAGCTACAGCTCACTTCATCAGATGCATGCAGTGGAAAATACAGTGGGGAGATTTATATACACAGAGAACATGAAACAATGGGTGTTACCATACACACTGTAACAAGCGTGATCAAGTAAGGTGAGCAGGAGGGAGAGGAGTTACTCAGGGTGTCTCTGAAGGGGTATAACTAGGAGTGGACCAAGTGCTTTTGATTTCTCTGCCTATGTAACTAAGAGCAAAATCTGACCCTAGGAATCTCTCTCTGTGGAAGTTAAAACAGCACAATGGCAACACTGAGAGAAATGCCTCTTACACAGACTGTAGCAAGAATCCAGTTGAGTTTCACTCCTGTTCCAATTTCCTAATGTGTTTTTTCTCTGATCAGTGTGGTGCTAAAGGGTGCTGTAGAGTGGAAACCACGCGTTATGAAATCTGAAGTGGTGAGAAACTCACCTAGATTAATTACATACCACCAATTTGGCCTAGATTCATGGAGCTTCGCAAGCCTTTTGAGCAAGTAAGCGCTGGGTTTCAAACAAACCCTCTACCTTCCCCAGGGCTTCCAAGGAGAGGAGAGAGATTTTAATTGGAAGTCACGCAAAACTCAGCAATATCATACCGTGTCAGAGATCTGCACTGAATTTCCCTTTCAGTTTCTTAGTTCATTGAACACTCGGATTCAAAATTAAAAGTCAAGAGATGCATAGCCCATGTGAATAGAAAGTAGAAATGGGTCCAAGCCATGAAGTCCAATTACAGATCTAGGTAAAAACCACTTCAGAGAGAGTCCACAGAGGCTTGGATCCAGGATTCCAGGTCTGGCATCAGTCCTGGGAAGTTAGATGGGGTGGAATCTGAGTTACTACAAAAAATTCTTTCCTGGGTATCTGGCTGGTGACTCTTGCCCATATGCTCAGGATTGAGCTGATCACCATATTTGGGGTCAGGAAGGAATTTTCCTCCAGGGCAGATTGGAAGAGGCCCTGGAGGTTTTTCACCTTCCTCTGTAGCATGGGCCACGCGTCACTTAGCTGGAGGATTCTCTGCTCCTTCAAATCTTTAAACCACGGATTTGAGGACTTCAATAGCTCAGACATAGGTGAGAGGTTTTTCGCAGGAGTCGGTGGGTGAGATTCTGTGGCCTGCGTTGTGCAGGAGGTCAGACTAGATGATCATAATGGTCCCTTCTGACCTTAAGTTATTTGTTAGGCCCATATTTATAGATATTAACTCCAGGACAATTGAAAACACTGAGTTCCACATAGCTATAGATCTGTGTGCAAATATAGGCTGCCTCCCAGGGGGAAATAACTGCCAAAGCTGCTACCTGATGAACGGCCTGGGATGCTAAAGGTGTACATATAAGAACATGCTGACAAATGATGTTGCACTGTGACAGGGACACTTCACCAGGAGGTGCTGGGTACAGTGGAACACTAAGGAAGCTACCTTGCATAGTGCAACACTGAAGGTGCTGCCTGACAGGGGGATGTGCTGCCAAAGTTGCTGTCTGACTGGGGCAGGTACACTGCCAGAAGTGCTGGGATTGGTCTCAGTAGGACAGATATGAAAGTACTGCCAGGATGCTGCATGGAAGATGGGACATGCTGCTCAAGGTGCTGCCATGCAGATTCATCTGGACACTATATTCTCCATTTAGCATCCCTTCTTAGGAGCCACACAGTACTGTTGCTGGGACTGCTATAGAAGACGTAGCTGCCTCAGCTGCGGGCACATGATAGTGAACAGGAGAGGTGGATGGCTCGGGGGGATGCAAGCAGGCACTGTGGTTTCTAACCTCTTGTGCATTGCCCTCACTCACATGGAATCATACAGGCTACCAACCAGCACCATCTCCAACACAGGGGAGCTGGAGTAGCACTGAATGTCATGAGAAGCAGGACACAGCTTTGAACCCCTGGGCTCCAAGCAGGGAGGTACTGCCTGGAAAGCAGTTTTCAGATCAGCAGGGTAGCCAGGCAAGGAGACAGCCAACTGCTTGCTGGCCCAGCATAGGGAGGAGAAAAGCCACCACTAAGAGTCCTCGCTCTGACTATGCAAATGCCATTGGAATCTGTGCCGACCGTCTCCATTTGTCACAGGCCCCAGCATTAATAGAATGTTTAAAAGTCATGATGTCATCGCTATTAATCAGGCCCCCGCTGGGCAACGCTCCGATGCTGCAAATTAATCATCAGCGGCCCCGGGACTCACTTATCTGGAGAGGCTAAGTTTAGATCCATAAAACATGATTTATTTTAAAAAGTAGCATTATTAAAGATGAGTTACAGCAATGTTCACTCTCTCAATGGAGTCTCCTAAGGAAAGAGCTGGTATTTTGGAGTGGATACTGAAGCTGTTCCTACTATTTTGAGCTGAGAGAGCTGTTGGTGCAATAGTGGAGCTTGAAATGCGTTGTATTTTCTTTGTTATTCTTCTGCAAAATAGAGATCTCTCGGTTCCCACAGCAGAATCTCTTTTGAGAAAAACACAGCCCCCAGTAGAATTGCTTTTAAATTAGAGATGAGTCAGGACTAAAACCCTACATCTGAATATCCAGGGACTTTGGTGGTCAGCTGAATTCAGATGTGGACGTTGTCACCAATTCTGTAACAGTCTGGACCAAAATCCTGGATATGAACATTGCAGACATGGAGAGAGTTCGGATCTAGATCAAGATCTGAATTCAGTGCTTTGACCTCTTCTCTGTGTTCTAAAGGGAGCTTCAGCTGCGTCATTTATTAGCATCATTTACCTGCACTAATGAGTCTGTGAGAGCTCGTCTGCATTCAAATTTGTACCGGTTTCACTAAATCGAAGTGGTGCAACACCTTTGTATGGACAAGCTCATTCCAGATGAATAGTGCCTTCTGTTTAGCCAGCATAAGCTAAATTGATAGAAGTGGGGTGCTCTGAATTCAAACTAAAACAAATTGGTTTCTAAGCCTGTCTAGTTAAATGAGTGGAATTTCTGTGTGTAGACCAGCCCAAAAGAAAGATTAGAAGATCCTGCTAGCACATGGTAAAGAGCATTTATCCCATCAATGAGGAAAGACCTGCTCATTCATTAGCCACAAAGGGCTATCATCAACCAGTGTGTCTTTCTTACACTCACGCTGGAATCATCTCATGACTTGAGGACTCCCTCTCTCTTCCTCGGATCAGCATGTGGCTTGAGTCACCACCACACTGGAGGATTTTGGCTGGAGAACTGCAAGCGAGCGGGAAGTAGCTATACTGGTCCTGTTCTTCTCTGGAAAGAGGCCTGATCTTGCTGAGGCCATGTAGTCATCTACACTGCACTCACCACAGGGGTACATGACCTCTGAGTCATTTGGTGACTCTCCTCCAAGCAACACTGCTGCCTGGCCTATCCTTCAAGGCTGCTCAGAAACCTCAGCCAGGGATGAATGTGGAAGCAGATCAGTATTAGCACATTACAGACCATTATTTTAGGCACATGCAGCAGAAGGTGCTAGCATTATTATTAATCCAGAACAATGATTATGTTGACTAGACTTGGGATATTATGTTACAAAAGGGTCTCTGAAAACCATGATATCCATTTAGGTGCTTAAATATGTGTTTGCTTGTCTATTTACTAATCATTATTACCATATGGACACTCAAGTTCGGCCTAACAAGTTCACAGCCAGTACGTTACTAACTGAGCTGCTTGTCAGATTTAACACTGTCTGTAAGGCCCGTTACCCTCCTATCTCACAGGGTCCTAGAAGCCTGGCTCCAGCCTGAGAGTCTACAGCGCAATTAAACAGCCCCACAGCCCGAGCCGTCAGTTTGTCATTGCAGTGTAGATACACCCTCAGTGAGGCACTATATGAAGCGTGGTTCCTTATACCTGCCCCTGCCTGATCACTATTTCCCATTCTCATGCTACCATGATCTTCTGGCCTCCCGACTCCCCATGCTGAAATTCAAAATGGACCCCCTTACTCAAACTAAAACCTGGTGGTGGTCAGAGCTAATGGAGAAGCAGGAAGATCCATCCAGATGCTGTGTTTACAGTAGTGGGGGAGACACAGTCACAGAACCTCTCAAAAGGCATGCCCAGGGAGCAATTGTGTGTACCTAGTATAATGAATCTATGCACTGCAGATGACAAACGCAGTTACTATGCAATTTACCCACACCTCCCCGGGGGAGACGGGGCTAGAACACTGATCCTTCAGCTGCAAATCCACAGGAGCTTAGCTTTACATGTAGGAACCTGCTTTGATTTATGCTGATAAGGAGTCTCTCCTGCAGAGTTGTTCCACGGGCTTATATTGGGGGAAATCCATTACTTTTAACAGATACAAACAATGAAATAACATAAACGTAATACCCTATGGCAAAGAGAAAGCATGCAAAAGGTGGGTGTAGGAGCAGCCACAATACAAGCCTTTTCATTTCCCACTCTAGAGAGGCAAGCCTCCTACTCGTCTTTTCTCCCTGGTGGGAGCAGACCTACATGTCCATGCCTGTGTGAGAACAGATGGTGGTATAAACATAGTAAGGGGAATGGAAACAACAAAATTTCCAGTGGTAGAGAGGGAAAAAAAGGATAAAGACCCAGCAGCTTCCCTATTTGCTTTGATTAGACAGCTCTTAATGGAGCAAGCATGGTGTTTTGGCTCAGAAACCTCAAACACAAGCAATGTTTTAGATTAGTAGCTTCACAAGGTACTTCTGCTTTTGTCATTCTCTTCCCTCCTTCATGGGAATGGCCACTCCGAGAGGAGAGCTCTCTAGGATACTGCCCTGGTACAGTGGAAATACCAGTGAGCCCCAAAGAAAGGCTCTTTCTGTATTGCTGAATCTCTTACACAATAGTAAGATAATTGAATGAAGTTTAAGCTAAACCTTACTGAACTGGGGTTAACATCTTGGGAGTTCATTGTATTGCAAATGCAAATGTTTATGTACTATTGTTGGCAGCTTCTTTAGTAGAAAGGCAAGATGAATGAAGTCTCTGGAAGGCATGAGGAACTACAATGTTCTTTTTGGACCAATATGCTCGAGGTGGATTTCCTTAGGAAATGCTTTGAGTAGAGGGGAATGCAACTTCTCCCCCTTGGAAGCCAACCTTTTGAAGATATGCCCTGGGGAGAGAGACCCTTTATATACTACCTACCTGCTTCTGGAAACTCCAGTTCAAAGATCCCTGCACAGTGTAAGAAGGAAATTGAACATGTTATGAGTGGCGTGTTCGGAGCTGAAGCTCTCATGAGCTTATAACAAGGACACCCAGAGAGTGGGGTATTAAAAGACTGCACTTGCCAGAGCCCATATAAGAGTTGGGGTGAATTCTGGTAGGCTTATGAGTGTAGGTTCTTCAATTGTTTTTAGTATGTGATAGGGTATACAAACCCCACACTGAGCCTGAAGGGCCTGAAGCCCCACTATGGGCCTGCCCAGCATGCTCTGGCTGGAGGAGGGGGTTAAAAGGAGCTCAGACGCTCATGCAAAGGGTGATGGACAGATTGCAGGAGAGATGAATCCTTCTCCAGGAAGCTTGACAGAAGGTTGAGCCTGAAGGGGGACCACAGAGCAGGCAAGGCCCCCAGGCAGCGCTTTCTCCAAATCACTACCCCTTTTGAGAACCAGCAGGTTGGGCAAGGCCTGAATCCTTTGGACTCTTTTTGTTAAGCAATTGACAGTTTGGACTATAGGGGCAACTCCCCAAAATGAAGGAACATAAAGGT
This sequence comes from Caretta caretta, assembly GCF_965140235.1. Lineage (NCBI taxonomy): Eukaryota > Metazoa > Chordata > Testudines > Cheloniidae > Caretta > Caretta caretta. Next base: position 204,247,861 of record NC_134206.1, read on the forward strand.
AAAAAGCAGCCAAGGGCAGTGGACTTAGAGTCCCTGCAAGAAGGACCCAGCCAGGATTTCATCCCACAGGGGCCTGCACCGGGACCTGGTGGAAGAGGAGAGCCTGGGTCCCCCTAAGGTATGAGGCCAGAAGATTTTCAGCCTAGGGGCAGGAACCAGGCTCATCTACCACCCTGACAAATGGGCAATGAGCAAGAGGTCAGGTGCACTAGCCGCTAGGCCACCCATCCCTCCCAATAGGTTTTTTCTCTTAAGAATGAAGTAGTAGAAATGTGTCGTAACTTATATCAGTAGCAATTACACCATTACCTGTCTCTGAAGAAAAGGCTAGCAGAAGTCCTAGGGCAACCTGTCTGTGCTGGCAATGACAGTGAAGGCAGGGAACTGTCCAGCATGGGAATAACCCAGTCAGAAGGGAGAGAGGTGTGTGTCTCCACCCAAGAGAGGCAACAGCTGGAGAGCTGAAAGCCAACAGTGGGTGCCCTTACTGAAGGGAAATACAGGTGCAGCTGCCCTGAACTGTGAGGTTATTTCTGCTCTGGGGTTATTTCCTGGGGTCGCTTTTGCCAGCCCTGTGGTAATGATGAACAGGGGACTCCATATCTCAGAATCCCCAGCTGTACCAGGAAGATCACACTTCCCTGTCTCTTGCAGTGTCATGAGGGAGAATTAGTGTTCATTATCTGAATTAATCAGTGATTGAAGGGAGACAAAATAGTATCTCTCCCCATCATAGGGCTCTAGAGTACAGCACACACCAAAGCTTTGCTAGCTGTTTATTATATTAAGATCTAAAATCAGATGAATGTCTGCGTAGTTCTGTCCTTGATTGATGGGGAAAAGGCCCTGAGGGAAGGGAAACCATTTTCCAAGAAAGAAGCTTTTAACATCAGAAAGTAGAAACTAAAAACAGAATTTTCTGTCTTCACAATTTACATGGAATTACCTTAATCCACTTCCAATCTACATGATGGAACTGCTGAGGGAGTAATGCAGGCTACAGGGTGGGGGGATACCAGGCACTGCCTTCCTTTCAAGATGGAACTACATGGTGAATGATGGAGGGATGAATATGGGCTACATGGAGAAATCATGCCCCACCAATCTTTTACAATTCTTTGAGGTGGTCCCCCAAGCATGTGGAACAAGGAGATCCAGATGATACAGTGTACTTAGATTTTCAGAAAGCCTTTGACAAACTCCCTCACCACAGGCTCTTAATCTAAGTGGTCATGGGACATGAGGGAAGGTCCTCTCAAAGATCAGTAACAGGTTAAAAGACAGGAAACAAAGGGGAGACAAATGGTCAGTTTTCACAGTGAAGAGATAAATAGTGGAGTCCCCCAAGGATCTGTGCTGTTCAGCATATGCATAAATGATCTGGAAAAGGGAGGGAAAAAAAAAACAGTGAAGTGGCAAAGTTTTAGACGATACAGAATTACTCAAAATAGTTAAATCCAAAGCTGACTGCAAAGAGTTACAAAGGGGTCATACTAAACTGGGTGACTGGGCAACAAAGGGGCAGATGAAATAAATGTTAAATGTAAAGTACTGCACATTGAAAAAAAACATAACCCCAACTATATATATACACAAAATGAGGGGGCCTAAAATAGCCATTACCACTCAAGAGAGGTTGGAGTCATGGTGGATAGTTCTTTGAAAGCATCCACTCAATGTGCAGTTAACACAAAGCAAAGCAGCTAACAGAACATTAGGAAAGGAATAGATAAGACGACAGAAAATATCATAATGCCACTATGTAAATCAATGGTACTCCCACACCTTGAATACTTTGTCACACATATCTATGAGAGAGAGACAGACACACACACACGGAAAACAAACAACTAAGAAAGTTTTCAGAGTAGCAGCCGTGTTAGCCTGTATTCGCAAAAAGAAAAGGAATACTTGTGGCACCTTAGAGACTAACAAATTTGAGCATAAGCTTTTATGAGCTACAGTGAGCTGTAGCTCACAAGAGCTTATGCTCAAATAAATTTGTTAGTCTCAGGTGCCACAAGTACTCCTTTTCTTTTAACTAAGAAAGTAAGTGTTATTTACCCCTTCACATACCACACAAACCAGGGCTCACCCAATGAAATTAATAGGCAGCAGGTTTAAAAATGAAAGAAAATACTTCACACAATGTACAGTCAACCAATGGACCTTGTTGCCAGGGGATGTTGGGAAGACCAAAAGCGTAACTGGGTTAAAAAGTATTAGATATGTTCACGGAGGATAGGTCCATCAATGGCTATTAGCCAGGATGGTCAGGGATGCACCACCATGTTCTGGTGTCCCTAAGCCTCTGACTGCCAGAAGCTAGGACGGGCTAGATCACTCAATAATTTCCCTGTTATTTTCACTCTCTGAAGCATCTGGCACTGATCACTGCCGGAAGACAGGATATTGGGTTGGATGGACCATTGGTTTCACCAACTTTGGCCATTCTTTTGTTCAACCCCTCACAATGACTTGACTCACCTGAACATTTTCTCCTTTACCCCCTTCTCCTCCAAAAGTGACTATGCCCGGCACAAGACTATAAAGAATCCATCTACATACATGGAGATCCACAGCTGCTGAATCATCTGTGTTGTCAAAACTCCATGATCAACTTAATAACACTCTGAAAACACCAGCTAACTCTAGAGGCTGTAATTGCTTGCTTTGCAAATGCTTCCCCATTTCACTCATCTGATTATTTTTATCCTTCCTTGGTGTCCCAAAATTCTACAACAAGGGCCGAAAGCAGCCATTTTTAATCAGTCTACTGCAGATAGCCAAAAATGATCCACATATTCTCAGAACCACTGGTTAATGTGTGCATGTATGCCGAGGACCTAAGGAATAATGCAAATATGTCACCTGACAACCAGGGAGGAAAAAGTTAGGATTTTTAAAAATGCACTGTGTTATGTAAACATTAGCAGTAAGTGATGCAATTGTAATAAGAGTTCTTTATGGAACATGCAGAGGCCAGTATTACATGCTGAGGCCTGTGTTTGCCTGCTTGCATTCCTGAGGACCAAGTGTCACACCAAACTAGACCCCCCCTGAAACCTGACCCTCTTTCTCCACTCCTACTCATCAACACCCACCACTAAAGTTGGTGTTAACTCTGCCCCTTGTTGGCAGTCTCACAAAGGCCAGCGACTGATGGGCCATGGAGAATGAACTCCTCTCACCCCCAGACAGGTTGGGTCCTTCTAGGGTAGGGACGAGGCACGATAGCATGGAAGCTGCGTGCGCACACAGTAAGGAGGCCACTCATCCAGTTTTAAACAGGACAGTGCTCTTTTTGGGTGGTTTGTTCCCCTCCTGGTACTGAGACAGAACCGGAGGTGGTTTTGTCCGGGGACGCTATTTTGAAGGAGTGTCGCTCTACCCCTGCTGGCGTGACCTCACGCACACACATGCTGGCAGGGACAGAGTGACACTCTTCAGAATGGCATCCCCTTTGTGGTGTGGCCTTTCAAGCACCATGCTTGCTAGCTCATGCCAGCAGGGGTGATGTCTCAGCTGTGGGGGCGGGCCCAAGGCATTCCCGGAAGTACCTAAATGTCTGGTATTCCAGGAACATGCGAGTGGCCGTCCTAGTGTGTTGGGGAGGGAGATGCTTGTGTAGCACACACTCCGCAAATCAACAGAGGCTGTCAGTCTGGTACTATTCACCAGTATGAAGTTCACTTATAGAAAGGTAATGACCAGGTGTGGAGATGGAGGACCTGATCCTGAGAAGTGCCAAGTGCCTCTTCTCCTGCTGTGGTCAAAGGGAATTGTGGCTGCTCTGCAACACTCGAGTTTTTGGGGGTGGAGAAGAGACAGCGCTGAAATGAATATGAAGGAGAGTCATCAGTGAGGCAACTGCACACAGAGCCTGTGCTTCACTCTAGCTCCCAGATGGGCTAACACAGGCGGTGCTGCCCAGTGACCCTGCACAGGGTCTCCCTCACCCCTGGCCTGAACTCAGTCACAGAAGGGACTGTTGACTACGCTGCAATGTCCTCTTGGGATCAGGCCCCAAGCTTTGGGTCTTAACATTGCTCAATTCCATGGCTACCTCAAGAAAAGCAAAAGGGAGCTTTCTTATAGTGGGCTGAGGTGATGGAAAGACTAGGCAGAAGTAAGATCATCCCCATTCTGAGGAGCAATGCTATGCCCTGAAGACCCAGGTCAGAGGGGAACATGGGAGCAAGAAGGATTCCATCACAGTTTCTGCCTCAGTCCATCTGAGTGAAAGAGGGCAGTTTTTATCTAGCTATATTCTTCTTGGGTCCCTGGTCACATCTCTTCAGATGGTAGATCTAATGAAAACACAGGAGAGTCTGTTCTTTGTGACCACAAGGTTAATAAGAGTGAAACTCAGCAGCAGCAGCGGGGATCGCTGGATGAAAAATTCCCTTTAAAGCTAGAGATAGGAAGGCTATAGGAGGTAAGTGTGACATTTCAGCACTGAGCAGTCCAACTTAATTACCTGCAATTCAAACACAGGAAGTTATATATTAAGGCAGAAAAAGTGGAAGCTTTGACTACTCAAGAGAATTTAACATTTTTAACTCTCTGGCTTCCAAAGATGCTAGTGCACTTTCACTGGTCCTGGCCAAATATCAGGCTAGCTACACTTCTGCCAGTTTCAAATCAGATACAGGATCTCTCTCACTGCCTGCCCTGAAGTATAGAGTAACAGTGTTTGGGATCATCAAATAGCTGTCCCGTAACACCCTCGAAGAGCCTGCATGTTAGTGGTAGTTCACCAATTCCAGCACGTATTAGAATTGGCTAAATAGGATATTCAGATGGTTTTAGTGTTTGGAGTTGCTGTTATTCAAATGACATTTTGGCACCTGGATCCACATGTGTTAATCAACTGAAAATTATTTGGCAGAATTCAGATGACTGAGTATTGCTGATATTTATGTTATCTGGCAAATTTAATATTGAGTCATCTGTTTCATCTGTGTGTGTATTAGAGACAGACATATGGTTTACAGAGCGCATTGGAAATGTTCAATGAGAGACACTATCAAACATTCGTCCTATCTCCGGATCCTCAGGCATTCTTTGTAGAAATGAGCCCAAGCCAAAATTCCCAGGCCAACCATCCCTGAACTTTGAAGGTACTAAAAATCATACCTCCAAATTTCGTCTCTTAAAACCACTGCTATTGATCTTGACTGACGAAGTGAGAATATGGTGCAACCTAAGTTAAAATGCTCCCAATTTCAGATGGGTTTTAAAACTGTTGCATCTCTCTCTCTCTGTCCACTCTCATAGGAATTAACTTAATCACAGAATCGGTGAAGTAGTTTCATTACAGAGGAAGAAAAAACATGCTAGCAAGTATTTCTCTGCAAAGGGTGCAGGGATCAAGAGGGAAATCAAGGCAGTGGAGTAAGCAAGAAATACAATGAAGAACAGTGAAGCCTTCAGGGCTGCAGCTTGCTGAACTCCTCACCAATCCAGGCCTGACTAGCGGACTGCAGCAGGCATAGGTCCAATCCTGCTTAAGCACTTTCTCCTCCCACTTGAAATCAATGGGAAGCAAGTTCACTCAGTAACTTGCAAGATAAGGCCCTACGTTTGGGAAGCGCTGGGCTTGTAGTACTGAACTCTTGTTACATTCCACAATTCCTTGGCTTCATCACACACAGAGACTCCATCTGCAAGCTGCCGAGAGAGCTGCAGGCTGTCTGTCACTTCAGCAGCATTAGTAAAACGCCTCTCACTTTGGCTGTGTCCACGCTGTGTGTCCCCCCCACCCCCATTGTTGTACTAACACTCATGCAGCTCTGCTTGTGCTAGTGCAGAATGATCACTGGCATTCCCTCCCCCCCCCCCCCCCCGGCCATTGAATCCTATGACTGGTAAGAAGACCTGTGGCTCGTGTACAGTCGTGCACCGTTGTCCACCGTTGTCCCCATCTATGCAGCTGCACCAGTGCTGTTACAACAGCGGGAAATGAAGGAAGAGCTCAGTGTGGCAGACAAAGCTCTAATGCTTTGTCAGCTCCACTAAAGAGAACGATTTTATCCTTCTGTCTGGCAAGGGAGCAAGCAGTCCCACCCATTGTATAACAGAGCAAGACCGGAAGATTCCGATTTCCTTTCCTTTAAAGATGCCTTCACATCCTCAAAAGAGGTGGAGTGGAAGATTTAAAAGGAAAAAAAAAGGCTAGAGGATTTATGAAAGATCCAGAGTGGAAATCTTCAAATGCTGAAGTCTCAAAGTCAATTGGGGATTAGAATCTCTGCCGTCTGAACACCCTCTGCCTGCCACATTGTGCCAGTCATTGGTCACAGCTGATTAAAGTATCACACAGCATAACTGGAGGGCAAAACCCTAAAAAATGAGTCAATTACAATTTATTATGGAGTGGCTACAGTTTCTCCACAACTAAAGTTGTGGTTAGTTTTCACTAAAAGCTATGATATATACACTCCGCTCTCTATCACCCACACATACACCCTCCCTCCCACCATCCCCACTCACTAACTTCTGTTTGGAAAATGTGAGAGTGATGGGGGTGGGTGGAAGAGAAGAGCAGGGTGAAGACTGATAATTGCCTAGTTTGCTCTTAAAGCTAAGGAGAACTTTTTCTGCAAAGTTCAAAGAAAAATTGATCAAACCCTTTTTAAGATACAGATCCTTACCTGGACTGAAATTTTGACTTGTCTCTAATGTTACTTTGTGCCTGTATGGCTCAATAACAGGCTTGTTCCTGCCCTCACCCTCAAAAAATCCAAACTTAAATCTCCTTGAAAACTTATGCATGGGTCATATCTACATAAAATAGGTTACAATTCAGGAAAGCTATTAATAATTACAGCTAGAAACAACAATGCGTGTGTGGGTTGTACTGTGATAGAAGAGCTGGTTGAAAGAAGGTATTTTCTGCAAAAAAAATTTTAAAAAAACCTGAAAAACTTTCATTTTATCCAAAAAATAATAATTTTATTTTACTTTATTATTTGGTGGTTGGGGAAGGGAGGTAAAGAAACCAGTTATTCCAAACTGAAGTTTTGTCAAAACATTTTCAACCAACTCTACTGGTAGCTAATTGCAGCTTAGAGAGAATATATGGGTTCTTCTATGTTCCATCACAGAAGCAGACGATTTCCTTTAATTTGAGTGGCAGGAGACCGGATTTATGGAGCTGAAGATTCTAGTCTCAGCTTTGCATTAAATCTAATAACGGTGCTGTTTGCAACAGTGAATTTATTATTGAATGGCATCCAGTTTCTTTGCAAAGTACAAAGAAAATTAACCTCTTTTAGTGAGTTACAGGGCATTAAAAGTTACCTTGAACATGGGCCGCCCCAGGATGGCTCTCATAGTTAGATTTGCAACCAGGATTGCAGTAGACAACCTATACCCAGTTGCCTTAGAACATTTTTGGGATTGATTTCAAGGAGTGCTAGAGTTTTTCAGGGATAAAAAATAAATGTCACAGCATGTTTAAGTTATAGAGGCTTTATGTTCAGTGTCTACCTTTCTGGGGAACTCTGCTTAAAAACTAGTTTGATTGTAAGACTTCAACTTCTGCATACCTTTAACTAACCTACTTTAGGCACAGGGCTAACTGATACATAGCTGCATACATAATTTTAAAATCCTATTAAAAAAGGCTTATTTCCAAAAAAATCTCCTAGGACAACTGGTGTAGCAACGAGATGGGTGTCTTTGTAATCCAAAAGGAGCTTAAAGCAGCCTTGCAGGCATTTTATAAAGTCTGCGTTGCCCAACAGATGTTTCATGACAATGCAGGGCCAAAAAAGCCAGATAAGAAATGGGACACACTGAAGATTGGCCTCTTCCTGCCTTGCAAGTTGAGGAGCAGAGACCCACAGAACTTGAGACCTAGAGCTGGCCAAGCCAAGGAGAGACAGACATGGCCGCATGGAACTCAAGATTTAGTAGGACCAAGGGAGGCCAGAAACCCCTGCAGAGCTCCTGAAGTCTACACTGTATGGAGAGAGAGGGGGGGGGGGACCTGGCATCCCTGTGAAAACCCATGGGGTTTGGTTGGCTTGTTTTTGTCATCTCTAGTAGACATCTGATGCCCTATTTTAAACTTGTTGGAACAGACCTGGCCCTCTGACATGGTTTTATAATTTCAGTGACTTTTAAAATTAGAATTCAATAAATTAAGTTTTTGGTACAGCTGTGCCCTAGATTTCTTCTTTTGCTACAGAAATTAAAAGCAAAACACAAAGGCACCTCAACAGCCATCTCTGCTTCCCCAAATGGATTACTCAGTCTGAATATGCATCAGCTGAAGAAGTGACCAAAAGACAATCGAGATATGACTGATACCGATAAAGTTAATCGAACCACAAGTCCAAGGGGAGTACTATCTAACTTTAGTGAGCTTTATGAGAGAAAATGAACACGAAGACTCCCTGACGTTCACACAACAACATAAGCCAGGACCAATGAAACCCAAAAGCCAGAGCAAATAAAGCTGATAACCTACGACCCCATCAGAAGAGCTGCTAACCAAGAGCTCTGCTTCCCAGTGCCTAAGCAACTTGACAAAGAAGGGAAGAAAGCTCTTTTCTGAAGAGTCCTTCAGCCAGTGCTGCTCTGCAGGAAGGAACCACCCATACTCTGCCATCTGAGCATTAGGTGGAAAGAGTTCTGCCAGGGTCTAGGCTGGTATAAACACAGATAGTGGTTTTCCTTGCAAATATTGAAACACTGACTTATGGCTGGTTAACACTTGCTCCTGTGCAACCCTGAGCATCTGTGCAATATATTCCCAGAGAGAAGACATATGCCGATTGGGGTAAATAAGAAAGATTGTGTAGGATTTAACTTGAATGTAAGATCCTTGATTTCTATTGCACAGACTGCCTCCAACTACTCTTCAAGTGAGTTGGCAGGTTAAAACATGCTGAAATCTTAAGGGAATACTTTTAAGTACTTTCTTTAAGTAATTTAATTAAATCACTCCTCCACAAGCTGAATTTTTGGAAGAAAAGTTAGCAATGATATTCCCATTGGGCTTTATTAAAATTACTTACATTCAGCATTAAAACTTCTTTTGGACAATTCTAAAATTGTACATATTGTCTATGGCAAGCAGATAGACTTTGTTGTAATCAGCTTTTGATCCTGCTCTTCCAGACATGAGCACTCTCAAAAACAAAGAAGGCTTCACCGCTGTGGGAAGTTCTCTACAGGAGTGTAGTTTTGGCTGCAAGTTAGACAAAAAGTTTCTAACCATCAAAAGAGTGAAGTTCTGGAACTGCCTTCCAAGGAGAGTGGTGGGAGCAAAAACCTAACATGTTTTAAGACAGGTTGATAAGTTTATAGAGAGGATGACATTGCCTACAACGGCATGTTGCCCATCCACGACTGCTGTTAGCAAATATCTCCAACAACTGGTGATGGGACAGTAGATGGGGAGGGCTCTGAGTTATGACAGAGAAGTCTTTCCCAGGTGTCTGACTAGTGAGTCTCGCACATATGCTCAGGGTCTAACTGATTGCCATATTTGGGGCTAGGAAGGAATTTTCTCGCAGGTCAGATTGACAGATACTATGCAAGTTTTCATCTTCCTCTGCAGCATGGGGCTTGGGTCACTTGCTGGTATGAACTCCAGTAAATGGTGGATTCTCTGTAAGTTGGAATCCTCAAATCATAGCGTAAAGACTTCGGTAACTCAGCCAGAGGTTAGGGGTCTATTACAGAAGAGGGTGGGTGAGGTTCTGTGCCTGTGACATGCAGGCGGTCAGACTAGATGATCACGATGGTCCCTTCTGGTGAAACAACTTAGGCACCTAAGCTGCCAGACTCCAGAAGAGGGGCTCCTGGTTGTGAATCTCTAGAAGAGATGACACCACCATGCAGCACAGACTTAGGTGCATACCTCCATGAGAAGGGGAGGTTTAAGGCATCTCTCTCATCAGCATCTCCTATTGGGTAGCTTCGGCAGGTCGCTGCCTAGCATGCTGGCTTTCCGGATCTCTCACTAAGGCACCCATCTCTCCCCATTCACTGTATAGCAAGCCTAGGCAGTTAGCTCAGGCTTTGTGGATTGCAGTGTTGTTTTGGTGATTTTTTTTAAGGCACCTAAAAGTTAGGCGTTATGATGCTTACTGAATTTATCCTCACAACACTGCTGTGGCAGTAGGACAGTGCCACTGTTCCCATTTTACAGATTCTAGGCTCTTGTGGGTTGCTTGCTCTGAGTAGCCAAAGCATCCTAGCCATTCCTTCCCATTTCCTTATGCCTTCAATATGCTCCTCCCTCCCCTCAGTTTGTCCCTCAGTTTCCCATCTGTAAAATGGGAACCATGCGTCCCACAATCTCACAAGGGTGTTGTGAGGATGACTGTATTAACATCCATGAGATACTCAGATACTATGGTGACAGGGGTCACATAAGTAATACAGAACATATTGGGAGCATTTTTGCTTTCTTTTTTGTGCTGGTGACCAGAGCTGGGTATTTTATTTGCAGCATACAATCTGATATGTTTAGCACCCTCTTCTGTCTGTAAATTTTCTGTACAGAGACGTAGGGTTTTTTTTTTGGTTTGTGTAAAAAAAAGCCAAAGAACAACGGTGTTCATTATTCCCAGTTATTAGCACACATTAGATGGGAACACGTCTCAGTCTGTGGGTTGTACATAAATCTGCTCTAATCATGGTGAACAGTTAACATTTTAGATAATGATTTCAAAAATAAAAACAAACAAACAGGATAATTTTCAACAAAAATGTTGACAAAAAAATGAGTCCTTTTTTTTGGACCAGGTCAAATCATGACTCCACCTTCAAGTAGTTGTCTATTCATGTGACCGGCCAATTAAGTCACATGGCACTATTACTGCTCCCTGATTGGATGACTCCTAGAGATTTCCAGATGACGACATAAATGCTTTCACTACATATCTGTAGGAGGATCCACACTTTCATGACCCACAAACCAAATTTCACTCACAGGGACAATTTCTGAAAAGTGAGTAACAGGAGCCTTGAATCCCAGCGGAGCAAATTTGCAATTCCTATTGAAACAAGTATTAGCAACTGTTTGTTTAAAAAAAAAAAAAGTTCATTTACCATAGCTCTTTCTGAGGTCAGGCTGCTGGGGAGCAGAGTTATGACGTCCAGAAACTGACAACAAGAGCAATAAAGCCTGACCTATTTCTTGAAAGCCAAGCTATGGTACCACATGTAATTAATAGAGAATGTAATTATGCACCTCCAGAAGGACTTAGATGGATGCCTCTTAGGTAATTCCGCTTTCTCACTTCTCACCCTCTCTCTGTTTCATGGCAGTGGGGCAGGCCAGGTTGGGACTCCGAGTTATTTACCGTACTCCATGCCTCAAGATGTATCATTATGACTAAAGCCAGGTTTGAGCCACACTCAGGGTCTGAACATCCCTGAATCCTAGAGGAGTTTTTTTTCTCCGGACCCAAACTCTGGAGCTGAACCTAAACTCTGTAATGGGCTGACCCAAGATCCAAACACCTTTTGAACTTTGACAGTGGTAGGATCCCAATCTGAACTGTACAGACGGACCCTGTCAGGATAGGAATAATGACACAAATGAGACAGTCTAATCTTAGCGTGAGAGTGCTATGTTAATACTCATGTTAAGACTTGCAGTATGCCTCGCATGCACCAGGGGTTCTCAAGAACCTGAGTAGAGTCATACTAAGAGGAGTGCTCATGCACTTAATAAAAATGCCGTGCCATCTCTCGCTAGTACTTACTGAACAACACCAGGAGTTATGTTGAACCAAAAGTGAGCAATGACTTCTTCCAAGTCCACTAGCTCTTCCAGAAAACATCACAGAAAAAAAAATGGCATCAGTTTCACCAGTGGTTTGGACATTTTGTAATGACTACTGTAGATAGCACCTCTCCCAATAGATGGTGCTGTGGTGTCTCACACATTATGTTGTGACTGATCGGCAGTGCTGATTTGGTGGGAAAACTGAGTCCATCTTGTGTCCACAGGAGTTATTTGGTGGTGTTCCAATAAAACCTTTGAATTCTATACGTGAGTATTACATTTTTCTCATTACCCTGGGGGTGCCACAGGGTCCCACATCTGGTACCATTCAATATTTTCATTAATGACTTGATAATGGAGTAGAGAGTAGGCTTATAAAATTTGAAGAAGACACCAAGATGGGAGGGTTTGCAAGCACATTGGAGGACAAGATTAGAATTCAAAATGACCTTGACAAATTGGAGAGTTTATCTGAAATCAACAAGATGAAATTCAACACACACCAGTGTAAAGTACTTCCATGAGGAAGGAAAAAATAAAATGCACAACTACAAAATGGAGAATAATTGGATAGGTGGTGATACTGCTGAAAAGGATCGGGGGGTACAGCGAATCACAAATGGAATAGGAGTCAACAGTGTGATTAAATTGCAAAAAAAGGCAAATATTCTGGGGCGTATTAGCAGGAATATCATATTTAAGACATAGGAAGTAGTTGTCCCATTCTACTTGGCTCAGGTCTGAAGGACTCTCTCTAATTCTGGGTACCACACCTTAGGAAAGATGTGGACAAAGTAGAGAGAGTCCAGAGGAGAGCAACAGAAATTATACAAGATTTAAAAAAAACTGACCTAAGAGGAGAGGTTAAAAAAAACTGGGCATGTTTAATCTTGAGAAAAGAAGAGTAAGAGGGGATCTGATAATAGTCTTCAAATATGTTATGAGGTTATAAAGAGGACAGGGATCAGTTGTTTTTCATGTCCACTGAAGGTAGGACAATAAGTAATGAGCTTAATCTGCAGCAAGGGAGATTTAGGTTAGATATTAGGAAAAAAACTTTCTAAATAGAAGAGTAGTTAAGATCTGGAGTAGGCTTCCCCCATCATTAGGTATTTTGAAGAACAGGCTGGACAAACAGCTGTCAAGGATGGTCTAGGATGGCTGACTTGGTCCTGCATCAGCACAGAGTGCTGGGCTTGATGACTTCATGAAGTCCCTTCCAACCCTACATTTTTATGATTGTATGGGGTTCCAGAGGAAGCACTTGAAGTGCAATCAATGCGATTCATGCAGTAGGCTCAGTCATGTTGCCGGCATATATTGCTTTTGCAAAGGAGGAAGAGAAAATAAGGAGGATTTGGCACAGACTTTGGATAATCAAAAAAAAGCTGTCACCCCATAAAAATGCCACTTATGAAAGATATTTGCTTTTTAAAATTCACAGTCAAGGGCCATCTGAATCAGCTGGTGCATTTGTAACTGACTAAAAATGTAATCATGTGAATTTGAGGAGATTGGATCAGACTTAGGTTCATTCATATATATATGAATGAACCTAAGCCCACTGAGGTCAATGAGAGTCTTTCCATTGACTTCAGAGGCTTTTGGATCAGGCCCTAAACAGGAAGCTTCAAGAGCCTATTTAACCTTAAGCCACAGACTCAGGCTTTTGAAGAGCCAATGAAATACTCATATGGGCTTTAAGTGACCCAGTAGCAAATGAGCACAGGGTGACCAGATGTCCCGATTTTAGGGTCTTTTTCTTATATAGGCTTCTATTACCCCCTACCTTCATCCCGATTTTTCACATTTGCTATCTGGTTACCCTAAATGAGCATCTAGTCCACACAGAATCATTTCCAAAGGAGAAAACTAGAAATCAAGGGAACAAGAAACATCAGTCCGAATAGAAATAAAATAATTTTTTTGCAGGCAAAAATTCCTAGGCATTTGATGAGGTTGAGAACATGAGCCAAGAAATGGCCCAGCACTTGTCTCGTGAAAAAAAATATATATCATTTTTGAAAGCTATGTCACACAACTAGAGCCAAGAGAGACCACATGCTTGGAGAACAGAAGGGAAGCGGCTTCGATCTGTTTGTTTGTACCGTAAGGATAGAGTAAATGGACCACATTGCAAATATAGCTAAACATTAAAAGTCTAGTTGTACCTTTTAAATTGGATAATTGCAATGGATCACAAAGAAAGCATTAGGATTAAAAAACAGCTTTTCCCATTAATTTAGTAAAGAGTGATATGTGCTGCAGGGCTAAAGAATTTTAGACATAATAAGAGAATCCTCAGATAACTGCAAAGGCCTAGAATATCTGGAAGGAGACTGCCACTTTAGAGTAATTCCAATGACCCATTCACCAAGAACATTTCCATTTGTCCTAAAAGAGTGAAAAAAATTGAACTTGATAACATAAAAAGACCATCTGGTCGTTATTGACATGGAAGAAGAATGATGTTTGCATGAATTCTGTGTTTGTAACTGAAAAAGCCAAAAATGGATATGTATTGATTCACACGATTAAAATGAAGCCATAGAACGTGAATAGTCTCTGACCAAAAAGCGTTGAAGGAAAAAGGTATTCTCCACATTAGATGCAGCTCATGCATTTTTTGCAAGGAAAAATATTGGGACAAGCGTTGAGTGACTTTTAGTCCACTATTTGGATATTGTGCAGTGAATTTAAGCAATGGCCATTTGGTACAAGCTCTGCTCCCAAGGTATTACAAAAAGTAACTGCACAGATCTTTGAGTAATTACTAGGTGTCAAAGTTATAATGGATGATGTCTTAATTTGGGCATCAGGAAGCTAACACAAAGAAAAACTTTGGCAGGTTTTGTAGGGAGACACACACATGACATTACACAAAGTCAAAACCTGATCTAGCACAACTTACTGGCCACAGATAGGAAAAAAAATGGCTTAACTGCTGACCAAGATAAAATAAAAACCAATACCTGACGTGCCCACTTCACAATGTAAAATGGTTATACAGAGATTTGGGGGATGATAAACTGTGTATCGTAATTCAGAGCCAACCCATCTATGGTCAACAAGCCTTTACCGGAATTGCTGGAAAGTTACATTGCCTAGCCTTGAGAGATAACTATAAGCAAGCATTTGAGCAGTTAAAAGCACTGACTGTCATTCCACCAGGTTTAAAAATATTATGATTTAACTAAGCCAGTTGCATTGTTACCAGGTACATCTTCTGAAAGGCAAATCTTAGTTAGGAAGAGCAGCTGTTTATACTGGATACACCTAAGCAAGGCAGAAAGATACCATGCCGAGGTGGAAAAGGAGACTTTGGTTTGGTTGTCTTACGTTCCATCAATATACAAACAGAAGACATGTGCAAACACATCACACGAAACCTTTGGCCTGATTTTCAGAGCGCTGACTATTGACTCCAATGGTACGTGCAGATTCAGCACACTGGGGTGAAAAATGGGCCTTTTGCCTTGAGCACCATCTGAAATCATAGGGCTGAAGCTGTTCTGAAATGGAGGGAGATTTTCAAAAGACACAAATTGCAGTTAGGTGCCGAGTCCCATCAGGAAAATAAGCATCCTAGCTGCAATCTGTGCCTTTGAAAATGCACCCTATGATCTTCATATGGAACATAAATTGGATTAGGTATGGCATATCAAACACCCTAATCAGAGCAGTGAACAGATCTACACCATCTAAAAGCAATGTTGATGACTATGGATGTGCTGTAGGGAGGTAAATGTCTATTACCACTACAAAATGACTGGGGTTTCAAATTGAGAAACAAAGAGGCCCAGTTTTGCATAATCAGCAATTAACTAATTTACAAAGCTGGCTGAAAGAAAGACCCTAAAATAAGACCACACTGGCCACTTAGGGAAGAAATTAGTGAAAACAACAGTTTGCTATAAAGTGAGGCTGATATTACCACAAACACTGAGAAAAATGCTCCCTAGAATGCACAGCAGGCATATAAGTACTGACAAAGGACAATAAATAGTTTGTTCTGTCATGGGATGAGTGCTCCAATAACAGGTACAATAGCTTGTTGTGAATCATTTCCCGATGCTGGATCATGATACCGAAAACATACGTAGAAGGGGCGTAATCTGATTTTAATGAAAAAAATATATTTACTGCTAAAATAGATCACCGTCCTAAATTCATGAGATTTTAAAAGCTAGCTAGTACAAACAGCATAATGATGCTAATCGCCTTTACCTGATTGCTATTTTTGTCCAACCCCTGATCATTTCCCACTTGGGCCTCTCTCTGATCTCCTCCTCTGGCCTTAATGCCTGCAACCTCACCCCCTAAACCCCACTCAAAATAGTGCTGCTAAGCTCATTTTCTTGGCACATTACCCTGGTTACAGCACCCCCCTTTATAAGTCCCCCTCTTGGCTCCTCACCTTCTAATGCTGCAAACACAAACTTCTTATCCTTACTGACAAGGCCCTCCATGATTCAGCCACTGCCCTTCCTATGTTATCACAAGGCCAGCACCTGCCTTTGCCAATGATGCCAGCCTCAAGGGCCTGATTCTGCTCTTCCTCCCTCCTCCTCCCACCCCCAGCACTTTCACATTTTCTCCTTTACCACCCCTGAAAGTGGGAAACTCTCCCAGTCAAAATCCATAAAGCTGCCACCTTCTCCTCCAGCTCCCTCATCAAAACCTACATCTTCCATATTGCAAACAGAAATAATTTTCACCTGATAATGGCTAGGCAGGTGGAAACTTTGCTCACTGCTTCAAACTGGCTAAAAACTGGGAACCTCTGTCACAAAGCACACTTACCAGCCAGAGCGCCACATCATCCCACAATACTGTGTTACAGGGGTTCTTCCATTCTAGTGCTCCTTTCCCATCCACAAGAATCTGCAGCTTCTATGGTCGAGCCCTCCAGCCAGGTCACCTCTCAGTCCAGGCCCCTTCTCGGTTAACAGCAAAGTCCACAACAGAAGAGACCAAAGTCTAATGGTCTCTATGCCAGGTCCTCAGCCACCATCTGAGAGGTCTCAATTTCGGCTTCTTTTAGTATTGACACCTGTACATCTCCTCTGGCAGGGGGAGCAGAAGAAGGACCCAGGCTTGCCCTTTCCTCTGGGTTCCAGCCTTGGGACCTTATGTTAAGCAGCTAAGGACTGTCTTTGCAATCACTTACCACTCCCCTGGACTACTCCTAGATTTTATCTGCTTGTCAGCAGCTTCCACAGATCTGTGACCACCACTACTCCTGCCCTGGATTTGTAGTTTCCCCCCAGCCACTGTGGAGCTTCTGCAAAGCCACTCCTAGCCTCTCTGACAGCAGCTGGGCTGCCTTTCAAACAATCCTTCTGGTTTCCCATCTTCAGGCAGGAGTTTCTCCCAGCCCCTCTCGGGTTGCTGGGTTTGTGGTTCAGACAGGAGTCCCCAGCCCTCCTGCTGGAGCTATAAGTTTGACCAGCTGTAGGGCTTTAGCCAGTTTCTCCCTCAGCTGCCCCCGCCCTCTCCCTAATTAGCTCTCTGGTTCAGAGGCTTCAGCAGACAACCTTCTCCTGCTGGAATGGTGTTTGCCCTGTAAGGAGGGAGGAGCCAGCATACATACATCTGAGTTCCCTTCCTAAAGCACATCCCAACTAGCTGGAGATAGGGGATGGCATGCCCTTGCCCTATCCACTTTGCAAGGCTCCTGAGCCTGGGCCCTTAAAGGAATAGTAACAGGATTTCCTCACAAACATTACTTATTCCAGGCACCACTTCTGCTCTGCCAATATTCTCTAGATCATTATATATCTCATCCCTCCCAAAATCCTAAAGGGCTACATCCCATGATGGTGGTGGACTGACCCCTAGGTCTTGCAGGCTGACTACTACTCTTAAAGAGACAGAATACTCCATCTCAACCTCCTTTTACACTTCTTTGTTACCCAATCTTACCTACCCCACCCCACTTTTTTGTCTCATCCAGTTGTTAACCCTTCTCTTTTAGGATGTAAACTCTTTGAGGCTGGGTTTGTCATTTATTATATGTTTGTGCAGCACTTAGCACAATAGGAATTAACCTGGTTGTGGCCATTAGCTGCCACTACAATATAAATGGTAAATACTGATCATTTAAACTCTGAGAAATGCAGAGCTGGGGCATGATAACAAAAGAAAAACTAGAAGTCCAAGGGTAATGCATAAACCAAGAAATGTGTATTATCCGCCTGATTTGCATAAAATGCTACATTATGAAAAGAAAATGTTGACTGCCCATTTGAAATAACAATTTCCAATGCACAGAATATGTGAGGTTCTGATTATTAATCCAAATTTTCAAGTGTAGTAATCTCAGTAATTCACTAAAGATACTAAATGTCATAGTTTCTATAATATCTAGCAGCAATGAGTTCCACAGGTCAATATTACCATAACATCTGCATGCAGTACCACTGCCTGAGGTCCTACCAGCTAAAGATCTTTCTTGGCATACCCACAGGAGGCTGCTATGGAGTAATAAAGGGAACCCAGCACTAAAAATATATACATAGTGCTTACATATGATACCATTCATTTGAAGATCTCAATGCATTTTACCAATAGTAGTTAGTTAATTAAGTGTTTTCTGTTGAAATGATCGGGAAAATCAAAAACTATTTTGTTTCAAGTCAGTGTATCTCAATTTGAAACATACTTTTTTTTAACATTTCATTTTGAGTCAATTCCACATCTGACTAAAGCGATGTGGTGTCTCGTGGGGATTTGCAGTTCAGGTGCATCAGGCCTGCCCCCATTCCATCCTGTGGGCGGGGCTCCTTGACTGGACTCCATCTCCCCTCTGACCAAGCAGTGTAGTGCTTCATGAGAGTCACACAACTGCCGTGCATTATGGGAGATGTAGGCTGAGCAGTGAGCCCTACCAATAAGGAGGGCGTGAGGCACTGGAATCACCGTTCCCATGATGCACTGCAGCACCTTAGGTCGATGAAATTTAATGTCAAACTGACTCCCAACAACACATTTTTATCCGGTTAAACATAACAAAATGAAATGTTTCCATTCAGGAATCTCAAATATTATGCTGCGACGGAAAATACTGGAACAAAATGTTCCAATAGTTCCAAACAGAAAATTTACCAAAATGTTTGTTCCTCCAAAACTTTCAGTATTTTGACTTTTCTGTCCAAATTTAGGATGAAAACAGAAGGTGAAATATCAGAATGTCCCATAGGACAGAAATTTTGATTTTCAACCAGCTCTACTTACCATATTATCGTTAGGTAGTTAACACATACACAGTAGAGAGATCACTTCACCAAAAACCAAACTGCAGACCCCTCTGGTGTGGGATGCAGACCTGTTTAGCAGTGTACTGCAAAACGTTTGAGAAGAGGACATGAAGAATATTCCAACTGAAAATACAGGAGGAATTTAAGCAGCAGAATGCAATTACCTGGTTTGGAATTTAGCCAAGACACTGATGTTAACATCCCTGCTCTTATGAAAAGAACCATGTGATCTTTAATGACAACAAAATGATCAGACCTTCCTTTTTATATAGCATCTGAAAGACGATTCCTCTGGCAGTACAGGGACCCAGTAGCACCACAGCAGAGCATTAGATCAGTCCTCATTTAGCAGGGGACACTTTTTCCTCTGAATTAACATCACCACTTAGGTGTTCCTTGAGCTTCTCCAAATAGCTGACTCAGCCTTACACTGCTTACTTTGAGAGATCTACCAGGATCACAACAGAAGGTGATAAGGCTGCAAGCCATAATACATCCACCTATGGGGGAAGGGAATCAATGACCAGGGTTCAAAGTTGGCAGCGGTCACAAGAAACATGAGTTTAGCAGTTTGCAACGAATGTTCAACCAGAACATAACACAGACAAATACAGCATCTGTTCATCAGATGCCAATAACAGGGGGTACTGCAGGTCAGGATTGGGGTGCATTAGCAGATCTGGGGGGGAGGCAGGACTGGAATAATGGGGGTGGAAGGCTTGCAGGTTGACTTGAAATTAGCAGAGATATGGGGAGTCCAGACTGAAGTAAGGGGCACAGCAGCTCTGCACTGAACCATATTGGCAGAGATGTGTCAGGTTGGGAGCAGGACTGGAATGGGTGTGGGGGAGCGCAGGGCAGGAGTGAGGGGCACTAGCAGAGTTGGGTGGGGGTGGGGAGCCCAGGACTGGAATAGCAGGTGCTGGTGGAGGTCAGCAGCAAGATGCACTGGTAGAATTGGGCGTGGGCAGCCACCACCCTTGTGCCTGTCTCTAGCCAGCCTCATTCATCTCTTACTTTTATAAGCACCCAACTTTGCCGTGTTTAGAAAAGAACAAACATGAATCCCGCAGCTTCAATTACTTCGCTGTTCTCATGAAGGGGCTTTAGAGAGGACAAGCTGGTGCATAAGTCATCACACCCCATTCTAAAACATAACACACTCCGGAATGCTTAGGGTGTATGAATGAGTGGTCGGGGGACTCACTGCTAGGAGCCCTGGAAGAACAGGGATAGAGGTGGGTGTTCATAGAGACTTAGTTTTGCTGAGGCATAGCAGCAGCCGTCAGTTCCTTTGTAGGTTACAGGTATTTAATATACAGTCTTACTCACCCACTCCCTCCCTGCTCCTGAGTCACAGGTTCCTGAGGCTTTTCTGAGCCGTACTGAAAGTCTGATGTGATAGCACACAGGTTCAAACACTTCATTTTGTGGCCTCCTTCCCCTGACTTTGTTTATCTCCATCTCCTCATTACTGTGGCGAGGAAAGGAAGGAAAACACTTCAGAAATGAAAGATTAGTTTGCTGTAACATAAAGATGAGCTTTGTAATCACTTTCCTTTAAGCATAGAATTAAAAGATAATAAAAGCCCTAATTAAGGACCTCGTTAGCGTAACTAGATTTTCATATGCAAAGTGATGTTCACCGTGTGATGCAGTCATCTGAAATTGCTGCCTGGCCCTCCATGGAGCACCTGTGCCAGCTCCCAATATTTCTTTTTCTTTCTTTCTTTCTTTCTTTCTTTCTTTTCCCTTATATCCCATATTTTGCTATACCTCAGGCTGGGCTGAGGACATGTTGCACAGGCCTGAGCCAAGGGCATGTGAGAGAGAGATGGTGCATCTCATACCAATCTGAGCCACGGGCACATGGAGCCAACCTGGGTCAAGGAGATGACAGAAGACTGTGTTGAACACAAGAAATGTCTCAGGATAACCGAGGCCGAGAGTTCGTGGTCAGAGGTGGGCCAATGACGTACCTCAGGCCAACCTAAGTTGAGGGCTGATGGAGCTGGCCTGGGCTGGGGAGAAGACATGAGATAGATGAAGTGAGGGCACATCTCAGGCCAACCTAGGCTGGGGTTGTGTGGAGCAGAGGTAGACCAAGGACATGTCTGAGGCCAAGCTGGCAAAAGACACCCAGGGTGAGTGTGTGTGAAGCAGAGCTGGGCACAGGGTATGTGAGTCAGAGCTAGGCCAAATCTTGGCTCTGGGTAGAAAACCAGCAAAGTTCAGTGGTTTGGGTGGAGTTTTGCTTGGAGGTGCTGGTTTCATCCCAACCTGAAGCAAGTAAAACTTGCACAAAGTCTGCAGGGATCCCTGCAAACCCAGGCATGGAGCTTCACACAGCTCAGTTCTTTGGCATCTCAGATCTCCGCACAGTGTTGCAGGGAAATATGGGGGACACTTTCTGAATGTCCATAAAACTTCCCCTCTGAAGAAGGGCCATGTCCTGGCAGAAGTGATTAGGAAACCATAAAAGCCAAGGAGGGTGAGCAGGGGAGGAAATAAAAAAGCTGCTACGCTGCCCGTGTGAAAAATCAGCCCAGACCTAGTGTCCCTGCGCCTCAGAGTGCTCCCAGCCCTCGGTGCAAAACACTGCCCAGCACAGCAATAGCATACGGAGTGCAAAACATCAGCTCAGTTGTAACCATCTGATAAATTCCTACAGCTGGGAACTCAGCAAGAGGTGGGAATCGGGGCTTTCATCCTCGTTAAATCTGTAATCGAGGCCTCATTCTACTTCGTTTAAATCCTGCTGTGAACGTAAGCAAAAGCCTGGCAGTACTGAGCAGGGAGGTCACCCAGGGGTGACAGCGAGTGATAAGCCAAGCAGAGTGGAAGGCACTGAGCTGGAGGCAGGGTGGGCCTTCTGTGGGTCAACAAAGACATCTGTTGAGAACTCCCGGTTTCAAGCAAGCACTTCTTTCCATGCTGGGGAAATAAACTTATTTCCCTCTACAGGAAATCTCCTGAGTAGAAGATATTCTAATCCTCACCAGCTAGGGGCTCAAGCTAGAGCCTCAGGTCTGGATCTAACCCATAACTTGACCCCCTCTCTATCAAGGGCTGACTTTCACCCTGAAATTTGGGAGAGTCCAGCCCCAGATTTTGAACCTCTTTGTAGTTTAGTCAGCAGTCCCTTCCATGACTTACAGTCCTTTCTGTGACTTATTGTCCAGGCCAGACCCTGTGTAATGACACTAGCTGCACAAGCTACATTAGCTGGAGACCAACAGAAAATCCCCTTTATGTTCATTACAATGATCCTGGCTCTTATCTATCAAGTTAGGGACTGCTTGGACCTGAGGTTCTGGTTCAGCTCTGCATAGAAACAGGAAATTCGGATACAGATCCAGTGTTTGTACCCAGTATTCAGATACAGGGCTTCTGGCTGGGTCCATCTCTAAATAGTTAAGTGTAATCATGTAGAAGAGGAACGTATATATACCAATATATCTTAAATACCATTTAAAATCATAATTGACATCAAAGCACTTTTACTAAGTTATGGGTTGAAAGTGAGGCCATTTGTTGCAGAGAATCCTACAAACACCCTTAATGCTGCCCCTCTCACCATTGCTAGTGGGACTGCCGGTATATCATAACTATCAGAACAGCTTTACAAACCGTTACAATTATTCACATCAAACATAAATGTCAACATTTAACACACTCGTTGGCATCCTGCTGCTGTGGCTGCTGATTATTAGGATTACTATTTGCGTATGGCCAATTCTGCAAAGGGTATGTCTAAGCATTCGTTCAAATATAAACAGCAGATTTGCTTGGACAGCATTCGTGGCCAATTTTATTCACCCGCTGCAAACAAACAGAAAGGGCTTTGGTTTGCAAGAATGTCCAGGGGAGAGAAAGAGCCAGCGATACCCGTTTGATGAATGTGTGTTGGCAGGAGTATTTTGCACTGGAAGTGTTTGCACAGCATTCCTGAAAGTTCTTAGTGAGTTTGTGGGAGTCATCCAATCAGGGAGAAGAAACAACACCATGTGACTCAGGTGGCCAACCATACAGCACAAATAAAGAGTGTTCAGAACAACAGTCATGGGGAACTCTGGGCTGAGACATGTTCCAATAAAACATTCATCAAACAACCATATAACAAATCTGTGCACAGATCATCCACTAAGCCCTCTATAGGTAGCAGGAGCCTTTCCATGACTTCAGTGCATAGGCATAGTTTCACTTCTATATTTGTGTGTGGGGTCAGCTCCCATCATGCTAATGGAGTCGCACAGGGGTGGTGGTGGGGAATCTACACCTGTCCAATGCTTACAGTTTGCGGGGGGTGATTAACTTCTCACCTGCTCCCCCCAAACTATGCCCATGCTTCTGTGACTTCTGCATCAGGCCCTAGCAGAAGAAGGGGCTAAATTAACTTGAATAAATTGTTTGCTGTGAATAGATTGCCTAGCTCTAATGATTAATTATTATTATTACTCTCATTTCTAAGGTGCCCTTCACTGGAGTATTTTTGCTCTATATCACCTTCCCATCATGGGAGCAGCACTGTCCTCCCCCTCTCAGTCTGAGCTGCTTTACTTAGCACCAAATTCTGCCCTTAGAGTCAGGGGTAACCCCATAGACTTCAGGGAAGTTACTCAGGGAAGTTAAATACACAGAGATGTATCTAACAGCAGAATCTGTCCTTTGCATGGGGAAGCAGATGCAAGCGGTGGCAATGCCAGGGACCTTGCCCAGCTGATTTCTTAGCTGCACCAAGCCATGGCTCTTTCCTGATGCCCGTAACAGTGTGTAGTTCAGGCTCAATAAAGATCTCCAGCAGGAACAAATTCCACAGGGCTAGGCTCTCCACCGAGGAAAAACTTGGTCCCCCAGACTCCACAAGCTCTACCTGGGGAAGGGCCAGAGGGTCCCTGCTGCCAGTAGGTGTTGTGATGGGATCTGGAGAGAGGCCTCAGCCTAGCAGGTTAGATGTAGTACCCTAATGCATGCAGAATAGATAGGTGAAGGACAGGTGCACTATAGGCCAGACTCTGGATAGTGGCATCTTACACCCGTATCAGGAGGCTTGAATAAGGTGACTGCAGTGAGATTTCCAGTCCATGAACAGTATGGAATGGTTTCTCTGGCTCCTAGTGTAATGGCTGACAGAGGAGGGTGCTCTCTGAGACTATTTGTGGATGGTTAGATACAGGATATTGGTATCTGCCACGTGAACTGCAGGTGAGTGTTGGCTGAATGTGGTTGTTCACAGGTCAGTTGTCAGAGTGTTGGAGAGAACAGTACTACTCGATTATTTGTCTTGCTTACAGCCGGTAAATATCTACGCGGGGAACAAATATTTAATGATGGGCTCTTCGCTCTAGCAGAGACTGGTATAACAGGATCCACTGGCTGAAGTTGAAGCTAGACAAATTGTAGCTGGAAATATGGAAAATTCTATGCTGGAAATAAGGCGTACATTTTTAATAGCGAAAGTAATTAACCATTGGAACAACTTACCAAGGATCGGGGTGGATTCTCCAACACTGACCAACTGTAAATCAAGACAGGATGTTTTTTCTGGAAGATTTGCTCTAGGAATTATTTGGAGGAGTCCTATGGCCTGTGTTATACATGAGGTCAAACGAGATGATCACAATGGTCCCTTCTGGTCTTTGAACGTAGTGATATGGGCACAAGGTGTTTGAGTGCCCTCTAGTGGTAGTACTAGTCCTAGTACCGGAAAGGCTTGTGTGACTATACTGCTCAGAACACTCAGCCGGAAGTTGGCAGGGGCGGCGAGTTATATGGGCCCGTGGTGCCCGGGCTCCACGAATATTCAGGGCCCAGGGGCCCGGCTCCACCAACATTCGAGGCCAGGTCTCTCCCCCAGCCCTGCCTGCTGCCCCCGCGTGCCTCCCCAGGAATGTCCTCTGGCCCTGCCTGACACCCCCGGGCAATTTAAAAGGGTCCGGGGGCCCCCGCTGCCACCACCAGCAGCGCAGAGGGGCTACAGCGACTTCCTGCCCGCCCTCGCTCTGCCTGGGCCACCACTCCTAGAAGCAATTGACACGTCCCTGCGGCCCGGGGGTGTGTGTGTGTGAGTTTTTGCGCACTGCCCCCGCCCTGAACGCCGACTCTGCCATTGGAACTGCAGCCAATGGGAGCAGCAGAGGCAGTGCCTGCAAGCAGCGGTGCATGGACACCCCCCGCAACACCTGCCTAGAAGCTGCTGCCAGATGGGGATGCAGGTCGCTTCTGGGAGCCGCCCGAGGTAAGCGCCGCACCCCTCACCTCCTCCCGCACCCCAACCCTGAGCTTGCATCCTGCACCCAAACTCCCTCCCAGGGCCCGCCCCCGCACCGTCTCCTATACCCCAACCTCTTGCCCCAGCCCAGAGCCTGCACCCCATACCCAAACTCCCTCCCAGAGCTCACACGCACACCTACATCCCAACCCTCTGCCCCAGCCCAGAGCCTGCACCCAAAACCCAAACTCACTCCCAGAGCCTGCACCCCTCCTGCACCCGAACTCCCTCCCAGAGCCTTATGCAGGTGCGGGGGAGGGGGAGGGGGACTTGGACCATTCTGGGCACCACCAAAAATTATACAAACCTGCCGCCCCTGGAAGTTGGGTGTGTCTGTGTTCAGAGAATGATCAATAAAACATGGTGGAGGGGGATGCAGAGTCACAGTTAGGTGCAAGACTGTCTTTGTGCCCACCAGTAAGCAAGTCAATATCAATCTAATTCCACACAAGTTGTGTCGCCATATGTCAATGTCACATAACAATTGCATGAAGGCTCAGTTGTTGCTAGCATGAGAAAGTAGCAAAAAGTGTGGTGTATGAGTGGCAATTTCTGAGGCAAGCTGGAGGTTCTCAGCATTAGTGCACCATGGGACGATATTTTGAGGTGGGTTGACCTGAGTGTCTATGTCAGCATAAGAGAGTTCAGGAGTGCACAGTTGTGTACATGTATGAGTGTGCATGGATGTACACAAATGTGTATATGGGAGAGTGTGGTGTGCATGAGTATTTGTGTATGTGAAAGTGAGAGAGAGGTATGTGCATGCATGTATTTTACAATGTGCATATTCATGCATGTCAAAAACCACACATCTGTGCTCTAAACAGGAATGTGCAGCCTGCATGGAAGTGGCTTGTAGGTGGACAGCAGAGTGGACATGTGTGTATCGATATGACTGTGGTGGGTATTTTAATGCATATCAAGCTTCCTTAATGCGGCAGCATTGCATGATCTTAGAATATCCTTTATACAAATGTTATTTTCCAAGTGGGGCCAACCTCTCTGTGCTAGTGAAAAGAGGAACATTCACTCTAAGGAATGAAAGAAAAGAAATAGAGAGAAAGTGAAGCAAAGGGGGCTGTGGGGGGAGGTACAGTGACAGCCCCTCCCAGTGTAGGGCAGATGGGGTTGGGGTGGGGAATGGAGACAGCCACTCCCAGTATGGGGCAGAGGGGGTTCGGCGGGTGAGGGAAGAAAGGGAGACAGCCCCTCCCAGTGTGGGGCAGAGGGGCAGGAATGGGGACAACCCTTCCCAGTGTGGGGCAGAGAGGCTAGTGGGGCAGGAATGGAGACAACCCCTCCCAGTGTGGGGCAGAGGCGGTTTGGGGGAGGGGAGAGAAGTAATAGAGACAACCCCTCTCAGTGTGGGGCAGAAGGGGCTCGGGGGGGAGAGAAGGAATGGAGACAGCCCCTCCCAGTGTGGGGCAGTGGGGGCTCTGGGGAGAATTAATAAGGCATGTTCCTCCCACACAGGCAGAATGAAATGATATTAATCAGCGCGCTTCTGTAAGTAAAGGAAGGCATCTCATGAGCATAAGAGAAGGAGGCATGTGTCCCACTCACAGATCAAAGAGCCTGAGCAGCTGAAAATACTTGTGTCAAATTCCCACTCAGGCATCTCTCTCTCCCCCTCTCTTTCCTGGTTCATTTCTCATTCTGCAGGCTGTTTAGCACTAGGCCCTTCTTCTGATTAACATTTCAAACCCTTTGTTGCTTTGTGCTGGCTTAAAGGAACTAATCAACATTAGCACTTCAAAAAGTCTGTCTCCTTTCGCTCCTGGAGTCACAGGTGCCTCTGCCAACTGCTTGCAGGAAAACAACGGGGGTAATGACACTCCTTCATCAAGTCACTGGGATGCAGTGGGTCAGGGCTCGGGCAGGCGGGAAGATCACCATGGCTCTAGCGGTCCATCTTCCCAGCCCGCATGGAGAAATGCTGCCATTCCACCTCCTCTGGCCTCAACTGGCAGCCTGCTCACCAGGCAAAGTGTGGGGCGTCTGCAGGAAGGGCACAGTGCAGGACGTCCTGTCTCCTTGCCTAACAGACCCGCCCTGAAAAGATTTTTAATACACTGGAGACTGCGCTAATATTAACCCCTTCCCTTGCCTATACTCCTAAAACCCTCATAGAAGAGAGGGCCAGAACCAAAACGCCAGATTTAACTATTTCTCCTCGCTCCCCAAGAAACTTGGGGGATGTTCCAATCTGGGTCTGGATTTGAATTTGCTGGCTGAGACCTATCTCTGTTCCTGATACAATCTGCACCTGGAAGGCTGAGTGCTTTTTCCAGTGCCCCACACCTCTGGCATCTGCATTGACAAGTCAAACTGGTGCGAGACCAGGCATCCTGGAGAGATGGCTGTGTCTGGTCTGCACTGGAGCCAGGAGGTCTGGAAGCCCCATGTAAATGTAAAATAATGGGAGAAAAGGGGAAATACAGGAACATGCTGGAAGAAGGTCTCAGGGGTTATTTGTCAAAAAGCTGCCAGCCACCTGAAGGGAGATTGGGTCTGATTCCTGGGATGAAGTCACTCCCACTCGGGGTGCCACTGAATCCTCTTTGCCAGACATGATGTATCCCTGGAGCTCCTAAACATACTTTGGAAGAGGAGCACTTTCTGTCTTTGCAGTGGGCCAGGTGGCACTTAAGTAGTGAGAGCGTTAAAAACATTCCGCTTAGGGAGAAGATCCCAGAAGTACCTACAGGGTCTTCACCACACTTCAGGTGACCCCTGATGGCCCCTGTGCTCCCTTAGCAACAGGCCCAGGAGAGTCTCCAAGGACAAAGTATACATTTTTCCAGCATAGTGTGGGTAGGGTAACCAGATAGCAAATGTGAAAAATCGGGACAGGGGTGGAGGGTAATAGGTGCCTATATAAGAAAAAGCCCCAAATATCGGGACTGTCCCTATAAAATCGGGACATCTGGTCACCCTAAGTGTGGGTGTAGAGCACTTGATTTGCCTGGCGGAGCAGCCTCCCTGCCTGGGGATAGGTAGTGTTTTATTTAAATGGCAGATGCCCAGCCCCACATCCCTCCTCTCTGCAGCACATGCATCCATGGGACACTGGGATACTCATGGCTTTAGGGGAAAACCTTAGTGGGAGCCCCTTGTTAAAACAGTGACAGCACAAGCACCAGAAAAAAAAAAGAACTATCTCCCCAAGCCCTAATATTTTATATTTACGGAATAAGATTTTGGCCTGAAGGATCCACAGCACTGAACAAGCTGAGTCTATATGGGTCATTTCACCCACCCCTGTAATGCAACACCTCTGCATTCTGGTGTAGATCAGGGCAGCTGTTCAACAACATACAATGAGACCGCTCAACACTTTTGGATAGAAAGATGCCACTAGAGTTAAGGCGTGAGGAATGGAATTGCTGACGTGAGAATTACGTGGTTAGGATGCTGGGGATAACACCCCAGCTCCTACACAAGTTCTAACTCTGCATGTGCCTCCCCATCTGTGTGGCAGACACACCAAGGCTCCCTCCCCATTCTCAATGGTATGCTACAATCATGGCTGCTACTCATAGCTCACCCCTTGCCATGACACTGCGGAGGATGTGTGAAGCCACCAGGTAAATACCCCTGCAGCTTCCCCCCCTGCCTCAGGCTGTCCACAAGGTACAGCGGACCCTCGGATATGTCCTCATGGCACATTAGGCCACCCTGGGTGCCTGTGCGCATCAATGCAGGGGAAAGGGCTAGGTGTGGTGTGTGGTTTCATGTAGCTGTTGCAGGCAGTGATCTCTATGGTTTTGTTTGTCCATGAGCCCTGAGGATATTCATTTGCCTGAGTACAGGTGGGGACGGCAAGCATGAAAATTATTTTAGTGGCTCTACTGTTAGCCTGGATCTGTGTGAACATGCTTCCCTCATGTGCCTGGTACATCAATAACCAGGCACTGATCGCTCTCAGGATAGCAATGGCCCCAAGATCACAACTGAATCTTGTGGGCAAAAACCCACTTGAACATTCTCCTCAGATCCTGTCCTGTCTGCTGAGCCAGTACTGGGCACTCTCCTGTCTGCTGAGCCAGTGTGGGACCCTCACCTGCTTCCCCTCCCCTTCCGGATGCCTCTTGACCTGAAAAAAACACCCTTGTCTGTGGCACAAATATTTGGCTTTACAAACTAGGTTCCCTTGAAGCTCCAGCTGTAATCTCCTGCCTCTCCCTTCATTACTGGTGTGAGAATGGGGAGGGAGGGAGAGGGTGAGTTTGGCTGTATACAGAAACCGGGCAGCCAATTGCATGTGGAAAGTCAATGCGGCGTGAGCCTTCGGCAGCCTCGCTCTGTTGCACAATGCCGACAGGAGGGGGCAAAAATCCATCCGCAGCTGGAGCTGGTTCCATGCTTTTGCTTCAATCAGTTTCTCTCTCTGCTTTGCTCTCCACATGGTTTCAGTGCTGGCCACTTTGATAGCCCGTTGGGCAGGCTGGCTTGGAACGTGCACAGAAAATTTCCACCAAGCCAGACTGACTACACTCAAAACCTCCAGGAAGAGCTGGGTGCAAGACCAAGCCATGTCCTCTGGAACTCAGGTATATTGCTCCATTGGATAGAAGTCCTCCTTTCTAAGGTCAGATGGGGCCTAATCCTGTGACGCTCCAGAGGTCCCCCAGTTCCTAGTTACTTCAATGGGAATCATTGATGCTCAGCACCTTGCACTGTTCAGCCTTAGTCTAGTTGGAGTAGCCTCCTGCCTGTGTCATAGCGGTGAGAGTGGAGTGCGTTTCAGTGGGTTCCGTGCTTTGCCATAATGAGCCAGTGGGCAAGTGAATAATCATAAGTGCTTGTGTGTGTTGCTTGTGCATGTAAAGGAGCCTTTGGGTAAGTCTACACTTTGAGCGGGAAGCATAAATTCCAGCTAAAGGAGACATATCCTTGCTACCTATGATCGACCTAGCATGAGGGACTAGCAGCCTGAATACGTACCCATGTGAGACGCTAGGCATGTACTCAGGGCGACTAGCCCCTCATGCCACTCGCGCTGCTGTAATGACACTCCATTTTTTAGCGCACCAGCTCACTCAGAGCTACAGCAGGGTTGTCTCCTCAAGCTGGAATTCCTACATTTTGCTCTAAGTGAAGACAGCACCTCTGTGGGAGTAGGAGTGGAGTGGCTGTTTGAATCCCAGACCGGCCCTCAGATGGGGTGTGAGAGGTGAACTGATAGAGCTAATTCCTCTGGCCCAGGTGTGTTGACAGAGGCCTTGGACTTTTCACAGTGAAGTCACTAGGCCTGATTTCCATTGCCTTGCACCTTGCATAGCACAGTTCAAAGTGGGTGTAAAATGTAACCAAATCAGGTAGCACTTCACACCCACTTTGCACTGGTGTAAGTGACTGCCCAAAGTGCAGGGTGATAGAGAACCTGGGTCCTTGTGTCTCTTGAGCTTCGGGCAGGGAACGTCAAAAACATTTGGGCAGGAATCCTGTTTCCAAACAGCAGCGTATTCCTTTAAAAATGACCTGCATGCTCTTCCAGCAGGGGGAGCCAGAGCCCAGAGTTTAAGAAGAGAGGTGACTGTACAACCCCTGGGGAGACGATCACATTTCAGCGAATCAGGAGTATCCTTTCCCCGGGGGTTGATAATCTATGGATGTGAGGGTCTGGAAGTGAACTGTGGGAGAGTGGGGGGTGGGGGAGGGAAGGGCTGGGGGTGGAAGGCAGCTCCTGCTAAGAGGAGATGGAGCGGTCCCCCTCTTCTCCTTCGAGTGGGTAACAGCTCCCGTGCCTCCTGGACTGGTGCAGCGAGAGTTCTGTTTCAATCTATTAAACCCTGGTGTTGAGTCCCTTCTCTTTATGTTGCCAGACATGCAGTGGGGTCAACCTTTGTGATTTTATCTCACGCGAGTTGGTCTTTTTTCTTAAAACCCCAGCTCCTGCAGCCATGTGACAAGGTGAGAAGCTCAGCTTTCATTTCAAAACAAACAGTTGTTGTGATGGGTGTGCAGAAAAGCTGGGAAGGGGGGCCCTAAATGCGCAACATGCCCAAAGGCAAATAAAAAGAACCCCACCATTTATTTATTTTTTTAAATTGTGAATTTTAACCAATCCCATGATCCTGGGGAGCCTTGACTCCTGATTTTTGAACACCTGAGGCTTGCAGTGCTTCTGGGGTGTTGAGAGTCATTTCTCCTGTACAGTTGTGGGACCCAGTCCTGCTCTGCTGATTGCAACTCACACCCTTATCCCAGAGGAGTAAGAGCACTGAGGGCTTGCCATTCTTCACACTGCAGTTGTTGCTGTCCATGGTGCTGCCATGCCCTGGGCTAATACTAGTCCCCCACTGTGCAAGCCGGCATCAACATCCTTCTGCGGGGTTGGGTTTAATTTGATGGGAAATGGTATTTTTCGTTTCAAAATGATCATCATTGTTCTTATTTATTATGTTGCAGCCCTTTCCCAACGCATTAAAGAACTTTACAGTGTTACAAGCCACCCTCACAGAGGGACTGCTTTATTCCACCCATCGCTGAGATGCAGCCACCTCTGGGGGTGGAATGAAGCAGCTGTGTGACAGCCACATAGCAGTTTAGGACAGAAAGTGAAGAACAGTACAGTATCTAATAGACAGTTCAGAGGAGGGTAGAGTGTTCTAAGAACCCATACTTTTGAACAGGGCCCTGGGACCGTCACCCCTACTCTAAAAAAATAATGCTGTGGGATCTTAAGTATCCATCAGTGGGAATGGCTTCGAGTTTATGTTTCATTTGACAGGTGGAAGCATCAAAAGCACAGTGCTCTCCTAATACCATGCTGGTATGTTTGCTCAGTGCAGACTCAGGAAGAAATGCCTCTGCAATCTCTCTTTCCCTCTCCCTCTTTCTAAGCCTCCAGTTGGTGTAATGGCAGGACCTGTTGCTGCCTATCCCTTGGGAATCCTTCCTCTTGGAGCTCAGGCTAATGGTGCCCTCCCCACAAAGAAGTGACTGTAAAAACAGCTCCATATCTACTGTGTCTCAGGTTTCAGAGTAACAGCCGTGTTAGTCTGTCTTTGCAAAAAGAAAAGGAGTACTTGTGGCACCTTAGAGACAAACCAATTTATTTGAGCATGAGCTTTCGTGAGCTACAGCTCACTTCATCGGATATCCGATGAAGTGAGCTGTAGCTCACGAAAGCTCATGCTCAAATAAATTGGTTAGTCCCTAAGGTGCCACAAGTACTCCTTTTCTTTTTACTGTGTCTCAGCAATTCCAACTCAAATCTGCTCAGTGATTAATTTGTGAGGCTCTTTGTTCTAACTCTCAGCGCCGCAAACCAAGGGAGGGCCCTGTGACTTAAGATGGGTTCCCTTTCTCCTCCATAGTGCCACCAATAATCATTATTCTGCAGTTAGAACTCAGTTAACAGTCCTGCTGAGAGACCCCAGCTCCCAGAGCTGGACTGGCTCTGCAGGGTTCCTGGGACAAAAAGGCAGAACAAACATTTTCCACATACTAACGTGAGTAGATCTGACCCGGAGACACACGGATCAGAGCTGCAGAGCAAGAGGCTATTTTTATCGAGTCAGTTTTTCAGAGTAGAGCACCACATTTTAAGCCACTTCTTCCCATTTCTCTCTAAATCCTCAGAGGGGGTGGCAACAGATGGCAGGGCATGACCTCTGAATAGAAAATGAGTGCAATTAATACTGTAACAAATCCATGGCCAGCTAGGAATTTTGCCATTATCACTATGCAGTACATCAGGGCCTCTCTGATCTTCACAGCGACAGTACAGATAGGACTCGCATCATCTGTTCAAAACCACAGATATTGGGCACTTGAACAAAAGGAGACTCTCCAGTCATTATTAGCTGTACAGGGCTAGGACACATTGTTAAGCAAGGTTTGGGATGCAGTAATTATGTTCAAGAGGCCAGAATTCAAAAAAAGAGGGGAGGGAGCATTGTAGGTGGTTAAGAATAGAATAAAACATGTCAGAAAAATTAAAAGTCGGGGTGGAATTAGGAAAGATTTTTAATTGTAAAGACAATTAGACAAGGGTCTGGAGAGGAAGGCTCGTTGTGTACCAAAGCACAGAAGCGAGCAACAGAATATATGGGTTCTAGTCTTGGCTCTGCCATAGGCTTCTAAAAAACCTGGGGACATCGCACTGACTCACTGTTTTACCCTTGGGCAAGTTCTGTGCCTCAAGTTCCCCATATGCAAAATGGAGAAATGGTACTGACCTCACATTTTCAGTGAACATTTCCAAATGTGAACTCTGATTTGAGTGCCCCAGCTGAGCCACCTGAAGTGACACCCAAAACCAGAGGCCCTTTTTGTAAATCTAGACCTTTAAACTTGAGATTCTTGGATTGAATATCTAGAGGAGAGCAGAGGATTATTATACTGTTTGCTGAGATAGTATGGAGCTAAAATCAGGAGAGGTGCCCAAGATTAGATTGGAACAAAGGTTTTCATCTCTCTTCACACCATACTCCAAGATTCAGCCACATTCATAACCCAGGCTTGTGGGAGAGAGATGATGGGATACGGAGCCATTTGCCTTGAGATTCCAGACCAGGCAGTTGAGCTGAGTGAATTGTATTTGGCGAGTCTGAGGCCAGTCCATAGTGACCAGATGACCACATCACAAAAACACCAGCACTGTTGACACTAATTTGCTGCATGGTTGGCCGTCTGAGATGAGGCATCAAGGATTGGATGGTCCATGGGGATCAAACTATTAATGTTTGTTAAGCACTGACAATGTGCTTAAGCCCTGTACAAGACACAAAATGAGGACAGTTCCTGTCCCCACGAGCTTACATGCAAGAGGCAATATGGGGGAGTTGGACTGAAGAGGAAAGAATAACTTTGAGGTCAATATTTTCATCTCCAGCTTTTTGTGGCTATTGTGAAGGAAATGAATATTTAGGAGGAGCTTGTGTAAGAAGAGAGTGGAGGCTCAGTGAGCTGGGACAGGGAGGATGTTGCATTCTCAGGGGATCTGGAAAAAAAGCACAAAGACAAAAGCAGGAGGAGGGGAATTGGGATCATCAAAGCTGACAGAGTGTGCAGAGTAAAAGACTTCCTCAGAGGTGTATCGGGAGCACAGTTGTGCAGAGTGCTCCGCTGCTCTTAGTATGGTACTTGGTATAAACAGAGGCCTGTGATCTGCAGCGAGATTGGACAAAGGCCTTTGAGAAAGCACTAAACCCACTGTGGAATCAAGTCTGACAGATGACCTGCCCTGAACCACGGCTCCCTCTAGCAAACAAAACGAGCTACAAATTAAAGGGCAGTTCATAGACTCGGACTTTACGGCCAGAAGGGCCCATTGTGATCATCTAGTCTGGCCTCCTGCATATCGCAGGCCACCGAACTTCACCCACTCAAAGTGAGTTTCAATGGACTCCCTTTCTAGCCACATCAGATTGGAAGCAGATCTTGGTTCCTCCTGCGGGTATACTGGGACTCGGGTCAGAGCCAATAGCTTTTAGGAGATACCAGAGGAAGGGCTTCCTCTGACTCTTGGGCACCTGCACTGTATTTGTTCATAGAGCAGAGTAGTGCACACACAGACTGATTTATCGATCAAGGGAAGACACAGTCTCCTTGACAGAGACACGCTGTCAAAGGGCGGCAGGACTTGCAGCTAAAAGCCCTCCAGATTGATTACCTTACCTGCCACCTGATCCTTCATCACCGCAGGCTCTGGCAGGTGAAAAGCCCGGGGAGATTTACTCATGACTGCATTAGTCAGGTGAGGAAAGGGAAAGGAACAAAAGCTTTGGGACTGCAGCCCTCTGTGGAGATAGAGGTGGTTAGGGACTATTTAGAAAAGCTGGACGTGCACAAGTCCATGGGGCCGGACGAGTTGCATCCGAGAGTGCTGAAGGAATTGGCGGCTGTGATTGCAGAGCCATTGGCCATTATCTTTGAAAACTCGTGGCGAACGGGGGAAGTCCTGGATGACTGGAAAAAGGCTAATGTAGTGCCAATCTTTAAAAAAGGGAAGAAGGAGGATCCTGGGAACTACAGGCCAGTCAGCCTCACCTCAGTCCCTGGAAAAATCATGGAGCAGGTCCTCAAAGAATCAATCCTGAAGCACTTGCATGAGAGGAAAGTGATCAGGAACAGCCAGCATGGATTCACCAAGGGAAGGTCATGCCTGACTAATCTAATCGCCTTTTATGATGAGATTACTGGTTCTGTGGATGAAGGGAAAGCAGTGGATGTATTGTTTCTTGACTTTAGCAAAGCTTTTGACACGGTCTCCCACAGTATTCTTGTCAGCAAGTTAAGGAAGTATGGGCTGGAAGAATGCACTATAAGGTGGGTAGAAAGCTGGCTAGATTGTCGGGCTCAACGGGTAGTTATCAATGGCTCCATGTCTAGTTGGCAGCCGGTATCAAGTGGAGTGCCCCAAGGGTCGGTCCTGGGGCCGGTTTTGTTCAATATCTTCATAAATGATCTGGAGGATGGTGTGGATTGCACTCTCAGCAAATTTGCGGATGATACTAAACTGGGAGGAGTGGTAGATACGCTGGAGGGGAGGGATAGGATACAGAAGGACCTAGACAAATTGGAGGATTGGGCCAAAAGAAATCTGATGAGGTTCAATAAGGATAAGTGCAGGGTCCTGCACTTAGGACGGAAGAACCCAATGCACAGCTACAGACTAGGGACCGAATGGCTAGGCAGCAGTTCTGCGGAAAAGGACCTAGGGGTGACAGTGGACGAGAAGCTGGATATGAGTCAGCAGTGTGCCCTTGTTGCCAAGAAGGCCAATGGCATTTTGGGATGTATAAGTAGGGGCATAGCGAGCAGATCGAGGGACGTGATCGTTCCCCTCTATTCGACATTGGTGAGGCCTCATCTGGAGTACTGTGTCCAGTTTTGGGCCCCACACTACAAGAAGGATGTGGATAAATTGGAGAGAGTCCAGCGAAGGGCAACAAAAATGATTAGGAGTCTGGAACACATGAGTTATGAGGAGAGGCTGAGGGAGCTGGGATTGTTTAGCCTGCAGAAGAGAAGAATGAGGGGGGATTTGATAGCTGCTTTCAACTACCTGAAAGGGGGTTCCAAAGAGGATGGCTCTAGACTGTTCTCAATGGTAGCAGATGACAGAACGAGGAGTAATGGTCTCAAGCTGCAGTGGGGGAGGTTTAGATTGGATATTAGGAAAAACTTTTTCACTAAGAAGGTGGTGAAACACTGGAATGCGTTACCTAGGGAGGTGGTAGAATCTCCTTCCTTAGAGGTTTTTAAGGTCAGGCTTGACAAAGCCCTGGCTGGGATGATTTAACTGGGAATTGGTCCTGCTTCGAGCAGGGGGTTGGACTAGATGACCTTCGGGGTCCCTTCCAACCCTTATATTCTATGATTCTATGATTCTATGCAGACGTGGCTCCGACTCAACAGCCGCAGATCCTCCTCCAGATCTCCAGGATTTGAAATGGTGCAAAGCACCCGGGCAAGCAAAGACCACCAAACAGCAGAGCCAGCCAAAAATGTCTAGCCGCAAATGACACCTGTGAATCCTGAAATGCTGCGATTCACTTTCCCCATCTGTTCCCTGTTTTAAGATGAAACGACTCCTTTTTGGGTGGTTATATGTCTGAAGTCTGCCTTGGGAATTTTTCTGAGAGCCAAGAGAGACACCTGGTATAATATACATTGCCTTCCTCTCCAACAAACACACACACACACACACACAGAGCACTAGTTAAACAAGCATTTGGGCTGTTAGAAAGTGGGGCTATTATAATGAACAGAGCTCACCATGAAGATGTAAAAGTCTTTGGCCCTGTCTACACTACAAGCACAGCTCTTGTAGCCAGTTTGTGATGCTTCTCATCTGACCTGGTTACAGCAAACACAAAAGACTTGTGCTATGCCAAACTGTGTGCCAGCCGGGTTTGTGTGACTGTGCTTACTGCTCTACTTAAGCATATTTGTATCGGTGCATGAAGGGAAAATGTGGGCAGCTCTCCCACAGTGCACTATCTGTGGCTGTTTGCACAGAAAATCCCAAGAAACGGGGCAATGCACTTTGGAAGGTCTCACTGCTCAGAGGGCTAGGAGGAAGATGGGCTGACCGGATTGGTTTCACAGGAACAGTCAGGGCTGTGATCTTTACCCTTTTCCATACTGGGAGCTCTTTAACAACTTCCTCCCATCTACCCAGGATCCCCTCCCATTTAACAGTTTGGAAGGCCAGGGTGGCCATAACCCCCGACACCAGTTAGGGAGGGTCCTATCCATGTAGCAAACTAACAGTGTTATGATCTGGTTATAGAGTGACAGCTACATGCCAGAATGGGCCACTGGCAGGGGTGAAGTACTTAGTTGCCATGGTCACCCAGCGACTATTAACGCTGTGTGGATATGATCCACATTTAGAGCCCACCATCCCACCACAAAGTTGTGACAAGCTTGTTTAAGAACGGTAGCGTAAGACTGGCATTAAATGACAGACATAACAAAGAGACTCTTTTAAATGCTTCAGTGAGACATAATTTACTAAGTACCATATGTTGGGAAAATGCACCTCCAGGGCTGCTCTTATACCTGTTGGAGGGCTGACACTCCAACTACAGGCAGTTTTGTCTTAATTCAACACACAGAAGGAATCACTCCGGCCTTACAGCAATCCTCCAAACAGCATAAATAAACCAACACCGCAATAACAATAAGCACAGCGATCCAGGAAGGCAGACACAAACCAAACGTGCCAATTTGGATGTTTAATAAGCAACTAAAGTAACGTGGTACTAACATTTTATTTTCTGGATTATAAAAAAGCACTGAGAATGATCCAAAGAAATCCTAACCTAGATACATGGATTCCTAGCCTAAAGACTGGAAAAGATAAGCGTACGATAGAGGAAAACTGGTGAGGAACGCCTCTTCACAAGAGAAGGTGACTGAAGCAAGGAGTGTGTATCACACAGACATCTAGTGCCAGAGTGACACCTGAGATTACTTCACTGACTTCAATGGAGTTACATCATTTTACAACAGAGATGAATTTGCCCCTGGAGAAGGAGGGGAGCTACTATAGTTGGGAATGGGGAAGCAGGAATGAGAGATTAATATCAATAATAATATAATTTTATTTTCTCATTTAGTGGCAATTCTGTTAGCACCTTGCATTCAAAAATCTCAAAGTCCTGTACAAATAGTAATGAATTAATCCTCAAAACCCCAGCCCCTATCCTGAATAAAAGAGCAAACATTTATCCCTTACACTTTTATACTTTTCACATGGATAAAGTTGGCACAGGCCAAAGTTTTCCAAAACAGGCACTGATTTTGGATGTCCTCTGTTTTTGTGGGGCCTAAAACCTGGACCCAAAAATCAATCCACCCAAAAGCAGAGGTCACTTCTGAAACCTTGGGCCCATGTGCTCCAAATTGCACAGCATTACACTGGCAGAACTGGTAATGGGACCCAGGTCTCCTGACTGCCAGGCCCTTGTTCCAAATACGGGACCACTCTCCTTCGCTAAAGAGAGAAAATCAAGCAGGACTGAAAGGTCTTTTCTAGAAAAAACTCATGTTCTAATGGCCTCATATGTCTTCCTGTATCTTACATTTTCTATCAATTATATAAAGAGGAGGAAATAAAACATTACGTAGAAGACAATTGCCAACCCTCATGAGGTTAATATAAGAGGAAAAAGTCATGGAGCAATTTTCATAACAGCAAGTGCTGTACTTGCTATGGCTGGTTCCCCATTTACGAGCTTGAGGCGGGGGGAGATCTGTCATCATGTTTAATGGTGCGTCTCATTCTATGGTTTCAATAATTAAAGGAGATTCACCCAAATAGAGACAGAGAAAGAACAGAGAAAGAAAGGGCAAAAAAAACCTAGTTGTGTAATTATTTTTTCCCCTGGGCCTGGGAAATGTTTACATTGAGTAATTCGAGATACTGCTTAAGATTCAAACTATCACTTGCCTGGGAAAGGAGGGAGAATACAGCAACAGTGTTTGCTACAGCGGATACCCAGTCATTATTGTACCAGAGAGAAGTAGAGATAAATCTGACTGACTTCACTCAGGCTGCTTGTGTGGGGGCTGCATTACGCCCTTCAATTTTAAGGATGCTGTTACATCCTGGACAAATGGGGATACACATAGGTGGCATTCGCCAATTTCAAGGGGGGCAGGGAAAGATCATCTACACAGCAGAATGCACTTAACCTGCCTTCTATAATAGGTGTGATTACTACTATTGTCACTTAAGCACAACAGCAAATCACTTTCTTAATTTAATTTTCTTTCTGTGTCCATCTGAAAGCGGGGAGGGTACAGAGAAGAAAGAAAATCTTTGTTCTTCAAGAGCCGTCTGAGACTTTTGTAAATGAAAAACTAATGCAAGGAACTGGTGGGTGAAGGATGGAGCCCAGGGGATGGGTTTGGGTGTAGGTGCTTCTCTGCAGCAGCTGAACTGGAACCCAACGTTCCAGGTTTGGGGTTTTTTTTTTGTAAACAGCGGCCAAGTTCATTTTTGTGACATTGAACATAAAATTTTCACACAGCTCTAGCAAGAGACAGTGTCTTCCATATGCAATGGAGAGACTATGAAGCCCCTGACTGATCTGGGTACGGTCAGAAAGGCAATCTCCTTGTAGGGCCCTCTGCTCTGGAGTTCACTACCACCTGCAGCAGCAAAAGTCAGATGGTGGCCATATCAGATCACTTTTTTCCTCCTGCTTTTTATTCATTTGTACCCCAGAACAGCAATCCCAAAACGCAAGGAAATGGAAGGAAGACACACAGGTCACTGAAACATGTAATAACCATGAACCAGTTAAATCAGCAACAGTCTGAACAAAACATAACAGTCCATAGGGCAGGTATGTAGCAGCAGGCAATCACTGCACACACAATGCTATGCCCGCACGTGCGCACACACATGGAGGAAGAGGAACTGGAACACTGAATCCAGGGAGAAGGAACCAGGAAACAAACAGAAAGGGAGCAGGAAAGCAACACCGACACACAGAATCATCACCATTTCCTTCTCTTTTCCTGAGAAGTTCAGAAGAACCATGCTGGAGGTACCCGGGGATCCCAGGGCCATAGGTTACACCTCTGATTCAGCTGAGAGGGTGGATGCCGTTGCTGTTGAGCAACTTCCCCAACTGGCCACAAGACATCATCATACAGCAAAAGAGTATGCTCTTCCCTGTCTGTTCCCCTTTCAGTAGGCAGTATATCTCGCTGGATAACAACACGCTCTCTGTTGGGTAAACGCACTCACCACGGTCCATACCCTGCAGCCCACAAGATCACACCACAAGTATCAAAAACGCTTCCAGACCCTCACCTTACATACACTGCTTGTCCAGTATAGAACATGCAGAGTCTTGCACTGATAATGCTTGTGGAAACTTGCATATTTCCCTGTCACATCAGTTGGCTTTGAGGATGTGGAAGGGGTGTGATGAACTTTTTCCATCAGTATAGGTAACTTGGTCCTCATAGGTCAGCTGAAGAGCCGTTCCAGGACTTTCGTGAGGTATACTCTGAATATCATATAAAGCATGACTCAATAGAATAGCGGAGGGTGTATCTCAACATTCCTCCAGTATGCAAGCTACAACACTTCTTCAGAGTCCTATACACTATCCCATTCCCTCGGGGATGGTACACAGCAGACATATAACATACTGTACCAATACTCATCAGAAAGCCTTCAAACTCTCGCATACAAAAGGTGTTCCATTATCTGAAACAGGTCTCTCTGCTAGGCCAAACAGCACATATAAAGTGTTTAGGCAAGAAATGAGCTCCTTTGAGGTGCCTTGTGAAATTTCCAATGAAGAGAGGTGTGGTGGGGCAGTCACCCCACCCCTGAGAAAAGACCTGTACCAGCCCTTTTGAGGCTGCGCAGACCAGCAGCCAATCAATAAAGGCCTGTGCAGGGCCAATCAGGGGAAGGAAGAGGCAGCCAATCAGGGCTGGGCGAGGCCCTATATAAAGGCTGCCTAGCAGAGAAGAAGGCAGTTTCTCCCTGACTAGCAAGGGAGAAGGACTGGCTCCTGAGATAGGGAGTGAGTACCTTGGACAGAGCAGTGCTGGGCAGGCTTGGGCAAGCAGGAGCGAGCTCCAGCCCTGTTCCCAGCCAGGCTGCAGACCCTGCTACAAAGGGCCTAGAAGGTGCACAGGGCCAAAGGGGAAGTGGCCCAGGGAAGAATAGGTGGACAAGAGAAGAATGAAGGAAGGCAGAAAGAGGCTGCCGCTAGAGGGTCCCTGGGTTGGGACCCAGAGTAGCAGACGGGCCTGGGTACCCCCCCCCTTACATGGCACCTGGCCACGGAAGTCAGGGGCCAATACAGACTGCAACTTGCCCCTGAGCTAAGGGGTGCGAGGCAGGTGCGAGTCCCAAAGGCTGCTGTTAACCCCCCCCCCACCCACACAGAAGGGGGTGAGTCGTCTGGAATAGTGGGCACTGCCGGAGGGCGGTGTCCTGAAGCAGATGCCACTGACCGGGGAGCAGTGCGGGTCCCAGGGCAGCAGAATGGACAATAGGCAAGACACCACGCACTGAGGATGCTCTGCAGTGGACAGAGCTAATTCCCAGAACAACCAGCGGGAAGATGCCAGCGGTGGTGAGTCTTGACCCCGTCACAAGGGGTCATGTGAGTAACAGTCAACAGTGTGTAGCCATGCAGTGCGGTTGCGGGGCCAGTAGTGTCCACTGCAATTCTCTGCCCTGGTCTGTCTACGACTATCAGTTTCAAAGGGGTCAGAGGAGCAATAGTTCTATACATTGTGAGGACTGAGCACACCTTCACATGCATTCAGACACTGAACATCAGCCCTGGCCACCAAGCATAACTACACAGAAGTTCCTTCATCTTCTTACCTCCAAAATGTCCTTCAGGAGCCCCATTCAGGACTGTTTGTTGCAACGTTGCTGGGACGATCACCTGGGCTCCTCTGCATATGGTATGTCAAGTAGCTCCGAATGAATTTCATAGAAAGTAGACAAAAATCTCTTAAGGGCTAGGGTCATCCAATCCCCTTATGCGGCACATATCACCTTGTTCAGTTCAGCATTTTGGAGAGTGGCGTCAGCAGTCCAGCCTAAGTCAACTGGCATATTTTTCAGTAAAAAGCATACAGTGTACTCTGACATTTCTGCACACGAAGGCGCCAGCAGAATTTCTTGAAAGACCACCGGGCAAGTAAATTACATCTTCCTCTCAGACATACCAAATGAAAGTCACACTGCTGCAAATGAATAATCCACTGCTGCAGCCTCACACTCTGTAGGTCCATGGCCCAAAATAGGCAAATGATCAGTTTCTAATGCAAAATGTCTTCCCCCTAAGTAGACTTTGAAGTATACAATAGCAAAACCCATCACTAAGAATTCTAGCTCTATCTGGGAATACTTTGCTTCTGCCGAGGTGAGAGTAAGAGATGTAAATAAAACTGGCTGCTCCCCCTGGAGCAGAACTACGCCCAGACCCCAATTGCATGCCTCAGTTTGAAACATGACAGGCTTCCTTGGATCAAAATCAGAATGGGATTCGATCTGAGAGAGGGGTTGATGCAGGGTTCCAAAACCCTGCTTTGCCTCTTTAGTCCAAACCAACTGTCCCCAGCCCT
Organism: Caretta caretta; assembly: GCF_965140235.1. Classification (NCBI taxonomy): domain Eukaryota; kingdom Metazoa; phylum Chordata; order Testudines; family Cheloniidae; genus Caretta; species Caretta caretta. Next base: position 204,290,726 of record NC_134206.1, read on the forward strand.
GGATCCCACAGCAGCTTGGCAAGGGTTCTAAAATGGGGCACAGCCCGGCCACTAATGTACTGAGCTAGGGAAAGCAACAAACTGCTGTGGGTAATGGTAGTAAAGCAACAGTGTGTAGCTGTTCAGGTGTCCATATCACACCACTGACAGACAGGAATGCCCTAGAAACTCTACAGTATCTTATGCAAAACTTGATGCCAGCTTGTTGGAACTGGCTCAGCACTTGGGTCAGAACAGCATTATGTGCAGGAAGGGTCTTTGCAAAGATGAGAATTCCATCCAAATAGGAACATGCACCCTAGATATTTTCAAGGAGCTGAGAGACCACTCTCTGAAATACCTCAGGGACAGAAAAGAAATCAAAAGGGAGTTGTTGATAGCAGTACCTCCCAAATGGCATGCTGAAAGTCAATAACAACTGCAAACGTTCAGCCACAGATATTTGCCGATAACCAGATCGTTAATCCAAGACTGAGAAAATCTGGGATCCACTCATCCGGTGTGTCACCTCTTCAAAGGCTGGCAATTGAAACTGCTCACATTTCACATATTAATTAAGTACCCTAAAATCTGTGCACAGTCGAATGTTGCCATTCTTGCTCTATATGCTCATCGTGGGTAAGCTCTAAACTATAGGCCCTTCCATCTCCTGCATGACACCATTATCTTTCATGTTCTGCTTCGATCTCGTCCACAAGTCCCAACGTGCAGGCAGGACAAAGGGCTTGGCCTTTGAACCCGACTGTAGAGAGGACACACCTCCCATGGAGAGAACACCATCACTGTCAAATAAATCATGGTGTGTCTGAAAGATACATTGGGTATCCCCTTTCTACTCTAGGCAACTGAGGTGCCCTGTATGAATTCATTCTTAATACCAAGCTGTTAACCCAGCTCCAGCACCGAGCCACATAAGATTTTACTAAAGGAAACACCAGGGTCACTGGTAAAGGTGATGTCATGTGGTTCCACATATACTGTATGCACATCAAGCCTCCCATCACTGTGAACCAGTGTATGGCGGCACAATGACTTAAAGTGTCCTTCCTCCCCAAAAGCCCAGCACACAGCAGTTCTAGCCAGGCAGGCAGGGAAATTGGCCAAGTGACCTGTACTACCACAGTGGAAACGGTGAGGAGTTGGCAACTTTTGCTGTCAAGGAGATAGTGAAGGAGTAGGTATTATCCTCTGACTCTGGGCAAAGGAAGCAGGAAGTGGTGGCTTCTATTGTTTCAGGGATCACTACACAAACGAGCATTTAATTGCTCCCTCATTTAGCCTGAATGAAGGGTGCTTAGCACCCGCATTGACTTCTACCAGGTTTGGGGTTACTGACAACTACCATTAATACCTTCCAGCATAACATTATTAAGGGCCAAATTCTGCAAGCCTGTGTTACAAGAGTGTCACTTCTGACACCAGTGGGACTGCTCATGTGAGTAAGGCAAATGGGATCTGGGCCTATAAGTGAACAGGACACTACTTTTGGTACTACCATGCCTCTAACCCCCAAATGATCTTATTTTCCTTTATGTTACCCTTAACTGGCACAGAGAATGAGTGAAAGGGAAGAAATTCTAGCACAAAGCAAACTCTTCAATAATATACATCTCCCCTACAGCTGCCTGAAAATAAAATATTAACTTATCTGATTTGAAAGAGAAAGAAGAAAGGAGGGGAAAAAATTGACTGGGGTTATGGGATGTTTTCTGTTATATATTTATGTTTATGTTCATACATAATGCTTCCATGTATCAGCTGTTATCTTCACCTACTGCCTATTCTAGTCACTACATGTTTCGTTCCTCCAGAAAGGAGCAGCTCCCTTTTGCTGAGGTCTACACTGTGGAAGAGTGCAGATGGACAAAATGATTTTTTTACCAGACTCCTTGGTTGTATTTTCACAGATTCCATCCCAGTTCTTAGGCTGTGATGTGACAGTAGAAGAGGTTTCTCAGTGCACAGATTTCTGCTTCTGAGAACATTGAAAGTGATGATATATGGGATTTCATTTACACTGACGGAGGGAATGATGAGTTTTGGAAAATAAGCTACTTTCAGGCTATTCCAGCTCAAGGAAAAATGTTAATATGTCTTGATGGGATACTAAAGTCTTTATGACGGTATAAAAGCACTACGAGGAGAAGTAAGGATGAAGTAGTGTCTTTCTGATCAGATTTGGGAAATGGGTCTTCAGTAACGCTCGTATTTCAGTTGGGAAATGCGCAAATACAGGTCCATTTATCATCTTCTGGATTCTTCACTCTGTCCAAATAGATATCTATATAATGTGAAATGCATTCTAAACTCCACCCCTCCAACAGGAAAACTCTTCTCAGCCGCTTTAGATTATCCCCAAGGTTTAGGTATACGATTTTATTCACTTGTTATTTAATTCATTGAATTTGGAAATAAGAAAAAAGAGTGCCTATCTGGAACTCTTGGCAGCCTCGCTATTATACTAACTCTACTAATAGTACAATAACCCAAACCAATGCAGCAGCACTCTCTCACCTCCTCCCCCCCCCACTTCCCCACCTCTCCCACATAACAATCATCAACCAGCACATCTATTTCCATCAGACAGAATTCCACCCCTGTTCTTTGCATCCGCCCCCCCTTCCCCCAAATGTCCTCTCAGAGAGACAGGCTTTGCAACTAGTCTGCCAGATCTTTCTAGTTAAAAACCTTTCAGTACTAGATGACTGAATTATGCTTTTCTCCTGCATGACTGCTGAAGATACAAACTCATGGTATATAAAATACAAAAATCCTAGCGTACTGCAACATTAAGGCTGAGAAATCAAGCACTTAAAAGTTAAGACATTCCAGAATTAAATTCTCTCCTGCAACATTAACTCAGCCACACTGCATATCCTAGTTATCACATCATTATATATGAAAGTGTGTATTTCACAAGTAAAATAGGAATAGAGAACATATATATTCTGGAATGTGATGAGGCCAAGATAACATTGCGGGAAAAACTTGAGCCTTTAGTATATTCTGAATTCCAGTTTGGATTTACACTCTAAATATTACGTTACATTGTTACCTTATGCTCCACATCTGTTTGTGGTACTCACCTCTTTTCTCTCTTTATTTTATAGGTGTGGTTTGTCTACACCAATGCTTCTCAAACTAATTTTTCCATGGATCACTTGAAAATTGCTGAGGGTCTTGGTGGACCACTTAATGATCTTTCCAAATGTTGTTTGTACCGTAAGCTAACTATTGTAAAGCGTTTTGGATAAAAGCGCTATATATAAAAAACATAATAATTAACTTTTTTTGTTCTACAAATAAAAGCACACAACTCATTTTAATATCGGTAGTTTTACCTTTCTAATGGGATGGATGTGCCCTCTGTCCCCCAGTGTAGCAGCCCCCAAGCTGGGGCTGGGAAGGAGGGGGATCTCTCCCTCTCTCCGCCACCAGAGCAGCCACAGAGCTGGGGCTGGGAAGGAAGGCCGTCTCTCCCCAGCAGCCGCAGCCCTGGAGCTGGGGAAAGTTGCCTCTTTCTCTGGCCGCTGCAGCCCTGCATATCCCAAATTCCCCCCACCCACTCTTTTCACCCCATTGCCCCCTCCCTCCTACCCCAAATTCCCCCCCAAAACCACCACCTCACCTTACATGTGGTTCTTCTCCAGGGTCCAGGCAGCTAATTAGTGGACCCATACCTGCACAGCTCCATTAATTAGGTGGGTGGCCCTTCATTCTTTCGTGTGCAGCTGCCCAAGCGCGCACCTTAGAGGGAACTATCTGCGGAGCACCTGAATGGAGCTCGCGACCACTGGTGGTCCACGGACCACAGTTTGAAAACCTGTGGTCTACACCACTGTTTCCCAAACAGGGAGTGGGTCCTGGGATGGTTGTACATAGGTCGCAGGCCTGATGTAGACAGGGAGCCCTGGGGGTGGTGTGGGAGAGCAAACCCGTCCCACGCTCAGTCCATAGCAGCGGCTCTTGTCCCATGAGGGTGGGCCTGGCTTCCTGCTCTGGACATTGTGTCCTGGTGCAGAGGGTCACAGCACCACTCAAATTTGGCCTGGCTTCACCCCACCCTCCTGACAGAGGGGCAGCTGGGCCAAACCTGAGTGGGGCTGTGATCTCGTATGCCAGGTCGCAATGGCATGCACTCAGGTTTGGCCTGGCTGCCCCTCCATCGTGACAGAGGGGTGGCGAGACCTGATCCGAGTGGTGCTGTAACCCCATGAGCCAGGCTGCAACATCCATAGCGGGGAGTCAGGCCCAGCCCCTTGGGACAGAAGCCACCGCTGCAGGGTGAGTGTGGTATGGTTTTCCTTTCCAACCCTCCAATGGAGCCTCCTCTCTGCACCATGTTGGGATGAGGGTTGCAGCGCCAAGGTGGAGGGTGATGCTGTGTGTAATCAGTGTCCCCTCAGTGGGATGAGGAGGAGGCAGAGGCAGCAGAGGAGAAAGACATCAATATATGAATTCGGGCTCCCTGCCCATAATTTGGACACTGGGTGGGTCACACAAAATGACAAAATGCAGTTGGTGGGCTGCCTTAGCACAACATTTTGGAATCACTGGTTGACACGACAAATGCTTTGCAGACATCGCCCCACAGTGGAAACAAAGGTTATACCCGCAAAAGCACTCTTGCCAGTGTAAGTGCATCTACACGAGGGCTGTTGCTATGTTGGCTAGGGGGTGTGATTTTTCTCACCTTCCTAGAGGACATAGCTAGGCCAGCAAAACTTTGTAGTGTAGACTTAGCCTTCAGATCTGATCCTGCAAAGACTTACACATGCTTAACTTTATAAACTGAAAATTGTCCCATTGAGGGTCAACACTGGATTGTTGGTTCTTCGGTGCTCGGACTGTCTGTTCTCTGTTTGTGCAATGCCCTAGTACAATGAGGCCATTATTCATGACCTGGGCCTCTATGTTCCAGAATACAAATAATAATTGTTAATAATCACAATGTGTAAAGTTAAGCACATTCCTAAATTTTTGCAGGATCTGAGCCTTAGATTGCAAGCTCTTTGGAGCAGAGACCATCTCTTTGTAACACCTGTGTACCGTGCCTAGCATAATGGAATTGGGGCCTCTCTGTGCTATTATAAATACATAATAAAATTAATTCCGGGGGATTTTTTGCATTCTTGATTTTTTTGCATTTAGTTTTAAGGGGAAAAAAGGAAATATTCAAAGCTATTTGAGTTGTGCTATCTGACTTTTTCAGCAGAGCTTTGAAGTTCCATTTACAGCATCTACACTGATTTCTTTGAACCCCAGTGTTGAATGAGGGTGGGACCCACCCACTACTCCAGGCCCCGACCCAGGGACCCTGTAGATAGCAGCCTCCTGCTGCATCTCTTTAACTTCGTTCAATACTGCTATGATTCCCTGGACTGCCTGCCCGGGCCCAGCACCTTCTTCGGCCTCTTCTCAGGGCCACCAGCCAGCAAGTCCCAGCAGCCAGCCAGGAGCTCCCTCTTGCTCCCCCAGTCACTGACAGCAACTGCTCTGTTGAAGGTGCTCCCTTGCTGCAGCCTGCTAGGAACACAGTCCTCACTCCTACCCTGCAGCTCCTTTTGTACGAGCCCGCTGGCCCTGATTGGCTGCTCCATGCCTCCCTCCAATTGGCTGCTTCCTGTGCAGCCTCCCAAGGCTGCTAGGAGGACGCATCTCCTCTGCTTCTTTCTAGGATGGGGTATGGCAGGACCCTGAGGCCTTCATTAACCCCTTCCACTTGGCTGGGTGGTGAACACTGCATCACACATCTACACTGACTTTTTGAACCCCAATGAGCCACAATTCATGTTTATCGGTAGATCAGATATGGCCTTCAAAGTGCAACTGAAGCTCAGGTCTTGTGGATTTCCTAAGATCTGCAGGAATGGAGCAGCAGAGCACACTGGTCCTGAGGAACTTGTCAATATACTCTGCTCCACCATCCTCAGCCAATTGGCCTGAGCTTCCAAGATATGCTAACTCCATACATAGCAATTTGGTCTCTGAAACTAACAAGTCCTGCCAGCTTCAGGAAGGGAGCTTGCCAGCTGTCTGCATGGCTAACAGTTTGGCAGTTAGAAGGTCAAGATCTTCACCCATACCTGTGCTTAGGTGTCTAATGCAGCCAATTTTCAACATATTTGAGTGGATCCGCTAATATTTCTGAATAATAAAAATTCAGGCCATATTTCTGGAGGTGCCCTGAGTCACAGGAAAAATGTTCAAGCTGCCAACGTTTGTGAAATAGAGCTATCCATGTGTATACCTTGCTGGATGTACCATGACGATTAGTTAAAGAGACTCCATACAGTGGGGGCCTATTTCATCAGAAAACAACACATCCCCACATTGAAGCACTGAGTGAGAATCATGGTAGCATCATCCCATCATGGGACCAATGCTGGCATTTTTCAATATGTTTGACTTCCATAAGAACATCCATACTGGGTCAGACCAAAGGTCCATCTAGCTCAGCATCCTGTCTTCCGACAGTGGCCAATGCCAGGTGCCCCAGAGGGAACGAACAGGTAATCATCAAGTGATCCATTTCCTGTCACTCATTCCCAGCTTCTGACTTTTGTTTCAAATTCAGGAAAACAGCCAAGAAAGAAAGAACCAATATAAAGTTTTTATGAGAAAGAGTGCGCAGTGACCCGCTCCTTTACAAGTCTGCATTTGAAGTCAGTCACAAAGTGGCAGCCGCAGATACTGCAAAGAGAATCCTCTGCATTTAAAGGTGCAGCACACAGAAGACAGAATGAAAACATTCACTGGGGTGACTCACCTTTAAGAAATCTACAATAATGATGGATAGATAGAAAGAGTATATATTTAATCTCCTTTCAGTTACATAGCAACATACAACACAAATGCCACCTCACATGCATGTGGAGATCAGTAAAATCTAGCAATTGCTGTATCTTTTGCTGTTAACATCGTTGACTTCCGTGCTCTGAAACAGACTCCAGATTTGGCTCCCTAAATGGATTCACTGACTTGTAGAATAAGCTTGGTGAATCTGATTTCACCCTTCTGCCACCAACCATGGCACTGCAGCAAGCTGTCTATGTTACCCTCTGGTTAGCTCAACTGGACAGATCTTCAGGCTTTCGTTGTCCCTAACATGTTTCCAGTTTACCAGGGATGGGGCAAAACAACTCGGACAAAATAAGAACCAATTGTGAACCTTTTGAAAAACATAAGGTCTGGAAAGAAAATGTTTCGTTTTTGCTTTTGTGTCATTTTCAAGTATGTGTGCACTTGGATTTTGGCTGAGTCCAAAGCACACCCTTGTGGCAGTTCTGCAGCCTGGCCAAATATAGGAACTCCTGGAACTCCCCTGGTAGGCCTGCTCTCAACAGATTTCCAAACCAAAGAGATGTCCTGATAAAGAGGAAATGCTGCCTGATGCTTGACAGAGCTGAAGCATACCTCTGAACTTTGAGGGCAGCTGTCACAATTCTGACACTCGTTTTGCTAAAAACAGCCCAGAACTGAGTCTTCTGTTCCAGTCCTCAAGTTTATCCACTCACAGATATCTTTGCAAAAGAGTGGCTCAAAAGCATGTCCCTCTCACCAACAGAAGCTGGTCCAATAAAAGCTATTACCCCACCCACCTTGTCCCTCTAATATCCTGGGACTGAAAAAGCTACCACTACACTGCAGATTATATCAGTATAATTTACTCCATTCCTATCACTGTCTTCTTTCTCAAACACTAGACACTAGAAATAAGGTAAAGATGCTTAGCAGTCAGCAAAGTAAAAGTGTTGGCTACATTGCACCCCAGAGGCCAATGGTGGCCACAGGAGTTCGAAAATGTGGCTTACCACTACCCTTGAGCCAAACTCATTGATATCATAAGTGGACACAGCTTTACTTAGTCAAGTTGCACTCATTTATACTAGCCGTGATTTTGGTGTCTATTATTTTATGCAGCGATATGGCCATTGGAGACTATAGTTCCCACCATGCATTGCTCCCACTGGAGCCATTGGGCCGTATTATGTGGTGGGATCTGTAGTCTCTCTGAGTTCATGGTGAGGGCAGCTATAGGGCAACTACCCTATAGTTGGACCCAGCCCATAAGCTCATAGAAATATGCCAATGCACCACACAGCTGGTCAAAGCTCGCATGCCCTTGGCTATAACAGAATCTATTCAACCTATACAGCACAAGAAGAGGAAAAACTTCTCAGTCTAGCCCCTGCACTAGTACTGCCCCACCCTGCACACTAAATGCTCTCCTGCAACTGTAGCACAAACTCCCGCACACCATACAGATGTAATCAAGTTTTAGGGACTGAAAGGCCTTTGGCAGCATCTTAATGAATTTCTCCTTCTGCCTTCCTCTTCCCCCCATTCCAGTCTTTTGTCTCTTTGGTAATAACATGCTTTTGAATTTTGTGGGCATCTTTTCTTGCCTCCCCCTTCCTCAAAGCTGATGCGGCTTATTGGCAAATCCTGTCTCCTGTGACCAGGGTAATTGCAAGAAGGCAGAGGAGCATATATGAGCTGAACTTGTCAGACAGGAAATTTGATAAATGTCACTGGAACGAAAGACAACAGAAATTAAAGAGGTTTCCTTTTCTCACTCTCTCGTCTCAGTCAATGTGCCTCAACAGCCATACCACCCGCAGTACATCTGACAAGCTAAGCAGAGCCGAGGGGTAGTTGCTACTTTGATGGGCATCCCCCTAGGGAAAACCTGGGTGCTGCAAATAGTGGCATTAACAGTTCAGCAGATGGCACTCTTCCCTCTGAGTCAGGAGCGAACCAACGCTCAGTTGTACTTACTAGGGAGCTCTGCATAAATGGAGTTCTGGGTAACATTTTGTAAAAGCACCTAGATGACTTGGGGCTTTTTTACACCGTAGCACCAAAGTGTAGACACTTTCTACAGCAACAGAAGGGGGTTTTCTGTCGCTGTCAGTAATCCACTCTCCCAAGCGGCAGTAGCTAAGTTGATGGAAGCATTCTTCCATCACCCTAGATACATCTACTCTGGGGATTAGGTTGGCAGAGCTATGGCACACAGGGATGTGGAAAATACACATCCCTGAGCTCTGTCAGTCTAATTTTTAAGGGTAGACCAGGCCTTCGGAGCCTATGTCTCATTTTCAAAAGTTACTTGGGCCACGTCTACACTTTGTGAACTATAGCAGCATAGCTACAGCACCCTGGCTCTGCCAGTATAACCCTATAGCATAGACATAGCCTACAGCAACAGCAATGGAAGGGGTTTTCCCTTTGCTACAGGAACAGCACCTCCCTGAGCAATGGTAGGTAGGTCAACAGAAGCATTCTGCATCTACGTCGGGGTTATTTTGGCCTAGCTACAGCACTCAGAGATGTGGGGGTTTTTTTTTAAACCCCAAAGTGCTTATAACTGCATCCATCTAAATTCTAAATGTAGACCAGGTCTCAGGCACATAGAAACCAAAATTGCCCTGTACTGTTAAACATCTGCTTTATTCCACCCCAGAGGTGGCTGTGTTTCAGAGGGCGTGTACTGTATACTTCTTTTGTAAATGGCTTTGGGATCAATGAAATGAGAGAAGTTATAGAAATGTAGATCACTAAATACATAAAAGCAGAAGACTGGGTGTTTTGAAATGTGCTTCGTGAATATGCAATTCTAATTAAAAATTGCACAGCTCCGCAGATGCAAAAGGAGGAAGTTTGGGGACAGGCTTAGTTTGGTTCTCTTGTTTCATTTACCATCATTTTTATTTATCAGCTAGAGCTGGGTGAGTAACGCAACATATTTTTCCATGAGAATTTTCACAAATTTAAAAACGGATTTGCTTTGCTCATTATGACAACCCAGTTGCATTTGATTTTCGTGAACATTTGGGCACTTGCATTCTGCTCACATAAATGCTTGTGGAAAACCAATTTTAAGCTTGCAAACTCAAGTAATGTCAGATAGCTATCTGTAAACACTCACACACAAATATTTGCAATGGAAGTGGCATATTACATGAGACAAGACATGGTCTGACACAGCAACAGGGACTGAGTTCCCAAAACCCCTTGCCAGAACCCTGGCATAGAACAGATGTGCACCTCAGACTGCGGGTAATAATACCCAGTTCTTACAGAGTGCTTTCAATCAGTAAATCTCAAAAGTACTTTACAAAGCAGGTCAGTATCATTGTCCCCATTTTACAGATTGGGAAACAGAGGTGAAATGACTTGTCCACAGTAAGGTCTGGACTACACTACAGTCCTTTATTGGTAAACGATGTCGCTCAGGGGTGTGAAAAATCCACAACCCCGTAGCGACATGGTTATACCAACCTAACCGCCCATGTAGACAGCGCTGTCTCAACAGGAGAGATTCTCCCATCAGACATAACTACTGCCTCTCAGGGAGGTGAATTAACCAAGCCAACAGGAGAAGCTCTCTCCCGTCAGCTTAGAGCGTTTTCATTAAAGCGCTACGGCTGCATCAGTGCAGCATTTTAACTGTAGATGTGCCCTAATCCTCGCAGCTCAGCCAGGAACAGAACTGAGGTTTCCTAAGTCCTAGCCTAGTGCTCTAGACACTAGGCCACAAACACTTACTTCGCATAGCTGTGGTTAGTGAAAATTACCTTTAAACTCGACACCCAGCCAATCAGTCTTTCAGTTGCCTGAGTTTTCCAGGAGTGGAGTCAGGCAAGGGAAAGTAAAGTTTGAAAATGTTCTAAATGCCTCTGGTTTTTAAGTGTTCCCTCTTCCTAAATTGCTTCCTCTTCCAAAGAGAGTCTAAGGCCCAGTAGCTTCTTCAGACCTTCCTCCTCCAAGAGTTAGACTAATCCAACCAGAGAAACAAATCAAGAAAATATGACCAATTACAATGAACACAGTTCAGACTGGGAGCATCAGATACTTGCAACTGAACTGCTTGTGATAAAAAAAGAACTGTGAAAAACAACATTCCCAGAGCGAAATTAAGGCCACCCAACTCAGAGTCAGTCCACAACAGAAGCAGCAAAACACATGGAAAGGTTGCTCACTGTGAACCATTCGCTTGGGTCTAACACCACACTCAGTGCCTTTTCAAAAGCAGGCACCACCTCATGGACAAGGAAATAGGACATGGACAGTGTGGGTGGAGAGGTGAGGGGTTTATTACTGTCAGCCTCTAAACATGCCTTCAGCTGTGCCTCTGCAGGTGGATGCAGTTAGGACAGGTGGCTGCAATGGCCCCTGGCCTGGGGCTGCTCTGATCCATTTCTGCTAGAGAAGTAGCTCCCGCAGTGCAGATCATTTTTATAGTGTGCTGGTTTGATCTGTCTGATTCTTCCACCTGTTTAGCTCCCACTTAGCATCAACCTCTGTGTAGCTTGATCTGGGAAACATGAAACCGCATGATGAATGGCCTTGTGGTTAAGGCACTGGGGGGATGCAAGTCAAGAGACTTGGATTCTCATCCCAGATCTGCCACAGATGCACTATGTGACCTTAAGCAATTCACTTCACCGCACATTTCCATCTGTAACGATGATAATTTCCCAATTCATCTCTTTGTGAGAATAAATTCTCGGATGTTATATGCTGCTCCAAGAGCCATAGGAGAAAGCCTGTAAATATAGCCGTGCTCATGCACACTGTGAGCTGTGACCACAGCAGCTGAGCTAGTGCTGCAATGGTACTGAGCAACAATGGTTTGTTGCAACACCATGAGAGGTGAAATCAACTGGCGACCCTCTGAATGATCCTGCCATCTGCATTTGCAGGCTGCAGGCCGGGCTGGGGAGAAGGGCACCATCCTCTGGATAAGCTTGGTCCTTTGAGAGATCTTGGATGCCTTGATGGGTGTTAGGGGAACACCTTCAAACACTGAGGGTTTGAAATTTCCAGAGAAGGGCCAACATGTTGAGATCATGGTTCATTGTAGCACAGATTTCCTCTGAACACATCTGCCAACTTTTAAGCCACAAATGGCCTTGGCTGTCATTTTCTGCCTTGCCTTTGTTGCAAATGCCAGTAATTAGCAGAGCTATTTGTATGTCCCCTGGGCCTCCCTCCCTCCCAGCCCAGCTACCCCTTCTGCTTGACAATTCTACAGTTGTCTTTGGTTTATGATATCACAGTCTATTTCCTTGAAGATGATTGTGAGGTCAGAGAGGGAATTTGTATCCATTACAAAGCTGTTAAAACATCAATGAATATGTGTTATTAGCCTATTTTAACTTAATTTATTGTTTAACATACAATAACTGTCTGAGTAAATCACTTGCAAAGGCCAACACAACTCTTCTAAATCCCAGAGAACAATATCTGTAATGGCTGCTGAAAAATATGGGGGATCTTGGGTATTGTTAGTGTCTAATATTAAGTCCCCAAAGTTCTAGAAACCTAACAAGTTCTTGGAAGTCCCCCAGTTAACTCCTCTTTCATTCTGTACCTCCAGCTGCGAACCCCAGAACCTTTCCATGTGTCCTTCCCTGCCCCAATACCAAATACTATATAACCCAGTGCGAACCCAAGCACTTCTCCACATCCTCTCCCCACCCATTCCTGATACAGAAGAGTCTTGAAGCAAGCCCTTCTTGACCGCCATAACACTTATAGTAACCCACTCTGGACCTCCATAACACTTCTAGTAACCCACTCTTGAGACTGTAGACTCACTATGAATCCTTCTTTAGATCTCTGTGTCTTCTCCCAGCTGTCCCCACTCCAGCTCTTTCCCATGTCTGATACTGCCCAACCCTCTCTGAATCTCCCCAACATCTCCAGATCCTGTTCCTTTTTCTTCCACATCACCATTTATTCATCCTTGATATTGTACTGCTCTCTGCCCTTGACAATGCTCTTGGCAGCCACTTAGTGAGAGAAGCATCCGACCCTGTAAATGACAGGTGAACAGCATAGAGTATTCATTGTGCCTCCCACATACACAGAAACTTGCATTCCTGTTCACTGAGCAGAACACCTGCTGCTGGATCAGTGCCCACTAGCTGGAGTTTACTCTCCAATGCACATACAGCGTTGCCAAAAGTCAATGCATTTCCCTAGCCTCACCCGTGATTTCTGTTGTAGAAGCTGGAGCAGAGGAGATAGGAAAAGCAGGAAGGGAGAGCAAGAAAGGCAGAAGTCCAAAAGGAGCAACATTTGGGCTGGAAGCCAGGCAAATGAGAAGATTAAAGATAAAAACTTTAAAAGAAGTCTCTAATCTTTCTTTTTTTAATCTTGTGGTTTTTCCTTTTCCACGTCAATCATCCTCGCTTTTTATATCTCCATCAACGTTGCAAAAGCAGGAGAGATCTCATGCAGAGTCAGCTGCTCAGCCCAACAAACGCACCGTGGGGTTGAGGACACGAGCATATGGGAGATGACACACTTTTGAGTCTGCTAAATGTCATCTCCTGAACTCCCATCTGCTGGGATGACAAGGTATTGAGCAAAGGGTTACTTTGTCCAATGGGAAGCCTTGCTTTTCTGCTGGTGCAATTTTCTGCCCCACTTCTGACTTCTTCACTGATTTGGATGTCTGATTAAGGCACCCAAGCCTGTCAGTCTCCCAAAATGATGTCATCCCCAAACTACCTACTGTTCAGAGGAGCAGCTTGTAAATTTCCACTGCCTTGGATTATGTTCAAATTATCGTTAAGCCTCAGGGCAAAACTGGCATCCATCAAAAGCTGGAGCTGGGCATATGGGGTCTGATCCAATGCCTGTTGAAATCAATGAGAAGCTTTCCATTGACTTCTGTGGATTTTGGATAAGCCCCATTGTGGGCTCCGAAAATGCTCCTCAATCCTAAATTTCCCCCCACCCATTATTCCAGGACTTTCTTCCCCTCACCCCTCCCAGCTTTGCTGATACAACTAAATCCTGAACCGCAGTAGCCATGCTGCTGTGAAGGCGTATTAAGTAGCAAACCATACACCTGTTTCAGTATCCCAAACCCCCAGGTACAGGAAGGGACGTCTACTAGGAGCAGCAGCAGTAGAGCAAGGGGGCACCCTTATTTCCATTATTGTATATATTTATTCATGTGTCATTACTGCTATCTTTGTGTCTTGTCCTGCTCCAAGCACAATATAAGTGCTTAATAAATAAAAAGGCTTTTAAACAGAATATTGACACATCATATTTGGCTCAAAAGTTAGGTGGTATAAAACTAAAGCCTTTAGAAAGCAGTATTATAATTATTTATTAATACAGTAGCCATGAGCAGGTTGTCATGGACCAGGACCCTCTTGTGCTAGGCACAAACGCAGAACAAAAAGAAGTGTGTATAACTGTTAAGATTTCTGAGTGTTGCACCTTTACATTTATAGGCCCCTGATGTCTACAGGAGCAGCTGCCACTGTGTGAAGCAGCATGCTATGGAAGGCAAACACGCTGTGCTCTCTCTCTCTCTCATGGAGACTTTGCTTTTGTTCTTTATTGTTTCATTGTCTTTCTTTAATCTAAAAAAGTCAGACTTGAAGTACAGGTTTGCATGTTGTGTCTGCAAAACATAACACCTAAGACAAAAAGCAACGTTGCCACGGACTTTTTAAAAACACCAAATAAAAATAAACAAACTATCCTTGGCACTATTTGCAACAGAACGTAGTGAATAATTCACAATGATAATGATTTGTTGAATTTAGCCTGGTTTTCTGCTTGTGGAATATGCACAACCAGATGGTGATTTCCTTGCATGTATTTGTTTTTCAAGTTTATTTGATAGGTTTCCCCTCACCCCCCAGGTTTTTCCTTCTGTGGACTGATCATGAAATTTGAAATTCCAGCTGGGTTGAGAACTGGTCAGATAACTAACATGACACTGCTTCTGCTCTCTAATAAGAAGGGGGGAAAGTATGATTGGGGGCATAGAAAAGCTCTTATATGAAGAGTAACTGAAAAGACTGGGGCTGTTTATCTTAGAAAGGAAACAAATAAGAGGGGACCTCATAAAACTCTATATAATAATGAATAGTCTAGAGAAAGTTGATTGGGCGCTTCAGTTCTCTTGGTGTTATGAGACAAGGAGAAGGGAACAGTAAATGAAATTGAAAGGTACCAAATTCAAAATTCATAAAAGGATTTTTTTTTTACACAACATATAATTAGACTAAGGAACTCATCACCACAAGATGCTGTTAAGGCCAAAAATTTAGTGAGATTCAAAGAGTGATCAGATATTTATAGGGATAATAAGAATATCCAGAGTTATAATAATTAATGCTCAAAAAGAGCATGAGAGGAGATAATAATTGGTTTAAGCCCTGAAGCAGAAGGTATTCTAACTATTAAGGATCAGGATGAGACCTTATGGGAGGCAGATAATCCCACATCCACCAACAGTGAGCTTCCTTGCACCTTCCTCTGACTGTGAGAGAGAGTATACTGGCCTGGATGGACCTTGGGACTGAGTGTCTGTGGCAATTCCTATGTTCATCTGATTGAGTAAGCACACAAGTCCTTCGGGCTGAATACTCACATGCATAAATGCAAAATTCCATTTCTGAGAATAATCTCATCTGCAACTTTGAAATTAACTTTCTTCCAATGTTTTTTGAGATCACTCAAATCTATGCAGAGAGAGAATGCTAAGCCGCATTAAGTGCAGCCAGAAATTCTTGTTTGCGTTATTTTTCTGAGCCTGTGAATGCTGGGGGTAGCATTATTACATACTGTGTCTAGTCCCACTGAGTAATCCCATTGACTTCAATAGTAGTAAGTAGTCCCATTGACTTCAATGGGAACTCCTTCCCGAGTGTAAATCTCACTACCATAAATATTTACAGGCTACGGATCCTAGGGTGAAGCCCAAACCTAGCAGCAGGAAGCTAGTACCTGAGGATCTGAAAGTGAACTTGGTTAGAAACTGAAAAGAGGAGGAAATCTGTGGAGCCTATGTTAGCTGTAAGAAACACAAACAACTACCAAACAGCGTAAAAGTGAAAAGTGAATTGATTTTAAAATATTTCAGTTTTAATTTATCAAAAGGCCTGATCCTTCCCCAATTGAAATTAATGGCAGTTTTGCTAGTGACATTAATGGGTGCAAGTTCCAGCTTTGAGTGGTCCACAGAATGAAAAACCTATGATCTAAGGAGTTACTAGTATCTCACGAACATGCTGTGACCTCTGCAAAGGGGCAGATGGATTAAACTGGATTCTTTACCCAGGCACCCTCACAACTGGCTTGCAAAGCTCCCATTGGATAATGGTGCAGGATCCAGGCCTAAATAAACCGTTGCTGTCTTTCTTCTCCCTTCTCTTCATGAATCATAAGCTCCCTGCATTGTTCTTCAGCGAGTACTGCATTTATTCACTTTTGCTCTGTGCCATTTGCGTTAGATGCAGCATTAAGGAAGTGCAGGTTTTAATATGTACACAAGCGCCGACTTTCATTTTTCCACCCTCCCCTTCGCCCCACCTCCACTCCGCACCTTTCCCCAAGGCCCCACCCTCACTCTGTCTCTTCCCACCCTTGCTCCAGCCCTCTCCCCCCCCCCCGTCCCTCCTGCGCACCATTGAACAGCTGATCGGTGGGTGGCTGGTGAGTGCTGAGCACCCACTATTTTTTTTTGTGGGTGCTCCAGCCCTGAAGCACACGCAGAGTCAGCGTCTAGGAATATGTATTCTTTTTAACCTGAAAAAGTCCCACCAAATGTACCGGGTAGCCTAGTGCCACTCAGGACACAGCTGGAATGGAAGAGGGGGACAGGGACATTATATAGGATTCACTGATTCATTTGACTCCCCCAAAGTCCCAGCTCCAGAGTGGCCTATAGTCCCAGGCCTGGCTCGAGGGAGCTCATCACGTTCCTCCCCCGTCAGTCAAGTCCCTGTATCAGCAAAAGGCAGAGAACAAGCTGTGACCGCTGGGCAATCAAAAAACTGCCGAACCAATGAAACCTGGCATGGCAAATCGGTGTAAGAACACCAGTGAGCTTGAGGAGGTAAAGAGAACGCCCAGGGGAGCAGGGCAAGGCAGGAGATGGTGTGATGGGGGCTAAACTTCACAGCTCTTCTCTGCATGATAAATTTTGCAGCCGCTTGGAAAGCTGCCCCTCTGTGCTCTTGCTCTTTCCCCTCCGCCTCCTTCCTTTCCCAGTCTCTTTCTCCCTCTCATTCCCTCCCCCTTCTCCAGTTTTGCTACAGTTTGTAAAAGCAGCCTGGCTGAATGCACGAGCATGGGATATGGGATGGAGTTAGTGGAGATTTATTCCTTGCTGTTTTACACGTCACAAGCTCTAACTTCAGCCGCCTCTCAGAACAAGAGCCTGATGCTTCGAAAGCAGGCATGTGCTGTAAAAGATCTACTTAGGCCTGTATGCAGGGAGGGTGATATGATAGGGCAAGAAACTAACACACCAGCCTTTCCTCTCCAGAGATCTGGGCTCAGGTAAACTGTTGTCGCACCAAGAAACTGAGTCCTGTGGACTCTCACACATTTCTGATGGATACTTTAGTGTTATAAAACCATCACCGAGTTTGGTACCTTTGTGCACTGAGTAGGTGCAGGTGCTGCAGGTCAGGAGTGAGGGGCATTGGCAGAGCTGTGTGGGGAGCCCAGGGTTGGGATAGCAGAGGGGCTGCAGGGCAGGAGTGTGGGGCTTTTGGCAGAGTTTAGGATTGGAGTAGTAGAGTGGGTGTGTTGCGGGTTAGGGAGACTGATTTGGGCCCCTAGCATGTCACTTTCAGGCCTTTTGTGTTTTTATCTTCTACCCTGCAAATGTATCTCCCCCAGGCTGGC
Source organism: Caretta caretta (assembly GCF_965140235.1). Taxonomy (NCBI): domain Eukaryota; kingdom Metazoa; phylum Chordata; order Testudines; family Cheloniidae; genus Caretta; species Caretta caretta. Next base: position 204,308,405 of record NC_134206.1, read on the forward strand.
ACCAGTCTTCTAAACTGGCAGTTTCAGTCACTCATGTTTCCCCGTTAGCTTTATGTGTTGGCTTCTAAGTTAGAGGCACAGGTACACTCTGCAGCCCTTTGCCCAATGTCACACTCCTTTCCTCCGTGCGTGCTCCTCTGCCCACCAACATACATTCCAGGCGGCTCTGCAAAAATCACCAACACACAGTGTAGAAGCCCTTCAAAAGCATGCACGCACGCATGCACACAAGCAGCTCAGTCGTCTGGGGACCCTCTGCGCTCACTCACTCACTCTTCTCCTCCCTTTTATTTCCCTTATCCCAAGTGGATTGCGTCGCAGGCCTGGAACAAACCCGACAAGGTCACACTGTTTGATTCCGATGTCAGTTTCAATTACGTTGCAGCTTTTATAACCAAATCAAAATACAAAAGAGAAAAAGAGAGAGAGAGAGAGAGAGAGAGAGGAGACAAGGCAGGATCCAGCTGCAGGCTGGGAAATGACATTTCAATTTGTCAATTGATTCATTCCCCCCCACACTTTTCCCCCCTTTCTGTCCAATAAATTAATTAGCATGTTTATAATGTGGATGGCTGGGGTGGTGCAGGTCTGGAGGGAGGAGGGGGCAGACCCACCTTCTCTTTAGGGATAGGCACATTGGTTTCCATAAGTGAGGGGCACACAAAGCACAAATCAAACGCACGCTGCAAACACCCTGATGTGTTTGATTCAGGGTTTTGGTTTGGCCTGACACTGCCTTTGGTAAACCTTCCAGGTCTCCTCTCCCAGTGAAGCAACTTCCTGACTGAAAAATCTGTATTTAACCTTTGTTTAATCCGCTTTGATTATTGTCCATAACGCAATCTTGTAACGCAAAGACAAGGGGGCATGCAATGAAATGAAAAGGAGGCAAATTCAAAAGTGATACAAGAAAATACTTTTTCACCCAATATGCAGTTGGCTGTGGAACGCACTGCCATATGAAATTGTTGATGCTAAGACATTAGCCAGATCAGAAAGGGACTTAACATTTATATGGGCATCAAAAATATCCAGAGTTGTTATGAATGACAATAAAAATGTTGGAAGGAATATTAAATCTCCTGTGGCAGGGCTTCAGGTGATCTTTAGCTATCAGAGATCAGGAGGAAACCCAATGTGGGGGGCAAAATATCCCACATCTGCTGGTTGTGGGGTTGTTTACACCTTCCTGTGAAGCATCTGGTGCTGGTCACTGTCAGAGACTGGATATGGGGCTAATCTGGTCAGCCAATCCCCATAATCTACTGGGTTCCAGCCACAACACAAAAGACCCAAAATGGTCTGAAGAGAGGCTGTTGTCAGCATATTTTCAGCTGAATTAGAACAAGAAGCCCCCAAAAGACAATGGCAAAGCCTGTGCCCATGAGATTCCTAGACCAGTTTTTACGACCCCAAAGTTTCAGAAACTTCAGATTAGAGATGGATCCATGCAGCAGAGTTCAGGTCCCTGAACATTTGGAAGGTTTGGAAGCAGGGTTCTGATTTAGCCCATTACAGAGAAAGGGCCAGCTGTGAAGTACAGAACTGAATTTCTCCAAACTTTGCCTTTAGCATTCTTTGTTTGGGACCCTGTCATAGTTTTTGCTGAGGTCTGGCTGTTTCCTTGGACTTTCTTCTCTGACCTGCACCTCACATTCTGAACTCCTGAGAGATCGGTTCTTTCCTTGCCCCGAGTCTCTACAAAGTTAACATTACATTTTGATCCACGATGAACAATTCTGGAGCACTGGGGTAACACGAGCGCTCACTTCGGTAATGTCCCCACGGGAAAAGAGTCTTTATAAATGAGAAACAAAAGGAGGAATCAGCCGAAATGAGCAGTGCATTTTAAAGTCAAAACAATGAGTGAAACACAGCTCTGGCATAAATGAGTATAACGCAACTTATTTGCGGCCAAGGAGATACACATTTAACTCAGTGTGTGCTCAGTCATTCAGCAATCAGACATGATTTTCTCAATCTCCTCTCCCTTTTATCTATCTGTATCTATGCAAAACTAATTTCTTCAACCCAGCTTCTCCACAATAAGCCCTCCACACACACACACATGCACACACAAAGCCTTAATTATTTCAAGCAATTTACTGACTCTTGTCCCCCTGGGAAAAAAAGAGATTAGTGTTGGCTTGGGAGGCGCTAAGATACTTCTCTAATGGGCACACACAAAAGAAGCTAGCTAGAGCCATCTAATGAGCCCATCACCGTAACATCCCATCTGTGCATGTTCGAGGGAACAGTGGGTTGTTAAGACCCCATGTGAGAACACTAGCAATGGAGGGCTATGGTGGCAGAAAACTACCTGCTGAGAATCATTCCTGTAGGTACAAATAAGCCACACACACTTCCCACAGAAGATCTCCCTGCGTCCAGAAGCAAACACCTATTGCTGCTGTTCCTGCTGACTTGCCACCAGTGACTTGGAGACCTCCATTTGCACCGGCCATTCACGTGCAGCACTGTCGGCCCAGTGACAATCTTGAGTAGACAGCGGCGTGTCAGGGCCTACAGCTCTACCCTTGCAGAATGGCCGCAACTCTGGGATACTGAGACAGGGGGCAAACTTTGGTGGCCCTAATTTACACTCACCTGTTTGCAACCTAGGATGCAGATCCTGGACTAGGTTTACCAGGCTGCTGACTAGAATGGCTGCTACAGTGAAGAAAGGTTGCCTTGCCCAGTCTACGCAATGTGGCTGAGGGGCAGCAATGCAGACAGTCAGACACATAGTGGAGGAGTGAAGACTGGAGGGTGGACTGCACCACCATAGTCCCACTTAATGATGCAGCAGTTAGATGGCTGGACAATCTAGATATTGACTTGTGACACACACACAAGAAGAAAACAAGCAATGGTGTGTTGTGTTTGTCTGCTGATGCTGAAACAACACAGTGATCATTTACCATACACAGAATCCCCTTGTAATTTTTTAATTATTATCATCTATTTATTTTGTGGTAGCCCAAAGCAAGGGCTGGAGCCCCTGTTGTGCTAGGCACTGTACATGCACGTAACAAAAAGACTGATCTTCCCGAAAGAGCTTACGATCTTAGCATGTGATGGGAGACCCCAGGTGGACAAAAGAGACAGAGAGGGGACAGATGAAGGGAGAGAAAGGACATGCGTGGCACAGCACACAAACTGCCTAGTAGTCATGCTCCAATGTTCTTCTTGTAGGGATCATGAGGGAGGTGAGTTCTGAGGAGGGATATGAAGAAGGATAATGTAAGGGCTTTATGGATATTTATAGAGAGCAAAAAGTCAATTGTTATGGAAACAGCCTACACATACATTCTAGTCCTCACCATGCAATGGGCGGTTGTTACACAGCTCCCCTCTGGTGCTGTAACTATGCAATGGGCGGTTATTACAGCTCCCCTCTGGTGCTGTAACCATCCCTGAGCTTCAGGGTCCCAGCTCTAGTGCTGAAAGGGTAGTTTAGTCTCCAGGCCCATTGAGTCCTAACAAGGGGGTGCTCACTGCTTGGCATGATGATTTTTGCCATGTAGACCTCTGCCCATTGGCACTAGGCTGAGACTAACCCAAGAGGGCAGCAGGATCTAGAGGTTTTAGAATAGGGCGGGGAGCCATTAATTTGTCATTTCGAATCCCGGTATTACCACTGACTTGCCATTGTATATTGACTTGGAAAAGTCCCTCTGTGATTCCATTTCCCATCTGTAAAATGGAGGTCATCATACTTCCCTGACTCATTGGGGGGTTGTGAGGATTGTGTATCAACTGTACAGCAGACTGACAATGTAAGCATAGATCACTGAAGAGCCTGATGTTTCCTCCCGACACCAGATTTGAACTAGCAAACTATCCACAGTCCTCACACAGCTGCCATCGTCATAGCACCTCACAATCTGTAACACATTTATCCTCACACAACATCCCTGTGAGGCAGGGCAGTGCTATTATCCCCCTGTTAAAGATGAGGAAAGCAGAGGCTAAGGCTCAGACCTCAAAGGTATTTAGGCTCCTCCTAACTTCCATTGAAATGTGTGACTCACCCCAAGTTCATGCAGGAAGTCTGTGTCAGAGCAGGGAATCAAACCCAGGTCTCCCATAGTCAAGGCTAAGACCCAAACCCACTAGATCACTCTTTCTCCTAGCTTTGCCACTACCACTGCAACTTCATACCAGTCCCCTGAGCCATCCAGTGCTTAAAGAGTCTGCCGTGTGCTCAGAAACTATTACGAGGAAAATTGGTGCATGCAAGATATTCACAACAAAATGCAAAATAAATAAGAGTTTCTTCACCTTTTGGTTCACATAGAGACATTCGCTATTTTCATCAAATTTTTGCCTCAAAAAAGTGGGACAATTTTGAAGACAGAGAGGTCATTTTCTGTGCAAAAACAGCCCTCTAACACACAGGGATACTTCTGCAGCAAAAATGCTACCCTTTGAACTTGTGTCTTTGCTGTCAAGCTACACAGTTTGCCAAAGGTTGTAGAAAAAGTAACACTCCCATATTCCAAATTTGCCCTAACCTAGAGGGTGAACATTTTGATTTGAATCCTTCAAGATCAAGAAGGATTCAACGAAGCTACCTTGTCTCTAGGTTTCCAGCCCAATCATAGCCAGGGATATGCCAGTAATGGGGTTTTGTATGGTGAATCCTTTGATGACCAAAGTACTGTGGGTTGGAGAAGCAGCAATAATCCCCTTCCTGTTTCTTTCTCGCACACCAACACGTGTTGCACAATGCTCACTCTTTTTGAAAACTATCTGAATAAAGATTGAAAGGGTGGGCACTTCCTAGTAGGAGGTGGGGAAATTGAAAAAACTGACACCTTGTACAGGTGGTTCTTGGCATTTCCCCTCATATTTAAACTCATTTTGCTGTCTTGGAGAGCCAAATTCAGAAGGCATCTATAAGATGGTTGTAAGCTAAACTTCCTTATACTTGCTTAGAGCCAGCTACATCTACTCACTCCCACTGTTCCCCTGTGTAAGGGAGCCTAAGTAGGTTTAAATTATATATCAAGAGGCCAGAAGAAAGTATACGCTAAAGTCTTCCCCCAGCGCTCATTAACATTCACCTTCTTACACAGTTACAGCTTGGCATGTGAGTTTTACCAGCTCAGATGCCCTGACACATGGGAAAGCGGGTTTGAGGTGTCTATGCTGCACCACTCTAAGCATCACTTCCAAAATTTGGCTCAAGAAGTACAGTCCCGAGAGCTAAGGGTCACACTGTTACTTTCAAAGAGGCATGCAAACTTTTGGTTGCTTAGCTGAACTTCCAAACTTTTTAAGGTTCATCCAGGTCTGGTAATAACGAACTTATCACACTGCCTTGAAAAACACAGCCAGGCTTGTCAGGGCTTCCACCCCCTGCAACAAAAGAGACTTAAGTTTCATTAAAAGTTTCTCTCAGGTTATTACCCTCTGCTTCCTTTAGTCTGGAGTGGTCCTATACCATGCCATAAAAATAATGAAAGTAAATGTTCTCTGTGCCCATGCAGGAACTCCAGACCACCAAAGATGCATTCACAGGGGGTGGGGGGGGAGGGAAACAAGAGGAAAAACCTGCTTCTTCCTCAGACTTCAAGAGACAGGCAAGACTGGGATTGTTACAAAGGAAAAATAATGCTGCTTTCCACTTTAATAATGATTTATCCTTCCATCCAAGAACCGCAGAGTACTTTATACACACACTAATGAATTAACCCTCACAACACCTGCTGCAGAGTATGTCAGTATCGCTGTCTCCTTAGTGTACAGGCACAGAGGAAACCAAGGCAGAGCGAGGTGATGTAACCTGCACAAGTTACACAGCAAGTCTGTGGCAGAACCAAGGACAGAACCCAGGACTCCTGTCGTCCCCTCCTGTTCTTTAGCTATGAGACCAGCCTTCCTTCCATAAGGGGAGGCGATGGAGCCATGATAAGCTGTTGCCATCGAAAGGCTCTTTGTGGCCTGTGTGGAATGAGTTTGGTGTGTCTTCGTCTGGGTCCCAAGTGGCAAGAGCCACATCAAAACGACCCTTACACTGAGAACTAGTTGTCCTCTTTATTGGCAGTTTCAGCGGAGAGGCCAACGACCGAGCAGGCCGTGGAAAGATAATTCCCCTCACATCCCGAGAAAGGGTGTTTCCAGGACAGAGGTGACATGCATTAGTAGAGGGAGGTGTGGGGAAGTTTGCCCTTCTGCTGCCTGTGTGACCTCTGCTCTGGGAATAAATACTCACTGTTGAACTGGCCCTTTTAATAGCACAAAGTTAAAAAAGATGAGGGGAAAAATGCACATCGTACGCTATGCAGCACTGGTCATGGCTCCATGACATAAACCATTTGCTCCACCATTGGACTAGCTGTAAATCCTAGCGCGACACAGAGACAGGTAGATTAAAAGACTCTAAATGATTCAATATTTTATACATACTCCATATACTTCAGCCATGAAGAGGATGCTGCAGCATGACAAGCTTTGGAGACTTTATCTTGCTGCAGGAGCTGAAAAACGGTGATTTTTAACAGTGACACAATAGTTAGAGATGCGTGTGTGTGCTGGCAGATGCGTATACCAGTGCACCAGCTAGTGTGTGTGTTTTTGGCAGGTTTGCATATGGGTGCATGGTTTCATGTTGGTGGATGTGTACTGTGTGTTTCGTTCAGTGTGGATGTGTCATTTGTGCATAGGTGTAATATTTGTGGTGGCCATGTGTGTCAGTGCTGGGGCACATGCGTGTGTCTTTTGCTGTGCATTGGTTTGTGAGTGTGTGTATGTTGGTATGTGTCTATATGTGGGCTGGTGGGTATGTATTGGGGGCGTGTGTGTGTTTGGTTGTGTCTAAGTTTATTATTTTCCTCAAGCACTTTCTCAGCTGCAGCTGTAACACCAGATTCACCCCAACCCTTATACACACAGTCTCTTGTCTTTGTTCCAGGCTGAAGATACATTGGCCCAGCCCCACCTTGTTTCAAACACAGTCCCCGGTGCTCCTTTAGGAGGCAGAGAAGCAAAAGGCAGCTACTTCAGCAGCAGGTAGGAGGATGCTGCAGGCGCAGCTGACGTGCACAGCACCTGTAAAGCTCAAATGCTCTCCAAGAGCAAGCATGCAGCCTGTCCCCTCTCCAGGAACCAGTTAAGGCCCTGAGAGCCGCAGGTGCACTGGGCACTGCTCTTCCATCAAGCTGGCCACACTCCCCTGTGCTGGGTGTGTGCCATGTGGCAAATGGGTTTGCGGCAGCATTTGCTCTCCTGAGGAGCAGGCCCTGAGATGCAGCTGCCCATGCCCAGGAGAGCCCACCAATGTCATGTGTCCAGGGTCCTGGCAGGGAGAATAAGCTTCTGACAACGCTGAACAAGGAACTTGATCAAAGTAAGGAAAACACTATTAAGCCATAAGCTACATTATCTGTTTCTGCTTCACAGCAGAGCTTCTGCCTAGAACCTTCCCTGGCCCCTTCCTGCTACAGATTTAAAGAAACAGGACATCCATTTCATTACAGCCACTTCTACTCACGGGGAGCTCCTGCCAGGAGAGGCTCCAGGCTTGAGCTATATACTATTAAGATGGATGGATGGAGCCTGACTGACCAGAGGAGGGGGTACAGCAGCAGCACCAGCAAAGTGAGCTTTTTAGGGGGGAAATATTTAGTCAGGCAAACAGACCCAGCCCCTAACCTAAAACTCCAACTCAGCAGTTTTTGATGCTCAAATAAGTTCCCTTAACTGTATCTTCTCTCCTCCACCTCTAACCTCTTCCTGGTCTGGACACCCCTCTACAGTTCCGGAGTCCAGCGGGCACCAGGAGAAGAAACGCAGACAGACGTAGATACTGCTCAGAGACCAACTCGGATTGGTTGGCTCAAGCACTATGGATTTCCATGACCAAGTATTTACCAGCCACTCCTGGACTGGTGAGCCCAGGCTGACTAGTGTTGTCAGGTGGGACCCATGTCCCAGTCCAGGAAGGAGTAGACAATGCCAGCTGAGGACTTGCTTGGAGATTTGGGGTATTCTGATCAAAGCTCTGAGGCTGTGAAACCCGGACAAACTGAAACAAATGGGTTGGCTTGCAGCCCGTGGGGAGCCAATGTGCTATGCGGGCATCTCTGTCATGCGCACAAACTAAGGTCCCTTTGTTTCCCAGGGGTGACTCAGGGAGTGTGTACCCCAGACGGACTCATTGCCAGGAACAGAAAGTTAGCAAGTGAAGTGGAAGCCCAGGTTATCCCTTCCGTGCTGGACCAGCTGGGCACATAACAGTGCAGCTGAAGGGGGTTACACTAGTGTGGCTGGATGCTCCAAGGCAGGGGTGGCCAAACTGCAGCTCTTTCACTGTGAATGTGTGGCTTGTGTCTCTTCCTACCAGACTGGGGGGGGGGGGGAGCTCAGGGCTTCTACCCTGCAGTGGGGTGGTGGGGCAAGCGGCTTCTTCTGCCCAGCAGGGAGGGCAGTCTTGGGGCTTCAACTCCACGGGGTGCGCCTGCCGGGGCTTGATGCTTCAGCAGGAGTGGGGCTGAAGCCCTAAGCCCAGACAGGCACCTCCTACGGGACTGAAACCCGGAGACCCCTCCCACCTCTAGGGCTGAAGCCCCAAGCTCCAACAGGTGCCTCCCGCAGGGCTGAAGCCCTGAGATCCCCCTCCCTGCAAGGCAGAAGCCTCTAGCTCCACCACACCGCCGCAGGGCTGAAGCCCCGAACCCCGTCAGGCACACCCTGGCTCTTGAACTTCTGAAGATTGTTGGATGCAGCTCGGAGGGTCAGTAAGTTTAGCCGCCCCTGCTCCAAGGCACAGAGTCAGCCACTTAGTACCTCTTAAGGCTGGTAACCTATGGGGGGGCACTGATACCGACTGGCATCTGAACTCCCCCACCATGCCCTGCTGTCTTCCTCACTCCTGTCCTTCATCACATAAAGCCTCAGAACGTAAAATCCCACTGGCAGGGTGAACTCCACTGAGCAACAATGAGATCCTGAAGGGGGAAAAAAAGATAACTGCCTCCCTAAAGGGATTTTAAGGTTCCCAGGCAGTAGCAGCAGGAACCTATCCTCAGCTACACCACTAGGGTTGCACAAACTGAGCACTCGCACATTTCTCCAGTGTGTAAAGCACCAGCGCCAGGAGCATTCTACTGCAGTTTTCTTCCTCTAGCCATCTCTTTCCTTCCTGCTGGCCGAGTAGCAGCCATGGGAGGTAGGATTCCCACTTGTCCCCCACGCTGGTGTGATAAATAATCTGAAAAGGATTAATTAAAGATCACAGCTGCTAAACCAACGGGGCTTCCGGCCTCAAATCTCAGCCGCAGAGCTTCCTCCCCATCCCGCCGCACCGCACACATTGCAATCGCTGCTGTAGGCCAAGTGCGACACTGACAGGAGTCCTTTCTCCAAGCGGCCCTTGCCGTTTCAGGCCGTTAGGCTTTGGCTCCGCTCTAATAACCCCATCCACACATAAAGAGAATCAGTGAGGATTTATACATAGAGAACAGACACACACCCTGGGCTAACACACCAGCTGAGTGGGAGGAAGCCACCCTGTGCACCAAGCCCACACTGGGGTGGGGCTGGGATGGGCACATATGGGGAAATAGGGGAAGGAGAATCACACACAGCCGACTGCGGGGAGGGATATATACGTAGAGGTCATGGAGGGAAAAGTGGGGAGAGACACACACACACCTAACATGGTGGGGCAGAGAGAGGCGGAGTCTCACTTGCACATAGGGCACGGGGGAACAAGGAGAGGGAAAATTTGACAGATACAGGGCATGGGGGACAGAAAGAAGGGGAATGACACCCACCCAAGTTTGGGGCATGGGGGAGAAGAAGGAGGGGGAGTCATACACAAGTGGGGGCAAAGACGGGGGAAGCACACCCACATGCATCCCTGCATGGCGGTCTGCACTGGTGTTTGTTCTGCCCACACGGCCCACAGGTTGTGTCTGAAACCTCCTAGCAAGGAGCTAGCGAGCACAGATGCCTGAAACCCTAGGAGCGCTGAGCCTCTGTTGCATTAGAAAAGCATGTATATGAAGGACACCCTCCACCTGCCCATGCCCCTTCTCCCCAGGCACCCTCTGCCTATACCTCCCAACACACATTACCAGTTGCTGCACTGTGGGAAAGACTCTGCCCCAGAGCCATGGGAGAGTAGAACCTCCCTCCTTCCACTGCCCACCCTTAACTCTGCCTCTTGGGTTTGGGTGACGGTCTGGATCACAAGAGAGAGTGGAATTAGAAAGAGCTCCATTGAGCAGTGGGACTGGCAGAATGGAATGGGGTGGGGAGTCTCTCCTAGGTGTGTCACCAGTTCAACTCTAGCCCAAATCAACTGTGACTGAGAGTTGTTCTTATCTAATGGGTGATCAGTGTCCTGTATGAAACTTAATCCACTGCCCCTTGAGAGGTGAAGGGCTGAATAGCTCACAGGACTACTCATTAACCCCGAGAAGTGACCTAAGTAAGCTCCACTAGTGCAAATTGCCTCTTTCCTGCTCTGCACTTGGGGTTTGCACCAGTGCAGCCGCTGTGGTGACTGGCCATTGATTGCTGGAACTGGGGCAATTTCACAATGCAGACAAGGTCCAGGACTTTACCTGTCAATTGATGCCATGTTAAAAGGCACCTGTAGCATTAACTCTAAAAACTTCCCTGTCCCCCAGCTTCTCAATGTGAGACTCTTCAAACCACTTTTAATTCTGGGGTCAGACTGTTTGTCCATGATCATCTTCCTTGTGCCTGCCACGAGGGAGATACCCTACAATTGTCCCCATCAAAGCGATTCCACTCATGCCCAGGTTGAGGACCCCAAGGGTACGTCTACAGGTCGAGCTGGAGGTGTACATTCCAGCTCAACAAGACAGATCCATGCTACTTCTGATCGAGTGAACGCACTTTAAGTAAAGTAGATGCGATAGCATGAAAGGCAGGAGGGGGCTTGCCTCCCATAGCACCTACCCATCACAGACACTAGGCATGTACCTGGGGCAGCTAACCCCTCCTGTCACTCACGCTGTCACAGCAACACTATTTTTAGCACAGTCGCTCAATCAGAGCTAGAATGGATATATCTCCTCGAGATGGGAACTAAGCCTCCAGCTCACAGTGTAGACATGCCCTCTGGGTGGGGCGGTTGATATCCTGCTGCTGTGAGCATCTCTGCCTGATTAAAGAGAAGGACTCAAATCCAGATTTTCAGAGGAGCTGAACGTGGACGGCTCCCATCGACCTCAGCTGAAGCAGTGTGTACAGGTGGATGGGAATTTTTCAACAAACCTTTCCTTGCCAAAAAATACCAAGTCATCAAACTGAAATGGTCAGTAAAACAGGATCAGTTTTGAAGAATCCCCCAACTTGAAAGCGTTTGGGGAAAAACATTTTGAAATTATTGAGACGTCGCATTTCGATATTTCTGAACCGGGAAGTTTTCAGTTTTTCGCTGAAACAACTTTTCATTTTGAAATGTTAGTAGATGCAGATGACAATTAGGTTTAAAAAAAGGTCAAAATCGAAACAAAATATTTTGATTGACCAGACCCATTTTTTATTTTTCAGATTTTCAGTTTGCAAAAAATGTGAAGAGATTTCAACTTTTTGTGCTGATTTGGGATGGCAAAATATTTCTCTCTCACCATTTGTGGTGGGATGGGAAAACCATTGTCCTGCCCACCCAGTAGTGGGTGCTCAGCACTTCAGAAAACCAGGCCCTGAGAGCTAGATTCACAAAGGGATTTAGATGCTACCTGCCACTTTAGGGAGTGGCCATAGCCTAGAGCCAGATTCACCGCACTGTCCACTTTGTAAGTGTCCCCACAGGGGCCAAACTGGGAGATGATTAGGACTGAGTGATTAACCAGTTAACAAGGGGATTCAGCTTGCCAGCAGGGGACTGTTAAATGGCAGACAGGAAGGGAGAGAGGAGGACTGGAAGGAAGGGCAAAGAAACCCAGGATCTCAGAGAGGTGACACCTCTCTCCCCACCTGCTCACCCTGTGCCTAGGGAGTACGTTGAAGATTGGGAAAAGCCTTATGGTGATGGGACATGAAGCTGCATAAGACACTGTAAATAGAGTACACTGTGGCGAACATATGTATCCGTGTGCAAGGACTGCTTACAAAGAGAAATCCGGGGTGAGGAAGCCCACCCCGGGACAGCGTCCAAGTTCCAGATTTAGACACCACTGGCATTCACAAAATGCTCACTCAGCTGCTGCTTAACTCTGTGGGCACCTAAACTCCAGCACAATTCATGCCTGAATCCCTTTGTGAATCTACCCTTAGTCTCCAGCCAAATTAAGTTATCAGCGTTCACGCTCCAAACAAAATCCTGAATCTAAATACCCCTGGGACCCAGACTGAATGTTATACTCTCTCTCTAATGGAGATCCCATCTCTGAAACATCATCAATAACAAGAGTTATCTGTCTTCTTTGTGATGCCAACAAAAAACAGTCCCACGGCTCGAGCAACACCTCTTTCTCCAGGAGGTGCTCTTTGTGCACGCCAGTGTCTGCCATCTACCTCACTCCTTTGCGTGCACCCTCCCCTGCTTTGCTTCTCATTCCTTTGCTCAGCAAGGCTGGCATTTAAGAAACACTTATTCCAATCCATTTCTACCCTTGTACAGCAATTGGGTGTCATTTAGTTTGATTTAACCAATTTACTCCTATGAATTAATTGGTTAATAAGCCATCTGTATGCATCAGTCACACTCACGCACACGGACATGCTCACACACTTGTCCTTGTTTAATAACAGGCTGTGGGGCGTGGTGGGGCGTGGGGAGTGAGGGTTAATTTAACTCCCCAGGGGATGGCGAACAAAGGACCTTCTCTAGCATTACACTGACCTTGACCTCTGAGTAGAGCAGTGGAATCAGCTGGCTGGGGTAATTCAGGAACAATCAACACCATTACTAGAGAGGTATGCAGGCTACAGTTTGAGATCAAGAATCTCAAATACCCCAACCTGTTTTTTGGTGGGGAAATGGGGGGAAATATGGGGTTTAGATTCAGGCTTATTGGAGAGTGTGTGAAATTTGGATCTACATTCAAAACCTACTGCAGTTTTGGGCACTCATCGCTGAAGTGTCTGATTTAGGTACTATTTCTAATAAGTACCAAAATATTGATTTCAATTTATATTTCTATACCAAAAAAAGGCACCTCTCCTAGGCTCCAAGCAGTTTAACTTTATGTATAACCCCCCCGCAAGCCGTTCAAAACAATAACAAACCAACCAAAAAAAAAAAAACATATCCAGCAACATATCTCAACCTACACAAAAGCACTCATCAACCGGCTGATAGAAACAACACCTCCCTTTCCCTGGCTGCCCATACATCTCAGCCATCCTCACAAGCTCAAGCAAACAGAGAAGCTTCTCAGTGTGCCCTGAAGGTTAACACATTTAGGCTATTTCAGGGTGAGGGGGAATTGAATTCCAAAGCCCAGGGAGCCCTGTGAAAAACATCCTGCCAGCAGATTCCCCCTCTTCTGTACCTAGGGAGCTGTAGCACAGATGCCTCCGCTGATGGCAGCAACGGAGCATGGGGAAAGGGGCAACCTCTCAAGTCAGATGCTCCCAAGCCAGTTAAGACATCACAGGTGAGAACTAGAACTTGAAACTACCTGGAAACTAATAGGCAGCCAGTGCAGGTCATGGACCTTCTGCTTCGCATGTCCCTGGCTTGAAACTCCCTCAGTATAGGGGCTGCTGCATTCTGCATCAACCAACATGTAAGACACAGCCCCATGCAGACTGCATAGTCCACTGATCTCAAGGCAAGTGAGGAATGGATCCGGGGAGCCAGGTCCACACCCAAAAGCAACACGATGGGGGGGCCCAGTCTGGGAGTGCTAAAGAAGCATCATGCTTAGCCCTTAGGGCTGGGGAGATGGGGCATACCACTGCTGAGCATGACAGGGCAGTAGCCCATTCTAGCTGCCTCTGGGGCTGTTCCCTCCTCCCCCATCCCCCAAGGGTCTCCTTGTCATCTGAAACACAAGTAAATGGGATTCAGGTTCTGGAGGCAAGGGGGCAAGATGAGTAGCAGGGACACAAGTGCAAAGAACAAGTACCTGTTCCCCCAGGAAAATGAAATTACCAGAGTTCACTTAAATGGATCCCATTAAAGCAACACACACTGCTCAAAGAATAACATTCTCTGGGCACTGAAGTGAAACACCTACAGAAACACAGGGAGGCTGTTTGAAATGGCTCCCCTGAGACAGGGAGGGGATACACCTCTCTACAGCAAGCTCAGCCCACCTAGTGCACCCCATGGGGAGAATGTAAGTGGAAAAAAACGACCTGGTTAAACCAAGGAGGGAGCCCGACAAACAACAACCCCAGTGTATGTGCATGTGTGGGATCCTAATAGACTATATAACAGAGGTCTAGACTGTATAAGGCCTTTGCAACTGGTTGTGAGGAATGTGCTTGTATGGCACACCAGGAGCTAATCCTCAGACAACCCCACATAAAAAAGACCCCTCTGTTAAGGTGACATTTAAGGTTGCAAGCACGCATCAATGGCCTAAGTGCATTCTGCCTCTCAGGAACACTGGAAACCTATGAAATACAGACTGCACTCCCCTGCATCATACTACCTTAAATCTGCCCACCACCGTGATACCGTGAAAAAAATTGATCAGAAACACATGCTAACCTACCTATCCATAACCAACAGCTTCATGTGATCAGGGACCACAGAGGCTCAAATGGGTCAGGTGGAATCCTGTAAGCGGTTGTGCTGCTTGACAGCTGTTTTTAAGGCCATGCACAACACGCACACAAGAATGTTACAGATTCCTGATTAGACAGGTAGCATGCTGAAGGCACTTGCCTCCCACTCACCTTTAAGGGTCTGATTCTGCCAGGTGCTAAGGCACGCAGGGGCAGATTTCAAAGGTATCTATAAGGCAAATAGGCACCTAGTGGGATTCTCTAAAGTTAGTCATAGAACTAACTCATCCCCATATCCAGACCTCTTATATCCAGGTCATGCTATCAGTACACTGACATAAAAAAGGCAGAGATCAGTGTGTTGGCAAATCATCCCACCTAGTACTGGACACATGTATGTCACACTACGGAACAAATTATTGTTATTATACAGTTGTACTGCAGTAGTGCCCAATCAGGACTGTGGTCCCACTGTGGTAGGTGCTGTGCAAACAAAGAGACAGATACAGTCCCTACTTTGATGAGATTATAGAGGAAGCTAGATCGCATCAGGTGGAGACTGGGGTTGGGGAAACTGGAGGGTGAGTCAGGACTTCTTCCACTCTTGAATTCTGTCTCAGCCCTGCCTAGCTGTTACTAGAAAGCGAGTTCCCAGGAGACATCAGTGGGCATTTAGCTACGCATGGAAAATATGAGCAAGTGCAAAAAAAAAAAATCAACTTTCTGTTCTCCCAAAGTTAAAAATAACACATGAATGAATGGAAGAAAGTCCACAGGAGCTCACAGTCACTGTGAACTTCATGGCACCAAAAGCACTTTCTTTGAACTGGCCTGTGCCTTTGTCAGGGCTGCATTTTCAAAAGGTTTACCTCTATTTCTGATAGAGACGGGTGAAGCTCAAAAGATCCAGAGGATCAGTTGAGTTTGACTAAGTGCTCATCATTTCCCATCCAAACCATCCAAATCTCCTGGGCCTGTGTTTCCCTTCCCTCCCCCACTTCTTTCCCCGCCTGTGAACAGCTCCCTGGTCTTTCTCTTCTCTTTTTCCTGCTGATAAAACCTCATATGATCTAAAAGTGTCTCCAACGAAAACGCAAATGGTGTTAGCAAATGTGCATTTGAGCTCCGCATGGTCCCAGGATTTTCGGAGTACTAAAACCCAATTAGGTAACACTCAGCAGCTACAGTGAGAGGGAGTGGTACAATCTCACCACGACTAATAGGGTTTTTAATAATAGATGGGCCTCTCTCTGTGATGTTGGAGAGGGAAGCTGAAGTGGTTTCAGTTGCAGTGCATCTTCTGGCTGCTGCTCAATGAAAGGAGAATGAATATTACATGAAAGTGGGGATTAACTTGCCCTCCAAGCCTATTATTACTGCAAGGGAGATCCCTGCAGGTCATGGGTGAGGTTACTCTGATGGAGCAAGGTGAGGGAATCCCAATGTGCAGGGAACACGGACAATTCCCCTGTTATCTCATGAAAAGATTGGTTATCTCAAGTCAGGGCTGAGGCCTAGTGGTAGCAATGGTTGTGAAGTCCAGGAAGGAGTCAACCAGGAAAAGCTCTCTTCATCCGCAGGAGAGCAGAGTCCAGGTTGTGGACTGATGATGGAGCAAGACTGGAGGGAAACCAGGCACTGAATGAACCAGAAGAAGAATTTGCCTCTCCCTCTAGCAGGGGATGAAGCGGATGGTCCTCAAGGTCAGGACTGGAACCATTGATAGAGCATCATGAAGAAGTTGACTGCAGGGGAAACTATAGCCCAACTCTACCTCTCCTATGTTTACAAAACCTTCACTTCATGCCTCCTTGCTCAAAACACAAATAAAAGCTGTGGAGGGCATTTGTCTTGTTGCCATAGAAACAGTTACTATAATCTCACCAAACTGTATTTATGCATCACTCCCCCCTCCAGCACTGAGCAACAGCCTGTTATTCAATGAGAAGGCTACGCTGTCCATGGAGGAGGTGGGGGTCATGCAAAGCAGCTTTGACACTCATTTTTCACTTAGACACAAGAGTTCTGGAACAGCCCACGCTCCCCTTTCCTTGGGTGTGCACACTTCTTTTTCGCCTGCTTTCTCTTCTCTGTTCGAGTGTCACATCATTTACATTTATGAAAAGAATGTCCTGGGGGGTGCATGGATAGCACAAATTGTGTATGATCAGATCAACCTTGTGCACAATACATTTGTCTGTGAATAAAGTCCCCGGGGCCCTCCCTACTGACTGACTGTCTCTGTAATGAAGTATTTGACTGTAATTTAGTTAAAGATGCTGGAGATAATAGCATGGGGGGGAAGAGAAGAAGGGAGAAAAGAGAGAATGCCACAAAAAAGCTGCCTCTAATTATAAGCTAAGATGCTACTGAAATAACTGATGGCTACAATTAAGTTGATTCCTTGATCCAGTCCCTCTAAAAAAGTGGGACAAAGGCCCATCCTATGACACCAATGGCTTCTTGTAAGCTTGATTAGGACAGTTTGGATGCATATCCTAAGTGACGGCTAAGTGATTGAATTCAAGTGGCTTTGGATCAGACCCTAAGTGTGGCCTCGTGGGTTAAAGTGAGGCATAGGATTCCTGGGTTATATCCCATTCTGACTCAATACCATACCTTGGAACAATCACTGCCTCTCTCTGAGCTTCAGTGCCCCATCTATTTCCTGGGGACAATAACACTTCGCTACCTCACAGGGGCATTGTGAGGATTCATTCATTCATAGACCTTCCCCTTTGCTGGCATGAACAGAGGGGGTCTAGATATAGCAGGTCTGACGTGGGTGATACAGAAAAGGGGTACTAGCTGAGCAGCATTATTCCCCCCAAATCAACAGATGCTGTACTCTGAACCCCTGACATGACACCAACAAAACCCCTACACCTTCTATGCTCCACTGTTGTGGACTTAGCACTGCCCCATCCTCCGACAGCTTTCTCCTCCGACATCAACTCACCTATTAATTGTACGTTCACATTCAAAGTCCTTTCGTATGCTCCATTGTCCTGTGCCCAGGCAAAGTCCTCAGGGTAAGTAATAAGGTGAGCTCCAGGACGTGGCAAAAGAAGGTGCTTGATGCAAAGCAAGCGATTGTCCCCTAAGTGTTTTGAAGAGCACCTTCATCTGGTTCATTATGACAAGGATCTGAGTCATGCCAAGCTGCAAAGGTCTCACAGTCAAGGAGAAAACTGATCTGCAGTCACTGTCAGAGCTTCCACCCCCAGCTTCTCTCTTCATCTCTCCCTCTCCTCCTCCATCAAAACGCATAAAAGCCAGAGCCAAGAAGAACCGAGAGGCTATTATAGCCCACAATAGCTTTGAAGGCACAGACGACGATGTGGGAGAAAGTGGGAGCTGGTAGAGGAAGGGGGGATTGTGTGGAATTAGAAGGTTGGGAACCTCTGCTAATGTCAGAAGCAACAAACAGCTCAGGTTGCCCAAGAGGGATGGGAAAGGGGACTGTGAAAGAGGGAACTGACCACTGGGATTTGGTAGCACTTGGGTCGTGGATCACGGGGAGCCTGGAATCAACATGCGCTCCTTTGGTTGATCATATGATCTCCCTCCCAGAACGTGGAACAGTCCCATGCCTAGCAGGGGTTTTAAAAACATCCGACCTTTCACACATGGTAGAACTCGAGCACAATGCTTCCTGAATGAGAAACTGCTTGCGCACATACACACACAGGACAAAGCACCAAATCCACTCCTGGTGAAAAAGGGTGGCGTGCCCAGTGCCGTGAGGTTTGCTAACACAGAGGCTGCATGTGGCCCAGTGAGGAGACAACAAGTAAATGCTGTAATACCCAGCCCTTCTAGAACAGGCCTTGCTAACATACGTGTAATGCCCACAAGCGTCAGGCAGGCTGTGTTCCCTCCAACACCCAGAGATGCGTGCTTATCACTTTGTTTGCGGCTTCTCTCTGAGCCATTTTGCAGGGTTGAAGGCTATCAGGGGACTTTAATTAGAAAACCATTTTAATGAGCTGACACTCACAACAGCTGCCACCGGCTACAGGAAATTAACCCTGGTGTCAAATGAGCTACAGCACTGAGACCCAGGAGTGTGTGGCACGAGGGGGTGGCTGCCCACTGCAGCACAGAGGGTTGACATGTGCGTCACATCGGTGCCTGCACCGAAAAAGGGGGCTCTCTTTAAGCCACGTTGTGGTCCCTGGCTCAGGTTCCCAGCGCCCTCAATGCCCAACTACAAAGACTGCTTTCCCCTTCAAAATGAACACACTCTGCTGAGTTTTGTACCAATCACGTGTCTCAGCTAGTCCAAGAAGAAATCCACTGTGGAGGGTGACACAGGGACAACTGCATCATTTATGGAGTCCTCAAGAAAGGACAATGCCTCTGCACTGCCCCCTGCTCTCTCTCTCACACACAGGCTAAGACACTGGAGTGGGAAGCCATGCAAGGATGCTGATTATTGTTACTGACATGTATTACAGTAGTGCCTAGAGACTCCAGCTGAGCTCCAGGCCTCCTTGTGCTAGGTCTGGTACAAACACACAGTAAGTGACAGTACTAGACAAATAGGTGGGGAGGGGAGGGCCAACTGGAGGCAAGCTGGGTGAGCCATTTACAAGGATCAGTTTATGCATGAATGTGGTACCATTTTCTGTTTGCCTTTGGTTTCACACAGCTCCACCATCTTATTACCGTATTCTCCTGTCTCCTTCCATTGACTCCTTATTTTGGCTCCTCCTAGTGTTCTCACATGGGTGTACTGCACCGACTCAGGCCCTTTAGCATTAGGTACGACAGCGTCTACTGTAACAAGGACACCTGGCTGAGTGAGTTTTAAGCAGTCCATGTTGGTTGTGCCAGGAAACCTAACTGTTTCTTTCAGCAAAGATTTTTCGTAGTATGCTCCCGAGTCACCCAGAGCACACAACGGATGCCAGAGCACCAGTGGACGCTGGCTGCCTGGCTCAGGGCTGAACTGCCAGTGACAGTTTCCCCCTGCTTTTGTCTGCCATTGATCTTTTCCTTTGTGCCTGACATATACCATTTGCAGATCCCAGGTACTAAGGAAATCCCGGCAATGAATTCAGCAACTTTCCAGGCAAAAAAATTCGAAGCAGGACTAGAACCTACATATCTTCAAGACCAATAGCTTTGCCGCTAACAAAGCTGTTCTGCTAATGCAATCCAGGCAAGAGGCTATCCAAATAGAAGTATATTAAGTTCATCTTTCATTGCTATGGGTAGAAACGTTTACCCTGAATACTTTCTTCAGCAAAGACATCAGAGGCAACACCAGTTTTAAACAACCCTTGAACTATCTGCATCCCCATCCTCTTTTCAGTGCAGTTAGGATCTACCTTTAGTTAAAGGGACACTGTCAGATAACTCATGGGGGTAAATTCCATTTATGCCATTACATAGTTTAAATCTGGAGTAACTTCATTTACTTGATATCTTTTCAAAAGCATGGATTAGAAACTTACTTTAACACAGAAGCTGAAATCTCCTCCTCCTATGAAGTCCTCCTATCCTGTGTTGGCAACAACACCTTAGCTTATTTCACCTGAAAGAATGTTAACCATCTACTGTACTTTACACCATTTATGCTCTTTGTTTACTCTGGGCATGAATCCACTGCAGAGGCGTATTTCTCTGCTCCCTACACGAGTGAAACTTCACTGATTTCAATGGTGTTACTCCTTATTTACACCAGTGTGCAATCAGAAAAATCAATCCTACACTTTTGTTTCTAGTAAGTTTCACTTTCAGACGCTGTGATGCTGAGCTGCAAATACAGCAGTAGAAGTTTTACATCTATTCATTTGTTTGAAATCATTTCCATTAGAATTTTTTTACAAATAATATCATGAAAAGCATGTTTATCTTGCTTTTTGATGGTATGTACATTTTTGTATTTTGCAGTGTTGCCAACTCTCCGGATTTTAACATGAGTCTCACAAAAGTTGATGTTTCCCTTAAAGCCCCAGCTCCTGGAGTCAAGTGACTGCATGAGCATTTCAGCCTTCATTTAAAAAAAAGAAAGTTGCTAACTCCATGGATGCAGAAAAGAAGCTTGAAAAAATGGACTGAGTGCACGCTAAAGTCTATGAAATCAGAAGGCAAAGAAAAGAAAAAGAAAAGAAAAGAAAATGTATGTTTTTAGAAATCTCATTATTTTTACACAAATTTCATGATTGGGTATGGGGCGGGGGGCACAACTCCTGATTTTTGGACTTTTGACATTGGCCATACCGATTTTACAAAACCAAAATTTTGCAACGAACTTGACCTGGAACATAGATTCCTTTAAAGACCAACTTTGCCAGGGAACCAATTTTGTTTTATTTTGCCCCTTTGGTGGTTGCTTTAGACAGGATTTTCACCTTACAATAAAGGATGCAGCAGGTAGTATCACTTCCTCATTCCTATCCCCCCTCGGGTTGGAGAGTAAAGCAACAAAAATCCTCTGTTGCCAGGATCACTTGGTGCAGACATGTGGATTATAGTACAAGGAATAGGCGCCTCAAACCCTTAGGAATATGGAAAAATAAAGAGCTACCGTTGCATATAAGTGGTGCAGAAAAACATCTTCATGTTTCTCCTCTCAAAACAAGAAACACTGCACACCCCACCCCCCATCCCACCCCAGTAAACCTAAGGATAATGGAAAATAACTGACATTTTCTTCCAAGAGTTGTTAATTAAAACAACATTAAACATGCTATGTTCAGTATTTTGTCAGGCACCGGGACAGGCTACTAAAATTATCACTAAGGGGCCTATTAGATATCATAATGTTCTCCCAGAGTAGCTAATTATGGCAATTTTTAAAGGTTCTCACTCCACCACCTTGCAAAAATCTTTTTGCTTTTATTACTTACTCACATAAAATAATCAAATGTTAACAACCTACCATGGAGAAGGCTGCGTCTGTGACACAAAGGACCCTGCGTCATAATCGCAGGGGGAGGAAGGGACTTTGCAGAAGAACCTGGTGGAATCCAACAGCAATGAAGTGTTCCTTTTCCTCTTTGTCAGAGCCCTAAAGGCCTAGTGTTCCCTCTGTCTCTCAGTGGGAAGCTTGTGCAGAGAACATAGAAAACATTATCTCTGTAATGGGCCAGGACCAAAAAAGAGCCCCAGCAACCCGGATCCAAACACCCCAGACCTTGGGGAAGTTCATAAATCTTTGGGGAAGGGGCAGTCTTTGTTCTGTGTTTGTACAGAGCCTAGCATAATGGGGTCCTGGTCCATGACTAGGCTCTACAGTAAGTAATACTACTGAATATCCAGGTCTGAACTTCTGTCTCTAATAAGAGCAGATACTGTAATGCATACATACAAAGGGGATGCTTCACTGAGGCTGCTGCACACAGACAGGCTGTGGTTCTTTCTGACTCTCTAGCTCCCAGATGAAGGATATGTCTATATTGCAATCATGGGGTGCGACTACACCTCGTGTAGACATTCCTGACGTAGCTTTAATCTAGCTAGCTCAAGTATTGGAGCAGTGGCTTGACAAGTACCAGGAAAGGCTTGTACAGCTTCACTGGTCCAGGACCCAAGCTAGCTAGATTAAAACTAGCTTGGGTGTGCTGTAATTACATCCCTTGAGTGCAGTGTATGCATACCCTAACACTGTCTGTGCTGCCTACTTTTACAGCACAGGGTCTCCTTAACTCCTGGCCTAGACTAAGCAGTCATGGAAAGCACTGCTCACTGTGCAACAGGGCCCTACACTGGCTCCGTTCAGCAGGAGCTTTTGAGGAATTCTGACCAGCAGATATAATGACTGCTTTGTTTTCCTGATGCATTAAGGGGACCAGTTTCCCTGAAGTATCCAAGTTTGTGTGGGAGGGTGTACTCTTTCAGTGCCTGTGCCATCCACAAAGCAGCAACCTTGGCCTTCCCCTCGATGCTGTAGAAATTAGGTCAATGGCTTTTGTTTTCCCCCTTTCCACTCCTGCAAAGCACATTAGAGCTTAAATCCTCAAGACAAAACATTATTATTGTTATTATTATTATTATTGGGTTTTTTTACTGTGGAAGAAAATATTAATGTTATAAATAGGTGCCATTAGCATAAACAGAGCCGCATATTAATCTGCATGCTGGTGTCTCCGCTGTCAGAAGGCAGAAAGGCCCCAGAGGCCCTGCTTTCGCTGGGGAAAATAATGATGGCATTAGCTCTAATGCTAATGATAAGAAGGCTGCTGTAAATGATATGCCAATTTCTTTTGTAATCCTGTTTGGGCAAGGATTTCTTCCCTGCTCTCCATAGTGTCCACAAAGAACTACCACATCAATAAATAGCAGCATTGCCAATACTCCTGGTTTTATCACGTGTCTTGCAAGAGTTGGAGGTTTTCTTAAAGACCCAACTCCTGGAGACATGTGATTATGTGAGACTCTCAGCTTTCATTTAGACATGAAGTTTTTAGCCCAGAGAAAAGCTTGAAATCCTGACCCAAATGCA
This sequence comes from Caretta caretta, assembly GCF_965140235.1. NCBI lineage: Eukaryota > Metazoa > Chordata > Testudines > Cheloniidae > Caretta > Caretta caretta. The sequence continues at coordinate 204,331,527 of NC_134206.1, forward strand.
ACCTAGATTCTGAGAAACCAGAAATTAAGAGATCCCCCAAATGTATTGTTTCTTAAAAATCTCATGATTTGTGGGGGACCTGATTCCTGATTTTTTTTTTTAATTCTTCAGCATGGTGATACTGAAATATTCAAACACAGCAGAAGCCCTGGTGGGGAAGGAGAACTCTTGGAGCTGGTAATGAACATAACAATGGCCAACTAAAGATGGGTCCTGGGTGCAAAGAACAGAGCTGGACCCTAACTTCACCGAGGCTCATGTGTGTGTAGATCCAGCATTTGGTTCTGCCCATGAAAGAACTACGCACTAGATCCAAACTGTTATAAAACTTCAGGGACGGTTGGAACTGGGGTTGTGGGTTCCACTCAGCCACAAAGTTCAAACCTAGATTATACTATCCATGGGTTTGTAAAAGTGACAGGACTTGGCTGTGATGAATACAAAGAAGAGAAGCTACTTGGTACAGACAGACCCTGTGGCTCTCTCTGAATTCCTAGCTCCTGGACTAACTAGTACCTCAAGTCACTGCACAGGAGTCCCCTGGCCTGGATTCAGCAGTTATGGAAGGTACTGCTGGCTACGTTACAGGGTATTTGCATTCTGGATTATGGTGCTGCAGCACCCATATGGAAAACACTCACTACTGAGCTCAGCTAAAAACCATTGTCCATACGTTTTCCTTTGTTCATTTGCTCTTTTGGTGCATATCCTGAAGTCATGGGATGGAGCTCACCATAGGGAAATTTAGGATGACTATCTGGGGGAAAAATCTTAACAGTGAGCAACTGGCCCAGAATACACCTGTGGACTGTACCTGCCCTGGAGGCCACAGATCCAGGACTGGCAGGGTGAGCAAGGGAAAAATCCTCAGATGTAGAAAGATCCTAAGAGGACTGGAAATGATAGAGCCTAGTGAGTAGTAGGAAATGGGTCTGTCAATGAACACATGCTGCCCAGTGATGGCTTCTCTCGCCACCACAGCCTCTAGAACACATGAAGAGGGAGCAAGCCTCAGTATTTGAATGTTGGTAACTATGTGCTGCAGAGGATATGACAACAATAGGACAACCTTCATGTCACCTGAAGCCCATGTTAAGCAATAGGAGTGTATGATGGGGCGTCCACCCCACACTGACATGTAAGGGGTTAATAGAACCCTAGGGAGGCTATGCAGGAAGCAGCCAACAGAAGAGAGGCTGTTATGAACAACCAATCAGGTCCCTGCAGGCCCATATAAGAAAAGCCGCAGGGCAGAGGAGGGTCAGTCACTACCTGGAGCTCAAGGAGGGAAGCTTGGGTTCCTAGCAGGTGGATGGAAGCGTGCATCATGGACAGAGCAGCTGCTGGCAGGGACTGGGGGAGCAAGAGGGAGTTCCTGGATGGCTGCTAGGACTGACATGCTGAGGCCTTGAGTTAAGGGTGAAGAAGGTGCTGAGATTGCGGCTAAGTGGCCCAGGGAAATGTACTGAGTAACTGGGGGGGATGCAGCATTTGGATGCTGTCTAGTGGGTCCCTAGGCTAGCACTTAGAGTAGTGGGCAGGCCTGGGTCCCCCTCCGCCTCACCGCTGGGGAAGTGGCTGGACAGTTGGACTGCCATACTAAACCCTAGAATGGGGGAGAACAGATGGTGACACAGCCGGAGGACTATGCCATGAAGAGAACACCGCTGTCCCTGGAGTGACACGGGTCAGAGAGCAGACATGATGGTGGGTGAGGCACAGTCAGGGGAGGATGTACCGACCTGCGGTGCTAATCTCCAGAGCAACCAGGAGGAGGTCCCAGTCCAGCAGCAAGAGGTGAACCCCGTGACAGAGCAGAACCAGCAAGATTTAAATGTGAAAACTGGTGCAAATGCCATTTCCACTCATTCACCTACTGTGTTGCTCATATTCAGTCCATTCCAATGGTGGGATTCAGAACGTGCCCTGCAGACTCATGCTGTCTCCAGGCAGCTTCACGCTGCAGAGAACCCTGCAGCCTTAAAATTCCACCTGTCCTGCATGGACCGCTGTTCTTTCATTAACTAGGAATGAAACTAGGTGCTACTCAATGGAATTCCTCTGGAATTCCGGGAATGTCCCTGCAGGAGCCTCAGAACATTAAGCCAGGATAACCATAAGTGGAGTATCCGCCCCCCCCCCCACTCCAAAAACCACAATTTGACAGAAAATCAGGATCAGAAGCATCACAGCAGGTCTTCTCCCTCCCAGTTAACACTCTCAGGATAGTGCAGCTAATTGTGAGAACTGCTGTCAGAATGATTGTAATACTCCAGCAGGGGGCAGCAGCACACACACACTGCCCACAAACAACACACATACCAGCCAATGCATCACAATACTTGTGTAATGTGAGAGCTTCCAGTCACTCAACACTATTTTCTAAAAAAAATAAATATTGTGAGGTAAAGGAATGTGAGGATGAAATCCTGACCCCATTGAAGTCAATGGCAAAATTCCAATTGACTTCAAAGGAGCCAGGACTTCAAACTGCAAATGGATGGTGGTGGAGGGAGATATTTTGGCAAACACAGGCTCAAGCCACACACTATGGGAACATGATAGCAAATATCAGAGAGATAAATCACCATGCAAAATATTAATAAGCTTGCCTTTGTTTTTTAGGGTTGCCACCTGTCCAGGCTTTCCCACTTTTTTTGAGGTTGCTGTCTGGGGAAATCTGTAAGACTTCTCCGTACACACCAAGAGCTGTCCACTTTTATGGACTCACGATTATCCCAGATATTCCTTTGTTTGTACCTCAGAGGTGGCAACCCTAGTCCTCCCACTCCCAAGTAAGTTGTCAGTGTGGCTGCATATAGAAACCATAGTCACCTTCTAGAAACTGCGTGCAATTGGCATAGGGTACAGAACTCAGGACTGTTTGCACCAAAAACAGCATAAAATATCACCTCAGCTAAGAAAGAGCCTTGGTGAGGCTAGGGCTTTGTAAATCAGCCACTAGAGGGTCACACACACACTTACTTGAGGAAGGCTGGCATTCCATTAGCAGAGGGCAGTCATGAATGTAAGTATGACACAGGGTACCTAACATGGGCAACAGATTACTGACCAGGTGTCAAGTGATGCAGATTAGTCACTTTGAACCCCAGATCAGAGGTAGTCAGTCTCCTTTGCAACCTGATCAACAAACCATGCTGGCAAAAACTCACAAACTGGATGGCCCTGAAGGTCTGAATTCAGACACTCTATGCTGTGACTTTTGAGCCACATAGGAATCCGTCTCCATCTCCATCCATCTAGACCAACAATCAGTGCCTCTTGCAAAGAAAAACAGAGCTTTCACTTACCTAGAAAAGAAAAACAGAAGAGAGGGAGGGAAGATGAGGTTAGTGAATTTCCCTGAAACATACAGATGCTGCCATTCCCCATTTCCTAGAAGATTCCTGCATCCAAGCACATTATAAGGAGATTCCTGATATGCTTGGGAACAGGAGTAATCTATGACTGCTCTATTAGCACATGGCCATTATCTAACCTGCAGTAATTGGTTTGTGGTGCCATTTAATGTTATACAGATTATTCATTAAGAAAAGCAAGTATGAGCAGGTGTTTTCATCAACATCTTGTTCTGTACAAAAAAAAAAAAAGATACCATGACAACATTAACCACATGGAAGGACACAAATTATCCTGGCAATGAACAGCAGGGTTCAGGAGGTCTCGCATTCCAGAGGCAGAAGCTTAAGTGAGAAAGGAAAGAAGCCCCCTTTAAAGGGAGGGATGGCTCAGGGGTATGAATCTTTCACCTCTTCGTTGCCGTCCTAAATCAGCCAAAGCGACAGGGACTGAAATATATCGTTTAATGGCTCGGGGGCCTATCTGAAAAGAAGTGGTGGGTCTTTGATCAGTTCCCCATAGATATTTGTGTCCATATTACAAAACCCTTATTGGCAGTCTGTGCAGAAGGGTTAAGGATTGCACAGGCCATGAAAATGGAACTCTCCTCTGACCCAGTGAGCTGGCCCCCTCATGTACCCTTGAGGAGAAGCTAGCCCTGAAGCTGCCTGTGCTGTGAATTATTCTGTGGATCAACAGACACTCTGGTCTGCAGGGCTGTCACTCAAGCATTAAGGGTAGGGTCTTCACAGCACTGGCCTAACTCTGCTCCCATTGTAGTCAATACAGAAGTTTTACCATTGATTCCAGCGGGAGCAGAGTCAGGTGAAAGTCGAGGGGTTTTGAAAATCCCGCCATAAATTTGTTTGTCTGCATAAAGGAAGCAAAGAAGCCACATAAATGTCCTAGAAATGAATAAATATCAAAACATAAAAGGATTATTGTTATTTTATATCATTATTGTTATTTTATTACTGTATTGTGGAAACACCGAGAGGCGCTGACAGAAACTGGGGCCTAATGGTGCTAGGTACTGTACATATGCAGAGTCAGAAGACAATAGCTGCCTCAAAGAGCTTACAATCAAAATAGACAAAGGGGGAGGGACAGGAAGGGGACTATTTGATATGAGGAAGCATGATCTAAGCAGATCAGATCTGAAATATCACTTGGCCTTTCTATGCTTCTGATACGTGGACTAGCTTAACGTTTAGAAACAGTGGTCTGTGGGGAACATTGCAATCACAAGAGGACTACCTTGGCTCTCAGGCATTGGTTTGTTAGGTGAAGGCCTTACCTGTCCTGGAGTAAATTCCCGTAAGCAAAATAAATTCCTGTTTATTCCCAGGAACTAAAACAGTTTGAAGGAGTCACTCCTCTAGCTGAGGCTAGGGAGCAATTGTCACCGGGAATGAACTGAACAAAGTTAAGGTCTGGCACTGGAATTGGAGATTGTTTCCTCTACTATACCTTTGAACAAGTGTTGGATTTTGAACTCCTTAGTGTTTGTATATATATATTGCATTTACTCCTGCTCCGGTCCATGAGCACTAGATACCACAGAGAGCAGCACTGAAGTATCCCATTTAGGTCTTGCCTACACCCCAAAGTTGTACAGTTATAACAATACTGGTATAGCTAAAGCAGTACAAGCCCTTGTGTGGACTTAGTTATATCAGTACAAAAGTGACAGGTTTCAGAGTAACAGCCGTGTTCGTCTGTATTCGCAAAAAGAAAAGGAGTACTTGTGGCACCTTAGAGACTAACCAATTTATTTGAGCATGAACTTTCGTGAGCTACAGCTCACTTCATCGGATGCATACTGTGGAAACTGCAGAAGACATTATATACACACAGAGACCATGAAACAATACCTCCTCCCACCCCACTGTCCTGCTGGTAATAGCTTATCTAAAGTGATCATCAAGTTGGGCCATTTCCAGCACAAATCCAGGTTTTCTCACCCTCCGCCCCCCCACACACAAACTCACTCTCCTGCTGGTAATAGCCCATCCAAAGTGACCACTCTCTTCACAATGTGTATGATAATCAAGGTGGGCCATTTCCTGCACAAATCCAGGTTCTCTCACTCCCTCACCCCCCTCCAAAAACCACACACACAAACTCACTCTCCTGCTGGTAATAGCTATTGGATGAGCTATTACCAGCAGGAGAGTGAGTTTGTGTGTGTATGGGGGTGGGGGGATGAGAAAACCTGGATTTGTGCTGGAAATGGCCCACCTTGATTATCATGCACATTGTAGGGAGAGTGGTCGCTTTGGATAAGCTATTACCAGCAGGAGAGTGAGTTTGTGTGTGTGGTTTTTGGAGGTGGGTGAGGGGGTGAGAGAACCTGGATTTGTGCAGGAAATGGCCCACCTTGATTATCATACACACTGTGAAGAGAGTGGTCACTTTGGATGGGCTATTACCAGCAGGAGAGTGAGTTTGTGTGTGGGGGGGGCGGAGGGTGAGAAAACCTGGATTTGTGCTGGAAATGGCCCAACTTGATGATCACTTTAGATAAGCTATTACCAGCAGGACAGTGTGGTGGGAGGAGGTATTGTTTCATGGTCTCTGTGCATATATAATGTCTTCTGCAGTTTCCATGATATGCATCCGATAAAGTGAGCTGTAGCTCACGAAAGCTCATGCTCAAATAAATTGGTTAGTCTCTAAGGTGCCACAAGTACTCCTTTTCTTAGTACAAAAGTGCTTATACCAGTATAGCTATTCCCATAAGGTATCTTTATAAAAGTATAATTATGTCCGCACTAGGAGTTGTACTGGTATAACTCTATCAGTAAGAAATCACACCCCTAACCAGTAGTGAGCTGGAGCCGGTTCACACCGGTTCACTAGAACTGGTTGTTAAATTTAGAAGCCCTTTTAGAACTGGTTGTTCCACGAGGGACAACCAGTTCTAAAAGGGCTTCTAAAATTAACCGGCCAAAACTGGCGCCTTAGGCGCTGACTCCATGGGTGCTCCAGCCCTGGAGCACCCAAGGGGAAAATTTTGTGGGTGCAGAGCACCCACCGGCAGCTCCCCTCCCTGCCCCACCCCCAGCCCCAGCTCACCGCCGCTCCGCTCCACCTCCTCCCCTGAACGCACCACCCCACTCTGCTTCTCCGCCCCCCCCCCAGGCATCCCACGAATCAGCTGTTCACGCAGGAACCCAGGGCGGGCTGAGAAGCAGGCGGCGGCTTCCCACTCAGGCCCAGGGAGGCGGAGGTGAGCTGGGGCAGGGGGGCACGAGGAGGGCCTCCCGCGCGGCAGCAGGTAACCCCGGGGGGGGGGACACGCAGGGGAACCGCTCCCCGCCCCAGCTCACCTCCGCCACCATTGGCCTGAGCGGGAAGCCACCGTCTGCTTCTCAGCCCTCCCAGGCTTCCCGCCGAACAGCTGATTCACGGGAAGCTGTGGGGGGGCGGGGGCGTGGAGAAGCAGAATGGGGCGGTGCGTTCAGGGGAGGAGGCGGAGCAGAATGGAGGTGAGCTGGGGCCGGGGAGCTGCCGGTGGGTGCTCTGCATCCACCAAATTTTCCCCGTGGGTACTCCAACCCCAGAGCACCCAGGGAGTCAGCGCCTAAGGCACCACTTTTGATGTGATCAGTGGGGGAGCGGCTGCTCCCCCTGCTCCCCCCCATAGCTACACTCCCCTGCCCCTAGGAGGCAGAGGGACCTGCCGGATGCTTCCTGGGAGCTGCCCCAGGATAAGCACCGCCGGTACTCCCCACCTCGCCTCCCGGCAGGTACCTCTGGCTCTTAGGGGTGGTCACCCACTACGGTGGCTCATGAGACCCGCCTGCCCGGTTCTGGGGGCAGTCAGGGGACAGGGGAGGGGGGTGGATGGGGCAGAGGTCCGGGAGGGGGCGTCAAGGAACGCGGGGGGGTTGGATTGGGCAGGAGTCCTGGGGTGCGGGGGTGGCCAACGACCCCCTCGTGGGGTGAGGAGGGAACCGGTTGTTAAGATTTTGGCAGCTCATCACTGCCCTTAACCAATATAGGTCTAATAGTACAAAACCAGTGTATAGAACAGGCCTCAGTGTCAAAATTCTCACATTCAGGCCAGCCTCAAATAGCTGCCTCTCAATTTAAGTCAAGTTCACCAAGCGTATCAAAAGACAGCCACAGGGACAATAAATCCCAGTGGGCCCTCTGAACTGCATTGTTATGTACATCCCAGGAGTGGGGCGTGCTGCAACAGACTTTGTAACCAAGTGGCAGTTCTGCTTGCTGCTCATACTATAATAATTAACAAAAACGTGCTTCCATTGCACCTTGATACTTAGGATCTCAGAGGTCTTTGCAAAGCCGCGGGGAAGGATCACTATTCTGATTTTTTTTCAGAGGGGGGAGCTGAAGCACGGAGAGAAGGTAAGTGACTTGCACAAAGACATCCAGGGAATCAATCACACAGCCAGAAGCAGAACCCAGGAGTCCCGGCTTCCCTGTCTCATGCATTAACCACTGGATAATGCTGCTACAGGAAAAGCCTCGTACCAATATGCCTAGAAGCACCTCTTACTCCAGTGCAGTGCTGCACCAGCTAGAGGCCTCCTGAGAACTCTGACTGTCCCTCCCGCTGTCTCCTTGAAATGGCTCCCAGCGAAAGGCGGATTCCTTAATTGTGTTATTAGCTGAATTATTAATTGATATGAAAACAGCATTTTACTGGGCATAAAAAGTCATTTGGAAATGAGATAAAATGTTCTCGGCGATGCCTGCCTCGGAGCAGAGCCGGAGCGAGGGCTCTGACAGCTTGATTATTATGCACATTAGTGCAATCTGGTGAGCTCCCAACACAGAGAGCGCGGAGTCCCCAAGTACCGTATCCATCAGGCAGCCTCTCTCTCCCCCACTCTCCTCATCGCCCGCTTTGCATTTATGTGGTAGACCTCAGGGGTACATTTTTCTTTCTGATCAATCCCAGCTGTCATCACTATAGAGTTGCTAATAGCGATGGGGAGAAATATTATTTTCCCCTCAGCCCCACACTGGGAGGGGCTGTTTCTGTACCTCCCCGCAGAACTCCCTCTGCCCCACACTGGAAGACTGTTTCTGTGCCTTTCCACATTGGACTAAGCCCATTCTAGTCTACACCATCAGAGGAATTTATTTCTGCTCATCCTTCCCTCAGAGACCCCCTTTGCCTCACAGGGAGGGAAGGGCTCCACCTTCTTTCATCTCCCAGGTGCCTCACAAGGCAGCATCCTTCTCTGTCGCATCCCCTGGAAATGCGTCCTCCTCTCACCCCCAGGTACTCTTGGCCTCTCTATCTCTCTTCATTCTCCATAGGAATGTCAAACCCTCACTCTGCCCAGAACTGCAGCAGAAGCAGAGCAGCCTGTGAGATGGAACTAATTAATTCTGGACTTCCAGAGACTAGGAAAGGAAAACAACCCCAGACCTAGCCCATCCCCGATCCCCTTACCAATCAACGAATCAATGAGAACCTATTCCTGCTGATCCACAGCTCTAACATACAATCACTAGCAAACGCTGGCGATCAATCCTGTCTCTTACATGCAAACCTTGTAATTTAGTAATAACTACTCAGCCACCATTGACCTGCTAATTAATCCATGGATTTTTTTGTTGTGCCTTTAATCGTTGGCCCTGCTATGTGAGTCACTTTAGACTGCTCGCTCTGTGCTGAGCCTAACCAACTAAATGCTACTTCAGTTCTGTAGTAATAAAACACTGAAATATATTGACTCCCTGCCAGCAATCTCGCTCTTTCTCTGCCTCTCTGCATGTTGGCTGAGTGCTGGCGTGTGAAGGGAATATAGAGAGGGGAAGGCACTGGCCGTGAGATATGAAGTTTAGGACACAGGTGAGGGAAAGCAAGGATTAGTCACCAGTGACAAGACAAAATAAAAAGCGCTGCTCCCTGCCACATCACCTCTGGCAGCCTCAACTCCCTTTCCTCCCACCCCAATGGGATACTCTGCTTAGTCGAAAATCTCCAGCTGCACTTTGGATCCTGCTTCCTTCTCTGTCCTGCCTCCCCACCAAGAGACACTCCTCCTCTTTACTTCCATGGTCGCTTACACCATTTCTATGCTTGCAGTGGAAAAACCAGGGGGTATATTGAGAGTCACCGTAATTCAGTGGACAGGGCACCAGGGTGAGACTCAGGAGACATGGGGTTTGTTCCTAGCGCTGTCATGAGCTCATTGTGCAACCATGGACATGTCATTAATGCCAGAGTTTTCAGATGTGGCTCCTGATTTTGGGTGCATTTTCATCAGGCTTGAGTAACCACAAATCCTATTGACTTCAGTGGGCACTGTGGGTGTGCAGCACTTGTGGAAATCAGGTGACAGGCTGGACACCCAAAATCACTGGTCATTTAAACACTGACCTTTACCTATGTGTGTCTCAGTCCCCCCTCTGCACAATGTAAATAATAATACCCAGTTCTTACATGATGATGCTTGCCCACCTTCACAAAGTGCTCTGAGATCTACAGATGGAAAGTGATATAGATGTGTACTAAGTATTGTTATGATCCTTCTTTTCTCTTTCTAAAACCCTTGTACCTCCTCTGTGACAAGTGCTAAAGTTACCCAGCCAGTTGTCTAACTCAAAAGCTTGGTAAGATTTCATTCCAGTTGGTAAGTATCAGCCGCCATCAATTTTACCCTCCTCCCAAAAACAGACGGGGAAAATAACTCCGTCAGATAGGGAAATGTGAAATGACTCAGATGTTTGGAAAAATGTACGATACTCTTTTTGCAAAACCCCTCCGAGAATAAACATCGGGGGTGGGATTTTCAAAAGCGCAGTGCTGTACACAAACATACAGCATCCAGTCTGCAGGGCAGGGGGCCTATACAGTGGAAGCACAGCACGATGGGAGAGGTGATGTAATGCAGAGGAAGAAGTCCGTGGGTAACTGCTTGGTGCTGGCAGCAGGCATAGGATGCTGCTCCAGCCGGTCAGTGGAATTCTACGTTGAAATGCGTGACGTTTCATGCAGTGAAAATCAACAGGAGTCTGTCCATGAGACTGATATTTAGCCTCCCATGTGGAAGTAGAATTAAATATTAAAGCTTTTGTTATTGGCTATCATTCTTATTGTTGTTGCAGTAGCACCTACAGGCCTCACCCAGTCAGGGCCACATTGTGCTAGATGCTGTACACACACACAGTCGACGACAGTCCTCGCCCTCCAAGAGCTCACAGCCTAAAAGGCAAGACATAGTGATGAAACAAACAGGAGGATTAGGAGAAGAGGGGGAGAATGGGGGAAACAGAAACAACAGGGAGTTTTAACACAGCCTAGTTCTGCAACCAGTTCATGGCCATTCACCAGCAGCCATCAGAACTGGTCCCTGGCCTAGTGTTGGGACGTGGTCGTCCAAAACAGCAGTACCTTCCTACGGCTCTCTGTGTTACAGAGCTTCACTGGAGTTTACATAGTTGTGCACTCCACTTTAAAGAGCGTAGCTGTGGATATGTACAACAGTGTGGCATGACAGGGGTTCAAGAGTCAGTGCAATGCAGGTGTTTATCAGCAACAAATATACTAAAATAGCAGGGTAATTCACTGACCCTGGAGCAACAGGCTAATGACATTGCACAGGGTAATTCACTAGCCCTGCAGCAACAATTGACTGGCTCTACACAGCTAATGTAGTGGCACTGCAATAGCAATTCAATGGCTAGCTCATGATGCTGCCTAACTAATGTGATTGACACTGCTATACACTCCTAGTTCAGGACAGCGCTAGTACGAAGGCACCTACTATAGTGTGAGCTGTGAGAAAAGCCGTGATACTTCGGCACGCTCTTCCCTGTTCCTCGCACCACTGCTAGCACGCTGTAAATTTAACGTGTTTGCATGTACATATTCTTTCTCAAGCCCATTGCGTTCCCCTGGCCTTTTCTGATTGTCTCCATAAACAGTAATGTCCGAGTGTGGCTGGGGTAGGAAGAGTAGTTTGAACAAGGTTTCCCAGCAGTAATGGATCATGCTGGAAACCCTGGGGCAGGCTTTGAAGCAACATTTCTGAAAGTGTCCTTGGGGATTCCCTGGAATCCCATTGTCCTGTGCTGGCTCCATACTCCGCTTTTTCACACCCATTAACGTTCCTGCAGTGTGAGTCACACAGGGCATTTTATGACCTCTTCTGCTCCCAAAGAATTGGGGGTGTCTGAATCGCAGAACCTCCCACTGCTTGATGCTTCAGGGAGGCATATAGGCAGATGGGATTTCTGTGCACTTCCTGGAGGTTAGTTATGCCCAGATCCTCAAGGTATTTCAGCTCCTAACTTCCAATGGAAATTCTATTGAGAATCTTGATCTTTAGAGACTGCAGGAGAGGTAGAAGTGACTTACAGAGAGTGTGTTGGGGTCAGGTGGGCTGGAGCTATAAAAGATCACACATAGCATGTCACAGAAAAAGACAGATCTTACCAGACATGATTTAGGCTTCTGAATGGCTGTGCAGCACAATTGTTTCAGCTGCTTGAGCATGGATCCCAAAAACATTTAAGGGGTGCAGGTAAGAGGAAAGGTCATCTTTCTTTAAATCAGGTCTATTCTGTCCAGGTTTTGATATTGCACCCATCAACAGGGGATCTGAACACTTTATAAAAAATATTTCCCTTACAAATCTCTCCGCCAAGATCACTAGACAGAGCAAACAGTCCCTCCCCTGTACTTCAAATTAGAGGAGGCCTCACTCCATCAGCGCAATGAAGAACCAACAAGCATGCTACAACACGTCAGCCGAGAGACTGCAGTGTGAGCAGAGAGCCACTAGACTCCATGTGCTTTAGCAGAAAATGACTTCCTACCTGGGAGTACATCGCTTTATTATGTTCCTCCAACAACATAGTCTAGTCCATGTTAGTAACTGGAGGTCCAAGCACTCTATGAGTTCAAACCAACTCCACATGTGTGTTTTAAACCCATGCTACGTAACAGTTTGGCTGTTGATCGAGTCAACAGCCCATTTCACAAATGCTTAACTTTGCCAGTCATTCTGTCCCTGTACTTGGAGCAGGAATAGGGGGCGCATGCGAACAAAGGTGTCTTTAAGTCATTTTTGTACTCCCCATATATTGTGGCAATTTATAATCTCCTCTCCAGAGCTTTCTATGAGCCCTGCATTGCTCTACTACAATGCACTCCATCTACAACCCATCCCTGCCCTCAGTTTGCCCCTCCGCCCCCATTCCCTGCCGCTGACAAGAATACCAATGACTAGGTGCAGGACTGGCATACAGCCCTTACTCCAGCCTTCTGCAAATTAAGGAGTCCAGCTCAGCAGGGGACATATCAGGGGGGCCATTTCCAACCACTTTAAGACCCCTCTACCCTGCTGAAGCCGCCTAAAGGGGCCTTAGAGCAATTAAACCTTGTGTGGTGACAAGCATGGATCTGCTGAGGCTCTATGAATTACAGCAGCTACCTCCAATTTACACTGAATGTCCCTCGGAGAAAGCTGGACTGGTAAGAACTGGAGGATGGGAGTGGGGGTGCAGAAGTTCCAGTTCAGGTTCGGCCGTTAGCCACAACGCTCAACATAACTTAAAAATTCCTGCTCCTGGCAGCGAGGTCTGTTAGGCTGTGTGACAGGCTCCCAAGGGAAGGGCGGGAAGGCTCTGTTGCTTGGGACATATAAAACTAAGACTATAGCATAAGGAACAATCCTATACCTGCCTGCAGGGGATGGATTAAATGGGAGCTGCGAGGATTTTTCCATCTCTAATGTCTATAATTCTGTCTGTTTTCCAAGTGATCTGTCGAGGTATTTACCAGACCTCCAAGAGCAACATGGTGTCTGTGCACCTCACAGACATTAATGGCTTTATAGTCATGATCCTTCAGTGTTGTAAGGAAGTGCTGCTATCCCCATATTTAAAAAGGGGCACTGAGGCACAGAGAGATTCAGTGACTTGCCCTTGGTCATGCAGTGAGCCTGTAGCAGAGATGGGTATTAAATGCAGATTTCCTGAGTCCCAGTCTGGTGGATTAGAGGATCATTCCCATCTCAGTTGCCCTGCCCTAACCCCATACAGCATGACACCATAACGTTGTATCATACTCTAATATCAAGACAAACTGATAGCGGCTTGGCGCAGCACAACACAAACATCTAACCCTTTGCTTGTCAAATGGAACTCACAACATTCAACTGAGTTCAGCAGACTTGCACAGGGGTAGTTTGAATGGGGCTGGATTCGCCTAGCTCTAATGAAAGATCACCTGCTGTCTTTATGCCTTGTATTGCTAAGATGCCCATCTCAGCAGTATCTGGGCACCAAGCCTGGTGTGAGGAAGTGGGATAGGAACACCTGCCTCCAGAAGCAGCAGCAAAGTGAGTGCAGTGCATTAGGATAATAGAATCATAGAATATCAGGGTTGAAAGGGACCTCAGGAGATCATCTAGTCCAACCCCCTGCTCAAAGCAGGACCAATCCCCAATTTTTGCTCCAGATCCCTAAATGGCCCCCTCAAGGATTGAACTCACAACCCTGGGTTTAGCAGGCCAATGCTCAAACCACTGAGCTATCCCTTCCAATGCCAGCCTCTCAGAACTGAGACTGCAACTCAAAGTGTGTTCCACAGGTCAGTGACGGGCTGCAGGAAGTGGCGTGGCATTTCTCAAACTCCCATGACAGAAGGTGGGGACAGTCCTGTTCACAGAAAACAGCCTGACCAAATGACTGATCGCATCCAGGCCACTGTAGGATGCTGATGAAAAAGCCCAGGCTCTAGCCTGTCATTTTCAAAGCCCCCCAGCTGCTGTCTCAGAGCCTTGCCTTGTCGTTTTCCTTAAGTCTCTGCGGAGGAGAAAGAGTGAAGATCTCTGAGACATTGTTTAGTGTCACAGCCGGTTCAGCGAGAGACAATTTTTCACCCCGTTAAATCCCTCTGCAGAGTATTATCTGCTGGTTTTCTCTTTTTTTTTTATGGTTTTCTTATGATTATCTCCTGCTGCTTCTGTCTTCAGCAGCCAAATAAATAAATAGCTGTGTGGCTGTCAGGTGCTTTAGCTGCAGTAAGAATGCCCTGCTGATAGCTCTGGTGGCTAACCCCAACGTAGTCCACTGAACACCTACCTACTGAGATGCGTTCTGTTCCAGACAGTATTATAGTGTGCAGGCAATGTGGTGTAGTCGTTAAAAGAGGGAACTGAGGGTTTGTGGATGATACCAAGCTGGGAGGGGTTGCAAGTGCTTTGGACGATAGGATTAAAATTCAAAATGGTCTGGACAAACTGGAGAAATGGTCTGAAGTAGAAAGGATGAAATTTAATAAGGACAACTGCAAAGGACTCCACTTAGGAAGGAACAACCAGTTGCACACATACAAAATGGGGCAATGACTGCCTAGGAAGGAGTACTACAGAAAGAGATCTGGGGGTCATAGTAGATCACAAGCTAAATGTGAGTCAACAGTGTAATGCTGCTGCAAAAAAAGTGAACATCATTCTGGGATGTATTAGCAGGAGTGTTGTAGGCAAGACCCGAGAAGTAATTCTTCCGCTCTATTCCATGCTGATTAGGCCTTGACTGGAATACTGTGTCCAGTTCTGAGTGCCACCATTTCAGGGACAATGTGGATAAATCGGAGAAAGTCCAGAGAAGAGCAACAGAAATGATTAAAGGTCTAAAAAACATGACTGATGAGGGAAGATTGAAAAGATTGGGTTTGTTTAGTCTGGAGAAGAGAAGACTAAGAGGGGACATGATAACAGTTTTAAGGTACATAAAAGGTTGTTACAAGCAGGAGGAAGAAGAATTGTTCTTTTTAACCTCTGAGGATAGGACAAGAAGCAATGGGCTTAAATTGCAGCAAGGGAGGTTTAGGTTGGACATTAGGAAAAGCTTCCTAACTGTCAGGGTAGCTAAGCACTATAATAATTGCCCAGGGGGGTTGTGAAATCTCCATCATTGGAGATTTTTAAGAGCAGGTTAGACAAACACCTATTACGGATGGTCTAGATAATACTTTAGTCCTGCCATGAGTGCAGGGGACTGGCTGAGATGACCTCTCAATGTCCCTTCCAGCCCTACACTGCTATGATTCACCTTCCTCACCTGTAAAAGTGAGGCTGATAGTCTTTTCAACAGGAGGATCATGAATGAATTTAGCCTCGCAACTACTATTTGGAGCAGGTCAGTGTCATTATCCCAGTGTACAAATGGGGAATGAGGTACAGAGAGTTGAAGGGACTTGCCCATGGTCACAGAGCAAGCCTGTGGCAGAGCCAAGAATAGACTCCAGGAGTCCTCACCTTCAGTCCGGTGCCTTCACCACAAAACCATCTTTCCTCCATAAAACAAATGCACGTTTCTTTGTCTTGTTTTTGTTCATCCTTCTCTTTCCCTTTTCTCTTCATTAACACCATCTTTTGTCTTTCCCTTCTAAATTATCACAATTTAATATTTATACAGTTGCAGCATAGGAGCATGTAAGGCTTTATGGGCAAATAGAAAAACAAGAGCCCTGCCCTGGGGGATTTCTAATTGGCTCTTTCACTCTCTCCATCTTTTGTAGTCCATATTGCCCCCACAGACTCAACTTTCTATACTGCTCAGGGATTCCTAGACCTTTCCAGGACCATCCTTCCTTCATCTCTCAGGACTCTTTATGATCCTTTGTGGGCATTGATTCTGTATTCATCCTGAGCTTTTTGCCACTCAGTTCTCTTTTTTTCTCTTCAGTATATCATTTTAATTCTTTCACTGTTTTCCCCCACGCTTTTCCCTCTGTTAAATCTCCTCCTCTCTTGTTCAAAAAAGAACTAGGTAAGTTCATGGAAGATGATCAATGGCTATTAGCCAGGATGGGCAGGGATGGTGTCCCTAGCCTCTGTTCAGCAGATGCTGGGAATGGGCGACAGGGGATGGATCACGTGATGATTACCTGTTCTGTTCATTTCCTCTGGAGCACCTGGCATTGACCACTGTCGGAAGACAGGATACTGGGCTGGATGGACTTTTGATCTGACCCAGTATGGCCGTTCTTATGTTCTGCTTGCTCCTCTGATTTCTTTATGTTCTGCTTGCTTTCTTATGTTCTGCTTGCTCCTCTGATTTCTGACGTACAGAACAGAACAGTGCTTTTTGTGATGAAGACAACTCATGGCAAACTAGGGGGAGGGATAACTCAGTGGTTTGAGCCTTGGCCTGCTAAACCCAGGGTTGTGAGTTCAGTCCTTGAGGGGGCCATCTAGGGATCTGGGACCAAAATTGGGGATTGGTCCTGCTCTGAGCAGGGGGTTGGACTAGATGACCTCCTGAGGTCCCTTCCAACCCTGAGATTCTATGAATCTAGTCTGATTCCACTTACCATACTTAGGCTAATTTTTATCCTCAACATTTGAAACTGAGTCCCTAAGCAGAGGACACCTGAACCAGCATTTCCTTCAGCCTCAGTGGATCTAGGTTTACGAGTTTTGGTTACTGTGATGCTGCCTTAGCCCAGCCATTGTTATTTCCTCAACATGACACCATGGCACCTGATTTTTTATATAAATTTAACATTTATTCACACCCTCCTCCCTTCCCCCCCCCCCCCGGCGCCCTGCACACAGGTCAATGAGGCAGAGGAGGAGACAGGGTGACTTCATCCATCCGTAGTACTGTGAAAATGAAAGTTCTTGTCTTGTTTCTCAGACTCTCTATCCTCCTACCACCACTTCTTCCTTTCCTCACCCCTTTCCAGGGCACCTGCTCTCAGGGGAAAGAATGCAAGAGAGGGAGATTGCAGTCCGCTGCTGAACGAAGCCCCAGGAAAGATGGGCCTGACTTTGTGATCCAGAGAAGGAGCTTGTTCAGATCTGGGATTTTGATTTTGCCACTTTAGCGACATGGGGAAGCAGTGAAAATGTTCCACAGAGGGCAGGGTGTTCAGGCACAGTATTCACAGAAAAAGGGTCAGCCCTGAAATTTGGGTCCAGCTCAGAACTTTTCCCGCATTCAGGCTGGGGAGGTTCAGACCTAGAGTTTGGTTCTGGTTTTGGTTTTGGTCCAAGTGGAAGGTGGCCAAGTAAATCCAGCATGTAAAAACCCCAGATCGTGTCAGCGATAAGATCTTGACTGAAATCTTCCCAGGGAAATCTCCTGCTATGCTCAGGCACTCCAGAGTGAGGCCAAAGGAGCAGGACAGCATGGGAATGAGGCGGTTCCTTGACTCCAGACTGATGACCTCATTTCAAGGATGGGGGGGTTGGGTTGATTTTCAGTCACTGCCCTCCGCCCACACACACAGTTGTTAGGGTGTTGGCTTTTCTCTGAAGGCTCCTTGAGAGCTGAACCTCTGAGGGCGAGTAGACGGGACCTTTATTTCTAGTTCCCCTTCTCCACTTGGTATGCTCCCCTGAGCATTCCTGGCCCTGGGAATGAAGGGGTGGTGGAGGGTGGCTCACTCCCTTTTCCTTACTGTATTTCGACTGAAATCAATGAGGATTAAACTGGATTCCCTGTGGCAACCTCACAAAGCTCGAGCAACTCAACCATGCTGATTTTTCCAGCTCTTGTTCTGCTGTTGCCTTCTGTCAGTTCACTCTGATGTTTACAAGTGTGCATTGCATCTACTCACTCCTAATCTGATCAGTCATTGTTAGGGAAAACAGACCCAATATACAGTTACAGCTGAGCTGCATTTCATGTCACCTCTGCATTCCCTAGATTCCTGGCCCAGCTGGAGGTCAGTTCAGTGTCAATGCAGTTTACAGCAGCCTCAGGGCTGCTCTAAATTGCTCCCAGCTGCCCCTGTGATTAGCAGCTAGGAATCCCTGGAGTACTGAGGTATCACATCCCTGTGCCTATGGGGCCGCAAGGGATAAGGGTGTGTGGTGTAGGGTCATTATATCACCTGGGGATACCAGTGTCGCCAACCCCAAAAGTTAAACAAATTATGAATCACACCACCAGGAATCACAAGATTGGTCCCAAAAATCACATGAGATTTTTAAATATAGTGTTTCTGGTCTGTCTTTGACTGTCTGATAGACCCACCCACCCCACTGCATGGGTGGCTGTACAGTGTTGCCAGCTCTCCCAGCTGTACAGGGTGAGATGATTCTGGTGTTGCAGGGATGGAGAGGAGGGAGGAGCAGGCTGACCCATTGTTCAAAGGAGGGGAGGGGACAGAAGAGATGCCCTAAGCTGCTGGTCTCTTTCTGCTCCCCCATCCCCTCCTGTGAGAATGGTGCTACTGCTTCCTCTAGTCCTTCCCCCCATCCCACCTCCCCGGCTCCTGGAGGGAGGAGGGGGAGGAAGAGCACCGCTGGCCTCCTGCAGAAACCCTGATTGGCTGCTTGTCCCCAGGGGTGGGGAAATGGGATAAGCAGACCATCAGAGGGGGTTTCCCCAGACAGAGGCCAATCCTGAAAGGTCAGTACCCATGGAGAGCTTGCAGAATTGGATCCCCCAGTGATCTGGCGACTATCACCGGTATTATCCTCTGCTGAGTCCTTGCTGGGCAAGACTTCCTCCGAGTTAGGTTAAACCCCAGGCGCCGGAGGGAAAACAAAAAAGGAGGGAAGCAGGAACAGAAAGCAATGGCCAGCCCAAAAGGGGTTGGGAGGGTGTCAGAGATCCACAGCTGGCCCCAATCAGGGGACAGTTTGTGTCAGCAAAGTAAGGCCAGCTTTGCAATTTGCGGGCTCCAAGCAAAACTGAGGGCAGGATGATGGCAAGAGCCTCTCCCCCTAGTGGGTTGAGCTGCCAGAGTGAGGTGCTGATGGGGTGGTGAGGGTGGACTACTGGATTTCCTACCTCTCTGGGCCTGTCGCAGGAGGGGCACTCAGGGATGGTCTAAGCCTTGTGGAGCTTGTATGGGTTTACTGGCTCCAAGGAGCTGTTTGCTTTCCTACCACTGAATGCCAGCCCTGGGCATGCCCAGCAGGATGGCAGCAGGAATCAGAGAATCAGGCCAGCCCAAGAGAGCGACCAAGCATCAGCCAGCCAGCTGGGCAGCACAGAGCCAGGGAAAGCAGGCGGGTAGCAGTCATTAGAGCACCAAGGCTATCTAAATATCATTGTTAGGGCCCTGCCCATTGGCACTCGGAGCCAATCCCGCAGGAAGTCAGCCCTGCAGAAAGCATCAGCATCTTCACAGCCAGCCCACTGGCAACTAGGCAGAGCCAAGCAATAGGATGGGCATTAGAGGCGGCAGAGCCAGGGCCAGTAAAGCAGGAAGAGAGCACCACAAGAAGCATCAACAGAGCCAACAGCCTGCCTACTGGAACGAGGCAGGGCATGCTGGGCAGTAGCTCAGCAGACAAAGGAAACATGTCCAAGCCCGTTGGTGTGCCAAGCAATAGGGATAAAAAAAGGACAGCATCTCAGGCAGCCTCCGGCACCTAGACTCCCAGCTATCAGCAGGAGAACAGCCTCAGGGCCCGGCCAAGCACAAGGGCAGCCGGGAAAGTCTCCTAGTATCCAGAGCTTACCAAGGAAGATAGTTACAGCGGACAGTTGGGACTGACCACCATGGCTATGTCTACACTGCTACTGGACACCGGTGGCTGGGCAGTGCCAGCTGACTCAGGCTCGCAGGGCTCAGGCTAAGGGGCTGTCTAATTGCAGTATAGACTTTCAGGCTTCGGCTGGGGCCTGAGCTCTGGGACCATCCCGGCTTGCAGGCTCCTTGACCCTGATCTCCAGCCCGAGCCCAAACGTCTATGCTGTAATTAAACACAGAACAAAAAGGCAATCCCTGCCCCAAGAGATCAATCTCAGCATAAGACAAGAGCTGGATACGGACAGACAGACAGGGGAGCGTCATACATTATTATAAGGATAGATGAAGGGTCCCAGCAGTTTGGCGGCATAGAAAACCCATTCCCCTCTTGCCCGAATTCTCACTTTTAGATGGTTATTAGTGGACTCCTGATTTCCCAGATCCATGCTTCCCAAATGCTAAATGACTGACAGAGTTGGAAGCTTTACACACACACAGATTCTTCCCATGGCAGATTCTTCCCATGGCACGGCTTGTCCCTAATTCTCCCCAGGCAGATGTACAAGCAGAGGAATCCTACTGGACATCTTAGCTACATTATAAGCAGGAGAAGCAGCACTAACAAATCTGCGGCAAAGTGTGGGTTCACCTCATTCACATCACACCTCGACTGTCTTCAGTGGGAGTTTCGCAGGAAGTCCCGTGAGCAGGATCTGTCCCCGTGTGCAGGAATATGAAGTGTTCCATGTGTGAATCTACAGGTAGTGGGGAAGCATGCTGTTCCCTTCCATTGTCCTGTCTAGTCTAATTTACTGCCTAACGCTGCACTACTAGCAAAGAAAAAGCCTATTGCTGTGAAGGGCATTCTAGATACTATGGTGACTGGCAGATTAGATACACAGAGGACAGTCGTGAAGCACAGTAACTTCACCCATCCAGGTTCTAACCAGGTCTCACTGTGATGCCAATTATTTACTGGTCACGCGGTGCATTTATACAGCTGCAGCATCGTTATCTGCCTTTGTTGCATCGCTGACTCATAAATGCTGTAAGTAACACGTTACAAAATGAGGGACAGTCATTGCTACGGAAGAAGATGGCTGTTGAGCTAGCGAGTGGTAATGGGATGTAGATCCCATCAGGTCTAGGTCAGTAGTTTGAATATGACCGAGGCCAAGTACATCTAAACTGATGCAGGAATTTGGGCCAATCTGGGCCCCATTCATCCGAAGGGAGAGCTAGTGGTGTTGTTACTCTCCCCCAGGGTTTGTAGTGGAAGCAGCCTTCGTTCACGACCAGGGTCCCATAAGCGCTCTACTGGCAGTACTTGCTTAGGGGACGAATCCACTCCCTAGCCAGTACCACTCGGTTTTGGGGTTCTGCGAGGCTACCACGGGCTGGAGTGGAGGTTCCACCACAAACTTTTCACTGCTAAGGGCCCCCACCAGGGTCTGTATAGTGGACCAGGTGGTGAATCTGTGCCTGAATGTCCTTACCCCCTATGGCTTATTCAGAGTCCTGTGAGCAATGACTCAAGGGCCTCGGTCCTGTTCCCAGTGCACAGAAAAGTCATCATCACGGTTTGTTATACTTGGTCAGATGTCAGTCTCGGCAGAGAGGCCAAGGACTGCATGAGACATGGAGACAGAAGTAGTCCAGACACAGCAGGATGGAAGTGCATTGACTGAGCAGGGTGAAGGGACAAGCTTACCCTTCTACTGTCCATACAGCCCCTGCTCTGTGGATACTCAGCAGATTTCACTCTGCCAGGCTGGAGTCGGATATATTGCAGCCCCACTGAAATGTTTTAAAATAAAAATGAAAAAAGGCCTGTTCCAAGGCAATCTATGTGCCCTCACATTTCCCTGAGATGCTGAGCCTCAGAGACCCGGAAGAGAACTACTGGTCTGTACACAGATGGGCTCAGCCCATACACCCATAACATTTGGGAAAGGTCAGATCCAGACCAGAACCAGGCAGTCAGATCCATCCATAGTCACCCATAGTCTGTGGGAAAAACCCTCTTCTGTAGAGCAAATGCACATGGTGGCCAGAAAGATCACAAACTCTCTCAACCCAACCCGTGAAGAAGGCAGGTGAGCAGCTCAGGGATGGTTTATGCCTGCAGCTGGATTTCATATAATCCTTCAATGACATGTTGAGGTAGCACAATAACACAAACCACCAGGTGCTAAGTTGCTATGTCTCTATGGAGCTAAATACCCTGGTTCTCCAAAGCAAATTTGAATAATGCGGTGGGAGATAGTGTCCCATCTCCCAGCACTGGCGGTGTGTAGGGAGAGGCAGCAGTGGTCTTCTTCTGAAATTGGGGACATCAACATGCTGGTGAAGGTGGAATCCCAAGGCTTTCCCCTGAAGGAGTAAAAAGCTGCTCAGAGCACCGTGCAAATTCATGGCAAGAAGCAATAAAGGTGAGTTTTATACGTTCCCATTATTGCTTGTACGTCTTTGCAATAATGTTTATTGACATGTTTGAACGGAGCACGAGCTGCAGTTCAGTTCAACTGCCTGTGAAAATGGGACATTTGTCAGGAAACAAACCTCACTGTTTTTAGTGGCTCCTCTCTCAGCGGGGATGCTTCTGAGGGAAGGGAGGGCTAGGAAATGGAAAGTCCCCGAGGGCGGCAGGTGTGTCGCAGCTACAGATCCCCAAGATGCAGTAGAGGGAAGGGCACACTCAGAAGGACACTGAGTGAGTGCCTTCTCATTGCTTGGCACTGAAGCTCATGCACAGAGTGGATGTACATGCACACACACTTACTTACAGGATCCCTAAGAGGCACAATAAAATTAATCCTGCATAGCTGGAGGGATGCAAGTTGGGAATGCCACCTCAGCACCTCCTCCACCAAGACACAGCGTGAGAACTGCATTATGGCTTGCACTGGGATACTGAAATGTTTCCACCATCCCTCCCCTCTCACACACACCTCAACCTCCCTCGATCAGGACTTGATCCTGCCAGGTGATAAGTATCCTCCACTCCCATTGACTTCAAAGGCCATACTCAGCACCTTGCAGGATTGGGTTCCAGTACACATTTCCTATTCAGATTGAGACAAGGGGACATGAAAGGAGAGGGGGAGGAATACGGGCTGCTATTCAGTACATAGGATCAAATGGCCTTCTCCCTGGGGTGTGGATATTATGGAACTGTATTTCAACCATGCAAAAGGTCAAGGGTGAGCGAATGTGGGATGTTGACTTTACTCAATAGCAAGACAGAGGCTATGTCTGGCTTTTGGATCTGGATGCCAGTTTGGAGGTTTGAACACATCTGGATCTGGGGTTGTGGGTCAAGTCCACCTCGGCTCAGATTCCCACTTGTCTTTTTCTGTGAAAGGAGGAACAAATTTCTACAGAAGACACTAAAATGCGTTTTTTTTTCACTGCGTGGGTTAATTTGATACATTAGCCTTCATAAAGTATACATACTAAGGTTCCCACACAGCTCTACCAATTTCCTTCACTCCTCATCTGCAGCCCCTCCTCTTATTCCAGTCAGGAGCCCTCTTCACCCACATTTCACTTATCGCCCAAACTGGGCTCAGCCCAACGTAGCCCTCCTTCCTCTGCACTGTCAGTTTTCATCAGGATTCATAAACCACTGGAGAAATAAGTCTCTCTGCACTGGTGGCCGCACCAGCCCGAGGACCAGGATTCTTGCTAACATCACACCACTGCTGTGTTTTTGTGCGTGTTGATCAGAAATTACCTGGCTTACAGAAAGTAATTTAGTGATACATGATGATCCCTTTGGAGGTAACTGATCTCAGCAAAAGCTTCCTGGTATTAATCTACCTGTCAGTTGGGTCAGATCTCCCACACAGAACGAGCAGCTGCAGCACTGCCGCGCCGTCAGAGTAGCCCATAAATTGTGGCCATCGGCAGCTCCCTCCTCCAAGGGCGGATGATGTGCCAAACCCTTTGCAAAACATCTCATCTGCTTCATTCTTGAAACGACGGCTGGGGAAAGAGAGACCAACTTGGAGGGGCAGGTGAGGGCTGGGGTTTTAACCCTGACTCTCACGTGGGCATTTCTCACAGCTCTAACGTGAGGGCATCACAGACTCCAATCACCAAAACCAGATTTCCCACAGGGGATGGTGGAATGACACTGAGAGGTCCCCGCCCAGTCACCCTGAATTCCAGCACAGAAAAGGTAAATGAGCAGCTAGGCACGTTGAAGAGATTCTGGGCTAGATTCCCTGCTGTACTGGGTCCACTTGTGCAGCACAGTGTGTTAGGGACCATCCGGCAGCCTGCTGGGGCCCCCTGCTTCTCCGGCCCAGGCCCAGCTTAGAGCAGCCTGTGGAGCAGTTCTGAAGAGACTGTCCACCAGAGCAGATTACTTCAGGTATTAACATATTCTGGCCATGCTCCTTTCCACCCTGACACGCCACCAAAACACCCCATCCTCAGGGGACTGCAGGCATAGGAGTCAGCTTTGCCACCTCGTCCCCTGCTGTTGAACTAGGGGGACGCTAGGTGAAACCAAAGTATAGCAGACAAGGACAGATTCTGTTCCCTTGTGCCACCAGGTTAGAGCAATGGGGACAGAGTGGGGCAGACAAAGTGGCCCACTGTGAAGTGTTGACATAGGATAAAACTGGAACCATTTATCCAACCCTGCCCACCAACAGAATATTGGTGGTTCAGATGAAAAAGGGCCACACACCTCCTTAGCAAGATTCCTCTTCAGGCCAGATACCATGGGGATGGGCACATTTATGCTGCGACTGAACCAGAACTCCATATCCAAATACACCTGAAATGTTGTGGGGGACAATTCAAAACCTGGGTCCATGTTTATATTTCTTCAGTAGGTTTGTTTCTGTAAAGGGCAGGACCAGAAGCTAGAACCCCTAACCCACAAGCTGCCCCACGTGTCTAGAGGTGGTAGAAGTGTGTTCAATAAATCATGACCCAGATACGAATTCTATGGCTCTGGCCCATCTCAAAATCAAAGCAACCAGAACTCAAACCCTGGATCTGATCACCAAATCCTGTTCTGAACTTTGCATCTCTGCCATAGAGCACAAAGCCCAGATCCAAACGTTTCCCAGATGGGGGTTTGGGATCCACATCCAAATCCAAACTTTCCCAAAGTTCAGAAAAAAGAAAAGGAGTACTTGTGGCACCTTAGAGACTAACCAATTTCATGAAAGCTTATGCAGTGCCGCAAGTACTCCTTTTCTTTTTGCGAATACAGACTAACACGGCTGCTACTCTGAAACCTAATGTATTAGTAAGGGCTCCTGGAGGAGAATGCCCCATTGTGGAGCAGGGGCCACCCTGCTTTCCTTTGGGGAGAGACAGAGCACCTCCATTTCCCCGCATAGGCCTATAACGCTCTTGGTTCACATGAGGCTCTAACAGTGCAGACTGTAGGTGTCAGAAAACACCATCAAGAAAGCACCTCACTGAGCAGCCCATGTGTGAAAGGGAGCACTCTTCCCGGACTGGCACTCCCCTTCCCCCTCTGACGGTTGGTAGGTCTACGCAGCAATTGGAGTCATGACTGCAGAGCAGGTGGGCAAACCCGTGTTGGGTTTAATCTAACTAGTGCCCCTAAAAATAGCAGTGAAGATGCAGTAGCACAGACCCCGCTGCGGGCTAGCAATGCAAGTGCTTACAAGGGATCCAGGTAGGCTCGTTCGATGCACTCTGAAGCCCACGCTGTGGCATCCTCATGGCTCATTTTAACAGTGCTAGCTGGATTAAAGCTAGCGCAGGTGTGCCTACCCCAGCTGCGGTCTCCCACCCCGCTTGCAGTGCAGATATACCCCGGCTATCATGCAGAGCCAGGAGGGCTGATGGTGGCAGCGACTGAGGGAGAAGAGGTGGCCAGCTATTTGCAGGGGAACAGCACTCTCTCACCCCCGGCCAGGGCAGAGCCAGGGCAGATGGACCCACTTCGAGCAGAGCAAGGAAGAAGAGGTAATGGGAAGCAATCATTATGCAGATGTCCTCGGGCTTTGGAACACTCCATGTCTGAAGTGGAAGCGTCCCATGGGCACACACGGCCAGCAGGCTCCAGCTGAGACCTTGCTGCAGGCGTGAGTGCATCAACAGGGGCTCAGTCAGCCCCTGTGCCCAGCGAGAGGCAGCTAGAGCCATCTCCATGCCACCCACCTTTGAACCGACAGGTTTACAAATCTCTAATTCCCAGCTACAAGTACCATTCGGTTTGCCAAGGAGCCAATGGCGCGTGCTGTCATTCATGCCGCCAGAAGGCCGCTCCTGCCAACCTTTCCGGCTACCGTGCCAGCTGCTCGGTGCTGGTAACAGATGGCTGGATGGCACACCTGACAGAGAGCAGACCTTCCAAGGACGAAGGGGGAGGGAAGGCTCGCCTGCAGCACGGCGAGCTTGTTCCCAGCCGAACGCTGACAGAGAAAACGTACCCAGCACCCCGGTCAGCCGATGGGATTCGTCACACTAGGGTGAGCCTGGAAAGACGGCATGTATACACCATAAATCTGTGCACCGCTCACAGCTTGTACAACATGTCCTTTGTGTTCCTTAATTATTTTCCAGGTTCAGCCTTTCCCAGAGAGAGACGTTGTAGGGGATGACGCAGGAGGGTGGGCTGCAGGAGTATTACACAGCTATCCCAGTCCTAACTTCTCCCAGCAGGGGGCACTCTTGGGAGCGAAGAAGGACCACTTGCTAAACTCATAGCTATTCCAATCCAAACCTTACCCCTAGGGCAGTGGTCCCCAAGCTTTTGAGGGTCATGCCCCCCCCCACCCATGTCCGCGCTCTCCAGGGCTGCGGCCTCAAGGGATGGGGGGAGAACATGGACAGGGGTAAGGGTGCCGAGGTTGGAGCTGCAGCTGGAGGGGGTCTGGGGTGAGGCCACGGCCAGGGGCAGAGTCTGGGGTGGAGCTGCAGCCAGGCCGCCGGGGAGAGGGGGATAGGTTGGGGAGGAAGGGGGGCAGGTGCAGGGCCGGGGACACCGCTGGGGGTGAGGAGTGGCTGATGGTGCTCCCTCCCCACCCCACAAGGGGTCTGGCCCGGGCCTTGGCCACGCCCCCCTGGCCATTCCTCTACAGCCCCTGAGGAAGGCACACTCCACAGTTTGGGGACCTCTGCCCTAAGGTAACCAGATATCCCAATGTTAATTTTTCTTCCTTATGTAGAGAACTATACCGCCCTCCCCCCGGCCCCACCACCACAAAAAAAGTGTCCTAGTTTTTCACACTTGCTATCTGGTCACCCTCCTTACCCCCCAACAAGGGGCACTAAAGGGAATGGTGGAGGAGAGCCAGCTCCTGGGAGCTCACAGCTTCTGAACTCTCAGCCTCTCCCAGCAGGACGTGCTGTAGGGAGCAGTGCAGGAACACGGACCATAGAGAGCTCATTCTACTCCAGGCTCCCGCTCTCCCAACAGGAGATGACATAGGAGCTCTGGCTGAGGAAGAGATCCCAGTTCCTGCTCCGCCTGTCCCAGCCTTTCCCAGATGAAGTTACTGTGGGGGAGTAGATCCAGCAGAACAGCATGGAGCACGAGAGATATAAAGTAGTGATTCTGTCACATACAATACATCCTGAAGAACTGATATTTGAGCGCACATACATTTAAATATTTGAAAAGGAGCTTTTACAATGAATATCAAAATGAGATACAATCCAAGTGAGAGAAAAATACCCTTGCTTTTCACAATCTCCTTTTTCTCATTACGCAGATAACCACCACCACCACCCCCCCTGCATCTCTCAGCAGCGCAGGGAGAGCAATATATATGTATGTATTAGTATATAACAGTTATAACAACAGCTGTAAGGGAAGCTGCTGAAGAATAAAGCTGGCCTGGGAGAACAGGAACTCTGGGAAGCAGCTCAAACCTTTTTCTTCATCTCACTTGTAACATCAGGTGGGACGAGCTTCCGAGTCGCAAATATATTTGTGTGGTTTAACTTTGCATGAATGCGATGGCTGTGAGAGGAGCTAGACTGGCAGCCCAGGCTGTGCAGTAGTGCCCTCCCCACCTGTTCAAAAATTCGTGAGTCAGGCCTCGCAGAATCATGAGATTGACTTAAAAATCATGGCTTCATTTTCTCATAGCTATTCCAATCCAAACCTTACCCCTAGGGCAGTGGTCCCCAAGCTTTTTAGGGTCATGCCCGCCCTTATCCCTGTCTGCGCTCTCCAGGGCTGCGGCTTCAAAGGATGGAGGGAAGAACATGGACAGGGGTAAGGGTGCCTTCTGATTTCTTGAGGTTGCCCTTGGCTTATGTTTTCAAGCTTTTCTCTGCAACCATGAGGGCTAGAAACTTCCTTTTTAGTTTAATGAAACCTGAGATTCTCAAGCAATCGCTTGATTCCAAAAGCAGGAGCTTTCTGAAAAACACCAACTTTCACGAGACCTGTGATAAAACCGTGAGAGTCAGCAACACTGGAGTGCTTCTGTTATGGATGGTATAGGAAAGGCATTGGGAGGGGGGCAGGACAAGCTTCTCCCACACCGGCCCTGCCGCGTGCCTCGATTCTGAGGGAAAAGGCCCAAATCTAAAGGTGTTCAGCCGGGGTTCAGTTATTGTCCTCTCCTCTGGGGACGTGGGCCCGTGCTGAGACTGAAGGGTAGGGGGACAACCAGTGCTAACTGTAGTGGTGGTAGAAAGGGACCTACCAACTTGAAGGGTTCAGGTTTGGATCAATACCTTGAAATCTTGGACAAGAGGCATCTGAAGCAGAGCGAGTAGCATGTGTGGTGCCTGACCCAGAAGCAGCTTGGCCAGAGCAACTAGGGGGCAGGCACAAAGGCAACGGGGAGTCTGTGAATTCTGTACACAGCTAGTCTATGTGAAAAAAACCATGTTCCTATTATTATAACCTCACCCTTCCTTCCCTCTGTACCTCCCACTCCTGCTTGTTGGTTTCACAAGATTTGAACCAACCAAGATTGTTGCTTTGAAGATTATAAAGTCTTTGGGGCAGTGTGTGCCTTTTATTCTCTGTTTGCACAGCCCCTAGCCCAATGGAGCCCTGATCAACTAGGGTTTCTAGGTGCTGCCATCAGGTAAACAATAAATACTTATACTGCCCCAGAAGCAGTTGTTCCCTGGTAGGCAGGGTGGGCAGGGCCCTGTCCATCCCTACTCAAACCTCTGAATGACACAGAGAAAACAGCAGTGTCAAAATTCTGGCTGTAGTGGAGTTACTGAGAGTTTTGCCATTAACTGCAGTAGAGCCAAAATTTCACTCCACAGGTTTTGGGCACCTTTGCTTCCCCACTTTCATATGTCACCACGCCCTAATGCCTGAACCTCATATAAACTGCTTGGATCTGCAATATAAGAATGAAGATCTCATGAGAATGGGATTCCTCACAGTGTTCTTCACCTCCACTTCCAGCCCTGGCCAGAACCAGGAGGCAAAGAGGGTCAGCAAATACAGCTCTGTACATGTCAATCTTTCTGCTTGCGTGTCTCTACATGCATGTATGTGCCAGGACGGTTTAGCTCTGTGTATGAATCTGTTTGAGTGCACCTCTTGGTTTCTAGAGGAGTTCATCAATAGGGCTGTATGTACATTTGTAGGCGTTGGCCTGTGCACCTCTATTGTATATAGGGACATGGATGTGGGCAGGTGGGCTCTTTCTCTGTGTTCCTCATAGAATCATAGAATAACAGAATTGGAAGGGACCTCTGGAGGCCATCTAGTCCAACCCCCTGCCCAGAGCAGGACCAATCCCAACTAAATCATCCCAGCCAGGGCTTTGTCAAGCCTGACCTTAAAAACTTCTAAGGAAGGAGATTCCACCACCTCCCTAGGTAACACATTCCAGTGTTTCACCACCCTCCTAGTGAAAAAGTTTTTCCTAATATCCAACCTAAACCTCCCCCACTGCAACTTGAGACCATTACTCCTTGTCCTGTCACCTGCTATCACTGAGAATAGTCTAGATCCATCCTCTTTGGATCCACCTTTCAGGTAGTTAAAAGCAGCTATCAAATCCCCCCTCATTCTTCCTTTCTGTAGACTAAACAATCCCAGTTCCCTCAGCCTCTCCTCATAAGTCCTGTGTTCCAGTCCCCTAATCATTTTTGTTGCCCTTCGCTGGACTCTCTCTAATTTATCCACATCCTTCTTGTAATGTGGGGCCCAAAACTGGACACAGTACTCCAGATGAGGCCTCACCAATGTTGAATACAGGGGAACGATCACGTCCCTCGATCTGCTAGCAATGCCCCTATGTATACACCCCAAAATGCCATTGGCCTTCTTGGCAACAAGGGCACACTGTTGACTCATATCCAGCTTCTCGTCCACTGTCACCCCTAGGTCCTTCTCTGCAGAACTGCTGCCTAGCCATTCGGTCCCTAGTCTGTAGCGGTGCATTGGATTCTTCCGTCCTAAGTGCAGGACCCTGCACTTATCCTTATTGAACCTCATCAGATTTCTTTTGGCCCAATCCTCCAATTTGTCTAGGTCCCTCTGTATCCTATCCCTACCTTCCAGTGTATCTACCACTCCTCCCAGTTTAGTGTCATCCGCAAACTTGCTGAGGGTGCAATCCACGCAATCCTCCAGATCATTTATGAAGATATTGAACAAAACTGGCCCCAGGACTGACCCTTGGGGCACTCCGCTAGATATCGGCTGCCAACTAGACATGGAGCCATTGATCACTACCCTTTGAGCCCGACAATCTAGCCAACTTTCTACCCACCTTGTAGTGCATCCATCCAGCCCATACTTCTTTAACTTGCTGACAAGAATACTGTGGGAGACCGTGTCAAAAGCTTTGCTGAAGTCGAGGAATAACACGTCCACTGCTTTCCCTTCATCCACAGAACCAGTTATCTCATCATAGAAGGCAATTAGATTAGTCAGGCATGACTTTCCCTTGGTGAATCCATGCTGACTGTTCCTGATCACTTTCCTCTCGTCTAAGTGCTTCAGAATTGATTCCTTGTGGACATGCTCTATGATTTTTCTGGGGACTGAGGTGAGGCTGACCGGCCTGTAGTTCCCAGGATCATCCTTCTTCCCTTTTTTAAAGATGGGCACTACATTAGCCTTTTTCCAAACTTTTGGGACTTCCCCCGATCGCCATGAGTTTTCAAAGATAATGGCCAATGGCTCTGCAATCACATCCGCCAATTCCTTTAGCACTCTCGGATGCAGCGCATCCGGCCCCGTGGACTTGTGCACGTCCAGTTTTTCTAAATAGTCCTGAACCACTTCTTCTTTCACAGAGGGCTGGCCACCTCCTCCCCATGCTGTGCTGCCCAGTGCAGTAGTCTGGGAGCTGACCTTGTTCGTGAAGACAGAGGCAAAAAAAGCATTGAGTATGTTAGCTTTTTCCACGTCCTTTGTCACTAGGTTGCCTCCCTCATTTAGTAAGGGGCCCACACTTTCCTTGGCTTTCTTCTTATTGCCAACATACCTGAAGAAACCTTTCTTGTTACTCTTAACATCCCTCGCTAGCTGCAACTCCAGGTATGATTTAGCCTTCCTGATTCCATTCCTACATGCCCGAGCAATATTTATATACTCATCCCTGGTCATTTGTCCAATCTTCCACTTCTTGTAAGCCTCTTTTTTGTGTTTAAGATCAGCAAGGATTTCACTGTTAAGCCAAGCTGGTCGCCTGCCATATTTACTATTCTTTCTACACATCGGGATGGTTTGTCCCTGTAACCTCAATAAGGATTCTTTAAATTCCAGCCAGCTCTCCTGGACTCCTTTCCCTCTCATGTTATTCTCCCAGGGGATCTTGCCCATCAGTTCCCTAAGGGAGTCAAGGTCTGCTTTTCTGAAGTCCAGGGTCCGTATTCTGCTGCTTTCCTTTCTTCCTTGTGTCAGGATCCTGAACTCGACCATCTCATGGTCACTGCCTACCAGGTTCCCATCCACTTTTGCTTCCCCCACTAATTCTTCCCGGTTTGTGAGCAGCAGGTCAAAAAGAGCTCCATCCCTAGTCGGTTCCTCCAGCACTTGCACCAGGAAATTGTCCCCTACACTTTCCAAAAACTTCCTGGATTGTCTGTGCACCGCTGTATTGCTCTCCCAGCAGATATCAGGATGATTGAAGTCGCCCATGAGAACTAGGGTGTGCGATCTAGTAGCTTCTGCAACTTGCCGGAAGAAAGTCTCGTCCACATCATCCCCCTGGTCCGGTGGTCTATAGCAGACTCCCACCACGACATCACCCTTGTTGCTCAGGCTTCTAAACTTAATCCAGAGACTCTCAGGTTTTTCTGCAGTTTCATACTTGAGCTCTGAGCAGTCATACTGCTCCCTTACATACAGTGCAACTCCCCCACCTTTTCTGGCCTCCCTGTCCTTCCTGAACAGTTTATACCCATCCATGACAGTACTCCAGTCATGCGAGTTATCCCACCAAGTCTCCGTTATTCCAATCACATCATAATTCCCTGACTTTGCCAGGACTTCCAGTTCTCCCTGCTTGTTTCCCAGGCTTTGTGCATTTGTATATAGGCACTTGAGATAACCCGCTGATCGCCCCTTATTCTCAGTATGAGGCAGGAGCCCTCCCCTCTCACACGCTCCTGCTTGTGCTTCCTCCCGGTATCCTGTTTCCACACTTACCTCAGGGGTTTGGTCTCCTTCCCCCGGTGAACCTAGTTTAAAGCCCTCCTCACTAGGTTAGCCAGCCTGCTCGCGAAGATGCTCTTCCCTCTCTTCGTTAAGTGGAACCCGTCTCTGCCTAGCACTCCTCCTTCTTGGAACACCATCCCATGGTCGAAGAATCCAAAGCCTTCTCTCCGACACCACCTGCGTAGCCATTCATCGACTTCCACGATTCGACGATCCCTACCCTGGCCTTTTCCTTCCATGGGGAGGATGGACGAGACCACCACTTGTGCCTCATGCTCCTTTATCCTCCTTCCCAGAGCCACGTAGTCTGCAGTGATCAGCTCAAGGTCATTCTTGGCAGTATCATTGGTGCCCACGTGGAAAAGCAGGAAGGGGTAGCGGTCCGAGAGCTTAATGAGTCTCGGCAGACTCTCCGTCACATCGCGAATCTTAGCCCCTGGCAATCAGCAGACATCTCTGTTTTCCCGGTCAGGGCGGCAGATAGATGACTCAGTCCCCCTGAGGAGAGAGTCCCCGACCACCACCACCCGCCTCCTTCTCTTGGGAGTGGTGGTCGTGGAACCCCCAACCTTAGGACAGTGCATCTCATGCCTTTCAACTGGTGGAGTCTCCTTCTGCTCCCTTCCCCCAGACGTATCATCTGGGCCACTCCCCGCAATGGTACCTGTGGAGAGAACTCTGTGAGAGTATATCTGTACAACAATGGTTTGCACGTCTACAGCACCTTTAATATGAGGGTTTCAAGGTGTTTTAACCAACATTCATTAAAGAAGCCTCACAATATCTCAATAAGGTAAGTATTACAGTATCCCTAACCCTCAAGCACCCAAAAGTCATGAGCCAGGCCCCCCAAAATCATGAAATTGGCATAATCAGCACAAGGAATTCAAAACGATAACCAATTTGAGGTGGATTTTCTCTGCCTTCTGGTTTTTGAGCCTTTAGGATGCACACAAGTCACATTTTCAAATGTTAGTCTGCCACAATGAGGCCTAGGCACTTTTCTGTAATGAAAGCGGAGAATCTCCAGGAGCTGTGGCTTCCAAACAAAACAGGAAATATCACCAGAATCACAATACAATCACAAGAGTGGCATCATCCTAGGTTGCAGATGGAGAAGCCATGGCACAAAATAACGGGCTCAAGGTCACACAACAAATCTGTGGCACTGTGGGGAAAACAACCCAGTCTCCTGACTCCCCTCCCCCATCACCGAATGCTGTATACCTAGCTGTGCTCACAGGCCTGGCTTATGGGAACAAATTTCTATTTCTTCTGTGTGCATGCGCTTTGGATGTTGTGCTTGTGTGTGTGGTCTCCAAGAGTGAATGAGGAGTGAGTCCTTATAAACACATATAGGGTTGCCAGGTGTCCGGTTTTTGACCGGAAAGTCCGGTTAAAAAGGGGCC
The DNA here is from genome assembly GCF_965140235.1 of Caretta caretta. Lineage (NCBI taxonomy): Eukaryota > Metazoa > Chordata > Testudines > Cheloniidae > Caretta > Caretta caretta. Next base: position 204,365,326 of record NC_134206.1, read on the forward strand.
CTGGTGGTCTTGTCAGCAGTTCTGACCGGACACCAAAAGTCCAGTTACCTGAATAACCATTTGCAAACAGCTTCTGTTTTGCTGCCAGGAGGGCAGCTGGAGCTGGAGGAGCACTCTGGAACTGCCCGGCTATGGCAGAGAGAGGAATTAGTGGTCGGTGCCTGAGGGGAGGGATCCTGAAACGCGTAGCATTTGAGGATTGGGGCTGCTGGCCAGGTTCACTGACCGGGCCTCCTTTGTGCCCTGCACCTAGGATGCTGTGCCCTGTCCTGCCCCAGTCACCCCTCTACCTCTGGAGTGCAGCTCTCCCTCAAACATCCTGCCTCAGTCACCCCTCACCCCCCCCCGGAACAAGGCTCTCCCTCCCCCATCCTGTCCCAGTCACCCCTACACCTCCAGAACACGGTCTCCCTTGAACATCCTGCCCCAGTCACCCCTCCACGAGCCCTGCTCAGGTAGTGGGGGGCGGGAGGTGGAGAGAGAGCAGCAAACAATGGGGCAATGAGCAGAGGGGCCTCCTGGAAGTAGGAAGCAGAGGAGGGGGTGGGGGAAGTTCTGGTGCTTAATGGCCAGTTTTCACAAATTAGAATGTTGGCCACCCTATACACATCTCTGCATCCATGTGCATGTATTGTGCTTATATGGCTGTGTGTGTATTTCCATATGGCTTTCTAGCTGTGGTGTGTAGCATCTGCATATTTATGGTCATATTTTGGATGCTGTGTGTGCACGCAGGTGTGATGCACCTGTGTGCTGTATCTGAGGTCATGTGCCTCTGCCCTGAGTTTCTCTCTTACCATTTGGGTTTTGTAAAAATGACAGATGCATGCATTTTTACTTAGCCTGTCTTCAGGGTATAGCTGTGTTTGCATGGATTTGGGTGTTGTACAAATGATCACACAGCTGTAATGTTCCTTTAAATGACAGCTTGTATATCGGCTCTGGGAAAACGCTTGAGAGACGCAGATGAAACAAGCTCAGTCACTTTGAGTACAGGATCTGCATAAATCACTGTCCAGTGTATTCATTCTTATTGACGGACTAATTCCTTTCTCAGGTTTTGCTTAAGAGTCTACCACTGAATACTAATAACAATCCGCAGAACTGGAGTAAGTGTAACTCAGGACACAGTGAGAGATGCTGGAAAGAATGATCTAGGAGCACTTGGTGTGAGGAGCTCACAGTTACTCTAGTCCCAAACTTTCCCAGCAGGAGGTGCTGCAAAGAATAATGTACAGGCACTGGCTGTGGAAGAAAACCTACGTAGTTTGCCTCACTGCCAATTTTCAAGCAGTAGGGAAAACCCTCAGATTCCCTCAGAATTTACCATGAGTGGCACACAGCAAAGGCACTGACATGTAAGACAGGGGAGGGCAATAGAGCATTGTAATGCCTCCCAGCACCAGCTCATTCCTTGGGTGTGTTTCACACTCTACACCTGAAAAATGAAGGCAATGATATTTTCACTTAATCAAGTCTCCTGGCAGAGATGTCAAGCGCAGAGAAATCGCTTGTCACTCCAACGTTTCCGAGCATGTGCTCACCGCGCCAAGGAATGGAGGGCAAAGGGATTACAGAATGAAGCGATGCTGGTACAGCACCCGGAAAGCGGCCAAGATTTAGCTGTCACTTTGAAGAAAACTCCATTTCATTTTGTGATTTACTAACAGTGAAAATTAAAGTGATGGGGCCCAGCCCAGCCCGGTGATCTGTAAGCAGGGAAAGGCAGGACTATTTATCGTGGATGGACTCACCAAGCATATTAACGCTTTGTACTTCAAGATGAAGTGGTTGTGTCCCAACCCAGTAGCTCAGACTTCAGAGGAGATGGTGCAACACTCATCTCAAACTTCATTGCTGCTGGTCAGGGCACTCTTCTTGCAGGCCAGAAGTCCTACCTGTGGACTCTTTCCCAGTGGAGCAAATGAAATGTTTCCCACAAAGCTTACTGGTGCATTAAACCAACGCACTAGCACTTACGGCTGGGAACCTGGCTTCTAATCTGTGTATGGTTCATCCAAGTAAAATCAGTTTGATAGGTCTCAACACTGTCCAAAGGGGATGTTTGCTCACATCACATGGCACCCATCCAATTTGGCAGGACTGGCCTTCACCACTGAAGAGTGCAGCAGGACTGGAATAGCAGGTGGGGCTGCAGGTCAGGAATGAAGTGCTTTGGCAGGGGCTTGGAGAGGGCCCCAATTTACACACTTTCTTCTCTTTCTTCAGCTTTAACGCAGGATACAGTCACAGGGCCCTACTCACTACTAGTTTGAACAGAGGCAAGTCCATTGAAGTCAACAGAACTGTGCCTGCCCAGGCCAGCACCAAACCAAGTGCCAAATTCTGCTCTCACTTACATCCATGTAACTCCTTTAGTGAGAATGGAGTTTGTTCCAAGAGTCTTGGTCTAAATCCATCCTCACTCTTCTGTGCTTTCTGAGGGGATGATACCGCAGATAGCCCAGTGAAGTCAACCAAAAACCCCGCATCCTCTTCTGTTATTTCCAGCTTGCCCGTCAGCCGTATTTCACTCCTACCAGACGTCCTGTCTTCCCCTCTGAGACCACTTACCTCTCTCAACCCCTTCCTTTTCCCCGGCCATCCTATCGCACTCATCAATCTGCTGTCTGAACCCCTTTGCTTTTTTTGTCAATGATCGCAACCGTATCATGCTAATTTTAGCCAGGTTTATTCAAAACTCTCCAGGTTTATTCTAAACTTTCTACGACAAGCGCTCAGCAGAGCTAGAGATGAGCTCAAACCAAAGTTCTAGGTCAGCACTTTGCCCAAAAGAGTTGGGGAAGTTTGGATCCAGATTCAGACTCTGCAGCTGGCCCCATCTCTGTGATTGACTGAACTAAACCCCCAGATCCGTACATCTCTGAACTTTGAGAAGATTCTAGTCCATGTGGTCTGAATCTAAATTTCATGTTGAGCTCAACTTTAATTAGAGCACATTTAGGATAAGCTTAGGTTTTCACCTTTCACATGTTATCCTCTGGGATGGTGATTAGGGGCCTAATTCTGCTGTCGCTTACACTATTTCTATACTGCAGTAACTCAATCATCATCAGCGAAGTTATTTCCAATTTACACTGGTGTAACTGAGAGCAGAGACAAGCCATCTCTGTGTCATAAGATGGTGTAACACAGCTTCATCCTGCAAGGATGCCACATAGATCTCAAAGATATTCAAAAGACTTTTTTCATCATCTGGCAGCCAGGCTTGTTGCAATTGAGCGTATCCTGTGATAACCTTAATTGCAGCTCATTATAGTATAGGCCTTTCCTCTCTGCTCTGTTTCTGTATTGAGAATGTTCTGCCTAAATAGCTCAGTGCAACATTCTCTGCCTTTCTTGGGTGGGAATTCTCACGCTTCTGATTTCTGCCCATACTTTAAGATGGACTTCGGAGACCACACAATTGCCATTTCCAAACCTGGGGTTGTTGGCTTCCATATTGCTAGTAAGATGGTTCCAAACCAGAACTCCAGACCTGGTCACCCCTGAATTTTAATGATATTTGAAATTTTCACCTTCAGCCTCTCTCTCTCAACAAGTGACAACATGTGTGACTAGAATGGAGCAAAATATTATTATTTTTTGTTAGCTGACTGAAACAAGGAGGTTATGCTGGACAATCAGCTGAACATGAGCTCCCAGTGTGGCCAAAAGAGCTAATGTAATCCTGGGATGCATAAATAGGGGAATCTTGAGTAAGTTATATTAATCTCTGTGTTTAGCACTGGTATGATGCTGGAATATTGTGTCCAGCTCTGGTGCTCACAATTCAAGCAAGATATTGATAAAATTAGAGAGGGTTCAGTGAAGACCCACAAGGATGATTAAAAGACTAACAAAGAGAAGATTAAGGGGTGACTTGCTTACAGTCGGTAAGTACCGACGCGGGGAACAAATATTTAACAATGGGCTCTTCAGTCTAGGAGAGAAATATATAAGATGATCCAACGACTGAAAGCTGAAGCTAGACAAAGTCAGACTGGAAATAAAGGCATACATTTTTAATGGTGAAAGTAATTAACCATTGGAACAATTTACCAAGGATCCTGGTGGATTCTCCATCACTGACAATTTTTAAACCAAGATTGGATGTTTTTCCAAATGATCTGCTCTAGGAATTATTTTGGGGCAGTTCTATGGCCTGTGTTATACAGGAGGTCAGACAAGATCACAATGGTCCCTTCTGAACTTAGAATCTATGACTCTACACTGAGCAAATGAAAATTGAAGCTGAATTTCAGGGTATTCTTCCTCCAAGTGAGATAATATATTAGAATATTTAATGTTCTCCCAAGCAAGATGGTGGAAGCCTCATTGCTTGCGGCATGCAAACCTGGACTGGAGATTATATTGCAGCAAAGAAGCTTGATTTCCTGACAGGCCATTTCCAGCTCTGTGATTTCCTGGATATTCCTGATCCCTTTCTGCAGTTCCTAGAAGTTCTGTGTCCTTGGATTGAGCGTTGGCACCCCAGGGGTATCATAGGGGTTAAATGCTTAGCATCCCCATCACAGGAAAACACCTTTTACAATTCAATTTGATCTTTCTCTGGGATTACCTAGGAGGACCTACTGCCTCTGTAGTGAAATGTTAGATTGTAATAAATGATTTCACTGTAAGAGGTTTTAACTGTCATACACATCAAAATGGCTTTGCAACGGTTATGAGTAGATTTAACTCAAAAGCTTGACAGTCCCAGGCACTCGCCAGCACACTGAATGATTCAGTAATGATAGTACACATACCTCCCCAGGGAAGCCCTGAGAGGAGAGGCACAGGCACTTAAAGCACACAGCCCCATCCCCAGCATCAATGAAGCATCTTACTTCCTCAGCTACATTTGGGCAGGGTACCAGGTTTTCTTTCAGAGCATATCAGTAGCATCACTGAGCAAGGACACAGGGGATGTTCACTGTTAATTTCTGGAGATCTTTGGCAAGGCTCCCTCTGCTCAACTGATGTTACTCTCTCTGTTCCCTCCATTCATCTGCTCTTACTCTCCCTCGGCTCCCTCCATTCATCTCATCTATCTTTCTTTTACAGGTTTTCATATACCACATCCAAAAGTGTGACACTTCCAATGAGGTCCTGGGAGAAGCAGGATCCATCATCAGGAAATGGAGGCTACACGGCTCACAATCTTGTATCATGTCATGGATCACATCTACATTATGAAGGACAGCATCTCCTTTCACACAGAATTCATAATCCCAGGTGGAGATGATGGAAGGCATTCCAGTGGTTAAGGAAGGCACCTCTAGCCAAACAGCGCTTCCTAACATTATGCTCGGGGTGTTGGAAATGAAGCGTATTCAGTTTTTGCAGGACAAAAGCTCTTCTGATGTTAAATAGGGATAGTCTTATCTTCATAACCGGGTCAGGGGCAGACACAGGCTCAGCATCCAGATTTTCAAAAGAGCTGACTCCCATGTAGGCAACAAATTAAGTGTCCAGATTTTCCACTGAGCTCACCACGTTGGATGAGACATTTTTGAAAAACTGGCCCTGTATGACCACCTATCCTGGACCTCCAAAATTACTGCATCTTCACAAACCTTTTGGGGGTAACAATATATGTACAGTATTCTCATTTATTTTTAGAGGTGCCTGAAGTCCTCTCCCTCTGAGGGAGCTGGACATAGCTGGACTTATGAGGTAACTAAGGCAGCTGGCTCTACATTTGCAGGCATATGAAAAAATACTTCCATGCCATTTTAAAAAAATAAATTCTAAACCAGTTTGTAACACCAAACTCAATAATGTATTTTATGGAAATACGTGATGTCGGGGTGTCGTTAAAAGATTTTATGGCCATGAGTTGGGGGCAAATGCTTTACCTATAAGTAGTAGCCATGAGTAACTTATTTGGGCCACCCAAATCAGTGCCAATGAAACCTAATACCATACCAACCAGAGGTCATTTATATTTCACATGCTATGTATGTTACCGAAACCCTCCCTACTGTTTTAGGAAAACTTAGGGGAGTTTTACACATTTTATTAGAATTACTTCTTGGATGCTTCCACCAATAAAGACAGGTGCCTTAGGGCCTGACCCAAAGCTCAATGAAGTCAATGGGAGTCTTTTCATTGACGTCAATGGATTTTGGATCAGGCCCTTAACTATCATGAGTCCAACTCTGCAGGGCTCAGAGAAAGAGAGAAAACATTAGAACATGTGCATTTAACATGTCTGAAAATGACCTAAAATAACATTTATAAATGGAGATATGTTATGACGGTAAAGCCTGATCTACCCTTGGCCTTTCCAAGGCTTGCAGTGAGTGCTGTGTACCCCAGGGGATGCTGGGAATCTCCCTTTTCTGGTGGGATACAGCCCCCAATTTCTAGCCCTGCAGAGTCACAAGATAGCAGACCTTAAATCTGTCACTAGCCTAGGACTGAGTTTTGCCAAGACAATTGCGGGTTGAGGTGTAAATGTATATTTGAGAGGAGAAGAAACATTTCTTGCATAGGGCTGATTTTTTTTTAATTCTCTTTTATTTTATGTTTTTATTCATTTTGTAAATGGCAACTGTTTGAAGCAAGTCATGAGTTTAGAATATCAGAATAAGTCCCAGGGAGGTGAATGAGTGGGTAGAGTGCAGGTGAAGCACTCAAAGGTATATAATAAATGCATGTCATCATGTGACTCTGCAATTTATTCTTTAGGTATACCTTCCACCTGGGTGACGGGGCAGGGGGGAGAGAAGGGGTCTGCATGTGTGCTTGTATTCTCTACACACGTATATCTCAATAGGGTACAGTGGGATTTCTTTGGCTCTTTCCCTTTTAACAGATTTTTTACCTTCCGCCATCCCAGTAAGGCACTGGCCAGCTGCCTATCAGAAAGGAACAGGTTCCCTCTGGGCTGAGTACTAGACTATGTCATGTCTCCAGGGAGCTGTGAGAAACACATGGACAGTAATTCATTGTCCAAAAGTGCTTACAGTAGGAGGAAAACTCATGTAAGAGTGATCAGGAGGGGGAGGGAGGAGGATAGAGCGAATGTGCAGAGACAGATCAAAGAGGGAGAGGGAGGCTAGTCCGTAACTCTCCCAGAGCCAGAGGTTTGAGCCTTTTTAATATGTAACAAAGACACCAAATGAGAGAGACAAGAAAACAGAGAGATTCTATTCTCCCCCCCGCCACAAGGATACAACTGGGAATTATTCCTATCTTGCCATAGGAGAACAGGTGTAGGGCTGTGATTTACAATGAGAAACAGTTAAGAGGCATGGGGATGGGGGGAAGAAGAGAGAGGAGAGATTCTGCAACACCACAAGTTTCCTCCCAGTATACACACACCTGTAATATATTGCTGCACTTATACAGTGACTTGTCAGAAACCAATTTTTAAAGGTCTTTTTTACCTATGACTACATAAATAAATAGTACAGACCAGCCTGAACTCCCAGATATCCTGGAACCCTGGGAAAATTCAGACACGGAGCCAACTCTAGGAGCATTCTAGGAGCGTTTCTTTTAAATATGAATCATCAAAGAAAACAGTTCCACTGGAGGTGATTGGGGCAGGCAGGGCCACTTTCGTTACAAACACCTCAATACACAGCACTGTTCTTCAGTTGCTGGTGCAAATCCTGGGCAATTTCCTCTGATTCTTTTCCTCCTTCCCTCCACCTTGGAAATCTCTCACCACAGTGTGTCTAGTGGTTAGAGCAGGGAACTGAAAGTCAGGACTCCTGAGTTCCTATTATCCCACTGCAGGATAACAAGTAACTGACACTGGTATCATACTTTGATAGCCCCTATGCAGTGAGTGCATTTGTCTACTGTTGTCTATATGAAGGTCAATGTCTTTGAAGGACAGATTAAAATACTCACCTAAAGCTGCTAGCATTGCAGCCGCCACCTGGAAAATCCATACATGCAGCTGATTGAATCAAATAGAGAACTGGAGTCGGAAAGCAATGGCCCTTCTCCCAGGGGACGAGACCAGAACATCTCAGACTGCAAATGATTTATGATGCTAACATAGCTAGAGGAGTCCTCTTGGATCCACAGCCACTCCCCTGGGAATCAGGTAGGGACAGAGGCCAAGCACAATCATCATCTGCAATTAGCTAGAAGGCCTCATCCTTGCCTTTCATTTGCAGGGTGTCATCTTGGTTACTCAGGTCTTTGTGACTTCAGGCTTGGATCACTGCACTGTGGCAGGGTGGTCCCTCCGCCATGCCTCGAAGGGCTTAAAACAGCCCTGGGAGAGGGCTGAGAGGGAAAAAGCTGGGCTGTTTGGGAAAACAGCCACAGCTGTAGCCTGTGAAATTAGGGCCCAGCTGCCCCTTATAAGAGGGCAGTGGGCCAAAAGGAGAGACTCTCTCTCGCTAGCTACATGGAGAGAGGAAGACCTGGCTGCCTGGGTAGCAGGGCAGGGCAGGGCAGGGCAGTGGCAGGCCAAGGTAGAGGCCCACAAAAGAGTACTAAGGCTGCAGAGGAGCAGCCCAGCCCAGACCTAGACAGAGGCAGCTGGTCCGACCGCCCCCCTTGCCAATGATGAGTGGTACAGACTGCAGTCTGCCCCAGGGAATGGGGGCTAGACAATGACTGACAGTAGGCACTAAGGCAAGGGAGGGATTGGGAGTTCCCTTAGGGAGGGGAGACCCAGACTGAGGGGGTATTGCCGGGGGCAGAACCCTAAGCTAGAAGGGCACTGGGGTCTGGGAGGGGCACGGGGCCAGTGGCAGGTGAGATGCTGACCGGCAGAGGGCGCTCCTGGCTGAAAAGAGCTAATTCCCTAGACAACCAGCAGGAGGCGCCACAGCAGTGAGTCGTTGCCCCTCGACAGCACCTTCAAATCACTCCGAAATGGCTGCTAGTAAGCACATAAGAACGGCCATACTGGGTCCGCCCAAAGGTCCATCTAGCCCAGTATCCTGTCCTCCAACTGTAGCCAGTGCCAGGTGTTTTAGAGGAAATGAACAGAACAGGTAATCATCAACTGATCCATCCCCTGTTGCCTATTCCTAGCTTCTGGCAAACAGAGGCTTGTGCAGAATGCAAGAGACCACTTACTAAGTGGTGGGGTTTCCAGGAGGTTGTGCTTTATGCCTGTTCTCTGTGAACTGCAGTGGAAACCAACTGATTTTCTGGTTACAGTTGTAAGGTGTTTATTTTCACCTGTAATGCTCTACATACTTTGGGAACTAATTAGCTAAAAACCTCACCTCTCCCCAGGTGATACTGTGGCAGCTGTGATCAACTGAATCTCTCAACTTGACAGCTAGTTTCAAAGGGAGGTGTGTGTTAGGACATTGTTACGAAAAGCCTTGGTTCTTGAACTCATGTTGGTTGAGCACAACCAGGCTTTGATGCCCTTCAGGACATGCTGAAAGGCTCGTTTCCCCAGGCCTTTATTATGGGGGGATGGGACACACATCGCACTTGAAGGAAGGGAAGGTGAGCAATTCACTTTAGTGGGTTGAAGTCCTTTTATGGTCACATGGTGATCATTGTTTATGGGCATGTCTTGACTATAAACTTAAGTCAACCTATGTTAGGTCGACTAATAGCCACCGCAGTAATTACTGCGGTGGTTCATGTCCACGCTACCCTCCTTCTGTTGGTGGTGCGTATCCTCACCAGGAGTACCTCCACCAACTTAAGAGAAGGAGTGTATGGGGACTGAGAGCCAGGGCTCTCAGCTCTGAGCACTGCGCCCTGCTGGTAGCCCCTCTGGGAGCCTGGCTGCCTCTCCACCCCGCCCCTAGGTTCCCCGCCTGGAACAGGGCAGCTGCACCAGGCTTCTAAGCAACCCACTCCCTGACGGAGATACAAATCAACAACCAAAATAAGTTTGACTTGCTAAGTTTATGGGATGCATCCATACCTTTTATTCTGCACACTTATTTATACGAATACAATAAGTACTATTAATTAAGATAGCGTGCCTTTCCCATCAGTTTGGCACTCAGCTGAGCAATGAAGAGATCTGTCTAATCAAGAGATTAAATAATGATAATTCAGTAGGTAGACTATATACTCACAAACACTCCATGCACACCAAAAGGGTATGTAGAAAGCCACAGGCAAAGCAGAACTGCTCAGAATAGCCTAGGAGCAGCTGATGCTGCAACCAAGAGTTCTGTAATTCTGAGTGAATCCGTTCCCAGAACACAGCCATTTCCATTGCAGCTCACAGCAGAAGCCCTGCTCAGCGAAGCATATGTCTGGAAGGGCTCATGCCCTTTCTTTTAAAATCTCCATTACCCTGATGTAGACTCTTCCCTTTCACTGGCAAGCACGCACACTTTTTATTCCAGTTATTTAAAATCCCTTTTCCATTTCCCCAGCAGGATTAGCGAAGAGAAGTCCAGAAGGCATTTCAGAGAAAATCTGTTTATCAAACCACAAACACACACTCAGGCTTTGTCTAGACTTTACCCTTGTTTTAACTCAAGTTAATTGCTCACCAATTAGCTGGATTTAGCACACACATTTGTAAACACTAGTCTAGATACTCCTAGTTTGCCACCCAGTAAATCACAAATGTGTGTGGAATCTCCAGACTAGTGTTTATAACTATACTAGAGCTAAGTGAAATTCAGAATTTCTGTCCCACCCAAAAATCCAATATGTCAGCCTTTAGTTTTTTTCCCAAAATAGGACAAAAATTTGAAATTTTCCATGGCGCACACATTCCAAAATATTGACATTCCAAAATGTCAATGTTTTGGTTTTGATTTTTTTTTTATAGAAACAGAATATTTTGGCATTCCTAAAATCAAAATATTTCATTTTTGTTTGTAGAAATGACCAGACATGCTGCATTTCAAGTCATTTCAACATTACATTTCGTTTTTCCCCATGCTTTTATGGGGAGATGAAGTTTGGTAGCCTGACCGCTCCCAGTCTCCCTGAATGGAGTGCATCTACCATAATGCACCACAGAGTTCAGACAGAGGTAAACTAGCACACTGCCTTATGTGAGGCATAGGCCTCCAGATAGCCCTGCTCATGGGAAAGAATGGGAGCCAGTCTTTTAGCTTACTGCAGATGGGGACACTAGTTAGTACCAAATGCGGCAGCTGTCCTTGCTGTGTGGGCACAGCTGCTGGCTGAGTGCTGGACTGAGAGGCCTTTCCTTCACTACTAAAGAAGATGTGTGTTTTACCCTAGGGTAAGTAACATGCACCAGCTAGCCTAAGGTAAAAATTGTAGAGAGGCACTACACCCCCACCTGGGATTGACCACACCTCAAGGTAAAACTACAGTGCCTTACCTTCATCGTTTTGACCTCAAAATAGCTCACATTCATTAGTTCCTGAGGTACACAAATACACTTTTTAAAAAGCAGTGAAGACCAGGCCAGAGACTCGCCAAAGCCATTTCACATGTGCCACAATACATTCCTCAGATAAGTCACAACTGACTTCTGCCACATTTGAACTGGTAACTAGGGTTGTCACCTCTAAAATACAAAAAAAAAAAAAAGACCTGGACAGGGGGGATGATCCTGAGCCCATAAAACTGGACAGTTGGCAGCATGTTCTGAGCACCTCTTACCAATTTCCTGGGACAGCTGCCTCAAAGAAAGGTCAATCACGGGAAAACCTGAAGAGATGGCCAGTAATTTTCTGACAGAACCATTTTCCACCAGAAAGTCATGATGGGATTAAAGTGAAATTTTCCATGGGAACGTGTCAATTTAGTCAAAACTTGCAACAGAAACCAGGCAGGGATGGCTACCCAGCTCCCTGCCTCGCAGGCTGCTGGTCTTCCAGGGGTTGCTGGGCTGCCCAGCTCCTCAGCTACACCCTGGTGGGCTGCCCCAGAACCAGGGCTCTCTGGGCTCACAGCTCCTCAGCAAACCATCTTGGGGGGCGGGGGGACCTTGGGAGTCAGAGTTCCCTAGGCTTCAAGGCTCAACAGCTCATTGAGCAGCTGCCTCTCCAGGCTGGCCAGCTGTCTGGGCAACTGGCTTCCCAGGCTGCCTGGCTCCCTGGGCAGCTGCTTGCTGGGCTGCCTGACTCATGGCCTCCCAGGGAGCCAGCTGCCTTGCCAGGAGAATATCTTGGCTTGCTGTTTCAGTCCTCCTGAAATACGTTTTTTCCACAACACCCCCCCCCCAGCAAGAAATTTTGAATTTTTGTCCATTCGCCCCCATTTCAGATTATTTTTTTTTCTTTCAAGGTAGGAAAATTTCCTTTTCCTGCAAGCTCTGGAGAAACCTCTTGGAGAAATATTGCTTTGTGTGTGTGTGTGGTGCTGCTCTCTGAAACTTCCGAACCTGGTCCCTGACACCTGCCCTTAAGGGCCATTCACTCCCCTAGCATTTTCAGAGAATCCACCTGATCCAACTATGCACTCTTCTACACAACATTGCTCAGCTGATGAGGTGCATTACAATAATATCACTTCTCCACTTTCCGCAAAGCCATCAAAAGTGGGTGAGGGCTGGGGGCAGAATACCAGACTGGATGGACTGATAGTTTTATCTAAGACAGCTAAGTCTATATTCCTAGAAATCCGTTTTCCCCACAATCAAAAGGCAAAGCATGTTTGGAGCAGGGTGGGATAAGGGGGTTTGGGACCACAGGATGGCCCACAGTGCTGTGGGAAATAAATACTTTGGAAATAAAATAAAGATTAAGATAATGTCCTGGTTTCACACAGAAATGATCTGTACAATGTTTTGAACCTGCAGGAAAGTAAGTAAAGTGGCAGGGAAGTGGAGAGAGAGGGAGAAAGAAAAGGTTTTAAAGGAAGAAAAGAAATGGTGCAATTTCCCAGACACCGTTAAAGTCTCCTTGAAACTAATTGTGGCAACAAGCAAGGTGGGCCGTGCTGCTGGGGATTTCCAAGGGGGAGCTGTTAACGTTACTATGATTGATGGGAAGTTTTCCTCTCTCTCAGAGGGGATGAAGTTGAGAGCCCTTCGAGAAGGAGAGTGCCCGTGTTCTCAGACAGTCTAAATAATGGCCTCTAATGGGTTCAGCAATGTCAAGAGGGTCTATAGAATAACACTGGAAGCCATTCCCTTCCACTTCCCCCTCTGCAGACTCAGATGTATTACCAGGGCTGGAAGTGCCAGCTTGCCTCTCCCACCTGGGCTGGCAGTGCCAACAAAGGGAAGCCCCTTAAGTGAGTCTCACTGGCTTCTCCATTTGTTTTCATTTTGTCACCAGACGTTTCTATTTAAGCCGCTTGGAAAGATATCTCAACAACAACTGTACTGGACTCAAGGAGACAGAGGCTGACGATACGCCTGCCCTCCTTCTTTCTCCGGAACTTCACTGCTGTGTCGAAATAACCGGCAGCTACCAGGGAGAGAAAATCGGGCAGGTCCAGAGGGTCTGTTACATCCTCCTTGTCATGCATGCCACGTTGAGCTGTGATGGGGTCAGATCTAATTCACTAACCCAGGAGGAGCCAGGTCAGTACTGGGGTGGGAGATTTCTAAGGAAAACCCAGGGGGCTGCAGGAATTCATGTGGATAATTCAAGCTGAGTCAGTGCTGAACCAATGCCCCAAACTAACGCTAGAGAGTGCTGTGCTGGAGGAGACACTGTCCATCCCATAGCTGTTAGGACTGCAGAATGACATTAGCACTAATGCAGAGGTTCCTATACTGGGTTCCCTGAAATACCTGCCAATGATTCACAGAGACCTGGCAGGTCACATGGCTTTGTCTCCAGCTCTTTGTCTCCATGTGCTCCAGTTCAGGCTATTGGAAAGCTAGACTTACATGCTTGTAAGAACAACTGGTAATAAGTCATAGCCGTGTTAGAGGCCTCTATTGGCAGCCACTGCTACATATGAAGAGCACACGAGGAAATAGGAACCAACGCTCAGGGGCAGAACACTTATAAATAACTAAATACTTTCCTAATTTCTTTTCCATAGAAGAAGGTGTTGTCATCGCCACAAGGTTGTTGCGTGTTTATCAGTGGGAGTGGAGATGATCCATGCAAGCTGCAGGGCTCAGAGCTCGGAACTAGAAATCATGAGATCCGAGTTCCATTCCTGATTCTGCCAGTGATTTGCTGTGAGAGTTTGGGCATGCTGTTTCTCTGTGCCTCAGTTTCCCTGCACGTGAAATGGAAATTATGCCCACCGTTGTGAAGTGCTTTGCTGTCCTTGGATAAAAAGTGATATGTGAGTGCAAGGTATTGCTACGACTGATGCTGACAGTCTGTCTGTTGCACAACCAAGTGTAAGTGTGTTTAGATCAGAGCGGGTGCATGAGCTCCTCCTCAATTTTGTCACACTATGAGTGTGCTACCAAGTGCCTGTGTGTTAAAAGGGGATTCTCTCTACCTGCTAATCAAGTGCAGTTTATCCATAATAGTGTGTGACTGTCACATTGTCCATGGAGGACTCGATGTTTCATGTGTGTGCACGATTATAGGTGTGGGCTTATTACCATGGTGTATGTGGATGACTGCACGCAGTTGATGTATGTATTTGGATCTGGCTTGTCTTTGTGTGTTTATGTCACTATGTGTACCTGTGTGCGTGATTGTCAGTGAACTGGGCCAGGAGAGGATAGGACAAGGGGAAAGCACGTTATTTAAGAGTCAGTTTTCCTTTCTCTTTTCCGAGCCGATCATAATTAAACCCTAGATTCTGGCCAAAGTCACCTTCATTGGGTCACTGCAGAAGCCCCAGATTTAAACATCTGACTGCTCTCCCCTTTGGCCTGGGGAAAAGAGTGTCCACCAAAAGGAATGGCAGAGGCTTTTAGCAAAGTCTCCAAAGAACAACCCTTGAATGGCTCAGAATTGCCTGTGCCAAGCAGAGAGAACTGTAAAGCAAGCACAAGCCAAAGACAGAGAGAGACAGGGCTGCTCCACTTTAGCTCTCTGCTGCACTGTGCACTTATTATTCGCACAAGGTCTAATTTATAAACCCTGCTCATGTTTATAAACTCTGCCATCCTAATGGAAATGAAAACATTAATACAACCCGAGGAATCTTCACTTTCCAGGTTTTAATTAAAATCATAGGCGTTAAGAAATGAAAGCGTCTTCGTGGAATAAGTCTAATGAAGTATTTCCTCACATAGCACAAATCTCCGTGTGCAGTCCCTGCTCACTGGTGCCAGGAGCCTGAATAACCAACCCCCTTGTCATCAGGAGATTGCACCTCAAAAATTAGACAAATTATCCTGAAATTTATTTCAAATAAATATAGTTGCCAAGATGGAGCTAGGAAATAATATCCAGTGCAGGAGGGTGGGGATGGGGGGAACCAGCACAGCCACGAAACATGATGTCTTAATTGATTAACTAGAGGCAAGGGTGACTGCATCACATGCCATCTGGTGGGAATTGAAGGGGAGAGGAGAGCACTGAGAGATGGAGGCGGTGTGTTCAGAGGCAGCGAGAAGGGGAGAAAGAAAGAGAGGGAGAGAAGGATAAATGGATGGATAACCGGGCTGCAGGGGGAGAGGAAGTAATGGGGTGTGCAGAGAATAAAAGACCACAGGAATTGCCAGACTGGATCTCACCAGATGCTGCAGAGGAAGCTGTGAAGTGAGCAGTTATGGAATGACCTGCCTGTAGGGGAGGTTTGTTCCTAACCTCAGTCAGAGGTTGGCTTGTGCTCTGAAGCATAAGGGTTTATATCCCTACATCAGGCTAAAAAAAAAAAAAAAAAAAAGGAGCGGAGGAGATAGATGAAGTGTGGAAAGAACCAACATGAAAATCAATGGAAACCAGAGACACAGGCAGTGTTTGTGTGGGAATGGGTGGGGCAAGTGCCCCACCAGCTGCTTTGCCTGCCCTGTGCCAAGCACATGGTACCTCTGGAAAGCCCTGAGAAGAGAGGAATGCTGGGATACCAGAGCCCGTTGTCACACAGTAGCAAGACAACGACCATTTTCTGCACCATTTTTTTCTCCAGAGCCTCAAGCAGAATATAGAAGAACTAGTGCTGGGCCTAAAGCAAATAATCTGGATCTACACCTGAATTTCTGGAGCTTTTTGGTTGCCAGGTTTTGGTCTGGGCTTATTTCCAAGAGGAACATGTCATGTGTCGGACTGGATCAGTCAATAGGCTATCTAGACCAGTATCCGGTCTCTGTCAGTGGCCACCAAGAGCTGCTTCAGAGGAAGGGTGACAAGCTCAGCTCAGCTCTGAAGCGCCTCTTGTTTGGGCTCACCTGCAGCTTGTGGACACTGAGTTGCCCAGTTTGAGACCCATCTGAGGTAATGCATAGAATTTGAAGTCAATAGAAAGACTTCCACTCACTTCAATGGACTTTGGAACAGACTCCATAGCAAGTGCCTCTTGCACCATGGGGGAAAATCAGTTCACTTGTTAAATCTACTTTGATGTCTGCACCACTAGTTCACAGACAACACCAGTCCTTCCCTCTCATCAGGTTAAGGACAAGGGAAGAGCATGCGGCAGGTATAGAAGGACTAATACTCTAAGGCAGAGGTGGGCAAACTTTTTGGCCCGAGGGCCACATCCAGGTATGGAAATTGTATGATGGGCCATAAATGCTCACAAACATTAGAGGTTGGGGTGCAGGGGGTGCGGGCTCTGGGCGGGGGGCAGAAATGAGGAGTTCGGGGTATGGGAGGGTGCTCTGGGCTGGGACTGAGAGGGTGGGATGGGGATCAGGGTTCAGACAGGAGGTTGGGGCATGGGAGGGGGTCGGGGTGCAGGCTCCTGGCAGCGCTTACCTCAAGCAGCTACTAGAAGCAGTGGCAGGTCCCCGCTCTGGTTCCTATGCGGAAGCATGGCCAGGCACCTCTGTGCACTGACCTGTCTGCAGGCGCCACCCCTGCAGTTCCCATTGCCCGTAATTCCTGGCCAATGGGAGCTGCAGGGGCAGCATGCAGAGCCCCCTGGCTACCCGTAGGAGCCGGAGTGGGGACCTGTCGCTGCTTCTGGGAACTGACAGAGTGGGGCAAGTCCCTGACTCAGCTCCCTGGCTAGAGCAGGGCAAGCCCTGGAGCTCGAGAGACAGATTAAAATATCTGGAAGGCCGGATGCAGCCCCCGGGCTGTAGTTTGCCCATCCTTGCTCTAAAGTGCAGTGCCTCAGATAGAGGAGACCTCTTGTACCATTGTCTGAGTTGTAAGAGTTCTGAACACAGAAAGCGCCATGACACTAGGAGCGAGGGAGGAAAACAATCAATGCTGTGGTGTTATTAAGAGGTAAACATGCTTTCTGACCCTCACGGGATGCTGTACACAGCATTAATGAGGCCCAAAAAAGGAACTGAAGCATCACAGAATTTCACAGATTGCCTCCTAGTTACTGGCCCAGTGGGGGCAACTTTCAGTTTTATTGGGCTAGTCCTTTGGTCACGGTCTGCTCGGTTTGTATTCTTTTTATCACGGCAACAAAGGGGAGGCTTTAGCATCATTCAAAAATGCAATGTTGTGGAATCAAATGGAGTGACCTGGCAACTCTGGGGTTTATAAATCAGCCAGTGGAATGAACACCATTCAGCACTGAGAGCCATGTGCACAAATACTTTGCACTCACATTTACTCTCCACTAACACCAAAAGAATCATTTGCATGTCTATGGGCACCTTCCATTAGAGGGTCTCCCAGTGCTTTGCAAGCATTAGTACAAATGCACCCTGGGCTTCAATCTTCACTGCCTGGTACTGTATCATTGGGCCAGATCCTCAGCTGGGCTAGCTAATTCCAATGGAGCCAGACCTGATTTTTGACACCATCTCAGGCCAGGTCTTGGGAGAGCTAATGGAGAGTCAACAGGATGCCAAAGGACCAAGCACTGACAGAAAGAGTTGTTAAAAAAATTAGGAATATGTTGCAAATGTACCTGGTCTTGTGATTAGAGATTTGAACTTGCACCTACTGAAGCGAATGGCCTGGCCCCCATGGAACTTTAGTAGGGAAGGATCTGACCCTTTGAGCAGTCAGGATCCAAAGGAACCCAAATAATTCCACGTATTTGTTTATATGTGTAGGTGTATTTATATTTTGCATGGGCTCTTTTTGCTTCAAGAAACAGTTTATGGAGACCGAATGGAGGCGAGATCTAGTTACTGTGGAGACAGATCGAATATAAAAATCTACAGAGATGAAACCTGGTCATGGTTCTGATGAAGCTGGAATTTCCTGTAATGTTTTTAGAAATCTGAGGCATGCCTCAGTTTCCTCCTGTACATTGCATGGCTACCCCCTGGGTGCAAAGGGTTAAATAGATGCTCTTGGGGCACAACAGGAGACCGGAGGTGTATCACCTAATGGTCTGGGGTGGAATGAATGGTTCAGGAAAGAACTGGCTGAAACTGACCCATATCCGTGAAGGATCCACCAAAAAAAAATGATGGGACCCCCAAGGACTGAACAGCTGACACTTATCCAACTTACCCAGGGGAATCACTGGCAAGCGGAACATGTGAACTCAGAATGGGTTGGGGGCAGGGGGAGGCATGAGATAATTGTCAGAGAGACTGGGCAGCTCTCCTCTGGTCGTGACAGAGACAGGAAGAGAGAGAGCGTGAAAGAAATGGATTCCATAGCAGATTGGCTGGCTGATTGCATTGTCTTGGTGAGGACGGACAACCTTCATTTCTCTATGCTAACCTAAGGACTTTCAGAATCTGCAGGTCAGGTGACTAATCAACGGTTACCCTGCAGTGGAAAGGCTGCCTAGCGTCACTGCAGATAGTCGCTGAGAGCACTGCACCATGAGGGGGTATAGTACACAAACCTCCTGCAGGAGTGGGGCTTGTGTGGATTTGCTGCTGGGAGCCATGGAGAGAGACCGGAATTGTTGTGCCCACAAGCCCAGTTTTGGAGTCTTGGCAGCTGTAGGCCTGTCCCTGTTGAACAGTGTGGGTCCTTGGGGCCTGGCACAAGGAACGGGTGGTATTTCCACTATATAAAGTAAGAGAGTGTGTGTGTGCGCACACGAGAGAGAGAGAATAAGACTGCCCCAGACTAGAAGACTGATATCAACAGCTTTAGGAATATACTTTTTTCAGTTTTCTATTTCACAGCTGGTTGATTTCAACATTTTAATGGACCTTCCCCACCCCAGTGCCCATCTGTCCACCCTAATAAATGCTCTTGGTAGAATCTACCTGTCTGTTGTATCACCACTTTCATAAAAACCCAGCGGCGCTATCAAGTTTCACCCTAAATCAGGGGCTGTAAGGCTGAAGTCTATCGAAATGATACAATCCCTACTCTCACAAATCAGACACGGGCAGAAGCAGACAGACCGACTGATCTGCACGGCAAGGTGAATGGATTGGGTCTCTTCTCTCTCCTTTGCTCTTTGCTTAGCACAGAGCGGGTGGCTGTAATGCCAGGGTGCCCCATTAAGTCACAGAGCCTCCTTTGAGTGGCAAACAGAGCAATGTGAAGGCTCATGAGCCACCCCAGAGATGCTGTGTGATAACTGAGGTGTTGAAGGTACCAGACGACAAAGCCCTGCCTCTCTTGGGGATCCATTAGTTATTTCCGATCTGCTGGTGTCTCTGCCTTGGTCTCTTTCTCTCCAGAGCTAATCAGTGGTGATGGATGTTGACACTTGTTCCTTCCTGCGGGCATCCAATTGCAGTGTCTCTCATTTGTCACTGGCTCTCCCATCTATTTCCCAATGCGTCCTTAATTCAAATGAGCAGGAGCCAGGCCAGGAAGAGAGCACACTCATTCAGATTACCCTCTGTCAGGTTTCCAGCTGGTGAGTCAGTTAAACAGCAGTTGATGAGCATAGTTGGAATGCAAACACTGATCTCCATACTATTAGGAAACCTGGATATCCAGATCCCTTGCCTCTGTTTCCACCTCTATTCCAGAAACAGACCTGCTGGCTGCTGCTATCATTGCCCAGATAGCTTGAGGCAGAGCTAGAGTGGAAGAGCTCAGAACCTCTACTTTGCTCCATCCCAAACCAAACAAGCACCTGGGCTTTCCTGCCCTGAGTTATCACACTGTTCACTCTGTCTCATGCAATTAGTAGTTATTAGGCCCCAGCCTTCTCAAGGCCAAAGAGAGGTCATTGTGTCTGTGAAGCTTTGTCTCTGCTGACCCAGCAAGTGGAGAGCTCTCCCACCTCCCATCTGCTTCCGAATGGGGGACATCCTGCAAGTAACAGTTCACTTACCTTCCCCAATCCCCACTACCATGGCTGGACCTCCCAATCCCACCTTCCGTTCTCTGATCCTACTCATTCTTCTCGACAGATGAAGAAAGAAATGGGAAGACAGACTGCAAGCAGTGCCCGTAAGTCATGCAAAGGACAGTGAAGAAGTCTTACCCAGGCAGAGCAGTAGTGCAGTCCATCAAGCAGGGGCAGTAGGGCCATAAAACACAGAGGGAGTCTGACCTTCTACCCACTCCTCTCATCACAAGGGAGGTTGAGCTATCCATTTCCGTGACTAGCGGTGGTACAGTGTGGGAAGAAATTCAGGACACAGGACTAAATTGAGCCCTGGGGAAAGTCCGATTCGAGTTTCACCCACTTACCCTAGGGCTGAATTTGGCCCAGAGATCAGATCCTCTCCCTCACCCTAAGAGATAGCATCTCTACTGGGGCCTTCTCCGAATGGCAGCAGCAGCCTGTGCTAACACCATGCTTCTGTGATTGCCTTGGGGACACGAATGTTTGGTTAAGTCTCGGCATTTCACCCTTCATCAATACTAAAAAATTAGCACAAAATGTGTACAATAAAGGCTTATGTCTTAGGCCTTTTCCTTATTAATCCTATTACACTTGTCTTTATGAGCTCTCCAAGTTCCTTTCACTCCCTCCGGGGCTTGGCTGCAAATGAGATTTTGCATCTCAGTGTAAAATAACCCGAACATTTTTATATAAAATTAAATAAAAATCCTCCATCCTGGCAGTACATGCCTGGAATCCAATTTCTGGAGCTTGTGTCTTTCAAGAACCTCATTGTTTTCCCAACTTCTCTTAGCTTTGGGAAGATGCTGCTTTTCTTTCATTCAGACAATGTATTGATTAATATCACAAAGGCAAGTGAGGAGCTAATTTTGAATGGCTCAGATGAGCAGGATGGAGAAAGCATGTGTTTAAAACACAGAATGGGGAGGCCAGAACAGAGTGAATAATTTATGGTTTGGGTCAGTGGCTGAACTGAAAAATCAGGGGGGGAAATGTGGTTTCTTTCTAACTGAAACTGGATTTATTTTTTTCTTGACAAAAAGGAAAACTAAAACACTTAGTTTGGGTTGAACAAAACATTTTGAATGTCAAACCAAAATGACATTTCAAAATGAAAATGCTGATTTGAAATGAAACGTCAAAATGATTCGGTTTGACATATTCAAAATTTGTGTTTTCAGGTGTTTTTTTTTCCAGCTGAACTATTTGCCAAATTTGAACCAAACTCAGAAATATTGGTGCTACCAAAAATGCATTTTTCAGCCTATTTACTATTCACCACAAATATTTTGCCTAGCTCTAGTCAGGACACCTGGTTTCCATTCCCAGTTCTGCCACTAACTATTGCTCTGACATTAGGCAAGTCACTACACTGCTCTGTGCCTCAGTTTCCCTATTGGTAAAATGGAGATAACTAGAGGTCCTTCCCAGCTGGTGAATTGTGAGGCTCCATTCACGAATGCTCAAAAGTGCTCAGAGATCCTTGAGCAACAGAGGTATACAGCATTAATTTATTATTTTTACTACATCTAAATGTTCAGATCTTTTCTTGATCCTCTTATATGATTCTTATTTCTGTGTATGTTTATCACTCTCTAATATTGATACAAGACATGTTCATGAGCCACACATTTTGGACCTGTATTGGCAATTTCCCAGTGTTGGTTCCAGATTTTAATTCAAGCCACTCTCTGCTTGTTGCAGCAGAACAAGCTGGACACAAGAAAAAATAAAACACAATTAACAGATTTATAAGTGTAGATTTTAAGGCCAGAAAGGGGTCATAGTGATCTAGTCTTACCTGCTGTATAACGTGACCTGCTGTAAAACACAGGAGTTCACCCAGTAATTCCTCTTTAAGCATATAGCATTCCTGTTCGACCCCTTCCAGTACTCTGTTGTTTACCATAAAAGCTGACATTTAAAGGTGAAAAATCCAGGAAGGAAAGGGGGTGACTTAAAAATAAAATGTAATTTACACTAATTATCTAGTTACACAGGATGCTCTGTGAAAACATTAGCAAGTGAGATTAATTCAGAAAAGCACCAAATACACCACAGAGAAGATTTTCACCTTTTACAGTCAAAAATCTGTGGTTATCCACCACTAGTCATTCGAGTATACATCACAGCCATTCAAGTCATCGACAGCAGGGATCTATCTAAAGTATTTATACAGCTCCAAACACCATGCTATCTGAGCACTTCACAGTCTTTAATATATTTAACCCCACAACACCCCTGTGAGGTAGGGAAGCGCTGTTATCCCCATTGCCCAGATGGGAAACACAGGCACAGAGAGAATAAGGCATGTCTACACTCTGGAGTAATGAGCACTATGGGTGGGTGGGGGTTTCTAAAGTGCACTAACAAATTGCACATTAATTGGCCTATGTAGACCCTTCTGTGGCACACTAAACATTCCCTAGTGTGCTTTAAAGCAGTACTGTGCACTACATTAAGTGTACAACAGAACCATCTGTGCCCACCAGTAGGGTCTACAAGGCCCAATCAATGCGTATAACACATTAGTGTGCTTTAGAAATTACAGCTTGTAGTGTGCATTAACCGCATAGTGTACGCAAGCCTGAAGTGACTTGCCCAAGGTCAAATAGAAAAGTTGTGACAGAAGAGAGAATCATAACCATGTCTCCCAAGTCCCAACTTAGTGCCCTAATAACTACACCGTCCTTTCTCTGAGACATGTCAGCTCCTTCAGCTCCAAAAGCAACATATCCCTACCACTAGAACTACAATGGAGTAAACTAATGGGCCACTTCACCTTATGTGGTCCCTTATATGTGCTAACTACTTATGCTATACTGTCTGTTCCATCTTGTATTTAGCTGTGACACTAAGGGCATGTCTACACTTACCTCCAGAGCGATCGATCCAGCGGGGGTCGATTTATCGCATCCAACGAAGACACGATAAATCGACCACCGAGCGCTCCACCGGAGCGAGAAGTTATGCGGTGCCAACGGGGGAGCGTCAGCGGTCGACCTACTGCAGTGAAGACACCGCGGTAAGTAGCTCTTAAGTACATCGACTTCTGCTATGCTATTTTCATAGCTGAAGCTGCATAACTTAGACGGTCTTAACTCGCCCCTTCCCCCCACCATGTAGACCACGTAAGAGGGCTGGTCTACACTGGCACTTTACAGCGCTGCAACTTTCTTGCCCGGGGTGTGAAAAAACACCCGCCCCCCCCCTGAGCGCTGCAAATTTCAGCGCTGTAACGTGCCAGTGTAGACAGTGCCGCAGGGCTGGGAGCTACGCCCCTCGTGGGGGTGGGTTTTTTAGAGCACTGGGAGAGCTCTCTCCCAGCCCTGTGCCACAACCACACAAGCCACGGTCAAGCGCTGCTGCGGCCGTGCTTGAATATTGCCTGCGTAGACTAGCCCTAAGGCTTGCCCTGCAGCACACAGGTAGGTTGATGTAAGGCAGCTTACATTGTAGGTTGCTGTAGTTTGGGCGATGCAGTGTAGGCACTGCATTACTTACATTGGCTGTTGGCTAAAATTCTTGTTAATTTTACAGCTTTCTGCTGGAGCCATGAAACTGACAAGAAAGGCTGGTAGGTTCCATGCTGTGAACCCTGAGCCCAGCTCACAACTTGGGCTGTCACACTGGGGCAGTGCCGGCTCCAGATACAGCTCGGCTGTTCCCCAGGTTCCCCCCTACCTGCTCCCAGCCAGGCTCTCCACTGGGAGCCCTGCTTCCCCCACGCTCCTGGCTCCCCACTCTGAGCCCGGCTGCCCAGCACTGAGAGCCTGGGCTCCCAATTCCCCATGAGACTCCCAGAGTGTGGCTGCTCTGAGCAGAGACAATAACAGCATGAAATTGACAAGAATATCAATTTCACTGCTGGTAGGCTCTGTGCTGTGAAATTGAGCCTGCTCCAGGCTCACAGCTGTGAGCCCAGGCAGCTCTATGTCCCACACAATGCCCCTTTTCAGTCGGTGCAAGTGCTCCTGGTGAGGATGTGCTCCACTGGCAGAAGGAGAGTAACGTGGACACCAATAGCCAATTGAATTACTACAGTGGTTGTAGGTCGACTTAAATTAAGTCGACATAATTTTGTAGTGTAGAGAAGCCGTAAGGCCAGGTCTACACTACAGACCTATAGGCATAACTATGTTGCCACACCCCTGAGCAACGCTGTTAGCCCGACCCAACCCCCAATGTAGACAGTGCTATGTTGACGGGAGAGCTTCTCCCATCAACATAGCTCCCCCCTCTCACAGAGGGGGATTAACTACACCAACAGGAGAAGCTTTCCCATCGGTGTAGTAGCATCTTCACTAAAGCACGACAGTGACATAGTTGCGCTGCTGTAATTCTGTACACGAAGACAAATCCTAAGTACCTTTCCCAGACCTGAGGAAGAGTTCTGCATGGCTCGAAAGCATGTCTCTCTCACCAACAGGAGCTGGTCCAATAAAGGATATTACCTCACTTTGTCTAATTAGCTACTGATTGACAGCATAGGACATAAAGTGACATAAAGTTGAGCAATTTGGATTCTTTTTGGTATAGTGCACTCTCTCACACACACCCCATTCAGTACAGGATATAGATGTTCTACACATACTAAAAGCCACCATTAGTGTTTTTTTTTTTAAAGAAAAGGTTAATTTCACAAATATTTGCTAAAATGCAGAAAAGTGACTCTGAAAATAACATAATGGGATTTTCATGCTTAATGTCTCTCAAGGACTCCAGATCAAATTGTCTCCATTTACAAGTCAATTTTCAGTTTGTTCTCCTGTAGCTGTATTGTCTCTCTGGAGGACTAACAGGAGTAAGAATTTGCTTTTGTCACTATTGTCAGCAGGCCCCTACGCAAAGACACTCACAGGAGTGTATACTGGGAGCAGATATGTTGATCATAAAGCATCTTTCTAACAGACAAGTTAAAAAAAAATTAACCGTATTTTAATGTAACCTTTTCTCGGTCTCTCTCTCACACACACAGACACAAACATATGATCAACTCTGCTGTATGCAAAATAACCCTGCAGACAACCCCTTTAGTAACCTGGTGATCAAGAATACAGTATTAGGTTAAATCATTTAAACTCACATATTTTAGAGGCACATAAACCGTCTCAGGAATGATTTGGTACATTCATGTGAATAGCTCCTGCCCTTTATCTTCCACCAGGTTCTTTCCAACCTCTATACTCAAATCCATATGACAAGATGTTACCTCAGAAGGGGTAGCACTGGAAAAAATCCTCAAGTGCTGCATTAACAAATCTGGCATTTATATTTTACCTTTTAGCCAATAAGAACTCAAAGTGGTTTTGTAAACTTTTAAAAAAGTTTGAAACTTTAAAAACTACTTATTGAATATCTATCTTTATCACTCTATTGATCACTAGGGTTGGGCATGTGATGGAAAAATTGTCTGGCCATTTATTTGAAAAACCTTGTGAAATATTTCAGCCAATTATTTGACAAATACATCTGAGAATTGTTCAGCCAGTTCTGTTAACCAGATTAATTATGGAAAAGGATATCAACTGAATAATTTATTCCAAAATATAGCCATCATTGAATAAATTATTGAAATAATAATATTTGATAAATACTGCCCTTCACTGATGTACAACTTTCTCTGTGATGGAACAGAGCAGCTGTTAAAGTACACAATCGTTTAGGACAGTAAATGCAGGGGGAAAATATGCCAATTTGTAAGTGCTGAGGGAATTTGATATTAGGCAGAATGTAATTACGCAGATTGGGATTTAGTCAGAGATGATAACCTTCTTTTGTAAAAAATGTAACATTATAATGACCACAAATGATAAACACCTCATGTCTTGTTTTCATCCAAAAGAATAGACTCCCCAACAATATAGTTCCCTTTATCATCATACTGGTTCCATACCAATTCAGAAGGGAAAGCACTCCCTCCTGATTCACCAACCCCACTTCTTATAACACAGCACCCTCTAGGATCACACTGAGGCATTAGTGGGGATAAATTATGGAAGCACTCAGGAAGCATTAATTAAAGAAAAGAGCTACAACTACAGACAAACAAAACAAGTTTCCTACACAGCTTGAGTTCCAACTTTATCCCCTTTGTGTACTTGTTTACTACAATCTGAAACCCTATACAGTGCAGAGAGACATCTGGAGGCTGAATTATACCCTGTCAGTAAACATATCATTACATTGGTTTCTGTACCGATTCAGAAAAAAGAAAAAAAAGAAAAGAATACTTGATGCTGAATCACCAAAACTGCTCCTGCAGTATGTCAGTGTTTTCTTCCAGCAGCTCCTGACCAAGTACTACCCACACCCAGCTGTAATTAATTTCTAAGATCAGTTGGATCACACAGCACAAGTTGCTGCAAATTTAACCTCACACTAGACAACTCTCATTTTGGCTGAATATAGGGAATTGCAGCCTCACGAATACTCCAATGTTCAGAACTCAGCTGTATGTACTTTTTGCTTATGGTTTTTGTGTCAACTGTGATAAGTTAGGAATGAAAGAAACCCTCTTTTTCTTCAAGTATATTTCTTTCATCAGTCTTGCGGCCAGCAGGACGCTCTCACTCAATGCCACAGAGAAGTACTCAATATGGCTATTAGTGTACCTGTAGGGGTTGTTACTTTAAAATCACTGCCAGTCCCTTTCAAAGGGGGAAATCATAAGAATGACAGCTCAGAAAGATTTGCTTCTAGTATCTGAAAAAGGAACGGAGTTTATTTTAAGCATTTCAAAAATTATTTGGGAATTTACACTCCTGGGTCCTCACTCTTGGTTACCAGCAGGGAAACACAATACCGCATGGAAAATGAAATTTACAAACGTCTGTCGCCCCTTGGGAACGTGGTGGTGTTCTCCAATTTACAGACACACACCTTGAATGTGTAAATACTTCACCGCCACAGTTTAAGGACACCCATGATTTGCACAGCAACATAAATCACTGTTTCCCCGGTGAGCAGAAAGCTGCTGCGAACTAGGACTAATGCCAGATGTGGATTAACATTAACATCTCAACCAGTATGCTGGAAGTTTAATTGTTTACGTACATGATGTGAACTGATTTAAAATCTATTATTTACACACATTTAGATGGCACACACTCATTAATAAATTAGACACTCGCAAAACAAGTGTAAATCACTGGAGCCGTGACTTGACTTTATTTACGAGCCTCCTCAGGGCCAGGCGGCCTCCGAGCCCTTGCCAAAACTCATGCAAGGGTCCAGAACTAACTCCTCCACCTGGCTCCCCATGCTGGGGTTATGTTTTCCATACATAATTTGCATTGCCGCTGCTGGTGACATACCTCTCCCAGGGCTACATAAAGGTCTTCCATCCCACGGGCTTTCAATCTGGCACCTTTTCCCAGCACTGAATTCAATCATTTAAAAGATTATAATAATAAATAATAAAAATAAATGTCAGGTCTTCCAAGGAAAAGCTTGGACCTATGGGGAAGCAGCCCGAGGATCTGAAGTGGGACAGTTGCCACCCCAGACCATTGCACCAGCCTTTTTTCTAGTCAGCTCTCCAGACTCCTCTCCCCTCCACCCGAAAGCCAACGATTAAATATTAGATGCTCTGATCTCTGCCTCATTAAATAGAGAATATTCACACTCTGTCCTGACCTGCACTGGGGCCAGTTTAAGGAGCAATCTGTCATGAGATCATTAATACAGAAACTGGCTCAGCCGGCGAGAATAATCATCCAAAATTAATTTTGTAACCTTTTCTGGGAAGGCCTCGGAGAGGGTATTTTACCTCTCATAACTGGGGGATCAGTTATATATTTCCTGGTTTCAGTCATTACAGAAGCAAGCCAAGAAGGCACATCCACACTGAGGCAATGCCTCCCAGAGCCTCTTGGCGACACTGCAATGCTACGTATGCATGGCCCTGCCTGAGAGAAAGGGGCTGAAACAGCAAAGTGTGGGGTCAAGGATAGATTGAGACAAGTACAGTTTGGACGGACAAGAGACATGGATTCCAAAATTGCTTTCTAGGGAGCCAGGTGGAAAATATACCTGGGGAACTGGCATTTACTGGAAAAATATTGATGTGTCTCTATCATGCCTTCAGAGCAGAAGGTCCAGACCAGATCAGCTAGAGTACTTTGCAGGCTGTATGAGTGACAAGTCTGCCTACAAAAGGAGAATTCTGGTTTTGCTAACTGGTCAACACAACCAGTGTTTCTGTAAGCTCTCTGGGGGTAAGAACTGTCTTTTTAAAATATGTGAATCCAGTGCCTAGCACAATGGAATCCTGATCAGGGCATCCCAGTCCCTTAATAAATAATAATCTCCCCTTAAGAAGTGATTGTCCTGGACTCAGGCTTCCTTCTCTCCTCTTTCCTGTCTCTTTCCCCATCTTTCCTTCCTTGCTGGCTGTTAGTGGCAGGATGCACACATATCCTGGTATAGACAGAGAGAGAGAGAGAGAGATCGATCAAACTTAGGTAGATAGATGGTGGAAGCTTCCAGCACGCATACATTCTATCTTGACAGTGTGCAATCCACACAGACCGCGGCAGAATTGGGATAAATAATAAAATAATGGAAATTTCTCATCCGCTGTTGCTGTCACATCCCGTTAAACTCACTGCAGGTAAAAGGTGCATTGTCGATGCTGCTAAAACCACCTGGCACATTGGGTTACCATAAACAAGCGAAAGTATACAAACAAATAGTCATCTCCACAGTGATGCTGGGGGAGGAAGGGAATAGGTGCTTTTCCAAAGGAAGCGTATAGGCTATCTCACAGGAGAACTGAAGCCTAGAATTAAACCTTTCATTGTTGGTTCTAGGAAAAGCAGCTGCACTGTCTCCTGTAATGTTAATGTGTATTTATACCAAATAAAATAACTGGATTAGTATGGAACTTGTGGAACAAGGTTTGTACCATGTGATTTGACATCCAACAACTGAATTAAAGAT
Organism: Caretta caretta; assembly: GCF_965140235.1. NCBI lineage: Eukaryota > Metazoa > Chordata > Testudines > Cheloniidae > Caretta > Caretta caretta. Next base: position 204,394,378 of record NC_134206.1, read on the forward strand.
GGCAGCTTGATACATAATGCACAATGCCAAGAGGAGTCCATATGAACTATGAAACCTAGACTGGATCTAGTGTAAGAATGGACTGCACTTGGGAAATGACTTGAGTGGGTAATTACTTCTGAGAGTAAGGTGGTAACATTTTTACAGTCACTTTCTGGCAGTAACTGCATTTTATGTGATTTCAGTGCACAAAAAATTTGTTACAGACAAATATAGTTCTTTTAGAAATCAACCTCACCCATAACTCATGGTAAGAAATAATATTACCCTTGTTATAGGACTTTTCACTCATGAGATAAAAGTTCTTTACAAAGGCTATTGTAGGAAGTTGGCTATCTACACGATAGAGAGCAGGACACAGGCTACCCTCTTGTCCAAAGCCACCGTGAAGTAGCTCACCAGAGACGAAGCAGGCTTCCACGTCGACCTACCCAATGGGTAACTGACAGGAATTTGAGGGGTGTGGAACTTAACCAGTCTTTCCTGAAACTTAAAAGAGGTCTATATAAGGAGAGAACATTTTAGTAGTTTTTTATTTTGCCCAGACAGATTTGCCTTTAAATACCATTGGCCTGATCAAGCCATCTTCCTGGAGCTTTGGCAGCTCCGAGAGGTAATGTAAATGTAGCTATTACCATAGCCCTGGAGAAAACCTTTTTAAGAACTGGGTTTCATCATCATTTGGAATGCATTTAACATACGGAGCAACATTCTGGGTGTCACAACTCCTAGCTGGTGGCCAGACGCTACCGTGGACTCAACCAACTGGCAAGTCCTTTGGCTTGCGAGCCCGACATTCTGCGCATGCATGACCTGTGTGGTTCCATGGCACAGCCTTGGAGCACCATCCCCGAGATCTGCAAGCAAAAGCACGGTCTGCTGAACGGAGGGGAAGCCGTTCCCTGGCCAAGCTGGGAGGAGCTGTTCCAAGTTCATCTCAGCTGCCCTATCTTACCCTGGAAATAGAAGGAACCCAGTTACCGCCTATAGGTTTTACTGCCTGGCTAGAATGCAGGAAGAAAGACTGTGGTTATGGCACAGACCTGAGTGTCAAGAGACCGGGGTCTCATCTCAGATCTGCTGCCATTTTACTCTGAGACCTTGGGCATGTCTCCTTGTCATGCCTCAGTTTCCTGTACAATAGAGGTAATGAATGATACTGACCTACCCTAGTAAACTGCTTTGAGAGACATACATGGTGTAGGAGAGGTTTCTATTATATCTGTAAGCCAGGACGATCAATGCTCAAAAGGAGGCCTGAGTGGTTAATATCTGTACAGGACTCAAGAAGAAGGTGCTACGTAAGTGCCAAGTGCTACTGCTCATGCAGCCTGTAGGGTGGATTTCTGTAATTGGTTTGCCCATTTGCAATTCTGTGGCGAATTTGTAGTTATTTGCTGTCCAAAGTGCAGCTGTGCTATCACTCCCGCAGTATCACAGTAAGAGACACAATTGCATTGCCAGCTAGACTGGTCACTTAGCAAACACTAACGCCCCCGTTTGCAAGGTGATGATTAAGGGGTACTGTGACTTTATAACATAAAAAATGGCTGTGTGGTCACAGACTGATAACACACAACCGGGAGTGGCATTGATTAAATGCTATTGGCAATCTCGCTGCTAGAATACCAATAATATAGGTCGCCAGCAGCTGTAATATTGGAGTAATTAATAATAATGCTTAATCTTTCCCTCTGATGAACAGCGGCAGAACTCTCTTCCCTCCACCCCCAAAATAAATCCTTTGGCTGCATAGGAAGTGGAAAGCTGCAGTCACAGTGTGAAGGGGAACACAGAGACCATTCCCGTGGCCGCCCCCCCCCCCCCCCAACCAACTTTGGAAGAGACAAGAACTTTGCCAGATGGAGGTCAGGTTAGCCACTCCACCCTTGCAAACTACCGTACATCTGCCCTGGTGTGTAACCCTCCGAGCGGAGCTCTGATCATGAACGGAGGAATCTCCAACCTCCTGCCCAGCTCGCACCTGTGACTGACGCTCAGATCAAACACTGACATCCTGTGAAGGGAGCGCTATCCAGCCACCCCGGTGCCTTTGAGGAAGTAGGTAAAAGGGGGTGGGAATGGGGGCAAAAGGAGACTCTCAGAGTAACACCTTCCCACTATGGTGTATACAGCTATTTAAGTATGATGCCTTTGTTTACCAGGTACTGCACCTTTGCATTTCCACTATTGGCTATCCCTAGCAACCATAAATCATGAGGCAGCCCGCACCCCAAATCAGGAGATCTAAACAAACGTAATACATTTGGGGCTCTTTTTATTTGGTCTTCTGGATTTTGAATATTCAAATCATATCGGGTCACATTTTCAAGCTTTCCTCTGCAGCCAAGAGGGCTAGAAAATAACTCTTTGTAAATGAAAGCGGAGATTCTCACCTAATCCCATACTTCCAGGAGCTTGGGCCTTAAGATCAACACTGAATGTGGCAAGATGCACGGTAAAAATTGAGAGAGTTGGCAACATTGCATTTCTAAGAACTCTGCCTGTGTGCAAAAATGATGGCCATTTTGTGCTCTCAGCTGACACACCTTATTACAAAGGAGACCCACACATTGTGCTTTGTGTTACTTTTATGCTTTGTTGTTGCTGTTTTCTTTAATTGAAAATAAAAGGTGCGCACATGGAAAGTCAATGGCTGTGCTCTTTGTACATGGGGAAAGTCAATGGCTGCACTCTTTCTACGTGTACATAGTACGTTTCCCAAAAAACGGGATACCATCCAGGTTAAAAGGCCCAAATGTCACCTAATTCCAAAACAACAGGGATTCTCCATTCATATAGCCCTCATGATCCTGCAAGCTTTATTGGTCCCCAAACAAATAAAAATGAACATCTCAACACACACTTCATAGCTCTAAAAAGAGGGGTATATTTAAGCCATGGAATTCCCTGCTGCAGGAGATCATTAAGTCAAAGGAACAGTGGCCATGTTTTTTAAAAGGTCGGTATGGAGTTATGCCCACGAAACATCTGTACAGCTATGGGAGCCGCACTAACTACCCAGGCAATCAAGCCTCATGCTTCAGGAAGTAACATGATTATCACAGAGGCGGATTTACATCTCCTGGACTGTATTAATAGGTATATTGAGTGCCTTCTGGTGGTAGTTCAAGTCATAGCACGTAGGAAGTACCTGTTTGACAACTCTTATCCAGATCCCTTAGGAGGAAGCTGGACCCTCAGCTGCATTGTGCGTTGGCAGGTTATTGCTTTCCTCTGAAGCATCTGGTACTGGCTATCGAGGCAGACAGAGTCTGATCTTGTATGTCACACCCTATATTCCTTTGAAAGGGAAGCACACACACACCCCACTCTGTTCCTCTCTTCTGCCAGCCAGCCAGCTGTGTTGTCATGAGTAAGATTTGTTTGATGGGCTTCATATTGGCCTGGCATCACTTGCTCCGTAAAGCCACAGAGGAGGGGATTAGAGAGCAGAAAGAGGGCAGAAGGTACACCTGCTTGCCTGCCCACCAAAACAGTTGGGAAATTTATTGTTCGGCCTCTCATTAGACCTGACAGAAAAATTGTAGCATCACTTAAATCATAATGAGCGAGTGGCACATTTGATGTTTACCGATTGTAGGTTAGGAGCAAGAGTGCAGGACTTCGTGATAGTCACTGGATATTTTTGAACAAATGAGCTGACGCTGCAACATTTGGAGCCAAGCCTTAGCTTCAGGACCACTAGACCGACAGACAGACAGGCGGAAACACGGGGTTGCCTCATGTGTCACAAGGCACGAGAGCATCTAATAAATAATTCAGGACCTAGGTGCTTAGACAGAAAACGACAATGCTTAGGGAACTGGTAATAGGATAGAAAGCTTGTGTCCTGCAGGATGAGCTGGTTTATATCCAGGCCAGGGTCAGCAGTGACTGAGAGTTGTTACCACCAAATGACTATGTGAAATTAGTTGGTGGGTCTTGGCTTGGCTTCTAATGGACAGACGTCCATATCACCAAAACCACAGCTATCATCATCACTAAGTATTTCCCTTGTCAACTGTCCCAGCAGAGGGGTCAAGGACTGAATGGGCCCTGGGGAATGAACCCATCTCTCATCCTTAGAGATAGGGAGAGAGCAGGGAAGGGTAGAAAAGAAAGAAGGCAGTGCAGAGTACACCCAGGTCTCAGACTTAAAATTTGGGTCTGAATTTTGAACGCCCAGGGCCCAATTGTCCCGCTGTAGGAGTCAACATGAGTTACTCTATTTAGTGATGGGAGACTCAAGCCCCGCTTTCAAGGAGGTTTGGGGGGCTTTGGTTCAGCCCATTACAAATATAGAGGGGCTAGCCATAAAAAATGTCTCAGGATGAGGTCTGGACTTCCAAAACCTTTCCTGATCCCCCAGAGGTGGGAGTTTGGCACAGATCCATCTCTAGGATGGAGCAAAGATTCCTGGATGTCATGCATGGAAAATTGGCTTGTTCCGAGAGTCAGGGCTTAAATAACTGCCCACCCCAGGGATACAGCAGTGAAAGGACCATTAGGAATAAGTATTACAACAACACCACCAAGCATTACAGCTGAGCCTGTGTCAGCCAGAGTGTAGATTCTATAGCAGTGGGCACTCAGAAATCCATAGGCGGAGAGACAAACAGAGAGAGAGACAAATAGGATTAGCTTGGATTGAATTAATAGATGCTCAGTGCCCTACTGAAAGAAGCCCTTCTCCTTCCTTCCCCTCCCCAGCCTCCTCCCTCCTGGCTGGTTTCATCACAGCTCCAGATTGCTTGAACAAACTGCCTGATAAGCCCACAGATGCCAACAGGAAGCGATGATGTTACAATAAGTGTCACAGGGAAAATGTCAACTGTATCATTATAATGAAGGTCATGTCTCCCTCACCGAGAGAGTAGCAGAGAGCTCAGGGCTTTGCACAATTCACATGTTGTTATTAGGAGGATGTTGACACGTGTAAACTTCTACCTTACACGAGTCACTGCATAATGAATGGGGGGGAAAGCGCTGGCTGGGGGGGAATGTGCCACTACTCCAGCCCCAGCCTCTCCCAGCAGGGGGCATTGTAGGAAGCAAGACAAGAGTACTGGACCCATGCCAGGCTCTCCTAGCAGAAGGTGCTGTAGGGAACGAGGCAGACATGCTAGCAGTCAGGCGCCATCCCAAAGTTCCCTGTCGCAAATGACACTCGTGTACTCCATGTTAAACAGCTCGCTGCCTCTCTAATGTAGGGAATCTCCTCCTTTTAAACCCAGCGATAAAAATGATAAAAAAGGGGACGATAAAATATAAAAGCCTTGAATTAGTGCTCTAATGAAGTTTTAGTATTTTTTTAAAATATTTTGTAATGTGATGAGGAAATATATACTCTCCTTGGCTCCAGATCTCTCTCTCTCTCTGCTTTTTTAATTCACTGAAGACAGCAGACAGTGCAAAGGGTTCTTTTCTGTCTCCTCTCCATCTTCAAACCTGTCAATATTCTGCTCAATAAGGGATGATTTGCTGGCGAGAACTTGTGCACAGGCGTGCGCGCACACCCCCCTATATAAACAAAATGTTATTTACCCAAGCCCCGGTACCGCCAGAGGGAGAGAGGAGAAATCTCAGAGACCTGACTAATGGCTCGCCTGACAGGACAGTCAGTGACCCACCACGCAGCCTACTGCTTGCTTCCTGGGGTAGATGGCTAGGGACCAATAGTTTTCATGAGAGCAATGTAAAAGCCCCAGGGGCTGAGAAAAATGTGTGTGTAAAGGATGAGGAGGGCAGCAAAGAAAAGAAAGAGCGGTGAAGACATGTGGAATTGTTCCGTTTAATGGCTTACCAGGGGCAAGGGCTGAAGACAGTGGTTAGTCTGGCCTCAGAGGGAGGAAGAGGGGGTGTAGGGAATGAGCAGATGGCTGTTAAAAGGTGCTAGGGTCCCTATTGAGAGTCCTAGGGTGCAATGTGTTTGCTGCTGGCAGACACAGAGTTTCTCTTCAGGCTCCCATTCCAACACTGCCACAGTATAAACCCTGCTGTCACTGGCTCCCATTTGCACTCGTGTGACGGGAGCTTGAAGGACTTGCTCAGCAGGGTCCTTTTCACTGCAGACTTCACCCACTTTGAGGACTGGGATGAGCCCGGCCAGTCATACCCATACCACCAAACCCAGGGCTATTGGGGATCTCAATGCTACATCTGAAGGGCCTTTAAGGGAGAGGGAGGGTGTATTTTACTCTTCCCATCCATAGAGGCCATTCTCCTGTGTCTCTGGAATTGTAAGTGGGGAAAATTTAAATGTGGGCATCTGTTGGGAAATAGGTTGGTCCACTGGAGGGAGTGGGTGTGGTGGCTGTTTCTATTTAGTCTTAATTCACCTCTACATGCCAGCTACATGAAATGCAGCCAGGAGTTCAGTGAAGGCCTCTGGTTCATTCCATCCCCGCTTGTGTTGTCAGCTCCTAGAAGTATTCACCTTCCCCCTTCCCACCCTGGACTTTCAAACAGCTAAAGCAGGGAGAGCCCCTTAAGAATCCAGCCCAGCTTTCCCATGGGTCCCAGTGCAAGGGCATGCAGACCTCAAGGCAAGCTGATTGTGTTCAGTAAAGCTGGTAGTTCTTTGCCTTTACACCGAGTCTCATTGAGTTAATTCAAGGCTCCCTGTCATCTAGAGACTCAACAGCTGCCCTCTCAGTCCAGAATGCCCAATGATGGACAGATTTCTGGGCATCTCCACAGCAGCTGCCTGGCCTGAGAGTGAGATATTCTACCCCTGTACGGAAGGCGTGAAAGGAGCACATCACAGCCCAAGGACAATCCCCGTAGGCAAAGCTATGAGCTGACACTTACAGTGTCCCCAACCTGCTGGCCTAGCAACAGGAGCACTGGCCACAATAGCAGCTCTGTGGGGAAAGGAGGAAGGGGTCTGAATTAGGGAAAGTGGAGAGGAAGACACACAAACAGCAAAAGGAGACAGGACACTGAAAACAACCCTACTAGGCTGTAAGTGCCCTCACACGCATAATCTGGCCCCCAGCTCAGGGGACACCTTCCAATCAAGAGTTCCAAAACTACCATGCTTCCTCAGATTTCTGACATTCAACTGACTCATCCTGGGGAATGGAGAATAGATATATTTAACAAAACCCCGTTCTAAGCAGAGATTTAAAAAAAAAAAAAAATAGGGGCCCTGCCATTTGTGCCTGGCCTACTTTCTAAGTCATTGCACTCTACCCCACATCCTAAATTGCCCCATAGATTCATCTGGGTGCAATGCTCTGCTTTGCTTTCTGTCTCATCCTGTTGTGCAATGCTTCTGCACATTGTTAAACAGCTGCTGCACTCCCCCCTCGAGAGGAGGCTGCATTTCAAGGATGGGTGCTGGGATCTCGGCACGTTGTCTGTAATGTGGTTTGTCTGATATTGGTGAGAGTCTGAATAACTGAAACCTTCCCTACCTTTGCATCATGGTGTTGCCTCATCATGTCAACGTGACACAAAGATTATCCTCTGGTTTAGGACGGTCCTGCATTATGGAAGCCCATTTGGTATACATGGATAGCAAGAGGGAGCAGTGGGATTCCCTTAGCCTGAGTGGAGAGGGAAAGGAGGAAGTGGCAGCATTGGCATTTATCAACACCCATGTTCAACAAAAGAACTCTACTGTGAATTTCCCTTGGTTCATCTAGCCCCAGCAAGGCAATCTTGCATTCTGATTGATGCTCATTCATAGCATCACGCCTTCTTTGGCAGAGTCCTAGAAAGATAGGCTATATCCATGGTCACCAACGCAGCCTGTTTAGGTACCACTGAAATAAGTGATCAGCAGCAGAGGCTCACAGGCTTCTCCCTTGGCTCCAGAACTGCAAGGCAGTGCAAAATTGACTGGTTTCCGCATTACAGTCTCCACTTGTTTATTTTAATTTGCCAGAGGATTTAGTACTCATGGAAGTCAGGGATCAATATCACTAGCTTGAGCCAAGCGGAGCTCTGAGCAAGTTCCCCCCCACCCCCCCTGCCATGCTTCTGCCAATAACAATGCACCTCAATCCTGACCTCAGCACCACTCCCAGCTATCAGAGGCTTGGTGTCCCCCCATAGCCCAGCCAGTGCACATCAATCCTGACCTTTAGGTTCCACTGCCACACATTCCAGTCCTGGGCTCTCCACACAGCTCTGCCAAAACACTTCAATTCTGACCTTGGACTTTCTTGAGCTGAGGTTGCAAATACTGCCAGGTGGTGAGGTTGTGGTGTTGAGATGGGCCACAAATGAGAGAATTACGATTAAATTTATCACATTCATTTTTATCTGCAAACCTAAACCACGCGTCACTTTATAGGACAAAAAAAATAAAAATAAATGAGAGCAAGAGATAGAATGAGTTCAAGTGCATCAGTTGCAGACTGTTAACATATGACCAACATATTTTGTGCTATTTATTTTTTATGTGGTTTGCTTTAGAGAGGGCTTTGTACAATGGCCATTACAATAAACGATTCACCAGGACAGTAAAGGATCCAGGAAAGTGATCTGAGTTCATCTCTTAGAGCATCAAAGATCCTGAAGAGAGTTTTCAGGTTACTTGACCTCCCCTGCCACCACCACTCCTCAATAAATAAATCAATCAATCCACCCACAACATAACACACACCTTTCTTAAACAAAGAATCATTGTCACAGGAATCATTTCCAGTTTTCGAAAACTACCTCCAGGCTTCCTGGTTATTTTCATGTGACCAACTCATGTAGTCTCACTGTGCCTCCATTCGCCATCTGTAAAATAGGGATAATAGTATTTCCCTGCCTCACTGGGGCACTGTAAGGATAAATTAGAGATTGTGAGGCTCTTTGTATCAACTGCTGAAAAGCTCCATGTAAGAGCTAGGCATTAGTGCACAGGCTGAGCTGATATTGGTGATATAGATAGTATGGCCTGGCTGGTAATGCAAGTGGGGGTGGGGAGGTGTCAAAGGTCATTTTGTGGCAGCTTTTCACCTTCCCTACTCGCTGGGAGCCTGCCAGGCTTCTGTTATAAATCCAGGAAGCCCTGGGGCTGCTCTAATTTACTCTTGGCTACCCACAGCCTAGAAGCTGAGGGTAGTCACACAGCAGCAGCTGCTCTTTCACTCATACTCCTAACACTCTGCCTACATTGGGGCTGCTATAAGTAGTGGAATAGAGCCAGCAATGCAGGAAATGTCTGTGCTAGGGGGTATTCAGAAGGAAAAGCACCACCAAAACAAGGTAGGATTTCATAGGACGTCTCCCACCCACATAAGGGCAGGCCTCCCTTAGAGGTTCTGATGTTCTCTAGGCTCACAGTGGTCTAGCTTTGGAGCTGTGAATGTTAACCCCGAGAGGATAGTCCCTCCTCAGCTGAGAGCAAGGACTTGTCCCCACACTGGCTTAATATAAAGTGTGATTTTAAATTGAGTTAGTTAAACCAGTGCAAAAGTCTGCTTAGATGTTCTTATCCCAATTTAAGATTAGTTTATCTCAAATAAGACTAAATCATTTAAGAACAGGTTTTAATTAAATTGAAGAGTATCTTCACAGCCTTTTGCACTGGTTTAACTAAAGCGGTGTGCATTTACATGCAGACAGCGAGGGACCCCCTGCTTTCTATCAGCCATTGGCACCTGCTTGCTCCCTGTGAGGGTGCTTCTGTCAGCTATTGAATCTGGAGGTGTCCGAGGGAGGGAATACTATTGAGAGTCAAATTTTAAAGGTGAGCTGATGAGGCAGCAAGCAAACCCACTAAGACACGGAATCGAGCAGAGACATTTACTACCAACCAAATTGGTTACGGTTTTGGGGCAGTTAGCTCTATCCTGTCACTCTCAATAAGACTGTTATTGATTAGCATATGATCTGATTGTCCAGAGCTGGCTCAGAGCCCAGATGGAAGGATTCCAGAGGGAAAGGAGGGTGAATGGGGTGGGGGTGAGAGGGAAGAGAAGGGAAGCCTGGAAACAAAGTCTTCAAAAGAGTAATGAATTCTGATTGTTATGGCCATCTCCTCAGATTTTCAAGATTATTATACATCAGTTGGCCACATCCATCCTATTAGCATTCATTCTGGGAATGGGTCCCAGTGGGAACTGATCAGCTGAAGCCCATTACTGCTCTACAGCAGGGCTCAGACCTGGAGGAAGGGGAATAATTTTGGCTGCCCATTGCAGGCCCTGCATGTTCCTAATCCCATGGAAAACATGTGAGAAGGGAGCACAGATCTTGGGAGATGGACTGTCATTTCAGAGCCACCCATCTCCACCGCTGTCCCTTGAGCACATGGCAAAGGGCTAGGGGATAGGTGGCCTGCAAATCCTACATATAAGTATACAGTAAACACCAAGGAACATCCTCCCACAACTCAGACAGTATGAGGGATCCCCTTTGGCCTTCCCACATGCCTTGTCCTCCTCCAGTAACGCCAACAAGGCCACTGATGGTGCCCACACAACTCCAAAGTCTCCAACAGCCACAGAGGAGGAGTTATGGTCCCCTCTTAGGGCTATGCTGCAAGACTGAGCTGCTTTTCCTTCCCCTTGCATTATTCCATCAGCTTGGCCATGCTGAGAAGCTGCAGAAGGGAAAGAGTTAGCTACATAGTGCTGTTGGAAGGAAACATACCAGCTGGCTGCCTATCCGCCACTGAGGATCCCTGGGAGGATTAGAGCCCTTTTGGCTCTCTTTCCGCTGCCTAAATGGAGGGGAACCTATGGCCTTTAGCCATAGACACTAGTGAGATGAATTGCTTTGTTCTACAGCTGGTCAAAACTGGTAAACTGGCCTTCCCCTGCCTCCCATTAAACAAAAGGGTTTTGGCTGACTTTTTTGTGATTTTTTTGAAAATGCAGTTTCTAAATGAAAACGTTTTAGTTTGAAATTTTTCATTTTGTTTTGGTGGGGGAAATCCCACTGTCTCTTACATTTTAGATCCACCCCCCATCCTCACACACACGCACAAACTTTTTCCCCCACTGGAAAATGGAAGAAAAAATGTTTCAGTGAAAAGGCTTCTTGTTGTCGCTGACAAATAAGATTCCATAGAAAACAAACTTTTGTGATTTTTTTGGTTTGGGGTGGGTTTTTTTTTTTTTTTTTTAATTCAAAATGAAACATTTTTTTGATGGGGGAACAATTTGGAGTGAGAGAAAGGCAGGGAGGAAACCACTCTCTCTCTCTCTCACATTTTTTCCATTTGGAAAAAAAAAAAAGTCAGTTATTTTATGTTACCTTCTCTCACTTCTTAACTCCCCCGTCCTCGCTACTTTTCTGTGTAGGAAAAGGGAGGGAAAAGTGAAAGAAACCGACAAAGTGGGCATTTACCCACCATTTAGAAATAAGAGTTTTCAAAAATGCCCCCCAAAATTGTTCCCCCACCAAAAAAGTTTCATTTTGAATTTTTTTTTTAAATCATCCCAAATTTAAAAAAACAAAAAAAAAACACAAAAGTTTGTTTTCTGTGGAATCTTATTTGTCAGCAACAACCAAAAGCCTTTTCACTGAAACATTTTTGACCAACTATACTTCGTGATGTTTGGTTGGTGTTATCACACCTCACCTCGGGTGCTCGAGAGAGAGCGCGCACAGGGTTGGAAGGGGGCAACGGGGGTAGCCAGAACAAGGGCACTGAGGTATTAGGAAAGGAGAAGGCCAGTATCAAGTAACTTCCCCTAACCATTAAGTATGAGCACATTTATGCGTGAGAAAAAATAGCTTGAGGCCAAGAGCCCATGGGTGGGGGTGTGTGCATGTCAGGCGTGGTCCCTTAACACAAGCACAGAATGCTTCCACTTCACAAAACAATTGCCTGACAATTCAGTAAGTTTTGTGCTGTCTGCTCAGAGGCCCATGGGACAGCGACAAGGGGCACTGCAGGGCGGGACTGACGGGCATTGGTAAAACTGCTTGGGGAGCCCAGGACTGGAATATCAGGAGGGACTGCCCGTCAGGAGTGAAGGGCACTGGCAGAGCTGTGCAAGTTTTATAGGAAGCCTGTCCAGCCTATAATTAGAAGTTTATAAGCATAATCAGCCTGTCAGTCAGTTTCATGGCCTCAAACACTGTACCCTAAATTTATAAGTCCCCCACCCAGCAAACAGAACTCCTTCAGATGCAAAGAATTACCTATAAAAACTCCACATCTGCTTTTATCTACCAAACCCTTACCCACACAATAGTCGCACTAGGAGTGTGTTTTCATTAGAAAACATGAACTTCATGAGCTTTCAAAGAAGGACGAAGGGGACCCAGGGCAAGCTCTTCAGATGACCCCATTTTTAGGGCCGAGCTGCACTATAATGGTACTGAACCGTAAATACAACAGCAGGCTCGTTCTGTAAGGACCAGGTTCCTGTGCCAATTATACTGGAGTGGTCTGGTGAGGACACCATTAGCTGTGCTCAACTCTGCTGCTCTGAAGTCATACCCATGAAACCTGCACTCTGCGCTGAGTTAACAGCCTTGGCTTTATTGTGCTATAGCAGGAGGGTTCAGGCAGAGTAAGAAAGCATTAACTCTGCCATGGTGCTCACAGGATCTGTGGAAGCCTATATTATCAAGGCCAGACATTAACAACTTGCTGTCAGAATAGCAGCTGGAACTTTGAGCAGCACAATAGCCCCATGGATTCCCATTGTTACATCTTTCTCGCCCTTCCTCCTCCCCCAGCCTGCTCCTTCTCATTCCCTCCCCCTCATACCTGCTGCCTTCCCCTGTCACTTTCCATCAGCAATACTCTGGGCAAGGAGGGAGGGGTGTCTCAAGAGTCCTTTGCAAAAAGGAGGACATCACTAAACTGAAGGGAGTGTTAGGTGTGATTTTATGATGAGTCACCCCCTCTCTGGGTGCTGCTGAATCTTCACTACCAGAGGCCATGCATCTCTAAGGCTCCTCCTAAACATACTTTGGAAGAGCAAAATTTTCTCTTTGGGTGCCATCTAATCCACTCTGATGGCCTCTGTTAAACTTTCCCCTTGGGGAGAACCCTCCCCCCATGTTCAGATGACCCCAGCTGAACCCTGTGCTTCCCTAGCTGGAGGCCCAGGAGAGTTTTCAGGGCCAAAGCATAAGCCTTGCCAGCACAGTGCAGGTGTAGAGCACTTGTTTTGCCCAGCAGAGCTGCCTCCTTGCTTGGGGGCTGAGGGGGTGGGAGCAGGGGAAATAGGAGAAAGATCATTTGTTCTTTAAACAGGAAAACACATCAATAGATCTCCAGCCCCTCATCACTCTCAGCAGCACACACGTCCCTGGAGCAAAGAGTTTATCACAAGCTATGCAGTGTGGAGGGAGAATTTTTGCAGGAGGCCTTCGTTAAAAATACTGTCTTGTGTGGCTACATCTCTCACTCACACCTTCCTCTTTGTGGATCTGCTTCTTTCCTTCCCTCTGTTTCCCTCTCCAGCATCTAGTGCCACCTTCCACTCTACACACTTTGTTCCCCCCCCCCCCCGCCACCATTCCCCTATCCTTGGCCAGTGTCCCTCACTTTCTCTCCCCTCCACAGGTGCCTCCACCTTCTTTACTATTTATACTAGAACTATCGTTTGTTTAGCACCAGCAACACATCCACGCTTACAGGGCCGCTCCTGTGGTTTCTCTACACAGAAAAAAAAAAAGTTGCCCTGTGCTTTTACTCTGAATGGTTCTCACTTTGCATGACCGAACAAAACAAAACACAAGACGAAGGAACAAAAATAAGCCCCCGTGCGAGAAAAGCAGTAAGAGTGTGTGTTAGTTCCTGTTCCCTCTGTAATAGGCAACAGTCTATCAGGTTTGATCAGCTATTTGGCTGATCACAAAACGGCAGACTGGATGGATAATCATGCAATGAGAAATAAAAAGGTGCTGTGCACACAAAAGAACCATATAGCTACATACCCAGCGTTCTCTTGCTGCCCTATGCTGGGCTATCAGTGTCAAACCCTGTAACACAAACACAGTTTTCCAGAAAAAGTGAGCTCTCTTTTTAATATGCAGCATCCTTCTGGTCCGGCTAACAGTAGAGCCATAGAAATATATTCACTAACCTTCTGAGCTCTGCAACCTGGGACTTGTGCCGAATCCTTGGGATGTGCTGTGGACTGTGTCTTAATGTCGTAAAGCAGAATTAAAAGATCACTGAGAGCCAACACAGGGACACACACACACAGGGCAAGTGAGCACCAATGGACTGAGACAACCAGTTTCTCACATGCTCCCAGAAAAATTGAACACAGAGAAAGCTGGGATTTCAGGAGGAGGACAGGGGCAACAAATTAAAGAAGTCGTGCCCATGAGCCTTATTTTCCTAATTGCTTTAATGAGGTGCCCCTGCATGCCTATTACCTGACCAAGGCTGACTTCCCACATACGCCCCACACAGCGGGCACTGGCTCACCCACATGGCACTTGTCAAAGAAAGCATCAGAGGGCATACTGCAAAGTGTGCAGAGAGAAACCAGTTTCGGTGGTGGCACTAACAGCCTTGCAAAATCATCATGAAGAAAAATGACCAAATCTACTTGTCCACCTTGAGGATGATGGCAACTTCTTCAGGCATTTCTGAGAAAATATTCATTATCTGAAATTAACTGATGTGCCAAAGAATTTATTGTGAACAAGCACCCAGCTACCAGTTATTCACAAAAACTGTTCACTTTCACTAGACTTGACTTGCTTCTTGTAATATGTAGCATCTCTCAGCTCACCCGAGTCTCATGATATTGTTACTGGATGACAAACGTTTCAAACAGGAAAATAGCAAAGAACCCCCTTATGGGTATGCATTTTTATCAATAATAATTCATGTTAAAATTCAGGATTCACAAACGCCACCCAGCAGCCATCTGAATACTGACAAACAACAAACAAGGCAACCCCACAATTAACAGCAAACTGAACTTTACCACTTCTAGCTGCAAAAATACTTGAGTCATATTTTGTATTAATTTGACCAGCCGTGCTAGCTGGCTAGCATCAGCAATTGCAGAGGCACTAAAATGAAACTGTGGGAGAATGATATGTAGGTTTTGACAAAACCAATTCACTTTGAGGGTTAGGTCTGTCCTTGTTTTCCTTATACAGGTGTGTGGTCTCTGGGTGAAATCTCCTCCCTTTGTATCTAGGACGTTTTTCTTCTCCTGGGCTGCAAAGCTTTATAGATAACATTTTCAAAAGAACTCGACGTTGGCCTAACTTTGACTTCAGTGGGAAGAGAGGTAGGCCACCAGCGAGTGTTGTTGAAGATTCCACACAAGCATATATTTGGACCACATCTCTCCTAATCATTTAGCAAAGTCGGGAGAGAATCAAACTGCAACCCCCTCCAACTTTTATTTGATCCATAAACTAGATCATGGTTTAACTTACACCACAACCAACCACTGCCAGAGAGAGATGTGAAGCAGCCATGCAGGGTTCAGGGAAGTACATTTCTGAATTCAGTTAGTTGGAAAAGCTTCTGGAAACACTAAAATAACGGGATTGGGCCTCAGCTGGCAAGGAATGGCTTGAAGACTGGCACATGCTTCACTCCCCATTGTGCCAGAGACTGCTCCACAGATCACCAGTTGTTCATGGAGCACTGAATTAGATGGATGATTGGAATGAAAAGGGGTGATTAAAAAGGCTTTCAAGGGTTGGGGTGGGGGGGAGGTAATGGATAAGGAATAGTGTTAAAGAGGCCTTCTCCTTGATGTGAAGCAGATAGATTGCAGCAGTGCTGAGGAGGTGGCCTCTCCTCTCTAATGAGCAGAGAATGACTGGTTTCAGAGTAACAGCCGTGTTAGTCTGTATTCGCAAAAAGAAAAGGAGTACTTGTGGCACCTTAGAGACTAACCAATTTATTTGAGCATGAGCTTTCGTGAGCTACAGCTCACTTCATCGGATGCAATGCATCGGATGCACTTCATCCGATGAAGTGAGCTGTAGCTCACGAAAGCTCATGCTCAAATAAATTGGTTAGTCTCTAAGGTGCCACAAGTACTCCTTTTCTTTTTTCAGAGAATGACTTACATGGATGGATGGAGGAGAGACATTTGCATTGTGGGAGCCTTTCAAAATGTTTGATATGGCCGGTGGGAGGAAAGATTTCATGGAGACAGACAACAAGCTCTGCAATTTCCACAATCAAGGTCATAACATCTATTATAGTTATTTTTTTACTGAAGCCAGTCTAGACATTTAAATACAGCCCCAGTTCATTTAGCTAACCAGACAGAGGGCAATCAGGTTATTCTTTGCATGAGAAGAGCCTGCCTGGAATTATTTGGTGGGGGTGTGTGTGTGTCCAAATCAACTTTGGTCAAGATTTTCAAAAGCAGATGCCCCCCAGCAGGCTCTTAAGTCCATATTTAGGTATCAAATAAGTAAGCACAGGGCATTCATAAGAACAGCCATACTGGGTCCGACCAATGGTCCATCTAGCCCAGTATCCGGTCTTCCAATGCTAGGTACTTCAGAGGGAATGAACAGAACAGGCAATCAGGTGAACCATCCTCCGTTGCCCATTCCCAGCTTCTGGCAAACAGAGGCTAGGGACACCATCCCTGCCCATCCTGGCTAATAGCCATTGATGGACCGATCCTCTGTGAATTTATCTGGTTCTTTTTTGAACCTTGTTGTAATCTTGGCCTTCACAACATCCTCTGGCAAAGAATTCCACAGGTTGACTGTGCGTTATGTGAAGAAGTACTTCCTTTTGTTTGTTTTAAACCTGCTGCCTATTAATTTCATTTGGTGACTCCTGGTTCTTGTGTTATGCAAAGGGGCAAATAACACATTCTTATTCACTTTCTCCACACCAGTCATGATTTTTTAGACCTCTGTCGTATCCCCTCTTAGTTGTCACTTTTCCAAGCTGACAAGGACCAGTCTTATTAATCTCTCCTCACGTGGAAGCTGTTCCATACCCCTAATCAATGTTGTTGTCCCTTTCTGTACCTTTTCTAATTCCAATTAATCCCTTTTTTTGAGATGGGGAGACATCATCTGCATGCAGTATTCAAGATGTGGGCATACCTTGGAGCAGCTCCTTCTGAAATTGATGGGATCTTTTGGGTGCTCAAGACTTGAAAACCAAATCCCTTATTTAGCTGCCTAAATATGGATTTAGGTGCCTAGCTTTAGGAACCCAGGTTTGAAACTCTTGGCATCCTGGCACATCTCTTGGAAGGAAAGGAATTAGAAACGAGCATCTAGTAGGTACCTCTCCTGACCTCCATTACCATCCTGGGAGAGGGACAGTGCACCTGTTAGGGGACTGATTGACTGGTGGTTCATAGCTGCAGCAGCAGCACCAGCTTCGAGTGCTAGGACAAGCTGGCATCATAAAGGCCATCTCAATCTGGCTTTTATCAGAAGGAACTGAACAAGCTTATCTGGGAGAGATGCAGAGGTTAAGAAATCCATCACATTTTTATCGTTCTTGATAAATTATGATGTGCCATCTTTCATCTCTTGGTAATGTAGTGCCTGCATGTTGGCTCACATTATTCTGTCAGCTCCACTTTCACTCCCTCCTCCCCCTGCCCTATTTGGCCTGTTGCTACTAAAAATGACAAAGATTCATATCTGCAAAGGAGAGATGGGTGCCAGAGAGAAAGATACTAATAGACTCATGACTATCAGACGCATGACGACCATTCCTCCCATTCCTCCCATGCCCATCACCTCCTCCTGTTGCAGACATAGGTGTTTCTGTTCAGGGAGGTTCATTTCTGATTCTGGAAAGCAGGAGAAACTGGTTGAAGATTAGGGAGAACTTCCAATCTTCAGGACATTTTCATCACAACACAACCTCCTCTGGTACAGCAGAGACACAAAGCTCAGGATCCAGACAACACGCTTTCAGACCTGCAGGGTCACAATCTTAAAATTAGGGTGGGGAGGGTCAATGGGAAGGAGAATTGGGTGGATTTATCCTATGTAACCAGAATCTGCAGGAAGGGTCTGGTAGCATTAGAAGGATGGGTGAAATTGGGTCAATTCTTAAACTTTGCCGGTCCTTGCTGGTACCTCCCTGTTTCAAAATGACTGGCAATTATCTTTTTGGGCAGATCTAGAGTGAATTCTTGGATTAAAAAAAGACTTTCTAGGAAAGCTGAGAAAGGGATGTTGTTGAATCAAGAGTTGATGTTTGCCCTCTGAATCAGTAGCGTACCGAAGCCCCGTTGAGGTGTAAGGTAGGAGGCATTGTGCTGCTGGAGGTGTTGTCTTTCCAATAAGATTTGAGTTCTTGATCACTTGTGGTCGTGGCAGATCCCCTGGAACTTTTAGAACCTGATAATTATTGTATATTCTGCCAGTTTAAAATCCCCCCTCCAGTTTAAGTTAGATACAGTTGCCTTCACTTCTTTGGCTAAAATTACTGCATAACTTTGTTGTCTGCTGTTAAACAGCTACTGTGTTTTATCCCAAAGCTGGCTCCAACTCGGTGCTTGGAGAAGGGACTTCTGGCTGTAAGTGAGCTTGGTGTCATTTGGGATGAAACATCCCAGCCCCCAAGATTTAATCAGCAGTATATAGTACAAGTCATGGACTGATCACAGGGATATGGATTTTTGTTGACTGCCTGGTGACCTGTCCATGACATTTACTAAAAATACCCATGACTAAAACATAGCCTTAATCACCACCACCACCACCACCTTTATTTGGCAGCTGAAGAATCAGGTTTAAAAACAGGGAAGTTCAGAGACCACTGCTAACCAGTACGGTCTCATTGTTCCCTAGGCATCTCCCATTGGCCTGCCTATCTCCATCCGTTGTCTCTTCTCTTATACAGAGGTGCTGGAATTAGGGGTGCTACCGGTGCAGACAGTGTCACTGGCTTGATGTGGTTGCCATCATGTACAGGGTTTGCAGCTGGGTTCAGTGGCTCTCAGCACCCCCACTATACAAATTGTTCCAGCATTGCTGCTCTGACACTGAGATTGGGAGCTCTTTGGAGCAGGGATCACCCTTTTGTTCTGTGTTTGTACAGTGCCTAGCATTAATATATAGGCTTGTTTTTCAGCCAGAAATAGAATTTGGGGTTTTACTTTTGATACTCTTATAGCCTTACTAATATGCATGAAGAACAGTAAACAACCAGATGGGGCTTTTAGTACAATAGAAAAGATAAGGGATAAGGAGGAATTAAAAGTGTTACAGTGGGAGTAGAATATATGAGCATACACTGGAAGGCTGCCTGGCTCTTCTCTCAAGCGAAGGTCAAGCAACCAGTCGGAAGGGGCAAGGGGGAGGGGGGGATGGCAGAGAGGCATAAGAAACACTAGAAGCCAAAGAAAAGCCTGGCCTTGGCCATAGCACAACCTCACTTCTTATCCCTCCCACGTGATACAAAAGAGGTGGGAGAAAGACCCCAGACTCATGACCCTCCAAAACAGAATAGGACCATAAGTGGTAAGGGGTGTGACTTTGGGCATGCACTGTGGGTAGGTTTAGGCCTGCTAAGGAAGAGGGAATGGGGCCACAGGCAAGTCTCTGCAGCGTCCGAGCTGTGAACGGCACACTGGGACACAGATTCTGTCGGCGTGTAGAGCTATGGATGTGCTTGCTTGGAACCAACCCCAATAAACATTGCATTGCCTGCACTTCGGACTTCTGCATGACAAGAACATGGGGAGGGGGTGAAGGGAAAGCCCTTGAACACCTAGCACAATGGGATCCTGGCCCATGACTGGGGTTACTAGGTGCTACCACAAAACAAACAAGTTCTCTAAGAGCTGAGGGTGTGGAGTGGGGACCTGAACAAGAGGATATTTATTAACTGTAAGGTCATCTCCTGCCCTGTTTATAGAATGAGGAAGGGAGAAAGAGGCTGACAAATTGTGGAGAATGGGGAGGGAGGTTTGGAGAAGAAGTGTAGTGATGCTATGAGGGGAAATGGGGTGAGGTGTGTAGGGGGGGGTGCGTGGGGATGAAGAGGAGAGGGAAGGCCACTCCCATGAAACAGCCTGTCTCGTAAACAAGTTGTCCCTTTGATGTGCTCCCCTCCAGGGCACCAAAGCATGAAGCAGGAGATGTATTTCAAGCCAAACAGGTGATTTGTAGGTGCTAAGTGTTCATAAAGACACGATTAAAGAGCTTTCCCACAACAGGGTAGTAAATCATTCCCCACCTGCAGAGCCGAGTGCCGCATGGGCAAGGCTGCTCCTCCGACCCTGATTAAATAAAAGGATGGCTCAGCGAGACTGGGCTAAAGTTAGCTGACAGCTCCTGAGTGAACTGCCGCTGCTGATGGCTAATTTTCTCCCCAGGGAACCTATGTAAAGGTTTGTAATTAAAAGTGGTAAGAGGCAATCAAACTTATAAAGAGCCAGCATCATCTATCCGCCTTCCCCAACAGCATCCCCTCCTCAGCCTGCAGGTTAAAGTGAGACCCTTCTGAAGGGCTATGGTTACCGTAAGGTGGCTCCAAGGCTAGAAATGCTGGCCATGGTGCTTTCCCTGTGTTCAAAGGAAAGTGAATGCATCCAACCTCACCTCAGTGACTACAGAATGCCAAACAGGTTGGGATCATTGTCGCAAATCTTGATCAGAAGCTAGACCAGTTTGAGGTTAAATGAATATTTGCATAATAATAAATAATAATAATAATAAAAACCTTTATGCCTTCTATCCTTCCCATGGTGCTTTCCAAACAATAATGAATTCAGCCTCACATCACCACCCTTAGAGGGATGAGAAGTTGGGGAAATGGAGGCACAGAGAAAAAGTAGTGACTTACCATTCATTCAATGCAGAATGGGTGATAGAAGCCAGGAGACCTGTCTCCCAGTCCCTTCCCCCTAACCAAGCAGATGCGAAGTCTGGAAAAATAGGTTGCATTTTGAACATGGCCTATTTTACTAGTTTAGACAGGACCCAAAATAAAATAATGGAAGGGAAATTTAATGAGACTATCAGACTTTTAGAGGGTTTTCCTACGCTGTATTATTCACTCTTTGGATTATTAGAGCATAGAATTTTAAAGATCTAAGTTACTTATGACAACCCATTGTACTTTGTTCTAGTTCCCTCTTTTTTGTTACACAGTTTGGTCATTTTCTTTCATTTTCTGGTTCTCCTGCACTACTGCAGTGTAGGCATATTTGGGTTTCCAGCAGCCAAAAGATATTGTTTAAAACTAAGCAACAAAATCATTTTAACTGAAATAAAAACTCTGCAAATATTTATATTGCTATTACCTTCTGTAATTTATATCACAAACAACAAAACCCTAAACTTTGGCCCTATACTACCTGACAGTATCTAGTATTTTGGTTTGGAGATTTAAAAGTTGTTTTAAATGTATTTATTTAGAGCATCTCTTCACCTGCTTCCAGTCCCAAAATAAAAAGTGAAGAGAAGTGCTCAAAATCCCAGATCATGTAAACAGAATCTTCAGATCTTTGAAGTCAGTCCATCACTAGCATGGTAGAGAAATGCTTTCATTTCACAGTCCGATATTCTAGCCAGGGAGTTTACTGCCTGGAATACTAATGGAAACAATGAATTTTAAGCAAAAAGTCACAGAAAATTCATGGAAGGAGACTTTTGAATTCAAAATACCAGTATTCACACTGGCAAATGCTTCTCCAAGCAGGGAACAGAAACAAAGCATGCTGCCTCTTTAGCACTTTCACTTCTTGTCAGGACTTCAGGGATCAGGATGGGGAGTTTTTTTCCCCAGCAGCCAGTCTACTGGGAATGCCTCCATGCTACTACAGGAGCTGTGGGAGGGGAGGAAGAAGAAGAGAAGAGAGCTGGGCTGGGCTCCCCTTGAACCCAGCTTATGACCTCAGGTGGCCAATTCCCTCTTCTGGGGGGCATGACATGGGGCAGGGACTCACTTCACCCAATCAACAATGCCCTGGATATAGCAACCATTTCCTCCCCCAACTCAGAGCACCATACCGGGTTAGAGCATCCCCAGTTCCCATGCATGATGAGGGGAAGAACAACCAGACTGGACCTGGCTTCCTTGCACTGACTAGTCACCAGACCCAGCGGTCCATTTCCCCATTTCTGAAATAACAGCCTTCTACTGCTACTACCTAACATAGCTAGCCCTCTAGCTAGAGGGTTACACTGTTGAAAGTTCACAGCTCAAGCTCTCTGATGATGATGATGCATGATGGTGGAATCATTACAGTGGCACATAATGCAATTTGTCCTAATCTTTTTTTCCTTTAAAATAAACAAACACAAACAACAACTTGGCATTTTAAAAAACAAACAAAACAAAACAAACATTTCAGGTGCAAAGTTAAGCACTCAAAATTAGGAAATGCCAGAGAGTTAGTTACCCATGCAACTTTGATTTGGCCCCTATTGTGCATGCATCATGATATAATCTTTACTTACGTGATCACTTAATGCTTTTTCTACAGGACCCCTGCCTCTTCAGCACACAGGATGCATGCAGAATTAAGGTTGTATAGGCAACTGTAAAACTGTCACTTCCTAATTTTGGAGTGCTTGACTCTGCAACCAAATGTTCTTTTAATACAGTTTTTTAAAAGTGGCATTTAACATTGATATTTCAGTAGAAGGCCCAGTTTATTTGATTGAGACCCTAGTTTATTTGATCTTTTACCAATGTATTGAGCTAGAAGTACATAGAGATAGTCCAAGTGGCAGCATTTGAATCTAAAATTGGATTTGAATGGTAACATTTCCAAAGTCTGGGTGCGTTTGGATTTGGCTCATTACAGGGATGGATTTGAGCCTTGAAGTTAGAATCTGGAGTTCAGGGGTGGTTTCAATCTTGTATTTTGGTTCCAATCCATCTCTAAGTTCCCAGTGTGCCCAAATATTTGAAGACACAAAAGTCTTGGCATTCTGGTTAAGTTTGGAGCAATGATTCATGTTGATTCTTCTTGTACCTGAACTGGTTCACCTGTCCTTAAGGATCATTCAAAAAGGATATCTAATAAAGCATGGAAGTGAGTGAAATAAGCATCTGGGGGAGCTAAAGGCCGCACTGTCCCAAGTGGCTGGCTTTTCTAAAACCTCTCTCCTGCTGGTGAAATGATCTTCAAACTACTGAATTACCTACACTGAAAAAAAGCAGTCAAGTCAGCTGCTGCTGCTCCACACTCCCTGGCATCTTCTCGTGTCTATGCTCTGCTGTGGTGTATCAAGAGCAGAACTGGGAGGGCTAACTGGTTTTCCTCTCCTCAGGATCTGCTGTGCTCTAGCATCACAGGCCTCTCTCTCCTTTCCTTCTGTAAGTCGTGAGCAATATGGCATCTCTATATCTTCCATGCCAGATACTAACACTGCTCTACCAGCAGAGCCCTGAGCTACGTATCATGCTCTCTTCAAGGCAAGAGAAAAATCTCAGTCACTATGTCTATTCAACCCTGGTCTCCTACACTCACTCCACATCACCAAGCACCCATTGCCCCACTGGGAAACAACCCTCTTTAGGGAAGTAGAGGGACATTATCTTGTTCCATGTTTAAACAGCCCTGGGCTTTGCCCTGATGCCCTTACTCCCCACCCACACCTCTCTACCAAAGGAAACAAAGCACATGGCTTGGAAAGGGAATCATTTGAAATCAATAGGAGTTAGGCACCTAAATACTTTTGAGGATTTGTGCCTTAGCTGTCATTTACCCCTGTGTAATGAGATTGAAACACTCTCCCAAGGGGGTCAAGTGAGGGTATGTCTGCATTGCAATTAAAAACCCAGGGCTGACTTGTGTCAGTTGACTTGGGCTCACAGGGCTCAGGTTGTGGGTCTATAAAATTGCAGTGTAGTCATTTGGGCTTGGGCTGGAGTGCAGACTCTGGGACCCCATGTGGGGAGAGGGTCCTGAAGAAGAGCTCTGTGTGGCTTGAAAGCTGGTCTACTGGACCCACACCTGTTCGGGAGATAAACGATATTACCTCACCCACCTTGTCAGTCTACACAGATGTTTGTGGTTTACCACAGGCAGACCCCTGGAACAAATATCTGTGTAGTGTCTAGACTAGCATTTACCAGCATGTCAGACTTTACGTTAATTGGCAATCATTTAACTTGAATTAAAACTAGAGCAGAAATGTAGTCTAGCTATGCCCACAAAGGACAATGGAAAGGTATGGCCACGGCATCTTTATGACAGGATGATAGCTCCGATACAGAATCCCTGAAATAGAACTAAGATACCGCACCAACAAAATTCTATTTCTACTGGGGACCAATCTTGGTCCAATTGAAGTTAATTGCCACACTCCCAGTGACTTCACTGGTGCAAGATCAAACCCTGGGGGAGCCGCATGACTTCAATATGCAGTCTGCTGAGAAACACATACCCACTTACCCTAGGAGGAAAAATGGTCCAGCGGTTAGGGCATAATTCTAGGATTCATGAAACTTGGGCTCAATTCCCTGGCTCTGACACACAGTTCCTCTGTAACCTGGAGCAAGTCACTTATCTCCACTGAACAGAGACTAAACAGCACTGCCCTAGCTCGTGGGGCGTTGCATGGATTAACTATTGTGAGGTGCTCAGATACGGCCATGATGGGGACCATACTGAAGGGATCTGACCTTATGTATTGTTTCTGATCTTTACCCTGGCGCACACAAACCAGTTCTCCAGTCTCGCTCCCTGGCCCCACCTGCCGGCCACACCAAACTAGCCAGCTGCTGCAGCCACGTGTGACAAGAACGTCTTTGCTCTCATCTGGGCTGCTGGTGCGGTGCCAGTCCCTCAGCCCTGCTCAATTCCCTGCATCTCCATCCTGCCCCGATGTATGCAGCACTGCAACATTATTTATCAACAGCTCCATAATTAATCAGACACAGACCTTGGCAACATTAAAGGAGGAGCCTGGCTCAAGTGCTCTCAGAGCCACCTCCTGGCCCTGCAGCTCCACGCTTTCTCACACACCACAGTTCTGCAGTCTCTATTCAGTTTCTCCTTCTAACAGCAACCAGTGGGCTTTTGAAATGATCTCATCTCCCCAGGAGCTCTTCCTACCAGACTGGTGGGAAGAGGAGAATTAGCATCCAGGTAAATACCAGCTCCCTGCCAGTCAGCCCATTTGGCCACCCGGCTAAAGAGCTGCAGCTGTTCCTCAATTAGCAGCTTCAGCTTTCCTGTCCCTGGCATCCTCCACAATAACAAACACTCACCCTGTTCACCTGTCCCTCCTTCCCCCATTCCCTAATCACACTCACCCCTTTTCCCTTCCTTCATCTCCATGCGCGGCTTTTCCACATCTGCTTTGAATGTCAGTCTCTCTTTTACTCAGATATTCTGCTCTCTCTTTCTGACACCTGGTACCAAAATATTTGGTGCAATTAAATTGTAGAGTATTTTGAATTCTTAAACATGGCTGTAGGAGGAACCTAGAATCCAGGGTCCTCAGATCCTAACCTGCCAATAGGATTTCAGCTTCACATTGAATTAATATACAAGCCTCAGGAAACTTGTGCTCTATTCTCAGCTCTGCCATGCACTTGCTGTGTGACCACAGGCAAGTCACTTCAAAGGCCCCGTGACTCAGTTTCCCTACCTGTAAAATGGGGGCAAGGATATTGACCTGCACCACAAGGGTATTTTGAGGACAAATCGGTGAATGTGTGAGAGATTTTCAGACACCGGTGCAGTGACAGGAGCCCTAGAGGAGAATCTACAATTAAAAATATGTTTTTCTCTCAGCATGCATGTTACTATCAGCTCATCCCTATCTGTTCCAGTCTAGAAGACATGGGCCTGTGACAGTAGGAAACTGGGAGCTCGAGACTGGCTTTACTCCCACCCACCCTCTTCATCCTGGGCTGTCTTTTCCCCCAAGCATATTCCCTATTTCCCTTAGACAAACTCCCATTTCTCTCAATATTGGCTGCTGCTTGGTGCCGTCAGCCCTTGCTGACCCACTGGTAAGATGATAAAGAGCCCTACATTCTTCCCAAAACCCAGCTCACCCACACAGCAGTCGCCATGAGGAGCCATCATCAGTAATCTCAAAATCTGACATTGGGCAATTTGGTTCATATCAGTACCCACAAGTTCAGATGCTTTGTGGAGTTATCTTGTCTGAGCTATCCAGACCTCATGGGCCTGCCAAACTACCCCGGAAACCTCAGCAGTAGCGAACATCTAATGAGGTGCCCCAGCCGTTCTCCCCTGGTTGAGTCCTATGAAAACAGCCTCCTTCATAGTAACACTGCACTGCTGTTTCCTACCCCAGCAGGAACCAAGAAGTTAAGAAACAAAACATGAAAAATAACATAGGGTGAGGAGGATTCACTCTGCATTACTGAAGGCTGGGATCCGGGTAAGGTTTATAATGGATTTTATTTTCTCCAAACTGATTCACTCATCTGTAGCCATCAGCACATTAGCCTTGAATCTGCTCCAGGGGCTAAGAACGGATTATATGCCATTAAAATGAACAAATATCCCTGTCCCCTGGGGGGCCTCCCTTGAAAGCTAAGGGCTTGTCTACATATGGAAATTTACCAAAACAGCTATTCTGGAATCAGTGTCTACACGGGAGCTTATTCTGGAATAGCTATTCTGGAATAACTATCCTAGAACAGCTAGTCCAATATGTTTCCAAGCATAGACAAGCTTAAACATAGAAGAGAATATATACTCTCCCCATACAGAATGGCTAGACAGAACCTTCAGCTTCCTTCCAGGTGAGAACAGTGGCTGGGGGCAAGACGAGGGCATTGCTAAGAGTTAGCATTTGTGCAGATTAGGGATTTTTGCACTGGTGTAGACAGATAACTATGTAGCTACACTGATGCATGTGTCTCACATAGACACATTTTGCCATGGCAAGGGCTTGCATGAGATATGAAGTGCAGATTTGGGGAGCTGGAAAGACAGACTTCAGGAACGTTATGCCAGGACAGAATTTGGCGGATATTATTCACCAAGGCATTCAGTGCTGGGAATGTGTTCTCTTTATTTCTTCCTTCAATCAGGGTGAAGGTAACAACAAAAAGTGAAAAAGTAGAGAAACAATAGGAAAATAAGGGGGGCAGATAGTCAAAAAAAAAGCACAAAATGTGGAAAGGATTACAATGAGATGAGACTGGAACGAGGAAAGGAGAGAAAGAAAAAGGACAAGGCGAATGGAAATCTGATGATGAGAGATAAAGTAGAAGAAAAGACAGAAGGAAAACAGAGAAAGATGTAGAAAGCTCTGCCCTTTGGATTCGAATAAAGGCAACTAAATCTCTGTGGCGCACCAGTTACATGAAGTTTCTGCCTCTAATGGATTTCCAGACACCATCTCTAACCTTCTGCCTTCATCTTAGGGCATGGGACCACTGGAATTATTCCAGCAAGCATGAGAAATGCCAGCAAAGGCTCCTTGCTGGTACCCATCCTTCTGTGTAACTGTCACCATCTCACAGGAGAGGGCAGGAACATCAGCGACATACTCCAGTGTTGTTCAGAGAGATACTGAGAAATACAGATTAAGCCTGAGGGTCTCAGGTGGAGGGAGCATTATCCAAAACTGAACTAATTATTTGGTGGATTGAGGCCACTGGCTGGGTCTGCGGAGCTAGCAGATGGATGGGAATGCATCAGAGCCCTTTTTCAGGGTGGGCTGCACAATGTGAACATCTGTCCGCTCCAAACAGGAATATGTTCCAAGCCCACTTGGCCCCCAAAGTGTAAGCATCACACCCTGCCTGTATCTGACACGCAGACACCAAAGCTGCCTTGAAAACTTTTACCCTATGCCAAAAGCTAATGGCTAGGATTTGAATGAACGCAGAAGGGTGGGACTAGCTGGTTGACTCAGATGGTGGGGTGAGGTAGTGGCTTACAGAACCTTTCACTACTAGGTCATGGGTTTGAATCCAGCTCCTATCGTTGGGGAATGAAAGTCATTATCTGGCAGCTTCTGTGTGAAGCGAGTTGTGTGGGTTTCAGTCAGCTATTGTGATCCCAAAAAACTCACTCGTGGCATAAAATGTAGGGAGGGACAAACAGATCTGGCAAACTAGAATTAGAGCCACAGCAAAGCAAGCTGACAAGAAGGGGGGAAACTCCCACATAACGAGTCCTGGGGAAGGAGTCGTCAGAGAAAATTTGGAGTCCTTCGACAAAGTAAATTAAACAACCCTGGACACGCATGCCCTGGTAGAAGTTTGCGACACCTATTAGCGAAGCAAATCTTCCTCATAGCCCTGTAAGCAGAGCTTCAAATATTCCCAATGGGGCAGATTCTGCAATCCTTATGTGACAAACACATGGCTGCTTGTGTAGCAGCAACAGATTCCCAGCGCGGTTCCCACACGGCTTCCAACCGCATACACAGAAGCCTCTACCACTTGAGCTGGCGGAGTTCTCCCTTTTACTGCAAGTAGCGGGCTGTTCTAGTGGCAGACCAAGACCACATGCACTACACTGGTGTGTTACACTTGCTCAGGTACTTGACTTTTTAAGAGCAAGAGTTTTACCTGAGCAGGAACTGCAGAATTTGGCTCAGCATCAGGGAGAAGCCACTACGAACGAGATCCCTTCTCACACATACCTGATGGGTACAGGAGCAACAATATGCTACATCAGCTGCTGACAATATTCAAGGAACACAGGGTTTTAAAATCAGTTGGATCCTCCAATAATTAAGAAGGAGAGGACTATCTTCTCCTTTTAGGAGCCTAGGACACAGGGCTAGACAGGGAGGTAGGCAGAGGGAGTCTACCTGGCTTGGCGCACACACAATAGGCAGTTGCAAGCCCTTGCATCGGCTTGCATTCCGTTTTAAGCACCTCCCGTCACCTAGCTGTCCTCCGGCTCATGGTGCATCTCCTTCCCCCTGAATTCCAGGGACCGCCATTTCCCCAGAGGGCCCAGACACATCACAAACTTTTAGCAGCCTGAACAACAAGGCAGAAATGGACTGTCTGAAAGTGACAAATGGAATCAGCCTGGTGTTATGCAGGGCAGCAGCCGGAGCCAGCACTGCTATTTACCAGGGACTTGTCTTGTAAAAAGCACATCTCCTCGCATCCCATGGGTCTTCTCTCTAACCAGCATGAAGTGTTACAGCAAAGGTGGGTAATTAATCTGCCATCACACCACCTGTCTGTACTCCCTCACCGCCATGAGCTACAAGCTGCAGGCTGAGCAGAGCTTAGTGTTGCCACCTATTGGTGTTTGTCTTGCCTTGCTTGAAGTTTAGGCATTTAGGTCACGGTGACACTGTGCCAGTCTGAGTAACCACCACCCAGTGCAATGGCTCCATGAAAAAAAATTATCAGCCCTGAAGTCAATTCCAAGCTCTGTGCTCATACAGCGTAAGCCAGGCTTTGTAGGGCACAAGAGGAGTAGGTGAAATTAACACGGTTTGTGATGCCTGTGGATTAATGGTAACTTTCCACTGGGGCAAAAGGGGCATTCCTCCCACTATGAGTTGTAACATATATTGAGATATATGGCAGGAAGTGCTTGAGGTTTCCATGTAAATCTACTTCCTACTTTGAAGCTCAACAGGTCAGGATAGAGGTGGGTATTGCAAGCAGGACTGGAATAATGGTGGTGGGGGGAGAGATCAGGAGTGAGGGCCACAGGCAGAGCCCCTGCCTGCAGCCATTGCTATAAGTCCCTCACTTTGGTAAAACATCAAAACCCTGCCCTAATAAAGCAGCTAAAAAGAAAACCACCCTTTGTTCTTTAAAGCTGACCTTTCCCTTTCCCCAGCACAGTTAGATCCCTTACAAGATTTGGTATGTTCAAGACATTTTTTTTTAATTTTTTTTTTTTTACAAACACTCTCTGCATCACTGCTTCCACTAATCGTACTGACAGTGGCGATCAATGCCTTTAAAGGAGATTTGTGGAAACCACAAAGAGCCAAATGCTGCCACTCGGGAGATAAATGCCCCTTCAGTTCCCCAGCTGCAGCTCACCATAACATGCTTCCTCGGGGAAGGTTTTATTTCATACCCAGGTTATTACTGTGATGGGGCACAAATTCAGTATTGACTTGGGTGGGTGGGGGTGGGGGGGAGAGTGCTTCAGACTCGGGCTCAAATAAAGGAGTTCACGTCCAGCATTGCAGTACCCTCTAGCACTATGCTGGGGTATGAATTCTGCATGTAAGGAGACCACCACCACTTGCTGTAGCACCCTGAATTTGAAAGTCACCTATTCCAAGTACCAAACAGGTTCAGCCCTGCTTAGTGAATGAGATCAGATGAGATCACAACCTGTGTTCTAAGGGCTCAGGAACCTGGAAAATATGCAATTTAGCGTTTATTGCGATCAAAGATACAGGATGGCTCATTTTAAATTTGAAATGTTTCACCCATCCCTCTTTGTGACTCACTCCAGCCAGTAGGCACACGGGGGGAAAGCTCCCATGCTCACCACAAACCATATAATGAATTGCAGTCTAGCCACACAGGATTAAATAAAATTACCCTGCCCCCGCCCCCAATATTTTAGAGGGCATGGATCTATGCAGATATATATTTTCATTAGGATAAATACCACCTAGGGTTTTATATAGCACTTTTCATCAGTAGATCTCAAAGTGCTTTACAAAGGAGGTCAGGATCATTACCCCCACTTTACAGATGGGAAAAGGAGGTAAAGAATGGAGGTAACGTGCTCAAGCTCACCCAGCAGGTCAGGGGCAGAGGCAGGACAAGAACCCAGGTCACCCGAGACCCAGGACAGTGCTCTATCCACTAGACAGCACTGTCTCCAAGCAAGTAACAGTATATTGATTACATATCCATAATATTGGTGGAAGTAATTTCCAAGAGGTAGCACCCTACATGGAACTTGGAGGAAGGTGCATGGGTTGCAGGAGGGGAGAGTTACCATGGAGGAAGCAATAGGCGCTCATATGAGTGCACATGGCTGGAATACTAGCTGCAGTTGTAGCATCTCTGTAAGTAGTTATCTTAATAGAGACCCATTTTAGTTTTAAAAACATGGAGTCCTTTCATGTTACTATCCAGTATGTGGTAGGTGAAACATGGAACAGCAGTCCATCTAGGAGACCCACAGCAAGGAAGAGTGTGATTAAAAGACAAACAAAACAGCACCCAGAAAAAGAGCAAATAAGCAGCATGGAGGGACTCACACCCCCAGGAATGCTGGATTTCCAGACAAAAAGCCTTGCACATGCATGGAAGCAGTGGTAGCAAGAATTCAGTCTGTATACAGAGCTGACCATGGGGGATAAAGATGACGTGGGTGGGGGAAATGTAGGCAAATCTTTCCTACTACTTCACTGGGGAAAAAAGGATGAGAAATGAGTGAGACACTGTTGCCAGGAATAGTGCTTGAAACACTGGTTGATAAAGATGTCTGATAAGTACAGTGACCCCAGACAGAATGAGACTGTAGAGAGAGACCTGCTTTTTAACTGAAGTCAAGAAGCAGAAGAGGGAATAGATATTTATACTGCAGAGCTGAGAACTCCAGTGCCCATGTGTCATTTCAGAAACACCAAAGATTCCTTCATTAAAGACAGGACTGTTTGTAGGACTTGTTATTCCAGCTTACAGGAAAGTTTGTTGAAAGAATCAGATCCTATTTATAGGCATTTCTCTAGGGTTAGAAGGGCAGCTGAACCGTCCAGGTAAGGATCCAGACAATGACAGCCAGTAGTGCAGAATAAGTACACAGACTCGAACTAAAGGACACAGGGACCAGGGCAGAGACAGATGGACTGAGAACATGGTCAGCATACTGTAGAAAGCACGAAAAGCAGAGAGAGAAAAAAAGTGTCCAGCCTTTGAGCAGCTGTGCAAGGGGTAAGGAATCACTTTATTATCATTAGACCCATTGAGATGAGCGCATAGTGGATCAGTAGTCCACTAGTAGTGCTGAGAAACCTTCAGATAAATGGAGGATCTGCATTGACCCATAACCACTGAACAGACCGTGGGGGTGGGGAGTCACAACCCATTTCCAACAACTGAGGACTTACTACCAGATTAATCCAGGGCAAAATGATCATTGTTTGTGATGTCAAGCATGGGTTTGGCATATTCAGCTACCTTACCACCATCCAGCCACCTCACCACCTTTGCCACACACCTTTGGGAGGCACTGTTTCATACCCTGAGAAACTGACCACCACCAAGGAAATATCCAGACCAAAGAATCCAGAGATAGGGACAGCCAACTATTTTTTCTAGATTCTTGGCACACCCATCAGAGGCCTCTGAACCCTTGAGACAATCACTACACAACAATGCAGCCTGGGAATGGTCAGAGACCCAAGAACAGGCATTTGAAAGAGTAAAGAAAATCATAAGCAAGGCACCACTCCTAAAGTATTAGCAATGCTGTGGAGCAGCTAGAGTTACAGCAGGATGCCTCAGAGGAGGCCCAGGAGCAGCACTGTTGCAAAGCCAGCCAGCCATCCACAGCATTTGCTAGTGGAGAGCCCTAACAGATCACAAAGAGAATATGGTCAGAAAGAAAAGGAACTGTTGGATGTGGTCTTTGGAATGGACCGATTCCATCGGTTCTCCTTTGGGCACATGGTGGACATGCAGTCTGATCACAAGCATTAGAAAGCATTAAGAAGAAGCCACTGCGGAGTGCACCCAAGTGAATACAATAGATGTTACTGAGACTGCAGCGCTATGATGCGAGGATAATGTACTGCCTAGGAAAGTCACTACTGGTGGCAGATACACTAGGCAGGGCATCCCTTCCACAGTATGGCTCTGTGAAACAGGAGAAGTAGCATGCTCATAGACTATCATCTTTGCATCTCTGATGGGAGGCTCCAAGCAACCCAGCAGAGCATTGAACAGAATGGGGTGCTGTAAGCAGTCAAATGATTCATACTCCAAGGTTGGCCAGATTGCATGGAGCAACTGCCATGGGAGGTTGCCCCCTACTAGCCAGTGAGGGACGAGCTGTGTGTGCGCAAGAGGAAGCAGAGTAGTAATCCCAGCAGATTACAGGTGACATCATGAAAAGGATACACGTTTCCCCTCAGAGATAGTGGTATGCCTGAGGTAAGTGTTCTCTAATGCAGTGGTGTTCAAACGGGGGAGGGGGGCCTGGGAGGTGCAAGAGGTTCTCTGGAGTGGGGGGCACAAGGTGGGTCCCCAGCTCTGAAGTCAGCAGCGCAGAAGTAAGGGTGGCAATACACCATATACCACTCTTACTTCTGCAGGTAGCAGTACTGCCTTCGGAGCTAGGAGGCCATAGAGTGGTGGCTACTGTCCGGGGTGTTCTTGTGGTTTGTTGCGTGGAACATGTGAGGGGAGAAGGGGCATGTATCAACCAATTTTTTGGTTGAACCCCTCCAAGCCGTGCAGCCCACTGAATTGAGTCGGGGGAGGAGGTGGAGCTCCCTCCCCAACCCCGGCCAGCCCCCAGGTTGACTCCCTGCTGGCCCTGGGCTAGCCTAGACCACCTGGCATTGCCCCTCGCCCCCGTGAAACATTCCTCCACACCCCCCTAAGGATCCCAGTCCCTGAGGGGAATGATAAATGGTAAAGGGGTGGGGGGGGCGTGACTGTAAAAGTTTGCACACTACTGCTCTAATGCCCAACTGACAGCATATGGGGACCAGTGAAAGGAGTACAGTGACAGACACCACCACCACATGAAATCCTGGGGAAAGGTCAGAACAGACCTGTCCACTTTTAATGACAGGAACTACATTACTACTCCAAATTGTGAGAAGTGGGTTAATTGGAGGACACCCAAGCAAGAGCTGAGCAGGAAACTGTAGGCACATTTTATACGGTACGGCATACCTGAAACGCTGAGCTCAGATAATGGCCGTAGAATTCAAACCACTGCAGCAGAATTCAAATGATTCAACACCAGAGGGGGATTATCCACAAAGCAACAGGAAGGCAGAGTTGGCAGTAAAGACAGCCAAGAGACTGATGGCAAAGACAAAAAAGAAACCAGACAGGAAGCGCTCCCTACCTGGCAGTGTTAGGCATCACAACACTACCTCCCAAGGACTAGATAGTGGACCAGCAGAGACTGATGGACCTGAGAACAAAGACTCTGCTTGTCACGTGGGGTAGTCTGCAGCAGCTCAGCGAAGGAGCAACAGACAGTACACAGAAGCAGTTAAGAGAATGCCAAACTAAGCAGGAAGCTCACTACAATAACGGCGCCAAGGTCCTGATGCCACTACACACAGCTGAGCAGGTGTGGGAATACCCATTAAATAGCCACGCAAAGCAATGGCAGAAAGAGAACAGTACAAACTGCAGGGGGACACAGATGTTTCCGAGGTAGCTAGTGTCTCAGGACAGCGGCGCAGATGAAACTAAAGACAACGGTGGGGTAGTAGCAGACAGGGGGCGCACTCAGACAGAAAGGGCCCAGGCCAAGACCAGCAGACATCAGCTTCTCTTTAAAAAGACCCCTTTATTTTTATTTTGTTTACAATCATGGAATCCTTTCATGTTGTACCTAGCACATGAAACAAGTGATAAATTGAAAAGCCATGGGACAAATGCATTTATCATGCAACTTTGACTGCCTTACCTGTACTCTGTTCACCAATATCTTCCCCGGGGCTTGTTTGAACCTTCCAAAACCTTTCGCAGCTTCAGATAGTTGCCATTTTCATAGAAACAAACTGTTAGAGAAATATTTCCTCTTCCTCGCCCCAAATTTTATCCCTGGATGGCTCAGGTAAGATTCAGTCGTGGGGCTATAACAGCTAAGTCTGAGAACTCATGACCCTGCAGGGCTAGGCACAGGAGCTTATAACGACTAGGAAGGTTTTCATCTTTCTCAGGCGATACACAGCATTCACCTCCAGTCCTGGAAGCTACTAAAACTTCAGACTTTAAAATCCATGATATTTTTTTTTCCTGTACAGAAAAGTCATTTGTAGAGGGTTTTATGGCTTCTTTTGAGCCCTGCACATTTGGACTCATGAAAAGCAAAGGTACCTGGCTTTAAAGGCAAAGCGATACTGCCAGGGCAGCCTCCGGCACCCTGCAAACACCTTCAATGGAATGGTTTTACTTGGGACAATGTACCCATGGTTACAAACAAAATATACGAGTGGGGGTGCAGAGACATGGGGAACGCAGGGGAAGAAGAGGGTATCTAGAGGAGTGTAGGCTCTTCAGGGCAGAAAATTGTCTTCATATACATGTGGAAAGCATCTAGCGCATAGTGGGCACTACCATAATCCAGACAATAAAAATAATAGAAGGAATAGGAGGTATGCAGCATTAAAGGGGCCCTGAAACAGCCTAAGCCAGGGGGCAGCAGTAACATCAGTAGCTGAGTCCCTAAAGCATGTGTAAGCGGGGGAATGGTCCCACTATTGTGGGGAACTTTCCTGGCTTCTGCACTACCCCGGTGAGGTGGGCTAGCGAAAGGATCTGAGTCCTCACTCCCACTTCCTTTACCCAGTGACCTCCCTGCCCTTGAGGACTCCCCTTCCACTCTCCCGTCTGGCAGAGTCCTCGTAACCCTGACAAGGCTGAGCCCAGGATTCCTAGGGGGCTCGACCCCCAACCCTGCTGTGGTCACCTAGGACAGGGGCTAGGGTGTCCCCACTCCGGGGTACTCTCTCTGCACTGGGCACTTCTCTGACTTACTGACCATTACATACAAGTTAAAGCAAATGCAAGTTATTTAATCAACAATTAATTTTAAAAAGAACAAGGAAAAATGGAAAAAGTTAAAGGAAACACATCACCCCGCTCTGTGGCAGGGATCATCACAAACAGTGTCTCTGGAACGTCAGGGCAGTTCACAGTCTGTCCTTTGTAAGTCCCAGGCCTTCTTCTCAGGCCCTGGCTTTGCTGCAGGGATGCTGTGGGTTGGACACTTGCTCTGGTGGTGGCGTCACGCTCTCAGGCTCTAAGTGGCAGGACCCTTCTTCCCAGTGTCGCCCCCGCCCTGTCGGGGTTACGATCCATGCCTGGCCTGCAGAGCCTCTTGGCTGAGGTGTCTCCCTGTGCTGGGCCTGCTGCCCAGGGTCCCCCTCGGTCTCCCCAGCTGCTCACCGCACCCAGCTCCGGACTGCTCCAGCCCCAGCTCCACCACTCTGTCTCTGCACTGCTGCTGCTGCTCTGCCTCCAGCTCCCTGGGCTGCTTCTCTGGCCCCTCTGCCTCGGGTTGCTACAGCTCTGCAGGCTGTCCCAGGACAGGTCTGCTCTGCAGGCTGCTTCTGTGACTCTGCTCCCAGCACTGATCTGCTTCGTGGGCTGCTTTTCTGGCCCCTCTGGCTCTGGTTGCTGCAGCTGTCCTCCCAGGGCAAGTCTGCTCTCTTTGGGCTGTGCCTCTGGCTTTGGGGCTGCAGCTCTGCTCCCAGGACAGGATCTGCTCTCTCTGGGCTGCTCTTCTGGTTCCTCTGGATCTGGCACAGCTCTGCTCCCCAGCTTAGCTTGGGCCACTGCTTTCTCCTTAGCTTGGCCCCACTCTGTCCGACCGAGGCAAATCCAGCTCACACAGAGAATGGGACCTCCCAGCCTCCTGACTCCCGGATTAGCCTGCTCGCCCTGTCATTCACGCTGACCTGGAGGATTGGCCTCTCCCCATTGTTCCTGGGGACTGTCAGTTTCAGGGTCCTGATTCCCCATTGACCCTTCCCCCTTTTTAGTACTGGGAGCTAGCAACTAAAACACGCCCACTGAATGTTAGTAAGGGGGCAACAGTCCCCTTACACATGGGTTATAGCCAGAATGCAAGACAGCTAGAGACAAGCAGATCATGACCCTTCCCTTCCCAATCCAAACATCAAATATCCCAGTTTCCCTGCTCCCATGTTTTAGCTGGTAATGTCATCTAGCTGGCAGCTCTGAAGTGTCTGGGCTGAGCCTGGGAATGGTCAGGAGTTGGGAACCTCAGCTGTTCATGGGATGAGCTTGTGTGCCCATTCCCTCTGTGGCCTGGAGGAAGACCAAGCAGCAGGGCTTGAAAGTTTGTCCCAACACTTACTTGCCTCAGGACTAAACTTACCAGCCCAGGTGCAAAATGCATACCCCACATACCTTACAAAAGCCACACCCACCAAGCCATACATATTTCATTTCCATGGACACATCTGCATCTTGCCCCACCTAAAATTAAGTCCCTCCAGAAGAAACTGATGCTGCCCCTTGGTCATTTCTTTCTCCTGTCAAAATAGATTGCTTAGCTCACCAATCAATCACTGTGCTCTCACCAAATCCAGTCATTCATTCCTGACACAAACACATCCATTTTGCCCTCCCCACAGAATAAATCAGTTCTGTAACCAGTGCATTCTGCCCCCTTCCTGTCAGTTTTGGTCTGCCCTGAAAAGCAATCCTGTCCCCCAATCAGTTCTGCCTCCCCAAACACATGAATACATCTGTCTCTTCAACACAACCAGTCCTATGCATCCCAATTAGTATTGCTCCCCCAAAGTTTTGTTTCGGACAGCCAAATCATTTCCCTGATCTTGCTGCACTGTTGTTGCCCCCGTGCCCCTCCTCTCTACCTTGAGTCTCTGCTTCTGGCTCCAACTTCGGTCCTCTCAAAGGAGCCATGACTCAGCACTGCACTGCTCCTCCCTCCACTACTTAAGAAGAACTAGCAGCCGCTGGGTTGCTCTGGTTTCTGCCTCCCTCTCCCAGCCTTAGAAAAAGCCAGAGGCTGCCTGGGCAAAATTCTTACTTGTATAACTACATTTTAGTGAATGCCCCCTTCTTAATCTGGAGTCTCCATCACCAGAGGTTTTTCAGCCTGTGTGAATCAGACCTAGATACAACAAACGGCTGCAGTAAAAGTTTCAAAGACTGTCTAAAACACTCCTAAAATAGTCTGCATGTGCCATATGGCGAATACATGATGGTGTGATGCAATAATCAAATTTTTATTGGCTGTATAATTCCACTCATCCCAAGCTCATGCCGATCAAACTTTTATACTAAAGTTGAGGAAGAAGTTTTGAAAAGTTTGAGGGGCAAAAGATAAAAAGACAAATGAACAAGCGTGGGGGAGGAACCCACCTCTAGGCATTTGTTCTATTGCACACAGTGGTAAAACTAAGGGGGGGGGACCCCAAATAAATCAAGAGTTTGAAATTTCAAAGTGTTCTGTTTCGATGAAAAAATGGGGAGGGGGGAATTTTCATAAAAAAGTTATTGGTTTTTAAAAGTCCATTTTTGTACCAAAAAGAGGTTCAGCCAGCTCTAGAATTATGTCTTCCACATGGGAAGACAAGCTTGGACATCTTTTCATATTCACATTTTCCTAAGACCTCAGCTAACTGGGAACATAGGTACCTTTCCTTCTTTTTCTTCCTTCCACCATCATCCCTAGCTTTCTTCCCTTCTCTGTATCTGTCACTTATTTCTGATTTCTCCTGTCCTCTGCGGTTGGTCAGAACTAAGACACAAGACTGATTCTTCAAGTGAAAAGATCCCGCATCAATTATTGTAAACAAACTAGGAACTTGTTTTCAGAAGAAAGTGTGAGTTAGTGTGTGTGTGTCTCTCTCTCTCACACACACACACACACACTCATGGGAAATATTCGTAATGACTAAAGATACAACTAAAGATTCACTCCATGCATCTGATGGAGTGGGTTCTAACCCACGAAAGCTTATGCCCAAATAAATTTATTAGTCTCTAAGGTGCCAAAAGGACTCCTCATTATTTTTGCTGATACAGACTAACATGGCTACCACTCTAAAGATAGGTCTGAAGATGCAAAATCTGAATCCAGATTTCACACAACCCAAGGTCTGGATTTTTAGTTAATTCCATTGTGAAGATAAAAGCCATTCTGGAAATGTTTTCACTAGCTCTATTTACTACCTGGAATCCAGTACACCAGCCTAATTGATGTAGGGAAATAGCAGAAAGGGAGGGAGCTGAGGAAAGAGGAGCTCACAGAGCTAACTCTCTCTCATTCTGTCTTCTGCTGACTGCTTGCAAGTGTAACAAAATTATACCTTTTATTCTTTTCTCTTCAGCAGCCTACGTCCTCCCCACCCCTCTCCCAGTTAGAGTTCTCTATTGCTCATCATAACCCATCCATGGTATAAATTCATGGAAGGCTCTTGACTCTTCCATTAGCACTGTGTAACCTGTCCTAGACTTGCACCTCAGCTGTACAGTGTTACTTCATGTAGTGGACAGAAGCTGTGGGCAAGAGCGGGTTACACAAAGAATTTGAAAGGTTCCTACTTGCCAGATGCCGAGTGGCACTGGCTCTCACCTTCAGCTCTAATCATTACGGCAGTGAAGAGTAACACAGTCTATCCCTCCTACCTGTCAATAGAGATATCAAAGCTCTGGAACACCTCAGCTGACCCCCATAGATGGGCCAATAGTGACCTACAGCAAGTCTCAATTCCACCTCTAACTGCTGTGTCTATGATCCTCTTTCCATTCTGGTAATAATGCTTATATTCTCTTTTCCAATTTCCAATCTTGAGAAGACACCATTCCAAGAGCCTTTTCTTTCCTAACCCAGCTTCTCCTTCCACTTTGCAAAACAAAGTCACCATTACCGGTCTTTATAACAGAACAATCTGTAGCCACGGACATGCTGTGACATCATGAGTGCAGCATTATGAACATGCAGCAGGATCAAGGAGGTGGATCTTTAATATTTGTATCACCATATGGTGATACAAATATTAAAGATATTGGCGAGGCAAATAGATTTATTTTTATACCTAATTCATTTGAAAGTTTTCCCTAAGTATGAAAGTCACTTGAATGCTTAGCTAATTCTATGCTTTTTATTTTTCTCCCCTTCATTAAATATTCTCCCCTTTCTTTCTATATTCCCTTCTCTCTCCGCTCCTCCCTCTAGCCCTTTACTCCAGGGGTTGGGGCTGTTGAAACCCCAGGAAGAGCAGAATTTAAGGTCGACTGACTCTCCCTGAATTCAGAGGAGCACTCTAGAGAGAATGACTCCCCTCTCCCACAGCAGCGGAGGACAGCCCAAGAGAGGGGGAAAGATGCTGAGAATCAACAACTAGTTAACGGCTCCTGATTCTCTGCTCCTGTGCCAATTCAGATTAGAGCAACCTGGAAGCTGCTCTAACTTGCACCAGCTGACTACTGTCCCCCAGCCAGAGCAGCACAAAGGGAGCAGAAAAAGGCAGGAATCTGCCCGAAGACATTGACTGTGGCCCCTCGAACATACTATTGTATGTTCGGCCCTCTGGCTGAAAAAGCTGGACACCACAGGCCCAGCAGAACAGGGCTCCAGACTCCGCTGGACTTTCTAAGCATTACCATAAATATAAATATCCATCTAATCTGCACCTTAAATTACCATGATAAGGCATGTGAATCTGGTAGATGCATAGCTGGCTATCAACATGCACAAATAAGCAATTGCTATACTTATATGTGCAAACATGGTGTGCGATTGCACACATCTGTTAGAAAAGCAGACCTTCTGTATGCCAAGAGAACACAAACCTGCACCCTCTCTGCATTGAGGATCTACTGATGAAGTCGGTAAGAATGAACCGTAGAACTCAAACTCCAGTCCCAGACTTTTCATAACACGTCTTTTTCCCTTTTCTTTCTTTTATTTAATAATAAAATTAATAAGTGGAATATTCTGTGGCAGCTTTGAAGAACATAATTTAGATTAAAAAATCGGAGTGCCTCAAGTTAATTTAATTCAGTCCTGGGCTTGCACTGCTGCCAAATTCCACACTTCAAAACCGCACAGCCCGAGAACTTTAGGTGCTCTCTGACAATGCCTGAGGAGAAGAGTGAGGGGGAAAAAAAAAGACCCATGAAAGCAAATGAAGGCAAAGTCTTGTTTGTTGAGTGGAGGGGAGCAAGAAGGAATAGGAAGTTTCAATTAATCTGTGATAGATTTAACACTTAAGCACAATAGTTAGGTGGAAGTGTTATTAGCATTTATTTAATTATTCAGAAGCTTTTGAAGGGACTATATAGTAGGTCAGCCAAGAGAAGATGAGCAAGGCAGTGATGCCCATCAATAAAGAATAGCTAGCTTGAGGAATGGAAGGATAGAACACCACTCAGGTCCTGCGGGTCAAGGCTTCAAGGGAGGGAAATCAAAGCACACAGGGCAAAAATATGCCCTTGGCTATGTGCATACGGTATATATTGACTTCTATGGGCACCCTGCAGACACATATCCAAGGGCAGAATTTGGCCTGCAAGAAGGGAACAGACAAGAGGCACCTGATCCTGATCCCACTGAAGCAAAACTTCTGAGGAAGCAGGATTGATTCCTATATGTTTCTTAGATGAATTTTGAGATACCTAAGCAGTTATAAGAAAAGGAGTACTTGTGGCTCCTTAGAGACTGTAGCTCAAATAAATTTGTTAGTCTCTAAGGTGCCACAAGTACTCCTTTTCTTTTTGCAGATACAGACTAACACGGCTGCTACTCTGAAACCTGTCACTAAGCAGCTATGTTAGACAGAGAATATATGTGAGGAGGTGTGGCAGAATTAGGAGTTAGAAATGCTCTTCAAACATATTTAACTTCTTAATGTCATAGGATGACATCTGCGTCACAGTCTGGAAAAGAGGGGGTAGGCCAGAGGAATTAGGCCAGGTCTTATAGCCTGTTTTGAAAAAAATATGGTGTCCATTGCTATTATTATTAATAATCATCATCATGTTTATCACATAACCTAAGGGCCAACCAAGAGTGGGGCCCCTTCTGCTAGGCATCACAACACACACACACACACACAGTGTAGCGCATGGTCCCTACCCCAAAGAGCTTAAATGATCTAAATAGACTAGACAGATAGGGTGGGAGAAGTGGTATAACATAAGCAGAGTGGACAACGTGATGACAGCAAGCAGCTTGGTAGATCCATGATTTTTGGAGTGGGGTAAGTGGGGAGGTTTACTTAGAAGGGGATCAGCTAAATGGAAAGAAAAAAATGGAAGGGGTGAGGGCAGGGGAGAAGGTAGTGAGAGGGGCAGGTGTGGAATGAACAGACTATAGGGGACGAGGAAAGATTGCAAACAACCAATCAGCACAAGGCAGAGAAAGTCCAGTAAAACTATAGAAAGTTTGGATCACTTGATGATTACCTGTTCTGTTCATTCC
Organism: Caretta caretta; assembly: GCF_965140235.1. Taxonomy (NCBI): domain Eukaryota; kingdom Metazoa; phylum Chordata; order Testudines; family Cheloniidae; genus Caretta; species Caretta caretta. The sequence continues at coordinate 204,436,293 of NC_134206.1, forward strand.
CTCTGGGGCACCTGACATTGGTCACTACTTAAAACTTGCCTCTGCTGTAATGCATCCAGAAACCTACCATCTGATAATTAGTAGGCAGGTAGCAAATGCTGCTGCTAGTGACTGGCTTACTGTATTTAGCAATTGTACATGTAGTTAGTATATGTACTTACTGTTCCTTTGTTCTTCCTAGCCCCTGTCCACCTGTTTGGCTCACCCATCTGTTACTTCTTGAGGTTGTATTTGGATTATAAGCCTCTTTTACTGTGTGTTTGTTGAACTTCTACCGGACTAGGGGGAGTTTGACTTCAAGGTCACGCCACACTCATTGGAAAAGTAATACATCCTAAATTTACAATAAAGTCTTGACCTTTGACATCTTAGGTTTGGCCTATCATCTTGAATGGTCTGATACGAACTCCTCTGAAAGAGTTAGGAGCTGAAGGTTGGGCCGGATGTCATTGAGAGGCCCTAGCCACTAGATTTACAATAAAAGTCTCAGATTTGACCAGCGACCTTGACGTAATAATGGTTTGAGCCCCATCCTCCTTGAAATGACACCTGGGCTAGTACATGAGAAAAGATTGGCCAAAGTTCTGAATTATATGTGGGAGTTCTCAGTGTTCCTCAGTCTTCTTTCTCCCCCATTTATTTCTCAGCTTCCATCCTCATGCTCCGTGTTTAGTAGAGTCACCTCCTACGGCCTCCAAAGCCTGTTAGCGCCACTCCAAGTGTTGGCCAGAGCAGACAGCCAGATTGTGACCCAAGGCCTTATACAATTTCAGGGGCTGAGCTTATTGACTTCATATAGATTCCAGCCCTGGGAACAAGGGACTTGATCCTGGTGCTGGCCTTGGACACCTTTTGTAACACTGGTGCTAGCCCACTGCATGGCCTGGTTTTTAGTGTAGTCAGCAGCCCTTCCACAATGGCTTAGTTGAGAGTAAGACTTAGGGAGACCTTGCATAGTGACATTGGGCAACGCAGGACGTATTAGGCAGTCAGGACAGCAGAGAGAACCACAGGGGTCTGTGTCCAGCAGCCTCACTGAGCAGTTCACTTCATATTCGTTACAACCCAGCCCAGTGGCTTCTCCTTCACGAGGAACACTACAAGTTTCCATGACAAAATTGCTAATTGTACTGAAATTCATTTACAATATGTATTATCTACATGCTTTTCTATGGCATTCCTTAGTGTGGTATCCAAATAGCTAACAAATGTGAATGATGGTATATCCATAACACCCTTGCAAGTTACTGTAATCCCCGCTGTAGAGTTGGGGAACTGAGGCACAGAAAGAGTAAGTGACTTGCCCAAGGTTCCAGGAAATTTGTGGTGGTGCCTAGAAAAGAACCAAGATCTCCTAAACCCCTGTGCTTTGCCTTCACTCCCAGACCATCCTCCACCCTTATGAATGACATTGTTATATAATGCAATTAGGAGAAAGTAGCAAGTTCTATTCTAGGAACTTCTAATCAGCAACAAGGACTGCACTCCAAACACTCTCCAATTAGTATAGAAACACATCACTGTGCTCTAGCACCACCTAGCAGAGTCCCAAGACAGTGCACATCACCACACATTCCAGATAATTAATGGAATATCTCTAACCCAGAGACACTGCCTCATTGTAGGTAGTCAAGGCCTCTGGAATGCTCAATCAACCAACCAAGAAGTGCTAAGGATCTGGTCTCTTTTAAAAAAAAGTTTTCAAGGCTTATTTAAAAAAAATTTCTTGGCATTGCAATGTTTTTGGCAGTTTTGGCTATGTGGAGTATTACGTAGGTGCTTTGTTACAGCACCTGAGATGCTATGGCAAATAGATTATATGTTTTAATTACGTAATGGCAACTAATCAGTAGAGCTGGGCACAGAAACCCCTGACCTCGGGGATCAGATCAATTCAGATCCGGATCAGAGCATTGCAGTTCTGCCCCGTCTCTAATGATCCATGCTAGTATTTTATTTGCTTATTTGTTAGTTTATTGCAACTACTTCCTGCTGTAGGAATGTTACACACATTTAAATGCACACACTTTAGTGTTTTTGTTTCATGCCCTGTTCTAGTCCATCATACAATTCTGATGTCAACATATGGCCACCATTACAGAGATCATCATGCCTCTATACCCTTATCCATCTACCTAGAAGAAAAGGATAGTCATGGTGAGGTATCAAGCACCTAGAGACAAACACATACTGTTTTCCTCAGCAGACATTGCAACAGCAAAATTTGGATTTGGATTCAAAGTTCCTCACAGTCTGGGAGTGTTTGATCTGGACTTTTTGTTTGGATGCATCGCTAGGTAATACCCGCTTTCCTTCAGAAGTCCAGCTAGGATAGGAAAGCAACAGGTAACACTGGAGAGATCACAACTAGAGCTGGAGAGATGTGTGAAGGAGGCCAGTATTGGGACAACAGGGATCCTGCTTAAAATCTTGAGCAACATGATCTAATGCTCTCAGCATGGACATGGGATCCGGAGCCTCCTGAATGCCATTCCCAGCTATGTCCATGATTCCACTGTGACACCTTGAGTGAGTCCCTTCCCCACTCGGACTCAGTTTCCCCAGCTGTAAAAGGGAATGATTCTGAGTGTGACCTACTTTGCGGATGGGGAGAGGGCTGTGAGATTTAATTTTTGCTCTGATTGTGTAAAGCATTAAATGTATTATTGGTCTCCACAGAATCATAGAAATCAAGGGCCGGAAAGGGCCTCAAGAGGTCATCTAGTCCAGCCTTCCCCTGCGCTGAGGCAGAGAATCAAAAAAACCCAGACCATCCCTGGCAGGTGTTTGAACAGCCTGTTCTTAAAAACCGGCAATGACAGGGATTCCATGTTAGAATGCAGAGTCTGAAAAGTGTCAGTGAAAAAGGAGCCAGAGGATTGAACTAAGAGCTCTAAAATAGGGAAGAGAGTGTAAAAAAAAAAAAAAAAAAAAAATCACAAACCAAAATGCTTTAGCCTCCCAAGGCAAGGACAAGAAGCAGTTAAGAAGGGATTTCACTTAAGCACAGAGAAGAAAATCTTCAGAGATACAAATCATGACGACTGATTATTCTGTTTTCCTTCTGCCACAGATAATGGGATAAGTGGGCATGCATGGAAATCACAGAAAGGAGGATTCTAAAGAGATGAAAGCCTTTCACACAGCACCTCCATTAGACCATTTTCAATTGTGCCTCCTGTTGGGAGAGGCTGGGAGTGCACCATAGCCAGTACTCTATGTAAGGGAGGCTGGAAATGGAATCGCTGTGAGCTCTCCCCCAGCCGCTATCCCCTACATTTGTTCCCTCTGGAAGAGGCTGGGACTGGAATAGTTGGGAGTCACTCTCACAGCCAGTGCTCCTGCCCCCTTCCCCACAGTGACTCCTGGAGGCAGAGGCTGGGACTAGAGTTGTAGTGAGCATCTCCCGCTCTCTCACAAGAGACAGCCTGGGCTGAATAAAACAGCACATTACTGCCTTGGGTTAGCCAGCGTCAAAAGCTCATTCACCGATGTGCAAAACTGAAATCTCTGTAAGGCTCCCTTTTTATTCTCCCCTCCCCCGCCCTCAGTCTCTCTCTCACTCACACACACACACACACACTCGCTTTTTGGATGTTGCCATGGAAACTGCATCTAGTTTCCATTCTCTCTGTTTCCCTCATGTCCCTGCTCAGAAGTAGAGGAGAGAGACATTGATCAGTGGTGCAATGAGACAGCCCCTAGGGAGCAACCGAGGCCTGAAGCAGGGAGCAGGGTGCATCCCCAGGACACCGGATCACAAGCCACTTTCTCGGTGGAGATGGGGCCACGTTCCCATCCTTTGGGAGAGTTTAATTAAAAAACAGTGGGGACCAGCCCCTTTGAGACACTGCGCCGCTGTGGGGCCCTGGAATTCCCCCCCTTGGGTGGCTCATCAGGAGGCTGGAACAAGCCAGCAATGGCCCTGTATGCACAGAAGGCTGATGCTACTAAGAAACTGGAGATTTAATTGAGTGGCTGTTTCTCTTTTAGATTTTCAAAAGCCAGTGCCATTCCCTGCTCATGCTATTCAGTAAGGCCCTAAAGGGACAACGGGCACCTTTCCTAGAGGAGTTACCCTAGCCCCAGTGCCAAGTTCCCCGGAGCAGCTCCTGCTATGCGCGGCTGGGACAGCAGCATCCGTGAGCCCCCACACATCCAGCTTCCCCAGGCTGTGCAGCTCTTCCTCTTGTAAAAGCTGGGACTGGAGGAGCCCAGAGCTGTTTATCCCTGTGTTAATGCTACCTGATGGAAGCAATTATCCCTACTGATGTGGGTGTTCCCATTATGAAGAGTAGCGAGGGCAGAAAAAAAAAGTGTCAGACTGCAAATGAACGTAGGGTGGCAAAATGAAAAGGAGGGACAAGGCAGTCTCTAGAGAAGGGGTAAACAGGTTGTGCAGCCGGGGCGGGGGAGACGGGGGGAGTCTGACTGCTGGTTTATTGGTGCTTATTGCTGGCAGATCTGCCCCTGCCCCATCTCCAAGGGAGCATCATCTCTGAGCTCACTGATGTGCCAAGGAGCCCTCTGACAGCTCTCTATTAATTAACTTCATGCCGATACAAATTTTATTTAAAAGTTAAAAAATCCAATTCACATTGATCCACCTTCATCGCTCCATCCAGATAAAGTCATGTGTTGCCAATCAACAGCCACTCAGCTTTACCTAACAGGGCCACATCTCCTCACTGCCCGGGAAGGCCATGCTCCTGAAATGGGAATGGAGAAGGCCATCTCGGTACCTCTGCCCCCGCAGAACTCCTTCCGTTCCCCACAGGGCAGGGCTGTCCCTGGCCCTCTGCACCCCCCGGAACTCCCTCCATCCCCCACTGGGAGGGGCTGCCCCATACCACACCCCCCAAGCACCCTCTATCCCCCAGGGGGAGGGACTCTCTCTATACTCCTCTCCCCAAGAGCCCTCTCTGTCCCACACTGGGAAAGAACCACTTTTGCAGCTCTCACTAGAGCAGACTGGGTTAAATTAAACTGTAGGGTAACTCTATTGAGTTCACTGGAGACACACCAACAATGAACTGGGCTCTCTGCGTGCAGCCCTTTGACAAGATTTTCTGGATTTCTCACTGAACAATTTGTCAGTTCTTTCTCTGTGAGAAAAGCTTAGTCTCTTTGCCTCCCCCTTGCTCTGGTAATCAATACTGCCTCTATAGAGAAGAGCCTTTCGTATACAGTGCTGGGTCCCTGAGGCCTTGTCTGCCCCAGGAAAATTGGTAAGCACATTTATGCACTAGAAGTAGCAATGACAGAAGCTGTAGCATATACAGAGCACCTGCATCATCACCCCAGGGCTAGACAACATGGGCGAGTAGCCCTGTCTACACAGTTGCTTCCTTTCTGTCTTGCTACCACTAGCTCGGTTGCAGGTGATTTACCCCAGTGTCACTGCATCTTTGGGCATCTGCTGGGAGAGGCTCGGACTGGAAGCGTCTCGACTAGAAAAAGGGGTTGAGTTTTGGTTGGGATTAGCTAAATTGTGCAGGCTAAATCTCATCTTTTTCTTAGTGCTGATGCAGGGTAACACCTTTACCTCAATGTTGGCAGTTAAGCATAGCTTACGCAGAAGCTAAAGGTTAGTTACCCTGCACCTCCCCTTTGAAAAAGGACAATTGGTTTTAGTTTGCATGGGTTAGTTAAGCCCAACTGAAACTTGCTCATGCTGCCTAGTCGAGACAACCTTCAATTCCCTCAGCAGTATCGGGGGCAGGGGCACTGGTGAATCCAAACACCGTGTTGGGCAAACTGTTCAGTCCAGTGCTTAAACACGATTCCCTGGAGTCCTCTGTTGCTACTACAGGCGGCACTGAAATGGTGGGAAGTTACCACAGTTATGTCCTTAAAGAGAGAGAGCAATGGAGAGGGAGGGTATTTGCACCTTCAGAGAATGAAGGGAACTCCTGGGAGAACCTTGCTAAAAGTCCACTACCAATCTGTATGGTGATGTCCCTGTCTGATGGAGTCACATGTTCTCTGGCTACCAATAAACCCTGTAGCCAGAGAAATCCCATCCCTACGACTCCCTCTTTTTGGCATGGGCCAGATTGCTTAACAGATTCTGGCTGCTCTGTGGGGTTTATAGTACATTTTCCTTTGGAGCCAACGGGGGCTGATTGACACTGAAGGGCACCATCTACCTCCAGCTACTAAATGGGACATCCAGTCTCCATGCGTGATGCTCTGTTATGCACACCTGCATGTGTGTGTACGGCAGGAGTCTACTAAAGGGCAGCGATATACCTGCTCCTCACATAACAGTTCCCATTAGTGGATGAGCTGCTAGAGCAGTGCAGAGAGGGGAAGGGAAAGATCGGAGTTCTAACTTCCTTGTAGCAAAATAACACTCCCCAGGAGCAAGACTTCCATCCTGCTTATCTAATTAAGGGGTCATTTATATGCTGTGCAGAGTGGTAGTTACACACATATGCCTTGTGCAGGGTGTGAGGTAGAAGCCTGGATGCTTCCTGCAATGGAAGAGAAGCGTCTCTGGGACACTAAGTGCACACCTGGCTTGCGCTGCTTTGCAGAGCTTAGTTGTTGCATCTGGGCCAGATTCAGGCAGGAGAGAGGGGATGCAGTATACACTTCAGAACCCTAGAGGGAGCTAATTAGTCCTTGGGAACAGGGAGGAGACAAACTGAGTGATGGAACAGCTGCATTATCATAGCGCTGCAGGATAAAATCCAGGTTGATTCTCCTGGGTGACCACAGACGTTAGCCAAAACACAACGTTAGTAATGAACGATCTTGCAGCTGAACAGTTTTGATGCATGCAGGTGCTCAGGACTATCTCCTGAGTACATTGCTCAGAATCCCTGCCTTCTGAGCAGACTTCAGCCTGGCCGTTTCATAACACAGGGGAAGCACGGGAGCATGGTGGTTGTCAGGTCACCTCAAGGGTGAGGTGAGGTGTGAGGCGGAGCTTGGGAATAACTCACTTAGCTGTGAGTACAATACAGTCTTTGCTGGGGCCGGCCACCAGAGGGAGACAATCCCAGTTAGCCGATGTATTTCATGTTTTTCCTACTAGAGAAGCTCATCCCAAGCCGCTATAGGGTGCCATTTTGTTAAAAAGCAAGACTTCAAGCATACCAATATCTATCTATTTGACCCCCCATCACCGTAGGATCAGAGCACCTCAGTCTGTAAAATATTTATCCTCATAACACCCCTGAGAGTTAGAGGACAATGCTCTTATCTCGATGTTACAAATGGGAACTGAAGGACTGAGAGACAGAGCAGGGAACTGAACTAACAGCTCTGCAGTCCCAGGCTAGTGTCCCAATAACTAAGCCAACCTTCCTTCAGCAGGCTCATTAGCAAGGATTGGACACAGGACCTGCAGCACCTAAACATATGTCCTTGCTACTTGAGTTTATGGAATTATTATTTACTGCAATTATTATTATTTTTATACCTTGTCCTTGCTCAGGCCAGCCACTGGGGGAGCTATACATGACACCCCCCCACATCCTTCACTGGCTCTTCCCCATTTGTTTCATTGCTCCCTCTATGCTGTCCCAATTGCCTTGGGCTTCCCCTCGTTCTAGCCCTGCAGAGACGGAGGTGCTCACTGTTCATTGGGAATCTGAAAAGAAATTGCCACGAGCCACTGAGTTTGCGCTTTGGAAGTGAATGACACTGGCCCTCGCACACCTGGCTTCAGACAATAAATCAAATGCACTTAAGCTGGCATTAAACCACCTCAGGCTTTCAGAGCTTGCTGGCAGAAAGAGAAAATAAAAAAGGGGAATGAGGTAGGAAAAATCCCAAACCCCACGACGGAGCTAAAGAAATAACAGTCCAACGGATGGCTTGGCTTTGATAATCACAGCTCTCCACATGATCACTGGAGGCTGCGATTGGGTACCTGCTGCCAAGGGGCTGCTGCCTCAACCCCAGCACTCGCCCATCTTCCTCCCGCTTTCACTCTCACACGTATTCTACCCATTCTCTGTCCTTCCCTCCTGTACAGCCTCCTTTTTCCCCTTCCCCTCTTTTCTGTCTCCACTCCCTCCTTCGGTCTCTCTCTATTCCTCTTTCACACCTTCCTCTCTCCCTTCAATGCATCTTTTCTCCCTCTCCCTTCAGAGCATCCTCTCCATCCCTCTTGCACACTCTCAGCCTCTCTTATTTTCAACCCTTTAGCAGGACCTGTAAACAGTTTGGTTTTTAGGGATGGGGACAAAGGTTTGTATTGAATATAAGCTAGTCTTAAATTGTAAGCTCTTTGGAATAGTGACTATCTTTTTATTATGTGTCTGTATAGAGCCTAACATTATGGGGCCCTGATCACCTCTGGGAGACTTTAGGTGTTACTGTAATACACAACAACACTATGAACATCTAGTCTGTGCAGAGACCCTCAGTCAGTCATTCTTGCATTGAGCCCATGACTATTCGAGCTATGCCTCTTAGAAACACATCCAGTCTTGATTTAAAGACTTCAAGTGATGGAGAATCTACCACCTCCTTTGATAAATTGCTCCAGTGTTTAATTGCCTTCATTGTTAAAACTGCGCCTTATTACTTGTCTGAATTTGTCTAGCTTCAGCTTCCAGCTGTTGGCTCTCATTAAGCCTTTTTCAACTAGATTAAAGATCTGTCTTATTTATTTATTATTATTAGAGCTGAATGAAATGGAGTGTTTCTCTTCCACAGTAAATTCCAGCATTTCAGAATATCCTTCTTCTCAAATTGGAACAAAAAGTCAAAATTTCCCACAAAATGAAAATTCAAAAATATTTCATTTTGGAGCACTTCAGTTTGAGTTTATCATTTTGACTTTTATATTGTAATAAAATACCTTATACACATGTCTAAATGAAGTGCTTTGACCTCATTGAAACAAAAAACATTGATCATTTTTTTTGTCAAAAATGTCAACATAGTCCCACCGTCAGGAATTGGGGCCTGCAGCAGAGACGGACCCTGGGAAATCTAACGAGTGCAGGTGTCCTATAGTAGGCTGCCTAACTAGCTACACTGCCTGATTGGCTGGAAGAGAGAGTGAGCAGACTGGCTCTTAAGCCCAGCAGCAGCGGCGGCTCAAAGTATTAGCCCATGGCTGTGATAGGTCCTGCTCCTGTCTTGCCTCTGTGATACAGTATTGCCAGAGGGCAGCAGGAGAGTGTTAGAAGGGAGCCTTATTCTCTGTACAGGGAAGAAAGTTTGCTATAGATTAATTAAAGCACCTGAAGCCAACTAGAGCACCTGAAGCCAGTCATCTGATAAAACCCCCCTGCTTCAATCAGACAGGAGAAGGAGTTGAAGCAGAGTGGATTAGTGTTGGAGCAGAGAGCAGTTTGGAGGGAAGCAGAGGAGAGTTTGGAGAAGTACTGCAGTGGGCTAAGAAGCCCAAGACCCTAGGTAAAGGGACACCTGGTTTGTGCAGAAGGAGGGCAGGAAGCCCACAAGCTGAAGGGTAGGAGAGGGAAGTAGCCCAGGGGAAGGAACCCCTAGTTCAAGAGGTTTACCGCTATCCCTAGGGCCCCTGGGCTGGGACCCAGAGTAGAGGGTTGGGCTAGGTCCCTCCCTCTCCACTCCCCTCCTCTAGGACACTAGTGGGGCAGTTAATGCCCCAGTTCAGGGGTGAGAAAAGGTGCCCTGAACCCTCCCCAAGAAGACAAAGTGCGAGACCCATCAAAGTAGTGCCAGCAATTTGCCACACCTCACTCTGGATAACACCATTCTGACCTTCAGCTCCAAATCCTGACTTCAGCTCTGACCCTTGACTCTGGCATCTGGCCTCTAGTTCTGACTCTGGGCTCTGATCCCTGGCTACCAATGCCAGCTCCAATGGCTACCCTCGACCATCCATGTCCTGGTCCCGGACATCCATGAAACATTTCAATTTTGTAGCATCAGTATTTTCCAATGGAAAAACCTGTTCCTTTGGAAGGTTTTCAACCAGCTCTAATTATTACTAATAACCTTCACTCAGTCCTTGATCCACAGCACGTCTCAAATCCAAAGGAGTTTGTTTAGCTCAGTATTTGATTTCATGCCCATCTGCGCTGCCTGAGAAGATGGGGAGGCAGACATGTTGAAATAGCACTTAATGTGGGGGGGGGGGGGGGAGGAAAGGATGGCCTATTCTCCTGCTGTATTTTCTGCACTGAACAGCAAGTGCTGGAAGGGTTGCAGAGAAGCCCATTCTCCCAAGAGCTCCACACTGAAACAGTTTGGAGCCATTCATAGATTGCACCGATTCATAGGTTCCAAGGCCAGAGGGAACCCTTGTAATCTTCTAGTCTGACCTCCTGTAGAACACAGGCCATAGAATTTCCCCCCAAATAATTCCTAGAACAGATTTTAGAAAAACATCCAATCTTGATTTTTTTTTAAAAAAAGTGTCTGATGAAAATCCACCATGACCCATTTCCCAGGCTGTGTTGGAGTATTTATACTAGATCTGGTGGGGGGGGGAGGGGGACCAATGTTTTTCTTTCCACACATCGAAAAATGAAAAACCTGACTTTTTGACTGAAATCTCAATTTTCCCACAGGAAGTTTTAAATCAATTGGAACTGCCAAATTTCCTTTCATTTCAGCTTAAAATATCAGTTGGATAGGGTGTGCGTTTCATTTTCTGGAAGTAAATGAAGATGCTTTAACATTGTTTCACCTATTTTTAAACGGAGAAACCAAACCCAAATATTTTCCATCAAAACATCAATTCAAAACAAACATCTTCACTTAGAAATTTCCCCCTAGAAAATCAAGGTTTCCTCCCATCAGAAATGAAATCATTCTGCAAAACAAACAAAAACACACTGCCAAACCTCACTTCCAATAAAAAAAAACACAACACACTTAAGCACAAAAATGTTTCTGCATGAAAAATTTCTCTACCAGTTCTAATTTCTCCCCTTGTGTAACTTTGCCTGTATATCAGAAATGGTTCTCATAGGGTTAAAATGGGGGACTAGACAGACACTCAGGGTGAGATACCACCAGAGCTAGGGCTTGGCAGTTCATAGCCCGACACCTCTGGGCTTGCTGCATCAGTTATGAACGTAAAAAAAATGGCTGGTGCTCTGGCTCCTCTTTCATTACAAATTAAGCACTGGAAATCACCAGCAGAAGGCTAGCTCAGTGAGATACAGATAGAGTGGGCTTTCCCACCCAAGGGGTGTTTGTGAGGAGCCCAGACTCCTGGTTCTACATAACCACTTTACTGCTTAGATTGCAAGTTCTGTGAGGGCAGGGACCATCTTGTTGTTCTGTATTTGTATATCACTAGTACAATGAGGTCCTGCTCCAAGACTAGGACTCTGAGGTGCCACTAGCATACAAATATTACCACTAATAATAGGGCCAATGGAATGAGCCTAATTCCCTTATTCCTTGGCATTAAGTATGGGCAGCTGGCATCCCAAAGAGGAGTGGGGCTGCAGTGTCCATCTCAGGCTCTAACACCAGGGAAGGTGCTCACTCTGCTGGGGCTGGCATCCTAGATGAACCCCATGCTCTTTGGCACTGGGGAGAGACCGAAGCGCAGAACAGTAGTGGCACTCTTGGGCTTTGGCACCAGGCAGGGCTGGCGTACACCATAGGGAAGGGCCCTGCATGATGAAGTCCTGCTTTTGGTGTCTGTGTCCAGTTGCTGATTTATGGCGGGCTGTGCTCTCTTTCCAACTGCCAGGGACAGCCCCTGTGGCCTCTAAGCACATGGAGCTATTTCTGCCACAGCGTATATCAAATGGAGCGGGACATGCAGAATGTATTGGGGTGCCCTAGCATAGGAGTACAGTTCCCTCCTCCCAATTGCCAGTGAGGAGCAGGGATCTGTGTATATCCTGCCCCAGATGGAGAGCTTGTATTTAATACATGGCTTTGTCAGCACTGACTGCCCTTTGAAAAATTACCTTCTTAATAAAGTAGTATTTGATGGATTCCCCAGCCTCCAGTGGATGCAGGATCCAGGACACTGGCAAGCCTGCACTGTAGGAATTCCCGCAACAGCCTATGCCTGGGCTTGTCCCCTGAAGCTGGTAATGAAGCTAGTCAAATCGCTGGTTCTGCAAGGACTGTGTGGAGAGGAAGCCCTGCTTATCCCTGGACCAAGTCCCATGACCCCACCTGATCCATTTTACCCTAACCTGCGCCAAGGGAGATCACCCTGACCCACCTCCCCCTGCTCCTTGGCTCATGTCCTAAGGGTATTTACTGGGCTATCATCCTCTCGATTTAACATACCAGAGCTATGAACATTTGAGGGCAAGAAGAAAAGATGCTACTGAATCATTGGCTGGGCTGTTAAAGATGGACCCTGGGCACATACACGTGCAGCTACTTCAGTACACAATTGCCTGTTGCCAGGCCTCATGCAGGCTTCGCCTCTTACCTTGGCCTCTCCTGCATTGTGGGCAGCTATCCAGCCACCTCCTCCTCCGCTCCCACCCCAACGTGTGACCCTTGGATCACACATTCAGTTTGAGTTTCTTGCGCTCCAGGGAGGATGTAGTTCCAGAGCCTGCTTCTGCTGACTGGCAACAAGATTCCCAGATGTACCTCCGAGCCCTCCCCCACTCTAATTAGGAGGAGCACCCAAGCCCTAGTTCCATTCTGTGAGTGCGCAGAAGGCACTTGGATAGGGTTTTTTAAAGGGACAGTCCCGTATTTAAGCCCTCCTGCAGGTGCCCTGACTTTCTTAAAAATGGGCAAATTGTCCTGTATTTTCTGTCTCCCCTGCATCAGTACTGGTGGGTCCTGCTGCTGGCCGGATCCCTACTCACCAGCTCCCCACCCACCAGCGGTGGGTGGGGGAATTCAATGGACAAAGATGAGGGTGGATGTGCAAGGCTAGTGGTAGGGAAAAGCTGCAGTGCATGGAACCGGGTCACTCCCCGTACTGGTCCATCAGCGCAGCCCCGACTGAGTGCTGGCTCTCAGCCAGCAGGGCCCCACCCCCTGTCCTGTTTCTGGCCGGTGCTGGCTGTGCTCTGCGATGGCTGGTGAGTGCAGGCAGGCGCCTGGCAGCGGCTGGTTACGTGTACCCTCTGCTGCTCACTCATCAGCCCTTTACATGCTCCCCCTCTTGCTGTCCTCCCCCTGATTTTCCCCTTCACCCACCCCAGCCCCACTGCTCCTCCATATCCCCCTCTCCCCCCAGTAGGGCACATCCCACTCCCAGCGCTGTGTGGAGAACCAGCCCCTGGTTGGAGCACTCAGCTCACCTGACCGGCAGGCTCCTTCCTTCCCCCACTGCCTCTGGCTGGGCCGCCACCCTGGGAGAGCCCGAGAACCTCCAGGCCTGGGGTGCTGGCCAGGAGGAGCCGAGCCCTGCATATGCCAAAGCCCTGCACAGCACTGGTACAGCGAAGCCTCTCCGTGCCTCAGCTAAGCTCTGGAGTGGCAGGGGAAGCAATTTCCAGCCGGCTCATGCCCTGACCCTGCAGGCTCCACAGCAGCTTCCCGGGCAGGGGCTTAACACCCTCTTCACCTGCCCCACTCCCTACCCTGGGTCCTGCCCCCAGAGAGCACGGGGCTGCTCTGTCCCCTAAGCACCCTCTGCTGCCGAGCCACCTCTCTGGCTGGGTTCGCTGAAGCCCCTGCAGTCAGGTTCCCTGAGCCCTGGTGCACAAGGCATCCTTAGGGCTGAACGCCTTCTTGGCTGTGGTGTAGCCAGGGTAAAGGAGGTGGCCGGGTTACGTCAGTGGCCAGCAGCAGCCTGGAGGTGTTAGCTGCCTTTCGACACTGTGTGGGCAGGAAGGGACAAGCTGCTTCCAGCCACGGGGGAGGCGCAGGGGTGGAAAGAGATGAGCTCTTCAAAGACACGGGACAGGTCATTCCTTCCCCTCCTTGTCCTCCCCTATGCCTGGGAGGAGCTCCAGTCCCTTCCCTCTGTACAGTGCCAAAAGGCTGCTGCTGGCCACATTCTGGTGTGAACCCTGGCAGAAATCTGGGAGGGGGGATGTGACTATGTGCCTCTCCCCCTACATGTTGCCTGGGGAAGACCTGGCTCCAGGTACCAGGAGAGGCAGGTCCATCCTGGGGGCCACAGAGGGCGGAGAGTGCCAGGCAGGGAGAGTCGGGTCAGTTGGTCACCCTCCCATGTGAGAAAGATGTATGGGAGTATGTGTGTGTCACTCATCCCCATGTGAGCCCGAAAGCCTTAAAGATAAGAAGGTAAATAAAAAGAATCTAACTACGCAGTATTTCTTTTTAACAGGGCCTCAGTCAACTTGATGTTAATTTGACCATTTGTACTGCACAGTTCTGATTGATTGCCCTTGAACTTGCTTGAATGTAAGTAATTTTACCAGGTGTTCCATATTTGGCATAGGGAAATATGGTCACTCTACGCTTAGATGTCCTGGGTTCATTAAGTTGCCAACCCTCCAGGATTGCCCTGGAGTCTCCAGAAATAAAATATTAATATTCAATTCAATATTATGTCATGTGATGAAACCTCCAGGAATACCGCCAACCAGAATTGGCAACCCTAGGGTTTACAGGTCCACAAGTGCTTCTATTAAGGGAGCCCAATTTGATGTCCACATATTTTAAATGGTGACATTAAAAGAGTGTGCATTTCAGCGACAGCACCTGTGGCATCTAAGCCCTACTGCCGCTTTCAAGTTGTGAGCCCCATGGCATCCCAGGGGTGGGGATTTTCAAGTGATTTAGAAGTACACATCTCACTGAACATTAATGGGACAATGCTCCTAAGTCACTTACATGATTTTTAAAATCCCACCCTTCATTTCTAAAAACCTCGGATATAAAATGCAAAAAAAAAACAAAACACTAAAATCAATGCCAATACACTATTAAGATCACGCAAAAATAAATAAATACAATCCGGAAATGGCAAAGCTAAGTAGCCCAGCACAGCTTTAACTCAGGCATACTGCGCATGTGTAATATTGGCTGTTGCCTGTTTTTCCTTCTTAAAGGTGTGTCTTAACAGGTTACAGCAATAACCTAAACCAGAGGAGTGCAAAAACATGCATATTAGTGCTCACTCCCATCCTGGGCACAGACACCTACCTCTTCACCGACTATCCTGGGTGCATAAATACCAGTACTAGTATGCAGGAGTTAACTATTTCCTGATCTTGGCCAGGGGCTATCATAAACCAGAATTTTGGCTCCAGGATGGGGAATATGAAAATTTCTATCTTGCCTCTCCTACTGTCCTCTGACTTTATGTCCTCTTTTTGCCTCACACAGAGGGAGTGGATGTGCAACTCTGTTCCTTGTGCAAGGGGATACAGTGTTCTCTAGAGCCACACAATACAGTAGCATGCTGGCCTGTGGTTTACCCAGCCCTATACTTCTTAGCAAGATCTACCTCCGAGCTGTTCAATGTACATGCTGGATACAGACCAGTCAGGTTAATGGAGCAGTGGGAGCCTTAACATTTGCATTTCCTGGTTGTTTGTGAATTTAACTGCTCCGGTTTAGGGCCAAAATGCAGCTGACTCTGTGGGTGCATTTCTGGGCAGGGGTATGGAGGGAGCAGAGAGACCCTCACTCCTACATTGCAAAGTGCAGGAGGCTGTGGTGGCAGGGGAGTTCTTGAAGACTAGAGTGGGCCAGATAGCTCTGCCGGCAGAGCTTTATACTGAAAAGGGGCGTAACTGGATAGGCTGGGGTGTGGCTATTGCCAGCACACCCTGTGCCCTTTTACTGGGCACACTACCCCAAAAACCCCTTCTGTAGTCATAACGTCTCTCTGCTGGGGTATTCAGCCTTCCTAGTGCTTCACTGCTACTCAATTGGCCCTCCGTGTTGCCACAGCAGAACATCTATATAATTATACTCTGACTTTCTTCAGAGGATTGCAATTTGCTATATTAAATTAGCACCAGGAATACTGAGCCCCAGCTCTGTAAGACAGGGAGTAGATGGCAAGGGGCTGGGGGGGAATGCAGCCGCAACTTACAGACCCGTCTCATACCCAGCTCTGTCAGACACGGAGGCACCTGTTCGTTTAACCTTGTTCTTGTTTATCTGAGGACCTAGCTTAACAAAGAGTACAGGTTAGAGCTCTGCTGGCTGCTCTTTCACTCCGTAGCCTTCCCCTTTCCTTTTGGTTTAGCATAAAATTCTCTCTAAGTCTCATTTCTTTCCCATCAGTCAGTGTGATCTTCTGGCCCACGCCACTGAACCTCCACCTGGCTGAAAGGAGAGACAGCTTCATTAAGCGTTCAAGAAAGCTGTGTGTGAAATCTAAATTAGGAGTGCCTGGCCCTTGAAGCCTGAGGAAAGGAAGTGTGGGGGTGTATGCAAGCAAGCATCTGAAATCAGGAGTCCCGGACACTGAACGCAGGATTAGCATGACAGAGAGATCTGGATGTGAGGCCTGACTTTCTCACAGGTTGGGGATCATAGAATATCAGGGTTGAAGGGACCTCAGGAGTTCATCTAGTCCAACCCCCTGCTCAAAGCAGGACCAATCCCCAACTAAATCATCCCAGCCAGGGCTTTGTCAAGCCTGACCTTAAAAACCTCTAAGGAAGGAGATTCCACCACCTCCCTAGGTAACCCGTTCCAGTGCTTCACCACCCTCCTAGTGAAAAAGTTTTTCCTACTATCCAACCTAAACCTGCCCCACTGCAACTAGGATAATGCCTACTGAAATCAATGGGAATTGTTTGCACCTTGCGAGAGTGAGAGAGTCCTAGGGCCTTACAAGTGGAGAGAGAGAGAGAGAGAGAGAGAGATCATAGTGAAATCTAACCCAAGAGTGCCAAAAGCTGTCCAACGCTCAGGACCCTTAACTCTGCAGAGGCAGAAGGAAGGAGGGCCATCACACAAGGCATACATATGTTGAAACAAACTTGGCTGGGACACTGACCTTGTGACACCTGTAACGGGTTGTGCATCCTTACCCAACGGCCAACCCACTTGTTTTACAACCGTTGGTGTTACCACTCAGCTGCAACAGCCTGGCCAAGGTTTCCAGTGCATGTCTGGCTGAGTGGATGCAGCCTACAGCAGCTTCTTTCTAGAGCTGTTGCAATGCTTCTGGCTTCCTACTGCCCTGGCTCAGCTGCTCCTTCCAGCCCTCTCCCTTGTATTTGGAAATCCCACCCAAAGGATGTGCCAGGAGTCCAGGACTGTCCCATGAGAAATAGCATTATGTGTTAGTGAGCCCTGCGTAGTACTAAGGACAAACAAGGAAGCCAGACACGTCATGCAATGGTGTCCCATGATGGCTTCCTGGCTTGGACACAGACAGCCCTGAAGCTACAGCACCATAAATTATAGGGACCTACATATAAAACCCTGTGCCCGATTGTCCCATTTGTTGCGCTGTTCACACATGGGATGTAGCTTTCTGTCAGGAAAGACATGGGTTCATTGCTAACAAGCTACCAGGTTTCATTCGTATCCCCCACACATTGTCACACCCTCTTAAGGAGTCTAGGTTCATGCATGTCTTGTGCTAAGTAATACAAGAACTAGAACTAGTACTAGAGGACATGCAAGACACCAGGTGACATTTTACCTTCATTTACTCCTGATGACCCCGCTGAAGTTAAAGGGGTTACACAAGTGAATCTAAGGGCAGAACCTGGGCCTACAGGCCTGTTTCTACACTACACTGCTAAGGACAAGAAAATGCACAAGTCTAATGTACGGAAACAGGAGAACACATCTTGCACCAGATCATCCCCAAGGAAGTAGAAAGAAAGCATGTGCAAAGCCAATCATATCATACACACCCATGCCAGGTGATTGGTAGCAATTTTCCCCCACCCACCCACCCACATATATGGATACCAGGGAAGTTGTTTAGTGGGGGAGAAAACAAACGTGGCAGGTAGATCAAAACAAGAGAATGGCAACCGTAGGCTGTGAAGACAATCTATAGTCACAGAATCTAATGAGCACTAGAGTGAGAAACTGCAATATCCATTGTGATAAATGAAGAGGGGGAGGGGAGGGTAGCTTCCTTTTATGGACACCCAGCCAGCCAGCTAGCTATAAAATCCCTCTTGGTAGCTGTTCTCTACTTGCTTTACCCTAAAGGGTTAAAAAAGTCCATACGTAAAAGGAAGGGAGTGGGCACCTGACCAAAAGAGCCAATGGGAGGGCTAGAACTTTTTAAAATTCAGGGAAAACTTTCCCCTTATCTGTTCTGTTGTTCTCTGGAGAGAGGGGACAGAGCAGAGACAGGGCTGGGACTATGCTTTAAAAAGCTTTTTGTCAGGTATGGAAATAATCAAATCATACCTAAAATCTACTCATAAATCAGAAAATGTCTAGAAGGACAATTTCTTATTGGCTTGTGGATTCCTCTGTGCTAACTCCAAATGCTTTTTGTTTTGCTTGTAACCTTTAAGATGGACCTCAAGAAGGTTATTCTTGAGGTTTAATTTTTGTAAGTGGGTTTTTTAAATCTAGCAAAAGTCTAAGTTCCAGATGTATTTTCTTTCTTTTTGTTTTCAATAAAACTTACCTTTAAGAACAGGACTGGATTTTTGGTGTCCTATGAGGTTTGTGCATATGTTGTTTAATTAGCTGGGGGCAATAGCTAATTTCCTTTTTATTCTCTCTCAGCTCTTTCCTGGGGGGGGGCGGGGGTGGTGTGTGAAAGGGCTTGAGGGAATTCCACAGGAAGGAATTCCCAAGTGCGCCTTCTTGGGTTCCCAGGGGTTTTGCATTTGGGTGGGGCAGCATCTACCCATCCAAGGTCAGAGAGAATCTGTAACCTTGGGAATGTAATACAAACCTGGATTGGCCAGTATCAATTTTTAGAATCCTTGCATGCCCCCACATTCTGCACTCAAAATGCCAGAGTGGGGAAATCAGCCTTAAACATTGTGAACACTAGCTGGAGCCAAGGAGAGGAAAGGAAAAAAAAGATTGAAAGATGGAGGTATTTTACTTTTTGCAAGTGTGCAGAAAAGGAAGAATTTATTTTAACCGAATCCTTCTATTTACTCACTGACTCCAACCAAAATACAAGAGGAGGAGGAGCCCAGCATACAAACCTGTGTTATAGCACATAGGTATGGGAAAGGGATAACCAACCCAGAGAACCGAACAACGCAGTAAGGCCCACTGCCTTATGTGGGAGTGTAGAAGCAAGAACCCACATGCATTTATTGCTTGTTCATTAATGGCAACCCATCCAACAGCATTGGGAAATAGGGTTGATGCAGAAGTTATTGGGGGAGGTTCTTTGGCCTGTGTTGGGACCATTATGAAAACTGAGTCATTTCTGGCCTTATAGTCTCTGAGGCAATTACACACCAGTCACTCATGGCACATACACAGCAAAGGTCCATATAGAGGTTCCAGATGCTTTGCTGGCTTCTGCCTTTGGCTGTATTATCGGATGCTCCTAGAATTCCAAACAGGAAGTATGCTGTGCAGCCATCAGTGTTTTGGCCATGTCCCATCCTGGTTTCCTCACCCACTTTCTTATGGTATGTCATTTCCACTTGCATCTGCTACCACGTTCACCCGGGCATACTTTCCTTCAGTCAGCGGGAGGCTACCAAAGCATCCCTGCTTGCAATGGGCATTGCTGGGCAGCTGAGCTGACATGGAAAGGTGCCCTCTTACATCATGGCCTTCGTTTACTACTGTATCTAATTCAGAATAAAGGTAGGAGAGGTCAGCCAGCCTGTCTTGGGGAAGCCTCCCCTGACTCCTTGGTGGTCTACCCAGCACTTTCCTGCTTGTACAACGTAGGACTCTAGGAGGTAGTTGGGTCCCTATCATTAAGGGGCTGAAGCTTGGACAGACTGGGAGCTCTAAGGCTTGAGGATAGTGAAATCTGCTCCTCATTCTTAATATGAGAGAGAGAATAAAGATATCAAGGGGAATGTTTAATTGAGGCAGCTGTACACAGACAGACCCTGCAATTCTCTCTAGCTCTCTCACCCCTAGCCCCAGGCTGTGTAAAGTTGTGACACAGGGTGTCCCTTAAGTCCTGGCCTGGATTTGGCAGCAGTGGAAGGGACTGCTGAGTCTCCTACAATCCCCTACCCCAGCCCCATTGCTTCAGGGGAGTGTCAGGAGAGTGAGGTGCAAAGTTGGGCCAGTCATTAGAAAGCTCTTTTAATCAGACCTTCATGAAGATCACAAAGTTATCAGCTGGCGGTGACGGATTGCCCACGACTCTGAGATGAATGCATTTGCAAATATTGCTGCAGAATAATTTCCTTCCATCGCTGGAGCACTCCAAACAAATTAGATTCCCTCTAATCACATCTCCTGTCCATGTAGGAGGAAAGATGGACCCGTCAGCACAAATGCATTTAGGGGGCAGATGGGAGAGGGGAAAAAGCAAGGTAGGGGGCTAGATGCGGTATGCAGTCAGATGAGGATGTGGAAAGCTGCCAAGCATTGAGAAATCGCCAAGCAGTGGGATAGATATATGGGGTATGTCTACACCACAGCTGGGAGAAAGCCTGCTAGTCTACCTAGACAGACTCACACCAGGGGGGCTTGAGCTAGCCTGCTAAAAATAATAGTGTGGATGTTGGGCCTAAAGGCTGAGTTGCAGCCTGAGCCACAACTGACCCCCTAGACTTGAAAGCCCAAATCACAATGTCCATGCTGCTATTTTTAGCTCACTAATGCCAGTCCGTCTTGCTGGGTTGGGAGGCTTGCTCTTGCCTGCAGTTTGGACAACCCCTGACAACACTTCACCTTCTAAAACAGAGTGGGCCTGCCCATACAAAGCAGTGTGAATTCTACAGCAGGTGGGCTAGGCACCATTGGAAACAGGGCAGGCTAGAGACAGAATTGCAGGCAACTCAGCTGGAATTTTCTAGGAGGATGCAGATTACAGGGAAGGAGACGAATGCCTCTCTTGATTCCATTTATCAAAGGACACTCAGGCCACAACTCCATTATCCATTGGAGTTAACCCCTTCACGCCACCCACCTAGAAGTCAAACTCAGCTGCTTTATTGAGGCAAAGGCTGGGTTGTGTACTGTATAGCCTTCACTGATCCTTATTTCTGAGTAGAACATTGGAACAAGTGAAACAGAGCCAGCTGTCCCCAAAGAATACATAGGCAGCATAACACAAGATACAATACTGGGCTAGGGACACTGTGGGGAATATTTAGTTACTGGTGTGTGGCCATAAAGCCAAGCTGGATGCATTCAATAAAGCCACTAGGCTTTCCCATTCATACTAAGCCGCAGCATATTAATTCAAGGCTCTCCGGAATCGGGAGCACAACAAAACTCGATTTCAGGGTAAATCAATGATGAGTGGCAGTCGGTGTTTAAAACACAGATCAGACTTACAGGGCTTTCTGCGTGAGAGAAGAGAATGTCTTAGCAGACTCATGGGCCTCCCACCAATTGCCTGGCCTCACCTCACCGTCCCTCCTACAGGGAGGCAGCTAATTTAGAAGAACACTGCTTACCCTCGGCCAGTCAAAGGTTTAATCCCACTACCCTTCAAAGCGGAAGGAGATCTTTGTAAGATGGACAAGGTCTGACCATCTTGGGGATGTCACCCCCATGAAGACCCACAGGATAGAAGACACATAGGGCCAAATTTAGCCCTCATGCAAGCAGGTGCAACTGCTGCAGAGTGGGAGTTGAACTCCCTTACCCCAAGGCTGAATTTGGCCCATGAAGTTGCTGGGGTAAGATGTTTGGTGCTAAGTGTAACAGGTTCCTGCAAACAGCGCTGAGAGTGTTCCCAGCCCCCCGTATCTCCACCACTGGGTTCTGGCGAGCACAGAAAGGTTGCAGTAACAGTCACAAGTAGAGTTCCTCATGTGTCCCCCACCCACCACTGCAAGTTACCCCCTAAATCATACTTTCATGGGCTAATTCTTTACCTGATCCCTCTCCTGAACCACCCCAGTCATCGGCAAGGTCAGAGCCAAAAACAGCTATGGGTAAATGTCACTGGCATGGTCAAGGGCTGGGGAAGGAATCAAAGCAGCTGTGCGATTCCCCGGCCCCAAAGATTAAACAGGTCCCCCAGTGTGTTTTCCATGGCTGTTAAAAGGCTCCTGCTACTAGTCTGCAGGAGTTTCCGCCCTTTTCCAGAATGCATACTACACCTATGGCCACCCCCCTTTCCCAGCAGCTGGCCATGCTCCTGGCTCTCCCATGGACTGCGCTGTGCACAACATGAGTCCTGCCCACCCCCACCAACACATGCAGTTTCTCTAGAAGCCGACTTTCTCATCTCTATATCTTATGCAGAAGCAGTCAGGCTA
Source organism: Caretta caretta (assembly GCF_965140235.1). NCBI lineage: Eukaryota > Metazoa > Chordata > Testudines > Cheloniidae > Caretta > Caretta caretta. The sequence goes on from NC_134206.1 coordinate 204,458,468, forward strand.
CTGGAGCTGAGTGAACATATCAGAACATATATCATCCAGCATTTGGAGCCAATATCATCTCTGTCTGCCATTTTCTCAAATGTATTTGGTAATTAAACAAAAACTCTTCCCTTCCCCCCCACCCCGCCACCCCCCAGAGTTCTGCTTACTCCGTTTGAAAGTCAAGCTGTGTTGCTTAGTTAACATCGGCTATGCAAGCCACATGGTACGGTTGCCGTTGCCTGATTGGATGAGCGTACTCCTTAGAATCAGATTTACGACTTCAAAAATTGCTTTCCACAAATAATCTCTCACATTCACTTACAATTCACTGTGTCTGAATAGTTTTGCCAGGAAATTTGAGCATCCCAATAGTCCGAGGAAGTAGATACTGAAGGGCTGGAAGCGTGGGCAAAGTGAATTCATTCAAATACTTTGCAGTGGATAAGTGTTTGCAGTATTTGCCAACTGCCATTGAGTAGGGTGCAAATGTGCCTGCACCCACGTAGCAGGGGCATATGAGTAAAAGCTGAAAGCAAGCAAAGGAGATCCATATGTGGTGGGGGAACCAAAGAGAACGTGTGTGGAAAGTGAGATCGTGGGTGTGAGCAGAGGGCACAAGGATAGATGAGAGAGCGCGTATGGATGATGCAGGCTGTGAGCAATGGACATACGGATGTAGGAGTGAGGAAGAACAGTGTTTATGAGAGAGAGAGACTGACTTACAATTATCCTTTATTCATTCTCCTGGTCACAACAATGGTAGCCCTTGGCTCCCCTCCCCACCCCCACTCAGTTCCAACTTGCTTTTCAGAGGCTCCATCCTGGCAGCTAAGAAACCCTGCCAACAGCTCACTACTGAAGGAAAAATGTAAACCCTCTCCGTGCCCCTTTTAATTAACTCCGAGATCTGGCAAGGAAAAACCCACACGGAAGAGACAAAGTAAAGAAAAAGTCTTGTTTGAAATATGGTGCCGAGCTAGCTGTGGAATTCTGAGCAGGGCCACAGGGTGGGGGCAGGGGAATTGAAGCAAGGAGCAATTGGCCTTGTCTGTCCTTCTGGAAGTCTCAGCGTGCACCTCCTCCAACGTGCACTGGTTTTATATAGGGGGCAAACCTTTGCAGGCTAGTGGGTTCAGATCGAGACTTGGGCTGAGGAGCAGGCGCTGCCAGCTTCCTCCTCGTGCTGGCTCGCTCTCTCAGCGGGGCCTTCTTATCACATGTGATAAGCTGCACTCCTGGGCGAGGCTGGCAGGCTTCCAGCTCACGTACCGGGAGTGTGGCTGGGCGCTGCTGCTGTGTGAGCACACTTTAATAAGAGTCTGATTTCTATCTGAACATTTTATTAATCCCGACTCAGCCGTTCGCCTAAAAAGCCAATGTTTGGAATATGCCCTTGTGTCTTCTCTCCATCTTCCAGGCCCAAAGTCCCCTCTGCCTCACACCTAGAGGGGCTGTCTCTGTGCAGTCCCCCGACTCCCTTCCACCTCAGGTTGATAGGGTCTGTCATTGTACCTCTTCCTGCCCAGCCCCAGAGCCCCCTCTGGGAGGGCTGGCTCTGTACTACAGACAATCTTTTGAACAGGTTCCTTTCACTGTAGCTTTCCCCGCCGCTAACGTACTTCTTGCTCGCTACATAGGGCATGTGAAAAGCTCTGATGGCTGCAGGTTTGTCCAGAAACAACTGCCCTCTGCTACCCCAATGGCCCGATCTCCATGCCATACGCACTGTGTCCTTGGCCCTTCCACGGAGACGTTGAGACCTCATTTGGCACCCTTTGCTGCCAACAACTGAGCTGCCTGGTGTAGTGTGATGGGCTGGCTGGGACGCTGAGCCCAGCAGAGCGAGATGGCTGTTCTGGGGCATCCAGGCCGACTGCTGATTTCTGTGCTCTGCCCATAGGTGCTGGAACCAGGGATGCTGCCGCACCTCCTGGCTTGAAGTGGTTTCCATTATATACAGGGTTTACAGTTTGGTTCAATGGCTCTTAGTACCCCCTCGTTAAAAACTGTCCCAGCACCCGTGGTGCTGCCATTGGACTGAGTGCCTGATTAAGACGGATTCCCTGACATTCTGTGGCTGTGTCCATTTTTTGTTCCTCGAACAGGATTTCCCTTTCTTACCATGCTGCTTCATGGGAAGGGTGCTCCCGAGACCTGCTGAGTGGTCTGGCCCCAGACCTAGCAAAGCACTTCATGTGCTTAAAAAGTTAAGCACAGGAATAGTCCCATTGACTTCAGTGACACTGATCACAAGCTGAAAGTTCAGTAGATAAGGCTTTGCTGGATCACGACCCAGGCACTCAGCATTTTGGAGGATTGAGATACCCTCAAGCACAGGGCCATGCCTGCCAAGCTCCTACCAAGGGTTGCTCTCTACTTATATCCAAGCTTAGAGCTGTTCCACAGTCACTTTAAGTTCAAGCCCATTCCCTTTTCAGCTCTTCCCATGAATCAGTCCAGCCATGGGGATTCTCACGGAACATCCCTAGAAGTCAGATATCCCCACCCCCCTTTGGGGTTACTTACAGTCTCCAAAATATCCAGGGGAGCTCAGTAAGAGACGTCTGGTGGCAGGGAATTCAGGCACATACCACCTTGGGCAAGAAGAGATAGACATGTGGGATGTCCAAATGGTTTCTGCGTTGGCAGACAGGTTGGACACGCAATTGCTAGACATCATTGTGTAATGGACGCAGCGACAAGCTACTGAAGCAGCCTACAAGCTCTTTCTTCTCTGCTTATTTACCCGGGCAACTAGGTTTTGGTTAGGCATAATCTTGTGTGTTGAAAGCCCACCAAAAATCAGAGAGGAAGGATGGTCTTGTGGCTAAAGCACTGGCTGGAGACTGAAGAGCCCTGGGCTCAAATCCTAGCTCTGCCACAAACTTCAAGCTGCAGTGGGGGAGGTTTAGATTGGATATTAGGAAAAACTTTTTCACTAAGAGGGTGGTGAAACACTGGAATGCGTTACCTAGGGAGGTGGTAGAATCTCCTTCCTTAGAGGTTTTTAAGGTCAGGCTTGACAGAGCCCTGGCTGGGATGATTTAACTGGGAATTGGTCCTGCTTCGAGCAGGGGGTTGGACTAGATGACCTTCTGGGGTCCCTTCCAACCCTGATATTCTATGATTCTGGGAGACCTTGGGCAAGTCATATCATCAGCTCTCTCTCAGTTCTCTACCCTACATTTGGAGATGCTAGAGAAAGTAATCACTGTTCTCGTTTGTGAGCTCCTCAAGGCAGCTACTGACTTACTATAGGTTTGAACAATGCCTTGAATTAATAGGGCCCTGATCTCAGCTGGATCCTGTAGCAGAGGCTCCAGTAATAGCAATGACACTTTTTACATTACTCAGAGCTACAAAGTGGGGGGAGGGGGAGTATAGATGAGGGGATTACCCAATTTACTACCTCTGAAGGGTTCTAAGATTCAGCTGCTGACGTTTCTGTCCCAAGTGCTATGAAGATGAAATAGGGTAGGTATTACCATGAAGTTTAGCTTGAATTTTGTTATATCATTTATTAGTTGCATTGCCTAAAGGCCAAGGCCCCATTGTGCTAGGTGCTGTACAAACACAAAAGAGAAAGTTGATCACTGCCATGAAGAGTCTACTGCCTTATAAGCCCTTCACAATTGGCAGTCCTTCCCCCAGCAGGGACTGTTTTACATTTAAAAAGGGATTGGACATTTAGATCATGAATATCCAGAGCTACCCTAGTTAATGAGAACAAATATGAGATGAGATGTTAAACTTCAGGCCTTAAGCCAAATCTCTATTTATTAATTAGGAGACCAAATTTGGGGGAGAAATTATCCCAGATCTGCCCCAAAGCAAGGGTCTTCCCCTTCCTCCAAAACATCTGCCCATTATTGGAAACAGGATACTGACTAGATGATCTTGGGTCTGATCAAGTCTAGCAATTCCTATTTGCATATATAGACTGTGGCACAGTCTGCTGTGAGAGGAGATGGAAGCTCCCTCACTTGGGACTTTTAAAAAAACCAAACAAACAAACAGCTAGTCAAAGCCCTGATAAATACACTGTAGGCAACCATCCTGTATCAGCTTGTTTGAGGAGAGGCATATAGACGAGACTTCGGAGTCTCCATGTGGGATAGGATGCGTCACAAATCTGTATTATGGGGTCACAGCCATCCTGCCTTCTCCCATTTAGCAAAATGGGATAGACCTGAACAGATCCAAACTAGGTGGGAGGGTATCCTAGCATGGAAAAGGTTGTCATTCACTGCATTGATGGCACACTGTAATAGGTCTATCATAAGAATGGCCATAGTGGGCCAGACCAATGGTCCAGCTAGCCCAGTATCCTGTCTTTGACAGTGGCCAGTGTCATATGCTTCAGAGGGAATGACCAGAACAGGGCACTTCATCAAGCGATCCATCCCCTTTTGTCCAGTCCCAGCTTCTAGCACTCAGCAGAACATGGACTTGTGTCCCTGACCATCCTGACTAATAGCCATTGATGGCCCTGTCTTCCATGAATTTATCTAGTTCTTTTTTGCACCCTGTTATAATTTTGACCTCCAAAACATCTAGCAACATGTTCCACAGGTTGCCTATGCATAGTATGAAGTCCCCCCCTTTTGTTTTAAACTTGCTGCCTATTAATTTCATTGGGTGACCCCTGGTTCTTGTGTTACATGAAGGGATAAACAACATGTTCTTATTCACTTTCCCCACGCCAGTCATGATTTTATAGACCTGTATCATCTCTCCCCTTCGTCTCCTCTTTTCCAGCCTGAACAGTCCCAGTCTTTAATCTCTCCTCATACGGAAGCTGTTCCATACCCCTCCTCATTTTTGTTGCCCTTCTCTGTACCTTTTCCAATTCTAATACATCTTTTTTGAGATGGATCAACAAGAACTGCCCACATTATTCAACGTGTGGCCATACCATGGATTTAGACAGTGGTATTGTGTCATTTGCTGTCTTATCTACCCCCTTCCTAACATTGTTCGCTTTTTTGACTGCCACTGCACATTGAGCCAATGTTTTCTCAGAACTATCCACAATGGCTCCAAGATCTCTTTTTTGAGTGGTAAGAGCTAATTTAGACCCCAATCATTTTGTATGTATAGTTAGGTCTATGTTTTCCAGTGTGTATTACTTTGCATTTATTAGCATTGAATTTCATCTGCCAATTTCTTGCCTAGTCACCCAGATTAGTGAGATCCCTTTGTAACTCTTTGCAGTCAGGTTTGGACTTAACTATCTTGAGTAATTTTGTATCATCTGTAAACTTTGCCACCTCACTGTTTACCCCTTTTTCCAGACCATTTATGAATATGTTGAACATTACTGGTCCCAGTACAGATCCCTCTATTTACTTCTCTCCATTATGATAACAGAGGGTGGGAATAAATGGTCTGTTTCCTGTCTTTTAACCAGTTACTGATCCATGGAAGGTTCTTCCCTCTTATCCCATGACTGCCTACTTTGCCTGGGCCCTGGTCTACACTAGGACTTTAGGTCGAATTTAGCAGCATTAAATTGATGTAAACCTGCACCCGTCCACACGATGAAGCCCTTTATTTCGACTTAAAGGGCTCTTAAAATCTATTTCCTTACTCCACCCCGACAAGTGGATTAGCGCTTAAATCGGCCTTGCTGGCTCGAATTTGGGGTACTATGGACACAATTCGATGGTATTGGCCTCCGGGAGATATCCCAGAGTGCTCCATTGTGACCGCTCTGGACAGCACTTTCAACTCAGATGCACGATTGTTTGCCGTTGCTCTGACGCAGGGAGGGGCGACTGAGGACACAGCTTACAGGGTTGGCTTCAGGGAGCTAAAAATCAACAAAGGGGGTGGCTTTACATCAAGGAGTATTTCAGGCAGGACTTCACGGAGGGTTCCAATAAGAAATGGTGCACCTAAGTTATTGTTCTTATTGGAACAAGGAGGTTAGCCTGGCCTCTGATTGATACATGGCTAGATCTACCTCGCTGCACCTTCTCTGTGAGTGACTGCAGTGTGACCTAGAGGAATGAGTCCCCTAGACAGGGGAGGGGGGGGAAGCAAATGAGTACAAAACAAGTCTAGTCTATTTCTTGTTTTGATCCACTCCATGTATCTTTTACATCTTTGGCTGGCAGCAGACGGTGCAGAAGGACTGCATGCCATCCACATCTCTTGCCTGCCCGGCAGAAGATGGTACAGTACGACTGCTAGCAATCCGTATCGCCTGCCTGCTCAGCATAAGATGGTTCAATAGGACTGACTGCAGGACTAAAGAGAATGACCTGGTCAAGTCACTCCAAATTTAGTCCCTGTGCCCATGTCTGCCCAGGCGCTCCCAGCCGACGTGGCCAGGAGCACCGCGGACACGACGAGGACGGCTACCAGTCGTATTGCACCGTCTGCTGCCAGAAGGCAATGGGTTGCTGCTACTGTGTAGCAATGCCGTACCGCGTCTGCCAGCACCCAGGAGACATACGGTGACGGTTACCTGAGCAGGCTCCATGCTTGCCGTGGTATGGCGTCTGCACAGGTAATTCAGGAAAAAAGGCGCAAAACGATTGTCTGCCCTTCCTTTCATGGAGAGAGGGAGGGAGGGAAGGGGGGCCTGACTATATGTACCCAGAACCACCCGCAACAATGTTTTAGCCCCATCAGGCATTGGGATCTCAACCCAGAATTCCAATGGGCAGCGGAGACTGCGGGAACTGTGGGATAGCCACCCACAGTGCAACACTCCGGAAGTCGACGCTAGCCTCGGTACTGTGGAAGCACTCCGCCGAGTTAATGCACTTAGAGCATTTTCTGTGGGGACACACACACTCGAATTTATAAAACCGATTTCTAAAAATTCGACCTTATTCCGTAGTGTAGACATACCCTAAGTGTCTTTGTGGAGGGACCTTGTCAAAGGCTTTCTGAATATCCAAGTAGACTATATCCACTATCATCATTGTCCACGTTTGTTGAGCCTCTCAAAGAAGTCTAATAGATTGGCGAGTCATGATTTCCTTTTACAAAAGTGGTATTAACTCTTCCTCAACAGAATGTGTTCATCTGTGTCTCTGATAATTCTGGTCTTTACTATAATTTCAACCAATTTGCCAGATACTGAAATTAGGTTTACCAGCCTGTAATTGCCAGGATTACCTCTGTAGCCATTAAAAAAAAACCCAACACCACATTGGTTACCTGGTACAGTAGCGGATTTAAGTGATAGGTTACATACCCAGTTAGTACTTCTGCAATTTTGTATTGGAGTTCCTTCAGAACTCTTGGGTGAATACCATCTGGTTCTGGTGAGCTATTACTCTTCAGTTTATCAATTTGTTCCAAACCCTGCTCTACTGACACCTCAGTCAGGTGACAGAGCTTAGGAATGGTCCCAAACAAGGATGGCTCAGGTGTGGGAATCTCCCTCACATTTTCTGCAGTGAAGACCGATGCACAGAATTCACTTAGCTTCTCCACAACAGTCTCATCTTCCTTGAGTGCTCCCTTAGTACCTCAAATCATCCAGTGGCCTTACTGATTGTTTAGCAGGATTCCTGCTTATGATCTACTTAAAATGTTGATTAGTTTGTGTGTCTTTTGCTAGTTGCTCTTCAAATTCTTTTGGGGTCTGCTATTCTTTTTTTGGCTGCTATCATCATACTGATAATATCTTTGCTTTGAATTAGCTTGCTGCTGTAAATCAAAGAGGTACTGTGACAGACTTTGCAACCCCATGTAATATATTTGGGGACCAAGCTGTGTTAGGTTTGTGTATCGCTGTGGGCCAGGGATGTATGCAATGCTGGGGGAGAGCTACCTCAGCTTCTACAGGAACTAAAAACCAGTGTGTGGCGGTGGGGTAGGATTAAGATGACTCACTTAGGTTATAAACACCTCCAGAGATGTACCACCCCCCTGGGGAGGCTTGCACATATGGATTCACACTGGGTTTCCTACAGACCAACAGAGAGGCTTTTGATACAAAAAAATCTATTTAAATTGACTGAGGGCCTACTTCCTGGTACAGCAAGCAGATAGGAACTTCTGTTCAATTGGGGGCTCCCACCCCTTGGGGAAGGGTTGGAAAGACTTTGGCCTGACTAGGGCCCTATGAGCTGGAAGGGTGGGAGATTCCTGGTATGTTTAAATCTGTTTATTGTTTTATATGGTTTCTTGGTCATGCTTTTACCTCCACAATAAAGGTGCTCGCTTAGAAAGAGCTGGGTGGTAACTTGTAATTGCTGGCAATGCACTGTTCATAGCCCTCAGAGAGGAAGCAAAACCGGTACTTGCCCTTATGCAGACTGGCTTGCTGGGGGCATCACTGTGTATGGCAGGGGGCTGTGCACCCTTAAAACCCCCAGTCAGGAGGGAATGGCACAAGGGTCTCAGGCCAGAGAGAGAGGCGAGACTGAACTGGGCACTCCAGGAATGGACCATGGAGTGGGGGATACAGGTGCCATTACCTTGTAACTTTGACAGGTGCTAGAGAGCACAGAGGAGTTCCAACCTGTTTGCTAGCACAGTGATGGGCACTAGAGAAACTGCTACTGTTCCAGGCATGCCTTTCAGTGCACTGGTATGCTATTTGTACAGAGCAATATTATCCTAAATGTTTTCTAATTATTCCTCCAGATTAACAAAAACATGTTATATTATTGACGGATCTTTTGCAATATTTATAAAACACAGATAGGATTAAGGAGGAATAGATAGATATGCAGAGGTTGCCTAACATGTAAATAATAAATATTCAGTCATCTATTTTTCGCAAGATGGTTTAAATATACAGCATTTTCAATAAATCTTTAATAACTCAGCAAATATTTATTTATTTGCTTCTGAAATGTAAGGGAATTGCAAGCAGGCTCTGCAGATTCCACAAAGGGCAGGCAGATGGAACGCAGGCCATACAGCTAAGCAAACTTATCCTTGCTGCTGTTCCACTCCCAGGCCTGTATTAGGCAGAGAAAGGTGGGGAGATGTACTATCAGGCATAGAGCTGAGGTCTCCCAACTTGCCTCACAAAGGCCCTACCACATATGCACACTTTCACCCCCAACACACACAATGCATCACTTCTGCCCAACCCTCTACCCCCTTACATTGCACTAGTCGTAAGCCCACACCTCCACATGTTTCGCGCCACGCACATCCCCACAAAGTGCACTACTCACACACATTCACCCCCTTGCCATTCCAGCACATGCAAACACACACATAACAGCACCACATATTGCAAACATTCAGCCTGAAACAGGATACACACAATCCTTCACCTTGAATGCTGACATCCTGCCGCGCACACACGCAGCACTTCAACGGTCTCAAATTCCCACTCCCTGCCCAATGGTTGAACTGTATTGATTGCAGGCAAGTCTTCTGGACATTTACCAGCTGCCATTACAGAGTTTCACAGCACGTTTGTTTCCACAGTCAGTCAGTCAAAAAAAACCAAACCACACCCACAACCCCCAAACCCCAACCAACCAACCCACTCACCCACCTGCCTATTCAGTGCAACAAACAAAACACACTTGCAGATTGACAGAGGCCATTTACCTGCCCTTCTTCAAGAGCCCTGTGAAACATCCACTTCCCCCAGCTACACTGTCTTTGTTCATCGTTGACTAACCAGGTACAAGAGATTTTGGGAATCTGGATTTTCCCATCCCCACATAGTGTCCATGTGTTGCTCCATCCCTGGACACTTGTCCAAGAGGGGCTGTTCCTAGATATTTTGTCACCCAAGGGATTGGAGTGGGAAGTCAGGAAGCAGCAGGTGCCTTGCTACCCTGTCCCAATTCCAACAGACTTGCAAGAGGTTAAGAGACCTTGATCCAGCAAGGTGCTCAGCCCTCTTAACTCCCAGTGAAGGCAGTGGTAGCTGAGAGCACTCAAGCCAGACTACAAAGCCATAGGAGTTTAAAATCCCAACTGGCAGCTGATGAGATCTCATTGCACTGCAAAAGCTTCATCACACTCAACACACCATGATGGATGGATGCAACATCCTGACCTCAGATAACACCATGGTAGGAGAAATGATTGGGCCCCCTTCCCTCCAATACTTCTTTGCAGCATCAAACACCTGTAAAGATAGTGGCTTTTTGTAGTCACTTGGTATTAGGGTAAGTAAAGCTTTTTCCAATTAAAATGCCTAAAACAGAATTAACGCATTTAGTTTTAATGGGATAGGATGGTCATTTTAAATAAATACTGATTGCAAAAAACCAAGCAGTGTCACTGAATTTTAACAGCCTGGGAGTAAATAACTGTTTGTGGGTCTATTATGTGGATTTGTAAACCTCAGCAAATATGTTTTTAATATTCAGTTGATACTTAACTATCTGATTAAGTCAAAGGAGATGGATCTAGCTGAAGAAGTTACTGCACAATGTAACAATGCCTTTGGATTAATGAACATATTCATTGAGATTGAAAGTTTGACACAGATTCATATCTCCCTGCCTGTGTCCTTATTGCAGCCCCTGGGGCTGTCTTCTCATTGATCTCCTAAGATAGGCAATGCTCCACCTGATCAATACTTGGATGGGATCCCATCCAGGGAAACCCAGAATGCTGGACGAAGAGTAATGCAGCAAAAGCACACTCTTCCCTCTCACTCTTTGTGGAACCCAGTGCCCCAGTGTGATGTTAGGGAGTACTTGGTTTATAGATGGGGGCACAGGTCTGGACCACACATGGTCACTGAAGAGCTCAAGGCACTTTTCACAGGAATATCGATCCAAGTGTCCAGGCAAATCCTACTGTGGCTCTTCAAATTCTGCCACCCTAAACTTTGTACTGTATCCAGACGAAACAGCATTGTTCCTCATTTCCTATTAGGGGGAAACTCCCCTCGGAAGCAGACCTAATGAATACCACTTGAGTATTCTCCTAGCTGTTCTTTCCTTTTCACAGCCCAAATACCCCAAAGCAAATCCCCAGCTAGTTTAACCCTCTAACTATTGAATTGTTTGAGATTCAACAAACATACATTGTGGTAACTGCAGTCCCCAACCAGCCATAGGACTGGCAAGATCGCAAAGGTAGTTCAGAAGCATCTTTGTCCACCTATTCCTTCACTAGGGCGATGCTTAACATCAACTCTCACTGGGTTAAGATCTAGCTCAGGGTCTAATGTAAGGCTCTTGTCACCTGGGACATAATATACACCTCCCCACTAATAGCTGGAATAAGACCATCAACTCATTTCACACAATTGCCAGGATAGCAAGTTCCCAGTGTAGCATTTATTTCTTAAATAAATAAATGCATGCAGGTGTCAGGAAATACGAAATTGCAGTCGATATCAACAAGGAGACAGACCCTCAGGCTGCATACATCATCATAACGCCAATGAAGTCAAGGAAGCTGTGATATTTTACATCATCTGAGGATTTGGTCCAAGGTGTTTGTAAATGTGGTTGTTTTCTTTACTAGAGAAACAAACAAGCTTCCATCCACATAGCTTGATTCACACCTTTATTTCATTCACCAGGGACCACAACCCTGTGTGGAACTCTGCAACATAGAGACATCCAGTGGTTAAAACAGGTGGACCTCAGAAGGTTTAGCAATTCAGGCATCTAAAAAGTTTGGAAGCTTATATGACCTATGTAAACTTCTAATCCTCTGGGGACTGGTGATCCTGCACTCATGAATTTTCTGAAGGGCTCCCAGTAAGCCCTGCTTCTGTTCTCATTGGAAATACCCAGACAGAACTACCTCCTTTGTCCCAAGATGCACAAAGATGCATGAGAATCAAACAATGATGTTAGCCCAACCTGTAGGGTTCTTATTTTATCAGCCAACCACATGTTCAGACTCCACCCCTCATTGGTTACCATCAACCTGCCTGCCTGCAATAAGATGGACATTCAATGAAGCTGAAAAGGCTGGTAAATTTCAGGACTATTGCAAGGGAGCACTCACTGAGAGTCTGAAGTTCAAACTGCTGCAGAGTATCAAATATCGTGACTGAATTTTTAACAGAGATGGAAAATGTCATGCCTATTAATAACATTCATAGATCACAGTAATAACAATTACTACACTTTGCTCTCCTACAGGATCTTCCATTCAGGAGTCTCAAAGTACTTTGCAAAAAAATAGCTAAGTATCACTATCCCCATTTTACTGATAGGGAAGTGGAAGCATGGAGAGGTCCAAAGGCACACCCTAAGTCATTGGCAGAGCTGGCTGGAATACCCAAACATCCCATTTGCCAGGCCTGTGCTCTGCCTCCAGGATCTTGCTGCCTTCCTACCAATAGGCAAGCTAGGAAAATAAGGCAATCAAATCCCAGCCTTCAGGAATCGGAGTGGATTTATAAAGAATTGCTCTTCTCTCACCCACAACTGCGCATCCTTTGTTGGGTGCATTATGGGATATTCTTCACTTCCTTCTAAAGCATCAGCTCATAAAGATAGGATGTAGGCCTACAAAGGACCAATAACTCAATACAGAAAATCCCACATTCCTCAAATAAACTGGGCTGCCAAAAACTGAGAAACAGGGACGATGCTAGCAGAAAAGGTTCACAGGAGGGGAAGGAACTCACTTAAGAGCGAGCTTTATGTGAATAGTTCCAATGAGATCAATGGAACTACTCAGTGAGTAAGGGCTGCAGGGTCACGCCTATAGCAAGTTCTCTCTGCCTGAGCCCTTCGCTCCTAACTCATCACCAACAATTAGATCAACCTGCTGCAAAGGAGTGTTGAGAGGGCTCCATGCCAGTCGCAGTGATGGCTGGGAGAACAATCCAGCTCTCCAATTAACGGGCAGACATCAGCCTGTACCTGGGAGAGGAAAGGCAGAACATAAACCTCTAAGATGGACTCACTCATCCAGAGATGCTTAAATAGAGGTGTTGGCTTCCTCATCCTACAGCCTGAATCGGAGGAGACTTGGAACCATAAATAAGAGGCAGCAAAAGAGCCATTGGGATCCTCGCTATTTTTCCCCTGTCCCTCTCCCCTCCTCACTTCTTATTTATGAAATACACTAGAAGCCTGGATATGGATCAGCTTTCTCTGCTCAATATTTATCATCATCTCACCTGCCTCGCTGAAATAGGAACTTTGAATCAGGCAGGCAGGCGCTTTGATTAATGGATTGAAAAAGAATTGTATAGTTTCCCTGTCACCCTGGTAAGTGCCTCTCTGGATCTTGTGCTCAGAGGCTATTTTATAACATCATAGTCCTCAGTGAATCGCCACAGCTTGCTTGATGCCTCCACCAAAAGTGCTGTGCTAAGAGGGGGGGCTGGCACTAGGTGTTCTCCTCTGGCTGCGGCACACTGTGGTGCAAAGTCAGGGGGAATAGGCCCTCGGTGTAAAAATAAAGTCACAGGCCTAAAGTTCTGTCCAGAGGCAACAGCAGAGGACAACTTGTTCCTCTTTCTCCACCCAGGAAATTAGAATAAAGATTCTCAGTCAGTGTGCCATAACTGGTCCCGGGGGCGGGGGCAGCCTACTCCCTTTCCCTGTTCCACATGCCAGCATGTCCCATAATCTATTGCAGCAACCCACACAGTGCCTCCTGTGAACCCTTTATAAATCAGAGCAAAGGATTCTGGGTAGGATCTGAAGGGAATGGGGTGGAATCAGCCAAATGAGGAGTTCACCGGGGGGGGGGGGGTAACTCACAAAAGCTTATGCTCAAATAAATTTTAGTCTAAGGTGCCACAAGTCCTCCTTTTCTAATATTCATGAGTTCATCCCCGCAAAAATTAAGTTAAAAAAATCCCTCAATTTTTTACGCAAAGGGGTTCTTTTTATTGGTCTTTTAGTTTCCACCCTTTAGGTTACGCACATCTCATATTTTCATGGTTTAGGGAGAAAAGCTAGAAACTATCTTTATTTTGAAAGCAAGCCAAGATTCTCACCTAATCACCTGACTGCAGCAGCTGGAGCATAAACGAAACAAACGTCACAAGACTCACAATAAAGTTGAGCTAGTTGGCAGCCTTGGGGACACCAGGGTTGTGCAAAGCTGGCAAAGACTATTTTCGAATCACAAAAATATGCAGTTTCGTTCCAGGCTAATTCACAGCCCCAAAATGTCACACTGCACACCATTTTCACCCAAGGGCTTTTTTACTTCTGTGCAAAGCCAGACTGAAATCTTGCTGTGGCTCGGGAGGGCATTTATCATCCCATCAATAGACAGGCAGGGGAGGAGTATTTAGTAATGTGGAGATGGGCCTAAGCATCAAAACTCAGATCCAAATTACCTCCAGCTTGAGAGATGTGTGGATCTAGAGTGTTGGTTTAGACTCATGTCTCTATATTGAGACCAATGGTGGTGTTATGTCCTCGCCTCAGGTAAGGCAAAACTGGTCTTCAGTGCAGAGTTTACAGGGTTCAAAAGGAGTTGAACCAACTCTCCAGCGCCAATTTTTTGAACAGTCCATGAACAGAAAAACCACACATTATATACACCTCATTGTGGGTACTAGTTTCAGTGATGCAGGCAGCCATCGGCCCAAAGGAAGATCAGAGCCATGAGCTAAGGAAGCAGATACGCGGCCATGAATATAAGAGCAGATCCAGTTTCATCTAAGCGAGGATAGTCTCACCTTCAGTGTTTGGAACAAATAGATGGTGGGCGGGGGAGGGGGAGGGAAGGGGGGTTTGGTAAAGAGAAACACAAATGCATCAAGGAAAAGCCCGCCACCAGTAAATCAGCTAGTCCATCTTCCTTGAACTGGTGCAGGATTGTTCTGTGCAGGTGCTTGGAATCCATGAGTTATTTAATCTTGCAGAGAGTCAAATTGTAAAGATAAAAGAATACTAATGAGGTTTTGTTCTTGTGGAAATGAAGGAGACATGACATGGGCTAGAGCCAGGACACTCAGGGGACAGACACTGCAAGCGTCTCTCTCATGGCTCTGCCGATGCACTTCACTCCTGCCCCGTAGTGCCCTCCCAGTATATGGGCCTCCCTGAGGGGAGACTTCAAGTGGGTTGTACAGCAGGGGACGCCCCTGGGAGCGTAAGCTAATATCATCCAACTCTTTCCAAATGTGACTTGTATGAGATTTCACCCACGGTGCTGCGGCCTAGGAAAGGGGATGCTCTAACCTACTGAGCCACCAAGACTCCAGCTAAGATTTCTTGCATGCCATATTCATCCCACCCTGATTTGCACCGACAGCCCCAATAGATTTTGAAGGGGAGCTGTGGCTGAGCGGCACCTCTGAATCAGTCAGGCCCCAACCCATTTGGGCCAATGATGGAATGAATGACGCCGCAGGCTATTATTGTTTTAAAAATCTACGTGTTGATTGAACGATTGGCAGCCTCCCTGGGCCGTGGCAAGACAAAGGGGGCCTTCCGCCTTCCAACACCTTTCACCGCTCCTCCCATTCTTTAGCATTCAGCGTGGGCCTTTGAGAGAGACTGGAGGAATTCATTTTCTTCATGGCCCCCTCCAAACAAAACTACTGCTGGCTTTTCCAAGGGGGATTTGCAGGAGAAATATGAAAGCTAAAGGCACACTATATAAATAAACATGGAATGGGAACATGAAAGGCGAACAGAGGCCTGATGCAGACTAGAGACACAATACAGCATAACAAATAGTATGTTGCACTTTGCCTGTGGCATTTTCCAGCTACATCAATAATTATATAAAACGGTCACTGATTTCTCAGCTGCCAATCGATACAGGCTTTGGTGCCGCCCCACTCCCTAGCTGCTCGTTGACCAAGGTGCTCTTTGCAGGCTTCCACCCTGACCGCAGCTGGGATCGATACCCGCATAACAAATGCGGCACTTGCGAGTCCTGAATACCATGAAGCCAATGGCTGGCAAAATGGGGAGCAACCTGAAGGTGAAGGTACCAACCCGTCAGGTGCAGGAGATAGCCAGTGATGACTCAACCAGGCATTGCTTCACCTGGACAGCGATGGAGTGAGGTTCAGGCGCCTGCAGGCTCTCCAGCTGCAAACTCACACAGCTAGGGCCACTCTGCAGCTGTCTTTCATGGCATGGGTGTGTCCTGTCACTCTTCACCCCAGCACAGCATTAGAGGGCGCTGTGCTGCTGGAGATGCCAGTAGACTTCATGACCCAGACGCATCCCACCACCCAAGGGATGGTGTTCTCCTAGCTTCCCCGTTCTTTTGGCTAGGAGCCTTGTAAGTCACGTTGCTATAAAGAGCAGAGACTTCTGTTCTCATTGCTCTCCCTCCCGCCCTGTCTTAAGTGCCCAATCGCCAGAAGTGGCACTAAAGAGGGAGAAAATAGGAAAGCGGACGAAAGAAACTGATTGAAGACAAATAAATAAATCCCTCCTGTTAGCTGGTGTGGGATTCCAGCAGGGCTCTAGTATAGATTTCAAACTATTAATACCATTATTTAAATGCCAGCTGGAGAGAGAGTTAGCAAGAGCTGTGCCTGACCCACGTGACTCCCCACAAATGGCAATTACCTCTAAAAGCTTCCCGAGTCAAATCTAATTAAAGAGAGAGACATTTGGAAGCTGAATGGACAGCTTTTCTTCCTGGAAAGAGGGGGCTGCTGGGTTAGAATTGACCCAAAAAAAAAAAAAAAACCAAACAACCAGAAGCCACATGTGGTATCTCCTCTGTGCAGTTGGGCGATGGGGGAAATTAGATTGCAAGCTGTCTGTGGCCAGGCTATGTCTTTGATTTGTTAGTAAACATCATTTGGTTGTTATGTAATGTCTTGTGGAATACAACTGGGTCCAGTCCTTACCCCAGGCAGAACTCCCACTGATGTCCAGGGGAGTTTTGACTGATTCACAACTGTAGTATTGGAGGCCTTTTCCATTATAAGAATAGCATTCACAACACTGCCCTGCAACCCTCCCAAAAAAATCCCAACTATCACACTATATATCAATCATAATAAGCGTCCCTGAAACAAGTCAGCTTAACTAAAAATCAATCACAGCTGAAAACTCTGAACCAAAAACCCTAACCCCCCCTCCCCCAGCAGAGTTTTGGCCCCAAAACCAAGAGAGGCGACAGATTCCATAAAGGCTGCTGGGCACTGCACTATTGATTATACACAGAAGACGCTCAGATATTATGCTGATGTGCCACTGGCTAAATCCCTAAGATACGTAGGGGTATCATCTCCCGGTTGCAAGAAGCTACCACTGCAGCAAGAGCTCTGAAGGACCAGATTGACCCACACTTTCGTTACTGCTACCTGGGGCTAAACACAACCACCATGATTAGTTGTGCTACAGTAGCACGAGAGCCCCAACTGAGATGGAGGCCACAGTGTGCTAAGGGCTGCACATCTATGTAGGAAGATACAGTTGTGGCACCCCTATATTCACACCCTACACACTGTTGTATTAATCTTTGTGCAAAATATAGAATATCAGGGTTGGAAGGGACCTCAGGAGGTCATCTAGTCCAACCCCCTGCTCAGAGCAGGACCGATCCCCAACTAAATCATCCCAGCCAGGGCTTTGTCAAGCCTGACCTTAAAAACCTCAAAGGAAGGAGATTCTACCACCTCCCTATGTAACCCATTCCAGTGCTTCACCACCCTCCTAATGAGACCTCCTCTGCCTTGTCAGGTCCCCTTTGAAAACTAGGAACTCTTTGGTCAATAATATCATGGTAGAATACATGTAGCAACGTTATATGTAAACGTATGAATTCCCCTTGAATGATGTTGGTGGCACATGTTCAAACCCGCATAATCCCAATGAGGCAGGACCGGTCAAGCAGGTCTTAAACAGAGGAGTGTGGGTTTACCTCAGTTTACATGTAAGTTGTAAAGAAGGTGCTCAGACAGCAAGAGGGGGAAGACAGGAGACAAGAAAAATCTGCATTTCAGCAAACCAGTGAGAAGAAACAACATGAAACATTGTTCACCACCAGACACCATGTCACCTTCTTTACTGTTCAAATGAACTTTAACTAGGGATAGCCCCCCAGGAAAATGCATTTCAATTGGTAACTACAAAAATGAGGGGGCAAAAACAACAACTTATCTGTCCGCGTCCATCTCTCTTTTCCACCTAAGAGGAGAGAAGAAACAGCCTATGGACTTTTGGGAGCAGATCCTAACCTGAAATTTGGTCAGCCCTTCTGCTGTGGTAAGGACTTCATTTTGAACCATCTTTATTTTTCTTGTAAGCATTTCTAACTTTAATGCCATGTTACTTGTACTCACTTAAAATCTCTCTTCTTGTAATTAAATAAACTTGTTTTATTCTTCAATTAAAATGAATCCAGTGTTGTAAATAGTTTGGAGAACTCCATTAAGGTAGCAGCAGACTGTTATGTGCTGATCCTCTTAGAGGGGCATCGGACCTAATATATCCGTGCTGCCCAGGAGAGGGGTGGACAGTGCTGAACACACGTTTGGGGAAAATCCGGGAGTGGGAGTGTGTTGGGGTCATCCTGCAAGTAGTAACCAAGACTGCTGGAAGCCATATGTGGCTGGTATTTGCTGACAGGCTGCTGTGGTCAGAGCTGCTGGACGAGGGCTGTGGCTTTACACAGACACTCAGGGTGTGACCTACATGCTGTTTGTGAGGGGCCCAGGCTCGGTATTACAGCAGCAAAGCATTGTGAAGCACCCCAGGTTGCAGGGCAACGGTGACACAGCCCTTGTCACCCTTGTACATCATAACAGTCCCTGCTGCAAAAAGCTCAGACAACTGACAGAGGGTACAAAGGGAGGGGAACAACATGAAGTAACTTGCTTAGGGTCAGTGACAGAGGCAGGATTAGGACCTAGCTGTCCTGATTCCCCATCCAGTGCCCTATCCACGAGACCACATTGCCTCTCCTGGGAGTCCAGAATGATACAACATGCACCAGCACAAGTAATAAGCTGCAAAGGTACATCCCACCTGTGCTACTCCATCTGCTTCAGAACAGAATTCAAAGTTCAGGTCTGACGTCACGTGGCCCTTGAGAAATCAGAACCCAGGAACCTTAGAGGCCACCTTGCCTTTTACAGTCTCTCAGGAGAACTGGTTACAGATCCTGCTTGGAAGGACAAGGCCTGCAGTCCTGCTGATGTGGAAAGAGCTGGGATGGGAGAATACGCCCAACAAAGAATGCTGAGTGAGCATTTTCTCCCATTAAAATGAATTGAGTGGAGTCTATGTCCAGCAATAGAATTTTACTCATACAAGTGATCCGAGAAAGGGGATTGAAAAGTGTGTGTTAGCAAGGGTTTGACTACACACACAAGCCCATCTTTCCTAGGTACTTATATGTAAAAGGGAAGACTCACCTCAGGCATGCCCCCTTATCGCTGGGCGCAGAATAGCGGCTCTTTCTTCTCTAGCACTCACTGCCAATAGCGGCTCTGGTCTTGTGGTGTCCTCTCTTCTCATGCCTTGGCCCTCCGGCCAGGTCACATTTTAGTTCCACCCCTTCCAGAGTAACAAAGTTCAACAGAAAAACCAGTGTCTTTATATCTGGTCCTTGGCCCCAACACTTGACCCCAATAATCCTTACACCCTTTTCTCAGGGTGTTAAGTCATTCTCAGCCCCTTACAATAGGGGGCTCCATACTATCTTCCCCAGTGGCTGGTAGCTCCATGCTATCTTCCCCAGTGGCTGGTCCAGTACCTCCCACCCCCCACTAGATTCCAATGCCTATAAAGAGCACCCATGGTTTGTTCTATCAGACACGCCACTGCTGCCTCCTTGGATTTCTTCCTGCCTTCAGGCCTTTTCCCCAACCCCTTCCTGGGCTCTGTGGAATGATTAGCACCTCCTAGGACTTCTTCCCAGAGGTCTGGTTCCTTCCCTTATGTCAGGGTCAGCCACAGGCACTTGCTCCAATCCTGTGTCTTCCAGGTATCTTCCTTTCTCATCCCACCCTAGGTTTCCACCTCACACTGCAGGAGCCTTCCCACAGATCCCTCCACTCTCTACCACCAAGAGAGTAACTGCAGAGTTCTTCCCTCTCTCTATAAAACTCCTCATCCTTCAGTCCAAATGCCCTTTCAGCTTTACCATCCCTGCCTTTCAGGCACTACTACCTCCAGTTTTCTCCTGCTTCAGAACCACCCAACTCTAGCCCCACACTTACTCCTAACTCAGGATCCTCTGGTTCTGGCTTTAGGCTTCTATCTGCCTTTAGCTCAAGAGAGAAAACCACCAGCTAACTCACCAGCTGGGCTTCATCTTTAATTAGGCCTGGCCCATTCTCCAGGTGCAACCAGGTGTGTTAATTAGTCTCTCAGGCCCACATTAACTCTTTCACCACCCGTGTGAAACAGACACTCCATCACAGGCCCCAATTAACATAGTATCTGATCACCTCAAATACTTCATGTATTTATCCTCATGTCATCCCCCTGAGGCAGCAAAGTGCTACAATCTCCCTACTGTTGTTCCTGAGGCACAAAGGCCCAGATTCTATTTAGGATCTTAACTACCATTGATTTCAATGGAAGCTACCAGCCTAAATGCTTTTGTGGATCTGGGCCTAAGGATACGTCTACACTGCAGCTGGGGAGCACGCCTTTCAGCCTTTCAGACAGTGTAGACATACCCTAGGTGACTTGCCCAAGGTCATGCAGGAAGCCTGTGACGGAAAAGGAAATTAAACCCAGGCCCCCTGAGTCCCTGCCTAGTGCCTAGCCCACAGGACTATCCCTCTGCTCTCATCATTTTAACGTATGGTGTGTTTTTAAACTGATTTACCAGGAGCAAAAGTGTGTGCGGACACTATTATTTCAGTTGAAACCAGGTTTACCCTGGTTCAGTTTGCATTGATTAGGAACAGGTTTAATATAAACCAAAATAAGCCACTCTTAAATCAGAATCGGCGTGTCCATGCTACAGCTTACTCTGGTTTAACTAAGAGGATGCAAATGTGTACGTGGACAGGGACTGAGTGCTTGGTGGATAACGGGAGAAGCAGGTTCTGATGACCAAGCTATACTGGTGGAATTGTTAGGACTAATGTGTTCATTTCCTTGACATCTAAACAAGTCAATTTGGAAGACAGATTTCTCTTTACTCCACTGCTAGGGCTCTCTCTTTTCATTGCGTGCCGAAGCTCAGGAAAGGTGATTAGCACATTTTATAGAGAAGAATGCTTTATGCTGCAAAGGGACGAGGTTCCCAAAACTCTCTGCCAGAGGCCTGGATAAGGCAATTAAATGAGGATCTGCGCACACCCTTCACAGCTAGGAGCGTTTAGTGCGCGTAGGTATATGCACACGCGCACGCACAGTTTCTTTCTGTTCCCCTATGAGTGTGAGAAGAGAAAATGACATTTAAAATCTGTACCCAGGCAATCAGTATATATAGCAGCCCACTTTTTTCTCAGAACAGTGCCTCAGGCACAGCCTGCAAGACCCAGAAAGGGAGAGGGTTAATGTATTCAGCAGTCCCCTAGTGCTGCCTATCTGCTCCTTCTCCCTATGCTATGCCCTCTACGGAGACGGTCAAACTCTCAGTGGCTTCTTCACACCCTACAAGAGTTGTGCTCGTCCACTCAGGGAACAGAAACAACAGCATGTGACTCACGCGACCAATCACAGCCAACCACCAAAGCTTCAATACTGAGTATCAACTACCCAGTGAACAGGTTGTAACCAACCCATAGAATTCATGGCGTAGGTCTGAGGAAATGACCACCTACTTACAGGCATTACACACGCAGGCAGTGAGGTTAAACCCATCAGCTGAAGTTTCCACAGCTGCCTAAGAGACATGGACAGCCAGTTTGCATTCAAATTAATAGGAGCGCACCTCTGCTTTTCAAGAGGCGATGGAGCAGATGAAGGCTGCAGGGTTCCTAACAGTTGTGCCAGGTTGGAAGAGGGCTTCCACTGAAGCAAGAAGGAGAGGGGCAGTACATCCTCTTGGGGAATCAGGTTCTTGTGGAAGACAGGCCCTATGGAAACTCAGAGGATTATTATTAGCTCAGTTTGTGCCTTTAACAAGTGCTGAAAGGGTCAGTGTGTGACGTTTTCCTTCCCACAAATGGAAGGAGACACTCACAGGGTTGTGAGTTGTAATTTTGAGGCGGTTTAGCTGAATTGTAACTATGGTTTTATCACCACAAAACACAGATTACCAAGAGGCAACTGGCACCTGTTGTCATAACCATGGTAAATCTGTCATTACTCCTACATAGCTCTAGCCCTTCAATTGCTCCCACCAGTGGGAAGCTGCAGGACAGCAAGGCTACCTCGCAAAGGGCTCCCCAGGCCTGATGGGTTTCTAGACAAAGGGAGCCATGTTTAGATTGGCATATGAGTGAGGAAAGAAGCTGTCAGCCAGATTAAACTGGATTCTTTCTTCAAGCAAACTGCTGGAACCTTAAAGCCCTGCCATCTTGTCCCTCTCCTTCCCCTCAGCTCCCTCTAGTGTTCTTAGGGTCGCATTACAGCACCTCATTCCTGCTCCTAACCACTTACAGGGACATTTTCAAAAGCACCTAAGTGACTGAGGAGCCTAAGTCCTATTTTCAAAAGTGACTTGAGGCCCAGATCCATTCATTCCAATGGGAGGTAGGGTACATCTACATTGGGGAGACTATTCCAGTTTAACTACATTGCCATAGCTATGCCAGCATAACCCTGTAGTGCAGACGCAGCCGACGCCAACGGAAGCGGTTTTTCCATCAGTGTGGGAACACTACCTTCCCAAGTGACAGTAGTACATTGATGGAAGCACTCTTCTGTCAATCCAGCTGCTTTTATAGTGGCGGTTAGGTTGCAGTAACCATGCTGGTCAACTTAACTTAAGCGTAGACCAAGCTTTAGGCCTAGTCTACACTTAAAGTTTAGGTCAACATAGCTACATCGCTCAGGGGTGTGAAAAATCCACACCCTGAATGCCACAGTTATGCCGGCCTAACCCCTAGAGTAGATGAAGCTGTGTTGATGGAAGAGTGCTTCTGTTGACTTACCTACTGTCACTTGGGGAGATGGTGGTCCTACACCAATGGAAAAAACCCTTCTGTTGGCATGCACTGCGTCTACACTATGAGGTTATGCTGATATAGCTATGGAACATAACTATGCTGCTATAGTCCCCTGAGTGTAGCCATGGCCTAAGTCACTTTTGAAAAGAGGACTGAGAGTCTTAAGGAACTGTCTATACACAGACGTTACTCCAATTTAAGTTAAATTAGTCTAGTTAAACTGGTCTAACTTTACTGTGCAAACTCTTATAATCAGTTTTAAACTGGTTATAGCAATGTAGTGTGCGTATAAGCCAAGTTTAAACTAATGAGTGTCCACATACAAAGTTGCATTGGCTTAAGTACCCCAATATAAAAATAATACCTTTAATTATATTGGTACAACTTTGTTGGTAGACCCAGTCTCTTAGGTACTTTGAAAAAGTTTACCCACAGTCTTTATCCCTTTAGAATTCCTCCTGTCCTGCAAGAAAGGAGTTTCTTTTCTCAGGAGGAACTAAATGCTATTCAGTCTGCAGACCAGGATCTTCCCTAAAGGGCATGGGGAATTTTAAAGGGCCAGGATTGTAGCATGAGGAACAACATACTCCAATCTCCATGTGAACTCTCTTTTCCTTATCCTGTATACGAACACACCCACACACGCCTAAGGGACAGGCTCTAAAGTGCTGGTGTTGCAGTTCATTTAGATGACTACCGGGAACTTATTAGGACCTGCTATGTTTGCAAGTCTGGGGTAAAAATTAGCTAAAGAAAAGGATCTCCTGTGCTTTTATTGCTGGAGAATGAACAGCAGGATTTGGGCTCATGTCTGTTCAATAGGCAGTAAAATGGTTCTTACTAAAAAGTTAACATTTCCAAAGTGGTGGTATCTGATTTACAGCAGTTATATCCTCTTCTACCGTGCTATGTAGGGATATATCAGGATATTGCTATATGGTAGGTATTGGTAAACTTTGACTTCTTAATACAGACGTCTCATCAGGCTGCTTAGGATATAGGCACTCAAGGATGGGGTGCGCTAAGAGGTCAGAGCAACACAAACTGAAGCTTAATACTTTGGAGGAAACCAGAATGAGCATAAATAGTTTTGGTTTGTCAAGGCCGGAAGTACCCAAGGCAGTAAAGGCTAGATCCTCAGGGGTATTTAGGCTTCTAATTTCCATTACTTCAATGAAAATTAGGTGCCTAAACACATTTGAGGATCTGGGCCTAAATGCTGAAATCGTCAACAACTGACAACTTTGTTGAGCACAATTTATCAGCGGTATTTAGTGACCTTTCCTAACAGCAAAATAGCAGAGCAATGGTGATGTGCATGGTCCTCAATCAGTTGATTCTTCTCCTTTTTTTCCTATTGAAGGCTTGGTGCAAAACCCTGTGGCTAGCCATTCAGTGAGAGTGTCAGTGGAATCAACCACTAGAGGATGCACCAAATAATGACCATTGTAGATGTTGGGCAGAGATAGGACTAGACTGAAATCCCAGATCCAACCACCTTTGAACTGTGGGAAGGCTTGAATCCACATCCGAACTTTGGGGCTTGGGCCCATCACTGGCGCTGAGCAATGATGAAGCCACAATACGTTTTTGGACGCGTACTTGAGTGACTCATGCTGCAGTATTCAGGGTAGTTGTAGCCTAGAATATTAGAGAGACAAAGTGGGTGAGGTAATATCTTTTATTGGACCAACTTCTGTAGGTGAGAGAGACAAGCTTTTTGAGCCACACAGAGCTTTTTGAGCCACTTGTTAGCTCTAACATACTGTTCACAATGCTGGTAAAAACGGGTCTTGCTACTTTTAACAAGCAAGTGAAATTCTATGCAGATTTAAGTATTTTGTTGAGAGTAGCGTGCTACATTAAAGGAGAAACAGGACTGTGATATAATGAATACAGAGTGGATTCTTCATTAATGCTGCTGGACACTGACAGGCCCTGTGGTTCTTTCTGGCTCTTTGGCGGCCAGACTGACTAAGGCAGCCTAGCGTCACCACACAACGTCTGCCTAACTCCTGGCCTGGATTGAGCAGTTATGGAATGGATAGCAAACTACACCAAGGAAGGTACAACTGAAAGAAATGTAATAGCATTCACATGAAAAGCTTCTTTACTGAGCAGGTTACAGAGAGACGGCTAAGCATGGTATGTATTTATCAACAGCACATTAAAGCTCCAGGGCTCCAAAAGTTATCTCATTTCAAATAAGGACCCTCCTGCTCATTTTAAAAGGCTCCACAAGAAGCTCTCGGCATTAAAAAGGGATATCATGTTTTTCCAATCTGCTCTCCCTGTGTCCGCTCAATTCAACCAGACTATAGCAGGAAGAGCCTTGAATTCCCTTTTTGCATGACTACGTGTGAAGCTTAGCAAGCAAAATGCTGCAGCGGTTGGTCAGAAATGAGGGTCTGTGCCCATGCAGACCATGTTTCTTGATATGACTTGCCAAGAGATGCCCAGCGTGATAGCTCTGTACTGTAAACGGGCTGCTCTGCTCTATCTAACACTGGGATGAGTAACAGACGGGATTTCTTCCACACACGTATAGGGCTATCTTCTCCTCTCAGGTACAGCTCTCCAATCCCAGGGAACCCAAGAGGAGAATTTTGCCACAAAGTTCTCTCATTCAAAGAGAGGCCATCTGCCTACTGGCCCAGAAGCAGCCAGGATCCAGCAGCTAAAAGAAAGGGCTGGTACTCAGTAAGCTTGGGGTGATACTCTGCAGCTGACTCGCCATGGGGGACTGCATGCCCACGGAGAGTGCCTCAATTTCCCCATCTGTAAAATGAGGATAATCGTTCCCAGACAAGACTTCATTTAGCTGAAGTCATCGCGAAGTTCCCAAGGAATAACTTAAAAGTGAAAACACTATACAAGAATATGTATTTAAAAACCCTATGCATTAGGGACCCAGGAAATTTAGCATTAAGAATAACATTTCTGAAATCCCAAAATGTTTGAAAAAGTCTTAAAATGCACAGTTAAGGCATTCAAATGATCTTAGCTCTGCCCCTACCTGATATCCTGGAGACGGTGGGGTGGGGGAGAACATGGAGACAACACTGTCCATCCATTTCATTTCACCATTTACAAACCCTAGAATGAGTTACTTTTTGTGCAGTGGTTGTACACATTCTGTGCTACACCAGGCACTGAAAAAGATGCTGTCACAACCCTGGCACGGATCCTGCTGCTGGACACTCACCAGGAAGCTGTATTTGGGTCTCACACACTGGGAACTAGATGCTCTTCTAAGCCATTGTTTCCCAAACCATGGGCCGTGGAAAGGTTCTAGATAGGTCACCAAACCCTGGCCTAGGCAAACATTCACTTCTCCCCGCAGCTGCGTAGGGTCACAGTTCCCCAGGTTACAACGCCTGGAGTGGGGAGCTGGAGTGTCCCAGCTCTGTGGGACAGGAACTGCTGCTGTGTTTAGGATAGCCAGGTGTCTGGTTTTCTACCGGAATGCCCACTCGAAAAGGGACCCTGGTGGCTCCGGTTGGCACTGCCGACAGGGCCGTTAAAAGTCTGGTCGGTGGTGCAGCGTGGCCCTGGGGATAAGGTGGGCTGCCTGCCCTCCTTCCATGAAGCTCCTGGAAGTAGTTGCCAGGTCCTTGCAGCCCCTAGGCACATGGGCAGCCAGGGAGGCTCCGCGCACTGCCTCCCGCCCCAAGTGCAAGTACCACAGCTCCTATTGGCTGGGAACAGCGACCAACGGGAGCTGTGGGGGCAACGCCTGCGGGCACGGGGGCAGCACACAGAGCCTCCCTCGCTACCCATGCACCCAGGGGCTGCAGGGACCTGGTGGCTGCTTTCTGGGAGCCACGGTAAGCGCCGCTGGGACCCCGCACTCCCCACAAACACATGAATCCCCTGCCTTGGTCCTGAGTTTCCCCCAACACCCTGCCCCAGCCCTGATCCTGCTCCTGCACCCCAAACCCCTCATCCCTGGCCCCACCCCAGAGTCCACAAACCCCAGATGGAGCCCGCACCACACCCTCCTGCCCCAGCCCGAAGCCCCCTCCTTCACCCCAAACCCCTCATTCCCAGCCCCACCCCAGGGCCTGCACCCCCATCCAGAGTCTGCACCCCCATCCGGAGTCCGCACCCCTTGACCTCAGCCCAGAACCCCCTCTTGCACTCCAAACCCCTCATCCCCGGTCCCACCAGAGTCTGCACCCCCAGCCAGAGCCCTCGCCCCTTCCTGCCCCCCAATCTCCTGCCCCAGCCTGGTGAAAGTGAGTGAGGGTGGGGGAAAGCGAGCGACAGAGGGGATGAAGCAAGTGGGAGCGGGGCCTCGGAGAAGGGGCGAGGCCTCAGAGAAGAGGTGGGGTGGGGGTGAAGCCTTGGAGAAGGGGCGGGGCCGGGTTGGAGATGTTCGGTTTTGTGCGATTAGAAAGTTGGCAACCTTAGCTGTGGTATGAGTACAGGGCATGGTCAATGTCCACCAAACCTCCATGGGCCTCCTTTCTGCATCAGGCCAGGATTATGATTGTGGTGCTGGGGCTGAAAGTGTATTTATATAATGGTGGGTTGCAAACAATGACAAAATGCAGTGGGTGGGTCACCTTAGTAAAACACTTGGAAACCGCCGCCCTAAACTTCCTGAGTTCGATTAGGCGCAAACACTGTTAATTTCCTTGGTGTCTCTCGCAGTCTTCCTGGGCACAGGCTCTTTGTCAGCCCTTTATATAAATGGGGCCCTGCAGCCCAGCTGCCCTAGACTCCCAGGACCAGTGCTGACCATCTCCCTGCCCCCAGACACTCCAGTAGCTTAGCACATCCTCTTACAGAGCTCCGATCTCGTGGGTGCTCTGGGTTTACAGTTCCTCTCTTCCAGGACACATGATAGTGGAAGCGTGTGAGGGTTCCAAAATCAATCATTTTTTACATTAGCTAGCATAAGCGATATACAGATCCCAACAAGACAAACACCTGGGAGCATTTCTCTGCCTCATTGTCCTCAGTACTCCTGGCCTTTCTTTGGGCCTAGATCACAGTCCAGCATTCACCCTCCTGCGCATGGCTTCTCTGAATCATGGCCTCTCTCTCTGTCCCCTGCAGCCAGCTTCCTTCCTCCTCAGCTAGTCATGCAGCTGGAAAGGGCCCCTCTGCTACAGAAACAGGCCCCTCTGTTCTTCTCTCCTGCCCAACTCCCAAGCTTCCTTTTGTCTCTGTGAGTCCCTCTGATTTCCCAGTGTTGGCAACCTCAAGGGATCCAAAATCATGTGTTGTTTTTTTTTAAAGACTATATTGTGGTTCTTTGGTCAGTCTTTCGATTTTCCAACTCCCCCTGTCCATGCTGGTGTGTGACAACTAGCATTACTCACTCTCCCAGATGTATTGGGTGAACTGATTTTAGCCTCTGCTGCAGGAGCTCTCAGCTCCCCTATTTGCCTGTACCTTGCCCAGCTATCAAATCCCAATCTCCTCAGTTCAGGCCCATCTCTGCTTCTGTTGGGATTCTTCATCACCAAGGCCTCAGGGAGCTGCAGCAAGGTCCCCTCTCCCCTTTCCCAGGCTAGGGTGGGCACCCCGGCTCCTTCCCATGGCAGAGGCTGCAGCGGGGGTGGGGCAACGCTGTGCTGAGCTCTTTGCTCTCTCCTTCTCCCTCCTGTGAAAGCAGCAAGCAGAGGGGGAACTCTTCCAGCTTTTGGCAGAGCAGAACTCATGAGGACATGAGGGCTCACTCTAAAATCCCTGCACTTAAAAAAAATATAAGAGTTGGCTGTAGTGTTCTCTCCCCCGTCTCTCCAGCTCTGTAGGTTTTAAGACCCAGCATTACCATCTCATCTCTTTGCTCTCCTGTACTGACGCTATTCAAACCCCACCCGCTTGCAGAGAGGGTGGAGAAAACCAGCTTTAGCTAGGATGCAGCTACACGTTTGTTCTTCCCAGGTGACATCTATTCAGTTGCTGATAGTGTTTAATAATCCACCTATTTATGCACAGATGTGCTGGCCCCACTTCCCTGTGTCTTAAGCACACAAGACAGTCGTAAGATATAAGAATACAGACAGTTCATAAAATCAAACTGAAATTCAAAAGTTGTACATATACCTAGTTCCCAGATCATCACAGATGCACTTTATAAAATCTTTTTTAGGTAATAGCATACTGAGGGCCATCATTCCACACTCTTCATTAAAACTCCTTAGGCCACCAATTACACAAGAATCCGCAGTGTTTCGACCTCCCAGACCTTGACCAAAGAATTGCAGCACTTGCCTGAAAAGAACAAAGGCTCGTTTGATGATGAAGCTGCACGCTTCCAACTGGCATCACACCCACAAGTCTGGAAAAGCACCTTGTCTTATCACAGAAGATTTCTGCTTCCCGTTCTGAAAAAGGATGATGTTGGTATGATGGAAGGAGGGGCTGTGGCGGGGTGACGGGCCCAGGACATTGGCTTTGTGACACTTAAAATGTCCTCAGCCACAGTCTGTGAACATTTTACAACCCTTAGTCTTCAATATAAAGATAGGGCCCAGATCCACAAAGGCTTAGGCGCCTAAGTCGGTTTTATGCCCCACTGCCAACAACAGAGCTCCTCCTGAACCCTGCAGGCACCTCAAATCAATCAGTGCCTAAGTTTTCAGAGTACAGTTTCCATATGTGCCTATGTTTCTGCCTGGGCATGCACACTGCTGCCTCCCTCTAGGTGTCTGGATGCCTAAGTCAAGTGTGGGGCCAGATCCAGTAGATGTGCTCAGAGACTATCAGTGCCCATTCGATATCCGGCTGGAGGAGGCGGCGGTGCAGCCATCATCCACGTTATAACTTTTACCCCTACAGTTACAGCACTTGCCTGGGATGTGGGAGGCCCTGGTTCAATCCCCTCTCCTGGCAGAGAAAGGCTTTGAATGGGGGTCTCCCTCATCTCAGGAGAGTTCTGTAACTGCTGAGCTATGGGATATTCTGATGGGCAGGAGGGCACCCTTGATCACTCCTGTTTAAGCTGTGGATAAATGATGAAAGAGTGGTTAGGACCAGGGGACAGGTCCCTCAGACATCCACAGCCCAGGCAAGTGCTCTGACCACTAGACTGAAAGTTATAAGGTGGGCACTAACACCATCTCTAGCCATGGAGCGAGGCAGGTGCCTAACTCAGTCCCTCAGGCACTTATTCAGGGATCACTAGCAGAGCTAGTCACTTCCCGGCAGCCTGGATTTAGGCACCTTTTTCTGAGAGAGGGGCAGGGTTTAGCACACACACCTCTCATCAGCAACTCCCATTGGTTACCTTAGGCAGCCCCCATTCTTAAGAGCCTGTCTCTCCCCATTCATTTTATAGAAGCCTAGGTACCTAACTCAGGCTTTGTGGATCACAGTGTTGTTCCTGTGATTTTCTAGGCACCTAAAAGTTAGGCAACTTGATGCTCAGCATTGAAACACCTTAGTCCCCTTTTGTGGATCCCACTCTCAGAGCTGAAATATCTTTGAGGATCTGGACCAAAGTGCCTATTAAGGAGTTTAGGGGACCAGAGAGCAGGTTGCTTGGAACCCTTTGCATGGGACTCAGAGAGCTGCAGGAGACAAGAAGAGGAGCAGAGGAGGGAGTCTTTACATCCTAGGAGTGTGTTTGAGAAATGCTCCATGCTGTGTGTGTGAAGAGCTGGATCTCTGTGTGACACTGGGGGCTCTTGAAAACCTATTTAATCACAAATTATATGAACGGGCATATAATTTGTGATTAAATAGCAGCTAAACATCTTTAGGCATCCCAATTTGCAAACAAATCCATTACTCCCATCAAAAGTTAGAAGGGGGACAGAAAAAAGGACTTAGAATGGAAGCATAGACTGATTATTAACGATGGAATTGTGACCAATGCATTCAGACTACTTACCCACGCGTATGAAGTGCTTTGAGTGCTATGCATAGAAAAGGCCTACATAAAGTAGTAGTGGCTCAGAAAGTTTACCTTTTTAATTTCCTCCGTGGTTTTGTAAGATGATAATAATACTTAGAACCTTCTCATCTGAGGATTCCAAAGCAATTTATGAACATTAGTGCTTATAGCCTCACAACCCTCCTCTGAGGGAGACAAGAAGAATTACAACCATTTTAAAGAGGGAGAAACTGAGGACATAGAGAGACTAAGTGACTCAACCAATACACCAGATGATATGGATGGTCTCTGCCTCACACTTGAAGATGTTGAACAGTTAATCAAGAATATCAAGAATGTCAAATCCTGTGCAGTGGTTAGTCCACTGAAGAGACCACATGAGAGATGTAGTCCAGTGGGAGAGCTGGGTCCGTAGGGGAAAAGAGGGCCATGAGGGATTCAGAACTAGAACTCCTATGAGGCAATCCAGTGGCTCAAGCAGACGCACTGATTAATGTCGTCTCAAAACTAAATATGTCATTTTGCTTTTCCTGATGGAAAATTCTGCCAAAATCAATCATTTCCAGTGGAAAATGTTGATGTTGACAAAACACCAGTTTGGTTGGAAAAATGTTTTATTCTAATTTTTCAACCAGCCCTATTCCTCAGGCTTGATGCATAACCTCTCTTTGCAAGCCTTAGTGAATCTGTCCTCCCCAACAATTTCAGATTGGATCACTAGCTATCTGACAAGCCTACATAGGGTGGTCAGTCTCCAGTTGATCCTATTGAGGCTTCTCAGGGGGCCACTAACCCCATTTAGTCTCATTGGGCTCTGTTAAGCCTGCAAAGGCGCCACACTGACTGGGGATGGTTATGAGGACCCCGCCAATCTTACTA
Organism: Caretta caretta; assembly: GCF_965140235.1. Taxonomy (NCBI): domain Eukaryota; kingdom Metazoa; phylum Chordata; order Testudines; family Cheloniidae; genus Caretta; species Caretta caretta. The sequence continues at coordinate 204,490,057 of NC_134206.1, forward strand.
AGGCTTATAGAAGTTGGAGGGGCCCTTGACAAGCTAAACAAGGATTGCAAAGAGATGGACTCCCCAACAGGCATCGTAAGGCTCACAGCAGGATGTCGCAAGGGACTCCAGTGAACCTCCATACTTCCAAGGTGGTCATAACAGGACTATTGTGGTTAGTAGGAGTGGTGGTATGGTCCCCATTCAACAGCTCTCACATACTCCCGCCCTTCACTACTGCGTACCCCTACTCTGCCGAGAGCTTCTCATGCTCCCCTTCTCTACAGCTACCCACATTCCAGGCTCTCCTCCAGCACCTGCTCTCTTACAGACCTCCAAGGAAGTAAACGTCTTAGGAGAGACATAGGAGAGGGTTTGTGGGTTGACCACACAGCTGGGGCAAGAGGAGAGCAAACGAGAGACAAAAACGCCTCTTTGCTGCTCCCCTGCTCAGCACAGATGAAACCAATCAACATCATTTTAATGGACTCCCACTCTCCTTTCCCACACAAGGAGCTGGCAAAAAAGGGCTAAATTTTTATCAAAGGAGAGGGGCCACTGCTTTTGTAAATTGGCCTTAATTTGCAAATACCTTCTCTAATTAATTTTTGGTGGAAAATTTCCCCTTTCTCCAGCGCAAAACCTCACTAGGTATCAGTGAGTACTGTGAGCTCTGTCTCTAAATGGAAAAGGGAGAGAGACAGTTACATTTTTTTAAAATAAAAGCTTCTGCCTCCAGCAGTCATTTGCTGGAACAAGCCAACGAACCATTCTGATCTCATTATTTAAAATCTTAACTTTTAAAATTAGAACTTAATCAACTCATCTTTGGTCCAATCACGTTGATCTTGACTCTGCAAATCAAGAAAACTAAAATGTATTTCTTTTACTTTTCCCAGTTTTGTTTTCTTTCTACAAATGGCAAAGACGTTAGAAGGATATTTGTACTCTGGTTAATGCCTCTGGTTTTTAGCATGTCAAAAATCAGGAAAGTCTTATCCAATGGACTTCAAATTTGTTAGAAATATTCTAACTTGGCCCCAGATCTAACCTACCAGTTTTGAGACCAATACTCCATTGTTGTTGTTTTTTCTGGGGAGGGGTAGATGACAAAAGGCAGGCTCATAATGAAAATTCAATTGCATTGCTAACAGTGGACTGGCTTCTACCATTCCATAAATTATAGTACGGAATAATCCTGCATTGGCAAGATGATGGACTAGATGGTGTAATAGGGCTAACTTCTATCATTCTGCATGGCAGGGACTTTGGCCCAGATCCTCAAAAGTATTGATTTCAATGGAAGTTAGGCATATAAGCACATTTGAGGATCTGGTCCCTTGTCTCTCCTTAGATCTGTAAAGTGCCATGCACCCCTGTGGTGCCACAGAATTAAAATATTTTAAAAATGAAATACTATGTGTCTGGTGGGATTCCATTTTCCCTGATTTTTCACAACAAAAATATTATATTATTATTATTATTTGTATTACAGAAGCACCTAGAGGGCTCAGTGAAGATTGGGGCACCATTTTGCCAGGTGTGGGACACATCCAGAGACATTCAAGCCCCAAAGATTTTATCATCTAAATAGGCTGGACAGACAAAGGAAATATTATTTCCCCCACGTTACAGATGGGGAACAGAGGCCCAGACTGTTTAAATGACTTGCTCTAGTCACACATGACGTCTATGGCGCAGCCAGAAATTTATCCCAGATCTCCTGCGGCTCAGCCTCGTACCTTCACTATAAACCCCTCTGTCTGTTCTGGAATGCTCTCATATTCCTTAGCATGACTAACAGAATGGATTCTAGGGGGCTGATTGTAACTGTGTCGTGATTCTGAATAACCTTGTGTCAGTCGAGTGGGGAGGAATGGCCTTGCCCCCCAAGAGGCCTTTCCCTTCACTCAGTTCCAGCTTCTAGGGTTTCAGAAATTGAAAATACTGCATAAGTGACAGTACCGAACAATATTGAAGGCACAGTGAAAGAGAATTTTATGCTATCCCAGTTTAATGGCTGGTGCTTTTATTACATAGTTTGTATGGTTACAGAATAGTGTGTGCAGATTTAACGCCTGGGTATTGTAATATCCAAGATGAGGATACTGAACATTCTATTACGGTATAGTTAGGACATCAGTTTATTTTAAGTATCCGCTTCTCCTTGTCCCCTTCCCTTGTGTCGATGAGCTTTTCCTGATCCTGGAGACTGGTAGCTATGCAAGGCTGCCTCTTATAACTGAAAAAATGAATCACCTGTCTTCTTCTAGCATCTTCAGGGTTCAAAACACTTTATAAACATTCATAAAACCTCAATGAGACTTTATTATTATCATCCCTATTTTCCAAATAGGGAAACTGAGGAACAGAGAAGGAAGTGGCTTGCCCAGCATATCAGTGACAAAACTGGGACTAGAACCCAGGAGTGCTAGCACTTAGCTTCCACTAGGCCACACACACTGACTGCTTTTAACTGTGGGTGCCCTTTTAAGTGTGGTCAGAATTGGCATATGGTTCATTTCACTGCAAATTGCCTCCATATCTCTCAGTGTACAGCTGACTTTAGCAAATACAGCTTCAGTAGCCTTGCCATTCCTCTTCATCAGTGTTCTCGGCCAGATCACTCCTCGTCCCAGCCCTGATGCCATAACTGCTGCTTGGGACAGAGGAGAAAACTCAGCCCCCACTGGGAGCACAGTCAAAGAGACACTAAAGAGCAGAGGAGGTAAGTGTAGGGCCAAAGTCTCTTAGGAGAGGCCCAACTGTTGTGATGGGTTCTTCCTGATCATTGATGAACCCAGAGTTGAATCATGTCGTGGTGCTGTCACTGAGCTCTCTCCTAGCTGAAAAAGAGCTCAGAATCACTGCAAATTGCCATCCAGAGAAACAGTCTTGCTACTATCAGGCAGTGGCAGAACAGAGCAGATTAGCGATCCCAGTCCTGTCTCCTCTCTCTGACAATGGTCAGTGAAAGTTGCTTCTGCAAAGAGACTAAATCCAGCACAATGCACCTTCTTGGGCTATACTGTACTGAAAGGAGACATTTCCTCCTGACCATATAACCTGAAGTATGAATATGGTCCCTTGTGAATTTCATAGTCGGTAGCGTAGCTATGGATGCTATTCTTTATATAAGAGCCATATCAGCTGTTCCCCTCTTGCTAAGCTATTTGTCACGGTGATTCTCTGTGGCAACAAGTACCACAGGGTTTTTTGCATCGGATCCATTACAGGCATACTGCCTTTTCACTGGCATGGTGCCCTACAGTGTTTATATTAAAGGGAAGGGTAAAACCAGCATGCTGCGGTCCAGCACTCAAAACAGTAACACATCAGTTTCTTAGACTCAGTTTTAGTGAAGCTTTTGTTGAACATCACAGTCAGCAGGCCCAGATGTATTGGTATCAGGGTTCTTTTGGGCATCCAAAAAAATACTTACATAGCACTTTTATCGTTTTACCAACCTTAGCTTTAGTTAGCCCTCACAACTACCCAGTGAGGTGATCCCCATTTTACAAATGTGGAAACCGAGGCACAAAGAGGTGGCAAGATCAGGGTCAGGACTCATAAATCCCTGGCTCAGACCATGAGAACATGGCACTCTCACTCAACATTGCATGCAGAGACCCTGTTTGTTGCTGCATCTGGACCTGCTAGGCTCAGATACTATGGGTGACAGGCACCAATTTAAGAATCTAGCTAGCTACATGAGGGGTACCTAATCATGGCAACTGGAAGCCCCTTTGGACATCACATCCAGGTGTAAGTCTTTATGGTTACTGAGCCTTCTGGGTATTATTTGCTAGGTGAAGAGAAGGTGAGAGAGAATCTCTGGCAGGCCTAACAAAAGTCACGCTTCAGTCACAGATTCTATGACCTCAGGGACTCATGTTTGATTAGAACAGGAACCTAGGCCAAGGAGCATGTGTTTGGAGTCTCTGTTTAAAGGACATAATGCAGAGGACAAGGCAATGTACCTCTTTCTCAGCAAAGCAAACAACAGGTGTTTTGAGACACCTTCTGCTAAGATCTTGGCCTCCCACAAAGTGTAATTTTAAAGTCTTAATTGATTAAAGTTTTCTGGAAACCTTATGGAAGGAGAGGCAGACAGGCCAGCATATTAAATAGTGATATAATGCTTTCTGCATTAGGTTTCTCTAGGGGTGAGGGTAAGCGTAATCTCATCAGGGTTAGACGTTTATCTCGAGGCAATAGCACGCTGCAGCCTTCGTGCACTCTACTTCACACGCCACGCTGCTGATTAAAATAAGCAGACATTTCTGCGAGGTGAGTGCCATTTGAATTGACAAAGTGGGATTTTTGCTATGCAGTTCACCCATAACGTGGCCCTTCCTAGACTTTGAAGGCAACGGCTTCTTGCCGTAGGGTCTGAAACTAACAAAGCTGAGCAACACGAGCCCAGGGCTCCCGTTGGATCCCTCATCAAAGACAATATTAAACAGCGCTGCTTTCAGAACTACTATTCTGGGCCACTTGGGCGCTGAAAACAGAGACAAGGAAGTTATCTTTTGCTACCGTAGCCAGCTGCAGCTGAGAGGGTCTTGAGAGAAGCTATCTTCTTTTAATGGCTCTCCCTGCCTGTGCCTTTGCAGAACTCTTATTAACTGGACTAGGTTTCTAAGGCTTGTCAAATGAATTCCTGTTCCTCCCCCAGCGGTTTCTCCAAATGTCTCCCTGTGCACATTAGGAAAATCCCTTTCCTGGATCATTCACCCCACCTGCACAGCTGAATGCTTCTCCACTTTTTCTGCCACCAGCTCTGGAGACCCACAGCCCGTCACTTGAGAAGTACCGCTCTTCCCAGTGTGGGTCCGTGGCTAGAGCCCTGACTGGAGAGTTCTGAGATCTGAATTCTAGTCTCAGCTCTGCTACTGACTTCCTGTGTGACCTTAGGCAAGTCACAGCCTTAGTTTCCCCCTCTATAAAATGGGGAGATGTTAACAATGTTTATCCACCTATATTAAAGCCCTTAAATGGTACATGAATGAAAAGTGCAAAGTACTAATATTATGAGAGATGAACTGACAGGAAATTCACTGAGGTTAGTAGCAGCCATGGCAGGAGGAAGTGTCTGTGTCTGTGTGTGTTGCATGGAACATCTGATGCAGCTGTAAAGGACTCTGCGACTACCCATAGTGCAAAGCCAGCAGGTTCCTTGATTAACTGACATATAACTGCACCTGAGATCTTTTGCATTGTTCTTTCAGGACTGCAGAGTGGGTATTTTTGGCTCCCTGATTTTTCCAACTGCTCACTGTCAGCTGGCCAGGGGGGTTGTTTCAGAAGAGTAGGGGGGGCATGTTAGAGGCATTTGCACATTTGGCTCGAGAGGGGGAGGAAGGAGCAGATGCCCGTGAGTGACTGTGAAATGGGAAGACTCCAGAGAAGGAAAGCTTCACAGAACAGCAACAGTGGGGGATCCCCTTGATTGAGGCCTTGGTTTAAATAAGCACATTGGGTAATGTTCTCCCTTATTTCTTACTTTGAGGTCAGTGATTTCTAGGGTGGGATCAGAATTTCAAAGTGGAAGAAACAGGACACCTCTTGGGATGTGAGGAAAGGGTACCCTGGCAGCATCAAGGAGGTCTGCCTTGGTGAAAGGAAGAGGATGTTCCATTTCTCCCTCTCCTCATGCAGGCAACCATCTTCCCTCTCCCTCCTTTCCACCCTATGGATTTGATTCTCCATGCCAGAGAAGGCTGGTTTAAGGGCCTTGAGTAGGGGAAGGTCAGAGGGAAGCCTGGGGAGGGGAAGCTAGGGTATTAATATAGGACAGGACTTAGGATGGAGGATGTGCACATGTCCTCACCCAGTTTCACAGCTCAGCCAGCTGGCAGCTCATTCAGGCCACCAGTCTGCAAAGGGGTTATAAAAACTGGGACAAAACACCGGTGCTTGTAAAACTGACAAAGGCACCACGTCAGGCCCAGGAAACAGAAAGGTATTTGGTTTTCAGGTGCACATGTGCACCCTGAGAACACATGTTTTTCAATGTAAGCCTCATATCAGGGTTTCACTACCCTGGGATCATGAGTCAAGCATAGGCCACAAGCCATTTCCTGAGGCTTATAAAATTTCCCACCCTATCTAAGCTTTTTTTCTTTTTTTTCTTTTTTTAAAAGAAGTATCTAATCCTTGTGGTCGTGAAGCAAAGCTTCTGGACGTAAATAGCTGCATTATTTAGGTTTATTGAACATCCAACAGTGGGGAATGAACAGTTCATGACATTTTCAGTGAAGCTGTATGAATGAGACTTTCTGCTACATTTTTAAATGTGAAATTATCAAAATTTTATGCAGTGTCGACTCTGGCCATATATGACGCAGTGAACGGAATACACGGTTCTGTTTTGTAAGGTGACTCTCACTGATTTGCAAGGCACAGGTGCTCAGCTTACGTGTAAAGAGGGGCTCTCTCACAGTCAGTCCTTGCAAAGGCTACCTGGTTCTGCGAATCAAACTGGGCACTTACCTTTTCATGCATCCTCGCCAATTCTGTAGGTTCTGCAGGCTATCATATAGCCCTAGTTATACCTGTGCAATCCCACTGCCTTACCTTAGGCCCCCAAGGGAAATTCACTCCATCTGCATGGCATGTGGAATTTCCTCCCTTGGGAACACCTCCAGCATGAAGGCCAAAGTGGACAAAGGTTTCATGTGAACAGCAGTTGAACGTGGATCAGTTGCTCCTAAGAGATAGGCCTCTATGTCACCCTCCGGTGTTAGTTTTAACAGCTCAGTCATTCTACACTGGAACCAGGCAGGACTCTTTGTTTAAAAGCCTTGCAATTCATTTACACTGCTGCTACTCCATCTGCTGCACCTCTGCCCAGGGCTGTTCCACCCTTTACTGCGGCTGTTTACTGCTGGAATATTGGGAATTCTCCTGGCCAGCTGCTGTCTCCTCTTCATCTCAGCTTGTTGAGCCACTAGTCATATTAGTAGTGCCCCCAACTTGTCCAGCTGGGTCACCACCTGGCTGCAGCTCGGCAACATGGAGCTTATACTACATCTTGCTCCTTAGCTTTGGCAGCCTGGGCGCCGTTTTGTATCTGTGTGACACACAGATCCTTTGGAGTAGCTCATCAGTGGCTCCATCGAGCTTTTGTTCTCTCCCTTGGGTGGTCAGAAGTCATGCACAATGCTTCCATTGGGCTGCTTAGCTTTTGATTTCAGTTTTATGCTGTTTAGCACCTAAGCTGAATCCCACTACAAACACCATATGTCAAAGACTAGTTGGTTTATAACAATAAGACCACTCCAGGCAAGCCAAGGTCAAAACCAGAATAAAATAAAATGCATTTATCTTTCCCACAATGGGTAAAGGAACCAAAACAACCCCCCACCACACACAAATAACAAGCCATCAGAAGCAAAGAAAGAACTTATTCAGGCTAGTGATATGCTTACTAACCAGCCCTGGCTTTAAGTACCTGTTGCAAGGCTAGTCTCCCTCCCTTGAATTGTCTTGGGATATATTGCAGCTGGGAGTGTGTTTCCCAGCGTGGCTAGACAGACACACAGGTAGATGTGTTTCCTCCCTCAAAAAGCTGACATTCCCAGATCGTGAAAAGCCTTCTTCTTTTGCCAGTCACTGAGAAAAGCAAAACAACTGTCATCCTTGACTCCGTTTCTCCCCACACCCTCTTTTCTCATTGGAGAAACCAGCCACAAAACCAGCACCCTCTGTGCCTGACCAAAGCGAGGGGGAATTTCCTCCCCTGTGCAGTCCAGGGGATTTTGTGGTTTTACCGCAACAAGGCGGAATTAGTGATGTTTCACCTCTGATCCAATCCAAGTGAAGGGCATGTCTTTCCACACACTTCCAGCAATGCAGGCTCACTTTGCAGCTATCTCAAGTTCCTGTGCACACACATGGGATCCCAGTGGATTGCTATATTAAGCCACAGCAACTCCAAAGGCATTCCCACAGTGCAGCTGTAACCCGCTGTTCAGCGTGCATTCTTTGCTCCCTCCTCCCCCTTGCTGCTCCGTAGAGGATATGCATATATCCCCAGCTTCAGAGCCTGGTTCTTTGGCTCAAACTGTAGAGACTCATGCTTTTAGCTCTGGAGGTCTCTCACTAGCCAGCCAACATTAGGGTTGCCAATTGTCTAATGGCACAAAACTGAACACCCGTTCCCCACTCCTTCTCCAAGGCCCTGCCCCAACTCACTCCATACCCTCTCCCTCCATTGCTCACTCTTTCCCACCCTCACTCACTTTCACTGGGCTGGGGCAGGGGTGCGAGACGGGGGTGACGGCTCTGGCTGGGGGTGCGGGCTCTGGGGTGTGGCCAGGGATGAGGGGTTTGGGGTGCAGGAGGGGGCTCTGGGCTGGGGCAGGGGTTTGGGGTGTGGGAGGGGGTTTGAGGTCCCAGCAGTGCTTACTGCAGCTCCCAGGAAGTGGCCGCCAGGTCCCTGCAGCCCCTAGGCACATGGGTGGCCAGGGAGGCTCCACACACTGCTGTCGCGCCTGCAGGCACTGCCCCTGAAGCTCCCATTGGTCGCAGTTCCCGGCCAATGGAAGCTGCAGATCTGGCACTCAGGGCGGGGGCAGCACGCAGAGCCTCCTTGGCCACCCATGCGTCTAGGGGTCACAAGGATCCGGCAGCCACTTCTGGGAGCCGTATGGAGCTAGGGCAGGCAGGGAGCCTGCATTAGCCCCGGGCCCCTGCTGCGCCGCCGACCGGACTTTTAACAGAGCCACTAGGGTCCCGTTTCAACCAGGGATTCGGGTCAAAAACCGGACGCCTGGCAACCCTAGCCAACACAGCAGTCATTACACCATGGCTTCCCAGGCTGCTGTCACTGGACCCGTTTGGCCAAAGCTCAACAACCAAAGTCACCTGTTTAATTTCAGGGGGTCACTCACAATCCAATTACTTACCTGGGGGTGAAGGAGGCAAAAACAACTGATAACATCCCCCAGAGACAAGCTTAGTGTGTCTCCTTCTAGCTTCGTCATATGGAGGCTCCATTTTTGGCTTACTCACCAGGTCAACTACCTCCAGATTACAGAGGGTCTGTTTTGATCTCAGCTCCTGTGACACACAAGAAGTGAATTCACACAAATGAATTCAGCCACATCACTGCTGGCCTCAGACTAACTATCCCTTGGTCCAGTTACCCGCTTAGAAAAATGATGGGATAAAGGAGGGGAGAGGTGGGGATATATGCATATCACACGGTCAGGGTGGGACATTAGTTAGAATTTCAGCTGGTCAGGGATCCTGGAGAATAGAGTGCTGACCATGAGGTTTCACCTCAAAGGTGTCTGGGGTCATCCTAGACGTCACCTCCACCCAACTACCTAGTAGACTGAGGATCAATGGCCCCTCACAGTCATTTTCAGCTTCCACTAAATGAAAGAGGGGGGTTGAAACCAAACCCATGAAAGCTAGTATCTTACTTTAGTGACCGTAGTAAGAGAGTATCCAGGGGTTCTCAGCCCCTCTCCAATGTCTTCCTCACAGCAGAATAATATAATACAAGAAAGAGAAATGATTTAAAGACAAGCAAGGCACTTATTTTCCAGATTGGGGGAATTTGTTCTGGTTCAGTAAGTGCATAGAAATTAGTGATTGCATACGAATCTATTAAGGCATCTAGACTATCTCCCGAGAGACCTTTGCAGGATTGTTCCGCACAAATTATTCTCCAGGGCTTTGCCCAGTCTAGTTTTAAATGTCCCAGATGATAGGGCTTCGCTCATTTCCCTTGGGGAAACTATTCCACAGTCAAATACATCTCTCAGTGCAAGATAATTTTTTCCTGCCCAGATTTCCTCTTTTCTTAATTTTGCACCATGATTTCTAGTTCTGCTTCTCAGGCCACCTGAAACAATCCCTCTTCCTCCTTGGGCTTCACACTCTCCGATACACAGAGATCATTAGTACATCTCCTCTTTAGTCACTTGGCCAAGCTAGCCATGTGTTTAGCTCTTTAAAGCTTTCCTCATAAGTCAGGCAGTCCCTCCAGCCCTTTAATCGTTTTTGTTGCTCTTCTCTGAATTCACTCTAATTTTGTTTACATCTCTCTGGAATTGAAGTGCCCGGAACTGAACATAGTAAACAACAACCGCTCATTATCTGGCTAGACGCTAATTCCAGCTATCAGAGCACAGGTGCTGTGTACACACACACACACACACACACACACACACACGCACGCACACACACTCCATGTATTTAGGTGCCAATTGCGCTCATATTTCCCTGAAGGAGAAGTCAGAGCTTCCTCAGATTAAATAAGTTCCTAACTGTCGCTCCAGACCAGAAATGAATCAGAACGCAAACCCCCTCTGGACATTTCAGAAAGTTCATAGGCGAGTTTTTGTTCCATTTTCATACAGCCCTGCAGTCCCTGGTCTCTTCCAGAAGTGGAGACACTCCAGGCCCTAGGCACATGAGAACCCCACAGCTCCATTCCTCTGGTCCCACCTCTCACTTAGAGTGACAGGGCCTCCCTGCCCTTCCAAAGAGACTGAGACTGTAGCATAGGCTCTCTTACTCTCCTCAGGAGCATCAGATGGGGTCCCTTCTCCACTCCCCACCTCTCCAGGCAAAGCAGGGATGGTAGCAGGGGTGTCTTCTTTAATATTTACCTCAACAGCCCGCTATAGCTGCCTGACTGTAATAGACCTGGCCACCCCATCTTCTTCAGCCACACAAAAAGCCATCGTCTGGGGTGGTATTCGCAGAGGGGAATCTGGGCGTTAGCACTTGTCTGTGAAGAATGGAACAGTTCACCACTTCCAGAGCTGTTGCTGAAGGCTGTCTGCAGACTAGATAGGTTACACTAAGTTCACATTTTCAACCTGATCTTCATAACCATATGAGCTAGAAACGTATTGATATTTTTGAGTGAATGTTGAGATTTGGATATATGGCTCAGGAGCTGAAATAGCTATACTGGCAAAAGTGCAGTTTTGCTGGTATGAGTCATTTTCACACTAGGAGCACTTCAAAGGTGTAGCTATGCCAGCAAAGCACTTTTAGGGTAAATTTGGCCTTAATTGTGCACCCATTGAACTATTCAGGAATACTCTCCACACATACACCCGGCATACTCCCAGCAACCATAGTTATTAACACACGCCTACTGTACAAGCATCCTTACCAATGGTGACCACACACACAGGCATCATGCATATTTTAATACACACACACACTAACCCTCTCCCTCCATCTCTCTAATCCACTGCCTGTGGCATGCACCCTTCAAAACACAAGAGAAGACTCATTCAAACGCACATAGCCACGGCTTCATACCAGACGTGTGCAAACACATGCACACTCCTGGATCCATGCGTAGGAATGCATGCAATCACTTCATGCACTGCGGTATACTTACAAGACACAAATGCGTGTGCAAACACCCACACGCTCAAAGGCAGATACACACTCATGTGCATTGGAACATATCTATACAAGCAAAAATCATAGATGCTCCTTTGAATACATGAGAGATGAGTGCATGTGAATCCTCACCTGCAAACACATTGACCAACATACACACACAAGTGTATGGCCACATGAGCCTTTTTACAAACACCTGAAGGTTCTGTGCACTGGGCAGAAGGCTAGTACTCAGTAAGGCTTTGAGTCAGCTCTGCCAATAACTTGTGGTGTGGCCTTGGGTAAATCACTTAGGGCCAGATGGTGCCTAGCCATATGCAGGTGCATGAGCGGGAGGGTACGAGGGAGGATATTAATGGTTATTGTCCCAGTGGGTTGTAAGGATTAAGTGGTTCCAGACTGCAACCCACTACATACAAGTGCTAAAGGGCAGAGTGGGAAACCTGTGATTACTCACAAAGGCATTGCACCCTCACACCCGGACGGCTGCGCACTGATACACTATTGATTTCCCTGCTGGAAACTCCATGGCTGTTGCCAGTGCCTTCCATTTGTCTCCTTGTTCATTCCCCCCTTCATCGCTCACATTCTCTCTCTGTCACACACCCTCCACAAGGCAATTCTTCATTTTTTATAGAAATGACAAAAAATCTAAGGATCGTTTTATTTAAGAGAGATTCCCTCCAGCCCTGAAAGGAACGAGGAAAGAGACTTCCCCAAGGTCAGCCAGAGCCCAAGCCCTGCAGAGAGGAGTTGATTTCAAGGACAGGCTGGCTTCAGACGTAGGAGTTAATTTAGGGTGGCTCTAATTGAACAGGAAACTCACAAACTCCAATTTTTGAGGCCAAATCTCCATCTATGTCCCCCTCGATTTTAGCTAAACCCTTACCTTAAACTTACCTTCAGATCCAAACACCTTATCCTAATCACCAGCCCCAGCTCTGATCCCATCCCTCCAGCCTTAACATGAATGTCCCCATTTCCCCTCAAACCTGGACTCCTACCCTTGAAATCCAACCTATAGAATCCAGTAACGGCAGCACTACAAGCCAGCCCCAAATCTTGGCCTGGGCTCATGAATGAGTGGGAAAGAGGGGGAAGGAAGATACTTTTTCCAATGGAAACAGTAGGGCAGGATTCTTCCATAGAGCTTCAGGAAGCACTGGGGTACAGTCCTAAGAAGGGGGTAGGTCCAGGCCCATCAGCCAGCTGCCTGCATATGCTGTAAAACCCATAGAGTTTAAAGCCAGAAGGAACCATAGGATCACCTAGTCTGACCGCCAGTATATCACAGGCCACTAATACCCTCCCCCCTGCACACTAAACCCAACAACCAAACTTAGACCAAAGTATACAGCCCACAGAAATTATGTACCACAGCCAGAGAATAGGAGGGAATGAAGTGCAACAAGACAGAGGCCCCTGCAATGGCAGGGAAATTAAGTGAGATATACCCAGCTACTCCTGGCAAGTGATCCACATCCACGTGCTGCAGAGGAAGGCAGAAAGCCCCAACGTCCCTATCAATCTGGCCTGGTGGAAAATTCCATCCTGACCCCACATATGGTGATCAGTTAGATAGCGAGCATGTGAACAGCACACCAGCCAGCCAAACCCCTAAGAGACAGAATGCTTGGTGCCACCTCAGAGCCCTGTCCCCCACCCTGCCCAATGTCCCTTCTCCAGACATGGCCATCCCTGATGCTTCAGAGGAAGGAAGCATCAGCAAGCCCTAGCCAGGGCAAACTCTGCTATGGCTCAGGGAAGCAGAGGTGCACCCTTCAAAGCACTTCTCCGCTTCTTTCTGCATGAGTGGGATGGGGAACCTTGTCCCGGCTGGACAGGATACATGCTCCAGCCAAGGCAGGACTGAGCTCTGAATATCAAACATCAACCTCAAATCTCAACTCTTCCCTTGGGCCATAACCCTAATAATTCACCTTCCTCTGAGCTGCATTAAGGCAAATGGCATAGAACAAAATCAGGGCATTACCTCTCTTTCTTCACCCATTTGTATTTGCATCACTAATTCCCAGAGTCCCCCCTGCCCCACACTGGGAGGGCCTGTTTCTTTGCCTCTTCCCCCCACCCAGAGTCCCCTCTGCTCCACTCTTCACATAGAAACAGCCATACTGGATCAGACCAATGGTCCATCTAGCCCAGTATCCTGTCTTCCAACAATGGCTGGTATCAGATGCTTCAGAGAGAATGAACAGAACAGGGCAATTATTGAATGCTCCATCCCCTCTTGTCCAATCCCAGCTTCTAGCTTAGGGGCACGCTGAGCATGCGGCTGCATCCCTGACCATCTTAGCTAATAGCCATTGATGGACTGATCCTCCATGAACTTATCTACTTCTTTTTTAACCAAGTTATACTTTTGCCCTTCACAACTTCCCCTGGCAATGAGTTCCACAGGTTGACTGTGCTTTGTGTGAAGAAGTACTTCCCTTTTGTTTGTTTTAAACCTGCTGCTATTAATTTCATTGGGTGACCCCTGATCCTTGTGTTATATGAAGGGGTAAATAACACTTTCTTATTCACTTTCCCCACACCATTAGACCTCTGTCCTATCCCCCCTAAGTCATCTCTTTTCTAAGTTGAATAGTTGCAGTCCTTTCCCCATATGGAAGCTGTTCCGTACCCTTAATCAATGGGAAGGCTGCCTTTGTACCTGTCCTTCCACAGTGTTCCCGTCCTACACTGGGAGGGGCAGTCTCTATCTCTCTCCCACCAGAACCCCACCCTACCCCACACTGGGAGGGAGAACTCTCTAGACTGCTCACCCGAAATGCTATCCATTCTGCCCTCACCATTTTCTCTTCTCATTGTCAGCGCTGGACAAGATGGTCTGTGCTGTGACTGATATTTTTTTTTCTCCTGGACAAAACGATAACAAGGAGTGTGCTTCATCCGTCAAAGCGATTCCCTGGCTGAGTCTGAACAGCACATGAAATCACAGCACATTCTTCTTTAAGGAAAAGGGAACTTCTTAAAGAGGGAGAATTTGCTGTTGGGTCACTGAACTCAATCTCCTGCCACTGGCAGCGTCTCCCAGAAAAGGGACCCCACTAGTAAGGTACCTGACCAGTTGTGCAATGCTATCTGTGGGTGGCTAGATAAATTCCACACAAATCCCCATATGCTTCCCTGAAGCACAAGTTTTCAGTACCCTCTTCAGCTTGCTCTTCAGCTAGTTGTACTCATGGTCATAAAATCATCCAGCCCATTCCAAAACCTAGTCTCAGTAACCCCAGTGACTCTCTTCCGGCAGGGAGTTCTGCAGGTTTTCTATAGACCCAGTGGAGAAGACTTCCCTTTCATTGGCTCTTAATCTCACCATAGCACCCTTTGTTCTCATTTTACAGCATTGAGCAGGAGGGATGGACTGATCCCAGAAGTACCCTGTCTCTGCCAAATAAGCACCCTTCTCATTCACCCACCCACTCACCACGCCCCCAGCACAGCTTGATTGCTCAGAGAACTGCATACCATAGAAAGGACCAGGCTTCCATTCCAGTGGTTATATCTAGCCCTGAACTTTGAAGTTCACATCAGAATGAGCCTAGCTCTCATCCAGTCACCTATGTGCAGAATCTCACCTCCCCCAGTGAGGGTTAATCCCATCCCACTGCTGGATTGCAGAAATCCGGGGTGGGCGGGAGGGCTGCAGGAGGTGCTGCTGGCACAGGACAAGAAGGTTCTAAAGGGCTGCTTCTCCCATTGATCAATGATGGTAGGAGACAGGGGAGAAGTAGGAGGTGCTGGAAAGGAGTGTTTCAAGAAGCCCCTGTTGTTTGTGGGGTGAAAGGAAATGCATGTGGTGGCTCCTTTAAGTTGTTTACTCTCTTGCCTGAAGCCCCAAGATACAGGAATGCCCCCAAGGTAGAAGGGCAGGGGAGAGCAATCGCTGTGTGACCCTAAGCATGGGGACTGACCACCCCAGCCCCTGTGTAAGGGGCAGGGAATGAGGAGGTCCCGTGCCCTCGTAAACCCATGCTAGTGCCAGAGACCACCTGGCTTTTTGTTCCCAGCACCAGCCTCAGAGCCTGCCTGATGACACTTGTCTCAGGACAAGGAGAGGGGAATTAGAGCCTGAGAGTTGGAGCAGGCCTGTTTGTCATAGTAAAGCCTTCAGATGACATGACTGAGAGTAGCGGTGTATAACTGGGGGAGGGATTGGGTCATTACTGGGGTGGTAGTTATTGTCTATATCGACAGGTTTCAGAGTAACAGCCGTGTTACTCTGTATTCGCAAAAAGAAAAGGAGTACTTGTGGCACCTTAGAGACTAACCAATTTATTTGAGCATAAGCTTTCGTGAGCTACAGCTCACTTCATCGGATGCATACTGTGGAAACTGCAGTAGACATTATATACACACAGAGACCATGAAACAATACCCCCTCCCACCCCACTGTCCTGCTGGTAATAGCTTATCTAAAGTGATCATCAAGTTGGGCCATTTCCAGCACAAATCCAAGTTTTCTCACCCTCCGCCCCCCCCCCCACACACAAACTCACTCTCCTGCTGGTAATAGCCCATCCAAAGTGACCACTCTCTTCACAATGTGTATGATAATCAAGGTGGGCCATTTCCAGCACAAATCCAGGTTTTCTCACCCCCCCACCCCCATACACACACAAACTCACTCTCCTGCTGGTAATAGCTCATCCAAAGTGACCACTCTCCCTACAACGTGCATGGTAATCAAGGTGGACCATTTCCAGCACAAATCCAGGCTTTCTCACCCCCACCCCCCACCCCCGGGGGAACACACACACACACACACAAACTCACTCTCCTGCTGGCAATAGCTCATCCAAACTGACCACTCTCCAAGTTTAAATCCAAGTTTAACCAGAACGTCGGGGGGGGGGGGGGTAGGAAAAAACAAGGGGAAATAGGCTACCTTGCATAATGACTTAGCCACTCCCAGTCTCTATTTAAGCCTGAATTAATAGTATCCAATTTGCAAATGAATTCCAATTCAGCAGTTTCTCGCTGGAGTCTGGATTTGAAGTTTTTTTGTTTTAAGATAGCGACCTTCATGTCTGTGATTGCGTGACCAGAGAGATTGAAGTGTTCTCCGACTGGTTTATGAATGTTATTGGTCACTTTGGATAAGCTATTACCAGCAGGAGAGTGAGTTTGTGTGTGTGGTTTTTGGAGGGGGGTGAGGGAGTGAGAGAACCTGGATTTGTGCAGGAAATGGCCCACCTTGATTATCATACACATTGTGAAGAGAGTGGTCACTTTGGATGGGCTATTACCAGCAGGAGAGTGAGTTTGGGGCGGGGGGGCAGAGGGTGAGAAAACCTGGATTTGTGCTGGAAATGGCCCAACTTGATGATCACTTTAGATAAGCTATTACCAGCAGGACAATGGGGTGGGAGGAGGTATTGTTTCATGGTCTCTGTGTGTATATAATGTCTTCTGCAGTTTCCACGGTATGCATCCGATGAAGTGAGCTGTAGCTCACGAAAGCTCATGCTCAAATAAATTGGTTCGTCTCTAAGGTGCCACAAGTACTCCTTTTCTTTTTGTGTATACTGAGTTACAGTGGTCTGCGGGTGTTGGGGCAGGGCTAGAGCAAACTCATGGGGTTTGACTGAAAAATCCTTGTTTTCAGTACTCAAATAACCAGCTTTTTCTGCCTTCTCCCCCCATTCAGTGTCTGCAAGTAAATTCAGCTTCACCTTGGGCCTTGCACATCTTCATCACTTAAGGGAACGTAAACCAGCTGAGAGAGTCGTTATCTCGCCAATACAGCCATGTGTGGGGAGTGCTCCCTGATTGCATTAGACACACTGAAAATAACTAGAAAGAAAAGTATATCCAAGGAAGTGGGGAAAGACTTTTCCCTTGCCTCAGTGACGCACAGATACTGCACAAACCCATCATGTTCACCAGCAAACAGGCACCACAGACTAACACATATATGCCATGCTGTCATACCCCTCCACCACCATGCTACACTGGCTAATGAAATATCTACTGACGAAGCCCATGAAGATAAAATGCTGGCAAATAAATCAAGACACTGAAGGCTGTGCAGATTTGAGGGCATGGTGTGGTCCAAGAGTCAGCCCCATGGATTCAAACCGGAGTGGGGTGCTGGGGAGCATGGGAGCTGTGTGCCTCCAGCTCAAACAGGGCAGTGGGGCCGAGGCAACGCATGGCAGAGTTTGTAAGAGCCCACTTTGGGAGCACGGGTTGGCACCAGGGGAATGCGGGGACATAGGCCCAGCCCAGCCTGAGGGTGAGGTTCAGGGAGAACGGGAGTCCTATCCTGCCACCAAGCAGAAGCAGAGTAGCACCCAGCACGGGAGTGAGGAGAGTGAAACTCAGTGCAAGGCTGCAAGCCTCGAGCCCTGACAAGGGGAAAAAGAGCAAAGCCCCCTCTCCATCCCCATGCCCCTGAGCCCAGCCAGGCAGAGGGGACATTCAACCTGTTTCATGTACCCTGGCAAAGGCACCAGAGGAGACAGCCTGTGTGAGTCACTTGGCACTGTGCAGTCCTTAGCTCTCCTGCCAGCCTCAGCTGCGATCCCCTCTCCCTCCACTGCCTGCCATTCGGTCACAGCTTGGCTGCGCCCCACAACATCAGCCCAGTTCCCTTTTGCTCTCAGCTCAGTCGCCTGTGGGAGAGTGGAACAAGGGAAATGTCACCTCTATATACACATATGCCCCTAGACAGACTGAGGGGGGCAGCCTGTTTTAGGGTGGCTCAAAAAACGTCAAGCCCAGTTAGCTAGCTGTCTGCAACATGCAGTGCTGGGATGGCGTTTGGAAGCCATGTGAGGGGGCATTCCCTGTCCAAATCAATACTCCAGTACTCTAGAGTAACAGCCCCACACAGTCACTCTTGCCAGTGTTACTGACACATTCTGGGCTCATTACCATTGAATATTGTGGAGTGCAGCATTTTTCCTTTTAACCGCTTCAGCACCTTTTGATTTGCTCGCCACAGCGCCCTGCCTCTCCTGGGCAGCCCCCACAGCCTGCCTTCTACAGGCTCTCACTCCCTGAGGACTAGAGATGTAAATTCCATGGCTGGCTTTCAGATCCGCAAAACTGGAACCAGGAGTGGCTCCGATCTCGGTTCCAGCTTATCCAAAAGTTTGAAGGAGGGAGGAATTGTAGTTGTGGTCCCAGTGTTAGCATTGTTCTCTCCCCCTCTCCAGAGGATACATGGTAGCTCAGCGTTCAAAGGGTTAATTATCTCTGGCCACATCAGGGAAACGCACAGTTTAGGGGTTTGTGCAGTTGTTATGTAACTAGTGCATGGGAACAGGTTAAAGGATAGTAGCTCCCAAGCTTAGCATGGATTGTGGTGGGAGCCACAGGACCAGAGTCACTGCAAAAGGTGAAAGCAGCTCCAAACTATGCCAGACTCAGGATCTCCAGGTCACTGTTCATACCACCTTGTGTACTGGAAGCACAGTATGGCTCAAGCACCAGTGGCTTTAGTTGGACAATAAGCATCAGGGATAGAAGGAGGTGTTTGGAATCTGTGTGAATTGGCAGTGTCCGTTTTCCTTGATGGGTCCGTGCCAGTTCTCCCAGAGCAGAGGGACACTCAAGCCAAGCCATTGGACTGCACTGCTCACAATGGCTACGCATTTATTGGGGGGGGGGAGGGGAATGCATGTGAGTGTTGAAAAATTCTCCCTCCTCCCTCAGAAACGGGCACATGGGGAGAAGAAAGTGCCTGTTTCCCAGTCCAGAGCTGAGAAAGTGTGAGGCTGAGAGAAAATCTGTGAGAGCATGGATGTGTGACACAGTGAGTGAGAGAGAGTGTGAGAGAGAACAGTCAGATAACGTGTGCAGCAGAGAGAGGGGAGGCGTATGGGAGCAAGGGCATGCAACAGGGGTGGGGAAAGAGTGAGCCTGTGAATGTGAGAGACTGTGTTAGTATGTCTGAGAGAAAGTGTGCAGAAGGGAGGGAGTTGGTGTGGGGTTTCTGTGGGTGCTTGATACAATGTGTGAGACAGAGGGACAGCGTGTGCACAAGTGTGAGCTAGGGAGAAAAGAGGGACAATGTATACATAAGCAGGACAGGGTGTCAGAGTGTGACAGAGAAGGTGTGTGTGAGAGAGAGAGACCCAGAGCAAGAGATCGTGTGTGTGTGTGTGTGAGATCAAGTGCGAGTGAGGCAGCATATGACAGAGAGTAGGCCAGACATACAGATAATAAAGAGCATGTATGTGTGTGTGCAAGAGGGGTGCCGCCTGGTAGATAAGCATGTGCACAAACCAACAGTGGTGGTGAGATGGATCACGAGTGTGTGTGTGTACGCGAGTGAGAGAGAGGACTATGGAAGTGAGCATATGCAGGGGTGTGACACTATAGGAATTGCATGTGACGGGGAGATAGAAGTGTGTGTGTGGCACAGGAAGCTGGAGTGAGTTTACACACACTGTATGTTATATTTATGGGCATGTGGGTATGTGTGATTATTAGCATGTTTGAGTGAGTGTGTTTCTTGTGTATGAAATGCAAGTCCGTGTAGGGGGGCAGAGTGTGTGTATTAGTTTGTACATACTGTACAGTATGCATTCACTCTTAACCCTTGTTTACAGAAAACCTGTCTAAACCAACCAAAAATGTCTCTCGTCCT
This sequence comes from Caretta caretta, assembly GCF_965140235.1. NCBI lineage: Eukaryota > Metazoa > Chordata > Testudines > Cheloniidae > Caretta > Caretta caretta. Next base: position 204,510,041 of record NC_134206.1, read on the forward strand.
TTCAAACTACATCCTACTTACACTTAGCTCTATAAGCACGAAACCCAGCTGACAGTTCCCCACTTAGCAAAACCTAATACCCAGAGCATTTCCTTCTCCCATCTCTGCCTCCCCCACTTTTTTTTCTGAGGGTGGGGAGGAGGCAGTGTTTGTGTGGACATACCAAAGAACCAAAAAGGGCCCTTCTAAAAACTTAACAGAGATTTCCACAGAAAGGCGCATCAGCACTAGTAACCCAAAGTGCCAAGCAACGCAGGCTGCGTATGGAAGTAGAACAGGGACACCCAGCTCCATCCAGCCCCTTCCTTTGCTGATTCCCCCACTCCCAGCAGTCCCCTGCAAAGAACACAAACCCAACAGCAAGTCAGGCACAGGAGGTGTCCTCTAAACAGAGGATTCACCAGCAATAATCTCTCCTTGGCTTTTATTTCCTGAAGGAGGTGGAGGATGAATTTAAATAGATACATCTCCATGTTCCAACTCGTCCTCAGTTCATCAGCCCCAAATCAAACAAGGGGGTTGGGGGAGGCATTAAGAAATGAACTCATCACCTACCTTGCAAGGAGAAGAGGGACAGGAAGAATCCCAGCACCCAGATGCTGTGCAGCCAGTAGGTCCTCATGCTTCTGTCTGTCTGTCAGTCTCTCTTTCTTTCTCGCTCTCCTGCTCTCTCGCTCTCTCTTTTTAAAAAATAAGATGGGATTCTTGTCTCCTTTCTTTCTCCCCGGGCTGTGTTCTAACAGCTCGGACAATCCAGTGCAGAGAAAGCTGACCCACGACGGCCAGATTCCCAAATAACCTCACACTCTCTCCTTCAAGTGATGGAGAAAGGGGGGGGGCAGTTAGATGCTTGTCGTAGCCTGCGCTGGCTGTAAACACAGAGAATCTCTCTGTCGCTCTCTCTCCTGCAGCTCCAACTAAATGCGACTGCACTTAAACAAGCAATGCCTTATAGGACAGCGCTCAGAGCAGAAAAGATCTCACCTCTGCCCCCTAGTGTTGCCAGCCAGACCATTTTATACATATTATAGAAATATGGACACATCATCGAATGTACGTCTCAGATCATGGGTGTTTGGACTATGCAGGGCTCACTGCTGCTCCGGGCTCTTACCCAGTGGTGTGGGGGAAGTTACTGAGCAAAGGGGGAATAATTTCCCCATCGATACAACAAAGATAGCAGTAGGGCTGATTGGATTTCTCATATCAGCCAGTAAAGTTCTGCATTATGAACTCCAGCACAAAGGGCCAGCTCTGCTAGTGTCACTACAGTGGAGGCCAGTGGGAGACTCAGGAATGCTGACTGTAGATACAGAGATGCTGATGCCCCCAGGAAATGTTTGAAACACTGGGCTACATTCATCCTTGTTGGAACTCCATTGCCTGTAGCACACAATATCACCAAGGACCAGCTGGGCCCATTCTGTTAAGAAAATTCTGCTTGCAAACATTTTTTTTTCAGGAGGTGTCCCACACCTCCCTGCCTCTTCTTTGTTTTGTTACTGAAAGGTATTTCCATGGCACCAGCAACTTTCCCCCTAAGACTTTACTGGCTCCAGCTGCTTATCCCCCACCTGTTAGTCTCAAAACCTTTCACAAAAGAAGGCATCTTTTCCCAGCTGAGGAAAAAGCAGCAAAGTGATTGTGTGACCTTGAAGAAACAACTCTGTGGTAGAGCGAGGATCAGAATCCAGGAGTCCTGGTTCATCTGCCCATGTCGTGTCATTTGGACCATGATGCCCCCTTACACTTGTCTCCGTGGCAGCCCATTCTGAGGTCACAAATCGAGCATAACAACCTTGTCGTTATGTACTGGAGTGCCATCTTTTCCCAAAGGACCTTCATAGTGCTTCAGACTTAAAAAGGTACACAGCCAATACACAGAAATCACTTCTCCCTCCACTGAAATGCAGCCAGCTCTGTGACGGAATGTGGCACCTCTTTAATCACTGACAGCAACAGTGCACATTAGTTTAGTAAGGAAGTAAATCCCTTTCGCAACTGAAACTACAGGGTGGAGGGAGGCACAATGTAGTTACCTGATACTTGGATTTGGCTACAAGACTAGAGCTAACACCCCAAGCTTTGCTTACAGTGGCAAGGATTCTTAAAAGATCCTTGCATCTCATACAAACAACGACTTGGCCCTCAGGTGGGGATCTAAAGCAATAATTCTAAACGAAAGGTTTTGTTTCAATGCCAACCTCCCAGTAATAGAAGCAGGGGGAAGAGAAATAACATCAGGTATGACATGCTGTAGCAGCCACACCATCTTTAAATAGAATGTCTCTTGAAGGCTTTGGTGAGGTGGTAACAACTCTTTAAAAATCCTTTATTTTAAATGCAACTAGATGTGTATGTTGGGAAAACCATGCTGGTCCTGTGACCCCCCAGGAAGTTATGCTGAGGCTGTGGGGGGGGGGGGGGATTCTTACTAATATAGAGATAGCACCATTTCAAACTATTTTCTTATTACAGCTTTTAAAAAAAGAAAAGAAAAGTGGGTTAATATCAAGCAAGTAAATGGAGGAACATTTTTTTCCATTCATTGCCTCCCCTCTTAAATGCTGAGTAAATTCAAATCACTTACAGGTATTCCCTAAAGATATGCCATGTGGACATTAACTTCACTCTGGGATTTCCTTGGGACTGTCCTGTGTGTTCTCAGTTTACTGACATAGGCTAAGAAAAAAAAAACAGAACTGGATTTCTGTATCCACCTGGAATAGGCTCTAGGTTCAATGCCTGGGAGAAGGAGAACCTCAATCGTGGCAGGGACTATGTTATGCTATGGATATGTACAGCATCTAGCACAATGAAACTCCAATTCTGACTGGAGCCTTTGAGCTCTACTGCAATAAAAATGTTGAAATAATAATATTGGAAGTGGATTTCTGTACCACCCTGGAATGATCTGTAGCAATCTGCATGGAACTTGGAGGGAGGAGTACAGGTTGCAGGAGGGAAGAGTTTGGAGGAGACACCTGGAAGCCTGTCTGGGTGCACATGGCTGGAATGCTAGCTGCCGTTGCAGCACCTCTTTAAATTATTCTCTTAATAAAGAGCCCATTTAATTTTACAAGCACAGAGTCCTCTCATGTTACTACCCAGAACGGGCATATGAAACAGAAGAGATCCTGAATTGGACTCTGCCCCATCTGGAAGATGCCCCTGATGGAGGATGCAATGAAATTGGAATTCTGAGGTCACTGCATCTGTACTTCCTTTGTGAAGCTAGTGTGACTGAGGAGATGTATTGCTACTTTCTGTATTAACATGCAAAAGAGCTACATCACAGCTCTTGCTTAGCAGCATCTGGTACAGGTGCAAGATAGTTTCTTGTGTGCAATGATAATCCCATTTTGACATGCTCCAAACTTTCAGAAAGGTTTGGGGTCAGATTCTTGCACACTTACTCTGGCCGAATAATATTTTACTACTCAAATAATCTAATTTAAACTAATGGGGCTACCCACAGTGTGAGAGTCTCTTCAGCATGAATCAGGGTAGCAGAATCTGTGGGCTTGAAATTCTCCATGGGCAGTCTCAGGCCAAAAGTGACTTTTTTCCCCAAAAAAGACTGAGCAAAATCCCTTCATCCACTTGAGATATGAGAGAGTGAAAAAACCCGGTCACTATTCCTTTTCTAAAAGATTAGAAAAGTTCCTCCACCCACCCAAGGACTCAAAAGCCAGATGAACCATGAAAGCTGGCATGAAAATACAAGTTATTGAAAAGTACCTCCACAACCGTTTTTGGGGGAAAAAAAATAAAAAGGCTGGATATGAAGAAAGCTCAGAAGGATTGAAAGCTGGCTACTTTTAATGCATAATAAACATATTTAATTAAGTCTGAGTGTACACATTTAGATGCACTGTGCATATGTGTGTGTCCATTCTTTTATAAATGTGCCTTATGCCATTAGTTGTTTAAGCACTTAGGCCATCTATTCTATCTGTGCATTAGCTATAGTGCCTTTTACCCATAACGAGGTTAACTTGGCTGTGCTGCACATAGAGCATTTTCTGTCCCTAGTTTTTTATGCCGTATCGGCCATACAATTGTGCCTTATATAGCTAACTTAAAAGTTGATTCAGGAACTTTAATTTTTCAGTTACCTTACTATTGTAAAATCATTCTTATTTGAACTGTTGTGGCAAATTGCCGGCACTACTATGATGGGTCTTGGGCTCTCTCTTCTTGGGGAGGGTTCAGGGCACCGTTTCTTGCCCCTGAACTGTGGCATTAACTGCCCCACTAGTGTCCTAGAGGAGGGGAGTGGAGAGACAGGGACCCGGGCCTGCCCTCTATTCTGGGTCCCAGACCAGGGACCAGGTAAACCGCTTGAACTAGCAGTTCCTTCCCATGGGCTACTTCCCTCTCCTGCCCTTCAACTTGTGGGGCTTCCTGCCCTCCTTCTGCACACAACAGGTGTCCCTTTACCTAGGGTCTTGGTCTTCTTAGCCCACTGCAGTACTTCTCCAAACTCTGCTCTGCTTCCCTCCAAACTGCTCTCTGCTCCAACACCAATCCACTCTGCTTCAACTCCTCCTCTTGTCTGATTGAAGCAGGGGGGTTTATCATGTGACTGGCTTCAGGTGCTTTAATTAATTTATAGCAAACTTTCTTCCCTCTACAGGGAATAAGGCTCCCTTCTAACACTCTCCTGCTGCCCGCTGGCCATGCTGTATCACATATCTCCCCGCCCCCCGCTCAACACCGTTGGGCTACAACGGGTTGGGCTACTTGGGATGAGAGGCGGTGCTGTCGTGATAGGCCATCAGCATTGCAATGTTGGCTTCCGGCCCTATGCTGTACCCGGAAATGGAAGGACTGCAGGGATAGGAACCACCTAGTCACTCTTGCGTTTGTAACCCTTCTGCCCGTCAGAGTTGGCAGCAACAAGGGCCGGGTTCAATATCTAGGGGATCCATTCCAATAATACAATGCAAACCGGCTCGAGCTCCCACCCAGTGACCTGGGACAAATATATACCACCCCCGCTGGGCGCCTCCAAGAGGCAATACTTCCCCTCTCGCAAGCACATAGTCTGAGTGTAGCAAAAAGCCTTTTAATAACAGAGAGAAACAATGTGGCATTATGTTGGGGAAACACCACCAACAGGATTCATAACACAACCCATGAGCAAAAAAACCCCACCCCAAGCAAATTGGGACATGCCCCTTTCCTTTTGGTTCTTGAGTCCAGCAACCCCAAATCACCCAAAGTCCCAAAAGTCCAATGATCCAAAAGTCTCTGTCCCTTGTCAGGGCAGCCCCAGAGTTCGAAAGTTTATCTGCGGAGCTTTACCTCCCAACCTGGGTGGAGATGGGACGGGGGTAAGAGGCACCTTACATGATCCGAAGCTGACCGCCCCACAGCTCCATAGGCCTTCGCTCCGCCAGCTGCCCCACGAACTCCTTTGCTCAGCTCCGCTCCGCGGCTCACAAGTAGCTCCCGCCGTCCCACGAACTGTTCCACGAGCCTGTCCACAAGGCACGCCAGCCGTCCCGCAAATTGCTCCACACTATATCTTCAGGCTCCCCCACTACTTAACACAACGCTCAGTGATTTCAGCTCTTTGGTGAATTCAGCTTGTAGTAGGGGAGCCTCAGTGCTGGTGCACTGTTAGCCCAAAGTGAACTCAGCGCCTGTAACTAGACTTCTAATGAAATCAAAATTAGCTCTGATATTCCACAGTGGAGAGAGGAGGAAGTGCAATTAGCATGTAAGGCCCTCACCAAGGGACCCATGCCACCAAGTATTAATACTTGTCCCCAGCCTCTCTCAATTCACAGAGTTTTGGAACCCATGACCCTTGCCTAGCGAGTGCCACTTAGTTGATGGTGAGTCCCTCCATCATAACAAAAGGCAAAGTACAGTTCCCATAATCAGGGTAATAACAATTTATTCTTCCTGCCCCAATAACAGAGACACTGGGGATCCCACAGTAGCCAAAGTGACCATTTGGGCAGGTATGGCCTCATTCTAGGCGGGGTGGGTGTGCCTATGCAAATGAGATCGGCCCCTGAAGTTCTTTTCCACAACTTGCCACACCTCACCACCACATGTCAGGATGGAGCTCATCCTGACACTGCTTACACGTTCTTCTCCTTGTTTCGGTGCATCCACTGGAGTGGGGTGTGGTCTGTCACGAGGGTAAACTGCCGCCCCAGTAGGTAGAAGCGGAGAGTCTCCATAACCCATTTTACCGCCAGACATTCCTTTTCAACGGCGGCGTACTTTTGTTCCCTGGGGAGGAGTTTCCGGCTGAGGTACAAGATCGGGTGTTCCTCTTCCCCTACCATCTGTGAAAGAACGGTTCCTAGCCCTACTTCTGAGGCATCTGTTTGTAGGATGAATTCCTTCTCGAAGTCTGGGGCTATGAGTACTGGATGGCAGCAAAAGGCTGTCCTTAAATCTGCAAATGCTCCTTCTGCCGCATCAGTCCACTTTACTATCTCGGGGCCCCGTGCCTTTATCAAATCCGTCAATGGCCCTGCTCTTGTGGCGAAATGAGGGATGAATCTCGGATAGTATCCTACTATCCCTACAAATGCTCTGACCTGCTTTTTTCGGACTGGTCAAGGCCAACCTTGTATTGCCTCCACTTTATTTCATTGGGGTTTCACCAAACCTCTCCCTACTACATACCCGAGGTATCTGGCCTCATCTAGTCCTATCACACACTTGAGAGGGTTGGTAGTGGAGCTGGCCTTCCACAGGGCATCTAACACCGCTTCTACTTTTCTTAGGTGCGTTTCCCAGTCAGGGCTATGGATGACTGTGTCGTCTACTTGGCATAGTGTCACAGCAATTTTTCCATAAGTTGTTGGAATATTGCAGGGGCCCCATGGAGTCCGAAAGGGAGGACAGTGTACTGGAACAGGCCATCGGGTGTAGAGAAGGCAGTCTTTTCCTTGGCATTCTCGGCCAGGGGAATTTGCCAATATCCTTTGGTCAGGTCCAGGGTGGTTATGTATCGGGTCTTGCCTAACTGATCAACTAGCTTGTCAATGCGTAGTATCGGATAGGCCTCGAATTGGGATACTTCATTCAACTTCCAGAAGTCGTTACAAAACTCAGGGTGCCATTAGGCTAGGGGTCTAGGATGATAGGGCTGGATCACTGGCTGTGGGATTCTTCAATAACCCCGAGTTCCAGCATCTTCTTTACGTCTGTCCTAATTTCTTCCCTTTTAGCTTCCGGTATCCAGTACAGTCTTATCGTCACCCTTACTCCAGGCCTGGTGACAATATGATGTTGGACCAGTGTCGTACGGCCTGGCTGTGTACAGAACACATCCTGGTTCCGTTGGCTCAAATCAATGACCTCTGTTCGTTGTTCTGGGGTTAACTCAGGAGATATCTTCACCTGCCCCTGTGGGTCGTCTGTCTGGCGTGGAGCTCCCCGAATGACCAGGCACGTCTCTCGGTCATGCCAGGGCTTCAGTAAGTTGATGTGATAGATTTGCTCTGGCCTTCGGCGGTCTCGTTGTCTGACCTTATAGTCCACCTCTGCAATGGCTTCCACTATCTCATCTGGTCCATGCCAGCAGGCTAGGAGTTTGCTTTCTGCTGTCGGCACTAGCACCATCACCCGTTCCCCCGGCTGAAATCTCCGTACTTTTGCCTGACGGTTGTAATATGTCCGCTGGGCCTCTTGTGCTTTTTCCAAATGTTCTCGTACTATAGGGGTTACTCAAGTTATTCGCTCTCTCATCTGTGTCACGTGCTCAATGACATTCTTTCTAGGGTTGGGTTGTTCTTCCTAATCTTCATTGGCAATATCTAATATTCCGCGTGGGTGGTGTCCGTATAGTAGTTCAAAGGGAGAGAAACCAGTGGACACCTGGAGGACTTCCTGTATAGCAAACATTAGATACAGTAGAAGGGTATCCCAGTCTTTTCCATCCTGAGCTACCACCTTCCGGACTGTACTTTTAAGGGTATGGTTAAACCGCTCGACCAGTCTATCTGTTTGTGGATGGTAGACTGAGGTCCGTATGGCCTGGATGCGGAGTAGGGTACATAAGTCTTTCATTAATTTTGACATGAAAGGGGTTCCTTTGTCTGTCAGGATCACCTTAGGGATGAACCTGGAGTTGTTCTTTTGCTATTGCCTTGGATGTGGGGTTTCTTAAAGGAATGGATTCTGGATACTGCGTGGTGTAGTCAAGGATGACTAGTACGTTTTGGTGGACCCGTGCCGATCCTTCCAGTGGGCCCACTATGTCCATGGCTATCCTCTTACAAGGGACTTCAATAATAGGCAAAGGTACTAACAGGGCCCACAAGTGAGGTCGGGGGCTATGTAACTGGCATTCAGGGCAGGAGGCACAATAGTGCTGGACCTCTGCATGTATTCCTGGCCAATAAAACCTTCTTAGGATTCTATCCAGTGTCTTGTCTATTCCTAGATGTCCCCCAAATAGATGACTGTGAGCTACCTCTAGTACTGTCCTTTTGTGTTTCCGTGGGACTAAGGGTTGCTCTACTTCTTCCCCTCATATTTGCGCTATCCTGTACAACAGTTTGCGTTTTAGCATATAATATGGCCTTGGGCCATTGGTCTTTCCTTCCATGGGTACACCATTTACTTCCACTACCTCCTCCCTTACATTTGCATATAGCGGGTCATTGGCTTGGTCCTGCCCGAAATTCTCACGTGCGGTACCAATCTGACCTAATTCCAGGGGGCCTGTTTCTATTCCGCCCCCTGGGTTGCCCACACTTGGACTAGGAACCGCCTCCGAGTACTCACTGGCTGGAATTATCTCCTGGCCTCCTGAACGGGTTCACCTACCAACAAGGGAGGTTTTCTGGTTCTCTGCTAGAATCCTGGTCCTCAATCTTTTATCGGCCCTGCTTTCCCACCTAGAATTTCAGGGTTTTCTGGGGGATGAGAATAACTCTGGGGCAAATTCGGCAAACATTGGGGTGAGGCTATCTGTAGGTGCCTCCGTCTGAACCCGGGGGTTGCTACCCTCCCCTGGCTCTATTGGGGGGAATAAGCTCTCAAACCCGGGGAAGTCCCTACTAATTAAGACAGGGTAGGGGAGCCTGGGGACCACTCCTGCATTCACCCTGGTAGTATGCCCCTGGATCTCAATCCATACTGGGATTGTGAGGTAGAAATTTACGGTGCCATGAATGCACATTACCCCTGTGTTTTTGGCTTGGGTTAGTTGGTCTTGCCCCACCAACTTCCCCGAGACCAGAGTGACAGCACTCTCGGAATCTATTAATGCTATAGTCTCAATACCATTCATATTTACTGATCTGGTATACCCATGTGAGGTCATTGCGACCCCTACCAGGCCGATTAGGCCACATTGCTCCCTGTGATCCCCCAGATTACATTGTATAGGCTCTTTCCCGTTGGGACATTGGGCTGCTATATGCCCCAATTTCCCACACTCGTAATGCCGCCCCCTTATTCTGGTTGCCACCCTCTGCCTGGGGTTATTTGGCCAGCCCCCCCCCCGCCCCGTTCCCAAACCCCCAGGTCCCTTCTTGGCCTCAGCCCATTCCTTAGTGTCTTTCCTCCCAGTTATGATTCTCCTGGAGTTCTCGATAGTCTGGGGCCTTGGATTTGGGACTGGCTTCCTGGTTTGCCATGTCTCACCCCCTGGGGTCTGGAACAGGTCGCAGGCTGCCAGCTGTCTTTCCACAAGGGAGACCAACTCATCATAGGTGGAGGGGTCATTCTGGCCAACCCAAGCCTGGAGGCCTGGTGGTAGCCCCCCCACATACTGGTCCAATACCTGGAGCTCCATCATCTTCTCAGAGCTGAGGGCCTCAGGGCACAGCCATTTCCAGGTCAGGTGGATCAGGTTAAACAATTGTGATCGAGGCGTCTTGTCCTCTGTATACTGCCACTCATGGAACCTCTGAGCTCACAATGCTGTCATTACTCCGGGTCCCAGCCCAGGGGCCCTAGGGATAGCAGTAAACCACCAGAACTAGCGGGTCTTTCCCCTGGGCTACTTCTCTTTCCTGCCCTCCCTCTCCACAAATCAGGTGTCCCTTTACCTAGGGTCTTGGTCTTCTTTGCCCACTGCAGTACTTCTCCAAACTCTCCTCTGCTTCCCTCCAAACTGCTCTCTGCTCCAACACCAATCCACTCTGCTTCAACTCCTTCTCTTGTCTGAATGAAGTAGGGGGGTTTTAACATGTGACTGGCTTCAGGTGCTTTAATTGGCTTCAAGTGCTTTAATTAATTTATAGCAAACTTTCTTCCCTTCTAACACTCTCCTGCTGCCCTCTGGCCTGGGCTTTCCTTGCTTTTTGCCCCTGCTTTAGTTCCCCCCCTGACCGGGCCAGACGCTTTTTCTTCGTTTTGTTTTTTTTGCTGGTTTTTTTTTGCTGCCGTTCGAGTGCTGGTCGGCTGCCAGCTTGCCTGCCAGCCCCCCCACACCTGCCCTCAGATGCTGCTATTGCTTCAGCTGCAACCCCCGGAGGAGGGGGGGAGGACTGGTGACCCGCTCCCCGGAGGAGGGGAGTGGACACCCCCAGACCCAACCGTTTTGCTGTTCGTTTGTGGATCCGTAATTAATCATCTTCTTATCTTTGCTTGGCATTTTTGGAATGCTCCACAAAGACAGGGAGAGAAAACAGCTGACAGAGATATCACCCAGGGAAGCTACAAATCATCGTGGAGGGGGCCGTAAGACTGAGTAACTTTTGAACTGTACTCTCGTGTGGGGGGAGTTTGACTGTGTCTTACCTGCGTTGTAGGGGCACAGGGGGTGTGGCACGGAGCTGCCCCCCAATCCATTGGTGACCCCCCCCAACACTACTACAACCGTCACAGCCCCCCCCGCCATCCGTCCCTGCTGGCAACCTGCCGTCTGCCTCTAGCCTCAACTGCTTGCTTTGAATTCCATCATCCGGACCAGACACAACAGCCGACCAAATGAGACTCTTTAGATAAATGTGCGTGGGTCCGCGTTCCCCCTCCCCGGACTGCCCACCCCACAGTTTGCCCCTACTACCTGACCCCAACTCCTGTTTCCTTCCTCTGTCCAGTCCGACCCATTTGCCCCCCCCACCCGGTTAATCTGCTTCCCCCATCCCCCCTCCTCCTTCTGGTGTCTCCCCATCTCGCCCTGCTCACAATGGCGGGGAATGAGAGGGGTGAGGCCCCGCTAACAATCTCAGTTGCCCCTCCCGCACCTACCCCCTGCCCAACCCCCAAGCCCCCCTCCCCACCACTGCTGCCAAAACACCTGCCACCGCCCCCGCTGGGGCATCGGCAGCTGGAGGCACCGGGGCGACTATTACCGCTGCTACGCCCTCCGCCCCCCCAGATTCTAGGAAAGCCCCCCCAGTTAGCCGGAAAGGCCAGGGTGCGAAGAAGGGGAAGGGCCTCGCCACAACCACCTAGTCCTCCATGGCAGAGGCTGCCCCCACCGCTGTGGCCTCGTCATTGACCATGGCATCCCTCCCCGCTGTTCCCTCCACCAGCTCTGCAAGCATCCCTCCCCCGGCCCCCAGGGCGTATGCCCGGGTGGTGGCAGCCCCCCGCCCGCCTGCCGCCTCATCATCTCGCCCACCCACCGCCTCTGCTACCATCAATAGCGGCTGGGGCCCCTTTCCCACCATGACCAGGAAGCACGGCGTCCGTTGCCTCCTGGTGCCCGCCTCGCCCCACGTGGAGACATATGTGCAGGCCTTGGCGAGGGTGGTAGGACCCACGGCTATTGTGGCAGCCTCCAAAATGTACGGAAAGGTCGTCTTTTTCTTAGCATTGGAGGCTGCTGCCCAGGAGGCGGTGGAGAAAGGCCTGGCGGTGGGGGGGCGGGTGTTTGTCCCCCTGGAGCCGCTAGAAGACCTGGGCGTCCGCCTAATTCTGACCTCTGTCCCTCCTTTTGTACCCAATGCCGCCCTGTTACCCGCTCTCTCCACCCTGGGGAAACCCATTTCTGTCATCAGCCCTCTCGCGTTGGGCTGCAAAGACCCCACCCTCCGTCACGTCCTTTTGTTCCGCTGGCAAGTGCAGCTTCTACCGCCACCGGTGGCACGTGATGGAGAGGCGCTCGAAGGGTCCTTCCTAGTCCCCTACCAGGGAGCCCGCTATCGGGTCTACTATTCCATAGGAGAGGCCCGGTGCTACCTCTGCCGATCAGCGGGGCATGTCCGAAGAGACTGCCCCTTGGCCCGGCGGGGAGGGGCACCCGAGACCCCCGAGACCTGGCAGGACATCGGCTCCATCGTTGCCAACACCCCTGGCTGCCCGACATCTGAAACCACCTCTCCTCCTGCTCAATCCACCGCTGCTCCTGCCCGGGCCCAAGAGACATCTCCCCTACAGTGCACAGACGAGCGAGGGAGCCCCGCCCTTGCTGTTAAGAATCTAGCAGAGCCTATGGAGGAGGGTGCAGCAAAGATATTACCGGGCATAGGAGAGGGCCCACCCCAAGGAGAACCGCCCCCCCCTTATGCTGCCTCACCGTTACCCCCCGAGCCCCTGAACCATCATTTCTGCCCCCCGACACGACCCCTGCTAACCAGCCCCCAGACGATGCTATGGAGGGCTGGACCTTAGTCTAGGGGAAGCGAGGCAAGCGGAAGGCTCGAGCTCCGCTGCACCCATCCGATGCGGAGGCCCCCCGGAAGACCAGGAAGGGAGGCACTGATACTGAGCCTTCCGCTATGCCCACGAGTGAGATCCATCCGCCAGTGTCAGGAGGGGAAGACAAAATAGCACTGGAAGGTAGAATCTCCCCTCCACGGGAGACCCTCCCCTCCAAGACCCCTGAGGAAGCCCCTTCTGCCCGAATATTACCCGAACCCCCCGCGAACCCCGAAGCGACCGTTGTAGTGGGCGCCAGAGGGGAGTCCCCCGGGGTGGCAGAAGACGACCTTTCCTCCATGTATGAGGAGATCGAGGCCCTAGGTTTGACCCCGGTCACCCAGGGAGAGAATGACCTACTGCCGGCTGGCCTCGATCTGGGCAACCTTACCCCAGTCCCCCTTTCCCCATGCTCCCTCCCCCTAATCGCCTTCCCGGGCGAGCACCCTGCAGAAGGTGGTCCACCACCTGAAGCCATGGCTGCCAAATCCACCACAGAGCCTGCGCCCAGCATCACTGGTAGCCCCCTCCCCACCCCCTTAACCCTTGAATCTGTTCGGGAGGCACCACCTCTTAGCTGCTTGCCTCCCGAAGCCCAGAGCCTCGCCTCTGCCCCCACCCCCACCCCGTCCCTGCCCAATCCACCTCCTCCTGCAATGCTATTGCCGCCCCTGGGGTTATTTCTTTCCCGTTTTTTGCGGATCCCCCCCAAGGAGTAGTCTTTGCATTTTCCTGCCGCAACCCATTAGGAGCTGCAATTTTCCCTCCGCCATCCTCTTTTACCCCAAGGCTTGAGACGGACCTAATAACTTTAGCCTGTCAGATGTCCCGTCGGTGGTCTGCACCCTGCCTGCCCGCCTCAGCGGACCACAAGGCTGCACCAAGAGGCCCACCAGGGAATAACCCGGAAATCGCAACCCCACCCCCCCATGAGCTGCGAAAAGCGTTGCGAGAGTTTTTAGAAGACATCCGTGGCTCCCGCAATAGGGTACAGCTAGCTCTCCAGGCCACAAGGGCCCTTATAAAGGAGAGTAAAGGGAAAGGAAGGCACGGTGCTGCGGCCTACGGGCGGGCCCGCAGCTTCCGTGATGATTTACTCACTTACGGGATGGGTCACGGATTGTTGCACGACCCGCCGGGGGCTGCGAACACCCCCGCCAACAAGGAATCCCCACCCCCCCAGCCCTCCGCATGACGCCCCTCATTATTGCAACTTTGAACACCAGGAGCTGTAGGATGGCTCTCCGCAGGTCCCAGGTGCTCTCTCTTCAGGAAGGGGGGTGCTCTGTGGTTTTCCTGCAGGAGACCCATATGGATCCGACCGCCGAGGACAGCTGGCGGCTGGAGTGGGGGGACGGGGTCTACTTCAGCCACTTCACGATTCAAAAGCTGGAGTGGCGACCCTGTTCTCCCCCAACCTACGGCCCGAGGTGCTAGGGGTCACTGAGGCTGTGCCGGGCCACCTGCTGCATCTCTGAGTCCATATGGAGGGGCTCGTGGTCAACCTCGTTAACATCTATGCCCCGACAACGAGCCCGAAGCAGCCGCAATTCTATCAGTGGGTGTCCGACTGCCTCGGCACCCTAGATTCTCACGAGACACCACCCTCGAGGAACAGGACCGCTCAGGGGTCACACCACATCGGTTGGACCGTATTTATTTATCCCTTTTCCATCTTTCACAGGCCCACTCCTCCAACATTCGGCTGGCCCCATTCTCCGACCATCATCTAGCCACCATAACAGCCTCCCTCCATGCAGAGAGGCTGGGACCGGCCTACTGGCACTTTAATAACAGCCTGTTGGAGGATGAGGGCTTCGTGACGTCCTTCTGGGAGTTTTGGCTGGCCTGGCAAGAGCAGCGGCGTGCCTTTCCCTCGGCGTGGCGATGGTGGGATCTAGGGAAGGTGCACGCCAAGCTCTTCTGCCGTGACTACAACTGGGGCACCAGCTGACGGAGAAATGCAGCGATAGAGCAGTTGGAACGGGAGGTCTTAGAGATGGAGAGGCGTCTGGCTGCCAGCCCCAAGGACCTGTTCCTCTGCGGAGTGTGCTGGGAGAAGCGGGAGGAGCTCCGGGCCCTCGAGGACCATCAGGCCCAAGGTGCCCTTGTTCGATCCCGCATCCGCCTCCTTCGGGAGATGGATCGCGGCTCCCGTTTCTTCTACGCCCTGGAGAAAACGAGGGGGGCCAAGAAACACGTCACCTGCCTTCTAACAGAAGACAGCGCCCCCCTCATGGATCCGGTGGAGATGTGTGGGAGGGCCCGTGACTTCTACACAAGCCTTTTCTCCCCGGATCCGACCGATCCTGGCGCTTGCAGGGTGCTCTGGGAGGAACTCCCCACGGTCAGCGTGGGCAACCGAGACCGACTAGAGCTGCCTCTCACCCTGGCCGGAAGCCCTCCATCGCATGCCCACCAATAAATCTCCGGGCATGGACGGGCTGACCGTGGAGTTCTACCGCGCGTTCTGGGACATTCTTGGCCCAGACCTAGCCACTGTCTGGGCTGAGTCTTTGCAGGGCGGGGTCCTCCCTCTTTCGTGCAGGCGAGCGGTGCTCGCCTTGTTGCCAAAGAAGGGGGACCTCCGCGATTTATGAAATTGGCATCCCATCTCGCTCCTTAGCACGGATTACAAAATTGTAGCGAAAGCAATCTCGCTGCAGCTAGGGTCCGTGATGGCGGACGTGATCCACCCAGACCAGACCTATACTGTCCCGGGTCGCAGCATTTTTGACAACCTATTTCTAGTCCAAGATCTTTTGGAACTCGGGCGTAGAGACGGTCTGTCGTTCGCCCTCCTGTCTCTTGATCAGGAGAAGGCGTTCGATAGAGTGGACCATGGGTACCTCCTGGGCACTCTGCAGGCGTTTGGATTCGGACCTCAGTTTATGAGTTTTCTCCAGGTGCTGTACGCTTCTGCGAAGTGTCTGGTTAGGCTCAACTGGACCCTGACCGAACCGGTCAGCTTCAGGTGAGGAGTACGGCAGGGGTGCCCCCTCTTGGGCCAGCTGTACGCTCTGGCGATCGAGCCCTTCCTCTGTCTCCTCCGCAGGAGGTTGACGGGGCTGGTGCTGCGGGAGCCAGAGCTGCAGCTGGTCCTGTTGGCATACGCCGATGACATGCTCCTCGTGGTCCAGGACCCGGGCGACTTGGCGCGGGTGGAGGCTTGCCAGGCCATCTATTCGGCAGCCTCCTCCGCCCGAGTCAACTGGGTCAAGAGCTCTGGCTTGGCGGTGGGGGACTGGCGACAGGTGAGCTCCCTCCCACCCGCGCTTCAGACCATCCGGTGGAGCGTGGGCCCACTGCTCTACCTATGCGTTTACCTTTCTGCCACGCACCCTGTTCCACCGGAGAACTGGCAAAATTTAGAAGGCGGGGTGATAGGGCAGCTCCGGAAATGGATGAAGCTACTCCGATGTTTCTCCCTCCGAGGGAGAGCACTGGTGCTTAACCAACTAGTCCTGTCCACGCTCTGGTACCGGCTCAACATCCTGGTCCCGGCCCCGGGTTTCCTGACCGACCTCCGGACATCGATTCTAGAGTTCTTTTGGTCAGGAATGCACTGGGCCCCTGTTGGGGTTCTTCATCTACCCCTGAAGGAAGGAGGGCAGGGCCTGAAGTGTCTGCACACTCAGGTCCGTGTCTTCCACCTCCAGGCCCTGCAGAGGCTCCTTTATAGTGCAGGTAGTTCGACGTGGAGTATATTGGCGCACGCCTTCCTGCACCGCTTCCAAGGGCTCCGATATGACCGGCAGCTCTTTTATCTCTGTCCGAGAGGTTTTCCGCGAGACCTCTCCAGGCTGCTGGTCTTCTACCAGGACCTCCTCCGGACCTGGAAACTGTTTTCAACGTCCAGGTCCGTGGCGGCCACCGTGGGAGCAGATCTCCTCATGGAGCCCCTGCTACACAACCCCCAGCTCCGTGTGCAGGCAGCGGAGTCCCGTTCGGTGCGCCAGAGTTTGGTTCTGGCGGAAGTCATGAGAATTGGAGACCTCCTGGACTACGACCGAGGAGACTGGCTGGATCCCCTGACGCTCGCTGGGCGCATGGGGCTCTCCAGACCTCGTACCCCCCCCCCCCCCGGCGCATACTTCAGGAGGTGAAGGCCACCTTGACGCCCGCTGCTTGGGCTTATCTCAATCGAGCCCTGCGCGAGGGCACACCCCGCCCACCCTCTACCCCAGACCCGCCGGACCTTTCAATTGGGCCCCTACCCTGTAGATCCCAACAACCCCCTCACCCTTTCACTGCGAGCCAGCTGCATGAACTGCAGCCAGTCAGCTTCCAAATCGTGCCACGGAAATATTTATACACACTCACACTTCACATCCTCCACTCTCACACCCTGGTGTCCCACCCCGATACAAAGTGGCGGGACCTCCTGCCACCTTTGGAGGGTGAGCAACCCCGGTGGGCCAGCCTGTATTCCACCTTGGTCCCGAGGCCCGTCAGGGACATTAGTTATTGCCTCCTTCACGGAGCTGTGAGCACGGGCGTGTTTTTGACACGGTTCACCCCCATCCCGGATACTTGTCCTTTTTGCAACGTGAGGGAAACCCTGGCGCACATATATTTGGAGTGTGCCAGGCTGCAGCCCCTTTTCCGGCTCCTCACGAATATTTTATTATGCTTTTGGCTACACTTTTTCCCTCACCTTTTTATTTACACACTCCCCATCCATGGCCCCACAAAATCGCGAGATCTCCTGGTTAACCTCCTCCTAGCCCTAGCTAAAACAGCCATTTATAAAACCAGAGAGAGGAGGTTGGCTAATGAAGTGTCCTGTGATTGTAGGGCTGTTTTCTGATCCTCAGTACATTCACGTATCTGGGTGGAGTTCCTCTGGGCGGCGTCCACCGACTCCCTTGACGCCTTTGAGGAGCAGTGGGCGCTGTCTGAGGTTCTCTGCTCGGTGTTCCCGTCTGGTTCCCTCCGTCTGACCCTTTGATTGAGGGGAAGAGCGAGAGACCCCAGCCCCAGCTGTTGCCGCTGTGGATACCATCATTACTGTCACCTAGGAGGGGTCCTATCACACGTGGTGTACATCCCCCCCACCCCCAAACCGCCCACCCGGCAGCCGTGCCCATGTTGTCGGGCACTCTCAGGAGAGGAATAATCGGTGACACTGGGCGTGGCACTAGGTAACTCGAGGGGGTGGAAGACCACGAGTGTCGAGGAAGCCCCCCCGCTCTGGGCCCAGGCTAGCCTGAACATTTCTCCCTCCTGAAGGCTGCTGTGTTATACCTTGTGTTTGCTTTTGTTGCATAGTTTTGCTGTATCCTTTTTGGTGATTCCTTGTAAGTGTTACACAAATAAAATTCTTTTCTGCTTCAAAAAAAAAAAAACACTCTCCTGCTGCCCTCTGGCTATGCTGTATCACACTGTGAAACCTTAACGTTATATTAGCAAAGGGGTCAGGTTGGTATTTTTTAACTTTTATTAGAATAGCATCGAAGACACAAGTTGATCAGGCAAATTTTGCAGGCTTTACATAGGAAAATGAGTGGCCCAGCTGTTTAAAACCAGGAGAGCATGGTGGAGTGGGCAGAAAGGAAGAACTGTGCATTATTGAGGTGTGTAGTTTGTGTGAGATTTAGTGTACTGTCCTTGATACGTCTGTCTCTGCCATGTGGGTATTGCTGTGTGTTTTATTGAATGTTGTATCTGTGCATTATGCAATGTGTCTTTGGGACTTGTGTATTTGTGATGAATACAGCATTTTGGTACAACTTACAAGTGGGTTGTGCAGTATGTGATATGGGATGTGTGTGTGCGTTGGGAGAGGGAATGGAAGGAAATGCATTCTCCAGGAGAAATGATAATTTATCATATGGCTCTGACACCTGGAGCTGTTCAAGGTCAAGGACTGCAGAATGTCCATAACTAAGAATCCTCACAGATAGGGTACACAGTGCATCAAGAGCTTGATAAATGGTCTTACACCTGGTCAAGCTCAGATACGTAGACTGAGAAAACAGCATTCAGGTCTCCCATTCACCCATGACCAGGAAGGACATCAAGCACAGCCAGCCCTACAGAATCTGAATTCCCACCTTTCCATATTATCTTGCTTTTCTCTCTCTCTTCCTAATTCTCTGTCTGGAGCCTTTTCTTGTCTCTCTCCCCCTCCCTTTTTGTGTTTCTACACCCTTCTTGCCTTTCCTTCCTCATTTCCCCCATCTCTGTCTTCCTTTGATCTCTCCTTATAGATATCTTAGGGCCTGATCCAAACCCCTTCAAAGACAGCAGAAAGACTCCTTTGAACTCCTTGGCTCCATTGACTTCAAAGAGCTGCTCATAAAGCAGTTCTGAGAGGGT
Source organism: Caretta caretta (assembly GCF_965140235.1). Taxonomy (NCBI): domain Eukaryota; kingdom Metazoa; phylum Chordata; order Testudines; family Cheloniidae; genus Caretta; species Caretta caretta. The sequence continues at coordinate 204,528,938 of NC_134206.1, forward strand.
GGGTGCCCAAATGACCCTGAGTGAGCAGGGGCCTGGGCACAGCCCCAGACACCATGTGTGATTGGACTGCCTGTATGTAGTGAAGCAGCAAGGTAAAAACAATGTGCGGCATAGAAGTGGCCAGTGGGGAGCATGTGGTGCCAGGGACAGAGTAATAACGGTGACGCACTGTTAGAAGGTCCCTTCGCCTTTGTCAGTGTATGTGTGACAGCTGCCAACTTGGCCAACACACCATAGACCTCCAGAGCTAAAATAATGAGCTGTTATAGCTTGAGCTAAAGAGCCAGGCTCTCTAGCTGTGGCTATAAAAAAAGTCCTATCCTCTGCAAGTCACACACAGTGGGACACCTGTAACACACATTAACCAGTAGGTTACATTTGCACCCGCACTGCCCTGTGACTGGCAAAATAAAGATCAAACCCTGCCAGCATACTAACTGTGCTGTATGCACTGAGCTGGCGCCCTCTTTCGTGGGAGCCTCATGCAGGCTCTCCCAAAGAGGCCTGGATCCCAGTGCCCAGCACTCTTCATGCCAGGCAGAGAACTCACCCTCTGCAGTTGAGAGCACACACCTACACAAAAGTTTTGTGGAAAGCGCTGTTTTTTCTTGGCAGTTTTTGATTTTTCACTGGAAAACCAAAAACCTGAAAAAAATAATTTTTTGGTTAAAAATTGACAATTTTATCTTTTTTTGGCAGAAATTTTTCAGTTTTTGTATTTTCTACAATAAGTTGACCTTTTCAGAGGGGGAGGGAGAGCATCATTTTCTGACCAGCTGTAGGAATGTGTTGATGTGCTCTCATTCCAATGGGATAGGCACACATACCATAAACCCATCCCTACCCTTGGCACTATAACCGGACCCCTCGTTGGTAGTCTCAGCAAGAAAGACAATAGAAACAACGTCCACCTCTTGAGGTGGTCCCTCCTATTTGTGGTTGAGGTTTAGGTTCTGCGACTTACAATGTGCAGGTTAGACCAGATGATCATGATGGTCCCTTCAGACCTTAAAGTCTATGGGTATGTCTACACTATGAAATTAGGTCGAATTTATAGAAGTCGGTTTTTTAGAAATCATTTTTATATAGTCGATTGTGTGTGTTCCAACACAAAATGCTTTAAGTGCATTAAGTGCATTAACTCGGCGGAGCGCTTCCACAGTACTGAGGCAAGCGTCGACTTCCGGAGCGTTGCACTGTGGGTAGCTATCCCACAGTTCCTGCAGTCTCCGCCACCCATTGGAATTCTGGGTTGAGATCCCAATGCCTAATGGGGCAAAAACATTGTCACAGGTGGTTCTGGGTACATGTTATCAGGCCCTCCTTCCCTCTGTGAAAGCAACGGCAGACAATCGTTTTGCGCCTTTTTTCCTGAGTTACCTGTGCAGATGCCATACCACGGCAAGCATGGAGCCCGCTCACCTCACTGTCACCGTTGGTCTCCTGGCAGACATGGTACTGCATTGCTACACAGTACCAATGTACCAATGTTCTGTATTGCCTTGTGGCAGCAGATGGTGCAATAGGCCTGATAACCATCGTCGTCATGTCCGAGGTGCTCCTGGCCGCCTTGGTAAGGTTGGTTAGGAGCGCCTGGGCAGACATGGGCTTAGGGACTAAAACAGGAGTGACTCGACCAGGTCATTCTCTTTAGTCCTGCTAGCAGTCCTATTGTACCATCTTCTGGTGAGCAGGCAGGAGATGAGGATGGCTAACAGTCCTATTGCACTGTCTTCTGCCCACCAAAGATGTAAAAGATAAATGGAGTGGATCAAAACAAGAAATACACCAGATTTGTTTTGTATTCATTTGCTCCCTCCCTCCCACCCTCTGTGAAATCAATGGCTGACAATCGTTTTGGTGAGGTCTGTCGGGGCACCTTGAAAAGTTTAATGGAGATTCAGTCCTGCCTGAAATACCGGTGGGAGGGATAGCTCAGTGGGTTGAGCATTGGGTTGAGCAGTGGCCTGCTAAACCTAGGGTTTTGAGTTCAATCCTTGAGGGGGCCAACCCCTTTGTTGATTTTAATTCCCTGTAAGCCATGTCATCAGTCGCCCCTCTCTCTGTCAGAGCAACGGCAGACAATTGTTCCGCGCCTTTTTTCTGTGCATATGCCACACCACGGCAAGTATGGAACCTGCTCAGATCACTTTGGCAATTAGGAGCACATTAAACACTACACGCATTATCCAGCAGTATATGCAGCACCAGACTCTGGCAAAGTGAATCTGGGCGATGTCAGTTCAGTGACAAGAGTGATGAGGACATGGACACAAACTTCTCTCAAAGCACAGGCCCTGGCAATGTGGGCATCATGGTACTAATGGGGCAGGTTCATGCGGTGGAATGCCAATTCAGGGCCCGGGAACCAAGCACAGACTGGTGGGACCGCATAGTGTTGCGGGTCTGGGATGATTCCCGGTGGCTGTGAAACTTTCGCATGCTTAAGGGCACTTTCATGGAACTTTGTGACTTGCTTTCCCCTGCCCTGAGGCGCAAGAATACCAAGATGAGAGCAGCCCTCACAGTTGAGAAGTGAGTGGCAATAGCCTTGTGGAAGCTTGCAATGCCAGATGGCTACCGGTTAGTCGGGAATCAGTTTGGAGTGGGCAAATCTACTGTGGGGGCTGCTGTGATGTAAGTAGCCAACGCAATCAAAGATCTGCTGATATCAAGGGTTGTGACCCTGGGAAACGTGCAGGTCATAGTGGATGGCTTTGCTGCAATAGGATTCCCTAACTGTGGTGAGGCCATAGACGGAACCCATATCCCTATCTTGGCACCGGAGCACCAAGCCGGTGAGTACATAAACCACAAGGGGTACTTTTCAATAGTGCTGCAAGCACTGGTGGATCATAGAATCATAGAATATAAGGGCTGGAAGGGACCCCAGAAGGTCATCTAGTCCAACCCCCTGCTCGAAGCAGGACCAATTCCCAGTTAAATCATCCCAGCCAGGGCTTTGTCAAGCCTGACCTTAAAAACCTCTAAGGAAGGAGATTCTACCACCTCCCTAGGTAACGCATTCCAGTGTTTCACCACCCTCTTAGTGAAAAAGTTTTTCCTAATATCCAATCTAAACCTCCCACAAGGGATCACAAGGGACGTTTCACCAACATCAACATGGGATGGCCGGGAAAGGTACATGATGCTCGCATCTTCAGGAACTCTGGTCTGTTTCAAAAGCTGCAGGAAGGGACTTTCTTCCCAGACCAGAAAATAACTGTTGGGGATGTTGAAATGCCTGTAGTTTTCCTTGGGGACCCAGCCTATCCGTTAATGCCATGGCTTATGAAGCCATACACAGGCAGCCTGGACAGTAGTCAGGAGCTGTTCAACTAAGGGCTGAGCAAGTGCAGAATGGTGGAAGAATGTGCATTTGGATGTTTAAAAGTGCGCTGGCGCAGTTTACTGACTCTGTTAGACCTCAGCGAAACCAATATTCGCACTTGCTGTGTGCTCCACAATATCTGTGAGAGTAAGGGGGAAGACGTTTATGGCAGGGTGGGAGGTTGAGGCAAATCTCCTGGCCTCTGATTATGCGCAGCCAGACACCAGGGTGGTTAGAAGAGCACAGGAGGATGCAGTGCGCATCAGAGAAGCTTTGAAAACCAGTTTCATGATTGGCCAGGCTACAGTGTGAAAGTTCTGTTTGTTTCTCCTTGATGAGCCCCCCCCGCCCCTTGGTTCATTCTACTTCCCTGTAAGGTAACCACCCTCCCCACCTTCCTTCCATCACCACTTGCAGAGGCAATAAAGTCATTGTTGCTTCACATTCATGCATACTTTATTCATTCATCTCACAAATAGGGGGATAACTGCCAAGGTAGCCTGGGTGGGTTGGTGAAGGAGGGAAGCACCAGGAGGTGGTGGAGGAGGGAAGGACAAGGCCACACAGTACTTTAAAAGTTAAAACTTTAAAACTTATTGAATGCCAGCCTTCTGTTGCTTGGGCAATCCTCTGGGTGGAGCAGCTGGGTAGCCGGAGGCCCCCCACCACGTTCTTGGGCATCTGGGTGAGGAGGCTTTGGAACTTTGGGAGGAGGGCGGTTGGTTACATAGGGGCTGCAGCGGTGGTCTGTGCTCCTGCTGCCTTTCCTGCAGCTCAAACCATATGCTGGAGCATATTAGTTTGATCCTCCAGTAGCCTCAGCATTGAATCCTGCCTCCTCTCATCACGCTGCTGCCACCTTTCAGCTTCAGTCCGCCACCTCTCCTCCCGGTCAGTTTGTGCTTTCCTGCACTCTGACATTGTCTGCCTCCACACATTTGTCTGTGCTCTGTCAGTGTGGGAGGACAGCATGAGCTCAGAGAACATTTCATCGTGAGTGCATTTTTTTCATCTTCTAATCTTCTCTAGCCTCTGGGAAGGAGACGATCCGGTGATCCTTGAAACACATACAGCTGGTGGAGAAAAAAAAAGGGGACAGTGGTCTTTAAAAAAAAAGACATTTTATAGAACAATGGGTACACTCTTTCATGGTAAACCTTGCTGTTAACATTACATACATAGCACATGTGCTTTCGTTACAAGGTCGCATTTTGCCTTCCCCCACCGTGTGGCTAACCCCTCACCTCTCCCCCCTCCCTGTAGCTAACAGCGGGGAACATTTCTGTTCAGCCACAGGCAAACAGCCCAGCAGGAATGGCCACCTCTGAATGTCTCCTTAAGAAAAGCACCCTATTTCAACCAGGTGACCATGAATGATATCACTCTCCTAAGGATAACACAGAGGGATAAACAACGGATGTTGTTTGAACGCCAGCAAACATACACTGCCATACTTTGTTCTGCAATGATTCCTGACTATGTGCTACTGGCCTGGCATGGTAAAGTGTCCTACCATGGTGGATGGAATAAGGCTGCCCTCCCCAGAAACCTTTTGCAAAGGCTTTGGAAGTACATCCAGGAGAGCTTTATGGAGATGTCCCTGGAGGATTTCCGCTCCATCCCCAGACACGTTAACAGACTTTTCTAGTAGCTGCACTGGCCGCGAATGCCAGGGCAAATTAATCATTAAACATGCTTACTTTTAAACCATGTATACTATTTAAAAAAGGTACACTCACCAAAGGTCCCTTCTGTGCCTGGCAGGCAGCCTTGGGTGGGTTCGGGGGGTACTGGCTCCAGGTCCAGGGTGAGAAACAGTTTCTGGCTGTTGGGAAAACCGGTTTCTCCACTTGCTTGCTGTGAGCTATCTTCCTCATCCCCAAAACCTGATTCCATGTTGCCTCCATCTCCATTGAAGGAGCCAAACAACACGGCTAGGGTAGTGGTGGCTGAACCCCCTAAAATGGCATGCAGCTCATCATAGAAGCAGCATGTTTGGGGCTCTAACCCGGAGCAGCTGTTTGCCTCTCTAATTTTCTGGTAGGCCTGCCTCAGCTCCTTTAGTTCCACGCGGCACTGCTTTGGGTCCCTGTTATGGGCTCTGTCCTTCATGCCCTGGGAGATTTTGACAAAGGTTTATGGCATTTTTAAAACTGGAACGGAGTTCCGATAGCAGGGATTCCTCTCCCCATACAGCGATCAGATCCCATAACTCCTGTTCGGTCCATACTGGAGCTCTTTTGTGATTCTGGGACTCTATCATGGTCACCTCTGCTGATGAGCTCTGCGTGGTCACCTCTGCACTCACCTGCAGCTTGCCATGCTGGCCAAACAGGAAATGAAATTCAAAAGTTGGAGGGCCTTTTCCTGTCTACCTGGCCAGTGCATCTGAGTTGAGAGTGCTGTCCAGAGCAGTCACAATAGAGCACTCTCGGATAGCTCCCAGAGGCCAATACCCTCTAATTGTGTCCACAGTACCCCAAATTCGACCTGGCAAGTCCGATTTCAGCGCTAATCCTCTTGTCGGGGGTGGAGTAAGGAAATCAATTTTAAGAGCCCTTTAAGTTGAAGAAAAGGGCTTAGGTCATGTGGACAGGGGCAGGCTTAAATTGTTTGAACGCTGCTAAATTCGACCTCAACTCCTAGTGTAGACCAGGGCGATGAGGCATATTTGCAGCATGGTCTGCATCTGAAGCACCCTGTAGATACTCTCTTTTGAGGCCTAGGCCTAGCGGCCTTTCACCAGAATTTATTCATTGGGGATGGGGGAAGGTACTGAAATACATCTTGTCCCTGAGATATGTTATGATGTTTCTTTCTCTTTCTTCTCCTGTCCCATTTCCACTGAATGCTGGCACTGTGTGCTATCCTGATCTCACTGACTTTTAGATGCCCAATAGCAGAAGCTGTATTTGGATGGCAAAAGATTTCTAAATGAAAGAGAGTCTATGTATTGACTAAATTTTTCCCAGATGGCCAAATGATGCAAACTAGGGAGCAGAGATCCTATAGAGATATCTACAACTTTGAAATGGCACTAGATCAAAGCACACTAAGGAACTGTTAGTATGCGTTAGCTGGGTCCACAAGCACAGTTAGTGTGAAGCAGGCAATCGTGGGGGTAGCCATCTTGCCACAATCTAAATATTCATGTAGACAAGCTCCAAATCTAGGCTGGGTGCAACAGCTATAGAAGAGACTGTGTGAGCATTCCCACTCATCAACTCTGCTACCAGTGACTCATAAGTTTCCAAAATGATGAACTCCCAGGCTGATACTTCGTAGACTTAGCCTCTTACCCAAGGGCAGATTTTTAATGTTTTTATTTTTATATTTGAAAGCTTGTACAAACAAGGTTTCAACTGTTTTAGATACTGGGACTGGAGGAACATTACTATTATTTGAAGAAATAATTATGTCTTTTTGAACTGTGCTTGTGATGACATGGCTGGGGGTGGAGAATTTAAAGGGAAATGGGCACTCAGATTTTATGCTGAGGAGGGCCATGTGCCTACCAGCTAGATAGAAATAGGTTGCATAGAATAATACCTTTGATCATGCTGAAGTAAATTGGGGTTGATTTGGCTAAGGCATGTGCCTTTGAAAATAACACTTGGTCCATGCAGAGTGCAAGCGGCCAGTATTTTAGCACTGCACGTGGGTTCTGAATGAGGAAGGGTTCCATAAAAGCCTTTATTTTAACTGTATGCTCAGGGTCCATGGAGGGCCTGAGCTGAAGCCCATTAAAGTCAATGAAAAGACTACAGGCTTCAGAACAGCCTCCTAATTAAGTCTCTAAAAGGGCCCTTTTCCCTCAGTGATTATGGACTATGTATATACATTTCTCCCCGTTACTGTTACCAGTTTGTATTGTCGTTGTGTCTACAGACCTAATCTGAGAACAGGGCCTCGTTGTGCTACGCACTGTACAAATGGATAGCAAGAGACAGTGTCTAGTCTGAAGAGCTTGGAATCAAAACAGGGTAACAGAGCTAAGAATAGAGTACAGGTTGTCCGAGTCCCTGCACTGTGCTGGTCCACTAGACCACCCAAACTCTTCCCCACACCGAGTGCTAGACAGTCAGAGATGATACAACACGTACATTTAAGGCTGTGGAAGAAAATAGTCTATGACATGCTGTTGTATTAGTTGAACAATACAGTAACAACGTAATTACTCACTATATCACAATTGTAGGCATGGGCAACTTTAACCTGACTTTTCCGTGCTTACCTGTGCAATCTTCGTATAATTTCTTTTGGGGGTAAATATTCTCTCTTGTACATAATTTATTGGAGAAAGGATGATCTTAAGGTTAAAGTATAGGACTCCTGGTGTCTACTTCAAGATCTGCCATAATAGTAATTGACTAGAATAATAATATACTCTGGTAACACCCCAGATGCTGCACAAAAACATAAGAAGAGCTTACAATCTTACTGAAGACAAGGAATGATGTAGCCTATAATAGGGGAGAAGAAGAGGGGAGGGTGAGGGGAGGAGTAATAAAGTTAAGCCCAAACTGCTTCCGTGAACTTGGTAAAGTCAAATTCTCTTGTACCCCTTTCCCCACCCATAAAATATGGATACAGAATTATTATTTACCACCCCTCACTTTCTACTAATCTAGGAATTGTGACAATCGCTCCTTAGACCCAGGGACCCTGACTTCCAACAATGCATCCATTCTACTCACTCGGGAGCTCTATCGTTCATTCTTCATTGGATTTATGACTCGTATCCCAGAAGGCTATCGAACACCGCACCAAGGGTTTGCATGGGCCTTCAGCAGTGTTTCCTCTCTCTCTTTCACCCCATTTGCAGCCCTGTTCCCAACCATGTATTGGTCTATGGACCATAGCCTAGGCCAACAGTAGACAATGAGCAGCATCCAGCTATCAAAAGAGAGCAATAGGATAGCAGATGATTTCCCATTGGTTATTTCACTGGATTCTCCTGGGTATTTTGGTCTGGTCCATGGATGCTTTCTCCTCATCTGGCTGTATTCTTGGGTGTACTTGAGAGTTGCCTGGACAACAACTTTGGCATCAGTACCCAAAAGGGTTGACAAGCTGGGGGGAGTAGGAGGAGTGTGTATGTGGGTGGGGGAAAAGTGCACTACTCTAGGACACGGAAGACCTGTATTCTGTTCCTGGCTCTGCTGGTGACCTTAGGAGAGTCACTTTAGCTCCCAGTGCCTCATATTTTTTGTCAATTGTTTGTCTCCACCCAGGGAAATTAAAGGTCAATCCACCAGTGGGTCATCACTAGCCCTAGGATAGGCTGGAACCTATTGGGGGAAAGGGAGCATTTAGCACCTTTTAGCTAATCCCATGGCCTGATCATTCTCATTGGTGATTGGGATGAATGGCTTACAAGTGACCTGGACCACCTGGGAGAGCCCCACAATTAATCAAGCTGTCCCATGGTGCAAAAGCACCCCTCACTGGGGTCCTAGGCCATGGGACCACTCCTGCATTACCTTACGGTGATACTCGCACTACCCCAGCCATGCTGTTCCCAAAGAATAGGAACAGACTGGAGCCCCATCTCAGTGGGGAGAGAATGAGCCTAGTGATGTGGGATAGAGTGGGGAATGGATCAGAAGCACCAGTGTGGTGACCCTGTGAGTGCGTCACGTGCGTTTCTTCTCTCCTTCCCGCTCGGCCCCCCGCCCCACTCGCCACGTGCGTCCCTCCTCTCCCCCCCACTCACCACGTGCCTCCCTCCTCTCCTCCCCGCTCGTCCCCCCATGCCACACATGTCCCTCCTCCCCACTCGTCTCCTCACTGTTACTCACTGCATCGCTCCTGAGTGATGCTAGTAGAAGCTGCATCTACATTACAGCTTTCATTGGTATAAAAATGTCATTAAAAAAATCCCACCCCTAACTGACATTGTCATACCAGCAAAAGTTTCTAGTGTAGACTAGACCTAACACTATTTCCTGCAGCACCTTGGGTCTCCTATCCAAATACTTCTATACCCAACCCTGCTTCCCATGTAAGAGCTGATCAGATTGGAACTATCATCCACACCATGGTCTTTCCAACTGAAGGTCAAGTACAATAGTCCCTCCAAGTGAGGGCACGTGCGCTAACACAGAGAAAACAGAACAATCGATTTGCAAACACCTAGAAGACAATAAGGTGATAAACAACAGTCAGCACAGATTTGTCAAGAACAAATCATGTCAAATCAACCTAATACCTTTCTTCAACAGGGTAACAAGCCTTGTGGATGGGGGAGGGAGGGGAAGCGGTTGATATGGTATATCTTTACTTTAGTGAGGCTTTTGATATTGTCTTGCATGCTCTTATAAACGAACTAGGGAAATACAACCTAGATGGAGCTATTATAAAGGTGGATGCCTAACTGGTTGGCAAACTGTTCCCAGAGAGTAATCATCAGTTGTTCACAGTGAAGCTGGAAAGGCACATCAAGTGGGGACTCACAGGGCTCAGTTCTGGGTCTGGTTCTGTTCAATATTTTCATCAATAATTTAGATAATAGCATAGAGAGCACACTTCTAACATTTGCGGACCACACATAGCTGGGAGAGGTTGTAAGTGCTCTGGAGGATAGGATTAAAATTCAAAATGACCTGGACAAACTGGAGAAATGGTCTGAAGTAAATAGAATGAAATTCAATAAGGACAAATGCAAAGTACTCCACTTAGGAAGGAACAATCAGTTGCAAACATACAAAATGGGAAATGACTGCCTAGGAAGTAGTACTGCGGAAAGGGATCCGAGGGTCATAGTGGAACACAAACTAAATATGAGTCAACAGTGCAACACTGTTGCAAAAAAAAAACAAAAAAAAAACCACAAACATCATTTTGGGATGTATTACAACAGGAGTGTTGTAAGCAAAACACGTGAAGTACTGGTAATTCTTCCGCTCTACTCCGCACTGATTAGGCCTCAAACAGAGTATTATGTCCAGTTCTGGACCACATTTCAGAAAAGTCCAGAAAAGAGCAACAAAAATTATTAAAGGTCTAGAAAATCTGACCTATGAGGGAAGACTGAAAAAACTGGGTTTGTTTAGTCTGGAGAAGAGAAGATTGAGGGGAGACGGAGGAGGGAGGAAATTTGTGCTCCTTAACCTCTGAGGATAGGACAAGAAGCAACGGCCTTAAATTGCAGCAAGGATGGTTTAAATTGGACATCAGGAAAAACTTCCTAACTGTCAGGTTGGCTAAGCACTGGAATAAATTAGCTAGGGAGGTTGTGGGATCTCCATCATTGGAGATTTTTTAAGAGCAGGTTAGACAAACACCTGTCAGGGATGGTCTAGATAATACTTAGTCCTGCCATGAGTGCAGAGGACTGGAGTAGAGGACCCCTTTCAGTCCTTCGATACTATGTAGGAGCTCACTCATGCACCTAGTTTAAAGGGAACAGTGACACTTACTCTCTTTTCTGGCCTGGAGGGCAGGGACAGTTCTAGGGGCAAGCGAGGAGGGCTCCCCGAGTGCCAACTTTCAGGGGGCACTATACTGCTGCACCACTTTTTTTTTCTGGCTCAGACATTAGGGGGTGTGTGCGTGCTGAAAGTACTTTCCACACAGGGCCCACGCACAGGAGGGAGGAGGGCTCCCTTGTGCCCCTAACCCCCACCCCATGGTCTATGCTGCTCTTCTCAAACAGAAGGGAGGGGGCTCCAGGGCTCCCCCTTCTCCAGAGGCCTATGCTGGTGCCCTCAGTCTGGAAGTAGGCTCCTGTATTCCCCTTCCCACTGCCGGTGATGCTCCTGCTTCCACCTCATGGGAAAGGCAGAGGACACCAGGACTACACTTCCCCTGCTGCTGACTGCATCAGGTGCAGTCTCCACAGCTCTCCCTGGCCCTGCTGCTACTCCCCAGGTAAGAGAAGAGGGCTCCAGGGCTCCCATCCCCGCAGGGATGCTTAGTGGCTTGGGCACTGGACTGGACTGGGAGACCTGCACTCTACTCCCAGCTGTGCCACTGGCTTGCTGGGTGACATTGGCCAAGCCATGCCACCTCTCTGTGCTTCAGTGTCCCCATTAGTACAACGGCCTGCTTTGTAAAGTTCTTTGAGACCTCCTGATGAACAGAGGTAGGTATTGTTATTATTGACTGCTGTCCTTTCATGGGTGGGATAGGTCAACTGTTCCTCCCAGCGAGGAAACACAACAAGCTTCACTGTTCTCCTTCCTACCCTCCTTCTCCTCTCTTTCTCTGCGTGGGGAACAAATGGCTGCCCAGGCTCAAGTTGAAGACTGGGCTCATAGCTGTTCAACTTGCATCTGGACACAGTCAATCACTGTACACCAGAAAGAAGAAATTAGATAGGACTCTGGTTGAATTACACTAAACTTCATTCTACACACTTAATGACCTTGGAGTTTTAAGAGGCTGCCAGACAAAGGGCATGAACTCGCTCCTGGAATAAATAAGCCAAACTGCTCTCTAAGGCCATGTGAATCAGGGTGTTGCAAACAGTGCAGCATCTGACTGAGGCCTGATTCTGCAAGGTACCAAATAAGGGAATGTCCCTCCCCGGGGTGTAATAGAGTTGTTGTCTTCCCATCTGAATAAGATACCGAGTGCAAGAAGGTGAGGGTATTATCAGCAGCCCAGCATGGCATGGATTGTTTTATTGTGACAGCCCCAAACAATAGAAGCCAGCGACAAACATCTCTCTCATCCAGCAGTCAATGCTGAGGGATGCTGTGCTCCACTCTCTTGGAGAGAGAGAGAGAGAGAAAGAAAAATCTCGGAGAGTTTTGATAGAGAATGAGTATTTTATGGGAGTAGACAATGAGATCTTTAAACATGTGCATGGAGGGAGGAAGAGCAATTTTCTTATATATATGTCTAATGGCAAAAACATTTTCCCCTGCCGAAGATCCAGAAGGCAGCATAGGAACAAAATTGTATCCGTTATGCACATGGACAACATAATATTGAGTTATCAGCAGCAACTGGACCAGGAAGCCTCAGTTGTTAAGGGCCTGTACAGAGGAAAGGCTATTTCAAGAGACTATGGTAATGCAAAGGCACCCAATTAATTCAAGAGCATTGTTGTTAGTTATTTTATTTATATAGCACCATAGGGGAATGTAGCTCTTTATAGACAATTAGGGGCCATAAAAGATTGGGAAAAAAGAATAGGAAGAATGCAAGAAACTGGCAATCTCTTGCAGCGTGAGCCCTGACTAAAAGCTTTCACCAGTCCATGATTTTATTCTTTAAAACAAAAACAAAGGAATGTGGGTTGTTTTTTTTTTTGGCTCATATTACCTCTTAGAGGGATGGAGAGCCAGTATAATAGTCTGGGAGAATAGTGTAGGAAAATCTCATTCCCTGGGCAAGTTAGTGATAGGAAGATAAGAGAGGGGTCATTTGATTTGTTAAATAAATAAAATAAAACCCCACAACTACAGAATCATAATCTCAATGTTGTCATGCTCTTCAGTGTGGCAGGAGGACTTGTTGGCCTACCAGATCCCCTGGTTGGTGAAAATTTTGGTAATATGTTGTGGCTGGAAGTGGGCCAAGTTGGGTATCATTGAAAAGCCCTCTCTCCCATGAACAAAATGGTTCCAAATATGACAAACCTAGAATGATTATGTAGATATGTATTTGAGAAAAATCAACTTTAAAATTATACGTCAACACAGGGATTCATTGCTTACGTAAGAGAGACAGTTAGCCTGGACATGTAGGACTGACAACCAGTATTCAACACAGTCATCCTCAGTGTTGTCTGTATCTAGAGCACCACTGCTGGCATGCTGTCACACTGATCCTTGTCCGTGCTGCACGCACACGTCTCCGTACAAGGCAGGCTGCTGGCCAAACATTTGCAGGGTGCAAAGCACCTAGTCTTTGCACATGAGCATTTGATTAGCTGAAGGATTGATTCAGGAGCACATGGTATTTCACACAACAACTGGTATGATCAGTCCATCCTCCAAGCCCCAAGCATGCCCAAGAGGGGAGGATGGTTTTGTATGCGTGTAATCATCCTGGAGCCATTCCATGGCTTGATAATTCACCCCCTTGATGGAGCAGGCAGAACTGCGCCCCTGTCAGCAGCAATTATTCTCCATTTGTCTGCTTCTTGGAAAACAGTCGCCAATGCAGCTCTGCAAGTGTCATAATATTAGTCTTCAAAATGGTAAACTCAGCACATGAACACTTCCAGTGCATTTATGACCGCATCAGTGATGGTCTCAGCCATTCTGAGCACCTTCAGAGCAGGAAGATGGTATGATTGGCAGGATGCATGCACAGATCATTTGCTTTGGCACCTTGTGTAGTGCTAAATTAAAGGCTGACCATGTTGAAATGTACCTTTCTCCTGAGAAGATGTGGTCCAATATGTCCTGGGGGTCCAGATCATTTGAGAGTATGTGTGATGGGGTATACAAACCCCACACTGGCCAACAAGGAGTTAAGGAACGTCTCTAGGTATCTTTGCCATCTGCTGTATCTTCAATGAAGTCTAAGTTATCAGCAGCACAAGATGCAAACCTACCCTTGATGTGGCCTAGAGGAACACAGCATGGACCCGTATGAAGAGCCTCATTTGATATTACAGTCTCCAGGTGGAATACTTTGTTGTAGTCATAAGAATGGCCATACTGGGTCAGACCAAAGGTCCATCTAGTCCTGTATCCTGTCTTCCAACAGTGATCAATGCCAGGTGCCCCAGAGGCAATGAACAGAACAGGTAATCCTCAAGTGATAATCGATGGAGGAGACGATGCTGTCCACAAGCTGCATGAGGAATTTGCTACTGGTTTTTAAATGAATTGTTAAACTAACTGCCACTTGTAGTTGTGGATTAAGCATATGCCACATGGTTGTTGTGTGTGTGTTGGAGACCTGCCTTTCATTCAAGCACCTGTACATGAGGCTTTGCGATAAAATGACAGCCTTGTGCACCACTTGCTTATTGTCATACTTGCTGGTGCTGAAGTCACCGTGACCACCAACGCACCACTTAAAGTAGTAGTAATACGGGTCATGTGGCATTATTTCTTCAGGTTTGGCACCAGCTATGGATACCTGAACTCCATGTCCTGCAGGACAAACGTTTTTCTGTAAAAATGTAGCAGCTGCAAACAGAGTCTTCATATTAGGGCCGATGTCAGTTTCTTCCACTTTTGATCGTGCTACATCTTTTGCAGCTTTTAGGGACATGCCCTGTGATTCATTTCTTCAGAGAGGATTGCTAAAAACTATGTCCATATCCCACAGTTCATCTTCAATGAGTGCTTTAAGAGCCTTTCTTCACTCCTGCTCAAAGCACATATTTCTCTGTACTTAGCCTCTGCACTGGCCATCACCACCACCACTTTCCCATCCATTTGAGCTCTGCAAGGCAATTTATGAACTCCAGCTGAGTCACACTGTTTGCAGCAGTAAAATGGGAATTCTATCACTCGTACCTCCTGACTCCCTGATTATCCTGCCCGCACTGTCAATCAGGGTGACCTGGAGCACTGGCTTCTCCCCATTGGCCCTGGGGACTGTCAGTCTCAGGGTCCTGATTTCCCATCAACTCTTCCCCTTTCTTTTGGTACTGAGAGCTAGCCAACCAAAACACTCCCACTGAGTTTTAGTAAGGGAACAACAGTCCCCTTACATTATGTAACTATGTGCACGCCATTTGCAATAATACATTGCAATAATTTCTGGCTGGATGCGGATATCTTAACCAGTGCACCAGTACAACTGTTTTGGCATAATAAACAAAAAGCTGATAATAAATACCACGGAACCACTACTTTTTAAATGATGAATGCAAATCAGCTTAAAGCACTCCTTCCATTCATAGTCATCTGTCACATTAAAAAATCAGGTATATTCTGAGTAGTAACTGATAACATAGCACTGACAGTCAAGGGCCACAACTGACCTTTAAGAACTGTATGTTTGACACACCTGGGTTAAAGTATAATTTTAAAAAGTTGATTTTTAAACATTTTATCAAATATATATCTGCATCATTATCCTAGGCTTGTAATATTTGGTACCACTGTGTTCGTGGGAGAAAGGGGTTTTGAAAGATACCCAACCTGACCTATTTCTGATGGCATCATATCCAAATTTCCACCAACCAGAGAAGCTGGAGCTGGGAGCCAGGGCAGCAAGCGAGGCCCCCAGCCATACCATACTGGGTGATACCACTGAAATTATGAGTCTTGATTTTTACAAATCAAATGACACCTCCCTTATCTTCCAATCACTAACTTGCCCATGGAATTACACATGCTTCCAGACTAAAGGTGATTGTTGGGTGACTTCCGACTATGCAACTATGACCAGGAATGCATTTTTCCATCTCCATCTGGTCAGGAGAGAGTCACCCATCATGCGCCAGCAATGCCCCTCTGCCACGTACATTGGCCAAACTGGACAGTCTCTACATAAAAGAATAAAATGGACACAAATCAGACTTCAAGAATTATAACATTCAAAAACCAGTTGGAGAACACTTCAATCTCTCTGGTCACTCGATTGCAGACCTAAAAGTGGAAATACTTCAACAAAAAAAAACTTCAGAAACAGACTCCAACTAGAGACTGCTGAATTGGAATTAATTTGCAAACTGGATACACTTAATATAGGCTTGAATAAAGACTGGGAGTGGATGTGTTGTTACACAAAGTAAAAGTATTTCCCCATGTTTATTCCCCCCTCCCCCACTGTTCGTCACACGTTTTTGTCAACTGCTGGAAATGACCCACCTTGATTATCACTACAAAAGGTGATTTTTTCCTCTCCTGCTGGTAATAGCTCACCTTACCTGATCACTCTCCTTACAGTGTGTGTGGTAACACCCATTGTTTCATGTTCTCTGTGTATATAAAATCTCCCCACTGTATTTTGCACTGCATGCTGCACTGCATGCATCCGATGAAGTGAACTGTAGCTCACGAAAGCTTATGCTCAAATAAATTTTAGTCTCTAAGGTACCACAAGTACTCTTTTACTTTTTGTGGATACAGACTAACACGGCTGCTCCTCTGAAACTCATCCTATTGTGATCCATGCTTTTGTCACTTCAAGACCAGAATGATGCAGTGTGTGTTCTGCATGGCGCTGTAACGTAAATCAATCCAGACAGTTAAAATGGTGCAGAATATGGCAGCCCTTTTATGAAACAAGGGCACGACACCAGAGCTCTGTGCACTGTGCTGGCTGAATGCTGGCTTTGGATGAGTTTAAGGTCTTGGTGGTGACCTATAAAATAGAGCTAGTTGAAATTTTTCAAACTTGTTCTTAAATCCAAAATGGCCTTTTTTAAATATGAAAAATAGTTAACGCATGTTGACCTTTTAAAAAAAGTGGGGCTTTTGCAAGTTTTTTCATTAAATTTTTAATCAGAAACATCAGAATGGTCCCTGGCAATTTTAGTCTACCAAAATAAATGGTTTACTGAAAAAACCTTACCAGAAACCTGCTTTTTGCTACACAATGCCCCCCCATCCCCAAAAATCAATTTGATAACATTTTAAATAAAAAAAAGTTGACTAAAAATTCTCTTTAAAAATTTGATAAAATGACAAATGGATCCATTTCAACCCTCTAGAATGGGTTCAAACTGAAATTTCAGAATTTTGCCCACATTCTTTTCCCATTTTGACCAGCTGAAGTATAAATCTTAATATAGCTTGGGCACTGCCTATTTGAGGGGCCGCTCTGTCTTAGTGCCATTCTGCTATAGTTGCTAACAGCAGAGGCGCTTGACCTCACGTGATGGGACTAATAGTAGAATGTTTTCTGTGAGAGGCTGGAGCGTACTTTGGTCCAAAATAGATCAAAATAGGTGCTGTTGACCTTCAGAATGTCAGATATTTACTGTGGCCTGGTCTACACACAGATTTTAAACCAGTATAACTATGTCAGAGTGGGGTGTGATTTCTTACCAATGTAGGTGCTTTATACAAGGATAGTTTATTCCCACTCCTATCCAAGAATAGCTAAACCAGTATAAATCACCTCATTCTATATAAGAAGATTCCAGGAATGTCTGTTTGTGTGTCACTCTGAAACCTAGAATGTCTGTTGAGTCAATGTGAAGTGATGGAAACAGCTGCAAGCAGGGTCGAGACCTTTTGGTTTAGATTACCACCAGGTTCAATCATCACTGAGATTCATGGTCTGTCACCATCCAATTTTTACGTTTTCAGCCATTTTGATTTTCCAAATTGCACCCATGTGACAGCATGAGATTTCAACTGTGAGTACTGCTAGAATCGCATCCAGATTGGGAGGCGGCGCTGATTTAACTATATCAGCGCCGCTAAAACAGTGCGACTGGTGCGTAGACAAAGCCTCAGGCTTTTGGTAAGGGTGATGTGGACTGAAGTTTGCATAGCAGATGGGGAGTTTTGCGGGAGTTCTGTTGGGAAGCTATTGGCAAAGTTAAGCTGCTCGGTTTTGGCAATTTATATCGAATGTGTTTAGAATGCTGGCTAGGCACCTTTGTATTAAATCAACATCATCATATCAGCTACTGCAACCACTCTTGAGCTCTCCTGACCCAGCCTTAACCTAAAGGGTGCAAGGTGTCACCCTTCAGTAGCTCACATAGTGAAACACGCAGCTTCAGCAGCCTCTCATTCCCTAGGAAGGACAAATCAGCCCCTTTAAGCTAGGTACTCAGCCCTTCAGTCCTCTCACTAGAGCAGCCTGGGACTTTAGCTTTTCCAAAGTGTCGGGTAGTACCCTTTGCCGAGAATGGAAGCAAAGTTGTTCTTTCTCCCAAAAAGAGCTTCTAGAATTTCCATTCCACGTTTCCTCGGTAACAACTTGCCATCAGCATAACGTTCCATGGCACTTGACCATTCAACTCCACAGTGGTTATAAAAATCCCATAATAAAAAAGCCCTTCAAACTTTCTATATCATTAAGAAAACATATCTGACCCTTCAACTCACCAATATACAAATGATAGAATTGTTCATTATAAATAATTAGTCCAATTCTACTGTATGTAGCAAGGAGTCTAAGTCTAACCTAGATCCAAACACCCCTGACATTCCAGGAAGGTGGGGTCAGTTATATATGTAATATTAATGTTGCCTGTTGGACTCCTGCTGTACCTTGTCCTGAGTACTCTAATCTTTTACATAGGAATTAGTGGATTGACTTTGGAATAAATGGAGCGTATCTTGCACCAGTTTCGGTCTGGTCTTCGTTACAGTGCTCTCTCCACCCTTTGTGCTTAGGCATTGTTAGCGACCTGCACAGCATAAAACTGGATTTAAAAACAAAACGAAACACTGGACGGAAGCATCAGCATCTTGGACACAAATAGAGTGCTTTTTTCTTTTGCTTGCTCGCAATGATTTCTTCTCAGTGACTGCAATCATGGCAACAATTGGCCATGTGACAAAATAGAATGAAAAGAAAGTGGACAGATTATATCTATAGAACCAACTATTTTTACAGCAGATTATATTCCTAGCAAAGAACATACGCCTGCATTGGCTAGGGTTAGGACAATATTATGGCCCATGTCTCTCCTAAGCCACTCATTATAGCAGGGAAGTTTTGATTTCATAATTGTGATCAAATCCCCACAGACAGTGGGTCTCAATCGGGGGGCCATGAGCAGGTTTCAGGTGGGCCACCAAGCAGGGCCAGCATTAGACTCACTGGGGCCTAGGGCAGAAATCAGAAGCCCCACCATGTGGGGTTGAAGCCCAGGGCCCGGGGCCCTGTGCCCTGCCACCCGGGGCTGAAGCTGAAGCCTGAGCAATGTAGCTTTACAGGGGCTCCTGTGGTGTGGGGCCCCAGTCAATTACCCTGCTTGCTACCTTCTACTGCTGGCCCTGGCTATTATATGCAGAAAACTAGTTGTTGTGGCGCAGATGGGCCATGGAGTTTTTATAGCATGTTCGGGGGAGGGGGGGGGGGGGGGTTCAAAGGAAAAGGTTGAGAACCGCTGTGCACAGAGGCTGCTGGTCAATATGCAGCTGTAATGAAGAAGCTCAGAGTTTTGAGAACTTGGAGCACATTTAAATGACTCATTAAAGGACCATCTCAGGGATAGGTTATGCAGTGACAGCAGCCAAAAGAAACTGTTGTCTGAAAAGGCCCTGACCGGTCATAAAACATATCGCTGAGTCAACAGAAGCTAGAAATGTCAAGGAGCTGAGTAGGGGTCTGTAACCATGTATGAAGTGTGGTAAAAATCAATCCCCATGAGATGGAATGTGAGTTCTGTTTGGAGATCTTATGGAAAAGTAAAGGCCACATCCATAGCACGTGTGCAGAATGACACCAGAAGAGAAAAGGCAAGATAAGTACTAAAGAGAGTCAGGAATACCAAAAGAATCTCTGTGCAACAGATCATTGACCAGACAATGAGTTGCACTCTGATGAGTCCCCAAGGCTTGAGTCCCCACCGTGTTACTCTAGTTTTACACTGGGGAGGCTCCATTGATTCCAGTGGAAATGCACTGGTGTAAAACTGGAGTAATGTAGTCAAGAATTAGGTCCCCAGTGTTTGGAATCTGTGTCAAAGCTGAAAAATAAAAGACAATCCAGCCAATCTGGGTTACAATGAAAAGTCAAGGAGTTCTTATAGTATTATTGACATGAGTTGGATAGAAGATCTGAGGTCTCATTCATTCCACAATAGGTGTTTATTCAGTACTTCTAGGGCAAAATGCAAATTGACTGACTCTAGCCCTCTGATAATGACATCCTGGAGAAGACCTCATACTCTGGAGTGTTTTCATATTAAGAGTGGTACATAAAGTGTACATGAGAACTGGATTTGTATGCTGTGGATGACCTCCCTTACTTGGTCCTGAGTGTCTGCATTATATCCAGTTAGACTGGTGTGAAATCCTAGGGTACTGTAGGCCAAATTTTTACAAGAACTCAGCACCCATTTAGGCATCAAAACTAATGGACAGATATTACGAACCTGTGATCTGTTTTCAAAATCTGGCCATGAATATCACAGTGGGAGTGGAGCACTTTGAAAATGCTTCTGCAGATTTAAAAAAGTTTAAAAAAAGCCTATTCACACCTGCAGATGTTCTTGTTCTTGTCAAATGAAAGCTACCAGACTAACTTATGATGCAAGTGCATATGGCATTGGGGCTGTTACCAGCCCTTCGATGAAAGATACTAGTGAGAGGTCCCTTAACGTTTGCATCAAGGACACTTCCACAAGTTGAAGAGAACTATGCCCATATGGTCTCAGAAGCATTGGAGCTGGTGTGGGATTATAGGACACTCATCCTGGAGTTGTGCAGATGAAAGCAAATGCTAGAAGGCATTAAGGACCATCAGCTATACAATTGACCCTTTGAGAGAAGACAGACATGCCTTGGGACTCAGCAAGGTATGCAGGGACATGCCTATGGACAGAACTCTGAGGTTTTCCCATGCCATATGATGGACAGCTTGTCCTTGGGACAAAAAGAGACCACACGGCAAGAGAATATAAAAAGCTGCTACAGCTCCTCCATCTGGTCTTCGATCCTGCTTCATACCTCTGGAGGGACTTTGCTACACTGAAGCTTTGAACCAAGGACTGAAAGACCTATCCCAGCTTGTGGATGTTCTCCAGAGACCTGATTTGAACCTGCAGTTTATTCTATCACTGCTGCAAGTCTGAACCAAAAATTTTGCCATTACTGTATGTAATTGATTCCATTTAACCAATTCTAGCTCTCATCTATATCTTTTCCCTTTTATGAATAAACCTTTAGATTTTAGATTCTAAAGGATTGGCAACAGCGTGATTTGTGGGTAAGATCTGATTTGTATATTGACCTGGGTCTGGGGCTTGGTCCTTGGGGATCGAGAGAACCTTTTTTCTTTTACTGGGGTATTGGTTTTCATAACCATTTATCCCCATAACAAGTGGCACTGGTGGGGATACTGGGAAACTGGAGTGTCTAAGGGAATTGCTTGTGTGATTTGTGGTTAGCCAGTGGGGTAAAACCAAAATTCTCTCTGTCTGGCTGGTTTGGTTTGCCTTGGTGTGCAAAAGAACCCCAGCCTTGGGCTGTATCTACCCTGCTTTCAGCAATTTGTCCTGAAATGGCACTCTCAGTTGGGTCCCACAAGAACCAGCATCATTCAGTACACAGTCAGCCAGCCATCTCAGGTGTTTTCAACTATGGCTTGCATTGGTTAATTGCAATATCTGGGATAAAGTCTTTAACAGAGTGCAGCCACCTATACTGGTGTCTCCCAGCATGGAGAGAAAGCCATTACTCCACCAGTGCAACCAACACTTCTAACCCACAATGCAGCACTAGAAACTACCCCAAACACCCCTGTTCTCAGCAACATTGTTGAGGACTATCAGAGGCCCAGAATGCACTGGCACAATATAAGGCCTAGTCTATACTAGAGTCTTGTTGACAAACATCAGGTTTCATCGACAAAACAGTGGAGGTGTACACATTACAATGCTCCTTCTGCCAACAAACTCTCCTGCTTTGCCGACAAAATAAAACCACCTCGACCAGAAGTGTAGAGCTTTTTGCAGCAAAGTTACTTCAACAAAGTGTTAGTGTAGATACCGCACTTGGTTAGGTCACTGTACTTGGCCTCCAGGAGGTGTCCTACAATGCCCATCATGACCACTCCAGTCAGTGGTTCGAACATCCACCCCTCCCACTTTGAAGGCTCAGGAATTTTTCAAATTCCACTTCCTGTTTGCTCAGCGTGGACAGCTCACATTGCATCTTCCCAGCTGACCATGGTGGCTCCACGCAGCAAATGTGCTCCTGCTTGGAGCACACTTGAGTTGTTGGATCTGTTGGCACTGTGGAGAGAGGAGGCTGTGCAGTCCCAGCTCTGCTCCAGCCATCAGAACTTCGATACCTATGATCAGATTTCTTGTGGGTTGTTGGATAAGGGCTATGAACAGGATATGGTGCAGGGCACAGTGAAGATAAAGGAGCTGAGGCAGGCATACCAGAAGGCAAGGGAGGCTAATCGCTTATATAAGGAGCTGGATGCCATCCTTGGCTGCAACCCCACCTCCACTGCCAAGAGCCCCATGGATACTTCGGCAAGGCTGGAGGTGGACAGTGGACTCAACCCCAAGGATGAAGTCATGGATGAGGAAGTCAAGTTGGAGAATGATGTGGAGCATACGGCAGGCTTGTCTGGTGGCTCAGCGAGTCAGGACCTCTTTTCCACTCCTGAGGGGGCTATCCAGTCCCGGCAGTCTGTCTCTGGGATGCATGATGCAGGAGAGGAAAGCACTGGTATGTGATCCTTTTGAGTTGACGCTGCTTGGATATATGAGGTAGAGCTGTCCTTTGCTCTGTATATTCTAGAAGTGGGCAAAGGGATAGAAATGTACATGACTAGCTGTGTTTGAGTGTGCTCCACATCCCCCTGGGGAGCGAAGCAATGCGGCAGAACAGTGTGTTAATGCACACCACGATTTCACAGGACTCTGCCAGAGAGATTTCTAGGACACTTTCCCAGAGGCACTTGCCAATCCTATGCCGAGCTGCTTTATTCCTTCTCCCATTGTAGGAAACTTTCCCGCGCCATTCTGCAATCACTTGTGCAGGGACCAAAGTGGCACACAGGCAAGTGGCAATCAGCATAGGGACCGGGTCTGAAGCCGCACATGGGCAGGAGATGCACCCTTGCTTACCCTTAGGAGTGAGAAAGCAGCTTCAGTGTCCACCACCTGTGGAAAATGGTGGCAGAATTTACAGTATTGTCCCTAGTATTGTCCCACAGCTCTACTCTTTGTTCCGTCTTGAGTGCCCCCCCGGGCCAAAATCACCATGTTTAGTGTGTTTGCCAAGGTGTGCACTTGCAAAGGGAGTTAGAATGTAATTAGTATGTAAAAAAGGTGTATTTTACTATAATGCTTCAATGGTGTGTGTGAACTAACAATCATGTCTCTGTGTACTGTTTCTTGTGCTTCTGCAGATGTGGCCTTCAGGGGAATCCCTTACACACCGGTGGAGTGTCTCCACTAGATAAGGAAGCAAGAAGGAGCAAGGAAGACCTGTTGCAAGGAGGTGCTCCAATCCTCAGAGGCTGAAAAAAAAAAAAAGAAAAAAAAAAGAACACAGGGAGTGGAGAGAGACCCTAAAAGGAAAAAAAATTAAAGAGACAGGCAGGACAGAAAGGAGAGTGAGGAGCGCATTGTAAAGGGCCAGAAGTGGATGATAAAACTCATGGAGGAGCAAACAATGATGTTGAAGTCCCTAATCATGCTCTAGGCAGAACACATGCATGCTTCCCCTCCCCACCCCGCACACTAACCATTACAGAACTACTTTCCATGCCCTCCCCAAATTCCTCCCACACATTCCTTAAAACTTCCCAGAACCCCGTTCACTTCAACCCTTTGGACAGTTTCCAAAATTATAGCTGGACTTATGCACCACTATGAGAGCCTACAATACCCTGCACTCTTATCTCCCTTCCCACCAAGCCATTTGTGTGTGTTGTTAATTGGTATTTAATAAAAACAAACTCTCTGAAAGATCACCACATGTAGGAGACAAATAAAGATTGGTTGTTGCTGCTGGTAGAATACATAGCAGCAGTTTGATCATTTGCTGACTACAATGTTCTCTAGTAGGGAATCACCACAATTTTCATGCAAAGTAGCAAGTTAACAAAGCATGGCAGAGTGCTATATAGAAAGACACATTACTGGTGCTCATTGTCAAAATGTTGCCTCAAAGCCTCCCTGATTCGAATAGCCCTCTGTTGTGCCCCTCTAATAGCCCTGGTATCTGGCTGTTCAAATTCAGCTGCCAGGCAATCCCCCCAGGGTAGAGTGCGGAAGGGAAACTTTTAACCCTTAACCTCAAATATTATGGAGTGTGCAGTAAACTGCTATGACCATGGGAATATTTAGGTCTAACCTTCCATAAAGGCAGCACCAGCACACTTTTAATCTGCCAAAAGGCACATTCTACGGTCATTCAGCACCTGCTCAGCCTATTGTTGTTTCCCATGTAAGGCTTCATGAGCCATAGTAGTAAGGAGTACACTGGGTCTCCCAGGATCACTATTGGCATTTCAACATCCCCCACTGTAATCTTCTGATCTGGAAAGAAAGTCCCTGCTTGGAGCTTTCTGTACAAGCCAGTGTTCCTGAAGATGTGTGCATCATGCACCTTTCTGGACCACCGTGCATTGATGTCAGTGAAACGCCCACCGTGATCCACATGCACCTGCAACACCATGGAAAAGTACCCCTTTCTATTGATGCACTCCGTTACAAGATGGTCCAGGGCCAAATTGGAATATGTGAGCCATCAATTGCCCCACCGCAGTTAGGGAATGCCATTGCTACAAAGCCATCCAATATTTCATGCACATTGCCAAGAATCATGGTCCTTCATAGCAGGATGTGATTATGGCCCTGCACACTTCTGTTACTGCAGCCCCAACGGTCGGCTTCCCCACTCCAAACAGATTTGTGACTGACTGGTAGCAGTCTGGAGTCGCCGGCTTCCACACAGCAAGTGCCACATGCTTCTCCGCTGAGAGGGCAGCTCTCATTTTGGTGTTCTTGCACTGCAGAGCTGGCGCAAGCTCTGCACACAGTTCCAGGAAGAGGACTTTCCACATGCGAAAATTCTGCAGCCACTTATCATCCCAAACCTGCATAACCATGCGATACCACCACTCGGTGCTCGTTTCCCGAGCCCAAAAGCAACAGGCCATAAGTACAGCTGCTCCATGAATGCCAAAGTAATCTGGTGTTTCTTGCCATGGCATACAGGTCAGCCAACTCTGATTCCCATTCAGATTGGTTCATGATATACTGCATCACCAGCCATGATGTGTTCATAACACTGACCACAGCAGTAGAGAGCAGTTTGGGTTCCATCCTTTCAGATGGTGTTGATGGATGCACAGTAAACGGGACAGTGAAGACACAGCTGGAAGCCCACGGAATGCTGGGAGGGAAAAAACTGCCTCATGGGACACTGAGCCCACACCCATGACTCACTGCGATCCATGCTGCCTTCCCACAACTCTTAGCTGCAGAAGGTGGTAAGTAGCACAATGGGATAGCTACCCACAGTGCACTGCTCTGACTGTTGATGCTAGACCATCAACTGTGGATGTGCTCTGCCAACAGAAGGAGCATTGTGTGAACATGCCAAAGCAATATAATTATACCGGTTTTGGATTGTTGGCTTAACTTGTGTTGACACAACTGTGTAGTGTAGACAAGGTCTAAGATGTACTGCATATTGGAAGTGCCAAAGTGATCAGAAACGTTGCTGCTGTGGGGATGAGCTGAATTGTCACAAGGAGAAGGGAGAAGCGGCTGTTTCATGCCATCAGCACCACTTGTGATGGCTTCCTTGTTCAGTGGAAACACACCTTAATTAAGCTAGAAAGCAAAAGAAGCTAGGCTATGTAGGCAGGATAACAGCAGAGACATCAAAGCAGAGGCTATGTTCTCCATTGTGCAAGATACAAGGAGAGTGAAAGAACATTTCTCTCCATCAGACATAATAAAAGACTGAGCTGTCTGTTAATTTAAGATGAAAATGGAGGGAGGGGGAGGAAAAGGGCCTGATTCTCAGAGCAGCGTTGCTCCTTTGATTTCAATTGGAGCTTTGGATGCTCAGCACCTCTAAAAATCAGACCCAAAAAAATCTTTAGCGTATATTGTACCTTGCCACTAGAGCTGGGTCAATAATTAAATTTTTTTGGTTTAGTGGTAGTTCCAAAAATATAGGAAAAAAAAATCAGTGAGGGTTCTACTATACCTGAATATTTTTGGTGAATCAAAAAAATGTCTGTTATGGGTCTGTTCCAGAGGAAGGACTCAAACCCGGGTCTCCAATATCCCAGATGAGTGCTCTAAGTACTGGCTAATAGTTATATGGGGAGAAAGCAGTACCACCATAACCTCCTCCTCTGGCCATTTTGTGAACGGCCAAAACTATTAGTACCAAACTTGTGACTAGCTGTGGGTTGACCAAAACTGCATTTTTCATTGAACAAGCTATTTGTCCAAAAAAAATTGCCCGGCTCTACCTCACCAGATTAGAAGTGTGTTGTAAACAGATTCAACAAAATATAATTTGCAATTATCGCTATTCTGTTTCAAGATGCTACAGATAGCAATATTTGTAGGCACACAGAGAGAGTTAACTACCCTCTAGTGGTCATACATATTATAGTGTTTCTTAGTACAGGAAATGCTTTTCGGGACTGAAGGGTCCATAATCATCAATGGGACATGGGGCGAGTCTGTGTCTGGAGATGGAAAATTAAGCCTGGTGGATTGTGACCAGCAAACCTCATAGTCACTTTGTCATTGGAATTTTAAAAATTCCCTGTGTTGGCAAAATACCACAATGACGGGCCAAATCATCCTTTTCTATAGAAAAACTCAAAGAGGAAAATCTAAAGCAAACCCTCTTGAGTTTTCCTCCCATAACAGTCTCCCTTGGGGATGAGGGGGCAAGTTAATGGCAGCACAAGGGGAGTAGCAAACACATGGAGTCTGAGATGCCACAGGGCTAACCTCACAGGTCTCAGAGCACCTATGGAGCTTGGCCCAGGATTCCCTGTGTCTGGTTCTCCACTATTCCCTGATGGCAGCCATGCTGCTACCATGTGCCATTCTCTCCCCACCATCTCCCTGCCCCTGCCATATTGAGATGTCATTCCACCTTAAATTACACTATAACCACCATCCAAAATTAAGATGGTTTCTTAAGGGACAAAATCCTGTAACAGTGGCTGCTCCCTAATTCTGCCACCAATGACTAGTAGCCCTCCCCCTCACACCAGATTTCCGCAGTGCCTCAAACCAGACTTGTTTCACAGGTAAGGGCTTCTGTCAGATTGATGCATGGGAGAAATGTAGCCCATTTGCTCCATTCCACTCAGTTCCCAGTCCCCGTTCAACACGCTTTCTACCCTTTAGCTCCCTTCTGCAACGGGGCCCTTTGACAACACATCTGTAATTTTGTCTGTGGTTATTTGAATTTGGAGGAGAAATGGGAGATGGGAGAGAAGGGGTGGAAAGGCAGAAAGGAGAAGGAGAGGCAGAGAGATTGACAGAGATCCCATTCTGTGCGTGTTTATATATATATATATATATATATAAAATATAAAAGCAATAATTGGGTTGACAGAGGGACTAAATCCTCACTGAGGATAACATACATCTGGGACACAGAACAGTTCTTCATCCAGTTTGGCTAACACTCACTTTCCAACCTAACTGGCTGCTTGTGCTTCCCAAGAGGCTTCATGATGGATCAGGGGCAGTGATCCCTTCTCTCCAGGTCCCCCCCATTTCCACCCCCTGCCAACCTTTCCAGGACCATCTTGCTAGTTCTGAGCCTGCAGCTCTCTGAAAAAGGGAAGTGAAAGCAAACAAACCTCTGGGGAAAGCGTGGGGTGAAGCTGGAAGGAGCTAGGATAAAGGAGAAGAGGCTGGTCCATGCAGAGAGCCCGAGGCAGTGTCTGTTCCTCATGCATTGTTCACAAACTCTCACAAGCTGTCTTACAGAGAGCAGCAGGAGGGATGGAGGAAGCAGAAATAACATCCCTGTGGAGAGACTAGAAGAAAGCAGAGGTTCAAAGAAAAGACGAGGCTGGAGCAATGCATTTGTAACCTCTGAAAGGAACAAAAAAAAAAAAAATCCTTTATCTTCCCACTACAGCAGGGGGTTTTGGTGCCCCTGTCCTCAGGAGGGCATCATGTCAGAATTATCCAGAATGGTTTAGGGGTTCTATCCCAGGAGGACACAAATGCAGAAGCCTGCCTCCTTCCTGATACAGCCTGATCTTGGAAGAATGCAAGTTAAGAAGATTGCTACAAATGAAAAAAACAAAACAAAAAACCAGGAAACTGTAAGAAGTGGTGTTGATGATTTGGCAAGTAGTTCTCCTTCGAAGTAGGACCGAATGCCCCAGTGTGGCGCTAGGGGAAGCTTTGCTGCTAGAAGTGTTGTGTTTCAGATGACAGGTAGAACTGATGCCCTGACCACTTGTGGTCATTCAAGTTCCTATTTTGCTAGAATAGAGTTGTTTGTTACAGTTACTGGCCAAACTCTGATTTGGCTAATTACTAGAGGAGGACAGAAACTGTAAAGGATTTCCATGAATCCTTCCTGGATTTTCAAATGAGTTAAATTTGGTTGCATTCAAACCCCTTTTGCATTTATTTGCCACGAACTTTAGAGTGGTTGAGTTTCAAGGAAAGCAAATTTCAAAGTTGCTTATTAAGATTGCCTGACATTTCCTATTACAAGGCCCCGTTTTCAGTTGCTTATAACTTTGCCAAACTTTAACCCTTTGGGCTCTGTAATGATTCCCAGGATCTATCTGTATAACATCTGAACTCTGTGTAAGATTATGAACGCTCAAGCAAAACTTTATCAAGCAAAACTCCATTTTGAATTTGCCTTCTTGGTTGTGATTTAATCTTCATGTCGGGCTGGAATTCCAAGGAAGATGGAGTTGTACAGGGATAACAATAGAGGGTTACCAGATCTGGATGGTCCTCTATGCAAATAGAGGCACTGTAGTCAATAGGCTAGCTCCTATCCAAGAGAACTCGTCTGTCAGGGGAGAGGTGGCCTGGCAACAAAGTCACCAGGTAAGGATCTATAGTCACCTGTTGAGGCTGATCAGGGAGTCACATTACAGAGAAGACGACATGAGGTTATGAGAGAGAAAGGGTGAGAGAGGGAGAACAGACCAGAGACTCTGTTCTGGATGAGAAGCCATGTGTAGGAGGAAGAGGAAGGATCTTGGGTTTGATACTGGGCTCTGCCTGAATCCAAAGAACTCTCCAGAGTGGTGAGAAAATGGAGGCAGGGAAATGTGTATACATGTATTTATTATTTTGTCTAGATCTGTATATTTCTCATGCTAAGTAAAGAGTGAGGGTCTTTTAGAATGCCTGTTGGCTTTCATTATCATGTGGCCCTGAAGAGTAAACTGCAAACCAGAAGGCTTACACCTTTGGTGGAACTGTGATTAAGTGCAAAGGCTGCTGGAGAACCATGGGTTAGATGCCACTAGTTTCAGGGTCTAGGCAACTGAACTGTAGGATCCTCCCCTGTGAAGAGGGCTGTCAGACATGAGGTCTATAGCTAGATTGAGAGCCTAAAGGCCCAAAGCCAGGAAGGTAATTAAAGATTCCATCCTGGGGCTGGTTTTGTTCAATATCTTCATTAATGATCTGGAGGAAGGCATGGATTATACCCTCAGCAAGTTTGCAGATGACACTAAACTGGGAGGAGTGGTAGATATGCTGGAGGGTAGGGATAGGATACAGAGGGACCGAGACAAATGAGAGGATTGGGCCAAAAGAAATCTAATGAGGTTCAACAAGGACAAGTGCAGAGTCCTGCATTTAGGACAGAAGAATCCCATGCACCGCTACAGATTAGGGACCGAATGGCTAGGCAGCAGTTCTGCAGAAAAGGACCTAGGGGTTACAGTGGACGAGAAGCTGTATATGAGTCAGTGTGCCCTTGTTGCCAAGAAGGTTAACAGCATTTTGGGCTGTATATGTAGGGGCATTGCCAGCAAATCAAGGGACATGAGGATTCCCCTCTATTCGACACTGGTGAGGCCTCATCTAAAGTACTGTGTCCAGTTTTGGGCCCCACACGACAAGAAGGATGTGGAAAAATTGGAAAGAGTCCAGCAGAGGGCAACAAAAAAGTGATTAGAGGGCTGGAGCCAGGGCCGGCTCTAGGTTTTTTGCTGCCCCAAGCACAAAAAAAACCACAACAAAAAAACCCCACAGCCAGAGTGCCACCACTTGAAAAGTGCCGCCCCAAGCATGTGCTTGGTTTGCTGGTGCCTAGAGCTGGCCCTGGCTGGAACACATGACTTATGAGGAGAGGCTGAGGGAACTGGGATTGTTTCGTCTGCAGAAGAGAAGAATGAGGGGGGATTTGATAGCGGCTTTCAGCTACCTGAAAGGGGGTTCCAAAGAGGATGGCTCTAGACTGTTCTCAGTGGTAGCAGACGACAGAACAAGGCGTAATGGTCTCAAGTTGCAGTGGGGGAGGTTTAGGTTGGATATTAGGAAAAAAACATTTTCACTAGGAGGGTGGTGAAGCACTGGATGGGTTACCTAGGGAGGTGGTGAAATCTCCTTCCTTAGAAGTTTTTAAGGTCAGGCTTGACAAAGCCCTGGCTGGGATGATGTAGTTGGGGATTGGTCCTGCTTTGAGCCAGGGGTTGGGCTAGATGACCTCCTGAGGACCTTTCCAACGCTGATATTCTATCATTCTATGAATGCATATACACAAAAATTGCTCAATCTACAGTTAACAAAAAAGTTAATGGAATAAATGTTAATGATTTGAATGCAGTCAAGGACAATATAATCCACTCAAAGATATTTTACAAATAGCAAACATGGCTAAACTAATTGGACAAATCCTTGTAACCCCTTTTCCATCTCAATCAGTTTGCTATAGTTAGTTGTAACCCACATCAAGGTAACTCAAAGGATCCATTAAAAAAGTATGGAAAGACCAGGAAAAAATCAGATAATGATATAGGGGTTGATTCTGTGCTGCGTGCTCAGAAGGCACAGCTATGGAGTGGGGTGGGAAGTTTTGTACCATTTCTGCACCACATAGATTCTGTGCTGTTGCAGGGGCTGAAATGGACCCTGGCATAAGTTACAGAAGCCCTTATCTCTGCTGCTCTTATTTATAGCAGCTTCTCAGTGACTGCTGCCCAGCATCCCCAAAGTGTTCAGTGCTGTGGACTCACCCTCTCCTATTGCCAGCAAGCCACATAGGCTGAGGGCCTATAAGGCTTTATGTTACCCCTTTACCAGAAGAATTCTCCCCTTACACCTTTACAGCCCATATATGCTGTCAGAGTCACGTACAGGGGCTAATGCAAGAACTGCCTCCATACATTTTACTTCAAGGAACTGAATGTTTTAAGCATAATGTTCAAACAAGTTCCCCGTGGGCAGAAATTTTGTACTGGTAGTTCATTCATCCTTTCCCTTAGCAATTCATTGCTGATACACAATTGCGGACACTAATTGTAACAGAAGGTCTGGTTTGAAAATCAGGCCCTTCATATGAATAGAAATACAGTGTAATTATCAATCTAAGTAGAGGGAAAAGTCAGAGGCTGTTGCTACCTTGAAAAGAAACACTATCCAAAATGCATTCGCAAGATACACATACCTATCCTACCCCAAGAAAATGAGCAGAAAATTGGAAGTCCCACAAGACTTCAGTGCTGCAGACATCCACAGGAAAAGCTGGTCTATATCCCCAGCAGATCAGCTCTGCAGGTAGCCTCCTGGGCTTCACTTATCCACAGGTTGAATCCATAAAATAGTCCCAACAGCCCAGTCTCAAGGGGAAGAATTTCTATTAGTTCTTTGTAGGCAAACGCAGCAAACAATTCAGCTGAAGGCACCACTTAAACACATTAACATAAATAAGCCTTAATTCTAAAACAGCATCTTTAGCCAATTCACCTGGGGTTTTATCATCCACCTAAACTTAATTGCAAGCAATCTTCTCACTAAGAGCAATACATTAAGCACCTTCCCTCTGTGCTCCTGCAGATTGACTTTATACCTGGCTGGTTGGGTGCTACTCCTTTCAAGTTTGGCCCAGGGGCCAGCATCCCAAATGAGCTTTGTTAGTTCGAGCTTGATTACATTATTCATTATGTATTGTTTGCTCAGCTCTGTTAATTGCATTCTCATTGTCAATATTTTCCCCTGCAGTCTCAATTAGGTACAAGATTCTTCTTCACTTTCTATCCTAACCTGTTGTATCGGCGGTGCTTTTCAAACAGCTGCTGTGTTCTGTAGTAGAGGTGGCAGCATTTCAGTGCTGGGGTGAGTGGTTCAGGAGACAGAAATCAAGCCACACTCAGTTCCAAAGATACGATGGGATATCTTTTTGATTAACTGCATTTTTCATCCACCTTTGACCACTTCACCTGAACACTGGCAACTAATCCATCTTCTTCCCTACTCACCACAAATGTGCTTTTTCCTTTTCAAAATTACACAGGTCCAAAGTCCAGGAAGGACAATATTCCATCTGAAAGAGTGACCCATTCAATGTCCAGTATTGCATGAACCATTAGGACTCAGCACTGGTTAGCAGCTTGGCATATCACAAGATATCAGCCCTCAAAGTCACAACTCTGATTAATAAAAGGCAGCTTTAAGTCCTTATCATAGGTTTGCTAAAATGTATTAGTTCTTATTTTCCTCCTTCTTTGAAGTCTGTGCAGTTGGATACATTGATACTATGGCAACATGGCTTAATGGGCAGAAGGGAACAAAAATCTTACTATTCACCCCTTCCCTTCCCCCCCTCTCCCCACATAACTCTCTCCAACATTTCTAGACTATTTTCACAGTGAAATATGTAGCACATGCAGGTACAATAAGTGCAGTGAGAGACAAAGGCTTTGCTGGTATTTGTTTGGGATAACC
The DNA here is from genome assembly GCF_965140235.1 of Caretta caretta. Lineage (NCBI taxonomy): Eukaryota > Metazoa > Chordata > Testudines > Cheloniidae > Caretta > Caretta caretta. The sequence continues at coordinate 204,561,712 of NC_134206.1, forward strand.
TACATTACATGCTTGAGGCTCCACTATTCAGGCTGATGAAAACTGCATCCCTCACCATAATGCCATCACTATATATAGTCTGTAAAGTGCTTTTTAAAACCTTCATGAAGAGAAGAGCTGTTCAAATGTACAATAAGTTATTGGTTTTTATTGTCCAGGGTATCCTTTGCCCCACAGTAGGAAGCACTGTCCCTGTACATCCCTCCATCAGAGCTCCCACTGCCCCACACCGAGCAGTGGTTGTCTCTGTACATCCTCCTGGCCAGAGTTGCCTCTGCCCAACACTGGGAGGGGCTGTCTCCGTGCCTCTGCCCCCCAGTACCCCCTCTGACCCACGTTGGGTGATGGTGGAGGATTACCTCTCACAGATTCATCGAGTTGAAGGCCAGAAGTGACCATTAGATCATCTAGTCTGACCTCTTGCATGTCACAGGCCAGAGAATTTCACCCAGTTACTCCTGTACTGACCTCAATAACCTGTGTGTTTGACCAAAGAACATCATTCTGTACCTCTCATTGTCAGAATCGTATTGGTTCTCTCTTTCATTAGTGGAATATATTTAAACCCTGGCTTTTTACAATTTTCCTGAGTCCCTACTATTGTAGACCAGCCCAGTTCTACTGTGAGCCTGTGCAGCGCATACTGGCTTTATCCTTAACAGAACATTTTGGTGTACAAAACACAGAGATGTCACAGGTGAATGGAAGCTTGGGGGCGTCACAGCAGCGATCAGAATGAAGCAAGAAACGTAGCGCAGTTCCAGGTCACTTATCTTCCCTGCTTGGATAATGGGATCCTGGCATGTTCGTGAGGTTGCAGCTCTAAAACCTATTTTCCATGGAAATGCTCCAAGATAAAGTGAATGCTGGAAGAAAAAAAATGGGGGGGGGGGCATGCTAGTTAATGGGCATGCACGCTGCAAAAACAAACCATTGTTAAGGAGAGTACCGCAGCAGCTATGGTGTTAAGGCTGATGCTTTGTGGGGATGGCGATGCCCATGAACAGGCCTCCGCTCTGAGCCCTCCTCTGCACAGCCATCTATCCCTAGATCCCTTCCCAGACCTGTTCCACCAGGCCTCAGCCTGGAAAGACTGAAAACCTGGGGGGGGGTTGGGGGGTCCCCTTCCCCAAACAAAACCCAAATGCAAAAACAAATGAAAAACATTTTCAATTCAAATGAGCTGAAACCACACAATTAGTTTGCTTTCAAACTTTTACATTGAGAAATTGGCAAATTTCAAACAAAACGAAACTTCTTGTAAAAAACTTCCTTTAGTCTGAAAAGCCTTAAAAATCCAAATCCAGACACACACGTGGAAGACAGTATTTCAACCAGCTTGACTAATGAGACCTAAGGCCAGTTGGAACCATAGGGGAGCCACTGGGGTCAGTGAATTACACCGGTTTACATCAGGGTTGGATTTACTCTTAAATCCTTTAAATCAGTGCTGATGGAGCCCAACCTGAAGCAAGGCCAATAAGGGTCCAGTTGATTGCACCCAAATACTGGACGAGAGAAGCAAAATCCCAGGATCTCTAGGGTTTGGCTGTGCTGCAAGTGCTGCGGTGGCACAGCTGGGGCGCTGCAGGCCAGACCCCTGCTACAGTGACGGAAGCAGCTTTTCCATCCACCCCTGCGAGAGGCAATAGTAGGTCAATAGAAAATGTCTTCCGTTGACCTAGCAGTGTCTTCACTAGGGCTTAGGGTGGCTTAACTATGTCTCTCGGGTGGGGGGGGGGTGAATTTTTCACACCCCTGAGCCACGGAGCAAGGTTGATTTAAGTTTTCAGTGTAGCAGAGCAGGTTTAACACCCAGCAGAAACCCAAAAAGGAGCAGGAAGGATGAAGTAATTCCTTGTCCATTTCGGCTACCGAGGCCAGGTCTACACTACAAACTTATATGGTTATAACTACATCGCTATGGGGTGTGAAAAATCCACCCCCCCCCCCCCCGAGAGATGTAGTTATAGCGATCTCACCCCCAGTATAGATAGTGCTATGTCAGCAGGAGAGCTTCTCCCATCAACATAGCTACTGTGTTTCTCGTAGAGGTGGATTAACTACACCAACAGGAGAAGCTTTCCTGTGGGCATAGTAGCATCTTCAGTAAAACACGCCAACAGCACAGCTGTGCTGCCATAGACAAGGCCTGAGGCTGTTTCCTCCCGCCCAAAGCGGCCCCACCTGTCTCTCACCTGCTCAGCTCTCGGGCAGCGCTGAGTTGCAGGGCTGGACAAGCAGCCCATTGGTGCGGAGTGAAGAGAGGGAAGGAAGGAGCACCTCTACAGCAACATCCACCACACCAACAACTGCCATAAATCTAGCAACAATATCGCCTAACCAAAAAAGGGGCCAAAAGAAAGACACGGATAGAGATCACACCTCAGTGCTCACGCTGCTTCACTTCCCTACCGCTTTCTACACTGTCAGCCACAACGTGCTACTGATCTGTTTCCATGATACAGTGCTGCCAACCACAAAACTCCAGACACCCAAAATCCTGAGAGCGGCCCCAACATTGTGAGTTGTGGGAGAGGAAGTTTGTCTGTCTGCCTTTGGCTGCTTGACTCCCCTGCCTACCGTAGCATATAAGACGCTGCCTGATGGACAGGAGCCGCCAGCTTCTCCCCAAACCCCACCAGTCTGTTTCATTAATTCTGTGCTTCCCAGCTCCATATCTTCCTGCTCACAGCCCAGCTATTAATTATACACCCCCTTACCACTCCCCCAACCCCACATCTAGTCTTTCTACAGCTGTGGAGGTTCTTCACCCCCCTCTCCTGGGCCTGGAGGAGCAGCTCCAAGGAGGTTCTTCTCCTCCCACTTCCCAGGCCTGATGTTGCAAGGATGGGAGAGGAAGCAGCACAGAGCAGGCTGACCCACTGTTCACAGGAGGTGTCAGGGTTGGGGCATATCTTAGAGCACCCTCTTTCACCAACACCCCAGCTTGCTCTTGCTGAGCCAGCATCCTCCTGGGAGCAATTCTGCCTGGGACCTCCTCAGAGAGTCTAGGCAAGGTAGTTTCCAGCCCAGTCAGTTTTTGCAGTTTCTTTTTCTTTTATTTCGAGTCAAAATTTCCCCAAGTCTGTCCCTCAACCCCTGTAAGTTCCTCAACCCAAAAGTTCCTGGATCTTAAGTCAGAGCCTCTGTGATAAAAGGACTTCCCTTCTGTCCATTTTGTTTCTGGGAGTGCTTGCTCCCAGCAGTAGCTCTAGCCTCTGGCAGGTATTGCAGCTCTCTCTTCATTTCCTGCTTGACCTTGTATGAAGATCAGCCAGTTAAGCTGCAGATCTTTTCCCAGGTGCAGCAGGCAGGGCTAATCAACCAGCTTGACCTCAGTGGAATAGCATCCGTTATACCTTCACATACCTCCCTCCCCCTTGAGTGGGCAGGTCGGGGCACTGGGCAGAGTTCCCAGTCTTCTGCTGTTCAGGAAAGGAAGTCTGCATTCCAATGGTGCTTCCCAGGCTGGTGCTCTATTTGAAATCAAAGGCTGTAAGGCTAAGTACCAACACGTCACACAGGCATTCGAGCTTTTCATGGTTTGGAGCCACCTTGGTACCTCATGGTGTGTGACCAAGATAAAGGGTGTACCAACTAGGTAATGACTCGTATTTACAGCCCAGTGGATGGCCATGCATTCCTTCTCAAAGACAAGAGTACCAGGTTTCCCAGTCAAGGAATTTTCTACTTAGGTACAGGATAGGGTGTTTTTGTCCATGAAAGCTTTGGGATAACACTACACCCATAGTGCAGTGCAAGGTGTGTGTTTGGAGAATGAATTCTCCGGAGAAATCGGGGTTGTGCAATCTGGCTTGTTGACTAAAATCTGTTCAATTTTCCAAAATGTTTGGTCACACTGGAGTGACCACATGACTTGTCCAGGGGATGAGTCTTTAATTAGGTCAGTAAGCATTGTGGCTAATAGGATGAAGTTGGGCACAAATCTTCTATAGAGCCCAGGTAGGCCTAGACCTGTTTTTTGGTTCTTCGTTTGGGAGTGTTTGCTAGGGCCACAACTTTGTCCACTAGGGGTTGTACCTTACCGTTCCCACTAGATACCCCAAATATTCATTTGGCATTTTCCCACCTTGCACTTCTTTGGATTTGCTGTTAAAGGGGCCTCCTGTAGGACTTAAGAAATCTGCTAGGTCTGGTGGTGGGTGGGCCAGTATTGACTGTAAATCACCATGTCATATAGGTAGGCAGCAGCATAGCACTGATGGCTGTTGAGTACATACAGATTTCTCCGTGGATACAGGAAATCTGAATGGATTGATCTGGATCCAAGGCTGGGGGTGAGATGCACCCTGGCTGAAGTGCAGTTGGACAGGAAAATGCACCAATAGGCACTGGGGATGGTTGTTGAAAAAGGACTTCCCTTGCAGCATGGGCTCGGTTTTCAATGAGTATGGGGCCCAAATCAGCCGATCCATCCATTCATGCCTTAATCTACCAGAGACAGACAGGCTAATCTGTTCCAAGAAGCAGACTGACTGCTGCTGTGTGGAACAAAATATTCCTGCTTTGTCTACACTATGAAAAATATCTGATGCTAACAATGTCTGTTAGCAGTGACTACAGCTCACTGGAAACACAATTTAGCCATCAGTGTTGACAAGGACAAACTGGGTTCAGCACTGTTTTGGACACCATGATTAACACCTACCGTGCAACAGTGTGGGGGTGTGAGTGCATGTATGCACACCTGCACCAATTCATCCGCATAAAGGGACACAACTCTGCATGAGCAAATATGCATGCACACTCACTAATGTGCATGACTCTGAAGGAAGGTGCACATGTGTGTGAGAATTTGCATGCATGTAGGCTGTTGGATTTAAGGTACTCAGCACGGATATGGCTACAGGCCTTGGGACAGAATCTTCTAGATAGTTCAAAGCCGCTCATCTGTTAGTTCCAGCCTAGCTCCTGCCAAAAAAACCCAAAACAAAAACAAAGAAGAGGGGTCTCTGTCGTATTAGAGTTCTGTGTGCTAGTATGGGGCATTCCCTGGTATACAGAAAGGAAGAGAGAAGGCAGAGGTTAAACCATGATTTTTTGATCCCTCTTGCAGCAAGAGTATAGGGAATATTTTCATTCCATTATATAAAATAATTGTCTGTTTTACACAATCTGGATCGGTACCCTCCATTCATGGGCGTTTGTAGGAGTCAAGGTCCTGGGGTAATATAGTTGCAGGTGTGCATGTGCGGTCCCTGCTCCACAAGGATTGCACTGGATTGTAAAGACAAATTCAGAAGTAGAAATGAAAGAGTTTTTTTAAAAAAGTAGCAAACTTAAAACATTGTTAAAGGTTAGAATGATTTAGAACACCCAGTCTGAGTGGCCACGCTTGGCTGTTCTCAGAGTACGTGTGAGGTGACTTCATGGACAGCGCTTTTGCAGTGGCCAGGAAAATTGCGCTTCTCACAGCCTCTTTCATTCCTCAGCTATCTCTGCGAGAAGCCTGGTGGAGAAAGATACCTGCCTGCATACAGGGAATTGGTACAGATCAGCTCATGCTTCACTCTCTGCCAGACTGGGAGCAGGTGAACTCTTGGCAGAACACCTGCTCCCCTATCTTGGCAGTGGTGGTGGTGGGGAGAAGACATTCCAGCCACATGATCTACTCTTGTATCTCTTTTGCCAGGGATTAATTTTATTCTTAACAATAAAAATTGTGGCCAGATTAATGCAAGATGACCTCACACAAAGTGTTTGCATACCTGAAAAAGACACAGGATAGGCAGTACAGAGTCAGATACCCACCACTAGATGCAGTAATGTTGTACTTCCGTATGTGGGTTATGCAATTTTTTAGTTGATCTTTAGTATCATACTGTAACATGACAATAAGTTGCCTGTTCCAAAGAGACAGACTTCTAAAAGTGGCATCACCCTATCAGCAAATGCTAACTGGCTGGCTCCAGGGTGCTACCCTCAAGAGTGACATCGTATCAAAAGCACCAATTGGCTGGCACTGTGAAAATAATTCCTATGATGATACTTTCAAATGTGACAATGTGCAGGGCACTCCACTCAGAGCTTAGTAGAAGATGAAATAACTTGTAAAAGACCATATTCCCATCTATGCACAGGAACAGCATTAGTATCATAGTCACGGGGACGTAACAGGTCTTCATATTGCAGTTATTAAGAAAGAAGGAAATTTAGGGCTAGGTAGCCCCCAGCCAGCAAGAAAGGGTTAAATGCTGAAATGGAGAAGACATACTGTCTGGTTACATTACCTGTCATAGGTACTGGAACTAGGGGTGCTATCGCACCCCCTGGCTTGAAGTGGTTTCCTCCATATACAGGGTTTACAGTTTAGTTCAATGACTCTCAGCCCCCCCCCCCCCCCCCGTACAAATTGTTCCAGCACCCCTGGTAGTAGCTGCCCTACTTGGAGGGAAGGGACTTCATCTGTGGCTCATTGAGAGGGGGTGTGCCTGTGAAATGGTTATTATGGATGGATGAACAATTCTGTTCTTAGATGCAAATGGTTGAACTTTGAGTGTTCCCTGAAGATCTCTGCAATGGTAGTAAGCTGGACAGTATAGGGTTCCTGGAAACCCTTTATATTTTGTGAGCTAAAATGGCCAGTATTACAACAGTGAATTTCCATTCAAACCTGAATTTTCAACTCTAACTTTCTCAAAATCTCTTTTCCTAGTGGGATTTCTTGCCAAAGGAGTGTGTTTTGGGCAAGTTGCATGTAATTTGGAAAAGGTATTTTGGGGATACAATAATTAAACAGAAAAATAAGGGTTTTAACTTTTTGAAAAGTTTTCTATTGTTTTTGGTGGGGCAGGGGTAACACCAGCTTGGTCTGAATCTCCACATTTGTTTTATTCACTGTCTTTAATTCAGTGAGATCTAGTGTGAGATTCATTTTTACAAAACCAGCTAGGCCCTGTCTATATTAACAAACTTTGTACTTTTGTAACTACATCCATGTAATTACATTAGTGCAAATTTTCTTAATGTAGACAGGGCCTTAATTAACCGTGGTGATATCTACAATAAATAACTGAATCTCTGATAGATCCATGATGTCTCTGCAGAGTTTATAAACTTTGAGTGGTTGTGTGGAGTTTATAAGCTCCATATACGAGGTTGCTCGGTTTCAAAATGCGTTCATTGAAGTAACAGTGCTTTAACTGAGCTCATATTTCTTTATCTTATTGCCTGACAGCCTCCAGGAATTTAATATGAAGATCAAGAACCCGCTGTCCCTTCCCTGAGCAATAGTATGCTGATATGTCCTCTCCTCAGCCCGGCATTCTCAGCTCAAAGGAGAGTAGAGGAAAAGGAAGAGAGAATTGCTGATGGCTTCTCAGCGCAGCTTGTCAGCGGCAGATTTAAGCCGTTGGAAGTCATTACAACAGAAGCAACCTCTTAGTATTTCTCCTTATTTTATAGACACTGCAAAATAAAGGCAGAAAAACTATAACTCTGGAGGGCTTCTCTTTCCTCCCTTTTGTGCTTCTGTCATTGCAGTTGACTCTTCTGCTAAGCTGCCTGGGAGCTGTCACCCTGTATAGTCTCTATGAGATCTACGGCAATCCAAAGCGGCAAAAAAAAAAAAATTATATATAATGTGTGTGTGTGAGAAAAATCCAGGAGGCCGATGAAAGGAAAGTGATGAAGTAAACAAAAAAAACACAACAAAAAGCTCATGACCAGGCTGGATTGGTTGTACTCAGTGTTTGCACACTCTGGAAATATCACCAATGATGAAGAGGAGGCAACAAATTGCTTTGAAGCCTGCTGTGATCCTCTCCCTATTCTCCGTCACCCTGGAGATGACCTGTGTGCATTGGTGTTTCTTTCTTTCTCCCCCCTCTGGGATTTAATAGATGTGGTAACCTTTGTGCTCTTTATTGTGCAGCCAGGAAATAAAATTCCACTCAGTTAAGCCACATTGTGAGTGGAAATGCAGCCGTCAGCTCAGGTGGACTTAAAATACTAATGCTCCAAAAATCCAAGTCATCTGACCTCTAAACACTGCCGGGAGCCAAAAAGCTGCTCCAGAGAGCTAGTCTCCCCCTCCCCGCCACCCATATCTTTCCCCAACCTATCAAAAAACCCAATCCTGCATCCACTGAAGTAGACAACAAATCCTGGACCCCTGTTTACCCACTACAGCATACAGATAATTCCTATTGACTTCAGTGGCAATGACTCAAATTCTGCCCGGAGAGAATAGTGCACAAGACTGTACCTGTCACTGCAGTATATTACAGTATTGCCTAGAGACCTGTTGAGCATGGTGCCTTACAACCGAAGATTGTAAGCTTTTCAGGGCAGGGACTATCTAAGCAGACAAGGCAAACAAAGAACGTGGACTGGAGTTTGGTAACTCACTGGGTCCCCAGCTCCAGTGCTAGGGAGAAGTACCTGCACTGGAATTCTTTGCTGCTCCCCCAGAAATGGACTCAGGGTGCAGATTGGAAGAAAAGAAGCTGTACTAGACTTCTGTGCTCTTGTGGAAGAAGCACTGGCTGCAGTCACTTGGAAGAGCCTTAAATCAGGCATCTGTCCATGCTGTGAATGGACTCTGTCCCCACTAATCATTTGCATTAGTCTGATTGCTGGTGAGTGTTCCGTGGCAGCCAGAAAAGTCAGCAAGTCCCCGTGGGAATCTAGGACAGCTGGGTTCAGACCACCACCAGTTTACTGGTGTTAGCAGCCCTGTCCATCTAGTCAGCGTCAGCTTCTTCACTGAGTGGGTGCAGTGCTGGTCAGAGAGGATACAAATCCTCATGAAGGGACAATTTATAGCATGCATTGAGTAACTAGAGTGCTGTAGTTTGGTCAGTTTCAGCCAACCCATAAATGTTTGGCTTAGATCAAGTCGAACGGGTACTAAATCTTCCTTTAAAGTTTGTAAGACAGTACCAGCCCTCTTATTAGCAGGTACAGTTCCATTGACTGCAAACACTTGTTTGCATGTGGGTAAAGGCAGAATGTGACCCATTATACTCTGCTTATTATAACCTCACTTTGCTTCTCCTCCAACCTTTTTCATTCCCCCACCTCTGCCCTTCTTTGCCTTGTTTCTTTTCTTCCTCTACTGGTCTTCCCATTGTCTGCCTTTCCCTCTCCTCCTCTTTCTAATCCCTTTCTGGTTTTATCTCCTCCACTATCTGTCCCTTCTTCTGTCTCCAGTACCCTCTGCTTGATCTTTTTTCTGAAAGATGTCTTGTACTTGTAATGGTCCAAACACTGCACACCAGACATTAGGGCTGCAAGTGACACATCTCCATCATTGACAGAACTCTGGGTTTAAAGTGTCAGACCTTGTTTCCCGTTCTTCAGATACGATTCTAATTCCTGGTGAACACACTGGCACAAGCATTTTCATCTTTTGCCAGATAATAACTCTTTCTGTGCCAGCCTCTCTGGGATTGTCACACCCTGTAATAGATCAGATCTTGGGGGCGGGGGTGTGTGTGGGGGGGGAATAGTAACACAACATATTCCAAGATTTCCTTGGTATTGAGCAACATCATTTGTGTCTATAAGAAATATCCTTCCCTCTTGGATTATGTGATAAGTGACCATTTGCAGTTTATACAGAGCAGGAATATAGCAAGGTCGAGACTCACTGGTGCGGCGCCTCCCACTGGTCGTCCTGGGAATTAGCTCTCCAGCCTCCAGAGCGCCCTCTGCAGGCTGGTGTCCCACTTGCTTCAGGCCCCTGTGTCCCTCCCAGACCCTGGTGCCCCACTACATCAGGGTTCTGCCCCCTGTAGTACCCCCGCAGTCTGGGTCTCCCCTCCCTCTATCCCCACCTTGCCTCAGCAGCTACTGCCAGTCCTCATCTAGCCCCCGCATCCTGGGGCAGACCGCAGTCTATACCACTCATCAGCAAGGAGTGTTTGGACCTGCTGCCTTTGCCCAACCTTGGGCTGCCTCTCTGCAACCCCAATACCTGCTTTAGGCCTTCAGCCAGGCTTGCTGTCTGGGGGTTTTCCAGCATGGAGCTCCCCAGCTCCTCTAGCCTTTCCCCAGCCCTGCTTCACTCTCAGTACCATGGTGAGCTCCCAAGCAGTCAGGCCCATCTCTCTCCACAGCTAGAGACAGACTCCCTGAGCTCCTGGCTCACAGCCTTTTATAAGGCCAGCTGTGGCCTGACTGGGATGAGGCCCCAGCTGTGGCTGCCTTCCCCATCAGCCTAGCCTTTGGCTCGCAGCCCCAGCCCTCTCCCAGGGCTGGCTGTAAGACGTTCAGGCCCAGAGCGGGTGACCACCCCGCTACAAGGAAGAAGGAATGAACTGCATAAGGCAGATTGAAGACAGGGTAGAGGGAAATGTTGTCTCTATAGACCACAGGTGAAAGGCATGAAATACAGAGGGGATGTAGTTGTCTCTCCTCATTGCTTGGTGCAACCCCACCAGGAATATTTCATTCTCTCCCGGGCATCTCACAGCCAGAATGATATTAACACACTGGAGTGAGTGAAAAGAAGAGCAACAACAATGATTAGGGAGATGGATGGATTGGCCCAGTAAGGAAAGTATAATTACAGCCAAAGTATGTATAGCTTGGCTTGGAGAGCAGGGCAAAGAGCATTGTCACAGTACACATTGCTCACCGTCAGGCTGGTGCCTTCTCCTAGTCATGCCGGGGATTAGCTGGAGGTAGACACCCCAGCCCATGCACATCATCACTCAGTCCCTGACTCCGCCTACAACCCCCCTCCTCAATGACCGGAGCCACAGTATTCTCTTCATGACTCCACAGCATTCTCTTCACGACTCAGCCCTCCGACTGTGCCTTCATCCATGTTCCCCCCCATTCCAGGGGGTTAGTATCATAGTCTAATAGCCCAGTCACTTCCCCAGTGGCAGGTGCAGGGGGGGACCCAAGCCTGTAGATTGCAGCCACGTGCTGTCCCTGCTCCAACTGCTCAGTATGTTTCCCTGGGCCACTTTCCCATGGTCCCAGCACCTTCTTCACCCTTACCTCAGCATGTCAGTCTTAGCAGCCAGCGAGGAGCTCCCTCTTGCTCCCATGGTCCCTGCCAGCAACTGCTCTGTCCATGGCGTCGCATAGGGTTGCCAACTTTACAATTTCTGAAAACTGGACACCCTTGTTCCGCCCCCTCCCCAAGGCTCCACCCTGTTCACTCTTCTCTCCTCCAATCAAAACAGACACCTAAACCCTAAAACAGGAATTATTGCAGAAAAAAAATGGCATTTCCCTCTACACCCTCTTTCAATCTTAACCATTATCACTTGTTCAGAGGAAAGTAGGGGCGGTGAAGATTTGCTGCAATACTTATATTCATATTTGTCAAGGTACTTTAGGAAGTGTCAAGGAGTTGCTCACTACTAAAAAAATAAGTACTATTACCTATATCCCTAACATGGCACTGAACCAGAGATGCTAATGAAAAGAAGGAAAAGACTGCTGCCATAACAACCCTTCAGCAGAGAACTGTTGGGATACTGATGTTACTACACAAGGTACTTTGCATCATGAAATATAAAAACAGAAAATGCATTTCAGCCACAGAAACCTACTATGACTCTCCTTCTCTTCTCTGTACAATGAAAGAGAAACATGGCCTTTTGCTGGCTACATTTTCATTTTGGCTGAAAAGTTCATTCTTTCCCCTGTCTTCTGTCCAAAGAGACAGCATCCTAGCCTTCACCAAAATCACATTTAGATCAGGTGAAACATTCCTCTCCACAGAGATCTCTGTGCTGTGCAGACAAAAGGTCCATGGCTCAACTAGGCAAGTCCTGTAATAACCCCAACAAGGCAGTGGGTATTTAGGACCCTTTTTAAGTAATATCATTGAGGAAGGAGGGAAAGGGAGAGAAAAATATAGGGAGAAGAATTGATACTGACTCTACTGAGCTAAACCTCCAGTGCCCCCCCCTCGAAAAAAGGTTCCTAAAATGGTAAATAATCTGCAATATTGACACAATGGCACCCCCCCCCACACACACACCCCAGAGCCGAGGATGCAGCACGTAGTAATTCCAGGGTGTTGGGATCTGGTGGGTGGGGTGGAGGGGCGGAAGAGAGGTATTGTGGTCTCCATGTTTCTCCTGGGCAATGAGTGGGAGGGGAGCAGTGTCTAGGTCCTGGAGTTTGTGTGTGTGTGTGTGGGGGGGAGGGGTGTGCACACAGTTAGAGTGCATACCCTGGAAGGTGAGGGGGTGAGGCTCAGAGCCAAGGCAGTCCTTTTGGGTAAGCAGGGCACACGGGGGTTTTGCTGCAGGGGCTGGCTGGGAACATGGCAACTCCGGGCTGTGGGGGGAAAGGAAAATCAGCAGCAAGGTAAAAATGCTGCTCAAAGCCCACTTACCCCACCAGGGGCCAGCGGATCCGCTCTGCCCGGTGGGAGCAGGGATCCTCCCGCTGGGGCTGAGCGGGGATCCCTTTCCCTGCAGGCTGCATCGCACAGGGGGCACAGCAGGCACACAGATGCGGGGGCATGCCCTGCCCCAGCTACTCACCCATACAAGGTGAGAGCTGGTGAAATAGGGGCACTGCCCAGGGGGCGGCAGGGCAGGAGCAGCAGCAGGGGGAGCATCAGAGCCTGGGCTGCTCCTGGGCATGCTTTCGCTGCCCATCCCCAGAGCCGGTGCCACCCCCAATGCTGCTACCGCTAGAAGAGGTGGTGAGGGAGACTCCAGAGCGGGTGCATGCTGGGTACAGCAAAAGGGAGGGGTGGCGGCGCATGGCCACTTGCTGTCCCCCACTGCCCGCTCTGTGCCGCGATCCCCTCGCAGCACCTCCCTGCCCACCAGCCCAGCCCCAACTGTTCTGGTGTCCCTGCAGGCGACAACCGGACTTTGGGTGTCTGGTCAGTGTTTCTGACCAGACATGGTCTGGTGCCCTGTAACGGGGTCAGCACCCACCTCTCATGCATGCTCCCTTTTCTCTGGCCTATATACTTGCAATCACAGTCTTTTCAGCAGTGGCACCTGCCTCTCAAGGGCAACCCCCTTTGGTTAGCTGGGTGTGAGCCTGCTTTTTGTTTTAGTTCTTATATCGGGGTGGCACCCCGTTCTCATGGGCACCCCCCTGACTGATCGTTCTCTCAGTTGGTCTTCAGGGACTCAGCCCCCCGGCCAAGCCACATACACTGTCCCCCCCTGCCGGGGTATACCGTTCTGAGTTCTTATCACAGCCATGGTATGGGGCTGTAACTCTTAGGCTTCTTCCCAGAGGCACTGCCTTCTTCAATCACCCAGTTGGGACCCATCTTGGTACCCACAGGTGTTTCAGCAGGCCTCCCTGGGTGCAGTCTTCAACCAGACCAGCAGGGTCCATCTCAGTACCTTCACTGGCCTGGCCAGGTGCTATGCTCAGTCCCCCTGGGCTTCAGCCTGCCCGCACTGCCCTTCCGCTGGTCCTGCTGCTCTTTAGCCTCCTTCCCTGGGCTTCTGTCCTGTCTGTAGCGAGATCTCCACAGCGATCTGAGCACGGCACTGCTTTCAGTGCCTTTCAGCCAGCCAGCCACACAGCCTTCACCCCTCCAGCTCCAGCCAACAACTGAACTTCTCTGCTCTGCTGCTTGTCTTGTATAGGACCCTTCTGGCCTCGGATTGGTCACTCCAGCAGCCCCTCTGATATGCTGCTCTTCTGCAGCCACTCTATAGACTGTCTGGAGGACTTCTCTAGGCTCTCATCTGGGGCAGGGTGATGCAGAGACACAAGGCCTCCAGCAGGGGGCCTCTGGACCTAGTCCACCCTGCCATATGCCCTTTTCAACTGGACTTTCTGGTTGAAAACTGGGCACTTGGCAAGCCTAGTGCCGCAGGACTCTCGGCCTGCTGGAGACATAGTCCTGACTCCTTGAGCTCCCAGCAACAACTGATGACCTCTGGCACAGCCGCTTCTTTTATATGAACCCCCTGGGCCTGGATTGGTTGCTTCCTGCAACTCTTCCCAGTTTGGCTGCGCCCAACACAGACTCTCTAGGCTGCTTGGAGGACTCACCTCCAGTGGTTATTTTACACCTGTGTGGGGTAGACACGCCATCACAGGCATGATCTGCCAATATTCTCCATTATTAATGTGCCGATCCAAAGACCTCTGAGCACCACAGAGTGTTGAAACAAGGACGGAGAGGAAGCATTTAGGAGATGCTCTTACTCACTTGAAATTTTATGCACTCCCTTGTATCTGGGAAGACACCTGGACCCTGACATATATTAGCCTGTGGGATGGTCTCATTCTGCTAAGTGTCCTCCATGCAGCTCCCTCAGTATTGGAAAAAATGAGTTAGGTGGTGAGGACTAACAGAGGTTAATCAGGAGTGAAGACTGCTCATTTAAAGCACAGGCCTATGTCAGAGGAGCTGAGTTTATTTGCAGTGCAAACTCCGCCAAGCAAAGAAATCACAAATTAAGGCAACATTCGTGCCCAATGTTTTCCAGATGGAGAAACTGAGGCACAAAGCTGTGAAAAGACTTGCCCAAGGTCATATACAGGAGGACTCTCTTGATTCTCAATACTCTGCCTTAATCGCAAAATTACACCAACTCGCACACTATCACAGCACATATCTCTACATTATGTGTATGCATAGTTGTTACACATTCCACTAAGGCTGCTTGCATGGGTTGCTCGGCTGCTTTTGGTGTTGTAGAGAAGACAAGTCTCCACTACAGATACTAAAGCACAAAAGCAGCATTTAAGGAGTGTGCACACATCCAATGCACACAAATACATTGTCATGCACAGAAACACTCACACACATGCATACATACATCCAGTATCTGCAGACAAGCACATATATAAATAGGCATGCACATATACACGGGTGCATATGTATAGGGCCAGATTTACAGATGGTACCAATCAGTTTCGCGCCTACTCAACATGGCCATAAGGCATACACAGAGTCCCACATATACACAGGCATATGTACTGGCCACACATTAATAAGCACTGGGATGCTATGCTACAGCTACCAGTTTGGCCACCTCACAGCTCAGGTTTCAGATCCATCATGTTCCGGTCGACAGGAACCTCTGGTTCCTTTACAAGGTATTGATGGAAAGGCTGCAAATGGTGGAGTGCGATACAGCAGGGCCCTCTTGAAGCAATTAGGGTTAACGCATTTCTGGTTAATGAGAGGTGTCGGTCATGATTGCAAATTAATATTTTCCAGTGGCTACCCAAGCACTCAAGTGTCAGTATTGATCAGACTTATCTTTGCCCAGTTAATGCCGATGGATTCAACAGTACCATACGCCTGCTCATCTGTTAGCCAATCAAGGTAAGCCCTGGACTTTTCCTAAGAGCTATATTTATTGTCATCGGGAATATTGATATATCTCAGTGCTACACACCAGCCAGCACTCTCAGAGGGTGTGATACTACTCTGGAAATCATCCCAGACTGGATGACCCACAGTGTGGAGCACAATTGCTTATCTTTGGCTCAGGGGAAGCCAAGGATCCTCCTTTTGGAGCTCGGGGCAGTTTTACTGGGACCTCCATATGTCCCCTGCATCAGAGCAGCACAGGGTCAGATGAGCAGAAAGCTCCATTTAGTTGCTTGTAGCAAATTTCATTACACTGTACAGCTGAGCTGAAGCTGCAAAACTGGGAGCAGGATTTTGACCCTAACCCGTCCTCTCTCCAGAATGAACCATTTGGAACTCTGAGAGCCAGAGGTTCAGGTGAATTTAAGCCTCCTGTTGCATGGGCGTGTGGCACACCAGGGCTCTGGACGTGTTTGGGAACAGCCTGCAAGAGGCACAGAGCAGGAATGAACTGGCACCTTGGGCTTTTAATATAGCTCTCTATGCTGCTAGCCTGACTCATGATAGTCTGGTGTGTGGACACTGCGCCTTGTGGACAGGATTTGGCAGCGGCTATCAGAAAGAGGATATTATGCTTCAAGTCAAATGTTCGCTTTCTCCATGTCAGAAATGCACACCACGCCTCTACCTTCAGTACGGGGAAACTGCATGAAGACTAAAACCTCAACACCACCCACAAAAGCCCATTCTAAGCTGAAATGTAACCGCATAACAAGTTGGTGCAGGGGAGAGCATTTTGCCTCTAAGGCCAGAGTCCTCCCCTGCCATTAGCAGAAACAACTCCCATCAATTTCAGTTGGAATCGAACCCATAGTGTGAGGAGCTGAACTGGGGTGGGGGCCTGGGGGAAAGAGGGTGAGAGGTTTAAGGCTGGGTCTGGTTTGGTGTGACACCAGGGGCTCAGAAGTGCAAGCTGGTGGCCAGGCTGCTACCGGACAAACACAGGCCCCTCTGTGTGTAGCACTGGCCTCTGTGCATGCTCAGTAAAGACCTCTTTCCTACAACTCTGCCTGCCTGCTGCATTGCTTATTGCTACTGAAACAGCGCTTCCTTTGGTAAAGGCTGGATTTCGGTCTAGGCAACCAGTCTGAATCAGAAGTTATCAGCAAAAGACTATTAAGTGGTGGCCTGACTCATGTTTCTAGTGGACAAAAACAACAACTCCTCACTGCCATGATTGTACCTTATTAGCCTCTATAGTATTGGTCTCAGCGGATAGACCAAGGTCTGAATGGTCCCTGGAGTCTGAACTCCACTGTGACAACACAGAGGTGGGGCTGCCCGATAGGATCTCCACACACTCTTGTTTGGCAGCATGGGGAAGCCTGCACAGCCGCTGCCACCTGTGTCAAGTTTGTCGTGTGGATAAGTGAAAGACACCTGTCTCCAGAGCTCTTAACCGGACAATTTTCACCATTCACTACATTAAAAAATAACCACTTGACAATAGACATTATTAAATGGCACATCTCCTTGCCCCACAGTAATTGCCATGGTTTAACAGCCACAGATACGTAGCTGTTGTCTTTTGAATGTGATTTAAGTAAAAAATAAAATGTAAAGCCATTTGGCCTCATGCCACCCAACACAGGACTGCAGAGCAAGCGTGAATTATAGAGCAATATTTCACAACTTGTCGTGTCTTATTACTTAACTAATAACAATATTTACCCAGGGTTTTCCCCAAGCATCTGAGACAGGTTTAAAAGAAATCTTGATTAAAGAATGACAGCCAAAGTATTGGATATTAAATATAAATAAGAGTAATGTGAAGAGAGCGGAAGAGTTTACTGTTGTATCCTAGTAGTTTGCAGTAAATCAGTATGATGTGAAACTTCTTTCTCTACAGTCCTCCCCATCGCTAGCTCTTCAGACTCCAGCCAACACAAAACGTTGCCTGCTTTCTCAGAAGTGCAGCTGTAGTGAACTGTGGCTGCTCACTGACAGATGTAATAGTCAGCAGTAGGAACTAAAACTGATCTTTGACACAATAATTGTTAGCTAGGAATAATTAGCGAGCTTTTACCCTTGCTGGGACTAATCACTAGGGAAACATGATCATACATACCATTGTATTACAACCTCTGTCCACTAAGTATTCACTGAGTCCCCATTTATTTCAGGATCTAGCTCAAAATGGTCTGTACTCTGGCAGGGGCTATTCAGGGTTTGTAAAGCACTGTTAAGTGCTAAATTCATCAGAACACTGCTGTCCAGCAGCGGGAGACCTTGCAGCCCCACACGCCTGCAACTTCTTTTGACAGCTGTCCCTCCCAATAATTTTCAAAGCACGCTGGCCACTCTGTACAGACCCCAGCACACACAGCTGGGCAAGAATTCTCTTTCAGAAGAACGTGCTCCTCCCATCAAGCTCTATAAGCTCACATGCAAATTAATATAAAAGTAATAAATTAAGTTTAGGTATGTGCAAAATATCAGGACATTTGTGACAAAATTGTGAGAGTTGGTGTCATGGGGTCTACTCACCACTAGGGTACCTCCTCTTCGTTGGGATTAGCCCCTTCCCAGAGTGATGCCCCCTGCTGCTACTGGTTCACAAACCCTGCTGCCTCTCTCTTTGTGACTCAGGATGCTGTCTCTTCATAGTTTGGCCCTCCAGCCAGGTCACTGTATGTTTTCCCATTGGGGGACATCAAAGTCTCCACATACAAACTGTTTCAGGCAGTCTTCCCATTCACTGCCCAGACTGCACCAGTTCCCCAGTGGGCACCTGGGCCCACCTTCCACTCCAGGTTCCAGTCCAGGGACCCAATGTCTAGCAACTATAGTCTTCTTGTTCCCAGACCCTGTTCTTATTTCCCTGGACTACTTCCTACATCATCTGGTTCCCTTATCTCTGGATTTACTAGTCCAAATTGCCTCTCCCACAGAGTAACTACACACTACTTTCCTTACAGTCCCTTTCTGCTGCCAACTTCCTGTCTTTATACCAGCCCTGTCTGATCCTTCTCAGCTGGTCTCCGTTATCAATCAGCCTTCCAGGCCCAGGCTCCCTCCCAGGTGCAGCCTATCAGTTAATTAACCTAACCTGCTCTGCTTTGTGTGGGATGGACACCCTGTTACAGTTGGCAATTGTCATGTTAACTCTCTGAGCAGGCCCACTGTGAACTAATTTTTTCTACATGACTGAGCAGAAGAAACAAATTTAAAACAGATACAAGGAAATATTTTGACACAATGTATAGGAAACCTGTGGAACTCATTGCCATAAGATATCAATGAGGCCAAGGGCTTAGTAGGATTTAAAAAATTAGGTGTTTATATTAATAGTAGTAAGAACATTAATAGGTTAGACAGGATAAATATTTGGAAAAGGATATAAACTCTTATGCATCAGAGCATCAGTCAACCAGTAACTACCCGGGGTGAGGAAGAAACTCCCTCTTTGATAGATCATTTCAAAATGCTTCATTCTGAGGGTTTTTCACCTTCCTCTGAAGCATCTGGTATTGGTTATTGTTGGAGACAGAATGCTGGGCTAGACAGTTCCTCAGTCTTACAGTCTAACTCAGGAACATGGGTTGTGTGCACATCCATGTATAGAAGTACTGTGACTTCCCCATAGCCAACCTGCCTTCTGAAAATTTCCTAAATATTATTAAAGGTAAAAACTAGAAACTTCACAAAGCAAAGGGTAAAAATGTAAATCAAAGAGTAAATGGTGCAAAGTAAAATCAGAGTTTTAAATCAGCTCAGTTTAAGCTACTATTTGCATAGTCCCTTTAAAGTGATAGAGGAGAGAGGTCTACCTGCTGACTCACCAGCACCAATTTGCCTCTCGAAGGTCTCCCATCAACAAACCAAACAGCTCCGAATGTGCTTAAGTTATAAAAGGAGCAAAGATCACAACCCAAGCTGATACGTATGCAAGCCAGCATTGAGGACTGTAAATCACGTCAATTATATAGCCTTACATTATCTGGCTAAGGGGCCAAATCCTGCAGTCCTTAATCAGGCAAAACTCCACCAAGTTCCAGGAGAGTTTTGAATGAATAAAGGCTTCAGGATTTGGTCCAATGGCTGTAATATTGGAGCAGGTTCCAGTTTCCCATCAGGAACATCCTCTGAAGAGGGCTTATGACCCTGGCTGCCCTGAGGAGCCCGTGACATCACACCAGCAATCAGTCATCTGGTGAATTCCAGAAGCAAGCATGACTGCTACATATAGTGACTGGGGAGCAGAGCTGAGGCAATCAACATTCACCCTCTTCAAATGGGGCTCTCTCATATTCCCTAAAGAGCTGGCCTTTCCATCTGTCAGGAACTCAGCTTGCAGGATTTCCCCAGACCTGCCCCTTATGGGGCGGTTCCGTGGCATTTTCTCAGCTGTGTGGAAAACACTTCCATGTCAGAAAGGAGCATGTGTGCATAGGTGTTTATATTGGTGGAGGAAGCATGGGGAGGTTTCCTGCAATTTTTGCCTTTGCAGATTCTGTGCAGCCAGTGTGCTACAGCTAGATACTGCTAAGAGGTGACAGTAAGATGAGGGGACAATGGAGGCTCAGTCTGCCAGCCAGGTCTCCTCACCAACAAGGAGATGCAGAGCATAAATCATAGAGTGTAACACATGCTTGCCCTGGCTAGGTAAGCAAGGAAGCAGTTGGACCAGGACCCTACTTCCTTTTGGATCATTAGCTCGTAGGTCAGGAGATTTGAAGACTCTCAGTTCTTTAAATTGGTCATTTCATCATGGCTACTTCTCTGAGCCTGCCTGCATCCATACCAGGCTGCACTATATCTTGTCTGCGCTTTCCCAGTTCCACTCTATACAACAGCACCCTGCCTCAGACCCTCTGCATTCAATCTAGCTTTCCCCACACCCTATCCATCCTCCGTGTAACACCCATAAAGCCCCACCCTAGCCTACTCCACATCCTCCCATCTCTCAGTCTAAGCTCCTCTGTTCCCCATACAAGTTGCCCTTTCTTTACACTGAGAACACCTACTGCTGCTCTTACATACGCCAGCCTAGAGTATCTGCAGGCCTGCCAGTTCTCTTTGGAATTAGACTCCCTGGCCATTCAAAGCAAGTCTCAATTTAACTCTGCCAGCTGTTTCATCACCCAGACTCTCTGAATGCCAACTACAAAGGCCTTTGTTCTTCTGGATACTCCTCCCAACTGGTTCTAAGTAGGTGGCTTATCACCCAGCTGCAGCAGATTTCACCGTTGTGAATTCTCTCTTCTCCCTCGTCCCTCTGTACTCCAGAGAAAGAGCCTCCCTCCTTCTCCATCTGCCCCCGACCGTTCCTCTTTAATTTTTTTGGCTCTGTACCATCCTTCTGGACCTAACCCCTTTTCCTGGACTTTTTCTGTCCCTCTGTGTTGTTCAACAAGTTGTCCCAGAGCTATAAAGAGGGAAGAAATGGCCTATAGATGGCAGAGCACACTGGTGTGGGTTAACTTGCAGCAGGTTGGTCGATTCAGTCTTGGTGCACAAGCATGTGTGCGGCATGCACATGTACATGTGAGTGAGTGAGAAAGAGCATTGACTTATACATGTGCATGGATCTCTAACCTTTGCAGTTATGGAAGATGTCATCAGCTGGGAGTCTGATCCATAGGGACAAATTAGGGCAAGAAGCACCCAAATTACAAGTCCCATCAGGTTCCACAGCACCACAGGCAAATGCAGTTTAGCATCAAACTGTCTTGAAATGAAATGTTTTGAACTTGCCAAACTGAATTTTTTTGGAATGTCTTGTGTGAAAAATTGCACTATTTTGACACTACATCTTGATTTGGGTGGAAATGAATGTCAAAATAGCAGACCGAAATTCCGATTTTTGCTCAGTAGTAGTAGTTAACTCTCTAGAAATGCTGCAAGGCTTCCCACAAACAATCCCAATGATCTTCTAGTGTTCTGGTTTCCAGCCTCTTCCCTTCTCCCTCTTTGCTGCTAGACTTCCTCTCCTGACCTCTCAGTGGGAAAGCATAATATGCGTGAGGATGGTTATAAATCATGGAGAATCAGCTCTGTAAGGGTTATCTTCTTCCTCTTTGGGAGCCTAGCATGGTTCAGTGCAGCTCAGGAATGAAATGGGGACAGAAGTGCCCACAGAGAAGAGGGAAACCCTCCAGTGAGAGAGCCCTGAGGCGGAGGCAGCTGCAAAGAACAGGGAGGACAGCTAAGTGGAGCTCTGGTCTCAGTGGAAGGGACAACAGGACTGTCAGGGTGGGAAACAACATAACCTACTCAGGAGAGCCCTTGTTGACAGAGCAGCAATGGTGGTGGGGTATGGGAAGGGAAGAAGAGAGCTCAGGCCCAGCAGTTAGAACAGCGGCTACAGAGGGACAGATGATCCATTCAGAAGAACCCTGGTTTCAGTGGGAGAAGGAAATCAGGTAAATCCTGTCTCTGACTTAAGTGGTTGGAGCAGAAGCCACAGAGATGGGGCAGTAGGAGGATCTCAGAGTGAAAACAGGCCCCATGGGGAAAAGAGAGTGGTGGGGCTTCTGGTGAACTGCTCAGGAAAGCCCTATCCTGGGAGGAGGTTCACTCCTGCCCACCCCCATCTGACCTATTTTCTCTCCTGAGTAGAGTGCATGCACTTCTCCCTAATCCAGCATGTTTGCCTCCAGGCCGGAGAAGCTGTCAGTGATTGACTCAGTCTTGTGAGCAACATAGCAGGAGAGCTCTTCCCAGCAGGAAGTGATAACATCTGGCATTGAGAGAAGGCAGCATGGGTTTATTAGACAGCTCAGACAGCTGGGATTCGGTGGGCTCTTCGGTGATGGAGAAGAAGGATCTTTAGGCTTCAGTCATCACCACAAGAAGCATTCCTGCAAATTCCGTATGCTTCAGTTGATCAGACCTCTCCATTTGCATTGTAGCCTTCTGCCTCCAGCTAGTCCATGGTGAGCTAAGTAAAGGAGTGACAATAGGGGTCATTTGGGAACTGGGTGTCAATTATTGTAGGCAGTGAGTCACAGTGTTTTACCAGATCATTGACCACCCTAGACCTAGAGAGGAGAGGTTTTTTCAGCTTGGGTGTTTTGGAAGCTTACAGGAGTTTCTGGGGAGCAGTATCATATAGGCTGTTCAGTTTCTTGGTGGAAAGACCTGATGGCCCTCTCCTGAACTGAAGATCAGTGCCAATGTGTGCCCAGCTTAATATTCAGGACTGCTGACTGCTTGGGCAAGTCCTAAAGTTGCCATGGTGGAGGCAAGATCATGGAGCAGCTTACTGGTAGTGGTATATACATGATAATTGAAGTCACCCAATATTTTAAGCTTCGGGCACTCCCGTAGCAGACTCAAGACTAATGCCATCAGCTCACCCAGGAAGCTAGTCGGACTGCTTGGAAAACTATACACCACTCATATTCCCATGCTGGAGGTGTCTCAGGATTGGCAAGACAGGTGGATTCCCTCAAAAGATTGGGATTTTGGGTTTCATTTTCATTGTGACTTCAGGGTGGGAGTTTGATCTTGGGGCTTCCAGGTCTATCTGAGTTGCACAAAAGGTTCCATCACCAAGATGCCAAGCACCAAACGGAAATAACTAGTTCTGTGTTTATAGTACATTACTTGTATAGTACTAGATCATGTTTTGAGGAACAGGTCAGCAAGATCCATACTCTAACATTCCCTTGGTTTTGGCAAGTTCACCATTCCCTCTTTCAGCTTTTCAAAACTTGACTTGATTAGGACTGTAGGAAAAAGTCTGAAAACCTTAAGTAAGTTCAGAGCAGAAGATATCTGCAAACAACTGGATATGGCAGTTGTTATACAACAAATATGTCTCCTTAGCTCTCTCGCTTAAAGAATATCCACTGTTATTAGAGAGAAATATTTGGATATTTTTGAACAGTAGTATGTTAAGGAGGGCCTCTACAGTTCTCCATTTCCAAACCATGGAGGTGACCTATTTGGAAGGGAAGAATGCTGGTATGGAGAGACATAATCATCTTTGTCCATAAAGGTCTGGTCAGATTGGAGACTTACCACTTTACTTATTGTCTTGTAACCTGTACTGTCTGTGACCTTTAGAGCCCCCCAGTGCCCATTGGCAAAGGGTTCCCTGCCATGTAACAGCAACTCTTGTTAGGCCTGACAAACTGACTACACCTAAAACATTGCTGTTATGATATTTATCTATAAAGAATGCCATGTGAGAGATCTAACGAAAGCTGGTGATGCACTGGTCATTAATGTCCTTGTGAAATGTACGTATTAACACTGTATGAGGAATTGTGGGTACTTATTATGCTTTAAAGTCTATAACCAAACAAATGGAAAAACAAGTTGTCTTCCAGACAAGTGGAGGGTAGTTATCTCTCTGTCTCTAGTGTAATTTGAGCATGGTGATGCCAGAAACAATGGCTAGTTCCTTTGCATCTGAGGTAAATACCAAATACCAGGAGCATGAGGAAACAGCATGGCACCAGCACTCCAGAGTCTCAATCCCTGTGCATCATCCTGACTCTTCAGACAAAGACAGTAAAACTTTGGGAAATATAAGGAGAAACAAAGGGGCATCTTGTTACCCATCACTGAGGGGAAAAAGAGATCAGTGCTGTTTGCATTCATGAATGGTGGATCCCCAGCCATGTGGGCTGGTGATGCTAAGGAGAGGCTGTAGGTGAGAAAACTGCCTTAAGACAAAAATTGTAGCCTGTTGAGTTTTAATCGCTAGAAAGTGTGATTAGTCTTTTGTTTTCTTTGTAACTATTTTCTGTGTCTATTATCTCTGCTTAGTATCACTGAAATCTCTGTTCTTTATTAATAAACATAGTCTTCTTTTATTATAAATTCATTTCGGTGCTGATATACTAAAGTAAGGTGTGCACCCTCAGCTGAGCCAGCAAGTGGGTGTACGTTCTGTCTCTCTGGAGACAGCAGACTTAGTCATTTCTGTGAGCGTCCTGTGACAGGGATGGGGTACTGCAGAGGAACATTCTTCCAGGGGGTTCAGGAGCTGGGGGCACCATGTTTTACACCCACAAGGCAAAATAAGGGATGGCAGAGTCCTAAGGAGTTTGTTTGGCTGGCTAACAGATTGGGGTGGGAGGGAGCTGTCACACAGTTTAGAACCAACAAATCCCTCTTTTGCTAAGGCAGAAGGGTAACAAGTTCACCCATAATTCTGGACACCCCGAGAAAGCACCACACAACCATTTCTTTCCTGCATGACAATTTCCATTCCTGGCCCCGATGCCTTTTACCATCTTGCCTCAGAATTAGAATACTTGCTATGCAGTCAAAATGTTTCAGTTATTCAGGCTGTCACCTTATTTGTCTGGTTGGCCAGAAAAATTAAAAAAAAAAGTATGTGAAAGAGAGGCTACTTTTGACCTAAATGAAATAATGTACTCTTAATATTTTTTTAATCTTATTTTTGTCTATTGTTTTAGGGGTGGTGTACTAAGTTTTAGGGAAGGGTTAAGCTTGTGGTTTTAATTTGTTTCTAAAATTTGTATTTGCTTTTTAAGTTGTGTCAATTTAAAAATTGTATGTATTTATTGCGCAATGGCCTATGGCTACGATGCTATCTTGCTGGTTAGTACATGAGTGTCCCTGCCTCTGCATTTCTGGGTCCCAGCTGGGACCAGAAGCAGAAGCATCATATGGAAACCCTCTTAATGGCTGCCAGAAGACTTGTGAGAAAGCCTGCTCCTATGAGTAGTCAACTCCACTTTGACAGACTCAAGAGATTCGGATAAGCATTCCTTCTGGATCCCTAGCACCCTGAGATGTTGGCTCATCACTAGGGGAGAAATTTGTTCCCTACTAAGGAATGGATGTAAGCAGGAATCCTTCTAGCTCTTCCCGCATCCAGTTTCTCCCTCCCCGCATGTAAGCGGCATTTCAGTATCCTTTCTATACTGTTCCAAAAGAGTACATTAAATCCTTACCAAGATTCTGAGCCCTCTTGCACAAGTTCATACAGCTTAGTGTAAACTCTGGTGATCCAAGCAAGTCTGCTGGGTGCTATCACAAGAGATGGCCCTGCGATCACTCGCGTTTGCTTTAGAATGACAAAGTCCTGCTCTTTTCTGACCCCTCTTTTTTTCAATGATTTTGAAATGTTTTATTTCAATTTTGACCCTTTGTCATTTTTAATTTTTTTAACAATATGCTTGTTTCCAAATGGAAAATCTTTTCAAATCAGAAAAACAAAATTATTCATTTTGAAAATGCCAAAATGAAACATTTTGACAATGTTTGCCAGTTTTTTTCCAAAAATTTTAACTGAAACAGTCATAAGAAACAAACCAAAACAAAAACCTTTCCACCAACAGTTGTGGTTTCTACAAATCAGCAGTTTCTGATGAAAAAAATGTTTTGTCAGAAAATTCCCAACCAGCTCTAATATTTAGCTACTTTACTCTTTCCTGGGTCATTATCACATGCCCTTTTGGTGTATTCAATATTCTGTCACCTTCTGGAGCCCTTCTGGGAGAGAGGTTGCCCAGGACTGTATAAGGTGCAGTTTCACCAATACCAGACAACAGGGTTCTCTCTTCTCTGGTCTAGGACTTGCTACTTCTGCCAGTGCAGTTTATGCAATTTCAAATGATATCCACTTGAATTATAATTGCAATTATATCAATTGACTTTATACTGCAGTTGTGGACATCATTACAGTCCACCCGTACCAAAGACAAACTTGTCTCCAGGGTAAGTAAATGTAGCAAATAGAATCAGACAAATGCAAATAACCAAAGTACAGTGGTGTGTAAGTTGGAAATGGGACAGGGGAGGGGGAGGTGAGAACTGGTTGAGTAGATGGGCTTGTTCAGCAGTGAAACAAAAGTATTTCACCAAGCAAAATTTTTATCCATGTCTTAATTAATAAGCCTTAGATGCTCATCTGCACTTCAAGAAGCACCATATCAAGGGACCCATTTACAACATCACTCCACCTGGTACTGTAGATGGGAGCTTAGCCATGTTTCTGACCATGCCAAAGCCATGTCCAAGGTTACTGCCTGGTTTGGGGACACATTTAATACTGCTAGGTCGCATCTATACTATCAGACTGAACTGTGCTGCAACTGGCTTTCCTGATACAGTGCTATTTGCATTGCAGACAGTGCCTTAGTGCAACTATGCTACAAGGAACTAAACAAAATCTGGTTATTTAAACGAAGCAGCAAAGCCAAACCAAGCTGTCCAACCATTGTTGTGAAGCTCTCTCCTCTAAGACCTGCCTCTTCTCTGACTATTAGGTAACTGCTTGAATAGTAGTACTCAAGTCCACTCTGAGAACCTAAATAGGCCCTTAGTTGCCAGCCCTGCCTCATTAAACCACCCTAAACCCCTGTGTGAGATCTCAGCAGGAGTTTACTCCCTGCTTGCTGGAAAGCAAGTAAGGTCTTTGGACCAGATCCTCCAAGATATTTAGGTGCCTCACTCCCATTGGTAAGAATCTAAATACCTTGGAGGATCTGGGTGTTTGAGCTTTGTTGCAGCGTGCTCCAAACTTTTTAGTGCCACTTATCTGGGATAACGTGAATGACTCAGACATAGCTCTGTCACCTGTGTGTAACAGGATCATCCTAAACACAGAGCAATCAGATCATTAGAGCATTCCACATCATCATCACATATTCCGTTAGAGCAGTCCACACTATCCACTGAAATCCACAGGAGTCTTACCATCAATATCATTAGCAGGAAAATCTGTCTTCTGTATTATATCCTTGGGGCCTATTCTCCCTTTCATAGAACACAAGAACAGAACAGAATCTCTGATTATCAAAACATAACCCAATTGGCTAACACAAAAGTGTGAGACCTCCAGTAGTTTTACACTATTGCTTTCCTAGCTAGTGAATAGATTTTGGAGCTTAAAGTTGACTTGAAAGCCATTAGCTGAGACAGTCACATGAGACTCTGTGACTTATATCAAAGAATCCTCAGCTCAAGGTAAGTGATACGTCAGCACATTTCAAGAAAAAGAACTCCCCTTTGAGACATATAAACTTATTTCATTTCATTGATTGATTTTTTTACTTCTTAGATTTATAAAACGTGCCCTTTCTCCAGGCATATTTGCATAGTTGAATAAAAACACACATAAATCTTCCTCTTTTCAGAGATAGGAAGCCATGTATAATCCTACTTTGCCCTCCTTAAGTAACTATTTGAGCAAAGAGATGAATTTTGCACCATGCCCTATAGACATCAGTAAACTCTGACTTTGTTGGACCAGCTGAGGAGGCCAATTCTAGAGCTCTCTAGTGAAAACATAGTCTTGATGTTTCCCTTTAGGGTCAGTGCTCAAACAAGTACCCAAGCTGAAGAAAACTCAGAGCACATTTTGCAGACAAAGCAGTGTGTCTCTGATACTCAGATTCAGCATCAAACATTTTAGGGCTCTGTATATCAGAGATCATATGATCATATAACGATTTCCCTGACACCACACACTAACAAAGTTGTGTTTGACCTAGACCAGGATCACATGAAGCAAATTGTAGAAGCAGAACTATCACCACAACAAGTCGGTTTCAGAAAGGGGATGAGGCACATGTGATCAAATGAAATTGAAAAATGCAAGGAGTACAATCACCCATTGATCATGTGTTTCATTGACCACTCAAAGGTGTTTGATACTGAACATCATTGGCAGACATGGGGATTCCAAAGCAACTAACTCAACTCGACATTGCAAGTCGCTACCATCAACAACAGACCACAGTGCAAACAGCAGGAAGTGACAATGCGTGGTTTTCCACTGGGCAGGTGTGAAACAAAGGTACACATAGAATATCAGGATTGGAAGGGACCTCAGGAGGTCATCTAGTCCAAGCCCTTGCTCAAAGCAGGACCAATCCTCAATTCGCTCCCCAAAACTTTTCAACATGTATGCAGAATTTCTTATAAGGCAAGCCATAAAAGTTTTGACAAAGAGGCAGGAGCTGGGATTTCCACTAATGGACACCTCTTAACTGACCTCAGTGAGGCTGATGACACAACATTCTTTGCTACAACCACAAATGCAATACAATGAATGCCGGAGTCTGTAAAAACAGTAAGTGAGGAATATGAACTGTCCCTGAATGTGGCAAAAACAAAATACAGTCATGCTGACACTATTATATCTTGATGGTAGTGAGGCTTTTGACATGATTTCACATGATATTCTCATTAACAAATTAGGAAAATGTGGTCTAGATGAAATTACTTTTAGGTGGGTGCAAAACCGGTTGAAAGACTGAATTCAAAGAGTAGTTATCAATCGTTCACTGTCAAACTGGGAGAACATATCTAGTGGGGTCCCACAGGGGTCAGCCCTCAGTCCAGTACTATTCAATATTTTCATTAATGACCTGCATAATGGAGTGAAGAATATGCTTATAAAGTCTGCAGATGACACAAAGCTGGGAAGTGTTGCTAGCACTTTAGAAGAGAGGATTAGAATTCAAAACAACCTTGACAAACTGGAGAATTGGTCTGAAATCAACAAGAAGAAATTCATTAAAGACAAGTGCAAAGTATTGCTCTTCAGAAGGAAAAATCAAATGCACAAGTACAAAATGGTAATACCTGACTAGTCAGTAGTACTGCTGAAAAGGACCTGAGGATTATAGTGGATCACAATTTGAATATGAGTCAACAATGTGATGCAGTTGCAAAAAAGCCTAATATCATTCTGGGAAGTATTAACAGAAGTGTAATATGTAAGACAGGAGAGGAAACTGTCCCACTCTACTTGGCATTAGTGTTGCCTCAGCTGGAGTACCATGTACAGTTCTGGGCACCATACTTTAAGAAAGATGGGGATAAATTGGAGAGAGTCCAGAGAAGAGCAACGAAAATGATAAAATGTTTAGAAAACCTGACCTAGGAGGAAAGGTTAAACAAACTGGGCATATTTAGTCTTGAGAAAAGAAGACTGAGAGAGGACCTGATAACAGTCTTCAAATATGTTAAGGGCTGTTATAAAGAGGACAATGATCAATTGTTCTCCATGTCCACTGAAGGAAGGACAAGAACTAATGGGCCTAATCTTCAGCAAGGGAGTTTTAGATCAGATTTAAGGAAAAACTTTCTAACTCTAAGGATAATGAAGCACTGGAACAGGCTTCCAAGGGGGTTCTGGAATGCCTGTCATTGGAGGTTTTTAAGAATAAATTGGACAAACACCTTTCAGGAATATTGGGTCCTGCCTTGGCATAGGAGGTTGGATTAGATGAACTCTCAATGTCCATTCCAACCCTACATTTCTCTGAATCTGTGATTCTATAGTAACAAAACAGGATGCAAGCAGACATTATGACTAATGGTCAGTTGTAGAGGCAGTAGATTAATTCTGTCAACTGGGATCATATGTATCCAACCAAGGAGGCTGTTTTAAAGAAATCAGAAGAAGACTAGGAATGGCTCACTCGTCCATGGCCACCTTTACAAAAGTTTGGAAAAACCATGGCATCTCAAAATGTACAAAGGTTTAACTGGTGGAAAGCTTAATTTTTCCCCCTAACAATTTTTGGCTGTGAATCATAGGAAATTAATGCTGCTGACAAGAAGAAAATTGAAGCCTTTGAGATGTTGTGCTGGTGAAGAATCTTGGATACTGTGACATAGTTCCTCCTCTGCCTTGATGGGTCCTGCGTTTACTGGCAGTTTTGCTCGCCTCAGAGATTTGCAGCAGCCCTCAGTTTGGCCACTTTTGCTAGTTGCTCAAACCTGCCGTTCACTCAGCTAACCTCATCACTGGCCAGCATGGAGAAAAGGAAAGAGAACAATCCCCGCAGTCTCTGCTGGTCCACCTAGTGGGTCAGGGGACAGGCAAGGGACGTTCCCCTCTGGCAGGACCCATAGTCCAGATCAACTCCTCCTGTATCCAATAGGGAGTTAGAGGGATGGGGGAACCCAGGCCTGCCCTCTACTCCGGGTTCCAGCCCAGGGCCCTGTGGATCACAGCTGTCTACGATGTCTCCTGTAACAGCTGTATGACAACTACAACTCCCTGGGATACTTCCCCATGGCCGCCTCCTAACACCTTCTGTATCCTCACCACAGGACCTTCCTCCTGATGCCAGACAGCATTTGTACTCCTCCGTCTTCCAGCAGCACACCCTCTCACTCTCAACTCCTTGCACATCCCTTACTGACTGAAGTGAGGTCCTTTTTAAACTACGTGCCCTGATTAGCCTGCCTGTCTTAATTGATTGTACCAGCTTCTTAATTGGCTCCAGGTGTCCTAATTAGCCTGTCTGCCTTAATTGGTTCCAGCAAGTTCCTGATTGTTCTGGAACCACCCCTGTTACCTTACCCAGGGAAAAGGGACCTGGTTAACCTGGGGCTAATATATCTGCCTTCTATCACTCTCCTGTCCCTTTGACTGCATTCCTGTCCCTGTTATTTCATTAGTTGTCCCCCATACTTATTTGGCTTCCAGGTCCTGTGGATCCCCCTCTTAGGCTGGGGGGGGATCCTTTAGCAGTGAGCAGGCTTCTGCCCGCCCACTTCCTGGATCCCAATAGGATCACTCTCCTGTAGCCATCTGGCCCGACCCTGTCACAATACCTCCTGATGGAAAAGAAGATGAATGCTTACATTAGAAATATTATTGGAGAGAAGCAGATCCTGCTGCTGGAAATCAAGGTGGAAACTAATGCTACAATTCAAAGTAGTCACCTGGCATTGCCACAGAAGTCAATAGGAGCCCAGTGCAATGGTTGAAGAATTGGTGTATTGTACCATTTTACATCTGTACATAATTAAAAATGCAGCACCCTTTCAATCGTTAAAATTTTATGGGGACTTATCAGTGCAGCCTTATTTATTTAAATGCTTTTAACAGAATGGAGTAAGTTTAGGCCTTAATATTAGCTGCCATAATGATAAATGTAATGGTAAACAGGTGTATTTTATGGAAGAAAAATGAAATTAATTTAAATTTTAAAAAATCCAATTTAAATTTAAACAATCTGCTTTTTATTTTTTAAATAATCTGTTTCTGTCCCTGCTGGTTGCAATCCTCTTGACTTCAGTGAAATGTCAGGTGAATAAATGAGGGCACCATTTGGCACATAATGCCAAATTCTACCCTTGTTATAACTGCTGCTCCTATTGACTTCCTTGGGAGTGGCTTCCATGTTACAAAGAAAAAGACTTTGGACTGTTGCCTCTGAAATCCCTTGAGGACATGTGTGAATTGGTCCTGTATATTCACTCTTGCTCAGAGGGCTCATTGTTAATAAGCAGAATAATATTTGCTTGCTTCTTGTTGGGTGCAACATATAACTGTGTCTGGCTGTGGAGCTGACGTTCCCCAGAGGAGACTGAAATGCATTTGGCATTTCTCTGCCATATGAGCACCCTAATACACTCATCCTAAAATCATACTACTACACAGTTACTCAGAAATCAACACATGTCATCTCAGACATGACAGATATCCTTAGCCTGTGGCTTCAGCTGTTATAGCTTATTCAGATACCATGGTGATGAGGGTGGTGTAAAAAATTAGCTAGTTAGCTAACTCCTTGACAGTCACTTACTCATTCCATGGAGCAATAGTTTTCCACTCTAGATAATGCACTAGGTAGAAAGATCGACTAGTTTGTAATAATGAATGATAATGGGACGTAATGCCCCAAGGCATGGTATTTGCCCAGATGGAGGGAATGTGGTAAGGTGATAGCTAAATAGATTAGATTAGACAGCCTGGAGTGATATGTATTGTGGGGAAAAGAGATTTCATTTGCTTCTTTTTTTTCCTTTTGCCCAATTTCTCCACCCCCATTTCTTCCTTTTGCCCAATTTCGCCACCCCCATTTCTCCACATTCCAACCCCTGCCCCTGCCATCCCAAACACACACAGTGTCTCCCTATTGGCAGTGTTTTTATCAGAGGGGTGTAGGTGTTGAAAGGGAAAGAGGCTAATGGGAAAATTCTAACACAGTGCTCAACAAGGAGATAAGACCGCCTGGGCTGGATGAAACTACTGAGTGGAGCCACACTGCAGCTTGTTCAAATGTGTGCAGTGCTTAAGTGTAATGGCCGTAACCCTCCCATCCTCTGGCCAAATGCTCTTGTGTCTGCCTTCCCTCGCAATGTCTTTAGCTATACTAGGCAAGAGTCCAAGGGAGCACCAGGGAAGAGAGAGAGGTGAGAACAACTGCGGAGTATGAAGAAAGAAAGAACAGAGAAAGAGAGAGAGAGAGATGCACAGATGGGAGTGAAGGAATGAGAGACAGATTTATTCTGCATTCCTTTGTCCATCTCCTCCATACACTGAATCACACAAGCATGAAAAGAGATGTACTGAATCTCAAAGGAAATAAAAGAAGTGGAAAATTAACTACAGATGAAAAAACTGGCTGTGTCCAGAGATTCCTGCATATCAATCTATTGTGCTTTCTCTTATCACCTTCTGAAAGGAGTGGCCTGGGTTCTGAAGGATCAAACACAGGGAAGGTGCAGGGAAGGAAGGAAAGAGTTAAATAGACTAGGAAGGGAGAAGGAGTGGAAATAGGGATCAAAGCAAAGGAGCAAGAAAGAAGAAAGATGATTTTCTTATGGAGATTTGTGTGACCTACAGTGTGTGATATCTCCAGCAGGCCTCCATGTTTAGCATAATGAATGGGTGGGGTTTGGTAGAGTACCAACCCCTTTTGTTTTTCCCAGTCTGAGGTCTGGCTGGCAGCAGGCAGCACCAATGGACTGGGACGGCTCAGGTACGACAGCTGAAACCATCTGCATCACCTTACAGATGAACCAACGGTGAGCAGCGTTGTGGACAAGGAACTCTTTCCTGGTGGTTACTGATGCCTGAGCCACATGGTGATGCAGGTTGATCTGTGAGGCTCTGGCTGTGTCCTCTGCCCTATCTTTCCCTATACCTTCCCTTGTGAGCCATTATTTCCTCTCAGCTTGTTGTGTTTGACCCTGTTCACTCTCGGGACTGGTTGCCAACAACACTGACTTAGATGGTCACAGTGAATACCAGGCAGAGCTATGTGGGGTGGTGCTTTTGTGACTTTCACACCTCCCATTCTACAACCACATGTGGGCTTGGTGCATTCCACTAGCCCCCTCCCAGTCCTGCCTGCACTCAACCTGTGTATCTCAAATTGAATGCCCGGAATGGTTATGGACATTTAGCACACCCTGTTCTCTGTGCAGCATTTGGTGCAACTGGTTTCGTTATAAACTTTCCCATGCAGACTTGGACACATGGGCCCGCAGAGTCCAGAGGCTGTTAACCCTTGTGTGAGAAAGAGAGAGAGATTCCTCCATTGTGATCATCTTAAAGAGAACAATGATGAGTTGTTACTGTGAGAAGGAGTAAGGTGTATTTTAGGTGTATGGTTTTCTTAAGCTAGCTCAGTTATTTCCTCTGTGGATTGACAATAAAAGAGTAGAGAAAAGAATCCATAAGAAAAAGAAGCTATGGGCTCTGGCACAGTAGCCGCTGCAGTGTATTCAATGGCTACTGAGCCTTGGCATATGACAGAGGTATAATCTTTTGTAACACTGTCCCATGTCTGGTGATAAGGGCCAGGAAATAAAAACCAATCTCTTACATGACTCTCCTTTATGTCACTTTTTTATTAGAAGGCCCACAAAGAAAAGGATTTGAGTAGGTTTTTTATTATTGTTGCTCCTCTGCCCAGTGGTAGCTGCCTGGGACCTTGCAGGTTGGCTTCCCAGGAAGGAAAATTAGTGGCATGGAGTCTTGGTGTATTCTAAGTGTAACTTGCTGTATCTACACACTGTGACAAAGTTTCTGCTCTACCTTGGTGGGTCTTGCGCTTATTGGTGGATTGGCTCGCCTTGGAGCTTCATGGCAGCCCTCAGCTTGGCTGTTTTTCTGAATTCACAGTCCAGGTTGACTCCTCCTGTGTCTGACTAGGAGTTGGGAGGATTTGGGAGGAACCAGGGCCCGCCCTCTACTCCGGGTTCCAGCCCAGGGCCCTGTGGAATGCAGCTGTCTAGAGTGCCTCCTGGAACAGCTGTGTGACAGCTACAACTCCCTGGGCTACTTCCCCATGGCCTCCTCCCAACACCTTCTTTATTCTCACCCTAGGACCTTCCTCCTGGTGTCTGATAATGCTTGTACACTTCAGTCCTCCAACAGTCCGCGTTCTCACTTTCAGCTCCTAGTGCCTCTTGCTCCCAGCTCCTCACACGCACACCACAAACTGAAGTAAGCTCCTTTTTAAAACCCAGATGCCTGATTAGCCTGCCTTAATTGATTCTAGCAGCTTCTTGATTGGCTTCAGGTATTCTAATCAGCCTGTCTTAATTGTCTCCGGAAGGTTTCTGATTGTTCTGGAACCTTCCCTGTTACCTTACCCAGGGACCTACTTAGCCTGGGGCTAATATATCTGCCTTCTATTACTCTCCTATAGCCATCTGGTCCGACCTGTCACAACACTTACACCTGTCCTGGAACAGAAGTGGTCACAAATAGCATGCAGAGCAATCCCTTTTCAGGAATCTCAGCCCAGCACCAGTGCTTGTGTCCCCAGGAGGAACTCTACCTCAAAAATTGACTCTAATCAGCAACCAAAGGAGAAAGCAAACACTCCTGCTTTTCAGACAGCTCCCTCTACACAGAACCTTGTGTAACAAAATCACCAACAACACAGAGAATGTCTTCCTAATACTCAACCTTTGCTCGCACCATAACTAAAAGATTTTGGAAGACTACCTAGTGACACCACCTAGTGACACCTTCAATAACACAATCACTAATTATTAGTAGTAGCAGTATCTGTACAAACATAGAGTAAATGACAGCCTCTGCCCCAACCAGCTTACCCTCTAAAAGACAACATTTCACAGGGGCAATGAGATGAACAAGTGGGATGGGGTCTGGCTTTGTGAACTATTTGTAACAAAACTATTACAATGTGCACAATTCTTAGCCAGCCAGGAGCAGGAATCACAACTCACCACCTACCCAGCTGTTATTGGATGGCAGGTTTGCTTCTTCACATTCAAAAGATCTTCCTGTGTGTATCAGAGTCAGATCTAGTGGCTCTAGTGACTAACACAGGGTTTCTACTAGTATGTGCTCCCACTAGTCCTGCAGAGCCCGCTCAGCTCTGGAAGAGGGCATTGGAGTCTACATATTACTGCCTACACAAACAGAATTATTTATTAAATTCCAATCAATTACATCTATGCAAAGCAACTGATGGTCAAAGAAGTGTATAGGTGTCACTGAAGGCCTAATTTGGTCCTGCAGAACTTTTCTGACTCCTGAGGACTCATGGAAGCTTGATTCTAAGATCGCAGGTTGAATTTTCAGGGCTGGCTGTTAGAAAAAAAGGTTTTACATCTAAACTGAGCCTATTGCTTTGTGATCATTGAGAGACAATACATGTGGGCCCACACAGTGCCCTCGTAACAGTCACACTGCAGAGCAGAACCACAGTCCAGATAGACTCTGGAATAAATAAAAGAGCAACCACACTGTGGAATTTGTAGATTCCAGCTCATCACTGTGCAGCATATGGCAGGTTCTGCTGCAAATTCTACAGCTAGAGAATCACAGACTATACGGGACCCTAATCATAACTGAATCCTGAGCAATAGTTTCTTGTCACACTAAAACTAATGGCTCTCAGGAGCCCTCATTCTGACTTGGACCTGCCAAGGAATGTTAAAAGGGAGGGTGATGGGTAGCACAGACCCTTCTGGACCCCACAGGGGGCCCTCATGATAATGGTAGTCCTCCCACACCAAAGTTTCCCTAAATAAAAGTAAGCAACTTTTATCTGTGGTGTGGATGGCTAGGATACAAGGGGAGGAACTCGACTAAATGGAATAAAAGCAAGACAATAATAGTATCACTTGTTTATCAGAAAGGAACATATAAAGAGAGCAGTTGCCTCCTTAGGTCGGTTTGAGGTCTTCTGTGGGAAGGACTTGGGAACTGGGCCCTGGTCACATGAAGACATTTTTGAGGTGGAGTGGCAAGGGCTTCATTTCGTAGTAAAATATATGTGTTTCATAACCTGGCATCATGATTCACACTGCATGCAGAGGGAAAGGAGCAGGGTCAGGAAGGAATTTTCCCTCAGGTCAGACTGGCAGACACCCTGAGGATTTTTGGCCTTCCTCTGCAGCATGGGTCACTTGCAGGTTTAAACTAGTACAAATGGTGAACTTGAAGTCTTTAAACCATGATTTGAGGACGTCAGTAACTCACCAGGAGCGGGTGGGGGAGCTTCTGTGACCTGCAACGTGCAGGAGGTCAGACTAGATGATCATGATGGTCCCTTCTGACCTTAAAGTCTATAAGTCGGGCAATGTGTAATGCACAGTGTGCAGGAGCACAGACTATGGCGAAGCTAAGAGGAGTGGGCTGCTTTGCCTCTCACTCAAAAGCAGAAGGCAACTCCCATGCATCTGCAGGGGCCATGTGGCATGCAAACATAGTAATTCCCACATGGGCAATACCTACTGGGCTGCCATACCCTGCATCAGGAGGTGCAGCACCTCCTGTGTGGCCAGAATCCATTGGGCTATAATGCTTGAGGCTGCTAAGCTAGGAGCAGGCATTGCCAAGAATTCCAGCAGCACCTTGTGGGCCATATTCCTCCCTCATGTAGTCAGTGGAGTTACTCCAGGAACAGATTTGGCCCTGCTAGGACATGAAGCAAACTGCCCATGGCCCAGCCCTGCCTTTTCTGCCTGATTTCCCAGTACTGGGCAGAGGGAAAGGGGAGGGCTTTTTTCCAGACAGTACCGCTCGCTCACCACTCAGCCGTAGAAGTTTCTTGTTATCATTGTCCATGAGCCACAGTCCAAAGAAATGAAGAAAGTGGAGGCTATTTGCTGCTGTTGTTTTGAATGTGAAGCAGAGCGGAGCCTGGATTTCATTCTCAGAGCAGCACAGGGTCACAGGCTGCACAAAGACAGCACCATTGCTTATCGCTCCCCAAGGCATAGCTCAGAAGAAAGAAAAGAAATACACAGCACTGCGCAGGGTTCACTGCTCTTGGCAAACTGCTGCCAGCACCCCAGAGGTAAAGGACTCCCTCCCCTTGCTCACCACAGGTGCCAGCCATTCCTACCCCTTCCAGTTTAAAAAAGAAAACTCTACTATTGTTCCCACCCCATTGTTTTGGGCACCAGGGGTCAGGGACAGGCAAGGAGTTACAGCATGGGGCATCACTGCTGCTCTCTCGGAGTGGGCCTGGCCACAGGGAAGATACCAAATGCACAGGCATCCTATCTTCCATAGAGGAGCAGGGACAGCTACAGGTTCACTTGGGTCCAAAGCAAAATGTATGGGCCAGTGGGATGCAGTTAACGTTCCATTTCACAGAAGACCCCAAACCAACAGCTTTAAGGCTGGGAGGGGAAGCTGAATGAGAGCTTATCAGCCTTTTCCCTCCTTAGCCTTACCGTTCACGCTTCAAAGTGGACAGGCTGTGGACAGAGGAGGAGCAGAGGGAACAGAATTGAGTGCAAAATACTCTTACATAGGCAAGGAGGCTGAAGCTGTTTATTGCACAATAAAGAGTCTGGGGGCGAGGACAGGAAATGGTTCAGGATGCACACCTGAGTCCAGGAGGCCTAAGTAGCCTTGTAGGGCACAACAGGACCAGAAAGTTACATAAGGGTAGAGATAAATGGAAAGTCAAAGAGGCAGCTATGGGAGTAACTGTAGTTGTCATGAAATATGAAATCACAGTTATTCTTGAGCAGTGTTTATCAAACAAGTACAAATTACAGACACAGACGGACTTCCACACACAGCTTGAGTCCTAGCTTTGTTTCCTCTGTTTACCAGGGACACATTTTGCCTGGAATTCTACAGTATACAGAGACATATAGTAGCTGACTAATATACCACAAGTAAACACATCATTACAGTAGTGATGGAGCACAACGAGCCGGAAGGCGAGCCGGAAGGCAAGCCAGAAAGATGAGGTCCAGGTGCCCCCAGTAAAAGACCTTATATGTCACGAAGCACAGTGGCTGGATGAGCACTGATCCACTGCAGGGGATATAAGCAGAGATAGTGGAGATTGCCTTATTGTCCTCTCCCATAATCACCTTCTGCCATGAACTGCACATAAGACCAGCTCCCAGGTCAAACCTGTTTGAGAGGAGCCCTTCAGAGCTGCCACTGTTTCCCAACAGGATGCTGGACAATGATCTGGCCAGATCTTACAAGTTCTTTTCAAGACAGTTTCGCTCCCCCAAAGCTTGCCCTCCCCTCCATTCCCCCCCGCCACCCCGAGTAGTCCTGACATGGGGCGGAGAGCTACATCTCCCTGCCCTCATCTGTCTACAACTGAGAAGAAAGGAAGTTCACCCAGATGGATTTCAGCAGTTCTCATGAGTATTTTACTGATTTACAGCCAGTTCAGCATTCTTGTAAATGGTCATAAATTGGACTGAAGTCATAAATCATAACCAGAGAGAGAGAGAGAGAGAGTGCGTGTCTGAGTCCCAGCCCAGGCTAAACTAGCATCTACGAATATACCCAGAAAACATGTTCCCTCACTCCATGTTCTTTGGCTCCCTACTGTCTACACAAATAACCCGGACAGCAGCTCTGTTCCTAGTGGGCCTTACTCTCCCATTCAACTTCCCACTCCACAGGGATACATTTGTGTAATACACAACCCCTCATTTCTTACAACTGGCTGGCATGTCTGTCTATCTAAGGTACTTATATGGCCCCCATTATCATAGTGTCTGAGCACCTCCCGCCTCTGGGAGGAAGGGCAGTGCTATTATCCTCATTTTACAGAGGGGAAATAGAGGCACAGAGAGACCAATAGTGGTCTTTTCAAAAGCCCCTAACTCCAATTGATTTCAATGAGACTTAAGCACCTAGGCACTTTTGAAAGCTGTATGTGACTTACCCAAAAAGGAAGAGAACCCAGGTCTCAGCTAGAGCCACTGAACCATCCTTTTTCTCTCTCCTCTTCCTCCTCCAGCTGAACAGGCAGGAAATTCACAAAAATCACAGTGACCCAATCTAATATGCTGGTTAGAGCAGGAAGGTGGGAATCAAGACTCCTGGACCCTGTCCTCATCATGGCTAAAGAATTGGTGGTTGATTTTGGCCAGGTCATTTAATCTCTTTCTGCCTCAGTTTATCCTCTATAAAAGTTGAATAATAATACTGACTGACCTCCTAAGGCTTGTAATTAGTATTTGTGAAGTGCCATGAATTCTTGGATGAAAGATGCCATGGAAGACCAAAGGATTATGGGTTAAGTTTTCAAAGTGCTGAAGTGATTTAGGAATGTGTGTCACTGAAAGTCAGTGTGGTTTGTGTTCCTAAATCATGTAGGTGCTTTTGAAAATACCACCCTGTAAGAATGAAGTGGGATTTTTTTTAATAGGAAAGGGTGAAAAACAACAATAAGACCCAGCAAACATACTGTGATGAAGAACCGTGCTTACCTATATTAGTGACTCAAGCATGACTAGGTTTTGGTTGTGTGCATGGGCCCAACCTGAGTCATAAACACTGAAGGAGCCTTGATCTATTTCTGCTAAAGGCCCAGGCTGTAACACAATTCCCAGAGGCAGCTAAAACCCTTTAGGTTCACTTGGTTCAGTCTCGACTATGTTTATTTATTATTTAGATCGATTTAGCCTTATACACACATCTACTGAAAAGGAGAGGCTATGTCTCACTCTAGGCTCCCCTTGACAATTCTTAAATACAAGTACATGGTTAATTTTCAACATGAATGGAGGCTGGTATAATAGTAGCATGCCCCAAGGATCTGAACTGGTAACAATGACTTTATTTATTAATGATCTGGAAAAGAGGATGAATGATAGCTCATTAAGTTACAGAGTCAGAGAATTTCAGGCCATAATCATCAAACCACTACCTTGTGCTCCCGTTGTCTGCTCGTTGCATCCATCTTTGCGTTCTCATTATTACATATTTATTATTTGTATTATCATAGTGGCTAGAAGCCCCAGCCATGCATCAGAATCTCCTTGTGCTAGGTGATGTACAAACACAGAACAAAAAGATGGTTCTGTTTATAGATTCATAGATATTAAGGTCAGAGGGGACCATTATGATCATCTAGTCTGACCTCCTGCACAATGCAGGCCACAGAATCTTTCCCACCCACTCCTGCGAAAAACCTCTCACCTATATCTGAGCTCTTGAAGTCCTCAAGTCGTGGTTTAAAGACTTCAAGGTGCAGAGAATCCTCCAGCAAGTGACCCGTGCCCCATGCTACAGAGCAAGGCAAAAAACCTCCAGGGCCTCTTCCAGTCTGCCCTGGAGGAAAATTCCTTCCTGACCCCAAATATGGCAATCAGCTAAACCCTGAGCATGTGGGCAAGATTCACCAGCCAGATACCCAGGAAAGAATTCTCTGTAGACTGAAAGCTTTTGGGGGGGCAGGAATTGTCTTTTTGTTAGGTGTATATATAGAACGCATGGCACAATTTTAGTATCTAGAAGCCCCTGTTTGGGGCTTCTAGATACTACTGTAATAATTAATAAACAATAATCAGCCTTTTTTCTGTTTGTAAATTATCCACAAATAGCTCATGATTTTCTTCCTGATTCATTCTTTATTCATATTTGACAGTTTGTGTAAAGAAATTGTAACCAATGGATTGTTCCAAGGTTGGTCACTATAGGTGTTCGCTAGTCATACTCTATAATGCACTCTATAATTGGTTATGTTAAGTCATTTGACACAGCTATCCCACTGCGTAGACTGTAAGTGCCTTATGCAGGGACCACCTTGTTGTTCTGCAGTTGTACAGCACCTGAGCTGGGGCTCCTTGGCACTAAGATGATGATGATGAGGATAATAAATAATAATTAATGACCTTTTCAAAATAGCAGCCAGAGCCTGTCAACTGCAAACACTCTCATACCTATTTATTTATTGGGCCTTGCTTTCCACAAACAGTCTTGTGAATAAAAATTCTTTCTTCTAAATGCTTGAGAACAAGGGACTATAAAAGTTCTAGTATACTAGTGACATCAATCAGCTGGTTTTGTTTGCAAGGATAGTCACAAATTCTTTTTTGCTGTATTCATCCAGCCATGCAGTGAGCAGAAGGAAGACTGGTAAAATTTACAAAATGACACAAAATCATTATGATCAGCCAAGATTAGAGAGGATTGAAATGAGGTTCTGATGTGATGAGAAGGGCTCTTGAGATCTCCTAGTGAAAATGTCATCACCAAAGAACCCTAAAGAGAGACTTGGAATGAGTCCCCTGCCTTTGATAGAGCATCCTCTCCTAGGGTACTATTAAACTCTCCCTGTCAGAGAGGACACAGCCCTGGGGATCATTACAAAATAATTCAGAAAAGCAAACTTTTTGCCTTTGGGAACGGATTAAATGGTACCAAATGGCAGTTGCATTACAAAAATGCCCCAGGATAAGAGAACCCTAGGCCTCCTACAAGGTCTCCATCCCAAATCTGCTCTCGCCACTTCAAATTAAACACATCAGCCATTGTGCCATGAGAGCAATAGACCTGGCATCGTTTTCAGAAATGACATATAGACATTTCCAGCAAAGGGTAGAGCAGCGCATGTTTGCCATCTAGTGCTGCGTCCCTTTTGGTTGTTTACATGGCAAAATAAATGGCCAGCATTCACAGTACTGCTGCTCTCATCCTCAGTGTGCCATGTGCCTGGGAAGGAACCAAGGGGTTAGGAAGAGCTGTGAGCGTGGGAAGGTAGGGAATTGTTTGATTTGTTAATGTTTAGTACTTATTAGTTAACCTTAACCCTTTCCAGCCCCAGATCCTATTTTTCCTGCTTCCAATAAAGTCTCCCTTTGCTATGGTATTATTGTGGGGTATGCCATTTCTTTGCTGGGGTTTTTGTTGATGTACTTTATTGTTCTTGTGTAGTGGGTTTTATTCTCCTTGCTCATTAGTAGCATTGTTCATTTTCCCAAGGGACAGCATCTGTTTTGTCTCAGGCACAGTGAGCAGTCACCTTGGGTAGAAGCACTGAGCACCAGAAAAAGAACTCAGGACCCAACCCATGTGAGGAGCAGGGAGAAGCCATTCCAAGTAGCAAGCCTGAGGGAGGAGGTTCGAGCCACACCTCAGGGATAGGGTTACACATAGCAGCAGAGCACTTTCCCACCTTCATCTGCAACTAGCAAGAAGGTAGTGTCCCACTGTCAGACACAGACCTAGGCACAGATATTCAGACATTCCTGATTACAGCTGGGTGGTTTTTTCCAGCAATAATGAATTCACTGAGAAACCTGTGCATTTGGTAGGGGGCACTGATAATATTTGCAAACTTGGATTAGATTCAAATAGTTTTAGCTAAAGAAAACCTAAAACTGAAGTGTTCAGAAAATTCACAATAGTTCTGGTGTTTTTGAAATGAGACATTTAGATGATCCATTTTGAACCAACATTCAAAATGACTTTTGTTTGAGCCAGAAAAGTTTTGGGTGTTTATTATTGTTGTGAGAAAAGCTGAAAAATCAAAACAAAATTAATTTTTTAATATACAATTTTTGGTTCAGTGCCTGAACCCCCCCCCCCAAAAAAAAATCTATTAGTCGCTCACTTCTATTCACGACTTCCAAGACTGATTATTGCACTTAATATCTATGAAGGACGCTACATACCCTGGAATAGCTCCATTTGATACAACAT
Source organism: Caretta caretta (assembly GCF_965140235.1). Lineage (NCBI taxonomy): Eukaryota > Metazoa > Chordata > Testudines > Cheloniidae > Caretta > Caretta caretta. The sequence continues at coordinate 204,604,599 of NC_134206.1, forward strand.
ACAGCATCCAGTCTGTTTAGCAACTCAGATTACTGTGAACACCTCACCCTGGTGCTCTCCTGCCTGTACTGGCTCTGAGTACAGAGTTTAGTTAGAGGTCACTGCTGACACTCCAAGCCCCCATAGCATTACTTTCACTACCTAGAGAGCCCCTCTCTCTGCATGGCCATAGCTGCTATGTTCTGCCTGGACAAGAGAACTGGATCAACAGCGTGAGGCTCCTGAGTGCAGGAGACAGAACTTATGCAGGACCTGGACCATGGGGCTCACTCCCATGAGGACCACGGGTCTCCTTGCTTTCACAACAAAATTCTAAACACATTTATTTGATTAGTGCTCGCTCAGTAAACTCTTGACATACACAGACTCACACACACAAACAAATTACCCTATAAACTAATCAAGCTCTTTTTCCAACTGGCTGAGGAGCAAGAAAGAGGGAGAGGTTATTATTTTTGTTTCTATTTTTAAATGCATGTGAGGCTCATAGACAAAGGTAATGAGAGCCAAGTACCTACCTAGACGGACAGGAATACTGTAGAACTCAGCAACTATGTATGGTCCCTAGTTCCCCAGCCACCAAAAGCTACCTCCCTCTTAATCCAGGCTACATCTGTAGCAGTTCTAAACAAATGTCACCAGCCTTTTGTTGAATTTAATGATTTCCTTTCCACCAAGTTCACTCCCCTTTTGTGTGGTCTTCCCATAAACACTCTGGAGTGAGTTTACTGACAAGAGTGTTCATAGACGCAGCAAACTTCAAGTCAGTGTTACACAATATCTGCAGAAAGTGCATTTTGAGTTTGTCGTCACGAGTCTACCTATCATCTCCTCTTCGTAAAAGCCTTTCCACCATAACAGACACCACTTCTACTCCTAAACCCCTTCCAAACAAACGACAGGAAATTAATAACATCTTGAAAAAAATCCTCCCAACCCCATCCAGAGTTTTGACACACAAAAGTGGCAGAGACCCCACAAAATCTACTGGAAGCTTTGCGGTTGCTACTGATTTTACATGGAAAGCACACAGACAGACAATCTTCCTAGCATATGTGCAATGTGCCTCAGGTGGCCTGTGACCAGGACTTATCACCGAATGTGATCCGCTGGTTGGATCATGAACTTCCCCAGCTTGGGCCAGGTACTGTCAGGGAGTGTGATTTGAACGCTGACCTGTGCCCTTCACACAGACAGTAAGGTGAGGCAAGGTAAGGCAACAAAAATGATTAGGGGACTGGAACACATGAGTTATGAGGAGAGGCTGAGGGAGCTGGGATTGTTTAGCCTGCAGAAGAGAAGAATGAGGGGGGATTTGATAGCTGCTTTCAACTACCTAAAAGGGGGTTCCAAAGAGGATGGCTCTAGACTGTTCTCAATTGTAGCAGATGACAGAACGAGGAGTAATGGTCTCAAGTTGCAGTGGGGGAGGTTTAGATTGGATATTAGGAAAAACTTTTTCACTAAGAGGGTGGTGAAACACTGGAATGCGTTACCTAGGGAGGTGGTAGAATCTCCTTCCTTAGAGGTTTTTAAGGTCAGGCTTGACAAAGCCCTGGCTGGGATGATTTAACTGGGAATTGGTCCTGCTTTGAGCAGGGGGTTGGACTAGATGACCTTCTGAGGTCCCTTCCAACCCTGATATTCTATGATTCTATGTGAGGGGAGGCAGCATGAAACAGATCTTAAATTCTGAAGAGAGAATATCAAATATGCTATACAATTCTCCCAGTGACCAAATTCACAAGCAAGCCATAGAATGAAATATTTTGGCTGAAAATATTCATTGGACAAAAAAAGACCACAAATTATTGGATACTGTGGTTTGTGCATAGACTAATGGTGAGCAGAAGAGAGAGCTACATTTGATGAAGCCAGACAAATTCAGATTGGATATAAGGCACACATTTTAGAAGTGAGGATTATCAACTTTGGAACAGGTTTCAAAGTGATTTTAGATAAGCTATTACCAGCAGGAGAGTGGGGTGGGGGGGGGGGGGGAGGTATTTTTTCATGCTTTGTGTGTATAAAAAGATCTTCTATGCTTTCCACAGTATGTGTCAGATGAAGTGAGCTGTAGCTCACAAAAGCTTATGCTCAAATAAATTGGTTAGTCTCTAAGGTGCCACAAGTACTCCTTTTCTTTTTGCAACTTTGGAACAAACTACCAAGGGAAATGCTGGAGTCTCCATCTTGTGATGTCTTCAGATCAAGACAGGATGCCTTTCTGGACATTATGCTTTAGCCAAACTCAAGTTGTCAGGCTCACTTCAGGGGTGACTGGGTGAAATTTGACGGCCTATGATATACAGGAGGTCAGACTAGATGATCTAGTGGTCTCTTCCGGCCTTAAACTATAAGCCTACAAATCTATTGTTTCAGGGCTGCCATGTCCCAAGAGCCACCTCATGGCCAGCAGCACTGCCTTGGTTTCCTTCTCTTCAGAAGACCTTAAATGCTCCACACCATCATCCAGTGCTATTCAAAACAAGGTTCCTCATGTGGGGTCCAATTTATTAAGTCCCACCAATATGGTGGCATACAACAAATGGAACTCAAAACAACAAAAAAAGTCTTCACCCTGTTTCAAGCTGGGTCCGCTCTACTCACTGAGAGCCTGTTTTCCTTGCACAGTTCACATACGCTTCTGCCTCAGTCCCAAACTGGGCCAAGCCCCACCTCCCTGAGTATCTGTCTTCCTGCTCCCCCAGCAGTTACTCTCAGCCCTTCTTGCCTGGAGTTTGGCCTTTGGGTCCTGGAGAGGACCCAAGCCCTTCTCTGCCTCCTCCACAGGTCACCTTCTTTAGCTTTCCAATGGTAACTATTTTACATGCCCCAGGCCTGATTGGGTCACATGACCTACCACTCTCATGACCTTCTCCATTGTTTCCCCACCTGGGGAGGTGAGCTAGTCTTGTCACAGGCCCGTCTCTCCATAAGGATCCAGCCATCCTTCCTATGATGCACAAATTGTTCATTGCAAATAGAGGTCAGGCCCATCAAGGCCCTCCGCTGATATAGACAGACGTAACTCCTTTGACTTCATGAGCTGCACCCGTCTACACCAAATGAGGACCTGGCCCAGTTTGCTCAGCTCTAGTCCCAGGTATGCAAAATACCCTAGAATAAAAGCAACAAACGAAAGCAACAATCAGATTCATGGAGTTAGACTGAGTGGTCCTTAAAGGGTAATGCTGTAACCATTCCTTCTGTGCACCCTTGAGGGTGTACATTACACCCAAGGCAGGAAAGGAAGGAGGATTCAAGGCTCTGCGTACAAACCACCATGCATACAGACAGACACACCAGGACCTGGCATTGCTGGGACATACGTTACAATCCCTGTAGCAACCAACCAGTGAACCAGCCAGACACATGCACCCAGAGAATCAGGGGGCTCTGAGAAGAATTCTGTTTTCCTGATGTAGCAGTTCCTCCCAGAGCTACCTCTTGTCCAGAAGCCACACCTTGCCCCCAAGGCCAAAAAAACCACACAGGATTTCTCCATACCATCAATTTTCCAGCATTTTGTCCTCTATTTTCATGCTCTCAAGCAATAGGGCACCACTTCCCAGGAGGTTCACTTCCGCTCAGCTCACTTCAAGCTTTTTTTTTAGTGTGCAGTTTAAATTTTCCCTTTCTCCATTTCCTCCCATTACTTCCACTGATTCTCCCACACATCACCTTCAATAGCTTGTGTTTTCCCAAGGTTACCATGTCCCCTTTAGTTGCTGCTTAGCCAAGCTATCTGGATTTTGTCCTTTTAATCTTTTCCCTATGAAGCAATCCCTCTAGCCTCTTGATTTTTATTTATTTATTTTATTTTTTTTGCGCTTTTCTCTGAACTCCAGTTCTTAACAAGGACTCACATGGAACAAAATGTGTGCAACTTTTATGGAAGTACCACATGAGCATATGAGCAGCATATGTTTTCAATACTGGACTTAGGTGACATACAGATTCACGGGGCCCCTTTCACTTATTACAGAAAAACTGTGTGTGTGGACTATGTAAAAATATTACAGTGCATTTCTGCTCAAAAAAGCAGAAGGGGGCTGGATGCAGGGACAGGCTCAGACAGGGAGTACACATCCCTTGTATATAGCACAGGGGCCAATTCCGCAGAGGCTCCAGCTAATGCACAGGGTGTGGGCCAGGTGTGGTATCTTGGGTAGCACATGGGAAGTGTACAAAGTTACTTTAGCCACTGAACTGAACAAGCCTCCACAGCTGCTCCATGGGCTTGAAGGCAAGAATGTGTTCCTACTTCCTCTCCAACCCTCTGTGCATTAGCTGGAGCACACTGAGTAGCTGAGTTGCGTTCAGGGCCATGGTTTTGGCCTATAAAGCAGATAAAGGCAATAAGGAATTCTTGGCTGACCTGATCCAAAGCCAGCTGAAGTCTGGAAAGATTCCCATGTACTTCAGTGTACTTGGGGTCTCTGAGCTAAAGCCCACTGGAAAGTCATTGCTCACTCACTCCATTGCTTACACAGGCCGAACACCACATGCTGTTAGAGAGAGCAGTATATTAAACTGCTGCCTGTGACACCTGTAGGCAGCTGCAAGGGGCGCCAGAGAGAGTCCTCTTGATGCTGCACCAAATGTGTACTCTGTGGTAGGGGTCAGCATGGGCCTGATTTTAAAGCCCAACCTGGGCCTGAAGCAGACACTTCGTGAACCTGTCAGCACTGCTGCCGTGTCATTGGAGGTTGGCCTGGTGTGAGCTTCCCGCTCCAGACACCCCAGGCCCACGATTTGTATCCAGCCACCACCTGCCTGTGGGGTTCGTGTGGCTGCATGCCCCATCCCTGCCAGCTGTCGCTGCCTTGCTGCGCTGTGGGGTGAGAGGTGCTGTGACTCGTCAGCACACATACACAGAGCAGCGAGGTGAAGGTGGCTGGCAGGAGCAGGCACAAAGCTGCTGCTGCCCCTGCTCCCCAGCCAGGAGGAGATGATCAGAGACAACCCAATCCAAGCCCTAGAGGGGTGGGTTGTTTTCAGACCCGTCCTGACCTGAACCCGATGCTTGTAGTCAGGTTCGATTCGGGTTGCAAATGTTCTACTCTGCGAGCCTGAGTTGCCTACAGGTATCACAGGCAGCAGTTTAATCAATAGGGTTCTGCCCTTTGATGCCTAAAACATGCCCTGAAATTTTGGAAGTGATCAGATACAACGTTCAAAAGGTACTGCATTACAGCCAAACAGAAACGCCATCAAGCTGGCTAGAGTGTTGCTTTACTTGTCCAGTCAGAAACGGGAAGCCTGTGGGAGGGCTAGATAGGCCACAGGAGTGTAAAGAGATGCAGAGACTGCTGAATTTCTTCTCTTCACTCTGCCCCAGAGAGGGTGTTGGAGAAATACTTTCTCCTGGGTGTCTCTATCCTGGTTGCGAAGATGAAGACAGGAGAAGAAAGAAGACAGTGGAGCAAGTGAAGCCATTAAAAGAAGGGGTGAATGACAAGTATCTGAGAATGATGAAAGACCTAGAGAACAAGGTAGCTGACGCTATCAACCAGAATAGGCAATGTACCATTAAAAACAGCAGTCTGTACCAGAGGACTTCAGGGGGGCCAACCTTGTATCCACCTTTTATAAAAGAACTAAGAGTGATCCTGAGAAGTACAAAGTGATGAGCCAGACCTCAGTACATGGAAAAATAGGTGAGAAAAAAATCATTAATGACAGTTATAAATAGGCTTGGTGGAATTCAATTTTTTTAAAAATAATTTAAGTATAATTTGTTTATTTTTAAGCATTTTTCAAAATGTTTATGGATTTAAATTTCCACTGTTGTGGGAAATTGCAGGAGAGAGGGTTTGTCAACAGCAGGGGTTAGGGATGTAAATATTGGTTAAAAAAAGTTAAATGATTAACTGGTTAAACGATATAATGTTAATCATTAACCGCTGTCACTCCAGTGGGCTGTTGCCAGGAGGTAGGGGCTGGGGTCCCACTGACCTGGCTAGAGCTGGGGTCCTGCTGGCCCGGTGCGGCTGGGGCTGGAGCTGGGTCCTGCCTGCCCACCTGGCCCAGCATAGCCGTGGCTGCTCTGACACAGCTGTGGCTGGGGTCCCGCCTGCTCACTGTGGGGAGGCTGTGGTTCTGCCTGCCCCCCACGGCCAGGACTGGGGTCCCTCTGGCCAACTGGGTCTGGAGTCCCTCTGGCCAGTCGGTCTGACACAGTGTGGGCTGCTCTAGCCAGCCAGCCACCGGGGTTAACAGTTAACTGGTAAGCATTAGGCTAACCTTTTATATCTCTAGCAGGGGTCAGACAATTATTTAATGGCAGTAGATGTTGAGATTCAAAATTGTCAACATCAAAATATACAAAGAAAATATCCTCACAAAACTCTAATAAGTCTCCAGACAGCATGTTTCTTACTTTGCCTATTTGTTAATTTCAATTATTAGCAATGGAAATATTGTTTGGTTGGTTTGTTTGCGTGCATGGTGAAATCGACATTTACCAATATACCATATCTACTCGTGCATAAGCAGAATTTTTTTGGTAAAGAAGTGAAGCATCAAAGAGCGGGGGTCGGCTTATCAATGCGTCAACATGAAAACTGGATGATTTTAAGCTCTATGGAATTATTGAATATTTAATACATTGTCGTTTTGTTTACCTGGAGCGTTTGCAGGCACAGAGCCCCTCAGTAAAGCCACCAATGTTTGTTGCATCAACGGGTTGGTGTACTCACTTCATGAGCCATCATGGTCTCCGTCAGCGAACAAAGATAGCAAAAAAGCTACCGGGAGATCTGGAAAGAAACAAATTTTTCCAAAGATTATAAAACATTGAAACGATTATGCATTTGAGCTGTCACAAATAGGAAATATGGACATTCGATCTCCTGAGCAACAGAACGGTAACCGTTGTTGGTAAAAAACGGTTTTAATTAAAACCGCTGGCTATGAAAAGCTCCATTTTATGGTGGTTTTATCGTGTTTCGCAAATGGATCAAAGCTCCCTCCTGTTATTTTTGAAAGAAAAACCTTGCCTAAAAACATGACACTTTCTGCTGGTGTCATTGTACATGCACATGAAAAGGGATGGGACTATTGAATAGCTGGAAAAAGTGTGGAATAAGAGACCAGGAGCACTTTTCAAGAAACCTGCTATGCTCGTTTGGGACATGTTCAGGGCACAAGACGGATGAGGTGAAAAATGTGACCAAAGAAATGAAGACTACTTTGGCTGTAATACCTAGAGGCTTAATTTCAGTTCAACAACTGCTTGAGGTCTGCCTGAACAAACCCTTTAAAAGACAGGCTACACAAAATGTGGTCTGAATGGATGTGCTCAGGCATGGCAAAGTTGACAAAAGGTGGGAATCTTATGAAGCCCAAAATCAATCTGGTCACCCAGTGGCTCAAGGATGTGTGGGAGTCCATTCCCTTGGAAAGGATAGAAAAATCATTTTGGAACTGCTGTATCAGCAATGCACTCGACGGGTCAGAAGATGACGCCATATTTGATGACGACAATAGAGGCTGATGAGAAGGAATCAGAGTCTGAAGAAGACACTGCTGATATCTATGATCACAATGCAGGTGCAGCCTTGACTGAAGTGGAGTTTAATGAACTGTTTGGCGAATCAGAGATGGATTCGGACTTTGAAGGATTTTAAGACTTTTTAAATAAGTACCTTACAACAATATGAGACTTTAAAATGTAACCTAACAAAAAACCTGTTATAATAATAACTGAACAAATATGTATTCACCTTCAAAATTAGTCAATGTTTGAAATATACATTTACTGATTTTTAATGTAACACTTCTGAGTGTTTCTTGCGAAGCCAACTTTTAAAATATAGCAGGCCGAGGGACGTGCTGGCCGCCACTTCCTGCAGCTCCCATTGGCTGGGAACAGCAAAGCATGGCCACTGGGAGCTGAGGGGCTCCGGGCCTGCAAACGCTTCAGGTAAACAAAACATCCAGGCCTGCTAGGGGCTTACCCTGATGGGCCGGGAGCCAAAAAGTTTGCCAACCTTTGAAATATAGGGTCGGCTTATGAAAGGGTCATACAGTTTTTACTATTTTTACCTATCCATCTTGCAGGGGGGCTGGGGGGGGGTCGGCTTATAAACGAACAGGCTAATGAACAAATACGTACAGTAAATCTAACCCTTCCAAGCCTAGTGATAGAGCACCTAGATGAGTATATAACTTGATAGACATAAACCGGGCTGCTGGCTTTTAAAAGGGTTTGTCATGTCTTTTTAACCTATTAGGCTTCTGTGAAAGAGTTAACGAAATAGTGGATGAGGGAGAACTGGGGTAAAAAAAGCTTTTGATAAAGTCCTTCACAAGATTAAGAAGCTATTGAGGAAATTTGATACCTATGGGGTGGAAGGTAAAGTCCTGATATGAATTAAACACTAAATAAGTAGTAAAGAAACAAAGAGCAGGAATAAGTAGACAATTCTCAGCATGAAAAGAGGTTAATAGTGGGGTGCTCCAGGGATCAGCATCACGACCAGGGATGTTCGATAGGTTTACTAAAGATCTCAGAAAGAGGTGAATAGCAAAGAAGCAAAACTTTGCTATTAGCACATTTTATTTGTTTCTATCTATTGGCTGCATTTGGCTCGCTCTCTGAAACGTCAGCAAACAAATCACAAGTTTTGCCAACTGTTGGGCTAAATAGGACTCACCTCGGTCACATGGTATGGTTTCTCTTTCCTGACCAGATGATCTAACCTTTCTAATCAGAAATGCCTGAAGAAAATCACTGGGATGTGGATTCTCTCACATAGCAGACCTGGGGGATTATAGAACATCTAACATTTTTAGTTGTCCTCTTTTGCACAAGAAAAAAAATCTCTATATTTGGCTCCAAATTTAAAAAATAGATTCCTTCTGACAGATGGGGAGGGAAAGATTTAAGCTAGATCTATTGTCTCTCTAGTAAATCTTTACATGCAATTATTTTCGTCACATTGACAAAAAAACCCCACAACTTCACACATTCATGATTTTATTATCAAAGGTTGCAGCCAGACTCTTGCTGGATCATATAACTGCTAAAGTACCAGGCCTGTGGCTGAGCGTAATCAGGAAGCTGCTGGGTATTTCATATGTACCCCATTGCCTGGATTGAATCCACTAGTAGCCATCTGATGTCTTCTTGCCATTTGCCAACCATTCCCCCAAGTCAGTAATCATGCATACATATGCAGTGCTATTTGTGAAGGGTTCACATATGCTTGTAAATTATGTTGTTGCTGGAACCCTCTAGGCCCTGATTCAGCAGCCCATCCCTTTTCAGCAAAGCATTTAAGCACAAGTATTAGAATTTAAGAGCGGGCTTAAAATTAAACATATACTTAATTGCTTTGCTGAATCAGGACTGTCTTACTAATGTATTATGCCCCCCCTTTTGAAAAACCATTTTTCATACATCTAAGACCAAGTATATTTTTAATGTACAACTGTATTTTCTCCTACCTTTGACCATGCACTAGACTCACTCTCTGACAACTTGGAGCAGAATAGTAATTGTGGGTGTGTTTTTGATTCCACTTGACAATGGATGCTGACATGTACCTTTGTCCTACTTGTTAGATTAACTCCATTAGTGCCAGGCAGAACTCTGGGGAAATGCTCTATTAAGTGTGTGCCATCATCCCTCTGAATATCTGAAATACTAATGTCATCTTGTAGCTACCAAGCCCATTTAGGCTCCTGTTTAGCAAAGCACTTCAGCACTTGCTTAAAGCTAAGGATTTGTAGATGTTTTGCTGACTAGGAAAGGATGTAGGAACATACTTAAAGCTAAGCACATGTTTAGGTGTTGTTAAATCATGGGTTATACCAGTCATCTCCCACTAATGATGACTAGTGGTGAACTGATGTTGTTGATTCTCATGGTCTTCATCAGTTGCTCCACATGAAGTGGCAGGACAAGATCAGCAATGAGGATATTCATACCTGGACTCACCACCTACCTCGATCAGCACTGGTTTGGGTTTGGTGGCTTCCTTGGGACAGCCACATTATGATGCAAGACAAAATTACAAAGCAAGTTTACCAAGGAATGCTGGTACATGGCCGGTAATCAAATGAAATGCATACTCAAACTCTGTGTGTCATAACAAATTGAATCAATGTGGCAAAGAATATGCAGAGAGGAAAGTTTCCAGTTCCTTATATGCCAATGCTAGGAGTCTGGGTAACATGAGAAGTTGGAAAGCCTAATTATGAGAAGCGTGATATAAGCAACATTATGTTAAAACCACTGGATATAACCTATTCAGACACCCTGTCATTCCTGAACAGCATACTAACCAACAGAGACCTTCCTATCAACACTACAAAAAGAAGGATTCTGGGTGGACTCCTCCTGAAGGTCAAAACAGACTGGATTTCTACATAGAGTGCTTCCACTGACGTGCACTGGCTGAAATTGTGGAAAAGCAGCATCACTTGCCCCATAACCTCAGCTGTGCAGAACACGCCATCCACAGCCTCAGAAACAACTCTGACATCATAATCAAAAAGGTTGACAAAGGAGGTGCTGTCGTCATCATGACGAGGTCAGAATATGAACAAGAGGCTGCTAGGCAGCTCTCCAACATCACTTTCTACAAGCCATTACCCTCTGATCCCACTGAGGGTTACCAAAAAAAACAAAACAAAAAAAAACCTACACCATTTGCTCAAGAAACTCCCTGAAAAAAGCACAAGAACAAATCTGCACGGACACACCCCTGGAACCCCAACCTGGGGTATTCTACCTGGAAATCCTGGATGCCCCATCATCTCAGGCATTGGCACCCTGGCAGCAGGATTGTCTGGCTACGTAGACTCCCTCCTCAGGCCCTACGCTACCGGTGCTCCTAGCTACCTTCGAGGCACCACTGACTTCCTGAGGAAACTACAGTCCATTGGTGATCTTCCTGAAAACACCATCCTGGCCACTATGGATGTAGAAGCCCTCTACACCAACATTCCACACAAAGATGGAATGCAAGCCGTCAGGAACAGTATCCCCGATAACGTCATGGCAAACCTGGTGGCTGACCTTAGTGACTTTGTCCTTACCATAACTATTTCACATTTGGGGATAATGTATACCTTCAAGTCAGCAGCACTGCTATGGGTACCCGCATGGCCCCACGGTATGCTAACATTTTTATGGCTGACTTAAAACAACGCTTCCTCAGCTCTCGTCCCCTAACACCCCTACTTTACCTGCACTACATTGATGACATCATCATCTGGACCCATGGAAGAGAAGCCCTTGAGGAATTCCACCATGATTTCAACAATTTCCATCCCACCATCAACCTCAGCCTGGACCAGTCCGCACAAGAGATCCACTTCCTGGACACTACGGTGCTAATAAGTGATTGTCACATCAACACCACCCTATATCAAAAAAACCTACTGAACGCTATACTTCCCTAAATGCCTACACCTTTCATCCAGACCACACTACACGATCCATTGTCTACAGCCAAGCTCTGCAATACAACTGCATTTGCTCCAACCCCTCAGACAGAGACAAACACCTACAAGATCTCTATCAAGATTTCTTACAACTACAATAGCCACCTGCTGAAGAGAAGAAACAGATTGACAGAACCAGAAGAGTACCCAGAAGTTACTTACTACAGGACAGGACCAATAAAGAAAATAACAGAACGCCACTAGCCATCACCTTCAGCCCCCAACTAAAACCTCTCCAACGCATCATCAAGGATCTACAACCTATCCTGAAGGACGACCCATCACTCTCATGAATCTTGGGAGACAGGTCAGTCCTTGCTTACAGACAGCCCCCCAACCTGAAGTGAATACTCTCCAGTAACCACACACCAGAACCACTAACCCAGGAACCTATCCTTGCAACAAAGCCCGTTGCCAACAGTGTCCACATATCTATTCAGGGGACACCATCACAGGGTCTAATCACATCAGATACACTATCGATGTGATATATGCCATCATGTGCCAGCAATGCCCCTCTGCCATGTACATTGGCCAAACCAGACAGTCTCTATGTAAAAGAATAAATAGACACAAATCAGACGTCAAGAATTATAACATTCAAAAACCCAGTAGGAGAACACTTCAATCTCTCTGGTCACTTGATTACAGACCCAAAAGCTGCAATTCTTCAACAAAAAAAACTTCAAAAACAGACATGAACGGGAGACTGCTGAATTGGAATTAATTTGCAAACTGGACACAATTAACTTCGGCTTGAATAAAGACTGAGAGTGGATGTGTTATTACACAAAGTAAAAACTATTTCCCCAGGTTTATTCCCCGCCGCCTACTGTTCCTCACACATTCTTGTCAACTGCTGAAAATGGCCCACCTTGATTATCACTACAAAAGGTTTTCCCCCCCGTCCTACTGTTAATAGCTCACCTTACCTGATCGCTCGCTACAGTGTGTATGGTAACACTCATCGTTTCATGTTCTCTGGGTAATATAAGATCTCCCCACTGTATTTTCCACTGAATGCATCCGATGAAGTGAGCTGTAGCTCACGAAAGCTTATGCTCAAATAAATTGGTTAGTCTCTAAGGTGCCACAAGTCCTCCTTTTCTAATGTTAAAGACATTGTTACCTGTTTCAGAGTTACTACAGGATATCAAATGCATGTGGTTCAATGGGGGTAGCTAATAAAACCCAGGATGGGTGCTGGTGGGGGGCAGTTACATACCACCTAATCAAACGAGAGAACAGGAGGAGTTATTCCAGACAGGTGCTTAAGGAGTGTATAGACAACACCACAATTTTTCTATGGGGGACTTCAGTTTAAGAGACATATGCTGGAGGTCTCATGCAGCCAATAGTAAAACATCAGTACAATTTCTAAAAATTATGGTAATAATTTTCTAATGCAAAAGTTATTGCACCCAGCAGCAGGTAACTCTATTTTGGACCTCATTATGATGGAGAAAGAGGAGTTAATCACTGGACTGGAAGTTGGTGGTTACTAGGGACCAGTAGTCATGACTTGATTACATTCAGTATGGGTAAACAGTGGACAGTCCAAACCAGTAATATACAATTCTTGGAGCTTCAAAAGGGCTAATTTCCCAAAATCTAAGGAAAATTATGAGCAAAAATTTATTATGGAAAAAAATTAGACAGAAATATGTGAATTAAAATTGGATGTTTGTAAGTGGGTCCCGGCAGGGCCCACCTGGCTCCTGCCCCAGCTGGGCTGAGAAAGTCACAGAGACTTTTTAGTGCAGTGCTCACCTGGTGCTTTTATTTACAGGCTGTGCTCCCACCATACACATAGTCCCCTTCTTACAGTCCACTGGTAGGAACAAGTTATTGCTCTCTGCTTCTCCTCTACTGCTGCTTCCCTCTTTCCAGCTCCTCCCTCCCTGGTTTCCTTCCCCTGGGGCTTTTATCCAGCCCCAGCCTGATGAGGCAGCAGCTGTTCCAGCTTTCCCAGGCTTCCCCAGCTTCAGGGCCAGGTGATCTACCCAGCTCCAATTCACCTCCCTTAATTTGAGCTGGAGTGACAGAGGGTTGGCTAAGCAGTCTTCTGTGTAGCACCCTGTCACAGTGTTCGTTAAGAAAAGCTTATTAGATGGCCAACAAGCCACAACTCCCCAATTAAAAAAAAAAAAAAGAGGACAATTTGGCTAAAAGCCCATCCTGGTTTAGTGGTGAAGTGAAGACTGCAATTAGGAATAAAAAAGCAATGTATATGTCAAGGCTGATTCCCCTCTCCGGCACTTTGAGTGCAGAAGATGGGGGCCTGCAAGGATTCTAAAAATTAATACTTGCCACTCCAGGCTTGTATTAAACACCCAAGGTTACAGCTTTTCTCTGACCTTGGATGGGTAAATGCTGCCACCACCCAAATGCAAAACCTCTTGAAACCCAGGAAGGCGCATTTGGGAATTCCTTCCTGAGGGGTACTCTCAAGCCCTTTCACACATACACCCTGCCCCGGGGAAGAGCTGAGAAAGGAAAACAAAGAAATCAGCTGTTGCCACCAGCTAACTAAAAAACGTGTACAAACCTCTTAACACAACCCCCACACCCCCATCCTGTTCTTAAAAAGGTAAATTTTATTAAAAACAAAAGAAAGAAAGAAAATACATCTGAAAACTCAGGCTATTGCTAGATTTTTAAAAGAGCAATTCCAAAAATTAAGCACCCAAAATAGTTTTCTGGGAGTTCAGCTTAAAGCTTACAATCTGGGGTTAGCACAGAGGAATCCACAAGCCATACGAAATAAACAAAATAAACCTAATTGCGTCTTTCTACACATTTTCTGATCTACTTACATATCTGGGTTTCCAAATAAGCAATTTCTCAGTACGATTCTGATGATTTTCATACCTGGCCTTTAGCTTCTCACAGCATAACTGCTGCCCTCTTCCCTGGAGGACAACAACAGACCCACAAAGGGGGAGTCTTGTTTCAATTTTAAAAAGTTTTAGCCATCCCATTTGCTCTTTTGGTCAGGTGCCCACTCCCTTTCTTTTACCTACGCAAAGAGACTTTTTTAACCCTTTACAGGTAAAACAAGCAGAGAACAGCCATCAAGAAGGACTTTATAGCTAACAGGCTGGCTGGGTGTCCATAAAAGGGAGCTCCCCCACTCCCCTTCATTTATCACAGTATAACATATGGAAAAAATGGGAAATTGACAGAAATCTATATAAATGAGAAGTTATGAAGCGCAAGAAATTGATAAGGAAAGCTAAAAGGCATCCGGGCAAACTCCACGTTTGAAAGGAAAAGGATAATAAGGAGGTTTTTAAAATTATATTAGGAACAAAGTAAATCCTAGCATTGATATAGGGCTAATACTAGATGAAGATGTTAAAATGTTAATAATGATGCCAAAAAAGCAGAACTATTTAACAACTATTTCTGTTCTGTATCTGAAAGAGGTACTTATATCACATGAGGATGATGAAATACTTTCCAGTCCATTTGTAACTAAGGAGGATGTTAACCATCATCTCCTAGGGATAAATTTTATTAAATCAGCAGCACTGGATAACTTGTTCCCAAGACTACTAAAAGAGTTGGCCAAGGAGATCTCTGGCTGCTGGTGTTAATTTTTAGTAAATCCAGAGACATTCCACGAGACTGGAAGAGTGCTAATGTTATGCCAGTATTCGAAAAGGGAAAGCAGGATAACCCAAGTAACTATGGGCCAGTTAGCCTGACATCAATCCCGAACAAAATAATGGAAAAGCTGATACATGAGTCAATTGATAAAGAAAACAAGTAATGCCGGTCAACATGGTTTTATGAAAAATAGGTCTTGTCAAACAAACATGATTTCGTTCTTTGAGGACATTACAAGTTTGGTTGATAAAGGTAAATTGTGTAGATATACTTACACTTTTGTAAGGTGTTTAAGTTAGTACCTCATGACATTCCGATTTAAAAGTTAGCGCGATATAATATCACTAAAGCACATGTTAAGTGGAATAAGAACTGGTTAACAGATTTCAAAAAGTAGTTGTCAATGGGGAATCAGCATTGATTGGGGATATTGCCAGGGTGTTCCACAGCAATTGGTACTAGCCCTGATGCTTTTCAACATTTTAATCAATGATCTGAAAGTAAATATAAAATCACTGCTGATGATATTTTCACATGACACAAAGATGGGAGGAGTAGTAAATAAAGATAAGCAGAGGGCAGTCAGAGAGAGCAATCTGGATCACTTGGTAAACTAGGACTATTCAAATAAAACATGTTTTAATGCAGCCAAATGCAAAGTCATACATCTAGGAACAAGGAATGCAGGACATAGCTACAGAATGAGGACTCAATCCTGGAAAGCAGTAACTCTGAATAAGACTTAGGATCATAGTGGACAAGTAACTGAACATGAGCTCCTAGTGCAATGCTGGGGCAAAAAAAAAAAAGGGCGAATGTGATCCTGGGATGTATTAAACAGGGGAGTAGTGTGTAGGAGTTGGGAGATGATTTTACCTCTGCACTGCGTTGGTTAAACATGTATTGGAACACCACATCCAATTCTGGTGTCCACATTTTAAAAAGATGTTGAAAAATTGGAGAGGGAGCAGAAAAAAGACACAAAAATGATTTGAGGATGGGAGAAAATGCCTTACAGTGAGAGACTGAAATAGATCAATCTGCTTAGCTCATCAAAGAATAAAAAAAAGGTTTAGAGGTGACTTGATTACAGTGTGTAAGTACTTTCACAGGGAGAAAATACCGGTCACTAAAAGTCTCTTTAATCTAGTGGAGAAAAGAATAACAAGAACCAATGACTGAAAGCTGAAGCCAGACAAATTCAGAATAGAAACGAGGCACATAATTTCAACAGTGAGGGTGATAAACTATTGGAACAAACTACCAAGGGAAGTGATGAATCCTCCATTGCTTACTATCCTAATATCAAGACTGGATGCCTTTCTGGAAGATATGCTGTAGCCAAATACAAGTTATTGGGCTCAGTACAGGGATAACGGGGTGAAAGTTGACGGCCTGTGATATGCATGAGGTCAGACTAGATGATCTAATGGGTCCTTCTAGCTTTAACCTCTATGAATCTATGAACCAGCATGATCAGTGTCCGGTATAGTATATAATTTCATAGATTCCAAGGCCTGAAGTGACCATTGTGATTATCTAGTCTGACCTCCTACATAACACAGGCCATAGAACTTCCCCCAGATAATTCCTAGAGCAGATCTTTTAGAATAACATCCAATCTTCATTTAAGAATTGTCAAAGATGAAGAATCCATCATGACCCTTGGTAAACTGTTCCAATGGTTAATTACCTTCCCTGTCAAAAATGTACACCTTACTTCCAGTCTGAATTTGTCTAATTGCAACTTCCAGCAATTAGATCACGTTATACTTTTCTCAGATAGATTGAAGAGCCCATTATTAAATATGTGTTCCCCATATAGATACTTATTAACTGTAATCAAGTCACTCTTTAACCCTGTCTTTGTTAGATTGAGCTCTTTGACTCTTTCACTGTAAGCCATGTTTTCTAATCCTTTAATCATTTTTGTGACTCTTCCTTGAACCCTTTCCAATTTATCAACATCCTTTTGTATTGTAGGCACTAGAACTGGACTCATTATTCCAGCAGCAGTCTCACCAGTGTAAAACATAAAGGTAAAATAATCTCTCCATTCCTAACTAAGGTTCCCCTGTTTACGCATCCCAGGATTGCATTAACACTGGGAGCTCACGTTCATCTAATTATCCATGACCCCCAAATTCTCTTCAGAGTCTCTACTTCTCAAGATAGAGCCCCCCATTCTGTAAGTATGATCTACATTCTTTGTTCCTGGATGTATACATTTACATTTAGCCATATTAAAATGCATAGTTTGCTTGCACCAAGTTTACCAAGCAATCCAGATTGCTCTGAATCATATGCTTGAATCATGTAGGTGGGATTATTTTTCCATTAGCAGCAATGATCAAGCCCATGCAACTTGCCTGATATGTTTTCATAGATTAAGGGCAGATAAGACCCCTGCCAGGTGAGTCCCACTTGTGACGATTTAGTATATGTCTGTATGCATCTATATCAAAACTATAAACTCCATTTTGTTTTGTGAGCATGACTGGGTTATAAGAATGTCCTATGCTTTCCTTTTTGTCCTTTTGCCTTTGTCTTGGACTGAAATTCCAAAAGGTATTGACAGAAGGCAAATAATACAGTGTGATATGGGGTCGTTAATGTCGAGGGTATCCTATTCAAATAAAAGCATCCTTGGACAATGGGCTAGTTACTCTCTGGAGAAACCCATCCTTCCCAGTGAGCTGGTAACCAAGCAATAGATCATCTGATGGGGGACCTGGATCACCTGAGAGCAGCTTGAGACTGATAAGGAGGGCTACATGACAGAGGGGACAGGAAAGTCATAAAAGGACAAGGTTTGCTCTTGGTAGCACTCTCTCACCAACCAGAACAAGAAGGCAAGACTGGCCAGGAGGAAGAAAGGAGGAAAGTAGGGACCCCAAAAAGACTGACCAAAACTGAAGGGGCTATGAGTGGTGAGGATACTGGAGGGAAGGATTTTGCGTGCAGATATTATTTGTACATGGATCTGTAAGTCTCTTGAGCTTTCCCTATGAGTAAAGTGCATGTGTTTAGAAATCCCTATGCAAAGTTTCTGTGTTACTTGCTTACACTGTCATGTAGTCCCAAAGAGAGAAACAGTAAACTAGGATGTCCAACATGGGGTCTGCACCTGGAATGCTTACGTAGAGCCCAGGAGCCAGAGAGAGTGTGCCTGAAGTCTGCCCAAGTCCGGCAAGCCAAGAGCACAAGTCTCAAGGTTTGGGTCCAGCAAACCTGCAATAGTTGCTGCTGCAAAGACCTTACAATCTAAATATCTTGGGTGAACAAAGGTGAGGAGAGGAAACAGTCACAGAGAGGGGAAGTGATTGGCCCAAGGTCACAGCAGGTCAGCAGAAGAGCTAGGAATTCAACCCAGGTTTCCTGCCTCCCTATAAAGTGTCTTATACACTCCGAGTTCCAATAAGCAAAAGATTTTCCAGGGGGGGCAGGGCAAGTCCTCACCACTTAAAGAGGAGGGGAGGCATGAGAATTAAAAAAAAAACCTGACATGTTTGGGAGTGGAACTTCCTCCCACCCATCTCTATAAATTCCAGTTTATAGGACCATGGCAAGGGCAGGATCTGTGCACAGAAAGAGAAACTTTGCAAGGGGGGTTCGGTTAAAGCACAATTCCCTCTCTAGGGCCCTGATTTTTCTTTCTCTCACACTGGTGTCAATCAGGAGTAACCCTTTGGAAGTCTGTGGGATTGCACCTTTTTGTAAATTGGACAGTTGTTGACAAGTCTCACAATTTTATCGTGAGTCTCACAATGTCTGGTGTTTAAGTTGGTTTTTAAACCCCAGGTGCCGGAATCAAGAGATTGTCTGAGAATCTCAGTTTTCATTAAAAAAAAACAACCCCAAAACAGTAAGTTTCTAGGGTTCACAGCTGAAGAGAAAAGCTGAAAAGTGAGATCTTGGTGAACCATGAAGACCCAGAAACCAGACGGTAAAGAAAAAGAAACCTCATATTATTGTTGTTATAGAACTCATGATTTTTAAGCCCTTTTCATGTGGGGCGGGGGGAGGGCAGTTGCATGTAGCTTGTAATTTTTAAATGCTTGGTGTTGGCTATAGTGATCTGAGTGAGTGAGATGATTATCAAGGTTTTCATGGTTTATTTTAATAGGGTCCTTATGAACCTAACAAAAAAAAAAGTCAAATCCCATCCTAATCTCTTGTTCACATTGTCTTCATGCAACTTGTATCATTAAATGACCCTCCCCAAGAAAACAGAACTAGCTCTAAATGCAATACAACATAGATAGGGAAGCTCCTCTGTGTCTAGAGAACCCTGCTAGACAGGAAGACCTCTGTTCTGTCTGAAACTAACTCTGCCTCTTTCTAAGGGTTTGTCTACACTACAGGTTATGTCGGGATAACTTATGTCGCTGAAAGGTGTGAATAAGTCACTTATAATAAGAGCTTCTCTCACCGACATAGGTACCACCTCTCGCAGAGCTGGTTTTATTATGCCCACAGGAGAGCTCTCTCCTGTCGGCAGAGAGCATCTTAACCAGATGTGCTACAGCAACGCAGCTGCACTGATGCATCTGTGCCACTGTAGCGCTTCTAGTGCGGACTAGCTCTAAAGTATCGAGGCTAACTAGGCTTTTGTACCCTCCAGTCTCTCTAACATGAATTTGAAATCCGCTGCTGGTATGTAACTCAGAATAAAGCCCCACACCTCTGTCAGGCATCCTCTAGTGTAGCAGTTCTCAAACTGGGGGTCGTGACCCCTCAGGGGGGTCACAACCTTACTATGTGGGGGATCACGAGCTGTCAGCCTCCTAACTCCGCTTCACCTCCAGCATTTATAACAGGGTTAAATATAAAAAAGTGTTTTTAATTTATAAGGGTGGGTCGCATTCAGAGGCTTGCTGGGTGAAAGGGGTCACCAGCAGAAAAGTTTGAGAACTGCTGCTCTAGTGGTCCCCCGTACACTCCATCAGAGGGACCTTTGAAAGAAAGACCACAAGGTCTCTCAGCAAACTGGCTGGAGAAATTTAACAACAGCATCATCAGTCAGGTTCCTGACAAAAATCTGTAAAGGTGGATTCTCCAAAACCATTTAAAGAGAAAGACCCTGTACAACTGAAATTAAATGCAGACAACGGTGATGCTTTCTTTGCTTGTGAGCAGTGCTGCAGAGCTTTATTCGGTTTAATTGGAACAGCAGTTGCCTTGATCTTGCTGCTGCTGAACTGAAAATACCATCATTAATAGCCGATCCTGCGTTTAGCAATCCAAGCACTGTCTATTTTAATGTCAGCAGCTCTTGAATCTCAAGGTTTTGAGGGGTGACAGGTGGGAGACAAGATTGGATTTCTGGGCTAACAAATAAGCTATATGAGACAAAGAACTGGGGCTAGATTCTCAAAGAAGCTTAGGTGTTGTAATGCTTAGCATCACAATGCCTAACTTTTAGGCAGCTAGATAATCACTGGGATTCACAAAGCCCGAGTTAGGAGCTCAGGCTCCCTGTATGATGAATGAACGGAAATAGGTGCCTAAGAACAAGATTCACAAAAGTCAGCATGCTAGGCTGCTCCCCATTGGAGGTAGTCAATGGGAGATGCTGAGGAGGGGGGGGGGGGCTGTCCTAAACCTCGCCCCTCAGAGAAAGGAAGCTATCTCTGCTTGGGATTCTCAGCTGCAAACCCTCTTTTGGAGTTGGGCACTAATGCCATTTTTGCAACAAATGTGGGGAATTTTCCACACTCCTGAGTGCAGAGGCGACGTGTAGGAAGAGGCATGGGGGGGTCAAGTACCCCCCAGGATTGGCTGCCAAGGGCAGGGAGGGAGACGGGCTCTGTTCTTCTCTCCCTGAGCCTCTCCCCTGGCATGCTTGGCCGCTCTCCCTGGCAGCAGGGCAGGGAACAGGACGGAGCCGCTTCAGCCTGAGAGAGCCTAGGACAGAGCAGCCCAGCTGCTAGGGAGAGTGGCCAAACATGTGGAGGGAGGGAGAGGCACAGGGAGAGAAGGACAGAGAGCCTCCCTCCCCCCTTCCCACAGGTAATGTGGGGCCAGGAGAGCACTGCACCCCTGTGCTGGGTGCAGGGTGGGAGAGGTCACTGGGCCGGGGCTGTCACGTGTCCTTCCCTTTAGCTTGTCCTCCCTGGTCATCTGTGCCTGAGTGATGTAGTTATACTGACATAAGTTTGTAGTGTAGACAGGTGCTCAGAGAACTGGTAGGTAGGGTCCCATGGGAGGAAGATCTTTAGAGATAAAGGAGTTCAGAAGATCTGGCAGTTTCTCAAGGAGACAATATTAAAGACACTACTGCAAATTATCACAATGCGTAGGAAAGATAGGAAGAATAGCAAAAGGCCAACACAGCCCCATCTGGAGTCCTTTAATGGCCTAAATTTATCCTCACATCACACCTGTGAGGTAGGGCAGTGATAAAAATCAAAAAGGAATCCTATAAAAACTGGAAACGTGTGCTTCTTTGCTAAGGAAGAGTACAATAGAAGAGCTCAAGCATGTAGGGTTAAAATCAGAAAGGCTAAGGCACAAAATCAGGTACACCTAACAGGGCATAAAAGGCAATGAAAGAGATTCTTTAAATATATTAGGAACAACAGAAAGATGAAATGAGGTGTAGGTCCTCTACTTAGCAGGGAAGGAGAACTAATAACTGACAACATCCAGAAGGCAGAGGTATTTAATGCCTATTTTTGCTTCAGTCTCCACTAAGAAGGTAAATGGTGGCCAGATAGTCAACACAAACAATATTAACAACAAGGGGAAAGGAATGCAAGACAAAATAGGGAAAGAACGGGTTAAAGAATATTTAGATAAGTTGGATGTATTCAAGTTGGCAGGGCCTGATGCAATTCATCCTTGGGTACTTAAGAAACTAATTGAAGCAATCTCAGAACCATTAGTGATTATCTTCAAGAATGCATGGAGGATGAGTGAGGTCCCACAGGATTGGAAGGGCAAACATAATATCTATCTTTAAAAAGGGGTAACAAAGAGGATCCAAGGAATTATAGACCAGTTAGCCCAACTTCAATATCAGGAAAGATAATGGAACAAATTAATTAACAATTTGTTTGTAAGCAACTAGAGGATAATAGGTATATAAGGAATAGCCAGCATAGATTTGTAAAGAACAAATCATGTCAAACCAGCCTAATTTCCCTTTTTGACAGAATGACCGACCAAGTGGATAGGGGGAAGCAGTAGATGTGATATATCTTGATTTTAGTAAGACTTTTCACACAGTCTGACATGACATTCTCATAAACAAACTAAAGAAATGTGGTCTAGATGAAATTACTATAAGGTGGGTGCAAAACTGGTTGAAAGACCAGACTCAAAGAGTAGTTATCAATGGTTATCTGTCAGTCACTGTCCCACAGAGGTCAGTTTGGGGTCCAGTACAGTTCAATATTTTCATTAATGAGTTGGATAATAGAGCTGGATAAAGCATACTCTTGTATGCTTATAAAATTTGTGGATGACACCAAACTCAGAGGGGTTGCTAGCACTTTGGCGGACACAAGTAGTATTCAAAACAACCTTGACAAATTGGAGAATTGGTCTGAAATCAACACGATGAAATTGAATAGGGGCAAGTGCAAAGAACTTCACTTAGGAAGGAAAAAATCAGATCTGCAACTGCAAAATGGGGAATGACTAGCTGGGTGGTAGTACTGCTGAAAAGGATCTGAGGTTTATAGGGGATCACAAATTGAGTATAGCCAACAATCTGATGCAGTTGCAAAAAAGGCTAATATTCTGGGATGTATTAAGAGGAATGTCGTATATCACATATGGGAGGTAATTGTCCTATTTTATGTGGCACTGGTAAGACCTCAGACCACCTACAGTGTCCAAATTGGGGCCACATTTTAGGAAAGAGGTGGACAAATGGGAGAGAATCCAGAGGACAGCAACAAAAATGATCAACGGTTTAGCAAACCTGACCTGTGAGGAAAAGTTAAAAAAAATTGGACCTATTTAGTCTTGAGAAAAGAAGTCTGAGGGGGGACCTGAAAACAGTCATTAAATATGTTATGGGCTATCATAAAAAGGACTGTGATAAATTGTTCTCCATGCCCACTGAAGGCAGGACAAGTAGTAATCAGCTTAATTTGCAACAAGGAAGATCTAGGTGAGATATTAAGAAAACTTTCTAACTATAAGGGTAGTTAAGCACTGGAACAGGCGTC
The DNA here is from genome assembly GCF_965140235.1 of Caretta caretta. NCBI lineage: Eukaryota > Metazoa > Chordata > Testudines > Cheloniidae > Caretta > Caretta caretta. The sequence continues at coordinate 204,627,851 of NC_134206.1, forward strand.
AAAGGGAGATTGTGGAATTGCCATCACTGGAGGTTTTCAAGAACAGGTTGGACAAACACCTGTTGGCTGGTCTAGGTTTACTTGATTCTGCTTCAGTCCAGCCCTACATGTCTCTGACTGTATGATTCCAAAGAGCCCAAGTGACAGGATGACAACATAGGTGCTTGTCTTATGTACCCTATATATACACTGTCAAATTTACACCTAGGCAATCCTGCTACAGTCAATACAGTTCCATGGGTGCAATGGTGCAGGCCAGAGCTGGCTGAATAATTCAATATAAACAGTACTCATTGTAGATTTTGTTTCCAATCAAATTAAGTGTCTGCCGTCACACAGGGTGTGAGCTGGCCTTGTCTGGTCATGGGGTGTGTCATAAATATAAAGGGAAGGCTAACCACCTTTAAATCCCTCCTGGCCAGAGGAAAAACCCTTTCACCTGTAAAGGGTTAAGAAGCTAAGATAACCTCGCTGGCACCTGACCAAAATGACCAATGAGGAGACAAGATACTTTCAAAGCTGGGGGTTGGGGGGGGAACAAAGGGTTCTCTCTAGCTGTGTGTGTCTTTTGCCGGGACCAGAGCAGGAATGCAGGTCAGAACTCCTGTAAAAAATCAATGAGCAATCTAGTTAAATATGCGTTAGATTCTGTTTTGTTTAAATGACTGATAAAATAAGCTGTGCTGAATGGAATGTATATTCCTCTTTTTGTGTCTTTTTGTAACTTAAGGTTTTGCCTAGAGAGATTCTCTATGTTTTGAATCTGATTACCCTGTAAGGTATTTACCATCCTGATTTTATAGAGGTGATTCTTTTACATTTTCTTCAGTTAAAATTCTTCTTTTAAGAACCTGATTGCTTTTTCATTGTTCTTAAGATCCAAGGGTTTGGGTCTGTGTTCACCTATGCAAATTGGTGAGGATTTTTATCAAGCCTTCCCCAGGAAAGGAGGTGTAGGGCTTGGGGGGATTTTGCGGGGGGGAAGGCGTTTCCAAGTGGGCTCTTTCCCTGTTATATTTGTTAGACGCTTGGTGGTGGCAGCAATAAAGTCCAGGGACAAAAGGTAAAATAGTTTGTACCATGGGGAAGTTTTAACCTAAGCTGGTAAAAGTAAGCTTAGGGGTTTGTCATGCAGGTCCCCACATGTGTACCCTAGAGTTCAGAGTGGGGAAGGAACCTTGACAGGGTGGGTAGGAGGTCCTGTCCTCCCAGAGTCTGTTGCTCACCCTACCCCATGTCCTGGACTGTTTCAGGGTTTCCCTACACACAGGAAGGATACAGAAGTGGTCTGTTTGCAGTCTGGAAACTCTAGACACAGAAGACTGGAATGTGCAAGGCTGCAGTTTTGAGTACTGGGGAGCAGAGCTGGGTGAGATTTTTCAACTGAAACTTATTATTTAGGTGGCAAAAAAAAATGCAGATTTGGCAACACCAAAACATTTCTAAAGTTCATGTCAAGTTATCAAAATGTTTCAGTAGAAATAAAAAAAAAAGCTAAAAAAAATTCCAACCCCCTCCGAAACATTCATTTTGACATTTTTGATATGAAACGTTGCGGTGTTTTGACTGGAAGTGACTGTGTTTTGACATTTCCTTTACATTTTAAAATGTCTCTTAAAATAAAATTAAAAAGTGCTTGAAATCTAAATCAAATGTTTTATTTCAGGTCGAATTAAACATTTCATTGAACCCAAAACTCCCCCCCCCCTCGACCCAATTTTTCAGAATTGCTACTGAACTGAATTCAACCAGCTCTGCAGGGAAGGGGAGATAAACTAGTCCCAGGTGAGTTTGAACGCAGACTCCCTTAAAGGGCCAGCTCACACCTCGACATTCGTAAATAATTGTTTCCATTATTCAATCATTTCTAGTTTGTTCCTAATTTACAGTACCTTCCACTGTCCCAGTTCAGCAAAGTATTTGAATATGTGCTTAAATCCATCCCTAGTCAGCAAAGCACTAAAGCATATACTTAACATTTAATATGTGCTTATGTCCCATTAAAGTCAATGGGCTTTACACACGCTTAAAGTGAAGCACATGTTGAAGTGCTTTGCTGAATAGGGATGATTTGCTGACTCGGGGCCTTAGTCCTGGTAATCAGAAAATACAGAAAAAAACATTTGTTGGTAGTTAAGCAAGATTGTTTGAAAACCTTTCAGTAAGTCTGGGGTTCTTTAACAAGCTTCGATGGAGGGAAGATAATGCAACTATTAATTATTAATGTTTACTAATGATAATGATTGTTATCAACCAACCTCTCATTCTCACCATCCTTCTAATCAGAGTGATCCTGTGCTATTACAGATCATTAAAATCCCTAAACCAAGGTGCATGAGGAAGCAGCCCTTTTGAGTGTAAATACTATATACTTAGCATAACAAGAGAGCTCCCTGACTCGGAGCAAAGATAAGTGAAGTCACTGGCTTCCATTCTTTTTAATTTACCATCTGTTCCGTATGACACAGCCTGCGTCTCTTTAGGGTTTAGTACCAATTTATTATCCAAAAGCCACCTCTGTCTGCTATTAAAATCACGTTGGAGTGATTTAGAGAAGGAATCTGCCCATTCGCCCAAGTGGAAAGATGTGTCATCAGCATAAACCTAAATGCTACCGCCGTCCAGGACTCTAGGAATGGGAACTATATCAACAAAATGCATCCTCCCCCATCTCCTGCTCTTCTGCAGCACAGCCAGCCAGCATGGTCTAGTCCTAAGGCAAACATACCTCTTTCTCTCTCTCTCTCTCTCTCTCTCTCCTGTTTCCTTCTCTCTATCTCCCCCTACCTGCTGTTTCTCTCCCCTGTCATTTTCCCCATATCCTACTCCCTCTCCTCCCTCACTTGACCCCAGTCCAGTTACTATTCTGTCTCTTTCATGTGCATCCTTTCTATCTTGCTCCCTTTCCCTTTTTCTTTTCTCTCAGTCCCATTTTCTTCCGTTGGTCTCCCCGTTCCCCTCACAAGCCAACATTTTCAATACACTTTCGTCCCTGTTGCCCACATCTTTCTTTCTCTTCCCCTCTCTCACTGACTTTCATTCCTCTCAGTCTGACCATCATTATCCCTTTCCTTTCCCTGATTTTTTTCCATCCTGGTCTCACCTTGCACTCAACCCTAGCCACCCTTTCCCTTGCCTGTCATTTCCTTTTCTCCATCCCATCCAGTCCTATTACTCACCCCATTATTTAATAAAACACAGATAAAGATAATTGCCATGACTTCCAGGACAAGATCTCACCTTAATAATGGATGATTGTTAAACTAAGTGAGAGTTTTCAATAGTCTGCACAAATTGATCCCGACAATGCCCCCTCCACCTCCACAGCCACCTCACATGGCTTTAGCCACTTTCAATTAACTGAACAGCCCAAAGCATTCCACAGGGACCTCGGACAAATAGAATCCAAACAGAAAACAAGCAGGGGACTCCAAAGCAATTAAATACAAGGTGGATTGGCTCCAGGGCATCTGGCAGCCCTACCAGAGGTCTGGGACACAGCTAGAAAAAGCACCATGGAACTCAGAACCTAAGGGGGCACCAGATGTGGAACAGGTGGCAAAGTTCACTTCAGGACAGAGACAGAGCAGACTAGTGGTACCTGTGATGGTTCATGTATGTGGGTAGCTGTGAAAGTGACACCTTTGTTTGCTGTGGGCTGCGTGTTTAAGATCACTACCAGTTTGCAGCGGCATCAGCCACTTTGTCCTCAGGTTTTGCTACAGCCTGTTTCAAAGGAGACACATGCACAGTGTTGTCAATATCATCAGTCTTTCACTTTCATGTGTACTAAAACTGACTGAAACTCACTTAGAATACGTGGTGAAAAAAAAATGGGACAGGAAAAGAAAAAAGGCTGGTTCCCATCAGATGATCAATATCAGCCAGCGCTAGAGATGACTTTTTCAACCATGGAGAAACAACTGTTCTTGTTGAATTGCTTGGGAGCTTTGCCAGTGGACAAAGATAAACTAATAATGTCAAGGAGAGAAGGGGTGAGATTGCTGAAACCTTAGCTACAGTAAGAGGGTTGATGGAAACATTTCCAAGGGGCATGTAGCAGGCCTCATGGAAAGCAATCAATGCAAACCAGGCACAAGAAAAAGGGGAGGGAAACTGGCATCCACTATGCAGCCAGGATGCTGGTGCCCAGGAGGGAGAGGAATGGGGTAGTACACAGGTTTGCCTGCTTATCTGTCTTCTCTGTGCCATGCCACTGCAACTATTCTGGGGAAACAGAAGACTTGCAGTTGTCCGAACTGTCAATGCAGTACTTCTCTATTGCACATGACTGTCAATCCCTCCAGCAGCAACAGAGTCTATGGACACTAACTTGTTCTCAATTCCTACCCAGCTCTACCAGTGCAACATCAGGGGGGCTGCAGGGCACAAGTGAGAGGCATTGGCAGAGCTGTGTTTCAGGACAGCACTGTGTAGGGAGCCCAGGACTGGAATATGAAGGGTGGCTGCTGGGCTGGGCTCAGGTCATTGGCAGAACAATCTAGGGTTCTCATGAATATGGGTTAACAGGAGGCGCTGAAAGTCATCAGAGCTGTACACACAGAGGAAGTTTGCTCCTGGACAGTCTCAACCTAAACCAACCAGTCCTTCGTCGTAAAATGAATCTTTGCCTTGTGTTATGTTTATGCAGAACATTTTTGTCCAAACTCTTCTCATCCAAAACGCTCATTGCCCAGAACTGGATACGTCCTCAGCGGTGCATAATTCATGTTGAAAAGCTGCCACGTCCATTTATTTGAAACTACATTTTTCCAAATAAATTCCCTGTCCCCTGGAACTCTGCAGTAATAGATTTGAACAACATGCATCACCTGAAATGTCCAGCCACATGGCAACAGCCCAAGGGTACAGAATTTATCTGGCAATTCTTAAAGGCACAGATTCTTAAAGGGAAGTTCACTATGTTCGGTAGGTTGCTGTCAGTAATGGATGTCGTCTCAGAAGTACTCCAGGGAAAACTGAAGAATTCACATGGTCATGTTTTCCTGAATTTCTGGCAGTTCATCCTTGACAAATAGTTAAGCTAGTCTTCTAAAATACCTGTCTCCCTGCCCACCCCCTGTATTTTGCAAAGCATTTCCCTGAGCAGTTATTCTCATGGAACCATATTAATCCCTGGTGTAATTCCACTGACATTAGCCTCAGTTACACCAGGTATGAATTTTGTCCGTGATTCCCATTGACTTTCATGAGAACCACATGGACAGACGCCAGTGCTGTGCTTTAGAAAAGTAGATCACTGAAATAATTTGAACTTTTCAGTGTTAATTTCCAAATTTTCACAATCAAAAATAAAATCGGAACACATTTTCTTCATCATTACAAAACTAGAGGTGATAGACAGTGAAAATGCCACGTTACAGGATTATATTACCAAATGGGATGACTTGTCCAAGGTCAGAACCAGTTACTGCAGGAGTCAGGAGCAGAATCCCGGAATCCTGACTTCAGGTACCATCATAGAACTGCCAGATGCCATTGCCTAGATATTTATGCTCCAATTGGCAATGGAGTAATTAATATTGTGTCACCAAACCCCAAGCTCCTTCTCTGTTTTTAAAGCTTACAGACCTGGAGTGGGTCTTTTGCTGGACTGGTAGCCCTCCAGCCCTGATGGTTTCCCTCACAGGGGGAATTCTCATTCTCATGCTCTTCAGTGGGACTTACTCATATCCTCCAGAGGGTGAATAGGGCCTCTCTCTGAGGACTCACAGGTCAGATACAGAAACTGTACAAGTGTCTCACGCCACTGCCTCACCCGTGACATGCAGGAATCTGCTCCTGCGGGGAGGAGTGATCTCTCTCCATGGCACACATACCCCTTGGTCCTTCTGTCAACAAAGGGACCAGCTGTGATGATAGCAGACACTTAGCCATTAGGAGCTCCTCTTAGCCCCACCACCTCTTCATGTAGACCACTGAAGTCATAAAATGGGACCACATTACACCCTGGTGGCTAATCGCTTCCAGTTGCTATTGACCAGGGCTCCATACACCCTGAGCCATATAGTCTCTCCATCCCAAGCTGCTTCTGCCCCGACTGAAACAAAGGCAAGAGTCCATATTTCCAGCCGGGCCCAAGTTCCTTCTCCATGTTTCTGCTCCTCTTTAAATGGCTTTGTTTTGCTTAAGCACCCCTCTTAAAGTAATGTTTAGTTTCCAGCTGGAATGAGCTCCAAGAAGCACAGCCGGGGCCCTGCCTGAACGGCGGCCTGTAATTTACGGTGAGTTATGTTTCAATTACCTCAGTGTTATAGCGTCTCGGTGAGGGCAGGCATTATGTCATGTCAGGGATACGGGCGAGGAGAAAATACAGACGCTCCCATTACAGCTAGTGATGGAGCAGTTTTAATAATACTGCAGGGGGAAAAACAGGGGGAGCGCAAATGACTTTCCAGCCGTACCATTACTGCACCTTCGTAACACAGCACCACCAGGGGGTGGGGAGAGAGAAGGAGCAGAACAAAGAATGGGGAAAGAAAGGGGGAGGGGTGGGATAAGAAAGAGAGAAAGGACTAGAGTGAGAGATGGGGGCAGAGAGGGAGATAGAACATGGGATGGGCAGAAAAGAAAGGGTTGGAGAGATAAAGAAAGAGAAGGAAGCTTGTGGTGGAGAAGAAGAGCAAGGGATGGACAGAAAGTGGGGGCATGTCAGAGAGAAGTAGATGGAGGTATGAGGAGAAGCAAGGAGAGACAGTACATGGTGGGGAGAGGGCAGAAGGGAGATGGCACCTAATGTATTTTATTTTCTTGACTTAAGGTTGTAGCCTACCTTCACTGCACAGCCATGGAAGGCCCTGCCTATGGTGGAAATGCTACCATTTTCTTGTGCAAGGTGATGGTGGGAATCTATCAGCTCTGCAGAACGCAGCTCAACAGGCCTGCTTTCCCTGCCGATGTCTGGCATGGGGTTTTCTACTCACTGCTAGGGTGGCTCCATGTGACTGTATTTGGGGAATAGCTGCCCCTGGTCTGACACCCTTTTCCATCACTTGCTCATGCTGCAGCCTCTCTCTCATTCCTGGATTTGCCATGCTTCCTCTTCCCCCTGGCAAGGTCACTGTGGGGGCTTCCCCCTTCTGGGTTATCAAAGTCTCACTGGACTGGCTATCCCAGCAGCCCTCCCAATTCAAGACTGTACCACTTCCTCAGTGGCAAGTAGAGGACCCTGGGCCTGCCCTCTACTTCAGGTTCAAGCCATGGACCCTCTAATCCAAGGCCAAGGTCTGCACTATCCTAAACCTTGCTGTCATTTCCCTGGGCTTTTTCCTACTCCACCTCTATCATCCTTCTGCTCCACCACCTCTCTGGGTAAACCCTTCCTGCAAGGCCAGGATCTCAGGCCTTCTACTCTGCCCCTGAGCATCTTCCTTTGCCTCCGTAAGCCCAGAGAGTGACTGCATGCTCCTACACTGTAGCCTCCATCTTCCCTCACTTCCTGGCCTTATACCAACCCCACCTGCTCCTGTCTAGCTGGGCTCCAGCCTCAATCAGTGCTTGCTTATGAAGCCTAACTCTCCCTCAGGTGTGGCCTATCAGGATACTTAACCCCCTTCTGAGCCACATTAACCCTCTCCAGCCTAGTATGTGGTGAACATCCCAACACAATACTGAAGAGCACTGAGAGGGGGCTGGGGAAGGAAGTGGAGCATGGCTAGTGAACCCATCTCTGTCCATTCTCCCAGCATGGATGGGAGTACAAGCTGGGCATGGCCCAGTTCAGCTGAGGTTGAATGGAGGCTTCACATGGAGTTATCCTTGTGCTACACTCGGGCTCACATGGGGCAGAGTGTAAAGACTGGGATAGGGGAGTTGGTACGAACCTTAATGGTATCTACCAATCCTGTGAATAAGAGTCTCTTGTTGAAAGAATACAGCACTCGACTTTCCAATCATCATAATAAAACATCTAATTTCTATTGTTATAGGGTTTTTTATTTCATTTGAGCAGGGTAAGTCTGTGACTTTGCTCTCTCTCTCTCTCTCTCTCTTGGAATTGCTCATGCTCAGTGACTCTTGTTCGCACTCTCGCTCTCTTTCCCCCTGCCCCTTTATTTTCTTGACACAAATAGCAGTCATTGCTCAGAGAATGTGCTGGGTTAGCCTGCTTTGTAATTCAAACCTTTTATTCAGGTTACCATTATGTACTAAAGAGGAAAATATGTATTGGCTAAATGGCCTTTTATGGATGTTCCCATTGTGGGAAGGAAGGTTGGGCTCACATACACACATAGACCTTTCCAAATCATTGCTCTATTTATCACCTACAATGGAATTCAACTAATACTCAGTTCCACCTTTCTTTTTCCATTGGGAGAAAATCTCCATAAGTATAGAGATTTGTTTACACCTTCCGCAATGTTCTTTCATTCAAAATAAAGTGTGACAAAAACCCAAGGAACTCTTAGAAGGTCCAATGCTGGAAATTCAAGGGGGTTTCTACTTTGAGATGAGAGAAGAGATGCAGAGGGTCTCAGCACTAGCGCTTTCTGGATTTTGTGCTATTTTACAGTTACCACTGGTTGGGAATTTTACAATGAAACACTTTTTCATCAAAAAATACTGCTCCGTTGAAACTGAAACTTTTCACCGGAATGGATCAGTTCTGATTTAACTTTCTCAAGTCCAAGATAGAATTACTGGTCAAAATGAAAGAGACCCACCCACTTTTATCCCAGAATAGACAGAGGATGGATCCCAGCAGGGGATGGGTCAGTTGATGATTACCTGTTCTGCTCATTCCCTCTGAAGCACCTGGCACTGGCCACTTTTGAAAGACAGGATACTGGGCTAGATGGACCTTTGGTCTGACCCAGTATGGCCGTTCTTATGTAATAGCCAATGACTTACTGATTAGGGCACACACTTGGACTGAGGAAGACCCAGGCTCAAGTCCCTGCTCCAGATGAGGCAGAGTAAGGATTAGAATCTGGGTCTCCTACATCCTAGGGAAGTGCCCCCAACCACTATCTTAGAGAATCAGATTTTTTGTTTTTGGCCAAATGAATATTTAATAAATGATACAGAGTGGAACAGCTCCAACAGGAAAGAATGAGCTGCCAAACTGATTTTTTTTCATCAAATGGAATTCTGGTTTTCCTTGCCATCCATGGGTACAAAGAGGTGATGCAGTAGTGACCAGGGGCTTGTCTAGGCTAAGGAAAGGAAACTACACCACACCATAGGCACTGAGAGAAAGCAAGAAGCAGCTGTTTCTTTTACTACTGGGTGTAATAAGGTTCGGGAGGACCAGGCAATTTTCACAGGCAATAACAGCAACAGACTTGTCCGTTGTGGAGCAGGGATGGGTCTGTACCACTTCTTGACTTGGAGAAGAATGGAGGAGGGGGATAAAGGGCAGATGCTTCTACCTATTGTACCAGAAGGCTGCTGCTGCGCTTGACTACTTGGCCTTGAGGTGTCCAAACTAGGTAGACAGAGGTGCATTCAAATCCAGAATCGTATAGTGCCTTGTGGAGATGGATAGGAGCAATGTTGGTTTAATTATGAATTACAAATTGTCACCCATGCTAATGCAGTGTGGCTCTTAATCCCCCTCTAGTCACTATGCTATGCATAGAGGTGTATTGGTCTGATATTGCAAACGAGTTTATGAACCTGGGCCTTCAGCTCAAGTTGTAGCGATCCTGAGCTTGTGCTCACTTTCTGTCCTGGGTTTCCAGGTTGGTCCCTGCAGATGACCTAGCCAGTGCTGGTGTTATCTGACCAAATTAGAGCCTTTTGCTTCTGATCACATATGGTTCAGAAACTGGTCCTGGTTTTGTGTGTGAATATATTCATTTGCAAACATGCACCAGGTAGTTTATGCTAGTGCTTCCCAAACCGTGGTTAATGGAGCCCTTACTGGTGGTCTGCAGAGAGTTGGCTAGGCACATGGTGCTGAGTCCTCTTACTTGTTTCCGGCTGCTAAATACATTAAAAGAACCTACATGAAATACTCTCCTAATACCACTTTACCATGCTTTTCAATTGCTACGCTGCCACAGGGGTATTAGTTGATGATCAGGCAGGAAACACAATCCCTGTATTTCTTAATAGTAGGGGATGTGTCCATAAACCAATTTCTAAAATAAGATGTGGTCTACACCATGAAAATATTGAGAACCACTGTTTTATGCCAATAAATTGCAGCATATGAGCCACTGGCAAATTGTTCACTTGACTTCTTTACCACTGGTTTATTTGGGATGGTCACCTAAATCATATGGTATTTTTCTGCTGTCTGACTAGATGACTGAAACTTTCTAAAACAATAGAATAACAACAGTGAAAAACATCTTTTCTGGCATGAATTTTCAGATGAAAAATATTTCAAGCTAAAATTCATGATGCTTTTGGGATCTGTGAACCTATTCAAATTTAAATGTGCAGTTAGCAGAATTGTTGCAAATAACCATATGACCCCAAAGACAATAGGAAAGCAGACTCATCCTGTTTGTTTGTGAAAATATATTGACAAATCTTCCTTTGTCCTACTGAACCAGCTATAGTATGGAGGATCGGTACCCCTTTTTACAGATGGGGAAACTGGAGCACAGAGAGATTAAGGGATTGGCCCAAGATCTCACAGTCAGTGGCAGAGTTGGGTACAGAAACCAGAAATCCTGTCTCCCAGTCACTGTTCCAATAATTAGGCAACACTCCATTTGTGTGGTGGTCTCTGGTGCTTCTTGAGATCATCAGATGTGTGGTTTTACTGTAAATGGGTTAGAGTACAATGCTATCAGAGACAGTGCAGTCTTTGATATATGTCCCAGGTATCATGAGTGTCTGACATGGTGGAAAAACTGGATAAATTATATTATATCCAAATTTCTATGTATATAGTTTAACATTCCAAGTTATAGTAGCAATAAATTTCAAGTCACTCATTTTCTGAGAAATACAGAACTGAGGACACTGGAATAGCCCTTTTGTTAGTATCACCCTGCCTTGCCACTTTCCTTTTGTGAAAGATTTTATTATAGGCCACATTATCAAGTGAGAAGGACATATTACAATCCAGTTACGGGGCCAAAGTCTGCTAGGTTATAGAAAGTGTGAAGCTCAATAAGAAATACAGAAACAGAAAACCTCTTTAATGGTACTGAGGGGACGTGTGCTTGAAAGCATTTATTCTTAGCACCTCTGTAAGTAAGCTGTGGTTGTTGAATCAGCAAAGGCCTTTAGCTTGAATACTGTATAGACGAACTAAAATCAAATCCACACCTCGCAGGCAAATCTATTCTTCAAAGGGTTCCTCTTAAATATTTGTATTCCCTAGACAAATAACGCCTTATTTATTTCAGTGTGCATACCTCATTGAATCAACGCCAGCATTCACACTCCTAGCTGGTGAGCATAGTTGGATGTGCACCCTAGTGCATTCGTGTTAGGTTTCACACCCACAACAACCACCTCTTATCAGAGTAGCAGCCGTGTTAGTCTGTATTCGCAAAAAGAAAAGGAGTACTTGTGGCACCTTAGAGACGAACAAATTTATCTGAGCATAAGCTTTCATGAGCTACAGCTCACTTCATCGGATGCATCTAAGGTGCCACAAGTACTCCTTTTCTTTATGCGAACCACCTCTTATGTCACCCAGGGCTAAAACCCAAGCAGATGCCAGAACATTTTCGGTTTCATCTCCACTATTGTTTTTCTTTCATCCCCAGTTCTCTCTGCTTTGCCATCTTTACTTCCCCTGCAGACCATCGTGGCTTTGGAAGAGAAGATGGGGCAGTAAAGAAGATAGGAGTGGATAAATGAGCATGAGTGAATTGTTAGAGGAAGTTATACCTTGATCAATCTGAGTAAATCAGCCAGCTGTCCAGAAGCAGATGCTGAGGATAATAAATGAATGCAGAGCTGCTCTGGGATAACTGCTATTAGAAGCACCAGCTTCCTATTCTTTTGGATAAGACCTAACATGGGGGTCCTGGCCACTCAGGATCCAATGTCCCTTTACATAAAATTAGGGGCATTTACCCTGGAATCAGCAAGATTCTAATGTTGTTCAATTCAAGAACTTTGCAAATGGCTTGATAAGAGTGCTGGTCAAAAAATCTCTGTTGAAATTATTTTTCAGCAGAAAATTGGGTTTTTGACGAAACAGAGTTTTTCATGCAAAGTGTATATTTTCTGTAGAAAAAGCTGAATGCCAGTTGTATGCTCCAAGTTTAAATATGTTTTGTTGAAAACAGAAATATTTTGATTCCCAAATGCTGCTGCAGTGCCTTATGGGAGTTGTAGTTCAGATGATTCACGCTTCCATTCTCCTTGATGGAAAGCTCCACAGGGTCATCATGGGAGGTGTAGTCTGATGAAGGCACCTGGACTATAGAGCAGTACAGAACCATGAGTCATACAAACGAAAACTCCCATGAGGCACTGGGGCAGAATTTTAGAATCAAAATATTGTGGCTTTCAGTTTTTTTGCTGAGAACTAACAAAAATCTGTTTGTCTTTTCATTTTTGGCAACATTTTCTGTGGAACCCTCTCCCACCACCCCCATATATTCTGACCAGCTTTATTTCATATCCTATTGGTGAACAGGAACTGAACTGGAAACTGGGTTTTGAGTTATCTTGTTCATTCTCCTTTAGCATTCACAAAGAGTTGTCTGAGTGATGTTTTTTGTCCAAATTAGACAAAATTTATTTAATGAAAAAACAAAATTAATTTCCTTTGGGCCAGAAAGAAAAGCTGAGTGACAACCATTTTAGAAATTCACTTGTGGGGTTATTGGGGAAGGGTAGGTGGCAGGCAGAGAATGGAGGAGGACAGAGGAATAGAGGAGAAGGGAGACGGGCAGTAGAAGAGGATCAGAAGAATGAGATGGAAGAAGAGAGGTGCCTCCACTATACCCCAGCAACAGCTCATTCGCAGAACACTTCCAAATGCAACCTCTGCAAGAGGCAGGTCAGCCAAGATGCCCATGGAGAGCATCACCTGTCCTACATAGGTGACCCCACCCTTTGCAATTAGGGATGCACAGAAAAAGGTGTCACTGTGAGGAATGACTGATGAATGAGAGCAGGACATATCACTTGAAATAGCATGTGTTGCATATGGGTCTGGGGAGAACGATGAGCCCCCTTGCCTGACCAATGCACTCAGGATTTACATGAGCCAGACAAGGATCATGTAAATAGGATTGTGCACAACCATGTACATTACATGCAATTAACTAATGTGTGAATGCGACAAGAGAAAAGGGAACGTAAAGTCCATTAAACTTCTTTCTTTTTCCCTTACTCATTAAAAACCCAGCTGTTTGTCAGTCTGGGCATCCATGTGTGTAGCCAGTCCCAGTGCTTTTTGTCAAAGCAAGTCAGGAAAATATTTTAAATGTCCTAAAAGGCCTAGTCCCTTCCCTTACTCCCACTCCCTGAGAGAGTCAGTTCCTCATTGATTTGCTTATAATACTTAATTCCTGGTTATAAATCTTATATCATCCAGTCTGGGAAAAGAAACAATGCCACATGACTTCAGTGACAAACGTCACCTAACAAATACCAAATAATCAAAGCATTCAATTCACACATAACTTGGGGGCAGTGACTGTCTACAACAATGTGTTTGTACAGTGCCTAGCACAATAGGGCCATGTTCTCAGTTGGTCCCTATGTGCTACGGTAATGCAGTGGATTAATGGGATGTAATTTGCCTGCACAAATATTCAGTGAACAAATCTTTATAACAAATACATTTGGGAAAATAGAGCTCAGATCTTGAACAGAAGAAAGCAAATCCACTAAATAAATTATCATCTCCTTCTAGTAATTGCATTCTGCCAACCTCAATGCCCCCTGGTTTCTTTATTATTTACAGGAGTGTCCCAAAGAGTGCTGGGCACCTCACAGCCCTATTCCTATTCCATGCATTCTGGGTCTGGAGTAACCTGTGTCAGGCCGAATTACTTAATAATTGGATTTATGCTGATGTTTTTTGGGACCTTTTCTGGCCTCAAGAGTGTCATATACAGGGAAAAAGAAAAGGAGTACTTGTGGCACCTTTAAGGTGCCACAAGTACTCCTTTTCTTTTTGCGAATACAGACTAACACGGCTGTTCCTCTGAAACATATACAGGGAAAGCCACTGGCAGGCTGGGCTGGTTTGTTTACCTTCAGTGTCCACAGGTTCGGCCAATTGCAGCTCCCACTGGCCGCAGTTCACTGCTCGAGCCCAATGGGGGCTGCGGGAAGTGGTGGCCAGCACATTCCTCGGCCCGCGCCGCTTCCCACAGCCCCCATTGGCCTGGAGCGGTGGACGGGCCAATGGGAGCCGCAATCGGCTGAACCTGCAGATGCTGCAGGTAAACAAACCGTCCCAGCCCACCAGCAGCTTTCCCTGACGGGCCGCGTGCCAAAGGTTGCCGATCCCTATTCTAAGCTATGCACACACCTTCAGCACCCAACCAATTCTTCCCATGCCTTGCTCTCCCCGTGCCTAGCGTTGGACCTAGTTTAAGGCCCTGATTGACAGCTCAGGGAAGTGAAAGAGAGTGTTTCCACTGTTTTGATGGACTTTGGAGTGGCTTCTTTCTCAGGTCCCACCTCCAATAAACAGAGGGTTTTTTTTAACCCCTTGGTGACATTGAAACAGAGCAGAGCCCTGTGTATTCTGGACCACGCTGACATCACCTTGTAGGCCAATCATCCTCCCGTCACTGAGTGAGCTAGCCAGCTGCAGATTCCATGACAGCATAAGGGAAATGGGGGAACAGACACCACAAGAGGCACTTACTGAATTTGATGTTAAATGAATAAAACAATCAATGCTGTAATATTTAATTCAATACAGACTTCTGACTGGGAACATTCTCCATTTATTTCATCCTCTCATGGTCGGGGTTTGATGGTTTGAAGAGGTGGGATCTGACTCAGGGCTCCTGGTACTGGAGGGAGAAGTATTTGCTGCATGGAGGGGTCTTTGGAGAAATACAAATTGGAAGGGTGTTTGGGACATTGGGCCTTGATGCCTCCTCATATGCTCCTATACTTTGCAGCTTGTGCCTGTCTCTTTGTCTATTGCATGCAGACTCAGGAAGTGGATGGCTAGGGAATGCGAAGGTAGCCGCTGACTTACACATTGTGTTAGTCCTGCAAGGCAAATTGATGGGCACCAGACAGGCCAGTTGCTCTCTGCCAGCACACCGGCCCCGCTCCTGGATCAGTTAGCATGCTGCCCTGCCTCGCTCCAGACAGTTCAGAGCTCCCCCCCTAATTCTAGTGCCTTGCTATGTCATCTCCAGCTCTTGCCAGCTGGCATGACACCTCTCACTTGTGACAGGTTGCATGTTCTTTCTAAATCATTCCGGCCATCCCAATGAGCACCATCTGGCATCCTGTCCCCCCGTTTACACCAACCGCTTCCATATACCTGAAGCCATCTGGTGCATCCTCCCTAATGCACAGTGAGGCTAACATGACATCCCTAACTCATAGATCCCAAGGCCAGAAGGAACCATTGTGATAATCTAATCTGACCTAAAGCCTAGAACTTCTCCAAAATAATTCCTAGAGCATATTCCTAGAGCTGAGCTGGTCCACCCTCACAAGTTTACCTCACACGGCATTAGAGAGATCGGGGAGTAAGGTAATATCTTTTATTGGACCCTCGTCTGTTGGTGAGAGAGAGACATGCTTTGGAGCTTATGCAGAGCTCGTACACAAAACTCGAAAGTGTCTCTCTCACCAACAGATGTGGGTCCAATAAAAAGCTATTACCTCACCCACCTTGTCTCTCTAATATCCTAGGATCGACACGACTACAGCTACAGGGCATACATAGCATAGCAGCCCTACCTCACACGAGCTAGCACCCCATTCCTGCCTCTTGCCCCCTCATCCTTGCCTCTCACTGGTTTTGCCTATTTGTATTGCCCCAGTGTAGGGGGACCGTGCATCCCGTTTGGGTCAGGACAGTCCCCTTTTTAAGCCATATCCCAGGTGTCCCGTTTTTTTTTTTTTTTTGGCAAAATGGGACAAATGCCCAGTTTTACCCCAAAAGTGGGACGTGCCCCCCCCCAGTGGGGCACAGAGGAACATTGGGGAGGGGGCGGGAGTGAGTGGCAACGCCAGTCCCACACAGCAGGGCTCAGGCGAGTGGTGATGCCAGGTGGCTCAGGCCAGTCCCATTCACGGGAAGGGTATGCCCCATTAAATTCAGGTGAGCCCCACGTGAGAAATATGGTCACTCTATCCCAGCATCACTCTGTGGTCGGTTTGTACCAGGATCTGAATGGTGCTTAAAACTCAGTATGTTGTCAGAGAATCTCCCAAGAAAGCGTTGTCCTTTGAACTGGTTTATTCTTTTTCCCAGGGATTCACTTGAAAGGAGCCCTTAGTAGCTAGACATTGATTTCCACATGATGTTTAGGGAACTCACTGATTCAAACAGGTTTGAATACCTTCTGCAGGTGCTCTTCAAAGCCCATGCCAGGCTTGAACTGATGCCATTTATTTATTCATTCCTACCTCAAAGTCCTTCTCCCTCTCCCTCTTTACTGTCGCAAGCAGGTCCTTAATTATTCCTCAGTGTTACCCAGGTGAAGCAGCTGAAAACTCTGCTTATCACATCCTCTGATTACCCTGCAGAGGGCTAATGAAATAAGGACAGGTTCAGGGAGTCTGGAGTCAGGTTCAGGGAGTCTGGAGTTTCCTGTGTGTATTTTGGTTCTTTCCACCTTTTGCAAGGAAATCAAATCCTGCCTGCCCCAGTTTTCTTTTCCCCTGCTTGGTGGGGAGACAGAAAGGCAACAGATTTGTATCAAGCCTGAAATGTTACAGTGCTCTGGAGGCTTCTAATTTAGGGTAATTTATGGAGAGCTATTTGGAAGGGAGAGTATGGAACCTCCATTTTAATTGGGGAGATCTAGAAGGTGAAGCAGCTCTCAATGCAGAGAGAAATGTAAGCAACCCCTGGCTCCCCTTTTCTATCTGTCCTTCTTCCCTCTCTCCCACCTCTAGTCCTCTATTTTTTGTATCTCCAGAATATATGTTTCATTCATATTTCAAAGGCTGGTGAGTAACTAGAACTTTGTTGGCATCTTCCTCCTAAACTGAAAAAAACAAACACCATCACCCTCTCCCAGTCTGTTCCTGCCAGAAACATAGCAACAGAGCACAAGGCTTTCTGCAGGCAGCCCGATTTGCATTTAATTAGCTCTGCGAAATCTTAAACTCCTTTCAACCTCCACCCCCAGAACATCACTGTAGAAATCCTCACAAAACGGCAAAATAGAGTTTTCAAAATTCCAGCATCTGTGCTGCCCAGCATTCACAGAGCTTGGGTCCCAGACTCTGGACATTGCTTGCCCTGGAAATTCATTTTTTGCTTTCACTCCACTGGCAGGAGGTAGGATTATTAATATTCTGCAGATCTACAGCCTGCTTTACAATGATGAGAGTGTCTGATTGTCCCCATTTTACAAATGGTTAAACTGAGGCAAAACAATGAAATAATTTGTTTGCCTAAGGTCACACTGTGAGTCACTGGCAGTGTCAAGCCTGGGCTCTGTTCTCTGATGGTAATAGTATCCCAAGGTGGGGGAATTAGGGTCTAAACAGTCTTGAGTCCTTATCCCCTGCTTTAACAACTTCCCATCAGGGTCTCTCAGAGTTGAGAGAAGAACCTAGGACTTCCGACTCTAAAATCCTCTCTTCTAACCACTTGGCCATACTACTGTCTCTCGATGAGTCCTGACTGTTCGTCCCCTGCCCTGTTTTCTTAGGTTATGTCCCCATCCAGAGCTAGGAGTAAAACCAGGGTCACTAATTCGATGTGCCTTGCTCTAACGGCAGTACAGCACTCCCTCCTAGAGCTGGGAACAGAACCCAGGTCTCTAGATTCTGAGATCTCTGCTCGGAAACCAGAAGCTGCCGAGAATGATGGTATGGCTAATTTGGGAGGGTTGGATTGGCCGCGAGACAAACTGGCTGCAATAAATTCTCATTCATTCTGGTCGCTCCTTGTTAGGGTGTCCAGATTCAGGGAAAGGAAAACTGGGACAGGTTTTTCTCCACATTTCTATTGTTCTGTTTCCATTCAAAGAGCTCAGTCATATCTTTTCAGCCAGAATTACATCTATTTTGGATTAAGGAAATTCAGCAAAGCAAGAAGGAGCAAATGTAAAGTCTGCACAAGTGCGTCTCCCCAATAATAGACTGTACAGGTCTGCCTCAGGAAATGGCAGTTGGTCCTGCAGACAGCAGACTCCTTAGAGCGGCAGAGGAAAAGAGTCATAAGTGCTCCCTAACTACATGCACTAATCACAGGGCACTGCCAACTAGGAAGGTGTTCTTCAGAGAGATCTTAGCGACTGAGAGGCTGGTTGTGGGGAGTGTCTTGACATCCGGGAGGGGATAGATTTCTCAGTACATGCCCCTGGGGGCAGGATTGGGAAGGTTTCGGCAATGTATAGGTTAGGGGGACCTTGTCCTAGGGCTTAAGGGAAAGTTCAGCTGCTGTGAGACAAGTAGGGTTGGGGCTAAGTTTTAAGGGAAGGTGCCTGCTCCCCTGACTCGCCCCCCCTCCCACACTACAGCTTCCCTTCCTCCCTTCTCACAAGCTCCAGTGCCTCCCTGTCCCTGCTTTGAAGTACCTCAGGACCCATCTTCCTCGTGAGCGGACTGCCTGCTTCCTGACTAGTCTGTGCCTGCTTTCGAGTGGAAGGTGACCTGCAATGGTCCCAGTCGCACAGCCCTCCAGCTTCTGACATTAGAGGTGCGGCAGACTACATTGCCCGCTCATGTCGGCACAGTCTTAGCCGGATGCTTGCAAGCAGATGGCGAACGACCAGGGTCCAGCACAGAAGTAGTTTGTTACCCCGTTCTTTTAAAATGGGGAGGGGCCTGCTGCAGGCTAGAGACCCTCAGTTTGTGTCTAATGAACCAGTTCACCATAGCCATGAAAAGGAAGATGTGGTTGCCCAAGCTGCAATGGAAATCAAAGATCTCCTGGACAGGTGGTAGTAGGTAGTGACTTTGCTGAGAATCGCTGCACAGGGAAC
This sequence comes from Caretta caretta, assembly GCF_965140235.1. Taxonomy (NCBI): domain Eukaryota; kingdom Metazoa; phylum Chordata; order Testudines; family Cheloniidae; genus Caretta; species Caretta caretta. The sequence goes on from NC_134206.1 coordinate 204,646,888, forward strand.
AGAGACAGGAAGAGAAAACACCAGGCTCCTTTCTCCCGCTGTACATTTTCATCTTCCTGATGCTTCACAACATGTGGTCCAAGGACTGTAAAGTGTTGGGACGTTTATAAGAGTTGAAGCTGTCCTTGAAAAATGTTGGATGAAGGTTGCCAGAGGGCAAAATCTCAAGGACTTTGAAGTTAAGGATTGCACCCCTCTGAATCCTGACAATGGCGACCACCTCGTTCATATTTACTTAACTCTATCTCCCTATCTAGACTTACATGGCCCCCATTGCCTTAATATCTGGGCGCCCCCTAGTATTTAACAATAAAAACAAGAATAACAATCTCTCATCTCTTTGCTCCTTTGCAGCCTGTAGGAGAAAGAGCTTGATTAGTTTATCAGGCTTTGTGTGTGTTTGTGTTAGTGAGTGGGCAGGTGTGCTGTGTTAGCACGTGACGTGCTTATTAAGGAAGGGCTAATGACATAAATGTATTTTGCATTTTGTTGTGAAAGTGGGGAGGCCCCTGGTCATTCTTGTCTCTCATGCGAGTGAGCCCCATGGTCCAGGTGCTGCATAAGTTCTGTCTCCTGCACTCAGGAGCCTCACGCTGTCGATGCACAGTTTCCTTGTCCCAGCAGAACGTAGCGGACTTTGCAGGTTGTGGTCATGCTGAGAGAGGTGCTCTCTCTGGGTAGTGAAGGGCAACGCTATGGGGGGCTTTGACTATCAGGGTAGAGACCATGAACTGGACTCTGTACTCAGTGGGGAGCCAGTGCAGGGAGGAGAGCACCAGGAAGATGGCTTCACACTGATCCCTGTTGTTAACAGAGCTTATGGGGAATTTTCTGACAAAACCGATTTTCATCTGAAAATGTCAATTTGTCAAAACTGAAAACCTTCACAGAAAAGTTTCAGGTTTGAAAAACTTCCACCAAACTGCAGTGGTGTTGCAGGGTTCTGATGGAAACCTGCCTGGTTCCCTGCCAGCACACCTGACTGGCTATGGGGAGCTGGGTTTCAGGGTCTGTGGTTCCAGGGCAGGCTGCTTTGCTGCCCCAGGGCTGGGGCCTGCAGGGCTTCCAAGCTCCCTGCTGTGGACCCAGCAGCCTGGAAGCCCTCGGATCCTCAGCTGTAGTAGGGGATCTCAAGGGCTCATCTCGTAGCCCTGTGGCAGGGAGCCTGGTAGCCCTGGGAATGCTGGGAATCCTGGCTCAAGCTGGAGCCTAGCTCTGAGACCCCCCCCCCACACCAGGTTTCTGAGCACAGGCTCCAGCTCAAGTGGGAAAGCCTACACTGCTATTTTTAGCCCTGTAGTGTGAAACCCCAAGTCAGTTGACCCAGGCTCTGAGACTTGCTGACTCAGATATTGTTTTGCAGTGTAGATGTACCCTCGGCGTTCCTCGGTTCTGTGATCTGCAACAGGAGACTCCATTGATTTCCAGAGACTCCCCTGACTGCTTGGGCTGTCCCCTGCTCCAGCAAACTCCATGGGCTGCCTTAGGGAGTCTCTGAGGGTGCAAGCGGCTGGCTGCTCCATTTTATTTCAGGAAAAACCGAAAGCCACATTTTGATTTTTCAAAGATCTCCCTGCAGAGCCAACCCATAACAATACTACTTCTGAAGACTGCCGGAGTCCTGAGACTTATGTCAAAGACCCAATTGCTGATGCGGAAGCCCAGAAGTTGTGGGAGGGATTGGTGGGTGGATAGACCATAAATTACATTGCATATCATGGGTCATTCGTTATGGTAGAACCTGGTTCATCCCAGTGCTGATGTTAAGATGCAGTCTGATGGTATCTAGGACATGAGACAGGGATAGGTAGCGTAGGATAGACGTATCGATTAGATGGGATAATTGTGGGATGCTGTCTTTTCTCAGCTCTGCTTGTGGTTCTCATCACATGTGGAGGACACTGACTTATAGATCCCCATTTCTAGAACATCCCTCCACCTTTCACTTCCACAGCCCAGTATTCCCACCCACATGCAGCAGACCCTGGGCTGGATGAATGTTCTGTTTCCTACTCCACCTCTTGTTCTGGCAAATACAGCCCTTCCAGCCCCTCCCAAGACCTCCTTAGTTCCACTGACAGTCAGCCAATCTCACTGACTTGATCTGAAGCAGCACGTGAAGTGGGAAGACACCCTTACCATCATCATCATCACCACAGAGTGACACCTCTCTTTTCAAATTCCACTGACTCCCAGCAGTGACTGATGAACCTCAGGCCACTGGTAGCACCCCACTGGTGCAACTTGGTTACTGGGAGCAATGGTGGGAGCTGACATGTACGCAGGGCTAAGGCCAGCTCAGGAATTGTTCCCTCCTAGCCTTCTAATGCTGCTCATTGCTCTGAATGGGGATCGAGGTGGTGTTAACACTCAAGTCTTGTCTATACCCACAGCTTCCATTATTGCTGAATGGTGGGCCCCATTTGTGCCAGTGTGGAGAGGGCAGCTGCATGGAAGTCAGGGATTTGGGATTAAAATGCAGGCGGCGTTTGCCTGACTTGCCTGGTTCCCTCCCACCCACCCCTGACAAACTTGCTGCAGCTTCATCTGCTTTATCGTCTCATTTGCTTTCTGATCTGATGCTGGCCTGCCATGCTGCTGATCAAAGGCAGATGCAAGAGCGTAGCCTTGTTAAGCAGCCCAGGAATTCAAACAAATATGTCACTTCCTATATCTCTGTCTCCTGCAGCTTCTCTTTCTGTCTTGCTCTCTCTCTCTCCCCCCTCCCAACTTTGCTTTGTTTGTCAGTCTTTTCCACTCATCCCCCCACTTCTTACTCTCTCACGATTTATTTCTCTTCGTCCTTCTCTTGCTCTCCCTCCTTCCATGGATTTCTCATTCTCTGTCTGCTTTTTCCCAGCCTGGAAACCCTCTCTTCCTCTCCATTTTGCCATCCCTGGCTCTCTTTTTCCTTCTTCCTCTTCTCCCTTCTTGTTCTATTCCTCATCATCTCTTTCTTTCTCCGTTGCTGCTTCTCCTCCTTCCTGTCTCTCCCTCCCTCCCTTTGGAGATCATACCCTCCATTGTACAAATCAGCACATAGTTGCTTATTTAGCCATAGATGTGGGACTCCAGAGAAGGTACTGCCTTCTTCAGAGTTGTTGTTCTTGTTCAACTCTTTGTCAGCAGCATCTTACATCCGTACATGAACTGAATGGAGATGTCTCTTATTATGTGTTTTCTAATGGACTAAAGGCCTTTCTGCTCCAAGTCCCTTGTTCAAATCCAGCCCTGGGAAGGCACAAATATGCTATCCCTTTTGTATTCATCACAAACCTTTAGCTCTTATTTTTGTTGACAAGTAACAAATACAAATAATTAAACCAGGCAACAAAATTGTGCAAGATCTATGCAGTTTATCTGAGCACCATGTTAAAATCAAACTCATGGCTCAGACCAAACTGGCAATTCTGTCAATATCTATAGCAATTATTTCTGTTATTTCCATATATAAGTCTATTTTAAAACTTCAAATTAGTCCCAAAATTGGAGGTGGATCTGAATATCAATATGTGAATCTGGATCAGAACTTCCCCAAAGCTTTGAATCCGACCAAGTCTGACTTTTTGGATTAAGAACCTAGGAACATAAAAATTACCAGGCTGGCTCAGGCCCAAGATCCAGCTGCTCCAGTATCCTCTCTCTGACAGTGACCAACACCAGACAACAGAGGAAGATGTAAGAACCCCACAAAGGGCAGATTTGGGCAATCTCCCCCCGCCCCCATTCCCATGTTAGAAATCAGGAGACATGATAGCTAAACATTGGTTTGAACCCTGATGCACAATCTAGCTTCAGAATTTGCATATATATCTGAACCTCCCCAGAGTGTGGGGGTGCTTGAATCAGGGGTTTAGGTTCAGACCTAACTCAACTGAAATGTTCTTTCCTTACTTAAGCAAACCCAAAAGGGATTATATCACAATATGCCATCTGAATTTGCTAGTTACAGTGGTGTGAGAAGTCAGTGAAGACAAGGCACAAGTCCATACTGATTCTTGACTCAGCCCTTAGCCAGGCAAATGCCAACGGGCTGCAGTGGTAATTTATCTGAGTATGGACTGAACAAAAAGTGCTTGATTCAAAGCCCACCCAAGTCACTGAGGTCTGGGCTACACTACAGACCTGTATCGGTATAACTAGTGTGAAGAATCCATATTCCTGAGTAAAGGGATGAAAGTAAGTCGAGTGACTTACCGGTACGCTGGGGCCAGCTCTGGCCCCCGGAAGGGGCAGGGCCTAGGGCGGAAGGGGTGGGGTTGAGGGCATCAGAGCCAGCCCCAGCCCACCCTGTAAGGTAAGTGCCCCCCTTCTTCTTCTCCTCCTCCTTCGCCCCTCCCCCTCCTGGGTAGTAGCAGCAGCAGCCCAGGGCTCCAGGGGCTATTTAAAGGGCCCGGGGCTCCCCTGCTTCTACTGCCCCGGTCCTTTAATTAGCCACCGGAGCCCTGGGGAAGCGGTGGGGCTCCAGCAGCTATTTAAAGGACCAGGGTGGCAGAGGCAGCTGGAGCCCTGGCCCTTTAAATAGCCCCTGGAGCTCCGCCACCGCTACCCCAGGGCTCCGGGGGCTATTTAAAGGGCCTGCAGCTCCCCTGCTTCTACCGCCCCGGTCCTTTAAACAGCCCCCGGAGCCCTGGAGTAGCGGTGGCGGGGCTCCGGCGGCTATTTAAAGGGCCAGGGTGGTAGAAGCAGGGGTGCCCCGGGCCCTTTAAATAGCTGCTGGAGCCCCGCCGCCACTACCCCAGGGCTCCAGCAGCGGGGCTCTGGAGGCAATTTAAAGGGCCTGGGGTTCCAGCCACTGCTGGGAGCCCCAGGCCCTTTAAATTGCTCCCTGGGGAAGCTGGGCTACCCCAGTACGATGCACCAGCTCTTGCCGGTACACGGTACGGGGGCATACCGGCTTACTTTCACCTCTGCCTGAGTGACATAGTTATTCCAACCTAACCCCTTTGTGTGGACAGTGCTATGTCAATGGGACAGCGTTTCCTGCCGACATAGCTACCACCTCTCGGGGAGGTGGATTAACTAAAATGAAGGGAGAGCTCTCTCCGGTCAGCTTAGAGCAGTGGTTCTCAACATATTTACCATTGTGGGCCACATATGTAGCTCTCTATGTGTTAATATATATACTACCTGTGTGGCCCTGAGGATGTCACATGGGCTGCAGCTGTGTGCTGATTGGGTTGAGAACCACTGGCTTAGAGTGCTTCATTAAAGCGCTACAGTGGCGATGTGTAGATGTACCCTCAGAGTCTAGAGTCCTAAGGTGTGTACTCAGTGTGGGCCAGTTGCAATGCCTTCGGAAGTCACTGGAAAAACTCTCACTGACTTCAGCGAATTTTGGATCACGCCCAACTGAATATGTATCTCAGGACTTTGCCCCGTGATAACAGGCCAGAGCTAAGCAGCCTGTTGCACTTACAAGCATCACCACTTGCTTCAAAGTTATTAATCCTCTTGAGTTTACAATCTCTTTCTGCTTCAGTAGCTGAGACTGTAAACTAGTGTAATGAAATATCCCTCTGCACATGCATATGCCCTTCAACCACTCAAAGGCCTATGTTTTCAAAGTGCCTGCTAATTTAAGGCACCTTAGCTTTCACATGCACAGTTTGAAATGGCTGGATATCATAGGTGAGATACCCCAAAATTAAGATAAGGCACCCAAAATCAGAGGCCACTTGTCTCCACGAAAGTTTATGCCCAGATAAATTTGTTAGTCTCTAAGGTGCCACAAGGGCTCCTCGTTGTTTTTGCTGATGCAGACTAACACGACTGCCACTCTGAAACATTTTTCTCCATGCATTCTCAGTCCTGCAGTTCCCAACATTCATAACTAGAGCTCAAAAAACAATATGTGCAGAAGTAATTTGCTCAGAGAATTTGGTCTCTTTTTCTTCTGGTCACTGGGCAAATCAAAATTTCCTCAGCTGTGTTTGGTATAGACATCTAGATAGATTTATGTACAGCGCTGACATTGAGGTAGACTTACGTGTAGTGCTAGGGAGGAGCTGGTGGTCCAGGTACACGTAGGTACCAAAGACACAGGGAAAGGTAGGAGAGAGGTCCTGGGGCCAAATTTATGGTGTTTTTAGGCTGTTAGGTAAGAGATTTAGGCTGTTAGGTAAGAGATTAAAGTCCAGGAACTCCATGGTGGCATTCTCTGAAATGCTTCCTGTTCCATATGCAGGGCCAGTTAGACAGACAGAACTGCAGGGTGTCAATGCGTTGATGAGACAATGGTGTTGGGAGGAGGGATTTAGGTTTATTAGGAACTAGGGAATCTTTTGGGAAAAGAGGAGCTTATATAGGAAGGATGGGTTCCACCTAAACCAAAACAGAACCAGATTTTGCTGGCATGTACAATTAAAAAGGTTGTATAGAAGTTTTTAAACTAAGGCCCGGGAAAAAGCCGACAGGTGCGGAGGAGCACACATTTCAGACAGACATGTCCCTTAGAGGAGGATTTGTTAAAGAGGACTCCTATAGCCTAGTAAAGAAGAGAGGATCAAAGTTGATAAAATATAGGTAGGCACTGAAGAGAAACAATCAAAGGCAAGACAGTCCCATTCAATTACATCACATGAAGGCAGACAACCAAATATTGACAAATTTCACAAATGCTTGTATACAAATGCTAGAAGTCTAAATACTAAGATGGGTGAACTTGAATGCCTGCTGTTAAATGAGGATATTGATATAATAGGTGTCATAGAAACTTGGTGGAAGAATGATAATCAATGGGACAAAATATAGAGGAATATAGGAATGACAGAGTAGGTTGCACTGGTTGGGGAATGGTACTATATGTGAAAGAAATCACAGAATCAAATAGCAAAAATTTTAAATGAATCAAATAGTATCACAGAATCTCTATGGATAAAAATTCCATGTTTGAATAATAAGAGTACAGCAACAGGAATATACTACCAAGCACCTGACCAGGATGGTGATGGTGATTGTGAAATTTTCAGGGAGATTAGAGAGGCTCCAAAAAACAGAAAACTCAGTAATGATGGGGGATTTGAACTATCACCATATTGACTGGGTACATGTCATCTCAGGATGGGCTGTAGAAATAAAATTTCTAGACACCGTTAATGACTGCTTCTTTGAGCAGATAGTCCTAGAACCCACAAGGGGAGAGGCAATTCTATATTTAGACCTAAGTGGTGCCCAGGATCTGGTCCAAAAGGACAATATAGCTGAACCGGTCAGTACTAGGGACCATAATGTAATTAAAATTAACATCCTTGTAGGGAGAAAAATAGTAGCATTTAACTTCAAAAGGGGGAACTACACAAAAATGAGGAAGCTAGTTAAATGGAAATTAAAAGGAACAGTCACAAGACTGAAATGCCTGCAAGCTGGATGGAAACGTTTTAAAAACACCATAATATAGATTCAAACTAAATGTATACTGCAAATAATAAATTAAAAAACCAGTAAGAGAACCAAAAAAATGCCACCATGGCTAAACCAAGTAAAAGAGGTGGTTAGAGGCAAAAAGACAGCCTTTAAAAATTGGAAGTCAAATCCTACTGAGGAAAATAGAACGGGAGTACAAACTCCAGCAAGTTAAGTGTAAAAGTATAATTCGGATGATCCAACAAGAATTTGAAGAGCAACAAGCAAAAGACACAAAAACTAACAGCAATTTTTTTTAAGTACATCGGCAGGAGGAAGCCTGCTAAGCAACCAGTGGGATCACTGGACTCAGGGAAGACAAGGTCGTTGCAGAGAAGCTAAATGAATTGTTTACATCAGTCTTCCCACAGATTCCCACACCTGAGCCATTCTTTATAGGTGACACATATGAGGAACTGTCCCAAAGTGTGGTCTCAATCGAGGAAGTGTTGGAATAAATTGCTAAATTAAAGAGAAATATATCACCAGGACCAGATGATATTCACCCAAGAGTTCTGAAGGAACTCAGACAGAAATTACTGAACCACTAACAGTAGTGTGTAATCTGTTGCTTAAATTAGCTTCTGTACCAGATGATTGGAGCATAGCTAATGTGATGCCAATTTTTAAAAGTGTCTCCAGAGGAGATCCTGGCAATTACAGCCCAGTAAGCCTGACTTCAGTCCCGGGCAAACTGGTTGAAACTAGAATAAAGAACAGAATTATTAGACACATAGAAGAACACGATTTGTTGGGTAAGAGTCAACATGCTTTTGTCAAAGGAAATCATACCTCACCAGCCTACTACAATTATTTGAGAGGATAAACAAACATGTGGACAAAGGTGGTCCAATGCATAGAGTGTACTTGGACTTTCAGAAAGCCTTTGACAAAGTCCTTCACCAATGGTTCTGAAGCAAAGAAGGAAGTCATGAGATAAGAGGGAAGGACCTCTCATGGATCAGTAACTGGTTAAAAGACAGGAAACAAAGGCTAGGAATAAAAGGTCAGTTTTCACAATGGAAAGAAGTAAATAGCAGGATCCCCCAAGGATCTAAACTGGGACCCGCACTGTTCAATATATTCATAAATGATCTGGTAAAAGGGATAAACAGTGAGGTGGCAGAGTTTGCAGATGATACAAAATTACTCAAGATAGTTAAGTCCCAAGCAGACTGTGAAGAGTTACAAAGGGATCACACTAAACCGGATGACTGGACAACAAAATGGCAGATAAAATTCAATGTTGATAAACACAAAGTAATGCACATTGGAAAACATAATCCCAACTAGACATACAAACTGATGGAGTCTAAATTAGCTGTTACCTCTGAAGAAAGAGATCTTGGAGTCATTGTGGATAGTTCTCTGAAAATATCTGCTCAATATGCAGCAGCAGTTAACAAAATGTTAGGAACCATTAGGAAAGGGATAGAAAAGAAGACAGAAAACATCATATTGCCTCTATATAAATCCATAATACAGCCACATCTTGAATACTGTATGCAGGTCTGGTTGCCCCATCTCAAAAATATATATATATTAGAATGGGAAAAAGTGCAGTGAAGGGCAACAAAAATGAAGAGGCGTATGGAACAGCTTCCATATGAGGAGAGATTAAAAAGACTGGGACTGTTCAGACTGGAAAAGAGACGACTAAGGGGAGATATATACAGGTCTATAAAATCATGACTGGTGTGGGGAAAGCGAATAAGGAAGTGTTATTTACTCCTTCTCATAACACAAGAACTAGGGGTCACCCAATGTAATTAATAGGCAGCAGGTTTCAAACAAACATAAAGAAGTACTTCATACAATGCACAGTCAGAATTGTGGAACTCATTGCTGGGACTGTTGTGAAGGCCAAAAGTATAATTGGGTTCAAAAAAGAATGAGATAAATTCCTGGAGGACAGGTCCATCAATGGCTATTAGCCAAGATGGTCTGGGATGTAACCCCATGCCTCGTGTGCCCTTAAGCCTCTGACTGCCTGGACCTGGGACTGATCACTCAATAATTACCCTGTTCTCTTCATTCCCTCCGAAGCATCTGCCACTAACCACTGTCAGAAGACAGGATACTCGGCTAGATGAACCTTTGGTCTGACCAGTTAGGATAACCAGACAGCAAATGTGAAAAATCAGGATGGAGGTGGGGGGTAATAGGAGCCTATATAAGAAAAAGACCCAAAAATAAGGACTGTCCCTCTAAAATTGGGACATCTGGTCACCCTAGACCTGGTATGGCCATTCTTATATTCTTATTGAATTCAACTAACCTATTTTTCAAGCAAGATTTTTTTTTTAACTGTATGGAATGATCACAGAAATTTGGTGTGAGAGATAGATACTTGACATTCTAAATATGAACTGCTGGTTTGTACTGATTAGTCATTTAAGTCACACGGTATTGTTTCCATTCCCTGATTGGATATCTGTAATTCTTAGAATCTGGAGGATATTCTGAAGAAACCCACTGGACATTTGACTTTCCTGGGAAGAGGGAGCAGAAAAGATGCAGGTAAATTGGATTAGGGAATTTTAGAATACTTTAAACCGTTTACTCTCTGGGCCACCCAGCATTGCCTGAAGCATTAGTGGTAGAAAGATTGGGCTACTATAAAACTGATTGGCTGGCTCATCATTTAAAATCCATTTTCTGTTATCATAATCACACAAAGTACTTGCAAGTGTATAAGTGGCCCTAACTATGAGTAGTCAGACCCATGTCTGGCTTGTTTAATGGCCTGTGTCCCAGGGATCACTGTTCCCTTGCAGACTCAGAGAGATTATAACAGATCCACCATCCTGTTATTCATCTCTGATCTCCAGCTGGCGCCTTCCCTCAAGTTTTCTCAGGCAGGTATTGCATCTACTCACTTCTGCTCTATTCTATTTGCTTTCAGATACAGTGGGGACACTGCAGAGTCCAACCAAGTCTCAATATGCGCTAATGATCTATAACTAAAAGGGTCCATAACTCAGTGTAATACCTCTGAGTCATTGAGTCCTTCCATCACTCGTCTGTTTTTGTGCTAACAGCACAGACAGAATTGTGCTGTTTTTTGCGGCTCCTTCAGGGAAGAAACACATTTACATTACTAAATGCAGCTTTCCAGCAAAAAGACCAAGTGAAGTCAGGAGACAGCCTTTGATAATGCAGAAAAATACGTTAAAACAAATAACCCAAATTCACTAAGATATATTCAAAAAAAGACAAGAGAAACGGTGGTTAAAAAAAACCACCCCAAAACCCTGATATTTCTTCTTCAAACAGTTCTTATCACAGCTTTTATATTGGCTGTTACCTTTCCTTTTGATAGTCTCTTCTGACTCACTTATCAAAGGATATTTCCTGACTTCTCTTTGTACTTTGCTGTGTTTGGGGGATGTTTCTTCTTGCAGATGTACCCTGTGTCTGACTATCCCAGTCATTACACACCTTTACGGTTGGACATGGCTTTTCCTTTCTAGGACCATATTCTGTTTCCAGAGCAAAATTTGCTCAAGATGTTGTTGTCTATAATCCACATGAGGGAATCCTGCTGCCATGCCTTAAATTAGACCTCAATTATGTGGCAAGGTGCATAGGTAGCTGTGACACTCCCGTGTATCAGAAAGGAAATTCTGTGATAGCTTCAGGTACATTTGGGAGGGAAAGGAGATTTTTCCTGAATTAAATGTGACAAAGAATAATTCAATGAGTTCAAGATCTCCTATGTTATTTATTTTGATAAATAACGTTTTGAGATTGATGGATTGAAAGTGCTATGTAAGAGCTAGGTATTTATTATTATTAATTATTATTGTTGTTGTTTATTATGGTTTATTGTTTGTTTGTTTGTTTATTTTACACTGCCCCTACATTTTCAATTTACCATAGGCTGTTGTATTGGAAATGCATAGCTAAACAGTAGATGTTGCCATGATAGGGAAGCTAAAGAGGTTGGATTCTGGTAGTGCACACCCGGGCAGCCAAGAAAGAGCAGAAGGGGATTTGGGATTGTGGGATAAACACACCTGGATGTTTCTGCTAAAGTAAGCAGCAGTGAAACAGTTAACAAGGTTGACTCTTGCGTTATCATTACTAGGTTTCAGAGTTAACAATCCATTGTGAGATGTCTCACATTTCCAAGAGCTATTCTTTTAGGCTGTCTCTAGTTTCAGGAAAACACTACTGTGCAGGTTTATACTCAGCTCACATTTGAATGGTTTACTCTGCAACCATAACAATTATAAATATAATATGTTATCAAATGCAAAAAGCACAATTCAGAGACCCAGGTGGATCCTGGGGTAATTTTCAGGGCAGTGGATTCAGAGAATATACTAGGAGTTTGCTATAAAGGTGGTTTCCCATCATTTTTCTTATCTGACCATATTCTGTCAGTTATAAAGGTTAAAATTAAAGATCTGAATGAATCAAAACCACAGAAAATGTGAGTAATCCCAGATTCAGGATCTTTGACATCTGGACCAAAATCTGTATCACACTTTGGCAAATGGTCACTACTTTTAAAATGGGGTAAATCAAAACTAATCTCCAAGCACACACCTCCCCCCCACCCCAAACTTTGGAGTGTTTTAAAGTCATATCCAGATCCAAACTGTTTAGTTTAAATCTACCTCTAGCTGAAATCATCAGTGGGCAAATATTGCAGAGCATGGGGGTTTGCAAAGCACTTTGCTGGGGGGGAGGGCCATGAAAGAAGTGTGAGTTCACATATCAATTCTCTTACAATGAAAACCCAAAGTTTATTGCAGGGAATATGTGATTTTCTAGCTAAAGGGGAAGCCTGGGCAATATTTTGGATAGAAGAACCCTCAAAAGCTTAAAAGCTCAAAAGCTTGGCTGGCACAAGTGAAGGCCATATACATGATTTATACGTCCTTCATAATAAGATTTAATAAGATTTAAATAACAGCTAAGAAATCACCTTTGCAAGAGCTCTAGATGCCCTAACGCTTTTTACAACAGACTGTAAGATCTAACATTAGTCTGAATCTTGAGCCTACAGTGTTAAAATGTGCTCTTCTCATTCTGCTACCTTGTGCTGTCAAAAGTAGGCTGAAGGCCCCACCTCTCCAGGAACCAAAATGGAGTGGATCCTGAGCATATGTGCAGCCTCCCACCACCTTAAGAACACCCTCATTGGATGGCTGCAAATTTCATAGACAGGTGGCCCATCACTTCACCTGGAACTCTGGCAATATGATCCATTATCAGCTGCACACATCAGGAATCCTACTTGTTTGACACCCTAATGCAGAATTTACAGTTGTCCCATCCCATCTTGCAGAACCCTGGCTATATTCTCCATTGTTTCCCCTGAGAAGCCCATCATATCCCCGCAGAACCACAGTGAGGCAACTCCAATCCCACCTACACTTCCGTTTCCCAGATCCAACCAGTGCAGGCATGCTAATCAGCCACCCCAGTGAAGTGGGCTGTGATCCCATCCACAGCTTCCTCACCATCATCCTGCTTACAACCCCAACTCTCCTGCCTTTGAGCCCCATTCACAGAAAACCCATCACCTCCCTGAAACCTAGGGAGTGAACTCACTGGTCCCCCACAGCCAACCCTGGTCTTGCAGAAAGCAGTCTGCCTTAAATATTTAAAAGCCCAGGTCATATTCAGCAGCTTTCAGGAGCGAATATTTTCTTCTGGCATAAATGAATAATAAAGACTGTGGCAGCTGCTTTGACACTGATTCCGTGCATTTGAGACCAATCCTCCATGCATCTCTTTCCACTTTGCCACGTCCTGATAGCAAAATCCTTTTCTTCCAGTTGATACAAAAAGAGCTGCAGCAAGCAGTAAAACCCTCATTTGCTCCCCAGAATGTGGTTCTGTGCTAAAGCTGGAGCTATCAGCTCTTCCCTCTCATGCCTACCAGTTTCCCTGATGCTCTCCACACAAACAAGAACAAGTTTGTTCATTTTAAGGGAAACTGCCAGCTCACACATGGTCCCAGATTTTTTATCCGGTGAAACAGACTTTTGCAAATGATAAATCTGAAGGCAGGCCCAACATGAAACCCTAGATCTGAAACTCCCCAAACTTTGATGGTGTTTGGATCCAAATCTGAACTTTTCAGTTTGATACAGTCTCTCCCTATGACTCATAGAAATGTTTCCATGAATGTATAATTATTTCTTTTTTTTCAGTTCCAAAGGAAAAACGCCCAAATAGAAAAAAAAACAAAACAGATACCATAGCTGTCAACATCTTGTGACAACAAGTCAATAGATTTCAAATTTGCATACAGTTACATATATTTCCATAAAATCCCTGACATTTGCATAAAATCATGCCTGATGGTGTAGGGGCTTGCAGCTCTTCCTAAAACCCACAAACACAGGACTCTCCCACAAGCTTGGCAGCACTTAATTCTGAGACCCTCACACTTTGGAGCCCTCAGGCAAACCTGAAAGTGAACCTGACTAGAGACAAACGTGACCCTGACCAATTTATTTTCATTGTCTAAGCCTCGACAAATACAAAGAACAGGAACAGCGAAAACCCACTGAGGTGTGGACGGACTTCACTTTGTATCTTGTACAGCACCGACCAGCTTATCGGTTTTTAACAAATAATAAGTCATACATTTGCAATAAGAATAATTTCAAAACAATTCTTTGTGTTGCAATAATCTCAGGTGTTCTAAGTAGCAGATAGAGACATGTCATAAATATAAAGGGAAGGGTAAACCCCTTTGAAATCCCTCCTGGCCAGGGGAAAGCTCCTCTCACCTGTAAAGGGTTAAGAAGCTAAAGGTAACCTCGCTGGCACCTGACCAAAATGACCAATGAGGAGACAAGATACTTTCAAAAGCTGGGAGGAGGGAGAGAAACAAAGGGTCTGTGTGTCTGTCTATATGCTGGTTTCTGCCGGGGATAGACCAGGAATGGAGTCTTAGAACTTTTAGTAAGTAATCTAGCTAGGTATGTGTTAGATTATGATTTCTTTAAATGGCTGAGAAAAGAATTGTGCTGAATAGAATAACTATTTCTGTCTGTGTATCTTTTTTGTAACTTAACGGGGCCTAGAGGGGTTCTCTATGTTTTTGAATCTAATTACCCTGTAAGATATCTACCATCCTGATTTTACAGGGGGGATTTCTTTATTTCTATTTACTTCTATTTTTATTAAAAGTCTTCTTGTAAGAAAACTGAATGCTTTTTCATTGTTCTCAGATCCAAGGGTTTGGGTCTGTGGTCACCTATGCAAATTGGTGAGGCTTTTTATCCAACATTTCCCAGGAAAGGGGGGGTGCAAGTGTTGGGAGGATTGTTCATTGTTCTTAAGATCCAAGAGCCTGGGTCTGTAGTCACCTAGGCAAATTGGTGAGGCTTTTTACCAAACCTTGTCCAGGAAGTGGGGTGCAAGGTTTTGGGAAGTATTTTGGGGGGAAGGACGTGTCCAAACAGCTCTTCCCCAGTAACCAGTATTAGTTTGGTGGTGGTAGCGGCCAATCCAAGGACGACGGGTGGAATATTTTGTACCTTGGGGAAGTTTTGACCTAAGCTGGTAAAGATAAGCTTAGGAGGTTTTTTCACGCAGGTCCCCACATCTGTACCCTAGAGTTCAGAGTGGGGGAGGAACTTTGACAAGACATCTGTTGGATTTTTTTAAAAAATGTACGTTTATTAATGTGACATTGTCATTTTTGCCATTCTGTTCCTCTAGCCAGGCACCAATGTAATCATGCCCCACCAATGCGGATTCAATATAGACCACAACAGAAGAAAGAGCATCCTATCATGTATCCGGGTCTGTTCCACATTTCCCCTCCCCATCCCATCTCTCATATTTATTGTATAAGTTGGATGGCACAGGTTCTGTTTCCCTCCCACCCCAACCATAACAGGCTGGACTGATAGCCCTAGAGCCCTTTATTGATACCTGGAATAAGTGCAGCATGGATAGCAACAATGCAAGCTTCCCCCACAATATGTGACTCAGCCCTGAACTCGTAGGAATGAGAGGGAAGCTTAGTTTCTATGAGTTCAGCCCTTGGCCTCTCTGCTGAGACCGCCAGTCAGGGGTCCATTGTGGTGGTGGGTTTTGTCTTGTTGACACTTGTCTGCTGGAAAAGGGACGGAGGCCTGCCAAACTCATTTCATGTTGGCCACTGAACAGCCAGCGGATGGGTTACTAATGACTTGGACCAGACTGGCACATGGTCTTAAAGAGGAAATGCTCTATATCCCACTCCCAACCCCCTAAGTCACCTAGTCTCCCTGCATGGGCTGCCTTTGAAATGTATTTGGTAACGCAGAGAGTGTATTTAAAGGGATTGTGGAACTGGCCAATTTTCATGCTAATTAAAGTGCAGAGATGGAAGGGAGCTGTTTAGAAGACATTATAGCACCAAGGAAACCATATTGTGCAATATCACATATTTTCAAGAGCCCATATCCAAATCCATTTTCAGCCCATGCACACTAAATTTTCCCATATCCTGTGTTAGAGATCCTCACACAGAGTCTGTCCTGTTCCCTCATTGGCCCAGCATGTGATGGTCCTGGATGCAGTCAATCCCCAAGGACTGAAAGAACTAGGTCAGTGGTTTGCAAGGAGATTGAGAGTCCAGCCTCCAATCAGAAGAAGGGAAAGGATTACTGATATCTACAGACAGCATAGCCAAAGGGAAGAGTGTTCAGTTTTCCCACAGTGGATGCTTATAAAAAAAGAGACAGCCCAGGCTGGGAACAGCCTTTGTCACATTCTTAGTTTCTCTTGAAAGGTTTTGGTTTCAATAAAAAGGCTAAGAGAGGGAAGAGCAGGCTCAGAAGAGCATTTCCAAGTGTGGCTGATGCAACCTTGCCTTCTCTGTACCTCCACATCTCCCTGGCCACCTGAGTCATTGACTCTCTCCTTTTTGACTGTCTTGCCCTATGCATGCAGCTGTTATATGTTTTCAAGCCAAAAGCCCAGATCTTGGAACTGGAAGGTATTTGAAACTCAGGTCCAGATCTAAAATGTTCAGCTTGAGCACATCACTAGCCTGCAGGCAATTTAACTGTGTGTTCATGAGACATGCAATTGATTTGCCCCACCCCTTATGAATTGCCCTGTCTATCTTTATGTATGCACTTGGGTATGGATGTTGAGGTAGTGTCTATGCAGAACTTCCATGTGTACATGTTTGTGTGTCACCATGCGAGTGTGTACCCGGAAACAATTTCTGTCAGGATGCAGTGAACATGGTGAATTTATTTACCCAGGAGGATTCCTGTCCCTGTTAGAGCATGTGTTCATAGGTATATATTAGCTTAGGTGTTCATAAAAGGGTGAGTTTGGGTGTAACTACTGCCTGCTGCATCCTGTGCACACACAGTGTGGCAGGTTTCGCATGTTGCTTGTGTGCGTGCATTTGTCACTACTACATAAGAACATAAGAATGGCCCTACTGGGTCCAACCAAAGGTCCATCTAGCCCAGTATCCTGTCTTCCGACAGTGGCCAGTGCCAGGTGTCCCAGAGGGAATGAACAGAACAGGTAATCAGCAGGTGATCCATCCCCTATCGCTCATTCCCAGCTTCTGGCAAACAGAGGCTAGGGACACCATCCCTGCCCATCCTAGCTAATAGGATGTATGAAGGGTTTCCCACTTATCGCCTTGTGTGTGTTCGTCTGCTGTGTGTGCATCCCATGCAGGCATTGACTGGACAGGCTACTGTGTAACGTGTGTGTGTGTGTGTTTTCTGTACGGTTGTGTTTCATCCCATCCAGATCTTGTATGGAAGGATTCCTGTCTTTCTCTATGCATGTTTATTTATTTTCCAGGAAAATGTTGAATGGAAGGGTTCGTGTTTTTAATGTGTGTGTTTGCATCCCATGTAGATATGGCATGGCAGCCAGGTTCCCTCACATGTGTGTGCGCTCGTGTACCATAGGAATCGCTCTGCTATTTTCCTTCTGTCTATGTTGTGCTCCCTTCCCCCATCCAGCCTTCTCTTCTTGTTCTTGGACACTGTGGCTGTGAGTGTACTTTGTCTCCAGGGCTTAGAGCTGTTGAGTCCCTGTCAAGCCCTGAGCAATACCTCTTCCCCACAGGAGGAAACCAGGTCTTTTATATTTGTCCAGCTCCCGTCAGCTTTCTGACAAGGTTTGCAATGTTTGCCTCCCTCCCGAGCCCTCAGCAAGAGAGATCTCTGTCAAGGACAAGGCTTTCTCATGGCAGGGGACAGCACCGCACCTGAAGCCACTGGACTCTCCTCCATTGGGTTATTTCAGCTTTAATAGTGGGTAACACTGGACACAGCTCCTTTTAAATCCTTCTTTTCCCATTCAGTCAGAAAGTGGATAGGCAGCTACCCAAGGTCTTGAAAAGACAATGGAGCAGTGTCCATTTGGGCAGCAGAAAGAGCTAACGGAGTATCAGACTACTTATATTCGGTCTATGCTACAATGCTTGGTCGGCCTAGCTATGTTGGGCAGAAAAAACACACTTGCCCAGCCGACATAGCTACACTGGCAAAATCCCCAGTGTAGATGCACCTATGCTGACCGAAGAGAAGAGTGCTTCTGCCAACATAGCGAATGTCATTTGGGGAGGTCATGTTGGCAGAAAAACTTCTTCTGTCAGCAAATGCTGCATCTCCACTGTGCCAACACAGCGGTGCCAGCAAGGCATTTGTAGTGTGGACTAAGTCTTAGATTGTGAGATCATTGGGGCAGGGACTGTCTTTCTGCTCTGTGTTTGGACAGCACTTAGCACACACCAGGATCCTGGCCCATGACTAGGGCTCCTCGTTGCTACAATCATCATCGTCAGACTTGGACTTACAGGCAGGGTGTGTGTAGGTGCAGGCGATGAGATAGGAGGCAATATGAGAGAAATGAGTAGCCCCCTATTATTTCACAGGAACACATTTAGGGGGACATGTCCCATGAAATCAGGAAAGAAAACCCTCCTTATGGCTAGAGCTGAGCAAGATTATTTGTATGACACACTTTTTTTTTTTTTTTTTTTTGCTGAAAAATGCAGGTTCAGGTCAACTGAAACATTTTCCAAATTCCTGTTGAATTCATCAAATTGTTTCAGCTGAAAAACAATCCCGAAACCAAAATTTCCCCCAAAGTCAAAACATTTCATTTTGATATTTTGGAAATGAAACATTTTGACTTTTTGATTGAAAATTACTTTTCACTTTGAATTTGACTTTGTTTTTTTAAAAACTTAACATAACAAACCCTCAAAATGAAACAATACGTGTAGAACAAAATGTTTCACGTAGAACAAAATTTCATGTAACACAAAATGTTTTGTACAAACCAAGGTGAAATTTTTGGCCACTGAACTGAAAAAAAAATTGGTTATTCACACAGCTTTACCTGTGCAGTCCTTCCTAGGCTGGCAGCTGATGTATAGGGAGCAGGCATTGCCTGGTGATAGTCTGAAATGCCTTGCAATTCTCACTGATTATCAATCACTCAGAGAAATGGTTTCTACTGCCAGGAAGCGACTGAAATGATCCAGGGCAATGGGAGAGGAGTTCATGGTGGGGGCAGATACCACCAGACAAGGCCTGAGGTTTTAGGTCTCTGACTTCAGGTCTGGCTGAGGTTTTTGGCTTCAGACCATAAAGCCACCATCACGTGTTGTGTGTCAGTCCATTAGCATGGTAAATCAATCAGGAGTCAGCGATAAGGCCTGGTGACTGGAAGGTAAGTATAGGAATGAGTTGGAAGGGGAACCTTTGAATAGCACCTTCCTGGATGAGAACCCTGGCCCTGTTGGGTTCAGCTCAGTGGTGGGATTGTGAGAAAACTCATTTGACCAAGAACATCCTAGAGTCAAGTGTAAGAAGGGGCAGGCCAAACCTTTCAGCACAAAGAACCACAGCTGAGCTGAAGAGGCCTTTGTCCTTCAGTGAGCTGGGAACTACTATTATGGACAGAGAGGAGCGGTAGTGGCTAGATAAGCCTGCTCCATGAGGATCTGGGACTAGCTGAGGTGGATGGATGAATGAAGAATTCTTCGTAGGACCAAGCAGGCTGATAGGTAGAAGTTTTCCATGGGAACATGAAACAGGATGTGATGGGCCAGAAGAGAGAGAGAGAGAGAGAGCACTCATTGTAGACAGAGTTTGAGTTTATGGGCCAGATTTATCCTGGGTGGCTCCTTTGAAGTCAGTGGAGTGACACCAGGAATGAATTTGGTTTTGTGTCTCTTCCATGCAAAGGACATCCCAAGCCTTTGGTTCATGCCTGGGGGACTTCTATATTTTATGTTTAGACAGCAGGATGAGAAAAGCCCTTTAGTCAGCCTCTGGCTACTGGCTTCTGAAACCCTCCAAACGACAGAGACCTGAAGCCATCAGTAAAACCAGGCTCAAAGGTTAAGATGGCTTTGCCTTGAGCACTGACCCTTGGGTGGAACAGTAGACATCACTACTCAGAGCCAGCACCTTGATAAAGCCCTGACCCAAAGCTTAATGGGGGATGTGCTCCTCAGGGATTCCTGAAAGATATTGACATTGTTTGCAATGCAGGTGGCTGAGGAGTTTAGCAGATGGCTGCAATGAGACAGAAACTAGGGAACAGTGCTGTCTGCAGATGGTATACTTATTCCCTTTGAGATAGTTTGTGGGCTGTCAATATGGTTGCAGATTTCAAAAGCCTGTATTCCCACATACTCCTGATATCATCATGATATTTCCCTCCTCAGGGAAAGGACAGGGATGTAGGAGAGAGAGAGACAGAGACAGACACATGCAGGGAAAGAGTACGATCTGAGACACAGTGAAAGACAGCACAGATACAGAGAAAGAGAGAGACGGAGACGTATCAGTCTCTGAGATTCCATCCCTAACAATTCTTCATACGAAAATCCAATGCCCCTGAGCCTCTTCCTTGAGAATGCATTCAGGTTCCAAACAATGGCTAAACATGGCTTGAAATGATCCATGCCCTAGTCTCCTATCAGAATATCAGCAATTGGATGTTAAAGTCTGAAGGCTTTTTAACTAGAGACTTTCCAAACAAGATGTAATAACATTCAATTGATTAAAGGCCAGAAATGATTATTTTTTAATGTAGACCATATACATTACTGACCACAGGCATGAGCCTGTATCGTGGCCTGATCAAATGGAAATCAGTGGAAAGGCCACAGGCATTGAGCATCCTCAGCACATGTTGACTTTAAGGGGAGCTAACAGCACTGTGCACCTTGCAGAATCAGGTGCTATATAAGCAGTAAGAATCCTACATGTAACTATAAAAGCACCACACAAACAACAGTGTCTAGCGAGTGCTGTCTTTTTTGCAGGGGGGGGGGGAGGAATACTCCCTGAATTGGGTGGGCATATGTGCATGAGCTCCTTCTCCCAGAGTAGAATGATGATCTCTACATGTTTTGCCATTCTGGTGACTTGGAATGCCAGAGAGTGGAGAGGACTGGTTCACCCTGAGCATGCCAGGAGCATTTGCAGTCAGGTTTAGCGTGAGGTTAACGCTAAAGCTGGTTGGACATTTTTTCTTGAAACGCTTTTTGACTAAAAATGCTGTTTTCATCAAAATCAAAATGTTTCAAAACCGTGTCAATTTCAACTACATTTCATGTGAAACAATAAATAAATGAAGCATTTGATACTGTTGAAACATTCCATTTCAACATTTGAGGAAGGGCACATTTTGAGTCTTCATTTTAAGATGACTTTTTCCAACACAGTTCATTAGCGTATTTTTAAAAGGTATAAATCATTATGAAATGTGTTCCTTTTATTGAAACAAAATGTTTCAATCAACCTGAAACTGTTCTTTTTAAAAAATTTGTTTTGCAGGAAATTTGGAATTTTTTTCATTCCAATTTCAGACTGGAAAAAGTTTCAAAATCTTGGAATTTCCATCAAAAAGGAAAATCTGGTTTCCCACCCAGACCTAGTTAACACTCTGGCTCATAACAAGAAATCTCCATTGCACCAATTCCACAAGTGCAATTTAACAGGCCAGGCTAGTGGCTAAAAGTTGGATTCTGGCATTAAACTGCCACCATAATTACTATATTTTCTCGGATGATTGCATTGGAACTGTCCCTATAAAATGGTAAAGGGAAGTATGGCACACCCTCTTACCCCAGGATGCAAGATATCTCCCAGGGATCCTGGCATGAAGAGAGAGTGCCATCCCTTGGCATGATGCAGCATATGTTCCCTACACCATGGCCTGCCAGATTCATGGGCCAGTCAATAGCTGGGGGGGGGCATGGTTCGACCTGCTGTCTGCCTTTGCTCACCCCTTTTGTAGTAATCTGCACCACAAGAAGGTGCATGGAAGGAGTAGTTTTTGTATTCTACTGAGCTCAGATCTATTATCTTCAGTCCTTGCCTGAGGCACACAGAGGAGAAGGTTCTTTATGAGTTCCTACCCCTACCCACTTGCCTTAGAGCCAGGGACAATCTGACCCAGAATATCCCTCCTGTGGGACAATCGGGGCCTTAACAATAGAAAACTCCACAACACACATGCACTAATACCTCATGAGCAGGAAGAAGTCAGGGACTCCTAGGTCTGGTCTACACTTAAAATTTAGGTAGGCGTAGCTGTGCCATTCAGGGGTGTGACAAATCCAAACTCCTGAGCACCATAGCTACGCTCACCTAACCACTGGGGTGGATGCAGTAGTGTCGGTGGAAGAATGGTTCTATCAACCTAGCTACTGTCATCAAGGAAGCGGATTACCTACAGCAGTGGAAAACCTCCTTCCATCGCTCTAGACGCTATCTATGCTATGGGGTTATACCAGTATAGCTACAGTGAGATAGCTCTGCTGCTATAGCCCCTGTAATGTAGACAAGCCCCTAGAAACTAGATGTAGTGAAGATCTATAATGGTATGTTTCCTGTGCTCCCACCAGTCCTGCTCCCTGTAGCATGTTCCCCAGCGCTTTGTCCTTTCAGGTTACAAGTGATCCAAGCGCTGGAGTTTCCTCTGCCACTGTTCAACTTCTCATGTGCAGACACTCGGTCTATGCTCTTCCCAAAGAAAACCTGTCTCCTCAATGACTTCTTTGCTTATTTCATTTCCTCCCCCACCCTCTTCTCCCAGACTCAGGAGAATACAGCACAGACAGATACACTAATGAGACAATTAGCTCTCAGTTAGCTGATGGAGTGGCTCTTTATTTCTCTAACTAGCCAAACAAATTCTTAATGTTGTGAGCACTTGACTTGAGTTTTGCAGTGTGATTTGTCGTCCCTCTCATATCCACGTACACACACATATACATACATACCACGTGAAAAACTATGTTAAAAGAATGCTATTAAAGTTGCAAAGTCAAGCACTTAAAAATTAGGAAATGCCAGAATTAAGGTTACTAGTGCAATCTGGGCTTCCTTGTGCATGCACATTATGATACAGTCTTTAATTGCATGGTGACCTACTGTTTGTACACAGGACCCTTCCCTCATTCAGTGCACAAAATGGGTGGTGCTCACATAATGGGCAACTATTAGTTTTCTCCTCATTGTTGAATGTGTGACTCAACGCCTTATTTACTGTACATTATTCAAACCCTGTTTCTGCGCTTGCCAGTTAGATGGGGAATGTGTGTACATGTGTTTTTGTGTGTAGGCCAAGTGAATATATCTTTTGCTGCTCCGACACCAAACATTTAAGTCCCCACTCTTCTGTCATAATTCATTCCCCGCCCCCCGACTATTTTAAAACTGAGTGACATGACGCGTTTGGAATCTTGACCTGGCTGTGATTGTGTAGAACCTGCCCCATAGCACACCCTGTAATGGATCCATAATCTATATAGAAATTGGCTCTGCTTAGACTCGGAGGATTTTTCTTTGCCAGATCCTTGCAGATAGCTAGAGCCTGACCTTACCATTTGGTTGGCTGGGAGGTGTTGTTTCTGAATTTATTTTTAAACTTTTCTTTAGTGGAGTTGGTACTTTTTGAACTAGATGCCAGACACAAGAGTGCTATAACAGCGAAGCCTCATTCTGACTACAGTTTTCCCCCTCATTTCAAATGGTCATCCAGCACTCTTCTCACCCAGCCTCCTTCACATTCACTCTTGCACATGTGCACACGCACACATACAGAGCGCCCACTCTCACTGCACCTCCTGGTTCCTCTCTCTGCCATGTCTTCTCTCCCTCTCCCCATGGGCAGGGGGAAATAAGGAGAGCAAAAATGGGGCATAATTTCCCTAATAGCCACCTTGGAGCCAGTGTTTCTTTTCTACCCCTCGGCCAGGAGGAGGGAGTCACCAGTGTTCTGCTCTTCCCATGTCCCTGCCCAGCTGTTTGTCTGGCAGTATTCAGTACCAGCCTTGGTATGTCTCTGTCCCACCATCTTCTTGGCACCCAGGCTCCTCTCTGTCTGCTAGGACTGCCTCAGGAGGGCCGGGAAAGATAGGAGGGTTGGAGTCAGGATCCCCCTCTTGCTGCAGCATGGAACTGCCAGCCGTAGGTTTACAAACCTGCACAGGCAGCCCAGCAGTAGAGTCAGATGCCTCTGGAACCCTTGTTTTGGCCCTGTAAACTGCACCCCCATTCCTTGTCCCCTATAATCAGTGCAGTTCCGGATTCCATGGCTCCCCTTGCCTGAAGGGATGGGCCTTTTGTTGGTCTGATGGGCTCTGTCCACCAGCCCCAGATTTAAAATAGGCCAGGCGTGCAGTGCATGTCCTACCCATCCGTCCTTCCTAGCAGCAGCAGCCCCTGCCTGCCAAGCTGAGAGCAGTACTGTGGTGTTAGAAGGAAGAGTGCACAGCAGGTTAGCTGTGCCCAGTTGGTTTAATATTTGAAATGTATCCACTGAGTGGCCACGTTAACATATCAGCCAATGAGCTTCTTGCCAACCACTCGCTGTGAGCCTGCGCTGCTCACAATTTGCTATGGGCTTAACCCCTAAATCACATGGTATATTTTTGGCTTGCTGATTGATCGGCTCTTAAACCCACCAAAAGCTGTCTAGGTGGCCTCGCGTGAACACTTGTGACATGAACACATCTTTGTCTGAGCAGCCCCGATAGCTTCCCTTTCCCAGGAGGCTCCAGCCAACAAAAAAATAACAACTTGTGCAGGAGTGCAAGGAAAGCGAAGCAGCAGGGCTGTAAATACCAACACGTGGCTTATATGTTTGCTAATACATCTTAGAAGCATTTGCCCAGCTCTGACTACAGGGAATAAGAAGTGAAAGGTTGTAGAAGCAACTGCATGGCTTTGACTAAAGGCTTTTTGCCCTCCTCTGGTTTAAGAGGCACAGCGCAGAAAACAGGGAGTTAAGTTTTTTTCGCAAAAAGAAAAGGGACAATTATTAATTACTTTTCGAAAAAAGAAAACAATTAGTCTCTAAGGTGCCACAAGTACTCCTTTTCTTTTTGCGAATACAGACTAACACGACTGCTACTCTGAAAGTTTTTTTCTGTTACACTGCAGCAACAGTGTCAGATATAAATAAGCAGAAAATGTAAATCCAACATTTACTCCAGGGACAAACACAGGCAGAGAGGGAGAGTGATGGAGGGAGAGAGGGAGGATGGATGGAGCACTGGATGTATGAGAAGAGAGATGCATCACACAGTATATATTTTATATGTATTAATATTTATACCAGTTCTTTTCCCCTCACCCCCAGGCTCTGTCTGCTGCTTCAGTTCATCCATCCAGCTCCAGGAGGGAGATGGATATCTTAGCACTTTCCTCTGTGACTCTTTAAACTAACGACAAGGTGTCAGAGATGTGCATGAGTTCCTTGCTCAGGGGCTTAGCCACCTAGGACATCTGGCCATACCAGGAGTAGCCATGGAGCTACACCCTTGGGAAGGAAATGTCTTCAGCAGAGCCTGATCAAGGAAAGACCCTAGATGCCAACTTTTGGAAAGAAGCCTAATGAGACCGGAGTCTCTTAGGGCCTGGTATGTGGCACTTTAAGAATTATGGCGATTGTGTGCGTTCTCTACCTTTAAGGTCTGGAATATACCAGGTGGCAGAATTTAAATAAAATCTTCCATTTGGCAGTCTGTTGCAGCTGGATTGGAGTCAGAGATTAAACCTAAGACAGCAGTGGAGTTGAATGTAGCTTGTGAATAAAACTCAGTGCACTAGCTCTATTCACTTTGGTTGTTCTTCTGCTCTAGTGGAAGTCGCTGTGGTTAACTAAAAAGGCATAACTGGTTTATATGGATCTGGAGACATAAGGAGAAAATCACTGATGAAGAGGAG
Organism: Caretta caretta; assembly: GCF_965140235.1. NCBI lineage: Eukaryota > Metazoa > Chordata > Testudines > Cheloniidae > Caretta > Caretta caretta. Next base: position 204,672,492 of record NC_134206.1, read on the forward strand.
GATGGAGTCAACTTGCTGGGACCCCAATGATGGCAGCCTTTTGAAACCACTCAGAGTATGTCTACACTGCAATTAGACATCCGCAGCTGGCTGATGCCAGCTAACTCAGGCTTGTGGGGTTCAGGCTAAGAGACTGTTCCATTGTGGTGTTGACCTTTGGGCTTGGGCTGCAGCTGGGGCTCTGAGACCTTCCCACCTCCCAGGGTCCAGAGCCTGAGCTCCACGCTACGCCAAAAGGTCTACACTGCAATTAAACAGGCCCCTACCCTGAGCCCCGTCAGCAGGCATGGTCCAGCTGCAGGTTTTTAACTACAGTGTAGACATACCCTCAGAAATCCGTGACATAGCATAGAGGAAGGAACAGTAGGAAGAAAGGCACAAAGAGTCATTGATGTAAAAACAAATGGTTTCCACTTTGACGATGAAGGTGAGGATTCTGGAGTTTATGTGCAAAGGCTGCAGCAGTATTTTCACGCCAAAGACACTGAAAACATTCACAAGAAAAGATCAATTTTCCTAGCTCTGCTTGGAAAAGAGGCATTGGCTGTTCTGAAAGACTGATGCTTCCCTTAAGCAGGTGATATGAATGATGACAACTTGATAGAAGCACTTAAAAAAGCACTATGTACCTCAAACTTCACAGCCCAGAGATAGAAATTTCACTTAAGAAAGCAAAGAAAAGAGGAAAGTATGTCAGCTTTCCTGGCTAGCTTTAAAAATCTGTCCTCCAGCTGTCATTTTGGTATCTAGTTGTGAGAAGCTCTCTGGGATTGCTTTGTATTTGGGATCAGAAATATGGACTTTAATGAGTGGCTGCAGAGTATTGTTCACAGAAAGCAACTTAATCTGGAGGGAGTGGTAGACATGGTATTTGAGTCCAATAACTAAAAAGGTGCAGCAGTTGGAGAGAGCATCCGTGCCGACATACTGCAAAGGAAGGAAAGGCCGGTCCACAGACCAGGCTGATGACTGAAGTCACTACAACCATGAGGACAATAGCGCCCTGGAGGGAACCATGTTTCCATTGCTTAGGAACATCACATGAACCACAGCAATGTTTCTCCAGCTGAAGTGCAGGAGCCATAGGTAGAGCAGAGATATGGCGTGTGTTTGTCATGTCCCACAATGGAATTCAATGAAGAAAACTCATTTTCAGCCAGGTGACCAGGAAGGAGCCCATTACAAAAATCTGTGCCTGTCCATAATGGAATGGCCTCTCAGAACTATTTGGAGTGCGGGATAAATGAGATTCAAGTGCTCCATATGGCATCAATGTAAATATAGCTAATGTGGTGATGAAGATGGGATTGATGATGCAGGTGCTGCAGTGTCCAGAATTTCTGAAGTGAGATAAAGGGGAAAAGGGATATTGTTACTCCTAGAGAAATTGACTCTCAGTTGAAAAATTAGAGCTGAGGGGGTAAAGGGGCAGATCCCTAGCTGGTGCAAATTGGTGTAGTTCCATTGAAGTCAGTTGAGTCACACTGACTTTCACCAGCTGGGCCAATGGTTTTTGGATCCCTGCAAGTCAATGTAAAGTACAAGGAAACTTGCTGGCTGTTGCCATTATTTAGATTAATAGATTCATAGATACTAAGGTCAGAAGGGACCATTATGATCATCTAGTCTGACCTCCTGCATAACGCAGGCCACAGAATCTCACCCACCCACCCACCTATGTCTGATCTATTGAAGTCCTCAAATCATGGTTTAAAGACTTCAAGGAGCAGAGAATCCTCCAGTAAGTGACCTGTGCCCCACGCTACAGAGGAAGGCGAAAAAGCTCCAAGGCCTCTTCCAATCTGCCCTGGAGGAAAATTCCTTCCCGACCCCAAATATGGCGATCAGCTAAACCCTGAGCATATGGGCAAGATTCACCAGCCAGATACTACAGAAAATTCTTTCCTGGGTAACTCAGATCCCACCCCATCTAACATCCCATCACAGGCCATTAGGCCTATTTACCATGAATATTTAAAGATCAATTAATTACCAAATCCATGTTATCCCATTGTACCATCTCCTCCATAAATTTATCGAGTTTAATCTTAAAGCCAGATAGATCTTTTGCCCCCACTGCTGCCCTTGGAAGGCTACTCCAAAACTTCACTATTCCGATGATTAGAAATCTTCATCTAATTTCAAGTCTAAACTTCCTGGTGGCCAGTTTATATCCATTTGTTCTTGTGTCCACATTGGTACTGAGCTTAAATAATTCCTCTCCCTCGCCGGTATTTATCCCTCTGATATATTTATAGAGAGCAATCATATCTTCCCTCAACCTTCTTTTAGTTAGGCTAAACAAGCCAAGCTCCTTGAGTCTCCTTTCATAAGACAAGTTTTCCATTCCTCGGATCATCCTAGTAGCCCTTCTCTGTACCTGTTCCAGTTTGAATTCATCCTTCTTAAACATGGGAGACCAGAACTGCACACAGTATTTCAGGTGAGGTCTCACCAGTGCCTTGTATAACAGTACTAAAACCTCCTTATCCCTACGGGAAATACCTCTCCTGATGCATCCCAAGACTGCATTAGCTTTTTTCACAGCCATATCACATTGGCGGCTCATAGTCATCCTATGATCAACCAATACTCCAAGGTCCTTCTCCTCCGTTACTTCTAATTGATGCGTCCCCAGCTTATAACTAAAATTCTTGTTATTAATCCCTAAATGAATAACCTTACATTTCTCACTGTTACAGAAGGAGAAGGTCTGCAGTTAACGGTAGGAAAATGGAATTATTATTCCGCTATTATTATTACTTATATTACAGTCACATCTAGGGCCCTGGATTGGGGCCTGATTGTACAGCATCGAGCACAAATACACAGTGAGACAGTCCTTAGCATCTACACAGACAAGTCCAAGAAATGGCGGAAGGAGAAACAGAGGCACAGGGAGGTGATCTGGTTGGCCCAATGGCACACTGCAGGTCAGTGGCAGACCAGGGAACAGAATCCATGCTCCTGGTCCAGTGTTCTATTCAGTGGACCATGGTGCCTCTAATAGAAGGTGGTTGTTTACTGTGAGTCTAAGAATAGCTCGACCAAAAAGCATTGATACAAAACCTTTGTTACCAAATTTTCCCATTACTTTGGGGTGTGCTCATTTATTAGGGTTACTCTTCTGGGAGGGTGTTTCTCTAATTCTATTAATGTACTGCTTGTGTCACTTGTGTTCTCATATGGAGTTCTACTTCTCCCTTCTGCAAGTTCCCTCCCAACAGAGCTATCCTGCAGGACCTAGGTTCCCAAGGGCTGGGTGCTTCTAGCCCCAGAATCAGACACACACACACACACATTAACAGAGCATACCTGAGAGGACTGAATTAATCAGCACTCCCAAGCTGACCCTTTATATATCCCTGGACACAGTAGGCAGGGTCGAGCAGCACTTCCAAGCTGTCACCCTCATATGCCATGGGCACTGCACCAGAATAGAGTACGCCTGAGCAGGCTGGGTTGAGCAGCACTTTCAAGCTGCCACCATCATATGTCCCAGGTTCAGCACGTCCCTATCCCCATTTTCATGTGACAATTATTCTTGTAGTAACCCACTTGATGAGCAAACCCCACAGGATTTTTGGGCACTGCAGGGGATCTTTAGCTTAGGTACAAGGAGCGTTGCTGCAGAGCGAATGGGGAAGCCAAAAACCACACACGGGGCGTGTGCAGGGGGAGGGGGCAGGAAAGAGAGAGATTGAGAAGCAACCAGCTTAACCATGAAAGTTATTTATTGGCAGGTAATAACCATACAAGGGGAGCCAAACAAACAAAACAGTTATAATATTAAATCTAACTTAAATTTGATTATAAAAGTTAGGTTTAGAAAACTATAACTGATCACACAAGTCAGGGTCAAAAGGCTATACGGAGAGAGAGAGAGATGGATTCTCACCACTCTGTGAAGCTTGAATCAATCAGGGTTACCAAGTGGTGGTAGTAGCTGAGGGTCCGCAGTGCTGCAGACAGGTAGAGCCCCCACCATGATCAGTCAGGAGAAGATGAAGTCCTGATGGAACTGATGCAGATTTTGGATCCAGGCATCAGAGCACTTACTTGAGCGTGGGTAGGGGTTTTGTAGGGAAAGAACAATGGTTCAAGGGAGAATACTAGATTTGTTTATGGGTAAACTGATGGCTCAAGGGAATATATCAAAGTTGTTTTGTTCAGGCTAGACAATAGGAACTGATCATTCTGGCTATGGGCGGTGTTCCTTCGAGGGAGCTCAGTGCAATTAGGCAGCTTCAGTATTTTGGATACCAATAAAGGATTTATTACTAGAATTGGTCTGATAACTACTGAGCTGGGTGTGTGCAGGCATGGGTTCATTCACATCTGGAGCAGAGATTCCCCATCATGCGGTGCTTTCCTGGTCCCAGAGTTCAGTGCAGTTTTTGCCTTGGAATCTCTGTTCTCCATTCTGTATGCTAATGGAGATGCATCCCTGTCCCATCTTTGATGCAAATGAGGCTAGGGAAGTTTCCTTAATCCTGTCACCCTTGTCCAGAGGGGTTTAGGTGTGTCTCCCACTGCCTTTTCATTGTTTTTTGTAAATCTTTCTTCTGATCGGCTTTGGTTCAAGCAGAGCCTGGCGCGGGGGGTAGGGGTCTTTCATGAGTCAGACAGGGTGGGTACTGGGCCCTGGTTCCCCAAGAACACAGAGCTGATAGGTAACACTATTTGACCTCTCCCCGCCTTTTATCCAGAGATCTCTTCCTTGTAGCTGCTTCACTGATCACCTTGATGTTTCAAAGGCTTCCATTCAGGGAACCCCTTCCTTATCACCTATGACTTTCTTCCTATTGCTCCAGATTCACATAAGTTAATCGTAGCTTTTTAAAATTCGCTATCACAGCTTTAATTGGAGCAGGAGGTGTAACATATAACAGCCATATTGCCTCAGAGAGCTTGCTTTGGGAACTGGAAATCCAGGGCTCAATCCATAGGCAGTACAGTTCCTTGAAATCAATGAGTAAATACTGGAGCAGGGGGCGTGTCTGACTGTCAGTTATGGAAGTAGGTTTGTGTGTGTGTGTGCATGTGTGTGTGCACGCTTGGGGTGAGCTGGTGGCTTGTGTGGGTGTGTTGTGGGAGTTGTGTGATAGAAATTGGGGGGAGGAGGGCTGTGCAGGCTTGGACGGGGGAGTGTATGCTTGTGAGTGCAGGTAAGGGTGAGGAGGTTGCTATCTGTGTGTGACTGGGGCAGTGCTGCCATAGGGCTTAGTGCTGTGGCTTTGAGTTCGAGTGGGTATGCGAGTGTGGGTTGCCATACAGTCTGCTGTGGTGGGAGGTGAGTGAAACCAAAGGAAAAACATTCATGGAATTAGGGCGGGACTTTCAAAAGAGCAGAGTGTTGGCTTAACTCTCTTCCCTGTGAAGTGAATGGAGAAACTCCCACTGACCTCGCTGGGAGCAAAGGTAAGGCCAGTGCAGAGTGCTTTTGAAAGCTCATGCTGCGTATGGACAGAAGATCATTTTCAATTGCTTGTTCCTTTTGCTCTTGTGAACCAAGGGACAGATTTTCCAAAGTGCTGATTGCTTGCAGTACACACAGTTCAGTGGCAGTTGTGGGTGATCAGCACCCCTGAAAACCAGGACACAAATGGCTTCACCCATCTCAAAGATACTTGTTCTTTTTGTTGCTTAAGCCCATGACAAGCCTGAAGTTAAAATAGCAACGTGTTTTCAAGCTGCACAAGGGAAGAGAAGCCTCTGACTTTAAAAACAACAACCACATGTAATTCATTTTCACTCCTACGTAACTCAAAAAAATAGCGAGATCAAGTCAGTTGCAATATTTCTTTTTTTAAAATCCTCTTTGGGCTGAGATTAAGCATGATAAATTTCATCCAAAAAGGAAAGTTACAGAAAGTTCAGCGGGAACAAAAATAGAGGCTAGAATGGAGTAGTTCTTTCAATCTTGGTTTATAGTGCTCGTGATGTTACTCACATTGGCAGAGGGACAGAGGCCTGGTCCATATTTAAAAATTATACTGACACAGCTATGTCAACTAGGCATGCGAAAAAATAACCCCTCCAAGGGTATGTCTACACTACGAAATTGGGTCGATCTTATAGAAGTTGATTTTTAGAAAGCAATTTTATACAGTCGATTGTGTGTGTCTCCACTAAGCTCATTAAGTCGGCACAGTGTGTCCAAAGTACTGTGGCTAGCGTCGACTTTCGGAGCGTTGCACTGTGGGTATCTATCTCACAGTTCTCACAGTCTCTGCTGCCTATTGGAATTCTGGGTTGAGCTTCCAATGCCTGATGGGACAAAAACATTGTCGTGGGTGGTTTTGGGTACATGTCGTCAGTCGCCCCTCCCTCCGTGAAAGCAATGGCAGACAATTGTTTCACACCTTTTTTCCATACAGACACCATACTGCTGTCAGCAGACAGTGCAGTAGGACTGCTAACCGTCATCGTCATCCACCGCTTTGGCTGCAACTCTGCTCTCCTGGTGCCATGAATCCACCTTGCAGGTCCTCTCGTCGTTCTGTATAAATATCTATTCTCGTGGCATCTATAGTCATCCATGGCTTCCGCTGCAACTCTGCTCTCCTGCAGACGACATACCATGGCAAGCATGGAGCCCACTCAGCTCACTGCTGCTGTTGTGAGCATTGCAAACACCTCATGTGTTATCCTGCAGTATGTGCAGAACCTGCAAAAGCAGGCGAGGAGGCGACGACAGAGTGATCACGATAGTGATGAGGACATGGACACAGACTTCTTTCAAAGCACAGGCCCTGGCAATTTGGACATCATGGTCATAATGGGGCAGGTTCATGCCATGAAAAGCTGATTCTGGGACCGGGAAACAAGCACAGACTGGTGGGACCGCATAGTGTTGCAGGTCTGGGATGATTCCCAGTGGCTGCGAAACTTTCGCATGAATAACTGCACTTTCATGGAACTTTGTGCCTTGCTTTCCCCTGCCCTGAAGCACAAGAATACCAAGATGAGAGCAGCTCTCACAGTTGAGAAGCGAGTGGCGATAGCCCTCTGGAAGCTTGCAACGCCAGACAGCTACTGGTCAGTCGGGAATCAATTTGGAGTGGGTAAATTTACTGTTGGGGCTGCTGTGATCTGAGTAGCCAACGCAATCACTGAGCTGCTGCTATCAAGGGTAGTGACTCTGGGAATTGTGCAGGTCATAGTGGATGGCTTTGCTGCAATGGGGTTCGCTAACTGTGGTGGGGTGATAGACGGAACGTATATCTCTGTCTTGGGACTGGACCACCTTGGCAGCTAGTACATAAACCGCAAGGGGTACTTTTCAAGGGTGCTGCAAGCAGTGGTGGATCACAAGGGACGTTTCACTGACATAAACGTGGGATGGCCGGGAAAGATGCATGACGCTCACATCTTCAGGAACTCTGGTCTGTTTGAACAGCTGCAGGAAGGAACTTACTTCCCAGACCAGAAAATTACCATTGGGGATGTTGAAATGCCTATTGTTATCCTTGGAGACCCAGCCTACCCCTTAATGCCCTGGCTCATGAAGCCATACACAGGCATCCTGGAAACTAGAAAGGAGCAGTTCAACTATAGGCTTAACAAGTGCAGAATGGTGGTAGTATGTGCATTTGGACATTTAAAAGCTCGCTGGTGCAGTTTACTGACTAGGTTAGATCTCAGCAAAACCAGTATTCCCATTGTTATTGCTGCTTGCTGTATGATCCACAATATCTGTGAGAGTAAGGGGGAGACATTTATGGCAGGATGGGAGGTTGAGGCAAATCGCCTGGCGGCCGATTACGCACAGCCGGACACCAGGGCGATTAGAAGAGCACAGCTGGGTGCCCTGAGCATCAGAGAAGCTTTGAAAACCAGTTTCATGACTGGTATGACAGTTTTGTTTGTTCTGTTTGTTTCTCCTTGATGAAAACCCGCCCCCTTGGTTGACTCTACTTCCCTGTAAGCCAACTGACCTCCCCTCTTCGATCACCACTTTCAGAGGCAATAAAGTCATTATTGTTTCAAAAGCATGCATTCTTTATTAATTCATCACACAAATAGGGCAAAAACTCGCAAGATAGCCCGGGAGGGGTGGGTGAGGAGGGAAGCACCAAGTGGGGTGGTGGATGAGGGGAGGAGGGAAGGACAAGGCCACACTACAGTTCAAAACTTATTGAATGCCAGCCTTCTGTTGCTTGGGCAATCCTCTGGGGTAGAGTGGCTGGGTGCCCGTTCTTGGGTGTCTGGGTGAGGAGGCTATGGAACTTGGGGAGAAGGGCAAGCAGTTATACAGGGGCTGCAGCAGCGGTCTGTGTTCCTGCTGCCTTTCCTGCAGCTCCACCAGATGCCTGAGCATGTCAGTTTGGTCCCCCATTAGATTCAGCATTGCATCCTGCCTCCTTTCATCACGCTCCTGCCTCCTCTCATCGCGTTCCTCCCTCCTCTCATTGCATTCATTTAACGCTTTCCTGGACTCTGCCATTGTTTGCCTCCATTCATTCTGCTGAGCTCTTTCAGTGCAGGAGGACTGCATGAGCTCTGACAACATTTTATCGTGAGTGTGTTTTTTCGCCTTCTAATCTGCGCTAGCCTCTGGGACGGAGATGATAGGGGGAGCATAGAAACATTTACAGCAGCGGGACGAAAAAAAGGGAAAATAGTATTTAAAAAGATAAATTTTAGAGAACAAAGGGAAGACTATTTCATACTGAATCAAGCGATTCATATTACATAGCACATGTGCTTTTGGTACAAGGTCGCATTTTGCCTCTTATATTGAGTGCCTGCTGGTTTGGTGTGGGACAGGCAGCCATGGTAAGGCAAAGGGTTTCAGCTTCTTCAACCTTCATAACATGTGGGAATGGTTTCAAACAGCAGTGCTCTCCTTTCCCATACCAAGCAAAGCCCATTGGGTTGGCCATTTAAAAGGAGGGACTGTGGTTTTAGGGTGAATGTGCAGCACAACCCAACCTCCCTCACCCAATTCTCTGGGATGATCACTTCACCCCACCACCACCACATCAGGGCCTCCCCCCACCTCGTGGCTAACAGCAGGGATGATTTCTTTTCAGCCAAAGGCAAACAGCCCAGCAGGAATGGGCTCCTCTGAATGTCCCCTTAAACAAATTTCCCATATTTGAACCAGGTGACCATGAATGATATCACTCTCCTGAGGCTAACACAAAGAGATAAAGAATGGATGTTGCTTGAATGCCTATTTGCTGCAATGCTTTGTTCTGCAATGATTCCAGACTACTTGCTACTGGCTTGGCGTGGTAAAAGTGTCCTACCATGAAGGATGGAATAAGGCTGCCCTCCCCAGAAACCTTCTGCAAAGGCTTTTAGAGTACCTCCAGGAGAACTTCATGGAGATGTCCCTGGAGGATTTCCACTCCATCCCCAGACACGTTAACAGATTTTTCCAGTAGCTATACTGGCCGCGAATGCGTCCCAAGTCTTCAGGACAAATTAATCATTAAACACGCTTGCTTTTAAACCCTGTATTATATTTACAAAGGTACACTCACCAGAGGTGCCTTCTCTGGCTTCATGGTCCAGGAGCCTGTCTTGGGAGGGTATTGGCTCCAGGGCGATGAAAAGTTCCTGACTGCCGGGGAAAAGGGATTCTCTGCTTGCCTGATGTGCGCTATCCTCAACCTCCTCATATTCCTCATCCACAAAATCCTCATCCCTGTTGCGTGAGACTCCCCCCTTGCAGGTGTCCATGGATAGTGATGGGGTAGTGGTAGGGGAGCTCCCTAGAATTGTATGCAGCTCATCATAGAAGCGGCATGTATGGGGCTCTGACCCGGAGGGACAATTTGCATCCTTTGTTTTTTGGTAGGGTTGCCTCAGCTCCTTAACTTTCACGTGGCACTGCTGTGTGTCCTTGTTGTAGCCTCTGTCCATCATGCCCTTGGAGATTTTGGCAAATATATTGGCATTTCGTCTTTTGGAATGGTGTTCTGCCTGCACAGATTCTTCTCCCCATACAGCGATCAGATCCAGTACCTCCCATATGGTCCATTGCTGGAGCTCTTTTGCAATTCTGGGACTCCATAGTCACCTGTGCTGATGAGCTCTGCATGGGTCACCTGTGCTGATCAGCTTGGCCAAACAGGAAATTAAATTCAAGAGTTCCCGGGGCTTTTCCTGTCTACCTGGCCAGTGCATCTGAGTGGAGAGTGTTGTCCAGAGCGGTCACAATGGAGCACTCTGGGATAGCTCCTGGAGGCCAATACCATCGAATTGCGTCCACACTACCCCAAATTCAACCCAGCAAGGTCGATTTTAGTGCTACTCCCCTTGTTGGGGAGGAGTACAGAAATCGATTTTAAGGGCCCTTTAAGTTGACAAAACAGGCTTGGTCGTGTGGATGGGTGCAGGGTCAAATTGACCTAACGCTGCTAAATTCGACCTAAACTCGTAGTGTAGACCAGGGCCCAGTGACATAGCTATGCCAGCAAAATCCCCAGTGTATATGCAACTATGCTGACAGAATAGTGCTTTTGTTGACTTTGCTAATGACAGTCAGAGAGATGGTGTAGCTATGCTGGCAGAACGCTTCCTTTAGTTGGTGTATACTGTGTCTACACTAGGGGGCTCTGCCAGCATAGCTATGCCACCATTTATATGCCAGTCTAGGTTCTGTAATGCAAACCTGGCCTAAGTCTGCAGCTCAGAGTCCTGCCATTCTCAGAGACTGAGTTACTGTCTCCAGTGTTATTGTTTGTACAGCACCTAGAATAATGGTGTTCTGGTCCACAAGTAGGCTGCTTAGGTGTTATCATGATAATTAATTATAATATGGGGCTAATGACAGTTTTAAACAATAGCTCTCTCCCCCTCTGGGATCTTACAAACCTGTCTGCAAAGTTCACCTAAGCTTTTGCAGTTCCCCTTTGGGAGCAGGGAGCTGGCCGTGGTCCTGATGTGGAAGCACCAGGAGTAGGATGGCGACCTTAGAGCCCTCTGGGTGACATGAGAGGCTGCACAAAGGAAGCAGGACCACTGTGAGTGTGATATGTTCCTTAAACAGCTGTTATTATGCAGCCAGTGCTCGACACTGACTTTCTCTCCTGTTACACAAAGTACTTCACGGATGAAGGAGCCGACACAGGTAGACAGAAAGCTGTGTTTCCATCGTACCGGTTCCCCCAGACAAGAGCAACTACAAAACCACAGTGATGAATCTCTGCAGTTGCAACAGAGGGAAAAAAAAGGGGGGGGGGGAGAGGGTGTTTAGCACAGGATTCAGTTTGGCATGAGTCATCCACAATACCTGGAAACAGAATACAGTACAATACAATACAACTTTATTTTGTACTTTTTTCACTGTTCCTCATGCAAACATTTATGGAGCAAAATAATACAACCTTTATGGAGTAAGTGACAGACATCAGTGAAACAGGGCTGTAGAGACATAGTATGGTGAATAAATTAAAGCATTCGGGCATTGGAAAATAGCAATGGCAGAGGAAGAGAGAAAGATGAAGAAGAACAGGGATTAGGGTGGAAAGATATATTTCTAGATGAGATGGAGAGTCAATGAGACAGAGATACTGCAAAAGAAGGAGGCCCTTGCACCAGTGGTGGTGAGACTGTGTGAACAGAACAAAGAGGAGGCCTGTGCTAAACAGGAAACAGATATAAGGTCCATCTAGTTGGCTATAGTAAATCCATGGAGGGCTTGGAAGGCTATAATCATCCAGCTCATTGCAAAGTCTATTTTGGGTGGAATTCTTCTTATCACAGCCAGAGAGGCCCAGATAAAACTCTCCTAATCCTCCATACCAATGTCTCCTGAGCATCAGCAACCTTTTGGCTTGCCTTTCAAGCTGTGTTCTTGGGCTTCAGTACCCCTATGCGAGCTGCTGGGCCAGAAGGAATGTGAGAATGTATTCTCAGGCATCTCTGGCTCGGGTCAATCCAGCAAGCTTTGTAATAGGCTCAGTCAGAGCCCCAGATCTGAACACCTCCCACACGTCACTGCATCTGAATCCAGATCCAGCTTTTACAGATGGCCCTTTTTATAATGAACCAAACAAACCAAGTCAGATCAGAGCATCCTTAGACTCCGGAGTGTTCAAAATAGGGGTCTAGCTCTGCAATGTGGGGACTTGAGACGCTCTCTGCATTTATCACAGGAAGACTGTTTTCAGATAGTTTTCCAGGGACCAACTAGGGGTGGAGGAACTGGGACCTGAAGGAACAACTCAGCTTTGAGTGAAAGGAAGGTTGATTTTTCCTTCCTTTGCCCACAGTGACTTTAGCCTGGGTGCTGCCACTTCAAAGGCTTCAAAAAGATGGATTGGATTGGGTTGGCTGCCAGTTTCTCCAAAAGTTTCACAGACTTTGGCCCTCTGGTCCTTTGTTGTTTGTTTCATTCCGCAATGAGCAATAATAATGCCTAGCTCTTATATAGCACTTTCCATCAGTGGATCTCAAAGCACTTCACAAAGGAGCTTAGTATCACTATCCCCAGTTTACAGATAGGTAAATTGGTAAAATTATTTTTTTTTAAAAATAGCTAGGCTCAACAAATAATATTAATGTATCTCCATAGCTTCCTGCATTCCAGAGTACTTTCCAGTCTACAGACCTGATCTTATGGTTCTTACTCAGGCAAAAGTTTCATTGATATCTTCACCGGAGCACCAAATTTGGCCATCCATGAAGAGGATCCAGGAGGCTGCATGGCCTATTGGATAGGGTATCTGGAATCTTGGGCTCCAGGCTCAGCTCTGCCACCCACTCACTGTGTGACCTTGAGCTAGTCCCTTCCCTTTGGTGTGCCTCAGTTTCCCATCTGTCAAACAGGGATAGTGCTATTTACAAGCCTGTAAAAATGTATTTAGCTCTACCTATGAATGGTGCAGGAGGGACTTGGTAATAGGTGGACATATTACCCAGGATCAGGTTCCTGTGGCTGCAGGGAAAGAACAGAGCTACTGGTGGATATTCACATTGTCCGTGCCAGTCAGGGAAATGCCCCTTGCTCTCCCCAGAGCAGTTTGAACAGGGGGTGTTGAGAGAGTCAAGCTCGATTGGAGAAGTAGCCTGCATCTTTTGATATTTAAATAGGAGTTTTCCGAAGCCCACATCCAATTTTGTTTTTCGAGGTAGAGTGAGCAATATGCCGATGTGTGAGCTTGGCCGCAGCCTGGTCCTGGGGGAGGAGCAGGACTAGGGAGGGGGAGCTGAGGAGGGGACTGAATGGCCCTCTGTCTCTCCTTCTGTTTCTCCGCTGCAGAAACTCAAAGTCTCCAGTCTGCTCTGATTACTTGCCAAGGAGCTGCATACGCCGGCTGGGCTGACTATCTGCCTAAAAAGCCTCCCTCTGTGTCTTTGTGATTTCTGAGCCATGGGATAAGGAGAAGAGAAAATTAGTGGGCGGGGGGAGAGGGTGGGAAGAGGGGAAGAACGGGGCTTGGGCTGGACTCTGCAAAACACCACTAGGACAAGAGAAGGTGAGGGCTGGCATGAGCACCAGGGAAGCAAGAAAGCCTGTTTTAAACTCCCCTCTGCAAGGCTCACAGAGGGGATTGGGGGAGGCACTCTTGAAAGCTCACACCTGCCTCCAGCCTGCATGTCTTTCATTAACCCCTTTGGAGGTGAGAGGATTGGCCAAGGTACAGGAAGACCTGAAGAGTGGAATGGGGTGGAAGGCCATGGGCTTAGCACGCTCACAGGCTGCAGCATGCCACAGGATTCACACTGAATTAGGATCAGTGGAAGACAGTGATGAGAGCCCTGGATGCCCTATAAGTGCTCTTGCCTCGCCTGGGATCCACTCTGGGAGCTACACTCATTAAAGCCCTGCACGCCACAGTCAGTCACTGCAGATTACAGGCTAATGATATGACACTTGCGTGTTGTAGAGTAATTACCATCCAGCCTGCCCTGGGCACAGGAGACAGACACGACCCTGTATGTGTTTAGCAAGGACATGAGCCTTCCTCTGCTAGGGGACATCAATTTGCAGCCCAAATCTCCAAAGGAATTGGGTCCAATCCCCTCTTCTCATTTAATTGTGAATGCTTTGTCTACACTAGGCTTCTTTACCCCAAATTTCCCACTGTTGCTATAGCTCTGCCTGTGGTAGCAACCATAGGAGCTCTAGTTCACTGGCCACTGGTGTTTATAGCACCAGGGTGTTCACACCAGCTCTGAGAAGAATTAGGCCATGTGACAGCAATATCAGCAGCCTGGGGACCCTTTTCTACACTAGTGCTGCCAGTGTTTCCATCACCAGTGGAGCTGCACCAGTCTTGGTAGCAAAAAAGCCTAGTGTGGATCCTGCCTTAATGAATGTGGTCCTGGTGAAAGGTGCTGACCTGGTGGTCCTGGAGATTGAAGGCCTGTATACACCACACAGTAAGCAGCAGGGTGTATTTTCCCCTCACTGCCTCCCACCAGTGTGCCTCTTCCTGCCCTGGAGGGGCCATCTCTTGGATGAGAAGGGAGTTCCATCTCCATGGCACATCAGTTCTTGGCCTCTCTCCTGAGTCTGCCAGCAAGGGACACCGTGAGTGCTTATTGTGATGGTGGGGTCTGAGGCGCCTCCAACACTACAGGGAACCGGACTGAGACTCACAGAGTATCTGACTTAGCTGAAATCTATCACAGGGCCGCTGCTGGTCTGCAACTCTTTCTTGGGATTCTACTGTCTTCCAGCTTCATGAGTTCTGAGCATGTGAGCAGGGCAACAAATTCTGGGATGCATCTGATTTAGAGTGACCTCAGCACATGTGGGCTAGGAATAGAGCTCCCATATGCAGGGGGATGTGGGGAAATCAGAGAGAGAGAGAGGATTCAGAGTAGCAGCCGTGTTAGTCGGTATCCACAAAAAGAAAAGGAGTATTGTGGCACCTTAGAGACTAACAAATTTATTTGAGCATAAGCTTTCGTGAGCTACAGCTCACTTCATCGGATGCGAGTCCCCTCATTTGGAGGCAGGGAGAAGTTGGGGGATTAGGGGCTTGTTGAGCATTAGGGGAAAGGAGCAGAAGATAAGGGAGCCTCTTGGAGGTCAGTGAAAAGGACCTGTAGGATTGGGGATGTGCTGTAGCTGGAGAAGATTTGGGTGAAGGGAGCAGAAGGATGGAATCATGGGACAAAGGAGAAGAATGTGATTGGGCAAAAGGAAGGAGGTGGAGTAGAGGGAAGGAATAAGGGAAAAATCAGAAAGACTTGGCTAATTTCACATAAACTGTCATGGGTTCATTTGGACTATATTGCTGAGTGTAAGGAGGGTCTCCTGCCACTAGTATTTACCTTGTAACTCCTTGGTGAAGAGCTCCTTCCTTGATGCCCTACACATTCCGTGGTCCTTCACCATCCTGGCCCTCACAGCCACTAGTTCTTATCCTATTAGGATGAGGCAAATGTTCCCCACTTTCTGAGGGCCAACTGGGCAAGGGGGGGTGGCATGTCCCGGCCTTCTGACCATTCTTTTCAATGGCTTGCTTTTTAGCCATGTCCATATAGTACCTAGGGCACTATTAGTGTTACACAGTGAACAATAAATAATTAATAGTATAGTGTTTGTGGCTTCTATCTCCATGTAAAAGGTTTTAGAAGTTGGACCCTGGCTTTCTTGGATAGTTTAACTGAATAGTAATGTCCTCAGACTCCCAAATAAAAGAGAAGAATAGGTGGAGGACTGGGCATTGAATGGAAAATGTGGATGTGGATTCTGAGCAAACCATGGTTTGAAGGTGCTCAGATCTGGCATTTCTGTGCAGCCTCTCATCAACACGAGACCCATTTGCAGAATTCAGATTTGGATCTAGAGTTGGATTTCAAACTCCCGCAAAGTTATGGGACGTTCTGATCCAGAATTTTGCTTCTTGGCTCTTGATGCAAACAGGATGTTATTCCTTGGACATTTGGGCAAGCAACAGAGTAACTTTTTAGGAAGGATCGCTGTCCAGTGGAAACCAGATTCTGAGTCCTGGAAACAATTACATGCTCAACTTTAAGATCATGAGTAGACTAATCGGTGCCATTAAAGACAACAGGACTAATCACGTGCTTAAAGTTAAGCATGTTCATCAGTGTTTGCAGGATTAGGGCCCTGGTTGTCATTCCTTTGAAATATCCATTAAGCCTCATACAGTTAAAGGAATATTGCCTTATACTACATGTGTATGCGTTCCAATTTTCTTTAACTCTCCATTGTTCTCAATATCCTCCTTTAAGCCTGGAAGTAATAACATTTTCCTCCATTACCAGGAAGGTCTTTTCTCAGAAATGCTACTTTTCTTCACTTGTGTTAATGGTAATTAGACAGGGGACTAAACCAACATCTAAACAAGCCTGAGCTTTGGAAGCCTTTGGATTGGATGTTGCAGCTCGAACTTGACTCAATGTTAGTATTAAAATATTTTCCATGCATGGCCCACAAGTGAAGAGAGTGAAGAATATTGTTGTTATTATTTTTTAATTATAGTTCAGGGGTTGTTAATGGAGTAGTGAAGTCTTTCATGTCTTGGGAACAATCCAGGCTCAGTTAGGAAGTATCTGAAAGTCATTAAAAATCTAGAGTCCTGCAGGGAATGACTTTACTATAAAAGGGCTCCCCCAGTGTAGCCATCCCAATGTCTTGTGGGTGGGGGCATGACCCTGACCATAAATATACCCTCTGGGGCTGCCAGCAGCACTAGCTGTCACACCCACTTATGCTCCTCAGCTCGGGGAACAAGATTATGCCTAGCAGCTGCATGGATCCACTGGAAGGAAAGGCCTCTCTGCATGCTCTATCCCCACGACAGCACTTGCACAAGCTGAGGGTGGGTAGCCCCAGAGAATAAAAGTCTCTAGCCCTCACCCCTATTAGAATTTTCCTCAGGGTCACTATGTAAAATAAAAGCAGTTGTGACAACAGATTTACTGCCTGCAGAATCTCTCCTGCATGGAGCTGTTCTCTGGAGTTTGTCCAGTGGCGCTTTGGCCCCAGTAATTAGCATTACCATCAAGCCCAAAGGTCACTGAAGAGAAAGAGGTCTATGGACTCTTACGGAAGAACTCATATTTCTAGTACTGACCATTGGGGATAGGCCCTCTCTCCCTTAGGCAGATAGTGACAGTCTGCTGTTTAAAAGGGATCAAGCATATGGCACCACCTAATGAAATCCAGGAAGTGTGGGTTAAGAATGGCACTCCCAGGTTTAATACATGCTGCTGTGCCCTTTTCGTATCCCCACTGTGGTTAGAGTTAAGGTTGGAATTTCATTACAGAATCCAGTTTATGGAACCCGTCCAGAGAATTCATTGAAGCATTCGTGCTGGAGATGCTGGTAAATTCTCTGTTCAAACAGAAGAAGCTATGTGCTCTACAGCAGAGTGTGGTTTTACTGATCACCATTGGTATAAACGGCTCGATAGAAGGGAACTTACTTTCCTAAGCCATTTTATAATGGCACTGATGCATTTGACACTCTCTTGTATTGATCATTAGGATGCTTGCAAAGGATTCCATGTTTTTTTGAGGGCTGCTCAGCTACAGGTGAAGAATGCCACCGCCTGTAGGAGGGCCCCTTCCTCACAACTAAGCCTTGATTGTCCTCTCTTGGTATTTAAATTCCTAGCAAAGCTCACTTTGTCCTTGCAGGATAAAGAGTTTGCTTCCATGTTTATAGCCGAATTGGAAAGTGCATATGAGTGCAGTGATCACTCGGATCTGAAATGGATTGCGACAATATGATCCAACTTAACCTCATTCTTGCTCTCCCCTACCCCCAGCCCTTCTGCTCAAGCCTTTCATCTTTTTTAAAGATAAGCAGAACTAGTCCCTTTGTGCACTTCAACAGTCGCTTTGAGCCAAATCAATGTCAATGTCAAAACTCCCTTTGACTGAAATGGGAACAGGATAAGGCCTTTTGTGCAACCAGCTCTATTAGTCCATGAAGTACAAGGCCTGTTCATGTACATCAACCTTCCAGAAGCATGTGTAATACACTGGCTCTGTGATCATGTCTTCCTCTTGCTAATGGCACACATATAGGAGAAAAGCCTGCTACCTACTTACACCTACTATAAGAGTCACTCCTTATGCTCATGTAGTAAGAGCCGATGCTTTGAATGCCTGATTCAAAGCCCTCTGAAGACTCTGGAAAGACTCTCATGGTCTCCAGTGGTCTTTGGCTTAGGTTCAGGGTGCTGAATGTTGTGAATTTTATTCTGGTGATAGCTATGGTGTCCGTAAGTATATGACCATGATGTCCTCATAGACCCGAAACCTAGATGGGACTTGAACTCCTATGGGGTAGCACGCTGGCTAAGTGTTGGTGGTCATGTCTCCTCTGGGAGCTGACCTGCAGAAAGGCTATATACCTATTAGTTACAGTGCAGAGAATTATTCCTTTCATTCAAGTAGTAGGTCCTTATGCTTCTAGTCCTGGCGGTCACAGATTTAATCTTGGCTGATGACCAGGTTGTCTGTATGTATGCAGCCAGGGATTAATTGCACATGGATACTATACCAGCCCTCTCTTCCTTTGTCCCTCTTTTTCCATCTAATGTCCTCTCCGATTTCCTAGCAGATTTTCAGTACAACTCACCTCTATGTGTGTGACAACAACAGGGCATTTTCCCCAATTCTCTCATGTTTGTAGCCCTCAAAAGAAAATAAGCATGGCTGGATTGAGTCTAAGGAATGCCTGTGAGAACTGAGAACAGCGGAACTGAGAAGAGATTGTAATAGAATCCCAAAGAGAGGGTAACCTCAGATAGAGCCATCTGAGTTGCTGGCTGAAGCTTTCGGCTGTGAAGTATGCAACAGAATCCCAGGGGGAGAGGAAAGCTTCTGACAGTGCCAGCCAAATTCCTGGCTGCAACTTCATTTTCTGGAACAGGAAATCGAATCCCTGGGAGAGAGAAGAGTTTGGAAAGACTCTGCATAATATTGAGATGAAGCATTTATCTCCAGGAAAACACACCTTGGGATTTATCTTTTTCTGCTTAGTAACAAAGAAACTACTGAACTACTATGGCTTGGGCCACTGAAGCCAATCCAATAGGGTAATAACAATGGCTTTTGTGTCCCTATGCAGTCATTATTGGTCTGTTGGCTGCCCCATGATGAACTGAAATTCTTGCTAGTGTATGATGTAAATATTCAAGTGGCTTAGCTTGTTCAAATGAACCTCCTGCTGCCTTCTTCATTCATGAGGCAGAATCAGCACATCTGGCATTTTAAATAAAGATTTAAAATGGGCACAGTATTAACATTTGAAAACTGGCTCCTGCACATGAACACAGAAAGTTTATTATCAAAGCATTTTAATTGCACAGAGTGTGTATGCTAGCTTTATTTAATCTTTAGACTTTTCTATATCACTCATCACTGTAGCATTGGAGAACCTTGACAATGTTAATTAATTAATGCTCAAAACACCCTAATGAGGTGGTCTGATTTCATTTTATCTACATTTTACAGATGGAGAACTGAGGCACAGAGAGATTAAGTGACTTGCCCAAGGTCACACAGAAAGCATGTTGCAGAACTTCATAGTCCTGTACCTTAACAGGTTGTCCCTCTTCTGGAGATAGGCACTGGACCAAACCAAAGACCCCAGGTCCAACCACCCCACGTTTCTGGAAAATCATATGTAGGGGCAAACTTCACCTAACTGGCTGAAATAAGAAATGATTCCAAGCACTCCTGTTCTCATAGGAAGTTCAGCTCTGGACCTGAATTGTGTTGTGATGAACAGAAAGGCCCACATAGTTGCAACTGAGATTTAGTGCTTTATTAGTGGCAACCCGAATGAGAAAACAGAGACTTAGCACTTCTTTTGGATGTAATGAGGCTTTCAGTATTAACTCTGCATGTGCCTTCCAGCGCATGGATTTCACATGTCCCCTATCTTCAAGGCATTCAGTGGCTTGTGCCAAGTGTGGCTAAAAGATTACTTAAAGCTTCAGGATGAAGACAATGGTTGACAACTCTGTTCCTTGGGCACAAGGGTATTTTCTACCACTAAGGTAAAGCTTGCTAGTATGGGGGACAGAGCTTTCTCAAGGGCCAGTCCCGACTGTGGAATGAATTTTCCTGGGAACTAAGGACCATCACAAACCTCCTTCACCTTCTGCTCCAAGTGTAAGGTGCATTTCTGCAACCACCCTTCTCTAAGAAATCTGCAGCATGTACGTACATATTTTATATATGTATACGTATAATATTTTATTTAAAAATCAAAACCCTATCAAACCAAAACACTACACTGCACACTCAATTGTCTCCCGGGGAGAGGATGAAACAACAAACCATACATGACAGATGTTAGTCACATTACTTAATAGTCTATAGTGATGAGGGCAGTATGAGAACCTGAATAGAATAGATTCTTGATATGAGGACAATGAAAGGAGCAGAATGATTGCTATGCATTTCAGAAACAGTATCTATCTTGGACAATTCATTCCTGGTGCAAAACAAGTCAAAAACAATCTTCCATTCCCAGACACTTTTCATACCACATAGTATACAACTATATTATCCACATGATCACCCACCTCCTTTATTCTTAAACATAAGGTGCATTTTTCTCCCAAGCCTTCAACAGCAAGTCCAATCTCTTTGTTAGAGCTGAAACAAGCCCCAGACACGAAGGACATGCAGGTTATTTTTCTGCTTGGAAGGAGTTATCATTGCTGAAAAGCCACAAGGGTTTCTTTGTCCCTGTGACGGGGTGTGCATACCCCGCACTAGCCAAGACAGGGTTAAACCCACATTATGGACGGCGGAAGTCCTGCCCGCTAGGCCAAACTGGGCATGCTCCAGATGCTGCAGCAGTATAAAGGGAGGAAGCCCAGATCATTTGGGGCTGGATGGGAGGGAACTGTGCTGGAAGCTCCTGCTGAGGACCAGCTATGGCCCCTGCATGTGGAGATTGGAGGCCCCAAGGGCTGGCTTGGACCCCTGCAACCAACCGAGCCCCAGGAAGCATCTGGTGCTGTGGAGCTTGGAGACCCTGAAGCCTCATGGACTGCTGCACCAGAGACAATGGTAGGAAGTGACCCAGGGAGGGTGACTGAGTGTTATCTTCCCACCCAGGAAAGCTCTGTGTGTCTTGGTGGGACTTCCTGCTGAGCCAGTGATGGACTGCCCTGCTAGGGCCCTAGCTTGGGGCCCTGTGGAGTTGGGTGGGCCCAGACCTGCCTACCTGGGCTGCCAGCCCCCCTTGTTGGCTGCACCAAAGGGCAGTGCTATTGGCTCTGGCCATTAGGCCACCCTGTCTCATATCAAAGGGCAGCACTGTTAACTCTAGCTTCTAGGCCATGCTGCCCTGGGCACCAGGGCTATTAACTTTATGCTGGTCCTTACCCCCTAGGGTGGTGAGGTCAGATGGACAAGTGGACTTAATGGCAGTGTCTGTGTACCCCTGGTACCCCTCTTTCAGGTTGGGATGTGCATACACAGCCACAGTCCCCTTTTTTCTTCTGCTTCCTGAGTCCACCCTTCCTGGCCACACACTGTTCTCCTACACACTGACCCTGCTCTGCATTGAGGCTTTCTTCCCAACAGATTTGGGGGACACATAGCATAATCAGATCTTACTGGCATGAATGTTTGTATGACCAAGTGACTTTCAAAGTCAAAGGCTTGCATCTTTTTGGAAGTTGTGCCTGCTTATTCATCCAATCAGGGAATAGAAGCAATGCAATACAATAATCTGAACAATCACAACTAACCAACAGCTTGAATAGTGCATAGTGAGCACTCAGAGGACTGTTCATGATCAATACATAAGAGTTAAAAATACTATGACCTGCCCCCACCCCAAAATAATAGAACAACAAATACACTGTAGAAATTGCAATCTACTCTCTGCATTCTGGGGGCAGTAACAGGGACAGGATTTGTTGCCTAAATTATACATTATATAGGTTATTTGCTCAGCTGTGTGGATGAATCATTGTAAAGGAAAGGCCAAAACAGAATGAGCACAGACACTGAATTCTCCCTTAATTCAGTAGTGGATGGTCTCCCTAGGACAGAGCACTGCATGGTGTGGAAGGGAGCTGTGGTTTTGGATGAACTGAGTTTCTTCATAACCTCAAGAGAAATAGGTTACATTAAGCTCACATGGGGTTCCCACTGGGGGAAGAGCATGGAAAAATTAAATTTGAAGTAAATGAGCATCTGTGAGGGGTTCACTCATCTGGGTGCCTCCTCCCTGCTGCTCTGGGGATTAGACCCCATCCAGGTCTCGCACCCCCCTTCCTCCTCTGGCTCTCGCCATGGCCTTCCTTGATCTCTGAAGCTCGGAGTGCTGCCTCTTTGTGGCTTGGCCCTCCAGCCAGGTCTCTGTGTTTTCCCCTTCAGAGTAGCAAAGTCTCTCCAGACCAACTGTCCAGCTGCCTTTCCAGGCCATCCTCTAATCTTAGGCCATTTTGGTGGGCTGGGGAACCTGGACCCACTACTCTGGGCTCTGGCAGAGAGACCCTCTATCCAGCAACCACAGTCTGCTTACTCCTAGACCCTGTTGCTATTTCCCTGTGCTCCTTCCTACTTCCCTTCTTTCCTCTGTGTTGTAGCCTAATCACAGGGTCCAACACCTAGGGAGTAATTGCAGCTTACTTCCCCTGCAGCCCCTTCTACTCCCAGCTTCCTAGCTTTGTACTAGCCCAGCCTATACCTGCTCAGCTGAGCTTCATCTTCCATTAGTGCTTGTCTGTCCAGCCTAATTCTCCCCCAGGTGCAACCTACTAGATTAATTAGCCCCTTCCACGCTCCCTTAACACTTTCAGGCTAGGTGTGGACTGAACACCCCAATCACAGCATCATCATAATACTAATCAGCATTTACATAGCTTGTTACATGCTCTAAGCATTGCTCAAACCCCTTGGGAGGTTACTGCTGTCACCCCCACTTAACAGATGAGAGAACTGCAGCACTGACAGGTGAGGTACCTTCCTGATGCCACAGGGTGAGCAAGAAGCAGAGCAAAGATTAGAAATGAGGATTTCCTGATTTCCCACAGAGTGCTTCCTCCTCCAGACCAAGGAGGCTGAATTGCTATCTAAGGTCAGAAGAAGGTTGCTAACCCAGATGTATGTTGGGATCCCCTGATGGAGAAATCTAATCATGGATGAGTATGCAAAGTGAGTCTGCCTCTTGCACCACTATTGGGGTAACAGACCCTACTTCAGTGGAGCAGCATCAGAGCAAACATGCCAGTCCTGTTTTTTCCTCCTGCATCTGGCAGATGTTTGTGCCTCTTCACAGTCAGCAGTGAGACGAAAGGGTAAACTCAGATTAGCTTTCAGTGTTTTGTTGCAAAACTACTGTGTAAAAAATGATTTTAAGTGACCTAGATGATGTCTTTTCATATCATTGTTTAGCAATATCTGCCTTTGTAGATAATGTAGCTGTTAGTACTCTTGGATCCCTTAGGACAAACTCCAGTTGTAACACATTTTCTCTGCACCAAAGCCTACATAAATGTTAAATGAAGCCACTTTAAACAAATATCGGTAACAGAGGGGGAATAAGCCTGTTAACAGAATCAGCTTTGCATTCACTAAGTCATAATATTTTATTTATTTATTACCTCATAATAGCTATAACAAAAGTAACTACATACAATAAAGTAATATTAACAGATGCAGATATCAAAATGACTCTCAATGTTCAACCCCTTTATGAAAACTCCTCTGACTCAGAACATCCAATCCAACAAAACACATAGCTGCCAAAATGTTCAGCCGAAAGCCTGGCTGAGCAAGAAAGCATCACTGCATGATTTATAGCACCACAAACTCTGGCTCCAAAAGATAAATCTGCCAGCCCTGGCAAGCTGAGGCCATGCCTATACTATAGGAGCTAGAGTGGCACAGCAGCTATGCCACTGTAGTGACACAGTGGTGTAGACACTTCTTATAGCAATGAAAGGGGTTTTTCCATCACTGTAGGAACTCCACCTCCCAAGCAAAAGTACCTAGATTGATGGAATCATTCTTCTTGCTGAGTCTACACTGGGGGCTAGGGTGGCATAGCTGCTGCACTCCAGGGTGTGAATTTTTCACATCCCTAAGCACTGTAGCTATACTGACCTGACTTTTAAGCATAGACCACACCTAAGCCTTGGGTTCTGACAACTGAGATGCCCTAAGTTACAGACCGCCAGTCATATGGCGAGATGGGGGGAAAGAAATGAGGTGTTTTTTTTAGATAACTGTTTCTCAGACTGTGGTCCATGAAGTATTGGTCATCTGCAGATCCTTCCCTGGTGCTCCATGGAATGAAAGATTGAGAGCAATAGGAGATGGGAACATGAGAGGGTATCTGTCTTACAAAGTGGTTCTCGGAATAAGAAAGGAGAGTAGAGCTTTGAGGGTGTCTCCATCATAGCACCTTGAATTACATGAAGAATTGAGTTGATGGCCAAGGCAGCTAAGGAGTAAAGGTGTTGTGTACTCCAAGACCATGCTTACTAAGAAGGCAGGAAGCCATGGAAGCCCCTCAGGGGCAGCCCCAAAGACAGCATAGGACAATCATCCAGTCTGGAGATGACAAAGGTATGGATTATCTTGGCAATACTCCCATCTGGGTGGGAGAGGTAACCATCTCCTGGTTGGACACAGATGGATAGAAACTGCCAGTGTCTTCTGGGCATCCAGAAGCGGCAAAGGGATGCTACAGGACCCAAGACTATAATCCAAAACTGCAGGTGCAATTCCCTCTCCATTCTTCAACCCACCAGGATCATGTCCATCTTATCCAAGGTCAGCTGCAGCCATTTTTCTAACGTTCGAGTCCTGTCCAAGACAGCAGGAAAACAGCAGGGTCTGAGCTCGATGAAACGAGGTGTCGAGTAACCCTTCTACACCACCACATCACCCTTCACTTCCCTTCCTTCAAGGGCATGGCATGACAACAGCACAACGCAGATGCAACTGGGGGACATTGCCAACATAGTACATAGGAAAATGCCCTAGCCACAGCTCTCTGATACTTCAGCTTTGGTTAATTTTAAATATAATGAACATTTATACTGTAGCCAATGTCATTTAGACTAGTCCAAAGCATCATAATGGGCATGGCAGAAAATGCCTCATAATAAGATTGGCACCATGTCTAGCGGTGCTTTACACTTCATTTTGAAGCCTGCAGCCAGGCTATGATTTTTGTCAAATATCCTAAGTAAGGTGAGGTCTGGATGGGGAACGTGACTTGGGGCCAGGCACTTCCAAAGGAACTCGGTGCTCTGCAGAAAGTCCTGTGGCTAACTCAGTGGGTGGCACGCTCCTTCAGAGTCCGCATGGAATCCTGGCTGGCACGCTGAGCTGATGGAGGTGCCTTTTTTCAAATGAGAGACATAACCCCACTCGTGGCCATTAAAGACACTGGCAGCTTTCCCAAGAGGGAGGCTGGTCTTGAGGTTAAAGCACAAAATAGGGAAATCTGAGGTTAATTCCTGGCTCTCTCACTATCTTGCTGTGAGACTTCAAACTTCTTCTTTAATCTCTCTCCCTCATTTTCCTCATCAGTAAAATAGGGCTAACAATACTCATCCCTCTCTTGAGACAATTGGAGGACTAACTAATGAATGTGTAAGTGCTTTGAGATTGGAAAGTAGAAGGGACTAGAAAAGGGCAAAAGAAGAAATAAAGTATTTGCCCTGAGCTCTCAGCCAAAGTCCACTGCAGGTCTCCACATGCCTCCTGGACTTTCAGCTGGCACTGCTATTCTTCACTTCCTGTCCTAAAATCTTGTGTGGTGTTGCTGGTAATGGGAAATATACCATAAATCTCACCCCAGGTGCATGAAGAGATCTGTGGTGCGTTTTGAGGTTGTGGCCTTCTGTTTGGCACTCTGGGAACAGAAGCGGTTATTTGTGTTTCCTTCCTCTTGGTTCAACACCAGAAGCTGTCTTTTCATCTTGTTGGAATGCTGGGGAGTTAGCTGGTCCTTTTGTGTAACTCACTACTTTAATATTTCATTATTTTCAACAATGGGAAAGAGTTCTCATTCCCCCCTCTTTGGGGGATTTCCAAGCACAGCTGGAGGTGCCCAGAAGGGAGGAAAGAGAAACACTGAGATATTCATGGTGTCCAAAATAGAAAGCAATTTATATGGACAATTAAAAGGAGCCACCTGGGACCTTGGTGGTTGAGAACTGGGATTCTGTAACCAGGCAATTTCTGGGACTTAAAAATCCTCTGAGGTGATTATAAAAAAAAAAGAACAATTTGCCATTTCATTCACCAGGGCATTAGACCCTTGGCTCATTGCCAGACTGAGTTGTAGGAGAGGATCAGAGTCACCAGGGGACAGGTTTTGAAGTATCACACTGGATGCCTCGTAAAGGTGGAGCATGTCAGGGTCTCTGCAAAATGTAAAAAAATAATCCTCCGTCTGTGATCTGGGCCCTCCTCCTCCAATCCCCCATGTCCTTGTCCCTCCCCCCATCTCAGAGTTTGTGTTCCCCTGACTCCTCTACTATGTTTCTGCTTCTGACTCATGCTATTACAAAGGATTAGGCCAGTTAAAAGGACAGAATTGTGGTGATGCAGAGTTGTTTGTCAGGTTTGTTTTATTAACATTTTAGCCCCTTTGGCATTGCATGGGCCAAGGGCGCTGGTCTTTTCTGTTGATCTAATTTTCTGCTGGCCCCTCAGATAGGGAGTTCTGGGTTTGGCACAAAGGACAAACCAGTCTGCTACAGAACAACCCTCAAACACTTCAGCTGCTTAGAGCCTCTTAGGGCCCATGGCTGTGGGCTGAGGTACCACTCTGTGGTAGCAAAGTTAAGAGCGCTCATGTAGATGAGGCATTAGGGCATTTTTAAGTCCAAGTCAAGTGGGGATGCAGATGGATTCCCTCATCGCTTCAACAGATGAGTGCTCAGCAAGTATTGACTTGAGTTCTGGGTTTATTTGGTTTTTATGGCTTCTCACAGGGGAAGTGAGTCCAATACTGGATTTGCAAATACAGTTGTGTCTTGCAAGTGTAACTGTTAGGGGGGGGGGGGAGGTTTGAGGTGTGGGTCTTACAACACGCTCTCTTGTCCTACAGAAACCTCACATGCCACACCTTGAAAGTGGACACTGCCTCATGGCACAGACCTCTCCATCTGGGTCCAGTGCAATGAGTTCCCAGGTTTTAATATCTATCTTGCATGCTTTGAGGTTGGCCTTCACAGTGTCTTTATATCTAAGGATGGGCTGACCTAACAGAGGGTTCCTGTACTCAGCTGGCTGTAGAGCACTGCTTTCAGTATATATGGAAACCTCCATGCAGATCACATGTCTGACTCAGCAAAGTTGAGCCATGATGAGCATGCTCTCAGTGCCAGGGATTTGAGACCTCTCAAGGACTTCAGTGTTGGTCAAGCAGACCTTCTTTAAGCAGGTTAGTATTACAGCATGACTAGAAAACTTACAAGCACCTGGAACCCTGTTTACATTTTGTTGGCATCAGTGGCCCCAGTGGGGGATGATTTCAGATAAAAAGGTGAGTTGGGGAACATGTAGTCCATGGCCATCATAAGGTCTTGGCAAGTCTAAGGCCCCCAGCTCCACCAACCTGGAAGGCAACAGAGTAAAAGTGATGCAGGGCTACTACTACTCAGGACTTCTTGGCACTAGCTCAGCTAGCAGGAGTCTGTGTCCTTTCTGTCCCATGGTTACACTCAGCTAGGAGGAGAATTACACTTCATTGTCATTTGAGAGCTGCTAAAGCAGATGAGACGGTGTACGGAACCTTGTGGTAGCGGTGTAGCATTCCTCCATCCCACACAGACACAAGTGAGTCTGTTCAGGCAGATCCCAAACTTACAGGGGAAAAGAAAGACAGGGATCTCTTTACTGATCCTAGGGTGGTGGGGAGTAGCATGAAATTCTTCACCTAATTGGGGGCCTGATTCTAAGAGGAGTGATTAAAGGAAGTATTGTTATGACTTGAAACATTCCCTCCAGATGCCTGATCCTGACTTTTGGCACAAGCAAGGAAGAACCTATTTCCAGAAAATCCGTTGCAGATTTGTATTAGACCAGTGCATGGTGGGGCAGGTCACAAGGAGTTAAATTGATGCTGTGTGGATATGCACACAGTGCAGACGGGTTCTGTAAATCTCATGCTTATGTACTTTGATGTAAGGTGCTCCCAGTAATCAGGTACACAAGAGGGGGAAAGAAGAATTGACATTAAAAGAGGAGGGAGAGAGTGATGGGGCAAGAGAAAAGAGGAAGGTGAAAAAGAACAGATTGCAAGGAAAGGAGGGAGAGACTTAGAGAAGAGGGATAGCAAGACATGCAGAAATTTTTTAAAGGACCACACCAGACCCATTTTTTTAGATGACAAATCTGAGGAATTGTCCCAGATTGAGGTGTCAGTACAGGAGGTTTTGGAACTAATTGATTGACTTAACAGTAAGTCACCAGGACCAAATGGTATTTACCCCAGAGTTCTGAAGAAACTCAAATATGAAATTGCAGAACTACTAATTGTGGTATGTGACCGATCACTTAAATCAGGCACTCTACCAGATGACTGGAGGATAGCTAATGTAATGCCAATTTTTAAAAAATGCATCGGAGGCAATCCTAGCAATTACAGGCCAGCAAGCCTCACTTCAGTACCAGGCAAATTGGTTGAAACTATAATAATGAACAGAATTATGCATATAATTGAACATGATTTGTTGGGGAAGAGTCAACACAGCTTTTAGAAAGGGAAATCATGCCTCACTAATTGACTGGAATTCTTTGAGGGAGTCAACAAGCATGTAGACAAAGATGATACAGTAGATATAGTGTACTTGGACTTTCAGAAAGACTTTGACAAGGTACCATACCAAAGTATCTTAAGCAAAGTAAGCTGTCATGGGATAAGAGGGAAGGTCCTCTCATGGATCGGTAACTGGTTAAGATAGGAAACAAAAGGTAGGAATAATTGGTTGGTTCTCACAATGAAGAGCAGTAAACACTGGGGACCCCAAGGATCTGTACTGGGACCTGTGCTGTTCAGATCATTTATGAATATGTTGGAAAAGTGAGGTGGCAAAATCTGCAGAAGATACAAAATTACTCAAGATAGTTATGTCCAAAGCTGACTGTGAAGCATTTCAAAGGGATCTCCCTAAACTGGGTGACTGGGCAACAAAATGGCAGATGAAATTAAATGTTGATAAATGCAAAGTAATGCTCATGGGAAAACATAATCCTAACTATATTAATACAAAAGGATGGTGTCTAAATCAGCTCTTGCTACACAAGAAAGATCTTGGAGTCACTGTGGATAGTTCTCTGGAAAACATCTGCTCAATGTGCAGCAGCAGTAGTCAACAAAGCTAACAATGTTAGGAACCATTAAGAAAGGGATAGAAAAGAAGACTGCAAATATGATGATGCCACTATATAAATCCATAATACACCTACGCCTAGAATGCTGCATTTAGTTCTGGTTGCCCCATCTCAAAAAAAGAGGCATTAGAATTGGAAAAAGTGCAGAGAAGGGCAACAAAAATGATCAGGGGTTTGGAAGAACTTCCATATGAGAAGAAATTAAAAAGACTAGGACTCTTCAGCTTGGAAAAGAGAAGACTAAGGGGAGATATGACGGAGAGATGATAAAATCATGACTGGTGTGGAGAAAGTGAATCGGGAAGTGTTATTTACCCCTTCAGATAACGCAAGAACCAGGCATCACCCAATGAAATCAATATGCAGCAGGCCTAAAACAAACATAGGGAAGTACTTCACATAATGCACAACCTGTAGAACTTGTTGCCAGGAATGATGTGAAGGCCAAAAGAATAACTGAGTTCAAAGAAGGACTAGATAAGGTCATGGAGGACAGATCCACCAATGGCCATTGGTCAGGATGGTCTGGGACATGACCCCATGTTCTGGGTGTCCCTAAACCTCTGACTGCCAGAAAGGAGGACTGAATGATCAGGGAAGGATCACCCGATAATTACCCTGTTCTGTTCATTCCCTCTGAAGTATCTGGCACTAGATCCTGTTGGAAGACCTGATACTGGGCTAGATAGACCTTTGACCTGGTATGGCCATTCTTATGTACTTTATTAATAATAAAATACTGCCACCATGTACATTCAAATCCTCCCTTTCAACTTCTGAGTGCATTTAATGTAAAGATCTCCAAGTATTTTATCAATATTTATTAAGCCCATCATACCCCATAAAGTCTGCATGTATTTTATATGCATTATATAAGGAGAGGCAGTGACTCTTCTACTAACTTGCCTAACCCTTTCCATTGGAAAATGGTCTTGTGACCTTTTTTGAAGAGCTTTGACACCTGCATGGTTAGCAGTAGGACTTGAAAATTGTATCTGGGGAAAGCCCTAGGGTCAGGGGTGTGCTTTTTGCTACACCATTTCATTCTGGTCAGATATGGCTGGTATGAGCTGATGAAAATCGCCATATCTCATCTGTAGTTTGCACAGTGCAGCTTGTTTCTGGCAGCATGAATATGGTGTGAACTTGCATAGAAATATGCAAAATATGTCAATATATTTCCATGGTATCTGCACTGAGTAACGCCAACATAGTTTTATACATCTATCTGATAGAATAAAAGCCAAGGATTCTGCCTCTCTCTCACACACACACACACAGGGGGTTTATCCTACTATTCATGCAAGCATAACATTGTAAAGTTCCTTTCTATTTTATTGTCCGTGTTTATCATAAAGCATTCTGTACCTGTTATCTGGTTATAGTAGAATCCTTGATATATTTCAGCGTAAGAGCTGAGTGAGTTAAATTACATTAACCTTTAAAGCTGGCATTATTGGGTAACATCAGGAGAGTGTATTACTGTACAATTTCCTCACCTGTTCTTATCCCAGCAGTGCGCTTGGTATATTTTTACAAATAGTGCAAACACTGCATTAGAGTCTTTGAGCTCTCCAAGGATTTTCTGCTCTCTTCCAGTTGAGTGCTCCTTAAGATGTAGGACTATCTTTCCCGCCCCAAATAGAGCGACGCTTTGCGGAAAGGGGCAGGTTCACGTGGCTGAAGCAACGTATGCTGGCCCTTGAGCTAGTGCTGAGGCAACCCGCAATGAGCAGGACAGATGGACTGGTATATGCTCTAGGTCCATGTTTGCCTGCTTTGTAAGGAGGAGGCTTCCGGGCCATACTGATTTGTTAAGGGTTCCTAAAGCTTGTTGAAATTTACAGGCCATCTTTAGGGCTAGCATTAGCCATTGGGGGCTAGTGAAAGGCCAGCACATGCTACATAGTAAGTGAGGGACACAAGCTCATTTCCGTTACTAGAAAGTATCAGCAGTGCTCATAACTTCGAGGATCTGAAGTTCTTAGATATAGGGACTAAAGTATAAGGGCCAAAGTCATTCTTAGTCACTCAGGTGTCAATCTAGAATAACTCCTTTGACCTCAATGGAGTTATTCCAGATTACAATGACAATCAAATGGTGGCTTTCTATGAGTGGAGACTTTTATTTACACTGGTGTAAGTGAGCAGAATTTGGCCAGTGATTCATTGTAAAAAAAAAAAAAAAAAAACCAAACAAAATAAACAAGCCAAAATAACCTCAACAACTCTGCATTAAAGAATAAGTTACTGTGGTCAGAAAACTAGGCCTGTGAACACAATACAACCCTTCTGTCTGGTATTTAAGAGAATGTCTACACTGCACCTGGAAGCGAACCTCCCAGCCCAGGTAGACAGTCCTATGTTATTAGTGCACTGAAGATATTCGTGTGATCTTTCAGCACCAGTGGAGGCTTAGTTCTGGTAGGATGGGTCTGAGCTCTGGTGGCTAGTCCAAGCCTCCACCAGTGCTGCAACATCCATGCTGATAAAAACAGAGCACTACCTTGAGCCACACTACTGTCAGTCTGTCTCCCCAGACTGGGAGGCTTGCTCCCCGCTGCAGTGTAGACATACTCTAAAAGGGGCTGGCACAAAGGGTTGAGGTGATACCATAACATGTCTTTATCACACCTTCATAAGGAAATACTCTAAACATACATTTGGCTCAAGACCCTGCCTGCAGCCCCTTGCTTACAAGTTCTGTGCTCTAAGGACCTAATTCATAGCTCATTACAGCCAGTGTAAAAAATCCTGGGGGCTTACTGGATTCACATAAGCTAGAATTTTCAAAAGAAATCAGCAGCACCCACAAATGAGGACAGATTTTCAACAGAGCTCAGCTTCCATTTGGGCACCAGAGGTGTGAGTCCAGAATTTTTCAAAAACTGATTGTGAGGTATTTGGAAAATCTGTCCTCTTGAAAATAAAGAGCCTGGCTTACCAGACAGGTGACTCCTCCCTCAGCAAGTGACAGGCACAGAGTTATATGTGGCTTATAGTGATTTCAAAGAAGAACAGAATAGAACTCTGTAATATCTGGAGACCTAGATATGAAACCTGCCTTAGGTGTGCTGAAGAGGTGTGTGGGGCTCAAACACCATAATGAGCACACTACAAGAACCTAAGCAGATGAGATCAGGTTTTGTTCTGAAGGGTTGTGGAACTAAAGGTGCATGTTAATAGAGTGGCTGCTGCCTCTTGACAAAAGCTAG
Organism: Caretta caretta; assembly: GCF_965140235.1. Classification (NCBI taxonomy): domain Eukaryota; kingdom Metazoa; phylum Chordata; order Testudines; family Cheloniidae; genus Caretta; species Caretta caretta. The sequence goes on from NC_134206.1 coordinate 204,704,991, forward strand.
CATTAATTGTGTAAATTAACACTAACATGAGAGGGAAAATAAATAGGTTTTTAAAAAATCAATGAATATTCTGGCTCAGAATATTGGCTCAGTTTTTACATAGCCCTTAATCAGGCAAAACTCACACAGACGTCAGTGAGAATTGTGTCTGAGTAATATGCGAGTAAGAACACCCAGGATTTGTGCCTTTGGTTTCAGTGAAAGTTCCACTTCAGTAAATAAAGACACTGGGCAGGATGGACCTTATAGTCACAGCCTTGTGTTGGGTGGGATGAAAGACACCATACCTCAATAATAGGAAGGCATTGTAGCCTAGGGATACATAGGCCCTCCTGGAATTTCCAGTGGGAGCACAGATGCTGTGCCACTCTTTAATGGGCTCTCCTCTATAGCTGATCAGTGGTGCTTATCAGTGCAAAGTGGGAAGCATGGCATGGCCCTGCTGCCTCCTCTCCCCTTTGGAGTGGCTTTATGAGCCTTATGAAGTGGGTGTGTTCCATGTCCCCCCACTGTGCCCGAGCCATGGAGGTTACGAGTCTGACAGCACCAGCTTCAGAGCCTGTCCCTTTAGTCCAAGATGGAGAAATTCATCTTTTTTCTCTGAAGGTCCCTGATTCAACCTGCAATATCAGCCAAGATGGTGGCCATCACATAAATTGGGGCTTGTCTGGGATTCAAACTGCTGTGAGCCTCAGGAGCTTAGGACAAGCATCCTCTGTCTAGGGAAAGCGTACAACTCCCTTCCAGGTATGCCCCTTCTGTCATAACCCTCAGAGGTTGAGAGTCTACTAAAGAGCCTGCCTCTTTAGCCCAAGCAGTAGAGACTTTTATGTTTTTAGCTTTGGAGGTCTCCAATTCAATCCCCAGTGTGTTGGCCAAGATGCTGGCCCACATAATTACACTCTGATGAACTCCTGCACATTCATGCAAGGACTAGATATAACAGGCTTCAGGGTTTGGTCCTATATGATGCCTTTGAACCACTATACAGATCTCGCTCTCTGTAGATATATGGAAAATAAAAATTATAGTAATGAGCAGAAATATTGGTTTTTTTCTTAATGATAAAAGAAATGGAAATTTCTATCCGGGTGATGGATACAGTAAGTCAGAATTCTTCTTGTTATAGCAGCTGATGCCGCTTTATATCCCCATCTCGTAAAAGTGTCAGGGATATTTAAAAAAGAAATATGCCAAAATTAAAACAGAGTAGAAAAAGTCATTTCACATATTTAATGGCATAATGAAGTCTTTTAAATGTAATTTTCTTTACTCTTCTGATTTCACATTCACAAAGAGGATCTCCTCTTCCATCTTTATTAACCAGTGTATTTTGTCATCATTACAGGTCAAGTATTTTCATAAGCAGTTGATGAATACTAACCATTCAAAATTAAACAGTAAATAGTTTGCTCTCACTGTAATGACTGTTTGTGTATGGAAATATTACTCTGAGTAAGTAGCTTGTAGTTATACCTCCCCACCCCATTGCTTTTGGCAAGGGACCAATGCAGGGGTTGGAAGATGGAATTCTCCCCTGAGCCCTGTGGCAGTACATCAGAGGCTTGAGAAACTGTATACATCATAGTTCAACAGCCCCGGGTCAGTAGTGGTGACCTGTCGTGTCCCCTTACATGGGGTTTACAGTTAGTGGCCCTTTTATACAGGGCACAAACCCACTGGGTTCTCCTTTGCCACTTCCCCAGTCTGACTGCATCTCCATCCCCATGTTCCCACAGGACCTGTCCAGATGAGGAGAACAGAATGTATTTGAAAATGCGTTAGCCAATGTTTTAACTAACTTATTTTCAAACACATGAGTAGACATGTGTTTAACACCTATGAAAATAAATTCACTGGTCATGGAGCCTAGAGTTCACCATGACTCCCTCACACTTTTAAACCTGATCTATGCTTGGTGCGAAGTGGTGTTTAAAAACACACCAGCTAACACATTTTAATAAATGAGTTGTTCTCCGGGCGTAGGCATGGCCTCCTGGAGAGAGCTGCCACAGAAACAAAGGGGGCTGTGGGACATCTCTTCTGGCTCCTTGGTGCCAAGGGGATGAGGGTATTTCAGCAGCAGCATATGGGACCTTCTGCAGCTGCAGAATCATTTCACCCAGAAAGTGCTGCTTTCTCCCTCCTCAAAACTCTCTCCACCCCCTTGCATTGTATTGCCAATGCCATCTCGCCCCCAGAGCGGCAAAGCCTTGCAACACACTTTTTTATAGAAAGCTGAGCAATATGCCGCCAAAATGGGAAGAAATCCACCTGGGGATCTTATGTCCCTCTGGGCCTCCCAAAAGTGCAGAACAATATTTACAATGTTGTCAAACATTGTTAGAATGGTGGTGGGCATGGAAGGGGGAAAGGATTTTTTTCCCCTTCCTTCCTAGCTATAAACCTAGCTTAATTAAGCCCGGTAAGCAGAGAGTCCAAAGTGGAAGCCTGAACAGCCCATGGAGCCCAATTCAGAAGTCCCTGGACATGTCCTAACTTGGTAGGGTTAATAAAAACTCCTGTCAGATATTTATTTAGCATTTGAGGTACAGGGATTCAGCATTAGGCTAGGTTTGTTTAGGGCTCATAGGTGCTCAAGCATCAAGGTAATTTCACATTGTACTTTCCCAGGCCCTTTGCTGAGCTCAGCAAGCAGTTGTTATGGAGCTATAGTGACTCAAGCTAGAGTAAAAGCTCCATCTGGAGGCAGCACAGTCCTGCATTGACTCCCTCACTGATTCCCAGCTACAACTCCATACGTAAATCCCGACTGCCAGCAAAACTGGCCACGTGGAGGCAGGGACAAGGGAAATATTTGTTGAATGTTTGCTTCTGCCCACCCCCCCATTCAATCAGAATGGAACATTCTAATTACCAACAGAATTCCACTTCCAACACCTCCTCTTCCTACAATCAGAATGGAATATTCCATTCATATAGCCCCACTGGAATTCTAATAAAAAAGCTCTCTTTTAGGGCTTTACAGATTTTATGATTTCCCCCCCCCCCCCCCCCATGATTGCAGCAGCCTTTGCTGTTTGCTTTCTCAGGAAGGATGAAAGTGTGCTGCATATAGCAGGGCCATAAGATGGGTCAGAATCAACCCTTTGGATCCAGTCCCCTCATCTTTGGGGCTGGGATTTGAAATCTGGATCCAGATATGAACTTTGTAGCTTAGGCTCATTTCTAGGAATAATGTTTCAATGCCGCACTAGATGCACAAAGTGGCACTGAGCCTCCAGGTTTTTGCCTGCTGTACAGTCAATAGGCCCAATTCCCTGATATGCAAAGGTTGCGGTTTACGCCACTCTGGTAGCACAAAGGGTGTGGCAGGGCCCTTGGAGGATACCCCCTGAGCAGAGGACTATTCCAGTTGGTGTAGGGCTGGTGTAAGGGTTTGAAACCCATCATTGGGGCAGTGAGGCTTTCCCCAGCAAGAGAGGGAGTGTGAGTAGGTCCACAGGAGTCTTAATGCTTAGTTGTCACACCCCCATAGTTTGGACTACAGGGGTGGGAATTGCAGCATGTACCACAGTGTTATGTTGTCTCTCTCCCATGTGGATGCTGCTAGCATGAACAAGTACCCAGTTTGCATTAACTTAACCTTGTCCTGTTCGAAGAGGACTAACACAAACTAGGTAACTTTTAGTTCATACTAGTAGCATCCATGCATGGGAGTTACAGCACAGAACTTGGGTGCACACTGCAGTTCACGCCCCCTGTAGTCTGAATTCCAGTGCCCTAAATATGTGTAATGGTGTTTAAGTGAGTTTAAAGGGATCTGCCTTCAAATAAAGGGGTCCAGTTCTCCATTGCCCTGCACCTTGTGCAGTCATTTATGCCAGTGTAAAGTGTGTGACCTTCTATTGTGGGAGCATTTTAGGGTATGTCTACACTATGTACTACTGGCAGCAGCATGTAGGGTATGTCACTACATGTCACAGTGAAAAGGAAGCTTCATCTGCACTGAGGTGTGTAGCTACATGTCAGTGAAAGGCTCTGGTGGGGACAGGCAGAGGAAATCTGAAATAAAAAACCCCAAAACATTTGTGTTTCTGAGCTGCCTGATCACATGGTTAGGGAATGGTGTTTTCCTCCAAGGAAGCATTTTCTCCAATGTTTTTAAAAAAGCTCTGCTAACACAGAAATGAACCACCACCACCTCCCATTTCAGATTTAAAACCTCAACTAGGGAAAGCACATGGTCTTTCTAGAGAAATGGGGATGGTGGTGTATTGAAAACTGAGTTAAAATTACACAATATCAGGTTTATGAGTTTTAAATAACCATGAGCAAGCTTTAAATGTGATCTGACCCACCACATAGATGGGACAAATTATACAGAGCTTACCAGAGTAGTTCTTGTCTGGGAGCCAGGTCATCTGAGGGGGTCTTGCCCCTGCATTGCTGACTCAGGGTACCCTGCTAAGCATATGGGGCCCCAGAATCAAGGGGAGCAGGCTGGGACAATGGGGCCAGCAGGAGACAGTCCACATGTAGATTGCTGGGATCTGCATTAGCACTAAGGCCAAATTGGTATAAAAACCAAACTTCAAAAGTGACATTTCCCACAAACTCAGAATTCTGAGTCTTGGCTAGCTCTAGGCAGACACATTCCTTTTCCTGCTAGGAGCAAACAGCAGCTCTGTCATGTCTGTGTCAAGGTGCAGCATCCTACCACCCTCTCTGATCGCCCTTACACCTCCTGCAGGATGCATTTGTCCCTGGGTGACACTCTGTATCCCTGGCCTGGAGAGTGCTACACAAGCTCCCTCTCCCTAAGTGCTTGGGTGACTTACAGTGGCAGATCTAACATGACATAGTACCAACTGCTCGCTTTGTGCTTGGCCTCCTCCCCAAGGTATCCATGCAGTCCCCCTTCTGCTCAACCTCAGATACATTTTTTTTTTTTTAATTTTTTTCCTTCACTACCCCTGTTTGATTCCTTTCTCTCATTTTTTTTTTTTTGTGGAAACTCTTCAGCAGACTGGTTTACTCCAGGCCCCTGTTTATTCTGGGAATGACCTAGTAGTGGCACACAGTCTGTTTCCTGCCTGACCAATTTGTAACTGGCTGTTTTGAAATCCCATAAGTACAGAATGACAGTGATGGAAGGGTGTACTGTGTTGTGGCTGTTTTGTGTGCTGATCATGGCTCAGCTGCAGATTAACTATCCCTTTTATAAACTGACTTGTACTCTGGACACCTTTCAGTTGAGCAGGTATGTTTAATAAAATGTTGGGTGAACTTGGTGATGGTGATGTCTTAGTGATTCAGGTGTAATGTTTGCATACAGTGGATTTATCTGTATTTATTCCTGTCTGTGTGTATTGTGTCATGCATAATAATAGTTTATAACACTTTTAAATATGTTTTATAGTGAATAGTTTTTTTTTTTTTACATCATGTCTCTTCTGTCAGAATAAGTCTCTCTCTCTTATATATTAGTAAAGGCAGTTCCCCCAAATCTGTCTGTCGCATCATAGATTCCAAGGCCAGATGGGACCAGTGTGATCATCTTGTCTGACCTCCTGTCTAACTCAGGCCATAGAGCTTCCCCAAAATAATTCCTACAGCTGATCTTTTATTTAAAAAAAAAATCCAATCCTGATATAAAATTTGTCAGTGATGGAGAATCCACTATGACCCTTTGTAAATTGTTCCAGTGGTTATTTACCCTCGCTGTTAAAAATGGATGCCTTGTTTCCAGTCTAAATTTTTCTAGCTTCAATTTCCAGCCATTGGATCTTGTTATACCTTTTGCTACTAGACTAAAGAGCCTATTAAATTTGTTCCCTATATAGATACTTAGACTGTAATCAAGTCACCTCTTAATCTTCCCTGTGTTAGGCTAAATAGATAGTTCTTTGAGTCTACCACTATAAAGGCATGTTTTCTAATCTTGTAATCGTTCTTGTGGCTCTTCTCTGAGCCCTCTCAATTTATCTACATCTTTCTTGAATTCTGGACACCAAAACTGGACACAGTATTCTAGCAGTTGTTGCACCAGTGCAAATACAGAGAAGGTAAAATAACCTTTCTACTCCTACTCGAGATTGCCATGTTTATGCATCCCAAGTTTGCATTAGCTTTTTTGGTTGCAGCATCACACTGGGAGCTCCTGTTTAACTGATTATCCACCATGACCCCCAAATCTTTTCCAGAATCCCTGCTTCCTAGCATAAAGTCCCTCATCCTGTAAGTATGGCTACAGTCTTTGTTCCTAGATGTGTACATTTACATCTAGCCCTATTAAAACATTGTTTACTTGTGCCCAGTTTACTAAGGAATCCAGATCACTCTGAATCAGTGGCCTGTCCTCTTCATTGATATCATTTCCCAAATTTTTGGGTCATCTGCTCAACTTTATCTGTGGTAATTTCATGTTTTCTTCTAGGTCATTCAAAAAGTGTTAAACAGCACAGAGCCAAGAACCAGTCCCTGTGGAACTCCACTGGAAATACACCCTGTTCAATGAGAATTCCCCATTTACAATTACATTGTGAGACCCATCCATTTTAATCCATTTAATGTGTGCCATGTGAATTTTATATCCTAGTTTTTTTAAATCAAATGTTGTGCATTACCAAGTCAAATGCCTTACAGATGTCTGTGTATATCACATCAGCACAGTTGCCTTTATCTTTATTACCAAATTTGTAATCTCCTCAAAAAAAGATATCAAGTTAGTTTGACAGTTTATCTACTTGCCGTAAACCCATGTTGATCTGCATTGATTATATTACTCTCCTTTAATTCTTTGAGTCCTGTATCAATCGCTCCATTATCTCACCCAGGATTGATGTCAGGTTGACAGACCTATAATTACTTGAATCATCTTGTTTACTATTTCTTTTTTTCTTGTAGAAAGCTAATGTGCTTCTTTCAGTCTTCTGGAATTTTCCCAGTGCTCAAAGACTTATTGAAAATCAGCATTAACAGTCTAGCGAGCTTCTCAGCCATCTTTTAAAACTCTTGGAAGCAAGATATTTGGACTTGCTGATTTTAAAAATGTTTAACTTTAGTAGCTTCTCTTTTAACATGAACCTGAGACACTAGTGGAGTAGAAAGTGTTATCACCATATGATTAGACTATATCATTTGTTTTCCCTCTAAATACAGAATAGAAATATTTGAATACTTTTTGCCTTTTTTCTGCATTAGTGATAATTCTTTCTTTCATTTCCATCTAGTAATGGACCAACACCATTGTCAGGATTCTTTTTGTTCCTTACATATTTCAACAACTTATTGTTGTTCAACTTATACTTATTGTCCTGAGCTCTGGTGGCTATAGAGGTCCCCTTATGTCCCTTTGCTTCCCTTATCAATTTTCTACAGTTCCTAACTTCTGATTTATATTCATTAATATCAACTTCCCCTTTCTTCTATTTGTTATATACTTTTTTCAACTTTCACTTTGCCTCTAAACCAGGTCATTACTTTAACCAGTATGGATTTCTTCCTTGATTGTGGCTTTTTGGGCATCTAGTGAGGTTCTTAAATGTTCCCCAATAATCATTCACATTCTTCTGATTTAATTATTCCTCCCACTTTGATTTGGCTCGTAATTGTTTTCAGCTTTTTGAAATTGGTCCTATTAAAGCACCAAGTATATGTATTTCTTGTCTGGACTCTATTCTGCTTGTACATTATAAATATAATCAAGTCATGATCATTATAGGCTGTTCCCCATCTCTCTCTCCCTTCCCTGTCACCAGATCAGTTTCTCAGCATTTGCAGTCTCATCTATCAGTCCGATTCATCTTTCCCTGTTGCCTTTGGAGAGTGAGAGAAAAAACCACAATCTGCCTTTCTAAAGAAACTGATGGCAGCCACAGGCATTAATATGAGAAGCTGGAGAGGCTGTCATTTTTCACTCAAGCTGACATTCAAGCTGTTTCATAAATATGAAATCAAACCAAAGGGCTCAGAATGGGCTGCCACACTCCTTCCTCCTCTATCTGGGACTGACTGTGATATTCTCTTCTCCAGCTTCAAACAAGGGAATAACACAAGCAAGTAAATCCCCTAGGATAAGGGAGTGAATGACAGGATGTGCCAAGTGATGCACCAGTGACGTATCTACCCTTGTCAGGGAAGAGTAATCAAATGACTCAAGGAGGGCATTGGCCACTATTGGTTATGGCAAATTTTCCTGAGGCAGGTTTGCTCTTTGACTGCATGAGGCAACTGGGCTGACATTTTCCCATCCTTGAATGGGATGGTGGCTCTGTGCCCAGTGACAGCTCACAGACACATGAACAAACATACACTCCCTGCTCTTGGGAGTGAGTGTCTGGTTTACATCAGGATTCCTGCAGCCTTGCACAACTTTTGTACCATACAGTAGATGTGTAATCCTGGGAGCTCCCATTAAAATTCCTGACCATGCCTATGGAACAACTCAAAAAAAGCCTGCCCAGAGAACCATCCCACGTTTTACAAAGTGCTTACATCTGACTGGGGCAAGGGGGAATGACCAGAGCAAAGAAAGCACAGAGAACCTCTCTGCAATAGATATAAGCCATAACCACCTCCTGGGACCATAGGCAACCAGGTGTAAGTTATAGCAGCCCTGAAACTGCTCTAGTTTACTTCAAGGCCTGTGCCTATCATGACTGGCCCTAGAATTGTGGAGCTCAAAAGGTGTTGTAAAGCTATCTTTCTCCCCACCTTGGGCAGTGCAAGGTGAAATCCAGAGGGTGAGGCTGCACTGGAAACCTGTGTTGAGCTGGAAAGCCAACCTTTAGGAAAGCTCAAGTGGGTACTAATCAGAATGGATTTCTTTGAAACTTCCGAGATCCTGGACACCAGGAAGCCTTTAAGAGTGACTACATTTATGCCTGGTATAAATGAATATCTAGCCCTATACTGTAGGAAAATAAAATCATATTCTAGTGCAAGTAAGGTACATCAGGTTTCTGTGGCATGCAGCTCAGCAAAGAGAACCAAGATACTCCTATAGCATCTGGAAAATGATGTCCACATCCAGGAAAAAAAAAAGGGGGGGGGGGCAAGTGGATGAGAGGACCCCAAAGTTATTCCACTGGAGAGCACAGTTAGAATCAGCAGTATGGAAACATGGACTCTAGTGTGCAATGGGGGAGACAAGTTAAACTGCTCCCAAAAAGGAGAGACCCTGGAACTGTAAAATATAAAATCCACTGGGGCAGCATAACACCAAGGACTAGGGACCTGATTCCCCAGGGCCATATGTAGTCATTTGCACTTTGCAAAGTGGGTATAAAACCTTGCCACTCTAAGTTGCTCCTTATGTAAAAGTGTTCGCAGACATAACAAACTTACAGACACTCAGCAGGGGCTATTGAACCTGTAACCTTCACCACTGAAAGCTCAAACTTAGCTAAAAGGGCAGGCCTCTATAGTGGGAGATAGCTCTGCAGTTAGAGGGATCCACCACTCAAGGGAGTCATGATCTTTAACCATGAGGCTGTTATACAGGGCAATGGAGGCTCCAGCCTGACCTCTCTGTTATAACACCAGACAATACTCTGCCTCTGGAGTGGGCAGGAGGAGGAGAATTGGTCAGGGCTAATGACGAGCTCTTTAGTGGTAGGGAGGTTGAAGATCTGACTAACACCAGAAGACGCACTCATGTGTCTCTGAGGTTACTCTTTCCTTTTGTTTTTAATGGTAGTCTTTCCTGTATGGGTGAGGTTACTCCCCTCTTCCCCTCCCCCCCGCCATTGCTAAAATTGCTCTTCCTCCTTTGGGTGAGGTTACCCTTTCCCCATAATAAGGGAACAGTGAACGAATGCATTCACAAATGCAACTTTCTGCCTGTCAAACATGTAGGCTTGAGGAGCAACACATGCAACAGAAGCAGCTCTCCAAATGCTCTGGCTGCTGTGGTGCAAATAGAGGCATTTGGAGCAGGATTTTAAAATACACCAGGAGGGCTGAATGGCTAAGGACCCACTGCTGCATTTAGGTTGCTGTTGCATTTACTCTAGATTCCCTGGATCAAAAATACGACGGGTTGCCTAGGACATTTTCTCCAGGGGCCTGATTCAACAGCCGCTGAAATCAGTGAGACCCTTTCCCTTTATTTCACTTCTGCACTGAATCAGACCCATTGTGACTCAGTGGGCGAGGGGATTGTTTCTGGTGAGGGAGCCTGGTACCTCTAAGCACAGGTTCAATTCTAACCTCAGGTACATAGGTTGTAAGTGTGGCAAGAAATTGGTCACTATCTGATATCTACTTGGTGGGTCTCAGACCAGTTCCTCTAGGAAACAGATCACAAAAATCACTGATTAGCTTACTTGTTAGCAGCCTCAGATTAGAGACCAAGGGCTGAGCAGAACATGGACGCTGAACTCCCTTCTCATGCCTAGTGGAGGCCAGAGTTAGGGGCAGTGGTCAGGAAACTTGCATTGACTGTCCTCAAACTGTTCTGTGGAAAGTGAACCTCATCCAAGTAGCTTCTCTGAGGGCTTGGCTACACTTGCGAGTTAGAGTGCATTAAAGCAGCCCCAGACACCCTAACTCATAACATGTTCACACTGGCAAGGCACGCTGAGTGCCCGAACTCCGCAGCTGGAGCGCTCCTGGTACTCCATCTCCACCAGAAGCATAACACTTGCTGCGCCCCAGCTGGAGCACCACAGCGCCAGTGTGGACGCCCTGTCTGTTAGTGCGCTCTGATCAGCCTCCAGAAGTGACCCACCATGCCTGTTCTAGCCACTCTGGTCATCACTTTGAACTCTACTAACCTGCCCTCAGGTGACCAACCATCAGACCCGCCCTTTAAATTCTCTGGGAATTTTGAAAATCCCCTTCCTGTTTGTTCAGCCAGGCGTGGAGTGCTCTCAGCAAATCTTTCCAGGTGACCATGCCTCCATGCGCCAGGCCAGCCCCAGCATGGAGCAATGGCGAGGTGCTGGACCTCATCAGTGTTTGCGGGGAAGAAGCTGTCCAGTCCCAGCTGCGCTCCAGCTCTAGGAATTACGATACCTTTGGGCAGGTATCAAGGGACATGATGGAAAGGGGCCATGACTGGGATGCACTGCAGGGCAGGGTTAAAGTGAAGGAGCTGCAGAATGTCTACCGCAAGGCAAACCACTACTCCAGTGCTGCCCCCATGACCTGCTGTTTCTACAAAGAGCTAGATGTGACACTTGGGGGCAACCCCACCTCCACTCCAAAGACTGCCATGGACACTTCAGAGCCCAGTTCAATAAGGCAGGAGGAGGAGCAAAGCAGGAGCGAGGGTGCTGAGGAGGAGGAAGACACTCTGGCATCCCTAGAGGCATGCAGCCAGGAGCCATTTTCCTGCCAGGAGGAAGGTAGCCAATCATAGGGGCCAGTGCTTGGGGAAGGACAAACACCAGAGGAGGTTCCCAGTAAGCGGCTTTTATTTTGGGAAGGAAGTTATTTGGTGCAGGCTCTTGAGGCGAGGAGCGTTAGGGCTGCATGCATGCCTAGATGCAGAATAGGGCGTTGATGTGCTCTCACATCATAGTAATCGGTCTTAGTGATCTCTTCAGAGGTCTCATGCAGAAGCTGGGCAATCCGCTTGCGCAGGTTTCTCAGGAGAGCCACTGTGGTCCTTGTCTCATAAGGCTAACTTGTCTGTGCCACTCCGCTGTGAGGGGCGGGGGGACCATTGCTGCGCACAGGCAAGCTGCATATGGGCCAGGGCAGAAGCTGCATTGTAGTAGAAGACCCGCCCTTGCTTCCCAGGTCACCCTCAGCAGCAAGATATCTTCCAGTACCTGTAGCTTCGCCACCCAGTCTTGCAAACTACAACCCTTACCCACTGCACTGAACCACCATCACCATGCATTTTAGCCAGCCTGAAGTGCGGCACTTATTGCACAGCACTCCAGACAGGAAGGCTGAGTATGATAACAGGACATACGCAAATCTGTGATTTGTCCCAGTCCCCTCCCCACCCTACCCCCTTCCCTCGTCCCACACAGCACACATGCATCATGCCCTTTCTGTTTCCCAAGCAGTTGATTTCAATAAATTTTTTGGCTTTGAAAACCTTCTTTATTGCATTAGCTATGGCATTAAAGAGTAAGCAGGGTCTCTAAGGACCATAATGGGCCTTTTGACTTCCCCTAGGGTGATCTTCTGGTCTGGGAAGGAAGTCCTGTCTTTCAGTTTCCTGAACAAGGCAGTGTTCCAAAAGATGCATGTGTCATGCACCTTTCCAGGACAGTCTGCGTTAATGTCAATGAAATGTCCACAGTGATCCACAAGTGCCTGGAGAACCATAGAGAAATAGCCCTTCTGATTAACTTACTCTGAGGCTAGGTGGGCTGGTGCCAGAATTGGAATATGTATCCCATCTATCGCCCCTCCACAGTTAGGGAAACCCATTTGTGCAAAGCCAGCCACAATGTCATGCACGTTACCCAAAGTCATGGTTCTTCTGAGCAGGATGCAATTAATGGTCCCACAAACTTGCATCAACACGATTCTAACAAGAAAAGGAGTACTTGTGGCACCTTAGAGACTAACCAATTTATTTGAGCATGAGCTTTGGTGAGCTACAGCTCACTTCATCGGATGCATACCGTGGAAACTGCAGAAGACATTATATATGCACAGAGACCATGAAACAATACCTCCTCCCACCCCACTGTCCTGCTGGTAATAGCTTATCTAAAGTGATCATCCAGTTGGGCCATTTCCAGCACAAATCCAGGTTCTCTCACCCTCCGTTTCCCCCCCCCCCCCCCCACCTGGATTTGTGCTGGAAATGGCCCACCTTGATTATCATACACATTTTAAAGAGAGTGGTCACTTTGGATGGGCTATTACCAGCAGGAGAGTGAGTTTGTGTGTGGGGGGGCGGAGGGTGAGAAAACCTGGATTTGTGCTGGAAATGGCCCTTCTCACCCTCCGCCCCCTCACACACAAACTCACTCTCCTGCTGGTAATAGCCCATCCAAAGTGACCACTCTCTTTAAAATGTGTATGATAATCAAGGTGGGCCATTTCCAGCACAAATCCAGGTGGGGGGGGGGAACGGAGGGTGAGAGAACCTGGATTTGTGCTGGAAATGGCCCAACTTGATGATCACTTTAGATAAGCTATTACCAGCAGGACAGTGGGGTGGGAGGAGGTATTGTTTCATGGTCTCTGTGCATATATAATGTCTTCTGCAGTTTCCACGGTATGCATCCGATGAAGTGAGCTGTAGCTCACCAAAGCTCATGCTCAAATAAATTGGTTAGTCTCTAAGGTGCCACAAGTACTCCTTTTCTTTTTGCGAATACAGACTAACACGGCTGTTACTCTGAAACGATTCTAACAGTCAACTTCCCCACTCCAAACTGGTTCGTGACCGATCGGTAGCTGTCTGGAGTTGCTGGCTTCCAGATTGCAATAGCCACCCGTTTCTCCACGGGCAGGGCAGCTCTCAATCTCGTGTCCTTGTGCTGCAGGGCGTGGGCAAGCTCCTCACACATTCCCATGAAAGTGGCTTTCCTCATCCGAAAGTTCTGCAGCCACTGCTCGTCATCCCAGACTTGCATGACTATGTGATCCCACCACTCAGTGCTTGTTTCCTGAGCTCAAAAGCAGCGTTCCACAGTGGTGAGCATGTCCATGAATGCCACAAGCAATCTCATGTCATATGCGTTATGTGAGTCGACATCGTTAGACTCCTCACTGTCAGTTTGTAGCTTAAGGAGTAACTCGACTGCAATTCGTGACGTGCTGGCGTGACCCATCAGAATATTCCTCAGCACTTCAGGCTCTATTCCCGCAGACCGAAAGGGAAGATAGAGCACGCAGTACAAACTGTTTGAAAGATGGCGCCAAATGTGGATGGAAGCAGAGGGATTGCTGGGATGCAAACCGATGCATCATAGGGTGTTGGGACAGGACCCAGAATGCCCTGCACTCCCTGCCCCCTTCCCACAAGCCACAGCACCAGAATGGGAAGAGGTGCTCTGTGGGATAGCTGCCCATAATGCACCACTCCTAATGCCACTGCAAGTGCCGTAAATGTGGCCACACCAGTGTGCTTACAGCTGACCGTGTGAACACACTGCAACGCTTTCCCTGCTGCGGTCTCTGAGGGCTGGTTTAACAGGTTTAACTCGCAGCACTCTACATCTGCAAGTGTAGACATGCCCTGAGTTAATGGCCTGTTCCATTACCTCCTGAAGTTTAGGGTGTGCTTGCTAGGCAGCATAAGTTTGTTTGCCACTGAGCAAACAATGGGAGTGTGATGGGGTGAAACCCATCAGAGGGAAGAAAGGTTTCAGAGCTACTTAATTACATCTGTTGCACCTGGGTCATAATTAACTAGTTGCTTCTCAGCTGCAGCCTTCAGTGGTGGGACAAAGAGGCATCAGGTGTGTGATAAATGAAGTTGGGAGTGTGAGTGAGGGGTAGGTCCCTTTGATGGAAGGACAGCCAGCCAGCTGCTTTAAAATCCCTCTTAGTAGCTGTTCTCTACTTGCTTAACCTGTAAAGGGTTAAAGTCCCCCAGGTAAAGAGGGGAAAAAAAGTGGGCACCTGACCAAAAGAGCCAATGGGAAGTTAGAACTTTTTAAAATTGGGAAAGAAGCTTTCTCTTTGTCTGTCCTCTCTGGGCTGAAGAGAGAGGCAGCAGAAACAGTGTGTAAAGTTTGAACCAGATATGAAAACCAGCAGATCATATCTAGAATGCTTTTAACAACACAAATATGTAAGTAAATTAGGAATATTTAAGAAGACACAATTAGGTTTATTTCTGGGTTTCTTTCTTTCTTTTTTAGGGCTTGTGAACTCCTCTGTGCTAACCCAGATGCTTTTGTTTGCTTGTAACCTTTAAGCTAACCCCCAAGAAAGCTGTTTTGGGTGCTTAATTTTTGGAATTGTTCTTTTAAAATCTCACAAAAACCTAAGTTCCAGATGTATTTTCTTTTTTGTTTTTAATAAAATTTACCTTAAAGAACAGGACTGGATTTTTGGTGTTCTAACAGGTTTGTGCACATTGTTTGATTAGCTGGTAGCAACAGCTAATTTCTTTTGTTTTCTTTCTCAGCTCTTCCTTGGGGGGGGGGGGGGTAGGAGGGTGAAAGGGCTTCAGGGTACCCCACAGGAAGGAATTCAAGTGCTCCTTCCTGGGTCCAAGGGTGTATTTTTTTTTTGTTTTTTTTTGTTTTTTTTGCATTTGGGTGGTGGCAGCATTTACCAAGCCAAGGTCAGAGAAAAGCTGTAACCTTGGGAATTTAATACAAGCCTGGAGTAGCAAGTATTTTTTTTTTTAAATCCTCGTGGGCCCCCACCTTCTGTACTCAAAGTGGGGATTCAGCCTTGCCAAGGTGATAACCTAATATCACACCTGGGCCTCAAAGGCAAATTCAGTCTGAAGGGAGTAACCAGAGAGACTCCTGTGAAGGGGCTAGAGTCTGTAGGAGAACAGACAGCTTGGAAAGAGTCTGAGGGGCAAGTGCTCAAGCCTGGAGCTAGGGAGAAGACTCTGGAGTAGCTAAGGAGTTTGAAGACAGAGCCCAGAAGAAAGGCAGAGTGGGTTGAGAGGCCTTTGGACATTAGTTTGAGCTTTTGTTTTCCAAAAGGGACTGGATTTAGATGGTTCTCAGCCAGAAGGCTGAGTTGTGCACAGAGGCCAATGACCAGCAGAGGAAGATCCCTACATCATACCCTGATGTTAGGGGCCACTGTAGTGATGAGTGCATACCATAAAAAGGGGGGAATTTACACATCCCCTCTAATTCATTTTACCCACTCTTCTTTCACCGCCAAAACAATTGCATTAGCATTCCCAACCTTTCTACAGGCATAAAGCAACATGAGAGACTGAATAAATGCTGGCTGCTTCCCTTCCTGCTTGCAGAAGGATAAGATTAATTATTCCCCCATTAAAACAAAAATTAAATATTTTCTTAAGCTTTTATCCTGTTCCTGTTTCACTTTAGTGCCTCAACTCCTAAAAAAAAAAAAAAAAAAAATGTTTCAAAATAACCCAAAACTGCTGCAAACAGAATAATTGGCAAGGCGTGAAAATACCTCCTGTATCCTGGAGACAGGCTGTATTGTTGGTCGTTTCTTAATTTTCACTCTATTAAGGTAATTTCCTGTGACTGTGGCTTTTCCTGCAGTCGTTCTCACATGCTGCCATCTCTGGTTTCTTCACACAGACTTTTTTTTTTTTTCTGGGCAGCGAAAGAAAAACAAAATGTAAAGCTGCCTCTTCATAATCCAAGAGGTAGATATACTGATCCCTGAGCAAAATGAAAACCCTGGAAAAGCAGGAAAAGGGGAACTGTGAAATGGTTTGGGGCGCTACTCACTCCAGTTTCCAAATCAATGCAGTGGTTACTAACTAGCATCTTTATTGTATGCTATTTTGTTGAAGCTACATTGGTATTGCGTTGATATTAGACAGACAAGGTAGATGAGGTAATATCTTTTATTGGACCAACCTCTATTGGTGAGAGAGACACGTTTCTGTGCTTATGCAAAGCTCTTCTTCACCAAGAGTTTTGGGGCCTTAGCTACACCCACTTTTTTTTTTTTTGGGTCTGTGGTTTAGTCTCCTTCCTTGATGATACACGCTATGTGCCCCTGATCAGAAGGTGAAGCTGGAATGTCTACTGAAGCTAGAAATTGGCTCAAACTAAAACCTCAGATCTGAACTCTCCTGGGCTTTGGAGATGTTCAGATCCAATTCCAAATTTTGCAGCTCAGGCCCATTTCTAACTGAGACAAATAGCATGTTTTCAGATTTGTCAGTAAGGGTGGAAACCCAGGGTAGAGTTAGGAGACAGGGTCAATTGTTCAGAGGAAATAAAACTGAAAGCTTTGCCCAAATCTCAAACTGATCCCATGTCTGAAGCTGTTTTAAAGAGCTGGAGAAATCTAGTTCAGCTTATTTTATTCTCATTTTTCCTTTTCTTCAACCCACTTTGCTTCCTGCAGGCAGTCAGGACTGAGAGTGTGTCTACACCAGAGCTGGGGGTAGAAATGCCAGGTGTCTGGGTTTTGACCAGAACACCCGGTTGAAAAGGGACCCAGGCAGCTCCACTCAGCACCGCTGACCGGGCCATTAAAAGTCCAGTTGGCAGTGCAGCAAGGCTGGCAGGCTCCCTGCTCAGCTCCACGTGGCTCCTGGGAAGTGGCCAGTGAAAGGGTGGCCAGGGAGGATAAACGTGCTGCCCCTCCCCGCAAGCGCCAGCCTGAGCACCTGCTCTGCAGCTCCCATTGGCCAGGAGCTACAGAGGTGGTACCTGGAGGTGGGGGCAGCTCGTGGAGCCACCTGGCGGACACTCCACCCAGGAGCCGGAGGGACATGTTGCTTCCTGGGAGCCACCTGAACTCAGCACCACCCACAGACCACACTCAAACCCCCTCCCACACCCCAACCCCCTGCCGTAGCCCTTAGCCCCCTCGCTCACCCACACTCCTGCCCAGAGCCTGCACCCTGCCACAGCCCAAAGCCCCCTCCTGCACCCTGAACCCCTCTCTGCTGGCCCCACCCCAGAGCCCATACCCACTCCAACCTCCTGCCTCAGTCCAGAGTCCCCAACCACCCACCAGCCCCCTAACCCCCTCATTCCTGGCCCCACCCCAGAGTCCACACCCCCAGATGGAGCCCTCACCCCCTCCCACACCTCCACCCCCTTCCCCAGCCCACTGAAAATGAGCAAGTGAGTGAAGGTGGGGGAGAGTGAGTGACAGAGGGAGGGGGGATGGAGTGGGCAGGGCC
The DNA here is from genome assembly GCF_965140235.1 of Caretta caretta. Classification (NCBI taxonomy): domain Eukaryota; kingdom Metazoa; phylum Chordata; order Testudines; family Cheloniidae; genus Caretta; species Caretta caretta. The sequence continues at coordinate 204,722,695 of NC_134206.1, forward strand.
TTGGAGAAGGGGCAGGGCAAGAGTGTTCAGCTTTCTGCAATTAGAAAGTTGGCAACCCTAACTGGTGGTGGTATTTCCAGCTGGTTAGACATACCCATGCTATCTCTGATGGAGCTACTGCACTAAACATAGCAGTGTAGCCACAGCATCACAAGCAGTAGGAGGGCTAGCCGCCCTGAGTATGTACCTACATTTTCAGAGAGGATCGTATTCAGGGTGGCCAGCCTGTCCTGCCACTCTCACTACTGTGGGTACACCTCTCTTTTCGGCATGCTCGGTCAGAGCTAGCCTAGGTAGGCCTATCTGAGCTGGAATTTACATCTCCAGCTACAGTGTAGACATACCCATAATGTGAAAGTGCTGGAATAATAGGAAAAAATTTCAACTGCAAACAGGAAGTTTCCAGCAATCTTGGGGTGAATCTTCAGTGCATGAAAACAGGACTAGCTGAATGGCCAACTAAGGTATCAAAAGTTACCAGTTCTAGCTGGTGATAGATCCAATAGGACCATGAGGCTGTGAATTGTCCTGGTGGAAATCAGGTAAATAACCTCCATAGATGATGCAGCCATGGTCTCTTTCCGGGTCTCTGAATATTTCCTTCTGCCAACACTCATCACCTCCATCTTAAATGGATTGTGTCACGGCCAGTTAGCTGCTTCTTATTTCTGTATGACACAGGGAGGGCAATGAGAATGTGATCTGTGCTCAGTGGAGGCAAGAGTTTGGTCTCATCAGCCTATTGATAACGCTGCTTCCACAAACATCTCACCATCTTCTCCAGCAGCAGCTTTACATATTCACTGAACAAAAGGGGTGAGAAGATGGAACCTAGAGAATGCCACATGGAAGAAAACAGGGGGAGGTAGAACAATCACCTAGCACTAATCCCTGTGAGTTTTCGGAGAGGAAGGAAGGAATGCACTGATGGGAACAACTGGATGACATAATAGCGTAATTAGTGCCTTATACATGTATACATATATTCACATTTAGCACTTTCACCTATAAATTGCAAAGCACGTTACAAAGGGGATGAGCTCTCATTCACACCATTGTGCAGGCTGTAGAAAGGGCATGGACAAGTGGAGTGATTTGTCCAAGGTCATGACAGAAGGGGGAATGGAACCCAGATCTTTCTTCTTCCACACTATGCCTCTTCACCAGCCCACACAGCATGCCAGATGAGTGACATGTGGGTAAGATTCCACAGATAAGCTGGCAGATAATACCTCATAGCCAGTGGCAGCCAAAGCTGCTGTTACATCCAGTAAACTCAGCCTGTCCATCACTGGAAGGATAACATCAGCCTCTGATACCACGGGCCTAAGAATCAAAGACTGAAAGATTCAGGTTAGTCAGCAATAAATGGATGTGAATCATTTCTACATAAGGCATGCTGAATGCAAATAGAAAACAAAAGTTGTGGATACCAGCCAGGAAAGGGCAGTGCATTATCCCCACTGCATTTGAAAAGCACCTTCAAAATGAAACAATCTGCACTTGCAGGGACACAGGACCCTGCACCCCAACAATGGTGGGACAAAATGCGGTGGAAAGCTAACTTGCCCTGGCCTCCAACGTACCATGTCCTTCTCTCATGCACTGAAGAGTCACCCCAAGGTTGCTGCTACTTCCTGTTTGCAGTTGAAACTTTCTCTTATTATTCCAGCACTTTCACATTATGGGTATGGCTACACTGTAGCTGGAGATGTAATTTCCAGCTCAGGTAGGCTTACCTGTGCTAGCTCTGATTGATCTAAAAAGACAGAGCTCAAAGCCCTAAGTGCCTCCTCACTGTTGGGACGTGCCTCTCTTGATGGTCCATCAGAGCTAGAATCTAGTAGTAAACCCCTTGATGGAAAGGTCTCTTTAGAGGAATAAAGGAGCCACCATCCCTTATATATCTTGGGGTTGTTTGGCTCTACGGTTGTGCATAATTTAGTAATTTGTATAGCTATTAAAGGCACCCTCTTTGGAATACCCCTTATGTTATTCTCTAGTGGGCCCCTCTGGATGACTGATGGAACTACACCTAATCCTTCTGCTGCAGAGGACCCTCCGACCTATTGTGGAACTGAAAGTGAAAGGATTAAAGAGGAAGAGAGGCAGATACATCAGAATCTGGGGATGGGAGGAGAGGGAAGGCCTCAAAGGCTTCACACCAATAGAGTAGGTGAAACCAAAACAAACCGCAACTCCCTGGAAGTCATGATTTGCCCACAGCTTTTAAATCAATCCTGCTCACACGTGTAAACAATAGCAAAGCAGTTCCTATTCAGAAGGAAGCACAGGAGGAGAGGGGGATGGGAAGGTAGAGTGGGAGAAGGAGAACAGAATGGACGGGAGGAAAGATAATGAGGAAAGTCAAGGAGAGGGAGCAGAGGGAGAGAGAAAAATGAAGGAGAGGGATAGATTAAAAACAGGGTGGAGTGGCCTTGCTTTGTGGAGTTCTAGGTTTTGCTAATCTCACATGCTTTTTGAGATCATCATGAGCTGATGCATGTCTCCGAATTAAAACTCAGTGCCTAGATTAGTTGAGGCAGGGTGTCTAAGATTAGGCTCCTTCATCTGCACTTAGCCACCAAAATAAACATCTGAATTTTCAAAAGGTGCTGAGCACCCAGCAGCTCTCACTGGAGGCCAACGGGAGCTGCTGGGTGCTCAGCACTTTTGCAAAATCAGGCCTCCCTTATTTAGGTACTTAAATATGGATTTAGGTGCTTAACTTTAAGTAACCCAGTTTGAAAATTTTGGCCCATGTGGTCTTTTTCCTGAAAAGATGAGTGCCACCCTTTTAAAAAAATAAAATACATTGCTAACAGCTTGGGCTCAAACCTTCCTGCCCTTCCTGAAAAAACTTGGCGGCCATGGGACACTGCCGAAGCTGTATCTCTATTTCCATTACTGTTTTCCTTCTCCCCCTTTCTGCCCTTTCTTTCATATTCACTCTCCATTTGTTTTTCAGTCTGCCTCACTCTCTGCTGCATTTTCACCCTACTTGTTCAGGGGAGATCTTCCCTCTTTTTACAATAGTCTTTGCTCCTTTTCCCAGTCTTTCCTAAGGAAAGCACAAATCTGGAAACATCTGAATTAAATTTACTTATATCTGATGTTTGCAAGACAAACATTAGACATTAGGCGAGACAAGTTTGTCCATCCCTAACTAGTAGCTATTTGATTGCCCTCTTTCTATCAGCAGGATTTTGCCTAGCCTCGGTGCCTGGAGTAGTCAGCTCAGTGAAGGGAAATGAATTTGGGATTCATTCACACCCACACAATCAAGTGCTGAAAAGGTGAAGGGAGACATCCTTTTGTTACATGATTTAAATTCAAATTAGTTTTGAACACCATCTGTAAGAAGCATCCCATTTACAATGCAGAAAAAACACCAGATCCTGATGGCTGACACATCTTGGACAGATAACCTTTAAAGACAAGAATATGGGCGCGGAATTAGTGTGAAATGAAAGTGAGTCTGTGATTTAATATAAAGAGTTAATTACCTTGTCAGGGAGTAGACCAAACAGCTCAGAAATTGTCTCATTTATTGAAATTAATTGAAGTGAAAACAGATTTTCTCAAAAACTAACTAATTTATAGAGTCCTGTAAATGGGAGATAAAGAGTCCGATTCTGCCCTGAGTTATACCAGGGTAGCTGAGGGGATTGGGCCCAAAAGAGACTTTTGCTGAGTCCCTGTAAAATGGAGTATTATTGTCACCTTGTATTTCTTGTGTAAGCTCAAAAGCCTGTCTCTCTCACCAACCGAAGCTGGTCCAATAAAAGATGTCACCTCACCCACCTCGTCTTTCTAATATCCTGGGACAGACAGAGCTACAACACCACTTTGTCACCCCAGTACTGAAATCCCCAACTCAGACTCATGATATCAAGGCCTTTTGCCATGACATCACAGTACACACTAAACTGGGAGTTTTTTAATGTCCTCATGGCAGCTGTGTCAGATATAAATGCTTTACTTCAGCTGTCAGGAGGATTAAATGTGTGTTGTTAGGTACGCTCCTGATCAGGGGCGGCGAATTATATACACTCGAGGTGCCCGGGCTCCAGCAATATTCAGGGCCCGGGGGCCCAGCTCCACCAATGTTTGTGGCCGGGTCTCTCCCCCCGCCCCGCTTGCTGCCCTCCCCCCCGCACCTCCCCCTAATGTCCCCCAGAGCTTGCAGCTCACGCTGACTCTGTTCTGCCGGTTCCTGGCATCAACTGCTGCCGAAGGGTCCTAGTGCCCCCCATTGACTAATGGCAGGGCAGCCTGCCCTTACCCTGCCCTTCCGCCCTAGCCCTGAGCCTCTCCAATGCCCCAAACCCCTCAACCCCAGCTAGAGCCCTCATCCCCCCGCACCCTAATGCTCTGCCCCAGCCCTGAGCCCCCTTCCCACACCCTAAACCTCTCATCCTCAGCCTCAGAGCCCTCAACTCTACATCTCCTCCTGCCCCCAAACTCCCTCCCAGAGCCTGCACCCCTCACCCCCTCCTACACCCTCAGCCCAGAGCCTGCACCCAAACTCCCTCCTAGAGCCTGCACCCCTCATCCCCTCCTGCACCCGCACCCCCACCCCCTGCCCCAGCCCGGAGCCTACACTCAGCACCCATACTCCATCCCAGAGCCTGCAGCCCAGACCCCCTCCCAGAGTCTGCACCCTAATCCCCAGCCCAGGGCCTGCACCGCAGACCTCCTCCCCCCACCCAAACTCCCTCCCAGAGCCTTAGGCAGGCAGAAGGGGGGGGCAGAGTTTGGGCAGGGGTGGGCTCTGGGCACCACCAAAATTTCTACAAACCTGCCACCCCTGCTCCTGATAATGTAACAGCTCCACCAACCACCATTTTGTCTTTTTCCAGCTGAGTTGACTTCTTCCTCCTTCTCCTGTCAAGCATGTGTGACGATCACTCCTGCACCGTTCCGTTAGCTCTAAAATAGTCTAATAAGTGACTGAGGTGATTCAACCCTCGTCTGCCCCAGTATCTCAACCCCAGGCCTGCGAGTTCCCAGAGAGCCGTCACATCCTGGCCCCACCCAATGGCTGCTGAAAGCTGGTGGGCCGAGGAGCTAGCAGGAGTACAGCCTCAGCCATGGCACCACCCCGAGGGCACCAGCTTTGTATAATTTTTGGTGGTGCCCAGATCGAGTCCAAGCAGAGCCTTCCCCTCCATAGGATGGATCGAGGCAGCTGCCCTGGGCCCTGTGTTTTGAGGGGCCCCCACGCTTCAGGGGGACATGGGGGCTTGGGTGGCCTGGGAGGGGTTAGCGGGGGGCCTGGGGCTGGCAGCAGTGAGGGACCCAGCCTTCCTTGCCAGCTTCCGGCCTCGCTCAGGCAAGGGGGCGGAAGCTGGAAAGAGGCAGGGAGGGGCAGGGGCTTGGAGGAAGGGGTGGAATGAGGCTGGGGAGGGGGCAGAGAGGGGCGGGCTGGGGCCGAGTTGCTCGCTGTTGCCGGCGCCAGGCCCCCTGCTAAACCTCCAGGCTGCCCTGGACCCTGCATCCCCCTGAAGAACAGGGGCTCTCAAAGCACGGGGCCCGGGGCAGTTGCCCCGGTCCATCCTATGGATGGGACTGCTCTGAAAATATAAGCCCACACACTGGTGGAGCTGGGCCCATGTTCCTGAATACTGGTGGAGCACAGACACCACAGGCTTATATAACTCACCGCCTATGCATGGGAGCTCTGGCTGGAGGATCACCCAGCCCCACCAATTAGTGGAGCCATGCTATTTAAGACAGAAGTACAGGATGTTGTCTGAGCAACTAAGTAATTTCCTGTTGCTGCACTGGACCCTGCTTGTGCCTGCACTCAACCCTGTTCCTGATCCCTGCTCTTCTCCTAGCCCACCCTGGCTTTGCTCCTGGTTCTCACCAGGCTCCTACTCCATGCCTGATCCTTGCCTCTCCTCTGGTGCCTGCCCTTATGTCTCGCTTCTGACCATCAGTTGCCAGTCCTGGATCTGATATCTTACTCAGGATTGACTCTAGGCTCTGGCATTTAGTATCTGACCCTGGCTCCAATCCTCATGTTCAGTCCCTGACTCTGTCTCTAGCATGACCCCTGGCTCTGGAAATCAGCAGCTGACGTGGAGCTACCCTCAGCTCTGTTCCCTGATCTGCTCTGACCATTGGGACAGACAGCCTATGCTCAGGTGACGACTTCATGGGTGCTCCGGGACTGGAGCACCCACAGGGAAAAATTGATGGGTGCTTTGCACCGCCCCCCCCACCTCACCTTTGCCTCCGCCTCCTCCCCTGAGCGCACCGCATCGCACTTCCCCCCCTCCCTCCCAGCGCTTGCTGCTGCGAAACAGCTGTTTCACCCGACAAGTGTGGGGAGGAGGGGGAACACAGCATGCTCGGGGAAGAGGCAGGGCCAGGGTGGGGTTTTGGGGAGGGGTCCAATAGGGGCAGGGAAGTGGCGGAGTTGGGGAGGGGACTTTGGGGAAGGGGTGGAGTTGGGGTGGGGATGGGGGGGGTCGCGAGCACCCACTGGCGCTGGGGAAAGTTGGCGCCTACGTGCCTATGACCTGATCCCTAACAACTGCATCTGTTCCACCTCCCTGTCACTAGATGCTCATCTCTGACTGGGGATGGACAAGCCAAAGAAGGTTTAGTCCAGTTTGCCTTAGACCAGGAGTTGTCAACCTTTGTCCTTCCGAGGCCCCCACAACCTCCTATAAAAACTCCACAGCCCACCTATGCCACAACAACTTTTTTTCTGCATAGAAAAGCCAGGCCGGTGCTAGGGGGTAGCAAGCACGGCAATTGCCTGGGGGCCCCTGCCACAGGGGCCCCACGAATCTAAGTTGCTCAGGCTTCAGCTTCAGCCCAGGGTGGCGGGAGTGGGGCCCCAGGCTTCAGCATCACAGCTTAGGCTTTCTGCCCTGGGCCCTACTGAGTCGAACTCCGGCCCTGTTTGGCGGACCCCCTGAAACCTGCTTTCAGCCCCCCCCGGGGGCTCCGGGCCCGTGGTTGAGAACTGCTGCCTTAAATTAGCACCCAAGTGTCCAGGGGCTAGATTTTCAAAAGTGCTCATCATCCCACAGCTCCCATTTAGGCACCAAAATAAGTGGCCAGACTTTGAAAAGAGCTCAGCTCAGGGGTGCCAGAACGGGGCGGGGGGAGGAGGAGGAGTCTTGAGGGGGAAGAGGTGGTGTGGAAGCGGGACCTCAGAGAGAAGGGGCAGCACGAGGGCTCTGGGGGAAGGGGCAGCTCAGGGGAATGGGGCCACGGTTCGGGTGCAAGAAGCTTCTGCCGCCCCTGGCTCAGCTCCCATTTAGGCACCTGAACAAAGAGGCCAAGCTACAATTGTGCATGCTGAGCACTTTGGAAAACATGGCCCAGAGGCTTTATCTTCCACTTATTCAATCCATTTGAGTATGCAAAGCTTTTCCAGAAATCTCATGAGAACTGACTATGTAGTGGACTTTTCTAGCCAGAAATTCTACAGAAACTGATAGGATTCTCATACACTGGCCCCTGTTTTCAAACACCACCTTCCATTTTGCTCACTTGCAAATTCTAGACTCAGGTAACTGCAAGCCCAGTGGTGCAACTGCAGCTAAATGTGGGCCCAATTTAGGCCATTTAGGATATGTCGACCCAGCAAGTGACAGCCTGCACCAGAGAGTCTCAGAGCCTGGGTTGACACCTCACGCTATGGCATTAAAAATAGCAGTGTAGATGTTGTGCCTCGGGCTGGAGCTTGGGGGTGGGGGGAATGATATTTTAGTTCAGTCAGATAACTAATAGATTAATTATCTGAGAATGTCTGCATATGACTTAAGTGCAGTCCATGTGAGTTGCTATGTTACTGTTGCCTAAAGATTGACTGAAAAAATTACCTTAATACTGTCTCCCATAACTCTGCACTCAGATGCTCTGATGACATCTTGACCCTGGTGAAAGTCCTGAAGGACATCACTCTCAACACTACAAATAAGAGACAGCATTCTGCTGCACCGCACCAATGTGCTTGGCCAAATTAATCTTTGAGGTAGTCCACCATGAGTGGAGCTATTTCATTGTCCCAAAGCAGAAAGAAGAGAAACACACTTGGAGTTACAGGCTCTTGGTCTTGGGATCTTTCTGCTTCAGCTGATATATTGTCTAAATCTAAAACTTATTTAAAAACCTGTCTGGAGGCGACAGCTTTTAATTAATCTTCTCTTAGTTTTTATACCATATAGTACCTTGAAGATGCAAGATCAATCACAGCTGTATTGTAATGTAGAGTTGTGAGACAGAAAGATAAATGAGCTATCAAGTTTAGCATTTTGATAGCTAAGTTTAATTTTAACTAGCTCAGGAACATATTGTAGATCCATGGATAAAGTTGTGAAATGAAGCATTCATGTCTGGGGCCCAGTCTAGAATCCATCAGAAAGGAAAGAGTTTTCTAGTCTCTGCTCAGTCTCCTGTGGACCTAGGTGAGTGATTTCTGGGCACAGATACAGCCATTCAATGGCACACCTACGTTTCTTATCCGGCAGGTCTATTAAGCTTCTAAAAGCACACGTAACCCCTTCATATTAAAACCCCCAACAAATAGCAAAAATAAAAATTGCACTAGCCTGACTAGTTGATGGGACCATACTTACATTGTGTTGACTCATGGGCCCACCAACACTCATTTAAGTACCTTTCATCCACAGTGCTTTAAAGCCCCAATCCTGCAAGGGTTACGCATGTGCTGAACTTACACACTGTGAGTAGGCTCATTGAAGGCAATAGGACAACTCATGATATAGAAAGTTAGACATGCATGTAAGTCTTTGGAGGATTGGGCCCTTGGTGCTTTATAAAAAGAGAGCAAGCATAGTGTCATTATCATAATGGAAAAACAAACATCAAGAGGGAAGCGAATTGCCCAAGGTTTCAAAATGAGCCAGGAATAGAACCTAGGAATCCTCTGGGCTAGGCTCTAGACTATATTCCATACTATGAGTAGATAACATGATAGCCAATCTAATAGTTCATCATTTTGAAAATGACTATATTAGGATGAGCAATGCTCAGGACCTTGTGCCTTCCACGACACATGGTGACTCAAATTCTGGTGTGTTTCACCCAGTTCATCCTGATACTTTCTGATATTTTCTACTGGTCCATTGTAATTGCTCTTATGCTAATGCATTCTATTTATCCGTCACAGCAACTCTACTACTAATGTGTTCCACCCAGCCTTACTGCAATGACTAATTCTAATGCATTGTACCAAGTCTACAAGGAATTTCCATCGTGCATCATTTTAAAATCACACTCCTTTCATTAGAGCTGCCTCAATTTGAACAATTTTGTATGTCCTGCTGGTCTGAGTCTTAACTCTGGTCTTTTTCTATTAGATCAGTTAAAAGGCTGACTTGGGGCTAAATATAAAGCCACTCTCCTTCTGTTTATCTAGCCTGAGGTATCTTGACTTAGAGCACCCATGACTATAATTTCCGTGCAGTAGACCAAAGTATTTTCCATCAATAATTTATTCTGACCCACTTGGGAGAGTGTGTTGGGTGAAATTCACATAACCCAGTATATGTACTGCCTTTGATGAGTCATCCCTGTTTGTTCCTTCTGTTCAGAGGTAACATGCAAAGTTCTCCCAGCTATACTGAGATGAACATAGTCTCACTTTCATGACACTGAAAGTGTGTGGGGTTTGGGTTGGTGGCAATGCTTCCGTAGCTATGATGACTGGATTTCCAGTTACTATACTGACATGATATTGTGAGACTCAGAGTCTAGAGATAGAAAAGATTTATTTCATCGCATTCAATCCATCTCCTTGACCATCCAGGACTATTTGTTCCTATTGTACTACGAGGGTTTTGTTTGCTCTGTTTTAAAATTTGCCATAAAAAGGGCTTCCTCAACTTGGTACTGCAGGTCACTACTGTATACTGGTAGGAACTGTTCAGATAAACGCTTTGTATATTGTAAAGGAGGTTCATCATGACTAGACCCAGGAGACTAGCAAGAGAGATTACCCACAAGCATTTTGATGATTTCAAAATATAATTTCACTCCGTCCATTTTCATACTCCCTTTTATTTGCTTTTTCAGAGCATTCAGACAAGCAAGTCTTCCTTGTACAAAAGTTCATGGAAAGCAAATTTCCAGCCTACAGGTGAAACCCATTTAATCACACAACTAACCTCATTTCTGGCAGAAGTACTTAAAGCTCAGTCATCTAGTAAGGGAACAGGAACAAGACTGTGTCACTTCAGTGACCAGTCATGCAGCTTGAATATTGACTACTCAAAAGAATACTTACAGCAAAGAGTCTGCACGTGACCCACAGTCTGATCTATGTATGCACCAAGCATTAGTCAGCTGGTTTTCAATAGGAAAGAAATATGCAAGAGCTACAATCTGGGCACAGACAACTTGCAAACAGGAAAAAAAATGCTAAACTCGCCAAATACATTGTTCATTGTGAATTCTTTACCTGCTTCTAAGTACACCACAGGGGCCTTGAAAAGGGTGATGGAAAGAATAGCGTGCTGACTGTATGATCCCTGGATACATATACAGCTCTCACTAGGAACAGCCGCCAGGGAAGAGTTAGAGAATCATGGCTTGTCTATACTTAAAATGCTGCAGGGGTGCAGCTGCACCGCTGTAGTGCTTCAGTGAAGATCGGTGTAGGTAATCCACCTCCCCAGGAGGTCGTACCTAGATTGATGGGAGAATTCTCCCATCAACCTAGTGCTATCTACACTGGGGGGTTAGGTCAGTTTAACTGTGTTACTCAGGGGGGTGGATTTTTCACATCCTTGAGCAACGTAATTATACCAACCTATGTTCCTAGCATAGGCCAGGCCTTGGAATCTACAGAGTTAGCATACAGTCTGTTACTGATTGTGGCCTTTGGCCTATGCTCTTCCAGTACCTAACACCCCAGTATTTGGGAAAGCCCAGAGTGGGATCCAAACTCCAGCTCAGGCCCATGTTGACTCCTAATGTAGGGCCAATTCCACATTGACTCCTAATGTAGGGCCAATTCCACAAATGAAGGTTCACTTTATGACGGTCTCAGAAGGGATTGACACCCCAGAAAAATAACGATCACAAAAAAGCAGCAAAAAAAGAGGATAGTTCAGTGGCAGAGTGCAAGAGGGATTTTATGGTTCAAGAAGATTGTGTGTAAGTAATGGAAATTCCACCGTAGAGATCACAGTAGGACCACAGAGAAACTGTGGCAGGCGAGAAGAAAAAATGGAGATGAAAAGGACCAAAGAGGAAATGTATCCAGAATATCCTAATATCCAAATAGAAAGTCTTATCATCTGCATTGATATATCAGTAGCAGAATGGACTTGCAGATAAAGCACTGCACTGGTGATCTGGGTTCAATTTCCACCTCTGGCTCAGGCTCTGTGAGGTCAGTTCACCTCTTTATGTCTTGATTTCCCGCTCTGTAAGATGGGGCCAATGACAGAGATCTGCCGCAGACGGGGTAGTGAGGATACATGTCGGGTCATGGTCCATGACAGGGACTCTTAGGCGCTATGGTAAGACAAATAATAATAATTTGCTAATGTTTGTGAGGTGCTCAGATACTATGTTGGTGGACACCATGTAAGCAGATAGAAAGCAAGAAACCCGTGGGAGAGTCCGTAGATCTGATCCTGCTCTCACCCTATTCTAAATCAAAAGTTACTGTTGTCAGAGCAGAATCAAGCGAAGTGGGTGTGCTACACCAGCCAGCCACATAAAGGGATCCACAAGGGCCAGTTGTGCATATGCGACCATTCTCCATGTTGAGTAGCACCTACTGAAGCAAGTACTCTCATTGTGGGACTGCTGAATCAGGTCATAAGAGGAAGTAACAGAATTAGCTAGGCTGAGAGCACCATTTTAAACTTTTTTTTTCTTCCCCATCTCACAGAAGGCTCCTGCCATACTTACCCCTTCTTTCTCTTCAGAGAAGAATTACCTATTTTATTTATTGCCTGTTGTCAAGGTTCCTTCCCCACTATGAACTCTAGGGTACAGATGTGGGGACCTGCATGCAAGACCCCCTAAGCTTATTCTTACCAGCTTAGGTTAAAAACTTCCCCAAGGTACAAACTTTGCCTTGTCCTTGAACCATTTTCTGCTACCACCAAGCGTGTTAAACAAAGAACAGGGAAGGAGCCCACTTGGAGACATCTTCCCCCGAAAATATCCCCCCAAGCCCTACACCCCCTTTCCTGGGGAAGGCTTGATAAGAATCCTCACAAAATTGTACAGGTGAACACAGACCCAAACCCTTGGATCTTAAGAACAATGAAAAATCAATCAGGTTCTTAAAAGAATAATTTTAATTAAAGAAAAGGTAAAAGAATCACCTCTGTAAAATCAGGATGGTAATTACCTTACAGGGTAATCAGATTCAAAACATAGAGACTCCCTCTAAGCAAAACCTTAAGTTACAAAAAGACACAAAAACAGGAATATACATTCCATCCAGCACAGCTTATTTTACCAGCCACTAAACAAAAGGAAATCTAACGCATTTCTAGCTAGATTACTTACTAATTTAACAGATTTCAGAGTAGCAGCCGTGTTAGTCTGTATTCACAAAAAGAAAAGGAGTACTTGTGGCACCTTAGAGACTAACCAATTTATTTGAGCATAAGCTTTCGTGAGCTACAGCTCACTTCAACAGAAGTTCTGAGGCTGCCTTTCTGATCTGTTTGCAGCAAAAGCATCACACAGACAGACAAGCCCTTTGTTCCCCCCCATCCAGATGTGAAAGTATCTTGTCTCCTCATTGGTCATTTTGGTCAGGTGCCAGCGACGTTATCTTAGCTTCTTAACCCTTTACAGGTGAAAGGGTTTTGCCTTTGGCCAGGAGGGATTTTATAGCACTGTATATAGAAAGGTGGTTACCCTTCCCTTTATATTTATGACATGCCCCCCAAATCACAGATAGGGGTGAAACACTGGCTGTGATTTCTTCCTGGAGCTCTAGGAGAAAACAGAGTTAATAAGACACATGTACCTCTAAATATTCTACCAACTGTTTAAAGACTAACTATTTTCCACATCTCAAGGACGATTTTAACCACTTGATTCTGGGAAAGTTTCATGGCAGAGTGCATCAGCCACTTTGTTAGAAGCTCCTGAGATGTGTTGTATGTCGCAATCAAAATCCTGGAGAGCTAAACTCCACCGAACAAGTTTTTTTATTATTTCCCTTGGCGGTATGAAGCCACTGTAGCACAGCATGGTCGGTTTGCAGGTGGAAACGCCGTCCCCAAACGTATGGGCGCAGCTTTTCCAGAGCGTAGACAATGGCATAACATACCTTTTCACTGATTGACCAGTGGCTTTCCCTCTCAGACAGCTTCTTGCTGAGAAACACGACAGGATGGAACTCTCTATCCGGTCCTTCCTGCATTAAGACTGCTCCCACACCATGCTCAGACACATCTGTGGTTACTAGGAACGGTTTGTCAAAGTCTGGGGCCCTTAGTACAGGGTCAGACATGAGTGTCGCTTTCAGCTGGTTAAAGGCCTTCTGACGCTCTTCGGTCCACTGAATGGCATTTGGCTGTTTCTTTTTGGTTAGGTCTGTCAGTGGGGCGGTGATTTGGCTGTATTGTGGTACAAATCGCTTCTAATATCCGGTCAAGCCCAAGAAGGATTGGACCTGTTTCTTTGACTTTGGGACAGGCCACTTTTGGAAAGCATCCACTTTGGCCTTTAGGGGGTTGATAGTTCCTTGACCCACCTGGTGTCCAAGGTAAGTCACTCTGTTTAGGCCTATTTGACACTTCTTAGCCTTAACAGTTAGTCCTGCCTCCCTCATACGCCAAAAACTTTTTGTAGATGTTCCAGGTGTTCTGCCCCGGAATCTGAAAATATGGCCACGTCGTCAACGTAGGCGACTGCATATTCTCCTAATCCCACTAGGAGACCATCTACAAGTCTTTGGAAGGTGACGGGTGCATTCTGCAGCCCGAAGGGAGCACATTAAATTCATACAGCCCGACGTGTGTGGTGAAGGCTGACCTTTCCTTGGCAAATTCATCTAGCGGTACCAGCCAGTACTCCTTGGTTAAGTCCAAGGTAGAGATGAACTGGGCCTGTCCCAGTTTCTCCAATAGTTCATCTGTGCATGGATAGTTGTCTGGGCAAGTTACAGTATTTAGCTTACGGTAGTCCATGCAAAAAACGTATCTCCCCATCTCGTTTGGGAACTAGAACCAGTGGAGATGCCCATGCACTGCCAGAGGGGCAGATTACACCCACCTGTAGCATATCCTGGATCTCCCGTTCTATAGAAGTTTCAGCTTGAGGAGACACCTGGTAAGGTTGGACTTTAATTGGGTGAGCATTACCTGTGTCAATGGAGTGGTATGCCCATTCAGTCAGTCCTGGGGTGGCTGAGAACGTTGGCTCATAGCTAGTGCACAGCTCCTTGATCTGCTGTCACTGCATACACCCAAGGGTCATGGAGAGGTTCACCTCTTCCACGCCACCAGCACTTTTCCTTATGTAGTAGTAGACACCTTCAGGCCACTCAGCGTCATCTCCTCCCTGGGCTGTAAACTGACAAACCTTTAATTCTCTGGAATAAAAGGGCTTTAGAGAATTAATATGGTACACCTTCGGCTTTCAGTTTGAGGTGGGGAATGCTATGAGATAATTAAGAGCTCCCAGGTGCTCTTGGACCGGGAATGGCCCTTCCCATGATGCTTTCATTTTAGGGGCTTGGAGCGCCTTTAAGACCATGACCTGGTCCCCTATTTTGAAGGATCGCTCTCTGGCTTGTTTATCATACCAGGCTTTTTGCTCTTTTTGAGCATCCTGTAGGTTTTCCTCAGCAAGGGGTACAGAGGTTCGGAGGGTGTTTTGTAGGTTGGTTACAAAATCCAGAATGTTAGTTCCTGGAGAAGGTATAAATCCCTCCCATTGCTGCTTCACCAACTGCAATGGCCCCTTAACCTCGCGGCCATAGACAAGTTCAAATGGTGAAAACCCTAAACTGGGATGGGGTACAGCTCTGTAGCCAAAGAGCAACTGCTGCAACACTAGGTCCCAATCATTGGAATGCTCATTTATGAATTTACGTATCATGGCCCCCAAAGTTCCATTAAACTTCTCCACCAGGCCATTTGTCTGATGATGGTAAGGGGTGGCAACCAAGTGATTCATCCCATGAGCTTCCCAAAGGCTTTCCATAGTTCCTGCCAGGAAATTAGTTCCTGCATCTGTGAGGATGTCGGAGGGCCAACCTAACCTAGCAAAAATGTCTGCTAGTGCCTGGCACACACTTTTAGCCCTGGTGTTGCTTAGAGCTACTGCTTCTGGCCATCGGGTGGCAAAATCCATGAAAGTCAGTATGTACTGCTTTCCTCTGGGTGGCTTTTTCGGAAAAGGACCCAGAATATCCACAGCTACTCGCTGAAATGGAATCTCAATGATGGGAAGTGGCCGGAGAGGGGCTTTGACCTGGTCTTGGGGTTTTCCCACTCTTTGGCACACCTCACAAGACCGGACATAGGTAGAAACATCCTTGCCCATTCCCTCCCAGTGGAACAACTTTCCCAAATGGTCTTTGGTTCTGTTCACCCCAGCATGGCCACTAGGATGATCGTGGGCTACGCTTAATAGCTTTACCCGGTACTTAGTTGGAACTACCAACTGTCTCTGAGGATGCAAGTCTTCCTGGTGTCCACCAGAAAGAGTTTCCTTGTGTAAAAGTCCTCTTTCTACAACAAACCTTGATCAATTAGAAGAGCTGAGAGGCGGTGGGTTGCTTCGTGCTGCTGTCCATCTCTCTGGAGGCTTTTATCTGCTTCCTGTTCTGTCTGGAACTGTTCCCTTGATGCTGGAGACATCAGTTCCTCATTGGATTGTGGACCTAGGCTTGGTCCCTCTGGAAGCGATGTAGGGGATGGGGCTGTTTCCGCTGACTGTGAACTGCTCTCTGCAGGTGCACTATGTTGGGGTTCAGGCTCCGGCTGAGCCCCTTGTGTAGGGTTATCGGCTGCTGCCGGTTCAGGTTTGGTGGGGCCCTCTGGTGTTGGGGTTGCAAGTACTGGATTCAGTGCTGGTAATGGGTCTGGTTAGCTAGCTTGGCTAGCTTCACACGATTGGCCAAATCTTCCCCCAACGGCATGGGGATGGGATAATCATTACAGACTGCAAAAGTCCATGTTCCTGACCGGCCCTTGTACTGGACCAGCAACTTGGCTGCAGGCAAGTTTGACTTGAAGGGTTGATTCGTCACTTGGACCTCTGGGTCGATTAAATGGGGTCTACTAATGAAGCATGGATAGCCGACACTTGTGCTCCAGTGTCCCTCCACTCGGTGACCTTCTTCCCACCCACACTCACAGTTTGCCTCCGCTCTGAGGGTATCTGGGAGGTATCTGGGCCTGAGGACCTCTGGTGTGATTCCGGTGCAATTAACTGTAATCTGTTGGGGTTCTTGGGGCAGCTGGCCTTTACATGCCCCGTCTCGTTACATTTAATAAAACATCGTCCAGCTGACGGGTCACTGGGGTGAGGTGGGTTGCTGGAAACGGTGTGGCAGGATGATAAGGTGTCTGGAGTGTTCCTTGGGGTGTAGCTGGGGCCTTGGGCTGCCCCCCGTAGTAGAGTGTGGTCTGAGGTTGTCCCTTCGGGTACCCACTCCAACTGCAACCAGGGTTGTTCCTCTCTCCTTCCTCCACCCATTTTGTTCCAGTTTCCCCCCACTCTCTGGCGGTCTGGGACTGCTCATATTGATTAACATAAGAAGCAAGACTTCCGCCTGAGTCCATTTTCTTATCCCATAAACACTGTTTTATATCATCCTTGGACATATTTAGGAATTGCTCCTGTATCATCAAATCACACATTCCTTCAAAGCTTGTTACATGCCTTCCTTTGACCCATTTATCTAACAGATCCTTCATCTGGTTTATATAAGCCACATTACTTAGTCCAGGTCCTCTCTTAAGGGTTCTAAATTTTACTCTGTAAGTTTCAGGTGTAACTTGAAATTGCTTTAAAACCAAATCCTTTAATTTATTATAGTCAGAAGCCTCATCAATTGGCATCTTATTGAATATGTCCAGAGCTCTTCCACTCAATTTTGCGACCAATATGGTCATCTTGTGAGCTTCAGGAATTTGATGGAGTGTGCACAGTCTCTCAAAGGTGAGAAAATATTCAGCAATATCACTGGATTCATCATACTGTGGACATAGTCGCTCCCATTTGTGGATTGTTGGGTAAGGATTGTTAGGGTTATCCGGTATATTCTGCTGAGCCTTTGCCTTCTCTATCTCCAGTGCATGCTTCCTCTCTTTTCCCCTCTCCTCCATTTCTTTTTCCCTTGCCTCCATAGCTCTCCTGTGGGCAGCCTCCTGGGCTTTTTCTGCCTCTTTTGCTACCTCCATAGCTCTCTGGTATTCGTTTTCTCTCTCTTTTGCTTCCAGTCTGGTTAACTCCAGTTTGTCTTGTGCCTTGCTTTCTGTCATCCTAACCTCTCTGTTTTTAACTAACTTTTCACCCGACAGTTAGAAAGAAAACAACAGAACAAAACAAAAAACCTGGCTTGTAAAATTTTGCTGTGCTGTAACCTGATACCTATGTTTTTTTTTTCTGATAGCCCTTCTCAGCCTACAGAAAAATCCTTTTGTTATGCCTGCTGCTCTGTCCCTCAGGCAGAGAGACAGAATCTACAGCTGCAATCCTCTTTTACACAGCCTTTTAAAATCCTGCTGTGCTTCTGGTTCAAAATGATCCCACCGCTCCCACCATGTCAAGGTTCCTTCTCCACTCTGAACTCTAGGGTACAGATGTGGGGACCTGCATGCAAGACCCCCTAAGCTTGTTCTTACCAGCTTAGGTTAAAACTTTCCCAAGGTACAAACTTTGCCTTGTCCTTGAACTGTATGCTGCCACCACCACGCATGTTAAACAAAGAACAGGGAAAGAGCCCACTTGGAGACATCTTCCCCTGAAAATATCCCCCTAAGCCCTACACCCCCTTTCCTGGGGAAGGCTTGATAAGAATCCTCACGAAATTGTACAGGTGAACACAGACCCAAACCTTTGGATCTTAAGAACAATGAAAAGTCAATCAGGTTCTTAAAAGAAGAATTTTAATTAAAGAAAAGGTAAAAGAATCACCTCTGTAAAATCAGGATGGTAAATACCTTACAGGGTAATCAGATTCAAAACATAGAGACTCCCTCTAGGCAAAACCGTAAGTTACAAAAAGACACAAAAACAGGAGTATACATTCCATCCAGCACAGCTTATTTTACCAGTCATTAAACAAAAGGAAATCTAACACAGTTCTAGCTAGATAACTTACTAACTTAACAGAAGTTCTGAGGCTGTCTTCCTGATCTGTTCCCGGCAGAAGCATCACACAGACAGATGAACCCTTTGTTCCCCCCCCCCCATCCAGATGTGAAAGTATCTTGTCTCCTCATTGGTCATTTTGGTCAGGTGCTAGTGAGGTTATCTTAGGTTCTTAACCCTTTACAGGTGAAAGGGTTTTGCCTCTGGCCAGGAGGGATTTTATAGCACTGTATACAGAAAGGTGGTTACCCTTCCCTTTTATATTTATGACACCTCTGCTCCCTGACCCATCACTTCAGCTGCAGAGGGCACACCAGGGAGTACCATGCACCGCCACACTGTTTGCATGTCCTTCGGAGGAGAAGTGAAAGAACATAAAGAGATTGTAAAGATACAGGAAGATTTCTCAGAACAGCGGCAATTGACTCACTGCAGGGGCTTAAGCGAGTCATTCAGCTTCCTGTGTCTTGATCCAAAGTAAAACATGGCAAAATCACTATAACTATAACTGTGAAATGCATGAAAGAGTAGATTAGACTCAATGTAAATATGAATAAAGAAGTGGGAAGCTGCCGTGTTTTATTAAGACAGCAAGGTCAGTGGTGCAGTCAAAGACACAAGGAACAGCAGATTGCCGTATTCTTAAAAAGGCTGTGGTAATCTCTATATTGGATCAAACCAATGGACCATCTAATGTCATGTCCCATCTCCAACAGTGGCCAGCATCAGAGGAAGATATAAAACATCCATAATGGACAATTATCCATTAATATGCCCACAGGGGAAGTTTCTTAATAACCTCTGGCACTTAGGGTTGGATTTATGCCCTGAACCATGAGGGCTGATATTTCTTATAAATGTTTTATTTTACCTAATGTAACTGGGATGTTCTCACTATCTGTAGAAATCACTACTCCTTTTTGGAATTGTGCTAAGCTCTTGATATCTGTGACAGCGAGTTCCACAGGTTAATAATATGCTGTATTTTTTAAAGTACTTCTTGTCATTAATTAATATGTCACCTGTTATTCATCTTCTGTCTGAACTATATCCTAATCTTTTCAATCTCTCCTTATCCAAAAATCCTTCCAGGCATCAAGTCATTTTCATTGCCTGGCTCCAAATGCTTTCTATTTCTGCTGTGTCCTTTTTAAGGAGATAATTCCAGTAGGAGTAGCAGGAGCCAACAACCTAACTACTTTTAAAATAGAGCTTGATAAATTTATGAATGGGATTACGTGACAGGGTTGCCTGTGATAGCAGGGAACTAGACTCAATGACTCAGGAGGTCCCTTCCTGTCCTATCTGCCAATGGAGAAATTAAATAAAGTAGCAGGAGAGGTGAGAGCTTATCACGGATTATATAATTATGTTAGTGTTAACTTCTATCACATTCTTTAGGCATTTTTGTTATACATCTTTTTACAGTAAATGCTAATTTTTATTTAGTCGTTTATTTCTATTTTTTTTCTTTTTGGTTAGTCTGCATCTTTGCACCCTGCTGCCATTTTCTAACTAAAAGTATTATGGCTATCTCTTGCTGTTCTCTCCATCTCTAGGAGGTACAGCTCTGATCTTCCTGTCTTGATGTGTGTTCACAGGCTGTGTTTCTTGTGGGGTTTGTCATTAAAATGGTGACCCCCTGGGGCTACACAGCTGTCGGATTCCTAGCAAAGGAGAGTTTGAAACATGTTCATTCGTTTTTAAATACTGCCTTGTAATTTCCCCATTTAACTTTTTTGTTCTGATTGAATTTCTCTCTAGTCATCTCAGAAAGTAGTGGAATTCTGTTCTGAATGCAAACAGAAGATACTAGCCTGGGATTGGGGATATCCAGGTTCAAGTCCCTGTTTTTTTTCCAGGGCCACACAGAGATTTATGGTGACCCTGGGCAAAAATCTGAAACTGAGGTTCCCCACACTTCAAAAAATATTACCATGGAGACAAAAGACTTTAAGAAGGGGAGGGAGATGATGGGGTGGCTCCACCCTGCATGAAAAAAATGAGGAGTACTTGTGGAACCTTAGAGACTAACAATTTTATTTGGGCATAAGCTTTTGTGGGTTAAAACCCACTTCATCGGATGCATGCAGTGGAAAATACAGTAGGAAGATATATCTTCCTACTGTATTTGCCACAAGTACTCCTGTTTTTTGGGTTTTTTTGCTGATACAGACTAACACGGCTACCACCCTGAAATCTGCCCTGCATGTGGCTTGGGATCCGCTTCCAAACCTGCCCTCCCTGAGCTCTGGTCCCACGGTCACTGGAAACAATATCTCTGACCCCACTCCAACCTTAGGGCTGCTGGTCTGGTGGGTCACCTCGCACCTGGCCTGATGATGGGAGTTGGGCGCAGCCCGGGAGGGTGAGTCACTCCCTGTACTTTCATTGGCGGGTGCCAAACCTGAGTGGTGGTGTGACCCCATGCTCCAGGTTGCAATGTCACTCACTCAAAATTTGGCCTGGCCACCCCTTAGTCATTCTGGGGACCCTTTCAAATTGGGGATCCTGGACAAACTGTTCCTCCCTTCCCCCCTATGGTTCTGATCTCTCCCTTCTGTGTGACTGTGTCACTTGGTGTATGCCTAGCAGCTATGCAGACACACACACTAGTGCTGCTTAAGCTAGCACCTGGTGGTAGCAATGTGGCCATGGCAGCTGAGGCTAGCTACCCAAGTACGCACTCAGGGGGTCAGGTGGGATTGCAGTGGGTGGCTAGCCCATGCTGCTGCAGCTAGCGCATGTATGTCTACCTGTCCTGAGAATCACACCTCATAGCTTTTGTGTGGCCATACCCTTAAGTGTCTCTGTGCACCAGCTCCCCCTCTGTAAAATGGGAGTGATTTCCCTACCTAAATCCACGAAAGATTGTGAGAGGCTCAGGTACTACAGCAATGGGGCCATGTAAGTACCATAGAGAGCTTGTTACTCCTATGTGACTCCACTGATGCCAACCTGTGGGAGGTTTGGGGTTCTGTTGCCAACATTTCATGCAATTCTAGCTGTCATGACGTGGGACAAGGTCTGCGTGAAGAACAAGTGTAGCCTTGACAAACAAACAAAGCAAAATCCTTACAAAATAATATGAATTAAAAAAAATCTTTCCTTCTTATTGCTCCAGATTACTGTATTATTTTCAGCTTTTTTTGAGTTTGGAAATAAACCCTGATCTGTTTTGCAAACCTTTCATATTCAGCACAGCATCTTATTTTATCTTCTGTGGTTTTGTTGTTGGTTTTTTCCTCTCTCTTTTTTTTTTAATCCATTCAGCCATTTATTGGATCTTCAGTTCTCTAGTTTCTCCTTTGCTACACTATTTCCTGCTTTTCACAGATAAACACTTCACACCTGGGAGACAGGCTCCTCTAATTAGTATTAAAACCTGAAGTTTTTCTGCCCTGCTTTGAAGCTTTCTAGGATGCCTTTTTGTGAATAATAATGTCCTCCATTCAACATAGCGCAATGCTCAATCAAAAGTAACTGTAGCAAATACTCCCCTGCAAGACAGTCTACCCTTCCCCCTCCCTCTCAATGCCTGATGATTAAAGGAAATAGGCGAGTCAGGGGTTGGATGGTGTCACCCTCCCACACAAGATCTGCTGCCTGGAAGGGGTTGAGGAGTATTGAAAAACTCTGGGCCAATTCTTACAAGAGCCTATCCCTTTCTCTGATAAAGCTGAATGAGACAGGAGCAGGATAAACCTAAGAAAGCAAGACCCAGCCCACACACATGGAGCTTCTGACTTCATAGGATCACAGAAGTTAGGCCTGGTCTACAATGGGAACTTACATTGGCCTAGAAAAATCCACACCTCTGAGTGACATAGTTAAGCGGATCTAACCCCTGGTGTAGACAGCGCTAGGGTGACAGAAGAATTCTGCCTTTTTATTTTTGTGCCAGAAAAACCATAATGTGACAAACATAGTTCATTGGAATGGATCAAATCCTGGCACCCTTATTCAGGGACCATTTGCTGCTAACCTTAGTCACGTCAGCTAGGATTTTCCAAAGCATCATTCCCATTGATTTTCACCGTAACTGGTGCTTCCAAATCACTTGTATGCTTCTGAAAACCTCATCCATTGAATAGTACCTTACTCCATAAATAATACCATTGAAATCAATGGAACTAGTCATCTGTAAGATGCTACTCATCACGACAGAGGCTATGCCTATACTCCAAGAACAGGTGTGTTTTACATGGAGGTAGCTTACTCAAGACAGCCATCTCAATGGGAAATCCCACTGGAGACAAGGTAGAGGTAGTTTTTATTTCGATGTAGGTGTTTGAGCTCAGCCCTATACCCACACACACACACGGTGTTTACCTTGACTATATACTTTGAGTTAAAATCTAGCCTTGTCTCCACTAGAATTTTACACTGAGATAGCTAAAAATCATGCAATTATGACAAACTCTGTGAGTTGCAGAATGCAGCCCTCAGTTTTTGCTCAGTCCTTATTCAGCCAAACTCCCACTGGAGGAATCACAGTGCCTTCCCACCACTGAACTGTGATGAGCTCTGGTATGCATCCTGGTAGCTCTTTCACACTGCACAGCAACATGCAATACAACACAACAGTTTAGGGAAGGAACCTTTAACTGAGAGGGTATAGGAGGAATTGTCGCCTCCTGGATGGCTATTCAGTAATAGTCCACTGTAGGGTTTCTTGTACCTTCCTCTGAGGCATCTGGTATCGGCCAAAGGAGAGGAGACTGGACTGCTGGTCTGATCCAGTATGATAGTTCCTAAGGCTTTGTCTACACTAGCACTAAAACTATTTCCCCATGTTTATTCCCCCCCACCCCACCCCCCACGGTTCCTCAGACGTTCTTGTCAACTGCTGGAAATGGCCCACCTTGATTATCACTACAAAAGGATTTCCCCTCCCCCCCTCCCCCCCCGCTCTCCTGCTGGTAATAGCTCACCTTAAGTGATCACTCTCGTTACAGTATGTATGGTAACACCCATTGTTTCATATTCTCTGTGTATATAAATCTCCCCAATGTATTTTCCATTGAATGCATCCAATGAATTGAGCTGTAGCTCACAAAAGCTTATGCTCAATTAAATTTGTTAGTCTCTAAGGTACCACAAGTACTCCTTTTCTTTTTATTAGCACTTTTGTCGGTCAAACTTTTATCAGTTAGCGGTGTGAAAAACACACCCCCTGACCGACATAAGTTTTCACCGACCAAAGTGCTGGTGTGGACAGCACTATGTCAGCAGGAGAGGCTCTCCCACCGACATAGCTAACGCCACTCAATGGGGGTGGTTTAATTATACCACCAGGAGACCTCTCTCTAGCGGGCAGAGAGTGGCTACCCAGGAGACCTTACAGGGACACAGCTGTAGCAGTACGGCTGTACCTCTGTAAGGTCCGTAGTGTAGACATAACCTAAATCGTGTATTCCTAATGCAGAAGTTTCCCATAATGTTTAAACTGCAAGAGGAAATTAAGATGTGCAGAATGTAATTACTCACCTTTGTATTTCATTAGGTGCTTCTTGCTACTTTTTTCATAATAAAGGATTCTGGACGTTATCTAAATGCCCATCAGACTGAGGGGTCAGTTAGTTTACCACGTATATCAGATAAATGAAGACTATTACCCTTTAATTAATTATTACATATCTTAACCCTATAAATCTAGTGAGCTGGCATGTGCGTGGGTGATTTCTGTGCTCATCAAAGTTAAGAGTTCGTAGCATTAACTAGAGCTAGGCATAGTACAGACAGCTCCAATCCTGTGTCTCCCTCCCTGCCCTCTGCCAATGCCCCTCATTCCTGACCTGCAACCCCCCTCCCAGGCTATCCCAGCCCTGGGCTCTACACACAGCTCTGCCAATGCTCCTCACTCCTGCTCTGCAGCCCCCGCGGCTATACCAGTCCTGGGCTCCCCACGTGGTTCTGCCAATGCACCTCAGTCTGAATCTGCAGCCCCCCGCTGTGACTCTAGTTCCTTCCTGAGCGGAACCAGCTAATCATGTTGAATTATGCCAGATTTTAACGTGATTGTCTAACATAGACAAATGCCCAAAGGGATCTAGGCTGAGAGTACCAATCCCATTTCACTCTTGATCTAAGATACTGTAAAATATGAATCCTGTCCACACGTAGAGCTAATGCATCAATCCTATAGGCCAGTGAAGCAAACCTCCCCCTTTTGTGAGCTGCTATTATATATCTAAGTCCATTCTATATGCATTGTTGTTGGGTTTTTGTCACGGACAAATTAATAGTTGTATTTGCATTATGCAATGGAGTTTCTATTTGAATGTTTAACACCAGCTGAAACGATTTTATTGCAATTCAGAATGATAAATATTTCCTCCTGTGTCTCATAATCAATAGTCACAGAGTTGTTTCAATAGCCAGTCTCCAAAGGGAACTGACCAACAGCCCTTTTGTAAATTGACTGAAAATGTATTCAGTGGAAATTGTAATGTCCCTGCTTGAAAATATTGTGGCCCAAAAGGCGGAAACTTCCCTATGTCTCAGCAACATTAACTCTGGCCATAACTATAACACATAATTACACACACATATGGCCTTCAACTCTCTAATTTCTAAAATGAAAAATTACAGAAATCAATAACTCAGATCACCCCATTTGCATTACTTTCCCTCAACATTAGAGGGCAACTTATCTCACAGCCACCATGTGCAATCTAACACCATACCTCACTCTTTTACACACTCTAATAAAAACAAGATATACAGAATTACATACAATGTAAATTATGGAAGCCACATCTCTCATCAAAACACATATCCAACTAACAAATAAACAGGATTGAAATGAAGGCTACACATTGATTGTTGGTAAGTTTTGAGAGATGTGGGTTGTGGATGGAAGAAGAGTGGTAGCTTAGGTTGATAAGAGAAAATGAAGAGCTGAATACTGAATAATTTAACTGGTTGTTTCCTTGCTTTTGATGGTTTGCATCAGTGGAGTCTGCAGTCTGACAATCTTAACTCCAAGTTAATGAACACTTTGTGGGATATATTATAAAGGCTTCAGCAGCAACTCCATTGCTAGGGTTGCACTGAGATTTCCACTTAAAGCAGGACTAAAATCTCTCTGTTTAATTATTGATTTCACTCTCCAAATTTGGCACAATGCTACTTCAAGGGACAATTGGCTTTTCTATTTAACTGTTTCAATATAGGATTTATGAACTTGCACAAAGTAAACATTTCAAAGTGCCCGCTATTAACATTTGGACCTGTTTTTCCTCACATTTCGTTGGGTTCCTCCAACTTCAGTCACAAGCTTTACACATGCTTCACATTCCACCTGAATTTCATCTTTACAATCTTTCAGACATAGGGTAGGTACTGGAACTTGAATTGAAGGCCTGTAAAAGCTATTTCTGTCCTTTTTCATAACCCAATTAAGTTTTGCAAAGAAAAATGATAGGCACAGAACTGTCATCAGTGCCACACTCTGCTGGACATCAAGAGACTTTAGAAAAGGTGTCCTTATGCGGTGAATGGACATGGGCAAATAAGATGAGCTAGAATGGAGAAGACCCTGATGGGAGTGAGTGAGGCTATTCCTTCCACATCCTGTTGTCTATGGACAACATAGGTCACATAAAAAGAGACTGTTTGCAAACAGGGGCCCCCATTTTTTAATCTCATTCAAGACAATGGAAAAGTTATTGTGAATTTAAATGGGAGCAGCATAGGTCCTAGGTGTGTTCTTAACATGAGGTAAAATCCATTTGAAGACAAAGCAGTTTGTAGCTTTCACCTGAGTTAGCAGGTCAAGTTGAAGACAATCTACTAACCTGTGTGAAAACTACAAACTGCCTTGTCTTCATGCCAATTAACTAACTTCAGTTAAGACCACACCTTTTTTCCTATTGAAGACCCAGACATGCTATCCCTAAACTAACACATAAGGGCAGAAAATGACAGACACAGAAGCACCAGATGTTAGCCACATTTAACAAAAGGTTTTCTGAGGCCTTGTTTACATGGGATAGTTTTTACTGGTTATACCACTTGTGACAGGGTCAGGCTAGATGGGTATAGGAGAGTAATAGAAGGCAGATATATTAGCCCCAGGCTAAGTAGGTCCCTTTTCCCTGGGTAAGGTAACAGGGAAGGTTCCCGAACAATCAGGAACCTTCTAGAGACAATTAAGGCAGGCTGATTAGAACACCTGCAGCCAATCAGAAGCTGCTAGAATCAATTAAGGCAGGCTAATCAGGGCACCTGGGTTTTAAAAAGGAGCTCACTTCAGTTTGTGGTGTGCGTGTGAGGAGCTGGAAGCAAGAGGCACTAGGAGCTGAGAGTGAGAACGCGGACTGTTGGAGGACTGAGGTGTACAAGCATTATCAGACATCAGGAGGAAGGTCCTATGGGGAGGATAAAGAAGGTGTTGGGAGGAGGCCATGGGGAAGTAGCCTAGGGACTTGTAGCTGTCACACAGCTGTTCCAGGAGGCACTCTAGACAGCTGCATTCCACAGGGCCCTGGGCTGGAACCCGGAGTAGAGGGCGGGCCCAGGTTCCCCCCAAATCCTCCCAACTCCTGGTCAGACACAAGAGGAGTCGACCTGGACTGTGAATTCAGAAAAATGGCCAAGCTGAGGGCTGCTGTGAAGCTCCAAAGTGAGCAAATCCGCCAATAAGCGCAAGACCCACCAAGGTAGAGCAGGAACTTTGTCACACTTTATAGTTATAGAGGTATATTTATACCAGTATAGCTCCCTGTGTGAACACACTTATTTTGACATGAGTGGGGTTTTTTTCTGTTTAGCTTAATCCCTTTCCCAAGTGACATAAACTAAGCTGAATAAAGGCTCTCTCATACCAGAAAGCCTGGCCACACTGGGGTTATACAAGTATAACTATATCCATTTAAATTCACACTTTAGTTTATGTCAGAAAAATATTTCCCTTGTAGACAAGGCCTAAAGAGGGAACAAAATGCCAATCGAGAGGAGCGTCTGTGGGGATAAAATGCCAAATGTATGGGGAAAAGGGATGAAGCACCATTTGAGAGGAGGGCCAGGGTTAAACCACCAATGGGGAGGAGTGTGTGGAAAGATAAAGTGGAATTCAGGAGAAGGTTCTCGAGGATGACAGTGTTACATGCTTGAGCACTCTGCTCTGTAGCAGTAATAGTAATAATTAATAATAAGGAAATGATTCTTGCCCCATTCTGGTCACCTTATTAAAGGAAGGATATTGTGGAAATGGAAAAGTCACAGCAGGACGGCACCTTGAATGATAGATGGAAGGGATGCAATTTTAACAGAGTTCATTGCATTTCAAAAAACATGTTTTGGAGAGGAATTCGGAGGAAAGTTGCTGCAAGGCTCTAGGGCTGCTTCACAGCATCTCTTCTCTCTGAAGTGCTCATCACTCTCTTTCTGGCTCTTCAATAACCTACTCTGCAACTGCCAGTCTCTGGAGGAAAAACCAAGAAGCGGGCCTTAGCCAAATCCCCTGATCAGACCACCACCACCAGCAGCAGAAATGTGGGTGCAGGTTACAATCTGAATTCCTCATTTCACAGCTCTCTTTACCAAAACCCTGCTGAATGCTTGGTTAATTCAGCACCCCACCCTGCTTCTTTTTCTCCCCTTTGCAGGTTGGGCATTGGCCAAGACTAGAAGCAAGAAGTGCTAAAATTCCATGAGCAATGATGCTCTTGGGGTATATCTGATGTGGGCCACAAAAGCTGAAGACGGACTCTGAATTCCCTAAAAGATATTGGTGGCTGTTCCAATCCAGAGTTGTGGTTTAAGCCCATCTCTATTTTCTGATCTGTTCAAAGCAGGAAATTCCGGAGACTCTGATAAGAAGTAACTTTCTCGTGAGGTCTCAATTCTGCAGGAACAAGAGGTCCAACCTAAGCTTGTATTAAGTATCCAAATGTTTCAGAGCAGAGCTGAACACAAATTCAGGACTGTCTGGAGTTCACTGCACACACATGGATGTAGATAGATCTGGCAAGTTTCTGCCAGCCTTTCAGGAGTAAACAATCCCCAAACAAATCCATACTGTAGATAAGTCACCCTCAACTAGCTGCTCACACAATTGCCTGAAAACCAAGCCGTGTCCTGCTGGAGAAGAGAGATCCACAACAACCCTCCAACAAGAACCCTGAACACTTTCAAACCTGCAGTCCTTCTCATTGAGCACAGCCTAGCTATGTGGAAATGGACTGTTCATTCAGGTTGCCCCAACTCATGGAAGAGAACTCCTTTCACAAGCAGCTGTAGTACAGTTTGGAAAGAAACAATCCCCAAAAAAGTCAACCAACAAAACAAACAAACCCAGCCCTCTAAAACAATTGAACAAAATATCTCCCCCGGTTAACAAACAACAGGCTTGACTGGGGAACAGTAATTGTGTGTGTAATGCGTCTCACATACAGGGTATAATTACTTTCTGGAATCCACAGAGTAATAAAAGGCACCAGTCAAGGGAAAGGATGCCTTTTTGCCATGGGTTGACAGGCAAGCAACAAACAAGAGGCATTTTTTCACCTTTTATTCAATAAAATCAGCATATTAAATATGCAGGCAGAGTTCTTCCATTAAGCAATTCACTTTCTTTCCTTTTATTTTTTTTTCTTCTGCTTTTGTTGCCATCAAGGTAAGGGATGCCTACCCTTTTGTGCCTAAAAAGGTAAGGGAAAAAAGATATTCAACCCCCCAGCATTACGTGAGGTGTATTTGAATGAAGCTGCATTTCAGTCCCCCTGCTCTGCTAGACAAACACATGCACGCCCTTGCTGCACAGGAATCTGCCTGACTGGACCTACGGGAAGGGAATCTGGGTATGCTGGATCACTCTCCCCTCCAATATAAAGTATTGGTCACAGTTATAAGGACAAAACAAAGCATCTGTTCCCCTGCCACCTGAAGTGCAATCAGGACTATGGAGGGAAACAGAAAAGGGGCCCAACCATAAACCTACATCCATATGTCCCTTCATCTAAATGTTGAGTCTGGATCTAAACTTGACAGCTGGCTCTTTGGCTCTGTCATGCTCTGAACCTTTTAACCACCAGAACCAAATACTCCCAAACTATGGAGAAGTTTGGCTCAAGATCTCTATCCAATGTTGCAGCTAGCCTCAGTCTCTTTAATGGGCCAAAAGAAAATCCCGGACCTGTACCTGGTAGGTCAGGCACATCACTATCTTGATGACACCTGGTCTAGTAATGAGTGACCTTATGACACTTGGAATCCAGACTAGTGTATAAGAGTTTGGGTCCAAAGCTTAATTTGAGTATTTGAGTCTGCACAAAAGTGACTGGAAATACTGAGAACAAGGCCCTGTGTTTCCCCCAGCAAGCTGGATCTAAATCCTTAGGCAAGTTATCTGATGTTTGTAGCACTATCATGCTGCAGACTGGAGAGTCTGCACCAGCTTAAAGACAAATTCAAAAACTGATATTTTGTGTTGAATTAAATATGAACAGAAATAATACAATCAGTACAGTGTCCCCGTGCTATTTATTTAGATATGAAATTCCATTTATTTTACTCTGCCCCTAGTTTTCAGTAGCCTACAGATAGTTTTGGTTGTTTTCTTTTTTGTTGTTTTTTTTGTTTTTGGCAACACATAGCTGCTCTTTAGGTGTCCAGAGAGAAGCTGGAGATTTAGGCAATTGGGTGGAGAACAGCTGCAGCTTTGGGCCTTGAGATGGATGGTGTGGGAGGCAGTTAGGATTGTGAGATAAATGCATTAAATGTATGCTTCTGCTAAAATACTCGGCAATGAAATGGTTAACAATGCAGGCATCTAAATTGTTGGGCCAGATCCTCACCTATTCATAGAATCATAGAATCATAGAATATCAGGGTTGGAAGGGACCCCTGAAGGTCATCTAGTCCAACCCCCTGCTCGAAGCAGGACCAATTCCCAGTTAAATCATCCCAGCCAGTGCTTTGTCAAGCCTGACCTTAAAAACCTCTAAGGAAGGAGATTCTACCACCTCCCTAGGTAACGCATTCCAGTGTTTCACCACCCTCTTAGTGAAAAAGTTTTTCCTAATATCCAATCTAAACCTCCCCCACTGCAACTTGAGACCATTACTCCTCGTTCTGTCATCTGCTACCATTGAGAACAGTCTAGAGCCATCCTCTTTGGAACCCCCTTTCAGGTAGTTGAAAGCAGCTATCAAATCCCCCCTCATTCTTCTCTTCTGCAGGCTAAACAATCCCAGCTCCCTCAGCCTCTCCTCATAAGTCATGTGTTCTAGACCCCTAATCATTTTTGTTGCCCTTCGCTGGACTCTCTCCAATTTATCCACATCCTTCTTGAAGTGTGGGGCCCAAAACTGGACACAGTACTCCAGATGAGGCCTCACCAATGTCGAATAGAGGGGAACGATCACGTCCCTCGATCTGCTTGCTATGCCCCTACTTATACATCCCAGAATGCCATTGGCCTTCTTGGCAACAAGGGCACACTGCTGACTCATATCCAGCTTCTCGTCCACTGTCACCCCTAGGTCCTTTTCCTCAGAACTGCTGCCTAGCCATTCGGTCCCTAGTCTGTAGCGGTGCATTGGATTCTTCCATCCTAAGTGCAGGACTCTGCACTTATCCTTATTGAACCTCATCAGATTTCTTTTGGCCCAATCCTCCAATTTGTCTAGGTCCCTCTGTATCCTATCCCTGCCCTCCAGCGTATCTACCACTCCTCCCAGTTTAGTATCATCCGCAAATTTGCTGAGAGTGCAATCCACACCATCCTCCAGATCATTTATGAAGATATTGAACAAAACCGGCCCCAGGACTGACCCTTGGGGCACTCCACTTGATACCGGCTGCCAACTAGACATGGAGCCATTGATCACTACCCGTTGAGCCCGACAATATAGCCAGCTTTCTACCCACCTTATAGTGCATTCATCCAGCCCATACTTCCTTAACTTGCTGACAAGAATACTGTGGGAGACCGTGTCAAAAGCTTTGCTAAAGTCAAGAAACAATACATCCACTGCTTTCCCTTCATCCACAGAACCAGTAATCTCATCATAAAAGGCAATTAGATTAGTCAGGCATGACCTTCCCTTGGTGAATCCATGCTGGCTGTTCCTGATCAGTTTCCTCTCATGCAAGTGCTTCAGGATTGATTCTTTGAGGACCTGCTCCATGATTTTTCCAGGGACTGAGGTGAGGCTGACTGGCCTGTAGTTCCCTGGATCCTCCTTCTTCCCTTTTTTAAAGATTGGCACTACATTAGCCTTTTTCCAGTCATCCGGGACTTCCCCCGTTCGCCACGAGTTTTCAAAGATAATGGCCAATGGCTCTGCAATCACAGCCGCCAATTCCTTCAGCACTCTCGGATGCAACTCGTCCGGCCCCATGGACTTGTGCACGTCCAGCTTTTCTAAATAGTCCCTAACCACCTCTATCTCCACAGAGGGCTGGTCATCTCTTCCCCATTTTGTGATGCCCAGCGCAGCAGTCTGGGAGCTGACCTTGTTAGTGAAATTGTATTGTGAACTAGTAGAGCTTCATTGACTTAAATTGAACAACATTTGTTATTCCACATGAGGATAAGAGCTGTCATCTTCAGGGTTAACACCCCATCAAGATGAATGGAGCAGTTCACAGCTGTGAGCGCTATCATTCCAGGTGGTCTGCATGATCACGACAACAATATTTCATTGGTTATACTCAGTTAACATTTACAGAGTTTTGTTTGCAACCATAGAGAAAACTGGTTTTGTTTGAATGAAAGCTTTGATTCTAGAGCATAATTTTGTGCTGAGAGACAGAATCTGCAGCAAATCCTAGGTCTGCGGTTTCACAGAATGCATGAGACCCTGGCCATGAGATCAGGCTTTATCACAAGTTTTCCACAACTTCTGCTTCCAGTCTCAGCCAGTAATACTGTGAGAAAATAGGTGTCTTGTGATGTTCTGCCAAACTGGGAAAGGAAAAAGCACTAGCTGAATATTTCTGAACCTCAAAAAACAACTGGGGCTCCACCATCACATTTAAGGCCCCAGGTATGCTGAGAGGCACCACACACCAGAGTTAGATGATGGAAGCACAAACTACTGCACTGCACCCATTAAAATGTGGTAGCATACACTCCTTAAAATCTAGAACCAACCTGGGAGCAGAAGGGGACAGGACCATGGCCGCACCCTTGTTTCATCCACTTTTGGGGTCTAGCACCCCTAGTGGTGCTCATTCCCCAGTACTTTGTGCTGATTGTACAAACACAGAATTCTGGCTGCTCCCAAACACATGCACAAGGCAAGGGGTGAGGGCCCCTTGCATCCTCTCCCCAGCCACCATGTGCCTGCAGCTCAGGAACCAGAGTCTGGCCCTTGCTGTGGAAATGGTTCAGGTGTCTGATTCTCTGAGCTGCTTCAGCCTCCCCACATCCCCCATCTGAACATCGTGAAATGTGTGCATGTGTTTGCTTTAAGTCTCTCACAGGGGCTAATGTGGTGGCAGAAACCACAACAGGAGCTGAGAGCAGCAACGGGATGGATGAAAGAGAAACACACCACAGATGGAAGAGCTGGGCTGCAATTAAACTGAAACTGTCCCACACCCGCACAGGCACACACACAGAGCAGATTGCAGCTAACTGAAAAGAGCCCAGGTCTGATCAGCAAGTGTTTCCTGATTCAAATGCTTTTTGATCCAATTCTCGCTCTTCCCTGCTTGGCTGAAGGTCCACGAATGACCCCACACAACCAGTGGACATTAGACTCTCTAGATGCAGAGCCTGGCCTTGGAAAAAGCAGGAGAGAGTGATTGGGCCACTCTGGCTGTCACTTACTCCCTCCTGGGGTCTGTGGCGGGAGGGATGAAAGAGGAGTTGAATTGGGAAAGTTTCCTGACTCAGCAACAGTGTGTTAGCAGAGGCGCTGCTGCTAATAGGTTGTGGTAATGGAGAGGCATCTTACAGGCAGGAGGATGGTGGGAGGCTGATCAGCTCCAGCAGAAGGAGTGAGGTCAGTGGTAATGAGCAACAGCGAAGAGGAATGCAAATTGCAGGAGGATTTATGGAGCAGTTTCTGCTCAGTGAGCAGATTCCAGATAAGTGGAGTGTTAATAAGGCAGGCAAGTTTTTCAGCTGTGCCAGCTGTTCTGAAGATACTGGTACACTTTCTGACTGGTGTTTATTTGAGGTTAGGCATAGAGTGTCACAACACATAAACAAGTGCACACATGTTCTGTCACAACACACGCACACGCAGGCTATTTTACCACACAAACATGCCAACACACACCAGCACCCTGTCACAATGTGTACAGTATATTTGCACACACTGGGCTAACACAGAGGAGAAGGAAAACAGGAGAGATACAAGCATGTTGCAGGGTAGGTGTGACTGGGTAGCCGAGCACAGGGGTAGATGGGAAAGGAATGAGCGCCACTGAGCAGGCCCAATCAGATTTGTGAATTAACTTGTCTGTTCCCCCCCACCCCCGTCTTTTCTCTCTTTCCAGATTTTCATGCAATGAACTCAAAATGTGTTACAGTGTAGATCAGGATCCTATTTTATAGCTGGGGAAACTGAGGCCCTGAGCGGTGATGTGACCCAAAGTCACACAGACTGTTAGCAGAGCAAGGAATAGCAACTTCACCTCATCTGACTCTGACCTCTCTCTCTGCTAAAGTCTATCAAGAACATTGCTACTTTGTAACAGTAATAATAATAAAATAATAATAATAATTATTATTATTTATTTATAGGCACAATCCCAGGAGGCCTGTGTGACGGATTGGATCATAGAAACCCCTTTGGGACTGCCACCTGATGTGCCTAGACTACCTCTGAGCCCATTTTCCCTGCCAGCTTGGGACGTCAGTACCTTGCCTTGTTTGAGCCAGACACACTTGCCTGCTGCAAACACAGATCTAAATCTGAACCACGTCCCCCAGAAGCTGCAGACTTAACTGAAAACAGCTTAAGAAATGCTCCTGTCTCAGCACTCAGAGACCCAGCTTCCACTGGGGTCCAAACCCAAAATAAATCTGTTTTACCCTGTATAAAGCTTATACACAGCTGTTTGTCCTCTCCTCTGGTATTAATACTTACTCTGGGTTAATTAATAAGTAAAAAGTGATTTTATTAAATACAAAAGGTAGGATTTAAGTGGTTTCAAATAATAACAGACAGAACAAAGTGAATTACCAAGCAACATAAAATAAAACATGCAAGTCTAAGCCTAATACAGTAAGAAGCTGAATACAGATAAAATCTCACCCTCAGAGATGTTTCAATAAGCTTCTTTCACAGACTGGACTCCTTCCTAGTCTGGGCCCAATCCTTTCCCCTGGTACAGTTCTTGTTCCAGCTCAGGTGGTAGCTAGGGGATTTCTCATGACTACAGCCCTCTTTGTTCTGTTCCACTTCCTTATATATCCTTTTGCACAAGGCAGGAATCCTTTATCCCTCTCTGGGTTCCCACCCTTCCTTCTAAATGGAAAAGAACCAGGTTAAAGATGGATTCCAGTTCAGGTGACATGATCACATGTTACTGTAAGACTTCATTACCCACTTGCCAGCACATAGGTATACAGGAAGCCTTACAAGTAAACAGAGCCATTTACAACCAATTGTCCTGGTTAATGGGAGCCATCAAGATTCCAAGCCACCATTAATGGCCCACACTTTGCATAATTACAATAGGCCCTCAGAGTTATACTTCATATTTCTAGTTTCAGATACAAGAATGATACATTCATACAAATAGGATGACCACACTCAGTAGATTATAAGCTTTGTAATGATTATAAGCTTTGTAAAGGTCTTACAAGAGACCTTTTGCATCAAGCATATTCCAGTTACATTATATTCACACTCATTAGCATATTTTCATAACATCATATGGAGTGCACTGTCACATCCTGACTCAGAGTCCCCTGCTCTAGCCATTCATTGACATTGCCTCTTCAGACTGTGCTTTGAAGGAACTGCTCTGAACTGGGAAGAAGCAGAGATGAATGGTGTGTTTGCTTCTGGATGGAAAGTGACTGTGCAAAGAAAGAGAGATGGTTACTGAATCTCATCAAACATAGAAGGGAATTGCACCATAAAGCAGAGTCCTGTTATGATGATTTGGGGGATCTGCCTTTGTACAACTTATGCATTTTGTTTGATATCATGAACTCTCTGTAGCTATATCAAGCTACAAACTCCGTTTTGTTTTCTGAACACCATTTTGATTACAAGGTTTGCCTTTCCCTTGGCTCTGTAGCCTCCATACTGAGCTAAAAGCCATAGGAGGTGTCAGGAGAAATGCTGGCACCCGGCAAAGGGCTAGCAATGGAGAGTCATTACCTCTCCATAGTCTTCTATTCAAATGGAAGCACCCTTGGACAAAGACTGGCTACTGTCCAGGGCAAGCCAGTTTTTCATGTCTGGGCTCTGGAGGGGTGGCAATCAAGTAACAGATTACCTAATTGGGGATTTGAGGCTGACCTCATGGCAAAGGGGACTAGAAGTTATAAAAGGACCAGGTTAGCTTGGAATAGATCTCTCTGATCAAAACAGGAAGAGAAGCATGTGCTGGAGGAGTGAAGTCCAGGAGAGGGGACTCTGACCAAATCCCTAAGAACACTAAAAAGAGTGGCGAGGAAACTGAGCCAAGCAACAGCATATAGAAGATTCATATTTTGCATAGATCTGTATATCTCTTATACTGCCTAAAGTAAAGGGAGATTGTTTGGAAATCCTTCTGCAAAGTCTGTGTCTGTTTGCTTCAACTATCGCATGGTCTATGTGAACTCTAGACCAGAATGCCCACAAGAGCGGAGGGTAAAGTAGGAGGATCTCTACCAGGGGTGAGACACCTGTGTTCCCAAAGCAGGGCACAGTCCTGGCTGCAGAGAGGGGAACATGCCCTGTCTCTTTAAGAAAAAGTTGGTGCGGTCTTAAAAGGCTGCACAAAAACACCCCAAACTGAGACAACGTGTCACCTGAAGAAATGAATGTCTTGAGGTGGCTGCCCTTTCTCCACAGACTTTATGGTTTCTTGGATCTGCCGAGGCTGTAGGATTCTGGGTCTGGGACCTGCTGCTCCTAAACATTCAGCTTCTGAGACATCTTATGCTCACTGGCACTCTGTTAGCTTTGCCAGGGCCCTAGAAGGAAAATAATTATGTGGGTCATGTGGGGTCAGACAGCATCCAGGATGGAAAGGAATGGGTGAGCCCCATGGGGGTGGGAGAGGATTGCCCACTCTCAGTGAAATGCAGTTAAGCCCTTTCAGGTCAGAAGGATATTGCCCTGCTGTGGGGATGGCTGGTACCCCTTCAGGTAAAAGCTCAGTGAATTGGTCAGGGGCACTGTGGCATCAAATCTTTCCCACAGAAGTCTCGTCAGTCGAATTCTGACTCATTTATTTGTTGACCCCCTTTATTACTTTTACAATGGGCAGATTCCTGCTGCTAGCTGCCTTTTGGGGAGAGTATCATAGAATCATAGGACTGGAAGGGATCTTGAGAGGTCATCTTGTGCAGTCCCCTGCACTCAAGGCAGGACTAAGTATTATCTAGTCTAGACCATCCCTGAGAGGTGTTTGTCTAACCTGCTATTAAAACCTCAAACGATGGAGATTCCACCACCTCCCTAGCCAGCTACTGCAGCCCATGTGAGGGCTGAAGTCGGTCGCAGACGTTCCGGTGCTGTGTCTCACAATACAGACTAGCCATCTAAGCACCATCAAACCCATTGAGAGAGAAGACCGAATCCCTCGTGAGAACCTCAGCCCTGAGGAATTAGGCTAGTTTAAAAGAAAAAGGACGATAGTGGAAAGGATTCAGAGAACAGCCCTTTTCTTGAGGCAACTCTTTGACCTTTGCAGAAAAAAATTACAAAGATCCAGAGTATAAAGGAAGGAGGCCACCTCCGCGTTAGCGTTCTGTTTCTTTTCATTCAGACTTCTCTGTAAAGACCTGTTAATTATGCTGCTTTTCCCTTGGAAAGATGCAGTTACTGCTCAGCTGGAGCCAAGTAATGGGAGCTCCAGTGGATGATGGGAAGTCTGAGTGGAGAACAATAGCTGCATGCACGCAGCGGTGAGAAAGGTGCACCCATAGGAGGTCCTGGGAGAAGGAGAAACAGAGGGCAGACTGAAATCAGTGCAATTACACCAGCATGGCAGGCACAGCTTATTAGATTGATCCGGCTAGTTGGTAGCTAGGCAGGCACAAGTGGCCAGTCTCACTGCTCGTGGAGCCTATTAGAGTGCCCTTGGGAATCAGCGTCCTAGGTCGGCTGGCGTTCCGGAGCCATTGTCTGTTTTGATTTAGCCCTTGCCAAATGTGGCTAAAGTGGACACAGATTAAATCTGCCATGAAAGTTTACAAGGATAGGAAAAAATCCAGCTGAGCACAGCAGCCAGAGTCTCTGCGCAGGGTTTGTAACAGGTGTGGCTGCACCTGTGCTCAGGAGAATGTGGCATCTGCCTGTATGGCAATGGTGCCACTACAAGGGCTAGCTGTGTCCACATCCGACACACATAGAGATGGACTACTGGGCAGGCACAGGGTACACACACGTACAGGGATACCCGCCCACAGGTACGCAGAAATGCACATGCATAGCTGCCGCCATACAGTTACACACGGAAACAGAAGCTGCAGAGACACTCCAGCACCACTCAGGAGTACATATGGAGATGCCTCGGAATGCACTGGACAGAGAGAACATGCTGTATACCCAGAGACACAGGCAGAAACACAACTGTGTGGAGGCACAGACGCTCTGGTATAAAGACTCAGTATGCAGAGACCTATAGGTACCCACTTGGTAACACACTCCCCGCTCCATGCACACACACTCATGCCTAGCGAGATGAATGCACAGGCTCCTCATGCTGCTGTGTGCATGCTCAGAGACACACATGGTCACACAGCCCCAGTAACAGACATATAGCCCCATGCATGTGCAGTGACAAGCTCACGGGTACACGTACTCATCCACGTGTCCAGTCACTCATGCATCCACACGTGCTCGATAATACACATGCATAAGAAATCCACAGAAACACCAGTTGCAGACATAGATGCTCAGTAATGCACAGACATACACGAGTAATCACACCCAGACACACACATCAGAGCACGCAGATAATTTTGACCTCACGTCAGATCCTCAGCTGGCATAAGCTAGTGTAACTCCAAAGATCTGACCCCTCGTCTTCAGGCTTCACTTTTTTCACCAAATGCTGTTTAGTATTTGTGCGTTTCTGCAAAGTATTTTTTGCTCTGCTTTCTGCAGAGGAGAATATACAGATCATATTAAATTGTAGCATGTAGCAGGCTGACATCCTCCCCTCACTCCCCCCCTTTCCCCACTTGGAGAAATTCACAACCAGCTGATGCCAGTGCAATTAAAATATTAAAAAGGAAATGAAAGGGGAAAAATAAAACTTCTGGGCCAAATCCCTCCCTCGTGTAACTCTACCAAATCCAGCAGAGAAACACTAGTGATGAATTTATCCCAACCTGTTGTTTTGATAAACTAAACAATTAACTAACAACTATCTCTCCAGCAGATCTCTCCTTGCGGCTGAGTATGTGAGGAACACACAGATCCACGTAAGGGCTCTATCGTCACCATTACATGCTGAAGAATAGCAGCTAATTAATTATAATGATGGCAAAGATTAGATCCAAATTCCTCTACACGATGTGTACGCAGCCGAACACAGACAAAATAAATCAGAGCACCATATCCTAATCCACAAGCTTCAGAGAATTAAACAGGTGCATTCTAATCACAGGCTCAGTGCAACCACATTCAATATGCACAGGAGTGCACGCAAATGCAGTAAATCTTTGAGGGACTCTGAGAAAGGTATCACAGCTCAGATGAAACACATAACTTAGGCCCTGACCATCTGTAGTCATTTAACCCTTGGGGTGGGTTGTTGGTTTTTTTGCAAAACGTAGAGATATTGGACTCTGTGTCCCAGACAAACTCAAGTAGGAGCCATTTCTTTCTGCCTCCCTAAACCCCTCCGGGGATTTCAAATGGAGATGGCATTCCTCTTCACTTGCTGTACTAACATGTTGTTATGCCGTTAGGCAGCTGCCCGCTTCCATCCAAGAAGCGGCTGCATTTCAGTGATGGGGGGAAATTATTCCAGTTGTAAAGCACTTTAGAATTCCGTGGGATGAAAGATGCTTTATTTGTTAACTTAATTGTATTAATTATTAGGAAAGATTTGTTTCGTAGCATTGGTTTGAAGGCGCATGCCCTGCTCTCCACTCCACTCAGCTTGGTCTCCAAATTCTAGGTACCAGCCAGAGACCAAGCTTCTCAGAAAAAAATGCTGTATATACAACTTGGGTTAACTTCACCCCTAGAGTCACCCCACTGAAATCACCTGGCCACATTCATCCTTGATATGACTGCTGAATCAATGCTAGCACATCAGCTTTTGTAGGAATCATGTCAAAGGAGAGTTTTGAGGATTTGAAGGTGGGCAATGAGGTAGCTTTGCAGATGTTTACAGGGAGTGCCCCAAACGTGAGGGGCAGCATGGAAGAAAACACGAAGGGACTTGTTTGAAAACTTAACAAGCACTGGCCAATGGGAGATGAGCAATCAACAGATCAATAATGAAGGAGAGAGGGCAGGTGTTAGTGGGGGGTATGACTGTGAAGGGCCTTGAAAATGAATACAGGCATCTTATGTTTGATGCTATAGGGCAGGGGTTTTCAACTTGTGGTCTGCAGACCCCTGTGGGTCCACAGACTATGTCTAAGATTTCCAAATGGGACCGATCTCCATTCAAAATTTGTTTATGGGTTAGCAAATGAAAAAAAGGTTGAAAATCACTGCTTTAGAGAACAGGGAGCCACTAGAGGAATTCAAAGGGAGGGGTGACATGGTCAAAGTGAAGGTTGGGGAAATAATTTTTGAAGCAGAATTCTGAATGAGTATAAGCAAGGT
The DNA here is from genome assembly GCF_965140235.1 of Caretta caretta. Lineage (NCBI taxonomy): Eukaryota > Metazoa > Chordata > Testudines > Cheloniidae > Caretta > Caretta caretta. The sequence continues at coordinate 204,762,912 of NC_134206.1, forward strand.
ATGATTGCATTTGTCAGGGCCAGAGAGAAGGATGTTGCAATAATTGAGAACATAAGAAAAGCCATACTGGGTCAGACAAATTGTCCATCTAGCCCAATATCCTGTCTTCTGACAGTGGCCCATGGCAGGTGCTTCAGAGGGAATGAACAGAACAGGCAATCATCAAATGATCCATCCCTTGTTGCCCATTCCCAGCTTCTGACAAACACAGATTTGGGGCACCATCCTGGCTAATAGCCATTGATGGACCTATCCTCCATGAACTTATCTAGTTCTTTTTTAAACCCTGTTATAGTCTTGGTCTTCACAACATCTTCTGGCAAAGAGTTCCACAGGTTGACCGTGTGTTTGTGAAGAAATACTTCCTTTTGTTTGTTTTAACAAAACAAGGTGTGAGATAACAAGAATTTGGAAGAGAGTTTTAGCTGTGTGGATGGATAGGCAAGGCTGTTATCTTAGCGGTATGCAGAAAGAATTGGCAATATTTAGACGTGGTGGTTAAATACTGCCCACCACCACAGAGGTGTCTACATGTTCGTAGGACTGGACCTGAACGCTCCCAAACATGGAGATGGAGGGAGGCTGAAAATTCAAAGCTAGAGTTGAATTTTAGCAATGACCCCTATCTTTAGAATGGTCTAGACCCTGAATCCCAACCCAGCCAACCATCCCTGAACTTTGGTGGTGTTGAAATCCAGATCTGGAGTTCAAACCCCTCTCTGTGATAAAGCTGAGAGATAGGAATTGGGAGAACACCAATTCCCAGACTGCTGCGCTGGGCATCACAACATGGGGAATAGATGGCCAGCCCTCTGTGGAGAAAGAGGTGGTTAGGGACTATTTAGAAAAGCTGGATGTGCACAAGTCCATGGGGCCGGACGAGTTGCATCCGAGAGTGCTAAAGGAACTGGCGGCTGCGATTGCAGAGCCGTTGGCCATTATCTTTGAAAACTCGTGGCGAACGGGGGAAGTCCCGGATGATTGGAAAAAGGCTAATGTAGTGCCAATCTTTAAAAAAGGGAAGAAGGAGGATCCTGGGAACTACAGGCCAGTGAGCCTCATTTCACTCCCCAGAAAAATCATGGAGCAGGTCCTCAAAGAATCAATCCTGAAGCATTTACATGAGAGGAAAGTGATCAGGAACAGTCAGCATGGATTCACCAAGGGAAGGTCATGCCTGACTAATCTAATCGCCTTCTGTGATGAGATTACTGGTTCTGTGGATGAAGGGAAAGCAGTGGATGTATTGTATCTTGACTTTAGCAAAGCTTTTGACACAGTCTCCCACAGTATTCTTGTCAGCAAGTTAAAGAAGTATGGGCTGGATGAATGCACTATAAGGTGGGTAGAAAGTTGGCTAGATTGTCGGGCTCAACGGGTAGTGATCAATGGCTCCATGTCTAGTTGGCAGCCGGTGTCAAGTGGAGTGCCCCAGGGGTCGGTCCTGGGGCTGGTTTTGTTCAATATCTTCATAAATGATCTGGAGGATGGTGTGGATTGCACTCTCAGCAAATTTGCGGATTATACTAAACTGGGAGAAGTGGTAGATACGCTGGAGGGCAGGGATAGGATACAGAGGGACCTAGACAAATTGGAGGATTGGGCCAAAAGAAATCTGATGAGGTTCAATAAGGACAAGTGCAGGGTCCTGCACTTAGGATGGAAGAACCCAATGCACAGCTACAGACTAGGGACCGAATGGCTAGGCAGCAGTTCTGAGGAAAAGGACCTAGGGGTGACAGTGGACGAGAAGCTGGATATGAGTCAGCAGTGTGCCCTTGTTGCCAAGAAGGCCAATAGCATTTTGGGATGTATAAGTAGGGGTATAGCGAGCAGATCGAGGGACGTGATCGTCCCCCTCTATTCGACATTAGTGAGGCCTCATCTGGAGTACTGTGTCCAGTTTTGGGCCCCACACTACAGGAAGGATGTGTATAAATTGGAGAGAGTCCAGCGAAGGGCAACAAAAATGATTAGGGGTCTGGAACACATGACTTATGAGGAGAGGCTGAGGGAGCTGGGATTGTTTAGCCTGCAGAAGAGAAGAATGAGGGGGGATTTGATAGCTGCTTTCAACTACCTGAGAGGTGGTTCCAGAGAGGATGGTTCTAGACTATTCTCAGTGGTGGAAGAGGACAGGACAAGGAGTAATGGTCTCAAGTTGCAGTGGGGAAGGTTTAGGTTGGATATTAGGAAAAACTTTTTCACTAGGAGGGAGGTGAAACACTGGAATGCGTTGCCTAGGGAGGTGGTGGAATCTCCTTCCTTAGAAGTTTTTAAGGTCAGGCTTGACAAAACCCTGGTTGGGATGATCTAATTGGGGATGGGTCCTGCTTTTGAGCAGGGGGTTGGACTAGATGACCTCCTGAGGTCCCTTCCAACCCGGATATTCTATGATTCTATGATTCTATGAACACGGAGACTAGCCAGCTGGACCTGTGCACAGAGATCATGAAACAGCTTCTTCAGTGATAATAGTTAGCAGGGCAGAAGGAGATCAGGGAAACTGGTAGTTGACTGACAGAATGAAGCTGGAAATAAGCACTGCTCAGGTTAAATACTGATAATCTTACCATCAGGGTTGAGAAAGCAGGAGACCCCTGTAATTCAAAGAGCTGAAAGGTCAATAAAATGCCAGAAAACATTCCTCTCGTCCTACTCTTAGTGCCAGAAGTAATCTCACCTCTTCACCTCAGGAGAGCAGAGTGACAATCGGAATGAGCTGAGGTGGTTTGATCTTAGTCACTGGTGGACATTTGGACACATGGTAAAACTGCCACACCAGTTCAACACAACTAGCTACTTCTGCTGACTGAATGTGGGGAGCCAGAATAGGAATAGATATGGTGGTGGGGAGGGGGCGGGGGAGAGTGCTGCAAGACAGGACTGAGGTGTATTGCCAGAGCTGTGAGTGTGCAGGGGATCCAGGACTGGAATAGCAGAGGCTGCTGCAGGTCAAAAATGAAAATGCAGTGATCTGACATAACTGAAAAGGAGTGAAGGAATCTAGAACCAAAACAACAAGGCATGGTGCAGATCTGGATTGAAGTAGACTATCAAAAGCCACATACGAGCCGAGGCCTACAACAGCAGCAGGTATTGTGTGCCAGGATAAAATAGGGTACAATGGCAGTCCGTTCTTCGAAATGAAAGAGCAAGGGTGACACAGTTCAGAAGTGAGGTACATTGGCAGAGCTGTGGGAAGAGGAGAGGTGCTGGGAATAGCAAATTTTCTGCAGGGTCAGGACTGGGGTGTATTGCTAAAGCGAGGTGGAATCAGAGGGGAACTTCAGTCTGTGCTCTGTCCTGTCTGCCTCTGACCAGCATGCACTGAAATGGTCCAAAATCCCCAGCATTAGGGGTCTTATTTTTAAAAAAACTTCAATGCATTTTTAAAATCAACCCCAAAACATTCTTGGAGTGCTTTCTGATCCAAGCTGAAACACATTTTGCTGGTTTCTTGGCAAGGAAAAACACTTAACCAAAGGGAACTCTGAGATACGGGGCCTGGCCAAGCGTGGGGCAGAATCTGCTCTTTCCAATTATCTGCCAGCCTAATCATAAAAACATCACGGTCCACGCTCCATATGTCATTTTTATTGAATTCATTCAAGAGTTTCTCGATTAATCTTTTATTATTCCTTTTCAAATCCCAAGGTGCCCATAAACGGGGGCTGATCATCTAGAGTAATTCTTACGCTGAGAAACAACCACCAGAATCATTTCAGATTCCACTATCCTGCCCACTTAACATGTGCTCCCACACCACTTCCTACGGCAGCTCCTGCTGGGAGCGACTGGGAGACTCATCTCCCCACCAGCATTCTAGCCCCTTTCTTGACAATGCCTCTTGTGGGGACAGGCTGTCCCTGGAATAGCCTCGACCGACCACACAGCCAGTGTTGCTGCTCCACCCCTGCCCCTGTGTTGAGTGGCTGAGACTGGAGTAGCAGTGAGCTCTGCCACAGCGGTTGTCTGTTCCCGTGGGGAGGATCTGTGACTGGAGTATCTGTGAGCTCTCTCCTGTACCATTTCCTACAGTGCCACCTGCCTGGAGGAGCAGAGACCAGATGGTTTGCTTATGTGTATTTATATATACTAGGCTCATCACATGTTGTCTGAGCATCCATTCCTATGGTACCTCCTCCTGGGGTCAGTGACTGCTGTGACCAGGATTCTCCCAAGAATTATAACATTCAAAAACCAATCGGAGAGCACTTCAATCTCTCTGGTCACTTGATCTCTGACCTAAAAGTCGCAATATTACAACAAAAAGACTTCAAAAACAGACTCCAACTAGAGACTGCTGAATTGGAATTAATTTGCAAACTGGATACAATTAACTCAGGCTTGAATAGAGACTGGGAGTGGATGAGTCATTACACAAAGTAAAACTATTTCCCCATGTTTATTCCCCTCCGCCCCCCACTGTTCCTCAGACATTCTTGTTAACTGCTGGAAATGGCCCACCTTGATTATCACTACAAAAGGTTTTCTTCTCCCCCTCCCCCCTGCTCTCCTGCTGGTAATAGATCATCTTAAGTGATCACTCTCCTTACAGTGTGTATGATAACACACATTTTTTCATGTTCTGTGTGTATATAAATCTCCTCACTGTATTTTCCACTGAATGCATCCAATGAAGTGAGCTGTAGCTCACGAAAGCTTATGCTCAAATAAATTGGTTAGTTTCTAAGGTGCCACAAGTCCTCCTTTTCTTTTTGCGAATACAGACTAACACGGCTGCTACTCTGAAACCTTTCAAAACCTGTGTCATTTCTGCAGCAGCTGAGCAAATCATACACTCCTCTCCCCCCACCCCTGGACATGAGAGGAGCTGGGCTGATCAGACTCCTGGAGGGGCAGTGACAGTTTTTAATGTGAATAGGCCAGTTGAGGAACTCCCTTCCTTTCCCAGGAATGGAGCCTAACACCACTTGCTGACTGGGATCAGAGTAAGTTACATGTGAGCAACCTCCAGCTGGAATCTCCGAACAAGGGAGGCAGCGTGAGCCAGTGGACAGAGCTCTGGACTGGGAACTTAGGCATTCTATTCCCTGCTCTGAGACCTTGGGCAAGTCACTTCACTGCTCTGTGCCTCAGTTTCCCCCATCTGTAAAATGGGGATAAGGGGGATCCTTTGTAAAGTGTTTTGAGATTGATCGATAACAGTGAAGAATTGTTATTACTATTCCTCATTAGACTGCATGCAGACTGAGGCATGGTGATGCCCATTTGTGTTAAATTTGGGCTGAGCTGGTGCTGCGCTCCCCACCAAAGCAGAGTAGAGATGCCACGTGAAACTTACAGATGGGCCCAACTGTAAGCTGCCCATCTCCTAAGCTGAACAGGTAGAGGAAGCACATCATTCCTGTGGTCCCCATACAGCATTGCTCCCTGTTCAATACCAGATCCAGTACAAAGCACTCATGTTATGGATACATACGCTGCAGACACAATTATTACCCAAATCTCATACAGGCTGGAGAAAATGGGCGAAGATCCCTAGACTTCCAGCTCTAAGGACATAAGGCTCTAACACAGGGGTGGGCAAACTTTTTGGCCTGAGGGCCACATCTGGGTTGTGAAGCTGTATGGAAGGCCGGGTAGGGAAGGCTGTGCCTCCCCAAACAGCCTGGCCTGTGCCCCTGACTGCCCCCTCCCAGGACCCCCAACCCCTAATTGCCCCCCAGGACTCCGTCCCCATCCAACCCCCTCTGCTCCCTGACTGCCCCCCCCCAGAACCCATTGCCCCTTATCCAACCCACCCCACTCCCCCCCCCCCCCCCTTACCATGCAGCTCAGAGCACCAGGACAGTCAGTTGCATGGCCCGGCTGGGACCAGCCACGCTGCCGCACAGTCTAGAGCACCGGGGCAGGCCAGCGACTCTTGCAGCCACACTGCCTGGCAGGAGCTCACAGCCCCACAGCCCAGAGCGCTGGTGGCGAGACGAGCTGAGGCTGCGGGGGAGAGGGGACAGCAGGGGAGGGGCTGGGGTCTAGCCTCCCCAGCCAGGAGCTCAAGGGCCGGGCAGCTCAGTCCCGCGGGCAGTAGTTTGCCCACCTCTGCTCTAACAGTGGAGCTGAAAAAGATCTCCCTAAGCAAGCACCAGTAGTAGAGCCCTTATACACTTGAATCCAGCCCCTGGAGGACAACATTACTTGTTCATGCACCTACATTTTGTACAAGGGGGGAGGGTAGTTAGCAGCGGAGCAGGAGAAACAGCCTTGAGGCTTGTTAGGGGAAGGATAACAGGCGGCTAGGTGTGTGGGTTTTCAATGGGAAGCATATGTTCTGAAAATGAGATTAGGTAAATCAGTTGGCAAAGGGGGACCTTAACGCAGTAGTGGAGTTTGGCTTTCTTACGTGGGTGGCATGAAGGTTTCACAAATCATACATTTATAAATCTTGAGGACAGAAGGGACCACTGTGATCATCTAGTCCAGCCAAATTACAGTTCGTGTACCATACGCAGCTCTTTTACAGCTAAAGTGCAGCTCGCAGAACTCCCCACGCCCCGCATTCTCCACCTTCCAGACTGCGCGGGGGATGGCGGGGCAGGAGAGAGAGAGTCGGGGCTTCTACCCTGCAGGAGGATGGTGGGACTGGGGCTAGATTCTGCCCAGCGGGGAGAGGACTCTTGCTGAATCCCCAAGGCGCCTCCTGCAGGGCTGAAGCCCCTAGCCCCCCACCTTGCCTCAGTGCAGAAGCTCCAAGCCCTGGCAGGTGCATCCAGTTCTCAAACTTCTGAAGATTATCATATGTGGCTTGGAGGGTCAGTAAATTTGGTCACCTCTGATCTAGACTGACCTGTATAACACTGGCCCACAGACCTCCCATCAAATAATTCCTAGAGCAGATCTTGTAGAAAAACATAAAATCTTGATTTAAAAAATTGTCAGTCAGAGAATCTACCACAACCCTTGGTAAATTGTTCCAACGGTTAATTTACCCTAGTTAAAAACGTGTACCTTATTTCCAGTGGGAATTAGCCTAGCTTCAACTTCCAGTCATTGGATCGTGTTATACCTTTCTCTGCTAGACCGAAGAGCCCATTATTAAATATTTGTTCCCCGTGTAGGTACTTACAGGCTGTAGTCAAGTAACCCCTTAACCTTCTTTGTTAAGTGAAATAGACTCAAGGAGCTGAATCTATCACTATAAGGCATGTTTTCTAATCCTTTAATCATTCACGTGGCTCTTCTCTGAACTCTATTCAATTTATCAACATCCTTCTTGAATTTTGGGCACCAGAACTGGACACAGTATTCCAGCAGCAGTGGAATATACAGAGATTAAATAACCTCTTTACTCCTACTTGAGATTCCCCTCTTTATGCATCCCAGGTTTGCATGAGCTCTTTTGGTTGCAGCATCACATTGGGAGCTCATGTCCAGCTGATTCTCTACCACAACCCCCAAATCTTTTTCAGACACCTCTTCCCAGGATAGAGCCACCCCCCCATGCTGTGAGTATGGCCTACATTCTTTGTTCCTAGAGGCATACATTTATATTTAGCTGTATTATAGCATATTGTTTGCTTGTGCCCAATTTACCAAGCAATCCAGATCGCTCTGTATCAGTGACCTGCCCTCTTCATTATTTACCACTCCCCCAATTTTTGTCTCATCTGCAAACTTTATCAGTTATGATCTTATGTTTTCTTCTAGATCATTGATAAAAATCGTAAATAGCTAGGGCTAAGAACCAATCCCTGTGGGACTCCACTGGAAACCCACCTGGTCAATGACGATTCCCCATTTACAGTTATATTTTAAGACCTATCAGTTAGCCAGTTTTTAAACCATTGAATGTGTGCCATGTTAAATTTTATCTTGTTCTAGTTTTTCAATCAAAATGTTGTGCAGCACTAAGTCAAATGCCTTACAGAAGACTATTTCATCAATACTATTATCTTTATCCACCAGACTTGTAATCTCATCAACAAAAATATCAAGTTAGTTTGACAGGATCTATTTTTCATAAACCTGTGTTGATTTGCATTAGTTACATTAACTTCCTTTCATTCTTTATTAATCAACTCTCATATCAGCCACTCCATTATCTTACTTGGGATCTATGTCAGGATGATAGGCCTATAATTACCACACGTCATGCCCTTTAGCCTTTTTAAAAATTGGCATAATATTAGCTTTCTTCCAGTCTTCTGGAACTTCTCCAGTACTCCAAGACTTATTGAAAAATCAACTTTAATGGTCCAGCAAGCTTCTCAGCCAGCTCTTTGAAGCAAGTTATCTGGACCTGCTGATTTAAAAATCTAAACTTTAGTAGCTGCTGTTTAACATTCTCCTGATATGCCAGTGGAATGGAAAGTGTGTTATCACCATATGATGAGACCATATAATCTGCTTCTTCCCTAAATACAGAACAGAAATATTTATTGAACACTTCTGTTTTTTCTGCATTATTGATAATTCTACCATTTTGATCTAGTAATGAATCAACTGGTGCACCATTATAAGAATTCTTTTTGTTCCTAATATACTTCAAAAACCTCTTCTTGTCCTTCTCTCTGCTGGCCATAGATTTTTCCTTATACCCCTTTGCTTCCCTTATCACTTTTCTGTAATTCCCATCTTCCCATTACTATCAACTTCCTTTTCTTCCATTTGTTGTTACTTTTTAAAATTTTCATTTCCCATCTAAACCAGGTTGGGGTGTGTGTGTGTGTGTTTTTTTAAAAGAAATGCCTATGGCCTCCTTTCTTGATTCTGGGATAGTTCTTTTTGCGTACGCGGGGGGGAGTGTACGGACGACATCTACGAAAGTACTCCTAAATGAGTTCCAATTATTCACATTTTTCTGATTAAATTCTTTCACACAGCTAAAAACAGTTATTAGCCAAATCAACTGGGAGGAATTGGCCCTGTTAAATCACCAAGTGTATATAGTGCTGGTCCAGACTTTATTCTGCTTGCACATTATAAAAGTGATCAAGTTGCGATTACTTGTACCTAAGTTTCCATTAATTTTTAGTTACGTGATCAGTTCCTCTTTATCTGTTAGGACAAGGTCTAATAAATAATTCCCCCATGTTGTCTGCACCATTTTGAATAAGGAAATTGTCATCCTTGTCAAATTCCAAGAATGTTTTAGTACTGGCAACATGAAACCTCATCCATATTCAAGTCCCCTGTGATCACATAACCTTTCTTCCTACTCCCTATAGATAGGTGCATAAGGAGATGATCATGCTGTTCTCTAGTGTGATTTGGTGGTCTGTGGAAGACACCAGCTAAGACTGTTAGGACATTGATCCATAACTATTCAAGATCATTTTTTCTGAGTTATCAGTGACTTGGATATAGAGTGCCATTCCCCCTCTCCTTTTGCCCACTCAATCCTTCATAAATAAGTTATAACCACTGATTTTAACATTCCAATTAACTCATCCCACCAGGTTTCAGTAATACCAACTAGATCAAATTTGTGCTCACAAATGAGCAATTCCAATTCCTCTTTTCTGTTACCCAGATGCCTAGCGTTGGTGTATAGGCTATTCAGGAATTTCTTCTCTTCGTGTCCTTTGGTCCTTTGATTAATTTTGTTCTCAGAATCTTGATTTTGTGCTGACTGACTGCTCGTATCATCCCTCTTTTTACACTCTCCTTTTACTATTAGTTTAACACCATCCTGATTACTCTAGCCAGCCTCTCCCTGAGAATAACTGTTCCCCTACCGAGATGGAGCACATCCAAATGGTGAAAGTGGGGGTGGATTCAGGCATCTGTCCAGTGGTTTGCAGATGGATCCACCAGTTGGAATGAGGGTCAGGGCATTTGGGAAGGGACTAAGGCACTAGTACAGGGCATTGTTTTGTCTGTATATGGGTAGGCCACTGGCTAAAGAGTTAAACTGGTGCACCAGAGACCCGACTGCTCTCTCCTGTGCATCTGCACATCTGCCTGACCAGACAGCTGAGAAGGGGCTTCCAAAGTATTACCTTGCAAGGCAGTGGGGGTGCTTCCTCACCATACTTATACCATAACTTCCCTCATGCTGCTGTATTTGTCTGGCTAGCTACTGGCTGGTCTGTCCCCAGGCTTAATTTTTTTTTTCCTTTCTCCCTCGGCTACTTCGCAATCTGTTCTGCTGGGATGTGCCACAACAAGAGGTAGGTTAGGGGACTGGCAGCTGGCATACACTTGGTCAACTCTCAAGCAGAGCCAGTTGCCTCTCCATCAATCAGGAAGACTGAGCTAGATTCAGGAGGAGAGACACATAGCGCAAGGTGCGGGCCATTAAATAGGCCTTTCAACCTCCCCCATCTGGGAGGCTGGATTGGGATGAACTGCTGGAACAATGCAGGGAAATTAGCTACTTGGTGGGAGGAGATTGTGCTGCTGGTGGGGACAGAACAGGCTATTGCTGAAGTCTCTCCATCCCTTGCACCTTTTTTCTATATGGGGTAACAGAAAGGAGGTACGCAATAACAGAGAGAGAGGTGGGAATATTAAAAGCTGCTCAAGGAAGCACTCACTCTCCAATGGGACTGGGCAGCCGCAGAGCAGAATGCTATTCAGACAGGGAGCAAAAAGAATGCTCTCCAGGGAGAGAGAAGGGTCTGCTGAACATTCCTTCTGGGCTCTAGGAGGGGAGTGGATGAGAAAGAAGCACCGCACAGATCTCAAACAGACAAAGCATCCAAGGACACAGGTGCCGACTCTGTGGGTGCTCGGGGGCTGGAGCATCCATGGAAAAAGATAGTGGGTGCTCAGCACCCACCAGCCACAGCTGATTGGGGATGCCGCCAAACAGCTGATCAGAGGCTCAGGGAGGGGTTTGGGGGAGGGTGGAGAGCAGCAAGCGACAGGCAGATGTCTGGGGGTGGGGGTGGAGCGAAGCGAAGGCAAGCACTTGGGGGAGGGGGGTGGAGCAGGGGCAGAGCACCCCTGGGGGAAAATAAAAGTCAGTGCCTATGCCAGAGGAGAAAATCCTACCACAGCAGCAGTGAGCTATTCTGCACCTTAGCATTGCTTCATTCATCCAGGACATGTACCAGTGTCACAAACTGCCTTCACAACTGGTGCACTTGCTGGCAATCATGGGAGCATTAGATAGACAAGTACTTACTAAATAACAATTAGCACTTACAATGCATAGCTCAGAGTGCTTTCAAGAGGTGGGCAAACCTCATGAGCTACAGATGGAGAGTAAGGCACTCAGATCTTAAGTAACTTGTCTCAGGTCACATTGCAGGTCAGTGATGGAGCCAGGAATTAAACCCAGGTCTATTAACACCCAGACCTAATCTTCTGGAAGGAAGGATGTGCTAGCAAATGACCCAGGGAGACTCAGCAGCCAATTCTCCTCTCACAGGAGTGTGAAAGAGGAGCAATTCCATTGACGTGAATGGAGATTCACTTCCACTGACTGTATACCAGTGTAAGGAAAAATCAGACCCTGAATTCCTATCCCATCCCTAAATTGGTCCTTCCTGGTCAGAGGGTGGCACGCTGGGAGGGCTGTGCACAAGGAAGCTTCTTTTGCTACTACCCATATCAAACTTGTTGTGTGGACAACAAGAGTGTGTCAGTCTTCAGAGTTGCCAGTCTGGCACAATGGGTGGCAGGTATAATAGGCCAGGGGAAGCTAAGCCTCCCCGGCACAGCCGCCGTTGACCCACTGCCAGACCCCTGAGCCATGGTGGCCCCACCCGTGCTCCACCTCTTCCCTTCCCTGCTCCACCCCTTCCCCAAGGCCCCCCACCACCGCCTGGCGAGTCCCACTTCTCCTCCACTCCACACACCCCCTCGGAGATCCCACCCATGTCCCTCCTCCCTTCCCTCCACGCCACTCACTGTGTTCTTCCTCACCCCTGCGAATAGGACATGGCGAGAAGGGATGCAGTGGGCCGGGGAGGTCTTGCGGGAGATGGAGGAGAGGAGGGACATAGCAAGCAGCAGGGGGTCTCACAGGTGGTGGGAGAGGAAAGGAGGGATGTGGTGAGAGGGCTAAGCAGGGGGCAGGGCCTGGGGTAGGGGTGGAGTGGGGGCAGGGCCTTGGATGGAAGAGGCCAGACAGGGAGCCAGACTCCCACAGGGGAAGCGTAACCTGCCACCCGTGTCTGGTACCTCTCACTAGTACAAATTTCCATGCACAGATACACACGTAAAGAACAGCAACATTCTCCCACGGATCTTAAAGCACTTTCCCAACATACATTAAAGCTCCCAGCTCCCTTTGGAGATAAGAACATAAGGACTATTATCATTATCCCTGTTTTACACAGGAGGAGATGGAGACATGGAGGAGGGAAGGGCCTAATACCGCAGACCTTTCCCAAGTGAAATTCCTATTGAAGTCACTGGGGGGGTTGCCTGGATAAGGTCAACCTGAACTGGTCTTAAGGGCCTGATCCAAAGCCTATTGAAGTCCATGGAAATACTGCCATTGCCTGTAATAGGACCTGGATCACTAATCTGTGAAAAGTGAAACCCCAGGGTAATTTCTCTCTCTCTGTCTTTCATGGGTTCAGTGAAGGGGGGGGGGACCACCCACAAATGTTCCGTTTTCAGTAAGAAATGTCAGTTTTTGACAACTGAGGATTTTTTGTTTTGGGATTTTCACAGAAAAACTTTCATAGGAAATTTGAGAAAAAAGAATTAAATCTGCAAAAAAATTAAATTGCCACCAAAAATTTTATTTTGGTTAAAAAAATAAAAAATCCACTTTACATTGAAAAAGTTTTCATAAAAAAATTGCCAGCTCTAGTTAAAGTCATAATAAAAGCTTCACTTTGTCACAGCTTTTGACTGACAAATTATGTTTGCCCAGGTGTAATATTTTCCAAACCCTTTGCTACTGCTTTTGCGGTGTCCTAAAGCTGGAACAAGTTTTTTTAATAGTAGCCCACGATGTATCCAACTCCAGCACTGGTCTGTGAGCATTTCTCTCTCAGCTCTTGGGGGAATTTTCCTTTGCTCTGAAGTTTCCTTGCTGTTATACAGGATTGTTTTGACAAACCCCCATCACTGCTTTTTCTCTTGACCTCCCCAACCAGCCGACACTTCTGCCTCTTTCTAAACTCACTCTTTTAACGGAATGCATCCGCTGAAGTGAGCTGTAGCTCACGAAAGCTTATACTCAAATAAATTGGTTAGTCTCTAAGATGCCACAAGTCCTCCTTTTCTTTTTGCGAATACAGACTAACACGGCTGTTGCTCTGAAACTTATCTTTTAAAACTACATGTTTCTATCATAAAGGTGAAGACCCAGCCAACATTTCACTTCCCCTGAGAACAACTGGAAAAGTTCTCACCCTGAGTCATGCTGTAGAATTACATCATCAGAGACTTTGGCCCTGTGGGATTTTTAACCCCTTAAATACAGATTAAGTTAAACAGCAGCTACCTGCATTTAAATGCCAGTAACATTACACATCTATCACCAGTCAATACTGCAACATTTGATTGTGTTTGAATACCAGTGAATTAGCTAGCCCAGGGCTGACCATGAGTTAGCAGCCAGGGTAGACCAGCACAAAACATGTTCAGTATTAGGTCAAAAAGAAAAGGAGGACTTGTGGCACCTTAGAGACTAACCAATTTATTTGAGCATGAGCTTTCGTGAGCTACAGCTCACTTCATCAGATGCATACCGTGGAAACTGCAGCAGACTTTATATATACACAGGGAATATGAAACAATACCTCCTCCCACCCCACTGTCCTGCTGGTAACAGCTTATCTAAAGTGATCATCAGATTGGGCCATTTCCAGCACAAATCCAGGTTTTCTCACCCTCCACCCCCCCCACACAAATTCACTCTCCTGCTGGTGATAGCCCATCCAAAGTGACAACTCTTTACACAATGTGCATGATAATCAAGTTGGGCCATTTCCTGCACAAATCCAGGTTCTCTCACCCCCTCACCCCCCTCCCAAAAACCACACACACAAACTCACTATCCTGCTGGTAATAGCTCATCCAAAGTGACCATTCTCCCTACAATGTGCATGATAATCAAGGTGGGCCATTTCCAGCACAAATCCAGGTTTTCTCACATCCCCCCCACCCCCATACACACACAAACTCACTCTCCTGCTGGTAATAGCTCATCCAAACTGACCACTCTCCAAGTTTAAATCCAAGTTAAACCAGAACATCGTGGGGGGGGGGGGGGGGGGGTAGGAAAAAACAAGAGGAAATAGGCTACCTTGCATAATGACTTAGCCACTCCCAGTCTCTATTTAAGCCTAAATTAATAGTATCCAATTTGCAAATGAATTCCAATTCAGCAGTTTCTCACTGGAGTCTGGATTTGAAGTTTTTTTGTTTTAAGATAGCGACCTTCATGTCTGTGATTGCGTGACCAGAGAGATTGAAGTGTTCTCCGACTGGTTTATGAATGTTATAATTCTTGACATCTGATTTGTGTCCATTTATTCTTTTACGTAGAGACTGTCCAGTTTGACCAATGTACATTGCAGAGGGGCATTGCTGGCACATGATGGCATATATCACATTGGTGGATGTGCAGGTGAACGAGCCTCTGATAGTGTGGCTGATGTTATTAGGCCCTGTGATGGTGTCCCCTGAATAGATATGTGGGCACAATTGGCAACGGGCTTTGTTGCAAGGATAAGTTCCTGGGTTAGTGGTTCTGTTGTGTGGTATGTGGTTGTTGGTGAGTATTTGCTTCAGGTTGCGGGGCTGTCTGTAGGCAAGGACTGGCCTGTCTCCCAAGATTTGTGAGAGTCAGATGTCAAGAATTATAACATTCATAAACCAGTCGGAGAACACTTCAATCTCTCTGGTCACGCAATCACAGACATGAAGGTCGCTATCTTAAAACAAAAAAACTTCAAATCCAGACTCCAGCGAGAAACTGCTGAATTGGAATTCATTTGCAAATTGGATACTATTAATTTAGGCTTAAATAGAGACTGGGAGTGGCTAAGTCATTATGCAAGGTAGCCTATTTCCTCTTGTTTTTTCCTACCCCCCCCCCCCCCCCACGATGTTCTGGTTTAACTTGGATTTAAACTTGGAGAGTGGTCAGTTTGGATGAGCTATTACCAGCAGGAGAGTGAGTTTGTGTGTGTATGGGGGTGGGGGGGATGTGAGAAAACCTGGATTTGTGCTGGAAATGGCCCACCTTGATTATCATGCACATTGTAGGGAGAATGGTCACTTTGGATGAGCTATTACCAGCAGGATAGTGAGTTTGTGTGTGTGGTTTTTGGGAGGGGGGTGAGGGGGTGAGAGAACCTGGATTTGTGCAGGAAATGGCCCAACTTGATTATCATGCACATTGTGTAAAGAGTTGTCACTTTGGATGGGCTATCACCAGCAGGAGAGTGAATTTGTGTGGGGGGATAGAGGGTGAGAAAACCTGGATTTGTGCTGGAAATGGCCCAACCTGATGATCACTTTAGATAAGCTGTTACCAGCAGGACAGTGGGGTGGGAGGAGGTATTGTTTCATATTCCCTGTGTATATATAAAGTCTGCTGCAGTTTCCACAGTATGCATCCGATGAAGTGAGCTGTAGCTCACGAAAGCTCATGCTCAAATAAATTGGTTAGTCTTGAAGGTGCCACAAGTACTCCTTTTCTTTTTGCGAATACAGACTAACACGGCTGTTACTCTGAAACCTGTCAGTATTAGGTCAGCTAACAGTCATTAAACCATGGATCTTGAAAGGCCCAGCCTGATGTGATCGATACATCTATCATTACAGACAGATGGACACATGAGGAGTACCATACAAGTACCAAGATAGATAAAGAAATATCTTTTTATCTAGGTATTGATATGGCATCCATCATCGTCGTAGAATCTGAATGCCTCACTCAGACAAGAGGAGAGGAGAGAACCAGTCATTTGCTTGTTTTCCTGAACTGTTCCTTTTCAAGGGCTCAGATCCCACTGTATAGAGGGAGAGAGAGAGAGAAGGAGAGAACAGAGCTGAGTGAAACTAGTGGGGAACATTTCCCAAATCCTGAATCAAAGTTTGTTTCGAACCAACGTGTCCAGATCCCTTTTTGTGTCCATTGGTCATTGTGATAGGGTTCACTCACCGTAGGTGGTGCCTCCTTGTGACTGCTCTGGGGATCAGCTCTCACCTGGCTGGTGCCTTCTTCCATTGATTACTCAAGCTGTGACCCCTCTCTCTCTTCACAACTCAGGGTGCTCTCTCTTTGTGACTTGGCCCTCCAGCCAGGTCACTGTATTGTTACCCAGAAGGGGAGGACTAAGTCTCTCCAGCCCAGCTGTCCACCTGGCAATGCTCCTGTGCCAATCCCCAGTGGCTGGTACAAGAACACAGGCCCACCCTCTACACTAGGTTCTAGCCCAGGAACCCTATAACAAGCAGCCAAGGTCTGTACTTTTCTGCTTTTCTTTCCCCACAGCTTCTTTGGAGTTGACCCTCCTTCCTGGGCTAGAGCAGAGCCTAGGGATGGCTTACTCTCCCCCTTGGATTCTCTGCTCTGCTGCACTCCCAGAGAGCAGCTGCAGACTCCCTCTCTCAAGCCTCTTCCTGCTGCTGCAAACTTCTAGGTTTATAATCTAGCCTGCTCCTGCCCAGCTGGACTCCTTGTTCAGTTAGGCCTGGCTCTCCCTATAGGTGCAGCCAGGTATCCTAACTGGCCCTTCAGGCCCTGTGTGGTATACACATCTCATCACAGCCATGAACAGCTACAATGCATCTCCTTCCTGCAGCTTGCTGCCAAGAACAAGCATCAGACCCAGCGCTACTAAGTGAAATCTGTACATTAATAAAGGATTGAATTAAGTGAGGGAAATAGCAGAGAGCTGCAGTGGTAGCATCCTCTTCCTCCTCACACAGACAGGATGCATCACAAGAAGGCCCAGATTCTGATCTCTATTAATTGGCAACACCAAAGAAGTCATTTAAAGTTAGTTTGGATTGACAGCCACGTGACTGAGATCAGAATCTGCTCATGGGGATGCTAAAGGGAAATGTAGCTATATAAACTAAGAATGATCAACTATTTAATGTAACTCTCTGAGATGAGGACGAGGCATAGCAGCAGCAAGGTAGTTTCATCCCATGCATGGGTTGCCTAGTTTCCTGTTTCTCTCAGTACTAATTTCTCCACACCAGCAGTACTCCTAACGTGCCCTGGTTTGTTAAACTAGGTAAATATGCTGGCCAAAGGCTCCGCAGTCTCTGATTGCCTGATTTTCCCAACCAAAGGACCAAATTGTGAGCAGACTTATACCCAGTGCAATCGTGTTGACTTCATTTAGATGGCACGCAATGTAAGCGGCACAGAGTTTGACCCACTGTATGCAAGACAGATATAGCATATTGCTGTGGTCGGCTTCTAGGGGGAGTGCAAGATCTGATCACCAAGTTCTGCTGTGGTGTCCACACTAGCACTATCTTTTCGCTTCTCTATAAAATCAAAACGTCTTTTTGCTACATTCCTTCCTCCTTCCATTTCTACTTCTCTTGTTCATTGTAGCGCACTGATGCTCATAAAGGCAGTTCCCAATATAACAATGATGAATTAACACAGAAGAGGGGAAGATTCATGGAGAAGGTCCCCCAACTGATGGCCAGAGTGCTGAATAATACAGAAAGCAAAATGGGAACCTCCCTATGCCCTTCCCAACTAGGCCCATACCCGTACATCAATATAGCACTTATTCATTTCTTTGTGACAATGACTGATGAGTGGGGATAGGTAACAGAAAACTGTAGACCAAATTTAAAACATGCATTTGCAAATGTAGATATAGGAGATTTACTGGGACACAGGACAAGCTCATAAAGGTTTTTAGCTGCATAAAAAACATCTAGGCACCTAGGCCTAAAACCTCAAAAGTACGTAATACACATTGAAATCAGGCACCTAAATACCTTTGAGGATCAACACTCTAGGCACTTTTCTGCATCTTTAGGCACCTAAATACCTTTGAAATCAGACCCCCAGTGCATAATGACAACAGAGCTCCACAGGTAGGAAGTATTTACAAAGCCCCAGGCCACAGCCCTGGCACAGAGGCAATCATATGAAACAGACAAGGGCACACAGTCACGCTCTTTGCCATTAGCATTTTGCAAAACCTTGGCACAGAGACAACTACCTAAGCAAACAAAGATATAAGCACAAACTTTACTGCTGGTACTGCACCTGCCACCACTTGTAACAGTTACTTTCTGTGAATGTGCTGAGAGAAAATTATTTTAAATCTTTTCCAGCCTGTGCTATTATTTTTCTAGGGCTGATGTCTTATGTTAAGCCTTCTTAATTCAAATAGCCTGGAAAAGAAAAGAAAAAATTAATATGCCCTAAAAGTTCCCTAATCTTCTCTCTTTAGCTCCTCCTACCGCCACAAACTGCTCCCCCCCCAAGGACAATCAAAGGCCCAATAACTTGATCACACATTCTCCCCCTTTGTTAATGATACTCACACAATTTTTTGAAACAGAAACAACACCACTAACTAAGGTTGACAATTCCACCGTGGCAATAACAAATAGCAAATAAACAGAGCAAATACAAGTTGTGGACATCCACAGGCTACAATTTGTTCATGAACAGGAAAAAAAAAACTAGATAAGAATCCACTGAATAAAGTTTAGCCACCTCTAATGCTTTAGAAAGCAAAAGAGTGGCTAGATAGCAAGATACAGATTCTGAAATTGTTCCCACAAACTCAAGGGTTCCATTTTCAGGCAGATGTCTTTGGCCAATCAATAATCCAATTTCTGGAAGCTGCAGTACCACTGGCAATTAGAATCAGGCCTCTGCAGCCACCCCATGCTCAGCTGTGAGATCTCCCTTCATGGATTTCAATCAGAGTGAAATTGAGTGACTTCAGTAATTTCATGCCAGGTTATGGGAGGGAGGTGAGGAAGGGTGAGTTCCCAACCATCTAATAGGTCTCTAACAGCTTGATAATTGGCCCATCCTGTGGGTGATTAAGGATGAAAATAACTAATTTCCGCTCATCTCGCAGACTAATCAGATCACCTCACCCCCATGGTTTGCTCTTTTGCTTAAAGGGACAGTCTGTCTTTCTCTCTATATATATATCATCAAAGGGAAGCAGGGTGTGTAATCAGTTAGTTTAGACTCATAAAATACAGTTTCTAGTTGTGCTGGAATGACTGGACCTGGGGTGCTAACTCCCCTCCTGTTCTTTCTTTCCCTAATAACCCCTTTGCTGCTGAATTCTGCAGTGTTGTTCCAGGTACTATATAAGCAGCACATCAGCTTTGCCTCATGTACCTGGAACTGTATGCTGTATCCAAACTCCCCCTAAGCTTTGAATCTGGAACCGGGCTTCCACCCCAGTCCTTGGCAATTCATGAGATTCCCAGCAACCTGGACCTTTAAATGCTTCTTTGGCAAGAGCTATCTGGTCAGGCTGCTCACTCTTTTTTGCCCTTCATCCAACAGGGGCCTCCTATGGGGTTGTAATGAGACCAGACATCCTACATAGACTCATAGACATGTAGGACTGGAAGGGACCTCAAGAGGTCATCTAGTCCAGTCTCCTGCATTCAAGGCAGGACGTGCCTAGTACAGTGGCAAATATTTTGTCTCCACACAGTTGAGCTGATCCTTCCCTTGGCTGGACTGGTGGTTACACTGCCCTTCCACACCCATAGCTGGAGCACTGACATGACTCTCTTGAGATGGTAGCCATGATTTTCAAAGATAGCCCCTGAAGTTAGGTTTCTAGGTCCATATTTAGGTGCCTAAATAAGTGGCCTGATTTTCAAAAGCGCTCAGCCCTTTTGCTGAATCGGAGCTCTCAGTGACTGACATAATATTCAGGGTATGTCCAGTAGGGTGAAGGCTTTTCTAGAATGACTGATCCACACTATCAAAATACAAGTGAGATCTTTCTGTAAGTGAGCTAGTTACTGCAGGCTATTGGTGCCGCGTCACCTCGACAGCTCCCTGGGCAGACCTTGTGGCAGAACAAAAGCCCTCAGGAAAGTACAGTGACCTTCAGCAAGTGTGCAGAGCTTTGTTTGAAATCAAACGGATCCTGTTTGCTAAGCCTGTGCTGCACTGCCCTGGCTTCCCCAGGAAATTCACCCTATGGAGACTTCGGAAATGGGGCTCAAGGCAGTCCTACCTCAAGAAGCTAGTGCCATAGTTTACTTCACGTTGTATCTAAGTGGGAACTAAGCCCTTTCCTCAGGAGAAAAAGTACTCTGTGATACAAACAAGACTATCAATCCGTGAAGTGGGTGGTGGAGTTGCTGTACTATTATTACCTTGCCAGCATAACTTCTACTGATCATTCCTTTCCGAAATGTCTTCAGACACCGTAATGTGCTCCATACAGAAAACCTGCTAGTGATTGTTTTTTTTTAACATGGTCTTGATTATCTGGGTTGGAGACAACTGGGGTTTTTTGTTAAGTGGCAGGGGACCAGAGACATAGAGAGTGTGAGTGAGGCCTGGTCTACGCTACAAACTTAGGTCGACATAAGCTGCATTACATTGATCTAATAATGTATGTATCTACACTACCAAGTCCCTTCTGCCAACCTAAGTAGCCTTTAAAGTCAACGTCTGTACTCCACCTCCACGAGAGGTGTAGTGCTTGATTCAACATCCACGAGTTGACATGGGGATAGTGTAGACACTGCATTGTGTAATTTGAATGAATTGGCCTCCAGGAGGTGTCCCACAGTGCTCTGTTGTGACCGCTCTGGAGAGCACTTTCAACTTCACTGCACATCAGCCAGGTACACAGGAAACAGCTGTTCCCCTGTTGAAGCCCCAGGAACTTTTGAATTTTCATTTCCTGTTTGATCAGCGTGGAGAGCTCGCCAGCCCAAGTGATCATGGAGACTCAAGGCCAAAAATGCACTCCAGCATGGAGTACACAGGAGGTGGTGGATCTTATTGTTGTGTGGGGAGAAGAGTCTGTGCAGAGCTCTGATTCAGCAAAAGAAACACTGACATCTATGCCAAGATCGCGTGGGGCACGGGGGAGAAGGCTACACCAGGGACACACAGCAGTGCCACGTGAAAATAAAGGAGCTTCGGCACGTATACTAGAAGACAAGGGAGGCGAACAGTCGTTCTGGTTCTGCCCCACAGACATGCCACTTTTATGAGGAGCTGCACGCAGTTCTCGACAATGACCCCACCACTACCTCAAAACACTACGTGGATACTTCCCAGGAGCCTCGGGCGACCTCGAGCAACGAGGAGGACACTGTTGATGAGGAAGAGGAGGAGGAGCAGAATGTGAGACAGGCAAGCGGAGGATCCATTCTCCCCGACAGCCAAGAACTGTTTTTAACTCTTGGGAACCCAGTCCTTCACAGGACCATTGGTGGTGGAGTGTGATGCTGGGGAAGGCACCTCTGGTGAATACACATTTCCAATCAAACTGTAGGGGTTACATACGATTATTGTTTAATCTGAACAATAAAATAGGTGTAGTGGATATTGGTGGCCAGTCCATCTGCGCAGAGGGTGTTCTCTGAAAAAGACTATTTATGTGCATGGGGATGGCCTGGGAATCCTCCATGGAGATCTCTAGGAAGCTTTCATGGAGGTACTCTGCAATCCTTTGCAGAATGTTTCTCGAAAGGGCTGTCTTATTTTGTCCATCACAGTAGGACACTTTCCTGCGCCACTCCAGTATTAAATCAGCTTGCATCATTGCAGTATACAGAACTGCAGCATAAGGACCAGATCTGTACCCAGATGCTTGAGCATCTGCTCCCTTGCTGCCTCTGTTACCCTCAGGAGAGTGATATCACATATGGTCACCTAAGGGAAACGGGGGAAGTTTTCAATGGTAGCCCTTAAACGGCAAACAATTCTACAAGTAATCCACCCCCGTTTGGTGAAATCTGGGTCACACAACCACACTTTCCCAAACATGCCATGGTTGTGGTTGAAAGGGATCACTGTGTATTGCCAAAAAAACAAGGGGGGGGGGGTGGCAGCTTCCTGTTTGTCTCCCTTCCCACCCAACCTGGTGCTGCTTTTGTAAAAAACAAACTATTTGGGGGGCTTTACACTGGTGCCTGTCCTCAAGCACAATCCAGGTTCCTAGGGGAAAGGGGACTTTTCTCAAGTTCCAACCTGTGATCCCAAGGATGTCTTCACAAAAACAGCAGCACAAGACCTCTCGCTCATGCCTCATGGCCTTACTCACCATGGCTGGAACAGCAAACCGACTCTTGCAATAGCCAGCGGTTGTGATTACATTGTGGCTTGCAGTGAAGTGTATTTTTTACAAAAAAAATTAACCTTGCACCAGAAACAATGTATGCACTGTCAATGCTACCCTTGTGCTTTGTATTCCTTGCAGCTGAAACCCTTGTCCGTCGGCGCATCCTCCACACCGGGACAGAGACTTTCCCAGGTTAGAAGGCAGAAAAAGAAGACTCTCACCTCTGAGAGTGACAAGACGGAGCTCAGAGCATGGAGGATGACACCGTCCGAGAACCTGGACATGGACAGGGAAGACAGGAGAGCATGCAGGGAACAAGAGCATGCCATGCAGGAAGAGATGCTGTGGGCTATGAAGGAGCAATCAGACTTGTTGAGGTATCTGGTTGAGGTTCAAGAAAGGCAGCTGGACACTAGAATCCCTCTGCAGCCTATGCTGAACTGCTGCCATCATCATCCAGTTCTAGATCCTCCTCCCCCAAACATCCTATGGGGTGGGGGAAGGGGGGAAAGTTTGGTATCTCTCAAAAAGAAAAGGAGTACTTGTGGCACCTTAGAGACTAACCAATTTATTTGAGCATGAGCTTTCGTGAGCTACAGCTCACTTCATCGGATGCATCCGAAGCTGTAGCTCACAAAAGCTCATGCTCAAATAAATTGGTTAGTCTCTAAGGTGCCACAAGTACTCCTTTTCTTTTTGCGAATACAGACTAACACGGCTGTTACTCTGAAACCTTTGGTATCTCTTGCACTCAACACCAGGGATGGTACAAGGACCACAAGGCGCCCATTCCCACACCTTTGATGGTTATTGCAGTGCATCTGTAAGCAAGCTTTCCTTGTTTCTCCCTCCACAGTGTTATCAGCCCTTTTGCCCCAGGTTATCTTACTTTTCTTTGCTGTCTCTGTTTGTTTGTGTGCATAATAAAACTTCATGGATTGAGGAGAAAAGGCTCTTTATTCATTCAACACATAGTGATTGGGAGGGTGGAATTTACAGGGAAGAAAATGAATAGAGGAGACAGTTTGGTAAGGAACAATACTGATAAGCGTCACATTACTCTGGCTCATTGCTGAAACTGGTTTTCAAAGCCCT
The DNA here is from genome assembly GCF_965140235.1 of Caretta caretta. NCBI lineage: Eukaryota > Metazoa > Chordata > Testudines > Cheloniidae > Caretta > Caretta caretta. The sequence continues at coordinate 204,786,164 of NC_134206.1, forward strand.
TTGATGTGCTCTTCTTATTGCCCTGGTGTCTGGATGCTGAAAATTGGCTGTCAGACAATCTGCCTCAACCCCCTTTTACCTCCCCGGCAGAAACTTTTCTCCCTTTGTTTCACAGATATTATGGAGCACACAGCAGGCACCAATAACAATGGGGTATTGCTTTTATTGAGGCCTATCCTAGTAAGCAAACAATGCCAGCAAGCTTTTAAACGTCCTATGATGCATGGCGAGAAAGGGTTAAGCATCCTGCAAAATCAATAACCCTCAAAAGACATGTGGAGGGATAATGTTTGTGTATTTACATATGTATGAGTAGGGCCGACAATGTGATCAACAGTCCCAGCCTATGCTGTATTCTGATAATTCAGAGATCAAAAGAACATCCTAGCATTTAAATGAATTGTAAACACAGGATATGTCTGTATTCATCTCTCTTTGAAATGTATAGCAAATAATCTGTGAATGGTGGAGGAACAAGGAAATTGCCTTATGTTAATTCTATAGCTAAGTACAGGTGATGGACCTCCTACAAAGTCATCCTAATTACCTTTTGTTCCCTGACGAACTCCAACTTGTCAAAGAGAACATAAAATTGTATAAAAGATCCTTGGGTCCTGATTCTGTCATTTTGGGTCTGCTTGAGGCTTCATACAGGGGAAGCTTAGGCAAAATGACTGAGATCCCAGTCCTAAGATGGAACACCCTGCAGTGACTTTGGACTATACCCTATGAACTATTTCTGAAAGAACTCTTTGCAACTACAAAGCTCACCGTCTCTAGTATGAATCTGAACCTCAATGAACTGAACTCATATTTTGATCTTTTAACCATACTCTCTCTCTCTCTCTTTTGTTTTTTAATACATTTTAGTTTAGTTAATAAGAATTGGCTGTAGCGTGTATTTGGGTAAGATCTGGAATATTCAATAACCTGGGAAGTAATGTGGCCGATCCTTTGGGACTGGTAGAACCTTTTCATTAATATGATGAAATAAGATTTTCAGCAATCTTCATCATATTCGACTTAGGTACCTGGATGGAAGCCTGAGGCTGGATCACTTTAAGGGAACTGTGTTGTTTGGACTTCTGAGTAACCAGTGAGGTAATAAAGAAGCTGTTTTATGCTGGCTCGGTAGATCTAGGTATTGGAATATCCACCAGCTTTTGTGGGTTTGGCTGCCCCATTCTTTGCAGTTCACCCTAATTGAGTGACCACAGCTGGCCCCCACTGGGACCCCAGTAACATGTCCAAAGGCACATTCCACCACCATTCTGCACTTGCTCAGCCTATGGTTGAACTGGTCCTTACTGTTATCCAGGCTGCCTCTGTACGGCTTCATGAGCCATGGGAGCAAGGGGTCGGCTGGATCTCCTAGGATCACGATTGGCATTTCAACATCACCAGTTGTTATTTGCAGTTTGGAAAGAAAGTCCCTGCTTGCAGCTCTCTGAACAGACTTGTGTTCCTAAAAATGCATGTGTCATGCACCTTTTCTGACCATCCCATGTTGAAGTCAGTGAAACGGCCCCTGTGATCCACCAGGGCTTGCAACACCATTGAGAAGTACCGCTTCGGTTTATATACTCTTTGGCAAGGTGGTCTGGTGCCAAGATAGGGATATGCATTCTGTCTATCGCCCCACCACAGTTAGGGAACCCAATCATGGCAAAACCATCCACTATGTCCTGCACATTGCCCAGAGTCACTACTCTTCTTAGCAGAAGTCTGTTAATGGCCTTGAAAACTTGGATCACAACAGATCCCACAGTAGATTTACTCACTCCAAATTAATGCCCCACTGACCGGTAGCAGTCTGGTGTTGCAAGCTTCCACAGAGCTATCACCACTCACTTCTCTACTGTCAGATCTCATTTTAGTATCGCTCCACTTCAGAGCTGGGGAAATCTCTTCATACAGTTCCTGGAAAGTGGCCTTATGCGTTCGAAAGTTCTGCAGCCACTGCTCATCATTTCACAGCTGCATAACTATGCGGTACTGTAACAGAGCGCAGTTGGCCCTCCTGGCTACTGCCTCTGCTAGGCTCAGATAAAGTCATTCAGAGACCCTCGGGTTCAGGAACCACTGGTGCTTTTATTTACAAATTTGTGCTCCCACCACCTTCTGACCATACAGCGTACACAACTCTGGGTTCCTTGTGTCTGAACCCAGGAGAGAAGGGCTTTCTCCCTGCCTGCACTCTCTCGCTCTCCTCCATTCCACCACTCTGGCTGCCTTCTTCTCAGCTTCTTATATAGTCCTAATTGACTAATTGGGCTGGCAGCTGGCTCTCACTCCCCAATTAGGGCAGGTTCTTTCCAGACAGCTCCACTTTATTCACTTAAATAGGGCTGGTGTGGCAGGGGACTGATTCCGCAGTCCTTCTGCTCAGCACCCTGTCACAGGTCCCATCAGTCAGTGCTTGTTTCCTGGGCCCAGAAACAGCACTCAGCCATGTCAAGGTGATGCGTGACTGTCACCAGCAATGGCGAATTGCTCCGCTCTATGTCTTCCAGCAGGGCTGCTTGCAGGACCCCACATTGTTCCGCGCAGCGGCTCCTGTATCAGCTGTGTAAATACTGCAGGATAAGGTGCAGGGTCTTTGTAATGCTCACAACACCAGTGTACAGCTGAGCAGGCTTACGAAAAAAGGTGTGAAAAAGGCTTGGTTTGTTTGCTGTTGATTTCAGGGAGGGAGGGAGGTAAGTGCCTCATGGGAGGCTAACACCATGTTTCCATAGCCATCCGTGCCAATGTTTTGGTCCCATAAGGCATTGCAAGCCCAACCCAAAATTCCACTTGGCTACATGAACTGTGGGATAGCTACCCACAGTGCAGTGCTCCGTGTATTGAAGCAAGCCCTGGTAGTGAGGATGCACTCTGCCGACACAATGAGCATAGTGTGGACATGCAAGATCGACTTATTTAAATCTAGGGTGACCAGATAGCAAGTTTGAAAAATCAGGACAAGGGGTGGGGGGTAATAGGTGCCTATATAAGACAAAGCCCCAAATATCGGGACTGTCCCTATAAAATCGGGACATGTGGTCCCCCTACTTAAATCAGAGGCCCGATGTCGACTTACATGAAGTCAACTTAACTTTGTAATGTAGGCATGGCCTGAGACAGAAAGTACTTAGAAGCCTTATTATGGTTGCCCCTTGTGGCTGGAGCTGTTAGCCAATATCTGGGGCCTTGCAGGATTACTTCCATTAGGAGAAGAATTTGTGTGGTTATTTCTATTGCTTCCAGCTATCACTACATTTAATTACACTTTCCATTTGGCACACCCATCTGCTTTCAGGAGGTCTGTAATTGTCTATAGATCAAAGACCCACTTGATGGCAGCCATTAACACTTTCCAGGATAACTGTACAAGGAGTTTGCACCTGGCAGATAGACAGCACAGATAACAATCTGGCACTACCAGTCAGAATGCCAGAACTGGGTCAGAGCAAGGTATTAACTGTTATTATTATCTCTCTTGTTCTCTTGCTCTCTTTGTTTTGTTGTTGCATTTAATTTCTCATACAATATCTACAAATGGTGGATAGGAATTTCCTTATTTTCCAAATTATTTGTTGTCCTGAGTTTTTATTTTTACATACTTTGCAGCATGCTTAGACTGTAGAGCAGTGGCAAGCCATCGTCATATGCAAGGCATGCTGTTCATGCCCCATGACTGGCTCGGCCTGCGGGATTCTGTCCCCATATGCACAAACAAAATGGCGTCCTCCACATAGTGTGACCTCAGATGCACCATACATGTGAGGTCCCGTTGTGCAGAGGATGCCATTTTGCATGCAAGTGTATAATTGCATTCGTGACTAAATATGTCACAGCATGCCACTGCTGTAGTGGGAAACCACTGTGCATGCTCCTGAGTATCTGTAATCTAAATCCTAATTTAACAAGACAGGCCATGCTGGAACTGTAATCAAGGAAGAACAAGTCAGTAAGAGTTACTTGTCTCCTGCAGTGGGAGAACAGGGACCCAGCTCTCCCACTGTATTACCTAGCATGGAACTGTATTACCCTGCATGTGTGACAAGACGGATTCTGCTGCTATTACACAGTTCTAACATTTAATTTCAGGGCCTTTGGTTAGATTCGTACCTTGTTACTTCTGCTTCTGTCACAAAACAAATTTGACTGCAGGCCTGAAATTCCCTTTTTCACAAACACAAATACAAATACTTGTGCACCTACGTTCACACAAGATAAACACAAAAGGGTGCAGATATCATCATTATCATGGTAAATTGCAAAGGGATGTAGCCTGCTTCCATATCAAGCACCACCCTGATCAAACCTCAAGAGAGTCTATTATTTGTTCCACTAGTTGCCCAGCACTAGTCAAAACCTGGACACATTCGATATACTGCGGCCCTAGAAGATTATTTCATCTAGCTGCAATTTTCTGATCACTAGTCACATGCTCTAAATTTTCAGCCACTGTTTCCAGTCAGTGTTGTCTTTCAGCTCAGTCTGCATGTTTGTGTTGCTCTGCAACTATGGATTTTTCAATAAGGAGAATGACTGGTAGTTACTGGCAAACATGCAAGGACATCTTCCACGGTCTTGAGCTTCAGACTGGGCTCATATGTATTTACTAACACTTTCAGACAGCCCATCAACAAAAATGATGGAACACTAGTCATTTTCATGTGAGCGACTAAGGCTGGGTTCAGCTTTGCCAAGGATCTGGCATGCATTACAGTACACAAATGCATTTGTGGTGACCCTCTGGGCAATTGTTTCTGAGATTTAAAGGACCATAAGTACAGGGCTGTGGAGCTGTGACAATCTGAATGAAAGAAAAAAAAATTAAACTTCTCATCTGACGTGCACAGGAAAATTCCTCTGAAATAACAGCTCTGAGAGATGAGAACTGTCCCTTATCTTTTCAAGGGCTCCAGTCTCATGATGACAATATAAAGGCCAACATTGTTAACTATTTCACTGCTGATCAATACATAGAAGAAAGGAGAGGTACAACCACATTATGGAGTCTACTATGATTGGGATTTCTTGTTGGCATCTCATGTCAGAGGAGCATCATTTTTAGATGGTGCTTTGCTTGTGGGTAGGCTTTGAGAGATTATCACTATGTTTTGCTTCCAATTCAACCCCTGACTACAGTGTTTAATAAATCTGATATAAGACTATAAATGGGCCTCAGAATCACTTGACAGGTTCATTCATGTTTAGACAAACCAGGCCTGAGTTCCAAGCAGTACTGAGTAAGTTAACAACAGACAATTTACTCAGTGAATATTGCCTCTTTTTTATTTCTGCTTGTGGACCATCCCTGAGGAAATGGCAATTTCCTCTCATTTACTTGACTATTGAAATTTCAAGCTGTGTGGCTTACTTGTGATTGGTAGGAATTGTTGCTTGTATTCTTCTTGATCTTTGGTTGGATGGGGCATACAAGCAGTTGTACAGTGAGAACTTGCTTGAGTGGATTTCAACTGAAGGCCTACACTTGAAACGCTGCATCTGCACAGCTTTGCTGATGCAGCTGCACTGTTCTAGCACGTAAGTGAAGATGCTTCTCTGCCGTTAGGAGGGCTTCTCCCATCCGTGTAGTTAATCCACCTCCATGAGAGGCAGTAGCTATGTCAGTGAGCGAAGCTCTCCCTCTGACATAGCGCTGTCTACGCCGGGGTTAGGTTGATATAACTATGTCGCTCAGGGGCATAGATTTTTCACACCCCTGAGCGATGTAGTTATACCGATATAAGCCTGAAGTGTAGACCTGGCCTAAGGTTCCAGGAGAAATTCACTCTAGGTGGGCACTTTTTAGCAGTAAAATCCAACACTGCAAATATTCACAGAAAGCAAATATAACAGGGGTGTGAATTAATTCATTTTATAAATTGGAAGGAATATTTTAGATCTCGCTCACTAAGATTGCATTGTCCATCCAGCACTAGGTTTGAGTTAGTACTGAGACAGGAAATTAGAGGCATTTTGTATGGCTCAGGTTCCCTGCAAACGTATGGCACAGCCCTAGGCCCCAATTCAGCAAGCCATTGAAGCATGTGCATTATGGTGGTGGTAAGGTTAAGAGCCACTATTTGGGGGGGAGTTGGTGGGGGGACATTAGGGGATGTATAGCAAGGAGGTAAGAGTGTGTGTCATAAATATAAAGGGAAGGGTAAACACCTTTAAAATCCCTCCTGGCCAGAGGAAAAACCCTTTCACCTGTAAAGGGTTAAGAAGCTAGGATAACTTCGATGGCACCTGACCAAAATGACCAATGAGGAGACAAGATACTTTCAAAGCTGGGGGGGTGGGGAGAAACAAAGGCTCTTTCTGTCTGTGTGATGCTTTTGTCGGGAACAGAAAGGAATGGAATCTTAGAACGTAGTAAGTAATTTAGCTAGATATGCGTTAGATTCTGTTTATTTAAATGGCTGAGAAAATAAGCTGTGCTGAATGGAATGGATATTCCTGTTTTTGTGTCTTTTTGTAACTTAAGGTTTTGCCTAGAGGGATTCTCTATGTTTTGAATCTGATTACCCTGTAAGGTATTTACCATCCTGATTTTACAGAGGTGATTCTTTTACTTTTTCTTCTATTAAAATTCTTCTTTTAAGAACCTGATTGGTTTTTCATTGTTCTTAAGATCCTAGGGTTTGGGTCTGTGTTCACCTATGCAAACTGGTGAGGATTTTTATCAAGCCTTCCCCAGGAAAGGGGCTGCAGGGTTTGGGGAGGATTTTGGGGGGAAAGACGTTTCCAAGCGGGCTCTTTCCCGGTTATATATCTGTTAGACGCTTGGTGGCAGCGATAAAGTACAAGGGCAAAAGGTAAAATAATTTGTACCTTGGGGAAGTTTTAACCTAAGCTGGTAAAAATAAGCTTAGGGGGTTTTCATGCAGGTCCCCACATCTGTACCCTAGAGTTCAGAGTGGGGAAGGAACCTTGACATGGTGGCAGAGTGGTGGGATTAACTTGAAATCATTTTGAGATCAATTTGAGATTTTTTTGAACCAGAAACTCAGATTTTAAAAGGATTTTTTTTTCCTTTGGGCTACTGGAAAGCAGGTTTTAAGCTGAAAGCAATTAGAGGGTTTTTTTTCCTCTGCTTGGGAGCCAGAGCAGAGACAAAAGGGGATTGTCTTTTGTGAGCTGGATTTTTCTCTACATAAAGGCAGGGTAGTTAACCTCCTGCAGGGAAATTCACAAGTCCTCACAGACCTGAAGTTGTTTTTTACCTAAGAGCAACTAGAGGGGTTTTCTGCCTATTTACCAGGAGACAAAGGTGTTAGATTTTTTTTTAAAGAATTTTTCTGTAGGCTGACAATCACTATCAGAGAACATAGGTATCCGGACAACACAGCAAAATTTTACAAGCCAAGTTTTTTTTTTTCTTTCTTTCTAGCTCTCAACTGTAAAGTTAGTTAAAAACAGAGAGGTTAGGATGACAGACTGCACTGTTCAACAGAAGCTGGAATTAGCCAGATTTGAGGCTTATGAAAGACAAAAGGAACATGAAAGACGGGTAGAACTCAGACAGATGGAGATGGATGCACAAGCAACCAAAAAAATGGAGGCTGTCCACAGGAGAGAAATGGAGGCCAAGGAAAAAGAAATGGAGGCAAGGGACAAAGAACTGGAGGAGAAGGAAAAAGAGAGGTAGCATGCAGAGGAGGAAAAGGAAAAAGAGAGGAAGCATGCACTGGAAATGGAGAAGGCAAAGGCTCAGCAGAATATACCAACAAACCCTAGCAATCCTTCTCCAGGTACCACTTCCCATCCCAGAAAGTTCCCCACTTATAAGGCAGGCGATGATACCGAAGCCTTCTTAGAAAACTTCGAAAGGGCCTGCCTTGGGTACAGCATCTCTACAGATCAATACGTAGCAGAACTTAGGCCGCAGCTCAGTGGACCCTTAGCTGAGGTGGTGGCTGAAATGCCTAAGGAACCCATGAACGAGTATGAAGTGTTTAAAACCAAGGTGAGAGTCAGAATGGGGCTAACACCTGAGCATTCCCATCAGCGATTCAGAGCCCTAAGGTGGAAACCAGACTTGTCATTTACCCGACATGCCTACCACATTGTGAAACATTGGGATGCCTGGATATCGGGAGCAAGTGTTAAGTCTCCAGAAGATTTGCCCTTCCTAATGCAAATGGAGCAGTTCTTAGAGGGTGTTCCTGAGGAAATAGAAAGATACATCCTAGATGGAAAGCCCAAAACTGTAATTGAGGCAGCGGAGATTGGAGACAAATGGGTGGAGGTGGCAGAAAAAAAAAACTGGTCACAGTTGGAGCGGATACCAGAAAGGACAACCTCAGACCACACCCAACCACTGGGGGCAGCCCAAGGCCCCAACAACCCCTCAAGGAACCCTTCAGCCACCTTATTGTCCCGCCACACAGTTCTCCAGCAACCCACCTTGCCCCAGTGACCTGTCAGCTGGACGATGTTTTAAATGCAACGAGACAGGGCATGTAAAGACCAACTGCCCCAAGAACCCCAACAGATTACAGTTCATTGCACCAGAATCACACCAGAGGTCCTCAGGCCCCGATACCTCCCAGATACCCTCGGAGTGGAGGGAAACTGTGAGTGTGGGCGGGAAGAAGGTCACCACGTGGAGGGACACCGGAGCACAAGTGTCAGCTATCCATGCTTCCTTAGTGGACCCCAATTTAATCAACCCAGAGATCCAAGTGACGATTCAACCCTTCAAGTCCAACTCTTTCAATTTGCCTACAGCCAAGTTGCCTGTCCAGTACAAGGCTAGTCAGGAATGTGGACTTTTGCAGTCTATGATGATTATCCCATCCCCATGGTGTTGGGGGAAGACTTGGCCAATCGTGTGAAGCTAGCCAAGAGGGTGGGAATGGTCACCCGCGGCCAGGCTAAACAAGCCGTCACGCCTAGCTCTGTTCCAGAAACTTCTACCAGAACCCCGTCAGAGGTGATGGACCCGAACCCCAGGACAGTGTCTACAACAGCAGTAGTGGATCCAGTCACAGAGACCCAGACAGAGCCAGTCCCAGAACCGGAACCAGCGGAACAACTAGCACCAGACCCATTACCAGCACTGAATCCAGTACTTGCAACTGCAACACCAGAGGGCCCCACCAAACCTGAACCGGCAGCAGCCGATAACCCTACACAAGAGGCTCAGCTGAATCCTGAACCGCAACATAGTGCACCAGCGGAGAGTGGTTCACAGTCAACGGAAACAGCCACATCCCCTACATTACTTCCAGAGGGACCAAGCATATGTCCACAATCCAATGAGGAACTGATGTCTGCAGCATCAAGGGAACAGTTCCAGACCAAACAGGAAGCAGATGAAAGCCTCCAGAGAGCTTGGACGGTGGCACGGAGCAACCCACCTCCTCTCAGCTCTTCTAATCGATCCAGGTTTGTTGTAGAAAGACGACTTTTATACAAGGAAACTCTTTCTGGTGGACACCAGGAAGACTGGCATCCTCAGAGACAGTTGGTCGTTCCAACTAAGTACCGGGTCAATCTCTTGAGCTTAGCCCACAATCATCCTAGTGGCCATGCTGGGGTGAACAGGACCAAAGACCGTTTGGAGAGGTCATTCCACTGGGAGGGAATGGGCAAGGATGTATCTACCTATGTCCGGTCTTGTGAGGTATGCCAAAAAGTGGGAAAACCCCAAGACCAGGTCAAAGCCCCTCTCCAGCCACTCCCCATCATTGAAGTTCCATTTCAGCGAGTAGCTCTGATATTCTGGGTCCTTTTCCAAAAAAGACACCCAGAGGAAAGCAGTACATACTGACTTTCATGGATTTTGCCACCAGATGTCCGGAAGCAGTTGCTCTAAGCTAAAAGTGTGTGCCAGGCACTAGCAGACATTTTTGCCAGGGTAGGTTGGCCCTCCGACATCCTCACAGATGCAGGAACTAATTTCCTGGCAGGAACTACGGAAAGCCTTTGGGAAGCTCATGGGGTTAATCACTTGGTTGCCACTCCTTACCACCATCAAACAAATGGCCTGGTGGAGAAGTTTAATGGAACTTTGGGGGCCATGATACGTATATTCGTCAATGAGCACTCCAATGATTGGGACCTAGTGTTGCAGCAGTTGCTTTTTGCCTACAGAGCTGTACCCCATCCCAGTTTAGGGTTTTCACCATTTGAACTTGTACATGGCCGCAAGGTTAAGGGGCCATTACAGTTGGTGAAGCAGCAATGGGAGGGATTTACACCTTCCCCAGGAACTAACATTCTGGACTTTGTAACCAACCTACAAAACACCCTCCGAACCTCTTTAGCCCTTGCTGAGGAAAACCCACAGGATGCTCAAAAAGAGCAAAAAGCTTGGTATGATAAACATGCCAGAGAGCGTTCCTTCAAAGTAGGGGACCAGATCATGGTCTTAAAGGTGCTCCAGGCCCATAAAATGGAAGCATCGTGGGAAGGGCCATTCCCGGTCCAAGAGCACCTGGGAGCTCTTCATTATCTCATAGCATTCCCCACCTCTACCCGAAAGCCTAAAGTGTACCATATTAATTCTCTAAAGCCCTTTTATTCCAGAGAATTAAAGGTTTGTCAGTTTACAGCCCAGGGAGGAGATGACACTGGGTGGCCTGAAGGTGTCTACTATGAAGGGAAAAGTGCTGGTGGCGTGGAAGAGGTGAACCTCTCCATGACCCTTGGGCATATGCAGCGACAGAGATCACGGAGCTGTGCACTAGCTATGCGCCGACATTCTCAGCCACCCCAGGACTGACTGAACGGGCATACCACTCCATTGACACAGGTAATGCTCACCCAATTAAAGTCCAACCTTACCGGGTGTCTCCTCAAGCTAAAACTGCTATAGAATGGGAGATCCAAGATATGTTACAGGTGGGTGTAATCTGCCCCTCTGGCAGTGCATGGGCATCTCCAGTGGTTCTAGTTCCCAAACCAGATGGGGAGATACGTTTTTTGCATGGACTACCGTAAGCTAAATGCTGTAACTTGCCCAGACAACTATCCAGTGCCATGCACAGATGAGATATTAGGGAAACTGGGATGGGCCCAGTTCATCTCTACCTCGGACTTAACCAAGGGGTACTGGCAGGTACCGCTAGATGAATCCGCCAAGGAAAGGTCAGCCTTCACCGCCCATGTCGGGCTGTATGAATTTAATGTACGCCCTTTCGGGCTGCGGAATGCACCCGCCACCTTCCAAAGACTTGTAGATGGTCTCCTAGTGGGATTAGGAGAGTATGCAGTTGCTTACCTTGATGATGTGGCCATATTTTCGGATTCCTGGGCAGAACACCTGGAACATCTACAAAAAGTCTTTGAGCGCATAAGGGAGGCAGGACTAACTGTTAAAGCTAAGAAGTGTCAAATAGGCCTAAACAGAGTGACTTTTTTTGGACACCCCCTACAGGCCAAAGTGTATGCTATCCAAAAGTGGCCTGTCCCAAAGTCAAAGAAACAGATTCAATCCTTCTTAGGCTTAGCCGGTTATTACAGGCGATTTGTACCGCAATACAGCCAAATTGCCGCCCCACTGACAGACCTAACCAAAAAGAAACAGCCAAATGCCGTTCAGTAGACCATAGAGTGTCAAAAGGCCTTTGACCAGCTTAAAGCGACACTCATGTCTGACCCTGTGCTAAGGATCCCAGACTTTGACAAACTGTTCCTAGTAACCACAGATGTATCCGCGCATGGTGTGGGAGCAGTTTTAATGCAGAAAGGACCGGATCAAGAATTCCACCCTGTAGTGTTTCTCAGCAAGAAGCTGTCTGAGAGGAAAAGCAACTGGTCAGTCAGTGAAAAAGAACGTTACGCTATTGTCTATGCTCTGGAAAAGCTATGCCCATATGTTTGGGGACGGCGTTTCCACCTGCAAACCAACCATGCTGCGCAACAGTGGCTTCATACTGCCATGGGAAATAACAAAAAACTTATTCGATGGAGTTTAGCTCTCCAAGATTTTGATTTCGACATCCAACACATCTCAGGAGCTTCTAACAAAGTGGCTGATGCACTCTCCCGTGAAAGTTTCCCAGAATCAAGTGGTTAAAATCATCCTTGAGATGTGGAAAATATTGTTAGTCTTTATATACTTGGTAGTATATTTAGAGGTGCATGTGTCTTATGAACTCTGTTTTCTCCTAGAGCTCCAGGAAGAAATCACAGCCAGCGTTTCACCCTATCTGTGATTTGGGGGCATGTCATAAATATAAAGGGAAGGGTAAACACCTTTAAAATCCCTCCTGGCCAGAGGAAAAACCCTTTCACCTGTAAAGGGTTAAGAAGCTAGGATAACTTCGATGGCACCTGACCAAAATGACAATGAGGAGACAAGATAATTTCAAAGCTGGGGGAGGGGAGAAACAAAGGCTCTTTCTGTCTGTGTGATGCTTTTGTCGGGAACAGAAAGGAATGGAATCTTAGAACGTAATAAGTAATCTAGCTAGATATGCATTAGATTCTGTTTGTTTAAATGGCTGAAAAAATAAGCTGTGCTGAATGGAATGGATATTCCTGTCTTTGTGTCTTTTTGTAACTTAAGGTGTTGCCTAGAGGGATTCTCTATGTTTTGAATCTAATTACCCTGTAAGGTATTTACCATCCTGATTTTACAGAGGTGATTCTTTTACTTTTTCTTCTATTCAAATTCTTCTTTTAAGAATCTGATTTTCATTGTTCTTAAGATCCTAGGGTTTGGGTCTGTGTTCACCTATGCAAACTGGTGAGGATTTTTATCAAGCCTTCCCCAGGAAAGGGGGTGTAGGGTTTGGGGAGGATTTTGGGGGGAAAGACGTTTCCAAGCGGGCTCTTTCCTGGTTATATATCTGTTAGACGCTTGGTGGTGGCAGCAATAAAGTCCAAGGGCAAAAGGTAAAATAGTATGTACCTTGGGAAAAGTTTTAACCTAAGCTGGTAAAAATAAGCTTAGGGGGTTTTCATGCAGGTCCCCACATCTGTACCCTAGAGATCAGAGTGGGGAAGGAACCTTGACAGTGTGTAAACAGGAAAAAAGACACCCTTACATTCACCACCACCCCCGACCACCACAGTGTCCTGGGTCTCTGTAATCTCTATGACCCTATTGAGAAAACTGGATAAGCATATGCTAAATCCCATTGTAGTCAAAGATACTGAAGCATGTGCCTAAGCTTAGTGCATGTTTATGTGCTTTGCCTAATAAGGGTGGATTTCTGAAACAGGACCTTAATGACTAATGGATTGTACAGTGCATGCACATGCTACACACACAGTGCATGCTGCAGGACCCCGTAGCAGTCATCACTCAAGTCAGGTTATGCCCCTCGACATGCAAAGCCCACCATGCTCACCTGCAGAATTGATTGTCCCCGTGATCCACTTTTGTCACATTTCTAAAACACACAGCACAAAACTGATATTCTCTTGACATTAGGCTACTCAATATCTGTCACATTTTCCCCCTAAAATTGACTTTCCAGTGACATTATATGATAAGCAGTTATATACTGCAACTCCTAACCAGATGGAGCCCTTCCATCACTCAGAAAACATGGCATGCGCTGGATAAATGCTCTCTGTCACGCAAGTCCCTCTATTCACTGTTTGGCAGCAGGATCTGCTCCCCTCCATCAGGGAGTCAGAGGCCTATAGCATGGGACCTGCCCCCACTCCTGTGAGCAACGAGGTCTCCACCTTGGGATTTGTGACAGCCCCTGGTTTTGGGAGGGGGTAGACACCTGGATTCTCTCTCTCTCTCTCCCTCTCTCTCTCTAACAGTCCCAGGAGCAATGTGCAGCTGGAGTCTTATCCTCTGTCTTTGAGACAGTGCCCAAGGAATCTCTCGCTCTGGCTCCTTGACACTCCTATAGGAGATAAAACAGCTGGATTAACTTCCTCTTTGTTACAATTGCTGGAGGATCACTTTTTCTCTCCCTTTCAGGTAGTCCCCAGGTGAGGGTGCACAGCTGGGCTGACTACTTCTCTCTTGGACTGTCCCCAGGTGGGGGTACACAGCTGGATTGACTCTCTCTTTCTGTATGACAGTTCCCAACCGGGAGTACGTACATAGCTGGATTCACTCCTCTCTCTGATAGTCCCAAGTGCTACACAGCTGGATTCTCTCTTTCTCTTTCTGATGATTCCAGGAGTGTGTGGATAGACACAGAAGTATATTTACGCCCACTGATAAAAAACCTTTGAGGCGGGGGGGGGGGGGCGTGTATTGCACAGGCATGCGTGTGGGAGTGGATGACTGTGTGGAGGAATGCAAAGCTAGTTGAAAGGAGTTTACTTTCATAACAACAAAATAAAGGATCCCTATGTAAATACGCATTTCAGCAACCATGGCGGGTTACCAGTTTTCATTCCTTTCTTAGCTTATATTTCCCAAACGGAAAACGGAACAGCTGCTCATCTGACGCACCCAACCCCCCCCCCCCCCAATTGTCACTGGTCACTTAAACCCTGTTGGACTCCCGCTTGAGGCTGTCACCAGTCACTTGAACCCTGCCTACCCTCCCAAGCTTCCCCCCCCTGCCCAGGCACTGGAACCCTTCCTTCTGCACCCCTCCAGCCCAGCCTTCCCCCTGCATGGGGCTGGCATCTCCCCTCGCCCCCTGCACATTCCTCCACACCCCACTTTTTTGACAAAAGTGGGCATTTGTCCCATTTGCTCTTGCCAACTTGATCAGTTGCTTGATCAGCAAATGACCAGGACAGGGCTCAAAAAACAGACTGTCCCGTCCAAAACGGGGTGTGTGGTTACCCTGTTTTTATCTCCCTTAGCCCTGCCCATCTCTTGCTCATCTCTTGGCCATTATTGCTGAATGCTGTGACTCCTCCAGCCATGAATGTTAGGCCAGCGGTCTCAGGGGGTGTGGCGTGAGTAGTGAACCCAGTCCATTGTAAGGCACTGCAGAATGTTCTGAACCCCCAACACTGCACCAAAGATTTCCATAGTGTGTTCTATCCTGCAGAATCCCACTTCTCTGTATGAACTACTCGTATTGGGACCACTCACCCAATTCAAAAATGCACATGGCTCGGAAGGATGTGTGTGTGTCGGGGGGTGCTCTGGCAGCTATATAATAGCACTCAGCAACACTGCCCAAAGGTTTAGGACAGGAAGTGAAAAAGAATACAATATCCAATTGAAACTTCACAGGGAATTTAGGGAGATGGGCTGGAATATGGCTGGGATACCAGGGCTAACACTGCTATCTTTATGAAAAGTGCAGGAGGACTTTTTTGATGACACCAGCAGGCCAAGACTTCACTTTCTCTTCCCAACCAAAAGATAGCACTTTAGCAGCCCAGTGCCCCCTCGAGCCATGCTGGGGCAGTGGATTGAATACTGACTCAGAAGGAGAGCTGATTCCTATCACCACCCAACAATTCCTGCAGCCCCTCTCTAGGACTCCGTTCTCAGCCACTCTGTAGTTAACAATAATAATACTCATTGGGAGCGGGGGAAATCCCTAACAACCAGCCCTTCCAGCATGTAAAAGTGGAGTTTGCTGGGCTGTAAAAGTAGCCCAACCAGCTAGTCATTTGTCATGCAGCTTAATTTCACCATAAAATGCTAATCAACCTGCAGCCACATCCCCCTTATGCCATATCTTTTTACAAGCACATTAACACGGTCGTTAGGGAGAGGGGACTTGCATGGACACAAACACATTCAGCGCTCATTTATTCCCCTCCCCCCCGTCCCGGCCATCCCCAGTGACTCCAATTCACGCTCGGGAAGCAGCTCCTCCGCTCCTTGGTTAGGGTGGTTGCTTATTTGTATTGGCCCAGCTGCTCCATAATAATCCCATGGGAAAACTGGCACCCATGCATCAGGGTGTCATGGCATTGTTTTCTTCTGCCTCTTGCTGCACCGCACAGTCACCTCACGATGCAGAGTTATCAATGCAACATCATGATACAAATAATTCTGGGATGGCTTCATGGGCCTGCTACCTGGACTGGCAAGTTGCCAAGTGGGCCCCTAAGAGCAGCCACCATGACCATGTCTTTCACGGCAAAGGGGTCTGATGGGGTTTTAACAAGGCCATGTACTGTAGATGTCAGGCCTGATCACTATATACAAGCTACAGGGAGGCAGCTGGGACCAAGACCTCTGTGCTTCAGCATCACAGGCCTCTGCCACCTGACCTAGCAGCTGAAGTGAGCAGCAGTGGCAGGTGTTTTATCCTCTTTAGAGAGCAACATCTCGCACACATAGGCAGGGTCTGTCTGAGGTGTGCCCCACCACCTCAATAGTAGTGGGGGAAACTCCCCCAGTAAGAGCGCGCATTGCAACAAAAGCAAGTAGCATGTAATCCTACCTCCAGGAGCTGCCGCATCAATTGTGCTTGGCATTCCTCCTGCCCAAGGTAGCAGCAGCTGCTTGGGTGAAACAGGAAAAATGCAGCAGTAGATATAGTACAAATGATTTTTTCTAATTCTTTGTTCCCCCCGCCCTCCCCCCATCAGTGAACTGTCCCCTCCTTCCATCTCCTATTCATGCTCTATCTCGCTGTATGCAAACCACAATCCCCCTGTTCTTTCTTCTGCTTTATTTTCCTGAACACTCATTAACTACTCACAAAGGACTATGCCTGGCGGATGGGAGCTGCAATTATCTTCTGGTTCTGACCCGTGTTCTGCGGTTAGAGATTAGCATCCGTGATAATAATGGAGCGCTGGATGTAGGCTGCTGAGCGTTGGGGATTTGACACATATCCAGACTGACAGCACCAGTGGGAGAGGAAGGGAATCCAGGCAGGGTAGAAGGGGCAGTGCTTTCATGAAGATAGATGCTTCTTGCTGACCACCAGTCAGACTATACCCACTTGGAAATGAATCACAGAATCACAGACATTCGAGAGAAAAAACCTACGAGGCAGTTGAGTATATCGCCTGCTCATACAGTGCATAGTCTCGGTCTTTCCTGTTCCCCAATAAAAAAAAATGTGTCAAGGATTAAACTGATATTACTAACAGACATACTTTGAACTTCTAGAGTGTCTTCCATCTGCAAAATATTTTTATTCTATCCATAGGTCTGAGGCAGAAGAACAGCCATACTGGGCCAGACCAAGGTCCATCTAGCCCAGTATCCTGTCTTCCAACAGTGGCCAATGCCGGGTGCTTCAGAGGTAATGATCAGAACAGGATCATTATTGAGTGCTCCATCCCCTGTCATCCAGTCCCACCTTCTGGCAGTCAGAGGTTTAGGGATGCCCAGAACATGGGGTTGTGTCCCTGACCATCTTGACTAATAGCCATTGATAGACTTTTCCTCCATGAACTTATTATGATGGGTTTGAGCCCTTTGGGGGTGTCACCTAATGTGCCGGGGTTTAACTGAGTCTCCCCTGCTCAATTAGCCTGGGTTCCCTCTTAGTGCTTTGCTGGGTTAGGCTCTCCAGCCTCTTGCAGCACACACATACACACAGGTCAATCTGTGTCACACCCCACCGCAGACACAGATTGAAGTCAGTGCTGTGTGAGAGGGCTCCCCCAGCTCTCACGGGCCCACCCCTTTTGGGAGTACAAACCCAAACGTTTGATGAAATTCGCCCCCTCCCTCAATGCAGAGGCAGTATGCCTAAAATCCCTTTTTGGCTTTGGTTATACAACCTCCAAGTGTTACCAAACACTGTAATATCATTCAAGGTGCTTTTGAAAAGTTCTGGGTTTCTGTTCCCAGGTTGCCAGAAAACATTTTGGTGTGTAGCATTATGAACATAATGCAGATATCAATATCTTTTAAAGTGTAGATGTATTTGCATTTAGCCACCAATGCCATGAGGCAATGGGCCTCAGTTTCCCCTTTCACACAGCAGTCTAGATTGGATATGCTTTCCTTGCTGTGCCAAGCTCTAAGCCCGTTTACAGGTACTAGCTGAGAAGCAGTAATGTTATAGGACTTTCTTGTTACCACTCCCAGTTTGTACCAAAGACTCTTCCAAAAATCATGCATGTTACACATCTTTAAAGTATTTACCACCAGTATCAAATTCGTTGTCTTAACACACAGTGTGTGTAGTAAGAGACATAAAATTACCAGCAAATTCATGACAGAGAGGTGCTTCCAGGTATGCTTATCACACCACGCTCTCTGTCTAAACAGCTCCATTGGTTTAGCATTCGTATTTCTCATCCCCTCAGTAAAGGTTCTTAGTTTAGGTATGTCTTTTGGTAAGGAAAGGGTGTATGGGGACCTTGTATGTTACTGGCCCACCCCCTGTGTAGTTGCATTTCCTCTCCAGGGTTAAACCCATGCAAAGAAAACACACACACACACACACACACACACACACACACACACACACACACACACACGATTCCTTTGCGTTTCCTGCCACCATCACTCACTGTCTGATGCTTAGCTGTGGGGATCGGTTTACCTGCCTGTGAAGTGGCTGTCTCCGCCCCTTCATCAGCTGGTTCATTTGCATATCCACTGACACCAGAATGCTTGGAAGAAACCCCCACTCCCTGCCTTAAAGAGCCAGAGTTAGTTTTCGCAAGTACAACAGGAAAAACATTTTGCAATAGTGAGATCTGGATTGGGGTACCCTTGGTCACCCCTCTCTGTTCCCCAGAGGTCAGCTGTATGAACAGAACCTTCATTGTGAACGATCCAGGATGGCAGAATTTTCTAGGCATTGCTGCAGTTTGGTTGTCACCTGTCTCTGCACAATGATTTTGCCTAGAATTGAGGAGGGTTGAGATCCAGAGTCAAGCTTTCCCTCAAGTTTAGGAGTGTTTGAATTCAAGGTTTTCGTGCAGCCTGTTAAAGAGATAGGAAAGAGCAAAAAATGTGGACCTAGCACCTCAACATTTATAAGAGTTTGGCTCTGCAGTTTGGTTCAAGATGCCTAATCCATTCCTGACCTTATTCAAAGTATCCATACCTCTGGGCTCTACAAAACTTGGCTGGAAATCCCATTAGAACAAACTTTCTCATGGGGAGATTTCAAATACTTCCTGCTTCTGGCTAAGCTAGCTGTACCGCAAGAACAGACTCCTGGGCTAGCTCAGAGCTTCCTGCTTCTGGGACTCACTGGCCTGAGGCACATTGGCAGAGCAGAGTGAAAGCCTGCACTACCACAGTGTTAGCTATACCCATTTTGGTGCATACCCAGAGGATGCTGCTCCGCAGGGCTGTCAATCCGTCCTGAAACTGACTTGAAAGCAAAGTGGAGAGAAAAATCTGTCTGGAGGAAAAAAAAAACCAACAACCTCCCAGTGCTTTAGTTCATTATTTAAAGCAACTGTTATTTTCTCTCACACTTTAGTATTGCATGTCCAAACTAGAAGATTTCTTTTACAGATACCACTGAGGGAAGCAAAACCTGTGATCAGAGTTTTCAGAGGATGTTTCATTCAGCCATCTCAAGTGGGATGAAGGTCCAGAAGCAATGGAATGAAATGCAATGGGAAAGCTGAAAAGCCTTGAAACGTGACTCTGACCTCTGCTGGTTCAAATCTCACAAGAGCCATCACTGTGGGTGCCCATGTATCTATTCTAACAATACGATCAAGTATGGAAACAAGGAAGAAAAATTCAAAGTAGGATCCATTGGTGTGAGGTGTTGTAATGGACAGTCCTGTTTCACTCCAGTGACTATGTAATAATGAAAACAATGAGGAGTCCTTGTGGCACCTTAGAGACAAACAAATTTATTTGGGCATAAGCTAAAACCCACTTCATCAGATGCATGGAGTGGAAATGTACTGTGTATATATATTCTGCCTATTATATTTCCCGCTCCATGCAGCTGATGAAGTGGGTTTTAGCCCACAAAAGCTTATGCCCAAATAAATTTGTTAGTCTCTAAGGTGCCACAAGGACTCCTCGTTGTTTTTGCTGATACAAACTAACACGGCTACCACTCTGAAACCTGTCACTATGTAATAATGGACATCTTAGTGAACTTCTCTACATGCAAGTTCTGCTCCTCCCATCATGTAGTGCACTCAGCACTCCCCCCTGTAATTGCTTAGTCAAGGTCAGAATTTAGGCCCTGTGAAGTGAAACTTGACAACCCAGGCTGAGTCTAGAAGCCAGAGAGAATGATTGGGTTTGTCTGTATCCACCAGCCTCCCTAAATAATCCCATTTATATTTCACAGGTCTGCTCACCAAGTGTCTTCAGGTCACATCTGTTGTATTTACTGAAAAAGAATCATGTTTTTGCTAGAGAGGGATTGTCACAGAGCCAGTACACCTGCTGGCAGCAGGCCCCTTGTCTGGGTCTCGGGCTTTTCGGCTCCCATTGGTAAGGGCTGTAACAGCTCCTGGGCTGGAGCGTCTACTAAGTGTCCTTCCTCCTTAGCAGTCAGCCCAGACTGAGCTAGGCTGTTCCCATTTATACTGCAGCAGCAGTTGGAGCATGTTCAGCAGAGTCGAGAGAGAGTGGCTTCTGCTGCTAAGAGCGCTGCCTTAATCCTTTCTGCTCCAGTGTGGGGCCACTCCACCCTGTCACAGGGACCCACACCTGAACTTTTGTTGTATCAACCAGGCAAGGTACTAACAAGCTTCAACAGGACTTTATTTTCAAAGTGGAAACCTCTTTACCAAGCTGCTGCTGCACCCTCTGTAGCTTTCTCCCAGCCTCTCAACTCCTCCCCCATCCTTCCTGTTTCCTGTCCTTTCAGACTCCCAACAGCCAGTGCTCCCAGTTCTAAAAATTACAAGCAACATCTAACCACCACAACTTTGGATCTGAAACCCCACAATATAAACTTTGAGGAAGTTTTGGCCTGCTCTATATCTGAATTTCAAGCCGGTCCCATCTCAAACCCCGGATCCAAACATCCCTAAACTTTGAGGAAGTATAGGTCAAACCAAACTTTTTTGTTTGCATCTGTTTCTTGCATTTACTCTTGTTGGACCTGCAATGAACTAGGGGATACCTGACGCATCAAGGCTGGCAGATAAATCTGGATTGTATCATCAGGTGTGTCTAGGAGAGGCAGAAAAAACCCTCACTGGATCTCATGCAGTTTATTGCATTTACAAGTTAGGGGGAAAATCTTTTGACTAATTAATGAAGCACATTTATTCAGATACTTGATATGGTATTGGATTACTTTAGCTAGTGTATTATAGTGGATAGAGCACCAGCCTAGGACTCATAACATATGGGCTCTATTCCTGGCTTTGCTATTGACATCCCCTTTGGTAAATCATTTCTCTTCAGTGAGCCCATCTGTATAATAGGATTACTGTAACTTCCCTGACTCTGTAAAATGCTTTGAGATCTGCAAATGAAAGGCACTAAGTGCTGTTATTACTTCCCCAAAATTAAAACAATCTAAAACACTGTAAAGAGTCCAAATCTTAGTTTTTATAACAAGGATTGGGATCTGAGGATATCAGACTAAACAGACTGGGATCGGAGGATATCAGACTAAACAGATCTTATGGACTCTTCTGCTGTCTGTCTGGTCTAGTTTTCTTTGACCCCCTTCCTCCTCCAGGTTTGTTTGTTTTCTTAAGTTAATTTAGTGCTGGTGTGAAGTACCAGATTGCCAGGCCTGAAGAGTGATTCCTTCGTTGCACAAAATGTGTAGATCAGCAGCAGTATCAATGCCAGTTTCTCTGCATGCTGACACCCCCACTTCTCCCCCAGCTGTGAACTATAATTCAGAACTGACTCTCGGAAGGAAAAGGTGGTCTCCACGGTCTAGTCGGTTCTTGCCTTTCTCCTGAGACTTCCGATAAGGGGGCCATTTGGACCAGTGAATTTTTTCATGTGGTCCACTAGGAGCTACACTGAGTCACCAACTCATTTCATATAGGTTTCAGAGTGGTAGCCGTGTTAGTCTCTATCAGCAAAAACAACGAGGAGTCCTTGTGGCACCTTAGAGACTAACAAATTTATTTGGGCATAAGTTTTCATGGGCTAGAACCCACTTCATCAGATGCATGGAGTGGAAAATACAGGAGCAGGTATAAATACATGAAAAGATGGGATTTGCCTAACCAAGTGTGAGGTCAGTCTAACGAGACAATTCAATTAACAGCAGGATACCAAGGGAGGAAAAATAACTTTTGTAGTGGTAATGAGAGTGGCCCATTTCAAACAGTTGACAAGAAGATGTGCATAACAGTACGGGGAAATTAGGTTTAGATTTTGTAATGACACAACCGCTCCCAGTCTTTATTCAGGCCTAATTTGATGGTGTCCAGTCTGCAAATTAATTCCAGTTCTACAGTTTCACATTGGAGTCTGTTTTTGAAGTTTTTTGTTGAAGAATTGCCACTTTTAGGTCCGTTATTGAGTGACCAGGGAGATTGAAGTGTTCTCCTACTGGTTTTTGAATGTTATAATTCCTGATGTCAGATTTGTGTCCATTTATTCTTTTGCATGGAGACTGTCCAGTTTCATATAGGCCACTAACGGGCATAAATAGGAATGACCTTCAGTCATCAATATGGGGTGGATTGGAACCTGTGACCTAAAGGAGAAAGATTCTTTGTGTCTTTATCAATATTCACTCATTTAGCCACCCATGTTCTTCTCCCCTGGAGGAGACAAGGATCATGACCACCAGCTCTGGGAGGAGTATTAACAATGACGCATTTAAAGGCAGAGTGCTTTTTATTTTGAAGTGACAAAGGATTGAGGGCCAGCTCATTCTCTCACATGGTGTTCCACAGGAGGTGGGCACAGCTGGGCAGAGGAATGTGGATTTCTAGGTGATGTGCTAGGAAGAAGAAAATGCCACAATAATTCCTAGCAGAGAAGAAGTGTGAATTTGCCTCCTTCAGAGTACAGTGCCAACCAGGCCTCGGTACAGACAAAGCTTCAGAGCAAGCTGAACCTAAATTGTTCAGCAAGTCTCTAGATTCTGTGGCAGTGGAAATTCGGTGTCAGTGTCATTTAAATCAGTAGAGGGGCCCCTGCTGATATTTATCAAGGGGAAGCTGGAGATTGTGGCATCTGAAGAGAGTGTAGGTGGGACTTTTGTAACTCAAGAAGGGGAGGAAGGCAGTTTGAGATTGCAGGATAAGCACTTTAACGGGATGTTTCCATTAAAATGATCAGCTATGAATCAGTTAATGTTGATATTTAAATTGAAATCATTAGGTTTCAGAGAAAATGCAATTAAGATGAATGGGTCAGTTCACACCTCTCAGAACTATTGTTTCAGACTGCCTGCAAACTCAGGCAATTTATGTTTTTTAGGCTTTCCTCATGTGACGTTATTGACATAATCTGGGACCGTATAGATCATTGTTGCGACCAAGGACTTGTAGTGGCACCAACTCTTGTATAAAGGGTTCAAATAAGGTGTCTAAGACAAGGTTATGGTTTGCTGGTTATGATTATGATGTCTATATGTGTGTATCATTTTTGTAGTTAAAGTTATGAATATTGGCTCTATACTGTCTGTATTTCAAACTTATGCTATGCTTCTGGGTGACACCCCAGACAAGTTGGTGTCAGCTATGTCTAGCCTGCTTGATGGCCCATTAAGGACCATCAGCTATACAATTGACCCATTGAGAGAAGGCAGATACACCTGGTGACTCAGTAAAGTATGCAGGGACTTGCCCATGTGACTCCAAACTCCATTTTGCTGTAATTTTCCACAGTAAGAACAAAGAGGTGTTCTTACACCTGGAAAGACTATAAAAGTCTGATGCCTCATCTCCATCTTGTCTTCAATCCTGTTTCTTACCTCTGAAGGGACTTTGCTACAAACAGAAGCACTGCACAAAGGACTGACGACCCATCCCAGCTGTGGATGTACTCCAGAGACTTGATTTGAACCCTCAGTCTATTCCATCACTGCTGCAAACCTGAACCAAGAACTTCGCCATTACTGTATGTAATTGATTCCATTTAACCAATTCTTGCTCTCATCTCTATCTTTTCCCTTTTATGAATAAACCTTTAGATTTTAGATTCTAAAGGATTGGCAATAGCATGATTTGTGGGTAAGATCTGATTTGTATATTGACCTGGGTCTGGGGCTTGGTCCTTTGGGATTGAGACAACTGTTTTTCTTTTACTGGGGTATTAGTTTTCATAACCATTTGTCCCCATAATGAGTGACACTGGTGGTGATACTGGGAAACTGGAGTGTCTAAGGGAATTGCTTGTGTGACTTGTGGTTAGCCAGTGGGGTAAAACCAAAGTCCTCTCTGGCTGGCTGGTTTGGTTTGCCTTAGAGGTGGAAAACCCCCAGCCTTGGGCTGCAACTGCCCTGCTTTCAGCAATTTGTCCTGAATTGGCACGCTCAGTTGTGTCACACCAAAGCCAGCATCATTACACCTCACAACTATGATGGCTAAAAATATAAGCTTGTTTACATGAAAGTAGAGGTTCTGTAGCACAATTCTCCAAAAAAACCAAACCAACCAAACAAAAAACAGTGGATTCTGTGGCCAATCCCACCTCCCTCCATTCTCCCCTTTTCCCCTCTTCCACAAGTGCCTCTGTGTTTTCTCCTTTGCTGTCCACTATGCCTGGAATGCCCTCCCCAATCATGTATGCCACATAACCTGCCTTTCCTCCAAATCCTGTCCCAAACCCCACCTTTTCCCACAATCTCTCTATCGAAAAAAAGACCTTACAATCAATTCCCTTTAAATAACAAAATACAATAAAAATACTGTTATGAAAACAACTTAAAAACCCAGGAATTAATTTAATGGGCATTGCACCACCCAAGCAGCCTCATAAACTTACTCTCTGTATTCTTTCCTCCAACCTGCTGCATGTCACAGCTTCCCCAGCATCCTGTCTTGTCATTATCATTTTAGACTCTAAGCTCTTCAGGCATCCAGGCTATCAGTGAAATTAGGCTGGTTGAAAATGGGTCCATGAAAACTGTTTTTCATGAAAATATATAAACTGTCTGTGGCAATTTAGATTTTTTTTTAAAAAAACCAAAACAAAATAGAAAGACCAAAACCGAAAGTTTTCAGTTTGCAGCTAAAAACCAAAGTATTTCAATTTGGATATGCCACCATGGTTCCTCATGGGAGATATAGTTTGGTTTCCTCAGACACCCTCATGCTCTCTGAACCAGGCTCCCCAGCCAGACTACATCTCCCAAGATTCATCATGGTAGCTCACCAAGCGAGGTGAACATGGGGCATTATGGAACATGGGAGCACAACCTTATAGAGGAGAATGAGAGTATTAGCACGCAAACTTCAACTCCCAGGAGGAACTGTAATGGTATTTCCAAATGAAACTATTTGGGGTTTTGGCTGAAATGTAGGTATTCAGTCAAAATATTTCAGGTTTTGATTTTTTTACTAAAAAGTCTTAATTTTCTGTGGAAAAACTCCTATTTTCATTGGTTTCAGTTGGGTCAGAATTTCACCCTGTGTCTTCATTCACTATGTAAAGAGCTATGCATGCCTATGGCACTATACACACAATAATTATATAATTAAGAGTAGATAAAGGAATGAGATTGACTTGGGGGAATGTTGCAGTCTTTCAGCTCTTACAAACCTTCTTTTTAATTCTTTGTGGAGCCTCATTCTGGAGAATAAGGAATCAATGACCTGTGACTCATACACACTCATCTCTTCTCTTGCTATGATTTATAGCTGGATAATACAGTGGAATTCTGTTTTACTGAGCTCCCCTTCTAGGGATCATTTGGCTCTAGAGATCAAAACTCACTTCCCCCAAAAATACTCTCTATGTGTGCAGATGTCTATGCCTCAGTGATCAGTGAGGCATCCGATGGAAAGTGATTTTCTTTTATGTTCTCCAAAGATAAGAAAGAATTTCACACCTAATATTTAAGAGCCACTTGGCTGAAGGTAAAGAATGTCACCGTTTGTGGGAGTGCTAATTAGAGTCAATTATAACCCGAGAGACTCACCTTGGTATTAAAATGCCTAGCAAAACCATCTGTGCCCTTGCAAGTACAGCTTTTCCTCTTGTGCACACATCTATTTGGAAAGTTCACTGTTTCATGGGACTATAACCCTTTGCCTATAATAATCCCAAAAGAGGGACATGGTCCTAACTGATCTTTATAATAGAATTCCATTGTGTATTGAGTTCCATTTTGTACGAAGCTATGCCTATTCCAACTGTTACAGACACAGCGGACCACATTAGCTTGTGGCGCCTCTGTTTCATGAGCCACATCACAGGAGTCACTCTGAAGACATAATAAAAAAAAGATCAAACAACTAATCAGATTTGCCTCCCGCTAACCTATCTATTTTAACAACAAGGAGTCTGGTGGCACCTTAAAGACTCACAGATTTATTTGAGCATAAGCTTTCGTGGGTAAAAACCTCACTTCTTTAGATGCAGGTTTTTACCCAAGAAAGCTTATGCTCAAATAAATCTGTGAGTCTTTAAGGTGCCACCAGACTCCTTGTTGTTTTTGTGGCTACAGACTAACACGGCTACCCCCTGAAACTATCTATTTTAGTTATTTATGTGGCCACCATTACAGTAGTAACTGAGCATCTCACAAGCTTTAAAGAATTTATCATCACAATACCCCTGTGAGGAAGACAATTGCGAGTATTCCCTTTTTACAAAGGGAAACTGAGGCACAGAGCAGCTAAGTGACTTGCCTAAGGTGACACAGGAGATCTGAGGCAGAGCAAGGACTTGAATCTAGAGCTCTCAGGTGCTAAACTAGTCCCCAAGCCACCATACTATACTTTCTCTCTACATCCTACTCAAGCCCCAAGTTGCTACATCTTTTGTACAGTTGGGAAAAGAGTGAAAAACAGTATTTGCAAACATTCATCCAAATAAGACCAACCTATCCTCTTTCATGGGATTCATGGGCCCTATTATTTGCTTCCCATGAACATTCACACCAGGGAAGATTTCCTTGCTGGAATGTTTGTGGGAAGAGAAAGGGTCATGAGAAGATGTATTTGTATTCGTGTCAGTAGCATTTGTACAGCCACTTTAAATGCTCTTTGTGGTATCAGAACCCTTGCACCTCCACATGCCTTCATTCTCATGTACATTTTTTGACAAACTGTCATTTTTTCTGTAAATTTAAAATAGTTTAATTTAAACTTCCCAGTGTTCACTGCAATTGTACAGTGCCAATGCTGCGTTCTACATTGGAGTATAAGTATACCCTAGCACATGTTCTCCAGAGTATCCTCACTTCACAGCATATTCCAGAATTATGCAAAACTCGCCTGGTTTTGTTCCAAGATGGAAATTCAGAGAGAATCACCAACTTTCTGAGAGAGCCTGAGCCTGGTTTACGGCTTTGTGTCCAACCTGTGCTAGTTTTGTTTGAAGATTCAGGCTTCCTTCAAATAAAAGATGAGTCTAAGTCCATTCCACACTGCCACTTATGTCGTCAAAATGTATGTCGCTGAGGGGTGTGAAAAACCCCACCCTTAAGCGCCATAAGTTTCGCCAGCGTAACTGGCAGTATGACCAGCGCTGTGGCGGCAGGAGAGCTTCTCCCGCCAACATAGGTATTGCTGCTTGTGGAGGTGGTTTTATTATGTCGACGGAAGAGCTCTCTCCCGCTGACACAGAGTGGCTACATGAGCAGTCCTACAGTGGTGCAGCTGCATCAGTACATCTGTGCCACTGTAAGCTTGTTAGGGTAGACGGACGTGACCTTTAAACCTCCCTGAATATGTCGGGGAGGATGGGGGTCCAAATATAAACCTTAATTTTTCAAATGGCTTCTCTGATAGCCCTCAAATGGGTCAACAGCAAGGATCGAACCCCAGAGAACATAGCTCCAAAACACGGGCCTCTGCCACTTGGACTGAAGACTACAGTCATTTATCCTCTTTAGGTTAGCCTCAGCAAGAGACACACATACCGTGCTTTGCCAATATGTTATGCCTTTTCTCCAGTGGCAGCTGGGCCAGAGCAGGCAGGGCGGATGGGACCTGCCCCAGAGCCAGCTGGGGCAAGGTGGATGTGGCCTGGGGTCTCTCCCCAAACCTCTCAATAAGAGTCCAAGGAAAGTAGCTGAGGTTTAGGGCCCCTAAGTGGAGCAAGCAGTAACTGTGTCTGGTTTGCCAAATGCTGTCATCTAACTGCATGATAGGCTGAACCTAGATCTAAGCACCCGAAAAGATTCATACAAATCCTTGCACACCATAAATGCTGAATTTTGTGCAGCTCCACTATATTTCCATTGCTCTTATCTACAGTACATGGTATAATGGGATAACATGATTTTGGTAATTAATTGATCTTTAACTATTCATGGTAAATAGGCCCAATGGCCTGTGATGGGATGTTAGATGGGGTGGGATCTGAGTTACTACAGAGAATTCTTTCCTGGGTATCTGGCTGGTGAATCTCATCCATATGCTCAGGGTTCAGCTGATCACCATATTTGGGGTCGGGAAGGAATTTTCCTCCAGGGCAGATTGGAAGAGGCCCTGGAGGTTTTTCGCTTTCCTCTGTAGCATGGGGCACAGGTCACTTGCTGGAGGATTCTCTGCTCCTTGAAGTCTTTAAACCATGATTTGAGGACTTCAATAGCTCAGTCATAGGTGAGAGGTTTTTCGCAGGAGTGGGTGGGTGAGATTCTGTGGCCTGCGTTGTGCAGGAGGTCGGACTAGATGGTCATAATGACAGGTTTCAGAGTAACAGCCGTGTTAGTCTGTATTCGCAAAAAGAAAAGGAGGACTTGTGGCACCTTAGAGACTAACCAATTTATTTGAGCATGAGCTTTCGTGAGCTACAGCTCACTTCATCGGATGCCTTCTGACTTTAGTATCTATGACTATGACAAGTACATACCTGCTTTCGCGGCACTATTTGACTGCATTTCAAAAAGAGCTCAGTGTCAAGAGCCCCCTGAGTTTGTCCATTTGATCCCTCATTATGTTGCGCGCTCTCTCACATCCTGCTGCCTGCAGCATCTTGACTTTGTACCATTCCTTAAAGCAAAATCTCTTGCAAGGTATTCAAGGTGTCACAGCAGGTAGCCCACTTTATACTGACCATTACAGCAAAGCAGAGACCCAGCATTGCCTTAGCGGAGCTGTTAGCTCGTTTCTGGCAATCCCTTGTAATACGTGCTCTGGAGTCCCAGACATTTTGGCCTCCAGAAATTGTTCTAGAAACGTTGAATCATAGGGCTAGAGCCACAACACATCCACCAGTGTCATACAGACTCCCCTCCCCATCCCTGCCAGGATCAGCTGATGTGTGGTACTTCAGAGCAGTACTTTAAAACCTTGTAAGTCAAACCCTAGTATATCCCTTAATATTTGCTCCTAGCGTGTAAGTGGTGCCTCATGCTGGTCTTCTCTGTGACCTCAATATCCAATTCCTGTTCCCCTTTGTTGCTTCACTTGTAGGAATAATACCTTCTGTGGTGAAGATAATACTCTGCAGCAGTACATGAAATAGTCCTGCTCTCTTCCACCGGCCGCACCTAGTTCTGCAGCTAGAGATGCCTTGTATAACCCACAGGTTCAGCTAACACAAAAGCCCAAGCAGCAGAGGTTTTAAAAAAAAAAATCTCTGATTAATCCTATTGATTCCTCACAGCTTGTGCTAAAGGGTTAATGCCCTTAGTCATATTCCTCTCAAAGGTACAAAACCTCCCCATACAGCTCTCACAGTCTCAAATGTATATGCACACAGCTAGCACCTTTTCCCACACATACATGCAAATAATTTACTCACCCGTGGTCTCTCTGACACACCACACACACAACACACACACATTCACATAATGTGCTCGCATACATAGACCAGCACACAACTCACATTCCCTCCCACATCGCTCAGTTCAACAATACTTTATTGGAATGTTAAGCTATGCATGTAATGACATAGTGTAAAAGTAACTCTCAGAGAGAGGGACAGTCTTTGCCGAACAGGTCTTCAAACTGTGGCTGGGGTTTTATCGCTTGTGTCCATTTGCCACTCATTCAGTGGCATGATGCCATCTTGTTGTCACTCTTATGCTGTTCATTGCATTTTGTTGAAAAGTCTTTCTCAATCCTTATAATTTGAGGAAATCTCTTTCTTGCATTTCCTTGTCTTTTGGACACAGAAGTATAAAGTGTCCCTCTGTTTCATTCGCTCATCTCACATTAGACTGTAAAGCTGGGCAAAAACCTGTTTTTTTGGTTTGCTGGCAGGTCTGGATTTTTTTTTTTTTTTTTTTAAATCAGTTTGAGTCAAAAGGGAAACAAATTATTATTTTTTAAATTTCTGGTGAATCAAAAAAAGTTAAAATAAATAATTTCTGGTCAAACAGATCATTTTGTTTTGGTATTTTTCATCGCTTATAGGCTAAACTCCCTGGCTAGACTACATGTCCTATGTAGTCACATGACTCCCATGATGCACCATACAGTTCAATCAGAGGAAATTAGTGCCCTGCCCTAGGGGGCATGAAGTTGTCCAGGGAGCCTGGCCCGGAGGAGAGAACGGATGCCGGAACTACAACTCCCATAAGGCAGTGAGCCATAGGGAAATGCAGGGGTATTTTGTTTTTCACAAATTCAGAATGACACTCCATTTTCCATCACAAAATCATTCCAATGGAAAATTCCTGACTGGCTCGAATATGTTGTGTTGGAGGTGTTTTTGCAGATGTGTAGTTGTAGGGTTTCTACTGTGCTTTGTGACACTTGTGGTGTTAAAGTTGAACCACACACTTCACTCTCATTTGCCATAAGAGACATACAGCTCAAATACACCTGCCCCCATACATGAACCTGTGCTCAGCTCAGTCACACACACAGATCCATAGTCGGGTGACCAGGTGTCCCAATTGTAGAGGGACAGTCCTGATATTCAGGGCTTTTCCTTATATAGGCACCTATTACCCCCCACCATCTGTCCCAATTTTTCACACTTGCTATCTGGTAAACCTAATCCATAGAGGACTCTCTCACACCTTCCATTCACATGTAGACCTGGATGACTCACAAAACCACACCCACAAAGACCTCACTTAGCTCATACATACCTCTCCCTCCTACATGTCCACAGAGAACTGCATACAACTCAGATACAGACAGAAATGGGCTGAGCTCAACCATACTTGGCTCTGGCAGGCTAATTCTTTCTCTCTCTCCCCAGCAGGGCAGAGCTTTGATTTTGAGCCATCTAGGATAGACTCCAAACCAGGAGTGGGCTGGACCCATTCACACTTTCCTGTGTGCCTGGGTACAAAATTCCAGCTGTAAATTTATTGACTCTCCCTCAAGAAGCTCTGGAGCAGTAAATTACATTTTCATGGTACCTGCTAATTAGGCATTTATTTAACTGTTGCTGTTTTTAATGACTCTCTGCTGTTGTTTGAAGTTCTCTATTATTTGTAATAACCCCCCCGTCACATTTTTGCCTCATTATTACCAACAAATAGTGCATTTCCTGGGCCCCCTCCCTCCCCTTCCCATTCCCCAGCACCACCTCTCAGACGAGGGCTCCCAGAGTTTCAAAGACCCGCTGTTATCATTTTGTTGATGGAGCGCTTTTGAAAAACTTCTGTTGTGGGCTCTGACACAGCAGGGGCTGCTGAATAAAATATCAGCCTTCAAAAGGGAATTAAGGCAGAAAACAAAAGCATCAGGGAGGAGGAGGAGGAGATGAGAGGCCAATACTGCAGTCCCCCTCGCAACCAGGAGTTTGAAAGAGGGCCCCCATTCAGTGTCACTGTGAGCCAGCGACCTGCAAACACAAGAGACAGCTGCTGTGACCAGTTACTCAAATGCTATTTGCCTTTAGCAGGCAGGGAGCACAGGGGAAGGACTGTTTCTATTATTTCAATCCTAACAGTCCTCTGAATACAAATATTAACTGCTTCCAAGTAGACCTATTTCCTTACCTTCTTATGCTTCTCCAGGCTTCTGCATAGAGCTGGGCAGAAAACTACATCCCACACTAGGAAAACATTCCAGATTTTGAAAAATGTTCTTGGCCCAAATCAGGATAGCCAAAATGTTTGTGTAGACACACCAGAAAAAAATTGTGGTTTGGGTCAATCAAAAGTTCATTTTAAAACTTCTTTTTTAAAAAATATTTTTACTAAAAATTAGCTCACATTTCAAAATAAAGTAATTGTGAACCAGGAAACTGGATTTTTTTTTCTTTCAAACATGTCAAAATGGGGCATTTCAACAATTTCAAGTCTTTTTCTCCAAAATTGCTTTGAGTTGAGAAATTCATCAAAACCCCACCCTTTCTCACAAACACTTTTGGTTTTTACAAATTGCCCTTTTTCAGTGGAAAAACAGTTTCACTGAACAATTCCCAACCAGTTCTACTGCTGTCTTGCGCTTCCCTGAGGTACATAGAGGAGCACTAAGGAGCTTCAGACAATCCTTGTCGTTTCAAAAGGAAAAGGAACTATTAGCTCACCCAGTCTAGCTGTCCTTGGCCACTACAGGATTGTTTCCCAATGGATACATTTTCTAGTGCTTTGTCCGATCCAGTTTGTAAAAGACCCAAATAAAGGGGCTCCAACTGCCACCCCAGGGACCTGATTCCACAGGATAAGAGATCTCAATGTCAGACTCCACATTTCTTCATGTTAAGTGTGTGTGATCTAGACTCGTCTTCAGTTGTGTAAGCTTGTTTTTGCCAAGCTAAACCTCATCTTGCGATTTTCTACCCATGTTTCTAATCTCTCTATGTCCCTTTGGGTTATTTATCTGTTCTCTCTTGTAGCTCCTCCCTGTTTAATGTCATGTGCACATACACTGTTCCCCACTCTTTCAGATTCTCTCTCTCTCTCCTTTCGCAGAGCCAATAAGGAAGCCTAGACTGAGAAAATACCAGCCCAAAGAGCTGTAGTTCCCTCCCCTTCAGCTGGTGGGAAAGGGTGTAGTACTGCCTGGAGAGCTCATCTCCCAAGCAGGAAGGAATGAGGCACTCTTTAACAGTGTCTCTTATTACAAGTGTGGATCCTATATTTACTGGACCCCAAAATGGGGGTCATTTAATGCTGCCGCCCATCCTAAGAGGTGTAGCTTATGCTTCCTCCTTCTTCTCTCACTAGTGCTTGCTATCATCGATATTTGAAGCAGATTCTCCCTTTTCTCACACAGGGTGGGTCCTATGTCCTTTTTCTTCATGCCTGGTGCTACTACTCAAAGTTACTCCTCACTGTGCCACATGCAGAGGGGGAGCTGTCCCTTGAGAAATCAATAGCACTGCTACAAGCTGGCAAGAAGTATGAACTCCAATTGACAGGGGATAATTAAGGTAAATAAAACAAAATCCCAGTAAAGGAATGACAAAACAAAACTAACACTATAATAGAGAGGGGTCTTTACTGTAAAAAGGAAAAATAGGATCTGAGGAAGGAAGGAGTTAAGGTTTAGTAATAAACATTGATTGATAAACCAATTCCCCACCTCTCCATACTCACAAACTCCTCCAAACCCCAGCTCCCTCCCTGGCACCTTCCTAACATGAATGGCCTGGCTGACACTCTGTGGCCCATGACATAGCATTGCATCACTGTAGCAGTGGCCAGCTTAAATAAAATGCCTTTCTTGTTCTTCCCCCCTGGGTGCAGGGTCCTCTCCTGACTTCAAACTGGGCGCACTGGTCCTCTGGTCTGTAATCTTCCTAGGGTCTTGCCTGGCTCTCAGAGGCTAGTGCCAGGTCACATCTGTCTCTGTGGGTGGTGGAGATGCCTGATTCATGCAGCAGAGCTCAGAGCAGTGCAAAAACTCCCTGAGTTGTGCTCTCACCCTCTTCCAAAATCTAAATTCTCTGTGCAAAGTCAGGCTATCCCCACCCCAGCTCACTTGCTGGTGGGATGATGTGCAGCCTGGCATGTCATTGGTCCCATGGACTGCTTGTCCAGACTGCCCTGCAAAAGCCTCTTTACTGGCCCCAGCAGGAATGTCTAAGGGTTCTCAAACTGGGGGTCATAAGACGGTTTCATGGGGGTCGAAAGCTGTCAGCTCTGAGAGGCTGACAGCCCTGAATCCCCATTACGTTAAATTACTCCCAGCCCCATATTTAATTTATAAGGGGGGGGTCACACTCAGAGGCTTGCTATGTGAAAGGGGTCACCAATACAAAGTTTGAAAACCACTCTAGTACCTGATCTAAACAGAAGACTCCAAGGCTGTCAAGATAATTAAAACATTCATTAGCACTAGAGATTCTCAATTTTTTTATATATATATATATATATATACAGTTCTTATAAACCTCTAAGAGTCAAATTCATTGCTGGTATAATACCAATGAGTTGGCTGGAGTTACACCATGGATGTAGCTTTTAAACTTAGTTTGGTTTCAGGACAGCACTGAACAGCTCATTACTGATAGGTGTGTTGGTGTAAGTAATTGTGATAACAGAATTAATTCATGCAATTATTTATGCCTTTAAAATCCTACTGATTAACACTCAAAATGGCCCCAAATGCTACCTTTTTGAGCAAACTGGGGAGGATTGGCTAGGCTCTTTATTTTCTGGTTGGGGCCTTTCCCTGTGGCTAAGTGGGTTGTTTAGCCTATTATTTAAGATGTTTTTCCTGTATTAATCATGTTATGTTTACTGTGTTGTATGTGGTCCTGTGTAAAAATGCTTATTTTGCATAGCTTTAAAAATTTTAATTTTATGCATAGCCCGCTAGTGAGCAAATAAAGATGAGAAGACTCAAGCAACAGAAATGAGTATTCTCAAAGGACGGAATTGTTGGAGACCCCAGGGCATGGTCACTAGTTAAGTCGAGGGGATGGAAGGCCATCAGGGTCGAGGAAGTCTCCCTGCTGTAGGCTACATCCCTACAAACTACATCCCTGAGATGGAATAGATCCTGATAACAGCATCATAACCAGCAGATAATTCATTCTGGTAACTGACCGTGGAGCTTTTGTAAATCCATTGAATAAATATGAACAACAAATGAGGCACCATGACTAGTGGTTACAGCAGGTGACTGGGAGTCAGGAGACTTCAGTTCCTGTCAGTGACAAAGCTGGGGCTGACTGTGCAACCATAGGTAAGCCATTTCACCTCTCTGTGTCTCAGTTTCTTCACTTGTAAAATGGGGATAGTATGACTCAGTGATTGTGAGGCTTAATCCATTAGTGTTTGTAAAGTGTTTTGCCCTTCCTTAGCTGCTGCAAGCTGAGGATCTCAAAATATTCCTGTACCAAAAAATATTTTTCAGAGTTTTTCAAGTGTATTTGCCCTTGTATAAAAAGGCAGCAGCTCCTAATACAACTTTGTTAGACAAGTTTTCACCTGCCCCCAAATGGATATTTTGCATCACAGCTGCTGCCTGACTGATCATCTCCTACAGCTTGTTACTGACCAGCTGATGTTAACTGAATCACGACGTGTCTTTTTCAACATCTTACTAGGGCTACTCTCAAACTACTTATTGGAGATTTCAGAATACATTAGAATGCAGCCAGGCATCCCTATAGGAAGTTGAATGCCATATTGGAAATCACCAAAAGGTCCTCAGGCAGTGTGATGTTATTGACATAAGCTGGGACAGTGTAGATCATTGTTGCAACCAAAGTCCTGTAGTGGCACCAAATCTTGTATAAAGGGGTCAAATAAGGTGTCTAAGACAAGGTTATGGTTTGCTGGTTATGATTATGCTCTCTGTATAGGTGTATCATTTTTGTAGTTAAAGTTATTAATATTGGCTCTATACTGTCTGTATTTCAAATTTGTGCTATGCTTCTGGGGAACACCCCAGACAAGTTGATGTCAGCTCTGTCTAGCCTGTTTGATGGCCCACTAAGGACCACCAGCTACACAATTGACCCATTGAGAGAAGGCAGACACAACTTGTGACTCAGCAAGGTATGCAGGGACATGCCTATGGACAAAACTCTGAGGTTTTTCCATGCCATATGATGGACAGCTCGTCTTTGGAACAAAGAAAGACAGACCATATGGCAAGAGAATATAAAAAGCTGCTGCAGCTCCTCCATCTGGTCTTCAATCCTGCTCTCACTGCTGGAGGAACTTCGCTACAAATGGAAGCTCTGCACAAAGGACTGATGACCCATCCCAGCTGTGGATGTTCTCCAGAGACTTGATTTGAACCTGCAGTTTATTCTATCTCTGCTACAAGCCTGAACCAAGAACTTTGCCATTACTGTATGTAATTGATTCCATTTAACCAATTCTAGCTCTCATCTCTATCTTTTCCCTTTTATGAATAAACCTTTAGATTTTAGATTCTAAAGGATTGGCAACAGCGTGATTTGTGGGTAAAATCTGATTTGTATATTGACCTGGGTCTGGGGCTTGGTCCTTTGGGATCGGGAGAACCTCTTTTCTTTTACTGGGACACTGGTTTTCTTAACCATTCATCCCCATAACGAGTGGCACTGGTGGTGATACTGGGACACTGGAGTGTCTAAGGGAATTGCTTGTGTGACTTGTGGTTAGCCAGTGAGGTAAAACCAAAGTCCTCTCTGTCTGGCTGGTTTGGTTTGCCTTAGAGGTGGAAAACCCCCAGCCTTGGGCTGTAACTGCCCTGCTTTCAGCAATTTGTCCTGAATTGGCACACTCAGTTGGGTCCCACCAGAACCAGCATCGTGACAGGCAGTCAGATAAGTGACTGAATATTGCAGCTATAAGTGTGAAGAGTAGGTATCTTGTGCTGCAGTGCCGCATGCTACAACCACAGCATGACTGTGTGACTGCTAGCCAGAGACCACCCCGAGTGGCTTTAGACAATTAGGTAGCTCGCTCCTCCTCCCACCCCCTGTAAAATAATGGCTAATGCTCAGAGCAGGGAGGATGGTTTCACCCACTGAACGGAAAGGGAGTATGGGCCTGGAGGAGTTAGTTGAAGCTGTGGTAGGTG
The DNA here is from genome assembly GCF_965140235.1 of Caretta caretta. Classification (NCBI taxonomy): domain Eukaryota; kingdom Metazoa; phylum Chordata; order Testudines; family Cheloniidae; genus Caretta; species Caretta caretta. The sequence continues at coordinate 204,822,881 of NC_134206.1, forward strand.
TCTTAAGTAGGAGTCACCCTGTATGGTGGCAGTATGATATGAAATGCAAGATGGCAGCATATGGAAGCAGTAGTCAACACTATATGCTACCAGAGTCACTTCTTACATCAGGATTGTATCTTAGTCTGTCCAGCTACAAACTGGCTGTTCCATTTTAATGGCATTGGGGTGATAGTTAAGTGCATAATGAGCTAGTCAGCCACAGTATGAGTACGGTTCTTTGCATCCCTAGTGCTTCTATTTCTGCTTTCTCTCCCATGGTAGCAGGCTTTATTGGACTGTTGCACTGTGCTGTCAGACAATTAAGAGACTGAGAGGGAACAAAGCTGCCCGTATTGCATTGCACACCCATACGCCCTTTCTCCTAGGCCGGCCAGTTGCAAAGAGGCTCTCTGCTTTGCTCCAACTTAAAAATTCAGCTACTCAGCGACTAGCGCTGCCAGAACACCTTCCATCCAACATTAATAGACTTGAGCTACTGCAAGATGATGCGCTATCTTTGTTCTTTACTGAGAGAGAGGTTGAGCCAGAGCAGATCAAGGTAATGCAGAGTACAGGCATGAATAGAACCTGCAACTCCTAGCACACACACATATCCTTCAGACAGATAACTAAGAGCAAATACAGTCAGAGCACATCAGAAGAGCTAGGAAATTGTAGCCAATTTTTTGTTGAAGAAAAAAACCCCAAAAGCTTGCCTTTTCTTTAACTGCACCTGTACACTGGGCTGCTGTGTCCCTTTAGTTACCTTTGATAGGTCTCCAGCGTCTCCTCAGCTAGGGTTGGCATGGTCTGAGGTTATCCAGCCTGGGTATTACTGTACTAGTTTAATTCTTTTGCTAGAGCAATGGCAAGTGTCTCAGCTCAAGTCATTAGCTCTTCCCAAGTCCATGTTTATTAGCATAAATTTGCCCATTTGTAGCTGTAGCACCTCTCTAACTATTTGTGGAGAACTTAAATGCAGACAAGGAACAGAAAGTATCCGAGAGCGCTAAAGGAACTGGCGGCTGTGATTGCAGAGCCATTGGCCATTCTCTTTGAAAACTCATGGCGATCGGGGGAAGTCCCGGACGACTGGAAAAAGGCTAATGTAGTGCCCATCTTTAAAAAAGGGAAGGAGGAGGATCTGGAGAACTACAGGCCAGTCAGCCTCAACTCAGTCCCTGGAAAAATCATGGAGCAGGTCCTCAAGGAATCAATTCTGAAGCACTTAGAGGAGAGGAAAGTGATCAGGAACAGTCAGCATGGATTCACCAAGGGCAAGTCATGCCTGACTAATCTAATTGCCTTCTATGATGAGATAACTGGTTCTGTGGACGAAGGGAAAGCAGTGGACGTGTTGTTCCTTGACTTTAACAAAGCTTTTGACACTGTCTCCCACAGTATTCTTGCCAGCAAGTTAAAGAAGTATGGGCTGGATGAATGGACAATAAGGTGGATAGAAAGTTGGCTAGATTGTTGGGCTCAACGGGTAGTGATCAATGGCTCCATGTCTAGTTGGCAGCCGGTATCAAGTGGAGTGCCCCAAGGGTCAGTCCTCGGGCCAGTTTTGTTCAATATCTTCATAAGTGATCTGGAGGATGGTATGAATTGCACACTCAGCAAGTTTGCAGATGACACTATACTGGGAGGAGAGGTAGATACACTGGAGGGTAGGGATAGGATACAGAGGGACCTAGACAAATTGGAGGATTGGGCCAAAAGAAATCTGATGAGGTTCAACAAGGACAAGTGCAGAGTCCTGCACTTAGGACAGAAGAATCCCATGCACAGCTACAGACTAGGGACCAAATGGCTCAGCAGCAGTTCTGCAGAAAAGAACCTAGGGGTTACAGTGGATGAGAAGCTAGATAGGAGTCAACAACGTGCCCTTGTTGCTAAGGAGGCCAATGGCGTTTTGGGATTGTATATGTAGGGGCATTGCCAGCAGATCGAGGGATGTGATCGTTCCCCTCTATTCGACATTGGTGAGGTCTCATCCGGAGTACTGTGTCCAGTTTTGGGCCCCACACTACAAGAAGGATGTGGAAAAAGTGGGAAGTGTCCAGCGGAGGGCAACAAAAATGATTAGGGGACTGGAACACATGACTTATGAGGAGAGGCTGAGGGAACTGGGATTGTTTAGTCTGCAGAAGAGAAGAATGAGGGGGGATTTGATAGCTACTTTCAACTATGTGAAAGGGAGTTCCAAAGAGGATGGATCTAGACTGTTCTCAGTGGTAGAAGAGGACAGAACAAGGAGTAATGGTCTCAAGTTGCAGTGGGGGAGGTTTAGGTTGGATATTAGGAAAAGCTTTTTCACTAGGAGGGTGGTGAAACACTGGAATGCATTACCTAGGGAGGTGGTGGAATCTCCTTCCTTAGAAGTTTTTAAGGTCAGGCTTGACAAAGCCCTGGCTGGGATGATTTAATTGGGGATTGGTCCTGCTTTGAGCAGGGGGTTGGACTAGATGACCTCCTGAGGTCCCTTCCAACCCTGATATTCTATGAAAGCCTTAACTCTGAACTATAAGCATCAGCCTGTCACCTAAATGCAGAGTTATGTTAAGACAAACAGCTGAAGATGCATAAAAGTCTAAAACCTCTAATAGCACCAGTGCCTGGGTAGTTTGGCATATACAGAGGCAACCTTGAGGAGAGAGGTTCTATATAAGTTCCTAGCCCAATAGGGGGCTAGAAGAGGCAAGCATTCTGCAATTCAAGTTTCTAGGACCTCCCCTTTCACTCTGAAAATGGGCCATAAGAGCCAATTTTAAATATGATCTTCATGCTTTGAGTCAGACTAGAAGTCAATAATTGCTGTAGCATTTTAGTCTAAAACTAATACTATTGGATAAAAGTTAACTCCCCAGTAGCATTAGTATCATTAGACTGAAGGCTAATCTCAGGGGTCAGTGTCATTAGCTACATCAGTGCTCAAGCCAGCCAAGGATAAAATGAAGATCTGCCTGATCAGCTGCAGACAGCATCTCATTTTGGTGAGCTAATGGGTTGATCTTTGGTCATTACTATCCCTTTTCCCTTTCCTATTCTGAACTTATAGCCCTAGGGAGAAAAGTGCTTTACTTCTATTGAGCTAGTCAGGTAACAGGTCATAGCAGGAGGACTATGATAGCCCTGGTGACAGATATGAACACAGGCACCCCATTATCTTGAGGTAGTCCAGATGAAAGCTTGCATAATATGCACAGCCCTTTGTATCAATATAGCCTGTGTATTTTTTGGTGGTCCTGAAATCACCAGGGGATGAAAATGCAAAAGTCTGGCTATGCTGATCCCCTACAGCAGTCAGTCTTCAAAGACGGGGTACAAGGGAGGAAGCGGTTTTTACTCATGTTCAGGAGGCTGAAAAAGAAATTTGGACTTATGAAGTCTGAATTTATGTAGACTGAGCATCTTCCCTTTGATTCAACAGATGGGCAGGGCATTTGGGCCTAGGGCCCTCCCTCTTGGCTTGTGCCAACTGAGTCCTATAAGGCTGATTGACCTACACCCTATGAAACAAATATACTTTGCAGCAAACTTTTTTAATATTGAACAAACATCTGTACTGAGATGCCAGCACTTCTAAGTTACCATGCTGCACTAAGACACTGTTCAGAACCCTCCTAGAGGGAGAGGGCAGACAGCAGCCTTTAGACAGACTGGCATGCTGAGGCTCAGTGATCTACAGCCTAAAACCCCTGCCCTGAGAGGTGAAACCTACAAACCCAAAACCTGCCTGAGCAGCGGAGGCTGGTGGTCAAAGGGGCAGTTGGCCCATAGCTAGGACAGCTGGCACTAATTAAGAGCTCAAGCTTTCCTCTCCCCACCCCCCTTACCACTCTAGAGTGCAGGCTTCACTTCCTCCATGCACAGACCCAGGCTGTTTCTTCCAAGCTTGCACAGCTCGGTTCTAACCTGTCCTTGGATAGCACAGCTGGCTTTTCCTGAAGGGGTACCTGGGTGAAGAGGGAGCTGTTGGTCCTCTCAGTTGGAGTGTATAAAGCTCACTATTTACTGAGCAACCAAGGAGTCTGACAGCAACTTAGACTAAGTCAAACATGTCTAATTGGTGGGCAGGAGGGGGTGGGAAGACAGAAAATCTTCAGTGTAAGGACAAGGGACAAGATGAAAACTGAGTATGAGACTTCTTGTTCCAGCTTGTGACAGACACTATGTCAAGCTCTTTGTACAGTTCCATTCCAGCTGCCACAGAGGCAGACATGTTTATTTTGCTCTATATCCCTGCAGATGTTTGAAAGCCCCCTGAGCATGCAGGTATGCTAGGGAGTGCTGACAGTGTAGCATGCTGCACCCTAAATATGCCCATGTTATGTGCACTAATACAGAGGCTACAATTCAGTGGAAAGACCAGCACTTCTGCTGTAAGGGACACTGGTAACTTCACACAGGGCCAAACATGAAGGACCCTCTTTCTCCCCCCAGTAAGAACTAGATCCAAGTCACAGGTCCTTCATATACTTTTATTCAGAGGTTATATTCTTTTGTTTTAGTGTTTGTCTTTGCCAATACTTTACTCCAACAAAAACCAGAGCAATAGCACCAGCTCCTACTGCAACCATCATCATTTGCTCCCATTCCTGGGACAGGAGATCTCTAGTCCATTGGGAGCCTGTGAGAAGGAATGTATGGTCAAGCAACAGTTCAGGCAAAGGTGATCTATGAATAATCCACCACTTAATGGTGACTAGGTTCCTACTCTATTTCCATTGCTGGAAGTGCATGGGTACAGTGTTGCAGTTAGTTTAATCTGTACTTCTAACTTCCAGATTCTAGTGGCTATAAGATATGTTAATGCTAGGTAAGTTATAAGACAGAAGGGGGCTAACTTAACATTGTAGAGATCAGTTTGCAAGCTCCTTAGCTATTGCACTGCTCTCAACTCCCCCAAAGCTGTTTTAATAGACATTGTCCCAGTTTGCTAGTCCCACCCAAGGAGGGGCTGATGTGGACCCTCAGATTTAAGGTCACCAGTTCCTTCCCTAGGGCACAAAGGGAGGGGACCCCTAGCAACTGCAGGCTTCTGAAGCTCCTCCCTACTGTGCATCCAGAGTCCCATTTCTCCTGGGCTGGAAGTGATTTAGTTGGGGTTGGTCCTGCTTTGAGCAGGGGGTTGGTCTAGATGACCTGAGGTCTCTTCCAGCCCTAGTCTAGGATTCTATGAAATTGCAGGCAGTCAGAGTTAGCAGAAAGGGATGGAAAGCTATGTTACTCAGGAGGCCAACACTCCACTGGTGAACCCCAAACCCTATCCTGGTTGTTCCATGAAGACATCATGGTTTGTCATATTGACACTCAGGCTTTTGTTCTACTCTAGGAGTCAACCAGTTCTAAGCCAAGTAGAATCCAGGTCCTAGTTTTCCCCTACAGCACTTGTCTTCCAAGCTGGATGATGAGCAGGTTTATTTAAAAGCCTGCAGTAAGAATGGGAGGTCCAGTAATTATGTCCCCAAAGAAAAGGGGGACCACCATTTTAGTGGTACAATCCTCCACTCATCCCCAAAGTCATACCCCAATTCTAGGGGAGTGTTGCACTACAGTAGAACCATTGAATATGCTGGGACAACCAGCACCACCTCCATTTACTACCTTTCTGTTCAAGGGTCTGATCCACTTCAGTGTTCTGGAAGTCCACAGGTCCTTCTGTGGTCACCAAGTACCTTGGAGCATTTTCTGAGGCCTGCTTCTCAGGTGCTCTTCTTGCTGTTTGGAGACAAGGAGACATTAGTACCAGAGTGTGGTGGTTTTCATCCTTATTAGGAAGGCCCTGTACACCCCCATCCTACTCTAGGTCTCAGTCCTTGCCTCCCCCATCCTGTTCCTCACCTATGCAGGTTTTCCTATGTAGCCCATGTCTAGGGCATGGCTTCCAGTGTTTGTTCAGACCATTACTCAGTCATCCTCAAAACCCATCACTGCAACACCAAAAATGAGCCTCCAAATATTCCCCATTGTCAAGTAGCTCTTGTGTATCGTTTTAGTATCTCTGGGGTAGAGAGCCTTTTAGAGTGCCATGCCAAAACTGATTAAGTGAGCTGTGTCAGATTTAGCCTTAACCTCTCCTGAAGCTCCTCACTTTGGAGGGAGATCAGTTATACTCCTGAGAGTACCCATAGATACCCCATCCTTCCAGGTGACCTTGGCATCTCTCCTTGGACCCAGTACAATCAGTCTTTCCTACTCCCTAGGGAAAGTTAAAGCCATGTTGCTCAACTAAGAGTTATTTCCAGCCCACAGAAAGTATGACCTTGGGAAATAAGGGCACAAGACCTTTGAAGCCCTCCATCCTCAAAAAGATGTTTGTGCAAGCATTGTGCCTCTGGCCCCATCCTGAAGTTAGGTATATAGCTCTTACCTCTTGTCATGGTGCAGAGAGTTTTGCAGGATTCCATTGCAGATGGGACACATGCTGAAGCACTGCAGTGAAAGTAGACCTGTAAGGGAAGATGCAAGAGGTAGACTGAAGAAAACCTCTGAACTTGTAGCTAGTAACCATAAAATTATGGTTTTGCAAAGTATTATTTCATCAAGTAAGCAGCCAAGTCTCCCCAATCTCCCCTGGGAGACCCAGAACTGACTGAAGGGGTGGGGAAGTAAAGACTGTTAAGTGTTTAACATTAGAGGGGTTGGAACAGCAAGGTATCTGGATCCAAATAGTTCAGTGTAAGGAGTGAAGGAGACTGGCTGCTAAAAAAGGAGTCCTAGCTTGTTGCTAATTAGGACATCTGGATAGGTGGAAGCCACCAAAGCCACTTGGAATTTCTGTTCAGAGCTTGGTAGACCTTGCAGTGCTGGAAAGGAGGTGCAGGCCCAAGACTAATGCTGCAAGGCCAGTCAGGCTCCTTCCTAAATCATAATTCTGTAGTGTTTTCAGTGTGTGTGGGGGGTTGTGCCATTAATAGATTGAACATGATTCTACCAAGTTTTAACTCAGTATGGGGATCTTTCCAAGCATGACCAACAAGCCTGACACAGGATCTGAAACAAGGCATTTTGAACTACATAAGACTTACTGGTCCACTAAGTGCCTTCTGGGAGGCAAGATCCACAAAGGTAAAGGTGTTGATGATGAAGCGCTGGTAGTGTGATGGGAATTGCAGCCCTGAAGCAGCTCCCACAGGGATGAGCTTTGTTTGGTAGTTGTCACCTGTGTATGGACACCTGAGAAAGGCAAGCTGCAGTGAGACAGGAGCCCACTAGTAGCCTTCCACAGCCCCATACATTTCCTGAACCAGTCACTTACCCATCCACTAGAATGGGCCACTGTGGCTGCTGCATGGGATTAGTGCTTGGGGTGGCCCAGCATTGGTGCAGAACCAAAGCTAGGTTTGGGTCTGTTCTTTGCAGGATTCGGACCTCCATGTAGACTGGATCCCGCAGAAGTTTAATCACAGGATAGTCACTGTTGACATAGTATCTACTATACTGTTGGTCTGTAGGATGAGAGTTACAGTCTTAAGCAAGAGTGAGATCAGGACATAATGGAGAACTGTCTCTTTAGGGTCCACTGTGGTAAGTCTTGGTTCTATAAAGACTTGGATATGGGGAGCTTTGCACAGGAATTCCCATTGCAGATCAGACCAGTGCTCAAACTAATTCAGAATCCTGTCTGACAGCAACTAATACTATTCCATAGCTATCCACAACTGAGGCATCTATTTTCCCCATAAGGAAAAGACTCCAGTAAACTGAGGAAGAGGGGACATTTTACAGTCAGGAAAGAGCCTGCTATTGCAGGTTCTTCTGTGAGCTGCAATGACTTGGACATCAGTTGATCACAAAACCATGCTAGTTCTTTGGATCTTCAGACCCTGGGAAAACTGCTAGTAACATTACCCTGGACTTGCATCTCCCTGTTCTATGTACTTAATGTTGCCACTTCAGGGCTCTAAGACTTAAGTAGCAGCTCCCTGTAGGAACCACCAATCTCCTATGACATTGAGAACTTGTTTTTCCATCCCCCACCTCCAATCTGGTTGTTGGCAATGGGAGTTCTCCAGAAAGAGTACCCAGGCATGGTGGGCTCCAAGCATTTTAGCCTCTGCTAAGGTAGATGTCACTTACCTGTGGCAATCCTCAGCTCCAGAGTGAGGGGGCCATACTGAGTGACTGGTGGAGGTGGTGGCAAGGTGAAGACCTGCACATTGAGTGGAAGGAAGTCCCCAGTGGAGTAGCTGCAGCTGACATGTAGCCTGGTGTGCACAGGAAGAGTCAAATGAGTGTTCTATTCCCCTTAGCAGCCAGCTAGTTCCATGCTGTGCAGTGCATCTCCCTGTCCCATGAGGGAGCCACCTGACCACCATCAACTAGTCATGTATAGAAAGAGATTCACAAGCAATTTCAGGAGTCTCTTCTAAGGTAGAAGAGTTACAGCTACAAGGGAGATCAAATGCATCAGGAGATATGGGGAGGTTTTCAAGTCCTAGTCCCTCCTCCTGTGCCATAGTTTTAGTCATCCTGTCAGGTGAGACAAGCTACTTGGTCATCCCAAGCCCATCCCAGCAGCCAGTCAGCTGAATACACTAGGGTGTTGATCCTGTTCTCCCAACTCTCCCCATATTCCCCACCCCAGAGTCTGCCTTAGGCCAACTCTATACACAAAGGTTTGATGTAACTCCAGGCATTAATTTAGACTAGTACAGTTATACTGGAATTCCCCCCATAGATGTTTATTCCTGTCCAAAAGTGGCTTCTGTTAAGCTTGTTACTTGGGAAGGATTTAAGTTGACTTGTAAAGACTGTGTCCATATAGGGTTCCCCCAAACCCTGTATTCAGGGGATTGGTAGTAGCCCTCTGCAGAGAAATGCAGATGGCAGTGTTGTGGCTAGGAAGTCCCTTCTTAAACATGCAGGCAGATCCACTCCACCTGCAGATTTCTGCCCTTCAGAACAATATTAGCAGAGTCTTGTCAGGTTAGCAGTGCTCCTGACCACCACCAGAAGGTCAGAGGAATCTAGAACATCCTTCCCATACAGGCCTCCCTAGAGCTTAACACACACAAGTACCTGAAGGTGCTGTCCCGGGTGATAGACCCTGTGCTCCAGCTTCTCACATCCCTGTCTGCCACAAGCTGATTCTCATACACACCCTGGTCTCCAGCTCCCTGTACAGAAAAGGGATTAGCATTAATCATTGCAAGGACTCCAGAAGGGTATGGTCCCAAATTGGAAGAACTTGGCATTCTTGAGTATCCAGCTCTGCCTTTTGGCTCTTGCCTAAAGCAAGAGAGATACAGAGTTAGTGATGAGTGGCCTGAGCCACTGAGCCAGAAATAAGGGGTGATTTGCTCCCCTGGATGTTCATTTAGAGGGAAAGCAGAGGCATTCCCTTAGTGGCTACTTCTCATTCACCCAGACACTCCTTCCTAGGTGTCCACCTCTTCAACCTTTTCTACCAGAATTTCTAATAGCCATGAAATTTATTGAAGAAACAAACTAGTTTATCCCACTCAGACCCTGACAAGCAGCAGCAAAGACCACCCCCCAGCAGAGAAGAGAAGTCATGGAAGGCCATCTCCCTTTCCTGCTGCCCTCTTACCTGGAAAGTAGTTCCACAAGCAGAGAGTGGGAATCTGTACAGAACGAAGGCATTACTCTTGGCCACAGGGATACAGCTACTGCCATGCCCACTGACCAGATGCACAGAGTCCAGGATCAGTGGTGGCAAAGTCACATCTCTAGAGACTGCTATGGAGAACTGGCCATCAGTTGTACACTGTGCTGTCACTGAAAGACATGCAGCAGAAAGACTTGGTTAGACTCTATACAGAGAATGCTGCCATCTTGTCCCTCAGCAAGCCTCTCTTCAAACAGATTTGCTCCCTGTAGCACCCAGCAGAGCCAACCTTAGCTTTCCCAAGTCAGATGGGGCCCAAAAACAGAGGGAGAGTCTTTGCTCTTTAAATATTGATCCCTTTCAGTTGGGAAAGGATGCAAACTAGTCATCCAACAATGGCCTCTTTCTGCAGTAGGTGTTGGGAGAATAAGTATGATGGTCCTTCAGAGCAGCGATTGTGTTTATAGTTATACACCTCCCCATCTTAACTGAGGCCTGTGGAAGATATGCACCAAACTCACTCACCTTGGATTTTTTGTATTCTTGTCATCTTGCTAATCATGTGACACCTACAGGCATGCCTAATGCACAGTGGTGTGATGGTGGCAGGTTTACTTTGGGAGGAGGGGAACAGTTTTGCAGACCCACCCAAAGTTACCAAGGCCAGCTCCAATGCTATCATTTCCAGCCCTTCCCAAGGTTTTATTAGTGATGAGATTTAATTCTGCCTCCTTCCCATGAGGGGATGGAACCAGCCAGGAGTTTTAGACAAGTCTCACTAGGTTTAGGATCTGACATTTACAAGCCTGACCCTGGCTGTGTAGAGATAGTTTAAGGCAGCAAACTATCAAGGAATGCCTGCTAGGAGTTTGGCCACTCAGCCAGGCCCTCCAAAGTTAATTGGGAAAGTTCACCAGCAGCAACAGTTATGAAAGTCAGCAAGGCATGGATTATGGTCTGAGACTTTAAGTGTGGAGGAAGGACAGCTCTGTGCCCTTTGATGGTGTTTGCTTGCAAGAGACCTAGCATTTCATCCAGATTTGTGCTGGAAATGGCCCAGCTTGATGATCACTTTAGATAAGCTATTACCAGCAGAAGAGTGTGGTGGGAGGAGGTATTGTTTCATGGTCTCTGTGTATATATAATGTCTTCTGCAGTTTCCACAGTATGCATCCAATGCAGTGAGCTGTAGCTCACGAAAGCTCATGCTCAAATAAATTGAGCAGTCTAAGGTGCCACAAGTACTCCTTTTCTTTTTGTGAATACAGACTAACACGGCTGTTACATGAACCAGGGCAAGACACGTTTCAGAGTACCATTCTGGGGCCCTGGTCTGAGACTGGCCCCTGGATATGCCCACTGCTGCTGCACCCTAGAAGGAAATAAGCACCTGGGAATTTTTACTTTTGGAAAAAACCTCAGGCACCAAGTGTCATTAGGTGCCCAAAGGGCTCAGTGGACATTGTCGATTGCAGTGGGGGACTTCAGTGCCTATGTTGTTCCACCCTTAGTGTTTCAATTCTTGAACACAAGCCATCAGACCACATCTGGGTGTTTGAGACAGCTATCCCAATTTAGCATGGGATACAATTCTACATGTGAAGTTAATCCCCTTCTCCAGTTTAATGGAGAATCAAAAGTTGGGCAAGGAATTGGTTAAAGGGGAAGCTACAACAAGTTATGCTGAAAGGTGAACTGCCAAGCCAGAGGCTAGTTAGTAGTGGAGTTCCTCAAAGACTGGTTTTGGATCAGTCTTAAGACATCTAATAGTAACCTTGGCACAAGAAATGGGAGTGTACTAATAAAATTTGTAGATGACAAAGTTGAGAGGTATTGCCCATGTGGAGGAGGACTGGAATATCCTACAAGAAGATTTGGACAAACTCAAACTGGAGGAATAGGATGAAATTTAATAGTCCCTAACTTCTGCTTTGCATTAACAAGAATTTTTGCTATAAGCTATGGACTTATCACTTGGAAGTGACAAAGGTGAAGACCCCCAGGTGTGTTAGTCAGCCTGTTCTTGACCATGAGCTGCCAATGTGACGTGGTTGTGAAAAAAGCTAATGCAATCCTAGGATGCATCAGGTAAGTATTTCTAGTAGAGAGAGGGAAGTTATTGCCATTATACAAGGCACTAGTGAGGCCCTCATCTGGAATACTGTGGCAGTTATGGTCTCCCATGTTTAAGTCTAACTGGTCATCCTAGAAACCCTTCTCTGTACCTGTTCCAGAGGAATGGAAAACCTGCCTTGAGAGGAGACTTGTTAGGCTAAATAAGCAAATTCCTTAAAACAAAGGCTGAGGGGAGATGAATGTATTTATAGAGAGCAATCGGAGTATAACAGGGAGAGACAGTTGAGTTACACAAGTTAAGGCCAGATGTTGGCAAAACAGTGTATATAAACTGTCTATCAACCAGTTTAGATGGTATTAGGCAAAGGTTTCTAATTTTCAGAAGAGGGACGATTTGGAACAGCCTTCCAAAGGGAGTAGTGCAGGGGGAACCCAACCCTAACTGCCTGTAAGACCGAGCTTGATAGAAATTTATCAAAGGGAATGGTATGATGCCTACCTACAATGGCCTAAAAATTTGCCAATAGCAATTGCAGATGTTCTACCTCCAACAGCTGGAGGTGGAACACTAGATGGAAGGGCATGTGACCCACACTGGGTTATGTGGGTTGCATACGATACCACCTCTATGGCAATGAGGCTGTCACATGGGCTGCAGCTCTGTGCAGATTGGGCTGCAAGCAGTTCATGGGTCACAGGTTTAGTGGATCTACCCACATGTGCTTGATCTAACTCAGTGGTTCTCAAACTGAATCACAACCCCCATTTTAATAGGTCACCAGGGCTAGTGTTAGACTTTCTGGGGCCCAGGGGTGAAGCCTGAGCCCTACCACCCAGGGCAGGAAGCAGCTAGGTGGCAGGGCTCAGGTTATAGGCCCCCTGCTAGGAGCTGAAGCCCTTGGGCTTTGGCCTTTGCCCCCATGTCCAGGTTGATGGGCTCAGGCTTCTGTTCCCCTCCTGGGGTCTTGTAGTAATTTTCATTGTCAAAAAGGGGGTTGCAGTACATGAAGTTTGAAACCCCCCTAGTCTGATTGCCATGTGGTGTCAGGAAGGAATTTTCCCTGCATCAGCTTGGCAGAGGTCCTAAGGGTTTTTAAACTGTCTGCAGCACAGAGCATGGGCACTTGCTGGTTTAAATTAATGTAAATGATGGATTCTGGGGAACCTGAAGTCTTTAAATTAAGATTTGAAGACTTCAGCAACTCAGCCAGAGGTTATGGATCTATTACAGAGTGGGGTGGGCAGGTTTGTGCCCTGTGATGTACAGGAAGTCAGACTAGATGATCATGATGGTCCCTTCTGGCCCTAAACTTTGAGATGGTGCTAGCCAAATTCCAGTGGAACAGTCTCATGGTAGCTCCAGCTCTGAAGGTAGCATTCCCAACTACACTAGACACCTGGTTAAGATGCTCAGATTCCACTTGGTCACTCCAAGATACACCTTTAGGATTCCAACCCACCTGTGTTGCCATAGTAACAAGGAGCAACAGGGTCACCAAGGCTATAGCAGCAGCCTTTCCCTTCACATTCTTCCTGAGACACAGGTGGTGTGGCACAAGGCAGCCTGTCTGGGTGCAGAACAGCTGTGCACACGCTAGTGCTTGGAGCATCTAGAGCTGGAGAGAGGAGAAATGTTAGTTCAAGTCAAATGAACCCTGCTCCACTTGGAGCCATATAGCAGAGTGCCTGTCTCTTCTAGGCACTGTGGCAGCCCATGTTCACTATGCATCAGTCTGGCCTCCCATGTATTCTAGGCTTTTGAGGCACCACAGCCACTTGAGTCTCTAAAGAGCACCCAACACCAAGTGATGTGGCAAACCAGCACACTAAGGTACATAGTGTTTCTTCCCCCTGCCACCCCACCCCAGAACAGCAGCCAGTACAGTTTCAGGCTGGGACATTGGAACCTAAAATTGTACCTGGCAGGTGGATTGGGCATCTCAGTTCTTCTTCATGGAAAGATACTTCCCCAGTGTCATCTATTCCTTTAATTCGGATAGTCATGAGGAAATAACCATTCTGCAGAAAGAGCGGGTGGAAACCAAACCAAGGTGATTAGAGCTTCTCCACCCCTCCTCCTGTTCCTAAGAAAGGAAGAGTATTCCCCCCACTCCATCACAAGTTAACCAACCATACTCCTTCAATGGGTGGACTAATGGGGACCACACCAAAGCCCATTCTGAGCAGAGTGGCTTTCAGACCCAGGATTTTGAGGACCTGGAACATGTTATGGAGAGTGCTTAGCCATCCAGAAGCATCTTCCATTTCTCAGTGACATACCAGGTCAAGTTTGTGAACTCTGGCTCCTAAAGCTGCCTCAGGTGGCATTATACCCTCAGCTGAGGCGAGACAATTAGTTTGATGGTCTGAACATTTCACCTGGAGATGGACCCCAAGTCTGTGTTCAAGTCCAGAATCTTGAGTACTTTGAGCTGTTGGTTAGCTGTGATTGATAAGTCATAGTATTGGGTCTTTCCACCCCCACATTTCCCCCCCAACCCCCACCCAAGAACCCAAACTGGGGAGCACACAAACTTTCAACTCAGCTGCTCCAAGTTGTGGTATACAACCTTGTAGTTCTTTAAAAAAAAAAGGACAGGGGAGCCTTCTTGCCTACTGCAGGAGTAGCTTACATGTTGGGTCCAGTTCTCATCTGGCTTCTGTCACAGAGACTCCATTATGGAGTATATCTAATTTTTGTAGATGGGAAAGGACAAGCAGGCTCTGTGTTAATTCAGAGTCACTGCTCCCTCCCATAGACTTCAGGTGCAAGTAAAGTCTCATTTATACTGTGGAATTTAAGTCAAGAGTGATGGTTGACATTAGCCAACATGCAAACACACTTCAGAAACAGGGCATTTGTTTGTATTTTGAACCACTCCTTAATAGGAAGGAGTCTCATGCAACTGAAGAAATTTTTTTAGCTTATTAAAAAAGTGTTACCACCAACTCTTACAAGTGAGGAGTAAAATTCTAGTTATAATGACTTCACACTTGTTTCCTCATTGACTGCAATGGTCTCTAGAGAGTGAACAATAGCAAGGTACAGGACACCTTAAATGGGAGAAGGAAGCTTGCCAAGTCTTGGAGAAGCTTAACTTGAAGACACTAGCAGTCTGGATTGAGAGAAAGCTCCCTCCTTTTCTAGTAGGAAAGGTTTTCCTTTGGTTTTAAGCCTCCATTTGGGATTGTTGGATTGCAGCCACATTCTCTCCCCCCCCCCCCCAACTAAATACTGTTCCTAATAGCCAGAAAACAAGATCTCCAGGTAACAGTTGTGCATCCCTTTGCTATTCCTTGCAGACAGAAGTGGCCCTACCTTCTTGATGAAGAAACACCCAGCGTAAGGAGCAGTGACAATCATTGAACCATCCTGTTTCTGAGAGATGAGGACACCACATGTAGAGTTGGACAGAGGATGAGGCAGTCCTTCCAAATCTAGGAAGGAAGGCTAGAGTCAGCAGACAATAGAGAATCCTGTGGGACAAACATATCCCAACAGCTGAGCTACCCAGAACTGCTCAGTGATGAAATAGGAAGGGTCCAACATGTATGGATCAATCTATCCAATTATTGAAATATATGGAAGAGAAAAAGTTGTACTACCCCTCACAGAGGTTTGTTTCAGTAAGTAGCCCTACAGCAGTGGTTCTCAAAGTTTTGTACTGGTGACCCCTTTCATGTAGCAAGCCTCTGAGTGCAACCCCCCCTTATAAATTAAAAGCCACTTTATATATTTAACACCATTATAAATGGTGGAGGCAAAGCAGAGTTTGGGGTGGAGGCTGACTGCTCACAACCACCCCATGTAATAACCTCACAACCCCCTGAGGAGGGCCCAACCCCCAGTTTGAGAACCCCTGACCTACAGAGAGCAAATTCTTCAATACTAACCCTAAGTAAAGAAAGGGTTCAGTGCCCTTATGCATTCCAGCCCATGCAAGCTCATAAGCTATATGTAAGGGGACTGTTGCCCCCTTACTAACATTCCGTGGGGGTGTTTTGGTTGGCTAGCTCCAGTACTAGAAGGGGAAGGGTTGATGGGAAGCCAGGAACCTGAGACTGATAGTCCCCCAGGAATAATAGGGATTGGCCAGTGCTCCAGGTCAGCCTGAATGACAAGGTGGGCAGACTACTCAGGGAGTCAGGAGGCGAGGCGAGGCGGGTCCCATCCTCTGTGTGAGCTGGAATTGCCTGGGTCAGACAGAATGGGGACAAGCTAAGGAGAAAGCAGGGGCCCAAGCTAAGCTGGGGAGCAGAGCTGTGCCAGAGCAGCAGCCCCTATCCTGGGAGCAGAGCTGCAGCCCCAAAGCCAGGGGCACAGCCCAGAGAGAGCAGACTTGCCCTGGGAGCAGAGCTGCAGCAACCAGAGCCAGAGGGGGCCAAAGAAACAGCCCAGGGAGCTGGAGGCAGAGCAGCAGCAGTGCAGAGACAGAGTGGTGCAGCTGGGGCTGGAGCAGGGTGCAGTGAGCAGCTGGGGAGACAGAGGGGGACCCTGGGCAGCGGGCCCAGCACAGGGAGATGCCTCAGCCAAGAGGCTCTGCAGGCCAGGCTTGGATCGTAACCCCGACAGGGCAGGGGCAACACTGGGAAGAAGGGTCCTGCCACTTAGAGCCTGAGAGCGTGACGCCACCACCAGAGCAAGTGTCCAACCCACAGCATCCCTGCAGCACAGCCAGGGCCTGGGAAGAAGGCCTGGGACTTACAAGGGACAGACTGAACTGCCCTGACATTCCAGAGACATTGTTTGTGATGATCCCTGCCACAGAGCGGGGTGATGTGTTTCCTTTAACCTTTCCCATTTCCCCTTATTCTTTTTAAGATTAATTGTTGATTAAATAACTTGCATTTGCTTTAACTTGTATGTAATGGTCAGGGAAGTGCCCAATGCAGAGAGAGTAGCCCGGAGTGGGGACACCCTAGCCCCTGTCCTAGGTGACCACAGCAGGGTTGGGGGTCAAGCCCCCCAGGAATCCTAGGCCCAGCCTTGTTGGGGTTACGAGGACTCTGCCAGACAGGAGAGTGGAAGGGGGAGTCCTCAAGGGCAGGGAGGCCACTGGGTAAAGGAAGTGGGAGAGAGGACTCAGATCCTTTCGCTAGCCCACCTCACCAGGGTAGTGCAGAAGCCAGGAAAGTTCCCCACGAGAGTGGGACTATTCCCCCACTTACATATAGAATAGCTATAGCTGCAGTTCTAGTCCAAGAATACCAGACTCCACCCACTTGTGATCAAACAGGAAATCTTTGGAGAGAGCCAGGGCTTAGTGATTAAGCACAGAGCAAGAATCTGGAGGAGCTTCTTAATGCTCATGCCAGGTTGGCTACACCCCTCCCCTGCAACTGTTACCTTAGGCAAGTCACTTTGCTGCTCAGCTTTTCAATGCATACATCTGTAACATGGTGCTAATACCCTTTGAAATAGTGCAGTACAGTTCAGGTTTGTAGAAGCAGTTAGCATAGAAGCACCACAGGACTTGACATGGTAGGCAGCTTGGCTTATGCTCTTTTAGGAGCAAGAGCCTCAAATGTATTAAACAAACAAGGAGTCTGGCAGCACCTTAAAAACTAAGATTTGGGCATAAGCTTTCATGGGTAAAAAAGGCCACTTCTTCAGATGCAGTAGTATTAAGTCACCAGGACACACCTACAAGGTATGTGTGTGTGGGGGGGGAGAGAATAGAGTACAACCCCTCAAAGGCAACAGCAATAGGACAAAATACTCCACAGCCTTGCACCTGTGCATCATGGGCTTGAATGCTCTTTGCAGCAGATCTCCAATGGAGTAACAGGGAAGTCAGGGCAGCAAGTGTAAAATGCTAGCTACCCTTTTGAGTTTATGGGCCAGAGCCTCAGCTGGTCTAAGACAGATCATTTGAGTTTAGCAGAATTATACCACTTTACATCAGTGGAGGAGCTAGCCTGCTTTTCTGTTGGTTTGGTTTTCCACACCCACCTTGCACACATACAAACACTTCTACACAGGGCAGATGCCTTGGGGAACCCAGGGGACTGCACTAAAGGGAGGAAGTAAGAGTAAAGCTCCCTCAACTTTACACTTTTATTCACCCAGCTTTATCTTCTAGCCAGATAAGAGGCTGTCTCATTCCATGTAATTCACTTACCCAGAGCACTCAGAAGGGAAATCATCTCAGGATGGTTTTCAGGAAGGGTTAACTGCAAGCTCTTCCAGCCACAATCTAGTAGGCTATGGTCCCATACTAATACTGCATCTTTAAAGACATTCGGAGCCCCCCAGGCTAAAGAAAGGCAGCTACAAAATATCCAAACTAGATTACCCCAAGAAGTCCCTTGCTGCTTTATTACTCCCATCCTGCTGTCTACCTAGTAGCTCCTAAGGCACCCTCTCCCTGGGGAGCACTCTTATACCCTTAACTGAGCTGCAATTGGGCAGAACAAAGATGCATTTCTGACTCCAGGTGAGACTGCTATGCACCCCTGAGGAGGGCAGCCCAAAATCAATTCACACCTTGCACTCCCTCTCCTGTTTAAATTGTGACAGCACCTGCTCCACATTTAGCCCCTTTTATTTGTTCTGAAGTGACTTTTTAAAATGCAGCTATATTTGCTGAAGAAAAATAAACAGATTTCAAAATGGAAATGGAGGAGGCAGTGTCTGAAAAACCTATCCAGTGTCTTAACTGGGTGAACCTAATGGTAAATGAGAGGCCCAGCAAACTAGATGAATGCCAGGGGAAGGTAAAAAGGCTTGAATAACAGAATAGGCAAGGATTTCTGCAGCACTGAGCAATAGAACATGCTACTTGGCAAATAATGCAAATGTTTCCTGTATCCTTAGATGCACATATATGCAGCATTTTTATATTTCTATGTATGCTGTATGTTTTGTAATCATGTCACAGAAAGGATCTATTGTGATTCATATATATGTGCACTAGGGGGATGAGAGGCATTTGCTGTGGAAACCTGGGACCTAGTCATGCAACTATATATCCACACAGATTAACTCCTGCATCTGCTCAGTGTCCCCTCAACTTTACAGGCACATGCATGTAATGCAGTTGGTAGGATAGGGGTCCTGGAGGCCCTCAACCTAGCTTAGGCTCCAGATGAGGGATCTCTTACAAAATACAGGGAAAGAGTGATGGGCTGGGGGTTATAAAACCACAGCTGAATAGAAATGACATATCCAAAAAATTTAGAAGAAACATGTTTGCTTGTTTGTTTGTTTTTGTTTTAAAATCACATTACACCAGCACTGAGCTAGGGCATAACCAGGGAAAGTGACTGGAAAAAGGAGGTCAGATCCTGGCCAGTATATAGTCCCTTTGCCCCTAAATAGGCAACTGATGACTTTCCCACAAAATGCCCAGCTGGTGTAAAGCTTGTATAGCTGGCTTTGTGCCCTCTTCCTGTGCCTCACATCAGTGTTGGGAGTGTACTGAGGGAGAGTGCTGCTGTGCTTTAGCAATCCACAGACAGAATAATGGCCTCCTGTGGACCTGTACCAGACCTCATGAGTTAGAGCAGCCCTTAGGCTGCTCCCGCTTACTTCTGGAACTGAACTGACCCCTGGTTGGTCCAAGGATCAGGAGTTTTGTGGAGAAGTGTCATATGGCGATTTCCCTTCCCCTGTCCTCCCGCACCTAGGGTTAGGGTGACCAGACGTCCCATTTTTAAAGGGATAGTCCCATATTTAAGCCCTCTTGCAAGTGTCCTGACTTTTTCTTAAAAACAGGCAAATTGTCCCATATTTTTCATCCCCCCTCCACCCCCATTAGTACTGGTGGGTCCTATTGCTGGCTGGATCCCTGCTCCCCAGCTGCCTACCCACCCATGGCAAGTGGGGAGTCCATTGGCCGATGATGGGGTTTGGTGTGCAAGGCTGGTGGCGGGGCAAAGATGCAGCGTGCCACTCTCCTTGCTGTTCCGTCTGTGCAGCTTCCCCTGTGTGCCAGCTCTCGGCCAGCTCTCCGGCTGGCACTGACTGTGCGCTGTGAGTTGCAGTAGTTGGTGAGTGTGGGCAGGCTGGTTACGTGTCACCTCTGCCACTCACCCATCAGCCCTTTACGTGCTCCCCCTCCCATTGTCCTCTCCCTGCTTTGCTCCATCACACACACACACCCCGCAGCTCTGCTGCTCCTCTATATCCCCCCATGGTGCTGAGCTCATCAACAGCCTTCCCCCACATCCTCTGGCTGGGCCAGTGCCCCGAAAAAGCCCAAGATCTTCTGGCCCCGGGTGCTGGCCTGGAAGAGCCGAGCCCTGCATGTGCCAAAGCCCCGCACAGCGCTGGCATAGGGAAGCCTCTCTGCCCCTCAGCTAAACTCTGACATGGGGGGGAGGCGATTTCCAGCTTGTTCACAACCCGAATCTGCAGGCTCCACAGCAGCCCCTGGGGCAGGAGCTTAGCTCTCTCCTCGCCCCCACCTCCTGGTCCTGCCTCCAGGGAGCACAAGGCTGCTCTTTCCCCTAGGCACCCTCCTCTGTTGAGCCACTTCTCTGGTTCGCTGAAGCCCCTGCAGTCAGGTTCCCTGGGCCTGGTGCACAAGGCAGCCTTAGGGCTTAACCGTTTCCTGGCTGCTGTGTAGCCAGAGGACAGGAGGTGGCTGGGTTATGTTGGTGGCCAACAGCAGCCTGGAGGTATTAGCTGCCTCTCAACACTGTGGGGACAGGAAGGGACAAGCTGCTTCCAGTTACACAGGAGAGGTGGGGATTCCCACTTTTCTATGATAGCTCAGTGGTTTGAGCATTGGCCTGCTAAACCCAGGCTTGTGAGTTCAATCCTTGAGGGGGCCATTTAGGGTTCTGGTCCTGCTTTGAGCAGGGGGTTGGACTAGATGATCTCCTCAGGTCCCTTCCAACCCTGATTTTCTATGAGCTCTGCAAAGACACAGGTCAGGTCATTCCTTCACCTCCACACCTCCCCTGTGGCTGGAAGCAGTTCCCTTGTAGTCCCTCCCAAAAGGCTGCTGCTGACCACATTCTGGTGTGGACTCTGGCAGAAATATGGGGAGGGGGGACATATGACCCTGCATGCTCCCCCACGTGTTGCCTCGGTAAAATGTGGTGCCAGGTACAAGGAGAGGTGGGTCCATCCAGGGGGCCCAGCCAGGCAGGGAGGGTGGGGTCGGTCGGTCGGTCACCCCCCTGTGTGACAGAGGTGTACGGAAGTGTGTGTGTGTCACCCCTCTGTGTGTGTGGGGGGGAGGAAGAATTAGAAGTGTGTGTGTCACTCCTCCCCATGTGAACTCTAAAGCCTTGAAGATAAGGTAAATAAAAATAATCCAACTATGCAGTATTTCTTTTTAGCAGGGGCTCAGTCAACTTGATGTGAATTTGTATGTTTGTACAACTGATTGGCATTGAACTCGCTTGAATTCAATTAATTTTACCAGGTGTCCTGTATTCAGCATAGGGAAATATGGCACCCTACCTTAGGTTGTACACTGAGAGCAGATGCAAGGATTGGGCATACAGAATGACACTTGTGCTGTATGTAGCTGTTTACGATGAAATTATGTTTTCTATAGCACACTCTAAATTTCTAAGGCATTTGTCTGCAGTGACAGCTGCCATTTTGTAAGGCAGAGTGGTGCAGCATGTAAGGGAGGAGACACACACCCTGCTCGCTCTCATTGAGACTTTACCTTTGTGCTTTCTTATTTTGCTGTTTCCCTTAAGGTAAGCTAAAAGTCATTCAAACTGCAAGCGTATGGCTGCTCCATGTGTATGGAAAAGCCTAACAAAAATGACCAGTATAGTTCCACTGTCCAAGCTGAGTGATGTGCAGAAAGTAAACAAAAACATAGAGAAATGATGAAAAGCAAATTAGCTTTTTAAAAATTCTGTTGGTTTTAATAATACATGGTGATTTTTTTATCTTGATGGTACCTCTTTGTTCCTGAATTAAAACCAACACCTCAACAATTTATTAATATAGATTTTTTTCCATATTGAATGGGATTTTCAAAGGGGCTCAATGTTGATCTAACTCTGCTTCCATTCAAGTTGGTCGGAGTTTTACCATTTGTTTCAGCGGGCACAAAATTAGGCCAGTGCTAAGAGCTACTACAAATCCCACACAGGATGTTTTTCTTTGTGTTTGCTTGTGTGTGTGTTAACACAAAAGGGCTTGACCCGAAACTTTGGATTAAAATGTGCCTGACCTTTGAGAAACTTTGGATCCAACACCAAGTTCTGTGGCTCAGGACCAGATTTATATTTCAATGGAAAAAAATATGTGAAAAAATAAGCAAAATCAAAGGGTAGGGAAGAATGTGCACCCAGAAATGTGGAAAGATGCTCATAAGAGATGCAGCGGTAGTGACAGTCTGGTCCAAGAAAGTCTAGTTAAGGATAATGCGATGAAATTAAACAAAGGAACACTTAAGCTGAATATCAGGTAAACTGTCCTGCCAGTGAGCTCTTTGAGACAGTCTTCCAGAGGCCGTGATGAGGACACCATGGCATGGTTCATATCACCAAGAAACACTGCACACAAAATTGTTTTTTGTGCTCCGCAGTCCCAGTACCACTCCAGCACACCCCTCCCCCCACTCTGTGTAGTTTCCCGAAACCTCCAGGCTGCTCTAAACTATGCCAGCTGCCAAAGGCCCACCGGCAACCAGACTGTTCATTAATGGATTCAGCCTTGCAACCCCCATGCAAAAGTAGGGGAGTGGTATAGTCTCTTTATTTTCCCCATCAGAAAAATGAGGCACAGAGCGAGGAAGTGATTTGCCCAAGTTTACACAGTGAGTCTGCAGCAAAGTCTGGATTAGAATCCAGATCCTCTGCCTTCCTGTGTCCTGGGTTTTACCTGCAAGTCCACAGACCTTTTTCCCTCTCACTACAGAGAGCAGATCACTGACGTACAGCAGCCAAGACTGCAGACGTGCTTCTCCACAGCCTGGCACCATGGACCCAACTGGCAGATACTCCTTTCCTGCACTTGAAGCAGAGGAATGTAAAGTGGCCTGAAGCTTTGTGCTTCCTGTATTCTGAGGGCACGCTCAGTCCCCTGAGGGCAATGCACTTCAACTGTGCACCTCATCTGCCCCTGGGCCAGGGCTTCATGCCCTTACAGCTCTCCACAGGCTAGGCTTGCCTCTGCCCAGGCAGTGTTCTCAGGGGGCTCTTTCTGTTCACTTTAAGTCCCCTTTATGGTGGCAGAGCAGCTTATAGGGGCCTTAAGGTAGCTAAGAATCAGGCCCCTTATGTAAACTATTTATACCTGTGTGTTGTGAGTGTAAAACCCTGCCATTCTCACTACACAGGACACAAAGCAATGGCGAATCAGGCCCCAAGAGACTGACATGTTGTTTCATGTGGTGGCCATATGTCTTTGCAGCAGAGCTGGAGCAGGAGCCAGGCAGCTACTCCAGCTCGTGTTTGACAATGTTTTGTGGCACAAGCTGCGACTCAGAATGGGGAACCTAGGCAGGGAGGGGAGGGGAGGTGGAAAGCCATCTTGTTTGTGCTCTCCAAGTCCAAGGCAGGGCCCGGGAATGAAAGCGAAGCTGTTTTGAGGGGAGCTAGCTGTACCTTAGAGAAAGCACCGAGTGCACAGCTGATCGCACATGCCACACATGACTCCAAAAAGCCTTCAAATAGGCTTTGCAGAAGTAAGGTAGGGCCAAGGGAAGGGGGCCGGGGAGGCATTTGGTGATTCTTTTTAAAGAACCGCCTGTGTTTGCTCTCTGCTGTGAGGGAGAGCAGCACATGCCCTGTCTCTCTCAGATCATGCAAAATTCATCAGCCTCCTCCTCTCTTCCCTCTGTGGATATGTGTGGGCTCCTTAGCAAGTCCTGCTGATCACTCACTTGGCAGCACATCTACCGATGATGGAAACAGGGAACTGGGAACAGCGCTGACTTTAAGGATAGCCTGTGTTTGGGGCACCCGGCATCAGCTTCTGTATTTATACACTTGAGCCTCATCCTCCTCAGCCTTGAACCATTTTACATCCGTGCAGAGAAGGTGTAAAACCCCACTGCTCTCACCTGGCAGTGTTCTACACCCATTTTGCACAGGTGTAAGAAAGTCTATTAGGTACAAGACAGGGGAATCAACCCCATTACATCTGTGCTTTCCCAGCTTTACACTAGTGTAACTCTACAGAGTTCTGTGGCATTACTCCAGATTTATGTGCGTGGGAGGGAGATCAGAAACAGGCTCATTAGGCCCATGTATGTTAAAGGCCTCCTTCTGGTCTCATTCATACCAGTGACCAGCTGGAGTTACTCTACAGACTTCAGTGGAGTTACTCTGAATTGACACACTGTGGGCCAGAGCCTCAGTGCTCCGGCAGCACAAAGGGGGGGCAGGGGGAGGGAACTGTCTGATACAGCTATCTGGGGATTCCTTTTGTACGGGGGAATATTTGGGTGGTATAAAGCTAGACTAGCCAACTCTATTCCACTCACTCCTGCTGTCTGCAGTGTAGGGGGAATCCTAGTAGAGTTTGGATGACACTTCCAGCTCACCTTGCACTTTGGCAGTCGTATTCAGGCAGAATGGCCATTAGGGAGCCATCACCAGGAGCTGGTAATTTACAGCGGCCCTGAGGCTGCTCTTAGTCGCACCAGGGCCAAACAACCTAGCTGTCCATAGGATTAGAGGGAAAAGAGTGAAAAGGTGATATAACACCACCTCTTCCCCCAACCATTATTTGAGCCTAAGCATCTCTGTAACTAAGAGGTGTATTTGGCCTCTGTATCTGCAGTCACACACATTTGTACCTAAATACTCTGGGAGGTTGGTTGCTCATCTTTTCCTGTTTCCTCCTCCCAATGGCATCTCTGGTTTCCCTCTTACCGAGACAGGAGGATATTAATTTTTTGCTCTGCTAGTCAGAAGATTAGAAGTATTAAGAAGTATGCAGCATTACAATGTTTATTTAGGGGTTTTTTTTAAAAAAAAATCTGGAGCCCAAAGAGAACTTAATTTAATTGGTGGGAGATAAAATGGGGCTGTATTCACAAACAGGTTATCTTCCTGCAGTCAAATCCTCTCGCTGGCTCTGTCAATCACCTGATTTTAATTGTTCCAGGGTTTCTAGTTTTAATTGGCCCTTCCCCTCCCTTCCTTCCCCATTACCCTGCTCTTGCATAATATATGCCATTCACAGGTAGCTGTGGTCTGTCAGGGAGGCTAAAGGAGCCTCTGACTGCAGAAACATGCATAAAGCAGTGCTAGCAAAGTCCAGGACTGAGTAATTGCATGGACTGTACTAACAGTTACCTAGGGAGATGGCGGATTCTCCATCGCTGGAAGTCTATAAATCAAGACTGGATGTTGCTCTAAAGATATGCTCCCAGTCAAACAGTTATGAGCTTGGTATAGGAGTCACTGAGTGAGGTTCTCTGGGCTGCGTTATGCTGGAGGTCGGCCTAGATGATCAGAACGATCCCTTCTGACGTTAACATGTAAGACTCTTCTGAACATAGTAGCATAGACCAGATACAGACCATGGGCCTGTCAAGAAAAATTCACCCAGGACTAAGCCTGGTAAAAGCTGGCAAAAATGCCTTAAAAGTCTCTGGGCCTAACTGAGGTCACAGTGGACCTATGATGTAATGTACGCATTGGGCCTGATCCTCCACTGCCTTGCATCTTGTGTGTCACTTACACCTGTGAAAAATGAATGTAAAATGTGACCAAGTCCAAATGGTGGTATTTTAAATCCACTACGCACAGGAATTAATTACACACCAGGTGCAAGGCAGTGAAGAATCAGGCCATGGCTACATTAAGAAGATATGCGTTGATGTATCGGCATTGACTGAGTTACAGTGGTACAAACCCCTCATGGAGGTAGGCTGCACTGGTGCAAAGGGGGTTTATACTGGTATAGTTCAGTTTGGCATTGTGGGTAAAGGGAAGGAGTGAGTGAGGCAGAAGGCCTTAACAAGTGAATCTCAATTAGGCTGAAACTCCAGAAGCTTAGTTGAAGCCAAAATGATTACCTCGTACGGCAGAGGTCCCCAGACTGTGGGGTGCACTCCCCTAGGAGGGTGCCGGGGAATGTTTGGGGGGCCCAGGCCCCATTCGGGGTGGGGAGGGAGCGCCATCCAGCCCCGCTCTGCTCACAGCTCTGCTCCGGCCCCGCCCCCACCCTCGGCCCCCAGTTGTGGCTCCACACCCGGCCCTGGCTCCAGACCTGCCCCCAGCTGTGGCCCTAGCCTTGGCCCCCTTCCCCATGTCTGCCTCCCCCCTTTCCTCCCCGGAAGCTGTGGCCATGCTCCCGGCCCTGGCTTGGGATGGGGAAAGGCAAAGGTAAGGGGCGATGCAACCTGGAAAGTTTGGGGACTGCTGTTTTACGGGCTAAGTACTTGCTTCTCTCATCCCCCCTTTAGCGTGGGACCTCCTACCACCACTTCTCCAATATGTAGGTGTCATTCTCTTCCCCCACCCAATCTTCTCTGCCCTGTCACAGGGAGAAGAGGGGTTCACAGGACAGTCCCCATTGCTGCACAGGAAGAACAAAGAAAATATTCGATATTGAAATGTGACTTGTGGCTGGCAGAGGTATGAAAACTGAAAAAATCCAATGTGTTTGTGCATATCAGCCATGATCGATAGTCTGAACTAGTCAAAGCAATTACCAAGATCTCAGGAGTTGTCTGCTTCTGAGCACCCCTCAGCCTTCTAGCTAGCTTGCTCTGTAGTCCTTCCCCAGCTCCGTCAGAGACATACCCTGAGCTATCTGCTTTGTGTTCCACTTGGTCACAGATGTGATACAAATACTTGAGTCAAGTGGGAAGTGAAAAGGAACAACTCAGCTACCCTCTGCTTACCCTCTCTAAGCCCTGGGGTCCTGCCTTGCCCGTAGAGCAACAGGAGTGGCTCTCTCTAGAAGGTCTAGCTGTCCTTCCCTTCAGTGATGGGGTGGTTCTCCATGTTATGGGGGTGGCAACATCGAGGGAGTGTGGTGGCGAGATGAGTGGTGCGGAGAAGGAAGCAGAATGAAAGCACGTATCACTTTGCACTTACATAGCAAGTTTCACACAAGGGGTAAATAACGCTCTGAAGGTGGAAAAACTGAGACCCAGAGAGGGTCTTGTCCGGGTTTCACACAGTGAATAGAACACCGGGCTCCTGACTCTCTGGCCTCTGTTCTGACCACGGGACAATACTGCCTGCGCTCGGCTGCCTGGGAGTTAGGTGTGGGGATATGCTTTAAAAGGTATGGGCCATATCCTCAACCGGTGTAAATCAGTATATTTCCACTGACTTCAGTGTCACAAGTTTAGACCAGCCGAGGATCTGAGCCAATATGCGGAGTTTGATTGAAAACTGGGAGAATGAGTTAAGACACTTGCTCATACAAGCACCATCATTCCCTTCTCACAGGAGGATCAAACAGCCCTGTGGCAAGGGGAGGGAATTAGCTCAGAGAAGGGAGTCCTCTTTGTCCTCTCCTGGCTAGAAGGGTCACTGAGGTGACCTGGAGGTCACTGAGGTGACAGGACTGAGGTGATTTTTCAGAGCTGTGAGAATAAGTGCTGGGCTGAGTAAACAGTGAGTGTGAACATGGCTGACATAGTCCTGGGACAGAGGGGAATCCAGCCGGAGAAAGGGAGAAATTTAGCCAGAGAAGCAGGTGGGGATGAAGGAGGTTAGCAAGGTGGAACGATAGTTATTTTGCTGATGCCATGAGGGCTGTAGAGGGGAATGGCCATCCCAAGTTGTATGTCCCATTTTTCTCAGACCTGCAGGGTCAGAGCAGTGAATTGAGACCCCAGGGGCAGGGAACACAGAATGAAATGCCCCTGCACCTGCCTAGTCCCATGCGGTGAAGGAATACCTATGGGGAGCACATGAAGCTGTAGAAACACTGACACCAAACAAGCTCAGAGAAGGTGCTTTATAACCACCAAACCCATGCAGAGCTCCCACAGGGCCCCCTCACACTGCTCTTTATTCCCCACTATCCGCAGTCACTCAGCTTCTCGGCAGTGATTGATGCCTCTTTCCAGGCTGGCAACCATTACATTTGGCCCTGCGAAACAAACCTCTGTTTTCTTTTGAAAGCTCTGTGTGATGGATCCCAGAGTACCCAGGACTGTGAGTTGCCTGCCTCTAGCGCAGGGGTTCTCAAACTGGGGGTCAAGACCTCTCAGGGGGTCATGAGGTTACTACATGGGGGGTCGTGAGCTGTCAGCCTCTACCCCAAACCCTGCTTTGCCTCCAGCATTTATAATGGTGTTAAATATATTTAAAAGTGTTTTTATTTATAAGGGGAGCTCACACTCAGAGGCTTGCTGTGTGAAAGGGGTTACCAGTACAAAACTTTGAGAACCACTGCTAAGAGATGAGAACTAAGCGAGAGATAGCCTTACGTGTGGTGGTTGGGTGTTAGCTGCCTACCACCACCTGTCTGTTAACCACTCAAGCACTCTGGGCTATGCCAGCCCTGTCTTCACCTTGCAGGTTAACAAGAGGAGCACCCCAGTCCCCAAATTCCTTTGAAACATTCCCCTGTCATATCCAGCCCCTGACACTGGCTACTCACAGAAATCCCAGATCCCCTGCCCCCAAAGGAGCAGAGTGCTCCAGTTTAACCTTAAACCACCACTCCTATAAACACAGCACTTATGAACACTTATAACAACACAAACATGGGTTTGTTAAAGAAAGAATAAAGATTTAACTAGAAACAAGAGAGAGTGGCAGAAACAAATGGCTACAATACAAAATAAAATCTTAAAATGCAAACCTGAGTCTACACTCATTAATAGTTACCTTTCCTATCTAATAAAATAGGTTTCTCACCCCCACCCCCAAGTTCTGTCTGCTGGAGAGCTGCCTGGCAACATAGGAAGCAGGATCCAGTTTTTCACAAAAGCCACTTCGCTCTTCAAGGTGTCTCCGCAGTGAAAGGATACAGAGCACCTCCCATTCCTCTGTGTTATAGTGAAACAGTACTTTGCTTCTATTCCTAGACAGGGTGAACTGCTGTCTTGTTGTAATGTTCCTTTTTATCTTCAAGAGGTTTCGATTGTTTGCTGTTGTCTCTAATGGTTTTCCCTTGAAAGTCTTGGGATAGAGCAAGGCTAGACAATTGAGCCTTGCACTGCATCACTGGCTCAGCAGGGTGAGAGTGACAAGTCCCTCCTGCCTGAATGGGCCATCACTGAAACATATTATCCCCTGGTGACTAATTTTTACTCCAAGTCCATAAAGCATACTTTCAGTAGAAATACATTATTCCTTAAATATTACCCATACATACATCTCACAATGATTATAAATATTGGTAAGTTATGTGCTTTCTGTAAATACCTTACACATCACTCTTTATGGATAAATATCCTGCAAGACTTGTGTTTGGTGTAGTGAGTTTGTCAGGTCTGGAGGGATAGTTATCTTCAAAGAACAGGGGAACCCTTTGCCTATGAGCCTCTGTCTCATTTACAGAAAATATTTACCCAAATATTTACAGAAAATATTTACCCAAAGGTTAACAAAGTGCATATAACTATATAAATACATATGCACTCACCTAAGATTACTTTACAGAACCGTTAATCTGTAGAGCCCTGCACGGATACTAAAATGTGGATCTGCATCCGATCCACATCCACCAGAATCAACCCATGATCCAACCTGCGATCCACTCGCTGACTTTTACCTGTATCTGCACCTGCAGCAGCAAGCCATCTCACAAGGGCTAACGACCGGTGGTGGGGGAGGTTTTATCCGCATCCGATCCACGATCGCAAGAATGGTCCACGGATATGAAGCGGATATCCGCAGATTTGCAGGGCTCTATTAATCTGCCGCAGCTGTAAAACCAGTGGAGTTTTACACAGGTCATCTAGAGCAGACATACACAAATGCACATCAAGAGCAGCTGGAGAGGGTCAGGAGTGCATATTGTTGGTTGAGGGCGGGCTATCTCAAGGCAGCATGCATTTCAGTCTCCTGGGAGAGGAATGTATGGAAGGAAGCTATGTTATCTATATGAGCTAGCAGTCAGTGTGCTCTCATTACTAATGCCATCACCCCCAAGGGATGGTGGCCCACCTCCAGGTGGAAAGGGTGGGTTCATATAAGACCTGGGGAAAAAAATCATAAGGCTTATCAACTTTTCTGACACTTTGGGTAGATCTTATCACCATGCTGAAGGGAAGCACTTGAAACCCCTACCATCATCTGAGTCAGGGGACTCAGATTGAGACCATAGGTCAGGGGTTCTCAACCTTTTTCATTCCGTGCCCCCCACCATGCTATAAAAACTCCACAGCCCACCTGTGCCACAACAACTGGTTTTCTGCATATAACAGCCAGGGCTGGCGTTAGGGAGTAGCAATTGCCTGGGGGCTCCATGCAACATGAAGCTCAGTTGATCAGGCTTCGATTTCACCCCAGGGAGTGGGGCTTGGGGCTTCAGCCCTGGGCCCCAGTGAGTCTGACGCTGGCCCTGCTCGGCAGCCCCCCGAAAGCTGTTTGTGTCCCCCTAGGGGGCTGTGGATCCCTGGTTGGGATCCGCTGCTATAGGGAGTAACCAGACACCAGCTGCTAGCAGAGGGTCCCACTGACATGTTTTAGGCCTTAGCTATTTCTCATACTTAGCGATTGCCTTCTCCCAAGTACCAGTTTGAGGCTCAATTGTACAGGGCTCATAGTGGTGAGCACACACTCCCCCATAACTACTCAGGTGAGAAAGGAGTGCAAAGTTAGCTTGTAGTGTCACTTGTTTACACACATGTGCATCTATTCCCTGGGCACAACTTAAGCTATAACTCTAAAGATCCTATAGGTACTTTTCACAACAAGAGGGGTGTTATAAGTGACCTGAACGGGAAATCACATTGGGCTCCTATCCTGTTTGCTTTCTCTTAGAAACGTGAAATAACATTTGAAAATAAATGTATTTTTGGCTTGTTTTTGTTTGTTTGTTTATTTGTTTACATCAGAAATTCAGGTCTCTGCCCTGGAAAACTTGATGGTGACTGGAGATCTGGTATCATAAGGGTCACAAAAGTGAAGGTTGAACAACTGAGAGGGCCAGGGAATTTTAGTTAGACTGTTAAAACTCTTTGGGTGAGATCCTCAACCCCAGGTAAAAGAGCCAGTGCAATGTAAAGGGGCTCTAAAAGCAGGGGCACTGGGGGTGTGGCAGCACCCCTTGGTTGAAGTACAGGGCCCATCATATACAGGGTTTGCAGTTTTGTTCAATGGTTTTCAGCACCTCTACTAGAAAACTGGTTTGAGTGCCCCTATCCAAAAGCCCCAGTTCTGGCTTGCGAAGAATTTCCCTGACATAGGAACTGAAGAAGGCGGCCATAAAGCTGCTTCCCAAGGACTCCCTCTCAAGCCCTGGGGGTGTGTCAGGGATGGGAGGGGCATGTCAGGGGCTGGGCTGCACATTGCAGTCCTGTGGAGATTTTGGGAAGTGCTGCAGCCCACAAGGCAGCCCCGAGAAGCTGCCATAATTTAGGTAACACCTCACACTCCCGGACCATCTAAATTATGCTGCAGCCACTTCAACCTCCAGAGTAAATCAGAGTCAGGAGAACACAAAGGTGGTTTAAAGGTACCTTAAACCCCCTGTATTCTGCCTGTAGCTAGAGCAAAGCTAGTTTGGGTACCTCTGCATGCGCTGCAATCGCACCTCTCACTCAGCTGGGGTGTGGACAGACCCTTAGAGGGTCAGCACAAAAATCTCACCCTTCGATTTTCACTTGGCCTATCCACACATGTGTAATTGTAATGACTGATTTCCATTTGGGGTAAAGGAAAGCTTTCTTCAGGATTGCACACCCATCTCTTCCATTAAGGTGTCAGATCTCACAGGAACATCACTGCAACTAACAAAACCAGGGGAGACTAAATCTGACACCTCAATATTACTAAAGGCTTGTCTACACTAGAAAGTTGTATGGCTTTAACTGTACCGGTACAGTTACAGCCATTCAGGTCCATGCTATGGGCTCAATTATATCTGAATAAAGATGCTTATATGGGTATAGCTACTCCTGATATCCATATTCAAGCACCAGTATAATGACATCCACTCTGGAGCTTTTACCGGTGTAGCCATTTAGCTCTAAAATCACCCCCTTAAATTAAATAAATAACATAAATAAATTAAATTGGTACAAAAATGGTGCATAGGTCAGAAAGCAAGACAAAGGGGAGGGAGTGTAATCTTAAAAAAAAAAAGTCCTTTCAGACCTTCTTTACAGATCATAAAAAGAGTTAATGTTTGTACAGTGTTTTGAGCATATAAAGTGCTATCAAATGCCAAGTGTTATGATTATTAAAAGGGCACATAAATAATAAAAGCCTTTGAGTAACCCCATATTCTGAACCAATTCCAGTCTGGGTAGTTGGATTCTGGCCACCTAAAATTCCCTGTCCAGTTTCAGTTGGCTAATGGCAAGCTTGATTCTTGACTGCCTTGCATCTTGTGTCATCATTTATCTATACACCTGTGCAAAGACCTACCACTCTGATTTGGGAGCGTTTTCCACCCCTTTTTCATGGGGCAAATAAGTATACTAGGTGCATGTCAGGTAATGAATTGGGACCTCTGATTTTTTACCCATTCCCAAAATAAGGTGCAGGGCCAATCATGGAAGAACAGTGTCAGGGGAGGCAAAGGACCTGATTCGGTTCCTATGTTTGGCGTAAAACAGGAGTAACTTGATGGAAGCCAATGTTGGGATACTAGTGTAAATGAAATCAGAATCTGTCTGTGTGGTTGCCTGGTAGATTTCTTTCCCCATTCAGGGAAATTGCTTCCTCCTCCTATTTGCATAAGCACTTTGCTCATTAAAATATGACAAAAGAAAAGAGGAAAAAATGGTGACTGATAGAATAAGAAGCTTAAGCCTGGAAAGCAGGAAGGTCACATCAAGCTTGGGACGATAAGAGCCGCGGTCAGCGAAGATCAGGGCGCTTGGTGTCAAGGTCACTCAGAGAAAGAAAATGGGACTGACACTCATCTCTTGCTCTTCTAGATACATATTACTATCTCTCCTTTCCAGTTCTCCTGCCTTCCACTGCCCATTCCCTCCCCGCCTCCCCCCACCCCCGCCCCCACTATTTCATAAAAAAAGAACAGGCTTAACTGCATGGGTCAATTTTCCTCTCACTCAGACTGATGCAACTCCACTGGGTTAATGCTGATCTACAATAATGTAAGTGAGGGAAATCAGGCCCCAAATCTCATGCTCACAACAACAGGCAAACCCTCAGCTGGTGCCATAGCCTCCATCAGATCTGCCCTCAAAATAGCTTTCCTGGAGGAATGGGAAAGTCTGTTAAAAGTGAAATAGCAGCTCCACCGTCATTTTTGTTAAGATTAGCACTGCTTTAAAGACAGACATGACAAGAACACCCAGGAGGGATGGAAAAGAACAGAAGTTTCTGTCTCGGATGCTGCAGGCAGGACACACAGACAGCTTGCTCTCTCAGCCTCTGGATCCTGACTCACGCAATGGGCTTAGGAGAACATCTGGCTTTCTCATTCTGGTTCCTTCCCACTGGTGTGCTCTCATTCCCGGAGAGATGCTGCTCACGCTGCTTCAGCATGTGGTGCTGAGTATAGCCTATAACAGAGCTGAGTCAACTTTAAGGCCAGCCAGGTTTGGAACGGAACAGAGAGAAAGAAAAAATGATAGGCTAATATAGAGAAGTAGGGTGAAATGGTACACCAAGGAAGAGGCGGCAGGAATCTAAAACATCAGCTCAGATGATATGGTGATGGGCACCTTCTGAGAACAAAAATAAAGGTTCCCAGAGGTTACTTAGGGCCATAGGTGCAATTATAAGTAGGTGCGGGACATTTCCCTACTTTAAGGTGTGTGTGATTAGGGGACCACAATTAACACCCCCCACCCTCCACCCCCTCCAAATTTGAGCCTGTAGAGGAGGGCAGCCCCAGGTCCCAAAGTAGCAGCTGAGCCTTACCTCATCCCCTCGCTGCCTGTGGGGCTAACAGTTGATTAGCAGAGGTAAGAGCTCTGCTCATCAGTTGACATGCAGAGGTAGTAGCTCTAGGCTCTGCCAGGCAGGGGAGCTAGAAGAAAGAGTCCAACATCTCCCTCTTGTCAGCACAGCTAGCTGGAGGCAAGGAAGACCCCACGAGAAAACTATCCTAGAATAGCCATCAAGGGGTTAACTGGGTTACCCAGAATATTATGGCATGGTGACATGCTCCACCCCCTCCCTTCCATCCTGTTTAGTCAGTGGGGATTTTTTCCCTGCCCCCTGTTGTAACTTGTGTTGTGGTTGAATGAAGCAGCAAGCTCCCAGCCTGCAGTGATGGGAATAGGCTCGTTTCTCTTGCACAGAGCAGTTCCTTTACAGAAGAACAACCATCCAGTTCCCTTTCCCATGTGCGGGTGGGGGGGGAAGAGAAGTTACTTTTGTGAGGATGGTGACAGACACACCTGTTAGACTAGACCCAAAGGTGAGACAAAACATGACTGGGACACAGTGTGCTCGGACAGGGAACACACAGAGTAGGCAGGACAGGGGGACACAAGCACTAAAGGAGACGTAGTGCTGGGAAGAACAGTGTCATGTACATACACTTGAGGCATGCGGCCATGCAGACATACATGCCCATGTTGCAATGCCCCTTACTGGTCATGGCTGGTTCTGCAGCACCCATCCTCACCCTCCTCCCCAGAGCTCCTCAATACACAGCCAAGCTCTGAGTCCTATCTTAGCACCCCCGTCTCAGGCACTAGTTTATTAACATACAGCATCTCACTGGGGGCACAGCACCACCTCTCTAAGGTCTGGCTGCTTTAGAGTTTTAAAACACCTTCTTTCTCCTCCCACTCTCCCAGCAGGCACAGCATGCCCTTGCTGAGGTCTGTCTTCAGTTGTCCCCAGCTAAACCCAGAATCTCAGCCCCTTTAGACTTTAAGTTCATCTAGTCTGTTCCTCCCCTCTCCCAGCTCATGGGGTTACCCAGGCTCTGTAATCTCTAAACTTTCAGGCTACTCCTTGAACACTTCCCAGATGGCTTCTCTCAGGCACTTAGCCCCAACACTCACCCCCTGCTGCTCTTAGCTGTGACTGGCCTTGGGAATGCTCAGCTCTGTATTCAGAGTCCTTCCTAATTCCCTCCCTGCAGCTCAGGTCAGTTATTATAATGAAACCTCCCTACCACGTTCAGCTAGGGTCACTAATTATCACTAGGTTGCTAGGCCACAAGCGAGGCTGAGCACAGCTTGCTTTAAAGGGCCAGCCAGCCTGTGACACTACACTTGACTTTTTAGTTGTTTTCATGTGTTCATTGAAAAAGATTGCCACTTGTAATGTGGACAGGACACAACTGTCATTAGTCATGTTAACGTGACTAGGAGACAACATTTCTGTCCAGCAGCAAGCATTTGTGTAGTGTCTACATTAGAACGTGCAGGTGGCTGAGTTATCAAGTGTTAATTAGCCCATGTTAAAGCACAGCTAAATTTTCAAGTATGGATAATTCTGAGGACCCCAGACACACTTGCTTTTTGTGGTATGAATGTAGGATATGGTGCTAGCGGGCAATTTTGGGAGACAGGAAGTGAGCTCATCTGGGGAGCCATCCCTTTGTTCCCCCTAACTTTTGGGTCAACTCCTCCACTGCTTAGGACCCAGCAGCCTTGGTGGTTGTGGTCTGACATCCTCTGTGGGGATGGAGCTAAGTGGAATGATCAGCCTCTTGCCTTTAAAAAAAATTAGTACCAAATCAGCTAGGACCAAACCTTATGTAGGTCCTTACTCAACCTTCACTGTTAATTTAGGGTATGTCTACAGCTATGCCAGCCTAATCCCGTAGTGTAGACACAGCCTACACTAATAGAAGGGGGTTTTCCATTGGTGTAGGAACACCGCCTCCCCAAGCATAGGTAGCTAGGTTGATTGAAGTTGCGTCCACACTGATGGAAGCATTCTTCTGTTGACATAGCTGCGCCTACATCAGGAATTAGGTCAGCACAGTTTCGGCACCATGAGTGTGGGTTTTTCACACGCCTGACCAACATAGTTAAGTTGACCTAACTTTGAAGCATAGACCAGGCCTTACATGTGCAACCTAAACCTATACATCAAGGTACTACCACACCTCATCCCAAAAAAGGAGCAGTGGAGCTGAGTCCTCCAAATTCCCTAGAGAGGCTGTGTGGGAAGCAGTCAATCAAAGAGAGGCTGCAGGGAGCACTAATCAGGGCTCAGCAGGCCTAAGTAAAAGGAGCTGCAGTCCTGTGTAGGAGTCAGTTGCTGCTGGGAGGCAGAAGAGCACCAATCGTGTTCATGGCTGGTCGGACTAGGGGGGTACGGAGGAGTTCCTGGCAGGCTGCTGGGGCTTGGTAGCTGAATAGCCTGAGCTAAGGGTGAAGCAGAGTTAAAGGGGAGGCAGCAGGATGTGGCTGCGATTTGTAGGGTTCCTGGGTGGGGACCCGGAGTAGAGGGTGGGACTGGGTCCGTTCCCCTCCCCCCAGGTGGTGTGGCCTAACCCCAGAGAGAGGAGTTGAACTAGGCGCAGGAGAGAGGATTGAAGGCCTCGAAGAGGGTCTGTGATATTGGAGTTTGATACACTCCTGGAAGAGGACCTGAACAGTTTAATGACCCAGCTGGGGCCAGGGAAAGCAAAGACATTGGCTCCAGGGAGGAAGCAGGGCTGGGACTGTTCAAAGACTGTGGGACTGGTTAAGGGACTGAGCCCAGGAGGGCTGCAGCAAGAGATGTTCCAACAGTGGGGTACTAGGATAGTGTTGGATTGTGTACCCTAGAAGGGGTGTGTTTTGCTTGTGTTGCACATACAGACTGCGTGTGACTCTGCCTGAGGGTTGAGTCACTGGAAAGACTCTGTAACCAGAGAGAGAGAGAGAGGGAGAAAGAGTGCAGGCCCGTGCACTCAGCTGGGGGCACTCGTGAGAGACGAGTGAGCCCCACCCTGTTACAGCAACTAAAAGTTGAGAGCACACGTCCTATTGAAAGCCACTGGGAGTTGTGCTCCTAAATTATTTAGGAGCCCTTGCAAAGCTTCATTCGTCATGCAGTGCCTCCCTTGTTTTTTTGCATGAGGTGGCCTGAATGCTCAGTTCACAGCGGCAGCCACCAAGCAGTACCTCGCAGCAGCACTGCTGCTGTTTCTGCATGCCGAGCGCTTCAAAGGTTCACAAGTATTTCATGGCATATTAACGCCCCAAGCCCGGCAGCCCAGATGAGGTGTAGCAAATGAATTGACAGTTCTACAAGACGCTGCCAATTGTGACAGAGACGGTGTCTAAATCTTCAGGAGAAATGTTCGATTTGGAAGAAATCTTATTTGTCATGTAGTCAATAGTACACTGAAAGATAGAGTGTCGTCCAGCAAGATCCCATAGGTATTTGATTTGGCATCTGTAACACAGGCCGGGGGAAAATCGCCAGCTTGAATTTTCAGAATCCTAATCAGGATTTACGTTTTGCTGGAGGACACTATAGCTCCTGTTTGTGTGAGGTTTTTCCAAACCTGGGTGTCAAGCGATTCTACATCAGCTGTCTACCCAACAGGAGCAATTGCAGAGGCGTGATACTGTGGAAGGGTTTCAGGCTAATTTTGCCAGTGATGCCACTAAAGCTTTTTACAACCTGGGAGGTGGAAACTTCCAGCTCGGCTAGCCCCCTACTCATCAATGGACACTGCATACAAAGATTTAATTGAAACATCCTTGGGGACTGAGGCTGCCAGCCACCAGCAGCAGAGGAAAAGAACAAAGCAGATGCGTAGTATGTCATGGGGAGAAGGGACCTGGACTGCAAGTTCACAGGGGAGAGAGGGACAGGGCAGATAATATGGGGGACATGAAATGAAAAATGGACATTGAGACAGAGTCTCTGTCCCTTCCTCTTTCTACAAGGATTCCCTTGGTGTGGGGAGTCCACAGTAGAGATAGCCTTGGCATGGCTGGCTCCTACTCCACAGGGCCCAGTGCAGGGTGAGGGGAATAGAAACAGGGAGTGGGGGAGGAGGAGTATCTGGAGGGCACCACACTCTGGCTACCTTCAGCTGAAATCTCTGACTTGCACTGGGGCTGAGCGGAGAACTAGAGAGGGGAACCATCACATGCTCCCTTTTACCCAGTGCCTGAAAAGAAGGGAGGTGTTGTACCAATCACCAGGGATGCTGCAGTAGAACAAACTACCATGGCCTGAGGAAACTTAAAAATATCCCACTGGTTACTTTCAATTCCCTGGAGGAATTCTCTCTTTTCATTTGTGCTTTGCTTTGTTGTTGACCAGTGGAAGCCACAGGGAGTCCCAGGCACTAATCGGTCTCATAAAATACTTCCTTTTGGATACAGAGAGCTTCGTGGTAAACTACATAGATATCAAAATCTACTTGTAACTGATAACAATAGAAAGGTGAAGTCCTTCTCTGCATACTTGATATTTACTTTGGTACTCATAGATGGTTTTCTCGCTCCAAGAATGAGATGTATAACTAGCATCATGGATAGGCAAGAATCACAGGGCATAGGGTGGTTTTGTGATTACAGCACAGGATTAGGCCACAGGAGACTTGAGTTCTATGCTTGGCTCAGTCACTGACTCACTGTGTGACCCAAAAAAAGGCCAAAAGTATAACTGGGTTCAAAAAAGAATTAAATTCATGGAGGAGAAGTCCATCAATGGCTATTAGCAAAGCTGCTCAGGGACGCAACCCCATGCTTTGGGTGTCCCTAAACCTCTGACTGCTAGAAGCTGGGACTGGATGACAGGTGATGGATGATTTGATAATTGCCCTGTTCTCTTCATTCCCTCTGAAGCACCTGTCATTGGTCACTGTCAGAAGACAGGATACCAGGCTAGATAGACATTGGTCTGCCTCAGTTTGGCTGTTTTTATGGTCTTGTGACCTTTGATGCATAGTGACTTGTCCATTTTCCCAGTCTCTGAAAGAGGGGAGTTAGACTGGCTTCCAGCTGTGCATTTGATAGTGTTCCCTTGAGGCCTAGGGACCACGGCATGAACTGGCACCTGGTCTACCAGCATCAGACCCCCCAGATCATAAGCCATGTTTGAAAATGTCAGTTTTAATTCATGAACATTTGTTAAACATTGGGATGGAAGGGACTTAATGTGTTC
The DNA here is from genome assembly GCF_965140235.1 of Caretta caretta. NCBI lineage: Eukaryota > Metazoa > Chordata > Testudines > Cheloniidae > Caretta > Caretta caretta. The sequence goes on from NC_134206.1 coordinate 204,861,582, forward strand.
TCACATGCACTCAGCACTGGTATCAGTCATATGGCTATTTTATCAACATGCAATGTCCCCCTCAGGGGATGTTGTCTATCTTTCAGGGTGAGTGATATCTGCATGGTGTTGGCACCTAACAAACAATCCACATATTTAAATACATACTGTGTTGTGCCATTCCTGAGCTGATGGGGCCTGATTATCCTGCAGTTTTGTTTTGTGCACACAACTCCCATTGGTTTAGAAGAGTTTGGAGTTCAAAACAGCTGCCAATTCAAGCCAGTGACATTTATGGCTATGAAATAAGACTTTATCAGATGTGGCTAGTATAGCAACAGAGCTGGAATAGCTGATGAGGGGCTTCCATTGATATCTTCACTCTAATCATTTTTATATATACATATTGTGATGGGGCAAGGCCAGATGGCTATAGGAAAGTATTGAGAAACAGGTATGTTAGCCCCAGGCTAAACAAATCCCTGTTACCATGGTAACAAAATGGCAGTTGTTCCAGGTTAATCAAGACACCTGGGGCCAATTAAGATCCTTCCAGAAAGCAGTGGAAACAGCTAGGTTGATTGGGACACCTGAAGCCAATCAGGGGCTGGCTGAAACTAGGTAAAAGCCTCCCATTTAGTCAAGTGTGGGGTATGTGTCAGGAGCTGTAGGAGGAAGCTGCGCTGCTGGAGAAACAGAGCAGTACAAACCTTATCAGGCACAAGAAAAGAGGCCCTGAGGTAAGGGTGATGTAGATATTGAGGAAGTGGGGGCTGCTGTGGGGAAGTGACCCAGGCAATTGTATTCATCCTGTTTCCAAAAAGTGAGCTACCAAAAGCTGCTATTGTCAGGGTCCCAGGGCTGGAGGCCGGAGTCGAGGGTGGGCCTGGGCTCTCCCTCCCTGACTAATCACTGAGACTGGGAGACAACAGAGACTGTGCAAGGGAGGGTACCTTCTCCTCACCTCCCTTGCTGGCTTATGATGAAAATGGCTCAGTAGGCTGCCACCCTTGTCTCTAGAGAGAGAAGGACTACGTGGAGGGTCACAGTGAGCCTCTGAGGCTAGTGTAATCTGCCAGGATGCGCGGGACCCACTAAGACAAGGTCGGAGCTTTGTCACAAAATATATAATTAAGTATTTTGGCAAGTAGTATGTGAGCTAGGGGAAACAAAAGGAGATTAGCTAGGGGTGCAGGCGGTCGGAGTGAGATACATTGACAGAAGTGTGTGGGGTTCTGAATGGAAACAAGGGGGTACTGTGTGGGGTATGCTGGTAGTGTTAGTGGCGAAGCCTGTAGAACTTGGATGCCATCTGCTGCTGCTCTACTGACTGCTTTGTAGGTTGACCAGATGTCCTGATTTTATAGGGGCAGTCCCGATTGTCACGGAGTGTGGGGGAGTCCAGGCCCTGCACCCCTCTTCCTGGGATCCACTGAGACTCTCAGCCAGCCAGTAAAACAGAAGGTTTATTGGACAACAGGAACACAGTCCACAACAGAGCTTGTGGGTACAACCAGGACCCCTCAATCACGTCCTTCTGGGGGACAGGGAGCTTAGACCCCAGCCCTGGGGTTCCCTGTGTTCCTCCCCCCAGCCTCCAAACTGCCAACTCAACCCACCCAACAGGTTCCCTGCTGCAGCCTCTGTTCACATTCCTGGGCAGAGGTGTTACCTCCCCCTCCCCCTCCTGGCTCAGGTGACAGGCTCTCAGGTCTCCCATCCCCAGGGCACATTCCCAGGTCAACACTCCCCCCTCCCTGCTGAGTCACATCGTCACATCTCTCCCCCCTTCGAGACTGAACTGAGCGGGGTCACTGTGACCAGTGACCTGGGGAAGTTCGGGGCCTCCTCTCCGGGACAGCGCATCCGCTATCAGGTTGGCACTTCCCTTCACGTGGACCACGTCCATGTCGTAATCCTGCAGGAGCAGGCTCCATCTCAGGAGTTTGGCGTTGGCTCCTTTCATCTGGTGCAGCCAGGTCAGGGGAGAGTGGTCGGTGTACACGGTGAAGTGCCGCCCGAAGAGATAGGGCTCTAGTTTCTTGAGGGCCCACACCATGGCCAGGCACTCCTTCTCGATGGCCGCGTAGTGTTGCTCCCGGGGTAGCAACTTCTTGCTCAGGTACACGATGGGGTGTCTCTCCCCCTTTTCATCCTCCTGCATTAACACCGCCCCCAGTCCCGTGTCGGAGGCGTCGGTGAACACCACAAAGGCCTTGTCAAAGTCCGGGTTCGCCAGAACTGGACCACTGACCAGAGCCTCCTTCAGCGCCCGGAAAGCCACCTGGCACTGCTCAGTCCAGACCACCTTGTCTGGCTTCCCCTTCTTGCATAGCTCAGTGATGGGGGTGGCTATGGCGCTAAAGTGGGGCACAAATCTTCGGTAGTATCCTGCCATCCCAATAAAGGCTTGGACCTGCTTTTTGGTGTGGGGAGCGGGCCAGTCTCTGATCACCTCCACCTTGGCTGGTTCCGGCTTTAGGCGGCCGCTCCCCACCCGATGGCCCAGGTAAGACACTTCCGCCATCCCCACCTTGCACTTGTCCGCTTTTACAGTCAGCCCAGCCCCCTGGAGTCGGTCCAGCACTTGTCTAACCTGGGACACGTGGTCCTCCCAGGTCTGGCTAAAGACACAGATGTCATCAATATACGCCATGGCAAAACTCTCCATCCCCCTCAGGAGCTGGTCCACCAGGCGCTGGAAGGTGGCCGGCGCTCCCTTGAGGCCGAAAGGCAGGGTCAGGAACTCATAGAGCCCCAGAGGGGTGATAAAGGCCGATTTCAGTCAGGCATCTGCATCCAGCGGCACTTGCCAGTAGCCCTTTGTAAGGTCCATGGTGGTAAGGTACCGAGCTCCTCCCAGCTTGTCTAGGAGCTCGTCCGGCCTGGGCATGGGGTAGGCATCAGATACAGTGATGGCATTGAGCTTCCGATAGTCCACACAGAACCGGACCGACCCGTCCTTTTTGGGGACCAGCACCACCGGCGAGGCCCAAGGGCTCGCAGATGGCTGGATCACCCCCAAAGCCAGCATGTCCCGGACCTCTCTTTCCAGGTCCTGAGCAGTTTTCCCTGTGACTCGGAAGGGGGAGCATCTTATCGGCGGGTGCGACCCTGTCTGCACCCGGTGGACAGTCAGATTAGTGCGTCCAGGCTGGTTGGAAAACAGCTGTCGGTACGGATGCAGCACCTCCCTGACCTCAGCTTGCTGGGCAGGGGTTAGCTGATCCGAGAGGGGAATTGTTTCCAGGGGGGAACCAGCTCTGGTCCCAGGGAATAGATCTACTAAAGGGTCATCTCCCTGCTCTTCCCACTGTCCACACACGGCCAACACCACATTCCCCCTGGCATAATATGGCTTCATCATATTCACATGGTACACCCGGCGGTGGTGCGCCCGGTTCGACAGCTCCACCACATAGTTTACCTCATTGAGCTGCTTGACGACCTTGAAAGGGCCCTCCCAGGCGGCCTGTAGTTTGTTCTTTCTCACTGGGATGAGAACCATCACCGGATCCCCGGTGGCGTAGGCACGGGCCCTTGCCGCGCAGTCATACCAGACCTTCTGCTTCTTCTGGGCTTTGGCCAGATTCTCCCTGGCCAGGCCCATGAGTTCAGCAAGTCTCTCTCGGAAGATCAGGACATACTCCACCACTGACTCTCCATCGGGAGTGGCCTTCCCCTCCCACTCGTCTCTCATCAGGTCCAGGGGGCCCCTCACCCTCCTGCCATATAACAGTTCGAAAGGCGAAAATCCGGTAGACTCCTGTGGCACCTCCCTGTACGCGAACAGCAGGTGAGGTAAGTACTTGTCCCAATCCTGCGGGTGCTGGTTCATAAAGGTTTTCAGCATCATCTTTAGCTTCCCGTTAAACCTCTCCACCAGCCCGTTGGACTGGGGGTGATAAGCTGAGGCCCAGTCATGCCGGACCCCACATTTCTCCCACAAGCACCGGAGCAGGGCCGACATGAAGTTGGAGCCTTGGTCTGTCAAGACTTCCTTGGGGAACCCCACTCGGCTGAAAATGGTCAGGAGCGCATCGGCCACGGTGTCGGCTTCAATGGAAGCTAAGGGCACTGCCTCGGGGTAGCGGGTGGCAAAATCTACCACGACCAGAATGTATTTCTTCCCAGACCTGGTCGTCCTGCTGAGAGGCCCCACGATGTCCATGGCCACCTTCTGGAAAGGCTCCTCTATGATGGGCAAAGGTCTCAAAGCCGCTTTCCCCTTGTCCCGGGCCTTCCCCACCCTCTGACAGGGGTCACAGGATCGGCAATACTGCCGGACCGTGGTAAAGACCCCGGGCCAGTAAAAGTTCTGTAGCAACCTCTGCCGGGTGCGCCGGATTCCCTGGTGCCCTGCGAGGGGGATGTCATGGGCCAGGTACAGGAGCTTGCGGCAATACTTCTGGGGGACCACCAGCTGCCTCCTGATCCCACAGGACTCTACTTCCCTTGTGGGAGCCCATTCTCGGTACAGGAACCCCTTCTCCCACAGGAACCTCTCCTGGCAGCCTCTCCTCATGGTCCGTACCACACCGAGGTCGGCCAGGTCCCTGAGCTTCCGCAAGGAGGGATCTTTCCTCAACTCGGCCTGGAACTCAGCGGCTGGGGAAGGGATGGGGACCGGTTCCCCCTCAGTGGCCAGGTCTGAGGCCTCAGCCTCTCTGAGCCGTGCCCCTCGGCCCTCCCTTCCCACCAGGGTAGGGTCCTGCGCCTCCGGTGCGGTACCCTCCCCGAGGTCGGGGTGCAGTGGCCCTCGCCGGCTCTGGCTACGGGTCACAACCAGGGCGGTCTGGGGCTTGCTTGGCCAGTCCTCTAGGTCTCCCCCCATCAAAACTTCAGTGGGAAAATGGTGGTGTACCCCCACATCCTTGGGGCCCTCCTTGGCCCCCCATTTCAGGTGTACCCTTGCCACGGGCACCTTAAATGGGGTCCCGCCCACCCCTGTCAGGGTCAGGTAGGTGTTGGGCACCACCCGATCTGGGGCCACCACCTCGGGCCGGGCCAGCGTCACCTCCGCGCCCGTATCCCAGTATCCATTGACCTTCCTCCCATCCACCTCCAGGGGAACAAGGCACTCTCTCCGGAGGGACAGCCCCGCGCCCACCCTGTAAACCGAGCACCTTGAGTCCAGAGCCTCCAGCCCTCTGGCGGAGCTGGCCTGGGGTACTCTTCCCTCCGGGGCAGGTGGTAAACTGGTAGGCCCCCTTTCCTGGGTCGTCTGCCCCTCGTCCAGCTGGGTCCCTACCCAGTTAACCCTGGGTAGGTTGGGTCTGCTCAGTTTGTCCCTGAGCCCAGGGCACTGGGACCGTACGTGGCCTCTCTGGCCACAGTGATAGCAGCTCAGGTCACGTTGGTCCCCTCGAGCGGGTCGGAGGGGCCCGACGCCAGGCGTTCCCCTTGGGAGGGGGTTCTCCCTATTTCCCCGCTGGGAGGCCCCCTGGTGACTCTCTCTCTGCATCGGGGGGGACCTGTTCTTTTGGGACTCCTCCCGGCTACCCCCTGACCGACTGTTCACAAACTCGTCGGCCAGCTGCCCTGCGTGCTGGGGGTTCTTGAGCTTTTTGTCCACCAACCACAGCCTCAGGTCGGAAGGGCACTGTTCATACAGTTGCTCCAGTACAATTAGGTCAAGCAGGTCCTCTTTAGCTCGGGCCCCAGCTGTCCACTTGCGGGCATACCCCTGCATCCGGTTGACCAGTTGTAGGTAGGTGACCTCAGGCGTTTTACGCTGACTCTGGAACCTTCTCCGGTACATCTCGGGGGTCAGCCCAAACTCGCGGAGCAGGGCCTGTTTGAACAGTTCATAGTCCCCTGCCTCCGGCCCTGTCATCCGGCTGTACACCTCCACGGCTTTGGGGTCCAGTAAGGGGGTGAGAAACTGGAGCCTGTCTGCAGGGTCAACCCTGTGCAGCTCACAGGCATTCTCAAAGGCCGTCAGGAAGCTATCTATGTCCTCCCCCTCCTTCCGCTGGGCCAGGAAGCACTTATCAAAGTTCCTTGCAGTCTTGGGTCCCCCCTCACTCACCACAGCCGGGGCCCCACTGCTCTTCAGCCTGGCCAGCTCCAGTTCATGCTGTCTTTGTTTCTCCTTCTCCTGACGTTCCCTCTCCTTCTCCTCCTGCTCATGTTGACGTTGTTTCTCCTCATGTTGACGTTGTTTTTCATGATCCTCCAGCTCCCTCATTTTCATCTCCCTCTCCCATTCCAGCCGCCTCTGCTCCAGGGATGGGGAGCTCCGCCGGGAGGATCCCCTGCTGGGTGCTGGGGTCAGGGTGCCCTCGGTATTCGCTGGGCTTCCCCCAACCCCTCCCCCAGACATAGGTAGGAAGGGTCTCGGGATGTCCTCGGCAGCAGTCTGACCCCTCCCAGCCCGGTCAGGCCCCAGGGCCCACGCTGCGTCTGCTGGGCGGCTCCCCTCAGGGACAGGGATCGGGTCATCCAAGCGATCCCTCTCCTCCAACTGGGCAATCAGTTGTTCCTTGGTGGACCTCCCGATGCGCAGCCCCCTCTGCCTGCACAGCTCCACCAGGTCACTCTTAAGGCGTTTAGCGTACATCTCCCTGCTGGCCACTCGCAGGCCGGGCAGCTTCCCACGGTTTCCAGGAAAAGCCCTTAGTGTGCCAATCCTTCTTGAGGTCACCACCTCTTTGCCAGGGTCGAGCTGCAGACTCCTCCGCCCCTGGGACCGCTCGCTGCAATCCCCCGGGGGACCCTGTTACTGCAAAAGTCTTTCTCTCTGGTCACACATTCCAGGGGTTAACCGCCCCCCGAAACCGTCTCTCTGAATCTTCAGCACGCCTGGTCCCCGTCAATTCCCCTTCGTTTTACTGTTCCCCAGTCACTTACTGCAGGAAGCGCCGTTCACGGGGTGCAGTAGATCCCACCGCTGCCACCAGTTGTCACGGAGTGTGGGGGAGTCCAGGCCCTGCACCCCTCTTCCTGGGATCCACTGAGACTCTCAGCCAGCCAGTAAAACAGAAGGTTTATTGGACAACAGGAACACAGTCCACAACAGAGCTTGTGGGTACAACCAGGACCCCTCAATCACGTCCTTCTGGGGGACAGGGAGCTTAGACCCCAGCCCTGGGGTTCCCTGTGTTCCTCCCCCCAGCCTCCAAACTGCCAACTCAACCCACCCAGCAGGTTCCCTGCTGCAGCCTCTGTTCACATTCCTGGGCAGAGGTGTTACCTCCCCCTCCCCCTCCTGGCTCAGGTGACAGGCTCTCAGGTCTCCCATCCCCAGGGCACATTCCCAGGTCAACACTCCCCCCTCCCTGCTGAGTCACATCGTCACACCGATATTTGAGGCTTTTTCTTAAATCGGCTCCTATTACCCCCCAACCCCTGTCCTGATTTTTCACACTTGCTGTCTGGTCAGCCTAGCTTTTAGTCAGATAGCTTCCTGAGCATGAAATTTACATGCTCATTTGAAAAGAAAGGAGAAAAGCCTAGAATGTGGCTTAACATTGTTTAAGCAAATGTGGGGCAATTTAAACAAGAAGACTTTCAAACATCTTATTGCAGCACTTTCCAAAACTCCTTCCTTGCCTGAGGGAGAGAGTCGCACAAAGTGTGCCGCGTTGTACTTCCAAGGCCTTTTTGTCAGTGAGATAAGGAGGAAGCATTTTCATGGGGTAAGAGAGGGGGCTCTGGATTTGCAACAGGATTTGTTCACTTACAATGATAGGGTTTGGTAAATTCCAAGCAGATGAAAGTAGACAGTATTATGAATAGGAACAGCTTCTGCAGTTATGCTTATTACAATACATGTTAGTATAATTAATCCTCCTGCTTCAGGGCTTTCACTGATCTCTAGCTCTGGTCAGGAAGAAAGTGCCCTCCCTCTCATAGTACAATCCTATATGATTCAGGGAGGGAGGTTTGTTCCTCTCCCTGGTGTATTTGACTCTGGCCACTTTCAGAGACGGGACACAGAGCCTTTTATGCTTGTGTGATGGATTTTTACTCAGACATTCTCTAGGGAAATTAATTTTTTACATTCACACATGCAAATACCTGTGTAGAGTGAATTGTAAATTCTCTTTCTGGGTGTGTTCACACCAGAAACCTGACTGCCTTATGAGAAGGAAGGAGAAACAACTCCTTGGCGCTTGTATGACCAATTACAACTAAGCAATATGGCTCAACTTCCTATATCAAGGCATAGAACAAATGCATTTTGAGAATATTTGAAGGGACTGATTTGGGAAAATTTCAATTTATTTGCTCAGACAGAAAGGCAAATGAACTTCAGCCAAGAGATTATTGCTTGGAAATTATTTGCTCAGATCTACTCAGAACTAAGCAAGGACTGCACGATTTGGCCACAGGGCAGCTGCCTTTAGCAGAGTAGTCAGCTCAGCAGTCCTTTCATGACTGTTTAGCCCAGGCCAGGACATGGTTGTGGGTGGTACTGTGCCAATCTGCAGTACCGGATTTGCCATGGTGCTGGGCCCAGGCTCCAAAGGAGGCCCGGTCTGGCCTGCTCTTCTCCGCCCCCTGCCCCTCGGTTCTCTCCTGTGGGTGCAGGGGGCAGAAGCTTGGTCCTGCCAGCTCCGGCTGCTGCAAGGCAGGCTCTGCTGGCAGCCAAGCTTCTCCCCCGCCTCTTCCCCCAGCATGCCACGTTCCCGGCCCTCCCCCTCCCTGCCACCGAACAGCTGTTCACCGGCACGAGGGAGGGGGAGGAGCAGAATTGCAGTGCGCTTGTTGCTCGGGGGAGGAGGCAGAGAAGGGGTGGGGCCTTCGGGAAGGGGGTGGAATCAGGGCATACCCCCTCGAGCCCCCTGCCGTGAGCTGCAGGGGGCTGGGAGCACCCCCACAACCCCAGCCCACACTCCCAGCCCCCTGCTCTGACTCCTGCACCCCCTCACACACCTCCAAACCCCAATCCTGACTCCTGCATCCCCACATCCCCACCTCCAGCCTGAGCACCAAACGGGAGCTCCTGCACCCCCCCAACACACATTCCCACCTGCACCCCTCACACCAAATGGGAGCTGCCTCTGGTAAGCACTCCACACCCCAACCTCCTGCCCCAACCCTAAGTCCCCTCCCTCACCCTAGCTCCTGGCCAGACCCTGCATGTACCCCAGCCTGCTCCTGCACCCTAACTCCCTCCCAGACCCTGCACCCCCAGCCCTGTGCTCAGTGCACGCCCACTCTCAGCTCAGTGCAGAGAGAGACAAAAGAGAATGGGCTAGAACCAGGGAGAAGGTAGGTACCTGCTCTATATGGGCAGGGGTGGGGTGGATCCTGTTTACCCCCTCCCCAGCCCTCCTGCACTTGCAGTTTACCCCCAGCCCCTCCCTTGCTCCAGGGACCAACCCTAGATGCCGCCCACTGTGCTTTTGCCCCCAGCCCCTGCCTTGTTCTAGTCAGCAGGGACTAATCCTCCCCCCATGTCCCACTGTGCTCATCTTGCCCCTGGCCCCCTCCTCACTCCATCTGGAGACCAATCCTTCCCCACCACCACCACCACCACCACCATGCTCCGCTGTCAGGGTGGATAAAAAAATCAATCACTTTTTTCGGATTTTTTTATATAAATTGGATTTTTGAGGAAAAAACCTATCTAAAATAGTTTTAATTAAGATACATTATATCTCATCATGGAATAGGGATTATAAATTCTAATTCTGTAGTATGAGACAATATATTCATGTAATATTTAAGAAAAGTTTTGTAAACGAGTTCCAATAGTTCATGGATTAGGGACCCAATCTTATGGGGTTCCACAGGCTTCTGTATAGATTATTTAGGTTAATCTTTCTATCTACCCAATGTGACTCAGTGCTCAGTCTAGAAGATAGCATCAGAGATGCTTAGTTTTGCAGTTCTCAAACTGGATTTGTGTCTCCAGAGGTAACATGCTTGTTAACAGCAAAAATGTTTTTAAATAATATACAGAGGTGAGAAATAACAGACCTCAACTCTATTGTCCCTCTGCAAATTTGTGTACATAGTAAATCCTTTACCTCTCTTTAAAACTGAAAACTTTCAAAAGTTCAATGAATAGAAGATTGTTGGGGGCGGAATAGATCTGAAGAAGGAAAAGTCTGGAGATAAATGTGAGAAGCAAGGGACATCTGCTTTTTTGTTAAAATATTAAGTTTGCTGTTAAAGAAAAAATCCAGAATACTTAACGATGTTTTAGTTAAATAAAACAATTTAAATGTCTGTCTGGTGATGTTCTCCTCCTAACACTGCCTGGCAAGAAAATCCTCCAAATATTAATGATTAACCTGTTGAATTGGAGATAGGTCTCCTCCCAATGACTTCATAAATATCTGCTTCAATTATCTTTGGTAAATGAAATAATCAGTTTTACAGCTATATCCAGTGGTGAGCTGGAGCCAGTTCCCACCGGTTTGCTAGAACCGGTTGTTAAATTTAGAAGCCCTTTTAGAATGGTTGTTCCACGAGGGACAACCGGTTCTAAAAGGGCTTCTAAATTTAACAGGGCAAAAGCACCCAAGGGGAAAATTTGGTGGGTGCAGAGCACCCACCGGCAGCTCTCTGTCCTGGCCCCAGCCCCAGCTCACCTCTGCTCCGCCTCCTCCCCTGAAAGTGCCGCCCCACCCTGCTTCTCCGCCCCCCACCCCAGGCTTCCTGTGAATCAGCTGTTCGCATGGGAAGCTGGGGCAGGCTGAGAAGCAGGCCGCAGCTTCCCGCTCAGGCCCAGGGAGGCAGAGGGGAGCTGGGGCGGGGGGGCACAAGGAGGGCCGCCTGCGCCGCAGTAGGTAACCTGGGTGAGGGGGGGCGCACAGGGGAACTGCTCCCCGCCCCACCTCACCTCCGCCACCCTGGGCCTGAGCAGGAAGCTGCTGCCACCTGCTTCTTAGCCCTCCCTGGCTTCCCGCTGAACAGCTGATTCGCGGGAAGCCAGGGGGCGGAGAAGCAGAGCAGGGCTGTGCGTTCAGGGGAGGAGGCGGAGCGGAGGTGAGGTGAGCTGGGGCTGGGCACGGGGCGGGGAGCTGCCAGTGGGTGCTCTGTACCCACCAAATTTTCCCCGTGAGTGCTCCAGCCTCAGAGCACCCACGGAGTCGGCACCTAAAGCGCCACTTTTGATGTGATCAGTGGGGGAGCGGCTGCTCCCCCTGTTCCCCCCATCTATGCTCCCCTGCTCCTAGGAGCCAGAGGGACCTGTCAGATGCTTCCTGGGAGCTGCCCCAGGTAAGCACCTCCGGGACTCCCCACCTCGCCCCCTGGCAGGTGCCTCTGGCTCTTAGGAGTGGGGTGGGCACCCACTACAGTGGCCCACAAGACCTTCCTGCCCGGTTCTGGGGGCAGTCAGGGGATAAGGGAGGGGGCTGGCATCAAGGAACGCAGGGGGGTTGGATGGGGCAGGAGTCCTGGGGGGCAGGGGTGGGCAACGACCCCCTCGTGAGGTGAGGATGGAACCCGTTGTTAAGATTTTGGCAGCTCATCACTGGCTATATCAGAAAATGAATCTGAAAAGTTTTCAAAATAAATCACTGTTTAAAAAGTATCGTGTGTACCTTCTAAAAATGAAACCTACATCTATCTCTGAGTTGTAGAGAATATGTATTAAGGTTATAACAACCAACAAGAATGCACTTTTACGTAGAAACCCATGATTAAATCGAGTCTTCCTGACCAGTGATTTAAATCATGATTTAAATCAAATCCACCCTGCCAGCTGTGCTCTTGCCCCTGGTCCCTTCATTCCCCAGGGGGGCCCACAAATATGTTTGGAGCCGGGCCCACAAAAAGCTAATCTGGCCCTGTCAATCTGTATGGGAACTAGAGAGAACCACAGGGTCATTTCATGCCCAGCAGCCACCATAAAGCTTCCCCAGTCCTGTCTCTTTTGCCCCATGTGAAGCACAACATTTCCATGGGGGTTCACTGTATCTGTCCTGCCGAGGTGCTTCAGGGCCAGAGTTACAGTCTGCTGATGGTTCGATGCAGGCACTTGATGTCTCACCCTTGTGCAAAACTGCGGGGAGCCCTGACTTTCCCAGCCACATTCTAGTCCTGATTCTCTGAATGCTGGGCCGGGGGGACCAGGGGTGTGGGGGGGGAAGCTGTTCTCTCTCAATGGCTGTACATTACAGCCGTTGTTAGTCAGTCACTGCAAAGTGCTCCTGGAGTAGCAGCAGATGTCCTATTACACTGAGAGAAGTAGGACACCTGGGTTCGTTACCACATAATTAGGTTCTCCATGTGATTGACTACTTGTGCTGCAGACAAAGTGAACCACCAGAGTGAATGCCAACAGAAGATGGGCTGGCATGGCAGCAGCAGGCATCCTGACAAGCACCCACAGGTCTGTAACTCATCTGGATTTCTGACAGAGCAGAGACGGAATCGCGGGGAGGAGAATCAAACTCCATGTGTTGTATATATACGACACCTAGGCCCTTTAAAACACCTGATGCCCCCTCTGCCTGACACAGGGAAGGGCTGTCTCTGTACCTCTCCCACAGGGAAGGACTTCTGCTGCACTTTAGGCCTTGTTTGGTGAGTCATGGGGGAAATGCCTAGCCCCCCCACCCCCCCCGCTGCCTGCATTTTGGGGGGTGCGGGGGAAATGAAGTATGTGCTCATGGCTGAGCATTTCCCAGCCTTTAAGTTTGCTGGTTTGCCTGCTAATTCTGAGTTTGCCGTGTTCTGGGGCAGTTCAGCAGACCTGAAGACACTAGGCTAGATTTCCACTTGAATGCCTTGTCCAGCTCAAGCACAAATCCACACTCAATGTCTGAAGCCTCCAATCAGTCAGTGAATGGCACTGAATGCCCTTAGGAAAAAGCTTCTCTGATGAGGCTTCCATGTTAGCAACCAATCTAAATCCATTAGCTTTCCCTTCTGGAGTTACAACGGACAATGAGCAGGAGTTTGATGGCCTCAATCTGTTCCTCACTTCTCAGCATCACAATAACTGGACTCCGCTAAACACAATTCGGCATGATTGGCTGACTCTGCTCAGACTGAGAGAATACTGGGAACTGGCATAGCTAGAAGGCCCAAGGGTAGGGTAGCCAACTTTCTAATCCCACAAAACCGAACACCCTTGCCCCGCCTCTTCTCCAAGGCCCTGCCCCTGCTCACTCTCCCCCCAACCCTCACTCGCTCATATTCACCAGGCAGGGGGATTGGAGTCTGGGAGGGGTGAGCGCTCTGGATGGGGGTGTGGGCCGAGGGGTTCGGCGTGCAGGAGAGGGCTCAGGGCTGGGGTAGGGAGGGGGAGTGGGGTGTGGGCTCCAGGTGACACATGGGAGCTGTGGAGCTGGCATTCGGGATGAGGGCAGTGCACGGAGCCCCTGTGGCCACTTCTACGCCTAGGAGCCAAGGGGCATGTCGCCACTTCCAGGAGCCACGCGGAGCCAGGTAGGGAACCTACCAGCCCCACTGCACCACCAACCGGACTTTTAACTGCCGGTCAGCAGTGCTGACCGGAGCCACCAGGGTCCCTTTTCAACCGGGTGTTCCGGTCAAAAAACAGGCACCTGGCAACTCTAACCAAGGGTCAGGACTGAGGTGCATTGGCAGAGCTGTACCAGTGTGTGTTCACAGGAAAGGGTGAGAGACTACGAGAACTGAAGGTCACAGAGAGAGGGGCATTGGAAGAGCTGTGCAGGAAGCCCAGGACTGGAAAAGTAGGGGGCTTCAGGGTAGGAGTGAGGGGCACAGGCAAAGCTGTGAAGTATAAGGGCATGGCTACACTTGCAAGTTAGAGTGCATTAAAGCAGCCCAGTGCGCTCTAACTCACGACGCGCCTATAACAATGCTGGTTCTGGCAGGACCGAACTGAGAGTGCCAATTCTGGACAAATTGTTTAAAGCAGGGCAGTTACAGCCCAAGGCTGGGGTTTCTATGCACACCAAGGCAAACCAAACCAGCCAGACAGAGAGGACTTTGGTTTTACCCCACTGGCTAACCACAAGTCACACAAGCAATCCCCTTAGACACTCCAGTTTCCCAGTATCACCACCAGTGCCACCCGTTATGGGGACAAATGGTTATGAAAACCAATACCCCAGTAAAGAAAAAAGGTTCTCCCGATCCCAAAGGACCAAGCCCCAGACCCAGGTCAATATACAAATCAGATCTTACCCACAAATCATGCTGTTGCCAATCCTTTAGAATCTAAAATCTAAAGGTTTATTCATAAAAGGGAAAAGATATAGATGAGAGCTAGAATTGGTTAAATGGAATCAGTTACATAATGGCGAAGTTCTTAGTTCAGGCTTGTAGCAGTGATGGAATAGACTGAGGGTTCAAATCAAGTCTCTGGAGTACGTCCACAGCTGGGATGGGTCTTTCAGTCCTTTGTTCAGAGCTTCAGTTTGTAGCAAAGTCCCTCCAGAGGTATGAAGCAGGATTGAAAACAAGATGGAGATGAGGCATCAGCCTTTTACAGTTTTTTCCAGGTGTAAGAACACCTCTTTGTTCTTAGTGTGGAAAATTACAGCAAAATGGAGTTTGGAGTCCCATGGGCAAGTCCCTGCATACTTTGCTGAGTCATAAGGCATATATGCCTTCTCTCAATGGGTCAGTTGTGTAGCTGATGGTCCTTAATGGGCCATCAAGCAGGCTTGGCAGAGCTGACACCAACTTGTCTGGGGTGTCACCCAGAAGCATAGCAGAAGTTTGAAATACAGACCGTACAGAGCCAATATTCATAACTTTAACTACAAAAATGATACACACATATAGACAGCATAATCATAACCAGCAAACCATAACCTTGTCTAAGACACCTTATTTGACTCCCTTTATACAAGATTTGGTGCCACTACAGGTCCTTGGTTGCAACCATGATCTATACGGTCCCAGATTATGTCAATAACGTCACAGCGTCCACACTGGCAAGGCACGTAGAGCGCTCCGACTCCGTGGCTAGAGTGCTCCTGGTACTCCATCTCCATGAGTGGAATAACGTTTGATGAGCACTGGGGCGCCACTGTGGACACCCTGATCTGTTAATGCACTCTGATCAGCCTCCAGAAGTGTCCACAATGCCTGTTCTAGCCACTCTGGTCATCACTTTGAACTCTACTAACCTGCCCTCAGGTGACCAACTGTCAGGCCTGCCCTCTAAATTCTCTGAGAATTTTGAAAATCTCCTTCCTGTTTGTTCAGCCAGGCGTGGAGTGCTCTCAGCATTCAGGTGACCATGCCCCCACGCACCAGGCGATCCCCAGTAAGGAGTAATGGCGAGGTGCTGGACCTAATCAGTGTTTGGGGGGAGGAAGCTGTCCAGTCCCAGCTGCGCTCCAGCCATAGGAATTACGATGATACCTTTGGGCAGATACCAAGGGACATGATGGAAAGGGACTGTGACCAGGACGCACTGCAGTGCAGAATTAAAGTGCAGGAGCTGCGGAATACCTACCGCAAAGCCTGTGATGCAAACAGCCGCTCCAATGCTGCCCCTACAACCTGCCATTTTTACAAAGAGCTGGACGCGATACTTGGGGGCAACCCCACCTCCACTCCGAGTACCGCCATGGACACTTCAGAGCTCAGTTCAACAAGGCAGGAGGAGAAGGAGGAGAAAAGCGGGAGTGAGGGTGCTGAGGTGGAGGAAGACATCCCGGAATCCCTAGATGCATGCAGCCAGGAGCTGCTCTCAAGCCAGGAGGAAGGTCACCAGTGGCGGCAGCTGGTGCTTGGGGAAGGACAAATACCAGAGGAGGTTCCCGGTAAGCGGCTTTTATTTTGGGAAGGAGGTTATTCGGTACGGGCTCTTGGGGTGAGGAGGGTTAGGGCTGCAGGCATGCCGAGATGCGGAATAGGGCATTGATGTGCTCTGTCACATCGTGGTAATTGGCCTCAGTGATCTCTTCAAAGGTCTCCTCCAGAACTTGGGCAATGCGCTTGCGCAGGTTTCTCAGGAGAACCATTGTGGTCCTTGTCCAAGTCAGGCTAACATGTCCGCGCCACTGTGCCGTGAGGGGCGGGGGGACCATTGCTGCAAACAGGCAAGCTGCATATGGGCCAGGGCGGAAGCCGCATTGCAGTAGAAGACCTTCCCTGATCCCAAGTTAGGCTTCCAGGGTGTGGGACAGCGCCATCGAAGTTAAGCATGCTCCCTGGTGACGGCACAGAAGATTGTAGCTGTGTACTCTCATCATGCTGGCTGGCAGTAGCCTCTCACATTTCAAAATGGTTTTATGTGAAGGCTACTCAATGGGGGCTCAGATACTCTGGGGAATGACCCAGATGCCAAGGTGATGGGTGCCTTTAGTGAAGCCATAGACAAAAAGCTGCTAGCTCCAAAATGACAGGTTTCAGAGTAACAGCTGTGTTAGTCTGTATTCGCAAAAAGAAAAGGAGTACTTGTAGCACCTTAGAGACTAACCAATTTATCTGAGCGTGAGCTTTCGTGAGCTACAGCTCACTTCATCATCACTCCAAAATGTCTGTTTGGGAGAGCAGGGAGGGTGTCCGGGAAAGACCATACAAATACACAGTCTATTTGCCCGACTGTGGGATATATCTGTCTGTAAAACATTTCGCTACAGACAAGGTTGAAATTCTGGTACGATCAGTTCAGCCCTTCATCCTATCTTTGGCCAAAATTTCCCTCTCTCCCCTTGACATTGAGTGGGTTTGTGTTCTGCTTGGCTGGTGTACCCACAGGCCTCAGCATTTCAGCCCAGTTATTTATCAATAGCTTTGGGATCCTTTGGGGGAAAGATACTAGTGGCAGGTAAAGCCTCATTAGTCGGAATGTGCAGTGGGTTAGGAAAACTGGTTCACCTTCTGCCTGGGTGCAGGTGATGGCTCCGCAAGCATGCACCAAGAGGCCAGGCCCTGCTGGCTCTGCAGCAGCTCCATTTTGGCTATTATAAGAAGTGTTATCTTTACAAATCTATTAGCTTTACCAGTCCCATTGAATGGCCATTAGACTGCCCATTAGCAGCTGCTGTTGATAGTTTCATTCAGAGGCCTCAGCATGGGATCTCTCTCTCTGTGCTTGGGGCAGGAGGAAGAGAGCGGGATGGAGCACTTGGACTAGTTACTGAAGTGGGGGGAGGGAGGGAGTGGGGTGGTGGGTTCAGGGGAGGAGGCGGAGCAGAGGTGAGCTGGGGCCGGGCGCGGGGCGGGGAGCCGCTGCACCCACCGATTTTCCCCGTGAGTGCTCCAGCCCCGGAGCACCCAGGGAGTCGGCGCCTAAGGCGCCACATTTGATGTGATCAGTGGGGGAGCGGCTGCTCCCCCTGACCCCCCCCCAGCTACGCTCCCCCGCCCCTAGGAGCCAGAGGGACCTGCTGGATGCTTCCTGGGAGCTGCCCCAGGTAAGCACCTCCGGGACTCCCCACCTCGCCCCCTGGCAGGTGCCTCCGGCTCTTAGGGGTGGAGTGGACACCCACTACAGTGGCCCACAAGACCCTCCTGCCCAGTTCTGCAGGCAGTCAGGGGACAGGGGAGGGGGTTGAATGGGGCAGGAGTCCCGGGGGGTGGGGGTGGGCAACGATCCCCTCGTGGGGTGAGGAGGGAACCTGTTGTTAAGATTTTGGCAGCTCATCACTGTCTACACCCCAACACTGAGGTCGGTATGACTACATTGCTCAGTGCGGATCATTTACAACCCCAAGCAATGTAGTTATACCAAAGTAATTCTGTAGTGTAGACCAGGGCTAATATGATACATTTTCCCAGTGTAAACACGGCATTTGCAACTGGGCCAAACATCTACTGGAGTTAGGTTGTCAAACTCATTTTGCATGTGATTAGATCCACGTGGAAATCTGGCTCTCAGCAGATGAATGCACTAACTCACCCACTGTGCAACTAAGCCCCCTCTCAACAGCTCAAAGAAAGGTTAGGGAGAAGCATAAACCGAGCTAGAAATCTGAGAGGTGGATTATATCAACAATTACGATCTTGAGCATAATTCAATTATAAATTAAATTGGGGAAAAAACATAATAATAAAAGGGCGATTTGTGGGTTGATTAAAGTGAAAACATGCAGTCATTAGCCTGTGTTTAAATCTTATTAGCGGCGAGCTGAGCTGTGTGTTGCCATTAACCTGGCGTGTGCCAACGGAGAGCATGCACTTCTTTGGCTGTTTAAAGTGTCTGGATAGGTCAGGGACAGGAGCTGTCCCTCTGGGACCCCAACAGTGAGGGTGAGGAAAGGGGATGGTATGTATTTGCTGGCAATAATAATAATCTCCACTAATTCATGTTTTCAAAGCACTTTACATACTAGATTTCATGCCCTGCCTTGGGAAGTATGTCTAGTGTGTGATCCCCAAGTGTGATGGGGAAACTGAGGCACAGTGAGATTAAGTGAAGAATTCTATTCTGAGATCATAGGCCAGTGGCACCCAACTTTTACAGCCTCAAGGGTGAACCTTTCACTGCAAAGAGGCCAAGAATTCACAGTCAGTATTTTGGGGCAGATCATCAGCCCTCTTCTGTTGCCTTTGTGAGGCTCAAGTGTCAAACGGGGAACAAAAACTCACCTGCAAATCCCGTCTTGGGGATTCTCAGTCTGTATATTTGGCTCCTATGTCTCCTCACAGCCCTTGCTGGAGGGACATCTTGGGATGAGTGGGAGGGTGTGTAGGTGGGGGGTGGGAGAGACAAATAGCTGGTGCAGACTGCACTCCAGTTCTCCCCAGTGCAGTATGGGGCCGAGGGGACCACTGCCAGCTGGTGCAGGTTAGAGCAGCCCCCAGGCTGGGCAGAGAATCAGGGGCTGTGACTGCTGGTTCTCAGCATCTCCTTTTCCTCGGCACCTGGGTGGCTGTGGGGGAGGGAAGACACCCTTTGTTAGTGCTTCCCTAGGCTCAGGCAGAGCCCTTCAGCCTCCAGTGCTGCTCTCCTGGGGCTCCCATAGCCCCATTGGGAATCAGGCCCTGGGGCAGCCAGACCTGCTCTCGCCTCTCTCCCCTGCAGCAGAGGAGGGACAGCTGCAGCTCAGAGCAACCAGCTCTCATCAGAGCTGCTCCTGGGACAGCAGGGGACGGGGTTTCCCACCTATCTCCCCACTCATAGCAACAGGCTGAACTGAATCAGGATCGGGGAGAACATTTCTGATTCCTAATCAAACACCACATTTTCCTCCTGCCACAGATAGACACCCCCGGGGATGAAGGTGGGCCGGTACGGTGTACTGGTAAGAAGCCGATACCAGCTTGTATGCAGCTGATGTTAAAGCGCTGCCACAGCAGTGCTTTAACATTATTGCCCCTTTTGTCGCCCCCTGGCCACTGACGAGGGGGGCAAAGGGGGCAGCTGCCCCGGGGCTGGCGATTTAAAAGGGCCTGGGGCTCCCAACCAGAGCCCCAGGCCCTTTTAAATCGCTGCCGGAGCCCTGGCGGCACGGGCCAGGCAGCGTGGATAGGCTGGCTCGGGGAGACGGACCCCAGCCCCACCCCTTCTGCCTGGAGCTGGGCCCCCTACCGGTAAGAATTTAATATTACTTTCACTCCTGGACACCCCAGCCCCAAAAGGAGTCTATGGTGGAAACTGGATTTGAATGCCTGGCTCCTGGGCCTTTGTCCAAGAACACACTAACAGCTGTGAGCTAGGTTGCACCTCGCTGACCTGTGTTGGGGGTAGTGCAGCTCAGGGAGAGCTCAGGAAGACCTAATGCATCCAAGAGCTCCCCAGCACACAGGGATAATGTGCCCATTACACCACCCTTTAAGAGGATGCAACAGGCTCTTCCCTGTGCATCTGGACAGCTTCACAGGGATCATGGCCCTACCTCCCCTCTGTCCATTTTGAGGAAGCTTATGCCCCAGGAGGCATTAGCAAGAGAGCATTTACAGCTCTCATGAGGGGCTCTGTATGCCGTTGTCTCCCACACGCTTCGCACTTATGCAGGAGCCAGACACAATCTGCTCCAATATAATGAGAGAATAATTGCCTTTCCCCTGCTCACGTCCTCTCTTGTTTTACAAACTAACCACCACCGCTCCCAGCAGAATATGCCCCTGTGCAAGAGCATCAGATCAAATTTTTAGATCAAATTATCCTTTTGTTCTATAAAGCCATCTGTAATTATTTCCTGTAACTGCAATTTTAAATTGCTGGTGAACTCAACCAACAAGCAATTTTCATACATCTATCAAGGAAAATTCAAGTACATGCAAATATTAGGGGTTTGAGATTTGGGGTTTTTTTTTTTAAAGAAATTATTGAACTGCATTTAGAAATTACATGCAGCCCTTGAGAGCTAGGCATGCTGCCAACAGCATGTAGCTCTTGTGAAATTTGGGTGCCATTTTTTCTGTCCCAAAAAAAAAAGAGAAACATCAGTGTTGTGTTAGATTTGAATGTCAGGGAATAATTCAATAGGAACATTTTGTTTGGCTCATAGGGTATGTCTTTGTCCCCGCCTCACACACTCCGAAAAAAAAGAAAAGAAAAGAGTGTTCTTGTGACACAGGACCAGAGAGGGTTACACAACTAGCAGGCTAATTGACCCAGATTCAACCTTTAGAGACACATTAGTAGATAATGTTTGGTTTTTGTATGTTTATAGTTAGAGGTTAACAATGTAACCAAACAGTTCCTGTCTATCCTGGTATTCTGTTAACTCAGAGATCAAAAGAAGATGCTAACATTTAAATGAACTGTAAATGAACTCTGAAACCTGTAAATGTGGTGATATCACTGTCTTAATTTCTTTTGAAGTTTGTGGTAAATCACCTGCAAATGGTAGAAGATAGGCAATTGCCTTATGTTAATCCATGTAGCTAATTACCGGTGATGTTTAGGAAATAGGAGGTTATTTCAAAGACACTATTGTTAACCCGAGAACTGCATGCTGCCAAGTGGCTGCATGGGAACTGTATAAAGGGCTCTTGGGACCTGATCCTTTCATCTCAAATCAGGGGAAGCTTGAGCTACAAAATTGAGGTCTCCAGTTCCATTCTGGATCACCCTGATATTGGACATTGGATTGAACCTGTAGACTAATTCTGAAAGAACGCTTTGCACCTCTAAAGCTCATCATCTCTACTGTGAGACTGCCCTAAGAACTCTAGTCATGTCTGTATAATGATATTTTAGCCAATACTCTCTCCCTTTTCTATTTTAATAAATGTTAGTTTAGTTAATAAGAATTGGCTGTAGCATGTATTTGGGTAGGATCTGGAACATTCAGTAACCTGAAGGGTAATGTGTCCGATCCTTTAGGAGTGGTAGAACTCTTTATATGATGAATAAGATTTTCAGTAATCCTCATCCTATTTGACTTGACTGTCTGGGTAGGAGCCCAACGTCTGAATTGCTTTAAGGGACCTGTTTCTGGCTTCTGGGTAACCAGTAAGGTATTATAGAAGCTGTTTTGTTGCTAGCCTGGGTGAATCTAAATATTAGAATAACCACCAGTTTTGGGGGTTCTCTGCCCCATTCTTTGAAGTTTGCCTTAATTGAGCAATCTCAGCGTTGTCCCCCAGGACTCCAATCACATTTCTTAGCTCAAGATAGCCAATATAAGTTAAAAGAGTTGATGATGTGTCTTTAGTATTTTAACCCAAGTTAGCTAACATGTTAACAACTCATCTTTTATTTGCAGTGAAGACATCCCCTCCAGCCCTACATTTCTATGAGGGTATCTTGAGAAGTCATCAAGTGCAGCCCCTTGTGCTGTGGCAGAACTAAGCAAACCTAGACCATCCATTACCGCTGTTTTGTCCAACCAGTTCTGAAAACTTCTAAAGATGGGGATCAAATACCTCCAATAAGGGGGATTCCATAACACCCCCCCCCTTTGGAAGCCTATTCCAGCGTTCAACTACCCTTATAGTTAAAGTTGTTTTCCTAATATCTAACCTAAATCACCAATGCTGCAGATTAAGCCCATTACTACTTGTCCTACCTTCAGTGGACATGGAGAACAATTGTCCTCTTTATAAACAGCCCTTAGCATATTTGAAGACTGTTATCAGGTTCCTCCCCCGCTCTCAGTCTTTTCTCAAGACTAAACATGCCTAATTTTTTTAATGTTTCCTCATAGGTCAGGTTTTCTAAGCCTTTTACCATTTTTAAAAATTTATTTATTACTTTTTGCTCTCCCCTGGACACTCTCCAATTTGTCCACTTTGTTCCTAGAATGTGGTACCCACAATTGGACATAGTACTCCAGCTGAGGCCTCACCAGTGCCGAATAGAGGGGAACAATTACCTTCCGTGTCTGATATACAACACTGCTGTTATTAGTACCCAGAATATTAGCCTCTTTTCTCAGCTGCATCACATTGTTGACTTGTACTCAATTTGTAAGTGCCAATAAGAGGCTCCTAAAGGGACAGGCACTGCCTTATTCAGACAGGAAGGGGACCTTGGGCAAAAGGAAAACAAAAATAGACAAGACCATGCCATAAAGTGCCAGCACACATTCTACTTTATTCTGAGCCTGATCTTCAAATCCCTAATTGAGTGAGGATCTGTCTACCCAAAAGGGGCCTCTACCTCTCTCAGCACCACAATGTAATCGTTCCATTCAAGCTGGATTCTATGGCAGATGGAAACTAGCTCTAAACTTGTGGGAGTGAAGGGTAGGACATTCACATTGGCAAGCCCTCAGCTGTAGACTTCATTAATGCTGGAGATAAGCATGAAACCAAACCTAACCACCTTAAGTGTGAGATGTATCTTCTGGCCAGTCATCTTCTAACAACTGAGTTGCAATACAGCCCTAGCACCATAGAAGTAAACCCCCAAGATATGAGTCTCTGTAAAACAGCAGTTTCCTCATGAGGAGGTAGGATGGAGCCTATATTAACACACATGTTATGGTGATAGGTAGATCATAGTAGGATCTAGGGGGGATTATTAGAGAGACAGTTTAGTTCCATTCCTGGAAGGAACTGCTGTACTAATTGATGGAATAGTTTTACACTAGGCTGTAAGCTCTACATAGAAATACCTACATACTTATCTTCCTCAGTATTTGTACAGCTTCTAGCACAATGGAACCCTGATCTGAGCCTTTTCTATCCATACAGGTGTTTATATGACTCCAGTCATCAGCAGTAATGAGTGTACCCCCACAACACTCCTGTGAAGTTGAACAGTGTTATTACTCCCCTTTTACAGAGGGGGGAACAGAGGCAGAAAGGCTGAGGGTCCAGATACACTTCATTCATGGGGCATGACTGCTGCTCGTGTACATAAACTGAGCTAGCTTTTATCTGCTAGCTTGCATACTGGAACAGTGAAGCCATGACAGCACAGGCTTCAACGCGGGCTGTACAAGCATGCCCAGAACCTCGCGTAAATGCTCGGGCAGCTCGCCCTCATCGAAGCCTGTGCTATCATGGCTTCACTGCTTTAGATTAGGTACTGGCTAGATTGAAGCTAGCTTGGGTATGTCTGTCTGAGCTGCAATTTCCCTGTGACTGCAGTCTTGACGTACCCTAAGTGGCTTGCCCAAGGTTACACAGGATGTCTGTGCCAGAACTAGGAATTACGTCCTAATCTGCTACCTTAATGCTATCTTTCCTCTCCTTTTGGCAGCACTGCAGCATTAAATAGTAATCATTAATAAATGTGCGTAGGCACTAAGGAGATCACCACCTTAATGCCGATAATAGGAATATCCAGCATTGGCACAATGCAGAATCAAAAGCGGTTTATAATGGCTACAGCACAAGCTATCTTAGAATGTAAAAGTAATTAAAATTTCCTGCCTAACTTTCCTTTGCTTAATGTACTTCCAAAAACGGTTCATCTGCTTGCAAATGTCTGACCTGAGGAGTTCAGTTTTGAGGCCATGAGAAGGTGTTTGCTTGGCAGAATGACAGCGACTGAACAGCATCTCATCTGGATCCAGAATGGTAGAGAAAGGGAAATACTCATTATTCTGGAGGCTCAAAGATATATTCAATCCATTTTAACTCTAACAGGTCTCCCTGTGGCCTCTTAAAACCCACTGAATTGGAGCAAAGTAGCGTGAGCTGCGGAGTCTCATCTTGAAAGGTGCAGTGAAAATATACAGGCCGACAAGACAGCTCAGTTCAAGAGGTTTGGCGGAGTCTCACTCTGTTCTTTTAATAATACTCCTCTGTAACACCATTTGTCTGAGGATCTCACAGCACTTTATAGACATTTATTAATAAATCACCATGTCACTCGTGCGAGGTGGGTATTATTATCATCCCCATTTCATAAATAGGGAAACTGAGGCACAAAGCAAGAACATGGTCTGTTCAAGATCACACTGCGCATCAGTGGAAGAGCTGGGAATGGAACCCAGATTTCCTGCCTCTTTGAGGTCCTCTGGCTCATTTTCTCCTCCACCTCACATGGTGTGAAGAAAGTGAGACTGGCACTGAGCCAAAGCGTGACCAGGCTGAGACAGGCAGAATCTAAGGCCCCTTACACAGAATGGTTTTGAGCATGCATCTGCAAAGCTCACTGCACAGTCTAGAGCTCAACCAGCAACTTTACTGACCCCCTTAAGACATACAATGAGCAGTAGGAGAATGTCCTCTCCCTGTCACTTTAGCATTGCACATTGAGGCAGGTGCATTATAGTGCCCTTGCAACTTTCTCTAAAGCATCCACAGTGCCAGTGGTGCAGAGAGATGTCAGAGACAGTGGGTATGCACCCCTGCACCATGCATACCGGCACCTCTCTGAAGCTACTGTCTTGGTCTCCAGAATCTAGCTTCCATTTTTTAATAAAAGATAAGACTCTCGGAGATTTTCTTCACAACCGTAACTGCTAACGTGAACCAACTGATGCAGAAGAGACATCTATGTGAGTCTGCAGAGAACCTGGAAGAACAGCTCTGAGGGGGTGAATTGCCCCATTCATTGTGGTGAGATGTTAAACATCTCTAGGCCCCCCAATTATTTAAATGTCACTTCGCTATTTCATCCCCCACGGAAGAAAGGAGGAAATCACAGATCTGCACCACTTACTATGAGTGATGTTTCATTCTGGTGATGCAAGGGTTTGATGTCGGAGAGAGACCACCAGTTATTTTTTCCCCCCCAATCAAGAAGGGGCCAAATCCAAGAACCCTAGCAAAACCCATGGGTATCTTCAAGCCCCAGCAGTTCTCTCCTCCACAGAGATCTTCTGGAGTATTGTGTCTCTTCTGCACTCACACAGTTGTATAGGAGATTATTCCAGTGGGGACTCTGTGCTAAAAAATATGTGAATCTACTGGCTAATGTATGTGTTCTCTCTACTGGCCCCAATCAGAACTCTTCAACTGTGCTTCACAGATTCTACTCTGCTAACAACCAATAGAGAGCCTCTTTTAGCTCAAGTGGCAGAAGCCTGTGCTTTTGGAACAAGAGGATCTGAGTTCTACCCCTGCTGTTGCGATGAAGTTCTGAATGACCATGGGTGCACAGTACAGTAACAATCATGAATTACCTGGCCGTGGATTTGTTGCCTTACTTTATTAAACCTCAGCTGCCCTGTGACATAATTAAGTTAATTGAACATTTGGAGATCCATATAAAGAAGGAGCTGGAGAGGGATAACCTATCACTGTTTTCTCCCACCAATCATCTGAGGCTCTCAAAGCACATTACAATCATTCACTAATTCTCCCTATGTCCCTTTGGATCAGTATCACTATAATCATGCTGCAGTGAAGCACAGAGGGACTGATTCTGATCTCACTTAATAATGGTGTAATACTGGATTACACCAATGAGAATGAGAGCAGAATCAGGACCAGAGAGGTGAAGTTACTTGCCCATGGTCGCACAGTGACTAAGTGGCAGAGCTGGAAATTGAACCTAAGAAGCTGGAGTTGCAGCTAGCAAGAGATGTTAAGAGTAACAAGAAGTGTTTCTTCAGGTATGTTAGCAACAAGAAGAAAGTCAAGGAAACTGTGGCCCCCTTATGAATGAGGGAGGCAACCTAGTGATGGAGGATGTGGAAAAAGCTAATGTACTCAATGCTTTTTTTGCCTCTGTCTTCATGAACAAGGTCAGCTCCCAGACTATTCCACTGGGCAGCACAGCATGGGGAGGAGGCAACCAGCCCTCTGTGGAGAAAGAAGTGGTTCGGGACTATTTAGAAAAGCTGGATGAGCACAAGTCCATGGGACCGGATGTGCTGCATTTGAGAGTGCTAAAGGAGTTGGCGGATGTGATTGCAGAGCCATTGTCCATTATCTTTGAAAACTCATGGCGATCGGGGGAAGTCCCGGACGACTGGAAAAAGGCTAATGTGGTGCCCATCTTTAAAAAATGGAAGGAGGAGGATCCGAGGAACTACAGGCCAGTCAGCCTCACCTCAGTCCCTGGAAAAATCATGGAGCAGGTTCTCAAGGAATCAATTCTGAAGCACTTAGAGGAGAGGAAAGTGATCAGGAACAGTCAGCATAGATTCATTAAGGGCAAGTTATGCCTGACTAATCTAATTGCCTTCTGTGACGAGATAACTGGCTCTGTGGATGACGGAAAAGCAGTGGACATGTTGTTCCTTGACTTTAGCAAAGCTTTTGATGCGGTCTCCCACAGTATTCTTGCCAGCAAGTTAAAGAAGTATGGGCTGAATGAATGGACTATAAGGTGGATAGAAAGTTGGCTAGATTGTCGGGCTCAATAGGTAGTGATCAATGGCTCCATGTCTAGTTGGCAGCTGGTATCAAGTGGAGTGCCCCAAGGGTCAGTCCTCGGGCCAGTTTTGTTCAATATCTTCATAAATGATCTGGAGGATGGTGTGGACTGCACCCTCAGCAAGTTTGCAGATGACACTAAACTGGGAGGAGAGGTAGATATGCTAGAGGGTAGTGATAGGATACAGAGGGACCTAGACAAATTAGAGGATTGGGCCAAAAGAAATCTGATGAGGTTCAACAAGGACAAGTGCAGAGTCCTGCACTTAGGACGGAAGAATCCCATGCACCGCTACAGACTAGGGACCGGATGGCTAGGCAGCAGTTCTGCAAAAAAGGACCTAGGGGTTACAGTGGACGAGAAGCTGGATATAAGTCAACACTGTGCCCTTGTTGCCAAGAAGGCTAACGGTATTTGGGGCTGTATAAATAGGGGCATTGCCAGCAGATCAAGGGACGTGATCGTTCCCCTCTATTTGACATTGGTGCATCTGGAGTACTGTGTCCAGTTTTTGGACCCCCAACTACAAGAAGGATGTGGAAAAATTGGAAAGCATCCATTGGAGGGCAACAAAAATGATTAGGGGCCTGGAACACATGACTTATGAGGAGAGGCTGAGGGAACTGGGCTTGTTTAGTCTGCAGAAGAGAAGAATGAGGTGGGATTTGATAGCTGCTTTCAAGTACCTGAAAGGGGGTTCCAAAGAGGATGGATCTAGGCTGTTCTCGGTGGTAGCTGATGACAGAACAAGGAGTAATGGTCTCAAGTTGCAGTGGGGGAGGTTTAGGTTGGATATTAGGAAAAACTTTTTCACTAGGAGGGTGGTGAAGCACTGAGATGCGTTACCTAGGGAGGTGGTGGAGTCTCCTTCCTTTGAGGTTTTTAAGGTCAGGCTTGATAAAGCCCTGGCTGGGATGATTTAGTTGGGGATTGGTCCTGCTCTGAGCAGGGGGTTGGACTAGATGACCTCCTGTGGTCCCTTCCAACCCTGATATTCTATGAATCCTGACTCTTAGTCAGGGGCTCTAACCACTAGAGATGGCTTGCTTAATTGTAGTTTTGTATTACCAATACTATAAGAGTTAGTATGGCCTAGTGCTTAGAGGAGAGGACTGGGCACCAGGACTGTATTTCTATTTATCTCACAGACTTATTGGATGACCTTAGGAAAACTGAGGCTCAGAGGGGGGAATTATTTGCTTGTCTATGAAGTGGGTATAATGACACTTCCCCTTTGCAGAGTTCTTAATAATACTATGCTCTTAGGAAATGCTTTTCATCTGAGGATCTTTATGAAGTATTTTGTAATACTGTTAATGTTCCAGCCTTTCCAGTGGCAGTCAGAGCTGCATTGTGCTCTGACTGCTAGATCGCACGCCCAATAAGTGAAGCCTGCACTGTGCTCCCAGTGAATTTCCACTTGAGAGTTTCTTAGAGAGAGCTCATCGAATTCTTTCCATGGCTATGTCAGGTGCTCAGGGAGAGGCAGCATATTCTCTAGGCCATTCTGGACTGGAGCTCTTGCAATGCGTGGTGTGTTAATGCTGCACTTACCAATTCAGAAAGGTATAGTTGGAAAATGAGTCATGAAAGGAAGAATGAAATAGAAAAGAGATTTTTGTTTTCATGCAAAATGCCTGGGACTGCAGCAAATGCTGAAGGAGGAGAGAGACTGCCATTTCAAGCAAAATCTAACCCCTGTGTTGAGGGCCTTTTAAGACTTCTTGGGGATTTGAATGCAGTGTAAACTCGAGAGAGAGCAGTGGGGAGGGAGAGAGGAGGAGGAAAGTGGGAAAGTCAATGTGAAAGATGGGGGCAGCGGGAGAACAATTGTGAAGGGAGAGAATATAAAGAAAGAAACTAACATGAAGGAGAGGGAATTTGAAAGGAGAAAGAGACAAAGGGACAGTAAGAAAAGGAAGAATTAGAAAAGATAAAGGAAAGGAGGAGAAAAATACCATTCTAGAGAAAGGGGACAAAAGAAAAGAAAAGGGAAGATTTTTTTCGAGCATGTGAAGGGTTCACAATGTCATGGCCAAAATTGTGAAAGTGGCCTGTGATTGTTGGGGTGTCAGCTTAATACTGGATCAGTTTGGGTTCCAAATAACAGTCACTCAACATTAGTGGTCCCTTCTGAAATTGTGGCTGTGTTGGCCATCATTGCAATGGAAGAGTGTTCTCGTGTCCAAGAGCACCACCATGTGGTACGCAGTAAAAGGTGCTGTGGTGACCACAAAGCTGCCTTTTGGTGCAGAAGGCTCATCAGGATGGAAAACTACGCAGAACAGTTCTTCACGTAGCATCTTTCACACATTGCTCCTGAACCTCACTGCCATGAGAGAGAAAATAATCCATATGGTCTGCATGGCTAAACGACAGCAACTGTCTCATACACACAACAGGGGAAGATGGCCCCACTCAAAGGGGCAGGAATGGGGGGAAAAGAGTGAGTGGGACAGTTGAGGGGGGATAAAAGGGGAAGGAAAGGGGGAGCGGGCGGTGAGGGGAGTCACCATGATAGTGAGGGGGAAAGGGAGGCACAGAAATGGGGGAGGGGAAAAGAGTGGGTAGAAGGGAGCTATTGGTGGATATTCAGTCAATGCATTCAGAGAGGTAAAATGAACCTTGAGAGACAGTTTAGAGAGCCGGAAAGACAGTTCCGAGCTGGATTCCGAGATGAAGATTTCCCACTTGCTGGTGTCAAACAGTCATCTGGCTGCAATATTCCTGACTCCCTGAGGTTTGCCTGGCATGGCTTTTTAAGAATACAATAGAGAGAATTGTGAGCAGGTCAGGAAATGATTACCATGTGAATACAGATTTCAGCAAAGGGAAGAATAAGGGGAGACTGATTTGTTCATGTGCTTCAGATTTGGGGATAGGAGTTTGACAGAGGATGCCCATGTGGGTGGAAAAGAAATGATTAAGACTTTAAATTTTCTCCATAGGTCCAGACTCCTGACCTTAGACAACTGCTGGGCATTATCACCAGCTGTTGTTCTTTTATCTTAGCAGTCCCCTTATCTCTCAGTTTTCATTCCTAGATCTCAAAGCGCTTTAAAAAGATGGGTGTCATCTTTATTTTACAGATGGGGAAACTGAGGCACAAGGAGACAAGTGACTTGCCTGAGGCCACACAATAGGTCAGTGGCAGAAGCAAGAACCATAACCCAGGAGATTTGGGTTGCAAGCTGGTGCCCTGTACATGGAGCCACATTGCCTCTGTGAGAGTAGGAAGAACTTTGAACTCCTCTTTCCTGGTGAATTTTGCGATATGCTGAGTAGCAGGAAGTTACTCTGTAACCAGAAGTTGAGGGAGGTCACGCAGACAGACAGATGTCAGCTGGAGGGATGCAAGTGAGCTGAGGGAGATGTGAAGGTGGGTGTCACTTTCACAGAAGTGAGGGCCCAAGGTGAAGCTATCAATGCAAGACACCAGGGTGAGAAGCTAGAAGCAGGAATATGCTCATGACAGAGCCACATAAAGGGAGGGGCAAGGGGAACATGCAAATTCTCTGTCAAACTGCACTGAATAAATAGCAGCCAAAAAAGGCATGATTCTCACCAGGAGGCCAGAGAGCTAGAGGAGTCTTGAGGAAGGCTGGAGTGGTCAGTAGCAATGAGCCACAGTGAGGTTGAGGAGGAGAAACACTAGTAAAAGTAAAGGGTAGGTCACTAATCACAGGAGAAAAGTGAGTAGATGGACAGCATTTCACTGACACATACTTGTTCATTACAAAATCAAGCCTTTGATTTCTGTTGGGCAGTGTCTCAAGTTCTGCCTATTATTGCCAGAAAATAGCATTACCTCATTAAAATAGGACTTTAAAGGCTGGTCTGAACCAACCCTCTGTGAACTTTGAGGGTGGCTAAAATCCCAACCTTGCGCTGCATCTGTATTTTTCAAATGCCTCTACTTTATACAGGTCTGAACCAAAACCTTGGCTCTGAACACTCCTCAGACTTTGAGGAGGAGGGCTCAAAATCCAGATGGAAATTATGCCACTTGAGCCCATCTGTAATACCAATGAGTTTTATGCCATAACATGGTGGGTAATGTGGTGGTTTCTGAAGCACCATGGTATGCATCGAGTGCTTATCTGCATGTCCCATTAACCAGAATGCCCTTCCAGTTCACTGCTGCTTCAGAGCAGCGCTCAGGTCTGAGCTGGGGGAGCAAGGAATGCATTAAAACAAGCTGGGAAACAGAATCTAAATTTCCCATCACACATTTTGCTGCCTCTTCCCATCACGTCAGTTCCATACAGTACCAGGAACTCTCCCCTTCCTCCTCTTCTGTCATTAAGTTTAATTAACTATTACGAGAAAGAGGCTGTGGAAGCCTGGTTTGGGTTTTGCCACCCAAAGACCAACAGCAGGATTGATTTTGACTGGAGTCCTGTTTTATCTGGATGACTAAAGTAAAGATTCAGATAAAAGGTTCTGGGTTTGCTCTTGCTGTATCAAAGTCTAATGGAATAGAGTAGAAGGGAGCAAATGCAGTACATATTTGTGAATATTAGAGGGAGCTCACATGAGGAAATGGAGAAAGGAGAAAAAGAGAGTGGGGGCTGTTGCAAGCATTGTGAATTTTCTGGAGAAGCCAAAACCTGATTGCTGCTTACTCCTGTTAAAACCCAGTACCCATCTTTGATTCATAGTAGTAAATATCACGTATACTGCACCACAAACTGTACATGTGTTTCACTCACACAGAGCAAACCCGAGTGTTGTTCTGAAGAGCTGGCCAGAGAGTTGGGCAGAGAACAGTCATTCTGTTTCATGGAGGATTTTTAAATTTGGTTTCTGCTCCAATTCAGAACAAAACCCCAAATATTTCAAAATTCTCTGCTGAATGGAATTACTGTGTTCCATCCCACTCTAGCCGGACCCCCAGCTCCAGTGCATTACACCTGCCCTAGAGCAGAGGACACTAGGATCCCCAGCTCCCGGGCAGTCTGCCCTAGTGCCAGGGAGCCCAAGAACCCAAGCAGATGAGAAGGCTTCCAGGTTCTTTTTGTTAGGTTCACTCCCTCTGGGGCACCTGGCATTGGCCACTGTCGGGAGACAGGATGCTGGGCTGTATGGACCTTTGGTCTGACCCAGTATGGCCATTCTTATGTTCTTGAGTCCCCACTCCCCATCAACCCACCAGGCAGGCTGTCGAGGAGCCATGCAGGTGAGCTGTCAGAAGACCAGGCAAATTTGGAATCTTGCCTTGCAACCAGGGTTCCACTGGAAATCTGCCTAGCTCCCTGGGGAAGGTAACTTACTTACAGATTGTGATCATCTACACTGGGAATAAATATTTCATAACATGCTCTTCAGTCGAGCAGAGAATGGTATAACATAGTGCAATGGCTGGAAGATGAAGCTAGACAAATTCATACTGGAGATAAGGCATACATTTTTTAATAATGAAGATAATTAACCATTGGAACAATTTACCAAGGGTTGTGATGGATTCTCTTTCACTGGCAATTTTTAAATCACGATCTGCTCTAGACATTACTCTGAGGAAGTTCTATGGCCTGTGTCATACAGCAGGTCTGCCTGGTTGATCACAATGCTCCCTTCTGGTCTTGGAATCTATGACTCTACAAATGCAAAGTTTATGCAAAGCCACCTTCCCCCCATTCCTGGGCTGTGCTGATTCTCACCTTATGAAGCCTCCTTCCTACTCTTCCACATCCCATCTCTCTGTCACGCTCTTTGGCTCTCTTTCACACTTAGCATTTCTTCTCCCTTTCTTTCACTAACACTCTCCCGTTTGCGTCGGCCACACATGGCGCTTGTATCTGTTTCTCTGTGTCCTGGAATGGTGATATTCTTTATCGTGACAAGCAGGTTTTGGGGGATACTTTTGGTAACACATGACTAATTGTCTCTAACCATATGGTATTGTATGTACTGGTTAGACACTGTCCCAGATTCACATTTCCCCAAGGTTTGGGTGAGTTCAGACCTGGGATTTGGTTCAAAGCCATCCCTACCAATGGCAGTTCTATCCTGGGAGGATTATGGGTTTATACTCTACTGGGGGGCAGGTCTCTTGTTCCTATTGCACATGTGCTTGTGAATTTCAAATTGCTGCCTCCCCTTCAACCCTATTCTCTCACTGCACACTCTCCAACTCTTCCTGCCTCCTCACCGCACTGCTCTTTAAAGTCTCTTGTGCTCTGATCCATAGGATTTCTCTTTGGAAGCTCTGGGCCTGTCTGCCCCAGTCTGGTTTGCTGCGGCCTTCCTTCTCATGCAGACATTGCCAATGAGACCATTGGCTAGACCAACTTGTGCCAGGAGCTCCTGAATTCTAGTCCTGCTTTTATCATTGACTCCCTTCTCCGTCCTCTCTTTCCCCTTTCATTCAGTGGGGCATTTGCCATCCCCACAGGGGATATGAGGGGGCTAAATGAGACCAGAATTTTAAAGCAAGTTGAAAGAAGAAATTATCATTAATTTCTTAGATTGGAAGAGGTGCCACTCCAAAGCACTGTGTGTTCAGTGTCTGACACTGCTCCCAAGAAAAGCCAGGGAATAATAATCAGAGAAGGGCCCAGGCCACAATGTTAGGAGCATGGTTGCAGATGAGAGCTTGCCTTATGGCTTGGGATATCAGGAGGCAGGGTTTTGGCCTAGCCCAGCGTGCTTTAGTGAGTAGACCACAGGAGGGAATCAGGAGACCTGAGTGCTG
Organism: Caretta caretta; assembly: GCF_965140235.1. Taxonomy (NCBI): domain Eukaryota; kingdom Metazoa; phylum Chordata; order Testudines; family Cheloniidae; genus Caretta; species Caretta caretta. The sequence goes on from NC_134206.1 coordinate 204,894,785, forward strand.
TCACTGACCTGCTGGGTGCTTCACTTTCTCTATCTGTAAAATAAGGATAACGATACTGACTTCATTTGTAAACTGCCCTCCGAATCGCTGGGCGACCAGCTGAGGCAGAAGCAGATGCAGTCTGCTCATGTAGAAACAGGCCCAAACTAGAGCAGGAGCAGTCTGTTGAAACTACAGTACTAGCAATGGGAGTGGGCCCAGTCAAGCTGTGACACTGAGCAGACTGATGGTTTCTCTTAGGAGCCTGTATAATGGGATCACCTGGGTGGGTCTTTGCCTGTGGATTGGCTGAAGCCTGGTTAAATGGCCTGGGGCCTATCACAAGACCTGCGGGTAATTGCCTCTGATGACTCACCATGCTCTGTGACTCAAGGATGGCTCCCCAGCTTAAGCAGGTTCAGATTCAGCACTTATATAGCATTTTCCTCACAGAGAATTTGTACCACTTATGAGCCTGAGTACCTTTAAGTAGTAGGATGAACAATAGTGAGCATAGTAATAATTAGACAAATTTAATTAAAATCTCTTTGCAAACACCACCCCACCCCCCGATAGAGAATGACAATTCCCCCCACTGAGGTGGACCTGTTCATCCAATACTCCATCTCCAGGGGGCTGACCTGAGCCATTGAGCTGCCTCGGGTTGGGTTCAGACTCCCTCTGGGACTTAGGCATGATGGAAATGCTTAAAAGCACTTTAAATAATTCCCAGGGCTCTATCAGATGGCTCTGCAGAGACCACGGGAATAGGAGGAAAAACTCGTCCTGTGAAACCTAAAGATAGCTAAGTCCAGAGCAGACTGCTCTGGACTTAGCTAAGAGTTACAAAGGGATCTCACAAAACTGGGTAAGTGGGCAAGAAAATGGCAGATGAAATACAGTGTTGATAAATGCAAAGTAATGCACATTGGAAAACATAATCCCAACAATACATACAAAATGATGGGGTCTAAATTAGCTGTAATCACCCAAGGAAGAGATTTTTGGAGTCAGTGGATAGTTCTCTGAAAACATTCACTCAGTGTGCAGCAGCAGTTAAAAAGCGAACAGAATGTTGGGACCCATTAGGAAAGGGACAGATAAGACAGAAAATATCATACTGCCACTGGTACACCCACATCTTGAGTACTGCATGCAGATATGATCACCCTATCTCAAAAAAGATATATTGCAAATGGAAAAGGTACAGAGAAGGGCAAGAGAAATGATTAAGGGCATGGAACAGCTTCCATATGGGGAGAGATTAAAAAGACTGGGACTGTTCAACTTGGCAAGAGGCAATTAAAAGGGGATATGATAAAGGTCTATAAAATCATGACTGGTGGGGAGAAAGTGAATCGGGAAGTGTTATTTACCCCTTCACATAACACAAGAACCAGGGGTCTCCCAATAAAATTAATACACAGCAGGTTAAAACAAATAGAAAGGAAGTACTTCTTTACACAATGCACAGTCAACCTGTGGAACTTGTTGCCGGGGGATGGTGTGAGGGCCAAAACTGTAATTGGATTAAAAAAAGAATTAGATAAGTTAGTGGAGAACAGGTCCATCAATGGCTATTAGCTAACGTGATCAGGGATGCAACCCCATGCTCTGGGTGTCCCTAAGTCTCTGACTGGCAGATGCTGGGACTGGATGACAGGAGATGGATCACTTGATAAATTGTCCTGTTCTGTTCATTCCCTTTAAAGTATCTGGCACTGGCCGCTGTTGGATACTGGACTAGATGGATCATTGGTCGGACCCAGTGTGGCTGTTCTTATGAGGTTTGGGTGCTCTGACAATGATCCTTTGAGATACCAGTATGGGAAGAAATATAATTCACTGAAACAATGCCAGTCTCATCTATTTTCATTTTCTGTTTCACAAATGACTTCGTACTGCTGTGAACCTCCGTCCTTTTGCTTACTGTTTCCTGAAGAACTGCGGCAGAGATAGTGTGGGAGGAAGGCATCACCTCACAGTTAACCTCTCCCCCCAGCCTTGTTGAAACACTGTTGCTTGTGGAATAATTTTACTCAACAGGCCAGAGGTGAGTTGGAAACTTGTGCTGATTTAACTAAGTCAGTTTAGAAACTCTTTATATCCCTTTACCCTATATCAATTTTGTTTACATAAGACATTCTTATAGCAGTATAGGATTGGCTACACAAGGAGGTTGTGTGAATTTCACCAAACAATTTCTCAACTGATTTACTTCAGTCGAGACAAATTTTTCATGTAGGCCAAGCCTCAGAAAAACATTCCCTGGTTTTAATTAGAAAAAATATGAATTCAACTACATGAGCAGATGAGCTTGAATCTAAGCTAGGAAGATCAGACCAGTTCTATAGACATGCCGTGAGCAACGCCATATCCAGCAGAAACACAAGATGGAAGAATGACATCAAAGAATAACACTCACTAGCTGAACATACCCTGAGGGCAGGATACTGTTGCTTAGCAACCCTTTTATGGGTTGGATGTCAGATACACTCACAACCCAAGAAAGCAGGACACACACAGCAGATTTTGCATTGGGTTTCGATGAAAAGGTCACTAACAAGGGAAATGTCCTTTTCCCCCTCCTTGCACCACCTCCCTCTTCTGTGCTTTTGTTTACAAGTTTAGGGAATTCAAGAACCACTTGCCTGATATTCCCTTCCCAAAAGAAGGCTGGTCACTCTTGGTAGGAAATAGTGTTGGGAGATAGTGGACTTGGTTCCCTGCTGTGGAGCCATTTACAGCTGTACAAAGTGGAGGAAGTACACTTCTACTGGTGTAAATGAGTGGAGCGTGTTGACTTGGTGGAATTTTACACACACTTTGTACAGGTGTGAATGACCACATCGGCCAAAGCAGTGGAGAAAGGCTCAGTGACTGGGTGTAGAGGTGATAGGCAAAGCTAGCCAGAAAAGGGAATTTCTTTTCTGAGAATAGTTTCAAATTTTTGAAAAAATCAGACTAGAAGGTCAAAAATTCAAAAGTTTGGGTAGGAAGAAGAAGGAAAAATTTCCATTTCAGAACAGAAATGGATTTTTTCAACTTACTCCCTGGGCAGCTGGCTCTCCAACTTGCCAGGCAGTTGCCTCCCCAGGCCACCTGACTCCTGGGGCAGCTGGCTCCCTGGGGTGCACAACTCACTGAGAAGGTGGCTGCCCAAGGAGTAGGGCAGGCAAGAAACCATGCAGGAAGGCAGGCTGGTTAGGCAGCCTGTTTGCTTGCCTGGTTTCCATCTAAACTTTTGACAGAACTACACGTTCTTGTGGAATATTTCAGTTCTGCTAAATCAAATTTTTGGCCAGTTCTGGTCAGGGGACTGATTTTCCACAGTGTTATGCCAGTTATACTAGTGTAAGAATCTGATCCTGTGTTTCCAGTGCAGTCTATTGATTACCCCACATGAGGAATTCCTAAATTATAATTCAGCTCTAACTCTCTCTGTGAGCTGGGCAAATCATTTTCAAAAGTGACCATTGATTTTGATTGACCCAGTACGTGGACGTCCAGTTTGAGACATTTGAGTCCTCCAAATAATGAATTGCCTCAAATCACTGGCCACTTTTGAAAATTCAGCCATCACCACTTTGTGTCCTGGTTTCCCCATCGGCAGGTGGCAAATACTTTGGCCCTATGTTACAGAGGAGTTGTGAGGACTAGGGACAGTTCCTGGAGTCCTGCTGAAGTGCTAAAAGTATTATTTTATTGTTATTAGGTTCATATACCTAGTTCTTTTCCTTCCCCCAGGGAATCATCTGATAACTTACCTGACCTGTAAAGGTTTGTCTCGAGTTTGATTTGCAGGAAGGATTTCCCCCTCCCCCATTTTTATTGTCCAATCACCAGTTTGCCCTGCCCTAGTAGGCATATAGCTGTCAGAGCTATTGTCCTCAGCTGACTTCATCAGGAGCATTCTGAATTACAGCAGCAAGTTCATTCCTAAGCAGTTCTTTGGGTAAGAGATGCCATCATCTCAGTAGCACTGAATACTGAGTAGAAAGATGAAGGCAGAAGCACAGAGGGAAATAGCATGCTGGCTCCTGCCCTGCACTTCAGCACCAACTCTCAGCCCTCCAATGATGGAGGGGAGACAGGAACTGATAAGCTACAGAGGTTTGTATTTTTTAAATGTGCTATGGCTATTGTGCATTTAATCACTGTTTGGTTGTCATTATTATTATAGGCCATGAAGATAGGGATACCTATAGTTGAGGTTACACAGCACTCTTATAACTTTGCCAAGCTTTCAGTCTGGGGGCTGAAATTTTCCATGCTGGAGGGAAATTTTCCATGCAGGGGGGTCTGTCTCAGGCTGATTGTTTTGGAATGTTGCAGCTAAAATGGTCCAGCCATTTCTGAGAATGGGATTAGGTGAAAAATATGTTGTTTTGCCATGTTAAAAAAGTTCTTCGGACCTGTTAGTTGAGAAGTCCTAGTGCCTCCAAGCTTTGGAGCAGGGACTGGAAATTTGGCTGGGGGCAGGGAAAGAGAGCATCACCCTGGTGTCAGTGATACACCTTTTGCTTTTCCTGTAAAAAATCACCCTGATTTGGCCAAGTTATAACCTGACAATCTCAGTTTGCATATGCTCAGTAGAGAGCTGATAGAAGTTAGCTGCTAAATTCTCCAAGATTCTGTTTGGACTTAGCATGTGTCAAGGTTCCTCCCCCACTCTGAACTCTAGGGTACAGATGTGGGGACCTGCATGAAAACCTCCTAAGCTTACTTTCACCAGCTTAGGTTAAAACTTCCCCAAGGTACAAATTAATTTTATCCTTTGCCCCTGGATTTCCACTGCCACCACCAAACTTTAACTGGGTTTACTGGGAAACATAGTTTGGACACATCTTTCCCCCCAAAATCCTCCCAACCCTTGCACCCCACTTCCTGGGGAAGGTTTGCTAAAAATCCTCACCAATTTGCATAGGTGAGCACAGACCCAAACCCTTTGATCTTAGGACAATGAAAAAGCATTCAGACTTTTAACAGAAGTAAAGGAATCACCTGTGTAAAATCAGGATGGTAGATATCTTACAGGGTAATTAGATTCAAAACATAGAGAATCCCTCTAGGCAAAACCTTAAGTTACAAAAAAGACACACAGACAGGGATAGTCATTCTATTCAGCACAGTTCTTTTCTCAGCCATTTAAAGAAATCATAATCTAACACATACCTAGCTAGATTACTTACTAAAAGTTCTAAGACTCCATTTCTGTTCTGTCCCTGGCAAAAGCAGCATACAGACAGACACAGACCCTTTGTTTCTCTCCCTCCTCCCAGCTTTTGAAAGTATCTTGTCTCCTCATTGGTCATTTTGGTCAGGTGCCAGCGAGGTTACCTTTAGCTTTTTAACACTTTACAGGTGAGAGGATTTTTCCTCTGGCCAGGAGGGATTTTAAAGGGGTTTACCCTTCCCTTTATATTTATGACAGCATGCTACATTCCAGAGTTGCAAGGGCTGAGCTGGACCTTCCCTGAAAATGCTTCTCCTGACAACTGAGGGCCACCGTGGCACTGGAATTGAGAACAGGGAGACTGTCAGTTCTGTGCTCAGTCTCAGTGTTGACTTGTGGTGTTCTAGCAGTAAGAAAGAGAAGGGGTAAACAACTTCAATTGCAGTGGGGCAAGGAGCGAACCGGGGTGAGAGGACATAGCACCAAGGGAGGGGTGGGAACTGACAGGGGCAAGTAGAGAGTTTGAGACTGGGGCAATACCAGGCTTGTGGGGGGACAGGTGCCTAAATGTCTGTAACCACTCCCCTGAGAGTGCCACATGGAACTCAGAATTCCAGGGTCTCAGCATTCCTCTGCTGTGAGCAAATGGCTATAAAACCCACAGGCAGGAGCCCTGTGTAAAGATAGTATGTGACTGTGTAATTAAAGACCATATCATAATGCATACACATAAGAGAGGTAAAGTAGGGTTGCCCAGGAAACCTGAATTCTGGCATTTCCTAAGTCATAAGTGCTAAATGTAATATTTTTATATAATTATTATTTAATGTTAAGGTTGCAACATTAATGAATCTTACAGTAGTGCCTGGAGGCCCAGACATTATACAAATGCACTCTCAGATACAGACCCTGCCCCAAAAGCAGATAGTCTAAACGGATGAAGGAATATTAGCCTCAGTTGCCCATCTGTAAAAAGGGGTTCTGTCTATACTACCATTATGTCAGTATAACTTATGTCGCTCAGGGGGGTGAATAAGCCTGAGCAACGTAAGTTGCACTAACCTAAGCACCAGCGTGGACGCTGCTATGTTGGTGGGAGAGCTTCTCCTGCTGACATATCTGCCACCGCTCATGGGGGATGGATTAATTAAATCAATGGGAGAGCATTCTCCCATCTGCTCAGAGCAGCTCCAGTAGAGAGCTTACAGTAGTGCACTTGTAAGCTCTCTAGTGGAGCCATAGCCTGAGACATTAAATGATTTACCCAAGGTCTTTCAGGAAGTCTTTGGAAGAACTGGGTACCAACCTTAGATTGCCTGAATCTCAGTCTAGTACTTTCCTTAGTGCACTTTGCATGAATCTCAGATCAATACTTTTTTCAGTGCCATTCAGACCATCCTTCCTGACTGAGCTGGTAGTCTCAGGCTGCATCACATTACAGAAAGCACCAGTTGGGTCTCCCTGCCAAGACTGCCAACAGGGAGGCAAGGACTGAATGGGCTAGGGAGACTGAACTCCTCTCTCGCCCCTCAAGGTGATCCCTTTGGGGCAGGATTGTAGCACACCAGTAGTGCAATGCGCAGGAAGCTTGTGCCTGTTTTGCAGATAACCAATGTACAACTTTAGTCTCTCAGATGATGATGTTTTTTTAAATAAGGGAAAAAAATCTGGTTCTGGAAAAGGAAAGAAAAAACGCATATAGCGAGAGATCAGGCTGCGGAGGGAGAGAAGAGATAGCAACAGGGAGGAAAATGCAAATGATAGACCAAGAGTGTGCATACAGGTGCATTATTTATGAGGACATGTTCCACTGAAATGCATTCCTGTCCGAGAGGGGAGGATGGGGAGAAGAGATAGCAACTGGCTATTTTTAGTGTGAATCCTCGTGTTTCCTTGCGTTGTTACCATCCAGATTTGAAGTGCCAGATATGCTCTCCGCAAACCAACCAAAGATCAGGGCATCAGCCAACTACTATTTGTACAGAGCATTTTGCTTCCGAATATGGGTCAAGGCTAGCAAAGTAAACAAAAACAACCCACATTCACACCAAAGCCCCTCAAACAGAATCAATCATGTTAGTCCACCCGTTCAGTAGAGAATCAGCTACGGAGAGGGGCAGCAAGAGTGACTCTGAAACATCAGTAAGGGAGGAGAAAACTATTAGATAAATATTATTGAGTACGGAACCCAAAACCTCCTGCAGATCCCACTTCTTTCCTTATACCTTAGGGGGAGGTGGGGATCCACTGAAGCTGCTGCCAGAACAGGGAGAGGCAAGGTTCCTGGAAGCTAGGAAATGTCAGCATAAGTCTGGCTTTACAACCTTAATTCACCCCTCTTGTGTGTATGCATGATGATATAAATCTGTAATTGCATGGTCACCTATCATTTTTTCCACAGGTCCCCTTGCCTCATTCAGTGCACAGGATGGTCCTGCTTTGGGGTGAATTAGGGTTGTGCAGTGAAGGAGACTGTTGTCTGTAGTACCCCCATCTCATTTGTTGTAGACACTAGAAAGTGCGGAGCCTTAAAAAAACACATTTGTTTATGGTCCTGTAGACGGTTTCCATTCTGCTTGACCCTACTCCTCTCTAAACCCATTTGAATTAAAGCATCAAGTAAGATTTTTGTGAGAGAGTATCAAGTGCTTTATTGAAATCCAAAATCTGATCTCTGACCTTCCCCCCTTTATCCACCAAGTTTATAATTTTTAAAAAAGCAGCTACATTTGTCTAGTAAGATGTTTGTTTATAAACTCATGCTGCCTACTGCTTATGGTTCCATTCTCTCTGAGCTAGTTGTTGATTTTTCCAAATATTTCTTCCATTATTTTATTATGGAGAGACATTAAACTTAAAGGATAGTGACTGTCAGGATCACTCTTCTTTCCTTTGCAGAAGATCAGTACCATGTTTGCTTTCCTTAAACCTCCCCCTATTGCCTCAGTTGTGCCTGGTTTTTCAGAATTAATTGTCAGTGGTACTGTGAGGTTAATGACTTTTCTTTTAGTGGCCTAACATTCATGGCATGCAGATAGTTGATCTGTACACCTTCATACATTCCAGACCTGCCCTTTAAGTTATTCTTCGGAGTCTTTTTCCACTTTCTCTGTTCAACCTTCTTTATATTTTTTGTTCAACACTTACCAAAAAAATCTGAATCTCAGCCATTTTTGAGCCATCCCTAATTTCATTCCCATCCTCATTTAATAATAAACCTAATTTTTCTCTACTACTGCTTTTTGTCCTGTTATGGGCCATTCTCATTCCCCTTAACCTCCTAATTACATTCAGAGTCAAGTAGTATCTCATCCATATTATCTACTTGGCATTCATTTAGTTTCTTGGTATTGTGTGGCATTAGATCAAATGCCTTGCTGAAATCCAAGCATAGTAAACCCCCTGCGTTTACTTTGTCTCCTGACTAGGGCCCCCAATTCAGAAAGGTAACTTAACCTGCACAAATAGTCCCGTTGAATTCAGTGGGACTACTCACATGCTTTACGTTAGGCACATGCGTAAGCACCTTGCTGAATGGGGGCATAGAAGCCCAAACGCTGCCACCTACGGAGAAACCCACAGGAATGGACAAGGAGGAAAACTCTGAGATTCATATCACAGAGTTTACCCCAGATTCCTTGCTCAGGGGAAACAGGGTTTATCCCTCAACCCAGCTCCTCCCTCACGGAAGAAGTTGAGGGGGCAACCCCCAAGTACTACAGATCCCCCAGCCTCTTCATGGATACAAGAGGATCAGCAGGAGACCAGGCTGATTGGTGCAAAGGCCCTATGCCTTCTACCACCAGTCTTCTGACTTCATGTTGGCAGGGGTCCTGTGACATTCTCCTAGCAGCAGATGCACCACAAAGAGGATGGGGGACCAGTTCCAGAGCATGGATGGCTCTGTCTCAAGCTGCATTAACCACTAAGATGCAGTCTTCCAGGGCTGGAGAATGATGTACAATGCTTAAACAGCGGATGATATTGAAAAATTGCCCTCCAGGAGGATTAATTGTGTGATTCAGACCACAAAAAATTGAGCAAAAATAGTGATTAAAAGAGTCACCTCCACTCTGGTGTCCTCCCTCCCCTGCTCACTTTCTCATTTGGACACTCACCCCGATTCCTCACTGTCTCTGGATGTTTTGATAAGGCCCTTTCTTGCTTTTTTCCACCCCCGAATGAGTGTGATTTGATTCTGCTTCTCTTTCCTCCCTCCCTCCCTCCCTGCATCGATGGCTGGCTTCTATCTGTTCAAATCAATCTCCCTGTTTATTTTCTATGCAATTCTTTACACACCCTCCCTTCAGCCAAATGGATTTTTTTTAAAAAAAATCTCCCTTGTATTTTTAAGTTGTCGTGATAAGGCTAGCCTTTGGGCTTTCTCGACTGTGTTTTTAATACACTCCTGTCTTTTCCAGACCCCAGCTCGAGGGCAACTTTACCTCTCTTGATAACTGGGTTTGCTGAAAATTTAGCATCCTAATTAGAGATGGGTCAGAACCAATAGTGTGGGGCTTCATTCTGCAACAGCAGGTTGTGAGTAACTCTCATTGACGTCAGTGGGACTTACTCGCCTCCTGAAGAATCAAGCCATTGTGTCTGAAAAAAAAATCTGAACTTTGCAATTGGCTTCAACTCTGCAACAGATTGAGCCAAAACCCTTAATACAAGCATTCCCTAAACAGTTGGGAAGGTCAGGTCTGGAACTGCGCTTTGCCACATGGGCCTGTCTCGGGTTGTCATTGATGATAAGCAAAGCTCAATAGGTTTGGAAGTTAATTTGGGTTTGGCAAATCCCCCGGAAGCACCGATGCTTCTGTCAAGTCGAGCCATGTGTGATGCTGGCAGTGAGCCCCATAGCAAAGCAAACCTCAATCCCTGGTTGCACCCCACTTTCAAACCCATGCCTTTGCCCCTTTTCTCTGGGGGGGGGGCTCAGTTCAAAATTCTATTGCCCTTTATCATTTCCTCCATGATTTGTGAAAAGTAGCTGTCCTCCACTAAGTCGGAAAATGTTTTTGATAGGTTATTTCCCTGCCAGTTGGGTTTCTTCTAATACATTTCTCAGTAATTGAATTATGGGGGATTTTAATGTTGGTATCCTTTCCCCTGGTGCCTGCCTGATCGCTAGATATCTGTTCACTTTATTAGGTGGTATCTATCATATCTCACCATCACACACCCTTTTCTTCTTACACCTCATGTGCCACCTTCATAGAAATCCCATTCTGGGTTCTTGTTTTCAGCACTGGGGTTTTGTTACATTTATGGAACAACAGAGGCTGTATCCTTTGCTAACATAACAGCAATACATTCCTATGGAGGTTAACCAAAGGTTGCACAGCCTGGTGACTAAAGTATCTGCCTCAAGGTGCAGATAAACTGCACACTAACATCTGTAAAAATGGTCTTGTGGAGTTTTATCTTTGCGTCTGAGTCCATAACAAATCACTCTGTTAAAACAAACTTTTTTTTAGTGTAAACTGCCATCGCTCTAACACAGCTGGGATCTGAGAGTCAAGCTGGGTGTGTTCTGACTTGCTGGGGACAAAGATTCTGCAGTTGATCTTAGTTCTCAATTTTCCTGATGCGGCATAAGGCTAAAAAGAACCCAAGCTCACTCTCCTTTAGCTATTTTGGCTCTATGGGAGTGAATGAGTGTAACAGCTTGCTTGTGTCACTAGTGTGAACAGACACGACCCTGACTACAGCCAGGGAGCAGAAGTAGTGAATAAGAAGGGGATATATTGCATAGTCATTTTCCTGACCATAACAGAGCTCACCAGTTAGAAGGAAGAGGTCAGATTGAAAAACATAAAAGCAGTAGTACCCTCAAGCTCTGACTACATATCTCATTCTGTCCACTTCAGGTGCCCAAATGAGACATTTAACAATAGACTATTTGCTCTGCTAGGCTCCACAGGCTTGGTTCCTCTTCAGTGTAGCTGCCCCACTGAGTCTCTCTGTTGGGTTTGGACATCCCCCTGGCCTCCTCAGGTGTGGCTTCCTTTGGTGGGGTTCAGATGCCACTCACAGCAGATATGATTGTCCTTCTCCTTCCTTACATGCGTTGTTCATTAATGAAGTTGTTAACAAGGCTCACATTTAAATCATTATCATGAGGCTTTAGGCTCAACACCCTGTTGAACTCAATGGGGACAATTCATAACTCTCACAAAGCTCTTGCTTCATGCCTAAGCAGGCATCACCCCACCAGTGACATTGGGTTCATATTTTGAAGGTTACCTTTGCAGTCCTACTAACCAGAGACTTAATTAAAAAAAATAGTAACAGCTTTGATTCTGGAGCACAAAACAGCAATGCATTACTTTTTTCTGGTAGATAAATTTTTGACATAATTTGACTCTTGTTTGAAGGTACCATTCCTGCTTCCATTAGCTACTGAGATCATTTGGAACTCAGATCTGTGTCTATGCTTAGATTCCCAATCCCTGCAGTCCTCTGAGTTCAGGGTCTTTGGATCTGGGCCTATATACAATCCTAAGAAATGTCCTATCCGTGTTAGAGATCAGGTTAAACTTTATACTTAGATGTTTATGGATGTATAAGGATTTCAAAGGAAGCACTTTACAAACATTAATTCATTAATCATCACAACCCCCTGTGAAGCTGTCCAGTACCATTAACACCATTTGACAGAGGAAGCAACTGAAGCAAAGAGAGAGAGGGGAGTTTATTTGGCCTGGATGACAACCAGTTATGCTGCTCCAGCCATTAAATTCTGCTTCTTGGATCACTTAATTGCAGAACTCTCGTCTAATGAGGCTGTTTTTGATTTGGTTTTCTTCTTAACGTAGATTGGATCTAATTCATCTTTGGTATTCAGTAGATTTACACCAGGGATGAATTTTGCCTAAAATATATCTAACATTATGCAACCTCATTTTCTCCTGTCCTGCGTGGGTTTGTTTTTTTTCCCTTCTGTACTGTTGATTATCTCCTCCTACACTGGTATTCTAGTCATGTGTTTTATCCCAGCAGGTCTCTGTAATGCCCACTAAATCATTGTTTTCATGCATGAGAATCTCTTCCTGCTTAGTTATTTCCCAGACTTACGTTGAGACATCTAGGAAATACTTTTTGCTCACTTTTTCCTATCACGCTTTAACATTGCTTCTCTTGTTAATTGTTAAAAGCTTTCAGGGACCTAATCAGATAAATGATATCAACCCCCCCAACCCTTCCTGTTTAGATGGCTCCCCTGGCACTCAAGTGAAGGCTGTCCCATGCAGGCAGTGTAAGGGCTGATGTGAAAACCTCACCTTCCCTGCTGGTTTGAACTTCCTTCTTCACCAGCCTGATCTACCAGCAGATTGTGTGGATGGATCACCAGTGCTGTGATCCTCAGCTTCAGCTCTCAGTCCAGCTCAGTTCTATGGCTTTCCAACATCTTCCCTCTTGCTGGCCATTCTGTTGAATCTAATACGGATAAGAGTGAACAAGTTGTCCCTGGCTGCTTTCATGTTCCACTCCAGCCCTTCTTTCGAAAGCCACAAGTTCCTGAACCCAGGCAATAACAGATAGCCTGACCATCTGGTGGAACATTCCATCAACTCCTCACAGCATTGTGTCTCTATCAACAAGAGTTGTGGTTTCCTCTTCTCTTGCTTATCCATCACTCTGAGGTCCCATAACACCTGCCCTCATGCTTTCCCGCTGGTTCATTCATTCTCCCTACACCCTGATCTGTATTCTCCCTATCACTTTTAAGTTATTAACTAATCAGGGTCTGTGGTCACCATGATCACTGGCACCCAAACCCATTATGATAGCCAGTTGCCCCAACCCCATCATTGCTACCACCCCCATTCACCACTCCACAATAGTTCTCAGCCCCTGCCCTGCAGTGAACCACTTCCCTGCTTCCTTCAATCACCCCATCTACCATCCAAAGCAGCCAAAGAGGAAATATGTACACCTGTATGAAGGTGGCAATTGAAATTTCTAATAATAATGAAATAATTTTGTCCATACCACAAGTAATTTGTAGTAATGGTCAATATGTTTAGCTTCAGGGACAGATTTATTACGGTCCATTATTTTTATTAGCGAGTGTAATCATATCCCCATGTTACAGAAGTCCTATGGGCATCCATGACACTAAATAATAAATAACCCACACAAAAAACTTGTAAGGTGAAGTTAAGGTTGCAGGCACATAGCAGTGGTTTGAGTGCATATTGCCATGCAAGAACATTAGCGTTAAAATAAAACTTATGGATTGCACTGAGACAAGGTACCTGAACTACTTTACATCTGCTCCACAGTGATACCAGCCTGCCACTTGCCCTTCTTTTCATGTAGTCAAGTACCAGGGGGTAGCCGTGTTAGTCTGTATCCACAAAGACAACAAAGACTCCTTGTTCTTTTCATGTAGAGATTCCTAAATATGCACTGTAGAACACCAGCTTTTGCATTCCCCCACTCCATCAGTGCCTATCTCCAAGGTTAAATGTGCTGGTCTGTTCTCCCACTGACCCTTGTTCTTTTCGGGTAAGCACTCAGGATTTAATGATCTGGGTATGTTAGGTTTATCTACAGTGACATGTTAGCACTGTGTCTCATGACATTTGGGTAACAGGCTGCATTTTGGAATTGGAGAGCTGTAGCCCGTAAGATGCTAAGCACCTTCTATGAGAAGCTAACTGCACTCAGCCCCTGGCAAGGTTGTGCCCTACTTGAACCATGGAGAAGGACTGCCTTCAGTATGCAATTTGTCTAAGTAAGAACCTATGAAGTCCTTTTACTTATATCTGTATTTACATTCATACATGTAAACACAACCAATATATGATTAGGATTGAGGCATTCTGGTTTGTTTGAAACCATGACCACAAAAACGTTATGGATGTGTAATTTAGTATGCGTTTCTGATTCTTTCAGGCTTCACCACAGGGGCAGAGGTAAGGTAGTTTGCGTGACTTATTTGAGAAGTTCAACCTATGCTCTGCATTTCATGAAAGGTAGCAAGCACACAACCCCCTAATATGTGCCTGCAACTAGAGCAGAGCACAAATTGAATTTCCATCCACAGAGCTGCAGTTCAGGAGCCTGATGCCAGGTGCCCGAGTTGGACTACCTCTCCCACAGAACACCTGTGTTTGCCAGAGTCCCATGATGCACCACTACAGCTTGGTCAGCAGAGAGACCATAGTTCATCACTGGAGAAGTGGCCCTGCCATGGACCCTGGCTCATGGTGGAACATGGGGACCTGAAGCTTAACCTCCCCTGAGGCAGTATACCATAAGAGAAAGTGAAGTTTAAGGTTGAACTCACTCAAAAGAAAACACGTTTGTTCAACTGTCCAAACTAACTACCCCTGTTTTCATCCTTTAATATGCATTCCATTAAAAATGCATTAAAAGAGAATTAAGGCTATAACATGAAGTACTGGAGTAAAAATATGCCAGAGTTAAGATTGTATTGTAATGCATATGCAGAAGGGGGCACAGTTAAGGCTGCAGAGACTTTAATTACATTGCCATATACATATACTATTATTTCCACAGGATCACTGTCTGATTCAGAAAAGATGAAAGGACAAAATCCCAATTTATTTACGTTTGCAAGTCAGTTTTAATCACTATGGGACTCAGTTTCCTGTCATTAAACATACCTGCCCATCTCATGAGGAGTTGGAGGTTGTGAAGCCTAATTTGTTAATGGATCTAGGCTGGGATTTTTTTAGAAAGCTATGGGAGTTAGGTACCCAAATTCAATAGAATTTTGGTGCCTTACTCCCTTAGGCACCTTTAAAAATCCCAGCCATAAAGGACTTTGCAATTCTTGCATGAAAGAAGCTGTGAGCAGCACCAAGGATCACTCGCTGCACAGGCAGGAATTTTCATCATTATCTCAATTTGCGATAACAAAGCTCCATACAAGAGGGCAGCACATTAGGCATTAACTGAAAGATAAAAGATTTCCTAAAACAGGACGCTTCCTTCAATAAGGCCCTGAAAATTGCTGAGCTGATGGGAAAATTCATCTCTCCTTAATGCTGTCTGTATTAGATGTTTAGCCCAGTGGTATAGTCTTATTTTTGTGAGTGGAATTAGAAACAGGTTTTGTGATAAAGAGCATTGGGTGGTGGTGTATTTTTGTTCAGAAGCATTGTGCAAAACACTAGAACAGGTTCCAGAAGAAGACTGTCATATTCCACGGACAGGGCAAAGATGGTGTTTCATCTGTTCCTCTCAGCATCTCTTTTCAGGACTAATGAAGCACACGAAGACAGCAGGAGCTGGGAGGGAGGAGAGAAGAGAAGTGCTACAAGAGAGTGTGTGAGTTGAGGACATTTGAATTTCATAAGATGGGTTAACCCCGCAGGGCTGAGAGAAGCAAAAACAACCTATTCTGAATAAACATGATATGGAAATTGCAGACACATAGAAGTGAGCATGAATTTATCTAGGAGGCTGCAGTATGAGTTGGTGTGAGATGCCATCAGGAAAACCTTCCTGAGCTGGGTAAGGAGAATAGTGATTGTATCAGTAGAGTATCAAACCCAGGACCTGCAGCTCCAGAAGACAGACATTTCCACGACCAGAGCTGGAAGACAGCTCCTCCCACTGTCAGAAGGTAGTTAGTGTTATATTCACTGGGGCCAGCCCCTAGGGTGAAACTTGACCACACAGACTAAGACAGTGTATTGCCAATGTAGTGGTGCTTGCTATCGGTGATGATCCAGGAGCCATAATTGATGCACTTGTAAACAGGGTGCTGTAAGACAGACTCGGTGTTATAACTGGCCATGATAAAGAGCGTGGGAACATTTGGGATGCGCTACAGCTATACCCAAGAGCAGAGCTAGGGAGTCACATTAGCTGAAAGCTGGGCTCGTGGACGAAAGCCATTAAAATGTGCTATAGTCCTGGAATGAAGGGACACGTCATGGTTTGATGGGGGGAGCACCTTGTTGTAGATGACTGTCTGAGACATGATCTCAGGGTAGATATGCTGTAAATCTTGAGTGAAATCTATTCTGTTGAAACTGCCAGTGAGGTGTATTAGGTGGAATAGACTCCCAAGGGAAGTGGTAGCAGTTCCATCACTTAGGGGCCAAGGTTGCATAAAGCACTGGAGAACTAGAGGAAATTTAGTAAGACTTCTCACCCTGTTAATCCTAGACACTGGGGTGTTATTTTTCTGGACAAAGGATTCCCCTTCTTCCCATATTAATCTGGTTCAAAAGATTTTAACCCTCAGATGCTTGTTCTGTACAGCGCTATGCACCAGGCATTTTATTATGAACACAGTTCTTTCAAGCATGTTTTCCCACAGCCTTCACAGTCCTCAGAGCTACCATGCATGGTTTCAACCTATGAGAGCTCAGCGGCATGTCTGCAAGCCTGCGGGGAATAGAAAGAAGGGTGACTGTGGTCTACACCACAGATGTCTTTCTATAGCTATACTGCACTTGCAAGCTGCTGGATCATACTTTGGCTTTGGGAAGCTGAGAAGAAAAGAAGCCTCTAGATAATAAACACTAGGGAGAAAAACTATATTGGAAAAATTTCAGGGGGAAGAAAAAGCCAGAAGAATCTGGTCAGCCTTCTCGAATATTCATCTCCACCGTTTATGTCTCAGTGATGCATGTTTATGCTAAAAGTCTGTCATCAACATAGACCTTGCCTATTACAAGAAAACCATTTGCCCCTTGGAAAAATCCTGTAATGTGCTGATTTGCTTTGTGGTATATGCACTCTTGGTTGTTTTTGTGCTGTATCCACTACAAATACTTGATCAACAATGGGGAATTATTTGCTTTTAAACAGCATATTTGCCACTGGCATATACAACATTTGTTTTTAATTTTGATTGAATTTTTTTAGCCTTATGAATTTATATCTATGTATCTAAGCACAGCTGATATCCAATGATGGGTACTTAGCAAAGCTCATCATTAGCAGGTGCTATAGTCTGTCTATAGTACACTGCCTTACCTTTGATCAAAGATGAATTTTTCATAAATGACTGACAGTCCTCCCCCCAACCCCACTTTGATTTAAGAGCTTTAGAATTTTATAAATTAAAGGAGCCCTGAATAGTTTATAACTAATACATTGGGTTGTGAATTTCTGGCACCTCCCAAGCTCAGTAGAAGTAGGCTTGCCCATGACTTGAATGAGAGATCGACAACAAAGAGCAGGGTGTGGGTAATTTCACGATGTAGTAGCCTTCCCTAAGCTGCTGTCTCAGTGTGGTATGAGTGAGTGCAGTGTCTGGGGTGACAGGTGGACCTGAGTCCCACGTGGTTGTCATTGCATGAGTTGGGGTGTTAGAATCTGATGGGGGTAATAGAACTCTGTGGGTCATTAAATTCTGCCTCCTTTACTTTCCTTTAGTTTCAATTCGGTTGAGAATCCTTTCCTGCCTTTTGAACTGCAGTGTTGATTATTCTTTCCCTGGCTCTGTTAATAAGTCACTGTGGGATCTTAAGCGGCAAGTCACTTAAGAAGCTGCTTTTTTTTTGCTTTTTTTTTTAATTTGGCCTTATTTTCCGTTCCCACCTACTGGCTAGGTGGCTCAAACTAAGCACCTAGAAATGGAGATACCCAAAAACAGAGGCCACTGTGGAAGCTTCAGGATATGTTTACACTGCAGTTAGACACCTGCAGCTGACCCATGCCAGCTGACTCGGGCTTGGGCTATGGGGCTGTTTAATTGCAGTGTAGACATCTGGGCTCAGGCTGCAGCCTGAGCTCTGGGACCCTCCCACCTCTTGGGCCCTAGAGCCCAGGCTCCAGCCTGAGCTCAGAAGTCTACACTGCAACTAAACAGCCCTTCAAGCCTGAGTCATCTGGCATGGGCCAGCCACAGGTGTCAAATTGCAGTGTAGACATACTCACTTTGGCCTTAACCTCTGTCTCGATTTATAGGAATACTACTTACCTCAGAAAGATGTGGTAAGGCCTAGTTAGTGTTTGAGACTCAGATATAAAGTAGCTATCTGTCTGCAAACTATAATTGTTATTCTTGCCCTCTCAGCTCCATGAATGCTCTATTTAGTCATCTTCCTGGATTTGGGAGCAAACACATGCAAGCAGAGTGACAGGAGATGCTAAAAGGCTGTGTGAGGGGAAGCAAGAGTAATGCTGACACCTCATATAGCCAGCCAAAAGAAGAATCTCCTATGACACAAAGCAATATATATTTTTCCTTTTTGAATGATAACAGTGCAAAGGCCTTGTTGGATTGATTAGATGTACGGGGATTTTGAGGCTATCCTAGGGGGATTCATAGGCAGAAGAACAGTAAAGTTAGAGCTATAGATTTAATTACTATTTATTGATATGGTTATGTTGAGTGTATTGATGTGTTTTATTGCTAAGCAGTGCATTCTGTCTATGTCCCTTCCCCTTGAGCTGGTTAACAGCAAACTTCAAAGCACTATCCAACAGAGATGTGGCACATTGGTTTCACTTTGCCTGCCACCGCACAAAAGGACTGATTTGAACATCACCCAAAGCTGAATTCTCTGGCTCAATGGTATATCATTTTTAAACAGTCTCTTCACTTTTTTTTGGCAAGTGAACACATTGGGTCAAACTCAGAAGAAACTGGCATATTGCATGTTACTCCCATTAGTAAACAGATATAATTTGCAGGCCAAGTGAGTTGCCTAGCTGGGAAAGCAACTATCAGATAAAGATATTTAGCATTTAAAACCACTGATGACTTCACTTGGTCTAACACTTTTCACTCAGTTGCTTTCTCTGCTGCACCATCTATTTTCCAACCCTGGTACTCCAGACTACTGTCATGTAACATACACCTCCATTTATAATCACCTCTGAAATTGGCCCAATTAACATAACAGTGGGCAAGATATTTGAATCACTAGTTCAATCACAAACCTCAGACAAAAGCAACCTATTCAGTTGAGGCAGCCAAAAAGTTCTGCCTTGCTACACAACCCTACAGAACGCTGCATGAATTGCCGATGACGTTTTGTCATTGATTACATTACCTGTAACATTTGCCACACCCACTCTGTCAACAAACTTACTGTGGTGGGAGAGGCTCCAACTGTATCTAAAGGATCTGTGGAGGCTAGGTTTGAATATGTGCAGTAGGGATATATATTTTTTTAAATATATAGCAAGTTAGAGTCACTTATTCTAATGCCATTTCTGCCATCAACTCACAGGGTGTGGCTTTGGGCAAGTCACATCCTGTTTCCATGTCTCAGTTTTCCCTTCTGTAAAAGGATATTACTACTTCCTGCCTCCACCTAACAGGGGTTGTTAGGACAATTAACTAATTCTTGTAGAGAACTTTGAAAATACAGAGCTCAAAATCTATAAGTGCCAAGGGCACACTGCTGACTCTGGATAGGAGTCAGCAGTGTGCCGCCAAGAAGGCCAAAAGCATATTGGGGTGCATTAGTAGGAAGCAGATTGCCAGCAGATTGAGGGAAGTGATTATTCCCCTCTATTTGGCACTGGTGAGGCAACACCTAGAGTATTGAGTCCAGTTTTGGTCCCTCCACTACAGAAGGGATGTGGATATATTGGAGAGAGTCCAGTGGAAGGCAACAAAAATGATTAGGGGGCTGGGGCACATGACTTATGAGGAGAGGCTGAGGGAACTGGGGTTATTTAGTCTGCAGAAGAAGAGAAGAGTGAGGGGGGGATTTGATAGCAGCCTTCAACTACCTGAAGGGGGGGTTCCCAGAGAGGATGGAGCTCGGCTCTTCTCAGTGGTGGTAGATGACAGAACAAGAAGCAATGGCCTCAAGTTGCAGTGGGGGAGGTCCAGGTTGGATATTAGGAAACACTGTTTCACTAGGAGAGTGGTGAAGCATTGGAATGGGTTACCTAGGGAGGAGGTGGAATCTCCATCCTTAGAGGTTTTTAAGACCTGGCTTGACAAAGCCTTGACTGGGATGATTTAGTTGGTGTTGGTTCTGCTTTGAGGAGGGGATTGGACTAGATGACCTCCTGAGGTCTCTTCCAACTCTAATAGTCTATGATTCCAAGTACCACTATCCTCTTTCTCTTCATGAAGTCCAGACACTTTTCCAGATTCAGTACAGACACATCTTTAGGACTTCCTTGCAGTGTAAAGGCTAAAATAAAGCACTATTAAAAATAGCCCTTCTTATGTTTCTCTATATGCACTACAAATGTTAACTAACTAATCTTCACCACCCCCATGTCGGTAAGTTTGTATTATCTCCATGTTACCTATCCATTCAGGTTTTTAATAACACCTATCACTGTAGTATGTAAGCCTTCCCAAGATAAAAAATTAACAGCACAAAACTTTGCCCCCTTGGCATTTGTATAACATGTAGAACAATAGGGCTCCGCTCCTGACTCAGGTTTTTGGGGACAGCCAAAATGCAAATAATTAGTTTCTATAAATAATAATCTTGAAATCCAGACCATGGAGTCAATGTGGTGTGTCCACAATCCACAGTGGAGTGATTTAGTGATGCAATGATGTGCAAATCTGTTTGGAAATTTTTAGCTGGTTTGTAAGCATAGCACAGCCTTGCTGTGCAATTGTATGAGTGTTGTCCAAAGAAGTTTAAAATTTAACAATAAAGGCTAAAACTTTAAAATACATTAATCAAGCTTCATTAAATGATAAAAATCTGTCAGCAACCAGGGTAAGGGCAGGGAGCTGGTTAATGTGGGAGACTAACAATTTTGAACTGTTGGAAAGATAACGGCAGGAATCTGTAAGCAGTTTTAGTTGGAAGGTTGTTCTAAGGACATGAGGCCAACTAGCTATATGACCATCTACAGAAGAGGGTGGGGAAAATACATTCTACCTCTTCTGATAGCACAGTTCAAAGAGGTTTATATTCTTGAGCTGTAATGATTAAGGCACCAAATGGTTCAAATAGGCCGGTAAGCATCACTCTCACAGCAAGAGAGAGACCTCTTCACACATCTTCCAGTCTATGAAGAAATCTGGCCAGCAAGCCTATCCTTACCGGACTCGCTCTATTCTGCAAAAGTAGAATTTTAATTCCAAATCCAATCAGGGTATTCAAAGTACGAGGCTCCTCTAGTAGCTCTCTTTCTGTACCAAGCATGTGTCTCCATTGCCGTACAGCAGAGCACTTGTCTAACTTTTTTATGGGCCAGAAGGGACCACTATGGTCTAGTTTAGCAGCCTGCATGCCACAGGCCATAGTATTTCACTCAGTAATTCCTTTAGGGGCAGGAATTATTTTTCCCTACTCCCATATGTAAGTGAATGCTATCAAGCCTGGTAACTTTAGGTTGAGCCAGATATCCAAGTTTTATTTAAAAAGAGTCCAGGTGAAGATGAATCAGCCACATTCATTGGTAAACCACTCTAGGGTTATTTGTTACTATTAAAAATTGCCTTTTATTTCCAATTTGAATTTTTCTAACTTCAGCTTCCGGTGCTTATCTGGTTATGCCTTTGTCTACTAAATTAAAGGGTCTCTTATGGCTACCTGCCCTCTGGCCACCAACACAATTGGTGACAAAAAAAACAAAAACAAAACCCAGTATTCTAGGGCAGGATTAAAGAGAAAAATGAGGATACCTATCCAACTAGCTAAATCCCCTCATTCTGTGTCCTTGCTTTATTTCTCCCTAGGCACAAGGTTTTATATTTATTAGATTAGAAAATTGGTTGAAAATTGTCCAAACAGTTTTCTATTAGAGAACGTGAAATCAAAATGTAGATGGGAAATCAAAAGAGGTCAAAACAAAGTGTTTCCACATTGTCATACAGACTTTTATAATATATACATTCAAAATGTTTTGACTTTTTTTTTCCTACACACACACACACACACACACACACACACACCAAAAGTCCAAACAATAAAGAGGATATAAAAGTGTTTTGATAAGGTTGAAACAAAATATTTACAGAAAATTCCAAGATTTTGAAATTTCATTGCAACCACAATCGGGCCAAAAAAAGTCACTCAGAATTTGTATGGAAAAATAAGATATTCGGCAAATATTTTGTTTCATCCTTATCAAACCCAGCTGTTAAGGTTGAAACATTTTATAGGTGTGACAGAAGCAGCTTTGCTGGTCCACCTGGAGTGTTCTGCAGCACACAGCTTAAGATCTCCTGTAGGAGGGATTTTCAATACATGATCATGCATCATATAGGTGTTAATGCAAAAGCTAATTACATACATGGGAATTGTAAGAACTGTTAATTTTGTCATGAGTAACACGATTAGGGAACCCTGCTGTTGGCAGTCTCACAAAGACATGAAAGCTCTAGCCAACGTGATTTTTGGGAAGCAAAAGTAGAGAATGAACTTCTACATGATGCCCAGCAGCCTAGTGAAAGGTGCAGTAAAAACAATGCCAGATGCCATGAGCTCTAGCCCTGTGGTTCTGAAACTTTTGTACTGGTGACCTCTTTCAAATAGCAAGCCTCTGAGTGTGACCCCCCCCCCCTTATAAGTTAAGCACACTTTTATATAGTTAACACCATTATAAATGCTGGATGCAAAGTGGGGTTTGGGGTGGAGGCTGCCAGCTTGTGACCCCCCCATGTAATAACTTTGTGACCTCCTGACCCCCAGTTTGAGAACCCCTGCTCTAGCCCCTGTGAAGTCCTCTCTACTTGGTGTTTATACACTTTAAACATTTGTAGATTATGTTTCTTCACCCCTTTCCTACCACCAGATGCAGTAAATGTCATTGTTGCCAAGTGGAACCTGACCAAGTTTCTAATCTGTGTCTTAACAGAAATTAAATAATAAAATAAAGTACTGACAGTGCCAGGACTGTCTTTGCATCTTGTGCAGCATCTGGTGCACTGACATTCCCTTTCCAGAGAAGGCCACAATCTAAAAGACAAAGCTCAGATGACACACTGGCAGCTCAGAGCATGGTGCAGAGTTAGAATGTTGGGTTGTGTATTTAGAGAGAGGACTGGTGATGGGGCTATGTGAGGGTTAGGACTTCTTTAGACCTTGCAGAAGAAGTGGGTTTCCTGGAGGTGGCTAAAAATCAAGAGAAGGTGGGTGCCTGGCCCATAGGGGTGCTATTTCAAGCACAGAGCTGGCATAGAAGGCAGCACAGTGGTAATAGTGGGAGAAAGACAAATGCAATGAGGCATGCTGATGTGGGACATGAGAAGAAACAAGAGCAGAGATGTTGGCAGGGTGAAGTTGTACAGAACCTTCAAGGTGAGGACAAGAATCCCAAATTTGATTTGGGAGGCAACTGGAGGGGCTGGTGGGATAGGTGAGGAAAGTGACTGGGGCTGCTGCATTCTAGATGGACCAGAGGGGACTGAAATAGGAGAATGGAACAACCTGATAGGAGGAGTTTGTAGCACCCTCACTGACACCAGCGCCTCCAGAATTCTGATGGGGAATGAACAATTTGGGTTAGCTCTCAAAAAGAAAAAGAAAATGTTCGAGTAACTTCAACCTTCTAATCCTGGTCTAAATTAACTCATCCAAACTATACACTTCTGTTTGTTATTGTATAGCACCCACAAGTGTTAAGTGTTTCACAGGGAAAACAAGCCCTGACTCAAATTGCTTCCTGCAGTCTTAGTGATGGAAATAGATAAATTAGGATATGCCAAAGGCCCCCCGGATACTCCACAGCACTACTGGGCTAAATTCTGTTGAAACAAACTATGTTCCACAGCAATGTTAGTTCATTCTGTTGCCATGAAGTGCTCTTCATGCTTCTCCCCCACTGTTGTAACTGGGCTTACAGAAGTGCAAAAGCCCCCCTAAAGATTAATAACTCGTTGTTAAAAGCACATAAACAAAACAATTGGCACGTGGGGCCAGAAATTACACTAAAATTGGTGTTTGAAGCTAGGCTTAATTGATGGACACCACACAGAGGGGTGGGCTTTCCAAACATCACTCCCTTTCGGAGTCCTAAAAGAGACTGTTGGAAGAAAATAAGGCAGCGGCTACCAAAGTGCTGACTAGTTAAAAGACGAGAGAAGGCTTCTGCAACATGGGCTGACTCAAAGACAAATTGAGAGGTGCAAGCTTCACCATCATGGCTGCCATCTCCACTGTTGCCTGGAACTCCAGACCTCCTCTGTCCTAATCCTGAGAGATGTCCTGACCCAGATGACATCAGCACCTCCAACAGCCCCAGCTAAATCCCAATTGCTGTCTGCAATGAGAGGTTTCTCTCTCTCATCTTATTTGTTTTCTTTCCTGCCTCTCTCCTTTCTTCTGTCTAAAAGGAGTGTGGCTTAGCTAGCCAAGACTGCATATTTTTCAACACTGTTGTAAGCCTGTTACCAGAAATACTTGCTAATGCAGTGCCCTAAAGCACCTGATGCTGGCACAAGTTCACTAGGTCTCAGAGTGACTGATAAGGCCACATGTTGTGTCCAGGTTTCTCCAGCAGTGAGGTTGAAAGCGAGAGTCAACACCAGAGAGAGAAACTGCATTTTCTATCTTGGTTTTTCTCTCCTCTACCCTTTTGTATAGGTTTGCATTGTTTCTTTCTGGGGGCGGGGAAAAGACTGTTATAATCTTTAATACCCTCTACAAGACTGTCAAACAAGGGCTCCCCCCCCCCACACACAACTGTCTTCAAAGACTCTTTACAGATAAAAGGAAAAGGGAACAAGGGATGTTGTTAAGGCTTATTTTACTTAATACTTTACATGTCAAATGGTTTATCCCTCCCCCCATTTTCTGTGTCTTTAAACATTCTTTTTAACATTTCATTAACGGAGGTATTTGCTATAGTACAAAGCAAGCTGAGGTCTCTGGATACCAAACCCCAAACCTTTGTGTGTTTAATGTTTCACAGTTTCAGAGTCATGTTAATGCCTTTGACTCTTTGTGCCCATATATTTCATCTAAATTAATACACCACCACGCCTACAGCTCATTAATGTGAAATTCACCAGTGATTGTTCAATGATTATTTCTGAGGATGGGATTCTTGCTATGCTGTCCAGGCAGCCTGGCTTTATTTCCCAGGCTTTTGTTTCCATAACGTTACCTAGACAACCAGGCTCAGAACCTCCTTCCCCACCACATATGCCAGGGGCTGGAGAAAGCTTGTAGCCAGTTTGGTCCCCCTGGGTCCATACCTTGAGCCTCCATGCTGTGCTGCTCTCCAGGAAGCCCAGCTTGCAAGTCTATGCCTCCACCTCCCCTCCCTGGCTGCAAACGGTTCTCCAACTCTGGTTCCCCAACCTTCTGTTGCTTGGCTCCATGGCACAGTGCAGGGAGCAAGCACGGTAACCCAATTAACTCCTTCTTGTGAGGAAAGCAGAGGCAGCTGCAGACCGGTCCCAGCAGAGCAGGGAGACAGAAAATATGTCAAGCCACTGGCTGCAGCTCCATGAAGGCCATGGTGCCCTGGATAGAACATACCATGAAGGGTACAAGGGGAGACAGGTTCCAGGAGTGATTACACAGTTATTCAGTGTAGACAAAGATTCCTAGATTCCAAGGCTAGCAGGGCTCATTCTGATCATCAGCTTGTCTGACTTGCATAATGCAGGCCAGAGAACCTCATCCAGTGATTCCCCACATCGAGCTAAAAACTTGTGGAAGAGCTAGATCATTTAAGAAAGATTCGGAGTCTTTAAATAAAGACTCCAAGTGATGGAGAACCCACCACGTCCTTCAATAAGTTGTTGCAATAGTTAATTGCTCTGTCACATTCTTGGGTGCAGTCTGGACAAGTGAGGGGTTGGATCACCGTCTGTCCCATGACCTCAGGTGCCTCACAATGCTTTGCTGAGGTAGCACTCAGCCTGGGTCGTTCATAACCAGCCTACTAGCATGCAGGTCACACCCTTAGTTATTTGTGTATTAGAATGTCCTGGGTCAGCAGTTCTGACCCCAGCAGCCTGTCTACAGCCCCATTCTGGCTTTCACCAGGCTTGGTCACCCTGCAAGTAGTAACTCCAACACACTCCCACACCTGGATTTTCTCCAAAATCGTGCACTGTCCAGCCCTTTCCTGGACAACTCAGATCTTAGCGTTTGTGGCTCCTGTAAAAACTCACTACTCAATAGTTTTCTACTTTAAACTGAACTGTTTGGTAACTCCAGTTAAACACCACACTGGGTTGGTTTAGATTAAAAACAAAAAGGAGACAGGATTTTAAGTGAATTCAAGTACAAAGTAAGTTTGGAATGGTTACCAGCAAATAAGAGTGAACACTCATTTAAAAGTCTAAACCTAGTCTAGCAAGTTTGAGCTCAAGGCTTTGTTTAAAATGGCCTCTCTCACCTACAGTCTTCCAGCAGGAGACAGTTACTGACCTTCTCTCCTCAGGCAGGATCTCCTCCAGATGCCCAAAGGTGCTGGCACCTTTGTCTTCTCAGGTGAAAGGGAAATCGCTTGGGGTTCTCTGCCCCTTTTTATAGTCCAGTGGACCTTTGAAGAGGATTCTTCTGAAGGTTACCCCTCCAAATAAAATGTTCATCCAAGCAGGAAAGGTGGTGACATGGAGTCTGGCAGTGAAGGAGGCTCCATGCTCTTTCTCCCCCCCCCCCACCCCAACTTGGGTTTGTTAAAATGCAAGTTGTTTGTTTTCCTGCCATCTCCTCCCCGTACTGTTTTGAGGGTCCGGTTTACTACTTACATGTAAATTTAGGGAACAGTTGTTAAATAGGTCAATCCTAAACAATTTTTGGCTTGCCTGGTTTTGAACATGTGCTATCATCAATCATCCAGGGGGATTTAATAGCTTTACATATAATGTTGCTATACACATTTCACCATGATATTGACAAGTTATTAATTTCCAAATGATACCTTGCAAGGTATATTTTGTACCAAGATTCTGATCATGTATAGTGTGTTAACAAAGGGGAGCTTCAGATCTCACTGTGCCTTGTTTCCAGCCTGAATTCATCTAGCTTCAGCTTCCAACCATTGGATTTCATTATACCTTTGTCTGTTAGATTCATCAGCCATCTTCTCCCTATGTAGGTACTTGTGCTGATCAAGTCATCTCTCAACCTTCTCTTTGATAAGCTAAATAGACAGTTTCTCAAGTTTCTCACTTTAAGGCAGGTTTTCCAGACCTTGATTCATTCTTCTAGCTTATTCTGAATCCTTTCCAAATTTTTCTAACATCCTTTTTATGTACCGACACCAGAACTGGCCACAGTATTTCTGCAAGGGTCTCACTAATGCTGCATACAGAGGTAATATAATACCACCTTCCTACTCCTGATATTCCCTGCTCCCCACCCAAGGATTTCACGCCTATTAGCCACAGCACTGCACCAGGAGCTCATGTTTGGTTGGTTATATCTATCACGAACCCTATGTCCTTTGCTGAGTCTCTACTTTCCAGGATATGGTCCCCCCAACTCCAGTCTGTAAAAGTGCCCTATGTTCTTCATTGCTAGATGTTTGACCTTGCATTCAGCTGTATTTAAAAAACCCACAAACATTTTTACCAAGCAATCCCAGTTGTGCTATGTAACTGACCTGTCCCAGTTATTATTTGCCATGCCACCAGTTTGTGGCCATCAGAAAACTTTGCCAGCAATGATGGTTTTCTTCCAGACATTCATCTTGAGGTCTTAATTTTTTTGGGGGGGAGGAGGGGGGTCGAGGGGCAGTTGCTGCTGGGAGTCTGAACCGAATGAAGTGAGGCAAACAGGCAAGAGGAGGATAGCCTAGAAGGCAGAGAGATGTCTGAAGGAAGAAGTTGAAAGAGGTGGGTGAGCACTGAGGGAAAGTCACGGGGGTGGGAAATGCGAAAGGACACCAGATCAGAAACGTACGCAGGGACTGAGACGTAGGGACTTGAACGACAAGAGATTGAATGAGTTGCAGCCCAAATGCAGTGAAGTGACATAAGGGGGCACTTATGTCATTGAGAGCTATAGGCAAATCCTCCAAGATGGCACTACTTGAGTCAGAATGAGATACCAGAAGACTGCAGATACGGTCATCCCTTTGCCTATTCATTCTGCTACTGTTCAGAGTTTTTATACTGTATTGGCAAACCTAGAAAAGAAAACGGGGACAAAATAGTCTTTTCTAAGCTATTCTTCCCTAGTGTCCCCATGAAAAGTTCTCTGGATGGCTGAGTTGGAAGGATCCATTCTGACAAATGGAGAGTGAAAAGGTTCATTGGATAACAACTATTTAAATATTTGATGGCTAATAAATTAAATGTTAATTGACTATGACAATGGATCTTCTCCCACGACAGCACACAATTAACATTTAACTTGTTATAAAATATTTACAATTATGAAATATCCAAGGGCAACAAAAAAGTTCTCCCCCACCAAATTGTCTCAGGACGACGTGTCGAGGGAATGAAAGGTCAGGCTAGTGTTCCAAACTCCTTAAACATGAACCAGCTACATTTTGAAAGACATTGGGGAGGACTGTGTGGCTTTCATGGGATGCCAACAAGTTGCCTGTTCCAGTCCAACTCAGATGGGCAGGGACCAAAAGCTGTTGCCGTCTGATGGCTGCTGGGCATCCTGTGTGAAATGGGTTGGTATTTCAGTCCAGTTCTCAGAGAAGAGGTGCCCATGTCACCAAATCCACCTTTGCATTTAGCATCAGTTAGCCCCTGTTGGTTGTTTATCTCCAGGAGGCCAAGGATTGAATGGAATGCCTATGGGGGAGTTTAGTCTCCTTTCAGGAGAAGTTGGAAGCATATTACTACAGCATTTAACCCTGCTTGCAACCTTACTTTGTTAGGTGCTGCTTCCATGTGCAGTGAGTGCAACAACTTTGCTGTGTGCCACCATGCATAAAATTGCAGCATCAAGCCTTAGCCAGATTCACTTTTGGTCAGCCTTGAGTTGTCAGTCTAGTCCTTTTCACCAGCATACAACAGACCAAAAAAAGCACAAACCTGATCACTTTCCCAAATATCTTTTGCTGCAAAGCTGTTCTGGACTTCACTGGGAGCTTGAAGAATGCTCAGAGGTTCTGGGGGAAAAAAAAGTATATAGATATATAGCCAGGCAACTCATTTCAGCACCTCAACATGGATTCAGGTGTCTAACTGGAGGCACTCACATTTGAAAGTTCTAGCATTTGTTTTTTGCTAGCTACATCACTAGGCATTGGAGGTAAAGCTTGGGCAAAAGGAAGTCTTGTTAAAGAGTCAAATCATGAGCCCCTTCAATTAAGGTGCGAGAACTCACCACACATCTAATGAGACCATCAAAGAGTCTTCCAGGAAGATCTGACTTGATATTCTGGATATTTCCAAACTAAAAAACCCTAAACAAAAAAAAAACAAAAAAACAAAATCCAAGTGGTGGGACTAGAGAGGAATCCTTCAATCTATCAGAACTTTGCTATAGAATCATAGAAATGTAGGACTGGAAGGGACCTTGATAGGTCATCTAGTCTAGTTCCCTGCACTGAGAGAGGACTAAGTATTATCTAGACCAGGGGTTCTCAACCTTTTCCCCCTGAGCAACCCCCCTGCCCCAAGCATTCTATAGAAACTCCACCACCCACCTGAGCCACAACTGCTTTTCTGCATATCCAGTAGATAAAAAGCCAGGGCTGGCATTAGGGGGTAGGAAGCAGGGCCATTGCCTGGGGCCCCACGCCACAGGGGGTCCCATGAAGCTAAGTTACTTGGGCTTTGGCATGAGCCCCAGGTGACAGGACTCAGGCTTCAGCTTTCTGCTCTGGGATCCAGTGTATCTAACACCAGCCCTGCTCTCAGCTTGATTTTGGCAGACCCCTGAAACCTGCTTGCAGCCCTTCCAGGGGTCCCTGGACCTCTGGTTGAGAACCACTGATCTAGACTATCCCTGACAGATGTGTCAGTGTAAAAAATGAGAGGGCTCAAATCCAAGTTTTTAAAAAAAATCCTTTACAGGTCACTTTTAAAGACAAAGTGGTCCCAAACCAAAACATGAGTGTTAACCCCTCCAGCTTTTGGGAATTTCATATCCCCAATTGCACTCTGTGTGACCTTGTCCTATCTTGACTCTAAACATTTTAAAGCTCCGTATTTAAGGGTGATTAGGGCACTTTTGGATTTCTAGCTTTCTTAAGCCTTAGTCGTGTTGATTTTATTCTTTCTAAAGCTCTGTTAATAAGAACGGCCATACTGGGCCAGACCAATGTCCCTCTAGCCCAGTACCTGGTCTTCCAACAGTGGCCAATGCCAGATGCTTCAGAGGGAATGAACAGAACAGGGCAAGTATCAAGGGATCCATCCTGCCCTCCCAGCTAGGGGCTTAAGACACCCAGAGCATGGGTTGCACTCCTGACCATCTTGGCTATCATAGAATCATAGAATATCAGGGTTGGAAGGGACCTCAGGAGGTCATCTAGTCCAATCCCCTGCTCAAAGCAGGACCAATCCCCAGTTTTTGCCCCAGATCCCTAAATGGCCCCCTCAAGGACTGAACTCACAACCCTGGGTTTAGCAGGCCAATGCTCAAACCACTGAGCTATCCCTCCCCCGTGTAGTGGGGGCATATGGAGTCAAGTGCCCTCCCAGATTTCTGCTTGGCCTGCCGGGGGAGGGAGAGAAAGGGGCTCTGTCCTTCTCCTGCTGTGCCTGCCCCCTGGCACGTTCAGCCCCCGTTCCTGGTAGCCGAGCCTGCCCGGGGAGCTGAAGGGGGTGGAACCAACTGCTTCTTGTGCTGGCCACTCCGGGTCACTGCTCTGTGCAGCACAGCAGCTGCCTAAGAGAGAGCCTGGCTGGGGAGGCGCCAGTGGCGGGGTGCCCCTGCCTGGGCCCAGCTGACAGGGACAGGAGCCACGTGAGCCAAAGTCACCTCCTTCCCCCACCCCGGCACATTTCTGGCTCGCTCAGCCCTCCACCCCCACCCCATCACTGGCAGCCGGGCCTGGGCTGCCACCTCTGCCTCCCCCAGCCAGGCTCTCCCTCAGGCAGCTGCTGCACTGCACAGAGTCAGCGACCCAGAGTGGCCAGCTTCGGCTGGCGTGAGAAGCGTCTCCCTTCCGTGCCCCACCCAGGCCCAGCTACCAGGGAGAGCAGCTGAACATGCCAGGTGAGAGGGAGGCGCAGAAGCAGCAGAACAGATCCCCTACCAGCAGCGGACTCTGGTGGGATGGGGAGAGCACGGTGGCTCGGGGCTTGGCACAGGGCAGGGAGGGGGTTGGTGGGCAGAAGAGACACATGAGGCAGCCATGTGTCCTCTCCTTTAGATTGCGCCCCTCCATTATTAGGGGGCACAAGTCATCTATGTTGGCTAACAGCCATTGATGGACCTATCCTCCAGGAACATCTCATTCTTTTGAGCCCAGTTATACTTCTGGCCTCCAAAGATCCCCTGGCAATGAGTTCCACGGGTTGACTGCATTGTGTGAAGAAGTACCTCCTTTTATTTGTTTTAAACCTGCTGCCTATTAATTTCACTGGGTGACCCCATGGTTGTGGTGTTGCTATTTACCCCTTCAAACGCTTCCTTATTCTCTTGCTCCACACCAGTCATAATTTTATAGCCCTCAATCATATCCCCCCAGTATTCTCTTTTCCAACCTGAAGAGTCCCTTTTTTTAAATCTCTCCTCATATGGAAGCAGTTCCAGACCCTTAATTTTTGTTGCCCTTCTCTGTGCCTTTTCCAATTTGAATATACATATTTTTGACATTGGGCAACCAGAACTGCATGTAGCATTCAAGGTATGGGCGTACCATGGATTTATACAGTGGCATTCTGATATTTTCTGTCATTATCTAGCCCATTGCTAACATGGTTCGCTTTTTTAACTGCCACGCCTATTGAGCAGCTGTTTTCAGAGAGCTATCTACAATGACTGCAAGATCTCCGAGTGGTCACAGCTAATTTAGACCCCACTATTTTATATGTAGAGTTGGGATTATGTTTTCCAGTGTGCATTACTTTGCATTTATCAGCACTGAATTTCATCTGCCACTTTGTTGCCCACGCAGCTCCCCACCTCTCTGATGAGAGTCATGCAGCCAGTGGATCCCCAACCACTAGGTATTCCTGGAAGTGTGAAAGTACCATGGCATGGCAAGGTAAAACACAAAGACAATACTACAAATCCTGTCTACTATAACTAGCATTTGCCCTGTGGGTTTGCGGTGAGGTAGAAGCAGAAGCTCTACGGCCTTGGCAGAGGTCGGCACAGGCAGAGGAGAAAGAGGCAGCATTCTCTAGAGCTACAGGAAACTTGTAGTATCACTCATTCTGGGGGCAGGGAAAGAGGAGTGAGGGTATACAGAGTTAGGGCAGTGGATAGAGAATCCTAGTTGCTTACTCCTTGGGCGCTCCAGGGCTGGAGCGCCCATAGAAAAAAATTAGTGGGTGCTTAGCACACACCGGCAGCCATCTCCCCCCAACCCATCCCCTGCACTTCCTACCTGGCAGCAGCCCCACAGCTCAACTTCTCCCCCTCCCTCCCGCCTACCACAATCAGCTGTTCCGCAGCATGCAGGAGTCACTGGGGGGAGGAGCAGGGGCAGGGCACACTCAGGGGAGGAACTTGGCAGGAAGAGGCAAGGTGGGGGTGGAGTGAGGGTAGGGCCTGGGGCTGAGCATCCCCAGGGAAAGGAGAAAGACAGCACTGGTGTATAGAATAGTCTCAGAGAAAAGTTGACTCACCTCTGAGGCACCACTTCATGGGCATAGTAGACTTTCCTCATCTAGCACCCCTTGCCGACAGCCCTGCAGTGGTCAGCCTCCATCTTGTGACTCAGTTCTCCAGCCAGGTTACATTCAGAGCTTGTTGAAAAGCCAACAAAAACAAATGCCAGATCCCTCCATCCAGTCTGCCACCTTCAGTTCTGGACCCAGTGGTCCATACACCCTCTTCTCAGGGCTTCTAGTAATTCATATTCCCCTCTCAGAGGCTTTACACCACCTTCCCAGGGGCTGGTAGGGGAACCCAGGCTCACTCTCTACACGAGGTTCCAGTCAAGTAGTCCATGGACAAGTAGTCATGGTTTACGCCACAAGACTTCTTGCTCCTTAGTCTTCTTCCTATGAATCCTGTCAGCAAGCCTCTTCCATAGCCTCTCAAAATTCAGCCTTCTTTCAGGGGCAGGGCTCCTCACAGTACATCCCAAACCAGAAGTATAAATTTAAACTAGTTTCTGCTCTCCTCTGACTTAACCTTCCTTCCATGGTTCCTAAATGCCCTACAGGACACCTCCCATAGCTCTCTCCCTGGAAGTCAGGATTCTGCCCTTTTAATCAGGGTCCTCACCACTAGAACCTGCTTCATATCTTCCTTAGCCTCCTGCCAGACTTTTCTATTTAGGAGAAGATCTCAGGGCTAACTCTCCCCCTAGGGCATCCCTATCCCACAACAGTCTAGCCTCAGAGAGCAGCTATAAAGTTTTTCCCTATTACCCTTTTCTGCTCAGACTTCCTCTCTTTATACTAACCACTCAGCTCCTCTCCGAGTGGAGACTTATCCTTAATTGTGCCTGGCTCACCCTCCAGATGTAACCAGGTGGGTTACTGGCCTCTCTCACTCCAGTTAACTCTTTCAGAGTCAGAATGGGGTGCACACCTCAACATCGTTTTAGCGGTCTTGTAGGATGGAACCCTGAGCCTCTCATGGCTCAGTGCAGCCCTAAAGATCTGCTGCAAGGGATCATTTGGAAGAGTGGCAGGTTCTTACCACAAGAATAAAGGTGGTAAGTAGCTGCCCCTCCGCCTCCATGCAACCACTGAATAGAAAGATCTATGTAGGTCAGTGCTAACTTAAGTCACAATCACATGTTCAAGCAGACATCTTGAATTCAAACACTCTAGAGTTCAGGGGCATTTGGATCCAGGGTTTTGGTTCTGGCCTGTGATAAAGACAGGGTCACCTGCAAAATCTCTTTCCTCACTTCCACTCAGTGAGTCCAGTGCTGTGTCATGCCCTTGGAGATTTTGCATAGATTGTCCTTATACTTCTAGCTCCATCATTCCAGATGCAGTGCAGGCAGTAGAGGACCCAGTGGGAGGCACTCTGTACTTCCCCCACTTCTGTTATTTGCATGAGGAACATTTTTATGGAAACTGAACTTTTGGTTTCTGCAGAGTTCATCCACTCCTGTTGTAAATTTTATTTGGTGGGCATTACCCAGGAATACAGCACATATGTATGATGCCAGTACATAGCCAATATTCATACTTACAAGAATGTTACATGTGTATAAACAGGATAATCATACTTAGCAAATCATAACTTTTCCACTGATGCCTTACATGACATACTTTGTACAAGATTTGTTGCAATTGTATAACAGTGGCAATTTCAATATCAGCGGTCATATTCAATCATAGCTAGGGCCCTACCAATTTCAGTCATGAAAAATGCATCACGGACCATGAAATCTGGTCTTCCCCCCATGAAATCTGGTCTTTTGTGTGCTTTTACCCTGTACTATTCAGATGTCACAGGGGACACCAGCGTTTCTCAAATTGGGAGTCCTGACCCGAAAGGGAGCTGCAGGGAGATTGCAAAGTTATTTTAGGGGGGCTGTGGTATTGCCACCCTTACTTCTGCGCTGCTGCCTTCAGAGCTGGGGGGCCGGAGAGCAGCAGCTGCTGACTGAGGGCCCAGCTCTGCAGGCAGCAGCGCAGAAGTCAGGGTGGCAATTCTATACCATCCCAGGCCAATCCTGGGATCCTGGGCAGCAGCCGCCGCTCTCCCGCTGCCCAGCTCTGAAGGCAGCGCTGCCGCCAGCAGCAGCAGCTCAGAAGTAAGGGCAGCAGTACCGCAACCCCTCTGCAATAAGCTTTTGCGATCCTCCCCCAACTCCTTTTTGGGTCAGGACCCCGACAATTACAACACCATGACATTTCAGAGTGAAATCGCTGAAATCACGAAATTTACAATTTTTAAACTCCTAGAGCCGTGAAATGGACCAAAATGGACTGTGAATTTGATGGAGCCCTAATCATAGAGCATCACAGGTGGAAGGATGGGAACAGCAGAGGGGGCTGCAGGGCGGGAGTGTGGGGCATTGGCAGAGCTGTGTGCGGAGCCCAGCACTGGAGTAGTGCTGGGGGGGGGGGTGCTGCAGGGAAAGACTGAGGGACATGGGCAGAGCTGTGTGGGGAGCCTAGCACTAGAACAGCAGTGAGTGCTGCAGATCTGGACTGTGGGGCATTGGCATAGTTTTGGATGGGGAAGAGGAGTGACGCCTATTTTTTCCTCCGGCTGACGGGACTTTCTTTCCCAACCTCGTTTGCTCAGTTGCCTGAGCACGGCCTGGTCTCCTGAAGTAGCAGATCCCATCTCTGCCACTTACCTGTCCCCGGGGTCCAGCATGGTGGCAGGTTCCTATAACAGAACAGCACCATCAGTGTCACACCTAATTACCACTCTCGAAGGAATGAGCCTGTTAACGAACTGAGCTGCCACCAGGTCTGCATACCAATAAGGGAGCTGCCTCGGAGGATATTAATTAGGGGTGACGCTTTTAGGGCAAGTTCTACTTTCCTTCTTCGTGTCCCATTGGAGTCATGCTGTGCTATGTGAATACAATACAAAGACTAGATGGGGAGGGATGGGGACAGCCCAGTTCTGCATCAAAAGACTGGGCCAGAAAAATTACAGCACTAGCCATCCCTTTTAGGAGCTGCTGATACCTCATGGAAAACTTTGAAAAGCAGCATTTGTGATGGCAAATCATTGTCACCCATTGTATGCAGCAATCCCCATGGCAATCCAGCAGTGTCAGCTAGTGGTTAGTGCACATGTCCAGGAACCTGGAGCTCCTAAATTCTATTCCCAGCTCTGACACTGACTCCATTCTGTGACCTTGGGCAAGCCACTGCACTTCTCTGTGTTCTATTTTTCCCTTTCTAAAATGAGGAGAACGCTGCGCTACCTCACATAAACACTGAGGAAGGAGGTGGGATCTACAAAAGGAATTAGGTGTTGCCACACTGAGCAACATGATACAGTGACTGGAGCAGGAGGACTGGACCATTGGTCTTCCACTTCCTAGGCAGATGTCCTAACTACTGGACTAAAGAGTTTCTCTTTCTTGTGTATTCTCTCTCTGGCCCAATAACTATTAATTGTTTAATCCACACTGGAACAGCTTCAACACAAAACAGTGTGGGGGTCTTATATTAGAGTATGCTACAGCTCAGTGGTTAAAGCCCTCTCCTGAGAGGAGGGAGAGCCCTTTGTTCGAATCCTTTTTTCCCCATCTGGAAAAATCTGGGTCTTTCCCCATCCCAGGCAAGTGCTCTAACCACTGGGCTAAAAATTATAAGGTGGGCACCACCCCCACCTCTGGATTTTGAATGGGACCCAAACTCATAGGCATGCTCAGAGGACACTTCCTGGATTGGGCTCTGCACGCAACTTGGGCAGCCAAATACCTGTTTTCCCCTGATTCGTGGATTGCTCCAAGGCTTACGTGCATAGAAGGATTAGGGGCTTGTGGGGCCCTGGGCCAGAGCAAGTAGGGGGCCCTCCTCCGCCTTCTGCCTGCAGTCCCCCCCATCTCAACCCCCTCCTCCCCCCCGGCGTTCCCACTGGGGAGTGGAGTCGGGGCACAAGGGCTTTCCCTGCTCCCTGGCAGGAGCACCAGGCAGCTGGGAGGAGAGGGGCAATCCCCCATACCCCGACTACACTCCCCGTCAGGAGCACCAGGCAGGCAGAGCAGGGCAAACCCCCGCACTCCAGCCCCGTTTCCTGGCAGGAGCACTGGGTGGAGTGGTTTGGGTGCAGGGGTGCCCCAATTGGCCAGGACCCCTAGGCACGGGCCCCGTTGCTAATCCACCATCGCTGACATGGGAGATAGGCTTGCAGATGCCTAGAAGGAGGCATCAGTACTCATGCTCAGAGGCAGAAACATAGGCACAGAGGGAATTTTTACCTTGAAAACTTAGCCACTGAGTGATTTCAGGTGCCTACAGGGTTCAACAGGAGTTTTGTGGATCATGGTGGAGCCAAAATTTTGGACTTAGGTGCCTAAATCCCAGACTTAGGCAGGAAGTCTGGGGTGTAGGCACTTAAGTACCTTTGTAGATCTGGGCCTTTGCAATCTTTGGTGTCAAAGCTATGAACAGAAGGACAAATTCGATCTTCAGTTCCATCAGCACAAATCTGCGAAGTCAGCGGAGTTGGAGGTGTGTAGCTGAACCCCAAACTTGGACGTAGAGTTTAAAACACTTTACAGATTCCTAAGTATCGTAAAGGCCAGAGGATGGTTTCTGGTGGGAAATAAGCAGCAGGAGCAATGGAACTCTAAAGAAACGACCCTATTTACAAATTTATGTCACATCTTTCTTCCCTAAGGATCCTGAACGGCTTTATACATTATAGACGTGTGTCTGTATGATTCACACATCTCTCTAGATATGAATAATTTCACCCACTGCTAAATTGCAGCCACCCTACTTATTGTATTTCTAGTGCATTTCTCTCAAAACGAAGAGATACCATTAAGAATTGCCAGACTGAAAATCAGGCCGATGGTCCATCTAGTCCAGTATCCCATCTCCAACTAAGATCAGTGCCAGATGCTTCAGAGGAAGGTGTAAAATCCCTATAATGGACAATTATGCAATTAATAACCTGCCTGTAAGGGAAATTTCATCCGAAATCCCATTAGTTAGTAATTGACTGATGCCCTGAAGCATGAGGGTTTATATCCCTCATAAATTTTTATCTTTTCTAACGTAATTGTGGATGTTATTATCTATTTAAATGTCTAGTCCTCTTTTGAATTCTGCAAAGCTCTTGACCTCAGTGGTATCATGTGGCAATGAGTTCCACAGGTTAATGACACCATGTGTAAGAAAAGGATTTGCTTGTACAAATTTTAAATATGTTGCCGTTTGATGACCCCTTGCTAAACCATTATCCTTTTATAATGCATAACTCTCCCAAACCTTACATTTCAGCTACTCTCTTAAAGAGGTCAGCTCCAGCAGCTAATTTCCAAAAGTGACTTGTTAGAGGTGACACAGTTAATGAGAAACAACTGGGTAAAGATGACAGCCTTTCCCTCTCCTTACAAATGGAAAGATTTTGGAATTAGTCTGCTTTTTTTCTGATGGTGAGCATTTTGTCCAGGATCTTATGGCTACCATGTCCAACATGGTAGCTCATGGGCAGCCTTGCAACCAGATCCTCCAGCTTCTCAAGAAGCCAGCAGGACTCTGTCATTTGCTTTCTAACATTGACTTTGTCCTGGAACTTGCACTCTCTAGGGGTCCACTCAATCAAGTCCATGTTTGGCATGAAGTCTCACCTGCATCGAAAGGTCGGATGCAGAGAGACTCCTCCTTTTCTCCACATCTTTGTGTACTTGTGAATCACCAGCAAACCAATCAAGTTGGTCCAACAACATTATCCAGTTAAATCTCTGTGATAAAACAAGATGGGGTGCTTTGGCTTACAGTCAGATTATGGATGATGCTGATTGTATTGTCTTTCTATACAGGTTCTTATATTGATCTCATCACCATAGTATCTGAGAGCTTTCTGGTGGTGCATGAAGTGATATGACTAATATCTCAAGTGTGATTTGTTCTCTCTCTTCCTCTCCACAGGGGAAGAACTGAGTGTACAGTGTAGCATTTTGTTCTGGTAGGAATTTGCTTTTGCATTTGTTTGTTAACTGTACATGCTGATATGTGTGTAGGTAGGTTAGAGAGGGCAGGTTGGAGAAATGTGCCTTGCACTTGGAGCTGAAGGTGGTGAGGTTTGCGATGGCCCTCAGCTTCTGTGGGCATTCATGCCACAGTCTTTGACCAGCCCCCGTGTCTCCTGCACAGACGAGCTTCACCTTTGTGGTAGACAGTTCCTTTGCACCTGAGGAGAAAAACCTAACTAGTCATAGAATCATAGGACTGGAAGGGACCTTGAGAGGTCATCTAGTACAGTCCCCTGCACTCATGGCAGGACTAAGTATTATCTAGATCATCCCTGACCGGTGTTTGTCTAACCCGCTCTTAAAAATCTCCAAAGATGGAGACTCCACAACCTATCGTGAGCTTGAGTTTATGGTTGCTATTCCCCTCACCACATGAGCACAGGGCAGTCATGTGCTTCCAGGTTTCCTCCGAAAAAATCTGCTCCTGAATTCATGGGAGGGCTGGGGGTGATTTCCGAGTGGAGTCACTCCTTCTCTGGATGCTGCTAAGCCACCCATGCTGCAGATGACCTATTCCAGGGCTCCCACACCTACTTTGGAAATGCAAATTTTCTGTCTTTGGATTGGACCAGATGACACCAAACAATGAGCGTGTTTAAGAAATAAAACCTCCCAGGGGGAGGAGGCCCAGAAGATCCTCTACAAATTCTTCACCTTTCCCCCACTTCAAATCACACAAGTGGATCCCTGTGTGGGACTAACACGCCCCGGGCTGTACTATCAATATACTCTGTGTGTTCTTCAGGAGCGAAGTGTAAGCATTTCCAGCAAATGCTCTTAATGGACGTTTGTTTGCCAAGTGATGCTGCCTTCTGCCTTCTTTGTGGTGACAAGAAAGCATCTTTGTTTAAATGAAAAAACAAATGGTAAGTCTGCAGACTCCATCACACCTTAACTTAGCAGCTCGGATACCCTGGGGCATCAGGGCTTGTGATGCGGTAAGGGGAAGAATTTTAATGGGATCCTCCTTTCAAAGGACTAGCGGCACTCCCCTGGCTTGGGCGAAGGTAATAGAGGTCTGTTGTTGGTATCCTGTTACCCTGCCTTCTCATTTCTCCCACAACTGAAACAAGAGAGGCCATGGCTGGTCTGTTTGCCTACACTGACACCATGTGCTTTTTGGTCTCCCCCCTAGTGGCTAGGCCACATAAAGCGATTTCTGAATCCACTACTGCCTCTGAGCTGAAGGAGCTGGTCCTTTAGCTAATAGTAGACCTTCACACTTTTAGACCCAGAGGGCCCAGGCTCAGTCCCTTCAATAACACATCCAAAGGTGCCATTACACCGTACACAAAAAGGGACCATAGACTTGCAGCCTGCCTCCATGTTATTTTAAATTGAGGTAAACAACCAAGCAAGGACCAAAGTCTTCTTCACAAGGGAGCGCAGTGTGTGCTTTCCCCGTAATGACCTGCATCTACCATGCCTCACAAAATGGTACCTTCTCCACGAGCTGGACAGGGGTAACATTCAGAAGCTATATAACTACAGTACTCGTGCCGCAATGGAGTGTTGAGTTGGTGGCCTCTGAAAATACATGTCCTTCTAGTATTCTGGTTGCCGGTAAAGGGTCCTCCCCCACTTCACCATCTGCAGCTCGGTTCACCAAAAGCTGAGACCCTTGCAGCAAAAGCTGATGTGAGGAGAGGGGGTTGCAATGTGTTCACTAACCAGAGCTGGTGAGCAAGGGCCTTGTCTACTCCCATCGCTCTGCAAACCACTAATCCCTTGCTGAGTGCTGTCAGAGTAAAACGGTCTGGTCTCAGCACTTAAGGGATGCAAGTGAACCATGCTTAATGGCCTCTGCCCGGACTATGCAGCCTTGGACAGCTACAGGAAGCAGAATCCTTTGAATGGTCATTGATTTTTTTCAGTTGGGATCCAGAGTCTTCAGCAAACTAGGAAATGAATACACATTGAAAAAGGGGTTAGGAAGGACATCTGAGTCCTACCCTCAGTGGGGCTGTCTCTGTACCTCCTCCCAGCCTTAGAGTCCCCTCTATCCACACCGGGAGGGGCTGTCTCTGTAACTCCCCTCTTAGAGCCCCCTCTACCCACACTGGAAGGGTCTGTCTCTGTACCCTCCCCCAAGTTTCCTCTGCCCCATACTGGGACAGAATAACATGCCAGTCTTTGCAGGAAGATTTGCCCCAGCTGCTTTTCTAGAGAGTCCCTCTTTCCTTTCCAGCTGATGCTCTGACACTGGGGAGCTCTACACTGAGTTTTATTCCTTACAGTCGTGGTGGAAAGTGAACATAAAAGCACTCAGTAAAAATAATCTGCAAAGTGAAACAATTCCTCCAGCTCGCTTCCAATGCCAGTAGATACTGGCATTTGCCTGCTTCTGCTGTCACTGCTTTCACGAATGAGACAGTCTCAGCCCACCAAGCGTACAAGCCTATATTTCTGAACCCAGATGCCAGGAAGCAGAGCTGGAACCCAAAGCCTCTGTTCCAAACTGAGGTGCTTTATCAGATCCCCCTGTGACCAGGAGCAGACGTTTCTCTGTGTAGCTGTCCAGAAAGGAACATTGTTCCACAGGCTATTCACTGATTTATAGCACCCACTACTAATCCTAAAGCGCTTTCCGACACCATAAACTATCCATGTTACAGGGATTAGAGGTGAGCAAATAATTCACACAATATCATTTATTCCATAAGTTTCATCTGTTTTTCTATTTGTGAGCTGTCTGGAAACAGAAAGCCAAATTCCAGAATTTGTTCATTAGTCAAAATTGTCCATGAATTTCCTCTTGCCCTCCATGGACAGTTTGTTCTGAATAGCTTCAATTCAATGCTTGGTTGGCTTAACTGCAGCTGTCTTGTGTGCTTGCCTACGCTCTGGATGGAAATTGGCTTTCAAATGTGAAATAATATTCACAGTGAATTTCTTCCTCTCTTCACTCAATCCTGATAGGATCTGGAACATTCCACCCAGCTGTGTTGGCTAAACAGGTCACAGCCACACCATAGGGCAGAAAGCAAAGTACAGCATATCCAGGGGCAATGTAGGAGACAGGATGGAAATACCCAATGGGACTGGAGCAAGACACCAAAGTTAACATTCTGACTCTTGCAAGCAGTGTGGGGGGATGTCCCAGTGGTTGGATGG
Organism: Caretta caretta; assembly: GCF_965140235.1. NCBI lineage: Eukaryota > Metazoa > Chordata > Testudines > Cheloniidae > Caretta > Caretta caretta. Next base: position 204,936,618 of record NC_134206.1, read on the forward strand.
CAGCATCTCTGGCAGTATGGCACCCTGTAACACGGTGCAGGGGTATTTATTCAGTAGTGGCTCAGGGAAGAGGGCTGCCTATTGAATCACTAGCACCACTTTCTACAGCAACCTGGGTGTGCCATGGCAGTGTCCCATCCAAGCCCTCACCCAGACCAAGCCATCAAAGCTGCTGTGATCAATCCCAATCCAAGGTAGTTCTGTTTCCTCTAGTAGGGTCACGTCTCAGATCCTCCATGAAGAAGAAACAGGGTTGAGCTTCCAGCTATTGTCTGGACTAGCTTCCTCTTTCAGGATTGGCTTCAGGGGGTTAAATATCCAGCATCATGGGGGGAGTTCCCTCTCTATAGCAAAAGTAGATGAAGAAGAACATAACACGTTGTAAACACTAGTTTGGAAGTTTGAGCTACTGTTGAACAAGCCTGCAGGCTTCTTTCCTCCCGTTATCTGTCTCCAGCAGACGTTCTTCACATCAGTTCACCGTGATGCGGCCCCCGCTGCTGCCACTATTGCCGAATACAGCTGCTCCTCACGCCGTGGCTCCGAACAGCAGAGTCACACCTTCTGCTCTTCTCCTTCCAGCGTTCACTCTGCAGCATGCCAGGGTGGCAGCACCCTGGAAACCTAGTTGCGGCATTGAAAAGAGTTGTGTGTCTCTCATAACAGAGCTGCTTTGGCCAGGGCGATAGCTTTCACAGGCAGCTGTGACACCCGGCTTCTGAGGGTCTGGGCGTAGTACCTCAGCCCTCCCTCCTCGTCAGTGTGTATGTTAATTGCTCCATATAGCAGCTTCACTAAGGAGGTGAAAGTCCTAGGGGATCTTCCTTGTAAACATTATAAAGACCTGCTGAGCTGTAGTATTCAGACAAACTCATGGACATTGAGGTGACAATGATTATAGCTGGTCAGAAAATGGAGGTTTTAACATAGACAATTTTGACTTTTTTGATGGAAAACCCAAACCCCCCCAAAAGAGAAGAAAACTAAACAGAAGGCAGTCAAAAACAAACCAATAAATAAATACATTCAGCTGAAAACTGCCACACACACAAAGAAGTTTTCGACTGAAAAATTATTTTTCCCAAGCAAAACAGACAGTTTCCATGAAAATTTTTGTTTAGTCAAAAACCCAATTTTCCACTGAATATTATTATTAATAATAAATAATATGCCCAGCAATTGAGCAGCCCTTGTAATAATGAACGATCCCTTTCAGACAGCTATCCCAAATTGCTTATGGCCTATGGACAAGAGAGGGGTCTCAACAATATCTGCCAAGCCCAGCCACTGCTCTTCCTGGCCACTGCTAAAACCCTCATCCAGGCCCCATCATCTGATGACTTGACAACTGCAACCTCTCTGACCCCGAATCTCTCACCCACCCCTCCCTACAATCTATCCAAACTGCTGCCGCAAAAATCTTCCCCATCACCGGCTGTCCTGACCCCATCAGATCCTTTCAGTGGTTCTCCTTCTGCTTCCACATCTAATTCAAGAGTCTTGTCCCTACCTTGAGCACCCATCACCCACCTACCTCTCTGTTCTCATCTCTTTTCACTTACTCTCCCTCAGAGCCCCTCTGCTCTGCTTGAGCCTCACAGCCAAGCATCCTTTGACCCATCATCCCTCTCCAAGAGCTTCCCTGTCCCTGAAACTGCCTCCTTGACTCCATCTGTCAGGCCAGATGGCCTCCATCCTTTCATCCTTCAAGTGTCTCCTGAAAACATACACCTTCCACAAAGTCTGTCATACTCCTTCCCCAAGCCCTCTCCTCAAAAGAGCAGGAACAAAAGCAAACGCCTCCTACCCCAAAACACGGAACCAGCAAGGCACGTGCCTGACGGGTCTGCTCGGTGACAATACTTCCCATTGTCTCTTTCCCACACCCTTTATCTGCCCATTTTTTATTGAGGCTGCAAGCTCCCTGAAGCAGTAACCTGGTCTTCATCCATACATAAACTCCCCAACAACACTTTTGGGCACTACAAAAAGAATAATAACTTCACCCAGTCCTGAAATGCAGCCTCCTCCGGGGTGGAATGCAGTAGCTGGTTAACAGTGTACCGCAACGCTACACAACAGTGTAGGGCAGGAAGTGAGGGAGTCTCCTGTAACTAGTTAACAATGCAAGAGGGTGTTTATGGAGGCAGAATAATTATTCTAACTGCAGTTTTCATTTTGCCAGGCCATCTGGGGTCATGGCCCTATTCTTGTGAAAACCATGATGGGATTTTTATAGCCAGATCCAGAGCAAACTTTACACCCCATTGCAAAAGACAGCACTGTGACCAGCACAGCACCCCCTAGCATCACAGTGTGGGGTGGGGGAGCGGTGCTAACTCAGAGGAATACCACATATTGGATCACCAGTAGCCCTTTTCTGCCTCACGACTCCCCACACTGGGCTGTTGCATTCCAGGCCATCTCAGGCAGAGCAGCGCCCCCTTCTGAACCTTCATCACCACTTCCAGTAGCACCCTGGGTTTTTTTTCCCCCCTTGTGACCTTGTGCGATCTGAAGGTCACAACCCAAGGTGGTGTGAGGGCAGGGAGGTGTGCCGCACTTTACGACACAGGGTTAAGGGAACGATTGCCAAGCCATTGTACTGGAACGGAAGAAAAAGGTGTGTTGCTGGCAACACTTTTTCTTCTGAGCTTTTCAAAATGATAAGAGTCAGGAGAGATTTAGCTTAAATTAGGTTTACAAATAGCCCGGTGAATAGGGAAATGAGCTGCATATGCTGCATGTTAAAATGTCACCACCACGCGGCCCAATGTGACTGGGATTTGGAACGGAGCCAGGTCCTGAAGATTAGGTGCAAAATGCTGTCAGTCAGGAGCAGGTTGGAAGGTAGCTCTGGCTGCTGCTTGGCACAGGATGTCAAACTGCTTGACAAGGCTGCCCCCCGGTGGCAGTTTCTAGCCTTTGTTTTTTGCTTGGAGAAGTAACCTGAGGAGGAGAAGTATTAATCATAGCCTGGCGCAACACGGGACCGAACAGCAGAGCCAGGAGCAGGAGGCCCCGGAGAGTCACAGTGGCCACCGTGATAAAAGGTGTGTCTAGGTGACCATGAAAGAAATGGTGATTTTCAAGGTTTAAAGTGCGGTAATGGTCTGGAGGAAAAGTCTATTAAAATGACAACTTGGTGCTCTCTATTTATTCCCTGTCACAGAGATTTATTCTCCATCCAAAGAAGATTTTTCCTAGCTGCTGCCACTGCAGGCTCCATCTGGCAGCTGAACATAAAGCTGTGGGTTTTAGTCCTTTTAATAAGCGAACGTGCTGGTCGTGGAAGCTGCTGCTCTGACAGCCCTGGAGACTGAAGACTTCTATCCACAGGAGAGGCACAGTATCATAGCTAGCTTCCACCACACCTGCCCCTGCCTGTGTGCCTCCCTCTTGGCCGCAGGGACCTCTGTAGGGCTCAGCGGGTAATTTGATTTTCATGGCCCATTCAGTCCTTGGCCTCTTTGCTGAGTCTGCCAGCTGGTGGGAGGGGCACTTAGAGTCAGCTGGCTATTTTCATGATTTGTTACCATCCTCCACGGATGGTGCATAAGATGAAAGCTGATCAAAAATCCCATTAACTCCCATTTTAAGGAGAGATAGCTAGAACCAGGCATAATCGCCCCCTACACTCCTTCAAAGACTTCACTAAAAGTCCTACTGCAAGTGATTGGGACTCAGAAGTCTTAGCCTGTCCTGAAGCCTGCCTGCTGGGGAATGGGACAAAATGCCTAGGACTAAAGCCTATGGGAAAGCAGTTCCCTGATGGATGGGACTATCAGATATTGAATGGGGGAAGATCATCTAGGAATCCTCCATTCTGAAATAAGAGCCCCCATCCTCCACAGTGGCTGGGTAGAGGGATTCAGCTTCTACACAGAGTCCCTCCTGAGGCAGGGAATCCTGGAAATAAAGAGGGAATCGCTCTCAGAAGTGTCTGTTCATGGTTGGCTTCCTTCCTAGCGTCTGCAAGAATCGAGCACCTGCAAGCACGTAAGGTAGCATATATGTGTGGCCTATAGGGTGACCAGATAGCAAGTGTGAAAAATCGGGACAGGAGGTGAGGGGTAATAGGGTCCTCTATAAGAAAAAGTCCCAAATATCAGGACTGTCCCTATAAAATTGGGACATCTGGTCACCCTAGTGGCCTAAGAGGCACATAACCGATTCTAGATGCATATTTTGTCGATAAACTGAAAACCTTTGGCAACCGAAACCTGAAAGTTGTCAGCTTTCAACAATATACTACCAAAACAAAAGGTTCAGTTTTGGGAGGTTTGATGAAAACCAGAAGAATTCCATGAAAAATAGTGATGAAAACAAAGCATTTATTTTCTTTGTCATTTTGCACGGAAAATAGAATATATTGTTTTGCCTCGCTCGAGAGGCCTTATAGTTACGGTTGTGGAGAGGGACTCTTGAAACCTAGCTTTAATCCTTGCACTTCCACAGACTCTCTGTGTGACTGAAGGCCAGTCACTTAGTCTGGAACTCAGTTCCTCCTCTGTACAATGGCACATCCCTACCTCAGAGGGGCCTTGTGAAGAGCCATCTCTTAATTATGAGGCACAAGAGCCATCTAAATACTTTAGCTAGGCAGCTAATATAGCTAGTAATGGGTTAAGGAGCCTTTCACCTTGTTTGTTCGGTGATTGAACGCTGTCACAGGCAGATAGCTGTTCACAGCCTGTGCGAATTGAGCTGATGGTTTCAGTTCTGGGAGCTTGCATTTGTACCCTAGAAAGTACTGCCGCTAATTAGGCCCCTTACTACAGTCTAAACCAAGAGGTCAAGGACTGATTGGGCCAGGGAGAGTAAACCCTTCCCTGGCTGTTGAAGGCGTCCTTTCAGGAGTGGTGAAACTAAATGACCCAGTTCCCCGAGCTGGTCACAGTTTGGAGGGGTAGACTCAGCCTTCTGATTGGTTCTAGGGTTTTGCCCCAGTTTCCTTAGATCTCCAAGACACCTGGTCACCGCACCACTAGGCCAGAGCCAGGGAATGGGGCACTGCTCCTTTAACAGGAGGGGGTTCCGAGTCAGATAGCCGAATGGTCTCTGAGCCACTGTGTGACAGGGTATTCACCCAACAGGACCAGACTGGAAGGGGTTAAGGTGGCCAGGTAGGCCAATTAACTGCTCATGCTGCACCTGGAGGAGCAGCCTGGGAGCAGGGAGTTGATTAAAGGAGGCTCAGCTGGGCAGAAATAGGCAGAGCCTATAAAGCCCAGGAGCTGAGCATAGTCAGGGCTATGGGGAAAGAGCAGTCACTGTAGAAGAGGGAGGTGTATTTAGGGGCTGCTAGGAAAGGATACAGCCATTCTGCGAGAGAAGGAAGTTGATTTGGTACTCCCAGAGGGGGCAGACAGAATAGGGAGCAGGGAGGGCTGAGAGGGTAGAGCTCCTGGACTGGCACCTAGAGTAGAGGGTGGGCCTGGGTTCCCCTACTGGACATTGGGGCAGTGGCATTATCAGGGCAGCCTGGGACTGTTTTCATAAAAAGATATTTTGGAGTAACCCTGGCAGGGGAACCAGGGCTGGTGACCTGGCTGGAGGGCTGAGTCATGAAGAGGATGCTGTGGCTCCTGGTGTGTGGCAGGCCTGCAGAGTGAGGGGACAATAGGAGAAGCACCACCTGAAGAAGGTACACCAACTGGTAGAACTCCATCCCAGGATGGACAACAGGAGGGTCCAGTGTAGTGACTGGACCCTGTCTCATACTGCTCCTTGACCTTCAAGAGATGAATGACAGAGGTGAGGGAGCAGAGCGTTGGGGCTTGCATGGGGTTGGGGGGGGTGAGAACAAGCAAGGAGCATAGCAGGAGGTTAAGGTGTCCTGGTACTCAGGCAAAAGGCAGTAGTAGCAGAGCCCCACGAAGTGCATGTGATGTGCTGAGGAAGTGGCAGTTATAATGAATTTATTTTAGGGGGCAAGAAATGGTTGCTTTATTGATCAAGGGTGGAACTGATTTATTGGGGGATGAAACTGACTGTTTTTAGGGGAGGATTTTTTGGGGCTGGTAATCTTGTCCTTGGTGTTTTGGGGTATGGGGGGGAATCATACATAGTTCTCATGGGGGGGCCACTCTAACCCTCAAGCTACCTCCGTAGGCTACCACCAGGAATAGCTCCTGCCATCTACAAGGCTCTCATTCCCAGCATCAGCTTGCCCTAGGGACCGGTATTGGTGAGAGGGATCTTTGGGCTACTCTGGGCCCAGCACAAAAATAAGAGAACTGGGGGAGGCAAAGGGGAACTGGCAAAAACCAGGTGTCAGAGAGAACTGGGGCAGGGAAGAACAAGGAAGTTGGGGGGGGGGGAGGAGGAGAGGAAGCACACAGGCAGTGGCGGATTAGCCACTGGGGCAATGGGGCCTGTGTCTGGGAGCCCCTGGAAAAATGGGCACTCCCATGCCCTGACCTGCTGTGCCCGGTGCTCCTGCTGGGGAGTCGGGGAGGCCTCTGTGCCCTGACCCCATTTCCCTGGCAGGGGCACTGGGGGGGTGCACTTGCTGTGGCCCAGGGCCCCACAAACCCCAAATCTACCTCTGCACACAGGGAGGAGTTTGAGGGAAGTAAAGAGAAGAAATGCAGGGAATGAGGCACAGAAGATTGGGCGGAGGAGCCTGGAGAAAGGCACAGGAAATTGGCAGAGGAAGGGGAGAGAGTGGGAGAGGAAGAAAGCAAGAGGGGAGCCCATTAGCACTAGGCTGAAGAAAGCTAGTGCAAGTGAGAAGCAAGAGAAAAGAACTCCCAAAAGGGGAGGGACACAGGCAGGGGGAGAGACAAACAGAGAAAAAGACATAATGGGGCAGAGGGGGATACCGTGGTGGGGGAGGGCTGGAGAAGAAAGGCAGAGGTGCCAAGGCAGGAGAGGGTAAGAGCCATCCATTCAGGATGGAGGCGCATAGGACAAGGGGTGCTGTGCCATAGGGATTTGTTTTGAAAAGACTGTCACTGTAGGGATGAGGCATGTGAGTGGAGATAGCACTGTGGGGGCCGGAGCTGTTCTGTGGAGAGGGGTGTTTAGGCTGGTACCATCTGTTGGAACTAAACCACTTCGAGAATCTCCCCTAAGGTGTCTCCAAACTCCACTCAGAGTTCTTTGGTGCTACATGGCCAGCACCTAGGAAAGCTACTAAGAGAGGGTCTTGTTTAGCTCAATTGGCAGGGGTCTGGGCAATGGAGTGGGCTTAGCTTGTATCCCTGGTAAAGACTGACGTCTGCATGCATGCGATTTCATCAGATCGGTATACACTGTGGCTGACGCAGAATCAATAGCCGTCCTGGTTCTGCTGCATGAAACAGCCATTCTCCTTTAGCCCTAGTGACTGGGCATGTCAGAAGTCCATTTTAACTCCCAACCCTGCAAGCCCCCGGTAACACGTGAGCTATGGCCCCACATGTTGGGGCTCTGCTTCAGCCTGTGGAGAGCTGGTGGACTTAGCTCATGTGACACTGGTGCAGTTTTAATTCCTGACTTGCTAGGTGACCTTGCACAAGCACTTCATCTTAGTGCCTCAGTTTCCCCCACCAATAAAATGGAAAGGGGGAGGAATTATAAAACAATTTTCAGCTCTGGAGCTGAAAAGCAGTGTTAAGTATGATTGTTAATCCATGAGCCTCTGGCGGGGAGGGTCTATATTCTCGCCCTAGATCAATGCATGTGGAACTTGTATATGAAAATATAGCTCCTTCCTAGCCTGCTTCCCCAAGAACATAAGTGTTATTTCACCCTTCTACTTCAGAGAAGAAAGCTGCAATCTCCTCTTAAGTCTAAGGAGAGAGAGGGTGGGTTAGCTTAGGGTGCGTTTTACTACAAAGTCCAACTGTGGCCATGGAGAACACACATTGCTCCTCTTTGGTTAGGAACCAGCTGCCTGGGACCTAATTTTGCCTCTTGCAGAATGTGAGTAGCTCCTATTGATTTTACTGGAAGTTACCTGTATCCTAGGGGGTGAGAGCAGGGCTCCCAGGGAGTATTTGACTCAGTGGGTCTAATTAGGTTGGCTATTAGGAAAAACTTTTTCACTAGGAGGGTGGTGAAACACTGGAATGCGTTACCTAGGGAGGTGGTAGAATCTCCTTCCTTAGAAGTTTTTAAGGTCAGGCTTGACAAAGCCCTGGCTGGGATGATTTAATTGGGGATTGGTCCTGCTTCGAGCAGGGGGTTGGACTAGATGACCTCCTGCGGTCCCTTCCAACCCTGATATTCTATGATTCTATGATTTGTTCCTGTGTAAGCTATGTGAACAGCTGAGTTTGGTATTTTATAGTCCAACTGGGTTTGGGACTAAGGATAGGAGCGATGGGAGATCTCTCCCTTATAGAACTTGCTTAGGACCAACTCCCAGCACTTCTTTCCTGTGCCTTTCCTAATTTCTGGGCAAATGGGCTAATTAGCCTTGGAGCTCTCTCCAGCCCATCCCCAGTCTATGAATTAGGCACAGCTTTCATAGTCAGGTTTACTCCCAGGCAACTAACTGGGGCTTCAGTGACCAGAGTGCTCGTTCAGCTGCTGTTGCCCTGCCCTCTCTCAGTCCCCATTTTCCAAACAATCCAGCCACTCACCTGTGTTCTCAGACTCTTCGTTGAACCCTTGCAGAAAACAAATGACTTAGTAGTGTGTGGCCTGTTGGTGAATAATTCATGAACAGCAAAACTTCTTTGGGGGAAAAAAAAATCTAGGTGAAAGACAATATATCCAGCTCCAATTCCAAATGCTCAGTTTTATTAAATCCAGGCCTTGGTGCTAATTCTCAGGCATACAGCATAACTGATAGGCATTGTAACGCTACACAGTGGTGGGGGTCATGTGGCTAACAAGTCCATTCATAGAGAAGGTCAGTTAGATACACAAACTGTGGCTTTGGTAAGTCACTCAGGCTGTGCGCTACACTTATTGTAAAACATAGCCTAACTGTCAGACCACCACTGAGAGCATGTCTGTCATATGCCTCTGGCTTCACTGGCATGAACAGAGATGATGCTGGGGCCTAAATTCAGATCACAAAGTTTCAAACACACCATTTGGGTCGGGGTTTTTTTGGTTTGGGCCATTATTAAGATTGGGGCTATTTGTAAATTCAGATTTCAAATACCCCTCAAGCACAGGATGTTCACAGGTTGGAGCTTGGGTTGAGCCTGTATTCATAGATTCCAAGGTCGGAAGGGACCATTTTGATCATGTGTATAACAGACCATAGAACTTCTCCTCCAAAATAGGAGCAGATCTTGTAGAAAAACATCCAATCTTGATTTAAAAATTGTCAGTGATGGAGAACCCACCACAACTCTTGGTAAGTTGTTCCAATGGTTAATTACTCACCACTCAAAATTTACACCTTATTTCCAGTCTGACTTTGTCTAGCTTCAACATTCAGCCATTGGATCATGTTAGACCCTTTTCTGCTGGACTGAGGAGCTCATCATTTAAATATTTGTTCCCCATATAATTACTTAAACTACAGTCATCACCCCTTAATCTTCTTTGTTAAGCAAAATAGATTAAATTCCCTGAGTCTATCGCTAGAAGCCATGTTTTCTAATCCTTTAATCATTCTTCTGGCTCTTCTCTGAACCCTCTCCAATTTACCAACATCTTTCTTGAATTGTGGGCACCAGAAGTGGACACAGAGTTCCAGAAGTGGTTGTACCAGTGCCAAACATAAAGGTAAAATCTTTAATTCTACTCAAGATTCACCTGTTTGTGCATCCCAGGATTGTATTAGTTCTTTTGGCCAAAGCATCACACTGGAAGCTCATGGTCAGCTGATTATGCACCATGACCCACCAAAACTTTGGAGTTCCTGTTTTTCCCAGGACAGTCACCATCCTGGAAGTATGGTCTACATTCTTTGTTCCTGGATGCATACCTTTACATTTAGCCCTATTAAAAAACATAATGGTTGCTTGTGCCCAGCTTACAAATGATCCGGCTCACTCTGCATCAGTGACCTGTCCTCTTATTTACCCCTCCCCCAATTTTTGTCTCATCTGACCACTTTAAGTGGTGATTTTATGTTGTCTTCCCAGTCTTTTTATTAAAAATGTTAAATAGTGTAGGGATGAGAACCAATCTCTGTGGAATGCACCCAATTCCCTGTTTACAGTTACCTTTTGAGACCTATCAGTTAGCCACTTTAATCCATTTAATGACATGTTAATTTTATATTCTAGGGTTTTTTAAATCAAAATGTTGTGTGGTACCAGGTCAAACACCTTACAGAAGTCTAAGAATATTACATCAACACAATTACATTTATCAACTGAACTTGTAATCTCAGCCTAAAAAAGGGAAAAAAAATCAAGTTAGCTTGACAGGATTTATTTTCCATAAACCCTTGTTGATTTGCATTAATTACATTGCCCTCCTTTAGTTCTTAATTAATCAAGTCCTGTATCAGCTGCTCCATTATCTTGCCTAGGATCAATGTTAGACTGACAGGCCTATAATTATTCGTGTCGTCCCATTTACCCTTTTTAAAAATTGACACATTAGCTTTCTTCCAGGCTTCTGGAACTTCCTCAGTGCTCCAAGACTAAATGAAAATCAACATTAATGGTCCAGTAAGCTGTTCAGACTGTTCTTTAACTCACATCCAAGAGTTTTATCTGGATCTGCTAATTTAAAAATGTCTTTAGTAGCTTCTGTTTAACATCTTCTTGAGATATTCTTGGAATAGAAAGAGTGCTATCAGCACCATATGATGAGACTATAACATCTGTTTTTCCACAAATACAGAACAGAAATTTATTGAACCCTTCTGCCTTTTCTGCATTATTGGTCATGATTCTACCATTTCCATCTAGTAATGGACCAGTTAACATTCTCAGGATTCTTTTTGTTCCTAATAAATTTTAAAATATCCTCCTTAGTGTTCTTAACTCTGCTGACCATATATTTCTCCTTGTCTCTTTGCTGCCCTTATCAATTTTCTACAATTCCTAACTTCAGATTTATATTCATTACTATCAACTTGCCCTTCTTCCATTTGTATTTTTTATAGCTGCTTTCACTTTCCTCTAAACCAAGCAATTTAAAAAAACAAAACACAAAAAAACCAGCACAACCTTCTTCCTTGATTGTGACTTTTTGAGCATCTAGTAAAGTGTTCTTAAAGGATTCCCAATGATCATTCACATTTTTCTGATTAAATTCTTCCTCCCAGCTGATTTGGTTCATAATTGTTTTCAGCTTTGTGCAACTGGCCCTCTTAAAGCACGCTGTGTATGTGTGTGAGATTACTGATCTGGATTTTATTCTACTTGTACGTTATAAATGTGATCAAGTCATGATCTCTTGTACCTAAGCTACCATTAATTTTTAGTTCTCTGATCAGTTCCTCTTTATCTTAGGACAAGGTCTGATATAGAATTCCCTTATGTTGGTTCCAACACTTTTTGAGTTAGGAAATTGTCATCTATTATGAATAGAAATTCAAAGATGTTTTAGTACTGGCAGCATGAGACTGCTGCATATGTCACTCAGATTGAAGTCCCCCATGATCACCCAGCTTTTTTCCCTACACATTGTAGATAGATGCATAATCATCCTGTTCCCTAGTGTGACTTGATGGTCTGTAGCAGAAACCAACTAGTACTCCATCTTGTGTTTTATCTATTAGGAAATTGATCCGTAAACATTTGAGATCAAACCTAGCAGGCTCTGGATACGAGAGAAAGATGTACAATATTGATTCCTGGTCTGATTCAAAACCTAAAATGTATTTTCTGATTCCAGTTCAAATGCAGATAAAATTTTATAAGATCAATTGATCGTAAGATTTCTGCCTTTGGGAACAGCATTTCATAAAGAGAGTTTGAGTCTGACTGTCAAATCTGAACCACAACTCCAGTCCTGTTCTGGTTTCCAGTTGATCTGGATCCAGCTCTGGACACAGCCTCCTCACCAAGTCTCTTAAGAGTTATAAAGGGGAAGCCACCCTGACCTAGAGCAGCTGGGCAGGCAAGCAGGTTAGCCTCTTCATTTGCTCTGAGTCCTGTACACATCTTCCATGGCAGATGTGGAAGATTCAGGCAGAGTAGGGATGCAGGTCCTTTCTCTGCTCTCCCAAACTAAAGGGGTAGGGCAGAAGTAGAAAAAAATCAGTTCCCTTGAAGCCAGAAACACTGGTTAGTAACAATACCTAGTTCTTATATAGTGCTTTTCATCAGTAGATATTCAAAGTGCTTAACAAAGGAGTTGAGTGTCATCACCCCAATTTTACAGATAGGGACACTGAGGCACAGAGAGGGGACATGATTTGCCCAAGGTCACCCAGAAGGCCAATGACCAGTGTTCTCCTGAGTCCCAGTCCAGTGCTCCATCCACTAGGTCACACTGCCTCCCTACATTGCACCTAAAACCAGGAATCTCCTGCCAGCACTGGGGGGTTTAGCAGCTGTGTATTGTAAGGTGGCTGGTCCCTGTCCTTTACTTCTAGAACAGGCAGTCCACAGCCACACCCACTGTGTGCTCTTTTCCCACCTTAGTTTCCCAGCCATGGATTGATACATGGCAGCTGAGCCACACAGACTGGAGGCAAGTATCTGGGCCAGCTAGGTTTTCTTTATCCTGCCTCTTAGACATTGGTATCCATCAGCCCCAAGCTGCAACATTCAGCACCTGCTCCAGGCCTGATCATCAATAAGGGTTGGGGATGTTTGGACTGAGGCTTTCATTTAGCCCATTATAGAGAAAGGGACCAGCTGTGAAGCTGAGACCTGGTCATTGTTTGCTCTGGGTGTGGGGGGAACCACATACTCAATCCCCTGTGTAAATAACCAGGGACCATAGCACTATGTGCAGGTGTTAAAAAATAATCCGTGTAAAAGTTTGGGGCGTTCAGATTTGGACTTCAATCTCGTCTCCGCTTACCATGCCCAGTGGGAATAGCTAGGATAGGAAGTGAAACTGAGCAACACTCTGCATCCTTTGACAAATGATGAGGAAAGCTGGTAATGGCAATGAGCAAGCCTACTACTGGTACAGAAACACTGGCTTGGTGAGGAACCTGCATCTGATACAATTCCTCATACTTCCAGCAGGTGTCGTCATAGAGCTGCTGAAAAGGCTAGATCTGTGCCCCAAATCCAGAAAGAGGGAAAATAAACCTTAATGACACAATCTTCCTTGGACCACAGTGCGCACACAACTTCCTAGTAACCAAGAAGGAACCACCTGTCCCAGACAAGCACACCTGTCTTTCATCCATATCACTACTCTGCAGTAACATACAATAGATTTGGAAAATAACCCACTATAGCTGATTGGACTTGGCAAATGCCTCAAACGCATGTGAGTCACAGGTTTGCCTGCTTTCTTCCTGATCTCTCTCGTGACTGTGTACGTACAGTACATACTCACCCCTCTCCTCCAATGAACGGATACAGAAAGCAGACTGTCGCTTCTGTTTGACTGCTGCCCTTTTCATGCCTTAGCCCCACCAACCCTGCATTAAGTGCTCTCTGCCAGCTTTGTCCTTCATATGATTTCATCCTCCTCACTATTTCTGGGAAGGAAACCTAATCACTGAGCTAACCTAACACCTACATCCAGACATCCCGAATCTGTGGGCAGCTCAGATCCACATCGAATGTGAGCATCGCTCATACTCCAAGCCCTTTTATGAAGGCTGTAGAATTAGTCCTCATAACCCCTGTGTGATTATTCACTTCTAGAGCCCATTAATCACATGTTAGTGGTGGAGAAACTGAGGCACAGAGAAGTGATGTTGCTTGCCCAGGGTCATCCAGTGACAGTGAGTCAATGCCTTAGGCTGTAATAGGACCAAGAGGTCCTGACTTACATTCAGGCCTGCAAGCAACACATCTCTGAAATGCTATAATGTCTTGCATTTCTAGAAGGCTTTTCATCCCAAAGCACTTTGGGATTTTTTCCGTGTGTGCCTGACAAAGTTCCTTCCGGTGGCCAGATCAGCATTTCACTGGCCAAGAATACACATTTGTATTGTGCTGTGTGTTACATGACAGTCTTGTCTCTCTGTCCTCAGTGTTACATCATAGGTGAAAGAATCAAGTCCCAACAATTCTCTTAGCATATTTCTGTGATGCTTTCTATTCCTAATTCTGTGGCTTTGTCTAATACTGCACTGGCCTTTCTATGCAGCCACTTCTAGCCATGACTTCAATCACCGCGGCATTGGTATAGATGACTTTGCATGGGCCCAAATATAGCCAGGCATAAGTGGTCCTATGTTGCCTTCCCTCGGAAGTCCCTGCATAGGGGGGCATGCCAATAGTGGGAGTGGGTGCGCCCACGGTGCATGGCCCTGAAAGGGGGCATTCTGGACTCTAAGTTCAAGTGATGCCACTGAAAAGCCAGTGACCCAAGTAACACTAGCTCTCTGTGCCTGTTTCCCCATTTGTGAAATTAGGATGGTTACCCAACTTGGCACAGTGCTTTGAGATACTCCAAGGCAAAGTGCTATATAAGGGCAAGTGTATGTTGTCCTTGTTACTATAAGGGGAAGTCTGGCTCCAGACTCAGCATCTCAGGCCCAGCTCTGTGAAATGTAACAACTGAAATACATACAATCAAACAGCAGGGGCCCTTGGCTTTAATGTGGCAGGCAGGCAGGCCCTTTAGGTCATATGTCACAGGCTGTGCGACAACAGCTCTCCCATAAGACTGTATCAGTTAGAAACTGGTTGTGAGTAAATGTTGCTCTTGTCCCTTCTTAAGCATGAGTTAATAAATCCAAATCCAGAAGCTGACCTGCCTGTATAAAATCCCAAAGAATCCTCTGCCAGCTCTCCATACAAGCCATGTCTTAATCTCCTCTCCTCAATGCTTTGTTTTTTTTCAGGGTAGATTAAAATCCTGCCAACCCATGTTCTCATTCAAGCTCATTATTGGGGGGGGGGGAATTAAAAACACATGTACTGTTTTGGTTAGCCACCTTAACATGGGCCCAATCCTGACACTCACAGGAGGTCCTGTACCTATCAGGGATTCTAGTCACAGCAGCAAGCGCTGCTTGCAGGACCAGGATCTAATATTAAAGAAGACGAGGACTTTTCATTATCACTAGCAGGATGTGTCAGCACTCCAAAGAGAGAGACTTCTCTTCTAGCCCACCAACGGCCTTAGCAATGTGTCCTATGCCCTGCTTGAAAGCATCTTTTTTCCCACTCCTAGCCACTGCTGTGCAGTGTGACCTCCTAGAGAAACCTTTCCCCAGGCTGGATGACAGCAAGAATTAGGCAGCAGCTCTGGGTGATTGCAATGCCAGTGAGCTCTCTCCTTGTAAGAGCTTCCCTTGTGGGGAATGACTGCCTGGGCCTGCCTTAAGAGAACAGGGTAAGACACATAGCACATAGCCCTTCAGTGTCCTCCCCCCAGACAAGTGCCTGCCACCAGACTCATCACTGCAGGGGAAGATGCCATTTGAAAATGACGCTAGAATGCCAGGGCTTCAGCTTTCCACCCCATCTCTTCAGACTTAAGTGCTGGCTCAATTATTTACATTTCCTCTCTTTTGCCCTGATCTCCATCCTAGCCTGGGCACAACTCTGCATTAACAAACACCATATCAGACTCAGTGGAGGCACCGATGACCCTCAAGGCAAGAGCATTGCAGTAATGGAAAACCCTCACACCTTCTGGTTTGTCCTCACTCTAATTTTTCTGATGACTGGCTAATTGTGTGTGTGGCATGTCCAGCTGGTTGGGCACTCTTCAACAAAATGTTCTTTTCCATCAAAGAAATGCTGATTCCAGCAAAGCATTGTGGTTTTGATGAAGGATCAGTTTTGACACATTTGATTCAAGTTTGGAAATAGTCAAAATGTCCAATTTTTACTTTTTTTCCTAAACGAAAGCTGTTTCTGGGTTTGAAATTACTTTTCAGTTTGAAATCTAAGCTTATTTTAACAAACTATTTTAAAAAATGGTTAATTAAACAATAGAAATGATCAAACCAAGTGCAATTGACCTGAATCTTTTTCCTTCAGAGTTTCAGATCATGAACCTTTTGTGGGCTTTTTATTTTTCATCTCCATATAGGATGAGAAATTCCCAAAATCTCCAGCTTAATGAGAGAGGACAGCCATTTCCTATGCCACTCTACAGGCTCATTCAGTGGGAAACTCCTGAAAAATTAGACCCGCTCAAGTCACTTAAAGCATCAAAGGTCACCTTCCATGAAAATGTTGTTGGCAGGTGAGGGATGTCCCATCAACTCCTACTGGCCAGATTGGGTCACAATGGAGAGGCCTTTCCTCCTGCAATAGTGTGGTGAAATCAAGTATGGGACCGTGTGTGGGGTATGTTGTTAGTCAATATGAAAATAGGGGCTCCAGCCCTAAGTCTCGTCAAGCTCATCCCAGTCTTTTTTTTAAATAAATATTTTGTTAAAATGCCATCATTTTTGCAGCCCCCCCTTACAACCCCGTGTGAGCACTCCCCCTGCTGCTTCTGCAGCCACACTCCCACCTCTGGAAGAGTCTGTCACGATTCTGGTGCATACAGGAAGTAACCGGAGAAGATGATATGCAGACCCCAGTGTTTCCTAAACTTTTGGAACTGAGCCCCCATTCAGGAAAATGAAACCATGCTGCCATGTTTCATTAAAGGTTTAACATCTTAATGTTTACATCTTCCATATCTCTCTCCTCTACAGCTAGTCTCAGGTGCTGTTCCCCATGTGGCAAACACTGGAAGCTCTTACATGCGGTGATGAGCAGTGATATAGGTCACCATGTTGCCATTTAAAGTATCATTAGTGGTATCTGACTTAATGAAAAGAAGAGGCAGTTCCCACCTCCGAGCTATTGTTTCAGGGTCTCTGCAAACTCAGGCAGCTAGTGCTGCATGAGTTATACGCAAGTCATGTTTTCAAGGTTTTCTTTGCAACTATAACCAGATATTTAATTTAAAATGAAAGCTGAGATTATGGAGAGCAACTGAGAGGTCTGTCTGTGCTTTCTGTAGTCCTTTGCTCTCTTTACTTAAGCAGCATATCCTTATACTATGGCAACTCAAGTCCAGACAATACAAGGAGTTATGCTGGGGGCTCAGTGTCATCTAGAGAATTTGACCCAGAGTGAGCTGATGGTGGGGAATGGCTAATACAGCATAATACTTAAAGGGCTATCAAAGGAATAAAATGGAAAAACTCCTGGATTAACATAACACTGGGGTTGCATAATTAAGTTAATAAACACAAAAGTTAAGGTTCCTAGAGCAAGTGTAATGCATACATCTTATATGATATTGGGGCTGTAGCTAACACCAC
Source organism: Caretta caretta (assembly GCF_965140235.1). Taxonomy (NCBI): domain Eukaryota; kingdom Metazoa; phylum Chordata; order Testudines; family Cheloniidae; genus Caretta; species Caretta caretta. Next base: position 204,953,881 of record NC_134206.1, read on the forward strand.
AAACGCAAATATTTTAAGATGGGCATTGAAACAAAGTCCAGAAGAGACCAGTCAGCCTGGTGGAGTTAATAGTGCTTTTGGACCCTGTGATAAAGTTCCTCCTCTGCCTTGGTGGGTCCTGTGCTGATTGGTGGATTTTGCTCACCTCAGAGCTTCACAGGAGCCCTCAGTTTGGCCACTTTCGTGGCTCAAATCTGCCATTCACTCAGATAACCTCATCACTGGCCAGCATGGGGGAAAAAGAGGAAGAATGATCCCAGCAGTCTCTGGTGATCTACTATGTGGGTCAGGGAACAGCCTAGAGACCTTCCCCACTGGTGGAAACCACCTGTGTTGGCTCAGGAGTTGGTAGGTTTCGGGGGAACCCGGGCCCACCCTCTACCCTGGGTTCCAGCCCAGGGCCCTGTGGACTGCAGCTGTGTAGAGTGCCTTCTGGAACAGCTGTGCGACGGCTACTTCCCCATGGCCTCCTCCCAACACCTTCTTTGTCCTCACCACAGGACCTTCCTCCTGGTGTCTGTTAACGCTTGCACTCCTCAGTCCTCCAGCAGCGCATCCTCTCACTCCCAGCTCCTTATACACCCCTCACTAACTGGAGTGAGAGCATTTTTACAACCAGGTGCCCTGATTAGCCTGCCTTAATTGATTCTAGCAGCTTCTTGATTAGCTGCAGGTGTTCTAATCAGCCTGTCTGCCTTATTTGGTTTCAGAAAGTTCCTGATTGTTCTGGAACCTTCTCTGTTACCTTACGCAGGGAGAAGGGACCTCCTTAGCCTGCTCTCCTGCTGCTACCCTCTGGCCTGGGCTTTCCTTGCTTTTTGCCCCTGCTATCGGCTTCCCACCCCGCCCCCCCCAACCGGGCCAGATGCTCCCCCGCCCCTTCTTTTCTTTTTGTTGTTTTTTTTTTCTTTCGCTGCTGTTGCTAGAGTGCTGGCCAGCTGCCGGCCAGCTGTTAGCCCCCGGCCCACCTTCAGATGCTGCTGCCGCTCCAGCTGAACCCCCCCACCCAAGAGAGGGGGGGCCTGCCGGGTCCTTGCTGTGTATTTGCGGACCCCTCTCTGGTCGAGAGACTCTTATCACTTGCTCCAGCATTTCTGGAATGCAAAAAAGAAAGCCCGGAACAGACAGAGAAAAAGCCGTCTACCAGAGGAACGCTGCCCGGGGAATCTACAAATCGCCGTGGAGGGGGGCCTAAGACTAAGTAACTTTTGAACTGTGCTCTCGTGTTGGGGGAGGCCTTAACTGTGTTTGTAGGGACACAGGGGGTGTGGCACAGAGCTGCCCCCCAATCCATCTGTGTCCTCCCAACCCCCACACTACGATCTTCACCCTCCCACTCCACCATCTTTGCTGGCTGTCTAACATCTACCTCTGGACTCAGCTACTCGCCCTGATTCCACCACATGGGCCAGAAGCACCAGCCAACCAAACAGGACTCTCTGGACAAGCGTACAGTGGTTCATGACGCCCCCCCCCCCCCGAATTGTCCACCCCACAGCTTGTCCCTTTCTACCTGACCCCAGCTCCTGTTAATCACCTCCCACTGCCCCCGATGGGGCATCGGCAATGCAGGGCACCGGGGTCCTCCGCCGCTGCCATGCTCATTGCCACCCTAGACTCTAGGGAAGCCCCCCCAGCCGGCGGGAAAGGCCAGGGCAAGAAGAAGGGGAAGGACCCCACTAAAACCACCAGGCCCTCCATGGCAGGGGCCACCCCTACTGCTGCGGCCCCGCCACCGACCACGATGTCCTCCCCCGCTGTCTCCTCCACCACCTCTGCGGATGTCCCTCCCTCAGGCCCCAGGACGTATGCCCGGGCAGCGGCAGACCCCCGCCTGCTGCCTCTTCATCTCTCCTGCCCACCGCCTCCACCACCATCAATAGCAGCCGGGGGCCCTTTCCCACCATGACAAGGAAGCACGGTATCCGATGCCTCCTGGTGCCCACCTCGCCCCACATGGAGACCTACGTGCGGGCGTTGGCGATGGTGGTGGGGCCCTTGGCCATTGTGGCTTCCTCCAAAATGTACGGAAAGGTCGTTTTCTTCTTAGCATCAGAGGCCGCTGCCCAGGAAGCGGTGGAGAGGGGCCTGGCGGTGTGGGGGGGGTGTTTGTCCCCCTAGAGCCGCTAGAGGACCTGGGCGTCTGCCTGGTCCTGACCTCTGTCCCTCCTTCTCTCCCCAGTGCTGCCCTGTTACCTGCCCTTTCCACCCTGGGGAAACCTGTTTCTGTCATCAGCCCTCTCCCGTTGGGCTGCAAGGACCCCACCCTCCGTCACATTTTTTCCTTCCGCCGGCAAGTGCAACTTTTACTGCCATCGGCGGCGCGTGACGGAGTGGCGCTCGAAGGGTCCTTCCTTGTCCCCCACCAAGGGGCCCATTACCAGGTGTACTTCTCCATGGGGGAAGCCTGGTGCTACCTCTGCCAGGCATCAGGGCGTGGCCGGAGGGACTGCCCGTTAGCCCAGCAAGGAGGGGCACCTGGGATCCCCGCGACCCAGCAGGACATCGGCCCCATCTTCGCCGACGCCCCTGGCCGCCCGGTACCCGAACCCGCCCCCCCCTCCTCTTTGGCCCACCGCTACTCCTGCTCAGGCCCAAGGGGCACCTCCCCTACAATGCCCAGACAAGCGGGAGAGCCCCGCCCTCGCTGCTGCCAATCTGGTGGGGTCTATGGAGGAGGGTGTGGCAGAGATACCACCAGGCATGGGAGAGAGCCTGCCCCAGGGAAAATCCTCCCTCCCTTATGCTGCCCCACCGTCCCGTCCCCTCCCCCAGTCCCTGAGCCATCGCCTTTACCCCCTGACACGACCCCTGCTAACCAGCCCCCAGATGATGCCATGGAGGGCTGGGTTCTAGTTCAGGGGAAGCGAGGCAAGCGGAAGGCTCGAGCTCCACCTCATCTACCCGAGGCGGAGGCCCCCCGGAAGACCAGGAAGGGGGCACCGATGCCGAACCTTCCGCTTTGCCCACGAGTGTGTCCCATCCACCGGTGTCAGCCAGGAAAGACGTAGTAGCACCGGAAGGTAGTGTCTCCCTTCCACGGGAGACCCTCCCCTCCGAGACCCTCGAGGAAGCCCCTTCTGTCCTGACATTGCCTGAAGCCCCCGTGAACCCTGAGGCAACCATTGTGGCGGGTGCTGGTGGGGAGAACCCCGGGGCGGCGGAAAGTGTCCTCTCCTCCATGTTTGAGGAGATCGAGGCCTTAGATCTGACCCCGGTCGCCCAGGGGGAGGACGACCTTTTGCCAGCAAATCTCTATCTGGGCAACCTCACTCCACCCCTCTTTTCCCCATGCTCCCTCCCCTTAACTGCTGCTTCCGCTCCCACCTCCTCGGAGTTGGGAGCGGAAGCAGCAGTTAAGGGGAGGGAGCATGGGGAAAAGAGGCCGCTGATGGCACCCTGCTGATGACCACCGAGCCTGCTTAGGTGGCAGCCGGCGCCACGCGGCCTGGACACGAGTCGCCAGGGGCACCCCCCGTTGGTGCGGAGCAATCGACTTCCTTCCCAGGCGGGGGCCCGACAGAAGATAATCCACCTCCTGATGCTGTAGCTGCTAAATCCACCACAGAGTGCACGGCCAGTGTCACTGAGAGCTCCCTCCCCACCCCCTTAACCCTTGAGCCTGATCGGGAGGCGCCACCATCCAGCTGCTTGCCTCCCGAAACCCAGAACCTTGCCTCTGTCCCTGCCCCTAACCCTATCCAATTTACCTCCTGCAATGTCATTGCCGCCCCCGGGGCTGTCTCCTTCCCTTTCCCAACTGATGACCCCCAGGGAGCGGCCTTTGTGTTCTCCTGCCCCGACCCATTAGGAGCTGCTGTTTTCCCCCTATCGCCCCAGAGCTTGAGGTGGGCCTCCAGCCCATCAGGCACCCCGTCGGGGGTTCGCACCCTGCTTATCCGTTTTAGGGGACCACGGGGCTGCACCAAGGGCCCCACCAGGGAACAACTGGGAAACCGTAACCCAACCCCTCCATGAGCTGTGAGGAGAGCTGCGCAAGTTTTTAGAGGATGTCCGTGGCTCCCGCAACAAGGTACAACTTGCTCTCCAGTGATGGGGGGACTTTTCTCAAATCCTCTGGGCCACAAGGGCCCTCATGGGGGAAGGTAAAGGGATGGGGAAGCAGGATGCCGCAGCCTACTGGTGGGTCCGCGTCTTCCATGACCAATTACTCACCTACGGGATGGGTCACGGACTGCTGCGCGGCCCGCTGGGAGATGCGAGCATCCCTGCCAGTGAGGACCCCCCCCAACCCTCCCCATGATACCGTTCACCATCACAACGTTGATGCGGGGTTGTAGGATGACTCTCCGCAGGTCCCAGGTGCTTTCCTTCCTTCGGGAGGGAGGGTACTCTGTGGTTTTCCTGCAGGAGACCCATACGGACCCAACTGCCAAAGGCAATTGATGGCTGGAGTGGGGGGACAGGGTCTACTTTAGCCATGCCACGGTTTGACAGGCTGGAGTGGCGACCCTGTTCTCCCCCGACCTACGGCCCAAGGTGCTAGGAGTTGCCGAGGCCGTGCCGGGTCGCCTGCTGCATCTCCGGCTCCGTAGGGAGGGGCTCGTGGTTAACCTCGTTAACGTCTATGCCCCGACATCCGGCCCGGAGCGGCTGCAATTCTACCAGCGGGTGTCCACCTTCCTCGGCACCTTAGATTCTCACGAGTGCCTGGTCCTGGGAGGGGACTTTAATACCACCCTCGAGGAACAGGACCGCTCGGGAGATAGTCGAACATCACTCCCTAGTGGACATCTGGCACGACCACCACGCGGATGACACTTCCACGTTCACCTTTGTCCAGGTGGAAGCCCATCGGTCGAGCCACTCCCAGTTGGACCGCATTTATTTATCACGCTTCCATCTCTCACGAGCCCACTCCTCCAGCATTCGGCTGGCCCCATTTTCTGACCATCATCTAGCCACTGTGACAGCCTCCCTCTGTGCGGAGTGGCCAGGGCCGGCCTACTGACATTTTAACAACAGCCTGTTGGAGGATGAGGGCTTCGTGACATCCTTCCAGGAATTCTGGCTGGCCTGGCGAGGGCAACGGTGTGCCTTTCCCTCGGCACGGCGATGGTGGGACCTGGGGAAGGTGCGCACCAGGCTTTTCTGCTGCGACTACAGCCGGGGCACCAGCCGACGGAGAAATACGGCGATAGAGCAGTTGGAACGGGAGGTCTTAGAGCTGGAGAGGCGTCTGGCCGCCAGACCTGAGGACCCGCTCCTCTGCGGAGCGCGCCGGGAGAAGCGAGAGGAGCTCCGGGCCCCCGAGGACCATCGGGCCCGGGGCGCCTTTGTTCGATCCCGCATCCGCCTCCTTCGAGAGATGGATCACGGCTCCCGCTTCTTCTATGCCCTGGAGAAAACGAGGGGGGCCAAGAAACATGTCACCTGCCTCCTGGCTGAAGACGGCACCCCCCTCACGGAACCAGTGGAGATGTGCAGAAGGGCCCGAGCCTTCTACGCAAGTCTTTTCTCCCCGGATCCAACCGACCCTGGCACTTGCAGAGTGCTCTGGGAGGAGCTCCCTGCGGTCAGCGCGAGCGACCGAGACCGGCTAGAGTTGCCTCTCACTCTGGCCGAGTTCTCAGAAGCCCTCCGTCGTATGCCCACTAATAAGTCTCCAGGCATGGACATGCTGACCGTGGAGTTCTACTGTGTGTTTTGGGAAGTTCTCGGCCCAGACCTAGTCACCGTCTGGGCCGAATCTCGCAGGGTCCTCCCTCTTTCGTGCAGGTGAGCTGTGCTCACCTTACTGCCGAAGAAGGGGGACCTCCGCGATTTACGAAATTGGCGTCCCGTCTTGCTCCTCAGCACGGACTACAAAATCGTAGCGAAAGCAATCTCGCTGCGGCTAGGGTCTGTGCTGGCGGATGTGATCCACCCAGACCAGACCTACACCGTCCCGGACCGCAGTATCTTTGATAACCTATTTATGGTTCGGGACCTTTTGGAACTCGGGCGTAGAGATGGTCTGTCGTTCGTCCTCCTGTCCCTAGATCAGGAGAAGGCTTTCAATAGAGTGGACCATGGGTACCTCCTGAGCACTCTGCAGGCGTTTGGCTTCAGCCCCCAGTTTGTGGGTTTTCTCCGGGTGCTGTACGCTTCTGCAGCGTGTCTGGTTAAGCTCAACTGGACCGTGACCAAACCGGTCAACTTCGGGTGAGGAGTACGGCAGGGGTGCCCCCTCTCGGGCCAGCTGTACACTCTGGTGATCGAGCCCTTCCTCTGTCTCCTCCACAGGAGGTTGACAGGGTTGGTGCTGCGGGAGCCGGAGCTGCTGCTGGTCCTGTCGGTGTACGCCGATGACGTGCTCCTCATGGTCCAGGACCCGGGCGACTTGGCGCGGGTGGAGGCTTGCCAGGCCATCTATTCGGCAGCCTCCTTCGCCCAGGTCAACTGGGTCAAGAGCTCTGGCTTGGCAGTAGGAGACTGGCGGCAGGCGAGCTCCCTCCCACCCGCGCTTCAGACCATCTGGTGGAGCGCAGGTCTGCTGCTCTACCTCGGTGTTTATCTTTCTGCCATGCACCCTTCTCCGCCGGAGAACTGGGAAAACTTAGAGGGTGGGGTGATAGAGCAGCTCTGGAAATGGACGGGACTACTCTGATGTCTCTCCCTCCGAGGGAGAGCGCTTGTGCTTAATCAACTAGTCCTGTCCACGCTCTGGTACTGGCTCAACACCCTGGTCCCGGCCCCGGGTTTCCTGACCAACCTCCAGACATTGATTCTAGGGTTCTTTTGGTCAGGAATGCACTGGGCCCCTGTAAGGGTTCTTCATCTACCCCTGAAGGAAGGAGGGCAGGGCCTGAAGTGTCTGCACACTCAGGTCTGCGTCTTCCGCCTCTAGGCCCTACAGAGGCTCCTTTATGGTGCAGGCAGTTCGGCGTGGAGCATACTGGCGCACTCCATCCTGTGCCACTTCCGAGGGCTCCGATATGACCGGCAGCTCTTTTATCTCTGTCTGGGAGGTCTTCCGCGAGCCCTCTCTGGGCTGCTGGTCTTCTACCAGGACCTCCTCCGGACTTGGAAACTGTTTTTAATGACCAGGTCCGTGGCGGCCACTGAGGGGGCAGATCTCCTCGCGGAGCCCCTGCTACACAACCCCCAGCTCTGTTTGCAGGTGGTGGAGTCCTGCTCGGTGCGCCAGAGTTTGATCCTGGCAGAAGTCACGAGAGTCGGAGACCTCCTGGACTATGACCGGGGAGACTGGCTGGATCCCCTGACGCTCGCTCGGCGCATGGGGCTCTCCAGACCTCGTACCCCCCGGCGCGTACTTCAGGAGGTGAAGGCCTCTTTGCTGCCCGCTGCTAGAGCTTACCTCGATTGGGTCCTGCTCGAGGGCATGCCCCGCTCACCCTCTACCCCAGGGCCACTGGACCATTTAATTGGACCCCTGCCCCGTAGACCCAATCGACCCCCTCACCCCTTTACGGCGAGCCGGCTGCATGAACTGCAGCCGGTATGCTTCCAAACCATGCCAAGGAAACATCTATAAACGCTCGTGCTCCACACCCTTCACGCACTCACCCTAGTGTCCCGCCCCAGCACAAAGTGGCGAGACCTTCTGCCAAGTTTGGAGGGTGAGCAGCCCTGGTGGGCCAGCCTATATTCCACCTTGTTTCCGAGGCCCATCGGGGACATCAGTGGACGGCTCCTTCATGGAGCTGTGAGCACGGGCACGTACTTGGCATGGTTCACCCCCATCCCAGATACTTGTCCCTTTTGCGGTGTGAGGGAAACCCTGGCGCACATATATTTGGAGTGCGCCAGGCTGCAGCCCCTGTTCCGGCTCCTCACAAATCTTTTATTACGTTTTTGGTTGCATTTTTCCCCTCACCTTTTTATTTATGCACTCCCCATCCGTGGCCTCACAAAGTCGCAGGATCTCCCAGTTAACCTCCTCCTGGCCCTGGCTAAAACAGCCATCTATAAAACCAGAGAGAGGAGGTTGGCCGATGGAGTTTCCTGTGACTGTGGGGCCGTTTTCCGATCCTCGGTCCATTCACGTATCTGGGTGGAGTTCCTCTGGGCGGCGTCCACTGACTCCCTTGATGCTTTTGAGGAGCGGTGGGCGCTGTCTGAGGCTCTCTGCTCAGTGTCCCCATCCGGCTCCCTTTGTTTTGACCCTTTGATTGGGGGAGAGAGTAAGGGACCCCAGCCCCAGCCATTGCTGCTGCGGACACCACCACCTTAGAGGAGTCCTTTCACACATGGGTGCACGTGCCCCCCCCCCCCGGTTGTTCACCCCACAGTCTGCCCCTTTTGTTGGGTGCTTTCAGAGGAGGGAATTGTTGGTGACACTCGGGCGTGGCACCAGGTAACTCGAGGGGGTGGCAGACCCTGAGAGTCGATGAAGCCCCCTCACTCTGGACCACCAGGTAACTTGGAAGGGTGGAAGACCACGAGAGTCAAGGAAGCCCCCCAGCTCTGGGCCCAGGCAAGCTTGAACACTTCCCTCCCCTGAAGCTAATGAGAAAACAATTGTGATTGGTTGCTGTGTTACACATTGTATATGCTGTTGTTTTGTTTTGTAAGTGTGTTATGCAAATAAAAAAATACCTTTTTTGCTTCCAAAAAAAAAAAAAATCACTCTTCTGTAGCCATCTGGCCTTACTCTTACTCTACTGAATTCAGTTTTATGAATTGTTTTTTTAAGGAAAAAAATAGGGAAGCCAAAACAGAATGTAGCAGAGCAACAATGCTGAGATAGCTACACCCTGCACTGAGCAAGTTAACAGGTACCAGTTGGCTACAATCCGCATGTATTGAAAGCAGAAAACCTCATACTCTATGGCAGTGAATATTTCCCATGCCTGGTTCACATGGTCTGAACTTTAGTTAATTTCTGAACAGGTTTTCCCCCAACATCAAACTTGAGGCCTGATCTAAAGCCCTTTGAAGTCAGTGGAAGTTTCTGGCTCGGGTCCTTAGTCAGTCTCAGTGAGGACTAGGAACATGCCACGTTTCAGGTTATGAAGATCAGCTGTGCGGCAATACGTGTGAGAAAAGATGTGATGATTTTTAAAACCCTTTTTCCTATTAACACAACTCAGCACAAGCAATTTCCCTCTGACCAGCAAGAAAATAAAACTCACCTTTGGGCCAAGAGAGGGAGTGCACAGGCTTGGTAAATTACATCCCCAGGGAGAATGTGTCAGAGAGCTATGAGCAAGCAAAACCAGGAGGCTATAACTGAAGCCATTCTGCAACCTTAACTAAAGTGTTTGTTACCAATGAATGCACTAATAAGGGGCAAGAATTGTCAGGTGGTCATGGCAGGTCACCTTCAGGGGAGAATTTCAACAATAGCAGATAGAAATGTAAAGAACTAGGGTGAAAGAAAGAAGCCAGCAAAAAAAGTTCCCTTTTTATATGAATAAAATTTTATTGAATTTTAGACAATTAGAAAGAATAAAGAAAGAGGAGTGAACAGTCTCATGAAGGGTAGAACCCGAAGAATTTTCCCAACCCCTGAAGCAGGGCTGCCAAGGGGCAGCATCCCTTTAAATGTCACAGAGGAGTTGTTGCAAAAGCAGAGAGAATCTGTTGGGATTTTTTTCACATTAGGATTTTGAAAGCTGCTCTCCCCCTCCAAGCAGTCAAGGGAGAGACAGACAGCACAGTAGGAAAGAGATTGCTCTCTGTGAAAGGTGTGTAAACCAAGCAGCCGTCTGTCTGGGAGCTTTGCAATATCTGTGGACAGAGTTGGGGGGCGGTGGTTGCAAATGGGGTGATTGGTTTTTGTTTTTCTTTAAGCAAAGAAGGCACAAAATCTCAGCCAAGCTTCAAACCCATGCAGCCCTCAGTGCAATGGCTGTGCTCACATGGAGTCCAGGAGCCTCCCAACAGTGTCTGTGTGATCATGAAAGAGATGGTCCCTGCAGCATCTGTGCCATATAGAAGGGAAAGCAGGGGAGGAGGAAGAGGATGATAGTGGTAAATTTATACAGCTTCCTCGTCCAATGTAGGGTCAGGGATAAGGACAGCAGCCTCCCTTTCCTAGGGCCAAGGGGGAGCCTCTGGTGCTTTAGTGTGTGTGGGGGGGTCCCTTTAAGTATGTCAGTGTCAGCATTATGAAGGAGGTACCTGTGGATGTCAGGATGTGGCTCCACCCTCCTTGAGGCAGCAGGCTCCAGCCCCCTTAGGCTCCAGCCCCCTTGTAACAGCAGGACCCTCAAATGGTTTAGACCCTCAGCTTTGATTAAGGCTATTTAGTCACAAGAGAAAAACTTGGCTGTATGTGAGGTGTGGCCTGGAGGCAACAGAGCACCATGCACATCTGCCAGTGTGAGGCGCCCCAGAGACCTGTCCACATGGCATGGAGGGAACGGAGCAGATAGCTAGAACACTCGCCGCATGGGCCTGGCACCTCCACAAGCCCCCTGCTTTCACTCTTTCTAAAGAGCAGTATTTAAAACCAAACCCCGACAACCCCAGCATCCAGCATGGGAGGAATAAATATGGTGCCTCAGTGCCAGGGCCCCTTCCCTCCCCCCCCCCCGTTCAACAAGCACCGTGCTAGGACCATGCAGGACAGCCCCAAAACAGCCCGGTAGGGAGACCCTGCCATGCAAAGGCCAAAGCTAAGCCCAGCTCATTGGGAATTTAAGCCACAAGCCCAGAAACAGCGCGGCTCTTCAGCCACGGAGACTTTTGGCCAGCCCGGCAGGAGCTGCTTGTTGCTTCCTACCCCACGCGACTCCTTTACGCCTCTGAGAAAACTCCCGCTGCAGCAGCCGCACAGCCTCCTTCCAAGCGGCTTTTTGGGGAACGAGGCCCCGATGGCAGCAGTTTCCAAGGAGGCAAATGGGGCTCCGGAAGCATCCAGAACTAGTGCAGGAAATCGTCCGGTGTGGAGAGAGAGACGGAAACAGAAATAAATAAATAGAACTTCCAAGCCCATCCCCCACCCCATCTGCTCTGGCTGGTGGGTCTATCTCTGCGTTGGCCCTTTGAAATCGGCCTGGCATGGCCAGCATCTCCTCGCTCACCTCTCTGATTCCATCGCCCGTTCTTGGGCTGGCAGTGGGCGCATGAGCAGCAGAGCTGATGTCCTCCTTCCCCTGCCCCTTCCGGCTCTCCTCATGAACCCCACCCAACTCGCCCACCCCTTGGAAATCAAAAAACGCCAAACTCCACATCAGGTGGAGATTAGAAACAAACGCGCATCCCCTGCAAGGGCCTGGCACCCTTGGGGCCCCTCCCTTGGCCTTGGCACATCTGTGAGATCCAGCTGATGTGGCGGAGCCCCCTGAGATTCTGAGGGCGGCGTGGCGAAGAAAGGACCATCGCATTGGTAGGTTAAAGTCTAGTGAAGGGGGGCGGGCACTAGGGAGAAGCATGTCTCCCCCTTCATCCTGTTTCAGGGAGAAAGAGGAGGGTCTCTTGGCCAGATCTCCACCCCATCTGGTACGATAGCTTCTTGCTTTCCTTACACCTGCTCTCACTTCCTACACCAGGGAGCCCGCCCGGCTCTGGGCTGGCACCATGACAGGCACAGCCCCTATCCGCTCCAACGTCGCCTGGCTCACGGCATAGGAGCGTGTGTGCTGAGGCCTTGGCTTGCGGCTGACTGAGCCATTGCTCCTGGCTACCTCCTGTGGGGAAGGTGCCGTGCTGGCTGTCACCACCAGCGTCTTGGGTGGAGCTGGGGACGGGTGGCCTCCATTAGCATAGACAGGGCGAGTGTTGGTGCTCCCAGAGCGGGAGAAGGGCTGGCGCACGTCGTTGTTATTGCTGAAGCGGGTGAAGGAGTTGGTGGCATGATTGGCTTTGGGGTCATTCCAGTAGCGGCTGTTGTAGGTGTTGGAGGAGGTAAGGGTGTCATTCTCTGAGGATGATGCATCACCATGGAACGCTTTCATGGCCGAAGAGCATTTGGGTGGCAGGTCGTCCTCCCTAGAAACAGAGGGCAGGAGATCAGAGTCCTGTCTGTAACCCCTTCATGCCCCTGACCTCCTTCCACAGAGCAGGGCGCAGTTTTTCACACAAAAAATATTTGGCAACAAATACTGATTTGGTGACACCGAAACATTGTGTGAATTCATGTTGATTTCACTGAACTGTCTGTTTTGTTTTGTTTTGTTTTGTTTTGTTTTGGGGGGGGGGGGGCATCAAAAGAAAATTCAGGTAAATTAATGGTTCCATTATCAGAGTTCTAAAGGAATTCTTATTTCAAAATGTCCTTTAATTTTATTTTTAAAACTTGTAAAAATGCTCAAAATCAAAATGAAACAATTTGTTTGACCCAAAATGATATTTTTTAAATTTGCTAAAAATTTCAAACAGTTTTGTGGGCAGGGGGCCTGAAACAAGGTGGGTATTTTTCATAATTGCTAACAAACCAAAAAATCTGTTACTCACCCAGCTCTACTGGCAGCGGTGATCAAAGGTGGCAGGTGATGGATGCAGTAACCAAGGGCCTGATCGCACCTCATCCGTCATGACTCTCATCTTAGTTCTTATTAATTATCCCACCTGCTAGCATTGTGCCACTGAGGCAAAGATCCCATGGGAAGCAGCTGTGTGTTTGCGGGGCGAGGATGCTAACCAGGGACAGGGCTGTAACCTTGGACAAAGTCTCTTCTCTCTCCCCAGAGCCCTCCCCCACTGCTCTTTGGTACCATGGCATAGGATGCCTCACTCATCTTATACCCACATTCATCCCTTCGGTTTTGAAATCTCTCTCCCCACATAGCCACTGCTGTCAGCCTCCATCCCCCTTGTGTAAAGACAGGGTATGCAAAAATCTCCCACCCCCGCCGCCTCACCTACAAGAATTCAGACCTCCTCTGCTCATCCAAAAATTTGCTATCTCTATCATTTGCCTCCATTTTCTGGATGCAGGTGCTCTTGGCAGCCCCAGTGAACATCAGTGGGATTAGCAGGGGGAAGTGAAGATCACTCAGAGCCAGCCCTGACCCAAGGTTCATTGCCATCTGTCTGCCCTGAGTCCAACCTTATCTCATTGGGAATCTCCTCCTCTTCTTCCTCCTTGTGTTTGTTCTTCCAGTAAACCAGTGCCACAGCCACCAAGACAATGCAAACAATGAGCACAACTGCACCCGTGGCAACGGCTCCAGCAATCAGGCCAACACTCCGGGGATGAGCTGTGGGGGACATGGAACAAAAAGGAAAGGAAGAAATCAGGGTTAGGGTGCAAGCTGGAGCTCTACTGGTTGGAGCTAGGGAATAACATGGTGGCCCAGATGGGTCTCCATCCCCACAGTCGTGGGCACTAAGATCCTACCCCGTAGAGGTGTGATGGCTCGGGGTATACATGGTTACACTGGTCACCAGAGCAGAGCTCAACAGCATGGTCAAACCTCCCATTGGAATGTACTTACGTGCAATGACTTGCAGGTCCAGAAGGCAGGTGCTGGTTCCAATGGCATTAGAAGCCACGCACTGGTAAAGACCTGACGACACAGTGCTGATATTCCGGAGGGTGACCGTGCCCTGGACTTGGTCTACACAACAAGCAGGAAGAAAAAGAAGGATTTATACATAACCTCTCCAGAAAACCATGAAAAGGCAAATCCAGCAAATAGAGAATTCTGGTGTGAGACTCTTAAGAGATAAATAAATTAGGAAATAACTTTCAGATGGAAGCATCTCTCACACACACACACACACACACACACACACACACACACACACACAGAGATTAGATCTTAAGGAGCTTACAGTAGATGTTTCTTTTTCTTTTTATAGATGAATTTTTCTACATGAAAGCTTGGGGCTGATATTGTGCATGAGACGAGAGCCAGGCAAAATACAAGCAAGGAATGTGTAACCTTCACCACACAGCTCTTCCCATAAAATTCAATCCTGCCCTGCAGTCCCCTCTGCTAGTCCAGTCCTGGGCTCTCCATACAGCTTTGCCAATGCCCCTCACTCCTGTTTTATAAAAAAATGAAAGGATCCCATACCAACTGAAAGTCTGGAGTAAGTTAAGGTAGAAGACTAGAAATAGGCAGGTTGCCGTTTGGCCAGTACACCAAGACAAACTTCTACGTCTCACAAGTGGTACCATGGGATTTTTTCAGAACCAAAAGTGATCAGGGCCCTAGCTTTATTTCACATCTGGAGGACAGCTGATCCAGAAGCACAGCACCCCTCGGCACAACACTGGGGAATAGGGGTAAATCCTCAGATTCAACAAATTGCAAAATTCTTTGGGTGATCCTAAGGCTACGTTTCCATAATTTCCAGTCCTTGGCTATTTGAGTTTACTTTGAAATGCATTTTAATCTGTGAGGCCCCCAAAATCAGTAGTAACCTGTGAACATTTTGGCCACATTTTTTTTGTTGTTGTTGTTGTTGAACAGTTGTAGCCCAAGAGGCATTTCCCATATGAAGAAATACTATAGTGAGAATGGCCACTAGAGGGCACTCAAGACACTACGGCTGTCAAGTCACCCTTTTATTCCCCACATGGTACCTTCTTTACGAATAAGTGACTGTGCAGTGACTCAGGGGAGTCTTGATAAGTCGTGTCATCACTGGCAGCACAGACAAAACCAAGCAAATTAGCCACTTGGGGAAGAGGAAGATAATAGAGCGAGCACCTTGCGTGGCAGTCGGGGGTAGCCTGGGGGCATTGTCCAACTTCTCCCAGAGGTATGTCGGCCGAGGGATGCCTTCTTCTGAGTTGCAGGTCAGGGTGATATCACTGCCAACATCCAGGGACCCCTGAATTCTGCAGAGCGGAGCGGAAGGAGGAACTACAATGAGAGCAGAGGGGAAAGCAACAGCATGTCAGGAGGCATATCCAACAAAGGTCCTGGGTTCTTGTTGCTCACCCGCTGCCTATGAGTGTGCCCCCAGGTCCAAGAAAACAGTGTCATGGATGTGAGCAACAGCGTGCAGCTGAAAGGCAGTGAAAGGGCAGAATGGGGAAGAGGGGAGACTGACAGGGAAGTCACAGACACAGGAGCCCCACTAAGACTCTGGCACGAAAAAGGAAAGTGTAACTTTGTCCTGGCCACTTTGCATTTGACCCATGCCTGGGAAGAAGAGCATCTGCAGTTCCCTCGCTGGGATCACATGATAAATCCTTCCTTCATTAAATCCTCCTGCTCCACAGCATATGCTGGTTACGGGCTGAGGACGGGAAAATGTTTGCCCCCATGAAACAGTAATGGCACATTGGCCAAGTGAATTACTGGGGGATCTACAACCTACTCTGAAGCACTCAGTACAGGCCACTTTTAGGGGAGAGAAACCAGAGTCAAGAACCACAGGTCTGTTCCATTCTCTTGTTGTTATGTAGGAAACTGTCATGGCCTCTTTAATATACCTACCCGCAAGACACCCTCATCCCCTCAATACATTCCCCAAAGCACCTCACATCCTAGCCCCAAGAGCCCTTTGTCCCTCCAATATGTACACATGCACAAGATACCTTCCCATACCCCCGAGTACAGCCATCAGCCCCACCTCACAACCTACCCCCAGTGTTTCCAGGTCACCCCCAACAAACACCCATACTGTCTTGTTCCTCAATGCATATCCCACCACACACATAGAGAACTCCCTTGTCTCCCCACTCCCAATACACACACCCAAGACGGTGAGTCCAATGACTCCAATGTTCCTGCCACCTCGGTCTGGAAGGTTGTTGACCAAACACTGGTATGTGCCAGTGTCCGAAAGCTGGGTGTTGTTGATGAAGATGGAGGCACTGGTGGTTGGCATTGTCCCTGCAAACCCCACTCGCCCATGGAACTGGGGTGCACCACCAAAGATCTGCCCCCCTTGGTAGAGAATAACCTAGAAAAGAAAGAAGGATTGGACATCTCTCTGTACTGGCTGCTGTGAAGAAGCAAAGTGTGTATTACAATGAGGGGCAAATCAGAAAGGGCCAGCTCCTTATGGACCTCAGTGAAACCGAATGCCAATTGACAGTAGCTCCCATGCGGATGCACCGTGATAGCGGATTTCCTCTAAGGGATGATAGCACGGGAACTCAGCAGTGGCCTCAGAGGCAGAGTGTGTGTGTGTCAGTAACACACTGCGACGGGCTCTCTTCTCAGAGGCAATGTGCCAGGTTCCCAAGTGTATTTCTCTGACTGGATCTGGGATGTCTGCCTCCTCCTTCTCCTCCATGTGATGTCAGTATCCACCAGGTGGGATGGACTCTGAGAGAATGAATCTCCGTGGCTTCCTGAGCTGCAGCCCTGAGTGTTTTGTTGGAGACAGGCACTGGTGGGTGAGCCGCCAGGGTCACTTTAGTTCTCCCCTTGGTGGAGCTGCCCTAAAATGATTTGAAACTGCCCGTTCAGTTCATTGCAATGATCCTCACCACCAGGCAGCCAGGCCCCAGGAAATAACAAAGGGGTACAGTCATTAGTCACCGATTGCTAACACAGCTGGAACAACACCATGAGCTGCTGAAAACCAACCGCGCTTCCCTGGTGGATTCCAGAATTCACAACGGAACCTCAAATGCCGAGGGAGGTGAGCTGGCCTGGGACAAGTGAATTTCAGAACAAGGTTTTCTAATGTTTTCTAGCCGTCTGAGCATAAGGCCCAGTGGTGCTCAAACTATGGTCCCTGGGCCACCACAGAGATATTGAGTCCCTCCTGATGTCCTTCAGAATGAAACCTCACAAGCAACAAGCAGTGGGGTGTTAGGAGGACTGGTGGGTCCATGAGAACATCTGTCTCTTAAACAGTGTTCTGCAGAATGGAAGTACTGCAGAACCCCAGTACAAAGGGATCCATCATCCTTTCAGCTTCAGCCTCAACTGCTTCCAGATCCTCCAGAGCCACCTCCGATCCCACACCACAGAGTGCCCCAAGCTGGGCCATTCTCCAAGTGCCCCATTCTACCCACAGAATATCTGGAATCCAGAGCAGCTCACGCTACACTAGACACCTGCCCAGTGTGTAAGTCAAACCAGAACAACTGAGGAGACAGGATACAAGTTAGGTGCCAAATAAGGTAGTGGGGAAAGAATTAGAAACACGAGGCAAGAGTAAGGAACACAGGGCACATACAGCAACATGGGAAGAAATGCTAGGACACAGGGTGACAATTGGAGACACAGAAAGATGTAAAAGCACAGAGGCAATATTGGTTATAAAAGGGCAGCAGAGCTAGATGGGATGACGATTGAGGCACTATAAATTCTGCCAAAGAACCTCAGTCCTGACCTTCATCACCCTACTGCTCCACTGCCCAGGAATGCTTTGTCTTCTGGGACGCCCTATCCTGAGTCAGGAGCTGGTGATGCTAATGCAGAAGTCCAGCTATTGCACAGGTTTTCTGCACTAGAATCCAGACGGGTGATCAGACAGCCCACACCCAACACACGCATCCCTGCCCAAGTGGTGTTGATGGGACCAGGGAAGACAAAGACACAGAGAGCTCCATGTTCCAATGAAGACTGGTACCTGTTCCGGCTGGTTGGCGTTGGAGAGGGGGATGACCATCCAGATGACATTAAGATTAGTGAGGGCAGCGCTAGTGGTGAAGGTACAGGGCAGGATTGCTGTCTGTCCCCGAGCAACCTGGATACTTCCTGAGCTCACTGACACCTCCAGGGGGCTCACCAGACCTGTAAAGAAAGGGACACAAAGTTCAAACATCCAGCCCCTTCCCTGCGGTCTTGCAATGCCACCCTTTTCACGCAGCACTATACATGAGTGCGGCATGGCACCAGCATTGAGCCAGGGACAGCAGTCCCTTTCCATCCACCACAGGCCAAAAAGGGCGACCTCGTCCCCCAGTGCTTTGCAAAATGGAGCCATTTTCCCCAGAGCCATTGCAAAAGGCAAAGGTGAAATGGCGGCCATCTTAACTGAGGACATTCTGGCTTCAGTCCCTTTAAAAATAACAGGGCCCATTTTGAAGACAGGGAAAAATCTGCAAGAGAAGCTAAGCTGTCCTAGAGATAATGAACAGCATTTGAAAACCCACCCAACATCGAGAAAGCGGGCACCTCTGAAGTTGCCCAAGAAGGGAAACCAGGTACAAGGGTTTTAACAACAGGGTAGTGAGATGAGAGAGAAACAACTCATGTTAAAGGAGACATGCAATTAGCTCTCCATTTTTTCTCCAACAAAATCCAGTATGAACAGGAAAGTTTTCTTGATTGTTTTACATTTAAAAGGGTTAAAAATAATATCTGTTTTTAAATCCCAATTTCTTTCTGTGTGATTATAATGGCTCCTGACGCTGAAAGAACAGATTGAAGCAAAATGACTTTACAGAATTCACTTTTTTTGCATTTTATTCAGGCTGGATAATGCAAGTAGCCTGATCGGCCTCACTTTTACTCCCAGTCATTTTCAGTTTCCAGCTCTCATGCACTGGCTCAGGGCTTCAATGTTTGGGTTGCAAACCATGCAGGGAGAGATTTAAATCCATACAGCCAAACTCTGTCCATATGACAATTAACAAGAAAAGTCTGCAAAGATTTCTATTAACATTAGGTTTTTTTAAAACGGTTTTTTCCCCTCCCACAAAATCTAAATATTGGGTTCAAGCCACCAACTCGCATCACTTTAAATGCCAATCAGTCCTTCTCACGTTTAACCTATACGTGAGGCCTCTATGGGGCACAGTAAGATATTACCAGCTATCAGATCTTATCAGGATGCTGATAACACCCAGCTGTACGACTCCTGACTATGTACAGCCCTGCCACCTTCTGTCCTAATGAAAGGGGGTCAGAAATTTTCCAATGGAACATTTTTCTGTTGGGAGGTGCCCATGTGGGTTGAAATCAAAATGTTCTGGGGAAAAGTGTTGATTTCTACAAAATATCAATGGAAAACAGATTTCGACACCTGCCTCATTTTGTGCCATCTTGCCCACTCAGCCTCCTTGGCAGCCTGGCTGGCAGGCTAATGGGGAACAAGAAGCTTGGAAGTCAAAGTCGCCTTTCAGTTCCTTGGCACTCCCTGGTTCCCCAAACTGTCCAACTCCTGGGGCTCCAGGCAGCTCTGGGAGCCTCAGAAATGTTTTTGAAAAGGTCAGAGTGACATTTTGGAATTCCCCTTCTGCGGGAAATGTAAAAACATTATTTGTCTGCCCTGTTTCAGAATTCTGTTTTTTATTTTGAATTTCAGAATTTCCTGCTGAAACATTTCAGCCAGCTCTTGTCCTACTATCGGAGAGAACTTGGAGCTGTGGGAAGAAACAGCTGGCTTAAGTTCAAGCCAGCAAGCTACTATCAGGGGATGTTGGCAGTAAGCGGAAATAGTAAGAGCTAGCAGGCATGACCTCCCCTCAGGACATGGCCTCTGCCTTACAATCACTAAGGCAAAAGGCAAACTTAGGATCCTTTTGGACTCCTGACTTGCTCAGGGATGGCCACACAGCTCTAGAAGCCAAAATGCCAGAAATGGTCCCTTCAACTTAGGCAGGTCAGGAGATTGCATCCGTTGATGTTACCCTAACGTGTTCCACACTCTGTGTCACCAAGACTGGACTATTGTGATGCAATTTGTCTAGGGCTAAACCCAAAGGCTACTATGAAGTTTCAACTGGGCCAACACACCACCTGCTAAAGAGGAGAAATATATCTTTGCCCTAATAAAGTATCTTAAGAACCCAGCCATTGACTGATGTATGTTCTCATCCTAACATGGGGAGCCAGGGTCTTCAGTGATGCCCACTGTAGTCTAATGAAGTAATCCTTATGAGCCTAGCAAATAGAGGGAAAAGGCTGTCCACAAATATTCATCTGAATTTGAAAAAAAATGTGGATTCAGTCGTGTTCATGACTCTTCCACGTTCATAGAATCATAGAATATCAGGGTTGGAAGGGACCCCAGAAGGTCATCTAGTCCAACCCCCTGCTCAAAGCAGGACCAATTCCCAGTTAAATCATCCCAGCCAGGGCTTTGTCAAGCCTGACCTTAAAAACCTCTAAGGAAGGAGATTCTACCACCTCCCTAGGTAACGCATTCCAGTGTTTCACCACCCTCTTAGTGAAAAAGTTTTTCCTAATATCCAATCTAAACCTCCCCCACTGCAACTTGAGACCATTACTCCTCGTTCTGTCATCTGATACAATTGAGAACAGTCTAGAGCCATCCTCTTTGGAACCCCCTTTTAGGTAGTTGAAAGCAGCTATCAAATCCCCCCTCATTCTTCTCTTCTGCAGGCTAAACAATCCCAGCTCCCTCAGCCTCTCCTCATAACTCATGTGTTCCAGTCCCCTAATCATTTTTGTTGCCCTTCGCTGGACTCTCTCCAATTTATCCACATCCTTCTTGAAGTGTGGGGCCCAAAACTGGACACAGTACTCCAGATGAGGCCTCACCAATGTCGAATAGAGGGGAACGATCACGTCCCTCGATCTGCTCGCTATGCCCTTACTTATACATCCCAAAATGCCATTGGCCTTCTTGGCAACAAGGGCACACTGCTGACTCATATCCAGCTTCTCGTCCACTGTCACCCCTAGGTCCTTTTCCGCAGAACTGCTGCCTAGCCATTCGGTCCCTAGTCTGTAGCTGTGCATTGGGTTCTTCCGTCCTAAGTGCAGGACCCTGCACTTATCCTTATTGAACCTCATCAGATTTCTTTTGGCCCAATCCTCCAATTTGTCTAGGTCTTTTTGTATCCTATCCCTCCCCTCCAGCGTATCTACCACTCCTCCCAGTTTAGTATCATCCGCAAATTTGCTGAGAGTGCAATCCACACCATCCTCCAGATCATTTATGAAGATATTGAACAAAACCGGCCCCAGGACCGACCCTTGGGGTACTCCACTTGATACCGGCTGCCAACTAGATATGGAGCCATTGATCACTACCCGTTGAGCCCGACAATCTAGCCAGCTTTCTACCCACCTTGTAGTGCATTCATCCAGCCCATACTTCCTTAACTTGCTGACAAGAATACTGTGGGAGACCGTGTCAAAAGCTTTGCTAAAGTCAAGAAACAATACATCCACTGCTTTCCCTTCATCCACAGAACCAGTAATCTCATCATAAAAGGCGATTAGATTGGTCAGGCATGACCTTCCCTTGGTGAATCCATGCTGGCTGTTCCTGATCACTTTCCTCTCATGCAAGTGCTTCAGGATTGATTCTTTGAGGACCTGCTCCATGATTTTTCCAGGGACTGAAGTGAGGCTGACTGGCCTGTAGTTCCCAGGATCCTCCTTCTTCCCTTTTTTAAAGATTGGCACTACATTAGCCTTTTTCCAGTCATCCGGGACTTCCCCGGTTCGCCACGAGTTTTCAAAGATAATGGCCAATGGCTCTGCAATCACAGCCGCCAGTTCCTTCAGCACTCTCGGATGCTGAAGGAACTACCCACCTTGTAGTGCACTGTCTGCAGACTCGCAAGTGCTCAAACTTGCTGATGACACTACTCAGGAAAAGGGAATTTTACTCCTGTGTATTCGCCAACAAAAACTGTTCCAGTTTGTGGTGCAGGATTGTTACATAGGCATCCAATCAGGGAAATGAAATAACATCATGTGGTTTATGTAACCAACTAGCATGGCACAATTGCTAATACTTGCAACAAACTGCAGAATAATAAAAATACTAAAATAATTCTGACAACAACATGCATCATTATTTCCTTTCAAAATGTGAAAATAATTTTGAATGAAGAACACATTTAAGAATTTCCCAATCACTTTGTGAACAAGTCACAAAAAGAAAGAAAATGGGGATTATTTATCCAGCTCTGAATGCACGCCTGACTTGGAATAATGACCACCCAAATGGGAAGCAAAGCAAGCACCGCACTCCAACGTCTACACTGCAAAAAGGTGTGCTAACCCAGGGTAAAGTAGCAGCAAAGCCACGGCAACTTGGCTTTTAACTCAGACTGGCAGCATGAGTTCAACCCCAGGCTGCCCTAGAGCCTTTAACTCAAGCTCATAAGCTGAGTTAAAAGCTGAGGTGCTGTGACTTCACTACTCTTTTAACTCCAGTTAACTAACGTGGGTTAGCTAACCCAAGTTACGAATATGCCTGTTTTGGCAGTGTAGACACACCCTGAGTTACCAAAGCAACCGTGGAACAGGTACCTGCTCTGTAGGAGGAATGGGGCTCCTTGTTATTCCTGGCATTGGCTATCCCACACAGCTCTGCCAATGCCCCTCAGTCTTGATCTGCAGTCTTCCCTACTATTCCAGCCCTGGGCTCCCCACGCACAGCTCTGCCAATGCCCCTCACTCCTACCTTGCAGCCCCCACCCCTCTGGGATCCCAGTCCCCGACCACTCTTCCAAACAACTGCAATGCTGAAGTGCAACGCTCCCAGCTATTCCAGGACACAGTCAATCAGTCCTGCTAAACTGTGTGGTGTGGTTTTAGAAGAGGGCACTAGGGGATAGCGGAGACCCAAACACATTTCTCTTGCCTAGGGTACATCTGAACCTGGACGTGCACTATACGAATTCAGTGCACTGCTCGATACCTTCCCTCCTTGCTGAGCTGCTCCACTCTCACTCGGCCACCTTGCCCCACATTTCAGGCGCTGCCGTCGCCCGGAGTGTTCCAATGCTGTCAGCTGCTCTTTGGCCCCCAGTGCCCAGGATGCAGGAAGCAGATAAAAGACAAAGATTCATGTTGCTAAGCTAAGTGGCACCTGCAGGGCTCCAGCTGGGGAAAACACACGCAACAGCTTCTGACAAGCAAACTTAACAAAGGTGACAGGGGAGCGGGAGACTGTGCGTGTGCAGAGTTATCCTGCACCAATGTAAACAGAGAGACCAGCACACACACAGCACCAGGGGGTCAGTACTACAAAGTGACTCCTCTGCCAGGGAGACAGTCTAATGCCGAGTGGAAACAGCAAAGATCAAATGCTCTTTACAGGCTCCTCATTTTAGCATAAGTCCCTTTTGTTTATATCTCAGACAAATAAAAATGATTATAATAAATATCTACACACAAAGACACGCATACCCCATTGGCAGACACGCACAGACACACCAACACAAAGACACATGCAGACACAATAATACACATGCCCCAGCACAGCCAGATGCGTGTGCTGACACACACATATGCAGACACAAACATAGACATGCATGCAGATGCCCTCCCATTACTACAATGTGAAGGGTTACAAGTTTAAATGTTAAAAAACCAGGAGTTGCAAGTGTCTCGTTTCCGCATTGAAACAAACTCGGCCCATTACCTAACCAGGGGGATGTAGATTTTGCACTTAATATGAATATTAAGGTTTGGATTTTCAAAGCAACCTAAAGGAATTAGGTGCCCCATTTGGGCAGCTAAACCCCTTAGACTCCTTAAAAATACCAGGCTAATATATCAGATTACACACCAGAACATAAAGCAACAGACAACTCGGTGAAAGTTGTGTTAAAGGCCCCCCTTTTATTAAAATGAGCATCCCCAAGCATTCAACAAGCTTAAACTGCCTGTCAGAAGGAACCGCCTCTCCCCTGTAAGCAATAATCACCTGGAATCGATTCCAGCTACAGTAGCCTCTCCTAGCTTTGGACTTCAATGTCCATAGGTGCACACTGGATATTCACAAGGGTCTCCTGACATACACTGGTGTCAGTGGAGTTAGACTGATACGAATCTGTGCAAGTGAGAGGTGAACCCAGCCCACAGCCTGTGCACAAGAGACTGAGCTTTGCTTTACATTTTGGTCCTGAAGCACCGGGGCGCAGCAGCTACATAGAATAAATGTTCCATTACTGTGTCACCAACTTCTAGGGGAACCAGCTGGCAGATTGATGTTTTGGCTACACGGGGAGCTTTAGAAATGACCATTCGGGTATTATTAAGCACTTGTATTTCTAGGACCTGGTTAACAAAGTAATTGTTGGCATTGGATCATTTTGATTTTATCTTTGATGGGATTCCCTCAGCTACCTTCTTTATCAGTTATGGGGCCACTGTACAACATTCATGCCACATGGTTCATACTCACACCTGTGGGATCTAGCCCCACAGCTGGCCTCAGGCTCCCTGCTTGTCCTGGAGTAAGAAAGAGGCAGATGCTACTAGTCTATTAGCTCCCACCCATGGATCTCTAGTCAAGACTGGTTGGGCTCAGAAACAATCAGGTGCAAATAAGGCCAGATAGTACCTGCACACATCTCAGAGGCTGTAGTAGAGCGTGTCTTTAAGAAACCTGGCAGATACTCCCACCAGGACCTGCAGCTGGCTGGAACAGGGTGTGGTGCAGGCAAAGTGATTTCCGAGTAAGCTGCAATCAAGGTCCGTTTATTGGAACCTTGTGTGGAGTACAAAAATGCAGCAGTTGAATGAAGATCTATAATGTTTGCTAGGGAGGGGAGGAGAGACGTTGAGCTAAAGTTTCTATGTGTTTATAGGGCAGGCCATAATCAGCTTTCACCATCAATTACAGAGATAACCCACGTTAACTAACGTGGGTTAGCTAACCTGAGTTAAGAATATGCTTGTTTTTGCAGTGTAGACACACCCTGAGTTATCAAAGCAACCAATGAACAGAAACCTGCTCTGAAGGAGGGATGGGGCTCCTTGTTATCCCTGGCCTTGGTTATCCCACAAAGCTCAGCCAGTGTTCCTCACTCCTACCCTGCAGCCCCCGCCAGTCCTGGGCTCCCCACCCAGCTCTGCCAATGCCCCTCACTCCTGCCCTGCAGTCTCCCTCTCCCTCCCACTATCCCAGTCCTGGGCTCCCCACCCAGCTTGCCAATGCCCCTCACTCCTGCCCTGCAGCCTCCCCCGCCCCTCCACTATCCCAGTCCTGGGCTCCCCACACAGCTTTGCCTGTGCCCCTCATTATTAAGTATTCATATTTCTGGGACCTTGTACTTCTAGGACCTTGTTACTCTGGCGTTGCCTCCACGCTCAAGACCAAACCAGGGATGTGAAATACTATCAGAGAAGTGCTCCTGTGCTTCCTTCAGTGGGGAAAGGAGGAGGGATCAGAGAGGGGCCAGGAAAGGAAGGAAGTAACAGAGAAACTGAATCAATCCAACACCACCACCTCTACCTAAAGCAGAGATGGTGGGAGCAAAGCTTGAAGCTCTACCTGGAGCAGCGGGAAAGCCCCAGAAAAGGTGCAGAAGACACTTTGAAGGTTTTGGTTGCACTAGGAATGAGGGCCCAGAGAACACATACAAAGGGTGTTCAGAAAATTCTGTAACCCATGTAGAAATGTGGTGCTCAAGTGGGATAAATTCTGGGATCCTAGCCAGAGGGAGAAATGACAGAACTGTCTTTTACTGAGATTAAAGTAAAAACAAGTCGCTGTGAGTTTGACCCCACGATAGGCGAAATGACCTGGACAAAACTGTCTCCAGTACTAAAGAAGAGAGATTAAAAGAGAATGCTTCTACTGCTCCAGAGGCATGGTCTCACCATGCTATCCACCCCAGGTGAGCGGACATAGCAGGCGGATATGGTGCCAGAGCAACAGTAGGTCCCTCTCCTAGAATGGGAGAATCACACGTATAGGAGAGAGTGATATATGCAATGAGCACTTTGGCTGCAGGACCTGCTAGCACAGCATCCATTTAAGAAGCCACTAGAGGAGACTCGCAGTCCCAAGTACTAATGACATTGATACAGAAAGGACGTCCAAGACACAAGAGGGATGTTGTCCCTGCCGATAATCCCTTCTGGCCTGTGAAGGAGCAACTGCATTGCCATGCAGCAATCCAGTTGGTAGGGGGGGGGAAATAGCTGTTCCTGAGAGCAAGGGTGGCTAGTATACTCAGAATAATGAGAGGCTAGCAGAAGGCTGGTTGCCATGTGCCCAGAACAGTCACAGCATCCAAAAGAACTGCTGTAGCCACACAAAAGATCAGACTTGCCATTGAAGAGGCTGGGTACTGATTGGATAGAATATTGATCTCGCCCATTCTCATTGGTGGTGTGTAGACTGCCAGCTCAGTGATGGCCAAACCAAAAGCAGTACTTGCCCAGCATGGCAAACCGTGGCAGCTCGTGAGTGGCCATGGCCCCTTTGTGAGTCCAGATTGGCGAGGAAGTGCAATGGAGTGTGGATTGGATCTAATATCTGACTAGTCCAGCATACCCCAGTCCATTGGGGTGACCAAACGAGGACCACAGCCTGTGAAGTCATTGCTCAGCAAGGCAGGGGAGTCGGGGAGAGGCCCACATTTGGTCATGATGGAACACGCCAGTGACCGGCACATCATACTCACAGGCACAGACACAAATGGGAAGACTGCCCAGAGAACTTCCAGTGGAGACAACCACCGAGACCAGGGATTGCTAGTAAAATGAGAGAAGGCCCAGGGCACACACACACGGTTCTGAGAGTGTAAGGCAAGAACAAGGCAGGTTTCGGCCCAGAGACATCCATGGGTGTTGCACCCGCTTACACCATATTTGATGCATTATCAGGGGAACACAATGTAGGCAGGTGCCATAGGGAACCCTGTCAGGAACTCTGCTGACCCAACTGGGTACATCCAAGAAAAGCATCTACCTGTCAGTCTCACCCATCGCATTTGCAGGGCTCCAATCCCTGTAGTGTCTGGGCATGTGTACCTAAGTGCCAGTCACACTGCTGATGCAGCCCCTTCCCCACTCCCACTCACAGAGCCTCCTCAAATCCCTCCAGTATCCCCACTCGCAGCTGGGAATTCACTGATGACAGTTCATCACCCAGGTCTACAAACCAGGGCAGAAACAAGCCAGGTTGGCTTCATCCCCTTTGCTCTCGGAGAAACTTGTGATTGAGTCACACACGACAAGCCCACCCTCAGATCTGGGAATCAAGATCCCAACACAGGAAAACACCTTTGTGCATCCCCATTTCCTGAACAGGGATGCTGTTCTGTATCAGGGCCGCAGCTCCATTCTTTCTGACCCCAGCAATACTGTAGCTAACAATACCGTCAATGATGGACAAGAAGGCATAGACTCCAGCTCCCTCTCCATTGACTGTGCTGGCTCTGCAGGGCTAATGGGAGTAAAGAGCAGGAAAAACTTAATACTGATCTCAGAAATGCAAGATCTCAGTGACATGTGTGTTCAGAACGTATATAGATCTTAATAGACTAAATCTTCATTCAATGCCCCCCCTTCAGTTAAACATAGGTAAGAACCAGAGTTAACTTGTAAGCACCTTCACACCTAGAGAAATGGTCAGAAATCCATCCCTTTGGCATTTAGCCAATGGAATAAACAGACTCATCTGTCCCAGCAGGAGGAGTCATACACCCCATTGAATAAACACTCACCTGCTCCAGCAGAGAGCATCCCCCCATCCCATTAAATAAGAAGGCAGGACAATGAACACACTAATTCACATAGAGCAATCAGCGGTTTGAGGTCTTGAGCCCTGGCCTATGGTATTCCTTGCTGATTGCTCCGCCGGCTGTTCAGAGACATCTATTACCCGCACATCTGTGCTGATCCCATCTGACCCTTCTCTAACATCATTTATAGCCCACATCTGGACTAGACGGACAGACAATAGAGGAACTTGCTGATGAAAAACCCACCCTGCCCTGTACTCAGCTTCTGGCCTCTTGAATAATGATAAGCCAGCATGCCTGCCTTCTCCCCCTATAGAAAGAAGTAAGTTTCTCCACCACTGCTGGGAGGAGGCTTGGAACCAGCTGCCTTACCACGATAACGTGGAGCGCATCTCCTTTCCCCTGCAGCGGACATAAGGGATGGGAACCAGAGTTTAAGGCAAGATTTCAAGAGTCAGCTCTTGCCAGATGGCTTTCTTTCCATCCCAGTTCCTTGCCAGAGCAATTGTACTTGCTCAATGATCTTACCTGACTTGAAAAAAATCCTAATAGAAGCTTCTGACTAGGGACAACAGGGGGTGAATATTTTTGTCTTATTTTCAGCAATATGCGGACTAGAAATGGGTTCCAGACATGACATCGTGTTCCTTGTTTGTCAGCGCTCTCCAGCCAGCCTTGTGAACCTCCATCCTCTCTCTCTGCTCCCTTCCCCACTCCATAGGACTGTCTTCCTTTCTGCCTCTCCATGCAATTTGGCTACGGCTGCCACAAGAGCCTTCTCCTTTGCAGCACATGCCACCTGGAGCAGGTCTCCGTGTGCCTCTCCAGTTAGGATGCTCTTTGTATGCAAACGGGTGACACAAATAAAGTCGCATTGTATTATATAGCGAGATTACAAAAATAGGAAGGGATATTGACAGGAATAAAAATAGCAGCTACAATGACATTAGCTAGGATAAAACTAATCAATCTTCATGCTCTGGGGCATACGTTAATCCCCTCTCCATGGTATAGTGTTGCACAGTTAGGTATATCATGGGAGGTTTAATGCTTCCCTCTGATACATGCGGCATTGGCCGATGTCAGAGACTGCTC
Organism: Caretta caretta; assembly: GCF_965140235.1. Classification (NCBI taxonomy): domain Eukaryota; kingdom Metazoa; phylum Chordata; order Testudines; family Cheloniidae; genus Caretta; species Caretta caretta. The sequence goes on from NC_134206.1 coordinate 204,982,160, forward strand.
TGTTCTGATCTGACAGTCCTTGAATTCCCAGCGCTTCCATCTGGCTGCAGAGAAATTTGGTAGCAGCTGTACTGACAGGTTTGGGGGGTTCTTTATCGTGTTTGCTAAGCAAGGGCAGAGGGAGCCCCTGTGGGATCAGGAACCCGTTCAAGTGCTCAATAGTTTGCTTCTTCTGCCGACTGGGAAGACAACAAGGCCCGTGATCCCAGTGTGTCAACCTTTGAGGTCACTGTTGCATCCCATCCCCTCCCCTGGCAGGGTCAAATAATGACAGGGCAAAAGAGACACACAAGGCAGCCGTAATACCTCAGTAAGTGATCCCCTCAGCTCTGTGAAGAGGACACGACTGGCACTTGGATGGGAGGCCTCGCTCCCAGGAAATGTCTAGCTGCGGCAGGAAGTACTGCTGGTGATTCAGTAGGGGGCGCTCTTCCCTCCTGGGCTAGCGCTGAACAACTCCCCCAGTATGGTGACAGGGAGGCTCCGTTGCTGGAAGTGAAGTCTCCTGAATCACAAGTCAAGTACATGTATCTGTTACAGACCCCATTGCATTTCACACAAAAAACTTCAAATCCAGACTCCAGCGAGAAACTGCTGAATTGGAATTCATTTGCAAATTGGGTACTATTAATTTAGGCTTAAATAGAGACTGAGAGTGGCTAAGTCATTATGCAAGGTAGCCTGTTTCCTCTTGTTTTTTCCTACCCCCCCCCCCCCCGATGTTCTGGTTTAACTTGGATTTAAACTTGGAGAGTGGTCAGTTTAGATGAGCTATTACCAGCAGGAGAGTGAGTTTGTGTGTGTATGGAGGTGGGGGGGATGTGAGAAAACCTAGATCTATGCAGGAAATAGCCCGACTTGATTATGTAAAGAGTTGTCACTTTGGATGGGCTAGCACCAGCAGGAGAGTGAATTTGTGTGGGGGGTGGAGGGTGAGAAAACCTGGATTTGTGCTGGAAATGGCCCACCTGTTGATCACTTTAGATAAGCTATTACCAGCAGGACAGTGGGGTGGGAGGAGGTATTGTTTCATATTCTCTGTGTGTATATAAAGTCTGCTGCAGTTTCCACGGTATACATCTGATGAAGTGAGCTGTAGCTCACGAAAGCTCATGCTCAAATAAATTGGTTAGTCTCTAAGGTGCCACAAGTACTCCTTTTCTTTTTGCGAATACAGACTAACACGGCTGTTCCTCTGACACCTAAGGGTGTCATCCTCGTGACCCAAAGCTCAGCTTGGGAAAGTAGAGGCTGACTATCTAGATCCACCCTGCAGTTTCAATTGCCTTCATGCACTGTCCTTAATGTTGTACCGTGTGGCAACAGCTACACTCCACCTCAGAACGTACCTTTTCTTTGTATCTAACTGTCATCTGCCTCTGCAGAGGAGCTGCAGGACATAGGGGTTTTGCTTCAGTTGGTGACGCCTTTCCCCACTCCCAGATGTATATCAGTGTTTCCTGAAGTGGAGAGGAGCATGAAGGACTAGCCTGGGGGTTCAGCAGAATGGAAGCTCTGTATATTAAGATGTGCAGACCCTTAACAACACAGGGTGGGGAGCACCAGCAATGTAATTGGTTTCATTTTTCTGAAGGGGGACTCAGTTGTCAAAAGTTTGGGAAACCCTGGTTTGGATAGACATCACCCCTGTGAGCATCTCCATTCATAGGTGGGCCTCATCCCACACAGCTAGCTTTGCCCCTTTGCAGATACAGTCTAGGCCACAGTGCGTCAAGTATCCCGAGATCCTCCTACACGAGACCTGTGTAAGAATGCAGGACACAGAACAGGAGCCTAATTCATGCTCCGCTTGGAATCTGAAGGTACAGTAGCTGCCACTTCGTTTTTCCCCCGCAATTTCCCTGTTAAAATTCTCTCGACAAAGCCAAGTCAGCAGAGATGTACCGCGCTGTGGATTGGTGCCAAGTGCAGTCAGCAGTGTGTGCCATTGCTGACACAGCAGAGTGGCCCCTCCGGGGGGGAAGAAATCCACCAGTATCTCTGCAGTGGAACACATCCGCTCCCGGGATCAGGGAAGAGGGGTCGGAGTTAGGAACGGGGAATTGAAACAGGTCAGTGAGGCTCTGCCACGGCGCTTGTTTCTATTTCCTGTTTGCCAAGCCATGAAAAATACATTAACGGCCCAGAAGCCTTGTAAATGATTTATGGTCAAAAGAATAAACTTCTTCCTCCTCCCCTGAAAAAGGCGACACGATGATAAACTGCTTAATAAGGGAAAACAACGCAAAGCTCAAACCTGATCAATAATATATCAGGGTGGGAAGGAAAGGGGCCAGCAGACACAAGGAACCGGTGCTGCGGGAGGGGGAGTGCACATCTGTGGGGTTGGGGGTGTAGAATAAATGGCTGGGCATGTTGGACCATATGGCCTGGGGTATTATGCATATTGGGGAAAGGCACACTGGGGCAGATGGGTAGGAAAGCAGGTGGGCGGGGCGACGGGATCATCAGCATTTTTAAACACTGCTAGAAAATGCGCCAAAGATCGGGCACAGAGTTTGAATGTATTGCTCCAACCTCACTCCCATCCCCAACCCCACACACACCTTTATGAAAGGCAGAGATTGGATCCTCGCCTCTCGCTGCTGGAATCTTTAATGCTGCAGAGGCCCTGAAAAGCCTGCAGGAACAGAGACCCTGGGACCAGAAACAGCTTCAGGGAAGGCCCCCTCCCACTCCCAAAATAAAAATGCTTTCATCTCCTGCACCCTCTGTTCTCCCTGGGGACTCACCGAGACCAGAGCAGGGTGCAACTGCCTTTTAAACCAGCCTGTCGCAAAGAATCTGTAGTACGCCTTCAACACAAATGCTCAGGACCTAGGACTGAATTATTTGTACCCAAAGCAGAGAGATCTCTCCCTCGCCCTGCCAAGAATCCAAGGGGGAGTAAAGGGGAGGGTCACTCTTTTTCTGTCGGGAGTAGAGACGGCAACACAAGGCCTGGAACGATTAAACACAAGTTGTGTATGAGGCACACACGCACTCCCCCAGACATATGTAAAAGAGAGACACCCCCACTTTTCTAAATCTCAAAACAATCCTGCCCACCCCCCACCCTAGACACCAAGGTGGCCCCCAAGGGGATCTGCAGCAGGCCTCAGGTGGTGCTGCTCTATGCCAGGGACAATTTGCCAGACCTGGCAGCAAAGCCCAGGCTGTGTTTGTGCTGATGCAGATGCATGTTGCAGAAATAACAAGGCAACAAGCCAATTGAAACACACAACATTTGCCCGCCCCAAAGGTTATGTATTCTCTCACACACAGGCACACAGACTGCATGCAGCAGGGTGCAGGCCTGTGGATAGACAGCACGACAATTAACATTAATGGAAGGCTTGGTTTGAGAAATCAAGCTCTCTGGAGTCGGGACGTTCCCCAGAGACAGCTTCCTGTAGCTCAAATGGTCGATAGAGGCCAGTGTTTCTGGAGCTGTGGGGCCAGGGGCCAGTCTCGGCTCTACAGCTGCATGCTGTTTGAATGAGGAGAGGTGGGGGGCCTTTCCAGAGTTATAGTGGGAACCACAGTCCTGCGAGAAGATGGGTTTAGGTCCTCCTTATAATGCCAAAAAAGGAAATATCCTCATGCTTTCAGATTTTTAGGGTTAAGTGTATTTGATAACGAATGGGCTGATACCCCACCCACACAGGGGCCGTGCCACCCCAGCCTAGGGCTCTGGCACCCCTCCAATGGCCGTGTCATCCCAGCCTAGGGCTCTGGCACCCCTCCAATGGCCGTGTCACCCCAGCCTAGGGCTCTGGCACCCCACCCCCAGGGGCTGTGCTATGTCAACCTAGGGGTCTGCTACAGGAGCTGGGCCATCTCCACAGGGATCACGCTGCTTACAATGCACCACTCTAAAGGATCTCCTTCAAAGTTAGGGGGCTGGGACAATTCCCTTCAAAGTTAGTGGGAATCTTTCCATTTATTTCAATGGCAGTTGGATCAGGCCCTTAATACACACCTTAGCAGGCTGCCTGGGCCTCCCTCAACCTCCAACTAATAATGATGATGATAAAAAATCCCAAGCTGTCTCCCTCCTCCTGCTCTTTGCCCCAGTTCAATGGCTCCTATCTGAAATTCCCTTTTCCTGTAGCATTCTGGAGCCCTGTGGGACAGGAAATACCTTGTCCTGCTCTTCTGCACAGGTCCTGAGCTCAGATTCATAGACTGTAAGATCAGAAGGGATCATTGTGATCATCTAATCTGACCTGCACATCGCAGGCCACAGAACCTCACCCACCCGCTCCTGTAATAGACCCCTAACCTCTGGCTGAGTAACTGAAGTCCTCAAATCATGGTTTAAAGACTTCACGTTACAGATAATCCACCATTTACACTAGTTTAAACCCACAGATGACCCATGCCCCATGCTGCAGAGCAAGGTGAACCCCCTGCTTCCTCCAGAGTCTCTGCCAATCTGACATGGAGGAAAATTTTTTCCCAACCCCAAATATGGCAATCAGTTAGATATGTGGGCAGGATCCACCAGCCAAACACCTGGGAAAGAATTATCTGTAGTAACTCAGAGCCCTCCCCATTAGTGTCCCATCTCCAGTCATTGGGGATATTTACTGCTAGCAGTCAAAGACCAGCAACATGCCAGTGTAGGCAATCTCGTCATAACAGCCCCTCCACAAATGGATCACGCTCAGTCTTGAAGCCAGTAGGTTTTGTGCCCCCGCTGCTCCCCTTTGTAGGCTGTTCCATAACGTCACTCCTCGAATGGTTAGAAAACCTTCCTCTAATTTAAAGCCTAAACTTGTTGATGGCCAGTTTATATCCATTTGTTCTTTGTCAACATTGGTACTTAACTCAGATAACTCCTCTCCACCCAGATATTTATCCCTCTTATGTGTACTTATAGACAGCAATCATATCTTCCCTCAGCCTTTGTTTGGTTAAGCTAAACAAGCCAAGCTCTTTGAGTCTCCTCTCATAAGGCAGGTTTTCCATTCCTCGAATAATCCTAGTAGCCCTTCTCTGCACCTGTTCCAGCTTTAATTCATCCTTCTTAAACATGGGAGACCAGAACTGCACACAGTATTCCAGGTGAGGTCTCACCACTGCCTTGTATAATGGTACTAACACTTCCCTGTCTCTACTAGAAATACTTCACCTGATGCATCCTAGGATTGCATTAGCCTTTTCCATGGCCACATAATATTGGTGGCTCATAGTGAGCCTGTGATCAACCAATAAACTCAGGTCTTTCTCCTCCTCCACGACTTCCAACTGACATCCCCAGTTTATAGCAAAAATTCGTATTAGTCCCTAAATGCATAACCTTGCACATTGCACTATTAAATTTCATTTCTATTACTCCAGTTTACAAGGTCACACAGATCTTCTTTTATGATATTCCTGGCAATACCTCCCAACTTTATGTCACCCACAAATTTTATTAGCACAATCTCACTATTTGTGTCAAGGTCAGTAATAAAAAGGTTAAATAAGATTGGTCTCAAGTCGGATCCCTGAGGAATTTCAGTAGTAATCTCCCTCCAGCCTGACCGTTCACTTTTCAGTGTCTCCCCTTTAGACAGTTCTTTATCCACCTTTCAGTTCTCATATTAATCCCCATCCTCTCCAATTTAACTAACAATTTCCCATGTGGAACTATCAAATGCCTTACTGAAATCCAGGTAGATTAGATTTACTGCATTTCTCTTTGTTTAAAAAAAACAAAACCAGTTATCTTCCCAAAGAAGGAGATCAGGTTGGTCTGGTACGATCTACCTTTTGAAAAACCATGTTGTATTTTATCCCAATTACCATGTACCTCTATATCCTTAACTACTTTCTCTTTCAAAACTGGTTCCAAGACCTTGCATACAATTCAAGTCAAACTAACAGGCCTGTAGTTTCCCAGATCATGTTTTTTCCCTTTCTTAAAAATAGCAACTATATTAGCAATTCTCCAGTCATAGGGTACGACCCCCGAGTTTACAGATTCCTTAAAATTCCTTGCTATTGAGCTTCAATTTCATCTGCCAGTTTCTTTAATATCCTTGGATGAAGATTATCCAGGCCCCCTGATTTAGTCCCATTAAGCTGTTTGAGTTTGACTTCCACCTCAGATGTGGTAATTTCTACCTCCATAGCCTCATTGCTGTTAGCCACCCTGCCACTATTCCTAAGCTCTTCCTAAGCTCTTTTAATGAGGCTCATTCCTAAGCCTCATTAAAAATTAGGCAAAGTATTTGTTTAGGTGTTGGGCCATGCCTGCATTATCTTTAATTGCCACCCCATCCTCAGTGCTTAGCCATCCCACTTCTATCCTTGTTTTCTTTTTATTTGTATGGCTATAGAACCTTTGCAAGGTCCAACTCCGCTTGGCTTTTGGCAGTTCTCATTTTATCCTTACACTTTCTGATCTCCAACAGGTAGTTTTTCTTCCTGATCCATCCCATCTTCCATTCCTTGGAGGCTTTCTGCTTTCTCTTAATCACCTGTTTGAGATGCTTGCTCATCCAGCTCCCACAGCAATCGAAGCATCTTATTGCACAGCAATTCAGAAAGCAGTTCTGCTTCACTTAATCTGCACCTTACAAGATGTTCTTGTTGCCTACACAGGACCTTATGCCGAAAGGTACTTAAGCACATGGCTAACTTTCTGTGCTGTGCTAGTCCCATTGAAGGCAACAAAGTCAATGGGACTATTTCTCATGTGAAAAGTTAAAGTATGTGCTCTAGCTTGCTGAATTGGGGTCTAAGAGTCTGACTCTGCTCCCATACATTTCAGTTACAAAAGTCCCATTGATTTGAATGGTCAGGATGGAGCCCTCACATGTATGCATGGCACAGCCTTCTGTCCTTTGCTGAAAAACTGCTAATGCTGTTAACAAACGATTGTGCAATCACAAGGAGCAGTTTTCAAAGGCTCCGAATGCAACCAAACCAAAACCAGTTTTCACCAGGATACTCAAAGGCATAACTTTGTGGTAAGCAATGTAAACATATTTTTTATTCCTCTTTTTATTGCCAGCTGATTTGGATCTAACACTGTCCAAGAGTGCACTCTACCATTTTTGCTGAAATTTTAAACCCCCCCACAACTTAAAATTAAAAAAATAAAAAACCTTAAAATTAAACCTTACATTAAAAATAAAGAAATAAATAAAGTTCCCATCAAACAGACTAGACCTGGAGAATGTCAGTTCAGTAAAGGGATGTTTCAGAAGATTCTGAGTAGGGCTGGTTGAAAAATTGTCAAAAAACAGTTTTCCATCAGAAACACAGTTTCATCAAAATCAAAATGTTTTGTAGGAACACGTTCACTTCGATGAAATTTTTGATAGGAAAAAGTCAAAATGAATCATTTTGATGTTCATTCATTGTGATAACGTCAAACATCTTTTTCTGAGAAGGTAAAAGCATTTAGTTTGGACTTTAATGTTTTGATTAATTTCTTTTAGACTTTATAACAAATATTGTTAAAATATTATGCAGATCATATTTAATATTTTATGTTGTATTATGTTTTGAAATTATCAAAACATGTTTATCTTATTGAAACAAAATGTTTTGATGGCTCTGAACAGAATTTTTTCAGAATGTGTGTTCTGTGGGAAATTTCAATATTTTACTTTTTTGTACCAATTTGGAATGAAACATTCTTTTGAAATGCTATAATTTCCCACGGAACAGAAACTGCCGTTTATGACCTGCTCTGGTTATGAGAGATTAGAATGGAAACATTTAGGCAAACTTAACTGCAGACGTTGCTAGTGCTCCAACCATAATACACATGCACACATCCACAAACACGCAATAGAAATATATATCTTTTTATACACTGTTCTTCTCTTTCAGCTCGATGATAGTGTCTCCTCACATTCTGTTCCTTCAGCAAGATAGGAAGTAGGGAAGATTAAGATTCCTTCCTTAAAAGCCCAGATGGGCCTTTCTTGATGATATATTAAGAACCTCCATTCTCTGTTGCCCCGTATTTTGTGTAGGTGTTTATACTACTGCAGAGTGAATTCAAAGTGCATGTAAAACACCTCCAGATCACAATGGCAGTGTTTTACACCCAATTTGTACTGGTGCAAATGATAGCACAAGTTGTAGGGCAAATGGTGAACTGGATTCCAAGGGTCTTAGGCCATAACTGTCAAAAGAGACAGCTGATTTGGAGTGTCTGTTTTGGGTAGCCTAACCTGAAGCACCTTGGGCTTGGTTTTCAGAGATGCTGAGCACCCCCAACTCCAACTGACCTGTAGGTGCTCAGCACCTCTGAAAACCCAGCCCAAGTTGGGCACCCTAAGTCAGTGGCCATTTCTGAAAAATTTAACCTGTATAGGGTTTTCCCTGAAGATCAAAAAACCCTTTCTTAAGGTGGGTATCAGGTATGCATCAGTGCTCCAATTTGCAGAGGGAGAAAATCTTGGCAGAGACAAAATGTCTTTTTTAACATCACACAGCAGAGGAGCCACTAGCAGAGAGGGGAATAGAACCCGCTCACTCGAGTGCCAGTTTCATGTCCCATCTACTCACCACCCCTCCTAGAGAGTGCAATGTCTTATGGGTAATGGTTTGCAATTAATATACAAATTTATTTTCAATGTAAACGAGCAGCTTTACTATGTTCCACTTTACTGGAGATCTACACACTATAACACCAACACAAACTCCCCGAAATGACTCAGCTCCAAAACCTACTGAGCATCATGTAATCTCTGGGATGGATTCATTGACGGGGAGGGATTCTGGAGCGCAGATGGGGGGAAAGTTGCAAACCCTCACAAGAGGCTCAGAACCTTTCAGTGGGGTTTTGGGAAAACATGCAGCATTGTTACAGTCTGCCTGAGTTGTGGCAACATTATCGCTGCCAGAGACTGTCACTAATACACAAAGCATGTGTCTCCCTCTTTACTCCCCCCTTTCCTGGGAGTTGACCCAGGCTAACCAAACCTGCCAATGCTGTCGGATTGGAAACCTGCCCTCTCCTTCTCCCTTTCTGGACACATTAGAATTCCCTTTTACAGGAGATGCTAAAGCTATAAAATTCAATCTTCTACAGGCTAAACTGAAGAGGTTCCTTCCTTGTCTTTTATATCTGGGTGAGCATTGTAAATTTCCCCTACATGATACACTTGAGTAGCTGCTTATGCCCATGTAATAAAGGACAGGGAAGCTCTGCACCTCTGGGAAGGGATATTTTTCTGTACAGTTGGAGTAGCTTTTCAGATGTAATCACCCCTGCAGACCCCAACCAGATACAGAGCAACATTAATATAAATGAGGCAGATCAGATGGGGGTTTAACAACAGCCTGAAAATCCCTCACGTACGGTCTGGATACTATGTTTTTCTTTGTTTTGCTTTCCCTTTTACACACGACAAAAAACAAAAAAGTGAGAAGCCCACTGAAGCAGACCTAACCCCCCCTGTGCCTTTTGGGGGTAAATTCCCTTTTGAAATTCAAGACACACACGTTAAACTTTAATGTTAAATTTTGGATTAAAAATTAATTTAAAAAATCTTACAGTTTGGAATATTTACAAGTGAAATGCATTATTAAAAACTCAGATCGGCGGCACTCTGCAAGCTCAAGTCTCTCCCAATCCCTTTCCTCCTTCTGTGGCCAATGGCATGTGCTCACCATCATCATCAACTCGAAGAAAGGGAACAAAAATACAAGTCATGCCACTGCCTCCATAGAATTGGAAAAGTCCAGATCTCTAGGCCTCCCTGTTTGAGATCTTTGTGTCTCCAAATTCAAACAGAGCCCATCCCACACTCAGAGTAGCTGTCAGAAGCATCAGAAGTCCATGGGGAGTGATTCCTAAAGCAAAGCACAGGCTGCCCTGATTGGAACAAGTGGCACATACAAAACAAAACCCCTATGCTGCTATGCACACATGTTTAGCAGAGGTGGAGTGTAGGTCCTAGATGACTGGTTGACCCAATCTGTCACACAGTGGGAATCACAGGCTCATAGACTTTAAGGTCAGAAGGGACCATTGTGATCATCTAGTTTGACCTGCACAGTGCAGGCCACAGCACCTCACCCACCTGCTCCTGTAATAGACCCCTAACCTCTGGCTGAGTTACTGAAGTCCTCACATGATGGTTTAAAGACTTCAAGTTACAGAGAATTCTCTATTTACACTGCTTCAGACCAGCAAGCGACCCATGCCCCATGGTTCAGAGGAAGGTGAAAACTCCCCAGAGTCTCTTGACAATCTGATCCGGGTGGAAATTCCTTCCCGACCCCAAATATGGCGATCAGTTAGACCTGAGTAGGTGAGCAAGACGCACCAGCCAGCCACCTGGGAAAGAATTCTCCGTCGTAACTCATGCCTTTGGGAAACAATCCCATTTGAGCCCCACTGTCCATGCACATTGAAAACATATAGGCCCAAACCAACGTGCTGGATCTCCCGCAAAGCTTGCGGAAGCTTGTAGCCAAACTCCAAAGCTCAGCCCCCTTTCTGATGTTGAGTTTGTTGGTCCCAGGAAGAAAGAAATTTAGCTGGCATTAAAAAGCACAGAGGGGGTCTATGACCAAAGCCCGCTGAGCAGCAGCAACAAGTGGGGAGCCTCCCGCAGTCAGCTGAGCTATTACTATAGGCTGCAGCCTTGTGACGGCAGAAAAGGGAGGGTTTCTGTAACCAGACTGTGGCACTGTGACTACATCAGGAACTGGGAGAAGAGGGTGGTTCTTTCTAAATGTTCCACGGGAAATGTATAAAGATACTTTATATGAGGCCCAGGAGCCATCACTAAACAGTTTCTATCCAGCCCTTTCTCATTCACACATGTTCACTGCTTTCCAAAATTTTCCCCTGAAAGTGTCACCTCCAGGCTGCTGTGACCTGAACAGCCATGGCACAGTCGCGCTGTGCCCATGCTCTACAATACCCCTGTTCTGGGCACTGTCGGGATGGTGGATGAGGAAGACACACAGAAGTCAGTTACACCTTCTCCCATGGAGTCCCCGGCTGAGGAGATCCAATGGCTTTCTTTTCCCTTTTGTGCTGTCAAAGCACTGCAAAGGGTCTGGGGTACAGAGGAGAATCTGGTCTGGTTGCTTTGCAAAGTGCTTTGTGATGCCTAGAATATAAAATAAATTCTACTGTAGTCTGGCCTCCGTTGCACAATGCATAACCCTAATTTTATTGAACTTTCAAAGAAAACAATGCAACCTGTCCCTCGTTTAAAAGAGGTCCTTTCAGACTGGGAGAAAGAAATAGAAGAGATTAAACACACACACACAAATCCCACTTGTATCTCCCTTGTTTATCATAACTTTTCCTGCTGTATTTGCTAATGGTGGTAATAATTATCTTGGTAGTGAAATCAAAGCCTGGCTCCTTTCCCAGCTTTTCTCCTCCGCTGCTTCATCATGCAGTGAAGTCATAGGGCTGAGTTCGTGATATCACGTCTCACCCAGCTCAGACACCCATAGGAGAGGCCCCAGATGGAAGGCTGTGACAGCTTCACTGTGTGATCAAATCGGAGAGAAAACAGGAAGGAGAAAACAAAATCTTCAAATACCCACTATAAGTGCAAACTGAAGAAAATTAAAATAGTGGCAATTAGAAATTGACATGCAATCTAGTGTACAAGTCCATCTTTAACATAAACCTATCTTTTCAAGGTACTGATATGCTGCCTCCTTTCCCCATAAGTATCTGACCCCCTTCCAACACCTGTGTGAGCTAAGAGAGTATTATTCTGCAGGAAATGGAGCACTTACCTGATTTGTCTAAGGTGCAGTGAGTCAAAGGCTGGGGGTGAATCTATCCCAAGCGAGGGGTGGAGAAGGGAAAATGGCAACCTGGCAGTGCTCAGTTCCCTGCCAGGTACACATCCCTCCTCGGGTGATAGAGGAGCAGTGCTCAGTGAAACCAACAAGGCCACATAACTCTGATTCAATGTTTTACATTCTTCAAGATGCAAAACACCTGGGGTGGCAAGGTGGCTTTCCCCCTGCTTTTCAGTTGCTCGGATTTGTGACAGATTTCTCTGCAAGGGGCTTCCCAAAAGCTGCATCGAGCTTTAGTGTCAAATGTTAACATTCAAGATTTAATTTATGGTGCAAATGCTGCACACCCTATTGCATCTCTTAGCCCCCTCAGGACATCTCACCCCCTCCTGGGTTACACAGGGGGCTGAGCCCTTAATGTATGACCCATTGTCCAAATGAGTGTTAGAAACGGCAGGATGTATAGCATATGCTCTAGTGTCAGACGTCTCTCTCTCTCTCTGCTGGATGGATGTATACACACAACACAGCCTGTGGGCACTAAGGCTTAAGGGATTAATTAATGAACATTTCTGTAAGCCCCAGGCTTCGGCACGCTAGAACACAAGTGAAAATGTCAGCATCTGAGCCACAAGCTGTTTCAGGTTAGAAACAAGGTGGCCGGGGCCTGGAGATGCATGCTCTGTTTGGCCAGCAATCCAAAAGGATGGGTTAACCAAGAGTCCACTTGGCTCAGTTGAAGCCGGCTACTGGTGAGCCATTAAACCAGCAGCTAAGGAACAATGAGGGGAGGGGCCTTTCAAAAAGAGGGGGCACATGGGGTATGGAAGAGGAAATGGAGACCACAAGATGTGGCAGGTAAGTCCTCAGGAGACTGATGAGCATTTATTTCCCTGTGAAGCGAGAAAGTGACCACTAAGGAGGAAGGAAAGAGAGAATGAAATAAGTGCTATACAGGTAAATAGAGAAAGCGCCATGGATGTTGATGTCACACAGTGAATTAGCACTGCCTTAGCTTGCTTGAGGGGACAATAATAGAGGCTAGGGAATAAATGTGTCTGAAATGAGTCCATGACCCCAGACAGGCCCATAGCCAGTCATACACAAGTGCGTGTGCAGCCTGGAACCATGTAGGGGAATATCCCTTGTGCTCCCAACTGCCTGTTTCAGCTCACCATCCACCCCACAACGGCATGCTGGGCAGGGAGAGGGAACTCGCCAGGGCGGTCCTGTTTGCCTTCGGAGTCTGACTAGGAGCAGGGACCCGAGTGGCAAAGTTTCCTTTTCCCCTGGAGGGGAGAGGGAGTTGGGGGCAACAGGTTCTTCTTCTTTCTCCCTCTACCCACTGGGAGAGAGTGGAAGGCAACAGGGGGCAGTTCTTCCTCTAGAAAAAGGAGGCAAATAAGGGATTCCAAGCCTGGACAATTTTTTTCCTCCCATCTCCAGTTACTGACAAGAAGGCTTGGAGTCCCTTAGCCTCCCCAGCCAGACTTCATCCCCTCCTGCTGCTCCTACTTCAGATCTTCCTCTTGATGTGTCCTTGTCTCTCCAGCCAGTGAAGAGGCAGGAAGAGGGGAAGTTCCCACAAGCCCAGGAGGAAAAGAGGAGGGGGAGCTGTGCTTTACCCCCAGCTCAGTAGCTCTAGCTTGCTGGGCTGATGACATATCACAGGCCTCCGTGAGCTCTCTCACTCAGGAGTTTCCTCTTGCTGGTGGATGTCAAGGCTCAGGCCTCAATGAGGTCACCAGCATAGCAGCTGTAGCTTACAGGAATGAGTGTGGGGCAGAAGTCTACATGACGGCTGCAGGCTCAGCACTAGAACTGGTTGAAACAGGGGAATTGCTTTGTTTTCTCAAAAAACATTTTGCAGGTAAGTCCTCAGGTGGCTGAGGAGTCATTTATCTCTCCGTGAAAGGAGCAAGTGACCTCTATGAAGGAAGGAAAGCGAGAGAATGGAAAAGAGGGATACAGGTAAATAGAGAGGAAGAACAAAGGGAAGGGGGGAAAAAGGGAATTGAAAAGAAAAGCGAACAAGTTTTCTGTGAAAAAATTTTGATGAAAAAACAAAAATGTTTTGGCTTCCATCTTGTTTCCCCTTTCTCTCCTAATTTACCACTTTGCCACCCACCCCCTGCCATTTTTCTGGTGCCCAAATGGAAAAATGAAAATGGAAATAAAGAAAATAAATGGGAGAAAACACCAAAAAAACCAAACCCTCAAACCTGAACATTTTTCAGTTTTTCATAGAAAAATTGAAAAACTCTGAAACAAAAATGTCTGACAATTTTTGATTAGTAAAAAAGGCCAATTTTCATAAACAGATATTTTTGAATGAAAAATTTGGACCAGATCTACTCAGCAAATGTACCACTTGCGATATTGGCAAGTCATAGGCCTTTATGAGCTCACTGATTCAGCACCGCTCGCTTGCTGATCTTATGTCAAGCTCTGTTCTGTGAGGTCAGTGGCAGAGCAGTTTAGTATGCTGGGCTGATACCAAGGCACATGCCCATGGAGTTTATTGGGTCAGTCCCTCTAGCTTGCTGGGCTGAAGCCAAGAGGCAGGAATTTGTAAATTTGCTAGCTCAGCATCTCAACCTAGATGGAATGTCTGCACACAGCTCCTGTGAGGTCTTTTGCTCAGCACTTGTTGCTTGCTGGGCTAAAGCCAAGGCATAGGACTTTGTGAAGTTATTACCTCAGCACCTCTAGATTTCTGGACTTATGTTAAGGAGCAGGCCTATGGGAGGTCATTGGATCAGCACCTCTAGCTTGATGGGATGATGAGGCCTCTGAAGGTACTAGATCAGAACGTCAGTGGTTAAAGCAGACCAGTGCAGGAGGGCAATCTCACCCATTCTGGTAGTTATTATGTTGTCATGGGTATCGATGTCATGTGGTGAACCGACAATGCATCATCTTGTCTGGGGGGAGATGGCATGGGGTCTTGAATGGAGACCAAAGAATACATCTGTCTGTAAAGAGTCCATGTCCCCAAGCAGGTGCATGGCCAGCCAGACGTACGTGGGGGCGGAGTGGAGAGTCGGAGGGGGGAGTGTGTACATGCAATGTTGAACTGTTCTGTTTTCTGGTTTTTTTTTTTCTGTTTAATTCTGACCATGATGGAGGACGCTGGTGGCAGGGTCTCCCATTTCCCCTGCAGGGTTGGGACAGCTGGAGTGAGAAGAAGATGGAGAACCAAAAAAGGGACATATCTTCCTAGAAAAGAAAGAATGAAGATGCAGGTATTCCAGGAGGGGGTGCTGCTACTCCAATTGGCAGGAAGCTTTGGTCCCCGTAAACTTCACCACCCAATGAAGACATGGAGGGATTTGAGGAAAGGAAGAGGAGGGTGAGTTCTCTCTCTGATTTAAGGAGAAAGGGGAAGCTATGGGAGCACAGTGCCCCTTACTCTAGCACCTGCCCTCCCCCAACACAATGTAAAGTTTAGTGACACAATGGAACTCCAAATGAAGCCAGTGGGGGTCTTTCTGTTGACTTCACTGGGATTTGGACTGAGCTTTAAATAGGCAAATATGTTTAATGTGTGACTGCAGGGAACTAACATGAATGCAACTTTAACGTTACATCAAGGTTCAGGAGATTCTTAAGGTTAAGTGTTCCCCTGCAACATTAACTCAGCCACACTGTACATCCTGTACTGTTTATAATTATGCATCAATAGCTGAGAATGAAACATGGAACTGTATGTTTAAATATAGAAAACACGACTTCAAAATACCATCTGTTTAAAGAAAAACAACAATTAAAAGCAGAAAGCAATAGATACATACACATGCATTTCTTTGTCTGGATGTCTTTAGTAATATCTTGCTCACTGCAATGGATTTTGCTGTGTTGTTTTTTTGTGATAAATTAATAAAGAAAAATATTTAAGAAGAAGATAATGCTGCATGTGTACCACATGGCCAAATTAACATTATGGAAGGAGCTTTTCTCTCTTGGGATTTCTTGAGTTTTGAGCACTTGATTTTGCAACCTTACCGTTGCATTAATCATAATTTCAAAAATTCAGTTTGTCTGGGCTTTTAAAAAAACAGAACTAAATTAAAAATCAGAGAACAAATTTAGACCTATTTGGCTGACACAAGCTTACAAGTTCTGCAGGCCATT
Source organism: Caretta caretta (assembly GCF_965140235.1). Lineage (NCBI taxonomy): Eukaryota > Metazoa > Chordata > Testudines > Cheloniidae > Caretta > Caretta caretta. Next base: position 204,998,027 of record NC_134206.1, read on the forward strand.
GTAATTTCCATGAACCAACAATCAAATCTCAACTATTCAAACACAAGTGAACCAAAGGTCTTGGTTAGCTTCAGGGCCACTATGATATCCACTCCCACCCACACACCAAGGTCTCAGTGAAGCTCAGATCTTGCAGAGCTCCTGATATCTGCAGCAGCAAACCTGTGAGATGAGGGGCAGAAGGAACCTATGATTCTAAGGGCTTCCAGATGAAGACCTTGCCAAACTAACAGACCTGCTGCCCAGCATAGTGCTGGGATCATACACTGGCTCCTGGAACCTGACCTTTCCTTTGCTCATGCTCTGCCCTTCTCTCTCTCTCATTCATCTCTTCCCCTCTCCCCACAAGGCAAAGAGCTGGGTCTGGCTTCAGACTCCTGCTTTGGTAAAAGGCTCAGGTGCCTCACTGGAGAGGCTGCTCAGCTTGCCTGCCTGGCCTGGTGGTGAGCTCCAGATTTGAACCCAGGGATCTGCGATGAGGGCTCAGGGGAGCCTGTTCCCCACCCAGGGGGCTGCCTGAATAATATTACAATGGGACCTGGAGAGGGCTTCTCATTCCCTAGGTACTAAGTAGGCAGTAACTGCGCACCCTGCCACTGCTGTGTCCCAAGGCCCCGCGGTTTCCAGCACATGACTCATTAGCCCAAGATATAGTTATTTGTGAGTGAGCACTCCGGAGATTGAGATCATTATTTTTCTCAGAGCTCAGGGGAGCGGAAGGAACAAATGGTTCCTTGGGGGAATTTCTCCTTTTCCTCTTTCCCAGGTGTCTTCCAGCATCTATTCAATTTAGCAACTTCCAAGGATACCCTGTGTTTGATCTCCTGTGCACCATGGTAACGGGGATGTTTTGCAGGCCTTCTCCAAGCCCACACACTTGTCTGGACACATACTAGATCTCATCTTCAGCCCACACATGGACTTTGAGAACATAACAAATCTTCTGCTCTCCTGGCCCTAACACCACCTCATCCAGGTGGACTTTGAGAACATAACGAATCTTCTACTCTCCTGGCCCTAACACCACCTCATCCAGGCCTTCTCTCCATCCCACTGGATAAGTGAAATGACAAACTGGCTTGCTCCTGAATCTATGCAGCTTTCTGCATGCCTTAGAAAAACAGGGAAATACCCATTTACAACATCAATGTACCACCAAGCTGGCAGAGTAGTACGGTTTCCTGGCCACAATCATCAAGGTCTTGTCCCCAATTTGCCTTCCTTCCTCTGCATGAACTGAGATGATCACCATGATTTAATGCCAAACTATATCTGTCATAGTACATAGACAGAAGACTAGGATGTCAATGCGCCAAATCCAACTGTCAACAGCACAAAGAAATCCCAGAGTACTGGGCCATCACAGTAGCACAGCAAAGGGACTCTTCTTCTCCATCATCACAGCCACAAAATCACAGCTATTCCAAAAGCAAACCAGCTCATCAGCCTAGGCTGCACAATCCAAACACTGGACCAGAGTATGCGGAGAGCTCTCATCATACTTTGCAGAAAAGAGTAACCTAATATGAAGGGAACAAATTGGGGCAGAAAACTCTAAACCAGACCAGGTGAAATTAATCACCCACTACTCCTGGTGGAGTTTGGCCTTATCATATGTGATGAAACTCTAAAAGCCCTGATAAATATTCGAGCCACCGCCTACAAAATAGATCTGTGCCTCTCCTGGCTGGTGAAAGCCAATAAAGAACAACTGTACCCACTGCTAACAGGAATAATCAATACCTTCTTCAGAGACATAAACGTGCCCACCTCCATGAAAATCATTGCCTGATCTACACAAAACCAGCCTTTGATGCAGAAAACCTCTCTGATCTTTTCACCATCTCCAACCTCCCATTCCTAGACAAAATCATTGACAAAGCAGTGACCGGCAAGCTTCAGTGATGTGCAATGTCAGCCAACATGCAGTTCGCTTCCCAACTGGGCATGGAATGAGGACAGCCCAAGAAACACGAATGCACCACCTCTTTCTGGAGATGATAGAGGCCACAATTCTCCTGCTTCTAAACCTCTCTGCAGCATCCCACAAAGAGAACCACAATGATTATTGTCCCACTTCTCTCACATGGCTGGGGCACACAGACACTACTACAATGACTCCGATCATTTTTCTCCAAAAGTGGTGATGAGCAACTGATTCTTTTCCTCCAAAAACCGCAACTACATGTTGCCACAGGAATCCACCCTGTCCCCCCTCCTCTTCCAATCTTCATGAGGCCCCCTGGAGAGGTAGTGAGATGCCATGGAATCTGCTGTTAATAATACACCACTGAAACAGCCAGGTAGCTCATTCTCCACAGAAGCAACATTCCTGTGTGCTAAATCAGTACCATTACCTCCGCTGTACAGATATAGAAACTGAAGTACCAAGAGGCTAATGCCCAATTTTACCAAAAACATCTACTAAATTTTCCTCAAATTGTGGGTGCCTAACTTTAAACCTCTAGGGCCTGATTTTCTGAGATGCTGACCACCCAGAATTCCAGTTTCATTCAACAGGAGCTGTGGGTTTTTAGTGGACCCTTCTCTAGTAAAGACACAATGTAGCTGCATCACAACATTGTGCCAGGATGGTGCTACGACCCAATGCAGTGACCCAACAAGTCTATTCTGCAGTGCCACGCTCAGTGGGGGAACAGAGTGGACAGCAGTTATATGATTATCTGCTGTGAGCTCCCCATTATCCTAGTGATTTCCAGGGAAAGTCTTGCTACCTTCAATTTGGCTGAGACTTGGCGCTATTTTTAGAATCTTTAATAAACAGCCAAAGACCTATTTTTAATTTTCATTTAGATCCAGGATTTATATTTTAGTTGTTAATTTTGTTTTAATCTCCTTATGCTTCATTACCCACTGACTTTCAGGGTCAGGGAGTGAGGAGTAGGAACAGACAGAGGGGGGACGATGACACAGAGGGAGGGAAAGAGAGCAAGGGGGAAAAGGAGTATTGTTGACAGCATCTGATCCTCCGATTAATGTATTTGTAAGCAGATTAACCGAATCCCAACTGCTCTGTGCCGTGTCTCTCCTCTAAGCTTCTCTCTCCCCCATGTAAACAAAAGCCCCACAGAAATACATTTTTCATGAGTGAATACCCACAGCATGGATCAGGCCCAATGTTTTCCCATGCCAGACACCTGAGAAGAATATGAGAGGGCAGCATGACTTACTACATGCTTTAAAAAAAAAACCTCATATAGCTTTGGGACCCCCTGTCACTGCTCTGCAGGTTGCATGAGCCTGTTTGGGGTTGTCCACTTTCGGGAGGAGAAAGATGCAAGGAGAAGAGGGTAGCGGTGGGTGGTATTATTTTGGTCTCCGATTAGCATGAGAATTTGTGACCTCATTATGCTTTACTTATCCTTAACCCTCTGCATAGCAACAGCTACAACATAGTGACAGGGGAGGGAGAAGGCGGGTTAAAACAACCCATTAGAGAATCACTGAAACAACAGACTCAACAGGAAATAATGAATTGCTGAACATTAGGCCTTGCCTTCTCTCGCCCTGCTCCAGCAAAGTGCTCCTAAGGAATGCCTGTAATAAAGGTACATAGTGTCATTCTATTCCAGGGCCTCAGAGCCCTTCACTGCCATTCAGGAGCCAAACCTTGCAGCCCCTTGGTGAGCATCATTATCTGTATTTTAGAGATGGCAAAGGAAAGAGGAGAAGTGACTCACCCGAGGTCTCTCAGCAGGTCAATGACAAAGCTGAGAACAGACCCCAGATAGTGTAAGTCACAGGCATGTGCTTTGGCTACAAGACCATCCTGTATTTAATGGCCGAATATCACCCTCTTCTGATGAGCACTCAGAATTCAATCTCCATATTTTATTCATATCTGGACTTCACGAGGAAAATCCTCTTACAGACCCTTCTCAACCTTTCTCCCCCAAATATGCTGTGGAAAGATGAGTGAAGTCCCGGAACTGCCTTCCAGTGGGAGCAGAAAACCTAACTAGTTTTAAGACTGAGCTTGATACATTTTTGGAGGGGATGGTATGATGAAACTGCCTACAAGGGCATTTGGCCCACCGACTTCTAGCAGTAAATATCTCCAATGACTGGAGACAGGACACTAGATGGATAAGGCTCTCAGCTACGACAGAGAATTTTTTCCCAGGTGTCTGGCTGGTGGGTGTCACCAACATGCTCAGGGTCTAACTGATTGCCGTATTTGGTGCTAGGAAGGAATTTTCCCCTTGGTCATATTGGCAGATACCCTGGGGAGGTGTGGGGGGGGGGTTGCCTTCCTTGTAGCATGGGTCACCTGCTAGTTTGAACTAGGGTAAATGGTGGATTGTCTGTAACTTGAAGTCTTTAAATCATGGTTTGAGGACTTCAGTAACTCAGCCAGAGGTTAGGGGTCTATTACAGGAGGGGATGGGGGAGGTTCTGTGGCCTGCAATGTGCAGGAGGTCAGACTAGATGATCACAATGGGCCCTTCTGTCCTTAAGGTCTATGAGGATTTGCCACCTGTCCTGATGTTAAATGTGCTGATCACAGCTTCCTGGCACACCGGTGGGGTACTAATGCCATGCTTGTGTCACACAGTGTGACAACATGGTGAATCTGTACCTAAAGAAAGTCTACAAGGAGAAAATCACTAGGAGAAGGAACTATTCTCACACACCGACCCTGTATTAAGGGAATTCATTCATTCAGTCCTGGGCCTCTCCCACAGTGTTCCTCCCAACATTCAACCTTCCTCTGAACAACAACCGGCTGAAACACTCATTGGCTAATTATTCTTTGTTTGGATTCAATGGCCTCCTCTTAAACAGGAAGGAGACTACTGATCTCCTACTCTAGCTTCAAAACTAGCCGGGTTTTAAAGTACATACGAAGGAAAGAAGCGAAGCTTTCACAGTTCAATCTAGCATAAACTGCTAACACATCTCGTAAGGTAGAGGATGAAGTGATTCAGAAACAAAAGAGAAAGAAGAGGAGCACTAATGTACTCAAGTGTTTCCCCTGTCTGAGATCACTGGTATTCCATCTACCCAGACAATGGGCTGAGCTTTGTCAATGGAGAGGTCACTCTAGGAGTGGAGCTACTCTAGCATTGCAGCCAGATAGATGACTGTTGCCAATATAAATTGTCCCTGAGGAGACACCACCGCACAAGACTTTTGAATAACCCACTTATACCTCATTGTGCTGTACGGCCATGAGTTCTAACCAACACCTTGTCATTTTTAAAAAAATCCTTACTGGAAAGGGAAATTGAAAGGGAGAATGTGACCACACAAGAATACACCAAGTCAGTTAAGGCTGCAGTGAAAAGATAAGGGCAGGAGAAGGAAAAAAAAGCAAATGAGTTTATACTGCCTAAGGCGCTAAAGGAAATAAGAAGGGATTTACAAATTCATTAGGGGGGGAAAGATGTGCCTGAAAGAAGGTAGGTTCATTAATACATGAGGATGGGGATGAAATTAATTATTCAAAAATGGCTGAGCAGCTTTTTTAAATCTGTCTTTGGAAGAAAAAAAAAGGAAGAAGAAATTTGGACTAGAAAGGAAGGGAAGAAAAGCTTGTCAGACATCGCTACTGAAAAACAGCAAGTAAGGAAACACTTGGAACATTTACAAATCAGCTAGTCCAGATACAGTACATAACATCCCAGGACCTGATCTTGCAACGATGGATGCACCTGCTTAACTGCACTATGAACAGCCTCTTTCACTTTGATGCACTACTCACAATGTGTAAAGTTAGGCACCTGTTTAAGTATCTGCAGGATTGGGGTCCTAGACTGTTGTTAAGGGAACTAGCTAACAAACTTACTGTATATCTGACAAATAAATCTGAAAAACCACAGAGAGGTAGGGACGTTCCAGAAGACTGAAGGTAGCAAATGTAATACTGATTTTCAAAGAAAAGTGATCCTGGCAATTATTTTACTGTAAGTCTAGCTTTTATTCCTAGTAAAATAATAGAACACATATTAAAGAGAAAAAAGATAAATTAAGCATCTAGAGAAGAGAACCATATTTTTGGTACAATAATACAGTTAGCATATGAAGGGAAAGTGGAAATAGGCAGTTTGGCGATTTTAGTGAAACACATAATGCTGCATCCTCTTGGACAGAACACCATCCAGTGGATTGAAAAGTGGTGGAAGGACTGTAAATAAAGTATCTTTTGGGGGAGAGGTGTCTAATAGGCTACCACAGGGATTGTTCTCAGGTCCAGTCTATTAAACCAGTGGAAGGACGGACTTTTGACTTTCAACAGCATGTCAGTGAATTTGAAGATGACATTAAAATGCCAGGGTGAACAGAGAAACAGGTCCTTGTGCTACAAAGACATCTTTACCTGTTAGCAAGTGCAAATGTAGATCCACAACTTTAAGTGTGTGAATAATGTGAGCATATGAGTAAACGCAATAAACTGAAAATTAAGCACATACATAAATCTTTGCAGGAGAGGGGCCATAATGCAAAGGAAACTAGACACACTAGAAACATGGACTGAACACAACAAAATGAGATTCATTTTGGAAAAATGCAGCTGATACCTCTGGAGAACAATAATCCAGAACACAGATACTGAATGGGAGGGAGAAAACAGGAAAGCAATCATGTTAAAAGAGATCACCGTGAATAGAGAGCAGCAAATAAGAAATGAGCTTGTGACATTGAAGCAAAAGAAGCTCATGCAATCTGGGGCTGTGTACACAGAGGGATCACATCACGGCATAGGGAGATAATAGACCGTTTCTGCACCCCTCTGGTGCAACCGCCCTAGGAATTCAGTTTTGCTCATCCCGGTACCCACAATGAATGGCAAATTGGAGGGAATTCACAGAAGAGCAGCAAAATTGATCAGGGAACTGGAGAGATTTATGAGGAAAGACAAAAAAGGTTAAATGTGCATCATTTTACTAAGGAAGGACTCTGAGGGAGCAGGCATAATAACTATACAAAGCTATTTGAAGAATGTCAATATTATGGAGTGGGAGGGATTGTTTAGAGTGGTAGCTGGGTAAGAACTAGGCGTAATAGGATTAAACTAAGACAGGAAAATCAGACTGCAATATGTTGGCCCTGATTCTGCTCTTACATCAGTGTAAATTAGCAGTAACTCCCCTGAAGTCAATGGGGCTACACTCGTATAAAATTGATATGAGTGAGATCACAAACAGGAACTAGGTCATCTACGTCTCTCCAATTTATCTAATTCTTTCGTACACCAAAAAAGGCTTAGCGGTAGGGTTTTTTTGTTTGTTTGTTCGATTTGTTCCTTGTTTTTAAGAAAAGCAGACACTTCATGTAGTCCCCCCTGTGGAATTCATACTGCTGCAGAGGCAAACAGCGAGGCTGGATTTTTCAGTAGCTCTGGATAATCTTATGACCATTAAGAGACGTGTATTGAATTAAGAGAAGATATTAAGGATCATCAAGCACCATTTTTCAGTATGATGATTATTATAAACATTAATATTATGGTAGTGCCTAGAGGCCAACAAGGTCGGGGACCCATTGTGCTTGGCACTATACAAACATACAGTAATAACAGTCCCTACCCCCAGACAGCTCATGCTTTCAGCTGTCCACTGATTACATGTGTGGGATGGGAAGGCAGAAAGGAATCTCTGAATCTTGCCCCAGTAGCTATAACACTGCACAAACTGGCCATGTCACTGTTCTCCTAAGAATCAAACGGAGGCAGGACACCAGATTAGATCCCCTATGGTGCATCATGCTCTCTTCATACAGTTTAAATAGGCCCAAACTTTGTCCTACACTCTTATTAATTATCTGTTGAGAAAGATCCTTTGCCTTCCTACTGTATTTTCCACTGCATGCATCCAATGAAGTGGGTTTTAGCCTACGAAAGCTTATGCCCTAATAAATTTGTTAGTCTCTAAGGTTCCACAAGGACTCCTTGTTCTTTTCTTTAAAAAGCCAAAGCAACCCGACCCTGCACCTCCAGTTTTTACCACGGAGGTTTAAAGAACTACAGATGTTAGAGATGGAAGAAACCTATACAGTGAGCATGACTGCAGAGAGAAACTCGGTTTCCACTAAAGTACAGCCAGCGCAAGGGTGAAACGCATCGGCTCTTTCACGGCACACAGTGATACTACACTCTATCCACAACACAACAAAAGGAAAGAGAGACTGGTGCAAACTAAGCAATTCCAGGAGGAGGTAAAAAACTGGAAAGCTATTCACAGCCATCAGAGGGTATCGTGTGCTTTTTAAAGCCTTGACCCAAAGCAGGTCAGAAAAGGAGGCTTTTGTTTTAATTCAGAAAAGTCAAGCAGCAGTTCTTTGACTACATCACTGAAAAAACCTTCCAGGCTTTTGCCTTGCAATTACAATTGCTATCAACAGATGGTGATTATTTTACGGGCTGGGGCATCTGGTCAGCTCCTAACTGAACATTAATAAAAGACCTTTGCACGATTTTATCAAATGTTCTGCTCCAGATTTGCAAATGAGGCTGCTAGTAAAGGAGGTGGAGTAGAGGAAGAGAATGAGTGGTTGATTTCTCCCATTTATGGGAAGTGTCGTGAATTTATGAGAGGGGACCTGGGGCAAAGGGCATGAGGTGGGGATTGAGGCTCTGTAGAAACACAGCCGAACCAAATCCCCAAAGCCTAGCGCCTGCTGGACTGTGGAGGGGTGCAGAGCCAGAGTTCACAGCTGGAATCTCTCAGTAATGAGCTGAGCCCAAACCATGGCTTCAGGGCACATCTTTATAACATTTTGCTCTTCTATAGCATCCTTCATCCAAGGTTTGTAATGTGTTAACTACGTATGCTGAACAATCAGTTCCACCTTGGATTTAGCTGTGACACTCTGAGGTCATTTCCCAGACCTGAAGAAGTGCTCTGTGTAAGCTTGAAAGTTTCTCTCTCTCACCAACAGCAGTGGGTTCAATGAAAAATATTACCTCACCCACCTTGTCTCTCTCATGTCCTGGGACCGACACAGCTACAACAATGCTCCTTACAGTCATTCAAGCCTCACAAGCCACTCTCCTCTCCCCGCGGGGAGTCGGGGGCGGTAAGATTTACCTCACCCAAGAATGAGCGGAGCAACCTAAGACACATAACATGGTGAGATTCTGTCCTTGCTTTACACCAGGGTCATTGTGGTTAGTGACAAACGAACAGTTATTGGGGGGGGGGGGAAATCCCCGCTCCCTCTCCGCCCGGTGCAGAAGAGCAGCAATGTTCACTGCTAACTTTAAAAAGCAATTGTAAAAAAACAAGCACCCTTCAGCTTATTCCTCCTACAGACCCAACTCACCTTGAACCACTGATGTCAAATGACAGCTATTGTAATGTACTGGTTTTATGTGTATGAAGGAGTCATATTGCCCATTATAGTGGCTGGGCCCATATAGAGAATAAAAGACGGACTTCTCGTGACAGCAAAAGGTTTTGTTACACTTTTTATTCCAAGCTTAACTTTAGGGATCCAGCCAGGTTTTATTCCTGGGCAACTCTCCTCTGCTAGCCTCTTGGAGGGTAACGGAGGTAGGGGGTTTCTGTATTACATCCACCATTATGAGGGAATCACCTGTATAAGCAACTATTTTACTGCACATGACGGATGCTTTTGACCACCTCTCCAACTCACCTCTTCTCTAGTCATGGTCCTGCAGGTCAGATGTGTTATTTATTGCCTCCTCACCCTAAACATTTCAACTTGATGGCAGCTGTTCAGTGCTCCAGGGCAATGGGTGCACAGTTGCTAGTAGCTGGGCCATTCCACCAGTTATTTTCCTAGGAAAGAGGGACCGCCTCTTTCTGTCCCTTTCTTATGTAGGCTCTGGTCACTAAACCATTATCCACTAAATCTTCAGTAGCTGTGATCTGTGTTTATAACAAAATCATGGCCAACTAGGATTTCACGTCTGTCATTTCGACGCACAACACGGCCATTAGGAACTTCACCGCAGCAGAAGTGGGAATATAACTCAGATCCTTCAGCTTCAAAAAAACAAGTCCCTGCTGCCGGAGCTAAATGAGAATCGCCTTCAGCTTGAGCAGTATTAGGGCTTATGTTACAGCACCAAGCTGCAGAGTTTTGATTCCACCCCACACACACGTGGAAAGGGTTGGAGGAATTTGGCCATTTCATTACACGCTCTGTATGACTACATAGGAGAACCAAATTAGATTCCTGATTTCTTGCTCTGTGGGCTACTAGAGCTGCTGAATGAAAGGGACATCCTCTGGTCCTCAATCAGATGGCAACCTCAGCACAGGGCTTGAGGCGGAAGGCATATGCGTGTGGGGGCGGGATGGTATATAAATAAGGGGATCCTCTGCAGAGAAAACACACGTCTTTGGAGTAGAAGCGGGGACATGACATTACACTCTATGCATACAGTGAACAAGCTGGTTCTGAAATAAAAGAACAGCTCGCTACACACGGCTGCCTATTAAACTGATGGACTAGATAGTTATGCCAGGACTTCTGAAGATTTAAAAAAAAAAAAAAAAGTTCATTTCCTCAGAGATCAACATTTTGACCTTCTTGACCTTCCTGGGCCCGTGAGCGTTTACCCATTTTAATTTCAGATTAGCATCTCGCATTTTCCATACCAAGGGATTACTGCTTCTGCTTGTGCTGCAACTCCACTTCATAAAAGTATCACTTACCCTCCCCCCCGTTCAGAAAATCAAGTCAGATCTGACCAGATGGCACATGCTCCTGTGCTCTGTGTCAGGCTGCATTAATTCAGGGGAAATGAATTCTCCTCCAAAACTATATTTATTTCAGACACTGCCATGCCCAGCCAGTTGTCCTCAGAAAAGCCAAACATTGCTTTATTCCATGAGTGTATCTGAGGAGTTGGGGTGGGAAAAACCCTGCTGGAGGTCTCAGATGCCAGGATCCAGGGCAACCCCAAATTTGTCCAGATATAGCTCTTCAGTACCAACCAACTTAACCTAGCCAATTCATCTGGGCTGTAACCCTTTTCCCAAGGCACACAGAACAAAGCCACTAACTGCTTAGGCTGTACTAATAATGCAGCTCAGAATCTGTAACCTGTCCTTGTGTTCTGGTCTCTTAGGGAACATAGAGTGGCAGAAAAGGAGATCTCGCGGGATCATGGAGCATCACAGGAGGCAGGAAGTGCCACCCCCTGTATAATATCTGGGGGGCCTCCCCTCCACATTTCTGACCTGGCCTTGAGACAAAGGAAGAAAAGCCTGACTCAGAAAATCCATCCTAGGTCTAAACCAAATCCAATCCATGATAGACAGGATTTGGGGAGCTCGGTGTGTGGTCTGTGGATATCCATGTAGTGCAGGTAGAAGCAGTAAAGCCGATGGTTTGGTGCCTCAGTGGCAAGTCTCAGTGTCTTGATTCAAAGTGATCTCAGACTCTGGCAACAAAACCTTTCTGGGAATGTACATCTGGGGCTTTAAACATCAGAAGAGTGATTGTGTAGGGAATGGACAAAGGTCTTTTCTGTTAAGTCACAGGACAGGCACCCTACATCACTGTATACATCCAGCTCTGTCAGAGGCTCACTGGGTGACCTTGGGCCAGTCGCTTCACCTCTCAGTGGCTCTGGGCAGGTTATTCATTAATTGTCTGCATGTCTTGCCTCTTCCTCTGAAACATCTGGCGCCATGCTTTGTGGGAGACAGAATACTGGCCTAGTTGGACGACTAGTGTGATCTGTAATGGAAATTCCTTTGTTTCTAGCTGTCAAATATTAAGTATTTACCATCATATAAAGTGCCTAGAAGAACACCTAAGTGTTGTACTAGACTTATCATAATCATACAGAGAGACTCTTAATGTGGATAATAATACTTTGCTTCCTCCCAAGGAGAAACTGTATAGCTGAATCAATTCCTGTTTGTCCAGCTCTGTGAGATCATTGGATGAAAGCCTGTTACAACACAAATAATTATTAATTATTCTTTCTGCACAGTTCCCAATCAAATTTGCTTGATTCACTGATCAAAAGTGGAGACAAACTGGGATCTGAGAACATTAATGTTTCTGTAAGGCACTGCAGAATCAAAGGTTAATGAAAGAAGGGACAGTCTACTGGTTAGGGTGCTGGGTTGGCACTTACAGCTGGGTTCACTAGTCTTTTCTACCATGCACTTCCTGGATGACCTTGGGCAAGTCCCTTTGCCTTTCTGTGCCTTAGTTCCCCACCTGTACAATGCAGGTAATAGCACTGCTCTACCTCACAGGGGTGTTGTGGAGATAAATCCATTAATGATGGTGAGGTGCTCAGATACTGGGGCATAGAAGTGCCTACGAGAGGCATACAGACACCAGGGTCGTCAATAGGATTCAAACATGGGACCTACAGTTTCAAAAGCACAATCCCTCTGACAGGTGTGTTAAAGGAGTTACAGTTCTTCAGTGGCTGGTGTAGCCTCTAGGGCCAGCTATGAGAAAGAGACAAGCATTATGCTAGTGGCTTAAATGCTGAGGTGCACAGGCATTCAAGTGGCATTTTGTTCTGCATGCTTACAGATACAGAATTTAGCAGCAAGGCCCAAGGCAAATCTTTAGCTCAAGTGACGGTAGCTTCTGCTTTTGGTACCAAAGGCCCTGAGTTCAATCTCCAATAGCGACCATTATCTCTGCACCTATCTAGTAACGAATCGCTGTTCACTGCATTTGCAAAGCTCTCTGAAGCTATAAAGTACTCAAGATTTATTTGAAAGCCAAGTTGCATTCTTTCTGCCTCTTCCACCATGGCTGATATTAACGCGCCTGCAGTCAGAGTCTAGCTAACAGTTGTGTTAGGATGTATGAGACAGAAAAGATTCCAGCTCACCTTCCAACAGCTGTATTGCTTGTATCAGTGAACAGGTCTGATTCGAAGACACTAAGACCCCGTCTATACGTACAGTGCTGCAGTGGCTGGTACTGTACCTGGTGAAGATGCTCGGTGCCTGTGGGAGAGGACGCTCACCCATCGCCATAAGAAAGACACTTCCATAAGCAGCAGAAGCTATGTCGGCAGGAGAAGCTCTCCCGCCAGCATAGCACTGTGAACACGACCACTTATGCCACCAAAACGTATGTTGCTCAAGGGGTGGAAAGTTCATACCCGAGTGACATACGTTTTACTGACATAGGCTGTAGTGTAGACATGGAGAGAACAGATCTGTTGAGGAAGAAGGTCCCATTTCCACAGTCGCTGTTTTTGACTATAACCACACTTTAATAATAGCTGTGATTAATAGATACTGATCACAGAAGTTCCAGCATGCAGCTGTGTGTCCTTCCCTGAGGGGCCTGTTAGAGCACACGTGGGTGTGTTTAGATGAGAAATATAGTTTGTTTTTCTGGTTACTGCCTACAGATGGCTGGAGGGTTTTTTTAAATCCCTGGGGATAAGGTAGGAATGCTTACGATCATGTCCCAAGTCATCAAGGGCCTTTAATGATGAACCAAGCGTGTGTATTAAAGGACAGTAGCTTTATTGTACCTACCTGACACTAAAATGCTCACAGCCCCTCCCTGCCCTGAGTCTAGTGTGAGACGCGGGAGGGATTCCCTAGTTGTTGCAGAGTCCTGAAGTGAGGAACGTGAGCAAGCCTTCCCCATGCATGACTAACTTGACCTACAACATCACAGTCTTTACTCTTAAAAAAAAATCTGCCCCAACTCCCTCTATTTTCGCCCTGGTGATATAGAGATCTCAGATTGCTGGGCAGATTTTCTTCCACCAGGAGCGATGGCTTAGTATTCCAACAGGTCTGAATCCTTGCAGCATCGACTCAGCCTTTCATCTTTCCAAGGTAGAAGATCAGCAGTGTACAATGTGTGTTTGTGGGCGGTAACTGAATTTGCTGTTGCTATTCACATGGATCTCATTAGTCCAATCACATATTGACTTTCACTCCCTCCTGAACCACTTCCCACTAGGTACTCCCCAGGAGTGGTTTCAGCATTGCTACAGGCAGACAGACTAGAACACTTCCATCAGGAGGAGACGTACCCCTTTACTGAGGGCTCATACAAGATGCTTAGCATCAGCAGGGCTTTTGGGTTTAGCCTTTAAAACCATGGGCCGATCTTCTCCATTTAGAGAAGAATCCTAGAAATCCTATGGCACTTTAGGGGTTTTGGCCCATGTTCTTGGCTAACATTTCCAGGAACCCAGTTGAAACCTTTGTGCAACTTGTAGCCTGGTGTACCTGCACCAGGTACCTGCATAACCTCAGATCAATAACCTCAAATGTTTGGTCTGAAACTCAGGCTTTGCAAGATTTCATAGGCCCTCACAACCATGCCCATTCTCTCAGGTTTGTTAGTGAGATGCAGCCGTGAAGATCACACATAAGAGACTAGAGAGGGAACAGAAAGTCAAGGCAGGCCACAAAGACAACAGTTTTGAGTCCTTGAGAACCACTTTTGTCTGGATTCACTTATCTGCAGCAACAAAGATTATTTTCCTGATGCACAAGAAAAATTAAATGTATTGATACTTATTTTTCAAATGGCAGCAGGGAACCCAGACCTGGGATGGGTTCAGCCTACAAGTAAAGCTCAAATTTTACAATTTCCAATTGTCAGAAGTGTGGCTATTAGCCACCCGACACTACATTTATAAATCATACATGTACCTTAATAGCTAGGAGTGCATCAAGAGGACCATCATCTCCTGGTAAGCAAGTTAGGTGCTGCCGTTCCCCTCCCCGCCCCAAGAGGCCAATGTCTCAAACACCAAAAAACTAAACAAGAAAACACGTTCTTCTCAATAAAAAACAAAATAAAACTGTAGCTAGAAACAACGATCTCTAATGGTTTCTACCACAAGAGAAGACTGTTCAGCCACTCCCAACCCCTAATCCCAGAACTGAGCAGCATCCCCCTCACAATCACCGCAACATCCTATTCTAGCTCTTACATGTCATCTGTGAATGACTGAACCTCAGTGGCTTTCTGATCACATGGCCACCTCTTGTTCCTCCTCCAGGAACAGTTTCTTCTACAAGGGTCTGTTCAGCCACTGGGGTGGATGCCACCTGAAGCTGCTCCTGGTGGTTTCCATTATTGGTGACTGAATGGGCATATGCTACTTCCCTCAGCACACATGCACTGTCTATGGCCCTAGACAGTGAATGCCTTCAAGAAGCTGAAAGGCAGTCTCCTCCATGGATTAATTTAGAGGTCTGCTGTTCCTCCAGTCTGGCCATGACAAATGACTGTGGGGCACATGGCATAGCTGTTACCTAGGCAAGGGCCTATAAGTAGGTCCAAATAAACAAAATAAAACATAGTATTCCTGCTGTAGGTATTGGACTAAATTTACAAACAGATATACATTAAGTGAAGAAGTTCTAATTGCACAACTCTCAGTCCCCAAAAGGCACAACATCCAGTGTCAGGCAACACAAGACAGCCCCAGACACAGAGGCGGGGCACTTCCCTTGCCTAGTCCCATTGCTCTGATCCCAATCCCAGTCCAAAGACACATGATATCATCTATCTCATCAATCACATATATCAAGTCCATTCTTAGCTGAGCACAGTGATGTGAATGGATTTGGAAGACAATCATGGGTGCGGACTCTTGAGGACTGCCTTACCTAGCAAGCTGATGGGGCAAAGACATGCAGCGAGAGCTGCCTTTTCAACCAGTGCACTGCACTGAGGTGTTGATGCTCCAGGCAGAATGTGGTCACGCTGTGCTGCAGCAGCAGCAAAGTTAACATCTTCCAGACTTTATTGATTCAAAGCTGTGATAAGCAGAAACTACCTCATCGTGCTCATCACATGCCAAGGAGAATGTCTCTGCCATTCAGAATACAGAGCTACTTTACAGGGTGCAGTTATTCCCCCATCCAGGTTCACCTGCATAACCAGATAAGCTGGAAATGGGAAAGACATAATAGGCCCCACCAAGTTCATTCCTGAACTAGGTCCCTGCCTGAGGAGTTTGCAATAGCAGTCAGAAAGGCAGGACTAGTTTTTCAAAGTGAGGCATGTACAATTTCAGGTGCCTAGTTTATGAACACCCTATACCTTTGCCTATGCAGATGGTCAGTTAGGCAGATGCACCTCATGGGGGCAGTGGGACGGTGACAGGGGGCTTGCTGCTCTGCTTTGCCATAATCTGAGCATCCTAATTTTGGTCAAGTGGGATGCATAACACAAAGAAGCTGGGCGATAACTATTATCCCCATTTTAAAGAAGGGGAAACTGAGGCACTGAGCGGTCACTCAACTTGCACAAGATCACCCAGTGGCAGAGACAGGATTAGACCCCAGAATCTCAAATTCCCAATCCTCACTGTTTTCTCCTAGATCCAAAAAGCAGGATTAGAAGAGATGCTATTGTTTTTGCTGTTCCGCATTCTCCCTTTACAGCCTTTCCTTCCCTTCATGGGTTTGTGAGACACGCTGCCTAGATTCCGCTCCTCCACATGTGCCGTTCGTCAGCCAGTTTCTGGGTCACAGGTCATTTCTAGTGTTTGTTTAATAGACAAATATTATTTTTAAGTGGTGGGGGAGGAAGGAAGAGTGAGTGAGGAGTGAAGGCTGCCGCTGAGTCTCTGTGGAAATAATCCACAATGCTAATACTCCCTAAAATGGTAATAAAGCCTGTCTTCTCTTATGTAATCCCATAGTGAGAAAGAGCTCTGTCGGCTTTCCTGACAAATGATATCGCTGTAACCTTGGAGGGGATTATTACCAAAAAACCACACACAGGATGGAAAAACAAAACAACACGCAAAAATCCAACAGATGCAGCAAAAGGACAGCTCCAGCAGGGCCTCTGTGCATCAGTCCCATTCTGTTCCCTCTCTGCCATCAAACAGGGCAAGAACCTACCGACAAACAGGCTTCTCCATCACAGCACACACACACCCCCGCCACTTCATTTCCCCCCAACACCAGAGGCAAGGAGAAGGCAGAGCCTCTCTCCCCCCACCACCCCCTATGAACATTCAAAGAACCGGCATCTGGCCAGATACAGATTGTCTGCGTCACTGGTGCATGTTGAGTCACATCTGTCCTGCCTGGCAGTGATGGAACTGAGTCTACGTGCATCTCTGAGAAGGATTCATGCCCCCAACACTATCCAAGTTGCCAGCTAACATAGGGGAATCATGCTCTTCTTTGCCACGTTTACATGGCACTCCAAGGTTACCTGGGTTTGTTAGAGAGGCAAGGAGCATATGTGTGCACGGATGGGGTGGACTCTCTTGGGAGCAGTGCAGCAAGTCTGGCTGGTAAATCACAAAGCAAAACCAGGCTGCTCTTTCTAGATTCCCAAAATGAGGAAGGGAAACAAGCTAATGCAGACAGAACTGGGTGCCTCGCCTCAGGTAAAGATAACCCTTGGCAGGAAAATTATATCACGTTTACACATGCATTCCCTCTCTTCCTCCCATCCACACCCACACCCTCTCCAGGAAAGTGGAGAAGCAACCATCAATCAGCCTGGAAATCCCTTTACGGTGTTGTGCCAACAAAGCAGTCACTCCAGAACCCACTTCCATATATTTCCATGGAAGCCACTCAGACCGGAATTCCCTCTTCGGAATAGATACAGTGGAACAGTCAGTCGGGAAATTAGCTCCAGGCTAGTGTTCACACACAATGGTACTGATATACATAGCCTTAGCTAGTTGCTTTTCATCCATAGATCTTAAAATGCTTTAAAAGGAAGGTAAGTATCATAATCTCCATTTTCCCTCAGATTAAGCATGGGAACATTGAGGGCTGAATAAGAGACAAGTCTTCCAGAGAATGAGATGTGACATCAATGGAATTGCCATTCATGCCTTTCACTCTTTCATGATGGGCGAGACAAAAGGCAACCCCAAGTCTGAGATCTTCCCAGCCAGCAGGAGATTAGGAAATAAGGAATCTCAAAGTGGCTTGAGTCTGTGTGGGTGCCTGTGGAGGTTTGAGTGGATGGAGGAGCCAGGACAGAACAAAACTAGCCTTAACACTTCAAAGACTATGCTGCCCCTTTAGCAATCAGTGCATGCAGAGTTCCCTAAGTCTTACCGGATGTGTGCAACGTGCTTACATGGAAAATAGAGGGTTACATTCATTGTAGGCATCAGTCACATTTTTTTAATTAATAGCCTTGTAATTGGTATTGACTTTAACAGACTGATGACAGTCTTATGATGAGCCATTCCCAGCCAGGCTTCCTACCCAACTGCCCTCAGGTCAGGAACATAGAGAACTCCATTAGCTGAAACCAGCTGCCCTGCCTACACCAATCTCCTTCCTGGACCACGGAGAGGTCATCCCACACAAGAGAAAGGCAGAGAGAATTCCAGCATCCACATCCCCCTCCCAAGCTAGAGGGCACCCCGCACCCACCTCAACTTTAAACAACCACTAGCAGCAATGCAAGGCAATGAAGTGAGTTTTTAAGACACCCGCTTTCTGCACTGCAGCCCAGATCTCAGCAACAAAACTCACAGGCATACCTTAGAGGGGAAGAGCAATACTGCTCTGTCGAGTTAGTTCCCTGGTGTGGAAAAAAGAGCAGCTGAGTTCCAGTTAAATAGGTGTGCCAAAAATGGGGCCTGCAGAGCCTTAAACTGCAGCCCAAAATTTTTCCGTGTGACCACAGAGCTCATCAAACTCCAGGTAGTTAATGGTGAAGAACCAAACAACTAGCAAATCTTCTTCCTCTGGCAAGAAATGGACTCAAGCCACAGAATTCAGATCCAGGTCCTGATTTCTAATCCTCCCTTTATAGCTAAGAGGTTCAGGCTCATCTCTAATACAAATACCAGTCAGTATTGAATCATTACTTAACGTTAATTTAATTTTGTAAAACATGGATAGAAATTAAGATGAAAGACAGGGCTCCTAGCAAGCTGCCAACATGGGGTATTTTGGACACCCTTGAAATCAATATGATGTTCAATTTGGTCACCTGCTTCTAAAGCATGGCAGGAGGTGGTGGAAAGGACAATATTGACAACGCAGCATCCCAAACTACTGGATCATGCAGGACAGAGTGCAGCTAAAGGGAAGGGCTTGGGGTATGATTTTTGGCCCCAAACTCAATTACTGCAAACTTCAGGAAAGGTTTTCTTCCAGTCAGGATGGTGTAAGTCACCCAGATGTACAAGGCCTATTCGTAGGGCTCTTCCTACCAGCTCAGCAACTTGAAAAGTAACACTGCAGTGTGTGCACTAAAGGTTCACCGTATAAGGCGCATCCAAGTAGCAGAGAGGCAAAACCACATATTTGATCAGAAATATCTGTCGAACAGCATGGGGTCAGAATGCAATGTGAGTCTCACACACCACAGCTTCTTGATCAGCTGAGTCACAGTGGCTCAGTTCACCAAGACACTTTCTATTCCTCTTGGTACTTCAGGTCTAAAAAAGACAAAAAAGGCCCCTTTCTTCCCAGTGTTCTGTCATTTCTCAAGAGCACATCAGGGCTTCAGGGGATGCTGTGCAGCTGCCCTTTGTATTCTGGATGCTTTCCACCCACCAGCAGCACCAAATAGCATTCGGGGGCACTGTTCTGCTTTTCAAAATCTAATCATGCTCTGTCTCTCAGCCACCCTAATCTCACTGATGGACTGTACAGGAATCAATGTTGGAAGTGAATATCATTCCCATGGGCCAAATGCTGTCTAGGGTGAGTCCCACTGACTTCCTGATCCTGGTTGTCCTTCAGTGGCACTCCTGTGGGCAGTAAGAGCATGCTAGCACATGTTCTCAGGTTGGGACCCAGTGCCCAAGCCCTGTGTCTGCTACAGCAAGCAGGTCGAGGGCACGAGTCCTAGTTTCTTTGACATGCTGCTGCTGCAGCCTGAAAATTCTGCAAGAGCTGCACTTTAATTATAAAATGTAGGTTTTTTTAATTAAATAAATGTGAAGCTGAATAAGGCAATCAGTAGAATTGCCTCTGTGTTATTTTACAATTCAATTTATTTTATGCTGTCCTCACACTTTTAGTTTGCACATGCCAAAGATTTTTGCACTCAGGACTGCATTACAGAAGTTGCCAGAGACAAATCTGGAAGTTTTGGCTGTTGAGTTAAGAGGCGGTTGGAACTTCTAGCTCCTGGGGATGCATGGGAGGCAGTTTGTGTTTGTATGGACTATAGGGGAGCTGATTTTTCAGGGGTGCTGAGTCCCAGTAGGTCCCACTGACTATAATCAAAGTTGCAGCACTTCTAAAAGTCAGGTCCACACAGAGTATATGCAAAAGCCAATAGGGCAGCTTTAAACTACAACCCTGCATGCTCTTAAAATGATTTATTGAGCATGTAGAAGTTAATTTTAAAACAAACATGAACAAAAATGGTTTCAAAAGCCAGTTCTGGTTGCTAAGTGACTACAATATACTTACCTATCACATCACTTATAAAACCCACGCACAGGAAAGCAAGGAAATTGCTAGTTTAGGACATCAGGAATCTTACACAGCCCCAAAAATGATGATGATGATGATGACATATTGTATTACAATAGTGCTTACAGGCCTCAGCTGAGATCAGGGCATCATTTTGTGGGCACCGTAGAGAGTGAAAGACAATCTGTGCCCAGTAGATCTTACAATCTAATTTAAGACAGGACGCGACAAAAGGGTGTAGCAAATGACAGAAGGAGATGGGGGAGGGAGGATGAGGCTAAACAGTTCTATAGAAACAGAAAAGAAGGGCAGATATGCACACAGCAAGATGGCTCCAGGACAGCATAGAAGAAACAGTGGAGGTGCCTGTAGGTCAGACAAATAGCTCATGGAGCTGCTCATAGGCAGAGTAGTGGAGAGAGGAGGAAAATACCAGAAGATATAAGAGCAAATGAGCTGGGAGGGGCTAGCTTGTGAAAAGTTTAAAAGGTAAGGACAGAAGTTCGATGCAATGGAGGAACTCAAAGAGTAGGCTGACATGGTTGGAAAGATGATCCATTTTTGAACGGGGAATGAGACGGGCATCAAGAAAGCCCAAGAGGAGGAAGTTGCAGTAGTCCAGATGAGGGTCTTATAGACCTGAAGTCGCAGAGAAAAGACCGAATCTTGGACGTTACTAGGGGGAGTGGAGGAGTATGTTGAATAACACACTGCACTTATCTAGTGCTTTATCATCTATACACATCAAAGCACTTTACAGCACCAGATAAGTACAACTTTACATCTTGCCTGGGTATGTAGCTCTGAACCAATCTATGTAAGATATACCATGGTCTAGTGGGTCTATCTTGTCATCAAAAATCAAGGTCCTCTTCCTTGCTCTGCCACAAACTTCTTATATATCCTTTGGCAAGTCACTTAAATGTGCTGAACCTCAATGATCTATCTGGAAAATGGATCTGTGTACATTCCCATAGGCCAACAGGTCTTTTGAGTTAAGAAAGCAAAAGAAGGTGTATGGACGAAAAGCTTTATATACCCCCCCCACCACCACCACACACACACACACACACACACACTCACTCTCTCTCTCCTTGATGTCCCACCTCTATTTCTCACCAGTTAGCACAATAAAGAGCAGCTGTTGTAAAATTCAAGCCTGCAAAAGCCTACTGATGGAAGGCCACTGCCCCAGGGCTTGTTGCCCACATTAAGGCTGGGTTCTTTGTGCACGGTCATGAGTGCCCAGAAAGCACCCCTGGAGTGCATGGAGGAGATCAGAAGACCTCAGCGTTCAAGTGAACCAGGGAGTCATTTCCCTTCATGCCCGATGATGGTCCCCATGATCCTTGTCTGAAACAAATGAATGCTAATCCAGCATTGTAGGTCCTTTCTCCCTCATCTCTTCACAGCTCTTTCACTAGCCACACTGAGCGGGAGGTGGGAAGGGTGGGGGGTCCCTCCTAGATCTACTATTACCAGCATGTCTTTGGAATGCTAAGGATTCAGACTAAGCAGGAGATGGTAACCAAACACTGCTCCTCTGAATAGACACATTCCCCACCCCCTCTTGCCATCTTCGGTAATTCTATCCCCCTGAGACAAGGTCTGGGGGCAGAAAACCAGGCAGATCTTTAAAACAGGCGCAGCTCAAGACTCCAGGGATTAACTCTGTACCTCAGCAAACTGTTAAATGAGCCCTTCTCCCAGGAGAGGAGGAATCTTCACGACAGGTGGAAATTGGGGGCAACCCACACTTGGAAGCATCTATAAATCCATGCCGAAGTGCTGAACATAAACAGGTACAGTGGGAGGGAGTGACTAGACGAGACCCTCATAAGGATGAAAACAGAGAGCCCTATAAAGACAGGCAATTCAGCAAGCAGAGATAAAAAACACATGGGTCGTGTGTCCCCACCATGAGCAAAGAGGGCAGCTAGGGTTTAGAGACATCACCGTTAACAGACACTATCCAGATTTCACCTCATACTTCCCAAAGTGGAGGGAGGGTGAAACAGGACTTTTTTTTAAAAGGCAGCCTGAGTTCTGTCAGAAGCCCTTTAAAAGCATTTGCAGGTGGCAGCGTGCGTGTGGATCGGCACTGGATTTGCCCGCTTCATACTCTGTCTTCAGCATGTCCATGGCCTCAGCCGCTGGAGATCAGGTTTCTGAGAAGTGCTACTCTTGGTCTCCAGGCCATTGGAAAACAGAGTCACTACGCTCCTAGAGCTCCCAGTGTTGGACAAAGTGTGAAACTCTCTGAGTAGAGCAAAAGGTGGGGCTGCAGGTGGCCACAAAGCAGAACAGGGTGGAGAGCTATGGGAAGAATGAATGATCAGGACACTAGCCCTACCTCTGAATGCTCTGGAGTGGGAGAGAGATGGGGGGGGACTAAAAGGGGGCGAGAAAAGAGGTAGACAGAGATACCAAATGGGGCAGGGGGGAAATGCAGCGTCCATTGTTCTGTATCACTGAGATAAGTCACTTAGTCTTTGTGAGCCCAAATTTACACTTTAAAAAACAGCTTCAGCAGACAAGGCATTTCTCGTTCAGACCACAGGAGAATAAAATACACGGTGATTAACATAAATCTCTCGCAATGCTCCACTCTGCCATGAAGAACAGGTCACAAAGCAAGGGTGGGGTGCAGGCTGCATGACACAAAAGGGAGACAGACCACGGACATTCCGGGAGGGTTAGGAAAGGTGGATGAATGGCCACGGGGCAGAAATCTATCCAGTTAGAATATTGAATCCAGACACCCCAGACTTCAGGAAAGGCTGGATTCAGAACTAGATTTTGAGCCTTACATTGAAGGGGTGTTTGGATCTGGGATTATGGTCAGGCCCCCTATATAAAGTTCTGACCTGGGGTCAGTGTTTAATCTTTTCACTAGCGATGGGTCTCATCCAAACTGTGAAATCTCTTGGTCCAACAGTGCTGTGAACTGGCTGAATGTCTCATTGGGATAGAAACTTAGTGAGACACCAACAGCCAGGCATTTCCCCACCCCCCTTCCTAGGGGGGATGTACACACACCTCCAGTTTCCCCAGCACCCCCCCCCCCACATAGTTTTGTGAACTAGTTACACGCAGTGTTGCCTATTTAGTGATTGTTTGGAAATGTGAATTGAAATTGAAACATTAATACACACTTTAAAAGCATATACAGTGTATGATAAAATACACGTATCTGAAAAAGTATAAACATAGACTAGCTTCCTTATACAGCTGTTGTTTTTTATGACAATGTCAGTGCATTCATTTCGGTGATGTTGGCCAACCTAATAATTTCAAATTATGATTTGTAAGCAAAGTCTAAATGAGCTCTCCCTGCAGCTATTAATGAGCTGGGGGTTGGGAGGGAAAGGCTTCAGGACCAGATCATATTTACATTCACACCTAGTCTACCTAGGTATCCAGCAAACCGAGCTGTGTTGCCCAAGTGATAGATTTTGGCTGGGGTTGGATTACAAATCACTTGAATGCAGAGGGTAATGAGATGTTGTTATTCTTATTGTATGAGTAAAGGGCAGTAGAACTGTACTTAGCCTGTGCTGATTGAGGGCTTCAAGAGAGGGGGTGGGGACAGGTGTTTTGCTTGATGATCTGCCTGAGTCACAAGTACTATTTGACCTGCCCCTCTCCACTGTTTAAAGACAAAGCTGATGAGGCTCCATAGATAGTCTTTTGTTTTGTTAAGTGACCACTACAGCTGAAATCAGGTCTAAGTGCTTAGACCGGCTGTGGGACAGTGTTTCTGTGGATGAGACGGCCCAGCCTGCACTAGCAGCGAGATTCCCTCACTGGGAGCTCAGCTGAAATCACTGGTGAACTCAAGTGAAAGCACCTCTGAACTCTGAGTCTCCACTGACCAAGGACAACACCGGTGAGTGTTTATGAGGCCGTTAAGAATGCTGGAGACACAACACAGTTTATGCAAACAAACATGGCTGTGGTATCATGCTTTCTATTTAAGCAAGAGTTACCACACACTACAAACTGGAGGCCAATGTTAAGTGCATTGTCACTTGTTCATCCTGAAGTTGAACACTGGTTCTGAACAAGACCAGCAAAGGCTCACTATCTTTCTGCGAGAAACTCAACTGACTGGCTAGACGCATGTGGTGCAACAGTGAAAGACTCAACAGTTGAAAAAGTGAAGAACTCGCTCACCACAAAAAAAATGTGCATAAATGGCTGATGAACGCACCAATGCAAATCGGCATCAAGTATTAAGTCATTGTGTACGTTATCTTGTTGTCAGTGGTAGGCCAGTAGATGCATTTCTAGATGTTCACGTTATAGAAGACACATCGGCTGCATCTGTGACAACCCACATCTTAGAAGAGTTAAATGCTTGTCAATTGGACCCCAAACAGATGGCTGCTTGTGCATTTGATGGAGCTGCAAACTTCTCTGGAAGACATGGTAGAGCACAAGCTTTGCTCAGAGAAAAGTGTAACCCTAATCTCTCCTATACACCCTGCAGAGGCCATCTACTCCAACTAGGGCTAGTACGAGCTGCAGACTCTTCAAAAGACATTTAAAAAAGCTATAAACGTAATATCTTCATTATATTCTTTTTTCAGCAAGAGTCCAAAAAGACTGAATATCTTGGAAAATATAGAACATACACTGGGACTGAAGTTCAAATTAGTCCAACCTGGGAAAACCCTCTGGCTTTCTCATGAGCGATCCTTGGCTGTTGTCTTAAAATTACGCCAGCCATTATTACTGGCTTTGGAAAGTATCTACCAAAATGAGATGGATCTACATAGCGAGGCTGGTGGATTACTTTTGCTACTATGTTCAGAGAAGACTATTGCCATTCTCTCTCTTGTAAGTCTACTGTTGAAACCACTTGGGTCATTAAACAATGCCATCCAGGCATCTGCTACAACAGTAGTAGATCTTTGATCCAAATGTAGCTTCTATTGCTGGACAATCAGAGAGCTATCCATTGAAAAACTATTGGGAAAAGCAAAGACTTCAGTCCAGAAGTTGAGTAATGAAGGCATTTATATTGAATCCTTAAGTGAAGAGGACAAAAAGTGTTTGTTAACACAACTGAAAAAGTACACAGACTTGATTCTTAAAAATCTACAACAGCAACTTATAGATTCTACTCAATCTCTATATAGCTTTTACAGATGCCTGTCCTATAGAACACCAACAGTTGAGTGGAGTGAGGCACTACCAGCAATGGGGCTACCATGTGCTCAGGACAGAATAGAGAATTTGAACACAGAGTGGAATATCATATGATGAATGAATGAAGATTTGACTTCAACTTCTTTTTTATCATCACTAGTGGGTCGACCCGATCTTTATGCTATGTTTTCTGGGCTGAAAGAAGTAGGAATTCATCTCTTGCTACTCCCAGTCACAACAGCTACAGTTGAGCGTTCTTTTGCCTCATTGAATAGAATTTTGTGTTCTGAAAGAAGTCGCCTTCTGCCTGATCATGTGAATGAATTAATGAGCATATCAATTGAACGAATGGAAGTACCGGACACACGAGAAGCCACCAAAGATGAACGCATTGCATTCAAAAAGTTAATTAACAGAGTTATGCAAAATTATAACAAGAAACCAAGAAGAATGTAGATGTAGTGCTTCACAGAAGACTTGAGTAGCCAACTTTAATTTTTGTGATGATTTTAAAACATGAGTTAAATCTAATTAAATGGTCATGAAACATTTTTCAGTTTTTACTGTGGTGCCATAGAGCCACCTTCACCCTCATGATCTTACCCCTCATTGGCCCTGACCCCCCCCCACTGTAAATTTGAACACACCCCCTTAATTTCAATTCCTGGGGAAAACACTGCCAACAGCTGAATTTTAGAAAAGTTTGCTCTGGGACCTACAAAGAAGAGACAATTCTAGATCGAGTCACCGCAGCAGGGAAGCATAGCTGCTGCAAACTGCAGTGGCCAGGGCAGGTTTGGTACAGAGGGCAATCTCCTTATGAGTACATGGTGTCCAGGAAATATGAGAAAAATGGCGAAACGGAAGACTGAAGGGCAAGTAAAAAGCCTTGAAACCAGAGAGAGAGAGGCTACTTCAAACACCATGTTCAAGGTATAGCTCGTGCACATCTGAGCAAGGGAGAGCGAAATGTGCATGAGTCAGTGGAGAAACACACAACTGTATGTAAAGGCTTTATTTAAAAAAGTTTTGCAAATGTGGTGCACCTCCCATCACACTATCACTGGAGAAGTGCATAAACTATGCCAGCTAAGCGATGCAGCTGAAATAAAAAGGGTAAAGTGATGACAAGAGAAACAGGGACATAAAAAATCCAGATCAATAATGCAGGATTCTTTAACTGCATTCCAAGGTGGAGCAGGAATTTCAGTTGCCCAGGATTGTCCTGGTTTGGAGGAAAAGAGCCTATGTCCCAGATGGTTTTTATTGAACTCAGGAGAATGATGGCCCATGTTTCAAGGTCCCAGAACATTATAGTCCTGAAATAGTGCCTACACACAACTCCTTCCAGCGTTTCAGCAATCTCACAGCCAAGAGGCACTAAATCTGATCAGTAAATTCCCATGTACTGCACAGCAAGTGGGGGCTAAATTCTGCAGCAAAGTGCCTGGATTCTGTGCAACTCTGCTGGGGATGCTGCAGCAGCACAAGTTAAATTGAAAAATGGAGCTTTTTAGTGAATTAAATAAGAACATGAATCATACACTCTGGACGGTGGCATCCCTGTTAGTTATTTAGGTTAAATTCAATGTATTTTATACTCATACGCCCCATTTTCAGTTTCTACCCTGCCACAGATTTGTGTATGGACAACACACATCTGCATCGTAGGAGTTGTCGGGGGGGGGGGGGGAGTTGGAGATTTTGGCAGCTGAATGTGGGACAGTTGGGGCTTTTGGCCCCTTGGTGAGATGTGGGAGGCAAATAAGAAGTAAGGAATCATCACAATAGCTCAAATGATCAGCACTGAAACAGTTAACAATGCTGACAATTACATTCTTGGTTTGAGGTGGATGGGGCAGCTCACGCTTCCCTGAATTATTGTTTCAGACCGCCTGCACTGCATCTCTAATGTTCAGGTCACATTTCTGAAGCATTCTTTTCGAACACAAGGGAGAGAAACTTTTTTTTTTTTTTTAACGAATGCAGAGATTTTGGAACAGAGTGGGATCTTTGGGGCTTTGGCAGCAAGCAGGAATGCCAGGACAACCTGAACCCAAGCAGGCGGGTATGAAAGAAGAGGTCTGAAAAAGGAAAAGGAGAGACGGAAGAATAAGGGGGAGAGGATACCTAGTCAGGGAGGGTGGGGAAAGAGAGGAGATTTGGTGTGCTGAGACAAGACGATATGTGGGCAGAACAGGACGATGGGTCCTGGTTTTGAGTTTGGATATGCAGTCATCCTGTACACGTGAAACTGTAGATCCACTTGGGTACAAGTGAGAAAGACATGCCGCACAAACAGTGTGTGTGAGTGTTTACTCTAACAATCCAGTTTATTCTCCAAGGGCACATCCATCAGAGGTCAGCATTGTGGGATATTGACAGAAACCGAAGTCCCTAAGGAGGAATGTGTTTATCCTTTAGATCTGTGCAGCAGTTTGGGAGACTCATGTGTAGTCAATCACCCAAACTTCCTCAACTCCAGCAATAAACTCCTGCCCACCTTTAACCCACTGATACAGCAATCTAAGAAAAGAAAGGGGCAGCAGACTGGCTTTGCAGCACGGGTTGGTAGGGTTGAGTACAGGAAGGATATTTTTGTGGACTGGGGGATATGGAGGGGTGATTTAATAGCACTACACCCGAGTCTCTCAAATTGCTCCAAAAATCACTGCAGGGCTTATGAAGAAACATTCCTCTCCCGTGCACAGCTAAGCAGGTGTATTATGGGATGGAAAGGAAGCCCTCCTGCAAAACAAGTTACATGGCTCATTAGTGGCTCGTATTAGTCACTTTGCTGGAGGCAGGATGCTGAAATAGATGACCCAATGGTTTCATCCAATATGGCAAATCAATGTTTCTATTCAGGTTATGACCCCAACTCTCCCTAAACCACAACAACAGTAGCCTTCCTGGGAATTTCCACCCATGAGTGAGACAAACAGCCTTGGCATGAGGCAAAGACAGAAAAGAGCTGGCTGTCTCTCTCTGGCCTGCAAGGAGGGGGCCATGCAAGGCAACAGCTGAGTGGTGGGTCTCCTGCTCCCCAAGAGTAGCCCACATCACGACTGATGGAGCCCAGCAGCCTACGCTCCATCTCCCTGCCTGCCACGCACAGACTGAAGCCTCAGCCTTCGCTCCCTTCATCTCCATTGAGCCCGTGTCTAACATTCACAGGGCTGGGACCTCTTATGAGCAGAGACATAGAATCATAGAATCATAGAATATCAGGGTTGGAAGGGACCCCAGAAGGTCATCTAGTCCAACCCCCTGCTCGAAGCAGGACCAAATCCCAGTTAAATCATCCCAGCCAGGGCTTTGTCAAGCCTGACCTTAACAACCTCTAAGGAAGGAGATTCTACCACCTCCCTAGGTAACGCATTCCAGTGTTTCACCACCCTCTTCGAGAAAAAGTTTTTCCTAATATCCAATCTAAACCTCCCCCACTGCAACTTGAGACCATTACTCCTCGTTCTGTCATCTGCTACCATTGAGAACAGTCTAGAGCCATCCTCTTTGGAACCCCCTTTCAGGTAGTGGAAAGCAGCTATCAAATCCCCCCTCATTCTTCTCTTCTGCAGACTAAACAATCCCAGTTCCCTCAGCCTCTCCTCATAACTCATGTGTTCCAGACCCCTAATCATTTTTGTTGCCCTACATGCAACCCAACAGCATCGTGCAGCTGTAAATTGAACTCCGTTTTCAGTTTCAGTGCATTAGGGGCCTGAGTGGCAGCCATTTGCTTTTTAAAAAAATAGGTCCCTGTAACTTATAGCTTGGAGAGTAAAACTTCATGAGTTCCCCACATCCAATCTCCCCACTTAGCACATGTTACTAGCAGAAATGTGAGACACACTCACTGTAGCAAGGACACAGTTTGTTTCCTTTCCTCCCCAGCAAGGGTATGTCTGCCCTGCTGAGTCAGGTATCACCTCTCACCAGACTACTGTCCACACACAAAAATCTCTGGCTTGGGCTAGGAGATGTTTTAAGCTGGCCTGGTTGGGGGTATGGGTGTGAGCCCAGGTGCCACTTTCACTTGGGTTCGTAACCTGCTCACTTTGCAGTGTGGATGCAGACTAATCAACTTGGATGCTGATAGTCTTTCAGTGCCTTCCCACAATTCCCCTTGGGTTGTATTGTCTTGCCTTCAACCTACTCCCTTCTTCTGCACCAGAAGTCACCCACCAGTTTATACACACTGGGTCAGCGTTTAAACCCCACATTGCATGCAGCCTGCTACATTTCTATTGCGCTTCCACGGCACTCAAACAGAAATCCTGTCTGGGAAATCCTCCACCCAGCATGCTGCCAGCTGGCCAGATGCTGACACCAAAGTTCTGGTGAACCTCTGGTATGAGGACAGCAAGATGCAAAATCTGGTGGAGGTGTACCCAAAATCAGTAGTTCCAGGAGCATAGCCCCAAGAAGCTGGCAGAGGTAGGGATTGTCCAGATGGAATCTCAGCACAGAGAGAGAAAATCAAAGATCTCAAGACCACATACAGGAAAAGCAAAGACCACAACTCCCAGTTCAGTATTTCAGCAAAAATATGCCTATTCCACAGTGAGCTGGACCAGGTGTTCAGCACTATCCCAACCATGCAACACAGAAGCTTCAGGTTCCTTTAAGGGCTGAGGTTAAGCAGCAAAGGGGGGTGTAGGAGTAAAGATACTGTCAGACAATGGTCCTGACGAGTAGCTGCCTAGATGAACATAGTAATGACAAGTGGGCTGGAAGGATTGTGGGTAAGAGTGTCCCAAGAAGAAGTGGGTCACTGGTGCAGAATTAACCTCCAACTCATGGCCTGTCAGCCTCCTAATAGAGGAACAATGAGGACAAAGATCCCTGAGAAGTCACCTGATGTATCAGCTGCTGAGCAGATTTGCAGCCAAGTTCCTGAGCAAACCTCCTATTGAGTCAATGGGAGCAGAGTTAGGCCATTTCCTACATTCCCCTAATGTCCAAAAGGGTCCTCCTCCCCTCCTGCAGGGGTCAGGAAGGATTATTTCTACCCCCAGTGTATTCTTGGGTAGGTTTATCTTTTTCCTTTGAAGTATCAGAGATCGCCACGGCTGGGAATGGGTCACTGGACAGAGTGCTCTGGTGGTCTGAAGTGGTACAGAAAATTCTCTCCTTAACATGCTCAGCTGGCTGGTGCTTGCTCACATGCCCAGAATCTAAACAGTCACCATATTTGGGGTAAGGAAGGAATTTTCACCCAGGTCAGATTGGCAGAGACACTGGAGGATTTACATCTTCCTCTGTAGAATGTGGCGTGGGTCACTTGCCAGGATCATCTGGGTATATCTCACTTAATCAATTCCCTGTCATTGCAGGGGCCTCAGGCACTGGTAACACATTGGTCCCTCCTATTCTCTGCCTGCCGCATGCAACAGCTTAGTCTCCTGAGTACTGTAATACTCTGTTCTAATTTTGGTTGCTGGGCTTAGTGTGCACATGCCGGGTGATGTTTGTGACTTGTGCTATTCAGGAGGTCAGTCTAGATGATCTGATGGTCCCTTCTGGCCTTAAACTCTATGATAAGGAGGTTGTGTTTATTTCTGATTTTAACTAAAAGTTCAGAAGTTTTTGCAACATGGAGGAGTTTGTTTTTGTTTTCTCTTTTAGGAAAGCAATCAAAGTGGGTAACCCAGCTTCACCTCTTTCCCTCTACAAAGTCTTTCCACTGCAAGAGCTTTCTGGATATTGATTTGAACCAGATTTCTCTAAAGCTTTTTGCAGCTACGTCCTGCTCTGCTTTTACTATCCACTGGCCATGCAACATTGCAGTTTGTGTTACACTGCATATGTAGACAGATATAGGGGGCACTTAACCTCTCTTCCCTTTCCAGTTTCCTCTAAAAAGATACAAAATGCTCCAGCTATCCACCCTCTCTCACAAAGACTGGGAAAATGATAAGGACGTGGCATTCCAAGGAACATTGCCTAACTGAGCAGATCTGCACAAGTGTCCTGCAACATAATGGCACTGATGCTGTAATAAAGTCTGAGGTGGAGGTTCTGTTTCAACCCCCTGCATAGTTTCCAGCTATTCATAATTCTGATATGTAGCATGCTTGCTTGGCAGCCCCCTAGGTGATATTGTATTTGCAATAAGTTTGCAGACTCTGCATTCATCTGCTTGTGAGTTACGTAACCCGGGAAAAGTAATATTTTTTGCTTTAAATAGAAATCATTTAATCATCTTAGGTTTAATCTTTAACCCAAAAGTGACTGTTTTAAAAGCCTGATATGTCTGGAAAGAGAAAGAGCTAGTTTGCCTTGCTTACCAAAAACCTGTTGCAATAAAGTTGGAATGTTTGAAGACTGTGCAGTGCGATACCTTGTTTAATATTCTGAGCATACAGGCATGTTGGTGCGTTGTTCCCACTGAAGATCCCACTGAGCTTCACTTTGGGTT
This sequence comes from Caretta caretta, assembly GCF_965140235.1. Classification (NCBI taxonomy): domain Eukaryota; kingdom Metazoa; phylum Chordata; order Testudines; family Cheloniidae; genus Caretta; species Caretta caretta. Next base: position 205,029,929 of record NC_134206.1, read on the forward strand.
GAACCTGAAGGTTACAACTTGGGTTTATCTTGAATATTGTTTTGTTTCCCCATTACTCTTTAAGCTTTGGTTGCATCCAGCACGCTCATTCCTCTCCCTAGAAATAGCTGACCTTGATGCATAGCCAACCTTTAGACCACAGACTCATCCCCTGCTCCTAGCCCTAAACTCCGCAGGCCTGATTTTCAGCAATGTTCAGTACATGTTAGTGCCCCATGTTAGAATAGTGCATGCACAATAGAAATTCAGGCCCTGGAATACCATAAAAATTTGGAGATGCTGGTGGAGTAAACAGCTCCTACCCCGAGTTATTTTTCCTAGTAGCTGTAAGAATCTTGAGGGCCTGCAAAAGGTTGGGTTGTAGGGGGTAAAGGAAGGCAAAAGATTTACTAGCCTTCAAAAAGACTTCGGACTTGTAATTTTAACCTCTTTCCTTTTCCTCCAGATAGCTGGAGATGCAGTTGATGGGATACTGCCTCCCTGCACAACACCCAGCATGGCAAGTGTAAACAAAGTGCCAACACCACCTGAAAATTAAGCACTAAGTCAATTCTGCTCAAATTTCAATGAAGGGTGATGAGGAAAAGGGCAGGCAGGGCTCCCCCCTAGTCTAACCTTAACCACCTAATACCTAATGTGAAAACTTCAAACTGCCTTATCTTCAGAAGCAGTTTGCAGTGAAGGAGAGCTCTGTGTAAGTTTGTCTCTTTCACCAGCAGAAGTTGGTCCAATCAAAGCTATTACCTCATCCTGTCTTCCTAAGGATATTAGCCCAAAGAGATGCCATGTGTTAGCTGACATGAGGTAAGAACAGAAGATGGACTCAGTTGCAGGGGTTTAACATCACACCTTTGGTTGAACCAGTGCAACTCAGTCTGTCAACCACACCTAAGAGGAGCTCACAGAGATTTAGCTTAAATCTGTGCCTAAATGATTTACACTAAACCTAAATAATATTGGTTTAAATGGAAATAAGAGCATCCACACAGACTTTTGCACCAGTTTGACTACATTGATTTTTTTAAAATCACTTGTAGGTAAATCACTGCCACTTTCTTGTGTGGATCAGATCAGCCTTCACAGGTGCAAACTAAACCCATAAAATCCTAGTTTAAACCATTTTACGGGTGTTGACAAAGTTTTCCGGGTTTAAGCAAATCATGCCTTGAGTTAAATCAGTTCAACCAGGTCTTGACTATCTGAAATAAAATACACTTTCCCCATGACACCTTTGCCCCCTCCACCTCTCCCACATGGTAGTTTGTTTTAGAGATGGGCTCGGACAGCAAAGCTGGGATCCAGATATGCTGGAGGGGTTGGTTCAGGCCATCATAGGGACAAAGCTTGGCTTCAGACTCCCCCGAAGTAGAGGTGTGTTGTATCTGGAGTGTTGATTCAGACACCATCGCTAGTCAGTAACCCTAGCAACTTGGATTTAGCTGTGGTACTTCTTCTCAGGCAGAAAATGCCCATCATGATGGCAGCAGGATTAAAATGGCATGTGAGCCAGCTAGGGTGAAAATCTCCCTATTAATTTTTCCCCTTTCCTCAGGCAACTCTGCCGATGGAGCCGCACAGGTATTAAGAATGCATTGTCAACTAAAGCCATTAGCTCATCTTCCTCCAGGATCTCATCTCCTGGGTGCATAGTCAGCAGGGTTTCCACCACGTTGCTCTGGGAAGTGACCCTTGGTGAAGCGGCTTCACTAGTGCTATCCCAGCAGGTCACAGGGTGGCTGAAAGCAAACTGCCTGGCTCAGCTGTGTGTGTGTGTGTGTGTGTTGGGGGGAGGGAGGGAGGGAGGGGCGAATTGCTGAAGGCTAGACACAAAACTTGGTGCCAGATCTCACAGCTTCCTTCACGTAGGACAACAGCGACATGCCAGTGGCCAACCGTCAGTTTGAATCAAAACCACACAAACTGCCTACAGCATCCCATATTGTGTATCCCAATCCCATGTCCCTGTTTACTGGAGCCCAGAGAGTTCAGACTGAGTTAGGGAAATGTAGTCTCCACCGCCGGGCCTCGCAAGAAGATACCCAGCCATGATGGCTGCCCTCCCACTGCCAAAAGATATTAGCAAGATGATTAATTCTTTACCTTTGGGAGGCTTCCCATCTCCACCACTACCCTTCATGCTCCCACTATGCCTTGCAACATCTCTCCCTCCTCTATCACTCGGTCTCTCCTCATCCCTCCCTAAAACAGAAAGATCCCAAAAGAGGGGTTTTCAATTGTTTTTCATTGGCTATAAACACCAAAAACCTGCTGCCACCCTACCTCAAGCCTTGATACACTTAGACCTTATACAGAGCTTGCTGACTGAAATCAATGGACAGACTCTTCTGGTCTTTGGATCAGGCCTACAATTCGCTGGTAGGGCCCGGTTAGTACTCAGCTTGGAGACCTTTCGAAGGGGGTGGAGGGGAAGGACATGCTGCAGGAAGTGATTCAGCACTCTTCCCCAAGTCAATACTGCGCCAACGGCCTAACGCTGGGCTGGGAGAGCTGCTGCCTTTCAGATGAGAGGCAAAACTCTGGCCCTGATCACTTGTGATTGTTAAAGATCCCATGGTACCTTTTATAAGATTAGAGGTGTTAAAGTCCATCTCCTGGCTGCATTCCAACTCAGATGATTACATTTTCCCTATCTAAATCCCCCCTGCAGTTCTGACTGGACAGAGTAACACAGGTGGGATACACATGAAAGCCGCTATGAGACTAACCTTAAAGTACTAGCCTCAGTCACATGACATGGGTTACAAAAGGTTAATGCCCCTGTCACACCGCAGACGTTCATATTAGCCACTCTCTCCAGTAGCTACAAGTTCTCTTAAAAATCAAATGCAAATAAAACATCATAACCTAAAAATAACACCCATAATTAATAAGACACGCAAATACAGACTTTGAGGACAGAGATCATAGTATTAGACATCTGTCAGTAACTACCATCTCTAGAGTCTAATGGCTTTCTGTTCACATAGTCACTGGTCTCAAAACAATTCCTTTTGCAAGGATCCATTCAGCCACTGAGATGAATTGGCCACTTGTAGCCTCTGTTTGCTGCTCCTGGTGTTTTCCACTGTGTGTGCAGGTTAGTTCTGTCTGAAAGATTCTGGATGTCCTCCTCAAGGAACAGAGAGGCGTTGTCCTCCTTGCATTTGTTTAGTTGTCTTCTGTTCTTCCTGTAGGACAGACACTCAGAAATGGTCATGACTTTGGTGTGGATTATATAGCTCTTACCTTTAACCGATTCCCAACCACTTTGTCTGAAATCTAACATTCTCTCCTACTTCCAAGAGGGGTAACTTTTTGGCATTCTTGTGGTAGGATTTCTTCTATTCTCGTTTCCTGGTGTATAACTCTTTTGTAATTATTTAAGGCTTAATTGTCTTTGGCTCAAGAAGCTTGCTGGAAGTTGTCACTATGTTCTTTGTTCTTCTTCCTGAAAATCTCTGAACAAAACTGCCCAACTTACAGATTGCAGTTTTTTACCTGTTATTAATGTATCTGGCATCCCCTAAATCCTCAAAGTTCTGGGAGAAAGATCTTTGGCAGACCTCGGGTACTGAAGCAATCCTGAAAGAAAGTCACTTAAACCTATGTCTATCAAAAGGGGACTTGAAGGCACAGAGAATTTGAGGTCTCTAACTGAGTTGAACCTGCCAAAACCCCTGGCTTGTGCACAAAACTGAAAATATTTAGAGGTTTCAGAGGAACAGCCGTGTTAGTCTGTATTTGCAGTTTCCACGGTAAACATCTGATGAAGTGAGCTGTAGCTCACGAAAGCTCATGCTCAAATAAATTGGTTAGTCTCTAAGGTGCCACAAGTACTCCTTTTCTTTTTGAAAATATTTAAGCATTTTTAAGTCCAAGCACAATCTCCTCAACCGTTCTCATGGGGTAGCAGTAGCACTCACACTTAAGGGCCTGACCCAAATGTTGAGGATTTATACAAATCTTTAACTGGCTTGGTGCCCATACTGAGAATTCAATTGTGTGTATTTGCTCAATAACCTAAGTTTGTTTCATGTAACCGGCACAAAATAAACCCATCTAGCAAAGCTATACTGCCATGTGTGTATAAGTAGAGATATCACTCAGAAACATTTGAAATAGTAGAACAGGAATTCCCACATGTGCTCAGACTCAAGAGGCCTCTGCAAATGCAGATGCTCCAATGGTGCATTATTTGTCTGCAGAGCAGAACACAAAGATATTCTTAAGGAATTTGATGAGACAGAAGTTTAACAGACTGCGATTCATTTGAGGATATATTATCATACATCACATGGACATCAATGCCACCATGCTACCATATAATGCATTCACTACAAGCATGAGAAATAAAGTAAAAGGTGAACTTGACAAGATGGCAGAGAGATTTTTTAAAAAATATCTCAGACAGTTACTGATGTATCTGTGCCATCATCAGAGTTTTGTCCTCCAACTGTATGACCATGAATGTATTTTGCTTTTCTATTTCTTTGCAATTGCACAAGAAACGAAATGGTTGCTTTCATTGCATGCATGACACAGCGTTGTGCTGTTGTGCTGGACACCTTTGCATTGTGTTGTGATTGCCTCCGCATTTATTGTGAACAAATCTGGTTTCTACCATTCGTTTACCCTTTGATTCCATCTTTATTCCTTGACATACATTTTTAATTAGATGCACTTCTCTTCTTTCACTGCCTGCTAACAGTTTCATTTGGGAAGCACAGTTTTCACTCTCCCTGCAAATATCCACTGTACGTTGCAAAATCAAGTCTATTTCTCTTGGTAACCTTGTGGTGACCTGGTTATCAGTTACACCACAAAGAACATGATTGCTGATTAATCCATCTGCATTCAAATTCACATGATTCACTTTGATGGCAAAGGTCTGTAAAGTAACTGTCAGTGATCTCATGTGACAGCATGTTTCCTTTAAAGAAAGTGTTTTTCCCACGTCACATTCTTGATTGGATCATGGCACACTTGAAATTTTCAATGACTGTTTCAGCAGTTTGCACTCCTCTTTGCCGCTGAGCCTGCCACATGGAGTCGAGTGGAGGATTTCATCCTCTCCCACTTCTCTGGGGCAGCACTTGTTTCCAGGGAAATTCGGAAGCCCAGCAACTGCCCCCTCCAATTCTCTGTCAGGATCTAGACTGAGGATCTAAATCCTCCATTTTTGCCAAGATTAAGTTTTCTTCCGACACCCTGTAATAGAGGTGTGACACACAGGAGTGCAAGGAAGAGACTGCTGTTCATTTCCTGGCCTCTTGCATGGGGCAGGGTTACCAAAGGGCTACATCCCCTTTACATGACAGCCAGGGCCGGCTCCAGGCACCAGCGTTCCAAGCAGGTGCTCGGGGCAGCAGTTCGAAAGGGGCGGCAGTTCCTCCGGCCGCGGCGGCAATTTGGCAGCAGCTTCTCAATTCGGTGGCAGCTTCTCCCCTTTGCCGTCCCCGGCGGCAACTTCTTCCTTTTGCCGTCCGCGGTGGCAGTTTTTCTCACTGCTTGGGGCGGCAAAAACTGCAGAGCTGGCCCTGATGACAGCGGTCCGTAAACTCTGATTGCAGTGGCTTCAGCCACAGGTAGGAGTACTTCACTTCCTGACCTGAACTGCTGCTGTGGGGCTGTTCAAACGCCGCTGTGACTCTCCAGAGGTATCAGAGTAGCAGCCGTGTTAGTCGGTATCCGCAAAAAGAACAGGAGGACTTGTGGCACCTTAGAGACGAACACATTTATTTGAGCATAAGCTTTCGTGAGCTATAGCTCACTTCATCGGATGCATCAGAGGTAGCTGCGTTTCAGTGATGAGAAACAAGAGCCCTATATAATTTGGGCAGTCAATTAGAAAAATGGATAAAGTTTAAAAAGTAAAAGAAAATTACTATTACTTTGACCTTCCGTTAGTGCCTTCCAGCCAGGAACATTACAAAAACAGTGACAAATCTTTGTACACCTCTGGATGAGGGAGGTAAGTATTATTCCTACTTTGAAGCTGGACAAACTGAGGCACAGAGCAATGAAGTACCCCACCCAAATTCTCACAGTGAGTCAGTGGAACAGCAAGAAATAGAACCTAGGAATCGGAGGACTTGTGGCACCTTAGAGACTAACACATTTATTGGAGCACAAGCTGTCGTGGGCTACAGCAATAAATGTGTTAGTCTCTAAGGTGCCACAAGTCCTCCTGTTCTTTTTGCGGATACAGACTAACACGGCTGTTACTCTGAAAGCTGAATCTAGGAATCCTGACTCCCAACCCTGTGCTTTAATGAATAGGGCTATATTTCCTCAAGCTTATTAAAATTGGAAAGTTGTCATCACAAGTCAAGTAACTGAAGCACAGCTAAGAAAAATCAGGATCTGTTCAACAATACGTCAGTGAAATAATTAATACACTGCCCTTTCCCTCATGCCTCCTGGTGCTCGGTCAGCAGATTCACTTCCCTTCCAGTTATTGAGACTGCATTTCTCTCCTTAGTAGTTTATCAGTTTTATTGTAATGGACTGTCTTCTCTAGACTCCTTTCTGAAGCAACCATATGGTAGAGCAAACACGAGACCCCCCACAGGATAGATAGACCCAGAGAGCATGCTTGAAAGAGAGAAAGTACCCATGAGTGTAGAATCATAGACTTTAGAGCCCTGTTTGATCTAGAGCTTGTACACCCCCCAGGGAATACTGCAGGATTGCTCGGGAGCATGTGCTTTATCTCTTTGGTGTAGGGGGATGGGTATAACCAGCATTTCTCAGATTCACAGCCATAGGACATAGATTAATGATAAGTGGCTAGACAGGGCCCAATCTTCAGTTATTCAGTGCGCTGTATCTCTGAAGAGTTCCCTCTGGAGCAAAGCCCTTCCACTTCCAGGGTAGATCCAGGGCTTAAGAAGCCTCCGGAGTAACACTGCAACAGGCACCATGTTTCTGCCACATCTCGGCTATTCAGTCAAAACAGGCACTCCTATACCAGTGAAACCAAGTTGCTCCAATGGAAAAATCAGCCATAATCACTATGAAGGAGCATGGAGAAGGCACCTGTATCCCAACCCTCTCCACTTCCAAAAACTCTCCTCAGATCTCACTGCTACCCTGCACCTGATCATTTTTACCCTCCCCCTTCTCCCCCCTTTCCAAGGTATTGCCTACATATTTATATCTTAAAAACCTGCACGGTTTTCGTGATGAGCTTCCGACTTATGTTGTTTCATCTGCATTATAGTTAGTGTCGGTTGGAAGCTGCTTGGGTTCGGACCATATCCTTCTCTATATTAGTAGAGTGCCACGCACAAAGCTGATGCTCAGTGTGTAATAAATACATAAATAAATAAAAGTAGCCTTTCACTTTTTAAGGTCTACATTCAGGTTCTCGCTTGGAGCAAAACTGGAAATGAGTTTGGTGATTGCAGTGATTGGGGATATTAATCCGCATCACAAAATAATTCCACAATTTGGAAAAGAGAGGAGGGTGTTGCAGGCAAGGATTAAGGTGTGTCAGCAAAGCTTGGAGGGGCAGGGGGCAGCACCGGAATAGCAGGGAGTGCTGCAGGTCAGGAGTGAGGTGCGTTGGCAGAGCTGGGGAGTGAGGAGGCAAAGCTCAGGACTGGAACAGCAGTGAAGACTGCAGGTCTCCAGCAGTGAAGTGCACTGGCAGAGCTGTTCAGGGGCCCAGAACAACAATAGCAAGTGGTGCTACTAGTCAAGATTGAGGTGCATCAGCAACACCCCCAGGTCCAGAACAAGAGTGAGTGTTGCAGGTGAGGATTTGGGCTGTGCCGGCCTAGTAAAGAGAAGCTTGCACAACACAAATCTGCTCCAAAAAGCCAAACCCTTGCTTTTCAGAAGACATGCATTCAAGCCAAAGCTCACATGAGCCTAGTATTTCCCTGAGCCAGCATCCAGTCCATCTGTGCAACACAGCGTTTTACACGCCCAACAACACTGATCAAGATCTGCAGTGTCTCTTCCCTGAAAGGCAAGCAGGAAAAAATTCTGATCTGGCCTCAGGCTATTTTATGAGGAGACTTCACTCACTAGTACACCTTCAGAAGTTTCAATTTCCTCACTGTTGCTTTCTTTCCAATAAGGTTACTCCATACTGTTTACACTGCAGAGAAGCAAATCAGAGATGGCAGCAGACTGACAGTGGCTGCCCCAATAGCAGCAGCTTCTCACAAGCAACTCACCCTGCCTATCCACCTCCCCTCCATCAACATTCCTAGCGATCTACCTACACATACAAAATTTCCCTTCCCCCTCCCCCACCCCATTTTGGAAATTGGCTGGAATGGAGAGAAAGCAGGAGCACTGAGGGGAAGACTGCGAAAAGCTACAAAAGGAGCTCACAGAACTGGGTGACTGGGCAACAAAATGGCACATGAAATGCAGTGTGAATAAATGCAAAGTAATGCACATTGGAAAACATAATCCCAACTCTACATATAAAATGATGGGGTCTAAGTTAGCTGTTACCACTCAAGAAAAGATCTTGCAGTCATTGTGGATAGTTCTCTGAAAACATCCACTCAACGTGCAGCGGCAGTCAAAAAAGGGAACAGATTTTTGGGAATCATTAAGAAAGGGATAGATAATAAGATAGAAAATATCATATTGCCTCTATAAAAAAATCCATGGTATGCCCACATCTTGAATACTGTGTGCAGATGTTGTCACCCCATTTCAAAAAAAGATATACTGGAATTGGAAAAGGTTCAGAAAAGGAAATAAAAATGATTAGGCGTATGGAACGGCTTCCGTATGAGGAGAGATTAATAAGACTGGGACTTTTCAACTTGGAAAAGAAATGATGACAGAGGGAGGAATATGATAGAGGTCTATAAAATCATGACTGGTGTGGAGCAAATGAATAAGGAAGTGTTATTTACTCCTTCTCACAACACAAGAACCAGGGGTCACCAAATGAAATTAATAGGCAGCAGGTTTAAAACAAACAAAAGGAAGTATTTTTTCACACAATGCACAGTCAATCTGTGGAACTCTTTGCCAGAGGATGTTGTGAAGGCCAAGACTATAACAGGATTCAAAAAAGAACTAGATAAGTTCATGGAGAATAGGTCCATCAATGGCTATTAGCCAGGATGGGCAGGGATGGTGTCCCTAGCCTCTGTTTGCCAGAGGTTGGGAGTGGGCGGTAGGGGATGGATCACATGATGATTACCTGTTCTTTTCATTCCCTCTGGGGCACCTGGCATTGGCCACCGTTGGAAGACAGGATACTGGTCTAGATGGACCTTTGGTCTGACCCAATATGGCCATTCTTATTAAGACAATGATGATAGGGACATGTTGCTGATTGGGAGTTGCCCCACTTCCTGGGAGGGCATGTGTGTTGGGGGGGATGAGTAAAGACCTTGGAGCACACAAGACCATTCCTCGAGAGGGGAGAAGGAGATGTGCAGTTGAATGTCATCCAAGTACTGATGGCATGAGGCCTTGGCATCTCATAACCACTGAATGACCTCAAGGCAAAGAGTCTAGAGCTTGGTGGAACTCTGCACAGCAGGGATCTGGGTCACAGAGAGCCTATCATATCTCCATGTGATCTTTCAGACGGGAATGAGTGGATCATGCAAACTGCTGCTCCATTTAGTCCTGCAAGACCTTGTACGTGTGTCATTATCACCTTATGACCGATAGCGTCAAAAGCCACAGAGGGAGGAGGTTCATTTCCTGTGTCAGGCCAAGAAAACGTTCTTATTCTCTGACCTGGCCAGAAACCTGAATGCAAAGAACCCCAGGGGATCAGAAGAGAGGACTTCCTGGAGTTTAGACACCACCTTCTTTGCCAACAAAGGGAATGTTGGAAATTGGTAAGGTCATTAGTATTAAGCATAGACCTTTTCAGGTCTCTTTGTTCCCTTGGTTATCTGGTAGCCTGACTTCTCTGAAGGAGGCAAAGTTGATATCATACACGCCAAAGTGTTCTCATACATGCCATTTTTCACTAGACTTCACCAGCGGTAATGGGCAAGGGGTCATCCTACAAATGGCAGCTCGGGCATTCCTCAACAGCTTGTAGGTCTTAGAATGAGATGACCCATTCGCACTCCGTAAAGACAGATGGAATGGGTGTCATTCTGGCTGTGGAGTGGCTCCCTCGATCTCCCATTACTTTTCCTCTCTGAAGTAGGCTCTTTGCAGCAGGAGGGCCTTGGTCCAGGGACAGGTGTAGGCATTCCAGGCCAATTAACCAACTAACTCCACGATGACTAGCTAGTAGATTCCATAGAGCCGCTCTGCAAACTGGGAATTACCTGATGTAGTTCTATCAGAGAGGAAGATTTTTTTAACTTCCTTTATGGCTGAAGCATATGGGCCTTGAACTGTTCAAGGACTGTGGATGCGTGGGTTTTGCACCATGGATGCTTTAGTTTCCTGCCTTCTGGTGCTTCACTTTGTGCACTTTGTCAATGAGCCACAGTTGCCCGCGAGGGGACAGTGCAGGGTCAATGATCATTTGTGGCTAATTCATCAGTGGTTTCAATTGGCAGCTGGCTGCAATGTTCTGCTAGCTGGTGCCATGGTCTTTCAGATGGGTGGTTTCTGCTCCAGGAATTTCTAGAAAATTTTCCAGGACAAGCGCTTCTGGAGATGAATTAGTATTGTTGGTTCACTGAATAAGCAAGGCAGCACCCCTTTAACATCTGTTTTTGAGGTGGAAGTGGCCTTTCAAAAAGAGGTCTAATCCCAAGCCAAAGAAGAGGTCCAGGGTGTATCTGCCTACATGAGTGGGTTAAGAGACAATCTCAGAGAAGCCCATGGTCACCACGATGGGCAAGAGACCTTGGGCTATTTTGCCAGATGAGGTACCTACATGGACACTGAAATGTCCCCAGACTGTGAAACTTCCACCCCACTATCAGATTTAATAGGAGCTTTGTTAGTTATATAAATAGTTATTTTTAGGGTAAGTTCATATTGGGGCCTATTAAGCATGACAGCATCAGAAATAAAACCCACAATGCACATTTCTGTGCAAGAAAGAAAATGAAGTTAAAGGCAAATCTTTAGCTGTAAATGTCTCCAGTTTACAGTAAGGTAGGTTCTTGCAGGGGCTTCAGAGCAGAGTCATTCTCTATTAAGTTGATGGGGATGGCTGCCCCAGGTAAGAGAACTGGCAGAGCACAGCCACTGTGTCACAGTGTTAGCAAGGCTGGTACCCCATGCCATGGCCTTCAGACACCTGATGTACAAAACAGGAACCTGTTACAGCTTTTGCGGGGGAGGGACAGAGAGAGAAGAACAGGGAAAGTTTAGAAAGAGAAGGGAACAGGAGAGAGAGAAAGGATAAGGTACAAAATGAGAAAGTTGTATATATACACGTCCAAGGACAGTGTTAAATGCATTAGTCTTTGGGGATTAATGAGGTGAGATTCCCACATGGGAACCCTTCCAGACAGTGCTTTCCGTCAGCCAGCACTCTGCACGCTCTCTGGCAAATAAACAAAAAGGAGGGAGAGGTAGGGGGACTGGATTTAGACCACGGCGAGGAATACAGAGATGAAATATTTAGAGGGAAAAATACATTTGTAGGCAATGGAAGAAGGTGCAAAGAAAGGATTCAAAATGGCCATCATTGGAGGGATTCAAGGCAGACAATTCGTCCACCTGTCAGAACAGTGGATGTTTTACTTTGATTCATAGGAACAATAAGAGTAATAGTATGGTGACATGTACATAGCCACGACAAGCTTCCTAGCTGTCATTATACTGCATATTCTGGCTGTTCAGAACTTCACTGAGACAGCAGAGATTGAATTTAGACCCTCCTCCAAAAGCACAGATGCTGACCACTTGAGCTAAAGGAGAATCTCCTTCAGAGAGCACCGTAGGGTCTATGAAACATTGCTGAGTGTGGCAATGTGGTCTTCAATAACCACAAGACTGCAATTTTTAAACTTTATTTGAAAGACAGCACCTACAGCAACACAGTGTCCTCACAATCTGCTGGGTATTGGCTCAACACTGCTTCTGAGGGAAGACCACCACCAATTGGATTTTCCTTGGAGTTCTCGCATCAGGGCTGTGCGAAGAGGGTTCAAACAGTTCCAGTGGGACCTGACCTGGGCCCATAGATGGGCCTCATGTAGGGATTTTGGTTTTTACTTCTCACTCTTTTCTTTTGTTGGGGGACCCAGTCTTCTCCATTTAGACCCCAAAATGGTGTATTTGGGGATCCATTTAGTTCCCCTTATGGACCATTGAGGGCCCCATTTAGCACTTTATAGATTTCACTGATATCCATACCAAAACAAGGGAGGGTATTACAGAGGTTATTTTAGAGAGGCTGAAAAAAGGTCTAGAAATGGCTGATTGCAGGGGACAAAGCTATGTCCATGGAGCTAACATGGCTGCATCATACAAAGGTGTACAAAATCTAATCAGTATGCATATTTCGTTCAATGCACTGCCCACTCAGTGACTCTTGTTGGAGAAGCTGCTGCAATTGCTGTTTCCCATTCTGTTCTATTTTCTGGAATTGCTAAAAGATCATATATCCTGTTTTCCGCTTCTACAGGTCAGTTGGATATGTTGAAAAAGCATACTAGCATTACATTAAAATGCCATAGCATGACAAGAGGGACAGCAAGGATAGAGGCAATCCATCTGCCATGAACTCAAGTTGAGGATGGTCCTCTTGATACTTTAGATGAGATCAGGGCTTCACACGGTTTTATGCCAGAACTTAAGCTGGAAACTGATGGCTTGCAAATGAACATTTCAGAGTTTTTGTTTCTTGTTTTGGCCATGATATGATGTCCTAGCATATCAACAGTTAATGTTGTGAGCACAGAATTGCAGAGTCCATTCAGGCTTGACATTCAAATGGCTCACAATTTATTTGATAGCCTTTGAGATGCTTTATGGGAATTATAGTCTTCTGGTTCATTACATGTAAGGAAGCTGTTGTGTCACAGCCTGAAACATTAAGAATATACATGCAGTTCAAAGAAAAAAACTCTCTCAAAGGAGGAATGTGACGTCAGGCAAATCTGCAAACGGATGAAAGGTCAACAGATCCTAAAAATGTTTTTGAATGTGAGGTTTTCAACCCCATGTTAGACAAAACATTGACATACCTGGACAATAGGATGTGTAAGTACAATGGTGTCAGAGAAAGGTCTGCTTTTTTCATGGGCAAGAAACAGAAAAGTTTCAGCAGCAAAGACTTAAGGAGGCACACTCAAAACTTAACAAGCAGCCATCCTTAGGATTTAAGCTCAGAGTTTTGCATAGGAGATTGAGCTCTTGTGTAAGTTTTTGCAGGCAAATCTAAAGAATGGCTTACAAATGAAGGTGCCCACTGATCTCCTTAGCTACATTTACAAAATGGTCTTTAGATGGGAGTTTCTCTAACAGGGAAACAGCACTGCTCATTTTTTTGCTGTCTTCCTGTAACCCTAGCTGTTAATGAAAGGAGTTGCAGCAAGATAAAAGTTATTCACAATCTATCTAAGGACGTCCACGAGGCAGGAAAGGTTATGTGATATGGTAGTTATTTCTATAGAAAACTCGGAAGCAAGTTGGATAGGCTGGGATGAGCTAATTTATGAAATTGCTTCATAGAAAGCTAGGAAGGTCCCTTTGTATGCATCCAATGAAGTGAGCTGTAGCTCACGAAAGCTTATGCTCAAATAAATTTGTTAGTCTCTAAGGTGCCACAAGTACTCCTTTTCTTTTTGCGAATACAGACTAACATGGCTGCTACTCTGAAACCTTTGTAAAACTACTTAGTGGTGACTCTGGGGATTTTTGCAGTGGGGGAGGAAGCCATATTTGAGTCTTTGAACCGGTCCCAGAACACCCTCAGTACAGCACTGTCTCCCATCCTCTTACTGGCCCAGCCTCTCACCCAGCTTAATTTAAAAGTCATGGCAAGAGCACAGCCCAAGGTGGGGTAGCTGCAGCCTGATCTCTCAACTCTTCTATAAACCTTGCTAGACTGACATTAAGACTTACATGATAGTAAAATGTAAAAGTAAATTAATTTTTGGAGACATTTCAGGGGCAAAGTGTTATCCAGAAATTTCTTTCAACATGAACAGTGCTGTCAGTTATCCCTTTACCCGACTCTACCTTGTTTTCTTTATACACACACACAGATTGAGAGGGGGGGGGGTTGCACATAAAAAGACTTATTTGGGCATATGTAGCCCATCTTCTGGCTGTGCAAAGTTGGTCTCTCCAGTGTTCTGCCCCATCTGTTTTTGAATGCCCCAAACAATGGGGCTTCTACCACTTTCTTTCAGAAGCTATTCCAAGAAATCTCACCATTAGACATATTTCTTTATATTCAGCCTACATTTCTCTTTCTTAATTTCATCCCTTCAATCCTACTTATACCCCCTGATCCCATCCTAAGCAACTCCTCTCACTCACTGGTGTTCACACTATTCAAATTACTTGTAGACAGTTATGTTCTCCCTTTACTCGCTGTTTAAGCAACATGCACATATTTAGTTCTTTTAACCTTTCCTCCTACCTCCAACTCCTTAATCATTTTTGTTCTTTGAAACTCCTTCCAGTTTGTCAATCTCTTTGTGACAGTGAAATGCCTAGAGCTCAATGCAGTAGGCTGGGTATGGCCTTCCCAACACCGTGTACTAATTTAATTATAAACAGGATCAGGTCTATCGAGCAAGAATGGTGCTTTCTTAACTCATGCATCTTATTATTCATGGTTCCGTTTTCCTCAAGATGACTGTGGATTCCTCTTGCCATGACTATCTGTGCCTTTACTCAAGGAGGGGCTCAAGTTCAAGCTTTCTGGATAGTAACTGCAAGGACCGTTTAGTTTCCAGTTTTGAACATCACTAGCACGTTTACCTTTCCCCTACAACTTTCTGCAACTCCTCCCCCCCCCCCACTCTCCCTCCAGTCTCTGCCCCTCAGTTCTGCATGACATATTCATTGACGTATGAAGGAAATGTAGCCCAGGCTGGTTCAGACAATGATGCCAATCCTTTTGCCTCAGTGAATGAACTCCACCAGCAACAGGATGGAATGGAATGCCAGCACAATGCTTATTCTTTGTGCTCTGGGGCCACCAACAGGGAGCCCTGTGGGGATAATACCGCGTGCCTCCTGACGGATCGGGACAGCTATCTTTTGGCACACTCCTGCCTGGGCCGCATGGCAGCCTGGCCCCCCTTTTTTGCCCCCCATTTAACAGGAAATCTCCAGCCCTCATTTCTGGACACATCATCCCCTCGTGATCTTTCACGATCTATACTTTAAGGGCTCTGGATTATTTCAAACTTTTAAAAACATTTTCCCTCCACTAGCTGCAGTTCCAATGTTCATGCAGAGAACCCTCCGAATTTCACAGCACTGGGATTCTTTTCATCTGGGCAGGAAGGAGGAAGAAAAAGGCAAAATAAAAAATAACGCCCCGCAGCCCTAGAGGAGAGATCTAGGCTAATTATGGTGATGAGTTAACCCTTCTACTAAGCTTTAGCCCATTAATGTAAACAGATGGTCAGCTCCCTGCAGGGGACAGGAACAGTGACAGTGCAGCATTCTCTCTCATCCAACATTGCACAGGACTAGACCCTGCCTGAATATGGCTGGCACTCCAGGTCCTTCGCTTCCCACTCTGATCTGTTCCTCCCCACACCATTGCTGGCAAGGAAATACAGAAAGGGAAACACAGAGCCACGAGGAGATGAGCTAAAGGGAATGCCAGGCAAAAGTTTGAGTTCAGTCCAGAGCATGTAATCATGCACAGACGTGCTAACACAGGGGTGGTGGGTTGTGAATCATCCACAGGAAATGAAGGTTGATTTTAAATGGGGATGTTAAGCAAATTGCTTACATGCAATCAAAGGGGATATTATATCAGTAAGAAGCATTAAACACAGCGCGTCTTTGCCTATAAGGTGGTTAAGCACACACAGAGGCTACCATGCTCTCTCCTAATGTAATTAACCACTGAAATCTCACAACAAAACTGCAGTGTGGGATGTGTAGTTCAGGTGATGGGGAGGAAAAGAGGATCTTGGGGTTAGAGCACGGGACTACAAATGAGGGCTCCTGGAATCTATTCCCAGTTCTGTCACTGACTCACTGAATGACCATAAGCAAGTCACTTTGTCTCCATTTCTCTACCTATAAAATAATTCTTTCCATGCTGTGCTGGAGGGTTGAGAAACTTAGATTGTTGTGAAGTGTTTTGAGATCCTCACATGGAAGGAAATGAAGAAGTGAAGTGTTATTGCCAATAATCTTACTACTTCTCAATATAAAACAGGGAAATGGGGAGATCCGCTGACTAGCTGGAGGAGCCTCTCTGGGATTCATGTAACCTGCTATTAGCTCATTAGGATTGACATAGTCCAGTGGTGAACAGGGTCAATAGAATCTTTCTATTTTGGGTACCATTTCATAAGGCAAAGACACCCCCTCCCCATGATTCAGCCTCCCAGTCCTCTCACTGCTACATTCCCAAACTATTTCATTCTGAAGACCACCAAGCAGGGCTCTGCAGATCATAGTTTGAGACCTTCTGATCTACATAGTGGAACAGAAATCTGGGGCCATCTGGAACGAGGCACACCTCTTATTTCTGTTGCCAGACAAATAATTGTGTCACAAGGCTGGAATGCTGCACTGTGATGCGTGTGTCACTGCAGCTTTACATCATGGTGCAGTGTTACAATGCAAACCTGCCAAGTTGTCATACTGACACTGATCTGCAACTTCACATCACAACATCATATGTATAAGCGCCTCTTCGTTTTCACTTTAAACCAATTTTTTACTGAAAAAAATCCCAGGTTTTACAAAAGGTATTTTCATTTTTTTCTGATTTTCACCCTACATTTGTATCATTCAAATATAAAAAAAATAACTTGGTTTTATTAGGAAAATACAGTACATTGCATGAGATAGATGTATTACGATAATACGTTAGTCTGCGTGTATATGCAAAGCTGCCTGTTGAAGTAAGGCTATGTATTAGTCTAGAAGATACACACAATAAACACACAGGCACACATGCAAGTACTGAAGTACATGAAAAATCTGAATGTACTGATGAATCTCATGCCCACCACGTACCCATTTTTCAAGCTGTTAGCAGATAGCAGTCTAAAGATTTGACACACTAAAATGGGTAGAAAATGAAGTGTTGTCCTGTCATCCACCAAAACAAACCCCAATATTTACCCAGAAATATAATAGAATAGTTTTTTGCACCAATTTTCAGCTGTTTTTTTTTTTTGTTGTAGTAATAAACACTGATACATTCCCAGAGAAAATAAAATAAAAACCCAAAATGAAAGGCCATACATGTATTTCATCATTCTGGGCGTGAGGACTGACCTGTACAAACCAGGGCCATCACAAATTTCAATTTGGGTGGCACGTCTACTTAAATTCAGGGCTCGGTTCATTCCCCAAAACATCCATTTCTTGGAATGAGCACTGATTTGGAAAGAGAAGGGGCTAGAATAAGGGGATCAAGTCAATGAAACCACATTAACCCTGCCTGCAAGTTTCTATCTGAAACGCACATTACAAAATTCAGTTCCTTATTTGCCCCTTTTTCTCGATCCCTTCCTAAAAGGCAGAATCATGGGGAGGAAAAATAGGTGTGATATAGTGACATTGAATTGTCCAAGATGCCACGTCACCATCAACGCACACAGAGAAGGAGGGTTCACAAAGGTGGCACCCGCTTCCCTGTTAGGCTGAAGAATAAGTTTTCATCTTTCATAACCCTCCATTCTTTCAAGCGCTCACTCACTGCTTCACCCCACAAGACCAACAATAATATACAGCTCTGGACGGAAAAGGGACTAATTTAAAAAAGAGGGCCAATTCTCACTGAATAGGCTTACCCCCTCTGACAGAGCTCACTGTAAGATCTGCTCTCTCTATGGTCTACAATGTATTTTAACTGCTTCTTAGTCCTGTTAGCACTACAGAACCAGTCAGCTAAATAGCAGCGAGCTGGATTCTATTCTAGCTCATGGATCAACAGAATCATTAGAAGAAGAATAAAAAAACAAACTACAATAAAATAATGATAATAAAATAGCAGCAGCAGCTAGTGCTTATACAGCACTTTTCACATTAAAAAAAATTTGAAAGCTCTTTACACAATTGGGCAAGTATTATCCTAATTTTGCTTACAGGGAAATTAAGTTTCAATTGCAGGCCTCAAATCTGCCTTTACTTACCTCTACGTAACCCCTATGAAGGAAACGGGCAGACTTTGACCTGAAGAGTCTTTATAACTGGCAATGATGCCTCAGAAGGAAAGAACCCAGCTTGATTCTCAGATCCCAGGGTCTGTGGCCCAGGAAGTTAGAAAACATCTTTTAATTGTGAATTGGCTGAGGTTGCTCTGGAATCATTGACACACAATCATGGAGCCCACAGTGCAGTTTTACAGTCATTGGTCGGGGGGGCCGGTAAACAAAAAACACACTTTAAACCATAGGCACTTACTTCACCTCTTTCCTGTGGATGCTCAACGCCTGCTCTGCCCCCAGCCCCGCCCCCACTCCACCCTTTCAATGCGGCCCTGCCCCACCCCCATTACAACCCCTTCCCCCAAGTCCCCGCCCCAACTCCTCCCCCTCCCTGGTCCAACTCCTTCCCCAAATCCCCGCCCGGCCCCGCCTCTTCCCCTGAGTGCACCACATTCCCCTCTTTCCCAGGGCGTGCTAACGCCACCAAACAACTGTTTGGCAGCGGCCAGGCAGGAAGCGCTGCAGGGTAGGCAGAGGAGCGGGGACGCGATGCACTCAGGGGAGGAGGAGGTGGGGCGGGGGGTGAGGGGAACTTGGCTGCCAGTGGGTACAAAGCACCCACTAATTTTTCCCGCTGCGTGCTCCAGCCCTGGAGCACACACGGAGTCAGCACCTATGCTTTAAACACCTTGGGTGCCAGAAGGAGAAGGCAGGAAGACTATTTGAAAGGCAAGGAAACACAGAACAGCATTAGGCATCTCACTATTACAGGAATAGCATGAATTTTGGGGGGGAAAGGTAGGACGTTAGAGGAAGGAGTAATTAGTCATTTCTTTCCTGCTCAAAATATTTGTCTTATAAAGAGACAGATATATTGGTTACAATTTCCCATCACTGCACCAAAGGTGGAGATCAAATCCTGCTTCATTTCCAGGAAGTCAGACCATCGACAACTTAGGGCAGGGTCCTGGTCTTCTGTCCTGTGAAGCAACAAGCAGCCTGTCTGTGCTTATCAAAACAAAGGAGAAACAAGAAGGAGACTTCCATGTATTCCCACACCTCCCTTCTGCCCCACTGCATCTGAACAGAGCCTTAGGAAAGGAGTGTCTGGAATGGGTGGCAGAAACTCCTTCACACCTATCCAGACGATTTATCCGTTTTTTAACTCTGATGAGGATGGGTGTTTCAATGAGACTTTCTCCTTCTAACTCAGCCCTAAGAAGATACCCTGCCCTGGACTCAATCCAGCCCTGTCCACTGGTAACTTCTAATCCAGCAGCAGGAGGATTACAGAAAGTTAGAAGAGACAGATGGTGTTGCAAAGACAGAGTCGTCTTATTGCTTGGCTGTAGCCTGCACTTCCTGAGGTTATGGCTGGGATTTCAGAGAGCTCTTCCCTTTTAAGCCCTTGCTCATCAAGGAGATGGGGGTCAGGGAGTCAGACAATCTCTAAGTGTCATCGAGATGGAGGCTCAGGGAGGAACAGCAGAGGGTGCGTTTGAACTGTTTGTAGCTGTGCTGTGAGGAGGGTGAGTTTTCCTTCTTCCCTCCCAGGATTTTTGGTGGCGGCTACATGGAGGAGATGGATGCTTAGCATTTGCACAGCACTTTACATATGACAAGCTCTATACATTCACTAATTAACCCTCACACCATCTCCCAGTATGATAGATAATTATCACTGTTCCCATTTTATTGATGGGGAAATTGAGGCACAGAGAGGGACATTTGCCCAAGTTTCTACACAGTGAGTCAGTGGCACAGCCAGGAATAGAACTCCCAACTTCACACATTCTGACCAACCATTTGGCTTCCTTCAGTGAATGCCAGCAAGTCCCCTCCAGCCCCTTCTCGCTCCACAGCTCATTTGAGGCACGGGAGCCTTCTAGCAAAAGAAGCGTTAAAGATGACCTGCAATTAAAAATAATCAAATGCGGTTTATACCCAGTTTTGCTTCTTTGTGACGTATACAGGTGTGGCCTTGAAGGGTTTGGGGTTTTTTTGTTTGTTTGTTTGTTTTTAAATCTCCCTCTTTTGCAAAAAGAAAAGGAGTACTTGTGGCACCTTAGAGACTAACCAATTTATTTGAGCATGAGCTTTCGTGAGCTCACGAAAGCTCATACTCAAATAAATTGGTTAGTCTCTAAGGTGCCAGAAAGCTCATACTCAAATAAATTGGTTAGTCTCTAAGGTGCCACAAGTACTCCTTTTCTTTTTGCGAATACAGACTAACACGGCTGTTACTCTGAAACCTCTTTTGCAAGTACATTAAAAATATCAGCTCTTGACTTCTCTGGCAAAAACACCAATTTATCTGGTGAACTAGCAATGGTGTCTGATGAGATTAAACCTGAGCAACTAATGGAGGGGGAGGGATTTGTAGTCAGACTGATTGAAACGAGCTTTTGGGTTAGTGGCAATATTTATTCAGCTCATTTGCCTGACAAAACACTTGAGAGAAATGTCCTCTTTGACAAAGATTTAAGGCCTTCCCCCCCTTCCAATGAGGGTTCAGTAAGTTCCTGCTTCAGTTCTCCAGTCCTCCAAGGAAACCTCCAACAAAAACTGGGAAAGATTAACCTCTGATAGTTCCAGTGTAAACAGAAACCAAACCAAACAGCCTTCCAAGCCTATTTGTATTCGTAGTATTGTTATACATTATTTGCTTTTTGGTAGCACTTAAGAGCCATAGTCATGGACCGGGACCCCATTGTGGTAGGCACTGTACAAACACAGAATACAAAGACACTCCCTGCCCCACAGAGCTGCATGGTTTTCTCTTGTGCAGGGCAATGAAGAAAAAAGAAAGAAAGAAAGAAAGAAAGAAAGAAGGCAGTGTGGAGAGAACAGAGGCCTGGGAATCAGGGCTCCCCGTTCTGCTTCTGGTCTCCAATTAACTTGCTGTGTGATCTTGGGCAAATCGCTTTCCTTCTCTGTGCTTCAGTTTCACCAGCTGCAAAATGGGGATACTGCGCTTAGCTGCATTTAGGCAAACTGCTCTGAGAGCTATAGCCGAAAAGCACTAAGTAACAGGACTATCTAAAGGGGGGGAAAAAAAAAACCCAGCAGACCAACATCAAAGGGAGTAAGACTGAGCGTGAAGTGCTGGGGCGGACAGTGCTTTGGGTCTCTGTCCCTGCTTCCAAAAAAGGTGCCCAGAGCACTATTTACAAAAGAGACATTGTTACACACCAGCTATTCTCGAACTGCGGCTGCTTTAGGAATAATGAGGCCATTATTCCTATTATTCCAAGCAGCAATGGGAATAGCTTCTCTTTTGTCCTCTGCTCCAACCGGCACCCACATGGATGGTTTCATCCTGTCCAGAAAGACACCTTGCCAAGGCTCCTGCTGCCCTCTTGCTGTGCTAGCATTTGGGTGGGGACTGAACAAAATGAAAATGGGGGGGGGGGCACAGAATTGTAATGGCCATCACAAGTGGCTCCTTTAAGCCAGCAAGGGGTCAGCTGATGCAGGGTTCTACCCCACCTCCACATTATGGCTGTGCTCAAGAAAGGAAAGCAGAGTGAACAGTGTACTTCCCTATTCATATACCAATGCAAACCCTCGATGCCATCACCTTCACCTTTCTCCACCACTCAAAGGGGGCTGAGGACCAGGGAAGCACATTCCTGATGTCACTTCACCCTTTAGGAGGTGGTGCTAAAGGTAAAGTCAGCTGGGATATATAAAACCTTCACCACTCAGCCAGTTAATCACTTTCCATCAGCAACCCCCACAGCACAAGGGAATCAACATTCAGTTCTGGTGTCAGGAAAAATGAACTTGAGGACCAACATGCAGCTACTGTAGATAACCAGGGTTTTCCCCAATCCTTCTGTAGAGCACTGCAGTGCCTTAGTCTACTCCAAACCCCAATAACCGCTCTCTGAACCCAAGCAAGATGCCCTAACTGAGCAAGGAACAACACAAGATGCAGACAACAGATGGAGTGGAATTAAATCTGATTGAGAAGAGACACTTGATCTAACCCTCCCTAGAACTGAGACTTATTCCTGGCAACAAGAAGCTGAAAAAGCACTTAAATATCAGCGCTCCACGTTAATTCACCAGGGTTTTTTTCCTGAGCTCATCATCAGATTGTCCTTCACTGTTATTAGAGGAGCCTGAGATTGTAACATTCTTTAATGACTGTGCTTTGTGTGACCACCACTTGCACTGGATATGGATCCAAAAGCCAGTTGCCAGAAGACATTTCCCCTTGGTACTAATCATTACATTAGCACTCAGCCTTTGAATCTGAGTAGCAGATTGGAAAGCATTTCTTTGATATTTACAAACTAGATTCACACCTTTGTGGGCCACTTGGCTGTAGGTACAGAATGTCACAGCTTCTGGGAGTGCTAATTAGAGCCAATTATAACCTGAATGACCTGCTGCGGCACTGAGATGCCATGACTTGCTCTTGTCCCTGCAAAGTGGGGATTTTATTTCTGTAGAAGCTAACTGTTTTAGAGTTCTGGAGGTAGCAATGGCTCAGACAGAACAATCAAACCAGGAGTTCTGTCAAGACCAGTTCTTATAACCTGATTCCACTATACATACAACAACCCCACAGAAACTAAAGTCATCCAAATTTTCCTGATTGCAAGTAAAGTTGTTAGACTGCCACATTTTATGGGAACATGTAGCTGAATATAACACTACATATGAAAGTTATATTCCATGGAAAGGTGTAGGATTGCAAGTGGGGGATAGTTTATAACTCATACCTCGCTCACCCTTAAAATCTTTCCATTTCTGTCTCAGATAACATAACCCTCAGTATTTGCAATATTCTTTATGCTGAATATCGCGAATACTGCAAATGCTATTTAGTTATCTATTGCAGCTGAAATCTGTAACTGCAACCACTGTATCTACTGTATTACAAATAGCTAAATATAAAATGTATAAACAAATGTCACTATTAACCTCTTCCCCTCTCCCTAGTCTTCTCACTGTCAACAGGACATTGAGGAGAGAAGTTGTTTCTTAACTGACAGAAGCGGTGATGTGAGCACACTGGCCTGTTATTAGAGAGTTGTATACAATGGTTTTATTTATCCTGGGAATGGCTGCTTGTGACTTGTAGATACTGACTCTTTCAGTCAGAAAACAAGAGCAAGGGGGAAAAAATTTGTGGAAAACACACACGAGAATTACACAGACTTTGCAAGCAGCTATAATACAAGGACAATGTACATAATGCAGCAGGGAAGCCTCCAGTTACTACAGCTACTAGTGGGACTGGCACTTAGCTTCACAGGACTCAACCCCCAGCTGCCCTGAGGGAGGGAGTGTCTTTGATGGCTCCTGGCTGCTGGCCTGGGAAAGAAAGGAGAGGTCATGAAATTGGGGATTCCAGTGTCTGGAACCAAGTGGGAGGCAGGAGAGACCCCTTCAGAAATGAGGAAAGGGAACCCCAGGCTATTTTTAGGAAAAGAGGAGTCAGAAAAACTGGCCAAGGTGTGAGGAAGATGAAAGCCACTTCCGCTCGTGCTAAATTATTCACCTCTGCACCTCCACCTCCCTCCCCTCAAAAATGAAGAAAAAATAAAATCAGTTCCCTGTCAAATCAAACTAGCAATTGCAGCATGAGTAAAAGGTGTGGTGGATACAGGTGTCAGGGCCCGGCAGGGAGGCTCAAAGATGAAATTCACAGAGCCTAACTGCTTCCAAAAAGAAAAGGAGTACTAGTGGCACCTTAGAGACTAACCAATTTATTTGAGCATAAGCTTTCGTGAGCTACAGCTCACTTCATCGGATGCTTCCAGTGCACTTCTCACCACTTCTCTCCTCCCTACAGATCACATCAACATCACATGTTTGAATCAGGCAATGGCTCACGCACAGGCAGGAGGGCACATGCTGCCCTTCCCCAGACACACCCGGGTGTGAACAAATGCAAAACAACATGTGGCACAGAAAGCCGTGTCTACTCATTCTGTTTCATAATGCTGCAGTTAACAAGGAAGCATTCAATGAAACTGAACGGCAGCAAATTTAAAACTGAATAAAGGAAAGACTCCCCCTGCCTCCCCCCCCGCCACACACACACACACACACACACACGGTGCACTATAAACCTGTGGAACTCAATGCTACATTATATAGAAGCCAGGAGCTTAGTAAGACTCAGTAAAGGATTATACATTTCTATGACTATTCAGAGTTACACAGATAGAGCTAAAGAACAAGCCCACAAGAGTTTTGGAGATGATCATATAAACCCTTACATTTCAGGGCTTAAACCAACCATTTATTAGCATGGGTTAGCAGGGAATTTCCCTGGAGGCAGGTTATCCCATAATCTCTGTATTTCTTGCATCTTCCTCTGAACATTTAGTGCTGGCCACTATCAGAGGCATGATGTTGGATATGGCAATTGCTCTGCTCCTATGGGCACAGATCACCCTCCCTACCACGCATAGGCATAGGAACAGTTTTCCCCCGAACCACACCCAAAGAGGCATGCACACACCAGAAACACACTTTTCTCCCCCTCGCGATAGCCTCTGGAAACTCTCCGGCAGGTTCCTCAATCACAGCATGTTAGTCCTATTTTCAGATAGCTGAGATTCTTCAGCTTTACAGTGTGTCACCAGAAAGAAACATTCCCCCCTCAGAGGTCTGAAGTACTTCCATGGGCCACAGAAGCAGTCTCTCTCCCAGCTCTGTCGCCATGCTGCCCATGTGAAGCTGGGCTGCTGACCTTTTCCAGCCACCAGCCTCCAGATCATCTCTCAATATTTCATAACGGGATTGCTGTTTTCCTGTGGGTTACACATTTAAGAACATTATATTTGGAACAGGGATATAAAGGATCTGTTTAACCAGATCTCGTGCTCTCTCTCTCTCTCTCTCTCACACACACACGCACTTGTCCTCTCTCGATTCCACTACAGCCAGCAATACACACACACAGAGACACACACACACAATGTGGGGCTCTTCCTGGTTGTGTCCACTGAGCTGGGTTTAAACAAACATCCTAGAACAGGGGTAATCAATTATTTTTGTCAAGGTCCTAATCTCTTCATCAAGGTATAGCCAAGGTCCAGACTCCAGAGAAAATACAAAAATAATAATAACAATGATAAAAAAAAGTAAATAAAAAGATTTCAGGGTCTGTTTAAAAGCATCTGACAGTCCAGATTTGTCCTGCAGTCGGCCTATTGACTATACCTGTCCTAGAAGCTTGTTTCTAAACCCAGATTATTGATTTCTTTTTTTAATACCATGGCTGTTGCAATTCAGAACTAAATGCAGTGAATAAAAGGAATTGAATGGGGTGGGAGGGAAAGAGGTGCTTAAGTCTGACTAGCACTAGGATGGATGGACACACACACACAGTATAGGAGATGTACCTTCAGACCTCCTAATGCATAATCCAGCCTCAGCATCTCCAGTGCAGTCTAGGACTCAAGTCAGCATGTATTGGATGGGTTTAGAATGCACGATGCCCAGGTGAGATGAGAATGTTGAAATCTGCTAAGGGAATTCCCTTATGCTGGAAAGATCCCTTTGTCTCTAACAGGTTTTGACTTCTGCCCTGCCTAAATGAGTTCCCAGAGTATCCAGTTTCCAGAGATACCTAGAGTAAGTGACATGACAGGATGAATTGGATGTATTATTTATTCCAAATTTACACAAGATTTTGCTGGCAGTTCGTCTCTGCGTCGCATGCAATATCCAAACCCAAAGCCCTAATGTTCCCATCACTGAAACCAGACAATGGTTGCACTCAGCTAGATAACAGTAAAAAAGAAGTCACTCTAAATCAGATAGAAAAGGAGTACTTGTGGCACCTTAGAGACTAACCAATTTATTTGAGCATAAGCTTTTGTGAGTTACAGCTCTCTTCATCGGATGCATGCATCGTGTAGCTAACGAAAGCTTATGCTCAAATAAATGGTTAGTCTCTAAGGTGCCACAAGTCCTCCTTTTCTTTTTGCGAATACAGACTAACACGGCTGCTACTCTGAAACCTGTCTAAATCAGATGCCACTTCTGAGTTTCTCTGGGGAAAAAAAAAATCTACTCCCACTCAGAGGAGCGAGGATACGTGGCTGAGTGACAAGCTGCAGTCTTATCTTGGGGGGATGGCTATCAGTGTGAAAGGGGAATTACTCCTTCCCGTGCAGCTGCTGCACATGCCATGGAGGCAGATGAGAAGGGGGCTGAATGACAAAAAGGCAGCACAAAATAGAAGAGTTGACAAATCCCTGATGCCCACTCAGGAAGTGTGAATGCTCTAAAGAGGGGAGAGAACCCCTTCCCCTCCCCCTGCATACATTCCAGGTAAAGGGGCGGGCCGGTAAAGTTCCCACTGAACCTGACCTCCTGCCAGTCATCACTGCTGCTGTGGGGTGTGCATGTGCACACACAAAATCAATAGTGATTCAGCTTCTGCTTCCTTTATTATGACTTCTCTCTAGTGGCTATCCATAGAGTTGTAAAGTAAGGGACTCTGTAGTGCGGGTGTCTACACGGGAGGATGTCACTCTCCATACACACAGAGTACACAACAATAGAGGCCGCACAAAACACTCGGGGACTAACTGCTTTTTACTCAGGCAGAATTTAAGAGGCAACAAACCCACCTGAGACCCATTAACACATTGGATTTACTCATCCTTGTAGGAGCAGGGTAGGGAAGGGAGAAGAGTGGTCTTGTGGTCAGAGCAGAGACTGGATTCTATTGGATTCTATTTCCAGCTCCGAAGTGAGTGTGACCTGGGGGTTACAGCAGGAGGCAGCAGGACTCCTAGGTTTTATTATGTGCTCTGCTATGGCCTCACTGTGTGACCTTAGGTACGCATGACTTCAGTTCTGCGCCTCAGTTCCCCAATCTGTACCATATTGACTGACCTCGTGGGTTTGTTGCAAGGCTTAGCTTGTTCAGGTTAGTAACATCCTTTCAGAAAAGTCTCTAGAGTTATAAAAATGGCACATTTTTATTAATAGTGGCCAGTGACAGGGGGGCAAAGGCTTATCGCACATAAAACGTGAATGAGGCACATCCCTACACAACGTAGGCTCACAGGGCAACCATGCTCCGGTGAGTGGACATGGGTTTGGAGTCAGATTTGTGGCTGGCGTTGATGGTCATTTCAAATGGCAGTCAGGTTTGGATTTTACCGAGGAGGCTGAGAGACTCTTGTCCTATCAGGGAGAACCCCACGCCAAGGGCCTGCTACTCCTGAGGTCCCCTGGGAAACATGCTGTTGCTGTGTAAAGTTCACTCCTTAAAATAAACAGCAGACCCGAGAGGCGTCAGCAGCAGGGTCATTTCTTGTCCCATGGTGGGGGCTTGCCTGCACCTGGAGGACCTCTGCTGCAGGTCAAAGTGAGGATCTCATGTCACCCCTTAAAGGAGAGCAGATAATTTCCCTCTGCCTCAGGGGCTGCCCTGAGGATTAACCAACAGCTGTTTGCAAATGATGAGAGAGTGAGACAGCCATATGGAACCTGCATCTGTGCACTGGCAGCCATTTGTCAATCAAAGGAAAGAGTGGACACAGCAGAAGAGGCTGGAAGGTGCTTGGTCCGAACTGAACCAATCATTAGCTACAAAACCTGGTAAAACTCAATTGGTTTGGAGTTTTGTTACCAATTTGAAACTAGGGACAGCTCCATCCAAAAAACTGTGAACCTGTAAGCCCAGCACTGAGTCAACCTGGGGCCGAGTTATGCCCCAATTGGACACTATGAGATTCTAAATCAGGTAAAACTTGGTGGGTTTGGCTGATTTGAATTGTCAGGTTTGTTTGAACAAGACACTCAAACGCAAAATGCAGGGAGCACAGATCCCAATGGGGCAAACCCAAAGAACCAGAACAGATTAGTCCTAACCCCCCAGGGACACAGACCTACAACAGGTCTTACCCCCAGAGGAGTAAGGTATGGGGGGATGGCGTAGAGCCTGGAAATAAAACAGCTCAGTGACAGCAGCATGGCCAGATAGGAGGCCGCAGCAACTGTGTCCATATGGCCATCTAGCAATCGCTTCATCTCATTTTTCTCCCCTTTTATTAAGGATTACGGAGGAAGGGATTAGTGTGGGGATGGGAGTGAAGTTTAATTCTCTCCTGAGGAAAGCAAAGCACATCCACAGACCCCTTTCAAAACAAAAATACCCACTGTACCTGCCCAAGCGTTGCAAGGCCAGTTTCTGGGTTGCCAACCCCAATAGTTCAAAAACAACGAGCATGAACCCAAAAGTCACAAGACTGACCCCAAGTGTCTATAGAGTGGTGTCTGGTCTGCTTTTGGCTGTTTGACACCCTGCCCCCCGCTCTGCATGGGTGGCTGTACAGTGACACAGCTCTCCCAGCTGTAGAGAGCAAGGCCCCTAATGCAGGGGCTCTCAGGGCTGCTGATGGGACAGGGCTGCCAGCTTCGCCCCGCACCCAACAATTCTAGTGAATTCTGCCTCTCCCCCTCCCTCCGCACCACCCCGTATCAGCCCAACCATTAATTATGCACCCTCTACCCCTACATCAATTCTGCTTTCCCCAGCCCCACATCTGCTCCTTCTGCAGCTCCAAAGGGATTTATCCCTGCCCTCCGTTCCCAGCTTAGTGTTGCAGGAATGGAGAGTGGAGGGTGAGGGGGCAGACTCGCCCCTCTCCTCTTCATCCCTGCAACACCAGGCCTGGGAAGGGGTAGAGGGGATAAAGAACCCCTGAATCCTCCGGAGGTATGAATGGCTCCCTCTCCCACACCCCGCACTCAAAAACTCCTCTCAGCTACTGAAGGGAGGGGGCAGAGCTCTGCCTGCTTCCTGCAGCAGCTTTGATTGGGTGCTCTTCTCCAGGAGGTGGGAGAGGCAGGTTTTCCCCCAAGCAGGGCTGAAATTCACTGTAGCCTCTCACAGCATGGCCAGACTGGCTTCCCCAGGAGCCAAAGTCTGAGTGCTCACCATGAAAGTCATGAGAGGCGGCCACACCATGGTTTAGCCAAGGCCTAGAGTGCCACTTCTTCTCCTTGCTTACAGGAGCTTGAATCAGCTAAGTGGGTAGAAACCCTCCACTCACCTGCACTGAAGAACAGGAGTCATCAGTATGGGTCAAGTGCCACCATGTCATTTTTTAAGCCTAACCCCCTTGATCTGTCGAAGCATTTTTGAACCATCTATCTAGGCAGCCCCCAACAGGGTCACAGAGAGATCGAAACATTACTCACTCTCTCATTTCCAGCTGCTTGCCAAGTACAGGCCTCCGATGCTGCCTTCTCAAAAGAACCATGCTGGAGAGGGAGGGCTCTGGATGCAGCACACAGAGCGTGAATAACATTCCAGTAGTAAACTGGAACTATAGCTTATCCATATGAATATTAGAGAGAGAGAGAGAGAGACACACACACACATGCTAATATACTTAAGCCCCCACAATAAGCCAAAACACCCACCACAAAGTATGGCCAAAGCAGCTGAGGATGGTTTCTCCAGCCTTACTTCACTCTTTTGGAATACCGGCCAGGTCTCTGAATACATAAATGCAATCCCACAGCACAGCAGGGGGTCAAGTTAAGAAGAGAACAGAAGCCTTTACTAGGAACCAGGAAGTTCAACCAGCAGCAATAAAACCCAGACACTGGTACTATAGGTGCAGATCCAGCTTATCCAGCAACGGTAGGTGCCCTAATGTAGACCTTACTACCTTTTCACCTCACCCTTCTCACAGCAGGTCTTTGTCTCATAACACAAGAACCAGGGGTCACCAAATGAAATTAATAGGCAGCAGGTTTAAAACAAACAAAAGGAAGTATTTTTTCACACGATGCACAGTCAACCTGTGGAACTCCTTGCCAGAGGATGTTGTGAAGGCCAAAACTATAACCGGGTTCAAAGAAAGTTCATGGAGGATAGGTCCATTAGCCAGGATGGGCAGGGATGGTGTCCCTCGCCTCTGTTTGCCAGAAGCTGGGAATGGGCGACAGGGGATGGATCACTTGATGATTACCTGTTCTGTTCATTCCTTCTGGGGCACCTGGCATTGGCCACTGTCGGAAGACAGGATACTGGGATAGATGGATCATTGGTCTGACCCAGTATGGCCATTTTATGTTCTTAAAATACATAGGCGCTTTGGAGAGCCCATAATGCAAATTCTTAAAACTGCTGCTAATTTCCACACTATCAGTCTGGCAGTACCATTTCACAGAATCATATGAATTTCAATGGAGTGCCTATGCATCCTATAAACAGGCCCGGCAGACTAGTGCTCAGAGCAAAAAATATTTGCGGCTGGCACTATGAGATCAGGTTGCAAAATAAATTGGTGACACAATGAGTTTTCTCTGCAGGACAAACTGGAAAAAGGTGGCAACTTTCTCACCGAACAATGGTGAATGAGGAGCAGGAATCAGAAAGGAAATTCCACACAGCACCATTCAGTACAGGAGGTCAAGTACCAAAGCATTTAGTCAAGAGTCCTTAATTGTACATGCATGTCTGTGTGAACCAGTGAGGGCAGCAGCACAAACTATTTCAGGTTGTGTGACCCTGTCTCAACCAAATTGGATTCCCAACCACAATCCAACTGGCTGAGACGGAGTCATGTGGCTGAAAATAGTTTTGTACCATTGCCCTCTTAGCTAGTAAATGGCTGTCAGCTACTGAGCAGCTGAACGCACTACTGAAACAAAAACCAGAATGTAGAGAAGCCTTCCAATTGCCAAAGGAGAAGAGAGAAGATTTTTCACAAAACATCTCCATTTATGTTTTGATTTGACTGTTTTGTCTTTCCTTGTGGACCAGGGTGGACAGATTTAAATCAAAATGATTTAAATCACCAATTTAAAATCATGATTTAAACCAGCAAGCAGAAAAACTGATTCAAATAATCAATTTTAATAATATTTTTGCATTTTTCCTTTTAAGCTATTTCCTAAGGAAAGGTTAAAACTCATTGGTAGATACCATTAAAACATACTGATTTGCAACTAAATATACCTTTACACAAAAAATGGTGTGCCTTTTTACTAACCAGCAGGATATAGTGTATCTAAACACATTTATTTAAGAAATTATATCACATGACTTACTAGAGGATTAATTTTTTGCGTGCAATTTGTGTCAAGCTCTATTTTAGTGCAAATTTAAATTCCATTAAAATCCACAAAATAAGCATTTTTTTAATAAATAAAAAGTATCTGTGCTGGATACATTAAAAATAAGTTGATCAAGACATGTTTTGCCTTTAAAACTAACTGATTTATTAAACAAAGGAAGTATTATCTGTAGTTAGAGAATTTAACTGATTGGTTTTGGTCACCATATCCTTCAAGATTTTAGAACTAATAGAGCTCATCCTCTCACACCTTATTCTTATTCATAGTTTGGAAAGAAAAAAAAATTTCCCCCCCATCTCCCAATTGGTTTCTTAACTTTGAATGAACTAGTCATTCAACTGAACCAGTAGAATAAATTGTAATTAAAAAAGCAAACTATTCTCGTTACGCCTGCAGAAGACACTACTGCCGTTAAAAGCTGGTTTTGCACTTCAATTAATTTAGCAGGTCTAGTGAAGACAAACTCAATTGATGGAGAGCACTCTCCCATCGATTTCTGTACTCCACCTCAAAAGGCGGAAGCAATGTCGCGGGAGAGCGTTGTGTGGACGTAGTGTGGATCTTGCAGTAAGTAGATCTAAGCTAAGTCAACTTGAGTTACGCTACTAATGTAACTCAAATAGTGTAGTTTAGATCAACCGGCAGCGGTACTGTAGACCTGCCCTGAGTCTTGCTATATAAACTTACAAAACAGAATTTCGGCAGAGGATACAGGAAGCACTTTAGAGAAGTGGCAGTGAAACCAGACAAGTTTCCACCACATTTATCAAAGTGCCTTTGATGAAAGATCCCATTTCAAGGCAGCAGAGAAACTTATAAATACTGAGCAGAGTTCCCCTGCCTCTAGAGCATTTTAATAAATAAAATTTTAAAAAAGAAACCTAAACAGAGCAGTTACTTTAGCTTCTGCCACCTCTTACGCTACAGCAGCATCTGTCAATGAATTCCCACTCTGCAGTCATTAAAAGTGTGGTGTCCACCTTGCCAGTGTTACTTTAGCACAGAAGCATTCTTCTATATGTAGATACCATGCTTGCTGGTCTGCTCAACAGCTCAGAAGTTGTGCGTGTGTGGTGTTCGTGTACATGTGTGCACGCAGATTTCACTCAAACAGCTGTTTGCCAAGGCTTCATGAATAAGTTAAACCAATCCACTCCTTCCCTGGGCACTATGACTTTGTGCATACTCTATCCTGTATCCCTACTACTTTCCTAAGGGATGGCCTTCTGTTGTGGGATCATTTACCCTGGCACATGAAAATTAGCTAGGCAGAGCGCAGGGAGGTGCTCTCTTACATAGCTCTGCTTATGTTTCTTAATCCTGATCAGCAGCATGCCCTACTGTTTCAGTACTGGGATACTCATGCACAATCCTGCCTATGCCTTTCTTTCCTGACCTGCAGGGCCTGCTCTCTGCCCCCAAGCTATTCCAGTCCTGCACTCCACCCACCTCTGCCAATGTCCCTCACTCCTGACGTACAGCATCTCCTGCCATGCTAGCCCTGGGCCTATTTAACAACAGACTGCAGCTGTATCCAATATGCAGGGGTTCTTTGATGTGGGGACTGGGGACTAGACGGGCCCTCTTCACACTGTAGAAGCAGCCAGGTTAGGGCTGCTTACCTATCATTTGTACCACTGTTTTTGTCTACACATGGTTAAAACATGGCTCCATCTTGCAGAACCAGGGGACCAAACTGTGTTCCTAGTTATGCTAAAGCTTTGGTCTTACCCATGGGTTTTACTCTGCCAGAAGAACAGCTTCCAGGAGGTCCCACTTTATTCTAGCAGAGTCTCCTGCGATCAAGCTGGAAGCAAGCTTACCAGCTCAAAGCTTTGTGCTTCATTCAGCACTCCTGAGACTCTGAGTGCAGTCCCTCTTCCACAGCTCTGGAGTCCGCACAGTCAGGCTCGCGTTTCCTCTGCTGCACACCCGGCAGGGCCAGGCTTGAGTGATAGCCACGGTATGGCACAGTAACTATGCCCTCTCTGCTAATGTGATTCACAGTCTAATTAAACCCCTGCAGAAGGAAAACATTTAATCTGGGACTGGATGCAAATTATCTTCACAGCCCTCACTTGTTGAGATGCTGCAGTGGCTGCCGGATCCTGTCCCTGCCAGCATTGTCTCTGCGAGTCAGACGGGAAAGCGCCTCGGAGAAATGGCTCTGACCAGAATAATTTACTGCATTGCTGAATTCTTGGAAGTGCCAATACATTGGAGATTCCTGTCCCCTTCCAGCATGGCAGGCAGTATGAACAAGGAGCTTCTCTGCTGCAGCTCCCGCTAGGGTTCTGGGTTTAATATGTAAACAGGCCTGCTGTGCTTGTGGGGATGAAACCCGACTTACACTGCCCAGGCTGCCATGCACTCAGATGAGCGACAGCTTTTGAGAAGTAAGTGGTGAACCTCACTGACTCTGCCCCATCAGCCTCACAGGCCCTGAGAATTCACTCTTATCATTCTTTATCCATATCAAAGTGAAAGATTGGGCCTGAACCAAAACTTCAGAGCAGCTCGCAAAGCTCAGATTTGGATCCAGATTCTGCCACTCACCCTCTTCCTCCTCCATCCCTAAATTCCACTGAGCCAAAACTCCAGATCTGAACACACGCACGCGCACTCTCTCACTCACTCACCCACCCACCCACCTAGATCTCTAGCCTTTGAGCTACAGGGCCCATTATCCCTATCAGAGCTGTGGCCATTTGGGATAGAATAATGTCCAAAAGTGAATGTGAGGAAATCTCCTTGAATGTTCCTTGGGTGAGGAATGGACATGGGATGGAGCTACCTAGAGATGCATGGAGATGGCACAAAAGCGTAAAAGAGAGAGAAATGTGGCCCATTAGATTCTGAGTTCAATTACCAATGTACCCTTGTGGAGCCTTATAACCCCAAACACCCCGGCTGGGGTTTTCTGCCCCACAGGATGCATTCACTGAATTACATGGAGATGCTGTTTAAATGATGCTACCTTTCAGAAGGAATTGGAATTTCAAAGATCCAAAGTGTACATCAGACCTGTTTGAGTAAATATCAATTGATCTCAGGACTATTTTAAGGGCAGGATATAGAGGTGTTTGTACAACCTTTATAGCCCATTTGTGAATTTTGCAGTAATTTTTAATTAAACCTGAGGCATGCCGGTAATGAGCAAATGGGTTCTATGTACAGATTGGTCAATACAAATGAAATGCAGTGAGCTGAAGTAACATTATGATGTTTAAATTTAAAGACTCCTGGTCAGGAAATGAAAAGATGAAGGTTCTCATAGGAACATTAACTCAGCCACGGTACGCACTCTGCAGCTAACACCACACTCTACTAAAATACACACTTCCAAAGAAAAACATGCATAAGAAACACAATCCATTCTGAGTGTAACGTTAACACCTCCGCTATTTCATTTTCTGCGTTAGAAGCATTTCCGTTTGTGACTTTAATGTTATAGTAACACAAGCATCTGTATTTTAATTTCCTTGGCTTCCCCCCACCCTCTTCTCCCACGACAAAAACAAACGAATAAAACATAGAAATCAAGAGCTATTGGGCTCAAGGAATTTATAACTGGAGCTACTTGGCTTGTAGAGCAACCCAGCTCCTCTAATTTAACTCACAGAAACTCCACAGGAAGGAAGGAACCTACAGAGTTCATAAAACAGCCAAGAGGAAGACTCCCTCCTCTGGAGGAGATTATAAACTCCACAGCACCATAAAGATTTCAATAGAGAATCTGTTTGTGTGCAGCAACCTGGCTAAAGATAACGTTTTTATATGGAAGATATTTCCCCATAGATATTAGCTACAGGTGAGTTTTTCAGAGGAGCCCAACTCATTGAATTCCAGCAGGATTGGGACATCTAGCTCCCTCAGGACCCTCTGAAAAGTCCAGCCTACAATACTAATTTAGGGCCTGTTCCTGAAAGGTGCCGAGTACCCTCAACTCCCCCTGGGGCAGATCCTTTGTGGGCGTACATTGTCAAAACTCCACTGACTTTAGTGACAAGTTATACCCACTGAGGATCTGCCCCAGTGTCTTCAGTGGGTGTTGGAGGTGCTGAGTACTTCACAGGATCAGCCCCTGGGTGCCCCAGTTAGTATTATGGCTCCCAACATTAGCAAAAGAAACCAGCATGAATGTGCCAAAAGTGATTTTTAAACACTTAACTGAAACGTTTCTATTCTCTGCACCCACCCACCTGGCAAATAATGGGAAGGCCTTGCCCACAGAAAGGAGGAGCCAACTCGAACATTTCCAGTGTCAAAGTTCTGTAATGCAAAAGTGGCTGATGATTTAAAAAAAAAATAGAGCTTCAAAATTCCTTACCATGGGAAAAGTTTGCTTCTTCGCTGTCACATAACTGTCACAAAGGCTGAAGGGGTTTTGCTCAAAACTTTTCCAAAGAATCAATTCTCCTCTAGGCTGAGATCAACCATGGGAAATGCCATCCCATAAGGAGAATTTTTCTGTAAGTTACAGGTGGGTGCAAACTAAAGCCTAATGAAGTTCCCAACTACAGCAGGAGCTGGCAAGGAGCTGCTAGAGAGAGGAAGAAAGGTCTTGCAGTTAAAGTATTGGACTGACAGTAAGATGATCTGGGACAGATCCCTGACTCTGACACCAATTTGCTGAGGGATCTTATGCAAATTGTTTACTCTCCATCTGTTAATAGGGGATCAGGACACCAGCCTACCTCAAAAGAGGGGTGGGGGGAGGTTGTGAGAATAAACCCATTAATGTTTGTGAGGCTCCTCATGGAAAAGCCAATTAAATAAATTATACACTT
Organism: Caretta caretta; assembly: GCF_965140235.1. Classification (NCBI taxonomy): domain Eukaryota; kingdom Metazoa; phylum Chordata; order Testudines; family Cheloniidae; genus Caretta; species Caretta caretta. The sequence continues at coordinate 205,066,017 of NC_134206.1, forward strand.
ACAGAGAGGTGAGGAAGGAGATTGTTTCTAGCACCATAGCGCCTAGGAGCCCCAGTCGTGGACCAAGTGCTGGACAAACACAGAACAAAAAGATGACGCCTGACTCAAAGAGCTCACAAGATAAGTAGATGTACAGGCCTGATTGGAGTGGGATAAGAATATGACTGAAGCTGCATATAGGATTCATTGCTGAGTGGCAAGAGATACAGAAGCAGTGATAGTACAAAGGGGAATTATGCAGTTTGGAGCTGGGATATGGTTTCTCATGTGTCACAAGCCTTGGCTACACTAGGCTTTCCGCCCCCCCCCCCACTCTAAAATTCCCCCCCATTGCAAACCCCCAGCTCAGCTCCACTGGTGGAAGCAAGTGCTAGTGTGGACAAGGTGCAAGAGGCCACCAGCATTTTAATTACCACTTCACCTAGATTTGAAATGAATAGGGTCTGAAGACACAGCGGTTAAAATGCTGGCAGCCAGTCTACCCTCTCTCGTGCTCAGCTGACTCTAGGGAAGTCACCCGAGTGAATTCTGCGGTGTGGCTATAACCAAAGACAAACACACAGAGCTCCACCGCACACAGCCTTGCAAAGAGGGGCCTTTTAAAACACGTTAGTAGGCAGGGGAGGGGTCGTGGGTATATTCAAGCCTCCACTCCTGGTCCGGTTGTGCCCAGCTATCACTCCAGCCTTCAGGCTCATCCACCAGGCTATCAGTCCTGAGGTGCTCTCTGCTCAGGGATTGGCTGGTGGCAGAGAGACATGGGGAAGTTGGGGCTCAAAGCTCAGGCTGCTGTTGGTTCGGTTTTTCCATGTCAAGGTTTTACAGGTAGATATTAACTGGAATAGAATGCCACTGTCCGCTGTTCGGAGAGTGGAATGGAGGACTGGCTGAAGGGTTTGATAGGTTACCACTTTAATGCCAGCCTAGGTCAGAATTGACCCAAAGTGGGTACAATCCATTAGCAGACTGGTGGCTTACGTGTAATGAGTGAGTAGGACTTAACCACATCACAGTGAGCAGTCTGGGGAGAGAGGATTGAATAGGTCCTGAGAATGGCCAACTTTCTCCTCCTTCCTGTGCTACCAGCGACCCTTTCCACGGCAGCATGGAGAGATGCTTGCTCTGCAGCCGCCCACACTCTGATAGGCACAGGATTTCGGTGCCATTAATGTGACACCATTTAAAAAGAAGTGGATTCTCTCACTAGTCCCCATAAAGAAAAACGATACCAAAAAGCAGCAGCTAGAGCAATGCTGGGAGCCCATTTGGGACTCCAGAATCAATTGAAACATCCTGGATGCTAATCACAGTTGAAGAAGTAGCCATGTCCTCCTGTGCCTCGTTGGGAGAGGCGATTTCAGTGTGGCGGAAGAATCCGTCACGACACCCAAGCCAGCCTCGTCTGAAGGACAAAACTCAAAAAATTACTAGAGGGCCTGTCAGCCCTCATCCACATCTGGCTGTGATAATGAGATTCCAGCACTTCAAGCCCAGCCAGCCAGCCAACTCCCAGGTCGTTGTGTGACAGAGCGCTTAGCATGACATAGCAGGACTCATGGGGTCACCAGGGCGTCTTAACCTCACAGCCCTCTCCCTCCCAGCTCACACACAACCCTTCCCCCGCCAATGGAAAGGCACAGCCAGGCCTCTGGTCTGTCAGCCTCCGAGGACACCGGGGACAGGGATGTTCCTCCTTTGCCCTGCCTCTATCACTGAAACACTAGAGACGCAGCTGTGTGGCTGACAACAAGAGCAAATAGAAAAAGCTGCTTCTGATCCAGACACTGCGTGACAGGCGGTACAAATACATTTTTTAGAAGAAAACATGAGGCATTCAGTGCAGGTCCGTGTCTAACCTGAGGGCATCACTGCAAGTCCACAAGGGGGACACATCTTGGGGGCTGTATGCGCTCCCCGGTACACACGCTCAAACTGCATTCAAGCCTTTGGCAAACAACCCCTTATTGCCTTTCCTTTGACCCCTGCCTTCTATTTTATTACCTAGCTGCTGACAAGTCGCCCTGCTAGTCCTCTGAGGTAGAGGGGTGTGTGCGAGAGAGAAAGAAAGTGGGGCAGGTGAAAAGCATGTATGCACATGCATGCATGAGAGAGAGAGAGATGGGAGGCAGATGAAAGGGAAGAATGAAAAGATGAGAGAAAAAGAGGTGCAGAAAGAGTAATAAAGAGATGAAAAAAGAATGAGAAAGAAGGGAGAAAGAGCATGAGAAACATTGAAAGGGAAAGAGAAACAATGAAAGGGAAAGCAAACAGGGTGAAATAAAAACCAATCCCGCTAAAGATTCATTGCCATTTCCTCACACACTTTGCAGCTTGAAAATGAACATTGACAAATGTAGAGGATAAAGCTGAAAGGAACCAATGCACCACATGAAAACCAGCTGCAAGTGAAACAAGCCTCTAAAAACACCCTGCGATGAACCATAAAGTCCTAAGTGGAGACAGAGGGGGTTGCATAACATTACTGGAGTGTTTGCATAGAGTGGGGAGTCTGTTTAACAGTGGCAAAGTCCCCCTCCCCTCAGCAAGCCCCTCACCCTGGCCGGCACAACACACACACAAATAGTATTGAATAAGCTCCATTGATAATGGTGGGTACGTCAGGGCTGGCTGAACATTCAGTCTGCGAACAGTGGGCTCCTTGTGTGCTGGCCTGGACCGCAGGGAAGTTTTAGCAGAAAGCCTGTTATTCAAATGGAAATCAGGGCCCTGCTCTCAGAAAGGACAAGCACCAATTCCTCCTAGTGGTACTGGGAGGTTTCAAAGAGAAAAATGGGGGGGGGGGGGGCACAAATGAGATGGAGGAGGAAGGGACACATTCAAGCATGCACATTCCAGGACTGGATGTATACATCCAAAGTTGGAGAAAGGGTCTTAAAAGCTTTTGGGAGGTGGAGGAACTAAAGACCCTCCAGTGAAGGTTAAAGCCCATGCAACTAACATAAACTTGGCTTTCCTGTTTCATAATAAAGTAATAATCTGCACTTAACAATATGTTCTTATCCATAGATCTCAAAGCAGATAGCAAATGCAGGTGACCATCATTAGCTCCATTTTACAAATGGGGAAACTGAGGCACGGGGCAGTGACATGACTTGCTCAAGGTGGCACTGCCTGTCAGTGGCAGAGATGGGCTGTTAATCTTGTGCCACATCCATTCTTACCGAATCTCAAGAAATCTCTTTGTCACCCCCCAAACAGGATGGCTTATGAATTCAATTCATCTTTGTGTAATTGTAGGTAGAGCTTTGGCACTTGTGATCAATGACAAGAAGGGTTGCCAGCCTGTGAAAATGCAGTGCTTTACACATGGGCAGTTCAGACAGGAGCATTCGCAGCACCAGGCAAGATGGCCACAGAATAAATTATAAGACCTAATTAAATACATCAAATTAAATAAAGTAAGACAAGATATCAAGACTTCATTCATGGGTAATTTTACAAGCCAAACTGAAGGCTTTGGTTTCACAGCTTTGCCTTGTGCTGCCATGTGGCATTATCTATCTTAAGTAACCTAAGTACTCTCCCACTGGTCTTTGGGTGAATACGTGCCCTGCAGAATGGTTATGTGTGAAGGCCAGGAGACAGACACAAGAGGAAGAGAAGCAGAGACAGACCTCTACCTGTCCTATTCTTCATCTACTCTACCCCACATGGGCAGTTCAGAAGCAGCCTCTGCTTGATGGATAACGTCTCACGCTTATCTTGGTGACCAGAGACCGCAAACAAAGTGGATGCTATGAACGGTGGGACTGGAACCACGAAGTGATGTTAAAACTGGACTCCCAACCAAAACAGACAGCCAAAAGGGAGAGACGCAACTTCCTGCTGCAAGAACCTCACCTGTTCCTGATCAGGAGACTGAAAGAAGACAAGGTTAAAACTATCTGGAGTTCAATCCACATGTTCTCTCCTGAGTTAGGGCAGGGAGAGAAGGGTTTTGGTTTGAGATTGGGCAGGGGATTATAGAGTGGCAAATTTCGGAGTAATCTTCTGGGACATATTCCAAAAGCTCAGTCACCACAGGACATGAGCACAGGCCATGAGAAAAAAAATTGATAGTGAACTCTGCCCTCTGCTTGAGTTTGCTGTGAATCCACATTGTTATGCACGCAAAGGGTGGTGAGCAGGGAAAGCAAGCACAGAAAATGAGGTTAATGATGGGCTGGCCCCACTACCCAGCTCCACCCCTCACTCTTGAAAGCAGCTTTTCCTGACATTTCTGTTTGGCTCAGTTTCACAGCTGCCCAAGAGACAATGGCAAACATATCTGAAACTGGGGGGGGGGGGGGGTAGAAAGAGCGAGCCAGCCACTATGAAAAGTCTTTTACTTGGCCAGAAACTCGGCCGTTACCCATTCGACTCCCCCTTGTAGGTGAGAAAGTCTCACTCTAGAGACCATGAGGATAAAGTACGGAGGGGCACAAACAGACAGCCTGCTTGTTTATCTTCAAGGCTTATGGTGGTGGGAAAGGGAGGCTTTGATTGTAAAGCTTAACTTGCACATTTCAAGAGATGAATGTGTTGTGTGGAGCACTGAAGCCACTTCTGGGTGTGTGGCCACCACCATGAATTATTGGCACTGTTCATGGGTTTCTCTCTCACAATAACAAAAAGAAAAGGAGTACTTGTGGCACCTTAGAGACTAACCAATTTATTTGAGCATGAGCTTTCGTGAGCTACAGCTCACTTCATCAGATGCATACCGTGGAAACTGCAGCAGACTTTATATACACACAGAGAATATGAAACAATACCTCCTCCCACCCCGCTGTCCTGCTGGTAATAGCTGGTAATAAAATGTCCAGCAGGACAGCGGGGTGGGAGGAGGTATTGTTTCATATTCTCTGTGTGTATATAAAGTCTGCTGCAGTTTCCACGGTATGCATCTGATGAAGTGAGCTGTAGCTCACGAAAGCTCATGCTCAAATAAATTGGTTAGTCTCTAAGGTGCCACAAGTACTCCTTTTCTTTTTGCGAATACAGACTAACACGGCTGTTCCTCTGAAACCTCTCACAATAACGCCATTAATGCTTTGAACAACAAGCTAGAGGTGCTTGAGAGCACTCTTTCTCAGGGCCACAGCTTGGTAGAAGGCACTTCTTGAATCATTCATTGTGAATATGTGTTGTCAGTTTTAACCCTTTCCCCTGCTTGTGATTCATTCAGAGTTTGAGTTTTATTAATCTATTCACAACTCTTTGACAAATGGTTTATGCAAGAAAATTTCAATGTATGTGATATTCACAAACTGTTCCAATTGCATACAACTAATAGTTGATAATCCAGGTCATGTGGTATTGTTTCTGTTCCATCCAGAGACTAAGGAGCCACAAAAGTCAAATAGGAAATTCTCTCATTTGCACACAAACACCCTCGTGTACATGTCAATGCTACTACAGTGAGCAGCCAATCCCCAAACACAGGTGTAACAAAATCCATTTTCACAAATGTTTGTAAACAACAACAAGGGGCACAAGGAGAGTTAAACAGAACAGTCTTTTAGAAAACCAACAAGAAATTACGGAACACTATTTGCAGAATTGGACCAGCTCTAGTAGGGGGAAGGAATAAGGCACCACACATCACATATTTGTTTCTTCCTTTCATAACAGAATTTGTCCACAGAATGGAAGCAGAGAGAGGGATGAAGAAAAACACAAGGCCAGAGACTGAGACAGACTTATCAGCGCTGTGTTGAAACAGCTTCCAATTCATTTCAAAATCAACCTGCTGCGGAGTTGCAAAATACTAAACAAGGCAAGTGATTAATAGGAGAATACTCTCTGGGAACTCTGTTCTCCCTCACACACTCTCGCTCGGCCTGTACAAACTGCTATGCTCCCAAGCCCTGGAGAATAATACACTCACTTTGCATATACATGCATGTGAGAAACTATTTCTGATAGAAAGCCTGCTAACCTGCCAGATGCAGGGGAGCCAGGCTTCAAGCAGTGAGGCAGATTTTCTTGTTAATAAGACAATGCTTGCAATCTCAGGTGCATAAAATTAGGCACCTAAATCCATGTTTAGGCACCTAAGTAAAAACCGTCTGGTTTTCACCAGGGCTCAGCACCTACAACTCCCACTGAATTCAATGCTCAGCTGCATTCACAACAGGTGGCTTTCTTATTTAAGACGCCTAAATATGGATTTAGGTGTCCAACTATAGGCACCCAAGTATGAAATATCTGGCCCAACTGCTTGGGGAGGAGTCCCACTGAACGGCTTTGCAAGGTCCCTGGACAGGATGGCAGCAGCCATAATATAGACCACAGCAAAGCTCGAGGTGATTTTGTCCTTACTTTTTACTATTCAGAATAAAAACAAAAAAAAGCGTGAAGGAACAATGAGCTCAAGCAGCATATTTCAGTCACTGCCAATAAAAGCCATATCCCAATTACACGTCAGTACTTGAGGATTGAGTGTAATGAGAACAGATTAACAATGCAGGTAACATAAAATGTGTAACCACACTAAGTGCTTTTGGCACCTAGCATTGCCATCCCTGAGAGAGATCCCCTTGCATTCTGCAATATACATAATGCTGCTCAGTACCATGGTGTTTGTACTGAAGCTTTCTCCCCACTCCTCTTTCACATCCACATTTTTAAGGGTAGATTCCTTTTCCACACCTGACTTTTATCTCCCCTTTCCCTTCCTTCCCTCCCCACCACTTTTTCTTTTTTAAATAAAATGGATGCAATCCTGGATTGGCTAACGATAATTATCAATTACTTGTACTAGGGTAGCAACTAGGAGCCCCAGTCACAGACCAGGACTCCATTTTGCTAGGTATTGTACAAACAAAAAAAGAGAGTCCCTGCCCCCATCCATCTTAACTGCTACACCAATAAATATTCATTCTGTACCTGTGATATGTAGTCACTTCCAAGTAACACAATCGCAATCTGGCATTCTGCCATAGGCAGAAAAGTGGTAGGGACAGGAGTGGAAATAGGTGAAATTTTGGAACTTGATTTATTTGCATTGGAAGGAGGAAGGGTTGAATCTACCCTGCTGAGATTTAAACCTATTAGATTTTTATTTATTTAATAATTATTTAATTTGTTTCCTTTTTAAACTGTACTGTTTATGCAGCATGTTTTAGCAGGGGTGGTTTGTAAGCAAAGCATCCACATATTGACAATGGTCAGTCATTGAGTAAAGATGTCTCCTTCATAGGAACACAGCCATAGAGCATTCCACTGTCACTGTTAAACAGGCTTGGAGGGATTCGGTTTTTATCAGTTTCGATAAACATCAATTTCATCATAATCACAACGCAACAAAAAATACTTCTATCGATAACCAAAATTTACAGGTCAGCAAAGAAAGAAAAATGCTGCTTGAGATCTTGATTTAAAGATATTTACTTTGACATGTGGTGTTGACTGTGTTTCAACAGTTATAAAGCTTTAATTTTTTTAATCTCACCATCTACTGTCATTAAATAATTACTGTCTGACCCACCACCCATAATTTCCCACAATTGTCAAAATTTAAATCAATAAAAAATGCTTAAAATAAACATTGATATTACCCATTGAAATTACATTGCCATTACAACACCCCCATCTACTGAATTGCATCATAAATCAATATATGAAATAATAAAGCTAAACACATGATCAGGAAAAATTAGGAAGCAAACACTACTCCTCTATAGTTAGGTACAGCAATCCCCACTTCAATCACTTTCTTATATGAATCCATACTGTGAATTCTCTCCCCCCTCCCCATTCCATAAGTCATAGTGTCAATTATAAATACATTGCATGGCAATCAAGCCCTCCTCCACTCACCAACTCCCACCCGCAATCAATTAGCCCCTCCCCTTCACAAGCACATTCATAGAGGTACTATTCCCCCTCCTCCACTGGGCCAATGCAAGTCCATAATGTGGGAGCTCACAGCATCCCTGACATCCGTTTCCCGGGTGCACCCAGCCCCAGCTGTGGTCAGTGCACTCTCTGACTGAGTGTACTGATACAGTGGCCCCTCGCTGTCATAGGCCCATTCAGGGGGAAATGGCTCGCCTCTGGCTTCACAAAGGTTGTGAAGAGCACAGCAAGACACAGTAAAATGCACAACATTGACGACACCGGCATGCAAATGCACCTGTAGAGATCTCCAACATGATTTCAATCTGCCAAAAGCACATTCAACAGCAGTTCTGCACCTGCTGAGAGGATAATTAACGTGTTTTTTGCCAGGGCCTCTCAAATGGGTTTAAGTGAGCTGTAGCTCACGAAAGCTTATGCTCAAATAAATTGGTTAGTCTCTAAGATGCCACAAGTACTCCTTTTCTTTTTGCGAATACAGACTAACACGGCTGCTACTCTGAAACCTGTCAAATGGGAGTATGGTTTCATAAGCCAAGGCAAAAGGAGGTACATGGGGGCCCCCAGAATAATGGTGGATACAGGCACTACATTTATGATAATGTCATGTGGTGGGAATAGTATCTCAGCCTGTCTGCCAAAGTAGGCTCCCAATTGGTGAAAAACCCTAGCATCATGAACCTCATGAGTGCAGCCCATGTTGGCATCCATAAATTGGCCTCTGTGATCCATGAGGGCCTGCATAACAATGGAGTAGTCCCCTTTGCGGTTTATGTACCTATGTGCTCCTTGAGGAGGACAAACTGTGGGCATATCAGTCACATCAATGGCTCTGGAGCAGTTTGGAACCCCCATTCTCTGAAAAAAGAAAAGGAGTACTTGTGTATGCATCCGATGAAGTGAGCTGTAGCTCACAAAAGCTCATGCTCAAATAAATTGGTTAGTCTCTAAGGTGCCACAAGTACTCCTTTTCTTTTTACCTTAAGAATATTTCTTATGCCCACCACCTTGGGGTAAACCCACACCCGATTGCCTCAGAAACCTCCACCACCACTTTACCCACAGTCAACTTTCCAACCCCAAACTGGCTAGCAATAGACCTGTAGCTGTCTGAGGCAGCCAGTTTCCAGACAGTTACGGTGACTTGCTTCTGGACCAGCAAGGGTGTCCTCAGGCATGTGTCTTTACAATGGAGGATCAGGGCAAGCTGCTCATAAAGCTCCAGAAATGTGGCTTTCTTCACATGAAAGTTCTGGACCCATTGCTGGTCATCCCAGCTCCGCATGACGAAGTGGTCCCCCAAGTCTGTGCAGAAGCGCCGCTCTACCCAGGGGGCATCCGTGGCTATATCAAGTGTACCAAACAGCATCAGCCAATGTTAGTCTGCCATGGTTGCCTCCTCCTCCACCACTGCTGCCTCCTCCTCCATCTGAAGCGCTGTCAGGTGCCTTCGGTGGTGAGAAAACGCTAAGATGTTCACCAGCGCTTCACAGAAGCTCTGCTCACCTCATGACACTGGAGCGAAAACTCAAGCAAGAGAAGTTCTTCAAAAGGCTCCTTCATGTTACTGGCTTCAGCAGCTGGGAGCGCACAGACCAAAAAGACCATCCGGCAGGTTGTGTTGGCAGACTGTTCAAACTTCTTATAACGTGCAGGGTGGGCAGTTACGTTTTCCACAGTGCACCACAGTCAAACCGCTAACACGACCACATTTGGAGAGGGTGCTCAGAAGTCTGGGATACAGTTGGCTTGACTTGGTTCTCCGTGCTTCATTGTCAACACCAGAGCCCCAGATAAGAAAAGTCTTACCATAGTGTTAAGAATCAGCGTGGATGCTCAAGCCCAGGGTTCTCTAACACGGGTCAACTGACTCGAGTCCCACTCACCCTGGGCTTACGTTGCAATGTAGACATACCCTTAGGGGCTGAGTGGCATGCCACAGAAAGTGTGAACAACAGAGCGGGGATTAGAACCCCAGTCCTGTGCTCAGTCCACAACTCCCTGCATTTGGCACCTCGCTCTTCCCTTTCCTGCCTTCCTGGTCCCACACCTGGGTGACCACAAAGATGAAAACATTTATTAAGATCAGTCCGAATGCAATAAAATGATGAGAAATGTCACGTTCCAAATGAAGCGAAGAACAAAAAGCTGCGTTCCAGCTAGGAAGATTCCACTTCCCAGTCAGTGTTTCCCTAACTAAGCTCTCAGCCACAGCAGATCAGGAGAAAATTCCAAAAACCACACACACACACACAACAGCCTCTTCACTGGTGTCACACACTCCAGGACAAAGAGGACAAGGGGGCTCAGGCAAAGCTGCATTAGTCACTCAACCACTGGCACTGTTTCTCTCGATCACTTTGCCGTTGTATTATAAAACAATCTGGGACTGAAGAGACTGTAAAACAGCTCCTATACCATTGTCTGCAGCACCTCCTGCTGGGAGAGGCTGGTAATGGAGTAGCTGTGAGCCCCACTCACAACCAGGGCTCCTGTGCTATTCCTTACAGTGCCCCCTCCTGGGAGTGGCCACACCTGGAGTCACTGTGAGCTGCCCACAGCCAGCACTCCTGCCCCATTCCCTTCAGCACCTCCTGCTGGGAGAGGCAAGAACATAAAAATCTTCTACCAATTTTCATAGTGTGTGTGTGTGTGTAGCCATAGACATGATGCAATATGAAAGCCTGCTCTTACATATTTTACCCATCTGGAGGGGAGACAGCTTCAGCTAATGCTTGGTATATACACTCTCTAGCGGAAAGAAGGAGCGTGTAGGAGAGAGAGAGAGAGAGAGAGAGCGGGAGTCAGCAGCAGGAGCCAGGATCCGACTGTCAGCAGATGACTTCTATTTGCACTCGTTAGCACTGCCCTAGCGTGTGCTAACACCACCCCCTCGGGTAATTTAAATTTATATTAAAAAAAAAGCCAGTCTTTCTATATTTAGGAGGTTAGGATAATCGAGGTGGAAGAGCCCATCTGTTTGACGTTCTCTCCAGCTGCTGTGGATGCAGAAATTTGTGTATTTTTTCTTCCCCTTGTCCTGTTTGACTACGACAGAGGCCCAGTGAGCTTGATGTACAGTAGCAGCAATTCAGGTCTGAAAAGGTCCATAATCCCACAGGACTCAAGACCAAATAAATTAGCCTGTGTCACAACAGGGATTTTCCCAGGGGTTCAAACAATCCATGTTTCCAACGCTGGCCCAGGGAGGGCAACCAGGTAGGGCAGTCAGTACGTTAACCTGTATTGCGTACCTCTTCTTCCAGGCTTTGCATTCAGGGAAAAGAGAATTCTTGTCTCCTCCCCCAACCCCCCCCCCATCCCATTTTTAGAAACCCTCCTCTCCCCTGATTGAGGATGCTATTCCTCTTATCAGAATCCCTTCTGGAGGTAGTAGCATTTCTGCAGAACTCACAAACTTAACTGTGGCTCCTGCTGGTGGATGGAGACATCACTACATTTCTTTTAAAAGCAAACAAACCCTCTGGTCCATGGGCAAGAGGAAAAGAAACCTGGTTCTGACTACCCAGAACACAGTCATAGGGCCACAGCCTGACTGCACCGAGTTAGAGAGTTTCAGATGCCGACGCTATGAGGATGCCATTTCCTCTTGGTCCTGCGGTCTCCAAAACTGTGCATTTTGGGGGAAAGTCACTGCCTACAGGGCACCTCACTGCAGTGCTTCCTACTCCCCAGCAGACGCTGTTGTGTAAAGTGCAAGGGCACAGGACAGAGTCCTTGGACCATTTTCTGTTTATTCTTCTTGTATGTGAGTATGTATAGTTCGACAACATGCAGTACTGGGGTTAAAAAGGAGCCAGTTATCCAGCGGTGAGCCTAGGCAAATTTTAATAATTAATGTGCCAAATGCTCCAGATGGAGAGGGGAAGGGAGATGTTGGATACAAATTTTCAAGGAAGTGGGAACAACTACAAAACTCTTTTACAGGTCCCCTTTTCATAGCCTTGAGTGGGGATTCTTGGAGAACCCCTTGGGGAGGTCAAATGGAGTTGCACATACATATTAAAGGCAATGGGTCTGGCCAGGGCTCCTCACTCCTCCTGACCTGCAGCCCCCCTGCTCTTCCAGTCCCTGGGCTCCCCACACAGCTTTGCCAGTGCCCTTCACTCCTGCCCTGCAGTTTCCCCACTTCCCCTGCTATTCCAGTCCTGTCTTTTGTGATAAAACGTGAGGTTATTGTGTTTCTCTGAGTAGTCCACACCTCCCAACAGGAGGGAATGAAGCAGCCTCTGGAGGAGACTGGGAGTTGGGAGTTACAAGGAGAAATACTCTGGATCTTTTGAGAGCTGTGTCTTACCCAAGTGTAACTGGAGAAGCACAATGTGATCAGACTGATACAACCTTCCATCTCTCGGAAAGGAGGAAATATGACGGTTTACTGTAGAAGGTACCTTTAAAATAAGGAGTTTTCTTGCCTGTCTGTTGGGAGGGTGCGGAGGCAGTTTAAGACACAGACTTACTTCTGCCATGCACTCTCTCTCTCACTCACACAGAAACTTGACTTTTGTTCTTTCTTTCTCTTTCTTGTTTTCCTGAAATCTGAAAACCAACTGTTCAGTACAAAAGCGTATGGTTGCCCTGCAAGTGCGGAAAAGGGACATGGGGGAACCTCAGCCCCTTGTGCTCCTAGCTCATCAGGAGAAGTCCCTTCTTTCTTGTCGTATAGACCTAATACAGAACTCAGGTGCGGTGGACTAGAAGCCGGAGCTGTACAGCAAGCAGGAGAGTGGACAACAGAACATCTCACCTTGAGGCAAAAATATAAATCAGACACAGAGGAGCAGCAAACCTATCCGCTCTGGGTGCACTGCCTGCTTATTTTAAGCAGACCCAAGTGAAATGAGCTTGATATCATCCATCTACTCCCACGAGGGTAGAAGATCACAAAATAACCATGCAATCTGGCACCACTGCAAGCCTGTTCTTCAGAGGCCATCAGGAAGGTGAAGAACTGGGAATGCTGCAGAGCGGGACTGTAGGACAAAGGCAGCCCAAGGGAAGAGGAGTGGGTCTCAGGCTTGGAACAGCAGAGTGAGTCGCAGGTCAGATGAAGGTGATTTAGCAGAGCGGTGAAGGGAAAAGCTTGTACAGTGCCTGCCTGCACTGCTCCTGACTCTCGTCACTGCTGTCACTTTCATGAACAATAAGATGCCCCAAGTTTGAGGGGTGATGTGGAAAAAAAAAACCAAACACACAGAACAAATGTGCAGTGAAGCCCTCCTAATAAAAAGTACATCGTGTAAGCAGAGATTTCGCACAAGCACAACATCTCTGTGGAGCTTGATTTGAGAAACAATTACAAGCCTGTTTACTGACGCTTGGATCCATACCATACAGCGGAGCTCACCCTGCGTACTGCATACAGCAAAACGTCACCAAGGGCAATGGGCAGATCTAGTGATGAGAGCAGGAGACTCAGAATTAGAAGACCTGGGTTCTATTTCCACTTCTGCCATCAATTCACTGAAAGCCACTTTGCCGCTCTGTGCCTCAGTTTCCCCATTTGTAAAATAGAAGCAATGGCACCGCTGAGGCCCTTGAATTAAAGGCTCTGTAGAAGGGAAGTGTTATTCTTAGTGATCTGATGGGTCAAAATGAGAAATACACATTCTGCAACAAAAAGCAGAACAGAAAAAAATAATTGTATTACAAGAACAAGCCTGCAAAAGAAAGCCATCTATCGACCTGCCCCTAGAGGAGGAGAATGAAGGTGAGACAAGATTATGACGACCAACAGATGGCTCAGGCAGTGGTGCTGTAAGGAGGGCTTTGGGATGTTTGACCACTGGGAGGCATTCATGGAGAGAGGGCTGTTCTCATGAGATGGACTCCACCTGAGCAGGGAGGGAAACAGACTTCTGGGATGGAGGTTGGCACAACTGATTAAAAGAGCTTTAAACTAGAAGTTGCTCGTGTAATCTCCATGCCTGATTCTAACATTGACTGGGAGGAAAATCAAGAAAGACAATACAGCAATGGAGAAAGGAACAGCAGTGACTAGGAGAATGGATATCAAGGGGAAAGATAGCTTCATTGGTACTGGCGTAACAGTCAGGAGGGTGATACTGGCAGCAGAATGACTGTACCTAATCAGATGAGGAATCTGGGCCAAGCCAAGCAGCAACAACTAAGATGTCTGTACACCAATACAAGGAGCCTGGGTAACAGAATGGAGGAACTAGAGCTACTGGTGCCAGAAGGGAAACCAGATATTATAGGGAAAACAGAAACATGGTGGAATAGTGGTCATGACTGGAATACAGGGATTGAAGGGCATGTGCTGTTCAGGAAAGACAGAAATAAAGGCAAAGGTGGTGGAGTAGCATTGCATACTAATGATGAGCTAGACTATAAAGAAATTAGAAGTGATGGAATGGCTAAAACAGAGGCTGTTTGGGTCAAAATCACTTTGGGAAAGAAAGCTACTAGAGGCTCCCCTGTGATAGTGCTTGGGGTATGCTAAAGATCCCCAGGGTCTGCTCTGGATATGGATATGGCATCATCTCTTTAATGTTTTTAATGAAATAAATACTACTGGGAATTGTATGATTATGGGAAACTTTACCTTCCCAGATATAGGAGAGCCCAGATTTCCCTGGATGTCATAGCGGACAGATTTCTTCAGCAAAATAGTCACCGAACCAACAAGAGGTGATGCCATTTTAGATTTGGTGTTGGTGAGTAGTAAGGACCTCATAGAAGAACAGGGTTTTGGGACAACCTTGCTTCAAGTGATCATGAGCTAATTCAGTTTAAACTAAATGGAAGGATTAACAAAAATAGATCTGCAACTAGGGTCCTTTATTTCAAAAGGGCAAAGTTTGAAAAATTAAAGGAATTATTTAGGGAAGCACTCTCTGTAGAAGTCCAGTCTGTTGTTTCTACCTTCAGGAGGAGTCCACCCAGAATCCTTCTTTTTGTAGTGTTGGTAAGAAGGTCTCTGTGGGTTAGTATGTTGTTCAGAGGTATGTTGGAAATATTCCTTGAGTCAGAGACGTCGAAAATAGGATTCTAGGTCACCACAGAACTGTATCATGTTCGTGGGGGTGGAGGGGCAGAAGGAGAGGCCCCGAGATAAGACAGATTCTTCTGCTGGGCTAAGAATATAGTTGGGTAGGTTAACAATATTGCTGGGCGGGTTAAGGGAACCACTGTTGTGGCCCCTTGTGGCATGTAGTAGTTTAGATAGTTTAGTGTCCTTTTTCTTTTGTAGAGAAGCAAAGTGTGTGTTGTAAATGGCTTGTCTAGTTTTTGTAAAGTCCAGCCATGAGGAATTTTGTGTGGAAGGTTGTTTTTTTATGAGACTATCCAGTTTTGAGAGCTCATTCTTAATCTTTCCCTGTTTGCTGTAGAGGATGTTGATCAGGTGATTCCGCAGTTTCTTTGAGAGTGTGTGGCACAAGCTGCCAGCATAGTCTGTGTGGTATGTAGATTATAATGGATTTTTTACCTTCAGTCCTTTTGGTACGATGTCCATCTGTTTGCATTTGGAAAGGAAAATGATGTCTGTCTGTATCTGTATGAGTTTTTTCTTGAAGTTGATAGATTTCCCACAGAGACCTTCCTACCAACACTACAAAAAAGAAGGATTCTGGATGGACTCCTCCTGAAGGTCGAAACAACAGACTAGAATTCTAAATAGAGTGCTTCCGTCGACGTGCACGGGCTGAAATTGTGGAAAAGCAGCATCACTTGCCCCATAACCTCAGCCATGCGGAACGCAATGCCATACACAGCCTCAGAAACAACTCTGACATCATAATCAAAAAGGCTGACAAAGGAGGTGATGTCGTCTTCATGAATAGGTCAGAATATGAACAAGAGGCTGCTAGGCAGCTCTCCAACACCACTTTCTACAAGCCATTACTGTCTGATCCCACTGAGGGTTACCAAAAGAAACTACACCATCTACTCAAGAAACTCCCTGAAAAAGCGCAAGAACACATCCGCACAGACACACCCCTAGAACCCCGACCAGGGGTATTCTATCTGCTACCCAAGATCCATAAACCTGGAAATCCTGGACGCCCCATCATCTCAGGCATTGGCACCCTGACAGCAGGATTGTCTGGCTATGTAGACTCCCTCCTCAGGCCCTACACGACCAGCACTCCCAGCTATCTTCAAGACACCACTGACTTCTTGAGGAAACTACAATCCATCGGTGATCTTCCTAAAAACACCATCCTAGCCACTATGCATGTAGAAGCCCTCTACAACAACATTCCACACACAGATGGACTACAAGCCGTCAGGAACAGTATCCCCGATAATGCCATGGCAAACCTGGTGGCTGGACTTTGTCCTCACCCATAACTATTTCACATTTGGGGACAATATATACCTTCAAATCAGCGGAACTGCTATGGGTACCTGCATGGCCCCACAGAATGCCAACATTTTTATGGCTGACTTAGAACAACGCTTCCTCAGCTCTCGTCCCCTAATGCCCCTACTCTGCTTGCGCTACATTGATGACACTTTCATCATCCGGACCCATGGAAAAGAAGCCCTTGAGGAATTCCACAATGATTTCAACAATTTCCATTCCACCGTCAACCTCAGCCTGGACCAGTCCACACAAGAGATTCACTTCCTGGACACTATGGTGCTAATAAGCGATGGTCACATAAACACCACCCTATACCAGAAACCTACTGACCGCTGTACTTGCCTACATGCCTCCAGCTTTCATCCAGACCACACCACACGATCCATTGTCTACAGCCAAGCTCTACGATACAACCACATTTGCTCCAACCCCTCAGACAGAGACAAACACCTACAAGATCTCTATCAAGCATTCTTACAACTACAATACCCACCTGCTGAAGTGAAGAAACAGATTGACAGAGCCAGAAGTCACCTACTACAGGACAGGCCCAACAAAGAAAATAACAGAACGCCACTAGCCATCACCTTCAGCCCCCAACTAAAACTTCTCCAACGCAGCATCAAGGATCTACAACCTATCCTGAAGGATGACCCATCACTCTCACAGATCTTGGGAGACAGGCCAGTCCTTGCTTATAGACAGCCCCCAACCTGAAACAAATACTCACCAGCAACCCACACAACAAAAACACTAACCCAGGAACCTATCCTTGCAACAAAGCCCGTTGCCAACTGTGTCCACATATCTATTCAGGGGACACCATCATAGGGCCTAATCACATCAGCCACACTATCAAAGGCTTGTTCACCTGCGCATCTACCAATATGATACATGCCATCATGTGCCAGCAATGCCCCTCTGCCATGTACATTGGCCAAACTGGACAGTCGCTACGTAAAAGAATAAATGGACACAAATCAGACGTCAAGAATTATAACATTCAAAAACCCAGTCGGAGAACACTTCAATCTCTCTGGTCACGCGATTACAGACCTAAAAGTGGCAATACTTCAACAAAAAAAACTTCAAAAACAGACTCCAAGGAGAGACTGCTGAATTGGAATTAATTTGCAGACTGGATACAATTAACTTAGGCTTGAATAAAGACTGGGAGTGGATGTGTCATTACACAAAGTAAAACTATTTCCCCTTGTTTATTTCCCCCCCCCCCCCCCCGTTCCTCACATATTCTTGTCAACTGCTGGAAATGGCCCACATTGATTATCACAACAAAAGGTCGCCCCCCAACCCGCTCTCCTGCTGGTAATAGCTCACCTTTCCTGATCACTCTCATTACAGTGTGTATGGTAACACCCATTGTTTCATGTTCTCTGTGTATATAAAATCTCCCCACTGTATTTTCCACTATATGCATCCTATGAAGTGAGCTGTAGCTCTCAAAAGCTTATGCTCAAATAAATTTGTTAGTCTCTAAGGTGCCACAAGTACTCCTTTTACTTAGGGAAGTGACTGCACTGAAGATCTCAAGGATCTGAATGTGGATGAGGCTTGGAATTACTTTAAATCAAAGTTGTAGAAACTATTTGAAGTTTGTATCTCAAGCAAGGGGGGAAAATTCATAGGAAAGAGTTGCAGACCAAGCTGGATGAGCAAGCACCTCAAATAGGTGATTAAGATAAGGCAGAAAGCTTACAAGGCATGGAAGAGGGCATGGATCAGCAAGGGAAACTACCTTTTGGAGGTCAGAAAGTAAGTGAGAACTGCTAAAAGCCAAACAGAGTTGGACTTTGCAAAGGAAATTAAAACAGTAAAAGGTTCTATAGCCTATAAATAAAAAGAAAACAAGGAAAGAAGTGGGGCAGCTAAACACTGAGGAGGGGTGGAGATTAAAAATAATCTAGGCATAGCTCAACATCTAAATGAATTTGCCTGAGTTTTTAATGAGGCTAATGGCAATGAGGCTATGGAGGTAGAAATTACCACATCTGAGGTGGAAGTCGAACTCAAAACTGTTTAATGGGACTAAATCTGGGAGCCTGGATAATCTTCATCCAAGGATATTAAAGGAACTGGCAGATGAAATTGAAGCCCAATAGCAAGGATTTTTAAGGAATCTGTAAACTCGGGGGTCTTACCCTATGACTGGAGAATTGTTAATGTAGTTCTTATTGTTAAGAAAGGGAAAAAAGTGATCCAGGAAACTACAGGCCTGTTAGTTTGATTTGAATTGTATGCAAGGTCTTGGAACCGATTTTGAAAGAGAAAGTAGTTAAGGACATAGAGGTACATGGTAATTGGGATAAAATACAACATGGTTTTACAAAAGGTAGATCATGCCTAACCAACCCTGATCTCCTTCTTTGAGAAAATAACTGATTTTTTAGACAAAGAGAAACAGAGTAGATCTAATCTACCTGGATTTCAGGAAGGCATTTTCCTACCTGGAAATTATTAATTAAGTTGGAGAAGATGGGGATTAATATAAGAATTGAAAGGTGGATAAAGAATTAGTAAAAGGGGAGACTACAATGGGTCATACTGAAAGGTTGAAGGGAGGTTACTAGTGGAGTTCCTCAGGGATCAGTCTTGGAACCAGTCTTATTTAATGTTTTTAATTAATGACCTTGGTACAAAAAGAAGGAATAAGCCAATAACATTTGCAGATGACACAAAGTAGGGAGTTATTGCCAATATGGAGGAGGACTGGACTATCATACAAGAAGATCTGGATGACCTTGTAAACTGGAGTCATAGAAATGGGATGACATTTAATAGTGCAAAGTCATGCCCTTAGGGACTAATAACAAGAATTTATGCTATAAACTGGGGACAAATCAGTTGGAGGTGACAGAGGAGGAGAAAAATCCCAGTGTATTGGTTGATCACAGGATGACTATGAGCTGCCAGTATGATGCAGCCCTGAAAAAGACTAACTCAGTCCTAGGATGCATCAGGTGAGATATTTCCAGTAGAGACAGGGAAGTGTTTGTACCATTATTCAAGACACTGGTGAGACCTCATCTGGAATACTGTCACAGTTCTGGTCTCCCATGTTTAAGAATGATGAATTCAAACTGGAACAGGTGCAAAGAAGGGCTACTAGGATGATTCGAGGAATGGAAAACCTACCTTATGAGAGGAGACTCAAAGAGCTTGGCTTGTTTAGCATAAACAAAAGAAGGCTGAGGGGAGATATGATTGCTCTCTATAAATACATCAGAGGGATAAATACCAGGGAGGGAGACAAGTTATTTAAGTCCCTGTGTAGCCCACAAGAACAAATGGATATAAACTGGCCATCAACAAGTTTAGGCTTGATATGAGATGAAGGTTTCTGACCATCAGAGGAGTGAAGTTCTGGAATAGCCTTCTGAGGGGAGCAATGGAGGCAGAAAACCTACTGGCTGCAAGACTAAACTTGATAAATTTATGAAGGGGGTGGTCTGATGAGACTGCCTACATGTAGGTGGTCTGCTGAAACTACAAGAAGCAAATATCTCCAACAGCCGGTGATGGGACACGAATGGGGAGGGCTCTGAGTTACTACAGAGAATCCTTTCTCAGGTGTCTGGCTGGTGGGTCTTGCCCACCTGCTCAAGGTTTAACTGATCACCATTTTTGGGGTTGGTCACTCAGATCCCAAACCTACACACTCAGAAGTCAACAGCAGAACTCCTACTAACCTCAGTTGTGCAGAATCAGCTTCTTGGTGCACACATGTAGGAACTATGAGCCTTATCCAAAGCCCCTTGAGTCCATTTCAAAGAATGTTTAAGAACTGCTCAGTGACAGGACATCTCAAGCAGCACAGGGACTCATTTTAAACCTGGCTAGCCAAGCAGAAACAGGCCCCAGTCCCTCCTAAAAAGTCACCTTCTTTCATAGATTCATAGATATTTAGGCCAGAAGGGACCATTATGATCATCTAGTCTGACCTCCTGCACAATGCAGGCCACAGAATTTCACCCACCACTCCTAAAAAAGACCTCACACCTATATCTGTGCTATTGAAGTCCTCAAATTGTAGTTTGAAGACCTCAAGGAGCAGAGAATCCTCCAGCAAGTGACCCGTGCCCCATGCTACAGAGGAAGGCGAAAAACCTCCAGGGCCTTCCAATCTGCCCTGGAGGAAAATTCCTTCCCGACCCCAAATATGGCGATCAGCTAAACCCTGAGCATATGGGCAAGATACATCAGCCTTTCACATGCGGCTTGCTTCTTTCCTCCCTTTCCACTGGACCCACCTGTGGCTTTACTTGTCCTGATCCTTCCAGACCATAGTGATCTGCACCCAGTGTGGTTCCCTGCCAATCACATACACCCCATCCTGCCCATCTGCATCCACTCCATACACAGGTTTTAAAATGTGCCTTAGAGCTAGACCCACTTTGCAATACATACATCAAAATAATACAGGGCTTATTAAACTGATATACTATATACAATTCAAGCTATATATTTATACAATTGTGGGGGGAAAGTATTGTTGACCTGACCCCATCCCATTCTGTGACAAGATCTATGCACTATATGCAGCATAGGCAAGAGCGGTAACGCAAGAGGCCTACAGAGGCCTGCATCCTGTAAGACTTCGCTTAAGCTAAGAGCATTTGCATATGCTGGGCCCTGGTATTTTGACCCAGATAATGAACTAGGCCAACCTCTAGCCTAGTTCAAGTCCCTAGCTGTCCATTATATGCAACCCCCCCACCCCCACCCAAACCTGCAAAAGCCCTTAGACAAAACACTGCCACAAGCAAACCGCAGATCATGATAATAACGAAGTGCGTCAGCACTGTGCTAATTATAAAACTGTTTATTTTAGCTCCTTATAAGGCTTTAACAACAATGCTTGAGCAATGAAAAAAATTAAGGAAATGTATCATTTGACTTGAAGGAAAAAAAAACTATATAAGACTGGTATTATAGGGGCAGGACAGAGAGAGACCAGGGTGGCACCTGCATGTGACCATCTTTATCTCCCTCTCCCTGCATGCTTGTATTCAATAAAAGGACCTCAGACTGTTTGAGCCAAACAGATGGTGTGATTTGTTTTCCACAACAATTTGGGGCTCGTCCGGGATCCACCGTATACCATCCATGACTAGAGGACCGCAGGCCGTTTCCCTCCAAACCCAAGGTGCCATGTAAAAGGTAAGAGACCTTTTAAAATCTCTATATTGGGTTTTCGGTGGAAAACTAACTGTAGCCTCTGAAATTGGGTAAGTTGTGAGCCGGATCTGAACTTTATTTTCAAACAGTTCTAACGCCTTCCAGTAGGCCGGAAAAGTCACAAAGGTGGCTGTCTAGGACTTAGTCTTTCTGTGTGTGTGCGCCAGTGTGAAAGTAAGGGTCACAGAAAGACGCCCAGAGCCCTCTGCAAAGCTTTGCTTGTGACCAGAGGTATCTCTAAAGCAAGCTCTGTGACCCCAATGGAGAATGGTGGTAAAAGCCCTGGCCGAGATGGGCCGTTTCTGCATGGCTTGACCGGCGAAATGGACCCTGTCTAAGGCAAGGAAAGCGTGCATGTTCCTATTCTCCATCCTTGGACGACCCTAATTCTTTGGCCATTGACTGATCCTACATCTCACCTGATGCGATAGAGCATGCAGCACTAGCCGACGCTCTTCGCCGAAGGGGGTTGTGAGAGGGTCGTGGACATCTTCTGTAAATCTTCCTTGTACAAGTGTGTTTCCCTCAACTTCTTTCCTCTGGTTTCCCCTTTATTGCCTAAAAAGGGGTCTAATGAGCCACTGACCAAACCGATCACCTCACCTAAAGCGACAAAGTATGCAACGCCGCTCTCTCTGAGACTAGCCAACGCTCTTTGCTGAAAGGGGGCTGTAGGAAGGTCATGGATACCCTAAATAAGTCCACCCTCTGAATAGGACCCAAAAGGGGAAGAAATGGGAGGCGGTGGGTTAAAAACAATCCCTGTCCTGCCAAAAGGCACGCCTGCATTTTATATGTACAAGAATTACAGTCCTAGCACTTGCAAGTATCTGGAGAAATGGAATTGGTATACCAGGGATAATCCGGACTTACAATTTCCCTTGGAGGGGAATTTTGACCTTGCTAAAATACTGCACCTTAGAGGAGCACTATTGACTTATAAGGTAGGCCAAGGCCAATTTAATGCATATTTTAGTTGGTATGGGGAAATGGAAAAACGGTGCTGAAAGTCTCAGGAAAGGAGTCTAAAGGACTCCAATAAAAAACGTAAAGAACACCTTAAGACCCAATTGCAAAAGGCAAAAGAAAAATTGACAAGGTCCCAAAACCTATCCCAGACCCCTGATGGCCAGCAAATCCCTCTCTACCTCTCCCTTCCGAGAACCGCCCCCAATGCCCCAGGGCCCCACTTCCCCCCATCTGGCGGGGCCGGGCTCTCCCCATCCGCCCCTACCCCATCAGGTCCATCCGATAATCTTATTAATCTGTTTCTAAAAACAAAAACAACCTACTGCCCCGCCACCATATGTGCCAGGAAACCCTGGCCGGGGGTCACAAAGTCAAGGATCAGTGACACCTCCTTTTAACCCCAACTCTCCTGTGGATAGTTCCCACCATACACCAGAGGTCTCCTCCGACAGCCCATCCCCAGGGGCTACCCCTTCATCATTTATTGAGTCCCTAAACAGCCAACGGTCCCCAGAGGATTTGGCAGCCTCCTTCCTAAACAAATTCCACCAACTCTCTGCTGAGGTGTCTCACATAGGAGACGTTCTTGCTGACCTTATGGAACCGGGTGGCCAAATGATTTTACGTAGCAAAACCCACCCATTCACAACAAATCTTAACCTCTTATGCCAACATCCCAAAATGGGGGGGGGGGCTTGGTGACCGTACATGCACCTTGGTCTCTCTTGGATTTGTATACCATCACCAGTAATTTTCCAAAAATTAGGGAAGACCCTGTAAAACTTCAGGAAGAACTACAAAACTATTATAAATTGTTATAACCCCACTTGGGCAGACCTAAACCAACTCCTCTGGGGGGTACTCCTCCAGGGTGCCCTGCCCACGACGACATTAACCCACCTTCACATGAAGGCTGGCCGGCCTAACACTGACCCAGGCCACCAAAGCCTGGAAGAAATGGCCTCTTTAAAAAAAACATAGGCAAAAGTTGGTGGACGCAGGTCCTCTCGGTCTGCCCCAAAAGCACGGACAAAAATCAACACTTGTAAACAAACTAAAGGAGAAAATCCCTGCTGACTATTTGCAGCGCCTACAGCAGATCTTTGAAAGACACTCTGGCATAGAGAATGTGGACCAAGGCATAACACAAGCCCTAGTGGCAGCCTTTGTTCAGAAACTCCTGCCCAAATTAGGCATCACCAGATGGGAAACAAAACCTCCCGATGACATCTTCTTGGTTGCCCAGCATTTTTATCGCCAATCAGCAAAAAGAAGGATGAAACCGAGCAAAAATTGTTGACCTTCCAAATTCAAACCGTCAGAGGTCTGGGAAAAATCGTCCATTCCGCAGAAAAGGGGGAAAGCCCTACCCAGGGCACCCCCGTTCGCCTTCCTGGAGCCCGCCTAATGGCGCTTGTTATTACTGCAACCGTATGGGGTACTGGAAAAGCGACTGTCCCTTTCGCCCTGACTGACCGACTTACTCTCAGGTCCCCGTCCAGACTGTCCATCCCCTACCTCCTGTGCCTCCCTGGGAATACTAGGATTGCCAGGAGATTAGTAACATCATCGCTTCACTCATCCCTTTGAATCAGTCTGGCCCACACGTAACTTGTATTATCAATGGTACGCCTATTTCTTGCTTGATAGACACTGGGGCATCGCGATCCACCCTTCGCGCCAGTGATTTTCCCTCCGCCCCTATTTCTTCTCAAATAGTGAGCACTGTAGGCATGAGTAATACTCCTATTCCTCATCCCATATCTGCACCCCTCACTATCTCCGTCAGTCCTCTGACTGATCAACACGCTTTCCTCCTCAGCCCGTGTTCACCTGTTAATCTCCTGGGAGTGGATTTGCTGTGCGAATTAGACTGTACAATCTATTGTACCCCTGATGTTCCTGATCCCAGCCGCAATGAGGTTCTGGCGGTCTTACAAACCGACGTCCCAGAGGAGTTACTTAAACCCGGCCCTTCCTTACTGCAGCGGGAACTGCTGGCAAATGTCCCTCCTCCTTGTGGTCAGATCATGCTAACAAGGTTGGGTGTATTACGACTGCCCAACCTGTTAAAATTCATTTAAACCCAGCAAAACCGCTTCCCAGGATACAGCAATATCCTCTTTCTAGACAGGCTGATTAAGGGATCCGACCAGTAATTGCATCTTGATCCAACAGGGCACTGTGGTCCCTACATTCAGCCAATCCAATACCCCCATCCTACCCGTAAAAAAACCTAACAAACAAACCTGGCACTTTGTCCAGGATCTCCACGCTGTTAACGCCGCTGTCCTCCCTACCTTCCCTGTCGTGCCAAACCCTGCTACTATCCTATCTCATATTCCTTCGTCTGCCACCTATTTCACTGTGGTCGACTTGTGTTCAGCTTTTTTCTCCATCCCCATTTCACACCGATAGCCAATTTCTATTTGCCTTTACCTATGAAGGCCGACTACCCCAAGGTTACACCGAGTCTCTCACTCTGTTCTCCCAGATCCTTAAAAAGGACCTGGACAATATCAAATTCTCTATGGGCTCCACCCTAATCCAGTATGTGAATGACCTGCTTCTGGCATCACCTTCTTTAGTTGCCTCCCTGGCCGATTCCCTCGTGCTGTTACAGGCTTTAGCCTACAAGTGGCATAAAGCGTCTAAATCCAAACTTCAGCTCTGCCTACCCAGGGTCTGCTATCTAGGACATGATATTTCAGCTGGAGAACGGCACCTATCCTCTTCAAGGATACAGACCATCCTGCAGGTCCCCAAACCTACTCCCAGGAAACAAATGCGTGGCTTCTTGGGCATGGCCGGCTACAGTGGGTCCTCGGGTATGCAGCTATTGTCAAACCCCTGCAGCAGTTAAACCCTTAATAAAGTCCCCAAACTGCTCCCATGGTCCCCTAAAGCAATAAAGGCTTTCACGCAGCTTAAACAGGCCCTTACCAGGGCCCCTGCATTGGGCTTGCCAGATAATCAGAAACCCTTTACACTTTTCTGTCATGAGCAAGACGGCATTGCTTTGGGAGTCCTTACCCAGACACACGGTGATAAGCTCGGCCTGTTGCTTATTATAGTTCACCTCTCAACCCCATGGCCAGTGGACTCCCTCCCTGCCTCCGTGCGGTGGCAGCTGCGACTTCACTTGTACAAATTTCTGCCACTCTTGTCCTAGGATCCCCCTAGTGTGTTGCTGTTCCCCATGCTGTAACTACACTACTCACAAAAAGCAAAACCCAACACCTTTCCAACTCAAGACTGACAAAATATGAATTGCTGCTATTAAATGCCTCAAATGTAACTCTTACCCGTTGTCCCGTCCTCAACCCAACTTCTCTGCTCCCTACTGCAACAAATGGCAAACCCCATGATTGCCTCGCTGTAACCACCCAACTTACTTGTCCTAGGGTTAATCTAAAGGATACCCCACTCCAAAATCCAGATCTGCTGTTCTGCGTAGATGGGTCTTGCCTTAGAAATCCTTCCAGCCAGCTTGTGGCTGGCTATGCTGTCTGTTCTCAATATCAGACAGTTGAAACCCACTCCCTCCCCGATGCACATTCGGCCCAGGTTGCAGAACTTGTTGCCCTTACTCGGGCCTGCTTCCTGGCCAAGAGAAAGTCTATTACCATCTATACAGATTCCCAATATGCTTTTGGAGTGGAGTCCATAACTATGGACAGCTCTGGAAATATCGGGGGTTCCTCATGTCGGGAGAAAACCAAATCCGTAATGGGCCTTTTGTCGATGTTCTTCTCTCTGCCCTCCAACTTCCTTCCACTGTAGCAATCGTAAAATGTGTTGCGCACCAAAAGCCCTATGATGATGTTACAAAAGAAAATGCCTTGGCAGACTCTGCTGCCAAGTAGGCAGCCATTTCCGAGTCTCTGGCTCCCTTTCCCCCTTGTACCTAATTTCTCTCCGGGATTTAGCTCTCATGCAAGATTTGGCCCCGGGCCAGGAGAAGGACAAGTGGGGGCGGGCCAGATGCTTATTGCACCCGGATGCCTTGTGGTGCTCCCCAGACGGCTGCTTGGTGGTGCCCAAGGTTCTGCTTCCCTACCTTGCCTGCGTGTCCCATGGCCAGGCACATGTGGGCAAAGGGGGGATGACTGCATCAGTTTTGCAACATTGGTTTGCCCCCAATTTTTCCAGTATAGCGCGGCAATACTGTAATACCTGCCCCATCTGCCTAGCCCACAAAAGTCGCAAGCCTGTAAAGGCAAAACCAGCTGCTCACCCTACACCGTGGGGTCCCTTTGTCAATATTCAGATTGATTTCATCAATATGCCAAAATGTTGTTCTTATGAATATGTCCTTGTTTGTCTCCATGTATTCTGGATGGATCGAGGCCTACCCATGTGCCAAGGCCGATACCATCACAGTGGCCAAAAGACTGTTAAAAGATTTTATCCCTCGGTTTGGTTTACCTGTCTTTATTAATAGTGACTGAGGCACTCATTTTACAGGCCAAGTTATGCAACATGTGTTTAAGGCCCTGAACGTTACCCAACGTTTTCATTGTGCCCACCCCAAAGTGCGGGGGCGGTCAAACACAAAAATGGTGACCTGAAAAACAAAATCTCCAAAATCTGTGCTGAAACTAACCTTAAATGGCCTGATGCCTTGCCCCTTGCCCTCATGCACATGAGGAGCATAGGCCATGTTTGCGCATGGGTGTCCCCACATGAAATCCTTATGGCCCGACCCATGAAAATGCCAGTAACCCCTCCCCCATTCTCTCATCAGCTGGATCTGCAGCTAAACGACGATACTGTTCTGGAATACTGGAGGAAGCTAATTCGTTGTGCCAGGTCTATCCACTCACAGATACACAGTGCCCTACCAGAACCAGCTGACATTCTGTGCCACCCGTTACAGCCCAGAGACTGGGTCCACATTAAGGTGCACCAAAGAAAAACTTCCCGGGAGCCTCACTGGAAAGGCCCCTACCAGGTCCTGCTGACCACCCATACTGCGGTCAAGTGCCAGGGACTCACCAGTTGGATCCACACCTCCCACTGCAAGAAAAATGCCCCTCCTTTGGGCCCAGACGCTGCGAAACCTCGGCCGGAAACCGAGAGCCCAACCCTAAAACACTACCCAAAGAAGCCTCGGTATTGCCTGCGGAAGAGGAAATAGTGCCTCGCTTCCAACAGCGAGGTCATCGATTTTCAGACAATTAACCTCTAACTTCCCGTCAACTGCCTTCACAGCCAGTTGGAAATTTGGCCCACTGATAAAGGAGCACAGGAAACATAAGGCCATAATAACTCCTTCCAAGCCCAGTGGTAAGCCTAGCGCCCACTGGCTCATTGCCACCATGACTGAGCCAGCTGCCAGAATAAAAGAATCGGCCATGGTGTGCAAGTGGCTTATGCCTTCTATCCGGTTCGTGTGTGTAACCATGCTATTTCTGTTATTGCTGAATTTGCATGACACCATTACGTTCTTTTGGACACCCAACATCGCTAACACCCCTGCCACCCCTCCCCTAAGATTCCTGGAAAAAAATAAAAGTTGCCCTATCTGCCTGGGGAGGAACAAAAAGGTCCCTCTCCCATGGGAAACTTGGGAACACCGTCTCAGGTTTGCAGGGAGGCTGGGATAAAAACCTTTACCTCAGTCTCACCCAACAAGTGGCTCAGGCCGCCAACAAATTGCTGAATCTGTTCACATATGCCAGAACACCACCAGGCACAGGGAATCCCAGTGGTAGGGCTACCTGCAGATATATCAGAATGGGGAATGACCGAACAAGCTGGTTATATGTCTATGCAGGAAAAGAATCAGGGCAAAAGGCCCCTGCTATTCGTTAAACGCATAAGTTATTCCCCCCAGCTTTTTGCCCCACTCTGCTACAATTTTGCTTACGCAGATACCGCAAAGGAACATTCTGTGGGATCATACCCTCACTGTTAACACACACTTGCCTATTTCCCTAACAGCAATTATGGCCAACTCCTAGGGGAGAATGTCACTGCGTCATAATAACAGTAAGTGAAGGCTGGATTATATTCTTCTGGGAAATTGGACGATGCAAAGCTTGGGAGTATTCTTTCCTCAAAATACCCCAGCCTGCACCCCAAACTCCACCCTTGTTTTGACCTCCACCCCCTCCTATCTTTTATTTTTATCCAAATGGTGTAGGCAAAATAAAACAGGTCAGAACATAACCGATGCCTTCCACTCTAGGTGTAACGAAGGGACCAAGCTCATATACCCAACCCTCATCATTCGCGGCCTGTTTTACCTCAGCGGGAAATGGGCATATAAAACTCTGCCCTGGGACTGAAAAGGGATTTGCACCCTCAGGTACCTTTTTCCAGGGTTTGGGGGAAAAAAAAGGGTCCACCTTTACCACACTCAAACCCGCAATCTGGGCCTACACCAGGTAAGACACAGTTCCCCGAACCCCTTGATCCTACGCCCTACTAAATTGCACCAGGATATCAGAGCGCTAATCCCTTGGCTGGAAGTCAGTGAGTTGAAAAAGGCCATTGTCAACATTTCTGCCACTATGGAACTAATGGGGAATGCTACAGTGGATGCTATTGCCAACTTGCAGACCGAAATCTGCAGCATTTCCCAAATTTCCCTGCATAATCGCATGGCCTTAGATCTACTCCTGGCCAGTCAGGGAGGTGTCTGTGTCTTGGTAAACTCCACCTGCTGTGCCTACGTGGATAAAAGCCAACAGGTCCTAAGTAATATACATACCATCCAACAGAAGGTAAAATTGTTCCGTAGCGTAGCAGAGGAAAAAACAACTCCAGATTCGGATTTGTGGTCCTGGCTTACAAGCCCCTTGGGTTCGATCGGACATCAAATCTTAAAGGGCCTCCTACTGATCATGGCCCTCCTCACTGCTGTCTATATTATCTTTGCCTGCGGCAAGTGCTGTTGCTCCCTTGTACTCAAAAATGCTTCAGAGTCACTGCACTCTATACCCCAAGAACACAACTACCAGAATGAGGAAATCATAATGCACATGTTTCAGAGTAACAGCCGTGTTAGTCTGTATTCGCAAAAAGAAAAGGAGTTGTCACTTTGGATGGGCTAGCACCAGCAGGAGAGTGAATTTGTGTGGGGGGGTGGAGGGTGAGAAAACCTGGATTTGTGCTGGAAATGGCCCACCTGATGATCACTTTAGATAAGCTATTACCAGCAGGACAGTGGGGTGGGAGGAGGTATTGTTTCATATTCTCTGTGTATATATAAAGTCTGCTGCAGTTTCCACGGTATGCATCTGATGAAGTGAGCTGTAGCTCACGAAAGCTCATGCTCAAATAAATTGGTTAGTCTCTAAGGTGCCACAAGTACTCCTTTTCATAATGCACATGTTAGTCTATGACGCCCTCTTAGGGCCACCAAAGGGTAAGTATGTGACCCTCTGAGCACCAGAGCAGGGAACCTATGCAGCCCATCAGGTACCAGAAAAAGGTAACTATGCAACTCTCCCCCATGTATCCCCTCGGATGCCGCCAAAAGGCAACCATGCAGCCCTCCAGCCCCCCACCCCCCTGCAAAAAAACAGGGGTGCATATGTTGCAGGACTTTTAGGCTTGGAGTTGCACTAGAAGCGCCAAAGGGGGGAATTGTGGGGGAAAAGTATTGTTGACCTGACCCCATCCCATTCTGTGACAAGATCTATGCACTATATGTAGCCTAGGCAAGAGCGGTAACGCAAGAGACCTACAGGCCTGCATCCTGTAAGACTTTGCTTAAGCTAAGAGCATTTGCATATGCTGGGCCGTGGTATTTTGACCCAGATAACGAACTAGGCCAACCTCTAGCCTAGTTCAAGTCCCTAGCTGTCCATTATATGCAACCGCCCACAAACCTGCAAAAGCCCCTTGACAAAACGTTGCCACAAGCAAACCGCAGATCTTGATAATAACGAAGTGCGTCAGCACCGTGCTAATTATAAAACTGTTTATTTTAGCTCCTTATAAGGCTTTAACAACAATGCTTGAGTGATGAAAAAAATTAAGGAAATGTATCATTTGACTTGGATGTAAAATAACTATATAAAACTGGTATTATAGGAGCAGGACAGAGAGAGACCAGGGTGGCACCTGCGTGTGACCATCTCTATCTCCCTCTCCCTGCATGCTTGTATTCAATAAAAGCACCTCAGACTGTTTGAACCAAACAAATGGTGTAACTCATTTTCCACAACACAGTGTTTAGCCTCCAACAGATAGGTACAAAAACAACACACACATCTACCTTGAATTCCTTGTGTTATTTGCCCCCAACTGCCAAGAAAAAAAAATATCCACCTAGGGATGCGATGTCGCAAGTAAAGTTTCGGGTGGATTGCTTGGTTTTTGTGAAATTATAGGGCGTTGTGAATCACTCTTGTAACAGGAATATCATATAGCTAGCTTCACCCTTAACTCTGGGTGCACAAGCACCCCCCAAAACTAGAGATGGAAAAATACATTCAAACTATTTCCACAAGTACACCCTTGGATAAAAAGAGATTATATACTTGCTGACCTGTATTCTTAGTCCCCATTTCAGCAATGCATGCTTAAATCCATCTCTGTGCAGCATAGCACCAAAGCACATGCTCAACTATAAGTATGTGCAGAAGAGCTTTGATGAGCAGGGATGGGCTGCTGAATGGGTCTTAGCTCCCTTTTTGTTCACTTCTTCAAATATCCTAGTTTAGCAGCAGGCATGTTCATGGAAACAGTATATTTATGTTCGGGAACATTTGCAGAAAGTGAATTTTGAACTTGTAATTGTGAGTATCCACACTAATAACCTGAATACTTATAAGTAGCAGTGGTAATAATTTCTGGCGGTGTGCTTGAAGTGTTAGGTGCTTTCCAGATATACAAAAAGGGATGGTCACTGTCCCAGGGAGCCTTTCAAAGGATTACATTCATGCAGTCAGGGAACATAAAACACTCCCATGTGACCTCTGTGTCCAAATCACTGCTGGCCAACACATCTTGAATTTTTAACACTTGCAACAAACCACCCATGAACAAGCTGCAGTTCAAACATTATTTGCAGAAATGATATGGCGAATAATTCCAAATAATTCAACATGAAGAAGCCAGAAACTGCTCACAAACAGAAATAGAGGTGAAATGCATGAAATATATTATTTGCTATGAATTATTCACCCACTTCCAATCCTACCACCATTTATGCCATAAAATATATAGGATATACAATGCAACTGAGATAAGTTTCCAGCATTGTTATCTTATGCATTTCCCAGTACTTCTTGATTTTAACCATCCAGCCATAAAACTGCATTAACAGTTTTTCCTGTTTTAAATTTTAAACTTTTTGCTTTCAAAGGGCGGGGGATGAGGAGAGGATGTTCAGATCTGCACTGGTTTGGCTTGGCGATCCTGGGGTGAATACCAGCTCAGATTTAACATGACTGAGATATCACAAGTCATTCACATGAGATTTAAGACCAAAAATAATGGAAATCTTGTGCAATTGGCTGACATAATGAGATTTCCACAAGATTATAGCCACCTACAAATGAGAAAATGCTCCCCTTCTGGTTTTGGCTAATACCCAGGTATTCAAGTCCATCCTCCATGAAACTTTAAGGAGTCTGGATGCTAGGTACTGGATGTGCCGAGTCTCATGAGCCAACTTCAAGGTCCCTAGCCTCTGCCAGAACCTGGGAATGGGCAACAGGGGATGCATCGCTTGATGATTACCTGTTCTGTTCATTCCCTCTGGGGCACCTGGCATTGGCCACTGTCAGAAAACAGGATACTGGGATAGATGGATCTTTGGTCTGACCCAGTATGGCCAGTCTTATGTTCTAATATGTTTCATTTGCAATAGTGGAGACCACCACTGATGACTAAGCAGAGCTGGGGAATTGCTGTCCTCTCACTGCCTGGGATGTCATTAGGTGTTGCCTTCTTGCAACTATCCTTCAGGACAAAATTCATGTCTCAACCCAGCAACAAGAGGGTTTCATCATGCCTTCATTGCCACATGGTGACAGTAATACTGCAGACCAAGAGGGAATTCAAAGGGCTTTTTAATTGTCTGACTAGTTGGATGTGCAGGGCACAAGTCAAAGTAGTGAAAATCAGAATTGTTCTACCACGCATTTCAAAACGGGTAACAGCAGCAGATGTTAGTTGTGCCCTCAAGAAAGGGAACACTGCATAGTGGATAACAGCAGGCCTCAAAGACCTGGATTCTATTCCTAGCCCTGCTGCGACTCGCCCTGGACAAGTCACTTCCCCTCTCTGTGCCTCAGTTTTCTTATCTATAAAAGGGAGTTCACAGATTCATAGACGCCAAGGCCAGAACATACCACTGTGATCTAGTCTGACGTTCTGTATAACACAGGCCAGAGAACTTCCCCAAAATAATTCCCACAGCAGATCTTTTAGAAAACCAATCTTGATTGAAAGATGGTCAGGGATGGAGAATCCACCATGATCCTTGATAAATTGTTCTAAAGGTTAATTACCCTCACTGTTAAAAAAATTATGCCTTATTGGCAGTCCGAATTTGTCTAGCTTCAACTTCCAACCATTGGATCATGTTATACCTTTCCCTGTTAGACTGAATGGTCCATCATTAAAGATTTGCTCCCCATGTAAATACTTACAGACTGTAATCAAGTTACCCCTTAACCTTCTCTTTGTTAAGTGAAATAGATTGAGCTCCTTGAGTCTATCACTAGAAGCCATGTTTTCTAATCCTTTAATCATTCTCGTGGCAATTCTCTGAACTCTCCCCAATTTATCAACATCACTCTTGAATTGTTGGCAAAAGAAATGGACAGGGTACTCCAGGAGCAGTGGCACCAGTACCAAATATAGCAATAAAATGACCTCACTCCTCCTACTCAAGATCCCCCTGTTTGTGCATCTTAGGATCACATTAGCTCTTTTGGCCACCGCATCACATTGGGAGCTCATGTTCAGCTGATTGTGGGGTCGTGGTGGACAATCTTTTTCAGAGTCACTGCTCTCCAACATGAAGTCCCCCATCTTGTAAATATGGGTACATTCTTGGTTCCCAGACAGATATGTTTACATGTAGCCTTTTAGAACACTAAATTAAGAAAATGTATTTATTTTACATGGAGAGAAGCAGGGCTTAAAACCATGAATGTTTTGTAATCTATATTGACAGCCAAAGGAAAGGCATTATAGAAGTGAAATGTAAAACACTAGCTCCCTTCTCTTCCCCCCCCCCCCACCACCTGGTAATGAAACAGAATTGTGAACTGGGATATTCACATATAACTAAAGATGGAAACAGTTTTTCAATTCTTTTGTTTTAAAATGTATTTCTAATTTATAAACACAATGTGACTTGTCCGGCCTCTCAACAGTTTTGTGCTTTTTTTCTTTCTTTCTTTTTTAAAAAGCATTTTTGTTCACCTTTAATGAAAAATTACAGTAATTACTGAATTTTTGTAGTTTCAGAAAAACAACACCATGTACTATTTATTTACTGGGGGAGAGGGAGAAGAGAAGCACTCAGCATTGGCCTGACTCTGTGCCCATTGAAGTGAATGGTTGTTTCTTGACTGATTTGAATGACAGCAAAGTCAGATTGACACTGAAAGCATTTGTATATGCCACCTGGTCTGCCATTGCACCTATCAGGGCTTAAGAAATCCACCTGGCCATTCACACAGGGCATGTAGGAACCTTTCACTGGCAAGTGTCCTCAATATCTGCACATCCTAAGCTTCCCTTTAAAAAAAAGAAGAAAAAAGAAGATTCTGGCCCTTATAGTTGTGAAAAATAACCTCCCAAATGTGACTTGAATGAATACCCCACTAACGGGACAACTTTACAATTAAACACCATACACAATAAACGCACGACTGTTTGACTTCTTTTGAAACGGCAGTAGGCCTTGTCTCACATGCCTGTCACCTTAGCTAGTAGAGAGACATGGTAGGTGAGGTAATACCTTTATTGGACCAACTTCTATTGGTGAAAAACAAGCTTTCAAGCTACACAGAGCTCTGATTCACCCTGGTTAGTAGGCATAGTCCTTGGACAAAAAGGTGTCATGTACACATACCAAGAATAACTAGGCACTGTATTATGATCCTGTGATACTTCTAGAGTACTTAAGGTTTGCTGGGTTTTTATAAACAAAAGATACAGGTGAATGTCTCTAAGCAGCCTAAGTGGTTTAGGAGCCTATTTCTCATTGACTTTCACTGCCCAAGTCACTTTTGAAAATGAGACTTTAGGAACCAAAGCCACTTACATGATTTTGAAGATTTTACCCATGAGCTCTTTTGAAAATTCCATTCCCAGCCCCCAGCCCAAAGAGTTTATAATCTAAATCAGATTTATCCCAGCAAGAAATTACATTAAACACAGGGAGGGATGAAGGAGAGGAGAGTTATAGCCATGCCAGAGTGAAAAAAAATAGGATCTGGGCTTTGTGGTGTTGACACTTGTTGGTGCCTCTGCTTTTCATTTATTTTTAAATTAATCTAAACTCAATTTTTCAAAGGAGACTGAGGGAGCTAGGAGCTCATTTCCCGTAGGTGCCTTTGAAAATCCCAGCTTTACTAGACTTTACAGATACTTTTTGATGGCAGGGCTGGGGAGGGGATAGCATGGAAAGGCTTGGGTTGAGGCAGGTGGGGGTCAGCCCTGGAAGGTTCACTGAAAAAGCCTTAAAATGGGGTGTGGAAGAGGAGTGGAAGGTTTGATGGAACACAGGGCTAGGGAGGAGACCCTCTTGTACAATAGTCATTGGCTTTCCAAGAGAGCAGACTTAAAACAGAGGAGCCCCCATCCTTTGTATCAGTGCGCTGGCCTAAGACATCCAACTAACCTGCACAACATTCAAACAGAAAAAAACAAAATGATATCATCAACCTGAGGGCATAGAGAGCCTCCTGGTGTGCTCTAAAGTCTAAAAACATTCTGATGGTCAGCAATGGGGACAGACTTCCAAAGCCAGGGCACTGTGACCCACAGAAGCTGAGCACCAGGTTCTAACAGCCAAGATACTCGAGCAGATCTCAAATGTCTCAGCAGAACATAAGGAAAGCGTCTCTCTCTAAAATACGCGTCTCATGCCAAGTAGGGCATTACACATTGCTTTAGCACCTTGAATTGCCCCCAGAAGGCAAAAGAAGTCAGCAGAGGGCAAGGAGCACTGAGCTGTAGCTCACGAAGGCTTATGCTCAAATAAAATTAGTCTCTAGGGTGCCACAAGTACTCCTTTTCTTTTAACTGTCATACACTTACAGCTCCCCATTCAGAAGGCAGCCTCACAGGATACTCTGAAGAAGGGTCACTGCTGTAATCCAGCCTGGAGGTGACAAAGGTATGGCTGATAGAAAGAAAATGCCAAGATTTGATTTAGCAATTGCAGGTTTTCTATAAATACCAAAAATCAATAACTATCTACTAGCCGTTGCCATTAAAACTCAAGAGGGAAAGAATTAGGTGTTCACTGCTTAAGCAAATCAATGGGAAGTTGTGATTAAAGCACAGGACTGGGAGTCGGGAGATGCAAGATCTAGTCTTGGCTCTGCCACCCTCATCCTGTGTGACCCTGGGCAAGTCAGTTCCTCCCCCTCTCTGCCTCAGTTTCCCCAGCTACAGAACTGGGATGACAATAATTGATGGCCTCACCCGGATAGTCAAAGGAATATTTGATTGACATGTGTGAAGTATTTTGAAACCCTCAAATGGAAGGAACTAGAGAGGTCCAAAGTATTAGTAGCATTAAATATCTGTAAATATAAAACTAAAGTTTCTAGTTAATTCAGCCTGGCCTTAAAGTTACAACTGAAAGCCCCAGGACACCAGAGTGTGTTGGGCTGCATGGATACAACAGGACATCACAGATGCATCCACTTTCAAATGGCACGCAGTGTCCTTGGGAGCCTACCTGTGTAGTTAGCCAGCCATTGACACAGTAGTGATGCTCTCTACTTAGCTGGTACCTAACACAGTGGGTTGAAAGGATCTGTTCTATTTAATCTGTGGCTTTTAAAAAACCTGTGTGGTTTAGTACACCACTGTGGGGTAGTTTTCAAAAACCCTGTGGGGGCTTCTTTCCTGGTGCTCTTCATCTCCTACACCAAAGTTGTTAACAGCAACAGACAGTATGTACGCTCTTGACACGAATGCAACAGGCACCCACCTCCAAAATCTATTGGGGAGCAGGACCCCAGGCCTTATTGACGGAGGATCCTACTTGATGTTTTTGAGTGCTGTACAAATACTTCTGTACCTCTGTGTGAGACAGGAAGGTATTACCCTGTGGTATAGGCAGGGAGACAGAGGGCCAAATTCAATTTGCAGCAAGGCTAGTGTGAGCAGCTGCATCTCCCAGGGAAGTCTCTGGGTCACACTCAACAGTGATATAAACCCTGTTGTTAATCACACACCCTGCACCCATTGAAGTAAGTGGCAAAACCCCCAAGATCTTCAGTGAGTGCGCAGGAGCTAGCTGTAAGCTGGTCAGAAGATGGAAGAAGGATCTGTCTGTGGAAAGCACCTACAGCACATTCTGAATCTCAGGAAGGGTAAGGGAAAGTATCCTCCTGTTGCTTTCCACACTCCCTCCCCACCTTAGGGTGACACATTCATTTTTCAAGCCCACTGCATGCCACATTGTTGCCAGACACACTCATTTGCCAGCTATACCCAATATGTAGTTTACAGCAGGCTTTCTGCCAGTACGAAATTGGGCTCGGAGTGTAGAAGAGGTAGCACAATAAGTGAGCAGTGGCAGTTAAGAATACAGCCCAGGCTGCCTGATTCCCAGTCCTGTGCATTAGCCAGCAGACTCCTTGTCCCCTCACGCCCAGTATCATTGCTGCTACAGCTCAGTTTCTGCATAAGCAGAGTAAGAGGGCCCAAAAGCAGCTAAGGAGCCCACAGCACACTGGCTTCCCTTTATCTGAGGCTGGCCACCGCCTCCTTCTGCTGCAGTCACTTGGCAAGCACACATCTCTCTGATTCAGCAAGAAGCCAGTGCCTCTTGTCAATTACTTCAAGAAACTGCTGATTCTGGAAGGGCTATTTCAACTAGCATGCAGCAGGATTATATGGAGACTGAACTCCCCTCTTGCCCAGAGAGGTAACCCCTCCAGAGCAGGGCTGCAGCAAATTGGCAGGGCAGTACTGTGGCGCCGGAGGGAGGGCGGGGGGCAGGAAAGAGTCCACTTGGCTGCTGCCCATGCTGTTCCTGTTCTGTGGATAAACAGAGAATTGCTGACAATCTGGCATGATAGAGACTTAAAATATAGTTTTAAATTGTGACTGGGAATAGTGACGAGAAAGCAGGATGGAAGAAAAAAGTAGAGAATAGATAGAGGACTTACAAAAGACAGAGACAAAGTGTGCCCCAAGAGTACTAGCAAAAGCCCTATGAATACAGTATTACTGTCACACCATCCCGCAGAAAAAGACACACTTATGGCTTGTACCATGGACATCAGCAGCCTGGAAATGGAAGGCCCTGACTGTGGATGAGCCCAGCCGTAGGGGCCCCAGGTACACCAGCTGTTTCAGGGGCAAAGGGAAGGGTTGCCCTTGACAAACCAAACCAAAAACAGGATGATTTGCACAGGGACTGAGGCTATTCTGTCCCTCTGCCAAGTAGCCAAGCTCTCTGTGGTCTGTCCTGGCTACCAGCTCCTGACAGCTAGCTAGAAGGTCAACTGCAGCCCCTCTGAACTACCTTTTCATTGCTCCATAACTAACAAAGAGGCTAATGCAGCTAGTGAGGCAAAGGACACTCAGATTATTCAGGCAGCCTGAGTTGCCCTGAAGCCCTTGGCATAGTCGCTCACAAGTGGCTTCATTAAAACAACATATTGCAGGCTTTTCTGTGGTAAAAAATAAAAATAAAAAAAATTACGCTCTTCCCAAAATGCATCAGACATCATATACACATAATACCATGAAGATGCAGCATGTCTGGGTAGAGAACAGCAGCCCAGCAGAGAGCACGCTGCACGTGGCAGGAGGAGACATTTTGGCCAAGAACACCAAGGTAAAGCCCTGGAACCTTTTGCATCCAAGCAATCATACAGAAGTCAGGACCTTGGTTTTTAAGACTTCAGCCCAAAGACCAACAAACAGTACACTGCATGGAACTCAGTTTATCTCCTTCACAAGGCTGAAGAACTGTAGAGAGTGCCCTGGAGTCAGAACCCATGGTTCTAGGGAGTCGGAGTATTTAACATTTGATGCTTAGGATCTATTCTAAACCATCCCCTCTGGCATGATATAACTGCCGACTTCCACAGAGCAGAGTATTGTACAGCTGAATAAATAAGTCACAGAGCATGAGGGTGCATATGACCAGGGTTTCACACAGTTTAGGGTCCTGTGGCTGCTGAATTTGCTACAGAACACAGCCATCTCTGGAAAGCCAACAGGTGCGGAGAGGCATTCAACTCTGACTAAGACATCGTCTAGGGATGCCAGTAATACAGAACTACTGCTGTATCCAGTGTAGGATTACTGACGAACAGCTCAACAGCACAAAGTTAAATTCTGTAAGAAGTAATAAGTGATATGTTAAATCTAAACAGGCACAGGGCTTATTAAAATAATAGCCATACTAATATAAGATACCAATGCAAGAAACTCAAAACCAAAACTGAATGAATTAGAATGCCTGCTAGCTGAAGAGAACTTTGACTTAATAGATATTACTGAGAGGTGGTGGGATGACAAAAATAATAAAAAAACCAACAATAAATCATAGAAGATTAGGGTTGGAAGAGACCTCAGGAGGTCATCTAGTCCAACCCCTTGTTCAAAGCAGGACCAATCCCCAACTAAATCATCCCAGCCAGGGCTTTGTCAAGCCTGACCTTAAAAACTTCTAAGGAAGGAGATTCCACCACCTCCCTAGGTAACCCATTTCAGTGCTTCACCACCCTCCTAGTGAAATAGTGTTTCCTAATATCCAACCTAGACCTCCCCCACTGCAACTTGAGACCATTGTTCCTTGTTCTGTCATCTGCCACCGCTGAGAAGAGCCGAGCTCCATCCTCTCTGGAACCCCCCTTCAGATAGTTGAAATCAGCTACCAAATCCCCCCACCCCCTTCTCTTCTGCAGACTAAACAAGCCCAGTTCCCTCAGCCTCTCCTCATAAGTCATGTGCCCCAGCCCCCTAATCATTTTTGTTGCCCTCCGCTGGACTCCACAATTTGTCCACATCCTCTCTGTAGTGGGGAGACCAAAACTGGAAGCAATACTCCAGATGTGGCCTCACCAGTGACAAATAAAGGGGAATAATCACTTCCCTCGAGAAACAGAGTAGAAGTTTTATGGACACAAAGCCCAATCCACCAAAACCGTAAGTATACTAATAAGGCCCTGTTACTTACTTACTTTCCTGATCAGGAAAAAGGTATAGACTGTACAGTATTGAGAGATCAAAAAAGCAACAAAGCCTAACAAAAGGGCAATAGTGGGTGACTTCAGCTACCCACATGTAAACTGGTTCAATATCACAACAGGACAAGGGTTAGAGAAACATTTTCTCAACATCTTAAACAATGCTTCTTGGAACAACTAGTTCTAGGGCCACTAAGAATAGAGGCTACTTTTGACTTATTACTAAGTTACACAGGGGCCTCGCGGCCCCTTTAAAAACTTTAAAAAGGGATATTTTAAAAGCAATGAGGAAGCAGGTTCAAAAGAACCCAGCTTCAAAGTAGAGAAATTAAAGTCCTTACACTTGGCATGAAGACTACTTAAGCAACCATAACACAATCACAGAAGGTACGTATGCCCCTAAGAAAGGCAAGCAAATATACTGTGCAATTAAATGGTAAGGTACAGGAAGTTATTTGAGCCAGTGAGGTATCCTTTATAAGATGCTAACTAATAGAACTAAGAGCAAAACTGAAAACAATAATCCTTTAAATATATCAGAAGCAGGAAGCCTGCATTATGAACAAAGGCGCTGATAGACTTATCAGGTAGTAAAAAGAACAATTAAGGGGGGTAAGGACATTGCAGAGAAGCTAAATGATTTTTGCATTGGTCTTTATTACACAGGATTCTGGGGAAGATTCCTACCGCAAAACTGCTCTTTTCAGAAAATAAGATGAGACAGTGTTAGAGACTGAGATGTAAGAAGAGGAGGTGATGGAACAAACTGCTAAACTGATGAGCAACAAGTCACCTGGACTAGACAGTCTGATCCAAAAGGGCTGAAGAAAATTATGCAATCTATTGCTAAAGTCAGCTGCTAGAGGAAGATAGTAAATGGTGTACCTATCTTTAAAGAAGGTGCCGGGGTTATTCCAGGAGTTACAGCCCCATTGGCCTTATTTTAGTATCAAGCAAATTGGCTGAAATGATAGTGAAAGCTAGAATTATAAAGCACCCAGATGAACATTATAGGGACAAACCAGCACAGTGTCTGTAAAAGGAAACCATGCATCTCCAGTCTACTAGAATTCTTTGAAAATGTCAACAAAACAGTGGATAAAGGGGACAAAGTCCCTCAGCAACGAGGTGAAAGGTAGTGTTTTGCACATGAGGAATGTACTAAAGAGACAAAAAAACAGAGTTGGGCTAACAATCAATGTTCAGTAATGTAAATGATCTTCACAGGGGTGCCATAAGGCCCCATACCAGGATTGGCGTAATTCAATACGTTCATGAATGACCTGGGAAAGGGGGACGAGCAGTGAGGTGGCAAAATTTGCAAGCGATAAAATGATTTAGGTTAGTTGAGACAAAAGAAGGCTGTGAGGAATTTCAGAGGGGTCTAATAAAGCTAGGCAAACAGGCAGCATGGTGATGGAGGATGAAATTCAATGTTAGCAAATGCAAGGTAATACAAACTTAAAGGAATCATTTGAACTACTCGTACATATTTAATTTAACTGTAATCCCTTGGGGAAATTACCTTGGTGTTATCGTGGACAGCTCAGGGCAAACATGTTGTTCAGTGCACAGCAGCAGTCAAACAAAATGTTAGGATGTCTAAATAATGAGATGGAATATACTGAAAATAGAAATGCCATTATGAAAATTGATTGCATCCCCTCAACGAGAATACTGTATTTACTT
The DNA here is from genome assembly GCF_965140235.1 of Caretta caretta. NCBI lineage: Eukaryota > Metazoa > Chordata > Testudines > Cheloniidae > Caretta > Caretta caretta. The sequence continues at coordinate 205,107,450 of NC_134206.1, forward strand.
CTGGATGCTTTATCTAAAAAATATAGCAGAAACTGAAGAGTTTCAAAAACGGGCAACAAAAACGTTTATAGGTCAGGAGAAACTTCCTTATGATGTTAAGATTAGGACTGTTCAATTTAGAGAGGAGCTATAGAAGAAAAGGATAAGCTAGAGACAGATAAGATACTGAGTGGTACAGAAAACACAAACTGAGTGGTGCTTCTATTTACTCTCATAACAGAAGGATAAGGGGATGTTCAATGAAACACTTCATTATTATTAGTTTATTTTTTGCACAGCACATAATGAACCTATGGAACTTATTACCACAAGTTATCACTAAGGCCAAGAGCTTAGCAGGATCCACAGTGGATTACACTTTTATAAGGATAATGAGAACAACAACAGTTGTGTTAGGTAGAATACTATACACACACACTCACAATAAATCTCCCTGCTTGAGAGCTTAGTAAGCCAACCTCTAACTAATGGGGGGTCAGGAAGAAATCTCCCATGTGCCATTCTGATATTGCATGCCAGCCCTCTGACCTGGGAGGGGTGTGTGAGTGAGGGGAAAGTATTTCACTCCAACAGTCGAGATAATTGAAGAGTCTGCAAGTTTGTTTTCAGTTGCGGTAACAATCTTGCTTTTGAACAAGAGGGACCTTTGTGCTTGTTGTTTTCTGGATGGAAAGGGCTTTTCTGAGAGAAGAACAGATTTTGGACTCCTTGGTCCCTTTCTGCTGTTAAAGGGAATATGTAATTTACTTTATTTTGAGACATGAGAACTTCAAAATGTGGCTTGCCTGCTTGTCTCAAGAGCCCTTCTTAAAATAACAGAGGGTTGAAGGAAAAGGATGTGGCCTTGACAAGGCAGAAGAAGATTTTAGGAGCTACACCTGGAGTGTTGTTTACATTCACGGCCCAGTGACGGGGCTGCCTTCAGCAATAAGACAGCACCTGGGAACCTCTTGACTTAATGCACATTATTAACTAAACTGCTCATTGTGAGGTTTCTTGCACCGTCCCTCGAAGTGTCTGGTATTGGCCACTGTTAGAGACAGGAGACTGGCCTCTGTGGACCACTGCTGTGATCCTGTATGACAGTTCTTATGCTCACTGCTGCAGAATTGTGCCTCCAAACCCACACTTCCATCTCTTTAAAGTTACACTTCCAGCTCTTGTGTTTTGAAGAAAACCAGTGCATGGATGTAACTGACCAGAACATAGACACCAACTTTCCACTGATGATGCAAAAGAAGATGTAGAATCCAACTCACACTCTTGTCATTATTGTCTCAAAAAGACTAACTAGAGACAGACAAAAAAAAAAAAAGACACCATGATACTACTTTCTATCCTTCAGTGAGCGATCTGACTCCTCTGATACACACAGGGCTCAAATAGACAGGATGGGACATTTTTACATAGTCATTTTTCAGAGCAAAAGTGCACTTTGATTTATCTGCATGCAAATGAGTATGTGCACAACAGGGAGATATGACTCTACATGTACATGAGTAATACATTGCTGTGTCAAATCTACTAGTTCTGTTCTGATTCTCTTCCAACTGTTCCAGAAGGCAAAAAACAGGGGGTATGGGGGGGTTTAAATGCAAAATTAAGAGACTTCAGACTACACCATCCACCCATTTTGTGGGGAGCTGGACTCTACGTAGATATGAATAATGAAGGACACGTAGCATGGCATGCATGTAAGAAGTGTTTGCATGCCTAAGTCCGAATAGAGGAAGGGAAGGAGGATGAAGAATGCTGGACCAATCAATACTAAAAATAGCAAGATAACTGCTTCCAAATATCACCAGTCATGAGGGGAGGGCAGGTTTCTTGTGGTATTTTTAAACTGCACCTGCCTTAAAAAAAAAAAATCAAAAGAAATAACTTAAGCAAACTCTAGAGCCGGAATGGACATAACAGTGACCACCAAAACCAAGCAGATAAATCAATTATGTAGAGTAATCAGTTCACTGTACATAACTAATAATGGTAAATTCTTAGCATGATCTTTAGAAGCATGAAACTTCCACAAGGGAGAAGTGGTCTGAAGGCAGTATGGCCCAGGGGATACAACACTGAACAGATACTCAGGAAACCTTGGGCCTATGCCCAGTTCTGCCACTGGCCTGCTGGGTGACCTCGGACAATCACTTCACCCATCTCTGCCCCAGTTTCCCCATATGAAAAATGGGGATAATGATACTGACCCCCTTTGTAAAGTGCTTTGAGATCCACTAATGAAGAGCGGGGTATTATTATTACTATTATATTATTAATACTTTATTAACACTTGATTGGGAATCAGGTACTCCTGAGTTCTAAGAAGCAGAGCTGGGAGGAGGCCCTATGTGATACTGAGCAAGTCACTTCCCTGCTCTGTGCATCAGTTTCCCCATCTGTAAAATGAGTATAATGATCATGCCCTCCCTTATCAAACAAAAGTGTCGGGAGAACTCTTTGGATAATATTTGTAAATTATCATGTTAATACTAACTAGGATTTACAAGAAGGGAATTTTCTTCATTACACCTCTGTCTGTTAACATCCGGAGGCTAAATTTCACTCTGGACTGTTATAAAAGGAAAGCAGAATTATTGCTCAACAAGAAGAAAACTACAAAGAATAGATTTTCAGTGTGTGCATTTCTCCTTGAAATACATTGTGTTAAAAGCACTTTACTGTTTTTTTAAAAAAAGCACAATGATAGTAGCATCCTGCTAAATATAGATGAGTCACCACAATTTAGTAGTTAAGAATACCATTAGAAATATTGCTTATCCTGCCACATGCATTTAACATTCTCTAATGGTTAGAACTTGGACCAAGGAGCCAGGACTATTTGCCTCTATTCATGGCTCAGCCACTGACCTTGAGCAAGACCTTAAAACCCCTTTGTGACTCAATATTGCCATCTGTAATATTGGCATAGTGCTACTCACTCACATCTCAGAAGGGAGCGGAGAAATAATTTGCAAGTTTCTTAAGATGTTTATGCAATATTTGGAATATTCAAACTGTTACAGAAAAGCTATATATAGTTGGTCTTGAAGTGCTTTGAGATCCCACAATGACAGACATCCTATAAATGAAAAACTGTTTGAAGAGTTGTCAAGGTTCCTTCCCCACTCTGAACTCTAGGGTACAGATGTGGGGACCTGCATGAAAGACCCCCTAAGCTTATTCTTACCAGCTTAGGTTAAAAACTTCCCCAAGGTACACTTTGCCTTGTCCTTGAACCCTATGCTGCCACCATCAAGCGTGTTAAACAAAGAACAGGGAAAGATCCCACTTGGAGACGTCTTCCCGCAAAATATCCCCCCAAACCCTACACCCCCTTTCCTGGGGAAGGCTTGATAAAAATTCTCACCAATTTGTACAGGTGACCACAGACCCAAACCCTTGGATCTTAAGAACAATGAAAAAAAGCAATCAGGTTCTTAAAAAAAGAATTTTAATTAAAGAAAAGGTAAAAGAATTACCTCTGTAAAATAAGGATGGTAATTACCTTACAGGGTAATCAGATTCAAAACATAGAGAATCCCTCTAGGCAAAATCTTAAGTTACAAAAAGACACAAAAACAGGAATATACATTCCATTCAGCACAGCATATTTTACCAGCCATTAAACAAAAGGAAATCTAACGCATTTCTAGCTAGATTACTTACTAACTTTACAGAAGTTCTGAGTCTGCCTTCCTGATCTGTTCCCGGCAAAAGCATCACACAGAGAGACAGTCCCTTTGTTTCACCCCCACCCCCACCCCCGCATCCTGATTTGAAAGTATCTTGTCTCCTTATTGGTCATTTTGGTCAGGTGCCAGTGAGGTTATCTTAGCTTCTTAACCCTTTACAGGTGAAAGGGTTTTGCCTCTGGCCAGGAGGGATTTTATAGCACTGTATACAGAAAGCTGGTTACCCTTCCCTTTATATTTGTGACAAGAGTACTGAGAGAAAAGAGATGAAAAGTCAGTTATGCCCATTTTCCAAAAGAGGGGAGGAAGCCTTTTGGAGAAGGCCAAGAGTGGGTTAATGCATTTGGGTTTACCTCTAGAAAACAGGTCAGGTCACAAGTGAAATAATATATCTACACAGTCAGGAAGCCATGCAGTTTGACACAAACAGCAGTCTGTTCAGACGATACGCAAGGATAGACGAGCAAGGGGCACTGTCCTCAGACCACAACTCAGGAGCTGTAGCAGAGCCAGGAGTGAGAGGGAGCAGGCCTGCAATAGAAGCAGGTGTTGTATGGCAGGGCTAAAGTGCGCTACCAGAGCTGCGTAAAAGGAGTCCAAGACTGGACTAAAAGAGCACAAGGTACCACAGATCAAGACAAATGGTGTAGAACTGTGTGAGAAGCTGCAGAGCAGTTGCTGGGACTCTGGCAGACTCTGTGCGGTGCTGTCAGTCCCTCCGTCTTGAGAGCCCGCACTGCACGTGCACAGTTAAGCACGTTCACCTGTTGCAACACAACATCACATGATTGAAACCTCATTTTGTTAAAAATGAATCTTCAATTTAGCTGTTCCCAATGTGTGATTTCTAACACATTTGAAAATTTGCAATAAGCTATTACTGGCAACATAGCGGGATTGCTTTGCAAGCATAGGTTTTGTTTAAGCTTTAAACAGAATTCCCTCATTACTTTTCATATACTCCACTAGGGGGGCTGAATGTCCAGTAACATTTGTATAAATCCCCCTTAATGCTTTACAGGGAAACTAAAGATACCCATACTGCATGCTCCTCAGGGCAGGGAGAATATTATAAGCCTAAACAAAGCTGCACACTAGCTCTCATGAAACGGAATCACCACTCTTCCACAAAACAACATAAATTAAAGGGGCTATGACACTGGGTTCTCATCAGGCAATTCCCTAAAAAGTTTGACCATACCATGTCATAGGTGTAAAGTGATTGGGTGCAAGGAGACCCTTGGAGGTTCCAGCCTCAGTCCAAATATCACCTTGAATCAAACATGCCAAACCCGTGAAAAAAGCACAGAAATTGAGCTTGTTTTTGGCTTAATTGGCTTGTGAGTTGCTTGTCGCCTAGTTTTTGGCTTGTAGCTTGTTTGGCTTGTAGCTTTTTAAAAAAAAATTGGCTCCCAGCAAGCAGGGGCAAGGAGGGGAGAGAGTAAGGGGTGCACAGCAGGCCCACCACAGTCCCAGATGGCAGGCCAGGGGGAAATCTAGACACAGAGTGTTGGGGTTCCCAGGGATTGCCTTGTTTTGAAATGGGATTAGCTTGATTTTTGGCTTATTGTGAAAACCAGGGTGCTTATTTACCACGTGTGGCTTGAATGTGGGCCAATCTCCCTGTTCTGTAAATAAAATCTTTTATTTAAAGGTAAATTTGTTATGTCAAGTAGTATCTATCAACATTGTACAGTAAAATGAAAGCCCCAGAATAAATATTGGTTAGATCCTTTACCATGTAAAGAGATAGTAAAGTGCAACTCAAATTTGTCCCCAAAATTAGAGTTTGTAATAAACTTATACAAAGATCTCACATTAATAGAAATGTTTTCATTATTCCCCCTCCCCAGTAATTTGGGGGACGGGAAGAAAGGTTCTATTTAAACAATCATACTGTTGTTTTGTTTGTAGCCCAAACACTGCAGCATTGAGAAACTAATCCGTGAAGTTGTTTTCACTTTCATCATTATCCAAGCTAAGAAAAATTGAAAAAGTAAACAAACAACATGAATAGTACTTCCTTTTCAGGGGTAATCAATTATTTTTTGTCAAGGTCCAAATTTCTTCAAAGAATAGTCAATGTCCAGACTCCAGAGAAAATACAAAAATAATAATGGCAATAATAAGTAAATAAAAAGATTCAGAGTCCCTTCAAAAGCATATGATGGTCCAGATTTGTCCTGCAGTCTATTGACTATCCCTGCCCTATTTAATCTAAAACGTTTTTAGTAAAATGGGTAAGAAAATATATTGTAAACAAACTCTCTTTTTTAAGCTGACAGGAAAAAATGTTCAATACAACCTAATTTAGGCTCCTAAATCACTTTTGAAAATTGGACTTTGGGATTTAAGTCACTTCACCAGGTTTGAAAACTGTACCCAGTATCCGAGAGGAACTATACCTTAACAGGCCCTAAACTATGGAGAGGGAAAGGACCATTGCTTATCAGAGACAATTCAGGCTCTCCAGTCTGCCTGCTGCTGAAAAGAGGGCATAACTAACTGATCAAGGGATGAGTGTGGAAATTTCTGTTCTTGACAGACTCTTATATTGTTCCCATCACCTTGGTATCTGAGCACTTTCCAGTGGTGCATTAAGTGATGTAACTAACATCTTGTGCTTAGTTTGAGCTCTCTCTCCCCCTACTCTAGAGGAGAGCTGTGAATGCAAAGTAGATAGCATTTCGTTTTGGTAGGGGTATGGGTTAGGGTTGTCTTGTTAACTGTACATGCTGCTCTGTGTTTATGTGAGAGAAGGCAGGTGGAGAAATGCACCTGCAGCTGAAGGTACTGGTGAGGGTTGTGATGATCTTTAGCCTCGTGTGGGAGTTCCTACCACGGTCTTGGACCAAGCCCCTGAGAAAGCTCTTTCTCCCTCACAGACAAGCTTTACCCCTACTGGTAGAAAGTTGCCTGGGGAGAAAAGTTGTAAATCACGATCTTCATCCTGGAGCTTTAAGCAATCTTTGAGCTAGGCTGGGGCCAGGCCATTGAGCATGAAGCGAAATACTTTAAAGCAAGTTCAAGAGCCCAACAGAAAACGCTCCTGGGAACACAGCGGAGAGAGAGGAAACGGACCACACTCCTCTCCATGTCTGGTTGCGATATAATAACTCCATCAGACCCACCTGCGTTACAAACGACCACAGGAGCAACCGCACACTTCCCGTTCCCTATAAATAAGCCAAGGCGGGGCAGCCGACTGGGCACAAATCAGAACGTCTCCGTCCCTCTGACAAGGGCCCCCCTCTTTCCCTGGCGGAACAGCCCGGGGCTCGGGAAGCCCGGGTGGGGAGGGCGGCGGATCAGCCCCTCGCTGGGACTTCCAGCCAACTTGCTTAGCTCACCCCTGCAGTGGGGAAGCGGACAGCGCCCGGGTGCCCAGCCGGCGCGCTGCCCCGTGCCCTGCTCAGCGATGCCACCCTCCCGAGCCCAGCACCCTGCGCCTAGTGGGCGACCGCTTCCCCCTCGCCCGGCCCGGGCCCCGAGAAAGTTGGGAGTTCAAGTCCCGCCCGGGCTCGGAGCGAAGTCGGAGGGCCGGTGCCCCCGCGCCGCCCTCCCCGCCCAGGGCGGCACTCACCTCGCAGAGACAGGAGCGCAGCCAAGGGGCCGACCCACAGCCCCCAGCCGCCGGAGCCCCTCGGAGTCATGCCGGGCAGGGAGACGGGCTCAGCCGGCATCTCGCGCCCCCTCCCCGAGCAGCGGCGGCTCCGCGCCCGGCTGCCAGCCCCCCAAGTCCAGCCGAAGCCCCCGGGGGGGCGCGGGCGGCGGCTGCCCCGGCCCCAGGTGCGCTCAGCCGCCCGGAGCTCCCAGCCTGGGCTGCTCCCGCTGCAGCCGCTGTCCCGGGACCGCCCGCCTGCACCGCCCGCTCCCCGGGAGGCTCTGGAGCTCCGGAGCCCCGGCAGCCCGGGGACGCCGCCAGGCTCCGAACCGGCCCGAGAGCGCAGCCTGGCGGCCCCGCCGAGCTGCAGCAGCCCGCCTCCGGGATGCCACCCAGCCCCGCACCGCAGGTACCCCGGGCTCCGCTCCGCCCGAGCGCCTGCCTCACACCGCCGGGGGCTCTGCTGCTGCTGCTGCGGCTCGGCCGGGGCGCCGAGCTGTCGCCCCAGAAGCCGGAGAACCGCACAAACCAAAAGCGCAATAAAACTGCAGGGCGCATCCCCCCCTCCCTTCCCCCAAGAGGCGGGCTTCTTTAGAGCTGCACGCTGCTCTATCCCCCTCATCCCGCCACCCACCCGCTGCCCAGCACAGCTGGCTCCTAGAAAGCCAAAGGCTGCTTTTCCCTAGCCCGAAAACACTGGCTGCCCAAACTTCGGCCGTGCACTTGCCAGAAGCCCAAAGGGCCGCTCTGAGCCTGCAGGTTTCAGCCCTGCTCCGGCTGCACCACCTCAAGCTGGTCTAAGATAGGGTGGCCCCTGGAGACAGCACCCTCCAGTGACTTAGTCAGCGATGTGCCAGCTTTATGACACTGAAATCCGGGCACTGCAGCGACAACTGTGCCATGCCTTGTTGCCAGCCCAGTGCCCAGCAAAGGTCCCTCCCTGCAGGTGATACTCCATCTTCCTCCAAGTCATCGCCCTGCCTGGCTCGGTTCAAGAGGGAGCATCAGGCCCATAACATCAGAAGGCACATGCCCACATCTTGTTTTCGTGCATAGAGACCAGGCATTCCAACCTGTGATGCTCCATTTCGGTCCAAGCTAAGATGCAGCTCCTCACAAACTAGTCCTGCCTTGTCCCTCCTTGCAATTCTCAATTTTTTTAATCCCAGAAGGCATATGGCCTCCTGTGGAACAACAGGGCCCAGCTTGTGATGTGCCAGCCCGACCTGAGCAGAGGCTGTGGCTTGTGGCGATGACACTCTTAGCTAGCCACTGTGCTATTTCCCTCTTAGGGTCTGTGCAGTTCTGGAAGGAAAACTGTATTGGGGGACTCACTGCCTCCAAGGCTTGCACCTCTGTATTAGTGGCTTGGGTAGGCCACACTGGACTTGTCTGGACCAGTAGTCTCTGCACTACCCAACTTCAAGTGGCATCAATGCCATGGGCCTAATTTTCCGAGGTATTGTGCACAAACAATTCCAAGTCAAGTCAATGGGAGATACAGGTGTCACGGACCTCAGATAATCAACCAAGGTATTACTGAAAATAAAGTGAATTGGATTGCTGAGCCAGCAATGCGGTGTAACCTGAGAAACACCAAAAAACATCAAGCAGGGTAGAGATGCCACAGCCCTGGGCAGGGGAGACTGACACTGCTCTTACTCATGAAGCTGGCACCTAGGTATTACAGGGATGCGGCCATTAGAAATGGATAGACAAACTGAGCAAAGAGAAACAGGTTTCAGAGGAACAGCCGTGTTAGTCTGTATTCGCAAAAAGAAAAGGAGTACTTGTGGCACCTTAGAGACTAACCAATTTATTTGAGCATGAGCTTTCGTGAGCTACAGCTCACTTCATCAGATGTTTACCGTGGAAACTGCAGCAGACTTTATATACACACAGAGAATATGAAACAATATGAAACAATACCTCCTCCCACCCCACTGTCCTGCTGGTAATAGCTTATCTAAAGTGATCAACCAATGTGATATATGCCATCATGTGCCAGCAATGCCCCTCTGCCATGTACATTGGTCAAACTGGACAGTCTCTACGTAAAAGAATAAATGGACACAAATCAGATGTCAAGAATTATAACATTCATAAACCAGTCAGAGAACACTTCAATCTCTCTGGTCACGCAATCACAGACATGAAGGTCGCTATCTTAAAACAAAAAAACTTCAAATCCAGACTCCAGCGAGAAACTGCTGAATTGGAATTCATTTGCAAATTGGATACTATTAATTTAGGCTTAAATAGAGACTGGGAGTGGCTAAGTCATTATGCAAGGTAGCCTGTTTCCTCTTGTTTTTTCCTACCCCCCCCCCCGATGTTCTGGTTTAACTTGGATTTAAACTTGGAGAGTGGTCAGTTTAGATGAGCTATTAGCAGCAGGAGAGTGAGTTTGTGTGTGTATGGGGGTGGGGGGGATGTGAGAAAACCTGGATCTATACAGGAAATAGCCCGACTTGACTATGTAAAGAGTTGTCACTTTGGATGGGCTAGCACCAGCAGGAGAGTGAATTTGTGTGGGGGGGTGGAGGGTGAGAAAACCTGGATTTGTGCTGGAAATGGCCCACCTGTTGATCACTTTAGATAAGCTATTACCAGCAGGACAGTGGGGTGGGAGGAGGTATTGTTTCATATTCTCTGTGTGTATATAAAGTCTGCTGCAGTTTCCACGGTAAACATCTGATGAAGTGAGCTCTAGCTCACAAAAGCTCATGCTCAAATAAATTGGTTAGTCTCTAAGGTGCCACAAGTACTCCTTTTCTTTTTGCAAAGAGAAACAGTTTCCTTTACTTGATGGTAGTGCTGAAGTGTCCTTTTCCTCTGCTGAGAGCTGAGACCTGGGAGCTACCTTAGCCTCTTGACAAATAAGTGTTTGATTAAAACCAGTCTCACTGCATTTAGCACACGGCAATTTCACTCGTGCCATGTCATCTGCTTGCCGAGAGGTAGACCACTAGAATCAGTCCAATCAATGAGCAGGTGCCTATGCAGTGGCTGATTGGCTTCATTTCCTGCAGAGAACCCATAAGCATGACTGTAATCAGGATCCTAGTGGGCAGCAGGCAGCACTTCCCCCAATTCCTCCTGGTCAGGTGGGTAGGCGCTGTGCCTATCAGTAATCACCTTCTAGCATCTGACCCCCACAACATATCATGTCATACCAACAAAGGCGGCTTTAATTAGTTATTTCAGTGGTTGGCAAAATCAATCAATCTGTGGCTATGCAGAAAGGTGGAATGACAGCCACAGGGAACAAATGGCTAGATATTTAGAAATAACCCTCATTCCACAACACACCACCACCTCCAAAGCAGTTTTCAAATTGCTCAGGAAGGACTTTAGAGGTGTCCCCTTGTTCTTGGAACTCTAGTGGATTATTGGGAACGAAATTTAGTCTTCCCCAATACTTAGTATGCTCCAGCTCCTTGTTTGAAGATGACAAAGTACCAAAAAAGTCAATACATCCGCAACTAATCCCTAGGAGCAAGTGACTGTGAGGTATGTATTTACTGCTCCCTTGAGTCCATTTGCACATCAGGGAGTGCCTGTGACTCCCCACTGACACTGATGGAACAGCACACTCCTGTGAATGGAGGAGAGTTACCCATACAAATTCTCCAGGCATCAGCAGCTGACTACTACAAGTCTTCCGGTCAGGTACTGCATGAATTTAGTGGCTAATATCTTTGCCAAACATAGCATGTAAGATCTTGGCAAAGACATTAGGCAAAAGAATCCACAATTATTAGCTGCTTTATCCTTTTAAAGAATTACTGTAAGTAAGGTAGTTCTCATATATCAGGGAATTATACTTTTCTGGGACAGTTCAGTGAAGAACCTTTCCAGAATAGGTGCTACGTATTTTTCAAATGGTTTATAAAAATTAGGTGGGAAGCCACCAGTTCCAGGAACTCTGTCAGATGCCAAGTCATAAATTGCTTCTTCTGTCTCCTGAACTGTTATTGGGCTATCCATTACTATCCACCAATTTATTAAAGGTGCCATTGCTCAATAATTGAACAAAATCAGCTTTCTTCTGGCTTATAAAGATAATGATAACATTTACTGAATTGATCATTAATAACTTCAAAGTCTACTGAAACTTGGTTCTCTCAGTGTTATTGAGGAAATGAAGTTGGCAGCTTGCTCTGTTTTAATTCTGTTTTGGAAGAAATGTGACAGAACATCAAAAATACATCCACTTAATTATCTTTACAATTTTTCCAAGGAAAAAAAAACTTGAACAGCTTTTTCTGAACAAACATCTATACAAGATAGATTGAGCTAACCACAGCAAATGCTGGAGATGCCACTACCCATCAATTATGAATCTGTCCCATATAGTTTTTTTCCTTGCCAAGACTTACAAAAATATTGGAGCAACATATTCAAAGGTCTTTCTATAACTCTTAATACAAAGATCTGTCCCTCTCCAAGAGTCCATAATACTGGAATTACAGAATTATGTTTTCCAGCAAACACCAACCAATGGTGGCAACAACATGTCTTAACCCAGACTGCTCAGAGAATGGAAATCTAATTTATTCATAACAGCTGCAAGAATTTAATACACATAGCTCTGATTGATAAAATACATTACTGACAAAATGGGGAAAGGCACTAACATTTATCATGTGGATGCACAACATAGCATGGCTGTTACATGATGTCATAATATTTTTTAAACTGCATTGGCAACAAGTATACACTAGTTTTATGATCATGCACTGGCCCTTTTCTGAGTCAAAATTAAAAACAAAACAAATACATGGACTGAAATAGAAGCTAAAAATGTAAAGCAACGGGCTTATATTTGGATTCTTTTATCTTGATATTGTAATGATCGTATCCATTGAAATATCTTGATTATGTTGGGGGGTGGGGAGTTATTAATTTTGAAAAATATTCCTGGTCTCAAGGCCTATCGTATTGGTACCCACTGTGTTAGGTGCTGTATACATGGAGAGAAAGTGACAGTGCATTTAAAAAAAAAGTTTTTAGTTTAGCCTGCTTCCCAGCACCTAATCCAACTGTGCCAGTCCAGTTCATGTGTGACTAGTGTTCAGAATCTCAAACCATCTCTCTGTGCCTTTCTGCCTTGTACGACTTGATGTGATGCATATAAACCTAGGTCCACATTCATTCTTGGTGTAACCCCATTAAATGGAGTTACACTAGGAACAAACTAAGCCTTTAATTCTAGGAATTCATTTAAAAAAAACAAGAGCTTTAATCCTAAATTAAGTCTTAGCTAAAATATCAGGAGGCACATGTTCCTCTTAAAACTGGGGGCCAAATGTTCAAACCTGCCCCTAAATTGTGCATTCAGATTTGGCTCTGGGTGTAAGAAACTGCTCTGAGTCTCACGGGTCTTTCCACACACTCTGGCATTAGTACAATCCAGCACATGTATCAAAATAAACAAGGACTGTTAATCCTTAGGTTATAACTGACATCATGGCCAGTTGTCTATTGATACCACAGGCCACATGGGATCTGCCCGAGATGATAAAGTCCACTGAGTTAGTAGCATTTTGGATATTCGACAATCCAGATCCACTTAGTGACATCAACTTTTGTACCCAGGTACCTCACCTCAGTTAACACTACAATAAAATACAAAGACATAGTGACAAGCAACAGCCTGTTGGCTGTTAATTCATAAAGCAGAATACCATAGGTTCATATCCATGGTCTTGTGATGGGATATACATGTTCCACATATGATTAGGAGGAAAGGGGATAATTCCTGCAAAGGGAGAAAGGCACAAGACCAGCCTTGCCCTAAAGAACTATATTGTGCTTGCCAAGCATAGAGTTTACTCCTAAATTCATCAAGGCAGATACTTAACTGAAGAGGAAATTATATGGGCTGGTCAGAGAAGGAGGAAGTGTTTGTTTCCTCCTCTACCCAGCCTGGGGAAGACTCCTAGGGCTGATTTGGAACGGGGAGACTGAAGGTGCTGAAACAAGAACTCCTTTGCTCTGTGTTTACACATTTCACTCCAGGAGGAGAGAGAGAGTTGTACCCTCTCTAGCGGGTGGAGCTGAATCAGAGGGCTGGCCCACAGCAGGGTAAAAGGAGGATTTGCAGAACACGGTAGCTAAGACCTTTTTAAGCCCCAGTATAGGGAGGACAAATTGGATTGTAACACGTTGTCTAGTCACTGTGAATCCTACAGGGAGCCTGGAGCTCCCGTCAGCCAACTAAGGTGTTAAAGCACAAACTTCCCCTTTCCATGCTACAGTTTTAAAATGACAGGTTTCAGAGTAACAGCCGTGTTAGTCTGTATTCGCAAAAAGAACAGGAGGACTTGTGGCACCTTAGAGACTAACCAATTTATTTGAGCATAAGCTTTCGTGAGCTACAGCTGAAGTGAGCTGTAGCTCACGAAAGCTTATGCTCAAATAAATTGGTTAGTCTCTAAGGTGCCACAAGTACTCCTTTAGTTTTAAAATGGGTTAGCAAACAGGCCAGCACACTTCCTCACCTCTCAAGTGCCCTCTCATGCCCAGATGCAGTGTTGCTGGGAACTTGGCCTCACACCCCTCCAGATGGCCACTTCTTTGGCCTCACAATGACCAGTCCCAGCTAGCATCTTCTCCTGACTCCCTCTCCAGGTCTTCTGTAGCTCTGCTCTTCGGCCAGGTCAAACAACAGTTCATTTCCCTTCCAGGGGAAATGAAGGGCCAACTTAAAGTTCACAAACAATGTCCAAACTTACAATTCTTCTGCCCCTCTCAGGCTTGACTGAAGTCTCCTGCTTCCTGGCCCCTGCAGAGATTCTCTGGAATTGCTTCTTCCCTAGAAGGATTTCCTCACTGCTTCCCTTTACCAGGGACTCCAGCAGTTTACCTCTGAGGATCTCTCTGCTCTGTATATAGGCCATATCTCAGGGCTCCCACTCTCTGTAGATTAATCAGCCTCACTCCCTTAAGTTTTTCCCAGAAAGGAACTCCCCTTGTTCCTCTTTCCAGGATCTTCCTTCCTTCCCAGCTCTGTTCAGGTAGTACCCTCCTTACTGCACCATCACCACCACTGCTGGAGGGGGAGGGGCAATCTTTCTAATTAAGTCCCCTTACATCCAGCTGTGGTCACTGATTAGTCCTTATGTTGCCAGCTCATCAGTGAGGTTGAGGAAAGCGGTTAAGTCATGGACAAGGCTGAGACCAGCTTGCCTCAAAGGACTGGCTGGTCCATGACATGATTTAAGAATACACCTTTTTTCCTCGTATAGGCAGCTCAGAGTCTCTAGTCTAAAGCAAAGACAGCTTTATCCCTCTCAGAGGATTATGTTGCTGAACTGAGATTGTCAACTAACAGTTACTTTGTTTTCCTTTATTTTCACTTCCCATAGCTGCAGCGAACTGCCTTTTTCTCCACTTCACAAAACCTACCGCTAGTGTTGGCAGTCAATAGACCCAGACACTGTACCAACCTCTTACTCCTAAGGGTGGCTTCTTCAGGTCAGGTTTGAAAGATAGCTATGGCTGCCACTATCATGCCTCTGCTGATGAACTTAAGATTTCAATCTCCAGAGCAGAGCTGTCAGTCCAGCACCTTTCACCGCCACTAACTTCATTTAGTGCTGCTTAAAAATGCATACACTTAAAAAGCAAAGTTCAGTCATCTGAGTGCAAATGGAAATCTTCCATTTTAAAAATCAGTACTAAAATTTAAGGAAAATCTTGAACTGGTTTTTTTAACTCTCTTTTTTTTTTTTTTTTTTTTTTTTTTTTTAACGTTTCAAGTCTCTTCAGGCTCACTGGCCCATTCAGTCCTTGGCCTTTTTAGGGAATAGCAAGTTATGTGTTGTGAACACCTCTCTACTAGGATCTGGATGGAGATGGCCACTTAGACCAAACTGGTTTATATCAATACTTGTTCAAGGCTTAAGCCCTTCTCTCTCAAGCTTTTAGAGCCAAGTCACAACCCCCGTTAAAAATCAGATTTTGAACAAGAAACGTTCACAGACCATGGATGTCTCTATGGTAACGCAATAAGAACATCTTGTTCTATCTAACAGCTTTATCTGCATGTTTGAAAGCACAGTAAGACATATTTTAAACTGGAAAGTTCAGACCAGCCAATTCTAAAGCAGTGCTAGAAAATTAATGATATAAGATAAACTCCTAGAAGTGAAAAGACAACAAATGTTTCCAATAGTATGATTACTCTATGGGAAATGAGTGGGGTGAACTCAGTGCAGTATCTAGCACAGTGGTTTTCAATCTGTGGTCTGCGGACCCCTGGGAGTCCGCAGACTATGTCTAAAGGGGTCCACAAAAGACTGAAAACTGACTGAACAGAATTCAACTATGTATACAGACAATAGATTTCCAAAGGGGTCTGCACTTCCATTTGAACATTTTTAAGGGTCCACAAATGAAAAACGGTTGAAACCTCTGATCTAGCACACAAGTGTCCACACTACAAAATCTACCACTGCAATGGGCATCTTTCCTGTCAGTCTCAGCAGAAAGCTCAAGGGCCAAATGGTCCACAGAGACACAAGTCCTTTCTCATCCTCAGGGATGGTCCTTCCAGAAGAGAATTACAGCACATTGTTGAAATGCCCATAGTGACCCTGGGAGACCCGGTGTACCCCTTACAGCCATGGCTCATGAAACCTTACATGCAGGGCCATCCCTGGGGGGTGCAGGGCCTGAGGCGGAAGTGATGGATTCGCACAGGCCCGTGGCCCAATTGGATTCATCTCTTCTGGGGCTGACCATGCCGGCCAATTGCACCGGCCCACAGGGCCCAGCAAAGCACAAAGCCTGGAGCAGTCGCCCCGATTTGCCCTACCTAAGGGACGGCTCTGCTTACACAGGAAACCTGGATAGCAGTATGGGGCAGTTCCACAACAGACTGCGTAGGAACCAGGTGACTATGCAACATGCCTTTGCCAGATTAAAGGTACACTGGCAATGCCTTTATGGCAGGTTAGACCTCAATGAGGATATATTCCCATGGTCATAGCCACGTGTTTTACGTTGCATAATATCTGTGAAGCTACAGGTGAAAAGTTTGCTCAGGGGTGGAGTGCTGAGGCAGACCGCCTGACTGCTAATTTTGAGCAGCCAGATACCAGGGCTATCAGAGGGGCCGAGAGTGGGGCAATTCGAATCAGGGAGGCTTTGAGACAACACTTGGAAAATGAGAACCAGTACTGTATATCTGTGATTGGTGCTGCAAGGTTACATTACATGTAGTTTTCCTAGGAAGCAGTGATGAAATGTGGGGCCTTACATTCAAGTAAGCAAATGATTAAATGGCCTGTGTATTTATTGGTAGTGTCTGCAATCTCAATTTATAGGAAACAAATAAAGATGTTTAAACTTTGCTTCTATTGCACAAGAACCACCACACACACAAAGATGCTTGGTGGGAAAGGAGGTACCAAGGAAGGGCAGATTTTCAGAGCTGTGTGTAGGTCCAGCTATCATTTTGAATGTTGTCTGAGGGGGAGTAGTGAAGGGGAAACTGAGAAGTCCTGGAAAGCTGAAAGGACTGTGCGGGCGGAGTTTGTGGGGCTGGGGCATGGAAGAGAGTTTTGAATGTGCTGAAAGGGAGGGAAGGCATGCATCTACTCAGTCTGCAGCATTATGAAGGACTTCAGCATCTGAGTTTGTTCCATCATGACTTTAATCATCCGCATAATCCTTAACAAATTCCTGATTTTCTTTTCTTCACTGTCTTTCAGCTTCCCTCCACTCCCTATGTCCCCTTTTCTCTGAATTGGAGAACTGCAGTACCTCCTGGAATGTCTTCTTTGCTCTGTCTTGGACATTTTCTTATCTGGGGAGACGCTCTGCCAGTGGGGATGGGAGTGGGAGTTAACCCTCAAGGCCACATCTGCAGAAGCACAAGAAACAATGCACAGAAGCATGATTGTTAAGTTCACGCACAGCATTGAAACATTTCAGTAAAATACACCTCTGGTAACAACAATCATAGAATATCAGGGTTAGAAGGAACCTCAGGAGGTCATCTAGTCCAACCCCCTGCTCAAAGCAAGACCAATCCCTAATTTTTGGCCCAGATCCCTAAATGGCCCCCTCAAGGATTGAACTCACAACCCTGGGTTTAGCAGGCCAATGCTCAAACCTCTGAGCTATCCCTCCCCCCAATCACTTTCTCACTGACTCTTAGCAAACATACATCTCAGAAAACACCCAAAGTATGGTGAATATTGGTTGGGGAGCAGGGTGCTCTACATGGGGAAAAGAGCACTCAGTGCAGCAAACTAGGGAAAAATACTAAATTCTCCCACACTTTTCCACAGGTGGGGGGTCATTGTAGCAGATCTCACTCTTGAGGGTAAGCAGGGAAGCGAGGGTACATTACTACATGCTTGTGGCTTTCGCTCTGGTCCCTATGCTGCTCGCCTGTGTGCCGCTTTGGTCCCTGCACAAGTGATTGCCGAATGGTGTGGGAAAGTTTCCTACAATGGGGGAAGAAACAAAGCAGCTTCAGCAGAGGATTGCTTTCAGCAGAGGATTGCCAAGAACCTCCAGGAAAGTTTCCTAGAGATCTCTCTGGAGGATTCCCGTGAGATCTCAGCGTGCATCAACACCCTGTTCCACTGTACAGATTAGCTGCACAGGGAAATGTCCAGCACACAGAAATGCAGCCAGCCTTCTACATTTCTATACCCTTAACCCACCTGTCAAAGTCAGGTTCAGGACTCACATAATTTGTCAGACCACTCTGTTTATTAGCAAAGCGCTTTGCTAATGTACCCAGATGTGAGCCCCTCTCTGAGGCCCAAGATAAGTTATTTATACAGCTAAGCCAAAGCCAATTTAACATAAGAGACAGAAGAAAGCATAAACTGACAAATATACATACATATCTTATTTGCATACTAACGTTTACCAATCTCCTAGCTCAGTAGGAGCTCTAAGTTAATTAGTTTGAGGACCCATTGTCTCACACTCCTTAATGTTTCTCTTCCTGACAACTATATTTCAACAAACCCTTCAAGTAGCATTTCTTTAATGAATTATAATTTCAATATAATTCATTCTACTTTCACAATCCCTCCTTTTGGTCAAGCTACGCAATGACCAACAATGACTGGGTTCCACATATCAAGAGTTCTTTATCACTTTGTTCATCAGTGATATTTAAAATCACCAAATTAGCACTCTGGTTTGGGGCAGCTATCTGTGTAGCATGCCTTACACAATTTTGGATACAACAGGAAAGTAACTGAAACCATACAAAAATTATTAGGATTCCAAACAGGAGAGTTAGGGCTCCCTGAAACAACCAGTTTCCTATGCCAGAGAAATTGAAAAGGTTACTTAGCCACTTCCATAAAGAACTTGGCTCTTCGTGGGGAAGATATGCGATTTGTTCTAAGTGGCTAGCACGATCTACTACCTCATTGGTGTTGTCTGATATATAAACACAGCAGTCTTTTCCAATGAGAGCACAAGTCCTTCCTTTTGCTGCCAGCACTATGTCCAATGCCTGACGGTTTTGGAGGGCCATCTGTCGGATCGCCCTTGTTTCTTTGGCCAGGGCTCTCAAACTTTCTCCGGTTTCATTTGCCATTATTTCAACTACTGCTTATAACCTTAGGAGCCTTTTTGCATGGTGTATTACTCCCCCTAATAGTATTAAGGAACCGCCAATGGCCTCTTCCCAGGTTAAGGGGCTTATGTTATTTACATACCATTGGGCATCTGTTAAGCCCCTTCTTTTTCGCCTGAAATTGCGGAGACATTCTCGAGGGAAGGTTCCTAGCACTTGGAATTGTGGGAAGAGTCGGGCGGGATAACAGATTCCTGACCAATTAGCTGGTAGTGTGGTATAAGCTCTGGTCCCACACACCCAGTGATGGCCTATTAAGGCCGGGAAGGGTTGGTTGCACCCATTTGTCATATAGGTGTTTGCAAAGGAGGAGTAGTATCCCCCAAAGGGTACAGGGTAATTCTCCTTACGAGGAGTGGTGTTATTTGCACGACATTGAAAGATTGTATTGTTTTCACTAATGTTACTGTAGGGGGAACATGAGATTGATCTCTCTGTTTGATCCTAGGTTGAGAAAAAATTCATATCTCCATACCTGGCCCACCACTTTTTAGTTTTGTTTGAATAATTCCATACACCATTGGCCACAATATGCTGAAGGCAACGGCTTTTCCCCAGATCCAGCCCTGTCCCATTACACGCCCAACACCAATGACCTTTTCCCTCCACCACACTTATCCATTTAGATGCATTTATTTTCCACCGCTTCCCAAGTGTCATTGCTGTTCTATATTTTGTTAAATGGACGAGGCCCTCCAGTGAGGTCTGGGGACTTGAGTGGGATAGCCAGGACAGGAACACCAGTTTGAGAGTGGGCTGGGATGTGGCTGCAGACCTATCAATTAGAAATATTAAGGGTCTGAGCTATCCACACCTGCTGCTGGATAAAAGAATTGTCATCGTGGTCTCCCCAGACCCTAAGATATCAGCAGCTGAGGAACAGGCAGAGGCGCGTGTTGGAGGCAAGGCTCTTCTGGTTCTGACAACCTCAACTGAGGGAACCACAGTCACGGTTTTACGCTCACCAGGCAGTAGGCGATAGGCTCGCTACTGTTTTGGTTTTTTTGTTCGTCGTCTGCTTGTGGCAACCCTTACGAGAGCGTAGATTGTAAGGTATTGCAGACTGTTCCTCTACGACTTCTTCTGGAGTCAAAATTGACTCTGCGTTGTCCTGAGGCGACGATTGGTTCTCTGGGGATGGTGCCTTCTTACACTGTGAAGCATGTATCCACGCTGTGATGCCAGATAGTTTAACAGCTGTCTGTGTAGTAAGCAGTACCTGATGAGGACCCTTCCAGCGGGGCTCCAAGGCGTGCTTTCGATGATGGCGCCATATGTAGACCCAGTCACCTGGCTCGAGGTTGTGGAAAGCGTCAGAGGTGGGTTCCATGGGCCAGGCGGCTCGAACCTGCGAATGGAAGTGACTTACAGCTTGCATTAGTCTCTTGCAATACTGAAGGAGCGTGCTGTGAGTCAAGTTCAAATCTGGAACGGAAGTAATAGTAGTCATAGCTCGCATAGGGCATCCCATAACAATTTCAAAGGGACTTCATTTATGCCTTTGGGATGGAGTGGATCTCATGTCCATAAGGGCTAATGGTAAGGTAGTGGCCAGCTTAATCCTGTAGAGTTACAAATTTTAGCAAGCTTATTCTTAAGTACACCATTTTGTCTTTCAACTGCACCTGCACTCTGTGGGTGGTAGGGACAGTGCAACAGGTGTTTGATATGCAATAATATGGTCCAGGTGTTGAACAAGTTGTCCAGTAAAATGTGTACCCCGATCACTGGACAGAACAGCAGGAATTCCCTTGGCAGACATAATATGATTTAACAGACATTTGGCAACAGACAGTGAGTCAGCCTTGCGACAAGGAAGGGCTTCAATCCAACCAGAGAATAAACATACCATAACCAATATAAATTCATATTGTTGACACTTAGGCATTTGTACAAAATCAAGTTGCCAATGCAAGAACGGTGCTTGAGGCAGGCCCCGGAACCCCTGGGCCACTTTTTCAGGTTTACCAATATTATGGCTTTGGCAAATGGTACAGGCTGCACAGTGGCAGGCTGCAAAAGAGCTAAAATGGGGGGCCCACCATCCTGTCTTAGTTACAGCAGAGACCATCCCCTCCTTTCCGACATGCGAAACACCGTGTAGCAGGGCGGCCAGAGATGGGTAGAGTGAAAAGGGGGCTACAAAGGCGCCAGTAGGCGAGCGCCAAAGAGAATCGGGATGTAGAGAGCAACCTTGGGCAACCCAGGATTCTCTCTCGGTTTCTAGGGCAGAGTCTTGGAGCACGGTGAGGTCAGTGAGGGATGGCGGCGGTATAGAAACAGAAAGGGAACCTAGAAATGCATCTGGGGAAGGTTCTATGGCAGCAGCATGTTTAGCAGAGGCGTCAGCAAATGCGTTCCCCTTAGCAACATCAGTATCCACCATTGAGTGGCCAGGGCACTTAACAATAGCTAGGGCAGACAGAAGTAAAACTGCATACAGAAGGGCAGCGATGTAGGGCCCATTTTTAATAGGGGTACCGGCAGAGGAAAGGAAACTCCGAGTTTGCCAGAGGGTACCAAAGTCATGTACAACCCCAAAAGCATAGCGGGAGTCAGTGTAAATGGTGGTGGAGCATCCCTCCACCAAAAAGCAGGCACGGGTGAGGGCAACTAATTCAGTGACTAGTGCTGAGGTTACAGAAGGTAAAGGCGCAGCTTCCAGGGTTTCAGAGAGTGAAACTACAGCGTATCTTGCAAGACGACGACCTTGGTCGTCTCGAAAACAGGAACCATCAGTAAATAAAACAAGGTCAGAGTTAGGGAGAGGGACATCAGAAAGGTCAGAGCGCGGGACAGTGACAGCAGAGACAGTTGCAAGGCAGTCGTGGGGATCACCGTCATTAGACAAAGGAAGGAGAGTGGCAGGGTTTAACTGAGAACAACGCTTTATGGTGATATATGAAGCTGATAGTAGTAAAAGTTCGTACCTGGTAAGGCGGGCAGAGGAGAGGTGGCCTGTGTTACGTTGTAGCAGGAGAGTTTCTACAGAGGGAGGGACCAGGAGGGTAAGAGGAGAGCGGAGAACAAGGGCATCAGACATTTCGACTAGGCGCTCTGCAGCAGCCACAGCACACAGGCGGGGGGGTAAGCCTCGGGCAACAGGGTCTAAAGTGGCAGAGAAATAAGCCACTGGGCGGTTCTTTTCTCCGTGCATCTGAGTGAGAACTCCGAGCGCACACCCAGATTGTTCGTGGCAGAAAAGGGTAAAAGACTTAGAGTAGTCAGGCAGCCCTAAGGCAGGGGCAGAAGCCAAACCCTGTTTGAGGGAAACAAAGGCAGAATTGGCCTCAGGGGGCCACGGCGTGGGGTCAGGCACAGAGAATCGAGTGAGTTCCTGGAGAGGTTTTGCAAGGGAGGCATACTGGGGAATCCACTGTCTGCAAAATCCAGCCATGCCTAAAAACTTCCGGACCTGGCGTGGGGAGCGGGGTCGGGGAAAGCTAAGGATAGCTTGGATGCAGCTGGGAGAAAGTGCACGGGAACCCTGGGAGAGGAGAAAGCCAAGGTATGTGACAGAAGCTTGACAGAGTTATAATTTAGAGCGAGAAGCTTTGTGACCCTTATTTGCTAGGGCAGTAAGGAGCACTAAAGAGTCAGTTTCAGAGGCAGACAATGAAGGGGAACAGAGGAGTAGATCTACATATTGGACTAGTGTGGACCTGGATGGGAAAACAAGGTCAGCAAGGTCTCAGGCTAATGCTTGGGAAAAATATGACAGGCTTTCAGTATACCCCTGGGGCAGTGTGGTCCATGTGTACTGTTGTCCCTTGTAAGCCCTGGTCTACACTAGGACTTTAGGTCGAATTTAGCAGCGTTAAATCGATTTAAACCTGCACCCGTCCACACAATGAAGCCCTTTATTTCGACTTAAAGGGCTCTTAAAATCGATTTCCTTACTCCACCCCTGACAAGTGGATTAGCGCTTAAATCGACGTTGCCGGCTCGAATTTGGGGTACTGTGGACACAATTCGATGGTATTGGCCTCCGGGAGCTATCCCAGAGTGCTCCATTCTGACCGCTCTGGACAGCGCTCTCAACTCAGATGCACTGGCCAGGTAGACAGGAAAAGAACCGCGAACTTTTGAATCTCATTTCCTGTTTGGCCAGCGTGGCAAGCTGCAGGTGACCATGCAGAGCTCATCAGCACAGGTGACCATGATGGAGTCCCAGAATCGCAAAAGAGCTCCAGCATGGACCGAACGGGAAGTACGGGATCTGATCGCTGTTTGGGGAGAGGAATCCGTGCTATCAGAACTCCGTTCCAGTTTTCGAAATGCCAAAACCTTTGTCAAAATCTCCCAGGGCATGAAGGACAGAGGCCATAACAGGGACCCGAAGCAGTGCCGCGTGAAACTGAAGGAGCTGAGGCAAGCCTACCAGAAAACCAGCCGCTCTGGGTCAGAGCCCCAAACATGCCGCTTCTATGATGAGCTGCATGCCATTTTAGGGGGTTCAGCCACCACTACCCCAGCCGTGTTGTTTGACTCCTTCAATGGAGATGGAGGCAATACGGAAGTAGGTTTTGGGGACAAAGAAGATGATGATGAGGAGGAGGAGGTTGTAGATAGCTCACAGCAAGCAAGTGGAGAAACCGGTTTTCCCGACAGCCAGGAACTGTTTCTCACCCTAGACCTGGAGCCAGTACCCCCCGAACCCACCCAAGGCTGCCTCCTGGACCCAGCAGGTGGAGAAGGGACCTCTGGTGAGTGTACCTTTTAAAATGATATACATGGTTTAAAAGCAAGCATGTGAAAGGATTACTTTGCCCTGGCATTTGCGGTTCTCCTAGATGTAGTCCTAAAGCCTTTGCAAAAGGTTTCTGGGGAGGGCAGCCTTATTTCGTCCTTCATGGTAGGACACTTTACCACTCCAGGCCAGTAACACGTACTCGGGAATCACTGTAGAACAAAGCATTGCAGTGTATGTTTGCTGGCATTCAACCAAAATCCGTTCTTTATCTCTCTGTGTTATCCTCAGGAGAGTGAGATATAATTCATGGTCACCTGGTTGAAATAGAGTGCTTTTCTTCAGGGGACACTCAGAGGAGCCCATTCCTGCTGGGCTGTTTGCCTGTGGCTAAACAGAAATGTTCCCCGCTGTTAGCCACAGGGAGGGGAGAAGGTTGAGGGGGTAGTCACGCGGTGGGAGGAGGCAAAATGTGACCTTGTAACGAAAGCACATGTGCTATGTATGTAATGTTAACAGCAAGATTTACCCTGAAAGAGTGTAGCGACTGTTTTATAAAATGTGTCTTTTTAAATACCGCTGTCCCTTTTTTTTTCTCCACCAGCTGCATGTGTTTCAATGATCACAGGATCTTCTCCTTCCCAGAGGCTAGTGAAGCTTAGAAAGAAAAAAAAACGCACTCACGATGAAATGTTCTCCGAGCTCATGCTGTCCTCCCACACTGACAGAGCACAGACGAATGCGTGGAGGCAAATAATGTCAGAGTGCAGGAAAGCACAAAATGACCGGGAGGAGAGGTGGAGGGCTGAAGAGAGTAAGTGGCGGGCTGAAGACAGGGCTGAAGCTCAAATGTGGCGGCAGCGTGATGAGAGGAGGCAGGATTCAATGCTGAGGCTGCTGCAGGACCAAACCAGTATGCTCCAGCGTATGGTTGAGCTGCAGCAAAGGCAGCTGGAGCACAGACTGCCACTGCTGCCCCTCTGTAACCAACCGCCCTCCTCCCCAAGTTCCATAGTCTCCACACCCAGACGCCCAAGAACGCGGTGGGGGGGCCTCCGGCCAACCAGCCACTCCACCACAGAGGATTGCCCAAAAAAAAGAAGGCTGTCATTCAATAAATTTTAAAGTTGTAAACTTTTAAAGTGCTGTGCTTAAAGTGCTGTGTGGCATTTTCCTTCCCTCCTCCACCACCCCTCCTGGGATACCTTGGTAGTCATCCCCCTATTTGTGTGATGAATGAATAACGAATGCATGACTGTGAAGCAGCAATGACTTTATTGGCTCTGCAAGCAATGATTAAAGGGAGGAGGGGAGGGTGGTTAGCTTACAGGGAAGTAGAGTGAACCAAGGGGCGGGGGGTTTCATCAAGGAGAAACAAACAGAACTTTCACACCGTAGCCTGGCCAGTCATGAAACTGGTTTTCAAAGCTTCTCTGATGCGTACCGCGCCCTCCTGTGCTCTTCTAACCGCCCTGGTGTCTGGCTGCGCGTAACCAGCAGCTAGGCGATTTGCCTCAACCTCCCACCCCGCCATAAACGTCTCCCCCTTACTCTCACAGATATTGTGGAGCACACAGCAAGCAGTAATAACAGTGGGAATATTGGTTTCGCTGAGGTCTAAGCGAGTCAGTAAACTGCGCCAGCGCACCTTTAAACGTCCAAATGCACATTCTACCACCATTCTGCACTTGCTCAGCCTGTAGTTGAACAGCTCCTGACTACTGTCCAGGCTGCCTGTGTACGGCTACATGAGCCATGGCATTAAGGGGTAGGCTGGGTCCCCAAGGATACATATAGGCATTTCAACATCCCCAACAGTTATTTTCTGATCTGGGAATAAAGTCCCTTCCTGCAGCTTTTGAAACAGACCAGAGTTCCTGAAGATGCGAGCATCATGCACCTTTCCCGGCCATCCCACGTTGATGTTGGTGAAACGTCCCTTGTGATCCACCAGAGCTTGCAGCACTATCGAAAAGTACCCCTTGCGGTTTATGTACTCGGCGGCTTGGTGCTCCGGTGCCAAGATAGGGATATGGGTTCCGTCTATAGCCCCACCACAGTTAGGGAATCCCATTGCAGCAAAGCCATCCACTATGACCTGCATATTTCCCAGGGTCACTACCCTTGATATCAGCAGATCTTTGATTGCGTGGGCTACTTGCATCACAGCAGCCCCCACAGTAGATTTGCCCACTCCAAATTGATTCCCAACTGACCGGTAGCTGTCTGGCATTGCAAGCTTCCACAGGGCTATCGCCACTCGCTTCTCAACTGTGAGGGCTGCTCTCATCTTGGTATTCATGCGCTTCAGGGCAGGGGAAAGCAAGTCACAAAGTTCCATGAAAGTGCCCCTACACATGCGAAAGTTTCGCAGCCACTGGGAATCGTCCCAGACCTGCAACATTATGCGGTCCCACCAGTCTGTGCTTGTTTCCCGAGCCCAGAATCGGCGTTCCACAGCATGAACCTGCCCCATTAGCACCATGATGCATGCATTGTCAGGGCCCATGCTTTCAGAGAAATCTGTGTCCATGTCCTGATCACTCACGGGACCGCGCTGACGTCGCCTCCTCGCCCGGTATCGCGTTGCCATGTTCTGGTGCTGCATATACTGCTGGATAATGCGTGTGGTGGTTAATGTGCTCCTAATTGCCAAAGTGAGCTGAGCGGCCTCCATGCTTGCCTTGGTATGGCGTCCGCACAGAAAAAAGGCGCGGAACGATTGTCTGCCGTTGCTCTGACGGAGGGAGGGGCGACTGACAACACGGCTTACAGGGTTGGCTTCAGGGAGCTAAAATCAACAAAGGGGGTGCCTGTACATCAAGGAGTATTTCAGGCAGGACTGCACGGAGGGTTCCAATAAGAAATGGTGCACCTAAGTTATCGTTGTTATTGGAACAAGGAAGTTAGCCTGGCCTCTGATTGATACATGGCTAGATTTACCTCGCTGCACCTTCTCTGTGAGTGACTGCAGTGTGATCTAGACAGGGGAGGAGGCAAATGAGTACAAAACAAATCTGGTCTATTTCTTGTTCTGACCCACTCCATCTATCTTTTACATCTTTGGCTGGCAGCAGACGGTGCAGAAGGACTGCATGCCATCCACATCTCATGGCTGCTCGGCAGAAGATGGTACAGTACGACTGCTAGCCATCTTCATCTCTTGCCTGCCTGGCAGAAGATGGTACAATACGACTGCTAGCAATCCTCATCTCTTGCCTGCCTGGCAGAAGATGGTACAGTACGACTGCTAGCAGTCCGTATCGCCTGCCCGCTCACCATAAGACGGTTCAATAGGACTGACTGCAGGACTAAAGAGAATGACCTGGTCAAGTCACTCCAAATTTAGTCCCTGCGCCCATGTCTGCCCAGGCGCTCCCAGCCGACGTGGCCAGGAGCACCTCGGACACGACGAGGACGACTACCAGTCGTATTGCACCGTCTGCTTCCAGAAGGCAATGGGTTGCTGCTACTGTGCAGCAAAGCCGTACCGCGTCTGCCAGCACCCAGGAGACATAGGGTGACGGTTACCTGAGCTGGCTCCATGCTTGCCGTGGTATGGCGTCTGCACAGGTAACTCAGGAAAAAAGGCGCGAAATGATTGTCTGCCCTTGCTTTCACGGAGGGAGGGAGGGAACGGGGGCCTGACGACACGTACCCAGAACCACCCTCGACAATGTTTTAGCCCCATCAGAGTGCTCCATTGTGACTGCTCTGGACAGCACTCTCAGATGCCCGATTGTTTGCCATTGCTCTGACGCTGGGAGGGGCGCTTACAGGGTTGGCTTCAGGGAGCTAAAATCAACAAAGGGGGTGGCTTTACATCAAGGAGTATTTCAGGCAGGACTTCACGGAGGGTTCCAATAAGAAATGGTGCACCTAAGTTATTGTCCTTATTGGAACAAGAAGGTTAGCCTGGCCTCTGATTGATACATGGCTAGATTTACCTCGCTGCACCTTCTCTGTAAGTGACTGCAGTGTGATCTAGAAGAATGAGTCCCCTAGACAGGGGAGGGGGGGAAGCAAATGAGTAAAAAACAAATCTGGTCTATTTCTTGTTTTGATCCACTCCATCTATCTTTTACATCTTTGGCTGGCTGCAGATGGTGCAGAAGGACTGCATGCCATCCACATCTCATGGCTGCTCGGCAGAAGATGGTACAGTACGACTGCAAGCAGTCCGTATCGCCTGCCCGCTCACCATAAGACGGTTCAATAGGACTGACTGCAGGACTAAAGAGAATGACCTGCTCAAGTCACTCCAAATTTAGTCCCTGCGCCCATGTCTGCCCAGGCGCTCCTGATCGACCTCACAGAGGCGACCAGGAGCACCTCAGACATGACGATGACGGCTACCAGTCGTACTGTACCGTCTGCTGCCACAAGGCAAGGGGTTGCTGCTACTGTGTAGCAATGCCGTACCGCGTCTGCCAGCACCCAGGAGACATAGGGTGACGGTTACCTGAGCGGGCTCCATGCTTGCCGTGGTATGGCGTCTGCACAGGTAACTCAGGAAAAAAGGCGCGAAATGATTGTCTGCCCTTGCTTTCACGGGGGGAGGGAGGGAACGGGGGGCTGACGATATGTACCCAGAACCACCCGCGACAATGTTTTAGCCCCATCAGGCATTGGGATCTCAACCCAGAATTCCAATGGGCAGCGGAGACTGCGGGAACTGTGGGATAGCTACCCACAGTGCAACGCTCCGGAAGTCGACGCTTGCCTCGGTACTGTGGAAGCGCTCCGCCGAGTTAATGCACTTAATGCACTTAGAGCATTTTCTGTGGGGACACACACACTCGAATATATAAAATCGATTTCTAAAAAACCGACTTCTATAAATTCGACCTAATTTCGTAGTGTAGACATACCCTAAGAAAAGGCAAACAGGAACTGGGAGTCAGAGTGAACCGGGACAGACAAGAAAGCAGAGCACAAATCGACAACAGTAAAATGAGTTGCATCTGGTGGAATAGAAGCCAGAATCATCACTGGATTAGGAACGACGGGAAAGGCAGGTATGACAATGCGGTTAATGGCCCGAAGATCCTGAAGAAACCGCCACGATTTACCATCAGCTTTTTGAACTGGGAGGATAGGGGTGTTACAGGGGCTGGAGCAGGGGATAATAATGCCTTGTTCCTGCAGGGCGGTCATGACTGGAGCAATTCCAGCCCCTGCTTCGGGGTTTAAAGGGTATTGAGACAGGCGAGGCAGAGGTTTGGAGGAATCAACAATAATGCAGACAGGGTCAGTATGTAAACGGCCCACTTCAGACGGGTGGGTTGGCCACAAAGAGGATGGGACCTGTGAAACTAGGTGTTCAAGGGACGGGATCAATGGGCAGCAGGGGACCGGAGTGGGAAGGGGAGTTTCAGACAGCAGGGAGGCTACAGAATCGCTCAGAGAGGACTGGGGGATTTGTAAGTAGACACCATCCGGGAAACAGTAGATGGTACAGCCAAGTTTACATAACAGGTCCCGACCCAAAAGGTTCACCGGAGTGGAATCCGAGAGGAGGATTGCATGGTCCGCGGAAAGGGGACCAACCTGGACTGGTAGAGGTTTTGAAAGGGGATAAGGGGTTGGGACTCCCATAATGCCCACAGCGGATATGTTTTTTTCGGAGAGGGGAACCTCAGGCAGGTCCGCAGTACGAACTGCAGAGAGCGAAGCTCCCGTATCAACAAGGAAAGGGAGAGAAAGATCATTAATAGTCAAAACACATTCACCCGTGGGAGTGAGAGGTAGTAAAGGAGCTAAAATTTCCTGAGGTTCCCTGGTGTTCTGTCATTGCTGTGGGGCAAAGTAAGTCTGGGGACTGTCAGGCTGTGCCGACAGGGGGTCTAGCTGGTTGTTTACAGAGCTATTAGGCCGGCGCGGACACTCGTTTTTCCAATGTCCGGGTTGTCTGTAATTACTGTAAACACCCCCAAAACCCAAAAATCCAGTTCCACGGCCCCTCCCATGACCACATCCCCCTCCCCAGTACTGTTTACCTTGCCCTGAATAATGCTGTATTTGCAGGACCATTAACTTTTGAGAAGATTGTTCCTCCTTTCCCTTTAGAGTGCGACGGCAGTGTTCTGCCCCTGATTGTAATTTATCCATGGTTTCAGTTTCCCACCCAACACTTATTTGCTTCAGCATACTGCCAATAGCAGGTAGGAGGCCATTAACAAACGCATGAGCCAGGGAGCCCTTCCCATTTTCACCCGGTTGCTGTATACCAGAATGTTGCAGAAAAACATCAGTCAGTCGGGTGCAATCATCACCCGGACTTTCTCCCTGTCGCTGTTTACAGCAATGTATGGCTGTCCAGTTTGTTTTTGGAGTCCATACTCGAGGGATGGCCTCATGTAGGTTTTTAGCTCGGTCTTTATACTTTTTCCGGTATTCAGCGTCAGGACCGGTGTCTGGTAAAGTTGAATGGTGCTCACTGATGGGCCAAATGGCTGCTGTGAGCCATTTTTCATGCTCGCTAGGGGTTACAAGTAGCTTGCACACCTGCAGGAGGTCTGCCTCAGAGGGTTCATAGGTGTCGCGCACTAACAAAAACTCCTCTGCAAATGTGGTAGGATTTTCCAGGGGCTTTGGAAAGCCTTTTTACAATTGAAAGGAGCTCTGTACGAGTCCAGGGTTTATAGCTCCAAGTGGGAACCTCTTGTTGGCCCCAGTATGCAGGATTCGGAGGGGAGCTGGGATAGGTTTAGAGTCAGAGCGTAAGCGTTGGGCCCAATCAGTGTCCAGGCTATCTTCGTATGTATGGGGAAAAACAGAGGAGTCAGGCAGACTGGAGGGTTTCGGGGGAACGGGTTTTTTTTCTTTATGGGTCTGAGTGGTACCAGAGGAATGGGCCTGGGCGGTATTGGACGATCTGGACTGGTCTGAACTGGAGACCCCTGGGAGTTGTTGTGACTGCCTATTGATCTGATGCAAGGATGCCAGGCCAATTAATGCATCTTCCTCATCGTCATCCCCAGAATTTAACAAGGGGTTTTCTTCGTCCTTTCCCACAATGAGATGGGAGTATGAAGGGGGATGGGATCGATCCTGATCTTCTCGGAGAATGGGATAAAGGGGAGCGCTCGATCTGGCAGTGGGAGAGGAGGCTTCTAATAAAGCTTTTAACTTATCATTTGAATCCTTGAGAGAGGCAAGTTTTGATTCTGTCCACCTATGATTTGCCTCTTCCCACTACTGTATGAAACAATCAACTTCTCCTTTTGCCAATTTAGTTTTAGGTTGGCCGAGTTTGTCTTTTAAGACGTCTACTTGGTCTTTGTCCCAAGATCCTAACAGTGGCCACTGAATTTTGGGATTCTCCTGAGTTAGCCTAGACCATTTTTCCAGAAATTTACAGGAGTCCGGACCCTTCCTAAAATACATAAAATGAGCCGGCGTTCCTTTAGGGAACTGTCCCGACTTAGACGTCTGGTTACCCATACTGGAGGACTTTACATGCCAATCACACAAGAAGGAAAGTCGGGTTCGTCAGAGCAATGCCCAGTGCAACACACAAAAGGAGCCCACAGGCTATTACCTCAATCGCCCTTGCTTTCACACTAAGGGTTTTACCCAAGGCGCGGTGCGTCTGCGATTGTGCAGATTTCACTCACACTCAGACCGTGGGGACAGGAACCCTTTGGCCAGCCGATCCCCGGACAGAGACGGCACCCAGACTCAAACACACCACAGGGAGGACGGATAGACACAGAGACAAGACAGTCCTCAGTCCAGACAAAACACAGAAATTACCACCTGACCAGATTCCTGATGTCAGATCCCAGGATCCCTACCAGAACAGAGTGGGAACCAACAGGTTCAATAGTGTAGACTTCACTGTGGTCATGCACCGTTCCGTTCTGGCGGAGGACCGCTCGGGCCAAATGCCCAGGTGTCGGCTTGCCACGGCCATCCTAAGAACGGTCAGGAGTCACATGGCCCCAGTGAAGACGGTTGCCATCTCGGTGGAACCTCCAAATTGTCAAAGTCAGATTCAGGACTCACATAATTTGTCAGACCACTGTTTATTAGCGAAGCGCTTTGCTAATGCACCCAGATGTGAGCCCCTCTCTGAGGCCCAAGATAACTTATTTATACAGCTAAGTCAAAGCCAATTTAACATAAGAGACAAAAGAAAGCAGAAACTGACAAATATACATACATATCTTATTTGCATACTAACGTTTACCAATCTCCTAGCTCAGTAGGAGCTCTAAGTTAATTAGTTTGACAAGACTCTGTAGCGTAGACAAGGGCTTAGATTGTAAGCTCTTCCTATAAGTTTTTACAATGAATAGCAAATGGGACCCTGATCTCCACTGGGGCCTCTGGGCATTTCTGTCTGTCAAGGGGCGTGCCATTCACCGCTGTTGTGGCACCTCCTCCTGGTCTCTCTGGGGATTAGCTCCTGAGGTCGACACCTCCTTTCCAGCAGTTTGCACTCCATCACTCAGTCTCTCCTGGTCTGCAGCCCCTCTCTTGCTCCAGGAACCGCAGTGTCCTCTTTGTGACTCAGCCCTCCGGCTGGTCACTCAGTGTTCTCCCATTCTGGGGTACCAAAGACCCTCCTCCCTAGCAGCTCTAGGCAGTTTTCCCTTCCACTGACTCAATGCCACTCCCTCAGTGGCTGGTAGGGGAACCCAGGCCCACCCTCTACTCCAGGTTCCAGTCCAGGGAACCTCAGCGCAGAAGTTCTGAGCTTTCCTCTCTTAGCCCCCATTGCTCCTTCCCTGGCCTGCTTCCCCTTCTGTCTCTGGGTGTAACAGCTCCAAAACCCTCCTTCCTCTTCCCAGGGAAAGACTTCTGCCTACTTTCCTGCAGCCTTTCCTAGCAGTGCCCATCTGTTGCCAGCTACCTGGCTTTATACAGGTCCCGCCTGTTCTTGAGCAGGTGAACCTGCTTCCGGTTAGTTCCCTGCTCGCTGGCTCGTTCTCCAGGTGCAGCCTGTGGAGTTCATTGGCCTGCCTGGCCACCTTAACCCTTTCAGTCCCATGTAGGGCTATCACACTATCACTAGATATTAAATAATAAATATTATTCTTTCTAATTCAGCTCAGAACTCTTAATTATTCCCCAAATACAACAATCAGCTGCCCCCAAACGCCTCTAAAATATGAGATGTTACTTAGAAATGGAACCAGTCAAAATTTTCAATTGATTTTTTGGGGGAAGAGGGTGTTTTTTGTTACTGAAAATTTTCATAGAAAAAAATGTTTAGTGTTTTTGAAATAAGAAATTTCTGAAAATGTAGTTTCCAAAAAAAAAAAAAATGTACTTTTTTAAAATATCCCACCATGGAACTAAGCAGACCAAAAGATTAATTTAAGAAATATTTCTTGTTTCAAAAATGAAATGTTTTTGGACGAACAGTTATAATATAACATTTTCTTAAAAAAATGGAGAAATTTTTAAAATTGTATTTGATCAGTTCCACTGAAGCCTTGTCTACACACAAAAGTTGCACCAGTTTAACTAAATTCGTTTATAAAGTGATTTAGTTAAATTAAGATAATGCGTGGTATAGACTCTCTTAAATCATTTCACGGGTGCCTTATATTGTTAATTTAAGTCAATAAAGAATTGACAAACTAAATCACTTTTAAATCAACGTAAAAGTCCTTACACTAGGGAGTTGGACCAGTTCAGTTAAATCGGTATTCTGTGTGCGTGGACAAAGTCTAAATAACTTCTCTAACTGTGAGGTAATTTATTTTATTGGACCAACTTCTGCTAGTGAAAAAGACAAGCTTTTGAGTTCCACAGAGCTCCTCAGCTCAGTCCAATAAAAGCTGTTACCTCACCCACTTTGATTCTCTCTCATCTCCTGGGACCAACATGGCTACAACAACACTTCTGTAATATTGTCAGCAGAATTCTAGTGAAGAAGAGAGAATTATGGTATAATGCAGGCATTGCTATGTGGTAAATAGGACCTTGATTCTGCAAAGACTTAAGCTGAAACATATAAGAATCGAGGTCTAAAGTTCACACACACATTCTATCCACTGGGGTGAAGCTCAGTGTCCTGTTTTCCAACAGCAATACTCCCCTCCCTTTCAACTCCTAATTTAAAATATCACAGACTCCTTCTTTTAAGTATAGGAATGTAGTCAATTATAGTTCCACCAGACACACTACAGCATGTAACAGCTTCAGGGAGGTGTGATCTCCAAGAACAGATCCTTCATAGAATCCTAGAATATCAGGGTTGGAAGGGACCTCAGGAGGTCATCTAGTCCAACCCCCTGCTCAAAGCAGGACCGATCCCAATTTTTGCCCCAGATCCCTAAATGACCCCTCAAGGATTGACCTCACAACCCTGGGTCTAGCAGGCCAATGCTCAAACCACTGAGCTATCCCTCCCCCTCACTAGTGCTAGCAACTTGTGAGCTGAATCACAGAACCAATTGGTTTCTCTAGATGGGCAACTTCAATGAAGTATGAAACAAGCTTTTCAAAAGGTATCTTACAAAGAAAAACTTTGACACAGGAAAGAGACGATAGGCCTGATCTCAGTCCCACCAGTCAGAGCCCAAACTAACAGAGCAGACTCTGGCCCTAGTCAGACAAACATTTACTTGTCAACTCTCTCCCTCCCAACCTTGTTTCTTATCTACTTTGTCCTGTAGTCAAATCATAATCCTGCATGCAGGACCAGGCAGAAGCCTGCTGTGAATATAATGTCAGAAATTAAGCTCCAGGACTTCACAGCTGGGTTGAGTAGATGCTCTGACTGGGATGCAGACACAATGGGCAAATGCCTCCCCTGGTTTACAAGCTCTATATAACAACCCTTTAGGAAGCCAGCATCCCATTTACTCACAAAACAACACCGTGGCCTTCTGCATTCAGAAGCAATCTGGTCTGAAATACAAGGGAAGCCAACAGGAAAACAAACACCTGACAGAGGCACAAAGTTGTACTGATTTATGCAGTGAGACTTCCTAAGTATCTAACACTGGGAGCACAAGCTGTTCAGTGAACAACAGCCCACACACCCAGAGGTGAAATATGGAGATCCCAGTGGACCCATGGAAGAAGTATACCTGCAAAATGTTGCAGCTAAAAGTGTATCGTAAAATATCATAAAGAGCTGCAGAGTGATGGCGTCAATGTTGACATACCACCTTAGTCAGGGATGTTAGTCTGTTTGAGCAAGGCAGTTTCCTTTACAGGTAGGTTCACTCACTAACCCATATTACCATGATTCCAGTTCAGGTTCACTAGGTAGAAGGAACTAGGGTATTGCTCATGAGCAAAACCATCAGCATCTAGAAAACCCAGTCACGCAAGTGGCATGGAGGGAGTTTACTGTCATCAGGAGCATTAGTGACTATTCATCCTTGTGTTGCTCTCCTCACTGCTTTCAATCTGCTTCTCTCATTTCTCAGAGGAATTCCCATTCCGATTGACCTGAGCTCTATTGCTTCCCTAATGACCATGTCCGAGAGTCCAAGACAACAAGATCACTATCTTCTGAGGAGTTACACAAAGATCATCTTATATCCTGCAAAGTTAGAGGGAGAGGGTAACAATGGAAGACATAATGGAGTAAATAGACCAATGAAAAGTCTGGTGGGGGGCACAAACCAAGGTCTGAGGGAGCAACTGCCCCTCTAGCCCCTAGCAAATGAAGCTCCTGCCTCTGAGCCCTGCACAGGTGGACTCACAGAAACGAAGGCACCTGGGCTCACAGGCAGGGCAATGCAAAACGTAACCCCAATAAACATTTGTTTTAAGCTTGCCAAAACATTGTTAAGTGTTGGGGGTAACATGTGGCCCATCCAGATTAGCTGGGGTAAAGGTTTAACAGCACTCATTCAGGACAAGCTGCATAACTGATCCATAGCCTTGCCATGCATGAGCAAGGTGACCATCCCAAACTCACACCCATCAGAACTTTATACCCTGCCACCCCACCCACTCACACAATGGAATCACTTCATCCAAGTGGCAGCACCGCCACCTCTGGGGTGGAACACATCAGGCATTGAACAGGGCACAGTAGAGCTGGTGGGAAACGACAACGGAATATTCCAGTACAACTTTTTGTTGACATTTTTCTTGCCATCATTAGCCATGGCATAGCAGGCTATGGCAAAAAGTGAAGAAGGATATTGTATCCAATTGAAAATGCTGGGGGAATTTTAGGAAGGCAGAGTGGAAGTTGGCCAGGATCCCAAAGTTAACACACCATCTCTTATAGAGTGTGGGAATTTTAATGAATCAACGTTTCATCCAAAAGGTGGCAATTCCAGCTGCCCAGTGCCACACGTTCCATGCTGCAGGACTTTGACTCATACCCTGGCAGAGGGAAGAGCACCACTGTGACAGAATGCACCCCGTATTCACACCCTACACACCATTGTAGTAATCTTGGTGCAATATATGTCTTGTGAAGTCTCATTGGAAAACTAATAACTCACTGGTCAACAATATCTTGGTAGAATCATAGAATATCAGGGTTGGAAGGGCCTCAGGAGGTTATCTAGTCCAACCCCCTGCTCAGAGCAGGACCAATCCCCAACTAAATCATCCCAGCCAGGGCTTTGTCAAGCCTGACCTTAAAAACTTCTAAGGAAGGAGATTCCACCACCTCCCTAGGTAACGCATCCCAGTGCTTCACCACCCTCCTAGTGAAAAAATTTTTCCTAATATCCAACTTAAACCTCCCCCACTGCAACTTGAGACCATTACTCCTTGTTCTGTCATCTGCTACCACTGAGAACAGTCTAGCTCCATCCTCTTTGGAACCCCCTTTCAGGTAGTTGAAAGCAGCTATCAAATCCCCCCTCATTCTTCTCTTCTGCAGACTAAACAATCCCAGTTCCCTCAGCTTCTCCTCATAAATCATGTGTTCCAGTCCCCTAATCATTTTTGTTGCCCTCCACTGGATGCTTTCCAATTTTTTTAGATCTTTCTTGTAGTGTGGGGCCCAAAACTGGACACAGTACTCCAGATGAGGCCTCACCAACGTCATATAGAAGGGAATGTGTATAGCAACATTATATGTAAAGTTATGAATTCCCCCTGAATGATGTTGGTGGTACACATTCAAACCCGTGTAGCTCTGAGGCAGAATTGGTCAAGCAGGTCTTAAACAAAGAGTGTGTGTTTACCTCAATGTATATATGAGGTGTAAACAGCAAGAGGAGGGAAGACAGGAGAATCTGCATTTCAGCAAACCAGTGAGAAGAAACAGCATGGAACCTCTTTCACCATCAGACAACATGGTGCCTTCTTTTCTGTTCAAATGAATTTTAACTACAGGTAACCCTCTGGAAAATGCATTTCAAAGGGCAACTGAACTATAAAAGTGAGGGGGGAAAACCACCCAACTTATCTGTCCCTGTCTCTCTCTCACCTAAGAAGAACATAGGCTGTTTCTTTTGACTTTGGGAGGAGAGTCTGACATGAAACTTGGTCAGCAACGATACTGGGAACCTGGATAAGAACTTCACCTTGAACCAAATCCAGCTTGTTAAGTTTAGAAAGCATTTATCTTTATTTTTCTTGTAACCATTTCTGACTTTAATGCCGCATTACTTGTACTCACTTTATCTACAAGCAGAGAGATTTTAGGTAAACTTGTTCTATTCCTTAATTAAAACTAATCCAGTGTCGTGAATGGTTTGGGGAACTCCATTTAAGGGAGCAGACTGTTGTATGTTGATCTTCTCAGAGGGACATCAGACCTAATATATCTGGGCTGTCCAGGAGAGGGCTGGACAGTGCAGAACACACATTTGGGGAAAATCCAGGAGTGGGAGCGTGTTGGGGGGTCACCCTGCAACAGAGCCATCCTGTCTATAGGACGGACTGGAGCAACTGCCCCAGGCCCCGCGCTTCAGGGAGATGCAGGGGCCATTGGAACCCAAGGGACGAGTAGGGGGCCTGGCACCCGGCAGCAGTGGTTGGGCCTGTGCCCTGCACTCACCGGCCCAGGTGTTTATTTCTTTTTCTTGCCCGCAGCCCCCTAGGCTCGGACTCAGTCTCTGCAGCAGCAAGCGACCCAGCCCCAGCCAACACTGCTGGTGTTGCCTGCCACCGCAGGGTCCTAGTGCCCCCAACCACTAGTGGCAGGGCAGGCTGACCCTGCCTTTCCACCTCGGATGGACCCTTCCCTTTTCCGGCAGGACCCTCCACCAGCACAGGGGGTCCCCTCATCCCTAACACAGGTGAGGGCCAGCCAATAGTCTCCATTGTCCCTTGCCCATCGCCCAGCATTCGTGTCCCCCCAGTACCCAACACCTCCCCTGTCCACTGTGCTTTCTCCCTTCTCCCAGCACTGGTTGGGGTCCTCCAATGCCAACTGCAGGCCAGGGCCAGCCTTTATCACTCCTACATCAGGGTCCTCCTTGCCTTTCAGCTCTCCAGTCTTGGGGGTCCCCCTCCCTGCAGTACCAGGACCTGGGGTCTCACAACTCTGCTCTCACCACCACCCACTGGGACTGGGGTCCTCCATCCCATCTGCTTTTCTGCCTCCCCTCCCAGCGAAAAAACAGATCTTAGAGCCCCCTCCTCCATGCTGGAGGGTGCTGGGGTTCCCCAGCACCAGGGCACATCTAGGTCCTCTAAGAGCCACCCCAGGTCCTGAGACAGGGGCTCTCAGTGTTGCAAATGCGTAATTACATTTTTAAAAAATCCACTGTGGGTAGTGAGACCATATACATTTGGTAAGTGAGTTTGCTGCAAGAAAGTCCAGGAAAGTGGATTTCAGAATGTAAGCGGTGCGATGCTAATCGTGACCAGTGGTTTGTTTTGTTTTTTTAATTATATGAACCTCATTATAATTATAAAAGAACTACAATATAATATATTATAATTATACAGGGCACTATCAATATTTAACCTGTGGCCAGCAGCTGCCCTTGAAGTTCATGGTAGCCAGATTTCACCTGTATAAAAATGTTAAGGGGGGGGCCCATACAGGCTGATTTTCCCCAGGCCCCACACCTGCCTAGGGATGGCCCTGCCCTGCAAGCAGTAAGCAAGGCTGCTGGAAGCCAGAGTGTGGCTGGTGTTTGCAAGCATGCTGCTGGGGTCAGAGCTGCTGGACCAGGGCTATAGCTTTACACAAACACTCAAGGGTCTGACCTTCATCGTGTTTGTGAGGGGCTTAGCATGGGAATTACAGCAGCAAAGAACTGTGAGGAACCCCACGTTGCAGGGCAAGGGTGACAGCCCTTCACTGGCCCCGATTGCACCCTGCATGTCACAACCACCTGTCAAGGTTCCCTCCCCACTCTGAACTCTAGGGTACAGATGTGAGGACCCACATGAAAGACCCCCTAAGCTTATTTCTACCAGCTGAGGTTAAAAGCTTCCCCAAGGCACAAATCCTTCCTTGTCCTTGGATGGGTACTGCTGCCACCACCAAGTGAGTTAGACAAAGATTCAGGAAAAGGACCACTTGGCTTTCCTGTTTCCCTAAACTATTCCCCCCCCCCTCCCCCAGTCCCTTCACCCCCTTTCCTGGGGAGGCTTGAGAATAATATACCAAATAGATAAACCAGATTCTTCAAAAATAGAAGTTCATAATAAAGTAAAAGAAGCACCTCTGTAAAATCAGGATGGAAGGTAACTTTACAGGGTAATCAAAGGATTCCCCTCTAGGCAAAACTTTAAAGTTACAGAAAACAGGGATAAACCTCCCTCTTAGCACAGGGAAAATTCACAAGCTAAAACAAAAGATACTCCAATGTATTTCCTTGCTATTACTATTTCTGTAAGTTAGATGTATCATTCAGTAAGAGCTAGATTACTTGCTTGGTCTCTGTTTGTCTCAGAGAGAACACACACAAAGAGACAAAGCAAAAACCTTCCCCCACAGATTTGAAAGTATCTTCTCCCCTTATTGGTCCTTTTGGTTTGGTACCAACCAGGTTATCTGATCTTCTTAACCCTTTACAGGTAAAGGAGGGATTTTATGCTACCCTTAGCTATGTTTATGACACCACCTACTGCAGCATTTCCCAAAGTGTGAAGTATGCCCCTTTGTGAGGGGAGACATGAAGGTTTAGCTGGGGGGGAAGGGCATGGAAGATTACATTAAGGCTTTTGGGTTGCCAAAGGAGACCTTACCTTTCAAATGTTTGGAAAATGCAGCATCCTAGGTTGTCCTCAGAGGTCTCATCTTAGTATTAGTCAGGCTTGTCCCTCTAGCTTGCAAGAAGTAATGAAGATAGCCACATTACACCACCCCAGGCAATCTTTGCTCTCCATTGCCCCTCAAGAAGGGGGGTCTCCAACCTGCAAATCACTATCTCTGGCGAATGTGAAGTAAGGCCCAAGAAGCACACTGGAGTCACGAATGAGAGGGGTTTGGCACCACCACCTCCCTCGCTACCACCAGCCGCTCAGAATATTGTCATAGCAGGGAGGGGAGGAACAAAATCACCTTTTAGATCCAGGCTTGAGACAGGACCCAGCCTCCAGCTACCAGCCAGCAGGTGCCCAGTTTCCAGTGGAATGGAGGAGTTCAGTGCCTGCAATCCAGTCCAGAATGCAGGGGTTTACTTACCCCTTCCTGAAGTTAGCGGTGTGGGCTAATGGTCTCTGGGAAATGCCATCTGGGATGAAACTTCAGCAGAATCTTATTAGGGAAGATTGAGGGGGGCAGAAACATAGATCACATGATTTGTGGATGCCCACATTTAAGCAGGGCAGGCTAACATCAGAGGACCAAACTCTGATCCCAGATGGTCTTCCCCATACCCCAGTCCCTTCCGTCACTAAATTCCACATATACAATAACCTTATAAGAGCTGCAAACACTTACTTTAAGTCCTGTCACTGTCCCTATTAGAGGCATATCTTCCTTTAGCTCACACAAGTTTCCTAGCAACCTCCTTGTGTGCACATTAACACCTTCTAGCAGTTACCTGTGGCCTGACCGTCCAGGGTGAAATCTGCAAAATCTGCGCTTCAGAGTTAGATTTTGGGGAGTTGGCTTGGTAAAGAAACAAATCCCTTCCCTGCACCAGTACATTTGTGGTCCCCTAATGACTCTTGGTGAAGGAAGAATCTGCAATAATGTCATATTTTGCAAGAGGTTATATTTTGGAATGTCATTGAGTGGGCTTCCTCCCTGTGCAAAAACGTTGTCCCACCCTCTCCCTGTCTGCCCACCCAACAACCTCTTTCTCTTGCCCTGGAAGGAAATTGAAAATGTGGTTTCCAGGATCACTCCATGTCTGTAGGCTGCCCACATGGCTGTTGGCTCTCTAGGGAGCTGGTGCCCAATACAGCAAAGAGACAATACTTCAAATTTGTGCGCCCGTGTTGAACAGTTTAAGGAACCAGAGAGCTGCCCAGGGGGCCCTGTTGGGCTCAGAATCCCCAGAGCTGAGAGCCACCTGGGGGGGCCCAGTTGTATGCAACATTCCAGGGAGCAAAGAGCAGCCTATGGGGGGGAAGGTATCCTGTTAGACACAGCATCCCAGGGGGCAGCTGGGGGGGGGGGGTTGGGGAGAATGCATTGGATGCAGTATTGCAGGCAGCCAACCACGGAGAAAAACCACAGACAAACCAAACCAAAAATGACAGGTTTCAGAGTAACAGCCATGTTAGTCTGTATCCGCAAAAAGAACAGGAGTACTTGTGGCACCTTAGAAACTAACCAATTTATTTGAGCATAAGCTTTCGTGAGCTACAGCTCACTTCATCGGATGCTTATGCTCAAATAAATTGGTTAGTCTCTAAGGTGCCACAAGTACTCCTGTTCTTTTTGCGAACCAAAAATGGAAACATTATATGAAAACTCCTTCATCTCTCTTACCTGTCGCTTTTAGCGGCTAGACGTTGTCTCTTGTATACTGCAGGCAGAGGCATTCCCTATGTGGCCCATACCAGTAAGGGAACCTGCTGCTATTTTAACCACTCCCACCCCAGCCTCACCACTATTGCCCAGCTGAATCCAGCCGGCAGGAGCTGTCAGTGTTCCAGCATGAACCCTACTGTCCGTGTACTGAGAGTGTCTGCACAGCAGGGAGAGAAGTTTCACCAAGAGCCCTGAGAAAACACTCAGTAACCAGAATGAATGAGAAACGTTTCCCCATGAAGAGTCAGTACTGATGGTGATGTATTGATAAAGCGTCAGCAGGGGAGGAAAATCGAC
This sequence comes from Caretta caretta, assembly GCF_965140235.1. Taxonomy (NCBI): domain Eukaryota; kingdom Metazoa; phylum Chordata; order Testudines; family Cheloniidae; genus Caretta; species Caretta caretta. Next base: position 205,149,177 of record NC_134206.1, read on the forward strand.
TCATTCAGCACATCTCTAGTTTATTCCCTCAAGAAGAATCAGCTAGCACCTACCATGCTGGGCACATCAGTGGTGCTTATCTCTCGCTACCTCCCACACTAGCCCTGTTAATAGCATATGCTAATAAAACACTGCAAGTAAAATTCACTAGCAATGAATTAATTTGGATGCTCCTATATGAATGAGCAGCAGATGAGAGCAGGGATGGTCTTGTTAAAGCACAGGCCTGGATGCCACAAGACCTCGGATCTTTCTGGCTCTGTGACTGACTTGTTGCATGCTTTTACAAATCACCTTCCCACTATGTGCCTCAGTTTTCCCATCTCAAAAGTGAGGCTCATACTCCTCTCCCATTTGGGGTGATCTGAACCTTAATTAGCTTGCAAAGGTGTTTGAGATTCCTAGATGGGATGTGCTCAGCGTGTACTAACCTATCCATGTGCATTACCATACCTCCCACTGAAAACGAACACACTGCGCAGATAAAGAGTCTGCAGCTGAGGTGCACATTTTAGGCATCATCCTGCATTTTAAGGCAAACACTGTGTCCCTCGTGTCTGTTATTTACACAGTGATTAATGAAGAACCACTTGTTTCGCCATTGTTATTTCAAATGGGCTTCTACAGCAGAAAGCAAGAGATCTAGTCCTGAAAACTCTCTCCATGCAGAACTCCCATTGACTTCAGTGGGAGATCCATGCCTTGCAGAACTGGGCCCAGTGGCTAGAAACTAGAGTGCAGCTCCCAGGTGGAAGTGTCTCTCTCCAATTACTGCTCTCAGCCTGCACATTAACAGCAGCAGCTAGGGGGTTTGTAATGCCTAAGCTTGTTAGCATCATGCTCAGTGAAGTCTCTGTCTAAGAAGCAATGTAAATAAGTAAAATTTTACAAATTAACGAGCTCTTCTAATTGAAGTTATCCTTGTAAATTAATAAAATTGCAGCAAATACACAAACACTGTGAAGGGTTCTTGGAGGGTGTATGCTAAGGCAGGGTTTTTCGAAGGAACTTAGGAGTTGGACACCCATATATCATTAAAATTCAGTGGGAGTTGGGTGCCTGAGTATCCTTTGAGATTCCTCATCTCTGTGAATGGAGATCACCAATACCTTGTGCCATCAAGGTCATCCATCAACTGTAAGGGCACTGATCATGCCACTGGCATCTGGACCCACCTTTATTTCATAAGTCAGAAAGGTATCTGCATCTGCCCATTCATACATTCAGAATCCCCACGGTATATATAGGAGGGCTCCATCCTCCAACTCAGACAAGCTCTGTTCCAGCTCACTCCTCCCTCTTTTGTCCTGGTCTCCCACAGCACATGGGAGGAGCACTTCATTCCCTCAATAAGGTACCATGGCATAATAAAATCCCTGTGGTATTCTTCACTGGCAAAGATGCACATCCCATAGGGTTCCTATATGGCACTTCCACTAGCATTTGGTCTCCTGCCCAATGGAGACCATGACCTATCTGAGCAAATATGTTTACTAATTTAGTATCAATCAGGAAAATGTGGGAAAAAACCTGATTTTTTTGGTCTCCTCCATTCTTGCCCTTCCTATTTTTTTCAGTTTCCTTCATAACAATGCTCTCAAATCAGTGAAGAAATGACTTAAACTAACTGGATTTAAGTTAGTAGGGAACTAATTTAAGCTAAATTGATCTAAGCCACTTCTAAACTGATTTAAGAGTGCCCATAGAATCATAGAAATGTAGGACTGGAAGGGATTTCAGTAGGTCATCTAGTCCAGTCCCCAGCACTCAAGGCAGGACTAAGTAATAACTAGACAATTCCAGACAGGTGTTTGTCTAACCTGTTCTTAAAAACTTCTAATGATGAAGATTCCACAACCTCCCTAGGCAATTTGTTCCAGTGCTTAACCACCCTGACAGTTAGGAAGTTTTTTCTAATGTCCAACCTAAACCGCCCTTGCTGCAATTTAAGCCCATTGCTTCTTGTCCTATCCTCAGAGGTTAACAATATAGCTCCCTCTTCCTTGTAACAATCATTTATCTACCTGAAAACTGGTATGTCCCCTCTCAGGCTTTTCTCCAGACTGAACAAACCCAATTTTTTTCAATCTTTCCTCGTAGGTCGTGTTTTCTAGAACTTTAATATTTTTGTTGCTCTCTTCTGGACTTTCTCCAATTTGCCCACCTCTTTCCTGAAATGTGGTGCCCAGAACAGGACACAGGACTCCAGCTGAGGCCTAATCAGCATAGAGTAGAGCAGAACAATTATTTCTCGTGCTTTGCTTACAACACTCCTGCTAATACGTCACAGCGTTTTGTTGGGGTTTTTTTTTTGCAATAGTGTTACACTTGTAACCCTTCTGCTAGGTGAAGCCAGCAGCAACAAGGGCTGGGTTCAGTATCTAGGGGTTCCTTTTCAACAATACAACACACAACAGGCTCGAGCCCCCACCCAGTGACCTGGGACAATTATACACCACCCTTGGGCGCCTCCAAGAGGCAGTATTTCCCCTCTTGCAAGCACACAGAGTCTGAGTGTAGCAAAAAAAAAAAAAAGAAAATTATTAAAAGAACGGAAGTAACTCAGCATTAATTCGGAAACCACCACAACTAGGGTTCATAAACATAAAGCATGAGCAAAAAACCCACCCTCAAGTAAGTTGGGCAGTGTCCTTTTCCCCTCAGGTTCTTAAGTCCAGCAACCCAAGAGTCCCTTTAACGTGCCTGTCCCTTCTCTGAACCCTACTCACAGTTGCTGCCCTTAGCCAGTGTAGCCCCAGAGTTCAGAGATTCATCCACAGAGTTCACCTCCCACCCTGAGTGGGAGGTGAGGGCCCCCCAAGGAGGCACCTTACACGCTCCACTGCTCAGGCACTCGCTCATCACCCCAACGGCCAATTGCCATGCCTCTCTGCGGGGCTCTTCTCTAGGCCTCTTCACCAGCCACCCTTCTGGCGATTCACCACACCTCTCCACCAGCCTGACCACTCGCCAAGATATCTTCAGGGCCCCCACACGTAACACAGCTCTCAGTGATTTCAGCTGTTAGTGGGGGAGCCTCACTGCTGGTAAACACCAGGCAGTCTCTTACAACAGAAACACTGTCCCAAAGTAGGCCTAATACTTAGACCTAGGTATCAGTGATTTCTGCTCTGCAGCATATAACAAGAGTCTTAATTGAGTCTAAATTAGCTCTTTTATTATACCATGGCAAGAAGACAGGTCAAACAACATCTAGAACCCTTAAATAGGGCCCACACCACCAGGTTTAGATACCTATCCCCAGCCTCTCTCCACTCATTGGGTGTTGAAACCCATGTCCCCTGCCTAGCGAGTGCCATTCAGTTGAGGGTGAGTCCCTCCATTGCGGTATACCAGGTACAGTACTGCTGCTCTCATTTTACACAAAATATAACAACCCTTTATTATTCCTGCCCCATTAACAAGGAAACTGGGGATCCAACAACAACCACAAGTGATCATTTGGGCAAGCAATCCCATCATTCTGAGCACCTAGGCAGGGTGGGTGTGTCCATGCAAACGAGATCAGCTCCTGAAGTCCTTTTCCACAGCTCACCACTAGACATCAGGGGAGAGCTCATTCAGACTCTGCTTACACATTGTTGACTCATATTTAGCCTGTGATCAACTCTGACCCCCCAATCCCTTTCCACAGTACTCCTTCCTAGGCAGTCATTTCCCATTTTGTATGTGTACAGCTGATTGTTCCTTCCTAAGTGGAGTACTTTGCATTTGTCCTTATTAAATTTCATCCTATTTATTTCAGAACATTTCTACAGTTTGTCCAGACCATTTTGAATTTTAATTCTATCCTCTAAAGCACTTGCAACTCCTCCCAGCTTGGTAACGTCTGCAAACTTGATAAGTGTACTCTCTATGCCATTATCTAAACCATTTATGAAGATATCAAACAGAACTGGACCCAGTACTGATCCCTGTAGGACCCCACTCAATATGCCCTTCCAGCTTAATTGTGAACCACTGATTATTAGTTGGGAACGGTGTTCCAACCAGTTATGCACCCTCCTTATAGTAGCTCCATCCAAGCTGTATTTCCCTAGTTTGTTTATAAGGTGGTCATGCGAGACAGTATCAAAAGACTTACTAAAGCCACATCTACCACTTCCCCCCGTCATCCACATGCATTCCAACAACTTGTTGGCTAATCTGTGCCCTGCTGAATTACTTTCCCAACAGATGGAGGTAGTTGAAGTCCCCCATCACCACCAAGTCCTGTGCTTTGTATGGTTTTGTTAGTTTTTTACAAAAAACCTCATCCACCTCTTCTTCCTGGTTAGGTGGTCTATAGTAGACCCCCTACCCATGACATCACCCTGGTTTGTTTTTTTTTAACCCCTTTTATCCTTACCCAGACTTTCAACAAGTCTGTCTCCTATTTCCATCTCAATCTCACTGCAAGTGAATACATCTTTGGTATACAAGGCAATACCTCCTCCCATTTTTCCCTGCCTGTCCTTCCTGAGCAAGCTGTACCCTTCTATACCAATATTCTGGCCATGTGAATTATCTGTCATGCCAATTATGTCATAATTGTGATTACTCACTGGTATTTCTAGTTCTTACTGTTTATTCCCCATACTTCTTGCATTAGTACACAGACATCTAAGATACTGATATGATTACCCTTCTATGTTCCCTCTTGTCTCTTTTATTCCTGCTATAATGGCCCATGCTCCCCCCCGCAGAATGCAACCCTTCACCCAGGTCTCCAAGTTCTTGACTTACCTGTGGGTTTTTGACTCCTGCCTCCATCAAACCTAGTTTAAACCTACTTTTAACCTTACTCGGTTAGCCAGCCCTGGTCTACACTAGGACTTTAGGTCGAATTTAGCAGCGTTAAATCGATTTAAACCTGCACCCGTCCACACAATGAAGCCCTTTATTTCGACTTAAAGGGCTCTTAAAATCGATTTCCTTACTCCACCCCTGACAAGTGGATTAGCGCTTAAATCGACGTTGCCGGCTCGAATTTGGGGTACTGTGGACACAATTCGATGGTATTGGCCTCCGGGAGCTATCCCAGAGTGCTCCATTCTGACCGCTCTGGACAGCGCTCTCAACTCAGATGCACTGGCCAGGTAGACAGGAAAAGAACCGCGAACTTTTGAATCTCATTTCCTGTTTGGCCAGCGTGGCAAGCTGCAGGTGACCATGCAGAGCTCATCAGCAGAGGTGACCATGATGGAGTCCCAGAATCGCAAAAGAGCTCCAGCATGGACTGAACGGGAGGTACGGGATCTGATCGCTGTTTGGGGAGAGGAATCCGTGCTATCAGAACTCCGTTCCAGTTTTCGAAATGCCAAAACCTTTCTGAAAATCTCCCAGGGCATGAAGGACAGAGGCCATAACAGGGACCCGAAGCAGTGCCGCGTGAAACTGAAGGAGCTGAGGCAAGCCTACCAGAAAACCAGAGAGGCGAACAGCCGCTCTGGGTCAGAGCCCCAAACATGCCGCTTCTATGATGAGCTGCATGCCATTTTAGGGGGTTCAGCCACCACTACCCCAGCCGTGTTGTTTGACTCCTTCAATGGAGATGGAGGCAATACAGAAGTAGGTTTTGGGGACGAAGAAGATGATGATGAGGAGGTTGTAGATAGCTCACAGCAAGCAAGCGGAGAAACCGGTTTTCCCGACAGCCAGGAACTGTTTCTCACCCTAGACCTGGAGCCAGTACCCCCCAAACCCACCCAAGGCTGCCTCCTGGACTCAGCAGGCGGAGAAGGGACCTCTGGTGAGTGTACCTTTTAAAATGCTATACATGGTTTAAAAGCAAGCATGTGAAAGGATTACTTTGCCCTGGCATTTGCGGTTCTGCCTTTGCAAAAGGTTTCTGGGGAGGGCAGCCTTATTTCGTCCTTCATGGTAGGACACTTTACCACTCCAGGCCAGCAACACGTACTGGGGAATCACTGTAGAACAAAGCATTGCAGTGTATGTTTGCTGGCATTCAACCAAAATCACGCGGTGGGAGGAGGCAAAATGCGACCTTGTAACGAAAGCACATGTGCTATGTATGTAATGTTAACAGCAAGGTTTACCCTGAAAGAGTGTAGCCACTGTTTTATAAAATGTGTCTTTTTAAATACCGCTGTCCCTTTTTTTTTCTCCACCAGCTGCATGTGTTTCAATGATCACAGGATCTTCTCCTTCCCAGAGGCTAGTGAAGCTTAGAAAGAAAAAAAAACGCACTCGCGATGAAATGTTCTCCGAGCTCATGCTGTCCTCCCACACTGACAGAGCACAGACGAATGCGTGGAGGCAAATAATGTCAGAGTGCAGGAAAGCACAAAATGACCGGGAGGAGAGGTGGAGGGCTGAAGAGAGTAAGTGGCGGGCTGAAGAGAGTAAGTGGCGGGCTGAAGACAGGGCTGAAGCTCAAAGGTGGCGGCAGCGTGATGAGAGGAGGCAGGATTCAATGCTGAGGCTGCTGCAGGACCAAACCAGTATGCTCCAGTGTATGGTTGAGCTGCAGCAAAGGCAGCTGGAGCACAGACTGCCACTGCAGCCCCTCTGTAACCAACCGCCCTCCTCCCCAAGTTCCATAGCCTCCACACCCAGACGCCCAAGAACGCGGTGGGGAGGCCTCCGGCCAACCAGCCACTCCCCCACAGAGGATTGCCCAAAAAAAAGAAGGCTGTCATTCAATAAATTTTAAAGTTGTAAACTTTTAAAGTGCTGTGCTTAAAGTGCTGTGTGGCATTTTCCTTCCCTCCTCCACCACCCCTCCTGGGATACCTTGGTAGTCATCCCCCTATTTGTGTGATGAATGAATAACGAATGCATGACTGTGAAGCAGCAATGACTTTATTGGCTCTGCAAGCAATGATTAAAGGGAGGAGGGGAGGGTGGTTAGCTTACAGGGAAGTAGAGTGAACCAAGGGGTGGGGGGGTTCATCAAGGAGAAACAAACAGAACTTTCACACCGTAGCCTGGCCAGTCATAAAACTGTTTTTCAAAGCTTCTCTGATGCGTACCGCGCCCTCCTGTGCTCTTCTAACCGCCCTGGTGTCTGGCTGCGCGTAACCAGCAGCTAGGCGATTTGCCTCAACCTCCCACCCCGCCATAAACGTCTCCCCCTTACTCTCACAGATATTGTGGAGCACACAGCAAGCAGTAATAACAGTGGGAATATTGGTTTCGCTGAGGTCTAAGCGAGTCAATAAACTGCGCCAGCGCGCCTTTAAACGTCCAAATGCACATTCTACCACCATTCTGCACTTGCTCAGCCTGTAGTTGAACAGCTCCTGACCACTGTCCAGGCTGCCTGTGTACGGCTTCATGAGCCATGGCATTAAGGGGTAGGCTGGGTCCCCAAGGATACATATAGGCATTTCAACATCCCCAACAGTTATTTTCTGGTCTGGGAATAAAGTCCCTTCCTGCAGCTTTTGAAACAGACCAGAGTTCCTGAAGATGCGAGCATCATGCACCTTTCCCGGCCATCCCACGTTGATGTTGGTGAAACGTCCCTTGTGATCCACCAGAGCTTGCAGCACTATTGAAAAGTACCCCTTGCGGTTTATGTACTCGGCGGCTTGGTGCTCCGGTGCCAAGATAGGGATATGGGTTCCATCTATAGCCCCACCACAGTTAGGGAATCCCATTGCAGCAAAGCCATCCACTATGACCTGCACATTTCCCAGGGTCACTACCCTTGATATCAGCAGATCTTTGATTGCGTGGGCTACTTGCATCACAGCAGCCCCCACAGTAGATTTGCCCACTCCAAATTGATTCCCAACTGACCGGTAGCTGTCTGGCGTTGCAAGCTTCCACAGGGCTATCGCCACTCGCTTCTCAACTGTGAGGGCTGCTCTCATCTTGGTATTCATGCGCTTCAGGACAGGGGAAAGCAAGTCACAAAGTTCCATGAAAGTGCCCTTACGCATGCGAAAGTTTCGTAGCCACTGGGAATCGTCCCAGACCTGCAACACTATGCGGTCCCACCAGTCTGTGCTTGTTTCCCGAGCCCAGAATCGGCGTTCCACAGCATGAACCTGCCCCATTAGCACCATGATGCATGCATTGTCAGGGCCCATGCTTTCAGAGAAATCTGTGTCCATGTCCTGATCACTCACGGGACCGCGCTGACGTCGCCTCCTCGCCCGGTATCGCGTTGCCATGTTCTGGTGCTGCATATACTGCTGAATAATGCGTGTGGTGGTTAATGTGCTCCTAATTGCCAAAGTGAGCTGAGCGGGCTCCATGCTTGCCGTGGTATGGCGTCCGCACAGAAAAAAGGCGCGGAACGATTGTCTGCCGTTGCTCTGACGGAGGGAGGGGCGACTGACGACACGGCTTACAGGGTTGGCTTCAGGAAGCTAAAATCAACAAAGGGGGTGCCTGTACATCAAGGAGTATTTCAGGCAGGACTGCACGGAGGGTTCCAATAAGAAATGGTGCACCTAAGTTATCGTTGTTATTGGAACAAGGAGGTTAGCCTGGCCTCTGATTGATACATGGCTAGATTTACCTCGCTGCACCTTCTCTGTGAGTGACTGCAGTGTGACCTAGAGGAATGAGTCCCCTAGACAGGGGAGGAGGCAAATGAGTACAAAACAAATCTGGTCTATTTCTTGTTTTGACCCACTCCATCTATCTTTTACATCTTTGGCTGGCAGCAGACGGTGCAGAAGGACTGCATGCCATCCACATCTCATGGCTGCTCGGCAGAAGATGGTACAGTACGCCTGCTAGCCATCCCCATCTCTTGCCTGCCTGGCAGAAGATGGTGCAATACGACTGCTAGCAATCCTCATCTCTTGCCTGCCTGGCAGAAGATGGTACAGTACGACTGCTAGCAGTCCGTATCGCCTGCCTGCTCGCCATAAGACGGTTCAATAGGACTGACTGCAGGACTAAAGAGAATGACCTGGTCAAGTCACTCCAAATTTAGTCCCTGCGCCCATGTCTGCCCAGGCGCTCCCAGCCGACGCGGCCAGGAGCACCTCGGACACGATGAGGACGACTACCAATCGTATTGCACCGTCTGCTGCCAGAAGGCAAGGGGTTGCTGCTACTGTGCAGCAAAGCCGTACCGCGTCTGCCAGCACCCAGGAGACATAGGGTGACGGTTACCTGAGCGGGCTCCATGCTTGCTGTGGTATGGCGTCTGCACAGGTAACTCAGGAAAAAAGGCGCGAAATGATTGTCTGCCCTTGCTTTCACGGAGGGAGGGAGGGAACGGGGGCCTGACGACACGTACCCAGAACCACCCGCGACAATGTTTTAGCCCCATCAGAGCGCTCCATTGTGACTGCTCTGGACAGCACTCTCAGATGCCCGATTGTTTGCCATTGCTCTGACGCTGGGAGGGGCGCTTACAGGGTTGGCTTCAGGGAGCTAAAATCAACAAAGGGGGTGGCTTTACATCAAGGAGTATTTCAGGCAGGACTTCACAGAGGGTTCCAATAAGAAATGGTGCACCTAAGTTATTGTCCTTATTGGAGCAAGAAGGTTAGCCTGGCCTCTGATTGATACATGGCTAGATTTACCTCGCTGCACCTTGACTGCAGTGTGATCTAGAAGAATGAGTCCCCTAGACAGGGGAGGGGGGGGAAGCAAATGAGTACAAAACAAATCTGGTCTATTTCTTGTTTTGACCCACTCCATCTATCTTTTACATCTTTGGCTGGCAGCAGACGGTGCAGAAGGACTGCATGCCATCCACATCTCATGACTGCTCGGCAGAAGATGGTACAGCACGACTGCTAGCAGTCCGTATCGCCTGCCCGCTCACCATAAGACGGTTCAATAGGACTGACTGCAGGACTAAAGAGAATGACCTGGTCAAGTCACTCCAAATTTAGTCCCTGTGCCCATGTCTGCCCAGGCGCTCCTGATCGACCTCACAGAGGCGACCAGGAGCACCTCAGACATGACGATGATGGCTACCAGTCGTACTGTACCGTCTGCTGCCACAAGGCAAGGGGTTGCTGCTACTGTGTAGCAATGCCGTACCGTGTCTGCCAGCACCCAGGAGACATAGGGTGACGGTTACCTGAGCGGGCTCCATGCTTGCCATGGTATGGCGTCTGCACAGGTAACTCAGGAAAAAAGGCGCGAAATGATTGTCTGCCCTTGCTTTCACGGGGGGAGGGAGGGAACGGGAGGCTGACGATATGTACCCAGAACCACCCGCGACAATGTTTTAGCCCCATCAGGCATTGGGATCTCAACCCAGAATTCCAATGGGCAGCGGAGACTGCGGGAACTGTGGGATAGCTACCCACAGTGCAACGCTCCGGAAGTCGACGCTTGCCTCGGTACTGTGGAAGCGCTCCGCCGAGTTAATGCACTTAATGCACTTAGAGCATTTTCTGTGGGGACACACACACTCGAATTTATAAAACCGATTTCTAAAAAACCGACTTCTATAAATTCGACCTTATTCCGTAGTGTAGACATACCCCCAGTCTGTATCCAAAGATACTCTTTGCCTTCCTCAATAGTTGGACCCTATCACAGCTCAGCAGTCCTTCCTGGAACAGCATCCCATGGTCAAGGAAGCAGAAGCCTTCCTGCGACACCATCCTCACAGCCAGGCCTTCACCTCCAGGATACATCTGTCTCTGCCTGGGCCCCTACTTTTGACCAGAAGGATCAAAGAGACCACCACTTGCACTCAGAACTCCCTCACCCTTACTCCCAGAGCCCTATAGTCACTTCTGATCTGATGAGGGTCAGACCTTGCAGTATCATTAGTGCCCACATGAATGAGTGGCATGGAGAAGTAGACAGAGGGCCCGATGATCCCCAACAATCCCTCCGTAACATCTTGGATACAGGCCCGTGGCAGGCAGTACACCTCCCAGGATACCATGTGAGGTTGACCCCTGGGAGCCTCCATCCCCTTCAGAAAAGGATCATCAACCACCACTACCCTACGTTTCCTCTTGGGATGGTGGCCACAATACTCCCAGCCTTGGGGTACAGAGCTTCTCCTCCTCCACCTTTGGAGGACAATTCCTCATCCCTTGTTGCCAGCGCAGCAATGGTTCTTCATCACTAAGGTCAGTGGGTTGAGAGCAGGAGTAGAGAACTGCCTGCTGCCCGAAGTAGCCAGCAGCCAGTGTCCCTCCAGTGTCATATCTGCTTCTCCTGCTGGTGTGCCAGCAATCTTCCCTAGATGAATAGCTTCCTCAGCCTTGGAGATCTCCATCTGAATATTCTCAATGAATTCCTCATGGGCACAGATGCTCCTCAGCCTAGCCACCTTCTCCTGTAGATCTACCACCTGCTTCTTGAGAGCTTCCACCAGCAGACACTTTTCACACTGCGCAGTCTGGCTTTCTATGAAAGGGAAATGCAGGCTACAGTCTCTGCAAATCCACACCAGGATCTGGATAGAGGCATCTATCCAGTACGTAAAAGATTGTTACAAGGAGGAGGGAGAAAATTTGTTTTTCTTAACCTTGGAGGATAGGACAAGAAGCAGTGGGCTAAAATTGCAGCAAGGAAGGTTTAGGCTGGACATTAGGAAAAACTTCCTAACTGTCAGGGTGGTTAAGCACTGGAATAAATTGCCTAGGGAGCTTGTGGAATCTCCATCATTGGAGATTTTTAAGAGCCGGTTGGACAAACATGTGTCGGGGATGGTCTAGATCAGGGCTACTCAAAGTGGTGGTCCGCAGACTGGTACCAGTCTGCGTGCACACTGGAAAAAAAAATTGCCCGTCCCCCCATCTCCCCCCCCCCAGTCAGATAGCTTGAGAAGCATTGGTCTAGATAATACTTAGTCCTGCCATGAGTGCAGGGAACTAACTGGACTAGACGACCTCTCAAGGTCCTTTCCAGTCCTAGGATTCTATTATATGATCTATGGCCAGTGTCTGGATACAGGTTCAAGCGGAGGAGACAGAAACAGTATTGGCACTAGCGGTACAGCCTTTCCTAACCATATGGATGGCACCCTTCTACAAACTCCCTCTCAAACTCCCCCGGTTTGCTGTCCCATTTGCTAGCGCCCCGGGTCGCTTAGCCTCTGGCTTTTAAGCCCTTCTCTCCCGGGTCAGCCCTACCCCCTCATTAATCATACAGGGGGAGGGTGATCACAAGGCTGATCAAAGATGATCGAGGGAACAAAAACTCAAACCCCATGCAGAGATTTGCATCAGTTTAACTAAAGCAGAGCGAGCGTGCGTGCAGACAAGCTGTTAGCTGGTGAAGAGTCACTGTAAGCAGATGGCATTCCTATCTTGATCCTACATGCAGTATGTAGTGTCCAAACTTACCCACTTCCTGGAGTTTCATTTGCTAAAAACAAACACACACATCTCAGCCCGAACTTCTTTCTGACACTGGTTAATCCCTGCAGGATCCTGCTAGCTCCTTCCGCCTTGGAAAAACTCTTGAGTTGGAATTAATATGATCCATCTCATTGGATTTCCAGAATGAGTCAGTAGAATCGCTCCGCATCTCTGTTTAGCGCCCAAGCACCTGCTACTCTGTCACAGTCAGATATTTTTTGTGTTCTCACTTGACAGGTGAGCATGCAAACTCATGTGTGACTTCTGCATGCAAATTTTAAATCTAGTTTCTCTGAAAACCCCTGCAGGCACACACTTGAAATTCATTCTCTACAAATATTTGTGTCACTAAAACTCAGTTGCTCACATATTTGCAGAACTTAAAACAGGAAAGGGGTGCAAGCATGTTCCAGAAGACATCACCTGAAAATTTAAATAAATATTCATGAAAAAAAAATCACTATTTGCCCCATTGTAGCTACTCTTTTCAGTTTCTTGAAAGTTGCTGCAAATTCTGGGCTCCTGCAGGGTCCTAAAGCTGCCACTAACTCAAGCATGTTAAAATGAACTATAAAAGGAAGGGATGGCTCGGGTGAATGTGTTAAATATTGCACTCACACAAAACATTTTTCCCTGCCTTTTCAAAGATGTTTTGGTCTAAGGAAATTTAGTGTGGCTAAGCAGCTAAAACCTGTGACTAAACACTTATACACAGAACTTAGTGAGCATTATCATCAAGTGGCTGGATTGCTCCATGATTCTCTGTTTTAAGTAGAGAAGTGGCCTGAAACAAAACCCTAGAGCCCAATTCCTTTGCTAAACTTTAATGAAGTTCAGATCTGGAAACAAAACATGCAAGTGACTCCTTCCTCTATAAGGAGCTGAGCCAAAATCTCTGCTCCAGACTCCAAAATATTTTAGAGCGGGATTCTAATGTTCCAAACATTGAATCTCAAAGTTACCCGCTGTTTCCACTACACGATAGACTGGCTAGGATTTCATAGGAGCCAATATCCATTGTAAAGCTCACCTGACATGTTAGTTTCAACAACAGAACCACCCAAAAATGCTTTCCAGCTCTCTCAGTACAATGGTAAGGGTGGTCAATACAGATCAGCCTCTCACTTTCATGTTCTTTCCGTTCCCTTCCATCTCTCTGCTGGAAAAGCAGCAGCGCTTAGCAATGAGAACTTCAGGAAAGTGAAACGCTGTACTGGATTCTCTCTGCTTCTCACGCAACTGCTTGGTCTAATTTCTCCTGACATTTCTTTCATAATAGCAACAGCAACATGTCAGGAGTAATTAGACCAAATGGTGGTCGAGTCCCAGAGGAGAACATACATCTGCCATGATCTGCTCCCACTTAAAAAGCAGGGAGCCTTTCCCTGACTGCGGGGGGGAGAAAAGAAGGGAAGGAGGGAGAATGGTGGCGTGACTTCCTGGGGAAGGAGGACAGTGAACAGCCCCAAACTGGTAGAGACGCTATGGCAATGAAATCAGACAGCTAGGATTGTGGTGTTGTTTTATTTAAATGGTCAGATCAACCTAAACAGTGATTTATAATGCAATTAATGCATGGCTAGGGGGTGCTGCAGACAGTTACGGTCTCCCCTGCAGATTGATAACAGAGAAAAGTACAGCGGAGTTTCCCTCTGAAGTGTTGTTAGTGACACAAAATGGTATTTTAAGGTGAAGAGCCCCTGTGCTTGGGAAAATCTGGGATTTGGATATTTTTTAAGGTTATAATGATTCTTATTAACATAATGACCTAGATCATGACCTGTGGCAGAGGAGTGCAAAGCATAACTCTGTAAGAAAAGCACAAGAGTTGCCTCATCATTCTTCCAATGCTGGGCCGTCTGTGCACCAGGCCAGTCCCCAGGTGTAACTTACTAGCTGTCTTATAGGCTGCTCTAGCAGCCAATATGACAGCTGCAGGTCTTGAAGTGTTGGGATGTTCTAGCTTTTCCCCAACCATATTCCCCATGCCAACAGCTGCAGGGGGAGGGAGGAGAGATAAGAATTTATAGGCACAGGCTCTATGCTACGTAAAGATCCACATATGCTAGATGATCCTCCCATGGTTGATTATCCCAGGTTGACACACTGCAGCACTGAATCTAGCCCTTTATCTCTGGACTTGAACATGTGGTTGCAGAAACCAGACAAGTGTCAGCTATACACTAGCACAGAGCCACATTCACAGATAGTGTAAGTAGGTGGGACTCCATGGAAGCCAAAGTATTTGCACCTGCTTGAACAGAGGCTGAAGTAGGCTCACAGTGTTTTCAAAGTTGTGTTTTAATCAGTGACAAAAAAAAAATACAGCCCTATTTCCTTTATTGTCAATACTTCTGCCTAAACTACTCTCTGAGCAGTCACAGAAACCACCATATAAAAGCAGAAGTGTTCTCATCTGTAGCTTAAATTCAGCACTGACATAAGTGTGCGCACTTCTAGTGACATCACTGGGGTTATGTTCACTTTCACAGAGGCAGATTCTGGCCCTGTATCTGGGATATAGAACAATTGTGTGAAATCATGTGGTAATATTTCAAGGTAAGGGAAGTGTGTTCTGTTGGGAAAAATTGTCTTAAGAATTGGCAACCAGTATACTACAGGCCAGTGGTTCTCAAAGCCAGTCCACCGCTTGTTCAGGTAAAGCCCCTGGCGGGCCGGGCCAGTTTGTTTACCTGCCACGTTCACAGGTTTGGCCGATGGCGGCTCCCACTGGCCGTGGTTCACTGTTCCAGGCCAATGGGGGCTGCAGGAAGCGGCACGGGCTGAGGGATGTGCTGGTCGCCCTTCCCGCAGCCCCCATTGGGCTGGAGCAGCGAACCGCGGCCAGTGGGAGCCATGATCGACCCAACCTGCGAACACGGCAGGAAAACAAACTTGCCCGGCCTGCCAGGGGCTTTCCCTGAACAAGCAGTGGACTGGCTTTGAGAACCACTTCTGTAGGCACATTTCAGTCACTACATCCTGCAGAGATTACCCCCTCCAAAAAAAAGTTAGTATTACTGGTATTGGTTGAATATCAGAAGCCCTGCCTCAAGAATAAGAGCTCTGCATTTGAGTTGCTTTAGTCGTGATTTCTTATTGGTATTGGCTGGTGTTCGGACAATCACAGGGTGGATAATCATGAGAATATTCTAAATTTTAGCATTCATAACTATTTGTCCAGAAAGAGTATCAGAATTGATTTGTTATTTTCCTGTTTTAAAAGTTCTTATCATCCAGTCGGAAAGCAGAAATTCCACTTAGGAGGCCAAATCACACATCAAACAAACAAGCAAGCACTAAATGGGTTGATACCATTTGCAAACAACCTACTGGTACAGTGTGAAAACGGTCATAACTGTTTGATGCAATTCTTATGAACAGATGCATTCAAAGAAATCATGACTGGGTCCCAAACAATTAATGAACAGAAAGGGGAGTTAATTTGCAAAGAATAACATTCATACTGAATAATCCATACATCTCTGCTGTGTACCAATATTACCACAAAAAGCCATAGCCTGGAGTGTACAGAAGGTATGACGCATGGTATTAATTGCTTGAATCTTGTTTGCTGCCTTTGTCATAGTCCGTCTTCTTAAATCACAAAGAAAATGCCCCAGTGGGTAGCAAGCAGAAGTATGGCTGCTTTCTGGCTTCCTTCTCTTCTCCTTGTGGAAGCTTTGACTGCTGAACTGTTTTGCAACAAAAACAACAAGGAGTCCTTGTGGCACCTTGGAGACTAACAAATGTGCCACAACAACTTCTTGTTGTTTTTGCTGATACAGACTAACAGGGTGTGGCGAAGCAACAACTCACCAGTGCAGCACCTCCTGCTAGTCATCTGGGAATTAGCTCTTTTCCAGCTTACGGAGCGCCCTCTGCAGGCTGGTGTCTCACCTGCTGCTGACACTATGTCCCTCCCAGACCCCAGTGCCCTTTACCCTGGGGTTCTGCCCCAGCAGTACCCCCAAACTCTGGGTCTCCCCCAACCCTCTAAACCCACCTTGCCTCAGTGGCTACTGCCAGTCATCATCTAGCCCCCGCTCACTAGGACAGACTGCAGTCTGTAATAGCCATTCATCACTGGCAAGGGGTTAGGACTAGCTGTCTCTGCCTATCCCTGGGCTACCCCGCTGGAGCCCCAGTACCTTTCATAGACCATCAACAAGGCCTGCAGCCTGGGGGTTTACCAGGCTATAGCTCCCCAGCTCCCTTTTGGTCTTGCTGAGCGGAGCTCCAAGTACCTTGCTTCCAGGCAGCTAGCCCTTCCCACTCCAGGGCTAGAGCGAAACTCCTCCAACTTCTGGCCCCCAGCCCTCTTATAAGGGCCAGCTGGGCCCTGATTGAGCTGGCCACAGCTGTGGCTGCTTCCCCAATCAGCCTAGCCTTTCACAGCCACAGCCCTCTCTAGAGCTGCTTTTAACCCTTGTTTTCCAGGAGGGTGGCAACCGCCCCAGTACACACGGCTACCACTCTGAAATCTGTTTTCCAACAGCATTCTTGGGACTCCAGTCAATCAGTCCAACTGGGGGGCCTGAAGCAGATGAGGAGATGTGATCAAGTAGGCACTTCACAGAGAAGTTTTCAGCACATTATACAGACACTTATGGATCTTTATTTTAATTCTCAGCATGGCATTGTCACAATCGCATGAGCCGTGGCTTTCATTCTATGGCATGCTTATTATGTAAATAACTATTCTCAGTAAAGCCACCGTGGATCAGAGAGCTGTTTGCAAACAGTTCGTGGCATTCAAGACTGAGTCCAAATCTGAGCCCTTGCTTGCCCACTGCTGATGAACATGTCCATGTCAGGATCCACGTTTAATGAACAATTGTATAGTTTCAGAGACAAGTTTGCCAACTGAAAAATATTGTTTTGGAACTCTGCTTGACTTCCTCTCTCACAGCTGACAGGGACATAGAGAGGCTATTGCTCCCTTTGTTGAATGTCCCCCATTTTCTCCTGTTCATCTGTTTAACGTTCTTCCATCCCCCAGGAAGCGATTCTCCCCCTCAAAGCAAGGACTGTAAAAGCAGCATGTTCTGAATGGTCTCAAGTGTTAGGTCATGCTTCTGCAGTTGCTTTTGGAGGCTTGTGAACACATACTGTGTGTGCCTGGTGTAATATGCATTTACATATTATATTTATATGCAGTTTAGATACACAAGATTTCCCTTTGACTGCTGCTCAGAGGAGGATTCAAAGTATATGACAAGAGCATGCCCGGAGTGGAGAATGCTGTTCAGAAGATCAAAAGAAGGTTCAAACCATCACACATTATCATCTGGGGAAACTGAAATGCAGCAGATTCCTGAGGTATGGACTCAGCGCACAAAGCTGATCAAGTCCTGAAATAAACGAGACCACCTTGTGCCTGGAACTGCTGACTGCCAAGTGAGCTGTGATCTATGTGCCAGACACTAAAACCTGCTCTCTGCCTCTTTCAAGTTTGGTTGCATATGTTTTTTAATTTCCATAAGACATTACTTCCTCTAGGGTTTGTTAAACTTCCCTTCTTTGCTCCTGATGTGATTCACAGCACCCACCCATATTTACCCCCAGGATGGCTGATGTAGCAGGTAGTTGTTGTGACTGGGTTGACTCACCATTCGTGCCTCCTTGTGGGCAGAGATGGCGTAGCAGCTCTCTTCCCATCAGGTCCCTCCTGCCAATGGTCACTCCTCCCCTGTGATGGTCTGCCTCTTCCTGAAGCTTGGCCTTCTGAACAGATCACTTTAAAGTCTCTCCCCTTCCAGGGTAGTCCACGAAGAAAAAGCAAGGGGAAGTAACACAAACAAACAGAGTCCATAGGAAATAAAGGGACATTATTCCCTCTCAAGGCGTGTCAGAATCTGGCCCTCTCTTCCCTCAGGGAAGCTCCCGCCTTTCATCAGGAACTGAGGGTTGATGGTCTGTTCTCTCCCCTGCCCTGCCAACAAGGGAGCTGCTCTGCTCCCCGTTTAAAGCTCCTCCTCCAGCCAGCGCATGACTTCCACGTGTGACAGGGTGGAGCTGCCTGAGCCCCGAGCAGCTCCTCAACCCCTTGTTGTCCAGTGTGGGGTTTGTATGCCCATCCTCACACTGTGTACCTTTAGAGATAGTCTGTCTCCTGTGTACTGTACCTTTAACTATAGAAGTGTCTATATGCAGGGGCTGCTGGAGGCAACTGCCGTTTTGGGTTCAAGTCTGGACGAGGAATAGTACGTGTTGAGCAGGCCCGGTGTGTGATCTCTCTCATGTTATTTTGTTTGCTAGTCTTCTTAGTCCAAGATTGTCAAGGTTCCTCCCCCACTCTGAACGCTAGGGTACAGATGTGGGGACCTGCATGAAAACCTCCTAAGCTTATCTTTACCAGCTTAGGTCAAAACTTCCCCAAGGTACAAAATATTCCACCCTTTGTCCTTGGATTGGCCGCTACCACCACCAAACAAATACTGGTTACTGGAGAAGAGCTGTTTGGAAACGTCTTTCCCCCCAAATACTTCCCAAAACCTTGCACCCCACTTCCTGGACAAAGTTTGGTAAAAAGCCTCACCAATTTGCCTAGGTGACTACAGACCCAGACCCTTGGATCTTAAGAACAATGAACAATCCTCCCAACACTTGCACCCCCCCCTTTTCTGGGAAATGTTGGATAAAAAGCCTCACCAATTTACATAGGTGACCACAGACCCAAACCCTTGGATCTGAGAACAATGAAAAAGCATTCAGTTTTCTTACAAGAAGACTTTTAATAGAAATAGGAGTAAATAGAAGTAAAGAAATCCCATCTGTAAAATCAGGATGGTAGATACCTTACAGGGTTATTAGATTCAAAACATAGAGAATCCCTCTAGGCAAAACCTTAAGTTACAAAAAAGATACACAGACAGAAGTAGTTATTTTATTCAGCACAATTCTTTTCTCAGCCATTTAAAGAAATCATAATTTAACACATACCTAGCTAGATTACTTACTAAAAGTTCTAAGACTCCATTCCTGGTCTATCCCCTACAAAAGCAGCATATAGGCAGCCACACAGACCCCTCTCTCCCTCCTCCCAGCTTTTGAAAGTATCTTGTCTCCTCATTGGTCATTTTGGTCAGGTGCCAGCGAGGTTACCTTTAGCTTCTTAACCCTTTACAGGTGAGAGAATTTTTCCTCTGGCCAGGAGGGATTTTAAAGGGGTTTACCCTTCCCTTTATATTTATGACAAAGATAAAAATAATCTAGATTGAATGAAGCATAGCGTGTTCCTTATGTACATGGAATGATATAACAGCTGCCTTTATAGCACCCAAAATTCCATTTTCACAGTGTTCTTCAGGCTCAGATGTTCCCAAGAAAAGTAACACCTGGCCACCTTGCTTCAGAATTAGAGTTGGCAAAAACACAGACCTTGGGTCAAGTTTTTAACTAATGCCTAAGTGCCATTTTCAAATGTGTCTTGGGCACTTAGGAGCCCAAGTCTCATTGAAAGTCCAGGAGCTTTAGGCTCCTAAATCACTTTTGCAAATGGCACCTGGGTGTAAGTAAACTTTTTACCCCGGGTCAGTTTGGGTGCAATCGGTTGAACCACCAATTCATACAGAGATAGCGTTAGGTTGCTATGTCCCTTTGGAAGGCAGCAACAGTACCCCACTGGTGCCAAGGAGAGCTGGGTGTCACAACTCATTTTCTAAGGGTTGATCTCATGCCTGATGTTGAATTATGTGAGCAGATGTCCCCCATCCCCACATGACATTATCAGCTTGGAGGTGACTGAGTTACTTTCCATAAACAATGAATACATTAGACGCTCTTCTCTTGGCTAATTTCTCATGAGCTTTGCAAACAGTGAGGTCCATTGGTGAAGCCTTCCCATTTGGAACAGAGGGCTTTTAATGTAAGCTGTTTTTGCCTCCGTTTGATCACTCCGTGATCAGCTAAATTTTTGTGCGAAAGAGAGCACATTCTGTTGCAGAAATTAGAGGAAACCTATTTTGATTTCAATAGTGTTACACAGGATCAGGATACTTGTACACTTTGCAGCACACAAAATGGGTGAGAGCAGCCCCAGGTCTCACTTGTACTGCTGGTCGTACCCATTTCTGTGACATTATTGTGGGAATCATAGAAGCTGGGTGACAGGTTTCAGAGGGGTAGCCGTGTTAGTCTGTATCAGTAAAAACAACTAGAAGTCTTTGTGGCACCTCAGAGACTGACAAATTTATTTGGGCATAAGCTTTCGTGGGATATAACCCTCTTCATCAGATGCATGAAGTAGAAAAAACAGTAAGCAGGTAAAAATATACAGCACATGAAAAGATGGGAGTTGCCTTACCAGGTGGGGGGTCAGTGCTAATGAGGCCAATTCAATTAGGGTGGAACTAGCCCATTCCCAACAGTTGACAAGAAGGGGTGAATATCAACCGAGGGAAAATTACTTTTTGTAGTGCTGTGAACCATCTGGCTCAGTCAGAAAAGATAGAGTGTAGGATGTGTGCGATCCAGGTTGATCCTGCACCCTCAAAAAGAGCTTGGTTTTACCATTCTGGAAACAAATTAAGCTCATCAACATTCTTTGTCATTATTGCTTGCTTATTCATCATTGACACTAAGGTGTAACATTTTGAATGACAAAGCATGGGTGTTTCTAAGCTTTAAATATGACCAGTTTGGGGAAGATAAACTTTATGTGCAAGCTAGTTTGGCAAAGGAAAGCTTTAACCATGAGCATTTCTGACTCACTGGGAAGTCAGATGTGACACTTCATCCATCTTCAGTAGGTATCGCACATTTGCAAGTGGTGGGATGATAGAGCATCTAGATTTTTAAAGAGTGTGTATGTACTTTAAGGGTGGTCAGTTCTTTCCGTACATTACCTTACCTGATCCATTCTGTACCTTAATATTTATCATTTAGCCTCCACAACATCTTTGGTATGAAGTTCTTGTAATGGATTATAGCACCTAAGAATGTTCTTTCTCTGGGAAATAATAATAGAGATAGGAACATGAGAACTGCCATTCTGGATCAGACCAGCAGTTCAGCTAGTTGGGTATCCCATTTCCAATAGCAACCAGTATCAGCTGCTTCAGAAGAAGGTATAAGAAACTTTGTTGAGGATGCATATGGAACAATCTGCCCATGGGAGATGGTGTCTTTGTAATGCCTAGAAGTTAGTGTTTGACATATGGCCTCAAGCATGAAGGTTGAGATCCCTTATCATATATTATATTAACAGAAGAATATACTATAATTTATGTGTTAACATATAATAAATATCTATATCCTAGCTAATGTAATTGAGGAGATCCTATGCAGTGTAGTTGTAACTGTAGCCATGATGGTCCCAGGATATTAGAGAGACAAGGTGAGGTGATATCTTTCATTGCACCAATTTCTGAGAGTCCAAAAGCTTGTCTCTCTCACCATCAGAAGTTGGTCCAATACAAGATATTAGCTCACTCCCCTTCTCTCTCTACAGAGAGCCTGTTAGCCATATAACTATATAATTTTTAAAAAATATACTACGAAGCTCTTGAACTCCATGCTATATTATGGCAATTAGTTCTTCAGGTTAACAGGGAGTGAAAGGCTTTTACTGTTGTTCTTTCTTATGGAAATGGAGAGAAACCCCAAAAGTTCAATGAGCCAGGACTATTCCAAGGGCCACCAACATATGGAGTTAATTTACCCACTCTTAATTTAATAACTAAAACTGATGTTTTGCAAACGGAAGCAGTCTAAGTTAGTTGATGCAAGAACTCCTGCTACATTTTTTAAAGATTGAAGATTTTGCTTCCCTAATCTTCCACTTTACCCTCTGTGACAGAATGCACCCCTGTATTCACACCCTACACACTACTGTAATAATATTTGTTCAAAGTATGCTTTGTAAAATAGAATTTGAAAACTCATAATTTGCTGATCAGTATCATCCTGATAAATTAGGTGTGGCAAGTTATTAGATTCCACTGTATGGTGTCATTAACATATGTTCCAAACTGAAGTCTGTCCTACACAAAGGAATGTGTGATCTGCTTAATTTGCATTTAAGCAGTAAACAGAGTGGGAAGACAAAAGGATGCTCAAATAGGTGAGAAAAGGCAACAGGGAAAATCCCTCCCATAGACTTTTTGTCTCCTGATCCTCAGTTGAAGATGTTTTTCAAGAGGGGGACTAAAACTATAAAAAGAAGGGACAAACACCCCAAGATACGCCTCTTTCTCTCCCTGTCCATAGCATTCACTGCACCTGAAGCAACAAAGGAAGCCTTCCTTGGACTCTGGGATAAGGGGTCCTGACCTAAGAAGTTTAGTCAATTAGACTGCTGAAAGCATGTGGTGAGAAAACTTTGCTTTGAATTTAACCTAGTTTGTTAAGTTCAGCACCCGTAGAGTTTTATCTTTATTTTCCTTGTAGCCATTTCTGACTTTTATACCTCATTACTTGTACTCACTTAAAATCTCTCTCTTTGTAGTTAATAAACTTGTTTTATTGTTTTCTCTAATCCAGTGTGTTTAAATTGAAGTGTCTTGGAAACTCCATTTGGTGTGGCAAGTTGTAAGCATATTATTTCTATTAAACAAATAACAGATTTAATATAGCTTGTTTTGTCCAGGAGAGTACAGGACATACATTTCTGGCGGGAAATCGAACACTGGGGGTGCGTTGGGGTCACCCTGCAGCATAACTCAGGCTGGTGAGAGCCAGAGTGTAACCTAAGTGTGACTAACAGGCTGCAGTTACACACAGACATTCAGGGTGTGGCTTGAATGCTAGAAGGCTGTTTGTGAGTGGCCCTAGTGGGAGTTCCTTCAACAAGGCATTGTAATGCACCCAAAGGTGCAGAGCAGGGCTGACACAGCTGCTTATTGGTCTGGATTGTACCCTGGTATGTCACACCCTCCCTCTCCAGTTTACCAGTGGCCCTAAAATCCCTCTGTAAGAGAGAGCATAGGCAGTGGTATGATGGGCTAATGCATCATGGCAGATGCGCACTGCTTCCTTGACATCTAATTTTTATTAAGCAAGTTTTTTACCTATACAGTAAATCCCAATAGGCATACCTGCATTAACCCTCCAGTTCTGCACCCACTCGCCCACCCAAAGTTGGAAATATTACAACCAAATATAAAATTTGATTTGTAACACACATAACTGTTATGGTAAATGTTATGGTTTTGACATGGAAATTTTTATCAAATTCCACAGCAGACATGCGGGGGGGGGGGGGGGGGAAAAGAAGGGAGGGTTGGAGTGAGCTCACCCCACACTCACCCTGCAAGGTCAGCTCCTGTCCCACAACGCTCCACTCCAGGTGCTGGGACATGGTGCAAAACCCCTCAGAGGGTTGGCCCATCCACCTCTTCATAGATAGAGATGGGCCAACCTGCAACCCTAAATGCCACATCCTGATGCCACTCAGTTTGGGGGCCCAATCAAATGTGTTTTTACAACTATTTCTAATATTTCATGGACTTTATTCAAATTAGCAATTTGCATGATCTCCATTACAAAATCATAGCCTTAGACTTAGTCTACACTGCAAACTTATGTCAGTATAACAACATTGCTCAGGGCCATGGAAAATTCACACACCCCTATGCCGGAGTACCTACACTGAAGGGGAAAGCTCTCCCATCGGCACAGGTAGCATCTTCACTAGTGCAGTTGTGCCACTACACCACTGTAAGTGTAGACAAGCCCTTCATTATGGTAATTTGGGCTGTAGGTGTAACAAATGTCTCCCCATACAGGCCCAGCTTAGTAACCGTACAATTTAGGTAATTTGCGTAACCAACGTAAATTACAGTTACACATACTAGTTACAAGAGTGACAGGACAAGTAGCTGTTTGCACATTTAACTCTGACATGCACACTTCAAACAACTTACAGACCATGAATTAATCATTGAGCACCACTGTCAATAATTTTGAACAAAACTGAGAATTTTGGAAATTTGTTCATGGCCAGTTTGTACACAGGATCCAGGACCGGCCTTAGGGGTGGGTCACCCGGGCGTCTACCCAGAGCCCCAGTGGCCAAGGTGCAGCAGTGCAAAACTGCTCCCGGCTGGCAGAGGAGGGCCATGTGGGAGGGTACCATGCAGGGGTTAGGAGGCAGAGAGGGCAGGGTTTAGGGGTGTAGGAGTCACAGTGCAGGGGTTGGGGCTGCAGGAGGAGAATGCAGGAGGGGGGTGCAGGGGATGGGATAAGGGGGTACAGGGGTTAGGGACAAAGGGGGTGGGGAGCCTGGGGAGCCCACAGGGACCAAGGGCAATAGGGGGTACCCACAGAGCCCAGGGGCAATGGGAGGGGCACTGTGCCTATGGGGGTTAGGGGAGTCAAAAATACGAGTTCACCCAAGTGCCATTTTTCCTAAGGCCCAGCCTGCACAGGAATAGTCCCTGGTAAGTCAAGATGAACTAAGTACCACAGAAATGAGGCGAGAAGGGGAAGAGAAGAAAAGAAGCCAGATAACATAGCAGTTCTTACAACAAAAGTGTAAAATTATTTTACCAGAGTTTTACATCCGTTTTACTTTTGGATCCAAATGCTATAAGTTCTGAATGCTCCATGCTTCTCAGGATCAATTACAGCCTTGTCCCCCTCTTTCAGGAACCCAAAGTTCAAATCTCTAAAGAAGAAAGACCTCATCCAAACTCTCCCTTCCTCTCCAAGGGTTTGTCCTGGTCTTCAATGCTCTATTCTACCCTGCTCCTGGGCTCCACTTTAGCCTTCCTGGGTTACTTGTCAGTCTCCACACTCCCAGTTTACATCAACCCATCCCTGCACAATCACCCCTATATCCTGAAATTGACTCTAACCCTGAAGCAATCTGCACAAATTATATGGGCCCCTGACTCCTCCCACGTCTAGCAGCTTCTGCAAGGCTTAGTTGTTAATTAGGGTTAGCTGACCTACACCCTAGTTCTAATTTCCTGCTTCTCAGAAGTCTTTTTCTCCTACCCATATGACAGTACATTCTGTCACAAAATGAAATGTATTGAATTAACTACTTCCTGTGAATCACTCACTTGGATGTTGCCATGGCAATACTTTCCCTGTGGTTTGACATAAAGCTGGTTCTAACGTTCTATCTAATTAGGCACTTATGTGGTCTTCCTCTTAGTACCTCACAGTTATTAATGGATTTTATCCTTACCATCAAAGTAGTATTATCCCCATTTCACACAGGGGAAACTGAAAGATGGGATAGATTAAATGACTTGACCAAGGTCACACAGCAAGTGTGGCTGACCAAGGAATTGAACATGCATCTTCTTAGTTGGGGCCTACGGCTAGGGCCCCAGCCACTAACCTCATCAAACATGGTCACTGAGCTGCTTTAAACCACAACTCATGAGAAATATGTAAGAAAGAAAAATAACAGCCATCTCCACAACCCCTGCATAGAGACAATTCTTTCTGTCTTTCACTCCTTCCTTCCCTCCCTCCTTCTTTCCTGGGCACTAGGATAACTTACCATTAAGAAAGCAAACCCATCACATTTTGAAGAGACAAAGCCAGAGCAAGGAGGGTGATGGTGGAGGCTGAGACAATGTATTTTTAGTCATTTCAATAAATTATGGAGAAGTGAAGTTGATAATTTATTGAAGAAGGGAATCGGGGGATTCTATGTAAATGTTTTCAGATGAATAATTAATGTGGCTTTCTAACATCAGGGGGTCTTTAATTAAAGCCTCTGTTAAACAAGGCAAGGCATGAGACAGGCCCAGCCTGCAGCAGCTAATTGCATCCTTCGCATGTACAACAGCAATTCAGAGATGAAGCATCATTCGCATCCTTAGAGCACAGATCCCTCCTGGAGTGAGTGATGTGATACTTTGTAGGCTAGCCCAGTGGCCCTGAGGCTGATCTGTTAGAGATCATGTGTTAAATTAGGGTTGGCATATATGCCAGCTGCCAGGTGCTGGGTGGGGCCTACAGGTGCAGGGCTTCTGAGGCTTCTAAGCAATGCAGAAAGCAAAATGTAACCTTAAAAGACAAGGGATGCCAGGGGCCTTTCCTGTCTGCCTGTCCCCATACCCCCCTCCGCGCTCTGTCTGCCTGTGTTCCTCACACTCCATGTCCACCTGCCCCCATGGGCCTCGCCTGTTCTGTGTCTGACTACACTGAGGTACTTCATGGTAGGTGTGGAGTGCAGGGATAACGGAGCATTCCCAGCAGTGGGTTAGGAGGGTAGGTCAGGATTTGTCCTACCATCCAGCTACTGAAAACCCTTTCTGATCCCCAGCACAGCACCCCAAATGTCCCCTCACTGAGATTAAAACGCTCCTGAACTCCATCAGGGTTCTTTGTTCTTCAGAGATTTCAAATTAGGCTCCTCTTCCCATTGTTATTTCAAACACCAGGAACTGATGGTGAGTTTATGGCGCCACCAAAGGCAACAAGGGAGAACACTGCAAAGGCCCCCTCCTGTTCCTTCTGTTGCTGTAAAGAATGGGTGGGAAGAGTTGTGGTGGCAACTGAGTAAATTGTCCCTTCAAGACCCTCTACATCACACCATCTGACATGTGTTTGGGTCCATGGCAGTCTCATGAAGGAAAACATAAAAGCCTCATTGCTTTGGACTTTGAAAACAAGAGTGGAAAATATATGGAATGACAGCAGTTGCTCCATAGTTAAGTTGCAGCTGCGTTTCCAGTATAAACCAGTTATGACTCCCCCCCCCCCCATAAAATCCACAGTAAAAGTCAGAGGGGCCTCAAAACTGGTAAGTTAAGTCTGAGGCCAAGGTTGAATTTTTCCAGAAAATTTGAAGTGAATGAACCGTAGGGCTCATTAGTTTTATCATCTTGGGGGGTGAGGAGCTGTTAAAAGTCTAATTTCCCCATCCCCACTTTGTAGAGAAAGAAAGAAAGAAAGAAAGAGAAAAAGAAAGAAAGAAGATAAAACCTACTTTTACTGGCCTCCTCTAGCTGAGACCTAGTTCCCAGGACCAACATTTACTTAATTAATTTGAAAACACAAAAGTTATTAACATCTTCTTTAGTAATGTTGCTAGGGAACATTGGCTCTGGTTAGCTATCGTGAGATCAATGGAATCTGCACTCCCAAGCACAGACTGGGTATTGCAGGACTAAGGCAGAAGGGAATCAAAGGGTGATGATGCACATATGTCACACAATACTGTACCACAACACAGACCTTTTTGTGGAGTGAGGGGATGCTCAAGAGTTGCTCAGGGGTGCAGAAGGAGAGGGCAAGGGGAACTATTAGGGCTTCCCAACCTTCTCCATCCAACAAAGTTCATGGAATTCATCAAAAAACATTCCCAATGCCGTGGGCTGGAGGAGTTTCTTTGGCTGCAGAAGCCATATTTGGAGGCACCCATTTTTGATACTCTACATGCAAAGTGGGGTAACTGGGAGGCTGGCACTGCTCAAAGGTCAGAGCTCAGGTAGTTTGGGTGCCTCTTCTGCACATTCCTACACTTGGAAGGTTGGGGTGTTTTTGTCCAGTTTAGGTATGCATTTCCTGACTTTCTTTCTAGTGTGTGTTTTCTGCTTATTTGTTCACACCAATGTTCTTGAAAGGAACAATATCTGCTTGCAACCCTAGCAAAGATTTTTTGTGGCGTAATCTCACTATAAAAACTATGTGACACTATATTGTCAGACCCAACCCTGCAGTTCTGAGCCTCTGCTGCTCTCTTGTGGGAAGAGTTGGAATGGACACTGCAAGCGGATATTTTTCTGCCAGACAGAACAGTTGGGTTTCTCCCCACACTCATGCTCAGGCCCCATCTGCCCCCAACAAATAAATAGTCACACCAATGTATGAAAACTTAACAATTCAGTGCAACCCCCTGCCCCAGCCCCCATGACAATATTGTTTTAATCGTGTTCTTATCATGTTACAGCCTTTCAAAAGCTCAAGGGTGCAGCATGCCTCACGAACACTGTTCAGAACCAGCCTACTAGGGGATCTCACATGTGGTAACATCCCTGACCTAAATCTTCCCTTCCCCTCTCCCTGGCTTCAGCTGTATTCTCTTCCCCCTTGAATTTCCCCCATCTCTAACCCAAAGGCAGTCTCTTTCTCCCTTCAGGAGCTCAGCATCGGTATCTGTCTATAGTACTTTATATTGAAGCACCACCACAGTATCTGAGCACATCACAGAGTGTAACATTTGTATCCTCCCAACACCCCTGTGAGGTCAGGAAGTTGGGAAACAGAGGAATTAAGGCCCAGATCCACAAAGGCATTTAGGCACCTCACTCCCATTAAACTCAATGGAGCTAGGTACCCAAATGATATGTGCTTGCAACCTTAGGGGTGTGTTTTGTGGGCAAACATACTACAAAAGGTATGGGAGAATACACCATCAGACCCAGCCCTATGCTTATGAGTCCAATGGGACAGAGGGACCCAAAGAACTTTGAGAATCTGGGCCTAAGTCACACAAGAAGTCTGGGGTAGAGCCAGGATTTGAAGACAGGTCTCGCAAGTCCTAAGCTAGTGCCCATTGGACCATCCTTCCTCTTACTTTTCTCACTGACTCTCTGGAGACACACTGCAAAGTCACTCATTTGTAATCCAGTATTTGAGAAGGGCTGGAATCAGGGCTGGATATGGTTTTAATGCCCCCCTGGGCTCAGAATGTTTTCAGGCTGGATCTGACTCAGATTGTGTAGTACTGTAAGTGGATATACGTGATTTAATGTCATTTTTAAAAGTCAATATTATGAATGTTCAGTTTTGTAAAGGGTATCTGGAGTTTGGGATGGGCATGTCTTGTGTTTGTGTTGTGTACATCTCACTAAATCAACAAAAATAAGGGAGACAAAGAAAACAATTTGTGAAAATTATTTGTTCAAATTCTTCATTCAATACTTACAAGTAACAAATACTTTCAAAGCAACTAGGGAGCAGTTTGTTCATAATTTGCTCGCCAGAAAGGGGGCTACTTTGGTAGCCAGTATGATCATAATAAATAAATCAACCAACTTGTCTAAATAACAACTGTGTGATCACACAAGGACAAATGCCAGCAGTGACTTAGTACTCAGAGAGGACAAAACCAGCAGCAGATCTATAGTGCAACTGTTAAAGAAGTGTTCCCTGAGACAGGTTATCTGATTTCTTTGACAATCTATTTAAGTTTCAACTTAATAGTGGGAAGGATGGGCATGGCTACACCGTGACTCCGCAGGGACACAATAAAGGAGAGTGTTGCTGATCTGCAGCTGGTGTTTTCTTATCTATTTCAAAGTGTTTAAGTTCCAGACCTAGCATATGGTATGATATAAATAATAGTATAATAATACAGTTTTGCTTTCTGAGTGCCTGAGTAGAAAAGCCATATGATTTATGTAACATGACCACTGTATTTAAGACGTTATTTTACTTAGAATTTTAATGCATTTAAAATGCATCTTCTGGTTTTTGTAATCTGTTCTCTTGAAAGAATTAACAGAGCAGTGATGTATATTTAATGGAGTAATTCATCGTGCTTCCTTGTACAAAATCCTAGCTTTCCACACCCAGCAGCCAGATCTCTGCAGGAGACATAACACTGCAAATGGAGAGATCTGTTATTTACCAATGAGGTTGAGTTGAAGAGACATGCTAAAAGTGTCACATGGGGCTCAGGATTTACCAGAGTCTGGGCTCTGCTTGAGGCCAACAGGTGGTAGAGTTCTGCTCAGGACTGCGCAACAGAGGGTTGTAGCCAGACAGCCAGCCCTCCCCCCCCCCCCCCTCCCCCAGACCAGCATTGCTGGAAACACAGGAGGAAGCCGGAACAGGGCACTTAACATATATTCCAGCACAGCCCTTGAAGCTGTGAAAGCACAGGTGTGCTGCTACAATGTGCCTCTGGGAACAGATACAACGATTAAGCTCACAGCAGGCAGAGGCCCTGTGACAGACATGGCTCTTAGCCCCTACTAAATAGCGTGATGCACACACACCAACATCCTAGGTGGGAAAATATTTACCCTGATAAAAGAAATGTCCAGTAGTCGAAACTTATTGTTTCTCTCCCTTGCAAGTGTAAACTACTCTTGCGAAAGCTGGCGTCACCCCGACAGACCAGCCCCAATTTGGCATAAGAAAGGAGAAAGAGAATAAAGGAGTACAGAGGTATAAGTAGGGGACCTACAGCACCATGATTTTTGAGTGCTTTTCACTATCTATCTGCTGGTCAGATAAGTGACAGCCTCCCAAGGCTTCTGCAGCTAAGAGGGTCCCTATGCCTTGTCCCTTATTCGTCTTTCCGCGGAATTGAGTGACCGATCCTGGCTTGGCACCGCTGGAATCGAGAGATGCAAGGAGGGTAAGAAGCACCCACACCTGATCTCCTATCTTTAGTGTACACATATTTTGAAATAGAGCTCTATACTTTGTTTTCTTTCTTTGGGATTGTGGCTTCAGTTTTGTAACTTGTTTGTGTGTGTAACATCTCTACATTTAAATAAGTAGGCACTAGCAATTTTGTAACCACATGATTAGAATCTAGCTTAATAAATTTTGGTAACCATTTATGCATAAGCCTGACTTGTTTTCTCTGGTTTACTGTAAAGCAGCCAACACAATTAAAGAACCTCAGCCGTTTTGGCTCTAAAGCCTGGCCATTAGGTGAGAGTACTAAGAGCCTAGCGTTGAGTTGTGCCGCCTCCACGGGGTAAACTCTTGGGGCACCTGTCAGTCAATCCTGGCTGCCCGCTGCGAAGGAGCTCTGAGCTCTAGCAGTCAAAGTCACGGGTGGTTAGGACCTTGGGGCATCCGTCAGCCTAGCCCGGGCTGCCCGCCGCGAAGGGACAGTGCGTCCTAGCGGTTAAAGTCACGGATGGTATAAACGGGCATAGCTGGCACCTCACCAAACATCCTTGGCCGTCGGCTAACAAGGGTGGAGGGTGAAATTGCACCCAATGAGTCCGACACTGGAGTCGTATTGTGGAGGAAATAGTGCTGGTATGCCCCACCCACAATTGCCAATCCACCCACAAATCCAGAGTAGCTGCATATTTCAGCTAAAACGGTAATGGTAGTAACTGCTGTAGATACTACCCCATGCCATGTGACCCAGATATTATCTTCATTTTTATTACAAAAATTATCATAGAAATAGTTAACAATGAGGGCAACTATGAGTACATCTACACTGCAAAAGAAAACCCGCAGCAGTGAGTCTCAAAGCCTGGGCTGACAGACTGACTGACTTAGGCTCGCAGGGCTCAAGCTATGGTGCTATAAATAGCTGTGTAGACCTTCCAGCTCAGACTGAAGCTCAGGTTCTGAAAACCACACCATTCACCGGGTTTCCGAGCCTGAGCAGGAATGTCTACACACTGCTATTTTCAGCACCGTAGCACAAGCCCCATGAGCCTGAAGACCTGGGCTCTGAGTGCTGGTCTATACTAGAAAGTTAGGTCAAGCCAGGTAGGTCACTCACGAGTGTGAAATATTCACACCCCTGAAAGACGTAGTTAAGCCAACCATGTAAACAGCACTAAGTCAACAGAAGATTTCTTCCATCGACCTAACTATCACCTCTCAGAGAAGTGGACTTACTACAATGACGGAAGAACACCTTTCATCGCTGCAGTGTCTGCACTGAACTCTCCTGCTGTAGCTTTTCTAATGTAGACTTTACCTGAGAGTTGGGGCACTAGTTTTGGTTTCTTTTTTATTTGTTGTTGTAGAGTAAACATACTCTACGTTGTCAGCTTTAGGTTTCAGAGTGAATGTCCTATTGCAACAAAGGCAAACATTTCACACCTCTCACAACTCTGTGGTTTCAGGCTCTTTCCTCCTCTGCAGACTGAAAGCAAGGCAGCAAATTGCATTTGTCAGATTTCCTTTGCAACCAAAAGGGTTAGAAACTTTTTTTAAAAAATAAAAGCACAAATGGATCTGTAACATCTATGTAGAGCAAGTGAGACCTTGGATTTTAAGATTACCTATCTGTGTAGATTCTTATACTGTACCCTTTACCACAGTATCTGAGGATGGGATTTTCAAAGAAGACTAAAGAAGTTAGGCACCCAAACTGAATACAAGCTGGGCACCTAAATCACTTGGCAATTCCAGCCAAAGTGTCTTATAAATTTATTAAACTAAAATCAAGAAGCTTGTTCTGTGTCTGTTCCCCCCATTCTGTAAGGGCCTTGACTTGCTTGTTTGCTTTTTAAATGTGACTTTGGTGGGTTTATTGAGAGAAGGCTCAGCTGAAGGTGCAGGGTTTGCTTTTGCTCTGAAGGTGCTTAGGTTCATGCTCACCCTGATGTCTTCCAGGAGCGAGTTTCAGATTCATGGGCCTGTTATCGAAAATGCTTTATCTCCTGGACACAGTGCCATTGTTTCAGTGGAACATGGCAGTCATGATCACAAACAGTGTAAGAGTCCCTTATGTAACCTAGACCATTGCCTGGAAGAATTTTGGAGAGGAGGATCAAAACCTGGAATTTGAACTAGTATTCCCCATGGAGCCAGTGCAGACAGTGGAGCTGTGTGGTGACAGACTCTCGGTGGTCTGCAGTGCTGAGCAGATGTGCAGCAATATTCTGAAACAATTACAGCTTAAAAAAAAATAAAAAGTCAACAGTCTCATATGAAAACACACATAAACATCACTGCATGGAATTTAACTTCTGTTTCTCAGTTAAACATGCTTTATAAGTCCTGGGTCTTTCCCTTTCTCCCAGCAGCTACTACTTCAGCCTCTTATATTCCAATCCCACCTCTGTCACACTGGAGTACGAACTGAACTACTTCAGAAGGCTGTTTACTGTGGTAACACAGCACAGCTTTTATCTCCATTCATTTCATCTGTTCTTTGGGAGAAATTGGCAATCTGAAGAGGTTCATAGAGCAATGAGCCAACTGTCACGGATTGTATAGCAGGGGAAGAGATATATGAGAGAGACTCTCTCTTTCACATAAATGTGCACTATATTATATATACCTGTATATATATCATATTGCTTTGCATCCCCTACCCTCTCCACTAGTGATGCTAACCTCAACCTCTCATTTGCCCAATTCTCCTACAAACACCTTTGTGCTTTCTTCCACACTGCCGTACACAGAGAACAATCCCCTATCTTGATCTGTAAGAGCCCCCACATTCTGCCCCTTCAGCTCTCTCCTCAAGACCCATTGTCACTGTGATGCATGCATCTAATGATGTCGATAGTCAATTTAAAAGAAAAACATTGATTGTATGTTTTCTACTTCACAGGAACTTTTCAGGGCAGGGACTGCGTCTGAAACAACAAGAATGCCAACAATGGGGAAGGCTCATGAATGCAAGAGATTGAACCTTTACAGACGCTAGATCAAGACTACCAAACACACTGCCAGATGAAAAAAGAATGATCACCACAGTCAGCACTAAATACAAAGCCCAGCCCTTTACCCAAGCTCTTCCATAATAGATCCCTCAACCACACCAATACTCCCACTGTTCTTAGACAAAAATATTAATAAAGAACTAATACTACAAAAAATAAAGGAATCCAAACTTTCACTCGCTGGCAAAGAAGGGGTGGAAAAAGAGATCATCATGTTTTTTTACTACTCAGAGGTGATCAGATACTAAGATGAGGGGTACTATTATAGGAACCCGGTTGGATTAACAGATAGAATTTAGTCCTAAAAGATGGCTCTACCATTTCCTTGAGGGTTGCACTGTAAAGTATTTTGGTTTTGCGTTGCCCTCTAGTGTCCAAAATAAAATTAAAAATATCTAGAGAATTATTCACAGTGAAGATAGTGAGCCAAGTTGTGCTCTTGGACACAATACTATGAATCAGGAGGCAGTGGAGTTGCTTTGGATTTATGCAGGCATATCTGATTCACTAAATGAAGCTGTTCTCCAGGCAGTATTGGGGCACTTTGGCAGGAACTAGGGTGCCCACACCTCCTCCCATTTTGGCCAGGACAGTCTCCTTTTTGAGCTCTGTCCCAGACGGCACAACTTTTTTGGCCAAACTGGGCATTTGTCCCGTTTGCTCTTGCCCTATGGTGACGCGGAGGAACGTTTGGCAAGAGCAAACGGGACGAACGCCCAGTTTTGCCTAAAAAGTTGTGATGTCTGTGATGGTGGCTCAAGCCCCATACGGCAGGGCCTGGGCTTGGAGCAGGTCTCGGGTGACGCGAGACGGCTCGGGCGAGTGAGGACGCCAGGCGGCTTGGGCCATCGTCTGTCCTACGGAGCAGGGTAAGTGACAAGCAGGGACACCGAGCAACTCGGCCAGCGGCGACAACAAGGGGCAGCTCGGGCCAGCCCTGCACGGGACCGGCCCAAGTCACCTTGCATCGTCACTGTTTTCACTTTCGGGAAATATGGTCAGCCTCGCAGGAGCCCCAGGGCCACAGTGAAGGTGTACACACCACAGCATCACTGTAGGGTGCTCTCTCTCTCACCGGCGGGCGCGTCTCGTGCAGGAAAGTGCCACCCGCACAGCCAGCAGTACCGGCGGAGCCCCAGGCGCCAGGGAGCACCCCAGACAGCAACTCTACACCCACCGGGCTCGGTGCCTGAGCCAGCCAGCCCCGCAGCGCTGCCCCAGCTCTCTCGCTGCCCACCCCCTGCAGGGGGCCCGTGCACACCAGAACCGCCCCAGGCCCCAGGCCCCGGCCCCCAGGCGCCCGGCGCGCGTGCACAGCCCCTGGCCGCCGCCTGGTCTCGAGGGCGCTGACGGCCTAACCCCCACGCGCCCGCCGGCCTCCCGCCACGCCCCAACTCCTCTCCCGCAGCCAGCGCGCTCCACACCCATGGCAGGGCCCCGCCCCCTGCGGGGGGGAACGCTGCAGCCGCCGGCCGCGCAGGGCTGCCCACGCCCGGCGGCGGCACGAGCGCAGCACGTGTCCGCCCAGCCCTAGAACGCAGGTCCCTTCCGCCCGATTCCGAGATGGCCGGCAGGAGCCGTAAGGCCGGGCAACCACGTGACCTCTCCGGGCTTCGGCCCCGCCCCAGCTCCCCGCGGACAAAGGGGGCGGAGCTAGAGGTCTGCTGTTCCCATGGCGATCGCTGCTAGCGTCTCTCCCCTCTCTCCCCCCGCCCCCACCATACGGTGGGCGCCGGGAGACAGAAAAGGCCGGGGCGGCTGGGCGATGAAACGCGCTTCTGCTCCGGGATGGAGGGGCCGGGGCAGGTGAGACCCCGCCGGGTTACGCCTCCCCCCCCATATAACGCCCTCCCGCAGCCCCTGCGCCCCCCCATGCCGCCCCCGCAACTCACACCGTGTACCCTGGCATTGCCCCCCAGTGCCCCCTCTACATCTCCCCACACACGCACACACTGCCCCCCCCGCATTGCCCCACCTATCACCCCCCGACACACACACACCCCTGCTGCCCCCTCTACATCTCCCCACACTGCCCCCCACATTGCCCCACCTATCACCCCCCGACACACACACCCCTGCTGCCCCCTCTACATCTCCCCACACACTGCCCCCCCGCATTGCCCCACCTATGACCCCCCAACACACACACACCTGCTGCCCCCTCTACATCTCCCCACACACTGCCCCCCCGCATTGCCCCACCTATGACCCCCCGACACACACACACCTGCTGCCCCCTCTACATCTCCCCACACACTGCCCCCCCCGCATTGCCCCACCTATCACCCCCCGAAACACACACACCTGCTGCCCCCTCTACATCTCCCCACACACGCACACACTGCCCCCCCACATTGCCCCACCTATCACCCCTCCAGACACACACACCCCCAGACACACACACACCTGCTGCCCCCTCTACATCTCCCCACACTGCCCCCTCCCACATTGCCCAACCTATCACCCGCCCCAAACACACACACCTGCTGCCCCCTCTACGTCTCCCCACACTGTCCCCCCCGCATTGCCCCACCTATCACCCCTCACTCACACACCCAGACACACACACCCCCGACACACACACACCTGCTGCCCCCTTTACATCTCCTCACACACGCACACACTGCCCCCCCACATTGCCCAACCTATCACCCGCCCCAGACACACACACACCTGCTGCCCTCTCTACATCTCCCCACACATGCACACACTGCCCCCCCGCATTGCCCAACCTATCACCCCCCGCTCCTCACACACACACACACCCCCACTGCCCCCTTTATACAACACTGACTCTCACCCCGCACAATGTGTGTCTGATAAAATGCAAATCCCAAAACTGCACCACGGAGCCAAGCTACCAGCTATCAGCCTGTCACACTGACTGGCTGTGTGTGTAATTTGGACACATCATTGCTTTCTGTTCATTTGTTTCCCTCCCCGCTGTCAAATGGGCACAGTGGTATTCACTCATTGTCATAATACCTAGCCCTTATTGTCCACAGAGCTGAAAGTACTGAACAAGGCAGGTCAATATCATCATCCCCATTTTACCAGTAGGGTAACTGAGACAGGGAAAGGTCAAGTGACTTGCCTCCAGTCACCCAGAGTAGTGAGCAGAACTTGGGTCTCCTGAGTCCTGCCCCAGGACTCTAGCCCCCGCTGAAGCACACTGCCTCTAAGGATGAAAAGCACTGTTTTGTATAAGCTCTCAGCTCTGGATAGTCTTATTTGCTGTTGAGTTTTAAAAATAGATGCCTCTTAGAGAAGGTAGGATTGCAGAGCCATGTGTTGCTTCAACTTCTTTCTGAGATGGAAAAGAATGAGACTGAAATCCTGGCCCTATGGAAGTCAATGAGAGTTTTGTCATTCATTGACTTCTATGAAGCCAGGATCTCACCCAGAAAGTAGCATCTCTTATATGAGGAATAGAAAATTCCTATTCCCCTTTTCAGTCATACTAGAAAGAGATGAAGCCTACGCCAGTGCCAGCCTGTCCCAGAAATATGTGCTAGAGCAAATGGTGGAGGAGCCCTTGCTGTAGGAGCTATAGCTACAAAGGAATCCTGGACCTCATCCCACTCTCATATAAAAGGGTGTAGTAACGCAATGTGTCTAGTGCACAAGTCTATGCATTTAAAATATTTTTTTAAATGTGTTAAATGTTTTAGCCTGAGCCTGAAGAAGTAGGAATGACTGAAGTGCAGGAGCCTGTTGAATCACCAACAGCAGTGATTGAGTCACCTGGGGACGAGTCACCTATAGTCGAATTGCCAACATCAGTGGACCAGTTACCTACAGATGAATTGCCAGGGTCTGTGGCCGAATCATCTGTGGCTGAATTGCCAACAACTGTGGTCAAAGCACCTGTGACTGAACCAGCAGAGACTGTAGTCAAAGCACCTGCGGCTGAATCAGCAGCAGTGGTCGAATCACCAGAAGTTGAAAAGCCTATGGTGTATGAAGACCCCTTTGAAGTTTCCCTTATGTACATGGAGAAACATAACATTCTGCACATATTTCAGGTGAATTTTTCCTTTCCATCTCCTCTTCTTCTCCCAGTGACTCATTTGAGAAACAGAACCTAAAGTTAGTTTGTCAGTATTGTACTGAGTCAAATGTCTGTCCACAGGCTCCCTCCGCTCCTTGCCTCATATTGGCTCATGGCCAAACCATGGAAATTGGAAGGCTGATCATTTCCAGTGGTTAAAGCAGATCTAAATAAGGGAGGGAACTTGACCAGCCAAGTGGCTGTCACCCCAGGTCATGATCCTATTTGGTGATGCCGCATTACATCATCTGCTGGTGACTGCATGCAGGAAGGGGAAGAGAATGGGGACAAAAGAAGAAATGTATCTGACAGGCATTCCCATCCCCAAGCAGCAGGGCCATATCCAAGCAAAGTGTGGAGGGAGGAAGGGCGGGCGGACGGGGGGGGATATATGCTGTATGCAGTTAGTGGAGCTGGGGACAGCACATCCTTGGTGCTCTCCATTTCCATTCCTGCAAATGGCTTATGTACAATTGATGGAGACTATATTGATGTGACAACACAAATGAGAGAAAAGGAGGATTCTGTTTCTCCATCTTCCTTTCTCATTCCCCCCAAAAATCCCTGTACTGAAGCCATTTGAAAGTACTTTTATGGAGAATCTATTATTTATTACTCCAGTAGTACCTGGAGGGCCAAGACAAGATCAGGCCTTGTCCTGTGATTGTCTATCTAGATTTAGGGCAGGGACTGTCAAAGGGTAGGAGAAATAAAGTATTATTAAATCCATAAAAAGAACAGGAGTACTTGTGGCACCTTAGAGACTAACACATTTATTAGAGCACAAAGCTTTCGTGGGCTACAGCCCACTTCATCGGATGCATAGAATGGAACATATAGTAAGAAGATATATATATATATATACACACATACACAGAAAGTGGAAGTTGCCATGCAAACTGTAAGAGGCTAATTAATTAAGATGAGCTATTATCAGTAGGAGAAAAAAAACCTTTTGTAGTGATAATCAAGATGGCCCATTTAGACAGTTGACAAGAAAGTGTGAGAATACTGAACACGGGGAAATAGATTCAATATGTGTAATGACCCAGCCACTCCCAATCAAACCCAAGTTAATGGTATCTAGTTTGCATATCAATTCAAGCTCAGCAGTTTCTCCTTGGAGTCTGTTTCTGAAGCTTTTCTGTTGCAGAATTGCCACCCTTAAGTCTTTTACTGAGTGGCCAGAGAGGTTGAAGTGTTCTCCTTCTGGTTTTTGAATGTTATAATTCCTGAAGTCAGATTTGTGTCCATTTATTCTTTTGCATAGACACTGTCCGGTTTGGCCAATGTACATGGCAGAGGGGCATTGCTGGCACATGATGGCATATATCACGTTGGTAGATGTGCAGGTGAACGAGCCCCTGATGGCATGGCTAATGCGATTAGGGCCTATGATGGTGTCACTTGAATAAATATGTGGACAGAGTTGGCATCGGGCTTTGTTGCTAGGATAGGTTCCTGGGTTAGTGTTTTTGTTGTGTAGTGTGTGGTTGCTGGAGAGTATTTGCTTCAGGTTGGAGAGCTGTCTGTCTGATGTCTTTATGCGGATACAGA
Organism: Caretta caretta; assembly: GCF_965140235.1. Lineage (NCBI taxonomy): Eukaryota > Metazoa > Chordata > Testudines > Cheloniidae > Caretta > Caretta caretta. The sequence continues at coordinate 205,188,350 of NC_134206.1, forward strand.
CTAACACGGCTGCTACTCTGAAACCTATTAAATCCATGTTACAGATGGGGAACTGAGGTACAACAAGTCTATGTGACATGCCCAGGGTCACAGGGGAAGAAGCACAAATTGAATTGAAGTCTCCTAAGTCACAGTCCAGAGCCTTAGCCACAAGTCTAGCCTTTCTTTCTTTGGTGCACCCAGCCCCCACTGAACCAGGAGGGAGAGTATCCTTCTTCCCCTGGCTCCTGGGAGGGAAGGCAGTGAGTGTTTTTGAGAGGGGAGTGGGCGGGTTCTTCATCTCCTTTGGCTACCTGCAGAGGAAGGGAAGCTGATTTTTTTTCTTGTCTTTATCAGCCCAGGTCCTGCATTATTGCTCATGGTCCTGTTGTGCTCCAAATTGTTTACAGCTAAAAATAATAGAATATTAAAATCCAGGAACAGAAGTTAGACTCACGGGGTGGTAATTGCCTGGATCACTCTTCTTTCCTTTTCAGCAGACCAGTAACCTAGTAGCTTTATTCCAGTCCTTAGTGCCTCCAGCATTTTCCATGGGTTCTGAACCATAATTGCCAGTGGTTGAGTAAACTTAGCATCCAATTCCCATGACATATTGTCCAGTCTAGCTCATTTGTATTTGTTCGCATTTTCCAAATGTTCCTGTACCTGTTTCTATCAATACCAGTATTTACAAGTTCTCTGTTACTTGCTCAGACCTCTTTATTTTTTCATACATCCAGTACCACATCCCAAATACTCAGTAATCTCATCCCAAAAGACTAGGCATTCCTGCCCTCAGCAGAACTGTCTGCATCCTTGAATCTATTACCCGCCTTCAGCAGGGAAATCTAAAAATGCTCTCACTTTCTTTCTCAGGAGATCACTGAAAACTTGGTGTATGAGAAGCCCGATGACCCCTTGCAGTTCATGTTGCTGCAGGTATGGAGTCTTCTAGGTCTGCAGCAGAATCCAATTGTGGCTGAGCAGGCTAGAGCCGCAGTGAAGCCATGAATATTCCTGTTGCTATGAGTCTTGGCACTTGGAAGGAGGAGGATAGGACAGGGGAAGAATGCGCTGGATGACAGGGTCTGAGTGTGTTTTAAAGGGGCAGGACATGGCAGGTTGGGGAAACAAGGCTGGTGAGTAGGGTCAGTGTGTGGAAGGGAAGGAGACAGTGCGGTATATAGGTCCTTCAATACAGTGTCTGGAATTGTGAAAGGAGGATCATGGACAGAGAAAGATCTATCAGCAATGGAAGGGTTTTAAAATACAGAGGACTAAAAGCTTGTGGAGTGAGGGACAGTGGGGATGGGGAGGGAATGGGGGGGCGCACAACTGGGTATAGGAGGGGATTATAGTAAAGACAGAAGAGAAGGAAGGGCAGAAAGAGGATCCCTTTCATCACTCCCCTCTCCCAGGGAGACAGTCTCCACTGGTTTTGAAGGGGACCCAAGCCTTGTCCTGTACTTCAGTTTTCAGAGCTGGCAGAAGCAGTTGTGGTGCTATCTCTGGGCTCCAATATTATGGCATTGGAGAGTGACTTGACCATTTTCTTCTCCTCCCCAGGTGCAGTCCATGATGAACAAGCAGCTGGAAATGGAGGAGGAGGAGGAGGAGCTGGGCGGTGACAGCTTCTACACAGCAGAGAACTTTCCTGGTGGCTACCAGTGACCTTGGCAACATGGTTGTTAGCACAGGGCCTCTGGCTAACACTGCACTTGCACGCTTGGTAGAAATGGTTTTGAACAGGTCTGATGGTAACTGAGCTTCCTGGCTTCTCTTGTTCTGGGTGCTGTGCTTCCAATTGCTTGTAAATTATGCAACTGCATGTTATCGATACACAAACCTCCTAAGAAACACACACACACGCCTCTGAACATTCCTGCCGAACCCACCACATAGCATGTACGCACAGAGGCTACTTTTCTGTGAACACAGACTCTACAGCTCTGATCACACATATACACAGGCAACAGCACAAACCCACAGCAACCAGACTTAATGGCTATAGATCCAACCACCCTTGAACACTTACACACGTTTCTACCGTCTCTGTTCTGTTTTGGTGGGTGGTCTGTCCTAAACTGTCATATAGCAATCCACTATATAACAGTTTGGAACTCCAGTGTCCACACTGGGAGGGGCTGTCTCTGTCCCTCTCCCTCCCAGAACCCCCTTGTCCCACACTGGAAGGGGCGGTTTCCCCCTCAGCTATCCCTGCTGAGTTCAGATCACTCTGTCCTTTTGTATTCTTCTCTCTGCCATGGCATGTACAATTCCTATACACACACAACTAGAAGGTGAAGTTAAGGTTGCAGGGACATATGTGTGGCTTCAGAGCATATCACCTCTTAAAAATACTAGTTGAATAAAAAACAAAAACAACTGTTAGAAACCCAGGAAATTTAGAGTTAAAGGGTACTTCTCAAACAAGTAACTCAAATTACCGTTTATCTTTCTATCTATCTATCGGTCATTCAAGTTACTTATACGTCCAAAAGGAAAACGGGACACCGTGCAGGGGTGGCCCAAGCACCCCCCCACCCCTTCCCACCAAGGGGCTGGCTGGAGCCACTCACCCAAGCTTCCCTCCACTGCCCACGGGGCCTGAGCCATTCACCCAAGCCCTGCCCTCCCACTACCCATATGGGGCTGGTGTCACTGCTTGCTTGAGCCCTGCCTGCCCCCCGGTAGCGCCCTGCCTCCCACCCCCTGCACCAGGCTAGCATCGCCACTTGCCCCCCCACACACACATTCCTCCACACCCCACTTTTTTGACACAAGTGGGCATTTGTCGCGTTTGTTCTTGCCAACTGATCAAATTGGCAAGACCAAACGAGACAAATGCCTACTTTTTCCAAAAAAGTCAGGATGGCCGGGACCGGGCTTAAAAAAGGCACTGGCCTGGCCAAAAGGGGACATATGGTCACCCTACTTATATGTTCCTCATCACCATAGTATCTGAGTGCCTATCTCTGCCCCCAATATCTGCCTATACTGGAGACAAAGAAAGAGGATATAGAAAATGTGAACTGTAGAACACTGTCTTTACAATTGATTTCGTGCATACCTATCTCCAGTACTTAGTGTGCTGTTTTGGCACCACACTGACCTTTGCTCTTTTTAGGTAAGTGCTTTAATTGCATGATCTAGGTCTTTGAGGTTTGTATATAGTCACATGCTAGCTCTGTATCTAATGCCATTTGAATAGTTACCTAATGCCGGTCCTTTCCACTCAAGGATCTCCAAGCACTCAAAACTATTAGTTAATCTACTGTATTCCATTTTAGAGGCACGTGAGTACCATCTTTCTTTTACAAATAGAGCATGATCCTGTAAGGCATGGAGGGCCAGATTTTTACAGATCTTTAGGTGTCTAAAGATGCTAATAAGCATGTCGTGGGTTTTTTAAGTGTCCTTAGCAGGTTAAGTATCAGAGGGGTAGCCGTGTTAGTCTGGGTCTGTAAAAGCTTTTACAGACCCAGACTAACATGGCTACCCCTCTGATACTTGACACCGTGCAAGGCACTACATTTAGCCGTATGGAGTGGAAATCCATCAACCTCATGAAGAAACTTGCACAAGTACAGACAGATATCATCTTCCTTTCCAAATGCAAATGGATGGACATCATACCAAATGGACTGAAGATGAAAAATCCATTGCTACCTACATACTGCACAGCAGTTCATTTGCAAATTTGACACCATCAGCTCAGGATTAAACAAAGACTGTGAATGGCTAGCCAACTACAAAAGCAGTTTCTCCTCCCTTGGGGTTCACACCTCAGCTGCTAGAAGAGGGCCTCATCCTCCCTGATTGAACTAACCTCGTTATCCCAGCCAGATTCTTGCTTGCATATTTATACCTGCCTCTGGAAATTTCCACTACATGCATCCGACGAAGTGGATATTCACCCACGAAAGCTTATGCTCCAATATGCAAGCAGATGACATGGCACGAGTGAAATTGCCGTGTGCTAAATGCAGTGAGACTGGTTTTAATCAAACACTTATTTGTCAAGAGGCTAAGGTAGCTCCCAGGTCTCAGCTCTCAGCAGAGGAAAAGGACACTTCAGCACTACCATCAAGTAAAGGAAACTGTTTCTCTTTGCAAAAAGAACAGGAATACTTGTGGCACCTTAGAGACTAACAAATTTATTTGAGCGCTCAAATAAATTTGTTAGTCTCTAAGGTGCCACAAGTATTCCTGTTCTTTTTGCGGATACAGACTAACGCGGCTGCTACTCTGAAACCTGTCAAAGAGTCCTGTGGCACCATATAGGACTCTTTGCCGCTTTAGCAGGTTAGGTACTTAACTCCTATTGAATCACTTAGGCACTTTTGACATTCCCATTAGGTGCCTATCTGGCCCTGAGTGCCCTCAACACCTGAGAGAATTGGACCCTTAATGAAATATGGGGGAATGATTGTTTTCAACCTGGTGGTATTTGTCTAACCAAGACTTTTTGTAAAACCCTTTGATGTGCACTGGGTCTGATTGTTAGGAAGGCTGGAAAGCAGCAGCATTACTGTATGATTAAGACTGAGGCTTTCTAGCTTTTTGTGGCCACCTATCAAAGGAAACTTTATTTGAGATGGATAAGTTAGTGTGTCTTTCTGATTCTTTTGTCAGAATATTGCTGTGAAACAGAGTTAAAATGCCTGGGTGCCTGGCTTAAAAAATGCAACTTTAACTTTAATGAATTGACTGGGTTTCTAACATTTAAGTATCGTGTTTTGTTGTTTGTTTTTTAATTTCTAACATTCCTGAAAGGCCATGTGTTGTGCCTGCAGCCGTAACATCACATTACTGAAGTTTTTTGTGGGGGGAATTTCCTCAGTTTCTTTTAAATAGCTCTGAGGTTGGCTGGAGAGGAGCCCTGGCCTGTTCCCACAAATCCTATGAGTTTTGCAAGAGGGGAGGCTCAAACTGGCAGTCCTTAGGCGGTCCAGGGGAAAGAATACCTCTGCGGTCTGCTGATCGCATCAACTCCTGCTACTAACATCTCCACCCATTCTTGGAGGGGAGGCTTCCCATGGGTGCACATAAAGGGAGCTGAACTCCTGCAAATTTCTGTAGGTCCATAGGAACAAGGCTCCTCTCCTGCAGGGACCAGGAGGTGCACAGGAATACAGCTCCATTCCTTTCAACTGCATGATGTTTGAAGGACTGGAGCTGGCTGCCTATGGTTGGCAAGAGAATTGGGGTGAGGACTGTAGAACTAAGAAAAATCTCACTCTTGTTCCTCAGGAGGTCCACTAGGAGAAAGGACTGGCTGAGAACAGCACTTTGATGGGGGCAGCCATTACCCATTCCCCTGAACTTCCTGCAGCCCACAGAAATAGGGAGACCTACTTGTGAACCTTCCAATGGAAAAATCTCTTTTGTCCCCTTTGACGAGCCTTCCGAGTTGACCACATTACACTTTTAGCTCTATCTCTGCAAGGAAAAGGGCTGGAGGCTTACATTTTTTTAAAAAATGAAAGCTAAGGTCTCCAGCAATCATGTGATGTCTTGTATTCAGATTGCCAGAGCTGACCTTCCTGGCAACATTACAGAATGAAATTTAAATAACTCTTAAAATCAAATTTTAAACACTACATTTTGGACCTGGGTATCTCAGCTAAGGGAGTCCAGTAAAGTAGATTTTATCACTGTCCTTTCTATCAGAAGAATTATGTGGAACCCTGGACATCTCTATTTAGGATATCATAAATCAGAACCCCCTTGTCTGATTTGCTTCAACTTAGAAAAAAAATCTACCTCAGCCCCAGATATAACCAGATAATTTTGAGGGTGGTATGCCTTGCGGGGTGTGGGGGAGTTCTGTCAAGGGGAAGAGGAAGCAAATCAGAGTTTAAAAAGGAAACTTAGTTGCAGTCTTACCTTTGGAAGGGCTGTCCCTATTCTGTAACGTTTCCCCCTACGCCATGCTTCCCTGTTGATAAGTAGATACAGAGTGGCACAACTATCTCTAGTAGCAGCTGGCAAACTTCTTGTTGTCTTCAATGCTCTGAAGGAACTCTCAGTTCACTGTGGGACATGGTACCATCCCACAGACTATTTCATATACAAATCTGACTATTCTATATAGGTTCTTAAACTGTGCTCATCACCGTAGTACCTGAGTGATTTCCAGTGATGTATTAAGCAACGTGACTAACATCTGTCACACATTGTTAGCACAGTTGCCAACTTTTGCGTGGTAGATAAGCACACCGACTTTCACAATAAGCCAAAAATCAAGCTCATCCCATTTTAAAACAAGGCCAAAACAAGCCAATCCCTAAGAACCCCAACACTCTATGTGACTAGATCCCTCCAGCGTGCCATCTGGGACTGTGGTGGGCCCGCTGTGAACCCCTTACTCTCTTCCCCCCACCATGTTCCTGCTTGCCCCTTGCCCACCCCCCATTGCCCCTGCTTGCCAGGAGCCGATCTAAATAAAAGAAGCTACAAGCCAAAAACTAGCCAACAAGCAACTCACAAGCCAATTAAGCCAAAAACAAGCCCAATTTGTGGTTTTTTTGCGGGTTTGGCATGTCTGGTTGTGAGTTCTCCCCCTGCGGAGAGAATGAGAGAAGTGTGTGTAATGGAGTGTCTTGTTTGGTTAGGGATTTTTTGGTTTTGTTTTATTAATGTACACACTCCTCTGCACTTGGGGCGGAAGGTGGTGAGGTTGCAATGGTCCTTATCTCCTGGGGTAGTTCATACCACTGTCAAGGACCAGCATCCGAGAAAGCTCTGTCACCTGCACAGATGAGATTTATCTTTGTTGCAGAGAGGTCCATTGACTGACATACACAGGCATGACACTCAGCACTGGCATGATACAGAGCTGTGGGCCTCATAGAATATCAGGGTTGGAAGGGACCTCAGGTCGTCATCTAGTCCAACCCCCTGCTCAAAGCAGGACCAATCCCCAACTAAATCATCCCAGCCAGGGCTTTGTCAAGCCTGATCTTAAAAACTTCTAAGGAAGGAGATTCCACCACCTCCCTAGGTAATGCATTCCAGTGTTTCACCACACTCCTAGTGAAAAAGTTTTTCCTAATATCCATCCTAAACCTCCCCCATGGCAACTTGAGAGCATTACTCCTTGTTCTGTCATCAGCTACCACTGAGAACAGTCTAGATCCATCCTCTTTGGAACCCCCTTTCAGGTAGTTGAAAGCAGCTATCAAATCCCCCCTCATTCTTCTCTTCTGCAGACTAATCAATCCCAGTTCCCTCAGCCTCTCCTCCTGGTCATAGGAGTGGCTGCTCCGTGGATCCTTGCTAATGATAGAAGGATGGCCCCCATGAGCTGAACTTGTAGGGACTGCCCACAAAGAAATCATATCGGCCTCCAAATTGATCGGTTAGATCTAAGGCCAAGAACAGAATTTTTTGCAACATTTCTGCATGGGTCTTAAAATGAGCCAGACTCCCCAACAAGATGAAAGTGTTGTCTGAGTACAGCCTCTGATCGTGTGCATAGAAATGTTATATCTCTGTTGATTAAAGTTCTTTTCCAAAGATCAGCCTAGGCAGCTTAATTGGCTGCTGTGCTTTTTACATCAGACAGAATGTATAGACGGGCTCTCTCTTCAATGGCCAGCTGCTTATGGCATGGTGCATTACTGCTTGATAAAGACTCATTGTGATGGAATAATCACTGCATGACACTTCTTAAAGCTGGTGTAACTCCATTGATTTCAAAGGTGTTACACAGGTAACAAACTTTGGTTAGTCAGTGGTGAATCAGGTCTCTAGTCTTTGGGGGACAAAGTTAGGGCCTTGTTCAGTAGCCCTTGCACACATGAATAGTACTTTTAGGGTCTTGTGACAGAGCACTCTATTCACTGCTGGTTGGCACCTGTTCCTGGCTGTTCTGGGGATTAGCTCTGACAGGCCAACACCTCTTCCTGCAGTTGCACTCCAGCACTGTCTCTTTCTCACTCTGCATCCCTTCTGTCTCACCAGGGACTGCAGCTTCATCTCTGTGACTCAGCCAGGTCACCACTTGATTTCCCCTTCCAGGATGTCTTTCAGAGTCTCTTTCTACAGGCAGTCCTCACACCCACTGCCCTGACTGTGTCACTCCTGAAGTGACTATAGCAGTCTTCCTAGTTACTGCCCTTAGCAATACCACTCTGCAGTGGTTGGTAGGGAAACCCAGGCCCACCCTCTGCTCTGAACAGTCCAGAGCTCTGTAGTGAACAATTAAGGTCTGCATCTACACAACCTTATTGCTCGCACGTCCAGACTCCTTCCTACCATCCTTCCTATGCCTCTCCTCCTCAGGGAGAAGGTCCGCAGGCTTCCTCCATGCTGCTCCCTACACTGTTGCTGGACTCCTGGTTTTATAGACGCCTCGCCTGTTCCCTCACAGATGAGCTTCCTTCTAATTAGCCCCCTCCACACAACCTAGGCAGCTTAATTCACTGATTGGGCCCATTTGGCCTAATTCAGCTCTTGCAGGGCAGGTGGGGGGTACACCCCATCACAGGTCTGAACATGGTATAGGCTGCAGGTTCAAGCCATTAAGTGGGAAAGTGTGTGTGTGTGCACACACATAACAGTGACATAATGGAAAGGTAATAGAAGTGTTTGGTAGGTTGGCATGTTATAAGACTGTGCAGAGCTCTTCTGCTGGATCACCCTGATGTCAGATGCTAGAACCCTGGAGACAGATTATTTATGCTGACTTTCAGGCCATGTCTACACTAGAAAGCTTACAGCAACACAGCTGTACCAATGCAGCTGCACTGCTATAAGATCGCTCATGTAGCCGCTCTGTGCCAACAGGAGAGAGCTCTCCCATCAACATAATAAAACTATCTCCAAGGCAGTAGCCGTGTCAGCAGGAGAAGCTCTCTTGCTGACGTGGCACTGTCCACACCAGCGCTTCTATTGTGATACCAGTCAGCTCTGTGTTCTTGGGGAACCAGGGCACAGTATCCAGCCTGTCTGACTCATGAAAGATACCCCGTACCAGCCTCCCCTTAAAACAAAACTCATCAGAGAAAAAAACTTGCAGAAAGCAGTAAAGGGCAGATGGGAGACACACCTAAACCCCTCCTGACAAGAGTGACAAGATAAAGACATCTCAATTAGCATACAGAATGAAGAACAGAGACAACTCTCCTTGCCTCATCTGCATGAAAGATGGGACAGGGATTAGCATAAAGAATGAAGAACAGAGAACCGCACTTAACTCTGGGACCAGAAAAGCAGGGAAGCACTGCATCATGGGAATCTCTGCTCCAGATGTTAATGAACCTATGCCTGCACACACCCAGCTCAGCAATTATCAGACCAATTCTAATAATAAATCCTTGATTGATATCCAAAATACTGAAGCAGCTTAGTTGCATTGTGAGCTCCCGGGAAGAAAACATCACCCATAGCCAAGAGTGATCAGCTCCTATTGTCTAGCCTAAAGAAAACCCTTAAGGCATCAGTTTACACATAAATAAATCTAGTGTTCTCCCTTGAACCATTGTATTTTCCCTACAAAAATCCCTACTCACCCTCCAGTCAGTGATCTGATGCATGGATCCAAACTCTACATCAGTTCCACTGGGACTCCATTTTCTGACTGATTATTCTGGGGGCTCTGCCTGTCTCCATCACTCAGGATCCTGAGCCTCCACCATCACCTGGGAACCCTGACCAGTTCAAGCCTCCTGGAGTGGGTGAGATCCCTCCCTCTCACTCTCTCTCTCTCTTTTCTTTTCTACCTCAGGTGTTAACCTTTAATAATGTAACTGTTATGTTGGTTTAGGCTCTCCTTGTGTAGTTATCCCTATTATTCAATAAATAACTTTTGTGGTTAAGCTGGTTGCTTCTCTCTCTCTCTCTGAACTTCCCCCATTTACTCTGTAGCAACACTTCTTTTACCTCAGCTAAAGATCCCTGTAGCGCCCAAAAATCCTGTGGGGTTTGCTCATCAAGTGGGTTACTACCAGTACAATTGTGATGTGAAAGTGGGGATAGGGACGTGTTAAACCTGTGGCATATAAGGGGGGCAGCTGAAAGTGCTGCTTGGCCCAGCCTATTGAGACCAGGGGCACATAAGGGTGACAGTTTGAAGGTGCTGCTTGACCCAGCCCATTGAGTACAGGGACAAATAAGGGGATCAGCTTGAGAGTGCTGATTGACCCGGTCCGCTCAGACTCGCTCTGTTAGTGTGTGTGTGTGTTCGTCTAGTCCTAGGGCTGGAGGAACTCAGACCTGGGGAACCTAGGTCCTGCAGGATAGCTCCATCGGGAGGGGACTTGCAGAAGGGAGGAGTAGAGCTCTGTATGAACACACAAGTGACACAAGCAGTACATTAATAGAATTACAGAACACCTCCCCACCCCCAGAAGAGTAACCCTAATAAATGAGCACACCCCAAAGTAACAGGCATATCTGGTAACAGTCAGTGTAACTTATGTCACTCAGGGATGTGTTTTTTCACACCCCTGAGCGACATATGTTATACTGACAAAAGTGGTAGCATAGACATGGTCTTATTCTGTTATCGGATCAGTGGTGTCCTATTTGTGCCAACTCCGGAGTAGGAATGCATTTGAAACAGAAGGAACTGAAAGCAGGGACAGAGGAGTCCTGCGTGAAAAAACCCTGGCAACAGCCAAGCCTCAGAGAATGCTTTAGCTGAGTTCTGTGTTACCTTGCTATTTAAGTTAATATTAAAGTCAAATTTAAGTAAAGAGAGTAAGTTTGGTGGGTATTCCCTATTGGGAGTGGAGTCAGAGCATGTTAGCTTACAATGAAAATATAGCAGGTCAGTGGGTTCATATCCCATCCATAATGCTGCTGAGCTCCTTTAGGCACATGGTTTTCCCTTTTACACCTTCATTTTAACCTGGGTGCAAAGCAAGAATGAGCCCTGTCTGGACCATTTTCAGAGAAAGCTGCAAGGCCCAGCTTTTCTCAAAAGCCTTCTGTCACAAATTAAGGCAACTGCACCTGTATTCCTCCCACATGGTGCAGCCAGGGCACCCACTCTAGGCTCTTGGCCCCTCAGCCATCACCTCTCTTGGGCAGAGACCCACATCTCTTTCCCTCCTGACCAGGGTTCTTCCAGGCTGCACAGTTCCCCACTTATACTGTGAGTTCCCCAGCCAAGCCAGATTGCCTAAGCAGGCCAGTGGCTGCCCTTTGCTTTCTCTCCAGCGGCTATAAACAGTGAAATTGCCCATGGTTAGAAGTTACCACACCCCCCTTTCTAAGCAAGCACATTCATTTCTAAGGTGAAAGCATTCCAGAGAAAACATATTAACACAATAGCCAAACCTACACACAGGCTACTAAGTTTACCAGAGATCACCCCAACTCCAACAAGGGCTCCAGCAAGGGAGCAGTCCTTCATATCCCAAGAGGTTGTTCTGTAGTTACAAGTTCATGGGAGATGTTAGCTCAGAACAAGCATCCCCGTGAATCTGTGAATCCCTCTTTTATACAGTTTGAGCCTTTGATCTTAGGACTCTAGAACAGATTATCAGCAGACAATCTCCTCAGGGCATAGCTTCAAAGGCTGGGTTTTTGCATAACTGGAGGGAGGAGCCAGGGCGGGGCCGGGGCGAAGAATTTGCATTCACCTCCCCCTAGCTATTTCACAGGAAATCCACTTTGCATGTATTATCCCAAAAGTTGATTTTTATCTGCTACGTTGTTCAATATAGTCCTTTGAGTATCCAGACCCACAATAATACATACCCTTTGCATTTAATACAATGGACTCTAAAGATGCTTAACCTTAATTCCATAAGATTTCCCCCAAGATATTGCAGGAAATTGCCATATCCGTCACTCCTTCTCTCAGTAACGAAGGCTGAAGATAGACCTGTGGACAGAGCACGAGGAATAAGAAAGGAGAGCCTTTTATGAGCAGTTTCAATGCATTCTTCATTTTGAATCTGAAACTGATTGCAGATTGTGCAATGACGGGTGCACCTGAAATATTTTTGATGAATAAACGGACAGATAGCTGCTCTCATTCATCCCACTAAGAACTGGTCGTGATTATGTTCAGAGCACCTAGTACCCTACTTCTCCAGCTGGAGGGATTGCCAGTGACTAATGTAAGGCACTTATTGTCCTTCAAGAACTAAGAAGGCAACTTCAGTGGCACTTCCAGCCAGGATCCAGGAGAGGCTGGGGTAAGCTAAGTAAGTTGGAAATGCAGAACATACAAGGGCAGAGTAATTACTGGTGTAATTTCATTAGCAGCAGGAATTACACCAGGGAAGAATCAAACATTTTGTGGTTGCTTTTTGCCCTGCACTGCCTCTGGCGAGACCTAAATTAATTTCCTGCTCCTAATCACTCATTCCTCAAGGCAGCAGGAGATGGGAGATGTAGAGCCAACACACTAAGGCTTTGTCTACACTGGCACTTTCATCGTTAAAACTTTTGTCACTCTGGGGTATGAAAAACACCCCCATGAACGACAGAAGTTTTAACAACGAAAAACGCTGGTGTGAACAGGACTGTGTGGGCAGAAGCCGCGCTCCCGTCGACGAAGCTACCGCCCCTCATGGGGGTGGGGGGGGTATTTTGTCACCGGGAGAGCTCTCACCCAGCAACGAAGAGCGGCTACACTGCGCACCTTACAACAGCACAGCTGCTACGGCCCAGCCACACCGTTGTAAGGTGCCCAGTGTAGCCATAGCCTTAGGCTCTGCAGCAGTCAGTAGCAGCTCTTCTGGGCAATTAAGGAGTGGGGCCGAGACACTCCGAATTATTACGAATGTTGTTAACTGTATTACAGTCAGTCCCAGGGGGCCTGGTTAGGGAGTAGACCCCCACAATGCTCTATGCTGCACAAACACAGAACACAAAAACAAAAGCTGCCCCAGAGAGCTTATGATCTAAATATAAAACAAGAGATCCAGCTGGATACAGACAGATAGGGGAGCACATGGAAATTATTAGCATTGGTTTTTTTTTTTTTTTTTGGTGCTGATAACATTCACATAGTGCTAGATGTTTCCATACTTCAAGGATAGTCCCTGCCCTGAAGAGCTCACAGTCTCAGGACAGGCAGACAGGTAGACAGAGGTTAGGGCATGCGAATAATACAAAGGGATTTTTAAAATACAAACCAATGGCATTCCCTGTCAGCAGCATGGCAGCCATGGGTTTTCAAAAAGGGACTGAAGAGTGGACAGGGGTCTTCAGTACCAGAGGAGTCCCAGACACACTTCCAGGGCTAGACAAACGGTATATGCAATAGGAACATGCAGCCTATTAGACCTATTCTACTGTCCAAGTGACACCTGTGGCCCACTGTGTTCGGGATTCTGTCTCTGCTAGGTGATTCAGAGGAAGGCACCCACCCCCCACCCCCCCCCACGCTGACAATTTTTCCTAAAACACTTAACTTTAGGAAAAACAAATAAATATGCACATCTACATGTCCAAATCATTGTAATTTATTTATGTAGGTTTTATTGCAGACTTAATAATAAAAATAACACATAGTTGTCTCTGTTTTTTAGTGGATCTAAACAGAATAGAAACACAAATAAGGTGCTTTGCACATGCTTGTCTTTTTTTGTTATTGTTTCATTTGCTTTTTTGGTTACTTTTTTTTAGACTTGCTAGCTAGTAAGTCTGCTTCTGTAAAAAAGTGTTATTTCTATGTTTGTTAATAGCACTTTTCACAGCAAAAGACTTGTTAGCTAGTTGAGAGGCAATGAAAAGCGATATTAACAAACATACAAATATCACTTTTCACAGCAGACTCACTCAGCCCTGGCGAGCTGGGGGACAAATGGAGCCTTGGATGGGGAGGTGGGTGAGGAGGAAGCAGGGGTGATAAGGGGAGTGGTGAGCCTGGGGGAGCAGCAGGGGCTGGAGGAGATGAGGGTGGTGGTGAGCCCGGTGCTGGGGGACAGAGCCCTGTGCCTGGGGGACGGAGCCCGCTAGGCCTTGTGAATGGGGGATGGAGCCTGGTGCTATGCAGCCAAAGCCCAGAGCCCGAAGCCTCATGGTCAGAGCCTCTGGCCGGAGCCAGCCACTGCACTGCCAGAGCCTGCCATCTGCCACCCCAGGGCTCAAGCCAGATGCCTGAGCCCCCAAGGAAGGTGGGGAACTCACACCAGCTATCTGTTCCTCCAGCATTTGTGGCTCCAGAGGGAACAGGGCCCAACCCCAGGGGAGGGTTACTGGGTGGCGGGGCTCAAGTAACAGGCCCCCTGCCTGGGACTAAAGCCCTTGGGCTTCAGCTTTGCCCCCCACCCACCCAGGGAGGTGGGGATCAGACTTCAGTCCCCCCTCCTGGGGTCGTGTTGTAATTTTTGTTGTTAGAAGGGGATCGCAGTGCAATGAAGTTTGGGAACCCCTGCACGGATAACATATTGCTGGGGTGAATTTGGCACCATACATGAGAAGGTTGTGATGGTGAAAGCTCAACTGTATCTTTACAGAGGGACACAGTGTATGTCAGGTGTTTTTAAAAACCGTCCATAAAGGCTAACAGGTGGAACTTCCGCTATTTCCATATGTTTCCACTAGGGGGCAGTACGTATTTACAGCGATTTCTTCAGATTGTGAAAGCAAGCAGTGAGCTTGGCTCTGAATCCAGTTGCACCGCAGCATGGCTATGAATAGGAATGCAATGAATATGTTCGGGGCCTTGTAGGCCAGACTGCAGTTCCATATGTCATCCACCTGGAACCAGAACAATACATTCAGCTCGCCCAAAACCTGGCTCCAGGCTTACTCCAAGGTTTACGAACCTCATTAATTTCTCAGGGAACTTGGCCTGAGTTTCAGATTGGTTATCAAACTCCTAAAATGAGGCTGAATCACCTGCTCTGGAGTGTCATGAAAAGTATTTTGGACAGCCCCCAAACCTCTGGCTAATGACAGTGTGGAGATGGGATTCCAACCACCCCCTCGCCAATGTGGAAGGGGTCACGGAGGGATTTGTCCCAATCAGACCCATTTCTCGTCTTACAGCTTGTCACAATGCTCAGAGCCCACTTTCTGCTCAAGCCAACACAGGTCCCATTCATTTCCTCAGGCCTCTCATTCTGCAACCGTCTGGTTATGCTTAGTATTACTGGCACTGCTCAGATCTTGTGGGGAAGAGCATGGTATAGGCACCAAGATAGATTAGAGAGATGCCTGTTACATTTGGCTTCCAGTAAGTGCATCTGAAATTGGATGAGGACAGGCAACCATATGTAGCTGGCAAGGGGCCCCTTCCATTCTGGCCCATCTTTCTGGAAGAGAAGCACCTAATGCTAAGGGAGGCAAACCGGAAGGGTCTGAGGGAACTAGGTATCCCCAAATAACCTTCAAATGTGTAGTTGCACAGAGCTTGTCACGTCAATGCACAGTAAGCGAGGGTGTGAATTTAAAGCGCACTGGCTACTCTGCACTCTTTCCCCGTATGGCCATTCTTACTGTGCACTAAGCAGGCCCTCAGGTGGTTTAGCTTAATACACTTCCAAAGTGCATTAAGCTAATGCGCACAAAGTCATTCTTAGTGCACAGGAAGAGTGTCCACACTGGGCGTTAACGTGCAATAGCTAACATGCACTGGGAGCTAGTGCACACCCGTTACAGTGGTCTTTTCCCCCATGTAACATCAAGAGAATTGGTTGTGACAATTCACATGAATAAGAAATCCCTTTGTTCCCGCCAGAGCCAGAGCAAGAGGTGACACGACAGAAGTCCAGTTTTCAACATGATGGTTCTGGACAGTGCTGCATGGGCAACACATTGGTCGTTTTTGTGAACCGATTTTTGTGTGTATGTGTGCTATAGCAGGGCCATTGCTAGATCCAAATATCCACAGTCCTTGGACCTAATCTGGAATATCAGAGCTGGAACCCTCTCCAGCTCCAGGGCCGTTTGAGCTCTGGAACCACACCCTGACTGGCTGGCCCACCAAGGCACCTGCAATCCTTTCAGACCCTGCAGGCCACAAGGCCAGAGTTTCACAATAATCTGTAGTACAGACTATCTGAGATACCTTTCAGCAGCTCTACTGGATCCAAGGCCACCCTTTGAAATGGACTGTCTAAGGCATGGGCACAAGAGCTCTGTCTCCTGGACACCCACTTTCCTTGCTCTGTGGTTTTCATCATATCTGGTAATGCTTTGCTGCATCCCAATGTATGTTTGGAAAGGAGAAATTCTTAATCAAAGGGGTGTTAGTTATCTTTACAGGAAAAGAAACAGGATGGCATGGGTGAGTTGTTGCAATCATGCTGTGTATCACTGAGACACTCTTAGCCACCGTCTAATCATCCATTAACTTTTCCCTTTGGTCTGGTTCCCATTCACAGGAAACTAACCTGTTTTCCAGGGGATCTGCTCCTAGCCAGTCTTCGGACAAGCATGTTCTCTTGGATGCTTCAGGGAATGGCTGCTTGTCAAGGCTTCCTTAAGGGGTTCCTTGGACTTAGACTTTGTCTGAGACCCGCTGGGGTCTCCACTTTGGTCCATGTTTATCAAGGAACAAGCCTTTCCTCTTTAATGTCTTTTAGAGCCAGTATCATCCAGGTTCCCCAGTGCGCTCCTGACTGCCTTATTTCTTAGGAATGCCAGAACCCTGTGAACATACTTCAAACTCACCTTTATTCTGCTTCCAATTCACAACACAGAGCATCTCAGCTTGTCCCTCCAGATCATTCCATGACATCACATAGAGAGGGACACCAGCCACAGTGCCTACCCCTGGTACCTCTTGACTGTCTAGCTGCATTATAATGGAGCTAAGGGGAAACTGCACAAACAGATCCTGTCTGCCCTGTTCAATAGAAGGGAAGCACTTACTCTGGCTGCATCCACTTGCTGTGCACTATGGATCTCCCAACACCTTTGAGCCACAGTCCTTGCAGCTAATTTCTGTTAATATGCACCAGTTTAAGTCTGACAGGGTGAGTTCTGAGCACTGATTAATATTAGTGCAGTTCATCTCAAAGCACTTTGTAATCAAACATTCAAAGCACTGGTAACTGACGCTGCTCAACTCCCAGTAAAAGGAGGTCCTCGGAAACTGACACGACTGTGTAGTCCATTCAACTAATAAAATACATTTCTAGTTTCCTACAGTCTCCTTCATCCAAAGCAGTGTTCATTAGCTAAACAAAAGACGGCTGAAGGTGAGATTTAATTAGAGAAAGATGTATTCCATTTATTTCTCCTCTTTATTTTTATGCCTTATAGTGCAGATTTGGATGCTAAATTAATAATAATACAGGACTTAAGGCTTGATCCTGCTCCCATTCAAGTCAAAGGAAAATACCCCATTTATTTTAATGGAGCAGGATCAAACCCTTAATTTTCAGGTCTGCTGCTGAGGTATCCCTATCTATGGCTTTTTGGGCTCTGAATTTTAAAAAAATGATATCTAGAATGCAGGAAATTTCATATTAACAAAAGTAACACACACTGCCACAATTATTTATGGAAATATGAGGCAGGCAAAGGAAAAATTTTAAAAAAATGAATAAAAGTAAAATTGAGTATTGCCAATTCCAAGCACTCGACAATTATGAGCCAAGCTCCCCAAAATTATGAGATTGGTTTAAAATAATCAGAATACATTTTGGGCTCTTTTTATTTTTGTTTTTGGAGGCTTTAGGATTCCTTTTTTCAAATGTTCCTCTGCAACCCTCAGGGTTAGAAACTGAACTATTTTTCGGAAAATGTTTATTTTCCAGTTTTTGAACAACACCTGAGATTCTTGTGTAATAACATGACTCCAGGAGCTGAGGCTTTCAGAAGAACACCAAATATTGTAAGCATTGGCAACCCTGAAAACCCATCATATTTATGAGCACAACTGTATTGTCCATCTGTGAAACCATCCCGATACAAGTTCATAAAATAAGTTTTTAATTTTTTTGAGAGAAAACAAAACCTTGACAGTCTCCATTATTCAGCTCTGCTGAGGAATGAAGATGTAATGCCACATCCAGGAGGGATTTTCTATCTCCAAGTCCAAAATACCAGGATATGTGGAATCACCAAGGTGTATTTATCTAAGCTTCATACAGCCCTCCTCACGAGGGTATCTGAGATCTTGGAACTAATTAACTGCATTCCATATTATTCTAAATATTTGCATACAATTCTGCTTTTCAGAATGTATTTTTGCAAACTGAAATAGATCCAGTGGGTTATTCCAGTTCAGTATAATTAGCTTCATAGTTACTGCTAATGGCATGCTATTTGTCTCTCTGCACTCAGTAGTGTTTGGTAAACATTTTAGGGACAGAGTCATGTTCCCCTGATCTCCGTGGGCGGTGTTCATTCATATATCATCCATGCACTACAGTTAGTTCTATGCCTCCAGTGCTAGAAGGTACAGAAGTGGTGATCTTTCCAAAAGAAGGGGCAGCTCAAGTGAAAGTAAGACCCTGCCCACTACGGAGAGCCTTGGGGAGGAGGCCAGAGAGAAAACCAGGATAGGACAAGTGGAATGAGTGGATATGAGCTTAGAGGATGATCTGGAGCCAGGTCAGGGAGAGTTTGAATTCGAGGTGGTTCCGTAAGCATCTGTCTCAGAAAAACCCACATCCTCACCTTCGACACACATATGCAATGAGAGAGGCATAGGCAGCTGTGACAAATTCCCCTCTTCTCTGGAAAGAACTGGCACACGGCCATGACACTTGGATGGAGTAAGCAGGACAGGCATGAGATGCAGCCTCAAAGTGAAATTGGGTTAGAGGAGGAAGGGTGAGCACTGGGCTGAACGCAGCTGTCCTCAGTGCTCCTAGGAATGTGAGCAGGGAGCCGGAGCCATTTGAGGAGAAGGAATTTGAATTTGGGGATCTCTTGTAATGCCACCTTTTGGAGAAGGTGACTGAAATACTTAATAAAATGTTAACTCTGCTGGCAAAGTCTGCAGCTCTCAGATCTTTCAGAACACGATTAGGTGACATGGTGATCCAGACAGTTGGCCTTATTCCCTGGATGTGCTAAAGTCCTTTACCCTGCTAGAGCATTGTAGGGAAGCCTTAGTCTCAGAGGATGAGAAGGCTCTATAGAGAGAATACAGCTCAATTCATAATCTTCCCTAGTGGATTTTAGTTGGAGCATCAGGTGACCCTAACCGGTGACTTCTGTTCAGTGCCCAAGAGGAAAGCAAAAAAGCACCTCCCCCCAGCCCCAGGAAAACTCAGCCATGATGCCCAGTTTAACCTGTGTAAGTGGTCAGTAATCACTTCAGTTACACACCTAGGAACATAGGATTTCCTGTACCCTATCAGACCATTTGTCCATCAAGTCTCCTATCCTGCCTCTGAGTTACCCAATACCTAAGGCTTCAGCAGTTGAAGAAAAACCGATAATGTACCTGGCCCATTGTGTGCGGGGTTTGGGCTAAGGAGGTCCACATGTGACCAGCTGATGCTCTAAAGCATGAGAACTGATCATCCTTATTATCTTCCCATGCAGAGCTGCAAATGTAACCCATACCATGGAGGAGAGGTGGTGGTTCATCATCTCTTCTTAACATGGAATTGAGGCAGACTCATGAAGTCTTGTTCATTGGGCCAGTGGCTTCCATTATCCTGCTGTGAGGTCACACTCTCTGGATGTTAAGCCACTGCATGGCATGGAAGCAAAGGCGGCAGGAGGATAAGGAAGGGTCCATCTCTCCATAGCTCAATAGCAAGGCAGACTCGTTGATACTACCCAGGCGGTCTAATGGGATTTGTTTGTAATCTTCATTCTGCTGCAGATCATCATCCACAGGCGCCAGCTTCCAAGTTTGCCCAGGGGATGCTCTACCCCCACTCTGCCCAAGGT
This sequence comes from Caretta caretta, assembly GCF_965140235.1. NCBI lineage: Eukaryota > Metazoa > Chordata > Testudines > Cheloniidae > Caretta > Caretta caretta. The sequence continues at coordinate 205,208,102 of NC_134206.1, forward strand.
CCCACCCCCACTCCACTCCTTCCCCCAAACCCCTGCCCCGCTGCTTTCTGTCCCTGCTCTGCCCAGGCCTTGCCCCCATTCTGCCTCTTCCCCTACCCCACCTCTTCCTGCCCCCACTCCGCCTATTCCCCACCTCTTCCCACCCAGTTCCGCCCCCTCCCCATAGCATGCCCCGTCCCCGCTCCTCTTGCTCCCTCCCAGTGCCTCCTTCTCACCACAGAACAGCTGATCCACGGCAGGTGGGAGGGACTCAAAGGGAGGGCGAGGAGCTGATCAGCAGGGTCACTGGTGGGCGGCAGGCACTGAGGGAGGAGGGAGGAAGGGGATCTTGGCTGCTGGTGGGTGCTAAGCACCCACTAATTTTTTTCCCATGAGTGCTCCAGCCCTGAAGCACCCATGGAGTTGGCGCCTATGTCATAGAATCATAGAACTGGAAGGGACCTTGAGAGGTCATCTCGTGCAGTCCCCTGCACTCAAGGCAGGACTAAGTATTATAAGTCATCAGCATCAGCATCATGATACATCCCAAAGGGACACAGCCTCCTTGCAGATCGAGTCCCGCCTGGGTTGATCTGTAGCAAGGTGACAGTCTGGCTGGATATTCAGTTTATGACATCTTCTGATATCCCCCCTTCCCCAAGCAAATTTTAAAAAGCAGGCCGAGTTATGGGGTATCTCTTAACAGTATCCTGTTGCCCACACAGTATGTTTCCTCTCTCGGTGACAGACTTCACTTTCACAAGGCACTTCCTTCTGCTTCCACACAATAAAGAAGCATGTCCCGGGCACAAACCCTTAGGTAATAGAGCTGGTTGAAATTTTTCCTACAAAAAGGTTTGGGGTGCTTCTCTGTTTGGTTTTGTTGTTATTGTTTGATAAATGGCTTTTTTCTAATGACTTTGTTGTGAGAAATGTTTGATATTTTGTAACCTTTTAATTTTTTTAGATGCAAATCAGAAATTAAAATATCTAGACTGTTAGTAATTTTTTCCATTTTTTTGGAGATTTTAGATTTTCATTCCCCCCCTCATCTTATCCTTTTTTCTTCTTCTCCTGTTTTTCCTTTTCCGTTCTTTTATTTGTTGCATTTTTTCCTTTGACTTTTTCCTTTCAGAAATGACTGACCTCCTATTTTCTTTTCCTGTCTTTTTTCGAAAATGGAAAATTTTCAAAAATGGGGGGAAATACTGGAAAAAAGAAGAAAAGGAAAGAAAAATCGGTCCATTTCAAACCCTGCAAAAAGAAAACAATTTCAAAATATTTCACAATTTTTCTTCCTTTTGCAACAAGCATTGCTCAGCCCAACCTCACGCCTCCACACTCTGCACCGAACCGCTGCGCGTCCGCCCGCCTTGAAAATGTTCACGTATTGCTGGAGTCAGTGGGGGAGGAGGGTCTCGGGGGAGGCAGCGGAGAGGAGGGGGTGGAAGGTGGGGGGGCCTCGAGGGGAGAGGCGGAGTGGGGGTGGGAAGAGGGTGCGTGGGGGCAGGGCCTCAGAGTGGAGCAGGAGTGTCGGGGCCACAGTCCGGGCACTAGTGGGCCTCCCACTGCTCGGGATCTTCCGCCAGCAGCGCTCCCAAGGTGGCGGGCTGGCATGCCTCCAAAGGGAAGTGCGCTGCAGCCAGCATTTCTTGCCCCATTTCGGGAAGCTTAGCCTCCCCAAGCCTCTTATACCTGCTGCCCATGCTTGTAAGCAAGCAATTACTCCTGCTGTTAATTTTTTGTAATATCACCGATCGGTACATCTTTTCCCATAATCTTGTGGCATAGGGTCATTCTTTGGTCCTTACCTATGTCAAGCGTTTCTTAAGCCTATGGCCTAGTATGGCTAAGCCAGGGGTGAAAGTAATAATAAATTCTTACCGGTATGGGGGCGGCTCTGTCCCCCGGACGAGGTGGGGCCTCGGGTGGAAGGGGCGGGGCTGGGGGGAGGGTCACCCTCCCCCAGCAAGCCCATCCGTTCTGCCTGGTCATGGCTGCCCGGGGCTGCGGCAGCAATTTAAAAGGGCCCGGGGCTCCAGCCGCGGTAGCCGGAGCCCCGGGCCCTTTTAAATCACCAGCCCCGGGGCAGCTGCCCTTTTGCTCCGCCCGGTTGGCGGCCCAGGGGAGGCAACGATGTTAAAGCACTGCAGCAGCCCTTCAATGTCATTGCCCCTTTTGCCTCCCCCGTCGGGGCTGGGGGCAGGGGTCAGGGGGGGTGGGGGGAAGGGGCAGTAAGGGAAGGGGAGGGTCCTTTGCTGGGGCAGCGCTTTAACATGGGCTGCGTACGGGCTGATACTGGGTTCTTAATGGTACGCCGTGCCGGCCCAAACCGGCTCATTTTCAACCCTGGGCTAAGCTGAAATCTTACAGGCCTCAGCCTGCAGGCCTTGCAGCTCAGCCCAGTTTACTTACATACCTAATACATAAATAATTATCCCTTCTAACTACTCACCAGTCTTACACTTCTATAACCCTATCATTTAAATCACATCACACAATAAATGAACCATCAACTCAAATCATTGGCTACAAGGTGGTTAAAGTGGCTCCAAAGGACTGAGCTGGGACATTGAGCAATCTGGGGCTCAGTCAATTGCAGATTTCCCAGCTTGAAGGTCAGTATGTTTATGTGCCTATGAATACTGCAGTGTGTGCATCGCACATGTGACTGCTGCCTTTTTGGTCCGCACACCAGGGGTTGAATTAGGGACCTCCCATGCTAAAGAACACAAGCAGCTGCAGCTTGAGCTAAAGAGCCATCGTGACCTAGCTGGCACTGGGACAGACCCATATCCTCTGTGCACCAGGCACCGCAGGGAACCTGCAACACACTTTTACCCCGCACATGTATTAGTCCATGCAGCTGCGCATGCCTGTGTGTGCACCTACCTATGTGTGTGTGTCTGTCCATGTGCATGCGTGTGTGTGGCTCTGTGTGTGTGTGTGAACATGCACATGTGTGGATGGCTGGATCTGAGCAGCTGTGTGCATGTGTGTAGGCACACGCATGTATTTCTGTGTGTACCCACCTGGGTGTATGTGTTTGTATGTACATGCCTGTGTCTGTGCTCGTGTGCGTGCACAAACTGAGCTTTGCTTTTAAAAAAAGGGTTCTGTTGCTCCCCCTTTGGACACCAAAATTCTTTCTTGATCTGCCCCAACCATCCCCCTGTCAGCCTGCAAAGCCAGTTTGGCAGAAAGTTGTCACTAGACAAACAACAGTGACAGCAATGGACTGAATTCCATCTCTCCCCCCATTTCTAACTCAAGATAGGATTAACGTTAAAGCCTGTCTGCAAGCCCTTGACTGGGGATTATGTCAAGCAACAAACACTCAACCAGCACTTTCTTGAGAGCTTCTCTTCATGCTTCTGACTGGCTGGCCCCAGCTCTTCACCATGCTGACCTCTCCTCCTTTTTCCTTTTCCGCACCTGCTCTCCCAAGCCAGACTTTCCGCCTCATTCTGGCAAGAGACGGGGCTTCCGTTTCCCTTCTATCTTCACTATTGTCCCTCCTGCATTCCCCCCGGTCTGTAGCAAACTATCACCGCTGCATCCAAAAGACGGACCCCCGCATTGAGCGGCTGCTGCACATACAGCCTGGCAGGTCTGTGAAGCCAAGATGCATGCCCGTAACCCAGGGATCTTTCATGTCCAGTAGAGCAGAGCAGACCAATAAACTGCATGCCACTCTTTTTCTCTCCAGTACTACAGAAGAACCAGGTGGATGAATCAACTCAGCTGGGCTTAGAATCTGTGCTTCTAGGGAGCGTAAATATTTTAAATCTTGCGATGAATTCTTTGATAACAGCATAAACCCCAGTGCCACTTAAAGTGTCCTCTAATCAGGGAAACTTTCTCTGACGAAGTGCAGACTTTGCCTCATTCCTCTAGGGGACCGTTATCCCAACCAAACACTCCCATCTCCTCACAAGTTCACCGCCCTAACAAGGCAAGTGACAGACACTTCTCCCTAACGCTTTCTTTTCCCCCGTTCCCCCTTGTCACAAGAGCTGGTTACTTCTTCACTTGGCCTTGCGACAATCTCATGTGGCTCTCCTCACAGCAATAGGTGGGTATCCACAGAGCCTAGGTTAAACTATCAAAGTCCTGTCCAGCATGCAAGGGACTGTGTGAAAAACCTGGCCTACATTCTTGAGGAGCTGGGCTTTTCTTTGGTTCTTTAGAGACCCTGGTTAGATATCTGGAGGGGAGGCCCCCAGAATTTTCAGACCTTTCACAAGTCTTATTCCTTAATGACAGGTTTCAGAGTAGCAGCCATGTTAGTCTGTATTCGCAAAAAGAAAAGGAGTACTTGTGGCACTTTAGAGACTAACCAATTTATTTGAGCATAAGCATCCGATGAAGTGAGCTGTAGCTCACGAAAGCTTATGCTCAAATAAACTGGTTAGTCTCTAAGGTGCCACAAGTACTCCTTTTCTTTTTGCTTATTCCTTAAGGCACTTTAAAGGTGACTTACTGAGGATTTTTTCAAAAATTTAGTTTGTGCCCATTGATGCTCTTTTTGATGCATAAAGGGGTCCTGAAAGATTGGGACCCCATGCACCCCCATCCCCAAGGTTTTTTTCCCCATTTGTTTTTTAACATTAAAATATAAAGAAGGTCAAGTACGACCCGTCATCCCAGTAGCTGGCGATCTCAGAAATGTAGATCGTGAGCTTTCACAGAGCCTAACTGAGTGGAGTGGAATGGAAGGGGCTTATGAATCTTAAACAAAGACAGCCTTTGTCTCAAATTCTTCTTGACCCTCTCAGTGAACCAGCTTTTGCTCCCTCAGTGATCCTACAAACACTTCCACACACATAGGCGCCGGCTTCTACTGGCACCAGTGGATGCTTGACCCCCCTCTGCCCCTGGCCCCATCCCGACTCTACCCCTGCCCCGCCCCCATTCCAACCCCTTCCCCAAAGTCCCTGCCCCATCTCTGCCCCCTCCCTGCCCCTATTCTGACTCCTTCCCCAAATCCCCACTCCAGCCCTGCCTCTTCACTGCCTCCTCCCCTGAGCGTGCCACTTTCCCGCTCCTCCCCCCTCCCACCTGGAGCTTGCTACAGCTGTTTGGCGGCGGCAAGCGCTGGGAGGAGTGGGGACGCAGCATGCTCAGGGGAGGAGGAGGAGGTAGGGCGGGGAGCTTGGCTGCCGGTGGGTGCAGAGCACCCACTAATTTTTCCCCGTGGGTGCTCCAGCCCCAGAGCACCCATGGAGTCGGCACCTATGTCCACACATACTTAACTTTATGCACTTTATGTACTACTCATCATGGGCAAAGTTAAGCAAGTGCAGAATCAATGCCCAAGTGTGATATCATAATCCTACTAGTTCTCTAGTCATCCACAGAGTCATAAGAACGTAAGAACGGCCCTACTGGGTCAGACCAAAGGTCCATCTAGCCCAGTATCCTGTCTTCCGACAGTGGCCAGTGCCAGGTGCCCCAGAGGGAATGAACAGAACAGGTAATCCTCAAGTGATCCATTCCCTGTCGCTCATTCCCAGCTTCTGGCATTTAGAATCTTCTAGGGTAGGTAAAACCTGAATTTCTAATGTAAAAAAGATCGAACAAACACACCTATCTTTCATGCCTTCTTTATGGACCATAAAGAAAGAGAGCAGGGTGCAAGCCAAATTTGATGGGATTTTTCTTTCTTCCCCCGCCGCCCTTTTTTCAGGACAGGATTATGTGAAGACATTTGTTAAAAAACCCTTCTCTCCTTTCCAGTCCGAGCATTTTCTTTGGACATACCGAATAGTCATTAAAACAACAGTTCATCAGTCAGTAATATTCATATTTATGTACTTATTCACCCATCCTTTCTAAAGTTCAGAGATCTCATAGGAGTGAGTCACTTGTCCACCCCAATAGACTATAATAATGGAAACACTTTAGTGTGTGTATTTTCAGTACAACCACATTCCAGTACAATCAGAGAATCAAATAGACACCTTCTGCTCCCTTCCCAACCCAGGAACAGGTTTGGCTAGAAACAGGCTCCTCTCATGTGTTGGACACCCCACCAATCAAAACCACTTTTCCCAAGCACTCAGGGCCCTTTAAAGACAGGCTGAGCTAGAGAGGGGGCTTGCTTAGCTTTACAGGTGTGGTTGAGTTTCTGTGGGATAGCAGTACAACAAAGAAGGTGAGTAAATTGCTGTATTCCTTTTAATGAGGTATTCAAGCTATTGCTGTGTGACACAATAAATAAAGAGGCTTTCATAGTTAATGGTTTATTTTAGTACTCTAACACTAGATGTGAGTGGGTGTTTAGTAATTGGGTGGGATTAACTGCAAGAGCTTATTAAGTATCTTTTCTTCCTGCAGGCTGCCTACTCTGTATTATCCCTTTAATTTGCTTCTTGAAGGGATATTAACATTTAGAAAAAAGGAGAGTTATGTGTTGCCAACATATCTGGGGGGCAGGAAGTAAGGCTCACAGCTAAAGTGCGAGCTCTACATTTACTCTTCTTCTGAAAGAAGAAAGCAGGCGGGGGAAACCCCTCTTCTGTCTTGGCTCCATAAAGCTAATAAGGGAGGGAAGAAAACAATTGTTCATCCCAACTTTATTTCCTAGGTGATTACTCCTGATAATTTAACAGGCACTCTAGTGTTCTGACAAGCATCCTTTCATAGCAAACAATTTCTCTCTAAAGGAGACTTAATTAGTAAGTTTGGTTGAGGCTTGTTTGGTGAGGCTGTATTATTACTGTGGTCTGAAATAACTGGCTGGGTACTCTTCCTTTCCTAAACCTCTGTCTGAGTGCTGTTAAACAAGCTGCTATTCCATTTCAGAGGTGATAGAGTTTCAGTAGTGGGTGAAATTATTGGAGGAGCTTGTTGTATGTACAGTCATTCAAAGACAGCAAGTTTACTATGGGCAAACCAACACTTGTAAAATGCTCTGCTCCTCTAGAGTTTTTCATCCACAACATTTAAAGTATTCTATATGGTTGCTAAACTTATCCATAAGATCATATCTCTCTCCCCTCATCTTTAGTTAGTATCTTAAATTTTGGAGATCACTGGTCAAGTTGCTCGAGGCTTTTTCCACTAAATGTCATTTTGTCTAATGAAAACCTGTCTCAACTCCTGTCAGCCCTCAATTACCCTTTAGCAGCTGTTCAGAATGGGAATTTAGAGAGACCAGGGGAGTGAGGGTCTAATAGAAACGTTACAGCTTCTGTGGGTGAGTGGGACAAGCTTTGAGCTTACATAGAGCTCTTCTTGACCTGAAAGAAGAGCTCTGTGTAAGCTTGTCTCTCTCACCAACAAAAATTGGCCCAATGAAAGATCTTGCCTCACCCAGTCTTGTATGCAGTGGTGTTGTAGCTGTGTGGGTCCCAGGATATTAGAGAGACAAGGTGGAGCTCTTATTTTGAATGTATGAAGGAGGCAGAATGCAGTAACCCTCCCTGGTTAGGCTAAGATATGGCTTTAAGAGACACACCTTGGTATTTGGCTGAAGTCTCTCATTATCCTCGCATGAGTAAAAACATTTTCCTAAAACTGGAAGGGAAATACTCTGTAATCTGGGCTTTGTGTGTGGTCCTTGCACCTCTCAAATTAATTCAGTTAAAGGCAGGTTTGTGCTGGGGAGTGAACAGAACCTTTCTGCTACTGCAAAGGCTTGGTTTGTTTGGTTATTCATGAATGACTCTGAATGTCATTCAGAGTCATTCAAATGAATGTCACTGCTGACACTTTTGGAATGGACACCTTGGATTAAATGATGGTTAAACCCCGCATGAGATTGCGTCAATAAAACGACTGGGTCCCTTGTCTCTAGCCTCTTACTACACTCCTGAAGAATGTGATGCATGAACAGCTCCAGGAAACTGGGAGGGGGTGTGTCTGAGGAGAGAACTGGTAGTACATTAGCCTAGTGGCTCTTCTGAGGGGAGCGCTAATGTGATGGCCAAGCTGGGAGTGGGGCAAGAATAGAAGATGTGACACACACCCCTTTACACACCCACTTAAGTGGCAGCACCTGCAGAATGAAAGACTTTTCTCTTGCTGAAGGCAAGGCTCTATGCCCAGTTTCTTCTGTAGTAGTCAGTATTGGTGTTCAGCTAGAGTTGCCCAGAGTGCTGAGCACAAGTGCCCATATCTATGTCACTGCCAAGTTTATGGGGAATAGATCAGGTTGTCAACTTCCAACACAGGTGTTAAGTATAATGAAGGCCTAAAAACTGTCTTGAGCTGGACTTGCTGGAGCTGCTGCTGGATGAGAGATGTGGCTGCTTGGTTCCTCTGAAAATCTGGCTTGGTTTGGGCACCCAAAACACTAATGGGCTTAGTTCTCAGTGCATCCTTTCCACTTTCCCCCACTGGCCTTATGGGTCTATCACAGCCTGTTGTGTGTAGGGGGAGGGAGAACAGGCCAAGCCCATGCCTAGGTCAGCTTATGGCGTGCAGACCTGCCCATAGTTTGCTGAAGAGCAGTGATGCTGCAACACTTGAAATCTGACTAACTTACCTAGTCCCACATGCTCTAGTGAGAGAGAGGAACTGGGTCATGCCCAGATTTTGGAGATGGCTGGTGGGACAGCTGAGAAAAAACATAAGGTGCAAGGGAAGGGGGGGGGGGAGTGGAAAGGGGGATAGTAAAGGGGTTGCAAGTGGTATCTACTGAACAGTTATACCTAAACTGTAATACTCTTGATGTGGTTACTCTGAAATCTAGCAAGAGTTTATCATTTGACTTAACTGACAACAATGATTCCATTCAAGCTGAGGGTCTAGATTTCCCCTGAGAGGGAGGAAACCCAACCCCTGGCTTTCCTTCTGTTTCATATAGACCTAATATATGAAGCACTTGGTCCTATGTGAAACCTTATCTTTCCCCTGTTTTCAATTGGACTGAAGGTCAGTTGCATTGGGTTGGAAACCAATACAAAAACTAGCTTTATATGAAAGACTTAACCCCTCCTCTGGACACCCTGGACTAAAGACAGACAGGAGTTCTGGCACCCATCTCTTTGTCAGGTATGGGAGGAGAAGGTCCTCCTACTATTCTAGATCATGTAGATTTGAGGTGTTCCCTACACTTATACATGTGCAATTCAACCAAGGCTAACATGTAAGATTTCTTCTCCTGCCTCTGCAGATGCATTAATGTAGCAAGTGCTGTGCTAGTTGCTCTCATTTGTAACACATCCCTGCTCTGAGGTGTTTAGAATGGGCTGATTTGAGACGTGTGAAGTCCCAGGACATTCATAGCTCATCTGTTTGGGAGGAGAGGTTCTTTGGTTGCCCAGTAGATCCAGCCATTGTCATGGCACCTGGCATGGTTTTCAGTCTCCACTAGGCATTCTTCAAAGGTAGGGGAGTACTATTTCCCATCTTTAACATGGGGAAACTGAGGAAGTAACTTTCTTGGTGTCACACAAGGAGATGGTGGTGGACTTGGGCATAGAACTCAGGGCTTTCTGACTCCTACTGGTGCTCTATGCACTGCATAATTCTGCCCCATGTTACTGTTATCATAAGACCTTCTTGTAAAGGTTCTCTCCCTTCTTTGTCTCTGCATTTATTTCATTGTATTCAGCCTTTACTCTCCTTGTAATTTCATGTTCCCTAGTAAAGAGCTGGTGGCTCTACCATGTTACTAGGAATCTGTCATTAGGCAACTGGCACATGGATGGTGATGTATTGGATGACTATATCCACCTGGCCAATCCCTCCTCCCAAAAGCAGGTATTTTGAAAGCTGACCCTTCCTTTCTGTAGAAGTCCTGCACCTTCTCTCTTGGGAAAGTGTGCACACAGTAGTAGCAGGCTTGGGGTAGGCAGGATCTGGCCAACAGAGGAGGCTCTGAGAACATGCAGCATATCCAAAGTTTGCAGAAGGAATTTAGCTCACAGGGAGGGGGGGAGAATGAGGGTGTGACTGGGAGGACACATCCTAAGTAAGATTCCTCAAATAACTGGCTGGTCTGCAATAACCTGGGGCTAGTTCCACATGAGGACTTAAGCACTTTACACCCACATTTAGACACCACTGAAATCCTCAACCCCCTTGCTCAGCTGCTGCCTAACCCTATTGGGCCTTTAGGAACCCAAGAGCCTGAATTTTCAGCTTTAAAGTCTCCAAGTTGCCTATGTTTCTGCTAGAGAGTGTGCATCCAGCCACCTCAGTCTAGGTGCCTATCTCAGACACGCCAAGATCCTCAAACTAGGCATTCCCCTGCAGACCTGACCCAGTGGCTGTGCTCAGAGCACCCTTAAACTCACCGTGGCTGGTGGAGAGGAAGTAGCTTCTCTTATAACTGTTAGCCCAGTGGTTAGAGCACTCACCGGCAATATGGGAGACCCATGTTTAATTCCCCCCTCTACCTAAGGTGGAGCAGGGAATTGAACGAGGGTTTCCCACCTTTCAGGGCAAGTGGTTAGGGCACTCCCTCTCCGGTCTAATACTTATTTCACACCCAGTGGAACAGCTTCAACAGGAGAGACTGAGGGAGCCCGGACATCAGAATATCCCACAGCTCAGTGGTTAGAGCACTCACCTGAGAGGTGGGAGACCCCAGTTTGAACACCTCTTCAGGCAGAGAGGGGACTTGAACCTGTCTTCCCCACATCCTGGGTGAGTGCTCTAACCACTGGGCTAAAGCTTATAAGGGGGCAGCTGCCACAAACGTCCCTCCGCCCCTGCCCAGTTTCTTCCAAAAAGCATCTTTGGCACCTGACCCCACATCTGAGGATCCCTAGCAGAGAAAGGTGCTTCCCGCCCAGGCCCAGGCTGGGTGCCTTACTCCCTGAGAAGGGTGAGGTTTAGGCCACACCCCTCTCCTCAGCATTTCCCATTGGCTAGCTTAAGTGGTGCCCTGCTCAGCCCTGCTGCTTTTGTGGATCCTTACAATAGAGAGAGGCTCCTAAGGAATCCCTGTCCATTGTACAGGGAGCCTGGGTACCTGCTCCAGAACTTAGAGATACCACTTGGTGGCAGGAGACCTAAACTTTCAGTGCTGCAACATTGAGAATTGCAACACTTAAGCCCCTATCTGGGCCTAACTCCTAGTGTCCAACCTATGCCCTAGAGCAGCCCTGACCCACAACAATCTAGTCCAGAAAAAGCCTCCTTTGAGCTTAGAACCTGCTCTTTCCTATGAAGTGTGCAGAGCTCTGTTCAGGTTCTAGTCAGGATGATTTCCTTCCCTTCCATGCTGTCTCCTGACAGGCGGCTGGCTAAAGGGCTGTGAGAGGCTCTTCTAAAACTACTGTCCTCAGAGCTTGAGGCTCCCCAACAACTCCTCATCTTTCTTATGTGCGAGTGCGTACACCAGACAGTGGCTAAACCAAACTGTAGGAACTATGTCCAATTTGAGGTTGGCAGGTCTACAGCACTGTGCTTGGGTGTCTACATGAACCAATTACATTACGGTAGGACTACAAGTGAAGCATCCCTACAGAAGTGGTAAAAATGCCCGAGGGCTCTCTGAGCTAGCAACTCCACCACTGCTGCAGCTGCATGGAATTCTGGGGTTGTGTCTTTTGCCATTTGCGTAAGAATAGCCTTAGAAAAGCTGTTGGAGAGGGAAGTAATGGAAGTGTAGGTAACTCTTCTTTCTACTGGTGTCTCCATGCTTTGTCCAAGCCACAGGAAGTTCTCTGGTGTTGGTTGCCCCACTGCAGTTCAGAGGACCTAAGGAAGTCTGTGAGAAGGGAGACCAGGGCTTAGTAAAGAGGAAGAGATCATCAGGTGCACATTTCTTCTCAGCTCACCTTTTCCTGTGCAGGGTAATGTTGCATCCCTCTAATAGTTGACCATATGGCTTTGTCTATACTAACGTTACTAAAATTTCCCTCTGGGGTTTGCAACAGTATGGAAACTTGAATAAGAAATTGCTAGTGTAGACATTCCAGAAGCGGACTTGTTACCTTATCAGCCTGTAATCGTTCCACTGTCCCGTTGGTATAGAAGCTGGTACAGATGAGGCCTAATTTAGGCTTCTGTTGACAGTTCAGGTTTTGTGCAGCTCCCCACAATCACAGCTGTTTTTTTTTTTCCACTCAGTTCCTCTTGGAGGAGGGGTTTTCATCACCTTCCCATCAGATCAAGAATCTGGATTTGTCTTTTTTTCCAGGGTTCTTGACCCTGTGGAGGGTGTATCCATGCCCCTCACTGGAGGAGAGTGAATTCCATGTGGAGTGCCTGGGACTAGAAAGTAGGGGGGAGCGTTTTCGAGAATGTAGCTGGAATGCTACTCCGCTAGTATCCCATGCTCCAGCTGTGAGTGGCTCAACTTCCTCCCTCATGCCCTCTCTGTAAGGAGTGCTTTAGGGTAGCTTCAGTGCCCAACCTGAGTGTGTCTCTCACTAGAAAGACACTGGGTAAGATTTGCCTCAGGTTGTCTGCTGTGGAAACCAAAGGAAGCAGCACTGCTTCAGAGACCGAAGCCAGAGCCTGAAGTACACAGTTGGAGAAGGAGCCCATGATCTCACCAGTAGGTATGAGTTGGGAAGAAAGAAGTATATACTAGCTATAGACCAAAGCCCTAGACTAGACTGCTGTGACTTGCTGGCATGCAAATGGACCAGATATCTCTGACCTGGACCCGAAGCTCTATAGGAAAATGAGCACGCTTGGTGTTTATGAACAAAGTGGAAATGGCCACCACAAAACTGTGGCTCATATAGTGCAATGGGGGGGAAGAGGTTACAGGGTGAATAGCTGTCTGGGATGGAGCAGACCTCTTCAGTGAAGAAGTGTGTAGGGTACATCCAACTATTTAACTCCACTTTGCCTTGTCTTTCATGGTATACGCAGGGACTGTAGCCATGATGGAGCTGCATCAGCATGATAGTGCTTATACTACAGGTTCGCACTGTAGTGCTGCCAGCTGGTGGGTAAAAATCCTAGTGTAGGCAAGGCTCAAACCATCTCCAGCAGCCATACAAATATTGCTGATCGCCCTGCCACTTAGTAGTCTGGGCTCCCCCAGCCATCCAACAGGAAAACTCTCTTACCAGCACTGACCCTTCCCTTCTAAAACTGGAAGCCTGTGAAGAAGTGTGTGTGTGGCAGGGGGGGGGGGGCTTTCCTCAAGGATAATGTCCATTTCTAGAATAAGCCTGTGAGACCCGTGTGTCCTGAACACTTTTCTCCGCCTTTCAGGTTGCATGAGGAGCTGAAGATGGCAAAAGGCGATAATGGAGTGCGCTTTTTCCAAGGCCTACTAATTCTCGGCAATGTGATTATTGGGGTAAGTGATCTGGGGCTGTGAGGGGCAAGGGTGGAGAGATGGTTTCTTCAGGGGCTCGTCACTCCTCATCAGATGCACTGTAATAAAAGGCTTGGCCCAGCAATGGGGTCATTCTTCATGTTACCACTTCAGTCTAAATAAAATAAATGCAACGCTAGGTGAGAGGTCAAGGTCCCTGCTGAGTCATGCAAGCAAACGAATTCAGTAAGGGATGGAGGGTGAGGGTACATGGACTGGTAGGAAGTAGGGGCAGCAGTAGCACATCTAGAAGAACAAGCTTTTGTGCCGGGGGCTCTGGAGGGAAGAGCCCTGGTTCCTGAACTCCTCTTTCCAGCCCAGCTCCTTCCCACAATGACGGGAAGGGTTATGTTAATGCCATTCTTAAAGGAATGCTCCAAATCTTGTTTTAAGACCAGCCCAGTTGATATGAGCTGTGCTGCTCTGGGGAAGAGAGAGGGCCCATGCTCAGTGGGTTTTATGTTTACAATTCTCATGAGAGGACAGAAAGCAATGGATTGTGGGCCTGTGGGGAGGGAGTGGTCTCACTGGGAAGCTTGTGCCTTGTGTGTGGGGCAGGAAGAGGAACGTGATTAATAGAAGCTCTCCTTGAACATAGCTGTGGTACTGCTTTGGGCTGACCTGATGGGAGTCTGACTTCTGGTTCTCAGATGTGTGGCATTGCACTGACGGCAGAGTGCATCTTCTTCGTGTCGGATCAGCAGACTCTGTACCCTCTGCTGGAAGCCACCAATAATGATGACATCTATGGTGCAGCCTGGATTGGCATCTTCGTTGGCTTTGCTCTCTTTAATCTGTCTGTCCTGGGCATCATTGGAGTCATTAAGTCACACCGCACAATGCTGCTGGTGGTAAGTGGAGTGATATTAGTCCGCAGGTCGTTAACAGACTAAGATCATGTTATCCCAGTCTTCTGCTCCTTGTGCTCACCAGCTGTTGAGCACTGCTAACTTCAAGATTTGAGTTGTAATTTTCCAGGCCTTAAATAGCATTAGGGCCAAATGTGCCTAAAGGGCCACCCATTTCCTCTTTGGCACCTAGGACAGCCGCATTGTCCAGGAACAGATGGAATCTGTACCAGGAAGAGGGACATGAGTGTGGGAGACTATTTCCATGGTAACTGAGCCACAACTCTAACCCATGACCCCAACTGACCAGGAGGACTGAACATTGTCCCCTTCAGAACAAGTTGGCACTTGCTACCTCAGCTTTGTTTTATTGGGGTGGGTGGGGGGGGGAGAGTAATTTTCCAATAGGGAAAAGGAAGGAAATGGCTCCTTATTAACTGAACTGAGCCCAGTAGGGGGTTCATATCACAACAGACTTCCCTTCCCCCATTATCTGGGTTGCTTTGAGAGAGAAGCTGGGGGCATAGGAATCAAAACGGTAGTCTTGTGGTGGGCTGCAGTACCAGTCCCCAGGTCGAGAGGAGGCAAACATTGCAGTGCAAGGACTGTAGCTGTATTAAAGTTGTCTGGGGTTTTAGACCATATAGTCACACATCATTCCTGGGGATACCTTAATACAGGCAGCATGTGGCTACAGGTGTGGTACAAATGCCTTGATTGGTTTCCAAGTCTCCAGCAGAATCCTGAACAATATATTTGCCATGGTCATACAGCGTAAATTCCTATTGACCACACAAGCTTGGGTCCTCATTTCTTTGCTGCTGGGGGGCATAAAATATTGATACCTCTACCTAGGCTACTGAACTTCATCAAAGTAAGACTGAATCACTGCTGCGAGGAAACTTTGCCTTCCATCATCTCTATACGGTTGGGAGGTGTCTTGGAGTTGTTGGACAAGCCATGGCCAATGCTAAAATGGTGTTCAGATGCTTAGTCAACAGATCATTATGCAGCTTCTTATCTACTTCTTCAGAAGCTCTAATAAGAGGCAGCGTAGAGAAGTCTGGTCTGTGCCTACAGCATAAAGAGCAATCCAGAAATTCTGTGAAACAAATTAAGACTGTTAACATAACGAAGTTTCTACACCCTGAAATGAACCTCAAATTTGCACTCTTAAGATATCAGTGTGGCAAAGAATGTAGCTGCTTCCTAAGAAGGAGAAGACACCACTATTGACAGTCGGAGTGCCATTAGGCAGAATACAAATAAAATGAGAATATGAACCCTTATGGTCCAGGGGATAAGACAATCATGAACTAATGACAGGGCTTCCCTTAAATCCAGATTATGGAATGTATCTGTTAATGACAGGGTAGAACTTGGATGAATGGGACTCTCAAGGTGGAGGAACTTAATTTTGAGTCTCAGCGTTGTTCAGGTAGGGTATGGGTGGAGGTTAGTGCTCACCGTGTCGGATGGGGAAGGAACCCTGCTCCAAAACGCCTTGAACCTGATCTTGTAACACCACACTTTGAAATGCAGCATGTTGTGAGAATAGACCCAGGTTGGAGAGCCAACTACCTTCTGCTCTGATTCTTTTGCAGTATATCATTCTGATGTTGGTCACATATGGATTTGAAGTGGCTTCTTGCATCACAGCAGCAACTCATCGAGATTTTGTGAGTGGTGGTTTCCCATGTATGTTCTCTCAAGAGTAGGATGGAGGCAGGGTGTTTGAACATGTCCACAGAATGCCAAAGCTCTAAGCATACAATGCAGCTAGGGCAGAGTGGAAACCTGGGGAGGGCTGGCTAGAGACTGGACAGTAATGGATACTGCTGAACCACTGAAGAGAGGGTCTAGTCTCCTAGAGGCATGTGTAATTCCATAACTTGGGGTCAAGGAAATAAGACTTTCTTTATGCAAACTGAGTCTGTCCATTAACTGAGGCTACTGAACCTTGACACGTTTTTCAGATGCAGATTGACAATGCTATTGTAGGTGTTTAATGATGGAAGACCTCTGGTTCTACCATTTGAGCATTACTAGTGTAGGGGAGAGACCCATGTAGGTTCTTACAACTTTTTCCAACAGCTGTATGTGCAGTGCTTAACTCCAAACAAACCTCCAGACACTAACAAACAGCTTCTTCCCTTGCCTCCTCCCAGGCAAACCCTTCTGAGGACATGTTCAGCTGTCAAACTCTGGAATCTGTGGGTTTTCTGATGCTCCCAGAGTCCTGTTCTCTAACTCCTAGTATCTCCAGTTGGAGGAGGAAGACTTCCAAACTAACCTGGTTGTCCAAAACTGTGTTTGCTGGTAGTCTACTCCTAATGAAGCAGAAAACCTACTCAGTTCAGAAAGGCATCTAATAACATGGGCACAAGCAGACAATGAGTTTTAATATGGCTAAATGTATCTATTGAGGAACAAAGAATATAGGCCATACGTACAGGATGGAGGACTCTAACCTGGGAAGCAGGGGATCTGAGAAGGATTTGTAGGTAACGGTGGATGATCAGCTGGACATGAGCTCCGAGTGTGACTGACTAAAAGGGCTAATGCTGTCCTGGAGTGCATAAACAGGGGCACGGCGAGTAGGAGTAGAAAGGCTATTTTACCTCTGTATTTGGCACTGGTGTGACCACTGGAACTGTGTGCAGTTCTGGTGCCCACAATTCAAGAAGGATGTTGATAAATTGGAGAGGACTCAGAGAAAAGAACCAAGAGAATGATTTAAGGATTAGAAAACATGGTTTTATAGTGATAGATTCAAGGAGCTCAGTCTATTTAGCTTAACAAAGAAAAGGTTAAAGGATGACTTGATTACATTCTAGAAGTATCTATATGGAGAACAAATATTTAATGGGCTCTTCAATCTAGCAGAGAAAGGTATAACACGATCCAACAGTGGGAAGTTGAAGCTAGTCAATGTTTTTCTGAAAGATTGGCTCTCGGAATTATTTTTGGAAGTTCTATGGCCTGTGTTCTGCAGGAGGTCAAACTAGATGATGACAGTGGTCCCTTCTGGCCTTGGAATCTAGGAATCTAATAACATCACGTGTGCTCTTTATCTCCTTTGCCCTGTAGTTCACACCCAATCTCTTCCTGAAGCAAATGTTGGAAAAGTATCAGAACCCAGAGCCAGCCAACAATGATGATAAGTGGATGAGTGAAGGTGTCACCAGGACATGGGACCGCCTCATGCTACAGGTGACCAGTGCTCATATAACTAAAGATAGCAGCTAAACATTACACAGCTCTGGAATTTCTCTCACCCTAGAATCTTTCCGTAATAAAAGAATGTTGGAATCTTCAGATGTGGCCCTGTCTAACCTCCAGCATCCCAATGCTGCTAGTGCATAAAATGACACTTCAGGCCCCTGGAATATCTGTCAACATGTTGTTTTTTCCTATAAATCTGTTTGTCTGGCGTGACGCAAGCTAGTCACTGTTCTGGGGGCAGGAGGGAGAATGGGGTGGGGGGAGGGGGAAACCTGAGGACTGGACATCAGCTTCTGTATAATACCTGTATCCCTGTGTCACAGGGGGATCTCAATATTCTCTCTCTCTCTCTTCCTCCCTCCCAAATCCAGAATCAGTGCTGTGGGGTGAATGGCCCCTCTGACTGGCAGAACTACGTGTCTGTGTTCAGGAGCAGGAACAGTGACTCAGAGTTCCCTTGGCCACGCCAGTGCTGTGTCATGGATGTCCAAGGAATTCCAATCAACTTGGATGGCTGCAAACTGGGTGTCTCCGGCTACTATAATAATAAGGCAAGAATCTCTCTCCACTTTTACTGTGGTTCTTGTTGACTAGTGGGATTATCTCAAAACTTAACTTGTAATGAAAAGAGGTGCCAGGACTTAAGCAATTGTTTTTACATTCATAACTGATGCAGCAAGCCGAGAGGCGCTGGGGCTATGAACTGCCAAGCCCAGAGTTGCCGGGGCTTAGCCCCGGCAAAAATTAAGCCCTGGATTATCTCATGAGGATGGTGTAACAGCATGCCAAATGAAACACAATGGGGATTGAAAGCCTATGACATACTAGGGGGACAGGATAGATCTGCTAGTTCCCAAAGGCTTTCTGAGGAGGAGAAACTTCTGTCGTTTTCCTGTCCACATCACTGGCCCAGGACTGAGTAGCACAGGAGCATTCCTGATGTTTGGGACATAGGCAGGGCCTTACCAAATTCACAGCCATGAAATCTGGTCTTTGTGTTTTTACCCTGTACCATACAGATGTCACGGGGGAGACCAGAGTATCTCCAATTGGGGGCCCTGACTCAAAAGGGAGTTGCAGGGCGGTCACAAGGTTATTTTAGGGGGTCATGGTATTGCCACCCTTTCTTCTGCGCTGCCTTCAGAGCTGGGCAGCTGGAGAGAAGCAGCGCAGAAGTAAAGGTGGCAATCCCATCCCAGGCCATCCTTACTTCTGCTCTGCTGCTGGCGGCAGCTCTGCCTTCAGAGCTGGGCTCCCCGCCCGCATCCGCCGCTCTCCAGCTGCCCAGCTCTGAAGGCAGCGCTGCCATCAGTAGCAGCGCAGAAGTAAGGGTAGCAGTACCACAACCCCCCTACAATAACCTTGAGACCCCCTTCCCCACAACTCCTTTTTGGGTCAGGACCCCTACAATTACAACTCTGTGAAATTTCCAATTGAAATTGCTGAAATCATGAAATTTGCAACTTTTAAAACAATTGACCGTCAAATTGACCAAAATGGACCATTAATTTGGTAGGGCCCTAGATACAGGAGACAATAGAGGGGTGCTGTCCCAGGGGAACTTGTCCAAGATGCCAGCCCAGGACAAGAGTACCCGAAGGGTGGCTGGTTTCATGACCAAGAGGGTTGGCATAGGAGCCAGTGTTGGCTGAGCACCAGTCATTTGAATGGTGACTGATATCCCATATGTAGTGACTAAACTCTCTTAACCTACCCAAAGGGCCCCATTCTAGAGGTGGGAAGGGACAAAGCCATGTTAATTGGGCACCATGTGGGAAGCTGTCGCCAATGTCTGTGGCTTAAGAGACTGTTGGTTCTTTGGTGCCTTTCCCAAATGCTAGCAACCTGCTGTGGTGCAGTGCATGGTAAACTGTACCTTGCTCAATTTTTTGGGAGTGGGGTGGGCAGCCAGAATGTCAGAATCCAGTCAGTGGAGCAGCCTGTTCACCGGGAGAGACTGTTAACTGCATATAAGATGCATGCTTGGAGATGGGGGTTATGGGGAAGTTCAGGTGACCATAGCTTCTAGCAATTTAGCAGAGGTTTGTCGTCTTCAGCTATATTCCCACTGGCAAGCTCATGTTCTCCTGGTGATTTGGAGTGAAAGGCATAATTAATACAGTAAGTTGGCCTGAAGTATTTGAGAGGATCTGTTTCTAGAGGGAATATAAAGCCATAATCTGGATCTATTTCTTCCTCATCTATCAGGGAGTTGGCAGAGCCATAGGCTGGGATGCCAACTGTGAGCTATCTCCTAAGACCAAGTTGAACATTCTGACCATGATGGTTGCATTGCAACCAAAGCCTGTTCTAGCTGACTTGTTAATGTCATGCAAACTAGCTAGTTCAGTGTGCTTGTGGTTCCTGGAGAATGAGAACCGGACCTCTCTCCAAGAGAGCTGAGCTTGTAACATAGTTGCTCAAAGCTCATGCTCTGGTCTTGATTTGCTGCTTATTGGCTCTGTTCCCACAGGGTTGCTATGACATTATCTCTGGTCCAATGAACAGACATGCTTGGGGTGTTGCCTGGTTTGGCTTTGCCATTCTCTGCTGGACTGTGAGTACTTAATATCTGCTCTTCTTTCCCCCCAGCCCCCCACCTCTATTCAACCTGAGGGGAAATGGGGATTGGCACTAGTGGAAGGACTGATCCCTGGAGAACAAGCAGCTCCCCATCCAACTGTAGGGCCATTCTGAGTTGGAAACACACTTGCGGGTGGGGAGGGTAAAGGATGTGGGCTGTCTTGAAGGACTGTCTCCAGATTAAGCTGCTTTAGCTCTGTTCCATTAAGTAAGGCTGTGTTCTGATCTGACCTCCACATGCTGAGAAATTAATGGCAACTGTGCCTAATCCCCATAAGTGCACCCTGCTGATGTTCAGAATAAAATCTCTGTACTGTATAGCTAACTCTTAACTCTGCAAATCAAAAGCCTCTGTCAGTGGACTGATCCCATGGCCCACAAAGCGAAAGTAGTTAAGTGTGCTAATAAGTATGATCTCCCCAACCTTAGCCTACAGGTAGCTGATGAATGTTGCCACTGTTGCTGCTGTTAATGCAAACAGATGTTCACTTGGGTATTCACCACTCCTCTTATTTGCTCTTTGCCAGCATTTGTGCAGCTCACAAGTCCTGTTCACAGAAAAGTGTCAATTACTCTTGCTGGAAGTGTTCATGTGGCCATTTCAAAGCTCTTTCGGCTTGAGTCATGAGAGCAGAAAAAATACACGACTTGGAGTATTTGCTATTCATGATGAGAGAAAGTCACCTAAAAAATAAATAGTCATGGCAAAAAGTTCAAGAGCAACCTCTAGACTGAAATCAATACATAGGCTGTGGAACAAAATGCTTAACTGCAGAGTTGTTAGCTGCAGATGGCTTGCCCTGCTCCAGCTCAACTGTTGTATTGAAGAGTTGGCTCCTGTGTGAAGACAGCAACCTTCTGTGGCTACCAGGGGTGGATTAGGTGATGGAAACCCCTGACTTGATCCACTGAAAGGATGAAATGTCATCTGACAATGGGATTGTCGGAGTGTGGTGTGTGGTTTTTGTTTTGTTTTTGTTTTTGGTTGGTAAATCTGCTTTCTTCATTATCTAACGGCCATTTTTTCTTTATAGTTCTGGGTTCTTATCTGCACCATGTTCTATTGGAGCAGAATTGAATACTGAGGATCCAGTGGCCTCCCAACAACCCCTCTGAAGTCTTGGTGCATGAAACTGCATTCGTTCATCTGTACTATTCCTCTTGTGCTAAGGAGGATTTGAGGCTCTCCCAGTGCCCCCATTATCATCCCACTCTCCATCTCCCTGAAAACCAGACAGACTGGTACACTGAGCTGATCCTTCCAAGAAAGAACATGCCTTCCTTTAGCCTCACTGGAGTTCTGTAGCTTTTATGCCTATTAACGGACCCAAATCCTTCACTGTTCTGAAGACTACTTGAGTCTGAGAGATGCTCTGATTATTCCAGAGATGGCCTTGAAAAGGGAAATGGCCCATAAATGTACTTGCTCCAGAAAACAATTTCTTTAAACTAGGGCTAATGTAAATGATACCAGAACAAATCTGATGCACAAGGCTGTTGGTGTATATAGTATATGTGAGAGATGCTGTCACCACACCAGAGAGCCTTCCTCCTTGCAAGGAAGAGGAAAATTAGACATGTAACTACAGGAATTGCCAAGTTTATTTAACATTCATATTGAGTTCTGGCCTCTATTAAAGATATCCGTCCTCTAAGAAGGAGGCAGACTCTCTTTTCTACCCTCTGCCATACCTAACTTCCCAGTCTTAAAAGCTAAAAGCAGGTTACTAGTCAACCCAAATCAAGGGCTAGTTCACTGCATCATAATATGCTTCCTATGTTCAAGCCTACCTCTGGTGCTTATCACTGATAAAATATAGGACCCCCATCTCTCTGAAATGGTGCCAACACATGCAATGTTTTACCTCCTCAAAACTGACTCAACAGTTTTTTCACAGCTCCTTGGAGATCTTGGGGGGCGGGGCGTGGATATGCAGTTTTGTTCTCTGATGTATTAACAGGACAAAATATTCCTCCTTTCCCATCCCTACCAGCCTACTCCACTTTCCACCTCCAGCTAACTCAAGGCATAGAATTGAGCCCCCTTGATCAAGTAGAGTAATTTTGAGTTCAAGGACAACTATTAATTCTTTCTTGTATGTTCTTCTACAACCTCACTGAATCCCAGTTCTGTCCTAGCATAAGCTGTTAAAACTCCCAGTTAAGCAGGCAACTATTGACCTAAGTCAGACTTAAACGGGTCTGGTGTAATTCCTAATGAATGTCTTGTAAGTTACGTGCATTGTGTGACGCTTGCTCCTTGTACAGAATGTTTTATCTGAAATCTGTTTAAGTGTTGGGGGTCAGCCCCTAAGAACCTGCCAGCTACCGTGATTGTTCCAGTGTTTCTGTATATTCTCCAAATCTTTAATAAAAAAGCTGAGTTTCAAATTCTCACTGTCAAGGATCTTGAGTAAATGGAGGCTCCACCAGCTGCCTCCAGACACCTGAATGTTGGACAGTGCTGGGTTCAAAAAGCTGGTGGCTCCAAACTTCTCGCAGGTACGGAGTTGCTACTGTCTGTGCATCTAGAATGTTGTGCTGTGGAAAAATCTGGCACTGAACCGACTTGCCAGTCTAATCAAAGGGCTGTGGGAATAGAACTCTTAGATTAGAGGTGGGTCACTGACCCTTAGGTTCCCCCCCACCCTCCACCTCTGCCCCCAAATGCCACTAACGGAAGGCAGGCTGCTTTGGTGATGGGGTGGCTGCCTCCTTCAAGACTATGGACTCTAAAGCATCACTACAATCCAGTGTTTAGTCCCAAATACTCTCCCAGGGTTGACTTGGACGGATGGGTTGGTCCTCTTGCTTAGACCTCTCTTGAGGCTACAAGTTTAGTTTTAGGTGCTACAAGACACATGAGAACCAGTGACCCCTAACTCAGTGTAGCAACAGCAAAGAGTTGTAGCTTTTAATGTCAATTTAGAGGCAAAATACCTGTGGGGAGTCAGGAGAGTAGAAATCAGTGTATCATTTTTATGTGAGCATGCACACACATGCAGCTTCTCCACTCTCTCCAAACACACCTCTGGTGTGACGGCCAGCCCTTCACAAACATGAATTAACACCTGTTTTTGTAACATACCCACTTCAGCATGAGATTCTGTGCTCTTACTTGGTTTTAGGCTGCCCCAGGAGCTCTGCAGAGCCACAATGCCTGGATGATGGTCCGCACAGCCTCCTCTGTACTGATGTCTCTGAAGAAGTGGCTTGCAAAAAATGAAATCAAAACCACAGGATTAGATTGCTGGGTTGAGAGAATATTTTCCCTCAGGGAACTTCTGCTTTAATAGTGGTTGGTGAGGCAGGGCTATCCAGAGGGTAGAATAAAACACCCTGAAACTAATCTGACCAGTGGAATGGAGTGCAGATGCCAGATCCATCCCTTTTGTAAGTGAATGGGGAGTGAGACAGGCCTGGCTAGTGCTGTCTCAATACTGCTTCCCCCCAAGCACTCCAGTTGGGACTGGCTTAAAGCATTATTTCAAAATCTCAGGTTGGGGTTCTTTGTATTTTTGCCTTCTGGTTCCTGAGCCTCTGGGTTACTTGCTGGTCGTTTTAAACTTTCTCTTCAAGCAGGAGGTGTAGAAACGTCCTTTTAATTATTTTCAAATGTGATGGTTGCGTAATCACTTGATCCTAGTGCTATGGAGTTAAGAGAAACACCAACTATTGTGAGGGGCAGCAGTGCTGCTGGCTGGAACGGCAGTTTCGAGACAACAGCGGTTCCACTGAGGTGGCAAGAGCAGAATGGAGCGATGGTAGAATGTTGTCAAGCCGGCTCGGAGGAATCCTGCACAGCTCTTTCTGGTTTTCTTGCTTTGAGGGTCCTCATTCCAATTGCTGCAGATCCCCACTGGGGTTGTAGGATTCCCGTAGTGGGTGGGGAAGCTCAGAGCAGTAGAGACAAGGTAGCGCAAGAGATGAGGAATGGCAGCAAACAGGTTCATGTGCTAATTAATAGCTATCTAGGGCCCCTCCTAGCTTTCCACATTCTGGACTACAGCTTGGTGTAGGTCTTGCCTTACCTCTGAAATAGCCATCCTGCTTGGCTATGCGAATAAGTAATGTAGAACTGAGATAAGGTGGCAATAAAACTCATGAAAGTGCATCTGTGTCCTCACTGCACACATGCTGCGTAATCTCCCTAGATGAAGGGCTCGGAGGCTCAAATCTTTATCATCATTTGCACACAAAAATGTGCATTTGTAACTTTCATGTCCAGCTATCAACTGTATATGCAGAGCACTACCTTTTTGTAGGGCCACCTCTGGTCACTTTCATCATACAACTTGAGATAGTCACTATTTTTCTGATATGCCCAGTTCCTGGAACTGTGAGAAGAAGCTGTTTTTATGTATAACCTTTCCCGCTCTCGTCGTGGTCGAGAAAAGCTTGGGAAACATAGAGTGCCCTCAGGGCTTAACATCAGGCACCAAATGTACCCTACATTTAGTGTGGGTTTATTTTATAAAAGCGTGGTTTTGTTCTTTAATGCTTGGTGTCAGCGACCCTGAGTGTTCTCGTTTTTCTGGGTGACATTACAGTTTAGTTCTGCCTTCGTTCCATGTACGCAGCCTACCCCCTCCCTTGTGCTATCATTCTCCTGTGGCCTCACTCAGAAAAGTACCTTCATTCTCACACATGCTCTTGTCTCCTTGTGCAGGGGCTTGCACCTAGGCCCTCACTCGCTCTCCTCCTCAGCCTGTTATTGACCCACACTATCTCTGGCCAGTGGCTTTTGACACCTATTGGACAACATGACGGGCATTGCTTGTAGCTACCCTTACTGCTGCAGCCAGACACCATGTAGCACTGTGGTGCCCAGTTACCTCTGCCCAAACCAACACACGTGCCTGAACACCTAGTGTCCTATACTGCTTGCACATCACGCCCCTTGCATCCTAGTATTGGCCTGAGCCATCCTGCATCAAGAGCAGGGCTGGCAAGGAAAAGTGTGATCTAAAATTTGCCAGCCAGCTTGTAACGGACTTCCTCTCACCTGCAGCAGCAATTAAGAAAAGCCTCTGAAATGTTGCTCATGGAGGCAGGCAGCCGCCTATGGGAACTCCCCCCTGCAATGGGTAGCCTCCCCTCTAGTTAGGGAAGAGGCTTTACTCATCAAGGAGCTGGGGCAGGATGCTGAGGCCTAGTTTTCACTAGGGTTTTTACCACGTTAGCTACCAGCTGAGGTGAACTCCAGGTACTGCAGATGCTGTTTGTAGTTCTCCCAGGGAAGTTAGTTCAGGGAAACACTCGGATGTTACCACGTTAGTTTAAGGGGATAAAATCCCAACTTTTTTTTTGCTAGTGTGGGGGCACCTTTGTTAGGGTGCTGTGGCTGGTGGAGAGATTGCAGAGGTGGTGGAGGCAGCTCCAAACCGAGTCTCTGCCACTTTCAATGCTCCAATGAATCAATCAGGCTTCGAGCAGCCCATTCCTGGTCCCAGCAATAGCTACACTCGCCCAGGCATTTGGTACTTAAAGTAAAATGTTTCATGGTACAAAAATGAATAATACTGATTGCTGAGCATGAATGTTTGCTGCATTCAAGAACCGCGTCCCACTGCTTTTGAAGGGGTTTTAGTGTATTTTAGGCTGTATCCATCATCATTCGTTAGGTTTTTTTCCTTCTCTTCAGGTCTTGCCTGTTTGCACCCTTCCTTCATGAGAGGTTTAACAAGGACAAGTGCAGAGTCCTGCACTTAGGACAGAAGAATCCAATGCACCGCTACAGACTAGGGATCGAATGGCTCAGCAGCAGTTCTGCAGAAAAGGACCTGGAGATTACAATGGATGAGAAGCTGGATATGAGTCAACAGTGTGCCTTTGTTGCCAAGAAGGCTAACAGCATATTGGGCTACATTAGTAGGAGCATTGCCAGCAGATCAAGGGAAGTGATTATTCCCCTTTTCTCGGCACTGGTGAGGCCACATCTGGAGTATTGCTTCCAGTTTTGGTCTCCCCACTACAAAAAGGAGGTGGCCAAATTATAGAGAGTCCCGCAGAGGGCAACAAAAATGATTAGGGGTCTGGAACACATGATCTATGAGTAGAGGCTGCGGGAACTGGAATTATTTAGTCTGCAGAAGAGAAGAGTGAGGCGGGATTTGATAGCTGCTTTCAACTACCTGAAAGGGGGTTCCAAACAGGATGGATCTAGGCTGTGCTCAGTGGTAGCAGACAACAGAACAAGGAGTAATCGTCTCAAGTTGCCGTGGGGGAGGTTTAGGTTGGATATTAGGAAAAACTTTTTCACTAGGAGGGTGGTGAAACACTGGAATGGGTTACCTACGGAGGTGGTGGAATCTCCTTCCTTAGAAGTTTTTAAGGTCAGGCTTGACAAAGCCCTGGCTGGGATGATTTAGTTGGGGATTGGTCCTGCTTTGAGCAGGGGGTGGACTAGATGACCTCCTGAGGTCCCTTCCAACCCTGATAGTCTATGATTCTATGTTTTATTCGCCCATCTCAACCCAGCTCTAGCCACAGTCACATCCTGAATCCTTGTGGCTTGTTCTTAAGCAGCAACTGCATAATCTTTGACATAGTGAAGCCTCTTCCACCAGAAGCTGGGAATGGGTGACAGGGGGATGGATCGCTTGAGGATTGCCTGTTCTGTTCATTCCCTCCGCAGCACCTGGCATTGGCCACTGTTGGAAGACAGGATACTGGGCTAGATGGACCTTTGGTCTGACCCAGTATGGCTGTTCATAAATTTAAGAAGAACATAAATATGTCCAGGTCCTTTAAGATAAAGGATTTAAATACTATATATATATATATATATATACACATATATACACACACACACACATTGCCACAGATGTGCTGTGAACACAATACAGCTCATTTGTAAAGCAAGGCCTGGACTGACAGCCTGGATCTGGATGCCCAAGGGCTTTGTCAAAGCTCAAAAACCAACCTTGGCGCCTGAGCCACATTTTGTAAGCTCCATTTTTTAATAATGGGCTGAACCAAAAGCCCTCACCTTAACACACATGCTCGAGCTAAGTTCTGGGAGCCTGAAAGCCAGACCCAGAGCTGAATTTTGCAGCTCTAGTCTGCCTGTAATCCCCAGTGCCCTGAACCACCTCATCCTTAACCGTCAGAGAGCTCCAGATGAGTTAGCCTAATGTATCCTATATCTGAGGACTGGCTCCCGCCCTGGCAGAGAATGGCCTCAAAGATCTAACAGCCCTTTTCCATCTCTCACTATTATCCTGTATGTGTTTTTGGTTTTTTCTTTCACAGGCAGAGGTGCTGAACCTAGCGATGCTGGGGGTGCTGCCGCAGCCCCTGGCTTGCAGTGGTTTCCATCATATCCAGGGTTTACAGTTGGGTTCAGTGGCTGTCAGCACCCCCAATGCACAAACTATTCCAGTGCCCTTGTTCACACGCCAATACCCCGCCTCCCCCCACCGGGGCTAATGCCCTTTCCTACCCTGTTTGTCTCTCCTCTTTGCTACCAGTTTGCCTCCAGTTCTATGCTGGTTGCTGGCCAGGTCAGGTCAAGAACTGGCAGCAGCGAGGTGTGTCTTGTTGACAGCCCTTGGAGGGCTGGGGTGTGAAGCAGCAGGGCAGGTTTCTACAGGAGCCTTCCCCGGTGCCAGGTTTAACAACCTGTCTCCTGGGTAGAAATGGAAAGCAACCACTTTGGAAACATGCTTAGACATGGAGCTGTCATGTTGTAACCAGTGCCTCCAGCACAAACACTCTTGGTTCAGGCTAGGCTGTAATTTGTACTGTGTCAGCCTTTCAAACCCACAGTGATTTGCAATCAGGGAAAAATGACTTGGTGGAAAGTGTGCTGGAGCATTTCCATGTGTTGCAACATGGTGGCTGCCAGCACAGTTTAACTGTCGTACGTGCAGGGCTTTAGTGTGTAATTTGCTTGATTTCTTTAATCATGGAAATCTTGGAAGTCTGTTGAGTGTTCTGGGCAGGTTTATAAAATGTTCTTGGTGGCAAGCGAACAATAAGACGGGTATAAAGAGAGAAAAACCCTGTGAGCAAAATTAGTCATCAGCTAGTGGAGATCACAGTCAAGACAGAGTGTATTATGATATTTAATGGCCACGTGACTGGTATGCTGCTTATATGCCAGTTGCCATAGAAACTTACAGGAAGCATATTCTAGTAATTTTCCTAAAGGGAAAGCAAAATTAAGGAAGGGTGTCACGGTGGAGGCTTTATTTGGAGTTGAAATCAAGCCCCATGCAGAACTGGACAGGAAATCATTTTCCTGTTCCCCCAAGAATTTTGAGATTTTGACAAATTTTCCCATCCAAAATGGGACAAAACGTCAAATCTCAAAAAATTTTCTGAACTGAACAAAAAAAATTTAGCTTTGGATCAAGCAAAAATATTTGTTTGGCTCATTCTAAACCATGGTTTTGACTTTTGATCTTTCCCAATGTTTCTGACACTTGTATTTTTTTATACTATATATTCATTTAAATTTTGAAACTAAAAGTTGTTTCAGAACAAAACATGGAATTTTTTGTTCTGAAAATGCCCAAATGGGGCATTCTGAAAGTTTTTCCGATGTTATTTTTAAATGGCAAATTAGTTTAAACTAATTCTTTCCAATTACCAGTGTCCATTTTGATGAACTGGGATTTTCCAGTGAAAAAATGTTAGTCAAAAGCATTCCCAACCAATTCTAGTCCCAGACTCAGCTGGTGCGTGGACAAAATGTATTTTCTTGAGCCGAAAGGCTCAGTTGTTCTGAGGAAGTGAACCGTAGGTCAGATTGCAGGGTGGGCGGCAGAGTTTACAAAGGGCTAGCAGCTCCATTTTTTCAAGACAGAGGACAGGTGTAAACAAAAAGTAATGTCACTAAGGCAGTGGCTCTCAACCTTTTCAGACTACTGTACCCCTCTCAGGAGTCTGATTTGTCTTATGTATCCCCAAGTTTCACCTCACTTAAAAACTACTTGCTTACAAATTGCTTACTTTCTCATTTTAACCATATAATTATAAAATCAGTTGGAATATAAATATTTATTTCAGTGTATAGTATAGAGAGCAGTATAAACAAGTCATTGTCTGTATGAAATTTTAGTTTGTACTGACTTCGCTAGAGCATTTTCCGTAGCCTGTTGTAAAACCAGGCAAATATCTAGATGAGTCTATGTACCCCCTGGAAGATCTCTGTGTACCCCCAGGGGTACAGGTAACCCTAGTTGAGAACCACTGACTTAATGCACTAATGGCAGGTGCTCAGATGCTATGGCAATAAGGAAGTTATAGCAGAGAAATCCAGTTTATGACTTTAGTTAGGTTCATAGTTTTCCTTTATCATTCATAATTATATGCAAGAAACATCAAACTAAAATGAAGTGCTGGTTCTTGTAGTAATTTCTTGTGGTGTTTTTTTTCTAGCCTGGTTTAATTTTTCCTTTTAGTGTTAGCAATGTATTGACCACCTATCTTTTTATTTCCCTTCTGTTGTTTGAAATAAAGCAGACTCCAGCGTGTAATGTACTAATGAGGAAACGTGCACTAACACCATGGAAACATCATCTAGTCAATATTATAAGAGGCTGGCAGGAACATGACCTTTAGCGCATAAAACTTTAAACTCTTAAAATAAGGGTGATTCTGTGACAGCCAAAAACCTCTGGCCTGACCTTCAAAGCTGCTGAGCAGCATCCACATCCCCCATCGGCTTCAGGAGGAGTCATGAGCTCTCAGAACCTCTGAAAATCCAACCAGTCACTTATTTTGCTCCCTTAATGGAAACCCCCCTCCGCATTCCATGGTGCTTCTAGATGGCAAATTAGGGGTGAGAGGTGATAACAGAGGGAGACGGAAGCATTCATTCATCACATTCACCAGGATCATACGGGGGATAAGAAAGTCTCAAATCACCACTAGGGCACGGGTCTGTTTTATAAAAACTCCAGTTTAATCTCATGGTTGAGATCTGGCAAAACTTAAATTCTTAAAGCAATAAAAGGCACAAAGGCAGGCAATCCACCTGGACAATAAGGCTTAACAAAAATACGATCCATCGGGACTAGCAGAAGAAATAATCAATAGCCCATAAGCCAGTCCTTTTCACCCAACATCTGATTTCCAACCATTCCCCCTGACTTGCATCAAGTCAGTATTTTGAAGGGGACTAATGGATGCAGGAGTGAGCTGCAAGCTTTTCTGGGGTCTGCACTGACCACTGGGCCCTAAACAGGACTTGGCTACTGATTTCCTTCTCTTTCCAGGCTCAGTTCAGCTCCCATTGAAGTCAATGGCAAGCTTTCCATGCATTATGCTAGTAGTTGGAGCAGGCTGTTACTACTAAGCATTATGTTAATCAGGATCAGTTTAAGACTAAACAGGGTTTGGATCAACCATAGGATCTCACCAACCCATGTATATTTATTTTTGAGAGAAAAGATAGCAGAGAAGTAAAAATCAGGGAGCCTCAGGGAAAATGTGGAGTTGAAACTCCATCGGACATCTAAGGAAGAAATCTGTCATGGTATTTTGGGACTCGCCAATCTATTCCATCCTTTTCTAGGACCCAGTTCCGCTCCCGTTGATTTCAGTGGGAGTTTTACCATTGACTTCAATGGTAGTAGGATCTACCGTCGACCCACAACTAGCAATAATCAGATCTAAGAATCTAGCTTCACCTTCCTGTGCTGGTTATAACTTGTTCCAGCTCACACTCTCAGCAGTAAAGAAATTTTAATGGAAAACTATATCTGTACATCAGCCCAAGTTTCACAGATGTGATGGACCTGTTTAGACAATTCCTTCATTTTTAATTACATTTTAATATATTTATATATAATGTTCTTTTATATATATATATATATATATATAAAAAATTAACACAGTATTCATCAGTACAGGCATTATACAATCTAAAGAAAGAAAAGATAAAAAGATTTTGATTGCACTTTTTGGACTCTGGCTGGTGGAAACAGTTGCAGGCTTTTCTGCTGCTGTCTGCTGCAGACCTAACCTCCTCCAGAGCCCTAACGTGCTGAAAGGCTGCATCAAAGAAGTGCTTCAGCCTTTGTAAAATGAGCGAATGGGATGGACAGTCTAAGTTAATATAGTTTACAATGTAATGTACAGTCCTAGCTCCTGCTTTCCCCCAAGGACATGACTGCACCAGCCAGTCTCACACTCATCAGTGCTCCTGCCATGGAACCGGGTGACTCCCTCCCCCCCCACCCCACCCCCACACACACACAAGCCACCAAAGCTCTTCCCTGTCAGCCAGGTGATCCCCCCCCAACATCCAACACCCCTCCCATCCAGCTGGGTGGTCCCTACATCCATTCAGCCAAGTGACCCCCATACCATACTACCTATCCAGCTAGGTGAATCCCACTTCCACCTCCCCTTGATGCAGGTGACCCCCACCATCCAACACCCCTCCCATCCAGCCAGGTGACCCCCCATACCCACCAACACCCTGCAATTAATGGGAGCTGCATGCATCCCCTCCTTGTACTGTATAGAACGGGAATTGACCCATCTGGGTATTCCTTGTCCCCTCTTCTAGATCTCATAAATTAACAGAAGTGTGATATACAATGTCAGAATTAGGCCTGAGGGCATAAGAGGCCACCTGAAAACCCTAAAAGAGAGGCCCTCACACTCTTCACAGGATGGGAGTGGGGGAGGAACTGTAGACTTGTGATCTAGTTAGGAAAAGCATTTCCATGCTAATAAAACCAGGCAACAGATACCTCCCCTACACTTAGGAAGATCCTATATTGTGGGATGAACCTGTCTCCCATAAATGCTACTCCAATGGGTGCAGGGTATGCTGCACATGGACATGGGGCAGAAGTGCACCCAAAAATGGGATGGCTAATGTGAATGTGCTACACTATTACAACTTACTCTGCTTCAGCTGCACTGGTGCAAGTTGCAATGGTGCAGTTCTCTATTGCACATATGGTTCTACCAACTGCACCAAGACCCTACAGCATAGCTTGGACCTTTTCTCTAAGCTAGTAGCAACTGGTCTGAAACAGATTCCCAGTTCCAAGCCCTATGAATTCTGGGAAAGTTTGTTTCCAGAGCTGAACTTGGTGACTTGGGCCCAGCTCTACAATCAGCTGACATGGATAATTTAATCTAAATCCTCCCAACTCCGCAGAACTTGATTTCCTGATCCAAACTTTGTGGCACAGGTCCATCTCTGATTGCTCTCTGGAGAAAATAATTAAGCAATCAATTTGCAAACAGCTACAAGATAATAAGGTGATAAGCAACAGTCATCATGGATTTGTAAAGAAGAAATCATGTCAAACCAACCTGATAGCTTTCTTTGACACAGTAACAAGCCTTGTGGATAGGGGGAAGCAGTAGACGTATATCTTGACTTTAGTAAGGCTTTTGATACTGTCTCACATGACCTTCTCATAAAACAAACTAGGGAAATACAACTTAGATGGGGCTACTATAAGGTGTGTGAATAACTGGTTGGAAAACCGTTTCCAGACAGTAGTTATCAGTGGTTCACAGTCAAGCTGGAAGGGCATGAGTGGGGTCCCACAGGGATCAATTCTGGGTCTGGTTCTGTTCAATACCTACATCAATTATTTAGATAATGGCATAGAGAGTATGCTTATCGAGTTGGGAGGAGTTGCAAGTGCTTTGGAGGATATGATCTGGACAAACTGGAGAAATGGTCTGAAGTAAATAGGATGAAATTCAATAAGGACAAATGCAAAGTACTCCACTTAGGAAGGAACAATCACTTGCACACATACAAAATGGGAAATGACTGCCTAGGAAGGAGTACTGAGGAAAGGGATCTGGGGATCATTGTGGATCACAAGCTAAATATGAGTCAACAGTGTAACACTGTTGCAAAAAAAGCGAACATCATTCTGGGATGTGTTAACGAGAATGTTGTAAGCAAGATACGAGAAGTAATTCTTCCACTCTCCTCCGCACTGATAAGGCCTCAACTGGAATATTGTGTCCAGTTTTGGGTGCCACATTTCAGGAAAGATGTGGACAAATCACAGAAAGTCCAGATAAGAGCAACAAAAATGATTAAAAGTCTAGAAAACATGACCTATGAAGGAAGATCGAAAAAAATGGGTTTGTTTAGTCTGGAAAAGAGAAGACTGAGAAGGGGACATGATAACAGTTTTCAAGTACATAAAAGGTTGTTACAAGGAGGAGGGAAAAGAATTGCTCTTCTTAACCTCTGAGGATAGGACAAGAAGCAATGGGCTTAAATTGCAGCAAGGGTGGTTTAGGTTGGACATTAGCAAAAAAATTTCCTGTCAGGGTAGTTAAAGCACTGGAATAAATTGTCCAGGGAGGTTGTGGAATTTCCATCACTGGAGATCTTTAAGAGCAGGTAAGGCAAACACCATCAGGGATGGTCTAGATAATATTTAGTCCTGCCATGAATACAGGGGACTGGAGTAGATGACCTCTTGAGGTCCCTTCCAGTCCTATAATCCTATGATTCCATAAGTCTAGGAGTGTTTCTGTTAGACCAGGGGTATCAAACACACGGCCCGCGGGGTTATTTCCTGTGGCCCACCAAGCTCCCTGCCCCTCCCCCGGAGTTATTTCCTGCAGACCGCCAAGCTCCTCTCCCCCCAGCGCACCATGGCCCCGCTCCTCTGCCTACCTCCAGGCACTTCCTGCCGCCAAACAGCTGTTTGGCAGTGCTTAGCACTTTCCAGGAGGGAGGGGGAGGAGCGGGGAGCCACATGCTCAGGGGAGGAGGCAGAAAAGAGGTGGGGCAGGGGCGGGGATTTGGAGAAGGGGTTGGAATGGGGCAGAGTTGGGGACTTTGGGGAAGGGGTGGGAAGAGGCGGGGCAGGGGCGAGGCCTCATGGAAGGGGTGGAGTGGGGGCAGGCCAGGGGCAGCGGGGCGGGGAGTGTCAGTGATGTAGTCCTTGGGCCAATGTACTAGTCCTCATGTGGCCCTCATGGTGATTTGAGTTTGAGATCCCTGTGCTAGACCTTACCTAGCTCGCCACAGAGCTGTCCCTCTCTGGGGCCTACCTTAGTACTTTATGCATCAGCTGAAGCCAGTTAGTTTTCAAGGAGAAATGGGATCAAGCTGCAAAATTCGGATAAGATTTCAAACACCACAAGATTTGGGGATGTTCATGTCCAAGGTTTTGCCCATTATCAAAAGAGTGCTCATTTGTAAAATCCAGATCTGGGAGCTGGCTCAAATTTTGAAGACCCTCAAAGGGCTGTGGTGTTTGGGTCCAGGCTTTGGTAGTGTTAAGTAGCATTTCCTAATAAAGTGATCTTCTCTTGAAGGGTTTTCCCACTTAACCCAGAGACTTATTTCTTGAAGGGACACTGTCAAGATTAAAATTCTATATTTCTATAGAGTGACTCTGCCTCCGTTTCAGTAACAGGTTTGATTAAATGAAAGAATTTAAGGAGTCAGATTTTCGTTTTTTTTGTTGTTGTTTTTTTTGGACAGTACACTTTGTGAACCTAGCCTGGTCTATTTCTACTTTCACATTCCAGTTCCCAGTTACCGGCACAATGCCGCAATGGTTGGGTTCCTACAAGGTCGGGGAGAAGGTGTAAATCACCACCCAAAATAAATGCATTCCCTGAAACTGAAAAACCCGGGAACCCTTTCCAGTCACATTACCATTTGCAGAATTGTGTAATAAACCCCTAAATATTGCAGCTAACCTACTTTAACAATTTCCCGTGGCGATGGTTAAGCCTCCACCCAGAGGAGCTACACAAGGGCACTTGGCATTCGTGGAACTGCAGCTCCATGCTGTATCACATTAAATGAAAGCTGGAGGACTAGCTATGCCCCTCTTTTAGTGGGGGGCTGCTGAGGGTTTTGTGTAGGCAGGGGCCAGGAGGAGATCACTGCTGAGGGGCTGCATGCTCAGGCCCAGCTCCCACAGTGCTTACTCAAGTAAAACCCCTGCTGAAATCTATGGGAAAGCATGAATCTGGGTGAGGATTATAGGTTCTTTCCAGACTACTATCCCACCTGAGTTTATGAACCCACATGAGTTTGATTCTCCACCACCTTGCTTCTTGTGTGGTCTTTTACGTCCGGACAAAGCAGGGGTCAAATGGTAAGATGATGTTGAAGGGCAGAGCATTCTGACTCAGTAATTTGTCCTCGCTTTGCACAAGAGTAAATAAGAAAATTGGATGCCAAGTGGTGGGGAATCATCCTTGGGTTCTTGGAGCCTATACACCTCTAGTCCCAACCAGACCAATGACATGGGAGTTTACTCTCCACCCAGACCGAATGGTCAACATTGGCTAGGTTTGCAAACCAGCAGACATTTCACCTGAGACACCAAGAATGCAGGTGCCTTCAAATAAAGATCTAAACACAGACAACTAACAGATGTTAATGAATTTATAACTTTGGATGGGAGCATCTCCTGATTGCCATTGGCCATGGGATTCATAGGCCTGCCCTTCCAGCTGCTCAGTTACTATTCCTGCCACAGCCCATGCTAGCTCGCAGAGGGACTATGAGCTCTAAGACTGGCTAAGAATGGCCCTCATGGACACCGTTACTAGGATTGTATCAGTACTGATGTCTCTATCTGCTGTAGGGTCACAAGTGACATTTTAACTGCAGAGACACCGAGGATAGTACAAGGCCAAGCACTTGCCTCTGGTCACACACCAGCTGACAGACAAGCCTGCGATTAACCCTAAGTCAAAGACTTTGTAGTGGAAGCCTTAATTCCATTCCTATGGCAGCTGTCCCTGTATGACCACGTATTGACAGTAATGATAACAGCCCCTCGGCATACAGTTTAATTCCAACAGAATTCCCTCCTGGGATAACATGCATGTTGCTCCTCCATTCCTGTGCACCAACAAATCATCCTCTCTATAATGTTCCTCCTAATCAATCTGAAGGCACCAACGGCCGGGGAGGTAAAAGTCAGCCAGGCTCTCAGTGACCTGGCCTCAAATCTCAGGAATCTGAAGTGCAAAATTAGCAAGAGACCAGTGGCTGGGAACATGCAAACCAGGAGGGGGGCCAAGGATGTGCTGATCAAAGGATTCTCATGATCTTGTCTAGCTGCTCGGATCCCATTGTGCCACTGCAGGTGGGAAAAACGATTGGGGGATGCTGTGGACAGGTCATTAAGCCCTAGGCGATGGTGAAAACTGATACTCTTGGTCTTTGTTTGGCCAGAACCTTTCTTCCACTAAAATAAGCCAGAGTGATGTCTAACACCCTGGAACCAGAGTGCCAGCTACAAGCCAACCCCCAACAAATAAGGAGGGACTGACTGCAAGACAGCCAGGCAAGTGGGAATCACTAAGTTGAAAGGGAAGCTGGGCTTATCTTGTTCAGCCACCTTCATTCCAGACATTGCACATTCAGGGACACCATGTCTGTGTTACAAAAGAACAGCTATAGGCAATGCCTTCAAGACAGAGTGTTTGCCATTGGAAGCTCTTTAGGTTAACGCACTCAGTGTGATCTTTACAGGTCAGCTTTACTTTCCCACCTTCAGCTATCACCGTTCTCCTCTGCAGTTTGCTTATGCTACGCAGAGCAGTACAGCA
Organism: Caretta caretta; assembly: GCF_965140235.1. Classification (NCBI taxonomy): domain Eukaryota; kingdom Metazoa; phylum Chordata; order Testudines; family Cheloniidae; genus Caretta; species Caretta caretta. The sequence goes on from NC_134206.1 coordinate 205,244,507, forward strand.
GGGATGGCTGGACAGAAGATCCTGCATCATCACCAGGGGGTGCAAGGGAGAAAAATGTACCCGTCTGGTCTTACCTCCTTCACATACAGTGCACCCATGTCCATTGGACCATGCCATGTTTTTTTCAGACAAAGGGTGAGACTTTCACAGGGTGTGTTAGAAAACAAGACTGAAGAAAACAAACTTCCTTGGGAATTTTTTTTCCAAAGAGCAGATAATGTGGGGTTGCCCGAAAAGGAGGAAGGGAGATAAAGAGAATGAGAACCTCAGGAGCAAAATGCTCTGCAGGAGGAAATAAAGGATTTGTGTCCTTATTGCATACAATATTTATAATCATAACAACAACAACAACAATAGCACAGTTGGTCTCAAGGTGGGCACTCCCATCTCATCCACCAGGGAAGAGGGGTTAGGCGAGCTGGCATTATTCTATCTGCCTCCCGCTTCTCCCGTCGAGAATCACTGACCTCCTCTGGGGCTGATAAAAGCAGCTGGTGGAGGTCTCCAGTCTCTGCCCATTTTTGGGGATGGTCATTTTGTTCCGCAGAGTGACCCCCTCAGGCGTTGTCTGCAGGTTCCCAGACAGATCGCCACAAATAGGGTTTGGAGAGTTGCTCTGAGAGGGGCTTCTTATGGGTGATAACAACACTCTGGAGTCTGCTGAGGAAGATGGATGGTCCATGATGGGGAAGGGTGGGCTGAAGAGGATAAGGCTCTGGGGCCTTCCTGGTCTGGATCTGTAGGAAGGCTTGGAAAACCCCGATGGCCTCTCCATTTTTGAGAATTGTGGGTTGTCTCCTGCGGTCTCCCCCTCTGAAGTGCGCTTTCGGCGCAACACGGGCACCTCCTGGGTGGAATTACAACTGGAGAGGGAGAGATCTGGGAGAGGGTTGAGGCTGCCGTGCCTAGAAGATGTTGAATCCATTTGAGTGGGGTCACTGTTTTCTTTCTCCTCTTTGGCTTTCTTCTCTACCCGAGGGCTCTTTGGGGGCTCCAGCTGTCCCCGAGCTGCTCGGGGGGTCTGCCTGCTGCCTGAGTGGGCTTCTGTTTCCTTCCTCCCCAGTGATGCAGGGATGTCAGGGTCGACGTTCTGAGTCTGTAGTGGCTGTGGGACCTGTGTGTACTGGATCTTGGGTGGTATCACTGGCACAGCTCTGGCCTGGCACATCTTAATCATGAAGGAGGTCCTCACCGCTGACACGCTCACAGGGGCAGAGTTACGACGGCCGGTGGCAGCATGGGCCACTGCCATGTAATCCAGGTCTAGCTCCCGGGGATCGAAGCGAGATCCCCAGGGGTCACCTGTGTTCCCGGCAGGGCAGGCAGCAGGCAGTGACAGGACAGAATCACTGCTCTTCCCTTCCTTCTGCACACATAGGAGGTTTCCAGGTGAAGTGGGCACCGCCAGGCTCTCAAACTTGAAGAAATCAGGGGCAGGGAGGAGTGAATCCAAGTTGAGAGATGATGGCCTGGTTCTCACTTTACGGGGAGTGTCTTCACTTTTGTTGTTACTCAGCTGTGACTCACTGGTAGAACACAGCCCTTTGGTGACAGCCATTCCAGTGGGAGCAGCGTCCTGAGGCCTGGGTGGATCTTCATCTATTTTCTTTGCCTGCAAGAAACTGTCTGGGGTATTACAGTGTGGAAAAGGCAACTCAGGTGTCAAGTCCTGAGGGTTTTCTTTGCTGCCATCCACTTCCTTCTCCACTGGCTCCGAAAGAGAAGCAGCGCGTAGTTCCTCATGCCTGGCTAGCAGACTCCCTGCTGCAGGCTCTGCCTCGCTGCTCAGGGCATCACTTGATCCCTCAGGCTCTAAAGAGTCCTCTCGAGGACTCTGAGAGGTCTCGGCTCGCTCGACGTGGCTCAGCCTGGGTGGTGAGGTTGGCAGTGTTTCTAACAGGTCCTTGGTCCCCGATCTAGTGCAGCCTCGTGGGAGCTCTTCAGCTGCACTTGTGAAAGATGGTTGTATAGCCCACACACTCAGCACCATGTCTTTGCTATCCAGAGAAAGACTGCGACTGAAACGTGGCCGAGCAGAAAGGCCCCTTTCCACTCCGTAGCTCTGTGACTGGAAGTCCTGCATTGCCTTTTCCTGGAGGTTCTTGAAGGTAGGGGAATGGAGAGGGCTGGTGACCCACTGGTGATCCTCCCATGGCTCTACCAGCTCAAAGCCCTGGACATTGTCTGTCCATGCATCCTCCTCTTCATGGTCGAAAGAGTCCTGGGCTTTGCTGGCCATGCCGCCCTCTTTGGGCTTCTCGGCTCCAGCTCCACTTGCCCTCTTTGATGAGATCAGGCCACCTCCTACAGTCACTCTATCAGGTTTCTCCCTCTGGGTCAGAACTCCATCCTGGCCTACAGCAATGCCATCCTTTTCACTATGCAGCAGGCCAGTGTTGCCTTTCTCCTTGGCTTGGTCTGGACGCATCCTTTTGGGATTTGAGACACCTTCTTTTAAAGGACGCTCAATGAGCTGCTGCTCATCATAAAGCTTCTGGTCTTGGTGGGGAGGTGGAAGATCACTGCTGACATTCTCCACCATTAGATGATTCTTTGGAGAAGCTGTCCCAGACAGGACAGTACCCAGTTCGGGTATGTTAGGAGAGCAGTCATGCTGTGCTACCACTTTAGGTTTACCATCCTGGAGGCCGCCAGGCTCCTTCAAACTTTCTTTGGAGGTGACACCAAATAAAGGCAACTGAGATGTGACCTGTGGGGTTCTGGCTGGAGTTTCCTGTTCAGCCAGTGTCAGGGCAAGCACAGAACCAGAAGAGAAGTTGTCCGTTTGTGGTGATGCAGAGGATGCAGAAGCTAGTGCTGAGTGCATTATTTCCTGGTGTGGGCCTGTCTTGGGGACATCTGTAGGCAAGAATGAGAGCTCCTCTTCAGATTCAATAATTTTGAGTTCCTGTTGAATCTCCGGCCACAGAGGTTCCATCAGGGCATTGGCAGCGTCATCTTCAGCCTGAAAAACATCAGAAATGTCATAACCTGACAGCCATCACTCCACGTGCCCATCTGCCTTCTGCCCACAACGCTGCCTGTAGCAGCCCTCCAGGAATACCGTCAGACTAGTGGAAATGCTGGCCACCAGAAATCTGGTTAAATAAAATAATAATACCTTGCTCTTATGTAGCATTTTCATCAGTGGATCTCAAAGTGCTTTACAAAGGAGGTCAATATCACTACCCCCAGTTTACAGAAACTGAGGCATGGGGCAGTGAAGTGACTTGCCCATGGTTACCCAGCAGGCCACTGACAGAGCCAGGGATAGAATCCAGATCTCCTGATTTCCAGTTCAGTGCTCTATCCACTAGGCAACACTGCCTCCTTTGCATTTGCCTGTAAACAAATGGGTTTACCGGGGAGATCATCAGAGGTGGAGCTAGGACTCAGGTCTGGTGGCAAGTGGGCAAAGTGAATTAGCTGAGAAACAATAGCTACAATTCCTCAGACTGCCTCCCAACCTGCCCCATGAAATAGACTCACCTACCCCAGCAGGGGGCGCTACACACCCCATAAAGAAATGTTGCCAAATGCAAGGTCATGCACACTGGAAGGAATCATTGGAACTACTCATACACATTGCTGGACTCCACTAATCTGTAACCACTCAGAGGAAAGATCTGGGGTGACTAAGTGACTCAAATCAAAACTCCGCTCAGCGTGCAGCAGTGGGCCCACAAAATGTTTGGGTGATCAGGAATGGAATTAAAAAATCAGACTGAGAAAATCACAGTCCTGATAAAGAACCTGGCAGAAATAGGGGGAGGAGGGTCAGAGATGGAGGGTCAAAACGATTAGACATATGGAGAAGCTTCCAGAGACAGTACCGACAGCAGGGTATAGTTAACAGAAGAGGGGAGTGAGAGAGGACATGACAGCTGTATACTGAATAGAGTCTAACCCTGCTTAGCCTATATTATATGTCAAGATCACAGCTTGAGGTTGCTTGAATGCAGACACACATGCAGCAGTTCCCCAGTGCCCCGTAGCAGTCCCCAGCAAGATGGGGATACTTCCATCTCCCTCGGGTGCTTTGAGACAACGGATATTCCTTCCTTTCAAGGCTCCCTCCTTACCAGCTCTCTCGGGAACAAGGCCTCCTCTGCTTTAACCCTTGGTGTCGCCTCCTGCCGGCTGCCTCTCTCTGAGGGGTTTTCCTGCGTCCTGAGCTGGCCTTGCTCGATCTCACCTGCCAAGTGCAGGCCTGCCGGGCCCTCGGGTGCTGGTGTCTGTTTCAAGCCAGGGCTCTGCTCTGGGGCTTGTCTTCCACTGGTGCTGCTGCCACTGCCTAGCAGCTCCTGGTTTTCTGTTGTTGGCTTTGAGGTTTCCGAGGACTCAGGCTCCTTGGCTGCCATCAGTTGCTCGGTGGTAGGACCTGGATTAGAAACACGGATCAGCAATATAAACCACTCACGACACAGGGCCTGCAGCTGGCCCAGGGCATTGAGATAAAGGACCTGTGTAGGTTCAACTCATCCTGACTGATAAAACCCAAAATCCTGCACTACACTGCTTAGAGTCCCTGCCGTCATGGACAGGGCACTGCTGTCAGGAAGTTCACGTGGCTTAAGTCCCACATTCCCATGCCCCCGTGGAATGACCTTACTTCTCTACACCCACCCAGCGCTTTTCCCCTGAATGCCCACCCTCCCCCCAAGCCTCCACTGGGACCACTGAGCTTCTCCCTACCCAAGGTGTGCCACTAGGAGCCCCTAGTCTCTCCACTGCCTTGCACTGGATGGAATGGCCTCACTGGACCATGGTCCCTACCAGGGGCAATTCCTCAGCCCTGCTTTAGCCCTGCATAGCTCATTGCGGGGGCTGTGCACTGCTCACCTCTATAAGTTTTACCTGATGCAGACTCAGCCCTGGGCTGCTTCTCCTCCCTGTCTGTGGCCTGCTCAGTCCTGGGCTGGCCATTCGCTTCTGGCTCTGTGGGAGCGGCGCTGCCTGGCCCCAGAGCAGATGATTCCTCCAGGCTGGAGAGGGCAGGCTTGTCCTTGGCAGGCACGCGGCATGGGGTGCTGTTGGTGCTGATGACTGCGGACACCCGAAGGGGCACGGAAACGGCGAAGGGCTCTGAGATGTTCAGGGCTTTCCGCTGGTGCCGGGGGGAGGCTTCCAGAGGGAAGAGGCTGCTGGGGAAGCCTGATTTGGAGGCTGTGTCGGAGGTGTAGAACATGCGGCACGTCTTTGGGGAGGTCTGCTCGCTTTCAGCATCCTCCATGGCCCGGAACACCTTCAACTGCTCTGGGGGTGGCCTCGCCTCGGGGGCCCTGGGGCCAGCTTTATCCCCGCTGAGCTCTGAGCCTCCCTCGGCCCCCACTGGAGCCCCCTCACGGTCCCATTCACTCTCCTTGCTGAGGTCACCTGAGCTGCTTGTGCCTCCTGTCCGCGTTTTCATCACCGGGATGAAAAACCCTCCAGCAGTGACTGTGCGTTTGAACCGGCCTTTCTCATCCTCCCCTGGGGGGAGGAGACAAATGGAGAATTGGCAAAGGGAGCAGTGACAGCGGAAAGCCTTCTTCCATACACCCAGGAGACAGGGCAGGCCCTAGTGAACAGCCCCAGCCCTGCAGAGTCTCCGATACAGGGCAAGGGACAGAACCTACATCCGTCAGGCTCCTCCCCCAGGGACTCTACCCAGAGTTGGCAGCTGTCACAGATAGCTGAAGCTAGACAGGATCCTCTCCACTGGAAACTGTGCAGGATCCTTACTGGCTCTGGGCATCGTCATGTGCCCTTGCCAATCAGCCATGTCTGGGCCTTGCTGGCTGGTTGCAGGTGCCAGGCACTGCCTCGTCCTCTTTCCAGGCAGCCTTCCCACAAATAGGGACCTCGTGCCCACTGGAATAATGCAGAGCTGAATGAAGCCCATTGTACTGGTAACAGATATTCACACAAGCAAATATTTATACATGCCTGGACCCATATGCCACCATACAAGCACACAGACGGGTAGAGCAGTGCATATACACATGTATGGTAATGCATGGACATGTGTAAACATCTGATGGAAGAACATGAGAACATCCAACACAGAGAGAAACGTAACCACAGACACAGGTGGGTGAGCATGCATAGAAACAAAAACACCTGCCAACACCTATGCACACACTCGTGAGAGCTAAGAGCTCACAGGCCCATCCTGCAGCTCATCAGCCCTAGGTACAGGCTGTCAGGGTCTCACCTTCTACAGGCAGGGAGCACAGCGAGTCCATGCTTTTAGCTGGTCGAATAGTTGCTTTTTCTGTGAAAAAATAAGTTTAGAAACCTACATCAGATCCTGGGACCTGTCAGTTTACAACCAGCTGGAGAGCACAGCATAATTAAAGCCAATACAATGACCGGAGGGTGGGTTAATGCAGTGAAAAGGCATTTAGTGTCCCATTATTAACAAAAAAACAGCCTGATCTCCCTCAGTGCACTGTTTAGTATAGATCTGGGCCCAGAAAGAACCCCAGGCTCCCACACCCCTACATTTTGGGAGAGGTCAGGCCTGGAAATGAGCACTGTAGCTCAGGTCCATGACTGGTTTGGGATGGTAGCGTGTTAAAAGTATTCCTTATCAGAGAGGTAGGATGGTCTTGTGGTTAAAACAGAGACAGCCACAGGCTTCTTGTGTGACCTTGCACTGCATATGCAAATCACATGGGGTGGGTGTGATTGCAGGTGCGCAAGTACACTGTCAGAGACGGGCTGGAGCCACAAAGCTTGGATCAGGATCTGAACTCTCCCAAAGTTCAAGGGGATTTGGCTCCAGGATTTTGATCCAACCTCACCTCTAATTATTATACAGTACCAACCATACAAGTGATACTGCAGTGTTGCCAACTCTAGTGAGTTTAGCGATATTTTTGTGATATTAAGGTTTTTTTCTGTAAAGTCTCAGCTCCTGGATTCATGAGACTATGTGAGACTCAATCCCACCTTTCTTTTAAAAAAAAAAAGAAAAAGAAAAAAAAGTAAGTTTCTGGCCCTCATGATTGCAGAGAAAAACTTGAACACATGAACCCTAAAGGCTCCAACACCGGACAGCTAATTAAAAGAACCCAAAATGTATTTTTTTAGGGCTGTCAAGCCATGAAAAAAATTAATCGTGATTAATTGTGCTGTTAAACAATAATAGAATACCATTTATTTAAATAGTTTTGGATGTTTTCTACATTTTCAAATATATTGATTTCAATTACCACACAGAAAACAAAGTGTACAGTGCTCACTTTGTATTTATTTTTGATTACAAATATATGCACTGTAAAAAACAAAAGAAATAGTATTTTTCAATTAACCTAATACCAGTGGTGCAATCTCTTTATCATGAAAGTTAAACTTACAAATGTAGAATTATGTACAAAAAATAACTGCATTCAAAAATAAAACAATGTAAAACTTTAGAGCCTACAAGTCCGTTCAGTCCTACTTCAGCCAATCGCTCAGACAAACAAGTTTGGTTACATTATGCAGGAGATAATGCTGCCTACGTCTTGTTTATAACATCACCTGAAAGTGAGAACAGGCGTTTGCATGGCACTGTTGTAGCCAGCATCGCAAGATATTTACGTGCCAGATGTGCTAAAGATTCATATGTCCCCTCATGCTTCAACCGCCATTCCAGAGGACATGCGTCCATGCTGATGATGGGTTCCGCTCAATAACAATCCAAAGCGGAGTGGACTGACTCATGTTCATTTTCGTCATCTGAGCCAGACGCCACCAGAAGAAGGTTGATTTTCTCTTTTGATGGTTTGGGTTTTGTAGTTTCTGCATCTGAGTGTTGCTCTTTTAAGACTTCGGAAAGCATGCTCCCCACATCGTCCCTCTCAGATTTCGGACCACACTTCAGACTCTTAAACCTTGGGTCGAGTGCTGTAGCTATTTTTAGAAATCTCACATTGGTATCTTCTTTATGTTTTGTCAAATCTGCTGTAAAAGTGTTCTTAAAATGAACATGTGCTGGGTCATCATCCAAGACTGCTATCACATGAAATATATGGCAGAATACAGGTAAAACAGAGCAGGAGACATACAGTTCTCCCCCAAGGAGTTCAGTTGCAAATTTAATTAATGCATTATTTTTTTAATGAGTATCATCAGCATGGAAGCATGTCTTCTGGAATGGTGGCTGAAGCATGAAGGGGCATACGAATGTTTAGCATATCTGGCACATAAATACCTTGCAACGCTGGCTACAAAAGTGCCATGTGAATGCCTGTTCTCACTTTCAGGTGACATTGTAAATAAGAAGTAGGCAGCATTATCTCCCGTAAATATAAACAAAATTGTTTGTCTTAGCGATTGGCTGAACAAGAAGTAGGACTGAGTGGACTTGTAGGCTCTAAAGTTTTACACTGTTTTGTTTTTTTGAATGCAGTTATGTAACAAAAAAAATCTACATTTGTAAGTTACACTTTCATGATAAAAAGACTGCACTACAGTACTTGTATGAGGTGAATCGAAAAACACTTTCTTTTGTCTATAATTTTTACAGTGCAAATATTTGTAATAAAAAATAATAATATAAAGTGAGCACTGTATACTTTGTATTCTGTGTTGTAATAGAAATCAATATATTTGAAAATGTAGAAAAATATCCAAAAATATTTAATACTTTTCATTTGGTATTCAGTGCAGGAGAATCTAGAGTTTGGGATGCTGGCCATTAGGAAAAACATCTTTTCGCCTGTAAACTCTGAAAATGTGATCTTATTTATCCAAATACCACGAGACAATAAACATGGGAACTCATGATGCCAGTTTATACAAAGACACTTTGGGTCTTTAATGCCCTGGAGGCATAGAACAGTCTCTCACTCAGTACCACATAGGGTGTGTTAACCTGGCCATGCGCCATTTCCTATGAGACATAATACTTCCAGGAGTGCAGCTTCCCCTAAATCCACTCTGGGTTAGCCAATCCATCAAATACAACACTTAAGGCCGAAATCCTCCATGGTATTTAGGCTCTTAAGCCTAAAAAGCTTTGCAGAACTGGGGCTTAGTGCTTCCTAGGCCCAGGGTAGGGTCTGGGCAACGAAGCACATTCACCCCAGCATTACAATGGATGTTCTGGGTTAGTGTTCCCTGGTTCTGACTGCTTCTCATTTCCATACTCAAGTGAAAGGCCCATGATGGAAGGAGCCAACTATGTGACTCCTCCCGCCTCCCAACTCTCGAAGCCTAATCTGATTTTCACCCCAGATCTGAATTCTTGCAGCACTAACATCAACAGGCTATCTATTGTACCATTGCCATACCAGAGAGGAGTGATTAGGGGAAGCTGGCTGAGAGAGGAAATTAACTGACAAGCTGGTTCTTACCAGAGAGTTTCTGCCCTCTCACAAACACACTCCCATTTCGACTCAGTTTTGATTTTGAATCTGATCCAGACCGGCCCAGGTTAAATATTGACTTCCATTTCTTGGATTTGGTGGATAATTTTCTCCTGAAAGAGAAAATGTACAGGAGATTAGTGCCAGGTACCTGGGGCTGAACACTAGTCCTGGTGTGCCACAAAAACCTGTCTCCCCCATCCCCCTCAGCCTCTGCTCTTCTTTTAGTGTCTCTCTCTCTCTCTCTCTCTCTCTCTCTCTTTTTAATACTGCGGTTTGCAAGGCAAACATTAGAATAACCTTAAGGCAGAGGTTTTTAAAGAGTCCCAGGGGTTTAGGCCCACAAATCCTAGTGACTTTCAATGGGAGTTGGGTGCTAAGCCCCTTGGGCCCCTTTGAAAAGCTCGGTGTAAAACTGCAGAAGCACCACATCTCATGCATATTCTCCTTTGTATACAGTATTGTGTGGATCTTTGTCTTCATCTCTCTGCCTCAGTCCCTGTGTTCATCTAGCATCAGACTGATCTTCTCTCTTCCCACACTCTCACCAATCTTGGTGGAAGAACCTTCTCTGCAGCTCCTGCTTTCAGACACAGACTCCCTGCATCTCTGCCTTGCCCTCAACAACCCTTCCTATCAGTTTGGTACAGAGAAGAGGATGTTAGAGGTACAGAGTCTCCTCTCATTGTGTTACGGAGGGACCAGGGGTTTAGAGGTAGGCCCGTTCTCCTGAAAGTGTGAGGAAAAGGACACTCGGGGGGAGGGGGGAGGGCAGAGGGCAGGAGGGGTTGAGGTATCCTATTCGGGGAGCGGGCTGCCTCTGTACCTCTTCCCTTTGTTGTGTGGTCCTTTGCTGTTACTATATGAAGTATGTAGATACATCACTGCTAAGGTTCCTTATGGGTCACTAATAAGTCTCCAGCTGTAGAGGTTATTATCTCTGAGCCACGGCAATTCAGCGCCCATATTTTATTTAGATTAGATTAGAATAGATTAGATTAGGATTAGATAGATAATACTCTGTATTTATCTAAATATATATCTACCTGGCAACTGCAGCAAGGTCATCTGATTTCATCTTTTCGGCTATACCTCCACTACTGACAGCGCTGGTTCACAGGGTATGTGTAGATACACACGGCAGTGAAAGGAAGGCTGTGTCCACACCGTGGTATGTAGCTACGCACATCAGTGAAAGGCTCTGACACGGAAGAGGCAATGGGGAAAGGCTCCAGCAGCTCCCCGCTCTCTTCTCCCTTCAGAGTCTTTTCCTGTCTCACCATCTACACTGCTATTTATACCCGTACTAGCGGGGCGTGCAGGGCATGTACTCTACACGCTGCCATGAGGAGTGTGCAGTGTAGATGTACTCTTAGTGATACAGCAGGAGTGATATTTGTCCTAGTGGCTCTTCTCTTTGCATGAAGGGACACAGTGAATCATACAACTAAGCTAGGTTTCAGAGTAGCAGTCGTGTTAGTCTGTATCCGCAAAACAAAGAGGAGTACTTGTGGCACCTTAGAGACTAACCAATTTATTTGAGCATAAGCTTTCGTGAGCTACAGCTCGCTTCATTGGATGCATTCAGTGGAAAATACAGTGGGGAGATTTATATACACAGAGAGCATGAAACAGTGGGTGTTACCATACACACTGTAAGGAGAGCGATCAGGTAAGGTGAGCTATTACCAGCAGGAGAGTCGGGGGCCGGGGAGGGGGGTGGAGAAACCTTTTGTAGTGATAATCAAGGTGGGCCATTTCCAGCAGTTGACAAGAACGTCTGAGGAACAGCAGGTGGGCAGGCGGGGGGAATAAATATGGGGAAATAGTTTTACTTTGTGTAATGACCCATCCACTCCCAGTCTTTATTCAAGCCTAAGTTAATTGAATCCAGTTTGCAAATTAATTCCAATTAATGAATTGGAATTAATTTTCAAACTGGATACAATTAACATAGGCTTGAATAAAGACTGGGAGTGGATGGGTCATTACACAAAGTAAAACTATTTCCCCATGTTTATTCCCCCAAACTGGATACAATTAACTTAGGCTTGAATAAAGACTGGGAGTGGATGGGTCATTACACAAAGTAAAATTATTTCCCCATGTTTATTCCCCCCGCCCCCACTGTTCCTCAGACGTTCTTGTCAACTGCTGGAAGTGGCCCACCTTGATTATCACTACAAAAGGTTTCCCCCCCCTCCCTCCTGCTGGTAATAGCTCACCTTACCTGATCGCTCTCCTTACAGTGTGTATGGTAACACCCACTGTTTCATGTTCTCTGTGTATATAAATCTCCCCACTGTATTTTCCACTGAATGCATCCAATGAAGTGGGCTATAGCTCACGAAAGCTTATGCTCAAATAAATTTGTTAGTCTCTAAGGTGCCACAAGTCCTCCTTTTCTTTTTACAACTAAGCTAGTGGTTTTAAATCCTTTTTTCATTTGCGGGCTGCTAAAAAATTTCAAATGGAGCTGTGGAACCTGTTGGAAATCTTAGTCCGCAGACCACAGGTTGAAAACTACTGAACTAGGCAGATGGACACCTCATGCTGCAGTTCGAACCAGCCACCAGCAGGAGGAGCTCTTACAACAAATGATTTCAAGATCTGTTTCATATTCAATCAGGTTGGGCAGATTCAGGGAAGTCAAGGCAGCTGCCTTACAGGATGGGCCTGCCTGGTTCTGTGCTGAGGAATGGTGGACGTATGAGAACACAGAGACCTAGAGAAGTTGTATAATCACATTTTCAATGCTTGCAAAGAGACAGACTGATTTCTTCTCCTTGGAGATGGGAGCACAGTAACCCCGATGGTGTTGGTATGTTCATCGATGGGTGGAGTAGGGGATCACAATGTAGGGAGTGGGCGTGCAGCAGGAGGGGGAGCATTCTGTCTTTCACATAACATTTCAAATGGCTAAAGTGGGACACAGCTGGTCACCACCATCCCCAGCTGCAGGCACCGTCACCAGAGCTTCACTTACTGAGCGTGCGCCACACTCAGTCCCTGTCTTCCCGCCCAGCCCACTCAGAAGCAGTACCATTCCCCATCCCTGTGCTCCCCTGCAGCCACTGAGCACGCCCAAAGGGGCTGAGCATGCCCTGGAGCAGCTGAAGGCACTGACTTCGCTAGCTCTGGCCCAGCCAATGGTGTGTACAGCTGCGGGCGCCACCGAATGCGGGAAATGTTCCACTTCAGTCAGCACAGGAGGTTTTTGGGAATCAAAGCGGGACAGTCCCGCCAAACTCATGACCGTGGGGAGGTATGCTTTCATCGGTTTGTATTTCAGCTTTCTCTGGGCACATACTTGCTGTCGGGTAGGTCAACGACAGTGTGGAAGAGGGATCCGGTGACTGGGACAATTTCAGGCAAGCTGTTCTCTCTCCTCTCTTTCCGGGCAGGGTGGGAGGCTGACAGACTCCGTGCCTGAGCTTCTTCCAGACTCACCAGTTTCATAGGCAGGGAGACAGAGGGCAGGGTCAGACTCTTCACAATAGGCATATTCTCTGAAAAGGAAAAAAGAACATTCAAGCCCTGAAGGGAGGACCTAAGAAGGGTTCTCATATGTTTCCTCCACAGGATCACCTCTTGCAGGGGGAAAATCACTTGCTTAGAGATGCGCCTGTCCAATGTGTCCTCTGTCTCCACAGCAATCTTCTTCATCAGACTGCAGTGCCTCCCAACAAGGCTCTGCTCACTAGCCACACTCTGTATTGTGCTCTACTGGCTGCTGCTGAAGCCTGAGTATGAAAGATGTGTGTCCCTCCAAAACACCTGGATCTCAATTCTCCTGAACTTTGGGGAAGTTCAGATCCAGATCCCAACTTTGTGGCTGGCCCTTGTCTCTACTCTGTAGTCTTTCTCCCTGTTTGTTTAGGGGGGTTGTTTTGAACAGTGACATTACTTTTTCCTTCATAATTAATTTTAGTTCTGGCAAAAGGACAATCAGGGAGAGTGAAGGCCCCTGTTTGTGTGGGCAATAGCAAGACTAGCTTCCCACACACTGCCTCACCAATGGGCCAGCCTCCTCTCAGAGTGGGAGGGGAGTTCAGCCTCTACAGTCTAATCAATTTTGGCCTTTCTGCTGAACAAGGGAATCAATGAGGGCCAGTGCTGGTGGCTTCTGTGATATGGGAACTTCCCCACTAAGAACTGGACTAAGACCGTCCATGTATTCCTCACAGGACTCCACACAGCTGTTAGCAGGCAACAACGTTCAGTCACTACCAAAACAGGCCAGATTTGAACTGGTGACCTGGAGATCAAAGGCTCTGCAACGCATCACCAACCCTTTATGTTGGTGAGTCACTACTCCATCATGACATTTGTGCCAATTTGAACTAATCCTAGGGCAGAATTATTCATCCTGCGGCCTCTAACCTCTGCCATGGGAGAACAGAAGGCCATAGGCATTGCATTAGCACTGGAAGAACAGGGGTGTCTGCAGGTCAGGGCTGGAGCTCTGAGCGGGTGATTTCCAGCAGAGGACTTTAAGGGTAGTGACAGAGCTGGGTGTGGGGAGGTTGCATAGCCACTGCCTACACTGTGTCTTTAGGCAACATGGTAAGTCCCTCACTTCCTTAAGTGCTAAAAATTCCCCTAAAGCTCACATAAAAGCTGAAAAGAATTACAAACTTATAGGGGTGCACATTTTTGAGGTTATGTGAGGCTAATCAGGACCAAGAGCCCCCGTTAAAAGCACTTTCTCTACAAGCCTGTATCTGAGTAACAAGAACAGTATTTCCCAATTCTGCTGAAGTCCAGGACAAATTCTCAGTTTATGAAATAATGCCCCCAGTTATAAAGCAGCAAATCCTTAGACATATGATCCGAATGCCATGCAAAGCACACACTGTAGTTTTGGACATGTTTTTTTGATGGCAGGAAGGGCTGGGATTAGACATGACAAGCAAAGGGAGGAGAAGGCTGTCGACAGAGATGGGGACAAGGGTGTGAAGAGCTATGATTGGAGAAGGCCTGACATTGCAAGGAGAAGATTTTAGGCTGGGCTCAGGCTGTTGGTGGAAAGGTTTAGGGTTCTAGGCATTGGTGAGAAGAGCTAAGTGGGGTGGCTAAGGTTAGGATGGATTGGAATATCAAGGGTAGATCCGTGAGCGTCGATGGGAAAGGTTAATGTTGGGATTGGGAGTACTGTCACGCTGGTGAGGAGGGAGTTGATGAAAAGTGTCACGATTAGTCGGGTCAGGCATTGGTGAGAAGGTTTAGGGTGGGTTTGCATTTTGGTAGGGACTATCGGGGATGTTGAAGAGAAGGATCTGAGGTGTTGGTGAGAAGTGTTACAGTCAGTGAGGGGCTAGGGTACTAGTGAGAAGGTTTGGGAGCATCTATGAGAAAGGACGGGGTTGAAATTGGGGTGTTGGTGGGAGGGGATGGGGCTAGGGTTAGAGCGGCCAGCAGTTAGCGTATGTGGCAGGGGAGGTAGTTACCATCATTCTCCATGGAGCTGGTTGTTATATTGTTGCTGAAGATTTGATCCACATGATTCAAGATAAACTCAATCACCAACTGTTGGACTCGCACCTCCAGAAAAGCTGCATCTCCGTTGCAGCCAACAGCCTCGATCTCCTTCGACCTGTACCACAGGGGGAGCAGCCATAAATACAATAAAACCCCTGCATCCTAAGATACAGTATGTGAGGGAGAGAATTGCTTTGACCTTCCCCAGTAGGTCATGGGTGGAACCTTTCCCTGATACAGCAGGAATGTTCTGGAATAGGAATTTTTTACCCACTGTTGCTCTGAGTCTTGTTCTTTTTACTCTTCCAGTCCTTTATTCTCTCTTTAACTTTCCATTCTTTCTTTATTCTTTCCCCATTTCCTTTCTCATCTCTCCTTTTTCCTTTTGTGTTCTTTCTCCATTTCCTCTCCCCTTTGCATTTTAACTAATTTTATTCATCAGAAGTTTTCTTTTTCCTATTTCCACCATTCTATTTTTCCTTTCCCACCTTCTCTCGGTCCTCTTACTCTATTCCTTTTAGAGACTAAACCGAACACTGGGCCCAGCACCCCCTCAGACTTTGGCTCCAGCTCCAAACTTTGTGGTTTGAGCTTATCTCTGTAAGGTGGATTTGAAGCCAAACCACCAGAACTGAACCCAATCAAATGTGAGGGAAGAGCAGATTTGAATTCCATGTCTTGGGTTCTTCTTTTTCCTGCTATTTTTTATGACTGTCTTTTATGACCTTAATATCTATGAGTCTATGAGTCCCTGTCCCTTCCTTCACTCCACCCAGCACTCTTGCATTCTCACTCTCTCAGCAGAAAAACCTTCCTTATCTTGACATGCCAAAGTGTTACTGAAGAAATTATCTCTGGGCAATGGATCCTTTGTAAAGTTAATGAGTGGTTTGTTAGATAACGGTTTGGGGCATTGCCAACGGGATAACCATGTAAGGAGACTGCAGTTGCATTGCCTGCCGCTTTCTTGTCCTCCCTGGGACTTGCATTACAAAGGAAACAGACTTCAGGTCATTTGACAAGAAGGACAGAAGCTGGAATGGAAATGTCTGAGTAGTAAACATCCACTTTGCAATGTTCAATAGTTTCAACATTTGATCCAATCACAGGATTGGCTCTCAGCATTGATTTTCACGCATGGTAAATTACGAAAAACTGCTTGGTGATCTTGTGATACCAGCGAACGTCCACTAGCAACTATCTTAAGATCTTCAAACTCATTTCATTTGTGACCAAAATGGATTTGGATTCAAGTCATCTATAACATGTAGCACTATCTCCCCTTCCCGAGTCACTCATTGCTCTGTCCTATCAAACTCAATCACCCATATTTTGAAAACAGTTGCTTCAATCCCATAATGATGAGCAAACGCCTCATTTTTAAATGGACACTGTCAAAAAGAATATAGTTTTTAGAAATCCATAGATTTCCTTCCCTGGATATTATTAGTAAAACCTCAGGTTATTCAACTTGGGAGAATTTTTTAAATGATATTTACTTTGCACTATTATTTATGCTGTTTATTTCTTTGCATTTTTCTCAGCGGGCTCGGTCTGTGACTAACTGGTCAGTCTCTGTTTACTGTCTGGTCAGTTTCACTCTTAGATGATCCAGCAGTAGCTCAGCAGCGCTCCCCTAAGAGTGAAGTGAAAAGAAGTCCTTACTGTACCTGAGGAGATTAGGTGCCCACACTAGGGCCAGGTTCCTGGTGTGCATGTTGGTCATGTTGCTGAAGGAGGCCAGGTGAGTCAGATGCTTGATCAGGTATTCCAGAGTCCTGCAAGCATTTGGTTTGGATAAAGAAAAAGTCTTCAGCTCCTGCACATGTGATCAAGTCTCCCATTAGTTGCTAGCCCGCGAGATTACAGCAGTCTGCCATATAAGATCTGCTAACAGAATGCTCCTTTAGCTCAAGAGGTAGAGGCCTGTGTTTTGGTGCTGATAGTACTGGTTTCAGTCTCCCGCAGTGACTGTGGGGTCTGTATATATGAGACTGGCAAAATGGGCACCATGGCTCAAAGCCAGAGCAGTGATTTGTGATGTCAGAGTTTATGAGCAGTGGTGCAGAACACTGTGGATGTTGTTATTGCAGATGGCTTCATGTGGCACAACCCAAATGAATTTGAGGAGGAAGGTCAGTAGGAAGCAGAAAGAAGGGGGCTACTGATGCATATGGTGGCTGTGGAAATTCAGATCACATTGTATGCTTAAATACACGTGCTTAATTGCCTTCTCCCACTTGGACAGCACTGAGCAACTGGCCAAGTACGTTATGGCAGCTGGGAGGGAGAGCCGGGTTGACGGAAGCTAGAAAGGGCTGGTTGCTCTTTCAGACACATAATGCAATGATCTGTTTAATTTTATTTAGAGGACAGGTGAATTGCTCTTGAATTTGGTGGCAATGAATGAACCCACCTCTCCGCTCCTCCCCGAAGCTGAAGCTGTTTCAGAGAATCCTTCCCACAGCTAAGAGACACCGTATGGATCCCCACAGCCTCAACGGCTGAGTTCTTACCTGTAATGTGATGGTGGAAGTTCCTGGATGACATTTTGAATTCGGGCCAATTGCTCCTCCTCTGGGCAGCGAGATATTGCCTCCTGTGGAGAGAAAGGAAATAGTCCATTGAGGTGATGGATTTAGAGGAAGTGAGGAAGTGACAGAGAGAGACGCGTACAGAGGCCTGGCAGGTGTCAGAGGGAGCACTGTCTCATTACATTACAGAGCTATGAGTAGGAAGTCCTGCCACTGACTTTCTGTGAGACCTTGGGCAAGTCACTTCACCTCCCTGTAAGGATAACCATACTTACCCACCTCGCTGCGGGGCATAGAGCCCTAGTCTCCTTCAGTTCACAGCTGAAAGTCTGGGCCTTAATTCATTAAACACTTTGAGATCTTCAGCTGCGAGATGTATTTCCTTTTTCTTCTTTTTGACTCCTGCCTTCTCCCTCCCCTCCTTCCTCCCACTCATTTTTGAAAATTGATTCCCCCCCCCGACACACACACACACACAATGACTGGGAGAAAAATGGAAAGAAAAAAAACAAAAAATACGGAGAGCGGGTGGAGGAAGAGAGGGAAAATAAATGAAAGGAAAAGAGGAGGAAATGATAAATAACAAATGAAAAATATTGAAACTTTTTCCAAAAAAAGTTTGAGAACAAATAAAAAATGGGTCCTTTTTAAACCCTGTGAAATGAAAACAGCTTGGGACTTGTGGGCATGAAAGGCAAAGTAATTTATAAATAAAAACAAGCATTATTATCTACTGTATGTAGATACAGCAGCTCCTGTGATGATGAGGTATTTTAGATGAGCTACAATGACAGGTGCCTAGAAATACAATTGCATAGACAGAATAACAAACATCTGCATTAGCCATTAGAGTGGAATAGCGTAGATAAAATGGAGGTGAGGCACCTCCCCACCACCACTAGCCCGGCAGTTCTCTGCAAAGCAGGAGCTGAGAGGAGATTTAAGAACGTATTGTCTGAATTCCTGAGAGTTCTTCTCTGCATTGTTAGTCTTCTGTCAGCTATTCCCTTTCAACATTACAATGGGAGAGGAGAAGCCACTAGGAACTTCAAACAATGTGAGGCTATCTAGGATCCACCTGCCCACTCTGCTACTGCTGGGGGTTGGAGTGAGTTCAAAGAAAGACACGGTGACCGCTCCTGCTAACTGGAGTTTTGCCTACATAAGGACGTCAGCAAATCTAGAACTGAGATGAAGAAAACAAGCCTTTCCTAACCATCAGTTGCTTAAATATAATTAATTTGAAATCACCAACCACAACCAAAGAAACCCCTTCCTGTGTTTTCACTGTCACTACTACATTCCCATTATTTATTCTGCTGTCACTATTCTCGTCACTATTCTTTTCACTATCAGCCATCCTTTATGCAAAACCACATGTAAATTGCCATAATCAGTTTCGCTACCAGAGATGGGCATGAACTGCATGCCGGGATCCAAGCAGCCCCCACTTTGGGAACCCAGATTTGAATTCTGTGCCTTGAACCTATTACTGATCTTTGTTGTCAGCCCACAACCACAGGTGCATAGACACCACCACCATCACAATTACCACACCAAGCAACAGAAGCATCAACAATGTCATCAGTCAATACCTTCACCATTGTTACCAATGATCTCACCAATAAGAGCATAGCCAGGATCACCAACACAAGTCCTTTAATGTCACTGACATGGTACACGTGTGCTGTCAAACTTATATACCATTAATCAGGCATCGATCGAGGAGAGGGCTTTGCAGCAATAATGAATATATAGAGAGAGATCAGGTGTTCATATACCACCAGCCTGCCTCCAATGTCAAAACAGTTGATGGGGAGAGAGAGACGGACACCTTATTTGGATTAAATGAGCTCTAACCTTAATCTTCATTCAAAGCAGGAACTGAGCCTTTTCTGAGGTTCAAAGAAGTTAGTGGGGTGAAAGTTAACCTGTCATTTTTTTTTTTATCTCCACAAGCCTCAGCTCCAGAGATAGTCCCAGATAAAAAGACAGCTCTGATACCTCTGAACTTGGGAAATCCAAATCTGAGCTTTGTGTCTGACCCCATCTCTGCTATGGGCTGAACTGAAAACCCAGAGATGAAAACTCCTGAATTGGGGGAAGTTCCACTCCAGATTTAAATCTTACAACTCAGACCCATCTCAGCTGATTATTTTTGTTTCAATCCACCAGTGGAAGTACTGACCTATAAAAAAGCCTGTTTCCACCATTCGAGAGAGAAGAAGCACAATAAATCCTACGCTTCTCATGTGAGATTTCCAGGCCATTGGTTCTGACCAAAGATGGATCAGGAGAAGCATCCAAACATTTGGGTGCAAATCTGAAACATTAGACATCAGCTGGGTTTTGGCTCACACATTTCATTTCTAGGTTCTAGGAAAGGAAGCTGAAACAGACAGCAAGCAAATGCTGATTCATGTGATGTCATGACTGACTCAGACCCAACAGCCATACTTCTCAGCCAACTGACCTAGACACCCATGGCATGGCTTACAAAACCATGGGGCACCATCTTCAACATGTGGAATTATAGATTCGGAGCATCAAGAAGGAGAGGACACAGAATCCCAGGAAAAGCCAACTGCTTTTATTTAATGTATTTTTTTCAAATGTAGCATTAATTGCTGATTGTTTCACCTTTCACCTTGTGAATGGGAAGAAAAAATTGGAAAGAGACAGGGAGTTTCAGATACACAGTCAAGGACAGACATGATCTCTTACCCTTCTACTACACTGACCACACTGGGTGTGCTCAGCTGGTACCCTGTTCCTCCTAACCTCTGGCTAGCAAGTGGAGTAAAACTGAGAGAAGAAGAAGGTGTGTGGCCTTCTGTTTTTGAATTGGTTCGATGGAGCAATCAGTCCCTTTACACTAGTGTTAGAATGAGTCTGTCAGTGCCAGAGTCACCAACTCGATCAGAACTGGATTATGAGCTGGTGAAGGCCCAGAGCAAGAGGGAGTGTCACACTGCAAAGGTAAATATGCAGCAATGCCATGGCAGGGTCATCGCATTTATAAATGTGATACCACTGAAGCCGAAAGGCTAATCCCTCTCTGGTCATTAAGAATTTTCCTATCCTGAGACACTAATGTCTGAATTACTGTGGTGACTCAAAGCTGTGCCTAGCCTTCCTCAGACACAGTGTTGAGTGAGGCAGACAGGGTGGGATTACCAGGCATCTCTGCCTCCCACCCACACCCTGCTGTCTAGGCACTGGGGCACCCATCCTACATTCAACCAGACTCCCCATCTGGTGGTTTTCGCTAGACTTTGGGGAATAGTTTCTTTTTTGGGGGCTTCTGTTAGTATTTCTAGTCAAATGAGTTACCCACTGTAAGTAGAAATACCTATAGTTAAGGCTGCCCAACAGTTCCCATTATAAGACCCTGAAGCCAACATTTTTCAAAATGTTCAGCGAATCAAAATCTTGAAAAAAAATTGCTTCGGGTCAAAAAAAAGATATTTCATTTGACCCGAAACAAAATGTTTCATTTTGATTTTGAGTGTTTTTTCACATTTTAATTTAAAAAAAAAATGTGAAGGAAATTTCCAAACAAAAAGTCATTTAGAGCTGAAAAAATGAAACATTTCCTTTAAAAAATGTCATAATGAAACATTTTCACATTTTTGGATTTTTTAAAATTATTTTACCTACACAATTTGGCAAAATCAACACAAATTCACAAAACGTTCCAGTGTCATCCAATCTTGCATTTTTTGCCGAAAAAGGTTTTGGCTGAACAATTTCACACAGCTGTAATAAGAACCTGTTTTCAGTTGCTTTTAACTTTGCCAAATCTTAATCATCCCAGTTCTCTATCCCCTCTACTCCTTATCCCAGTCTCCTCCCACACTACCCCCCCAGACCCGGCTCCTCACCCCTTTGCATATCCTATCAGCCTTTTCTTCCTTCTTGTCCTCCTGCCTGGGCCCAGCAGTGAAAGCACAAGAGAGACCATCTTCCTGCTCTCAGTTCCTATGTCGGGCATGATAGTTGTCCCTGGGCAGCCAAGAGAAGTAACTGCAGGGAAAGTCCTGTTCAGCCCCTGCAGCCCTTAGTTAGAGCATGCTCAATACAGATGGAATCTTTGGAGAATTTAGCTGCCAAACTCTAACAAGTCTCTAGTGAGCAAGTGCAAACTGAGATTGTTCAAAGACTTAAAACTTGGCCAACCTGGGCATATTTTCAAGGGAAAAACAAAAGGCTATTCTGTTCTACATACATTCATATACCATGCTCATCACTATAATATCTAACATTCCTGACACCAGAGTGATCCCCCTGCCAAATTTCTAGTCTCTGCTTCAAAGTTAAGGGGAGACACCAGAGCTTCTCAACAAAACAGTTCTAAGAATTTTTGAACATGGGCAATACAATGTACTTTTCCCTAATATCGTTCTGAGAAATGAATGAACTGTTTTATCTGAAACTTTCCAAAAACATTCAATATGAGTCAGCCAGCCAGCGTGGAAAATTTCAGCCCAAATGATTAAAGATTGGCAAAGTTATAACCAAATGAATGCAGGGTTTTATAGTGGAAAGCATCAGGCAACCTTAACTACAGGTGTTACTATCTGCAGTGCCAATAATAAAATATTATCTGTCATCAAATTGTCCAGTTCTTTTAGAAATCCAGCTATGGTCACCAGCACAGACTTAGGGAGGCTCAGCAGCAAGGGTCATTGTCTATTTTTCTGCCCCCAGCAGTCTGCTCCCAGACTCCTACTTGTATCCACACATAATCTGTATTCGCTTTGCAGAATGGAGTTATTACACTTTGAATTACAGTTACTTTAAATGAGGTTACAGATTTCTGCTTGAACAGTTTCCACCTTCACCTGCTCTTTGTATCCAGGACATGATCATTATGGCCTGATTTTCCATTGCCCTCTACTTTGTGTCATAATTTACATCAATGAAAACTGAGTGCACACTAGCACATCTGCAAGATGTAGTATTTTACACCCACTGTGCACTCACTGTGAACAGGTGTAAATGACTGCACAGTGCATCAGACAATCAGGCCCTGTGAATTCACATGTTATAAAAATTACAAGCAAAGGACAGCAATGGGGGAAAGAATCAGAATTAGGGAGGAAGGGAGGGAGGGCCAGAGGAAGGAAGGAAGGAAGGAAAGGTTCAATGAGACAAAGAGAAAAAAAAAAGGGGGGGGGGGAAGCGAGTAAGAGAAAGAATGAGAAAAAAACAGAATGAGAGAGGGAGATATGGAAGAGAAGGAGACAGTGTAACACAAAGATAGAGGGATGGAAATAGCGAAGAGAATGAGGGAAACAATGAAGGGACAGAGAGAAACAAAGTGAGAAAGAGCGAGACAGCAACAGACAAAATGAAAAGATAGCAGGAGTGTGCATGAGCACTGATGGATGATCCCCCTACACACACACACACACACACAAACCCCTGACACGGGGTCATCAGAGTGAGACTAAAACACAACCAACTACCTTTACCAAAACACATGTGCATGCCGGGCTGTGAAAAAGAATAAAAGGCTCACCGTAAATTTCTTGTAGAGCTCATAAGTGAGGAGCGGGTTTGGCAGCTCCCTGAAATACAGCTTGCAGAGTGACCCCACACAGTGAATGTCCTGAAGGTAAACTTCCCTTGTCAGGTCTGGACATTGATCAGAGCCAAACTCCTGCCTGAAACAACACAGAAAGAGACATAACAGCCTGGAAGAACAGGAGCTGGAAACAGTCCATGCCTAGTTGTCTGTCACAGGCAGAGGGGAAAGAGAAATATGTTATAGGCTGGAAAGCAGAGATCTGCCTCTTTTACCTGCAACCTGGACCAGATCTTCTCCTGAAGCTCAGGCTCCAGGTTCATTCTTCTCTGGTTTTCCTCACACAGCTCCACTGATGGGTCCTAAAACTGACATACAGCGACTACCCTCTCCTGAGGTTGGATACTCCTGGACTGCCCCTGAGGTTGGTTACTCCTAGGCTGCCCACAAAGTACTCCGTTAGTGGACCCAGAGTGGGGTGCTTTTGGGGGGACAAAAGTTAGTCTCCATAAAGTAGTGTGTTTGGTCTTTACCAGTGTTAGGAACTAAGGTTCTCTCTAAATCTGGTCTCCTCTTTAACGGGGCTGGGCCCTGCTGCCCTCATTACACCACCTTGGGACAACATTCAACAAGTCTATGCCTGGACTAGCCCCAAACAATGGTACTGAGCAATGCCACTGAACCCCCCTTTGCAGTCAGACCCCTGCCCTTACCTCAGCTTCTGTATGTTGGATGTCACTCCAGAGAGCCGGTAGATTCCATCCACAATGCCATGGGTCTCAATGAACTCGGCACAGCTCCTCAGCACGTAAGGGACTAATAAAGGAAAGGAAGATGAGGTCAGCAGTGACTAGGCAGAGAGAAGATCTTTCATGAGGGTCCTCAGAGGAGAGAGTCCCATTAAACGGTGGCAGAGCCTCTCTGCAGTGACCAGGAAAGGATATTGTAATTGGTGAGATCAAGAATAGCAAAATAAAATCATTGAGGTGGCCACAAATTGATTTACAGAGCTAGACAGCAAGTCGCATGACAGTTCTGCAGCAGCCATGGTCATCATCTGTTCTGACAATAACGGCCTCTAATCACACGGCTGCTCTAGCCATACCGTGAAATGCAAGAAAAAGGCTTTTTCCAGAGGGGAAAGTGATTCAATCGTAACTGGGAGCATGAAGAAGTGGGAATCCTCCAAGCAAGCTGTTCTCAAGAGGTCTCCAGCTTAGCTGTGTTGTGCCAACTGGTCTGATTAGTTTGCTTAAAAATCAGAGAAGCATCTACTCTTGTGTGTGAGCCTAGTGCCCAGTGACTAGGGTTTAGAAATACCTAGAGAGATTAGATTAGATGGAAATATAGGCCAGATCCTCAAATTGACATAGCTCCTTGGGCTTCAAAAGAGCTCCACCAATTTATACCAGCTAAGGATTTAGAAAAGAGCCCAAACTACAAAATTCATATCCAGATCTGGAGTTCAGGTGTGTTTCAATCTGAGGTTTTGCTTTCTCCCATTACACAAGTATTTGAGCCAGTCATCCTTTTGGTTCAGATCCATCCCCTGCAGTCCCCAGTGCACTCAGCTGGCAGAGTCCTTCCCTATTAAATGCAAATCACTACACTAATGCAGTATGAAGGCTGTACAGTTATAATCCCAAGACAGTCAGGAAATGCAGACGTTAAGGTTCCTCACAGCAGCATTAACTCGGCCACATTGTGTGTCCCATATGCTCTGTAGGACAAACAGTAATAGATTAAGCTGTACATTTAACCAGAAAACCAGGCCTAGCCAGTGCCGTGAAGCGAGGCTACTGGCTGAACCTTTCCTGGGTTCTAGTGGTTATAATATGCAGCAGTAAGGTCATATCAGCAGGGATTTTGATATTTAGGACCCAGATCCAGCAGACCAAGGAGGGTCTGAATATAGCACAACTGGTGCGGTCCCACTGCACAACGGAGAAGGCATGCGGGAGCCATCCCAGGGGGGCTGTACCTCTTACGTACCATGCAGCACAGCACCACTGGGGCCATAACATGGAGCAGTGCATTGGGGAGGGATGGGAAGGGGTTGTTGGATCCATTTCCTACACCAACCCACCAGTGCTGTTTTTTCTTGTCCTGGCCATTAAGGGAAAGGTTTTTGTTTTTTTCCTGGAGGATTTTGCTACTTAATGTAGCATGACACTTACATGTCCCCTCATGCCCACTCTCTCCCAGCAGTAGGATCCTGCTCAGGTCAGGCAGGGAGAATGTGTGGAGAGGTCACAAGAGGAGTAGTCATCTTTGCACTCCACTAAAAGTCTTAGCAGATGCCATGAGGTCAGTCAGAAGTGATTTTTCAACCTTTTATAACATTTTCATGCCTGCCCCTGCAAGCCAAGCCAAGGCACCAGTCCTTAGTGAGGTCTGCCCATGCCAAGGATCAGGTTTCAAACTTCAGCCACCGTCACTGTACTCCCATTCAGAACACAATGGGCCAGATATATCAGGGACAATTTGTTGTTTCAGAAAGTGGAGGCGGTAACCAAGGAGACAGCCATTTTAGACTTGATTCTGACCAACAAGGAGGAGTTGGTAGAGAATTTGAAGATGGAAGGCAATTTAAGTGAAAGTGATCATGAAAGTATTGATTTCATGATTCTAAGGAAAGAAAGGAGTGACAACAGCAGAATAAGGACAATGGACTTCAAAAAAGCAGACTGTAACAGACCTAGAGAACTGGTAGGCACAGTCCCATGGGAAGAAAATCTGAGGGAAAAAGGAGTTCAAAGAGAGCTGGCAGTTTCTCAAAGAGTCAATATTAAAGGTGCAACAGCAAACTATCCCAGTGCAAAGGAAAGATAGAAAGAATAGTGAGAAGCCAGTGTTGCTCCCTCAGGAGCTCTTTAATGACCTGAAAATCAAAAAGGAATCCTATAAGGAATGGAAACATGAACAAATTGCTAAGGGTAAGAACAAAAGAATAGCTCAAGCATGAAGGGACAACATCAGAAAGGCTAAGGCACAAAATGAGTTATACATAACAAGGGACATAAAAGGCAATAAGAACTGGTTCTTTAAATAATTTAGGAGCAAGAAAAGATGAAGGAAAGTGCAGGTACTCTCCTTAGCGGGGAAGCAGAGCTAATAACTGATGATATCAAGAAGGATGAGGTATTTCATGCCTATTTTACTTCAATTTTCACTAAAAAGGTTAATGGTGACCACATACTCAGCATAATTAATATTAACAACCACCAGGAAGGAATGCAATCAAAACAGGAAAAGAACAGGTTAAACAACATTTAGATAATTTAGGTGTATTAAATTCAGCAGGGCCTGATGAAATGCACCCTAAGGTACTGAAGGAACTAGCTGAAACAATCTCACAATCATTAATGATTATATCTGAGAAATGGAGAACAGGTGAGGTCCCACAAGACTGGAGAATGGGAAACATAGTACCCGTCTTTAAAAAGAGAAAAAAAGAAAAATTGGGGAATTATGGACCAATCAACCTAACCTCGATACTTGGAAAGATACTGGAACAAACTCCTAGAGGACAATAGTGTTATAAGTAGTAGCCAACATGGATTTATCAAGAACAAATCATAGCAAACCAACCTTCTTTGTCAGGGTTATTGTCCTACTGGATGGGGAAGCTGTAGATGTGATATCTCTTGATTTTAGTAAGGCTTTTGACACTGTCTAACATAACATTCTCATAAGCAAACTAGGGAAATGTGGTCTAAATGAAATTACTATAAAATGGATACAAAACGGTTTTAAATACCATACTCAAAGAGTAGTTATCAATGGTTCGCTGTCAAAGTTGGGGAATATATCTACTGAGGTACTGCAGGAGTCTGTTCTGGATCTGGTACTATTCAATATTTTCATTAATGACTTGCTTAATGGACTGGAAAGTATGCTTATAAAATTCACAAATGACACCAAGGTAGATGGGGTTTCAAGCACCTTGGAGGACATGATTAGAATTCAAAATGACCTTGACAAATTGGAGAATTGGTCTGAAATCAACAAGATGAAATTCAATAAAGATAAGTGCAAAATACTACACACTCAGGAAGAAAAAAATCATATGCACAGCTACAAAATGGGGAATAACTGGTTAGGCAGTAGTACTGTTGAAAAGAAGTTATAGTGGATCACAAACTGAATACGAGTCAACAACATGAGGCAGTTGCTAAAAATGTTAATATAATTCTGGGGTGTATTAACAGGAGTGTCATACATAAAACATGGGAGGTAATTGTCCCCAGTCTACTTGGCCTGGTGAGGCCTCAGCTGAAGCACTGTGTCCAGTTCTGGGTGCCACACTTTAGGAAAGATGTTTAGAAATTGGAGGGAATCCAGAAAAGAGCAATAAAAATGATACAAGGTTTAGAAAACCTGAACCGATGAGGAAAGGTTAATAAAACTGGGCATATTTAGTCTTGAGAAAAGAAGGCGGAGGAAGGGCCTGATAACAGTCTTCAAATATGTTGAGGGCTGTTATAGAGAGGATGGTGATCAATTGTTCTCCATGTCCACCGAAGGTAGAACAAGAAGTAATAGGCTTACTCTGCGGCAAGTGAGATTTAGGTCACATATTAGGAAAAACTTTCTAACTATGAGGGTAGTTAAGCACTGGAATAGGTTTCCCAGAGAGGTTGTGGAATCCCCGTCACTGGAGGTTTTTCAGAATAGGTTGGACAAACACCTGTCAGGGATGGTCCAGGTTTACATGGTCCTTCCTCAGTGCAGGGGGCTGGACTAAATGAGCTCTTGAGGTCCCTTCCAGCCCTACATTTCTACGATTTGGTGCTCCCGGCTAAGTGGCTCTCTGAGGTTTAATCAGCAGAACGGAATCTTCGTGTGGTGTTGAGCCAGCTTTATGCCATCTCTGTTACTGACAACCCCCCTACCCCCAGTGTAAAAGATGGGGCCAAGAGAAAGGAAGCATGGCCAGAGCACTGTTACACTCTAGCAATCCCCAGCTGCAGGAATGGCCCCTTAAGGTTGTTCTAAGTTTCTCTGCAAGACCAGCAGCCTGAGGATCAGACTGCCCCAAAGGTGACTAACAGCAACCCTGGTGGCTCCCCACACCTCTGAACTGTACTGGGTACAAGATAATCTGGCCTAATGTGGTTCCGATTTGTTTGTTTGACCATTTTGCAATGGGAAACATTAATTTTATTCAATTTTTCATAACTCAAAAATGGGGGAAGAAAAGGGTTTTCCTCAAACTTTCCTCCTCCTCCCCCTAATCTAATACACCTTTGGGGAAGGCACCAAGTATGAAAAATTTCAGCCCAAATGTTGAGTGTTATGAAAGGTTGTGAAAATGCTGGAATAGAAATATCCCAAGCTATATATGTACTGGGTGCTCACGGGCATCTCTTTTCATATGCAGGGCTTTGGAGCGGAGCACGGAGCTGGAGCACGGAGCAGTGGAGCTGCAGGTTTTTGCCTGGAGCTGGAGTGGAGCCGGAGCACAGAAAATCCTGACCGCTCCACTGCTCCAGTTTTTTTTTTTTATTTTCAATCCAAAATGAATTATATTTAGCAAGAAAGTCCTAAAGATGCCAAAAAGTTTCAAATTGTATAACAACTGATATTAACATCTACTTTACCACTTTACGTAATATGTCACAGTTATTCTCA
This sequence comes from Caretta caretta, assembly GCF_965140235.1. Taxonomy (NCBI): domain Eukaryota; kingdom Metazoa; phylum Chordata; order Testudines; family Cheloniidae; genus Caretta; species Caretta caretta. Next base: position 205,273,024 of record NC_134206.1, read on the forward strand.
CTTCGGCCGAAATCAAGATTTAATGTACAGATACAAAATTACAAAGTTTTGTGGAGATATGTTTTATTAAAGAATCAGATAATTATCAGACATCCTGCAACACTGCAGATGGCTCCCACCCTTGTGCCAAGGTTAGGCGAGTACGTACTCATGTAGATTAGTGAGATAAGTATGTGTTGATACTTCTTTTGTAAGGGTTGATCAATGAGACGTGCTGAGTGCTGCGATTACGGAAAAGTGTGATGCAATATGCAACATTTAAGATATCACGAACAGGTATATTGCAAAAAACTAATGTTTTTGTTTATTGATATATTATGATATCGCAAGAGATATTAACCACTTACGCTCATTTCTCACACTGGCTCCCATTACCGGTACATTTGTTCATTTATACATGTTCCCGTATCATTCTGGTGGACTTATTTGATATGTCATCTGTTCAACGGCCTTTTGGTAGCGTTGTTTGTAATTTTAAATTTACTGAAAAAGTTGTGTGCAGCAGGCATATAAATATACAGTAAATATTTTTGCATAAATTAGGAGTGATTTTTGTGATATATCCAGAGTGATTGGAAAATGTCCAACACAATTTTGGGGGTGAATCCTTAGGTCATTTTAAGAAAAAATGTTTCTGTGAACACGTGTCCTAAAATTCTTCCTAAGGGAGCTACAGTCCCTTCAAAGAGGTGATGAAAAGTTAATTTCTGATTAATATCTCAAAAACGCTTTAATATAAAGTAATGAAATTATGTCTGTGTCTTAGCATTAGTATGTGCTACCATATTACGTTATCCAAAATTATTTAAACCATAGGCATCCTGAACTGGCGGTTGCTCATTTTTATTTCATATTTCAAGAAAGGCTTGTCGTCGACTGCCCCTGGCTACGACCAGTACTACTTTGTTCCATAATAAAGTTAATAATTTTTGGTTATTATTTATTATTACATTTAAAAATTATGGTTCCAAAGCTGAAAAATAAGTAATAAGTAAAATTGTTTGTATCATTCTAAGCAGATTAAAATTTTTAAACAGTTTTCTCGGAAACGGTTAATTATACAAAATAAATTAAGAGTATCATTTTAATGCATGTTTTAGCATTAAATCATATTCCAGGGTTGTATCTGTTAAATACTAGTTTTTCACTAGGAGGGTGGTGAAACACTGGAATGCGTTACCTATGGAGGTGGTGGAATCTCCTTCCTTAGAAGTTTTTAAGGTCAGGCTTGACAAAGCCCTGGCTGGGATGATTTAATTGGGGATCGGTCCTACTTTGAGCAGGGGGTTGGACTAAATGACCTCCTGAGGTCCCTTCCAACCCTGATATTCTATGATTCTATGAAATAGTCGAAGATTTAAAAAATATTAAATAAAATTGGCCCAGTCCCCCCAGTTCACGATGCCTGTAGTTTAAATCATTTTATTTGAATGATGTTGTATGATAGAACATTGGAAATAAACTTTAACGGGAAAGCGGATTCAAATTGCAAGCACAGTCCTTTTAGTAAAGAGAGCAAATTTTCAGAAATATATTTTTTCTTCATCAGGCTGGAAACATTATACAAGATAGAGCAAATAACAGGTTCTATCTTGTATAATCTATTCAGGCTGATGAAACAAAAACCTATTTCCGAAAATTTGATCTCTTTACTAAAAGGACTGTGCTTGCAATTTGAATCCGCTTTCCCATTAAAGTTTATTTTCAACCTTGTAACGTGTAGCCTCGTTACTTCCCAACAAGTAATGTTGTAGAATAGCAATAGCACATACTAACGCTATGGCACATACCAAATTTCATTGATATATCTATATTAAAGTGTTTTTGAGATATTAATTAAAAACTTGGAAAATATTTTGAATATTTTACCGCAAAATTTCATAAGAAAAACTAACTTGCAATTTATAAATAAAAATTTATATTATGTATATTAAAATACTTCTTACTTCATTAAAACTGCAAGAAACATGTTACAATATTAAAATATACTTTAATAATAATTTTGTGTAAAAAGAAAATGCGATCATTTTTGTCCAGAAAATCCAAAATAAATTCAAAGTACCTTAACTGGTTAAGATATCACAAGCAGGTACATTATAAAAAAAATGTAATGCTTTTGTTCATTGCTTTTCGAAGATCATAACAAGAAACATTTGGATGCAATAGCAGCACAAGAAGATCTGGCCATGGCTTCCACAAAAAAATCAAATCTGCCCCCCATGATTGATAGCCGATTTATGGAAAAGGATCTCAACTACGTCTTTACTTTTGAATTTGAAAAGCCCAAATTTGGGCTTTTGGGAAAAGCAAAGAAGAAATCTGCAACGTGCAAGGTGGAAAAGGAAGTGAATGGCGAGCTCAAACCATGCAGCTTCAAGACAAGTGAAGCAAGTGCCGTGAAAAGTTTCAGCCTTTGGCGGCATGTAAAATGTAACCATTCTGAAAACTATGAGGCTCTAGTTACAAAAAGGGACCAGGAAGATGAGGCAAAACAAAAAGTTGACGCAGCTAAATGACGTCCATCTGGCTCTTTGAAAACTCCTGTAGAAAAGATTTTTTGCGGAGCTTCATCTGAAAGGAAACCCAAAATTAAGCAAACAAAACTTGACTCATATTTGAAGTCCTCAAAGGTTACAGTCACCATGGATGCCAATACTTTCTGTGAAGGGCTGATGGAAATGGTTTGCTTGAGTTCAACACCACTCACTACCTTCAGGCTAAAGAACAAAAGATCCAAAAAACTGCAGGTGAAATGGGTTGGCAGCTTGGCGTTTTGACAGGGCATGATGCGGTTCATCATTTAGTTGTCAGCACAGCTGAGTCTGGTCGCGAAGAGCTCAAGAAAGCTTTGGAGCAAAAGCTGTGCTACCTGAAAATGGATGCGGCAACCTGTGGAAACAGAAATTTCCTTGCAATCAATGCTCAGTACTACGAAGAAGGAAAAAATAAAGTTGTGGTAAAAATCTTGGACATAATTGACACTGAAAGGCGTCACAATTCTTCGTATGTGAAAAGTCAAGTAAAAGCTATTTTAGAAAAATTTGGGATCAGTGAAATGCAAGTGCTGAGCATCTGCATTAACAATGCAGCAAACATGACGTGTGCCGTCAAAAATTTCAGTGAGGACAATAAAACCATTTCTACCTCTGAGAACTGGTATGTGGACAGAACTGAAGCTATTTTGCCTGATGAAGGAACTAAAGGAATGGATGAAATCAAACTTAACATGGATGCTGCTGCGCAATGGGTTAATGACCCTAGCCTCATATTTCCAACATGGCTTCATGAGGCTACTCAAAAGTCCAACTGATGAGGTGTGGTATTCACACTCTTCAGTTGGCAATCTGGGATGGACTGAACAAAGAACATGCGAAGAAATTTCTAGCAAAAATTTGACAAGTCGTTGTCAAACTACGAACCCCAAGTATTCCAAGTGTTCTGCTTGATTTACGTGGGGTAACTCAATCATTGGATACTGTGACTCGCTGGGGTTCAACATTTGCGATGATTGATGAGCTTCTTGTTTTTCAATCTTACTGTGAACAAGTGGCTGCTGCTGGAACAAGAGAACTCAAGTTAACAAAAGCTGAATGGGACGAAGTGAAATACCTGCGAGACCTCTTGGCAAAGCCAAACCAAATAACCATGAATCTTCAAGCTGTCGATATAACCCTGGGAGTTTTAATGAAGGAATGGTGAAAACTGTCAAAATTCTTGCAAGAAAATGGTGGACAAATTGCAGAAGGAATTCTATCCTCCATGCAGAAATGTGAAGAGAAGCTTTTTGACAATATTCATTTCCTTGCTGGAGTTTATGTTGACCCACTGTATTGGATTCTTCTTACCTCAAGGGAAATACCAAAGGCAAAGGAAGGGCTCCTTGATATTGCTTGACGACTTGAAAAACAGAATCTATTGCTACATTTGAACTCGGCGAAAGAGGTTGAAGTAAACGAAACACAACAAAATGAGTCATCGACAATCAAATTTGCAGTTTCGGAAAGTTCACATCCTTCAGAAATAGCAGGCTGTTCTCAAACTTCCCTCTCCACTCTGAGCATGTTTGAGCATCCATCCCTGAGACGTCTTCAACCATCACAGGGAAATGGAGATAATTCAAGCACCAATTCTTCAGAAGATGACACCTTCTAAAAGGAATTGGATAAACAAGAAAGACGCCGGCAAGTTTCTGCGATTCATAATTGTAATGAAGCGAGAAACTTTTGGGGAAGATTGTGAGGCGATGGAGTCTATTGGTAGGCTAAAAGTTAAGTCTGTTTTTGAGGCCACAGCTACCCACACCTCATTTAGGCTGCCTGTAGAATTGCTTCGAGCATGCCAACAACTCAAGCTAGTGTAGAGCGACTGTTTTCGGCTTTAAAGTTAATTTTAAATGATTTGCAGCAGGCTATGAAACATGACTTGATTGCTGCAATAATTTTTTACAGAATGAATTATGAATTATTCTAGTTTGTATCATTGTTGATGACATTAAATTGTTTTAAAAGTCTGAATAAAAATGTTTTTTCAAAATTACAGTACGCACTTTTTTATTTAGTTAAAAATTAATTTGAGTCGGAGCGTGGAGCGGAGCTGTCACAATTGGTGCCGGAGCAGAGCTGGAGTGGAGCAATTCAAAAATTTGATTGCTCCAAATTCCTGTTCATATGTGTTCATTTGGCAATCTAAAAATGACACCAATCATTTCAGCAGCACATGAGCAAGTCATGTAAATTAAACCAATAAGACAGCATGACTGCTTGTCACCCCGCCCTCTCCCATTGCCATTTCACAAATACCATCCCTCCTTAGCCTACCTACAGTCTCCCTAAGCCACCCCATTGTCAAAAGCCAGGGAATAGAAAGGCTTTGCAACATGGCTTGATAATCAACAGGTTTAAGCTGTGTCAGAATAGTCTCTATAGCACTCAGGAAGCCCTCCCTACAGAATTATTTCTATGTGGAGTTTCATCTGGGTGATTACATCGATGACTCCTCATGATGATTAATTTGAGCACCCACCCACTGCAGTCATTTTGGGAATTCTTGACCTTTAGTCTCCTGTGCCTTAGCCTGAGAATGCCCTCTTTCATATCCCTATTCTGCTTCCACACACATGCACTGAACCCCAGCAATGCATAGATCTCATACATCTGCCAGCAATTACTCTGAAAGTCACATGATCCAAACAAGTAACTCTCCTCTCTGGAGATTTCACAGTTGTTGCACCAAAGTAACAGAGAGGAGAATTTGTCCTGTGTCTTTAGAGCACAGGGCTCATTATACTGTCTCACTATCCAATACTGAATCAAACCTTGTGCTGATTAAAGACCCTCAAGAGGATGGGTCAGGACTAACCCAGAGATGTGACTTCTGTCTCTGTGGCCTTCACCTGCTGTAATAGCTGTGTTCATTAGAAACCATGAAACTGTCTACAAAACAGGGAAGATGCATGGCAGCAAGAGACAGAACTTTCTCAGTAGCAGCCCCTTGGCTATACAACTCCATCCTGAAGGATTAGTTCAAACAGGAATTATTCTAGTTCAGACAGAAATTATTTCCAGGAAGTTTTATGACCTGTGCCATGCAGGAAGTCACACTAGATACTCAGACAGGTCCCTCCTGGCCTTCAAAACTATGCATCTATGGTTCTTCCATGATGTCACTGCCTTCGAGATGAAATGTGAGACTCATCCTTTCACAGTAACAGCATCCTCCTCCCAGCAATGGCAACTGCACTAATAAATCACATGGAAGGAAACTGATGGGAAGAGAGGAAAGAAGAAAGCTTCTCCCACCCCTTTCCCAAAAAGCCAAATATTCCTTTAGGACATGCCCCTGGAAAGGAGAGAGAGAAACATTTCCATCTCTGAGTACAACCGATAGCTGGTTATCTGTAACATGAGTAGGCACTCAGACACTGTGATGAGGAGCATAATATAAATGATTAGCTGGAAAGACAAACTAAATAGAAATCTCCCCTCTCCCTCCGCACCCCACCCTTGCCTGTTTAGATCATCAGCTCTTTGTGACAGTGACTGTGTGCGCCTAATGCAATGAGGCTTCAGTTTTGGTTGAGGCCTCGAGGAGCAACTCTGATATAAAATACAAATAATACTAAAAAATAAGACAGATCCATGTTAATTTCAAGTTTATTCTGGGGGGAAGGTGGGTGAATCACTGTTTCATCATCATCTTCCTTCCCACACCAGCAGGTGCATAAGGCAGACGTCAAACAGTCCCTATCCTGGGCTCATTTTTCCAGGTCTTTTATATTCAGATGTAATAATGCCACTTCATCCATTATTGTGCTATGGAGACTGCCTATAGACCAGCCTCTCCATCTCTTGCTATGGGGTTGCCAAAGAAATGCTTGTTTAAGCAGCCTATTATCGGACATTCTTAAAAGGTGTCCCAAATATGTCCACCTCTTCTTTCATACTGCTTGTACTGATATAAGTAGTTGTACCCATTCTAGGACCTCTTCATTCCTTATTTTAGCTATCTATTTTACTTTGAGTATTCTGTGCAGACACGTGCATTGACAGAAGTTTAGTTTGCATTGAATGGACAGATTATTTTTCAATGACTCTGCTCCATATAGAAGGACACTTAGGACATTGCTTCTAATGATCTTGAGTTTGGTGGTTTTGCTAATCACATAGGAGTTCCATATGATTATGTTTTTGAAACACAGTACTGGGGTTCCATGCGGTTAAGTTTTTGAAATACAGCACCCGCTTTACGTACTCTGGACTTCATATCAAACATGCACTCATCAGTATTATGAATGATGCTACCCAGATAAGTTTCAAAGTAACAGCCGTGTTAGTCTGTATCCGCAAAAAGAAAAGGAGGACTTGTGGCACCTTAGAGACTAACAAATTTATTTGAGCATAAGCTTTCGTGAGCTACAGCTCACTTCATCGGAAAGCTTATGCTCAAATTTGTTAGTCTCTAAGGTGCTACCCAGATAAGTACATCCATTGAGGATTTTCAAGGCTTCACCTTCGAAGTAGATAAAATCATTGGTGGGTAAATTAATTTTCATAATTTCCATCTTTGATTTATTGGTAAGACCTACTTGCTTGGCAGAATTTGCAAGACCAAATGTCTTTCACTGAACATCTTTAACTGAATTATTTATGAGACAGATGTAATCTGCAAAGTCAAAGTCTCCAAGCTTGCCATCTATCCATGCAATGCCAGTTTCCATACTGATAGTCTGTCGCAAAACAAAATCAACAGTGTCTCAAGCCAATGTTAACATTAAACTAATCAGTGAGCTCCTGGTTTATCTTTACTGTACATTGAGTATTCTGATACAAATTTTTAATAATGTGAATTATTTTGTTGGGGACTCCATAGATTCATACTGTCTGCCACAGTGACTCTCAGTCAACACTATCAAATGCTTTTTGGAAATCCACAAAATTCAGAACTAGTGTTTGCCACAAGGAAAAAGACAAATTAATGAGAGACAAATTAATTGAGTAAACTGTAAAGAATGTTAAAAACCCACACAAAAACCCAGTTACTAGCATCTAGATGGCTCAGTAATATGGTCTATGCCTTAAAACTCCTTTGTCTAGGGTGACCAGATATCCCATTTTTAAAGGGACAGTCCAGTTTTTTGGGACTTTTTCTTATATAGGCGCCAATTACCCCCCACCCCCTGTCCAGTTTTTTCACAGTTGCTATCTGGTCACCCTACCTTAGTCAGACAGCATGAAGGATAATCAGATATAAGAAAAAAATACCAGAAATTCAAGAGTCATCTACAAGTGACTAATTTGACCTCAGGGGAAAAAAACTTGTTTAAAAAAATCTCTTTTCATCTGCTGAGCCTGGGATTTGTATGGAATAAATCAGGGCAAGAGGCCTCAGGCAGATGAGAGAATCTCTTATGCACCAGTGTGGATAAAAATCAGTGAAGCTGGGAATGAGTGACAGGGGATGGATCACTGATGATTACCTGTTCTGTTCATTCCCTCTGGGGCACCTGGCACTGGCCACTGTCGGAAGACAGGTTACTGGGCTAGATGGACCATAAATTCTTTTTTTAAAAAAAAATTGGATTTTTTTAATTTAAATCAGATTTTTTGATAAAATGCTTTTTTTTTTTTTTTTTTTAGGAAAAAACCTGTCTAAAGATAGTTTTAATTAAGATGCATTATAGCGCAAAGTTATCTCATCATGGCATAGGGATTACAAATTCTAATTCTATAGTATGAGAGAATATATTCATGTAACGTTTAAGAAAAGTTTTGTAAATGAGTTCCAATAGTTCATGGATTAGGGACCCAATCTTATGGGGCTCCAGGGGCTTCTGTATAGATTATTTAGGTTAATCTTTCTATCTACCCAATGGGACTCAGTGCTCAGTCTACAAGATACTATCAGAAATGCTTAGTTTTGAAGTTCTCAAATTGGATTTGTATCTCCAGAGATAACATGCTTGTTAACAGCAAAAATGTTTTAAATAAAATAAATAAATAAATAATATATAGAGGTGAGAAATAACAGACCTCAACCCTATTGTCCCTCTGCAAATTTGTGTACACAGAGTCAATCCCTTATCTCTCTAAAAGAGCAAAGTTTCAAAAAGTTCAATGAATCGAAGATTTTTGGGGGCGGAATAGATCTGGACAAGGAGAAGAAGTCTGGAGGTAAATGTGAGAAGGGAGGGACAGGCAGTAGAAACAAAAATGAAACTGTTTGAGCAGCATATTCCAGAAGTCTTGAGGTCCTTCTGAGTGTAGCCTTCATTGATTTGAGATCTACCATGCCATTCTCTCACTAGAAAGGAAAATCTATAATGGCAGCAGTCTGTAAAAGAGACCCAGTTTGGGAATATTTTAATGATGTTCCTCTACCTGCGGGTAAGACAGGCATGCGTGCAAAATGCAAACAGTGGAACAAAGAAATGCAAGGCCTGGTTGCCCAAATGAAATAACATCATGAGAAGTGTTCCTTCGCAGGAGGAAGCTGCCTTGAAGATGATGAAAGGAACATGCAGGATCTTCAGGTTGGTAAATTTTTTTTATTTCATATTTGTTTCTTAAGGACTGCCTGTCTTCCTTCTGGACTATTCTTGAATTCTCATGTTTGAGCAAAAAAATATAGTTGTTACTCCATGGTACTATCATTTTAGATGCAGTTGTGATAAAAAATAAACAGCTGAAATAGGCAGATCTTCCTTTTACAATTTCATCTTTAAAGTAGTACTGAGTATCAGTGAATGCAATGATGTAATTGGGCGCAGACTCACCCAGTGGCGCCTCCTGCTGGCTGTCTGGGAATTAGCTCTTTTTACCAGCTCTGGAGCGCCCTCTGCCAGTGTCTTGCCGTCGCTGGCCCCCATGTCCCTCCCGGACCCCAGTGCCCTTTTACCTGGGGTGCTGCCCCTCCAAACCCACAGATCTGGGTCTCCCCTCCCCAGGGAATCCCTACCCACTATCTCCACTTTCCCTCAGCCTATGGGCTACTGCTAGTCACCATCTAGCCCCCTTTCACTGAGGCCAACTGCAGTCTGTACAAGCCAGTCATCATAGACAAGGGAGGTTTTGACTTGCTGCCTTCCCCTGCAACCCAGTACCTCCAGGGGCCTTGTACAAGGCCCTGCAGCCTGGGGAGTTGCTGGCCCGGAGCTCCCCAGCTCCTCTGGCCTTCCCCCAGCCCTGCTTCATTCCAGTATCCTTTAGCACTCAGGCAGCTAGGTCCATCTCCCTCCTCAGCTAGAGGGAGACTCTGTGTGCTTCTGGCCCACTGCCCTCTTATAAGGGCCAGCTGGGCCCTGATTAAGCCAGCCGTGGCCTGACTGGGGTGTGGCCCCAGGGCCGGCTCCAGCTTTTTTGCTACCCCAAGTGGCAAAGAAAAAAAAAAAGAAGCAGGGCCCACCGTCGAATTGTCGCTGAAGAGGGAGAGAGGGAGTGAACCACCCGCTGCCGAATTGCCGCCGAAGACGCAGACGTGCCGCCCCAATCTCGGACAGAGTGCCACCCCTTTCTATTGGCCACCCCAGGCACCTGCTTCCTTCACTGGTGCCTGGAGCTGGCCCTGCGTGGCCCCCAGCTAAGGCTGCTTCTCCCAATCAGCCCTGCTTTTCCTTCCCTGCCACAGCCCTCTCCTCAGGCTGTTTTAAGCCTTTTAAGGCAGGAGCGGGTGACCACCCCTCTACAAATGAGTAATACTAAATGAGCAGTATGGTAATAATAATTAAATAACTGCATTGACTTATTTTGTTTAGGAGAATCCATCCTCAATATGCAGGATTCTGAAGACTATCCACCTTCAAGATCACCATCATTTTCTACAGTTTCAGAGTTATCTGCCAATGATAGTGTTTCAGTCACATCATGTATGTCACATAGCCACAGTATATCAACTGTAGCAAAAAGAAAAAAAAATCTCCATTATCCAGAGACAACCATAGATAAATTTGTGATAAGAACCAGCAGATTACAAAAAGAGGTAATTGATGAAAAAATTGCCCGGTTTGTTTATGCAACAAACTCTCCTTTCCGTCTGATTGAGAACCCACACTTCATTAACATGGTTCAGTCACGGAGACCAGGATACAATCCACCCAACAGAGCAGATGTCGCAGGCAATTTGCTGGATAAAGCGTATGTAAGAGAAATTGAGCAGTGTCCAAAAGGTCTAGAGGGTAAAATTGTTAACCTGAGTCTTGATGGGTGGAGCAATGTCCACAATGATCCTGTTGTATGTGCTTGTGTGACAACAGAAGAAGGGAATGTCTTCCCTACAGAAACAATTGATACATCAGGAAAAGCACACACAGCAGAATACCTACAAGTAGCAGCAGTAAAAGCTACAACAAACTGTGAAAAAATATTCAAATGTCTAGTACACAGCTTGGTCACAGACAATGCTGCAAATGTATCCAAGATGAGAAGAAATGATTTAGAAGAGAGTGAAGAGAGTCCCAAGCTAGTAACATATAGCTGCAGTGCTCATTTGGTGCACCTCCTAGCCAAAGACTTTAAAGGCTAATGTTGTTCAAATTGAAAAATACTTCCATAACAACCACTTTGCACAGCTGCTCTGAAAAAAAAATGGGAAGAACCAAGCTGACTCTCCCACAAGACGAGCGATGGAACTCAGTAGTGGACTGTTTTGAGCACTCTATCAAAAACTGGCCTAATCTGATGACAGTTTGTGAACAAAATCATGAAAAAACAGATGTCACTGTCACAGCCAAAGTTCTCAACACTGGACTTAAGAGAAATGCTGAACACATGCCGAGTACCCTGAAGCCTATTTCTGTAGCCTTGAACAAAATGCAGGGAAATAGCTGTTTTATTGCTGACGCTGTTGAAATTTGGAAGGAACCGAGTGAGAGCTTAAAAAGAGAAATATGCAATGACGGAGTTAAATTACAAGCATTAAAAAAACGAATGGGACAAGCACTATCTCCAGCTCATTTTCTTGCATATATTCTCAGTACTCGGTACCAGGGTCAAACCTTAACTGCTGAAGAAGAGGAGCTGGCTATGACATGGACATCCAGCAATCATCCCTCCATAATGCCAACTATAATAAACTTCAAAGCTAAGGGTGAACCATTCAAGAAATATATATGTTTGCTGATGATGTTTTAAAGAAAGTCACACCAGTGAACTGGTGGAAGTCACTTAAGCACTTGGATTCAGAGACTTTTGAAGCGATAATCTCACTTTTAACAGCAATAGCTTCTTCTGCCGGAAAGGAAAGAATATTTTCTTCCTTTGGACTAATTAATTCCAAATTGAGAAATCATTTGGGACCTGAAAAAGCAGGAAAGCTTGTTTTTCTTTTCCAGAATATGAACAAACAGGAAAATGAAGGTGAAGACGACTGAGCTTGCTGCAAAAGCCAATATTTTAAGTTTCTCATGTTGACCTGGCTGACATAGTCAATTTAACTATTTTAGTTAAAAACAATTTTAACAAAAACAAACCTGATTTTAAAAAACTTGAACGTTTAACTAAATTCAAAAATTCATATGCTTGTTTTGTTAAAATATTATATGTTTGCTGTTGAAGAAAAAAAATCCAGAATACATAACGTTGTTGTTTTAGTTAAATAAAACAATTTAAATATCTGTCTGGTGATGTTCTCCTCCTAATACAGCATGGCAAGAAAATCCTCCAAATATTATAAAATATAAAATGTGTTTCTTGACTTTAGCAAAGCTTTTGACACGGTCTCCCACAGTATTCTTGTCAGCAAGTTAAGGAAGTATGGGCTGGAAGAATGCACTATAAGGTGGGTAGAAAGCTGGCTAGATTGTCGGGCTCAATAGGTAGTGATCAATGGCTCCATGTCTAGTTGGCAGCCGGTATCAAGTGGAGTGCCCCAAGGGTCGGTCCTGGGGCTGGTTTTGTTCAATATCTTCATAAATGATCTGGAGGATGGTGTGGATTGCACTCTCAGCAAATTTGCGGATGATACTAAACTGGGAGGAGTGGTAGATACGCTGGAGGGGAGGGATAGGATACAGAAAGACCTAGACAAATTGGAGGATTGGGCCAAAAGAAATCTGATGAGGTTCAATAAGGATAAGTGCAGGGTCCTGCACTTAGGACGGAAGAACCCAATGCACAGCTACAGACTAGGGACCGAATGGCTAGGCAGCAGTTCTGCGGAAAAGGACCTAGGGGTGACAGTGGACGAGAAGCTGGATATGAGTCAGCAGTGTGCCCTTGTTGCCAAGAAGGCCAATGGCATTTTGGGATGTATAAGTAGGGGCATAGCGAGCAGATCGAGGGATGTGATCGTTCCCCTCTATTCGACATTGGTGAGGCCTCATCTGGAGTACTGTGTCCAGTTTTGGGCCCCACACTTCAAGAAGGATGTGGATAAATTGGAGAGAGTCCAGCGAAGGGCAACAAAAATGATTAGGGGTCTGGAACACATGACTTATGAGGAGAGGCTGAGGGAGCTGAGATTGTTTAGCCTGCAGAAGAGAAGAATGAGGGGGGATTTGATAGCTGCTTTCAACTACCTGAAAGGGGGTTCCAAAGAGGATGGCTCTAGACTGTTCTCAATGGTAGCAGATGACAGAACGAGGAGTAATGGTCTCAAGTTGCAGTGGGGGAGGTTTAGATTGGATATTAGGAAAAACTTTTTCACTAAGAGGGTGGTGAAACACTGGAATGCGTTACCTAGGGAGGTGGTAGAATCTCCTTCCTTAGAGGTTTTTAAGGTCAGGCTTGACAAAGCCCTGGCTGGGATGATTTAACTGGGATTTGGTCCTGCTTTGAGCAGGGGGTTGGACTAGATGACCTTCTGGGGTCCCTTCCAACCCTTATATTCTATGATTCTATTAATGATTAACCTGTTGAACTGGAGATAGTTCACCTCCAAATGACTTCATAAATATCTGCTTCAATTACCTATTGTAAATGAAATAACCAAACAATCAAACCAAACTGATACAGCTGTAAAACTAATCTGAAAAGTTTTCAAAATAAATCACTTTAAAAATGTATAATGTGTACCTTCTAAAAATGAAACCTACATCTATCTCTGAGTTGTGAAGAATATGTATTAAGGTTATAACAACCAACAAGAATGCACTTTTATGTAGAAATCCATAATTAAATCGCGCCTTCCTGACTAGTGATTTAAATCATTATTTAAATGAATTTCATTTAAATCATTATTTAAATCAATTTGATTTAAAGCAAATCTACCCTGTTATGCACCAATTGAGGGAGGCTAACCCAATCCACAGGCAAGCAACAGAAGGGACCTGAGGGAATACAGGTCAGCAGCAAACCTTTTCAATACTTTTACCGAGTTTAAACATTTGTGTGAATTTAGTATTCATGGAAGTGAGGGGCAGATAACTATGGAGACAGCCTAACATAGCATAAACAGGTAATATACAAACAGAGCCCCTGCTGTTCCAGTGCTGGGCTCCCCACACAGCTCTGCCAGTGCCCCTCAATCATCATGCACCATGATTTCCTTCTATTCCAGTCATTGGATTCTTCTGAATAGAAACACCCAGTTGTGTCAAATTGTGTCGTGGTTTTGTGATTCAAAAAAATTTCACATGGGACTCATTTCACTTGTGGCCAGAAATTATAGACTTGACCTCAGATCTCTGGAGGTGAAAGGACTGTATCAATTTCCTGCAAAGCAAGCCCCTAAATGCAGCCCTTGTGTGAAACTGGAGCACAATAAATGTTCTGTTTCAGCAGAACCTGCAGCACTGAAATCCCTCAGCAGAGCTGATCTCCTACAGAGCTGATTTATTAGGGCATTAGGAGGGAAGGGGAGAGTGATAGTGGGCAGCTGACCCCCATTCTGTGCCAGTCTGAGATCATTTCATTCTGGTTTGGCTGTTTTTCTATTTCAGAGATGAATCAGAACCAAAACAATGGGTCCAATCATCCCTGAACTTGGGGGTAAGTTCAGATCCAAATGTGAATTTTACAACAGGATTCTAGCTCTATAAGAGGCCAACCAGAAATCTTGGATCTGAACATTCTGGGGTTCTGAGGAAGTTCAGATTTGGATCTGAACTTTGCAGCAATGTGTGTGTGTGTGATGTGTGCATGAGAGACAGAGAGAGAGAGAGATGGGGGTAGATGTCCCAATCCTCATGAGTTTCTATAATTAAAAGCATGCTGGAGGCTTGGAAGTTGGAAGAGGCAGCTGGTGTCACACAAACCCCCGCTTGTTCTGCCAGACAGCCAAAATGTCCTCATTTGAAACTACAATAAAAAACAGATGGAGAAGAAGAGGAGAGTGTGGAACCAGGCATCAGTCAGAAGGGAAACTGAGTTATAAACATAACGCAGAGAGAGAAAATTATGCTTCTCTTCCCCTTAGACAAAAATAAAACAAAAGGCCAGTTTCAGTGATTAACACCATTCTTGCTGAATGCCGATGGTGGGGCCCTATGGTATGGGACTATGTACTTTTATCATAGACTCATTCCATGAACATGTGTCATGCCACATTCCTATACAAGTCACACTCCTCATACAGCAGTTACATATCATGCCTCCCTTCTATCCTGATCAATATCCCTCTGATGAAGGCCATGAATGGTCACGGTTTCCTACCTCCCACCAGGCTCCTGACTAAAGCTGGGAATGAAATTATTTTCCCATCCTATAAATATTTCTAGATATAGAACAATATTCCCATCCCAAAAATCAGTTTGGGTCAATCAAAATGTTGTATTTTGATTTGAAAAGGCTCTATATCCCTTCTAAATTGCTTAATCCTAGCTAATGTAACTGCGGATGCTCATATTATCCACGTCTAATCCTTCTAAGCTCTCGGCTTCAGTGAAATTTTGTGGCAGTGAGTTCCACATGTTATATGTGCACAAAGTGCAAATTAATTATTCCCTTTGTCAGTTTTGCTTGTTTTTCAATTTAATTTTATACCTCTTTGTTCTGAGATTAGAAGAGAGGGTAAAGAAGAGCACCTGATTTACCTCCATTCTACCACCCATTATTTTATACAGTATACATTTATACAAATGTATTTTATACATTTTATACATTTATACATTATACATCATACAGCTAGGGCACACATTTTACCACATAAACAGTATTATGTTATTAATCTGCCTTCATATCACAAAAAGGAATAGCCATTATTACATATTGCAGCACAACTGAGTTAATGTCACTTTTATTTTTGCATTTCCTTACTTTTAATGACTTTAACTCTCCAATCTTATGCTGCATTAGCACTGCATTTTGCATTTATTGTTAGGTAAATACAGTCAATACACATAAATACAGTCAATGATGCTTTGCATTTACAGAACTGCTTTCAACTGAGGATTTCAAAGCACTTGGCAATGGTGGGATTATTATCCCTGATTTACAGATAAGGAATCTGAGATCCAGAGGTGACGTGACCCTCTCGGAATCACACAACAAATCAGTGGCAGAGCAGGGAATAGAATCCAAGGCTTTTGTACCAGTATAACTATTTCTGGCAGGAGTATGATTCTTTACTCCCGTTATACTAGGGTGACCAGATGTCCCAATTTTATAGGGACAGTCCAGATTTTTCGGTCTTTTTTGTATATAGGCTCCTATTACCCCCTACCCCGTCCCGATTTTTCACACTTGCTGTCTGGTCACCCTACTTTATACCATTAAAAGACCTCCTGTGGATGCCATTGTACCATGTAAAGGTGCCTTCCCCGCACCCTGCAAGAACAGTTATACCAGCATAAACACACGTATACCAGCATAACTGGATTCACATGAGGAGGGTTGTACCACTTTATCTATACTAGTGTATAACTAAAGTGTTAAAACTTTTTTGTGTAGATATCCCCTTACCAACATAGCTATGCCAGCAAAACTCCAGTGTAGACACTGGTATGCTGATAGAGGAGTGCTTTTGTCGGCATGGCTAATGTTTGGAGAGTTGGTGTAGCTATGCCAGCAGAATTCCTACTGTTGGCTTATTCTGCATCTACACTAGGGGGCTCTGCCCTCCTATTAAACTCAGCTCTTAACGTTCCAACTTGCCTTCAAATTCTTAATTGCAATTTGTGACTGTTCCAAACACAACCTGAATCCCCTCCCCCACCCCCATCTCATCATACTGGCACTGAATGGCCCCCCTGTTGGCAGCCTCAGACTGAACGGACCAGGGAGCCTGAACTCCCCTCTCACCCCCAGAGAAATCCCTCCAACTCAGGGATAAGGCCCACTGGTGTGGAGCAGCATGGGGGAAAGCCTGTCCTGCATAGCTATGGGGATAGACAGAGAGCTTCAGTCTCCAGGGCTGTCAATGCAACACCTTTCACCAGCACGAGATTCACTTTATAGAAGAAGAAAAAATAAACTGCCTCGCCATCAGATTCCACTGTTAGTTTTGGCTGTGATGGCTGCGCTGCCGGAACCCTCACGCACCCTGTGTTTAAACAGTAAGAGACAACTAAACAGCACCAAATAGGTTTAAAAATGAATCATCTCATTGGAGCCCTCCTTCCCTCTTCCCCCTCGGCTGCCATCAAGTCAGCCAAAAAGATGAATCGCTGGCACTGCTCTGATCCTGTCTATGCAGGAGCCAGAGCAACTAAATCATCCAACAACCAACACACTCTCTTTTATTCGTTTGTGGGAACCGTTGCTGCACTGGCACTGGGGTTTCCACAAAAATACCGTTAGCAATCTATCCCAGCGACTGAAGCACAGCCCTGTGTTATCATTTTGACTGGCAAATCCATTCACAAAACGAGCCTAATCCTGCAAATCACTGAGCACTCTCAACTTCCGCAGACTACGCTGGTTCTAGTCCTTTGATTCTAAGCTGATGCAATTCAATACGGTATTCAATTCTTTGGGCCGAACTTGAGTTCCATCGAAGGCAAAGGCAAAACTCATTGAACTTCAAACAGGCCAGGATTTTGCTCCTTGATACAGTACCCATCTTGTGTTCAGTACACTCTTTGAGGGAGCTAAAATGAGGGCTGGGGGTGTGGGCTATGGGGTGGGGCTGGGGGTGAGAGGTTTGGAGTGGAGGAAGGTGCTCCAGGCTGGGACCGAGAGGTCCAGAGGGCGGGAGGGGGATCAGGGCTGGGGCAGGGGGTTGGGGCGTGGCAGGAGGTCAGGGGTGCAGGCTCCAGGCGGCGCTTACCGCAAGCAGCTCCCAGAAGCAGCGGCATGCCCCCATCCGGCTCCTACACAGAGGTGCGGCCAGGCAGCTCTGCACGCTGTCCCGTCCACAGGCGCTGCTCCTGCAGCTCCCACTGGCCGCAGTTCCAGGGAGAACTGCTGTGGGGGCAGCGCTTGGGGCAGGGGAAGAGCCCCCTAGCTGCCCCTATGCATAGAAGCCGGAGGGAGGACATGTTGCTTCTTCCGGGAGCCGTGCAGAGCCATGGCATGCATGGAGCAGGACAAGCCCCAGACCCTGCTCCCCAGCGGGAGCTCAAGGGCTGGATTAAAACGTCTGATGGGCCAGAAGCGGTCCACATGCTGTAGTTTGCCCACCCCTGGTGTAATGTAATAATCTCCCTAGTAGTAAAGGCTTAGGTATATGAAAATGAGCAGGGCTCGGATGCTGGTGTTACAGAAGTTTCACCATTCACCTTGCTTCTGATGACACCTGGCGAAAAGGATGCCTAGTTTAAGTGCTGTATCAAAAGCTGATAGAATATGGAAGCAAGCGGGTGCCATATACAGATGGGACATTCGAGGGAGCTGAGGGAAGGAGTCAGCAGGAGAATAATAAAAGTGCAAAGCTGTAATTGGAGAGTTTTCTGTTAATGAAGACTCCCCTGCTGATGCCTCCTGAGCACTCACTGATTTCAGTCAAAATCAGTAAACAGGTCCACAGCCCATGGGTGTGACATTATGTCCGCTTCTTTCTCTCTTTGCTCTGTTATACCCTCATCTACCTTCTTTTTCTCAGTTCTCTCCCTCTGTTAAAAGGAATGGGGAAGGACATAAGCCACATTAGTTCATCTTCGGGTTGTTAGGCAAACAGGAAAACATATAGTTTTTGTATATTTCTCATTCACTCTCAGCATGAGAGATACAACCCACAAGGGCATCAGCAGCAGGTTTATGGTGAACAGCAAGCCTGCTTCCATTTGCTGTCTCTACTCTCCTGCTGAAATACATTTGCCCAGTCACTTGCAATCAGTCCTCTTGAGGTGCCAGCAGAGCCCCATCAGCCATTACTTTAAGAGACCATGGGAAACAGCATCTCCCATGAAGAATGGGAGCAGTTGCAAAGGATTCCTAGAATCATTGAATCTAGTGGTGAAGTTAAAAACAGCTTGGTCCCTTCTAGTCCATCTCCCTGGTGGCCAGTGCAGAACTGTTCCTTGCTATGGTGTTTTGTTCAGTCTCGTTTTAACTATGCCAAGCAATGCGGATTCTTCCCTCACTTTTGGGGGGGTGGGGTAAGAAAGGCCCATAGGTCTCACTGTTAGAATACTGTTCTGGGTGCAGAGGTTCTGGGGTACACCTGAAGAGGACCAGCAGATAGTATAAGTTAGACAGTTTTAGAACCCCAGTGCTATGTCCCTCTTTTATCCCAGTTGCTCTCTCTCACACACACAATTTAGCCTATAGTATTTTCTATGATACAGAATTCTTCCTCATTTTCTGCCCTACACGGTAGTGCCATGTTGCTGTGTAGTTCTAAACAGCTGCCATATTCCACACCAGAGATGACTGCATTTTAATGGTGGGCAAAGTGATGTCTGTGTACAGTTAGTAACGTGTTTTAGGAGCCCTCAGGATTAAAGGTGCTCCATCTAAGTTATTACTATAATTAGATAGACTGAAGAGACACTAAGATGAAGAAAAGCAGATGGGCAGTGCTGCAGGTCTGTTACCCTCTCCTCAGGTCTGGCTCTAGGTTTTGCTGGGTCCTGTTTGAAGTAAAGCATGACTGGCTCTTGACAGACTTCAATGACTCTCACAGCACCTCAGGAATGGCTATGGTAGAGGGAGGGAGGGTTTCAGCAGTTGGTTGGGGCTGGCTCCTTGTCATTGTTGGGCCATGGAGGTTTGAGCCCCTAAGGTTCTTTCAAGCTTAGGGGGAAAAGGACAGGGAAGCTGGATGTGTGAGTTGGGAGAGGATGCTGACAAACTGGGATCCCCAAAAAATCAGTGCTCTGTATGGCCTCATACTGGGCACATATCTAGGGGCTGGACCTGAGTCTCACCTCCTCCAGAGCACATTGCTGAAGAATAGGGATGGGCTTAACCTGAAACCCTGGATCTGAATATCCGTGATATTCAAATTCAGAGAAGTCTGGATCCAGGACAAACTTTGGACCAGAACTGGCCAGACATCCTGGAGGGAGAATGCTGGACCCCCTCCAGGTGTGTAACAGGTAGAATGCTCCCCCTGCACACCAATGAGATGCCTGGGGCAAAGTCCCTCCCGGAACATCCCAGGGGTAGTACATCTCCACTCTGCCCCCAGTGCCAATCAGGCACAGTTGATCCCTCTGCTGGCCCACGTCTCAGTCACAGTCCAAACCAAAACCACAGAGCTGAACATCTACAGACAGTGTAAGAAAATCAAGAACTGGATCCGGACTAAACTTCACAGCTCAGGACCGCCTCCAGATCGCTCGAGTAGGCAACTATTCCCTTGCACAGTCAGGGGAATCTTTTCATTATAAATGTTTTTCTGGTAGTCAAACAGATTTGTAGTCTGGAAAGCAGAGAGCTGAATCCTGGAAGTGACAGGCCTGATTCGCCACCACCTGGCATCTTGCATCATTATTTGTATCTGCACCAAGTGGGCATGAAAGGATTTGGAAGAATTTTACACCCACTTAGTGCAGATGTAAATGACAACATGGTGCAAGGCAGTGGAGAATCAGACCTGGTATCCTTGTTTCCCTGTGGGCAGAGGACTGTTTGGCTGCACCCCATGTAGTATATCTTTGGCTTTAGGTCATGGTTTTCTTTTAAATGTTGCCCTTGGTCACACTGATACAGATTGACACTTTCACTCAGGCTTTTCACTGATCCACTGACAAAGAGCAGGCACAGCAATTTCCAGATGTTACCTCAATGGGCTTCTTTAAAGATAGCCCATGATTTAGGGCAAACAGCTACAAAACTTTTTAAGAAGCTGTGACGTTATTGACATGAACTGGGACCCTATAGATCATTGTTGCAACTAAAGTCCTGTAGTGGCCCCAAGTCTTGTATAAAGGGGTCAAATAAGGTGTCTAAGACAAGGTTATGGTTTGCTGGTTATGATTATGCTATCTGTATAGGGGTATCATTTTTGTAGTTAAAGTTATGAATATTGGCTCTATACTGTCTGTATTTCAAACTTATGCTATGCTTCTGGGGAACACCCCAGACAAGTTGACATCAGCTCTGCCTAGCCTGCTTGATGGCCCATTCAGGACCATCAGCTGTACAACTGACCCATTGAGGGAAGGCAGATACAACTTGTGACTCAGCAAGGTATGTACCTATGGACAGAACTCTGAGGTTTTTCCATGCCGTGTGATGGACAACATGTCTTTGGAACAAAGAAAGACAGACCACATGGCAAGAGAATATAAAAAGCTGCTGCAGCTCCTCCATCTGGTCTTCAATCCTGCTCTCACCGCTGGAGGAACTTCACTACAAATGGAAGCTCTGCACAAAGGACTGATGACCCATCCCAGCTGTGGATGTACTCTAGAGACTTGATTTGAACCTGCAGTTTATTCCATCACTGCTACAAGCCTGAACCAAGAACTTTGCCATTATTGTAAGTAATTGATTCCATTTAACCAATTCTACCTCTCATCCCTATCTTTTTCCTTTTATGACTAAACCTTTGGATTTTAGATTCTAAAGGATTGGCAACAGCGTGATTTGTGGGTAAGATCTAATGTGTATATTGACCTGGGTCTGGGGCTTGGTCCTTTGGGATCGGGAGAACCTCTTTTCTTTTACTGGGGCATTGGTTTTCATAACCATTTGTCCCCATAACAAGTGGCACTGGTGGTGATACTGGGAAACTGGAGTGTCTAAGGAAATTGCTTGTGTGACTTGTGGTTAGCCAGTGGGGTAAAACCAAAGTCTTCTCTGTTTGGCTGGTTTGGTTTGCCATGGTGTGCAAAGGAACCCCAGCCTTGAGCTGTAACTGCCCTGCTTTAGGCAATTTGTCCTGAATTGGCATTCTCAGTTGTATCCCGCCAGAACCAGCCTCGTTACAGAAGCACTATGCATCACGGAAAGACAGCTGAAGAGCTCCGACTTAGCCTGCTGCAAATGAGAAACTGAAAAGTGAATGCAAACAGCAGCCTGGGAAAAAAGGAAATAAGGATTTAAGATGTCAAATTGGTAAGAGAAAATATGTGCAAGCGACTTAGAAATAATAAAGAAAGAAACTTAAAACAAGTTAAAAACAGTTCCATCTTTGCTTACTCACCAAGGCATGTATTTAGGGTTCAGTATTACCCTTGCAAGAATTGCTCCTGTTGGGCCTGTTCCAGGAGACCTCACACATGCACAACTCCCACTGACTTCAGCAGGCCTTTGTACACTAGGAAAATAACCTATTGGTGCCAATTCTCTGCTGCCTTACACTTTGTCATTTACACCTGTCCTAAGTGAGTGTACACTGCTACCAAATTTGACTGAAAGAAGTATTTTCACTCATTTTCTACAGGTGTAATTAACGACAAAAGGTGCAAGGGAGAGTGGAGATTCAGACTTATTGCTGACACGCATTCCTTTCAGCATCACTCAAATGAGGCTGAAAACAGTTTACCTACTAAGTTCCCTGTAAATTCCTTATAAGCTGTGCAGGTGTGGGGCTGCGCAGCAGCCTATTAAGCGCAGGCACTCAGGGAACCCAGCCCCAGTGGACCTGCTGCAGCTGAGGGACAGGCGCCCCTCCCCCTGGCCCAAACAGGACCCTGCCACAGCCAGGGGAGAGGCGCCTATCCCCCAGAGCTGCTGCAGCCAGGGGACAGGTGACCCGGCCCCAACCCAGCCCCGGACCTGCTGCAGCCAGGGGAGAGGCATCTATCCTTTGGCCCCAGCCCTGGAGCTGTCGCAGCGGGGAGAGGCACCTCTCACCCCCGCAGCCCAGGTGCTGCTACATGGACAAAGAACTGGGGGAAGTCTTTTCTCCCCACTGTAGCCCCGGGGCGGCCTGCACCCCAAACCCCTCATCCCCAGCCCCACCCCAGAGCCTGCACCCCAAACCTCTGCCCCAGCCCCACCCCAGAGCCCACACCCCCAGCTGAAGCCCTCACACCCCTGCACTCCAACCCTCTGCCCCAGCCCTGAGCCCCCTGCACACATCACCTCCATACTGGTGCACATAACAAAATTCATTTGGCACATGTGTGGGAAAAATTAGAGGAAACACTGCCCACCACTATAAGAGGGTGAAGTCATTTTAACTCAGAAAGCTGATGCTTCCCTGGTAGAATGAGGGGCTAGACCCTTGATGAAACCTGCTCCTGTTATACCAAAGTGTTAGACTTCTGGTGAAATTTCTGGTGCAACAAAGTTGCTCGACCTCTGGGAGAAAACCTGTAAAAGCCGGGAGCTAGATATACTGTGGAAGTTCAAGTGGAACAAGTTGTCTAACAACCAAAACATTTTCAACCTTAGTGGAGAAAAAGACCCCTGGGATGCATAGTTGCCACACGTTGTGAACAAGTCATTCCCTAGTTTCGGCACACCCAATGGGAGATACATACATGTAAGGGTTAAAAGAAGTCACAAGCACGTAAATCACCTGCACTAGCATGGGAGGAGCACCTGTGTAGATCATGCATGGTTGTTTTTATCCTCGGGGTGTCTAACGCTGAGCAGTAACCTGCCCACCTGAGGACATGGACTCTGTTTCTGGGCAGTATGGAGAAAACACTGCCAATAAAAGCAGGACAAATCTCTCAAGCTTCAGATAAGTTCATAACTGAACTCAGCTTAACTCAGGGGACTAGTCTACAGATGCAGCCTTTAGCTGATGAATGCTTGGTGATTTCAGACATATCTTTTAATCCTCAGGGCTGCAGTTTTCTCAGGTACACCAGCCCTGATCTCAGGGGTCTCTTTAATTTTCCTTTCCATTTAATAAAGAGGACAGAAATGGGGGAGTGGTGTGTGCTATAAGACTCCTAACTGGCATGGCTCCAACATCTGGATGCATGCTGTGCACCATGTCTCTTTCAAAGTCGGCAGCAAATACTATTGCAGGGGTGGCCAAACTGTGGCTCATGAGCCACATGCGGCTCTTTTACAGTTAAAGTGTGGCTCGCGGACCTCCTCATGCCCTCTCCCCATTCTCCACCTGCCACACTGGAAGGAGAGCTCAGAGCTTCTTCCCTGGGGCAGAGTTGTGGGGCAGGGGCTCTTGTCCAGCGGGGAAAGGGGTCTCGGGGCTTCAGCCCTGCAGGAGGTGCCTGCCAAGGCTCAGGGCTTCAGCAGGAGCAAGGTTGAAGCCCCGAGCCTCAGCAGGTGCCTCCCACAAGGCTGAAGCCCCCAGCCCCAGCAGGTGTGCCCAGCTCTCGAACTTCTGAAGATTATTGTATGCAGTTTGGAAGATCAGTAAGTTTGGCCAACCCTGTACTATTGTGTTCCATCTGCTGTCCTTGTCAGATCAATACTCCGCACGTGCTCAAAGTGACAGTTGTTTCCCACAACACTCTGCAAAGGTCAGAGGTGACAAACAGGAAGGTACGACTGCATCTGCAGCGAGCAGTGTGCCGGAATGCTGCTGGCAGCCATTGCTGCAGCACAGCCTCCAACCGGGTTCACTGCCTCCTTTTTTGAAGGGAGAATACCTGAGCCTCACTGTGCACTGTGTTCCGACCTGGCTCAATCAAGCAACCAGAGGTCTCTCGGCTGGGACACTAAATTATATCAGTGTAAAAGAGAGATCGGGCAGGGCAAAACTTTGCTCAGTTTTTAAGAGTTCAAAAACATGTTGTTATGGCAGGTGTTACTCGGTGTTGTTTTAACACTTAGTATTTCAAGGTCTTTCACTTAGTGTGTAAGCAAATATTCAGTCTTGGGAAAACATGCTCTGTGGTGCTGGTGGTTTTGTTATGCAATGTTCTGAGTACAGGGAGCCACGTAAGCAGCAGGAGAGTTTGCACCCTCCATTGGTCTATTATTAATGCCACTTCTTGAGGCAGAGTTGCTACCTGGGAACCTGGCATTGTTGTTGAGCTGAGATTCCTGGAAGAAGAGTTTGCCTCTATGTGCTGTTTATGACCACCTCTGTTCCCGGACTGGTGTATCTGTATAGATAAAGCAAGGTACACTTAGGGTATGTCTTCACTACGACCGGCTCGGCGGGTAGTGATCTATCTATCAGGGATCGATTTATCGCATCTCGTCTAGATGTAATAAATCGATCCCCGAATTGACGCCTGTACTCCACCTCGGCAGGAGGAGTAAGCGGAGTCGACGGGGGAGCCGCCATGGTCAACTCACTGCCATGACGACAGCCAGGTAACTCAAACTAAGATACTTCGACTTCAGCTATGCGAATAGCGTAGCGGAAGTTGCGTATCTTAGTTTGAATTCCCCCCCCCCGTGTAGCCCAGGTCTTAAAATACACCCAGATTCCACATCACTGATTTCTCCTCCCCTGGGAAGCTGACCTACAAGGTCCCAGACATCTGCTACTGTTGGGTGGAAGAGCAACACTGAAGTTGGAAGAAGGGGCAACAATATAATGAGGCTGAACATGTGGTCACCCTCACAGTGACTCAAAGGGGCAGCCCCTCTGAATTGGAACAGGGTTGAGTTGAACACTGCAGAATAAGTCTGCTCCTTCATCCACTAAGAGAAACAACCTGTAAAGGAGGTAATTACAGTCAGTATTTCTCTTAAATTCCAGAGTTTCTTTTCCTCGGCTGTAGGGGGAAGGCTGTTCAGCAGTGTTATCTGTATTTCTTTATCCTCATTCTTCTTTCTATCCCATGGCCTCCTCTGTCCCAGACTGTGAGGAGCTGTCTCTATACTTCTCCCTTCACCTCCTCCCTCACCCCCGTTCCCCTAGAGTCCCCTTTTCCCCCACACTGGGAAGGTTAAATCTTCATATCCCTTCAGTCACTCAATAGATATGCATGTGCGGCCAAGTGGGGAAGGTATCTTCAATGCTAGCACTGGGAAGAAGCCAGCACCCAGCTGTTACAGCAATAATAAATACACTCTCTCTTCTCAGTTGTAGTCCCTGGCTTCCATACTACCCAGTGGATTTCTGGTATATTCCATATTTTGTTCATTTTGTTTTCCATTTGACAAATGACAGGCTCTGAACTAACGTGAAAAAAAAAAACCACCTTTTTTTCCCCCATTTTGCTATCTCTGCTCCAAGTCAAAGCAGGTAGCGCTTATCATTTCCTCTCTACCACACACACCAGCGTGCATTCATTTCCTGCGAGCTAGTTCTAAACTACAGGCCGATATTGTTTTCGAGGCCTCTCTCACTTGGAAGCAGCAGTAGCTATGCTGCACAGGGCTTCCTGTTGATGTCAGGCCCCACTTCCTCCTAAAGCAAATGGACTTCCTGTCAGCATATGTAACCTTTTCCATGAGGACTGGAAGGAGCCATTTTCCTACACAGGAGCAGAAAAAAAAATGGGGATGGGAATAATGGGGAGGCTGCCAGGATTGTTTTATTCTTGCATTTGTGTGTTCAGTCAGGATAGAGCCCTTATCTCTAACAAGAAAGAAAGAGAAAGAAAGAAGCCAAGACAATACAATTATATCTCAGCGTCACCAGTGTTTGTGAATACCAGAGAAATAATTTATTGCACAGAACATCAGAGAATGATTAGGCTCCCAGATTTCCCACTGAGGAATTTAGTCTTAGTAAAGACAAGCTACAGCAATAGCCACCTTGGCCTCCTACATGGCTAATGAGTGGATGGCAAGCCAGGTGTGAATCTACAGTGCACCAGCCTGCTAGTCAGGAACTCACCACGTGGACGCTGCTACAATGCAGTAAGAGTCCCACGGTGCCGTTTAGCGAACTCAAAGAAGCCAAATTTACTCCAGATTTACACATATCTAAATGAGAGCAGATTTGGTCCCCAAGGCTATCACTGTCTGCCCTGCAGATCCAGCTCCATCGCATGTGAATAAACTGGATTGTATTCCATCTCGTGCATCATCAGCAGAATTGTCAGCTAGGGTACAATTGAGACATCTTTATTGCTGGAGAGGGCAGCAGGGGCAGAAAGAATCCAGTTGCAGTCTCATATCAGGGATAGCGTGCAGGGCCCTGGTGAAGTCTGCAGCACTGACAATTAGAAAATCATTTGCCAAACAAACAAACTCAGCAGATTGGATCTGAAATCACTGATGCCCCAATCCCACACAATCCAAGTCACACTCTAAATAACAAGCTCTCTACAGAAACGGATCAGGGATTCCACAGAAAGTCACATTTTCCTTTTGCACCTCCTCTCTCTCTCTTTTAGTAGCTTTCTGTTCGTGAATGAATTACTTCAGTCCCTCTCAAGCACTGCACTGACCAGGAAAAGGGTGTGGGGATTATTAATGGAAAAATCCTTGAATCCTTCAGCCTCGTGCATGACTGTAGTTACAAGTAAAAGCAAACAGGATACCACACTGTATGTGCAGAGAGAGAACAGAAACTCAAAACGATCTCCAGCAACTGACTTATGAGGGAAGAATAACACACCTATGGTAAATAGGCATAGCTGGACCAAATTATGATGTATGGGGAGATGGGCACATAAACTTCTGGACATGGGTGTAAACACCAAGAACGGAGAGGGATTGTTTAGGTTGATCAAGGGGGTGTACCTATGGGGAATTTATGCTGAACGGTAGAAAAAAAATGTCCTAACGGTGAGAGAGTATTATGCTGTGGAATAGTCTGCTCAAAGGAAGTAGTGGGAATGCCATCACTTGAAACATTTAAAAGTTGGTTGAAGAATACACTGTAGGGAACAGTCTTGCATTGACCTCTGGGAGACAGACAAAATAATCCTGCTGGTCTTTTCTGTCTCTATTATCAGGTGAGACTTTCAGACAAAAAATCTGGCAAGTCCACCTGGAGAGTTTATTATATAGCAATAATAAATGAAAGCATATACAGCACGTACTCCATACAGCCAAATGCAGCTTCATTTTGAACTGGATCCTGAACAACAGGGGAAGCAAAGCCAATTGAAAATTTTCTGTTGGTAGTTTTATTTGGAAAATGCTGATTCAACTAAATTAAGATGTTGCATGGGAAGGAATGGATTTTGTTGAAATGTTGAATGAAAAAATATTTAAACATCGTTTTGAAAATGCTGAAGAGCTTCATTTTGACATTTATTATAAAAATCAAAACAATAAGTATCATATGATATTAATTTTTTCAGAAATTTCATTTTGCAGGAAGTTTCCATCTTTTGTTCCAAGTAGGGATGAAATTCCGAGTTTTGACCAGCTCTAGGGGGAAGCTAGTGAATTTGACTGAGCATGGGAAGAATGCGCTTGCTCTTCTTTGCACATGCGAAAAGAGGGGCAGCAATGTTCTGCATGGATGGGAGTCTAGGCAACTGAGATTTACTCAGGGCAAGACTACACTACAAAATTAAATTGCCCTAAGTTTCATCAACATACAGCCATCGCAGTAATTGAATCAGTTTTGCATGTCCAGTCTACACTCCCTGTGTCGGCAGTGCACATCCTCACCAGCAGAGCTTGCACCAATTTAACTACCAGTGTGGGGCATTGTGGGTTGGCTTCTGAAAGGCAGCAACAACCAATGTAAGCAACGCAGAGTCTACACTGAAACTGTCAACCTAAGCACTACACTTCTCATGGAAGTGGAGTTATTAAATTGGTGTAGTGAGTGAGTTACATCCACGGGAACTGCATTTTAGTGTAAACACTTACAGGTTAGGTCAACGTAAGCTGCCTCACTCCGTAATGTAGACCGGACCTTGGTCTGGGATACTGTGTGTGTTTCTAGAGCTTGTATATCACCCCACACCATACACGTAACTTTCATTTAAATCAGCTCAAATCATACTCAAATCCCACAGTGAAAGGATCAGGCTCCAGCACAGTCTTACAAAAATGTATTTCACTTCCATCCGAGAAGCTCAAAGCTCTTGACAAACAGTAATGAATTCAGCCTCACAAAGCCCCTGGACAGAGAGCAATTATCATCTTCATCTCAGATGGGGGAAGTGACTTTGTCCAGGGTCACATGGTGAGGCAGAGCTGGGAGTGGAACCTAAATCTTGTGACTTGCACTCCCTGACTCAACCACAAGACCAGCCATCCTCCATATGAGCCTCACAGCAATAAGCACAGCTCTGAGTTCAGAGGGTTGGTGACGTACCCAGACATTTATATGAGCTTACTAGAATCACTGGGTCTAGAAATCAGGCTGGAAAACTCACAAGGACAGGCTTTTCTGGGAGATACCCTGTACTTCCAAGGCAGAAATACCTTTCTCACCCCAGATTTCCATCGCTATCTGAAACCTAGATGCAAACAGGCATATGACATTTAAATAAATAAATACACTGGAACCTCCTAAAAGGTTTTGGCCAGGGTTAGCAGGTTCAAGTTTGGGGCAAAGTTCTAGGCTGGTTCTTATGAGAGACCAGTGAGAGACTAAAACCCCGGACCAAAACGTCTCCTTGGGAATGTTTAGAACTGAATTCAATCTTTATTGCTCGTTCCCACCTCTAGTCCTTATTTTTTCCTAACTGGTTCCCCCATGACTAAATACCACCATAATGGCAAGAAGCTACCCAGAGGCCCTCTAGGGAGAAGCTACATGTCTAATTTTCTCAGGAAAGGCTAAAAGATATGCAGGTTAAGTTCTCACTGGAAAAGAAGAACTTTCTGCCTGCTTCAAAAGCCAATCATGTCAGTCCCTAGGCATTCACTAAGGCCGCGTCCATTTCTTTCTGTCATCTGATCTCTTCCACCTCTTTTCCTTTTTCATTTCCTCTTCTTCTTTTCACAGGACACTTGGTTTCTTATATTTTTTCTTCCCCA
Organism: Caretta caretta; assembly: GCF_965140235.1. NCBI lineage: Eukaryota > Metazoa > Chordata > Testudines > Cheloniidae > Caretta > Caretta caretta. Next base: position 205,302,504 of record NC_134206.1, read on the forward strand.
TCTCAGCCTGGCAAAGCTGACAGTCCCAAGCCTCAAATTTTTAACCTGAATCCACATTTAGAACACACCAAAAATTAAGGATGTTTGGATCTGGGGTTTTGGTTCAGGCCCACCTCTTCTGACTAGAACTCTAAATTGGGTTGAAGTCAAACAACCTAGCCTTTGTTCAGCTCTCTGTTCCCCTGAAATGTCAGCAAACATCATGGTTTTGCTGATGCCATCATCTGGGTGGTCTGAACATCTCCCACACTGCATGCTGTGACGGGGTGGGTGTTCAGCAGTCATCCAATCATAGGGATAGTTGCTTTAGGACATTATTGTTCCTCTCACCAAGGCGGCGGCCTGAAGCAGCAACAGTGCCATGAAATCTACACAGACACATACACTTCCAGCTGCCCTGACTAGCAAGGGACACACATACTGTTGGTTTCAAACCACTAGCTGATTGTGCTGCTGGGAGCACAGGAAACCACACTGGAACTCAGGACTCTCCTAGAACATTGGGATGGGTGGCTAGACTCCCCCTTTCCTTAACACCTGCCCTCCTCTTTACATAGCCTGCTTCTGCTGGGAGAGAAATGAGAAGAAAAGACCACTTGCTTGCCTGCATCACGGCTGACCCTGGGTTGGCACACAGCTGTGGGGCAGTCTGAGCTCCTCACTGCTGCTCTAGCGCCATCCTGCCTGGGTGCTAGTTTCTCTGTCTAGGTGGGAAGGGGTCCAACCTGTGGCCCAGAAGCCACTTGTCGCCCACAAGACTCTGAACTGTGGCCCTCAAGGGTGTCTGTGTTCAAAAACTGCGTGTTTGATTGGGAATGGAAAACGTGCTCCCTGAGCCGTGTCCTGTGATTTTAAACCCAGGTGTTTCAGTCAGGCCGGATACTCTGAGGGAGAGATGGGGGCAACTCCTTCCCAGCTGCCTCCCATTGCTTCCCCTGCAGCCCCGGTGTGAGCTGGGTGCTCTGAACAGCTGCTGTCCCTTCTCTGCTCAGCAGTTCCCCACTGACTACCTGCTGCACCTCAGGGGAGGGAGGAGAGACCTGGTCTGACTGCTCTGTGGCCTGTTTCCAAGCTGGGCTGTAAGAGCCCCAGGGCGAGAAGGATCAGAGCTCACAGGGCTCTGCCTAAGCGTAGGGAAGTGCTAACAAAGGGTGTACCCCTCCCCACAGCCCCAGGCAGCCCAGGAGAGTGAGGAAAGGGAGACGCTGAGAACCACAGCCCCTGATTCACCACCCAGTCTGGGGACTGCTCTAACCTGCACTGTCTGGCAATGGTCCCCTCGGCACCATACTGCACCTGGGAGAGAGCTGGAGTGCAGTGTACACTGGCTACCACCACCACACCCCACAGCCCTCTCAAGATGCCCCTCCATCAGGGGCTGTGAGGAGGGAGGCCTAGGAGCCCCAGCATAGCTCACAGTAGGGGAATCCCCAGCAAGGGACCTGTGAGTTGCTCCTTCTGAGAGGACTCCCTCTGCACTGCCTGAGAGTCTGCGATTGTGATCTTTTGGAAATAACACGTTGGGCCCTCAGTCTGAAAAGGTTGGGCATCACGGCTCTGTCATATTCCTCAGCTGTTCACTGTACTGTATGAGCACCATTTACAATACTCAAGGGTCATATGGAATTCTCCTTAGTCTCTGCTCTGCACCGCTCCCAAGGCCAATAGATTTTGCTTTACAGCCATTTTTTTTGTTTCGTGCTGGTCTGGTTCCTTGTCTCCAATTATTGTAGGGAAGGTTTGGCCAAATGGTGAGGTTTGCTTCATGCTCTGAAGGTGGTCACTCTTATCCCCTCCTTTAGGACATTCCCCAGACAACTGCTCTCAGTGGTCAATGCCTGTTCTCTGACTTTATACACCCTGGGCATTGTCAGCTCCAGTGTCACTCTGACACAGCCATATCCCAACTCATTGAGGGCCCTGAAGAATTTTAAGACCAGGGGCTTGGGTTGCCTCCACCAGTGGAAGGTGCAGAGGATGGGCATGATGTGTTCTCAGCAGTTTGTCCTGCTAAACAGGTGTGCTGGTGCACAAGTTCTGCACAAGTTGCAGTTTGTGTTGCCTCTATCTTTAACTCCAGATGCAATTCCAATACAATACACTGGCAGTTACAAATGCATGTTAGACCTCATTATCCTCTCACTTACACAATGGACTTCATTGGAGTTACTCCTGCCTCAGAATGGCAGTAACTGGGAGAAGAATCTGTGTTCAGTCTAGAAGCAGCCTGTCACTGTGCTCTCTCCTGGAGATTTTACTTTTGTTCTTTCTTGTTGCTTCACTTAGACTACATGAAAAGCGACTGAAACTTTTAAAAAGAACAAGGAGTACTTGTGGTGCCTTAGAGACTAACAAATGTATTTGGGCATAAGCTTTTGTGGGCTAAAACCCACTTCATCAGATGCATGTTGCTCTTTGCATATGGAAAACAGCATGCCGGTATAAATCCAGAGTAATTCCACATGAGTCAATGGAGACACCCCAAATTTATAGCAGTGTAACTGAGATCAGAATCAGGCCCAAGGCCACACAAACTATGCATCTGGAGTGACTCAGTGGTAAAAGGCAGCTTGTGAGAACACTCAAATGCTGATACCAAGACCAGGGCTGCCTCTCATTGCATGCTCTCCTCTGTGGGAAGGAGCGAGGTATCAAAGTGACACGTGGTGCTAGGACAGCCATAAACTTTGCAGAGCCAAGCACAGTAGGGTGACCAGATGTCCTGCTTTTATAGGGGCAGTCCCGATTTTTGGGTCTTTTTCTCACATAGGCACCTATTACCCCCTACCTCCTGTCTCGATACTTGCTATCTGGTCAGCCTAAAGCACAGTAATATACTGAAGAGGCCTTTTCCCCACCAGCACTTCAGACTGGGCTTGAAAGCAAACTGCAGTTCCAGTGCCTGATCCTGTATTCCTTCCACAACCAAACCTCCTATCAGTTTTTGGGGAATCTTGAGTGTGCAAGGAATGCAGGATCAGGCACCAAGTCGGGAAGACTGGGGAATGTGTAATTCACTGTGGACTCAGGATAGATTGGGATACAGTGCACCATGGAATTGATGCCCAGAACAGCCATACTAGGTGTTTGTCAAGTCCGAGCCAGGTACTATGTCAGAGTGGTGCTGCCAGTGCAGAAATATCCCATATCAGTTTGAAACTGGAATAAGAATCAACGGAAATCTTGTAAAAGATCATGAAATTTCTGAGCAAATCCAAGGAATTTATGAACCTGGCTCGCCTGCCAGTGACCTGAATCTACTTTATAAATCACATCAACGAGCCAGCGTTGGCTGGTGGAACACAATGGCTAATCACAAACTCCAAAGAACATCCATTATATGCTCAGCAGGTGATATGTAAAGCCTGTAAACATTTGCATCTGCTTTATGCATACATCCTGTGCTCATGACCGGTGATTGCCTGCCCTGCCCTCCCCCCCCCCCACACACACACACAGCAGAGAGAGCACAGGGCTCTGAACAAGAGATGGAGTCAGACAGCTAACAAAATCATCAGACAGCTAACAAAATCATCCAAAGCACAGGCCTTGGTGGTGATGGGGGACTTCAACTACCCAGACATCTGTTGGGAAAATAACATAGCAGGGCACAGATTATCCAGTAAGTTATTGGAATGTATTGGAGACAATTTCTTATTTCAGAAGGTGGAGACAGCTACCCAGGGAGAGGCTGCTCTAGATTTGATTTTGACAAACAGGGAGGAACTGGCTGAGAATTTGAAAGTGGAAGGCAGCTTGGGTGAACATGATCATGAAATGGTAGCATTCATGATTCTAAGGAATGGTAGGAGGGAGAACAGCAAAATAAAGACAATGGATTTTAAGAAGGCAGACTTTAGCAAACTCAGGGAGTTGGTAGGTAAGATCCCATGGGAAGCAAGTCTAAGGGGAAAAACAACAGAAGACAACTGGCAGTTTTTCAAAGAGACATTATTAAGGGCATAAGAGGAAACTATCCCCTGAGTAGGAAAGATAGGAAGTATGGCAAGAGACCACCCTGGCTTAACCAGGAGATCTTCAGTGACCTAAAAATCAAAAAGAGAGTCCTACAAAAAGTGGAAACTGGGTCATATTACAAAGGATGAATATAAACAAATAACACATGTATGTAGGGACAAAATTAGAAAGGCCAAGGCACAAAACGAGATCGAACTAGCTAGAGACATAAAGGGTAACAAGAAAACATTCTACAAATACATTAGAAGCAAGAGGAAGACCAAGGACAGGGCAGGCCCATTACTCAATGGAGGGAGGGGGGGAAATAACAGAAAATGTGGAAATGGCAGAAGTGCTTAATGACTTCTTTGTTTCAGTTTTCACCAAGAAGCTTGGTGGTGATTGGATGTCTCACACAGTGAATGCCAGTGAAAATGAGGTAGGATCAGAAGAGGCTAAAATAGGGAAAGAACAAGTTAAAAATTACTTGGACAAATTAAATGTCTTCAAGTCACAAGGGCCTGATGAAATGCATCGTAGAATACTCAAGGAGCTGACTGAGGAGATATCTGAGCCACTAGAGATTATCTTTGAGAAGTCAAGGAAGACAGGAGAGATTCCAGAAGACTGGAAAAGGGTAAATATAGTGCCAATCTATAAAAGGGGAAATAAGGACAACCCAGGGAATTACAGACCAGTCAGATTAACTTCTGTACCTGGAAAGATAATGGAGCAAATAATTAAGCAATCAATTTGCAAACATCTAGAAGATAATAAGGTGATAAGTAACAGACAGCATGGATTTGTCAAAAACAAATTGTGTCAAACCAACCTAATAGCTTTCTTTGACAGGTTAACAAGACTTGTGGGTGGGGGGGGAGTGGTAGATGTGGTATATCTTGACTTTAGTAAAGCTTATGATACTGTCCCGCATGACCTTCTCATAAATAAACTAGGGAAATGCAACCTAGATGGAGCTACTATAAGGTGCGTGCATAACTGGTTGGGAAACCGTTCCCAGAGAGTAGTGATTAGTGGTTCACAATCAGACTGGAAGGGCATAACAAGTGGGGTCCCACAGGGATCAGTTCTGGGTCCAGTTCTGTTCAATATCTTCATCAATTATTTGGATAATGGCACAGAGAGTACACTTATCAAGTTTGCGGACGATACCAAGCTGGGAGGGGTTGCAAGTGCTTTGGAGGACAGAATTAAAATTCAAAATGATCTGGGCAAACTGGAGAAATGGTCTGAAGTAAATAAGATGAAATTCAATAAGGAAAAATGCAAAATACTCCACTTAGGAAGGAACAATCAGTTGCACATGTACAAAATGGGAAATGACTGCCTAGGAAGGAGTACTGCAGAAAGGGATCTGGGGGTCATAGTGGACCACAAGCTAAAAATGAGTCAACAGTGTAACACTTGCAAAAAAAGCTAACATCATTCTGGGATGTATTAGCAGGAGTGTTGTAAGCAAGACACTAGAAGTAATTATTCAGCTCTATTCTGCTCTGACTAGGCCTCAACTGGAGTATTGTGTCCAGTACCAGGCGTCACATTTCAGGAACTTCCAAACTGTCAGGGTGGCTAAGCACTGTAATAAATTGCCCAGGGAGGTTGTGGAATCTAAGAGCACATTAGACAAACACCTGTCAGGAATGGTCTAGATAATTAGCCCTGCCACAAGTGCAGGGGACTGGACTAGATGACCTCTTGAGGTCCCTTCCAGTTCTATGATTCTATTATTCCAATTCTATGATTATATGAAAAACACTGGCCCTGAGCACCCCGAACACTGCGGATATTCAGATCCATAATTTGCCTCTCTGTCTCAACTCTCTTCAGAGCCATTTGAAAAGAACAAACCTGGAATCAGACAGGTTGCCTAGTGGGGCCTTTCTCACTCTTCACCTTAGCCTGATAAACAGCAAGAAGTTCTGTGCTGGGATTCCAGAGACATAGGCCAAGTAGGATTCAAGGATGGGAAGCTGTATATATTTCCTCCCCCTAGGCCCGGACCTGGGATATCCCAGGACCTGGATACAACCCAAGCCAGCTTCACAGATTCATAGATTCTAAGGCGAGAAGGGACCATCCCTTGGCTTCTCACTGGGATATGCCAGCACTGAAGCCCTCCTTTTGAAGGTGAAGCTTTGTTTTTCAGTTTATTCTGGCATTCATAGAACCATAGGGTTAGAAGGGACTGCAGGGGTCATCTAGTATAACCCCCTGCCAAGATGCAGGATTTGTTATGTCTAAACCATCCAAGACAGACAGCTATCCAGCCTCCTTTTGAAAACCTCCAGTGAAGTAGCTTCTACAACCTCCCAAGGCAGTCTGTTCCATTGTCCTACTGTTTTTACAGACAGATTAAATCTCAGGAAAAACTTCCTAGATCTGCTATGCTGTGGTTTGAACCCATTGCCTCTTGTTCCTGCTCTTATGGCAAGGGAGAAAAAAAATTCTCCATCTTTTTTATGTAAGCCTTTCAAGTATTTGAAGACTGTTATCATGTCCCCCCTTAATCTCCTCTTTTCCAAACTAAACATATTCATTTCCTTCAGCCTTTGCTCATATGGCTTGCATTCCATCCCTTTGATCATCTTTGTCGCTTGCCTCTAGCTTATTATTGTACCTGTGTCTTTTATATTAAAGATGGGGGGAGCCCAGATTCACCAGCTTTTCTGACATTTGCAGGCCAGTCCCAGTATCACTGGTCTGAGCTGGCTTACAAAACATTTAAACAGTTCTGTATTTATTTCCAGTTTCCAGGCATCACACAGCAAGGAGTGGATGTCAAATATTCACATCCTGAAACAGCTGTGATGCACAATGTCAGCATGACACCATGGGGACCCAAATGTTACAATATTGTATATGATGCAGTGTCGCACTGTGGCAATCCAGTTGCTGCAATATCATGATGCAGTGTCAAGCCATGATATGATTATACTGTTCCACAGGGCAAATATATTTCAGGCAGCCACTGGGACTGGGTGAGATAGCGGTTTTAGGTCACAAAAATCTTTTATTTCCAGTTTTTCTTCACAAAGCCACAAACTGACAGCAAAACTCAGCCGAGATTCTCAAGTTTCACCTGGTTTCTACTCATATGGCCCAGCTTAAACCCAAAATGCCACCAAAGTTTGCCTCAAAAATGCTCTAGATTTGGCCAAAGGGTTTGCAAACCAAGCCCCAGGTTTAGTTCATAACAAAACCTAAATCCAGGCAGGTTTCCCCTACTTTCAGACTTTGTTATGGAAGTTTCATACATTTTGATTGGCCACCTTAGTAGAGCTTGTGTGACCTAACGCCCCTTTCACACAATAGCATGGGCACTCCTGATGGTAATTTTTATAGATGGCTTTAAAATGGAGGATTGGAAAACAAGAACTCAGGGAACAGTACAGCCATGATCCTAATAATCAGAGGGCAACAGGCACCCACTCACCCCTCTGCACCTGCATTGAAACTTGGAAGCAGCAACAGCAAAATCCGGTGAAGGAAAGCAGCATTGATTTTCATTATTGCCTTAGAGGACTTCAGAAAATTCAGTCAGTCAGAAAGTTAAACAAGGAAATTACAAAGCTGTATTTAAAAACACTTGAAAATGTTTCAAAATCTCCTTTGAGATGAATTGGGCCACTGTGTAATCCCAGGGTTTGCCAAATCCATCAGGAAACACAGACTGATGGGATGTATCAAGACAGGAAGGTTCAGGGCTGCAGTTGGAGAGATAGGGAACATCAGGAGATTCCCACAGTTCCTTTTTGGTAAGAAATATTAGTGCTATATGGATGTGCACACTAAACAAAAAGAGGAAAAAAAAAACAGAACTAAAAAGTCCTCTTGGAATCTCCTGCTGGTGTCTGTCTCTCTTTCTTTGCTCTTACCTCCCCAACTTGATTCATATGACCAGGATGACCATATGGCTGCTTCCTGCTTTGATATGTCATATTTAGATGCCTTTTCTACATAAAAAAAATTAAAGGAGATAATTATTAGTGACTTGGCTGCATTGGATCAAGGGATTGGAAACTATTTTATTACCCACCGCTGTTTTTCTTTAAGAGACAGGTTGGCCACTTTTCTAAACACTTCCCAGGACAGGGCTGTTCACAGCTGACATGAAGAGGGCAACCCAATGCAGGCCTTAAATAAAGAGGCTCTCATATGGGCATGCTGGTACCTGGGGTCACTAAAGGAAATGTGTTCCCAGCAAAGTTCTATTTCACAGAGACTGCTGCTGCACGAAAACGCCCTGGGGGGAACAGATCTGTGCTTATTCCACAGCAGTCTATGAAAGAAGCAACTGTTCTGTGTTCTGAATTCTGAGAACCCCCTGGCCAATAGTGTCCGCTGCAAGCACCCTGATTAAATCCCCATTTTTACACCATTTCCAGTAGTGCTACTAAATCTCTCCCTGATGAAGAGCCCATCTGCCCAGTGATTCAGGGCGGGGAGAGGGAACTGGGTAGCTGCTGGGAATAAAGAGGAACAAGGGAAGGAACTAGGAAGGAGGGAGTAGAGAACAAGAAAGAAGAGGGCATGAAGAACAAAAGAAAATCCCCATGTAGTCTACAACACTGGGGTTCTCAACATTCCAATGCCAAATGCTTGGTTTTTCTGGGCCCTGCTTCCTTTGTGTCTCTTCTAGATAGATCCTCAAATGCCTTGTCCTGCAAGTAGAGTTTGCTGTGCCATTGGCTTTAAGACGTTAATTATACAGCAGAAATCAGAAGTTGCAATATAAGGAGAGTTGTTGCAGGAAAAGAGTGTTGAGCTCATGTTTAATCAAACTTCCTTACATTTTGATGGCTTGTTGCATGGTAAATCAACTATCCTTCTCATTTCTAGGAGACTATGAAATGTGAGCACTTTCAGATCTTTGTACCATGGTGCATGCTTCCAGAATTAAAGAAGCTGATGCACTCTCAGAAGGCAACTTTTAAATGTCTATGACTTTACTTCAAAGTCAAATTTCTTCAAGTGAAGCACAATACCTGGTGATCACGGAGCACTCCATGGACACATCGAATTTGGCGTTGTTCTGAGAATGAAGCTTGGTATTTTGTTTTTGTTTTTTAATTATCCAGGCATTAAAAGAACAGTGGGCAAATTTCTTTAACTGGTGAAAAGCTTGATTGCTCATGTTCCAGTCACACAGAAAACAGCTGAATGGCATTTTCTCAAACTTTCCAAAACAAGATTTGTTTCTTAGACTGAAAACAACCAGGAGCAATTTCACCGAAAAAGGTCAATGTTTTTCGGTGTCTGGAAATAGAGGATTAGGATAATAAAAAGAATTCTTTGCACTTCTATATTATATTCTCTCTCTCTCTTTCTGTTGCCTCTCCTGAGCACTACATCTGTTGCTGGCAGTGTAATTGTCTTATACCTACCTAAACAGAAGAGTCTTTCCATTGGCTCTACCCCTAGCACTAAATCTGCCATGATTTTAAGTCTTGTTCAGAAAGTTTTGCACCTGCCCTTATTCTCCTGCCTATGGCAGGACAGTTCTTTGTCTTCTACCACTGCATGTCATTCTTCAGTTCTCCCTCCATGCCTTCCCCACGGCCATCCGCTCTCATTCAGCACCATTATTTGGCTTGCAGATTCCTCACACAGTTTCTCTCTGCCACCTTCACCTCTCTTTCATTTCCCCATTCTTTCCCTCCATTCTGCTCCACCACAGGATTTTTTCATCTCTCATACACACTCTGCTCCTTTCAGCCATTTCTTTAGCCAGCTGCTCCCCTGGCTGTGATATCAGCTGTGACAAATTAATTAGGGTAGGACGTAGCTAGTACTTGGATAAGAGAACTTCAGGATAAACCTAGGTGGTGGTGGCAGTCTTTGCTATGAGTCAGTAGCACTAATATCCAAGCATGGGCTCAGGAAAGGCTGGACTGCTGAAGGTGCTGTCTTTTAGAATGGCTGCAAAATGGAGGTTCTGGTCTCCAAAGCTCTCTTAGCACTCTTTGCCAGAATATCAGGGTTAAAGCCAGAGCCCTGGCCAAATCCCTGTTCAGGTTATCCCTTTTGCTCTTTCATTTAGACACTATTTTTTTTTCTTTCCTGTCCTAAGGTGTTGGGCAGTGTTGCTAGGTACTATTAAAGAGCTACCATGTTCTCTTCAAGATATAAAACCTCATCCTTCAGTGCATAAGCTAACCACTATCCCACCGGGGGCAGGAAGGCACTTCCCTTACAGGCATATTATCCCATAACTGTCCACTCTGCCATTCCTGGAACCTCCGTCTGGAGCAGCTGGTGCTGGCCACTGTCAGCCAGAGGATACTGGACCAGATGGACCACGGTCTGATCCAGAAAGACAGTTCCTATGTTCCCTAAGGTGACTGCATTTCAGTAATAGGTGAAGTAATTCATGAGATCCAAGACCCTTCAAACCGTGTAACAATAATAATGAGTCCACACAGAGCACTTTCACCCATAGCTCTTCAGAAAGATGGGTTAGTATCATTACTCCCATTTTTCAAATGGGGAAACTGAGGCACAGAGCAGGGAAGTGACTTCCTCAAAGTCACACAGTAAGTCAACAGCAACCCTGAAGTAGAATCCTGAACCTATTGCAGTGCCCTATTTACAGGCCTATACTCCCTCCGATTGCTTCTGTATTTTAGATAGATCAATAGACTGATAGATGGATGAAGCATTTTCAGATGAAAGGTCCTTCAGAAAGCTAAGGTGTTATTACTGTACTATGTCTGCACCACGTTATTAAACTGCCCACAGAAAAAGAAAACAACTTGAGACTCCAAAGACTCATTTCACATATGAATTTTTATGCCGCTGAGCATTCAAGTCATCAGCAGCTTCTTCCATTCTGTGCATTCCTCAATGGGCTCTTGGTGGGAGCGAAGTCATTCCTAATATTTCAGACAACTATGTTGCTGGTAGTTCGGAAAAGTGCTCGGCTGAAACTGCTGACACGTCTCAAATTCCCCAAGCAGTGTTACTGGCCCTAGCCAAGTAAGTTCAAGGAGCCATCTGGCTGGGGTTGTGACATCCACGTGCCAGCAGCCTGCCTCTCGCTCCCTGAGCTGGGATAATTGGACATTGTTCGGTCACTGAATCACATCTCTGTAGGGCTGCAAGCTTGTCTCGTACAGATGAGCTAATTAACGTGCAAACAGCCAGAGGAAGGAGGGAGTCAGTCAGTCAGTCAGAGATAGCCCTTACCCCTTCCCTTCCCAGATAATAAACAGAAGGTTTATGTGTAAGCAGGATGCTTAATGACACTGGGGGAGGGGAGGAGAAGAGGAGGAGCCCCCTTCTTAATGTTTAATATTTGAGCCCTACATGTAACACATAGCCTGCCTTGGGTTTGGGTGTGGGATTCTTCCACAGCCTTGTTCCCATGAGAAAGCAAGGGTTCTGAACTCCCAAGTAAGGCCCAAAGCAGCCTGGAATCCTGCAGCATCTGCTGCTGCACTTGCCATTTGATTTCTGGGGTTTGCGGTATGATATAAATAACTCTTTGCCTTCTCCAGCACCCCCACCCGCTAGAATCTCAAAGTGCTTAATGAAGAGGAACTAATTCAGCTTTGCAAGCTCCACTTGCCCCTTTCTGTGAGGGACAATAGACCAGTACTATCATGGATGGTCAACTCCTCAATTTCCGACATCTCCAAACAAAATCTAATTGACATCACTGATCCTTCAGTATGCAGATGACGGAGTCATTCTTGCACACACCGAGACCGACCTGCAAAATATCCTAAACCTTTTTTCAGGTGCCTATCGCAGCCTGGGTCTCTCTCTCAACATTGGGAAAACCAAGGTAGTTTACCAACCCTCATCTGCACAAACTACAATTTGTACTCCACAAAACACCATCAGTGGAGAACCCCTGGAAAATGTGGACCATTTTCCATACCTTGGCAGCCACCTCTCGCAAACAGCCAGCATTGACACAGAAATTGAATACAGGATCCGCTGTGCCAATAGTCTTCAATGATAGGGATCTGCAAACAGGCACCAAGATCTTGGTTTACAAGGCAGTTGTCATCCCCACCCTTCTCTATGGGTGTGAGACCTGGGTAACCTACCGACGACATCTCAAGCGGCTGGAGTGGTCCAAGCAGCGCTGCCTCAGGAGGATTCTCAGGATCAGCTGGGAAGGCCGACGCACTCACATCCGCGTTCTCTCTGCAGCCAGCGTCAGCAGTATAGAAGTGCAGGTCAGGAAACACCAACTGCACAGTGGCCAGCCCAGCAGACATATGCCCGACACTTGCCTCCTGAAGCAAGTACTTTTATCTCAGTTAAGGCAGGGAAACAGGGCTCACGGAGGGCAGTGGAAGCGCTTTAAAGACATACTGAAAGTACACCTTAAAACGGGAGGCATCAACCCAACAAACTGGGAGGACTCGGCGCGGAACAGAACACAGTGGCGCCACCCATACACCAAGCCACAGCTCACTTGGAGGAGAACAGACGTGCTCAGAAAACAGAGAAGCGACAAGGGAGGAAAGAAAGGGCACAACAGTCCAGCCAACAACTAGATTTCCTCCAAAATTACACCTGTCACTTCTGTGGGAAAACCTGCAGGGCACGAACTAGGCTCCTCAGCCACTTAAAAACTCACCAGTGAACCCCCTTGGCAGACATGATCCTTGCATAGAGGGATGGCCAAAGATTAGCAGCCTCATTTAACAGGCGGGGAAACTGAGGCACAAAGCAGCTAAAGGGACTTTCTTAAAGCACCGTGCAGGGCATCAAGGACGCTATTTGTCTCCCCTGGGTTGTGAGTGGCATCCCTTTTTCTACAGTGAGGCTCTGGAAGAGGGCAGGACCCCCCATGAACAAGGGGTTAACCTCAATTTACCCCATCTCTGGCACAGGGTTTTAACAGGTGGGGTATAACCCAGGGAGGCCAAGGGGACAGGGTGCCTTTGGGGAGGCTGGATGCCACAATCAAGGTCACAATTCCGAGCTGAATCCCAAACGTGGAACAGTTTTCTCTTTGCTTATCTATGGTCACTTAATTTTCTTCCCTTAAGGAAGAGACCCTGCTGATTGACTGCAACTGTATTTTCTTCTGCTAAATCATTCCACCACCTTACAAAGATTTAATCTCTATAATAAAAGATGCACTAAAATCAGACACAGGGAACCATTATTATTTCCCTTCTAGGCTGGGATGCGGCTGCTGTTTAACAGAGTACAGAAACACTATACAACAGCTCAGGACAGGGAATGAAGACAAATCATGGATCCAACTGAAACTGTAGAAAGGGAATTGAGGGATGCAGAAAGTACATATGCAAATGATAATCTGACCAGATAATCACCATAAACTTCTCTATCCTGGGGAAAAAAAGAAAACCAGCATTTTTTAACAGTGCTCAAGCAGTCAGGCGGCCCTTTGTTTTAACAAAGGGCAGTACCTCCTCACACCATCCTGGTGCATTCACTGTGTTGAGTGAGAAGGAAGGCTATCATCTATCTACTGAATCATCAACACCACTTCCTGCAACAGATTTCCTTGGAAGACTCCAATCCTGGAGAGTGTATATGAAAGTGCTTCAAGCACAGTTTAAGGCTGTAGGTTTAGGTCTGCCATGTTTAGAACTCTACATCCACTTAATCTTCACTATTGCAGCAGAATGACAGACAGGTATTTAACAAGGATACAGTTGAGGGCTAATTGGAACTCGTCACCCTTCTCTGGGCTGATTAGATGCTTCCTTCTCTCCCTCTCCAATGCCAGAAACTGGGTCTCCACTGGAAACCTCTCCTCACTGCTGATCTGGACACTGCCCCAGAATGAAGTGTTAGCCCAACAGTTCTAGTGACTGGGCCAGATCAGAGCTTCCCCACTCACTGCTATTACTGCAAGCCTAAACCGGAACCTCACATCCAAACCATCGGGAGCCCCCCCGATCTAAACTTCACCGTTCAGATCTCTCTTGCCTATGCACAGCAAAGCCCAAAGCCACAACACGTGGCAGGCTGCCGCCACCTAGTCAGAAAGGAACAATAACAGACATCATATATCAAACATAGCTCTCCCGTTGCTACTATTAAGCCTGCCCTGGGCACAGACGCTTAATGTATTGACTTTGGCAAGATGTGTGTATCTTGTCATGCCAATAAAGTAACTGAAATGGAAACACAAGCAACTAGGGATGGGTGAGTGAACCAGTTCAGATAAAATAAGAATTCTTTGTCCCCTCCCCACAATCCCAAATCTTTGCCTCAAACCAAACCCCAAACCTTTTCTGAGGTTCCAAACCATTTGGTTTAACTTTTCTTTGTTTCATTCCTCTGCCCTGTTGTACTTCTGGGTTCCAACTGGGATTGAAACGAAAAGTACTAAAATATACATGGGCGTTGCTCTATATTTCTGGTCTGATCAAAAGCAGGAGGTAGAACAAGTCTCATGAGAGAGCCTGTTTTCATTTGCTCTCTAGCCCAGATGGGAAGGAAGGTGTAGCTAAAGCTAACTGAACACAGAAGTGAGAAGATAAAATACCCACTTGAGAGCACTAGAGGCAAACAGGACAGGAGAGAGAAGGGAGGTAAAAGAAGAGCAATATGGTTCAAAGCTGTTACCATCAATTTGATCCTGCTGATTGCTTGTTTATTTCATTCAAATTACAACACAGACCCAAGACGTTCTGGATGGTTATCCAGAACGAAGGATCATCCTCCCTGATCAAAACTCAAACTTCTGAGGTTTAACCATCATTACTATAAGCAAAGCAACCCACTAATGAGGAAGTTCAAAAAGGAAACCAGTGCAGGCCTCACATGAGACTCTGAGAGTCTCCAACATCTTGTTTAACACACTTGCTCTGCCAGCCTCTCTTGGTGCAAGCCAACAACAAGATACTGAATAGCACACACTGCCAGAGACAGAACATGTGAAACATTATTGTTCTGAAATACAGATAGGCTCAAATTTCACAATTTGGATCCAGATTTCCAAACATCCACAATCTAAGTTTTAGGGGTGCTCAGATCAGTGGTTTTGATTTAGCCCATTATAAAGACAGGGGCCATTTACTCAATTCTGATCTGGAACTCATCTTAGGGTTTGAAGATGACCTTATTAAAAAAACCCCGAAGTACTACAGTATCAATTCCAAACAATATACAGTACAGATACTGCAGTGTTTGCGGCAATCACAGTGGTATTTTTTTAAATAAGGATTGGATCTGAGAGTTTGGTTGGGGTTTATGTCTAATTGCCTGCCTTTACTAAAATTAGAAATAAGTCAAGGGACCCAATTACAACATGACTGTCCTCTGCCCATTTGGACCATCCAGGTTTTTGACCCAGTTTCAGAGACACACAACACGACAACCTTTAGCTGTCTCACAAACCATGTCCCAACCCAGCTATAACTGGGAGAATGTAAAGTAGGGCCTAAGACAGAGGTGGGCAAACTATGGCCCATGGGCCACATCCAGTCCGCAGAACTGTCCTGCCCGGTCCTTGAGCTCCCAGCCGGGAAGGCTAGCCCCCAGACCCTCCCCTGCTGTCCCCCCTTCCTGCAGCCTCAGCTCGCCGTGTCACCAGCACTCTGGGCGGCGTACCTGCGAGCTCCTGCCGGGTAGCACAGCGGCATGGCTGGCTGCAGCCGGGCAGCGCAGCTGCCAGACATGCTGCTCTGAGCGGCATGGTAAGGGGGCGGGGAGCAGGGGGCGGGAAGTGGGATCCTGGGGGGGCAGTCAGGGGACAGGGAGCAGGGGGCGGTTGGATGGATCAGAGGTTCTGAGGGGGCAGTTAAGGGGCGGGAAGTGGGAGGGGGCGGATAGGGGACAGGGGACAGGCTGTTTGGGGAGGCACAGCCTTCCCTACCTGGCCCTCCATACAGTTTCAGAACCTCGATGTGGCCCTCAGGCCAAAAACTTTGCCCACCCATGGCCTAAGATGTAGGTTGGTTTGATTTTTTTAAACGGTTCTATAATTGTAGAAACAGACATAGCCTCCTGTTCCAAATGATAAGTCTTTGAGCTGCTCCTGGGCTTGGGGAGCATGTGGGATATTAGCATCTCTGAAGGCATTCAGTTAGTCAAGCTCTAAACATGGAAGGAACAGGAGCAGAAGATGAATAGCTGCAACCCTGCTCAGCTGCTAGAGCAGAATTCCAAGAGTAGCAGCAGGCAGCTGAGAATCTGGCAGCAGGACATGCATTCCCCATCCTCTTGCCTGTTCCCCACTCCAGGGAGGGGCATGCAACAAAGCCTGTGTGAAAGAGTCTGGGCATGTGTCAGGTGCTGGTGCACATGGGATCGCTTTACAGCGGCGTGTGCCGACCAAGAATCATCAGGGGAGGGAGGCCACTGCAGGCACCATACATTGCTGCCCCAGAATTTTATTTGTATGCTTTTATTTAGACAAAGATCCTGCATAGAAGTGTGTGACCTATTATGAAATCTGTGTGTTAATAAAGCACCCATTTGTTCGTTGTTCAAGCTCAGCAGCAGTGGGACTGCAGAACTAACTACGACACAGAGGATCTAACCACAGTACCTTAAAGGACTCTCAGCACTAGTGTGATCTGAAGCTGTCATTAAGCAAATACCAAATTCCCCTCCCTTCTTGTTTAGTTACAGACTCAAAGTCCGACCCTGGCCTGAGTTTTAAACAAACTTGAGGCTAATTTATAATAGGAATTGTCTCACATGTTCACTCAATAGTACTAAACACTAAGCTACTTGTGTTAGTGTCTCTGCCCTGCCTATATGTGTGCCTAGACAGGGGCACGGTTTGGAGCTTCTGCATTGATGCTGAGGCACACAGCATTAGCTGTTGGTAGTAGGGGGAGGAAAGAGGTTGGGCTCCTACTAAAGTCAAGGGTGTTTTCTCCACCTATGATTTTATTTCCCTTCCACACACCCAATTATTATTATTGAGGCATGGGTGCCCAACTCCCCTCTGCAATCAGTACAGTAACCTCTGTATTATTTAATTTGACACTAAATTCAATTTGTGCTACAATGTCCTCTGTGCAGTCCATGTCAGTCTTTGACTGTTGTAGATGTTTGTGTTGACAATATATAACTGGACTGCAGAAGTTGTTAAGGGAGAAGCTGAAGGATTTGAGGAGCAGGATTGAGAACAATTGGGGTTTTTGGCACTGGGAAAGCCTGGGAAGCTGTCTGGGATTGTAGGACAGGCATGTTAGCTGGATGTGTCTCCCATATGATCAGCAATGCACCAATTGCAATGTTTACATTTATGTTATCATCTTTAGGATTCTGAGTCAACATCCCAAAGAAGATGAATCAAGCAGTTCACTCTGTTAAAGGTATTGTTTCAGGATGGCTGCTGACTCAAACAGACATCACTGCATCACTCACCCTCAGCTCATAGTCTCAAATTTTACTTCACAATTAATCTGGAGAAGAGAGGACTGAGAGGGGGCATGATAACAGTTTCAAGTACATAAAAGGCTGTTACAAGGAGGAGGGAGAAAAATTGTTTTTCTTAATCTCTGAGGATAGGACAAGAAGCAATGGGCTTAAATTGCAGCAAGGGTGGTTAAGGGCGGATATTAGGAAAAACTTCCCAACTGTCAGGGTGGATAAGCAATGTAATAAATTGCCTAGGGAGGTTGTGAAATTACCAACATTGGAGATTTTTAAGAACAGGTTAAACAAACACTTGTCCGGGATGGTCTAGATCACAGGTGGGCAAACTACGGCACGCGGGCCACATCCGGCCCATCAGGGTTTTGGATCCAGCTCACAGGATTGCCACCCCTGTGGCGCTGCAGGGCCAAGGCAGACTCCTTGCCTGCCCTGGCCCCGCGCCGCTCCCAGAAGTGGCTGGCACCACGTCCCTGTAGCCTCTGGGGGACGGGGGAGAGGCAGAGGGCTCTGTGCGCTGCCCTCGCCTGCAGGTACCTCCCCCGAAGCTACCATTGGCCACATTTCCCCGTTCCCAGCCAATGGCAGCTGTGGGGGGCGGTACCCGCAGGCAAGAGCAGTGCACGGAGACCTCTGAGCCCCCGCCCCCAGGGGCCGCAGGGACATGGTGCCAGCCACTTCTGGGAGCGGCGCGGGGCCAGGGCAGGCAAGGAGTCTGCCTTAGCCCCGCTGCACGTCGTTGCCACCCAGGAGCCGCACAAGGTAAGTGGCGCCGGGCCGGAGCCCGCACCCAGAACCTCTCCTGCACCCCAACCCCCTGCCCTGAGCCCCCTCCAGTACCCTGCACCCCAACCCCTTGCCCTGAGCCCCCTCGTGCACACCGCACCCCCTCCTACACCCCACACTCCCTCCCCCACCCCAACCCCCTGCCCTGAGCCCCCTCTAGTACCACATACCCCTCCTGCACCCCAACCCCTTGCCCTGAGACCCTTCCTCCCACACCCCACATTCCCTCCTGCACCCCAACTCCTTGCCCCAGCCCTATATTCATGGCCCTGCATGCAATTTTCCCACCCAAATGTGGCCTTGGGCCAAAAAGTTTGCCCACCCCTGGTCTAGATAATACTTAGTCCTGCCATGAGGACTGCAGTGGACTGGACTAGATGACCTCTCAAGGTCCCTTCCAGTCCTATGATCCCATGATTCTACAATTAAGAGGACTCCAATTTTTTTTAAATGAGAACTAAGATACTGAAGCAGAAATCCGTGGCACAGTGTATACTCTGCAGCAAATATGGTGGTTGTAGAATTGCAGAATATACATAAGGCCACGGTTACAGATTAACCATTCTGGTACTGTGTCTGAATCATGAGAGCTCCAGTCTAGAGCGGGGCCTGACCCAAAATCTAGTTCCAAAATCAAAAACTCAAATTTGGGAAAAGTCAAATCTGGGTAAGAGTTCTGCAGTATCTTTACTTCAGCTGTTGCCTTTGTATCATGCTAGCATCTCACCCAGTAAGGATATCTCCCTGTGCCTTTTGGAGCTGTGAAATCCTGTATACTGCAGCCCCCAGCAGTTTGCGACCAAGTCTAGATAAAATGTGCTGTTACCAATAAAGAGAAAATGTTTGCTAATTCAGAATGTGTCTTCTGTAAAACCTAGTTCAAATTATGCAGCCAGAACATGTGATTCATGCTGTTTGCAAGGGAAATGCAGGATCAAAACAGAGGGAGGCATGCAAACAACATGTCTGTCTCATGCAGTGGTTGATGAGGTAAATGTAAAGCAGGAAGCAGCCTGGACCCAGAATATGTGATTCACACATGAGTTAGCCAGGGAAATATAGATACAAAGCAGGGAGAGCTGTGCTTGCAACACAAATCTTCAACCAAGCTACAGGGATATGAAAACCCAGCTCCCAGAAACCAACAAACAGACTGAGGAAGTAATACAAACAACATCCAAAACAAGGAAGAACAGCAAAGTAACAACAGCAAACAGATGGCTTCTGCTCCCATTGTTTCCAGTGTTAACACCCAGCTCAGATTTGCTTTCTTGTTGCTTTCACAGTGCTGCTATAAAGGCTGATGTCTGGGACCTGCAATATGACGCACTGCTAGTGAAAGTAGGTGTAGAGAAAGCAACCTTGGGATTATTACATATTCGCACACACTATCCATTGTGGCTGCCTACATCTATGTAGGAATCTACAGAAGCACCCCCTTCACCTATGCAGACCCAGGTGCTCCATGATACCATCCCTCTTCTCCCTCCACACATGAGTACATGCCCCATAGTTCATACATTCAACCTTTGATTCCCTATGCAGCAACTGTCTTGAAAAAAAGTTTGGTCCCATACTCACTGGGAGGGGTTCAATTTACTAATACATTCCTCAAAGAGTCAAATCACAGCACCTTGAAACTGACTCCAGTTCTCAGAGCCTGCAGTCTCTGCCCACCACAAGACCATGGAAACACCGATCTGAGGAGAAACCACACACATACATCTATATACACCACGAGTCGACAGCCTGCAACATGTTCCACATAGTATAGTGAATTTATTTGCATTAGTATATTAGTGACATTCATTTTAATATGTTCTCCAGCTGATACCCACGTAAGGTGATGACTTAGAAGTCTAAACTTCAAGGTTGAAATCCTTGGCACTCCACATTCAAAACACAGGAGGGAGAATCTAGCCTTTCATCCTTCTGCAGTAGATGTACATTGGGTCTTTCCAATGAGACCTTAAGAAGTGCCCTCTTATGTCTTCTGCATGGGCATTAATGATTCTTCAGCACTTTTAATAAAAGTGAGGGTTTGTGCATGCATTCTTACACACAAATATAGGCCTGCGAGTTGCACAGTCATAAAGGCAAACACATACCCCTGTACACACACTTTCATTTGCAGACAAACATACTTAAAAAGGCAGACCCCAATGCACACAAACACATCTTTATGAACATACAAACACAAACTAGCTTACACAGACCTCGGTGTTTACTGTATATAATCACACCCATATGTCCCTGTGCACAGAAACACTCACATGAGCATGCAAATACATTTGCACACAGAGCAATGCATCAAAACATTCCGCACATACATGTGTGCAAGGACACACATGGAGGGAGGGATAGCTCAGTGGTTTGAGCATTGGCCTGCTAACCCAGGGTTGTGAGTTCAATCCTTAAGGGGGCCATTTAGGGATCTGGGGCAAAAACTGGTCCTGCTTTGAGCAGGGTGTTGGACTAGATGACCTCCTGAGGTCCCTACCAACCTCGATATTCTATGATTCTCTCTCTCTATGATTCACACACACATCCATGCATGATAACACAGCATACAAACATATGCTTGAGCACGCTTATGCGTGCGGCTGCAAAGCCACATGGCCTGGAGAAGCCAGCTTCACATCTGCACAGCAGGTTTCAAAGTTGGCTCCATCTGGACCATCTCCTTACAGCAAATCACATGCTGCCTGCAAGGTAGGTCTCCCTGCTCATCGGAGCAAGGGCAGCAGTATGACTGTAAAATAAATGGCATAAAACTCTGTTTCCCTAGCACATGGTCATTATGGCTGACGTGGTGACAAGATACTGTCCCAAGATCGGAAGTAAGTGACTGGAGAACTGGCTAGGGCTCTGTGTTTTCTTTCTTCTGTGCAAGGTATTTAGTATTTAATTATTATTAATTTACCTCCTTAAAAAAATGTTGATATCTCCTACAGTAATGCTCTGAAACATTACAATGCACAACAGTGCTACTGCAATGCATTCGGAGAGCTATTACGGTCCAAAATTGCAGTATTTTTTTTATTAGGGTCCTAACACTAAATGAGCCGTGTTTTAATGCTCACTCAATGCAGTCATCCTAATGCTTCTTCTATAGGAACGGTGAGTGTGAAGAGATGGGTGTTGAGGGAGGAATGTTAGAAGGGTTTTATTAGTTTTGGCAGAGAGGGTACGGGACGTGATGGAGACGGGGAGTGGAAAGACGGTGGATACTGTAGGATGGGTACTGGAGACACCGTTATTGGAGGAGGATTTATATTGGTAGATTAATGATAGGCACTGGGGAGAGATTTTAGGGTTGTATGGTAGGGATTGGGGAGAGCAATGAGGGACGAGTAATGGGACCAGGAGTAAAGGGTACTGTGAGAGCAGGTGATGTGTACGGGGAGACTGAGAAGAAGATCCATATTGAGGAAGTGGGTATTGGAAAGGACAGGGTGATGGATATTAAGGATGGGTGTCGGTGGAGTGAGGAAGTAGGGAATGGCATTGTGGAGTCATTTCCACTCCCATGTCCTGGAGAGATACGCATCCTCATCCCTTGCTTGTATCCTTTGCATGCCTAGTTTGAGTTCCTACATTCACAGACTCCAAGGCCAGAATGGACCATTGTGATCACTTAGTCTGACCTCCTGTATAATGCAGGCCACAGAACTTCCCCAAAATAATTCCTAGAGCAGATCCTCTAGACAAACATCCAATCTTGATTTTAAAATTATTAGTGATGGAGAATCCACCATAATCCTGGTAAATTGTTCCAATGGCTAATTACCCTCACTGTCAAAAATGTACACCTTATTTCCAGTCTGAATTTGTCTAGCTTCACCTTCCAGCCACTGGACCGTGTTATACCTTTCTCTGCTATATTGAAGAGCCCATTATTAAATATTTGTTCTCCATGTAGATATGCTCAGTCTGTAATTAAATCACTTTTTAATTGTCTTTTTGTTAAACTAAATAGATTAAGCTCCTTGAGTCTATCACTATAAGGCATGTTTTCTAATCTTTTAATCATTCTTGTGGCTCTTCTCTGAATCCTGTAAAAATTGTGGGTACCAGAATTAGACATAGTATTCCAGCAGCAATCACACTTGTGCCAAATATAAACTTCTCTACTACTAAAATAACCTCTACTCCCACTAGAGATTCCCCTGTTTATGCATCACAAGTTCTCATTAGCTCTTTTCATCACAGCATCACATTGTTCAGCTAGGGCCAGCAGTTGATTTTCCACCATGACCCCCAAATCCTCTTCAGAGTCACTGCTTCCCAGGACAGAGTCCCTATCCTGTAAGTATGGTCTACCTTCTTTTCTCCAAAATGCATACATTTACATTTAGCCATACTAAAGTGCACATTGTTTGCTTGCGCCCAGTTTACCAAGTGACCCAGATCGCTCTCAACCAGTTACCTGTCCTCTTCATTATTTATCATTCCCGCAATCATTGTGTCATCTGCAAACTTTATCAGTGATGATTTATTGTTTTAGGTCATTGATAAAAATGTTTAAATAATGTAGCGCCAAGAACTAATCCCTGCGGGTCCCCAGTGGAAACAGACCCACATGATGATGATTTCCCATTTACAATTAAATTTTGAGGCCTATAAATTAGCCAGCTTTGAATCCATTTAACATGTGAAATGTGAACTTCATATAATTCTAGTTTTTTAATCAAAATGTTGTGTGGTACCAAGTTAAGTGTCTTACAGAAGTCTAAATATATTACGTCAACACTATTACCTTTATCAACCAATCCTATAATCTCATAAAAAAGATATCAAGTCAGTTTGACAGGATAATTTTCCATAAACCCATGTTGATTGGCATTAATTACATTACTCTCCTTTAATTCTTTATTAATCAAGTCCTATACAGCTGCTCCATTATCTTGTCCAGTATCAATGTCAGACTGACAGGCCTATAATTACCCAGGTCAGACCGTTTACCTGCTTTAAAAATTGGCACATTTGCTTTCTACCAGACTTCTGGAAGCACTGTCCAGTGCTCCAAGACTTACTGAAAATCATCATTAACAGTCCAGCAAGCTCCTCAGCCAGCTCTTTTAAAATTTTTACATGCAAGTTAACTGGATCTACTGTTTTAAAAAACACCTAACTTTAGCAGCTTCTGTTTAACATCCTCCAGAGATACTAATGGAATGGAAAGACTGTTTTCATACCATATGATAAGACTACATCATCTGTTTTTTCCACAAATACAGAACAGAAATATGTATTGAACACCTCTGCTTTTTATGCATTATTATTGATAATTCTACCATTTCCATCTAGTAATGAAGCAATACCATTCTCAGGATTCTTTTTGTTCCTGTTATATTTTTAAAACTCCTTCTGATTGTCCTTAACTCTGTTGGTCAGAGATTTTTCCTTGTGTCCCTTTGCTGCCCTCATCAATTTTTTACAATTCCTAACTTCTGATGTATATTCATTACTATCAACTTTCCCTTTCTTCCATGTGTTCAATATATTTTTTTAATTTTTTTACAGATAACCTTCACTTCCCCTATAAATCTATTCAGTTTTTTAACCAGCACGGCCTTCTTCCTCAATTGTGGGATTGTGGCTTTTGAGGCATCTAGTAAAGTCCTCTTAAATGATTCCCAATTATCATTCACACTTTTCTGTTTAAATTCTTCCTCCAAGCTGATTTGGCTCATAATTGTTTTCGGTTTTGTGAAATTGGTCCTATTAAAGCACCAAGTATATATAGTACTGGTCTGGACTTTATTCTGCTTGCACATTATTAATGTGATCAAGGCCATTAATTCTTAGTTGTGTTATCAGTTCCTCTTTCTCTGTTAGGACAAGACGTACTATAGAATTCTCCCATGTTGGCTGCAACACATTTTGAGTTAGGAAACTGTCATCTATAAAGTTTAAAAATTCCAAATACGTTTTAGTACTGGCAACATGAGACCTCCAGCATATGTCATTCAAACTGAAGCACCCCATGATCATACTGGGTTTTTTCCCAACATATTATAGATAACAGGATGAATGTCACATAACATATTCTAGCGTGATTTGATGGTCTGTAGCAGTCACCAAATAATATCATATCTTGAGCTTTATCTGTTGGGATATCGATCCATACAGATTCAAGGTCATTTTCTGCTTCTTGCTCCAGCCAAACACTCCCACACAACAGAACAAGAAGTCCTGTTTTCATGTGTCATTTTAAATCCTTTTTGAGGGTCATCAAGAGGACAGGCCTTGGTTGTGTGTGCTTTCCGAAACCCTGTTGTGTGTCTGAGGCTGTCTGCAGGCTCAGGAAGATGTTGATGCAGTGCTCACACTTGGATCAGATTTTCAAGCTTTTCTATAAAAAGAAAAGGAGTACTTGTGGCACCTTAGAGACTAACCAATTTATTTGAGCATGAGCTTTCGTGAGCTACAGCTCACTTCATCAGATGTATACCGTGGAAACTGCAGCAGACTGCTGCAGTTTCCACGGTATACATCTCATGAAGTGAGCTGTAGCTCACGAAAGCTCATGCTCAAATAAATTGGTTAGTCTCTAAGGTGCCACAAGTACTCCTTTTCTTTTTGCGAATACAGACTAACACGGCTGTTCCTCTGAAGCTTTTCTATGTAACTAGGAGGGCTGGAGATTTACTTGAAATCAAATGAAATATGTGATTCTGACATAGTCACCTGTCTCCGGCAGCTGGGCACTAGGCATATAAAATATGCCTATGTCTTAATCCAACCCAGAGAGAGTAGGAGCACTGTGCCTGGTTTCCCTCCCCATGTGCAAACATCACAGGGCTCCTCTTGATCTGTCAGTTGCCAGGTGGGCACTAACCGTTCTCAACATGTTCTAGTTTCTATACAAGCTGCCCTGTTGTTGAATCTTACCATAATGGCTAAGGCATAGGACAGGCTGCATCTACCTGATGAGAAGTTAGTGGTGAGGGTTGGTATTTCCCATAATGCAAACAATCTTGCGACCCCCCAGACCTGCTACCAAGGTTTCCTATTAATTAATGGGCAAATCCAGAAGTCCTAACTCAGACAAAATTCCCAGTGAACTCAGTGGAAATTTGTGCCTGAGTCAAATGTGAGTATGGCTTTCAGGATTTGGCCTTGGTATATGGATAGCTGGATGAACTGACTAAATAACCTTCTCTCAGGCCTGGGAGGTTAGAGATTAACAATGTGATCAAGTCCCACCTGAGGGCTGTGCCACAGTGAAGGGGAGAAGCTACAAAGAGCAACACGTCATAGTGTGTCTAGAGCACAGGGCCTGCCTTCCTCCAACCTTGCTCCGATCCAGCCTCCACCGGGGCAAGCCTTGCCCACCCTGGCCCAGGCCCAGCACCCCCACTACTAAACTCCATAGTTGTCTCCCCACGG
The DNA here is from genome assembly GCF_965140235.1 of Caretta caretta. Lineage (NCBI taxonomy): Eukaryota > Metazoa > Chordata > Testudines > Cheloniidae > Caretta > Caretta caretta. Next base: position 205,327,992 of record NC_134206.1, read on the forward strand.
TCAATACTATTTCAGGGCTTGTAGGAGGGTGAGCAGAGTGTTACATTGGCAGCAGCCAGAAAACACTGACCCCTTTTTCCTCTCCAGAGGGCACTGCTAGCAGGCCCCACTTCACAGCCACATCAGAGTCCTCTGCTCATGAAAAGAAGGAGCCTCAACCACTGAGCACAAGAGGGCCATTTGTTTCAAGGGCCATTAACGAAGCAACCCCACTTTTTCAGCCAGAGAACAAAACCAACAACTGGAGTCAAACAAAGAAATTTAAAGAGCTCTGGGTGCTATCGGCGAAGGACTTCAGCCATTGAGGGAACTACAGAGAGTGGGTGGGGGGCGGTGGGGGGAAAATCTGAGGTCACTGCATCCCAATCAGACAGCATCATGCAGGAAACAGATGTGCAACAAACCACAGAAGGGTACAGCAGCAGGAGAATTAACTCTACTGCAAATGGGACAAGATGGGACACAGAGCAGCTCCTCCAGTCTTGGAACAAGGGGGTTATCTGAAGCTTTTCTGTTTTTTTTCTTGAGAGAGAGAGTTTCTGGTTCTCCCAGTTGCAGAGAAAAACTGGACATCGTGAGCTGAGTGCACCCCAAAAGCTCAGAAACCAGAAGGCAAAGAAAAAAGCCCCATGTTTGTCATTTTAGAAAATCTCATGATTTTTAAACCAATCTCATGTTTTGGGGCAGCCGACTCATGATTATTGAATGCTTAGGACTGGCAGTACTGGTTTATCCCCACAAAAGGTACAGCGCCCTCTGTCACCCTCCAGTCAACCAATGTGCTTCATTTCTGCCCCAGAGGGATCACCTCTAAGGGTAAAAGGGGAGTTCAGACACCCCACCCACTCAGTTGAGACGGTCAAGGAAGGCAGGAAGGATCAAGTGTGGTGATAATAGGAACCGGATTGAGACCCAGCAAATACATTTCACACAAGCAGAGGTGAAAGTAAGCCGGTACAGGATATCGGTAAGAAAATGGCTGCTGGTACACAGCCAACGTTCAAGCGCTGCCACAGCAGTGCTTTAAGCACTGTACCCACAAAAGGGGCAGTGTCCCAGGGCCCGGCAATTTAAAAGGGCCCGTGGCTCCCAGCAGCAGCCAGAGCCCCAGGCTCTTTAAATCACCACCAGAGCCCCAGGCAGCATGGGCCGGGCAGCACTGAAGGGTTGCCTGGGGGAGTCTGGCCCCAGCCCCGCCTATTCCGACTGAGGCCCCGCACCTTCTGGGGGCCAAGAGCCTTCCCCCCAACCTTGTCCAGGACCCGGCCACGCTGCGTACCAGTAAGTCCTTTAAGTTACTTCCACCCCTGCACACAGGCAACCAACCAGACATCAAACAGCAACAACTTTCAGCCCCTGCTGATCCATGCTGGACTTGAAGAATTATCCTAGAGGAGAAATGCACAGTATCACATTATCAATGCCCTGAGCCATCCATTATACCTGCTAACATATTTTGACTCTCTGCCCTTATTTAATAATACTACTTTGTACTTTTACACCAACTTTCATCCTATGATTTTAAAGCACTTTACAAGCAATTGTTAATTAAGCCTTAGGTATAGTAGGTAAGGAATACAGAAGCATCTTCTCATCCACCATTAAAATACAGCCATCTCTGGGGTGGAATGTAGTAGCTGTTTAACAATTAAGGACAAAAAACTATAGAAGGAGAAAAGTTAATACCTTAAGCAAAATATAATTTTCTCCATTGGAATTTGGTAAGGACATCAGGACTAAAGCCCTTACAAAAAACACCACTGGCTCTTAAATGAATTGACCACAAGAATTCAGGAGCTCAGTATTATCTCTCATCTGAAAAGCAGCACCCCATTATTTGAGGACTTCAGTAACTCAGCCAGAGGTTAGCGTTCTTTACAAGGTGGGATGAGTAAGGCTCTGTGGCCTGAGATTGCAGGAGGTCAGACTGCCTGATCACAATGGTCCCTTCTGGTCTTAAATTCTATGAGCACAGCACCCCTGAAGAGCATGCTGAGTTAATGATTATGTACTGACCCAGAGGGAAGAAAACCATAAAGAATTGCCAGCTCTACATCCTGCAGCACCCAGATGTTCCTTAGAGATCTCCCTTCCAAGCACAGAGCTGGTCTAACACTCACTGGTTTATGAGAGCTTGTGGAATCACTGCACAAGGCAGCTTTGCAAGCTGGGAAAAAGCCACTCTGTGTGAAGTAGAACCAGTTTGAGTTGGCTCCAGTCCCTTCTACACCCTTGCCTGCTGTTCCAATTAATCCTTCTGAGTGCATTTGAAAATCTGCTTTCACAAAGTTCCACATTAGAATGTCTTTTCTGGACACCAATCAAAGTGCTCCATCCCCATGTCCTGACTACCAGATGCTCTGGACCAGCACCTCGGTCCCATATTGCTTCTGAATAGGCAATAGCTAAAGCCAGCATCATTCCCCCCCAAAACGTACTCACACCCTCTAGGATCCTGCCTGCACAGGAGAGAAAGTTATCTCCTATTACCTCCACAAAGCCCCTGCCTGCAGGGATACTGGCTTGTTCCTGCAGCCAGTTGATTTTTGGATAGTTAAATTGTCCCACTGACAATTATCTTCCATGCCTTCACAGCCCTTCGAATTTCATCCCATAGTTCCAATTAGAGGAGAGCTGCAGGCTTGTAAACCCATCAGTGACATTTGGCCCCCTCATTGCCCTCACAGTCACTCTGATAGATTTTATTTCATGAGTATTGATCCTGCTAATAGAGGAATGAATGCTCCCACGTCTCTTCCATCCTCCCCTAGCCCTCTCATTTAACTTCTACCCTATGATCTAACTCATATCCTTCTAAAAGAATATATAACAATTGGGCCTTTCATTTCTGAATCATACAGCACTGGGCAATGTGACATACTATTCAAAAAATAACACAGTATTATATAAGAGAAAGGGATATCCACATTTTCCCACATTGCTTTTCAAGACAGACCATGTAAGTAGATTGAATTGTGAACCATCCTACAAATGACACCTAAGACAAGGTCATCACCACTCATTGTCATAAAAAAACAACCCACTGTATTTTTTGTAATAAACGCTTGCTTTTTAGTCCAGCTGCCCTGGCCTAATTTCACCTGGGACAATGCTGTTCTTTCCCTCTAAATTGCCTCAGCAGTTTCCACTGGATATGCTTGCTCTTTCCTATCCTAAACTGTTGTGCAGCGTTGCTATGAGCTGCTGTAAACAGCTCCTCACCAGAGGTGGCTGCTGGGGTGATGGGTGGAATTCACTAGCACACATAATTCGTGTATCAATGTGTTATGTTTGCAAAATGATTTGTTTTAAAATGTGTTATATTTGTTTGCTGTTTGGAGCATTGGGCATTAAGGCACTGTATACGTAGAAGATATTGTAAGTACTTAACATTACTGCTGATTTGCATTGTAAACGGTCTTTTGCACTAACCAGAGAGATGCACATATGTAACATGCACATGTATATGAATATCACACACACATATATAGCACATCTTTCATGTGTGATAGAAAAGATTTACTACATAATCTAGTCTATCTCTCTGCCAAGGCAGGCATGTTAAGTACATCATTAATCATCCTAATCATCATAGAGTGAAAGACCCAATTGTAAGGCCCACCCTACATGGAGCTGACGTTGCTGCAAGAGCTCTGTCACTCAGAGTAGCCCGAATCTGGGGAAAGTAACTCAGTAACTGGAACATTATGCTAACTTAGATGGAGGAGCTGGGGCAGACACATATTTATTCTTTCCCCATCTACTTGGCAAGCAGAGACTATCTGTTGAGGTCTCAGCTGCTTCTCCCATCATCCCATCCCTCTTTTAAGAAATCAGCTCTTTTTCTTTCCTCATCCCAAACCAGTCATTTAAAAACCAAAACCCTCTGACTTTACTGCAGCCACCCCCAGTCTGACCCACCACATGCAGGACCAGCTCTAGGCACCAGCAAAGCAAGCACGTGCCTGGGGCGGCACATTTCCAGGGGCGGCATTCCGGCCATCCTTTTTTTTGGGGGGCAGTTGCGCTTTCAGAGCTGCGCCACTTAGACGGGGCGAGGGCGCCGCGCCTCCGGCCACAGCGGGAAGGGGAAGCCCCAGCCCCAGGATGCTGAGCTGCCAGGGCACAGCCGCTACCTAGGGAGAAGAGGGCGAGTCCTGCCGGGAAGCCGGGGCTGCGCCACCTCATCTGCACACTGGCTGCTGCGCTGCCTTGTGCCACCCCTTGTATTGGGGCTTCTCTGCGCAGCAGGTGGGGGAGGGGGTCAAGCCCCTGCAGGCGCTGGGAGAAGTTGACATCACTCCCTCCGCTTCCAGCGCCGCCTGCGAGCCCCAGCCCCACCTGAGCTTGGGGCGGCAAATTTTTTGCTTGGGGTGGCAAAAAACCTATAGCCGGCCCTGACCACATGCTCATCTGAAAGCCCAGAAGGAGGAGAGGCAAGGACAGAGAGAGACCAAGCAAGGATGTGGTTATATGATCTCAGCTGACCCCCTGAAGCCCCACACACGTCCCTCCCTCATCCCTTCTGTCCTTGCCCAGCACAGCAACAGAAAGAGGAGATGGGAGCCTTACTGGACATAGGGATGAGGGGCGTTCCGGGTTCCTCTTTAAGACCCTGTTGTGTGGGTGCTGAGTGCCCTCTCCCCCCATGCTTCATTTGGAATGAAAGAGTTGCCCGGGCTCAAGCAATTAGGCAGCAGGTCCCAAGCAAGTTTTTCACATTCATAAGGGATGTGGCAAGCCCAGAGGTGCCGGGGCTATACAGTGCCAAGCCTAGAGGTGAGTTAAGCACTGACCCATGGACTTCAGTGGCAATTCAGAGCCTGGAAGGAGCAGACCCTAGGCGTGACCCTGGCTTGCCAACCTGGAGCCCTTGGAAAGCAGGATCAGCCCCTTCTCCCCCGACACACCCAGTCTCCCCGGCCCGGCTCGCCCCACCCTGCAGGAGGAGGTCAGGCAGCAGCGAGCTTTCCGGCCGTTCGCTGCGGCCGCCCGTGCCCGGGGATCCCACATGCCGCGGCCCCGGCCCCGGCCCTCCCCAGGGCCTGAAGAGGCGATTACCATCCTGCCCCGAGCTCTCCAGGTGCTCCGTCAGGTCACAGCCGAAGGCGCCCGCGGCTCCCTTCCTCTTCGGCTTCGGCTTCGCTCCCTTGTTCTTCATGAGTTGGTCCCGCCAGCGGCTCGCCCCGCTCCGGCCGCCGCCCCGCGCGCTGCCCCTCACACCGCCGCCCCTGCCCCGCGCCCGGGGCGGGACACGGGGGCTCCGGCCGCAGCGCTCCGCCGGCAGGTCCGGGCGAGACGGGGCTGCCCGGCAGGCAGGCGGCCGCGGCGCGCACAGCCCGGGCCCGGCGGGCTTCTCATCAGCGGGGGCGGCGCCGGAGCGGTGCCCGCGGCGGAGCTGGACGACGGGGCGGGGGCGCTCCTCGAGCAAACCCCGCCCGGTTCCTCGGCGCCCCGCTAGCTGGGGCGGGAGGGGGACGGACCGCAGCACCCCGGGCAGAGGCCGAGCGAGCCGGCGGCCCCGCTCTCTCGCCTCCGGGAGCGGAGTGAGGAGCCCGCTTCCTGCCCTGGCTCCTCCGGCTGCCGCCTTCCTCCCCCCCCCGCCGCGCCGCCGCTGCGGGGACGCTCCAGCCCAGGAAAGGCTGGAAGGAAGTTGGCCGGGGAGGAGGCGGAGCGGGGGGGGCGGAGAGAGGAGCTGGTGGGGGGGGGGGGGTGTCCTGACAGATAACGGGCCGGCCTGAGAGCGGGCGCTGCCTGGGCCACCAGCGCTCCGCCTCGGGGAGGCCCGGGGGGAGGAGAGACCAGACATGGCTTCGATCAGTGCCCGGCTCCGGTCACTGGTTCCTCTCTCCGGAGCCCTCTCCCGCCGGGACGCTTCCCTCCCGGAGACGCCAGTGCTAGAGCTCTGCAAGGGCCGGGGGAGGGGTCCCTTCCCCCGCAGAGAGCAGAAACAGATGCTGCTGGGCTCCTACGTTCATGCCCTTTGGAGTCAATTGCCAGGAAAGGCTCCTTTGGGGCTTCCCCGTGAAGGGAGTTGGAGGCAAGGAACCGAAATCTCCCCAGGGGCTGGGGAGCACACAGCTGGGGGCCTGGAGTTCAGCTCAGACTGCCACCCGTGCCCCAGCCCAGCGTTGGCGGGGCTGCCTGGCACAGACGCACAGTCTGTCTCGCCAACAGAAGTTGGGTGTAGGTGCTGGAACCGGGGGTGCTGCTGCAGCCCCCGGCTTGAAGTGGTTTTCATCATATACAGGGTTTACAGTTGGGTTCAATAGCTCTCAGCACCCCCACTATACAAATTGTTCCAGCACCCCTTATTGGGCCAATAAAAATATGACCTCACTCACCCATCTTGTCTCTCTCACAACTAATCGTGCTAATAATAAAAACATAAGAACGGCCACAGTTGGTCAAACCAAAGGTCCACCTAGCCCAGTATCCTGTTTTCTGACCGGGGCCAAGCCAGGTGCTCCAGAGAGAATGAACAGAATACAGCAATCATCAAGTGATCCATCCCCTGTCACCCATTCCCAGCTTCTGGCAAACAGAGGCTAGGGACACCATCCCTGCCCATCCTGGCTCATAGCCATTGATGGACCTATCCTCCATGAACTTATCTAGTTCTTTTTTGAACCTTGTTATAGTCTTGGCCTTCACAACATCCTCTGGCAAGGAGTTCCATGCATTGACTGCGTTGTGTGAAAAATCTGCACTTCTGTTGCACCTATCTTCCCAGGCTCTCCAAATGCTTTACATAGGGGGTAAACTAGAGGGTCAGTAGGCTTTGTTGCTTATGTAGGCCCAGCTGTACACCCAGCCTGCCCCCCCCCCAACTCTACTCAGTTTTGATTAATTTGATTAATTAATTTTTGATTAATTTTTGAACTATGTTCCAGTAAATTCAGGTTTTTCTAGTTTCCCCATTTTTATCAAAATCAATAGGACTCTGAGCTTGGGGAGAGGGGTGGTCATGAGAGGTTCAGCTAGAGTGAGACCTGATTGGAACTGGGGTATCAAGGGGTCCAGCTGAGGGGGGTGGGGGGCTGGCCATAATGCGGTGAGGGGCTCACCTTCCCTAACTTAGTACTCACCCTGAATTCAAAGTGACTCTGTTGCCCACCCACAGGCTTCTGTGGGCATCTGTACACTGAAATTAAACACCCGAGGCTGGCCCATGTCAGTGGACTTGGGCTCACAGGGCTATAAAACTGCCGTGTAGATGCATGGCTTGGGCTGGAGCCCATGCTCTGGGAGCCTGCAAGGGGGAGGGGCCCAAAGCCCAGGCTCCAACCCAACCCTAAATGTCTACACTGCAATTTTATAGCCATTTAGCCTGAGCCTGCAAGTCTGAGTGAGCTGACACACGCCAGCCATGAGTGTTTTATTGCAGTGTAGAGACATCCCCTATGAGGCCACTGACTCATCTCTTATCCTGAGTGACCAACTAGTGATTTTAATTGAAATCAGACTTTTCTGGTCTTCAGATTGTCACCAAAATCAATAGGGTTCCACCCATTGATGCCTAGACTATTCCCTGAAATATTAGAACTGATCAGCTGCAGCTTTAAAAGGTTATCCTGTTACACATGGTTAGACAGAAAAACACCATCAAGTTGTGTGTAGGACCTCACTTTGCTTACCCAATTAATCTCATTCCCATTTTACAGCTAGAGAAACTGAGGCACAAAAAGAGGAAATGACTGCTCCACAGACAAACAGGAAGTCAATTTCAGAGCTGAGAATGGTACTCAACTCTCCTGATTCCCAGCCCTCTGCTCTCACCACGAGCTCACAGTGCTTCCAGAGCCAGAATCTGGAACTCCTGACTTTCTACTTCCTGCTCTCACTACTAGCCTCCTCTCTGTTCCCTTAGTGCTAGCCTGGCTTGCAGAAGATTTGAAACATCCTGAATTTATTCTGGGCTTCTTGCAACACCTTGATGTTGAGTCAATACATCAGGATCTGCTCTATAACATAATGCTACAAACACATCACACACCACAGCAACATCTTGCTGCAAAAATTCATATACTGTGACTGATGAGAGGCAAACTTCAAAAGGGCCCAGTGGCTGGTTCATACAAAAAGACACTAGGATGCAGATGTTTCTCTGAATCTCATTCAAACCAGCTGCTGGCTGACTTCTTTAGGAAGAGAAAGCCCATCTGGGTGGCTTCAAAGGAAGCATTTCCTTCCACACACAACAGCTTCTTCTTGAGGGGCTGAGGAGCTCTGACACTATTGCAGAAGGCTGGACTTATGTGCAACATGTTTCATTTGTCTGTATCTTACACCATGTCCAGTGATCCAATTCTGAAAGGTATCGCCACCTGCCTTCTCTCAAGATCTTTGCTAGACTCTTCTGCCAGAGTTACAGGATGTCCAGATCAAGACATCTCCAAAATAAGGTTGATGATGATTGTCTACTATCAACCCCCATGGTACAGACAGTTTAGTCCCTGCTGCCTGCTAATCTGCCGTGCAAACTACACACAGAAGAGAGGGGAGAATGATGGAAAAAACACTGAGGAGTTCTTGGGCTTCCTTACAGAAGGCCAGATCCTGACGGTCTGAGCGGTTACCAAGTCCTTATTCGGTCCCAATCTCAGTGGATTCTTTAGGGGCTTCAGCTGAGTAAAAACTGACTAAGTTCACCAGAATTTGGGCCGGGGAGGTGCTCCTCTGAGCACTCAGATTTTGATACCTTTGCTCGTATTCAGTCATTCTTGAATAGTACCTTAATCCACAACCTAGCCCCAGTGAAGTCAAATGGGGCTAATGGTGAAGTAAGGCAGTGGTTCTCAACCAGCAGTCTGGGGCCCCTGCAGGGACCGCAAGCAGGTTTCAGGGGGGCCTCCTAGCAGGGCCAGCATTAGACTTGCTGGCACCCAGGGCAGAAAGCCAAAGCCCCACCTCATGGGACTGAAGCCCAGGTCGTTGTGCCCCGCCACCCAGGGCTGAAGCCAAAGCCTGAGCAATTTAGCTTCAAGGGGGCCCCTGTGGCATGGGGCCCCGGGCAATTGCCATGCTTGCTACCCCCTAATGCCAGCCTTGGCTGTTATATGCAGAAAACAAGTTGTTGTGGCACAGGTGGGCCATGGAGTTTTTATAGCATGTTGGGGGGGCCTTGGAAAGAAAAAGGTTGAGAACCCCAGGAGTAAGGTACTACTCATTGTGAGCAAGAATATCATAATTTGGCACTCAGTAATTATGGTAAGCAGCAGAAACCCGCTCCCCCAAAGGAAACATCTCTATTTTAAACAAGAAGTGGGAGGAGGCTGAGGGAGGCCTGTAGTGGCCCAGGGTAGAAGCCCAGGTTACTTGTTATTTTTAGTTGTTTATTAAGATACTGCTAATTTCTCTCTCCCCCTACACACACTGCAGTCACACTGGCTTCAGTGCATGTTCTGCATTCATTAGGCTTGCAGAATAGAATCTTGTGTCTGTCATTCTGAGTCCCTCCCTCTGTCTTTCTCTTCTCTAATGTACTTTCCTTCTTTCTATCACGTAAGGGCTTCCTGGAGATTCTGCCCCATACTAGAATCCAATTCAATGCAACTTCAGTTTGTACAGCATCTTCCAGTCTATCCCAGAATGCTTCACTGAGCTGAACAAAACAATGAAAGAAAGGAGTAGCAGGGGGAGAGGAATGAAGAGGTATAAGATGCAAGGAAGAAAGATCTGTTTTCAGATGAGACTTAGTAAGTGGCAGAGCATTGAGTGGAGCAGTGCAGATAACTGATTTTTCAGTGTGCTGACCAAAACAAAAAATGAAATTTTAAAAAAATAACTTTGGGCCAATGGAGGCAAATCGAAAAAGTTGTTTACAAAATTCTTTTGGGTCAAATAAAACATTTTTTTTTTACCTGAAATGAAATGTTTCATTTTGGTTTTGAGTTTTTTAAGGTTTTTTTTACAAATAAAATTGAAGTCAAATACTAAAAAAAAATTGAACCGTTTCATTTAAAAAATGTCAAAACAAAATGTTGTGACTTTGGGGGACTTTTGGGGGGGGTTGGCTGGTGGGTTTGATTTTCTTCCAACTGAAAACATCTGGTGAACTCAACACAAATTTGCTCAATGTTTCAGCCAACCCATAACTGCAATTTTCTATGAAAAAATGTTTGTCCAAAAATTTTTGCCCAGCTCTAGTGTTGAGGAGACAGAGCAGCACAGGAAGCCCTGTCAGGCAGCAGGAGCTTCAGAGGAGAAGCAGCACTGACACTGTTCTGTGAAAGGACAGAGGGGAGGTCATTGCTGGATCACCTGAGGGACTGAGGGGCTGACTAGAGACAGACAAGGTCAGTGAGATAGGCTGGAGCAGAACAATGGAGGCTTTTCAAAACTAGGACATTTTTATACTGAAACCTGAAATAACAGTGGAGCCAGTAGGTCCTATTTCTTTGTATAACTTAGAAAGTGAGCCGTGTGAGGATGAGCTACAGATACATGCTGGAGTCTAGGATACCTCCTGGAGTCAGAAGAGCACATAGAGAAAAAGAGCTGCCATAGTTAAGGTTAGAGCAGATGACGGCAGGAATGAGGGTTCCAAAAAGAGATAGAGCCAAGCACATGTCATTCATGGAAGAGTTTGTGAAGATGGAGATGGGCAAAGTGGAAGAAGACAATGAGTTCAGGCCAAAAGTACAGACAGTGGAAGCAAAACAGAATTCGAAGCTGGAGATGGAAGCTGGGCGGTGCGGGGCGGGGGGAAGAGAATCATCCCTCCTGAAAATGAGACTGCAGATTAAGAGCGGCACAAAATCAGGTTGGTAACCTCACAGAAACAAGGTTTCTCAGGAGATCCCCATTGCTTCCTGGTCTCAGCTCGGAATATGGAAACACCATGAAAACAGCTTGTTCCACAGTACCTCAGCCCAACCCAGGAAGTCAAAGCCCGTAACATTTATTTTAATATCTTCACTTTGAACCTTTTCAGGATTTGGAGCTAGTAGAGATTTGGCTTGGTTAGTACATTATTTCCTCAGTTTGTCCTCCCTGGCTCTTTGTGCTGAAGAATAGGTTATGATGTTGCAGTACATGCTGCTGGCTGTAATATTTGACTATTAGCCTGCTGTACAATACGTGACAGAGGCTGACCACAGCACAAGCACATGCTGTCACAAAAGCTCCATTGTTAGAAGGGGCTGACCCACCAATGCATGCAGTGAGGTGGGCTTTGTGACAGAAGGTCGACCCAACACAGCCAGCTTCTCTAGGGATTTAGTGTGCCTCACAAATTTGATGCCGCAGGCAGGTTTGTGTGACTGAATATGGGACAGTTAATGACTCTGTAATTTCTCCACAGATGGGACATTTGTGCCCTGGAAACAGAGAAAGGACCCCAGGAAAAGCTTTGGCCATAATGCCTAGGTATGGTGCCCTCCCCTTCTGAGACCTAGGGACTGTGGGGGAGGCGCCACTCAGGGGCTATTTCTGGGAGCATGTCCCTGCCCTCCCTGTTGTGTTTCCGTCATTGTGTTGAACTCTTTCCCATCCGTGGCTTTTAAATCTCCAGCAATCTTCCAGGCGCCGCTCAGCACAAAAGGCAGGGTGGGGACAAGGGGGAGGGGAAGAGCTGAGGAAAAAAATGAACCCCTAAAAATAGCTCTGCCAAGTAAGATTGTTTTCCTGACACAGACGGTTCATTGTTAGGCCCTGACACGTCAGTTCAACCTCCCTCCCCATCCTTGCTTTTTTCTCCCACCCCTCTCCGGCCCAGCTTCCTGTCTACTCCCATCCACAGAGCTGGACTGTATTGTGGAGTTGCACAGCTGTCTTTGTTTTTATGGGTGCATGATAGGATCAGGCATTGGGGACAACTCTCACCCTGCATGGGTTTCCCACCACATTCATCACTTAGCTCTCTCCGCCACAATAGGACCTCCTCCCACTCCCATCTTCCTCTCCTTCTGCCATGGGACACCCGCCATTCCCACCAACCCTTCTGCTATGGGACACCCACCACTCTCACCTCCCTCCTCCTCCCCTGCCATGGGACTCCCACCAAGTCCCTTGCCATGGGAGGCCCTCCATTCTTACCTCTCTCTTTCCCCCCATGGGACACCCTCCACTCTCACACCCCTCCTCTGCCCTCCCAGCCCCCTGCCATGGCATTCCCATCACTCTTATCTTTTTCTTCCTTCTTCCTGTTAAAAACTAAAACCTTACTTTGTGGCATGGCTCAGAGCCCCAGTGCTTCAGACACTTAAGGGCACCATGGGTGAAGGGGGCACATCATACCTGCATGCTGTGGGACAGCCCTACCGCTGGCCCTGTGCTAGGGACAGATCAACCACTAGACACAATAGGCCCATACCTAGAGCTGTAGCTGTGAGCTCATGTAATGATGTCACTGCTGTCGTGTGCTGTCAGAGGAGAGCAGGTGGAGCAGACTGCACGCAGCATGAGATTGCCAGGCTCCACCCCATTGCCGATATTTGGATGATTGAGGGCAGGTCTGAGATGATGCTGCCTTTTCTTCTCCTTGAACAGTGGAGCACAGGTGCATCCTGGGCCATCACTGATGGCTATGGGTATGTCTACACTGCAGTTAGATAGTGGTGGCTGGTCTATAGCAGCTGACCCAGGCTTGCAGGGCTCAGGCTAAGGGGCTGTTTAATTGCAGTGTAAGCATTCGGGCTCAGTCCCTGTGGACACGACCACCACCTGTCACTTAGGCCCATACCTTGAGTACTCTCTTTGACTCAGCCCTCTCTCCTGACCCTCACCTCCAGACCCTGTCCAAGTCTTATGCTTCTTTCTGCACAACATCTCTAAGGGCTTGTCCATACCGCAACTTGATGTGCAGCAAGCTGGGGTGTAACTCTACAGCGTACAGCCTGCTGCACATTCAATTGTTGAGTGGACCCTGCTGCTGAGCACCAAAAGTTTTGTCGTGCACTTTGATCTACTGCTGTTTGAAATGGGAGTATGTCAAAACACATTATAGAACTTATAGTGCACAGTAACAAGGTCCACACAGCAGCTTAGTGCACGGCAGGCTGATATGCTGTAGACTTACACCCCAGCTTGCCATGCAGTATGTTTCCCTATAGACAAGCCCTTAGATCCATCCCTTTCTCTTCATTCACACAGCTAAAACTCTTGCCCAGGCCCTCATCATCTTAACTACTATAAACGCCTCTTTGGCGTTCTTATAGCTGGCAAATGCCAGCTTGCCCCATCTACATCAATTCAAAATGCTGCTTGTGACAGAGTACTGGAAGCTAACACTATTGAAATCCTGGGGGTGGGTGGGCATAAGCCCATCTGCATCTGAAAGCCTAAGAGGAGGAGCTACTGAACCCAGGGTTCAAGTAAGGTCAGGGAGGCAACAAATGAGAAAACAGGAATGGGCATGAGGGTCACAGGGTCATAAGCAGGAAGCCAGAGGGGGACACCAAGCAGAGAACCCCAGACAGCACCCACCTCTCCTTGAAGGTGTCCAGGGGGTCAGTGGACATGGCCCAGAGGAACTCTTCCCAGATGTACTCCTTTTCTTTTTGTGAATAGACTAACACGGCTACTACTCTGAAACCTGTCTTCCCAGATGCTTGATCAAAGGGAGGGGCGGAAATAGGCCCCACAGTCACAGAGCACCTCCCAATCCAGCATCCTCCTCTTGGTATGGTGGATGGCCAACTTGGCCAGCGCCAGGAGGAGGTTGATAAGGAGGTCTTGTGACTTCGTGGAGCCATGGATGGGGAATACATAAATCAGGAGGTGGGGGAAAAGTGCAGCCAGAACCTTAGGCCTGGTCTACACTAGGAGTTGAGGTCGGATTTAGCAGCGTTATCTCGATTTAACCCTGCACCCGTCCACACGACGAAGCCCTTTTTTTTTGACTTAAAGTTAAACTCTTAAAATTGATTTCTTTACTCCATCCCCGATGAGGGGATTAGTGCTGAAATCGGCCTTGCGTCCACACTACCCCAAATTCGACATCGCAATTGGCCTCCGGGAGCTATCCCAGAGTACTTGGTTGTGACAGCTCTGGACAGTGCTCTCAACTCAGATGCACTGGCCAGGTAGACAGGAAAAAGCCCGCGAACATTTGAATATCATTTCCTGTTTGGCCAGTGAGGCGAGCTGATCAGCACAGGTCACCATGCAGAGCTCATCATCACAGGAGACCATGCAGTTTCAGAATTGCCGAAGAGCTCCAGCATGGACTGAACGGGAGGTACGGGATCTGATCGCTGTATGGGGAGATGAATCCGTGTTGGCAGAACTCTGTTTGAAAAGACGAAATGCCAAAATATTTGAAAAAATCTCCAATGGCATGAAGGACAGAGGCTATAACAGGGACCCACAGCAGTGCCACATGAAAATTAAGGAGCTCAGGCAAGCCTACCAAAAAACCAGAGAGGCAAATGGCCGCTCCGGTTCAGAGCCCCAGACATGCCGCTTCTATGATGAGCTGCTTGCCATTCTAGGGGGTGCAGCCACCACTACACCAACCCTGTGCTTTGACTCCGTCCAAGGAGTGGGAGGCAACATGGAAGAGGGTTTTGGGGGCGAGGAAGATGAGGAGGAGGAGGAGGTTGTAGATAGCTCACAGCAAGCAAGCGGAGAAACCGGTTTCCCCAACAGCCAGGATCTGTTTAGCACTGTGGACCTGGAGCCAGTAGCCCCCGAACCCACCCAAGGTGGGCTCCTGGACCCTGAAGGCGGAGAATGGACCTCTGGTGAGCATACCTTTTAAAATAGTATACATGGTTTAAAAGCCAGCGAGTTTAATTATTAATTTGCCCTGGCATTCGCGGCCAGTACAGCTACTGGAAAAGTCTGTTAACGTGTCTGGGGATGGAGCGGAAATCCTCCAGGGACATCTCCATAAAGCTTTCCTGGATGTACTCCCAAAGCCTTTGCAAAAGGTTTCTCGGGAGGGCAGCCTCATTCTGTCCTCCATGGTAGGACACTTTACCACAACTGGCCAGTAGCACCTAATCGGGAATCATTGCAGAACAAAGCATGGCAGTGTGTGGTCCCAGTGGTTGCTGGCATTCAAGCAACATCCGTTCTTTATCTCTCTGTGTTACCCTCAGGAGAGTGATATCATTCATGGTCACCTGGTTGAAAGAGGGTGGTTTTAGTAAGCGGACATTCAGAGGTGCCCATTCCTGCTGGGCTGTTTGCCTGTGGCTGAACAGAAATCTTCCCCGCTGTTCGCCACGTGGTGCAGGGAGGGGTGAAGCGATCATCCCAGAGAATTGGGGGTGTGCGTGGTGGTGGGGGGGTTATTTGGGT
The DNA here is from genome assembly GCF_965140235.1 of Caretta caretta. Lineage (NCBI taxonomy): Eukaryota > Metazoa > Chordata > Testudines > Cheloniidae > Caretta > Caretta caretta. The sequence goes on from NC_134206.1 coordinate 205,343,241, forward strand.
TTTTGCTGCACGTGAACCCGGAAACCGCAGCCCCTCCTTTTAATTTGCCAACCCACTTTTAATGGCCAACCCAATGGCTACTTCGTATGGGAAATGAGGGTGCTGCTTTTGAAGCCATTCCCAGATGTTATGAAGGTTAAAGAAGTCAAAAGACTGTGGCTTACCCTGGCTGCCTGCAAGCCGAATTCTGCTGCCCGGCCCTGCGTGAGTGATCTCTCCAACCAAACCGGCATACCCTCAATATGAGGCAAAATGCAACCTTGTAATGAAAGCACATGTGCTATGTAATGTTAACAGCAAGGTTTACTGTGAAAGAGTCTACCCACTGTTCTATAAAATGTCTCTTTTTAACTACCACTCTCCCTTTTTTTTTCCTCCACCAGCTGCATATGTTTCTCCTTCCCAGAGGCTAGCGAAGATTAGAAGGCGAAAAAAACGCACTTGTGATGAAATGTTCTCTGACCTCATGCTGTCCTCTCACACTGACAGAGCACAGCAAAATACGTGGAGGCAGACAATCTCAGAGTGCAGGAAAACAAAATATGACCGCGAGGAGAGGTGGCAGGCTGAAGACGGTAGGTGGCGTCAGCTTGCTGAAAGAAGGCAGGAGTCAATGCTCAGGCTGCTGGAGGATCAAACTCATATGCTCCAGCATATGGTTGAGCTGCAGGAAAGGCAGCAGGAGCACAGACTGCCGCTACAGCCCCTGTGTAACCAACCACCTTCCTCCCCAAGTTCCATAGCCTCCTCACCCAGACGGCCAAGAATGCGATTCGGGGCCTCCGGCCACCCAGCCACTCCACCTGAGAGGATTGCCGAAGCAACAGAAGGCTGGCATTCAATAAGTTTTAAAGTTTTAAAGTGCTGTGTGACCTTGTCCTTCCCTCCTCCGCCACCCTTCCTGGGCTACCTTGGCAGTTATCCCCCTATTTGTGTGATGAATAAATAAAAATTCATGAGTGTGAAGAAACAATGACTTTATTGCCTCTGCAAGTGGTGATCGAAGGGGGGAGGGGTGGGTGCTTCACTTACAGGAAAGTAGAGTGAAACCAGGTGCTGGGGGAGGAGGGTTTCCATCAAGGAGAAATAAAAAGAAATTTCACACCATAGCCTGGCCATTCCTGAAACTGGTTTTCAAAGCTTCTCTGATGTGCACCACCCCCTCCTGTACTCTTCTAACCATCCTGGTGTCTGGGTGCGCGTAATCAGTGGCCAGGCAATTTGCCTCAACCTCCCACCCCACCATAAACATCTCCCCCTTACTCTCACAGATATTGTGGAGCGCACAGCAAGCAGTAATAACAATGGGAATATTGGTTTCGCTGAGGTCTAACCAAGTCAGTAAACTGCGCCAGCGCACTTTTAAATGCTCAAATGCACATTCTACCACCATTCTGCACTTGCTCAGCCTGCAGTTGAATAGCTCCTGACTACTGTCCAGGGTGCCTGTGTATGGCTTCATAAGCCATGGCATTAAGGGGTAGGCTGGGTCCCCAAGGATAACTATAGGCATTTCAACATCCCCAATGGTTATTTTCTGGTCTGGAAAGTAAGTCCCTTCCTGCAGCTGTTGAAACAGACCAGAGCTCCTGAAGAAGTGAGTGTCATGTACCTTTCCCGGCCATCCCACGTTGATGTTGGTGAAACGTCCCTTGTGATCCACCAGTGCTTGCAGCACCATTGAAAAGTACCCCTTGCGGTTTATGTACTCGCTGCCTTCGTGCTCTGATGCCAAGATAGAGATATGGGTTCCGTCTATGGCCCCACCACAGTTAGGGAATCCCATTGCAGCAAAGCCATCCACTATGACCTGCACATTTCCCAGAGTCACTACACTTCATATCAGCAGCTCAGTGATAGCATTGGTTACTTGCATCACAGCAGCCCCCACAGTAGATTTGCCCACTCCATATTGATTCCCGACTGACCGGTAGCTGTATGGCGTTGCAAGTTGCCACTCGCTTCTCAACTGTGAGGGCTTCTCTCATCTTGGTATTCTTGAGCTTCAGGCAGGGGAAAGCAAATCACAAAGTTCCATGAAAGTGCCTTTACGCATGTGAAAGTTTTGCAGCCACTGGGAATCATCCCAGACCTGCAACACTATGCAGTCCCACCACTATGTGCTTGTTTCGTGGGCCCAGAATCGGCATTCCATGGTATGAACCTGCCCAATTGACACCATGATGTGCACACTGCAGGGGCCCGTACTTTGTGAGAGGTCTATATCCATGTCCTCATCACTCTCGTCACCGCGCTGCAGTTGCCTCCTCCTTGCCTGGTTTCGCTTTTCTTGCAGGTTATGGTTCTGCATATCCTGCTGGATAACACACCCGGTGTTTATAGTGCTCATAATTGCCGCGGTGATCTGAGCAGGCTCCATGTTCCCAGTGCTATAGTGTTTGCGCTGAAAAAAGGTGCAAAACGATTGTCTGCCGTTGCTTTCATGGAGGGAGGGAGGGAACGGGGGCCTGACGATATGTACCCAGAACCACCCGCGAGAATGTTTTTGCCCCATCAGGCATTGGGATTTCTACCCAGAATTCAAATGGGCAGCGGAGACTGCGGGAACTGTGGGATAGCTACCCACAGTGCAACGCTCCAGAAGTCGATGGTTGCCTTGGTACTGTGGATGCACTCCGCCAACTAAATGCACTTAGAGCATTTGTGTGGGGACACCCACAATTGACTGTAAAAAAAAGCTTTCTACAAAACTGACTTCTATAAATTTGACCTAATTTCGTAGTGTAGCCTTAGGAGAACATCTTTCTCCTCTGCTCTAGCAGTGCTGGTCTGAAATGAGATTTCTGGTTGGTTGAGGAACTGTACTACTGAATGGATGCTCTAATACCCTTATGATCTCATTGGCCAATAATGATGTCAATCCACTACGGAAAATAAAATCCTCATATGGACAATTTTTAATTGGATGAGAGCACTGCCATTCGAAGATTGCCCCTGCACCGCTCCCCTCTTGAGCACATGATGTCTTACCTTTACAGTGTGATTGGCTTGTACTGCCTCTGTCACACTGCCCGAGAAGAAAGGAATTCTGGGTTAACCTGGCACTATAAAAATAGCAGTATGCCAGTGCAATAGAGTGATTCAGGCGGTAGGAGTGTTGGTTAAGGGAATTATTTGGTGGGTGTTTGTGGGTGGTGTTAGGCTGGTGGATGACGTATGTTCTTTATACACATGGGTAGGAAGGAAGGATAGACAGTCAGTCTAACTAACTAGTGTGTAGGGATGTGTGGTGTCTTATGGTGAGTAGTCTTGCCTGAAGGCAGGAATGGGTTTTAGCCACTTAGTCTCTCAAACAGAACTCTCCTGCTATCAGGATTACCTCCTATGGAAGATGGGGACTGTTTTGAAAAGGTCCCACTGAATTTTTGAATAAGTAAATTATTTAAAGGGGTGTTCATTATTTCTCTGTTGCCCATTGTTCTAGGAGTTGTGGGATTTTTGTTTTACTCACGAATCTTCCCCAACTACCAGTGGGGGGAGAGGGGGCTCCCATGGGAGGCTTTTGCCATCTTCTAGCTTAAATTTTAATTTAGGAATCTCTAAAAAACTGTTTCTAAACTGCACTAAACCTCCAGGCAGTGGCATTTGTTTTTGCTGCCGTGACTACTTAGCCATGACTGTGAAGCCAGCGCTGCCTCCAATCCTCACAGCCCCAGCTGCTATTTCCCCTCCCCCACCAACACAAAAAAAAACTTAAACTGGATTAAAAGGAATCAAACTCCTAAATACTAATCTTTCCCTCCTTCCCCTGCCATCAGCTGTGAGCAGTAGCACCCACTGGCAGCTGCAGACATAGGCTGTCGCTGAGAGAACCAGGTGCTACTGCAACTGGCAGGTCCTGCTCTTGTTTATTGCCCTAACATTGTACAAACGCTAAAGGAAACCCTGGTAGGAAAAATGCCAGTTCCTCTCCCCGGTATGCTCTCTCTGCCTGCCAGGAAGGCACTTCCCTCGCCATGGCCAGACTCATTGCCTCGTTTGCTGGATAAATACCTGTCCTTCTGACCTGCTCACCAACCACTGAAGCCCGCATTGACATTTTCCCTAGTGTGGGGGACACTGAGCAGGGAAATTAGCTATGGGGGGCACCCCTCATGCTCCAGGGAGTCCTTCCCTACCAGGATGCTGGTGCTCCAAACTGAGAAAATTCCTCCTCCTCCTCTTCCCTTCCCTCCCCACAAGAATCTTGGTCATGTATGTAGTTGCTATCTCTGCTGCTGAGCTGGGATCTGTGCTCTGGGATACCTCTGGCTGCAGCACTTCCTCTCCCCAGGCATCTTTTTACCCTGACAAGTGCCAGGGTGTGCAGTGGCCAGCAGCAGTTGATGCCACAGCATGGATCCCAATTCAGCTAAGGCAATGCTACTATAGTCTATTTTTGCCACTTCTGAATCACTTATAATATTGACTCCACATGAAGTTACAAAAGCAAATATCCCTAGTAGTGCATCATTGTCTTCAGCATTATGCAGAGTTAGGGGTCTACCAGCTGCAGCGACTAGGCAGTAGGGAATGGGGCCTAAAATCTCCAAGTAAGGAGGGACAAAAACATCCTTTCATCATGCCAGGCTTGCGTTGGCTCTTTCACCCTGTCAGCGACAGGTTCAAGTTCTTTCCTGACAGACTGGGGTGTTGTAGATTGTGAGTTACGGCAGGAGTTGGTCCAAAGAGTTTTGGACAGAGTCAGAAGTGCATCAAGAGGCTGTCAACTCAGCGTACCTGGCTTGTTGGGCCAGGTATTATGGCTACAGCTGAGAGCAGTCAGAGCATGGCCCTGTGTAGTAGTGGTGGCAGTAGCAAATTAGCCCGACAGAGCAAGAGGGTTTTGTTCTCTTTGCAGTAGATTATGACCAAGAAGCCTGGCTTCTGGAGCTACCCTTCTATTTTTAGACCCTCTCATGTGCCCACCCAGTGCTGTTCCCCCTGTTTGTTTCCTACCAAACAATGAGACCTGAAAGAATTGTTTGGAAAGGAGCCAGCACTTGCTAATGAAACTGTCAGGCATCCAAGCGTCATGCAGCCCTTTGTAACCTACTACTAGAGTGGGAAAAAGAAACAATTGCCCCTTTTACTTCAGGCCTCTCTGGAAAGAAACACCGCTTGTATCACAATGTTGTTAAACCCATGGGGTAATCAGCCTGGTCCACAGCACAGAAGGGATGAGTTATGAAGCTAGGGCACAGGGGAAGAGCTTGGATCTGCCTCAGCTGGATGTTCCTGGGAAGACTTTCCTACGTGCTCGCCCACCAGGACAGCTCCTAATGCAGTAGAAGCCACTCACACATATTGGGCTGCAGGTGCAGACAACAACCCGCAACTTCTCCTCTGTCCTGCGTGCCCCCAATGGACAACTTCTTCCACAGCCCAAGACTTATGGAAAGAGAAGCAAAAAAGCACGGGTGTTAAAAATATAGAACATATGGGAAAATGGGGCGAGGGGGAGAAAAGAGTTCCAGTGAAAAGGGGGGAAAGAAAGAAAAGGAAAAAGAGAATAGACAGGAAAAGTCATAGATGGAGGTGTCTCTCTGCCAATCCATCAGTCTCTACAATGAAAGTCAGGAATCTCAGCAGCACAGCTGAACACTGCAATTCCAACTCCGCTACTTCCGCTAGGCCTCCCAAACCAATCCATCTATACACAAAAGGGCATGACCCTAGCCTAGGGGAAATTACAGGAGCAGCAACTAGTCTGTGTTGGGGTCTACTGGAAGTGCAGAAGCCTAGGGTGTCAATAATATCTGTTCCAAAACCTAGATGCCAACTAACATTGGCATTTCCATTAGGGAAGGAAAAAATGAGCCAAAGAGTGGGCACAAGGAGGTGAGTACATTATGCCTGTGACCTTTCTGAGCGCTGGTCTACACTAGGAGTTGAGGTCGAATTTAGCAGCGTTAAATCAATTTAACCCTGCACCCGTCCATAAGACGAAGCCCTTTTTTCCGACTTAAAGGACTCTTAAAATCGATTTCCTTACTCCACCCCCGACAAGGGGATTAGCACTGAAATCGGCCTTGCTGGGTCGAATTTGGAGTACTTGTGGACGCAATTAGACAGTATTGGACTCCGGGAGCTATCCCAGAGTGCTCCATTGTGACCGCTCTGGACAGCACTCTCAACTCAGATGCACTGGCCAGGTAGACAGGAAAAGGCCCGTGAACTTTTGAATTTCAATTTCCTGTTTGGCCAGCATGGCAAGCTGCAGGTGACCATGCAGAGCTCATCAGCAGAGGTGACCATGATGGAGTCCCAGAATGGCAAAAGAGCTCCAGCATGGACCGAACTGGGGATACGGGATCTGACTGCTGTATGGGGAGAGGAATCTGTGCTATCAGAACTCCGTTCCAGTTTTTGAAATGCCAAAACATTTGTCAAAATCTCCCAGTGCATGAAGGACAGAGGCCATAACAGGGACCCGAAGCAGTGCCGCGTGAAACTTAAGGAGCTGAGGCAAGCCTACCAGAAAACCAGAGAGACGAACGGCCGCTCCGGCTCCAAGCCCCAAACATGCTGCATCTATGATGAGCTGCATGCCATTTTAGGGGGTTCAGCCACCACTACCCCAGCCATGTTGTTTGACTCCTTCAGTGGAGATGGAGGCAACACAGAAGCAGGTTTTGGGGATGAGGAAGATGATGAGGAGGAGGTTGTAGGTAGCTCACAGCAAGCAAGCAGAGAAACCATTTTTCCCGACAGCCAGAAACTGTTTCTCACCCTGGACCTGGAGCCAGTACCCCCCGAACCCACTCAAGGTGGGCTCCTGGACCCGCCAGGCAGAGAAGAGACCTCTGGTGAGTGTACCTTTTAAAATACTATACATGGTTTAAAAGCAAGCATGTTTAATGATTAATTTGCCGTGGCATTCGTGGCTCTCCTGGATATACTCCCAAAGCCTTTGCAAAAGGTTTCTGGGGAGGACAGCCTTATTCCATCCACCATGGTAGGACACTTTACAACTCCAGGCCAGTAGCACGTACTCGGGAATCATTGTAGAACAAAGCATTGCAGTGTATGTTTGCTGGCGTTCAAACAACATCCGTTCTTTATCTCTCTGTGTTATCCTCAGGAGAGTGATATAATTCATGGTCACCTGATTCAAATAGGGTGCTTTTCTTAAGGGGACATTCAGAGGTGCCCGTTCCTGCTGGGCTGTTTGCCTGTGGCTGAACAAAAATGTTCCCCGCTGTTAGCCGCGGGGAGGGTGGAGGGGCTAGCCACGCGCTGGGGGGAGGCAAAATGCGACCTTGTAACGAAAGCACATGTGCTGTGTATGTAATGTTAACAGCAAGGTTTACCGTGAAAGAGTGTACCTATTGTTCTATAAAATGTGTCTTTTTAAATACCATTGCCCCTTTTTTTTTCTCCACCAGCTGCATGTGTTTCAAGGATCACAGGATCTTCTCCTTCCCAGAGGCTAGCGAAGATTAGAAGGTGAAAAAAATGCACTCGTGATGAAATGTTCTCTGAGCTCATGCTGTCCTCCCACACTGACAGAGCACAGACGAATGCGTGGAGGTAGACAATATCAGAGTGCAGGAAAGCACAAAATGACCGGGAGGAGAGGTGGTGGGCTGAAGAGAGAGAGGTGGCGGGCTGAAGCTGAAAGGTGGTGGCAGCATGATGAGAGGAGGCAGGATTCAATGCTGCCTTTCCTGCAGCTCAATCATATGCTGGAGGATCAAACCAATATGCTCCAGCATATGGTTGAGCTGCAGGAAAGGCAGCAGGAGCACAGACTGCCACTACAGGCCCTGTGTAACCAACCGCCCTCCTCCCCAAGTTCCACAGCCTCCTCACCCAGACGGCCAAGAACGCGGTGGGGGGGCCTCTGGCCACCCAGCCACTCCACCACAGAGGATTGCCCAAGCAACAGAAGGCTGGCATTCAATAAGTTTTAAAGTTTTAAACTTTTAAAGTGCTGTTTGGCCTTATCCTTCCCTCCTCCACCACCCCTCCTGGTGCTTCTCTCCTCCACCACCCCTCCTGGGCTACCTTGGTAGTTATCCCCCTATTTGTGTGATGAATGAATAAAGAATGCATGAATGTGAAGCAACAATGACTTTATTGCCTCTGCAAGTGGTGATCAAAGGGAGGTGGGGAGGGTGGTTGGCTTACAGGGAAGTAGAGTGAACCAAGGGGCGGGGGTTTCATCAAGGAAAAACAAATAGAACTTTCACACCGTAGCCCGGCCAGTCATGAAACTGGTTTTCAAAGCTTCTCTGATGCGTACCGTGCCCTCCTGTGCTCTTCTAACCGCCCTGGTGTCTGGCTGTGTGTAACCAGCGGCCAGGCAATTTGCCTCAACCTCCCACCCTGCCATAAACGTCTCCCCCTTACTCTCACAGATATTGTGAAGCGCACAGCAAGCAGTAAAAACAGTGGGAATATTGGTTTAGCTGAGGTCTAAGCGAGTCAGTAAACTGTGCCAGCGCACCTTTAAACGTCCAAATGCACATTCTACCACCATTCTGCACTTGCTCAGCCTGTAGTTGAACAGCTCCTGACTACTGTCCAGGGTGCCTGTGTACGGCTTCATGAGCCATGGCATTAAGGGGTAGGCTGGGTCCCCAAGGATAACTATAGGCATTTCAACATCCCCAACGGTTATTTTCTGGTCTGGGAATAAAGTCCCTTCTTTCAGCTTTTGAAACAGACCAGAGTTCCTGAAGATGCGAGCGTCATGTTCCTTTCCCGGCCATCCCACGTTGATGTTGGTGAAACGTCCCTTGTGATCCATCAGTGCTTGCAGCACCATTAAAAAGTACCCCTTGCGGTTTATGTACTCACCAGCTTCGTGCTCCGGTGCCAAGATAGGGATATGGGTTCCGTCTATGGCCCCACCACAGTTAGGGAATCCCATTGCAGCAAAGCCATCCACTATGATCTGCACATTTCCCAGGGTCACTACCCTTGATATCAGCAGATCTTTGATTGTGTTGGCTACTTGCATCACAGCAGCCCCCACAGTAGATTTACCCACTCCATATTGATTCCCGACTGACCAGTAGCTGTCTGGCATTGCAAGCTTCCACAGGGCTATTGCCACTCGCTTCTCAACTGTGAGGGCTGCTCTCATCTTGGTATTCTTGCACCTCAGGGCAGGGGAAAGCAAGTCACAAAGTTCCATGAAAGTGCCCTTACGCATGCGAAAGTTTCGCAGCCACTGGGAATCGTCCCAGACCTGCAACACTATGCGGTCCCACCAGTCTGTGCTTGTTTCCCGAGCCCAGAATCGGCGTTCCACCGCATGAACCTGCCCCATTAGCACCATGATGCCCACATTGCCAGGGCCCGTGCTTTGAGAGAAGTCTGTGTCCATGTCCTCATCACTCACGTCACCGCGCTGACGTCGCCTACTCGCCCGGTATCGCTTTGCCAGGTTCTGGTGCTGCATACACTGCTGGATAATGCGTGTGGTGTTTAATGTGCTCCTAATTGCCAAAGTGATCTGAGTGGGCTCCATGCTTGCCGTGGTATGGCGTCTGCACAGAAAAAAGGCGCGGAACTATTGTCTGCCTTTGCCCTGACGGAGGGAGGGCGACTGACGACATGGCTTACAGGGTTGGCTTACAGGGAATTAAAATCACCAAAGGGGGTGGCTTAGCAAGAAACTGAATGGCCCCCTCAAGGATAGAACTCAAAACTGGGTTTAGCAGGCCGTTGATTTCACAGAGGGAAGGAGGGAGGGAGGAGAAAATGAATACAAAACAAATCTGATCTATTTCTTGTTTTGAGCCACTTCATCTATCTTTATACATCTTGCTGGCAGCAGACTGTGCAGTACGACCGCTAGCCATCATCATTTCCTGGGTGCTCGGCAGAAGACGGTGCAGTATGATGACTAGCCATCATTTTCTGCTAGCTGGAGGTTAAAAGACAGCGCACTGCCGGTAGGACTGAATCGCCATGAGACAAAACAAGGGAAATGACCTGGCTGAGTCACTCCCATGTTTGCCCAGGCACCCAGTTAAAAGAGCACCCAGGACTATGTCGATGATGCTACCAGTCACACTGCACTGTCTGCTGCCAAAAGGCAATTAACTGCTGCTGTATAGCAATGCAGTACCACGTCTGCCAGCACCCAGGAGACATACGGTGACGGTTAGCTGAGCGGGCTCCATGCTTGCCGTGGTATGGCGCCTGCACAGGTAACTCAAGAAAAAAGGCGCAAAACGATTGTCTGCCCTTGCTTTCACGGAGGGAAGGAGGGAACTGGGGCCTGACGATATGTACCCAGAACCACCCGCGACAATGTTTTAGCCCCATCAGGCACTGGGATTTCTACCTAGAATTCAAATGGGCGGCGGAGACTGCGGGAACTGTGGGATAGCCACCCACAGTGCAACGCTCCGGAAGTCGACGGTTGCCTCGGTACAGTGGACACACTCCACCGACTACATGCACTTAGAGCATTTGTGTGGGGACACACACAATCAACTGTATAAAACCGCTTTCTACAAAATCAACTTCTATAAATTCGACCTAATTTCATTGTGTAGACATACCCTGAGAAGCCTAATGCATGCTGGGTGAAATCCAATCCAGTGAACCATAGAAATGCAGGATTTGATTTTCAAGAGATGCTGAGCACTTGCAATACCTGTTGCTGTTTGAAAATCAGACCCACAATATTCCAAAGAAGGGTGTTAAAAGCAGTCCCATGTGTTGGCCAGTAGAACCCCTCAGGAAGGAAAATAATCTGTAGGTAACCAGCTACACTTCTGCTGCTATGAAACACAAACCACCAGCTCACAGTCAGTGCAGAACAGTGGCCATGGGCAGAAATCAGTGTGAGCGAGTGGCAAAGTTGGGGAAGCAGTATGTACACTGCAAAATGCAGATGCTAAAGGGGAGGTAGAAATGAGACGGCATATTTCACCCTGAACCACTGCAGGACACAGGGAACAGGGCCCTGCACAGCTGTACTTTAACATGTTTTGGAAGGCAGTAGAGAGTTCAAACAGTTTCAGCTATTACTTAACTCTTAATAGTAGCTCCTGGAGTCAGTGGTTACTGACCCCAGCCATGGCAGAAGGGGCCAGGAACTAAAGAGGAGTTTCCTGTGTATCACACTTCCTGTGTTGCCAACTACTCGTGACACTTGGCATTTTTTAAAAGACTTCGCTCCTGAAGGCAGATGATTTTTGTGAGATTCTCAGCTTTCATTTTAAAAATAAATGTTTCTAGCCCTTCTGATTGTGGAGAAAAGCTTGAAAACACAAACTGGAAAAGCTCAAAAAACAGAAGATAGAATACAATTTGGAGCCTTTTTATTTATCTTTTAAAATCTCATGATTTGGGGGAGGCCTGACTCATGATTGCTGAAACCCTGGAGTTGGCAGCACTGCTCATTACATGGTCCCCAGTGATGATTGTGGCAATAACAAAGAGAGGTTTTTATTTCATACTTGCTCTTACAGTAGAGCACATTGGTCGGCTCTGCCCAGTGACTGAAGATCATTCGCAGAGCTTAAGAGTCAACAGGAATTTATATTTTTATTTGACAGTTCACTTTAAGTAAAGACGGCTTATCTATTTTCATGATTACTTAGGATTGTCTGAGAGGAATTAGGCTTCAGCCACCTCCTTCCCCTGCTCCCCCTAGACAATGCTTCTTCAGCCCTTTCTGTCCCCCTTACCTGTGAGAGAAGATCTTGTGAGACATGTAGCTCTTGGACTTGGTGCTGTCCTGAATCACAAAGCATCTTCACTCCCTACCTCCTTTTCTGACCTTTTAAGCACAGCAAGGCCAGATGCAGGCAATCCTGAACTCCAGCTGAAAGGGCAACTGAATAGCTCACAGGCTTTACGTTCATCACAGTCCAGCTGTCTTTTCTCTGTCACAAGGGACACTGAACTGTTAAGGGATTATTATAAATGTATTTGAGGTAGCTACCTGAATTCTAATACGCTGTTGTGTCCCAATGCAGTGTTGTTGTAGCCATGTCAGTCCTGGGATCTTAAAGACAAGTTGGGTGAGGTGATATCATTTATTGAACCAACTGCTGTTGGTGAGAAAGACAAGCTTTTGAGCCACACAGAGCTCTTCTTCAGGTCTGGGAAAGGAACGCAGAGGGTATGTCTAAACTTTAATTTAAAACTTGCAGCTGCTCTGTGCCAGCTGATTTTGGCTCATGAGACTCGGGCTAAGGGGCTGTTTAATTGCAGTGTAGACAATGGGGCTTGGGCTGCAGCCTGGGCTCTGGGACCCTCCCACCTCGGAGGGTCCTAGAACCTGGGTTCCAGCCTGAGCCTGAATGTCTACACCACAATTAAACAGCCCCTTAGCCCGAGCCCCACAAGCCTGAGTCAGCTGGCGCCAGCCATGGGTGTCTAATTGCAGTGTAGACATATCCAGACTGTCACAGCTAAATACAAGGTGGAACAGATTGTTTAACATAAATAGTTAACACATAGTTCAAAGGACTATTCAAGGTGAAGTGGCCCATTACCCCTCCAGTCATAGGGAGGAAAGGAGGCAGGAGGGAGAAAGCCAGTTGCAGGATGTTAGTGGATTATAGATTGTTGAAATAATCCATAAATCCAGTGTCTCTATTCAGTCAATGATTTGTAGTGTCTAGCAGAGTTATGAATTTAAGTTCCCAGGCTTGTCTTCTGAAGGTGTTGTGCAGCTTTCCTGTGCAGATGAGATCTGATAGGTCAGACACAGAGTGACCGCTCTGTGAAAAGTGTTCAGCCACAGGTAATAGAGTGTTTCTGTCTTTTATCATTTTCTTGTGTGACTTCATTCAAGAGCATCTGGGCGTGAAAGCAGACAATGTAGCCAGCATGTAGGCTGCAGAATAATAGCATTTGCTAAAAATGTAGCCCCTCCCCTGAGGTGTGGCTCAAACCTCCACTCTGGTGCATGCTACTTGGAGGGGCTTCCTCCCTCTCCTCGCCTGGGCTGGGTCTTTTTGTGACGCCTGTGGCCTCCACCTCACTGTGCCCAGGACACAAGGGGTGCTGTCCCTTGGGAAAATGAATGATGCTACCACTGCTGGCAAAGAGCATAAAACCCAGTACACAAGAAACAATAAAGTACATCAACACAAATCCCAGCAAAGAAATGACACGTCCAAAACCAACAATATAACAAAGGGGAAACTTTCCTGGGAGCAGGAAAATAGGATCTGGGGAAGAAAAGGGTTTGGCTTTAAGAAGTACTAAACATTAACAAATCAACCAGTTTCCCACCTCCCTGCACTTACAGATCTTCCCAACCCCCAGCTCCCTCCAGCACACCTTCCCAGGCAGGCGGCAGGCTGAGGAGGAGTCCAGAGACAAGTGCTGCAGCACTGCGAACACTGGCCGGTTTAAACAAGCACAACCTTCTAATGGCATCTTCTGGTCTGTTCTATCCCCAGCCCTGACTCCAAGCATGCTGGGAAATGGTGGCAGAGGCAGGGGTGAAAGTAAGCTGGTAGGGGCCGGTACGGCCCCCCGGTAAGAAAGGGGCTGCCGATACGGGCTGGTACACAGCTGACGTTAAAGCGCTGCTGCAGCGGCACTTTAAGGACTGTACCGGCAGGGCCGCTGATGGGTGTGGGGGGCAGCAAAAGGGGCAGCTACCCTGGGACCCGGCCATTTAAAAGGGCCCAGGGCGCCCGGCCACCACCACCACGACCGTGGCAGGGGCCGGAGCCCCGGGCCCTTTAAATTGCCACCAGAGCCCTGGGCAGCACGAGCTGGGCAGCGCTGAAGGGCTGGCTGGGGAAGTCTGGCCCCAGCCCCGCCCCTTCTGCCTAAGGCCACACCCCTTCTGGGGGCACAGAACCGCCCCCCACCTTGCCCAGGAGCCTGGCCACCCTGCGTACCAGTAAATCCTTTACATTTCTTTCACCTCTGGTCAGAGGGCTCTGGTAGCCTTTATTGTTGTAGTCATAGGCGCTGACTTCCTCTCTACCTGGAGGGTGCTCAATCCCCACTCTGTCCCAGACCCTGACCCCACTCCATCCCTTCCCCAAGTCCCCACCCTTCCCCGCCTCTTCCCACCCCTGCTCTGCCCCGTCCCTGCCCCGCCTCTGCCCCTTCCCCCAGGCCCCACTCTCAGCCCGCCTCTTCCCACCCCCGCCCCGCCTCTTCCCCCCCTCTTTCCACCCCCTTCCCAAGCGCACCCCATCTCTGCTCTTCCCCCGCCCTCTGAGCGCCTCCTGAATGCTGCGGAACAGCTGATCGTGGTGGATGGGAGGCGCTGAGAGGGAGGGTGGGGAGCTTGGCTGCCAGTGAGTGCTAAGCACCCGCTAATTTTTTTCTGTGGGTGTTCCAGCCCTGGAGCATCCACGGAGCCGGCGCCCATGGTTGTAGTTCATAAGGCAGGACTCCACTACTGGCTCAGTCCAGGAGCTGGCAAACTCCAAGTGGGGGTTACAAAAATAAGAAATGGAAGAAAAATGCTCATACATACCATCAATAGAAAGTAAACATAAGATGATGATCTTTGGGCTGCAGATAAAAAGCTGCTTCTATTTTTCTTCCACAGCCTCATGTCTGAGTGACGTATATAGGAAACCAGATCCTCCTACAGTCACCACTCATGGGTAACAACAGGATCATCTCCTGCTGATAAAATCATCACACCCCATAGTCTCTCTCTCTGGGTCCTAGAGCTTGGGAAATAATTTTCAGTGAATCACATATTCAGCAAATGTAGCTCTTTTTCCATTTGTGGACTATCCTGGAGCAGACTGCAATGTCCTCAGATTTTTCATTATCTGAAGTTATCTGGCAGGTTTTGCAAACATGTCCATTTTTTCCAGCACTCTGTGGGTTGATTGCAAACAGTTCTGATATTTGGGATTTGGCTATTTCCTGTTCCAGCTTTGTTAGTTAGTTGTGACTGCTTAGATCACCTTGTGTGGTTCCTATTGGATTAAGTAGGCAAGCACCAATACTTGGGTGTGCAAATTTGTTGTTGGGTTTCTACGGATCTTTGCACAACACCACTTTGAAATTCTGATATTTCCCTGAGAGTAAAGAGACAACTGATGATCAGGAAGTGCTGTTTGTAAGACTCCACAAGAGCTACTTCATCATACTGCTAACCTGCAGTGCCATGGGGTCTTCCATGTCCCCTTCCTCGCCCCTCAACCCCTGTGAACCCTCTGGATTCTTGCTGTTTGTTGTGGGAGTGGACTCTGGAGGGAAACTGGTATGGTTGCTCTAAAGACTAGATAGGCCTTTGTTGCCATAGTAAGGAAACCCGTCGGGTGTCTTTTAATGAATGTAGCAAGCGAGAGGGCCCCGTGGGGAAGGGCCTGGCTGCCATCCTGGGACCATGCTGTGACACATCACATTGTAATGAGAACACAGGAAGCACAGAGATGCTGCGGTCTCCCATACTCCCCTGAATTCCTTAATCTCCCTGTCGCTTGGTCTGCATTACAGAGTTAGGTTGACATAAGGCGGCTTACGTCAACCTAATTATGTCAGTGTACACACTACGACCTTGCTCCCACAGATGTAAGTGCCTTACTACACCAGCACAATAACGCCACCTCCATGAGCAGCTAGGGCAATACAGTGCCCATGTAGACACTGCATTACTTACATTAGCTGTTGGCTAAAATTCTTGTCCATGCTGGAGCCAGGAAATTTACAAGAAAGCCAGGCTGTCACCATGGTGGGTGGAGGACTCCAGCGAGAGCCAGGCTTCTCCTGGGCTCCCTGCTCCCAGCCGGGCTGCACTTGTCCCACTCCCCACTTGGAGCCCACACTCCAAGGTGTGCAAGCAGGGCCACCAGGAAAGGCTCCATCGGTCACAGCTGGGCTCTGCAGCATCCTTTCATGTCTAGATCCCAGGTTTGCAAAGACAGCTTTGGGCCTAAGCTAAACAGCCCTGTTCATTCACAAACTCTCCAGACCTGCCAGCCAAAGCCCAATCCTGCATTCCCAGGCCCCTCTTATTTGGGTGCCAGTGGGTAGCCAAAGAGACCGAATTCCATACTCCCTTCTCCCCATGGAAAGTGGTGCTTCAGCGCCCCCTTCTGACTGCCCAGTCCCTGTGAAGGGGTCACAGGAGTGGGTCAGGTGCACAAGTAGACAGGGGAAGGCTGGCACCCGGCTATGAACGTCATGCTTTCTAGCACGTCCAGGAAGCTGAGCATGTCTTTCTTGTGAGTGTGCTGAAGCCTTTGCATTTCAGGAATCCAGGGTGACAGCAGCAGGGGTATAAAGTTTAAGCCGCAACTCTCTTTATTAGATACATGACAAGATGGCGCCTGGAGGCCAAGAGTGTGTCTGGCCTCATGGCAGAGACCCCTTTACATTCGGAAGCTCTCTAGTGGTTACACAAGGCTAATGTTAGAGACAGTACCACAGTATACCACAATTAGAGGGGATGCAGGCAGACAAGAGGCCAGCTGCATCACGGTACACAATGTGGTTCGTGGGATGAAGGGGGAGGGAGTTGCGGTCACAGATGCAGAGGGAGCCGGATGAGGCCCTGTCAGGGTTCCTTCCCCACTTTGAACTCTAGGGTACAGATGTGGGGACCCGCATGAAAGACCCCCTAAGCTTATTTCTACCAGCTTAGGTTAAAACTTCCCCAAGGCACAAAGTCTTTGCCCTTGGATTAGGTAAACGCTGCCACCACAAAGTGATTTAACAACTATCAGGAAAAGGACCACTTGGAGTTCCTATTTTCTACACCCCCTTTCCTGGGGAGGCTTGAGAATAAACAAGATGAGCACAGACCAGCCTTGGATTTTTAAGACCCAAAAAACCCAATCAGATTCTTAAAAAACAGAACTTTATTAGAAAAACAAAAAAAGATACAAGAACAATTCTGTAAGATCAGGATGGAAGATAATCTTACAGGCAGTCAGATTCAAAACATAGAGAATCCTAGGCAAAACCTTAAGTTACAAAAAGACACAAAAACAGGAATACACATTTCCTCCAGCACAGTGAATTTCACAAGCCAAAACAAAGAAAACCTAATGCATTTTCTAGCTAGATTACTTACTAACTTTACAGGAGTTGGAGGGCTTGCGTCCTTGATCTGTTCCCGGAAAAGGTATCACACAGACAGACAAAAGCCTTTTCCCTGCCTCCAGATTTGAAAGTATCTTGTCCCCTCATTGTCATTTTGGGTCAGGTGCCAGCCAGGTTTCCTGAGCTTCTTAACCCTTTACAGGTAAAAGGACTTTGCCTCTGGCCAGGAGGGATTTTATAGCACCATATACAGAAAGGTGGTTACCCTTCCCTTTATATTTATGACAGGCCCCATTCATGGTTATTCACAGTGGGCCCTGCCAAATCTATAAGGGCCTATATCTTCCCTGTGACGGCAGTGAAAAAAGACTATTCCCATCTGATGGCTCATCAGTGATTGTGTGAAATGAGCTGGCTCCCAGTGGCCACCACTCTTGTTAATGATATGGGTGTGGAAGGGTTCAGGAGTTCTAATGCTACCTGCCCCCTTGGGAGGTGTAACACAGGACTGTTAAACACACACACACACAAACCCGTGGGGCCAGACTAAGGTGCCCAGCATCAACCAGGTCAATGCCAACCCATGCTGGGGTGGGAACACACCATAGCTTCACCTGGTAGCAATTGATTCCACAGGAAAGGGAAGGGAGGGACGAGGGGGCTGGCCACTTCTCCCACAAAGGAGGCCTGTACAGATCTCAGCCTGTTTCATGCTGGGCTGGTGCATCCTGTGGTGACATGCCATGTCATGATGTCCAATGTGACAAAATCAAAAGAGACTGAAAGTACTAGAGAAGAAAGACTTGAGTGTGTTATTTTTGGAGGGAATTATCATGACCAGGGGTAGGCAACCTATGGCAGGCGTGCCAAAGGCGGCACGCGAGCTGAGTTTCAGTGGTACTCACACTGCCTGGGTCCTGGCCACAGGTCCAGGGGCTCTGCATTTTAATTTAATTTTAAATGAAGCTTCTTAAACATTTTAAAAACCTCATTTACTTTACATACAACAATAGTTTAGTTATATATTAAAGACTTATAGAAAGAAACCTAAATTAGAGTGAATAAATGAAGACTCAGCACACCACTTCTGAAAGGTTGCTGACCCCTGATCATGACCCTGGATAAGCTGTTGGTGAGCCAAAAACCAGAGCAGTACACTCTCAGTCCATGACTGGCAAACTGTGTACTTTCTTCTGCACATTAACAACAAGAACTTATGTTTTACATAGCATCTTTCATAGACTCATAGGCTTTAAGGCCAAAAGAGATCATCATGATCATCTAGTCTGGCCTCATGCACATCGCAGGCCACATCACCTCACTCACACACGACTCCTGTAATAGACCCCTCACCTCTGTCTGAGTTACTGAAGTCTTCAAATCGTGCTTTAAAGACCTGTTTGCAAGGCCCACTAGGTAGCCACCTGGGAAAGAATTATCTGTGTTAACTGAAAGCCCTCCCCCTCTAGTGCCCCATTTCTGGCTGTTGGAGATATTTACTACTAGCAGTCGCAGATCGGCTACGCGCCATTGTAGGCTGTAGACTGTACGCCCATCATACCATTCCCTCCATAAATGTATCAAGCTCAGTCTTTGAGCCAGTTAGGTTTTTTGCCCTCACTACTCCCCTTGCTCCCAGAGTTTCTTACACAGTGGAATCACTTTCACCTGCCACTGTAATACAACCCCTTCTGGGCTGGAACACTGGCTCTGTTTATCAGCACAGGGCACAGAATGAAGAAGAGCATAACCAAGAAATCAGACAGACAGAATGTACTGACTTGGAATTTAGCCAGAGCACTAGTCCTGCACACACCCTTGCAGGATGTGTCTGTGGATTTTTAATAACCACATGGCCTTGATTTTACAGTTCAGTCAAAAAAGACAGTGAGTGCCTCACCAACTAGGAACAAACAAAGCCACCTACTGAATCACCAGCAGCACTTGTGGGGATCTTTTTGTACACAAGGAGGTCTCTCATTCACGTATTGACCCATCCTGACCCTACTTAGGTTATGAAAGCTGCCAAGACCACAGTAAGGCTGAAGGCTCCTCTGTGCTGGCTCCTTGGTCTTTGTTTTGGGGAGAGAGGTTGCAGCGGTTGACAAAATATCTGCTTGCTCCCTCTTAGTCAGTAGGAGGTCCTATGGAGTAGAAGCCCTAGTATTTCATGCCTCTTCCACAATTCATGGGAAGGAAGGTGAGTTTATTTTTTGGAGGAGGGCAACGAGGTACACCTGACAGTGGCTATGGGGAAAAGCAGCTTGTTCTCCTGCTTGGAAAGGACTCTGGCTGCAGTAACTAACGCTGTTAAACCAAGTCAGTCATTTTCCATTGAGAAAAATAAAATCAACCCTGTTGCTGAGATGGCTGCAGCTGTGGCATGATGGCCTCCTGACTTGGTACCAGAGGACTTCTGGATATTGGGGCGTGGGTTGACATCTAATGGTAACATGTGGTATAACACCACGACCACACTGGCAAAAGTGCAAGCAGCACACACATGGATGATGCAAGATGTATTGGAAGCATTATTCAAGGATCATGCCTATTTAAGGACACACTTGCATATTGTATCCATAATCCATGTATTACGAGAACTCACACACTCTGCCTAGCTCAGCTTACGGCCAGATGGAATTTCCTTAGATACGATCCTATTCAGAAAAGTAACATCTTCACAGGATTGGTTGCTGGTATGCATCCCTAAATGTCATGTATGTTTGACCCATTTAATTGGGTGATGTTTTGTGGGGTGCTGTGCCAAAGCAAGTGTCTTGAGAAACGGGGCTCAGAGTGGAGTTTTGTAAAGATCTGGTGAATGAACACAACCAACACAGCTATCAGTATTAAAAACTAGGGAAAAGTCACTTGCTAACAACGTATCAATTTAGTCCGCATGCCCTAGGACTGCCAATGGCACCAGAGCTACGGGGAACCTTGGAAATGCTTCATAAACCCCCCAGGCCCATGGCCACTATGCATGCTTTACTAAGGAAGAGGAACTCCACTGGTCTGAAGTTCGTTGTGAAAGCGTGGGAAGGGGAGTTAGCACAGCCCTTAAAAGAACCCCAGTGGCAGAGCCTGTTACAGAATGTTCAATATGCTTCTGTGATCTCAGGCTACGCCTGATACCGCAAAAGATTCTAGTTAATATGGATGGGCTGCCGCAGAGGTTGTGCAAGATGGGGGCTGTGTCCTCTGATGTTTGTTGGCACTGTAATAGAAAAGGGAACCCTGATGCATATGCTATGGGACTGTCCAACAGGAAGGCAGCTGTGGAAAGAGGTGAACACAAGAGTGAAAATAGTGCGTGGCTTCAGCAACCAAACCTCAGCTGAAAATTATATTCTAGGTTATGTACCTGCTGCGCTGGGTTTAACTCCGCCACAAAGACTTTAGTTCTTGAGGGCCACAAGTGCACGCTTTTACTAAAATGGAGGAGTAGGCTCGTGCCCAGAATAGAGCAGTGGTATTTGAACTGGTCTGAATTAGCAGTGAAAGAAAGGATAGCTTATCAAGATAGGACAATTATATGAATTCAAACAAACGTGGACCCCATTTCTTGTTACATTTGGATAAAGAATGCTGAAATAGGTCAAATAATGCCAGACTTCCATTCCACTGGACCTCCCCACTTTCTCTCTCCCTCTTCCCACCCCCTCCTACAGCCTGGTCCTCTCCTTCCCTTTTTGGCTTATTTGTATATGTCCTTGTTAATTATGATGATTTATTATGATGATTTTATTATATATTATTAATTATTGTTGTTGTTGGTTGTTTGTTATCCTCACCCTCACATGTTACGTCTGTGTAATATTTTCTGATTTTGTATTGTTTGGTCTTGCAGCTTTGACAAGTAGTGAAGTTGTATAATTGTATCATTTTACTGGAGATCCTGTGAAACGTGAGGTAACATATATAAGCTGTAAGTTGTTTACCTTTTTATTTTTTATTGTTCATTTCTTTATGAAAATTGATAAAAAATGAATTTTAAAAACCCATCAACAACTTAGGGAAAAATAAAATGGCTCAGATGACACAAGTACCAACCCAAACTTCCACCCTAGCCCTAACCTGAGATCCAAACTTAACCCTTCTGGAGAGTCAAAAGAAGAGGCTGATTTATTTCTCCCTATTTTCATACCTCTCTGCTTTTCCTGAGATCAGGACTGGAAACGACAATACCAAAATATATATAAAAAAATAATTTTGCTATTCCCACCCAGCCTCTAACCAAAATCTGATTGGAAATCTTGTTCTATTGAAACAATCTGATTTCCAGATCAGAGCTGCTCAACTTGAAACTTTTGGGTGCTTATTTAAATAGATCCCCTGAACTTGCATGATCTACCTGTCACCAGTACAATCTACCTGCACACACAGCTGCTGCTAATTACTTGCAGCACCTGCAATGTCAGCCATTCCCTCCCCAGGAAGAACATTGTAGTTACTACGCTTTAAAATTGAACAGTCAGGCTGGTAGGAGCCTGCCTGCAGGTTTCCAGACAACAGCTTTCCTCAGAGCCCTAGCCTCAGAGACAGCCGCTTTCTGCAACAATCCAGTTTGTAGACAGAAGCTGCAACGAAGTCATACAGGGATATAATGTACTGTATGCCTTCTGGTGGTCACTCCGATAACACGGCTTGGTACAGGAATGGTCTGTTGAACCCCACTGCCCAACAGCCTGAACAGGGAGTTGGGTGTGTCTGTGGTGTTCCCTACAGTATATCCTCTATCGCCTTGCCTAGTTTTAAATGAACCAAACAGTGGCACTTTAAAAATTCCTTCTGACTTTCGATAGGACTAGAGGCCTAAATCATTTATGCCATACGTGGCAGGTGGCTAGGGCTAAAGCAGGCTCAGCCACCCTGTAATGGGGTGTTCACCTCAACCTGGAGAAGAAGGGGTTAATAGAGGCCTCATGGTCCTGCCACACCCTGTCCCAGAATGGAGCATTGGAGATGGGTCCTCCAAGCAGCCTAGGAAGGCTGCACAGGAAGCAACCGATTGGAGGGAGGCTGCATGGAGCAGCCAATGAGGGCATAGAAGGATCACATAAAAGGAGTTGCAGGTCCAGAGACAGTCAGTTACTGCTGGGAGCCCAAGGGGTGAGGGCTGTGTCCCTAGCAGGCTCAAAGAAAGCTAGCACCTCAGGCAGGTCAGTTGCTCTCAGGGACCGGGGGAGCAAGAGAGAGCTCCTAGCAGGCTGCAGGGACTGAGCAGCTGAGTGCCCTGAGGCAAGGGTGAAGAAGGTGCTGGGGCCATGGGAAGTGGCCTTGGTTTGGGGACCGTAGCTATGGTGAGAGGAACTAGAAGCGCAGCAGGAGGCTTCTATCCACAGGATCCCCCGGGTCCTGTCCCCCCAGTCACCACTGGGGAAGTGGCATGATTATTGGACTGCAACGCTAACCCCCAAAAGGGGAAACATGGATGGTGACACACTCGGTGAATTGCAAAGAGGGCACTGCAGGTGGATGCAGACACTGAGTGATGGTGTGCAGACTGTGAAAGGGGGTGTCGGCCTCGAGCGAATCCCCAGAGCGACCAGGAGGAAGTGCCAGTCTGGCAGTGAGTGATGCACCCCATGACACAGCCCAGTGCAGCAGGCCAAACCACATCTCCGGTGGTGCAGAACCAGGCTGGTGCTGAACCACCCCTTATATGTCAATGTAGAGCAGAGGACTTATGTTTCAAAATCTGGTCTAAAAGAGACATGTGGCCTGCATAGTGCTTGGTTATCGGCCTTGTAAGGAGGAAATTGATCTTGCTAAGTTTAACCCTGTGATTGCAGCACTGGCGGATTAAAGATTTTGCTGACCCTAGGCCCTGAAATAATTGCTGCCCCCGCCCCAGCTCACCTCTGCTCCGCCTCCACCTCCTCCCCTGAGCACGCCACCTGGTCCTGCTTCTCCCTGCCAGTGCTTGTGCGCAAAACAGCTTCATGAAGGAGGGGAGAAGAAGGGGGAACACGGCATGCTCAGGAGAGGAGGCGGGGCTGGGATTTGGGGAAGGGGACCAATAGGGACAGGGAATGGGGGTGGGGAAAGGGTGGAGTTGGGGCGGGGAGCGGGAACCCGGCGCTGGGGGAAGCAGCCTCTGGCTGCTATTATAAATTTGCCACCCCTGCAAATTTGCAGCCTTAGGCCTAGGCATTAATACGGCGCTGGATTGCAGGGAGTCTAGTGTTTCAGATCTGTTCTTAGTCCTCTCTGGTAGCTTTGGGTACTCAGTCATTCTTTTCGCAAATAGCTGCTTCTCTCTGAATAAATGCCAGCTTGTCCCCTTCCTACTTCTGGGAAGCAGGATTCATCTCTCTCACGTGTGGCATGTATGGTTCCTATGAGCCTACGGCTGTATTAGGCTCCATTACACAACTGAAGAGGGCTTGGGGTGATTTTTCAGCATCTGAATGACTCAATCCTCTTTGGACATAACTGAAAACTCCCTGGCAGAGACAACATATCCCCAGGGCTCCAAAACACACTTTGAAAAGACACTAACACAGCTGCTACTCTGAAACCTGTCTTTTCTGTCTATAGAAAAGACCAGACTGCACCAACTGAGGAGTATGTGAAGAAATAAATCTCTCAAGGTAAAGACCCTTTGGCCCTTCTATAAAGACATCACTCCACTTCAGATGACCCCAGCTGAGCCCTGTGCTCCCCTAGCAACAGGCCCAGGAGGGTTTCCAGGGCCAAAGGATAAACCTTTACAGCAAAGTGTGGGTGAAGAGCGGTTGGTTTGCCCATCGGAGCTGCCTCCCTGCCTGGTGGCCGGGGGGAAGAGAGAGAGTTTTTTGTTGAAACGGGATAACAAATAAATAGATCCCCTGCCCATCACTTGTCCTCTCTGCAATATATACACCCTGCTGGGACATAGGACTCATCATCATCTGAGGGGAGGAATTTCATGGGAGCCCGTTGTTAAAATATTGTCCACGCAGTTATTGTGTCTCCCCTTCTCCTGCTGCTTCCTCATGCAACTGACCATCCTCATCACATTCCACCATGGCTTAGAGGAAAGGCTCCTTTGGCTGCTATTGCAAGAGGTTGCTACCTGGGAATGGGTTCCAAAGGCAGAAGTGGGAGCATTGAAGATATAATGGGTACAGCTGAGTCGAGCAGAGCACAGCTTCTGCTGGTTGGGTCAGGCAGAGATTGGCTGACTTCCAACCCATGGGAGAGGATTTGGGCTCTGACAGAAGAGCCCAGGAGGATCCTGGTTCTAGTCATGTTTGTGTCGATGTGCAGGACTCTTGGGCACAGCATATCTGATCAAGTTAGGGAACTTCACTAACAAATTGACTCAGCTCTGGCCACCAGGTGGCAGACACAGTCCAACGGGACGTCTGCACCTTTGTCATCACTGCAAAGGCAGGAGTGTTTAAGGATGAACACGAGGCAAATGTCAGCCTCCGAGTCAGGATTGGGCCCGACTTTGCAGAACTCTTCATAAAGTAGCCGAGGGTAGGGTGGCCCCAGCTCCCTCCTCTCCACCTCTGTATAGGCAGGACCCCCACTGCCCTCAGCCTGGTGGTCTCCTGCTTGCCTGTGGCCTCCTCCCTCATCTGTCGTCGAGGCTCTGGGTTCTCTGCTGACCCCACCTGCACAGGAAAACCAGGAGATGAAGTTAAAACCCAACTGCCTAAGAAAAAAGTACAGTGCAGGGGTTCAGCCTCTGTCACCGGTATCAGAGTCAAACCGGCCGGCAGATGGTGAATCAGAGGTGCCATGCTAGCTGGCAAGTAAAGTGAGTGGTGTTGGGATCCCTCTAAATACAGTCCCTACATGTCCATGTAAGTTGCATAGGTCCTAGAAGGTAGTGTTTAAACTGTGGCATCCCCGGATCATCTCTTACATCTCAAGAGCTGGAGCTGGGAGCAGAGACCCAAACTGCGGGAAGCTTCTTCCAGGATAGAAATAGCATCCCCTTATGCTTCAAAATAATGGCTAATTTTCTCACCACCTGAACTTTTGTTTCTTTAAAATGAAGCGAGTAGCTGCTCTAATTTCAGTGCTCCCCGCTCATTTTGAAAGCGATTTCAGCATCCCTTTGATCTGCACCCGAGGACCACTGGGAATAGCATAGGCTGTGATCAAACAGACCCAGCCAAGAGAGGTGGGGGTTCTGTGATAATGCAGGCATTGTGCTTCCTGGGCCTTCTCCCAGCCCACCGTGCACCCAGGTAAGTTCCTACTCTCTAGGGAAAGTGTTTTACACTAGCAGTACCAGTATAGCACATAGGGTTTAGTGTTGTCATGAACATTTTTCCTCCCTAGAGAATCCTGTATCCAGCCTCTAATTAAGAGTTGGCTGATTATTTTTACAAATAAATTATCTGACTAATTTAGCCCTTTATCCTGGTCATGAATCATTCACAAACAGATTTTGGTTTTTATTCAGTATTTGTAATTCTTTGGTGAATGGTTTATGCAAATGAATTGCAGCCCATCGGGTTGTTTGCAGTCTGGTCTTGGTGTGTGATTGGTCACCAATGTCACATGGTATTATTTCTGATCTTTGATTTGAGGACTGATTTCTTTTATTTAGAAGAATTACAGATGATGAATACTAAATCCTCTTCCTCAGACACAAATACCCTGGTAACAGCTGTGCAACAAACATTCCTGCCAAACAAAAACCCATTCACACAAATGTTCATGAATAAGAAATTAAAATGGGATGAACGAGAGTGAGCTGAACAGTTGTGCAGAATCTGAACCAGTATTCGCTAACACTGTTTTTGTAGCACCTGACCAGGTCTGCTGTCAATTGATGATGCTCTTTCATGCTCCCTAATTCATATGTGAAAACTAAAGCATAGTGCATGACAAAGAATGTTGGTTTTTGTCCCATGCCATTGGCTGATCCACATAAAAACATCTAGTTCTTACCGAGCACTTGCCATCAGTAGACCTCAAAGTGTTTCATAATCTTTAATGTATTTATCTTCAACACCTCCGTGAAGTAGGATGGTACTGTTATCCCCATTGTACGGATGAGGGAAGAGAGAGATAGAGTAGCTAAGTGATTTTTGTCCAAGATCACAAAGGAAGTTTGTAGTAGAGCAGGGAATTGAAATCGGATATTCCAAGTCCTAGGCCATCCTTCCTCTTAGAGGTTTGTCTATTTGCAGATACGGATATCCCCATACTTGCTATTTCCCCCATTGCTGGATCTGAGCTCCATTTACACAAATATTCACAATATATTCTCTTAGACTGGGTTGATTAACAAAGGTTGAGTGCTATAATTCTATGTGCACAGGAACATAGGTTTGGCATACCAAAATAGGACCACAGGAAAGGTAGGATCCATTCCTCGTCTATTACAGTATCCTATAACAGTCAACAAGGCCAGATGCTTTCTGGAGAAGGAGTAAAACCCCCATGATGCAACTACATATTGAATAATACACCAGGGGAGAAAATTCCTTCCTGACCCCAGCTGGTGATCAGTTTATGCCCTGAAGCATGAGGATTGATGGCCAGGGTTATGTTTATCCAAGGTAGGAGCACTGCAGATGCAATTCTGATTTGTATCTCTCTCTGAAATTTCCCATTTAATCCTTGTTGCCCATTACCCTCTACTGAATTTACAACCTTTCTGCCTGCTCTTTGAGATTATCGCACATAGCCCTGATGCAGAATAAAACATTTTCTGCCCTTTAAAAAATATAGAATGTCCTCAATTCATGCTTAGCCTGAATGATCTGCAAGCTGGTATTTGCCGGATCCCTAAGACAGAAGGCTGAGAGTTCTCTGATCAATGGCTCTAGCAGCTCTCTCATGATCTTTGTGATGCCACTTGCATTATGAAGTGTGCTCTAATAGGATGTCCGCTCGCCCTTGCTTTATCAACAACCCATATGTGCTGGAAAGATGTGGAAGACTGATTAGCATTTGTGCCATGAGGACATGCGTGGCTGAGGAGATTGCCAAGGGGATGTGGTGCTTTTGATGTCTAAATAGCTAGTTTAAATCCCACTCAGCTCAGCAACAACTGAAAGTCATTGCTATTCAACAGCTTTCAGGTGGTCTGTGTGGAATGAGTCGATGAATCTCAGTTCAGTTCCTTGTGGACAGGTGTCCGCATCACACAAACCATTGTCACAAATGATTCTATGATTAAAGGGACCAGAAGTGTAGGACTGGAAGAGACCTCAGTAGGTCATCTAGTCCAGTCCCCTGCATTCAAGGCAGGGCTAAGTAATAACTAGACCATTCCTGGCAAGTGTTTGTCTAACCTGTCCTTTCAAATCTTGAATGACTGAGATTCCACAGGCTCCCTAGGCAATTTGTTCCAGTGCTTAACTAACAAGACTGTTAGGAAGTTTTTTCCTAATGTCCAGCCTACACCTCCCTTGCTGCAATTTAAGCCCATTGCTTCTTGTCCTATCCTCAGTGGTTAAGGAGAACAATTTTTCTTCCTCCTCCTTGTAACAACCTTTTATGTACTTGAAAACTGTTATGTCCCCTCTTAGTCTTCTCTTTGCCAGACTAAACAGGGTTTTTTTCCCCCCATCTTCCCTCATAGGTCATGTTTTCTAGACCTTTAATCATTTTTGTTGCTCTTCTCTGGACTTTTTCCAATTTTTCTACATCTTTCCTGAAATGTGGCATCCAGAACTGGACACTATTCCAGTGGAGACCTTATCAGTGCAGAGTACAGCAGAAGAATTACTTCTCATGTCTTTTCAGAGTAGCAGCCGTGTTCGTCTGCATCCGTAAAAAGAAAAGGAGTACTTGTGGTACAACACTGCTGCTGATACATCCCCCTGTTAGCAGTCTCAGCGAAAAAAGGCTGTGGAGTCTGACCTGCATTTAGAGGCAGTCTCCCCAGGGAAGGTGTCATAAATATAAAGGGAAGGGTAAACCCCTTTGAAATCCCTCCTGGCCAGGGGAAAGCTCCTCTCACCTGTAAAGGGTTAAGAAGCTAAAGGTAACCTCGCTGGCACCTGACCAAAATGACCAATGAGGAGATAAGATACTTTCAAAAGCTGGGAGGAGGGAGAGGGACAAAGGGTCTGTGTCTGTCTGTATGCTGCTCTTGCCAGAGACAGAACAGGAATGGAGTCTTAGAACTTTTAGTAAGTAATCTAGCTAGGTATGTGTTAGATTATGATTTCTTTAAATGGCTGAGAAAAGAATTGTGCTGAATAGAATAACTATTTCTGTCTGTGTACTTTTTTTGTAACTTAAGGTTTTGCCTAGAGGGGTTCTCTATGTTTTGAATCTAATTACCCTGTAAGATATCTACCATCCTGATTTTACAGGGGGGATTTCTTTATTTCTATTTACTGCTATTTTTTATTAAAAGTCTTCTTTTAAAAAACTGAATGCTTTTTCATTGTTCTCAGATCCAAGGGTTTGGGTCTGTGGTCACCTATGCAAATTGGTGAGGCTTTTTATCCAACATTTCCCAAGACAGGGTGGGGTGCAAGTGTTGGGAGGATTGTTCATTGTTCTTAAGATCCAAGGGTCTGGGTCTGTAGTCACCTAGGCAAATTGGTGAGGCTTTTTACCAAACCTTGTCCAGGAAGTGGGGTGCAAGGTTTTGGGGAAGTATTTTGGGGGGAAAGACGCGTCCAAACAGCTCTTCCCCAGTAACCAGTATTAGTTTGGTGGTGGTAGCGGCCATTCCAAGGATAACGGGTGTAATATTTTGTACCTTGGGGAAGTTTTGACCTAAGCTGGTAAAGATAAGCTTAGGGGGTTTTTTTCATGCAGGTCCCCACATCTGTACCCTAGAGTTCAGAGTGGGGGAGGAACCTTGACAGAAGGTGTGAGGTACATTGTTAGAGGGAGGGACATTTGCATTGCAGCTATCTGCCCTGTGGGCAGATAATAGATTTCAGTCTCCAGGACTGTCAGGCTGACATCTTTCATCAGCAATATACTCAAAGAAAAATAAAAGAAATATAACATATGAATTATGGCCCCAACTTGAGGTCCCCGGCTACAACCCCTGTATAGCTCTGCCAGTGTGCAAGGGCTGCAAAGCCTGCAGATCTTCCCACTTGGAATTCCTCCAACAAAAAAGAGATTTTCAGGTGGAATAAGGCTGGCATAATGGCTCTACTGAAGACCTCCAGCTAGAGGAGAGGGTGTATATATTGTGGGAGGAAAGGGGTGTGGCTGGAGCACCCTACTTTCTGGCTATTCTGTGTTACTACATCCTTCTATAGAAGGCCCTTAAACGTAGCTGTGAATTTTAAGAGGTACCCATAGATATTTGAAACTGTTCCTTTTTGTTGCTGACACCACCTGGTAGAAGGGTTACTTTTAGTACTGCAGATAAGAGCTGGTTGCAAATTTTTCATCAAAAGCTTTTTTCAACAAAAAGTGGTTTTTCAAAGGAAATAAAACATTCATGAAAAGTATTCCCTTACAGATATTTCTATGCTTTAATTAAATAAACAAAAATGATCCTTTTGTGTCATATTAAAAAATGTTGTTGGGGGGGGAAATAAAAACAAACTCTTTCTGTGCAAACTGAATGGAAATGGTTTTGATTCCAATCAAACAAATCAATTCTCTACACACAAAACTAAGTGGAATTTTTGTTTCAATTTATTTCACCAAAAAATATCAAAACTTTTGGTGAAAATTTTTGAATGAAATAAAATATTTTTATTTTGTTTGAAATTTTTCATGGAAAACACCTACCCTTTTCAAACCTACCCTAACTCTAGGGGAAAAGACAACGTTTGTACATGCTCTAAAAATGGCCAGTTTATTCTGACCTTTTGCCATGAGTTTCACAGCCAATGGCTTCCTGCTGGCAGTGCTCTGCTTCCAGCACCTGTGGCTCACTAATTGTACCGGTAGCATGCACCTGTCCCAATGGGTTGCAGAGGGTGAGACTGCCTCTAAGACAGAAAGGCCTTCGGCAGCCAAGACAAAGGACCAGGATAGTGAAGATGCTCTGGAATCAAATGGGAAGCATGCACAGCACTGGAACAATGGAGCCCCATAGATCTTCCTGGCTTAAGAAGTGGGCTGCTGAACTTTGTACTGATTGGAGCAGAATGATCAAAGAACCTTTGTTCAGCAAGGGGACTGGACAGCCAGCCACAATGAAATAACTTATCCAAGACAGAACCAGCTTCTGAAGACTGAAAAAGATCCTTCCACCTTCAATTCACTCTCCTCTTGGGTTATATCTCTGCCCTTCCATCCAAGCCCAGAAGAAGTGCTCAGGAACTACGATTGGCACTTTTCTGGGGGCAGTTCTGGCCTAGGAAGCCGCTTCTAGTAGGATTCCAGAATAATCTTGAAGGTTAGAATTTTTACTGCTGTCATGAACTGAAGCACCTAGCCCATCACCACTTCCTAATCGCTAGTCTCTGCTCCTCTGTCGTCGGAACCAGCACCTAATACATCCCCTTTTTAACTTTTCAGTTTCTCTGTCTCCTATAAAAGCAGTGATACCAAGTTGCCTGCTTCCAAGCACTGCCAGAAGGTCTCTCTCCCTTAACCACGATGGGACCGCACGGGCCTCTTGCATTCCCACAATTATTATATATAATAATATATTCCCCTATTAGTCATTTTTGACAAAAGAGAAGTCAAATATCTAAAAAACACTGAGGATGGGCAATGTTCTGGCATCATTCACCTTATTATCTAAACTCCTCATTCAGACCAATGGCATGAGTTCCTACTAGGCTCCTTGCAGATCTCAAGTTTGTATTGAGAGGTCGGGACCCAGCCCCCTCCACCCAGCTATAGCAGTGTGTCTGGCCATGGTGGAGGTTGGTCAGAGAGGAACTTCCACTGTCTGGTAACCATCCTTCTGGCTCCTCAACTTTCCGTTTCTATATTGTCCCAGAAACAGGATTTATATTCCCTGTTAGACAGTCTGACGCTATGTTCAGAAGCATGAGCCTAGACAGAGCAATAGATCAACCCCTCTGATAAAAACTTAGCATTTGATAGCAAACTATTTAAGATATTGCTAATCCACAAGGTGATCATATGGAACCATAATCTCCTAACATACCAGCTGTATTAAATCTGTCAGTCGTTTATGGCATTTATTTATGATAGGTGCAAGCACCAAACAATAGAGCTATAAGTACCATGAGATTCATAGGAATAACACTGATGTATTGATAATTAAAGTTAAGGGTTAAGGGCTCAGATTTCACACTCGGGGGATCCATGATGACATCCAATTCCCCATTTAGGCCTCCAGATGCCTGTTATAGGTGCCCAATATGGTGTCTGTACACAGTAGGCCCACCTATCACCTGTGATGTCACGCACAGGTCACAGGCTAAGTTCTGCAAACTACTCGGTCTCATTTCTACAGTATTTGTCAAAAGAAGGATCCTGGATATTGCCCAAGACTGGATTAATTCTCCCCAGTATCCATAGCGGCAGGTAGCCCCCGATAATCTGAGTGAGTTGAGTGCAAATCCTCTAATTCATATGAATACCTGAGGGACAAAAATGAGCCCTGCATTTACTAGTGGTATCACAATGTAGCGCATGACCACACTTAGATACTGTAGTAATGGGCACGATGGAAACTCATAGCTAGAGAAATGTAAAGTCCTCGCAAAGCCAAATGAGTTGTGTTTGGGGCAGGGTCTCCCTAAAACTAACTTCCCAATTCCTAAAGCCAGCCCTTATTATTTCCACTGCAGGGGTTTTCCATTTACGTCTTGTCCATTGGCTACAGCAGCCAGCTTCAGCATGTAGCCACACACTGTCTTATCTGCACTGGCATATGCCAAGATGGATAGAGCCTGAGCCTCTTTATGTCAAAAGCTTTAGTCTCAGGTCCCCACAGGAGCAGAAAAATCCCAGAATCAGCAAGAGGGCTGCCAGCAATTGGCTAAAGATGCCTCCGAGGGCATCTGTATTGCAGCTGTTGTGACAGAAGAAACCCATTCCTGAGTCTCTTAAAATCCAACAGCACCTTTTTGGAAGCCAGATGCTGATCTGCCTGTGAGCCTCTGTGAGAACTCAGTCCACCAGACTGAGAGATGAGCAGGAGGTCAGACTGAATCAATACTTTTGCCTACCTAAAATGCCTTCTGTAGTTTCAACAGGACACAATATTCTTCCATTCCTCTACTAAAGTGACTCACAGGGATACAATGAGGCTTTACTTGGTACTGTGCTTCATCCTTCCAATACGGTGGGGGAAGCGGTCCCTATATATAGTTTGTGGCCAACCTTTTCAAAACTGAGTGCCTAAAGTAGGCTCCTAAATCCAAAACTAGCTGTCTAAATTGGGGTTTAGGAGCTTACTTACAGGGACCTGGGTTTAAATTTTTTGAACTATATATTTATTCCACAAACAAACAAAAATCTTTATTAAAAACTAGTTCAGGTTGCTTATAGGCAACCCCCCCCCCCTTAAAGTCCAAGAAATGTCCATTTAAATTATATTTCTTTCACATAGCTCAACCTCAACATATCCCATAAACTGTTTTAACTGGCAGACTCCCCCCTCTATAAAGAAGTCCCATGCACCTCCAAAATGTATGGTAACACAGTAAACACCACATTCCTCACGAACACACTGTAACACAAAATCTCAGCTCTGATCTCAGCAATGCTGGCATGTATGTTTGTTACACATCCACACACCAGTGGGCTGTACAACGTGTTATTTTTCCAGAGGGAAGTATGAGGTTGGAGCTGCAGTTTTCCATGTTAGTGCACTTGAGAAGTTGCTTTTTATCCACTTACTCTCCTAGCATTGGAGACCACAATGTGGCTGATGGAGATGACTGGAAATGTTACAAAGGCATTAAATACATCAATAGTGCCCCTTTACTTAGAAGATTGTGTCAGTTCTGGACTTCCCATCTCAAAAAGGATAAAGCAACAATGGAGGAGGTTCAGAGATGGTTATAAGAATGATTAGTTGCCTGGAGAGACTTCTGTATGAAGAGAGATTGAAGTGACTAAACCTGTTTAGCTTAAAGAGTGGAAAAATAATATAACTGTCTCAAAACTTTCAAATTTGATCAACTTTACAATGATATATCACTAATGCTAACAGTAGCTATTTTTATTAGTAGTAGTATTATTTTATTATTTTAGTAGTCATATTTGCAATATAGCATCCCTTGATGCTATGTGTTTTACAGACAAATAATGAAGACAAGAAATTACTATGGTGCATATAAGCTTAAAAATCTGCAGAATGCCAAAATGCAACCTCTTTCAATGGAAAAAAGCCATCAGACAATAAAAACATGAAGATGTTTACCAAAATATATTGCAATTTTCACCATCATCACTGCTATCTCTACCCAGATGTGCAGGAAAATCCTAGTTTTCTATCTCATTCCTTATGCATCCTAACATTTGGTTTGCTTTTTTGACCACTGCCACATCCTGTAATTGACCAGATCTTTTCCCTGACTCATTAGAGTTAATTTAGCAACAGCAATATAGAGGAGTAGTTCAAATTACTCCTTCCAGTGTGCACTATCCTGCTAAACTTCCCCTGCCACTGTGCTGCCCATTCACCTAGCTTTGTTAGGTCCCTCAGAAGTTCTTCAGTCTTCTCTAGTCGTCACTTACCTAAGGAAGTGTCATCTGCAAATTTTGCAACCTCATTGATCACATCTTCTTCTTTTAGCAAATGAATTGAATGATACTGATCTTAATAGGAAACCTTGTGGTATTTTGCCACATTGTAAGCTGACCCTTTAGTCCTACTCCCTGTTTTCTATCTCTTAGCTGATTTCTAAGAACATAACAGCCACCATACTGGGTCAGACCAAAGGTCCATCTAGCCCAGTATCCTATCTTCTGACAGTGGCCAATGCGAGGTGCCCCAGAGGGAATGAACAGAACAGGTAATCCTCAAGTGATCCATTCCCTATGGCCCATTTGCAGCTTCTGGCAAACAGAGGCTAGGGACACCATCCCTGCCCCTCCTGGCTAATAGCTATTGATGGACCTATCCTCCATGAATTTATCTAGTTCTTTTTTGAACCTTGTTATAGTCTTGGCCTTCACAACATCCTTTGGCAAGGAGTTCCACATGTTGACTGTGTGTTGTGTGAAGAAATACTTCCTTTTGTTTGTTTTGAACCTGCTGCCTATTAATTTCATTTGGTGACCTCTCTGATCTCTCTGATCCATGAGAGA
This sequence comes from Caretta caretta, assembly GCF_965140235.1. Classification (NCBI taxonomy): domain Eukaryota; kingdom Metazoa; phylum Chordata; order Testudines; family Cheloniidae; genus Caretta; species Caretta caretta. The sequence continues at coordinate 205,377,321 of NC_134206.1, forward strand.
ACTATACCTTTCCTCCCAAGTCTATTTTATTTCTTTAAGGCCAGATTCTGCTGCTTTTACACACATTGAGTAATGCCTACCTTCATGAGAAAGCCAGTTGAAATGAATGGGAATACTCACAGAGTAAGGGACGACTCAATGTGAGTACGGGTGGTGGAATTTGGTCTCTGGTGAGGGATTCTGTAAAATACTTTTTGGAAGTCCAAATAAATTGTCAGCTCAGTGCCTGGCATTGTGTATCATAGAGTCATAGAATCATAGAATATCAGGGTTGGAAGGGACCTCAGGAGGTCATCTAGTCCAACCCCCTGCTCAAAGCAGGACCAATCTCCAACTAAATCATCCCAGCCAGGGCTTTGTCAAGTATGACCTTAAAAACCTCAAAGGAAGGAGATTCCACCACCTCCCTAGGTAACGCATTCCAGTGCTTCACCACTCTCCTAGTGAAAAAGTTTTTCCTAATATCCAACCTAAACCTCCCCCACTGCAACTTGAGACCATTACTCCTTATTCTGACATCTGCTACCACTGAGAACAGTCTAGATCCATCCTCTTTGGAACCCCCTTTCAGGTAGTTGAAAGCAGCTATCAAATCTCCCCTCATTCTTCTCTTCGGCAGACTAAACAATCCCGTTTCCCTCAGCCTCTCTCATAAGTCATGTGTTCCAGTCCCCTAATCATGTTTGTTGCCCTCCGCTGGATGCTTTCCAATTTTTCCACATCCTTCTTGTAGTGTGAGGCCCAAAACTGGACACAGTACTCCAGATGAGGCCTCACCAATGTCAAATAGAGGGGAACAATCACGTCCCTCGATCTGCTGGCAATGCCCCTACTTATACATCCCAAAATGCCATTGGCCTTCTTGGCAACAAGGGCACACTGTTGACTCATATCCAGCTTCTCGTCCACTGTACCACCTAGGTCCTTTTCTGCAGAACTGCTGCCTAGCCATTCGGTCCCTAATCTGTAGCGGTGGGATTCTTCCATCCTAAGTGCAGGACTCTGCACTTGTCCTTGTTGAACCTCATCAGATTTCTTTTGGCCCAATCCTCCAATTTGTCTAGGTCCTTCTGTATCCTATCCCTACCCTTCAGTGTATCTACCTCTCCTCCCAGTTTAGTGTCATCTGCAAACTTGCTGAGGGTGCAGTCCACACCATCCTCCAGATCATTAATGAAGATATTGAACAAAACCGGCCCCAGGACCAACCCTTGGGGCACTCCGCTTGATACCAGCTGCCAACTAGACATGGAGCCATTGATCACTACCTATTGAGCCTGACGATCTAGCCAGCTTTCTATCCACCTTATAGTCCATTCATCCAGCCCATACTTCTTTAATTTGCTGGCAACAATACTGTGGGAGACCGTATCAAAAGCTTTGCTAAAGTACAGGAATAACACGTCCACTGCTTTCCCTTCATCCACAGAGCCAGTTATCTCGTCATAGAAGGCAATTAGATTAGTCAGGCATGACTTGCCCTTGGTGAATCCATGCTAACTGTTCCTGATCACTTTCCTGTCCTCTAAGTGCTTCAGAATTGATTCCTTGAGGACCTGCTCCATGATTTTTCCAGGGCCTGGGGTAAGGCTGACTGGCCTGTAGTTCCCCGGATCCTCCTTCCCTTTTTAAAAGATGGGCACTACATTAGCCTTTTTCCAGTCATCCGGGACCTCCCCCGATCCTATCCTGTCCCTAGTGCCCTGAGGCTTGGATCACATTGTTGTGGGAGGCTAGGGATGTGAATCCAGCTTCACTCAGGGCTTAGCAGCGTGAATGCTGGCACTAGTGCCCTGAGGCAGGAATCCTGCTGCACCAGCATTCTCTCAACTCCATAAGACACAATGCCATTCTTTTTCCTTCATGCTGCAATGAGGTACAAAGTTCCTGCTCACCCCTCTCAGGGCCCAGAGTAGGGGCTCCAGCCTGAATGACCACACCGCAATTAAACAGCCCCATAGCCCAAGTCAGCTGACACAGGTGTCTAATTGCAGTGTAGACATACCCTTTTGCATCAGCACCAAGCCATCCTGCCTGCTGTGCTTGCTCCAGAAACCACAGCCATCATCAGCAACATCCAGGGAGCCCTGAGGACTCCTTGGAAATTTGTTTCTCCTCAGCCATGCTGCTGTTAAACTTTTTGCCTCTGGTGCAACTGACAAGCCAGCTGTGATTAATGCTGTTCAGCTGGAGCTGGGCTCCTCTTCCCGCTTAGGGGGCAGGCAGCAGTATGAAAGGCTGGGGAAACAGCTGATGTGTCACTTCTTGTGATGTACTCCCCTGTAAGTGCTTGACTCAGCTGAGGGTTGACCAAGCGTCTCTTGAGTGATTTGCATTGGAGCCGGCACCTGAGCTTTCCCCTAGCCTGGAGTGACACTCGGGCTAGGGCTCAGCAAATACAGGCTGTATAAACTGCTCCAAGCTGGCAATGGAAGAGATATAAGCCAGGACAGAAAGACAAAAAGGGCTGATGCAGTCAGGAGAAAATGAAGAGGAAGCCCACTTCCTCCCCAGCTTCTCCTCCTTGGTCTGCTGCCACTCTGCACCATCTTTTGCTCTGCTGTCCTGGCAGTGGGGAGTCTGTGGCTGGTAGTAACTCACTGGGTAATAACATCCCAGATCCTCTTGCACAGAAGATTTGTGGTTAATCTGCTTCTGGTTGGACTTTGGACTAATCATGTTATGCTCCATAAACTACATATCAATCTCTTTACTCTCTCTCTCTCTCTATATATATATATATAGTAAATAGTACAAAACTAAACCACCACTTTTGGGTGAATGAGTCACATCTACCGTTACACTAGCTGGGATAAAAATGACAAGGACCATCTACCCCCATGGTTGAGGATCTAAACCAATCATCAGTGTAGGTCAAGAAGAAATGCCCCCCAAGGGATACATAATGATGTGTTGCATTGTAAGGATTTTGCACCTTCCTCTGAATCACTCCCCACTGGCCACAGCTGGAGACACTCTGCCACACAGGATGGACAATAGGTTGCTTCCAATACTGCAGGGAGAGAGGATATTGATCTAAATGAACAATTGGTCTGTTCATGTATGGCAGGAAAGCTAGTCAAAACCAAAACCATAACATCGCCTGCCCAAGACTTCTGCTCTCTGCTCTTGAAGGCACTGCACAGATTCAACCTCCTTCTGGAATCTTTATTTTACTATTTTTAGATTGAAATACAATCCCATCCCTTCACATTAACTTCCGACAAATACCTCGCTGATGATGGCAAACTGAGAAACAAAAACATACCATATTTGCTGCATGTGTTTTGGTGTGATTTGAGGTTATTTACCATGCTCATGGGCTTGTTAAAGATAGACACACTGACCAACCAGGTATGGGTCTGTTCTGATACAGCAGTTCTCATGCTCTCGTGTAAATGAGCAAATGAAGCGGGAGAGGATTGTGGAATATTACTGGAAATTATGAACGCTCTAAGTAGCTAAGTGTCACTTGTAGGCTAAGCCCAATTGTAAGAGTTTCATCACCATCAGTAGAAATCAGTCAATACACAGATGTTTGGGGTCATGGTCAGGATTTCGCCAGAAGATCTGGCAAATCCAAACCTGGCCCCCAAACCTGGTGGAATGACAGGAATGTTAAAACCATGGGTTATAACCTGTTTAGGAAGGACAGAGAGGGTACAAGAGGAGGGGGGGTGGCACTCTACATTAGAGATACGATTAGCTGTTTTAGAGTTATTAATAACGTAGAACAACAGGATCTTGAATGCATATGGATCGATGTGGTAACTAACAAAACCCAGTATGGGTGCTGGGGAGGGTCTGTTACATATCACCAAAACAAACCAGAGAAGAGGGTGAGTGACTCCTTAAATACCTGTCTGTAATGTGTGGAAAAACCATCAATAGAGTTTCAAAAAAATTATAGGTGATAATTTTCTAACATGAAAGGTATTGCACCCAGCAGGAGGTAACTATTTTAGACCTCATTATAATGGGTAAAGATGAGTTAACCACTGGACTGGAAGTTGATGGTTGCCTAGGGACCAGTGATCATTACTTGATTACATTCATTATGGGCAAACAGAGGACAGTCCCAACCAGTATTTATATATATATATGTGTATATACATACATATTATATATATATATATATATACACACACACACACACTTGGTGCTTCAAAGGGCTAATTTCTCAAAGATGAGGAAAATTATGAGCAAAGTTGATTTGGAAGAAAAATGTAGACAGAAAAATGTGAATGAAAATTGGATGTTCTTTAAGAAGTATTTATCAGATGGCCAAAAAGGCACAATTCCACAATCAAGAAAGAGGACAACTTCGGCTAAAACCCCATCTTGATTCATTCGTGAAATGAAGGCAGCTATTAGAAATAAAAAAGCAACATATAGCAAATGGGGAAAAAAAGAAAATAGATAGCAATCAATATAATTTGGAAGTTGTGAAATGCAGAAAATTGATATGGGAAGCTGAAGACATCAGAGAAAAATTCATGGCTGGCAGGCAAAAGACAATAAAGAGTGTTTAAAGTATATTAGGAACCAAAGAAGTCTTAGACAAATTGGAGGATTGGGCCAAAAGAAATCTGATGAGGTTCAACAAGGACAAGTGCAGAATCCTGCGCTTAGGATGGAAGAATCCAAGGCACCGCTACAGACTAGGGACTGAATGGCTAAGCAGCAGTTCTGCAGCAAAGGACCTGGGGATAACAGTGGATGAGAAGCTGGATATGAGTCAACAGTTGCCAAGAAGGCTAACGGCATATTGGGTTGCATTAGTAAGAGCATTGCCAGCCGATCGAGGGAAGTGATTATTCCCCTCTATTCAGCACTGGTAAGGCCACGTCTGGAGTATTGAGTCCAGTTTTGGGCTCCTCATTCAGGACCGGCTCTAGGCACCAGCTTGTGAGGCATTCCAGCCACCCTTTTCTTGCTTGGGGCAGTTGAGCTCTCGGAGCCTGGGGTGGCAAAAAAACCTAGAGCAGGCCCCTGCCCTCGCTACAGAAAGGATGTGGACAAATTGGAGAGAGTCTAGCAGAGGGCAACGAAAATTATTAGGAGGCTGGGGCACATGACTTATGAGGAGAGGCTGAGGGAACTGGGGTTATTTAGTCTGCAGAAGAGAAGAGTGAGAAGGGATTTGATAGCAGCCTTCAACTACCTGAAGGGGGGTTCCAAAGAGGATGGAGCTAGGCTGTTCTCAGTGGTGGCAGATGATAGAACAAGAAGCAATGGTCTCAAGTTGCAGTGTGGGAGATCTAGGTTGGATATTAAGAAAAATTTCACTAGGAGGGTGGTGAAGCACTGGAATGGGTTACCTAGGGAGGTGGTGGAATCTCCATCCTTAAAGATTTTCATGTGTTTCTGTGGTGTGGTGTGTAGTTGCTGGTGAGTATTTGCTTCAGGTTGGGGGGCTGTCTGTAAGTGAGGACTGGCCTGCCACCCAAGGTCTGGGAGAGTGAGGGATTGTTTTCCAGAATAGGTTGAAGATCATTGATGATGCGCTGGAGAGGTTTTAGCTGGGGGCTGTACGTGACGGCCAGTGGTGTTCTGTTATTTTCCTTGTTGCACCTGTCCTCTAGTAGGTGATTTCTTGGTACCCATCTCATTCTGTCAATCTGTTTCCTCACTTCCCCAGGTGGGTATTGTAGTTTTAAGAATCATAGAATCATAGAATATCAGGGTTGGAAGGGACCTCAGGAGGTCATCTAGTCCAACCCCCTGCTCAAAGCAGGACCAATCCCCAATTAAATCATCCCAGCCAGGGCTTTGTCAAGCCTGACCTTAAAAACTTCTAAGGAAGGAGATTCTACCACCTCCCTAGGTAATGCATTCCAGTGTTTCACCACCCTCCTAGTGAAAAAGTTTTTCCTAATATCCAACCTAAACCTCCCCCACTGCAACTTGAGACCATTACTCCTTGTCCTGTCCTCTTCTACCACTGAGAATAGTCTACAACCATCCTCTCTGGAACCACCTCTCAGGTAGTTGAAAGCAGCTATCAGATCCCCCCTCATTCTTCTCTTCTGCAGACTAAACAATCCCAGTTCCCTCAGCCTCTCCTCATAACTCATGTGTTCCATGTTGTTGCCCTTTGCTGGACTCTCTCCAATTTATCCACATCCTTCTTATAGTGTGGGGCCCAAAACTGGACACAGTACTCCAGATGAGGCCTCACCAATGTCGAATAGAGCCTCGATCTGCTCGCTATGCCCCTACTTATACATCCCAAAATGCCATTGGCCTTCTTGGCAACAAGGGCACACTGCTGGCTCATATCCAGCTTCTCGTCTACTGTCACCCCTAGGTCCTTTTCCGCAGAACTGCTGCCTAGCCATTCGGTCCCTAGTCTGTAGCTGTGCATTGGGTTCTTCCGTCCTAAGTGCAGGACCCTGCACTTATCCTTATTGAACCTCATCAGATTTCTTTTGGCCCAATCCTCCAATTTGTCTAGGTCCCTCTGTATCCTATCCCTGCCCTCCAGCATATCTACCACTCCTCCCAGTTTAGTATCATCCGCAAATTTGCTGAGAGTGCAATCCACACCATCCTCCAGATCATTTATGAAGATATTGAACAATACCGGCCCCAGGACCGACTCCTGGGGCACTCCACTTGACACCGGCTGCCAACTAGACATGGAGCCATTGATCACTACCCGTTGAGCCCAATGCTTGATAAAGATCTTGTAAGTGTTTGTTTGTATATGTCTGAAGGATTGGAGCAAATGCGGTTGTATCTTAGGGCTTGGCTGTAGATAATGGATCGTGTGATGTGTCCTGGATGGAAGCTGGAGGTATGTAGGTAACTATAGCGGTCAGTAGGTTTCCGGTATAGGGTGGTGTTTATGTGACCATCACTTATTTGCACTGTAGTGTCCAGGAAGTGGATCTCTTGTGTGGACTGGGTCCAGGCTGAGGTTGATGATGGGGTGGAACTTGTTGAAATCCAGGTGGAATTCTTCAAGGGCCTCCTTCCCATAGGTCCATATGATGATAGCACAAGTAGACGAGGGGCGCTAGGGGACGAGAGCTGAGGAGGCATTGTTCTAAGTCAGAAACACACCACAGAAACACTAACCCAGGAACCAATCCCAGGAACCAATAACAAACCCCGTTGCCTACTCTGTCCCCATATCTACTCTAGCGACACCATCAGAGGACCCAACCACGTCAGCCACACCATCAGAGGCTCATTCACTTGCATGTTTACTAATGTGATATATGCCATCATGTGCCAGCAATGCCCCTCTGCCATGTACATTGGCCAAATCGGACAGTCTCTACGTAAAAGAATAAACGGACACAAATCAGACATCAGGAATGGTAACATACAAAAGCCGGTAGGAGAACACTTCAATCTCCCTGGACACTCTATAAACAGATTTAAAAGTAGCCATCCTTCAACAAAAAAACTTCAAAAACAGACTTCAAAGAGAAACTGCAGAGCTCCAATTCATTTGCAAACTTAACACCATTAATTTGGGCTTGAATACGGACTGGGAGTGGCTGGCTCACTACAAAAGCAATTTTCCCTCTCTTGTTATTGACACCTCCTCATCAGTTATTGGGATTGGACAACATCCACCCTGACTGAATTGGCCTTGTCAACACTGGTTCTCCACTTGTGAGGTAACCCCCTGCTCTTCATGTGCCAGTATATTTATGCCTGTATCTGTAATTTTCACTCTATGTATCTGAAGAAGTGGGTTTTTTACCCAGGAAAGTTTATGCCCAAATAAATCTGTTAGTCTTTAAGGTGCCACCTGACTCCTCGTTGTTTTTGTGAATACAGACTAACATGGCTACCCCTCTGCTAGTCAGGATCAGGTGCAGGCTTGAGGATTTACAAAGACAGAAGAACCCCCCAAAAGTCTCTGAATAGGGGCCCCCTTGCAATAAGAGGCAATAGTCCATAACTGTATAAGGGATGAAGAAAGAGCAAAAGTTGTTGTCCATTTCAGGGGTAAGATTCTGTCAGTGGGAGTTTCTCCTGAAAGATGGATCCCAGCTTACTAAACTGGACAAGTGCAGTCAGGATTGACCAGTGAGTGAGAAATACTTTATGAGACAGGAAAGTAACTTGTTAATAAGTATAGTCTATAGATTTCATTTTATGTTTTTCTTTAGCTTGTAACCTAATCTTTCCAAACCCTTACGCTTGCTTTTATTTGAATCTCTATCTCAAGTCCTGTGCAATAAACTTCAATTTGGTTTTACTATTGTGCCTTCTACTAAGAGTGGTGAACTGGGGTGCACTGCTTCCACAGACAAAGTGGATCAGTGTACATTGCAGGTGTCTAGATGATAAGGGACTGGGCACTCAAAGTGTAACAAAATCAGGGGAGTGGGAGGTAAATTCTTAGATTGCACAGGGAAAAAGCAGGGCTCACAGAGCCCAGAGCGGAGCACCTGTGTTGGCAGCAGCCAGTGGCTGGGGAGAATTTCCCCTGGTGAGTAGTGGCAGGGCTACTTCCCACTGTGAGCAGGTGGTAATGATTCACCCCAGACACCTTGGCAATCCCTGAAAAGTATCATAAATGGTTAGATTTTGTCGAACAAATCTGTCTTCATTCTTTGATGAGTATACATGTTTGGTTGCTAAAAGTAACTGTGTAGAGATGTAATATACTTAGCCTTTTGTAAAGTATTTGACTTAGTACTGCAAAACATTCTAATTAAAAATGAGCACTATACAGTGTCAGTAAAGTACATGTTAAATGGATTAAGAACTAGTTAACTGACAGATCTCAAGAAGTAGTTGTCCGTGGGGAATCATCATTGAATGAGGGTGTTGCTCAGAGGGTTCCACAGGGATCAGTACTAAGACCAACACTTATCAACATTTTCATCAGTGACCTGGAAGAAAATATAAAATCACTGCTGATAATATTTTCAGATGACACCAAGATTGGCAGACTCATAGGTGCCGACTCCGTGGGTGCTCCAGGGCTGGAGCACCTATGGAAAAAAATTAGTGGGTGCTTAGCACCCAAGGTAACCAAGCTCCCCCCCCTCGCCCTCCTGCTAGCCTGCAGCCCCCACCGATCAACTTCTCCCTCTCACTCCCAGTACCTCCTGCACACCACAGAACAGCTGTTCAGCATCATACAGGAGGCACTGGGAGGGAGGGGAGGAGCGGGGACAGGGCATGCTCAGGGGAAGGGGCAGAACAGGGTGGGGAAGAGGCAGGGAAGAGGCGAGTGCAGCAGAGCAGGGGTGGAAATAGGCGGGGCAGGTAGAGCCTTGGGGGAAAGGGTAGAGAGGGGGTGGGGATGGGGATGGGGGTGGAGCGGGAGCAGGAAGAGGTGGGGTGGGGGTTTGGGAGAAGGGGTGGAGTTGGGGTGGGGTCTGGGGCTGAGCGGGGGTTGAGCACCCCCAGAGAAAATTAGAAGCCGGCGCCTGTGGGCAGAGTGGTAAATAATGATGGTTAGAGGGCAATCATACAAAGCAATCTGGATTGCTTGGTAAACTGGGCCTATTCCAACAAGACGTGTTTTAATACAGCCAAATGCTAAGTTATACCTCTAGGAACAAGGAATACATGTCACACCTACAGAATGGGGGACCTCATCTGGGGAAGCAGTAACTCTGAAAATGACTTAGGGGTTGTGATGCTGGCAGACCAAGTGCCAGCTCACTGAACACTCTCAAAAACAGCTAGAAAACAGCCTGGCTCACCTGTGTGTTAGCATTGTTAAAACAGTTGCTAAGTTTATAAGAATGCGTTTAGTGTTTGGACTTTATGAAATGCTTGTGAGTTGCTGCGTGCATTGATCTCACTTATAACAGCTGGATCCCATGGTATAAACTTATACTGTGTGTTTGCCAACTGTTGTAATTCATAAAACAGGAAAGAAGCATTAAGAAGGCCCATTGAAACAAAATGAGCCATTGTGAAAAATCAACGGACAAAGACTTTGTTGACAGCTTGACAGGGGTCATAGTGGCCAAGCAACAGAACGTAAGCAGCAGAGTGCGATGCTGTGGCAAAAAGGGCTAATGCAATCCTTGGATGTATAAACAGGGGAATAGGAGTAGAGAGGTGACTTTATCTCTATGTACCACACTGGTGAGACCAATACTAGAATACAGTGCACAGTTTTTAAAAGGATGTTGAAAACTGGAGAGGGAGCCAAAAGAGACACAAAAATTATTTGAGGGCGGGAGAAAATGCCTTACAGTGAGGGACTGAAATAGATCAATCTCTTTAGCTTTTCAGAAAGAAGGTTGAGAGGTGCCTTGGTAAGTACCTTCACAGGGTGAAAATACCAGGTACTAAAGGGATCTTTAACCTGGCAAAGCTGAAACTGAGGAAGTAGACATGACACCGTGTTCCCACTCCATGTGGGCTTCATTTAGTTTCCGTTAAGGTCTGTGCAGAAACCACTGAAAAACAGGCAAAACTGCAGCATGGAGAGGCTAAGTGACTTGCCCAACATCACACAGGAAGTCTGTGGCACAGCAAGGAATTGAACCCAGCCCCCCAATTCCCAGCCTAGCATCCTAACTACTGCACAATCCTTCCTCTCCTACTACTCAGCCTTCTCTTCTGCAGGTTACATTCTGTAGCTGGTGGAGTGGGGGCATGTATATATAGTATGGGACCATCAAAAATCAGCTGCCTATGAAAAAGAGGTCTTTTACTCAAGGTCAAACAGAACTGCACTGCAATCCTTGATGACAGTTCCACATATTCATGAACTTTGAGGCCAGAAGGGACCATTCCAATCATAGGTGATGACTCCATGGGTGCTGCAGCAAATTACCTGGTTCTTAGCACCCACTGGCAGCCAGGTCCCTCCTTCCCCCCAGCACCTCCCCCACTGCTGGCAGCCCCACCGATCAACTCCTCCCCATCCCTCCCAGTGCCTCCCAGCCACTGCAATCAGCTGTTCTGCGGCATGCAGGAGGCACGTGGGGAGGGGGTGAAAGTGGGCGGGAAGGAGCAGGGGGGGGAAGAGGCGGGGCAGGAGCGCTGGCTTGGGAGAAGAGGTAGGGGTAGGGGTGGGGGTGGGGGCGGGGGTGGAGTGGGCATGGGAATAGGCAGGGCAGGGATTGGGGAAAGAGAGGAGGTGAGGGCGGGGCCTGAGGTGGAGTGGAAAGGGTTGAGCACCCCTGGGGCCCAGAAGAAGCCAGCACCCATGATTCCAGTCATCTAGTCTGACCTGCTACCTAACACAGGCCATTGGATTTCATACACTGATTTGAACCAAGTGTTCAAGATAGGTATCATCTGGTGTAGTGGAATCCCAAGCACACATTTCACTCTCTCTCATAGTTCCAAGTCACATCATCACACATCCTGGTGTCCAGCTGGTGAGGGATGCTATGTCTCCGATGCAGGGTGAGATAAGATTAATGGAGTGTTCCCAAACCTTTTTCCCTGAGGACCTTTGGGATCAGACTAGATGTCCTGGACCCCAGTCATTTCTGGTACTACCGGAACACCCCTGCGCCCCCACCAGTGTGATCTCTCACGAATGGTGGAGGAAGCCATTTTGAAAACAAAATGGTGTCCTCCATGCTGTAACCCTTCTGCCCATCAGAGTTGGCAGCAACAAGGGCCGGGTTCAATATCTAGGGGATCCATTCCAATAACACAATGCAAACCGGCTCGAGCCCCCACCCAGTGACCAGGGACAAATATATACCACCCTCGCTGGGCGCCTCCAAGAGGCAATACTTCCCCTCTCGCAAGCACATAGTCTGAGTGTAGCAAAAAGCCTTTTAATAACAGAGAGAGACAATGTGGCATTATGTTGGGGAAACACCACCAACAGGATTCATAACACAACCCATGAGCAAAAAACCCACCCCAAGCAAATTGGGGCATGCCCTTTCCCTTTGGTTCTTGAGTCCAGCAACCCCAAATCACCCAAAGTCCCAAAAGTCCAGTGACCCAAAAGTCTCTGTCCCTGGTCAGGGCAGCCCCAGAGTTCGAAAGTTTATCTGCAGAGCTTTACCTCCCAACCTGGGCAGAGATTTCGGGGGGGGGGAGAAGAGAGAGAGGTAAGGGGCACCTTACATGATCTGAAGCTGACCGCCCCACAGCTCCATAGGCCTCTGCTCCGCCAGCCACCCCACAAACTGCTTCGCTCGGCTCTGCTCTGCGGCCCACAAGCAGCTCCTGCCGTCCCATGAACTGCTCCACCAGCCGGTCCACGTCCCACAAGCAGCTCCCACTGTCCTATGAACTGCTCCACCAGCCTGTCCACAAAGCACTCCAGCCGTCCCGCAAACTGCTCCACAATATATCTTCAGGCTCCCCCACTACTTAACACAACACTCAGTGATTTCAGCTCTTAGTCAGTTCAGCTCTTTGGTGAATTCAGCTTGCAGTAGGGGAGCCTCAGTGCTGGTGCACTATTAGCCCAAAGTGAGCTCAGCAGCCTGTAACTAGACTCCTAATGGAATCAAAATTAGCTCCGATATTCCACAGTGGAGAGAGGAGGAAGTGCAATTAGCATGTAAGGCCCTCACCAAGGTACCCATACCACCAAGTATTAATACTTGTCCCCAGCCTCTCTCCAGTCACAGAGTTTTGGAACCCATGACCCTTGCCTAGCGAGTGCTACTTAGTTGATGGTGAGTCCCTCCATCATAACAAAAGGCCAAGTACAGTTCCCATAATCAGGGTAATAACAATTTATTCTTCCTGCCCCAATAACAGAGACACTGGGGATCCCGCAGCAGCCAAAGTGACCATTTGGGCAGCTATGGCCTCATTCTAGGCGGGGTGGGTGTGCCTATGCAAATGAGATCGGCCCCTGAAGTTCTTTTCCACAACTTGCCACACCTCACCACCAGATGTCAGGGTGGAGCTCATCCTGACACTGCTTACATCGCAGCAAAAGTGCCAGAAAACATGCCAGTGTGCTCCAGCCATGGCTGAAGGGACAAACCCCCACATAACCCACAGTAGATCCCAAGGGGTCCTGGGATCTAACAAAAGATCTAATGCCTATCAGTAAGCCTGGCAGGAACTGGGCTCCACAGAGTGAGCTTGCCACCTTCTCGCTACATTCTGGGTAAAGTTGTAAAAGAAAGAAAGTGGGGGAAGCCAGAGGACAAACAACTCTATTCTGAGGTTGATTATAAATCAAACTTGGTGTCTCAGCATTTCCAGTGAGGTTACAGGGTCCCCTCAGGACAATGCCTCAGCCTTATGAATCAGCAACATACTTTTCTCACTCGCCCCCCTGTTTCTCTCTGCCTTTGCCTCCCTTCCCCCCCTCTTTTTCCCCGCCTCTCTTTCTCTGCACCATCCTGCCTCTCTCTAATCTCTTTCTTTCTCTTCAGTTCCTGTCTCCCAGTTTCTCTAGTCTTCCAACCCTCTCTTCACTCCTTCTGTTTCTTTTTCTTGCCCTCCCTCCACCCATTGCCTTTCTCCTGGCCTATCACTCTCTTTAGCGCCAGTCCTCTCTCCCACCTTCCCTCTTTCTCTCTCCTTTTTTGCCTGCCTGTGTCCTTACATCCTGCTCCCTGTAGTTCTCCCTCCCTTCCCTCCTTGTCTATCTTTTTCCTTTTCTCCCTTCCCATCTCCCTTGCTCCATCCTGCCCTCTCTCTCACACACTCACACACACACATTCGCTCGTCTCCTCTTTCTCTGCAGCACTGAGTGCCCTGACACAGAAAAAGTGATCTCTTCCTGGAAAATAACAGAATTGTAGCTCCAAGCTGTTTAATGGCAGCCCGGAGTACACTGCAAGAATGGCTTGTGAGTCCCTGAGGAAAAAGTAATATTTTGTATTAATATTTGATATCTTATTTAGGATGCTAAATCAGATGCATGAAATCTATGGGGAAGGAGAAAACACAACGCTCAGTTAAATAATAAACCACCACATCAGGCCGCTGCGAGATCCCCTGTTCCTTTGCTGCCAGACTTCTCTTGATGGCCTCCATTTCAGACCTAATGTTACCCCTGTCCCCCACAAATTTAAGCCCCTTATAAATTATTAACATCCAAAAATGTTCTGTCGCGAATCTGAGGACCTAGAGGAGGAGATTTATGCTACAGAAATTAACTCTTGCAGTGGAATTTCCTGCAGCATTCTGTGTTTCCACGCCCCTGTTGCTTTGAGCTGTTTGTCCTTGTGCTGTGTTGCCAGCCCCAGAAGTTCAATAGTTATGAGTCAGGCCCACCCCAAAACCCACATGATTGGCCAAAAATCATGAGATTTTGTTTTAAGTTTATACAGTGTTTCTGGTCTGCCTTTGGCTGTCTGGTTCCCCCTGCCCACCCCGGCATGTGGGTGGCTTAGTGTGGCCAACTCTCCCAGCTGTATAGTGTGAGGTGATTCTAGCCCTGCTGCAGGAGCTCTTGGGGCTGCTGATGGAGCAGAGCTGCCACCTTCTCCCCATGCCCCAACAGTCTAATTAGCTAACTGTGTCTTTACACACACACACACACACCCCTGCCCCTTCTTCCCCAGCCCAAGCAAGTAATTATGCATCCCCAGCCCCCACATCAGTTCTGCCCATCGGCTTCTCCTCTCCTGCACCTCCTGGGGTTGTTCACCCCCCTCCCACAGGGCGAGGGGAGCAGCTGGATCTCCCCCTCCCCCTCCCCAAGCCTGGGTGGGCAACAACTCAAGGGACTCTTCATTGCCCTGCTCCCATGCCAGGCCTGTGTGGGAGGGATAAAGTGGTGAGCAGCGTTAGGATATAGATATTCAGGCCAGTCTGCAAAGGCCTATACTTTAAGAATTTAGGTGTATGTTTATAATTTAGCTAGTTATAGAGGTATAAAAGAAAGAATCAAATCAAATCAAATCAAAGAATTGTCTGACTGTATAAGGCCTTTTTCACTGTGACAGTCTGAGACCCTGTTCTTAGGCTAAGGCCTTTGGCTAAGCAGCAGAGGCAGCCATAAGATGGGAAGCGTATGGTCACATCCTTATATTCCAAACTAGTCACACTGAAATAATTGCTATTGGGCTGTTAGAAATACAATCCTGTCCTGATAATGCCTATCGCCTCCAGAGAAAGGGAAGTGCCTAGAAGATGTAAAAGGAAACTTAGTTTGATAGCATCCTGTCTGGCAAGAACTCACTTACCAATAGCTGGGATGTGAAATCCTCATTTCTTTGTTGTTCTGTCACCATAGTCCCCATTTCCCTGTTGTTTGTCTGTATAATCTCTGTCTGGTTCTGTGATTGTTTCTGTCTGTTGTATAATTAATTTTGCTGGGTGTAAACTAATTAAGGTGGTGGGATACAATTGGTTAAATAATCATGTTACAATATGTTAGGATTGGTTAGTTAAATTTCAGTAAAATGATTGGTTAAGGTATAGCTAAGCAGAACTCAAGTTTTACTATATAGTCTGCAGTCAATCAAGAAGAAAGGGGGGGAATGGGGTTGGGGGAATTGGAATCATGTTTTGCTAAAGGGAGGAATGGGAACAGGGACACAGGTAAGGCTCTGTGGTGTCAGAGCTGGGAAGGGGGACACTAAGGAAGGAAATTGGAATCACTGCTTGCTGGAAGTTCACCCCAATAAACATTGAATTGTTTGCACCTTTGGACTTTGGGTATTGTTGCTCTCTCTGTTCATGCGAGAAGGACCAGGGAAGTGAGCGGGTGAAGGAATAAGCCCCTAACAAGCATCAGACTGATCCGTTGTTCATGAGGCGGGTAGGAGAGAGTGGAGCCCCACTGAGCTGCTTGGATCTTTCTGCTGCCTCCTCCTGTCCTGTAAGAACAGTGCCACTGCTCCATCTCCTCCTGCCACCCAAACCTCAGCTCCTGAAGGGAGGTGGGAGAGCTCAACCTGCCTCCTGCAGCAGCCCTAATTAGCTCCTCTTACCCAGGAGGCAGGGAAGCAGTGAAAGCAGCCAATCAGAGGGCGTTTCCCCCCTCGCTGGGCACAGCTGAAATTCCCAACTGGGCTGGCTTAGACAGACTGGCTCCAGCCCCAGCCAAAATCAGGTAGCTCAGGGAGAGCTGGCAGCGCAGCTTATGGACCCACATTTGGATCTCAGGAGGTCAGGGCTTGGAATAATGCTCCTATAATGCACGGTAAGGAGCTGATGAGCTTCTTGTGCCCTTTCAGAGAAACAACAGCTCCTAGAAAGAAAAGGAGTACTAGTGGCACCTTAGAGACTAACCAATTTATTTGAGCATAAGCTTTCGTGAGCTACAGCTCACTTCTTCGGATGCATTTGAGCTTATGCTCAAATAAATTGGTTAGTCTCTAAGGTGCCACTAGTATTCCTTTTCTTTTTGCAAATACAGACTAACACGGCTGCTACTCTGAAACAGCTCCTAGCTAGCCCAACCCCTAAGGAGACAACACACAATAATTCCTCACTGAACATCAGCTAAAGTTCTGTCCAGCCAAGTTTTAAATGACCCCTGTGATTGGACTCCATCCCAGCCCACTGAGGATTTAATTTCACAGCCTATTAGATCTCAGTATCAGGAACATTTCAGTAGCTGGAGCAGTGACAGAGAAGCAGGGTAGAAAGAGGTTGCTAAGAATACCCCAAGAAGCCAGAAAGAAGAATTGTAGGGGAAGCCATGCTTCTTCATTATGTGTCTTGGGCAGAGTGACAGCACAGTAGGATGCGTGGGTGTCACTTGGCAGGTGTGAATCACTTAGCCAAGCTACAGTGTTCATATTTAGTTGTTATAAACTGTCTTCGTACATCAGACTTTACCACCCCTTCATCAGATTTACTGCTGCATTCTTTCGTTGAAAGGATTCATGTCCTCCAGTTGCTTCTGCCATTTGTTTCAGTATCTCAGCCTCCCAGGATGATAGCTGACACTGTCTTATTATTAATTATTATTATTATTATTTTATTATTTATTATTTTATTAATTTTTACAAATACACCAAAATACCAGAGTCATCACAGTACAAAAATACAGAAGATCAGGATAAAGGAAAGGGAGGGAACATGACATATCTACCTTCAGGGTCTTTGTTAATCATAGAAGTCTAAAAAGTCAACGCAAATTGCTTGCAATTTTTCGGCATTCCCTTCCTGCACAATGCCAGTCATTCATTAACTGTGAGATCAGCACTGAGCCAGGTATCAATATGGCTATCGACTTTTCCCCTTTTGCAGGATGAATTTTTTAGTGACCCATGTGCACATGGGAACCGTGCTGCCTTGTTACCAGGTAATCTTCAACTATCAGGAATATATCCAAGAATAAAACTTAAGGGAAAGGGCTCCAACTTGGCAACCAATATCAAATTGGTCCTTTGATCCACCTTGTAATGGTGTTGTGGTTGTCCCTCCCCTCTGAGTCAGAGGGAGGCCACACCACCTCACTATGTCACCGGGATCACGGCCTAGTGTCAGGGGAATTAGCAGAGTAGGCGTTATTGTTCTGGCCTTCATAACAGGGTGTAACCCCAAACTGTTAATATAGGCCCTCAGGCACGGCTGAGCTAACAAGCAGTCTGTAGGCTCAGGCCTGTAATCAGGTACTGCAGTAAAGAAGTCTATAGGCTCCAACCCTGAGGAAGGGAAGAGCTAACAAGCAGTCATTAGGTTCCAACCCTGAGGCAAGGGAGAGCTGGTAAGTAATCTATGAGCTCTAACCCTGAGGCAGGGGAGAGCTAACAAGCAAGTTGTCATCCTGGCTCTGGTGGGCAACAGACAAACACAGGCTTCGTGGCCTATGGTGGGGAGGCTGCTACCCCAGGGGTGGGGTAGCAGGGGTAGGGGACGCAAGCCCACCCCACTCCACTGCATCCCAGCCCAGGGCCCTAACAGTCTCGCAGTGTCTCGCCACTTGGCCAGTGGGGATTCTCCCACAACATGCTGACTGGCTGTTAAGCCACACCACCACCAAACTGAAGTCTGGCTTCACAAAAAGGAAATATCATAATTTGCCAAGTTGGGAAAACAAAATCCTCCCAAAGATAGAGGGAGCTGTAATGTGTTCAGAACTAGTCTAAGTTTCTTACCTGTACCACAAGGAATGTTCTGAAAATATTATTAAATAATCTTAAAATAAGTGTGAAGAATAGATATAGGGAGACCCCCTCAGGACATACAAAATTCTGGGAAGGACATTCATTTTCAGTATATTAATTTACCACACAAACTGAGGGTTAACAAACTCCATCTCCCCAAATCATTAGCCACTTGGGCAATAATTGGTTCTATACTTAGCTTAGGGATGTCCTGAATATTTTTGGGAATCAGTATTCCTAAATATTTCTTGTAAGAGGATTGCCATTGAAAGTTCCAATTTATACTCCTGAGGGCATTCTGTGCCAAAAAATTAAAAATTCTGCACCAAATAATTAAAAATTCTGTGCACAATATTTTAAAATTCTGCAGGTTTCATTTGTCAATAAATGCAGAGGCTCCAGCATGGTGGTGGGGAGCACAGGCACTGGTTGCACGAAGGTGAGAGATCACCCTGCGGCCCCCCACCCCCCACCCCGGGGACATGGACTCAGTGGTGAGGCTGCACATGACCCTGACACAGGACAAGGTCTGGGCCTGTTCCAGAAACACCCTGGGGCCCTGCTCTTCTGTGCCAGGTGCACCAGGTGTGGGACAGGTAGGCTCAACCAGGCAGGATCCAAGTGTGAAGGGGCTCAGTGTGGGGAGAGCCAGGTGTGGGGTGAGAGGATTCTCTGTGGGACAATCTGGGTGCAGGCAGCTCAGTGGGGGGTCTAGTTGTGGGGGGATCTGGACGCACCGAGGCTCGTTGGGAGGGTTTCAGGTGCAGGGGCAATGGGACTCTGCAGGGGCTTCCAGGTGAAAGTGGTTGGGGCTCAGCGGAAGAGTCTGGGTGTGGTGGGTCTCAGCGGGAGGGGGATCTGGATGCTGGGGGAGTGGATCTGGTTGGGTGGGGGTTTGGGTGCAGCTAGTTGGGGGTTGGTGGTGGGGGGGTCTGGATGTTGAGGCTCGATGGTGCAGGGGGTGGGGCATCAAGGTGCAGTGCTGCGTTTACAATGGTGCCAGTGGCTCCATGGAGCTGGGCCCATGCTCAGAAGGGACCCGGCCTACTCCTCTTACACTGCACCCCGAGTCCCCGCTGGTTCCTCCCACCACCACCACTTGCTCCTCTCGGCTTGCTCACCGGCTGGCCAAGGGCTCCCCTCCGCCCCCTCGCCCCACCCCCCTGCTCCTCTCTGCCCTCTGGCCAGACCCCAGTGTACCTCCGGCTCCGGGCAGTCTCTGCTTCCAACCATCTGTTGGGCCTTGCCTGTCTCCCCGGAGCTGAGCCACCTGGGACTGGTGCAGAAGGCTGGCCAGTCTCAGACAGGTGGGGGGAACAGGACTCTGTGGGGGACTTGGCGGGTCTTGGGAGGGGAGGGGGCACTGGGCATAGTGGGTCCGGGGGGCTCTGGACATAGGGAGTCGAGGGTGTTGGGTGGAGGGGGGAGATTGTGTGGTGTGGCATGGGCCTACCCCTAAGGGGAAGGGGCATGCTGGCAGCACAGGACCGGGCAGACCACTGTATGTTGGCAACTGCCAGTTTGTAAATAGTGCCCTTGCACTGGGCTGGGCCAAGGTGGGCCGCCCCTGCCATGCCATGCCATGCCCCATTGCCCCTGGCTGGCCCCTTGCTCTGGGGACTGACCTCCCCGTGCCATGCTCCAGTGCCTCCATGGGAGCCCACAAATATTTTCGGTGCCAGGCCCACAAAAGGTTAATCTGGCCCTGTCAGGGTGGGGGTTTGAGTGCAGGGAGCTCAGTGGGGTGTGATCTGAGTGCAGGGGTGAGGGGTGGAGGTCCAGAGGTAGGGGGTCTGGGTACAGGGTTGCTCCAGATACAGGGGTTGAGGTTCAGTGGGGTGGGGTTTGGGTATGGAGTTCAGGTAGGGGGGTTCTGGATGTATTGGGTGAGGCTCGGCAGGGGTGTACAGTGACCCCTCCCCCCACAGCGCAGGAGTGATGGGGGTAGGAAGCAGGGGAGGATGCTAAGCTTCCTGCAGCTGAGAGAGGTTTCTGGGGTGGGTCTGACACAGCCCCAGCCACTCCTTGCAGAGGAAGAGGAAGTCCTGTCCTCGCCAGCCCAGCCAGGACTGGCAGCTGATCCTGGTTCAGGATAGGAGCCACTGGTTGAGACGCCCCCAATCCCGCAGTGATTTACCTCTCCGCCGACTGCCTGAAACAATGTACCTGTGCTGCTGGGGACTGGTGTGTGACTGCTCTTGCAGCTTCCCTCTCAGAAAGTCATTTTTCTGTGAGGAAGCAAAGAAATCTGCAGGGGATATGAATTCTGTGCACACACAGTGAATTCCAACAGGAGTAAATTCGAGAAAAGTCCTTTGTGAGCATTGTGACACTGTACCTCAAAGCAGCACTGCATATTCACCACTGTCATATAATTATCATGTGTTTTGTACAAAGTATGCCTTGTGAGGTATCATTTTAAAAGTCTTGATCTGTTGAACATTAATATCCTGTTGGATTGTATGTGCTATCATTAAATGTGAGGTTATGACGTATTGCAGTATGTGTTACTGATGTATGTTGTGAGGTTGGGAACACCCATAATCAACCTTTCAGGTACACCACTGGAATAGCCAGATGTGCTGATGGCCCATTAAAGGGAACCCACTCGCCCAAGGGACATCTCAGAAGACTTCACAGAGACAGCAGGTAAACAATGGCGATTGCTTGACCAGTGGGGAAGACCCCCATGTCACAGCATAGATTTTTCCAGCAAGATTGAAGAAACTAGAAAGAGGGGAAGTAACAACATCACTTGGCCTCACTCCCCCCAGAACTCAACACCTGGAAACACGTCTGGAGGACAAAGACTTTGAATTGGGGGAGGGTGGTCCCAAGCTGGAAAAAAGTCTCAGATTGTCCATTGAGGATCTATGACCTGTTTGTACCATCTGTCAGGGTAAAAACCACTGCTTGATTCAAATCCTGTTTAGATTGTAGAACAGATTTTTATTTCTTAGGTAACCAACTTTGATCTCTACGCTTTTTTCTTATAAACACTTAAAATCTAGCTTTCTGTAGTTTATAAACCTGTTTTATATTTTACCTAAAACAGTGTGTTTTGGGTGAAGTACTTGGGAAACCTCCGCTCAGTTTGCAAAGGCTAGTGTGTGTTCTCTGCAAATCAAGAGGGGCACACTGGGTAATGAACTTATGTTGACCAGGCTTTTGACAAGTGCAAGATAGTACAGTTCCAGGGTGCAAGACTGGTGAGCTGGGGGGAACTGGCTGGGGCTTCTCTGTTGTTGGTTCATAAGTGGCTGAGAAAGCATTCATGTAACTCAGATAGGTGTGTCCCTGCCTGTGGATGGCCTGTGTAAATGCAGTACCTGCCAGAGGTTTGTAGCAGTGTGAGAGGATACCCTAGGTTGGTGGGATAGAGGGCTCAGTAATCCCACAGTCCAGGTTGCACCCAGGGACCTCATCACAAGTATATCTGTTAATACTTAAGATTTCTGATTTACCCCCAATTAATTTTATACCCTGAGGGGAGTCCAGACTTATTAATAGTGGTAAGAAAGTTAGAAATGGTAACCTAGGGTTTAGATTCAAATACAAGAGCATCATCCACACAGAGCATAATTTTGTGTTTTGTTTGGCCTACCCTGATACTATAAATAGGTTGATTTGCTCATATAGCAATTGCTAAAGGTTCTAGAGCTAAATAAAACAGAAGAGGAGAAAGGGGACAGCTGTAATGGGAATAGAGTGAAAATAATATCATTGGTAACTACCCTGGAAGTTGGGTTAGGGTATAAAATCTTAATCCAAGCAATACCTTGTTTACCAAATCCAAATTTTCCTAACACATGGACAAGATAGTCCCAGGCTATGCGGTCAAAGGCCTTTTTAGTATCTAAAGAAATGACAGCTTGTGACTTTGTATAGACTATGGGTGACCATTTATAATGTTATTGATACCAATATTACAAAGTTGCAATTAATCTTATACCAGATATGTCATGTATAGTAACAGTGGAATAAAGAAAAGGAGTACTTGTGGCACCTTAGAGACTAACCAATTTATTTGAGCATGAGCTTTCGTGAGCTACAGCTCACTTCATCAGATGTTTACCATGGAAACTGCAGCAGACTTTATATACACACAGAAATCATGAAACAATACCTCCTCCCACCCCACTGTCCTGCTGGTAATAGCTTATCTAAAGTGATCAACAGGTGGGCCATTTCCAGCACAAATCCAGGTTTTCTCACCCTCCACCCCCCCACACAAATTCACTCTCCTGCTGGTGCTAGCCCATCCAAAGTGACAACTCTTTACATAATCAAGTCGGGCTATTTCCTGCATAGATCAAGGTTTTCTCACATCCCCCCCACCCCCATACACACACAAACTCACTCTCCTGCTGGTAATAGCTCATAACACGGCTGTTCCTCTGAAACCTGTCATTATGCAAGGCAGTGGAATAAAGATATGTTTTTCTAAATATGATAAGGTTGTTTATAGGTATGTATCATTTTTGTATTGTGAGCTATAAATATGTGTGGTAATTGATATCTGAAACATGGGCTATGTATCTGGGTGACACCCCCAGACAGATTGGCATCAGCCCTACCCAACCTGCTTGATGGCCCATCAAGAGCAAACAGCTGTACAATGAACTTATTGAAAAAAGCCAGAACGTGCATATGAACAGGGGACTCCAAATACTTTTCCATGCTGATGCTCTGTGAACTTGTGTTTAGGATGTTCAAGCCACATGGCAGAGAATATAAAAAGGCAACTGCATCGCCTCCAATCCTGCTTCTCACCTCTGGAGTAACTTCTCTACAAACTGAAGCTTTGAAGAAAGGACTGATAGACCCATCCAAGCTTTGGATGTGTTCCAGAGGGACTTTACAAGCCAGCAAACTCACCAATGCTGCTAAGAACCTGATATATGTTCTCTGAAGTTATATGTATGTATCTGATTGCTTTGACGATTTAACAACTCTCTTCTCGTTCTTTTCTTTTTTTTCTTTTCTTTTATTTTTTCTAATAAACCTTTGGTTTTAGATACTAAAGGATTGGTTGGCAGCATGGTATTTTGTGTAAGATCCAAACTAGTATTCATCTGGTAATGTGGCTGGCCCTTTGGGGATAAGAAGAAACATTTTGTATAGTGAATAGAGTTTTAAAGTAACTTCTCACTTTTCTGGACCTATTTGCTGATTGGGAGCCAGAGACTGGAATGCAATAAAGGCGGCTGTGTGATTTCTTTTTTTCAGCTTCTTGATAATCTGTGGGGGGAATCCAGGGCCGGCTCCAGTGTTTTTGCTGCCCCAAGCGGCAAGAAAAACAAAACAAAAAACCTTGCCACCGAACACGGAGGCAGAGTGATGGTGTGGCCACCAAATTGCCGCCAGCGACCAAAGAAGAGTTGCGTCCCTGCCGCCGAATTGCCACCG
Organism: Caretta caretta; assembly: GCF_965140235.1. Taxonomy (NCBI): domain Eukaryota; kingdom Metazoa; phylum Chordata; order Testudines; family Cheloniidae; genus Caretta; species Caretta caretta. The sequence goes on from NC_134206.1 coordinate 205,400,672, forward strand.
AGCATGAAATGCGCTCTGATGGAGTGACTGCCAAATTCCCACCACCGCCGAGGGCAGACTGCCGCCCCAGAGCTCAGCGTCCTGCCTCCCCTTTACATTTGCCACTCCAGGCACCTGCTTGGTTCGCTGGTGCCTGGAGCCAGCCCTGGGGGGGCGGGATCAGGAGCACAGGTTGTGATTGGTTGGTGAATCTAACTACCATGTTAACTGTCGGTTTGGGGGGATCTGCTCTCCTTTTTGCAGCCTACCCTGATCTTGGTATTTTCAGTGTGGGCTACCCTAGGCCCTTGGGTCACACAGCTAAGGGTTCCTTAGAATCTCTCAAAGTAGCAATCAGTTGACACAAATTATCCATGCCATGTCTTTTACGAAGGAAGCTTGCTTGATTTATATGTATAACGTGTGAGAGAACTTTGTCCAGTCACATAGCGAGAGCTTTAGCTAAAATCTTCGCATCACAATTGAGTAAAGAATTTGGCCTGTAATTACTGCATATTCCAAGATCTTTTCCAGGTTTAGGAATCATTGAAATTTCTGCTTCTCTTACAGTAGTGGGGAGAGTTTCTTCATTCTTGGCCTCATTGAACATATTCAGTAATCTAGGTGTTAAAGCTTCAGAGAACTTTTTGTAAAATTCAGCTGGGAATCTGGCTGCACCAGGAGTCTTTCCAACCTTCATTTCTTTCATAGCCTGCATCAGTTCCGCAATTTCTAGAGGAGCATCTAAAAGTTCCTTCTGAGAGTCATAGATCTGTGGCAGAGACAATCCACTAAAACAGTTATCTAGGGCATTTTTACTGATTCCCTTTTCAGCTAAATATAGTTTTGAATAAAACTGTTGAATCTGTTTATTAATATCTGACTGGGTTGTATATTGTTTATTGCTACTATTGCAAATAGCAGCAATCTAGTTTTGTTAGCCTTTTGCTTAAGTCCATCTGCCAACAGCTTGCCAGCTCTTTTACCAGATTCCCTGTAGTTTTGCTCCAAACAGAATAAAGCAAACTCAGCTTTATGGGTCAGAAGTTTATTGATTTCATATCCAAGACTGATGAGGGTTCTGAATTTCTCTGGAGAGGGGGTAGAAGTATAGTCTACATCCAAAGCCTTCATTTCCTTCACCAGGGTTTCAATTATTTGTTCTCTCCATTTCTTTTTAAAAGTACCATAAGAAATGAGACAACCTCTGAAGAAGGCTTTAAAGGCTTCCCAAAGCCTGGCTGCTGATGAAACAGTGGCGGCATTTGTTTTAAAAAATAAAGTTCTAACTCCTGCTGGCTAGAGTTAACCCGTGATGTATCAAACAGCAGAGAGGCCTAAAAGACACACGTATAGGAGCATGGTCAGATAGAAGAATAGTGCCAATGCCACAGGCAGTGGCAGAACTGGTCAGGTCTTGGGACACTAAGAAAGAGTCCAATCTTGAATATGTTGAAGGAGCTGCAGAAAAAAAAATATAGCCTCTGGCCAGAGGATTATGCAATGTCCATATGTCGTGTAAGCTTAAATCAGCCATGGATATATGAAGTACCTGGTGACTATTTGTGTTTTTATATGGAGAGGGAGAAGATTTTTCAAAGACTGGGCCTAGAGTTTAGTTAAAGTCTCCAGCTATAATAATATGATGGCCCAAGTCATTTATACTCATCAAAAAATTACGATCATCTTGGTTTGGCCCATAGAGATTGGTAAAAATGATTATAGAATTGCCAATTTCAGGCTTGAGGACAGTAAATCTGCCCTCACTGTCAGACTTCGTGCTCAGAATATTAACATTCAACTTTATGTATTAGTGTAGCAATGCCCCTCGCTTTAGAATTAAAGCAACTAGAAATTGAGAGGACTAACCAGTCTCTGTTCTCTAGCTTCAAGTTGTGCCAGATGTGTCTCCTTGAGCATGGAAATGGAATGTCAACGTTCTCTTTTTTAAGCACTGAGTATATTTTTTTTCTTTTAATAAGGTTATTAAAACCCTTTATATTCCAGGAGACACATTTAATTATCAGAGCCATCATTGTTAAAATATACCAGATAAAATATAAAGTCACTTTGTGAATAAATGAGAAATTGCAAATTTTCCCGAGCAACATGCAGTTCTTGCATATCTAAGCAGCAAGAGTTATATAATACAGAGGTAGGGTGTCACTTCCCAGCTTGGGTGAGTAATAGGAGGGGGCAGGAAGAGGAATTATATAAGTGGAAAAACAAAAGAGAAAAGATAGTGGAGAGAGAAATGCACATTAATACTATACAATCAAAAAGAAGAATCTGTTTAAATAGTTCAAAAATACACACTTGACACCCAGAGAGTTTGCCCGAATCAGGTGAAACTTGGAGATTTTCATAGCCCCTGGGACCACAAACATTATAAGTAGAGTAATCACCTATTACCAGTAGAATCTTGATATATTAGTCCATAAGGAAGCACCATCTAATAAATCTCTCTCTCATTATATAATTACTAATCAAATGATAGATTTTACATTGATGCTCCTTTCCCATGAGTTAAGACAATAGGAAGTAAATTAATAATAACCCTTTAACCCTAATGAGAGAGGGGGAAAAAAGAAAAGGAACTAATATATCAGTGTCGACTAGTATCCATCAGCTGGTTTAGAGCAGCCATATCAGATGTCAGAGAGCATTACATAAATTCCATATGGCTGAATTATTCTATAGATGTCTCCCATTGCACGAGAGGAGTTTGCAGATTTTTTCTGCTTCCTGAGGGGAACTGAATCACACTATCTTCTTGCCATTTTTAATATGGAGCATTGCCAGGTATTTAATAAAATTCTTCAAGTCCATCATCTTGGCCAATTGTTTTGCTTGGTTAAAAGCTCCCTTCACTGCAAACACATCAAGGACATAATCTTGAAAGAGCAGTATTTTAATTGCTGGTTCTGCCATAACAGCTCCTTTTTTATTCTGGATTTCTGCAGTATAAGCTCTTTGGTGATAAAGTTCAGGAATTTCACAATCAATGCTCTAGGTCAACCTTCTGGAGCTGGCTTCACGCATCTGTCTGGATAGCTCTTGTAATGCCATCTCAGTCTCGGGCATGGTGGTCTGCGGGGTGCAAAGCATAGATTTAATTTCAACAGTCTCTGCAGCTACCTATTATAGTACAGCCATCAACTGGGTTCAGTCAGCCTCAGACACAATTGTGTTTACAAAAGAGGGGGAAGATCTCCTCTGTGGTTTTGGTGCTTTTAGATTTGGAAAGGAACATGCAGACCTAGAGGACATCTTGGGGGTTTCAATAGTTAGGCCCAATATTTAGACTTCAAGGTCAGAAGGGACTATCATAATCATCTAGCCTGATTCCCTGCACATTGCTGGCCACAGAACCTCACCCATCCACTCCTGTAACATATCCCTAACCTCTGGCTGAGTTACTGAAGTCCTCACATCATGGTTTAGAGACTTAAAGTTACAGAGAATCCACCATTTACTTGAGTTCAGACCTGCAAGGGACCCAAGCCCCATGCTGCAGAGGAAGGTGAAACCCCCCAGGGTCTCTGCCACTCTGACCTGGGGGAAAATTCCTTCCCAACCCCAAATATGGCAATCAGTTAGACCTGAGCATGTGGGCAAGACTCACCAGTCAGACACCTGGCAAAGAATTCTCTGTAGTAATGCAGAGTCCTCCTCATCCAGTGTCCAATCACCGGTTGTTGGAGAGATTTGCTGATCGCAGTCACAGATTAGCTTCATGCCATTGTAGGCAGTCTCATCATACCAGCCCCTCCATAAATTTATCAAGTTCAGTCTTGAAGCCTGTTAGGTTTTTTACTCCCACTGCTCCCCTTGGAAAGCTGTTCTAGAATTTCATTCCTCTGTTGGTTAGAAACCTAATTTCAAGCCTAAACTTGTTGATGGACAGTTTATATCCATTAGTTTTTGTGTCCACAGTGGCATTTAACTTAAATAACTCCTCTCCATTCCCATTGATGTATTTATAGAGAACAATAATATCTCCCCGCAGCCTTCTTTTGGTTAGGCTAAACACACCAAGCTCTTTGAGTTTCCTCTTGTAAGGTAGGTTTGTCATTGCTCTGATCATCCTAGTAGCCCTTCTCTGCACCTGTTCCAGTTTGAATACATCTTTCTTAAACATGGGAGACCAGAACTGCAACAGTATTCCAGATGAGGTCTCACCAGTCCCTTGCATAATGGTGCTAACACTTCCCTGTCTCTACTGGAAATACCTTGCCTAATGCACCCTAGTACTGCATTAGCCTTTTTCACGGCCACATCACATTGGCAGCTCAGTCATCTGGAGATCAGCTAATACACCCAAGTCTTTCTCCTCCTCTGTCAAGCAAAAATTCTTGTTGTTAGTCCCTAAACGCATGACCTTGCACTTTGCATTATTAAATTTCATCCCATGTCTATTCCTCCAGTTTACAAGGTCATCCAGATCTTGTATGATATTCCAGTCCTTCTCCATATTGGCTATACCTCCCTACTTTGTGTAATCCATAAATTTTATTAGCACACTTCCTTGTTTTGTGCCAAGGTCACCAATAAAAATGTTAAATAATATTGGTCCCAAGACCAATCCTTGAGGAACTCCATTAGTAATTTCCCTCCAACTTGACAGTTCACCTTTCAGCATGACCTGTTGCAGTCTCTCTTTTAACCAGTTCCTTATCTATCTTTCAATCCTTATATTAATCCCCATCTTCTCCAATTTAATTAACAATTTCCCATGTGGAACTGTATCAAGTGCCTTCCTGAAATCTAAGTAGATTAGATCGACTGCATTTCCTTTGTTTAAAAAAATCAGTTATCTTCTCAAAGAAGATCAGATTGGTCTGGTACGATCTACCTTTTGTAAAACCATGTTGTATTTTATCCCAATTACCATTCATCTCTATGTCCTTAACTACTTTCTCTTTCAAAATTTGTTCCAAGACCTTGCATACAATTGAGGTCAAACTAACACACCTGTAGTTTCATAGATCACTTTTTCCCGTTTCTTAAAAAATAGAAACTATATGAGCAATTTTCAAATCATAGGTTACAAACAGTCCCCTTGGGCATTCCAGTTTATCTTGCCACCCAGGGAAGCTGGATTTAGTGATAGGTGGTTGCTATACACCAAATATCACAAAATATTCAGGTTGCTTCCAATCCCAAAGGACCAGTCGCTTACCCTAGGTCAATTGCACTTTAGATCCTAAACCAAAGACAACGTTTGTAGCCAATCCTATAATAAATTAACTAAATATTTATTAGTTAAGAAATGAGTTCTTTATAAGGTTAAGTCAGGTAATATATATACACATACAAATGAGTTACAGCCTATGGTGACAGAGTTGTAGTAATCTGTCAGGTTTGAATGTCTTTTAGGGCTAAGCCAGGTTGACCATGGGGATCTCTGCTTCTGTTTCATAGCTCCAGCCCTGTGAGAGTCCAAACAGCAAAGATGAAAAAAAATTGTCAACTATTTTTATTTCTTTCTGCCAGAATTCAAGCGGATGGGATGAGTCTTTTTGCACGTAGCATGCATGTGAAGATGCAATTAAAGTCTTTTTATTGTGATGTTCCACAATGGCCCATTTAGTTTTGATAGCCTTCTTGCTGAGCAGGTGAGATCTATCCTGCTAGGTTTACGGTTTCAGAGCAAACATTTTTTTACATATGTAAAGCAAAGCTTAAATATAACCTTATAGCATGTGATACAGATATTACCAGTGAGATTACGGCATGCAGCAATTTACAAGCATCTCATAAAGTCTAAACACTAAACACAGTGTTATAAGTCCAGTATTTATCTTAACCACCCTCACACGCAGGTGAAACAGACAGGTTTCCAGCAATGAATTTGTCAGTGTTTGGTTGAGGCCTAAAGCCTTGGCAAGAGCTGGCACCTGGTTGGCCAGCATCACACCACCAATGCAAAACTGGTGTAGGAAGAGTGTCACTGATGCTCCTGAATACTATTTCCATGTCAAATTCCTGTAGAACTGGATTCCAACTTAATAATCTATCACTGGTTCCCACAGATTGGTGCAACCATATTAAAGGGGGATGACCTATTAAAACCTTAAATTTTTCATTATGCAAATAAGATTTAAGTTTCTTAACAGCCCAATTGATGGCATAGGATTCCCACTCAATGACAGCATAGTTCTGTGCAGTGGGGGTCAGTTTTTTACTCCAGAAGGCAGGAGGGTACCTCTTTTTTCCCACCCCATCCAGCATTAGCACTGCATCTAACCCAACGTTACAAACATCAGTACATAGCACAAAGGGTTTGCTGAAGTCAGGGCTGGCTAAAACTGGCTCTTTAGACAAAGCCTCTTCTATGTTCTGGAAACCTTTCTCCCAGGCCTCTGTCCCTACCACCCAGTCTGGTTTCCCCTTTTTGGTAAGGTCTGTTATGTCACTAAACCCCTTTGCAAACCTTCAGCAATAGCTGGCCAAACCGATGAAGAATTAGACCTGCTTCTGGGTTTGTGGGGCAGGCCAATTCTGAATAGCTTCTACTTTTAAAGGATCAGGGAAAACAGCCCACTGCCCACTCTGTGTCCTAGATAAGATACCTCTGCAGCCCCCATCTTGCATTTGGACACCTTGGACACTGTGAGGCTGGCATCCCAAAAGCTTTGTAACAGAATTCCCACATGGTTCAACTGGTCTAGTCAGGAGTTACTGAAAATAGCCAAGTCCTCTATATAGGCCCTGGCAAAGGCTTGTAACCCCTGCAGCACTTCATTGAAAAGCCTCTGAAGGTAGCCCCTGAATCAATCAAGCCAAAAGGCATAACCTTAAATTCACATAGGCCACATTCCACTACAAAAGTGGATTTTTCTTGAGCGTCAGTGTCTCAGGGAATTCACCAATACCCACAAGTTAAATCCAGTATGCTTATGAACTTTGCACTCCCCAATTGACCCATATCCCTACTGGATCTGGTTGGGTGATAACATTTAACCTCCTAAAGTCTTCACAAGACCAAATGATATTGTCTGTTTTAGGTACCATCACAATAGGAAATGCCCAGGGGCTTTTTGATGTAGTAATCATCCCCAATTACAGCATGCTTTCCACTTCCTCCTGAATTTGCTTCTGCACTTCTCCAGTAGCATAATATGCTTTGCTAGGAGTGGGGCAGGGCCCTGTAGTTTTGATGCGATGCACAGTCTTGTCACTCAGACGAGGCTGGTTGGAAATGACCTGCTCAGTGGTTTGAGCATTGGCTTGCTAAACCCAGGGTTGTGAGTTCAATCTCTGAGGGGGGGGGGAAAAATTGGGAATTGTGCCTGCTTTGAGCAGGGGGTTGGACCAGATGATCTCCTGAGGTCCCTTCCAACTCTGATATTCTATGATTCTATGATTCTGTGCCTGTGGTGTTTCAAAAGGGCCAGCATCTCCTGCTTTAAACTTTCCCATATCTCAATTCTCTCCAGAGAAGTCTCTTCCTTACTCTCCCTGACCAAAACAAATAAAGGAGCAGTAAAAGTTCCCCCATCAGCACAACAAATTATATTTACTGCCATCTCCGTGTCATGGTAAGCTTTCCATCTCTTGACATGCACTGTTTGCACAGTTCCCCTTCCATGAGGTTTCCTTACATAGTAAGTGACCTCAGTCACTCTATCACCTCAAAAGGTCCTTCCCAACAATCCTGCATTTTGTTCTTCCTCCGTGGAATCAACACTAACATCAAATCACCTGTGTCGAAAGAAGTCTCTTCAGAATGCCTGCCATACCAACCTTTTTGAGTCTCCTGACTTCTTTCAAGGTTTTGCTGCTCTAAATCCATCATAGCTTTTAAAGTCTCTTTAAAACAAGTGACATACTCCTCTACATGCTGTCCTGTCTCTTCTGTGCTGCCCTTCCAAGAGCCTTGAATCAAGTCTAGGGGTCCCCTCACATACCTCCCATAAAGTAGATCCAAGGCGGCAAAGCCAGTAGATTCTTGGGGAGCACTTCTATATGTGAACAACAAATAAGGGCGTATCACATCCCAGTCATTCTCTCTTCTGGTAACATACATCTGCAACACCATTAGTTTCTGGATGATAGGGGGTGACCTCTCTGTGCCTCACTCCACACAACTCCCATAACTTTTTGAAAACCACAAACATGAAATTTGCACCATGGTGTGACAAAACTACTCTGCTAAAAATGGTAAACAGAGCAGTAGCCATGGTTTCAGCTTCTATGTTAGATAGAGCAGTTGCTTTGGGGTATCTGATGGTAGAATCCACCACAACAAGTATAGGAGTACTTGTGGCACCTTAGAGACTAACCAATTATTTGAGCATGAGCTTTTGTGAGCTACAGCTCACTTCATCGGATGCATCAACAAGTATATATTTCTTTCCATTCCCGGATGGTTTAGTGAGGGGTCCTACAATATCTACAGACACTCTGGCAAACACCTTCTTGATTATGGGCAGTGACTGCAAAGGAACCTTGCAGAGTCCCTTTAACCTCTTACCTCATAAGTCAACTCTCACAGGAGTTTTTTACTGTCTTAAACACGTGAGGCCAATAAAGATTCTGTTTAAGCCTGTCACAGGTTCCTTTCACTCCTAACTGTCCAGCAAATGGGCAATCATGGGCTAACTGCAGAAACTCTGCCCTGTACTCATCAGGCACCAGCACCTGCTTGCAAATCTCACCAAGATGCCTCTTTTTCCTACGGGAGCCTCTGTGTGCAACAAACCTCCTTCTAGATAAAAATCTACCCTTCCCTTCCTCAGCCATAGTATTATTCTGAGCTGCATTCCTTTCCTTGTCCAGGGAAGGATCAGCCTATTGCGCCTCAAACTCCTTTGGGTCTCACTTAAGTTTAGAGCAGACTCTAGCTAAGCACTGGAATCTTCAAATGCCTTCTCTGAAGAGACACTACTACTCCTAACAGACAAAGGACTGAAGCGTTTCTCTCCCCTCAGAACCCACCTGGCTGTCCACAGACAAAGCAGGCGAGGCAGAGCCATACTCTTCCTGGCTACAAGTTATGATGTGAACCTACTTAGACATGGCAAAAATATTATTACCTATTAAAATATCAGGAGGAAGTAGATTCCTAATGCCTACCACCACGCCTCCCTTGAAAGCTTCCCATTCAAGGTGGACCTTATCCAGAAGTACAGTTACAGAGAATTCAGCCAAAGTGAAACTATTTAAACTTTTACCAGGAAGTTTGTCTTCCTCCCTTAGCATGCTTTCTTTAACCAAGATGACTTGGAACACCGTGTCCCTCCAGCCCTTCCAATCTATGCCATTTACCTTAACATCCTTAATAAACCCTTTACTGCCTTCCCAAGACTCAGTCCTAACATAGTTCACTGGGTCTTTCTCCTCCACCTCTACCTTTGGGGCCACAGTAGCGGCACGAACATTGTGGGTTGTGGCTGTGGATCATGGACAGTGGCGGATTAGCTACTGGGCTGATGGGGCCCGTGCCCAGGGGCCCCAGCCAACTGAGAGGCCCTAGAAAAAAATCGGCCCCTGTCAGCGGAAGCCCAGAGCCCTGGACACCAGGTGGCCAGGGCAGGGCAAGCCCCGCGCCTCGGCCCTGACCATGCTGCATGGCAGCACCGCCAGATGGAGGAAGCTCCCAAGTCCCAACCCCGACAGAAGCCGTGGATGGCAGGGCAAGCCCCCACACCCGACCCGCTCTCTAGCAGAAGCGCCGGGCAGGCAGGGAGGGAGAAGCCACAGACAGGGCTGGCTCCAGGCACCAGCTTTCCAAGCAGGTGCTTGGGGTGACATTCAGAATGGGGCGGCAGTCCATGTCCCGCGGCGGCAATTCGGCGGCAGCTCCGCCACGGTTGCAGCGGTGGCAATTCGGCGGCGACTGCTTGGGGCGGCAAAATTGATAGAGCCGCCCCTGGCCCCAGAGCCCCGACTCTGGTCCCCCGCAGAAGCGCAGGGAGTGGTGGGGGAAGCCGCAGCACCCAGACCCCAACTGCAGCCTTGGGACTGGAGGATCTCTCTCTCCCTGCTGCAGCCCCGGGCCCATGGCACGGGGACAGAGCTCCTCTTGTCTTGGGGCTACAGAGTTGGGGGGCGGAATGGGGGAGGCCTCGGTGGAACAGGGGCAGCCTGGGGAAGGGGCAGAACAGGGTGGGGTGTGAGCAGGGCTGCAGGAGGGAGGAGCAGAATGGGGGTGGAGCCACAGGCAGAGGGGGTTGAGAGGGGACCCCCACTGGCTCTGGCCCAGGGCCCCAGGAAACCTTAAGACGCCTCTGATCGTGGCGTTACCTTAAATTTTCGGCAATTTGGTTTTATATGGCCAGGAGCCCAACAGCAGACATGTCAACTCTTGCAAATTTATCACGAGAAATCAGGGGCGCTGGAACAATTTGTACAATGGGGGTGCTGAGATGTGGGGTGAGAGCTCCTGCAGCAGGAGCCAAAAGGCCCTTATTCATGTGGGGGGATTGGGCAACAGTAATTGTCACATGCACACACCCTGGGGATGGGCAGGGGGCGTTCAAAAATCAAGAGACTGACCTAAAAACCACAATATCGTCTTTTTAAAAATCTCATGATTTTGGGGGTGTGATTAATGATTTTTTATCTCTTGAAGTTGGCAATACTGCCACAGTGATGACAGGCTGCCTGTCTTCTCTTAGGATAGAGAGTTTTAAAACCTGGGCTTCCTTAGGGATTCATGTCAAAGTTGGGGTTAGATTTATCTCCAGTCCCCTCCTCCTTCTTAACCTGGGGGGCAGGGTTTGACACTGGCCCACCAAAAGCCAGCTCTTGCCCAGGCTGCAGGCATTAGCTAAGAGCTGAAACCTTGTGTCTGGAGACCAGACCAGGTCAGCTCTATTTTAGTTTTGCTCAAAACAGGTATTAGTATTATACCAACGTATTCAGTGTTTAGACTCTCTGAAAGGGTTGTAAATTGTTGCACACGTTAATCTCACATGTAATGTCAATATTCCGTGCTATAAGAAAACATGTACGTTTTGCTTTCAAACTCTGAAAATGTTTGCCGTGAACTTGTGAACTCAGGCACGAGAATTTCCCCGCCGCCGAATCTGGAAGAAAAATCAAAGTCAGATTGGGCCATCAAGGAACATCTCAGTACAGAGAATTGGTTAATGGCCCTATCGAGGTGAGAAGTGCTACTTGCTCAGAAGCTCCTCCTGTGGGCTTGGAAGCTAAAAGAAGGAAATAAAACACAGCCATAGGAACTTTTCTATCTTTTGGGCAGGGAGTAGAAGGGGCTGCCTCCTAGGTCTGCCCTGAAAGAAAACTTTGAATTGACAGATGATTACAACTCTCCCACTCTTATGATTTAGATGGTAACTCATTTGTGTGTATATGTTTGCTTGCTTTAATCTGTAAATAACTCTCTTATTCCTTTTTCCTAGTTAATAAACCTTTAGATAGTTTATTACAGGACTAGTTACAGGCATTGTCCTTGGTATAAGATTTAGGGTACTAACGGATCTGGGGGCAAGTGACTGGTCTCTTGGGACTGGAAACAACCTGAACATGGTGTGATTTTTGGTGTAAGTGACCATTTATCACAAAGTCCAGTTTGTCTGGGTGGCAAGATAGACTGGAAAGATTGTCTGTGACTCCACAGTACGACTGTTACAGTGATCCAGGAGCTCACATTTGTTATTGATTTGGTGAAATCTAATCAGTTTGGGGTGTCTGCCCTGATTTTGACAGTCTGGCCTGCTGTAGACACTCTCGGTCGTCAGCCACTCCAGATGGTGTGACAACTGGCGTAGTCTTGGCAAGATTCACATGCTACCGGTCAAATGGGCTTAAAGATCAAAACCCAACACTGTTAAAAAATTTATTTTGATATTGACAGTTTTTAAAGGTTAAAGAGTAGTCACAATAAGTGAACCACAGTCATATGAAGGTCTTGGGACAAAAGACCTTGAGCATTTGTGCTTGCAAGGGGATTAGCCTTTAAGAGGAAAACCTCAGATCAGGAACTGAGAGCTTTGCTCATTCACTATGATCAGGCGTCCAACAATGGCGAAGCTGCGGATCTGGGAAACTGAGGCTGAGGAGGGCACCTTCCAAAGGTGTATGCAACATATGGCAGCAGTCAAAGCCAATGCTGAAATGGAGGTGAGAACTCACCAAACATGCATGGAGCAGCTAGCAGCTGAGGAAAGAACTCACAAATTGCAGCTCAAACTACTGGAGAGCAAAAGTTGCAGCCTCAGACTGTGAGTACATCCCCGCTCAGGAGTGGGAGAAAGCCTGCCCAATTTATCAAGAGACTGACTGCACTGAGGATTTCCTATCCACCTTTGCGAGACTGCGTGGGATCCACAAGATCCCAGAGGATAAATGGATGCCCAACCTCTTAACCAGGCTGTCTAGGAAAGCTGGACAAGATTTTAACGATATGGAGGTGAGTGAGGCTATTGAGTATAAGAAATGTAAAGAAAATGTATCAAAAAGCTTTAAGAGTCATAGAATCATAGAATATCAGAGTTGGAAGGGACCTCAGGAGATCATCTAGTCCAACCCCCTACTCAAAGCAGGACCAATCTCCAATTTGTTTTTTGCCCCAGATCCCTAACTGGCCCCCTCAAGGATTGAACTCACAACCCTGGGTTTAGCAGGCCAATGCTCAAACCACTGAACTATCCCTCCCCCCCAAATCAGTCCTATTGATTGAAGTATAGAAATCTAAAATGTTTGACAATTGTCATTCACGTGGAGTAGGTGCATCAGATGGTGTAATTATATGAAAACTGGGTAGTAGGGGCAGGAGCTGACAGTAGCTATGGCAAGCTGTTCGATTTGATGATACAAGAGCCGTTATTGTACACAGTCACTGATGCAGTAAAATTGGCCATCTGTGACCAAAAAACCTTTCACAGTTTTAAAGGCAGCAGACATTGCTGATGAATATATTGAGTCAAGGGCTCATAAGGGGTGCAAACCCCAGGCGAAGGGTAATTCTTCTGTTCCACAAGTTAAGAGGGATGAGTGGCCTAGGAATAAACCTAACCCCAATGTTAGCGGGCTTATTCCTTCACCCTCACTTCCCTGGTCCTTCTCGCATGAACAGAGAGCAACAATACCCGAAGTCCGAAGGTGCAAACAAATTGATGTTTATTGGGGTGAACTTCCAGCAAGCTTAAATCCACGTTCCTTTTTCCTTATTTTCGAATCCCAACTTACTTCCTGTTTGCCCCTAATTTATAAAGTAATATTCTCAGCTATACCGTAACCAATCATTTTACTCAAATTTACCTAACCAATCTTAACATATTGAAACATGATTAGCTAACCAACCACCACCTTAATTAGTTTACACCCAGCAAAATTAATTATACAGCAGACAGAAACAATCACAGAACCAGACAGAGACCATGCAAATAATAGCAAAGTGGGAACTATAATGACAAAACAATACAGAAGTGAGGATTTTACAACTACATCTATAAAGACATAAGGGTTTCCCAGCTCTGTCTATTGACGTGAGTTCTTACCAAACAGAAAACTATCAAACTAAATTTCCTTTTACATCTTCTAGGCTCTTCCCTTTCTCTGGAGGTGATAGATTGGATCACCTTTCTAACAGCCCCAGATTGCCTTATTTCAATATGACTAGTTTGGAATGTGAGGATGTGACCATACGCTTCCCAGCTTATAGCTACTCCCACTGCTTAGCCAAAGGCCTTAGCTTAAGAACAGGGTCTCAGACTGTCACAGTGAGAGAAGGCCCTTACACAAGCGGACAGTGATTTTGATTCTTTTATACCTCTATAACCAGGTAATGATAAACATACACCTACATTCTTAAAGTATAGGCCTTTACAGACAGGCCTAAATATCTATATACTAACACCTAACTTTGTTAAAAAACCTCAAGGGACCCCAGACTGTAAAACCCCTTGCCCTAATGGTCTGCCATCACTATGGGGTCCTGGCCAAATAAAACCAAATTTCGCTAAACTTAAGGTCACCCCATAATCTGCACCCACTTCCCCAACCATGAGTGCCCATGCTATCACCTTGAACCCAGAGGAAGTTGTAGGGGAGGAGAATGGCCTCAAACTATATTAGGACTTTGCATTGTGTCAAGTATCAGGCGGTAGCCGTGTTAGTCTGTATCTACAAAAACAACAAGGAGTCCCCCGGAGGCACCTTAAAGACTAACAGATTTATTTGGGCATAAGCTTTCGTGGGTAAAAAACCATTTCTTCAGATGCAGCAGATGAAGAAGTGGGTTTTTTACCCACGAAAGCTTATGCCCAAATAAATCTGTTAGTATTTAAGGTGCCACCGGACTCCTTGTTATATTAGGACTGAGTCTTGGGAAGGCTTAATGAAAACTTTATTAAGAGTGGTCGAGTGAATAGCATTGAATGTACAGGGTGAAGTGATACTACATCACAAGCCACTTTGGTTAAGGAAAGTTTGGTAAGGGAAGAGGACAGAGTTTCTGGCAAAAGTCTAAATATTTTAGCTTTGGCTGAATTTTCTGTGATTGTGCCCTTAGCTAAAGTCCACCGAGTGGGAGAATTTTAAGAGTGATATCATAGCCATCAGAAATTTGCTGCTAGCTGTTAATAGGTAATAAAATTTTAGCCATGTCTAAGTAGCCTAACATTATAACCAGAGAGTATGGAACTGATTTACCTGCTTTGTCTGTGGCCAGCACGGAAGACTACGAAGGGGAAGGAAATGCCTTCAGTAGCAGCTTGCCTTCTAAGAAGGAATTTGAAAATTCTTCTGTTGTCCCAGGGTCTGCTCTGGGCTTAAGTGAAACTTGTAAGGAGTTTGTGATGTCCAGTAGGACGACCCTTTTCTGGAACATGAGGGGATCGCAGCTCAGAATGATGCCCCAGCTGGGGATGGAAAAGGTAGGTGTGTTTTTTGTTTTTGTTTGTTATAGATTATTTATTGTATAAGGAGACTCCTACAGGGAAAAAGAGGCAACAGTGAGGTTTGCAAGCAGGACGCTGTGCCTGAGAAATACAAGAGAGAATTGCTCCAAGTAGCTCATGGTTGTCCATTCACAGGACATTTAGGAGTGGCAAAAACCTATGACAGGCTGAAAGAGAATTTCTCTTGGCCTCATGTGTTTAAGAGAACGAAAGACTACTGTTGTGACTTATGTCAGAAGTGTAAGGGGCTAAAGGGACCCTGCAAAGCACCATTGCAGGCAGCAGCCTTTACCCATTATTGAAGAGGCATTTTCCAGGAGTCTGTAGATACTGTGGGACCTCTTACTAAACTTTCCAGGAATGAAAAGAGATATGTACTTGTTGTGGTGAATTCTGACACCAGGTACCCTGAAAACAAGGCCTTGTCTGATATTAAAACTGAGACAATGACTATAACTTTATTCACCATTTTTAGCACAGTAGGTTTTCCCAGAGAAATCTTGACAGACCGTGGTGAAAATTTCATGTCTGTAGTTTTCAAAAACTTATGGGAGTTATGTGGAGTGACGCATATAAAGGCTGCTCCCGTATCACCCAGAAACTAATGAACTTGTGGAAAGATTTAATGGGACTTTAAAAGCTCTGCTAAGAATGTATGTCTCCAGGCATGAGGACTGGGATGAGTTACTTCATTATTTGCTGTATGCATGCAGAAGTGTTCCCCAAGAATCTATTGGCTTTTTCCCCTTTGATCTCCTGTACGGGAGGCCTAGATTTGATTCGAGGCTCTTGGGAAGGCCATACAGAGGAGACAGAACAGACTGTAGGGGAGTATATCACCCATTTTAAGGAGAATTTACAGGTTATGATGAATTTAGTGCAACAGAACCTTGAAAAAATTCAGGAAACTCAGTTTGGTATGATCAGCACACTGGAGAAAGATAGTTTTATACTGGTCATTTGGTGTTAGTGCTGATCCCAGTGAGGAAAAACAAAAGCCAGGATTATTGGGAAGGCCCTTTTGAGGTGACAGAGAGTGAATAAAGTCACATAAGATGTGAGGAAGCCCAATGGCAGAGGAGCTGTGCAAACCACGCATATCAATAGATTAAAAGTTTACCATGAAAGGGAGAGGGCAGTGAACATGATTTGTTGTGTTGATGAGGAAACATTTTCCATCCCTTTAATGGATTTGCTCAGGGGAAGCAGGGAAGAGAATCCCCTGGAAAGCATTGAGTTTGGGGCTGGTTTAAATCTAACCCAAAAGCAGGAGATATTGGCCCTTTTCAAGCACCAGAAACAACTATTTTCCAACTGGCCAGGTGTAACTGACAAGATTGTACACTCCATTGAAACCTCAGAGCCCTGCCCTGCTCCTAGTAGAGCATATTGGGCTAAAGGGGAAATGCAGAAACAAATCCAGGAAGAGGTGGAAAGCATGCTTGAAAAGGAGGTAATTACCAAGTTCAAAAAACCCCTAGGCGTCTCCTATTATAATGGTACTAAAAAGGACAAAACCATGAGATTTTGTGTAGATTACAGAAACCTAAATCACCTAGCCTGACCCATACCCCACACCCCAAATAGAAGCCTTGCTGGATCTACTGGAGGGGTGCAAAATTCATAAGCACACTGGATTTGACTTGTGGGTACTGGCAAAATGCACGTTGCACCGCTGTAGCGCTTCTAGTGTAGATTAGCCCTAAGAGCCGACAGCCTTGTGGCTGGAGACCAGACTAGGTCACCTTTGTGTTAGTTTTGCTCAAAATAGGTATTAGTCTTATAACAATGTATTCAGTGTTTAGACTCCATGAGCAGCTGCATGCATTTAATCTCACTTGAAATGTCAGTTTTCCATGTGTCACAATGCTCTGTCCTTGTCTCCGTGGGTCCCTCGTTTTCTGGCGGATTACACTAGCCTCAGAGGCTCACTGTGACCCTCCACATAGCCCTTCTCTCTCTACAGACAAGAGTCACAGCTTACTGAGCCATTTTCGTCACAAGCCAGCAAGGGAGGTGAGGAAAAACAACCCTCCCTCACACAGTCTCTGTTGTCTCCCAGTCTCAGTGATTAATCAGGGAAGGGAGTGGGGAGCCTGAGTCCACCCTCTATTCTGGGCTCCAGCCCAGAGACCCTAATAGTAGCAGCTATGGTAGCTGACTTTTTGGAAATAGGACATGTACAATTCCCCAGGCCACTTCCCCACAGCAGCCCCCACTCAATATCTCATTCACCATTACCTCAGGGCCTCCTTCCTTGCACCTGATATGGATTTGTACTGCTTAGTTCCTCCAACAGCACTGCTTCCTCCTACAGCTCCTGACACACACACACCTCACTGACTAACTGGGAGTCTTTTAACTAGTTCCAGCCAACCCTTGATTAGCTTCAGGTGTCCCAATCAACCTAGCTATCTACTGCTTTCTAGATAGATCTTAATTGGCCCCAGGTGTCTTGATTAACCTGGAGCAACTGCCATTTGGTTACCATGGTACCAGGGATTTGTTTAGCCTGGGGCTTACATACCTGTTCCTCACTACTTTACTAAAGCCATCTGGCCTTGCCCCGTCACACATGCTATAAGAAAATATGTAAATTTTGCTTTCTAACTTTGAAAATGTTTGCCCTGAACTTGTGAATTCAGGCTCAGGAATCATCCCTTCCCTTCCACCTGACTGCACCACACAGGAAGAACTATCAAAATCAGATGGGCCATCAAGGAACATCACAATACAAAGGATTGGTTAATGGTCCTATCACACTTGGAAAATGCTATGTGCAAGAAAACTCATCTTGTGGGATTGAAAGATAAATGCAGGAAATAAAATAAAGCCACAGGAACATTTACTATCTTTTGAACATTTGAACTCTGAAGGGCCAGACACTCTAAACTAAAGCTAAAGATCCCCAAGGGCTCCTTCCTGGGTCTGCCCTGAAAGAAAATTTGAATTGACAGATGATTACAACTCTCCCACTCTTACGATTTAGATGGTAACTCATTTGTGTGTATATGTTTGCTTGCTTCAATCTGTAAATAGCTCTCTTATTCCTTCTTCCTAGTTAATAAGCCTTTAGATAGTTTATTACAGGATTGGTTACAGGCATTGTCCTTGGTGTAAGATCTAGGGTACCAACTGATCTAGGGGCAAGTGACTGGTCGCTTGGGACTGGAAGCAACCCGAACATGGTGTGATTTTTGGTGTAAGTGACCATTTATCACTAAGTCCAGTTTGTCTGGATAGCAAGATAGACTGGAGAGGCTATCTGTGACTCCCTGACTGTTACAGTGATCCAGGAGCTCACATTTGTTACTGGGTTGGTAAAATTTAATTCTAGAACACACCCCAGACAGTATGGGGTGTCTGCCCTCTTTTTGAAACTCAGGGTTGTGAGCTACTCTAGTAGTGTCCCCCATGAGCCCTTGATTTAACATATTCATTAGCAATTTATGCAGCCTCTAGAAGTGGGGAAGGTTTTTGTCACAGATGGCTGCTTTCACCTCATCTGTAACTACCAACAATTGCTCCTGAACTAAAATTTTCTTTTTATGGGATACTTCCCTTTCCTTACATAATTTTTCAAGGTCTTTTATGTCAAGGCCATCATACGACCGATTTACTCTTTGTGTCAAATGTTTTACCTTTAAAACTCTATATCATGACCTGTGGCATGTGAATCCTGCCAAGACTACGTCAATTGTCACGCTGCCTGGAGTGGCTCATGACTGTGAGTGCCAACCTCGGGGCAGACTGCAGGGCAGAGGGCAGAGACCCCAAATTGATTGTATGTTCCATAATTAGATTACACTGACCCAATAACAAGTGTGAACTCCCGAAGCACTATAACAGCCTTACCATGGAGTCACAGACAGTCCCCTTCAGCATTCCCATCTATCTTGTAATCCAGGCAAGCTGGACTTAGTGATAGGTGGCTGTTATACACCAACAATCACAAAATATTCAGGTTGCTCCCAGTCCCAAAGGACCAGTCACTTACCCTAGTCATCTACACTTTAGCTCCTACACCAAAGACAATGTTTGTAGCCAATCCTATAATAAATTAACCAAAGATTTGTTGGTTAAGAAAAGAAATGAGTTATTTACAAGGTTAAGACAGGTAATATATGTACACACAAATGAGTTACAGCTTCTGGTTCCCAAAAGGTGACAGAGTTTGTCAGGTCTGAATGTCTTTTAGGGCTAAGCCAGGTTGACAGTGGCGATCTCTGCTTCTGTTTCATAGCTCCAGCCCTGTGAGAGTCCAAACAGCAAAGAGATGAAAATTTTCTTGTCAACCGTTTTTATTTCCCTCTTCCAGAATTCAAGCGGATGGAATGAGCCCTTTTGCACATAGCCTCTTTGTGCGTATGAAGGAACAATTAACAAAGTCTTTTTATTGTGATGTTCCACAATGGCCCATTTAGTTTTGATAGCCTTCTTGCTGGGCAGGTGAGATCTCTCCTGCTAGGTTTACAGTTTCAGAGCAAACATTTTACACAGATGTAAAACAAAGCTTAAATATAACCTTATAGCGTGTGAAACAGATATTAAACAGTGAGATTACGGCATGCAGCAATTTACAAGCATCTCATAAAGTCTAAACACAGTGTTATAAGTCCAGTACTTATCTTAAGCACACACACAGGTGAAACAGACTGGTTTCTGGCAATGAATTAGTCAGTGGTTGGCTGAGGCCTAAAGCCTTGGCAAGAGGGGGCACCTGATTTGCCAGCGTCACAGTGGGCATAAGGAGAAGGGGCAGCGCAGAAGTGCCTAGGCCCTCTGAGCGTGGAGTTCACCAATAGGGGGCTCACACACAAAACAGCAGGGGAAGAACTAGGGCAAAACAAGGTACAGTTGGGGGTGAGGCTGGATGATACACTGCTATATAGATGCTCCCATCTTTCTCCATGCCCCTTGCAGGGGAGATTAACACATCACCCATGCATCTCCAAAGCACCCAGCTCAGTACTCAAGTGGGACACTGAGGCAGAGGATTAGGCTCTCAGGCCCAGATCCTCACATGTATTTAGGTGCCCGGCTCTCAATGAAGTCAGTCAAGTGCCTAAAAACCTTTGAAAGTCTGGGCCTTAATACACCCCCCTCATCCCAGACAAGTGAATTTTGTGGCTAATTGCAGCGTGGGTAATTGAAGTTCCACCGGCTTTAGTTAAGGCAGAGCAAGGGGTCCCTCATCACCCACAGCCAGATCACACCCATTGCTCAAGTGCCAAGCTGCCTGGAGAGGAATATCCTTCACTCCCTTTTGACAGCCGCCGAGCACTTGGTAATGATTGTGCGCTTTGCTCTGTCAATACCAAGAACTGTCCCTTTCTGCAGCATCACCCCAAGGCTTAATTCCAGCCAGCAGAAACCCTTTAGAAAATTACATGGATGCACCTTTCACACTCATTAATATGGATCATGCTAATGGGATGTCAGATTAATAGTGACCAGTAGGCCATGTCTACACTACAAAATGATGTCAACCTAACTTTCGTCAGCATACAGCCACCACGGTTATTAAATCATTTCTGTGTGTTCTCACTTGGCTCCTTGTGCTGGCAGTGCGCATCCCCACCAGGAGAGCCTGTATCAAGGCAGAGTGCAGTACACCATGGGTAGGTATCCCACTGTGGAACTTGCCACCATCCAGCCCAGGGTATTCTGGGAAGTTTTTGCAATGTCTGATGGGTCCAAAACGAGTCGCACAGGGTGACTGGGAACATGGGGTCAACTTCCCATGATACTGTTCTCTATCCCATAATTTCATCTGCATCCCATAATATCTCACACCCTTCTTTTCAAAATCCCCACACACCTGCACATCCCTCCTCGCTGTCAGCCATCTGTGACAGAAGCACGGAGCCTGCACTGCTCTCGTGAGCGCTGCAAGCACAGGGTGCGTGATCCTGCAGTATCTGCAGAGCCACAAGAGGAGCCGCGGAGAACATGCTGATTCCATGGGGCCTGCATTGCTGTGGGACGTAGAAAGAAACAATTCAGTCATTGGTGGTGTTCACAGAGCAGATGGAGATGATGGAGTGCTGGGCCTGAGAAATAAGCACTGAGTGGTGGGAACACATCATAATGCAGGTTTGGGATGAGGAGCAGTAACTGCAAAACTTTTGGATGCACAAGGCCTCGATCTGTGTGCAGAGCTTGCCCCTGTCCTCCAGCATAGGGGCACCAAAATGAGAGCTTCACTAACAGTAGAGAAGCAAGTGGTGATCGCGCTGTAGAAGCTTGCAGTGCCAGATTGCTACCAGTCAGCCAGGTCTCATGTTGGAGCTGGGAAATCCATCACAGGGGCTATTGTCACACAAGTGTGCAGGGCCATTAATCGCCTCCTGCTACACAGGACTGTGATTCTGGGCAAAGTGCAGGACATAGTGGATAGTTCTGCAGCAATGGGATTCCCAAAACGCAGTGGGCCAATAGATGGCACACACATCCCTATTTTAGCACCAGGCCACCTTGTCACAGAATGCATCAACAGAAAGAACTATTTTTCTGTGGTAATATAAGCACCAGTGGATCACAAGGGATGCTTTAGTGATATTAACGTAGGCTGGTCAGGGAAGGTGCATGATGCTCACATATTTAAGAACACAGGACTGTTCAGAAACCTGCAAGTAGGGACTTTTTTTCTCCAACCGGCAGAGTACCACTGAGAATGTTGAAATGCCAGTAGTGATCCTGGGTGACCCAGTCTATTCCTTGCTCCCTTGGCTCATGAAGCTGTACACCGCCCACCTGGACAGCATCAAGGAGAGATTCCTCTACAGGCTCAGACTGACAGTTGAATGTGCCTTGGGTCGTTTGAAGGGTCATGTAACGAGGTTGAGACTCACCAGTGTGGCGCCTCCTGCTGGTCATCCTGGGAATTAGCTTTTTTCCCAGCCTTGGAGCACCCTCTGCTGGCCGGTGGCTCACCTGCCAAGACCCCAGTGCCCCTTACCCTGGGGTTCAGCCCACTGTAGTACCCCCACACACTGGTCTCCCCTCCCAGGGAACCCCCAACCCTCCACACCCACCTTGCCTCAGTGGCTACTGCCAGTCATCATCTAGCCCCCTCTCACTGGGGCAAACTGCAGTCAGGAAAGGCCACTCATCATTGGCAAGGGGGTTGGACCAACTGCCTCTACCTAACCCCAGGCTGCACCTCTGTAGCCCCAGTACTTTTGTAGGCCTTCAACAAGGCCTGCAGCCTGGGGGGTTTACCAGGCTGGAGCTCCCCAGCTCCTCTTGCCCTTCCCCAGCACTGCTCCACTTCAGGTATCTTACTCCCAGGCAGCTAGCCCTTCCCACTCCAGGGCTAGAGTAAGATACCTAGGCTAGAGTAAGATAGAGTAAGATACTCCTGGCCCCCAGCCTTCTTATCAGGGCCAGGTGGACCCTGATTGAGCTGGTCACACCTGTGGTTAGCTACTCACTCAGCTGCTCTCGCTGCTTTTCCCAGCCACAGCCCTCCCCAGGGCTGCTTTTCGCCTTCGTCTACTGGTGTGGGGCAGCCACCCCACTACAGGTCACTTGCAATGTTTACCTACAAGATTGGATTTACTCAGTAAGAAAAATAGTATCCCAATGGTGATAGCTGCCTGCTGCATCCCGCCTAATCTCTCTGACGCAAAGGGGGGAAAGTTTCGGCCGAGGTGAAAGTGGAATGGCTGTCTGCTGAATTTGAACAGCCAGATACATGGGCTATAGGGAGAGCTCAACAGAGAGCTACACGGTTCAGAGAGGCTTTGAAAGACGCTTTTAGTAGTAAGACAGTGTTAGCGTGAGTTGCTGAAGTGTGCTCTGCCTGGCCTGTCTCTTCTGTGGCCCAGAATGAATCTTGTAGTGAGTGCTGTGTATATAGGACTATAACAGTATCAATGCCCCTGTTAATATTGTTTGTGAATGATATTATGGGTTCCATGACTCAGTGCAGTAACAGGAAATTGACCACTTTCAGAACTGCTCAGAACCAGCCAGCAAATGTTGTGAACTAATAAAGATGATTTACGTTCCAAAAATAGAATTTTATTCTGTGACATGAACCAGGCAAATAAAAAAAAAAACATTCAGGACTTAATAAAACTTGATAAATTAAGGGAACAGAACAGAACTTATGAAAGGGCAAGAAAAGGCATTTCCATTTCAGGTACACATACACCAACCCTGTCTTTCACAGATCAGTATATGTGAAGCAGTTATTTTCTTTAATGTCCACCTGGGTGGAGTGGTAAGTGTAGTACACTGACCCCTCATGCCACATGGAATGTTATGGGGGGATGTAAGGAGATCCCAATATAGAGATCTCTATGGGCTGCATAGGAAGGTGAGTATGGGATTGTTGAACCTGCAGGTCCACCAGAGTCTGCAACATCTGTTTGCAGTCTGAGGAGCTCTATCCTTGTCCATGCTGTCTGCAAGGATCATCCTCCAGGCCTTCTGCTCATTCTCTGATGCAGCAGTGGCTTGCAGGATCTCCTGGAACATGGATGGGATGGAATTTAATAGTGCAAAGTGCAAGGTCATGCATTTAGGAACTAACAACAAGAATTTTTGCTATAAGCTGAGACTTATCAGTTGGAAGCGGCAGGAGGAGAAAGACTTGGATGTATTGCTTGATCACAGGATGATTATGAGCCTCCAATGCGATGCAGCTGTGAAAAAGGCTAATGCAGTCTTAGGATGCATCAGGGGAGCTATTTCCAGTAGAGACAGGGAAGTGTTAGTACCATTATACAAAGCACTGGTGAGACCTCATCTGGAATACTGTGTGTAATTCTAGTCTCCCATGTTTAAGAAAGATGAATTCAAACTGGACAGGAGCAGGGAAGGGCTACTCGAATGATTTAAGGAATGGAAAACCTGCCTTATGAGCGGAGACTCAAAGAGCTTGGCTTGTTTAGCCTAACCGAAAGAAAGCTGAGGGAGATATGATTGCTCTCTATAAATACCAGGGAGGGAGAGGAGCTATTTAAGTTAACCACCAATGCTAACACAAGAACAAATAGATATAAACTGGTCACCAACAAGTTTAGGCTTGAAATGGGACAAAGGTTTCTAACCATCAGAGGAGTGAGGTTCTGAAACAGCCTTCTGAGGGGAGCAGTGGGTGCAAAAAACCTAACAGGCTTCAAGACTGAGCTTGATAAGTTTATGGAGGGGCTGGTATGATGAGACTGCCTATAATAGCGTGTAGCTGATCTGTGACTGCTAGCAGCAAATATCCCCAACAGCTAGGGATAGGACACAAGATGGGGAGGGCTCTGAATTATGACAGAGAATTCTTTCCCAGGAGTCTGGCTGTTGGGTCTTGCCCACATGCTCAGGTCAGATTGGCAGAGACCCTGCGGGATTTCACCTTCTTCTGCATCATGGGGCAAGGGTCACTTGCAGGTTTAAACTAGAGTATATGGTGGATTCTCTGTAACTTGAAGTCTTAAAATCATGATTTGAGGACTTCAGGAACTCAGCCAGAAGTCAGGGTCTATTACAAGAGTGCGTGGGTGAGGTTCTGTGGCCTGTGATGTGCAGGAGATCAGACTTGATGATCATAATGGTCCCTTCTGACTGTAAAGTCTGAGTCTGTCATCCTGAGTCCTCTTCTTTCTCCTCTTTGTCTGGCCCAGGTGTTCTGCGGGACTGGCGGGGGAGACCCTGAAGGCGGCAAAGGCAGCAGCTGCAGATACAACACACAGAGGTACCATTGTCAGTGTATTCACAGTGGAAATTGAAACCTAAGACACTGACCTTGCTCCCCTTGCTCCCCAAAAGGTGTACGCAGTGCATTCTCACTTCTGCTTGCAGTCACAGCACCAACCATGGTGAGTATGGCCCTCTGGGGGTTTGGGACATGAGGAGGAAATAGATCCCTTGCATGATTCTAGTTGGACAGGGCAATGGCACTGAATACTGGCACCGTGTTCCACAGGGGTGCTGATTTTAGCTGCTCTCTCACTCCTGAGGAAACAAAGGAAGAGAGCACAGCTGCTGCTGGCCTCCCAGTGCCGCCCTGGTGTATATGCTTATAGCCTGTGTACTACAATGGTGCCTGTGGAAGTAATCACTGAGCGGCGTGGGAAAGTGTCCTACCATGGTGGAAGAAATAAGGCAGCCCTTCACAGAAAGCCTCGGCAGAGGATTGCAGAGTACCTCCAAGAAAGTTGCATGGAGATCTCTGCGGAGGATTTACGAGACATCCCCGTGCACATAAATAAACTGCTCGGTGTTGCCTCCTCTGCCTAACTCTACAGGGGAATGAGAAGCAGATAACAATTCTACCTCTATTTGTTGTTCTACTACCTCTTCTAGCACAAGTAAAAAAATAAGGAAATCAAAAGATGTGTCCTGCTACTTTGGGGTGTCTTTCCTATAATTTCAAAGTACACAGCACACTTACCAGAGGTTCCTTCCCCTGCATCAGGCTTGGCCGTGCTCAGCTGTCGGGACTGGCTGGACTACGGCGGAGTTAAAAACAGGTTCTGGCTCACTGCACATGCCTGTCCCCCATACTTCTCTTCCTCTTCCTCGTCCATTTCCTCCTCCTCACTGTTCACAGCCAGGGCCTGCGACGCGGGCTCCTCGTAGGTATCCACAGGGCTCTTGCAGGTGCTGGTGGGGTCTCTGCCGAGAATGGCATGCAGCTCTTTGCAAAAGCAGCAGATCTGTGGCTCAGCATCAGGGTGATTGTTAGCCTCCCTGGCTTTCGCCTACTGCAGCTCCTTGGCTTTCATGGGGTACTGCTGCTAGTCCCTGTTGTAGCCCTTCTCCTGTGTCCGCCAGAGTGATCTGCTCATAGATGTCCACATGTCTACGGCTGGTCCATAGCTGTGCCTGTACACCCTCTTCTCCCCACAGGCCCAGGAGAGACAATACCTCCTGTCTACTGAAGGCAGGAGCGCGTCTGCAGAGTGTAGCCAGCATGGGCAGCTGGGCAGTTAAGCTCACCAATGGAGAGTTGCTAGGTGTGCTCGCCAAGCTGGGCAACCAGGGAAAGGAATTTCAAAAATTCACGGGGCTTTAAAGGAGAAGGGGGTGCTTCCTGTCCACCTGGCCCCTGGGCAGCGGATTTCACACCCGGGGCCAGAGCTCCTGAAGGCAGTCAGTGACAGTCAGTGTAAGTAACCGAGTTACGACGATCGTGACTACACTGCTCGGAGAGGTGGTGTTACTAAATCGGTGTAGAGAAGCACTTACGTCAGCAGGCGCCAAATGTAAGGGAAGACACTTCCACAGCTAGGGCGATGTAAGCTGTGCTATGCTGACCTAACTGTGTAGTGTAGACCAGGTCTTAGTTGAGGGCAGGAGCATTCGCTCCAAGACTCCAGACAAAGGGGCAGAAGACGCTAAGACAAACATGAAGTGCGGAGGGAACTGCTGATAAGCTACAGAGCCTTTCTCTTCAAGGTCACCAGCCACAATACAGCACAGAATACTAGCGAGTTCAAGGTGCTGCAGAGTAGGAGTGAAGGGTATGAGGGCCTGGAATGGGAATAACAAGGGGTTCAGTAGTGTGGGACGAAGGAGTGTTACTGAAACCATGCAGAGATCCAGGACTGGAATAGCAGTGGGGCTGCAGGGCAGGAGTGAGGAGCATTGAAAGAGCTGTGTGGGGAGCCCAGGACTGGAATAGCAGGGAGGTGCTGCAGGGCAGAACTGCGGGGCATTGGCAGAGCTGCGTGGGGAGTCCAGGACTGGAATAGCAGGGGGGTGCTGCAGCTCAGAAGTGTCGTGCTATAGCAGAATTACATGGGGGGTGCTGCAGGACTGAAATAATAGGAAGAACTTCATGGTCAGAAATGCAGCATTTCTGTGTGGAGGAGAGGCTTATGCTTGGCAGTGAATTTCTGCTCCAACAATGTTGGTAAACTCAGGGCATGTCTAACTGGGGAAATTGACCGGCATTGCAATAATTAGGGCCCTACCAAATTCAGGGTCTATTCTGGTCAATTTCAGCACCTGAGCTTCCTGCAACAGGGGGAGGCACTAGTAGATGGGTCTGAGAGCAGCCATGCAGGGGAAGGACAAGTCCTGTCACTTCCCAGCCTTGCTGGGACTCGCAGCTAGGACCCCTGGCTGGGGTGCTCCCAGCACATGGGGGAGATCAGATTTCACGGGAAAGGGCTTATTTCACAGCCTGTGACATGTTTTTCATGGCCATGAAATTGGTAGGGCCCTAGGTATAGCAGAAGAGCTACACCTCTACAGCTACGCCGGTGTAACTCCCTGTCAAAGCGTGGATTCACCACTGGGCATACCCCCTTGGGGCAGTGTGTGGCATAGCAGCTGTTCCTTCCCTAGCTTCTCCTGCCGACAGTCACTCCAGGCCTGAAATGGTCTACTTCACTCTCATGACAAAACCTTCAGGGCGGGTCGCATATGGTCTTGCCACTTTGGGTAGAAACAGAGTCCTGTATGTCTGCCATCCAATAGTTTCATGCTCCGTCTTCAGCCCATCTACAGACGTACGTCTCTTCCAGACCTTATCTTCAGGGCCTCCACATCACCTTTGTCAATAGACTGGTAGGGGAACCCAGGCCCTCCCTCTACTCTGGGTTCCAGCCTAGGGACCTTGTAATAAGCAGGTACAGTCTGCCTAGTCAGACCTGCTGCTTCCTTCTTGGGCTGCTTCCTTCCACAGCCAGCCTCTAGGCCTTTCCACCAGCCCCTTCCTGGTGCACTTCTTCACAGATCCTGAAAGCAAAGCCCCCAATAGTTCTAGGGAACAAAATCCAAGTAAGAGTCCCATGCCAGGCCTATCCCACCCTAGGGAGGTTCTGGTGTCTAACAGTGTCTGGTCATCTTTTGGCCCCAGCCAGTCCTTCCTTCAGGCAGTCCCGGGATAGATCCTGGACTCACCCAGGTCTTCTTTCTAGGGGCTCTCTCATCCTCCTGGTCAGCCCCCACTGAGCTGTGCTTTCCCCCTTTTTACCACCAGGCTTGGCATCTCTCCTAGGTGAAGCAGGGCAGGGCTAACTGAGCCAACAGGCTCTCATTAACGCCCTCCCACCAAGTGCGTGGTTTGTTCACTCCATCATACTCCAAGTGCGGACATGGTCTTCCAGATAAAAGTGACTTTATTCTGGAATAACTACTCCACCGCTTCTGGAATAAAGTCATGGAATAGAGTGTCCATGTGGCGAGTGATGGTATAGCTATAGTGCTATATTGATGCCAGTCAAGTTCCTTGTGCAGACAAGCCCTAAAGGATAAAAGCAAATTGCCCGGGTTTTTTGCTGTGGGTTTTAGCTCCCCTCATGTCACCGTTACATGTGTAATAAATGTCCTCCCACCAAGACTAGGCCCTCTGACAAAAGCATTGGTGCAGAGGGAGGGGAAGGACGTATCTCGAGACATGGGTAGCTAAGGTCTACTTGTCATGCTGCAAATACACACATGGCCCTCGCAGCTTCACAATGCTGTAACGTCACAGTTCTGGGTCTCCTCCGATTCGTGGTGGCGCAGGGCAGAGAAGGTGCAGGAGCAGCAGGGTGGCCTTTCACAGGGGACTCCATGGAGCAGACTGGAAACGGCAGGGGCTGGGATGTATGTGTGGTGTCAACACATCACATCCACCCTCCCCACACTGCTCCCTGAAAGCAGCTCCTAAGCCAGCACACAACAGCCACTGGCTGGGTCTGTGTGAGGGAGGGCCCTGACACCGAACAAAGCCAAAGGCGGAACTGCTGTTTCAGTTGCCTATACAGAGCGGCCTCTTGAGGCTGAGGCAGAAGTCACTGGTGGGGCAGCAGGAGTGGAGGAAGGGAGCTCACCTGCTAACTGTAATGAATTTGTGCTGGTCCTTTGCAGAAAAAGCTTGTCCAGGCGTGTCACCCAGCTCAGCGTGAGACTGAACTGTCTCAATTTTCAGTGCACAAAATCAGCATCACCCCCAGCACAATCAGCTTGGAGGCTATTCCAGAGTCCTCCGAACTTTCAGAACTTACATGCTGTCGTCCCACCACACGACATCCCAGTGTTGCCTTCTGACACTGCATCTCAGCATGCAGACACAATGTCACAATGCAGGGACTGGACACATATGCTGGCCGTGCAGGACAAGTGCTTACACAGGAACGTAGGACCGAAAGGGACCTCGTGGGTCATCCACTCTAACCTGTCACAGGTAACCCTATCATATAATCCCATTCATAAATCTATCAAGCTCCGTCTTAAACCCAGCTAGGTTGCTTGCTCCCATGTAATGCTTCATGATGGTAGCTTTAAGCTTGAGATCCTTTTAATAATAGTCACTTAATCTGTGTATCCTCCCATCGATTGATCCGTCTGTAGTGTAGTGTACCCATCAATGTGGTTCCTTAGCACTTATAAAGCACTTTAGATTTTCAGTTCATTTACACCTAACTGATCCCTGTGTGCTAGCAGTCTCCTTGCCTGCACTACTTAAGGAAATATGTTAACTTCTGCACTGCAAACCAACTATTAATAACAGATCTCGCCATCAGGCTCTTTCTCCAGTGCCGTGCCCCATAGCAGTGACCATCTTGGCCTGAGCAGAGGCTAGGAGCTCTCCAGCAAGTCAGTGCATAGAGTAAATAAACTGAAATAACATTTCCCAGGCTGCCTTGCTAGGTAGGAATCTGAGCCTACCTGAACCAGACAGGTGAAAGCTGCCACGCCTGACCCAGACATCATAGGGTTAGTTTGGCAGACAACATCATCACACAAACAGCACCACTGCCTGCTGACTCTGGCCCAGCTGCCTCTAGAGTTGGGCCTGCCCACCCTGCCAGTTTTGGCCCAGCTGCCTCTAGGACTGGCCCCATGCATCTTTGGGCATCACCCAAGCTTCTCTGGGGCAGACCCGGCCAGGCCCAGCCATCTGCCCTGGAAATGCTCTGCCGCTGTGAGCAACTGATACTGAGAGGTACCCCTGCATTGGATGAATCCCTGGAGCTGTAGTAAATGTCTGCATGCATACAACCAGTACAATTGCCCAGCTCTTTAGATGTTTCTGTAACTCCATGTTGGAGAGAAGATTTTTGTAACAATGTATGTTTAAAAGCATCCAGCACATGCATGTAAGATTTCTTCACATGCTTATGCTGTGTCAGTCATGGGATCAGTAAAATCCGCAAGAATTAATGGTTGGCTCTGAGTGATCATTCCAGATTAGGTCTGTAGATCAGAACAAGCGCTATTACCCAAACCCTAACCCTGGTTCTAAACCCAGCCAAACTTGGAGACGGTCCAGATCCAAATTTGGCAACTTGGTTTTACCGCTGTAATGAGAAGAACCAAAACCACAGATCCAAACACCACGCAAACTTCAGGAAAGTTCAGGTCCAAATCAAAATCCAAACTTGGTGACTCGGGCCCATCTCTAACCCAAGCAAAGAAAAACTCAGCTCAGCCATCAGAAGACTCCTGGCTGGTGCTGGAGGGTAGTATTTGCTTTGCCACCTTTAAATCTGCCTGTTTGCCCTCCTGGGCATATGGACTCTGCCCCCGTGTGTGAGGAGAGGAGTGAGATCTTTGAGCACGTGTATGACTGACAATCATTGTGCTTCCAGAACAAGCCAGTGCTGTGTGAGGCAAGTTTCAGCCTTTGCATGCAGCACTATTTGACCCTTACTCAGCCCATTCATTCCTTCTGTACAAAAGCAAGTCTTAGTTAATTCCATTTTGATGAAAGATGTGGAGCACAGAGAAGCTGGGAAACAGAAGCTACTTTCTCATATCACAGTGTAGCTGGGCGACAGCTGCCTTCTGTTCTCTTTCCCCTCCCTCCGCCTGAAGAAACAGGCCGAGGATGCACCACTGCCTGAACTGGGGTGAAAGCAGAATTTGCCATCTGTGTTTGTAAAGTTGTGCATGAGAAGCAGCACAGTTCACGCCAGTTTTTATATCAGATTAATATTTCCTTAATACTGGCTATTACCACACAGTGTATAGGCCTGCTCTGGCCAGCCAGTCACTAGCAAGTATCTGCAGGCTTTCTAGTAAAGTGGTAGATAAAGGGCCTGCTTGTCTACTTTCTCACACCACTTTTTAATTGAGGTCAGTGGAGTTACACCCACATAAAACCGGTGTCATGGAGTCGAGGAGCTGACCTGTATTCTTGATTTGACAGCTCGTTTAGGTAGCCATTTTATAAAGGCGCAGTACTAATAGCTATCTGCCTGGATAGGATTTAATAGGGATGAAGCTGATGTAGACACTATTATTTAAAAGTACAGAATTTAACAGAGAATGATTTCCTTTCTGAAGGGTTTTTCTTTTAGCTGTCCTATCGAATTCTATAGCAGGGATATAACTCTCTAGTCAATTTTACAGGAGGGCTCAGAAATCTATACAAAGGTCAATACATATTTTCTTACTGTAGGTTTTTTCCTTAAAGGTAGAATATGACAGTGCTAATCCACATACTGCCACCCCCTGGCTGGGCACAGAGTTCACCGCTGTGCTACATACTAGGTCAGGGGAACCTGAGGGTGTCCAGCTCAGCACCATGGGATGACAGTATTCTGGTGGTGAATGGGGCTCATTTTTCACATGCTACCTGGACTAGGAAAATTCAGGCTGCAATCATTCAGCATGGGATTTCCTTGAACCTCCCCATCAGTATAACTGGGTTCACTCCCTCCTTCTTGTGGGATGAGCAGAAGCCAGTCTTGAGCTCCCTCTAGTGCTGGGTTCCCCCATACATGCCCCCAAAGAACCCCAAGTCATAGAGTGACAGTTTTCCCCTCCCTATCTGCGAACAGAAGGGTTTACTGAGCCTCTGTGTTCATTCAGCGGCAAACGCCCCCTCTCATCATGAATGGACCTCAGCTGGAAGCTGGATACACACATGGGGTCCTATGTATTTGCACACGTGAAAGTGTGGGCACTTCTGGGCACACACATCGTGGAGACCTATGTACACGTGCACACACAGGCACCAGCATGCACACACCTACACATGCAGGTTACTGTGTGCACCCCCCCCCACACACACACACAGACACCTACTTGCACTCATATATAGACGGGAACCATAAGTGAATTGATGCTTTGGTTGCACTCCCAGATTCCCCCTGCAGTAGCTGTGTCCCATGAGGGGCTAGGAGCGGCAGGAGAACACTGGGAACGCAGAGCATAACTCTGTAACTGAATCTCCCAAGCAAACCAGCCCTTCGCGCTGTGTGATGAAGAGAAGCCCCCGTCAAGCTCAAGAATAACAGATGCATTTACCACACAACAATCTGTCTGTCTGCCTAGGTACTTACACGGCCCCTATTATTACAGTATCTGAGGGCCTCCCAAGCATTTAAAAATAGAACTAACACTCATCTGGCTTTCTTCCTCCCCAGCCTGTAGCAGAAATAGTTTGATGAGTACGTAGTTCTATTGCAGCTAGAAGGAGAGAAATGAAACTGCAGAGCTGGCAGTGCAGCTCTCCAGCTTTCTTCAGGCTGCAACCACTGGCTGCTTCACTGATGCCTCTCTGAAGACCATGCTGTTCAAAGGACGGCAGGTTTAGAACAAGGGCCAGTTGTTCGAACATGCATCTTCTGAGCCTGATTAACAATAAGGAGAGCGATGTCGACATAACTGGAACCTTGGGAGATAAACGCCTGACACGCCCCCCCTCTCCCCCCCCCCCCGTCATTTGTTCACCCAGCCCTAAAGGCAGGGAAGAATTGAAGCAGTTAGGAAATGTCTTTCTATACAGAAGGCAATGGGAACTGGATGGCTCAACAAACTATTTGGTTCCTGGAAGGAGGAGAATTGTCTTGTGGTTAAAGCAGGGCACAGGTAGTTGGGAGGGTTGCATTGTAGCCTTACCTCTGACACTAATTCACTGTGTGACCTTGAAAAAGCCACGTCCCTGTTCTGTGCCTCAGTCTCCCCATCTGTACATTAGGGATCATAATGCCAAGTATCAGAGGGGTAGCCATGTTAGTCTGCATCCACAAAAACAACAAGGAGTCTAGTGGCACCTTAAAGTCTAACAGATTTATTTGGGCATAAGCTTTCATGGGTAAAAAAACCTACTTCTTCTTCTTCAGCATCTGAAGAAGTGGGTTTTTTACCCACGAAAGCTTATGCCCAAATAAATCTGTTAGTCTTTAAGGTGCCACCAGACTCCTCATT
This sequence comes from Caretta caretta, assembly GCF_965140235.1. Classification (NCBI taxonomy): domain Eukaryota; kingdom Metazoa; phylum Chordata; order Testudines; family Cheloniidae; genus Caretta; species Caretta caretta. The sequence goes on from NC_134206.1 coordinate 205,433,620, forward strand.
GTTTTTAGGGATCATAATATTCCCCTGCCTCCAAAGTGAAGTTTAACTCTCTATTTGTAAGGCAGTTTTATAAATCCCTGCATAAAAGAGGCTACAGAGGGGCCACGTAATGTTTTCAGTAATGCTTAATGACCCTAGACCATGTAGGTAGTGTCTGTAAGTTAGTAACATCTGACAGCTCTTCAGCGGCCTAAATGGAATGAGCTGGTGAGTTCTTAGTCTAGCTGCTAGTGACGAGGTGTCCACAGCATAGAATCACCCCCTTGCCTGGGCCCTTTGTTGACAATCTTAGGGGAAGTCAAGGACTAAATGGGCCCTGGAGATTGAACTGAGATTGAGTTGCATGGGTGGGCAGGTAGGGGCAAGCTTGCCCTGCAGCTACCTATGCTAGACCTGTTCTGTGGACAAGCAGAGGATCCAGTCTCTGAGGAGCTCCTTCTGGAAGTTTGCCTGGGGTTCTCCACTGGCCTTCCATCACATGGGTGGGCTCCACCCGCCATCCCAAGATTTCAACAGGCTGGCACAAGTGATGTTCAACTTGCACTGTCCCTCCCACACCCTGCTGTCTAGGTGGCTCCTGCAGTGGTATGGCCAAGGGAGGGGCATGACAGGGAATGGGTGAGCTCCTCCTAGCCCTAAAGAATGTCTCCAACGTGCCATGTGACGTGTGCAGCAGCAGCCTGCGGAAGCCAGGACATCAGGCAGCAGCTGCAGCAGTGTAGCCCAGATGCATCAAGACTCCAGAGGCTCAGAAATGATGCGCAGCTCATTCCCTGAAAGCACAGTCAGGGAACATCTCCCATCACTTCGGCTTCGTGATTTACCCTTTCAGGCGTCAAGTGTGTGTCCGTGAGTCTGCCCCAATGCTGGCACCATGCCAACTACAGCAAGGCATGCTGATGAAAAATAAAGTGAACAACAATAACTCACAGGAATAAAACACATACAGACCCGCGGAGGATAGGTCCGTCCATGGCTATTAGCCAAGATGGTCAGGGATGCAACCCCATGCTCTGGGTGTCTCTAGGCCTCTGACTGCCAGATGCTGAAACTGGATGACAGGGGACAGATCACTTGATAATTGCCCTGTTCTGTTCATTTCCTCTGAAGCACTTGGCATTGGCCCCTGTTGGGAGACAGGATATTTGGCTAGAAGGACCATTGGTCTGTCCCAGTATGGCCATTCTCATGTTCTTAAATGATAATAATTCACCCATTTTTAGCACCTGTTATCTGAGGATCTCAAAACTCTTTACACCCATCAATGGGTTTACCCTCACAACACCCCTGTGAGCCAGCTCAGAATTTTCATCCCCATTTCACAGACGAGGAAACTGAGGCACTGCACAGTCACACAGCAAATCAGTGGGAGTGCCATGAACACAACCCAGGAGCACGGACTGCCAGTCCTGTGCTCTAACTACAAATGCTATCCCCTCCCCACCCCCACCCCGCCATGACAAACTAGAATCAAGAATCCTGACTCGCAATCCTCCTGCTCTAACAACACTCCCTTCCCCAAGCAAGAAATACAACTTCTGAGTATTGACTCCACAGCCTCCTGCTCTAACCTTTAGACACACAGCTTAAATGTGTTTTGTGTGTGACAAAGGGATATTCAGGTCAGAGGTAAAGGATGTCCCTCAGAAAAAGGGAGAGTTCCAGAGCAGAAAACCCAGAGAAGTGACCAGACATTCCAGTAGATTTGGACCTAAACTCTTCCTCCTGTCCTCAGTCCAGTAGACGGACCCCCCCAGAACATGAAGTGCTTCTTAAGAGGTTTCTTCCTTGAGAGGAAGGATTGTCCAGTGGTTAGGCCACTAGCAGAAAAGTCCCTTTTCTGCCATAGATTTCCTCCGTGATCTTGAGCAAATCACTAGTCTCTCAGTGCCTCCATTCCCCATCTGTAAAATAGGGACAATAGCACCACCCCATCTCACAGGGTGTTGTGAAGATTTAAATACTAGGCTAATGGGGGTCATTATAAGTACTTGAGGTTGAGATTCCTTGTACAGCTGCCTCTCTCCTGCTAATTAATTCACAGACCACCGGGCTATTAAGGAATTGATTCAGGAAGATAGGCTTCTTCTGAGCCATCTGTTGGGGAAACATCTGGCAGTTTCCTGATACCCCCACATAGGGGAAGGCACACCTGGCTCTTCTGCCCAGCAACATCACTCCTGCTGATTGTATCTAGACTTGTAGTTGAAGCATCCCCAGGTCTGAATAGCCCCTAGTCTGGGGAATGGAACCTGTGAGGCTGGGGCTGGATTGATTAGACTTGAGCGCAGTTGGTTCAACTGGGCTGAGGTTTCTGACCTAGAGCTGAGAGGGGAGCAAGTGTAGAGAGGCCAGGGCACCTACAGATGCTTGGGGCATCTGGTGCGCACTGCAGAGAGGCCTGCAGATTAATGAATAAGCACAGTGCCAAGCACCCTTTGAGTGTGTGCACTGAGTGAATGTCTGGCTGCACATACTGGTCTGCCAGCTTTTCGTTCCCCTGCGTGTTCTAGTTCTGCAAATGTCATTTTGGCTGTAAAATTCCATTTGATGTCTTTCTATGAAGGTGCTTTCAGTAATCTGTGTTCCCAGAACAGCGGGGATTTGTAGGCTCCTGCAGGGAGCTAGGATAACTCATTGCCCTTCTATGGCACCTTCCAGCCAAGGATCTCAAAGCTTTTTGCACAGCTAATCTCATCACACTGCACAAGCTAGGCTATCTGAGGGTGATCCTGCTGCTACTGAAGTCAGGGCCACCTCAGCTCATTCAACTGTTCAGCCCTGGGCCCCTGGCTGGGTACACCTGGTGGCTGAGCTTCGTGACTTTGTCCTCACCCACAACCATTTCAGATTTGGGGACAATTTATACCTTCAAGTCAGCGGCACTGCTATGGGTACCCGCATGCCCCCACAGAATGCCAACATTTTTATGGCTGACTTAGAACAACGCTTCCTCAGCTCTCGTCCCCTAGATCCCCTCCTCTACTTGCGCTACATTGATGACATCATCATATGGACCTATGGGAAGGAGGCCCTTGAAGAATTCCACCTGGATTTCAACAAGTTCCACCCCATCATCAACCTCAGCCTGGATCCAGTCCACACAAGAGATCCACTTCCTGGACACTACAATGCAAATAAGTGATGGTCACATAAACACCACCCTATACCGGAAACCTACTGACCGCTATAGTTACCTACATACCTCCAGCTTCCATCCAGGACACATCACACGATCCATTGTCTACAGCCAAGCCCTAAGATACAACCGCATTTGCTCCAATCCCTCAGACAGAGACAAACACCTACAAAATCTTTATCAAGCATTCTTAAAACTACAATACCCACCTGGGGAAGTGAGGAAACAGATAGACAGAACGAGATGAGTACTGAGAAGTCACCTACTAGAGGACAGGCCCAACAAGGAAAATAACAGAACATCATTGGTCATCACATACAGCCCCCAACTAAAACCTCTCCAGCACATTATCAACGATCTACAACCTATCCTGGAAAATGATCCCTCACTCTCCCAGACCTTGGGAGACAGGCCAGTCCTCGCTTACAGACAGCCTCCCAACCTGAAGCAAATACTCACCAGCAACTACACACCACACCACAGAAACACTAACCCAGTAACCAATCCCTGTAGCAAACCTTGTTGCCTACTCTGTTCCCATATCTACTCTAGCGACACCATCAGAGGACCCAACCACGTCAGCCACACCATCAGAGGCTCATTCACTTGCATGTTTACTAATGACAGGTTTCAGAGGAACAGCCGTGTTAGTCTGTATTCGCAAAAAGAAAAGGAGTACTTGTGGCACCTTAGAGACTAACCAATTTATTTGAGCATGGCTCACGAAAGCTCATGCTCAAATAAATTGGTTAGTCTCTAAGGTGCCACAAGTACTCCTTTTCTTTTTATGTTTACTAATGTGATATATGCCATCATGTGCCAGCAATGCCCCTCTGCCATGTACATTGGCCAAATCGGACACTCCCTACGTAAAAGAATAAATGGACACAAATCAGACTTCAGGAATGGTAACACACAAAAGCCAGTAGGAGAACACTTCAATCTTCCTGGACATTCTGTAACAGATTTGAAAGTAGCTATACTTGAACAAAAAAACTTCAGAAACAGACTTCAAAGAGAAACAGCAGAACTAAAATTCATTTGCAAATTTAACACCATTAATTTGGGCTTGAATACGGACTGGGAGTGGCTGGCTCATTACAAAAGCAGCTTTGCCTCACCTGGAATTGACACCTCCTCATCTATCATTGGAAGTGGACTACATCCACCTTGATCGAATTGGCCTTGTCAACACTGGTTCTCCACTTGTGAGGTAACTCCCTTCTCTTCATGAGTCAGTATATTTATGTCTGCATCTGTAATTTTCACTCCATGCATCTGAAGAAGTGGGGTTTTTACCCACGAAAGCTTATGCCCAAATAAATCTGATAGTCTTTAAGGTACCACCGGACTCCTTGTTGTTTCTGTGGATACAGACTAACACGGTTCCCCTCTGATACTTGTCATTTATTAGGGTTACTCTTCAGGGGGAGGCACGGGGGTAATTCTGTAATTCTATTAATGTACTGCTTATGTCACTTGTGTGTTCATATGGAGCTCTACTCCTCCCTTCTGCAAGTCCCCTCCCGATGGAGCTACCCTGCAGGACCTAGGTTTCCCAGGACTGGATTCCTCCAGCCCTAGAACCAGATGAACACACACACCCACACACTAACAGAGCAAGTCTGAGAGGACCGGGTCAATCAGCACTCTCAAGCTGACCCCCTTATGTGTCCCTGTACTCAATGGGCTGGGTCAAGCAGCACCTTCAAGCTGTCACCCTTATGTGCCCCTGGTCTCAATAGGCTGGGCCAAGCAGCACTTTCAGCTGCCCCCCGCCCCCTTTATATGCCACAGGTTTAACACGTCCCTATCCCCACTTTCACGTCACAATTGTACTGGTAGTAACCCACTTGATGAGCAAACCCCACAGGATTTTTGGGCGCTACAGGGATCTTTAGCTTAGGTAAAAGAAGTGTTGCTGCAGAGTAAATGGGGGAAGTTCAGAGAGAGAGAGAGAGAAGCAACCAGCTTAACCATAAAAGTTATTTATTGAATAATAGGGATAACTACACAAGGAGAGCCTAAACCAACATAACAGTTACATTATTAAAGGTTAACACCTGAGGTAGAAAAGAAAAGAGAGAGAGAGTGAGAGGGAGGGATCTCACCCATTCCAGGAGGCTTGAACTGGTCAAGGTTCCCAGGTGATGGTGGAGGCTCAGGGTCCTGAGTGATGGAGACAGGCAGAGCCCCCAGAACAATCAGTCAGAAAATGGAGTCCCAGTGGAACTGATGTAGAGTTTGGATCCATGCATCAGATCACTGACTGGAGGGTGAGTAGGGATTTTTGCAGGGAAAATACAATGGTTCAAGGGAGAACACTAGATTTGTTTATGGATAAACTGATGACTTAAGGGTTTTCTTTAGGCTAGACAATAGGAGCTGATCACTCTTGGCTATGGGTGATGTTTTCTTCCAGGGAGCTCACAATGCAACTAGGCTGCTTCAGTATTTTGGATATCAATCAAGGATTTATTACTAGAATTGGTCTGATAATTGCTGAGCAGGGTGTGTGCAGGCATAGGTTCATTAACATCTAGAGCAGAGATTCCCATGATGCAGTGCTTCCCTGCTTTTCTGGTCCCAGAGTTCAGTGCGGTTCTGTGTTCTCCATTCTGTATGCAAATCGAGATGTCTCCCTGTCCCATCTTTCATGCAGATGAGGCTAGGGGAGTTGTCTCTGTTTTCCAGTCTGTAGGCTAATGGAGATGTCTTAATCTTGTCAGCCTTGTCAGGAGGGGTTTAGGTGTATCTCCCATCTGCCCTTCATTGCTCTCTGTAAGTTTTTTTCTCTGATGGGTTTTGGTTTAAGGAGAGGCTGGTGGAGTGGTGTCTTTCATGAGTCAGACAGGCTAGATATTGCACCCTGGTTCCCCAAGAACACAGAGCTGACTGGTATCAAATTGGGATAATAGCACCGCCCTATATCGCTGGACTGTTGTGAGCATAATACATAGCTCTTATCAAGTGCTTTTCAGCAGTTGATTTTAAAGCACTTTACAAAGGAGGTTGGAATCATTAGCCTCATTTTACATTTGGAGAAACTGAGGCACAGAAAGGGGATGCGACTTGCCCCAAGTCAGCCAGCACGCATAAAGGCTGTGAGGTGCTCAGATACTATGGAAACAGGGCCACATAAGTACCATAGATAGAAATATATTATCTCGTAATTTGGGGGTGGGGGGCACTTCTGATTTTTGAATCGGCGGAACTGGCAACTCTGCCTCTCCTATGACACATGTACCAACATAGGGGGCTGCTGCCCCCAGCAGGTGGAGTTGATAGAGGGCGGTATACAAGAGTTACTCCTGCCCTTGGTGTGAGGAGCAGAATGAATGGAGGAGCAGATTTGGATGGGGTATAGTAAAAACTATTGCAGCCCTGAGACCCAGAAACTGACACTTTGCTGTATCTATGGCTATGTCTACATTACATTGTAAACTCGAGGTAGATACGCTGGAGGGTAGTGTTAGGATACAGAGGGACCTAGACAAATTAGAGGATTGGGCCAAAAGAAATCTGATGAGGTTCAATAAGGACAAGTGCAGAGTCCTGCACTTAGGACGGAAGAACCCAATGCACAGCTACAGACTAGGGACCGAGTGGCTCGGCAGCAGTTCGGCAGAAAAGGACCTAGGGGTTACAGTGGACGAGAAGCTGGATATGAGTCAACAGTGTGCCCTTGTTGCCAAGAAGGCCAATGGCATTTTGGGATGTATAAGTAGGGGCATTGCCAGCAGATCGAGGGACGTGATCGTTCCCCTCTATTCAGCACTGGTGAGGCCTCATCTGGAGTACTGTGTCCAGTTTTGGGCCCCACACTACAAGAAGGATGTGGAAAAATTGGAAAGAGTCCAGCGGAGGGCAACAAAAATGACTAGGGGACTGGAACAAATGACTTATGAGGAGAGGCTGAGGGAACTGGGGATATTTAGTCTACGGAAGAGAAGAATGAGGGGGGATTTGATAGCTACTTTCAACTACCTGAAATGGGGTTCCAAAGAGGATGGATCTAGACTGTTCTCAGTGGTAGCAGATGACAGAACAAGGAGTAATGGTCTCAAGTTGCAGTGGGGGAGATTTAGGTTGGATATTAGGAAAAACTTCTTCACTAGGAGGGTGGTGAAACAGTGGAATGTGTTACCCAGGGAGGTGGTAGAATCTCCTTCCTTAGAAGTTTTTAAGGTCAGGCTTGACAAAGCCCTGGCTGGGATGATTTAATTGGGGATCGGTCCTGCTTTGAGAAGGGGGTTGGACTAGATGACCTCCTGAGGTCCCTTCCAACCCTGATATTCTATGATTCTATTTTTCTATGATTCTGTGGGACCTGGGCTTGTTGACTTGGTGTTTCCAAGCCTGCATTTGAGCATCCACATTGCATTGTACCTGGGCTTACAACTGGCGGACCTGGCTCTTATACCCGTGCTAATGTGTCCATGCTGTGCTCTGCAGACCTTCTGACTCAGGTTTGTGGCTTGAGCCATGTCCACACTGCAAAATGGCAGGGCTTGGACCCAAGTCACAGCTGGATCTGACCCACCCCACTAGCAGAGTATAGGACCCAGGTCCTGAGTGCTCACTCAGCACAGCCAGCCAGACTGATCTCTATGGGGACGGAAGGGAGGTTTGGGCTCAAAACTGAGTCAGAGGCCTGGCTTAGTGTGTGGTGTAGACAGACCCCATGCGGCTTTGCACCCCTAGCGGGGGGGTGGGGTGGTACATATGGGCTAGTGATCAGTGGAGTTACTCCCTTCCTTGGTGGGGGCGAGGAGGGGAGAGATGGGGTTGGCTCCCCTGGTTCTGTCCCCCGCCCCCCGCCTCCCTCTCTGCGCAGGGGCGCGCGGCGGCTCCGCACCCCCGGGGCCGGGCCGCGTGCCGCATTTCGCTCCGGTCCCCTCCGCTCCTCTCGTCTGCCCCCCTCGCACCCCTTCCCCGGCTCCCCTCTTAAGGTGGCCCAGCGGGATGCACGCCGGTGCCTCCCCGCTCTGCAGACCGCCCTCCGGCAGGGTTGCCTTAAGGAGGCTCCTTCGCACTGCCACGAGCGGAGCTGCGTTCCCGGCGCTGCCTATAAAAGGGCTCGATCCAGCCCGTGGGCGGCTGAGCAGGATCCACGCCGGAGCCGGGCGAACCCCTGGCGAGCTCCTGCCGCTCAGGGCACCTGCTGGCACGCGGCGGGGAGGGCGCTGGCGAGCCTTGTAGCCGGGCCGGACCCGTTTCCTCCCTGCGGTGGGAGCTGCTCGCGAGCCAGCCCGGCGGACACGTTCAGGTGCAGAATCGCTCTGGATTCCCAGAGAGCCTCATGGTGAGACCCCGCCCGCCCGCGCATCTCCCCAGGTAAGAGCGAGACCTCGGGTCCTTTCCTGCGCGAGGCGTGGGATCAGGGGAGCAGAGATGACCTTGCCATCTCCGCGCCGCACAAGCGCTTCGTTTAATAACATAAACCTCGGAGTAGCAGTGGGGCCGACCCTGGATCCAGGCATCCCAAACTTTAGCGGTGCTTGGAATCCAAATCTGGGTCTGAATTTTGAGAGCAACCTCATCTTTGCAATGGGCCAAACTAAAACTGCAGATCAGAACGCCCCCAACATATGGGCTGTTCAAAATCCAGATTGGAATTTTCTAGCTTGGGGTCCATATCTTCCATCTATCACCGTAGCATCGAAGTAACTGTGACAGGATCTCAGATCATGGTACCAAAATTCACTAACTCACCTTTCCAGTGGGGCTGTGAAGCTATTATTCCTGTTTTACAGATGGGGAAACCAAGGTGAAATGACTTGCCCAACGATGCATAGTGAATTGTTGGCAGAACTGGAGACAGGACCCAAGTGTCCAAGCTTCCAGTCTTCTGTTTAAACTGCTAGGCAACACTCCCTCTCCGCCTCCGTTTGAGAGAGGCTACAGCCCCCTGAAGAAGATGGTCCGATGACACAGAGGGTATGTCTACACTGCAAAGAAAAATCTGCAATACGGTCTCAGACTGCAAGTCAATTGATTCATTGGGCTTGAGTTATGGGGACAAAAAAATCAGTGTAGCTGTTTGGACTCAGGCTGGAGCCTGGCCTCTGAGACCCTCCCTCTGGCCGGGTTTCAGAGCAGGAACATCTACACTATTGTTCTTACCCTCGTCACCCAAGCCCCACAAGCCCAAATCAATTAACCCAGGGTCTGAGATTCGGTGCTGTAGGTCTTTTTTTTTTTTTTTTTTTTGCAGTGTAGGTATACCCAGAGAAACCCAAGACACCACAAATGCAAGATGTCAAATTCCTTTGTAGTGGGTCCAAATCCTTATTTGAACAGGTCATGAAGAGACAGTGAGTGGGCCTTCAAGGTGGGAGAAGGGGGGTAGGGAGGTGTTAAGGGGAAGAAAAACATCTAGCCCTTTTCACCTCTGCTCTTAAAGGGGTGTTTTCTTGCAAATTTGCTGGTTTCTTAGGAGCAATTTCGTTTGGCATGGAGCCTCCCAAGTGAGGATGGAAAGTGCTTGGCTCTCCTGCCTAGCCTTGCCAATCAGTCCATCGAACCAGGAGCAGGGAGAGATGGGAAAGCGATGTTAGCACCAAAGGTATAAGAGTCAGGGGAGGGAATCCCCATGGTGTTGCAAGTGTGGGAAGTGGCACTGTTTCCTGAGTAACTCCCTGGAAGGGGCTAGTCTCTGAGTGCAGGGGGAGGCAGGGGCAGATCCGGTCAGCAGCAGTGCAGAACCAAGCATGTATGCCGCCCAGCAGTAGTGACTGGGGATAAATATACAGCTGGCCACATGCAGCTTCTGCAGGCACTTCCTGCCCTATGGCAGGACAGTGGTAGGAAAGAAGCCTGTGCATGAGTGAAGGAGTACAGCCGCTTTCTGCTCTAACCTGGTACCACATCCACTTGGGTTCAAATCCCGTTTGGTTCTAATGTGCAGAACGGCTTTGGAGACCTCCGCCTCGTTTCTGCCGGTCGCCAAGCAGCAGTCTGTTTGTGAGAGGCCCTAGGACAGGTGGGCGTTACAAGTCAGGAGACGGGTGCATTGAGAGAGCCGCATGGCATTCCAGCAGAGGAGAGACCATTGTAATTCAGGAGACAGGTACACTGACAGGGGGTTAGGGGAAGGCAGGCCTGCAGTCGTAGAGAAGATTACAAAGCAGGAGTGAAGCACACTAACGGAGCTGTCTGTGGAGTCCAGGAGTGGAATAGCTGGGCAGGGGGAAAAGACGGCATGTCAGGAGTGAGGAGCATTGGCAGAGCTGTGTGGGGAGCCCAGGACTGGAACAACAGGTGGTGCTGCAGGTCAGGAGTAAGGGGCATTAGAAAAGCAGAACCTGTTTCTAGCCACACGCTGCGTCTCTTCTCTCCTCCAAGCCTAGGAGCAAGATACTGTATTAGGACAGCTTTTGTTTTGTTATCTGTGAATTACAGGGAAGCAGTTGTTAATGTCATATGTGACCCACAATACCTAAGTGCTATTCACAGAGTAGCTGCTGTATGCGCCCCGCGAGGGGTAAAGGCGCTCAACCGGTCTCCTGGGAACAGTAGCAGCCACTTTCAATGCACTTAACTCTGCACTGAATAAAGGCTCCACAGAACAGTTAGTCTGCATGGTGGGTATGTATAGCAGCAAGAGCACTCAATATTGTGTTTTTTCAGAAATCAGTTGACACTGAATTATAGCACAGTAGCTATATTCCAAATGGCAAAGGAGCCAAGTAATAAAAACAATTAATAAATTATTTACACTTGTATATGAGGACCCAGAGCACTACACAAGCCACTCATGCAGAGCACCATTACAAGGCTGGCTGCTGTCCTTCACTCCAGAGGTGGCTGCATTTCAACACATTGCATGGCAGTGGAGCAGGAGGTAAAGAATTTGGGCCAAGGACATTGGGGCAAATGCCTACTCTTATGAAAAGGGACAGGGGATTTTTAAAAGGTGCAAATAGTACACACAGACCTTTGGTTTTTAAGGTATTGTTTGAAAGATCCAGTGAGGTGTATGGGACTCAGGAAGAAGTAGTTCTCCCTAAAAGACCTAGAGAAACACACTTCCCCTGTACACAGCCCTGGGGCCCTTACATTCCATCCTCCTTCCGGACTCAGGGTTATTTAGCAGCAGTTGCCCTGTAGGGCCAGGGGAGTTTTAAGGACTGTGACGTAAATAGCAAATGATGATTAAGATGGTATTTGTTTTAATATACAAATCCATCTACTCTGCACACACATTAAAACTTCTTGCTGCTGGCCCCTGTTGCACTCATACCCATGGTGATTTTGAAAGGACGCTCCCTTCATTTCAACAGCATGTCCACACGGGTCAGGAACTCCTGGCAGCAAAGGCATACCCAGTATGTTGCCTCTTGGGGTACATGCACACCACAGTCGGAGGTGAGATAGCTGGGGTAGGCACACCTGTGCTAGCTTCAATCTAGCTAGCAGACTGCAAATAACAGTGAAGATGCAGCAGTACAGGCCCTGGGGCAGGCTGGCAACACAAGCTCTGTACCCAGGGTTCCAGGTGGCGCGTAGAGCCTATGCAGTGCTCACGCTGCTGCATCCCTCTTCATTGCTATTTTTTTAGCTGTTAGCTAGATTAAAGCTAGGGTGGGTATGCCTACCCCAGCTGCAGTCACACACCCGATTGCAGTGTAGATGTATCTGTGGTGGGAGTGAAACATGGCTTAATTTCAGCAGCACTCCCTGCAAGGCTTCCATTCCCTACTTACCACAGCACCCCCAAGCTCCTACATCCAGCAGCCTCTCCAGTGTTCATGAGCACTTGGTGTACTTTGTATTTCATATCAGCTGCTGCAGGCTGATTCCACCATCCGCTTCAACCCTGCTTCCAGCAACACCCAAAACAGTCTTGCCAGGATCGAGTTTGAGCCTGCTTTGAGGCCCCTGCATGCCTATAGCCAGCACTCAGAGCTACTTCTAATCCTGCTGTGCCTCTTGGGGCCAGTGTCCAGAGCACCCCTGCTTCTAACCTCCCTACAACCCATAGCCAGTGTCCACAGGGCCACTGCTTCCAGCCCCGCTTCACTCCTATCATCAGCACCTGCAGCATGGCTACTTCCAGACCCTCTGGCTCATGCCCCTACCTCTCCACAGCAGGTTCTCTTTTGTTTCCCAGCTCGGACTTTCTGTTCCAAGAGCCTGTGTCTGTGGGGAGGCAGGAGAAATCCTTACCTGCATCATGAAAGCCACTAATGCTTATAAGAAACCTGCTAAAGTCTGTCCTTTGGGACTAGCGTCTAAGTTTAATAATGCGTGGCCTGTCTCTATTGCCTCCCATCAGGATCACAGAGTGCTTTACACACATTAGAGTTAATCCTTGCAACCTCTCTCTCCTCATGAAGTTCTGCAGGTCAGTATGACTATCCCCACTTTATACACGGACACACTGCAGTGAAGATTTGTCCCAAGTCCCACAGTGGCAGAGGTGGGAATACAACCCAGATCATCAGACTCCCAGCCCGGGTGCAAGGCTGGAAAGTAGCAAAAGGCCACTGAGCTCATCATGACTTTAACAAAATGATCAGTTTAAAAATTGCTGGGAGCATCTGGTTCAATGGAAGAATAGTTAATACAATGCACAGGTGAGCCCCAGAACTCCTGGTCTGTGACTAGGGTCCCTAATCACTATGGTACTACGAATAAATACTCCATTTTTATTCGTATTAACCCTGCTCTCAGCCATTGGTGTGTAACTGTGTAAACCTCATTCTTGTCTGGGAGGTAAGCTGGACAGACCCCACTATTCTCCATGTAGGGGATTCAGCCCACCTCTGATAAATACCTCTAGTTGTGGCTGAATTGCTTTTAATGAACTCAATCCTTTATCTTTCTAAGGCATGGTCTACACTACCAATTTATATCGGTATAACTGTCTCTCAGGGGCATGGAAACTCCACACCCCTGTGCGATGTTGTTATACCGACCTAACTGCAGGTGTAGACAGAGCTCTGCCCACTGGAGGGCTCCTCCCGTTGACCTAGAAACCGCCTCTTAGGGAGGTGGATACTTACACCCATGGGAGAAGCTCTCCAGTCAGCATAAGTGTCGTCTTCGCCAGGGGTTCTCAAACAGGGGGTCACGAGGTTATTACCTGGGGGTTGCGAGCTGTCAGCCTCCACCCCCAAACTCTGCTTTGCTTCCCAGCATTTAGAATAGTGTTACAGTAAAAAACACTTTTTTTATATTTGTACCTGGGGGTCACACTCAGAGGCTTGCTGTGTGAAAGGGGTCACCAAGGCAGAAGTTTGAGAACCCCTGGTCTTCACTCAGCGCTACAATAGCACCGCTGCACTGATGCAGATGCAGCGCTGTAATTGTAAACAAACCCTAAGTTCAATCAAATGAGATCCATGCAATTTAATGTACGTGAGTCTTTTAGACCAAAATCCCTTCTTCTCTGCAGGGACATTAAGGCTCCATCATCCTTTTCTTGAGAGCTGGAATTTGTCCCACTCTTCCTGGCAAAGATTTCCCCTCCCCACTGTTACCGAACATGCTGTACTGTTTAGTTGCCTTCCTCCCCCGACCATACTCTGAGCAATTGCCTCTTAGTGGTGCTGTCTGTGTCTAGTTTGTGAAGTGCTTGGGGAGCCTTCGGGAGGAAATAACAACAGCCCGATACAAACTTCTTGAGTGTGCAAATTAGTGCCAAAAATTTCCTGAGTATAGATGCAGAGTTTGGATTCAGAGCCCTGATTTTTTGGTTGAGGTCCAGCTTGTATAAGAAATTGGGGGTATTTAGTTCAGAGAGAAGAATGTAAGAGAGGACATGATGGCATATGGAAACCAATGGCATAGAGTAGGTAGACTGGCACTTCTGTTCACCCTTTCTCATAGCAAAAGAGCAAGGGGAAGTTTGATTAAATTGAAAGGCAGTGACTGTAGTGATAAAAGGAAATACTCTTGCACAGTTGAACCAGAAGAATTCACTGCCATCAGATCTCAGTGGATATGTCTGTGCAGCAACTAGACACCTGCAGCTAGCCTGTGCCAGCCGACTCAGGCTCACAGGGCTTGGGCTGCTTCACTGCTGTGCAGACTTCCAGGCTCAGGCTGGAGCCGAGTGGGAGGGTCCCAGAGCTCAGAGTCCTGCCCAAGCCTGGAAGCCTACATAATAGTGAAGCAGCCCAAGTCCCGCAGCACAAGCCAGCCGCAGGTTTTCTTTGCTGTGCTGCAGGCATAGCTGTGAAGCTAAGAGCTTAGCAGGATGCTGAAAAGCATGAGCCATTTAGATGCCTAATGAAGCATCCACTGTTTATGTTAAATAGAATCGCAAATGTAGAATGGCTATGAACCCTCATACTTCACTACCTGCCTAAGGTTAAGAAGAAGCTTCCATAATTGTCCCTTGTAGGACTTCTTGCTCCTTCCTCTGGAGCATCTGGTCAGAAGGAAGGATACTGGCCTAGATGGACCTCAAAAGGACTGATCCAGTCTGGCAATTCCTGGGTTCACTTGAATGGGAAAATAATTCAGTTCAACCTTCTTCTCAAGCCTCAGAACAGGTTCACGTTGGGTTCAGGTCATGCTTCTGGAGAAGGATCAAGTTGGTTCTGATTTGATCCGAACTGGTTGACTGCTGCAACCGGCATCACTCGTGTTTGCTCGAAACGGCTATTATCAGCCTGGAAGCATTTTGTGGTGCTGGTTTATGAATGATACAAAGTCAAACTGTGTTGTCCTGGTATTTTTCTGTTACCCCCCTGCACTGAGGTCATGGCAGCTATTTTGGCTACTCCCTGCCCTTGTAACTTAAGCCGAGTAATGAGATTGGGTGGGGAAGGAGGGGAGTTAACATTCTAACAATTTAAACTCTTGTTAAAAGATCATTAAAAAATTAATGTCTGTCTGAAAGCTTATGTTGGGTATGGAGAGCAATTGGGTTTGTGGAGATACTTGTGTATGAGTTTAACATGTCAGGCAGTGCCGTGTCCCCTTTTTTGCAAGCTAAGCAGGGTTGATCCTGGCCAATATATGTATAGGAGACCGCCAAAGAAAACCTGAGCGCCAGTGGCAATGGTTTTGCAGGGTTGCTTTCCTCTGCATCGATGCAGAACCCACCCTTGGTTTGGCTTTAGGGGGCAGTGCACTGCTGCAGGTGCCATGCTTCAGAGCAGCTGTACAGTTTGGTATCCTCTTAACCCTCATGTTTATTAGAAATCCCATGACACCTCCTTGTTGGGGCCATACTGGGTTCTATGCCAGAACCTGCCTATGGGATAGCTTTGGACAAGTCACTTCGCTGATCCTCAGTTTCCCCATCTGTAAACATGAATAACACTAACCTACCTCTGGGGCTTTGCAAGGTGTAATTGCTATTCACAAAGTGCTCTAAGATCCTCAGGTAGAAGTGGCTATAGATTAGTAACCAACCAAATCTTAAGATGATGGTTCCTTTATTGGCCCATAGATTTAGTGAATTATCTGACTTTCCTTGTATCTGTCTAATGGTAGCCCACAAGAGTGGGCTGTATGGGATAGGTGCTTCAGGGCTACCCGAATGCAACTGTGGTTGCAAGGAGTGCTGTTCATGGGTGGGGCAGAGCAGTTCCAGCCAAAATATTGTCCTCTGGGGGCCAAGCTGAGCCGTCACAAGGAGAAGCAAGGGAACCAGTCATCTCATGCAACCAACCTCACTGAGATGGCTCCCTTACCGGTGCAGCCAGGCCCAAGGTGGCTGCTCTCTTGTTGAGAATCCCATGCTGATTGACCCTGCTGGTGATCTGGTTTTTTTCTCTCTCCTGATACATCATGCTTTGTTGCCTTTCATCTCAGTGGG
Source organism: Caretta caretta (assembly GCF_965140235.1). NCBI lineage: Eukaryota > Metazoa > Chordata > Testudines > Cheloniidae > Caretta > Caretta caretta. The sequence continues at coordinate 205,449,537 of NC_134206.1, forward strand.
TTTTTTTCCAATCCACACAAAGGTGAAAAGGAGCGAGGCACTGATGACTTTCCTGTATCTGCTGGCTTCTCTCTCCAGCTCCGACATGAATAAGGCCCTTCATGCACTCCTCTGGAGCAAACACAGACGCTTTTTTGTTCTGTGAGCTGGTGGGATGGGATGGAATTAATAAATCAGAGAGCTGATGTTGTGCCACCACATTCCTTCAATTTTAAGGCAAGATCGGGAAAGAAAGAGGGCAAGTTCAGTCTTCTCTTCTTTAGAGATAACTCGGATGCCAACTCCTGTGTCTTCCCCTCTCTCTCTCCTCTGCTTTCCTTCCCATTTAATCTCTTGCTCTTTCTCCCTTTATTTATTCCTCCTCATTTTTTCCCCACTTGTTCACCCTCATTCACTTCAACACATCCCTCTCACTCAGACTCCTCTCTGTTATATTCTCCTGTCTCTCCCACCCACTCTCCCATCCCTTCATATTTCTGTCCTTTTCCCCCCATCTCATCCCTGTGCATAAAAGGAGCACATAAACCCCAGGGAGATGTGTTGTCCAGTGGTCTGAATATAGAGCTGGGACCCAGGAATTCTGAGGGGCTATTCTTGATTCTGGCAGTGACTCCCTCTATAACTTTAGGCAAATCCATCCCCTGTGTGCCTCAGTTTCCCCTTCCCTAAAATGGGGATAATCATGCTCTCATCCCAAGTGGGGCAGTGAGAGCCTCTTGGGGGGTTAATGAATGTCTTTTGAAGATGAAAAGCACTGAGTGGTGTTGTTCTCATGCCACAGATATGACATTTATCTGTGTGCCTGTGAGCAGAATAAGATCCTGCCACCCACAGCCCCAGAACTGGCAAGGTCTTCTTGAAGTCTGACCAAAAAACCTTGACAGGCTGTGCTTAAAATTAAGTGAATGATTCTGATTAAACTGCTGAGTCCTTAACATCTCAGCATCCCTGCTGTTTGGAGGTAAGGGGCTATTACAAGAGCCTATTCTTCCCCAATCTGACTGCACATTGATCTTCATGGGTGAAACCTGTACCCTTCACGTAGTTTAAGCTTCTTGTCAAGGTGTGAAGATGACGCTTTTTGCTCCTTATGTATTTTTTTAGTAATAACACTAGTGTTTTACAGCCTTAGTTCTTAAAAATCATTTCACAAAGGTGCATAAGCACTATTGTTTTCATTGTAGAGATGGGGAAACTGAGGTACGGAGGGAAGAGAAGTGATTTGCCCAAAGTTGCAGAAGAAATCACAGCTGAAAAGAGAACCCAGAAATCCTGGTGCCCAGTGGTGCCCTACCTGCTGGACCCAGAGAAGAAGGAATAAACAATAATTACCTTTGTTTTTTAGATTAGTGGATATACTCAGGCCTGACCGACACTAAAAAGTTAGGTTAACTCAGCTACATTGCTATGAGGTGTGAAAAATCCACACCCCTGAGAGATGTCATTAAGTCAACCTAACCCCAAGTGTAGACAGCGCTAGGTCAACATAAGAATTCTTCCATTGACCTAATTACTGCCTCTCAAGGAGGTTGATTACCTCTGCGAATGGGAGGGAGTGTCTACACTGACACACTACAGCGCCACATCTGTCAACAAGCCTTCCCGGTTGGGGGACTTTGGGACAAGAGTATCCTTCTGCACTCCTTTGATACATGTCCTAGCAGTTTCCTATTTCTGGGCTTCTTCTCCTGGTCAGTTATTGATTGTACATCATCTCTCTGCTAATATTTAAGTGGGTTTTTTGTTTTTTAAATCAACCTATTGTACCACTGGGGTTTCCCTGAGATCTCTTCTACTCGGTTCGTCAAGAACTCAGTTTCACTCCAGTTTTGTTACTCAGGTTCCTTTATTTGGCATACAGCAAGGCTATGCTGAGTTGATCAGACTTAAGCATAGAGGGCAGGTATAGGGTGTACCATACACCCAAAGTTACATAGCAAATCTCTTCCTTGATGTACATTTACATGCTGCATCACATGCTTTGGGATTAGCTTGGTCACTTTGTAGGAACAAATCCCTGGACAGCATGCCCTGTCCATGCATGACTTACTCTTTACCTCATCTTACATTTCAGGCTTCTCTTGTCCATTGTCAGTGGTTCCCTGGGTGTTCCCCATAATCTTAGCTAATACAGACATTCTTTTTCCAGACTCCTGATCCATTTACCTCCCTAATCCTGTCTCCCAAGAAATGAGACCTCACCCATGTCCACTTACTCATGTCAAGCCAGGCCTACATATAAAATCCTCCTACAACCAGATCTCCCAACTGGGGCTCAAGTGACCAATACCAGAGCCTCAAGCAAATAGAAACGAAATCCTGATTATCCTTGAGCATCTTCTATGCAGCCCACAGGGAGCAGCTGCCACAGTCAAGCATGAGTCCATTCTGAGCTGTGACTGACGATTTCTAAAAGTGCAGTTGAGTCAGCCAGAAGTTCCCCTCCTTTGTTAGCTGCGATCTACAGCTCCCTGTCAGCCTAGGTCATCAGGAAGAGGGGGTTACAACTGACCCACTGCAGCTAGTAAAAACATTCTCTGGTGGAGTCTGGGACAGGGGGAAGTGTTTGTCACACAGCTGGTGCTACCTAATGCCAGATGGACCTCAGCAAGGTCAGAGTTCACTCCTTTCTCCTGTCACTCCACTTCCAACAAGCCCTCAATGTCTCCATCTGATAAACGGCTGAGTGCTTCCCCTCCACTTGCCATTAACCACATGATGGTCCATCCCGTAACATCTCTGGATGGCCCATCTCCTCTTGCACCAGTGGAGAGCCTGCCCCTCTTCTGTTGCAGCAGCTAGGAGCCTACCAGACTCTCATAGTTCCTCTGATAGTCCCCATTGTGTTACCAGCTCTAGTGGTATTTGGTGTTTTTCTGAAGGCTCCAGCTCTGGAGTCCTGTTATTACATAAGAATTTCTGCTTCTATTTAAACCAAAAAAAGTAAGTTTCTAGCCCTCATGGTTGTGGAGAAAAACTTGAAAACATGAAGTGAGAGCACCCCCAAGGCAAATACAAAGAACCCAAAACATGTTCTTTTAAAACATTCTCATGGTTTTCAAACCAATCTTGTGATTTTTACTGGGGGGACCTGACTCATAGCTTTTGAATGCTTGGGGTCAGCAACACTGTATTGCTTTTGAAGGTTTAGTGGCACGCTCGGGCCTCCGAGTAATTAGGCATATGAGTGCCTACTCTTTCAACTCATGAAACCCATTAGCTAAGCAGGTACAGTAGGAGAGAGGCCTCTTTCTCATGCTGTGCAATTGTGCAATCCCGTGGTGCACTTGGGACATAAATTACAACAGTATTGCCAACCCCAAGCATTAAAAATCATGCAATTGGCTTAAAATCATGAGATTTTGGTAAACTAATCTGTTCTGGTTCTTTTTATTTGTCTGCTGACTTTTGTTGCTGTTGAGCATTTAAGTTCACATTTCCAGGCTTTGCTCTGCAACCACGAGAGCTTAAATTTTACTTTTTTTAAATTAGAGCTGAGATTCTCTTGTAATGACATGACTCTAGGAGCTGAAACAAAAGGGTAAATGGGCTGACCTGGATAAGGATAGGCCTAGTCAGTCGGACATTGATCCTGGGCAAGATAATAGAGCAGCTGATATGGGACTCAATTAATAAACGATTAAAGAAGGGTAATATAATTAAGGCCAATCAACATGGGTTTATGGAAAATAGATCCTGTCAAACTGACTTGATATCTTTTTGGATTACAAGTTTGGTTGATAAAGGTAATACTACTGATATTATATACTTAGACTACTGAAAGGCATGTGACTTTGTACCACATGCCATTTTGATTTAAAAAAAAAAAACTAGAAAGATCAAATTAACATGGTAGGTCTCAAACTGCGGTTGTAAACAGGGAATCCTCAGCCACTGATTCTAGCGTGGTCCTGCATAGATTGGTTCTTGGCCCTGTGCTATTTAACATTTTTTCTCAGGGACCTGGCAGAAAACATAAACTCATCACTGATAAAGTTTGCAGATGACCCAAATTGGGGGAGTGGTAAATAATGAAGAGGAGAGGTCACTGATTCAGAGTGATCTGGATTGCTTGGTAAGCTGGGTGCAAACAAAATGCATTTGAATAGGGCTAAATGTCAATGTATCCTTCTAGGAACAAAGAATGTAGCCATACTTACAGGATGGGGGACTGTATCCTAGGAAGCAGGGACTCTGAAAAAGATTTGGGGTAGTGATGGCTAATCAGCTGAACATGAGCTCCCTTTACGATCCTGAGGCCAAAAGAGCTAATGCTATCCTTGGATTCTTAAACAGAGGAATCCCAAGTAAGAGTAAAGAGATTATTTTACTTCTGTATTTGGCACTTGTACAACCACTGCTGGAATACTGTGTCCAGTTCTGGTGTCAACAATTCAAGAAGGATGTTAATAAATTGGAGAGGGCTCAGAGAAGAGACACGAGAAAGATTAAAGGATTAGAAAACCTGCCTTCTAATGATAGATTCAAGGAGCTCAATCTATTCAGTTTTGGGGCGAGGGATAGCTCAGGGGTTTGAGGATTGGCCTGCTAAACCCAGGGTTGTGAGTTCAATCCTTGAGGGGGCCATTTAGGGATCTGGGGCAAAAATTGGGGATTGGCCCTGCTTTTAGCAGGGGTTTGGACTAGATGACCTCCTGTGGTCCCTTCCAACCCTGATATTCTATGATAACAAAGCGTAGGTTACAGGATGACTTGATTACACTCTATAAACACCTACATGGGAACAAATATTTAATGATGGGCTGTTCAGTCTAGCAGAGAAAGGTATAGCATGATGTAATAGCTGGAAGCTGAAGTTAGATGAATTCAGACTGGAAATAAGGCATACTTTTTTTTAAACAATGAGGGTAATTAACTGTTGGAATCTTTTACTGAGGGTCATGGTGGATTCTCCATCACTGACCATTTTTAATTCAAGAATGGGTCTTTTTCTAAAAGATCTGCTCTAAGAACTATTTTGGGGAAGTTTTATGGCCCATGTTATACAAGAGATCAGACTACATGGCCAGAAGGGACCATTAGGATCATGGATTCTGAGTCTGATAAACACCAAATACTGCTTTCCCCTCTTAGACTTTCCCCACAGCCCAAGACCCATCACTGGAGAGGATGGATGGATCTTGATGTGAGTATCCAGTCCCCCTCATACCCTCATTCTGCTAAACACAAATCCTCTGCACCATAACCACACTACAGAGAGGTGCCCTTCCCTCTGATATCCAGAGTCCCTGCAGCAAGCCCCATAATGTCACTGCTCCCTTTCAGCATCACCATGCTAGCAGTACTCCATGCATGGTACACGTTTCCTACACATACATGCAACACCCTGATGCACACTCTCTGTAGGTGCTGCACATGGATCCAGCTGTTCACACACACACACTCAAAGGACCATGTTCACCACTGGCATAAGCCAACACGACTCAGTTGAATTTGGTCCATAGATTTTTCACCGTGCTTCTAGTGGGCCAGATTAATCTCAGATGTAGCTCCAGAGTCAAACACAGATTACGTGCCAGAATGTGGGGAATGTTGCAGCTAGGGCCCGACCAAATTCACAGTCCATTTTGGTCAATTTCACACTCATAGGGTTTTAAAAATCTTAAATGTCATGGTGTTGTGATTGGGGGGGGGGGGACCTGACCCAAAAGGGAGTCGTGGGGGGAGTCGCAAGGCTATCACAGGGGGGTCACAGTATTGCCACCCTTACTACTTCACTGGTGCTGGCAGCAGTGCTGTCTTCAGCTCCGGGCCACTAGAGAGCGGCGGCTGCTGGCCAGGGACCCAGCCGTGACGGCAGCGCCCCCACCAGCAGCGCAGAAGTAAAGGTGGCAATATCGTGACCCCTACTACAATTGCCCGATCTCGTGGGGAAGACCAGCTCTCACGGTCCACGACGCGTTTTTCATGGCTGTGAGTTGGGTAGGCCCCTAGTTCTAGCCAAGGCCCTGACAGAGGTAGGGGCTAGAGGGTGCCTGGAAGGCCCAGGCCTGTAGTAGTTGAGTGCAGAGGTGCAGTAGTCCCTCCTGGGACTCCTGTATCATATGTGCTGCAGGGAGAGCTTTGCGCACGGGGCCTTGGCTCAAGGGTTCCCCTCACAACATGCTGCTTCCCAGGCTCTTTGAGGAGCATCCTTTTCCCCACCCCAGCCCTTCTAGGCCAGTTCTAGGCCCACTACAATGTGGCCCTGAATACTCCTCTCCAGTGCCTGGTGGGCTTCCCTGACGTGGGAGTCAGATGACCACCAGGATCCAGGCACCAGATTTCCCCCCCGAGAGCTGCGCAATCCACTTCCTACTGGCATTCAGGGGTATTTCTGGGGGGATTGCACAGAAGGGGGGTCTCGTTTGACTGACTTGACTTGTACATTTCCACATGAGCAGCTGCTTGTGCCCTAGCCCTGCCTTTGCTTGGCGATAGGGAGAGATCTGTCACACATAGTGAAGCGCAGCAGGCGAAGCACCACAATCACCACTGCAGAGTGTGAGAGTGTGTGAGGGGAAAACAACCTCTAAGTTATTCTGATGTTGCACATTAGATCACTAACTGTCCCACTGCAGGGAGAGACATAATAAGATGAAGAGTACCCAGGAGGGATGCTTTACTGCAGACAAAACCGTTCACCAGTCAACAGAACATGCAGACTCTGAGAGCCTATCCTAAGAGAGGAATGAGGGGCCTTTCATTGCTTCTCTGTCTGTGGCACTGTCTGCTTATTTATCCAGATGGTCTAACCTCCAGAGATGCCAGTCTGTCCTACATTCCCCACCCAGGACTGCATGCTTGCTCCAGGGGAAAGTGGATGTGACTTTCTGAAACCAGAAATCCACTCCAGGAAAAATGACACTCGGAAGTTAGTGTTATGCCTAGGTTGGACTGGCACATCAGGAGAAAGCTCCAGGGAAATCCGCCTGCCTGCCCCAGAGGGCAATATGAAAAGGGGTGGTGAGTGAGGAGAAGCAGGAGGTGGGCCAACAGTGGGAATAAGACAGAGAGAGAATGTGCTGCAGTGTGCTTGCAGGAGAGGGGATATCAGGAGGAAACAAGGGTTCCTGAGTTGCGGTTTTCATTTAGAGATGGGTTGCCAAAGCCAAAACCCTGCCTCTAAATACCCCCAATCTTTGGCGAGGTTCTGGTCCAGAATGGATTTGGGCCAAACCAAAACCCCAGATCCAAATACCCCTTAGCTTTGGGAGATTTGAGATCCAGATTCTAATTTAGTGTTTCTAAGCTGCCAATGGTGTTTGTAACCAGCATATTTTTAAGAGCAGGTTGGACAAACACCTGTCAGGCATGGTCTCGATAATACTTAGTCCTGCCTTGAATGTAGGGGACTGGACTAGATGACCTCTTGAGGTCCCTTCCAGTTCTATGATTCTATGAAATCAACAGCTGATTGGCACTTAAGTAATTCCACTCTCTGATACAGACAGACGCACAAACTAGACAGAACATGGGGGAAGTTAAAATCCAGATCTGAGTTTTGCAGCTCTGGCCCATCTCTCATTTCTGTAGAAGGTTGCTGTTTATCTTGCCTCAGATATAAGAGAACTGATTTTTTTTAAGTCCTCTGAAAAAGGACTCCAAGTATAGCTGGAGATTCCAGGAAAGCCTGGTTCATTTTTCAACTCTGGCTGAAGAGTCCCTGTTGCCGAGTAATTCTGCCCAAGATCAGTTCTCCGCCTGCAGTTCAGCAGTTTGGTAGCATCTGAAGACAGGGGCCAGGGCTATGTGTGACAAGGTGTACCAAAGAATGTGTTTCATCTTGCTGGGTGAGGTTACCAGTGGTTCTATGAATAGAAAGCAGAGAGAAGAGCTGCAAAAGTTGGGGGAGAAGAATCTTTTGGTAGTTTCCTACCATCAGCCTATTGTATACAGAGTACTGTGATGGCTGGTCTGTGCAAAGATAATTCTGTAGGCTTAATGGGTGGAAGGAACATAGAAATTGCCATCTTGGGGCATCCCTCTGGGGCACCTGACACTGGCCACTGTCAGAAGACAGGATACTGGGCTAGATGGGCCTTTGGTCTGGCGCAGTATGGCCGTTCTTATCTGGTCCAGCACTGGCCATTGTCTCAGGCTACAGTGGACGTTTTAGGAAAAAATAGTAATCTACCTAGTCCATTTTTTCCATGCTGTGTATGGATGGAGCTTGATGGAAATTCCTCCCTTACCCCAACTCGTGAGCACATGAAAGCATGAAGGTGCACAAATGTGCCTCTGGGCATAGTACAGTACTGTTGACTTCCCAAGGAAATTATGTTCTCTATGTACAAGGAGCAAAACAAACACTTTCAGTCTGGATTACATGTATTTGCAATTAAAGGAAAACAACAGAGAAAGAAATTATAAAGTCTCCATGAGAGAGCAGAGTTTGTGTCTCACTCTGAGATCTTCCGTCTTGAATCTGCTTATGGCCCTGTCCTCCCAACAGACAGGCACAGATTTAACCCCTGTAGTAATGTTTTTGTTTGGTTCTGCTTTGTAGAAGTAGTATTTTTCCTTCCTGAAAATGACATGGTCAGCAGTTTCCTTTTCAGGGTCCCTTTCTTTTTACCTCTGCTGGGTATACCACTGGCTCCACTACATCCCTGACAACTCCTTTCCCCTACATCCTCAGGGGCAAATACTGTACATTGTTTATGCTGTTTTTCATCCCAGTCTCTTGGTTAAACCCAACCTACGTAGATCAACTCTATAACTGACGTTAAAGATTTAATTCTGCTGGAGTTTTCTGAGTAGTGGACTGGCATGTAGCTATAACAGAAAATTTGCCCTATACCACATTTTTTGGCCAGATAACATTATGCTGACACCTAAAAATGTGATGCTAGACAATAAGCAGCAGATCTAATGTGCTTTAACGAATTCTTCCCAAGGAAGATTTGAAAACCAGCTCTTTGGGTAACCTGTATGCCACAAGTCTACTTCACAAGGCCTCAGTATTCTCCACAGCAGAAATGTTCCTTGGTATATTATTCCTTGCCTTCTGGAATAAATGTGTAGCCTTTGGCAAGGCCTAGTGGTCACTCCTATAGCTAACAGACCATTTCTGACATGTTTTGCTGGCTACTACACAATTATTAGCTAGTTTTCCTTCTCTGTCATATTCCAGGTCTGGCCACAAAAAAGCTTCAAGCCGAACTTTTCATTTTCATTATGCTTTATTGATCATACAATTCAACCATCATTCTCCAGTGAAAGCAGCAGGGTATTACTACCCCATGCCACATGGCAAACAATCATTTCCTTTGGACAATTCAGTTTTTTCTAGTGGACTCAGACCCTGATTCAGCAGGTTTCTAAAACATTTGCATATCTGTGGGCATGTGAGCACCCCTGTTGACTTCAGTAGGTGGCTAACATGCTAAAAAGAAAAGGAGTACTTGTGGCACCTTAGAGACTAACCAATTTATTTGAGCATAAGCTTTCATGAGCTACAGCTCGCCGATGAAGTGAGCTGTAGCTCACGACAGCTTATGCTCAAATAAATTGGTTAGTCTCTAAGGTGCCACAAGTACTCCTTTTCTTTTTGCGAATACAGACTAACACGGCTGTTACTCTGAAACCTGACATGCTAAAGGTATGCATGTTCTTGCTGAACCAGCACCAATGGCTCTTGTTTGCTATATGATTTTGCCATCCAGAAGGAGTGTATTGCATTATTTTAACCAAAGCAGGGTTTCTCTCTCCATTTCCTTGGCACTTGCTGGGGGTGATGGGAAGGCTCACTAGGTAAGAGAGTTTGCACACTGCCTCTGAAAGTAGGGGGAAATGAGCAGAATAAATCAATGTCCTCTGGAGGCTTGCATTTGAGGCAGCTAAGATCAAAGCCCATCTCTGCATCCTGGCTGTTGCTAGAGGTGCCGTGTCAGCCTCTGGATCCTGTATCTCAACAAGGAGCTTGTGATCAAGGGCACTCGTGCTATTTAATTATCTCCCAAATAATGCCTAATCTCTTTCTGAGAGTAATTCCTCTCAGCCTTTGATAATGTTCTGGAAGCAAATGTCCTGGGGTTTGCCTTTACCTCTTTACAACCCATATGTGCAATGACAGCTAGCACTCCTGCTGAACAGACATCATGTGTCAACACAGTAGGGAAAGCTCTGGGTGAAATGCACCAGTACACTGGAACTATTCAGTTTTGCTTTTTGCTTCCTTAAAAGACTTATTCTGCCTCTCAAACAAAACCCATTTCCTATCTTTTAATAATGCATCTACTGGGGCTGCTTAATGCCAACACATCCAGAATGAATACTCCATAATAGCCACTGTTGCCTAAAAAGGATCTCCACTCTGAAAGTCTTGGCAGCAGAAAGGGCAAATCTTGCTTTAGAGAAGCACCCCAAAATGCATGTCCTCTGAGGTGAGACAGTTCCAAACAGTTTGCAGCACTGAGTTAGGCTCTCAGGAGACCTGGCTCTCTCATGGACCATCTAGTCCCTCCTGCGTCTGTTTGGTTTTGAACTGTCACTTTTGCTCAGTGTATCTTGGCACTTCTCATTCCAGTTCTGTTTATGATTAAGCATAAAAATTAAAACTGAGTCCAAAGCTGCAATGTTCTGAACCAGACTCAAATGTTCCCAAAGTTCCAGGGGTACTGATTAGGCCAGTTGCAGAGACAGGGCCAGTTGTGCGGTTTGGATTTAGGGAGATTTGGGTCTGACTCTAATGTTCAGATCAGGTTTTTGGATTGAGCCTGTCTTTAAAAATGAAACTTAACAGAACTTTCTGTCCCCCAGGAAGGTTCTGCGTGAGTCTGGGACACAAGTTCAGTTCAGCACTTACCTGAACCAGTTGCTGTTCATCCCTGCTCATAGCCAAGGTAAGCCCTGCCTGTTCCCTTTCTACCTAAGATGGCAGGTAGTTGCAGGTGTTAGCACAAAAGCATTGGACCCCACAGGAACTAGCCTGCAGATTTCATTAGCACTGCCTCCAAATTTTTTCTTCTGAATGGAAGCCAGTGCTTAGAGATGATCAGCATGTGTGGGACACATCTCTCTCAGGAAAGGAGCCATGCAGAGCTGTTTACAAATCTGATGGGCAGGGTCTGGTGGCCAGCGGTGGGTGAGGGTCATGACACTAAGTGAGTTCCCAAAAGAAAAGCTAGTTTTCTGGGCTGACACCGCAGATCCATAGGGTTAAAGAGATTAACCAAGCAGGCAGGGAAAGGACCATGCTTTCCATGAAGCCTTGCAGGGGGGAAGCAGAAGATGTAGGGTTTCCCTCCCAGGGAGAGGTTTCCTCCCACTCCCACCTCAAAGGCGCACACACTGAAAGCTGCAGCTTAGATGTGTGCGAGCATCCAGTCCCCATAAGTGTTAGCTCTAGATCCAGCCACTATTGTCTCCTCCTCCATATTATTTATTGCTTTGTCATTTTCTAGCACTGCATCCATCCCAGGATCTCCAAGCTCTTCAGTGAAGTCAGCCTCATATCTCTTTCCCTTGGGTCAAGATCATTTATCCCCTCCTACAGACGAGAGGAGTGACTTGCCCAAAGTCACCCAGAAAATCAATGGCAGGGTAAGGACTAAAACCCAAAGCACCTGTCTCTTCATCACAAGAGCATCCCTTTTCCTTAGGGGTGCAGTACACTAGAGGAATACTGCCCGTCCTGGGAAGGGTTAGGGTACACTCAGTCCCTGCCCCGTTTTTCTCATGAAATCCTATCTCCTGGCATGCAGCATCCTTCCCCCCCGTTGGCTTCTCAGATAGCCAGATCCAGCAGAGTGCAGGGAAGAAAATGCTGCCGCTCAGCCAAAGAGCCGAATCTCGCCTCGCATTTCCCATCCCACCACAGGCTGTGGCATCCCATCCTGGAAATGAACCCTTAGTGCTTGCTTTAGCGCTAAGCCAACATGTCAGTCCTACAATGGTCCTCATTCATTCAGCACTGCCTCAGGGAGAGGATTGTCCCACAGGGGAGAAGGAGGCCTGTATAAGTGGGCCTCATTACCATGGTCATATACACTAAGTTCTGCAGCTTTCCTGCACAGCAAGCCTGTGTCATCCACTTACGTGCTTCCCCATTCCTGTTTTACTTGTGCATCTGAAACAGACAGGAGATGGTCTAATCAAGGGAAATACTGCAGCGCCTCAGCCATAACCAGTATTAAACAGCACACGTTGACACTTTAGCTGCTGACACTGGGGGATGAGATGCAAAATAATGGGTTAGAGGGGACAAACTGCCTGTCGATTTCAGTAAGCTGAGACAGAGCTATTGCTGAGCACCACAGATACAAGAGTTGCCATGAATTATGCATCCCTTGTTTGAAGGGAGGTTGGCCTCATCAATAATGAAGGCTCACTGCTCTGCCTTCAGCATTGCATCCCCAACACTGGCAGTTGCGGAATTCCTGAAATCTGCATGGATGCCCTCAAGGCGCTCCAGGGTCAGTGGAGAGAGACAGCCTGCATTCCGTAGCCTAACACGCAATACTGCAGAAAGTTCCTGTGCACACAAAACGTGAACCTGCCTAGTCCCCGTGCTGCCCTGCCGCCAGCTCTGCTCAAGTACTCCCATGCAGACGCACACATCATACAAACATGCAGCCAAAAACGAAGGCACCCAAAATTACCAGGAATCTTTGAAAATTTTGGCTTGATCAGCTGAGATTGATCGGGGGCATTTGCATTAACAGACCCTAGATTTATACATCAGGTGGCTGGATATTACTGGTAAATGGCCACTGTCCCTGAAACCCACTCCCCTTTCAGGGTGATGGTCTATGCCCTTGTCTACATGACCCAATTAAATCAACCTATGTTAGGTCAAGAACAGCCACCCCATTAATTGCTGCGGTTTTTCATGTCCACACTACCCTCCTTCTGCCAGAGGGACGTGTCCTCCCCAAAAACGTTTCCACTGACTTGAGGGGGCTGAGCACCCAGGCCTAAATTTACTGATCTCCAGGGCAGACTGCAAAGCCCATGTATTTGCTCAGGCTCTTTTCAAGTCACTATTTCCTTTCTGATGTGGTTCTCTCCTTCGCGCCAGTCCCTTCTCTGTCCCAGTTTGTCTCCACTATTATCTGTTTTCCCTTCATTTTTATTCCCCATGGACTTCTCTCTTCTCCATGTCTTCCCCAGCCCCTTGCTCCTCCTGGGAGAGGGCCAGAGAATGGATCCTGCTCCAACACCAGTGATAAGAGTGTTTCACAGACGGAGCAGGTGATCCACGTGAACTGGAGAGTGTCGCCCTCCAAATGCTGGTTAACGCTGCACTGCAGCCCTGCTCTGTCGAATGGAGGGAATGGAACTCCTGGGAGTTGGAGGGTTAATTAATGCCAGGAAAGGGCTGTAGAGCTGAAGTGCTAGGACTGGGCTCTGTATTTTTCTTCATTAGTATGATCCCCCTTTTCCTTGGTTGTGCTGCCTCCACAGTCTCTTTTTCCAGCCTGCGACCTTGCCTGCCGACCCAGCCTCTGCCCTGCACTGATTATTGTGAGTTTAGAGTCATTAGAAAGGAGGAAGATTAACAACAAGGCTCTCCCAGACCTAGGTCTCCTAACACTGCTCCTGAACATAGGCAGCTGCCTCAAAAACCCCAGCCCGCTGAGGCCTCTCCCTAACACAGCCCTCCCACATCTCACTCCCCAGCCTGGCTCTCCCTAGCCTTAGCCACCTGAGTCTGCTTTCGAGCCATCTCTATGGCCAGCCCTTTGCTGGGGTCCTCCAGGGCTTCCACCTAATCCAGTTCTCCTGAGGACTATCCCAACCTCCGCTGAGATGCCTACCATTGTACGTCATCTGAGGAAGCAATGAGGCTGTCTAGGCTGCACGCTCGTTTTGGCAGCATGGAGAGTACAGACGCTGCAAGCCCCCCTAGCACAGGTATAAACAGCAACATAGACCGTAAGGCCCAACTCAGGCAAGTAGCGTTAAGACATGCCTGTGGGTATGGACCTGGCCATGTACGCTGCAGGCTCTCTACTTGCCCACGCAGTGCCTCCCCCATCTACACGGCTATTTTTAGCGGCGTAGTGTCCCACAGCTGCCTTTCCTGCTGCTGGGGTCTTTCCCCACCTCAGGGAAAGGGTTCAGTAGTGGGGAGACTCTGGCAATAAGGAGGCAGCTGGGAAACGTCCCAACAGCTTCCCGCTGCTGGAGCCTTTTCTGCTGCCTCCCCCGTACCAGAGCCTTTCATGAACATGGGTAGCTCCACATGGTGTAGCTTTTCACTGCAGCATGTAGCTATGCATACTGTACGCCCTGCTGCAAGTGGTGTGCAGTGTAGATGTAACCGAGGTTACTGTCCAGCCTGGGACGCCTTAGGTTGCTCCCAAAATCCAAGTTGCCCACTGTTAATATTGCACTTCAGTAGCAAAAAGTTTTCTGGGAGTTAAACAGGCTGGTGATGGTCAACAGTAGGGGAGCCGATCACATCAGGTGCGCTGAGCTACAGCCAGATGCTTCTTACTGCTCCTGTCAGACAATGCAAGAAACAGTCAAACCTAGCTCTGGAGGGGGGTTTGCTCATGCACATAAAACAGAAGATTGATGGATGAAATTAAGCAGAGGGATGTGTAATTGGAAAACAGCTCAAGAAGGTTACAAGCAGCATATTGAAAGCATCCATCAGCCATCTAGCTAATGTTGTTAGGGGTGCATAATACAACTAGGGATTGCAGCAGGCACTAGAAAAAGAGGGGGAGAGAGGGATAGTCAGAAAGGAAAAGAATAAGGAAGAGAAACTTAGAGAGAACATTAATAATAATACAATCTGTATTACAGCAGTATCAATAGGTCCCTCTCTGCATCACAAGAAGAGCTGTGCAAACACATAACTGAAGGAAGTCCTCTCCCCATAGAGCTTACTGCTGGGTGAAGTGTGTTATGCAGAAGATCAGACTAGATGATCATAATGAGCCCATCTGGCCTTGTGATCTATGTATTTCATTTAAGAAAATCACTACAAATAGGTGTAGCAATAAAAAGGAGGGAATGGAGATGGGAGGAGGAAGGTAACAATGCTGGGAACACACAGTTACACAGGCTAGCTGTGTGCACAGACTGATCACTCCAAGCCAATTAGAGATTGTTTTTAATTAAAGATGTAAATAAATATATCAAATAGATCTCAGTAGGTCCCACTGGCCCTCGGTTTGTCCATTAGCAGTCTCCCATAGGCAATGTGGTATAAGTGGGTCGCAATGAGGTATCTGGAGGAGGACAGATGAGGGTGCTGAGTTCATTGACTAGCTTGGGGAGGGGCAGTGCGGAAGAAACTACATGAGCACTTGTGGCAGAAGTGGACAATCAGGTGATCAAGCTGCAATGATTGGCAGTGTGGAGCTGGCAAAGGACAATTCTAGTCCTGAGAACCATGCAGACTGGAGAAAGGGGAGTGTAATGGTGCCAATTCACTGCTGCGGCGCCTTCTGCTGGTCGTGCTAGGAAATAGCTCTCTTGGACCCCCAGGGCGCCTTTTACTAGCGGTGTCTCACTCGCTGTTACTTCCACTTCCTCCACCGTCTCCATCAGCTGGACCCGCATCGCTCCCAGACCCCAGTGTCCTCTTTGGGACACAACCCTCTGGCTGTGCCCCCAACCCACTGTCTCCCCCCTTTCGGGGGACAGCAGTCCTAGGTCCTTCCACTTGCCTCAGCGGCCAACTTCAGTCTCTAGTCTAGCCCCTAGCTTCAGGGACAAACTGCAGTCTGGATTTAGACCATTCTCCTCATTGGCAAGTAGGGGTAAAGGGGGAGGGAGGGACCCAGGCCCATCTGCTACTGTGGGTCCCTGCCTAGTGACCCTATAAGAGGCAGCCACTTATTGCCCCTCCTCCTAATCCCACCGTCTGCTTTCCCTAGGCCACTTCCCCCATAGCTCTAGCACCTTCCCTGTCCTTGATTCAGGGCCTCAGTCTGGCCATGGTCAGATAAGAGTTCCCCTATTGCTCTGCTACCCAGCACTGCAGTATCTCCAGCACTCCTTCCCCTTTGCCCTCCAGGAAGAGATTGCCCTTGCTCTGCTGAGCAGCCCTTTATATATGGGCTGCTCCAGCAAGCCTTCTCTTGATTGGCTCTCCTAGTGAGCCCTTTCCGATTGGCTGGGTTCTGTGCAGCCTCTCCAAGGCTGCCTTAACCCTTCTCCTGCCTATGTGGGGCAGCCGCCACACCACAGGGAGTCAATGAAACAGAGAGATGGAGAAAAATGAAGGAGAGGGAAAGCTGTGAGAGAGGAAATGACGTGTAATGCAAGCCGGGCTTGTTAGAACTCAATAAGGGTGAAGAATAGAATCCTCTGTGAAGCTCACTAGGGACCTGACTGTGCTGGTCTCATGCAGTGCTTAGGTTCTGCAGTACTGGGCACTCGAGAAAACCGATAAAGAGAGAATGAGCATGTAGAAATAAAAGAACAAAGAATACCTGGAGACCCTGGCTCAGTATGTTTGCAGGGTTTGGGGAGCAGGCTGTGAGGATGTGGAATTAGAAGCAGAATTTGTGTGTTCTCCTAACTTTGATCTGCTCCCCTCTTTGCTCTTGGTAACAAAGCTGCATCCTCCTCCTGTCTTCTCCTTCACTCCAGAATCAATCTGAGTTTGTGGCAGTCATGGGGCTGCCTTGTGGAAACAGTTCCTGTATAATAAAGGCCAGGTCTTTCTTTTATGTAAGGGGAAAACACAGACTGCCTGAGAAGACCTCAGTACAGAGACCCTTGTAATGACAGGTAGCTCAAGCAGGGAGATAAGATATGACCACCCGAGAACAGGCCAACAGAGAGCTAGGTGCCTACAGGTGTAACGAGAACTCAGAGCCCTTGTTCCATTTTAGGGCTTGAATTTATTTTGTGACTGCCTCTATTTTCATGGTTCCTAGTGTCAGGGAAGCTGTTCCTACAGTACCTACACTATCAGATACACATACCTGTCCCCAGTCTCTTAATTCACTGGGTTTTGGAACCCATGTCCCTTGCCTAGCGAGTGTTGCTTAGTTGAGGGTGAGGCCCTCCATTATAAAATGCCAAGTACAGTTCTACTGTCCTTCACATAACCAGGATAACAACCCTTTATTACTCCTGCCCCGATAACAAAGAGACTGGGGATCCCACAGCAGCCAAAGTGACCATTTGGGCAGGCAGTCCATCATGTTGGGTATGGTGGGTGTGCCCATGCAAACGAGATCAGCTCCTGAAGTCCTTTTCCACAGCTCACCATCAGATGTCAGGGTAGAGATTATTCTGACTCTGCTTACATGAGGAAGGGAAACAACTCCCATCTCACCTCTGTGTGGGAGTTATTTATTGTTATTATTTATTATTAATAATAATAATAATAACAGGTTTCAGAGTAGCTGTGTTAGTCTATATTCGCAAAAATAAAAGTGGCACCCTAGAGACTAACCAATTTATTTGAGCATAAGCTTTCGTGAGCTACAGCTCACTTCATCGGATGCATCCTTTTCTTTTTGCGAATAATAATAACAACAACAACAATCATTTAAAAGTAATGAAAAGGTTAAAGACTTGGTCCCAGGAGGACTCAAACCTACAACACTTACTGTCATGCCCCTGGCTAGCTATCTCTGGTGCTTACATGGACCCCATTACTGTAGTATCACAGTGCCTCGCAGCTGTAATATGTTTATCCTCACACCACCCATGTTGAGCTAAGGCAGAGCCATTATCCTCATTTCAGACATGGGGAACAGAGGCACAGCGAGACTGAGTGACTTGCCCAGGGTCACACAAGAAATCTGTGGTGGAGAAGAGACTTGCACTCGGGTCACTCAGCTAATGTGCTAAGCTCGCTCTCTTCCACCATACTGGTATCAGGGCACTGCCCCTCCACAGGCTCTTTACCTGGAAGAGCAGAAAGCGGGGCTAGGAGCATTGGGAGTTCAGGGGCCACGCTGATAGCAGCAGCTCTATGGTTCTCAGGAAGCATGGTCACAGTCGCTGCTTTTGTTGCACAGGGGAAACCTCAGTCTTTGTGGCTAATGAAAATTTTATTCCCTTAGGCCTCCAGGGGGAGCACTGGTGCAGCCACTGTCTGGTAGATAGGCATGAGGGAAGAGGTCCACTGGGAAGGGCTCACTACATGCACTCAGCACCCAAGAAGAATCCCCGAGGAACCAGCCCCAGGAGGGCAAAGGGAACAAAGGCTGGCACACGCTGGTCTCAAAACCGGTCAACACTGAGGCACTCTGCTGACAGCGACAGTGGTGAGTCTTCAGCTGCCAAGAGGCAGTGTGACTGCTGTACAACTCAGTGTGTGTGCATGGATTGCTGTGCTGCAGAAGGATTAAATCTCCATTACTATGCTTGGCTTTTGCTGCCTGTGGCATGGCACAGGCAGCTCATTTAATAATGGGACTGGGAGCTTCTGCATCCATAGAGCTGAAAGGAGATGCTGGAAGTTGCATGGTGAATGAGGCAGGGGACTTCTGGAAGAAAAAGGATGGTCTTTGGTTATGACCCAAAACTGGCATCTGAATTGTGTTCTTGTTTCTGCTGTGGACTTTCTGTGTGATGGCAAGCAAGTCACTTCCATTAATGTTTTCAGAAGTGGCCACTAATTTTGGATACTTTGTTGAGTGGCTGCCCAACCTGAGAACCCTAGGACCAAGTGTGGATCACTCGCAACCCATATTGAAGTTAACGGGAGCTATAGCTGCCAGGGATGCTGGAACAATTTGTACAGTGGGGGTGCTGAGAGCCATCGAACCAAACTATAAACCCTGTATATAATGGAAACCACTTCCAGTCAGGGGGTGCAGCAGCATCCCCCACACCCCTAGTTCCAGCACCTTTGGTAGGTGCTCAGCAACTGTGAAAATTCAAGCCCAAGATGTCTCAAGTTGGACACTCAACGAATGAAGTACCCCAAATTAGTGGCCTCTCCTGAAAATGTGGGCTTTAATGACTCTGTGCCTCAGTTCTCTTCCTTTCACAGGGATGTTTTAAAGGTAAATTCAGTAATACCTGTGAAGCACTCAGATTCTATGGTGATGAGAGCCATAGAAAAGCCCATGATGAGATTAATAATTCCATATGTAGTGCATGGTTTGGATGATGTGTCATATATAATTCCGGAGGTCAAACAATGATTGAGGGGGATAAAAAGAAACATTGACCTGTGCAAAAAACAGGATGTGACAGTAAAGACTGTATCAGAATTAATACGTATAAGGGAGTTGAATTAAAATTAAATTAGAATAAAGAATAGGAGGCATCTTTCAGCCTGTTGCTGCATCCATCCATTGTCCATTTGCTCTGCAGTTATTCAGGTCTTGCATACAACTGCAGGAATACTACAAATCTGGTACCTCAAGAGTCAAATTTTCAACTAGCTGAAGTGTCACTACAAGGCTTAGAAGTTACCCCCTAGGGTTGAATGGGTTCACAAACAGCTCTCTTTTGGCTGTTGTTTCAGATTGCCTGCAGATTCAGGAAGGCAAACAACTGTGAACTGGGTACCCTAAATTCACATTTGGGAGGTATTCTTCACAACCATCAAGGATAGAAACCTGTTCTTTAAAAAAAATTACATGGAAGCTTGCACTCTGTAATATCTGAACCAGTTGTGGCAGGCAGATAAATACCTTAATGGCTCAGTTCTGGAGAGTGATGGGACTAGTCATGTGCTTACATTTAAACAGGGGCTTAAATGCTGTGCTGGATCGAGGCCAGAGTGCTCAGCACCGTTCAGGATCCAGCCCTAGGTGAGCTGGACCTAGTCTGTTAGCTGCGTATCTGATAGCACTGAGCTAGCCTTTGCTGGCGTCTGTCACTCTCTGTTCAAGCACCAGGTGACTTACTCCATACTCTGTTCTGAAAGGTAGGGAGATGCCTGGGCGTTGGAAGCTCTTTGCAGCATGCTAAGGAGACGTAACCTTCTGACCACACTCCTGATCATCTTGCCATGGGCTCTTCTTCTAACCTTGTGGCATCAGTACCCAGCCACCCGCTACCTCATCCTGCTGAGAAGTAAGTGCAAGCGACTCTTCACACGGTTACAGTTTTATCATAACAGTGTCACGGCCAGGGTGTTCCTGAAATGCATGCAAGGAATTATTGATGTGAGCACTTGATGGGAAACACTTCACTGAAAGGGTGAAACAAAGAGAAACTTTCCCAAAGGACCCCTCAGGGCTTGGCTTCTGCAATCAGCCAGACAGTCCTTAAGAACACTCTCCGTTGTTTGGAGGAAGCCTCAGAGAGAAGCCCACTCTAGACACTATGGCTGAATGGCCCAGATCCTCAAAGGTTTTTAGGCACATAAGTCCCATTGATTTCAGTGGGCTCTAGGTTCCTAAATACCTTTGAGGATCTGGGCCAGTTTGCTTGAGGAATTCTTTTGTGCAGCAGAGCAACTAGTCTACAGTGCGATTTTTCTGTAAACCCTCCCACCGTGGCATTGCCGCGGTGCAGCTCTTGTGTACAGAAGCTGCTGATGTTTTGTCATTTTATCCTGTAGCCCTACTCTGAGCAGAGTTAGATGGCATGGGGCTTTAAACACACACCTGGAGTCCTGACTGTGCCATTAATCCCCTTTTTTGCTAGCACAATGGTGTTGGGCTGGCAGAATAATTTAGGAAACAAATCTGTGAGAGTTAACACCCAGGCCCACCTGAGCTAGCCCATGCTTAGGATTGAGAATAATGGACTTCATACAGTCTTGCCATGTAACTTTAGCCTAAAGGGCATGCCAGGTAAAATACAGGGAACAGGCAGGACTCAGGATCAGCCCGCAGGCTGAGGGTAGGGCTATGGGCAAGGGGCTATGGGTAAGAGAGAGAGCTGCTTTCTGGTTATAGTACATAGTGTTGACTTGGCTGGTTTCTGCGAATGGAGTTGCTTGTGTGCAGCTTGCTGTTGTTTTTGCCTTCTCTGTTCAAAGTAAACAGGACTGAGGTCCATTTTGTGAATAAAGATAGACTACCAGGGAATACCTGGAGCCTGTGTCCCCAATTTCCTCTTCCAACCAAAAGATGGCCCACTGCAAAGCTCCAAAGTGTGCTACCACTCAGCAAAGAGGTAACAACAACAGGGGAGCTCCAGTTCTCACACCCCTCTGCAATGCGTGGGTGGGCCACAGAGCTTTTCCATCTAGGCCACAGGGCTGATTCAGTCACAGCAGTGACGGGTCAGCCACCAACCAATACCATTGTGTAACCCCCACGTGTAACGTCAGCATCTCTGGGCGGGTCATCGGCAGCAGGGATTGAATTTGGGACCTCTGGATCTTACTGCATGAACCTCTACTGCTTCAGCGAAGAGAGCCTGCTCTGTTAGTCGGTGCTCTGGCAGACTCATTAATAGCTAGCCGTCACTAGAGGGGGACAGAGCACCACGCTGAGAGGGCGTAGATTATAGTGACTCGTAGATCCAATCCAAATTTTTCAACCACCGGATTTTTTAACAAAAAATAGCTTTTTTTCTAAATTTGGAAATTTGAATACATTTTTTGGAAAATGAACTTTTTGGTTGTTTTTTTCTTTAATGGGTTTTTTTTCCCCCTCTCCCCCTTTTGTCCTTTCCCCCTCTCTTTTTGCAGAGGTAAAATGTCGGGGGTAGGGAGGGGAGAAAGGGAGAAAAATGAAAAACAAAAAAATGCATTTTAATGAAAAATTTCCAATAAAAATTGTGACCCTCTGTACCTCAAAATACCACCACAATTCCAGATTGTCCCCTGAGGGTCTGGCACAAACATTTATCATCTTTCCCTTTTGAAAACTGCAGAAGGAAATGACTTCGGAATTTTTTTAATCGTTCACAAAAATGATTTTCCATTTTTCAATCTGCTGCAGTGACCTCCTCCACTGGTGTACCTGGATCAGGCTTGTAGCAGTGATGGAATAAATTGCTGGCTTGTTAAGTCTCTGGTTGCTTCCAAATCATTGGAAGGTCCTCAGTCCCTTGGTTAGAATGCTCCCATTAGTACAAGTTCATCATAGTCCAGAGGTCTGAGCAGGAAAGAGGCAAAATGGAGATGTTTCCAGGGCTTATATATATATATACACACCCTGCCTAAGACTCATGTAGAGTTTCCACTTTCCAAGACCTAATTAATTTTAAATCAGGGTGGGGAAACAAAGAGCACAATTACAAAACAGGGTGACACATTCAACACATTAAAGCTGTTTATTTCCATGTAGTCTCTTCACTAGAGCTGATGCAGGGTTTTCAAGTAACCAAGCAATATAGTTACTGTAGTTTCAAAGGTTGGGAGGGGAGGCATGGCTGGGAATCTCTCCATCTGAAGAAGTGATGCACAATATGATAAAGTTGCAGAAACTCTGCTTTCTAGCACATTTCCCTGAACGTCAGGGATGTTCAGACCCAAGAGTTTGGTTCACGACCCTTCCCCTATACAAATTATTTCAGCTTTAGGAATGTAAGTTTAGCACAGTTCTGGCATATCTAACACGCTTCATGTTTGTTGGCTGTCAATTGCATGTAAAGAGATTACTCTTACCTCGTACCGACAGCGCCACCAGTGAAGTCTAGGCAAAATTTCCTTTCCGCTGACATTTGGCACATCTTCCAGCTCTGAACAGGCTAGGTCAGGAGGAGCGCAGGTCCTACCATTCACACATTCAAAAAGGTCCCACCTGTGTGGTTCTCAGTCTATTCTCCATGGACCACAAGTAATCCTCAGGGTGAAACCTCTTGAGAGCCAAGCAGTAGGGGGAGGGGAGAAATGGGCCTATGAAAGGATCGTTCTCTTATGAAGTGGTTTGCAGAATGAAAATGTTGTAGAGCCAGGGCCCTTGCCCCAGATAGATCATAGGTAGTTATCAAATGTCACCTAATGGAGCAGTGATCAGGCTGTGCTTTAGTCTCTGACTTCCATCTTCTTTTCGCCTCAGAAGAGACAGATGAAAATGCAACAGCTAAAGCTCACTTCAACGGCACATCCCCACTGAGGGAAGAAGGACTCCCATCATGTAGCTGGCAACAAGCCTCGGGGGTGGCTCAAAAAGTCATCCAGAACTATGTGTATTCCCGGCCTCCCCCCTGGTCGGACACTCTCCCGACCATCTTTGTAATCACGCCCACCTACACCCGGCCAGTGCAGAAGGCTGAGCTGACCCGGCTAGCCAACACCTTCCTACATGTGCAGAACCTGCACTGGGTGGTGGTGGAGGACTCACCCCGGAGGACCAACCTGGTGTCCAACCTGCTGGAGAAGGCGGGGCTCAACTTCACCCACCTGAATGTGGAGAGCCCACAGAGTCTGAAGATGGGCGGATCCTGGATCCCATCCCACAAGCCAAGAGGGACACTGCAGAGGAACCTGGGGCTGCACTGGCTAAGAGACAGCTTCAACAACACGCAGCCACCAGAAGGGGTGGTGTACTTTGCTGATGATGATAACACCTACAGCCTGGAGCTCTTTGAGGAGGTAGGAGCCATTGCACTTCATGAAAGAGAAGAACAAAATGTAGCTGTCGCCCATAAAGACCAGAACCTGCCCTGTGTTCTGCAGTTACAAAGGACCCTGACCCAGTGGTACTAGCATGGTTCTCCTGCACCAAGGGGGAGGAGGATTTGGTAGCCCCTCTCAAGGGCTCCACATCAGTGTGTGCCATGGAGCTTTACTCCACAGGGGCTCCCTCTGCCTTCACATGCAAGGTGGTTGGGTGCAGGGCAAGTGAGATCAGAGAGCTGATAGTTAGGCAAATGTACCAGCCATTTTTTCCCAGTGAGGAAGGAGTGCTCCAGCCACGGGATGCAGATGCAGGGCAACTCCACAGCTGCTCTGTGATCTGCATGGACAATTCCATGCCTCTTTAGCCCCTGCTAAGTCACATGACCATGCTGGTGCTAGGATATGGTGCTAAGCCTTTGTGCCCATGGTGAAAGGCTCCTCTTACAAAGTCTGTTCTGGGAGGGGTTGTAGAGTGAATGCTGTAGACCAGTGGAGCGTCAGGGTGAACTGATTTGTTTTAAACAAGCCCCAGTCAAAAACTTCACTCAAAACTCAAACCTGCCCTTGAGCACTTTATGGAGGTTGGAAAAAGTTTGGTCAACTTTCCAATCCACCATTGTTTCCCTTTCCTCATTCCGCTGTACTCTTGGTCCCAGCTAGGAGAAGAAGAGCAAGCATGCAATGAGAAAGGGCTATCCTCATGGTATTTCCAGCCCAGCTAGAACCAAGAAGCCAAATCAGAAATTTCATGGGAAAGCCAATTGCTCTGAGTTTTCCAGTCTATTGCAAACTCAAGGGGATGATCATCCAGTAAGCTTCACCAAAGCGTAGGGCACCACCTGAAACACAAGTGCCCAAGTTATCCTATAGACTCCATTTCCAATCCTCAGAAGTTATTTTGGTCCCCTTGAGTAGGGCAAGAAGCCTCATCATCCTTCATAAGTTCATCCTTGCCTGCATCCCCTGTGGGCACTCTTAGGGAGCCCCACACACTTCTAGGAGGTGGCCATGGATGGCATGGGTGAGAGCACAGAGCAGGTTGCTGGGGATGAGGACAAGGGAGTGTCAGAAGAGGGTGGCTGGCTGTGGAGACTGCTTGAGTCAGTCGTAGGGTGGAGTCAGTTGGTGTGATTAGTAGGAACCTGAAGGCCTGGTCAGGGTTAGGTGGTTTAACAGCACTGGGAATGTTCATGTTCCTATGGAACAATCAACACAAGGCCAATAAGAGGTTAGATAGAATCTGAACATTCTGGGAGGAGGGTAGGACTCTGTCTTTCCCCCTCTTTCTCTGGGGCACAGTAGATGGCAGATGATTGGAGGTTAAAGGGCGGTGGAACAGTCAGGTGTTGAGCGGAGGAGAATGATTGGAAGAAAGAGGAGGAGAGGGAGGTAAAACTGACCTCAGACCTCCAGGTCATTGCAATGTCACCTCCCTGGCCCATAGTATTGGTGGTCAGAGTATCCTGCCAAGAGCCATTTGGTTCCATAGGAAGGCACAGGTGGTAGGCACCCAGTGTCCGTAAAACGGAGGAAGGTGAGATTGCTGCTGTGGTCATGAATAAGGAGAGATTTACTTCTTAGCAATGGGGTGATGAAGGGGATGAATGGGAGTGAGGGGAGTGGGAGAGTGGGGGCGATGGGAAGGTGGGGTGATGAGAACAGGGTTGCTTTGATTTCAGCGTTGTGAAGAAAGAGCTGGGGGATGGGAAGGTGGGCATGTGAGCATCAGAGTAGGGTGTGGAGAAGGTACAAGTACAAAGTAAACAAAGCACTTTGGTGGGCAGGAGGAGTTGGGGTGATCATAAGGGTGAGGTGGAGAGGAAAGGATGAGGGAAAGCCTAGGGCAGTCTGGAGGGTGGAAGTGAGAAGAAAGAAGGCAAAGAATGAAAAGGAGAAGGATGCAAGGAGTTAAAAGCAGGGTGGTTTGCGCAGGTGATGCTGGGGGAAAGGCGTCAAAGTGGGATAGAGCAGTAGGGGCGTGGTACACATAGGGAGGCGGGGGTGAAATGACAGCATTGAACCTTTCACTGCACTGCTTCTCTCTGGCACACAGATGCGCTATACGAGGAGGGTATCCGTATGGCCAGTGGCCTTCGCTGGGGGTCTGAGGTACGAGTCTCCCATAGTGAGCCCAGCGGGGAAAGTGGTGGGCTGGAAAGTGGTTTTTGACCCTAACCGGCCCTTTGCTATTGACATGGCTGGATTTGCAGTCAGCATCAGACTGATCTTGGAGAGACCTCAAGCCACTTTCAAGCTGGAGGGAGTTAAAGGAGGCTACCAAGAAAGCAGCTTGCTGAAGGATTTGGTGACTATGGATGGACTGGAGCCCAAAGCAGCCAACTGCACAAAGGTCAGCATGACAAGGGATTTCAAAGCACAGCTCTCCCTTCTGGGGTCTACATGAAACCTCCGATATACTCCCTCCCTCCACCCCAGCATTTCAACCCCCTGTTCCCCCTGTCACGGTTCTTTCCATCATCCATTGCACCTGACCTTGCACCAAAGCACATCAGCACCAAACAATAGTTAGGCAAATCAGTTAATGTCTGTGAAGTGCTTTGCAGATGAAAAGCCATATGAGTCCAAAGAGGCATTATGGTTATTATGCATTATAATTATCATATTGGAGGTGCGTCCCAGCTGCAGAATTCAGATCCTGATTCCTTCCCCAATTCCAGGGCTTGTGGGGGGGAAGGTTGATCTGGTGTCAGAGCTCTCTTCGTTGTTGTTGTTTGTTTCATTTATGTGCATATTAATTTTTTGGGCATAAGAGCTCTAATAAACTCTGACTCCAGCTCTGACTCATGTCGCTTTCACCCAGAGACCTAACACATTTCAGAACCCTAACTATTCAGGAACTAACACACTGGGATTTCTGGTCTTGATTTGTCCATGGAATCCAAAGCACCTGTGAACTCGCTGTGTTTTTCCTTGTAGGTTTTGGTCTGGCATACCAGGACCGAGAGGCCGATGCTAGGTAATGAAGGCAAACAGGGATTTTCAGACCTAAGAATGGAGGTGTAAATGGAGAGACAGCCCCAGGCTGTGAGTATCCCTGTGCCTTTGACCTTTGTACTGTTTTTGTTAATATCTCTCTGTAAACATCTATGTTCAGCCTAGTCCACAAACACACCTGCCCCAGACTGTTCTCTTATTACAGTGGATCTCAAAGTTTTGTACTGGTGACCCCTTTCACACAGCAAGCCTCTGAGTGCGACGCCCCCCCTTTATAAATTAAAAAGGCTTTTAAATATATTTAACACCATTATGAATGCTGGAGGCGAAGCAGGGCTCGGGGTGGAGGCTGACAGCTCACGACCCCCTATGTAAGAAACTCGTGACCCCCTGAGGAGTCCCGACCCCCAGTTTTTATTTATTTATTTTTTTATTTATTTATTAACCCCTGTCTTATTAGATCTGTCGAGAATGGTTCTGTCGACAGTGACTGAATGACCTCAGTGGCTTGCTCTTGGTGCTGAACATAGTGCCAGTGCCTGCTGGTGGTTATTGGAAGGGACTAGTGTGACAAACACCCAACACACTTTGGATTTCAGGTGACCTGGGGTGTGAATTCATGGATCGAGATCTGTCCCTGAGGTTTTGATTCCATGTCAAAACCAAAGCCAAAAGGGTTTTTCTGGTTCTGATGGGACCTAAATCTTATGACAGGACTCATCTGGCAAGATTTCCACCGTTACAGCAGGAAAAAACCTTCAAATCCAGCTGATCCTGTGAGATTTTCATCAATTGCAGGGTCCTGTGGCCAATGTCCTGCCAATGCAGGGAGTGACGCAGCAACTGTGCGGGGTTGCTAGAAACCAGGGACGACAGTAGCAGTCACAGGAGGGGTACATAACCGCACTGCAGCCTACAGGAGAGGATTTTCTCCCTCCAATCACTGCAGAGCCCCCTCCGTCAAGCTGCTTTATTTGACACAGCTCTTTCTGCCATGGCACACACCTGTTGCAATGAGCAGCATGCTGAGTGACTTGAGACCCTGTGCATAAGCTCCCTGTGTCAGCAGCTTTGTCCCCTAGTTTTTGACTACACTGAGCTGCTTTGTCAAAAATTCCCCGCCCCCAGTTCAGCTCTACTAGTGGTAACCATAATGGAAGCTCTAGCCTAGGCAAGAAGGTGGTAGCTGCCAGTGTCTTAATCACTGTGTCATCTAGACCTGCTTTGAACCGGTGCTGATAATGCTGCCTCAAGCCCTGTCCACACCATCACTCCCATCATTGCTGAACCGGTGGGAAATGTAGAGTAAAAACTCAGCTTCTGCGCACAGCAACAGCGTACACCAGGGCTGTGCTTCTGTAACCCAGCGGTAGTCAGTGTGTTACACGTCCCTCTCTGGGCCCAAGACACAGAGGACTGGGGCTGCTTCAGCCTGGCTCTAGCTCAAGCTATCGAGACTGTTGTGTTTAGTTGTGGGGATCCTTAGTTTAGTCCCTGGTGTATCAGCTGAGATGGTGCTTGTCACTTACTTGTCATGGAAGACACTCAGATCTCATGGTCATAGGCAGCCACATAACCCCCTCCCCCCTACATAAACAGACTGAGAGGTACTGTTCTGGCTACATGTTCTGTTGTGCAGCATACTCCATTATGGATGGAAGTCGTGTTGGTTATACCTTTCCCCACTACTGTGCACCAAAAGGGACACTCTCTCTCTTCGGTATGCTACTCTCTCCCTCTCTCATTTTTCCCTTGTCCAGGCACTGAGTCATCCTCTGTAACAAATGCCAGGCCCGTGCCACACATACTATCTAAGGGATGGTTTCCTGCAGATCATTAAGAAACGATCTGCCACCCAGACAGGGTTGAGATATTCATGCACCGCCAGTGGCTTCACTACTGGAAAGAGTTTTGTCCCTTTCTGTGACTGTCCTATCTAGCTTGTGTAGACCAGATTCTCAGCTGGTGCCAACAGGGGCAGTTCTGTTGACTTCAGTGCCCACTTGCACCAGCAGTGAAATGGACTCAACATCTTCATGGTCCATTCAAGGGCAACTACTCCAATATTCCAGGCTGTATGTACCACCCATTCCAGTAGGGATCTCCAAAGCAGCAGATATTTGGTGTGAAGACACTTCACTGAAAAGCCTAGCAGCCTCAGGCAAGGGAGACTGTATTGGGGAGTGCATTGGGAGCCAGGCCACGTTGCAGTGCCCCCACTTAAAATTTTAACCCAGCACCACCAGTGGTGACTGGGCTGAACATCTGTGATCCCCCATCTGCGTTCTTTACCACTGTCCCTGATATCAGACCTGTTGTGTTTCAGAGCGTACCTAGACTCAAGTTTGTAGAGTCTGGTGTGGAGAAGACAAAGGTAACATATTTCCCCCTGATTTGATTCAGGCTTCTGCAGCTATAGTAGTAGGCATATTTCTGTCTCTTATTAAACATGTGGTGTCTCTCGCCTGGGGATTTGGCCCTGGTAGGGGTTAGATCTGTCCAGCAGAGTCCAGTGTCTCCCTGAAGTCTCCCTCCCCTTCACTGTGGTAGCTTAGATGCTGGGAATAAGGACCCAGGCAGACTACTTGCAAGGCTTCCTGGCACAGGCTGCAGCAGGGGTGCACTTCTCTTGGATACCACAGGCATGGTGCAAAGTGACATACAAGTCATGTAGACCTCCCTCCAGCAGGTGCAACCATGAATACCATCTACTTCCTCCTTATCACATGCCCCCGTACCATTGATGATGTCTCACCAGATGAGTGCAGTGTGGTGTGAATCTGTGAAGGAACACCATATTATCCATGGTGAAAGGGACATAAAAAGGGCAAAACAATTATCCCCATGTCTTTGTCTTCCTTATTTATGAAGGATAAAGAAAGGCCTGGAAGTTTAAAAGGTTTCCTCTGGTTTCTGCACTAGAAATTCTGATTTTGTTCACCCTTGTGTACTCTATGAAGGATTGAAGAACTGGTAGGATTAAGGACCACAAGTGAGGTCCTTAGCCCCCACTCCAACCCCTTTATGCTAGGCAAAAAGGCAGGCATGACATAAAGGGGCCTTAAAAAACCCATATCTGGCCAGTGAAGGATTCTCTCAGTGCAGGCACTGCAGAAGACAGCTATAAGGCTGTTCTTTGAGAACCACCTACAAACCTTGGCACAGAGGGTATGCTGGGGTGGGGTGGGAGTAGAAAGGGTTTGTGTCAGAAATGGGGGGAATTCCTAGGGTTATCTAGATTAGGGGCCCCAGAGCAGCTCTTGATAAGGAACACACAAAGACGGCTTAATGCCACCGTGGCTTCTCTTAGAGGTCCAATCCAGCCCTTCTAGCCTAAGAGGCAAAACACCGAATCTCCTCTCAACTAATTACAGAGGGTGAGAAGTGGTTATCATTCAACCTCCTTAAAAGGCTTTTAAAAACATTGTGTTAGTTAATGCTTTAAGATCTAGTGATGAAAATCAGCATATGAGAGAGTGTGTATTATTATTAAATACACATTTACAAACACACTTCAGAGAAAAGCACTTACTGTTAAACATACAGTTCCCACTGCCCTGTGAATTAAGAGCTTAAGAAAGCTCACAAGCCACATTTCTGAGACCCCCCCAATAAGTCCTCCAGAAAAAACAGGGATGCCTTCCTTCTATTCTTTTAAAAAACAAAAGGGAAGGGAGAAAATATTCTGTTTTACGATACCCTTTTGGCCCCCTTCTTGCATCTTAAGTAGCAAAAAAGAACACCCCCCCCCCCTTTTTTTTTCTCCTTTGCAGCAGGCATGTGTGAGAACTGCCTGGGTGTTCTGTCTAATCTACTGTTACATTTTGATATCATCCATCTCCCTTCTGGGCCTGTGTCTTGATTAGAGTCAAGACTTCACATGCTATATAAAATAACCATCCTTAAGGATCCCATGTAACACTGTACTTGTTATACAGTAGCTGCTTCTTGCCTGTGCGGACAGGGAAAAATGATTATGCTGCATTAGAGAACTATGGTTTAACCCTGGCTAACACCCATCTATGCTTGATGTCAAATTGCCCCTTGACCCAGCTATCGCACTTTGTAACATAGAGGGTACCCAGCTATGCTTCAGCCGTGCCCTCCAGCTCTTGGACTTGTCCCAGGCTATAGCATGTTTAAAGAATACACCCACTGTCCCTTTTTCTATCCCATGAAATGGAACAGTGTTGAACTGAGCCGAGGGAAGACACCACTCAGAACTGGGTCTCCTGCTACAGTGTGTGAGATGCAATCTTGAGGCATTTGGTCTGCATCCAACACCTTACTCCATTTTTTGTTTGGTTCTGCAGGGGTACAGGGGAGAGTTTACTCCTGAAATGGGTCAACAGCAGCCTCCCACCTCACCAGGTCTGCTCTGCACTTTGTTGAAACCTTGGAGGAGTGCCCAGGTTGTGGCCATGTCTACCAACACCCCCACTGCCCCAAAAAAACCAGGGTCAGAAAAAAAACCAGGGTCAGAGCTCATATGGTGCCCCATGACCATACAGAATTTCACCTTTGACTTTATGCACTGGCCACCAATCTCTGGCTCCCTGCAAGAGCTCTCCTGGGTCCTGTGTTTTCAACCACTTGTTGGAAGATGACTTCATTAGAAACAGTCTCTTGGCTGAAGCAACAGCATCGGGGCTGTCCAGGGGACAGAACACCCAGTGTGCATCCTGGGTCTCCCAGCAAGGACATGAAATTTGAGCTTCTGCACGGCTGTGACGGAGAAGGGAGATCTCACAAAAGCACAAGGAAAAATCCATCAGCATAAGACAGGGTTGTTTTCAAAACTGTGTGAAAACAAATCCAGCGTGAGGGGGTGTCCCTCTGAAGATGCAATGCTTGGCTGGGCTGTCTGTCTGAGACACTCTTGTCCATTACACACACTTGGACAGGTGTCTAAGTGAGAGCACTTAATTCTACATTTCAGAGCTCAAGGAGGCACTTACATAACTCCTCTAAGGAATTGGGTGCCTGGGTGCTGATTTGAGAACCTCAACAGAGAACTGGGCTCCATGTTTGGAAACTGGGGCCCCACAGTGTCAAATCTTCGTGTGCTGAGTTCTTTGGATAAACACCTTCTCCCATGCCAGGGAGAGGTAGGACCTTACAATTCCTGTGCCTCATAGGCTGTCTTGCTATGTGTTCTCTCCGATACTGGAAAGCAAGGGACAGTGCCCGGATGGACTTTAAAGCCCTGTCCCCAGCACTGGAATCCTTGTTGCACTAGCATGAAGCATTTGAGTTGATATACGATCCAAGACTGTTTATATGGAATTCTTCTCTAGACTCCAGTCTAGAGCCAGATCTCTAAGGAGTGGAGGGGAATGGACAGTGAGCAACCATAAGTCTCTGATCACCCTCTGTGAGGAAGGTCAGTGGGACAGAGAACACCACCATCAAGAAACAAACCTTGAGGAACTGGAAGTGGGAAGACAGTAAATGGCAATTAAACAGCAGTGAAAGTGACAAGGACTGAACTTTAAGAAGAATGTTTGGTGGCGTGAGCGGAGAAGTGACTGTGTCCAATCCGGAGCAAGCCTCATTCCCCTGGAGGGGCAGGACACAGGCAGCCTGGATAGAATTCAAAGAAAGAGGAGGCAATAGGAACTGAGGCTGAACAGGATTTAAAGCACAAGTGTTTGTACAGTGTGTGTGTGTGTGTGTGAGGGGGGGGTCGTTATTCGGATTTCTACAGGAAGAGTCCTTGAATAATCCTAAAAATACCCTTTGATCACACCTTGAAAATAATTTTCCCCTCACACCATAAAAAAACAAAGCCCTGGGCTTTCAAAATGCATTGAAGCTTTTCATGGCTGGGGGAATTGGAGCAGGACATGTTATGTGGAACTGAGCCACCCCCCAAAAAATTGGGCAGGCAGGCAGATTTATCTATTTGTTGGCCTATTTAAATGATCGTCCTTTTCTGCCTATTTCCTGGTTTTTAGCCTGGATCATCTGACATGTTTATGAAGGATTTCCCCCCTTCCTCCTCCCCTGTTATCCCACACTCTTCTAGATCTCACTGAGGAATGGCAGATCTTGCATTCACTGCTGAAATGTTATATAGTTCTTGTTCCCTGGATTGTTTTTTTTTTGTTTGTTTGTTTTTTAACTGAGGTCTTTAATCAGCAAAATAATCAGAAGCACAGTAAATGAGGGGAGTAAATTATAAGGGAAAGAAAGATGCTTTATGTGAGAGGTACAGGTGGCATTAAGAGTGTGTCAAGTTTCCCCACTCTTCCAGCAGTTGCAGCCTGGGCCGATCATGTGCAAATGATTGCCTCAGTCAGAACATGCCCACCATAGAATTCTGGGAAGCTCCTGAGAAAAGGACCACTAAAAAATATCTGAGTAGAGATAGGCCTTGTCCCACTCTCATGGAATTCAGTAGCAAAACTCCCACTGCTCACTTTGATGGGAGAAAGTGTAAAAGGGAAAGCGGAAGAGAGATGAAACATATCTGAACAGAAGACACGAGAGAACGCCATGGGTGGCAAATAGAGAAACAGAGAGAGGCCTCAAAGTTTGGAGGGTCTCAGGTCAGTGTCCACATCATCAACAGACCACCATTTTGGCCATCTCAGTTTGAAGGTGAAAAAGTGAATAGGCCATGGAGACTGAACTCCCCACTTGCTCATAGAAAGAGTCCTTCCAGGGTAGGGGTGTGGCACATTGGCAGGGGGGGTCATGAGGGAAGCCTTTCTCTGCCATTGCCTATGCTATACCTATCCTGGATTCAGAGGTGATCAGTATCTAGGGTTATCCGTTGTCTGAGCTCTGCGGTCCCTCCCTCACCTGAGTGGGCAGGCCTTTCATTCTGGTGGGCCCAACCCACCAATCCCAGTCATCACATAGTCTAGCTCCTTTCACCAGCACTAGACTGACACCAGCATTAAAAAAGAGAAAGTGACCTTTTTGCCTCCTTTGTTTCTGGTATAAATCAATGAGCAAGAGAAAGGAAATAAAGGGGCTGATTTAAGATCTTTCGTTTTCCCATGGAGCCAGGGTGCTCCTCCACTAGGAGGGCAGGGTCATTGCCAAGAGGAAGAGACATTGTTCAGTAACCCATTAGCTAAGGAGAATTGTAGAATCTGGTTCAAGCCTTGCTTAGGGCCCTAAGTAAAACAATGGAGTTGCTTTGAGCGTAGTACCTAGTGAATGTTTCTATTGAGGTTCTTATATGGCCCTCATCACCATAGTAACTGAGCATCTCCCAGGCACTGGTGGATTTTTTATTCTCACAGAAACCCTGCGAGAAAGCAAAATATTATTTTCCCCATTTTACATATGGGAAACAGACAGAGACAGAGGCCAACTCTACACGATAGACTTCTTGCTGGCATAGCTGTGTTGGTCAGGGGTGTAACAAGGTGTGATCTCCGACTGACAGAGCTGTGCTGGCCAAAGCCTATAGGGAGATGCAGTTATACCAGCAAAACGGTGCTTTGTCCTGTATAGCTTCGTTCGCTGGGGAGGCTGGAGTAAGCTATATAAGCTGTGTCCACACTAGAAGTACTTTGCCGGCATAGCATATAAGTGTAGCTATACCAGCAAGGCGTTCCTCGTGTAGACCTGGCCTGAGGACTTGTTCACACTTGAAAGATTTGCCACTATAGCTATACCAGTGTAGCTATGCTGGCACATCCTTGTAGTGGAGACACAGCTTTGGCCATGTCTATACTACAAGAACTATAATGGCATAGCTACAGTGCCAGTGTAACACTGTAGGGTAGATGCAGCCTACAGCAAAGGAAGGGGTTTTTCTGTTGCTGTAGGAACACCACCTCCCTGAGAGATGGAGCTAGGTTGATGGAAGCATTCTTCATGGAATCAAACTCTTGGAAATATAGGGCTGAAAGCGACCTCAGGAGGTCATCAAGTCCAACCCTCTGCACTGATGCAGCACCAAGTAAACTTCAAGTAAATTCTTCCATTGACCTAGCTGTGTCTACACTGAGGGTTAGGCTGGCCTATCTAGGACATTCCGGGTTGTGGATTTTTCAGACCCCTGAGTTCCATAGCTATGTTGGTTTAAAATTAAGTGTAGACTAGGCCTTCTAGGGCAAAAAAATAATCCTTTTGCTGGTATAGCTTATATCAGTCTCCCAAGCACAATAAGCTACACCAGCAGAAGGACTTTTGCCAGCACAGCTATGGTGGCAAAAATCACACACCTAACCAACATGGCTAGGCCTCAGTGGTAGAGCCAATAATTGCATCAGGCTACAGTCCAGTCTGGGGTAATCACAAGACATTTCTATCAGTCTGTACAACTGGTTGTTTCTTCATAGAAGAGACTAAGGGTAGCAGAGTGCGCTAGTAGGAACTCACGTGCATTTGCAGAGCTATGAGAAGGTCAAGGACTGGAAGAGCAAGAGGTGCCACATGTTAGGATGGCAGCTTTTCAGGAAGGTCCCAGGAGCGGGACAGCAGTGAGTGCTGTACATCAGGTTTGAGATGCCTAGTTGGAGTTGGGAAGGGTGGATACAGGACTGGAACAACAGGGGAAACTGTGGGTCTGGCTTGCTGTACTAACGATGTGGGGAAAGCATCACAGCCCCTGGATTTAAGCAGCATATAGTGTCTGATGTTCATATTCTCTGCAATGCATTGGAATCACCAAACAAGGAATATTATTAACCTTTCCAGTTGTACTAGCAGAAAAGAATGTTAACGAGAAAGAATGGCCAGGAAGTCATCTGCAATGGTGGTTTGTTTATAGTGAATGGTACTGGGGCATTAAACATGCTGTGAAGCAGTCAGTATAGAACTGTGGTCTTGCTTACAGTGCAAGCAGCTGCCTCCTTCCAAGAAAAGGCAGTGACTTTATAATAGAGAATATACTGTGGAGGGAGCCTCTGTTCTAAGTCAGAAGGTTTCCAAGGGCCTTCTCTTGAGTACAGGTCTTCATCTGATGCTAGACCCATGAGGGAGGAAAGATTGTATACAATTTCTTTCCTCCAGGGCTGTGGAGGCTGCCGGTGTGATGGGGGTCAGGGCTAAGATGGAGGGAAAGATTATTACATTGTCTAAATTCCTCAGATCATGGTTTCTTCACCCTAGCCTGCTCTTAAGGTGACATGGTCCTTAAGGCTGGCAACATTGAAAACTAAAGTGACCCATAAAAGAGCCGCTCAGAGATGCAACCAGGGTTGGCATTGCTTACCCCTAAGAAGCCATTACTGATGAGTTGCCTGTCTGTCTTCACTCAGAGAGGGGGCAATGCAATTAAGGAAGTGGATGAGTGGGAGATGGATGTGTAAGGACAATCAGCTCCAGATCACAAAGTGGAACAGGAGAGACCAGGAAAAGATTCATAAAGCTGAAAACCTGGTGGTTCTCCATCTGAAATCTCTCTCCCTTCAGTTCTTCTTCACACTGCATTTTGTATATGTTTTGGTTTACTTCACTGACTATTCTAGAAGGGAGGCCCATCTCAGGCCCTACGGGACTGGCATAGAAATGCTAAGGCAGTAAATCCCAAACTGTGGACCACAGAGCACTTGGTCTGTGGTGAGCTGGCTTCTTTCATGGTTCTAATACTCCTCAGTATTTCCACCTGCTAAATCAGATTAAAATAAGTTAAAAATACATGTACTACTTTAATATTATTTTTCCCATGCAAGCAATTGCTGTGATTTCCATAAGAGTGTTCCACAGCTGTGGATCAGAGGATTGGATCAAGGCAATTGCAAATGGGAGAGGAAGTCTGGCTTGTACAGTTGTGAATGAGGGGTTGGAGGTGGGTCTGTATGTTGACAAATCAGTGAGACGTGGGGGCTGTGTGATCAGGAATGGGTGGGGAGATGAGGGCTGAGTGATGGTGAATGGGAGAGCAGATGAGTCCAACTGATGAATAGGAGATGCTCCACACAATCACAGGTTGTGGCGGCCGGGGGGGGGGGGGGGGGGGGGAGAAGAGGAGATGGTCACTTAGACAAGCTCTGTATTAATACATGGCACGTGGGCTCTATTTTGACAGAAAGACAAGGGCTTCCTGAACCAGTAGTATAATCACTGATAAAAGTGTTGCCCACTCCTAGGAGTTTATCATCAGGAGTAACACGATTTTGTCCACCACTGCAGCCAGCCTCAAGATGAATCCAGAGGCGCCTACCGTCATGGGAGAACTTCAGCCCTGCCTGGGAGGGTGGGGTCAGAAGTCCCCTCTGATTAGTTGCCTTCCCCACTGCCCTGCCTCTTGGAGAAGGGCAGCTAATCAGGGCTGCTGCAGGAAGCAGGAAATATTCTCACCCCTCCCCTCAGGAGCCCAGAGGAGTTTTGAGGAGCAGAGGCACCATTCTTACAGGATTGGGGAAGAGGGAGTGAAAAGAGCCCAGCAGCTCAGGTGGGCTCCACTTCCCCCTTCCCTTCTCCGTCCCTGCAATGCCAAGCCCGGAACGGGGAGAGAGGCAGTGAAGAATCCATGGAGTTGGAGGCCTGGAGCTGGAGCTTCCCCCAGGCAAAGGCCCACTTAGTTATGTCACATGTTCACATCTGCAGAAAGGTCATGAAAGAAGCAACATGGGACTTGCCAGCTATGATTATAGCATCAGGATGGCCAAATTTACTGACCCTGTGAGCTGCATACGATAATCTTAAGAAGTTTGAGAGCTGGACTCACCTGCCAGGGCTTGGGACTTCAGCCCTGCTCAAGCCCCAAGCTGGGGCCTGGCAGGTGCCTTCTGTGAGGCTGAAGCCCTGAGACCCCCCCCTCCCTGCAGGGCAGAAGCCCATAGTGCCACCACCCTGCCACAGGGCAGAAGCCCCGAGCTCCCTGCACCCCAGTCTGGTAGGTGGAGAATAGAGTGGGGACTTAGGGGGCTCTGCGAGCCACACTAACTATAAAAGAGCCACACACTGCAGTTTGGCCACCCCTGCTATAGGGTCTATTGCCAGAAGTCAGCAAATACCCTGGTGAAGTGGAAAAGCCTCTCAAAAGGAGATTGCAGCAGTGTAAGGCAGCCAAAACCTCCTTTGAACTGTGGAGCATGCAGCCCACACAAACAAGATCCCCAAAGGAGGACTGCACTGCATGAGTCAGGCAGCTGTGGTCTTTTACAGTGAAGGGATTAAAGCTGCCCTCCACTCTCCCTGACGCTATCCCTATGGGGGGGAGCGCCAGCTGCCCACCCCTCCTGAGCCCAGCGGCCCTCACTGTCCGTGCAGTTTGCATCTCGCTGCACCAATGGCCCTCCTATGCTTTCCCAACAGAACTCAGAATTCACTGCAAAGAACCGCCTGTGTGGATCAGATCTGGCAAGCCAAACTAGACACAGGCAATCCACCTAGGGGTAGTTTTTTTTGAAGTCCTCAAGTACATAACTCACTCAAAATCCAATGGACAGAACCCACTTCTCATCCCCTGAGAACACACCTCTAACTGAGCTGGTTACTACCTCGCCTTTAAGGAGCCAGACCTGGACTCTGCATTCAGCAGGCACCCCTGGGATTAAGGCAGACAACCACTGTGCTGTTTTTAACGGGGAACAAGGCCTGGTATAGTCCCATGGGGAGAAAGAGAGAGAGAGAGAGAAAGTGAAAGAATGAATCTCATTAAATGGTGTGAGGTACTTTTCTCATTCTCCTGTCAAGTTCGAGGCAA
Source organism: Caretta caretta (assembly GCF_965140235.1). NCBI lineage: Eukaryota > Metazoa > Chordata > Testudines > Cheloniidae > Caretta > Caretta caretta. The sequence continues at coordinate 205,487,513 of NC_134206.1, forward strand.
AATTACACTTGGAAGGAGGGGGGACGGTGAAGGCCCCCTGGGACGTCCACAGTCCCTTGCACAAACTTAATTTCAGGCTCTGCTGAAGCTCTGCATTTTATAGATAGACACACGTGTTTAGTTTTTCAGGCAGCTGCATGAAAATGAGAAAGACCTTTGGCTGTGAAGATAGCCCTGCGCCTGGTGCTTAAATAGCCACTCTAATATTGTTTCTCTCCCCCTTTCCCCCGCACGCCACTGCAGCCGAGCTCAGGCAATTTTAAAATGCCTGCCATCTTCCTAGCACACTTCAGTGGAGCCAGTTGACGGTTTTAAAAAAAATAATTAAGTTAACTTTTCTTTCCAGACATTGCAGGTTTCTAAAGCAGCATTCACAGTGGGAAATGGTGAGTGGCTCAGCGGTTTGGTCTGGGACGGAGCTGTGAAGTTCTGACCCAGATGTAGATCCCAACTCCAAACTTCCTCACTATTTGCAGGATGTGTGGAGGAAGGATTCTGGTTCAGTCATTAAAGTGAAAATGGCTGGGACCTTGCTTCTGGTTTAATGGGAGCTTGGGGCAAAGGTTCCAGGTGACTCAAACATCCTGACAGTACAGGGTTATAGTGTTACCTCTTTTTGACCCAAGCAATTAGCCAGTTTTTGGGGTCCTGTGGGGTACAATTAGGAGCAGAAATGGATGATGAGTCAGGTATTTCTTTGATTCAATCCTGTTTATTTACAAAGAATGTACAGAAGCCTGTTTAAAAAAAACCACCAAAACGCAGGGACTCATAACAGGAGACAGTTTCTTAGCTCACAGTTCTAAGCCCCTTTCCAGCCAGTACTTAGCCCAAAAGCGTGCTCAACTTTTTTCCAGGGTCACTTTACCAGTGCCTCTGTGACTGTATTCTTAGCTTTGTGCAGCTTCTTTCTCAGCTTCTCACAGCAGACTTACAAGCTCCATCAGTCAACGCCCCCAGCCTCTGCATTTGCTGTCAGTCAGTCCCCAGGAAAACCACTTGGTCCACATGGTTCAGCTTCTACTCAGACCTTCCCATGTGGCTAGGGTTTGAGTGGTGTTCCCATTGTTTCAGCTATGTGCTTCCATAAAGGTGTTGTTACTTATCCTAAATGAGAGGCAGCTGTTACACCTGAATGGGAGGAAGCTGTTAGACCTTCAACAAGCTCTAACACAGGGATCTCAAACTCAAGTCACCACGAGGGCCACATGAGGACTAATACATTGGTCCGAGGGCCACATCACTGAAAGCTTTTCATATGATACAAAAGTATAGTCAAAAATGAAAAAAAATGAAGAGTAATAGTGTGCTATTAAAAGTCAATGTATTAACTTTTTTAAACTGTAATGTGAAGAGGGGTTTTAAAAAAATATGAACATCTGTAACTATTCCTTATGTGGTCAGTAACACTGATGATGATCTACACTAACAGTCTATCAACATAGCTGTAATGGTAGGAACTTTAAAGTAACTATTCATACAAAATACATTGCCACTTAACATTCTTCCCAACTACTCCCAGCAAAGAATCATACATGCTGAACTTCACACCTCAGACTGCTTATCTAGTCCATGAGGCCCCACCCCTTCCCTGTCCCCATTCCAACCCCTTCCCAAAAGTCTCCACCCCAAATCCCTGCCTCTTCTCCACCTTCTCCCCTGAGTGTGCCGCATCCCCGCTCCTCCCCCATCCCGGAAAGTCCTAAGCACTGCAAAACAGCTGTTTGGTGGCAGGAATCACTAGGAGGTAGGCAGAGGAGCAGGGACACAGTGCTCTTGGGGGGAGCAAGGCTGTCTGTGGAGTCAGTGCCTATGGTGGTCCACAGGAAAACAACTCTGTGGGCTGCGTGTTTGAGACCCCTGCTCTAACACAACCCATAATATGCATAGGGTGTAAGCAGGGTCTAAATGAGCTCTCCCCTGACATCTAGTGATGAGCTGGGGGAAGACTTCAGGAACAGACTGTATTTGCATAAACACACCTACTCTGCCTCAGTATTCAGCAGAGAGAGCTGCTTTGCCAAAGTGATCAATTTTGGATGGTGTTGGATCACAAATCACTTTAGTGTTATCCTGATTGTATGAGCGAAGGACAGCAGAACGGTCCTTAGCCTAATCTGAACCTCACTTGCTACGCAGGGGGTAGGGATGCTAAATCCCAGTGAAAGGGGGAGAGAGATGTTTCAACTTGGTGGAGAGGGTTTTGCCTAAGGAGTCCTAGACACAATTTGACCCTTCTCTCTCCACCCTTTAGACTGGTCAGGCTCAATTGAGCCTCCTCCTTTCATTCAGTGATCACTGGAGCTGAAATCACTGATAACCAGCTGCTGAGCCTTAGATCTGCTGTGGGGCAGTGCTGCAATGTAAGAGACGGCACCATCTGCACTAACCGTGAGGTTCCACACTATGCTTTGAAATCACGGAGAGCTGGGTTAAGTGGTGGAACCTCAGGACTTGACGTTGCAGCAGAGACAGACACAGCCGTAACAGAGCACAGCGGCCCATGGTGGCAGCAGCAGCAGCGAAGGCAGAGAGAACAGGGGCCTGTTGCAGTGCAGTGGCGGAGGCATTGCTCAATGCTTTTCCTCCCTGGGGTGGGAGGTGAACTCACGTGAATGCACCTCTGAACTCTGGGTCTTTGCTGACCAAGGACAGCAACTGTGAGTGGGGGGCAGTGGAGGGATAGGGGAGTGGCATGTTAAAGGAACATTTGTCCCTAGGCTTTCACACTACAAGGTGAGAAACTGAGGCATAGGACACTGCCCAGCGTCCTTTGGGGTGGGTGTTTGCTCATGGTCATATGCTTTTGAAAAATGGCTGTGGTGTTTTCCCAAATTAATGCTGGGTTCCTTTCCCCTTTTTATTAAAGCTCTTCTTTGCTATACACAGACTTGTGAGTGGGAAAGTATTGCCTCTTAGAGGCGCTACAGACCAGTGTTTAATTTCCCCAGATTACTGGGTGGGGGCTTGAGCTGGTTCTGTTTTGTACTGTTAAGGGGAACCCCTAGATATTGAACCCAGCCCTTTTTACTGCTGATTCCACCTGGCAGAAGGTTACAGGAGTAAGCATATGCTAGCTGGCTGCTTGGCATGGTGTTAATCTGGCCACTAATGCATTCGTTTCCTCAAAGTGTATACACATGGATTGAGGTGGAGGCCAGGTGGCTGCTGTCTTCCCCATTGGCTGGTAGTGCTTGGGAACTAATCAAGGGTGATTATCACTGCAAGTACTGAGTGTGTGATGGCCATTTTAGGCTGGCTGAGTCTGAGCCTTTTAGGCCTGCCCAAAACTAAAGTCCTTCCCGATCAATTGAGGGGGAGGAACCACTGGACCCAGGCCTCAACTAAGTATGGGGGACAACAAATGAAAGAAACAGGAGCAGGAGTGAGGTCAGAGGTAAGGAATCAGGGTCCAATGTGGGATATCAAGCAGATAACCCTAATGCTGCCCACTGCTCTTCAAAGACATCTGGGGAGTCAGTGGACACTGCCCAGAGGAACTCTGCCTGGACAAGGGAGCAGAAACAGGCCTCAGTGTCTCAGAGCACCAACCCCTAATCCAGATTCCTCCTCCCATTGTGATGAATGGCCATTTTGGCCAGTGCCAGGAGGAGGTTGACGAGGAAGTCTTGCAAGTTGGTGGGGCCACGGATGGAGGGTAAGTGGATCAGGAGGTGCAGGGAGATGTGCAGCCAGAACCTCAGTAAGAGGTTCTAGAGGAGCCACAAGAGGGCTGCAACCTGATGCACCCTACTTATATGTGCACCAGGGTCTCCCATGCATCTCAAAAGGGACTGGTGTAAGGGGAATTCATGAACCACAGCAGGTACATGTCTATGCTCCCAGATCCATGAAGGAGCCAGCAGCTAATATCCCCAGCAGGCCATGGGACCAGAGTGGATTACAGACTGGTCCACCAGGGTTCCTTCTAAGGGGCTGTGTGGAGGAGAGAGGGTATGGCTAGGATGTTCCTCTGCCCTATCTATTCTAGAGTGACACAAAAGCATGAGGACCATTGCAGCCAAAGCCTAAGTTTGGACAGTCCTCACGTCTGCTCTAATCTGCCCCTCAGGTCCTGATCCAGTTGTCTCCAGCAGTCCCAGGAGAGAGGAGGCATAGGCCACCAGGTACAGTTTATGTGCTGGGTTCAGGACTGGTGCAGAGAGGAATTCCTTTCAGAGTTCACAACAGGGAGAATCAGGCAGTTGGAATAATTAGCTGGGGTTTCAAGAGAACAGTGAATGTCTTTGTTTTACTGACCACAAAAGGATACGTAATACAGGAAAATGAGGGTTATTAGCAGGAGGAGTGGAATTCACAGGCAGGAAAATCCAGTTCTGCTTGTTTCAGCCTCCTTGAGGATTCCCTGCAGAGGGTGCCATTTCCTACAGATCCTCAAATTTACTTTCAGTAAAAGCTATAGCCCTTGTAGTAAAGAAATTCATCCTGTAATCACAGCAGTGTTACTGTTATATATCATATCAAGATATTATTGCCCAGATCAGAGGGAATCAAGTAACATGGCATATCTGATACTGTGTTTTAAAGAGGTATCTACATTCAACTCATCCTTTGGGGTCAAGCAAGAGTAGCCGCACTGCTATAAAATTGGCAAGAGATGGAAGTGAGGCCTTGGATGTATAAAACTAGGTAAATACACGCCTGCGCTCCTCAATGAAAATGTCACCAGGTTGTGGTGATAATCTGATCCACCCATATCAAGAGGAATCCCAGTGTAGCAGTATTATTCCCCATTTACAGATGGGAACACTGATGCCCCAGACAATGAAGGTGATTTGGCTCAGGGTCACACACAATGAGTCAGTGGCAGAATCAGGAAGAACTCAGTAGTCCCGAGTCCAATGTAAATGTACAATACCCTAGACCACATTCTCTCTAATTAAGGCATTGACCATTGCTGTAGAATTGTGCTCCAGGCCCTAAGCTTTCATTTAAAAACAAATTACGCTCGTAGCCATTATGATTGTGGAGAAAAACCTTGAGAACATGACCTGAATTAACAAAAATAGTGATGTCTGCATGAACTTGCAATCAGTATGAAACAAGAACTCTGACAGAAGTGAACTTTCCTGTTCACCTCAGCCTAAAGATGGTTGTTTTTAATGTCGAAATTAACTGTTTCACTGCTCATCATTGTAGAACGATTTTCTGGCAAAACCTTATCCTCCTTCAAACTCACTTCTGCCATGATCTAGATGATGACAAATCTTTGCTGGTAAAGTTTGCAGATGACAACTTTGGGGTGACAGTAAACAACAAGGAGAGGTGACTGTTAGAGGGATCTGAATTCCCTGGTTAAAGGGTTGCAATCCAACAAAATGGATTTTAACACTTCCAAATGTAAGGTAATACCTCTGAGAGCCAAGAACACAGGTTATACCTACAGGATGGGAGCTGCTGTGGTGGAAAGCAGTGGCTCAGATTAGGATTTAAGGGTCATTGCAGATAACTACTCAATGTGAGCCATCTGTGCAATACTGAGGCAAAATGGGCTAATGCAATCAATCCTTGGGTATGAGAAAAAGGGCATATCAAGTAGAAGTAGAGATCTTGCCTTTGTACATGGCATGGGTAAGACTGCTACTAGAAAACTTTGTCCAGTTCTGGTGTCCACACTTCAAGAAGAAGGTGGAAATACTGCAGAGCATTCAAGGAAGGGACACAAGAATGATCCAGGGCCTGAAAAACATGCCTTATGAAGTGAGGCTTAAAGTGCTCAACTTATTTAGCTTATCAAAGACAAGGTTGGGAGGTGTTGATTACTGTATCTAGATCTTTACACGTGAAGATGACATCTGAGAGTATGGGCTTTTCAATCCTTCTGACAAAAGCATAACAAGATCCAATGGCTGGAAGTTGAAGTTCAGTAAATTCAACCTTGAAATAAGATGCAATATCCTAGTTGTGAAGGTAAACCAAACAGTGGAACATTCTAGCAAGGGATGTGGTGAATTCACCATTGCCTGGAGTCTTCGTGACAAAATTAGCATCACTTAAGAGGCTTTCATCCAGTTTCTGGGAGAAATTCTGCAGCCTGTGGAGGTGCTGGATGGTCATGGTGGTCCCTTCTGGCCTTGGAATCTTTGACTATGAATTCCTCTGTTCACCTTCTTTCTTCATGGGCCATGGCGAATACAGGACTACCCATAAGCACCAATTTGCTCTTTTCTCAGGGGATGCTCTACTCTCACCCCACCCTGCTGCCCCAGGCCCCACCCCTGCTCCACCTCTTCCTGCCCTGTTCTGCCCCCACCCCTCACCCTCAGCACCTCCTGCATGCTGCTGAACACAGTGGGCAGGTGCTGGGAGGGAGGAGGAGGAGGAGCTGATTGGCAGGGCTGCCGGCAGGCAGAAGGGCTGGGTGGGGAGGGAGAGGTGCTGATCCACAGGGCTGCCGGTGGGTGCTAAGCACCCACTATTTTTCCCCCCCATGGGTGCTCCAGCCCTGGAGCACCCATGGAGTCAGCACTTATGGGACTACCTGCACTGTCTTTACCATGCTCATAACACTTGCAGCTCTGCATTAAGAGTCTGAATAGAATATCTTATGGTTCAGACAGTCACCTTCAGGGGCTTGGAAGGATTTTTTTGTCCACAGTGCATAATTGGCTATATGTATTCTAGGGTTTGGGAGAAAGGGGTTTTGCTGTCATCTGAGGCATCAGAGGTTGGCCACAGCTGACGGCAGGACACCTGGATGGGGTGGGCTGGTGCTTTGAGATGGTAGAGAGAATTCTCTTTCTTAGATGCTTGGCTGATCTATTTTGCTTACATGCTCAGGGTCAAACTGATCACCAGAGCTGGAGATGTGAAGTCATTTCCCCACCAACACCCCCTGCCAGATTGACAGACACCTTTTGGGTTTTTTGCTTTCTGCTGGCACATGGGCATAGTTCACCTGCTGGGTCATCTGGGCATCTCTCACCTAATCATTTCCTTGCCATTGCAGGGCCTTGGGCATTAGTGGCATCTTGATTTCTCCTGTGTGCCACAGGCAGAGAACAGTTTTGCTTCCTCAGGGAGGAAATGCTTTGGTCCAACTAAAGTATTTGGATTCAGTATAGGGGTATCTGGATGAAATGTAGTGGCCTGTGAGACAGGAGGTCAAAGTAGATGATGTAATAGTCCCTTCTGGTCTTAAAGTCTAAGAAACTATGATGCCAACAAAAGGCAGCCTGCTGATGATGGCTAAGCAGGTGACAATCTTCCCCATCTTTACACTGAATTAAAAAAACCCAAACAAAGCTGTGCCACTTATATCCTACATTCATTTCCTTGTAGGTTATATTCTTTACCCTTCATCTGTTTGTGCCTTTAGATTGTAAGCCATGAGGGCATGCCTCTTTTGCATTTGTATAGCACCAAGATGTATGCATTTGTATGGCCTCAGTCTCAACTGGGGTCTTAAAGGTGTTACCATAATAATGTACATATTTAACAACAACAAACACCATGCTTATTCCAGAGTCCCAGACTGCCTCCAGTACATTTCTGGATAAGGAATTTTATGTCAGAATAAATAATGCAGTGGTTACTGTACTGATCTTACTCATTCATATTTAACTCATTATGAATGGAGGTTTGTAAACAAATGAAACCATCCCTGAATTTCCTGGCTGCTGTCCCAGAGTGTCCCAGAATTTAGGTCCAGTTTGCCATGATATGCACAAGGCTTTCTCTAGGATTTAGAAGAGAAATAATGATTTATGAACAGACAAATTAAGCCAGAGGATGAGGGAATAAAACATTAAGATGTAGAGATTGGCGCTGTAGAGAAATGGAAGGGTAGAAGGAGATTCCCCACTGCATCCCATCTTGTGTCCTCGTTTATACCTGTGCAAAGTGCTAGTGATGCACATTCCAATCACACCTGTGGGAGTTGTATCATGATCAGTGGAACTGGAGTCAGAAGACTCGTGTTCCCTAGAGGGAGTATTATTGCAGGGACACAAGGAAAACAGGGAATGTTGGGGAGTTCGTCCAGGTGGCCGAGTTGCTTCCAGCCTGAACAGTCCAAAAGGTTAAATAACCTTTCAGCTTAACCTGCAAGCAGCACCCGTCTTTGTGACGGAAAGATCATGAGCCATGGAACTCAGTTTGAAGCCCCCTGGAGCCCTGGATTTTGACGACACAAACCTAGCCCTACGAAGGACCTGGTGGAGAGGAGTTGGAGCTGTACACAGACCTGGCCATGCAGGAGGATGACAGCAGCAGGAAAGTAAAACTATTGTTTTACCTTATTGGGAAACAAAGTAGAGACGCCCTCGGAAGCTCACCACACTGCCTCAAGCCTCACACCAACCCTAGGAGCCTTGGGGACCTAGTGCTCCCCGAAAAACAAACCTGTGAGCAACACAGGTTTTTCCACTAGACACAAGTCCAAAGGGGATAGACTCCTACATTACTGCCTTACACACATTGGATGCTACATGCAATTCTGGGGACTTTACTGACTCCCTAATTTGGGACAGGCTAGTCTGTGGCATTTGGAATTACCACCTGCTGGAATTGGAGTTACCAGCTGCTCCACAGCTTAGATGTGAGGTGTGCAGTGGAAGCCTCAAGCAAAAGTATGAAAGCCCTACGAGAAGTCCCCTGCAGTAGGATGCCATTGCAAGGAATGTGGCAAGCTGAACCATTTTAGCAGTATGTGCAAGAGCAGAGGAAGTTCTCAGAATGATTCAGACTTGTACAAGAGGGGGATGGCACATCAGACAGTGGGGATGACATCATAACACTCTCCTTGAGCCTAAAGTATATTAGATTGTCGGGACAGGAAAGCAACAGAGGACAATACCAATCTGTGCGTGCAACAATGTTAATAGGGAAATTCCTTGTGCGATTTCAGCTGGATTGTGGGGCCTCTGCAGTGAGATTCCTCAGGGTGAATTGGACTCAAAGACACTCATTACAAAGAGCAAGCACAATCTAATGTATAATAAAAGCATAATGCAGCCCATAGGAAAATGTGAACTCTTAGTCCAAAAAATAACAGATCACCAGCTGAAGTTTGTGGCAGTAGATAGTAAGCACCTCTGATCCCTTTTGAGGAATACAGCCACACAAACCATGGATCTGGTTAGGGTGCAGCATGAGAATTTTAGAGCTGCAGAGCAAGAAACAAAAGGGGGAGTCCCACAGACAAGGGAAACAATTTTAAGAGCATATGAGGATGTGAAGGAAAGCTGTGATTGGAAGTAGACCCCAGAGTGGGACCTGTGTGCTTGCCACTGGAATACTACTTTGTGGTACTACAAAATCTAGTATTTAAGGAGCTCCAAAATCTGCAGATCAGGGGTATCATAGCACCTGTAAAGGCCCCTATAGTCTGGCAGGGGTAAACAAGTAATCAGGGGCAAACTAAGAATCTATACAGACCCAAACCCAGTGAAGGAGGCATTGAAAAGATGCCACTGTCCACTTCCCTCCGTTGAGGACATCTTGCCAGAACTTTCCAAAGCCAGAATCTTTCTGGCCTGTAATGTGAGGAATGGGTTTTGGCGCATAAGCCTGGATAAAGAGAGTCACGCATGCTGGTCACTACAGAGGTCTGTGCATGCCAATGGACATAAACTCAGCACCAGAGGTGTTCTACAGAAGCCTCACTCAAGTGCAGGAAGGACTGCCTGGAATGAAAATAATTGCAGATGATATCCTAATTGTAGGTGAAAGAAGCAATGTTACAGAAGCTGAATGAGACCATGTCAGAAAACTATCAACTTTTGTACAGTGATTCAGGGTAGAGAATGCATCTGTCATGCATCCAATGAAGTGGGTATTCACCCACAAAAGCTTATACTCCAATACATCTGTTAGTCTATAAGGTGCCACAGAACTCTTTGCCGCTTTTAGGGTAGAAGAATGTAAACCTCAACCCAAAAAAACATGATTCAGAAAGCATGAGATGTCATACTTTGGACATTTGCTCATGGCAGAGGGACTGAAAGCAGCTCCCAACAAGATCAAAGCAGTCAGAGACATGCCAGCTTTGGTGGATGTGAAAGGGGTACAACACTTCAGAGGAGTGATACATTTTCTGTCCAAGTTCTGTTCACAGAACAGTAGCAAGACCCATATGTCAACTTACGAGGTAGGATGTTGAGTGGGACTGGTGAGATCCCCAGGAGCATTTGGCATGCTGAAACAATTGATAAGGGATGCCCCTATCCTGAAGTACTACCAGCCAGAAGAGCCACTGATACTCCAGCGTGATGCATCAGCAAAAAGACTGGATGAAGCTCTTCTGCAGGAGCAGCCAGTCCCTTATGCCAGAAGAGCCTTCTCAGAGACTAAATAGGGGTATGCCCAAATAGAGAAAGAGCTTCCAGCTGTGGTATCAGTACACCTATGGCCACCCCATAATAGTGCAACCAGACCACAAACCCCTAGAGATAATCATGGTAAAGCCCCTTTTTAGTGCTCCAAAGAGACTGCAGCACATATTGATGCTTCTGCAGTGTTATCAGGTAGAAAATGGATATTGTCCAGGATGGTTACTTGTGTTAGTTGACACCCTGAACAGGGCATATATACTGAGCATCAGTGATCTGGAGGAAGGGGATCAGGACATTGAATCCATTAACATGCTGCGCTATCTCCCAGTATCAACAGCAAAGCTCATAGAAGTCAATGAGGCTACTAAAAAGGACACCCAATTACAGGCAGTCAAGAGTGTGATACTAAGAGGGTGGCCAGAAGACAACAAACAGTACCAGTAGGAGCAGAACCATATTTTCAAATTAAAGATGACCTGAGCATGCAGAATGGAATCTTATTGCGAGGACAGAACTGTTAACACCTTGTCAAGGTTCCTTCTCCACTCTTAACTCTAGGGTACAGATGTGGGGACCTGCATGAAAGCCTCCTAAGCTTACTTTTACCAGCTTAGGTTAAAATTTCCCCAAGGTACAAACTATTTTACCCTTTGCCCTTGGACTTTTGCTGCCACCACCAAACATTTAACCAATTACTGGGAAAGAGTTGTTTGGAAACATCTTTCCCCCCAAAATCCTCCCAACCCTTGCACCCCACTTCCTGGGGAAGGTTTGGTAAAAATCCTCATCAATTTGCATAGGTGACCACAGACCCAAACCCTTGATATTAAGAACCATGAAAAAGTATTCAGTTTCTGAAAAGAAGAATTTTAATAGAAGTAAAAGAAGTAAAAAGATTACATCCTCTGTAAAATCAGGATGGTAAATACCTTACAGGGTAATTAGATTCAAAACAGAGAATCCCTCTAGGCAAAACCTTAAGTTACAAAAAGACACAAAAACTGGAATATCCATTCCTTTCAGCACCGCTTATTTCCTCAGCCATTTAAAGAAGTCATAATCTAACATATCTAGCTAGATTACTTACTAAATTCTACGACTCCATTCCTGTTCTGTCCCCGGCAAAAGCATCACACACACAGACCGAGACCCTTTGTTTCTCCCTCCCCCCAGCTTTTCAAAGTATCTTGTCTCCTCATTGGTCATTTTGGTCAGGTGCCAGCGAGGTTATCCTAGCTTCTTAACCCTTTACAGGTGAAAGGATTTTTCCTCTGGCCAGGAGGGATTTTAAAGGTCTTTACCCTTCCCTTTATATTTATGGCACACCTCATTATGTAAGGAGGTTATGCAAAAAAATACATATTACACCAGGGCATTGACAACGGTCTTAGACAGGCTTGAGAATGTGTTTACTGGCTGAGAAAGATTACACAACTCTGCTTCTTGAGAGAAGGATGTGACGACACCTGCCAGCCATGTGATAACCACCAGCAGAAAGAGGCTCCGTTGCCATATATGTTGTTCACCTGAGCACAGGAAAAGGTGGAGCAGACTTTTTACTTTCAAAGAACAGCTGTATTTGATTACAGTGAACTAATTTTCACAGTTTTGGGAGACTGATGCCCTGCCTGCTACAAGAAGCAAGTCAGTGATCAGCAAACTGAAAGCCCACTTTGCAAGATACGACATTCCAGACACTATTCACTGATGACAGACCCCAGTTTGCCTCAGAAGAATTCCCAGAATTTGCATGCAAATGGGAGTTTGACCACCACACCACCTCCCCAGCATACCCACAGAGTAAGGGTAAGGTGGAATCAGCTGTGAAAACAGCTAAGGGATTGTTACACAAGGATGTTTCATAGAATCATAGAATAAGGGTTGGAAGGGACCCCAGAAGGTCATCTAGTCCAACCCCCTGCTCAAAGCAGGACCAATTCCCAGTTAAATCATCCCAGCCAGGGCTTTGTCAAGCCTGACCTTAAAAACCTCTAAGGAAGGAGATTCTACCACCTCCCTAGGTAACGCATTCCAGTGTTTCACCACCCTCATAGTGAAAAAGTTTTTCCTAATATCCAATCTAAACCTCCCCCACTGTAACTTGAGACCATTACTCCTCGTTCTGTCATCTGCTACCATTGAGAACAGTCTAGAGCCATCCTCTTTGGAACCCCCTTTCAGGTAGTTGAAAACAGCTATCAAATCCCCCCTCATTCTTCTCTTCTGCAGGCTAAACAATCCCAGCTCCCTCAGCCTCTCCTCATAACTCATATGTTCCAGACCCCTAATCATTTTTGTTGCCCTTCACTGGACTCTCTCTAATTTATCCACATCCTTCTTGAAGTGTGGGGCCCAAAACTGGACACAGTACTCCAGATGAGGCCTCACCAATGTCGAATAGAGGGGAACGATCACGTCCCTCGATCTGCTCGCTATGCCCCTACTTATACATCCCAAAATGCCATTGGCCTTCTTGGCAACAAGGGCACACTGCTGACTCATATCCAGCTTCTCGTCCACTGTCACCCCTAGGTCCTTTTCCGCAGAACTGCTGCCTAGCCATTAGGTCCCTAGTCTGTAGCTGTGCATTGGGTTCTTCCGTCCTAAGTGCAGGACCCTGCACTTATCCTTATTGAACCTCAGATTTCTTTTGGCCCAATCCTCCAATTTGTCTAGGTCCTTCTGTATCCTATCCCTCCCCTCCAGCGTATCTACCACTCCTCCCAGTTTAGTATCATCCGCAAATTTGCTGAGAGTGCAATCCACACCATCCTCCAGATCATTTATGAAGATATTGAACAAAACCGGCCCCAGGACCGACCCTTGGGGCACTCCACTTGATACCGGCTGCCAACTAGACATGGAGCCATTGATCACTACCCGTTGAGCCCGACAATCTAGCCAGCTTTCTACCCACCTTGTAGTGCATTCATCCAGTCCATACTTCCTTAACTTGCTGACAAGAATACTGTGGGAGACCGTGTCAAAAGCTTTGCTAAAGTCAAGAAACAATACATCCACTGCTTTCCCTTCATCCACAGAACCAGTAATCTCATCATAGAAGGCGATTAGATTAGTCAGGCATGACCTTCCCTTGGTGAATCCATGCTGGCTGTTCCTGATCACTTTCCTCTCATGCAAGTGCTTCAGGATTGATTCTTTGAGGACCTGCTCCATGATTTTTCCAGGGACTGAAGTGAGGCTGACTGGCCTGTAGTTCCCAGGATCCTCCTTCTTCCCTTTTTTAAAGATTGGCACTACATTAGCCTTTTTCCAGTCATCCGGGACTTCCCCGGTTCGCCACGAGTTTTCAAAGATAATGGCCAATGGCTCTGCAATCACAGCCGCCAGTTCCTTCAGCACTCTCGGATGCAACTCGTCCGGCCCCATGGACTTGTGCACGTCCAGCTTTTCTAAAAAGTCCCTAACCACCTCTATCTCCACGGAGGGCTGGCCATCTCTTCCCCATTTTGTGATGCCCAGCGTAGCAGTCTGGGAGCTGACCTTGTTAGTGAAAACAGAGGCAAAAAAAGCATTGAGTACATTAGCTTTTTCCACATCCTCTGTCACTAGTTTGCCTCCCTCATTCAGTAAGGGGCCCACACATTCCTTGGCTTTCTTCTTGTTGCCAACATACCTGAAGAAACCCTTCTTGTTACTCTTGACATCTCTGGCTAGCTGCAGCTCCAGGTGCGATTTGGCCCTCCTGATAACATTCCTACATGCCCTAGCAATATTTTTATACTCTTCCCTGGTCATATGTCCAACCTTCCACTTCTTGTAAGCTTCTTTTTTATGTTTAAGATCCGCTAAGATTTCACCATTAAGCCAAGCTGGTCGCCTGCCATATTTACTATTCTTACGACTCATCGGGATGGTTTGTCCCTGTAACCTCAACAGGGATTCCTTGAAATACAGCCAGCTCTCCTGGACTCCTTTCCCCTTCAAGTTAGTCCCCCAGGGGATCCTGGCCATCCGTTCCCTGAGGGAGTCGAAGTCTGCTTTCCTGAAGTCCAGGGTCCGTATCGTGCTGCTTACCTTTCTTCCCTATGTCAGGATCCTGAACTCAACCAACTCATGGTCACTGCCCCCCAGATTCCCATCCACTTTTGCTTCCCCCACTAATTCTACCCGGTTTGTGAGCAGCAGGTCAAGAAAAGCGCCCCCCCTAGTTGGCTCCTCGAGCACTTGCGCCAGGAAATTGTCCCCTACGCTTTCCAAAAACTTCCTGGATTGTCTATGCACCGCTGTATTGCTCTCCCAGCAGATATCAGGAAAATTAAAGTCACCCATGAGAATCAGGGCATGCGATCCAGTAGCTTCCGTGAGCTGCCGGAAGAAAGCCTCATCTACCTCATCCCCCTGGTCCGGTGGTCTATAGCAGACTCCCACCACTACATCACTCTTGTTGCACACACTTCTAAACTTAATCCAGAGACACTCAGGTTTTTCTGCAGTTTCGTACCGGAGCTCTGAGCAGTCATACTGCTCCCTTACATACAGTGCTACTCCCCCACCTTTTCTGCCCTGCCTGTCCTTCCTGAACAGTTTATAACCATCCATGACAGTACTCCAGTCATGTGAGTTATCCCACCAAGTCTCTGTTATTCCAATCACGTCATAGTTTCTTGACATCACCAGGACCTCCAGTTCTCCCTGCTTGTTTCCAAGGCTTTGTGCATTTGTATATAAGCACTTGAGATAACCTGTTGATCGCCCCTCATTCCCAGTATGAGGCAGGAGCCCTCCCCTCACAGACATTCCTGCCTGTGCTTCCTCCCGGTATCCCGCTTTCCCACTGCTTCTTCTGTTCCCACTGTTTCTTCTGCTTCAGTCCCTTTGTTAGCATTTTTGGCATATAGGAATACCCCATCACAGGGGTTCCAAAACAATCCAGCACAGGTATTAATGGGATGAAGGACCAAAACATGTTATCAGTTAGGGCAGACCTGTTGCAGCCTGAAAGATGGAGAAACTATCGAGAGGAGCTGGCCAACAATCAGAGAAAGCAGGTTGTGGAGTACGAAAGGTTAGCCAAGGACCTACCGACCCTGGAGACTGGCAGTCCTGTAAGGATCCAGCCACTGAAATATCAGAAAGAGTAGCTGAAAGGAGTTGAGGGGTGCAGTGGTACCCAGGTCATATGCAGTGACTACACATGAGATACAAGTGATCCAAAGGAACAGGACAATTACACCCCAGCAGCCACAACACTAAGTGGGAGCCTACAGACATACAGTGATCATCACAGAACAGAGAGACTGAGAACTATCTAGAGGCCAGCTCCACAGGGAGGGAGGCAACTCCACAGAGAGCTAGTTTGCTAGACTTGGAGACAGATGACAAGACACTTCTGGTGTGGTTGCCTGTTCAGAAGATCAAACTCCTCAGATAGGGTTGCCAGGTATCTGGTTTTTGACCGGAACACCCAGTCGAACAGGGACCCTGGCGGCTCCAATCAGCACTGCTGACCAGGCCACTAAAAGTCCGGTCAGCAGTTCAGTGGAGTCGAGCTAAGGCAGGCTCCCTGCCTGCCCTGGCTCCACACAGCTCCTGGAAGCAGATGGCATGTCTGGCTCCTAGGCACAGGGTAGCCAGGGGGCGCCGCATGCCGCTCCCACCCTGAGCGCTGGCTCCACAGCTCCCATTGGCCGGGAATCGCAGCCAACAGAAGTTGCGGGGGCAGCACCTGTGGGAGAAGGCAGCATGCAGAGCCCCTGGCCCCTCTGCATAGGAGCCAGAGGGACATGCCGGCTGCTTCTGGGAGCTGCCTGAGGTAAGCACTGCCCAGCTGGAGCCTGCACCCTGAACCCCCTCCCACACCCCAACCCCAGCTCTGAGCCGCCTCCTACACTCAAACTCCCTCCCAGAACCCACACCCGCTCCAGCACCCCAATCCCCTGTCCCAATCCCCCTCTGCACCCTAAACCCCTCACCCCAACCATCTGCCCCAGCCCTGAACCCCCTCCTGCACCTCAACCCCCTGCCCCAACCCCTTTGAAAGTGAATGAGGGTGGGGGAGAGCAAGGGATGGAGTGAGCAGGGACGGGGCAAGAGTGTTCGGTTTTGTCCGATTAGAAAGTTGGCAACCCTATCCTCAGAAACTATGTAACCAGCTGAGTCTGTAGCAAAGATGAGATATCAACCTGGCTATGGGCTAGCAACCTCTGGGCAAAGGCATGTAGGGTGGGGGTCTGGGCATCAATTATTTGTCTTTAATATTGATGTTAAAATGTTTATAAGTTGATTGTGGCACCTTAGAGACTAACCAATTTATTTGAGCATGAGCTTTCGTGAGCTACAGCTCACTTCATCAGATGTATACCGTGGAAACTGCAGCAGACTTTATATACACACAGAGAATATGAAACAATACCTCCTCCCACCCCACTGTCCTGCTGGTAATAGCTTATCTAAAGTGATCAACAGGTGGGCCATTTCCAGCACAAATCCAGGTTCTCACCCTCCACCCCCCCTGGTGTCCTGCTGGTGCTAGCTAGAGTGAATTTGTGTGGGGGGGTGGAGGGTGAGAACCTGGATTTGTGCTGGAAATGGCCCACCTGTTGATCACTTTAGATAAGCTATTACCAGCAGGACAGTGGGGTGGGAGGAGGTATTGTTTCATATTCTCTGTGTGTATATAAAGTCTGCTGCAGTTTCCACGGTATACATCTGATGAAGTGAGCTGTAGCTCACGAAAGCTCATGCTCAAATAAATTGGTTAGTCTAAGGTGCCACAAGTACTCCTTTTCTTTTTGCGAATACAGACTAACACGGCTGTTCCTCTGAAACCTATAAGTTGATTGTATCATAGTCAGAGGTTGCATGTTTCTGGGGGGGAGGGGTATTATTGAGGGAACACGAGGAAAACAGAATGCTGGGGACTCAGGCTGCAAGCAACTTAGCCATATGAACAAAGCAGTCCAAAAGGTTAAATAACCTTTCAGTTTTAACAGTCATTCAGCAGGTCTTTGAGAATGAAACAGGAGCAGAGAATCTCGCTCTGGTAGATTTACATCTACTGTGCATTCACTTTACACAACTGTAAAGTAACACAAGGTGCAAGGCAGTGGAGAATCCAGCTCATGATCAGCAAGACAGATTCTGGTCAGATACACACATGTAAATCCATATCACCTGTTGACTTTGATGGATGTACTCCATAAAGATCAGAATCCAGCCCAAAGGGATTAAACAATTAGACTGGAAATATCTGTAACACCCCTTGCATCACATGCTTTATGAAAAAACTTGTACAGATACAGACAGACATCTTCCTTTCCAAATGCAAACAGATGGACATCGTACCAAAAGGACTGAAGGTAAAAAATCCATTACAGTCTACATACCACAGACTGTGTGGACAGCTTGTGCCACATGCTCTCAAAGAAACTGCGGAACCACCTGATCAACATCCTCTACAGCAAACAGGGAAAGATAAAGAATGAGCTCTCAAAAATGGGATACTCATAAAAAACCAACCTGCCACACAAAATTCCTCGTGGCTGGACTTTACTAAAAGTAGACAAGCCATTTACAACACACACTTTGCTTCTCTACAAAAGAAAAAGGACACTAAACTTTCTAAACTACTACATGCCACAAGGGGCCACAGCAATGGTTCCCTCAACCCACCCAGCAATATTGTTAACCTATCCAACTATACTCTTAGCCCAGCAGAAGCAGCCATCCTATCTCAGGGCCTCTCCTTCTGCCCCTCCACCCCCACAAACATGATACAGTTCTGTGGTGACCTAGAATCCTATTTTTGACGTCTCCGAGTCAAGGAATATTTCCAACACACCTCTGAACAACACACTAATCCACAGAGACCTCCCTACCAACACTACAAAAAGAAGGATTCTAGGTGGACTCCTCCTGAAGGTAAAGACAGCAGACTGGACTTCTACATAGAGTGCTTCCGCCGATGTGCATGGGCTGAAATTGTGGAAAAGCAGCATCACTTGCCCCACAACCTCAGCCATGCAGAACACAATGCCATCCGCAGCCTCAGAAACAAATGACATCATAATCAAAAAGGCTGACAAAGGAGGTGCTGTTGTCCTCATGACAAGGTTGGAATATGAACAAGAGGCTGCTTGGCAGCTCTCCAACACCACTTTCTACAAGCCATTACCCTCTGAGAGTTACCAAAAGGAACTACAGAATTTGCTCAAGAAACTCCCTGAAAAAGCACAAGATCAAATCCGCAGACACACCCCTGGAACCCCGACCTGGGATATTCTATCTACTACTGAAGATCCATAAACCTGGAAATCCTGGGCGCCCCATCATCTCAGGCATTGGCACCCTGACAGCAGGATTGTCTGGCTATGTAGATTCCCTCCTCAGGCCCTACGCTACCAGCATTCCCAGCTACCTTTGAGACACCACTGACTTTCTGAGGAAGCTACAGTCCATCGGTGATCTTCCTGATAACACCATCCTGGCCACTATGGATGTAGAAGCCCTCTACACCAACATTCCACACAAAGATGGACTACAAGCCGTCAAGAACACTATCCCCGATAATGTCATGACTAACCTGGTGGCTGAACTTTGTGACTTTGTCCTTACCCATAACTATTTTACATTTGGGGACAATGTATACCTTCAAATCAGCGGCACTGCTATGGGTACCTGCATGGCCCCACAGTATGCCAACATTTTTATGGCTGGCTTAGAACAACGCTTCCTCAGCTCTTGTCCCCTAACACCCCTACTCTACTTGCGCTATATTGATGACATCTTCATCATCTGGACCCATGGAAAAGAAGCCCTTGAGGAATTCCACCATGATTTCAACAATTTCCATCCCACCATCAACCTCAGCCTGGTCCAGTCCACACAAGAGATCCACTTCCTGGACACTACAGTGCTAATAAACGATGGTCACATAAACACCACCCTATACCAGAAACCTACTGACCGCTATTCCTACCTACATGCCTCCAGCTTTCACCCTGACCACACCATCCATTGTCTACAGCCAAGCTCTGCAATACAACCGCATTGTCTCTGTCTGAGGGGTTGGAGCAAAACACCTACAAGATCTCTATCAAGCATTCTTACAACAATACCCACCTGCGGAAGTGAAGAAACAGATTGATAGAGCAAGAAGAGTTCCCAGAAGTCACCTACTACAGGACAGGCCTAACAAAGAAAATAACAGAACGCCACTAGCTGTCACCTTCAGCCCCCAACTAAAACCCCTGCAACGCATTATCAAGGATCTACAACCTATCCTGAAGGATGACCCAACACTCTCACAAATCTTGGGAGACAGGCCAGTCCTTGCCTACAGACAGCCCCCCAACCTGAAGCAAATACTCACCAGCAACCACATACCACACAACAGAACCACTAACCCAGGAACCTATCCTTGCAACAAAGCCCATTGCCAATTGTGCCCACATATCTATTCAGGGGACACCATCACAGGGCCTAATAACATCAGCCACGCTATCAGAGGCTCGTTCACCTGCACATCCACCAATGTGATATGCCATCATGTGCCAGCAATGCCATGTACATTGGTCAAACTGGACAGTCTCTACGTAAAAAAGACTAAATGGACACAAATCTGACATCAGGAATCATAATGTTCATAAACCAGTCGGAGAACACTTCAATCTCTCTGGTCATGCGATTACAGACATGAAAGTTGCGATATTACAACAAAAAAACTTCAAAACCAGACTCCAGCGAGAGACTGTTGAATTGGAATTAATTTGCAAATTGGATACAATTAACTTGGGCTTGAATAGAGACTGGGAGTGGCTAAGTCATTATGCAAGGTAGCCTATTTCCCCTTGTTTTTTCCTACCCCCCCCCCCCCCACATTCTTGTTAAACCCTGGATTTGTGCTGGAAATGGCCCACCTTGATTATCACACACATTGTAAGGAGAGTGATCACTTTAGATAAGCTATTACCAGCAGGGGAGTGGTGGGGGGGGGAGAAGAGAAAACCTTTTGTAGTGGTAAACACCCATTTTTTCATGCTTTGTGTGTATAAAAAGATCTTCTGTACTTTCCACAGTATGCATCCGATTAAGTGAGCTGTAGCTCACAAAAGCTTATGCTCAAATAAATTGGTTAGTTTCTAAGGTGCCACAAATACTCTTTTTGCAAATACAGACTAACACAGCTGTTACTCTGAAACCTAGTATCCTTCTGGCACTAAAGCAATCCTAGAGTAAGTGATAAAAATGAATCCATAATTTAGTGGGAGCAGTATTGCCAACTTATGATTTTATCATGAGTTTTGTGATATTTGGTGTTTTTCTTAAAACTCTATGTAGCAAAGCAACAACTCACCAGTGTGGCACCACCTACTGGTCATCCTGGGAATTAGCTTAACTCCAGCTTCAGAGCACCATCAGCAGGCCAGTGGCTCACCATCAGCAGGCCCCCCCCAGACCCCTTTACCCTGGGGTTCTACCCACTGCAGTACCCCTACACACTGAGTCTCCCCTCCCAGGGGAACCCCCAACCCTCTACACCCACCTTACTTCAGTGGCTACTGCCAGTCATCATCTAGCCTCCTCTCACTGGGGAGAACTGCAATCTGCAAAGGCAACTCATCACTGGCAAAGGAGTCAGACTAGCTGCCGCTGCCTAACCCCAGGTTGCAGTTCAGCAAACCCACTACCTGCTCTGGCCTTTAACAAGGCCCACAGCCTAGGGATTTACTAGGCTAGAGCTCCCCAGCTCCTCTTACCTTTCCCTAGCACTGCTCTACTCCCAGACAGCCAGGTCCTTCTCTCTTTACATCTAGAGAGAGACTCTACCCCAGCTCCGCCCTAAACCCTTATAACAGGGCCAGGTGTGGCCTGATTGGGGTGTGGCCCCAGCTGTGGCTGCTTCCCCAATCAGCCTAGCTTTTTCCTCTGGAGTGGGTACCTGACCAAATACACTCTAGCTGTGGGAATCATGTGATTACATGAGCCTCTCAGCTTTCTTTTCTGTTTTTCCCCCAGTAAGTTTTTAGCCCTTATGATCACAGAGATAAGCTTGAAAACATGAAGCTAGTGCACACTAAAGGCTCCAAAACCAGAAGATAAATAAAATGAAATCTAAACCTTATTTTATGTTCAGTCCAGTGGTACTGAAACTAGGAGTGCTGTGAGTGCTGTCACACACCTGCTGGCTTGAAGTACTAACAACAAACACCAAATACATGATTTCCATTGTATCCATCAGCACCTCGGTTCAACCAGGCTCATGATTTTTGGAGGCCTGACTCTTGATTTTGAATGCTCAGGCGTGGCATTCTTGTGATGGCTCGGGTGTTGCTATGCTACCTGCTCACAGCAGGATTAGACCATCCAGCCTGGTGCTCATGTCTCGTTGTGCCCATTCCCCACCCCAGCCCTCTCCGGGGCGGGAGGGCCTAGTGAAGGGCTCCATCATAATAGCACACTAGCTGGCAATTCTGTATAATGACAGGTTGCAGAGGAACAGCCGTGTTAGTCGGTATTCGCAAAAAGAAAAGGAGGATCTGTGGCACCTTAGAGACTAACCAATTTATTTAAGTGGGCTGTAGCTCAGGAAAGCTTATGCTCAAATAAATTGGTTAGTCTCTAA
This sequence comes from Caretta caretta, assembly GCF_965140235.1. NCBI lineage: Eukaryota > Metazoa > Chordata > Testudines > Cheloniidae > Caretta > Caretta caretta. The sequence continues at coordinate 205,509,395 of NC_134206.1, forward strand.
GGTGCCACAGGTCCTCCTGTTCTTTTTGCGAATTCTGTATAAGTGTTTCTCGGTGCCTTTCAGCCTGGGATGGGCCCGTCCCAGTGTGATGGGGCCTGATGTACATAGTCAGCCCACGGGCCCCACATCTATAACCACATGTGGTTACCCCTTTCAATCTGGAGGGTTACCCCTACAGACCACCGCCCCCATCCCAGCATGCACTGTTCTATCTGAGCGCAAGGGGCAGGGGGGGTCTTCTACCTACACTGGGGAGTTTTAATCCCTCGCTCGCGTTGCATGCTGGGAGCTGTAGTCCCTGAAGAGCCGCCTTGCATGCTGGGCGTTGTGGTCTCGCATCGAGTATGAGGCGGCGCGGATCGGGTCTATTTTATGCAAATTACAGGAGCGAGACCGGGGGGCGGTTTTACGGGGAGTGGGCGCGGCCCGGGAAGGGGGCGTGGCCAGCGCGGCGAGCGGCGGCGCTGGCAGTTTAGCGGGGGCGCGTGCTGCCTCTTCGGGCAGGTGAGGGGCTTTCTGCGGTGCCGCCCGGACTCCTGGGCTCGCTCTGGCGGTGGCGGGAGACAGGCGACGGCCCTTCCCGTACCAGCTCCCGCCGCTGGTGAGGGGGGTGGTCGCTGCGGCCCCTCCCGTAACCCAGCGCCGGGGGGCTCGGGAAGCAGCCGCTAGGGCTGCCCTAAGGCCCCGCAGGCCGCTCCGACACCCCCCCCCCCCGCATGGGGGGTGTATCCGCCCTGGACTTTCCTCCCCCCCGCCCGCCTCTGACTGGAGTCGTCTCCTCACGCAGCTGCTGACTGTGTAGACGCTGCGATTCGGGCGTCAGCGCGCCGCGTTCTCCTGGAGTTGGATCCGGAGTGAAACCCGGCCGCGCTATGGCGGGATCGGAGCGTCCACACAGGGAGCCGCCCGGCGTGGGGACGAGCCCGAACTCCCCTCGCCTTAAGGCGCGGCTCGCTCCGGGTCTGTGCGGCCTGGCTGCCGCCAGCCAGCTCTCGCCCGCAAAGGGGGCTCACCCCGCCGTGCAGCCGTGTTTGAGATGGTTTTCTGCCGTGGCAGGGAGCGGGCTACTGATGGGAAGGCAGACCCGGCCTGGCCCTAGTATACCAGAAGTTGACTGTCCGTGGTAATTAGTAGGGAAACTGGCAGACATCCTGTGGTGGAATTACTGTAGCAAGTTGTCTTTTCTCTTTATTAGCTGTGCAGATTGAATGTTGACGAAGAATGAAGAGGGATGCACAGAAGATCGCTAAAGTTTAGCATTTTGGACTGCACATAACCGAAACCATGCTTGAAATATGCGCTGCAGTCAAAAGACGTTAATTGTTTTGCTGAGCCCTTTGAAGAGGACAAACATTCTTACATAAACAAATGTAGCCCTGAAGTTAAAATGTGAAGTTGTTCTAGAGAATTAAACTCTCAGCAAGACTAGTTCCAGTGGATGGCCTAAAACCATGTCCCTGTCTCGTGTTGAAAATCCTTGTTTTCTGCTCTTTCTAGCTGTATTTCAAGCCATATTTATCCTGATTTTGTACCGAGGTGGAGCATCAAGTGTGTTTCGGGGATTTTTAGATGCACCTCAGCCCTGGGATTACTCAAAAACACAGGATGTGTATACAAACCTCAGCTTGTTCACCCGAGCTCCTAATGAAGAAACTATGCCATATTGCACAGCCCAGTCACCGATATTTGGTATGTATAAACTGCTAGTGTCTGAACTAGTGCATCAGTGTAATAACACTTTTCACTTTACAAAAGTTAAACGTATTTGTCAATAATTTACTATAGTGTTTGAAGCTTCTACTAACATGTCCACTCTGGGGTTAAATTAATCTCTCCCTTTCATCCTAAATCTAGATACTGGAAATTTACTGACTCTTGACTGTGTCAGGTGCTATCAAACAGTGCAGATGGTTTTGTTCAATGTATGCTTAGGCCCTGTTTATGCTAAACTTCACAGTGTGCTTGTAACCAGCTCTAGCTGGTTACGTTGTATACGCTAAATAGGTGGTGTGTGGGTGGTTTTGTTTTTTTTGTCAACACATAACATAGTTAATACACAGGTTTCAGAGTAGCAGCCGTGTTAGTCTGTATTGGCAAAAAGAAAAGGAGGACCTGTGGCACCTTAGAGACTAACAAAACACAGTAACCATGGCAGCTAAGTGTTTTACATTCCTAGAGGCCTTGACTGGCCCATATTCTTATTGCCAGTTTGTAATGCTGTTGTTTTGCTGTTTGGAGAGGACCTTTATGTACACAAGGAAATTCTGAAAGTTTTCCAGCAGTGGTGTAGGTAGCACTGTAACTGCTGCAGTACAAGCTATAGTGTAGATTGGGTGCTATGCAATATTTTCCAGTGTCATCTAGCCTTTCTCAGACTTCTGCCTGATTGCAAAATTACCTGCATCCAATCAGGTAGAACTCTGAGACAGGCTAGATGACACTGGTTTTAAAAAATAAACTGCTTGTTTCACTGTTGGTAGCACTCATTCAGCTACATCACAACATGTTCCAATCTGGAAACGTTTTTACATTTCCTAACTGCTTGTGTAACCAGTTTAGCCAGTCCTCCCAGCTCTGTGTGGTAGGGCACCGCAGTCTATTGCCCCCGTGCTGCAAATGCCATAATCTGTGTACGTCTTTCATGTACAATAGCCACTGCTGAGGCACGAGATGATAGCTGCCCAGATATTCTGAGATGTAGTGACGCAAATGCGATCAGGCAGCATGGCAAGAGGGGATACACAACCTTGCTTCACACATAATTGTGTTCTGTTTAAAGAAAAAACTAATGTGTGGGCACAATACCGCTGTCTTGAACAGTTGCCTGGTTTAGTTAGAAAACATGGATTTACTCATCTGGCTGGGCATTTAAACTAGCTCTACAGGGGTTATAACAATATTTGATCGTCCTTTGTTTCTCCCTCTGCCACCACACTGCCTGTGTTTATTTCATTTAATCTCAGTGACAATGTGCATGATTTCTCACTCGTGTTGTATTGCTTGTATGCCTCAATCCTCTCTTGGAAACAGCCACTTCTGTGAACAACTCTCCTCGTGGCCATTGAAATAATTGTCCGTTAGTCTACTGGCACAGATGCCAGTTATTATTTCTTGAGGTGTAGAGCGGACTAGAGCTCACTGATTCACTTAAGGGGGCCTGGATAGATAGTAAAAATTTTAAGTCGCTATGAGCCAAGTTGTAGACTAGCGAATGGACGCTTGCACTCACTTTCAGCAAACCCTAACAAAAATCCTCCTCTCTTAAAAGGCTTTCTTTAAATAGGAGGCTTTACTTTATCTTTAACCTCCAAACAAACGGTGAGCACTGTACAACTTGCCTTTCAGCCATCAGAGAATAATGTTTTCTATGGAGCTACCAAAATGAGAGCAAATTAAAGAAGGAGTTTAAATAGATTAAATACTCTAGAGTAATTAGCATTTATGGAAACCTCTTGAGGAAACTAGAATTATAATGTTGTTTCAAATGCACGCTGCAGAAAGCAACCTGGTGTGGTGTTGGAACACCTGCAGTGTGTGAAATAAGATTCTGCTTTAGTTTACTAACTTTCTAAACAATAACACTTTTTTAGTGCATAAAAAGAAATTTGTTTCTCCAGATACTCATGATCTATTGTGTTCAAACCTCATCCAAATGAACTCTTTTAAATGTATGCTACTGTAAAAGGCATTTACTCTCCTCCTTAGAACTAAAATAGATACACAAATTATTTATTAATAAAAACCTCTCTCAAGAGTCCCATTGAAATTAAAAACATCACATATGGAATAGAATATCTGTCCTTCCAATACTTATTTCATAGTCTCCATTAAATAAGACTTCAAATGTAATTCTTGAAGCTCCAAGTTAGAGACTGGTAATAGGTCACTTTGGGCCTGATCCAAATCCCTCTGAGGTCAATGGAAAGACTCCCATACCCATGGGCTTTGGATTAGGCCTTCTATGAAGTGTAGCCCTTTCTCTATTTATGTGTGTGGTAAATGTTCAGTGTCTTCATTACTATACAGAACAAGTAACTTTATTTCCATCTTGAAGATTGTCTAAGTAAAAGTCAGCTGCCTGCTATTTCTTTTTTTTTTTGTCTAACCTACAGTTGTATGCTCAACTTGAGCCCAGTCAAACTGAATCCATCTATTTATCATTTAACTTCAAAGTCCTGTGTTTTTGCACCTTGCTTGTAATATTAGATTAGATTTGTATGATTAGATTTAGCTCTGGAAAACTTGATAGGTCAAATTTCCTCCCTCATGTACCTGCTGAATTAAATAGGTTTATACCAGGAGCAAACTTGGTCCAATGTCTTTGAAAATAGTCCCTCCTCCTTACTCCCATCTGTCATAGCCTTCTTGGGAGCATGACCATCTGCTATGGTACTAGTGAGTGGTCCCTGCAGTCGTGTCAAACTGATACTTTTCTATTAGGGTTCGTACTTTTGTTTTGTATTTAAAGGGGAAAAAATAGGCAAGGGCATTTCTATGAATTGGGGTTAAGCCTTTAGCTGCAGTTGAGAGACCTAGCTTGGACACACTTCTGGATTCGGCCCATTCTCCATCATTAGGATTTGGTGCTTTAGCTAATGCTCCTTTACCGCTTCTTATTCCCTCATCTAAACAATGTGGCTTGTCTATATGGGGAAATGTACTGGCAGAACTATACCAGAATAATTGTACCAGTACAGTGACATAACTGGTGATATACCAGTGCACTAGAGTGACCACCTTTTCAAAAGGCAAAAGTGGGACACATGCAGGAGCCCTGCCCACCTCCGTGGCCCAGGCCAAGCTAGAGCCGGGAAGTAGTAAGAGCCACCCAGGGAGCTTGGTCCGCTGTGATCTCAGGCACCCCGTCCTGAACAGGTAGAGGGTCAGGAGCTCCCCACAACAGCCCGGGCTCCCTGAAAGGTTCTTACTACTGCCCGGCTCTGGCTGCTGGGGGGGCGAGGGGGGATGAAGGCCCACCTTGGTCGTGTCGTGTTGTGTGTCATCCCCCCCACCCCACCCCGCACGCGCGCACACACGAGGAAGAGGTTGGAGCCACCCCGGAATCTTGGGCAGCCGTGGAGTGACGCCGCAGTAAATCCAAGACACATGCTGTCCTGGAGTCATTCACACCAGGACTTGAACTCTGCATTTCGGGACTGTCCTGCCCAATTCAGGACAGGTGGTCACCCTACAGTATGCTGATGTAACTGCACATGTGGACACTCTTACTTTGGATTCAGGGTGTCCACACAGGGAGTTATACCAGTATAACTATAGTGGTATAAAGAAAAGGAGTACTTGTCTAACACGGCTGTTACTCTGAAACCTGTAGTGGTATAGTCATACTGGTATAGTTCTATCAATAAATTTCCCCATGAGGACAAGCTATTTCCATTCAGGGTAGTGCTTACATCTAATTGTTTAAGTTCCCCTTTGACAGGTTGAATCATGCAGATCTTGCTGATGGCAAAACTTCTGTTGAAGTCAATGGTGTTGCATCCACTTACACCAGATTAAATGTGTACCAAGAGGACCGTTGTAAGGTCATCTGATCCTAAGGTGTGCACACTCGAGGTCTGAAAGGTCTCACATTTCCCTCGAAATGAATTCGATTCAGCCAAATCCAGCAAAAACCTCTCAGTTTGAACGCATTGCCTAATAAGTAAAGCAGGCTGAGAATATGTCCTGCAGTGGTGCTGATGAGCTAAAGGGGTGGGCTGGGGGGCTCTGGTTTTTATATATGCAGCTAGAAGCTTCCTGTTCTGGTTGACCATTATACGTCTCTAAACATGGTTAAAAGATTCTTTTCCATGTAATGTTAGATACAGAGCAAAGGCTCAGGAAGCTTTGGGGCCATAACACTGTATAGATTTTGATTCAGTAGTACTCTAACCTGTTTGTTCTGAAAATCATTTCATAAGTAATGTGATTCAAGAGAGGATCTCCTACCTGAACTCCTCGCTGCTTGCCTTTGTTACATTCTGTCAGCCAGTGGTGGTCAAGGGAGCACAGGTTGGAAGCATGGTCTTTATGTAAATAGTGTCGTCTGAGAGAGAATGAATGATAGTGGGCAGGGCAAGAGCGTCTTAATTCCTTCTATGGTACAAGAGTGCACTGTGCTCAGCGCCCTGTCTTCTGTGGCAGCAGAGTTTGCTATGGAATTCATCCTTTGCCATGGAATTGTGCTCCAGAATCTGAATGTTGATTGAAAAATAAAATATTGTTTATAGCATTCATGGTTGTAGAGAGAACTTTGAAAATGTAAATTGATGAAGTGCTGTCTGCACAAGTGTTCAGAGAGCTGAAATAATAGCTCTGAAAGGTGTGAACTAATCCATTCATTTTGACTGTGGACTATGGCATTTTTTCAGTACTTCTGCCCTGAAATTTGTTGTTTTTGCTCCTGTTGGACCACAATGATTTTTCTGTCTACCTGCTCTGCAGAGAACCATATGCAGCTGCCTTTACTTTCCCCACAAGAGGGAGTTCGTTGCATTACAGTGCTTGCTCCCTATGCTGTTCCATGGAGCTAGGAGGCAGGGGTTAGGGACCCAGACCTGAAGTCCAGCTTGCAGCCAGGGAGTGTGGGGGAGCCAGAAGTGCTTAGGGATACGAGCCATAGATGCAGCTTACAGGCTTCCTTTCTTTTCTCCCCATGTGTGCCAGGGAAAGAAGCAGGTTCTGAGCTAGGTTGCTTGAACAACATTATAGGAACTGAGGAGCCACATGGCCAGGAGAGCATGACAAACAACTTTTATTCTCTAAAATAATCATGGTTGGAAAATGCTTCCAAAATTCATCTATGAGCCATGGGGGTGGAAGAACAAAAATGTAAGAATACTGCACATCAGTAGAATAAATTAAGGTTGATTTTTAGAAAGCAGGAGTTGCTGTTGTGGAATTTACAGATTGGCGCTACTGAATTTAGTCCTGCAGTATGCAGGGCCCTGATTATACTGAAAAAAACAACACCATCTCTTTAAAAAAAAAAAACAAAAACAAAAACCTCATACCCTTTGTTGTTGTGACTCCCATAAATGCAACTGAATCTGAATATAGATACATTTTGTTAGTATCGCTTAGACAAATGCCAACTGACACTGGAGCAATAGTTAGTACTTACATATGAAAACAGTTACTTTAACTTTTTTTGTTTTAAATATAAAAACAGTATAATAGAAATGTACAGATTAAAAACAGTAATGGAATGAAGTGTTTTGTTTTTAAAGACAGAAGCTGAGAGTTCCATAGAAGCAGCTAATACAATCATAGTAATCACCTAGCCATGGTAGGTATGATCTCGAGCTGTTCCTCCATAGCATAGTTACCTGAAGAACAGCCATTCTGTTTGTTGCAATTAAGCAAACATGGCAGCAGTTGGTTAGGAAAATTCTTGGTAACAGAGTCAAAAATCAGAGTTCTCCATTAGGTTTCAGAGTGGTAGCTGTGTTAGTCTGTATCAGCAAAAAGAACGAGGAGCGCTTGTGGCACCTTTTAGTCTCTAAGGTGCCACAAGTACTCCTAGTTCTCCATTAGTTAGATATCTGGTTCCTTGATTTTTAAATAAGTAGGAAAGCTTTGGGTTTCATCGGGGGCGGGCGGGAGAAGAAGCCACCAAAATCATTGGAGCTCATACTGTCCTGCTGTAGCAAACAGGTGTATTGTGAGGCTGAATTTATGAATCTTTACAAAGCCTTTGTATTTTTCACCTTCCTCTGCAGCGTGGGGCATGAGTCACTTGCTGGAGGATTCTCTGCACCTTGAAGTCTTTAAACCACGATTTGAGGACTTCAGTAGCTCAGACATAAGTTAGGGGTTTGTTACAGGAGTTGGTGGGTGAGATTCTGTGACCTACGTTGTGCAGGAGGTCAGACTAGATGATCATAATGGTCCCTTCTGACCTTAAAGTCTATGATTCTATTTGTAAAGTAGCAATGGTCTGATTTCCTGACACTAAAAAGGTGGCAAAGCCCATTCTCACAACAGAATGGACTGAGAGCTGGCTGTGAACTCTGAAAGGAGGAAATATTCCACCTACTACTAAATATCAGATTGCCCTTAGAACAGAAGGGGAACTTATCTTTGGGTGGCATGGGCTGCCGTGAGAGAAAGTGCCCCTGCTCCCTTTAAGTTCTGTTTTCTCCAAAATAGTTTCTTTGTAGTCACTACGATTCCTCCAGACCACTTTGTCCTTGAGCCCTTGCCTGAAATGAGGCATTGATCCATAAATGGGAAAAGGTAGTAAAGAAGGCAGATATGATTGTAGAAGAGTAGTTGGAGAAACAACCATCCTGCAATGATAAATATCTTGCCTTTTGTCGAGACTCCCTTGTGGTCTGCTTACACAAGGTACTTCACAGGAGTCTGGGTCTTCTCTTCTAATGTGAGTGAAGAACAGCAAATGTCGGAAGAACAGGACTGTGGATCAGCCCACTGAAAGGCCTCCCTTGTGGATTCCAAACCGTAATGTGACAGATGCCCACTATACTGCTCCCTGTTGGGTATAGCTCAAGTGTTTCCAGCAGTAGAAGTATGAGGTTTTATTCTGATGAATTTGAGGTTGAACCAAATCACTGTTCAAATCCACCAAATTTTCACTTTTTTTCTCCCCCCCCCCCCCTTTCCCTCGTTCTTACAGTTGGTCCATTAACCATCACCTTCAATGCATTCCCCAGTGAAAGAAGGATAATAAAAAAAAATCCCTTTGTTCGGTTTGGAGGCTGCTATAGCCCTCCTCACTGCCTGGCTCGCTACAAATCAGCCATCATTGTACCACACAAGAACCAGGAGAAGCACCTACGACACCTTCTCTATTATCTACATCCCTTCCTGCAGCGCCAACAGCTTCACTACAGCATCTACTTGATTCACCAGGTAAATCAAAACCATGTGTGTCTGTCACTGCTGCTGAGATTTCCAGTTAAGGCAGGGGTGGGCAAACTTTGTGGCCCGAGGGCCACATCTGGGTATGGAAATTGTATGGCAGGCCATGAATGCTCACGAAATTGGGGGTTGGGGTGCGGGAGGGGGTGAGGGCTCTGGAGTGGGGCCAGAAATGAGTTCAGGGTGTGGGAGGGGGCTCCAGGCTGAGGCAGGGGATTGGGAGGGGGGGAGGTGAGGGCTCCGTCTGGAGGTGTGGGCTCTGGGGTGGGGCTGGGTATGAGGGGTTGGGCATGCAGGAGGGTGCTCTGGGCTGGTACCAAGAGGGTGGGAGAGGGATCAGGGCTGGGGCAGTGGGTTGGGGCGTGGGAGGGGATCAGAGGTGCAGGCTCTGGGCAGCGCTTACCTCAAGCAGCTCCTGGAAGCAGCGGCATGTCCATGCTCCGGCTCCTACGCGGAGGCACGGCCAAGCAGCTCTGCGCCCTGCCCCATCTGCAGGCACTGTCCCTGCAGCTCCCATTGGCCTTGGTTCCCAGCCAATGGGAGCTGGGGGGTGTTGCTTGGGGCAGCAGGCGGAGCCCCCTGGCTGCCCATACATGTAAGAGCTGGAGGGGGGACCTGCTGCTGCTGCTTCTGGGGTCTGCACGGAGTCACAGCATGCGCAGAGCAGGGAAAGCCCCCCACCCTGTTCCCTCACTGGAGCGGCGTAAGCCCTGGACCCTCCTCCCCAGCGGGAGCTTGAGGGCCAGATTAAAACATCTGAAGCGCTGGATGCGGGCCCCAGGCCGTAGTTTGTCCACCTCTGAGTTAAGGAGTGGTTTGGCTGTAAATGAAAAGTGGAGACACAATTTTCCCCCACCATGAGAAATATGGAGTTTGTGAATATGAACGTACAATGGCACATAATTAACCCACTCTCTTTGTATCTCTAAAGCGCTTATTGTATCTTAGCACTAGATACTGTTCCATGTTTGTTTTTTGGAGGGAGAAATTTAAAGGGTGATAATCTTTCCTGCGAAAGAGGACTGAATATGGCTGCTTCTCAAATTCATTGGAGCTGCTTCTGAGTCAGTCAGAAGGAGGTGCCAGAGTGAAATCGGATATCTTTACTGTCTGCCTAGACAAGAGTGAGATACAAACTCTGATTTGATCCTGCTCTGGGTCACACCTACGTAGGCCAAACAGTTGGTGTTACTGATGAGTTCTGGTGTTGTGAAGGATCCCCAGAGAGGGGAAATTAACTAGTGGTGAAAACTGATGGCTAATTAGGGAGTATCTTTCAATTGTATGTAACTAGCATATGTGTTCTGATTTCTGGGTTCTTTCTAAAGAGGGATGAGGGCAATAATCTCTGTGTGCAGGGAAGTATAGTTGAAGATCTACATTTAGTCTGCTACAGAGATTATAATCCCTTTTCTCTTTATGCCCATGGGCAAAAGACTTCCAACTTCCCAAAGTTCATAGAGTTGCTAAGGCAGTAGGTCAGATTTTCAAAAGCATTTAAGGGACTTCTGAAAGCTTTTCCCAGCATCACTTGGTTCCAGTCTCACTCAAATTGAAATCCATGGGAGTTTTGTCATTGACTTCAGTGTGAGCAGCCTTAGACCCTTGAAGCCATTCCAGGAGTTGGTGAGTAAACTGTACGTTTTCTTTTCCAGGCTGGGAATGCTACTTTTAACCGAGCAAAGCTCCTTAATGTTGGTGTCCGGGAAGCCATGAAGGATGAGGACTGGGATTGTCTGCTCCTGCATGATGTGGACCTCATTCCTGAAAATGATTATAACCTCTATGTCTGTGATGAATACTACCCCAAACACATTGCCAGTGCCATAGACAAATTCCAGTACAGGTAAGGGTCTGCTTTTGGGATGGATGCTTTTGATGATCTTATAAGCAGTTCCTTTTCATGGAACATATAGTATAGCCTAGGACTGGACACTGAAGGATGTTACCTCAGTGTTTTCCCACCTGGGCGGCTGTTGCAGGAAGGGATGTGTCAGATTAGCTAGTCAAATGATTCCTGCCGCGCTCCCCCATGCACCCATATTAAAACGGAAAGACAGATCCTTCCCCTAGATGAAGGATGGAGAGCATTAAGCAGAACAGAGCACAAATATGACATGCTTTTTGCTCACTTGCAAACTTAACACCATTAATTTGGGCTTGAATAGGGACTGGGAGTGGCTGGCTCACTAGAAAAGCAATTTTCCCTCTCTTGGTGTTGACACCTCCTCATCCACCCTTGTAAGGTAACTCCCTTCTCTTCATGTGCCACTATATTTATGCCTGTATGTAATTTTCACTCCATGCATCTGAAGAAGTGGGGTTTTTTTACCCATGAAAAAACTTATACCCAAATAAATCTGTTAGTCTTTAAGGTGCCACTGGACTCCTTGTTGTAAATGTGACATGGTACTGCTGCTGAGTAGGAATCTGAACACTGAGATGTTGATGAAATCATAATCTACATCACTTTAAACAACTATGGCTTCCCTCCTCTGCAGCTATGTAATTATCATGGATCATTTTATGACATACCAGGGCAAACCCAGTCCTTTATGAGCCCCCACCCTTTTTTTTTTTTTTGCCTTCAGCAGCTATTCAAAGCAAACTGAAACTCATCTTCCTGTGATGGATGGCTAATTATTTTCTTTCCTTCTTCTGTGAGCAGAGTACGGTATTTCCCTCACAGTGGGGGAAAAAATGCCTGTCCGTTGCAGAACAGTTAATCTCTGAATTTTGCTGGTTAGAAGGAATCTCAGCTGAATTTACCAGTCTGATCTTCCGCACTGAAGTCTTAATATCCCACTTATTCAGTGACTAAAACTTTCTACAGGTTATCTTTCTAGTTCAATACTTGCCACATAAATATGAAAGAACTATCATCCAGCTTTTTGTGCAATATAAGTACAATAAGCTGAGACCAAGATGCATGTGACTCATCACTGCAGTGTAAGACAGTTTGTAAAGTGACAAACTCTCCATTTTGACAATTTGTTCTTCTCTTCTCCAGTTTGCCATATTGGTCCTTTTTTGGAGGTGTGTCTGCTTTGACTCCAGAGCATTACATGAAGATAAATGGGTTTCCAAACACCTACTGGGGCAGTCGTGGTGAAGATGATGACATTGCTGCAAGGTACTAACGGATAGAACTGGGCCATTTAAAATAGAACTAAATATAAAAGTAACAACATATTGCATGGTCTCCATTAGCCCAGAGGAGGAACTATAAAAGAGCTAATAGGTTCTGGACAATTTTAATTTTATATAGTGCTATGATTCATAGATTCCAAGGCCAGAAGGAGCCATTATGATCACCTAGTCTGACCTCCTACTTAATACAAGCCACAGAACTCCCCCAAAATAATTCCTAGACCAGTGGTTCTCAACCAGAAATAAACCAGAGAGCAGGGCTGGCGCTAGTCACTGAGGCCTAGGGAAAAAAGCCGAAGCCCATGCCCCACTCCCTGGGGATGAAGTCTGAACCCTGACACGGGGATGAAGCCAGCTTAGATTTGAGGAGCCCCCTGTGGCATGGGGCCTTGGGCAGTTGCCCTGCTTTTTATCCCCTAATGCTGGCCCTGGCTTTTAATCTACTGGATATGTAGACAAACATTTTTTGTGGCACAGGTGGGTTGTGGAGTATTTTATAGCATGTTCGGGGGGAGGGAGACTCGGAAAGAAAAAAGTTGAGAACACCTGTCCTAGACCATATCTGTTAGAAAAACATTCAATCTTGATTTAAAAATTGTCAGTGATGTAGACTCCACCACAGCCCTTAGTAAATTGTCCAATTGTTAATTACACTCATCATTAACAATTTATACCTTATTTCCAGTCCAGATTAATCCAGTGCCTGGAAGTTGAAACTAGACAGTTATACTTTCTCTGCTAGGTTGAAGAGTCTGTTAAATATTTGTTCCCCATGGAGATACTTACAGACTGTAATGAAGTCCCATCCCCCCCCCTAAAGCTAAACTATAAATAGATTGAGCTCTTTGAGCCTATCACTGTAAGGCATGTTTTGTAATGTTTTAATGATTCTGGTGGCTCTTCTCTGAATCTTCTCCAGTGTATCAACATCTTTCCAGAATTCAGTTCTGGAGACATTATATTCAGAATTGATGGTCAGGGCATGTTAGATCTAACTTCCTATTGTACAAAAGTGATACTTTAAACAAAATTAGAAGCTTTCTTCAGATAGCTTGGACTTCAGGAGCTAGATAATGTTGCATTGAATACCCCTGTGCTGTCTCTGGAGTTCTTCCAAGAGCTGTATAAACCACTAGTGACTGATAGTTGACTCTCACCAAAATTAATCATTCCATAGGAGAGAATACTAGGCTGACAAGGTAGAAAACCTAGAAGTTAGCTAGGGGATTTTAGGGAAGCTTTAGATTTAAAAATAGGAGGGGATTCAGGACATGGCATTTACCACCTGAAAGACTGTTTCAGTAAGTACACAGTATTTGGGGAGCTAGGAATCTGGATTCCTTACATTACTATCTTTAAACTGTCAGACACGTAGTGACATATCATAGAGCCTTAAATACCTATGAGTCAGTGTTGGCAAAATGTGATGTTTTGTTGCTAGGAAGGTGACGTGCTATGGGTGTGAATATAGAGCGTTTAATTCCAGCTGCTGTGCCCAGTGCAGCTCTGTAGAGTACAGAATAAAGACCCCTTGGCCTTGTCTACTCTAGCAAACATTGTAGCTGTAATTCACCAGTGGTACAGCTCTAGTAGCGGACATTGAGGCAAACTGTTGGGGAGGTTATACTACTCAGCTGGCAGTAAAAATCATACATTTATTTCCCGCTCTTACGCAGTGTGACAGGTTATGTAATTTTCAGTGGAACATTCTGTTCAGGGACTGTGGGAGTCTTCCCAAGCATTGTGCTCCTGAGAATGGAAAGTTAGGTGTTTAAAAGTTAATTCCTTTGATCAGAGAAATCTTATTATAGGAACATAATTACTTTTAAAATTAAATGAAAGTACTATTTGATGATTGGAATATCAGGGTATAGTGCATCTTGAATTTCTAAAAACAAACAGAAGACCCTCTCCAATGCTTTCTGCACTATTTCAGCTCTTAACGTGGGTCTCAAGTGGGGTGCCAGTGGTGAGATGTGCCATACCAGAGTCCTGTGCATTAGGGTGCACTTCCTTGTATTCCTTTATTTAAAAAAAAAAAAATCTGTTCCAGGGGCACTGTTCACTTGAGTAGACCCCAAAGCATACCTTCCTTGAAGGAAAGTAAATCTCTTGTGAGAATTATGTACTACAAATTGATAACCACATCCACTTGAGGGGCACATTGCAATTAGTGGTGGAGGCTAATAATGATTCTTTGTTCACAAACGTACAGGCATGTGTTTACAAAAGTTTGTAGTGATTTGTGGTGCCTCAATTTTTGAGTGACCAGCTTGAGACCCCTAAAAGAGAGCTGAGTTTTAGAAAGGACTGAGCACCTATGCTGTAGAACAGCAAAAATAAAACTGGAAATATGGCGTGAACCCTTCCTGGCCTTGTCTTCTCTCTAAAGCTTTGTTATATTAAACACAACTGAAGAGCCAGGTTGGCCAATCAGTGCTGACCAGTTTTGCAGTCAGTACAGATGAAGCAAACTTGGGTTCAACAGCATCAGCTAGTTGTGTTTGAACCTTAATCTCAGGCACTAGTATCCTCCTCGTTCACCTCCTATGAGAAATGAGCTTCAATATCTGAACAGGAACCATTTAAGTATTAACATTAAGCACAGACCATGTTTTGGGGTGTTTTATGCTAATTTTGTGGGGTTTTCATTGTTGCATTAACATAGCTTTTTGTATTTAAAGTTGCATTACTACAATTAGTCTTGCAACGCCAGACTAGAGTTCAACAGCAAAGTTAGCTCAGCTTTTTTGCAGTTGTCCATTTTTCTGTTTGAATGTGCAGTGTAATTAATGTATGTTTTTGTTTTTTTTTAATGCAGACATACAAACTTTTTTGCTACAGCCCAGGTTGAGGTAATGGTACTTTACCAAATGCTAAGACATACTCCCTTAATGAATTAATACCATTTCTGGGTTTATCTTTTGATAATTCTAGTCTAAATTTAAATATTGTTGGCACTCTGGCCTTTCCCAAGGGCCTGGGAGCAGGAATGTTGCAGTGCAGCTTAGTGCTAGAGGTAGATAGCAGCATCTCTAAAATGAAACTTTTAATGAAAGAAATTGAATAAAAAGAAGTTTCAAAGATGTTAATTTGCCAAACTAAACTGCCTAAATCTTCAGCAAATTAAACAAACCTGGTAGTAGCAACGGGTCTGGCTATTGGAGCCTTTTCTGCACTTGAGATCTATCCAAAACTGGCAGTGATTCACTACAAGTGGTAGTAGCACTAGGAATAATTTTTTGTAAAGTTCCCTAGGCTGGGCATTCAGACACAGCAGTTGATACAGCCTCTGGAACTCTACTGCCCTAGGTCATCTGAATGGTAGCATAATGCACTGCTGCTGGCCTGCTCACATTTATGTACCACACTACTTCTAAGTAAAATAAGTGTTCCCATCACAGTCTCCATGAGTGGTGTCCATTAAGTCCAGTGGTGCATTATGCCTAATTCAGGAGGTACCACTGAGTACCATAATCTTACTTCCTCTTCTTGAATTTGAAGTACTGTCTTTTCAGCCCTGTTGTATGTTTTGCTTCGGTTGCGTTTCTGCCAGGAAACATCTCTGTACGTTGTGTAGCCTAGAGCTGGTATTCATAGAATATCAGGGTTGGAAGGGACCTCAGGAGGTCATCTAGTCCAACCCCCTGCTCAAAGCAGGACCACCCCCTCAAGGACTGAACTCACAACCATGGATTTAGCAGGCCAATGCTCAAACCACTGAGCTATCCCTCCCCCCAAAAAAGTTTCATATTCTTGTATATAAACCTAGCTTTTGCTCTGTCTTCATTTTAAAGGATTCAGTTAGCAGGAATGAAAATAGTCAGGACCCCTATTCATCTTGGACGCTACAAAATGGTGGATCTTGAGCAACACACAGGGAGTGAAGAGCACCTAAGAAGGTAACTATTGTAGGAGGGCCCTGTCCTCATTTGTCCAAATTCCAGTGTGGCCATCCCTGGTCTGAAGAGCTTGCTGACTGAGTGCTAGCAACTTCCTCCTCATGCAGGGCAGAAAGCAGCTCCTTGGACTGTGCCTATCACTATCCCGCTTTTAAATGCTATTTAAAGAAACTGTCTCTGACTTTGTTCAGCACAGAGTTTGGGAAATTCACTGGGTGGAAGCATTTGCTTGATTTGTTTAGATTACAACTTTTAAATTTCTGCAGTCCTGCTGGCAGCCTCTGGACTCATGGATAAAAGAACATTTGTGATATCAGCAATATTGTCTGGTCAAAAGCCAATTACAACTGAACCTTACTTTCTTTCAGTGGTTATATTTTTAAAGTGTAGATGCTTTAATACTAGTTCATCACATTGTTTGAAGTCCTTAGTAGTAAGCTCATTCTTTTGATTGGCAGTTGCTAGCAAGAGTTTTGTACAGAGCCAGCATGGTGGGGTCCTGGCCCATGATTAGGGCTCCAGACACTACAGTAATAGTTTGTTAAAATATTCAGATGAAGAAACAAGACAACTTCCAGATTAGTTACCTCAAGGTATCTTGGAAACATTAAGAATCAGCCTTGAAGCTTGTTCTCTTATGTTTTCCCTCCTCTCAAGATTTTTATGTACATCTCAGACAAAATAAGTCTTAAGATTTTATGTAACAAAGTATTATGCTAGCAGTAGACAAACAAACTAAGCTGTATGCAGACCCAGTGAAAATGTGAAATCGGAGCGCTGAATTCAGAAGACATGGGTAAGGTGAACCTTTATCTTTAACTTAAATCCCCAAGAACCTACTTACATACCAAGAGCTGGAGGAAGGTGTTTATGCTGGGGTGGAGGCTGTCTACATTGGCATCTCAGCCCTCCCACTTGCCTCATCCTTAAGACTAAGCTCTTTAACAGCTTCTCTCACATGTTCGCAAATCGACATACAGCCACCTGCATCTCCATTCTGCCTCTGAAATCCTCATTGCCACCTTTGCCTCCTCAAGCTCCATCTCTCCATGTTCCAACATGTGCAGTATGGTGCTGCCACTGCCTTTTCAGACCTACAGATCGGCATGGCCACATCATCCTTATACTCTCACATGCCACTGGTCCTCCCCATTCATTTCAGACTCCAGTTCCAAACGGTCCTCGTTCGTAAACACCACACAATTACTCCAGTCTCCTGCACCTCACAGCATGTCCCTGCTCCACTCTCTGCTCTTTCTGCTTGTCTAGAACAGGTTTCCTTTGTGCGAAGGAACAATCTGAGGTCTTTTGGTGGAACAGACTTTACCTGTAAAGCTGCTGCCACCTGGAACAGCTTCCCTATCTGCCTGTCTACATCTTACTTCAAGTGTTACCCAACAGTGCCTCTCTTCTCTCTGATTAAGCCACTTAATCATATTCACAAACAGAGTGTGTTGTGTATTTTTCAAGAGTTGTATTGTAACTGACTGGACAAAGATGGGACTATCTAACTACAGGTACTCTCCTCCCTTTAGGCCTGCTCCACTGCACAACACCAGAAAAACATGGAAGGATGATGGAATGAATTCTGTAGAGTTCAAACTCCTTTCAAGGAAGAAGCACCTTCTTTATACCAACATCACTGTGGACATTGGGAATGCTCCCACGCTGCCTCCAGAGGAGAAAAACAAAGAATAGAGCTTGAGCATTGGTATAGCACCTGAAAGTTGTGCAACACACGAGGTTCCAGCCTATAGTTAATCAGGAATCAGAGGTCTACGAAGATTGAGGAATTGTTTCCTGCTGTGCACTTCACCTTTCCTCCAAACATGTGAGGGTTAGAAGAAAAGTCTTCAGGAATGAGGCATGACCACTAAGAGACTGGATTCAGTTTATTGTAGAGAATCCCTTAAGCGCTGTAAAATGTGATGCTACTGAGCCAGCCTCCCCCCCCACCCCCACCCCCTTCCGTTGCAGCCTTGAGGAGTACATCCTTCATCACCAGACAACTCCACTCTAAGCTGTGCACGCTTAAATCAGCATGACCCATTAGCTGGATAGTTAGTTGAATGCCAGCTACATAACCTCTGCATATCCTACTGCTTACTGTTTTAAAATGGTAATTGGGATTAAACCCACTGAGGACATGTTCTGTGTTTTGTCTGAAAGCAACCTCAGTCCCGTCTCCCTGGAAAAGAGATTCTCTGGTTGCAATCTTTTTTGAAATAAGATTTTTTTTTCCATTAGTGTTAAATATTTCCCTTTCCAACTGTTACATTTGTAAATATTCTTCAGGAAGTTTAAATATAAATTTTGAAAGTTAACAGCCATCTTATGGTTCCTGTTTTATGTGACCATTTGCTGTGTACAGGAGCTTCTCCACAGGAGGTCTAGTGGCTTGGTATAGCAGAAAGTTTTGTCTAGTCATCGTTAGAGCAGGAACCTGGGTATGGGCCTCCTGCATTTTTTGGCCTGCCAGCGCTGATCAAATTATAAATCTATTCACTTAGAACACTACTAGTATCCCCTCAGCTGCAGGAATTGGTAGGGCTCTACCATATTCACAGTCTATTTTGGTCATTTTCAGAGTTATAGGATTTTTCAAATGGTAAATTTCATGATTTCAGCTATATACATCTGAAGTTTCATGGTGTTGTAATTGTAAGGGTCCTGACCCATAAAAGAGTTGTGGGGAGGTCGCAAGGTTATGGAAGGGGGAGTTGCAGAACTGCTAACCTTACTTCTGTGCTGCTGTTGGCAGCAGCACTGCCTTGAGAGCTGGACAGCGGGAGCCTGAAGTTCTCATCCATTCAGAAGTACAATGCAGGCCTTGCTAAATTCCTGCCGCCACCTAAACGCTGCCCTGAAGAAATCTGAATAAGTGGGGAGTTCAGTCTATAGCCAGTTCAGTCCTTGGCCTAGCTCTGAAACTGCAATAAAGGGGGAACCTGTCACTTTTGTGGTATGGACACTTTTCTCCAGTGAGTGTGTGAATTCTCATCTAGTTCTGCAACACGTGCCACTTCTTAATACTTTAGTAACTAATCTTGGGCTAACAACCTAGTTAAAGGCACTTATCTTCCCCCTTTACCAGTCCTTTCAGCCATCCAGTGGGCCATCTTTCAGTTTTCACAGATCATATGAGACAGCTAGTACATTTCACTACCTTTCCTCTGAATCAGCTTGGAAAAGAGGAGACTAAGGGGGGATATGATAGAGGTATATAAAATCATGAGGGGTGTGGAGAAAGTGAATAAGGAAAAGTTATTTACTTGTTCCCATAATATAAGAACTAGGGGCCACCAAATGAAATTAATGGGTAGCAGGTTTAAAACCAATAAAAGGAAGTTCTTCTTCACTCAGCGCAGTCAACCTGTGGAACTCCTTGCCCGAGGAGGTTGTGAAGGCTAGGACTATAACAGGGTTTAAAAGAGAACTGGATACATTCATGGAGGTTAAGTCCATGAATGCCCATTAGCCAGGATGGGTAAGGAACGGTGTCCCCAGCCTCTGTTTGTCAGAGCACAGAGATGGATGGCAGAAGAGAGATCACTAGATCATTACCTGTTAGGTTCACTCCCTCTGGGGCACCTGGCATTGGCTACTGTCAGAAGACAGGATACTGGGCTGGATGGACCTTTGGTCTGACCCAGTATGGCCTTTCTTATGGATTCTAACAGTGTCACTGTGGCCCTAGAACCAGCCATTTATTCTTAGCTGACTGCACACAAGCCTTGTCATAAATCTAAAGTAATTTTGCTCCTACTGTATTCAAAACCAATTTCTTACAGAGTTACATCTTCTAAGCAGCTGATATTTAAACAGTCCCCTACTCCTTGTGTGTGTTGTCTGGAGGTCACACTGCTAAATGTGTTAATCTCTTTGGGGGAAGAGGAATGCAGCATTGCTAAACAGCTCTGAGGTGACCTTCAGGACTAGTCACTAACAAAGAAAGTTTAATTAGACCAGTCACTCTCTTAGGTTGTTGAATCTTTTTAACTGCCAGCTAAAGTAAGCCCCCTATCTTTCATTTCACACTGCCTTCCAGTCTGGATTCTTTCTGTTGTAGGATGTGGGAAGAGACATGTTAAGGAAAAATACTTAGCATTAATGGGAATAAGAACACAGATTGTAGTACTGAGCTGTCTGCTTTTACCCAGGATAAAGGAGAAGCAGTTGAAGCTGGACTGTGTACACCACCCAGATAGATTAAATCAATGTCTAAAAGGGACCCTTTTGATACATTTGCAGTAAAGCACCACTTGGAATTGCCCTGTCCTGTTTCTTAATACAAACTGAATTTCTTCCCCCCCACCCCCCTTTAAACAAGGCAGAAGTACACAGACACAGGCTTTGTACTGTGTCCTGATAATCAACAGACTGGCTGTGTAAGGACTGGCAGTCTCAGGGGAAGGCCCTATTTTTTGATTTCCTTTCCCCTAGCAGGGTCTGCATCCACACACGTTAGGATTAAAAGCCTCAGTGTCTCAACTGTCTCTGCTGTTTGCTCCTTCTCTATGCCTTACCAAGCTGCTCTAGTTTATGTCCTGTGCCTATTAAAACAGGACTTAATTATCACCAACCAACTTCTCAAATGGCATCCAGAAACTACTAGAAAGAGCATAAGCACTGGCATGCAGAGAAATACCATGAATAAAGGCTACAGTCTTCTGCACTTGCTAACTCTGCCTTCCTGTTCAGTATAGACTGGTGGTAGCATTCTGGGGGGGGGACGGACGGACGACAAGTGAACCAAACTAAATGCAACTACAGTTTAATTTCCTTTGATCATTAGGTGGCACTAGAGATTAGTCTGTTCTAAAAACCACTTCTCCAGAGCAGCCGCTTTGTATTCAGTCTACAGACTATATCATACTCTGCACCATATGAGGTCTACTAGTGCCAAAATGAGGAAGTCCTTGTGTCACAGCCACAACACAATTTGTGGTGGCACAGAGTTCCTCTGGGCTGCTGATCTCTGCTGCATGAAACAGATACTTTTGACAGCTGCAGCTTCCTTGAGCAGTTATTGCGGCAGTATTCAGGGGGAAACAGCAGATGGCAGCATATGATGGAATTTACTTTTCAAAGTGTTCATGGTGGAGCAGTGTCTCATAGCTTTTATAGCATTAATGATAGCAAGCATCTGCTATTTCCATTATACATCATTTGTAATTTTCACTTCCACACATTTTTAATTTTCCAAACATTGACCTTTTGTCTCAAGTTTTCAAGATGCAGTCTCTTGCGTTTTGGCAGAATTAAAACACAATTAAAATCCTTGGTTTTAAGGAATAAGTTAGGAAAACCCTCCACACTTTTCCCATTATAAAACCACTCTAAGCACACAATACAGTGAGAGCAAGAATGACTGAAATGTAAAATTTGGCCCATTTGCTTGATTTGAGGAAAAAGGTAAGAGTGTAAAAAATCTAACTTTTCAGACTGAAACAGTGTCTGGGAGGTCCTGCCCCTTTGTGACCTCACTGTAAACAGTCCTCCTGTTCAGCCCGGGTGGGCTTGAGCAACAGCTGCTTTTGGGACAGTTTTACAGAGGGGAGAGATGGAATTTTTTTCCCCGCTCCCCTCAAAAAAACACCTGCCTGACCATCAGCAACAACAGAAAACAGTGGAACTGAAAAATCTGTCACTGGTTTTAAAATCTCAGCAATTTTTGCTACATTCCAAAATATTAGTAATTTCAGAGCTAGTCTGAAGGTCAAATGGATGCAGTTGGCAAATTCAGGGGCCAAGATGGACACTGTTCTTGAGTCTTTCCTCTGCAGGACAGAATGAATACGGTTAGCAACTAGCTGGGAAATAATTCTTTAGACTTCATGCTACCGTAAGAGGGTTTTTAATATTTAAGTTTCTAGGTAATAAATTCCTCTGTTTTTAGAGGAATTAATATAACAAACATCAGAATCAAAGCTTTTCTTCTTGAGAAGACTATGATCTTACATTTATTGATTGCAACCAACATCTACCCATCAGGCAAGTGTCAACACAGTGCTGTCTGCTGCTGTAGAGAAGGGGCTTACACCACTCCCATACATTTGCAGTTGAAAAACTTGCGATTTACTGCAACTGCTAACCAGTTTATCCACAAATCCACCCCATTTTTTCTAAAGCAAGAACTACAAAAAGCCAAGTCATTACTGGGTATTTATACCACACCGAGCACCAGGCTAACAGTGTCTAGGAAGCAAGAAACTGTGGGTAGTCTCAATCCATTTTACACTACTTATTTGTGTGTATTCCCTCAATGCCCAGCCCAGACTGGCACAGTAGGTGATAACCATACTACTGTCTGTATTACAGGTTTGCTGCAGAAATAAGTGAGCCTTTCATATAGGCACAGGACTCTTGAGCACTCCCACTAGGTACTGAATTAAACTGATGAAGGACAAGGGAATCCTTTGGAGTGAAATGGGTTGTATTTTATTGAGAGTTTTTAAATTCTCTTCAACGTGGCTGCAGTTAACATGATTACTTCCCTCTCCCTTTCCTTATTTACCCAGGCTGAGATCAAATCAGCCTTTCTAAACCAGACTTTAGGCTATAAAATATTCTTGTGCTTTGTATGATAACAGTCTCACTCCTTTAGAAAACACTGTGTCCTGCTCTCTAATGGCAGAAGGTTTGGAAACAGCTACTGGAGCTGAAGCTTTCAGTGGGTGCAGTTTAAGCTCCCAACAAGGCCAATGAAAAGCCAACAGCCCGAACAAGTAGACTTTCTAAATATCCCAGTGAAAACAAACTAACAGGCACGGTGACATATCCACTCAGTCAGTTCAGGTCTCCAGCTTAACGCACAGCGCTGCCACAAAACAAATTTGTAACCAAACAATTAGAAAGGATGAAAGAAGCTATTTCCTCTGCATTGTCTCTGTGCTGCTGGGGGACCCCTTGAGGCACAACGCTGCCTTTCCAGTCACTGCAGCAGCTACCGCAAGAGGAAGATCTATTTCCGTCTTCTAGAATCTACAGGAAACAATGTTACAAGATCTTGGGTGGCACGCTGAAATCTACTGTGACATTAGTGTACAAAGGGTTGTGCTCCACTGAGAGCAGTGTATAGGAACAGGAGTTCAGCCCATCTGTTTTCCACACTTGGGACACCTGCCGCAAGAGTTTCATCCTAAGGATATAAATCAGAGAAAAAAATATTTATAGGACGGTAGAGTTGAGAAACCCCTACTCCAGAGCTGGAGGTGCCATTACAATTCACAGCAGAGGAGCATCAACCTCTACCCTGCACCTAGGCTATTGGTGGATCTGAAGGAGAATCATAGAATCTCAGGGTTGGAAGGGACCTCAGGAGGTTGTCTAGTCCAACCCCTGCTCAAAGCAGGACCAAGCCCCAATTTTTGCCCCAGATCCCAAATGGCCCCCTCAAGGATTGAACTCACAACCCTGGGTTTACCAGGCCAATGCTCAAACCACTGAGCTATCCCTCCCCCCTAAGTGAAAGCACTTTACAGACTGTGTTCCTTTTACACAGTTTTACATCTATTCTCATGTGATTCTCAGCAGGATCAGATTCACAGGTACAGGTAGCCTATAATTTCATGAAAACTCCTGGCTTTCTAACCTTTGAGGCTTGAAAGATAATGTGCACCCAAATGATGGATATGTGCCTTTAACTGTAACTCTGTCTTAGCTGTTGGTGGCGGGGGGATGATTTATGTGCACAATTTTAAGAGGTGCTCAGATACCATGCAATGGTCTCCAGGAACAAGCCTAGCTAGTTAGCCTCTTTCTCCTATAAGGCTCACAGGAGAAGGACACCTCAGAAAGCACTTTCCCAGATGGTGTTAGCAGGAGAGAGGCTGCACCATCAGTCCTTTCGGTCTCCCCGTACGGCGAGAGGGTGTAGAACGGAATGCTAGGCCTGACTCACCTTTCTCCATTCGCCTCATTCCCTCTGTCTCTTGTGTGGAAGATCATAGTGTACTTTCCTACAGCAGGGGATGGCCGCATCACCCTCATCTTCTGCATCTCAACCCTGAAAGTAATAATATTACAGTGAGCAGAACAGTACCTTTAAGCATGGCAGGAAGGGGGTCACAGACTTGTCAAGGGCATCTAGAGGATGGGGAGCTAACACACGTATATAGACAGAACAGAGAGCCACACCCCCAGAGAACTCAGACACGCCCTCCTCTTTCCCCCACACCACACTCCACCATAGAAAGGGAGCCTAGCAAATGTCTATTTTCCCACAGCACACTCAGTTACGGCTCCAGCCATCCATTCCTTTTGACCACAAGCAATTAACTGTTACGTTAGTATGGCTTACTTGGGGGTTTAAACACATTATACTACAGAGCATTTAAACAGCCAGTCTTTCTCTCTAGCCTTGCAGCCTGTTTCATGTTGGCTGTATTCATCCAGGGAGTCTATGGCAAGGCCTCGTTCATTCTACAGTGAACTTGGCCTGACTTCTGTGGCCAGGGTGCTGGATTTTGAGGCTCTCGGGTGACAGTTGAAAATTCCAGGGTAGCATCAGGAAAATTAAAAACAACACAGTCTAGTCTGTCTTGATTGTATGATGGAATGCATATTTAATTCTATTATTTATTTTTATATTAAAGTCACATTATTTTATGCCACTTTCAATGAGCTGCAGGCTTTCCCATTGAAAACACAATGGCATTGAAGAAGTTAGAGGGAAGCTAAAGATTTCAACTAGGACGGCAGGGGACCCTTGTGGATTTTGGCAACAGGGGAGGCAGTTCAGCATAACGGGATAAACACACAAACTGGCAGTTTGTTAGAAGGACCAAGACACATGGGCAAGGAAATAATAACATTGATATTCTGACCCCAATGAAGTCAATAGGTTCACATTCATCGTTCGGGTACAGAATGAACATCTCACTGCACTCACTGGGCAGCTGGCACCTCTCAGACCTATTGTTTCAGGCTGTCTGCAGACTGAAACACCACACATCATGGCATCAGTTTAACCTCTTTACATTTTGAAGGGTCTCCTTGCAACAGCAAGTACTAGATACCTGAAGTTCCTCACATGCATTTAAGAGCCTAACTTCAGGCACCCACCTTTGAACATTTTGGGTGTTTTGTTTTTTAAATAAAAGTTTATGGAGCATAATCCTCCTGCAAGTGGAGAATGCGAAAGCAAATTTCGTGGCCACAGAATTGAGAAGTACCCAGGGCTATTTGTCACCAAAGCAGCTGAAAGAGCATCTAGCTTGCAGTCAGAAAGCTAAACACGGTTTGAAGAGTTGAAGCCCTAAGGCTTCTTGATGACTGAACCCTGGTCTACACTACAAGTTTAGGTCAAATTTAGCAGCGTTAGATTGATTTAACCCTGCACCTGTCCACACAATGAAGCCATTTTTGTCGACTTAATGGGCTCTTAAAATCGATTTCTGTACTCCTCCTCCCGACGAGAGGAAGAGCACTGAAATCGACTTCACCGGGTCAAATTTGAGGTAGTGTGCATGCAATTAGATGGTATTGCCCTCCGGGAGCTATCCCAGAGTGCTCCATTGTGACCACTCTGGACAGCACTCTCAACTCGGATGCACTGGCTAGGTAGACAGGAAAAGCCCACAAACTTTTGAATTTCATTTCCTGTTTGGCCACCGTGGCAAGCTGATCAACACAGGTGACCGTGCAGATTTCATCAGCAGAGGTGACCATGGAGTCCCAGAATCGCAAAAGAGCTCCACCCTGGACCGAACAGGAGATACTGGATCTGATCGCTGTATGGGGAGATGAATCTGTGCTATCAGAACTCCGTTTCAAAAGACGAAATTCCAAAATATTTGAAAAAATCTCCAAGGGCATGAAGGACAGAGGCTATCACAGAGACCCGCAGCAGTGCCGCATGAAACTTAAGGAGCTCAGGCAAGCCTACCAAAACACCACAGAGGCAAACGCCCGCTCGGGGTCAGAGCCCCAGACATATCGCTTCAAGAATGAGCTGCATGCAATTCTAGGGGGTGCCCCTACACCTACCCCACATTTGTACGTGGACTCCTGCAAGGGAGTGTCACGTAACAGGGATCAGGGTTTTGGGGACGAGGAAGATGAGGAGGAGGGGGAGCTTGAAGATAGCGCACACCAGGCAAGCAGAGAAACCGTTCTCCCCGACAGCCAGGAACTCTTTATCACCCTGGAGCCAATACCCTCCCAACCCGGGCTCCCGGACCTTGACGGCAGAGAAGGCACCTCTGGTGAGTGTACCTTTGTAAATATAATACACGGTTTAAAAGCAAGCATGTTCAATGATTAATTTGCCCTGAAGACTTGGGATGCATTCGCGGCCAGTACAGCTACTGGAAAGGTCTGTTAACGTGTCTGGGGATGGAGCGGAAATCCTCCAGGGACATCCCAATGAAACTCTCCTGGAGGTACTCCCAAAGCCTTTGCAAAAGGTTTCTGGGGAGGGCAGCCTTATTGTGTCCTCCATGGTAGGACACTTTACCATGCCAAGCCAGTAGCACATAGTCTGGAATCATTGCATAAGAAAGCATGGCAGCGTGTGGTCCCGGTGTTTGCTGGCATTCAAGCAACATCCGTTCTTTATCTCTCTGTGTTATCCTCAGGAGAGTGATATCATTCATGGTCACCTGGTTGAAATAGGGGAATTTTATTAAGGTGACATGCAGAGGTGGCTATTCCTGCTGGGCTGTTTGCCTGTGGCTGAAAAGAAATCATCCCCGCTGTTAGCCACGTGGTGGGGGGAGGGGTGAAGAGATCATCCCAGAGAATTGTGTGTGGGGGTTTAGTTGGGTTTGTGCTGCACGTTAGCCCGAAAACATCAGCCACTCCTTTTAAACGGCCAATGTGTCTTTTTCAATTTTACTCTCCCTTTTTTTCCTCCTGAAGCTGCAAATGTTTCAACGCTGCTACGAGCATCTCCGTCCCAGAGGCTAGCGCAGATAAGAAGGCGAAAAAAACATACTCACGATTAAATGTTCTCTGAGCTCATGCAGTCCTCCCACACTGACAGAGCCCAGCAGAATGCATGGAGGCAGACAATGTCAGAGTCCAGGAAAGCACAAAATGAACGCGAGGACAGGAGGGATGAACGCGAGGACAGGAGGGACGAGCGAGAGGAGAGGTGGCGTCAGCGTGATGAGAGGAGGCAGGATGCAATGCTAGCAATGCTAAGGCTACTGGAGGATCCGGCGTATGGCTGAGCTGCAGGAAAGGCAGCAGGAGCACAGACCGCCGCTGCAGCCCCTGTGTAACCAACCGCCCTCCTCCCCAAGTTCCATAGCCTCCTCATCCAGACGCCAAGAACACGGTGGGGGGGCCTCTGGCCACCCAGCCACTCCACCACAGAGGATTGCCCAAGCAACAGAAAGCTGGCATTCAATAAGTTTTGAAGTGCAGTGTGGCCTTGTCCTTCCGTCCTCCCCTCCTCCACCACCCCACCTGGTGCTTCCCTCCTCTCCCCCCCCCCCCCCCCCCCGGGCTACCTTGGCAGTTATCCCCCCATTTGTGTGACAAATTAATAAAGAATGCATGAATTTGAAACAACAATGACTTTATTGCCTCTGCAAGCGGTGATCAAAGGGGGGAGGGGAGGGTGGTTGGCTTACAGGGAAGTAGAGTCAACCAAGGGGGCGGGTTTTCATCAAGAAACAAACAGAACTTTCACACTGTAGCCCGGTCAGCCATGAAACTGGTTTTCAAAGCTTCTCTGATGTGTAGTGCGCCCTGCTGTACTCTTCTAACCGCCCCGGTGTCTGGCTGTGCGTAATCGGCCACCAGGCGATTTGCCTCAACTTCCCACCCTGCCATAAACGTCTCCCCCTTACTCTCACAGAGACTGTGGAGCACGCAGCAAGCAGCAATAACAATGGGAATTTTGGTTTCACTGAGGTCTAACCGAGTCAGTAAACTGCGGCAGCGCGCTTTTAAACGTCCAAATGCACATTCTATCCCCATTCTGCACTTGCTCAGCCTGTAGTTGAACAGCTCCTGACGACTGTCCAGGGTGCCTGTGTATGGCTTCATGAGCCATGGCATTAAGGGATAGGCTGGGTCCCTGAGGATAACTATAGGCATTTCAAAATCCCCAGCGGCAGTGGTGAGCTGGAGCTGGTTCGCACCTGTCAAGGTTCCTTCCCCACTCTGAACTCTAGGGTACAGATGTGGGGACCTGCATGAAAAACCCCCTAAGCTTATTTTTACCAGCTTAGGTTAAAACTTCCCCAAGGTACAAACTATTTTTCCTTTTGTCCCTGGACTTTATTGCTGCCACCACCAAGCGTCAAACAAAATATAACCAGGAAAGAGCCCGCTTGGAAACATCTTTCCCCGCAACATCCCCCCAAGCCCTACACCCCCTTTCCTGGGGAAGGCTTGATAAAAATCCTCACCAATTTGCATAGGTGAACCCAAACCCTTGGATCTTAAGAACAAGGAAAAAGCAATCAGGTTCTTAAAAGAAAAATTTTAATTGAAGAAAAAGTAAAAGAATCACCTCTGTACAATCAGGATGGTAAATACCTTACAGGGTAATTAGATTCAAAACATTGAGAATCCCTCTAGGCAAAACCTTAAGTTACAAAAAGACATAAAAACAGGAATATACATTCCCTCCAGCACAGCTTATTTTATCAGCCATTTAAACAAATCAGAATCTAACGCATATCTAACTAGATTGCTTATTAACCCTTTACAGGAGTTCTGACCTGCATTCCTGCTCTGGTCCCGGCAAAAGAAAAAACACACAGACAGAGAGAACCCTTTGTTTTCCCCCACTCCAGCTTTGAAAGTATCTTGTCTCCTCATTGGTCATTTTGGTCAGGTACCAGCGAGGTTATGTTAGCTTCTTAACCCTTTACAGGTGAAAGGTTTTTTTCCTCTGGCCAGGAAGAATTTAAAGGTGGTTAGCCTTCCCTTTATATTTATGACAGCACTGGTTCGCTGGAACCGGTTGTTAAATTTAGAAGCCGACAACCGGTTCTAAAAAGGCTTCTAAATTTAACAACCAGCCAAAAGTGGCACCTTAGGCGCCGAATCCGTGGGTGCTCTGGGGCTGGAGTATCCATGGGGAAAATTTGGTGGGTGCAGAGCACCCACTGGCAGCTCCCCTCCCCACCCCTGACCCCAGCTTTCCTCCACTCCGTCTCCCCCCTTGAGCTACGCTCCGCCCCGCTCTGCTTCTCCGCCCCCCCTTCCCGGCTTCCCACGAATCAGCTGTTTGCACAGGAAGCCTGGGAGGGCTGAGAAGCAGGCCTTGGCTTCGCGCTCAGGCCCAGGGAGGCGGAGGTGAGCTGGGGTGGGGGGGGCGCAAGGAGGGCCACCCACGCTGCAGCAGGTAACCCGGTGGGGGGGGGCGCGCGCAGGGAACCGCTCCCTGCCCCAGCTCACCTCCGCCACCCTCGGCCTGAGTGGGAAGCCGCCGCCTGCTTCTCAGCCCTCCCCGGCTTCCTGCCGAACACCTGATTCGCGGGAAGCCGGGGGTAGGAGGGTGGAGAAGCAGAGCAGAATGGCGCGTTCGGGGGAGGAGGCGGAGCGGAGGTGAACTGCAGCACACACCAAATTTTCCCCGTGGGTGCCCCAGCCCCGGAGCACCCACGGAGTCGGCACCTAAGGCGCCACTTTTGATGTGATCAGTGGGGGGAGCGGCCGCTCCCCCTGCTCCCCTGCTAGCTACGCTACCCTGCCCCTAGGAGCCAGAGGGACCTGCCGGATGCTTCCCAGGAGCCACCCCAGGTAAGCACCTCCAGGACTCCCCACCTCACCCCCCAGCAGGTCCCTCTGGCTCTTAGGGGCGGGGCAGGCACCCACTACGGTGGCCCACAAGACCCTCCTGCCTGGTTCCAGGGGCAGTCAAGGGACAGAGGAGGGGGTTGGATGGGACAGGAGTCCCAGGGGGCGGGGGCAGGCCACGATGCCCTCGTGGGGTGAGGAGGGAACCGGTTGTTAAGATTTTGGCATCTCATCACTGCCCAGTGGTTATTTTCAGGTCTGGAAAGTAAGTCCCTTGCTGCAGCCGTTCCCACAGACCAGAGTTCCTAAAGATGCGAGCATCATGTACCTTTCCCAGTCATCCCACGTTGATGTTGGTGAAATGTCTCTTGTGATCCACCAGTGCTTGCAGCACCATTGAAAAGTACCCCTTTCGGTTTATGTACTGGCTGCCCTGGTGCTCCGGTCCCAAGACAGGGATATGGGTTCCGTCTATAGCCCCACCACCGTTAGGGAGTCCCATTGCAGCAAAGCCATCCACTACGACCTGCACATTTCCCAGAGTCACTACCCTTGATAGCAGCAGCTCAGTGATCGCGTTGGCTACTTGCATCACAGCAGCCCCCACAGTAGATTTGCCCACTCCAAATTGATTCCCGACTGACCGGTAGCTGTCTGGCGTTGCAAGCTTCCAGAGGGCTATCGCCACTCACTTGTGAACTGTGAGGGCTGCTCTCATCTCGGTATTCTTGCACTTCAGGGCAGGGGAAAGCAAGTCACAAAGTTCCATGACAGTGCCCTTACGCATGCAAAAGTTTCGCAGCCACTGGGAATCATCCCAGACCTGCAACACTATGCGGTCCCACCAGTCTGTGCTTGTTTCCCGGGCCCAGAATTGGCATTCCATGGCATGAGCCTGCCCCACTGCCACCAGGATGCCCAAATTTCTGGGGCCCATGCTTTGAGAGAAGTCTGTGTCCATGTCCTCATCACGCTCGTCACCGCGCTGCCGTCGCCTCCTTGCCTGCTTTTGCAAGTTCTGGTTCTGCATATACTGCATGATAGTGTGCGAGATGTTTACAATGCTGATTCACCAGTGGTGAGCTGGAGCCGGTTCCCACCAGTTCGCTAAAACCGGTTGTTAAATTTAGAAGCCCTTTTAGAACCGATTGTTCCACGAGGGACAACCGGTTCTAAAAGGGCTTCTAAATTTAACCGGACAAAAGTGGCGCCTTAGGCACCGACTCCATGGGTGCTCCAGCCCTGGAGCACCCAAGGGGAAAATTTGGTGGGTGCAGAGCACCCACCGGCAGCTCCCCAGCTCACCTCCACTCCGCCTCCTCCCCTGAACGCGCTGCCCTGCTCTGCTTCTCCGCCCCCCACCCCAGGCTTCCCGCAAATCAGCTCTTCGCGTGGGAAGCTGGGGCAGGCTTCCTGCTCAGGCCCAGGGAGGCAGAGGTGAGCTGGGGCGGGGGGGCACGAGGAGGGCCGCCTGCACTGCAGCAAGTAACCCGGGGGCGGGGGGCGGGCAAGCAGGGGAACCGCTCCCTGCCCCAGCTCCCCTCCACCACCCTCAGCCTGAGCAGGAAGCCACCACCTGCTTCTCAACCCTCCCCGGCTTCCCGCCGAACAGCTGATTCGTGGGAAGCCGGGGGGCGGAGAAGCAGAGCGGGGTGGTGCGTTCAGGGGAGGAGGCGGCGCGGAGGTAAGGTGAGCTGGGGCTGGGCACGGGGCGGGGAACTGCCGGTGGGTGCTCTGCACCCTCCAAATTTTCCCCATGGGTGCTCCAGCCCCGGAGCACCCAGGGAGTCGGCGCCTAAGCCGCCACTTTTGATGTGATCAGTGGAGGAGCGGTCGCTCCCCCTGCTCCCCCCCCCAGCTACGCTCCCCTGCCCCTAGGAGCCAGAGGGACCTGCCGGATGCTTCTTGGGAGCTGCCCCAGGTAAGCACCACCAGGACTCCCCACCTCCCCCCCAGTAGGTGCCTCTGGCTCTTAGAGGTGGGGTGGGCACCCACTACGGTGGCCCACGAGACCCTCCTGCCCAGTTCTGGGGGCAGTCAGGGGACAGCGGAGGAGGGTGGATGGGGCAGATGTCCTGGGGGGGGCGTCAAGGAACGCGGGGGGGGTTGGATGGGGCAGGAGTCCCAGGGGGCAGGGGTGGGCAACGACCCCCTCGTGGGGTGAGGAGGGAATCCGTTGTTAAGATTTTGGCAGCTCATCACTGCTCATAACTGCCATGGTGATCTGAGCAGGCTCCATGCTTGCCGTGGTAATGGTGTCTGCAGGACAGCAGAGTTGCAGGGGCAGCGGTGGTTGGATGACCAGTTTTGCAGACCTGCTGCACCGTCTGCTTCCAGGACACAACAGCTAAGTGGGCTGCATGCTTGCCGTGGTATGGCAAGACAAGAGCAGCCGAGCAGAGTTGCAGTGGAAGCAGTGGACGACGATGGTCATATAGACAGAGGACCTGCGAGACCACCAGGAGAGCAGAAAAGCAGAGTGGCAGCGGAAGCGGTCGTTCGATGACGACGGTTTGCAGACCTACTGCACCGTCTGCTGAAAGCAGTATGGCTCCCGCACGGAAAAAAGGCACAAAACGATTGTCTGCCATTGCTTTCATGGAGGGAGGGGCGACTGACGACATGTACCCAAAACCACCCGTGACAATGCTTTTGCCCCATCAGGCATTGGGAGCTCAACCCAAAATTCCAATGGGCGGCGGAGACTGCGGGAACTATGGGATAGCTACCCACAGTGCAACTCTCCAAAAGTCGATGCTAGCCTCGGTACTGTGGACGCACTCCACCGACTTAATGCGCTTAGTGGGGGGACACACAATCGACTGTATAAAATCGCTTTCTAAAAAATCGACTTCTATAAATTCGACCTAATTTCATAGTGTAGACATACCCTGAATAAGCAGTAAATTGTCAAATGAATGAAACACACTCAGTTTGCATCCTCAGACTCTCTTCACAGAACTTCCTTTAGGAGGAGGCTCAAAGGAGAGTAGTATGTTTAATACAGAGTCAAAGAGCAGAATACGGATGCAATTGCTTCCACTGCAGCCATGAGGAGGATTCTCAAGGGATGCCCCTCTTCTGGATACCCAGAAGAAAACAACACTGAAAATCCTACTCAAAATTAACGCTTCTGCTCTCGGTGAAATCAATCATTTCCCCATAACACAGACAGCGCAGCTATGTAAGTATCCTGCTGCCAGACACAGCCATAATCAGTTGTCATCTCGATTCCACCACCCAGTAACACACTGCTGATCAGTCACTAATACCCTGCCACACGCATTGCAAATTCCCTAACTCGTTTACTCTTCATATCTCAAGAACTTCCAGTGGTACATTCCCTTCCCTATTCCATCTGAACTGAAGTGCTCATGTTAAATCACACTTGGGATATTATAGGCAGATATCCCATTCATCCACATCCTATACCATACTATACCATACCATATATACCCATTTCCCACTAGCTATTTGGTTACCTGATTCGGAGGTCGTCATCTTCTCCACCCCAGCCCCAGTAATTGTTAGAGAATCCATTCACCTTCGAAAACTGATCCCTTGTTAGAACAGTTACTCCCCCAAAATATCCCTGGTAACGCAACCTAGAAATGGACAAGAAGGTATAGTGAAAAAAACTGAAAGATAGAAGTGACATGAAATTTAAGAACTAATACTACTGGAAACACAGCCCTGAAACCTTGGGCCCAAGCTGCAAAGTTTGAATCAAGGTCTGAACTTTCTCCAAAATTCAAAGGTGTTCAGGTCCTGGATTTAGGCCCATTTTGCTCCAAAAAAGAATGATTCACTTCAGAGTACTAATCAGAACAACTCTCTCTCCAACTGGCAGTCTGGAGCATTCTTTACTTTGCTCTTTAACTCTGGACCTGTCCTTGCCAGTCAAAGATGGCTCTGTATCCCAAGAGCTCTAAATGAAAAGGGAGGCAGCAAGGCTACACAATGACATACTGAAAGGAAGGCAAGCTATTTTCTAATCAGTGGATTGGTAGTATTACAATTTGACAGTAAAATCTTGAAGACTGGATATGAAAAACAGATTGTAATGGTACGGAGCTAGAGGCACTGCAGGACAAATTCAGAGGTGATGTGTAAGATACTGTAAAGTGTAAATTACATAGTGATAGATTAGTGTAAGGGAGCTTGACTCTAAGGGAGATTAATTTCAGCTTCTAGCTTCTCTGTCCTGGAAATTACACCAATTAGGTGACACACTTTACTCGCCCCTTTACCCTCTTGCTAGTTGCTTTTTCTGACACACTCCGCTCCTCTGGCCTTCAAGGCCTGGGTTACAACACAGCCTGCCAGGTGATATGCAAGTGGCTATAAATTATATGTTGGTGAGTAAGTCTAAGCAGATGTAATGCATAAGCTGAAGAGACTGGAAGAAGGTGTCCATTGCAGTTTATACAGAAGATAAGCAAAGTAAACTGAGCCTGGAAGACCCAAGATCATTTCTTTAGTGTGCCCAGCATGGAACAGTCTCCTACCAATGACCAAAATAAGGGCTCCCACCCACCTATTTCCCCAGCCTATTTTCTTTCTACAGTCAGATGATTTAGGCTGCCCCTTGTACTCCTGTCACTCTCTGGGACTGCAGTCTGCTTCTCTAGAGACAGCATGCCTTGTCTATCTGTGAGCAATGAAAGACGCTGTTCTGGCTGGATACACTCTCCCTCTGATGTCTCACCTCTTCTTTCTCTTCTTCTCCTCCTTCTTACAACTTCTCTTCCTGCTTTCCCTTCACCTCCTCCCCCAGCATGCCAAAGGAGATCATCAGGCTGCAGCATGCAAGGATTGATGGGGGGGGAAAGGGTTTGAGATCCTATTTTGGATAGAACTTGCTGGGAATTTTAGCTGTGTCTCACCACATACAAACTGTAGTGATGGGTGGTTTAGAAAAGCAGACTGATTTGATCAGCTAGATGGACCAGCAAGTACCTCATCTGTACAGACAAATGCAGGGGTTTGAGTGCAAGCCCATTTGAAAGCATAAGCCCTTGCACCTAAAACTAGTAGCTCTTCTAGCGATCTGAAATGGGACAGTGGGTTAAGCCTGCCAAGGAATGGGGAGGGACCAAAAAACCACTGACTTCAATTCAAGGTTTTGAATTCATTTCAGGCCAGTCACATTAGATCTGTGCAAAGTAAACAGAATTATAATGAGGCCTCATATACACACACCTCACCCATTTCACAATCCAATTTTGCTCTCTATTGGATGTGTCATTGGACTCCCTGCAATAGTGTTGCCAAGTGATTATCCCTATTGCTCACCATAATCCACATTTGCTGGAACAGTAAACAAGGGTTTATAGCCATTAACCTATGGGCCTCAATGTGAATGTGATTTTGTTGTTTGAAGCAAATCAAGTGGCATCATCCCAGCCTTGAGGAAATTCCAGGATGCCCATCTGCGGAACAGTGAATACTTGTTGTGCACAACAGTGGGGATAATAAAGAGCTGTTTCTAATCCGCTGTTCATCAGGTGAAGCTCCACAAACCTGCTTTACTCAAGACACCCTGTTGCACAACAGGTTTTAAGGCTGAAAACAGCTTATTACAACAGGAAAAGCCAATCTCTTTTGAGTTTTGTGAATGGGCTTTTAACAAAGCAATAGGAAAGGAGTGATAGACTCCACCTAATGACCCGGTTGTGCGTGTATTAGTGTTCCAGCAACCTCAGAGGCGTTCTTTCTTAGGGGAAGAGGTGGAAGCCTCTCACCTGGGACTGTTAAAACTAGACTGGGAAAAAAAAACACACTAGAAAATATACAGTAGCAACAACTGTGTTCTGGCCCCAGGAAGCTAGAAGGGTTTTCCATCCTCAACTTCTGGGATTCAATATTGTAAGTCTGAGGAGAAAAGGTTCTTACCGTCCCAAAGAATCAAAGATCAAATTTCAAACTATACAAATACAGAACTACCGAAATGTAGCCACTCTGGGGTGAGTGCAGCAGCCAAGTAGACAGTCACCACATAGCAACAGGAGATGAGAGATTTTCTACAAAGCCACTAGGGCAAATCCCTCCTTTTACAAAAAATGCCCTATAAAAGTGTCTATGTACAACAGATAGGCCCTTGCATTTTAAGGTCCTGTTTCACAGGCACCAAGTCTGTGGATGCTCTGGGGCTTAAGCACTTACGGAAAAAAAAAATAGGATATGTTCAGCACCCATGGACAGTGGTCCCGCCCGCGCTCTGCACTGAAGCCCTGCCTCCACTCTGGCTCTTCCCCTGTGGCCCCGCCCACGTGGTGCCTCTTCATGCCCCTGCCTCACCTCTTCCCCGAAGCCTCCACCGCTTGCTCCTCTCCACCCCCATCACTTGCCCTTAAGGCAGGAGGGACAGAAAGGAGTGAGCAGCCAGCAGAAGGTGCTCAGGGGAGAGGGCACGGGCACAGTTTGGGGGAGTGCAGGGAGGCACTTTCCCCTCAAACAGAGGTGAGGTGTGTGTGTGTGTGTGGGGGGGTGTTACATGGAGTCATGTGCCACTTCTCCCCCCCTCACCCCGATTTCTGTGAGCACTGAGCTGTAGAGCAGGCTTGCTCTGCTTGGCCCGCAGGGCAGGCCTCCCCCTTCTACCCACCCTGCCCGGCATGTTTTGGCTCAGGCAGAGCAGAGCGGGCAGGACAGAGCAGCTGTTCTCCAGTGCTCCGGGCTGCTGCCTCCTGGGTCCTAATGCCTGCCTGTTTACCATACAACGGTATGTGCGGGGGTGGGGGGGGAAGAATAGACAGTGGGCAGGGAAAGAGAAGGAGATGGGGCAGGGGACAGTGGGGAGAGGAAGGGGGAGGGGAGAGGGAAGAGGAGGGGTTACGGGAATGGGCGGGGAGGAAGCAGGAGCCCAGCATGTGGCATCTGCTCGGCAGCACCAACAGCCCCAGCAGGGAGGTGGCTGCAGCAGCACTAGAGCAGTGACATTGCGGCCACAGCTGGCACCGAACTGGCTGCCAGCAGCAGCTGGGGCTCCCCTGTTAAGCCAATTCATTCCCCCCACCACCACCCCCGGTACCACTCCAGGCAGGGGGAGAGAGGCAGTGAGCCAAAGAAACTGGCTTCAGTGTGCACCTGTGTGCATGCATGGGCACACTCCTGCCCCCTCCCCACAAAACAGCAGTCAAACTACACCTATGGGAGGGGAGCATCGGGGGAGCGGCGGACCAGGGGCAGGAAGAGGCGGAGCAAGGGCAGGGCCTCCAGGGAAGAAGCCAACCAAGGGTGGTGCACGCCCTGGGAAAAACAAAAGTCAGCGCCTGGGTCCTGTTTGAAAGATCTGCACCTAGTAAACTGCCGCGTTTAGCCACCTCAGCAGGACAAAAGGCTTAGTCAATATCCCGATGGGGTTTTAAGACCGTGGTCCCAGGCACGAGGGCTCTATCTGTCTAGGTTCTTACATGGCTCTCCTGAACATAGGATCGGAGTCTCTCTCACACGATAATGAAGTTGCTGGGATATAGGGAAGAACTGTCCCAATTTTAAAGATGGGTACAGGAGGCAGAGATTTTAAAAAATGACTTGTCCAAGCTCACATGGGAAGCGTGTGGCAGAGCCAAGAACTAACCCAAGATCACCAGTCCAGTGCCTTAACAACATACCTAGCCCTCTGACGGATTCCCCCCCGCCTCCAAACCAAGGCTCAAACCACTAAGTCATGTGAATGAAAACTAACAGCTCTTTCCCAGGGACAAAAGGCGGCTTAGAAAATTAACTGGAAGAAAATCGCTAGTAAGAGCAAAAATTCATCTGTGATTCATTACTCAAAACAGATACAGTAACTAGGGCATCTGAGGCCATTCAAGTGCCTCAAGGGTCATTCCATTGTTACTCTTCTGGAATCCAACTGACTCTTGAATAACGGGGGTGCTTGCTTCTACTGTGTTCAGTGGGCTGGTATTCTCTTTGCAAGGCACAGTACTTCCGGAAATCTGTTATGAGTCTGGTTGGAATCCTGGAGTTAGACTGACTGAGTGGTAAGGGAGACAAAATGGGAGAGGTAATATCTTTTATTGGACCAACTTCTGTTCGTGAAAGAGACAAGCTTTGGAGCTCCACAGAGTTCTTCTTCAGCTCTGGGAAAGATATGGTAAGCGGCTGTTTATCTCATGTAAGGATCTGCACATTAAAGTCTTCTCCTTGCCCCTTCCCTCCCCTCCCCTCCCCCACATCTCTTTATAAAGGGTATAAAAGAGTTCTACTTTTACACACTGCAGATCAGCTTTTGAGTAGCACAACTTTTATCACTAATATTTGTATTGGCATGGCATAAAAAAAGGAAGGACATCTTTTTCAAAGAAAAGGCTACAACATTCCTACTCAAACTCCTCTAAGTATTCAGGCCAGATTTGAGGGCCTTGTTTATTTGAGGCGGGTGGGACTTGATTTCCTATTTCACACTCTAGATATATTATTTGTGTTTCAGTAACACCTAGAGGGCCCAACTGTCATCAGGACCCCCCTGTGCTATGAGCTGTAAAAACAGCTAATGAGAGAGGCAGGATCATTCTCCCTAAAGTTGCTCTAATACAGTTTCCTCTTCTACAGATGTAGGCCTGATATGAAGATCTTACAGAAGAGGAAACTTTATTAGAGTAACTTTTGGGAGGATGATCCTGCTAAAATCACAGGACCAGGAGACCTGAAATGAATTCCTGGTTCTGCCACAGTGTCTATGCATAACCTGTGGTACATCACTTAGCCCCCTCAGAACCTCCATTACCCCATGTGAGAAACAGGGCTAACCACAGTGACCTACCTCACTGGTGATTTGAGAGACTAGATTCATTTATGTTTGTAAAGATCCTTGGATGGAAGGCACTATAGAAGGGCACCTATCATATGAGATGGCACCAATCTAAGGGTCCTTTAGAAAGGGGAATGTTACCAACAATCTGGCAATTACTAGTCAAAATGTTCTCCAAGCTCTTTCATTCCTACCTGTACCCAGTGTTGTTCCTGCCAACTACAAGGTGCTTTGGTTGTTTGTCACACATGTACATGTTAAAGTCATTCTCTGGCACCAGGTCCACATCATGGAAAATGAAACAGTCCCAGTTTTCCTCCTTCAGGGCCTCCAAGTATCCTACATTCAGCAATTTAGCTCGGTTAAACTTGGTATTGCCAGCCTGTGAATAAGGAAAGGAAAATAAGGCATACATCAAACCCATTAAAGGTTATTTGCAACCTGCCTGGATTCCATCCTAATCGCATAGGTTACAGTATCCTTCATGGCTCTCAGCCTTTATACTGTACCAAGTTCTCACACCAAACAAAGAGCTATTCCTTGACATTATATTTGGGCATCAAAGCAGCCAATATTGTGAGGTGTTTCTTCATCCCCTACCTGTCATGAATGGCCATAGACAGAGTCAGACAAGGCACAATGTTATCTAGCTGCCAGAAGTAACCTAAGTTGTGTGATACTATTCTACTCCCATCACTTCTTGCCTTAGAATTTCCATCAGACAAAGTAATGAAAGAGCAACGACCATGTGGCTTAGAAAGCGTGGAGTGTAAATGCAGTTATTATTAGCATGAGTTACATAAACATAAAAAATAACTGTATTCTAAAATTTAGCACTTTTCCTCCATTGATTTGCGAGCACTTTACAACAAGGGAAAGTATTGCTATTTCCATATAGAGAAACTAAAGCACAGAGAAGTTAGTGACTTGCTTAAGGTCACACATTATGTGCAGAGCTAGGGAAAAAATGTGGTACTCCTACCACACAGTCTGGTACCCTACTCGCAATCTACACACACTGTCTTTTATATACACAGAGCTGTACCGGGACTCCTGGCTTCGGATTTTATTTTATTCTATTCTATTTTTTACTGGATTGTACATGTTTACTTTTTGCTATAGTTTGGTGCCTCTTCCCTTTTCAGAAGGATCTGTTCTATAGGTTTATTTTAATTGTAGCTGAAGAATTTTGAGCTGTAGTTAGTCGTTTCTTAAGCCTATGATGGTGACAAAATTCAGTTAGAGCAATGACGCAGCCATCTCATGAGCATGCATGCATTTGAATGCACGCACGCACGCACCCACACGCTAGCCTGCAGAACACATCCTGTGGCTATGTGTGAACAACGGCCTGCAGTGCAAACAGAAAGAGAATAACAGTTCACATTCCCTTTAAAAAGGAACTTGACTATTTTCCATCTTTATCAATGTGTAGGAGCAGGATTTTATAATTGTACTATAAGAGAAGAGGTACTAATGTAGGTCTTGATTTCATTTTACCAGCCACCCCCCCATTTGAATAGCAGAAAGGAATGACCCTCTGGGACATTGGTAGAAATGCATCTGACAGACTGCCAGTATCTGTACCGATGTTAAGGCAGGGACAGACCAGAACAATCCTTATGACTGATTATGGTCACCCTTTTGTTTTAGGATAAGTTATAATGTCTACTATGGTTTCCTATATGTAAATTAGGCACTCTAGATAAATATACATTTCTTTGTTTTAAGGTTAAGTAAGTAAGAGACAGGATCTTGTACTGTGTCTATGTTAAGAAGATTCAAAATAAACAGACACTGTTCGTATTCTCAAAGGTCTCTGTAAAAAGACTGTTTGTGTATGAGGAATGTATGCATCAGGAAAAGATAAGGTGTGAAGGCCATTGTTATAGCCAGATGGTCAAGGAAGAAGGAGTAAAGAGTCTTAATGACACCACAAAATCATCAACACACATCCATAATGAAGGAAGAGCAAATTGACGACCCTGAGGTGAAGGCTGGCACCCCTAAAGGCAGGACAATTGATTACATCGGAATCAGGACAGGATGACCCTCTCGGAGGTCTATTGGAAAGTTTACATCAAAACATACACCAATTAAGAAGTAACCGGTCACAAACTGACACAGCAAAATCCATAGACTTCAACAGAGAAAAAAGACTATAAGAACAGGGTGCTTGGCCATGGGACTTTGGGTTCATCTTGTCACACTCCAGGAGCATCGGATCGCGACAGACAGAGCCCTGCTCCCCTCTGCGACCAATCTGGCTGGCTCTGGATCCAGACTCTGGTCTCGTAACTCTAAACATCGACTGGCAGGACTGTGTGTGTGAATGAAAAGCATATGCTAACTGTTGTATTCTCAATAAATGCGGCATGCTGCTTTCTCCCCTATAAAGATCCCGTGTGCTTCTTATAAGTATAACAAATGTTTATTTTTATAAAACCATCACTAAAAAATTAGGATCAATATTGTTTTATCAGTTGCCATTGGACTTAACCCTAGACTAATATATATTTCCTGCAGACACAGCAGCACACACACACACATAGGATTCAGTTGTGACAGACAATGAGCTGCAATGTATTAATCTAGGACTACTGATGTGCAATAATTATATGAATATTTAAGTGACCTGATCAGGGAGGTACATTTATTGTGTAACTATGGTGAGTTAATAGAATTTCCTATAAGACTGTACTGATCTAACTTAATGCAGATCTGAAGGGAGGACAAACAGGAAAGCAATGCAATAAACCTAGATAAGCAGCCTCAAGTGCATACTTGGAAGACAATGGGGCAAGCTGTTAGCTTCTAGGATCCTGTCTCCAGGTTGAAGTGTCAGAGTTGTTTTGCCAAAGCTGGGAGCCTGGAGATCAAAACACTCAGGGCTTGGCTCTACTTGCGAGTTACAGTGCAATAAAGGAGCCCCGGGCGCACTAGCAAGGCACGTAGAGCGCTCTGTCTGTGGCTACAGCGCTGCTGGTACTCCACCTCAGCGAGTGGAATAACGTTTGCTGCACCCTTACTGGAGCGCCGTGGCGCCAGAGTGGATGCACTGGTCCTATAGAGCACTCTGATCAGCCTCCAGAAGTGTCCCACAATGCCTCTGCTAGCCACTCTGCTCATCACTTTGAACTCTACTGCCCTGCCCTCAGGTGACCAACCATCAAACCCGCCATTTAAATTCTCTGGGAATTTTTAAAATCACCTTCCTGTTTGCTTAGCCAGGTGTGGAGTGCTCTCAAGGAATCTTTCCAGGTGACCATGCCTCCACGCGCCAGGCAAGCCCCAGTATGGAGCAATGGCGAGGTGTTTGGGGGGAGGAAGGGGTCCAGTCCCACCTGTGCTCCAGCCGTAGGAATTACAATACCTTCAGGCAGATATCAAGGGATATGATGGAAATGGGCCATGACCGGGACGCACTGCAGGGCAGGATTAAATTGAAGAAGCTGCAGAATGCCTACCGCAAAGCGCAGGAGGCAAACAGCCGCTCCAATGCTGCCCCTGAAACCTGCCATTTTTACAAAGAGCTGGACGCGATACTTGGGGGCAACCCCACCTCCACTCCGAGTACCGCCATGGACACTTCAGAGCTCAGTTCAACAAGGCAGGAGGAGAAGGAGGAGAAAAGCAGGAGTGCGGGTGCTGAGGAGGAGGAAGACATCCCGGAATCCCTAGATGCATGCAGCCAGGAGCTGCTCTCAAGCCAGGAGGAAGGTCGCCAGTGGCGGCAGCCGGTGCTTGGGGAAGGACAAATACCAGAGGAGGTTCCCGGTAAGCGGCTTTTATTTTGGGAAGGAGGTTATTCGGTGCGGGCTCTTGGGATGAGGAGGGTCAGGGCTGCAGGCATGCCGAGATGCGGAATAGGGCATTGATGTGCTCTGTCACATCGCGGTAATTGGCCTCGGTGATCTCGTCAAAGGTCTCCTCCAGAACTTGGGCAATGCGCTTGCGCAGGTTTCTCAGGAGAACCACTGTGGTCCTTGTCCCAGTCAGGCTAACATGTCC
Organism: Caretta caretta; assembly: GCF_965140235.1. Classification (NCBI taxonomy): domain Eukaryota; kingdom Metazoa; phylum Chordata; order Testudines; family Cheloniidae; genus Caretta; species Caretta caretta. The sequence goes on from NC_134206.1 coordinate 205,551,806, forward strand.
ACGCCACTGTGCCGTGAGGGGCGGGGGGACCATTGCTGCAAACAGGCAAGCTGCATATGGGCCAGGGCGGAAGCCGCATTGCAGTAGAAGACCCTCCCTTGCTTCCCAGGTCACCCTCAGCAGTGAGATATCTTCCAGGACGACTCCTGTGGAAAATGTGGGGACAGTGTTCAGTATAGGGGCCCCCGATGCTGTTGGCTCTCCCCAGGGCACAGAAACCCAGAGGACAGTACAGCCGTGAAACGATCAATCACGCTTGACCCTGTGCTTACTCACCATTTTGGGGCTCCTGTGGGTTATGTGCGCTCGCTTTGGGATGGACAAATTATGCTATTGTGTAGATTGTGCTTGCCCTTAAGTGGGGGAATGATTGCTCTGGTGTGAACAATGCTGCCTCTGTTAAGTGTTGCATTTTGCCTTTACAGATGCAACCTTGAGATCTCAGCCGTCTGTGTTATCATCAGCCGAAAGACTCCAAAGAATCAGAAAGAGGCCACGCAGAAGCAAGGAAGATGTTGCATGAAGTAATGCAGCATTCAAATAATGAAAATCGAAAAGTGCAAGAGTGACGGACAGTGAAAGGAGGATCTGCCAGCAGAATGAGGAGCGCTGGCACAAAAGCGCGGTGCTCCGGCAGCAAAGCACGGATCGGCTGATAAGCATCATGGAGCGCCAAGCGGACTCCACCCAGGCGCTCGTAGCCATGCAGGCGGAGCACTACCAAGCCCGCCCTCCCGCCGCAGCCCTTGTCCCAAAACTCTTTCCCTTGTGCTCCCATGTCACCTCCAACCCACTTTCCCCAGCATCCGGGTTCTTACCGCCAGTAGCTGCCTCCAATACCTGTAGCTTCACCACCCAGCCCTGAAAACTACGACTCTTACCCTCTGCACTCAACCCCCATCCTGAATTTAGCCATCCTGAAGTGCAGCACTCATTGCACAGCACTCCAGACAGGAAGGCTGAGTATGATAACAGGACATACCCAAATCTGTGATTGTACCGTTCCCCACCCCACCCTCTTGCTCTTTCTGTTTCCCAAGCAGTTGTGTTTCTTTTCAATAAATGAATTTTCTTTTCAATAAATGGATTTTTTGGCTTTGAAAACATTCTTTATTATTGCATAAAGTAAAAGATACCTTAGCCCAGGAAAGAAACAGGCACTGCAAGTCAGCTTAGCAAACACAGATTCCTACTAACATTGGAACCACTGCAATTCATTCCCATGCAGGGCACCAGACATTATTGGTGGCTTTCAGTCTCAAATTGCTCCCTCAAGGCATCCCTAATCCTTGCAGCCCCACGCCGGGCCCCTCTAATAGCCCTGCTCTCTGACTGTGCAAATTCAGCCTCCAGGTGTTGAAACTCTGAGTTCCATGCCTGAGTGAATCTTTCACCCATCCCTTCACAAACGTTATGGAGGGTACAGTATGCGGATATAAGGACGGGGATGCTGTCATCGGCCAGGTCCAGCTTCCCATCAGAGAGCACCAGCGGCCCTTTAAACGGCCAAATGCACACTCCTAAGTCTTTCTGCACCAGCTCAGCCTGTTGTTGAACCGCTCCTTGCTGCTGTCAAGGCTCCCTGTGTAGAGTTTCATGAGCCACGGCATTAAAGGGTAAGCGGGGTCTCCAAGAATTACAATGGGCATTTCGACTTCCCCTATGGTGATCTTCTGCTCTGGAAAAAAGTCCCCCCCTGCAGCTTCCTGAACAGGGCAGTGTTCAAAAGATGTGTGCATTATGCACCTTTCCGGGCCAGCCTGTGTTAATGTCAATGAAACACCCACGGTGATCCACAAGCGCCTGGAGAACCATTGAGAAATACCCCTTCCGATTAATGTACTTGGAGGCTAGGTGGGCTGATGCCAGAATTGGAACATGCGTGCCATCTATCGCCCCTCCACAGTTAGGGAAACCCATTTGTGCAAACCATCCACAATGTCCTGCACATTACCCAGAGTCATGGTTCTTCCGAGCAGGATGCGATTAATGGCCCTGCCAACTTGCATCAACACGAGTCCAACGGTCGACTTCCCCACTCCAAACTGGTTAGCAACTGATCGATAGCTGTCTGGAGTTGCCGGCTTCCAGATGGCAATAGCCACCTGCTTCTCCACCATCGGGGCGGCTCTCAATATCGTGTCCTTGTTCCACAGGGTGGGGGCGAGCTCATCACACAGTCCCATGAAAGTGTCTTTTCTCCTCCGAAAGTTCTGCAGCCACTGCTCGTCATCCCAGACTTGCATGACTATGTGATCCCACCACTCAGTGCCTGTTTCCCGAGCCCAAAAGCGGCATTCTGTGGTAGTGAGCATGTCCGTGAATGCCACAAGCAAACTCATGTCATATGCGTTACTCGAGTCGATATCATCGTCGAGCCCTCACTGTCACTTTGGATCATAAGGAATAACTCAACTGCCAAACGTGACGTGCTGGCGAGACTCATCAGCATACTCCTCAGTAGTTCGGGCTCCATTCCCACAGACCGAAAGGGAAGACAGAGCACGCAGTACAAAAAACGTTGAAAGATGGAGCCAAATGTGGACGGAAGCAAAGGGAATGCTGGGATGCGAACCAATGCATTACGGGTCATTGGGACAGGACCCAGAATGCCCCACACTCCCCGCCTCATTCCCACAAGCCACAGCGCCAGAATGGGAAGAGGTGCTCTGTGGGATAGCTGCACATAATGCACCGCTCCCAACGCCGCTGCAAGTGCCACAAATGTGGCCACGCCAGTGCGCTTGCAGCTGTCAGTGTGGACAGACTACAGCGCTTTCCCTACTCAGCTGTATGAAAGCGGGTTTAACTCACAGCATTCTACATCTGCAAGTGTAGCCATGCCCTAAGAGTTTAAAAGCCCTTCTCAGAGGAATAAGAGGGGGTCCTTTCAGGATCCATCCAGGGAGACAGAGAAGTGCTCTGTGAAGGAGTCTGAAAAAGTTGTTCCTTCTCACATCCAGGGGATGGTAAGCCTGGGGGAAGAGCAGGCATGCATACAGGTTGAGTATGAATATGGAGCCTTTCATTTACATATTAGGTCAAATGCAGCCTAGGCTGGTAGTTACAAAGAGTCTAACATCTGAAGGCTGTTTGGTGTCACTGATCAGGTCATCCTAGTCCAGTTCCTACATGCAGCAAGCCACATCACAATTACCATTGGCTCTAACTGGCCCTCTTGTTGCCAGTTTCAGCCTAAACCCAAGGACTGAATAATCCATGGAGATTAAACTCCCCTCTCTCCCCCTATAGGCAAGTTTAAGGCACACTGGGAGACGAATACATTGCGGCAAACAGTGCAGCACCTACTTTGTGAACAAAGGAAAGATTTGTTCTTTAGGGCTTTCACCAGCACCCTTAAAAAAAAAACATGATATTTTAAAAATAATGTAAAGGTGACCTGCAGAGGGAAAAGAATTGGCTTGGTGCCCTTTTCATGATCAATGGAGAAGACTTAAAAGGCCCTTTGGGGGAAGGGATAACTCAGTGGTTTGAGCATTGGCCTGCTAAACCCAGGGTTGTGAGTTCAATCTTTGAGGGTGCCATTTGGGATCTGGGGCAAAAATTGGGGATTGGTCCTGCTTTGAGCAGGGGGTTGGACTAGATGACCTCCTGCAACCCTGATAGTCTATGATTCTTTCCCCCATCACCCAAGAGGCAGTCTCTGCATGTTTAGTATTAAAAAGTCAGGTGTGGTCCACCCTGCTTTTTCTGGAACACAGTGTAGACAACTAATAAGGTTATGACCTCACCGTTAACAAGAGCAAGTGACAGCTGATCTTCAAAATCCCTTCTCTGTGTTTACACATTCTGGTTTTGAGTGTGCCTATCCATCACTACCCCCTAACAATAAAGGATATGGGAGAGTCCCAGTCCACATCTCTGGGTCTTCAAAAGAAAGACCCTCCAGCAAAACAGGGAAAACAAGACTTGGCACTGGTGATAGATTAGACAGACGGAGCTTTGGGGCCTTCTTTAATACATCCTAAAGTAGTAAAGGAAGGACATCCCCCTCTTCAGCCAACCTGTAAAACTCCGATTCAGAGCAATGAAAAAAACAAAAAAAACAGGATATTCCAAGTAAAAGCAGATCCTGCCAATCACTGCTGCTCCTGTTCCTAGATGTTCCTAGGCTAGAAATAGGCCTTCATTCAGAATTTCCTACCTCTTGTTGGTTTATGACACAATTGTGAGGTTATTTAAACAGGACAGGGTGGGGAGTTTTGCATTAAATTTGTTTCCTGCTATCTGAAGAGTGAATCAAAGTAGAGCAGACATGTGAATGGAAGTTTAAAAACAGAAAGCCCTCCCAGAAAAAATGAGACTGGGTTACGAGAAAAGCATTTGCTGGCTTCCACTCCCAGAGCAGACTGATGCTTCAAGCTCACCTGACCACAGTACCAGTGTTGGGTATGAAAGAAACCCAAGCAAGAGTTAAAATGGTCTACAAAATTAGCAATTAATTTAGCGCAAAGCCACTGAATGTGAACAGAATCTCGAAGGTATCAAACATACTGTCAGGACTTCACATTCCATTCATCTTTGCTACTCAAAGGGTATCTGTATGCCAAAGAGCTCTTATTTAGTGTTTTATTCCAGACAACAAGAATTCGTACACAAGTACTATGATGTGAATAATGATTGTCACTATCAATAAACTATCTGAAGGGGTGGAAGAGACCCATGTACCAAGATCCTTGATCTGAACACCCCCAAAATTTTGGGGCTGAGAACGTTTCATCCTGGTTGTGTAAGTTTAACATGCTGGGTAAGTTAATTTTCTCAGTAACAAATATTAGGATGGTCACCTCAAGGCCTAGGTCGGAAATGCTAACTAAGCTACAGGTTTCAGCGTAGCAGTCGTGTTAGTCTGTATTCGCAAAAAGAAAAGGAGGACTTGTGGCACCTTAGAGACTAACCAATTTATTTGAGCATAAGCTTTCATGAGCTACAGCTCAAATAAATTGGTTAGTCTCTAAGGTGCCACAAGTACTCCTTTTCTTTTAACTAAGCTACAATACATTTCATAGTTTCTTCAGGCTGGCAAGGGCTTTCTATGTATGATTTTGAAGGCTCTAGCTACATCAAGGACATTTTCTAAAAAGATTCCCATCTTTACCAACAATAGTCCAGATTCCCCAGTACTAGCACCAGTGTGAGCCCCAATGCAGAAGGGCTGCCAAATCCATGTTAGCACTATAATAATTAGACTTGTTCTGAGCAGGCTGGATGGCATCCTGTGTAAAGCACAAGAGGCAGCTACCAGCCAGTTTGCCTTGAAGCTCGCAGCACTGTTAACACAGACAGAACTGAATTGGTGTTAGGGAAGGTGGGACATTTTTAAAGAGCTTCTCTAATTCAGACAGGATCGCTGAACAAAAGGAATGCCATTGTCCTCTAGCCAATAAAGGAGACAGCCAGCCCTGAGGCACCATCACAAAGCCAGGAGAAATATCCGCAGGGCAGAAGAGTTTGGGATGCACAGGAGTTAATTAATCTCCTATCCCCCCCCCCCAGGCAAGCAGTTCTCTTGCCTTCATGATTACCTCACCTGGTGGATGACATAGATACCATAGTCCAGTTGCTGTCTCTGTAGGAATGGGTGGAGGTGCTCCAGCAGGTACAACAGGTGCTTCTCTCGATTGCGGTGTGGGATCAGGATGGCCACTCGTTGCAGTGCTGAGCACTCTGCAGGGCGATGCCGGCCTTTTGCCACCTGAGGATTCTCCTTCCGTACCTCTTCGAATGTGAGAGATGCTTTGAACTTGAGCTTGCTGGGGCCCTCTGCAGGAGAAGTACAGGAAGCATTCTTAATTCATTTCTGGTTTCAAACTAGCTAAGTGCCTTCATGGGAGTGACTCTGCACTCCAGCATTTATAGATTCCGAGACCAGAAGGGGCCACTCTGATGATCTTGTCTGACCTCCTTTACAACACAGTCCATACAACAGCATGAGAAGCTTGGGTTCAATCTCAAATTCTAATTTATCTTCCTTCCCAGATCAAATAGAATGGAGAGTGCTGTAAAGGCATTACATGGGTTCTGGAGGAAGTGGATACTTGGAGTTGCTTAGCATTTATTCACTTGAAGAAGCAATGTCAATGATGTATAAAAGGAGTCCCACTCAATCAGAAGGATAGTCATTGTTTCAATATGGGCTTCAAGGGGAGAGAGAGTGGAGAGAGATGTGAGAGTAGAAGTGCAGGAAATCATCATGGCTTTAACCATGGATATTGAAGGATGTAAACATTTTAGGGTCAGAAAATGCCTCTTACTAATCCAACATTCCCATGCCCAAATTAGACCTTTTCAGTGGCTGCTGTGCTGATCTTTCATCATAGCCTCTGCTGATATAGAGAAAGCTCACTTGGGGGAGAAGAAATCACACAACTGTGACTAGAGATGGTTGCAAAGTTTTGACTGAAAAAAATTCCCAGAAAAAATGAATTTTTTTAAACTATTTTTTTGGCAGGAAAAAATGTCAGCATCGCCCAACCAGCTTGCATGAGCATGGGCATACAAGGAGGACGACATGGTCCAGAAGCTTTGTGCTGCTAACGCAGAAATCACCCCCTGGCAGTAAAGCTGAAAAAGGTAGCATGGGCCAATATGGCAAACCTCAAGGTTCCATGGGCTGCTCAAAGTTCCATGGAGCTACGGTACTAATAAAAATGGCCAGTCTAAGGAAGCCTCTGAAGATGTCCATTTGACCCCTAGCCAGGAGGATAGCATTAGTCCCCAAAACAGTCACAAAGTCTTTGTCAAAGGAAGATACACTTATGAAACTGCATTTCATTTCCCATTAGGATTTTCACATCTGCTGTGGAGATGGAAAGCGGAAGTGTATGGGTTGTGAGGAGGATGGAAATCTCTTACCACAAAAGCAGGGTTCAGCATAAAAGAAAAAGGGGGGGTGGGAAGCAGTGGAACCAGCAAGCAAGTCAGGTAGGGGCAGAGGACCATTTCCTACTAAATTATTATTCTGGAGTTCAGCACTTTGCAATATACATTTCAGAAGATGGGCTGTACTTAAGTACTGCAGATTTAACAGATTAAACAATGAAGAGCACAGTATGGGACCCATAATGAGCCCAGTAACCAGGTACCTACAGTTGCCAATGGAGCACAGTATCCAGATATCAGGCTGCTACAGCTATTTCTGATGGGTTTTCCTTCCCCGCCTTCTGTTCCCCTGTCTAACTGGCTGCCATAGACAGTAAGTACATATGGGCCAAACTAGTCTCATAGGCAAGTAGAAATGTCATCCATTCCATCTCCTTCCAGTGTTGGCATGATGGGTTTTTGCTAGCCTTTCAGAATGAAGTCAGGGTGACAGCATCTAGGTAACTCATGAGCTACCGGAGTTAGTTTAGTTTACCTAGCCAAAGCACCACCACTGGGCATGGTGAGGACCCAACAACCTCTCCCCATAAAGTATTAAACTGTCCTACACATCTCTTTATACTTCTTAAGTATTTCTAGGGTGAACAGATATGTAACGGTTGAGAGGACGCAGTTTATCTTTTATGCAACTGTCACTAGCTTTGAGTTTGATTCACAGGAAAAGCACCTGGGTGAAAGATGGCTAGAGGGGAAACAAGGAATCAGTAGCACAAAAGCAGATTTCATTCATTGAAGATACTGAAGACTGAGCCACTTACGCAGGTAGGGAGAGAGAGCAGGGCAGTGACTCACGGTGGACTTCACTGTGGGAACTTCTTCTACAGTTGACATGGACTTCTTTTTCTGATTCTCCTTCTCCAGCATGGTTGCATTCCTGAAATTCTCCACCAAGCTCTTTGCTTTGGGAGTCTCCTGTACAGTGTCCACAAGGTAACTGGAGGTGGCCCATGCCACCACCATCATGCAGAAGATGAAGATCAGCAGCAGCCTGAACTTGTAGGAAAGGTGAAGGATGGCAGAGCTCAAGCCCATGGCCCTCCCTCGTATGCAAGCCGCTCTCTCAGCAATTTTCCTGATGCAGCTCTTTCACCATACACCTCAGATGGGTGAAAATAAAGGACCCAGAAGGAATGTCACAATAAGGCAGGAAGCTGGGAGATATCAAAGGCTGCTGAGCCTCCTGTTGCTTTGGAATTCATGGAGTTCTGGTACAGTGATTGTTGGAAGGCAAACATCACACGACTCACCCTAGTACAAAACAGAGACAAGAGGTCATTTTATATTCCCTCAGCTGCACTGCAATGCACTCCCGATGCCCACCCCCCCCGAATTCACTAGAAGAACATGTGGCACAAGGGGTGCTAACAGAGAAGCAGAGAGCCTAAGCAGAGAGCCAAAGTGCTAAAAAAGCAGCATGGTCTAGTTGGTAGGGCACCAGACAGTAAGTCGAGAAACCTGGGTTTTGTTCCCAGCTCTCCCACTGACCTGCTGTGTGACAGTGGGCAAATCTCTTCCACTTTTTGGGCCTCTGTTTCGCCTCCCACCCTCTCTCTGTCTGATCCTATTTAGATTATGAGCTGCAGCAGAAACCATCTCTTACTATGTGTGTATACAGTGCCCAGCACAATGGGGCCCTGATTTTGGGTCTCTAGGACTATGTTAGTGCAAATTATTAACACCAACTGGAAGGCAGGAAGCTCTGCCTGGCCTGCCTCTAGCCATACTCCTGAAAAGTGAGGCACAGCTGAAATTACCTCTGAGGAATGAAACTTGCTTTGCTTTAAAGTTTAAGGAAAGATGTTCTCAGGGATGCACCCCAGGAGTGAGCCACACAATGCTTACTTAGTGTCAGAAATCCTTCCTTCCTCAGCCGCTCAGCATTATTACCTCGTGACCACTGCCCTCCACTTTCTTCTCATCTGCTCTCAGAATGTTGAAGAACTAGCCGGGAGGAGGCAAGTTTTTCTGTTTTTCTGAGTGGGAGTTTCCTTTTCAAGTGAGATCTTTCCCAATGATCCTGTGATACTGGCAGACCAGGTGCCAGCTCATGCCAAGGCCCCAGGCCTCACTGAACATTTACAAATACATAACTGGAAACCAGTCTTGTTTACTTGTGTGTTAGCATCATCAGAACAGATATTAAGTGTTAAGTTGATAAGAACATGCTTAGTGATTAGACTTGATAAAAAGCTTGTAGGATGCTACATGTATTACTCTCATTTATAATCTCTATAGCCCATGGTACAAAATTATGCATGAGTGTTTGCATTGTAAACTTCTGTAATTGTGTTACACAACAAACAACAAAAGAAGCATCGATAAAGTGCTTGTCCTGCATACAAGAATAGCCCATTGAAAGCAACTGACCTATTTTGTAGCATCAAAGGACAGAGACTTTGTTGATTGCATTCCTAACTCCCTCCAGGAAGCAGAAGCCTACGCATGAACTTATCCCGTCAGTTTTGGGCTCTAGAGAAGAAGGGATAAAAATCCCTAACGAGGAGAAACTGAATCTCTCTTATTCTGTGTGGACTTGGAGGAGCAAGGATTCCTAAACACAACCATAGAGTTCCCCATGATGCTTGGCATGGTTTAGCCCGGGGGGGGAGGGAACATTTTGCATTGACAGATCACTACAACTCTATCACTCTTAGGATTTAGATTGCAATGCATTTGTGTTACATGCTTGTATATAACTCTTATTTCTTTTTCCTAGCTAATAAACCTTTAGTTAGTTTATTACAGAACTGGCTACAGGCATCTTTTATGAGAGATCCAAGATACCAACTGAGCTGGAGTAAGTGACTGGTCTCTTGGGATTGCAAGCAACCTGACTATTTTGTGATTTTTGGTGTAAGTGACCTTTTATCACTGAATCCAGCTTGCCTAAGTGACAAGATAGACTGGAGAGCTTAAGGGAACTGTCTGTGACTCCATGGTAAGACTGTTTCAGTGATCCAGGAGTTCACATTTGTTACTGGGTTGTATAATTACATTTTACCAACATACCACCAGTTTGGGGTGTCTGCCCTGTTTTTGACAGTCTGCTCTGAAGTAAACACTCATGGTCATGAGCCACTCCAGACAGCGTGATAGATCCAACTTTTTATTTCTTCCCCCAACCACCTCACAGGTTCCATGTCCAGAAGACACTCTTCTCACTGCATCATGATCACATAGCTATTATGTTAATTTTTCATGATGCAGAACATACAAGGAAGAAAGAAATTAGATTGTAACTGTGATACATAGCCTATCACTTAAATCAGCTTCTGTACCAGACGATGACTGGAGGATAGCTAATGTGATGACAATTTTTTTTAAATGCTCTAGAAACAATCCCCACAATTACAGGCTGGTAAACCTAACTTCAGTACCAGGCAAATTGTTTGAAATTGTAGTAAAGAACAGAGTTATCAGACACACAGATGAACACAATTTGTTGGGGAAGAGTCAGCCTGGCTTTTGTAAAAGGAAATCATGCCTCTCCAATCTATTGGAATTCTTTGAGGTGGCCAACAAACATGTGGACAAGGGTGATCCAGTGGATATAGTGTACTTAGAATTTCAGAAAGCCTTTAACAAGGTCCCTCACCAAGGGTTCTTAAACAAAGATGTCATGGGATAAGAGGAAGTTCCTCTCATGGATTGGTAACCGGTTAAAAGATAGGAAACAAAGGGTAGGAATAAGTGGTCAGTTTTCACAATGGAGAAAGGTAAATAGTGATGTCGCCAAGGGATCTGTACTGAGACCAGCGTTGTTAAACATATTCATAAATGATCTGGTAAAAGGGGTAAACAGTGAGGTTGCAAAGTTTGGAGACGATAAAAAATTACTCAAGATAGTTAAGTCCAAAGTAGGGATGTAAATAGGGTTTAAAAATAGTAACAGTTTAACCTATTAAAATTCTTATCAATTAAATAGTTAACCGTTAAGGAGTCCCAGCAGCCAGCGGAGTTTAATTGTTCACCGAAACCGGTAAGACTACTCCTGAGAGCATTCTGTGCCTAAAAATTCTGCACACAATATTTTAAAATTTTGCAAGTTTTATTTGTCAATAAATAAATGCAGAGGCTCCAGCATGACAGTAGGGAGCACAGGCCACTGGCTGCACGAAGGTGGAAGATCACCCTGCAGCCCCCCCACCCCAGGACACAGACTCAGCGGAGAGGTTGCACCCAACCCTGACACAGCACAAGGCCTGGGCCTGCCCCAGAAACACCCTGGGGCCATCCCCCTCTGTGCCAGGTGCAGCAGGTGTGGGGCAGGCAGGCTCAACCAGGCAGGACCCAAGTGTGGAGGGGCTCAGTGTGAGGAGATAGAATTCTGTGTGAGACAATCTGGATGCAGGCAGGCAGTGGGGAGTCTGGGTGTGGGGGGATCTGGAGGCACAGAGGCTCATTGCGGGGGTTCCCGATGCAATAGGACTCTGCAGGGGCTTCCAGGTAAAGTTTGTTGGGGCTCAGCAGAGTGCTCTGTGTGGGGGAGTTCTCAGCGGGGGTGGGGGGGTAGGGGAGTGCTGGGAGAGTGGGGCTTGGTGGGGGTCTGGGTGCAGCCAGTTGGCAGTCAGTGGCATAGGGTCTGGATGTGGGGGCTCAGGGTGATGCATCAGGGTGGGGGTTTGAGTGCAGGGAGCTCAATGGGGGGTGGTCTGGGTGCAGGGGTAGGCATCCAGAGACAGGGGTTGAGGTTCAGTGGGGTGAGGTTCGGGTATGAAGGGCTAGGGGGCTTCTGTATGTATCAGATGAGGCTTGGCAGGGAGGTCTGGATGCATAGGAGTTGGGTTGATGGGGGAGCAGCTCCCCATACAGTGACCCCTCCTCCACAGCTGAGGAGTGATGGGGACAGGAAGCAGGGCAGGATGCTGAGCTTCCTGCAGCTGGGAGAAGTTTCTGGGGGTGTGTCTGACCCAGCCCCAGCCACTCCTTGCAGGGGAAGAGGAAGTCCCATCCTCTCCTGCCTCCAACCAAGCCGGGACTATCAGCTGATCCTGGATCAGGGTAGGAGCCACTGGCTGGGATGTTCCCAGCCCCATGGTGATTTACCTCTCCACTGGGTGCCTGAAACATTGTACCTGCACTACTAGGGAGTGGTGTGTGACTGCTCTTGCAGCTTCCCTTTGCTTCCCTGTCAAAGTCATTTTTCTGCAGGGAAGAAAAGAAATCTGCAGTGGACATGAATTCTGCGCACGCACAGAATTCCCCCAGAAGTATAAGACTCTTGCTTATTGGTTAACTGGTTAAATTTTTACATCCCTAGTCCAAAGCAGACTGTGAATAGTTCCAAAGGGATCTCACAAAACTGTGTGACTGGGAAACAAAATGGCAGATGAAATTCAATGTTGATAAGTGCAAAGTATTGAACATTGGAAAACATAATCCCAACTACACATACAAAATGATGGGATCTAAATTAGCTGTTATCACTCAAGAAAAAGGTCTTGGAGTCATTGTGGATAGTTCTCTGAAAACATTCGCTCAATGTGCACCAGCAGCCTACAACAGGGTTCAAAAAAGAACTAGATAAGTTCATGGAGGATAGGTCCATCAATGGCTATTAGCCAGGATGGTCAGGGATGCAACACTAAGTACCTTGGGGCAAGGACTTTCACCTTCCTCTGTGAAGGTTTTTCACCTTCCTCTGCAGCGTAGGGCACAGGTCACTTGCTGGAGGATTCTCTGAACCTTGAAGTCTTTAAACCATGAGTTGAGGACTTCAGTAGCTCAGATATAGGTCAGGGGTTTGTTACAGGAGTCGGTGGGTAAGATTCTGTAGCCTGCATTGTGCAGGAGGTCAGACTAGAAGATCATAATGGACCCTTCTGACCTTAAAGTCTATGAGCAACACTTGGAACATTCTCTGGGTAAAATACTCTTCCCTAAAAACATCCATCAGTTCCTTATTCTCTCTCCCTACAAATCAATGAATTCTTCCACACTCACACAAGTTCTGTGAGCTGATTGGTTGGGAATAGGTTCCCTCTGATAGAAAGGCTGAGTGATAATGTGAGGAAAAGATCCCTTTAATTCTTGAGGTAGATGCGTTTCCCCTAGAAGATTTTAGAAGATTAGGTGGGAAAGGAGGTTATCTTAGCTGGTGGGGAAGGGAGTTGTGAAGGAAGAACAGTGCTCCAGGCTCACTCTCAGTATCAACTCTTCAAACTATAAGAGAGACAAGGTAGATGAAATAATATTTTGTATTAAACCAAGCTCTTCAAACTAGAAGTAGTTGATGAGAGGGACAGGCACTGGCAGGGAGAGAGGTAGGCTGCAATGGCTACAGGATTCCTACTCAGTGCAGCAGCAACTTCTTCCCATCTCTTCCTTATTTGTGACTCAAGTGAGCTGTGCAGAGGAAAGGAGGGCCCAAGAACTATGCACGGCATCCCTCGTTCAACGTTAAGTGTCATCCATAGTAGACACTTGAATCTGAACAGGTTGACGCACAAACAATTCAGCGTATCCTCACTAGCCTTGCTGAACTGTCTAAGTTTGGGCCAGTGTCCATGCTGATTTGTCAAAACCAATTCAGGTACTTGTACATTATCTCCACGATGGAGGGTGTGTTGGGAGCGGAGCTCACAGTCCCATGCCACAGCTGCAGCCCATAGTTCATTGACTGAGCGTCCCCATTTTGTCTCCCTTACCATGAGCACACTAGAAACATACCCTCAAATAATGCCCCCTGAAAACATTCTCCTCCCCCAGCCTTCAGTAAACCCCACAGCTTTACATGTCCTATGTCAGCAAACCACACTTAGTTTGCTAGCTGACAGGCCCCTCTCTGCCCCCATGCCATGCCCTATACACTTCTCACCCCACATTAAGTCAGCTGTGGAAATCGTACCCCACCACAAGCCTCCGCTAATCCCCTCCATTTCTGCTCTAGATAACCTTGGCTACAAATACCCTCTCAAGAGCTCCCCCACTTTAGTGCTACCTCCAGTCATGCTAAACGACACCCCACAGAACGTATTGCCCCATCAAGTGCTGACAAGAGAAGCTGATCTCCATCAATGCAACATTTCCCTCTCCCTTCCACCTCTGCAAAGAACTCATTCTTCAAAACCCTTGACAAAGAAGCAACAAAGAATCATGGAGTTCAAGAGGGTCAGAGAAACAACATTCTTGGTCTAACCTTACAGGGAACTGAGGATCAGGTTGCTAACAATTATATAAAGTATCGGACTTAAATTATTAAGCATATTTAGGACATACAGATTAATAAAGCAGAGACTTCATGTTAATAGATCTGTAGAGAGGGTTCTTTAGAGCTCGTCCCTCTCCGGGGCAGCAGGGAACCACACCGCCTCCCTTAGTCCCTGCACTGGCCCTTGGGGAATCAGTAGGGCCGCAGGAGTCCTGGTTCAAGCCATCCGGCAGGGGCTGAGCAACCACAGGTAACAGTTAGCAGTTAACAAGCCCAGGCCTGGGTCAGGGTGGGGTAGCAAGGAGTTCAAGGCTCAGGCCCTCAGGCGGGGGCTGAGCAGCAGTATATATAGTCAACAGGCCCAGGCCCTGGGTCAGGGCAGGGCAGCAAGGAGTTCAAGGCTCAGGTAGGAGCTGAGCAAACACAGGTAAATAGCACATCCAGGCTTCAGGCTCTGAGCAGCCAGGGATGGGGGGACTGCCATCCATGTGTTGGGTGGCAGGGGTGGGACGCAGGCCTTCCCACTCCACTGTGACCCAGCCCGGGGCCCTAGCAGCAGCCAAAGGCCCACTGCTGTATCAGTGGGGATCCTGGCGGCAACACACTGACATGGGTTCCGGCTGTGTTGCAGCCAGACTCGAGTCAGCTGCCCCCGGGCTACTTCCCAACTCCCTCTCTGGAGGTACCTGGGTCAAGGTGGTGTCCTCAGGGCAGGGGTCGATCACCACTGGATCCTTGGGGTAGCTGGCAACAGGTAGGCTCAGCAACTCTCCCACACACTGATCTGCATCAAGTATTGGCCGATCAGGCCAGTCTCCAAGTCCGTCGCTGGTTGCTGAAGTTTCCCCAGCAGGAACTGGGCCAGAGGCGTCTGGCCTCTCCAGCGGCTGCCTCTCAAGTGAGCTCTGGGGTTTGGCTCTTATACTTCCTGTCCAGCACCTGACCCTCTGGGGTGCGGGCTTGGAGTGCTCTGGCTCCACGCACTCTGGTGTCCGGCGGAGCTCATCCCTCTCCAAGGTGGCAGGGAACCACACTGCCTCCCTACAAGATCCTTATATTTACTTTCTAAATGCAATGCTTTTCTTTTACAAATTGTATCTTAAGATCTTATTCTCTAAATAAACAGATTATTCAGTCTAAAAAAAATAAGAGGTCAAATACTTAATTAGTCTGTAGATAGGAAAGTGGGAAATTACAAATACACTTCACTGATTGGGCCCTCATCTCTATCTGCTTGGCATCTTTTAGGTGCATGTTAGGGGGCTTTCCCTCCACTCCCTCCCCTGGTTCTTGTCATGCAGACAGAAGCAAAAGACCAGAAGTCCGAAGTGCAGGCAATGCGATGTTTATTGGGGTTAGTTTCAGGCAAGCACATCCATAGCTCTGACGCCACAGAGCCTTTTCCCAGTGTTTTATTTTCCCCCTCCTTAGCAGGCATAATTATACCTGTAATGCAAGCCTTTGGCCCCACCTCTTACTATCTATGGTCATGTTCCTTTTTGGAGGGTTGTGAGTCTGGGGGCTTCAGTACTACCCCTTTGGTATCCCACGGGAGGGGTAAGGAGTGAGGTTATGCTTTGGTCAGGGACAGGTATGTCTTTGGCCTTTTAGTGTTTTTTATACCTTCCCCCGTCATCCCCCTTGCCCCTCCCAACTGGTTGCTTGACCTTATTTCAGGAGAGGAGTTTGAGGCAGGACTGTCCTTCAAGTGTATGCTCATATATTACATTCCCACTTTGCTTAATAACACTTTAGCTCTCTTTCTCCCCCCCCCCCATTTGTTTGTGGGCAGATGTAACACAGTGTCTTTGTTCACACATATTAGTAAAAAGAAAAGGAGTACTTGTGGCACCTTAGAGACTAACCAATTTATTTGAGCATAAGCTTTCGTGAGCTACAGCTCACTTCATCGGATGCATACTGTGGAAAATACAGAAGATGTTTTTATACACACAAACCATGAAAAAATGGGTGATTATCACTACAAAAGGTTTTCTCTCCCCCCACCCCACTCTCCTGCTGGTAATAGCTTATGTAAAGTGATCACTCTCCTTATAATGTGTATGATAATCGAACACATAAGCTTTTACCAGCAGGAGAGTGGGGTGGGGGGAGAGAAAACCTTTTGTAGTGATAATCATGCATTTTTTCATGGTTTGTGTGTATAAAAACATCTTCTGTATTTTCCACAGTATGCATCCGATGAAGTGAGCTGTAGCTCACGAAAGCTTATGCTCAAATAAATTGGTAAGTCTCTAAGGTGCCACAAGTCCTCCTTTTCTTTTTGCGAATACAGACTAACACGGCTGTTACTCTGAAACCTGACATATTAGTAAGAATATAAAAATGTCAAAAATTAAATGGGCAAACAAGAGCCAAAATTCTATTTCAGGCAAATATACAGGCTTGAATATTATTAACACTCCTAACAGTGCACAATTTATGTGGCAATGTCAGAATTAGAAAGTCACTTTCTGCTGACAATGAACAAGAAACTCTTTTAAAATAAGGAAGACAGTATTATCCATAAAGATTGCTGCCTGTCTGTCTCTGCTTCACTGCAGAACTTCTGCCTAGAACCTCCCCCAACCTCTGTACTATGGGATTTAAAGAAACAGTGCACATAACTTGCATTAGCAGCAACACTGGCCGCTGCACATCTTGTCTGCCACTCATAACACTGAAAATGGTATGAAGATACATGGAGTACCAGTGGCCACTGCCTGGGTGATGAAAGGGCCACAGTTACAGCAGATAGGAAAGTCACTGACATTCCTCCAACACTGGGTCAACACTGGGTCAATAACACTGCTTGCATGCCCTTTGGGAGTCCTGTGAGACCCAAGAGTCCAGCCGCTCTCGCACTCCATTCTTTGGCTCCCAGTCCCACTCTGGCTATGTTCTACTGTAGCTCTGCAGCCATTATGTGCTGTGGCTCTGTTTAACCGGTGTCCAAGGTGGTGACCCTACAGACGGTTCTGTGGTGAAGGTGCCATTGCATTGTTTAGAGCATGAAGTATTACCTGCACCCATATATTTGCAATGTCAGACCTGTTGGCAAGAGCACCTTTCTTCTGCCACAGAATTACCAGACCATCTCCTGAGCCTGTAAATCTTGACACACTCACTGGTTCGGAATAAAATCAGACAGGTGAAATGTTACGATAATCAAAGACCGGGAACACTTCCCGCTCACTTCATAGTCACCTGAAGCGTGTGCCAAGTGAACAATATGTAAGTAGAGCCACCTTGAGCTTCCTGCTGGGAAACAGTTCAGCGTCTGCCTTTTCTAAGACTGGGATTCATAGGCTTCCTGCTAGGCGACCACTGAATTCTGTCTCCGAAGTTCATTTCAATCAGCTCAGGACTCTTCATTCTCACAACCAAGTGGCCTTGATGTACAGTACTGTTTTTGAATCGAGGAAGCACCAGCTTCATAACATTTAAAGAAGACCTGCAAAGGGGGAAACAATTGGGCTTTTTCCTTTTTTGGCATCTTTGTGATGGATAAAAGCAGCCTGAAAAGTGAGCCTTTTGGTGAGGCAGAGGGGTTGCCTGCTTGCTTTTAAATTAGAAACATACAGGCTTGTCAAGCCTGTAAAATTCTATAACCTTTATCTATACTAAGGGAATTTTGAAAACATTTCCCATTATTGCTAATGCAAGTTCAGCTTCACTGGTGTTAGCAACAGCTGAAGAACCGAGTGTAAATGGGCTGCCAGCAGCCACTGGTATTTTACATGCTATATGGATTAGGTCTGGGCTGAGCCTGGTACCTCTTGATCCACCATGCTGCTTCCTTTCCAGCACCTCATGGAAGCTTTGCTAGGTGGCTACCCAATTTGTAGCTTGTGACGTTACTGACATAACCTGTAACCATATACTGTTATATATTTGCAACAAATATTGTACAAAGGTTGTCATGTAAGGTGTCAATGGAAAGGTTATGATTTGCTGATTATGATTATGCTATCTGTATGGGTGTATCATCTCTGTATTTGAAGTTATAAATATTGGCTATGTATGTGAATATCAATGTGCTTTGATTCTAAATACCCCCAGTGAAGCATTTGGTCAGCTTCTTAAGAAAGAACTATTCTCAGGCCTTGGCTACACTTGCAGATGTACAGCGCTGTGAGTTAAACCTGCCTTCATACAGCTGAGTAGGAAAAGACCTGCAGTCTGTCCACATTGGCAGCTACCAGCGCACTGTCGTGGCCACATTTGCAGCACTAGCAGCGGCACTGGGAGCAGTGCATTATGGGCAGGTATCCCACAGAGCACCTCTTCCCATTCTGGCGTAGTGGGTTGTGTGAACGGGGCGTGGGGCATTCTGGGTCCTGTCCCAACGCCCCGTGATGCATCGCTTCGCATACCAGCAATCCCTGTGTTTCCGTCCACACTTGGAGCCATCTTTCAACGGTTTCTGTGCAGCACGATTTGTGTTCCGTTTCAGTCTGCGGGAAATGGAGCCCGAACTGCTGAGGAGTATGCTGATGAGTCTCGCCAGCACATCACATTTGGCAGTCGAGCTATTCCTTAAGATCCAGAGTGACAATGAGGAGTCCGACGATACTATCGAGTCGTGTAATGCGTACGACACGAGATTGGTTGTGGCATTCGCAGACATGCTCAGCACCATGGAATGCCACTTTTGGGCTCGGGGAACAAGCATTGAGCGGTGGGATCACATAGTCATGCAAGTCTGGGATGACGAGCAGTGGCTGCAGAACTTTCAGATGAGAAAAGACACTTTAGTGGGACTGTGTGAGGAGCTCGCCCCCACCCTGCGGCCCAGCGACACGAGATTGAGAGTTGCCCTGACGGTGGAGAAGCAGGTGGCTATTGCCATCTGGAAGCCAGCAACTCCAGACAACTACTGATCGGTCGCTAACCAGTTTGGAGTGGGAAAGTCGACCGTTGGAGTCGTGTTGATGCAAGTTTCCAGAGCCATTAATCACATCCTGCTCAGAAGAACCGTGACTCTGGGTAACGTGCAGGACATTGTGGATGGCTTTGCACAAATGGGTTTCCCTAACTGTGGAGGGGCGATAGATGGCATGCATGTTCCAATTCTGGCTCCAGCCCACCTAACCTCCGAGTACGTTAATCGGAAGGGGTATTTCTCTATGGTTCTCCAGGCGCTTGTGGATCACCGTGGGTGTTTCATTGACATTAACACAGGCTGGCCCGGAAAGGTGCATAATGCACGCATCTTTTGAACACTGCCCTGTTCAGGAAGCTGCAGGGGGGGACTTTTTTCCAGAGCAGAAGATCACCATAGGGGAAGTCAAAATGCCCATTGTGATCCTTGGAGACCCTGCTTACCCTTTAATGCAGTGGTTCATGAAACCCTACACATGGAGCCTTGACAGCAGCAAGGAACGGTTCAACTACAGGCTGAGTCAGTGCTGAATGACTGTGGAGTGTGCTTTTGGCCGTTTAAAGTGCCGCTGGCGATCTCTGTATGGGAAGCTGGACTTGGCTGAACACAGCATCCCTCCGGTTATATCCGTGTGCTGTACCCTCCATAACATTTGTGAAGGGATGGATGAAAGATTCACTCAGGCATGGAACTCAGAGTTTCAACACCTAGAGGCTGAATTTGCACAGCCAGAGAACAGGGCTATTAGAGGGGCCCAGCATGGGGCTGCAAGGATTAGGGATACCTTGAGGGAGCAATTTGAGGCTGAAAACCACCAGTAATGTCTGGTGCCCTGCACGGGAGTGAACTGCAGTGGCTTCAATGTTCGTAGGAATCTGTGTTTGCTAAGCTGATTGCAGTGCCTGTTTCTTTCCTGGGCTAAGGTATCTTTTACTTTATGCAATAATAAAGAATGTTTTCAAAGCCAAAAAATCCATTTATTGAAAAGAAACACAACTGCTTGGGAAACAGAAAGAGCAAGGGGGTGAGGTGGGGAATGGTTCAATCATAGATTTGCGTATGTCCTGTTATCATACTCAGCCTTCCTGTTTGGAGTGCTGTGCAATGAGTGCTGCACTTCAGGATGGCTATAATTCAGGATGGGGGTTGAGTGCAGTGGGTAAAGGTCGTAGTTTTCAGGGCTGGGTGCTGAAACCACAGGTGTTGGAGGCAGCTGCTGGCAATAAGAACCCGGATGCTGGGAAAAGTGGGTTGGAGGTGACATGGGGGCACAAGGGAAAGAGTTTTGAGACAATGGCTGCAGGATGTGGGGGCAGGCACAGTAGTGCTCCGCCTATATGGCTACGAGCGCCTGGATGGAGTCCGCTTGGCGCTCCCTGATGCTTATCAGCCAATCCGTGCTTTGCCGCCGGAACTCCGTGCTTTGCCGCCAGTGCACTGCGTTTTCCTGGCGGATCCTGCTTTTGCTCTCCCTCCACTCCTGCGCTTTTTGATTCTCTTTAAGAGATTGCTGCATCACTTCTTGCAGCATGTCTTCTTTGCTTCTACGTGGCCTCTTCCTGAGTCTTTGCAGTCTCTCGGCTGGTGATAACACGGACGGCTGAGATCTCAAGGTTGCATCTGTAAAGTCAAAATGCAACACTTAACAGAGGCAGCATTGTTCACACCAGACAGAGTAATGATTCCCCTGAACTTAAGGAGGGCAAGCACAGTTTACACAATAGCATAATTTTCCCATCCCAAAGAGAGAGCACATAACCCACAGGAGCCCAAAATGGTGAGTAAGCACAGGGTCAAGGGGGACTGATTGTTTCAGGCTGTACTGTCCTCTGGGTTTCTGTGCCTTGGGGAGAGCCAACAGCCGCAGGGGGCCCCTATACTGAACACTGTCCCCACATTTCCCCAGGAGTCCGTCCTGGAAGATATCTCGCTGCTGAGGGTGACCTGGGGAGCAAGGGAGGGTCTTCTACTGCAATGCGGCTTCCACCCTGGCCCATATGCAGCTTGCCTGTGTGCAGCAATGGTCCCCCTGCCCCTCGCGGCACAATGGCGCGGACACGTTAGCCTAACTGGGACAAGGACCACGGTGCCTTTCTGAATAAACCTGTGCAAGCGCATTGCCCACATTCTGGATGAGACCTTCTAAGAGATTACCGAGGTTGATTCCTGTGATGTGATAGACCACATCAATGCGCTATTCCACATCTAGGCATGCATGCAGCCCTAACCCTCCTCGCCCAAAGAGCCCGCACCGAAAAAATTCCTTCCCGAAAAAAAAAGCCGCTTACCGGGAACCTGCTCTTCTGTTTGTCCTCCACGAAGTACCAGCTGCTGCGACTGGCTACCTTCCTCCTGGCTTGAGAACAGCTTCTGGCTACATGCCTCCAGGGATTCCAGGGTGTCTCCCTCCCCCCCAGCACCCTCACTCTCACTTTCCTCCTCCTCCTCCCGCACTGAAGTGTCCATGGTGGTGCTCAGAGTGGAGGTGGGGTTGCCCCTAAGTGTCACATCCAGCTCTTTGTAGAATTGGCAGGTCGCGGGGGGAGCACCCGAGCAGCTGTTTGCCACGCGGGCTTTGCAGTAGGCACTCCGCAGCTCCTTCACTTTAATACTGCACTGCAGTGCGTCCCAGTCATGGCCCCTTTCCCTCATGCCCCTTGATAGTTGCCCAAAAGTATTCTAATTCCTACGGCTGGAGTGCAGCTGGGACTGGACAGCTTCCTCCCCACAAACACTGATGAGGTCCAACAACTCTCCATTGCTCCATACTGGGGCTCGCCTGGCGCATGGAGGCATGGTCACCTGGAAAGATTCGCTGACAGCACTCCACACCTGGCTGAGCAAACAGGAAGGTGATTTTCAAAATTCCCAGAGAATTTAAAGGGCGGGCCTGATGGTTGGTCACCTGAGGCCAGGGCAATAGAGTTCGAACTGATGACCAGAGTGGCTAGAACCAGCATTGTGGGATACTTCCTAATACTTCTGGAGGCCAATCAGAGCACATTGGGCGGCCACACTGGCACCGCATGGCGCAACAAACTGTATTCCTCTGGGGGAGGTGGAGTACCAGCAGCGCTGTAGCCGCGGAGACACAGCGCTGTACAAGCCTTGCCAGTGTGGACGGGGAGTGAGGTACAGTGCTCTGGGCGGCTTTATTGTGCTGTAACTCGCAAGTGTAGCCAAGGCCTCAGTAAGTGCCCAATCAAGAAACACTTGACTGACAACGATCTTGCTGCTGTGATCTTCCAAGGGCAGAGGATATAAAGGCCCTGAAAACTCCTCCATCTTGTCTTCAGTCCTGCTTCTGACCTCTGGAGGAACTTTGCTACAAACTGAAGCTCTGAACAAAGGACTGAATGACCCATCCCAGCTGTGGACGTACTCCAGAGTCTTAATTTGAACCTGCAGTTTATTCCATCACTGCTACAAGCCTGAACCAAGAACTTTGCCATTACTGTATGTAATTGATTCCATTTAACCAATTCTACCTCTCATCTCTATCTTTTTCCATTTATGAATAAACTTTTAGATTCCAGATTCTAAAGGATTGGCAACAGTCTGATTTGTGGGTAAGATCTAACTTGTATATTGACCTAGGTCTGGGGCTTGGTCCTTTGGGATCTGGAGAACCTTTTTTCTTTTACTGGGATATTGGTTTTCATAACCATTTGTCCCCATAACGAGTGGCACTGGTGGTGATAGTGGGAAACTGGAGTGTCTAAGGAAATTGCTTGTGTGACTTACGGTTAGCCAGTGGGGTAAAACCGAAGTCTTCTCTCTTTGGCTGGTTTGGCTTGCCTTGGTGTAACTTGCCTTGGGCTGTAACTGCCCTGCTTTAAGCAATTTTTCCTGAATTGGTACGCTCAGTTGGGTCCCACCAAAGCCAGCATCGTTACAGAGCTGTTCCTCACATGAGCAATGACAATGATAGGCAGGTCAGCCTTTGGCATGTGGCTGTGGAGTGGGTGATCAAGTGAAAGTGAAGCTCTTCTAGCAGTGGGTCTCCCTGATGGCTGGAGGTCCGTTAGCTGATCTGTGGAGTAGTGTCAGGTAGGGAACAGGTGTCCAATGTGATGGGATGGGGCTCAGGGTGTGAGAGGGGCATCAGGTCTCTCCCAGTTGCTCTCTTCACACTCCAGACTGGAGGTGGGCTGCAGTGGCTACAGGACTCCAAAGCAGTCCTGCAGCAGCTTGGCCATCACTCCTCTCCTCCTCATGTACTTGCTAGGGTGACTGACCAGGCTAGGGTCACTGCCTGGTTGACTTTTCTGTTAGTCATGATGTTCTCATGACTTTCCATGGCTGCCAACACTCTGAGATTAGGTTTACAATTGTATTAGTAGCACTGAAGATTCCTCATGCTTCCACTCCTGGTATACAGATCCCAACCAACCCCTTCTGACCACTCCCTCCGGCGTTCTCTGGAGATTGCCCAAAACCTCACCTTGCTCCTCGCTGATGGGTATCTCTACCCAAGGGCATTCAGTGCATGCATAATGGATGGTCTATCAATTCTTTGGCTTTCATTATTACATTCTAAAATGCTGGAAGCCTAGTGCACTTCTCAGTACGCTAGTTCAGTGAACACCAAAACAAGCTCAATAATGGGGTCTCCATGTGCTCATAATGAGCTACCAGAGGGACCTGAACATTGGTATGGAGATTTGTTAATGCTAACACAGTTGCAGCCACCAGTACTCAACCCACTCTCTATTTCTCCATTTCTCCTGCTCCTTTACGTATGAGCTGAAAGAACACTCAGAGCTTATCAGGACAGGTAGTGAAGGTGGAGAGAATGCATGCAGCAACCCAGGGGAATAGAGAAAACTACTAAGAAGTGAAGAGGCAATAGAATGAGGAGAAGAAAAGACGAAGAAGAAGAAGAAGTGGTGAAGGAGCAATTGCTAAAGGAAGGGAAAAGTTCAGTCACGAAGAGGCCAAAGAGAGGGAGGCAACAGCAGATGAAAAGAAAAAAAACAAGAAAAGGAAAAGGGATGGAAAAAAGACAAGGAAGAAATGGAAAAAGATAAGGGAAAACAAGGAGGAAACAAAATGCTGAGATTTTCACTATTTCACTTCAGCTCTGAAAAGTCACTTTCCCACATTTTGCTTAATCTCACCAGCAGACATGCCACACCAATAAATATTCAGGAGGGTAACAGAAGGCAAGGGCAAAATATTATAACTGATATAACTTGAGTCAAATGACTGCTCACTGTTGAGTTTGAAACTAAGTTAACAGGGTAGCATTTGTTTCAGAGTAGCGGCCGTGTTAGTCTGTATCCGCAAAAAGAACAGGAGTACTTGTGGCACCTTAGCGACAATTTATTAGAGCGTAAGCTTTCGTGGGCTACAGCCCACTTCATCGGATGCATAGAATGGAACATATAGTAAGAAGAAATATATATACATACAGATAAGTTGGAAGTTGCCATACAAACTGACAGCTCTTCGGAGACAGACCAGTCCTCACTTACAGACAGCCCCCCAACCTGAAGCAAATACTCACCAGCAACCACACACCACACAATAAAAACCACTAACCCAGGAACCTATCCTTCACTTGAATAAATATTGAATAAACCTACCCTTCACTTGAATAAATAAACCTATCCTCCACTTGAATAAATATTTGGACAGAGTTGGCATCGGGCTTTGTTGCAAGGCAACAAAGCCCGATGCCAACTCTGTCCAAATATTTATTCAAGTGACACCATCAAAGGACCTAATCACATAAGTCACGCCACCAGGGGCTCATTCACCTGCACATCTACCAATGTGACATATGCCATCATGTGCCAGCAATGCCCCTCTGCCATGTACATTGGCCAAACCAGACAGTCTCTATGCAAAACAATAAATGGACACAAATCTGACATCAGGAATGGTAACATTCAAAAACCAGTAGGAGAACACCTCAACCTCTCTGACCACTCAGTAAAAGATTTAAGGATGGCAATTTTGCAACAGAAAAACTTCAAAAACAGACTCCAACGAGACACTGCTGAGCTTGAATTAATATGCAAACTAGATACCATTAACTTGGGTTTGAATAGAGACTGGGAGTGGCTGGGTCATAACACATATTGAATCTATTTCCCTACAGTTAAGTATCCTCACACCTTCTTGTCAACTGTCTAAATGGGCCATCTTGATTATCACTACAAAAGTATTTTTCTCCTGCTGATAATAACTCATCTTAACTAATTAGCCTCTCACAGTTTGTATGGCAACTTCCAACTTATCTGTATGTATATATATTTCTTTTTACTATATGTTCCATTCTATGCATGCGATGAAGTGGGCTGTAGCCCACAAAAGCTTATGCTCTAATAAATGAGTTAGTCTCTCAGGTGCCACAAGTACTCCTGTTCTTTTTGAAGGTAGCATTTGTTCTTTAATGTTGCTTGCCGAAACATCAGTACTTTCCACCAAAATTTCAAGTCCCATTCAGTTGTCATTTAATACGTTTTTCCTTATCTGATCTTTCTACTCCTCTAGTGTCATTTCTACTGTACTACTCACTGAAGTAAAACTTCATATGATGTCCTGACTCCCAATTGTGGTCATCAAAAATCCCCTTCACGTAGAAGGCGGCATTGTTAACCCTGGTATTCTAGCCAAATTTCAGCTCACATATTTACATTTTGCCTACCTAAATTCTCCCTCTAGCTTCTACTAGATACAATATTCGTCTTCACTATCTTTCATAAACCACTGTGTTGCTATGCATCATTAAACAACTGATACGTTTCTCCCCAGAGACAGTTTCCCTTAGTTGGTGGGTGAGTTATCACTGTATATAGTGTGATTTGCAAAGAGCTCTAGGAAACCTTGGGATGGTAAATTAAATAAAATAGTTATCTTTACATAGCTCTTAACATACTGGATATTTACTCTGTTTAAATGCATTTGACCAAGACCAATTTACTACAGTCATCTATAGGCTTGGTTTCATTAACAGCAGATTTCACTTCAGAGAGTGTATTCCTTTAAACAAGGTAAAATAGCTACCCACACCTGAAATGTGCATGTGTCAGTTTCACCGTAATGACACCTTCATGGCCTCCTTGTGGGTACCCCCACTCATGTCTCATGCCTCAAGCTGCCACCTTTTTCAGGGTGGGAACACGCATACCCTCTCCCTCTAGACTGGGGATTTAGGCTTCAATTCATCCTGTAACTCACCGATCACCTTAGCAAGTCTGAGTTTATTTCAACAATATATATATAATACAAATAAATAAAAGGAGGGAGTTTCTGAGTAAGTTTGGAGCTCTGATGTACTCTGCTTCTCCCCCACTCGCAATTTCAGTCTGACTAACTCAGTCAGCGTAGCACTGGGATATGCCAAATAAAGATACTTGAGCGATGAAGTCTGGAGTCAGACAGAGTTCTTGGGACGCTGAGTTGAAAGAGGCCGCGGAGGGAACCCCAACATACTTGTGTAGAAATAATTTTCTTTTGCATTTCTTCCACATTTACTAGTCCAGACTGGAGAACTGGGGAACTCTTTATTTTAATGAAAGACTGTGCATGACTCAGTTTCCCCATTCACCTTATATTGTAGGCTAAAAAGACAGAATGACTGAGCCAGCTAAGATAAGAGGGAGAACACCCAAAGAACCATTTACTATAAACAAGATAAGTTAGGAATGTAGAGATGAGGTAAAGAGTAAGTCAAGCGTGGACAATGATTGGTTCCTGCAAAGTAACCAAGCCAATCCAAAAATGTGTAATGCAATGTATAGGAAATGTAATGAGATGTGTTTATTCATATATATATAAAATTTTTATTTATAAATATATAGTTTTATATAGTTATATTATATGTATGTATGTGGCAGGATGTGTGCTGAGGGAGGCATTTGTCAGAATTGATCAGGTATCTGTTGGCTGTGGAACTTTATTGAGCTGAGACCAGAACCACATACGG
This sequence comes from Caretta caretta, assembly GCF_965140235.1. Taxonomy (NCBI): domain Eukaryota; kingdom Metazoa; phylum Chordata; order Testudines; family Cheloniidae; genus Caretta; species Caretta caretta. Next base: position 205,578,680 of record NC_134206.1, read on the forward strand.
TGACTGGTGACATAGGGTGGTACTGGAGACATAGAAGGTCTGAATGAGGAAGGAGATAAATCTGTGGGAAGTTTCCCCTGATCACTATGAAAGTTCTACTCACTGTGGACACTGGTAAACCCACATGGGTGTACAGCTCAATGTGAAAAACTGGGGGCTGAGGGAACTGTGTATGGCAATGCATACCGTCATGAAGAGGTGTGAGTGATCAAAATGAAATATGTCTCTGAGATTCAGTACCAGGTATACTATGGCACCGCCCACCAGGCCCACACTCGGAGCCCACAGTGACTACAAGGGGGCCCACAAATATGTTTGGCACCAGGGCCCACAAAAGGTTAATCCAGCCCTGGTCAGCTAGCATACTATCATATAAACTTTACAGCAAGAACTCATACCTCCAAGGCCCTGCAAATGTGGTTCTGCCAGCATCTATGTATTTTAATGCAGGACAATTATTTCTCATAAATATGGATACCAAGATATAACTGTTGACTTTGCAGTTAGATAAACTCCTCTCACAATAGATAAACCTGCATACGGTGGGCAGAGATAATTGAGAAACATGCAGAGCCTTAACATTTTATTCATTTTGTACAATAACTTCACAAACTATATGAAAAGGAATCACTTCCCCCTGCCGATGAAGTGTAATCATAACTGTGGGAAAATGTTTACTAGTGCACAGCAAAAACATACTGCAGTTTAGGACAGGAAGCAAAGAACACCATTATATGCAACTGAAACTCCATGGGAAAATACAAGGAGGTAAAACATAAGTATCCAAATTTGAATTTAGCCAGAACACCAAAGTCAATGGCTTTACGAACAGTACTATCAAATTTTTGAGAACTATGTGCATCAGACACTCCTTTTCAAGACAGACAAATACCAGGATATGTATTGCAAACCACATCTCTATACAGAACTGCAGCCAACCCTGCCAAAAGGAACAAATTAATTTTGCCCATCCTCCAGGTATAACACATACCAGTGACATTTGCATACTCACACACTGAGTTAGTGTATCCACAAGGGGCTCCTGCAGAGAAAAGATCTCTCCCCATTTTCCAGCCCAAGTAATTCAGCTAAGCACTGAAGAGGGGGAAGAATCCCACATAGCAATCTGGATGGGGAGCAGCAGCAGAGCAATTAGGGGAACCATATAGTGGCAAATTCTCTGACCCTGACCTTTTCTGCACAATCTAGCCCCAACCTTCCAACCACTGTCTTCTTCATGTCTTGCATGACAGCATGCTGACAGCTCCATGAAAATGGGCTCCATGCTGTACAGGAGACGCCAAATACCCCCTGCTCAGTGGAAATACACCAGTTCCACTAAAAGAGGACCTTCCACACCTGCAGAAGAAGGGATAAAATTCAACCTATACTGAAAAACACGTTTGGTCTACACATGCTGTAGCAGGGACCAAAGTATAAAGGAGTTCTTGGGACAGTGTTTATCAGATCAGAATTCTGCAGTTTACGATTCAACATCTGTACTCAAACTGGATCCCGAAAATAGAAACAAGGATATTGCCGAGGGCAGCACGGACTAGCAAAATGACATTCTGGCCCACACCTTCCAAGAAGGAGGTGATCTCTTTACAGGCAACTCAATAGAAATACTAACTTATGGTATCTGCTTATCATGCAGGACAGTCCAAGCTTCTGAGTTCTGTAAATGCTTATTCCAGCCCCTTCTCACAGGTTTTTTCAGGTCAATACATGTTTTAGTTTGCCATTAAGCTAACTCTAATTCGTGTCACCGCTTTAGGACACTTCCTTACACACTAAGCTTAAAATTTCCTCTCCACCTTTTCCGAAAGAAAATCTTTTCAACCAACTTTTCAATCTGCACCCAGAAAGGGACTGAATTCACTGGCTATTAAGCTTCCACCAACCCCCGCCAAACCAACACCCCCTCCTTTTATCTTTTCAAACCAAGAGGAAGCAAGCACATTAGATCTACTTACTGCTGCTGCTCTCTTTCCTGTAGAGGAGTCACTCTGTGCTGTGTTATGGAGATTCCTGTGTGAATGGCAGGCACTTCTCAGCCATGAAACCCCACACCACAAAGAGGCCTTTATTGCCTCGTACATGCCAGGAAAGAGTCAGCTCAACACTGCAGGGAGCATCGGAAAAAAAAATTAAGTCAACACTTTCCGGTTTTTTCCACCCCACAGGCCACTCCCTCGTCCCTTCCTACATGCTCCTCCTCCTCCATGCCCCCCCCCCACCTTTCTGAGTGTGCGGAGAGCTTCTCTCTATCTTCTAAAGCACACAGCAGTCTATCCTGGAGGCGTTCAGATAGATCCAGGAGGGCAACATGCCAAAGGTGCTACCACAATACGAATAATGAACAATAATAACAGTAAGTCTGCATTATGAAAGATTAAGAGCCTCATAAACACAAAAAAGATTTTCACCTGAGCCCCCATAGCCTCTGTCCTTGTAGAGATTCTTCAAGTGCAGCTTCTATCATCCTTATCTAGGTTAATCTGCCTAGCACCATCTTCCAAGCCCTCCTCCCCAGCAACACCCACAGACCTCTCCATCACACTGTCACTGTGTCCGAAGATATGCACTTCTTACACCTATCTCAGGCCCTGTCTATACTGGCAAGTTTCTACGCACTAAAGCAGCTTTCTGAGGTGTACACACCAACTCCCGAGATGTACACACTGCCAAGCCACTTAGTGCACAGAAACTGCACAGTTGGTACGCTCTAAAAAAACCCACCCCAATGAGAGGAGTATAAATTTCTGCGCCAGGGCTACAGCACCGCAGTGCCAGTGTAGACACCGTGGTCGATTACAGTGCTGCAATTGGCCTCTGGGAGGTATCCCACAAGGACTGTTCTCACCTCTCCGGTCATCGGTTTAAACTCTACTGCCCTGCCCTCAGGTGACCAACCATCAGCCCCATCTTGTAAATTCCTTGGGAATTTTGGAAGTCCCCTTCCTGTTTGCTCGGTGACCCATGCAGTGGTCTAAGCACATCTTTCCAGGTGGCCGTGCCTGCTCCATGCAGCAGGCAATCCTCCACTTGGAGCAATGCTGAGCTGCTCTACCTCATCAGCATTTGGGGAGAGGAGGCTGTCCAATCCTAGCTGCGCTCCAGCCATAGGAGCTGTGAGACCTACGGACAGATTTCACGATGCCTGACAGAAAGGGGCCATCACCGGGACATACTGCAGTGCAGGGTCAAAGTGAAGGAGCTGTGGAACGCCTACCACAAGGCGCGGGAGGCAAACTGCTGCTCCGGTGCTGCGCCCACGAGCTGCCAGTTCTACAAAGAGCTGGACATGATACTCTGTGGCAACCCCACCTCCACTGCGAAGACCACTGTGAATACTTCGGTGGCTCACGTGCCAGTTGAAAGTGGACTGAGCCAGGAGGAGGAAATCTTGGAGGAGGATGTGGAGTGGGGGACTCAGAGGATGACTCGGAGATCAGAGATACATACAGCCAGCTCTTTTCTACCCCGGAGGAGGCTAGCCAGTCACTGCTGTCGGATGTTGGCGACGCGCAAACAGGAGAGAAGGCCCCTGGTAAGTGGATTTGATTTTGGGAATAGCTGAAGCGAGTTGGTGGGGGGAAGGAGGGTTGCAGAAAGCAGGCTTGTCTCCCACCGCATGCCTAGTCTGAGCGGCAGAACAGGCTGTTGATAGACTCCCTCACTTCACAGGAATCTCCCTCAGAGAGCTCCAGGAAACTCTTGTGGAGATACTGGGCAGAGCTGCTTTGTTTCTTGCCCCATTAATGGTAACTTTCCCACGCCACTGTGCCATCACAGGACTGGGGGGAGGGCAGAGAAGACCATTGCTGCACACAGGTGAGCTGCATAGGAGCCAGGGCGAAAGCCGCAGGCTTGGAGAAGACCCTCTCTTGAGTCCCTGCTCACCCTCAGCAGTGAGATATCTTCCATAATGATCACATCCTGTGGTAAGCATGGGGACAGGAATGATTATGAGGCCCCCTCTATAGTGCTGGCTCCCCCCAAGACACATGCCCAGTGTTCAGCAGGGTCTGGGAAAACTGATTTACCCTGCCCCTGTGGCTACTCACTCACTACTCATCTTGTGGCTCATGTGTGCTTGCCTGAGGTCAGCAAGTTAGTGACAGGTGTGTGAGTACTGGCGGTGTTTTAAATCACTGAATCAGTGTTCTGTGTTGCAAACAATACTGCTTCTGCAAAATGCTGCGTTTAAACTTCACAGAGATGATCTTGGGAGCCCAGCCTCCCTTTTTGCTATTGGCGGCTGAATGGCTGTGCAGAATTAGAAAGCGGCCACGAAGAACTAAGGAGGACTTTCTGGATGATGTTATGATGCACTTCACTGCCAAGAAACAGGAATTGAAGGAGTGGTAGGACGGCAAGAAGAGGGACCAAAAGGAGAACGCGGCATGCCAGAATGAAGCCACAGAGCGGTTCTTAAAGGTTATGGAGTGCCAAGCAGACACGCTCCAGGAGATACTTGCTCTTCAAACCGAGCAGATCTGTGCCTGCCCTCCCCTGCAGCCGCTGTCGCAAAACTCTTTCTCATGCTCCCTCCAGACACCCTCTTATCAATCACCTGGTTCCAGTCTATACCCGTGGCATTCCACTTCTCCCCGCTCACAGTCCAACACTGCGGAATCCCACTACCCACAACACCCATCCCTCTGTAGTTTGGCCCTGCTGAAGCATAGTACCCACTGCATTGTACTCCAAAGGAGAAGGTTGGATATGATCCCTGGAAAAACACAAATCTTTAGCCATCCCAGGACCCCTTCTCCTCCTCCTCCTGGGACCTTCCCTTCCCCCATCCCCCTCACTGCTGATGGTTTTTTTCAGTTTGACTCTCTCCTCTGATTGTTGTTTTTTAATAAAAGAATTGTTGGTTTGAAAGCAATCTTCATTCTACTAAGTGAAAGCAAAAAGAGCCCTGCAAAGCAACGTACAATTATGTTAAACGCACATATTGCATTGTCTGCACCAATCACCTCCTAGCATTACAAGCACCGCACTCCTGAGTATAGCAACAAATATCAGTGGCTTTGAGCTTCAAATTGCTGCCTCAAGGCATCCCTGATCCTTATGACCCTGCACTGCTCCCCTCTAATAGCCCCGGTCTCTGGCTGTTCAAACTTAGCCTCCAGGCGCTAAGCCTCAGAGGTTCAGCCCTGAGTGAAGCTTTCACCCTTCCCTTCACAAATATTATGGAGCGTACAGCACGCAGCTATAAGCATAGGAATATCGTCATCGGCCAGGTCCAGCTTCCCATAGAGGCACCGCCAGCGGGCTTTTAAAACGCCAAAAGCACAGTCGACAGTCATTCTACACTTGTTCAGCCTGTTGATGAACTGCTCCTTGTTGCTGTCAAGTTGCTCTGTGTATGGCTTCATAAGCCACGGCATCAAGGGGTAGGCAGGGTCTCCCAGGATCAAAACGGGCATTTTGACTTCCCCTACGGTGATCTTCTGGTCTGGGAAGAAAGTCCCTGCTTCCAGCTTCCTGAACAGGCCAGTGTTCTGAAAGATGTGTGTGTCATGAACCTTTCCGGACCAGCCTGAGTTAATGTCTGTGAAACGCCCACGGTGATCCACAAGCGCCTGGAGAACCATAGAGAAATACCCCTTGCGATTAATGTACTTGGTGGCTAGGTGGCCTGGTGCCAGAATTGGAATATGCATGCCATCTATTGACCGTCCCCCCCACCCCCCCGTAGTTAGGGAAGCCCATTTGTACAAAGCCATCCACAATGTCACACATGTTGCCCAGAGTCACGGTCTTTCACAGCAGGATGAGATTAATGGCCCTGCAGACTTCTGTCACCACGAGTCCAGTGGTCAACTTTCCTACTCCAAACTGGTTAGCAACCAATCAGTAGCAGTCTGGAGTTGCCAGCTTCCAGATGGCAATAGCCACCCACTTCTCGAACAGCAGGGCAGCTCTCATTCCCGTGTCCTTGCGCCGCAGGGTTGGGGCGAGCTTATCACACAGTTCCATGAACATGGCTTTCCTCATCTGAAAGTTCTGCAACCACTGTTTATCATCCAAGATGTGCATCATGATATGATCCCACCACTCAGTGCTTGTTTCCTGAGCCCAAAAGCGGTGTTCCACTGCAGTCAGCACCTCCGTGAATGCCACTAGCAATCTCATGTCGTAGCTAAGACGTGTGGTGAGATCAATGTTGCACTTCTCTTGCCTTTGTACTTTAAGGAATAACTCCACTGCCACTCATGACATGTTGGTCAGAGCAAGCAGCCAGTAGGTCAACAGTTCGGGATTCATTCCTGCAGCCCAAAGAAGCAGGGCGCGTAATACAGAAACCGTTGAAAGATGGTGCCAAATGTGGACAGAAGCCCAGGGATTGCTGGGATGCGAAGCTATTCATTACAGGGCACTGAGAGAGGACCCAAGATGCTCTGCGACCCCCTCCGCCTTCCCACAACTCTTAGCGGCAGAAGAGGAAGAGATGCTCTGTGGGATAGCTGCCTAGAGTGCACCGCTCCGAATACCACTGCAAGTGCCACAAATGTGAACATGCTATTGCACAGGCAGCTGACAGTGTGAACACACAACAGTGGTTTCCCTTCAATGCTCGCTGAGCAGCGCTGTAACTCCCGGCGCTGTAGTTCTGCCAGTGTAGACATGCCCTCAGTATCAGTTAGTGAAAGTCAGTCAGTGGCACATCATCAAGGACAGAGTTTTGCGCTACATACTTCTCTTCAAGTGCACTCCGACAGGCCTGGCAGATTCAGTGAGATATAGCACTTGTCTATATGAACAATCAGTTTGCAGCAAGCTAGGGTGTGACTCTACCTCACACTAGCCAGCCATGCACTAACAATTTGTGTGGATCCTGCTGACATACATTAACAGTTTGTTAGTGAGCTTTGACTTAGTCCCATTTCAAAGAGGACTAGATCAAACCTAACAAACTATTAATGCATGTCAGCAGTGTCCTCATGGACAGTTAGGCCAGAGCTGGTTAGTATGGGGTAAAGTCACACCCAGCTTGCTGCAAACTAAGGCCAGGTGTACATTTCAAACTTACATCAATATAACTACATCGCTCAGGGGTGTGAAAAAATCCACATCCCTGAGCAGCACAGTGATACCAACCTAACCCCTGGGATGGACTGTGCTATGTCAACAGGAGAGATTCTCCTGTCGACGTAGTTACCACCTCTCACGGAGGTGGATTAACTACGCCGATGGGAGAACCTCTCCCATCTGCGCACTACCATCTTCACTAAACCGCTACAGCAGCTTTAAGTGCAGAGCTGCCCTTAATGTTCATGTAGACAAGCCTACGTTGTTTTTACCCAAGACTCCTGGTGTAAGAACCTGCAAGGCTAGAATCTCAGACCATGGGTTTTCTGGGCTACTGATGCCTCCACATCACCACTAGAGGCTTGGGCTAGGTGTGCTTGGGAGGACCCCACAAAACTAGACTTGGCAGGAAGTACTTTCCCCAAAGGACCTGACTGGCAGCCCCTGATAGCCACCGGGTGGGCTGATACCAGTATATAAAACCAGGAAGCAATGATGGGGAGCAGTCTGAGCAACCTCCCTGCTTCTACTTCAGACCCTGCTAGCAATAGATCCTAGACTCCAGTTTCCGACCCTCGTTCATCCTTGGCCTCACTATTTGATTGCTGTCAGTAACCTGACACCCAACCCCAGTAACCTGACCCTGCCTGCCTCCTGACACCTGACTCTTGGTCTGCCCTGTCTCTGACTGACCTCCTGGCATCTGACCAAACCCAACTCCTCCACTAGGTCAGACTGCCCATGCCCCAGTCATGACAACTGGCTTCTATTCTCAGCTCTGCCACTGACTGTATGTGACCATGGACAAGTCAGACCAAAATTTTGAAGAGTGAGCTTTAGATTCCTTGGTTTTAGGATGAGATGCTTTGAGTGTAGTTTTCAGAGTTGTTGAGCCCCCATAGACCCAGTTAAAGGCAATGGGAGCTGTATGTTGTTCAACATCTCTGAAAAAAAATCAGGACTTAGGTGTTTCAACTAGGGCATCCAAAAACTCCAGGCACTCCAAATGAGAGGTTACTTCTGAAAATGTTGGCTTAATTCTGTCTGTTACAGTTTTTCCCATCTGTAAAATGTGGTTGTGACGCATAGCTAGAAAGGGTTAAACATTCTGCAAAATAAATAACCCACAGAAGACATATGGGGAGATGTTTGTGTTTTTGTGTATTTACATACATATAAGTACGGTCCACAATGTAATCAACAGTCCCTGTCTATGCTGTATTCTGATAATTCAGAGGTCAAAAGAAGTTCCTATCATTTAAATGAATTGTAAACATGGCATATCATGGTATTCATCTCTCTCTGAAATGTACTGTGAATGGTGGAGGAACAAGCAAATGGCCTTATGTTAATGGACCTCCTTCAAAGTCATCCTAATTACCTTTTGTTCCCTGAGGAATTCCAACTTGTCAAAAGACATGAAACTGTATAAAGGATCCTTGGGTCCTGATTCTGTCATCTCAGATCTGTTTAGGCTTTGTCAGGGGAAGTTTGAGTCGCAAGTCTGAGGTCCCACTTATGCTGGTAAACCCCGAATATGAGATTTGGACATATGAAATATGACCTATGAACTGAATTCTAAAGGAACTCTTTGCAACCACAAAGCTCACCATCTCTGCCCCTAAATGAACTGAACTCATGTCTGTATGTATATTGATCTTTTAACCATACTCTCTCTTTTGTTTTTTAATACATTTTAGTTTAGTTAATAAGAATTGGCTGTAACGTGTATTTGGGTAAGATCTGGAATATTCAATAACCTGGGAGATAATATGTCCAATCCTTTGGGATTGGGGTAGAACCTTTTCTTTTCTATGATGAAACAAGATTTACAGAAATTTTCATATTTGAAAATATGAGTACCTGGATGGAGGCCTGAGGCTGGATCATTTTAAGGGAACTGTGTTGTTTCGACTTCTGAGTAACCAGTGAGGTAATAAAGAAGCTGTTTTATGCTGGCTTGGTAAATCTAGGTATTGGAATATCCACCAGCTTTATAAGGATTGTCTGCCCCATTCTTTGCAGTTCACCCTAACTGAGTGACCACAGCTGGCCCGCACTAGGACCCCGGTCACAGTGGCATAGTTGTGCTTGGACACACATTACCACAGGTTAATTGGGTTTTTGGATCAGAACCCCATGCTTGTCAAAATTTAATTTTGATATTGGAGAGATTAAGGGTTAAAAATCAGTTACAGTGAGTGACCCATGATCAAGATCCTGACAGAAAAAGCCTGGAAGAATTGTGCTCACAGAGGGGGTTGTCTTTTAAGAAAAAGGCCCCAGAGCAGGTACTGAAAAATCTGTTAATTGCCAGCGATAAGGAAGCAGACCCAGCGAAAATGCTTGCAATAAGAAACCAGCTGCTAGAACTTGAACAAAAGCAAAAAATAGCTGATATGGAAGGAGAAGCTACTGAAAGAAAACACCTGTGTTTTGAATATCAACAAAGAATAGCATATATTTGATTGCAGGAACTAGAAGCTAAGGCAAAAGTGGACAGACTTAAGCTCCAACTCAAAAGAATAAAGGAACAACAGGAACTGAATCATCCTGAAAATCCAGCTCCTCTCAACAACAAAGATGGGGATAGAATCTATTCAGTTTGCAAGAACGTTGGTATGTTGTTTGACTCTAAGCAGTTGACTGTGTGTGACCAAATTTACCCCAACACTGCCACCTTTTATGTAAATGCTTTTACTGTGAGCTCAGGTGAAGGTAACCCCATAACTTGTGCAGAGAATGTAAAAATCAATGGTAAAAGCTGTTCAGGGAACATTACAGCTTCTAACATCACTCTTGTTACAGCAGATCTTGTCAAAGAGGAATATTATTTACCAAATAAGATTGTGAATATTCGCAAAAAGAAAAGGAGTACTTGTGGCACCTTAGAGACTAACCAATTTATTTGAGCATGAGCTTTCGTGAGCTACAGCTCACTTCATCGGATGCATACCGTGGAAACTGCAGCAGACTTTATATACACACAGAGATCATAAAACAATACCTCCTCCCACCCCACTGTCCTGCTGGTAATAGCTTATCTAAAGTGATCATCAAGTTGGGCCATTTCCAGCACAAATCCAGGTTTTCTCACCCTCCACCCCCCCACACACAAACTCACTCTCCTGCTGGTAATAGCCCATCCAAAATGACAACATGTGCATGATAATCAAGGTGGGCCATTTCCTGCACAAATCCAGGTTCTCTCACCCCCCCACCCCCCTCCAAAAACACACACACACAAACTCACTCTCCTGCTGGCAATAGCTCATCCAAACTGACCACTCTCCAAGTTTAAATCCAAGTTTAACCAGAACGTCCGGGGGGGGGGGGGGTTGGAAAAAACAAGGGGAAATAGCCACTCCCAGTCTCTATTTAAGCCTGAATTAATAGTATCCAATTTGCAAATGAATTCCAATTCAGCAGTTTCTCGCTGGAGTCGGGATTTGAAGTTTTTTTGTTTTAAGATAGCGACCTTCATGTCTGTGATTGCGTGACCAGAGAGATTGAAGTGTTCTCCGACTGGTTTATGAATGTTATAATTCTTGACATCTGATTTGTGTCCATTTATTCTTTTACGTAGAGACTGTCCAGTTTGACCAATGTAAATGGCAGAGGGGCATTGCTGGCACATGATGGCATATATCACATTGGTGGATGTGCAGGTGAACAAGCCTCTGATAGTGTGGCTGATGTTATTAGGCCCTGTGATGGTGTCCCCTGAATAGATATGTGGGCACAGTTAGCAACGGGCTTTGTTGCAAGGATAAGTTCCTGGGTTAGTGGTTCTGTTGTGTGGTATGTGGTTGTTGGTGAGTATTTGCTTCAGGTTGCGGGGCTGTCTGTAGGCAAGGACTGGCCTGTCTCCCAAGATTTGTGAGAGTGTTGGGTCATCCTTTAGGATAGGTTGTAGGTCCTTAATAATGCGTTGGAGGGGTTTTAGTTGGGGGCTGAAGGTGACGGTTAGTGGCGTTCTGTTATTTTCTTTGTTAGGCCTGTCCTGTAGTAGGTAACTTCTGGGAACTCTTCTGGCTCTATCAATCTGTTTCTTCACTTCCGCAGGTGGGTATTGCAGTTGTAAGAAAGCTTGACAGAGATCTTGTAGGTGTTTGTCTCTGTCTGAGGGGTTGGAGCAAATGCGGTTGTATCGCAGAGCTTGGCTGTAGACGATGGATCGTGTGGTGTGGTCAGGGTGAAAGCTGGAGGCATGTAGGTAGGAATAGAGGTCAGTAGGTTTCCGGTATGGGGGGGTGTTTATGTGACCATTGTTTATTAGCACTGTAGTGTCCAGGAAGTGGATCTCTTGTGTGGACTGGACCAGGCTGAGGTTGATGGTGGGATGGAAGTTGTTGAAATCATGGTAGAATTCCTCAAGGGCTTCTTTTCCATGGGTCCAGATGATGAAGATGTCATCAATATAGCGCAAGTAGAGTAGGGGCTTTAGGGGACGAGAGCTGAGGAAGCGTTGTTCTAAATCAGCCATAAAAATGTTGGCATACTGTGGGGCCATGTGGGTACCCATAGCAGTGCCGCTGATCTGAAGGTATACATTGTCCCCAAATGTAAAATAGTTATGGGTGAGGACAAAGTCACAAAGTTCAGCCACCAGGTTAGCCGTGACATTATCAGGGATAGTGTTCTTGATGGCTTGTAGTCCATCTTTGTATGGAATGTTGGTGTAGAGGGCTTCTACATCCATAGTGGCCAGGATGGTTTTATCGGGAAGATCACCGATGGATTGAAGTTTCCTCAGGAAGTCAGTGGTGTCTCGAAGGTAGCTGGGAGTGCTGGTAGCGTAGGGCCTGAGGAGGGAGTCTACATAACCAGACAATCCTGCTGTCAGGGTGCCAATGCCTGAGATGATGGGGGCCCAGGATTTCCAGGTTTATGGATCTTGGATAGTAGATAGAATATCCCAGGTCGGGGTTCCAGGGGTGTGTCTGTGCGGATTTGATCTTGTGCTTTTTCAGGAAGTTTCTTGAGCAAATGCTGTAGTTGCTTTTGGTAACTCTCAGTGGGATCATAGGGTAATGGCTTGTAGAAACTTGTGTTGGAGAGCTGCCGAGCAGCCTCTTGTTCATATTCCGACCTATTCATGATGACAACAGCACTTCCTTTGTCAGCCTTTTTGATTATGATGTCAGAGTTGTTTCTGAGGCTGTGGATGGCATTGCGTTCCGCATGGCTGAGGTTATGGGGCAAGTGATGCTGCTTTTCCACAATTTCAGCCCGTGCACGTCGGCGGAAGCACTCTATGTAGAAGTCCAGACTGCTGTTTCGAAAACAGGGAAAGATTAAGAATGAGCTCTCAAAAATGGATACTCTCATAAAAAACCAACCTTCCACACAAACTTCCTCGTGGCTGGATTTTACTAAAACTAGACAAGCCATTTACAACGCACACTTTGCTTCTCTACAAAAGAAAAAGGACACTAAACTTTCTAAACTACTACATGCTACAAGGGGCCACAGCAATGGTTCCCTCAACCCACCTAGCAATATTGTTAACCTATCCAACTATACTCTCAGCCCAGCAGAAGCAGCTGTCCTATCTCGGGGCCTCTCCTTCTGCCCCTCCACCCCCACAAACATGATACAGTTCTGTGGTGACCTAGAATCCTATTTTCGACGTCTCCGACTCAAGGAATATTTCCAAAATACCTCTGAACAACATACTAATCCACAGAGGCCTCCCTACCAACACTACAGAAAGAAGGATTCTAGGTGGACTCCTCCTGAAGGTCGAAACAGCAGACTGGACTTCTACATAGAGTGCTTCCGCCGACGTGCACGGGCTGAAATTGTGGAAAAGCAGCATCACTTGCCCCATAACCTCAGCCATGCGGAACGCAATGCCATCCACAGCCTCAGAAACAACTCTGACATCATAATCAAAAAGGCTGACAAAGGAAGTGCTGTTGTCATCATGAATAGGTCGGAATATGAACAAGAGGCTGCTCGGCAGCTCTCCAACACAAGTTTCTACAAGCCATTACCCTATGATCCCACTGAGAGTTACCAAAAGCAACTACAGCATTTGCTCAAGAAACTTCCTGAAAAAGCACAAGATCAAATCCGCACAGACACACCCCTGGAACCCCGACCTGGGATATTCTATCTACTACCCAAGATCCATAAACCTGGAAATCCTGGGCGCCCCATCATCTCAGGCATTGGCACCCTGACAGCAGGATTGTCTGGTTATGTAGACTCCCTCCTCAGGCCCTACGCTACCAGCACTCCCAGCTACCTTCGAGACACCACTGACTTCCTGAGGAAACTTCAATCCATCGGTGATCTTCCTGATAACACCATCCTGGCCACTATGGATGTAGAAGCCCTCTACACCAACATTCCACACAAAGATGGACTACAAGCCGTCAAGAACACTATCCCCGATAATGTCACGGCTAACCTGGTGGCTGAACTTTGTGACTTTGTCCTCACCCATAACTATTTTACATTTGGGGACAATGTATACCTTCAGATCAGCGGCACTGCTATGGGTACCCACATGGCCCCACAGTATGCCAACATTTTTATGGCTGATTTAGAACAACGCTTCCTCAGCTCTCGTCCCCTAAAGCCCCTACTCTACTTGCGCTATATTGATGACATCTTCATCATCTGGACCCATGGAAAAGAAGCCCTTGAGGAATTCTACCATGATTTCAACAACTTCCATCCCACCATCAACCTCAGCCTGGTCCAGTCCACACAAGAGATCCACTTCCTGGACACTACAGTGCTAATAAACAATGGTCACATAAACACCCCCCCATACCGGAAACCTACTGACCTCTATTCCTACCTACATGCCTCCAGCTTTCACCCTGACCACACCACATGATCCATCGTCTACAGCCAAGCTCTGCGATACAACCGCATTTGCTCCAACCCCTCAGACAGAGACAAACACATACAAGATCTCTGTCAAGCTTTCTTACAACTGCAATACCCACCTGCGGAAGTGAAGAAACAGATTGATAGAGCCAGAAGAGTTCCCAGAAGTTACCTACTACAGGACAGGCCTAACAAAGAAAATAACAGAACGCCACTAACCGTCACCTTCAGCCCCCAACTAAAACCCCTCCAACGCATTATTAAGGACCTACAACCTATCCTAAAGGATGACCCAACACTCTCACAAATCTTGGGAGACAGGCCAGTCCTTGCCTACAGACAGCCCCGCAACCTGAAGCAAATACTCACCAACAACCACATACCACACAACAGAACCACTAACCCAGGAACTTATCCTTGCAACAAAGCCCGTTGCTAACTGTGCCCACATATCTATTCAGGGGACACCATCACAGGGCCTAATAACATCAGCCACACTATCAGAGGCTTGTTCACCTGCACATCCACCAATGTGATATATGCCATCATGTGCCAGCAATGCCCCTCTGCCATTTACATTGGTCAAACTGGACAGTCTCTACGTAAAAGAATAAATGGACACAAATCAGATGTCAAGAATTATAACATTCATAAACCAGTCGGAGAACACTTCAATCTCTCTGGTCACGCAATCACAGACATGAAGGTCGCTATCTTAAAACAAAAAAACTTCAAATCCCGACTCCAGCGAGAAACTGCTGAATTGGAATTCATTTGCAAATTGGATACTATTAATTCAGGCTTAAATAGAGACTGGGAGTGGCTAAGTCATTATGCAAGGTAGCCTATTTCCCCTTGTTTTTTCCTACCCCCCCTCCCGGACGTTCTGGTTAAACTTGGATTTAAACTTGGAGAGTGGTCAGTTTGGATGAGCTATTGCCAGCAGGAGAGTGAGTTTGTGTGTGTATGGGCGTGGGGGGGTGAGAAAACCTGGATTTGTGCAGGAAATGGCCCACCTTGATTGTCATGCACGTTGTGGGGGGAGTGGTCGCTTTGGATGAGCTATTGCCAGCAGGATAGTGAGTTTGTGTGTGTGTTTTTTGGAGGGGGGTGGGGGGGTGAGAGAACCTGGATTTGTGCAGGAAATGGCCCACCTTGATTATCATGCACATTGTGTAGAGAGTTGTCACTTTGGATGGGCATTGCCAGCAGGAGAGTGAGTTTGTGTGGGGGGGTGGAGGGTGAGAAAACCTGGATTTGTGCTGGAAATGGCCCAACTTGATGATCACTTTAGATAAGCTATTACCAGCAGGACAGTGGGGTGGGAGGAGGTATTGTTTTATGATCTCTGTGTGTACATAAAGTCTGCTGCAGTTTCCACGGTATGCATCCGATGAAGTGAGCTGTAGCTCACGAAAGCTCATGCTCAAATAAATTGGTTAGTCTCTAAGGTGCCACAAATACTCCTTTTCTTTTTGCGAATACAGACTAACACGGCTGTTACTCTGAAACCTGTCATTGTGAATATTGTAATCCTCTGTGAGCTGTAGCTCACGAAAGCTCATGCTCAAATAAATTGGTTAGTCTCTAAGGTGCCACAAGTACTCCTTTTCTTTTTGTGAGTTTACTGTAAGTATGCCTTTAGCCAGAATCCATCTTGAATGGAATGGTGTTAAACATGAAGTTACAGCTGGGGTAAGAAAGTTATTGCGTAAGGATCTTTTGATTGGGGATGATATTAAAACTTTGTTCAGTCAAGTTGATGACATAAACCAGTCACAGCAAAGAAATAATCCTGAACCTGTGTCTACTAGGGGCAAGGATTTGCCTATGGAGGGTTTCTCCAAATGTCTGTCTGAGGAAGATAGCTATTTATCTGTGCAAAGAAGCAGTGCATATGTGGAAAAAATTTTGGAGTGTCTGTCTGGTATCTCAGAAGTGAATCTGGCATTAGATAAGGCTCAGGAAGGTGTTTCTCTAGAGCAAATTAAAATTGGTCATCAGGTTAAAGCCCTAACTGAGGAAGGAAGGGGTACATTCTTGGTGAGTGATAAATTGTTGGCTAGTAAAGCTTGGGAAAGTAAGCCTGACCCAGGTAAAAGTGATGTGCTTAAAGTAGCCCAGTGTAATAAGACTCTATTTGTGGAAAACAACAGCTAAACTGCTAAGGGAGGGGAAAGCAAAGTAAGTTTAGATGAGCATAGGCAGCTTTGTCTAATCAGCAGTTTGGGAAGGCAAGGTTAGTGGAACATGAGTATCCATATACCTTACCTGTTACCAGTGTAGAGAATTGTGACAGTGAAGGAAATGTTCCTGTGTGTGTTAGGGGTAATGACTTGCCTCTGAAGGGAGCTACCCCAATCTCCAAGCAATTGTCTGTGAACAGCCATGTGTGCTGGGACAAGGGAAATGATATCCCAAGCTCTTTGTCTGTTAAAGGGGAATGTTTCTTCAGCTTTATTCTGTCTGTAGAGCAGAGAGAAGAAGCCCGTCAGCCTATGACAGTTGAAAATTTATCAGTTGACCCAAAGTTGGTTCTGGATACAACTAAAGCCCAGGAAGGAAGTGGTCCAAAATTTGTATCTGTAGGGATGATGACATTGCTACTGGGTTGCATCCAGTTGAGGTCACAAATAGCTCCCACAGACCAAGCAGTTCTGGTGCTCCTATTTTGCATATTGCTAGTGAGTTGCTGAGTAAAGATATGACAACCTTGTCTGATCAGGGTGATATCATAGCCAGGGCACAAGGAAAGCATGAAGGTGATTTGACTATGTTAGCCACTGACAGTGTGGCAACTTGTAACAAGGAGGAGAATGCTTCTAATCTTGTGACAAGGAAGTCTAGCAGTTTACCTGAAAGGGAGTTGTGTGAAAATCCTCCTGATGGGCCAGAGGTAATTCTGGATGTATGTGAAACTCAAAAAGAGTTTGGTGATTTGTCTGTTGTGCCAAAGCTGGTTCTGGACATAAATAAAGCTCAGAAAGAACCTGTTGCAGAGCATGATATTGCAGAAGGAAAGGAATTTCTTGGTGAAGTCTTTGAAGTCTGTGAAAAGGAATTGTTTCCATGACTCTTGATGGACGATTGTTGGTAGTAAACAGTCTCTCTTCTGAGGAAAGCGTGTTGGTGCCTAGTGGCCAAAGTCTTTCAAATGAAAATGAATCCACTGAATTTGTTTTGAAAAAAATCCATTGTGGATAGCTTTGCGGAGATTTCAGATGGAATAAAAATTGTTAGGGAGTTTAAACAGCACTATCAGCTTAACCCGCTTGTTGGGGAGACAATGTTGTTGGAACATGAATGTCTCCATGTTGATTCTTTAAGTAAGCAGTCTGTGACTCAGGTACTGAGGAAAGATTGGGTTACAAGGATGCAGGGCAGAGCAGGCAAACTCTTATCTCTAGATATTTTGGACATGATTTGTAGACATTTAATTCCATGTGGAAGCAGAGGTTGGTAATGGAAGGACAAAGGAACATTAGGTCTAACATGCTAGTGAAAATGGATGGTATCTCTTTAAGACAGAGTCCAGCCTTGGAATTGGTAAAACTTGAGGATCTAAAAAATAGAAAACAAGCTAGTGTCTGTGTTGATGCAAATTACCTGACTGACTGGGAGAGAAAGACTTGCCCAAAGCCATTAGCAAAGAGGACGTACCCAGCCAGCCAATGGATTCTGTTACACCAAAGAGTTCAGATTTTGACCCTACTGGGCAGGAAGGAAAGGAAGGATTAAACCTTGCAAAAAGCCACAGATTAACCCTAAAATACCAAAACATCAAGGAAGTGGTTAAACTGAAAGCCTATGTTAAGGAAGACCCTGAGGTCAAGAAAAAGCTAACAAAGATTCAAGAAGGACATTGAACAAGCTGACCTAAAGAATAATCTGTCTAAACCAAAGACTTGGCATGACAAAAATAATTATAAATGTACACTTGTGATAAACCTGATGTTATTGCTAAAGATTGTAACTAACTTGTTGCTGATAGCAAGAACTGTAAAATGTACAATGATAGGTTTCAGAGTAGCAGCCGTGTTAGTCTGTATTCGCAAAAAGAAAAGGAGTACTTGTGGCATCTTTGGGTATGTCTACACTACGGAATAAGGTCGAATTTATAGAAGTCGTTTTTTTAGAAATCGGTTTTATATATTCGAGTGTGTGTGTGTCCCCACAGAAAATGCTCTAAGTGCATTAAGTGCATTAACTCAGCGGAGTGCTTCCACAGTACCAAGGCTAGAGTCGACTTCCGGAGCGTTTCACTGTGGATAGCTATCCCACAGTTCCCGCAGTCTCCACTGCCCACTGGAATTCTGGGTTGAGATCCCAATGCCAGATGGGGCTAAAACATTGTCGCGGGTGGTTCTGGATACATATCGTCAGGCCCCCCTTCCCTCCCTCCCTCCGTGAAAGCAAGGGCAGACAATCGGTTCGCGCCTTTTTTCCTGAGTTACCTGTGCAGACGCCATACCACGGCAAGCATGGAGCCCGCTCAGGTAACCGTCACCATATGTCTCCTGGGTGCTGGCAGACGCGGTACGGCATTGCTACAGAGTAGCAGCAACCCATTGCCTTCTGGCAGCAGACGGTGCAATACGACTGGTAGCCGTCCTCGTCGTGTCCGAGGTGCTCCTGGCCACGTCGGCTGGGAGCGCCTGGGCAGACATGGGCGCAGGGACTAAATTTGGAGTGACTTGACCAGGTCATTCTCTTTAGTCCTGCAGTCAGTCCTATTAAACCGTCTTATGGTGAGCAGGCAGGCGATACGGATTGCTAGCAGTCGTACTGTACCATCTTCTGCCGGACAGGCAAGAGATGAGGATGGCTAGCAGTCCTACTGCACCATCTTCTGCTGAGCAGCCATGAGATGTGGATGGCATGCAGTTCTTCTGCACCGTCTGCTGCCAGCCAAAGATGTAAAAGATAGATGGAGTGGATCAAAACAAGAAATAGACCAGATTTGTTTTGTACTCATTTGCCTCCTCCCCCGTCTAGGGGACTCATTCCTCTAGGTTACACTGCAGTCACTCACAGAGAAGGTGCAGCGAGGTAAATCTAGCCATGTATCAATCAGAGGCCAGGCTAACCTCCTTGTTCCAATAAGAACAATAACTTAGGTGCACCATTTCTTATTGGAACCCTCCGTGAAGTCCTGCCTGAAATACTCCTTGATGTAAAGCCACCCCCTTTCTTGATTTTAGCTCCCTGAAGCCAACCCTGTAAGCCGTGTCGTCAGTCACCCCTCCCTCCGTCAGAGCAATGGCAGACAATCGTTCCGCACCTTTTTTCTGTGCGGACGCCATACCAAGGCAAGTATGGAGGCCGCTCAGCTCACTTTGGCAATTAGGAGCACATTAAACACCACATGCATTATCCAGCAGTATATGCAGCACCAGAACCTGGCAAAGCGATACCGGGCGAGGAGGCGACGTCAGCGCGGTCCCGTGAGTGATCAGGACATGGACACAGATTTCTCTGAAAGCATGGGCCCTGCCAATGCATGCATCATTGTGCTAATGGGGCAGGTTCATGCTGTGGAACGCCGATTCTGGGCTCGGGAAACAAGCACAGACTGGTGGGACCGCATAGTATTGCAGGTCTGGGACGATTCCCAATGGCTGCGAAACTTTCGCATGCGTAAGGGCAGTTTCATGGAACTTTGTGACTTGCTTTCCCCTGCCCTGAGGCGCATGAATACCAAGATGAGAGCAGCCCTCACAGTTCACAAGCGAGTGGCGCTAGCCCTCTGGAAGCTTGCAACGCCAGACAGCTACCGGTCAGTTGGGAATCAATTTGGAGTGGGCAAATCTACTGTGGGGGCTGCTGTGATGCAAGTAGCCCACGCAATCAAAGATCTGCTGATATCAAGGGTAGTGACCCTGGGAAATGTGCAGGTCATAGTGGATGGCTTTGCTGCAATGGGATTCCCTAACTGTGGTGGGGCTATAGACGGAACCCATATCCCTATCTTGGCACCGGAGCACCAAGCCGCCGAGTACATAAACCGCAAGGGGTACTTTTCAATAGTGCTGCAAGTTCTGGTGGATCACAAGGGATGTTTCACCAACATCAATGTGGGATGGCCGGGAAAGGTACATGACGCTCGCATCTTCAGGAACTCTGGTCTGTTTCAAAAGCTGCAGGAAGGGACTTTATTCCCAGACCAGAAAATAACTGTTGGGGATGTTGAAATGCCTATATGTATCCTTGGGGACACAGCCTACCCCTTAATGCCATGGCTCATGAAGCTGTACACAGGCAGCCTGGACAGTAGTCAGGAGCTGTTCAACTACAGGCTGAGCAAGTGCAGAATGGTGGTAGAATGTGCATTTGGACGTTTAAAAGTGCGCTGGCGCAGTTTACTGACTCGCTTAGACCTCAGTGAAACCAATATTCCCACCGCTATTACTGCTTGCTGTGCGCTCCACAATATCTGTGAGAGTAAGGGGGAGACGTTTATGGCGGGGTGGGAGGTTGAGGCAAATCGCCTGGCTGCTGGTTACGCACAGCCAGACACCAGGGCGGTTAGAAGAGCACAGGAGGGCACGGTACGCATCAGAGAAGCTTTGAAAACCAGTTTCATGACTGGCCAGGCTACGGTGTGAAAGTTCTGTTTGTTTCTCCTTGATGAAACCCCCCCGCCCCTTGGTTCACTCTACTTCCCTGTAAGCTAACCACCCTCCCTTCCTCCCTTCGATCACCGCTTGCAGAGGCAATAAAGTCATTGTTGCTTCACATTCATGCATTCTTTATTCATTCATCACACAAATAGGGGGATGACTACCAAGGTAGCCCAGAAGGGGTAGTGAAGGAGGGAAGGAAAATGCCACACAGCACTTTAAAAGTTTACAACTTTAAAATTTATTGAATGCCAGCCTTCTTTTTTTTGGGCAATCCTCTGTGGCGGAGTGGCTGGTTGGCCGGTGGCCCCCCCACCGCGTTCTTGGGCGTCTGGGTGTGGAGGCTATGGAACTTGGGGAGGAGGGCGGTTGGTTACACAGGGGCTGTAGTGGCAGTCTGTGCTCCAGATGCCTTTGCTGCAGCTCAACCATACACTGGAGCATACTGGTTTGGCCCTCCAGCAGCCTCAGCATTGAATCCTGCCTCCTCTCATCACGCTGCCGCCACATTTGAGCTTCAGCCCTCTCTTCAGCCCGCCACTTACTCTCTTCAGCCCGCCACCTCTCCTCCCGGTCATTTTGTGCTTTCCTGCACTCTGACATTATTTGCCTCCACGCATTTGTCTGTGCTCTGTCAGTGTGGGAGGACAGCATGAGCTCGGAGAACATTTCGAGTGCGTTTTTTTTTCTTTCTAAGCTTTACTAGCCTCTGGGAAGGAGAAGATCCTGTGATCATTGAAACACATACAGCTGGTGGAGAAAAAAAAAGGGACAGCGGTATTTAAAAAGACACATTTTATAAAACAGTGGCTACACTCTTTCAGGGTAAACCTTGCTGTTAACATTACATACATAGCACATGTGCTTTCGTTACAAGGTCGCATTTTGCCTCCCCCCACCGCGTGGCTACCCCCTCAACCCTCCCTCCTCCCTGTGGCTAACAGCGGGGAACATTTCTGTTTAGCCACAGGCAAACAGCCCAGCAGGAATGGGCTCCTCTGAGTGTCCCCTGAAGAAAAGCACTCTATTTCAACCAGGTGACCATGAATGATATCTCACTCTCCTGAGGATAACACAGAGAGATAAAGAACGGATGTTGTTTGAACGCCAAACATACACTGCAATGCTTTGTTGTACAATGATTCCCGAGTACGTGTTACTGGCCTGGAGTGGTAAAGTGTCCTACCATGAAGGACGCAATAAGGCTGCCCTCCCCAGAAACCTTTTGCAAAGGCTTTGGGAGTACATCCAGGAGAGCCGTGAATGCCAGGGCAAAGTAATCCTTTCACATGCTTGATTTTAAACCATGTATAGTATTTTAAAAGGTACACTCACCGGAGGTCCCTTCTCCGCCTGCCGGGTCCAGGAGGCAGCCTTGGGTGGGTTCGGGGGGTACTGGCTCCAGGTCCAGGGTGAGAAACAGTTCCTGGCTGTCGGGAAAACCGGTTTCTCCGCTTGCTTGCTGTGAGCTATCTACAACCTCATCATCATCATCATCTTCTTCATCCCCAAAACCTGCTTCCGTATTGCCTCCATCTCCATTGAAGGAGTCAAACAACACGGCTGGGGTAGTGGTGGCTGAACCCCCTAAAATGGCATGCAGCTCATCATAGAAGCGGCATGTTTGGGGCTCTGACCCGGAGTGGCCGTTCGCCTCTCTGGTTTTCTGGTAGGCTTGCCTCAGCTCCTTCAGTTTCACGTGGCACTGCTTCGGGTCCCTGTTATGGCCTCTGTCCTTCATGCCCTGGGAGATTTTGACAAAGGTTTTGGCATTTCGAAAACTGGAACGGAGTTCTGATAGCACGGATTCCTCTCCCCATACAGCGATCAGATCCTGTACCTCCCGTTCGGTCCATGCTGGAGCTCTTTTGCGATTCTGGGACTCCATCATGGTCACCTCTGCTGATGAGCTCTGCATGGTCACCTGCAGCTTGCCACACTGGCCAAACAGGAAATGAGATTCAAAAGTTCACGGTTCTTTTCCTGTCTACCTGGCTGGTGCATCTGAGTTGAGAGTGCTGTCCAGAGCGGTCACAATGGAGCACTCTGGGATAGCTCCTGGAGGCCAATACCGTCGAATTGTGTCCACAGTACCCCAAATTCGAGCCGGCAAGGCCGATTTAAGCGCTAATCCACTTGTCAGGGGTGGAGTAAGGAAATCGATTTTAAGAGCCCTTTAAGTCAAAATAAAGGGCTTCATCGTGTGGACAGGTGCAGGTTTACATCGATTTAATGCTGCTAAATTCGACCTAAAGTCCTAGTGTAAACCAGGGCTTAGAGACTAACCAATTTATTTGAGCATAAGCTTTCATGAGCTACAGCTCACTTCTTTGGATGCATTCAGTGTAAAATACAGTGAGGAGATTTATATACACACAGAACATGAAAAAATGGGTGTTATCATACACACTGTAAGGATCTCACACAAAGTGAAAAATGTACAATGTGCATGGTTTTTTGGAAAAACCAGTGAAGATGTTGGGAGTGATGCATAAGAACTCATTATATTGTAAAGGCCTTCATGCTTATACTGTCTCATTACATGACAAGACACCTTGTGCTAAAAAGCCTAATAAGGCTGAGGCTTCACAGCTAATGCATAGACATATTTCTAAAACATTCCAGGGCAGAAAAACCACTACAAGCTTGAACTGCTGTGCACAAAGGGAAACTGAGGTTCAACACCTCGCAGCCTTCATGTCTGAATGCCAGAGTAAGCGCTCTCTGAAGAACGTTAATGGCTATGTTAAGTCAACACATAGACCAAACCCTGGAATCACTAAATTGTTTCACAAAGTATGGACTAAGTTTTTGGCTGGGGCCAAAGCATGCATCAATAATTTGGTGCACCTTACAAAGAATTCAATATAAACACAGCTCAGATCAATGTTGGGAGGTCATTAAGGTGTATCCAGGAGCTCTATTTTCGCTCTGCCACACCAGTTTCACATTGGGGGTGTGACGCCTGGCTAGAAAGGGTTAAACATCCTGCAAAATAAATAACCCACAGAAGACATGTGAGGAGATAATGTTTTTTTGTGCATTTACATATGTATGAGTAGGGTCCACAATGTAATCAACAGTCCCTACCTGTCTATGCTGTATTCTGATAATTCAGAGATCAAAAGAAGATCCTATCATTTAAATGAATTGTAAACATGGAATATCTCGGTATTCATCTCTCTTTGAAACGTACTGTGAATGGTGGAGGAACAAACGAATGGCCTTATGTTAATTCATATAGCTAAGTACCCATTATGGATCTCCTTCAAAGTCATCCTTTGTTCCCTGAGGAATTCCAACTTGTCAAAAGACATGCAATTGTATAAAAGATCCTTGGGTCCTGATTCTGTCATCTCAGATCTGGTTAGGCTTCGTCAGGGGAAGTTTGAGTCGCAAGACTGAGGTCCCACTTTTGCTGGTAAACCCTGAATATGAGATTTGGACATTGAAATATGACCTATGAATTGAATTCTAAAGGAACTCTTTGCTACCACAAAGCTCACCATCTCTGCTATGAATCTGCACCTAAATGAACTGAATTCATGTCATGTTTTTTTAATAAATTTTAGTTTAGTTAATAAGAATTGGCTGTAACGTGTATTTGGGTAAGATCTGGAATATTCAATAACCTGGGAGGTAATGTGTCCAATCCTTTGGGATTGGGGTAGAACCGTTTCTTTTATATGATGAAATAAGATTTACAGAAATTTTCATCATATTTGATGTGAGTACCTGGATTGAGGCCTGAGGCTGGATCATTTTAAGGGAACTGTGTTGTTTGGACTTCTGAGTAACCAGTGAAGTAATAAAGAAGCTGTTTTATGCTGGCTTGGTAAATCTGGGTATTGGAATATCCACCAGCTTTATGAAGATTGTCTGCCCCATTCTTGCAGTTCACCCTGAGTTACCATAGCTGGTCCACTAGAACCCCATCACAGGGGTTAATAACATTTACTTAATACAGAGGGGGATTGAGAGACTTTGTTCATATTTGTGAAGCACTTTGATATCCTAAGAAGACTATTTTTATAAGAGGGAAAAGTATTAGAAATAATGCTACCTAAAACTTTAGAGATAAATTTACATTTATGCAATGCCTTTTATCCCAACACATGCCACAAACTGTATTAATGCAATTCTATTGAAATGCAGCTCTCTTTGGGTTGGAGGGCAGCAGCCAAGCAGCACACTACAGAACAAAGAGTGGAAAATGTTTGACAAAGGATGACAAAGCAAATTCCTGACTCCTACAAAAAGTACAAAGAGGAATGAGCATCTACCCACCGAAGTTCTTTGATCACTAACAGGGAAGTCTATATTATGGTGATTAAGCATCTGGCTTTTTTTCCCCTTTCAGTTTTAAAGATAAAAATGTCAGATAATTGTACAACTGGATGGAAAATCCTGCTCTGAGTATAGGGTAAGAAGGAAGAGTCCTAAACAAGACTGAAAACAGCAACATTTGGTTTGTAGGCTGTGAAAAAAAATCGCCCAGCCACTCCATAATCAGAGATAAGAACCTCTACATCTCTGTAAGGAGCTGGTAAGTGGAAGTTTCCATAGGCATCAAGCACAGGTGATCATGCCCTCTCACTCACCTCCCTACCAGGAGACCACAAGGTGGAGTTGGAAGCCTGCCTCCTATCTGATCCAATGAGCCTAAGAGGTGGGAGTTCTAGCTGTGGTAGCATCTGCTTCTATAGTCAGGTAGCTGAGGGGAAACATTCCAACATGTCTGAACCTTGCTAATGCACAATGTGGTTACACAGGCTGCGCACTGAATCCAGAATTTGAAGTAGTGTAGGTGGTGGGTGTGACAGGTTGCCCCTGGGATGCCACCTGGAACTGGGGTACCACTGAGCCCTCCGACCCACCAGCCTGGGCTTCTTCTCACACTGTGCTGCTGTGACAAGCTGCAAAGCCCTCCAAGCCTGCTCTTTCGCCAGCATTCACACAGGAAGGGACACACCCAGCTGCAGTTACATGCTGGCTCTCTAACAACCAGCCTCCCAGCCTAGGACCTCGGAGCAGTACCATCCTGCCCTGGTCAAATCTGGCCAGTATATGGGTTTAATACCTGGTCCACCTCTCCCTCAGTGTGAAGAGGACCATGCACACTTGTAACCAAGCTGAGATTTCCCCCAGACACCTTAATCAAACACACACTGGTTTGGATTAAAACATAAAATAAAAGTTTATTAACTACAAAAGGATAAATTTTAAGTGATAGCAAACAGATCAAAGCAGATTACCTAGTAAATAAACAAAACCACAAACTGAGCTTAACATACTAGATAGGTAGGATATGAATTAGCAAATTCTCACCCTGAATGATAAATAGACTGGCACAGTCTTAAGGCACAAGCTGCCTTTGCTTTGCAGCGTGGGTTTTCCTACCCAGGCTAGAAATCCCTTTAGCCTGGGACCATCACTTCCCCTAGTTCAGTCTTTGTTCCTCAGGTGTTTCCAGGTGTGGTGTTGTAGGGAGAGTGAGGTACCATCATGATGTCATTTCCCCCTTTTGTATCTTCTTCCCACTTGCTGGAAAGCTCTTTTGCTGTGACCTGGGTCAAACAGTTCCCATTGTGTAGTGCTATCTCTGAGAGGTTTCTATTGTACATAGTTCCTGGGGTAATCCTTGTGCTTGTGTGCATTTCTTCAATAAGCCATTAACATTGTTTGGCCTTTTTACTGTTGCACCTGAAAGGCTACTTGTGGGTATTTTCAACTTCAGAACATGTTTCAGTAACACATATGTAGCCAAACTTCATAACTTCACATACGACAATAGCACATACAATCCAGTGAGATATTAATGTCTAGCAGATCAAGACTTTTAGAATGATACTTCACAAGGCATAGTTTGTGCAAAACATATCCTAATTACAGGCAGTCCTCGACTTTATGACGTTCGACTTACGACAAACAGCATTTATGACGTTTCTGAATTGACACGCTGATTCGACTTACGACATTGGTTTCAACTTTATGGTGCTCGGTCCCGCAATGGAGTGGATTGCGGTTCAGAGTTACGATGTTTCAACTTACGATGCAATTTTCAGGAACCAATTGTGTCCTAAGTCTGAGGACTGCCTGTATATGACAGTGGTGAATAAGGAGGTGCCAGGGATAGTGTGGGGAGCGGAGAGCTGGTCTCTCAGCTCCACTGGCCGCTACCTACCAGGAGCCTGGCTGCCCCACAGGCTCCCAACAGGCTGCCTCTGCTCCCCATTCCACGCTGAGAGCGGGCGGAAGCCACCCAGGGTTTCTCTTCTCCCACTCACTGGGAGCCAGGCAACCTTGTCAATTTCATGCATCAGGGAGCCCTGAAATTGACAGAACGGGGGGAGCAGGGTCTGCAGCCACCTAGCTCTCCAGGGAAGCAGGGGTTTTCTTGTGAATTTCATGGGTCCTGCTGTGAAACTGACAAAATAGATGTAAGGGATGCAGTGCCTACACAGACATGGCATGGCCCTAACTATACTGACATAAACTTTATGCCTCTAGTGGAGGTGAAGTTAATATGTCGGTGTAGTAGGGAACTTAGGTAAGTGGGAGAAAGGCTGTAGTGTAGACACTGACATAATTAGGTTGACATAGAAAACTTCCAGCCATGGTTCTAGAATTACTGTGCCCATAGTAGTCTGCAGAGTGTAAGTAACACAGCTACTCAATCACCACTCACCAAGCCTAGGAACTGGCTGCTAACAGACACTCATCTGTCAGTTTCAGGAAGAAGCAGTCACAGTCTGCTCTAGCTCCAATGACCTTCTGCACTCCTCTGACTATTTTTCTTAAATTTTAGTTTAATAGTAGCACTTGTGACCTTCCTGCAGCAGGATGATAGAGGTGCTAGGTAGGGCTGGACATGGCAAAAGGTGGCTCAGGTTTCTGTTGAACTGACAGTATTTTATAAAGATGACAATAGGCAATACATTTCCAGGCAACAGCAGATTGACTTGGTTTAAGTCAGTGTGTAGAACACAACCGGAATTCCTTAGAGGGGGAATTTATGATTTAAAGGAAAGAAAAAGACCAATGTGCATTTATGGGGCGTGGCTAGAAATTCACAGGTAGTGAAAAATCCTATTTGTGTCCAGAGTATAAACAGTTGTGCAGGTTGCACTCCTCATTATCATTATTTGTTATCTAAGTCTCTTTGTGTTCAGCATACAAGAAAATGAAATAACAGCAATCCCTGCCACAATGAGTTTATAAACTAGAAGGTCGACAGAAGATGCACTGAGAAACAATTTGGAAGTCTTATGTATTTTTAAAATCTCAGTTTTTGTGAGCATCATGGAGGAAGGGATTTAAGAGGGATTTCAACGAGGAAAGGTTTGTCGCTCCAAGATTGAGAAGATATTTGATGTATAAGGAGCAGCATGGAAAACAAAGCAAGACAAGAGTCTCCACACAACTTTAACTTTGCCCTGTAGGAACACCAAATGAAACTGGGACCCCAGGACCTTACTCATCTCTAAAAATACCTGCCATTTTATCTGTGCCTATCCTAACTCCAAATCAGCTATCCTATTCATACACGCCAACATGCTCTGGGCACCACCATTGATCAAAAGCATACTTGTTTCTGGTTGGAAGAGAGCACACTAAACAAACACTTAGCCCTGGTCTACACTACGACTTTAGGTCAGATTTAGCAGCATTAGATCGGTTTAGCCCTGCACCCGTCCACACTACGAAGCCATTTTTTCCAACTTTAAGGGCTCTTAAAACCGGTTTCTGTACTCCTCCCCGACGAGTGGATTAGCACTGAAATCAACCTCGCTGGGTCGAATTTAGGGTAGTGTGGACGCAATTTGATTGTATTGGCCTCCGGGAGCTATCCCAGAGTGCTCCATTGTGACCGCTCTGGACAGTGCTCTCAACTGAGATGCACCGGCCACGCAGACTGGAAAAGCCCCGCGAACTTTTGAATTTCATTTCCTGTTTGGCCAGTGTGGTGAGCTCATCAGCAGAGGTGACCATGCAGAGCTCTTCAGCACAGGTGACCATGGAGTCCCAGAATCGCAAAAGAGCTCCACCCTGGACCGAACGGGAGGTAATGGATCTGATCGCTGTATGAGGAGATGAATCTGTGCTATCAGAACTCCATTTCAAAACACAAAATGCCAAAATATTTGAAAAAATCTCCAAGGGCATGAAGGACAGAGGCTATCACAGAGACCTGCAGCAGTGCTGTGTGAAACTTAAGGAGCTCAGGCAAGCCTACCAAAACACCACAGAGGCAAATGCCCGCTCGGGGTCAGAGTCCCAGACATGTCGCTTCTATGATGAGCTGCATGCAATTGTAGGGGGTGCCCCTACACCTACCCCACATCTGTAAGTGGACTCCTGCAACAGAGTCTCACGCAACAGCGATGAGGATTTTGGGGACAAAGAAGATGATGAGGAGGGGGAGGTTGAAGATAGCGCACACCAGGCAAGTGGAGAAACCGTTCTCCCTGACAGCCAGGAACTCTTTATCACCCTGGAGCCAATACCCTCCCAACCCGGGCTCCCAGACCTTGACAGCGGAGAAGGCACCTCTGGGAGTGTACCTTTGTAAATATAATACACGGTTTAAAAGCAAGCGTGTTTAATGATTAATTTGCCCTGAAGACTTGGGATGCATTCGCGGCCAGTACAGCTACTGGAAAGGTCTGTTAACGTGTCTGGGGATGGAGCGGAAATCCTCCAGGGACATCCCAATGAAGCTCTCCTGGAGGTCCTCCCAAAACCTTTGCAAAAGGTTTCTGGAGAGGGCAGCCTTATTGCGTCCTCCATGGTAGGACACTTTACCACGCCTGGCCGGTAGCACGTAGTCTGGAATCATTGCATAAGAAAGCATGGCAGCGTGTGGTCCCGGTGTTTGGTGCCATTCAAGCAACATCCGTTCTTTATCTCTCTGTGTTATCCTCAGGAGAGTGATACCATTCATGGTTACCTGGTTGAAATACGGGAATTTTATTAAGGGGACATTCAGAGGTGGCCATTCCTGCTGGGCTGTTTAACTGTGGCTGAACAGAAATCATCCCCGCTGTTACCCACGCGGTGGGGGGAGGGGTGAAGTGATCATCCCAGAGAATTGGGTGTGGGGGGGGGGGCGGTTAGTTGGGTTTGTGCTGCACGTTAACCTGAAAACTGCAACCCCTCCTTTTAAATGGCCAACCCATTTTAAAGGGCCAACCCAACGGGTGCTTGGTATGTGAAATGAGGGTGCTGCTGTTTGAAACCATTCCCACATGTTAGGAAGGTTAAAGAAGCCAAAAGACTGTGGCTTACCATGTCTGCCTGCAAGCCGAATTCTGTTGCCCGCCGGCCCTGCATGTGTGATCTCTCACACCATACTGGCAGGCCCTCAATATAAGAGGCAAAATGTGACCTTGTAAAGAAACCACACGTGCTATGTAATGCTAACAGCTTGGTTCACCATGAAAGAGTCTACCCATTGTTCTCTAAAATATCTCTTTTTAAAGACTAATCTCCCTTTTTTCCCTCCCGCAGCTGCAAATGTTTCAACGCTCCCCCTATCATCTCTGTCCCAGAGGCTATCAAAGATTAGAAGCCAAAAAAAAAAAAACCAAAAAAAAAACCCAAACAAACAAAAACGCACTCACGATGAAATGTTCTCTGAGCTCATGCAGGTCTCCCATGCTGAAAGAGCCCAGCAGAATGCATGGAGGCAGACAATGGCAGAGTCCAGGAAAACACAAAACGAACGCGAGGACAGGAGGGACGAGCGCGAGGAGAGGTGGCGTCAGCGTGATGAGAGGAGGCAGGATGCAATGCTAGCAATGCTAAGGCTACTGGAGGATCAAACTGACATGCTCCGGCGTATGGCTGAGCTGCAGGAAAGGCAGCAGGAGCACAGACCGCCGCTGCAGCCCCTATGTAACCAACCACCCTCCTCCCCAAGTTCCATAGCCTCCTCATCCAGACGCCAAGAACACGGTGGGGGGGGACCTCCGGGCACCCAACCACTCCACCCCAGAGGACTGCCCAAGCAACAGAAAGCTGGCATTCAATAAGTTTTGAAGTGCAGTGTGGCCTTGTCCTTCCGTCCTCCCCTCCTCCACCACCCCACCCGGTGCTTCCCTCATCCCCCACCCCTCCCGGGCTACCTTGGCAGTTATCCCCCCATTTGTGTGACGAATTAATAAAGAATGCATGATTTTGAAACAACAATGACTTTATTGCCTCTGCAAGCGGTGATCAAAGGGGGGAGGGGAGGGCGGTTGGCTTACAGGGAAGTAGAGTCAACCAAGGGGGCGGGTTTTCATCAAGAAACAAACAGAACTTTCATACTGTAGCCCAGTCAGCCATGAAACTGGTTTTCAAAGCTTCTCTGATGCGCGGTGCGCCCTGCTGTACTCTTCTCACCGCCCTGGTGTCTGGCTGCGTGTAATCAGTGGCCTGACGATTTGCCTCAACTTCCCACCCTGCCATAAATGTCTCTCCCTTACTCTCACAGATACTGTGGAGCACATAGCAAGCAGTAATAATAATGGGAATACTGGTTTCGCTGAGGTCTAACCGAGTCAGTAAACTGCTCCAGTGCGCTTTTAAACGTCCAAATGCACATTCTACCACCATTCTGCACTTGCTTAGCCTATAGTTGAACTGCTCCTGACTACTGTCCAGGCTGTCTGTGTATGGCTTCATGAGCCATGTCATTAAGGGTAGGCTGGGTCCCCAAGGATACATATAGGCATTTCAACATCCCCAACGGTTATTTTCTGGTCTGGAAAGTAAGTCCCTTGCTGCAGCCGTTCCCACAGACCAGAGTTCCTAAAGATGCGAACATCATGTACCTTTCCCAGTCATCCCACGTTGATGTTGGTGAAACGTCCCTTGTGATCCACCAGTGCTTGCAGCACCACTGAAAAGTACCCCTTTCAGTTTATGTACTGGCTGTCTTGGTGCTCCGGTCCCAAGACAGGGATATGCGCTCCGTCTATGGCCCCACCACCGTTAGGGAATCCCACTGCAGCAAAGCCATCCACTATGACCTGCACATTTCCCGGAGTCACTACCCTTGATAGCAGCAGCTCAGTGATCGCGTTGGCTACTTGCATCACAGCAGCCCCCACAGTAGATCTGCCCACTCCAAATTGATTCCCGACTGACCGGTAGCTGTCTGGCGTTGCAAGCTTCCAGAGGGCTAGCGCCACTCGCTTGTGAACTGTGAGGGCTGCTCTCATCTTGGTATTCTGGCGCTTCAGGGCAGGGGAAAGCAAGTCACAAAGTTCCATGAAACTGCCCTTACGCATACAAAAGTTTCGCAGCCATTGGGTATCATACTTTGAGAGAAGTCAGTGTCCATGTCCTTATCACTCTCCTCACCGCGCTGCCATCGCCTCCTCGCCTGCTTGTGCAGGTTCTGGTTCTGCATATACCGCATGATAATGCGCGTGGTGTTTAGAGCGGTCACAACTGCTGCGGTGATCTGAGCGAGCTCCATGCTTGCCGTGGTATGGTGTGAGCAAGAGAGCAAAGTGGCAGCGGAAGCGGCGGGTGGATGACGATGCTGACAGCAATATGGCATCCGCACGGAAAAAGGCATGAAATGATTGTTGGCCGTTGCTTTCACGGAAGGAGGGAGGGGTAGACTGGCAGCAGACAGTGCTGTTGGATGGGAGAGCTATCCCTCTGCCAATATTCCACGCAGGACTGAATCTTCATTAGACAAAACTTAAAGAAGAGAATGACCTGAGTCACTCCCATTTATGTGCAGGCACCCCCGACAGACCTCACCGAGATCTGCCAGGAACACCCATGTCTGCCCAGGCGCCCCGACCAACCTGATCAAGGCCGGCCAGGGCACCCAGGAGATAACAAGGATGGCTACCAGTCATACTGCACTATCTGCTGCCACAAAGCAATGAGCTGCTGCTGTGTAGCAATGCAGTCCCATGTCTGCCAGCACCCAGGAGATGTACGGTGACAGTGAGCTGAGCGGGCTCTATGCTTGCTGTGGTATGGCATCTGCACGGGTAACCCATGAAAAAAGGCGCAAAATGATTGTCTGCCATTGCTTTCATAGAGGGAGGAAGGGAATGGGGGCCTGACGACATATACCCAGAACCTCCCACGACAATGTTTTTTGCCCCATCAGGCATTGGGATCTCAACCCAGAATTCCAATGGGCGGAGGAGACTGCGGGAACTGTGGGATAGCTACCCACAGTGCAACACTCCAGAAGTCAACGCTAGCCTTGGTACTGTGGATGCACTCCGCCGACTTAATGGTCTTAATGGTTTTAGGTGGGGACATACACAATCGACTATATAAAATCACTTTCTAAAAATTTGACTTCTATAAATTCAACCTAATTTCGTAGTGTAGACATACCCTTAGGAAGGAGTAATGTACTGGGACATCCCTAAGAGACACCTCAGGCAGACATCAAAGATGTCAAAGTCAAGGTTGTGTGGCTGTGTTTTGTGAGAATCACCACCTTAACTGTACATTTCCTGGATCTCTGACATTTATATTGTGAGGTTTCAGAGTAGCAGCCGTGCTAGTCTGTATTCGCAAAAAGAAAAGGAGTACTTGTGGCACCTTAGAGACTAACCAATTTATTTGAGCATAAGCTTTCATGAACTTCAGCTCACTTCATCGGATAAATTCAGTGGAAAATACAGTGGGGAGATTTATATACACACAGAACATGAAAAAATGGGTGTTACCATACACACTGTAACAAGAGTGATCACTTAAGGTGAGCTGTTACCAGCAGGAGAGTGGGAGGGGGGGAACCTTTTGTAGTGATAATCAAGGTGGGCCATTTCCAGCAGTTGACAAGAACGTCTGAGGAACAGTGGAGGGTCGGGGGGAATAAACATGGGGAAATAGTTTTACTTTGTGTAATGACACTTCCACTCCCAGTCTCTATTCAAGCCTAAGTTAATTGTATCCAGTTTGCAAATTAATTCCAATTCAGCAATCTCTCGTTGGAGTCTGGTTTTGAAGTTTTTTTGTTGAAGAATTGCAACTTTTAGGTCTGTAATCGAGTGACCAAAGAGATTGAAGTGCTCTCCAACTGGTTTTTGAATGTTATAATTCTTGACATCTGATTTGTGTCCATTTATTCTTTTACGTAGAGACTGTCCCGTTTGACCAATGTACATGGCAGAGGGGCACTGCTGGCACATGATGGCATATATCACATTGGTAGATGTGCAGGTGGTTTTTCTTCTTATCATAGAAAGATAAGGTCCCTTCCAACCCTAAGAGATCATCTAGTCCATCCCTCATCCCCTTGTGCTGAGGAAGGATCAAGTTAACCTAGACTGTCCCTGGCAGGTATTTCTCCAACATGTCTTTAAAAACCTCCAGTGATGTAGATTCCACAACCTCCCTTGGAAACCTAGTAAAGAGCTTAACTACCCCTAGCGTTAAAACAATTTTCCTAATGTCTAACCTAAATCTCCCTTACTACAGATTAAGCCCATTAATTCTTGTCCTACCTTCCTCAGACATGGAGAACAACTGATTATCGTCTTCTTTATAACAGCTCTTAATATTTGAAGACTTAGCAGGTCACCCCTCAATCTTCTTTTCTCAAGACTAAACAAGACCAGTTTTTTTAACCTTTCCCCATAGGTCACTATAATAGGCTATACCTCTCTAGCATCTTCCTTGGGGAGAGGGTGGATACTGCTACAGCCTCAGATTCTAGGTCAGAGCCCTCCCACGGTGCTATTCAGGACGTCTGGCCCCCTTACTGGGGAAGCTAAAGTAGTCCAAACAGTCTATATGCTTCCATAGCCCTCGAAAGTCAGTCCTAAGCCTTCAGGAAACCAAAGAGAAAAACAGAGAAGGGAAAAGTACCAATCCTTCTTCTTTCTGAAAGGGCCTGGGCAGGCAAGGCTCTCAAGGCATTTCCCCAGTCAGCAACCCATAAGAATGCTCCTAATATGGGTCACACCAAGGGTCCATCTAGCCAAGTATCCTGTCTTTTAACAGTGGTCAGTGCCAGATGCGTCAGAAGGAATGAACAGAACAGGGCATTTACTGAGTGATCCAACCCCTTTCACTCAGTCCCAGCATCTGGCAGTCAGAGGCTTAGGGACACCCAGAGAATGGGATTGTGTCCCTGACCATTGTGGCTAATAGCAATCAATGGAACTATCCTCCATGAATTTTTCTAATTCTTTTTTTAACCCAGTTACGCCCCTGGCCTTCACAAAATTCCCTGGCTGACTGTGTTTTGTCTGAAGTACTTCCTTTTCTTTGTTTTAAACCTGCTGCCTATTAAGGAACAGGGCTCACCCAATGAAATTATGTTATACGAAGGGGTAAATAACACTTCCATGTCCGCAGGTTCAGCCGATCGCAGCTCCCACTGGCGGCGGTTCGCCCCATTGGCCTGGAGTGGCGAACCGCGGCCAGTGAGAGCTGCAATCGACTGAACCTGTGGACGCGGCAGGTAAACAAATCGGCCCGGCTCAGCCCACCAGGGGGCTTACCTTGGTGGACTGCAGGCTAAAGGTTGCCAATCCCTGACTTAGACTTACCCAACCACAGTATAAGGGCTAATGCTAGTAAAGTGCTTTGAATATCCTAACCATTCAAATGTTAATCATTAGTAAGCAAATTTCCCTCCTATTTTGCCAATAACTTCATAGTAGAATAATTTTAAAGGGTACATTTACTTGTCATTGTTATGTTGTTGCTTTACTTTTTGCATTTCTCCCAAGACAAGGAAATATCAGTGAAGACCATTTCTCTTTTGTTTATAGTTGATTTCCTTTTCCCATTGCTGCACTATATATGAGTTGTCCTTACACATATATTGCAGTGGATTGCTTATTTGTCTCCATGGGAATTCTTTCTTTAATTCATAGAAACATTTATACCAGTGATATTCAGACTACGGCTCACAAGCCACAAATGGCTCTTTAATGTGTCTCCTGGCGCTCTCTGCAGAACATGATATTAAAACACTATGTGATTTAATTATTAACCAGCCAATAATGCTTTTATTATGCTTTTATTATGTTGTTAACCAATGCTTTTATTATGTTGTTAACCAATTATATTATCAGCTTGCACTCAGTTACTAACTTATATACTGTGAGAATAATTTTATATATAAAGATTTCCCTTGTGTTTAAATATGAATAATACTACAGTAAATGAAACAATGAAGTCACCCAAAAGAGCCATAGTGTAATGTTGATGGCTAATTTGGCTTCTGAACCACTGAGGTCTGAGCATCACTGATTTATACTATTCTTGGGTTTTGAAGGAACTTAGTTTTCAGAGAGTCTAAACTCTGCGCCAAATCTGAGGCGACAGCTTCCTCTAAATACACACCCCCTCGCTTTTCTGAAGTCAGACTGACAGCCCACTCACTTCACACCCCAAACTCCTGATGAGACACCGCAATGCAAAGCCACCGCAAATTCACAGCTGGGGCTGATCCCAGTACACACGCACACACACACACACACCCCGGGGGGTGGGGGGTGGCGCTAAGCCCCAAACTACTTCACAACTCCCAAGCAGGTGCCCAGAGAGGCGCCTCTCCATTTCCACGCTAGAAATCCAGAGCGACGCAAACAGGGCTTCGCAGGCACGCCGCAGCTGCCAGCGCGCACAGCGGGGCGCGGGCGCGGGCTCGTTACCGCAGCCGCTCGCGCGAGGGAGCGCGGCCGGCAACGGGCCTCGCGCTGGAGCTTCGGCCCCGGCTCCGGGAGCTTTTACGTGCTTGGCCCGTGCAAGGGCGGCATGGGGCGGGAGCGGCGTTGCCGAGAGGGGGCCGGTATTACTGCCCCCCCCCCGCCGCCCCGCTAGGTCGCTCCTTGGAGCCGGGCCACGGGGCGGTGACCCGTGACGGGCCCAGTCCCCAGCCGGGCCGGTTCTGGGAAGCTCCGGGACTGTGACCGTCCCCGGCTACCGCCTCAGATCCCCTGGGGGCGGGGGACCGGGCCGCTCCTCACCTGCCTCCGCCGCGGTGCCAGTACCAGCCCGCATCCCGTGCCGCCGACCATAGAGACGACGGCAGAGCGGCCGCCTCCCACCACCGAGACCCCGGCGGAGGGATAGAGCGACCCCGCCCCCCAACCACACCCGGGGGGGGGGCCCCCTCTGCGCTCCCTTCCCCCGCCCTTGCCTCGTGGGGCTGGAACCCCCGTTCCGCACGCGCCACCCCCGCCATCATCTGCCCCGCGCGCGGGGCCGGGCCGGGCCCCTCCCACCGCCCGCCGCTCTGTGGGACGGAGGGGGGGTTAACCCCGCCCGTAGCCCCGGGAAGGTGTCAAGGCCCCTGTCCCGCCCCACAGCCCCCCCCCCCCCCCGGGCACCGTCTGAACGGGCTCCGTGGCAGGGTTGCTTCTGGCTGCTGGCTGCCTGCGGTGCGGGCCTGCGCTCCCCCGGGGCCAGCCTCCCCCCGGGGGCCACAATCCCAGAGGTTGTCACGGTGCCCGCTAAAGCATGCAAAGAAGCGTGGCGCCCCGTAGCCTGATCGCGTCCCTGAAATTATCCAGTCGGCGGCACCCATTAGGAATTCTTTGGCCAAACAATTCTTTGTCTCCCCAGACTTGAATTTTAATCAAATAATAGTTGATAATAATAGCCCTGTTGTCATCATCAAGCTGCCACCATTGCATCACTGCCACCAATTCAAGCAAAGCAGACTTTGTTAAAATGATTATCGTTTTCTGATCATAGCTAAATAAGGCCCCAACCTTGCAAAGGTTTATACATGTGTTTAACTTTACTCAGGTGAGTAGTCCCATTAGGTGACCCACTGCAGCCCAAGGGCCAAAGAATTGCCACATGTTCTCAGAGGAATCCATTATGTTTTGCAATTTATATAATTTTTTTTTTAAGCCCTCACTGAATTAGTTATACTTGGCAGCTATTCTGATTTATTGTACTGTGATTCCTCTCTCAATATTGTTATCTTGGCTGGTTATTTACATTTTATTAAGGAAAGTGTGGGCCCCTTACTGAATGAGGGAGGCAACCCAGTGCCAGAGGATGGGGAAAAAGCTAATGTACTCAATGCTTTTTTTGCCTCTGTCTTCACGAACAAGGACGGCTCCGAGACTACTGCACTGGGCAGTACAGCATGGGGAGGAGGCGACCAGCCCTCTGTGGAGAAAGAAGTGGTTCGGGACTAATTAGAAAAGCTGGACGAGCACAAGTCCATGGGGTCGGATGCGCTGCATCCAAGAGTGCTAAAAGAGTTGGCGGATGTGATTGCAGAGCCATTGGTCATTATCTTTGAGAACTCATGGTGATTGGGGGGAAGGCCCAGACAACTGGAAAAAGGCTAATGTAGTGCCCATCTTTAAAAAAGGGAAGGAGGAGGATTTGGGGAACTACAGGCCAGTCAGCCTCACCTCAGTCCCTGGAAAAATCATGGAGCAGGTCCTCAAGGAATCAATTCTGAAGCACTTAGAGGAGAGGAAAGTGATCAGGAACAGTCAGCATGGATTCACTAAGGGCAAGTCATGCCTGACTAATTAATTGCCTTCTACGACGAGATAACTGGCTCTGTGGATGAGGGAAAAGCAGTGGACATGTTGTTCCTTGACTTTAGCAAAGCTTTTTACAGTCTCCCACAGTAATTCTTGCCAGCAAGTTAAAGAAGTATGGGCTAGATGAATGGACTATAAGGTGAATAGAAAGTTGGCTAGATCGTCAGGCTCAATAGGTAGTGATCAATGGCTCCATGTCTAGTTGGCAGCCAGTATCAAGTGGAGTGCCCCAAGGGTCGGTCCTCAGGCTGATTTTGTTCAATATCTTCATAAATGATCTGGAGGATGATGTAGACAGTATCCTCAGCAAGTTTGCAGATGACACTATACTGGGAGGAGAGGTAGATACACTGGAGGGTAGTGATAGGACACAGAGGGACCTAGACAAATTAGAGGATTGGGCCAAAAGAAATCTGATGAGGTTCAACAAGGACAAGTGCAGAGTCCTGTACTTAGGACGGAAGAATCCCATGCACCGCTACAGACTAGGGACCAAATGGCTAGGCAGCACTTCTGCAGAAAAGGACCTAGGGGTTACAGTGGACGAGAAGCTGGATGAGTCAACAGTGTGCCCTTTTTGCCAAGAAGGCCAATGGCATTTTGGGATGTATAAGTAGGGGCATTGCCAGCAGATCGAGGGACGTGATCGTTCCCCTCTATTCGACATTGGTGAGGCCTCATCTGGAGTAGTGTATCCAGTTTTGGGCCCCACACTACAAGAAGGATGTGGAAAAATTGGAAAGAGTCCAGCGGAGGGCAACAAAAATGATTAGGGGCCTGGAACACATGACTTATGAGGAGAGGCTGCGGGAACTGGGATTGTTTAGTCTGCGGAAAAGAAGAATGAGGGGGGATTTGATAGCTGCTTTCAACTACCTGAGAGGGGGTTCCAAAGCGGGTGGATCTAGACTGTTCTCAGTGGTAGCAGATGACAGAACAAGGAGTAATGGTCTCAAGTTGCAGTGGGGGCGGTTTAGGTTGGATATTAGGAAAAACTTTCACTAGGAGGGTGGTGAAACACTGGAATGAGTCACCTAGGGAGGTGGTGGAATCTCCTTCTTTAGAAGTTTTTAAGGTCAGGCTTGACAAAGCCCTGGCTGGGATGATTTAGTTGGGGATTGGTCCTGCCTTGAGCAGGGGGTTGGACTAGATGACCTCCTGAGGTCCCTTCCAACCCTGATATTCTATGATTCTATTTGTTTTGGAAACATTTAATAATTCAGAGGTATAAATTGAAGCCATATAGGTGTGGTCAGTATCTGAATGCCTAATAAGCCTTCAGTTTTTCTTGACTTGCAGTCCCAGATATTATGCATGTTTTTATGGTTCCAGCACATGTGGAGAATATCTACCCCATTAGCTATGCATCCGGCAGAGTTCTGAGTGCTGCTGACCTCTGATTTTGCACTGAGTGTACAGTACATTGTGTTTACTAATAAAAGTTATAAATACCTTTTAGAACACTGCCCTCAAAATGACAGCATTTAAGATGTTTAAAATTTTTAAGTGACATAAAATTAGTGCTGTTCAGCAGATATTTTGAAAATTTAAGAAATCATAGAACTAAGACACTTGCTTCCCAAACATCAATGTTTGCTAAAGGGAGATGGACTTTCTGCTTCTTTAGTTTTAATCAAAATCAAGGAAAAAGATCTTTTGTTTCTGGAACCATATGGTAGTAAAAGGA
The DNA here is from genome assembly GCF_965140235.1 of Caretta caretta. Taxonomy (NCBI): domain Eukaryota; kingdom Metazoa; phylum Chordata; order Testudines; family Cheloniidae; genus Caretta; species Caretta caretta. The sequence goes on from NC_134206.1 coordinate 205,618,378, forward strand.
TAAAACAACAAGATGTGTGTGTGTGGATTCACTGACAGATTTAAAAAAAAAAAAAAACACAATCTAGTATTTCTAACTTCCGGTACATTTTAACATTTAAGATTGAAGAATTTTCAAAATCAAATTTAGGTTTATCAGTGTTACTTATAGATTTCAGAGTAACAGCCGTGTTAGTCTGTATTCGCAAAAAGAAAAGGAGTACTTGTGGCACCTTAGAGACTAACCAATTTATTTGAGCATGAGCTTTCGTGAGCTACAGCTCACTTCATCGGATGCATACCGTGGAAACTGCAGAAGACATTATATACACACAGAGAATATGAAACAATACCTCCTCCCACCCCACTGTCCTGCTGGTAATAGCTTATCTAAAGTGATCATCAAGTTGGGCCATTTCCTGCACAAATCCAGGTTTTCTCACCCTCCACTCCCCCACACACAAACTCGCTCTCCTGCTGGTAATAGCTCATCTAAACTGACCACTCTCCAAGTTTAAATCCAAGTTAAACCAGAACATCTGGGGGGGGGGGGGTAGGAAAAAACAAGAGGAAATAGCCACTCCCAGTCTCTATTTAAGCCTAAATTAATAGTATCCAATTTGCAAATGAATTCCAATTCAGCAGTTTCTCGCTGGAGTCTGGATTTGAAGTTTTTTTGTTTTAAGATAGCGACCTTCATGTCTGTGATTGCGTGACCAGAGAGATTGAAGTGTTCTCTGACTGGTTTATGAATGTTATAATTCTTGACATCTGACTCTCACAAATCTTGGGAGACAGGCCAGTCCTTGCCTACAGACAGCCCCGCAACCTGAAGCAAATACTCACCAACAACCACATACCACACAACAGAACCACTAACCCAGGAACTTATCCTTGCAACAAAGCCCGTTGCTAACTGTGCCCACATATCTATTCAGGGGACACCATCACAGGGCCTAATAACATCAGCCACACTATCAGAGGCTCGTTCACCTGCACATCCACCAATGTGATATTTGCCATCATGTGCCAGCAATGCCCCTCTGCCATTTACATTGGTCAAACTGGACAGTCTCTACGTAAAAGAATAAATGGACACAAATCAGATGTCAAGAATTATAACATTCATAAACCAGTCGGAGAACACTTCAATCTCTCTGGTCACGCAATCACAGACATGAAGGTCGCTATCTTAAAACAAAAAAACTTCAAATCCAGACTCCAGCGAGAAACTGCTGAATTGGAATTCATTTGCAAATTGAATACTATTAATTTAGGCTTAAATAGAGACTGGGAGTGGCTAAGTCATTATGCAAGGTAGCCTATTTCCTCTTGTTTTTTCCTACCCCCCCCCCCCCAGATGTTCTGGTTTAACTTGGATTTAAACTTGGAGAGTGGTCAGTTTGGATGAGCTATTACCAGCAGGAGAGTGAGTTTGTGTGTGTATGGGGGTGGGTGGGGGGGGATGTGAGAAAACCTGGATTTGTGCAGGAAATGGCCCAACTTGATTATCATGCACATTGTGTAAAGAGTTGTCACTTTGGATGGGTTATCACCAGCAGGAGAGTGAATTTGTGTGGGGGAGTGGAGGGTGAGAAAACCTGGATTTGTGCTGGAAATGGCCCAACCTGATGATCACTTTAGATAAGCTATTACCAGCAGGACAGTGGGGTGGGAGGAGGTATTGTTTCATATTCTCTGTGTATATATAAAGTCTGCTGCAGTTTCCACGGTATGCATCCGATTAAGTGAGCTGTAGCTCACGAAAGCTCATGCTCAAATAAATTGGTTAGTCTCTAAGGTGCCACAAGTACTCCTTTTCTTTTTGCGAATACAGACTAACACGGCTGTTACTCTGAAACCTGTTATTGTAAGGAGAGTCATCACTTTAGATAAGCTATTACCAACAAGGGGGGGGGGGAAGAGAAGAGAGAAAACCTGGATTTTGTAGTGATAAACACCCATTTTTTCCATGGTCTGTGTATATAAAAACCATCTTCTGTATTTTCCAGTATTTTTTGTGTAGCTCACGAAAGCTCATGCTCAAATAAATTGGTTAGTCTCTAAGGTGCCACAAGTACTCCTTTTCTTTTAGTGTTAATTATGACACCTACTTTTTGCACTTTTCCCAGCATGGACAGTCAAACTAGTTCTTTCTGGTTTTCTTGCAGTGCTACCATGTATAGGTTCGCAAAACTGCAGAGGATTAATTCACATTCCAAAAAGCTTGTTTCATTTATATTTTTAAAATTGTAAATACACTTGCAAACACTTCCACTTTTGAAAACCCTTCCACTTACCCATTCTTTCCCTGCCCCTGGACCCTATATTTAGGAGCCTGTACTGTTTGCTGATATCCCTTTAAACAAGTTTATTTTCTCTAAGCCAAATCCTGAACTCCTTATTTGGACAAAACTCTCACTGAATTCTGTAGGAACTGAGTAAACACACAGACCCACAAGGATTGGCTCAGGCAAGATGAAAAACATAGTACAGTATGACTAGTCTCCTTCTGAGCATAGTACAGTATGACTAGTCTCCTTTCCTACCCCCCCCCCAGATCAGCTGATCCATACCAGACAATTCAATTGCATCTTTTCTCACCTTAAAAATCATTCTCCATCCATACTAAGCCCCCCTGTGATAGTGTATGACAAGAACTAGAACTTTGGATCTGAACAAGAATCTTGGATTCCAAACAGAAAAATTTAGATCCTGGTCTCAACATGTATATTGCAGGCTAGGCCCATCTCCATGGGTGAATTGTTACATGTGAATGCAAGCTAGCACCTATGTCTTTTTCCAACCATTCCAGTGAGTCAAGTTTTTCAAACAGTAGAATCATAATTAACAGTAGTTAGTGTTTGGACAAGATCAAGGAACACATGCTCCAACAATAAGAAATGCTGATTTCAGCCATCACACTGTTGGCTATAAATAGTAATAACTGTTTCAAGGGACTGCAACTTTTAAAAAAAAAAAAAACACATCCATTCTGCAGAGAGACATCGTACGTACCACACGGAGTTATGTCATTGCATTAGGTTGGTGAAGTCAGTTATTTTCCACAGTAGGAAGCAATGAGATTGGACAAAAAAAATATGATCACTTTCAACTTCCTTTGTGCATCATGAAGGAAAAAAATCTTCCCTCAGCGGCATAAATTCACATTTCTTATGCAAGGAAAAAGACACTGATGAAGCAACCTTGGTTGTTATATACCACTTTCTGACCTTACAGAAACATTAGAATTTTTGACCAGCAGTTTCGACCTGTATGGCAACAGCATGAATATCCTCGCCTACGCAGACGATCTGGTCCTGATCGCAGACAACCCTGAGAGTCTTCAATAAATGCTCGACATCACGAGCCAGGCTGCCAACTGGATGGGACTCCGCTTCAACGCTAGGAAGTGTGCATCCCTGCATATTGAGGACAGTAGAAGAGACTCGGTCTATGCAACGCCTTTGCAGATCCAGGGTGAACCCAGGATCTTCCTCAAGGGCGGACAAGCATACCAACATCTTGACATGTCCACGGTTTCCACATCCAGCAGACACCTGAGGATACTATCACAGAGATCCTATGAGATGTGGCCAGGATTGACTCCTCCCTACTGGCACCATGGCAGAAGATCAACACCTTGAACACCTTCCTGATCCCCCGTATCTCATTCGTCCTGAGGGGACTTGCCATGGCAAAGGTACCTCTGAACAAGGCAGACAACACCATCAGACAGCTAGTGAAGAAGTGGATGTTTCTTTCCCAGAGAGGCAGCAATGAACTGGTGTACATCTTGCACAGGCAGGGTGGCACCAGCGTCCCTCATATGGGTGATCTGTGCGATACTGCAGTGATCACTCATGCCTTCTGACATGCCCAGACGCCATGGTGAGGAACATCGCAGAAAGTGCTATGTGGGATGCCATGAAGAAGCGAATCGCAAGGACCCCTTCCAATCAAGATGTTGCCACCTACCTAAGCGGCTCGCTGGAAGGCGAATTTGGAAGAAACGGGGGAGACTGCTTCTCTAGATTCACGTCTGCAACGCCACGTGACAACTGGAGAAATGTATCAGCTGCCGCTGGAGGTGGTGCAAGGAAAGGCAGGAGCTGGGAATCCTGGTGCCACAGGTGAAGAATACAGAGCACAGTCCTCACTCCGAAAGTTAGAACCATACTGGAGAGGACCCTGAAACATCCCATCCACTGCCAATACGTGGAAAACCTGAAACGGAAACCAGACCAGGGCAAGGCATTCAAGGTCATGTGCCAGTAGGACACCAGCAACCACTTCCTCCCTGGGGGAAGCTTCACCCAATTTGCTGACTGGAGGTTCAGCCACAGGGCCCGTCTGTACTGCGTTCCGCTGGAGGGAGCCGTCCACCACAGGAATTGGGACAAGCGATGCAGGAAGTGCGGCTATGCCAGTGAGACTCTACCCCACATCCTGTGTCGCTGCAAGCCCCATTCCAGAGCCTGGCAGGTCCGACATAACGCTCATAGATGGTGGAAAAAGTGTTAAATTATAAATATTTGTCCCAGTTCAACCTGGCCTTTCCCTTTTCTCCCCCCACCCCACCCCCAATAAAGTTTGTTTGTTTAAATCTCTGTGCTTGCAAGTTTGTACTGATTTGCCGAGAAAAGGTGCTCAGAGTGGTTATAGGTTCTCCGATTCCTGGGTGGTGACCTGAGCCAAAAAAAAACTTAAGGAACTAGAGAATCCCCTTGTGACAAAGTTCCTCCTCTGCCTTGGTGGGTCCTGCACTTTTTTGGCAGGTTTGCTTACCTCAGAGGTTCATGGCAGCCCTCAGTTTGGCCACTTCTGCTAGAGGCTCAAACCTGCCATTTACTCAGCTAACCTTATCACTGGCCAGCATGGGGAAATGGAGAACAATCTCCACAGTCTCTGTTGTCCCACCTAGTGGGTTAAGGACAGGCCAGATCCCTTTCCAAATTAGACCTTCCCTTCTGGTGTTGCTCACAGACTAGGTCAACTCCTCCAATGTCTGACAGGAGCTGGAGGGGAAATGCAGGCCTACTCTCTATACCAAGTTCCAGCCCAGAGTTCTGTGGATAGCAGCTGTCTATATCTCCTGTATCAGCTGTGTGACAGCTACAACTCCCTAAGCCACTTTCCCAGCCTCCCCCCAGCACCTTCTTTATCCTTACCACAGTATCTTCCTCCTGAAGCCTGATCATGCTTGTACTCCTTAGTCCGCCAGGAGCACACCTTCTCACTCCCTGCTCCATACGCACCCCCACACTAACAGATGGGAGGTCCTTTTTAAACCAGGTGTCCTGATTAGTCTGCCTGCAATAATTGATTCTAGTATGTTCTTAATTGGCTCCAGGAGTTTTAATTAGCTTGCCTGTCTTAATTGGTTCTAGCACATTTCTGATTACTTTAGTACAGTCCCTGCCCTGGTCAGTCAGGGAACAGCAACCTGCTTCTCCAGTGGCCAGAAGCTTTGCCTCTGAGTATCTCCTATAGCCCTCTGGCCTGGAAGGAGATGAGAGGCTGCTACTCCTACTCGGTCCTGGGCTCTTGCTGCTGCTGCTTCCCCTGGCTAGGCCAGATACTACCTCCTCCTTCTCTGTTACCTGGTTGCTGGCTGGCTGCTGGACCCCTTCCCCCCACGCTTGGTTGCTGCTGCTCCAGCCCCTGCTGGCCTGCTCCCCAGAGGAGGGGAGTTAAGGACCCCAGCCATTGCTGCTGTGGACGTCATCACCACCACTACCTGTGAGGGGCCCTTCCTGCCTGGCCACCAGACTGTTGCCTGGAGCTGCTGCTGTGTTTGCTGCTGAGGAGCTGCTGGAGCCCTGAGGAAGAGTAGAAGAGGACCATCTACTGCTGGGGAGCGCACGGAGACTCTGCAGACTACCATGGAGGGGGCCTCTAAGACTGAATAACCTTTGACCTGTGCTCTTGTGGTAGGGGTTTTGACTGTGTTTGTGGGGACATAGGGGGTGTAGCATGAAGCCTGGTCCATCTGTGTGTTCCCCTTTGTCCCCATCATCGCTGCCCCCTCCACCACCCCCAGTGGACACTTACCATCTGCCTCAAGCTCCTGCCTCTGGAACTCAGCAGCTCACCTGGCTTGCCATGCACTTTCACCACCTTCTGGGCCTGAAGCAGCAGCCAGCCCAAACTGACTTTTGCAAGCACATGTGAGTGCACGTTCCCCACTCCTTGGACTGACCCCCTGCCCCCAACAAACCCCCAGCTTTTCCCCTTGCTACCTGCCCCATTTGCCCCTTGCAGCCTTTTGCTCTCCCCTTTGCCCCATCCCCTCTCACTAGCTTCAGTTTGTTTGTCTGCCCTGCCCGTTTTCCTCTGCTGCTCTGTTTGCCCCGCCCCAGCCTCTGAAGCTAGCCCCTGGGTCTCCTTGTCCTACCTCCAATATGGTTGTTCCCCTCCGCCTGCGGTCCCCCTGCCCTGATTAGCCCTTTGCTCTATGCGCCCATGCCCCCTCCCATGTACTTGTGCCCTTCCTGTTTTAGTTGACCCTTATATCACTGCACCCCCCTAATGCTATTGTAACCCTCTCTCCTCTAGATAGCTAAAGGAGTTGGAATCCTGTCCTGAGTTGGTGACAGACCCCCACCCCACATCCTTGATAGCTCCCCACATCCAGCTCTCCCCTCCTCTCCTGCCCGCAGCCTAGCGGGGAGGAGTGGTTGACCTGTTCCCCTTCTCCCCCCTTCCTCTGGCGTTTGTCCCCCCCTTATTATGGCAAAGGATGAGGTGGGTGGGACCCCTTGGGCAGCCCCCACTGCCCTTCCTCCATGTGCCCCCCCCACCACTCCCCCTAGCCTCTACCTCAACCGCCACTGCCAAACCACCTGCTATCGCCCCCACTGGGGCACTGGCAGCAGCGAGCAACGGGGTGACCTCCACTGCTGCCATGTCCCTTGCCCCCTCTGATTCTGGGGGAGCTCCCCCAGCTGGTGGGAAGGGCCGGAGCAAGAAGAAGGGTAAGGGCCCTGCTAAAAAGACTAGGCCCTCCATGGCAGGGGCTGCCCCCACTGCTGCAGCCCCGCCACCGGCTGTGGCGTCCCTCCCCGCTGCTCCCTCCACCAGCTCTGCAAATGCCCGCCTGCCTGCTGCTACGTCATCTCTCCCGGCCACCACCTCCACTACCATCTATAGCAGCCGGGGCCCCTTCCCCACCTTGACCAGGAAGCACCGCGTCCGTTGCCTCCTCGTGGCCACCTCGCCCCACATAGAAACCTACGTGCAGGCATTAGCGAGGGTGGTGGGGACCACGGCCATCGTAGCAGCCTCCAAGATGTGCGGAAAGGTCGTGTTCTTTCTAGCATCGGAGGTGGTGGAGAAAGGCCTGGCAGTGGCGGGGGGGGGGGGTGTTTGTCCCCCTGGAGCCACTGGAGGACTTGTAGGGTGACCAGATGAAATGGACAAAATATTGGGACGCATGGGGGAAGCAAAAAAAAAAAAGGTGGCTGGCGTGGCCAAAGCCGCAATATCAGAACAAATGGTGTCCCGACCGTGCATCGGTCGGGACGCAGGACAACGAACTAAAAATCAGGACAGTCCTGTTTTTTATCAGGACATCTGGTCACCCTAAGGACCTGGGTGTCCGAGTGGTCCTGACCTCCCTTCCTCCTCAATGCCGCCCTGTTACCCGTCCTCACTACCCTGGGGAAACCCCTCTCCGTTGTGAGCCCTCTCCCACTGGGTTGCAAAGACCCCGCCCTCCGTCACGTCTTTTCGTTCCGTTGGCAGATGCAGCTTCAACTGCCACCGGCGGCGCGTGACAGAGAGGCGATCAAGAGGTCCTTCCTGGTCCTCTACCATGGCACCCGCTACCAGGTGCATTATTCTACGGGGAGGCCCGGTGCTACCTCTACTGGGCGATGGGGCACTTCTGGAGGGGCCGGCCCCATCATCGCTGGCACCCCTGGCTGCCCAATGCCCGAAGCCACCCCTCCTCCTTCCCAGTCCACCATTGCTCCCGCTTGAGCCCAAGAGGTACCTCCCCCCAGTATGCCCAGACAAGCGGGAGAGCCCCACCTCCGCTGCCTGCAATCTGGTGGGGCCTGTGGAGGAGGGTGCAGTAGGGATACCGCTGGGCATAGAAGAGGGCCCGCCCCAGGGGGAATCTTCCCTCCCTCGTGCTGCCCCACCATTACCTCCCCGAGTCCCTGAGCCATCGCCCCTGCCCCCCGACCCAATACCTGTTAGCCAGCTCCCAGATGCTGCCATGGAGGGCTGGGCCCTAGTACAAGGGAAGTGGGGCAAGCGGAAGGCTCGAGCTCCGCTCCTTCCATCCGATGCAGAGGCCCCCTGAAAGACCAGGAAGGGGGGCACCAATGCCGAGCTTGCTGCCTTGCCCATGGGGGTGTTCCATCCACTGGTGCCGGCTGGGGAAAATGCGGCAGCATCGGGGAGAAGTGCTGCCCCTCCACTGGAGTCCCTTCCCATGGAGGCCCCCGATGGAGCCCCTCCTGCCCCTTAACTTCTGGAGCCCCGAGGCAAGGATCGCTTCGGGCGCTGGCGGGGAGAACTCCAGGGTGATGGAAGGCGATCTCCCTTCCATCTACGAGGAGATCAAGGCCCTGGGTCTGACCCCGGTCACCCAAGGGGAGGATGACCCTCTGCCAGCGGGCCTCGATCTGGGTGACCTCACCCCAGCCCCCCTTTCCCCATGCTCCCTCCACCTAACCGCTGCTTCTGCTCCTGCCTCCCAGGGTCCCCTGGATTCTTCCATCTGCCCGGACGCAGGTGGCATCCCGCTGATGGCTGCTGACGGCCAGTGCCTCGCAGCCAGGACCTGAGTTACCAGGGGCATCCCTCATTGATGTGGGGCAACTAACCTCCTTCCCGGGCGGTGGCCCCACCAAAGACCATACACCTCCTGATGCCTTGGCTGTCACACCTGCCATAGAGCCTGAGCCCAGCATCACAGAGCTCCCACTCCCCAGACCCCTGAGCCCGACTGAGAGGGGCCACCTCCCAGCAGCCCGGCTACTGGGGCCCAGGATCCTGCCTCTGCCCCTCTCCCCGACCCAGTTCCTGACCACTGCCCCGCCCCTACTCCTGACCCCCTGCCCTACTCCTGATGCCGACCCTGTCCCTATCCCTTCTACTTCCTGTGATGCCATTGCCGCCCCTGGAGCCATCTCCTTCCCTTTCCCAGAGGATGGCCCCAGGGAGCGGCTTTCATGTTCCCCTGTCCCACTAGGGGCTGCTGTTTTCCCTCCACGGCCCCCATTGAGCCGGGGTCTGAGGCAGACCATGTGGCACCAGCCTATCTGGCGCCACATCGAGGGTCTTCCCCTTGCCTGCCCGTCTCGGTGGGCCACAGAGCTGTGCCAGGAACCCTGCCGGAGGATGGCCAGGGGCCAGTGACCACCACCCCCTCCATACTCTACCAGAGGAGCTGCGGGAGTTTCTGGAAGATGTCCATGGCTCCTGCAACAAGGTGCAGCTTGCTCTCCAACGACGGGGGGAGATTTTCATCAAATCCTCCGGGCTGTGAGGGCTCTCACAGCGGAGGATAAAAGGACCGGGAAGCAGGCTGCCGCAACCTACCAGCAGGTCCGCAGCTTCCGTGACTCCTTGCTCACCTATGGGGTAGGTCACGGTTTGCTGCGTGGCCCAATGGGGGCCCTGAGCTTCTCTGCCGGCAAGGATCCCCCCCAGCCCTCCTCATGGCACCCATCATCTTTGCAACGTTGAACACCCAAAGCTGTAGGATGGGTCTCCGCAGGTGCCTGGTGCTCTCCTTCCTTCGGGAGGGTGGGTACTCTGTAGCTTTCCTGCAGGAGACTCATATGGATCTGACAGCCGAAGACAGCTGGCAGCTGGAGTTGGGGGACAGGGTGTACTTTAGTCATCTCACAGTTCACTGCTGGAGTGGCTACCCTGTTCTCCCCCAACCTACAGCCCGAGGTGCTAGGGATCACCAAGGCTGTGCTGGGTCGCCTGCTGCACCTCAAGGCCCGCATGGAGGGGCTCGTGGTCACCCTTGTTAACGTTTATGCCCCAACATCAGGCCCGGAGCAGCTGCGTTTCTATCAGCAGGCCTCTGCCTTCCTTGGCTTCTTGGATCCTCGTGAGTGCCTGGTCCTGGGCAGGGACTTTGACACCACCCTCGAGGAGTGGGACTGAGCAGTGCCCGGCCACGGCAGACATCCTCCGGGAGATTGTCGACCATCACTCCCGGTGGACGTCTGGCACCATCACTCCCGGTGGACGTCTGGCACAATCACCACCTGGACAACGTCTCGACGTTCACCTTTGTCCGGGTGGAGGCCCACCGGTCACGCCACTCCCGGTTGGACCACATCTACTTGTCACGCTTCCACCTTTCACGGGCCCACTCCTCCAGCATCCGGCCGGCCCCGTTTTCGTATCACCATCTAGACACCGTGACTGTCTCTCTCTGTGCAGAGAGGCCGGGGCTGGCCTATTGGCATTTCAGCAACAGCTTATTGGAGGATGTGGGCTTCATGGCGTCCTTCCGGGAGTTCTGGCTGGCCTGGCGAGGGCAGAGGCACGCCTTTCCCTCAGCGCTGCGGTGGTGGGACCTGGGGAAGGTGCACGCCCGGCTCTTCTGCCATGACTACACCCAGGGCGCCAGCCGACAGAGGGATGCAACAATACAGCAATTGAAACAGGAGGTCTTAGAGCTGGAGAGGCGTCTGGCCATCAGCCTTGAGGATCCATCCCTCTGCGGAGTGTGCTGGGAGAAGTGGGAGGAGCTCTGGGCCCTCAAAGACCATCAGGCCCAGGGTGTCTTTGTTTGTTCCTGCATCCGCTTCCTTTGGGAGATGGGTCGTGGCTCCCACTTCTTCTACACCCTGGAGAAAAGGAGGGGGGACCAAGAAGCACGTCACCTGCCTTCTGGCAGAGGACAGCAACCCCTCACAGATCCAGCGGAGATGTGCAGGAGGGCCAGGATCTTCTACGCAGTCCTTTTCTCCCCGATCCGACAGATCCTAACGCTTGCAGAGTGCTCTGGGATGGACTTCTGATGGTCAGCACGGGCGACCGAGACCGGCTAGAGCTGCCTCTCACTCTGGCCGAGTTCTCGGAAGCCCTCCGCCGCATGCCCACCAATAAATCTCTGGGCATGGATGAACTGACTGGAGTTCTACCGCGTGTTCTGGGATGACCTCGGCCCAGACCTAATCACTGTCTGGGCCGAGTCTTTGGAGAGTGGGGTCCTCCCTCTCTTGTGCAGGCGAGCCGTGCTTGCCTTATTACCGAAGAAGGGGGACCTCCATGACTTACGGAATTGGCGTCCCATCTTGCTCCTCAGCACCGACTACAAAGTCGTAGTGAAGGCCATCTCGTTGCGGCTGGGGTCCATGCTGGCGGACGTGGTCCACCCAGACCAGACCTACACCATCCCGGGCCATGCCATCTTTGATAACCTGTATCTGAACTGGGATCTCTTGGAGCTTGGGTGTAGGGATGGTCTGTTCACCCTCCTATCCCTGAATCAGGAGAAAGTGTTCGACAGGGTGGACCATGGGTATCTCCTGGGCACTCTATGAGCGTTAGGCTTTGGACCCCAGTTTGTGGGCTTTCTCCAGATGTTGTATGCCTCCGCAGAGTTCTGGTCAGGCTCAACTGGACCCTGACCAAGCCGGTCAGCTTTGGGCGGGGAGTATGGCAGGGGTGCCCCCTCTCGGGCCAGCTGTATGCTCTGACGATCGAGCCCTTCCTCTGTCTCCTCCATCAGAGGTTGATGGGGTTGGTGCTGAGAGAGCCAGAGCTGCGGCTGGTCCTGTTGGCGTATGCTGATGACGTGCTCCTCGTGGTACAGGACCCGGGCGACCTGGCGTGGGTGGAGGTTTTCCAGGCCGTCTACTCAGCAGCCTCTTCCGCCCCGGTCAGCTGGGTCAAGAGCTCTGGCCTGGTGGTCAGGGATGGGTGGCAGGCGAGCTCCCTCCCACCTGAGCTTTAGGCCATCCGGTGGAGCGCGGGTCCACTGCTCTATCTCAGTGATTACCTTTCTGCCACGCATCTGTCTCTGCCAGAGAACTGGTACGGTTTAGAAGGCAGGGTGACAGAGCGGCTCCAGAAATGGACAGGACTACTCCGGTGCCTTTCCCTTCGAGGGAGGTTAATCAACTAGTCCTGTCCATGCTCTGGTACCGGCTCAACACCCTGATCCTGGCCCCGGGTTTCCTGGCCAACCTCCGGATGACTATTCTGGAGTTGTTTTGGCCAGGAGTGCACTGAGTCTCTGCAGGGGTCCTCTACCTGCCCTTGGAGGAGGGAGGGCAGGGCCTGAAGTGCCTACACACTCAGGTCCATGTCTTCCGCCTCCAGACCCCGCAGAGGCTTCTTTATGGTGCAGGTAGTCCGGTGTGGAGAGTACTGGCGAACGCCTTCCTGTGCCGCTTCCGAGGGCTCCGATATGACCGGCAGCTCCTTTATCTCCATCCGAGAGGTCTTCCGCGAGACCTCTCTGGGCTGTCGGTCTTCTACCAGGACCTCCTCCAGACCTGGAAGCTATTCTCGGCGACAAGGTCCGTGGCAGCTCCCGAGGGGGCAGATCTCCTCGCGGAGCCCCTGCTACACAACCCCCAGTTCCATGTGCAGGTGGCGGAGTCCTGCTCGTTGCGCCAGAGATTGGTGACTTCTGGCAGGACCAGAGTCGGAGACCTCCTGGACTACAACCAGGGAGACTGGCTGGACCCCCTGACGCTCGCTTGGCGCATGGGGCTCTCCACACCTTGTACTCCCCAGCACGTACTTCAGGAGGTGAGGGCTGCTTTACCACCTGCTGCTCAGGCCTACCTCAACTGGGTCCTGGGAGAGGGCACGCCCCGCCCACCCTCCATCCTAGGCCCTCCGGACCTTTTCATATGGCCCCTGCCCCGTGGACCAAACCGCCCCTTTACTGCGAGTCGGCTGCATAACTTGCAGCCGGTTCAGTTCCAGACCGTGCCAAGAAAACAGCTATATGAGCTCGTGCTCCACACCCTTCACGTCCTCACCCTTGCGTTCCGCCCCAACATGAAGTGGCGGCACCTCTTGCCGCCTCTGGAGGGTGAGGAGCCCTGGTGGGCCAGCCTATATTCCACACTGGTCCCAAGGCCCGCTGGGGACATCAGCTGGCGGCTCCTTCATGGAACCATGAGCACAGGCATGTACTTGGCACCGTTCACTCCCCTCCCGGACACCTGCCCCTTTTGCAGCCTGAGGGAGACCCTGGCGCACATGTACCTGGAGTGCACCAGGTTGCAGCCCATATTCCGACTCCTCCTAGATATTTTATTACTGTTTTGGTTGCACTTTTCCCCTCACCTGTTCATCTATGTACTCCCTATCCGTGGCCTCACAAAGTCGCGGGACCTCCTTGTCAACATCCTCCTAGCCCTGGCCAAAATGGCCATCTACAAAACCAGGGAGAGGAGGTTGGCCGACGGGGTTTCCTGCAACTATGGGGCCTATTTCCGTTTCTCGGTCTGTTCACGCATCCGGGCAGAGTTCCTCTGGGTGGCGTATGCTGGCTCCCTGGATGCCGTCGAGGAGCAGTGGGCGCTGTTTAGGATTCTCTGCTCGGTGTCGCCATCAGGTTCCCTTTGTTTAGCCCTGTGACCTCACTCCCATTCCTGTTATCTCATTAGTTGGCCCCCTGCACTTATTTGGAATCCCGGACTTGTGGATCCTCCCCGTAGCCCGCTCACCTCCTGGATACCAGCAGGACCAGACTCCTGTACCCCACAGGTCTGGGTCCGTCGCACCTAAAATAAGGACCTGGCCCTTGTAGCTGCCAACAGATCTTACATCTTAAGGGGTATGAAGAAAACAATCATAAGTGGTGGGATAGCAGTTCAGGAGTGAGAGAGTGAAGGGATATTTGATTAAATGAAGGAGAGATTGATTTAATTGATTTTTTTTTTTTTTTAAGGAGATCTGAAGCGAAGGGTAGTTGGCAGAAAGGAACAAGGGAACTACTTCAGGCTTTTAAGGGGCAGAATGGAGCAAAGGCACAAAGCATGGCAGAAGGAAAAAGCAGATAGGGGAGTGAAATAGGAATTAGGAGAAAATGAGAGCAGAGATGGACTTAGACAAATTATGTAGAATCCTGTCTGTAAGACTGAGGAGTCTGAATCTTCTATTGTTGGTTGTTGGCCACTAGTGAGCAGGGTGGAATGGCCACTCTGCATCTACATTTTAGGAGGATCCCTCTAACTTCCCCTTAGGTGAATGTGTGCTCAGTAATGAAGGGCCCTTTGGAAAGTGCCTGTCAATGCTCTGCTGTGTCTGCCAAGCTGTTCATAGATGTGGGTGGGCCATTCTTGAAGTGCTCCTCCTCCAGCCTTGGAACCCACTACTGGAATCTGAGATACACAGCTTTGCACCAGGCAATGCGCCCTACCCCGAGATCAGTTGAAATGCAGTAATCTCAGTGGTCAGGAGCACTTCAGAGCAGGTGAGCCCATCAAGGGGGTGTCAATACTGATGATCTCATCTCTCCAGTATGTTCTGTCAGAGCCAGTCCCTGCCACAGTGTCAGTTTCCCTAGCTCTGCCAGGGCTTTCTGAGCCAGGCTCTGTTGGTGTCAGAGGTGGGCCCAAGCCAAAGGATTCAGATCCTGATCTGGATATCAACCTCTTCTCCCAAAGACGGGGAGGTCTAGGTGCTGGGGTCTAGGGGGTTGGTTCAGACCCGTCCCTAGTTGATACAGTGATAACAAAGCAGGGTCATGGGGATTGTCAGCAAAGCAGCTGATCTCCCACGAGGGAAGTGCAATGGATATCTGGACTGTACTTCGCAGGGGTTAGTGGGGACAATTCCCTAGTTGTCCTGGGTTTACTCCCTCTGCCTGTGAGTATGAGGGAAAGAAAGAGGTTCCCAGGTCTCCCTGAGCACTCACTAAATAATGTGCCCATTATAAACACTAGAGATGGGGCTGAGGTGCTAAGTTCAGAACCAGATTTCACACACCCCAGTGTCTTGGAGTGTCTATATCCTGGGTTTTGGTTTGATCTTCACTAGGGATGGGGGTTCAGATTCCAAACCTCCCCAAAGTTTGGGGTTGATAAGATTAAAAAAATTGGTTCAGGTCCCTCTCTACCTGCGAACTTCAATACAGGCTGAAATTAGGCAGCCTGAGAGAAAATGTGGGTAATGACTAAGGGATTCATCCAAAACCCAGTTAAGTCCATGGGAATCTTTCCATTAACTTCAATGGCCTCTGAATCAGGTCCTAAAAATACTAAATCTATTTAATGGGTTGGAGCAGAAAGACCCAGGGGATGAGGGAACATGATGAGTGCCAATAAATCTACTGTAGAACAGTTTAATGAGAGAATAAGAATTATTCACAGCCTTAGAGGGGGATAGAATAAGGAGCAATGGCCCAAAGCCAGGGAGGGAAACATTGAGCTGAGACATTAAGGGAAATGTACTAGCATTAGAAGCAATTGATTACTGTATTAAGCTAGCAAGAGGAGGTACCATCAGTGCAGAGATTAAAGAACAGGTGAGATAAGGTTTTTAGCACAAGTGACAAGTGGGAGGCACTAGAGGATGTGAGCTAGTCCCCATACAAAGTTATTAAACATTTTCTCTTCTTTCCCTATTTCTATTTTTGTCATCTTTTCACAAAGTCTGTTTCCTATCTGTCTCTTGTCTTGTCTTTTCATTTGTCTCTTGATGCATTGCTCTTCTGGTCCTGATCTGTTTGCCCTTTATTAATAATTGCAAAACATCTTAGTTAAATACTTGACTATTTGATTGTAAATAACAAAATGATCTGAGGGGTTGTGTGTTTTTTGCCCCATCTGTATTTTGAGTCTAGGAAATTCAATCCTTTGAACTGAAGACACAGATGAACAGGGACTCCAGTCGGCTGGGAGTTTTGTAAGGGAATAGACAGATGCCAATGATGTACTGGGAGAAATATCAGTCGAAATGCATCAGTGCTCACTCATTGGCCAGCTGCAGTCCTAGTTTTAAGAGTTGGTAATAATGGTAACACTGGGGTGTCACACTGGGAATGACACCTGTCAAGGTTCCTTCCCCACTCTGAACTCTAGGGTACAGATGTGGGGACCTGCATGAAAGACCCCCTAAGCTTATTCTTACCAGCTTAGGTTAAAAACTTCCTCAAGGTACAAACTTTGCCTTGTCCTTGAACCCTATACTGCCACCACCAAGCGTGTTAAACAAAGAACAGGGAAAGAGCCCACTTGGAGACATCTTGCCCTCAAGCCCTACACCCCCTTTCCTGGGGAAGGCTTGATTAAAAATCCTCACCAGTTTGCATAGGTGAACACAGACCCAAACCCTTAAAAGAAGAATTTTAATTAAAGAAAAGGTAAAAGAATCACCTCTATAAAATCAGGATGGTAAATACCTTATAGGGTAATTACATTCAAAACACAGAGAATCCCTCTAGGCAAAACCTTAAGTTACAAAAACAGGAATATACATTCTATTCAGCACAACTATTTTACCAGCCATTAAACAAAATAAATCTAATGCATTTCTAGCTAGATTACTTACTATTTACAAGAGTTCTGAGTTGCATTCCTGATCTGTTCCCTGCAAAAGCATCACACAGACAGACAGACCCTTTGTTCCCCCCACCTCCCCCCAGCTTTTGAAAGTATCTTGTCTTCTCATGGTCATTTTGGTCAGGTGCTAGCGAGGTTATCTTAGCTTCTTAACCCTTTACAGGTGAAAGGGTTTTGCCTCTGGCCAGCAGGGATTTTATAGTTCTGTACACAGAAAGGTGGTTACCCTTCTCTTTATATTTATGACAACACCATATTTCCATAATTTACTCTCTTGTGCCCCTGTCATTGTGAGGTCAGGTGAAGGCTTAGCAAGTGTCAATATTTTTGCTATAATAAAGAAAAATTTTCTATAGGTCTCATGGTACATAAGAATCTTGAACCTATACGTACAGAGAGTGCTACAGCGGAGATTGGAGCCCACCAATAAAATTCATGGGACTCTCAGGGCAACTCCAAAAGCCTACCTTGCAGCTACTGCTGGCAGAGAAGCTGATCGTGTGTGTTTGTTGTTTGTCATATCTTCTTTAATCTGTAAACCCTTTGGGGCAAGGGTAAGACTTGTCTGGGGTTTGTAAAGATATTTACAGCGCTACAGATGTAAATATAACCATAACCCTGTGCCACATCCCTCGGTTCTGCTCCATGGAAAGGAGATAAACACATCCCAGCATTCCTCACTTCCAAACCCCTTTTTTGCTTCCACCTTCTTTACATTTGTAACTATTTTGCTAAGATAATAAGGAGAATGTACTAAGTACAAAGTAATGCACGTCGCAAAACATAATCCCAACTATGCATATAAAATGATGGGGTCTAAATTAGCTGTTACCATTAAGAAAGAGATCTTGGAGTCCTTGTGGATAGTTCTCTGAAAACATCCACTCAATGTGCAGTGGCAGTCAAAAAAGCTAACAGAATGTTGGGACTTGTAGGGAAAGGGATAGATAATAAGACAGAAAATATCATATTGCCTCTATATAAATCCATGATACACCCACATCTTGAATACTGCATGCAGATGTGGTTGCCCCATCTCAAAAAAGATATATTGGAATTGGAAAAGGTTCAGAAAAGGGCAACAAAAATGGTTAGGGGTATGGAATGGCTTCTGTAGGGGGAGAGAGTAATAAAACTGGGACTTTTCAGTTTGGAAAAGAGATGACTAAGGAGGGATATGATTGAGGTCTACAAAATCATGACTGGTGTGGAGAAAGTAAATAAGGAAGTGTTATTTACTCCTTCTCATAACACAAGAACCAGGGGTCACCAAATGAAATTAATAGGCAGCAGGTTTAAAACAAACAAAAGGAAGTAATTCTTCACACAATGCACAGTCAACCTGTGGAACTCTTTGCCAGAGGATGCTGTGAAGGCCAAGATTATAACAGGGTTCAAAAAAGGACTAGATAAAATAATGGAGGATAGGTCCATCAATGGTTATTAGCCAGGATGGACAGGGATGATGTCCCTAGCTTCTGTTTGCCAGAAGCTGGGAATAAGTGACAGGGAAAGGATCACTTGATGATTACCTGTTCTGTTCATTCCCCCTGGGGAACCTGGCATTGGCCGCTGTCAGAAGACAGGATACTGGACTAGATGGACTTTGGTCTGACCCAGTATGGCCGCTTTTACATTAATCAAGTGCCAGGCTTCAGGGCTTCAGCTGTTCTTTAGCAGAGATCAGGAAGGAATCCCCCCAATTCACAATTGGCCAGAATTGACCAGATAAAATCAGGGAGGTGGTGTGTACACCCTTCAGGGTAGCAAATCTTGGCCTGGGCTGAAAGCAGGACATCAGTCCAGGAACAGCAATGGTCTGAGGCAGGAAGAGTAAATCCTATGAGCCTAGATGCTTAGCTGCATGCTCAGAGTTAAACTGACCACCAAATTTGGGGTCAGGAAGGAATTTTTCTCCAACTAAGGTTGGTGCAGACTTTGGAGGGATTTTGCTTTCATCTGCAGCACTCAGCAGGTTCATCTTCTAGGATCACCTGGGCCTATTGCACACAACTAGCTTCCTCTCATTGCAGAGGCCTCGGGCATTGGCAGCATCTCGGCCCTGCTTGGTTTCCAGCTGTGGCTAAGAACAGTTTTAGTCGCCTGAAGACTCCAAATTTTGCAGAATAATTGGCCCTATTTTGGACTTTATACTGAGAATTTGGTGCAATAAAATTTGTTGGGAAAGATTCTAGTATGATGTGTTTTTATATATAGTCATCATTACTGGGCAGCACAGAGTTACTGCTTCAGAGACTAAAGCCACAGAGTCTGCAGCCAGAGATGAGATGGCATTCACCCGTCAGTGGCTGCTCCCAGAAGAGGCTGGTGAACTAAGGGCACAAAGGAGGAAATGTTTTAATAAATGGATGGAGATGGTGCAGGCCCAGAGCTTGAATACTGGTGACTGGGCCCCCTTACTGCTTTTAGGGGCTACCTCACTTTTGTCTTATGGCCCCTGCCTTCTCACTACCATTTCAAATCAAAGCAAGTCACCTGACATTCAGGGGCCTCCTAGGATTTCCAGCTTTCTAATTGCACAAAACCGAACACCCTTGCCCCACCCCCTGCCATGCCCCTTCTCTGAGGCCCCACCCCCGCTCATTACAGCCCCCCATCCTTCATCACTCACTCTCCCTGATCCTCACTCACTTTCACTGGGCTAGAGTAGGGGTGCAGGAGGGCTCCAGCTGGGGGTGTGGTCTCCAGGGGGGTCCAGAAATGAGGGGTTCAGGGTGCGAGAGGGCACCCTGGGCTGGGGCAGGAGGTTGGGGTGCAGGAGGGGGTGAGGGCTCCGGCTGGGGGTGCAGGCTCTGGGCTGGGGCCAAGGGGTTTGGAGTGCAGGAGTGGGCTGAGGGCTGGGGCAAGAGGTTGGAGTGCAGGAGGCGGTGCAGGCTCAGGCTGGGAGTGCAGGCTCTGGGGTGGGGCTGGGGATGAAGGATTTGAGGTGCAGGAGGGGGCTCTGGGCTGGGGCCAAGAGGTTTGGAGTGCGGGAGGGGGCTCAGGGCTGGGGTAGGGGGTTGGGTGTGGGAGGGGTTGTGGGGTGTGGGCGCTGGGAGGGAATCTGGGTGCAGGAGAGGGTTCTGACCTGTGGCAGGGGGTTCAGGGTGCAGGTTCAGGCTGGTCAGTGCTTACCTCAGTGGCTCCCGGTTGGCAGTACAGCGGGGCTAAGGCAGGTTCCCTGCCTGCCCTGGCTCTGTGCTGCTGCTGGAAGTGGCCAGCATGTCTGGCCCCTAGGCGGAGGTGCGGCGAGGCGGCTCTAGTGCGTGCTGCCTGTACTTGCAGGGTCCGCCCCCACAGTTCCCACTGGCCGCGATTCCCAGCCAATGGGAGCTGTGGAGCCAGCACTGGGGGCAGCATGCAGAACTTCCCTGATCGCACCGGCACCTAGGGGCCGCAGGGATATGCCGGTCGCTTCCGGGGGCTGTGCAGAGCCAGGGCAAGTATGGAGCCTGCCTTAGCTCCTCTGCGCCACCAACTGGACTTTTAATGGCCCAGTCAGCAGTGCATGATTTGAGCTGCCAGGGTCCCTTTTTGACCAGGCATTCTGGTAAAAAAACAGATGCCTGGCAACCCTAGGCCCCTGTATTTCCCCCCCCCCCATGATTTGAGCATGGTACAGGCTGACACCAGGGGGAAATGAGGGACACACAACCCTTCAAGCTCTCCTGAGAGGTGTCATGAAGGCTTTGGTGTGTATCCCTCCAAGAAGCTGCCAAACTGGCAAAGAGAATCCTGTCCACCAGACCTTGAGGTGCTGGCAGAGAAGGAGGAGGAAGACCACAGGGTCAGTGCGTAGTGACAGATCTGGGCAAAGTGAGGGCCAGTAAGGCCACAGCCCAGCTCAGCTCTAGGCCAGGCCTATAAGGATAAAGCAAGGATAGAGGGGGAGAGGTGCAGTGTGGGCCAGGCATGGGTCACTCACCAGGGACTGTCCAGGTTGTGACAGGGGCCACTGTGGCAAATTCATAAAGTAAAGCCCTTAACAAACCCATCTGCCAAACAGAACCATCTCCAGCTGATGCACATGAAAGGGAATCTGGTGCCAGAACTCTGGGACATGGGATCCATGTAGCATGCTAACTGGATCATAGAATCATAGAATATCAGGGTTGGAAGAGACCTCAGGAAGTCATCTAGTCCAACCCCCTGCTCAAAGCAGGACCACCAAAATCATCCCAGCCAGGGCTTTGTCAAGCCAGACCTTAAAAACCTCTAAGGATGGAGATTCCACCACCTCCCTAGGTAACCCATTCCAGTGCTTCACCATCCTCCTAGAGAAATAGTGTTTCCTAATATCCAACCTAGACCTGTGGTTTTGGCTTATTTGCTGGTGATTTGATGGTGATAGGTGTTGCGACAATGGATGTATAACCAGAACATAGGATGCTATGTGGTAATGCTGTTTTGTTTCATCTGATGGTGCTGGGACACAGCAAGAGGAAGAGAGCAGGGGAAAAGGGATGAATTCTACTGTAAGGTAACCCTGTCTTTAAAAGGTGTGGTTTGAATTATTTTTCAATGGGACAAGTTGGGTGGGAGTGTCAAATTAAAAAATAACAAGTGAGAGGTTGTATGCAAACTTAATGGAAAAAAAAATCACCAGCAAGGAGACACTAGGCCAGCTAAATTTCAGCCCAAAGAGTGAAAGGTTTTGCTGCATGTGAAAACCAGAGATTAGAATGCAAACTCTGTAGGATAGTTAACCTCAACGTTTCTTCCTTAGTGTCAGCGTATTGCTCCTGTCCTGCTTCATCTGGAACCACACACCTCTATGTAACCATGAAGGTAGTTATAGCCTGTGATTATGTCCCCGAGCCTCCTCTTTTCTAGATTACATCAGTTTAGTTCTCTCTATCTCATTCATATGTCTTATGACAAAACCTTTTGATATGGTAAAGATGCTTGCTCCTTTATTTTGCTGTGAGAGCTGATCACCCAGAGGGATTCTTTTTTGCAACCGCATCCCTCTGGTTTGAGACAGCATGTACTAGCTGACCCACAAAGTCAATTTATGCTTCCCAAGGCATTTCATTAATTCAATAGATTATGATAGTCAATATTTAATTATTTGCTGCCACTCTGTGGCTAAACTGGTTATTACCTCTTCATTGAGAAGTTTCTCAGGGTATGTCTACACTGCAGCAAAACACCCACAGCTGACCCTCCCATCTAGGGGTCCCAGAACCCAGGCTCCAGCCTGAGCCTGAATGTCTACATTGCAGTTTTACAGTCCCACAGCCTGACCCACAGGAGCCTGAGTCAGCTGATGTGGGCCTACTGTGAGTATTTTATTGCAATGTAGACATGCCTTGAATAAGCATGATTCTCCATTGTTTTGCCCCTTGTGCTGTCATTTATGCCTGGGCAAAGTGGGTGTAAATTGCTTTCCTATCATAATTTGCCACTTCTTCTCCATCAGTGGGATCTTCATTGCCTCCCGCAGATAGCAGACAGATTGCAGCTGAATTTTCTGTTGTCATTTTTGAGTTATAGAGCAAACTTTTTTTTTTACTTTTTAAATAAGCAACTCCCTATTTTTGTGGCATCTCATAATGCAACACAACTTGGTTCCAAGATTTATTATACATTATTTTACAGCAGCAAAAGTGTACTAGGTGCTTTAAAGAATATGTAGAGATATCTGCCTTGAAGGCCCCACAATCAAGTCAATGTGGAGGAGATGAATGGGATTAAGCCAAAAGGCTAATAAATGAGCAGCCACATTCAAGACATGTTTTGAGAGTTCCATGGTTTCTTTCATTTTACATTTTATTTTGTTATTTGTGTTAGTGCTTCCTAGGTGCAAGGGAGGAGGACCAGGACAGAAAGGCCTCATTAAAGAAGTGTATATTCAGGAATGAAAAGGGGGAAAGCCTAGAGGGCATAGCTAAAGAAGGGATTTAAGGTATGGGCAAGGGAATGGGAAAGAGTGGGAAAAGGACATGCAGGGAGGAAGAGGAGGTGGTAAGCCATGCAGTTTGGCTGAAGCAAAGGAGGAAAGGAGGGAGTAAAATGTGTAGACAGCGGAAAGGTTGGTGGGAGTGGCATCACTGGAGTTGCTTCCACTCATACGAGAGCTAAAATTGACTCAGTGAAAAAATTTGTGATCTATTTGTAACTGTTGTGAGGCAAGCACAAGCCTGTTCCCGCTCCCTCTTTTGCCATTCATGCTTCAGAAGGTGTGATAACTCTCCCAGAAAGCATGTACATAACCCTCTGTCCTTCCCATTCTTTGTCCAGCATGTGCAAACCTGCCAGGGCCAAAATGCACAGAGGGATTCAGGGCTGGTCTGCACTACAAAGCTAGGTTGGTTTAATTATGTCACTCAGGGCTGTGAAATATTTCACACCCTGTGCAATGTAATTAAGATGACCTAGGTCCTGGTATAGATACTGCTAGGTCGATGGAAGCATTCTTTCTTTGACCCCTCTCTCAGGGACGTGGATTTACTAAAGTGATGGAAGAGCCCCTTTATTGTTGTAGTGAATATCTACTCTATACTAAAGTGATGCAGCTATAGCATTTCTTATATAGATGTACTCTTGGTGACAGAACTGGGATTAGAACTCCGGACTCCCTTCCTCTTAGTTACCTGCCTGGGCCATTAAACCACATTGCCTCTTATATTATTGTGCTGCCCAAATTTATACCCAGAAGGCACTCTGACAACTCAGCAGAGGCACCTGCTCAACTGCAAGCAGACCCCGGTGGGCCTGTCTGCATTCCACCCTGGTTCCCTGGACCACCAGGGATATTAGTTGGCAGCTGCTTCATGGAGCCGTGAGCATGGGCGTGTACCTGGTGCAGTTTACTCCCCTTCCTGACACCTGCCCCTTCAGTGGCGTGAGGGAGACTCGGGTGTACATTTATATTGAGAGTGCCAGGTTGCAGCCCCTTTTCTGGTTCCTCCAGAATCTTCTCCTTAGGTTCTGACTGTACTTTTCCCCACAACTCCTCATTTATGTACACCCCATCCGTGGCCCCAGGTGAGACCTCCTTATCAACCTCCTCCTAGCATTGGCCAGGTTGGCCGTCCACCATACCAGGAGGAGGATGCTGGATGGGGAGGTGCTCTGAGACTGTGGGGCCTATTTCCGCTCCTCCCTTAGTTTACATCTCTGGGTAGACTTCCTCTGGGCCGTGTCCACTGGCTCCCTGGACACCTTTGAGGAGCAGTAGGCACTGTCTGGGGTTCTCTGCTCAGTGTCCCCCTCTGGCTCCCTGTTTTTGACCCTGTGACCATAGGTGCTGACTTCTGCTCCCGCCAGTGAGTGCTCGACCCCCCTCTGCCACCAGCCCTGCCCCGCCTCCACCCCTGCCCCACCCCTATTCCAATCCCTTCCCCAAAGTCCCCGCCCCAACCCCGCCCCGCCCCTGCCCCTATTCCGACTCCTTCCCCAAATCCCCGTCCCGGCCCTGCCTGTTCCCCGCCTCCTCCCCTGAGCGTGCCACGCTCCCACTCCTCCCCCTCCCTCCAAGCATGCAGCCAAAATAGCTGTTTGGCGGAGGCTAGGCGGGAAGCGCTGGGAGGTAGGCAGAGGAGCGGGGAAACGGTGCGTTCAGGGGAGGCGGTGGGGGCGGGGAGGCAAGCCTGGCTGCTGGTGGGTGCAGGGCACCCACTAATTTTTCCCTGTGGGTGCTCCAGCCCCGGAGCACCCACAGGGTCGGTGCCTATGCCTGTGACCCTCACGCCTGTCCCTATTTTCTCATTTGTTGTCCGCCGCATTCACTGGGTCCAGTGGCTCCTCCCCTCAGTCTGGGGGAGGGGCCTAAGTGCAACCAGCCAGGTGAGAGTGTGGCCACACTAGGCAGCAGTAGCTCTGTCTGGTTTTAATGTTGCCAGCTCTCAGAACGATATCGTAATTGTCAGGATAATTGGTGTATTTCTTAAAGCTCCAACTGCTGGAGTCACAGAATCACACAAGAATCTCACCTTTCATTTAAAAACAAGTATCTAGCTTTCATGGCTGCAGAGAGAAGCTTGAAAACTGTGACCTGAACACACCCTGAAGGCTCCAAACCCCGCAGGCAAAGAGAAGGAACCCAGCCTAGATTCTTGTTTTTAAATCTCATGATTTGTAAGCAAGTCTCAGAAGGCATTACGGGGCCTGGTGCTTGAGCTGAGTGCTTGGCCTTGGCAATACTGGGGGGTTTTCGTAGATCCTGAAAGCCAGTCCTGGGTGGGTGGCTGTAGAGGGCCGGGGCAGCGACTGAGGAACACAAAGTTTGTTTGTTTGTTTGTTTAAAAATCAGTGTCTGGCTTTCAGTTCCTAGAGATCAGCTGCCTTTGGGAGGCTCTTCACAAGGAGGAGGGCTGGGAAACTGCCTCTTCCCAAGTGACAGCTGAACTCCTGCTGTAGCTTTCCCGGTCCCCCCCCCACCCCCCGTGTGGGGGAGGCAGGGGAGGGACAGAGCGGGCACCAAAGGCCAGTCCTGTGTGCCTAAGGGAGGGGATCGTGGGGGGGACGACGCCCCACAGCAGGCTTTGCCACCACCAACATGGCTCCTCTCCCTGGCCGCCGCCCCTTTCCCTTCCTGGGCCGGCGGCTGCTGCTGCTGTCGCCCTGTGATGAGAGCATCAGCCCTCACTGCCACGTCTCTCCTGGGGAGCAGCCGCCGCCGCTGCAGCTGAGGGGGGGAAAAGGGAGCGGGCGAGAGCGGGGAAAGGTGGAGAGAGGAGGAGTGTGGGGGGGGCTGGGCTAGGTTCTCCCGCCCCCTCCCTCCCCACTGCTCCCCCCCCGGGGAGCTGCTGAACCCCCACCCCCTGCAGCTTGGCCCTGCTGGGCAGGTGGCTGCACCCGCCCGTTTGGCCCTGGTGGGTGCTGGCAGGGTGGGTAGGTGTTAGGCGAGTCCCCCCGCGGGGTGGGGAGCCGGAGCCAGGCTGCCCGCCCGTGCCACCCGGGCACCACGCTGCCCGCTGCTGCCAGGGCTGGGGAGGGACCCCGGGCTCTGCAGCGGCAGCTGCTGGTGTTGGGGGAGGGGGCTAGAGTGTGGCTCTTTGTTGCTGCCTGTGTGAAGGGGACCCTCCTCCTGGCTGATGTCTGAGCTGCACCACTACCTCCTCCATCTGCACTTCGATGTGTGAGTACCGGCTCCTGCGCCTTCTCCAGCCCCTGGGGCCCTTTTCCCCTCCCCCCCCAACACACTGTGAGCCCCATCTCTCTCACCTCCACCCTAAGGCCCTGGCTCCCTTTTCCCGCCCCCTTTTCCGCCATGGCTCTGTCAAGGCAACTTTTGTTCCTTTAATCACGAATTGCTGGGAGTTTGAAATGCATTAAACAGCGAGTTGTGGGTGGGGAGGGTTGGTTTTAGTCCATCTTTACGGCTTCTGCCTGGGGCTTTCCTCCCCATTAATGGGGTGCTTGTGGCTCTGGGAGGGTTTCTACAAACCCAAACTGGGAATGTGTGAAGATCCTGCACGCTTATCCCAGGGAGTTACTCTTTAGATGCCTGTGGGCTGCAGGGTGTGTGGGGAAAATTATTGCCCCAGAGGAAAGGCTGCTACTTCTGAGGGGGACCAGTAATTCTAATGTTGCCTCTCTTTCTGGCCCAAGTACTCATTGTCTAAAAGAAGCCTTGAAATGCATGGTTGCAGGAGGGCTGATGAGATTTTTTTTAAACTTTATTTCAGCAGCTCTTCTAGAGATAGGCTTAAGTTGCAAAAGTGAGCTCCAGCTCTGGATTTCAGACACCCTGGGGATAGCGGGGTGCTTGGAAAAGAGATGAGAGATGTGCTTTTTGCAAAGTTAGTGTTTGGATTTTAAACACCACAAAGTTCATATGGGCTCATGTTTAGGGTTGGTGTTTTTTGTTTTTTAGAACACTATCCAGCATTTTAAATGATCAAGGAAAATATGACAGATTGAGTAGGACATGGGATATATAGAACTGATCACAGCCACATATCATAAATGTTGAAACGTAATTAATCAAAGCCCATATAACCTGTGCTAAGACCCCATTCTCCAGAAGGTGGGAAGTGTGCTGTGCAACTCCCTGTACTCCTAAGAAAGCCATGTATTGATTATCCTCCATTATGTGGAGTGGCAGTCGAGATGATGACTCTGTTTATTATAGGAGGCTGCATGCTAACTATTCTGGGGTCCCTTTAACAATGAATATTCAACTGAAACAGGGATAGCTTTGTTTCCAATGTATGATAGCTCTTGTGCATGATTTTTGGATGTGAACAGCAGGCCCCTCATATCGCTTCCATCTGTGGTGATTATACATGAATGAATGAGATGTCCGTACTCCAAAGTGGTGGATTGTGAAGTTCTAAGAGAGAAGGCCTCATCTTAGCTGCCAACCCAGAATACTGTGTATCTGCTGCCATCAGGAATTTTTGGATAGAGAAACTGTTGTACAGAGATGGGAAAGGGCGCCTCCAAGATCACACAGCATGTCAGTGGCAGAACAGGAAATAGAAGCCAAGCCCCTTACTCCCCATTCTGGTCCCCCTAAAATTCTTGATGTTTATGTCCATTCAAGTTGCTTTGTTGGTGCCTCTTACTCCCCACTCTAGGACATTTCTTTGAGTACTTGTGACACCTTAGAGACTAACCAATTTATTTGAGCATAAGCTTTTGTGAGCATCCGATGAAGTGAGCTGTAGCTCACGAAAGCTTATGCTCAAATAAATTGGTTAGTCTCTAAGGTGCCACAAGTACTCCTTTTCTTTTTGCGAATACAGACTAACACGGCTGCTACTCTGAAACATTTCTTTGAGTGTTACTTTAAAACACATCTTCACGCAAAGCACCATACTGTCTGGCCCTGTCAATACCCAATGGGTAAAATCCTGACTCTACTGACGTCAATGGGGTTTTGCCATTGACTTTTTTGAACCCAGGATTTTACCCAGTACCTCTAGGCCCTGATCATACTGGGATTCTCTAGGATGTGGACATTTCTGCTTGCATCTTGTTCTCAAGCAGCTGTCAATTTTCATTTTGCAGCCCAAACCAGCATATAGGATGGGAGTGCTGCCTATTGTTGAGAGCTGGGGACTAGGGGTCAGCACTGCTGGTTTTTATTCTTTGCTCTGACACTGACTTAGTAGGTACACTTACGAAAACCAACTGGGTAGAACTTTTTAATAGTGGCTAGCAACATTGGGTGCTTAATTTGAGGCACTTTGGGAGGGATCCACAAAGTACTTATGTGCCTAAGTCCCAGTTTTGGCTCCACTGTGATCTACAAAACTGCTGATGAACTCTGTAGGCGCCTAAACTTGCTCGGTGCCTACATTTTCTGGGGAAAAGTTCCCTAGGAGCGTGTTTCTGCCTCTGGGCATGTGCATTGGTGTCTCTCTCTCTAGGTGTCCAGGTGCCTATCTCCTGCCTAAACACCCAAGTGTTTCGTAAACCAGGAGAATACAGGCATTCAGCTGCCTAAGTTGCTTGTGGGACCCAATCTAGCAGGCGTGCTCAGAGGCCACCTGGCGGATTGGGGCCCATTTAAAAACAGTCTGGAGAAGGAGGTGGTGGCACTGCTGTCCTCCTTTTAGCCCAGTGTTTAGAGCACTTGCCTGAGATATGGGAAACTCAGGTTCAATTCCCATCTCTCTGCTAGAGGGGGAGAAAGGATTTGAGCTGGGGTCTCCCTCATCTCAGGAGAGATGCTCTGGGATATTCTGGTGTGCGGCTCCCTTAATCTCTCCTTTTGAAGCTGTTCCACTGCAGATAAATAATGAAAGAGTGATTGGAGACACGGGGTCTTCCGTCTCCCACATAGGTGCTCTAACCACTGGACTGCTGAGCCATTCTCTCTTTCTCTGGGCCAGTGACTACAGAAATCTGTCACTGCCTGGGCCAATGACTGACTCTTCCAGCCAGAGAGAGAGGGGAGAATGACTCTGCAGTCCAGTGGTTAGGGCATCCATCTGGGAGGTGCCTATCTCAGAAAGGGGCAGGCTTATCACACACCCCTATCATCAGCCTCTCCCAATTAGGTAATTTAGGCAGCTCAGCACCTAGCATCCTGCTTTTGTGGATCCCTGCTTTTGTGTGGTGCGTCTGTCTCCACAGTCACGGTGTAGGGAGCCTGGGTGCTTAGCTTGGCTTTGTGGATCTGATTGTTGTTCCTTTGATTTTCTTGGTGCTTAAAAGTTAGGCACCATGACACTCAGTGTTGCAATGTCTAAGTCCCTTCATGGATGCTGGCTTTGGGGCCTAATTTTTTTAGAAAGGCTGAGCCACCACAGTTCTGACTGTCTTCAGCTGGTGTTGCAGATGCCCAGTGCTTTTTTGAAAACAAGGTCCAAATTGTCTCAAGTTGAGCACCCAAAATTGATAATTTTGCAAATTTGGGCCTGACCTTCTCTGTGCCTCAGTTTTCCCATCTGTAAAAAGGGGATCATTTTTACCTTCCTACTTGAGCAGGGGTTTTGTGAGGGTAAATTAGTTCTTGTAAAGCTTCTTGAGTTCTTTAGATTAATAGCACTTGCAAGCTATCACTTTTCTAGTGATACTGATGGGATCCTGCTGTAGCTTAGGTTGCAATGTAGTTTCAGTGTAGATGGGACCAGGGTTGGGCATTTGATGGTTCCAAAAATAATTGGCCAATCGACTGGTCAAATATTGTCAGATATAGACGAATATTGTAAAGCACTAATTTATTAGAATAGTAACAACACTAACAAAACAAGTAAGAATTTATCGTCTCAAATAGGCTTAGTCTTAAATAGATACTTATGTGTAATTTCAAAAACCAAGTTACTTACCTGAGTTGTTTTAACTCAGAAATGCAAAACACAGTGAAATGAAGTTATAAAAAATAAAGGAATAATTATTATTACATTTTTTAGCAATGTTAGGCTAGCATTTAAATGTGAACGTTACTCAAGATTGAATAGTTACAAAAGAAAAAATTGAAAATAAATAAAACAAACACAGAGCAACTATAAAAGGAGAAAAAATCATTTTTAAATCCACTTTTTCTAGGTAGGCGGTAGGCGTTCAAGTAGCTTAATGGCGGTGCTTCTTTCTCTTTGTGCTGGGGGAAAAGGTTTAATGACCGTGAACCCACTTCTCCCTCCCCTAGTCCCTTCTGAATGAATTTCTGTATGATTGTCTAGTCAGTTTAGATTGTATTCTCTTGGGGCAGGGACTCTCTGTCTTATTTAATGTGCGTTGTAAATTGCCATGTACATTGATGTCCTGTTTACGCATAAGGATATGGATACATACAGTATTGTTTCTAGAAGATTCTAGCCTATCAAGAGGCTCAACTTTTAATTAAAAAAAAAAGGAGGACTTGTGGCACCTTTAGAGACTAACAAATTTATTTGAGCATAAGCTTCACGAAAGCTTATGCTCAGATAAATTTGTTAGTCTCTAAGGTGCCACAAATCCTCCTTTTTCTTTTTGCGGATACAGACTGACACGGCCGCTACTTTGAAACTTTTAATTAGTTTGCCCTTTTCCCCCAACAGGTGGCATTAGCATGTAGTAAAGTAAGTGATCAGGGCTTTTAAATAGGGTTGCTAATAGATGGCAATAAAAAAGGTAGGTTGGGCCTACATCAGGGCATTCTTGCTGGAATATTTGGTGGTGGTTAAATGAGAAGTCAATTGACTGGTCAGTTGATCAGCTTGCCAGCCTAGGCCGGGCATTAGGAGGGAAATATTTGCACTGGTGTAATTACATTGGTATATTGGTATAAATTACTCTAATGCATTGTTTTCTTACTCCTGTGTTTTTTGTGGGAACTTCTGGGCTGAACTTCTCGGAAGATTTTATGTTTTTTAATAAAGTTTGAGCAAAATCCTATCCAGTGTTTTGGATTTAGGAGAGGGTAAAAACAAACCACTTGTGTGTGGGTGTGTAAAACTCAAAACAGATGAACTTTGATCTATGATCTGTAATATGCCCCATTGAAATTTCAAACTTCCCCTAAACACTGGACTCCAGAGTCATTCCCATGTGTGCACTCTCTGGCCCAATGACTATTCCACTGTGGAGAAATACTTAAATAGTCATTGGACTAGACAGAGAGAAAATGGGAATGAATCTGTAGTCCAGTGGTTAGGACACCAAGGTGGAAGACTCTGGGTCCAGTGTCCCTGCTCCACTCCTTCTTTCATTATTTATCCAGAGTATACCAGCTTCAACAGGAGAGATTGAGGCTGTCTCGGATCCCAGTGGTTAGAGCACTCTCCTAGGATTTGAAGATGAGTCTTTCCCATCTCTTCTCCCCTGCTGGCAGAGAGGGGAGAATTGTTCCTGGGTCTTCCATATCCTAGGCAAGTGCTGTAGTGATGGACTAAAAGTTATAAGGTGGTTGCTGCCATCGCCTCCTCCCGGATTGCATCCCACATGTAACTTAGATGGCCAAATGCTTGTCTTCCCCTGATTTGTGAATCGCTCTGGGGCTTAGGTGGGGGACAGGCGTCCAGACACCTTGAGGGAGGCATCAGTGTGCCTGCCCAGAGGCAGGCAGGAACATAGATACTGAAGGAAATGTTGCGCTGAAAAACATAGATGCCGAGCGAGTTTATGCAGAGCGTTCAGCAGCAGTTTTGTGGATCACAGTATAGCCAAAATTAGGATGTAGGCACCCAACCCCCAGACATAAGCACCTAAGTACCTTGTGGTCCCAAGTTCTATGCCCAGAAATCAGGACAATCTGAAAACTAAGATCGCTCTGGCAGTGTTAAATCAGCCAGCATTACTGTTGTGTATTTATGGCCTAAGCTCAGTTTAGGCATCTAAGTGCACACTAAGGGACCGAAATAAATGTAGCCTGGTATTCAAAGGAGCCAGATACTATGAGAAGCTGGGGGAGCTCAGCTCTTCTGGAAATCAAGCCACTTTTACTCAAGTCCCTAAATGCAGATTAAGGTGCAAGAACCCAAATTTTAAAATTTTGGCCAGTTCCCATCCCACTCCCTCTTTCCCTTGTTAAATGTGAACCTTAATGTTACGGAATTAGTTCAGACTATTGATATATAGCAGGGCTGAGTTAAGGTTGCAGGAACTACTTGAATGGTTGGAATTGGACTTTTTATTCCCTGATCTTGCAACCTTAAGTCTGCAGTAATTTTTTTTTTCTTCATTGTACTTGAATATATTTCTTTTCACAGGCCCGAGTCCTGCAGCCATGTTCTGTTCTGTGACAAAGAGGCTGCAAAGCCAACTTAGCTGGCTCCAGAGAAATACCTCCGGACAGTAGCTCTGGGTTCCCCTTCCTGCACAGTCCATAGGGGTGGCTTGAAGGATAGTTGGAATGCTGTGTGCTCTGGTCACTCTGGGCTGCAGAGCAGCCCATTGAGAGCTGCCTTATACTATAGCAGATTCAGTGCCATCTATGTTTTTGTAAAGTGTCTAGCACATTTGGGGCCCTACTGTAATATCTATAAAGATTAAATAATATGCCCCATTGCCCCCAGGCAAATAGAGATTAGTATTTTTTTTTAAGGGGATACCATTCTATTTTTTTTAAAAGTGAATAGAAAACTCTGTTCCTGGTACTCTAAAATTCTTTTACTTTTAGTAAGCTGAGTGAGGTTGTTTACCTAGCACTATAAACTGCTCAGTGCTTAACAGAGAAAGACAAGACAGGGATCAAATTCTGCTCTCAGTTACAGCAGAAGTTTGAGCCCCTCAAACCCAACCCATCTCCACACTGGCCGTGTGTGTAGTGAGCCTTGTCTCCACACATCTCTGTGTCTCTTCCTGCTTTCTTCCAGCTCTTCACAAAGCACTGGTACCGTGGCCTTCTGGGCTACTTTCATGATGAGCATAGGACTTCCAGAGCATGATTGGGGAACTTGTACAATTTCATGCTGACCTCCATAGTTTTAACTTGCTCAGAGAGCTCCCACAGGCTAAGGGAGGGAGGGGGGGTGATGATGCCACGTTTAGCAACCTTCCCCCCGATTAGTCTCTTTGGAGAAATTACTCAACCCCCAGCACTGGCTTTTCTGAACAATACTCCCCACCAC
The DNA here is from genome assembly GCF_965140235.1 of Caretta caretta. Taxonomy (NCBI): domain Eukaryota; kingdom Metazoa; phylum Chordata; order Testudines; family Cheloniidae; genus Caretta; species Caretta caretta. The sequence continues at coordinate 205,650,814 of NC_134206.1, forward strand.
CAGATCTGTTGCTCTATGCTCCCCTCTTGGGGTGGGAGTGGGGAAGCATTTTCCTTCCCCCCCCCAAACATTGTACAGTGTGAAACTTTTTAACAGGTGCATTTTTTTTAATAGATGAATCTTCAATCATTTGACTTGGCAAAATCATTCATTAGACATCACAATGCCTCATGAAAGGTTTCCTGACATCTTTAATGGGGCATGTGCATTCTACTAAGTCATTTCCAGCCCTGTTTGACTTTTTGGACTGAACATTTTGCAGGTGGAAGCAGAGACTTCTGGTGAGAAGTAGACAGTATGCATTATGCAACCTGGCTTGTAAAAGCCAGGCAGGCTGGTGGACTGGTACAATACATGCTGCTGCTGCTGCATAACCCATGTGCCTGTGGGGGCAGGTTCAGAATTGTTGATTTAAAACAGAAATGTCAATGGACCTCATGGTCTGTAAACATCTTTAAAGGAGCATGCAGGTAAACTCGGTAGGCCAAATCAGTCCCTGGGTATAACTACCACTTCAGTGGAGTTACCCTAAGAATGAATCCTCTTGACCTGTTGTTTTTTTCTTGGGTGAGATACCCCCCCTTCCTGCCACATGATTTTTGTAGGGTCCTGAATGCTTACTTCCACCAAAGTCAATGAGAGTTGAAGGCACTTGCACCTGGCAGGAGGCATTCATAACCTCACAGGACAAGGTGATTAGTTATAATGTCTTATATAGTTAAATATTTGCTATCTAGATCCCACAGAATGTGTGCATATATGTGTGTGTGTATATATATATATATATATATATATATGAGCAATGTATATCTGAGCAACGGCATGCGTGACTGTGTATATACAGGCTCCCTTACACAAATTAAATGTTTAGAACAGTTTAAAAATACCTGTCACAATTTCACTGTCTCCATAAGTGTGAATGGACAGTCGCTAGATGTTGCCATTGGATTGATACTCTCCAGCATGAATTTTAGCCTAATGGCATGGAATAGGATTTGGAGAATTCGTCTCTCATTTGATTGCACAAGAAAGCAGGGACATTCAAAGTTGCTGCAAGATAAATTCTGATTTTTTAGATATATTACAGGTAAATTTAACGTCACACACAGACACACACACACTAGAATTTGAAACAGCTTTGAAAGTCTCCAGCTTTCTGATTGGAATGGAATCCCCCAAGTCCTACTGCATGTCCTCAAACAGCAAAGGGGGCAGCTTTCTCATCTGATTTGTAATTATTCTTTATCCTATTTTGAGCATATTAAAAAAAATCCTAGTGATTTCTGCTTTGCAATTTGTGTTGTACTGATTGAATTACCTTAAAAATTCTAGTTGGTAAACAGGCATGGACAGGAGAAATGCTGCTTTTGTTTGTTTAAGAAAATCTTGTAAAAACAATTAGCAGTTACAGTAAAAGCTTTTTTACCCGGCATTTTGGGGAAATGGGGGGTACCAGTAAGTGAAGAATGCCGGTTAACTAAGAGGGAGGGAGTTTGGATGCAGGAGGGGGCTCGGGGTTAGGGATGGATTTTGGGGTGCCAATCGGGGGGGGCATTCACCTCGGGCGGCTCCCATAAGCCGCCACCTGTCCCTGCTGTTCCTTGGTGGAGGCGCGGCAGACGGCTCTGTGTGCTGTCCCGACCCTGCCCTGAGCTCTGGCTCTGCAGCTCCCATTGGCCGGGAACTGTGGCCAATGGGAGCTGCAGGGGCACCGCCTCTGGGCGGAAGCAGTGTGCAGAGCCGTCTGCCGCGCCTCCGCCTAAGAGTAGCTGGAGCAGGTTGTTGCTTGCGGCAAGCCGCCCAAGGTGAGCACCCCCCAGATCTGGCACCCCAAAACCCATCCTGTGCCTCAACTCCCTTCCCTGAGTCCCCTCCTGCACCCAAATTCCCTCCCAGAGCCCGCACTGCAGCCCCACACCCCCTCCTGGACTCTGAACCCCTTGTGGCCGTTCCTCTGCCTACGAGCAGCAAGGACATGTTGCTGCTTCTGGGGAGCCAGGTAGGGAGCCTGCTAGCCCCGCACCAACCAGTCTATAAACCAGACTTTTCATGAAGATTAGAAATGCTGGTTTATGGAGCTTTCCAGTTGGTACAGGGCTAGATAACACAGCTTTTACTGTATATAGTGCTGTACAAACATTAACTACCGCCCTGCAAGGCAAAAAATAATCACTGTTTTACAGATGAGGATATTCAGGCCCAGAGAGTTGAAGTGACTTGGTCAAGGTGTCACAGCAAGTCAGTGGAAGAGCTAGAACACAGGGAGTTCCTGGCTACCAGTCCTGTATGTGGGCCAGTAGGCCATGTGTCTTTTGTGTGAGAGGCTGGGTGGGAATATATGGGGCTTCTCAGAGTTTGTAGTAAACCTTGAATTTTTCAGTAGTTAACTTGGCCATAAAAAAATGGCCACTGACTGAAATTAGCACACAGGATCCTAGGTCAGAATCTTTTGTCATGGCTCTAAAAATAATGTTTTTTCCCCCTCCACTCACATAATGCACAATATTTAAATTCTCAGTGCTCCTAGCTGAAATTTCCCTCCCCGTTTTCATGCAGTGGGCAGTCAACCAGAGGGCTGCATGTCTGCTCTTCAGTGGTGGGTGAGTTTCAGTGGTACTGTGTATATGTACAGTTGCTTGCTAAAGTCTGTAGAATGAAGACAATTCAAGGATTGTGTGTTTATATACACATACAGCGGCAATAAATTGTCTCATGTGCACTCTGCCTGCTAATCTGTCTTCTCTGGGATTTATTCTAACAGTCTAACCTCTGAGCTGCTTCAGAAATGCCATTTATAAAACTGTTTTTTTGTTTTGTTTTGTTTTTTAAATTTCCCCCAAAATTATTCTACATTGAGGCCTGGGGTGGGTGACATTCAACTCTGGACTAGTGGCACATTTGAGGTCTAAGATCTCATAATTTATCAGGTGTAGAAGCAGTTGTTTTATATCAGTGAGATGAACAGGGGATTACTCATTCCTATTAGTGTATAAGGCTTTTGTTCCTAGCCGTGGTAGGATGTGAGAGATCAGATCTTATAACTATGTCATTATTATGTATAGAAATGCTATTTTGGGTATCAAATTGAAACTGTTTCCAGCTCTCGGATGACAACGCCAAGTGGCTTTTGGGTAACATTCTTAGTTTAGTAATTCCTGTCAGCTTCTTTATTTTAAATCTCACACGCTGGATGAGACTTGAGCATTCCTGTCCCCTTCTCTTTATGATTGAGAAACATAGGAATTGTAAGACCAAAATAGACCAATGATGCAACTTGTCAGAACTCTTGTTCTAGAACAGACCAGCTCTGCAGTTCTTTCTCCTTATCTTACCAGAACAAACCAATGGTGTCTGTAGTTCAGTATCCTGCCTGTGACAGATACTAATGCCATATTATAAAGGAGGCTGAAGAAACCCACTGTGCCGGTGGGTGATTGTGTAACCCTGTATTCTGGGTGAGAAATTTCTTCCTGACGGTTGGCTGTTGATCAGTTTACACCCTGAGGCATGAAGACTGATGGCTCCTGTAATTTTTTCCGTCCTTGCTAGCATAACTACAAATGTCCTCATTCATGCAATTATTTAATCCTTCATTACAATTTTATGAAGCTGTTTGCTTCAACAGCATCCTGCAGCAGTGAGTGCCACAGGATAATTATATGCTGCTGAAGTATTTTCTCTTACCGCTTTTAAAGTTTTGCTTTGTTTTTCTATTAAGGGAAGGATTCAGTCAGAGTGCCAGACTGCCCCCTCCCACCCGCCCACATTTTCCCCTCTACCTTAAAGATGGCCAGGTGCCATCCCCACCTCTGAAAGTCTCTTCTTCACACCCCTCCATTAAGGTGGTCTGAGGGAATGGCTGAGGGGTATAAAAATGAGGTGTGTATAGATGTGTCCCAAATTTGCAGCGAGTATGCCCCATGAGTAGCTAGATTGAGCCCCATGCACTTTGCTGTGGGTAGTTTTTTCAGGTGAGATTTTCACAGCCAAACTCCTGTCTCCTGCATGGACACCGAGTGCCGTGGAAGTTTTAAAGAGCAGGTGTTTGTCCCGTTGTCTTTGACCAATACTTTCCCCACCAGTGCCCTTCTTGCCGGCTGTTTTCCTCCTCAGAGATGGATGCGTTTCAGTGGTACTGTGCAGGGTGGATAAAAATCAATGATTTTTTTTTTTAAATCAAAAAAATCTGTTTTATTTTTTAATTAAATCGGATTTTTTGATGCTTTTTTTCCTCCAAAAGCATTTAATCTAAAGATAGTTTTAATTAAGATACATTATAGCTCAAAGATATCTCATCATGGAATAGGGATTATAAATTCTAGTTCTGTAGTATGAGACAATATATTCATGTAGTGTTTAAGAAAAGTTTTGTAAATGAGTTCCAATAGTTCATGGATTAGGGACCCAATCTTATGGAGTTCCAGGGGCTTCTGTATAGATTATTTAGGTTAATCTTTCTGTCTACCCAATGGGACTCAGTGCTCAATCTAGAAGATACGATCAGAGATGCTTAGTTTTGCAGTTCTCAAACTGTGGATTTGTGTCCCCAGAGATAACATGCTTATTAACAGCAAAATAAATAAATAATATATAGAGGTGAGAAATAACAGACATCAACTCTATTGTCCCTCTGCAAATTTGTGTACACAGAGTCGGTCCCTTACCTCCCTCTAAAGTGCAAAGTTTCAAAAAGTTCAATGAATAGAAGATTGTTGGGGGCAGAATAGATCTGGAGAAGAAGAAGAAGTCTGGAGATAAATGTGAGAAGGGAGGGACAGGCAGTAGAAACAAAAGTGAAACTGTTTGAGCAGCATATTCCAGAAGTCTTGAGGTCTTTCTGAGTGTAGCCTTCATTGATTTGAAATCTACCATACCAGAGGTGGGCAAACTACGGCCCACGGGCCACATCCGGCCTGTGGGACCGTCCTGCCTGGCCCCGAGCTCCTGGCCTGGGAGGCTAGCTCCCGGCCCCTCCCACACTGTCCCCTCACCCCCGCAGCCACACCGCTGTGCAGCGCAGTGCTCTGGGTGGCGGGGCTGCAGAGCCCGGCCTGACTGGGTGTTCTGTGCTGTGTGGCTGTCTGTCCTGGTGCAGCCGCCCTGCCAGCCACCGGTGCTCCAGGCAGCACGGTAAGGGGGCAGGGAACAGAGGGGGTTGGATAGAGGGCAGGGGGGTTCGGGAGGTGGGCAGGGGCTTGGATAGGGGTTGGGGCGATCAGAGGGAGGGGAGCGAGGATTGAATGGGAGCAGGGGTCCTGGGGGAGGCAGTCAGGAAGGAGAGGCGGGGTTGGATGGGGCGGTGGGGGGCAGTTAGGGGCGGGGAGACTGGAGGCGGTAAGGGGACCGAGAGCAGGGGGGGTGGATGGGGCAGGAGTCCCGGGGGGGCCATCAGGGAGCGAGAAGTGGGGTGGTCGGATAGGGGTCGGGGGTCGGGCCATGCCTGGCTGTTTGGGGAGGCACAGCCTCCCCTAAGTGGCCCTCCATACAATTTCAGAAACCCAGTGCAGCCCTCAGGCCAAAAAGTTTGCCTGCCCCCAATACCATACTGTTCTCTCACTAGAAGGAAAAACCTATAATGGCAGCAGGCCATAAAAGAGACACAGCTTGGTCTCATCTATCTCTAAGTTGTGAAGAATATGTATTAAGGTTATAACAACCAACAAGAATGCACTTTTATGTAGAAATCCATGATTAAATCGAGTCTTCCCGATGTAAATCAAATCCACCCTGGTACTGTGTATATATACAGCAAATGAGGCTTTGTCTGCCTTTCATTATTAATTTCTGCACTTTTCCCCGTTTTGGGTCTCACACAGAGACTGCTTGATGGCTTCTTTCCATTTGCCAGTATTGTGCTTTATGGTGGAACCCTGCATTAGTCGGCTTGTTACTTCTGAATTTAAATTTTGAAGGGGAGAGGAATTCTCAGTCACTGATTAAAAATGAATCCAGTAGTACTGATCATGAGTCCCCTGACCCTGGATCTGGAACTGATTTGAAGCCTTAACTCTAAATTTGCTGGCTCAGTGGCTCTAGAGTCAGACCTTGACTATGCTTTATAATTTTTCTCTCCCTCTGGTGGTTTAATACTCTCTTTATCTGTTGCTTCCGAGTGTTCCATGCAGCGCGGGAACATGGAAAATGTGCTGACTTCAGAGGTCTGCTAACCGGTTATGCCTCCCTGAATGGGGGAGGGGTACAGGGTTCTGCTTCCAGGTGGCAGGTGTGCTCTTTTATTACCAGTGGGAGTTGCAAAGTTGTGTTTTTATTGCTGGGGGCCGTGCAAGCCAAATATTTAGTTTGCAGTCTGACAACCTGTCGGTTATTTCTACATGAAAATGGGTTTGGAAAAATGAAAGTACAACCTCCGTTTTAGCTCTTGTGATGCTAGTCCAATGATGTAGTACAAGCACCATCTCAATTTTAGCTACAACAAAGTGACAAAAGCGAGTGGCGTTATTAATGGTGAGAGCACGGGACTGGGAGGACTCTTACCTTCTGTTCCTAGCTTTGTTATGCTGGCCATGTCACCTGTCTTCTCTCTGTCTAAGCTTCTCCATCTGTAAACTGGGCACAAAGACCCTCTGGTTTCAGAGGGGGTGCAGAGGGTTTAAAGCAAGTCAGAAATTGACCCAAATGTCAGGGCTCGCTGCAGAAGTTTGTTGAAGAGAGAAAAGCATTTCTTTTTTTCAAGGTGTATGTAATGTAACTTCACTGATCCTTTAGGCGTGGGATTAGGCTTGTGAGATGAATGGAAGTCTGGGATTAGATTGATGATCGGGGAGCTATAGTCAAGGTTCTTAACATTATTTGTTTGATTTCTGAGGAAAAAATTTAAATAGGGGAGGAAAAAGAAGAGACAGAAATGGAAGGATTGTATATTTGCACAAAGAAAAGGAGTACTTGTGGCACCTTAGAGACTAACCAATTTATTTGAGCATGAGCTTTCGTGAGCTACAGCTCACTTCATTGGATGCATACCGTGGAAACTGCAGAAGACATTATATACACACAGAGACCATGAAACAATACCTCCTCACACCCCACTGTCCTGATGGTAATAGCTTATCTAAAGTGATCATCAAGTTGGGCCGTTTCCAGCAGAAATCCAGGTTTTCTCACCCTCCGCCCCCCCCCCCCACACACACACAAACTCACTCTCCTGCTGGTAATAGCCTATCCAAAGTGGAGAGTGAGTTTGTGTGTGGGGGGGTGGAGGGTGAGAAAACCTGGATTTGTGCTGGAAATGGCCCACCTTGATTATCATGCACATTGTAGGGAGAATGGTCACTTTGGATGAGCTATTACCAGCAGGAGAGTGAGTTTGTGTGTGTGGTTTTTGGAGGGGGGTGAGGGAGTGAGAGAACCTGGATTTGTGCTGGAAATGGCCCACCTTGATTATCATACACACTGTGAAGAGAGTTATCACTTTGGATGGGCTATTACCAGCAGGAGAATGAGTTTGTGGGGGGGGGGGGGGGGCGGAGGGTGAGAAAACCTGGATTTCTGCTGGAAACGGCCCAACTTGATGATCACTTTAGATAAGCTATTACCATCAGGACAGTGGGGTGTGAGGAGGTATTGTTTCATGGTCTCTGTGTGTATATAAAGTCTGCTGCAGTTTCCACGGTATGCATCGGATGAAGTGAGCTGTAGCTCACGAAAGCTCATGCTCAGATAAATTGGTTAGTCTCTAAGGTGCCACAAGTCCTCCTTTTCTTTTTGCGAATACAGACTAACACGGCTGTTCCTCTGAAACCTGTATATTTGCACAGTAAAAGTCATGCCTTGACTTTTATTTGTTATACTCCCAAAAGCCAGAGGACTTTTCCTTGCTCTCCTCTATCCCTCCTCTGGGTAGGAAGCTACCTTTGTGGCTCTGTCTGCCCTATGCAAAACAGGCATTCCAAACAAACCATTGGTTTGGATACACTGAGCTTCTCTCACCTGTACAGCTACTCATGTCCCCTTGCAGCAGCTGTCCCAAGTGTTCTGCAGGTGGTGGCTGTACCATTCGGTTGCCGCACCTGGGATGAAGTCTGTCATTCAGACTTGGCTGAATGGATGTAGTCTTAAAAGGTCTCTTGCCATGAGAATTGCAACTGCACTTGTTCAGCCAATCCTCTGAACCCCATCCCTGTGAATGCAGTGCCCCATGTTTGGAAATTACACAAAAGCCTCTTCTCCCAGCAGCAGGGCAAGGCAATATGGGGTAGGTACTGGAAGGGTTCTAGCGTGCACGGGTCCTGGTGTGGTTATAAGATGTGCTATGCTGCAGGAATAAATGAGGGGACCTGCCACATTATGTAGTTTACCCCAAGCGAGGGAACTGTCACAGGGACATAAGAAGTCCCCTGGTCTTTCTCCTCTTCCTTCCTCAGTTGTCTCCAGTCTTCTCTCTGCTCATTCCTTTTCCTTGCTGCTTATCTCCCTTCCCCCACCTTCCAGCACTAATGGATTTGGACACTGGCAGTGGTTCTAGTTCTGGTGACTAGCATCCGGGGGTCCTGGAAATGCTGATAGCGTTCTGTCAGCTGTTGCTGATAGCTCCTTTTGTGCTTACTGCTGGTACTGCTCTTCTCAGTGATTCCACTGGTACCACCTGTTGTGCATCGCTGTGGGAGACGGGGGAAGGGGCATCAGGTCAGCAGTGCACAGCTTCACAGGCATGGCAGCACCCTGGTCGTCATCTCTGCTTATCCAGAAATCAGGGGCATCCAAGTGGAGAATCACACTCACCTGTGAGTTGTGTATGTCCTGTAATGTACACATGCGCCTGTAGGGCACAAGGAGATGGGGTGGAGACAGGAATGTCTCTTTAGGGGCTTAGAGGAAGGATACATTTTCTGTGCATGTGATCATGGTGCAGGAGGATAACAGGTGGCCTGTGAGGGACAATATGGTGTCAAATCCAGGTACCTAACAGTCTCAGCAGAGAGAGCTGATATCTGCCATTTTTGTTCACTTCTTATGACTGAGACTATATACATGAAGCACCCCTGACATGCAGCCACCTGTGGGGTAGAAGGTGGCCAGTCAGGGCACAGCAACAACAAAGATCAGGGGATCTTCACATCTTTTCAGAACTTCAAGTTAATGTCTCCCTTCTCACCAACTAGCATAAACTGCACAATATTGAATCTATCTACCTTGGAAGGACAAAGGGTTGATTTGACTCCTACTGGGGTTTAAATCTGTGGCTGTAGAGAGTGCATGGATTTCAGGCATGAGGACTAGACAATCCCAAAGCCATTCTTTTTAGTAATTGTTTTTTTGGCAACATTACAAGATAATTAAAAATTCTCAATATTCTTATTTGAGAGAGTACATAAGCATATTAGACAACTTTTTTATTTAGTTGTGCTTTTTAAAATGCAATTCTACTCTGAAAAGTGGCTGTGAAAATGGCATCTTGGGATGTTATATTTGTCTCTTGATGACTCCAGATCAAATTACTGTACTCTGTTTACAAGTAAAAGTTTGGTTTTTTTTTCTAACTGCCAGCCCTGCAAACTCAAACTGGGATCTGAGAGCCAAGCTGGGTGCTTTTCAGCTTGCACATCATCACCAGCAACAAAGGCTGTGCATAACAAATACTGCCTTCAATGCGACCCCCTTTTGCCTTGGGTTTCAGAGCTGCAATTGAAAGAAGGTTTTGGCCGTGCATTGGAGCGGTTCTGAGAAACAATTCTACTGGTGATGCACAAGCCAGAATAGACGCCAGCTCGCTCTCCAGTAGCTGTGCTGGTTCTGCAGAGGTAACGAGTAAAGAGTAGAACATACTTAGTTTTGTCTCAGGTGAGCAGCTGGATACACGTAGGGGTCAGGTGTGTTGGAATAAGAGATTATGAGCACTGTTACGCGCTTTTCAGAGTTGAACCATACCTTAAATGAAACAAATAATTAAAAACCTTACTATTTTTCTTAAAGGAACACTGGGTTTAAGGCTCAAAATGTAGTTTTCAGTCCAAATTCATTCCTGATGTAGCTGCATTGACTTCCCTGGAGTTAAACCAGGGGTGAATCTGGCCTGTTTGTGTTTATTAAAGAAGTGGGTGGTATGCAAGTTTTACTCTTATTTACACCAGGGTAATTTGAGACTGACTCCACTGAAGTCAATAGAGTTATATCCATATAAATCTTGAATAACAGAGATCGGGGGTGTGTGTATTAAAAAGGGTTTTCATATACATTCTTATTTAACAATGGAAACCCTCCAGCATCTGTGCTAAGGTCTAAAGCCAGAAGGTGAAAGTGGCTTTGCTTTCAGTGTGCAAGCTGATAAGTAAACAAACTCCATAAATTGCTAGACACAAATTAAATTCTTTGCATGAATTATTGAATATGCAATGGATAACACAAGGAAATAATTTTTTTAAGTGCCCCTTTAATGCCTATAGTTAAATTACAGACCCCTGGATATTATGCCCTCTACCGTACAGCATTCCTTTAGGGAGAATTAGATGAATAGTTTCCCCAGTTTATAAAATAATCTTGTTTTGCTTAAAATGCCTTTTAAAGTTATTCCTTTCATGTTTTAGAGTCTTCCATCCTTCCTCTTTCACAATTTATAAGAAGTCTCAGGAAGCTTCAAGTGAGTTCTATAGTATATACTATACCTTCTGTAGGATACATGCTGGTTTTTTATTGTACAGATGCTCATGACTGAAAGTGGCCAGTGGGAAGTCCCCTACATGGCCAATACATCAATTGTACAGAACTCATTTATTAGTGAATTGCCTTACCTAACCTATCACAAGCACAAGTGCTCCACTGAGGGCTAAGTCTGTGGCAAGTTTGAGGTCTAAAAATCATTAGTGCCTTAAGAAAACACAAAAGACAACATCATTTTCTTTTTAAGGTGACCTTCAAAGGACTTTTTTTTTTTTTTTTACAGTTGAGCTTGTACCTTCTTTTCCTTCATTACAATAGATTTAAAAAAAAAAGCCTGTGGTTTCTTTTCTGCTTGTATTTTACCTTAAAATATCAGAAACAGGGGATCAAGTCTAGCCGTCCCTAATTTTGCAGGAGAACTTCTTAAAGGTCTAAAGAAACTACTGCAAGTTTTCATGCATGAATTGAAAAGGCAAAGAGGCTTCCATTCTTCACAATGTTAATTGGTTATTACAGTTCACTTGATATTAACCAAAAAAAGTTTTAAATAAATAACAATTAAAAAAAAAAAAAACCTTTCTCTCACAGCCCAGATTGCTCAACTTTCACTCTCTTGGCTGTAGCCCTGTCACCATTTCACTAGTTCTCCAGGCACCATAATTTCTTCCACTCTAGACAAAACTTTGAAATTCTACTGTACAAACATAAACAGATTAAAAAAGGGGAGCAGTCTTAGTCCATTTCCCCTCGTTTTTGCAAGCTATCTTTACAGGTGCACATGCAAAATAGTCATCTCAAAAAAGAGCTCAACCGATCTCGTTGAAATTTTATGAAAATTGGCCTTCAGCTGGAGAGTGTGCATAAAACATATTAGTACAAAATGGAAGTTCTTTGAGGACATGTTTAGGGTGGAATGGCTCTTTCGTAAGCTGTGTCCATGATGACAGTGATGTGACTTGCTCAACATACTTCTTGGCATCTCTGTGACTCTTTAGGATTTTAAAGGAGGTGATAATTGGCTTATAATTAGAGATAGGGGCCATCTGCAAATTTTAAAGCCAGATCCAAATTTTCCTAGAAGTTTGGGGTGTTCAGATGCAGGGCTTTGATTCAGGCTCCGTTCTTGCTCAAAGGTATTGGAAGGTACACTTTCTTGGAAACTTACAAACAGGTCAAGGTGCTTTTAGTCTGGGTTTCACCTTCAAGACCCTGATCCTGGAAAGTTGCCCAACGTGGAGTGACTTGCAGGACTGAGGCTCCAATTTACAGCTGTCGCTCACATTTGTCAATCTGTTAACCATCAAATCCCACTAAAATTCTGTAAGGATAAGTCATAGATATATTTTAAAAACAGTAATCATGGAATTAGTGACTGCTGCACCAGAAGTTCCAGCTTTGTACTATTAATCTGAGCTGCACAGTCGGTGGATCCATTTTTCTTTTTTTAAAAGTAAACGCATGATAGTTTTCAGTTTAAAGAAATTAATAAATTCACATGCATTTAAAAAGCTTGCTTTTATAAGGGCAGAGTGTGATAGTAAGACATTCACATCTCTCTGGGGTCATTTTCTTTGCCAGAGTAGAGTGAGATGCTGTTTTGCTAAAACTAGCTGTAAACTAGTCAATGGCTGACACTGTTTGACGTCCAGTGTACACAGAGCCTCATTTTCCACCAACTTCAAAAACTGTTTTCCAACTGTAAATTGTTTTAGAAAATTATGGAGAGCAGTTTATCTTTCACAGTTTCTTACATTGAAGCAAAGAGAGGTTCATTTCATTCTTGCTGTTACACTAGAGCACATAATTCTGCTTTGCTTAGTGACTAGAGATCATCTGTCCAGCTTCTCAGCCAAGAGGAGGTTATACTATTCATTGGCAATTCATTTACACAATCACTTCTTAAAGGCATAGTGCTAATATGTCTTAATGTTTACCTGTAAGCACTGTTCCATCCTATTCATTCAGGCAGACAAGGGACCTAAGATTGTTTTAAAGGGTCAGTGGCCCCAGGGTACCAATATTGGGGTAGGGTATTGGTAGGAGTCCCAGGTTTGCCAGTAGTTTCTGTGCAAATAAATGTGGCTTCTTTCTGGATGGGTTGACCTGGTCTCAACTGTGAGGTGGATCACTGGAGGTTTTCAGCTTAATTAATACTGCTGTTCCTCCCCACCTCTTTCTCCCCTGCAGAGCTGGGAAGGCTTTTGGGTTGTTGTCTGGGTCTCAAGGCAGAGCCTGCTGGAGGCACTGGAAGTGGATCGGTTCCTGGTCATGCCCGGTGGAAGGAGGGGACCCAGTCGGCAGCAGCTAAGCCGTTCAGCTTTGCCTTCTCTCCAGACTTTGGTTGGCGGGAGCTGTGGCAACGGCACTGGTCTGAGAAACAGGTGAGGACAAAACAGTATGGCCAGCAAGACACACTATGATACAGTGAGTAGGTGTTTTCTAATGGTTAGAGCAGAAGCCTGGAAACCAGGAATCCTGGGTTCTGTTCCAAGCTCTGTGAAGCAGTCTTACCTAATGGCTGAAGCAGCAAATTGGTAGACCAGAACCTTGAGTTCTTTTTAGTGGCACTGGGAGGGAGTAGGTGTAGTGGTTAGAGCACAAGCTGGGACCCAGGATTCCTGCATTCTATTCTTGGCTCTCCGAAGGAGAGTGATCTGGTGGTTAGAAGGGAATTCCTAGATTGTCCCCCTGGCTGTGCCACTGACTGACCCATTTCCCTGTATGTCTCCTTTCTGTTTTACATTTTAATGTCTGTCCCAAAGAGAGAAAATGTTCACAAGCATAGCATTCCCCTTGTGTCACTGGAAAGGACAGAGTGATAGAGACTAGGAAGGCACAATTCTCATCTGTTTCCCCAGCAGCAAGATTGGGGGCCATGAATCCTAGAACTGTGGAATCCTGTATCACTGTAATGTGTCAGAGCATAGGCGTGATTCTTCCTCTGCTGCAAGGTGGGAGGAAAGCTAGAACAGAAGGGTGTATAAGGGGAGATGCGCTGCCACTAGGGTATGAGGTTGGGGAAGTAACTTCTCTTCTTTATGCCTTAGTCCTCCTCTGTGAAATGGTTATAATAATCCTGGAGAAGTTGAGAGGCATCTATGGAAGAGGCCAGGGAAGAGTGTTGACTGTGTTAAGATGAGCAGGGAGCATCTACTTTCCCTGTGCCAGATGTGTGAATGATGCAAACTCTGGTCAGCAGGGTTCTGCTTTCCTTAATCCCATGCCCCCCGCACCATTCAGTATCACCCTGAAACCTTAGGGAGGCAGCTTGAGCCAGCACAGGATGCTGACCCTACAATTAATGGCGTCTGTCTGTTTCAGGAATGGTAGTGCTATCAGCCTCTCAGCTCCTCCCATAACGGCCCTGATCACCCCAGAGCCTGTGCGTCACTGCCGGATCCCTGACCTGCCACTGGACGGGAGCCTTCTCTTTGAATTTCTCTTCTTCATCTACCTGCTAGTGGCGCTCTTTATTCAGTACATCAATATCTACAAGACTGTCTGGTGGTATCCCTACAATCACCCTGCCTCCTGCACCTCTCTGGTGAGTTCCCCATTGTGACGTTCCCCTGGTGTTATCTGAACCGGTGATCTGCTAGGTCACTGCAATCCTCGACTCTGGGAGCCAGTCTTACCATGCTCTGCTGTGAGAACCCCCACTCCCGGGCTGTTCACGCACAGCCTCAGGCATGTAAACTGCTCCCAGCTACTTGAGTGAGCACTTTTGGCCGACCGCTGCTTGGATTATGCAACCAAATGATGCTAGCCAATATCTCCGGTCCCAGACACAACCCTAGGAACCTCCATCTTGCAGTGTACAGTTAGGTCAGCTGGACGCTACAAGCTTATATGAGTTCGTCAATTTAGCAAAGAAATTGATATATACCAGGCTTGTTATCCCAAGGGGAGTCTCTGACATGCTTCAAACCAAACACACTGCTTCAGGTAGAATAAACCAACAAATTTATTAATTACAAAAGATAGATTTTAAGTGATAAGTCAAAGCACAACAAGTCTGATTTGGTCAAAGGAAATAAAAGCAAAACACATTCTAAGCTGATCTTAACACTTACAGTGCCCTTTCAAATGTATATGCTTCTCACCACAGGCTGGCTGGTTGCCCTTCAGCCAGGCTTTCCCCTTTGATCAGCTCTTCAGTCGCTTGGTGGTGGTGTCTGTAGATGGAGGTGGAAGAGAGAGAGCATGGCAAACATCTCTCTCTTTTATCATGTTCTTTCTTGCCTCTTGGCTTCCCCCCCCGCCCCACCCTTCATAGTCAGGTGAGCATTACCTCATTGTAGTCCCAAACTGACCAAGGGGATGGGCGTGACTCACTTGAGAGTCCAACAGATTCTTTTGTTGCTGCCTAGGCAAGTGTCCTTTGTTCCTGTGAGGCTGGGCTGGGTTTGTCCCATACATGCCCTGATGCGGTGTGAACTGCCCCTCTGCTCCTAGAGAGTTTTGCCTGGGCTTGTTTTAAGCCATGAGGACACATTTTCAGCCTCATAACTATATACATGAAATTACAACCTATAACATTACTTCAACAACAGTGCTCAGTGCATCATGAGCCTTCCAAAGACATCCAACATGACAAACTTTGCATTGGATACCACTCAATTCTATTATAAGGATGAACATAGGGGTGCAGGGCATAGGTGCCGACTTTAGCTGGCACTGGTGGGTGCTCGTGCCCCACTCAAGCTCCCCCCCGGCCCTGCCTCAACCTCCCCCCCCCCCCCGGCCCTGCCCCAACCCCTGTCCCATTCCAACCCCTTCCCCAAATCCCCACCCCTGCCTCCTCCCCTGGGCGTGCCGCATTTCCCCTCCACCACCCTCCCTTCCAGGCTTGCACGCGGCAGGCCTGGGAGGGGGAGAAGCGGAGTGGCAGCACGCTCAGGGGAGGAGGCGGAGGTGAGCCCGGGGGCGGGGCGCGGGGAGGGCTGTAGGAAGCAGAGGTGACCTTGGGGGCGGGGGGTGCAGAGGAACCGCTCCCTGCCCCAGCTCACCTCTGCTCCGCCTCCTCCCCCGAGCGTGCCACCGCTCAGCTTCTCCCCCCTCCCTCACAGGCTTGCCGTGCGCGAAACAGCTGATTCGCAGCAAGCCTCGGAGGGAGGGAAGGGGGAGAAGCGGAGCGGCGCCGGAGTCTTCAGGGGAGGAGGCGGAGGTGAGCTGGGCGGGGGGGAGCTGCTAGTAGGTGCTGAGCACCCACCAATTTTCCCCCGTGGGTGCTCCAACCCTGGGGCACCCACGGAGTCAGCACCTATGGTGCAGGGTGTTCTCCTGAGGTACAGAGCATCACACCCATCCTCAGAGAGCCCGTGTCTCCTCATTACGTAGCTTCTCCTCGTGGCTCCTTCAATCCAGAGATGGATGAGCATTTGACATAAATGAGTGAAATAAGCCCCACAATCTGCCAATCCGGTAGGGTTATAGAGGTGAAGAGACTTAGTCCCTTAGTTGACCTGCAAGGTCCCTTAGCGGAAATTGTAGATGAAAATGTTGATCTGATATTTACCAGTTCTAGTCCGCACCTTGGTTTTGGAATGGAGCAAAGGGTCTGTTAGACTCCTGGCTTGTGGAATGGCTACTCCTGTAGTCAAAACCAACTGTGAGCAACAGAAACCAATTGAAGAAGATAGCTGGAATTTCCATGAGAGTCACAGAGCAAATCAGCAGCAGAGTTACACTGATATACAACAGCTGAGGATCTCCACTGACTTCAGCTCTCCTGAGTTTAATGTAGGCCTTAAGCACCAACATTGCCTTCCTGAGTCACACTGGGTTGGCCCAGCAAGGTGAGCATCCTGCCTTAGGGTGGTGGCTTATGCCTGATGCTTCCAAATTGGACAAACCTCCTCAGAATGCACTTAGCCAGTTAAGCAGTACTGCATATGGGGTGGGCGGTAATCCTTCTTCGAAACATGAGGTTTTGATTTGATCTCTCAGTATTCATACCTATAAACATTATTGGCAATGAAATTATTTCGCTGTTCTTTTGAAATTCAGCTACAGTACAGGCCTGATTACTCTTATCTGTGAAGAAAGAATGTTCTGTCTTAGATCTTCTCTGTGAAATCTACCTTACTTATCTCATCTCTGCCCCTATCAGAAGCCAAATGTTCTCATTCACTCGAGGAACTTCCAGGTACTAGACACAAAGTTCAGTGGCACCCAGGCTTAGCCCGTTGGACAGCTGTACTGGCAGTTTCCAAGGACCCCAAAAGCTGTATCTAATTTGATACTACTGCAGCTGCTGCTAACTTTAATACAGAGCTGTGGCCTGTGGAGATGACAGTTCTCAAATCAAGCTGGAGTATTGCGTGCTGGAACTTGTGGTCTCCACAGCCCATATTGCTGCCTAAAGAACAAGACAGGCTGCCTTGTTCTGGGAACTGCATTTTGGAAACCCCTTTTCTGGTTGGTAATGTTACCTTTCCAAGAGAATTTGTGCACAGTGCTCCTCAAGATGCTACGGACTATAGATCTGTCTTTGGCTCAGGGTTTTCTTTCTAAGCTGTAGTTGTTAAGGGAGCCAGGACCTGTGTATGGTGCATGTCTTGCTTCCTCACTCCCCGGGCGGATCCGGTGTGACAAATTTGCTAGCTTCTCTTCCCCCCACAACTGGCAGACTTGATGCTTACTCATCTGAGCTCCTGGTTCTCCCCACTCCAGCCAGCCGAGCAGCCCCACCCCCGCCAGGTAGGTTTCACTGGTGCCTTCTCCTGGTGAAAACCTTTTCTTTTTCCTCCTTTAGAATTTTCACCTCATTGATTACCACCTGGCAGCGTTCATCACGGTGATGCTGGCACGGAGGCTGGTGTGGGCCCTCATCTCCGAGGTAACATTCTGCAGTTGCTTCCTCTACCACGTCTAGATACTTGTCCTAGAGAGGTCTTTAGTGAGCTGAGTGAATTCATGTGTGGGGAGGAACAGCCCAAATGTCCAACACCTCAGTATGGCTGTGAAGGGCTGAGCACGCTGCTTTGATGGTGCCCATGGAACTCCCCCTTTACCTCTGGGCTGTGCTCTGCTCCCTGGCTCCCACCTGCCCTGTAGCATTCAGGAGCATCCTGGCCTTTGTGTTCTCTCTTTGAGAACTGGAAGGAGGTGAAATGGTCTCACTTCCTCTGTGGGAGTCATCTGGCTGCTGGCATTTGGGAGGAGCAGCGAAGGGAATTGCAATAGTTGAGGCAGTGAAGGAAAGAATAGGTTGCTCAGCCAAGGCTAAATTCTGATGATATTCTAGAGGGGAAAATAAGAGATTTCCAGACAAGGGAAATGTCAGAGATTCAAGGGAGTTCAAAGTCATGGCTAAAATGGGTATAAAATAAAGGCTGAGAAGTTAGTGAAATAGGAAGCGTGCATAGCTGGTAGACCTGCTCTTCTTCAGCTCTGGTTGCTTTTCAGAAGCCTCCCAGGAGCACAACATTCCTTGATTTTACTGAGAATTGTGTCTGTGTATTTGAGGGCAGAAGTGGTCCAAGTTTGGGCTGGGAAAGATCACTTGGGCCGCCAACAGTTTTGCAAATGAAAAGACAAGTAAGTGTTGGAAGCTCTAGCCACTGGGATAGTTAAAGCTGGGACAGACAAAACATTGGAAAATGTACAGTAGGGAGCAATCCTGCCCTGTTCAGCAGGAGACTGGATTAAGTGGGACCTCAAAAGCTCTTCTCCGTCTCTGAGTTCTATCTTTTCCACTTAAGATATCGTCCTCAGTAATGCCTCCCCTAGACCATTCTTGGATTTCTATGATAATGGGGCCTTGAAACCCCTTGCTGAGGAATCTCTTATATGGCCTGCTCAATTGCTGACTCCTAAGAATTTTTTCTTAATGTAATCTGCTTTGACCTCTTCAGAGACCACAGATAATTCCTTTATTGTAATCTTGAATGCATCTTCTCTTTGAAAGACTGCAGTCTGTAAATATACTGGAGTAGGGGGAGAGAATGTTCAAGATGCAACATGTGTCTCGTCATCATGGAGCAATAAAGGGCTAACAAAATATTTGTTCCCTACTTTGCAGTTCAACTTTAAAAGGCCCTGTTCTAGGAGTAACCTAGCACAGGGGTCATCAACCTTCCACATGTGGCCCATCAGGATAACCAGCTGGCGGGCCGCGAGACATTTTGCTGACGTTGACCATCCGCAGGCATGGCCCCCTGCAGCTCCCAGTGGCTGCAGTTCGCTGTTCCCGGCCAATGGGAGCTGCGGGAAGCTGCGGGCTGCAGGGACGTGCTGGCCTGTCACTTGCAGTGGGTTCAGGCTGGGCTCTAAATAGTCACTATTATTTTGGATTGTCCCAACCAACGAATGGGCTCGAAGAGCTACCTCCCAACACCCCTCGCCATCTCTGTTCCTGGGGAAGAGGGCAGCAGTTACTCCACTTCAGCTGGAATCCTGCTGACCCTCTTTCTCCCCATCAAGTGCCTGCCACATAGTCATACCATGGCACTAGGTAATTCTTTCTTCTGGGTTTTGAATTTGCAGGCCTCTCAGGTGGGCGCAACGTCAGTGATTCACTACATGGCACTGATTATGGCGCGCCTGGTGCTGCTCACGCTGTGCGGTTGGGTGCTCTGCTGGACTCTGGTCAATCTCTTCCGCAGCCATTCTGTGCTCAACCTCCTCTTCTTGGGCTACCCGTGAGTATTGCCCTTACCTTGGGGAAAGGACAGGGCCATGAGCCCCAGTGGAGGTGGGAAATGCGTGGCCTCAGCCATGCTGGGAATGTTGTACAGAGAAAAACTGCTGACGTGTGACCCATGTTGGAGGGGTGTGTGGTTAGAGGAGTTCCTGGCTTCTGAACTCCAGTTGGGTAGGAGTGTGTGGGGTAGAAGGTGTCTGAAGGAGAGGAGAGCCATTAGCTCTGGCGCCATGGAGAGAAGTGGTGGATGTACTGTTAGTAGTAAGTGGGTTTATTGAACCTCAGATGTGGGCTCACGGATCTCCTAGCCAAGAATTTTAGAGAGACAACTCTGTTCCACGCAGAGGCTCCGTTTCTTATAGGGAGGAGACCATTGGGCTCTGAGTACCAGGCAGCGCTGGCTTCCGTGGAGTTTCTCCCTGGAGTGCGCTTGTGTCTGTTCAATGATGGCACTTGGTCTCGCGTGTGGTCAGCAGCCATCTCACCCTCCTTTCCCACAGGTTCGGTGTCTACGTTCCCCTTTGCTGCTTCCACCAAGACAGCAGAGCGCAGCCCCTCCCAACGGACTGCAGCTACCTGGTGCAGGATCAGATGGTGGATGACGGGACCTCAGGCATAGGCAGCCTGGTTAAACCCAAAGACTTCCTCTCGCTCCTGCGGGAGTCCCTGAAAGAACAGTTCAATAACCCTACGGCCATCCCCTCACACAGTTGTCCCCTCTCCCCGGACCTCATCCGCAATGAGGTGGAGTGCCTGAAAGCGGACTTCAACCGCAGGATCAAGGAGGTTCTCTTCAACTCCCTCTTCAGTGCCTACTATGTGGCCTTCCTGCCGCTGTGCTTCGTGAAGGTAGCTGTTGTCCACCTTGGGCGCTCTCCCCGGCTCTCCCCCTCCTCGCTGCTGCCTCCTCAGTTTTGCACGAAATCGTTGACGTGCCAGATTACTGGTTAATCCCCCTTTTTTCTGTCTCCCCTTTTGGCAGCCTGGATGGTGGAGTGTGGCTGCATCTGGAATGCACTAGTACCGCTCCTGGTTGGCGGATAGGTATTGCCATACACGTGATGCACCCGTGGTCCCCTCCCCCCGTTTACTAACCCCCATTCTCTTCCCCAGACCGACAGATAACTGTGGTCATGCCACAAGTGGGCCCTAGCTGCCATGTTCACCTCCCAAGTTTCGCCAAAGGT
Organism: Caretta caretta; assembly: GCF_965140235.1. Taxonomy (NCBI): domain Eukaryota; kingdom Metazoa; phylum Chordata; order Testudines; family Cheloniidae; genus Caretta; species Caretta caretta. Next base: position 205,671,262 of record NC_134206.1, read on the forward strand.
TGGGGCGCGTGTGTTTGGATCTGTTTTGGTTCGACCTGTTGTAGAACAGGGCCAGCAGGGAAGTCTGGACCTGAACCAAAGATCTGCAGTGTTGGTGCCAGGGCTGTGTTTTGGTTCTCTAAATTGTGCCGGGCTCAGTGCCTATGAACTAAGAAATCGGGGACTTTCACCGTCAGCCCAGTTTCTGTTGTCCATTGTTGTGCGACTGGAGCTTGTTAAGATTGTCTGATCATTAATCTGCTGCAATGAAGGGAAAGGGCTCCACAATCCATGGAGCAACCCTGGTCCATGTACGCTCCATGGCTCAGCTACCCTTCTGGTATCAGCTGCTGGGGGAGGAGATGCACAAGTACATCACAGGCTGCATCATCCCCTGCCCATTCTCCTCTAGGCCCAGGAGAAGGAACTCTGAGGTGTCTCCTAGGTGGTAACCCTCCAAACTCACTGGCCTGGCAGTGCATGCCTGTGAAGTCTGGAGCTGGTCTGCTGGTTGTACACAGCACCCCCCTATGCTCTCTGCTGTGACATGCCAGCGGCGCTAACCTCCCGTCCGGTCTCTTGCAGAGCACCCAGTACTACGACATGCGCTGGTCCTGCGAGCACCTCATCATGGTGTGGATCAACGCCTTCGTTATGCTCACCACGCAGCTGCTGCCCCCCAAGTACTGCGACCTGCTGCACAGATCAGCCGCCCACCTGGGCAAGTGGCAGAAGCTAGAACACGGCTCATACAGCAACGCCCCACAGCACATGTAAGTGCAGGCCGGGAGGGGTCAGTGCGCTCTCCCCATTAAACGAGGGCATTCTAAGATGCGGCTGCTGGGTTTACAGTGAGGAAGCGTCTCCATTCTTCCTAGGATTAGATGGAAAGGTCATGGGTGTTCTGCTCTGTCTGCACTGCCAGGGCCAGCACTGCCCACCCTCTGAGCGCTGTCAGCTTCCTCGTGGCAGTGCCCTGGCAGCAGTGGCTCTTGTTCCCCTGGAACTCTCTGTCACTCTTGCAACCACCCAGAGCAGTTAGTTCACACCGACCGGGTGGTGGGATGTTTGCCTAACAGCCCCACTGCCGCTAATGCAAGATGCTCTTGGTTCTTGTGGTGGGAGGGCTGACTTTTATTAAAAATAACGTGGCGGGGAGGGCTGACAGGGGATGACTGAAGCCTGGGGAGGAGGATGAGAGCCCAAGCCCTGCTGTGGGGAGGCCCAGCACCTGCTCGCTCAGGGCTCCAGGGTCCCCCTGCTGCCTGCGGCGGCTTGGAGCTGCATGGCTTGGAGCTGGTGAGGGGTCCCCTGAAGGCTGAGAGCTCCGGCCCTGCTGCCCCAGGGCTGAGGTGGAAAATGTCACAGAGGTCTTTGGAAGTCACAGAATCTGTGATATCTTATCCTTATTAATGGGGCTCTGCTTGGTCTTATTCCTGACTTCGTCTTAGACTCAGTGTGTGATCTTGTCACCACTCCATGTCTCTGTTTCCCTGAAAGGAATAATGATACTTACCTGCTTTTGACAAGTGCACTGAAATTCTCTCACGAGACATGAGCTCTTGAGCTGATCAAGGGAACACCCCACCGTTCCCATCACCACCCGCTGCCTCCTGTAGGCTAATGGCACGTCTTTCTTTTTCTCCTCAGCTGGTCAGAAAGTACGATCTGGCCACAGGGCGTGCTGGTGCGGCACAGTCGATGCCTGTACAAGGCCGTAGGGCCTTATAATGTAGCAGTGCCTTCAGACGTCTCCCACGCCCGCTTTTATGCAAGTATCTCTTCTCCTGATATGTCCTCCTGGGAGGGGGAATGGGAGGGGGGGTTGAGCACTGCTGCAGCAGAGCAGGTGGAGATGAGACTGAATTGAAAGTCAGGCGGAAGGAATAAATTGGATTCTTTAATCCAGCAAAGCCGGGGCCTGGTCCCCCCTTTTTCTTAATTTCCTGCTCTTCATCTCAGGGCCCTCTAAAGTTTTCTAATGTGCATTGCAGACTGGCACTCGATACAGAGCTCCATTTCTGCCATGAACACATACTTCATCGATTTGTTGCACTCTTGGTGCTAAACCTCTTACTGAAACAACTGCAGGGTAGTGACTAGCAAAGAATAAGACTTAAGGTGGTTGGACTGCTTTTAGTTTGAGTCCCCAGAAGGCCTGGCTTTCTTTCCTAATTATAGGTCCCCTTTATTTTCTTTTCTCTTGGTTCAAGTAGTTTTGTTTTAAATATATGGCCCCCTGTAGTTTTGCAGACATTTAATTCTAGATGTGGCCCGGCGGCAGCTGCTGCTGCCCTGAAAGTTGAAAATGGCAAAAGAATTGAAATGCAGAGTTGCTCTGGTACTTTGAGGGCAGAGAGGGAGGGAGAGATGGAGCCTGTATTGTCCGTTGCAGTGTGCACCTAGGTTCGTATGCATGTGTTTGGGGCCGGTGTTTAATACACTGGTGAATCTCAGTTCAGCTCCTAGGAGTGATGTGACTGTGTCCCAAATGGGCACTCTTGTTGGCAGTCACAGCAAAAAGGCCAACGATTGAATGAGGAGAGTTCACTCTCTGTGGCTATCAGTCAGGGTGAGAAGGGGAAGGGATTTCAGCCCTGGGTAATTGCTTCTGCTGGTTCTGGAGAGAGGGGCTTTCCACTCACAGTGCTCAGCTAACCGGAAAGCAGTGTCAAGTCCAGAGCAGCAGCACGTGCCCCTTAGCCATTCTCCAGAATCGCTGTAGCATTGTTGCCCCGCACAGTAACACATTTCAAAGCAGGGAATCCAGATTGCCAGGGCATTTTTCTTGGTTGCCGGCTAGCAGCTGATCTGGACATTACAGAGTATTTACCCCAATGCCCGAGGCCCTACAACTGCTACAAAAATACTCTGTCGGCTTCTTTACCAGAGCAAACCACAAATATGCTGATTTTTCTTTTCCCCCCTGCAGTTCCTCTTTCACCGTCCATTACGGCTGCTCAACCTGCTTATCCTCATCGAAGGCAGCGTCGTCTGCTACCAGCTGTACTCCCTGCTGCGCTCGGAGAAGTGGAACCACACCCTCTCCATGGCCCTCATCCTCTTCTGCAATTACTATGTCTTATTTAAGCTCCTTCGGGACCGGATAGTATTGGGCAGGGCCTACTCTTACCCCCTCAACAGCTACGGACTCAAGGCACATTAACCTGCCAGATGCACCAAGGGGTGGGGGGGAAGGGGAGGGAATCTCAGAAAACCTATTTTCGTACAGTTCTATTTTTTTCTTGCGCTGTTTATAAATATTTAAGATATTTTATATTTTGTATACTATTGTTTTGTGGGGTGGGAAGGGGGCAAGTGGCAATTAAATGTCGCTTTATAAACAAGGTGTTATTTTATATATATCTATCAAATCAGTGTGTATATACCGTATTATCTATATCCATACATACAGTTATGTGAAGCAACAGGCTTGTGCGTGTGGTCACTGTGTCTGCTTTGCTCACACAATCGCACCGCCACTGTCTCTTAAGCCCTGTCTTGGGGAGCAGGAGGAGTCTGTTACCAGGTAGAGGACTTGTCTCCTACTATGGAAGTGTGAACAAACCCAGTCGTGGAGACTAATCAACAAAGGGAACTAAAACCAGGGGATTGCCAGAGGAATTCCTCTGACTGCTTAGTACCAAGAGCCTAGTGCACAGGCACATGCTGCTCTGGGACATGCATGCCCCTCTGGCGACATAAAGAGAAAAAGCATTTTGCTCTAGCAGGTCAAGGTTGGTGGCAGGGCTTAGCACAGAAGCTAGGACTAAATCCACAAAGGAACTTAAATTCAGCATTGCACTGCCTAACAGGTGCTCGGGTGCCTAGTAGAATCCACAGCCCTGCATTAGGTGCCCCAAAATGGGATCCATAAGAGGCAGCAAGCTGAAACAGTAGCCATCGCAAAGGGACATGAGCACCTCTTTCCAGGTTGGAGGGAAGCACCTACCTCTCATCATGACCCTTCTCCTTTAGTTAGGCGCCTAGCTCATCACAAAAAACAGTGATAGTGGTGCCATATTAGCCCTGGAGTAAGAGCACTTAACTGGGATGGGGGAGACCCAGGTTCAGTATCTCCCTCTGCCTGATGGGGAGCAGGGATTTGAACCTACATCTCGCCCATCTGGGATTTTATGCTGTTGGTCACTTGCCATACTCCCTGTTGATGCCATACCACTTTGTACAAATAATGGACTGGTCAGTAAGGCCGGAGAATGAGTGATGCTAGTGTTTAACAAGTAGGGTTGACACCACTGGATTTTTCTTTTTACAATGTCACTGGATAATAGTGATTGGTTTTTTTTAAGCACTTTTATCTATTTACATTTTCAGAGTTGTGCAAAATTATGGGGGGTGTCAGACAATTATTTAATAAGAGTTGCTGTTGATTCAGAAAGTTGAAGCTTTTAGGTGTTCACACAAATTGTCAACACCACCTGTCAAAATAGAGTAAATAGCCTTCAATCAATCTGCTAAATTCAAGAGATTTTTCTTACTTTGCCTATCTAAATTACAGTTCTCATCACTGGAAGTATTTTTTTAATCAGTGTGTGTGTGTTGGTGAAATTGAGATTTACCAATAAGTCTAATTTCCCAAGGCTATCTAGAGCACTCCTCTGGGACATGGGAGGCCCAAGTTCCTGTTCCTGCCCACCTACTATATCAAGCCGGGGGGGTAATACCTGGTTTGAGGAGCCTCCTGGGCCTCTGGTGCCCAGATTGAGGAAGCTGTGCACAGATTTTTAGATGCCAGGGGAATTTGGGCACCGATAAGGTTAGGAGGTAGCTGAGTGAGGCTTTTGAGGATCTAAATTTTGGATTTTAAGTACTTAAGTGGCAGTTAAGCATCTAAATCACTCTGTGAATCTAGCCCTCAGGCAGTGGCCACTTGCAAAGGCTCCTGTGCTTCATTTTCTTCTAGAGGCTGAGGTAGGGTGACCAGACAGCGAGTGTGAAAAATTGGGACAGCATTGAGGGGTGGGGAGGGGAATAGGAGCCCCTCCACATCAACGGGTTTGATTTTTCCTCTGCAGAGCAGAAGAGGAGTTCCCCTGGTTTAGAGAATGGGCCAAACTCAAACCAGGTCTTGAACTCCAATGGCACTGGAGTGGACTTGAAGCAGTTTAGGTCCCATCTGCCCCACAGGTGCTGCTGGCAGTTTATAATATGCCTTTAGAAGGTTCCCATCACTGGGGTCTTAGGACATTCTTTACATGAATTTGAATTAGAGCAAATATGTTTCCAACACCCCCCCACCCCTCTTCACAGCAACCTCTTGAGGTTACATCTGCCACCACTGCAACTAGGGACCCTCAGTCAGCTACAAAAAGCAGAGTTAAAAGAACAAACTTGTTTATTTGAGTGAAAATAAATCATCCACAACCATCCCAATGCAGGACATTCTGGTAAAGTCTCCTCGTGCCTTTAGGCAATACACATACACTTGCTGCCCCTCCACAGAAATGTACCAAACTAGAATTAAAGTTACAGTAGGGAAAGTACTCATCGATCAGTGATAAGGCAGTTGCTCTTCAGCAGAAGATACCAGAGCCTAGTTCTCATTGCTTAGCTAGGTAGTTACAGTAAAGAGGAACTGAAACACAGTCAGAGACCCAACGCTGTTTCACTATCTCAAACTGCCCATGATGCTAGCAATTAGCAGTGGCTGCTGCTGTTTCCCAGCAGGAACTGAAGACAGATGAGACAATAGGGTCCAGTGTGGTGCTTTTCCATTTGAATACCATGAAACCCACAGCCTTAATCCTTTTGAAGATTAAAATGGATTGAGGGTTGTTTTTGTTTTTTTTTTAAACAAAACTTCCCTGGGCTAATTGCAGTGAAAGCTCCACCTTTCCTAGTCAGGGGAATGGGAGCATGGCTCTTGTCCTACTCTGGCACAGCAGCAGCTTCTGCAAACAACTTTACATTTAAAACCTTCTGGAAGTGAGGGTGTAGCAGGAAGAATATATTGAACGAATCCAGGAGTTTCCCTCTATTAAGTGCATCTGTGGCCAGTGTTAGGGAAGAGGGTACATAAAGAGCCTGGTCTCTTTAGTCTCTCAGCTGGAAGCCCTACCACCTACTCAGATTTAGTGCTAGGCCTTTTCTTGCTCTGATAAAGTGACTGAGCTGAATGCACTAGTGCAGGAATGGGCAGGCACAAGCCTCAAGCCATCCCAGGGGGTAGAGGAGGTAGGCACCAATGAGAGATTAAAGGCAGGTGGTTTTCCTATAGGCTGTGGTCAATGGTCAGGACTGGCCTTAGGGCCTAGCTCCTTCATGGAAACAAGAACAGTGACTGAATGTGGTAAACAGGGTTCACTTTGTGTGCTTTTTTGATGCATGACAGGGTGGACCAGTAAAAATCCTTCCTAGACAGGGACAGCTGCCATCTCCTTGTTCCAGAGTTTAGTTCCCCTTACAGTGCTTTGACTGCTCCTCTTTAGCGAGTGTCTTAGCAGGAGGCGCTGGCTGTTAGGTCACAAGGGCTGGGTAGTTCTATCCCTTATCTTACCTACTGCTGTGCTGCAGTTAGACGTGCTTGTTGGGCTTCTGCAGTTCTGTGCACCCCAACCTCAGGCTCTAGGAAGGGCTTAGTTCCTAACATTGCCCAGTTTCCCCAGGGAAAACCCACACTAACAATGAATGCCAAGTTATGCTGCCAGCAGAGACGGCAAAGCAGGAGAAATCTAAAAGCAGCTTTAAAAGACTTCACTTTCCTATGTTCTTGTAGAGTTGTGTTTAGTTTCTTTAGTTATCACATACACTGCAAGAGAGACTGGTCCTATGACGACACTTCATATGCACCACTTATTTGCTCCAGGAGCAGACAGATCCTATTAAATTATCCTGAGTGTAAAAACTCTCCTGCTGCAGCAGGGATACTGCCTCCCCCACCCAAAGATTGCCCCCTGCCCAAACAAAACAGAAAACACAACACGCAGGAAAGTGCAGTGTTTCATTCCCCCTTTCTATAGTGTAACTAGGGCAAAAGGATTTACTCAAGGACCATGGGCTGCACTGGGCCAGGGATGTTCTCCCACCTCCCATGGAAGGCTGTGGGAGCTGAGTACCCATCGCTGATTTTTACTAGTGCAGCCCATATGGAGGAGGTCATGCTGAGCGTGTCCCTGGCTGGTCCTATCCATGTAACACCTCAAACCTAACCTAACTACAAAAATAAATGGGCGTTTCTGTACCCATCCATTAGCCCCATGTCCATATATAGACTGGTATCCTCTTACAGTCCCTGCACCTGAGGGCAGCATTAACCCTGGCTGGGAATAAATATCATCCTAGAACAAACTACTATTCCACTACGTAAACAGCCCTGCTTCTGCCACCGCCCCACGTTGAGATCAACATAAAAAGCAGCCACTCCGTTCCCCAGTAACACTCAGTCGGATCAGACCAGAACAATCATAGCATCTCCTTTCTGAGGCTCCCATCATGCAAGGATGTCGTAATAAATGGCCGGCTTCCTGGTCATGTCACGGAACTGCTCCAGCTTCAGGCCAACCCGGAAAAGAACGGCCTCGTCCCACCACTTTGCCATGACCTGCGAGTGGAAGAGACAGTCACCGTCACCCGCAGGGCTTTAGAGCACTGCTTGGTAAGAAAGCTCGAGGGGTGGCTTCACCAGCAGGAATAGCACAGACACAATGAATAATCTTGTAACCCTCTCAGCAACGGGGTCAGGATCCTGCTGAAGCCACCCTCTGGAATCTAGCTAGCACCCAGCTGAATGACACCTGGGAATCACAGGTCCCAACACTGAAAGGTTACCACCACCAGGGACATGTGGGGAGAAAAATGGGAGCTTTCTAGAGAGACAGGCTGAAACAGACAGAGGATGCCCTCTCCTGGGAGATGACTGGCTTCCTAATAAACTGGGTGGTCCCTGGAGGAAAGTAGGCTTGTGTCTGCTGGGAGCAGGGCTGGCCCTAGGTGTTGCAGTTGTCTGCTGGAGGTAACAATTACAGGGCCCCATCCAGCTCTTTCCCAAAGACTGTCCCTTCCCGTAGCCCCTGTTTCTGTGCACCATGATGCCTTCCTAGTTGTCCCCGTGCTTCTGACCTCCCTTGGGATGCAGGAATTCCTACACCCCCTTGTGTGTGAGGCTCTGAAGCCCGAGGACCTTTTACATGAATGGCTCAGGAGGTGGATTTGCTGAGTAGGGGAAGGCAGGTCAGGAACTCGGCCTGTGCCCGAGTCAGATGGGACTGTGACTGGGGAACTAGGGATGATGCTCCGGCTGGCGGGTCAGGTGTGTGCTTCTGGTGCGAGGCCTCTGAAAGAGTGAGACCCTATGGATGGGAAATAGGGTCAGGTAGGAACTCCTTGTAGCTAGTCTTGCCTGGGCGCTGCCAACCCCATACCAGGAACCACCCCTCTCTCTGGCCTGTCCTCCATGTGCCTGCCCATCCTCAGAACAGAAGCAGAATGGAAGCACCTTCACAACGCAGCGGGGGCCACTGGCATGGGGTTCAGAGAGGCTGGACAGGAATAGGTGTAGATGGGCAAGGAGTCAAGGAACAGTGAGGGATGGAAGCAATTTAGCGGGAGGAAGCACTAAGTACTGCAACATGAAGAACCACCACAAGGCACAAGCCTCCTGTTAACATGGGGCAGGGATTAGACTGCAGTCCTGGCTGAGAACCCCAGCTGGTGCTGCTGCCTTACCAGGCTAAAAGGCGCCAAATACCAGCTAGTCTACACCATCTGCAGCCCACGGCACATCCTCCCACCGCTGCCTCGGAATGGCTCCCCACTTGATTCCAAATCCTAGCTTCCTCCTCCTCCTCTCGCAAGCAATGTGATGGGTTCTCTCGGTTTTCTTTTGGGGTGGGGAGGGCCAGCAGGGGACCTGTAGTCACAGACAACCAGCCAGCCAAAGCAGCAGGCTGCAGTTGACTGCGATGAGGCTAGAGTCTCCAGCAGTTTCTTGTTTTGAGCAGCATGAGTTGCAAAGATGCTAGATGGTCTGAAGACACCCATGCTAATGCCAAGGGACACTGTTCCCACTGGTTTCAGGAGCCCTCCAGCACATGTCAGCCAGCTCTTTGGGGCAGGGACCATCTGTTCGGTGTTTGTACAGCATCCAGCACAGTGGAGTCCTGGTTCCTGACAGGGGCTCCTAGGTGCTACCCCAGTACGAATAATAGCACAGTGTAATTCCAGTTATCCAAATTCCCTTGACCCCAAAATTCCTGCTTACCTGAATGTGCAGGGTGACCCCAGCTAGCCCTATGTTACTTAACAGCATTTCTGTTTCTCCCAACACCTGGTTATCTGCAAGTTTGGGATGTCCCCCAGGCCATTCAGAGGAACAGGCGTGTACTGTAAATAATATGCAGAGCTGCCCCCTGCTCTGCTGAGGCAAATCCCTATTGTGCAGATTGAAATGGGGAAGCAGACCCTGTACAGCTTCATGCCTAGACTAAAAGTTTATGTTCGCTCACAACCATCTCTGCTCCCTCCTGTCACGGTCTTTTCCTCCTCACTCCACCCAAGACAACAGAAATAGAATCCACAGCAGGACTCTTGGGAGCATGGCCACAAATCCATCTAGCAAAGGTACTTATGTGGCCCCCACCACTGTAGTACCTGAGCACCTCACATTCTGTAATGTATTTATCCTCCCGACACCCCTGGGAGCTAGGGCAGTGCTATTAACGCCATCGTCACAGATGGGGACCTGAGGCATTGAGAGGCTAAGGGACCTGGCCAAGGTCACATGGGAAGTCTGTGGCACAGCAGGGAATTAAACTTTGGTCTCCCAAGTCCTAGGCTAGAGCCCTAATTAGTGGGCCTTCCTTCCTGGTCAGATTTTAGAAGCGTACCCCTATATATCCCCCAGACACCAGTCGCTCATTTCAGTGGGGAAGGTGCTAGAACAGTCGTCCCCAAACTGTGGGGTGACAGGAACGTTCGGGGGGCCATGTGGTAGGGCCCAGGCCAGCCTCCATGGTAGTGGTGAAGGAGCACCCCCCAACCCAGCTCTGGCCCCAGCCCCAGCTCTGCTCCGCCCCGTTCCGCTCCCAGCCCAGCTCTGCCCTCACTCTCTCTGCCCCCAGGCCAGCTCCACCTCTAGCCCCAGCTCCTCCCCCATCCCCACCTTCAGCCCAAGCTCCTCTGCTGAGTGGACTGCGCAGTAAAGGAGTGAGAGCGTGGACACATCCATTACTGGTAAGGGGGGGCATGACAGGAAAAGTTGGGGCACCTCACTGCGCTAGAGACAAATAAAGGGCGCAGTGAAGGTGGGAACAAGAGAGCAAAGGGAGAGGAAGCAACAGGAATGGGAGAGGGACAGACCCCAGGAGAACAATCGAGGAGGACATGGGGAAGCGAAGGGGGATCCAGTGTTTTCCGCTGGCCCCTGGGCTCACATTCTCCTGATGACCCAGAATACATAGTTCTGTATTAGGTCTATTGACAAGAGCAGAAGCTTAGACTTTTAGGCACCAAATTCCACCCACTTTATAAGCTGGCTATGGGGACCCAGCACGAGACACCTGTCTACCTGCAGAGTAGTGTGGTCTGGGCAGTTCTCATACTACCATTAGCAAGGGGATAAGTGTTTACCTGAAAGCTGATGGGAAGCCCAGTGGCAGTGTACCCGACTGGCACCACCAGACCCGGGATGCCTGTAAAGTTTCCGAGCTGCATGTATCTGCAAGAGAGTGGGGAAAAGTCACCTGCACGCTCACTGTTGGACTGCAGTGAAGTCATTTCTATGTGAAGAGGCAGAAACTGGAGCAGCTGCGATCTCTCTTGCTCGACAGCCAGTGCTCCTGTAGCCACTGCAGGTGGCAAAGGCAGGGACGGAGCAGCTGTGAGCTTCCCCAGCATTCTCCATACAGCCTGACCACAAACACATTTTACTGCCCAGCGCAAACAGCAGAGTTCTCACCTCATGGTCCGAAGTGTCGTTAGAACGTCATTGTTCCCAGTCAAGAGGTCAGCGTCGTGGATTCTTGGGGCAGTGCAAGCGGTGGCTGCATGAGAGAAACAGGCAACCAACAATCACCATCTCCTGCAGGCACAGTTCAGCCCCCTTGTGCCTCCCTTAAGGCACACGTTTGCTCTACCTCATCCCTGGAGTCGAGCCAAGTTCTTTTTGGTTTGTGCATCATCAGGAACAACTTTCCAACTAGAAAAGGAGTTTCTTGATGATGCACAACAGATAATAGGTTTCAAAGTAGCAGCCGTGTTAGTCTGTATTCGCAAAAAGGAGGACTTGGGGCACCTTAGAGACTAACCAATTTATTTGAGCGTAAGCTACAGCTCCCTTTATCGATTCCTACTCCCTCCCTTGTAACCCTGCAGAGCCAGCACAGCTCAGTTAACAGGAGTGTTACAATTCCTATTTTAGTCAGCAAAATGAGAAGTTCTGACTGTGAAACATAAAGGGAGCAGGTCTGCAAAGCAATTTTAAAGTCACATTTCCTTAGAGCTGGGGCAGAGCAAAGTAAGAATGTTTGACTCACGGTAGGTATAAAAGGTATACTTTTGCAAGTTCAAATGGATTAAACATTAACCCTGGAAGCCAAGTGCATCAAACATATGTGCACATTTATGCCAAGAGTCTCACTCCAGGCCACAGTAAATCCCATGCCCAGCCCACAGAGCAGATACCTGGGGTGAGGATACAGTTCACGTTGGCGAAGATCTCTCGCAGAAAGCTCATGCTCCGAGTCCTCTGCCGATTTGCCTGCAAAGAGAAGGAGCTGGTATCAGTGCAAAGGTGGGATGTACCAAGAAGGCACCAATTTACAGAATGTACAGAGTCCTCTAGCAGTGCCTATCTCTGTCACCGGGGGTCACAGCCTCCTTCCCTGATAAAGAGCCAGCACCACCACAGACTCACTGATTGGACCCTATGCAAGAGGATGAGACCAAATGACTCCTCCCCATCTGGGTCCCTCTAAGCTTACGTCGGTTCTCATGCAGAGGACAGCACTGCTGGGTAACGTCTCTCCATGGCTCTCTACCTGGGTGCAGAGAGCTCCCAAGTGGGCTGTCTCCTCCACACCACCTCACCAGGCTAGGAGAAGCCTTCTTCTTTGCCTGCCTTCTCCCCCTCTTCCACAGCATGCTCCTCACCTTAATATAATCCAGAGCTGTGAACTGGGAAGCCAGAGCAAGGTTGAGCCGAGTCTCCAGATTCTGAAACACAAAGGAACTGTGGGTGAGGGCTGTGCACTCCAGCTGGTTTCCACTCCCATGCAGGGCAAAGGCTGAGAAAGCCCCAGATCCCACACACCATGAGCCCATCCACTCATGTGTAGTAGTGACTGACACAGATGGCTTGATACAAGTAAGGCTGATGCTAACATCTGCGCTTACCATTTGCTGGAAGTGGGCGTTGAAGTCAGGCTGCAGGTAATCCCTCATCTCGCTGAGAATGCAGATCACATGTGCCACCCGCACCTCCTCCATCTCCGACAGGGGCACATCCACCACAGAGGCACCTAAAGCCTGCAGGTGCTCTACAGCTGAGCACGAAGCAGGAGGAGCAAAAGGAATGCACTATTCCTCGTGTTCAGAAGGCTACAGTGAGATGGCCGAGATTTAATCTCACATGAGAAGAGGCTCTTTGCTCATATGATCACACAGTGCATGGGCAATAACACCTGGCTGCATCTAGTTACAGGAAAAAACTGCAGGCCTTTTGTCCACTAGATCACAGCTACCCACGTGACAGAGCGGGCCCAGGGGTGAGGACTCAAGGGTCTGCTCTCAACTCTGCCACTGGCTTACTACATCGTGGGTAAGTTGCTTGCAGCTCAGTTACACAGTCTGTAAAAAGGACATCATAACGCTTCCCTGACTTTGCAAAGTGCTTCCAGATCTGCTGGGATGCACAATGCTAGACTAGTGTGAGGTTGCTATCAATGTTACTAGTCGGAGGCTCTCATCCAAAGAGCATTCAGAAAGGACAACGTGAAATTGAAGTCAAAGACTAAATCAACACGATGCTGCAAATTGAGTGGGCACTAAGTGGTTGCATGTATGTTGGTTACAGACACGGAAAGAGGAGTTGGGACTCATGAACCCTGTCCCTGACTGCTGCAGCCTCACTACAGGTCCATGACAATTCACTCAAGCTATCTGAGCCTCAATTTTGCCATCTGTAAAATGAGGATAAGGCAGTTTACCCGCCTCACTGGCATGCACACATTTCAAATATGAATTGGTGTTTGTACAATGCTATACAAGAGCTGAATATTATTAAAACATCTGACCTGCTTTCCAACCTGTAGTAATGTAGGTGGAGTTTGAGTCCCTCATGCATTCAGACCACCTCACAGTGTGCATTTTAATTAATATACTGACAATTTGCCCCCAATGTATGACAGCAAAAGACATCTCGAGGCTACACACAAGGGAGCAGGCTTAAATCTGCTGTGGGAAACAGGTCTGAATTTCCTCGTTTCTGGGTAGCTAAAACTCAATCTTGATGCTGCATTTAATTAAGCAAAAATTCTTTGGTATTTTGAAGGAGGCTGTCATCTTGGCATCCAAGTATTGAATGCCGGTTATGAGGCAGAGGGGGGTCCTGAGGACTGCAAGGGAGAATCTGAATTCAGAATTTACAGGGAGACACTGCAAGAGTATTTATATATACAGTCACAATAGGAGTTGGAAATAGACAGGATAAATGCACTCAGGACAACAACAAAAACTCCGGAGGAGTTGGTCAGCAGCTAAACTCTGATGTGTGGATGACATATATTACACAGGCCATGGTGAGTTTACAAAATGAGTGATGTTTACAACATGGTGAGTTTACAACATGGTGAGTTTCCTTGCTTAGTTTACAAGATTTGAGAAGTCCCCCTCCCCGCCCCCCCAAGATACTATCCCTGCAGCACAGCTGATTTGGCTGTAGTCTAGGAAGTCCCAAATAGTGGGTTGACAGGAGCAGGACTCACAACCACATCTCCCACGCAACAAAGCGCTAACACTAGGCTAGCAGACCATGCAAACCTAGAAAGGCTTTCAGAAGACAAGTCTATACGATTATATTGTAAATATGGTGGCGCATATGCTGGGTTATCCAACAGCAAAGGAACAAGCAGCCTAGAAGGCCAGCTTCAATGGTGGGGGAGTGGGCAAGGCTCCCATTTGAACTAAATAAGCCCAAACCTACTTAGCTTTAAAACTCCAGCAAGATCAAGGTTATTCAGGGCACCATGGCCACTACAGCCAGCCAGCGGGAGCTAGGTTAGCCAAGGTTACAATTCCAAAACTCAAACGTGAGCTACACGAACAGAAGTACCCCTCAAGTGAGAGACAAGAGAACACGATACAGTTTGAGTGATGGACAGCTGCCCCCAATAGACAACACATTTATCCTCCAAACTAACAAGGCTGCAGGCTGCCACAGGTTGGAGCCTCCGGGGCCTTTCTATCCTTTACTGCAGCTTTTTATGGGGACATGGGGGAGCAGCGATCAGAAATGGAGAAACATTTGCTCTACCTTTTTGGCAGACTTTCAAAATTTCTGCATCACAAGCCTGAAAGACAAGACAGAAAAAAAATCAACCAACCAACCAACCGAGGGCCTTTATCAATTGTCATCCCCTCCTCCCCCTGGCTGAACCCAACACCAGCCTCCCCACCATCCTGAGCACTAAATTAAGGCCACATGCTCCTCTCCTCCTTGAAACACAGTCTTGGGCGTAAATCCAACACATCCCACGCCACGGCTATTTTGAGGGCCCCAGCTCCAAGACCACACAGCCCTGCATTTGCTGCTCTGGAGGAGTGGGAGGAAAATAGAGCCATGGCACAGCTAACGCAGCACATGAACCCTTCCTTGCAGCATCAAGCCCAGTATACAGCCCCCCTCCGTCTGGCTTGGGTGGAAGGAACGCGACCTCAGCAGTCTTCTGGAGACAGGCAGTGGGCGCAGGGTAAAGCTGGCTGGAAAACGGAATTTCCATCCTGTGAGAAATCCCCATATTTCAAGGCTTGTTTTTGTCCCGAATTGGGGTGAAAAGCTGAAATACTGAAGTTTTTCACCAAATGAAGCGTTCTCACAAATGTCAATTCAGAAGCATAATGCAAACGGAAATGCTTCCTTTCCTAATGTTGATATTTCCATTTCTGCCATGGTATTTTAAGCTAAAAACTGTTTAAAAAAAAAACCAAAACAAACAAAATGTTGCCATTCAAAATGCTGCTTCAGTGAAGTACAAAGTTTCATCCTAATCAGTGTTTTCTTCTGGAAAATTTTAATTTCAGTGGAACCGTGTTTTCCCTCAAAAAAGATTTTCGTTGTGAAGTTTCTGACCAGGTTGTAGTGCTAAGGGCAGCAAGGAGAAAGACCTCGGCAATCAATCCTTAGCTGGCAGGCTAGGGGAGGGGATGGCTGAATTGAAGGAGCTCCGACAGCTGACACAGTGCACCATAAAGAAAAGAGACAACAGGCACCTTAAAAAAAGTCCAGTTCACTCCCAGTTTTAAGCCCTTAAGGTCAGGGGTGAGGATTTCAGACAGGGATGGTTTTGGCTGCTGTAGTCCTGCAAGGGACAAACAAGAAGATACCGTCAGGCAGGGACCTACCCACAGCGAGATATCTAACAGGTCATTAGCATGGGGGAGGCAGGCAGGGAGAAGGGGGATAATGGAGAGACATAGGCTCACTCACCATATGGGTACAGTGGATCTGGCTCAGCTAGGATGCTGAACGCAATGGCTGCATCGGTCACTGACGTACAAATGGGGCCTGTCCAGAATAAATGAAATGGTTACAAACATGACAAGAGGTGAGCAGGACACACCCACTCCCAGTTACACGCACTCTCATGCGGGGGCTTGCAACTGCTGTGGGTCTTCCCTGTGCTTGCACACGTGTGAAGTCACAGCGGTGGCGCGAGAGCCCTCTTACCAAGGCTGACGGTGGAGTAGGAGAGTGGAAGGCAGCCGTGACAACTGATGCGCCCAAATGTACCTTCAAGCAAGACAGACACAGAGGTCAGATGGAGGAACAAACAGTATTAACTGGAGACAGACCAGTGCTGGGCAGCTCGGCAGACCCAGTCTTCCTAAAGTTCCTTGTTTGGGATCTGGGTTTTGGTTCAGGTCCATCTCTAGTATTAACCTAGAAGGGGATGAGACTAAATACCCTCAACCCTCCTCTTCTTGTGTGCCTCGAGTGAGATGGCATCAGTCCCGCAGAGCTCTAGACTGGATTTCTTCATCAAGTCAATCAGGTTCAGAACCCTTCACAGAGGAGATTCCAAAGAATGCAAGGGGTGTGTGTTTTGGGGGGCGGGGGGGAAGGGGGGAGGAGACACGACACTAAATCTTTGGCTTAGGATTTGCTTCAGCTAGAAGCTAGCATTGATTACAGCACAAACATTTAAGAGATGGAAGAGACCTACAGTAGGACGTTCCATCCTGCCACTCCCAGATGGCCCACAGCAGGGCTGCTTTCCTAAGACTGGCCTCCAGTCCAATTTTCAGTTAGGGAAGAGTTTACTTTAGGGGAGGGACCAGTAGCGCATGTGCTCAGGGGGAAGTAGAACTAACATTCTGGAAACCAAGCTCTAGATCCTTGGGGAGCCTTTACAGAGCAGAAGTGACTAACCCCCACCTTTCTACTAGGAACCAAGATCCTTCTGCAAACACGCACATGCTTAACTTTGAGCACATACGCAGTCCCACTGAGGTCAACAGGACTACTCATGCACGTGCTTAACTTTATTTGCCAGTAACACTGCCTTCCTACTTAGCAGTATTCCCTACCCACTTCTGACAAGTTCTGCCATAACCTGCTACACATGCCCCCTGCCCCACCTGAGAAAGGAGTACAAGTTCACTTGGGTTTACTAATCCAGTGGTAACTGGTGCCCTAACTTGAGATACAGGGCTGGGGTGACCACCTTATTCAAAACTACAGAATTCCTAGGTTGGGAAAGATTTATTTACAGGCTGTAAATCAATCCTGGGTATTTGCAGAAGATCTCCAACAGAGGTAGATGGATTTACAACTTGGTGATTCTCTGCCCCCTTAGTTCTCTCCTCCCTGGAGTAGTACAGGAAAGAAGGGGCAAATTCAATGCTTGCGGAGGGAGACAACTTTCATGGTGTACATTCCAAACCCTTAACAGGATGGGGCCCAGCAATGTCATGTCAGAGATGCCTCTGGACCCTGAACCCAGAGCTAGTGGGGCTCATGCTGTGGCTTCCTTCCCTTCTAACCCCTTCCCCTCCAAAAAAAACAAGTCCCCACTCTCCAGCTCAGAATGACATCTACTTATTCCTGCTCCTTCAGCCAGGGCAAGTCACTGTGCCGGGGCTAGCAGACAAGAGGGGCTAGAGTACAGAGTGACCCAATTGTCATTTGGACTCATGGAGACGTTTACTGCCTAGCTGGTATGTCCCCGTTTGGCTGCAAATGATTATTTTCATTTTAATTAAAATCCGTAAGATGCATGGTCACACAAGCTCTAAGTTTCTGAACAACAATTTAAAGTCACAAGTGAAATACAAGAGATCTCAGAAGTCAAATCCTTGTCACAGTTCGTTACAGCCACAAGCTGAACTGGCCCTATCATCCCAACCCTGCAGAGGGCTGGGGAACAGTTTCATGCTCAGGAGGGTATTGGCCTTTGTGTGGGCTCCCACCATCCCCAAGGAAACGCAGGATCCCCAGCCAAGTAAAGGGGGCAATACCTTTCAGCCCCACGACACCGCAGAAAGAAGCGGGAATCCTCACAGAGCCGCCTCCGTCAGTGCCAAGAGCCAATGGGCAAAGACCTACAGAGAAATGTGTCTTTGCATGGGACCATAAAGACTGTATACAGCCCTTCCCACACCATTTTCCCAGCATCTTTAACAGGAAAGAGAGGGCATATGGTACATCTGAAGCGCCCATCTCTACGAAGGGCAATACCCACCGACTTCCAAATCCCCTTACAGAGGCCCAACCACAAACCAGCAGCTTCTACACCAGACAAAGCACTGCATGGAAAGCCTATTTCCTCCAGCTGGCTTTTCGTGCTCCCAGGCCCCTCCCCTTGGATTCTGCCATCTTCTGTTCTCTGCCCGGCTCCTAAAACACCCCTGATGCATCTATCGCAGGCCTCTTTCCACCCACCCACCAAACTTCTGCCACATCCCAGAATCTTCCCCAAAGGCTCCAGCAACTTCTGAAGCGGCCCTTTCCGCCGGCTGGGTTCAGTACATCTCACCTGCCGCCACAGCAGCAGCTGAGCCGCTGGAGCTGCCACCAGTGAAATGCCAGGGGTTGTACGGGTTCCTAGTGGTGCCATGGAATCTGAAGGAGATAAAAAGACAGCGTAGACTCTCAAAAAGGTTGGACACACCTTAGGGCAGGGGAGGAACCAAAATCAAGTCTCAGAAGAAGCCTAGCTTCCCCCGCACCAGGCACATTGCGCTACTCTCTAGGCATCCCGCTGCCTCGATTCAGACCCCCCCGACCCGCCAGGCACTCAAACCTTCACACGGCTAAGATGCTCTCCTTGCCACTGTGCGGGTGAGATGTGAGAATGTTCAACAGCTGAGTTACGTGACTGAGGGGTTTTTAAATTTACCTGAATGACCAAAAAAAGGAGGGATGGGGGAGTGTGCGTGACTTGTTTACCTGTTGGGGTTACAGCCAGTGGTTCCAGTCCCTAGTTCATGCATGTTTGAGACCCCAATAATGATCGCTCCAGCCTCCCGCAGCTTCCTGGTCACTGTAGCATCTTCAGTCTCTGGCTCTGTCCCAAGGTATGCTGTTCCCGCTCGGTGGTGGTAAGGCACCTTAGTAAGAAACAGAAGAGTGCATTAGGTGTACTGAACACATAAGATCCAGCAACTTCTTCTCCCAACAGCAGAACAGAACTTTAAGGAATCAGTGCCCATCTAGCCCAGATGCTCAAGGCATTATGGTGAAATCTGAGCTGGGCCAGTACCATGGCTGCTTTTAGCCTTACCGCTAGGCAGGGTACTGTCTTCCTTGTGCTGGGGCTCTCTCTGGGGGCTACTTGAAATCAGAAAACCTAAAATCGAACAGTTACTGTTTCCCTAACTGCTCTGTACAGGCACTAGTTAGATATCAGGCTGGGGAGAGTACTAACACTATGTAGACAGTCAGGTAACAGTGACCCAGTTTTGAATAAGGCTTGGAAATCTTTGGGTGGAGAGCGCTATAGAAGAATCAATGATAATTCCAACCTGCTGGCCAGATGGCAAACGATGGCTCTGCCTGGGCTGACACTGTGAAGCCAGGAACCTGCCAGTTTCCAGAGCCCTGGCTCCCACTGGGGCTGGCAGACGCCCCGTCAGAGCTGTGGAGCTTGGAACACCAGCAGGTTTCCAATGGAAACATACTTGTGTTTGGCAAAACATTTTGCTTCAGTGAACTAGCATTTTCCAACGAACTCAAGTCCTAACTCCACCCCCCCGCAATGTTAAGACTCCAATTGCCAGAGTCTGGCCAATGCTGAGAACTTTTGGAAATCCCATCCTCCAACTCTAGGATTAAGTTTACTGACTTTCTGCTTTGTCAGAAGTAGTAGTATCTCTTTTCCTCCTCCAGCCCCCTCCTACCTCCTCCACGCTGTTAGAAGTTACGATTCGAATACCAGATATGGAATATGCTTTTTATATGCTCATATTCCAGGGCTGGTCTTCCTGTTTTAGTCTAGCTACTGTAACAGCAGATTCTACTCTTATTCCCATAAATGCGTATACCTTTTTTCAAATCTCTTACCGAGATGTTTGCCTTAACAACAACAACAACCTGAAGCAGTGAGATACTTTAAAAAAAAAAAAGTGATTGGCCTGTGTAACACATTTCCTTTTATGCATTTTAAACTGAACTGCTTTTAAGTTCCTTTGAGTGTCCCTCAGCTGGAGGATACACAAGTGCTTATAGCCTTACACAGCGTGAGCTGGCCATACAACACTCCAACCATGAGGGAAACTCACAACTTTAATCTCTTCTTTCAAGCAGACTGGGATTCCATCCAGAAGAGAAAGGGGGCATTTATTCCTGTAACGAGTAGTGGAGGCTTCAGCCATCTGGAAAGAGAGAAAGATTTTCTTAACTGGACAATGGGATATGCCTGAGAAGATGGACATGATCAATATTGCAAACTAAATACAACCCAAAGAGATCTCCCCATGATGGGCCCGAGCCCTTCCACCATGGGCGAGAGGGGAGAAGCTACTGATCGATTATGTCTAGGTTCGGAGGTCATGGAGCAAAAGGAGACACAGGGTGGGAAAAATAGTGTGGACACCAAAGAAACACATCCTGGTTTAAGCAACATTCAGTAGGAACTGCAACTGCTGTAATATTAGTCTCCCCCTGGAGTAAGTGAAATCGAGTCGTTTATGGCCCTGAGAGGGAGGGACTGAGGAAAACAGGGGAGAAGGGTGAAATATTCACACTTCATTCCAGCAGTCACAACCCAGGATCTCAGAACATCTATGCAGCAGATGAGAGCAAGAGCCTTAGTCGCTCATATCCTCTTCTGCAGGGAAAGTGTGCCCATTCAGGTGACCATTGGCTGCTATCACTCTAGGGAGGAGGAAGCCCACTCCCACCAAAGGCAGACATACCTTCTGTATCTGCTCCCGGTCCCACTGCACAATTGCTCGGAGAGGGGGGCTGGATTTCTCACAGTCCTCCAGAGAGGAGATAATATTCTTAGCAACCTGGAAGGGCGTCAACTCCCCAGTCCTATAAAATAGGAGGAGAGTTTAGAGATTTGGATCCTATTACAATTCCCACCAGAGGTGCGGACTTTCTGTGTTCTCAGGTCGTGCTCGACACCCACGCTGCCCCAGGCCCTGCCCCAGGCCCCACCCCACCCCTTCCTCCAATCCCCCACCCCGCCCTACCTCTTCCTGCCCCCTTCTGCCCCCCTCCAAACAGCTGATCGCAGCAGGCAGGAGGCACTGGGAGGGGGAGGAGTTGATTGACGGGGCCACTGGTGGGCGGGAGGCGCTGGGGGAGAGGGGGAGGAGCTGATCCGCAGGGCTGCTGGTGGGTGCTGAGCACCCACGGAGTCAGCGCCTGTGATTCCTGGGATGGTTCTCTGCTTTCCAGACATAGTTCTGAAGGAAAGCATCCTCTGGCAGGAAGGTGTTATGCCATCACCCTTTGGGCAGAGAACTGGATAGGGACCAATCAATCAATCAGGAGCTGATCAGTGACACTCCCTAGACAGCTAGTTCTAGTGAGCAACATGAAATGCTTCCTTCCCCATGAGAGCTGGTCTCCACAGCACTCCCGGCCCCAGAGAGAGAGAGAGACAGGAGCTGGAAACCCTGTCTGAAGCCTGGGAACACCAAGATCAGCAGGAGTGTTGTAGAGGACAGAGCTACAGGCAGAACCATTACACTTTCTTGGCGAAGGGTCCAAGGCAGTGGAACTTGCTTTGGCCAGAGGGTGGGCTGAACTCAAGAGCACAACATGGAAGTCAGCTTTTTGTGCAGGTCTCCTACTGATGATGAAGGCTGCAAACAGCCTCACATCATCACCTTCATGATCAACCCCCAAAAATGAGCCTTCAGAATGTCAGTGTACCCTAAGGGGGAAAGGCTGAAGTAACACTTCCAGTAATTCTGGCTCTTAGATACGAGGTTGATGCATACACTTGAGATGCACAGACAGGTTACATGAGGTTAGGGCATGCAAACGCACGCGCACACCACAAGCCATGGGGTGGGCCCCACCTTTCCATTTGTTCTGACGGAATAATTTGTGTTAGCATCAGAGATGGGCCTAAGGCACACAGCTCCTAGAAGTTTGGGAGAGAATTTTGTTCAGGCCAATCTCTGGTCACTGCTCCCTAGAATTGTTTTGACCTTTTTATTCCAGTGACCTCTGGTCTGTTCACACTCACTGGGTGGAACTGTGTCAAACCGGGAGGACAAGCAGCAGGGACAGTAAGTGGAGGTTCTTCAGGATCCTCAAAGGCTCTTCACTGTGGTGACCTTCCATCCACCCGCCCAAAAACAACAAGTGAAACAAGGAATCTTCCCCCACTTTCCTACTTCACTGAGAAGACTACAGATAAGCCAGAGAGCTAGGAACTCAGATGTAGGTCTCCCACCTAGAAGCACTTTGAGAGAGTTTGCAATTACTGGAAAGGTGTAAAAACCAATTAGGAAGAGGATTTATTCAGATTAGAGCGAAGAACTAGTAGTGATGGGATGAAGTTAAGAGGAGGTACATGTAGTAGGCCAAATTTTGGGGGAGAAATTCCTAACACAGATCCATTAGGTACAGGGAACCACATCAAGCTATGGAGGGGAAAAGGGAAGACAAGATGCCCTAATATTGTAGGTCTTTCCACCAATCATTTAATCTCACCTACCGGTAGCAGTTCAGATAGTCCTGGATCCCTTTGAAACTGAACCCAGCGTTGGCAGGATGAGACCTGCCAAGAGAGAAATAAAAAAGTGATGGTCAGCCGCCGAAGAACCTTCCTCGAGACTCACAATGCCAACGAGGGTGTGATGAGGTCCTGACCAGGAAAGCTTCAGCTACTACTTCGGATTCCAGTGTAACAACCAGAAAACCTTCTTTGCCAAAATCCAAATGAAATTCAACTAACTGCTTTGGGCCCCTTTGAAAACAACAGCTGAGGTCTTTAGCTGTTAAGAAATCCCTCGCTATATAATGGTACAACGGTCTGATGGTATAACAGTCTGAGTCATGGAATTAAGGGTTTCACATCATTTAGGTACATTTGAATATTTTGCCGTAAGTCTTTTTAAATAAAAAACCTAAATACACTGATAGGCACACATTAGAACTGTCAGCAACTGAAATCCAGAGTCTGTAAGAAGGTTTAAGGAATAACTTGCCACAGAGAAATTACTATTCGTATTATTATTTGCATAGCACGAACAGTATGCTAGGCATGTTGAAGACTATACAAAAACCATGTTCCTTCCCCAAAAAGCTCACACTTAAAACACATCACAAAGAATAATTCAACATGCCATAAGCCTAAAAAGGATCTAATATATTGCTTTCTTTATTTTCTGGTATGGAATATGTTAGAATATCGAGACACACATGTACAAATCAGTTAAAACAGGTTAATTGGTAAGACAGACAAATCTGCATTTGACCAGTGTATGTTCTAAGCAAACATACAACTTTCCTAAGTATGTGGGTGATTAAGGCCTTGCCTTTAAACATGTTACCTAGTAAGCTGGAACTACATGCTTTTAAAAACTGTATCAGAACCTAATGTCAACAAGTTTCAACACCTTTTAAAAAGGCATTTCACTGGTCATAGTCAACCCAGCTAACATACTCGATGGGGGGGAAGGGCAGCAGCCCAGGGTAGAGCTTAGGATTGACTTCTATTCGATACTGGTGAGGCCTCATCTGGAGTACTGTGTCCAGTTTTGGGCTCCGCACTGCAAGAAGGATGTGGAGAAATTGGAGAGAGTCCAGCGAAGGGCAACAGAAATGAGTATGGGTCTGGAACACATGACTTATGAGGAGAGGCTGAGGGAACTGGGATTGTTTAGTCTGTGGAAGAGAAGAATGAGGGGGGATTTGATAGCTGCTTTTAACTACCTGAAAGGTGGATCCAAAGAGGATGGATCTAGACTATTCTCAGTGATAGCAGATGACAGGACAAGGAGTAATGGTCTCAAGTTGCAGTGGCGGAGATTTAGATTGGATATTAGGAAAAACTTTTTCACTAGGAGCGTGGTGAAACACTGGAATGAGTTACCTAGGGAGGTGGTGGAATCTCCTTCCTTAGAGGTTTTTAAGGTCAGGCTTGCCAAGCCCTGGCTGGGATGATTTAGTTGGGATTGGTCCTGCTCTGGGCAGGGGGTTGGACTAGATGGCCTCCAGAGGTCCCTTCCAACTCTGTTATTCTGTGATTCTATGACTATGAGCAGCTAACATGTTTTTAAAGTTGCTATAAATGGTCTAAAAACATTTAAGTACCTAGCACAAACAGTACTTAATTCAAATGCATCTTAAATTCAAAAAAGAGTTTTCCCCCCCAGTCTAGACAACGGTTAATGAAGTAAGGGGTGCTTTCGGTATCCAAAGGTGCAGAGATAGCATGGGGAGATATTGAGTAAGGACAAAAACTGGAAAGGAAAGGATGCTGCACATTAGAATTCAGAAAGCAACGATGGGGGGAAAAATTCCTTATGACTGGGGCCACTGTTTAAGACATACAGAAAGTCCCTTTGTTTTGGGAAACCTGATCTTGTCCAGACTACTGACAATGACATAATGACCCAGTATTCCATTAATACATACATACAACCCCCCTACTCCTTGCACATCATGCTGACCTTGTCTCCATCAACTGCTTGAGAATCTCCAATGTGTTTTTAGTCTCAGGCTTTTCCTTTCTTCCCTCAGCAGCAACCTCTGGAATAAACGTGGGGTCTTCATGGATATCAAGATAGTGCATGAGAGTGAAGTTATTCACCCTGCAAGAGAGACAGAGAGTCACTGCTTGAGCATGTAAGCCCCATCCTAACGTTTTCATTCACAAACACTTTGTTAAAAGGAAAATGCTTCTGGAGAGTTCTCCTTTTGAACAATGTGCACTGTTTTGCAGAACTACTAGAAAACAATTCTCTCTCTGTCACCACATTCCTCTGCAGAAGCGGAGCAGAAGGATTACTAGGTTATTCATTAATTTGTACATTCCAAGAAGGGACCACTGTGATCTGACATCCTGCCTAACACAGGCCATAACACTTCCCCAAAATAATTCCTAGAGCAGATCTTTTATATCTATATTTTTACGTATCCTCTATAAAGGACAGCACACCACCATGGATTGATGCCCACACAATTCTCTTACTATTGAGAAGGAGGGTCCCAGGAAGAAACCAATGTCATTTAGAAACGAACATCCCCAGTGATCAAAGCCTGCTTCTGCACTCATAGTGGAACACAGTGTGATGACAAAGGAGGTCTTCAATATCTATGCCTTTCTGCAGCTGGACACATCAATGAAAATTGTCAAAGGAGACATCAGCTTTAACTAGCATTGTAAAGTTCTTCTCACCTGAGAACAGTAAAATTTTTCCTTCTAGGTTGAATAAAATATTTTTCCTTCCAGTGATCACTGTACGAAGACTGAGGCAGATTTTGTGCCTGTCATGAATATTTACCTGCGCAATCTGGCAAAGTCAGGTTAAAGCTGAAGAACAAGTCATGAATGACCACTCAGCCATTTTGTCAAATGGGTTGCAGAGAGCCATACCCTTGCATCCATCTTGTGATGTCCACATGGTATACACCAGTTGTTCTGTACAACTCTCCTCCTCTTTTACAACTTATTTCCTGATCCATTCCTAAATGGTGGGATCCCAGCTACCCCAGTCTGCTTGTTTTGCAATTCCTCCTACTTCCTAAAATATGTCAAGTCCTTAGCCATCAACCTGCAGACGCCCAAATCGTAACACAAGGAAAAATCCTGGCCCCATTAAAGTCAATGGGAGTTGTGTTCAGTCTAGCCAGGATTTCATCCCCAAGACAAAAATAAGGGTCAAAAACAGAAGTACAAGCACCTTCAAGTGATGTGGAGTTAAAAAAAAAAAATTAACATATATACCATGGCCTACATCCTCAAGCATCAGGATCCCCCATTTCCAATGTTGATAACACACAGTAGTGAAACTGTATTCGCAAAAAGAAAAGGAGTACTTGTGGCACCTTAGAGACTAACCAATTTATTTGAGCATAAGCTTTCGTGAGCTACAGCTCACTTTCACGAAAGCTTATGCTCAAATAAATTGGTTAGTCTCTAAGGTACCACAAGTACTCCTTTTCTTTTTAGTAGTGAAACTGAGATATATATCAAGATGAGCATCAAAAGCAGGTATGTGTGGCTAAAACTCAAGACATTTTAGCAGTCTGGCAGATGTAGGAAGCCCTTCTGCAATTGGTGCTCCATTTTTTATGCCTGAGAATAAGCAGAACAAGAGGAACTACAATCAAAATCAAAGTCTTTGCAAGGCAAAGAAAAAGGTAATTGCATATAGCTGAAGACAGACCACCACCAGGTTAAGAAGGTTCTTTATATTATGCTTCTTTAGAAATGTATCAAAGCCCCTTGTCCTATGCATTCTGTACTTTTTCATTTGACAGATAAGGTCCCCACTTCCCGCTTGTTCCTTATCCTGGCTCTGCTTTGTTTACTTTTGTTAATCAAAGTTGTCCAACTCTAGAAATAGAGTCTCTCACTTAAGAATCCTGACAGTCCGTGAAGCTGCTCCTGTCTCAAAAATGCCAAAGCATCAGTCAAGCTCCAAGCAATATACTTCCTGCTATCTATAGTCCAGTACGGGATTCCTTTTTTAGGATATGAAGAGGCTTTTCCCCCCCACCAGCTAAACTCAAACACTCCCATGTCCTTCGTTAGGTACTTCTGTGATGTGAATTCAAATAAGGATTAAATCTGCAGGTGACACTGAAATTGGAGTGGGAGCAAAACATGCAAGGAGAGCAGATCCAAACTGCAGAGTGACTTGGACAGATTATTAGAACACGGAGACCTGTAGGCAGGCAGAGGAGATTTGGTCCTAGAAAGCCCTGCACTTCCAGAGAGAAAATAAGCAACACAGACACAAAATGAGGGCATGTATTCATATTCAAGCAATTGCACTAATCCTACAAAAGAAAGTTTATTTTTGTCTTGTCTCCATAACACCGTCCTAATGTGACTTTTGTGCAATCAAGTACTGTAGATGCCACAGGGAAGGTGAGGGCTGGGAATCAGGAGGCAAATTAAGGAAACGTCCATGAGGGTCCTGATTTTAAGGAATGATCCACTGTAGAAGAGCGTGACAGTTTCTGTCCTTGTTAATTTGCATTTCTTTTGGAGGTATTCAGTATCTCTAGACCACACTTCATCCACTAGCCATCACCTTCAGCCCCCAACTAAACCCCCTCCAATGCATCATCAAGGATCTACAACCTATCCTGAAGGATGACCCATCACTCTCACAGATCTTGGGAGACAGGCCAGTCCTTGCTTACAGACAGCCCCCCAACCTGAAGCAAACACTCACCAGCAACCACACACCACACAACAAAAACACTAACTGAGGAACTGATCCTTGCAACAAAGCCCGTTGCCTACTGTGTCCACGTATCTATTCAGGGGATACCATCATAGGGCCTAATCACATCAGCCACACTATCAGAGGCTCGTTCACCTGCACATCTACTAATGTGATATATGCCATCATGTGCCAGCAATGCCCCTCTGCCATGTACATTGGCCAAACTGGACAGTCTCTACGTAAAAGAAAAAATGGACACAAATCAGACATCCAGAATTATAACATTCAAAAACCAATCGGAGAGCACTTCAATTTCACTGGTCACGCGATTACAGACCTAAAAGTTGCAATTCTTCAACAAAAAGCTTCAAAAACAGATTCCAATGAGAGACGGCTGAATTGGAATTAATTTGCAAACTGGACACCATTACCTTAGGCTTGAATAAAGACTGGGAGTGGATGTGTCATTACACAAAGTAAAACTATTTCCCCATGAAGAAAAGGAGTACTTGTGGCACCTTAGAGACTAACCAATTTATCTGAGCTTATGTTCAAATTGGTTAGTCTCTAAGGTGCCACAAGTACTCCTTTTCTTTTTGCGAATACAGACTAACATGGCTGCTACTCTGAAACCTGTCATTATTTCCCCATGTTTATTCCCCTCCATACTGTTCCTCACACATTCTTGTCAACTGCTGGAAATGGCCCATCTTGATTAACACTACAAAAGGTTTTTTTCTCTCTCTCTCTCTCCTGCTGTTAATAGCTCACCTTACCTGATCACTCTTGTTACAGTGTGTATGGCAATACCCATTGTTTTGTTCTCTGTGTATATAAAATCTCCGCACTGTATTTTCCACTGCATGCATCCGATGAAGTGAGCTGTAGCTCACGAAAGCTTATGTTCAAACAAATCTGTTAGTCTCTAAGGTGCCACAAGTCCTCCTTTTCTTTTTATAGACCACACTGTAGATCCTACCTAAAACCAGGCATGTTTAAAGTGTTCTTAGCCCTACAGGGAAGAACCTTAAAATGTATTGGGATCTGCAAGATATTGCCCACCAAATTATAAGCAATACTTGTGGACTGCACTGCGAGCTTGAATTACAACTGCCTCTTCAGATTAAAGTGCACACAATTAAGGGCATGTTCAAGACTGAATACACTGAAAAGGCAACTGGAAGGTCTGGAATAAACTAAACCAAAACCTTCGATCTGAACACTTCAAAGAGAATTAATTATCAATTTGGCTCTGACTCTCATGTGACCCATGATGCATTGTACCTCAAAGTAGCACCCTGTAACCCCCATATTCATCATCTGTATATGGTTATATTTCATACAAAGCATGCATATGAAAGGTCATGATCTGCTGAAACTCATTCTGTCAAAAATATGTACATCATCATTGTATACGGAGTTATAAAATTTTGCTATATGGTTGTTATTGAAATATGTTGCAAGTCTGGGAGTCACCCCCTGTTTGTTCTCCAGTGGCATCAAAGGAGATGACCCACACTCAGGTGGGAGTTAAATGACCATCACCGCCCATTGACCAGCAGGGAAATTGTAAATAAGATTTCCAATTCAATAAGAGATAGTTGCACAAGCACTACATAATGATGATTGCTCAACTCTGTGACTTAAGGTCCACTAAGACATGTTTGGGCTAGTGAATTGAGAGTATAAAATAAAGAGCAGTGGCATCATGAGATTACCCTTCTCCTTCCCCACCTACTTTGAAGGCAAGAAGAATGTTTGCAAGAGGAGAGACTTTGAACTGGAAAGATTGGTCCCAGGCTGAGAAGATAATTCAGCCTGCGTATGAAGAGTATAACCTGTCAGCAACATCCAGTGGGGGTGAGAAAAGCTGTTTGATTCAAATCTTACTGAGACTGAAAGTTTAGTATTTAGAATGTGTGTTTACTTTTATTTCTTACATAACTACCTCTTACCTTTATGCCTATAATTTATAATCACTTAAAAAAAAATCTCTTTCTGTAGTCAAACTTATTTTAATGTTTAATCCTAACCAGTGAGTTTATCTAGAATGCTTGGGGAATCTGCTCAGATTACAAAGATTGGTGCATGTCCATTTCCTTTGATGAAGTGTCTAATTAATGAGCTTGCATTGTTCAAGAGAAGGTCTTAAGCAGTGTAAGAGGGTACATTTCTGGGGGTACAAAGCTGGGGGGATTTCCTGGTGTCTCCATCTGTATAGTTCATAAGTGGCTTAGAGGGCATTCGTGCAATTTAGCTGGGTGTGTGCCTGTATACTGTTGACTGAGTGATCACAACATCTGGAGGGGTTTGCTGCTTGTCACTGGCAAAGCATCATGAGAGACAGCCCAGGCTGGAGAGTTAAGGGGGCACAGCAGTCCCCCAGTTTCAGGTTGTACCTCAGAGATCTGTCACAGCCCCTTATTGCTCTCCTGCCCCTACTAGAGGTGAACAAAAACATCAGTAAAAAGAAAAGGAGTACTTGTGGCACCTTAGAGACTAACCAATTTATTTGAGCATGAGCTTTCGTGAGCTACAGCTCACTTCATCAGATGAAGTGAGCTGTAGCTCACGAAAGCTCATGCTCAAATAAATTGGTTAGTCTCTAAGGTGCCACAAGTACTCCTTTTCTTTTTGCGAATACAGACTAACACGGCTGTTCCAAAAAAAACATCAGTATAACTTGAACTTTGAGAAAGATGAGATTGCTCTTTAGTAAGAACATATGAGACGGCAGAGAGGCAACCCAAAGGACGTTTCCAAGCATAAGGTTGGCTGTGAAAAGAAAGGGTTAAAATCTTCCCTGATAGAAAATCTGAATATCATCAAATTAGAAAATTTTTTAAAAAGCCAGCAAATACCAGGGTCTCTGCTCAATAGTTCTGCCCACTCTCTTCAGGGCCCTAGGAAAATCCCAAATTACATCGACTTCCCCTTTAAAGAGGTCACTGCTGATACCCCAGATTTGTTAACAATGCAAAACCTCAGAGTGCAGATATGGAACACATTCTTACCTTAATAAAAGCGGTACTACACAAAACTGCCCGAAAGCCTAGACAAGAAAAGAAAAGAGGATGAAAAACAGATAGAATTCGTTTACAGCCAATTCTGCCTTCGCCCCTCTCTCCCGCAACTGAGAATGCTTGCTGTAGGGAGCTCTATGCTATAAGGAAATTGTAATACAAACCAAAGATATGAGAATTCCATTCATGCAGTACTTAAAGGGAAACTGTCAAACGGCTTCAGGCCATAGATTTGGTCCACGTTTACAGAATCCTGAACATTCCTGATATATGTTCCTTCAATTCATTAGCCAAAACATATCAGTACCCATCCCTCAGAGAGGCACAATCCCAAAAGCCATGTGCTCACAGACAAGAAACAAAAAAGTTAAGTCAGCCACAAGAAATCTGTAAGTTCCATCCACAATCCTTGTAGCTTTCTGCAAAACAAACTCTGAATAAAAGAGTTATGAAGCTTATTGAATCCATTGCAAGGAGCTTTCACAATGCCATTAATACTCTGTTGCCCTGATATACCAGTGAACCTGCTCCCCTTCGTCAAAGCTAGTGATCTCAGTAAAGCATTAGAAATGTAAATGTTCCACACTAGGAACGAAGGCATTCAAACTCTATTTTTATGCCTTTGCTAATGTGGCAATATTAACGATTCCAGAGATCGGTCATGTTCTGCCCTGATTTAACAGGGCAAGAGTGAGCTTAAGAATTAATTATTGACAGAATTCAGGGTAGGGAAAAATGTGCTGAAATTTTCTACAGGCATCTTATTCCCTGTGTTTAGGTAAAAAGGTAGAAAAGATCAATAGACTAAATTATTAACTTGTATTTACAATAGCTCCTTCCTTCTGAGATCAACATGTTTTACAAATGTAAACAAAGATTAAACCCCTAAGATACTCCTCTGAGGTTTGGAAATATTTTCATTCCCATTTTACATATGGGGAAACTGAAGCACAGAGAGGCAA
Source organism: Caretta caretta (assembly GCF_965140235.1). Classification (NCBI taxonomy): domain Eukaryota; kingdom Metazoa; phylum Chordata; order Testudines; family Cheloniidae; genus Caretta; species Caretta caretta. The sequence continues at coordinate 205,702,268 of NC_134206.1, forward strand.
TGTGACTAGCCCGGGGCACACAGAGACAGTGACAGAACTGGGAATAGAATCCTCGCTCCCAGTCCTGTGCTTTAGCCATAAAGACAGCTCCATTAAGAAAAATTCCCTGTAGCTAGTTTTCCCTCCCTGTAGTTGTCATGCTCAGGAACAAGCCACACAATTAAACAGGGGGACGGGAGATGTAATTTATGTCGCTCTGGCAATAGCTCTTGTACATAGCTTTAAAAAGAAAGCTGCTACACCAATATGTTGTAAAGGCAAAACATGTTACAAAAACCTATTCTGGAGCTGAGGCAATGGCAAATGTGTTCTGTCTGGTCACGTACCAAGATCACCTTAAACTGGGGGTCAGTCACTTATTACTATCAGCACTCTGCTGTGCACGAATCACATGGCTGTGCCAGGATCAGAGAAGAGATCAGGAGCAGCCTGGGAGGTAGGAATAAATCAATGGACCAAGAAAAGCTTAAAAATTCTCAGGAAACTGGTGAGGTGAGATTTCACTGTTTGGACGGTGAATTCTCAGGTTCATCTGCTGAGGGTAAAGTCATAAACAGCTGGAATGGTCATGATTTTTTCCCTGTGGAAAGGGGTTTTTATACTTGGCCTCAGCTGCAGGCTTTCCCGAAGGAGTTCAGAATGTATTGTAAGCAAATATTTACCAGTCATGGGGCCCTGGAGAATGCCTGTCTCCACATGGAGCTTTTTTTTTTTTTCCTTCTAAAAGCACCCCACATTATAGTAGTATAGATCAGCTACTGGTGTTTTAAATAAACGTCCTCTAAACCTGCTCAGAACAGGGAAATGGCCATTCTAAAAGGGTGAAGTTTGTTTTATTCCAAAATGTTTTCACTGACAAACCTTAGGTAACTGGACTGGTGAACTTCCCAGTGCAAATTGGCAATGTTCACTGCTTTGTTTACCTACCAGCACCGGTAAAGCTTGATCAGAGTACTTCTCAGACAGTCAACCGGTTAAACTGGCCATTCTTGTTACAGGAGCCTAGGTTTGTGCGATCTCTCAAAGAATCACAGGGCATGAGTTGCAGAAATGGACAAATCCTGATCACTTTTACTCATGTGACTAGCCCCCTGGCTTCAACATGATTACTTGTGTGAGTGAAGCTAGCTGGATCTGGTCCCATGCAACAGAGATTCCAGTTTTCTTCTTTCAAGCAGCAATTATAAACAGTGAGGGGAAAATACTGGAGTTTTAAATTGTAAAACACACGTCAGTGTCCTCCCACTGACTAGGTTTAGGACTAAAACATAGAATTTGTTTTAAAAAGAAGGGACATGCAAGAGTTTACATACATTTAAGAAATGGCTTTTCCACAAGGCAATTTTTATTCTTATTCCAATGAAAAAACAAAAACAAACAAATAAAACTTCCCCTGCAGTGCTGGAAACCCAAATGACAACTTTTTGCTAGGCATTTCATAGATGACTGGTACTATATAAATCAATCAATCAATCGGACATGAGAATCAGAAAGTGCAACTGTCAGATGCAGAAAGTAAATTATTAAATGCTTTGGGGGCATTGACGTGTGTGTGTGTGTGTGTGTGTGCGCGCGCGTGCGCGCGCACGCACAGCACCTAAGTCAATGGGGGACTGATCCCAGACTAGGGCTGCTAGAGTACTGCAGTGCAAATCATAAATGATATTTACAACACTCTTACAGTTTTAATGGTTTAAAAGGATTTAGGTAAATTAGATGTATTCAAGTCAGCAAGGTCTGATGAAATTCATCCTAGGGTACTTAAGGAACTAGCTGAAGCCATCTTGAAACTGTTAGCAATTATCTTTGAGAACTCAAAGAGGATCTGTCAGGTCCCAGAAAACTGGAGAAGGTCAAATACAGTACCTATCTTTAAGGAAGCGGAACACAGAGTACGCAGGGAATTATAGACTGGTAAACCTAACTTCAATAGCTGGGAAGATACTAGAATAAATTATTAAACAGTTAGTTTGTAAGCACTTGGAGGATAACAGGATTATAAGGAATAACCAACATCAATTTGTCATCATGCCAAAGCAAACTAATTTCCTTCTTTGAAGGGGTTACTGGCCAAGTGGATTTGGGGACCCAGTAGATGAGTTATATCTTCATTTTAGTAAGGCTTTTGATACAGTCCCACATCACGTTCTTATAAGCAAACTGGAGAAACATAGTCTACATTTAGTTACTATACAGTGGATGCACAACTGGTTGAAAGATTTTACTCAGAAGAGTAGTTATCAATGGTTTGCTGTCAAACGGGGAAGGTGTATCCAGTAGGATCCCACAGGGGTCAGTCTTCAGTCCAATAGCATTTAATATTTTCAATAATGATTTGGATAATGGAATGGAGAGTGTGCTTATAAAATCTGCAGATGACACCAAGGTGGGTGGGGTTGCTAGCACTTTGGAGGACAGGATTAGAATTCAAAACAACTCTGACAAATTGGAAAATTGGTCTGAAATCAACAGGATAAAATTCAATGAAGATAAGTACAAAAAACTAAAGAAAGAAAAATCAAATGCACAACAAAAAGGGGCTAGATGGTAATACTGCTGAAAAAAAAATCTGTGGGTAAGAATGGATGACAAACTGAGTATGAGTGAACAATGAGCTGAAGTAGCAAAAAGGACTAATATTCTGGGGTGCATTAACAGGAATGTCGTACGTTAGACCCAGGAGGTAATTGTCCTGTTCTATTTGGCAGTGGTGAGGCCTCAGCTGGAGTACTGTATTGAGTTCTGAGCACCACACTTTAGGAAAGATGAGGATTAACTGGAGACAGTATAGAGGAAAGCAACAAAAGTAATAAAAGGTTTAAAAAAACCTGACCTATGAGGAAAGGTTAAAAAAAAAAAAAAAACACACTAGGCATGTTAAGTCTTGAGAAAAAAAAAACTGAGGGGGACCTGATAACTGCGTTCAAATATATTAAGGGCGGTCATAAAGAGGACAGGGATCAATTATTCTGTGTCCACTGAAAATAGGACAAGAAGTAATGGGCTTAATCTTCAGTAATGGAAATGTAGGTCAGATATTAGGAAAAGCTTTCTAACTTGTAAGGATAGTTAAGCACTGGAACAGGCTTCCAAGGGAGGTTGTGGAATCCACATCATTGGAGGTTTTTAAGAACAGGTTGGACAAACACCTGTCAGGGATGGTGTAGGTTTAATTAGTCCTGCTTCAGTGTAGGGGGCAGGACTTGAGGTCCCTGTCAGGTGAACATTTCTATGATTTTATTATTTAATGCCAATGAGTCATGATGACAGCATCCCTTACTGCCTCTAGGGGTGGCATTAGAGAAGTGATGTTAAGTGGTCAGAGCACTGGAAGGTAAGAATCTCTTGATTTCTAATCCTGAGTCTATCACAAACTAAGAACTAAACATTTAGGCCATGTCTACAGGAAGCAAAAGAGATTTATTTTTAGCATGTCTAAACTAAGGTCTGGTCTACACTACAGACCTATATTGGTATAACTATATTGTTCAGGGGTGTGAAAAATCCACACCCCAGAGCAACATATTTATACTGGCCTAACCCCCCCCCCACCCCCTTCCCCAACACAGATAGCGCTGTGTCAACCTGAGAGCTTTGCCTGCCAACATAGCTACCACTGGGGGAGATAGATTAACTACATTGAGGGGAAAGCTTTCTCCCATCCTGCCTAGGAGCATCTTCACTTAAGCCCTACAGCCATCTGCTGCAGTGTTTTAAGTGTTGACCTGCCCTACATTGACAGGTTTCAGAGGAACAGCCGTGTTAGTCTGTATTCGCAAAAAGAAAAGGAGTACTTGTGGCACCTTAGAGACTAAGGTGCCACAAGTACTCCTTTTCTTTTTGCCCTACATTGTAGTTCTACAGCTACCTTGTCCTCACTAGGATTTTGACAGAGGTTAGCGTTAATAAAGGTTTTAAAAATAGTCTTCACCCTCGTGAAGACAAAGCTTGAAGGTCTCCTTACTTGGGCTCCTCCCCTCTCTTAAGCAAGCGGGGGTTAATTCAGAGCTGCCTCCCTGGAGAAGGGGAGGCTGTCAGCAATAACAGCTGTAAAGCAGCTGGCAAATGACACAGGTGCCAAATCCCATTCTCACTGGGGCGGGGCGGGCGCCTCCCAGCACCTCTAGGGCTGGGGCTCCCAGCACCGGGCAGGTACTCACCGTGTTAGCCACATGGACAAAGAGGCGCAGCGGGAAGCCGGAGAGCGTGGGACCCCACTGGGGAGAGACAGAGAGAGAGAGGGGGGAGTGCTGCGGGCGGGGATGGGGGGATGGAGCCTCCCCGCCCCGTCGCCCCCGGGGGAGACACCCCAACCCCACCGCCGGGGCGGGAGGCGAAGCCCCCTTTGCCCGACCCCACTCCCCCGCCGGGGGTCAGCCCCCCCAGCCCGGCCCGGCGCTCACTGCGTCCCGCGGGGGCTGGTGACCGCTGTCCCCGGCCCGGCCCGGCTCCCGGCGCTGGAAGGCGGCGCGGGGGGTCCCGGGGCGGCGCCGCACGAAGCCCAGATAGAAGAGCAGGAGCGCGGCCGCCAGCGAGAGCAGCAGCAGCGGCGGCAGCGCCATGACGATCCGCAGCAGCCCTCAGGGGCTGGGGGCGGCGCCGCGCCAGGGGAGGCGCGGGGAGTTTGCAGGGAGGGCGAGGAGGAGGCGCGTCGCACAGGAAAGGGATACCGAGCCAATTGGGAGGGGTTGACACGGGAGGAAGAGCGAAGGCAGTGGGGCGCGGCACTGGGCGGGGCGATTGTAGGAGGAGGGAGAGAAAGGTCTGCGGCTGGGAGTTTGCACAGTAGGGGTGCACATTGCGCAGGGAAGGGGTGAGGGCATGCACGGGGGGGGTGTGCACGGGGGGGGGCAAAGGAACAGCAGCGGGGGGTTGCAAAGGGAAGGGATAATAAGGGAGTGCAGCGGGGTGAGGGTTGCACAGGAAAGGGAACGCAGCGGGGGTGGGCTTGCGTTGCACAGAGGGCATATAATACGGCACGGTCCGCGGCACGGTTGCACAGAGACGGTTGAAGAGGGCGGCTGCTCATCGGAGGTTGAAGGGGACGCGGGGTGGTGGATTGCACTAGCAGGTTGCAGCGGGAGTGAACGTAGTAGGGGTTTGTAGGGGTAAATGAAAAAAAAATCCCCAATTTCTCTCCTTCCTGCAGTAGGCGGCACTTAGTGCACGCTCACAGTCGATTTCACCGTTTCCTCTGCATAGTCAATTATGCCCCAACCCTTTTGAGTTATACTTGTGTTCAAAACTTCTCATAGCCCTAATCCTTCGATTAACCACCTGATTACCGTTATGGTGTGAAGACCAATTGATCTCAGTGGAACAATTCACATGTATAAAGCTAAGTAGGTGCACAATTGTTAGCAGGCTCAAGGCCCTATCACTTTTCTCCGTTATGTGTTTTTCCCACAGTAACAGGGGAGAGAAAAATCTATAAAAACAGAGAAAAAGGATAGTAAATACAATTGTCACAAAGATTAATGTTTTAAACGTTTTTCCTTGTGACTTTTTTAATGACTAGGTTTCTAGTTGATGAATTTGGGGATGCTCCGATGGAAAGGGCTAGAGAAATGCAGTGTGTTATAAAGCGAGTTTTAATCTCTTTATGTCAAACGTCAGACAAGAAACCTGGAATGGGTGAGAAAGCAGAGAACCCTGGGGCTTTGCAAATTCCCCTCCTAAACAGCTATGTTGTGAGTTGAATCTCTAACGCAGCTTTGCACAGGGGTGCTGAGAGCCACTGAACCAAACTGTAAAACCCTGTATGATGGAAACCACTTCAAGCCAGGGGGAGCAACGCTACCCCTAGTTCCAGCAGCTATGGTTTTGCACACCTACAAAGCTAGCTTGCATGGAAATAGCACCCCAGGCGCTTGTGCCAAGAAAAATACTACAGCAGTTCACAAAAAGAAAAGGAGTACTTGTGGCACCTTAGAGACTAACCAATTTATTTGAGCATGAGCTTTCGTGAGCTACAGCTCACTTCATCAGATGTTTACCGTGGAAAGCCACTCATCCAATCAACAGCTGTGAGCTGTGTCTACCCAATAAGGGAAGTCCTCTTGTGAAACCAGCCAATCCAAGACTGCAGGGAGGAGCTGCATCGAGACTGTGCTTCAATCAGCCAATGACATAATTACTCTTCCCTGCATCCTTCCGGGATCATTCTGCTAGGTCAGAGGGGGTTTCCTGTAACTCCTGCTGGCCTAGTGGGGAGAGCAGCGCTGCGGGGAGCCAAGGGGGTAGCACCCTAAGGGCGGAGTTTTTGCAGATCGCGATGTCTCATTTCTTCCAGGCCCTGTGCAATAAACCCACAGCAAGGACGGGCGGGCCAGGCGTTAAAGAGAAGGACTTGCACCAATGGGGTCTGACAGGTTAGTGGGGATGGCTTGAGCTGTTGGAAGAAGTTACTTGTTCGTAGGGTAAAGTAAGTTAAGGATTTGCTGATCCTGAGGGTCTCAGTGCCCTGGGCACATGGTGTGTGAACTGGGGTGAGACTGCAAGCAGTGCTTCTCCCTAAAGCAGTGAGAGGTGGCTTAGAACTGGATAGTAATAATACATTACCTGGGGCAGGGTTTGCTGTCAGTTACATTGTTGGAAATCTAAATAAATTCCATTACAGTTAACCAATTAGCCTCTCACAGTTTGTACGGTAACTTCCAACATATCTGTGTATGTGTGTATGTCAGAGATAGATATATATAATCTTACTATATGTTCCAGTCTACACATCTGATGAAGTGAGCTGTAGCTCACAAAAGCTTATGCCCTAATAAATTTTTTTAGTCTCTAAGGTGCCACAAGTCCTCCTGTTCTTTTAGCTAACCTAGTCAGTCAGGCAGTGCTGTAATTAAGAACAGAATTCGGTTCTGTGGAGTTATTCTGGGATTACACAGGTGTAAACTAGAATTTGGTTAACTCTGCCCATTTTTATGGTTAAGACTTTTTTTTTTTTAATCAAATAAACTGTACTCTCTTTATCTCTTCCCATGGAAGCTGTCCAGCTCCCTTGAGCTTGGAGAAAGTAGATGTGCACACAAAAAAAGTTTGAAATGTTGCATATCTCACTGAAACACACATGGCAAAATCCTTCCTCTCGCATGGAAGTAAATTTAAAAAGGGGGACACTCATTCATTTTGGCAGGGTGACTGGCTCTAAAAATAACAGCCACGTGGTTTTGTCTTCCTAAAACAATACCCTAGAAAGCAACAACTATTTTTCCACCATCAGCATTTCCAAAAAGAAGATTATTGTAATGTTAGGGAATTGCGGAAATGAAATACATCCACATTTAATATTCCAGTTCTCTTAGTGTTTCTAACAGTTGCTCTCTCTGAAAAAAATAACATCTGCCACAATGCTATTTTTTTTTTCTTGGTCCTGATCAACTGCAATCTGTTAACACTTACACTAAACTCTTACAATAATATAGAGACTTGCTGGAGGGAGGCTGGTTTGGATATGAGACTTTACATTTGCTACTATTCTCTGTTCCCTACTGTAGAGAATGGTTCCCTTATCCACCTGTTACATCTCTAACCCTCCAAGGTTATAGTTCATCAACCTGCTTTTTCACTTTCTAGTTAGAGCATAGGAGTTGGAATTCCTGGACTCCACTCTTGACTCTTCTACTATGCTTCCTGTGGACAAGTCACTTCACTTGTTGGGGCCTAGGTTTCCTTATCTGTGAAATGAGGATAATTCTCACCTACCTCAAAGTAGGTGCGGAAGCTTGTTCAACAGGTGCGAGGTGCTTTCTGCTCCTTTGACGGCAGGTGCTAGTGAAGGGATAATCTACTGCAGAGCAATTCTCCAGTCTGCTTGTTTGCACACTCTACATCACAGCTGGGAGTTATATTTCAATCCATTCTCTGGGTCTTTCGCAGAGACAGTGGGAGAGGTTTCACACATTATAGCAAGGAATTAAGGGGTCACAGTATCCAAGCCAAGACATTGAAGAAAAGAATACAGGCGTCCTTAATTTTTGTTTTTATGTTGTTACTATAAATATAAATTTCTTTGCAGGGGTGGCTACAAAACAGTACTTGCCTTTACTGGGCCCTACCCTCTTTTAAGAAAAGAAAATCCGGCAAATAGCTTGCTTAGAAATGATTAACACACCATAGTAAATGCTGAGACCAAGACTTTCAAGAGTCTAAGCCTGACTTTAGACACTTAAATCCATATGTGAGCCCCTAAATAAATGGCCTGAGTTGAAAACGAGGCTGCATTTTAAGGTGTCTGACTATATATCCGATTACCACTGAGGTGCTAAAATCCCCATTTAGGCACTTAAATACATGGCCTGACTTTAGGCACCCACTTTCGAAAATCTTGGCCTAGATGTCTCAAGCTGGGTAACAAATCAACTAAGGATCCTGAAAATTGTGTTCAAAGTGACTTTGGCCTATACTATGGGGGGAGTTTCTGGCAGAGTTTAGAATGGAGCCCAGCTCTTCTGCCCTCCCGGTTCTGTGCTTTAACCACAAAATCATCCTCCCTCCCCAACGTAGGCAGACAGAAAGACAGTTCAATAAAATCACCTTATCAAGAGTCTGTTATATTAATGTCTTCAGTGAGTATGAACAAAGCTACATGTAGCACAATTGATGACTACAGAGGAGGATGCTAAAGAAATCTGGGAGTGTGTGGGTTTATTTATTGCTATTTTGGTTAAAACTCATATCGCAAGAAGTATCCCTACAGAAAGCTCCAGGTGCTTTTTACAATGCATAAAACTCACAATAACAAAGCACCAGTAATAGTAAACTTACTAGACCAGAGGTTCTCCACCTTTTCCTTTCTGAGGTCTGCTCCCCCTCCCCTCCCCCCCACCCCACATGCTATAAAAACTCCACTGCCCGCCTGTGCCACAATAACTGGTTTTCTGCATATAAAAGCCAGTCAGTGTTAGGGGTTAGCAAGAAGGGCAGTTGCCTGGGGCCCCATGCCATAGGAGCCCCCATGAAACTACATTGCTCAGGCTTCAGCCCCAGGTGGCAGGGCTCAGGGACCTAGGCTTCAGCCCCGTGCAGTGGGGATTCAGCTTTCTGCCTTGGGCCCCAGCAAGTCTAATGCTGGCCCTACTCGGAGGTCCCACTGAAACCTGCGTGAGGCCCCCTAGGGGCCCTGGACCACTGGTTGAGAACTACTTTACTTGACTACCTTATTCCTCAATTTGTTGCCAATAATTATAGTAACCTAAAATACCCCACCTTCAGTATTCCCTCAGAAAACTTCAATGTGTTCCATCCCCAAACACCAGCGAGAAAAGATGAGCAATATGGTAGGTTAACAGACTGGGGGTGGGAGGGGGAAGAGTTCCAAAGTTGAGGACCCATCATGGAAAATTCCACTCCAGAATTTTCCTCCTGTTTAATTTGAGGCCAGTTGAGGCATCTCCACTGATCTCAGTTGCAGCAGTTTGACATTTGTAGAGAAGTGATCTACCAAGCCGGCACGTCCCAAATCATTTAGGGATTTATTAGTGAAAACCAGTGCCTTAAACTCCACCTGAAAATGTATTTGCAGCCAATGCCATCGGTGAAGTACTGATGCTATGCTATGTGCTCTGGGTTGTCAGGCAGGCATATTCTGCACCAGTTTCAGCTTCTGGATAGTCTCTGGATATAATGCCATGTAAAGTGCATTGCAGTAGGATGTAGCTTTACACCATTTACTTTTATTTCTAGGTATCCAACTCCGTTCCTACCAAATGGAAGGACTAAAGTGGCTAGTACAGTGCTACGAAATTCAGCGCGGCTGCATCCTGGGTGATGAGATGGGTCTCGGAAAGACTTGTCAGGTGCATTTTTTCATTACTATGTAGAAAAACAACTTGGCCAAATTTCTGTTTTCCCAGTGATTCCTACGAGAGGAAGAAAAATACCAATGATCAAACCAAGGATCAAATTCTGAAGTGCATACTGCAAGGATTAAAACCTAAATCCTGATTCCTTTAGTGGTTACTCAGGCAAAACTCCCTTTGACCTCAGTAAAGGTTTTGCCTGAGTAACACTCAGTAAGGACTTTATTTATTTTATTTTTATTTTAAGGCAAAATGATCTTCTGTCAGGAGACATTGCATTGAACATTGAGGACAAAAGTAATGATGGCCATACATGAGACCCCCCCTGTTAAGCTGTAAAAACAACATACTATCAGTGTAATGGTGATGTCATTTTGATGCAAGTCTGGGTAGATAGTTTTATGAAGTTCAGTTCTAGGGTCAGAGAGATAAGTGAAACTTGTAGATTTTTCATATTGATTTTTTGTGACAACATTTTTCAAAATAAGTCTTGCAAGTTTTGGAGAATGAGTCTGACATGCATGTTAATCTGACAATATTCCATGCATCTTAAATAACAAGTGAATTGTTTTAAACATTGACATAGAGTAGATATTCTTCTGTCCTTGTGGGAGAGAAGATTCTTGTGGGAGGGGATTATTGGGTCTGAGTTGTGGCATTCAGACCTAAACTTTTCCATAGTTTGGAGTTCTTTTGATTTTGGATTTTTATTTATTTATTTATTTTTGGTCCTGTTTTGTTGTAGAGAACCTGCAGGGGCCAGCTGGGAGGCTGTGGGTGTGTTTAGATACAGGGCAATGGTTTGAGTCCATTTCTAGTCATTGGAAAATAATCTCCTCTTTGTCTGTCTATGTGTGTTCTAGACTATTGCTCTGCTTGTTTATTTGACTGGAAAGTTAAACAAAAGGCCATTTCTCATTCTTTGTCCTCTATCCGTGTTGAGCAACTGGAAGGAGGAGCTGGAGAGGTAAGCCTCAGCAATTATATTATCATCTTATATCTTAGCGCTAGGTTTGATCTCGGGGTACAGGTTGGAGGCTGAATCAGGGCTGAGGCTCAGGTTTGGCAAAACCAAAATCTTGCTGCCTTTATATAAGACTTTTCAGCTCAAAATGGTGGAAATCCCATGAGACTGGTAGCTATCACAAGATTTCCCATTTTGAGCATCAGGAGTCATGAGAGAGTAGCCATTCTCATAAGATTTTTGGAATCCTCCAATCAGAACCACAAAATATGATCCAGCCTGGCTCCAAACGCATCTGGGTAGGTTTCGAGTCAGAGACTTGAATCCAAACCCTGTCCTCCAAAACCTCAAGGCATTTGGATCTGAGTTTGCCGTTTGGGCCCGTCTCTGGTTTATACACTCTTTGATAGTCTGGGTTCAAAGTAGACTTCGTCCTTTATTTACATGAAAGTCTCAGCCTAGCTCTCTACTTTGTTTTTTTTATAATGAAAACAGATTTGCTCCAGGTCTTTCCTATGTGGCATATGCAGGAGACAAGGAGGAAAGGGCCAAGCTGCAGTGGGACCTGAAAGCGCATTCTCATTTCCGCGTGCTGCTCACTACATATGAGGTACCTGCCAGCAGGCAGGAGCATTACTTGCTTGCAGGACACAGGTTCATTTTGAGCTGGAGCCTCAGAACAATCACATTTAGTGGAAGCTTCTGCTTGTATTTACCTTCCCCTTTGTCCCATTCAGTGGCTGCTGTAGGATCCTATTCCACATTCCTTACTGAGATAGAACCCTGTTCTCAGTCCTTTCTCCAGTGAAACTCCCATTGAAGGTAATAGGCGTCTGAGCTAAATAAGGAGTGCTGAACAGAGTCCATGATTAGGACCCAGTTTTGCTCTTACTGGTGCCAATGGGAGCAGGATTGGCGCCAGCCAGAACTAGATTGGTCTTAGTCGCTGCTTTGGCCTCTCCTGCAGTTATTAAAACAGTGTTCTGTTGCTTAATTATTCCTGAGGGGAAAATAAAAATCTTCTCCATTATAAATCGCTCCTCACGGGAATGATTTAGCACCATTCGTTCAATCCATTTTAAAAAAATAAACAAACACATCTACATCAATCTAGTAGTGGTGAAAGGTCCCCATTAGCTTCCACCATCTGATTTCTCTGACCTTCCTTCATTGCTTCTGCCCCTTTGCTTCCCCTGTTTTGTGGTCTCTCGCTTTCTCTTCCCCCTTAGATTGTATCTATTTGTCCCATGCTGTCCCCTCTGACCCTGCCCACCTTTCCACTCTCGCTCCTCGATCCTGTCTGTGCTATGAGAATACTTATCCCGAGGGCACTAAAGGGAGGGGGACTTTCACACTGGAGCAAGCTTTAGAAAGTCCTACCTATCCATGCATAAATTCACTTGACTAGTATTTCTCTTTGCTTGCTGTTGCCAGTGGTGAGGTCTGTGCTTTTAATAAGGGCTTTCTTCTTGACACAGCCCAGCTTCTCCTCCTTTTTGAAGGTGGACAGTGTGTGTGCTTGTGACATTAGCAAGTAATTATGATGCCACAAATTCATCATTATCACTTATTTTAATGCAGGGTCAATGAGGAGGAAAAATGAAACATGGAGGGGAGGTAGATAACATCACTAGTTCTCAAATGTGGGAAGAAACATTATGTGAGAAAACATGACAGAAGTGAAAAGACTTTGCTGAGAGAGCTGAACATTTTCCCCAGCTTGAGAGTCTCTCTTAATATTTCTTGGTTGAGCTTTTCTGCTTGTGTTTTGTATTGTATTTCCGATGAGACCTAAAACTAAGGTCCTGGCAACTTGTGGTCATTATAGATCCCAGGGCTCTTTCCATAAGAGCAATTTGGGTGTCTAGGCCAAATTGCAACTCCATTAATTACGTTCCATCCTCTAAATCAGAGGTGGGCAAACTACGGTCCGTGGGTCACATCCGGCCCGTGGGACCGTCCTGCCTGGCCCTTGAGCTCCTGGCCGGGGAGGCTACCCCCGGCCCCTTCCTGGCTGTTCCTCCTCCCCTGCAGCTGCACCACCACGCAGGCAGCGGGGCTGCGAGCTCCTGCCGCTCTGAGCAACGACTGGGGGAGGTTGGGTAGGAGGTCCTGGGGGGCAGGCCCAGCTCTAGGTTTTTTGCCACCCAAAGCAAAAAATTTGCCACCCCAAGCTCCGAGAGCACAACTGCCCAAGCCAAAAAAAAAAAAAAAAAACCAGGATAGCTGGAATGCCGCCCCTGGAATTGTGCCTCCCCAAGCATGTGCTTGCTTTGCTGGTGGCTAGCCGGGGGGACAGGGAGCAGGGGGCGGGGTGGTCAGGAATAGGGGGGGTTGGATAGGGGGTGAGGTGTCGGGGGGCCTGTCAGGGGGCAGGGGTGTGGATAGGGGGCAGGGCAGTCCAGGGACAGGGAGCAGGGCGGGTTGGATAGGTGTGGGAAATGTGGGGGGCCTGTCAGGGGGCGGGGGTGTGGATAGGGGTTGGGGCAGTCAGGGGATGGGGTGGGTTGGATGGTGGTGGGGTCGGTTAGGGGCGGGGGGTGCCAGGAGAGGGCGGTCAGGGGACAAGGAGCTGGGGGAGGGGGGGTTGGATGGGTTGGAGGTTCTGAGGAGGGCAGTCAGGGGGCGGGAAATGGGTGGGGGTGGGATAGGGGGCAGGGGCTAGGCTGTTTGGGGAGGCACAGCCTTCCCTACCCGGCCCTCCATACAGTTTCACACCCCGATGTGGCCCTCGGGCCAAAAAGTTTGCCCACCCCTGCTCTAAATTCTTCCTGCAGTTTCAATTCTCTTTCACTTTTTCTCCTATTCTGTTGTGTAGTCTTGTTGTATGCTGTTAAGTAGCTGCCATATTCCACTCAAGAAGCAGCTGCAGTTCAAGGGTTGGTGAAGTGATCCTTGTCTGTGAACTGTTTATATATCAGTTTGTTATATTAGTAAATAACTTTAGGATATCTTATGTTGAGAGGTGCTATGTAACTATAAGGCATTGTGTGTAACACTGATTTTGTTTGATTACAGATATGCCTGAAAGATGGAGCATTTCTAAAATTGTGAGTTTATTTTTATTTTCCTAGAATTTATACAGTAGGTCTGTCAACAGTCTGTTTAGGCACATTGATGTGAGGTCCCAGTTCTGTTGTTTCACATGAGTCATTGCACTCTTCTTTGATTATTAGAATTTTTCTTCGAGCAACATTTAATGAAGGATCTTTTCACCTTCAGCCACATTGTACATGAGCAATCCTCCCCCCCAGCCGCTAAAGGAACAATTTTCAAGCAGATGAAAAAGTAAATGTTGTGCACTGGTCACACGTAACGGGCATAAAAGGACTGAGTGGATTTTTGCTCCTAGGGAGCAAGCAATAGCACCAATAGAAGATAGTACATAGAGTAATATTCTGGTAAAAGTGGCTGCATTGGTTTAGATCAGTGGTCCTCAACCTATTTATCATTGTGGGCCGCAGGTTGAGACCCACGGTGCCCCCACAACCCTCCCACAGACCCCTATGCCTAGCATCCCCCGCCCAGAGACCCCTCCACAGAGTGGAGCCAGGAGGGGAGCCCCAGGTGCTGGGGCAGGCAGCAGGGACCCCGAACCCTGCTGTGTGGAGCCAGGCAGCAGCCCTGACTCCAGACCCTGCCGTGCAGGCCAGACAACCTTTAGCACACAGCTGGGCCGCGTGTGGGTTGAGAACCACTGGTTTAGATTACAGGTACAAACTCTGACGAAAGTGAACTGCATAATCGTATGGTTAGGATCATAACCTAAACTGTATCACATCACATTGCCAGTCCAGCAGATCCTGCTCTTTGAGTAGTTATTTCACTTTCTGGTGAGATCTGTATTTTATTAGTATAACCAATCAGCGGCAGGTATTTCTGTCATGATCACAGAAGATTTTACATAATGCTGCACTTGTACTTGGGAAGGGATTTGGATATCTTATAACAACAATGCTGATGCCTTATAATACAAACACTTAGTTATGAATTCTGGAGGCAATCCCATCTGATGAATGCTTCAGGGACTCAGTCGGAGTTAAAAAAAAAAACAAAACAAAACAAAACTGCCCCACCCCATCCCTTCAGCCTCAGTTCATAACTAGTCAGGTGTATGATGGGGCTCCTCTGAAGCACCAAGTATTAGCCACTTCTAGAGGCAAGATACTGGGCTTGATGAACACATCGTAGAATCCATGTCTTGAGCTGATAATTAACACACCATGAAACATTTTGTGTGTATTGTAAAAAAAAAAAAAATAAAGCCACGGAGAATGCAGTTCAGTCCTCTTCGTTCCAAATGACTTTCTGCTTAATTCCGTACCGTTCTGTGTAATTTACACCATCAGCGCAGTATGTAAAGAATGTCGGGGGGGTTAAGTGATTTGCCTGTTATCACATAAACATCAGCCTCAGGACCAGTCTCTTGGTTCTCAGGCCAGTGCTTAACCCACGAGACCTCATTTCCCCTTCAAGAACTGTCACTCAAATTCTTTGAGCCTGGATTGTTCCATCTGAAAAATATGGCTAATAATAATAATACTTCACATGTTTTCATCTGTAGATCTCGGAGCACATTACAGAGGTGGGTGGGGATGCAGTCCAGCCTGCCTTAAGAGTGTGCTTTACAAGCTTAGCAAAACAAATGATATACTGTATATCCTCAGTGCATGATTTTCAAAGGCTCACTTGGCCAAGTGGAAAGCCGCCTTCCTTCATAACAAGGCTGTGACGTACTTCTCGGTCAGGTCTGTTAACCTGCGAAAAGGCCGGCTTCTACCCCAGCTGTTCAAAAATAGTTCTCAGGAATATTTGTTTATAATGGAAAAAAGGTGTAATTTTTTTTTTTTTTTTACTCCGTGAAAAGCAGTTGAACTGTTCCCCCATGTCCCCACCCTCATTTTATCCCCAAAAGTTCATCTTTAGGCAGACACACAGCCCCGGGAAGTTTCAGGCTTGAAAGGTGACTGTTGCAGAGAGTAATGAGAGGGGAGAATGGAAAAGGTTTTACAACTTGAAATATAGATTGCTATGAGGTATCCATTACACCAAGAAATACACATGAGTGGCAAACGTTAGATGAAGATCTGATTTCCGCCCTCCGCCCCCTACGGTATTCAGAGGATTTTAGATCCTGGGTCTTGGTTGAGGGCCATCTCCAGTATAGATGTAGAGAGACCAGCTAATACTGACCTCTTCATATTGTCAAGAATTATTTGAATTTTAACTGAAAACAGTACTTTTTATTAATTTATTTTACAGGTTTAACTGGGCTGCTCTGGTTGTGGATGAAGCCCACAGGTTGAAAAACCAGAACTCACTGTTGCACAAAACCCTTTCAGAGGTAAAAAAGAGCCCAACAACCTTTTAGCTATTAAAGGACTTTTCTCCCCTTTAAAGGGTACGGGTTCATTATTTATGTCATCACTAGCCCTCATCATGTTTGTTCATCTGTGGGCCTGATCCAGTTCCTCTCAAAGTCAGTAGATAGGCTCCCATTGTCTTCAGTGGCAGATGGATTGAGCCCTATGCTGCCAATGGATTAGAACAGGGAACTTGTCTCACATTCTGACTCACGTTTGGGCTTCAGAAGTTTGAGGAATGTGAGAAAAGGATTAATATAAAGAAGCCGTAAATGGCGTGGAACTAAATCACAGCCAGGTGACAATCTGCATCAGGAGTCTGTATTTCTGATATGAATTATTAAAAACAACAAAGTGAGGTAACCGTGAATTTGGAAGTCTTGTCCGGTGGTGAGTGCAGGGGACCATGAGTCATGATTCCTCAGGTCTATTTCTATGGTCTTGCTATGTGACCTTGGTTAAGTCACTTCTCTTCATTGAAGTCAGTGGAGTTGTTCTCCATTTACCTAGGTGTGCCAGAACCAAATCTGCCCCAGTAGGAGCACATCCAATATGCCCACGGCAATATTTTCTATTATTTCTGATCAGTTTTGTTTCTAGTTCCAGAATGGTCATTGTTAATGCTAAAAGATAACCCCAATCCCACCTTCATTCTGCTCACCTAGGTCCAATTTTTGAACTTGGTGGGAATTTTATGAAGTATTAAACTTGCCATAGTGATAGCCGTGTTCCCCAGTCTAAGTACAGGGAATGCTGCAAATAGCACAGTGCAGATAAATATCAACATTATGAGAGCTGCTCTGAAAACAGGAAAGCAGAGTGTGGATTTTGTGTAATTTCATTTTGGTGTTTTGATTTTTGTAGAAATGTTCCAACCAGCTCTAGTTATTTAACACAGTGCACATGGTTTGTGCATATCGTGCGACAGAGATCAAGAGTATAATGGCACCATATTTGGCCTTCATTCTTCCCTTGCTCATACATGTTTTGTGCTCTGGTGTCACTCCATTAACTTCAGAGGAGTTGCACCTGATTTACACCAGAGTGCTTGAGAGGAGAATCAGGCCCTGTAAGTTTGTTTATTACTCCAGATCTTGAGTTTGCTGGCTTCCACTGAAGTTGCAGAGTTCTGCAGGTACCTCTCTACTAACTGTCAGATTTTGGTTGTGTGGGAGAGTAGTGAAGGGGGTTTGTGTGGTAAGTGACTTTTCATTCCACTTGCATGTTGTAGTTCATTTTACTTTGTCTTTGCTTATTTCAGTTTTCAGTGGGCTTCAGTCTCCTGCTCACCGGCACTCCTGTTCAGAACAGTCTCCGTGAGCTGTACTCCCTGCTCAGTTTTATTGAGCCTGACATCTTCCCTAAAGAGCAAGTGGAAGAGTTTGTTCAGTGTTACTGTGGGATTGAAAAGGAGAGCAAGCCAGGCAAGTAATGAGTCATAAAACGTACTTGAGGGTCAGTGCTGTAAGCTGGTTAGAGCAGGGGATTGGGTGTTGGGACTTTGGGGTTTGCTTTCTCTGAAACTGATTAGCTATGAAACAATGCGGCCTACATCAGCATGTAGGTGCTTTCATATGTGTTTAGGTACCTACCTTTAGGCAGCCACGTTTGCTTCAGTTTCTCCTTCTATAAAATAGGGAAAATACTTACATCGCACAAGATGGGGTGAGGTTTCATTAATGTTTGTATAAAAAATAAAGTGCTAGAGACATTCCTTTACACTTAATTCATTTATTGCAACATTTTTTTCCAAATAGCCAAAGAATTGCACAGTCTTCTGCAGCCCTTCTTGCTTAGGAGGGTGAAGGCTGAGGTCGCGGCAGAGCTGCCTAAGAAGGTGGAAGTGGTTCTGTATCATGGGATGTCAGCCCTGCAGCGAAAATACTACAAGGCTATTTTGATGAAAGATCTAGGTAATTAGAGCATTTGGGGGGTTGGACCTAATCAGTTTATTTAAAAGCAAATTAGTTCCCTTTTGTAAATCCATGCGCTCTTGTAGTGAAATAGGAGATGCATTAGCATGCTCTGAATGATTGTGCTGAGTTCAGTTTTCTGAATGATCATTTGATAAGCAAGTAATATTAAAATTGGGGATTAGTCTGAGCCTCAAAATTTAAAGCCTGCTGCAAACTTTCCTAAGGTTCATGGCTGTTTTGATTCTGGGCTTTTGGTTTGGTCCACTGGTATTTGGATCTGCACTTTCCCAAAGTGTGGAAGCAGTCAATCTCAGGATTCCGGTTTGGGCCGACCTCTAATTAAAATACAATTAAAGATCTTCAGAAATATCTTTAGTATCACCAGGTAAACCATCCTTCAGTCACATGTGTTAACACCCACCCAAACACCCTTGTAGATTCTTCACCTTCATAACAAACTCCCTTGTACTTCTAATATATAACCAATCAAAATGAGCACACCATTTCTGTTAAATTACACTCAGATGTTCATTCCTTATTCTGATCTTATACACTTTCCTGTGTGAATGCTACATTATGCTGTGAGGGACGAAGGCGCAGGAGGTCTGGCCTAGCGGTTACAGCTGGGCTGAGGTCTGCCCACCAGGGACGGTAGTCGACACGCAGGAGGTGGAGGGATCTCAAGAGCCAGATTCAATAAGCAAGAGTCAGGGTCAAAATCAGGCTGGAGTCAGAGGCCAGAGGTAGTACCGGGTTAGAATGGAGAGTCAGGAATCCAGGTCAGAGTCAGGCTGGAGTCAGAGACTGGAGACCAGGAGATCAAGCAAAGTCTGGCATTGCAGCAGGGTGAAGTCCATGTGGTTGTCCAGACAACTTCCCGGGGGAACCCCTGGGGTTAAATAGGGTGCTGGGCCAGTCAGGGGGCTGCAGGGTACCATCACTCTGGGTCTCTTTGGCAGCACTTCCTGCGGTGCCTACTCTCCATAGTGCTCCCGGGCTGTACCTCTGCATGGCCTCCCAGTGGCACTGTGGGAATATCAGGTGTCCCAGGCTCTGCAGACCCAGCTTCTAGTCCCTGGGTCCTTATATCTACAAACTACCAGCATGCACATGTCTGCAGAGGCTATCTATTACGTAGCACTGGAGAAGCCCTTGCTTGTCCTAATGACCTTGCAGAGACACTCCGCTCATCTGGTGCTACTGCTCGGCGCACCAGAGAGCTGAGGCCACAGTGCCAGGGGAGCCTTTCAAGTGCTGATGGGGAGTGCAGAGGGAATGTGCTTGCCCCAGGCCACCCCTGCAACAGACACGCACAATCTTCTTCCCCTTCCACTCTTAGCCTCCTCCATACATCCCCTTGTAACCTCCGCACAGCCTCCCCAAAGCCCCGCTGAGCATCACTTCTCCCTACAGGCCCACTCATTCTTCTGGCCCTCATCCTCATAGTCTCCCTATGGTTCTGCTGTCAAGAGCTGAGACAGCAGCACCAAGCTTCTTATGGAAAGCTCAACATGCCATACCCTCTTAGAGCCTCGCCTCTTTCCCCTCCTCCGGCCAGCCTGTCTCTCTGGTCCCTTGCAGACTCTGAGCAGAGCTGGGAAGTAAGGTTGGCAGCGCCAGAGAACACAGGTGGTGGCTGTGCAGATCTTGACGCTGTTGCCAGCTTTTCCTTCCAGTACCCACATGCGTTATACCAAGTAACTTGATTTGTTAATTTGGAAAATGTTAAATCCTTGAGCTGTGTGAAGTGGCAAGGACTGTGGCTCTCTAACTGGGGGTCTCAGGGAAAAATTTCCAACAAGATATCACTTTTCAGTGTTTCCTCTGCCAAAGTGGGTAAATATTTGACCAAGAAAATATGAGCAAAAACTCAGTTGGTGCATGAAGAGGGAGTGTGTTAAATTTGGAACCTAAATTTGAACAGTAAAGTGTACCATTGAGACTTTTCCCTGTAGAGCTATGCTCGGTGTCCAGATAATTCCAGTCACTACATTTACAGTGTATCCCCAGAGCTCTTGTTGAATGGGTTTGCCGTTTCATTTTTGTGTTTCAGATGCATTTGAAAACGAAGCAGGGAGGAAGGTTAAACTTCAGAATGTCTTAATTCAGCTTCGAAAGTGTGTAGCCCACCCATACCTATTCAGTGGTGAGAAAGAACTCTTCTCTGTTTGAAAGTAACCAAAAATTATCATAGGATATGAGCCAATTTTCTTCAAACATGGCTTGTTTTGTAGATTTCATTGACACTTAAAAATTGAGTCAAGCCTGAAGATTGTATGTAAGGTTGTATGATAAATTACAATCCATATTAATTGACTAATAGTGATATATAAAGGGGACTCTGTTTCAAGGATAAGCCTATGTCAAGGCTGAGCTTTCAGCCTTAACTCTGCAGTTGTTTTCTTTTGAGTGCTTGATTTCTCAGCCTTAGCAATGCATTCACACTAGTTTGTTGACATGGAATCATTACTATAGTGTTCCTACTAGATAGCAAAGCACTGTCAGTTTTGAAGCCGGAATCCAGGTTATTACCTAGTTTTGTTTAGCCACAGATGTGCAAATTGTGAATTACCATACACGACACTGGGGTAACTTGGGGTGACCCTGGAGGCCCTCGCTATCGTTGGTCTACTACTGGCACTGCTTCTGAGACTTTCTTCCCTTCCAGGTGTTGAACCAGAGCCCTTCGAAATTGGAGACCACCTCATCGAAGCCAGTGGGAAACTGTGCTTGTTAGACAAACTCCTTTCTTTCTTGTATGCTGGGTATGTGGTTTTACTGTGCTTTACTTGTGGGAATCTAGATAAGCCTTGCTGGGAAGAGCAAACTAATTTATCCATGACTGTTACTCACATACACCAAGAAATGAACACTGTAGTGTTCCAGTTGATTGATGCTGAATTACTGACCTCTCTACAGAAGTAATTACAATGTTGCAGCTACATTAAGGATGACCAAGGAACCTTAAAAGGTTTGAAGCTTCCTTTTAAAGAGCCCAGAATACTGGCTGCTTCTCTGTATTTATTCAAACCTCTTCTGTCTTCCAAGTTTGGGCTGGAAATCCTGGAAGAACAAGTTATCTTACATGATGTCTGATGTTTCTGTTTTGGCCACAGATTCCAAGAGAACAGACTTTCATGCTGTGCTTCGGTTCCTCTGGGCCGAGGAAACACAAATATGCAGTCAAAATGAAAAATAGTCATGGGGGGGGGGATCCCCAAACCTAAGAATTGGGACAAATCAAAGCCTGGAAAACACACATGCCAAAGATGTGGGATTTAAGATCCTGACCCAGATTCTGGAACTTAACTTTGGTGGCTTCAGAATCTGGAATTGAAGTTTTAGATACTTGCATCATCACCCAGGAGAGAGCTAACCAAACCAGGACACACTTCAAATCACCTTTTGGTGCAGGATGTGAGACAGTTCCTCCTCCATGATGCAGAGTGATACCAAACAAGAGAATCTTAACTAGTATGCAGTTCCCCTCTGACAGCTTCCTTAGGAAGTGCTTAAACAGACATTTTAAAGCAAAAATGAAACTTTTAAAGTGGCTGGGATGATTTTGCTTCTCTGCTGTACAGCAGTGTTGGGGAGCGAGACTGTGTGTGTGTGTGCGTGCGTGGATGCGTGCGTGTCTCTCCGTCCCCAGGTCCTGTGCCACAAAAACTCTCAGGACCCATGGGCCTGCTGCACCTAAAAAATGATGCTAGACAGTATCAACTGGCTTGAATAGAGTGCTGTCACAGTATAAGGCACATGGTACAGGTCTGGAAGTCAGGAGACCTGAGCTCCAGCTCTGCCACTAACTCATTCTGTGATCTTGGCAAGTCATTTTACATTTGAGGAAACTGAAATCACACAATGCTTGGATTAAAAATACTCCTCTATATTAAACTAAGGGAACCTTGTCTATCTCTCTGCTACAAAAGGTACATTGAAGTTACGGGATTTCACTTTATTTCTGCAGTGGTCATCGGGTCTTGCTGTTTTCTCAGATGACTCGGATGCTGGATGTTCTGCAAGACTACATGGACTATAGAGGTGAAATACTTGTATTCTTGGAGCAGCTGTCTTGGCATATTTGTCTTTTGTCAGCTACAGTGATGCTGTACCCGACTGATCCTTGCATGATAGAGGAGGGACCATAATACTGGGGACTTATTTCTAGTAGGCAGAAGGAGTTTTCTTGCTGTGTCTGACTGCTTGTGTGACGTTGGGCAAGTCTCTTTAGTTCTCTCTGCCTCAGTATGATAGGCGCTGACTCCGTGGGTGCTCCAGGGCTGGAGCACCCATGGGGAAAAAGCAGCCAAGCTCCCCGCCCCAGCTCGCCTCTACCTCTGTCTCCTCCCCTGAGTGTGCCGCATCCCTGTTTCTCCTTCCAGCGCTTCCCACCGCAAAACAAGCTCTGGCAGGGGCGGCGGGGAACACGGCACATTCAGGGGAGGAGGCGGGGCCGGGGCAGGGATTTGGGGAAGGAGTCCAATAGGGGCAGGGAGGGGGCAGAGTTGGGGCGGGGACTTTGGGGAAGGGGTTGGAATGGGGCAGGGGCGGGATGGGGCGGAGGGTTGAGCACCCACCGACACCAGGAGAAGTTGGCACCTATGCTATTGCCATCTGTGAAAATAGGATAATAAAGATGTTATGAGGTTCAATGAGATCAGAGAGCTTTGAAATCCTTGAATGAAAGACAAGCGAAGGCCAAACCCTCTCCCTCACTCCCCCATCCTCTTTGCTATATGATTAGGGTAAGATTCTGCTTTCTAATACCTTAAACTAAATGAATGCAGGTTTAGTGTTCATAGGATATATTCAGTCCTTGTGTCAGTGAGTGCAACACTGTTAATTTCAGTGGAGTTACAGCTAATTACCCAAGGGCCTGAACTTGGTTTATAGCACCCTGACATTTCATGGTGATACAATGCTATTTGCTTTACACTGTGCCGTGATGCAAAAGTCATCCTGTAGTGGTGCTGGCTCCGAAGAGCCCTGTGCTTCAGGACTCTCACATATGTTCTGATCTTAGCTGCAGAGCTATAAATCCAAACTCCAGTGAAATCAGTAGATGTATTCCTGATTTACACCACTGTGAATTCAATAAAAAGCAGGTCATGTAGCCTACACCAGGAAATGAACTTATTGCTGAAAACCGTTGTTAGCAATATGTCCCCTTGAAAATCGTGCAAGTGCAAGGGTAAGCAGGATCCCATCATTTCTGGCAATGTTACCAGACATGTTCTTGAGACATGAGATATTTTCTTTCATTTCAATCCATGAGGCTTTATGCCAGTGGTCGGCAGCCTTTCAGAAGCGGTGTGCCGAGTCTGCGTTTATTCACTCTAATGTAAGGTTTTCCGTGCCAGCAATACATTTTAACATTTTTAGAAGGTCTCTTTCTATAAGTCTATAATATATAACTAAACTATTGTTGTATGTAAAGTAAATAAGGTTTTTAAAATGTTTAAGAAGCTTCATTAAAAATGAAATTAAAATGCAGAGCGCCCCTGACCGGTGTCCAAGACCCAGGCAGTGCGATTGCCACTGAAAGTCCGCTTACGTGCCGCCTTTGGCAAGCCTGCCATAGGTTGCCCACCCCTGCTTTATGCCAACTATTTCTCATGAGAGAGGCTTTTATTTAGCGTTTCTTGCCATAGACAGCTAATAACGTAGTCTAAAGCTGATCATGAGGCCAAATCCTGTAGTCCTGACTCAGAAAAGCTGGCATTGAAGTCAGTGAGAAAGGACTGTATGCTTTGGCCGATAATGCGGGGCCAGTTGCCAAAGTGGCCTGATCTAAAACAGGCCATTGTACCAGCGCTCTTCTGCTTTGGCTCGGAATTTTTCTACTCTGCTTCCAAGCAGCAAACTAAAACACAAGAGTTTCTGCTGCACATTCAGTTCTGGTGGCCCCTGCACTCAGTGAGTATGGAGTAACTCCATTGCAGTCAGTCTAATTAATTGGATTTACATCAACAGGGACAGAATCTGGCCCTTCATTTCTGTAGTGCTGGTGGAGCATGAGGGAGCAACAAAGCTACTAACCCCCCTGCCCCCCGAGAGTAGACTAGCAAGGAGCGAAAATAGGAGAAGGTAGATGAAGGAAAGAAAGCCAGAGAAAATCTGGGGAGAATGGGGAGAGCATGGAGAATCTGAGGTGTGGGGTGTTGGTGGAGGAAGACTAATAACAGGGAAAGCAGCTTGTAGAGCAGGGAGCAGACCAGGAGGGCTGGGAAAGGAGAAACCAGCCTGAAGGGGGATAGTGTCAGTGGTTTCTTGACCAGATGCTGTTCTGTCCCTTTGGAAAGGTTACAGCTATGAGCGGCTGGATGGGTCTGTCCGAGGGGAAGAGAGGCACCTTGCCATTAAGAATTTTGGTCAGCAGCCCATCTTTATTTTCCTGCTGAGCACCAGGGCAGGTAAGGCAACTGTGGGAGAGACAAAACTGGAACTATAATCAACCCCTTCCACAATCTCCTGGCCTTTTGCTGTCTTCAGGGATTGACTGGACTTCGGGAAGGTCTGAATTCTTTAGAGAACCCCAGTTTTAATATTCAAATAGGATTTCATAAGGCTTTTAAATAGCATCAGTTAAAAACCATTTAGTCCGTGATAGAATCTGTGTGGAGATTTTTTTTAATTATAGTTTCAGATGATGTGTTTGAATGTGTCTTCTATGCTCAGGCTGAGACCCAAGTTCAGGATCCTGAGGCCAACATGCAGTTTACAGCGCAGCCCATTGCACGACTTGCTCAGCCCTGGCAGCCCTCCTTGCGGCAGCTCCCCGCCGCCCCCTTGGCCCGGGGAGTCCCCCCTGCAGCAGCTCCCCGCCGCCCCCTCCCTCCCCAGGCCCAGGGAGCCCCCTCCGCGGCAGCTCCCCACCCCAGCTCACCTCTGCTCCGCCTCCTCCCCGAGCATGCCGCCGCTTCTCCCGCCTCCCAGGCTTGTGGTGCCAATCAGCTGTTTGGCGTGCAAGCCTGGGAGGGAGAGAAGCAGAGCGGGGCTGTGCTCAGGGGAGGAGGAGGAGCAGAGGTGAGCTGGGGCGGGGAGCGGTTCCCCTGTGCGCCGCCCCCACCCCGTTACTTGCTGCAGGTGGCCCTCCCTGCGCCCCCCAGCTTACCTCCACTCCACCGCCTCCCCCAACCACTTTGGCGCCCAAGACGACTGCGTAGTTCGCCTAGTGGTTGCACTGACCCTGCTAGGAAGGAAGGTGCGTCTCCTGGATAGAGGCAAATGCTCCTCAGCATGTACCTCCTCTTTAGTGGCAGTGTATATCTCAAACCTATATTCCGGTTTAACTTGTCTTTTCAGCCCATGAGAGCTAGCACTTCAGAAAGCAGTGACGGGCAAATCTCCAACGTTTTAGTTTGGATAAGAACCCGGACTGTCCACCATCCTCGGGCTTGTATTATTGTACTTGACGTTTCCAGTTTCTGTGACAGAGTCACTGGTCTCCGCCAGGACTTAGGGAGATCCTTTGTATTGACACTAGGCAGCCCAGCTGTGTTGGTTGGTCTGCCAGCTAGAGAGCACCATCTGTGTCCAGCAGCCTCAACAAACAATCCTCTTTAGATTGATTACACCTGATTGCTTTTTAGTGCATTAGACAACACGTCTGTTATGAGGCCTGGTGGAAAGGTGGAAGCATAGAAGTGCAAGAAAATGAAATTCAGAAGGTTAACCAAACTTTTCTGAGCCTCAAACGATTCAGTGTTGGTTTGAGGGATGGAGCAAGGTTGGGTTTATTTTTATTTTATCTGAACTGATCCACCCTTTTGTAGTCTAAACACCGTTTCTCCCTTTATTTCAAGTTGCTAATGTGTGTTACTGACCATCCCCTTTGTTTAAAACTTTTTTTAGGTGGAGTCGGCATGAATCTAACTGCAGCAGATACAGTTATTTTTGTTGATAGCGATTTTAACCCACAAAATGACTTGCAAGCCACAGCGAGAGCTCACAGGATTGGCCAGAACAAGTGAGAAATAGGAACAGAACTGTTTCTTGTGGTGCATTTTGCATCTGATTGCTCACCCTCTCACTAAATGCCACACTAATGCTTCCCTCCCACCCGCAAGTTCTGACAGCAGAGGAGACCTAAGCAGAGCGGTTCGGATAATTGGGGGCGGGGGGACGGAAAGAGGAGCCATGGGTCCTCAGCATAGTTCCACCTCTTCCCTTCTTTGATCCCATGCAGTCCTGGCCGCCCCAAGTCTCCAGAATCTGGAATTCTGCAGTTATGGAGGGGGGATAGAATGGGAGGTTGGCTGCTCTCTGCAGTGTCCCCTCCTCCTTTTGACCATGGTGGTCGGGTCAGCATCTCCTTCTGCAGCTCTACACGTGCTTTCTCTTAGCTAACTGGGCACCTCGCTGGGTCAGGGCTGACTGCCAGGTTTGGTCCCAGATTCAAGGAAACTGTTCTAATGCAATATAAATGATTAAACTGACTCTCTTCAATTTTGCAAGGCCTGTAAAAATTATCCGCTTGATTGGACGGGACACTGTAGAAGAAATAATCTACCGCCGAGCTGCATCGAAGCTCCAATTTACAAACACGGTTATCGAAGGGGGGCAGTTTGCTCTCGGAGTACCCAAGTGCCAGGAAGCAGCAGACATGCAGGTAAGATGATCGCTGAGCATGACTTCAACAGCATCATCCCTGAGAAAAGTAAGAGGGCCCCATTCTGGGTGTGTGTTCAAGATGGGCCTGATCCAAACACCATTGTCTTTGGGGAGGATTGGAGAAGAACATGGCATCTGAATGCATCTCTTTTATGGAGCAAGCCAAAATCCCAGATCCAAACACCACTGAAATTTGGGGACAATCAGATGCTAATTTTTAGGCTCAACCACTGTCTAACTAGGGCATGTTTTCCAGAGGGGTTTTCTTTCCTTGTTTTTGACTATAATAGATATTTATATGAAAATTGCATCGTTGCTTCTAGGAGTTCATTTGTTTTGCCTCCTTCTCCCACACAAACAGAACTATACCTTCAGCACTATGGTAGCTTTTTGTTACTAACCCGCAACTTGTCCTAGGCTTGCAAAACTTTCAGACAAAATTTACACTGAGCTCTAGGCAAATTGGAATCCTGGGGTGGGAGGATTTGTGATTAGGAACTGAAAGCTGAGTTTTGCTTTGAGATTTTGGGACTTAAGAGCCCTAGGGCCCTACCAAATTCGTGGCCATGAAAAATGCATCACAGACCATGAAATCTGGTCTTTTGTGTGCTTTTACCCTATACTATCCAGGTTTCATGAGGGAGACCAGCATTTCTCAAATTGGGGGTCCTGATCCAAAAGGGAGTTGCAGGGGGGTTGCAAAGTTATTTTAGGGGGGATCGCAGTATTGCCGCCCTTACTTTGGCGCTGCCTTAAGAGCTGGGCGGCCAGAGAGCTGCCCAGCAGCAGCGCAGAAGTAAGGGTAGCCGTACCGCAAACCCTCCTACAATATCCTTGTGACCACGCCCCACCCCCAACTCCTTTTTGGGTCAGGACCCTTACAGTTACAACACAGTGAAATTTCAGATTGAAATAGCTGAAATCATGAAATTTACAATTTTTAAAATCCTATGACCATGAAATTGGACCCTGAATTTGTTAGAGTATAAGGCCAGAAGGAACAACCAGATCATCTTGTCAAACTCCGTACTAAGTGAAATGTAGGGGGACGTGAACTCCATGTAAAGTGAAACAGTGAAAAGCTATGGCACAGCCCCTCTCCTTCCCTCTTCCCCGCAAATTTGTCTGAGCAATGATGGCTTCCAGTTTGAGAAATTGGACTGAGCCCCTGCGTGGTGATATGCCATGCTGGCACTTTTCACCCCACTAATTTCTGCAGACATTTAAGCATTCTTGTAAAAAGAAACAAAAGTTTCTGGCCTTTCTGATTGTGAAGAAAACCTCTTGAATGTGACCCAATGCAGAGCTGTCTGCCTGAGTCTGCATGTAATCTGAGTAGCTGTCTATGCAGCTACTAGTGACCCATGTCTGTCAAGATGGATATTGCTGAGCATGATTTGTTACTTGGGTCTAGTTAGGTGGTGCATAACTGGTGAGGGCAGAGTGAAAATAACAGCTGACAAAGCATGAGTGTTTTGTGGGGTGACATTAAGTGTCTGATTTCCATCTCCACAAACTACTTTCTTTTCAACCTAGAGGCACAGTGGGCTAGGAGTAGCATGAAATATGATGGTGACATTAAACTTCATCCTTTTGTTCATTAAAGCTGAGTGAAATCCTGAAGTTTGGTTTGGATAAGCTGCTCTCATCAGAGGGGAGCATCATCCAGGATGTGGAGCTGGAAAATATCCTTGGAGAGACAAAAGAAGGAATGTGGGTAAATGATGATGTGCTACCAAGTGAAGAAGAAAGCGGAGAGCAAGATACAGAAAGTAAGTTCGAGGATCCTAAATGCACACAAAACACACTCAAGTCTGGATGTTATTAGAGGAGATTTCAAGGGGTTATACTGTGTTTTTCAAGTAACTTTGGAAGGAAGAAAGATGGGTTTGTGGTTAGAGTAGGGGACTTGAAATCAGGAGACATGAGTTTTATTCCTGGCTCTGCCACAGACTTGATTTGTAACTGTTGAACACTCCCTTCCTACTTTTGTGCCTCAATTTCCCCATCTGTAAAATGGGGATAATAACTGATTTGCCTTTCAGGGCGTTGCGAGGCTAAATTCATTAATGTTTGTGAAATGCTTTGATATGCTTGGATGTAAGACTCTAGGGAAGGCTCAAGTATTGTATTATAATTGACTTTATTCACAGAGAAAGATCCATCTTAAGATGGAGTTACAAATCAGTAACTTAAGGGTAAAAAACATCATAGGGATGTTGTAATTATCCCCAAAACAAGTGTTACGAACCCTGGAATTTCACTTTAAAAAATCCAAGCATTAGGGAAAGAAATGCAGAGTTAGGGCACCCAAGTAACCTTAACTCTGTCCTGTGGTGACAGCATGCAATAACCATATGATTAGGATTAAGGCACGTTAGTGTGTGCAGTCCCAGACTGGATTAAACTGATTTTTAAAGATCCTTTTTTCACATATTTTCCACTTGTAGTGTCACTCTATGCACTGTATTCTGATCCATAATCTCTGCTTTAAGTGCAAAATGGAACTCATCCTTAACTATGGAATTGTGACTGGGGCTTCCATAATATTACAGAAATGGGATCCTATAAAATGGGCCTTCAGTCCCATCCAGTGGCTACTGGTAATAAGTTACCATTTGCCAACAGTTACCATGCAGTGGTATTTCCTATTGTAGACTGAGAGAAGAACTGTGGTTTCTCAGATCCCAATGTGTGGTAGCTGTTGAAGAAATTTCTGATCTTCAAGGAGCCAGGATTACATCTGTATTGGATAGTGCCAAACAAATTCCACTTCAAACTCACCATGCGTGTAATCCTCGCTGAGGATTAATGCCTTGACAGAAATTTGGTTTAGTTGTCTCAATGAGATGCTTATGTTTTTCCTCACAAAACTATCCCAACAGTTATCCCTGTTAGAACGGGCAATGGTGTCACAAAGAGGGTGTGAGTTCAAATTACTTACTTACTGTAACTTTAATTATTACTTGTTACTTATTGTAATTTTAGCAGATACCACTGGCCCATTGGAAGACCTTTATACATTTTAATTTTTTTTTAAGATCATATGTACGTATATGAAGGCAAAGATTATTCGAAAGACCTGAGCAGAGAAGACAGAAGAGCATTTGACCAGCTTTTGGATCTTCAGAAAGTCCTTGAAGAGACCAATCAAGAAGGAAGAGCCCTCCGAAATAAAGCAAATGTAAAATGAAAGAAATGACTCATATGATGCAGTCAGTGAGTCATTGAACATGAGGCAGATTTTAATCTCCATCTTGTGGAGGAAATATTTAAAGACTCAATTACAAATATCTTGAAATTAATTAAATTAGTAGAATCTGAGGACTGGATGAATCAGGGGGATTGGGAACGGATCAGAGATGAGCATTAAGAGGTTCAAATGCAGGTCATTGCAGTACAGGTCACTGTCGTTAGCTGATGGTTTGGTGACCTCCTTGAAATGAGTTGAGGAGTGTGATTCAATTCAGACAAAGCTCTGGAGGAATAGACTGTAGGGAACAGATACGGGACATTGGATAAGATGGGATCTGATAGGAATTTGAGATGAGAAATGTCTGTTTACCTGCAAGTCCCCTTCCTTTTCCAGGTACTTGTCACTGGTCTTCAGGAGGTGCCTACAAGGAGGAAGCATGCACTGAGCCCAGAAGAGCTGGAGGCCAGAAGGAGGAAACGACAGGAGGCAGCAGCAAAGAGAGCACGGCTCATGGAAGAAAAGAAACAGAAGAAAGCAGAAGCTGAACACAAGAAAAAGTAGGATTGTGCTTTGTCTGCTACTAAGCAGTGTGGTGTCTGTTACAGTTAGCAGAGAAACTGGCTATGTCAGACTGATAAAAACAAGTCAGGAAGCTGCAAATTCTGATTACTCTTACAATAACGGGGCATTTGGGACATGGGAAGGGGTGAGGAGGAGACGTTGGCTGCAGGTCATGTCTAAAAGGAATCACAGCTGGACATTGTTTTTTCAAGTGTGTGCTGAAATTGCAGGATGTAGAGGTGTTGATGTAGAAATGGCTTTTGACACAGCGGTAGCATCAATTTTTGCTAACTTTCATAGAGGTGGGCCTGAATACTACACAAGGTGGAAACATGTTTGCTAAGGATTTGTACAAAAGAATAGCACAAGCATATGGGGACAAAATCAGAAAGACTAAGGTACAAAATGAGTTATACTTAGCAAGGGACATAAGAGGTAATAACAAGAGGTTCTATAACTACATTGGGAGCAAGAGAAAGATGAAGGAAAGTGTAGGTCCTCTCCTTGATGGGGAAGGAGAGCTAATAACTGATGACATCAAGAAGGTTGAGTTGTTTAATGCCTGTTTTGCTTCAGTCTTCACTCAAAAGGTAAATTATGCCCAGATACTTAACACAATTAATATTAACAACAGGGGAGAAGGATTGCAAGCCAAAATAGGGGACGAATAGGCTAAAGAATATTTAAATAAGTTAGATGTAATCAAGTTGGTAGTGCCTGATGAAATTCATCTTAGGGTGTTTGAGGAACTAGCTGAAGCAATATTGGGATGATTAGCAACTATCTTTGAGAAGTCATGGATGGCAGGTGGGGTCCCAGAGGACTGGGGAAGAGCAAACATAGTACCTTTGTTTATATGGGAAACAAAGTGGTCTTGGGGAATTACAGACCACTCAGCCTAACTTCAGTACCTGGAAGGATACCTAAACGAATTATTAAACAAATCAATTGTAAACTCTTAGAGGATAATAGGGTTATAAGGAATAACCAGCATGGATTTGTCCAAAACAAATCATTCCAAACCAATCTTATTTCCTTCTTTGAGAGGGATACTGGCCTAATGGATGGGGGAAATCTGTAGATGTGATTTGTCTAGATTATGATAAGGTGTTTGATACAGTCCCACACAACATTCTCATAAGCAAACTAGGGAAATTTTGTCTAGATCAGGGGTCTCTAATTCAATTTACCTTAGGGCCAGTGCCAGTCCTCAAATCCTCCTAGCGGGCCAATAATGTCACTCATACCGCCCAGAACCCACCCCCCAAAACTCCGCCCCCACCTGCCTAAGACTCTGGGAGGGAGTGTGGGTGGGGAAGGAAGTCTGGGGTAGGGGATTGGGGTGCAGGCTCTGGGAGGGAGTTTGGGGCTGGAGGTGGTATGTGGGGAGAGGGTGGGGATGCAGGCTCTGGGAGGGGGTCAGGGGGGCAGCACTTACCTGGGGCTCCAAGGCGGGCCGGGCCAAGCCGGGGGGCCTCCGTGTGCTGATGCCCCCAGGCACCGGCCCCGCAGCTTTCCATTGGCCGCAGAGGCACTCGGGGCGGGGGCAGCATGCGGAGGCACAGCCCCGCCCCTCTTGGGACTGCAAGGAGGAGCCGGCAGACACGTGGAGCGAGCAGGCAGGCGCTGCTCAGCTCCACTGCGCTGCCGGGGCCCCAGGCCATTGTAAATCGCTTGCTGGGGGGAGCGTCCGGTGGGGCCAAGGGAGAGACCCGGCCCCAAAACTGCTGGAGCCCCACAGGCCACAATGGGGAGGTTCGCAGGCCGCAGATGGCCCATGGGCTGGGAGTTTGAGACCCCTGGTGTAGATGAAATTACTAAAAGGTGCGTTCAGGACTGATTGAAAGACCGTACTCAAACAATAGGTATCTATGGCTTGCTGTCAAACTTGGAGGGTGTATTTAGTGGGGTCCCACATGAGTCTGTTCTGAGTCCCGAACATTAATGACTTGGATAATGGAGTGGAGAGTAGGCTTATAAAATTTGAAGATGACCCCAAGCTGGGAGGGTTTGCAAGCATTTTGGAGGACAGGATTAGAATTCGAAATGACCTTGACAAATTGAAGAACTGGTTTGAAATCAACAGGATAAAATTCAGTAAAGACAAATGTAAAGTACTACACTTAGGAAGAAAACAAATCAAATGCACAACTACAAAATGGGAAATAACTGGCTAGATGGTGGTACTGCTGAAAAGCATCTGGAGGATCTAGTGGATCACAAATTGAATACGAGTCAATTCATATGCAGTTGCAAAAAAGGCTAATATTGTGGGGTGTATTAACAGGAGTATTGTATATCAGACACGGAAGGTAATTGTCCGACTCTACTCAGCACTGGTGAGGCCTCAGCTGGAGCACCGTGTCCAGTTCTGGGTGCCACACTTTAGGAATGATGTGGATAGATTTGGAGAGAGTCCAGAGGAGAGTAATAAAAACGATAAAATGTTTAGGAAAACCTGACCTATGAGGAAAGGTTTTAAAAAGAGGATCTGTTTAGTCTTGAGAATAGAAGACAGAGGAGGCACCTGATAAGTCTTCACATACGTTAAGGGTTTTTATTAAGAGGATGGTGATCAGCTGTTCTCCATATCCAGTGAAAGTAGGACAAGAAGTAATGGGCTTAATCTACAGAAAGAGAGATTTAGGTTAGATATTAGGAAAAACTTTGTAAGGATAGTTAGCTCTGGAACAGGCTTCAGAGAGAGGTTGTGGAATTCCTATCACTGGAGGTTTTTAAGAATATTTTGGACAGACACCTGCAGGGATAGTCTAGGTTTACTTGGTCCTGCCTCAGCACAGGGGGATGAAGTAGATGACCCCTCAAAGTCCCTCCCAGCCCTCCATTTCTATGAACAAGAACCCCATCGCTGACCCTGCTCAGACTTTGGGCAGCTCCCACATTCAGATCCAGATTTGACACTTGGCCCTTTACCTGTACAATGTAATTTGGATTTGAACTTTCTGGTTGAGCCTATGTCCAAATTTGATCTCATTAGTTCTAGTTGTACCCCTTTGTGCCATCCTGGGCAACTCCTCCCCCGCCTCTGTAGTCACATCCTTCATGTTTCTATAAATGGTTATCGCAAAGCTCCTTTCCCCTTCTTAATCCCGCAAACCCACCTGTCGTAATAGTATTTGAAACAAGGCAGGGCTTCTCCCCAGCTTCTAAAGGATTTACTGTGACAGCCACAGCCTCTCCGAGGCAGTTTTATTGTCCAAACATATACAAAACAAGTTCCTCCCGTCACCCTTTGCATCTCAGGCTTCTCACTGCCTCCCCTCCTGGGGGATTCAGGCAGTCCTGCTGCTTCCAGCAGCTGCTGAGTCCTCTCTCACTGGGACTCCCCCAACCCTGTGTAGCCCCGGGTGCAGCCATAGACTCTTCATTGGCCCAGCTGGGAGCACCTGCTCTGGCACAGGGGAGTTGGACCTATTTTAGTCACCCTGTGATGCACCTCCCCCACTTTTCAGAAAACAACTGCCTCTTTCACAGGCACGCTCCCCGCCCCGACCCCGCACACCAGCCTGTGAGGCCCCATCTGGATGGCTCTCACCCCTAAAACAAAATACAAAAATTTCCATACAGATTCATACACATCAGTATTCCCCAAGTCCCCACAGTCTTTAACACCAGCCGCACAATTTACATCTTCACCAGGCACGCTGAGTGACTTTAAAGAGTAACTCAGCTCTCTCTCGGAGTTCCTTTTGCATGCCTGGATTTATGTTTCAAATCCCACTTGCTCCTCCTGCAGGAGCTCAGTCTGGCACTCCAGCTCTTGTTGGTCTTTCAGCAACTCCTTCTGTCTCTGGGCTTGCTGTCGGGCCTCTTCCAAGGCAGCAAGCTCCACCAAGCGCTTTTCTGCCAAGGAGAGCGGGCCTCTCACATTCTCTTCTCTTAGTGCTGTAACTGTGGCTTTAGTAGCTGTAAGTTGTGACTCCATTTTCTTCCTGCAGCCTCCGTGCCTGTGCCCTTCTCTCACTTCTCCTCTGAGGCCCTGTCTAGCTCCCTGATACAGTGTTTTGTCTCTACTGTGAGCTTCTGCTTCCCAGTACCCGCCTCTGCCTGGGGAATTATTTCCCTCCCCCTGCAGAGCTCTTCCCCTCTCACAGACACTATTCCTCCCAAGTTCACTCTTCCCAGTGGGTGCCAGATATGTGTCCCATTTCCCCACACCTGAGACAGTCTGGCTGCCTCCTACCCCTCCCGATCTAAACCTCCCAGTGATTACACTGGCACCCAAGTCTTTGGCATCCAGGTTTCTCACAGTTTCCTTTTTTAGTGGGGCAGTGCCTTATAATATGTCTCAGCCCCTCACAACAAAAACACACAACCCCTGGAAAGCCTCCTGTCCTGGCCCCTTTTTGAGCCATAGTAACAAGGCAGGATTCCACCCAGAGTCTCCTGGGTTTGTTCTGTGCTCTGCGCAGCTGAGCCAGTCTTAAAAGCACAGTTCACATAAGGACAGTCGCTTTTTATAAGCCGCACTTGCCCATAGGCAGAACATTCCCTCTGTTGGCCCTCACGGATCTCGAACCCCTCTTTCCTGCTTTGTACCTGCGCCCACCATCCCTTCTCTCTGCGGAATCTCTAGGAAAGTTGCTGCTGCTCCTCGAGCCTGGTTAGTCTCTTCTGTAGCTCCAGTTGCACCTCCTGCTGCTTCTCTCATCTGGCTGCCGGCGGAAACTGGAACGGGAACTCTAGCCGCTGCTGTCATCCTCCATGCACCAGCTTGGGAGAGCAGAGCCTCAGGCAAAGCAGGATGCCACATAATCTGGCTCCATTAATTCTGGGGTCGCACCTACGAGGTGGGGCAAGTCAATGACAGAGGCTTGTCCTTTGTCGTTTCCTTTTGCACCAATGATATTCCTTACTCTCCTCTTGTATCAGCAGCTGACCAAAGTGCCTACATGAAATAAGGCAGGGCTTCTCCCCAGCCTCTAAAGTACCCACTGCCAGACCCACAGTCTCTCTGAGGCAGGTTTATTGTCCAAATTTAAACAAAACCAGCTCCTCTTTACATCTCAGGCTGCTTCTAGCTGCCTCCCCTTCCAGGGGACACTGGCAGCCCTGCTGCTGCTGCTGCTTCCTAGCCCTGCCTGAACCAGATCTCTCTCATTGGAACACCCTCTGACCCGTTTTAGCCCCAGGTGCACCCACAGACCCTTCATTGGCCCAGCTGGGAGCGCCTGCTCTGGCACAGGGGGGCTGGACCTACCTCAGTCCCAGGGCCCAGCCATCCTGTGACAGTCTGGTTTCCGAACTTGGGGGGGGTGGGGGAATTGTGGTTCTGGAGCTGAGCATTGTCTCTCGCGACCCCATCTCCCACAATTCATGATGATGATTTAAAGCAGCAGTTTGGCTTCCCAGTTTTCATAGGCCTGTTCTTCCTTTGCCTTGTTTGTTTCAGGATGGCCTGGTGGGACGCAAATCACTACAGATCCCCCTGTCTGCCCTCAGAGGAGAGCGACTCAGAGGATGCCTTTGAGGAGGGGGAGGACAGGCTGGTTGTGGAGTTAGATGACATGGACCCAGAGCTGAACTCCATCAAGTATGTGATGGGTGACGTTACCCACCCCAGAGCCGAAGAGGAGGATGCGATCGTCGTCCATTGCATAGGTAGGACTGGCAAGAGCAAAAAGCCTTCCTGGGGATAGGGCTGAACTGTGCCTTGTAGCCCGACGGCTGAGCAGGAGGAACAGCGGAGTGGCACTGGCCTGGTGCAGGTGCAGTTAGACTGCCGCAAGGAAGGAGTGCGGGTAGCACGCTCCCTAGCATGCAGCCCCTCGCTTCAGAAGGTGAAGTGTGACCTCCCTCCATCCCAGTGGGCCCAGTAAGTGGGCAGACCCGGGCCCTGTGCGTCTGCAGACTCAGTGGGGCCGTTCGGCCTTGAGTCCCATTCAGAAGGTTTACTTCCCATCCAGATGGGCTGGAAATATAACTTAACCAAAAGGTGACATTTTGCAGAACACATTGAAATCTGCAAAGACCCCCCACCCTAAATCTGTGCTGAAGTGCGGAATTTCTGCAGGGCGTGTTAACGCTAATAAAGTCCATTGCCTGTGGACGAAGATGTGTGTAAGCCCACCCAGATGGCCCAGTAGTGGTGGGGCAGGCCCTGTGGGCCAGCAGCAGAAAGTAGTGTCTGGTTTGCACCGTAGACAGCAGAAGGTGGGCATCTGCTTAGTCTAGCTGGGCAAGGGCATTGGCAGAGTGGAGCCATGGGGCGAGTGTGTTTTAGCTGAACTCTGGGCATTTAGTGTCTGGGCTTCAATGTTGCTTTGTGCAGAAAGAGCTGAGGCCCTTTGGGAAGTGAAAACACAGAGATGATGGTCCTAGAAAGACTGCCTGGCACTACGCTGTATGTTGTGCTGTATGCCTAGGGACAAAGCTGCCACAACACTCTGCTGCATGGGATGCCCATGAAGGAATTAACTTGTACAGGGCTCCAGCTTTCCCGGTCTGCCAGTGTCACGCCGCCAGAGTCTGAACAGCCAATGGTTAGGCTAGGGCAATGTCTCCGACACGATGTCCTGCTGGAGAGGACAGTAGGGGCTAGAACAAGGATTCCCCTGCCTGTGTGGTTTGCAGTCAGCTCCTCTGAACTTATCTCTCTCTCAGAGCAAAGTTATTTTTCTCATTCTCCTCTGTACTCGGAAAAGCTATGGGCCAGCCCACACTGGGCTTTTGCATGGAGGGGAGGGATGGAGCCTAGTGCTAGGAACAGTTGCAGTCCCTGGATTCTGTCCTGCCTCCTATTTGAATTCTATGGTGAGCATTTAACCTCAACCCCTAGAGGGTGGGGGAGGCAGACACATGCACCTGGAAGAAGGACACGTTCCTCCTATGTTACGCGTAGCTCGGGGGTAGGGCAGTGAATTGTGCCTCCTGAGACAAAATCCCCTGTTGGAGCTTCTCCTGAGTGGGGTGTTAAAGCTGCAAGGTGATGGCTGAATGCCTAGATTGTGGCATTTATTTCAAACTCAGCCAACATGTTCTGTTTAAAAGTAAAAATACACAGGGGGAGGCAGGGAATCCTCTGCCTTCTGGAGGTGCAGGAAGCATCTGAGGGGAAGTAATGGATGACTTCAGGACCAGGTTACCAGGATGCAAATAGGATTTGATGACTAATGGCATGTGAACAGCCAAGCTGTGGGGTGGGGAGGAATTTCCCTTGGGATGGCTTGGCAAGGATCGTGTGGGAGGTTTACTTTCCGGAAGTGCTGAGCAGGGATCCTCTTTTAGGATCATGTGATCTGTTTCCGGCACAGAATGAGGGAGCTGCATTATTGAGGGATTTTGTGTCATCTCATCTTCCATGTCTGTTTCTAATAAGTCCTATGATGTGCGGTGAGAACACGTCTGTTCCCTGCAGAAGGCATTATTGGCACAGATATTCTTGGCAGCTCATCTCTTTGGACACAGATCTCAATTTAAAAAAAAAAATCTAACTTCTAATTTTGTTTTAGATGATTCCGGCCGGTGGGGAAGGGGAGGATTATTTACAGCTCTGGAGGTTCGTTCTGATCAGCCCAGGAAAATATACGAGCTGGCAGGAAGGATGAAAGGTAAAAGAGAAAAATATAATCTTAGTGCTTGAAGCTGATGGTCTCTCCTTTTAGTCTGGTACTTCCTACGTGTGGTGTTGGAAGTGACAATACAGGAAGACATTTTGACCCTGACCTCTGCTCTGGAGTGAGAAGATTCTTCATAGAACTCAGTTGTTTTGATCTTTTCTTGGGGAAAAAGATCTTGTTCTTTAGTCATGGTATTTCTTCTCTCTACAAGGCAGTGTTCTAAACCTGCAGTTCAAATGTCAAAATGATTTTAAGAGGAGGAGGTGGGTTGGAGCAACTTCAATATGTGTCTAGCCAGGCCATGGGCTCTCTCCAGTACCCCTTGTTCTCCTATGTGCACAT
Source organism: Caretta caretta (assembly GCF_965140235.1). NCBI lineage: Eukaryota > Metazoa > Chordata > Testudines > Cheloniidae > Caretta > Caretta caretta. Next base: position 205,740,612 of record NC_134206.1, read on the forward strand.
ACGTACGAGTGATCTTAAACCATTAAGGAGCTAGTGAAGAACAGATTAGACCTTACTGTAGACTGGAATTTTATTCTCTCACTCTCTCTCTCTCTCTCCCCTCATGTCTTTTGATCATTTTCTTTCTCCGTCTTCTCACCTCCCCCCTCTGAAGAAAATGTCTGTGTGGTGCACAGTGTCAAGGAGAACTAGAAAGGATGGTGTAGAAGCCTATAACAGCCAGCATTGCATTGACTTACCTTTGTTCTTCGTGGGATTGAATGTTTTCTTACGTTTTTTGTTTTCGGACAGACGTGGCATTGGGAAGAACCCTCTTATTCCCCATTGACGATAAAGAATCCAGAAATAAAGGCCACGACTTGGTAACTATAAGAAGCCCCTTTTTATGTTCTCTCTACTAAAGTATTTTTGAAACAACAGGAAGTGAATGTTACATGTTACACAAAATAACAGTGACCCTAATATAGCGCAGGACAGGCTTGAAATAAGTGTTAACAAAGACCAGACAAGGGACAGCTTTTTTTCCAGCCTATAAAGTGTGTGTTTAATGTTGTTTTCTAGCAGCCATTGCTGCGACTGCCAGTGTACATACATCCCATGTTTTTCTTCCTAGTTGGCCCTGATTGTAGCACAGCACCGGGATCAGTCCAACAACTTGTCTGGCATTAAGCTGTCCGCTTTGGAGGAGGGCTTGAAGAAGATTTCTTTAGCAGCCAAGAAAAGGAATGGTAAGTGTGCATCTGTCCATCTGTGTGCATAGGCGCCAACCTTTCCAGGCGCCAGTGGGTGCTCACCCCCAGCCCTGCCCTGACTCCACCCCTGCCCTGCCCCATCCCGCCCCCATTCCAACCCCTTCCCCAAAGTCTCTGCCCCCTCCCTGCCCCAATTGGACTCCTTCCCCAAATCCCTGCCCCAGCCCCGCCTCTTCCCGGAGCGTGCTGCATTCCCCCTCCTCCCCCCTCTCTCCCTCCCAGCGCTTGCCGCCACGAAATAGCTGTTCTGGGAGCTAGGGGGAGAAGCGGGGATGTGGTGTGCTTAGGGGAGGAGGCGGCAGTGAAGCAGAGATGAGCTGGGGTGGGGAGCTGCAGAGCACCCACCAATTTTTCCCCTGGGTTCTCCAGCCCCGGAGCACCCACGAAGTCGGCACATACATCTGTGTGCCTTTGAAATGGAAAGAATGATGTACCCCAGAGCTCTGCATGTAATTCCACTTAAAGATTCTTGCAGGGCCACAGATTGGAATGATCTAGTTCTAATGGGTCTCTTCCGTGATTGACTTCTGAAATGGAAAGGGAGACGCATTTACCCACTACAGCTAGAACATTGTGACACAGGCATTTCTTCTGCCATTGAGTGGAGCTTAAATGGCACATCCATTTATTTATTTTTAATGCATCAGGCCCTAAAGAGCTTTTATGCTGTCTCTTCCAGCAAGTGTCCATCTTCCACGTATCGGACATGCAACGAAGGGATTTAACTGGTACGGTACTGAGCGGCTCATCCGAAAATATTTAGCAACGAGAGGAATCCCCACATTTATGTATCCTTTGAAGCATGGTTATTTTATTTTGTTCAAATCAAAATGACTTGTCATATCTGCAAATACCAAAATGTTCACTGTAAGATCTTCATGGATCCACTGTGGGCTATGGATATCATACTAGGACAGTTCAACTCCAAAGTGTGTTGAACAGATGTCTGATCTCCCTCTCATCTAAGTACACATTACATACTGGATATGATGATATTTGTTTGTATGATGAGAGGGTGTGTGTGTGTGGACTAACGTCCCAAGTTTGTAGTGATATGATTGAAGTTATAGAAACAATTTATCAAACTGACCCAGACACAAACAATGAGCAGATTAGGAAAAGCACATTCTAAAGAAGTGTGTGTGTAAGAGAGAGATGGGGTTTACTCAGCACTGGGACACCCCTTTGTGGCTGCATCTGGAGACTAGCTCTTCCCGGTCCGATGCCACTTTCCTTTAGTTGCTTGTGCCGTGGTCCTGCCTGTTCTCTAGGAATTGCAGTGCTTCCTCTTTGTGGCTTGGCCCTCCAGGCCGGTCGCTAGACTGGTTTCCCCTTCTGGCGTAACAAGTCTCACCAGACCAGCTGTCCAGGTGCCATTCCAGGGTGTATTCCCATGACTGTGCCACTTTCCCAGTGGCTGGGAGGAGAACCCAGACCCACCCACTACTCCGGTTTCCAGCCCAGGGACCCTACAGTCAGCAGCCAAGTCTGCACCATCTCAGCGCTTGCTGCAGTTTCCCTGGGCATCTTCCTATAGTGCCCTCTGCAGGTTTTCTTCTCCACCACCCCTCTGTGTGAGCCCCTGTCCTCAGAGTCCGGATCCCAAAGCTTTTGCTCCCCAGGTTTCCTCCTCCTCTCCTCACTAGGCCCAGAGAGTGACTGCAGCCCCCTTCTGCTCTCACTTCCTGGCTTTATACAAACCCCTGCCTACTCCTGCCCAGATGGACTCCATCCTTAATAAATGCTTGTCAATCAAGCCAAAGTCTCCCCCCAGGTACAGCCTCCTGGGTTAATTAGCCCCTTCTGAGCCACCTTTACCCTTTCGGGGCGGTGGGGAATGAACACCCATTACAGTTTGGTGTGTGTGTGAGAGTGAGAGGGGAGGGATAGCTCAGTGGTTTGAGCATTGGCCTGCTAAACCCAGGGTTGTGAGTTCAATCCTTGAGGGGGCCATTTAGGGATCTGGGGCAAAAATTGGGGATTGGTCCTGCTTTGAGCAGGGGGTTGGACTAGATGACCTCCTGAGGTCCCTTCCAACCCTGATATTCTATGAATACACACATGTAACAAAATAGCATACACTTTCATAGAAAGAGAACAGCGTATGTGGAAAAAGTGTCACTTTAAGGGTTTTATGGCCATATAACTTTCCTTCATATCAAAATATAAAAGGTACTGCTTTGCTTACCACACTGTCATTTCACTGAATTAGCTCACCAGTGCATGCAATTATGTGTTGTACCATCACAGGTCACGCAAGATGGAACAATCATTGAGTCAGTAAACATCAACTAAAGGATTGTCTTTGAGGGAGATGCGGGGGAGAAGGACCAGTAGCTCCAGGATATTTCACTTTATAAACTATTGGCCAGGTGAAAAGAAAAGGGACACTTATCAATTTCAAATGAATATATTTTAAACCAATGTCCTTATCTACATTGCTACTGACAACTTTTGATTATTAAAACTGGGAAAGAATCCTACAAATCCAATTTGATTTTCATTGTGTATGCTGTTTGTTCAGTTTCTCTCTGTCTTGATGTGCAAAGCAGAATAGAATTCAGCTGACTCTTCCATAGGTGAGTAGGTTCTGCAGGGCTGGCAGGAGTGAGAAATGTTAAAACTATATTTTTCGTCACTTCTTGGGGAAAATGCAGCTGCTGTATAATGCCAAGTTCAGCAATGCTGTGAGAGAGACAGAAAATTAAGAACAAAGGTGTAGAGCAGTGGTTCCCAAACTAGGGGCGTTGCTTGTTCAGGTAAAGCCCCTGGTGGGCCGGGCCGGTTTGTTTACCTCCCACTGGCTGCGGTTCGCCGCTCCAGGCCAATGGGGGCCGTGGGAAGCGGCGGCCAGCACGTCCCTCAGCCTGCACCACTTCCCGCAGCCCCCATTAGCCGAGAACGGCGAACCGCAGCCAGTGGGAGCCGCCATCGGCCGAACCTGCGGACGCGGCAGGTAAACAAACCAGCCCAGCCCACCAGGGGCTTTCCCTGAACAAGCGGCGCCCCTAGTTTGGGAACCACTGGTGTAGAGTATCGTGAGTATTCTACCTCCTTACCTCTTTAAGTTAATGCCATTAGTACATATTTGGTTTGAAATTTTAGAGTATTTCCTTGACCCTTCTCCTTAGATACTACTTCCCTAGGAATAAAGCCTCTTTCTCTTCTTCACAACCATCTACAACTTCAGTGGCAACCTCAAACCCTTGAAGATCCAATGATTTAACTCAGAAGTGTTAATCTCTAGTGATCTCTAAAAGCTCATGATCTCTTCAACATCACATCTACAGCCAGCCTGTAGCTATGTCGCTTCTCTGAAGCAGATCCAAAGTCACTGTTGCTTTTCAGGTTTCTATACCTCTATAGTTCAGAGTGGTTTTTATATTAGTTATGGAACTGAGCTGCATTAAAAGTTCTTCAAACTTCAGGAGATCCATGCATCTGGGGTGTGTGTTTGTTTGGGCCCATCTCTAGTTTTTAAGATGGAAAATTAAACCTTCACTGGCGACCAATCATAAGCCCTTATTTTAAGCCACCATCTTAAATTATTCTCAGGGTTGGCAGTACAGTTTTGTTTGACTTTTGCTTCAAAACCTTATCTCTTGTTTACAACACTGATTTTTCTGCTGGTTGTTTGGTGGCTGCTTGAGACAGTTTGGGTGGGTGGGGCTGTAGCTTTCCCTAACAAATATGTACACACACACACACACTCACACGCGATTGTCTCAAGCAGCCGCCAAAGGGCCAGCAAAAAAATCAGTCAGGTAAACAACAGATACGGTCTAATGATAAAACTTCTTTCTTTGGTGAGGGGAGGTGTCTGCAGTAAAAACTCAGCATAACACACGCTTAATGTAAACAGCCCCAACTCCAAAGAAACCCATTTTAATGATATTTCTTCAAACAGAAAATTCTAAGTTAGAACTAGTTGCACAGTCTCCTGTTTGCAACCAAGCAGTATCCATCTAACCTAGAGGTTCCCAAACTGGGTTTCACAGAATGTTACAGGGGGTTCGCCAGAAAAATGTCACTCATGGCGGCCAGAGGACCCCGGGCATTGGAGGCAGCAGGTGGGACCCGGTTGCGGGGCTGGCAGCCCGAGCCCCAGGGAGAGCGGGGCTGGGCAGTTTGGGCTGGTAACCCAAGCCCTGCCCCCGTCAGTGGGGGAGCCGGCTGCCCAAACCCCAGCGCTCCATGCGGGGTTGGCAGCCCGAGCCCCAGGGAGAGCAGGGCTGGGCAGTTGGGGCTGGCAGCCTGAGTCCTGGTGGTCAGCGGGACCTGCAGCCCGAGCTCAATTGACCGGGGCGGTCAACGGGGTCCAGCAGCAGGAGCCGTGCGGAGGAAATTTAAACTTAAATCCCTGGAAATATTCATTTTTAGGAGGGGGTTCACGAGATTTCACAATTTAGTGAAAGGGGTTTGTGGACAGTTAAAGTTCAGGAACCACTGATCTAACCAATATCCTTTGCCAGGACACACAAGTCTGACAAAATCTGAGGTGGTCTTTAAGAGACACCTTTCTTCCTCCTACCACTGCTCTTTATTATAGAATGCTTGGATTGTTGCCGCTATCAGGCAAAGCTGGTTTCCTTATGCTGTTCTAAAGGTTTTGTGATCGCTTGATCCAATTTTTTTTAAAAAAGAATGCAAAATGTTATTTTATTATTGGCTTATCTCTGTATGGCACAGTAAAATCTTTGTGACTAATGTTTTTGGCACCATGTAACGCGCTTGCTGGGTATAGCCTGTCAGGAGTAGCGTCCCTAACAAATGATTCAGTCAGAGAGGCTGTAAACAGCAAACAGGCATCCCTGGTGATCTGTCTGGCTTCTAAAAGAAAGTGCACTGCAGCCAACGGAAAGCATGTGTTTAAATATGTTCCTGCATATATACGCTCTGCTGAATGTAACACTGTAATAGCACTATCTGGTGACTCAATAATATTACTGAGCCTGATTCTGGCACCCTTCTTCCCATTAGCTAGTACTTTCCTTCACAAGTAGTCTTACGGAGATTTTACTTATGTGCATACACATACACACAATATTGCCAGAACACCTTCTCTCCCCCCTGGCTCCCCTCCCCCCGAGATTCTGATCACTCAACTCCCTTTAAAACCAATGGGAGTTGCAGGAGCTCAGCACCTCTCAGGGTCAGGCTTTTAGGAACCAAACCTACAAGCTCTTATGTGAACAGCCCTTACTTATGTGGGTAACAGTTTGCAAGATCAGGGCCTTACTTTGTAAAGCTCTTGGAGATGAAAGGTGCCATTTGCAGCCGATGAAGTGAGCTGTAGCTCACGAAAGCTTATGCTCAAATAAATTGGTTAGTCTCTAAGGTGCCACAAGTACTCCTGTTCTTTTTGCAGATACAGACTAACACAGCTGCTACTCTGATTTAAATGTATGTTACCTTATTTTCATTGATATGAACCACTGGCATTCTCTGAACTGGCCAGCTGGTGGCACTGTTAACTGTCTTAAGCAGCACATGTTGCTGTTAGGCTGGTTTCAAAGAACCGGGAAATGTTCTGCTCCAGCATAGAAAAATATTCTGTTCTGCCCGAATTAAAATATAAATCTTGTTTTTCATTTTTATTTACCAATTTTACTCAACATTTAAAGTGAAATTGCAGTTTAAAGGCAGGTTTCAGAGTAACAGCCGTGTTAGTCTGTATTCGCAAAAAGAAAAGGAGTACTTGTGGCACCTTAGAGACTAACCAATTTATTTGAGCATAAGATCTTCTACACTTTCCACAGTATGCAGCCGATGAAGTGAGCTGTAGCTCAGGAAAGCTTATGCTCAAATAAATTGGTTAGTCTCTAAGGTGCCACAAGTACTCCTTTTCAGTTTAAAGGCACAAGACTTTGCTCGTCCACCCCCCTTTCCCCCTTACTTTTGTTGACAGCTTTTAATTGGTTGAATTTCCAATTGTTTCTCCTTTCAGCATGTGCCAATGTTTTTCACAGCCTCACAAACACCTACAGCCAAATGCCTCCCGGCTGTAAGTCCTCTGGCTTCGACACCGAGGATAAATTTGCTCTGTCAGGTCTGTTGCTCGAGTGCTCTAAAATAGATTGAAGTTTATTTACCAATATTGAGTCAGCCACTGGTGGCCGGACATGGGACTCAACTTCAGACTCATGAGGCCAAATGCTGAAGTATGTACTTGTGGCCTCACATACTCTTCTCTTCTTCTGTGAGCAAAGGGAAGCATGCACCCCATGGCCAGATAGGGGGAAAGCTACCTCCATAGCATGGTCCTACCTCCCCCAAACCTCCAGGAGCTCCTCCATGAGATCTCTGCAAGGATCCAGATACACAGTTTGGAAATAAGAGGGGCGGCCATTGCTTGCACTATATTTCATACCTCTCGGGCAAAGCAGGCCAGCTTCTGATCTCAGTTCCTCTTCCACTCCGTAGACCTCTTACCCCTTGGAGGTAGCACCTACCTTAACTTTGCTCCTTCAAACTTTACGGGAGAAATGGTTACGTAGCTTGTTTTTAAAATATTATTACTGAGATCTGCATTAGAGATGGACCAAAACCAGGCATTTATCTAAAACATATACCTCCCACCTCCAAATTTTAGGAAGTTAGGAGAAATGGAAATCCGATCCCAACTAAACCCAGGTTTGGTTTTGCAAAACCCAGCCAGCGAGCTTGTGCAAACCCAGAGCCCCCACTCCTCATCACATAGAATTCTTTATTAGATTATTTCACTCTATAAAGGGTTGTGGGAGATATTTTGTGTGTAAGTTGCTATGTGTTGTGCAGCTTGTACTAGTACACGCTGCTCCACTTTCCCCCTTTTCAAGTAGCAGCCAAGCCATAAGGGAAAGAATTCCCCATATTCATCTCTCTCCAGCCCCATCTTCTTCAAAACAAAACCTCCTGCCGTGTGTAAGCTAAACCAAGGTTCTTCTTCGAATGCTTGTTCATGTCATTTCCAATCAGCTGTGTGCATAAGCGCCGACTCCATGGGTGCTCTGCATCCCCAGCAGCCAAGCTCCCCTCACCCCCCAGCCCATCTCACCTCCTCCCCCTGCGCTGAGCACTCCGTGTCCCCACTCCTCTGCCTACCTCCCAGCACTTCCTGCCGCCAAACATCTTAGGATTTTCCAGGAGGGAGGGGGACTCTCCCTCTGTAGTCCCGGCACTGTTGGGGTTGACATCAGCATCCCGGGACCCCAGGCACCGTGGGTGCGGAGGGAAGGGAACAGCCAATTCTTCCGGGGCTTTCATCCTCTTTCTCACCAGATGAGGTGGTGGCAGGCACGGCTGTAGCCCCGGCCCTAGAGGACAGCAGAGTTCTGCAGCAACTGCCGTGGCGGCGGGCTGCCCAGGGCCTGGGCATCCAGGCAGAGGAGGTTGTGGAGGAGGCCGATCCCATGGAGGAGGCCGATCCCACGGTGGATAGCCTCTCCTCCTCCGGGCCTGCGCGCGTTGCCCTGCCCCTCATAAAAACCATCTCTGACACCACAAAGACTTTGTGGCAGACCCCAGCCTCATTACCCCCTATGGCTAAGTGCAATGAGAGACGCTATTTTGGGCCATCCAGGGGCTACGAGCACTTATACACCCACCCTCCACCAGATTCCCTGGTAGTGGACGCTGCTAATCAACATGAGCACCAGAGCTACCAGGAACCCTCCTCGAAGAATCGGGACGCGAAAAGACTCTACCTCTTTGGGAGAAAGGTCTACTTGACTGACAGCTTGCAGCTCCGTATTTCTAACCAGCAGGCCACTGTTAGCAGGTACTGCTATAATATGTGTGGAGTGATAGCTAAGTTTATGGAGCTGCTCCCGCAGGACTCTCGTGCCAAAGTTTCGGCTCTGGTGGAGGAGGGAAAGCTTATCTCCTGGACCTCACTGCAGGCCGCTCTGGATGGGGCGGATGCGGCCACTTGGGTTATGGCCACAGGGGTTGCCATGAGAAGGAACTCCTGGCTACAGGTCTCCAGTCTGCCTTATGAAGTCCAGCAGACTATCCAGGACCTCCCCTTTGAGGGTTCAGCTCTCTTTTCTGAAAAGACAGCTAAAAGGCTGCATAGCCTAAAAGACTCAAGAGCCACACTCAAGTCATTGGGCCACCACACTCCTGCCACCCAGGGGAAACATTTAAAACCACAACCTCCCACCATGGATCTACCAGCCACAGAACTGGCAGGACGGTTCCCGGAGGAGGAACAGGAGCGGCAGGAAAAGACAGCACCCGTCCTCAGGCCATCTTTGGGCCAGAAACAGGCCTTTTGAAGGTGCACACGAGGGCGGCGTACCAGTGCATAAATTGGATCCAACCCATCTTACCTTCTCGTCCCGACTATCCCCTTTCTACCCTGCGTGGGCCCGTATCATACTGGACCGATGGGTGCTCCGCACAGTAGAAAGGGAATACACACTCCAATTCTCGGCCCTCCCACCCCCCTTCCCTGTCTCTCTTCAGGGACCCTTCTCATGAGCAACTCCTCATGCAGGAAGTGCACTCGTTCCTATCGCTGGGAGCAGTGGAAGAGGTTCCTCAGGAGTTGAAGGGCAAGGGCTTCTATTCCTGGTATTTCCTAATACCAAAAGCCCAGAGGTGAGCTCAGGCCCATCCTAGACCTGTGAGAGCTCAACAGGTTCATGAAGAAACTCAAGTTCCACATGGTCACTTTGGCCTCCACCATCTCTTCCCTGGATCCAGGGGACTGGTACACCGCCCTCAACTTGAAGGACACTACTTTCATATAGCAATTACACCGTCCCACAGAAGGTACCTCAGGCTCGTGGACAGCAACAACCACTACCAGTTCATAGTCCTCCCGTTCATTCTGTCAGTGGCGCCTGGAGTATTTACCAAGTGCATGGCAGTCATGGCCGTGTTCCTGCATGGGCGGCAGGTACAAGTATTCCCGTACCCTTGACAACTGGCTGATCAAGGGCCCCTCCAGGGCCCAAGTGCAGGCACAAGTTGACTTCATAAGAATGACGTTCGACAGACTGGGCCTTCTCCTGAACGTGGGAAAATCTACACTGTCCCCAGTTCAGAGGATAGAATTTATAGGGGTGGTTCTGGACTCGACGCAGGCCAGGGCATACCTCCCGGAAACAAGGTTCTGGGCTCTGGGCAATACCATTCAAAGTCTCAGGCAGTTCCCAACTACCACATCAAGGAATTGTCTGAAACTCCTGGAACACATGACTGCTTGCACCTATGTGGTGCAACATGCCAGGCTCGGACTCCAGCTGCTCCAATCGTGGTTAGCCTCAGTGTATCGGCCAGGTCGGGACAGTTTGCAAAGGGTCGTGACTCTGCCTCACCTGATCCTCAACTCTCTCCTGTGGAGGCTTAACTTGCAGGTAGTGTGTGCAGGGATCCCCTTCACCAGCCTTCAGCCATCCCTCTCGCTAGTGACAGACTTGTCAGCCTTGGGCTGAGGGTACACCTGGGAGACCTCAGGACACAAGGCCTTTGGTCTCAGGCAGAACTCGCTCTCCACATCAGTGTCAGAGAGCTGAGACCAGTCTTTCTGGCATGCCAGACTTTCCAAGCCCACTTGGCAGGGAGATGTGTATCAGTTATTACTAACAACATCACGGCATTGTTTTACATCATCAAATGGGGGTGCACGTTCCTCTTCCCTGTGCCAGGTAGCCCTCAGGCTGTGGGACTTTTGTGTGTAGCATTTAATACACTTGCAAGCTTCATACCTCTCTGGAGTACAGAACGAGTTGGTGGACTACCTAAGCAGGTCATTCCACGGCCACGAATGGTCCCTACGCCCAGATGTCGCAAACTCTATTTTCCAACAGTGGGGCTTTCTCCGAATAGATGCAACAGGAAGTGCCAGCAGTTTTGCTCCTTCCTGAATCACAGCCCAGGCTCCATCGCGGACACGTTGCTCAGTCCATGTGGAGGCAGTCTCCTATACGCATTCCCGCCCATCCCTCTTGTTCACAAGGTGCTCCTCAAGATACGGAGGGAAGAAGCTTAGGTGGTATTGATGGCTCCAGCCTGGGCCCCCCAACACTGGTACACATCTCTCCTGGAAATGTCCGCAGAAGCCCCAGTCACTTTGCTGCTCTTCCTGGGCTTGATAACTCAGGCACCCGACCCTCGAGTTGTTGCACCTCACAGCATGGAAGCTCCATGGCTGAATCTGATGGAGCTCTCCTGCTCGGACCTGGTTACACAAGTCCTCTTTGGCCGTAAGAAACCCTCCACCAGGCCTACCTACCTACCTGGCCAAGTGGAGGAGATTTTCAATCTGGTCGGCGCATCGCTGTCCGTCTCCAATGCTCGCCTCTATACCACTTATACTGGACTACCTTCTCCATCTTAAGCAGCAGGGGCTGTCCATGTCATCAATAAAGGTACACTTGGCCGCCATTTCTGCCTTCCAGCCAGGTGCAGCGGGCCGATCAGTCTTTGCCAACTCTATGGTCAGTTGTTTCCTGAAAGGTCTTGACAGGCTTTACCCTCACGTCCGACAACCAGTCCCAGCCTGGGACCTTAATCTGGTCCTTTCCGAACTGTCGGGGCCGCTCTTTGAACCACTGGCAACTTGCTCCTTGCTCTATCTCTCGTACAAGGTGACGTTTCTGGTAGTGATAACCTCAGCCAGGAGGGTGTCTGAGCTCAAGGCCCTAACATCAGAGCCTCCTTACACGGTGTTCTGTGAGGACAAGGTTGAGCTCAGGCCACATCCAGCATTCCTCCCAAAGGTTGTCTCCCAATTTCACATCAACGAGGACATCTTCGTCCAGTGTTCTATCCTAAGCCGCATGCAAGCAGCAGGGAGCAGAGGCTTCACTCGTCGGACGTCCGCAGAGCGTTAGCCTTTTACATTGAAAGAACGAAGCTGTTCTGGAAGTCCATTCAACTGTTTGTGGCCGTGGCAGACAGGATGAAGGGTCTTCCAGTCTCCTCTCAATGAATTTCGTCATGGATCACGTCCTGCATCTGGGAGTGCTACAACCTGGCAGAGGTGCATGTCCCCCCACTCACTGCCCACTCCACCAGGGCGCAAAAGCATTTCTGACGCATGTTCCCACCCAGGAAATATGTAGGGCAGTGACATGGTCCTCAATACATACTTTTACATTGCATTATGCTATCACCCAGCAGGCCAGAGACAAGGTGGCCTTTGGTAGAGCAGTGCTCCAGTCAGGTGACATCTGAACTCCGACCCCACCTCCGGAACTTGGGCTTGTGAGTCACCTGATTGGAATGGACATGAACAAGCATTCGCAGAAGAAAAAATGGTTACTCACCTTCTCGTAACTGTTGTTCTTCGAGATGTGTTGTTCATGTCCATTCCAATACCCACCCTCCGACCCCTCTGTTGGAGTAGCTGGCAAGAAGGAACTGAGGGGGTGGCAGGTTGGCAGAGCCCTATATTGAGCACCATGAAGGCGCGATTCCAGAGGGCACCCAGGCCGACCCAATGGATGCTGCTAGGGGAAAAATCTTCCGGCTGCCGTATATGCAGTGTGGAATGGACATGAACAACACATCTCTAAGAGCAGCAGTTATGAGAAGGTGAGTAACGTTTTTTTCCTTCTGCTTATCTGTGGACTCTATATACACCTAAGCATCTGACAAATGCCACTGAACAAAGGGGGCAGGGGTGTGCATGCTCACACAAACAAGCCACATAGGGATCGGATAATTTAGACAAGCAGCTCTGACATACAGTCTGTGAGAGGGTAACAGTCTTTCACACATGAGCCAATCCACTCCAGCCTATAACGCAGGAGACAGCAGGCTGGAGACATGTGAAAGAGACTAGTACTTCGAACAAAGTGTTGTTGGTTTCACTGGCCAGGCCCCTTTATTTTGTTACTTTCTGTTCTGTCTCAGGAGAAGCACTACATACCTTGCTAACTTTGGCCCAGACACCTCTGACTCGTAAGCATAATCCACCCAAAGCAATCCAGTGTTAGTCCAGGTAAATTTATGACTAATAAGGAGGTTATTCATTGTCATGCAGTCCTCTTCTTTTGTATGGCATTTGAAAAGCAACGGGCTGGAATTATAGTTGAATCTTAAGTTTCAAAAGACATTCTAATGCTTCTGGGGTAGGTAGGTAGATCCCCCTCTGCCACCACTATAAGTGTCAGTGGGCAGTTGCCCATCATATGTCACATGGTTTGTACCTCACCATGGTCACAATTTGGTGATTATTTGATTTTCCATTTGTGGAGCAGATATCGAAACCTTCCATGTGTTGTCTGAACGCAGTTGAGTGCAGTCCACTGCCTATAAGGAAGCAGACTCCCCAAGGCTTCTTTAATTGGATCTTCAATCAGGTCTTTGTTTGGGACATCACAGGTGGCCCACAATTCAAGTCAGCCAGTGCTGGCGTCCCTTCCGTTGGCCTGTAGCATTGACACATGGATCCAGAAAGGCTTCCTGGATTGGAGTCAGGAGGGTGGCAGTGAATGAGATCTTGGTTTATCGGCAGGTCCAGAGTGGCCAGGCTCTTATTGTACTCTTGGACCACAGCAGCAGCTCACCTGATGTTGGCTGATGCGATGCCTGCCAAAACTGGGAGCCCCGGAATTGGTGTTGATTTGAGAAAGCCTCTAACAGTCCTGAGCGCGGTATTGATTTCAGTGTCAATGAGATTGGTGTGGGAGCTGTTGCACCAAACTAGCGTGCAATACTCCACATGTGACAAAACTAGGGCTCATACTGATATTCAAAGTGTACATGCATCACATCCCCAAGATGTGCCAGTGAAATTCTGAATGATGTTGACCTTTGTTTTAATCTTTTTGGTGTTGTCAAGATGTTGGCGATAGCTCATGTCCAATCATGGGTAACTTCAATGTACTGTGGATTGTGGTCATGGGATAAAGGCAGACCACAAAATTCCACTTTCAGAGGCACTTTGGCTTTGTGGTTGTTCAAGTTGATGGCATCTATAAGTGTTTTTGAAGCATTGAGTTTCAGTTGCCAAGCTTTGAAATATGCCTCAAGCATCCAGAGATTGTTGTTCATGACCTTTTCTGTGGCCTTCAGAGAGGATGCTTGCACTATTCTTGCACTGTTCGTGCAGTAATCATCTGCATAGATGAATTTCCAGGATGATGTGGGTGACCGGAATGTCGCTGGTATAGAGACTGAACAGTGCAGGTGCTAAAATGGATCCATGTGGGAGGCCATTGTTAAGTCTCCATGATTTGCTAGCAGATTCACCAAGGTGTAGGGTGAATCTTCTATTACTCAACATCTCAGTGATGAGTCTGATAGTTGATTGGCATGGGAAAGCTAATGATAATTTCTACAGGAGACCTTTGTGCAATAGAGTATTGTATGCAGAAGAAATATCAATTAACACTGACACTGTTTTTAATTTTTGCTGGTAGCCGGATTCTGTGTAGCTGGTGAAGGCCAGCACCTGGTCGCAACAGTTGCGAATGGTCCCAGATCCAACCTGCTCTTTGGGAACCAGTAGCTCCAGTATCATTTGTAAACTTTGAAGTGGGAGCCACTCCAACAGTTTATAGCAACAGCTCAGGAGGCAGATGGGCCACTAGCTTTTTGGGTCAGTGGTCTCTTTTCCAGGTTTCACAATGCTATGATCTTAGCTACCTTCCACTCTTGGTATTATTCCAGACAAGTGGATGTTGATAAAGAAGTCTGCCAGTCACCTTCTTGTCTTTGGGCCAAGGTTCTTCAGGAATTCTGGATATATTCTGTCCATTCCTGCCACTTTCTTGGACTTAGTGTTGGAGAAACCCTTGTCCACTTTACGTACTGTGTAGAGGGCAGAAAGGGGTTAAGATAACTAGTACTGGTTAGTGTGCAATAAAGTTGATTGTGGACTTGCTGCCTTATGTTTTATACACCAGCACATGGGAGTTGGCAATTAACTGTCACAGAGATGGCATCTGCACTTACTTGAAGTGGTTTGTAGGCTTCTGGAGTCACACTATCTAAAAGACAGAAGAGAATCTAGGCTTTGTGGCTTGACCTTGGGAAGTCCAGAGTTGTCAGGGTTTCATACCACCTTTTTCATCTTGCTGAATTCAGAGGCTCAACCAATGCTGTTGTGGTTTTGGGGCGTATGTTGGCTTGATATTGCTGGAAGAGTGCCTCACTCTCTTCTGATGAGCAAGGAGTGAAGAATGCTTTTCTGAGGCCCCTTGCAATGCTCAATTTGGAGGCCAATTGTTGGCCTACAGTGCAGTGGTAATGAGCCGGTTATGATGGGATCTGGCTTATTGCGCTCTGTATGATCACCGCATAGCAGGCCAATCAGCAGACTGTAAATTCCAGCATGGTTTCAGAAGGGATCAAATGGGTGGAACTTCTAGACCTACACAAATTGTGATCACGCAGAGATGGCTATTGGGAATGTCATCAAGAACTGACCTTGTAGATGGTATTGGATGGCTGCTAATAATGTGCAACACAAAGCAAAGGTCAAAAGTGTAGCATGTCCTCCGTTGGGCCAACCTGAATGTGCCAGGCTATTTGGCATTGTAAAGCAGGTGCTGGTCTTCAGTGAAAGACCAGGATGTCAGATGTTCTATAGCATGGTCATTCTTGTTACAGGCAGTGATGAGCTGCCAAAATCTTAACAAAGGGTTCCCTCCTCCCCCCATGAGGGGGTTGTTGCCTACCCCTGCCCCCCGGGACTCCTGCCCCATCCAATCCCCCCACGTTCCTTGACGCTCCCCCACCCCCAGGACCTCTGCCCTGTCCCCTGACTGCCCCCAGAACCGGGCAGGGGGGTCTCGTGGGCCACCATAGAGCCAGAGGGACCTGCCAGGGGGCGAGGTGGGGAGTCCCGGAGGTGCTTACCTGGGACAGCTCCCAGGAAGCATCCAGCAGGTCCCTCTGGCTCCTAGGGGTGGGGGAGTGTAGCTGGGGGGAGCAGAGGGAGCCGCCGCTCCCCCCATTGATCACATCAAAAGTGGCGCCTTAGGTGCCAACTCCCTGGGTGCTCTGGGGCTGGAGCACCCACAGGGAAAATTTGGTGGGTACAAAGCACCCACCGGCAGCTCCCCACCCTGCGCCCAGCCCCAGATCATCTCCCCTCCTCCTCCTCCTCCTCCCCCCCCCGAACCCACCGCCCCGCTCTGCTTCTCTGCGTCCCCGGCTTCCCGCGAATCAGCTGTTCGCGCGGGAGGGCTGAGAAGCAGACGGCGGCTTCCCGCTCAGGCCGAGGGTGGTGGAGGTGAGCTGGGGCGGGAAGCGGTTCCCCTGCGCCCCCCCCCACCCCCGGGTTACCTGCTGCGGCGTGGGCGGCCCTCCTCTCGCCCCCCCCACCCCAGCTCCCCTCCGCCTCCCTGGGTCTGAGTGGGAAGCCACCACCTGCTTCTCAGCCTGCCCCATCTTCCCGCACGAACAGCTGATTCGTGGGAAGCCTGGGGTGGGGGGGCGGAGAAGCAGAGTGGGGCGCTGCGTTCAGGGGAGGAGGGGGAGGCAGAGCAGAGGTGAGCTGGGGGTGGGGAGCTGCCGGTAGGTGCTCTGCACCCACCAAATTTTCCCCTTGGGTGCTCCAGGGCTCTAGCACCCATGGAGTTGGCACCTAAGGTGCCACTTTTGGCCGGTTAAATTTAGAAGCCCTTTTAGAACTGGTTGTCCCTCGCGGAACAACTGGTTCTAAAAGGGCTTCTAAATTTAACAACCGGTTCTAGCGAACCGGTGCGAACCGGCTCCAGCTCACCACTGGGTATAGGCTATGGTGGCTATTGAAATCGCTGATGTGGATGGTAGGATGGCATGGGGTTAGTAACACTGGACATGGCCATTCCATTGACGGAGGCTTGTACATGTTTATGACTGTTAGATTGATGATCTTGATGGCAATTGGGTAAAGCTTGGGGATCTGCATGACCTGAATGGAATCCTTAAGGTCTTGTTTTACGTATGTCACGAATCCATATCTGGGGTGATGGCTTGCAGATACGAGGATGCATCCATCGATCTTTGATCAGTGGCCTTCGCTCTCCAGGTGTGCTGTTGGTAGCACAGACACATCGATATTTTGAGTCCCCAGAATCATTGTAATATAATCGCCCTTTGCATTGCATAGGCCCTCAGTGTTGAGCTGCTTAATTGCAATGATGGGCCTATTGGAAGGAAGGTTTGGCACAGACATGGGCCATTATTGACATTGCTTTTCTGATCGGGAGGTCTTTTAAGGTCATTCAGCACTCTGCGACCAATTGTCCTGCAGTATAATAAGCAACAGGAAAATGGGAAATCAGTCTTGCTTATAGGCCCAGAAAGACCTTTGATTTGGTCAGCTCGGGATGCTTTTCCATGGTGCTGGGAGAGATGGAGCCTGGGGTCAACTTTATTAACTGAATGACAGGTTTCAGAGTAACAGCCGTGTTAGTCTGTCTTCGCAAAAAGAAAAGGAGTACTTGTGGTTAGTCTCTAAGGTGCCACAAGTACTCCTTTTCTTTTAACTGAATGAAAATCCCAGAAAGATTTTTGGAAGAGGGAGAGCAGAATCAACATACAGCAGCTCCCAACTCAGTATCTGACAAAAGTGACCCAGGGATTCCCACGTATGTCTCTTATTTTACCAGGATGGCAGAGAATCCAAAATCTGACATGAAAATATAACAGAAACAAACAAACAAAAATAAACAGAAAAGTTGGGCTTCTTTAAAACAAATCAATAGCTTAGATGCTGCTGGGAAAATAAGAGCAAACTTCAAAGCAAAGAGACTACTTAAAAGGAAGTTTAAATCTCTAGAGTTCATGAGAAATCTTAGCCACCACTAAACAATTGATGTCCTAGAGGAGAACATTTAAAAAGTCTACTTAGCAAGCTTAATAAGCTGGCAAGTGTGTCACCTGCCATGAGCAGCATATCAAAGTGCTGGCACAATGACTTAAACCACTGACGAGTTCAGTACAGGAAGAAGAAATGTGCATGCTTCTCACGTGCTCCTCATTCTAGGTCCAGATTATCTAAATTCCACACACACTTTTCACATTGCAAAATATTTACAACAGAAATGCAGAATCATTTTAGACAGTTGTTTACACCAAAGGAATGTATCCCCACAGCATTTCCAGTTGCCTTCATGAATTGTTCTTTGTGTTCCCCATTCTGGAACTTTGACACATATTCCGTCCCATATTTGGGCCTTGGCAGATTGCAAGGCATGGGGATGTGTACAAACAACAATCTACTGTACCTGTGGAAAGACACCTAGAGCAACCCTCACAGATGTTGGGTGCAACTCCATTGCCCTTCACATTGCTAACCCCTTGATCTCCCTTGCTTGCAGGCATCAGTGGGGCTTTTTTTTTTTTTTGCTGACTCTTATGCTTGAAATACTCTCCCTCAATAAAGTCTCCCAAGCCAGCTGCTTCACCACAATCAAATCCCTGCTTAAAACTTACTTCTGCCATCTTGTTTATGAGAAGTGAAAGGGAATATAGGTTAAAACAGAAAGGAACTGGCCTATTGAGATGTTTTCTCACGTGCCATTGAGGGTGCATACTCCTTGGGGCACAGACTGTCCTCATGGTTTGGGGAAGCACAATTTGGGGGTCAAATTAAGAAATAATGATTTTATCTCAGTATTCAGTGCTATAAATATGCACAACACTTTAGAAACATCCAAGCCATGCTCCTAACCAAAGAGCTCAACTAGTGCCAAACATTTCATCATGCAGGGCCGGATTAATGCAGAGGCTTTAGGGACTGCAGCCCAGGGCCCCGGGCTAAGGGGGACCATGGTGCAGCAGGATTTAAGCAGGCTGCCTGCCTACCTCACACCCCTTCCTGCACCCCAACCCCCTGCCCCGGGTCAGAATCCCCTCCTGTACCCAAACTCCCTCCCAGACCCCGCACTCCCTCCCAGAGCTTGCACCCGTCACTGTCTCCTGCACCCCAACACTCTGCCCCAGTCTGGAGCCCCCTCTTGCATCCAAACTCCTTCCCAGAAAGAAACTAATATAACAGCTGTTCTAAGGTAAGAAGTAGGTTATTTTAAATTAACTTAACTATATTCTACATGTTTTAAGACTGAAATGTAATCACAGAACGGCTTTATATTAATTAAAAGGCAAGTTTAGTATAGCATTAATAGCCTTGATGCCATAATTGTGATCATCTTGTTTTAAATTAGGAAAAAGACTTGTATACAGGGACCCCACGGAATCTAATAGCCCCGGGCCCACAGGAGAGGTAATACAGCCCCGCCCCTGTGCTTTAAATGGTGAACGGTAAGTATATAACCAATCCTAGGTCAGCACGTAACCATGAACACATCACACATTTCATCTACCAGAGTAGAGGTGGGCAAACTATGGCCCGCGGGACCATCCTGCCTGGTCCCTGAGCTCCTGGCCGTGGAGGCTTGCCCCCGGCCCCTCTGCCGTTAACTGCCGTGTGGTGCAATACTCTGGGCAGCAGGGCTGCAGAGCCCGGCCTGACCTGGTCCTCTGTGCTGCGCGGCTGCCTGTCCTGGTGCAGCCGCAGCCACCAGTGCTCCAGGCAGCATGGTAAGGGGGCAGGGAGTGGAGGGAGGGGGTTGGATAGAGGGCAGGGGAGTTTGGGGGGTGGTCAGGGACATGGATAAGGGTTGGGTGGTCCCACGGGGGCACTCAGGAAGGGAGAGGAGGGGTTGGATGGAGCAGGGGGGTGGATGGGGCAGAGGTTCCGGGGAGACAGTCAGGAAGGAGAGGGGGGGTTGAATGGGGTGGGGGGGCAGTTAGGGGTGAGGGGTTCAGGGGCGGTCAGGTAGAAGGGGTGGTTGGATGGGGTGGCAGGGGCAGTTGGGGCGGGGGGTCGAGGGTGGTCAGGAGACTGAGAGCAGGGCAGGATGGTTGGGGAAGGAGTCCCAGGGAGGTCGTCAGGTGGTGAGAAGTGGGGGGGGTAGGATAGGGGGCGGGGTCCAGGCCATGTCTGGCTGTTTGGGGAGGCACTGCCTCCCCTAACAGGCCCTCCATACAATTTCAGAAACCCAAAGCGGCCCTCAGGCCAAAAAGTTTGCCCGCCCCTGTACTAGAGTCTGCCTGGGAAGAGTGGACCCAAATTACCGTTGCCCTGTGTTACAAGTCACCAATCTGTTATGAGTCCACCCAGTTGCCGGGTCCCACAGGCTTCCAAGTCAACTGAGTCTGGGTAGAGCCTGGTCACTGTTTCTAGTTCTGGGACTTTAAGACACATTCCCTTGATGGGACACTGCCATCCAGCTGCCCTAGACCCCCCAACCAATGTCAGACCTCCCAGTTACTTACATACACTCCCCCAGAGTTCCACCTGGGCCATGGGTACTCTGGGCTTCTTGTTTAACCCTTCTGGGAGACTGTGGCAGGAAAGCCAGGGACATGGGCTTAGCAAAGGAATTAGCCACAGAAACCTTGCTGTTAGAGCACTGAGAGTTACAGGTCTTTGAAAACAACCAAAGTCCTGAGACTTACTGTCCAAAGTTCTGTATGCAGGCTTGTTTGGGTGGGCCACTTCTGCCAAACTGGCTTTCCTCTATTTAACACAGATTAGGCCAGTTTATCAACTTGACATAAAATAAATCAAGCAGCCCTTAAACCCTCAGGCTTGCAGTCTATCGGTCTCCTGAAAGCAGCTTGGTGTAAGGCTGTTGCCCCTTTGCCTTCCCTTTCTCTATCTGCTCTCCTTCCTTTATAGCTGGGTTTGCTTTCTTTATTGCTCCCAGCTGTGGGTGCTTGTCTCCATGGTTGGCAGTTCTGGTAGCTGTGCTGGGGTATGGTCAACTTGGTTCTGTGAGCTGGGGAAGGCTCTCTTCTGCCTATGTTCTGTCTGGGGTTTGTGTCATGGAGTCACTGGGCATGCTCTTAAGCAGGGTCTCTCCTCTATGCCGTATGCTTAAACTGGGAAGCTCCAACCCCCTTGCCCCTTTGTTAAGCTTGCCCCACCTGCAAACCCTGGCATAGAAAAATCATTGTTCTATGGGAGTGGGCCAGTACTTGAGTTCTTCACTCAATATTGCTCTGTGATGGTCCTTCAGCAAAGTGTTATTCCAGGGCAGAGCAACTAGTCTGGAATGCAATTCAATATGCTGCCCTCAGGCAAGTTTAGATGTGTGTTCCACTCATCATATAAAATGGAGTTAATAAATTGATACTCCACTCATGTTATACCCTGCATACACCAGTGCAAAGTAGGTATAGCAAGCTACCAAATCAGAGTGAAATGAAAGTTTAATCTCTTAATCAGTTTTGTGCCTTTGTTCTATTATAAACCAGCATAAGATATAGATCAAATATCATAGATCAAATATACAGATATTGCAAATACAATTGTGACAGTGCTCAGGGAAGGGGGGCAGAAGAGGGGGCAGGAAAAAACACATAACCCAACATCCCCCAACTAACACTACAATAACCTAGTACCCTGCATTAACATATAACATGAAGAAACATCTTAAATATCTGCTTCCTTTAAAGGACAGAACATTTTCTAGTAGTTAAAGGACAAGACAGGAAGCCAGGAGATCTTGATTCTATTGCTTGCTCTGCCACTGAAAACTTTACAGTCTAAATAGGACAAGACACACAAAAGGTATGTGGGGTGGGAAACTGAGGCACAGAGCGGTGAAGTGACTTGCCTATGGTCACACAGGAGGTCAGTGGCAAACCCAGGGACACAACTCAAGCCTCCTGACTCCCAGTCTAGTGCCATATCCACTAGCCCACAATGGGTATCCACCAAACTAGGAGGAAGAAATATAATGGGGCAAGCAGGGGGCATGCTCTGCAACCACAGGGATTATTACTGGTCCTTTAGCTCTTCCCGCACCCAGGTGGAGTTCCTCTTGGTGGCATCTACTGGCTCCTTGGATTCCTTTGAAGAGAAATGGGTGCTGTCTGGGGTTCCCTCTGCAGCCCCTTGGGTTGGAGCATACTGCTTCATACTGTAGAGTGAGGGTTCCAGCACATGGTGATATCGAGTGACCCCAGAGTGAAGGCACTTGTGTACCTAGTGATTAATCGAGCCCTGGGTGGAGAGGCCTGATCCTGTAGGAGAGAAGGTTGCAAGAATCCCAGAGGTGGATGCAGCAGTGTGGGGGTGCAAGGGGCTGGGCTCGGGGGTGGGGGTGGGGGGAAGGTTATAGTGTTGGAAGGGCTGATCCTAAAGAGAGTTGCAGTGGGAGTGAGGGGCAGGGGCTGCTCTTATGCATGGGTGTCTGTAAGAGTGTGGTCCTGGGGAGGGGATGGGGTATAGCTGGGGATGCTGGGGGCCCTGAGGGAAGCTTGCAGTAGGGCAGGTCAAAGGTGCTGGAATTGGGGGTGCTGCCGCACCTCCTGGCTTCAAATGGTTTCCATGAAATACAGGGCTTACAGCTGGAGTCAATGGCTCTCACCACTCCCACTATACAAATTGTTCCAGCAGCCCTGGGGCAGGTCCCAGTGGGGCTGGGGGAGCAGCAAGGGGTGGTCCCATGGCGGGGTGGCTGGAGGAGGTTGGGAGGCAGGGGGCGGTCCCAGCAGGTCGGGGGGCCCTGGAGCGGCTGTGCGGAATGGGGGGGGAGATGTCCCAGCAGGCGGTGGGTCCCGGAGGGGGCTGTGGGGCCGGCAGGCGGACCGCAGGGCGGCTAGTCCTGGGGGGCTGGTCCCTGCGGTGGGGCGGGGCGGCGCCGGGCACAGGAAGCGGAAAGCGGCGGCGCTAGCAACTGCAGCAGCGGGGCTGGTACCGGGAGCAGCATGGAGCGGCCGCGAGAGGTGGGTGCGGGCGTGGGCGGCCCGGCTCCCCCTGCCTGGGGCTCCCCCGGCCCGCCGCGGGGCGCGGGCTCCCCCTCCGCAGCGCTGCCCAACGCGGGGCCGGGGCTTCCGCGGGGCTCTGCCCTGCACGCGCCCAGCACCCCCGGGGCTGCTCTCGCCTCCCCGGGCTGGCCCCACATCCCCTCCCCCGGGGGGGCGGGGGTCCCGCTGCGGCTTGCGCCCCTCAGCCCTCCCCCCGCGGGGCAGGTAGCCCCAGGGGGCTGCGGCCGTGCCACCGCTTCCCCGGCTTCCTCCTCCAGCAGCCCCCCACCGTCCTGCCGGGCCTGTTCAGCCCTCGGCCCCAGCCGGGCGGGGGGTCGCGCCGGGGGTGCTCTGCGCCTGGGGGCTGGCGGCCCACAGCCCCTCTCCCATCGCGGGCCGCCCGGCATGGAGGATGGTTCTTAGCTGCTGGGTGGCCCCTCGGCTCAGGCTGGCAGGCATCTCGCTGCCTCTGTTAAACCAGGGTCGGGGAAGCAGTAAGCGGGCTTCTGTGGGTCTCAGCTACCCGCCAGCGTGTACTTCACTTGCACATCCTGGCTAGTAGGTGCCTGATCCGTTTGGGCACTCCACGCTTCTGGTGGAAGGGAGAAGGAGCTTTTTGTCACTTCTCCTTCCCCCCACCGCAAGCCTCCTGGCTGCTGCAAGGGTTGCCCCAGCCTCTGTTTTCTAGATCTTCTGCCTTTGCTGCTCAGAGCTTTCCCATGCAGCAGCATAAATCGGACCAGAAGTCTTGTCATTTGGCATTGCTGCCCACAGAGTCCTGAATAACAGCAGTGCACACAACTGGAATCTTGCTAACTTCAGGCAGGGCTATGAGCAGCAGCTTAGGCACACTGGGGCTTGCCTGCAGACCTGGGAAGGCAACACTGCCTTGCGCAGGGTTGCCAGGGAAAGCGTCCCACTCACCAATGGCAAGTGAATTTTTAAAGCCCTGTGTTTGGAGCAAATTAGTCATTGATTAATAAACCAGTGAATTAAAACTGAGTTCAATGCTCTGCAAATATATCTTAATTCCCTGGATGACATTTAAGTTGTTTAAATTCCAAGTCTGTTTGGGTAACTGTGGGTAGGTGTATAAGACAAAAAAGCTAGTAAAGCATAATGTGATCTAGTTATACAGAACTTAGTTTGATCACTTGGACTAATGTGACAATTTATGGCTACACGGGTCTGCCTGGCTGTCTGTTAAGTTTAGACTATGGCAACTTACAGCCTTTCAGTGATAGAGAGAAACCTGAGATCCTTCTGCTCCGAAAGCACAGGCCTGCACTTGGGCTGCAGGGGACACTCCTTTTAGTTTTTAGCAATATAGGTGGTGATTGTGTCCCCTCAGAAGACTGAGTTATTACTTTTGCCAGTTTGTTATAACAATTGCAAACTTTGAATGGGTGCTAAAAAAAAAAAAGACTTAATTTCTTTGTTTAGAATGTTACTTAATGGTTCAAAATAACCATTCTTGCACCAAAGGCTGAGCTCTTTAGCTACATGTTCCTGAAGGTGCAAGTGACAGGTCATCAGCTTTCTTACTCTAGGGAGGCAGAACTAACAATTGTACATAGCGTTAGAATATCAGTTAGGAAAATAGTTTTGATTAGTGGGAGAAGAATTGTATTTTGCTGTTTGGGTTAGTAATTCTTGCCTCATAGTTGCTGAGTATTTAACTTTCTAAGAATTTGATTTTAAAGAGGCTTGGCTTTTTATTCCTTTTGGGGTTTGAATATATAACTGGCTGCAAAGCTGAGACCAATATTGGTCCTATAGTAATTTAACTTGTTAATCTTTAAAATAAATGGTGAATAGAGTTACAGAAAACCTCCTATTAAAAAAAACTCCTTGCAAGTCAAAATTCTGGAAGGATTTCCAGCCCACATTCAGCCACACAGAGAGGTAGCTAACCGCCGATGGCTATCAGCCAGGAGCATGAAAGCTAAGCAGATATACAGACTGTGTCTAAGTTAGGATACTGCTTCTAAATTCCCATGTTTGCTATTGTCCTTTCACCTCCACCACTGGAGTGAAGGTTAGTGCATTCAGGGCTCCAGATAGCCACTAACAAACTAAGCACCATAACATCTGACCCTGATCAGAGCAGTGTTTGCATGAAAGAGTGGTTAAAATGCTAGTGGCTGCCGGTACCTTGGGTATCTAGTGCTCCAACAGAAGAAGAAAGGGCTGACTGGGTGCTATGGGTAATATTTTTTGCAAATAAATTGCTTACCATCACTTCAGGTTTACTGTCCCATTGAGATGAATAGAAGGAGTTCACACTTCTCTTTGGAACAAATCCTGCCCCTTCCTCCATTCTTACTGAGGACATTACAAAGCCAGTGAAATTCTACTTTCAAAAGGATGGGGAGCCCCTGTAAGAGGTGCATGTTATGAAGCCCAGCTGGGTTGCCCAGTAGGGATTTGGGTTTGGGACTGTAGATCCACTGGCCATTCCACCCCCTGTAGTTGAAGTGTTAGTGGCACAAAGGGTCCTAAAGGATGCCCCCCCCCCCGGAGGGGGTACAAACAGACCTCTCAGTTGTTCTCCAGTCTCAGCTTTCATTTAGAAGAACCCCCAAAAGTCTAGCTATTACGGTTTCAGAGAAAACCTTGAAAATGTGACCTTCGTATAACCAATGCAGATTAGTATGCCTGAGTTTGCCGAGGGCCTGAAACAATGGCTCCAAGGTTGACCTGCCCTGTTCGTTTCAACAAAGGCTAACTCGGAGGCCAGGACGCTTTAAATGTCAATGTCGTTCACTATGTCACTGCTCATGAAAGCATAGATCATATAATGAAGACCAGTGTTTCCTAAAGTGTGGGTTGTGCCCTCCTCCCCAAGGATCCCACAAAAGATTAGGGGCATGGGGGGTATGCAAACTAAGAGGTACAGACTCAGCTTCCAAAAATTTGGGGAAGGCTGCAATGAAGCGCTGCTGAGTAGCTAGCCGGGGCCCTAAAGAAAGCCCGGTAGGAGCTTTTCAGGACGCAGACTAGCGGTTGCACATGGTGTGGGCTGTAACTCAAATCTCTTACTTGGCAAACACTTCCGTTTGTTACAAAGCAAACAGCACTGCTGTGTTTTTGGACCTGTAATACATGTTCAAATGATTCACCCATGTGTTTGTATTACCTATTTAAAACAAATTCAGACTCTCCTCCTGCAGGAAGATCCATGCCATATAATGTGAAGGCCTTAACTTAGATATCGGAAATAAAAAAGCTGCTGCCAGAGTGAAAGCTGAAATGTGCCACAAACTCAAGTGCAAAAAAAGTACGTAATGGAGGTTGCGCACTTAAAATGAAAGTCCCGAGTCCTACAACTGGATTCACGTGGACAGACCATTCTGCCCTTGTGGGTGTGATTTCTGGATTGGGGCTTGAGTCAGGAACTGCTGAAGTTAATGTTCTTGCAACATTAATTTGGTGAAGTTGCTCATACGTGGCTCTTTCTATTTGTTCTTAAGTGTGCAATTTAATATATTAAACTACATGACTTTTATACTTAAGGAAAAGAGGAATAGGGAAACACCACAGATATACTGTGCAGCCAAGTTAATGCTGCCGGAGGAACTTTTAACTTGTAAATTTCCTGCCTCTTGGTCTTTGGCGGTGCAATCCTAACATTGCCTTAACACAGCTTTTAGGTTTTTGTATTTAATTTCCAAGTCTTTACTAAATTAAATTGGGAGAAATTTCCCTTGTTTGCCAGCTTATGGGCCTCCATTGGCCAATACACAGTTGGCCTCAATATTTAAATGCCACCAACTGCACACTTAGCTGAACATGTGTGTACTTGTGGATGCTTTCTGCTGCTTATGCTCCAAATGGCATTTTTAAATGCACGCAACTTCACAAACTAACTGCCAAAATCTAATTCAGCAGAAATTCTAAACCTGCATAAAGATTAATTCCTTACTAAATTTGAAACTTCAAAGCTGAGCTGATCTAGAGTTATCTTCCCAAGCACTGCATGAGCAAACCTTGAAATGGTGAGGAAACTGGTGGGGTAGCATAGAAGGCTGGGTATTTTTGTTCACATTTGTAAATCAAAGGGCTGAATGCGATCAACTCAACTCAACCTTTTTGGTAATTGCCTGGATCTGGGACCTTGCTCTCTTGAAATCAATGACAGACTGACTTCACTAACAGCAGGCTTGGGCCCTAAGCAAGGAAAATGGCCATTCCAAAGAAGAAATTTTTGTGAGCGGTTTATGAGCATGTGAAACTAGGGAGTTACAATGAGTTACTTAGCAACCTTAATTACAGAGATCTCTACTGTACCCTGTGGAGACTATCTTATCTAATATGCAGTGATTCATCTTGATGTGAGGGGCTAGTGCTCTTCTTGCCAGCATAACCACCTTCCCTTTAGGGAGCATAGCAGGGCTCTGTATCCCCATGTGCTCAGCAGCTGGATGAAGTTTGCAACACCTGCGAAAAGGATACACACAGTCAAAGTCCTACCCAAGCCCTTCCCCACCACACTCTGGTACCCAAAAGGGCTTCCTTCAATGCCAGTCCAAAGTGTCTGAACACAATCAGGGCATCCTTGAGTAGTCACACATGATGATGAACTTAAATTGGGGTTTAAACTGGTGCAAGCTTGTGACTAGATAAGGCTTCTGTACAGTACAGTTGCCCATCCCCTAGGGCCATGAGGAGATTTATTGTTACTTTTATTGTGATAGCATCTATAGGCCACAACCAGGTTCGGTCCCATTGTGCTAGGTGCTGCACTCATGTCCGCTCTGTGCAGAATGTTAATTGTAGGAGCCTTCCCATTACTTTCTGGGCCTGCCAGTCAAGGACTACTGTAGCTCACGAAAGCTGATGCTCTAATAAATTGGTTAGTCTCTAAGGTGCCACAAGTCCTCCTTTTCTTTTTGCGGATACAGACTAACACGGCTGCTACTCTGAAACCTGTCATTATGCAAGGCACTGAATTTAGCCGTATGGAGTGGAAATCTGTCAACTTCATGAGCCACTGCATGCATCCGATGAAGTGGGCTGTAGCTCACGAAAGCTCATGCTCAGATAAATTTGTTAGTCTCTAAGGTGCCACAAGTCCTCCTTTTCTTTTTGTCGTCTTATGGCTTCCCAACCTAATTAGCCCTCCCTTGGGACTCTTCTTTTTTCCTTTCTCTCACCCCCATTGGCAGTTCTTAAGAGTTTATCCCAGCTGGGCTTAGCCATTTCCTACTGTGAGCTACATACCGCACACCCGTCCCTGCCTGACTTGGGTGTGCATGCTCCATGTCAACGGAGCATTGTAGGATTGTGATCTCTGCAGTCTTCCAAAGGAGGTTGCCTGTGGTGTTGCTCTATGTTGCTCAAATTGGGTATGGTCTTCAGGCTTCTGGAAAGTTGCCAGTGCAGCCCTGGGTTGCCCAAAGTTTGGGTGCCCTTAGCTGGCTAATAGGCAAAGCCAGTGGTCTCTCTCTCTCCCAACTGAATTCAAACGGATATAGTGCCCATTCGTAGCAGCCCTGCTGCAGCCTTGGCAGAGCGCTCTGTTTAACCGTCAGTGTCGCGTGGCCAAGGCTGTGAGGTGTTGCAGAACTCTCGCGTTAAGGGTATTGCTGTTGGTGGTGACTGATCCAAGAGGTTTTACTTTTTGGGACCCTCTCGTTGACTTTTTGTGGCGTTGCATCACAACCGTTGCTTTTGTTTATACACACACACACACACACACACACAACTTAGTGGGATCCTGCCTGCCTGCCCTGGTGTTTCTGTGTTAGCTTAATGAAAATACTTCCTGATATAGGGTGCGTGTTCTCCACTTGATCCCTTGTGTCACCTCTCCCCACCTCAGAATGGGAACTGCCTGCTCTTGATTCATGCGGGGAAAGCCTGGGTACTTTCGCTGTAGTGTTGGTCTGCTGAAATGCTATGTTGACTCTCAACAGAGATCCTCGTGCCTGTAAAGCAGTACACCATGGGATATCTCTCTGCCACCATCCCCTCAACGGAAGCTCCACTGCTAACACACAAGGAATTGCTACATCAAAGCACTGGTTACTGCCTTAGGGTTGTAGTTAGAGGAGCGGTTGGGGAATTATACTCCTATTCTTGGCTCTGCCACTGAATTGCTGTGTGATCTTTGGGCAAGCCACTTGCCCTCTATGCCTAAGTTTCTCCATCTGTAAAATGGGGATAATACCGACTTTCCAGGGAGGCTGTGAGATTTAAGTAATGTATGTTTACAAAGTGCCTGGAGAACCTCTGAGAGGTAAGAGTGTTAGTCTCTATAGTAGAAGCTAGTGTAACTTCTATACTGGGGTGGTTATCCCATCGTAGGGGCACATGTTAGTGGAGAGGATAGCTGTCCTCAAAGAATAGATTTGAATAAGATCACAAACAATTTGTGATTGGAAATAATGACTTTGAGGCCATGCCTCTTAATTGCAACTTCTGTCTAATTCAGGATGTTCCTCCTCTTTTGCATGCAAGTCTTGCTGATTTACGGGAATTGCAGATTATGGCTGTAGGTGGTTTCTATTGATCATGTTCTGCGAAGGATGTTTTCTTCTCACCACCGTCCTTGCGCACACATCTGCACTAGCTTCCGATCTTCTCCTGCCTACACTTCAAGCCTCTCCTACTCACTTTCAGATCTCTGCATGGTTCTGCTCTTGCCTGGGTCTCTACCCTCCTGCATCCCACCCAGCTTTGTGCCTCCTTTCATTTGGAGACTTTCCTGCCTTATAGCTGCAACACCCTCCTAATTAACATGCACACAGCCAACGCCCTCTCCATTCAAATAACTCCTGCAAGCGCCCAACTATTTGACAAAGGCCTTGCAGCTCCCACCATCCATGTAACATTTTGTAATATTGTCCCCATTTGTTCCATCAGACTGTGAACTCCATGGGGCCAGCATTTTGTTCTTTGTTCTGCACACTTTATACTGTGTAATGTGGTGTGTGCTGTATACTTACATCACTAATTAGCACATGAGGTGTTGAAAAGATTAGCCCAGATGAGCTTCAAAAGGAGCAAGAGTTGGCTTTTTAAGAGGTTGAATATTTCCTGCAAGAGGTTTGAAGATTGCTGTGAACAGAAAATAATAGAAGGATTTAATGAAAGCAAACTCTCTCATCTTAGAACTTGTAAATAAATGTAACACCGATGAAAGTAAAGGCCACGACGCTGATGAGAGGCAGGAATAGCCTGGGCAGGAAATGCATAAGATTGCTCCCTCCTTCCTCGTGCCAAACACCAAGCTCTGCCAAGGGCCCGCAGTCTTGAGCTGCAGTCCTGCCACCTACTATTCTAGAGGCTGGGGATCTGTGTGGTGACAGTCCTGATTGCGTGCATCGCAAAAACTGGCAAATTGCTCCTCTCTCCGCTAATCAGTTTAATTTGTAACCTAATCCAAAGTGGGAATTTGGGTTCCCCAGAATGAAAGGGATTAGTGTCCACCAGTCCCTCGCACAGAGCTCCGACTCTATCGGACATGTTTGATTGTTGTTCCAATATCTTGTTCTTTCCAAAGCATGTTCCCTTTTCTGCTTGTTACAAAGATGTCATAAGCCAGAATGCCGTTCCAAATGTACTCCAGGAAAGAAATCTTGCACAGATCCAGGGTGTGTGTAAAGTAAATGTGATCTAATAGTCTCTACCCTGACTCCTGTGACTTTTAAAAAGCTGTAGTTCATAGCCCAAGTAGCATGTAGATGGTAAGTGATAGGGGGCCTTGTAATCGATGGTATTTTATAGTTAGTAATGCTAATAAAATGGACACACCTTGTACTTTAGCAAACAGTTCAGGTTCAGGCACGGTGGGTCTGATTCTCTTTTGCCTTGCCCGCTGATACGCACCTGCGCAATGTGAGTGTAAAATGTTATCACTCCGACTTGGTAGCATTTTTATATCTCCTTTGCACAGGCGAGGTGGTGGTGGAGACTCGAACCCACTGTATCTTTGTGCATTTTCCAGGAGTGAGTTACAGACCTCCACTGTGCTGCAGGCATGGGCTGCATTGCCTTTCCCTCACCAGACCCTTCTGTTTACCCAAAGATTCTGCTGTCCCCTGGAGACTTTGAGATAAATGAGGCTGCGTTGTGCGTAGCAGGAACTGCTTATTTTATAATTTATTACTCCACAAATATATGGACAGAACAAAAAAGATGTGATATCTGTCCACAGGAGTTTACACGCTTAGAACAGGTGTGACAAATATTGATAGTTGCTACAGGGGAAGGAGGGAGGAGGCCTAGCACGGTCAGAATGTGGCTGCTTTGCTTAGTAGAGTATCGGTATTGTACGCCCATCTGTTTCTTTTTTCCTAGGTTGGTACTGAAGATTAAGGCACCTGCTCTTCCCTCCTTAGTTTCTTTAGGTGGAAAGTCATTGGCTGCCTGATGTTTTGGAGCTACTCATGATTGGGACGCTGAGAGTACCCAGGAAGGTACTTTCTCTGAGGACCCCACCTCAGGAGCAACAGCTGCTCACCGTCTAAGGAAGCCGATCAGTGCCCCTTCCAGTGCGGGGGCAGGCGTCTGCTGCCATGGATACCGAATCGACATACTCGGGATATTCCCACTACTCAGGTCACTCCAAAAAAGCCCACAGACAAGGGTATGGAAATCGTTATTAACAAATTAGTCCTTTAGGCTGGGCAGTGTCACAGTGTCATGACCTCTTCCGTAGGTCATGCTGAAGCCCTTCGCAGACCAAAACACTGTGGATCTAGAGGAGGCAAAGTGTGGGACAACTTTCTCTCTCTCTCGGGACACTAGGAATAGGGCCACGGAAAGTGGAGATGGAAAGAACTTGGTTAGTTCAGTCATTAACTGAGAGAGCTGGATAGAGTCCCCAGATGGAGGACTGACCAGCTTTTTAAAAAGTTCTTGCTATTCCTTCTCCTTTTTTCCACTCCTGTTTGTCTTTCTCAGCTAGGGGCAAAGTCTCTCTTCCCCTCAGCTGCCTTCCCCCTCAGTTAATACCTTTTGTGGGTAATTCAGGTGTTTAAAAAAACAGCTAAAAATCAAAGTTTGTTTGCGGCTTATATATGTATTATGGCAGCCACTAGCAGGTTCCATCTGAGATCAGGTCCCCATTGTGCTAGGTGCTGTATGGACCCAGACATTCCCTGTCCTGAAGATCTTAGTCTAAATATTGCTGTCAGTGCTCCCTTTAGTACTACCTCAGCCCCCTTGAGACAGCTTGATTACTGACCCCCCTCTTACCCCTGCTACCCCCCAATCTCCCACTGAAATCCTTTGGGGAGAGGGAGTACTCCCTGAGTTTACACTGAGGATACGTGTGGGAGACTTTCCCCTTCTCCAGGCCTTTTCTGATGTTGCTGGGCTAGGAGGAGTTTGTGACCAGGGATTGAGAAGGGAAGAAATAGGTACAAAGCTTCTAATTTAAGTCCTCTAGGCTGGGGACTGTCCTATACAGTGCTGAGCTCTCTGTGAGCACCGAACTAATGTGCCGTGCCCTGGGGGGACTGGCATGCAAGATGGCACCTTTAAAGTTTGGAAAGAGGGTCATGTTGTACGGGCAGGTGCAGGCTCCTCGGTGGAGCGAGTCCTCTACAATCCTATTGCCAGAAACCATCTGCAGACGTGGGATCTACGTTGGCTCCCAACCTTCTTGGAGGCATAGCAGGTGGAGTTTATGTTCTGGAAGGTTGCATCGCAAAGGTGACTGGCAAGAGGCGAGGGCACCTCTTGATTTACAGGAGGTTAATGAAAGTGGGTAGATCTCACTGGGAGGGCTGAGTCTGTGATGCCTTCTGGTGAATGGGTCCTGTAATCTTCTTCTCCCCTTGCCTTTATTTATGGGAAAGGAGTCGGGACAGGCACAAATCGCCGCGGAGTAAAGATGGCAGTAGGTCAGAGAAATCAGTCACCATCCAGACGCCTCCCGCAGAACCGCTGCTGGGGAATGATGCCTCTCGGACAGAAGAGGGTCAGGTAAGGAACGGGAAGCAGATGGAGACGTGGATGGGTGAAGCGTGGGCTGTGGGACAGCATTCTGCTTTGGTGACTGTCTTTGCCTGCCTGCGTGCTGATGGAAATGTGTTCGTTGCACTCTTGGTAGCAGGCAGGTATGGCTCGCGGGTCCCTTTGGATCATAGTTAATGCTGTTGGGTTTTTTTTTCAGGCCTTAAACTGCTTTGCAAAACTCTCTACTTATAGGGACTGCATCACTTCACCTACCACCAAGATGCAGCCACTTCTGTGGTGGGATGTGGTAACAATTTAACAGAGCACAACACATGATTTAAAGATAAATATGAAGAATTGAAATGGTCACAGGCTTTTAGAGAGGCAGAATGCAATGATCCAGTTATACCTCCACGCTTGTATTAAAAGGTATGGGACCTTTGAGCTTACAAGCTGTCAGGACTTTTGTTTTGTCTCTTCTGAAAGCATCACTTTCAGTAGTACAGTGCCCTGTCTGGCCACACTGAGGGCTTTCGCTCACTATTGATTTCGAAGAGCGCCTACTACTGAACCACAGGTGCTTTGTGTCCTGCCAAACGTACCAAGCCAG
Source organism: Caretta caretta (assembly GCF_965140235.1). Lineage (NCBI taxonomy): Eukaryota > Metazoa > Chordata > Testudines > Cheloniidae > Caretta > Caretta caretta. Next base: position 205,773,573 of record NC_134206.1, read on the forward strand.
CTGTTTTTACCACTGATCAAGGATAGTTACCCAACCCAGCCCACTTCGCTTTTCGGCTGAGCAACATGCCATTTTAAAAAATATTTAGACCTTTTTAAAAAGAACTCTTTCCAAGAGTAACAGAACAGGCGACCAAGATGCTGAGTGGAGGGAGGAAAGCAAGAGACAATGTACAACAAATATAAGAAAAAGGAGTGACGGCAAAAAATTGAGTCCATGCAGTAGGTATATGGACACTAGGTCAGGCAAAGAATGGAAAGATACTGTTTCTATATTACATCTGGATCAGAACAGAGGCCCTTCTATACTGGGAGCTCCACAGTTTGAAGCAGTCATACTGCGTGAATAGTGGCCTTAAAGAGCTGTGACGCTTCAAGACAAACTTGGAATAGTGTCTAAATAGTGTTTCAGTGCATCCTATGTTTCGCTCTTCATCTGCATGCACTTTTTAGGTTAGTACTGATGTCTTACACAAAACCAGGAACTCTCTCAGGGAATCAGGGCCTGTCTACACTTAAAACGCTGCATCGGCGCAGCTGCACCGCTGTAGCGCTTTTATGAAGATGCTCCTACACCAAGCTCTCCCGCTGATGTAGCACTGTCTACGGGTGGGGAGAGGGAGGGGGGGAAGCGGGCGGGTGGGGGTTAGGTTCGTATAACTACTTCACTCAGGGCTGTGGATTTTTCACATCCCATGAGCGCAGTAGTTATGTAGACCAGACCTCAGTCTGCTGCCTCTTCCCCGCCAGCAATGTACGCGTTAATAGTTGTTAGAGCACCCAGATGCCACTGCAGAGAGTGCCAAATGGAGGTACATAAATAAACCTTCTTTGTTTTTTCGGACAATAGCTTTCACAAACTGCCAGTTAAGCAGTTGTGAATGGGTGAGTTTGTGTCAGGTGGGGCAAAATATGCTGATGAGTTCTTAAGAAACAAGTCTTTATCTTCATGCAAATCTCTCTAGTAATGTAAACTAAAAAGCGAAGAAAAATACAGAAACAATACAAGGAGGATTGTCTCTTAGCAACTCAAAGACATTATGCTCCGGCAGCTTTTCAGCACAAATTTTTAGCCCGGTAGCTCCACTTGACTGCATGAACTCTTGATAATGCCATTTAAAATGGGAAGAACTGTTAGAGCAGCGAGGCTAGGAACCAGGACTTGTGTGTTGTTCTGTTTTAGGCTTTAGCCCTGGCTTGCTGTGATCTTGGCAAGTCAGTTCCCCCTCTGTCACTGTTTTTCCATCTGTAAAATGGGGGTAATTATATTGGTCCACCTCACTGAGTGGGGAGGGGTTAAGAATCGACAATGCCTAGATCATCATATGGAAGGTGCTAGCAGAAGGCAGAGTACTCTAGTACTGCACTCCATTTGAGAACTCGTTAGGCCTTTCCAGGGCCTGTTTTTACAAAAAGTGTTAATGTTGCTGAGGCTGTTTCAAGATGCTGGCTGTGGTTGGTCTCTCACTCTCCTTTTAAAACCTTAGTGCTTTAGGCCCAAGATTTTAATGTCTCAAATTGCACCAGAAGTGAAAATTCTTGGATCTATTCTAAACAATTATGCTGCCTCAGTCTGCTCCTGTTACAAGGATTCCTTTAGACTTAATCTTTTTTATAACTCTTTTGAGAAGTGATTGTGATGATTTTATTAGATACTGGGCTGATGGAGATGGAGATTAGATGGAGGCCCTGAAACCACAGAACAAGAACAACGCAACATCACTACCTCTGTCAATTAACTTAAGCCTGTTTGTTAAAACACTTTTGTCAGCATATTTCCATGCAGAAGCCCAGAGGGTTTTCTCCTATCAGTCACAGACACACTTGCACTGGGATATCTTTTTCTCTTCCAAAAACCATGTTGGGGTGCTAATGACTGACTGGGTGACTACAAAGGCTTAAGGTGCCGCTGGGTGGAATGAAGGAATCTACCTACTGTCTAGAAGCTTTAATGCAGTTTGGAATGCACTGGTGTAAATTGTCAAGTCTTCAGAAGTCTGAGTCAGTCCCTGAACAGCAGCTCCACGTCAGATCCATATATACAAAGATAAAGAGTTAATCTGACCTTGTGTAGGTGTGTTCATGGAGTAGGAAGGATCTCTGTGGCAGAAGTTCTCTGAAGTTGGAATCCTTTTATTGCTGACTTTCAGACAACTTTATTGTAGACTGAAATTTGACTCTTTGGCAATTGTCCCTACTTTTCAAATATGCTGGCTTCAGGTTGAACAGCTTTTGGACACATCCAGTACTTTAATATAGGAGCTCACAAGTGTTGTAGAATCCCACAGAGTCACATGGCCCAGCACCTCAAATTACTGGAGAGTTGGTTGTTAGCTTAACAGACATTGGCTAAAACAGTTCAGCAGAGGATGTGTGTAATGTTTCCTCCACTAGTGAGGGAGACTGAGAAAATACACAGTGAAAGTGCAAACCATGGATGAGGTTTCACTATAACCATAATTGTACTCAACTCATTGCTGACCATTGAAACAGAATTTCTCTTGCAGGTGGATTCTGCACTGCACTTATAAATACTTGCGGACTGGAAGAGCACTAGTTCTTGCATTTACAGAATGTTCTGTATCTGCAGGAGGTGGGCTCCTCTATTTTTAACTTCTGGCTGTCTTTATCAGGGCTTGTTCTCCAGATCTCTAAGTAGCAGGAGCAAATGCTCCCAGTCTTTCTCCCTTCATGAATCCCCTTCCTTCCTTCTACTCACACTCACACCGTAACATATAATCTTTGTTGTCCCTACAGATTGGGCAGGGTATTTGATTGTCTTTCAGGGAACTGAAAGGAAAGACCCATGCACGGTAATCAGCATGTAAAGTTGTTATGAAGGCCAAGACTATAACAGGGTTCAAAAAAGAACTAGATAAATTCATGGAAGTTAGGTCCATCAGTGGCTATTAGCCAGGATGGGAAGGGATGGAAAACCATGTTCTGAGTGTCCACAGTCTCTGTTAGCCAGAAACTGGGAGTGGGCAACAGGGGATGGATCATTTGATGATTGCCGTGTTCTGTTCATTCCCTCTGGGGCACCTGGCATTGGCCACTGTCGGAAGACAGGATCCTGGGCTAGATGGACCATTGGTCTGACCCAGTACAGCCGTTCTTATGTTGAGTCATCTCTCCTGGGGCTGTAGATGCAAGAAAAAATTCCAAACTCGGTTAGACCATTTACCCCTGCTTCCCACACTCCCACGTTATTGTTGAATACATTTTTGGGGGATTCTAAACCTGCTGTTCAGCTGTGTTGTGGCAGTTTCCAATCCTCTTTGGTGACCATGTGGCCCTTTGGGTTCTAAACGCAGAATGTCAGGAATTGATATAAACTGATGTTTCCTTATTCTCTTTCCCTTTCAGGATGACAACTGGGGTGAGACCACAACAGCTATCACAGGCACCTCGGAGCACAGCATCTCCCAGGAGGACATTGCCAGGATCAGTAAGGATCTGGAGGACAGTGTTGGCTTGGATTGCAAACGCTACCTTGGTTTAACAGTGGCTGCTGTCCTTGGACTCCTCGTCTTCCTTACCCCCGTTGCCTTCATTCTCTTACCCCAGATCCTGTGGCGGGATGAACTGGAGCCATGTGGCACTGTCTGCGAGGGACTGTTCATCTCTGTGGCTTTTAAACTCCTGATTCTTCTGATTGGGACCTGGGCTCTGTTCTTCCGTCAGCCGAAGGCGGATATACCAAGAGTGTTCATGTTCCGGGCCCTCTTGTTGGTCCTTATATTCCTGTTTGTTTTTTCCTACTGGCTCTTCTATGGCGTCCGCATCTTGGACTCCAAGGACACCAATTACCAGGGGATAGTGCAGTATGCAGTGTCTCTTGTAGATGCTCTCCTCTTCATTCACTATCTAGCCATTGTGCTGCTGGAGCTGAGGCAACTGCAGCCCATGTTCACGGTCAAGGTGGTGCGGTCGACAGACGGAGAGTCGCGATATTATAGCTTGGGGCACCTGAGGTAGGTTGAAAGTTCTTGGGGGCAGGGGAATGTCTGGAAATCTGTGTCAAGATCCAAGTGCAACAGCAGAGAATGCAATCCGTTGAGCATGGTTTTTTTATTGTGATATCCAGTGGGTTTCTCTAACCTTCCCCACCCGAGGCTCTCTCAGTCCTTCATGAAGAAAAGATTAAACCTGTCAGCTCCCCAGTAGGGTAGGAAAGGAAAGGAATGTTCCGGTTTCACAGCTAGTGGAACAGGTACAAAGGCTGTGATTTGCCCACGGTAAGGGCCAGTAGAGCTGGGGACTGAATGCAGATCTCCTCAGTCCCAGGCCTGTATTTTAACCTCTAGTCCTTGCCTTCCTCTCTTCTCTTCCTATGAAGAGCCAGCATTGGGACTGCCTGAAGAATCCCTAAATGCTCCTGCATTGGGTAGCCAGGAGGAAAGGGGTCCTGTCTGTAAGTGATCAGCGGTTGGTGAGATTAGAATTTTTTTCAAACCGATGATTTGGCTTGTCAAGTCTGTGATCAAGACGGCGGGGGCTATGTTCAAGGCTCGTCCTGTTGTGCGTCTGGAGCCTGACGCTACTTGATGTGAGGGGGTTCTGTTTGCATGCCCTAGGTGCACAGATGAGCAAGCTGTGGCAGCTCCCACGATGTGGCACTAGCTCCTTGTGAAAGAGCTGCCCCAGCTTCTCCCTCCCCTCTTAGGGTAATTGAAGACACGCACTCTGTAGTATTTGTTTCCGCTGCTGTCAGCCCCGTGTGTAAGCTTTGGCTGCCTTTTCAGTTGCTCTATATTGTTACTAATCTGCTTAGTTTGGTTTCTGGATTATTTGCTGCTTCAGGTGGTGGTGGGTGGTATGCTCTACTTTATAGGTGTCCAGGTGGGGCCATGGTGCCTAAAAGTTATTAGATCTTCTTAGCACTCCGGCACCTCCTAGATGTCATTGGATACCCTTAGTTGTATGACTCACGCCTGACAGCCCCACCCTTTGTGCTGAGGTACCTGCCTCTCTCAGGTGTGGGAAAGGCCAGGTCACACTGGCTAGAACTTTTTTGTGGGGGAGAAGACTTATTTCTGGTTCCCTCACCCCATGAAACTGATGGCTCCTCAGGCTGGGGAAGGGAATGACTTTAAAGGGAAGATGCTATCAACTAGTGTCTGGATTAAACATCTGTCAAATGTATCCTGTCCAGATCCCTGTGGCACACACAGATCTACTGCAGATGGAGAGATTAGTGTCTGCTGGTTTAAATGAATATATGAACAGTCTCCTGCAGCCTGTTAGCAAAGCAATGGAATTGCTTTGAAGTAGGGCTTAGTGGTTAGAGCAAGAGCCAAGGAGTTGGCATTCTTGGTCCTCGTTCCTGGCTGTGCTGGTGACTCATGTGACTCTGAATAAGTTAGTTCAACTCTTTGCCCCTGTAAAATGGGAGAAGATACCTATCTTCATAGAGGGTGGTGCATTAGCGGGGCTTAACTTGTTGTTTGTGAATCACTAAGATCTGTAGGACTACACTGTTGTTATCAGCATAATTAGTCTATTGCCTGTATGAGAGTTTAGATCACATAATGTTAAGATTCTTCAGTGATAGGTTCTAGTGTGTTTATCAGACAAAGGACCAAGACCCTTCAGCCCAAAGAGATTGAAGGGTAGCCACCAAAGGAAGAATTCATCTATATACTAATGCTTCACACACTGGGATGTGAAGATGCCATTGTTACAAGAAAAAGAGTTCTGCATTTTTAAAAATTACTTTTGTATCTGTTTTTTCCTAAAGGAAAAAAAAATGGAATTCTTGCTTTTGAGTAGACAATGGTGGGAAATCCTAGGTTTGTATTCATAGACAGTAGGGCTTCTGTTGCAAACATGTTTGAAACTAAGCTCGTAGATGTGAATAGTCCATTGACTTTGTGCTTAAGGTTAAGCACCTGCATAAATCTCAGCAGGATGAGGCCTAAAGTGGTAACAGGTCTTCTATTAGAGCCTGATATATCTGGCTTTTTTTGGAAAACACCTAGCTGCACCTAACTATTCTTTCAGTGACATTTAACTGGCATGGTAACTGAAATAAATGGACTAACTTCTCATCCTAAGACCAAGCAGTTTACTCCTGTCTTCACTTTGTCTGTCTTTTTCCATCTCCACAGTTTTGAGCCCCGCTTCTCCACCTCTACCCCCTTCCCTTGAGTGTCTAGCATGCTTTTTGGGGGTGGGCTGGGGTTGGGGAGAGCTTTCAACAGATCTCCTCCTAATGTTTTCTCAGAACCCTTCCAAACTGAGCTGGTCAGTAAAAAACAAAGTTCTGTGGAAAAATTTCAACTTTGTCAAAACTGAAAGTATCTGGAGTTTTGTTTTTTTTTCCAATGGAACAACCAAAATTCTGAGGCAAGCAGACACTTTCTGCAGAAAGTCTTGTCACAAACCTAATTTTCTATCAGCAAAGGTTCAGATGGAAAGGTTCCGCCAGCACTGGCTCCAAATGAGCGAAGGAATGGAGAGGAGCTGAACTTGCCAGTAAGGACTTCTCTCTACCCCTGCTGAGCTCTGGCAGGCTCAGGTCACTTCTCTTCCCAGAGTGGTTCCTATTAGCAGGCTGGCTGAAGTGCTGACAGAGGGACCACGCCAATTCCAAAGATTTCAAGTTTAGCTGCCCAGTTTAAGATCCTCCTGGCCTGTGATTTTTTTGTTTGGGAGAAGGGGGTTGCAATGCAGGTGGAAGGTGGAGTTGTACCCATGATTGTGCAGCCAAACCTAAGCCCTGTTTTATTGGGTAAGTTTATAATGCTGGCTGCACTGCTGGTAACTGTGAAATCACTTGAGGGATGCAGAGGAACACAACATGAGGGCTGTTTGCAATCCTGTTCAGCAAATGCACGTGGATACAGAGAGTGAGAAAGAAAGAGGCGAGATGAACAAAACTCAGAGAAAGGAAAACTGAGGAACATGCAAGCGAGACAGGGTAAGGAAGCAGATGGTAGGAGTGAAAGCAGGAAAAAGGGGTGTGAACAGAAAGGGGAAGGGAGAGAGAAGGAAAAATAAAGCATTCTCTATCAGCAGGACTGATATTCTGGGGACATTAAAAAATTATGTCCCTGTTTATATCACAAAACCCAAGCATAGGTTGCTCTTTCAGGCCAGTTCCTCCCAAAATTTTCTGGATGCCTCATAGGTTGTTAGCAAAGGCCCCATTAAAAAACCCCTCCCATTCTTAGTCAGGCCGCTAAATGTATTCTCTTCCTTTCAAACGGATAGACATTCTTCTTCCCTCCCTTTTCTCTCCCACCCCCCACCCTTCACCCTAGAGCAGTGTTAGTCTAGACAGCTCAGGAAAATGAATGGTTTCAGAAGCCCATGGTGATTATTAGTCTGTAAACATTGACAGAATTAGTGTCAGGCGCCTGCATTATCTCTGAATGATTTGGGTTAAACAGGGCCATTAGTGGGTCATAGAGTCTATTTCCACCCTGTTACATCGGTGGGATGCCCAGAACAAGGAGCAGTGGAGGAGGGACAGGTGACACTGTTCAGTTGCCCATTTATATGGGTCTGTACAATGCCAGGTCAGTGGTGAACACCAGACTGCCCTAGCCTTTCACCTCTTGGGACATGGACTCACCTCTTAAAACAAGCTTCCTGTAAGATTAGTTTGTGAGTCTCAATCTAGCTTTTATTGGACATCCGGCCACATTTGCAGTGTGATCCACACAAGTGGATATACTTGGCTGTCTTTAATCCAGAGAGGCTGAGTACTTGGAAGGGAATATAGCAGAGGTGGCCAAACTTACTGACCCTCCGAGCCACATATGACAATCTTCAGAAGTTCGAGAGCTGGGGCTCGGGGCTTCTGCCCTATGGAAGGCACCTGCTGGGGCTTGGGGCTTCAGTCCCGCTCCTGCTGAAGCCCTGAGCCCTGGCAGGCGCACCCTGCGGGGCTGAAGCCCCGAGATCCCCTTCCCCAGTGGGCAGAAGCCCCTATCCTACAACCAGAAAAGGAGTACTTGTGGCACCTTAGAGACTAACCAATTTATTTGAGCATGAGCTTTCGTGAGCTACAGCTCACTTCATCAGATGTTTACCGTGGAAACTGCAGCAGACTTTATATACACACAGAGAATATGAAACAATACCTCCTCCCACCCCACTGTCCTGCTGGTAATAGCTTATCTAAAGTGATCAACAGGTGGGCCATTTCCAGCACAAATCCAGGTTTTCTCACCCTCCACCCCCCACACAAATTCACTCTCCTGCTGGTGCTAGCCCATCCAAAGTGACAACTCTTTACATAATCAAGTAGGGCTATTTCCTGCATAGATCAAGGTTTTCTCACATCCCCCCCACCCCCATACACACACAAACTCACTCTCCTGCTGGTAATAGCTCATCTAAACTGACCACTCTCCAAGTTTAAATCCAAGTTAAACTAGAACATCTGGGGGGGGGGGGGGGGTAGGAAAAAACAAGAGGAAACAGGCTACCTTGCATAATGACTTAGCCACTCCCAGTCTCTATTTAAGCCTAAATTAATAGTATCCAATTTGCAAATGAATTCCAAAAAGCTCATGCTCAAATAAATTGGTTAGTCTCTAAGGTGCCACAAGTACTCCTTTTCTTTTTGCCAATTCAGCAGTTTCTCGCTGGAGTCTGGATTTGAAGTTTTTTTGTTTTAAGATAGCGACCTTCATGTCTGTGATTGCGTGACCAGAGAGATTGAAGTGTTCTCCGACTGGTTTATGAATGTTATAATTCTTGACATCTGATTTGTGTCCATTTATTCTTTTACGTAGAGACTGTCCAGTTTGACCAATGTACATGGCAGAGGGGCATTGCTGGCACATGATGGCATATATCACATTGGTGGATGTGCAGGTGAACGAGCCTCTGATAGTGTGGCTGATGTTATTAGGCCCTGTGATGGTGTCCCCTGAATAGATATGTGGGCACAATTTGTGTGGGGGGTGGAGGGTGAGAAAACCTGGATTTGTGCTGGAAATGGCCCACCTGTTGATCACTTTAGATAAGCTATTACCAGCAGGACAGTGGGGTGGGAGGAGGTATTGTTTCATATTCTCTGTGTGTATATAAAGTCTGCTGCAGTTTCCACGGTAAACATCTGATGAAGTGAGCTGTAGCTCACGAAAGCTCATGCTCAAATAAATTGGTTAGTCTCTAAGGTGCCACAAGTACTCCTTTTCTTTTTGCGAATACAGACTAACACGGCTGTTCCTCTGAAACCTATCCTACAACCGTGCTACAAGGCAGAGGTCCCAAGCTCCCCTCCCTCCGGGTGGAGGGGAGGTGGAGAATGGCGGCGGGGGCATGGAGGGCTCAGTGAGCCGCACTTCAACTGTAAAAGAGCCGCATGCGGCTTGTGAGCCACACTTTGGCCACTCCTGGACTATAGGTTTCAGAGTAACAGCCGTGTTAGTCTGTATTCACAAAAAGAAAAGGAGTACTTGTGGCACCTTAGAGACTAACCAATTTATTTGAGCATAAGCTTTCGTGAGCTATAGCTCACTTCATCGGATGCATACTGTGGAAAGTATAGAAGTGAGCTGTAGCTCACGAAAGCTTATTCTCCTGGACTATAGTCTCAACTAGATCCTTGCCCATCCCTTTGCAAAGGTAGGATATAATCCTTGCTGAAAGCTATATGGGATATTTAATCTGACTTTAATTGTAGTCAAGAGGCCAAGAAAGAAACTGGTTGTAGCTACACCCCCATCTGCTACTACTCTGCCCATCCCTTCTAGACACATCTCCCTCTAGTAGTCATTAATGCCTCCAGGTTAGAGGTGCAGTTGCTCTGTTGATCACTGTGTATGCAGATGCAGTCACCACATCTAGGCCTATATGAAAGGCCCCAGGGAGAGCTTGCCACCCACTGTAGCAGAAGATAATATAACCGTGGCATACGTGCCTAATGTCCACCCACACCTGTGGACTGTAATGCAAAGCAGGAGTAATCTGTGCTGGCAGAGCTGTATAGGGAAAATTTATGCAACCTCTTTTCTGATTGTATCCAGTACAAACAGCTTCTTTCATCAATGCTCAAACTTAAACAAACAGCAGGCCAGGCACTTGTGAAATTGCTCTCTGAGTTTTCAGCACTTAATGATCTCATTTGAAAAGCTGCCTCTTGTATCCAGGCTCCTCCAGCTGGCGTAGTGGGCGTAGGTGGAGTGTGGAGGGAGGGAAACGGATTGAAAAGGAACAAAGGGGTAGAGGGAAGTAGGTTCCTCAAACCAAAGTCTGCATGTTTAAGCCTTTCTTAAGCGTGGCTCACTAACTCCAGGCAATGCTTAAAGACTGACATGCTCTTAGTCAGCGAGGACACTTCTGCATCATCTGAATGGAACAGAAAACTCTGCTTTCTGTCCAGAGTCATGTTGAAACTTTTTTTCTTGGTGGCTACTCACACTCTGTTTCAGCCCCACAAATGCAAGCTCTTTATGGAGTACCACCTCTTAACCCCATTCTCCATCACAGGATTTACTGGCCCAGATCAGAGCAATGGCCCATTCAGTTGTCTCTTGGTTCAGGCAGGGCATGATCCTGCAGATGATGGTGGTGAAACTCCCGAATGTATCTGGCCGATTTGTTCCTTCCTGAGGACTAGTCTACGCTGGCAACGCTAAAGCGCTTTAACCTGCCTTGTGTGGTTGCGGTGCAGCTCCACGGGGGGGCGTAGCTCCCAGCCCTGGGGCACTGTCTACGCTGGCGCTTGACAGCCCTGAAACTTGCTGCACGCAAGTTGGGTTGGGTTTTTTCCACCTTCCTGAGCGAGAAAGTTGCAGTGCTGTAAACTGCCAGTGTAGACGAGCCCTGAGATTCATAGATTATAAGGCCAGACAGGATCGGTGTGATCTAGTCTGACCTTCTGCATAATACAGACCACATAGGACTTCCCTATTCATGTTTGAACTAAAGCATATCTGTTAGAAAAACATACAATCTTGACTTAAAAATTTCCAGGGATGGAGAATCCAATCCCTTGACAAACAGGTTAGGAAAGTGTGGTCTTCCAAACCTCCAGCCATGATCAGCCTTTGCTCTGAAGCATGAGATCTGATTACTCTGAGTTTGGCCTATAACTACTAATTTTATTAGTAATTTGAAATATATTCAGCTATGGTATCAGAGAGACTGACCTCCTGTAGCAGTAAGTTCTACAGGCTGAGTATATGCTCAGTGGACTAGCACAGCCAACTCTGCAGTCAAACCCAGTAGCCGAAGTGGAGCTGGACACCCTCTTGCTCATTCCCTGCTAAATTGTGCCATCTCTAAAATGTTCATGTTGGTAGAATTAGAGGGTGTTCTCAAATCAAAGCTAACCTACCCACTTCTATATAATACAACTCTTCTCTACTGTTTTCATTCCCCACAGCTGCCCCGCTTCCTCACGCTAGCCAGTCCAGAACTTCCTGGGAAGCTGAGTGTCATTCTGCTAAAGTGGCTAATTGCCACTGAGGATGTAAAGCGCGCTCGGAACCTATGCAGTCAGCCCCAGTGTAGCCTTTCAGTGCTGGTGAAAGGTGCCAGACTGATGCCCTGGAGACTGAAGTCCTTCCGACTACAGAACTAGCCCAGCACAGACAATCACAGTGCAAGCTTCCCCACACCTGTGTGTGCCACTAGACTGCACCAAGAACAGGAGTACTTGTGGCACCTTAGAGACTAACAAATTTATTAGAGCATAAGCTTTCGTGGGCTACAGCCCACTTCATCGGATGCATAGAATGGAACATATATATCTATGTATATATAAACACAGATAAGTTGGAAGTTACCATATAAACTGTGAGAGGCTAATTAGTTAAGATGCGCTATTATCAGCAGGAGAAAAAAACTTTTGTAGTGATAATCAAGATGGCCTATTTAGACAGTTGACAAGAAGGTGTGAGGATACCTAACTTAAGGAAATAGATTCAATATGTGTAATGACCCAGACAGTCCCAGTCAAACCCAAGTTAATGGTATCTAGTTTGCATATTAATTCAAGCTCAGCAGTTTCTCCTTGGAGGCTAGTGTAGTGAAAGTTAGTGCAGTGGGATCCTCTCCTGAAATGTGCAGTTGTAGTACACAGCTATTCTTGACAATCTGTTGAAATTGGATATGTTAATGAGATAATGATGCAGCCCTGGGGCCTTCCAAGGGAGCCTGAGCTCGTTTTTTCCAATTGTTTTGCGTCCCAAAAACATGAGTGTGGAGTGGCGTATGATGCACACCAGCCAGTGCAACAGTTGCTCTCTGCTACTAGCAGGTCCAACCAAGAGACTGGGGAGTGACCTTTATTCCCTGGAGTGATGGTTTCACATTTTTGGAATACTTGTAACTTAATATTTTAACAGTCCCGATTGTGTACTTGCAGGTGAAGGGCCTAGAGTTAATTATTAATCTCTGGCTTTCTCTTCCTCTTACTATGTGATCTCCTGAAGGGCAGACCGAGGAGCTATGTCTTCCAGACCGAGAGGTAGCAGAGGAAATGCCATGGCTTAGTCTGCTGGGATTTTTCTCCTTGTTTTAGTTCTGCAAACTGACAGCACACAGCAGTAGATGTACAAGCACTTCAGCATACCCTGTACTTAGGGGTTTGATATCTCATTTCCTCTTCCATTGTTGTCCTGCTGCCCAAAAGGCTAGATGGCCTCCTCTGAAGTGCCTACTGTGAACTTTTTTCAGAGTAGCAGCCGTGTTAGTCTGTATCTGCAAAAAGAACAGGAGGACTTGTGGCACCTTAGAGACTAACCAATTTATTTGAGCATAAGCTTTCGTGAGCTACAGCTCACTTCATCAGATGAAAGCTCACGAGAGCTTATGCTCAAATAAATTGGTTAGTCTCTAAGGTGCCACAGGTTCGCCTTTTCTTTTTACTGAGAACTTTGTGGCCACTACAGAAAAGGCTCAGGCATCTACAAACACTGAAAAAAACAACCCCAAAACTTTTAACACAGACTCCCTGTGACAAATCATGGGGTACTAGGTTTGCATCAAAGTAATACAAGTCCAGATCTGGTGTACAAGAAATTGTTTTCAATAAATACGTAATTCATTACCTATCTATACATAATATTAAAAATATCAAGTAAAATGGCAGCTAATCCTAGACCCTCCACTTAGGGAACAGGGGAGAAGTGCTAGGGAATTCAATCTGTATTGCTGACCTTAAGTCAGACTCTGCAGACTTGTCTTCACTGCAAAGTTAATTTGACTTGAGTGTTGACCCTAACTTGAGTTCCCTCCAGTGTCGATTTGATTTAAATCAAGGCAATTTAAATCAGTGATTTAAATAATGATTTAAATCACCAAGTGGAACGTCTTGATTTAAATTATCAATTTTAATCACTTTTCCATTTGTACTTCAGTTATGTTTCTAAAGAAATGTGCATTCTCCAACGCTGATGTAAATCAGCATGTTTTAATGGTTACAACTAAATAAGCATTTACACTAGAGTTGGTACATCTTTTTGTGACCTAGGAGGATACACTATACCTATATACATTTATTAAACAATTATATAGTTTAACGTTTTCAGATTCTTCTTGTACAGTTTAGTATGTTAGAAAATGGTGATTATTGCTGCTTTAATAGAAAATTAACTTTTTGCTCATATGTGTCAAGCTGCATTAGGATGGTAACTGGAATTAAACACACAACAGCATTTACAATCTTTTTATTAAACAAAACAAGCCCTTAATATGGTACATGACTTGTGGTACCATATTTATTAAGCTTGATCTCAAAAGTTAGATGTTTTCCCCCCTGATTCTTTCTTTATCTAGAAAAGCAGCCTTTAACACAGTTTTTGATAGAGGCTAATGGAATCAGCATTTTTTTTTTCCAATTTAAATGTCTTAACAGATAATAGGTTTAGGCCTTAACACTTCCTGTATTATACTCACATTTCATTTGAAACAGGTTTATTTTTAAAATGAAAACTTATAATAATTTAAATCATAGAAAACCTGAATTAAATTAAAAAAAACAACACGTTTTCCCCACCATGGTCCCCTCCACACATACAAACCTTGATCCAAGTGTACTAGTGCTTTTAACTGGAGTTGGCTGCCCTGTTTAGGGGCAGGGCGTGAGCTAAAACTCCTACGAGCACAGCTACTCTAGTACTGGATGCAGGCGAGTATCACTCAAGAGCCACTTGTTCTCCAGCGCCCTTCCCCCCAGTTCCCCTGTGTGCTCAAGTTCTCCCGCAACTCCCTGGGAAAGAATTTATAGAGCAGTTCCTCTTATTGCAGCACTAAGAACCATGGGACGTGTTCCCAGATGTCCCAGTGACCCACACAGGGGTGAATGCAGCGCCACTGTGGACACTGAGGCTGTATCTATGCTATGGATGCTACAGCAGCATAGCTAGGGTGCTGTAGCTACACTGCTTTAATCCCACATCATAGATACTTCCTACAGCAATGAAAGAAGTTTTTCCGTTGCTACAGGAACTCCACCTCCCTGAGCGATGGTAGCTTGGTCAATGGAAACATTCTTCCATCAGCCTAGCTGTGAACACAACGTGGGTTAGATTGGCTTGACTATGGCTTTTAGCAGTGTGGATTGTTCGCACCCTTGAGTGCTCTAGCTATATTGACCAAAATTTTAAGTATGGACTGGACCTGAGTCTTGTTTCGCAGTGGGCTGCTCTCACTTGAGTTGGACTAACTTGAGAGGAGTAACTCAAGTTAAGTCTGCAGTCAAGACGTGCCCTGCATGGGAGATTGCAATCTGGCTTGGAAATAGAGTGTGAGAGATGGGGTCCCTCAGAAGCACAGGGTCCTGTATGGCATAGTCTCAAAACCGCCCCCAAGAGCTGGTCTTTTGTGCACAGACCTGCACAGAAATAACAAAAGGTGTGAATTTAACCAGTTTAGTTACTTCCAAGCAAGTCTGTGTGGACTTCCAGTTTGGAAGAAAGTGGCTAATGTTGGTTTTGTTTAGTGAAAGTCTAGCCACTGACTTTAGCTGGTTCCCATCTGAAATGAATGTCCTCACCCAGACTGACAGATCAAGGAGCAATGGTCTCAAGTTGCAGTGGGGAAGAGAGATTAGGTTGGATATTAGTAAAAACTTTTTCACTAGGAGGGTGATAAAGCACTGGAATACGTTACCTAGGGAGGTGGTGGAATCTCCTTCCTTGGAGGTTTTTAAGGTCAGGCTTGACAAAGCCCTGGCAGGGATGATTTAGTTGGGGATGGGTCCTGCTTTGAGCAGGGGGTTGGACTAGATGACCTCCTGAGGTCCTTTCCAACCCTGATATTCTATCGTTCTGTGACTGACACTGAAATAACTCATCTGTTTTGGGACAGAATAGTTACATCTCTGCAAGTCCATGTGCAGACCAAGCCTAAAATATAGTTTAGGTTACTGCCCCTGTACGTATGTATTCAACCCCATTGTTCAGCTATGAGTAGCTTTGTGGCAAAATTTGGGGGTTTGAGAGAGAATCATGAGAAATCTCCCCAAAAGAGATTAAAGCTGTTCTAATTCAGAGTAATGGCAAACTGCCTTTGAATTCTGAATCTGCTAATCCTGGGCCCTGCCAGGAATCAAATAATGGAAGATCCTTTCCCTGGGATGGCACTCAGTCAGGTTGCTGGCCAGGACCAGGAATGAGACCAGAGTGCTTTTGTCTTGTTGCAACAAATGAGACCCTTTAAACAAAAAGACTCTCTTCCTACATTGATGTATGAATTTAAAACTGTTTTAATGGTTACTTAGAACATTTCCTCGTGCTTATTTACTTTGAGGTAAAACTGGGAAAATACATTAAATATAATTTCCTTCCTTAACTTTCAAAGCTATTAATGTATGTGCATGGGGGCGAATTTCCCAGTAGCGCTCCCAAAGGCTCTTCAACCATCTCACCGAGCATAAGAAAGATAATTGATTTAGCCTTACACCCTTTTAAAAACATTATTTTTAATGAGGTTTTTTTTTACGCCCTTTTAAAAACATTTATTACCTAGTGATCTGATTCAATTTTGCATATGTACAAGAAATAGAATGTTTTTTCCATATTTAAAAAGAAAAGGGAAATTGGAGGAAGGTAGAGTTTTTATATTAGGGTTTCTTCATTTGTTTTTATTTTTACTGTGTTTTTTCAGGTCTGAATCCACTGCAGGTATAAATTGGGACAAATCCACTAATGTAAATGGAGATATTTGCTTAGGCTTGTGATGAATTTGATATAGAAGGATGAGTCTCTATACCACCACCCCACCTCAGGAGCCATAGATGTAGGGCCAGTGACCGAAAGCAGCAAGGTTAGGGTGCTTCTGTATCCTGGCTGTTTCCTGGGTGCTACGGGGTGCACAGGGGTCATGGTAGCTGGAGTGCATCTAAAAAGGGGCAGAACTTGATTGCGGGAGCCCAAGCCCCTATCCCCTTCTGTTCCTGTGCTCACCTATACACTGGCACTTAAGTCCTGGGATCCTAGGCATGAGTTTCTGTTGCGTCTGGAAGACTTTTAGGAAGTGATGAGAACTCCCTGTAGACAACTTTCATTGTTAGGAAGCAAGAAAATGGGAGGAGGCGGTGTTTACTCAATCAAGCACCAACAATACGCTCTGTACTCTTTTGGTGTCTACCTTTGTTTCTAACTCTTTATCCAAAGTGCTTTGGTGGGAGTTTAATCCAAAACTAGAAAGTTTGTTTTACGCTAAAATCCTTTTTGGAAGTTAAATGTTTCTGTGCCTCTTAAAAACACACACTCACGCTCTTCTTCTTGATGTTCTTTATGTGCTGGTGTCTTATGTTAGGAAGAAACCTGAGAGAAAAGGGTTGTGTCTACCTGTTCGGTGGATTACCGATGAATATTGAAAGAAACGTGTTCATTTTCTAGGTCTCTCTGCAGTTGCCTTTTTAAGTGCTAGTGGACAGTGTGGAGGGACAGCGTTGGAGACTGCAGTCTATTTGTCTGCAGAACAAGAACAGCACGTGATAGCACATGCCTCCCCCAGTATGGTGCCAGTTGTGTGCCTCATCCCCTGTCCTAAAGAACCCACCTCCAGAGTGGAAGTGACATTGACTCTCCATGGCCTGGTCAGTCTTTGGCACCCCTGCCAGCAATGGGGACTGTTTGTGATTTGGACATCAGGAACGGAGACCATCAACTCGCTTTTATCGTAAGCTCCCAGATATTGTGTGATAACTTCTGTTCGCTACAGACTTAGTCTGGATTGGAAGAGCTGACCTAGAAATGAGACTCAAACTCACTTCCAGTCTCCGGAGCCCTCCAGATCTCTTCCTCCAGCACTTCTTGGCACCTGCTGTTCCACTCTCTCCTTCTTCTGAGATCTTTCTCCTAAGACCAACTTCTGTAGCAAGCGTTGATAGTCCCCAGCAGTAGTTAGCCTGCAGATTGTTCACTTGGATTGATTTAATTCAAGCTTTCAAAGAGCTAAGGGCGGATGGGTTCACATTACTGTAAGGAAGCTGGAATGACCAGCTGGCTTGTGCTGCTTCTTACTGCACCTGTATGTGCTAAGCTGGGTGATGCTGTGCAGGTTCAGAGTGCCTGCTGAGCCGTTAATTTTGAGACTTTGTGGATCAACTTCCTGAAACCATCCCTTCGTGTAAATTGCCATCTCTGTGCTTTGGTCAGCCTTTCCCCCTAGCCTAGTCGATCAATTGATAATGGAGGTCTTTCACTGCTTAG
The DNA here is from genome assembly GCF_965140235.1 of Caretta caretta. Taxonomy (NCBI): domain Eukaryota; kingdom Metazoa; phylum Chordata; order Testudines; family Cheloniidae; genus Caretta; species Caretta caretta. The sequence continues at coordinate 205,791,199 of NC_134206.1, forward strand.
GCCTGTTTCAGTGCTAGCAGTTGGTAGGTTGTTTTTTTTTTTTTTTTTAAATGAACAAGTTAGTCTTCTCTCTCACTCCCACAGGGATACTAAGCCACTTCACAAAGCCACGGTGTGGAGACAGTCGGCATGGCACACTGGCAGCATGCTTGGCAGAATCCTAAATCTGAGCTAGCTTCTGAGATCCAGTCCCCGCCTCCTCCTAGGATTTGATCCAGCTGCCGTTAGCTTCAATGAGTACTGGCTCAAGCCTGTAATGAGGGTTTTGGGCATCTGGCCAGGCCTTGGTTCATTTCTCATTGGGTGTTCTTGGTTTGTGGTGGTGGTGTGGCTAGGGAAAGACAGTGACTTATTTCTTCTTTCTGTTCCTTGTGCCAGCCTCAAGTGTGAATTGGCAACAATAAGATGGGCTGGCGCTCTGCTCTGTGAGCGTTAGCGGCTTATACGTATATATTTTTAAATCTGTTCTAGGGGAATTAATGCTTAGGGCTTCTAGGTGGTATGGTAATACAAATAAATACTAACTGGACACAGGGCCATTAGCTTCTAAGGCTGTGTCAATACAGCAGCTGGGAGCATGCCTTCCAGCCTGAGTAGACTGATATGCACTAGCTCTGCTCAGGCTAGCATGCCAAAAGTACCAGTCTGGACGTCATGGCACAGGCAAGCCACAGGGTGGGACAAGCTTGTACCTGTGCCACTATGTCTCTGCTGCTATTTTTAGTATGCTAGCTTGAGCAGAGCTAGCATGTGTCTGTCTCACCTGAGTGGCTATACTCTGATGATACTCTGTTGATGCCTTCCAAATTTGTATTATCAGCAAATTTCACTAGCACATTGCTACTTTTTTATGCCACGGTCATTAATAAAAATATTGAGTAAGACTGGTCCCAAGACCAGACCCTGAGGACTCCATTAATAACCTCCCTTCAGCATGATAGTTTACCTTTTAACACAACCTGTTGCCTTCTCCCCTTTAGCCAGTTCCTTGTCTATCTTACAAGTCTCATACTAATCCCCGTCTTCTCTAATTAAACAATTTCCCATGTGATACTGTGTCAAATGCTTTACTTGAAGTCCAACTATATTAAATTTGCTGCATTTCCCTTATTTAAAAAAAAAACAGATATTTTTCTAAAAGAGGAAATCAAATTAGTCTGGCATGTTCTACCTTTAGTCAACCTATGTTGCATTACATTCCCTTTACCTCCAGGAACTTAATGATTCTTTCCTTCACAATTTGTTTTTAAGTCTTGCGTACTACTGAGGTCAGACTAACAGGTCTAATTGCCCAGATCTCTTTTTTGTTTTGTTTTTATTTCCCTTTCTTAAATATAGGTATGACATTAGCTATTCTCCAGACATATGGTACTACCCCCAAATAGATGCTTATTACAATCCTTGTTCTGGACAAGCAATCTCATGTGCCAGTTCTTTCAATATTCTGGGATGGAAATTGTCAGGTTCCCATGATTTGAGCACCTTAAACTCTTTAAGTTTTTTTCCTTCCACCTCTGATGTGGTACCTTCCATTTCTATACACTCACTTCCATCAGCCATCCTGTCTTTCATGGCCATGTTCCATATTATCACCCTTATTGAAAACAGAGGCAAAGTATTCATTTAGTTTTTGAGCATACCTAGTTTATCTTTAAACTCCTTCCCATCCACACTCTATAGCAGCCTAATCTCCTCCTCCTTTATTATTTTTATTTATATAACTGAAAACCCCCCTCTTGCATATTTTAATTTCCTTGGCAAAGGCTAATTCAACTGGACTTTTGGCAATTCTCACTTTATTCCTCCATGATGTAGCTTTCTTTGCAGATCAGTCTCTTTTCCCATTCCCTATAGGCTCTATGCTTATACCTACTAACCTTTTTGAGGAGGCTATTCATCCAGGACATCCATGATGTCCTCAGTACTTATCAAAAAGTCTAAAATTGTATTATCTCTTGTTGGTTTGGTGATGGTCTGATGAAGAAAACTCATCTATCATATCCAGGAAAAACTAGACCCCATCTGTATTAGTAGCATTTATTCTCCAATCTCTATTTGGGAAGTAAGTCTCCCATCAGGACACGGTTCCCAAAGGTGGTTCTCTCTCTCTAATGTTCTTGAAGAGATCTCTGTCCGTATCTGAGTCTGACTGTTGGAGGTCTGGAGGAGACCCAAACGCTTGCCTAAATCAGCCTCTCTTACAATCCTTCCCCAAAGTGATTTTGATCCAAACAGGTTGTTTTGTTCATACTGTCGCTTCTTGTCTCTTTACAATTTACTGCTTCTTTGGTGCACAGTACTACCCTACCACCATGGCCTTTTTTCCTCTTTCTCCTAAACAGCTCTTAACCTTCAATACCTCTAGGCCAGGGGTGGGCAAACCTGCACTGGGGAACCATGGCCAGTGGGAGCTTCGGGGGAGGTACCCGCAGGCGCGAAGCCTTCTGCCCCCCTAACTCCCAGAGGCTGCAGAAACATGGTGCTGGCCACTTCCGGGAGCAGCATGGGGCCAGGGCAGGCAGGGAGCCTGCCTTAGCCCTGCTGCGCGCTGCTGACACCCTGGAGCCACTCAAGGTAAGCAGCGCCAGGCCAGAGCCGCACCCCAAACCCCTCCTGCACTCCAACCCCCTGCCCTGAGCCCCCTCATCCTTCCTGCACCCCAACCCCTTGCCCCAGCCCTACATTTATGGCCCTTCATGCAATTTCCCCACCCACATGTGGTCCTTGGGCCAAAAAGTTTGCCCACCCCTGCTCTAGTACATTCATAAGTGCTATTCCACCATGTTTCTGTCATTCCTATAATATCTGGTTTGACCTCCTGCATCAGTAGTTCAAGTTCTTCCATTTTATTGTCCGACTCCTTGCATTCATATATGAGCTCTTCATTGTTTTGCTCAGATCTCATCCAGTTTTTCACCTGGGTTAGGTATAGTCCTTTACTAATTGTAACATCTACCTGACTGCTACTCAAATCAGTATGTGTACTTTCACCTTGCTGTCCATACTCTCACATTCTGATGTTCCTTTATCCCTTAGTATATCTTCATTTAGCTGATTTTACTGCTCTGTGTATTGAAGCCAAATGTGGAGATTTCTCAAGGTCTCTCCCAACTTTCTCCCCTAGTCTCCTAGTTTTAAAACCCTTCTTATCAATCATGCCAGCTTTGATCCCAGAAGGCTAATTCTCCAGGTACTCAAGTGAAGTCCATCAATAGAGGAATGTCTTCTTTCTGTGAATGTCTCCCAGTGGTCGATCATCCCAAAGCCTTCCTCGTAGCACAAATCCTTGAATCACCTGTTCATCTTCATTAACTTGTCCCTCCTCTGGGGACCAGAAGTATTCTGCTGAAAATCACCCAAGCTTCCACTTTGTGTCTTACCCAGCATAGTGAAATCACTCTTTGACACTGCTAGATTCTCTCTAGAATGGATATTCGTTCCGACCTGCAGCACAGTTCTCCTCGGGATCCTTTTCAGCCTCGTGTCCACATCTCATAGCCTTGCTCCTCACAGACCGCATGCTCTTGTGTTCTCTGGATGTGTTGTGGTGATGACAAGCTTGTTGATTTTGCTGACTATGGAATCCCTGATCACATAAATCTTTTTTTTTCCCCCCCTTGTGTTGGTATGAATCTCTTATGTTCTCTCTCTCTCTGTCCCCTGTACATCCTTATTTTTCCCCCTAAGCTCCAGGCCTTGATATCTTCATCTCTTCCTCTCTCCTTCAGGGACTGGCTTCCCTTCTTTGTCACCCTATTTTCTGCCTGCTTCTCCTTCTTGTTCCTCAGTGCAGCAGAGAATTAATAGACTTTTAAGGCTGGAAGAGACCTTTATGATCATAGTCTGACCTCCTGCATGACATAAGTCCATAGAACTTCACCCATTAACTCTTGCATCAAGCCCATAACTTTTGGCTGAGCATATCTGTTAGACATCGAATCTTGACTTACACTGAAAGTGATGGAGAATCTACCACATCCCTTGGTATGTTCCACTATTAATTATCCTCTCTGTTAAATGTGCGCCTTACTTCTTGTCTAAATGTATCTGACTTCAGCTTCCAGCCATTGGATCTTGGTATGTCTTTGTCTGCTAGATTAGAGAACCCTTTGCCTTCATATCTTCTCCACGTGTAGGTACTTTCTTATACTGGGGAGTAAAATGTTTGGCTATTTGGTTGTGGAGGGACTAGTGAAGTGTGACACATCTTGCTAGTCATTTTCTGTCCCTGACAAGCCAGCGTCTTATTGGACTTTTTAAATCATATCCCCCTTCACACACACACCAACAGTATCTTTGAATTTTGCCATGACTTATTGTACTAGTTGCAGTCTCAAACTTCTAGAGCTAAAACCAATGCTTCTTACCATCTGAAAGTAGCTTGTACCCCATCTTACAAATGGCAGGAAAACATTAATCTTGAACTCTGTCAGTTGAAGTCTCCACTACTAAAACTGCCTGTTGCAGAATTGCTTAGTGGGCAGTCCAGTGCAAATGCTCTAAAGACCATAAACTTCACCAAGCTCCTGGCCTGGTCAGTTTCTCAGAATAAAAGTTTCAACCACTGTGTGTCGGTAATATAGAGTGTTACAGGATTTATAGAACCGCTATGAAAGCGTTCTGGATTAAATTGTGGACTTGAACATTGGCCTGGGAATATTTGTACAGTTACTTTTTAAAAATAGCTTGTTCTGGACACTTCATTTAAAGTAGTGCTTTATTTTTTTTAAAAAAAAAAAGGTTTGCTGATGTCGTGCTGCAATGAAACTTCCTTTTTAAAATGTAATTTTTCATGCTGTTTTTATCTCCAATGTGGACTAAATTTTTTATTTATTTATTTTTAACCGCATTTGTGGTAAACTTATAAAGACTTTTTTTTAAAAGTATCAGATGAAAAAAGTCTGTATTTCCTGAAAACTTTAATTGAGGTTGTACAAAATCCCTGCTGAACTGTTACCAGGGATGTTTTGCACACAGTATTTTGTATGAGGTTTTTATCTTGTTAAATATGTAACTTGATGTTCGGTGTGATGTATGCCAAAAAATATTTGGGATGTTCAAAGCAGCTGAGAAAACCCTGCTGCTGGAAACTTAACTAATGCATTTCCTGACTAATGTTGCAGTGTATTTGTTTTGTTTTTTTTTTTTAAAAATCCAGCCAACGTTGCATTAATATAGGTGTCTTGCACTTAATTTCCTAAACTGTCTTTAAAGGGAGCGAAGAAGCTGACATAGGAAGCGATTCCTGGAGCCAGTCCAACAAATCCTTCATACTTGTATGAAGTACGTGTTCCTTTAACTGAACCATTAGCACGCATTCAATTAATAGAGCCAAGGATGAAGTGTTTACAAGAACTGTTCTGTTGCTGCCATACAGTCAGCTGGGGAGCAGGCTGGGGACTCCTTCCCTCCCGGGACACGGTAAATCCAAGGATTGGCCGTGTGGATCCCCTCCCTAGCTGAGAAGACTGTCCAACAATTGCCTGGGGTCCTGCTCCTTAGTTATGTATTTAAAACAAATTCTGGCCATCCCAGTGCATTTCCTGGGCAGGCTTGCAGGGTGAGGAATTCTGCGCACTTATTCTTAGTTGCCTGTAGGCTTCAGATGTGGTGGTCTGACAAGAAAATGTGGTTTTCCTCTCGTTTGAGAGAATGAGACCACAGCCCAAGTAAACTAAAACGGAATATTGTTGCTGTTGCACTAGTCTGACGATCTTGTTCTGACACAATAGTTGAACGGGTTTCTTAAGTCGTTTTACGTGTGTGTTCTCAGATATAAAACCGAAACGCTGCTCCCGCTGCCTCCAGTTTGACACCACCTTAACCCTGCGCCCTGACAGCCACCTGGGTCAACGGAAGAGCACAATAACCTTCCCCTCCCTTAACCTCTTCCAACCAGGAGCAAGTACTTCCTGGATCAGTGGTGCTGCCCCGAGCACAGTGCGGGTACATATGAATGATGCTGACTTGGAGTTGTGGTAGGCACAGGGAACACAGCACATTTACTGAGAGAGGGGTAAAGTCCTGTGATGTTCCTATTCCATACTGCCATCCCTAAGGGGCAGATTCCAGTTTGTGTGGGAAGTATCCTCTTCATCCTGGGTTTCCAGCTTTTGCAACACTTCCGTTTTGGGAGCTACACTGTAATATCCTTGCAGGACATGGCAAGCACAGGGCAGTGCGGAGTGCCTTCGGCCTCCGTGCTTGCAAGGGGGTTTTGTGTGTGAATTTCCCTTGGTTTTTGAGAAAGTGGGAGTAACGAGGGGGGCAAAGTTGAGGGACAATTTTGGGAAGATGGGGAAAGTTTCCTGGGCATTTCTCACAGACCCTCAGCTACCAGCGGGAGGCAGTGCCAGGGGATGAGAGTAGTCCTGAACTGGCTTACCCCTACGTGTACCCAGCAGATCCATATGTTTTAGACTTGTTGTTGATAGCCTACACTAGATGAGCTCAGGGCAGCACAGTGATTTGACATCTCTGTGGATATGGCCGTAGTTTTAGGCTTGGTACAGAGCCCATGTGCACAAAACTAATCACAGGAATCTGCCTAGAGGGGGACTCAAACTCATGGTCATTGGGACTGCATTTTGGTGCCACTCTCCCTTTGCCATCAGCTGCGTGAGGGTGTCTCACTGAGCTCTTCCTTGAGGATCCAGAGCTCAGTTTCTGCTTCTGCTTCTGCCTGGTCTCAGTATCATGTGACTGAGCATGGAGCATGTGTCCTCTCAGCTACCCACCTCAGTTTCAGTGCATTGTGCCAGTTTCTAGAGCACTAAAAAATTTAAAAGTAGGTCATTTGGGGGAGAAACTTCTCTCAGGAACGCTTTGACCAAACAGACCCCAGTTTGCACCACTAACACAACCCAGGTCTATCAACTGGCACAGGAATCGTCAGGCCCATCTGAATATGCCTGTGGATTTTAGATACTTTGTTTAGAGCTACCTCTTCAGAAACCTCTGCTCAACCTTACCCTGGGTGCTGGAAGGGTTGCCCAGTAACATACCTGGGAAGACAGGACTCCAGTGGTTAAAAGTCTAGCTGTGCATGTCTGTGCACTGTTACTTGTTGCGGGTTTGATTCGGACATAACTGCTGGGGTTGCCTTTCTCTGCTCTAAGCTTCATCCTAGCATTTCTGGTCTTCTGCAAAGCCTCCAAGAAGAATCTTCTCCTTGAAAAGAGACTTCAGTCGCAGCGTGATTAAGTCCATCACTGAAGCCTAGGTTAATGCCATTTTGGCCTGCAAGTTGCAAAGTGTTTCGTGATCTCCTAAAACTGAAATCACATTTAGCACCAAGTTTCCAAGTGCGGCTGTACCTGAGTTACCTATGGCAGGAGGGGGAAGTGTTTCACACAAAGAAAAAACAAATCCCTTTTCCGCAGGGGCATTGTAACATTTAATTCATTACTGTTTTGTAAAGGGCTTTGCAATCCTCAGATGCAACATAGTACTGAAGTTATATCTGCTTATTGGCGTCCCCTAGTCGCAGCATGCTCTGACATGACCCTCTTACTGATTTCACATCACAATATCCAGGAACTTATCTACATTAGGAATATCCTGATTTCTGCAGCCTAGACAAAGGGCAAGTGTTTTCTGCCTTGCCCCAACAGTGATTTGAGGCTGAACTCATGTTGTAAAACACTGACATTCTTGATGAAGTTTGCTTTACGCTGTTATAGGTTAGCATAATGCTAGAGCATGCTTTATCTCGTAGCCTATTCTACTGGATGCTGTCATATGTAGGATACAGGTGAGACTTCCAGTTGCAGCCATCTGAATGGGTCATTTCAGTACAGTGCACAGAAATCTTCCCAGCCCATCCCCTTATTTTAATTGTAAATGGAAGGAATAACTTGCAGGGGTGCTGGGTGAAGTGTTACCAGCTAACATGGGGCTGAACTCCTTGTAGAGATGCTCTGCCAGGAAGAAAAGGAGTACTTGTGGCACCTTAGAGACTAACCAATTTATTTGAGTATCAGCTTTCGTGAGCTACAGCTTGAACATTGGCCTGGGACCTTAGCCAGTTTCCATTCGATCTGGAGTCCAGGGTGTGTGGGAGGAGAGGAGCAGGCTTTCTGCAGCAGCCACTTTACTTCTCTGTGCATTACTAAAGAAGCAGCCTAATCTGCCTGCAGCAGAAAGTCTCAGAGAATATAAAATCAGAGCTGAATTTTGTGTGTGTATTTAGCATTCTACTCTAGTCAATTCACTTACCCATCTTAATCCCTCCCTCTAAGGCAGGGGTTCTCAACCTTTTTCGCTCTTAAATCCCCCCCCCCCACACACACACACACATACTATAAAAACTCCATAGCCCATCTCTGCCACAACAACTGTTTGTCTGCATATAGAAGCCAGGGCCAGCATTAGGGGGTAGCAAGCAGGGCAACTGCCCAGGCCCCATGCCACATGGGGCACCGCGAAGCTAAGTTGCTCAGGCTTCAGCCCTGGGTGGCGGGGCTCAGGGCCCTGGGCTTTAGACCCATGCAGTGGGGCTTCAGTTTTCTGCCATGGGCCCCAGCAAATCTAAAGATGGCTATGCTTGGTGGCCCCCGGACCCCTGGTTGAGAACCACTGCTCTAAGGCTTTCCATCTACTCGAGGCTACACTAGTCCTTGCACTTTCGCCCAAATACATCTGGCCACTATGCATTCCTTCTCTGTGCCTTTTTCTCATAGCTGTGGGAAGGGCTGGGTGTGTATTTGGGGGTGGGGGATTCTTGTTGCTTTATAGCTCGTAAGGCAGAGCAGAAATAGTTTTCCTACTGCACAGTTGAGGGCGGAGCTTCCCCTTGAAGTGGGTAGAGAGGTTGAGCAATACAGCCTGGAGGCTCTGATTCAACCATTTGCTCACTCTTCTAATTATTGTGACCCTTCTAATTTTCTTATCTGTACCATCGGTGTCTTAAAAAAATTCAAGAGAATTTAGCTTTAAACCAAACACAAAGCCCTGCAAGTGAAATTCTAGCTGTTTCCTAATTTCATGCCCACGTGACTGTATGTGAGCCAGAGTTGGGCTGACAGGAGGATTTAGGAAATGATTAAACCTTACTAACCTACTCTGTAGCAGCTCTGGAGTGGGGAGGGACCTGTAGTTGAACAGGCCCCACTGAAGGGGATGTCTTAGAGTGTCTATGTGGTAGTGACATTTTTTTGCAAGTTGAATTCTTTCTTTCTTTCTTTTTTTTGAGGGGGGGGGTCATTGGGGTATAGGGGACGTCTACATTTTAATGTTCTTTCTAGATTGCAGGAAAATTGTTACATTAAAGTTAACAAAATTCTTTCTCGCAGCTATATTGCCCCTGCTCACTGAGGGGTGAGTCACTCAACACACCACCTCTCTGGAGATGCTCTGCCCATTTTCATGTAGTCTTATGCAGCCCAAACTGTCCACAAGCAGAGCAGGAGCATGACGGTCTGTGTTCTAACTTTGTTCTCAGGAGCTCGTCGCTTTCCAAACCCTTCACCTTTCCAGGCATGTGGGTGAAACTTTGGGAAGCTTGAGCAAAAAAAGTTGTCATGTGTAAGTGTCCCCCCCATCATAATAGGCACTTATTTAACAGCCCCTCAGTTAGAATGACTGGGGTTGACCAACAGAAATTTGGCAGGGAAATCACCCTTGTTGAGGAGAGACACCGTTGAAACTTCAGGTGAAAATTTGGTTTTGATTTGTCATTGGGTGAACCATTGAGAACTGTTCTGTGTGCGTGGTTCATTTTATGCAACTTTCTCACCAAGACTTGAGTTTTCAACAGTGAATGGAGGAGTGGAGTGGGGGGGAGAAATATCTCAAAGACTGAGATGCTTTTAAGGGGACCATTCAGAAAGTGGCAAGCACTTGCCTTCTGAAAATCAAACACCTTTCAGGTGTCTCAAGTTGGATCCTCAAGAATCAAGTCTAAAATCACTATTCACTTTTGAAAATCTAAACCTGAGCTTTTAATGTACACAGCTAAGGAAAGCAACTTAGCTGTGCAGTGAAACTTAATGAGGAAGGTGCCCAACGAAAGAGGAACAGCTTGCTCCTCCTTGCTCCGCTAACCCTAGGTAGTTGAACAGGTATCTGGATTTTGACATTTTTTTGGAAGGCTATTTATGTATTATGTGGGCTCAGAGTAGCATGGTATGAAGGCTTTTATCAACATTAGACACACAGGTTAAGTAACTTGTCCAAATTCATACAGTGAGTCAGTGGCAGAGCTGAGAATAGACTCCAAATGCCATTTCTTGATTCGAACCTTTCCTGCAATGCTGTCCTTCCTATGCATACGTGTCCTACAACCACCACCTTATAACACGTGTGAGAATCATCTGCTGTTGTTTTCATGGGGGAGTTTGCTTGTTAATGACAAATGTAACTTAATTAAAACAGGTTAGGTTGGTTCTAGGAGCTGAAGTGCTCGCTGTTGAGTTCAAATCCTTCAGAGTTAAAAGTGAAACCAGCATGGTGTTCTTGGCTGGTTCCCCGGGTAGTGACATGAAGAAATCTCTACTGATGGTCTGTTGAGGGGGATGCTGAGGACAATGGTACATTGGCAGAGCTGTGTGATGGGAGCCAAGGGCCTGTCTACACTGTGCAGTCACAGCTTTGTCACTAAAAGTCAGCATGTGTAAACGCTCTGTCTGTATTTTGTCGGCACTTTTGCCAACAAAATACTTCCAGCCCCGTGAGCGGCGTTAGCTTTGTCGGCAGGAGAGCGCTCCTACCGGCAAAGCCGCGTTCACACTACCGCTTGCGTCGGCAAAACTTTTGTCTTTCGCGGGGGGGCTTTTTTAAGTATCCGTGAAAAACAAAAGTTTTGTCGACAACTTTGCAGTGTAGACAAGCCCTAATCTGTGGAGCATCTCCGTGCACCGTGCCTGATTTAGCCCTGGGCCTTGGCTCATTTTGAAACACTTCAGCTTGTAATGTCTTTAAACAATGCCTATCTTTATATTTTGCTTGACAAGCTGATTATGAGGAAAGGAAGCCCTTGCAGCTGAGCACTTTTTTGTGTTTACTTTGCTTGTGTTGGCTGTCCTATTAGGAATAGAAGCCAACTCCAAGGGAGGAGGTGACACTGTTTTACGTCCCAGCCCTAGTGTGGGATGTAACCAGAAATTGTGAATGTTGCTATAATGCAGCCATTCTACCTCCAGGCTGTGATCTTATCTGATCTCACAAGTTGCAAAGACTGTGCCATGTCAGTACTTGGGTGGGACACATCTCAAGAACCACTAGGTGCTGCAAGAAGTAGTATAGAAGATTTGGAGGGGAAAGCCTCAATCAGTCCCGAACCAGTGCCTCAACCTGAGGCTGACTGGCTGGCTAATATGAGCTAGTACTGCATCAAAGCCAAGATGAGATGAGCTATTGTTTTCCAGGCTGTCTACAGATTTGAAGAGGATACTATGTCAGTTTACACCCTGTTTGCATTTAAGAAGCTTTTCTTAGCAACTGTAAAGGCAAACGCTTCACTCAAAAATGAAAGCTAGAAGATCCTGGAACCCAATTCCGCAAGTAGTGGAGTCTGACAGATTTGTCCATTGCAGAATTGCATAGTACGCAGCACCATGATGCTAACAACCACTTTCCCGTTAATGGGGTTATCTGTGTTTCTCTATATAATGTTAAGTTGTCAGTTTTAAAATGTTTTGTTGTATTTTATTTCTAGCATCCAGCGAGCTGCATTGGTGGTTCTGGAAAACTACTACAGAGATTTCACCATCTATAACCCGAGCTTGTTAATGGCCTCCAAGTCTCGTGCAGCCAAACACATGGCTGGCCTGAAAGTCTACAATGTGGATGGTAGGTGAGGTGGAATAGTTGCTGAGAATTGATGTGTGGGGTGGAGACGAGCAGGACTTGTTATCCTTTGTTCCAGGCACATGCCCTACCTTCTCACCATCCAAAATTCTTGTCAGAAATCTTCGTACCACTTCTGAGTACATTGCTCCCAGATCACTTCAGGCTTACAAAGCACAATAGAACTTTGTCTTGACTAGGAAAAGTGGCCAAGTTTAGGTCAGGTTTAGCTAGTATGTATTAGCTAAGCCCAATTTTAATTTGATTGTACTTCCTACTCAACACAAAGCCTAGATGGGTATGGCACTTTATAGGTAAATATAAGGACGGGCTTAGTGTCCTGCAAGCCTCTGTGAACTTAGGGCTTGTCTTCACAAGTTATACTAATTTAAAGGAGTGTTTTTTCAAAAGATGTAGTTAAACCATTGTGAGGCCCTTTGTGACCCCTCTGAACCTGATTTAAACTAAACTTGACTCCATTCTTTGCTGATTAAATCTAAATAAGCCAGGTTTAAAGGAGCAGAGGTTGTGTCAGGACACACACAGCCTTGATAAAATCAGGTGTTCCACAGTAATCGGGTAGCTTCAGTTCTATGGGGAAGCTTTTAAACTCCACAGGGCTGAAGCTAAAATACAAAGGAGACAGGCTGTCCCAGGAAACACGGCCACCTTTAATTTCACAGGCATTGGAAAAATCAGGGCTGCATTATACATTTGTGGATTAGCACTGAAAGGCTTTGCAGCAGGATGTGTTCAGAGGGGATTTGACTTTGCAGAGAGTGACTGTTTTCCACGCACAGCAGGAATGTGGGAGATGAATCTAAGACTTCTTCTGCCGTCTTTCCACATGGCTTATATCTTGCTTTGCATTGTTCGGTGCTCCCAAAGGGTTCAGAGGTTGTGTGGATGCTTCTCCAAACCTCCTCTGAACCTTTAGAGACAGCAAAAATTGGACCTGGAAATGTTGCCAGAGCAGCCTCCTCTAGTGAGACCTACTGCTGATGGTGGGCCCAGAAACCCGGAGAGGGGCAGCTTTGTTTTGTAGCACTTCTGGTCCTGGCTAGTGCAGGAAGTGCAGAGTGGTGTGAAATAGTAAGTAACATCAGTAACAAGGGATGTAAGCTAGCATATTCTGTTGTAGAAATGGGCAATGTTTGTGTGTATGTGGCGGGGGGGGGGGGGCGGTCTTGGAGAAAAAATAAACGATTTTGACCAGGTGGAAATCTTCTCTTTCATTCTGGTCACGGGCTAGTGTCAGGGGGGAACTTACCTTCTGGACCAATATTTCCAAATTTGATTCCGTGAAAGTGTTCCCAGCCTTTTCAGGTTGTAAGGTATTAGCCTTAATTAATGTCATGTTTTCCAGTTACCATCTTGGCCTCTCTTCTAGTGCAGTTGCAGCATAACTGTAGGAGGCGGCATGGCACAACTGGTGCAGGAAGAGGCTAATGATGTATACCCCTGGAAAGCTGGGACTCCAAACTTTCAGAGGAAAAATCCGTGATTTTTTTTTCTAACGCTAGCAGTCTGTGAGCTAGCATAATTTAAAATCCGAACTCAAGTAGACAAAAGCAAGCTAGGGATCTGGATGGGATGCTTTTTCAGTTCCAAAATCTTTCAGTCTGGCAGGGCTAGAAACAAGTGCTTCATGACATTGGATAGGATGAACTCCCAACTTTCCAGGAGCATAAAGCATTTATTTGTGGCACTAGTGGCTTCTAACACAGGATCTTACAATCGTTGTCCATTCCTTGGTCTCTCAGTACTTCTTGGCTTTATTGCTGTAATGAATACAGCAGGGCTTTAGCCGTTGCAATATACTGTGCAATCCCAGAGTTTGCAGAGGTATTGGATAGCTTCTCTTGCTACGCAGCAGGGTTTTTTTTAATGCACACTGAACTCAGTGGCATAGAAGCATATCCTTTAGAAGAATTCCTGTGGATTTACTAAGTGGACTGTGTAGCTCTAGCCAGGACCCTCTTAGCAGAGGAACAATCTGTCTCGCATGCTCTCCGCGTGAGAGGACAGTAATGCTGTTAAGACCTCTAATTTGTTGGCAGCCTTTGAGTTTGGTGTTACAGCAGCTGGGGGGGGGAGGGAGGGGGTCGTCTTGCTTAAGTCCCTATTGTGCTGGCAAAATGGGAGCTAGCCCAAAGGCTGTATTTTCATCACCATGCATGATGAATCAGACAATTAATAACTCTAAACCAAACTGGAACTGCGCCTCTCCTAAGCCGCACCACTACACATCGCGGCTGTCAAATGAAATCTAAAGTGTTTACTCTTGAGAAGCTGTTTGTTTGAATTCCTAGACTATCCATCATTAAACATCAAACTTATGTCTTGGAACTTAAAAAAAAACCTTACTTTTTTAAAGAAAAAAGCAGCCTTTATTGTGTGAGCAGAGCATTCTTGGGACTGTCTACCCTACAGAACTGATAATGCTTAAAGACTTTCAGTTTAATGGTGTAGACTGGCTCTTAAAGCATAAAGAACAGGAGTACTTGTGGCACCTTAGAGACTAACAAATTTATTTGAGCATAAGCTTTCGTGGGCTAAAACCTACTTCATCGGATGCATGCAGTGGAAAATACAGTATACTGCATGCATCTGATGAAGTGGGTTTTAGCCCACGAAAGCTTATGCTCAAATAAATTTTTTAGTTTTTAAGGTGCCACAAGTACTCCTCAGTCTGAATCAGCATAAAGAACAACATGGCTACCACTCTTAAAGCATAGTTACAGTCAGAAAAGTGGCTTTTAAAAATGTATACATTTTGGGGGTGGTTTTATATGTCTCTTTCTCTGACTCCAGGTCCGATGTGCTTTGTTCATCAAATGACAACACTTTTCCCTAACTCATAGCGCTGCAGGCTGCATGTGAGATCACAGAACCTAGCTGGGCCAATCCTCATTTTAAAGCATCACTAGTAATCAAGTGATAGATACTTACTTGATACTGATGTGCGATGTAGAGCAGACTCCAACTCCTTTTCCTAGAGCTAAGTGGGCTCTGCTAATAGGCATAAAAACTCTTGAGACAGATGTAACTTTCAGCCCCACAGAGAAACAGTATGGAGCCCAGAGTTACAGTCTGCAGAGTCGCTTCTCTGACAGTAACTACATTTTTGAAAGTGTCTGTCTTTTTTCTGAAGATGATGCCACTGCCCAGACATCCCAGTGTAGCTCTGTGTTTTCCTGTGTGTGTCTGTTGTGTCCATGTCTCTTGATGTTCTTCTTTTCTGTCTGTCTTTCTCCCCCTCCCAACTCCTCTTGTGCTCTCTCATTGTCTTGTTGCTGAAATGTGATGTGTTCCAGCTGCCCTTGTGGCCAAACTGAAAATGTATATAATGGATGGTAAGTAACATCCTTAGCACTCTGTTTCCTAGTTTGTGTAGTCAGTCACTGTAACTGTTCAGCTACTTCATCCCCTCTGAATTCTCTCTCCCATCTCCACTGACTGCAGCACTTGGAGTGGACAGGAAATATTCCCTCCATATGCACGCTTCCCAGGGACAGTGTCTGCAGGGAGGGTTTTTCACCCCCTTTTCCCCCCCAGAGCACTGGGCAGGAACAGCCCAACTTGGCCCACAAATTGCCTGTGACAGGCACTCTTGGATTTTGAGCCTTTTCAGCTCCCATTCTGCAACAATAAAGTCTTCCTCTGACTTCTGTTTCCCCTTGAAGGCCCAGGTAACAATGCTGCTGGCCAATCCCGGGCCATGATCGCTGCTGCTGCCCGGCGCAGAGACTCCAGTCACAATGAGCTTTACTATGAAGAAGCAGACCACGATCGCAGAGTTAAAAAACGTCGAGCAAGGTAATGCTGTCTCCTTCACATTGTAGTGATTGTATCCTGCTGCAGTCAGTTTGCTGGCCTGCTGGATTCTCTAACTGTATCTGAACAGCTGGGTGGGCCCATAAAAGAGGGGAATCGGATTGAGAGGTTTTTGTTGAAGGGACTGAGTGTTTGGTATAAATAAAGTCCTTTATATTAAAAAGGTATAGGAGAAAACAGACACCCAGGGGCAGCAATGGCTTGTGACAGGAAGTGCTTAGAGAAATGCATACGCAAAGAACATGTGTAAATGTTCCAGATCAGCTAGCAGAATGTTAGGGATTAGGGAAGGGTCCAGTGCCTGCGACATCCATAACAGCTCAGTGCATGAAATCCCATTATTTCCCCAAGTAATCCAAGGGCTGAATCCATAGCGCTGTCAGTGCCATCTAGTCTCTACAGGGAGGAATTCTCCCTCCTTTGGAAGCCGGTGAATGCAGCATTTGATATGGCAATGCAACACTTCAGCCTAAACTCTGTAGTCTTGCTGTCCATCTGAACAGGTCTGGTAGAGGCAGGGACATGACTAGCTGGATGTTTCTGCTGGAATGGTCCTCTGTGCATTACCAGTTCAGCATGTTGATTGCAGGGTGTTGTTCACCTTCAGAATTAACACCCAACTGAAACTAACCTGGGTAGGTAGCACCTCCAAGCTACTGTCTGAGGCAGGTCACCTGCAGCAGGCTGACATCCCTGAGCTGAGTCCCAGTGTAACCAGAGGGACTAAACGAGTTGCCCTAACTGAGGGTTTAGAGTCAGCAGTAAAGTGCTGATATGAGGTCTGTCTCCGTGCTGGCTCAGCCTGACCCCTTGCTGCTGGTCAGGCTTTCTCCACTCTCTCGGCAAAAAGGGAAGCATGTGTCTCTGGGTTTCCACGGGCTTCCTTCTGTGTAATTTAGCAACTTGGGTTCTTTTCACATACTCACTGAGCTCAGCTGGAGCAGCTGCTGGCTTAAAGACAAACCATCATTTAGCGGGAGATGCCGCCTGCTGGCGTATACATGGGGAATCTTTCTAAAACCATCAAAACCTAACTAAAAAGAGCTCTGAGGACCTCCTGGTGTTTCTTGAACGTGTCTGACTGAAGCTTCCTGTGTCTCTGGCTCGTCTGTGATATTTCTGTCTTCCTACGCGTGATCAGGCTGACAGTCTCCTTGCATTAATATCTAAAGGTTTTATATGCAGGGCATTGTAGAAAAGTCGTTATTAGTGACTTAATTCCATTCATTTAATCCAATGTGAAACATGAGTATTTTACAATCCAACAGCTTTCCTTTAACTGCACTACTCTCTTTTACTCGTTCAACACGGTTAGGGTAGCTTTTGAATATCCTCTGGCATCTGTGTCGCTTTGCTCCAGGGGGGTCTGAGTTTGTTTGCACAGCTGTGCTGAAACAGGGATAGTTCGCATAGGATGCGTTCTTGGCTGCAAGTGCCCTGAGCTAGGGCAGGGAACAACCCAACCGCATGCAGGGCCACTTGGGCAACTTGCCAGGAGCCTGAGGACTGCAACCCGGTTTGTATAAAATGGAATAGAGTGCAGGTCATGAACAGGGAGAGGTGTGTGGAGACTGTGGGTCCCAGTGTATGCAGCGCTCTATCTTGAGCCAAGCACCTTCCCCCAGACCAAAATTGGAGTAATGCATGCTGGTTCCACCACTCTCGTACCGCTGTACTCAATATGAGAGTAGCTGTGGGCCAAAGTTACAAATGGAGGCAGGACTGTCTAGTGAGCTGAACACAAGACTGGGGCCAGGAACTCTTGGGTTTTAATCCTGGCTTTGTCACTGATGTGCTGGGTGACTTTCTGAGCGAGAAGAAAAAGCAAACTCCCATTCACCTCTCCATGCCTCCATCTCCCTCTCTGCGGAAGGGGTTAAGTGACTTGCCTGACATGTCACGCTGGGCCAGCGGCAGAGCCAGGAACAGAGTCCAGATCTCCTGACTCCCGAGCAATCGGTGCCCTAACCACATAACCTTCCGTCCTCCTGGGGGGTGAATCTGGCTTCCTTGTGTCTTTTTCTTCCTCTAGGCTTGTGGTTGCAGTGGAAGAGGCTTTCACTCACATTAAACGTCTCCAGGCGGAAGAACAGCAGAAAGCTCCAGGTGAAGTGATGGATCCCCGTGAGGCAGCCCAGACAATTTTCCCATCCATGGCGAGGGCTCTGCAGAAATACCTTCGCACCACCCGCCAGCAGCATTATCACAGTATGGAGAGCATCCTGCAGCACCTGGCCTTCTGCATCACCAACAACATGACGCCCAAGGTAACGCTGCCTCCAGCGGAGAGCCAGAGAGCTGCAGGAAGTGTGTATGTTAGGGGAAGTGGGCGTCAGGCAGAGAGTAATGAGGCTTGAGGGCTGCTGTTGATGATACAGTTGGTACATTTCAGTCCTTTGCTTGTAACTTGGCTTTAGGTCTTGGAGTGAACTCAGCCCCCACTGTCCCTTCTCCTGTCTGCCTTTTTAAGCTGTGAGCATCAATGAGCTACGATCACCGCAATTCTAACAAGCCGAGTGGGGTCAGGCCTGGCTGATCCTTGGTTTGGAGACCTCCAAGGAAAGCACAGATTGCTGCAGGAAGTGGGGTTAGCAATTCAGTAGGGAGCTCTCTAGCTCTGTGCCTTAAGGTGGTGGGAGGGGTGGAGTGGGTGATTCAGGAAGGAGCAGTTTTCCCGCTGCCAGCACTGACCTCAGAGGCGCAGTGTTGGGGGTGCAATTCTTTGGATTGGATTTCTACCCAAGGAGCTGTGGCCGCTAAAGACCCCGTGGCACGTTGTGTGTGTGTGTGTGTGTGTGCATGAATAGGAGTGTTAGTCTTCATGTCCTGGCCAAACCTCCAGTTCGTATGACTGCATTCTACCTCCCTACATTTCCCTGCAGATGCAGCAGAATAATTATGCTTCACTTCCTGCCCTAAGTTGCTGTGCAACTGTTAAATGGCTGCCACCGTCCTTTCCAGAGGGGGCTGCATTTGAGTGCTGGGTGAAGTGAGGCTTGGTGCTTTACATATAGTCCTCTTTGGGTTGAAGGCCGCTGCAGAAATGCAAAAGCACTTACTATCTTACCCAGTATTAGTAGCCATATGTGATAGTAGCAGGGACACTGTGGGCAGGACGGGCGTTTAGGCTGGCTTTCACACAGGGTCTGTTATGACCTTATACCCGTGTTTGAATCCCAGCGGGCTCTTGGCATGATGTGTGTTGACAGTTGAACTTACCCCCTGAGTTTGCAGTGGGAACTTTAAAATACAACAATGTCAAGTAAACTGCTTGAAGTGATGCTTGTTCTTCCAGGTGTCTGAGTTAAAGTACTTTCCTGCCAAGGACTGAGTGGGTCACGGAGACTGAAATCTCCTCCCACCAGGACAGGGGATTTTTTGGCAGTGGGTTGTATACATGGCGGAGGGGAAGTTGTGCTTTGCCCAGGCTGCGCCTTTCTGGAGAGAGAGAGGCCTCGGCTCTCCAGCGCTGTCGGACCTTTCCCCAGTGCTAAATTTATATTTAAAAGGCAATTTTGAAACTGGAATTGGAGCCATAATTTTGTGAACTGACTGGGATGAGATAAAGCAGATCTCTAGCTGTCACCTACTTGTTCAGATCCTGGGGGTAGGAAATGGCAGGAGGAGAGGAAGGTTTACCAAGTGTGCTAGCTGAAACAATTTGCTACAGGGAATACCTCTGTCCACAGGTCTAAATCATGAGATTGAAAGAAAGTGTCAAGGCAGACCTGAGTCATGGGAGGTGGAGTTCCCCTGGCACTAATTCATTCTTTTTCTCTCTGTGTCTGTGTGTGTGTATGTGTCTCTGTCTGTCTCTCTCTCTCTGTCTAGGCATTCCTGGAGCGTTACATCAATCCAGGCCCAACCCTCCAATATGACAGGGATCGCTGGTTCTCCAAGCAGTGGACGCTCGTCAGTGAAGAAGCAGTCACACGTGGATTAAAGGATGGTGTTGTTTTTGTTCTCAAGTGCTTGGACTTCAGCCTTGTAATCAATGTGAAGAAAATCCCCTTCATCAAACTCTCGGAAGAGTTCATAGATCCCAAATCTCACAAATTTGTCCTTCGCTTGCAGTCTGAGACTTCGGTTTAGGGTGCAGGGCAGTGTTCTCTTCTTCTTGTGCTTTTGGGTTTTGTGTCCCCAATTCTGACTGAAACTGGCAGATGACAAAGACCAGTAATATTTGACCATCTGCACTTTATTTGGAAGAAGGGCTGGGGGTAATGGGTTGGGATATCTATCTAGAAAGTAATATCTTAAAAGCTCACAAGGCAACTTGGTTGAGTTAGCTCAGCCTTTACGACAGAATGATCCTCCTTGTTTTCCAGGCTTATTGTAGACACTGTGAACAAACAAACAAACGGCCTTTATATTTCCTTTGGAGCCCTGCCTTGCAGTGATCAATACTGTTCGTACATCTCCCTTACTCAGGCCTGACCTGTCTCTGCGTCCTGTGCGTGTAGATTTCTATTGGGAAGTAGCTTTTTCTCATTTATAAAAGTCTGCGTATGAGGGAGTATTTACAGTTCCCCTCCTCTCAGGAAGGAGAGTGTGGTGGGTGGGGAGAGAATTGATAGTTGTTTGTAAACCAGGCTGTCTAGTGGTTGAAGAGCCCTTCCCCCTCCAGGGATGCTCTTCTCCAATAGCACTGGACCACTGTGAACCAGGGAGTAGCAGGGATGGGTTTTGCCATCTGTTTCCTTCAGTCTCTTCAGTTGATTGTATTGCTGATCATGGTACGGGCACTACTCATTTTGCAGCTGTTTGAATTATTACCAGATGTCTTAATGAGATGTCAGGGGATTGGTGCATGATGCAACTCTCCCCCTCGGCCCCTTGATCTCTAATCCCTGCCCCACTAATTTGAACATCCCATGCTCCCTCTTCTCTGTCCCCCTTGCAGCTTTCTGAATGTGTTTCTCTAGCAACGGCTCCTCTGGGGTCAGTCGTGTTATCACGTTCTCCCCACCCCCCTTTCGCGATATATTTGCACAGTTACAGCCTGGCTGAGTAAACGTTCTCCTCGGAGGTGTGTGGCGTTTACCTAACCCTGATGGCCTGGTCCCAAACAAAGCGAGCCTGCGCAGGAATGTAGTATCGTATTCTAGAAGGGCTTCAAGAGCATCTTGAAGGAAGGGGGAATGCTTAACCCCTGTCCCTCACAGGGCCCAGAGACAGTGTGAGCAGGGAAAGGGCAGACCTTGGCTGACACATGTGGTTGAGTGCCATGGTTCTTTAAGACCGTATATATAAATGCACTACAGTATATTCATCCCCCCCACCCCCACCCTGCTGTAGCTAAGAGAGACCAAACTGCGTCTGAATGTTGCAATTGCTTTTTTTAAAAAAAAAGTCCTTGACTGTTTACCCCATGTTACTGTTCTCTTAGGTATTCGTCACCAAGCTAGCCTGGAATTTGTCTGTTCTTGGGTGAGGGAAGCTTAGCTCTCCAGAGAACATACTTTTTAAGCCTTTTTTTCTGTCAGTGACCTCTGTTCTCAAGGTCTTTAAACAGGATTGTTTTAAAGCTGGGCTTAAACAGAACCTCTTGATCTGAACACTCTCCCTGCACTCTGAATTCAAGGAATGTTTGGGTCCAGGTCTCCACTCCAGAGCCAGCTCCTACTTCTGTCATGAGTTAAACCAAATCCCCAGTTCCAGACGACCTCCAGACTCTGGGAAAGTTCAGTACAGGATCTGGAGTGGGATTTCCTGGCTTGGGCCTATGTCTAACTTTATTTTGATGAACAGGAAAGTCTGGGGGGAAGTCTCTTACAATGTGAATGTCTTTGTTTTGCTTGCCTGTCTTTGTTACAGACAGATGTTTAACACACTAAGGCAAGGTACTTAAGCAGGTCCCATTGAAGTGTATGGGACCAGTCACGTGTTCAAGCGACTTGGTGAACCAGAGCCTAAAGTGGTGATTTTCAAGTCATGACCTATCTGTGGTCTGCCAGGCCCTTCCTGCTGGTCCTAGGTATCTCCTATGGTATTTATAAGGACCCTACCCCCTTTGTATTTATGTACCAGTAACGATTACAAAGAAGCCAAATTGCACTGGTGGTTGCAGGGTGTGGGATGGGTCTATGGGAGGATCTCTTCTTATTGCCATATGCGATGTTTATAGATATCCCCTGCCCTAAAGCACACTCAGTTCTTTCCGTCAGGCTTTCTGGCAGTTTTTGTTGGTTTTTAACAGTTGTGGCCTTTTGCTGTATATTCATTTTGAAAACGCTGTTGGTTTTGTACCATTTTTATTAAATGAAAGTCACACAGTGTTGTGCCTGATGCATCCTAAAAAGTGAGTTTCTTTAACCTTTGGATAACAAGTGCAACTGGAGAGCAGGGACTGTGGGGGTAATTGGCTAAAGCTGTGATCAGGGCTGAACTGGCTGTCTGAATTTAGGGCCCCAACCCTAGCTTAGTTGGCTCAGACGTGTGAATTTAGAACAAAAGCACCCAGTATGAATTTCCTCCTTTCATGATTCCTGCCATACCACCTCAGAACTGGAAGTTGTTTGACAGTCGCTTTGCTCAGGAAACATGTCTTTCTGTTTTTAAATGTGTGTAAGGATTTAATACAAAACCAAATAGAAGCCGAGTGTATTCACAGCTGCTACATAACCTACCTGCTGCAGTTCAAAGTGCCACCATTTCTGTCTGTCCCAGAAAGGGGCGCTGTTAGCGTAAACCTCCTTTAAATGGAATGCCCTTAATTTTGTTACTGCTAATGCTTGAGAGGTCTCAACCCCAATGAGAGAGAAAAGGTCATTTACTCTTTGCCATTTACCTTTCTGCACTTCGTTGAGCTTGGAAGGAGAGGGAAGTGGTTGGAGTGGGGGACTGGGCGCCAGGACTCCTGGGTTCTATTCCCTGCTTTGCCATAGGAATCACTGTGAGACCTTAGGCAAGTTACTTCACTTCTCTGGGCCTTCATCTCTCCATTTGCAAAAGGGGGAACCATGATATCTACCTCACAGGGATGTTGTGAGGCTAAACTTAACCTTCGTGAAGTGACTTGAGATTGTCTATCGAAGCGCAAACTGTCTTCTAATAAAGATTTGAACAGTGAAACTAGACCGGCCTGTTTCACTTGCCATTTATAGTCTGTTAATGGATGAGAATCAGGTGTCGGGGACAGCAAGATAGTGTCGGCATTTCCAACCCAATCCCATAGTCCTTGCTTTACGCTCATGTCCATGGGAAGCATGGTTTGCAGGGTTTGCTCTGAAGGGGGCTGTTTCACTCCGACTGCCCTCCCCTTTTCTCCTCTCTCTTATTGGAAAGTTCTTAAGTGAATGGAAACCTACTTTAAAATGTTTAAGCCTTTGACCATAAGCTAAGTGACCGAGGAAATTCCTATTGAACAATGTCAGGTGAAGACCAGGTAAGGCTGAGCCTTTCCCTAGGGAGTTAGGTCTCCTGGTTGCTCAGGGACGAGCGATCTCCTTGCTCCCTGCTATTTCCCCATCTCCCACTATGTAAGTTGGACTGCCAAACACACTATGTCACGTCTTTGCTCTCAGTCAGCAGCATGATACAAATCCTGAAGCCTGGAGGGGTCAAGCAGAACCTCCCAAGTAGGTGCAAGCAAAGCTGCTGTGATCAGTTTGAGATTCATGGAGATTGTTGAGGTGGCTTTTCTGTAGTAAAGTGGTATGTGGTGTTTGTAGGGTGGAGTGGATGGATAGTGAAAACGGTAGGGTCCCTGGCCCCTTGTCGGAACGAAGGGGCAGATGCTTGTCTCCTGGTTCTTGCCAGTCCCATAACTAGGGCCGTAGCATAGGGAAAGGCCATGTATGAACTGAACCGTCCACCAGAAACACAGTTGAGGTGCTGCTGTTTTCTCCCCTTGGCATGTGGGTTCAGCATGCTGCCCCTCTGCTCTGCAGGGTGAGGAAGGAATGGAATTGGAATGGACCTAGAGCAAGGGGATTGGTGGTAGCGCTCCCACCCTGTGGGGGCGGAGGGGAGCGGATTTGGTCCCCAACCAACCCTTGCTGCCAGGGGGCTATGGTGACTATCTGCCTCCACCAAGTGCGCTCTATCAATAGCAGAAGAGGGTGGTAGTGGAAGAATAGGTGGCTGCTGGTCACCTCGCTGCCCTTGGGGGCAGGGGTGCTTGAGAACAGAGGCAGCAAGCAGAGCGAAAAGGTGGCATGACACAAGTCTTGCAATTGGGTCTGATCTAGCATAGGCCTTGACAGCGGCCCCCATTCCTGCATAGCAGAGGAATAACATAAGTGTCTTTGGATGGGGCCAGTGGTGATAAATATAAACCAGCTTTCAGCACCTCTGCCCATGGCTACTCCTATCCTCTTCCCTCTCCCCCCGCCCTCTGCTGGGCTGGCTGCCTCTGATGACCCATTTGCCAAAAACACCCACTTCCTCCTCTGTTGCTCCAGCCTCCACTCCCATCTCCCTGTTGTGTTTCTCAGGCCAAGAGCCTGGTGAGGAACTAGTAACAGGCAAGATGGATGTCATCAGGAGCACAGGCTGGAGCTCATGATAAGGCAGGGCTCTTGGGTGGATCCCATCCTCACCCCAATCTTGCCTCCCAGCTGCAGGAAACACTTCCATTTCCCCCACGCACCCACCCCTGTTGCCATGGACTCCACCAAAAATCCTATAAAATCACACCACTACCAGTTTCTTAAAAACTGGCAATTCCATTTAGCCCCATGCACTGCTTTAAAGTCTTGTTGGCATAAACGTATTTAAACAGTAACAATAAAGAAGCCTGAAAGATCACAAACTTGTTTGCCCCGCTTCGTAGGAAGACTTATTCAAGTCAATTAAGCTAACATAGCTATCCCA
Source organism: Caretta caretta (assembly GCF_965140235.1). Lineage (NCBI taxonomy): Eukaryota > Metazoa > Chordata > Testudines > Cheloniidae > Caretta > Caretta caretta. The sequence continues at coordinate 205,815,640 of NC_134206.1, forward strand.
TTAAAAAAGCCTGCAAATCTGGCCTCCCCTCTTAAAAAATATAAATTGACTTTGGGTCTTTGGAGAGAACTGTGTTCTGGCTCCAGACTTTATCTTCAAAATGTCCTTAAGTTTTCAGTCTGCCATCCAATAGACATTTAGATGAATAGGAGATGAATGTGCAGATGTCTGTTTTCATGTTCAGCTTGTATTTGTACGTGCTGTCCCCTTGTAGGTGTGTGTATTATTCCTGTCTAATGCCTGAAAAGCCAAGGGTGGTGGTTCAATAATGCCCATTAGGACTGTATGGAGAATGAAGCACTCTTGGGATGGAGTCATAAAATTACTTCTGTAAGGGGGCTGTGTGGCTGCGGGTGGGCAATGGGATGGATACACAGATCCTTTCGCCTCCCGTCGGCTGGCTCCGACTCCATTAAAGATGATGACCACAAGTTACCGTCTGACAGGTGTTCAGTAACCTGTGCAACTTCAGTGTTGATCTGTTCGGTTCCTCTTGGGCCAGGTCTCCACAGCACCATGACTGCCCACGAGTATGGCCTCTCCGAGAAAGGGGCCTGTTAATAGAGACCGAATTTTCACCCCACGTGGCAGGGCAGTGTGTAGGGGAAGCGTTGTGCCTCTGCCACCCGTGCCTGTCTTGGGCATAGAGAGGACTGAATTCTCTAAGACTGTTGCTCTGGCACCTTTCACCAGCACTAACTAATTCACTGGGGACGGACGGACGGGGACACACACGGACACATGCACACACGGACACACACATGGACACACTCGTTTTGCTGTGGTTCGCTGCCTGCACGGAGATCTGTCTGTGAAGGATTCTTACACTCCTCTGTGCCTATATCTTGTAACGAATACAACGTTATTCTGTACTGGGGGCCAGGATCTCCTGGCTCCCACACAACTCTTCTGATCACTGTGTAATGTACAGCCTGGTACTTTTTTCTACATAAACTGCATATAGTAAGGTGGGTTCTGCTGAGGTTTTCTAATGAATAGACACTAACCAGCCTCTTGCTGCACATGTGGCTTTAACTGCAGTGTTACATGGTCTGAAATAAATTCTGAAATCTGTTTTTGTTTTTCCCCCCCCCTCGTCCCAGTTGTGAACTTGAGTAGCAAACTCCTGGTGTCTGTGATGTTCATGCACTGTGTGTCTAGCAGAGTGAATTGTTCTGTTCCAAGCTGGGTTCTCTTAAGTTATAGCTGGATGGTTTTGTTTTTGAACTGAAACATGAAACCATTTTACACTTTGCATATTTTGTACAGTAAAAATCTGAAAATAAACTGAAAACAGAAATTCTGTGCTCCTACGTAGTCTTCTTTTGATTATTTCAGCCTGGGAAACGTCTTCCCCCTCTCTCTGAGCGTTCTTTATGCCTTGAGAGTGGTACCCTGTAAACAAGTGCCATAGCCTTTTCAGGCTAAACCTCCAATCAGCCTCATTGCCCAATTCTAGGCCTCTTTCATCTGTCCTGCCACAATAGGGGACGTGTTCATTTATCACTCTTGAACAATGAGACCTGTAGGAGGCTGTGCTGAATGCCTTAAAAAATCTCAGATTCGTGGGAGGAAATACAGGACATGGGGCTGGAGCGAACTGGCAGTGGGGGAAAGGAGTTAGAATTCAGTAGGTAAAACTACCTGCTCCCTTTCATTTACTTTGAGCTCGCGCCACCCGGCACACAACCTAATCATGAAGTACCAGAGCTGTTCCTCAAACTCGCTGGGACTCCTGATTGGAGTCTGACCTCCACTAGAGTCTGAGGGGGCCGGGGGAGCAGCTGGAGCAGCAGTTCTTAGGGGTGGTGCCTTTGGTGTCTACAGAATTCAGGCCGTGTTATATTCAAAGCAACCAACCAATGTAGCTCTTGAGCACTTTCTCAGCAATAAAGCAAAAAGGTATTGCTACCACCACTCTGGTTACACGACCCAGCTTACAGAGCCTCACCTCTCATCTGTTGCCAGAATCAAGGTGGGGGAACAGCCCTCCAGCAGGTCTTGTCACCAGCTGGACTTGTACAGTTTCCTTGCAGACTGAAGGAACAAGAGTGTGGAGTGATCCCATGGGCACTGCAAATGGTGGTCCCGAAGCGCTTGGCCTCCCGGCTTCATCCCGCAAGCTGTCCCCCCACCACAGGCCAAGCGTGTGCCAGGCTGCTGTCAGCACTGCTGGAGAAATGGTTGGAAAAATCCACAGGATGCTGCTGTGCTATGAAAAATACAGTGCAAGGGTTGCAGAGATAAGAGCAGTTAATGGATAAACATTAGTTCAGAGAGCCTCCGAAGGGGATTGCTCCTCCTGGGATTACCAAACAAGGTTACAAAGCATTAATTTCAAACCAGTAGGAAACAGGAAGGGTGGTGGGGGAGCACTTGGCACTGCTCAACTCCACTCCTCTCCTCCCCCCCCCCCCCCCCCCCACCGGCTTCCTGATCCTTTCCCCATTGAGTGGTGTATCCCTCTGGGAGCTATTTGCCCTTGTCCTGCGGTGCCGTTTGTGGTGGCCAGCCCTGGGAGTTGCCTAAGGAGCAATCCCTGGTGGTCTGAAAGAAATAATAGAGGGACTGCATTAAAAACATAAATTACAGGCACGAATGAGGGCAAGTTGCTCTGTCCCTCCCTCCAATAAATAATGAACCTCAGATTTTCCTGGTGGTGCTGCAGTCACTGCTGGCCACTCCTTGTGCCTGAGAGGAGCTGCCAGACTGGATCAATCCCAGTGTCCATCTACTCTCCTGTCTCTGGTAGTTGCTAGCAGCAGGGGCTTGAGGAAGGGGTGAGATCCCCACAGCAGGCTGAGGTTGGGTAATCTACCCCTCATGTTAGGTCTCATCCTGATCCTGATGGAATCCCTAGTCCTGCCCCCTGGCCCTGCTCCCCACCCTCCTGGCTCAAGGAGCAGAGGTGGTGGAAGGAACTGGCTTGGCTGGAGGTACCTACTCCTACTGGCCTCTACCTGGCTGACTCTCGTGTTTGGATCATAGGGGGAAGCCATGAGCTTATCGGAAATATGGGGCTGAGGCTGCAGCTCCAGTTCAGCCAAACTCCCATCAAAGTCATGTGGGTTCAGCTTTGTGTGTGCGCCCTACGCACAGGATCCAGCCCCACGACTGCTAACTAACAATGCTCAGCCACGCTTGTTTATCACCGTTTTGTGGAGTTTAGGTTCCTTGCTGGGGTGGCTCCGGGAGCGTGGACCTCTGGCCGATGGTGCCCTCCGCACGCAGGGAGGTAGAGCTTCAGGGGCTGTCCTTGGGCAGGACAGAGCCAGCTGTTGGAATGGCCTCTCGACTCTGAATGAGACTAGTAGGTCCACTGACGTGTTGGGACTAGACCCAAAATTCAGGGCTGTTCAGAAAGCAACTCCTCTTGAGAGCTGTGCAGGGAAGTGTGTATGTGTGTGAGGGGGTCCCATCACTGACTGGAGAAAACACTGTGTAGGGGCATGGTCTACCGGTTTTACATGAGCTGGGTGTACAGCGTGGGTGCTCTGAAGCACTGCAGGGAGTGATGGTACTAGCAAACATGGCTGCTGCATGTCCCTCTGTCCTAAGGTCTGAAGTTAATGGCTTGGCATTTCTCCTGGCAAAACAACTTGTGTTGGCTGAGTAGAGGGGTAAGGTTTCACGGCCACAGAACCAACCTTCTGCTTATGTCACTGTCCTTCATTGCTGGTATTGAGCCACGCTGGTACTCGCTCCAGCATCCGAACTAGCAGCTAGTTTTCTCTGGGAGGTGTGGGAAGAGCCTAAGCTTGGGGCCAGTCAGAGGCATGGGTGCTGAGTATTTGGGCCCTGAAGCACTGGAAGGGGTGGGGTATCTTGGGGAATAGGATCCCTCTGCAGCACGCTATGTCACATCAGGTATGCAGAAAGGGCGGACGTATTGTTGGGATTGGCCAGCAGAGCGTGGTGTTGAAAGATTGATCTGAGTTTATCTTGGACTAGGAAGGCCCTGGGCTCGGGTTACAGCAAATTCTGGTACTGGCAGATAAGCTATCGGGTGAGTGTGTCTTGCCCCTTGTGTCTCTCTCACACACACACACCCCATTGGTCTGCTACACAGGCGCACAAACATGTGCACAGCATGTTCGGGGGGAGGGGGAGGATGGTGTGATACTGTGTGTGTGTGTGAGAGAGAGAATATGCACAAGCAGGATTCTCAGCAGAGCTATCCCTAGGAGGGTGCAGGACCCAGGACAAATCAGCCTCCCCTCTAGTCTCCTCGCTGTCCAGCCCCCGCCCCTGTCCGCCCACCCTCCACTCTCCTCCTTGCCGCCCGCCCGCCTGCCTTCTCACCTGAATATCGGGGGGGTAAATGGTGTCCCGATCGTACATCAGTTGGGACAAAGGGCTCTATATCAGGACAGTCCTGATTTTATCAAAATGCGGGGGGCCCCCCAAAGCACGGGGCCTGAGGCAGTTGCCCCAATTCACTGCATCCAAGGGACGGCTCTGATTATCAGTTACTTTTACAAAGGAACCAATGTCTATTTCAGATCCCATGCCCTATATCTAACTCATACAGCCCTGATTCATGTATACCTGTTGGCCTGCAGTAGTAAATTATCAATAATGCTGAGATGCTGCCTTAGCATGACAGGAAGAACCGTTTGTCCAGGTTTCCCAGCTTTCTGAGAGTAATGGCACCCCTGTGAAGAGGGCTTTCTCCAGCCACACATTAGATATTGATCGCTAATCAAGTAGGTCTACCAGGAAGTACGACCCCCCTCCCTCCCATATGCTTGTACCACCATTAGGCCTAACTCATAATCCCTGACCTGTGGGAAATTCCTTCCCAATTCCACATATGGCGATTGGTTAGACTCTGAATCTTTGAGCAAGAACTAGCCAGCCAAGCCCCTGAGAGAGAGAATGCTCTGTGCCACCTCAGAGCCCTGCCCCACCCCATCCAATGTCCCTTTGCCAGTCATGGCTGTACATAATACTTCAGAAGGAGATTTAAAAAAAACCCGCCCATGGTGCATTTGGGGGGAAATTCCAGCTGCTGGTGGCTGGCTGAAATCCTGAGGCATGAGCTTTTAGGAACATAAGACACTTGTTGCTTGTTCCATTTGCTATGCACGGAGATCAGCTAGATACCATGACCCTGAATTACTTCTATTTTAGTTTAAGGGAAACAAGAAAGAAAAGGCAAGTCAGTAGGAGAGAGCTGTGTGTGTGTGTGTGTTTGTCTTCTCTGTAACATGCTGCAGCATCTCCGATTTAGGGCATGGCTACGCTACAAACTTTTGCCAACACAAGTTATGGTGGCATAAAGCTTTCGCAGTTTGTATATCACTTGGGTACGTGCATACCGGGCTCCTGGCATTGGCGGTGTGTGTACTCACTAGGAGTGCTTCTATGGATGCACAGTGCAGTGCACCATGGGTAGGTATCTCACTGTGCAACTCATCGTCCAGCCCGCTGTGTTTTGGGAAGTTCTGGCAATGCATGCTGGGGCAGAAATGAGTCACACAGGGGTTGACTGGTACTGCAGGATCAAGTTCCCATAATGCTACTTTCTCAGCCCCATAATGCCATCACTATTTTTGCACCAAATTTGAATATCCCATGGATCCAGGCAGGACTAGTTACGGGCCATCATCTTTGACAGCAGCATGGAACCTGCACAGCTCTGCACTATTATCATGAGTGTTGCAAACACAGAATGCATGGTCCACTGGTATTTGCAGCATCACAACAAGAGCCATGGGGAACATGATGATTTCCTTGAGGGCAGACTGCTGTGGGACATAGCAAGAACCAGTTCAAGATTTTTGGTGGTATTCATGAAGCAGCTGCAAAGGGTGGAGCACCACTTCTGCACCTGAGAAATGAGCACTGACATTGTATCGCAGGCTTGGGATGACGAGCAGTGGCTGCAGTACTTTTGGATGTGCAAAGCCACGTGAGCACCATGTGAGCCACCTGTTCAGGGAGGCTAGCCCCTGGCCCCGCCCCTTCTGCTCAAGGCCCCACACCTCCCCTGCCTCTTCTACCTCCCTCCCCTGCTGGAGCCTAGATCCCGCCCACAACCGCAGCTGCTGGTCCCTCAGCCCCAGGCTGCTGGAACGCCCCCAGAGCACTGGGCGGGTGATATGGCCCCAGTGCCCCCAGCCCCAGAATTCTGGGCCGCACAAGCACTGGCCCCACCCCCCCTGAGTCCCAGCCCCAGCTCGGGCCACAGGGGAAGAGCAGGAAGCAGGAGGGGGTCTGGGGGCAGAGCATGGGTGGGGGCCACGCCTAGCTGTTTGGGGAGGCTCAGCCTCCTGTGGCTTGTGATACCTACCATCCATGCAAGGCCATATTCCCGGATCTGTGTGCAGAACTCACCCCAGCCCTCCTGCACAGGGACACCAGAATGAGCTCTGCACTGACAGTGGAGATGCAAGTGGCAGTCATATGTGTAAACTTGCAATGTCATATTTCTGCCAGACATTGGGAAATCATCTTGGAGTTGGAAAATCCACTGTGGTGGCTGTTGTCATACAAGTATGCAGGGCCATTCATCATCTCCAGCTATGCAGAACTGTGACTCTTGGCAACATGCAAAACCTAACGAATGGATTTGCAGCAATGGCGTTCCCAAACTGTGGTGGGGTGATAGATGGCACACATATCCCTATTTTGGCACCAGCCCACCTTGCCAAAGAATATACCAACAGAAAGGGCTACTTTTCTATGGTTTTGCAAGCGTTGGTGGATCACCAGGGACATTTCACTGACATCAGCACTGGCTGGTCAGAGAAGGTGCACAATGCTTGCATCTTTAAAAACACAGGACTGTTCAGAAAGCTACGAGTAGGCACTTTCTTTCCTGACCACTGGATTACCATGGGCAATGTTGAAATGCTAATAGTGATCCTGGAGGACCCAGCCTACTCCTTACTCCCCTGGCTCATGAAGCTGTACACTGATCACCTAGACGACACCAGGGAGTGATTTAACTATTGGCTCAGCAAATGCAGAATGACAGTTGAATGGGCTTTTGGTAGATTGAAGGGATGCTGATGTTGTTTACTCACAAGATTGGGTCTCAGTGAGAAAAATATCCCAATGGCTGTAGCTGCCTGCTGTGTTGTGCATAACATCTGTGAGGCAAAGGGGGAAAAGTTGCAGATGTGGTGGAAGTGGAGTGGCTGTCTGCTGAGTTTGAACGGCTAGGCACAAGGGCTATCAGAAGAGCTCAATGTGGAGTTGTACGGCTTAGGAAGGCTTTAAAAGAGCACTTTAACAGCAAGCTGCAGTAACATGTTGTGATGGGCTGTGCTCTAACTGGCCCTGTACTTTGGGGCTCTGTTAGGAATTGTGCAGTGTTTGGTGCACATTTATGAGTGTAGTACTGACAATGCACCTATTAGTTTTGTGGTGCATGCTGTACATTAATGATTAGTAGCAATTGGACGTCAAACATAGTGAATGTCAGTGAAAATGAGGTAGGATCAGAGGGTAAAATAGGGAAAGAACAAGTTAAAAATTACTTAGACAAATTAGATGTCTTCAAGTCACCGGGGCCTGATGAAATACATCCTAGATTACTTAAGGAGCTGACTGAGGAGATATCTGAGCCATTAGTGATTATCTGTGAAAAGTCATGGAAGATGGGAGAGATTCCAGAAGACTGGAAAAGGTCAGATATAGTGCCCATCTACAAAAAGGGAAATAAGGACAACCTGGGGAATTACAGACCAGTCAGCTGAACTTCAGTACCCGGAAAGATAATGGAGCAAACGATTAAGCAATTTGCAAACACCTAGAAGATAATAAAGTGATAAATAATAGTCAGCATGGATTTGTCAAGAACAAGTATTGTCAAAGCAACCTAATAGCTTTCTTTGACAGGGTAACAAGCCTTGTGGATAGAGGGAAGCAGTAGATGTGGCTTAGTACGGCTTTTGATACTGTCTCGCATGCCCTTCTCATAAAAAAACTAGGGAAATACAGCCTAAATGGAGCTACTATAACTTGTGTGCATAAGTGGATGGAAAGCTGTTCCCAGAGAGTAGTTATCAGTGGTTCAGTCAAACTGGAAGGGCATGTTGAGTGGGGTCCCTCAGGGATCAGTTCTGGGTCTGGTTCTGTTCTATGTCTTCATCAATGAGTTAGACAATGGCATAGAGAGTACACTTATAAAGTTTGCAGATGATACCAAGCTGGGAGGGGTTGCAAGTGCTTTGGAGGGTAGGATTAAAATTCAAAATGATCTGGACTAACTGGAGAAGTGGTCTGAATAGGATGAAATTCATTAAGGACAGATTGCAAAGTATACTCCTTAGGAAGGAACAATCAGTTGCACACATGCAAAATGGGAAATGACTGCTTAGGAAGGAGTACTGCAGAAAGGGATCTGGGGGACAAAGTGGATCATAATCTAAATACGCGTCAATAGTGTAAGACTGTTGCAAAAAAAGCAAACATCATTCTGGGACGTATTAGCAGGAGTGTTGTTAGCAAGACACAAGAAATAATTCTTCCGCTCTACTCTGCACTGATTAGGCCTCAACTGGAGTACTGTGTCCTGTTCTGGATGCCACATTTCAGGAAAGATGTGGACAAATTGGAGCAAGTCCACAGAAGAGCAACAAAAATGACTAAAGGTCTAAAAAACATGACCTGTGAGGGAAGATTGAAAAAAATTGGGTTTGTTTAATCTGGAGAAGAGAAGACTGAGAGGGGACAGAACAGTTTTCAAGTACATAAAAGGTTGTTACAGGGAGGAGGGAGAAAAATTGTTCTCTTTAACCTCTGAAAATAGGACAAGAAGCAACGGACTTAAATTGCAGCAAGGAAGGTTTAGATTGGACATTAGGAAAAACTTCCTAACTGTCAGAGTGGTTAAGCACTGGAATAAATTGCCTAGGGAGGTTGTGGAATCTCCATCATTGGGGATTTTTAAGAGCAGGTTAGACAAACACTTGTCAGGGATGATCTAGATAGTCCTTAGGCCATGAGTGCCGGGGACTGGACTAGATGACCTTGCAACGTCCCTTCCAGTCCTATGGTTCTGTGATTATCACACTGTGTCACTGATCCTCTGAGTTGCATTACATTGTACAGTACCAATAATTGGGTACTTTTATTACCAGCAGGCATCCTGAAGCATATGTTGGGAACTAATAAAGAAGAATTCTTTCCCAAACAACACAGTTTTATTGAATGATGAAAACACTTAAAAAAAATACCCACAAAAAACCCCATGTTGTGCAAGTTAAAAGCAAATACGTTAAAACCTTAATAAATGTATGAAAAATAGCTTAAAGAAGAGGAAGGAACATTCTTGTTCATTTTAGCTACTCATTCATCAACTGTGGCGCTCTCAGGTCAGTGTATGTGAAGCTGTGCTTGTCCTTACTGTCCCCTCGAGTGGGGGGGGAGGGGAGAGGGCTTGCAGACCCTGATGCCGTGTGGAACATTTGAGGGAGTGATGTAGGGAGGCTAGACTAGAGTTCTCCATGGACTGCAAAGGGAAGCAAGCCTGGGATTGTTGGACCTCTAGGTCCTTGGGAGTCTGCAGCCTCTGTGTTCGCTGCCAGAGAAGCCCCATTATGTCCTGGTGCATCTCCCTTTCCTTTTCCTGCTGGGACCCGTGGGCTGCTCTCCTGTCCGCTCTGTCCCTCTCCATACGGTCTGCAGTATTCACCCACCAGGCCCTCTGCTCACTGTCCACTGCCGCACTGGCTTGTGGGCTCTTGCAGAACGTGTCATCCCGATTCCTCTCATCTGTATCTGGCTGAGGCATTCTGTAGGTGTGGATAGGGAACCCTTCAAGGCTGCAATGTTAGCAGCTGCAGATAAAACACGCAGAGGCACCATTGTCAGTATAGTCACAATGGAGAGTGACCGTTAAGGTTCAGAACTCCCTTCCCTTGTTCCCCTGAAGTTTTAAATAAGACATGCCCATTGTCACGTCTACTTCGGAGTGCTTGTGCCTGGCACCACTCAGCACCAGCAGTTACCTCTTCTAGTACCAGTAAATCAATGAAAAGCCAATAGCTGTGTCCTGTTAAATTGAGAGGCACCTCCAGTACATTTGAAATGGGAAATACATTCACGCGTTGGTGGCGACTCAGTGGGTGCTCCGGGGCTGGAGCACCAAGGGAAAAAATTAGCTGGTGCTTAGCACCCACTGGCAGCCAATCTCTCCCCTCCCCACAGCGCCTCTCACTTGATTGGCTGTTTGCATCCCTGGCCTTTGGATAGGCCTACTGCAGTTCCTTCACTTTCATGGGCTGCTGCTGCTGGTCCCTGCCAGAGCCCTTCTCCTGTAGCCCTCATGCAATCTGCTCGTAGCTGTTACTGTTTCTATGGCTGGTCCCTAGCACATCATCTTCTCCTCACAGGCCCAGGAGAGCCAACATCTACTGTCTACTCCAGGCCAGTGCATGTCTGGAGTGTGTAGCTGGCATGGTAAGGTGGATGACTGCATACAACAAAGGAGCACTGCTAGGCGTGCTTGCCATGCTGGACAATCAGGAAAAGGCATTTAAAAAATTCATGAGGTTTTAAAGCGTAAGGGGGGAGGGGGCTTCCAGTCTCCATGAGCCCTGGGCAGTGGAGTTCACAATTGTGACCAGAGTGGTCTGTGTCGGGCATTGTGGGAGAGCTGCTGGAGGCCTCTGAGAGTCAACAGAAGTAACACAATGTCTGCTCTTGCACTGCATCGACCTCAGAACATCGACCATGGCTCAGTCCCACTCGGGGAGATGGTGTTATTGGGTCACCGTAACGGGGCGCTTACATTGGTGGGAGACACATGTAAGTGTAGACACATGCACAAGTAAGTTGGTGCAAGGTAGCTTATGTTGACTTAACTTTCTAGTGTAGACTACTCTATCAAGTTAAGTGTAGAAACCAAGGGTGGCGGGTAGCATAGGCCGGGGAGGGCTGTGCCTCCTCAAACAGCCTGGAGTGGCCCCGCCCACACTCTGCTCCCCCAGGCCCCCTCCTGCCTGCTTCCCGTTCCCTTCCTGCTCTTCCATGGCAGAGAGCCTGGGGCAGGCTGAGACTGGTGCTCACAAGGCCTGGGGCTGGGGCTGCTGGGACTGGGGCCACACTGCCTGCCCGGCACTGGGGTTGAAGGTGCTGGGACTGTGCCTCACACTCAGCACTGGGGTTGGTGGGTGCTCCAGCCACACTGCCTGCCTGGCACGCTGGGGCTGGGGGCGCTCTGTTCGCGCTGCCTGCCTGGCACCCTGGGGCTGGGGGCGCCCTGGGCCTGGGGTTGGGTCATGTGGGGGGGGCAGTGCCCATGGGGTTTGTGCTTGTGCTCTGGGCTCTGGCGGGGAGGGGGAGGGGCCGAGGACTAGCCTCCCCCAACGGCTCATTCACCCTCTGCCCATGGTAGAAACATAAAAGTGCAGAGCTCTTAAAACAAAGACATGACAGACATTGCCACATGCACAATGCTACTCTTTAAGCCCTAATATTTTTCCTCCTTCCTCCTTTTACAAGGCGATAATCTGACTCCCAAGGGGACACATGCTTGTGTGCTGATCGCATTTTAGTTTTTTACTGCTAGTAAAGGTAACCTCAGTGGGGAGCGGGCAGGGGGCTTCCTGGTAAAGTGTCTTTAATCACCTCAACATTTCTCAGAAAATGTTTTAGGGCCAGCACAGAACTGCTTCACATGTTGGAACAGCATGAGCAGTACAGACATATGCTGTGGGCAGTCCTTAAAAGCTCTGGGGGGTATGTGTGTGTATCTGTCTGTAGTGTGGTGGAGAGACAAGGTGGGGAAGCAGTAAATCTTTTGGTTTGGTTTTTGCAAAGGCCAACCTTGAGTTCCTGGGCACCGAAAATACTCAGCCCAATATTTATACCAACTTTGTTGTTCTGTAACTATTGAGGGGGTGGCCATAACTAGTTTGCTGTTGCTTTGGAGTGCTGTCAGTACTGTGGTTTTGTATGGGATTTTTTTTAAAAAGAAATTCTGACTAATCTGATTAGTGGTTGCAACTCAGTAACCTGGCTGCCGAATTATGTGTGTTTCTATGGAAATAACTGGGTGGGGGGCCTATGACATTTTGGATTCAAAGCTTAAAAGAAAACCTCGGAGCAGGTGGCAATTTGGTGTTTGGATTCATTGTCAGGTCAATGTTGAGCCACCCACCGAGGACATTATTGGAGTACGAACTGGAGCTACGTTGCATCTTTAGTTACTGCAGGTCACAATCTGGGAAGAAACTCTGCTTTGCAACTGACCAGGGCTTTGCGACAACTGGAAAAGATCCTTCCCCATAGAATTCATCCCAGGTTTTACTCGCTGAGGCAGGACTAGTCTATGGGAGTTCAGTGGGTGTCCATGCAGTGCAGACAGGAACAGTAAAGCTCCCTCATGATGGAGTCTGTTGGGGCCTGACAGTGGTTGTGCATTCAAGGGCCTGAATGGAATTTCACAGCAAGGGGAGCTCAGCGTGAACCAAGCCCACTAAGTGTCTTGCTCTAGGGAGCCCGCAGTGAGCTGGGACACTGCCCTGCACCGTGTGTCAACCCTATTCCCCCAAAGCAAAAGGAGCTCTGGGTCCTGTTTGCCCTGGACTCTCCCCTAAGGAGGGGGAAACTTTATTCTCTGCAGGTTGGCTCCTTGGGAGCAGCCATCTCCTCTCCCTGCTCTCAGCTGGGACTGCGTAATGAGTCCCAGACCCACTTAGAGCAGTGGTCCCCAAACTTTTGAGGGTCATGTCTCCCCTTATCTCTGTCCCCATTCCCCCAGGCTGGGACTGGGGCTGAGAGCAGGGCTGCAGCTCCGGGGGGAGGGGAGGACTCAGATAGGGGTAAGGGGGCCGAGGCTGGGACTGCAACTGGGGGTAGGTCTGGGGTCAGGAGCAGGGATGAAGCTGCGGTCAGGGGCCGAGGTTGGGGGCAGGAGCGGAGCCACAGCTGGGCCCCTGGCCAGGTGCAGAGCTGTGCCAAGGCTGGGGATGGGGCCAGGTGCAAGGTCGGGACCTGGGGCCATGGCTGGGGGCGGGGCCGGAGCTGGTAGCACTCCTCCCCCACCCCTCCCCTCCCCGTGGGGGCTGACCTGGGCCCGATGCACCCCCCAGAATGTTTCTTCACATTCTTCTTGGGGGGGCACACCCCACAGTTTGGGGACCTCTGATTTAGAGGCAGTTCCCCGGCTTGGAGCGGATGGGGAGGTGGCAATAGCAGCTCTGTGGGTGCTTCCCGGACCGGTGGGTTTGTGAGCAGCAGTGTGGTCGCCTGGCCGTGACAGAGCACGGAGATGAGCTGAGGTAGTGGGGACAATTTCTAGCCCTGTCCTTAAATGGCCGTTGACAGCAGATATTGGAGGGCAGGAGAGAAGGGAGAGGGAGGGACAGGAGAAAATTGGCATAGGGAGAACTCAGGAGAGAAAGCAAGGGACAGAGGGGGATAGATGGAGAGAGAGAGAGAGAGAGAGGAAAAAGAGGAGGACGGAGGCAAGGGATAGCTTGATTTCCCCCTCACATTGGTTTTCCCCTGGTGTAAGTCCATTGACTTCCTCCTCACTTACCCTGGTGAGAGCGAGCACTCTTCCATGGTTATTGCTATTCATTAGCTAAGTTGAGTGGCAGCTGTTTCATGCTTGACAAGTGGCTATAAGATGTAGTAGTCTTTCGACCCAAGAGACTATGGTCCACCAATTGCAGCACAGAATGCCTCAGTATCCCACCACTTGTAGAATAGAACATCCTACCATCACAGCATGGAATACACCAACATCCCACCAGTCACAGAAGGGAACATATTAACATTCTAATCGCCCCTTTTTTTCCAAAAGAGATATTGCCCCATTCTGTAAAATCACAGCAGACAAGGTACTGAAAAGAGACAGAAAACTACTGAGCATTTGGGACATTCCAGATGAATGAAAAAAATGCATTTGAATTAGCTTTCCCTCCTACTTTCTTCATTGCCAGAACTGCCTCCTTCTCCCCTCCCTTAAAATGTTACTTATTTTTTAAAATGGCAAAAACCAGAAGAGAATTAAACATCTGTGGCTTTTTAATTAAAAGGTAAAGTTAAAAAGATCCCAGATGATATATGGGTGAAGAGAAGCAGAGAAAGCCCTGTTTGAAGAATGGGGCGGGAGAAACGATAGTATCAAAAGCAACTTCACAGGCCACAGGGACGACAGGTGTATATTTAACTTTTATTTTATAATACAAAGAAAAGCTTTCTAGTCCAATTTATGAAGCACTGAAACCCCGCAGCACAGGATACAACATCACCCATCAGTTTCTGCATGGAACGCACCCATGTTCTAAGGGCCCCTTTTCCCAAAATAAATATTGCCTGATGCTTTAAAATGCCTTTTTGTATCAGTGTAGCTTTACCCATACAGCAAGACACATGGTAGGTGGGGCTTGCACAAATGCAACTCACTCCGTTTTACACTGGCACAGTGCATCTACGGGAGAGGTTTGCACCCGTGTAGCTAATGATGCAAATATACCTAATGTAGCCAAGTCCTTAGAGCAGAAAAGGCACTGAAAAGAGGCATGCAGAAAGCTAGGGAGCATCTGGGATGTCCCATTAGTGATAATGGCCGGGAAGGGATAAAATAACAGATTTGTTTTTCTTCATGTTCCCATAAATTAATTATACTTTCAGATTACAAATCAGTGTTTCAGTGTCTATTCATGTTGGAATTATCCTTCCATGAGCCAGTTCAGGCCAATCAAAGAACTGCTCAACTGCGTCACTCAAACGGCTCCTGAGAACGGGTCATAATTTCAGAGAGAGAGAAGCCCATCAGGAAATAGTATAAATAACTAAAATGTGTTTTGTAACAGGGATTATAACAGGGGTTGCAGTAGTGTTGTGAATGGTGAGGACAAAAAGGCATGGGATCTTTATTCCCTTGTAAACTGCAAACCCTTCTGATTAGCCAGGAAGGGTGAAACCCTGCTTGTCTTACTCATGTGTGTAGCCCCAAGGTGAAGGCAAAGCTGGTAGTCTTCCCACATGAGGATGCAAGCAGGATCTGTCCCTTAGTGGTGAACTGAGAAGAGAGACTGAAAAATGTTGGCTTTACCCTTTCCTGCACTTTACAATGCATAAAGATGACCTCAAATTTACAAGAAAAATCCTGCTTGCTATTTACACGAGGCATCCCAGATCCTCACATCCCTCTCTGTGCTGGAGGATCTTGGGCAGAACTCTGGAGAGCCTGAACCATAAGATCATCTCTGGTGGCTGTAGACAGAGCTGTGACTCCCCTTCACCTCAACCAATGGGAGAAGGGTTAAGACTTAGCACCCCCTTTCCAGGAAGCAGTAAGAAAGCAGGAGACAGCTCGCAGCACAGCCTAGAGTGACATCATCCTTCAAGTCCTCCAAAGATCTCACCAAGTCTTCTAGAACGGAAAGGGAAGTGAGCGCTTGATGTTCCAAATGTTAATACTGTACATAGAAAATCCCCCCCCAGGCCCCCCTCCCACACACGTATTTTAAACCTTTGGGACAGAAGCAAGAAAGGGCAGGTATATAGATATATGTAGATATAGATAGCGCTATAAAATTTTGCTTTGCAGTTCACTTAGACAGAGGCAGTTTCTGGAGTGTAAATCTTAGCTCTTGTTGGGCTAATTCACATTAATACAGTGACCCAATGAGTCCTAATTCTCATCTCACCTCCACCAGTTTTACATCGGTGTTAATTTCATTGACTTCAATAGTTACTTCTGACTTGCCCCAGTGTAAACAAGATCATAAGGCTCTGTATCTCTAGTAAGAGAGAAGAAACAGACCCTAACTAAGCTAAAAAGGCAAGACAATTTGAGGATTACTTCCTAAGGGTAAGAATGTCCTCAGATTGTCCTTCTCTTGCACTAAAACCTAATAAAGCAGGACAATTGAAATCTACAGGTGAGGGAAATCCATGAGCCCTAAAGATGTCACATTGGTTTATGTGTGGATTTCTCATGGATGGCCCTGCATTCTGCTAGATCAAGTTTCTGACCCCTATTGTGAGTGACCCTTTGACTGCAAATGAATGCTGTGATGTACTTTAGACTAGAGTCTGCAGCCAAAAGAGGCTGCACCCTTAGTACTAAGGGATGTGTGAACATTTATGTGGAATAGAACTTTCAAACCCAGTCCCACGACTACTTAAAAGCCAGACAATTTGATCCTTTCACTGATGGTTACCACACCAAAATTATTCATCCAATGAGTTTGTCTAATGAAGCTGAACAGACCTGTCCCCGGCTGACAATTTGTTCACTGGAAAAGATGCCATGCAGGAATAAAGTTCAGAGGACTCTAGGGTTGTACAGTCATATGGAATGGGAGGGCTTTAGGGTGGAGTACTATGAATGTTTCTTTTGATCTCCACGTGTGGCAGGGTGAGCCTCTGTATGTAATTTCCAGTTGTGTATTTCATGTGATCTCAATGCCCAACAATAAATCAGCTAAGGATCCCTTAAAAGAAGAGATGGGCCTAAGCCAGAAAGTTCAGATCCAGATTCAGATGTGGATGCAAACTTCCCCAAAATTCAGGTAGGTCGTATATAGTGCTCTGGTTCCACCCATCATACAGATGTATCAGAGTGGTAGAGTTCAGATCTGAATTATCTCAAAGCTCTGGAGTCAGGAATCAGTGTTTCATTTCAGTCCTTTGGGTCTGAACCTCAGAGTTTGGATTCAGACCTTGATCTGAACTCCTCAGGAGCTTTCAGACCTGATGTTCTGACCCATCCGGATTTCTACGCTTTTACCAACCTTGCCTGAGTTTGGAGCCTGCAGTGACACACCAATCCAGGCAGGTTTCATGAGTTTGGGTGCAATTTTTTTGCACAGCTCTGCACAAAGGGAATATTCTTTCATTATACAGATAATTGAGATCTTAACTACCATCCTTAAAAAACAAAACAAAACACCCCACGGTGTTTATGATGTCATCAGTGAAGAAGTACCAGACACCCAGAGCAGAGTTTGTGGGATACTGTGGTCTCTGCTGTGCTGTTTAGCTGAGCAGATGTGAAGGATGTTTTGTTTAATGAGATTGGCAATATTTTTCAGTGACCTTCCTGATGTCTTACAATGAGATTAGGTCTTAAAATGTAAGAGGCCGATTATCATGGCAATAGAAATTAGTTCCCCATGCCCTTTGGTGGCATGAAGAAAGGCCCTCTACCATTTACCCACTACCCAGCAGTAACTCACAAAAACGTCAGGGGAAATTCCCTGCAGATTTCTGTTGTCCATACCGATGAGGCCTGATTTTCAGCAGTACTGAGCATCTGCAGCTGTCGCTGATTTCACTGAGAGCTGGGGGTGTGCAGAACCTCTGGAAACCAGGCCAAGGTGTTTTTTTGGCGTGGGGAGCAGGAGGGATGGGAAAGGAGGAGGAGATGGGTGTTCTGTGACCGCTGGAAACAGTCTTCATAAGGCCGAGGAGGAGGGACAGCCGTTTAGGAGGCACAGCAACCTGCCGCAAGTGAAAATGGCTCACTGTCCGGAAGACAAACTGTACAGAATCAAATCTAATCATCATCATCGTCGTCGTCGTCGTCGTCATCATCATCATTGTCGTCGTCGTCGTCGTCATCGTCGTCATCTTCCGTGTTTATCTTCCCAGAGAGCACATCCTCTATCCAGTCTTCCAGCTCCTCCGCTGTGGGCAGGTCATCATCATCCTTGATTTCCATCCAAACACTGTCTGCCTGAAGGAACAGATAACACAGCAAGAAATCAGAGCACCTCCCTGCTGGGGACTGGCTGGTGGTAGGATTACTTCACCTCTTCATGGAGGGGGTAGGATTAGCTCGTTTCTCTAACTGGGTGTGGTGGGATTAGCTCATGTGTCAGGTAGGAGCTGGCAGGATTAGCCCCCCTGCTTTCTAACAGGGGGGACTCCGTGCTGCTTTATTAAGGCCTAGGCTACACTTAAAATTTAGGTCAGCATAGCTACGTCACTCAAGGTTGTGACAAATCCACCCACCGTAGCTATACCAATCTGGCCCCTGGTGTAGATCCAGCGAGGGTGACAGAAGACCTAGCTACCGTCACTTGGGGTGGTGGTGATCCTACACTAACAGAAAGACCCCTTGTATCGCTGTAGGCTGGGTTATGCCGGGATAGTCCCGGTAGTGGAGACATGGCCAAAGATTGTAACAGATGTACTGCATGGAACTGATCATGTTCTTAAACTGACTGTTAGGAACTGGGCAGGTAATAGCATGTATTTTGATCACATTTTTCTCATTATTGGACCAGCTAGCTAATTATATTAGCCAATAGTCCATAGGGACGTAGCTCCACTGGTTTTAGCCCATTTCACAATGCAGTTTCATATTCCCCTCCTTGTCTCCAACTCTCTCTGTGGATTTATTCCGCTGGACTTTCCAGACCTTGTCATCTCTACTCATCTCCCTGATCCTTCCACTCTTCTCCTGCCGGCACCCTCTCTGGCCTATCACACAGTCTGGAGGGACACTCTTGGGGGTGACAGCAGCTCTTGCCATCTGGAAGAGCCTTTTCCCATAACACCTCTTTGCCTCACTGACTCCACAGTTCATTCCAAATCTGCAGAAAACACTGCCCATCCCCCTTGGCTGTATGTCTTAAACTCTTCTCTCTCTCTCTGCTCACACCATTTAAAGCTGCAAACCACTGTGGCTTTCTGTCGATATGAAAGACACTGTACAAACTAAAGTTATGGAGTAGTGAGAGGAGGCATGGTCTAGTGGGAGGGGACTCAGGTGACCTGGGCTCTGTTCCCTGTTTAGCCATAGATTCCTTGCATGACCATGGAGTTTCCCTAGCTGTAAAGCAGGGATAATGACACTGTTCATTCATGCTTTGAAAGGCACTGGAGCAGTGAAATCTCCAAAGCAAAGTCTTTCCTTGCCTGAGGGACCTAATTTGCTTGGGGTCCTGATGTAAGCTTTGATAAAATGTCTGGCCACATTTCTGCCTCCAGGGAGGGCTTAGATCCCCAAGTATCTCCTTTATCAAACAGGAAGCTATCAAAAGAGATACAGAGCTTGATCCTGATGCCCTGCGAGTAGTCCCATTGAATGAAATGGCACTGTTTGGGTGAATGAGGGCTACTCTTGTGAGTAAAGACAGCTGAATCAGACTCATTGCTTGTGTGGAAAATATAGCCGCAGTATATTGCAATCCACAGTGGCAAGGCTTCTACACCGCCACAGTGAGAATAGGCAGTGGGGACCTGGAACCCAATGGTACTTTTATTGGCGGATTTCTAGAGACATGAGGGGAACAGAGAGGCTACTCCCTCTGAAGTTAAGGAAAATGTGTCTGTGTATTCACTGGGCCTGATTCATCACTGTGTTACTCCATTTTGTATCACTCCATCTCAGTGGATTTACATCACTGTCACACTGGAGCATTGCAGTGCGGAATCAGGCCCACCATTTTTCTTTTCTTATACTGCACCAACATGCACCTTCCTCAGAACACCCTTCTAGATAAATGGAAACCACACTTAGGAGAATGAACTAAAACTCTCATAAA
Source organism: Caretta caretta (assembly GCF_965140235.1). Lineage (NCBI taxonomy): Eukaryota > Metazoa > Chordata > Testudines > Cheloniidae > Caretta > Caretta caretta. Next base: position 205,835,109 of record NC_134206.1, read on the forward strand.
CCCTACGATCAACAATCTAGCCCCGTTTACAAAGAAAACAGTAGCAAAGCCATGGTCAAATGATGGGATCCACCTCTTCTGAAAGATCTCGAGATAACCTCTGGATTTGCTCAAGGTCACAGAGGAAGTAGGCGGCAGAGCCAGGAATAGACCCCCCAAGGGTTGGATCGTTAGCTGGTGGAAATTGACATAGCCCATTGAAGTCTCTCCCTCCTCTCCTCTGAGGTCAAATTAAACATTCAGATTTTTTATTAACAAAATTTCAAACACAAAAAGGGTTGTTAAATCCAGACTCCATGTTATGGTATTTACATAGTTGAGGGAATTCTGATTCCCAAGCTGCTGTGTTTCTAGACAGCTCCTTTTTAAGGTTATGAAAGGTTACATTTCACAGAATCCAGCCATGGAAAGAAGCCTGTAAATCTGGAGTATGTGTTAGATGTTCTCAGATAATCTCGACGTTGCCGTCAGAATGAGGAAAAATGTTTTTTTTTCTCCATTGTCTTGCCATTTGGCATGTTACGTGCATGTTTATTTTCCTGACTGTTCCTTCTGGTTGGTTGTTGCTTGGAAGCAGGACTGCGTCCCTAGCCTGACGACCAATACATATATAGGGAATTTGCAACCTGACATTAGTCCCTCACAAGCCTGGTACAACACAATGGAAACAATAGCATTTTAATGGCAAGATTTACTGCTCATAAAACCTAGGCAGGTAGCACAATGGCAAAGTCTGAGTCACCCAGGGCCTGATCCTGGGATGTGCTGAGCACCCTGGACTCCACTGTGAGTTAGGACTCAGCACCTCTCAGCAACTGCATTGGTTACATGGGTATGTTTTGAGTTGATTTGCACTCTCCATGGTAACACAATGGCATGACTTAGAAACAATTGCCAACCTGGTAGGAAAATTCCATGTATTTGTGAAGTGCAATAGGGGCTGCTTAGCTTTTGTTATATTGTGCATGCACGTGAAACAATGTAAGATCATGTGCATGGATGGGGAGGGACTCAGGGAACCTCCCTCCCTCCTCTGGTCTAGTGCACCCTCCCCAGGGCTAGGCTCACCGTGGCTCTCGTCACTAGGGAACATGAAGCGGGGAGGGCTGGTTAGTGCTGACGGCAGTACTAGAAGCCCAGGCTGTGTTTCTGGGCTGGGTGAAGCCAGAGCTGTGTCCCTTCTGCGCTGGGATGGCTGCATGGTGGAATGTATTGGATATACCTGTTGAACAGGTATGACAAGGGCTTCCCTAGCCTAGGCACCGAGAAGAATTATGCCTTTCTTCCTCCTCTGCCCCATTGCAGCTCGAGCCGTACAGGAGCCCTCAGTGGTTTTGTGATCGAGCGGTGTAGCGGCTAGAAAAGGGCCTTTGGTTTTAGACTCCAGGGGGCGTGCAGTTGGGGAGGAGTGTCTTACACTCAGAGTTTGCATAAGGCCTGGGGGATAGTGAGGCTTAATTAAATTCCATTAAAAGAACTCAGAGAGAATATGATAGTGTGGTTATCGTCAGACAGGTGCCTATGTAAGAACGGCACCTGCTTATGGAGACGTTCTGCTCCCTGTGCATTAAACCCAGTGCTGTGGTCTAAGTACATGAGTTCACCCTCATCTGTTTCATGGTTGCGAAGACTGATACATCCACTGACACCATGCTACTCCTGTGATCAAATTCTCCATAGTGCCACTGAACACAATGGTCTCACAGTGGGCTGGAAACGTAGAGCAAGCCCTGATATTCAATATTCTTTCCATGAAGATGTCACCATTGTCAATTTATACTGCATCCTTCTGGTTTCTTACTGTATTTTTAATCTGTGCAGCTGCTCACTGTTTGTTAGTGACCGTCTTTCCTCGCACAGTCAAACTGTGCCTTTCTTGTTTTGCCATGCAACTAGCCTCTTCCTTCTTTCAGTCCCTAAGCTATCTTTTGCTGCTCTGTTTCTCTGCTGAGACCTATAGAATTCCATGCAAATAAGACCCTACTGTGAATGACTGACTAGGGAAGACCTTAGGGGAAGTGATGAAAACCTCATTGTATGAGTCATTTAAAATTAAACTGGATAAAGCACTGGGGAACAGTCTGAAGGGAACAATTGTGCATTGGCCAGAGGTAGCCCACAAGTGACTCAGTAGTAGAACTGAGCCCAAACCGAAACTGGATCTGAACTTTCCTGCGCTTTGCAGTGTTGAAAATCCAGATCTAAATGTAAATTTTGTGGCTTAACATTTGCTCTGCTCACCGGGGTGAAATTCTGGTTCCACTGACGTCAATGGCAAAACTTCCATTGACTTCACCAGGGCCAGGATTTTGCCTTAGGACTTGTCCTTCTTAGCATCTCAAATTCTTACTGGATTTGCTGTGTTTGTCATACTCACATCTGTGACATTTACCACCCCGATCTGTGGCTTGAATAGGTCGATCTTGAAGATCTTCTCCCAATAGGTGATGAGCTGCAGCAGGGGGGGAAAAAAAGCTAAGACAAATGTGTTTAAACAACCACTTCATATTAACACAGCCAGCTGGCTATTGAAGAACAAGCTATCCAGCAATCAGTCTAATCCTGGAAATCAGAGATGGGTTCTCTTGTGTGGCTGTGTAAAATGCTAACCAGTGGGCTGTCCCAACAGCATCCATTTAATGGTGGAAACACCAGATCAGTTTCTTCTCCAGCACTGTCATGCAGATTTGACTTTGAGGTGGTTCCTTGCTGGTTAGTTCCCAATTTGCCATGCTATGTCTCAACTTCTCCCATATCTTCTCTTCTCTTCCTCTACATTCTGTGTGTTCTCTGGTAGGATGAGTGCACACACACACACACACACACACCAGCCAAGGAGGGAAATGATCCTCCGCCACTCACCAAAGGAAAGTCATCAGGGTCGATCCACACAATGCTAAGGTCAGGATTGTCGGTGTTCTCCTTGGCGACTTGTTTCAGAATCTCCAGGAACTCAAAGCCATCTGAAATGATATATGTGAACCTCCCAGTCTCGCAAACAAGCACCCCGACACACGCTCCTTGTTTTGTTGCAATGTCCAGGCTAAAGATGGCGTACAAGGCTCCTTTTTATTTAAAAAATTTCTAGCTAACCTCCATTCCTTATGATGATGGCTGCTACATGACAATGCTTTGCACTTCTCTAGCAGCTTTCCTCCAAGGATATCAAAATGAAGCGAGTGAAGGGTGGGGTTTTCACTAATGCCCGAGTGATTTAGGACCACAAATGCCACTGACTTGTGCTCTTAAATCACTAAGGCACTTTTGAAGATCTCATCCTAAGTGCTTCACCCAAGATCACACAACAAGTCAGTGGCAGAATTGGGACAAAAACCTAACGGTCCTGAATCCCGTCCTCTGCTCACTCAGCCTGTGCAGTAGGACTCTAGGAACTACCATCCCAAACTAATTAATAGTTCATGCAGAATATTATTTTATCTCCAACAGCTGCCAGAGTCAAAAGCTTCTGAGGAAGATGTAAGCCCCTCACGAATCTCCTGTCTGTGCCATGCTGACCACACAGAGGGGTACATTTCTTCCTAACCCCAGCTGGTCACAGTTTAAGCTCTGGAGCATGAGGATTGATATTCTTTGCAATTTAATCCTAACTGATATAATTGCTGAGGCTATTCTTATTCTCTGGCTAAAAGTTCACACAAGCATCCTGACTCCAGATCCCTGCAGGACCTGTCTCCCTTTTCCCAGTTTGCGTGTGGGGTTCTCGCTGCTTGATGGAGGCAGGCCCTGCTGAACTGGTCTGACAGGCTTGCCAACTGCCAGACTGCATTTGCTTTGGAAACTTTCTCATGCCAGGTAAGGTATGGTAACTGAACTGCAAAGCAACAGACACACCTTCTGGGCGACGCTTCCTCGTGGCTGCACTAGTGAAGGGGAGACAGACTTCCCTTTAGAATCAGCACAGATCCTGAGGTGCTCCATGCAGGGATTGGGATTGGTAAGGGATTGGGAGGGGGAGAAGGTGTCTCCAAGATGTGGAGTCAGTTTAACAGAGTGTAAGATGGTGTAACTAACACACTCCGAGGCTCGGAGGGAGGATTCTTGCAGGAAAAGCAACTTGCAAGAAGGGATGACAAGGTGTAAGTCCTTGGGGCTGAGAAGAGGGCCTATGTGTGAGGCTCATACCAGGTAACCATAATGCAAGTCAAAGATGATCCTAGCTGATCTGATAGATTTCCAGCTAGGTGTGGGGAGAGACAGGAGTTATGTGGGGGTAAGGAAGGGCCTCCTACCCGGGTCGTCTTCTTCGGCGAAGGCCACAATGTGGATTCCATCCAGGTCATCCTCCTGTGGACAAGAAAACTGTTACTGGCTGGTCAGGAGAGAGGAGGAGAGGGCATTGAGAGGTGATGGGGCAGCTTGAGTGCGGGTTGCTGTTGGAGATGAGGTCTGAATTATGATGTGACATTAGAGGGTGGGGCTTAGGTGGGTGGAGATGTGGAGGTGATAGGTACCACAAGGAAGAGTTTGGCTGCAGTTGCTGTGGAGTAATGCACAGCATTGGATGGGATCTGCTGTGAAAGAGGAGGAGGAGGCCACCACGTCAAGGGTTAGGGCTGGAAGGGGGGAAGAGAAGGAGGAGGAAGAGAGCACTTTGCAAGGCTTGGACGCAGTTGCTAAGAGCGATAAGGATGGGCCTGCGGGCCTGGCAGTGGTGGAGAGGCATTGTTCCTGTAGAAGGCCTAGTGCCCCATGGCTTGCTGTGGAGAGCCAGGTGAGTACAGGGTCTTTCTACACTAGCTGGAACCTGAACTCTCCAAAATGCTTCCCTGCTGCCAGTGTCAGTGTGCAGTGTCAGTGTGCCCTGCTGTCAGTGTGCAGGGTGATGGCCATGCCCCACCCCCACACAGACATGCCCCTTCTGGGCTGGTGCGTGATGCCAATAGCATCAGCTGGTGTTCCTCCTCTCCCAATAATGGAAGAAATGAAGTGGCTCAAATGAGTCTCTGTAAGGGGTGAAGAGCCCAAGGTTTTGGAGGGGGGTCACTGTGAGTAGTGAGGGGGCTCAGACGGGGTGGGTGAGAGGTGAGGGGGCTCAGACGGGGCAGGTGAGAGGTGAAGGAGCTCAGATGGGGTGGGTGAGAGGTAAGGGGTTCAGATGGGTGACTTTGTGAGATCTGACAGACTTAGATGAGGCTGATGTGAGGGGCTTGGGTTATTTGTTCCATGAAAGCTGTGGGGGTGTGAGTAGGGCTTGGCTAATGACATTGGCAAAAGCCAATGTATTAGCCAGGCTGTTTATTGTGCACCTGCTATGAAAGTTGTCTCAGAATTATCCCACGGTAAAGCCTCGGTTTCTTCATCCTCTGCCGATGCCAGTTTCCATTTCAATTGATTTTAATGCAAGAAAAAATTCCCATCTAAATGCTAATTTCTTTTCCCCTTTGAGCCCAGAGGTGACAAAACCACTATCAAAAACTAAAAACAACAACAAAATAAAACAAGCTAAAAGATTAAGTGGAAAACATTATCTTTAAAAACAAAAGCGGGTGTCAGGCCTGTCCTAGCTTCTTTGGGGACTCCCATTTTCACAGGGACACTTAGGACAGATTTGCTACAGAAATCAGACCACAAACAGATTGAGTAGCCTCCAGTTTTGTTTTTCCTTTACATTTGCCAGCAAGATCATTGCACAACAGACTAAAAAAAAAATCTACATCTCCTTAGACAAATGGAGCCAGATTCTGATCTCAGCTGCACTCGTGTAAACCTGGAGTAATTCCAGTGATGTCACTGTGACTATTCTGAATTTACACCTGGGTAACTCAGATCAGAATCGAGCTCCTCATCTCTTGTGCATAAAAATCTCCTTACCTTAATGGATGTAAACCCTGTATTTTAACACTGTGTTTATTAAGCAAACTTTCCACCACTGACAATCCATGCTTTTTTCAAGACTATATTATGACATATTTAATATTAAATCAAAATCACTATGGGTGAAATCCTGGTTCCATTGAAGTCAATGATAAAACAAAATGACCATTAACAACACTGGAGCCAGGATTTAACCCAGTATATCAAAACCATATTTAAAAAATAAATGAAAACCCTGGGTCCAACAAGACATAAAGCCTAAACGACTCAATCTTCAAGGTTTTGTTGCATCATTTCTTTCCTTATTGTCTCAAGGACTAATCCTGCAATCAGAGGCCCGAGGTGTCTCAAGTTGGGCAGCCAAGCAGACACTGTTGTAAATGTTGGTCCTGAGCTCTTTGGAGAAATAATTGTATCTTCTTCAATGTCTGCAAAGCACCATGAGTGGAAACACGATGAATGAATAATATTAAAGTGAATTTGTCGGAATGCAGGACACAATTGGAGCTCCTGACTGGCTTTCAGTGTCACACTCATGTTTATTAGAGCTGAGTCATTTGCAGCAAATAATTCGTTCTATGAATGTCCGATGAAGTGAGCTGTAGCTCATGAAAGCTTATGCTCAAATAAATTTGTTAGTCTCTAAGGTGCCACAAGTCCTCCTGTTCTTTTTGCGGATACAGACTAACACGGCTGCTACTCTGAAACCTGTCACTTTCCCCCAGTTCACAGAACACGGAATTCTTACCTATGTTCTTACATTTCAAATTTCTGGTGAATTTCTTCAGAATCTTTTACCTGCAGTTCATTCAAACTGTACCTATTACAATCAATGTACAATTTCTTCTGTAACTCATGTGACTAATCTAACTATTCCAACCTGAATTTCAAATGGGATATTCTGTTGTAACATTCACAATTCATGCTGTGTAAGTTCCATAAGCCATCCAGAAACAACACTACGTGGCTGAGCTATCTAATTAACCCTGTGAACACTACAGGTGAATAGATGATTCCTTACCCAACGACGTTGAATATGAGTATATTGTAGTCACCATTATAGACTCAATATTGTTACCTCTTGAACCAGCCAGAGTGATTACTTAACACTGAACTGAGAATATCTTCTCCTCTTCTGTACTCTAGAACCAGCTGTTCCAAGATGCAATTATTTAAGGTGCTGGGAAATTGCTTCTTTAAACCTTGACCCAGAGTGCCATTTGACCAGTTTATGCAAGCAGATGGATTGTTATAGTTATTATGTTTTGATTTTCCTCAGCACTGTGCATTCAACACCATTATCCCCGATTCTGGCCCTGGTTCAGCAGTCTAGCTCCAAACAGCAAAGCACTTAAGCATGTGATTTAACTTTACACACTGGAAGCTATGGATGAAGCTTTCCCTGCTGCATAATCACTCAATGTGCTTGTAAAGCTGCAGAGGCTTTGGGGGATAATGCTGCTGTCTAATCATCACAGCTTGGAGCTTTTCTGTAGCAATTCATGAGCCAGAGCAGATTTGTTTCTCATTCAAAGATTTCAAGGGACTAAAGACTTCCCTCCCTTGTGTGCTTACCCAGGTCTCAAACATGTCTTCTGGACGCAGCTTCCTCAGGGTGGCTCTGAAAAGAACAAAAGCACCTTCTCTTAGGATGCGGGCATGTTATTCATATTGCTGGTGTGAATGGAAAAAGCAATCATGAAGCAGGTACCTACCAGTGGGATTCACCTCTCTAGGCCCCTTCTGGGTGTGGACAGAAGGGTCAAATTCTGCTCTCATTTCATAGATTCATAGATACCAAGGCCAGAAGGGACTGTTGTGACCATCTAGTCTGACCTCCTGTATAACACAGGCCATAGAACTGCCCCAAAATGATTCCCGGAGCAGATCTTTTAGAAAAACACCAATCTTGATTTAAAAATTGTCAGTGATGGAGATTCCACCATGACCCTTGGTGAATTGTTCCAATGGTTAATTACCCTCACTGTTAAAAAATTACGCCCTATTACCAGTCTGAATTTGTCTAGCTTCATTTTCCCTCCATTGGATCATGCTATTCCCTTCTCTGCCAGATTGACGGGCCCATTATTAAATATTTGTTCCCCATGTAGATACTTAAAGTCTATGATCAAATCACCCCTTAACCTTCTCTTTGGTATCATCTGCAAACTTGATAAGTATACTCTTTATGCCATTGTCTAAATCATTGACGAAGACATTGAACAGAACTGGAACCAGAACTGATCCCTGCAGGACCCCACTCATTATGCCCTTCCATCATGACTGTGAACAGCTGATAACTACTCTCTCGGAATGGTTTTCCAAACAGTTATGCACCCACCTTATAGTAGCTCCATCCAGGTTGTATTTCCCTAGTTTGTTTATGAGAAGGACATGTGAGACAGTATCAAAAGCCTCACTAAAATCAAGCTATATAACATCTACTGCTTCCCCCCCCCCCCCATCCACAAGGCTTGTTACCCTTTCGAAGAAAGCTGTTAGGTTGGTTTGAAACAATTTGTTCTTGACAAATCCATGCTGACTGTTACTTATCACCTTATTATCTTCTAGGTGTTTGCAAATTGATTGCTTAATTATTTGCTCCATTATCTTTCCAGGTACTAACTGGTCTGTAATTCCCCAGGTCGTCCTTATTTCTCTTTTTATAGATGGGCACTATATTTGACCTTTTCCAATTCTCTGGAATCTCTCCTGTCTTCCATGACTTATCAAAGATAATTGCTAATGGCTCAGATATCTCCTCAGTCAACTCCTTGAGTATTCTAGGATGCAGTTCACCAGGTCCTGCTGACCTGAAGACATCTAACTATGCCTGTTGCCTGCAGCACATGGATTCACTACAGACTCTCTCTGCTATTCCTTTTCTACTCTTCTTTTGGGGTTTGAATCTCCACATCCCTGTTTCCTAGCCCACTTTCTCCTTTCTCTCACTGCTGGGGTGAAATCACAGCAGCATGCTCTGGGGTGGTGGCAAAGTTGTGATTCACCAACTCCTCACCACAGGGTGGAGTGTGTACCTAGTGAAGATGTGCTGTGAGATGGAGGAAAGCCCTTGAAGAGTCATCATAGCACATGAGAGGGAGTGGTTGTTTCTATACATTTGACAACTTTCTACAATGCCATGGCACCAATACAAAACAGTGATTCCAGGACCTGGCTAGTTCCCGAGTGGAGAACTCCCAACAACAAAATGTCTGAGGGACTTGTAGATGCTAGGTAGCAGGCACTAGTGTAACACACTCTTTCTGCATAAACATGTTGTCCTCCCACATGACCCCTCTATCCATTGCCACACTCCCTTTCTGAACTCTGTGCAACCTGCCTCTCTGTTACCAGTTGCTGACTTGACCACCGAGAAACGATCAAATGGCAGGTGGATTGGATAGAAGGAGAGGTGCATAGGAGTCGAGCAGAGAAATGGCAGGAACCTACAGAAGGCAGTAGCTGGGAGATGTAGGGAACCAGCAAAAAGGAGAAGAGGCCAGATTAGGGTACTTCTGAAGGGTTGAGAGATGGCAAACTGGGAGGAGTGAGAAATGCATCTTCAGCTGGGAGGGGGTTGTACCTCATCTGTTGGCGAGGAAGTGATATACTCCTCATCAGAGTCAACTGCTGACTTAACCTCACGTTCCATACCGGCCTGGTCATTTCCATTTCCAGCTAAATGCACCTCCCAGTTTTGTCTTACGTAGCTGTATGGCCCAGGTCCTGAAGCAGGATAGGAAGAGCTTGTCTGTTGTGAGGGGCTCAAAATGAGCTGCTAGGAACACGTCATTAGGAACTGAAGATTTTCTACATGACACAACAGGATCTTGATGGGCTGGATTTTCACAGATATATGATTTCATTAAACCTCTTCCCCCCCCCCCCGCCCTTCTTATCCTGGGTACAGATGGCATCAGTCATCCCCCACCTCCTGCCAAACCTGCCGTATCATCTTGCAATCTGTGAGGCTCAGAGATTTTCCTTTTCCTTTTCATTGCTGATGGTTAGCAGCAGATGGAGAACCTCAGGGCCTGGCATTTGTCTGAGTGTTTAATCAGCCTCCTGTTCCTGCTGTTTGATGGAAAGAACGTGTTGAAAAAGACAGAAAGAGCTGAGGTCAAAGTCTCCCACATCAGTCCAAGAACAGCAGGACACTGATGACGGGGATGAGCCTACCTGATGTACTGAAGCTCCCCTCAACATTCCCGAGGAAAGTGAAACCATCTCTGAGTTCTTTGCCCACACATCCAGGGGCAATTCCCTCCTGACTCTAAACTTCACAATGAGTTTAACCACATGTGCGTGAGCAAAAATCATCAATCTAATCCCATTTACGACCCATGAGACCTTTGGTGACCATGTTTTCCTTGAATCCTTTCTTGATCCTTGATAGCCTATTAGATTAATTTGGATACGTATAACTGCTGGGAAAAGCAATTTATATGTGTGGGGCAATGCCCTTTCTGAACTCCATTGCACTTTATGTTTAAAGGTGCATATTCACCTTGTCCCACAGGCAGGTGCATACATAGATTTAACCCCTGAGATGGGAATAACCTCATTAGTCATATACAGAATCTTGGGCTACCAGGTTTTTTTTTTCTTCCTGCCCCATCCCTAGTCAAATATAAAGCTGGTCTGATCCCAAAAAGTATGGAGCACCCACAATTTGCATTGACTTGAGTGGAAACTTTTCCAGACCAGGCCCAATATAACCACATATGAAGTAGCTTCCTTCATCAGCCAACTCAGAACAAGCACACCGTACAGTATTGTTCCTCTTATCCCACCTCAAAGAGTGCACTGTGGTCTTAGCGCAGTACACGTGCTGATGGGTCACTTCTAACATCAGGAGCAGAAGATAGTCGGGGGTGGGGTGGGGTTGGACTGCATTTAGTGCTGCCTTGACAGCCCTGGAGAATGAGGCCTTCTATTTCTCCACAAAGGAAGGAACTGCATGAGCAGTGCATGCTTTCCACACTCTGCTATCAGTATGTCTCAATCTGGACCTAGATCAGTGGTTCTCCACCTATTTACCATTGTGGGCTGCATAGGCAGCTCTCTATGTGTTATGTGGGCCGCATCCACACAATATATATACTACCTATACATCTACATGGGCCACAGCTGTGTGCTGATTGGGCTGCAAGTGGCCCATGGGTTGCGGGTTGAGAACCATTGACCTAGAGGGACCACCTCTGGGAAGAAGAGGGGAGTTCAGTCTCCATTCAATCCTTAGCTCAGAATGCCTGGTTGTGAGGCACTGTAAACTGTACACTAGGAATTAGGCACAGTCTCACAAAATTAATGTCACATAGGCCACTGGACAGCTAACAGATGGTAGTAACCTTCACTTACTATTGAGATGGTCTGGGCTGGCACCAGCAACCATGAGGTGACAGGCTTCCTAGGCCAGTCCCAACTGCCTGAGCCAGCCAGTCCCTGAACAGCAGGCTATGTACCTTTTGTGCTCCTTCACAAACTCAACCAGCTCCTCTTCCGTGTAAGGCTTGTCGGGGACATGAACTGGCTCATCCATGAATGGCTCGTAGAAATCCACCTCATTCAGCTTCAGAGCTAGTTTCTTTGCAACCTGTGGCAATCACAGAAGTTACAAGTGAATAGGTCTGACATACCCACCTGAGTTAGCAAATGTCTTCCCCATTGCAGAGGAGTGGTGAGTATGATGTCCTCTGAGCACACCTTGTAGTGGGCATCTGTCGCACACACATAGCTCAGTCCTTCCCTTGCCAATACTGCTTTCTACAGTAATGGCCTCAAACACTGTGTCAGAACTGGGCCCACACGTCTCGCCCTTTGGTTTTCAAATCCAAACCAGGATCTGCATCTGAATTGCAGCAATGGCCTTTATCCTTATAATAGGGACAAATTAAAACCTGAAGTGTTCAAAACCCTGATCTGGAACCAAATTTTACATATGGGACCATCTCTAGATCTTAGAAGCACTATCGCAAGCTGTTGCATTTGCAGAGATGGGTACTGAATGGGTTTTTGATAAGCAGAATATTCTTTTGTGTTTTATAACCCTTTTCCCATCCACATGTCTCTAAGTGCTGTACACCCACCACTTTCTACAAACACCCACTGGGAGGCAGGTAATTTAATTATTACTACCTTCATTTTGCAGATGGAGACCTGCTGCACAGAGAGATGAAGACACTTGCCTAAATTTCATAGTGACTCATGCGCTGAGCTGCAAACAGAACACAGTAATCCTGACTCCCAGGTCTGTCTCTAGAGACTGCACTTCTCATTGCCAGCATGTGCATGGCCTGCCTATCCATGAGGAGGCAAAACTTCCATGTGCTTCTTGTCCTCTAGCTGATAAATGTTCCCCTTCTTGGGATGGGCCTCTCCACAGTTGAGTCTGTTTTACCTGCCAACTTACGGTGTAATACTTACTGCACCTTCTTGTCTAATATTGCTCTCCATGTGTGAGGCTATTCACAGTTGCCCCAGAGTACTGTATTACCCCTCGTCTGCCCCAGCCCATTAACTTGCTTCCCCTTTCAGCCCTTGTCCCTTTCCAAGCCTATTGCCTTCTGTCCCCGTCCCTCCTTCAGTCTCCACTCTGTGCCCATCTCGCTTCATCCCCTGTTCTGCTAGCCTGCCCCTGTACCTCAACCTGTCCCTGCTAGAGAGGCACCGGGGCAGGAGTGATCCCACTCACCCACCTTCTGCTCCCTGCTACCAATGGATCCTCACTGGCTGGGAGAGGAGGAGGAGAGACAGTCTCCCTGTCCTCAGTAAAAAGAAAAGGAGTACTTGTGCCACCTTAGAGACTAACCAAATAAATTGGTTAGTCTCTAAGGTGCCACAAGTACTCCTTTTCTTTTTGCGAATACAGACTAACACGGCTGTTACTCTGAAACCTGTCCTCAGTGACAGCCTCACAGCTGACCCCATTTAGTAGGAGGAGTCATTGCATGGGAAATGCCATTTGGTCCCTGCAGCCCTGCTGAACCGGGAAGATCATTCCAGCAGGGCTAAGGAAATGCATGACAGAGTGGGAGGGCCAGAGACATGTGTCATGTCCAATGTATGACACTTGGAAGTGCTGAACAGAGGGAAAGGGGTGAGTGGCTGCAAAGCCCCTACATTTACTGCCCCTATCACCCCAGGATACTGCTGTGTGCATGTCTGGAGTAGAAATTACTGGAGAATCAGGATGGTCTACTTTTTTCACATGCACTAGAATTAACCACCAAATTATAGCTAAAGTGTTCACTTTACACACGCAACCCAGAATCAATCCCCCCCTCCCCAGTGAGCAGGTTACACTTGTTTTATACACTCATCGAATGCCAAATTGGTTCAAGCTACATGACGTCACCGCTGTTTTCTGACTAATTTCCACCTGATGTATAATGTACACTGCTGAATTTAGGCCAGAGACTTCTAGCAGAATTGTCTCTTTGGGACAAATTCATCCCTGATCTAACCCCACTGAAGCCAACAGTCTCTGGAACCTGCTTTGTGTTTAGACAATGACCTAGATCAGAGCGGTCACTGCTTTGTTTGGCTGGGGATAGAAGCCCCTCTTGATTTCCAGTAAGAAGAGAATTTTCTTTGCCAAGGCAGAGTAATGCATCAGGACTCAGGATGAAATTTAGAGTCAGATTCTCAAAACCCTGACTGAAAACTCCCGATCTGCTGAGCTTTGGGAAAGTCCTGATCTTAACTTCACTGATTTCAGTCATTGTTAGCCTAATCCTGAACTCTAAGTTGAATGCACTTTGGCTGTGCAGAAAGGAGACTGTGAGCTCTCAGGAGGGTGTTTCCGGATGCTTACCCCTTTGTCAAAGGTGGCAAAGAATTTGATGGATGGTTGGAAGTGTTCTGCTGCTTCTTCAAATGCCTTGTAATCTGAAAGGAGAAAAGACAGAAAAGAGTGTTAAAGAAGAGATCCCAAAGGTATCTGACCCAACTGTGCTCTACACAAACCCAGTGGAACTTGTCAGTCAGGAATCTGAGGACTCAAGCTAATATGTAGCAGGGAAGGGAGGAGGTTTTTGTAGCTAAGGAATAGGCCTTGAGGTCAGGAAACTGGGGTCTATTCCTAGCTCAGCTGCTGTGTGGCCTTACCCAAGTCAATTGACGGCTCTGTGCCTCAGTTTCTCCATCAATAAAATTGGGATAATGGTGCTTACCCACCCCTCAGGAAGGTTGTGAAGTTAAGGTCATTGCTGTTTGTGAAGCATTTTGAGATCCTTGGGTAGAACATTGCAGATAATAACAGTACTGAGCCTTTTTCATCTTTATTGGACTTACCAAGAAGAATTATTTAGTGCTGATTTATAGTTTGTATAAATGTTTGCAGATTCCCAAGGTATCTTTGTAGAAGGGTAGCCCATGGAAACTACAGATCCCAGAAGGCAATGCTGCCATGCAAATACTTTTCCAAGCAGCCCTACTGGGCAAGGTAAATTTCTGGTCCCAACTCCTACCCATGACAAGAGTGCCCGCAGCCACCCTCCCACACACAAAGCTGCAGCTCGGTCTGAGAAATGTACCATCAGCTGGAAAGTCCTGTTCAGCTGAACTAGTGTTAATGATTTCAGTGGGTTCCTGGATGACCATACAAGCTCCCTTAGCTCTCACTGTGGGGGTGGAGGAGAGGGTGAGTTTCCTCTATGACTGCTGATATCAGCTCCCTGGCTGGAGTCAAGAGTAGCTTCACTATAGTATGAGCATTGCACAGATAGGTGCTTTGTTTTGGAGGGTTTGCATCATCCTCTGAAACATCCGCCGTGGACCATTATTAGAGACAGGATACAGGACTAGCTGGATGACTTGTGGCAGGGAGATAGGAAACCAGAGTAGATGGGCCAATGGTTTGTTCCAGAACAGCAGCGCCTACCACCCTACAGTGGGATTAGGATCTGAACACCTATACTTTTGCTATACAGTTTTTTGCTGTTTTATTTAACATGTGAATAAGCTCAAATGAAAAGAGCAGACAGAAATTTCCAGGTGCTCTCAGCCCACCTCCACCTGTTGGCAGAGATTTTGACCCTCTGTGGCACACCCTCCCCTCTTAAGATCCCTGATCAGGAATCCCCCACCTTGTTCCTAAAGCCCATCCAGACTAGAGCAAGGAACAGGTCAATCTCACGTTCAGAGTCTTCTCCTTTGAAGTAGCCAATGAGTTTGATCTCATCCTCAATGCGGTCGAAGGCCTGTAGCTCCAGCTTGCTGTTGATGATTTCCACGGGGTCCTCCAGCAACTGCCATGACAAATGTATTTGATAAGCAATCCTACGTTTGCAGCACCAGCCTCCTACAGGCTACTTTTACAGAGGGCCTAAAGGGGAGGTCTTAGCTTGCTTCCCTCCTGCCAGAACCGTACCCAACCCCCATGGCAGGTTCCCAACCCAGCGCTGAGGCAAGGAACCCAAGAGTTGAGTTGGCTGAGAGCACCCTCAAAGAGAGCTGTCAGTAAAGAAGTCTGGACCAGGGAAGTGAATGGTTGACAGACAAGAGGTGGACAGGGAGAATTTGGGACCTGGCCACAGGATGGGACATCTCCAGGGGGTTTGTATGAGGGTAGGATAGCTGGGTGAGGAATAGGTCTGCTGTGGGAAGACAGAAGGAGCAATCAGCAGCCCAAAGGATCACAGAGAACCTGGTGGGGTGGGGGAATGAGGGTTAGGAAGCAGGATGGTGGGTGTCTTGTGTTATGGGGGATTGGGGGGGATGAGTGATCAGCAGCTGAGAGAGGCTGGAGGGGTGGTTGGGAGAGTAGCTGTTGATGAGGTTGAGTGTTGACACTTAAGATAGGCCAAGAAAGATGTTAAGGTTTGCCTGGGAGCAACACTCCCATAGTGCTTTGCAGTTTTAGATAACGATATCTAACAAAGATTGGAATTTTACTGTGCAGTAACCTAACCCTTCGCTTATTTTGAATGCTATTTTTAAGATCTATTCTTACAGTATGCTGGCTGCAAGATGTGTAACGGATGAAATGATCCAAAAAAGGGCATATTCACTGAACAGCCACTAGGTGATAAGACAGTTGGAGAGTTGCAATGGAACAGGGAACCTTGGAAATAAGGTAAGGAGATGTATGTACCAGAAGGAGGAATTAGATAAAGACCAGAATGATACACAATAAGGGTAACAAGGGTGTGATTGTTCAGAGGGGAAGTAAGATCACTGGCAGACTGGATGCCAGCTGTTAGAAAGTACAGGGAAGGTCTTCCACGGTTATTGGTAATTGTATGCCTTCCTGTGTATATACTGTCCTTCTTAAATGTTTGATTAATAAATACAATCAAAACTGACTTATCAGAGGTCTGTTATTATTAAACTAATCTGAACTGGAGAGAACGCTTCTCACTAAATATATAATCACAGTTAAAATTCCTACCAATTATTGGTTATTGATTATTAATAAACTATTGATTATTGATTATCAGCATGAGGTTATTTGAGTTCCTTTAGTGCAAATGGTTGAGGTTAAAGGGGGAAGACACTGTAAACAAATGAATGATGCTGGGTGACAATGTAATTTCAAAGGCCAGTCAGAGTTAGGCCCAATGCTACCAGGGACTTCTGGAAAGTTTGGATCTGGATCTGAATTTTATGGCTGACCCTATCTGTAAAGTGGGTTATATCAAACCTGGAGATCCAGACACCTCAGAACTTGGGGGAAGGAGGGGTTCCAGACCTGTCTGCAGCTCAAACCCAAGTCTAATGCAGATCTCAGCCTTTGATTTCTTAAGCTGCCACAGACAAGGAAAGGATTGGTCTGATGGCCGTCTCAGTGACACTGGTGTAAATCAGAAGTGACTGCACTGGAACCAATGGAGATAGACCAGTATAAAACCTGTATGAGGGAGAATTGGGCCCATTTTCTTTAGGGACAATTCTGCTCACACACTAAATATTTTCTGTCATTCTTGTCCCTTGTTTGTTTAGGATTTTCTTTATTATAAGGCACCTGTTAAAAGAAGAGAAGATCTTTGTTCGCTTTCTTTTGTCACTGCTATGTTTTATATGCACATGTCAAAATACAGCAAACAAAACATCACACCAAGCGACTTGTGCTGCATAATAAATGACACTTGGGTGTACATCATGTGTGTCTGCTACCTCCTACTAGAAACTAGATGGAAAGCCAGAACAGCTCCAGTGTTTGTTACTATAGTGCCCTCTAGTGGATGGCCGACAGAGGATATGAACCCTATAACAGCAATTGATAGTTCGTTGCCACAGAATCATTATCACACCAAAGCAGAGACCCTATCCCTACCCTGAGCCCAGCCCTGAAGCAATATCAGAAGCAGTATCCTTCTGGTGGGAAGCCAATATGCAGCATTGTTCCCTGCAAGTCTGTACTGACCCAGTAACCCAGCACAATACTGACAGATGTGCCATCCTTCAGAGGAGAAGCTGAGGACAAGTGGCATACACATATTGTGGGCCTTGTCTTGTCTTACTTACACTAGTGTAAATTAAAAGTAGCGTCACTATCATCCATGCAGTAAGCTGTTATAAACCACACCCTGCACCATATCTCTTGCCACCAATTTCTGGTCTCCTGTAACTTACGCTGGTTTTAGGCAGAGATGGAGTTTTTCCTGCTATTCCAGAAAACTAGCTGCCAGCCCCCATTACAGATTTATCTTTAAACAGGTGGGGATAAACAGCTGGATTTGACAACATTTCATGAGAAAATGAGTGGCCTAGTGGTTACAGCAGTATATGGGGGGACTGGAGATATGGGTTACTGATGAGCTCAGGGCTGCCATGTCATCTCTCAGTGTCCCAATCTGCAAAATGTAGATAGTAATAATCACAAGCCCTGATAAAGGCCTTGGAGCTCTTCAGATTGAAGGAGCTACATAGAGCAGGACCACATTTTTTCTCTAGAGCAAAGATCTTGTTTCCAAGCTGATGTCCCTCCTTGTAATAAAGAATAAGGGTAGAGAAATAGAGAGCATCTGTCAGACCAGTAGCATAATTTCTGTGTTTTCAGCAGGCACGAGTACCTCTTTGTGCACTGGCAGAAATAGACAACATAACCTGATAGGTCCAAGTTCTACCGACCATATTCTCCTCTCACTTACACTGGTGCAATTTCATTGTTTTCATATGTCTGATCATGTCTAGGGACGGGCAAACTGGTCAGCAAATAATTTAATCACGGAGCTATTTTTAGTACATTACCTATGAACACACTTGGATTATAACTAATTTGTTCTTTCTTCTAAATCAATGATCACTTTATTCAAATGTATTCCCATTTGCTAGTTATTCACTATTTGTGGTGTGTGACCGGTCACCTAAATCACATGGCATTGTTTCTTGCGCCCTGATTGGATGACTGAACATCTTATAAGCAGGAGGAGGAAAATCAAAGAGATTCCATGATGGCCATGTGAACACTTTGGGTGTCAGCCTTGGTGGGGAGTATTCATGAAGTTTTCAAACAAGAAAATCATATGTATGCATGTTCGCAGAAAACAGACAAGAAGGGGTTCCAAATAGGACTGAAGCTCATTTGTGGCGAATATTTGCAAAAACATTTTGGAAGTATTTGCCCAGTTCTGATCTTATCTGTGCTTACGTCCAGGAGGAATTCAACCAAGACATCTGCAGCCAGTTCCCCGTCAAATTCAATCATGCGCTCCTCCTTGAAGACATAGAGGCTTCCTTCTTCATCCAAACCTGGAAGAAGGGGATGAAGAGACACAACATAGTCAGTATGCTACAGAAAGGGTTAATTGTGCATTCTGGGAAAATATGGTTAGCAGCCCAGCTGCGTGTGCCCACTTGTCAGTGAAAGTTCCCTGTGGGAAACAAATCTGATCTATCCGCTGAGAGACATCACAACTAGGGACAGGCTGGATCTGGAACCCTAGATCAGTTTTCTCTCAAACTTTGAGAAAGTTCAGTTTCTGATTCAGATGTGAGCTTCATGACTTGGGCCTCTTTCCCTTTAAACTGCAAGAATTTTGCTAAGCAAATAATAAAAATAAATAATCTTGGGCTCTAACTGGCATTCCAAAACCAAACACCCCAGAACTTTCAGAAAATTGGTTTGGATTCAGATCTGGGATCTAGACTTCACTGTTGTGCCTGGATCCCTAGAGATGGTTGTGCCAAGTCTGTATAAAATAAGAACTGACCAATAAGCCAAAGTGAGTCTCAAACTCTCTAAGACTCACCTAGGTCTAGCATATGTTTGTGTGGCACCATGTATATAGATGGATTCCAGAGTGCTTCACAGACTAGATATAAAGATATCACCCACCCCTGAAATGCAGCAACTCCTGGGGTGGAACGCAGCAACCTTACACCTCTATAGTAGGTCATCAGTTCGAATCCATTTTAGGGAAGGCAATGTTTCACAACTAGAGAGGCAAGCCCCTGTAGGGGTTATCACAACTAGTCTAGGGGGCAGAGGACAGAGGAGAACACTGGAGGTGGAGAAAGTAGTATGACTCCAGATCTACCATTCCCAATGTAAATATGCTCCCACAACCACAAAATAATGCAATGACTGGCTTCTTGAGAGCCAGTCCCGTTCCCTCTCCTCCCATAGGAGCCCCTATTGTAGAGAACCACAGGAGTGCTCACTTGTATAGAGCTGCAGGCTCAAGAAGCAGGCTACAGAACCAAGCTATTCTCCTCTGCTCTTGTGGCATTCAACTGAGCTGCAACCTGTCACCAGCAAATGCTCCTATCCGAAGAAGTTTGTAGCCTCCTGCTAAGTGGGGTGCAGGAAGGAGAGCCACAAAAAACACCACCATGCTCAGAGTAAGAGAAAAAAGAGTTTGAAAAGAAAGAACAGGAGAGAGAAAATGGACAGAAAAAAAAAGATCCAGTAACAGTGCCTGAGCATAGTCATAAGGGGATAGGTGCCCATATTCTGAGGGGTGGGGGGAAGGGGAGAGAATCTTCCAGGAAGAGCTTGGGATGTGTTAGGGGACTGGATGATTTCCTGGGGATTGGTGATGTACTACAGAAAGTTTCAGCTCTACATCACTGCTTCAAATCTACGCCACTATGACATACCAGGGTATAGTCCAGAGCAGTGGGGGGCTGTCACCCCTGCCCTGCAACCTTGGGTGCCTTACAATGCCTTGCTGAGGTAGCTCCCACCTGGGCTGCTTACAAACAGCCTTCCACATGCAAGCCACACCCTGGATCTCATCAGCCTGGATTAAACTGCAGGGTGACCCCAACACACCCCAGTCCTGCATTTCCTCCCAGAAATGAATGGTCTGTACTGCTCAGCCCTCTCCTGGACAGTACAAATATATTAAGTCCATTAGTTCTTTAAGGGAATTGGAGGGTTGTTTCCTTCTGACAACACTCTGATGGCCTCTGTTAAATGAATTGTGAGTCTCCATCCAGCCATCACAAATAGCAAAGCCTGGCTTCTTTGTTGGCAGTCTCCACGAGGAAGCTAAATGGGGGAAAGGACCATGGATCCTGAACTCTCCTCTGGCCCTTACACAGTGAATGATTCCCTTAGAGCTGGGTGGGGCAGCATGCACGTGGAAAGCTGTCACTACCATTCTGTCATGTGGATAATCAGTTGGCTGCCCTCTCCAGGGCTGACAGTCTGGTGCCTTTCCGATGTGCTCTGGGCATGTTTTCAGAGACTTTAGCGATAACACTTACCCAGCTTTTTGGCTAGTTTTGCATCTTTCTTGGAATCCACAAACCCAAAGCCGAAACCTTTCGTTTCCAGGACCTGGGCAGCCAGCTGTAGGAGAACCCAGACATGAACATAAATGCCATGAACATAGGCCACCCAAATACCCCAAGAGAACCTACTTCAATACCAAAATAACCTCCCCTCTGACCGCACACCCCTAGTTGTCACCTATCACCCCACACTGGAACCCATGCGGGGTATCATCAAACAATTACAACCCAAATTATGACCCCATCCTGAAAGAAATCTTTCCTGAACCCCCTCTTCTGGCCTTCAAACAACCCCCCAATCTCGCCAAGCTCATCATCAGAAGCAAGCTACCCACACACCAGAGCACACTAATTCAAAGCAGCACCAGACCCTGCCAGAACAACAGATGCAAAACCTGCAGGCATATCCCCACTGAGTCTGCTACAATGATCAACACTCCCCACAACTCACCTTTCAGGCTCCAAAGGTCCTACACAGGTGGTTTACCTCATCCGGTGCACTAAATTTATGGTGACCCAGATATCCCAATTTTATAGGGACAGTCCTGATATTCAGGGCTTTGTCTTATATGGGTGCCTATTACTCCCACACCTCCTGCCCCGATTTTTCACCCTTGCCGTCTGGTCACGCTAACTAAATGCCCACTACGCTCTTGATGAACTCACACAGGAAAATGCTAAAAGACAAAAACACCCTATCATGTGTGGGTGAGCTCTCTGTGTCTGACCTCTCAGGCCTCATCCTCACAGGAAACCTGCACAACACCTTCAAAAGACGAGCCTGGGAGCTTCAATTCATAACTCTGCTGGACACTAAAAATCATGGTCTCAATAAAGACACTGGATTTATGGCTCATTACAACAATCTGTAACCCACTAACGCCCCCTTTTTGTCCTATGACTACAGGACACTTCACCTGGAATGGTCCCTTAGAATCAGTGATGAGCTGCCAAAATCTTAACAGTGGGTTCCCTCCTCACCCCACAAGGGGGTTGTTGCCCACCACCGCCCCCCGGGACTCCTGCCCCATCCAACCCCCCTGCGTTCCTTGACGCCTCCCCGCCCAGGACCCCTGCCCCATCCACCCTGCTCCCCTGTCCCCTGACTGCCCCCAGAACCGGGCAGGAGGGTCTCGTGGGCCACCGTAGTGGGTGCCCACCCCACTCCTAAGAGCCAGAGGCACCTGCCAGGGGACGAGGTGGGGAGTGCCAGAGGTGCTTACCTGGGGCAGCTCCCAGGAAGCATCCGGCAGGTCCCTCTGGCTCCTAGGGGTGGGGGAGTGTAGCTAGGGGGGGAGAAGGGGGAGCGGCCGCTCCCCCACTGATCACATCAAAAGTGGCGCCTTAGGCGCCGACTCCCTGGGTGCTCTGGGGCTGGAGCACCCATGGGGAAAATTTGGTGGGTGCAGAGCACCCACCAGAAGATCCCTGCCCTGCGCCCGGCCCCAGCTTACCTCACCTCTGCTCCGCCTCCTCCCCTGAACACACCGTCCCGCTCTGCTTCTCCACGCCCCCTCCACCTGCCGGCTTCCCGCGAATCAGCTGTTCGGTGGGAAGCCTGGGAGGGCTGAGAAGCAGACGGCGGCTTCCCGCTCAGGCCGACGGTGGTGGAGGTGAGCTGGGGTGGGGAGCAGTTCCCCTGTGTGGCCCCCGCCCCGGGTTACCTGCTGCGGAGCGGGCGGCCCTCCTCGCGCCCCCTTGCCCCAGCTCACCTCCGCCTCCCTGGGCCTGAGCGGGAAGCCGCCGCCTGCTTCTCAGCCTGCCTCAGCTTCCAGCGCGAACAGCTGATTCGCGGGAAGCCTGCGGGGGCAGAGAAGCAGGGCGGGCAGCACGTTCAGGGGAGGAGGCGGAGCGGAGGTCATCTGGGGCCCGGGGTGGGACAGGGAGGGGAGTTGCCAGTGGGTGCTCTGCACCCACCAAATTTTCCCCTTGGGTGCTCCAGGGCTGGAACACCCATGGAGTCGGTGCCTAAGGTGCCACTTTTGGCCGGTTAAATTTAGAAGCCCTTTTAGAACTGGTTGTCCCTTGCAGAACAACTGGTTCTAAAAGGGCTTCTAAATTTAATAACCAGTTCTAGCGAACCGGTGCGAACTGGCTCCAGCTCACCACGGCTTAGAATATGTGCTAATTACTTATGCCAGACAGTCTGTTCAATCTTGTATTTAGCTGTGACAATCTAAGCACCTTTCCCAGGAGGGAGGAAGAGCTCTGTGTGGCTCGAAAGTTTGTCTTTCTCACCAACAGCAGTTGGTCTAATAAAAGATATTACCTCACCCACCTTGTCTCTCTAATGAACACCACAAGACAGTTAAAAGTCATCGTGACCAACCAGGATGGCACCATAGTGACAGGTGACCTACATTCTGCTTTCTGAGCAGAATTGATGGGTGGATCATATCACATGCCATTTGTTGGCTGAGGTATGCTATCCGTAGGTCACAGTGACTGGATCTCATCCCACTCGTTCACAGACCTGGGTTGGCTTAAGATAGTATGTGCTGCTAACTACTCTCAGATATTCAGGTATTGGGAGAAGGCTCACAGCCCAAATCAGGGACAATGAAATGGGAGGCACAGTTGAAAAAAGATCCATTTGCATTGATATAAAACAAATAGTCCCCAGCCTATGGTACCACGCAGAGGGGAACCCACTAATTTTAACTCAGAGACTTCTACCGACAGTAAGCAGCAGATAACATCTGGAAACTCGGGGGGTCAAGCTCACTGCAAAGACAAACTGTGCCCAAGTCATTGCCTTGCTCAGGACACGTGTAGGGGAAACAGAGATGAAGAGAGATGAAATGACTTGCCTAAAGTCACATAGTAGTCAGTGGTAGAGCTGGGGTAGGGCCTGGTAGAACCCTGAAATATAGGCCAGTGCCTTATCTACTAGAGTAGCCTCTGTGTCTGTCTGCGTCTGTCTCTCTTGCTGCTCTACTTGGTCACTATGGGGGTTTCTTTTTGTCTCCACTCTCTGCCCCCTTTGTCACTGTCTCTCCTGAATGAACCAGGAGTGTTCAAGGCAAACATGCTCCAGCCATTTGGGAGAGATATTGTGTTGTGGGAAGCAGAAAGCTATGATGTCACTGGGATCCAAATTAGCCAGTCAGACTGTTTCAATTAACTTCAGAGGCCAGCTGGATACTGGCAACAACACAAACAAAATCCCAGTACACATTGGCTGAGATAGCACAGGAAATGCCTTCTAATGACTAAACACAGCCCGCTCCACTGCATGGCCACCTCCAGTCCCACCCAGTCCCAGCTCCCAAGTGACAAGCCTTTTTGACTCTGCCACACAGAATGCCCCAGACCCTACCGGTGCCGTAATGACAGGAAGAGGCTGAAAAGCAGCTGGAAAGCCCTGCCCCTGGAGAATACTTCTGGTGCATGGGCCTCTTTGCCTTCACAAGAGCTGCTTCTTCAGGGTGTGTGCTGAGGGCAGATCGGGGGTGGAGGGAGTGGCAGAAGCAGTACCAGTGGCATCATGGCACCGGGCCCAGAGTCAGAAGGGGCCCCAGCCAGCCTGATCCCCCAGCCGGCTGAGCCGGCCAGGAAAGCTGCCCCCGGCCCTGCTCCTCCCCCACCCTGCCTCTTCCCACCCTACTCCGCCCCAACCCCGCCCCCACTCCACCCCTTCCCCTGAGCTATGTCCTGGGGGACTGCAGCAGGGGTCGGGCCCACCCTGCACTCACTGCGTGGCGGGAAGTGGAGCGACCCAGCCCCAGACCGCTCTCCTCCGCCAGAGGAGTGCTGGGAGGTGACTCCCCCTGCCCCCCAAGTCCCAAGGCTGGGAGCCAGGGGAGCTCTGCTCCGCCAGCTCATGCTGGGGGGTGGTTCCCCCCCTGCCCCCCAAGTCTGGGGAGGAGATGGAGCAGTGGGGAAGGGGCATGGGATGCGGAAGACAAGGGGATGGGGAAAGCAGGGGCAGGGCGGAAGCTGGAGCCCAGCATGCGGCATCCCCTGGACAGAAGCTGACAAGCCCTCACCCTGACAAGCCCCACCTCCCCTGCATCTGTACTACCCTGATGAGCCCCCCCAGACACCCTCCCCACTGAGCCCCAACCACCTGCACCTAGACCCCCACCCAAATGAACTCCACCTCCCCTGCACCTAGCCCCCCCCCCCGGCTGAGCCCCAAACACCTTCACCTGGATCCCCTGAGAGTCCCATAGTCCCTGCACCTGGAACCCCCCAGTTAGCTTCTGTGCATCCAGATCTCCGCACCCAGATTGCCCCACAGAGAACTCTCTTACCCCCACCTGGATCCCCCCACATAAAGTGCCTCTGCTCTTGGATCCTGCTGCTGAGCTGAGCCTGCTCACCCACACATGGTGCGCCTGGCACAGGGGGCAGGGCCCCAAGATATTTTTGGAGCAGGCCTGGCCCTTGCACTGTGTCAGAGTCGAGTGCAGCCTCACTGCCGAGTCCTTGTCCCAGGGTGGGGTGGGGATGAGGCTGCAGGGTAATCTCCCACCTGCATGCAACCAGTGGCCTGTGCTCCCCACTGCCATGTTGGAGCCTCCACATTTATTTATTGACAAATAATATTTGCAGAATTTTAAAATATTGTGTGTGCAGAATTTTTAATTTTTTGGTGCAGAATCCCCTCAGGAATATGGGGTGCTGTGCAGCTGTCATGGTGGGACTGTGAGGAAGGTGGTGGGGAGGTCTATGGACGGGGGGCGCTGGGCGAGCCGTGTGGTATGCAGAGTGCTGTACAGTTGTGGTGGGAGGCCAGCAGGGGAGGTCTCTGGGCGAGGGGGCGCTGGGCATAAGGGTGGGGCACTGGGCAGGGGGGTGGTGTGGTGCGGGCCTGCCCTCAAGGGGAAGAGGCATGCTGGCAGCACAGGGCTGAGCAGGCCTGTGTGCAACTGGCAGCTGCAGGTTCCTAAACAGTGCCCTCCTGCTGGGCTGCACAGAGGGGGGCTGCTCCAGCTGTGCTGTGCCTCATTGCCCCCAGCCCACCCTTCACTCTGGAGACTGACCATCCTGCCCCCCTGCACCTTGCCCCATGGGGGCCCACAAATATGTTTGGCACCGGGCCCACAAAAAGTTAGTCCAGCCCTGGGCAGAGGGCATGCAGGGGAAGGAGGAGGCATGGCCAGGGCATTCCTACATCTCAGCTGTCACAAGGCAGCTCACCACCACAAAACCCCACGGCTCTTTTTTCTGCATACTGGTATTTGAAGAACATTATGACCCAAGGAACGGAGCTCCAAGGCTTGTAGGAAAGGGATGCCCCTATTAGGACATGGCTGCTTTCAGATGTCACCACAAGACTAGATGGAGAAAGAAAACCTTCAGGCAGATTGTGGCATGATTTATGAGTGACGCAGGGCCCATTTCAGGGCCTAGCATTGTGGGCATCCTGTGTTCCCCACACCCCGCCTCCCGGCTAGTTTGAATGTCACATAATAGCTCTGAGCTGCTGCCGCCCATAGAAGTGCAGCATGCTAACCTCCCTCCTATAAATAGCCAGGGTCTGAACCCAAGGGTGACAGGAGATTAAGGAAGATAAAGGCTAGCTACAGAACCTGAGTCACTCATTAGGGATGCATGGTTAAGTCATCACCATTCATTGGCAGCAGTTAAACCTTTTGCCAAAATTTTAGGGCAAAACAAGGCACTTTAATGGCTGGACTGATAGATGCTTTGCTTGGGCAATGGGAAATACAATTATTTGTGAAATTTTAATTCTCTTCTCCCCTTCCACAAAGTACATGCTCCCAAGCCTGCACCCCACTTCCTTACTCTTATACTCTCCTTTCTCCCACAAAAAATGCCCTCGACTACCACCCCACCCTTACAATCAGACTCCCCCTTGCTCCAAAGGAAATCCCCTCCCCCTCTTCTCACTCCCTTCACCTGAATGATGTGCCCCCAGGTCCATCCCCCCGCCCCTCACATGTATTCTTCTCATTCCCTCAAAGGACATGTTCCCAGGCCTGCTCCAGTTTCTTCACCCAACCCCCCAGTGCTCTCCTTTGTAGTATAGCTAGCCATATAACTATTCTGATTTTGTTTCCTCTCTACTACAACTTCCTGGGGTCTGCCGTTGGTGAAGGAAGCTGCCATTTTGTGAGACAGAGTTGATGTAGCATGTTACAAAGGAGACACACGCTGGGCTCTCTTTCATGGAGACTTTATTTTTGTTCTTTCTTGCCTGATGATTCAGAGGAAGATTAAACCCTCTTTTAGGGTACTTAGTCAGCTAAGCAGAGGTCTGGGGGATGGGGGGGAGAGAAATCCCTTCCTGTTCCATGTTATATGTGGCTGCCTATCCAGAGAAACTCTTTGCTGAACACAGGAATGGTGAGCACTGGAGTGTAGGAGGTTCCTGAGCAATACTCAGTATTGTAAGCAGATTACCACAGTGAGGACGTTTAACAGACAAATAACAGTTTCCTCAGGCCCCAAGTCCAGCACTTGAGCCCGTGCTTGCCTTGTGACCAGAGGAGAGCACTGAGGCAAAATATGTTCAGCCCAAGAAACTAAGACTGTGGCTATTATCAGCCAAACACTCCTTGACCCCACACACTGGGATCAGGGCTGGTGTGTCTGAAGGCCTTTAACTGGGCCCTAAAATGTCCCCATCTTTTGAGGTTTAAACACCTGCTATGGGTGGGGGGGGGGTGTGAGGGGATGTGAGTGAGTGAGGGTGTTTGCGTGATGGGATTGTGAATAGGCCTGTGTGTACATGAGCATTCAGGTATAAGAGTGGCTGGGCGAACAGGGGTGAGTTTTTGTAGGGGCATGGTGTGGGCAGTGGTGTGAGTGTGCAACTGTGAGCATGTGTGGTTAGGGGTAAGCATGTGAGGGATGGAATCAGAGCCTCTGGGGTAGGACAGTGTGTGCGTATGTGTGTGTGTGAGAGAGAGATAGTGTGTGCATATGTGTTTGTTAGAGTTTGTGAGGGGGAAAGTACAGCGTGTGGCTGGAGGTATGTATGTGTGATAGGAATTCTGTGTGTGCATGTGTGTTTGGAGCTGTGTCTGTCAGGGTATGTGTTGTGTGTGTGGGAGTAGTTCTGGAAGTGTCTCTCTCTGTGGGTATGTGTGTTTGGCGGTGTTTCTGTGAGGGTATGTATTAATATGCCAGTGTGTGAGCACCGAACAGGGAGCTATGCAGGCAATCAGACTGCTCTGCTGGGACAGTCACACTGAGATAACGTCAGGTATACCGTACAGCATGTGCCCATGTGCGGCACTCCAGAGTCCCGCACTGGGGAATCTCTCTGTAATGCCAGCTACACAGGAACTGACCAGCCTGACTGCCCTTGCCCTAACCCCAGCTGGTTAGGGGAGTCTGATGCATTGCCTAGGTATGGCCTTATCCAGGCTACTGCATTTGATCCACCATCAAATATCAGAGCACAGAGATTGCCAGAGACACAGCACCTTGGCTGGCTGCCCATGCTTTATACAGTATCTGACATTTATGTATTCACTTACAGTATTTTCTGATTCCAGTGGGATTTGAAAACAGATAACGTTTCTAACCTCAACAATCCTTTTGGCTCAGGACCATAGGAGGGAGGGAGAGAGCTGTAATGCACGAACACAGCCATCTCTTCCCTGCCTTTTAAAATCAGATCCCTTGAAGGTTTGGCCTACCTGAACCCTTATCATGGTGTCTGCTTCAACAGTGAGAAATTTGGCTATAACAGCTGCATGGTGAGCGGGAGGAAAAAGGCTATATTGGAAGAACTGGACCTAACTGGTCATGCTAGATTGTCTCGAGGTGCAGCAGGAGTTCAAGGCAGGCAGGGGTGGATTTAACCATGAGCAAAGCAATTGGACTCTCAAGGCTCCACATTCCACACACATTTGGTAATGCACAGCCCATCTCTCTCCTATCTGTACTGTGCCTTTGTAATGTGTCCCTCCCCATAGGACCTAGGTGCTATGTACAGCATTCGGAATAGCAGCTTTGTGTCTGAGAGGACTCCTTTCTCCCTAGTATTACATTCCTCCCTTAAATGGGATGATCCTGTTATTTGTTTCCATGTCATTCTGCTCCCACTGTTGTTGTGGGAGGGCCTTATGCAAAGAGACGAGTCCTACATTTTCCCCTGATGGTTACAAAATTCAGGCTCATCCTGATTTACAGTGGTGCGGAGTTCCACAGCCAAGGGACTTCTGCTATTAACTCCTTGCCCTGCCAATTAAGAGTCTCTGCCTTCTCTCAGTCAGACAGAACAACCCTATGGATCCCAGCAGCTGTGGTAGGGTGTGGCCTCTGAGTTAGTTAGGGCCCAGCCCATACAGGGTGTCCAGGTAAGGGATGGCTGGGGGTCAAAGCGTCAGGGGCAGCCCCTGGATTAAGGGAAGATGATGGAAGGTGTTCTTAAGGCTACTGCTGCTATCTGAGTGTCCAGGACCACCCAGGAGTCCCAGTACAACACTCGCACACTGTCTTGACCCTGGAGGTTGATTCCTTCTGTGGAGCAGAGTCATAGCTTCTTCCACTTCCTCAATGCATTTTGTGTTCCTATCAGCATCACCTCCATCTTCCCTGGGGCTAGTCTTGTCAACTTCCTGCAGACTTTGGGACAACTAGAAGTCAGCATTGTTCGCACTGGATGCAGAAGAGATGTGGACCAGGGTTTCCAGGCACACTGATGACAATGGAGCTCATGGTGCCTCACGAACTGTCCTAGAGGCCTTACACAGATGGTGGGTAAAGGGTCTGACAAGACAAAGACCTGTGGAGCGGCACTGATGAGAGCTCTGGGAGGAGGGACATTGCTTATCTTGGGCCTTTGGCATCTGTTGGAGAGGAACTAGTGGAGTCAGCCCAAAGCAATTCCTTCTACACACGCCAGCTCTTATAGGCAAGTCAGCACGACCTCATAGCTGATGGTATCAAAGGTCACAGAATTCTTTACCAGGTGTCTGCCTGGTGGGTCTTGCCTACATGTTCATGGTCTAACTGATCGCCATATTTGGGGTCAGGAAGGAATTTTCACCTGGGTCAGATTGGCAGAGACCCTGTGGGGGTTTTACCTTCCTCTGCAGCATGGGGCACGAGTCATTTGCTGGTTTAACTAGAGTAAATGGTGGATTCTCTGTAACTTGAAGTCTTTAGATCATGATTTGAGGACGTCAGTAACTCAGCCAGAAGTTAGGGGTCTATTACAGGAATGGGAGAGTGAAGTTCTGAGGCCTGTGATGTGCAGGAGGCCAGACTAGATGATCATGATGGTCCCTTCTGGCTTTAAAGTCTATGAGTCTGAGTCACTGACAGCTGGAATATCAGCAACATGAACCTCTGTCTCAAGCAGAGAGAGGAAATATCTCCTTTCCAGAGCTGTTTGGGCCTAAGGGAGCGTTCTCTGTATCTATGTGGGCTTAGGCTTTGGAGCTGAAAGCTTTTGGGTGATTAATAAGACCCTCAAGGCTGTTTCCAAAATCTCAGGATGTATAACAGCAAAAGTGAGGTTGGATAGACTAGAGGAGGGGCCGAGAGAGGCATCCTGACTGGGCAGACTGTGAGAAGGCAGTTCTTGAGATCTGCAGCTGACCAGTCTCCCTTCACTTCACAGAGAGGGATGATTATAATTCTGATGGAAATATTAATGCTCATGCTGAGGCTTGTATTTGATGTCAGTTTTTTTTCTCAAATGGCAGAGAAGCCTATGGGGGGGGGGGGGGAACAGCACTGGGGAAATCTCAGCTTTGACTGCTTCCCATTGTAGGGTGGCAGCTTGTTTTATGGCCTGAACTTCCCTTGGCCTCACCTGGCAGGGCCCCACTAACTGTAATGCTAGCATTTCTCAACTCCCCGACTGGCAGGGATGGACAGGGGTGATGAATTTGGATCCCTGGGGGAGTGTGATGAGGTGTTCACCCTACACTTACCCTAGAGGGGTTAATGGAGGCCAGATGGGCCAATTAGCCTATTAGGCTGTAAGATGGGACATTGAAGGCCAAGAGGAAAGCCCTAATTAGGGGAAGCTCACCTGTGTGGAAACAGGCCTGGCTTTTATAAAGCCAGGGAACTGATAGCAGAGAGAGGCTGAAGGGAAGTGTCTGTAGTCACTCCTGGGGGAGGGAGATCTGTTTGGCACTATAGAGGCAGTTAGGCTATGGTTACTCCCTGGGAGCAGGGAGTTGTGAGGCTGGCAAGCTCAGAGAAGGACGGAGAGCCAGAAGGTAAGGAATGGCTCAGGGAAAAGGGAACAGACCTTGGCTGCTGACTAGAGGCTCCCTGAGCTGGAACCTGGAGTAGAGGGCCTAGGTTCCCCTGCTAGCCACTGGGGAAGTGGCACCCTAGGGCAATGAATGCGAAGATTGCCTAAGACTGCTGGTAATAAAAGACTTTGGTACCCCAGAAGGGGGAAACACGCAGTGACCTGACTGGAGGGTCAAGTCATGAAGAAGGAGCACCTGGTGTTGCAGAGAGAGAGTGGCAACAGAGAGCAGAAGGGGACCCCTGACCTGGAACAAGCTGACTCCACAGAGTGGCCAGGAGGAGACCCCACATGCAGTGAGTGGATCCTGTGAGAGGGAGTTGGCATTAATAGCTTCCTGTTAAGCAAGGACCGTTTCTTTTCCAGTCTGCATAGCCAGAAGAATAAGAGACTGGAAAGGAAGGTAAGAGAATGAAGGGAAACCTCCCCAAGGTGCTGCATTCTCCCTTTTAAATTTCCTGGTTCTCCCTGCTCTTCTGGTGGCTCCTCTATGCTAAGGTGACTTATCTAAGGGAATACAAGTTTAATCCAGTGCTACTCAACTGCCTCAGGCCCAATAACCTGAATCCTCTTCCCCTCCCCGCATTTCTTTTCAAGACCTCTGTGCAGCTACAAGTGCACGCAGCCTCCGGGAGCAAAATCTACATCTCAGCCATGGGAATCAATTGGAAGGCCCAGATGTGCTTCCAGCTGTGCACATTTGATAACAGTGAGCTTTGGGATTGAGAATGGTAGGATGTTTCCCATTTTTAGCCTCCAGCCCATTTTAGAGTGCAGAGTTATTAAGCAAACAAAGTGACGCTTTGTCCTAAATGAAAGGCCAGTGAGAAATTAAAGGTGGGTGAGATTCTGTGGCCTGCGTTGTGCAGGAGGTCAGATTAGATGATCATAATGGTCCCTTCTGACCTTAGTATCTATGAATCTAAGGGGCCATTGTGATCATTTAGTCCAGTGGTCACCAACTGGTTGATCGCAATTGACTGGTCAATCCTGGAGATTCTCCTGGTTGATTGCGATCTCCGGCAATGCAGTGGGGCTAAGGCAGGCTCCCTACCTGCCCCAGCCCCACACCGGAAATAGCCAGCATGGCCCCAGGGGAGGTGGGGGCCAGGGGTCTCTGCATGTGCAAGCCAGCTGCCCCTCTGTGCAGGCACCGTCCCTGCAGCTCCCATTGGCTGGGAATGGGGAACTGTGGCCAATGGGAGCTGTGTGGATGGTGCCCGCACAGAGGGGCAGCGTGTGGAGCCATGTGCCCCTGCAGGGATGTGTGGGCCTCTTCCTGGAGTGATGTGAGGCTGGGGCAGGCAAGGAGCCTGCCCTAGTCCCACTGTGCTGCCGACTGGGAGACGCCTAAGGTAAGTGCCGCCCGGTGAGAGCCCATGCCACTCATTCCTGCCCCAGCCTTAAGCCCCCTCCCAGAGCCTGCACCCCAACCTCCTACCCCAAGCTCAGCCCAGAGCCCCCTCCCACACTGTGAACCCCTTGGCCCCAGCCCAGAGCCTGCACCCCCTCCTAACCCCTAAACCCCTGCTCCAGTCTGGTGAAAGTGAGTGAGGGTGTGAGAGAGCGAGTCACCGAAGGGGGAGGGCAGGGAATTGAGTGGGCAGGGCTTTGGGGAAGGGGCAGGGTAGATCCTGGGGTGCCCTTAAATTCAAAAAGTGATCTTGGGCATAAAAAGGTTAGAGACCACTGCTCTAAGCTAAAGCATGTGTTGATGGTTGGGAACTGGCTGTCAATGAGTGTTGAAAATGCTGGGAAACTGTTTGGAGCTATGGCCAAAGATGTGTTTTGAATTCACATGCAGCCTTGCAGGATAATAGACTGTCTCCCTCCCTGCACCTCCACCCAGTGATTGTCTTCCCCTACCTTTAGCACTAGGGGTGACCTGTTGGGCAGAAGGAGACCCCCTTTTCCCTTCCAGCTGCAACAATAGCTGGGTGGTGGTGCCCAGTTGCCTCTCTATTGCATCTGTCACTCTAGCTCTGGTAGTGGCACCCTGGGGCTGTCGAGAAGAAGTCCCACAGGCTTCTGAAGTCTGAGTCTTGGAGTGTTAGTGGGGGTGAACATAGGTGGTGGGGCTCAGCTGAGTGGCTAATGGGGATCATACCCTCTGGCACTGGGGCTAGAAGGGAGGTGACTTACCACCCTTTCTCCATTAGAACCAGATGGGGAGGCCACTCACGGAGGCTCCCCTCCAGAAGGCTGCTGCCCCTCAAATCAGAAAGCAGGCCTTGAAAGACAGAACGCCAACACCAAAAAGTCACTTTTGGCCAAGACCCTTCTCTGGCTATCCCCCCACTGGAAGGTGGATTTCTCAGCTAGTGATCCTGGCATGCAGCTTTGTGGGCATTAATTACACACTGTGGAGTATCTCTGCACAGTGGGAACTTAATATGCTCTTTGGATGCCTCACAAAAGGTTGAACATTGTTAGGTTTGTATTTTTATCTGAACTGAGCATTCCTAATGTGAAGTGTACTCTCAGCCAAGGCACAAGTTTCCAACCGTGAGCTAAAAGGATGCTGATGGGGGGTCCAATCCTGTCTCAGCACAATTCCCACGCAGCTCCTTGGCACTTCATTTAACCACTGCTCAGTGGCATCACCAGGAAAGTTATCTTGCTGACTAAGCTGGGCAGCCAACATACTAAACATCCATGTGGAGCTGGGCATGTCATTTCTCTATGCTGTCCTGCCCCTCTGTTTGCGGTATTTGAAACCAAAACTGCCCTAACACCATGCAACTGGCCCACAAAACTAAACTCCCCTCTGAAGAGAACTGAGGCAAGAAGAACTGGAGGACTTGTGGCACCTTAGAGACTAACAAATTTATTTGAGCATAAGCTTTTTGAATGTTATGATTCCTGATGTTAGATTTGTGTCCATTTAGTCTTTTGGATAGAGACTGTCCAGTTTGGCCAGTGTACAAGGCAGAGGGGCATTGCTGGCACATGATGGCATATATCACATTGGTAGATGTGCAGGTGAACGAGCCCCTGATGGCGTGGCTAATGCGATTAGGGCCTATGATGGTGTCACTTGAATATATACATGGACAGAGTTGGCATCGGGCTTTGTTGCTTCCATCCAGCACACCACATGATCCATTGTCTACAGCCAAGCTCTAAGATACAACTGCATTTACTCCAATACCTCAGGCAGAGGCAAACACCTACAAGATCTGTCAAGCTTTCTTACAACTACAATACCCACCTGCACTACAAGTTTCTTTGTTTTTTTTTCTCCTGCTGATAATAGCTTATCTAATTAGCCTCTCCCAGTTTGTATGGTAACTTCCGACTTCTCTATGTATAAGCTTTCGTGAGCAAGTGAGCTGTAGCTCACGAAAGCTTATGCTCAAATACATTTGTTAGTCTCGAAGGTGCCACAAGTCCTCCTGTGCCTTCTTGCCTCAGGTTTCAGAGTAGCAGCCGTGTTAGTCTGTATCTGCAAAAAACAGATTGGGGGGGGGGGGGGCAGAATTCAGTAGAGATGAGGCCATTTCTCATCCCGTCTCCTCTGCCTTGCTTTGTCTAAGCATAAGAGCGTCTCCTTTTAAACTTCAGGCCTGATTCCATCATTAAGGCACAGGTCCATGTTGAGGGCAGTGCAGTCGCCTTGGTTCAGTGGGAGCTCAGGGAGCGCAATCCCTCCACCAGCACCGCAGCGTCCAGGGCAGGGGCTGCTGCATAACGCACCATCCCCTTGGTCAGTGCCACTTACCCAGCTCTATTCTCCATGCTTGGCTGGTGCTGAGCAGGGCTTCAGGGCTGTGACCATGTTGTTCCTGCTAGGTACAACTTGGGTTTTTGTGTTGATACCGGATATGGTTCCAAGGCAGACTCCTGGATCTGAAACCCCTCTAGACTTGGGAGAACTCACATTTGGATCTGAACTCTGCAGGTGGCATTTCTTGCCCCCTTGGGGGAGGCTTAGCCTCCCCCAGCCTCTTATAGCTGCTGCCTATGCATGGCACAGATACATGTCTGTGTTTAACCTGTACACCGCACCACTGAAATTCATAAAATCAGAAAGGCTGAGCACTTAAAAACTGGACCGTAACTGACTGCAAATCCCAGTGATGATTGAACCTGGTGATCTTCTGAACAAAAGGAGCTCTCCACCATGATTATAGCTGTTTCCATCGCTTCACATTGGCTCAACAGACGTTTTAGGCTTCTTTGGCACAATGACAATCCTCAAATCTTATATAGATTCTATAAGGGAGGACAATAAAAAGATGAAGCAATCCATATGGCTTATTGGGCTTGCAGGGAAGCCCCAGAGCGTGCTTGCTATCCAGATGGGCAAACAGCGCAGCTGCCTACCCAATGTTAGGAGCACCTGGGGCTCTGTAGCAGCCCTGGCTTTGCATAGTGTCTGGATACTAGCTCAAGCCCTTCTCCCTTAGGGCTCTCTAGTGTGTCCATGTGGCAGATACATAGGTTGGTTATATCCAAGGACCAGTTGAATGTTGAACTTTATTGGAGAGAGGAGTTCCCTGCTCCCAGAACAAACAGCTGTCATTTCTAATTTCATAATGCTTTAGCCAACAAGGAACTTTCACTGATGGCTTCTTGATGACATCTGGCCATGAACAGCTGGAGTACCAGAGGGTGATCTTAGCACATACACTCTTTCAAAAATTGGAATGGGGCCAAAGCATAAAGCTTTGTATTACTAACGCCTCACACCTAGGCAAAACTCCCTGCTGACACTTGGTAAGGGTGCTTTATCTTTTAAAGAGGGAAGATAGTCAAGTAGGTAGGGCATAGACCAAGGTGTGGGAAGACTTGCATTCTATTCCTGACTCTGCCACTGACTTGCTGTGTGACCTTGGGCAAGTCACTTGGCTGCTCTGGGCCTCGTTTCATGCAACTGCAAAATGGGGAGAATGATGCTTATCTGCACTTTTTTTTTTAAAGTGCTTTGAGCTGTACAGACACAAAGCTCTAGGTGGTGTTACTACACAGCCGTGCTCCTTCTCAGCTATGCAATCTCTAGTGGATAGAGAGCAGCACATATGGCCCCCAGGGCCGGGGTACTGGAGCATGATCTCTCCTCCCCCTCTTCATGAATGTAGTGCTGATGAAAGTTGCTGGACTGGCTGGCAGCCATGGACTCTGAAAGCTTCTCTTTATCCCCAGAACAGGTATGGTAAAGGCAGCCGTGCAAGCTTCCTCCATGCACCCTGCCCTACACATGTCTTATCTGTGCCATGGAGGAACTGTCTTTCAGGGTTAGAAGCATGTTCAATCTCTGTAGTCCAATCAGTCTTTGGCCTCTCTGGCCCTCCTGCTTGCAGCATGAGTAAATCAGTGCTAATTAACCTGGCTTGTGCACTGTGGATACCTGTCCACTAGGTACTGGACTGAGGCCCCCATCTCATGAGCATATTCATTTTCAGTGAAGAAGGATGACGTCCTTTTCAGTCAATCAAGGAGATAGGATCAAATGTACAATGTGGTTGCCTAGAGAGAGGTTAGTTTTATGTGCACTAATACTAGACTATAGCTGTGGCAATTCTAGATCCTCAAGCCCTAGCTCCTTTGAATATCTGGGGTGAATCAGATTCAAAGCTGAAGTCACACCTATAATTTCCATGTCAAAGGCAGAAGGGTCTTGTGGTGAGCTGGGGAATATACGTACAACTTATGAATTCTGGTTAATTTTATGAAATTGCTGTATTACTGAATGCCTCAGTGGGTAGTGACTCAAATATGGGCTGACAGTGTATCAGCATCATGACCACTCCCTCGTTTGGACAAAGCTACAGAACAAACAAGAAGTTGTTTAAACTTAATGACTGTGCTCAGGCCAAACAATGGGTCTGGGGGGAGGATGTCTGAGCTGGGAGGTGGCCTGATGAGAGGTAGGTCTGGAGAGTAGAAAAGCCACAAACAGGCAAACAAAGAAACCAGGTGGTGGTGCTAGTTTTTTAAAAATTCAGAATTCACAGAAAAGTTTGGGCGGGAGACAGGAACAGAGGGGAAAGTTTTGTAGCAGAGCAGAGGGGTCCTTTCCCGCTGCAGGACCAGCTGAGGAAGAAGGAAGCTGGCTCCTTGATTTGGAGAAGCCATGTGCAGTCACAGGAGGGGAGGGCAGATTCTGGACTCCTTAGAGGACTTTGACCTAAGCCCAAAAAACACTGAAGAATGCTGAGGAAACTCAGGCAGGGAAATGCTTCCAGTTGTGTGTTAACTTGTCTAGATAGCTCAAGAGATATACAGATCTAATGTGGAGAATAATGGGTTTTGGAACCCTTTGCGAAGCCTCTGTGTTATGTGCTTCCACTGTCGCATGTCCCTGAAGAGGTGAACTGTAAAACCAGTGATGCCCATAAAGTTGGCGGGCTAAATTCTGGGAATGCTTGGAGGGTCCAGCACTAGTCCTGGGAGCCTATGGCAACAGAGCTGCAGAACCCATTTCCATGAAGGAGAAGCAGACCATCTGTGTTCAGAAAGTGTGCCAGAGGCTGAGGAAAGAAACCATGCCGGAGCCCACCCAGACTCCGGCAAGCTTAAAAGCACACGGGTCCAGTGTGTGAGGCCTGGTGAGTGTCTAGCAGAGGGAGCACAGCCAGGGCTATGACAGGCCTATTTTCTATTTTGGATACATCTGCATTCTCGCACAAATCCTCTCTTCTCAAGGGATTTCAGACCAAGTTGGTGGATCTATCCTGAGAATAGCTGATCTCACAAAATTTCCACTGTCCTGGCCCCAAATCTCATGAGAACAGCTGGCAAGATTTCAGTGCCACCTAATCCAAACAAGAAAAGGAGTACTTGTTTTGTACAAATTTGTTAGTCTCTAAGGTGCCACAAGTACTCCTTTTGTTTTTACAGATACAGACTAACAGGGCTGCTACTCTGAAACTAATCCAAACACACACTCTTGTCCCATTTGTGCCTTAGACCTGACTCCTATGTTTTGGTTCTAATCCAGTGCTGGATGCGAAAGCTGCCTTTTCATCTCTAAGAACATTGGTCCTTATGTGCTAGGAAAGAGATAATTGGATCTCAGGAGCTGATCTCCCCAGGTATTCCTCCTTAGTATTTCAGAACTGGCCAAGTATGTTATGAGCATAGGCATTGTTCTAAAGCAGCCTGTGTTGGCTGTTGTCAGAGGCACAACACCAGTGTGCTGCTTGACCAGTTCTGGAATGCTAAGCAGCAGCATGTTCCTCTTCTATTAACTGAAATAAGACTAGTTTGTGCTAGGGCAATGCTTCATGGAATTTCAGCCTGCAGATGCTGCTGCTTTGGTACTTTAAATGGTTGGGCTAGATCAGCCTCTTTATTCAGGATCTTGCATATGCCTACAAAGGCAAGAAGCAGGGATGCAGGCCATGCCTGATTGCAACCTCCCTGGTCAGTATTTGAAAACCTGAATTCCTTTACTAAAGCCTCCCATTTCAGAAGCAAAACCCTAATCCAACAGATTATTATTATTGTCCCTATGGCTGGATGCTTGTCCCAGTGGAAGGAGGAATGATTTAGTTTACAATGTTTGCTGCAGAGATGGATCCAGTGGCAGGTGTCTCAAATGGGAGAGGGACTGTGAAAACACAGGAGAAGAGGCAATGGGGAAGGAGAAACAGGAGGAAGTGAGGTTGGGATGCCGAGGGGAAAAGGAGAGTGCCAAAGGAAAGGGCAGGAGAGGGGATGTTTCTCTCCTCAGCTTCATTGTTCTGCTCCTCTTTCTTCCTGTACTTTGCCTATTTAGATTGAGATCTTCAGGGAGCTTTTCTGCTGATTTATCTGTGAAGCACCTAGTGCAGAGGTGGGCAAACTATGTCCTGCGGGCCACATCCAGCCCGCGGGACCCTCCTGCCCAGCCCTGAGCTCCTGGCCCAGGAGGCTCACCCCTGGCCCCTCCCCTGCAGCCTCAGCACACCACGCCTTGAGCACAACGCTCTGGGTGGCTGGGCAGAGCGGTTGCAGAGTCGCAGCCTGACCCGGTGCTCTGGGCGGCACGGTAAGGGGGCAGGGAGGGTTGGTGGGCAGGGGTGTGGATAGGGGTTGGGACAGTCAGAGGGCAGGGAGCAGGGGTGGTGGATGGGGCAGGAGTCCCAGGGAAGCTGTCAGGGAACAGGGGGGTGAGATGCGGGGGTGGGGGTTGAATAGGGGGTGGGGTGGGGGCTGGGCCATGCCTGGCTGTTTGGGTAGACACAACCTCCCCTAACCGGCCCTCCATACAATTTTGGAAACCTGATGTGGCCCTCAAGCCAAAAAGTTTGCCCACCCCTGACCTAGTGTAACCCAGTGATGAGTGAGTGTTGTGGCCCTGGTCCACGGAGGACAGGAGTCTGTTCCAGCCTTGCTCTTTTGCTTAGTCTGTAGACACTAATATATTTAGCTCTGAAGGTCTCTGCTTCAATTCCCAGGATCAGCCGAGCTGGCGGCTGTTACAGCAGCGCCCCGTGAGTGCTGTGCAATAACAATACAAGTTAACAGGGTGGGAGGGGAAAGGGGAGAGAAGAGCCCTTTAGCCACAGCTTAGAGAGCGCTGGCGCCCACCCCTCCCATCACCACTGTGGCCATTTTGCAACACCCCCTTCCAGCCCCTAGTGGCACCACTGACCAATCAGGGAGTGGCACAAAATCAGAAGTGCAGCTGCCTGAGGCTGGCAGAAAAGGCCCAGCTCCAGCTGCTGCTTCCCCACCACGTGCCACGCCCGGAGCCACTGCCATGGGGGAGCTGCAGGAGCCATAGTTCCTCCCTGCCAGGCAGCAAATGCAGGAGCAGGTCCAAGGAACTGCAGCTGCTGAAGAGCACTCTGCCTGGAAGGAGGAGGAGTTGCCAGACAACAGGAGCCCACTCCTTTGCAAGCCAGAGAAGGACTCTAGATCCCAGACCCAGGGAGGGAGCCCACCGGACTCCAGCATGGGACCCCATTGAGGGACCTGAAGACACAGTGAGCAATCCCACTGCACCATCGCTGTCAGTTATGGCGTTACTCTTCTTTGTTATCTGGTTGTTTAAGTTGTGCCCATGACCATAGTATCTGAGCACATGGGCTTTGAGTGGGTGGGGTTTGGGTCGTGGGTGGGGCTGAGGAGGGCACCACTACCAGTTAGACCCTTGCACGTCTAATAAAACATAAGCAACCTTTGGAGGCTCCAATATATGCTTATTGTCTTGGCCACTTGGGCCAGAGACCCTTACCTCCACCAGGTCAATGGCTTGTTCACAAGGCACATTTTCTTACCACCCTGAAAATGAATGTGTCAGAGAGAGGAGATATGTGATAAGACTGTGCGGCTGTCTTTGCAGGTGTACATGAGGCTGTGCTGTGGCTTCCTTGGAAGTGTATTACTCTTCAGTCTGCTCATTATGGCCACATTTCAGCAAAGCACTTAAACCTGTGCTTAACTTTAATCAGATGCTTACTTGCTTTTCTGAAGCAGGGTCTGTCTCTGCCTACACCCTCCCTGTGCCACTGTCTCATCTCCTTCCCTGTACGCTCCTCCTCCACCACAGCATATATCTTCCGACTGTATTTTCCACTCTATGCATCTGATGAAGTGGGTTTTAGCCCACAAAAGCTTGTGCCCAACTAAATGTGTTAGACTCTAAGCTGCCCCAAGGACTCCTCGTTCTTTTTGCTGATACAGACTAACGCAGCTATCACTCTGAAACCTAACATCGTACTAGAAGTTGTTCTCGTGCCTCAGAGTGCCCCACAGCAGGGGCTGCTAGAGAACCATGTTTCCCCACCTTCCCCCAACCAGGAACTGACAACTAGCACAGGTTGAAACATGGATTTTCCATCTTACAAAAAAAATTGGCAATTTAAAAAAAAAAATCTCCCATATGGACAAAAAGCCAACATTTTTTGCACATAGAAATGGGGGGGCGGGGTGGAAGAGGGATTATTTAGCTAAACCCAGGATGTTTCATTTGACTTCAACCTGTTTTTATTTGATTTATTATATAAAATGTTGAAACAAAAAGCCATTTTGAAATGAAAAATTGAAACTTTCCATCCTGAAAAGGTCACAAGGGGAAGTGTTGACATTTTCAAAATGTTTTTTCTAATCTGTTTCCACATGAAATTTTGCTGAAATTGAGCCAATTTCATGAAAAATTTCAGGTTAGTCAAATGGCATTTTCTGATGGAAAAATGTTGGAACAAAAACTTTCCAACCATCTCTGCTGCGAATGTCATGTCAGCAGTGTACTCCCGGCCCCCATCAACCTGTGGACACCAAAACATTCTATGAACAGACAAAGAATAAGGTCCCTTGGCAGCAGCAGTACATTCTGTCCTGTTGATGTGCCACAACCCTGTCCCACAGAAATCACCTCTAGGAGCGAGAAGAGATATGACTCTCCATGGCTCATTCAGTTTGCATTGGCCTCACTGTGGAGATTGCCAGAAAGGGGGGCAGATGTGAGGGCAGTTTTGTACTGTGGACACCTGTCCACTAGGCACTGAAACAAACCCCACCAACACACTTCATTTAGGCCAACAGGCAGATTCTTAGGAATACATTTTAAGTGAGTTTTATTTTGGTAGCACTTTGAATGATAGTTCTATCCATCTGTGGTACTTCTATGGCCCCGTCATGCTAGTGTCTGAACACCTCTTACTCCTTAATGTATTTATCTTCACAACACCCCTCTGAAGTGCTATTATCTGCATATTACAGCTGATGAACTGAGGCACAGGGAGATTAAGTGACCTGCCCAAGGTCACACAGGAAGTCTGTGGCAGAGCCGGGAATTGAACCCAGGTCTCCAGAGTCCAAAGTTAATTATATCCTAACCATTGGACCGTCCCTTGCAAAAAAAAAAAAAAATAAAATAAAATAAAGTTCTCACGTACACATTTAATAAGATAGCTAGTGACAGACCATCATGGACAGATTTTTGGCAGGGAATAACACCTGTAATATATAATAGATACCTTCTGTCAAGCCTCCATAAATATGTATGTAGTAATCAATTGCCATTTATGTAGCACATAACTACCCTATTAAATAACAATGCAATTATAGCATCAGTACAAACATCTCAGCTAGAGATCTGCAGTTAAGTTACCCAGTTGATAACCCAGTTTTGCAAAGAACTCTACCTCCTCTTTCACCCGGGGCAAGTAATCGTGTTTTGATGGGTTAATATAATCTCCTTGGTTTTTCTGTCACCTTCATTGTTAAATTGTATGGGTACATTCTGAATCTGGATTAACATGCTGTCAGGATAGTGAACCCCCAGTGTGTATATTTTTCTAGCTTTCAATTGCCATGCTATTAAGATGCAACACATTTAAACCCCAGATCTGGGAAGCAAAGTGTAACTGTCCCTTCTTCACTCCTTACTTTTTCCGAGCTGAGATTGGGGGAGCCTCCTCAACCAAGGTGGAAAATGAATATCTAAAGACACTTCCCCGCCTCCTTAAATTCAGGTGCCCCCCTTCCCAGTATGACCCAGTAGCTTTCAGGTGCCTTTATGACCAGGAACCAGTGCTACAAATCTACCGTGTAATTTTTACTGTATTTCCCTTTGCAAAGGATCAGTTCATTAGAACCTCTCCTCGCTGGGTAATTAATCACACATTCTCCATCTTGGAAATGGATGGTTATACTGAAGAAACTAATAAGAAGCTACAGAAAGACTCCAAGCAGGTAACTGAATGTCAGGGGAGCACAAAGGATTAAGCATTGGCAGGGACTGAGAGCTTTTTTAAAAAGGCAGCCAAGTATTGTCTTTGCAACACTGTTTAGTAAGGGCTCTCTGCTGAGCCCTCCTAGTGGGCTAGAAGATTGGGTTCAAGTCCAAAATATGGACAGGCAAAACAGCTTGGATAAAGTACAAAGTAACCTGAACATTTGCCCAGCATTCAAACTGGAGCCTCAACTCTTTCCAGAGAGTTGGAAAAGCTCAGTCATCTTGGTTTCTGTTGTTTCTATGGAAAAAGGGTTCTTGGTTTTGGATGGATGCAGAAATTCTAACAGCAGCACCGGAAAACCTATTTTCATGAGATTTCCAGACCGAAGGGTTTCAGCTGAATTCAACACCCAATACTTTGGGGATCTGTCCCACCTGAACCTTATGAGTCCTTTCCCCTGGCTAGTTCGGATGGCCCCAAACTGCACTGCAGTAGTAGACCCTGGCTGAAACAGCTGTGCAGCCAAACATGCACCAGCACTTACCTCCAGTACCATCTCTGTCATCTGGAACTGCTTCTGAGAGACTTTATCAGAGCCCACAGGCTCATGGAAGAGTAGGCAGAGCACGTCATACTTCTTCAGGGCCTGCTTGTAGTTCTTCTCGTTCAGGTCAAACACCCGATCCTTCCCATCGTAGGTGGGGAAGTCCAGTCCCTCTTCAGCCCTGCAGCAGAAGAACAGGTAAGAACCTGCCAGTAGCCAGCAAGCTATCTTCATTGGGAGATAGTGTGGGGTGTCTTTTCTTATATATCTGAGAAGGGAAGGAAAAAGAGCCAGCAGAAACCAGAGTCTCAGGGTGAAGTTTGGACTGAGTGTATATTTCCTCTGCCTTCCTAATGATCAATCCAGGCCAGTGGGAAGCAGCAAACTTTGCAGTCCTGGGCTGAAGACAAAGAGACAGACAGGAGAAGCTGCGAGGCCAAGCCCTGGATACCTTACATAGCTCTGCCTAGCTCCTGTGTCATTAGGAACTCCATTTTTAGGAAGCAGTTGTTTCAGGCTAAAAATAAACCCTGCAATGAATAAAAAGGACAGATATGACACCATTGAGGGACTTGCTGGCACTCTGCATCATCTGAGCGAGGGAGAGGGAGTGGAGGAGATTGAGATTAGGAATGCAGGCAGGCAGGCTTTATCAAGGGAAAGGGTACATGGGGCATCAAGGCACAATCCACCTTATTAGGACTTTAAAAAATAGACAGTTGATGGGACACTAAGTGGTATCTTTCTTTCTCAGTACTGTGTGGTTCATGCCTAGATATCACAGTAGTTAGGCTTTAGATCAAGGGATTGATCCATCAGTCTTGGAATATAAATGCAATTAAATGTTTCATGATAGTGATTCTCATTCACACTGCAAAGAAGAATTCCATCTCCCCAGTCTCTAGGGAGTGGAGACAAGTGAGGACCTTGGGAGTTTTCTTCTTCTTCTGGGGTATTAAGCAAGGATCATCACTGAGGTTCAGATAGGCCACACACCTGACTTGTTCAGTTTCCTCCAATCTCCACATCGATCCATGGTCATTGGTAGAGCTTGGTCCTTCCTGTCTCTATGTACCTGTGATCCTGGAACAAATGGAAACTGACCATGCCATTTCTGACACCCAGAGTAGTTAACATGCATCCAGACCCAGGCATTATTGAGATGTGGCTAAAGCATTCTGATGTCAAACAATATGAATGGCTGGTCTTACTGACCACGCTTTGTGTCCAGCAGCTGGGAGCTTTGGGCAGAGGTCAGTGATCTCATCAGGACATTGGACAGAGGCCGGATGTCTTTGCTGATCCTCCTCAACTTCTGGGAGGCTGTTGATCACCAGGTGTTGCTCACACAGCTACACAATCCAGCAAGGGTAGGTGGAATCACTGTTCCCCTCGTCCCTTTCTCTTCCTTGCCAGCAGGTGAAGCTGGCTGACTGCTCCTTCTCCCCAGGGACTCTGAGTTGTGGGATCCCTCAGGGCTTAGTCCTGGTACCCCTTTTCTCTTCCAGCTACATGAAGCTACTGAGAGAGACAGCGTGAGAAGCTGTGGGTTGCTGATGCCCCCTCTTTGTGTCTTCCTCTCCTCTGACCCAGAGAGCACTGCTGACAGACTCCCCCCAGTGTCTGGCAGTAATTGGGAGCTGGAATAAAGCCA
The DNA here is from genome assembly GCF_965140235.1 of Caretta caretta. Taxonomy (NCBI): domain Eukaryota; kingdom Metazoa; phylum Chordata; order Testudines; family Cheloniidae; genus Caretta; species Caretta caretta. Next base: position 205,879,637 of record NC_134206.1, read on the forward strand.
GCTGGCTGGAGCTCAAACCAGACAAGATGGTGGTGATGCTGATCTGCAGGGAGAAGTGTTTTAAGGGCCTGGTGAAATACAGTTCAACTGGGCATCAGAGAGGGGTTTACAACTCTTGTTCTTACTAGACTCCCCACTGCTCCCAGGTTCCTAGACTCACAGATTGCTTTGGTCACCCACACAGCACTCCTTCCCCTACAGTGGTAGAGACTGTGTCACTTCCTATTAGATACAGATCTCACCTCCATCATCCATGCCTTTGTAGCCTCTTGGCTGCTCTACAGTAATAGGGTCCACATGAGGCTAAACTTGGAATCCACCTAGAAGCTCCATCTGGTGAACTTCCTCTCTTCTGAGCGACCCAGGATCCTTTCCCTGCACTGGCTCCGTAGTGCCTGTCAGGTGAAATTCAAGGTGTTGGTTACCAAATGCAAAGACCTAGAAGGTAGAGGCCCTTGTTATCTTAAAAGCCTCCTCGCTATTTCCTACCACCCATACAACCAAAATTTGCCTGGAACTTGACATCCCAAACCTGAAACTTCACGGAGCTGAATACCAGGTATTCTTTGTGACAGGTCTGCACCTCTGACATTACCTTCCTACTGAACCATATACTAGCACAAACCTGGCTGTTTTTAGAAGGAGCTGCAAGACTCCTCTCCTAGGTGATGAAACTCCTAGCTGACTAGACACATTAAAGTGATCATTCACTGGATACTTAGGCTGTAAAATTAGAACTTGGTTTGTAAGCTCCTCAGGGTATGGAACAGGTTGTTTGTTTGTCTTTAACAAACCATATCCATTTATGATGCTGTGTAAACCCCCATCAGCAACAGCATGTGTTTTAAAGCACACCTAAATCAAACTGCATCATAAAATGAAACACGCGCTGGAATTTGTGTGCCTTCACTTGTCAAAATCAGGTTCCCAAAGCCTGCTCTCCTTTTATTTCAGTAGGTCACAGATCTTTGGAGAGTGGTCCACTTTCATATTTCTTGAGCTATTTTTAAGTTGTTTCTCTTCCAGAACAACTTTCTGAGCTGTTTAAAAATAGACGCAACCCCATTCTCTTTTACATTTTTTAAATGACTTTAATTCTAGTGAAAGGTATTCGATTATTAGCTCTGGAGAATGAACACCTCTGTTTATCTTCTGTGTGTGTGTGTATAATGTATAATACACACACACACACAGCATGAGTAGCAGCAGGGCAAGCTTTTCTCGCTAGTGTGCCTCCACGGAGGGACCTTCTGTAGCAGTGCCATTGTCAATGGTCCATTCACTTATTAACCTTTCCACTGAGTGTGTCAGCTAGGCCATGGGACCATTTAGTGCCATTTGTGATGGTCATTTTTTGTGATTTTTTTTTAAATGTGCCCAGCTAAAACTCTGAACACCTATCTACTAGTTTGGATTGGTAGAATCAATGTCTTTTTGGAGGTGGAGTTTGTCAGCAGAACAAACTTTTCCTTGGTATTTTGTAGAGATGGACCTGTACCAAAACCCTGGATCCCAACACCCCTGAACTTTTGTGGAAGTTTGGCTCTAGTCCTCGTCTCTACATTGAGTCAAATAAAAAATCCTGAATATATATGGCCCTGTGACCTTTGAGATATTCACAGTCTCCTTGAAATTTTGTAATTTGACCTGACCTCTATTATTTTAACTCTTCTACTTCCATGCCCAGCTGGAAACAGGACAAAGAGCGCAATGCAAAAATGAAAAAGATAAGCTAACTGGTTTGAACTTCCAAAAAGGTTTGTTTCAGGTAAGCTGGATGTCTCAGGGTATTGGTAAAGCAATACAGACAGAAGCAGAAGGCAAGTCCAGTGACTAGGTCACATAGTCTGTCTCTCTGTTCCCCATCTGTATAATGGGGATAACAGTACAGCCCTGCCTCAGTGAAGTCCTCAGATACTATGGTATTGGAAGTCAGATAAGTACCTGGTGCCATCATTTTACATGCTGTGTTACAGAGATTAAACCACCATCCTTGCTCTGGTAACCATCATATCAGCCTTCCATCTGAAGGCTGTCCAGGGCAGGGACCCATGTGAAATGAGGTGCTAGGTCTCTGGTCCAGGTCCTTCTGAATAGGTGTCCACATCACTAAAATCACCATCGTAACTGGCACCAAATCTTCCTGGAACAATTCACAAAAGAAGACAGGGACCGAGGGAGGAGACGAGTGGGGCAATAAGGGTGTTTGCTGGGCCCCAACCCACCAGAGTGCTTTTTGTGCTTTTTAGTGTAGTTTAGAGTATGTTCTCTGGGTAAAATCCTCTCTTGGTTGAAGGGGTTGGAATAGGGGCAGGGAGGGGGCGGAGTTGAGGTGGTGACTTTGAAGAAGGGGTTGGAATGGGGGCAGGAAAGGGGTGGGAAGGGGCGGGGCCTCATGGAAGGGGTGGAGTGGGGGCAGGGTGGGGGACAGCAGGAGGGATGTGTGTCAGTGATGTGGCCCTCGGGCCAATGTACTAGTCCTCATTTGGCCCTCATGGTGATTTGAGTTTGAGATCCATGCTCTGGAATCTAAAGAGGCCAGACTTCTCATCCCCCTTCTCATCTCATACCCCCAGCCCTGCAGACATACAGGGCAGGGCGCCTGCTGGAAAAGTGTAATACATGAACACAAGTTGTGTCTCTTCTCTCCGTGTGGCTATTAGGAAGGAGTTTGGAGTGTAAATTCTCTCAGCTTCCCCCCACTCCACACTGACATGCTCCCCTTCATTTTCCTGGCTGGTCAGCAGTGCAAATGAGCTCTCCAGCTACATCAGATACAAATGGCTCCAAGGAATCTGGCTGTTTTTTTTCCGAGGCTTTCGGATTTAAAGTTCTGCCTTAGCTAATCTCGTTACAAGCCTCTAAGACCTTGTATGTTTTCCAACATAGGTGTATTCAGAAAATGTACCTTTTGCCACAAGCTGGCCTCATTACAGGGACGCTAGATAGTCAAACAAGGTCATGGTTTGTAATAACTCCCAGCTGCTTACTATTATTAGCACAGAAGCCTTAGAGAACCATTGACAGCTTATGGGAAACTGAGAGAAACATTCTCATTTCAAAGGCAATTTTTCAGCTTGAGTCTCCACTGTCTTGCACCTTCCCTTGCGTCATTTAGCCCTGCGCAAGCTGAATGTTAAAGGCTCCCAGTCGAAGCACTTTGCACTAGTGTCAGTGATGACAAGTGCAAGGCAGTGAAGAATCAGGCCCATCAAATTTGCTGTTATATAGGGCTTGAGATATTTGCAACTTCCATCTGGCAGCTGGAGGCACTTCGTACACTTGAATTATTTAAGCTTCAGAACACCTGCTGGCTCCCATTTACTAATGGGGAAACTGATGCACAGAAAAGGGAAGGGATTTGTCCAGAGTGGCACAAAAATTGTAGTAGGAGAGCCAAGAAGAGAAGCCGTGTGAAAAACTGTTGTCTCAGTTCACTGGCTGAACTGAAAAATTTAAATGAATGTATTTGGGGCAGACCCGAAACTGAAAAATTCTGATTTTTTTCAGTGAACCGAAGAAGTAGGGGGAAAAAAATCTTTTGTTTGATCCAAAATGAAACATTTCATTTAGTTTTTGACTATTTTTACCCTTTAGAAAAAGTGAATAAGCTGGAGGTAAATTTTGAAATGCTCAGACATTCCATATCAAAAATCTGAACCATTCCACTTAGAAAATGTCAAAATGAAACGTCTTAGTTTTTTTCTGACTTTCTTTTTAATTGAGACAATTTGGCAAATTTAGCACAAAGTCATGAAGTGTTTTGGTTGACCTGACTGCATTTTTTTATTTTTATTTTTTTTTTGGCAAAACAAAGTTTTATCAGAAAAATTTCACTCAGCTCTACCCAGAGGCCCTCCCTGCCTCTCTCTTGCTCTATGCATTAGACCAGATAGGGTCCTCACTGCACAGGCATTTAATAAGCAAAATTGTTACTTTAGAAATTTTGTTCTCCAGAGCTGTCAACATGTCACACGATTGGGGGTGGCTGCATCTGCTTACCCTAAGCAGATACTCTGGGCTTGTTTCAATGTCCCACCCAAATGGGATATACTTCAAGGGACATCCTTGCCAAAACTGGAGGTGTCCCACGAGAGCAGGGTACTACCCCTAAGTCAGGACAGGGTGGCTATCCCAAAAAACCTTGAGTGGCAGCACTGCTCCCTGCTGTGGTGCTGAGATGATGCTCTGTACTTTGTCATTGCTCAGTCAATATCACTGGATCCCTCACACAGAAATACTTCCCCCTTCACACAGTATGATGAAAATCTTAACTGGGACTCCTGGTCACCCCTTCCATGCAGTGAAGTACAGCAAGAGACTTGCACCCTGCCACCTCATGCTAAATTGGGGCAGGAGAAACTGAAAAAAAATGGATCTGGAAATCTCCCAGGAAAGACCCTTCTTATGAGACGTCTGGCCATAGGGCCCAGTTCAAGGGACCAGTCATACAGCACAGTCTGTGCACATACCTGTGTTTAGAATTCTCCCCTCTTCCTCAGCCCATGTGCTGCTGCCTGCAAAGATTATCCTTGTTAGAGGAGGAGCAGTCTGCACCAGGTCTGGTGCTTTGACCTATGGCGTACATGCCGCATCCCTACAGTGTCACAGTGTGTGACCACTCCAGGCTTGTGCAGAGGCGGGAATGGGTGCAAAGATTATGCCTCCCAGCTCTCTGGGCATCAGCTTTTCAGGCACACATGAATTACGCCTTCTTTTGGCAGATGGATGAGTTTGGATAGTTTGGAAAAGATCCTCAGGCAAGCATCTAGACTTTTGACTCTTTAGCTAATCCAGACCTGGGGAGGTTTCACTGACACATCATCTGTGCTTGTACTATCCTCCTCTGCCGGGAGCCACAGGTCCTTTGAATGCCCAATAGGCCTCCTCCGACAATATCACATTAAATTCAATGCCATGCAGCACAAGTTCAAAGCTAGTCTAATTCCAAGAAAGGTTTCTGACCATATTTTGTTTATTTGGTAGCTGAGAGCAAGAGGAGGCAATTCATTTATTTAGGGTGGCTAACGTCTGGCTCTGAACAAACTCTGTTCATCCCATGAAAACCCTTCCAGATCGCTTCTTGCTATATCTAGGAGTGCACAATTTACTTCTTTGATTTACTTAGCTCTGTTCATTTAAATTACCTGGCGGTAGTGACAGTGTCGTATGATTTAACCATCAAGTCATTCTGCTTTGGCTCATCACTTTACACACAGGCACTGGCCATAGGGGCCAGATTCTCTGCTGATGAAAATTAGCACAGCTCCATTGACTTCAATGGAATTGCACCAATAGCCACCAGCAGAGGTAGCATGTTTCAGAGGTTAGGGCATGAGCCTAGCATTTGGGAGACGTAGGTTCAAACCCCTGCTCTGCCATAGTCCTCCTGGATGACCTTCTCTATGCCTCAGTTCCTTTAATAGCACTGTCCTATCTCACAGGGTGCTGTGAGGATAAATACAGTAAAGATTGTCAGGTGTTCAGATACTAGACAGTAATGGGGGACATATAAGCAATTTAGATAGAGAAATCTGGATCCAGATTTCAAAATCCCTGAAAGAGGTGAGTGTTTAGAGCTAGGTTTTTGGTTTGGCCTGTTACAGAACTAGCGGGGATAGCCACTGGTGGCCAAACTTTCCAAAGAGCAGTTTTCAAAAACTGGTCAGAAGTGTCCCAGTAGTCGATGCTGAGCTCTGTTGAAAATCTGGCCCCAATTCTGGGGGCTGAGCACTCCAAAAAGAAGAGGGGGCAGAGCTCTTTTGAAAATTTAACCCTAAACTTGTCTCTTCAAAGCAGGGGGGTGGGTGGATTTAGTGTTTTGTTTTGGCCCAGAGCCCCAGGAACTTTTAAAACTAGACTCAACCAAACTGCGTGGAACAATCCTGCACTAACAGGATTGGAGATGGACTGGATGATCTAATGAGTCATCCCCATCCCTAGTTTCTATGACCAGCATTATCTAACTGGCATGTTCATTTGCAATGAAAACTCCAGGGTAAGTCACAGGGTTCTGAAATCAGGAGTGCTGGAACAATTTCTATGGTGGGGGTGCTCAGAGCCATTGAACCCAACTATAAACCCTGTATATGACGGAAACCACGTCAAGCCAGGGGATGCGGCAGCACCCCCAGCACTCCAGGTTCTGATTTTTATCTGAATGTATGGTTTTAACTTAGTGATGTAAATCAGCATAGCCCTTCAATGGGAGCTCCGCTGAATTACACCAGCTGCAGATCTGGGTCTAGCAGCTTCAATATTGGCATCATTGGGCTACTTTTCTCCTCTCACTTCCTTTCCCCTCCCAGTGCACCGGCTTCTGTGCTGCCTTTTGAAATGGACATTGTGCTGTGACTTGAGCAGCCCAGGAACATGTTATTGGTTGAATGCACTGGGCACATTTTGGCAAGCACAGTGAAGTGTTGGGGTGACCTGATTCGTCAGAGGGCAATTCATTTCATTTTGCTGATGATCTGGACAAGCTTAGGGCTCTTCTTCACTTTACAGGGGGAACAAAAAGGATTTTCTGCTCTTGAGTTTCCCTTCTCTGTTAACCTGGCTCTCCCTCCTTCGCCTGGACTTCTAAAAAATCATGATTTTTGGCCATTATTTTTGAATGTTTGGTGCTGGCAAGACTGGAGCCATCCTCCCTGTTGGTGTGTGCTGGCTTTTGGGCTGCTTTGTACTATTGGAGCAGCCCCATTGTAGCATATATAAGAGGCAGAACTGGAAGCAAAACCTGCTTAACACTTCACATGCTAAGATCTTGTTTACAGCTGTTCATAACTTTGCCAAACTGTAACCGTTTCTGCTGAAATTTTCCATGCTGGGTGTCTGCCTCAGGCTGAATGGGTTTTGAAAATTTCAGCCAAAATGGTTCAGCTTTTCTGAGAAAGAGACTATGGGAAAATATGTTGTCTTGTGTACGTTAAAAAATTATTGAGATTTCTTTTTAAAATGCTCCCCCCTCCTTCCCGATTTGGAGCAGGGACTTGAAATTTGGCAGTGAGGTGGCATACTGAGTTAAGCAGCTGAGTTAAGATTGCACAGGTAACTTTCATTCTGGCAATTCCTAGCTTTTGAGTGCTTGACTTTGCAGTCTTAACAATGTTCTTCTAGTGGGTTTGTGTGCGTGTGTGATATCATTGAAGCCAAAATCTGATTTCCAGCTCAGTTCATGCTGAATCCAGGAGCAGTTCACCTAAATTCAGAGAGGTTACAATGTAAAGGAGTAGGAAGGGCGACTAAGTTCAATATTCACTGGTCCTGAGTCTCCTCTGCCGTGCACCTTGTATTACCGTTTATACATGTGCAATATGAGTGCAAGGTGAACATAAAACATTACCAGTCAGCATTCTCCACTCGCTCAGAGCAGTGGTCGTGTTTTACACTCATTTCTTTGCAGAGGAGGAAATGACTAAACAAGGTGCAAAAGCAGGGAAGAATCAGGCTGTATGGGCCAAAGGCTGGGGTAGGGATGAACGACACAGAGCATAGCCGAGGGGATGGAGTGGAAAGAAAGGTGGCTTAAGCTCACGTGCTTTCCTCGTGGCTTCTGTGCAAGGTTGGTTCCCCTTCCTGACCGCTGCTCTGTCTTATGCTGTTGCAAAGGAGCTGAAGTTGGTTGCAAGGAGCTGAAACCACAGCCAAGAACAGGTATGGCTTGGGGGCATTTTAGCCATGGCCTCTTTCCTTTGACCACACTTCCTTTTCCCATAATACTGACAGCGGAGAAGGGTTATGCATAACAGACTGTACAGTGGCTCAATGTCACTGCAGAATCACCTGTGCACTGGGGTGATCCTCCAAGGCAGTTAAACCAGCTATTGAGCCTAGGGCTGCAAATTTTGGTTGGCTGTATTCCTGGAGATTTCATCACACGATATAATCTTTAATTAACAATTCATCTTTAATTCCTGGAGACTTCAGGCCAATCCTGGAGGGTTGGCAACTCCAATTGAGCTGGATTGCACAGGTGTTGGTTGTCTAAAGGAGACACACCTCACCAGTGATCCTGGCCCTGTTTTTTGATAATCAAGTCTGAAGAGAAAAGAAAAGAGAGAAAAATAAACAGAAGAAAGTGAAAGCGTAATAGCCGCTAATAGGAGAACCCATGCTGTGCAGTAACTGTTGCTCATTGCTGTAGTGTAGTAAGCAGTCCCTTCTGTGAACCTTTTAGGTGCTCCTAGAGAGACCCATAGGATCTGCCTGTGTCTGACAGTCTCCATTCCCTTTATATTCATTGCAACCCAGTCCTGTGGCTTCTTTACTCAGGGAATGCTGTCAGAGATAGTAGGAGAGAGGGAGAAATTAAGCTGTAATGCATATTTGTTTTTCTTGCTAATGAGACACCTGTCACTAAACAACACATCAAGGTTGCAGGCTTTTTGAGGCTTCCATAAAGGTTTCCTCGGTTTGTTCGTATTTATAACACTTGCCTTCCATGCACTGTGCCAGCTTGGAGAGGTCAGCTATCCGCTGAACAAAGGGAAACCATGCCACTTGAAGGACAGGGTGTTCTGCTCTTTCCATTTACATGTTAAAAGTGGCCTCCCAGCTGTCAGCAGATCTGCCATAGATCACTTGTGTCTGGGGGGCACTGAAGAATTGTGAAGGAAGGGCCAGGACAGCAGGCATCAGGCAAATGAGGCTGTAACTTCTAGTGCACACTCTGTGAACTCGCACCTCTTTCTAGCAGTACAGGCTAAACCTTGATTTACTGAAACTCCTGTTACCCAATCTCTAGGTTATTAACCAGTTCTCTTCCCTGGAGTTACTCACAGAATTCCTAAGTAGAAATGTCCAGGAGGTTAGGATACTTTGGTGGTGGGGGTAAAAGTCAGAGAGGTGGGGTTTGGGTTTGGGGCACCACTCATCGCTGGCTCACACTCCTCTGTTCCACAGCACATACCCAGAGTCTCACAGTCCAGCTCTGCAAATCCAGCTGTTCCATCTGCCTTCAGAGCCATAAGTCTTAGTTATGTGGAGCTTCTAAGCTCTGCAGGACTGAAATGAAGCCCCTGTGGAGCTCTTAAAACTTTGCAGGAATGGGACCACAGAGGAGGTATGAATCAATTTGCCCTTAAATGAAAATTCTCTCCAGCAAACTTCAAATAAGCAGGTGGGTTAAGGATCTCAGATGAGCTGGAATATGTAGGTGCTTGGGAACCAGTTTGTACTGAGTTCTTATTATTAGCTGGAGGAGAAATAGATCATTTTGTTTTGCTAAACATTATTGAATCCCATTCTCGCTATGTCTGTTTTTTGCTTTCTTTCCCATTTTGGTCTAATATAGGAGGAAAGATTCCAGGGGAATTATGCAGTTTTCTTATTATCTGTAATATCTATGACATTTTGAATAACCTATATTCAGTGCCTGGCTTGCTCTGAAGTGATGTGTTGGTCTTTTTATATTACATTAGTAAATACTTGTGGACTTATATAAGCACAAACAATTGTGAGTTCAATTTTTCAGATACATTTCAATAATTTCTGTGTCTAAGTGGCTGATTTATAGGTATAATAGTATACTTAGGCACCTAAGGGCTAGATTTTTAAACACATTAACTTCTCTTTTTGACACTCAGTTATTTTCAGGCACAGTTTAGGTTATATAAGTACCAGACTGTGTCCGCAAATCAAGCACTTTAAACAACTAAGGGACTTGGGCCCTAATTCAGCAAAGCACTTAAGCACATGCTTAACTTGAAGGCTGTATCTTAAGTCCTATTGAAGTCAATGGGACTTAAGTACGTTTTAAGTGTTTTGTGGAATCAAGACTCAAACCGCACCTGCAATTATATGTACCGGAGCAATTGCACTTGTAATTATTTTTATTTGCATAATTGTTGGTGGAAAAAGGGAAGCCCGGTTAAGGTTCACCTCTGATCAGAGTCTAAATAACCTAAACTGTGCCTGCAAATAATTGCAGGTGCAAAAGTGTCCTTGCAATTATTTGTACCCTCAAATTGTGGTGGGGAGATCACTTTTGAATAATCTGTCCCTGAAAATCTAAGTTCCTTGGGGAACTTTGTGGTGGAAACTGAATTAACCCAGTTCTCAGTGAAAAGAAAGGTCAATGGGTGGGAAGTCTTACCACTCTGATGTTCTGGGGGACTTCCACTAAGTGGACCCTTCTGTACCAAATGCTATTCTCTGCCTTTGTATCAGTGACCAACTCCTGCTCTATGGCTATCCAATGACAGAACTCTGACTTCGGCTGCCAGTATATGAGTGAGCATAGATGGAGAGTTTAATATTATAAGAAAAAATTAGGAAGCAACACCTTGCCTTTCTCCAGCCTGTTTTGCAGCAGATACAGACACATTGTAGGGTACTGACCTTCTCATAGGTATTGGTTTATAAAGCCCTAATCCAGCAAGATGCTTAAGCATATGCTTAATTTAGAGTCCCATTGGACTCCTCATGTGCTGAATGTTAAGCACATGCTTAAGTGTTTTGCTGGATCAGGGATCAGCTTCTGAAAGTCCTTCAAGAATATACCAGATAGAGTTGGTCAAAATTATTTATTTCAAGTAATACTCGTGAATTCACCCTTTTTTCTTTTATTAGCAACTAATTCATGAACTGATCTTGACCTATGGGCAGATGAACCTTCCTCTCTGTCCCATGTCTGTCACCTTTCCACACTGAGAAGCTCTTAACACCCCCGCAATATATGTTAAGTTACACATGTGCTTTGTGATGGTCACATGTCACATACACAACTTGCCTAGACATATCTAACCACAGCTTTTCCTGATGCTGAACTCAAAGATGTATTATGACATTAAGCAAAATGCATGCTACAATGGTGATGAGATGAACATTAAAACAAGAAGGGAAAAAGTGTCACAGCCCCAGGACAGAGGAATGTCTAAGGACGCGGCCTGTATGGGTGGTCTCTGGTACCCAGACAATGGTTACTCACAAACTCTTTGCTTCAGCTAAATACTACTAGCTATTTGTAATGAATCAAGTCCCATCTGGGGTGCCATTTTGTAACAAATTATGGCTGCATCCTCTTACAGACACCAAGGGCACCAGTGGAGATCCAGATCAGGACCTTCAACACCAAAAGCGTAAGCCTGTAAAGCAGCTAGCCCAACTGTGAGTAACTAGAAAGTTGTCATCACTGCTGGGACCAGCCACTAGAGGGAGCCATGATCAGACAGAGAAGGCTAGTCTACTGTATATTTGTAGCGTGTGGCTGGTCTCCTTAAGTCATGTGGTATTGTTTCTGCTCCTTGAATAGATGACTGAAACTTTTAAAATATATGATATGATATGTTTGTATTACCATGGCCCAGGAGCCCATTTTGCCAGGAGCTGTACACACACAGAACAAAAAGTCAGTCCCTGCCCCAGTGAGCTCACAATCTAAGTAAATGGTAGAAAATCACAACAGGGAATCACAAATAATGCACTTCCTGGTATGAATAATCATTGGTGCACATCTGTGGTGCTTTAAAGATGCATGCACATTTTCACAAACACTCAGCACCAACCCAAATTCTCATAAATTACAAACAATGAGACCACAAATAATACCAAATCGAAATTGTTATATTTTTCCATACACAAAAAGCTACAGATACTTCCAGTCTGAATTTCCTTTAGTTCAGATTTGGAGAACAACAAAACTAAAAAGAAGAGTAAAGTCTCCATGAGAGAGATTGTGTGTATTTCCTTTGATAGTTTGCACAGGATTTATCACAAAATGGCTGCCTGTCTCTGCAGACAGCATAGTACTTAAAGATATAAAGGTGCAGTACACAAAGAGTAAAGGCATAACAGTTATGTGGATAAATGCACCACAGAGCTCACTGCTTTTTTCAAAGGTGTTTCATTTTTTTATGTTGTTGGTCCTTCTGATGCCATTGTCTTGTACTGACACCAGTGTCATACCAAAGCCAAGTAGTAGCAGACATAAGGGGCCTTGCAGGTTGGCTTCCTAGTGCAGGAGATATCAGTGACACAGTGTCTGGGTATATTACATGTGTGACTTGCTTTATTTACATACAAACACCAGTCCTGGGACAGAGGTGGTCACAAATAACATGCAGGGCAATCCCTTCTTCCAGGAATCCCAGTCCAACACCAATGCCCGGTTTCCAGGAAGTCTCAGGTATTGATACTAATGAGCAACCAACACGAGAGAAGACTCACCTGCTGCTCACACAGCTCCCTCTACACGGAACCTTTTATAACCAAAAACTAACAACACAAACATTCCTTCCAAGACCAAGAAGTTAGAAGACTATGTGTAACAGTGTGACCTGGCAGAGCTGTATCTAGGGGCAGGTGAGCATGGCCGTTGCCCTGAGCACAAACTTGCAGTGGGCACTCTAGCACTGGGCTACTCGGCTTTTGCATGGGTGCACACACTCTGCTGATTGACTGGCAGTGGGTTTTTGTTTTGTTTTTTGCTCAGATGCTCAGGGTGGGGAGGGGCGCTGCAAAAATGTTTTCCACCCTAACTGACAAAATGGCTATGGCTGCTCCTGCCCCCTCTTGACACCTTCGATAACATAGTATTTAACCAGCCATCTGAGAAAAAGAGATGGGCTAGAACAAAACCCTGGCTCCAGACACCTCCAAACATAGTGCTGGAACTAGAGGTGCTGCCGCACCCCCTGGCTTGAAGTGGTTTCCATTATATACCAGGTTTACAGTTTGGTTCAATGGCTCTCAGCACCCCCCCCATACAAATTGTTCCAGCACCCCTGTCTCCAAACTTTGGAAAAATGTGGATCAATATCAAAGTTCTCCCTCTGCAGTAGAAAACCCATCACTTTGATGATGACATACATAGTTTGCTTGGCATGTAGAAAACAGGTACCCTTTTTGTGTGTATAGGGCTGTATTTATTGTTTTGATGTTTCTAGGGCAAGGGACAGAGAGAAGGAAGTACAGATAAAGCATTGGGGAAGAAGAAGGATAGGTAGGTCCTTGTCCACTGACATCTTTTTCTTCAGATGTTGGCTCTAACTGTCAGGAAAAATATCCTGTTCTGAATTTACCGGTCATTACTTTGAGTGAATCACCTGATGTTATGGGACAGTGTACAAACAGGAACTGATCAGTTTTCACTGTGCCCTTCAGAATCTTTAATACTTTGACCAAGTCCTTGCTAACTGTGCCCTTTGCTAAACTAAACAAACCCACACAGCACACACAGCTCTTGCTCCTGGAAACTGTTCTTTTCTTTAGCTATTGATCTCTATCTGGTGGACAAAGGAGAAAATTGCTTCTGCCTTTTACAAGCTGCAGACAAGCTTGCTGAGAGCAAAGCCTTGGAGGTGCAGTGTGCTGTTTGCGGGGCGGGGGGAGCCTTTCCTATGGAGCTGCTTCTGCTTGTCACTAGATGGCGATAACATACAATAATCTGAATGCAAACAAATACTCTGCTGAACTACTAGGCCCCAGCCAAAATAATTAACATTAAAAAAAAAAAAGCCTCTGTTAATAAGTCAGGAAGAACTTAATGGGGGCCAATGGGTACTCAACACTTTTGGAAATAAGACCACTCACTTACATGCTCAAACAGAGACTGAGTGCACCTAATTTTAGGCACCTACTTGTGAAAGTCTTGACCAGAATATGAATGGCCCTTTGTGTTCTTCTGGAGCATTGGGATCCATCAGATCTTCAAGGGAAGAACACCCCCTGCTGAGTTATCAATACTATTTCATTCAGCACTTGCATTTTCATCAGAAGTCTCCCATTCAAATAATGGCCGGATGCCCCATCTGCTTAAATTACATAATACCCCAAAAGCTCACAGTCCAAGGTAGTGAGGATACAGTCTTAAGATGCAGTTTGGCCAGGTTTAAAGTTATTTCACCTGCCTTTCCTCTGCTGTTGTTCTGTGCAGTGTAGATATAATAATACTTTGTCCTTCTCCATCTCCAAGCACTTTACAAACATTAATGAATTTAGATTAAAAACATCCCTGGAAGTTTCTGTGGATAAGACTATCCAGAGTTATAATAGTTCATGCTAACAAAAAGTATTCAGTGTGGCTAACTCTTTCAATTTTATCATGAGTCTCAATAGTCTGTGTTTTTTCTTAAAGCCCCAGCTCCTGGAGTCATGTGATTTGTGAGAATCTCAGAGAAAAGCTGAAAATGTGACCTAAGTGCATCCTAAGGGCTCAGAAACCAGAAGGCGAAGAAAAGGAACCCCAAATGTATTATTTTGTAAAAAATGTGTGACCTGACGCAAGATTTTTAAACACTTGGGATGGGTGATGCTGAGTTTTGGAAGGGTGATAAAATCTCATGTGTCAGGGCCAAAACCAATGTCTGTTAAAAATTCGGACAAAACCTTCATGGGGGTCAGATTAACCCACATCTGCTTGCTGTAGGGGTTTCTTGCACCATCCTCTGGTACTGATCATCATCAGAGACAAGGTTCTGGACTAGATGGATCTTGAGCCTGATCCAGTCTGGCAATTACTGTGTTCCTATCCCAGTTAGGAAGGCTGGTATCATTATCCCCATTTCACAGATGGGGAAACGGAGGGGCAAAAAGAAGTGAAGTAACTTGCCCAAGGCCACACAGCAAGTCAATGGCAGAGCCAGGTAAAGGCTCCAGATGTCCCATCTCTGTGCTATAATCACAAGCCCACCCTTCCTGCATGTTCACATTCACTGATGACCCCGTCACTGTGTTATTTTGCCCTTTAGGGCCAAATTATGCCCTTAGCTTTTCTGGTGTAAACCCAGAGTAAAGCCAGGCAAGTAACTCTGAATTTGCAACTGAGAGCAGAATCTGGCACCTCACACACCAGTCTCTGGCTATTTAAATAATAATGGCATTTGTGCTGGTGTAGGTGCTGCAATGCTGCTCTGTGAATCCACTGCTGCTCGCAGCTGCGGTGCAGCAGCCATCTCCCCCTATCAATATCCTTTCCCCTGAGCTGGAAGGACTAAGGGATAATTTAGTCTTTATGCTAGTTTGGACTTTTCTGATTACCAGCTGAGCCTGATTACACAGTCCATGTGGTCCTTCTGGGATACGGACTAGGCAGCACTGAGGAGACGCTGCGACTGCTGCTGAGACCATTTATTTCATTTTGGATTCTAAGATGAATCACTCTTTATTTCCCGTCCTCCCATGCACCCAGCCTCAGATGGTTAAGGGCCTTGGTTCTCATGAGTACTCTAAATTGGATTCTTGCAAGGCTGAAATGCAAAATTGCTGGTACAGATGTGACAGATCTGAACTCCTGTAACATCCGTGCCTTGGCATGCCACTTAAATGGGGTGAAGAACTTACTTTTAGACAGAGTTGGGTACAAGCGGCAAAGTCTAGATCCAAACTTTAGGTGCTTGGATCAGGAAGACACAAAATTCAGGTCTGGCTCTCGATTGGCACTTCCCTGGAGTTCAGTGGTGTTTGGATCCAGGCTTTGACTTTGGGCTCATGGAAAGTTTACAGTCTAAGGCTACAGCTGTGCCGCTAAAAGGTGCGCAATGTAGCTGCTCTTTGTCAGCGGGAGAGAGCTCTCCTACTGACAAAATAAATCCACCCCCAATGAGAGGTGGTAGCTTTGTCGACGGGAGAGCTCTTCGCCGACAAAGTGCTGTCCACACTGGTGCTTTTCATTGGTAAAACTTTTGTCATTCAAGAGGGGGGGTTTCACACCCCTGAACGACAAAAGTTTTACCAACGAAAGTGCAGTGTAGACAAAACCTAATTAACAAATGATGTTCTCCCTCCTGTCTAGAGCCCCCTTTGTGGCATGTTTCTAGCATGCCCAGCCAGCCAGGAGTGTGAACAATGCTGCAGCCTCTGTACATCAGGAACCCAGGGTTAGAGCAGGGATATAAAGTTTAAACCACAATGTGACACTCTACCTTGGGGGAGCACCCTGGAACCCCCATATTCCTCATCTGTATATACTGTAATTGTGATATTGCGTATAAAGCAGGCTGTGTGAGGTATCAGGAGAAAGGTTATGATCTGCTGAAACCCACTGTTCTATCTATCTATCTCATTAATGCATATGAAGTTATGAGAATTGTGTTGTATGATCGTCACTAAAACATGCTGTAAGTTTGGGAAGTGCCCAGATATTAGCTCCCCAAAGACAATAACCAGGGGGCTAACCAACGCCCAGGCAGGTGTCGAACAACCATCAACAGACATTATCCAACAAGGGAACTACGTAACAATGCAATGACACACTTGCCCAAGGCCATTGTGAGAGACAGCTGAGGCTGGAGAGTTAAGGGGGCACAGCAGCCCCACAGTCCCAGGCTGCACCCCGGGGATCCTGTTACACACAGTTCTCTTTATTAGATAGTGAGACAGGATCCCTGGGGTGCAGCCTGGGACTGTGGGGCTGCTGTGCCCCCTGAACTCTCTCCAGACTGGGTTGTCTATCACAATGCCTTGCTAGTGATCAGCAGCAAACCCCTCCAGACACTGTGATCACTCAGCACAACTGCATGTGGCGCCCCACACCCGGCTAGATTGCATGAATGCTCCCACAGCCACTCATGAATCACACAGAGAAAGGCACCAGAGCCAAATCCCCCCAGCTCCCAGCACTGTATCCCAGGAATATACTATCTTGCACTGCTCAAGACGGACAGTGCTGATTTATCAATTGGTTCACCACTTCATTAATGGAAAGTGGTTATACACCAGCCTTTGCAAAACCTGAAATTTGCCACACACTTTATTCAAAGTCACTGGTAAAGATAAACAGTTAAACAAATTTATTCATTGCAAAAGATAGTTTTTAAGTGATATTAAGTGATAGGCAAAAAGTCAGAGTTAGTTACCAAAGTCAAATAAAATATAAGCACACAGTCTAAACTCTCAACCCTATTAGACTGGGCAACATCTAGATAAAGCAATTTCTCACCCCACTGGATAATGCAGGCCTTAATATACAGGTTTGTTCCTTAAATCTGGGCCAATCTCCTCTGTTGGAGTCTTGTCTTCCTCTCAGTGTCTTAGTTGCTTGCAGCGAAGGTGGGGGCAGGAGAAGGGTTCAGTATGTGTCCACTCTGTCTGTTTTATACCCTCAGTCCATGTGCTTGGAAAACGCAAGTCCAGGCATGTCTAGGGAATTGCTGAGTCTCCCAGCAAGGTTGAGCAATTCCACTGGTGTGGCCTCATGCAGGTGAGTCATTGCATTGTAGTTCCCTTGCTGGACAATGGCTGTTGAAGGGTTGTTTGACTCCCCATCCGGGCGTTGGTTACTTTCCTTGCTGTTGCCTCTGGAGAGCAAATATCTGGCTGATTTCCCCCCAACTTACAGCATGTTTTAGTGACCACCATTCAATACAATTCTCATAACTTCATAGGCATTAATGATACACATATATGGATAGAGAAATGACTTTCAACAGATCATAACCTTTCCCCTGATATCTTACAAGGCATGCTTTATACGTACGATCACGATTATATAAAAATGAGGAATATGGGGGTTACAGCATGCTCCCCCAAGGAATAGAATGTCACAGATAGGGTGAGGGTTTTTTTTAGCATGGCTTCAGCATTGTCTCATAAATGAAACTCTGTCCTTACAAACTCACTGAACCCAATCAGTTGAGCACAAATATCAGGTAAGTAAAGCGGCCATGAGTTGCCATCCAAGCTCCTGGGCAACTCTCCTGAGTGAAGGGACAGGAAGTTTTGCTTGTCTGCTTGGAATTCTTTCAGACGGATCAAGACTCCTTCATGAAAGCTAATTAACTTTGTGTGAAGGAAGAGAATATCTGCTGTGGTGAGAGGCAGCTTAGAAATATGAAGGACACAAATAAATAGATAAATAGACAGATCTCGAGGGTGCTGCCTGTGATAAATATTGCCACCCCATGCAGTACCTTTGGGTCCATTGTTTTAAATGAATGATTTATATATGATTGTCAAGTATCAGGGGGTAGCAGTGTTAGTCTGTATCCACAAAAACAACAAGGAGTCCGGTGGCACCTTAAAGACTAACAGATTTATTTGGGCATAAGCTTTCTTGGGTAAAAAACCCACTTCTTCAGATGCATGGAGTGAAAATTACAGATGCAGGCATTATTATACTGATAATACTGAGCATAATAATGCCTGCATCTGTAATTTGCACTCCATGCATCTGAAGAAGTGGGTTTTTTACCCACAAAAGCTTATGCCCAAATAAATCTGTTAGTCTTTAAGGTTCCACTGGACTCCTTGTTGTTTTTATATATGATTGTGTTCTACTCTATGGGGGTAGGCTACCACAGCTCCTCCAGGAACTCAAAACAGTGTGTGGTGATTAAGGCAAATCAGCCAGTTTGTAACCCACATAGGGAGGTAGCCTCATTCCTGGTAAGGGTCACTTATACTTGTTCAAAACAGATTCTGCAGACACCAATAAAGAAAGAACTTTTGAATAAATAGCCTGAGTTTAAACTGATTTATGGATCCAGCAAAAGAACAGGACCTTCTGACCAAGGGAGGGCCCCCAATCTTTGTGGAAGGGTTGATAAGACTTGACCTATTAGGGCCCCATAAGACTGATGGGTGAACCCTGGTAAGCTGTTAGCATGCATAAAGGAACGTTTATTGGTTTTAATTTGTTTTTTTTTTCCAAATTGTTTTCACTTTTAGAATAAAGGAGCTTGCTTAGAAAGAGCAGGATGGTGACTTGTAACTGCTGGCAATTACTCTGTTTATAGCCCTTGTAGAGAAAGCAAAGCATAGACGCTGGCCTGTTTAGGCAGTCTGGCTTGCTGGGAATATCACAGTGTAGGCAGGGAATTGTGTCGCCTGGAAAAACCCTTGTTAGGAAGGAGAGAGACATTGGTCTCCATCCAAGAGAGGTGATGGATGAGAGCCAGAAACCTTTAAGAGAGTGCCCTTGGTGGACCATGGAGGGGGAACACAGGGACAGTTACCCTGAAACTGTGACACTTCCTACCAGTTTCATCACATATTGCCCCCAAAGTAAACTCCCAGTGTGAGCTTTGACCACATTAGGTATCTCTACAGCAGCATCAGTAACAACTGCCAACTGTGCTGGGATTTTCTTTGTAGATAGGGTTTCCCTGTGCATACTGCCATGAGACGAGCCAGAACCGGAAACCCAAATCTGAACCACCCTCCTGCTAAACCTTGGGGAAGTTCAGCTTTGTACTTTGTAGCGTGGACTCATCTCTCTGCTGAACCTGCCCCCTGTGTCTCTTGCTTATTGCTCATGCTCCATTCATGCTTATTCCAGCACAACCATTATCAGCCAACTCCACAAATCTATCTACTCTTTGAGAAATAGCCTCTGTAGCTGTGCAGGTTGGCAAAGCCTGTGAAGAAAGGAACTCTTCTCTTTGACATTGGATTCACTTCCAACATACAGGAGATGCTTCGCAGTGGAAGCCACATCAGTGGATGTGTCAAACTGAATTGCAAAGAAACAGCTGCTATGAACTAGGGTCATGGTTGGTTCTTATACTTCCGCAGTCCTGGCAGAGATTATTCTTGATACTGTGTCATTTGGCAAAAGTACCAAGTCCAAGTGCCTTCTTTTCTTGTCACCAAACTGCTCTCAAACCATTTCCTAGGCTCCTGGAAGATCTAACCTTTCCCATTATTATGATCTTTTTCCAGGCTTTTTGATGCACAGACACACGACATGACACCTCAAAAGCTTTTGTGTTAAGGGCTAAGACTGACTGCACATTCTTTTTGTTGGCCTCAAGCTTTCATGACAAAAAATCCACAAGATTTGTTTTTTACATCAACATATTCTATCTCCAGATGTTGCTGAAGATTTGCTAGTTTGAAGTTGTCATTGGCCAATGCTTTATAACAGATGACTCAGTGGAGGAGAAGCTTATCTGGGGAATCAAGCCATGGAAAAGCCATTTCTATATGTGTTGACCCACAGAACTGGGCAAAAATTTTCTGATGAAATATTTTTCCATAGGAAATGCCATTTCATCTAAATAAAAACTTTTCATGGGAATATGTTGTAGTATATTGACGACTGTGTTGGAATTGCAAACTATCAATTTAAGAATGAGGGGGAGGAGGAGGAGTTCTTATACCTGCTTTCAGGTTAGGGGGCACCGTAGCAAAGCATGTGATCAGACTCATCCGGGAAAGAACGAGCCTTGAAAATAGCGGGCTGAATTGTGCCTCTCTGCCTTAAAGAGAAGCCTGCTTTGTCTCTCTCTGTGTTTGGGTTTTTGTGTATGTTATTGTTCTGAGTTCTAAGCAATAGTTGCAATCTTCCAGCAAGAGTATTTATGTTATTATGTAATTACTCTGTGTGTATGCCAGAAACATAACAGGTGTAAATTTTCAAAACATTTTGCTTAAAAAAAAATCAAAATGAAGCATTTTGATAATGTCAAAATGGAATGTTTTGACATTTTTGTAGCATTCCATTTCAAACAACTTTTCATTTTGAAATGTATTATATGTTATTGGTATCTACACCCCAGGGGAGTGCCCTGTAACCGCCATATTCATCATTTGTATATAATTGTGATATTGCATATAAAGCATGCCATGTGAGGTATTGCAAAAGGTTATGATCTGCTGAAAGCCATTGTTCTATCTAAATATGCATATCATTAGTGCATATGAAGTTATGAGATTGTGTTGTATGGTTGTCAGTAAAATATGCTGAGTCATGGAATTGCCCAGATATTAGATTCCCCACAGACAAGGACAAGGTAGCTAACCAATGCCCGGGCCGGTGTCAAACTACTATCAATAGCCATTGTCCAGCAAGGAAGCTACAATTCATTGACTCACTTGCACAAGGCCTCACCGGGGAATTGCTCCACCTTGCCTGGTGGTGACTCAGCAATGCCACCAGACACACCTGGACTTACGTTCTCCAAGCACATGGGACTAAGGGTATAAAACAGAACACAGGAACCCCATGCTCTGCTTTTGCTCCTCCCCCAACCTATGCTGCAAACAACAAGGATGCTCAGGAAACTGAAGACTCCAACAGAGGAGACTGGCCCAGGTTTCAAGGATGAAACTCATGTACTATGAACTGCAATATCCAGTGGTGTGAGAAAAACTGCTTAATCTAGATGTTGCTCAGTCTACTAGGGTTGAGAGTTTAGACTGCGTGCTTATATTTTATTTGATTTTGGTAACTAACTCTGACTTTTTGCCTATCACTTAAAATCTATCTTTTGTAATCAATAAAACCGTTTTACTGTTTATCTTTACCAGTGAGTTTGCGTGAAGTGCTTGGTAAATCTGCTCAGGTTTACAAAGGTTGGTGTATGTCCACTTTCCATTGATGAAGTGGTGAACCAATTAATAAACTTGCACTGCTTGTCTTGAGCAGTGCAAGATGGCATATTCCTAAAATACAAGGCTGGGAACTGGGGGATTTGGCTGCTGCCTTTCTCTGTGTGATTCATGAGTGGTTCTGGGAGCACGCATGCAATCTAGCTAGGTGTGGGGCACATACGGTTGTGCTGATTGATAACAGTGCATGGAAGGGTTTGCTGCTTGTCACTAGCAAAGCATTGTGAGAGACAGCCCAGGCTGGAGAGTTAAGGGGGCACAGTGGTCCCACAGTCCCAGGCTGCACCCTGGGGATCCTGTCACAGTTACATTACAAATTATAATATAAAATCTTTAAAAAGTTGAAATTGAAGCTAAGTGTTTCCATTGACCCAAAATGTATTTTTTCACCCAAAATTTCATTGCATTTCAGAAATTTTGAAATGCAATGTTTTGTTCTAATTTGGCATGGAAATAAATTTTGAAACTGGAATTTCCCACAAAATGAAAATGCTTGTTCCCACACAGCTCAGTTGACCTACTTTTTAACTATTCCTTTTCTTAGTCTCTTTTTCCCTTGTAACTAGATTCTGTTGTTCTGACTAGTGTGTAAGTGCAACATTGCCCTCTGTGGGATGGAATCAGAACTGCTCAGCTGTCCATCACATGCCCTCTACTGCTAACAGCTAAAGGAATTCTTTCTTTCAAGAGTTTGGGGTCTGTGCTGTTTTTGAAGAAAAATCTGAGTTCTATCCCGGCTTCCATCTACAATTGTTAATGGTCAAGGTGTGCAATATAGCAACGACTGTGAACTTGTTACAACCTACTAGAAAGGCTAGTTTGTGACTTGACTGTTTAATTTACCGAACTGTGTGCATGTAATGTGTGTAGAGTGTTGTGCATTTAAAGTATGTGTTACAGCCGCCTCTAATGGCTAGTCCACATAGGAGATAACTATAACCTACTACTGCTGTCTGCTAATGAAATACTCCTTTAACTCAAGGCAGTGATAGAGGTCTGCACTATGGTGGTGAAAGCCCTGGGTTCTGGTTCAAACCCAGCTGTTGACCACTGGGGAAGAGGGTTGTTACATTTGCTAACTAGGTAACTGCCTGTGAAAAATTACCAACTGGATGCATAACTGTCCATTTGCCTGAATAATTACCTGAAGTGCATGTGCAAGTGAGGTAATTTTTGCACGCATATTAGATGTGCAGTTTTGAAAGCTGTCCCGGTATGCCTGGAAAGTGCTCAGCAAGCTGTGAGCAGAGACGGTGCTCCTTCTCCATGCAGAAGTGCTCCCCTACTCACCTGGATTCTTGTTCTGAACATTCCCCCACCCCCAGGGAAAAACATTTCATTTTTTTATTCTGCATTCCCTATGTGCAGAATACCTGGGAAAGAAAAAGGGACATCTCTGTCCCTCAGGGCCAGCATTTGGAATGCATGAGGCTGGGAGGAAATATAGATCTACCTGCTGCTGGACACAGCTCTCAGGTTCTTTTCCTAGACACCTGAGACTAAAGCTTAATGTTCAAGGCTCTCAGTAGCATTCTGAGCCTGGGGAAGAGCCATTTTCTGGCTTAGCTCACCTTTTCCCTCATACAGGTATTGTATTCACTAGGATAGGCTGAGACTTCCAGGGATATATGATCAAATGAACTGATCGTTCACGGACCTTAATCAAGAGCCCTGTTTGGAGGATCAGTTCCTGATTCCATTGATCTGCAGCCACTGTTAATATTTCAGATCTGCCAAGTGCTGCCTCCATTTTGCATTTTGGGATTAATTTGTAGGCAGTTTTGAAAGTCTCTCCGGCTCATTCGTCTCTCAGTTGTGGTCCCATTAAATTTAGCAGGGCTGGGTGGATGTAACTGGGGCCAGAAATAGACCTCACTCTTAAGACAAAGAAAGTTGCCATGAGACCTACAAAATCATACTTGGAATTGTCTGAAACCTCCTTCATTGATACGGATAATGAGACCATCCAGCATGGCGGTGGCAAGAGGTGCATATCCTGGGTGCCTCACCATGTTCTGTGGCCACAGCAAACACAGTCTGAATCCGAATCGCATGGCATGCCTTTAAATACAAGAAGAAGGAGGTGTTTGGTAAAATTGAGAGTGGTAAATCTGAACCTGACAAAAGGAAAGGCTTTTTCACACAGTGCACAATTAGTCTGTGGCACTCAGTACCACAAGGTATCACTGAAGCCAAGAGTTTAATAGCAGGAGTCCAACAGGGATTAGACATTTGTGTAGCTAGCAACATCCAGAGTTCTATTAGTATATATTAATAATAAACAAAAGTTTTGGTGGAAACATAAACCCATATGCCTCAGGCTTAAATTGGCCACTCACCAGTGGGATTAGGAGGAGACTTTCCCTAAGGGCAGTTTATCCCATAGCTGCCTACTGCAGGGTTTCTAGTACCTTCCTCTGAAGCAGCTGCTGCAGGCCACTGCCAGAGACAGGAGACTGGAGTGGATGGACCGCCAGATGGATCCAGACTGGCAAGTCCTGTGTTTGGACTTGTCAGGGTTGCCTCCCCACTTTGAACTCTAGGGTACAGATGTGGGGACCCGCATGAAAGACCCCCTAAACTTATTTCTACCAGCTTAGGTTAAAACTTCCCCAAGGCACAAATTCTTTGCCCTTGGACAGTAGGCTGCCACCACCAAGTGTTTTAACAAAGAATCAGGGAAAGGACCACTTGGAGTTCCTATTCCTCCAAAATATCCCCCCAAGCCCTTACACTCCCTTTTCTGAGGAGGCTTGAGACTAATATCCTAACCAATTGGTTACAAAGTGATCACAGAACCAAACCCCTGGGTCTTAGGACAATAGAGAAATCAGTCAGGTTCTTAAAAGAAGGATTTTATTTTTAAAAAAAGGTAAAAATAGCCTCTGTAAAATCAGGATGGAAAATAACTTTACAGGGTAACAAAAGATTCAAAAACACAGCAGAACTTCCTCTAGGCTTAGTTTCAAAATTACAAAAAACAGGAATAAACCTCCCTCCAACAAAGGAAAAATTCACAAGCAAAACAAAAGATAATCTAACACGCCTTGCCTGGCTTTTACTTACAATTTTTGTAATATGAGAGACTTTTAGGATGGTTTATAGGAGAAGGAGTTTTCTGACCTGATGCTTCTCTGCTTCCCAAGAGAACACACCAAACAAAGCCTTCCCCCACCAAGATTTGAAAGTATCTTCTTTCCCCATTGGTCCTTTTGGTCAGGTGCCAACCAGGTTATTTGAGCTTCTTAACCCCTTACAGGTAAGGATGAATTCTAGGCTACCCTTAGCTGTATGGTTATGACAGGGCTAAAACCAAAAAACAAGAGTTTTGAACATAGAGAGCCTCATGATTCGAGGTGTAAGCCAACCTCTAACTAAGGGGCATTAGGAAGGAACAGCTTACTCCATAGCTGGACGGTCTCAACCCTCTTCTCTGAAGCATCTAGTATGGGTCACTCTCTGAGACTGGATACTGGACTAGGTGGACCACTGGTCTGATCTGGGCTGGCAATCCCCATGTTCATTGTTCCTTCTGGTACATTCCAAGTCAGCTCTGAATATTTCAAAGATAAGAGCAGAACCCTGGAAATCCTTACAGTCCCCATGTTTTGTACTGATTTGTTGTTGTTCATTTGAGACTTGACTCAACTCAGCCTTCCTGATGGCGTTTTTAAACCACAGAGCTGAATGAAGATGAAATAATCTTTTTATTACTAAAAGAATAAACTAAAATAAAAATGTGGGGGACCCCTCTTAGGTAGATGTCAAGTTGATGTGTATATATGTGCAAGAAGACCAAAAAAAGCCACCATGGCTAAACAACAGAGTAAAAGGGGTAGTTAAGGGACAAAACAACATCTTTTAAAAATTGGAAGTCAGATCCTAGGAGGAAAATAGAAAGAAGCATAAACTCTGGCAAGACAAGTGTAAAAATATAATTCAGCAGGCCAGTAAAGAATGTGAAGAGCAACAACCAAAAGACACAGAAACTAACAGCTAATTTTTTATAAGTACATCAGAAGCAGGAAGCCTTCTAAGCAACCATCAGGGTCACTGGACAATGAAGGTGCTAAAGGAGCACTCAAGGGAACCAAGGCCTTTGTGGGGAAGCTAAATGAATTATGTGCATTGGTGTTCACTGCAGAGGATGTGAGGAAGATTTCCACACCTGAGACATTCTTTTTAGGTGACAAATCTGAAGAAGTGCCCCAGATTGAGCTGTCAGTAGAGGAGGTTTTGGACCAGATTGATAAATCAAAC
Organism: Caretta caretta; assembly: GCF_965140235.1. Classification (NCBI taxonomy): domain Eukaryota; kingdom Metazoa; phylum Chordata; order Testudines; family Cheloniidae; genus Caretta; species Caretta caretta. The sequence goes on from NC_134206.1 coordinate 205,905,167, forward strand.
AGTAATAAGTCATCATGACCAGATGGTATTTACCCAACAGTTCTGAAGGAACTCAGATATGAAACTGCAGAACTACTAACAGTGGTGTATAACCTATCACTTAAATCAGCCTCTGTACCAGATGACTGGAGGGTAACTAATATAACAACAATTTTTTTAAAGACTCCAGAGGTGGTCCTGGCAATTACAGTACCAGGCAAATTGGCTGAAACGATAGTAAAGAACAGAGTTATTAGACACATAGATGAACCTGATTTTTGGGGGAAGAGTCAACATGGCTATTGTAAGGGGAAATCATGCCTCTCCAATCTATTGGAATTCTTTGAGGGGGTCAACAAACATGTGGACAAGGGTGATCCAGTAGATAAAGTGTATTTGGAGTTTCAGAAAAGGTCCCTCACCAAAGGCTCTTAAACTAAGCCATCATGGGATAAGAGGGAAGGCTCTCTCTTGGATCAGTAACTGGTTAAAAGACAGGAAACAAAGAAATAAATGGTCATTTTTCACAGTGGCAAGAGATAAATAGCAGGGTCCCCCAAAGATTTGTACTGGAACCTGTGCTGTTCAATGTATTCATAAATGATCTGGAAAAAGGGGTAAACAGAAAGGTGGCAAATTTTGCAAATGATGCAAAATTACTCAAGATAGCTAAGTCCAAAGCTGATTGTGAAGAGATACAAAAGGATCTCACACAGGGATCTCACAAAACTGGGTGACTGGGCAACGAAATGGCAGATGAAATTCAATGTTGATAAATGAAAATTAATGCTCATTGGAAGAGAAAATTCCAACTACATGTATAAAATGATGGGGTCTAAATTAGCTATTACCACTCAAGAAAGAGATCTTGGCGTTATTGTGGATAGTTCTCTGAAAACATCTTCTCAGTGTACAGCAGCAGTCAAAAAAGCTAACAATGTGAGGAACCATTAGGAAAGAGATAGATAATATGCCAGAAAATATCATAATGCCGCTCCATAAATATGTGATATGCCCACACCTTGAATACTGCGTGGCGTTCTGGTCGCCTGATTTCAAAAAAGATAATAGTAGAATTGGAAAACATATAGAGAAGGGCAACAAAAATGAGGAGGGGAAAGGAGCAGCTTCCCTATGAGGAGAGATTGAAAATACTGGGACTGTTCAGCTTGGAAAAGAGACGACTAAGGGGGGACATGACAGAGGTCTATAAAATCATGACTGGTGTGGGGAAAGTGAATCGGGATGTGTTATTTACCCCTTCACATAACACAAGAACCAGGGGTCACCCAATGAAATGAATAGTAAGTTTAAAACAAACAAAAGGAAGGCCTTCTTCACACAACAGTCAACCTGTAGAACTCATTGCCAGGGGATGGTGTGAAGGCCAAAAGTATAGCTGAGTTCCAAGAAGAATTAGGTATGTTCATGGAAGATAGGTCCATCAATGACAATTACCCAAGCTAGTCAGGGACCCAACCCCATCCTTTGGGTCTCTAAACCTCTGACTGCTAGAAGCTGGGACTGGACAATATGGGATGGATCATTCGATAAATTGCCCTGTTCTGTTCATTCCCTCTGAAGCATCTGGCACTAGCCACTGTTAGAAGACAGGATATAGGATACTATTGGTCTGACCCAGTATGGCTGTTCTTGTTCTTATGTTTTTATATTCTATCTTTCTTTGTGTATCGGTACATATGGTCTCAATGGATATGGAGTGGAAGCGGTCCTATTTTGTAGGTCCCCAGTGCTCAGGTTTGTGTTTGTGTACTGGGAGAGTTAATGAGAACAGACTGCCTTTCTTTCCCTCCACTCCCCAATCCCATCTGTTCAAACAAAAGGCTGAAAGGGAGAGAGAGCTGAGACCCTGCTGGTCAAGAGGGGAGGGATAATAACACATATCCTTGGGCTACATTTCAGCACATGCAACCCTTTCATGCTGTGCTAAAGCTTTTATTCAGGCAAGAGAAAGGACTGCTAATTCAGAGTAAGTTGTGTTTTTGTTTTGTTTTGCTTTGTTTTTTTGTAAAGGATGCTTCAGGCCTGGAGGATGCTACATTCCTTTCCATTCACATAACATTTATCAAGCTGGAATATCAAGCAAGGAGTCTAAAACATCATTGTTATAGAAAGAGCCATTGGGGTAGAATGTGCAGGAAGGACAGGGATGGTTTAGAAAGTCAATTTTCACTGTGTTTGCACATGGTACCAGTTCCAGAGCCATGTAATTAAGAACACATCAAAAGGGTGTGAAGGAAGACATATTCCTCCCTACCTTGGGAATTCAGTGGGTACTTTGCAATTCATCGTAACCCCCTTTCACATATTTATCATCATGGTCATGCCAAACAACTCATTTGAACATCAAAACAGCTTTCCCTGGGACTGTTACAGCAAGAGCAAGGAGAGAGATGGCACCTAGAATCCCAAAGCGGAGATAGCGTGCAATAGAAAGAAATAATGCTGGGAGGGTTAGCTGGCTCTCTGGTCTATGCCAGCAGTTACAGAGAAGTCATAATGGTTTGCGGGAGAAAAATGGTCTCAAATGCCATTAGTTTAATGCTTCATAATGTTGTCGTATCTGTTTTAAATGCAATCACAGAACTCAGGGGACACCAAGGATTAAAATAAAAGAGAAGGAAAAGGGTTTCCAGAAATGGAATGATGGTGATCTTTGTAGAATGGGGAAATGAGATTCAGTTATTTCTTTTGTTGAGTATGCAACATACAAGAAATTAACTAATGACAGTGAAGGGACACTCATTGTAAAAATGATTACTCCCTGGTTGTAATAAATAAATAAAAATAATAAAGCCAGAGTGGAATGGAGGGGATGGAGATTTGCAAAACATAAGGCCTAATCCTGCTCCTTTTAGAGGCCAAGAATTAAAAAAATAGGAGCCTAAAGTTAGGCTCCTACGTCCATGTTTATGTATCTGCCGTATTTTCATTTGTTGAGCACCCAACTGCTCCCACTTAAGTTAAAGGGAGCTGTTGGGTGCCCAGTGCTTTTATAATCAAGCAGGTGCATAAATATTAAAGTTGGGCTCCTATTTGTGAAATCTTGGCCACAGTCAATTGCCACTCTCCCATTGATTTTAATGGGAGCACGGTTGGAATCCTAGAAGTCAAAGAAATGTTTTCACAAAATTATTTTAGAAAATGTAACTGAGAGCTGGTGGTTGCTTTGTTTGTTTCAGCTAGAGAAGTAGAGAGATCCAGAAGGTGAAAATGACCAGAAACCAAAAATGAAATTGTTGAGGTTGACCTGTCCATGCCAAGTAATGTGCAAAAAACAAGCAAGCAACAAAAATGGTGAAATGCAAAGGAGATATTTAGAATTCATTTTTAACCAACCTCAGAAGTTATTAACAACACAGGTGTAGGAATCTCCCATATAGGAAATTCTCCACTGCCTGGCATCTTGTGTTGTCATTTACATCTGTGCCTAGTGACTGCAAAGTGGGTGTAAAATGTTGCCAAACCACAGTGTTATACATCAAATTTTTCACAGCTGTAAATAAACAATGTGTGAGGCATGGGAGAATCAGGCCCACCATACTTATCTTGACCATGCTCCTTTAATTTTCATCCTAATGCAAGAGCATAATTATAGTTCCTTCAGATTGCAGAGGCTTACCTAATACAGGAGATTTGTTTTACCAAATGCTTCCTCCTCCCTCTCTCCAAATATAATCAGATGGAGGCTCCATCTAATATGGAAAGTGCACAGGATGGCTCTTGTCTTGTATATCATTCAAATGCAGACCCCATGAGCCTAGGCTTACCATGTGTGTGATTGATATATTATCCCTACATGCCTTAGCTGAATTCATCTGTCAAGCAACCAGGAGAGGTGACTTCTGGGGATTAATGATCTGGTGGGTGATGTGTGGGGGTTGAAAGGAGAAGGGATGAAAGTGGTGATGGTGTAGTGCGGAGTGCACAGAAGGGATAGAGGCCTGGATATTATGGTGAATAGCAATGCCGGTGGATGGATATGCTAAAAAATCCCCTATTGGCTTTCTGTAGCAGCTGCTTTTATAAAATAGTAGTACAGAATTACAGGCCATGCAGGTAGCGATGCCTATAGTTATAGTTGCCTGATATTCCCCACTACAAGACCCTGTTTCCAGTTGGTTATCACTGTGCCAGACTGTAACAGTTTGAGCTGAAATCTTCCACGCCTGGTGATATTTTTGTTTAAAGTTTCAGGTAAAATTGTTCAGCTGTTTCTCAGAACAAGGTTAGGAGGGAAAATACCTTGTTTTGCCCATGTGAAAAATTCCTTAAAATTGTTTTGTTGAACTTTGCTGGGTAGGGTTGCCAATTTTGGTAGGACATATTCCTGGAGGTTTCATCACATGACATAATTTTTAATTTAAGATTCAGCTTTAATTCCTGGAGACTCCAGGACAGTCCTGGAGGGTTGGCAACCCTACTGCTGGGGGGAGGGGAGCGGCGAGGAGATTGCCCTGGTATTAGGAGTGTGATTTTTGCTTAGGGTTATGAGCCACTGAAAATCTCAGTTTGCACATGCTCAGTGGAGACTTGTTAGCACTTGGCACCTAAATTCTCCAAAGATTCTGTCTGCACTGAGCATGCTCCATCACCTCACAGCTCCTGTCAGCCAGCGGAGGGTGTGTGTGCCACCCCACACAGAAGAACTGAACATACCCCTGCCCCAGGGCTGCAGGAATGGGGTGGGACTGTAATGGCTGCTCAAGGCAGGTGGGGGCTGCTATGGCTTCAGGGACTGGGACTGAGAGCACAGGAGCATGTCTCTTCTGTGCTCTCAGTGCTCCCCTGATGACACCTAGGCAACGTGGAGGGAAAGGACTTCACAAGTGGCCACTAACTGTCAGTTCCTCATTTTCTGGATGCCCGACTTGAGACACGGGGGTCTGAATTGCAGAACTGCAGCTGAAGTCAGTGGGAACTCTGCTCTGAACATATAAAGTGATGGAAACATTAAAGGTCTGCCTATACCGCAAAGAAAAACCCGTGGCACTGAGTCACAGAGCCCAGGTCAATTGACTCAGACTTGCGGGACTAAAAATAGCAGTGTAGATGTTCCCACTCAGGCTGGAGCCTTGGCTCTGAGACCCTCCTTCCTCCCCAGCTTTCAGAGCCCAGTCTCCAGCCTGAGCAGGGATGTCTACACTACTATTTTCAGCCCTGCAGCCCAAGCCCTGTGAGCACGAGTCAGCTGACTCAGGCTCTGAGATGTGGTGCCGTGAGTTTTTCTTGGCTGTGTAGGCACACTCTGATATTCTGAAAAGTCAGGCCTGAGATTGCTCAGATTGGGGCCCCCAATTTAGCGGACCCTTTTGACAATGTTGGCTTTTATCTCTGTGCCTCAGTTCCCTCTCTGTAAAACATGGATAATAATAGCACTTCACTGCACCGGGGTGTTGTCAAAATCAATTAATTAACAGCTGTAAATAACTAAGATCCAGCAAGGAGAGCACCATAGAAAAAGAGAGGAATAATTCCATATTCAGAGCAGGGGTTGGATTTCAGTGCTTAATTTGAAATGAAAGAGGTTGCCGCAACTAGGTGCCAGGGCTCAAGCAATTAGTTTTCTTTCATAACTGATGCAGCAAGCCCAGAGGTACCCCAGACAGGGCTCAGCCCCAGCACAAATTCAGCACTGGTTGGATGGTAGGCAGTAAGTAATGCAAGGGGTGACATACACCAAATATGAGGATAACACTCCCCATTCAATTATTGTGATTACTGATTCACTGTGTTGTATGGCTGTGCTTTGTTTTCTGTCTCTCACTGTGGATTGAGTCTCCAAGTGGGAAGATTCCCTGCCGCCCATCTCACTCTCTTCCTCTTTCCATTACTGCCCATTGTGCTAGGCACACACAGACACAGAAAAGACAGTGGTTGCCCCAAAGAGCGTATAGTTGAACCAATTGGAGGGTGGAATATGAGAAGGATTATTAGGCCCATGTTAAAGATGGGTAACTGAGGCATGGATATATTCCCCATTGACTGCAGGACCAAGGGGAGCTAAGGCTTGTTTGTGTTAGTAAACTCAGAAGATGCAACTCAGAGACACACTGGGAGCAATGATGCATAGTAAGGCTGTTCTTATATAGACACTTCCCTGATTGTAACAGTGCTATAGCTTTAAATTGGCAGAAATTCCCCTGCTCAAGGCACTGTTGTTTTCAATGCAATTATCTTTTACCAGGTTTTTCCAGTCCTAACCATCCTTATCTTAATGGGCCTTTCCTTTTAGAAGAAGCATTTCTAGATTGTCGCATAAACTCCATTTCCTTTCACTTTGTTTCATATGTATCTGCATCCAGATTACCGCGACTTGAAAGTACAGTAATTAAATGAGCTTCATCGGAGCAGGAAGGAGATGGATGCTATTAACAACTTGTTTATGCTAAAATGGAGGGCAGGTTTCCCTGTGCTGCTTTACCAATGTGCCTTAACCCTGCCCTGGAGGGACTATATCTGAAGGGAAATGGGGAAGCTTCACCATGCATTTAGTTCTTGGGGTGTCTGCTGAGATTCCCAGTTAGTGCCAATTGTAATGGTGGTTTTATGCCGTGGACACCTGCCTCACTCGGAACTATAGTGAGCCCCACCAACTCATTCCATGCAGGCCATCAACCATACTTCTGAGGGTAATGCATTTCAGACAGTACCAACCAGGGCTGAATTTGAATTGGTTCCACCTGCAGCCTCTCTGCCTTTCAGGGCTTGAATGCTGTGCTCTGCTGTAATAACTGTACGGCTGGTGGGACATCTGCCTTCACAGCTGGATGGCTAGAGAGTGGTGGCTGCTGGCCAGGAACCCAGCTCTTAAGGCAGTGCTGCTGCTAGGAGCAGTGCAGAAGTATGAGTGGAAATACCATACCAGGCCACCCTTACTTCTGCACTGCTGCTGGCAGCGGCACTGACTTCTGGGCTGGGTAACCTGGCCAGCAGCCACCAATCTCCAGCCACCCAGCTCTGAAGGCAGCACAGACGTAAGGGTGGCAGTACCATGGCACCGGTACAATAGCCAGATTTCACGGGGGAGACCAGATTTCATGGTACTTGATGTGTTTTTCATGGCTGTGAATTTGGCAGGGCCATATGCATAACACAAGCCACAGAAATTCCCCCAAATAATTCCTGTTTGAACTACAGCCGATATTTTAGAAAAACATCCAATCTTGATTTAAAAATTGCTAGTGATGGAGAATCTGCCATCACCTTTGGTAAATTGTTCCAATGGTTAATTACCCTCACTGTTAAAAATGTGTGCCTTATTTCCAGTCTGAATTTGTCTAGCTTCAACTTCCAGCCATTGGATCCTGTTATACCTTTCTCTGCTAGATTGAAGAGCCAATTATTAAATATTTATTCCCTGTGTAGGTACTTTTAGATGTGATCAAATTACCCCTTAACCTTCCCTTTATTAAGCTAAATAGACGGAGCTCCTCGATTTCATCACTATAAGGCATGTCTAATACTTTAATCATTCTCCTGGCTCTTCTCTGAACCTTGTTCAATATCTTGAATTATGGGCACCAGAACTGAACACAGTATTCCAGCCGCAGTCTTGCCACTGCCAACTACAGAAGTAAAATGACCTCTCTACTCCTATTCAAGATTCCCCTGTTTATACATCCCAGGATCACATTAGCCCTTTTGGCCACAGCGTCACACTGAGAGCTCATGTTCAGCTGATTATCCACCACAACCCCCAAATCTTTTTCAGAGTCTCTTGCTTTCCAGGATACAGTCCCCCATCCTGCAAGTATGGCCTACATTATTTGTCCTTAGATGTATAACTTTATATTTGGCTGTAGTAAAATGCATATTGGTTGCTTGCGCCCAGCTAATCAATCAGGTAAATTATTAACAAATATGTTACTGACAGGCAGGTAGGCAGAGTTTGGTATTCTCAAAATCATACAGAAAGGAGATTATGAGTGTTTGGAGATCAAGAATGAATTGCAGTTCAGCTGTTCATCGGTGCTTTAGCAGTAACACAGAAGACTATCCAGCGGGACAAGGTTACCTCTAGAGATCTGGGTTCAAATCCTGGGTTTTGTCACAAGGGAAACTGAGCTGGGAAGTCCTGTACCAGTCTGCTGTGTACATGTCACAAAAACATCACACAGTTCAACATATTTGGCGGCCTCTGCTCAGAAGAGACCTGGGAACTGAATTAGTAAGGGTGCTGAAGGTCTGGATGGGGTGCATTGGCAGAGCTGTGTGAGGGGCTCCAGGAATGGAATATCAGGGGAAGTACTGTACAGGTCCCCAGTATAAAGCTGAATAGCAAAGTGTAGGCTTTGAGGAAGAGGGTCTGATGTCCATGTATGGGATGGTGAGTTTTGCCACCCATGTTTATCTCTGAACCAGTGGGCCCGGCGTTTTCTTTGTCTCGTCAAGAAAGAACCTCCCCAAAACTGCTCTTTGATGGACAACACATAACTGTGCAGCAACGGCTGGCTCACATGAGCCACAAAACTTGGGCCTGGATTTCCCAAAGCCTGGAGTGTTCATACTGGGGAGTTCAGTTTAGGCCCAGGTCAGGCTCAGGCTCGCATCCTGCAGTGTCATCCTGAGAGATACCCATCTCTCCAGTGAGGCTATCACCAAATAAAACATGGAAACATAAGGCAGCCCCAGTCTGAGCAGTTTGGAATATTGGGCAGGCTTAGGAGGGACAATTTAGTCCCCTCCACGGCCTGGTGATAGTTCATTTGGCTGTTCTCTTTCTCACATCTTTTCTTTCACTCACATCTTCTCTTTTCCTTTCTCCGTCTTGAGTTCAGTTTGGGGCAAAAGTTTGGTAGGTTTCTATTAGGGAGGAGGCTGACTTAAAACCCTGGATCATCTCCCCACTCTAGAGAGTTCAAAATCCAGGTGTGAATTTTTTAGCTTGAGCCTATCTCTAGGGTTTTTTTATCTGAACCAGTTTACCTGACCCTAGTTTTGTTTTGGACAATTCAGACAAGGTCAGAAACTGTGACAGTAAAAAATAGAATCTACCCCTATAGAATGTAAGGTCTACTGGGAGTTCTGCCTGAGTAAAGAGTCAATAAGAATGTCAGGACTGGATATTTAGGATCAGGTTCTGGTTAGGGCCCAATCACGATTGTGGCCTTTGGGTGCTATTGCATCATCATCATCCTCTCGTTACTCTGCTGTAAATCGCAAGTAACTCTGGTGACATCAGTGGAGCTGCTTTGGATTTACACCTGTGTAACTGGTATCAGAACCTGAACCTTAGTCTTTAGGGGAATAAACCAGTCTTCCCTTGGTCTTCATTTAATTAACTCCATTGATTAATGTTTGCTTCAGCCCCCATTGCTGGATGATGGCAGCAAAATCTGAGAGCTCTCACACTTGGGCCTTGAGACTGCAGCTAGAGGGAAACTACCGTCTGCCAAGGACGCTATTGCTGCTATGTTCAGTATAGATTTGTGGCTATTCCTGTAGGAACTGATTCTTGCAAAGTTTTGAAGCTTGTGTTTAAACCTGGGATGGATCCTGCAGTCCTTTACCAGGCAAAAATCCGATTGATGTCTATTAGAGTTTAGCTTGAGTAGGCACTGAAAGCTTGGTCTTTGCCCACTGTGTCTACACAAGAAAATCCCTCCAAACTCAGCTCTTCCCAAGGTCATAGCCCTGTAGCCCATCTCTGCTCTTTCTTTCTTTCTTTCTTTCTTTCTTTCTTTCTTTCTTTCTTTCTTTCTTTCCTTTTTCCAAACATCACTAAGCCAGATTGTTTATCTGGTTCATAAACCTTTGTTGTCCTTTGGCCCCCGAGGCCGCAGTCTTTCACCACTTGTATGTGCAGGAGGATTTAGAAAGAGAAACGGACAGACAGCTCATTGGAAGAGTAAACTGGGGGTAAAATCAAATCCCTTGTTCTTTGTACTCAGACAGAATGTCCCTCTCTATATGGACACCATTAATATTGTCATCCACTCCCTTCAGCAGTCTTTAATGTCTAATTAATGACTCCCTGTGGCTCCATCCTACATGGCATCAGTCTCCGCCTGATTTGAATTTCCTATAATGACTGCTTGTAATTCCCAAGATGGCTGTTATCTGTGGCCATCCTAAGCATCTTCTCTCCTGTCTCATATACCCCCATCAAGACCCACCCACTCAAACCCTTCCCCTTCCTTATGCTTCACACTACTTTCCCTTCCAGTCTTTATCTCCTGCCCTCTCATATACTTACTCCCACTCACACACCTTCCTCCCTACATCCCTCCCTTCACATACACGTATCTCTCCCTCTCACACATCCCACACCCAACATTCATATATTTACCCCTACACTTCCACCCCTCCACTTCATCCCGCCCTTCACATATACAAATACATACACATACCTCTCCCTCTCCCACATACTCCACCTCTCATTTTACGGAATGGGACACTGTGTGGGTTAAATGACTCGCCCAAGCCCACACAAGAGGTCAGTGGCAGCGCCAGGAAGAGAATCCAGGAACCCTGATGCCCAGGCATGCCTTCTCACCACAAGACAACTCTATTTAAATAAAGCACCCAATCTATGTCCACTTCATTTCGTCATGGGATGATCCCTGTCTCTCCAGAGCTTCTCCCACAGGGTATCAGCCCAAAGGTGGATTAAGGCAGGGTATTTGAATCCTGGGAACCAGATGTAGGTAAGACCTCCCGCAAACTAGTTCCTAGAGAGAAGATTGTGGGGAAGTCACTAGGAAGAAGAGCCTATCATATGGACAGCTGAGGGAAAGTTCAAAGATACGGGGAGCTGAGAGAAGGGCCTGTTGAGTGGCCCAGTTTTGTTTTGGTTTGGGTTTTTCTTGAGGGTGTGTGTGAAAGTTTGGTGGATCTGAGCCCTGTTCAGTTTTAAGCCTGTGCTGTTCAAGCTCAGTATCTGAGTTCATTTCTGTCTCTAATACTGACATTTCTCTCTCAGGTGGCTGCTGCTGCCTATTTTAGGGTGGGGCTGAGGGCTGGTGTACTCATGTTTTCAGGCTCTTATCGGCATCAGGATAATGTTATGCCTTTCTTTTCTGTCATGTGGCATCCTGCCTCCCTCCCCTCCTTTCCTCCCTCTGCCATCTCCCAGAGGAGGCGACAGACGGTCCTGTAATTTGGTTCCATTCGCTCGACTGGAGCAACACCTGCCCCCCTCCCAGGAGACGGGAGGGTCTCATCCCAAACCATACAAGGAGCCAAAGACAAATCTGAGGCCCACATGCAAATAAAACACAGGATAAAACAGCATGGCCATTTTGGACAGAAAGGAGAAATCCAGCACCACGGGAAGAGGCAGGGGAAACAAAAACTGCAGGAGAGTGCCTTTTTCTTTTGGGGTGATTGTTATTGTGGTTAGTGAGCTTTCCTCCCTTAGAGAATAAACCAAGAATATTGAAAAATAATGGCTGATATTAGATTATATCGATCCACACTAAAAGGGCTAGGTTACTTGGGTTACAGGATAGATAGATAGATAAGATAGGTTTCAGAGTAACAGCCGTCTTAGTCTGTATTCGCAAAAAGAAAAGGAGGACTTGTGGCACTTTAGAGACTAACCAATTTATTTGAGCATAAGCTTTCGTGAGCTACAGCTCACTTCATTGGATGTAGCTCACGAAAGCTTATGCTCAAATAAATTGGTTAGTCTCTAAGGTGCCACAAATACTCCTGTTCTTTTTATAGATAAGATAGATTCCAAGGCCAGAAGAGACCACTGCAATCATCTAGTCTGACCCACTGTATGACATAGGCCATAGAACTTCCCCCAAATAATTGCCAGATCAGATCTTTTAGTAAAACGTCCAATCTTGATTTAAAAATTGTCAGTGATGGAGACTCCAACAGGATCCTCGATAAGTTGACCCATGGTTAATTACTCCCGCTGTTAAAAATGTATGCCTTATTTCAAATATGACATACATAGCTAGATAGATAAACTTGGGTATTTCTTCATAACAATACACTGAAAAAGTGCCATTTCTTTGTTGAAACTCACACACAAAAAATAGAAAATCATTTCCTTCCCCCGTTGGTAGGAATAATGCAAGATATCAAATTACTTCAAACGCCCGCACTGTTTCCCCCATTCTGAGCACTGGCTACATAACATTATCCAACCTGACGGTGCTATTTCTTGGTCAGTAACTAAGCTATTTATGAATAAACATAGCATGTACCATGCTTAAAAGTTAGAGGCATGTTTCATGTCCGGAAACAGTTTACCTCATGTATGACTGTCTGTTAGCAGTGTAACTCATGTCTGCATGTTTTGTAGAATGCGCTATGCTCCTGACCCTGCAATCTTTTATGCGCATGAGCATTATACACTGCACAGTGCATATGTAAAGAGCCCTTACTCATGCAAATTGGCCCTTAGAAATGAGTAAGCTTACCTGTGTAAGTGACACTTGCGGATAAAGTGGTGTAGATTTGTGCCCTATATCTTTATGTTAGCCCATGGTCTGTGTGCAGGAGTTTGATCTCTGTCATTGTGTTAGTGGCAGGATCCATTTCTGTGTTTCATTGGAATGCCTTGTGTTTGCATGTTTTTTGCATGCTTCATGTCTGATGTTATTCATGTGCACTTGTCAATATATTAGCACAGCATTCTATGTCATATATTGGAAGTACCATGCCCCATTGCTATGTTAGTGATATGTCTTATCTCTTTATATTAATGGTATGCTGGATATCTGTTAGTGAAATGCCCCAGGTTTGTACATTGGAGGCATTTCTGATTTCTGTATGTTAGTGGTATTTTCCAGGTCTCTGTCTTATACTTTATATCAGTATTAATTAGAGAAGGACCTGAGCCATGTTGTTCAGGGCCAGATTTAGGTCTGGATTCAGAACTAAACTTTCCCAAGTTTTGAGCATGTTCATATCCATGGTTGCAGTGTGGGCTCATGTCTAACATTAAATGCAAAAAAACACATTAGTGCAACATTAAGGATACAGGTTTAAACATTAAAAAGTCAGCACTATTCATTTTAAGTTTGCACTCTGCCTGCTGGTCAGCTTGCACAAAATGATATAGTCCTTAACATGTGACCACATCCTGTAAGTCAAATAATAATATATTTTGCTACTAACTTAGGTACAGTGTATCCAAGATAACCTATGAGCTGTGGATGGTATCTGTCTCATAAGGCATAAGCACAAGGGGGTAGAGTTAAGGTTGTTTATTTGATCTTCATTTTGGCATTTCCTGGCTTTTGCATGCTTAACCATGAAGACTTCACGTTGCACTAACTTTGTTTCTTGTGTTTATTTCCTCAATGATGATGATTTTTATTTTTAAGAAAAAGAAAGAAGTGGGGAGCAAAAGACTTAGTTTTTTATAATTAACTGGCATCAGCCATCAAATGACAACTGGAATTTACCAATGTCAGTAGAAAAAGTCACACTTAGGATTTGATCCCGTTACTACCCCTCACCCCCTATTGACTTCAGTTAAAGCAGGAGCTGGTCCACTTAGAGGCACCAGTCAGCCAAGGACTGATTTCTGTATGTTAGTACTGCAGCCTATTTATACTGGTGGACTTACTACTGATTTACACCTGTGTAACTGAGAGTAGAATCTGGCCCTAATATGCATTTCCACACTTGTATACAGACATTGTAAGTCTGTGTGAATTAAGGTAGTGCCAGGGCTTGCTGAATGTAAATGTTCATAACTTCAGATCTGCTCAGTCAATTGTCATCATACTCGGCATAACGTATAAATCTCTGTGTGGTCTACATGAAACAAGCCAGATTTGAAGAAAACTGGAGCAAAAGTTTTAAAATTACATGATCATTTAAAGTTGTAACATTTTGAAAAGGGCGCATCTGGCTGCAATATCTGTATATGCTGCACAGTGCATATGAAAGTATGCACCTTTAGAGTTAACATCATCTACTGTACCTTCTCCATGTACAGTTTTTCAGCTGGTCAGGACTGTGGTTAATCAAAAAAAAAAATTTTTTTTCAAACTAAGTAAAGCCTCTATTCATCAGTGAAGATTGTGGGCCTGATGATGGACACCATTACTATGGTGAAGGTTAAAGATGTGTCCCATAGTCAATGGGACTACTCATAGTGTACAGCACTGCAGGTAAAATGCACCCCATGCAGAGGAGCCAGACAAGGGCTTAATTGTCAGTTAAGTGGTGCTTAGGCCTTGCTGGTCCCCTGCACAGTGTGATTTTCACCCTGGTAATATACCTTTACAAGATCAGGTCTACATTAATGCCGTGTTTCAATTATCAGTCATTTTAGCTGTAGCCCTGTCCAAATAAGTGGGGTTGGAGTTTTTATAAACAAGAAAAGTGTATTTTTATTTCACTGCATCCAAATCAGAACTAGCAGAAGGGATTTTAATTAAACTTAAAAAACCCAAACACCTCACAGTCAGGCAGGGACAAAGCATGTAAAATACCAGCCACGTAGATGAATGTGTCAGAAACAATTTGTAAAAATAGGTGATTCTAAAGGTTTGATTTGACTTCACAGCCTGAACTTTAAAGTGTGCTACCAGATGCCCAGTGGAATGAGCAGGGGATGAAAGAAATGTCCTGCAGCTCATACACAGTTAGGCCCCGATCCTGCAACTGAATCTGTTGAGCCCAGTTGTAGGATCAGGGCCTTATGTGAGGAATTTCTTTATTATCAGATAAATTATGATCTTTAGCATCAGACAGCAACTGTCCATTTTTGTGCAACCTGTTGAGATTCTTTCATAGACAACTTTAGAAGGCTTCAAAAATCTCATGCAAATACTGGCTGTACATCCTTTCTAATTTCCATCTTATGGAAAAATCAAAGAAAAATAATTAGGAAAAACCAGCTTTATTTGATACTTTTATTTATATGCAAAACAGCGCACCATTCATGAGAGATATGAAAAACGCATCAGATAGAAACCAGATTTATCTATTTTCACTACAAAATATTGCATTATATAAAGCAACAGAGACACACAAAAAAACCCTGAAAAAGATTAAAATCTTTGGATCGCAGACTTCTTTTTTCTTTTTTTGTCTCTAAAACGCGCTCCTTGTTTTGAGAGATTCACAGCAGAGAACATGAAACATATTCAGGTTATAGAATTTTTTTGGTTGTTACAAAGGAAAGTAGTCCTGGATTTTTTTTTTATTTTTATTTTTATTTCTTTCTTTTCTTTTCTTTTTTTTAGGAAAAAAGTCATTTCCTAAAAAAATACCACACACATACATACACACGCACACACACACACACACACGCACACACACACACAGACAAAAAAACTACTTCTCTTATAAACTGTTTGTAAAGTACTTTTCAGACATAACTATAGTTCAGAATAACAACAAGTATTTTAAAAAAAAAACAACCTCTAGTGAAGTGCTAGTGTTGATCCCACACAAAAAAGAAAAATCCTTCAAGAACAAATGTCTTAATATATAAAATATACTTAGAAACAGGGCGGAAGGGAAGGTTGTCATATACAAGTGCAATATAACTGGAGCAAAAAACAAATAACCACTGTATTGATCCCAACAAACACTTGAAAAGTTAGACATAATATTCCACAGGAGAAAGTGTAAACACTCGACTATATAAACCAATTGGCACAAAGTATCCAAAGTAAAATTGTCACCACTCAGAAAAATAAATAGGTCTTGAAAAAAATAAATAGTCTACTCCTTCTAACATAAATAAAAAATAGTTATTTTTAACTGCACCCATGGGTCACATGTTTAAGGTCACAAGTAGATGTTTTTGGATATATAAAGGGGCACTTGACAACCTGAAAAACAATCTGATTTTACATTTTCCTTCTAAAACTGGACTTTCTATATGTGTATCACCAAACTGCTCTTCCACCTTGTGGTATAGGTGGGAAAAGATTTTTAAAAAGAAAACCTTGCAAAATATTCAGTCTATTTTTATATACCCCCAGAAGACTTTGGAAATGCATCTGCCCTTTCCCTTTTTATGTTCTTTATAGCTTCCTTTTACCCTGTGAGTCTTTAATGTCCTCATTCAGCAAAGCACTTAAGCTTGCAGAACTTAGGGCCGTTTTAAAGTCCCCTTGACCTGGCAAGTGCTTAAGTGCTTTGCTGAATTGGAGGCTAATTGTAGAAGTTCTCGTGTGAAAAACAAACTGGTCTCTTGCGTTTTGTGTAGGGCACTGTGCGATTGTCCGGGAGGAGAAATAAAAAAGTCTCTAATTTCGGAGCTTTTGGCCCCTAGAGCCATGACAGCTCTGAGCTCTCCTTCAGTAAGAAAGGGAGGACAATGAAATGTTACCTGCGAAGTCTGGAGTGATTTCCAAAGGAAAACTAGCCGTGCAGGAGACAGCGAGTTGGTCTATTGACATGAACGGTCTTGGCTGGTTATCAGGCCCTACAGAAAACGCAGATGCATCTGCAATGTCTGACCCGGAGGACTCTGGGGAACCCCGCAAAGCTGTCCCGAAAGAGTCAGATCCACCCCCGGGGCCGCCAGGAAGGGCTCAGAGGGCCCCTCCCGTCCCCAGGTGGAATATGTTGCAAGTGTCTCCCCTTGTCAGTATCGCCTCCCGGCAGTGCGCGTCGCCTCCGTCCCCGCCAGCCGAGCTCCCGCGGTCCCTCTCTGCCGCGGCCCAGCCCCTACACGTCCAGCACGTGGTTGAGATAGGAGATGTAGCAGATGGCCAGGCGCAGGATCTCGATCTTGGAGAGTTTTTTGTCCGGGGGCAGGGTGGGCAGCAGTTTGCGCAGCTCGGCGAAGGCCAGGTTGAAGGCTTCCACCCGGATCCGCTCGCGGGTGGCGTGGGCCGAGCGGTACTTGGCCGTGGCCCTCCTCCGGCGCCGCTTCTCCTCGCGGCTCAGCTGCTGGGGGTGCAGGGCCGCCCGGCCGCCCCCCTTGCCCTCCCCGCCGCCCTCCTCCACCGGCTCCGGGTCCGAGACGCAGCAGCCCAGCAGCCCCTTGGCGTCGGTCCCCGCCAGGGACTCCGGGTCCGAGGGAGCCGAGGAGGGGTGATCGGAATCCGCCGCTTGGTCCGGGCTGAGCATCATTTTGGTGGGGTGGGGAAATGAGCCTTCAGTGACACGGGAAGGGGAGGGGGGAGGGGGCAGGGGAAGGAGGGAGGCACAAAATAGAAAAGTCCACACTGTTACTGTGCAAGCCGACCGGCAAAGCCCCTTTCCCCTGGGCCCGGCCCAGCCCCTCCCAGCTAGCGGAGCTCATCCGCCGGTACCAATCCGGGCTGGAATTACACTCCCTGGCCCTGAAGATGCCAAATCGGAGCGCCAAGGGGAGTCAGGGAGGGTGCCCTCCGCTATGGGGAGAGCAAGCCGGCAATCGCCTCCCAGATCAGGACACGGGGCCGCATTCTGCTCCTGACACGCGCGGGTGTAACCCTGGGGGAGTCGTTCTAGCCAAGGCAAGGGAGTGACTCCAGATTGACACCATTGCAAGGGAGAACAATTTGGCCCAAGGAGAAAGAAACACCAGATCAAACCAGGAGACCGGCTAGAGATAGGGCCTGTTGACAACAACGAGACAACAATGTGTTTGGGCACAAAGGCAGGTTGGGTATAACCAGACTAGACTAGGGTTTGATTTTGCTCTCACTTGCGTCAGTTTTAGCTTTGTGTCATTGACTTCAGTGGAGTTACTCCGGAGCAGAACCATGCCCTCTAGCCTCTGATTATATCTCCCTTTACCTGGCTTTGAAAAACAACATTACATAATAATAATAATAATAATTAATAATAGTAATTAATTAATAATAATTACCAATGTCCTTCCCCTTGCCTGAGCCTCCTCCCTACTTCTCCCAAGGGTTTGTAAATCCCAACTAACTGGTTCTAAACAAAACAACCCCCATCTCAGTAAAATAGAAAGGATACAAAAGATAAATATTATATCTTACCTAGGTTATAACAGGGAGATTTCTATAGAGGAAACTCAAATCCATTTTTTTTATTACGTGGAAAGGGTTACTACCAATGATCGTAGGAATAATAATAACAACAATAAACCATACTGCATAATTTACAATCTAACATCTGTCAACAGCTTTTACAGAATATTCTTCCTCTGATCATTTCCCTAGTTTGTTTGCTTGTGGAAACAGGCCCAGGGAGCAATAACAAAATAAAATAAGAATAAAACAATAATTCAGCTACTCTCCAAATATTAAATAGATTTTTCATTTCTAAATACAGTATTTCCCCTCTACCAATTGTCTGTTAAACTTTTTTTTTGCTTAACCCGGAAATGGAATCCAATAAGGATTTGATGGCTTAAAATAGAAAGAAATATAGCTCAAGACCCTTTAACCATAACAAGGCCAGCGTGGAAGTATTGGGGAGATACAATCAAACCTATAGGATCTAATGTAGCTCCTCTATTCTATTCTTCGTATAATGCAGAGCTGCTTTCTCATGCTAATTTTCTTGAATCTGTAGCGTCAGAGTAACTGATTGGATGGGGATATTTCTGGGTTCCAGGTTATTAAAGATGGTTTAAAAAAAAACTTTCACATTTCTTTTCATTCTCTCTCTCTCCCCCTCCTTCTAAAATATATAAATAAATGACTGAATTTAGACGTGCCTTTCAAAAGAAAATTGAATCGTATCTTCTTGCAGCTTCACAGAACACCATCTGTCATGTAGACAGCAATACAAATCCAGGAACTCATATGGACATGCCGGCATGTAATAAAACAATACATCAGGCAACTAGAGAATAACCCTGGACACAAATGTGGGGTGGGGGAGGGAGGAGGGAATACATCAACCTACCACAAAAATTAGGATTACAAAGTTTTTCAGTGTAAAGTTTATGATCTCAACTACAGTACTGTGGGCATTTAATGATTTATTATTATTATTTCTTATTATTATTACTCAGAACCAGTTTGCAAAAAAAAAAAATAATCTTCAAAATGAAAGACTGTATGATTCCGAGCGCATTAAAGATTTGAAATAAAATAATCATGATAATTAATAATAAAGGATGGGGGGTCAGGTAAGCTTCCACCCTGTTTGAAATGCTTTTCACACTGAGGAGCTTCCTGAGAGGAAAAGCTGAGTGGGAATTCAGAGTCTAAAACCCACTTCCCTCTGTATCTAGTTGTTTTATTACAACACATCCACACGGATTAAAAGTCTATCAATATGCCGGCGAATGTGTCAAGAAAACAAACAGTGGAACTGCAGGAAGCTGTGTAGGGAGCAAAGGAAACAAACATGAAGCGATTACAAAAAAGAAACAGGGGGGAAAGAAAAACAGCAAGATTTCTTCATTTAGAAGAGACTTGGGGACCACTAGAACTTTCCGAATTGCTTATTGCTGTTTTAAAATGCTGATGACTTTACTAATGAGGTTCTGAAAGCAAGAATACAAAACAAAATAACAAGCCACTACGCAGGTTAAATATCAGCGATCTTCTGAAAAATAGGAATAGCGCCTTTCAGCTGAGAGGTTGATTTGAAAGAAGGGATAGATAAATAGCTTTCGAAATTTACAGCGTGGCAACATATAAAACGGGAAATTATAGCGTTAGTTATCGGAGAAAGTTGCTGTAAGGTTTGTCCATACAGCGTGTTGAATTCCCTTCCTTTACGATCAGGGTTGATCTCAAACAATATCCAGCGCCTATGTTGGCAATCTGAACAAAGAGAGAGATTTCAAATAAAACGATTCCAATTTCACCTGCAAAAGAATATTAGTTAAAGAGCGCTTACCTTGCCTGAGTCTTTGCAACAATCTTTCTTAAAGCCCCCTTTCCCACACCCTGGTGCTTTTACAGTTCGAAACTCCAGGAGAGGAACATTAAAAAGAAAAAGAAAAATTCAGAATCAAAAATAAATTAAAAGCAGCGAGTTGTTCTGTTTGAATTGGAAAAGGCAGATCTCATTCCTTGTGATGGCCTCGCAGGTCCAGAAATGGAAGATGTTATCTAATTTTTGGAGAGTATAAATAACAACGTAGGTAATTTAAGACGAGTTAGAGATACATTTTCCCACCAGAGTCTTTTTTTCTCCCAGAGATCTAGAATATATCAGTAGCCGGTGTGTTTGGTGTGTGTGTGTGTGTGTGTGTGTGTGTGTGTGTGTGTGAGGATGTGTTGAAAAGTGCTGTTTTCCCCTTCTCTTCCTCCTCCCAGGTCTCGATAAATAACAAAAGAGATGCAGAGATAAACACAATCAAGATATTTCCCCCCCTCTCCTTCCTAATAGCAGCACAATCGATAAAGATGATGGTCGGGATAAGATTCAATTTATGTTGTACTCCTCGGCTTACCCCTGTAAAGAGAAAATGCCATGCAGGTCTCTGATATGATCTGGCTCAGAAGTGAGATTGTTCTGTAGAGATAGGCTTTGTTCAGCTGATGTCTCTTCTATTCCCAGGCACACAATACTGTAAATCAGGAATAATGATGCGTCCCCTTCTTCTTTTTATGTATGTATTTATTTACTAGGGTGCAGGGAAATAAATGTTTAGTTTTCTTCCAGTCCTTGAAGATCAGATTTAAAATATACCCCGTATCCTTCTGTCCCAACTCCTTCTTTATCTCTTTTATTTATACATGCATATAAACCATTGCCAGTGGCTTGGAAATGCTGCAAGAGATGATGTTGGTGAAAAAGTGCAAGTCCTCCGTGTAGTGACAGCGAAGCAAAGAAAAGCTGGGGAAGGTGGCAGAGGGAGAGAAACTGAGATGCTGTGGATTCTCTCCTGGTACCAAAGGGTTGAGCCTGGAGATGGTGGAAGAGATAAAGGCATAGGGAAAGAGGGATGGCATCCCCCCCCTCACTTAAATTGATATTTAATGGGAAATCCTATTGGACAGAAACCTGGACACGTGTCGCTTAATTGGACTTGACATCTGTCACAGTGTGGGAGTTTTCACAGCCCAAATATTTTCAGCAGAGCAGAATTCTCACTGAATCGGTGCCACAAATTATAACAGTCGAAAGCAGCCCGTGATAGAAACCGTAGCCTCTGGATATGCAGGCTATGGCCATGTTTGCTCCCTCGCGCCCAAACTATTGGCTACCCACTCGTCTAGAAAAATACCACTGGCATTGTGCATGGAAGTTAATAAAGAAGCTTTAGACACCAATCTGCATTATATACATTATACACTAAGCTCAGTGAGACTCCTCAGGCTGTTCTCCAGCACATTTCTTTAGTGCTGGCCCAAATGTCCAATACACCTGGAAGTGCACCCAGCCTGGATGGATTGTGGGGGGAAGAAGGGACATGGTGGCCCCAGGGTTGTTCAACAAAGCAGATAATAGCCTGGGACAGCAGTTTGCAACCTTTTTTCGTTTGTGGACCCCTAAACAATTTCAAATGGAGGTGGGGACCTCTTTGGAAATCTTAGGTGTAGCGTGCAGCCCCCCAGGGATCTGCAGACCACAGGTTGAAAACCACTGGTCTGGGAGGGCGCTTAGCCCCCCAGCCAGGCGAGACAATGGGATGCGGGGCGCAGAGCTCTATGCTGGGCCAACAGCTTCTTTGGCACTGAAATGAGCCAGAGCTTGGTTTTAGAGAGGTGCATGGCACTGCCTGGCACCAGGGAAGACCCCCAGGGCAGTACCCCGGTACATTTTCTACTGCCAGCATTTTGGGATGAATCTGTTGCCAAGAAGCATTTCTTTGGTGGGAAGGGGGAGGCTCTGTGGTCATGGAGCCAGGCCTTCTGAGGTCTGCCCCGACACTGCTGTTGACTGGGAGGGTGGCATTGGGCAAAGCACTTCACCTCTCTTGCCTTGGGGTTCCGCAACTGTGCCAGGGGGAGACTATTGCATGGGGGTGTTGAGAGCCCCAAGTAGTAATGCACTTGCCCAGCATCCTGGAATTAATTCAGGACCCATATAAAGTGCTTTGAAATCTTTGCGTGGAGGACACCAACACAGGGCAAAGCCTCAGTAAAGGTTTTTTTAATAATAATACAACATTATGTTGACTGGGACTGAATAATTTGCCTGCTCTGTGGGGTTTCTAAGAATAAGAAATATTCCGACAATAAATGCAATGCCTAAGTCACCGTGGGTGTACATTGGCACAGAGCCATTCCAATCAATGGGGGAGGACATCTCTGGAAGGTGCGTCCTTTGAAAAGGGGCATTGCTCCCTATGATGTGACGGACTGGGTCTGGAAGCCCCCTGCTGGAGGCCTTGCTGCCCTGCCTCACCCTGCCTCACAAAAAGGCAGTAGAAAGGTCCTCCAAGCTGCCTAGAGCGGCTGTGTAGGAAGCAGCCAATCAGGTCCCAGCAGGCTAGTATAAGAAGAGCTGCAGGGCCAGTGTGAGTTCAGTTCTTTGCTAGAGCTGGAGAAGAATGGATGGTAGTTTGAGGGAAGTATGAAGAGTGAACAGAGGCTGTGGGGATTTTTAGAAGTGATACAGTTTATTTAAACGGATGTGGTGGATGGCTGCTGTCTATAGGATCCCTGGGCTGGGACC
Organism: Caretta caretta; assembly: GCF_965140235.1. Classification (NCBI taxonomy): domain Eukaryota; kingdom Metazoa; phylum Chordata; order Testudines; family Cheloniidae; genus Caretta; species Caretta caretta. Next base: position 205,927,586 of record NC_134206.1, read on the forward strand.
TGGAGTAGAGAGTGGGCCTGGGTCCTCCCCACCTGCCATTGGGAAAGTGGACTTTGATACATCCCTGAAGGGGAATTGAATTCTTCTAGTGGCCCAGGTGGAGAGCTGGAGCTGGAAAGGCCCAGAGAGGTGAAGAGTCTTCAGTGAGGGAGCCCTGGGGAATGTGGCCTTGCACGATGGCCAGGACTGCTTGAAGAGCAGGGGCCATTTGAGAGAGCCCAGAAGGGGCTGAGACAGTTCAAACCAGGGTACTGTGATAGGCCTGAACTCAGGAATAGGGCTGCAGATAAAGAGACATTATGGAGGGCTTTGAGCTATGCCCAGTTGGACTTGTGTCCTGGAAGGGGGTTGATATTTTTTTATTTCTCATACTGTCTGTGTGTGACTTGGCTGGAGGGCTGAGTCACTGAAGACCTGACATAAGCTAAGAGAGCAGGCATGTGCAGTGAGATGGGGGTACTTGTGAGAAGTGAGTGTGCCCCATTATACTCTCCCTCCCACATTGGGTCCTGAGGTAACAGCAGGCAGCCAGGGCCTTCTGTTTTGGTGTTCTAACAATCCATTGCTGCTCTGGATTCCTGGAGCTGCTCTTTGGCCTCACTGGTCCAATGGAGCCATACTGCTAGAACTCCCTGGTGGTGGCTACCCTTAAAGGGAAATTCTCACTGTAGAAGAGAGGCTGCAGAAATGCAATATAGCCTCTGGCTTGGACTCTCTAAAATGTATGTCCCCTGAGCCTTGATCCTGACTCACTCACATGTGTGACTTTTGTTTTTGTCAGTGGGTGCTCTTCTCTGCCCCTTCCCCTGTGTGACTGGTGGGCAGGGCCTTGGGGGGGAAGAGGCTGGATGGGGCCTTAGGGTGGAGTACAGATGGGGCAGGGGCACAGCCCAGGCAGTGGGGCCCACAAAAGATTAAATTGTCCCTGTGGGTGCTGGGCACCCTGTTTTTTTGGGTGGATACTTGGGCCCTGGAGCACCCATGGGGTTGATGCCTGTACATTCACTCCTATCCTGGCCCTCTAGTTGCCAATCCCACCACACAGAACCTTGGGTCTACAGACAGCCCTCTGAGGAAAGGGAAAACGGTTGCTGTAAATACCATTTTCTACCTAGGAAGAAGAGATACAAGTACAGATCCAGGGTATGATTGAGCTCCAAAATATTAGGACTGGATCATCCTTTTTGCATCTGTAAGCAGAGAACCAAAATTCTCCCCCAGGAGGGCATGGAACTGGGTAGTTGCAACATTCCTCACAGCTTGCAGATGTTCCTCCACAAGGAGTCTGTAAAGATCAGGCTAGACATGTGGAAGATCCAAGGTCACTCCATGGCTTTGCCTTCTTCCAGTGCAGCCAGATGTCCCAGTGCATATTAATGCAGATCCAGTCTCATATTCCTGTTTGCCCCATGGATTTGGGGGGGTGAGGAGAATCTAGCATAGTGTGGCAGGTCCTTTCTCCCCAGATCACATGCGCTGCCTATCCTCTGCTCACCTGTTTATCTGGCTCCTCCTGCCCAGGGACTTCTGTGTGGGGAGAGGCATACATGCTGTGTAGGCAGCTTTCCCAAACTACTGCTCCTTCCTCAGATCTGGTGGGAGGGAAGGTTGGCTTGCTGTATTCATGGAAACATAGGGGAGTCCCTATAACACAAGGAAGGGGACAACAGAGAAGGAAGCAGGAGGGAGGTGGTTTCCACAAGCTAGGTCCATAAAGCTAGTCGTTTGCACAGTGCATGCATTGTGCACTGATCTTTGATGCTGACACTGTCATTTTAAAATTTATTTTTAAGTTTTCCTTTTCCTTAATTTGGTGCATGAGGGTGGTTCAGCCACTCAATCACCTGGGTCACTCAGTAGCTAGCAGACAAATTTTGACACCACATAACATGCTGTTTATTACTATTTGATTACACCCTCAATATATCCTCCAGGATACCAAAATCCAGAGGGCCCCGCTCTATGGAGATTACAGACTAACAATCCAGTCATGCAGCTCCTAACCCAACTGAACAGCCCCACTTGAAGTCAGTGGAACTTGTCACATCAGTAAGGGCTGAAGGGTCTGACCCTAGATATTTTCCGATTCAAGGAATGAGACTGATCCCCTTGGAGGCTACAGGTATCTGTTCTGAGACTAAACCGAGAAAGCAGTAAGGCAAGCTTCTCTTCCACACACCCTGGCAATGTGCCTTGCTCCTGGCATGGAAGAAGCCAGTTCTAGAAATGGATGGGGAATCTCCGTGACCCATTCACTCCTTGAACTTTCTGCCAAGGTGGCAAACACGGGTACCAATTCTAGGGCTATTTATGATGGCAGGTTTTGTAACACTTTTCTATGGGGAAATGGGCTGACAGCCAACAACACTCGTTGTTTCATTTGCTTAGTTGTATTTTTGCTTTAGATTCTGTGTGCCCATCAATCTCTGGGGGGCAACAGTGGTGTTAATACCTTTCTTAAAAAAAAGACCTTGTGATAGGGTGACAAGGTGGGAGAGGTAACATCTTCTATTGGCTCCACTTCTGTTGGTGAGAGAGACACGCTTTTGAGCTTACACAGAGCTCTTCAGGTCTGGGAAAGGTACTCCCAGCATCACAGCTAAATGTAAGGGGGAACAGATTGTTTAGCATAAGTAGTTACTCTCAATACTTCTCCAGTCATAAGATGAAAACAGGGAGTTAGTAGGTTACAGGTTGTTGTAATGAGCCATAAATCCATTGTCTTCATTGAGACCATGATTTTTAGTGTCTAGCAAAATTAGGAATTTAAGCTTCCAGGCTTGTCTTTTGAAGGTGTTGAAGGTTTTCTTTGAGGATGAGGACTAATAGGTCAGATGCAGAGTGATTGCTTTGTGAAAAGTGTTCAGCCACAGGTGATAAGGTGTTTTTGTCTTGTCTTATTTTCTTGTAGGTTCATTCAAGAGCATAGTGGTTGTCTGCTTTTACCCCCATAGTTGTTGGGGCATTTAGTGCACTGGAGGAGGTACACCACATTTTGTGATAGGCATGTGTAGGACCCTTCGATCTTGAAAGATGTGTTGATCATTGTAGCAGTGCAGATATCTGCAGGTTTTGCATCTGTTCTGGCAGGGTCTGGTGCTGCTTTGAGCTGGTGTGCCCTGGTCTGTGGGGAGCTTGCTTCTGATGAAGAGCTTGGCAAGGCTGGGGGGTTGTCTGAAGGCCAGAAGAGGGGGTTCAGGAAAGATTTTTCAGGATGGGGTCCCCATTGAGTATGGGTTGTACTTGTTTGATACCCCATATGGATTCCAGTGTGGGATGGTAGGTGACAACTAGGGGTGTATGGTCAGAGGGGGGTTTTATTTCTGTATTGAAGTGTCTTCTCTTGGGGTATTTGGATAGCCCATTCCATGATGTCTACCTCAGACAAGTGGTGAAAGGGTGGGGGAGGTCTAGGTTGGATATGAGGAAACACTATTTCACTAGGCGGGTGGTGAAGCACTGGAATGGGTTACCTAGGGAGGTTGTGGAATCTCCATCCTTAGAGGTTTTAAAGGCCCAGCTTGACAAAGCCCTGGCTGGGATGATTTAGTTGGTGTTGGCCCTCCTTTGAGTAGGGGGTTGGACTAGATGACCTCCTGAAGTCCCTTCCAACCCTGATATTCTATGAAGCTTGGGGTGGGAAGGGAAGATGTCTGAAAGATCAGGCTTGAAGCAAGCACCTGTGGTTGACCCTGACACAAGGGAAGCAACCAGACCTCTGGGAAGAAGTCCTGGGAGGTGCTGATGATTACACAGAGCCCAGGAAAGGGGGAAGGCCTGAAGGTAGGAAGAAGTCTGTGGGGACCGTGGCAAAGCATCTGATGGAGCAGACCTTGGCTCTTCGTCCTAAGGTCCCTGGGCTCTGGAGAGGATATTCCTATCTTATGGGTTTAGACCAGTGGCTCTCAATCTTTCCAGACTACTGCACCCCTTTCAAGAGTCTGCTTCCTGATTGTGTAAGCAAGTAGTTTAAGTGAGGTGTAACTTGGTAGTACACAAGACAAATCAATCTCTGTTTTTCTCATTTTTACCATATCATAAAATGGATTGGAATATAAATACTGTACTTGTATTTGGGTGTACAGTATATAGAGCTGTATAAATAAGTCATTATAAGAAATTTTAGTTTGTGCTGACTTTGCTAGTGCTTTTTATGTAGCCTGTAGTAAAACTAGGCAAATATCTAGAGGAGTTGATGTGCCCCCTGGAAGACCTCTGTGTACGTGTTCCCCTGGTTGAGAACCACTGGTTTAGGCCTTGGCAGCTCACCATAGTATGTACACAGAAGGTGTTCAGAATCAACAGGTGTTCAGTGCCTAGAGGACTTCATGGAGTTTCACTTGGGTTTTTTATTTGGAATTGTTAGAGGTAGGTAGTTCAGTTCTTGCTGTTTAGATTGATCGTGTCTTGACATTTTAAACACCTCCTTCCTGACTCTTTGATCCAATCACAAAAGAGAAATTTCTGTTCCATGGCAACTTTCAAGGTTTTGAATCATCATCCAGTCAGCTCTAGAAGTGCCTGAAAGCCAAGTGCCCTCCATGGATGATGATCGGACATCCCACTCCCAAGAGTTCAAATCTAGGGACTGCTAGCCAGTGAGCCACTTGAGCTCAACTGCTTGCCTGGTCCATAATGAAGAGTTGACTTCTAAAGCAGACAAGAGCCAAAGCGTATACAGTGGTAGAGCACAGAACAAACATTATGAATCGTACCAGAAATTGACACTGCAATCTACAGAGCAGTTATTCTGGGCTTCATTAAGCAAGCAGACCACCATATTCTCCACTAGCAGAAGGTTCCAAATTGGCTTTGAGGGTAGCCAAATCAACCCACAAGACCTCCAAGGCCACCCACAACAATTACATGGGAAAGTGCAATGCATGTGCAGTGGGGATTCATAATCCTGAGTGCTGTGGGAACACGTTTTGGCAAGGTCTAAGAAAATTCATTAAACAATGTTCTGCAGCACTCAGTGAGAACAGGTGAGACAAAGGTTGTTTTTGTGATGCGGACACCTGTCACACTGGGAACAGGATCCAGACTCAAGCTCATTTCACACAGGCCATCTGCAATCTTTCAGTATTACTGAGCTGAGTTACCTTTGAACTAGCAAAGGTTTGTGAGGGTGCAGGGTGTAACTGAGGGCAGAAATTTGCCTGTGGAAACTTCCTTATGGATGAGGCAAAAGAATGAAAGAACCCAGCTTGACTCTCAGGTTCCAGGTCAGCCATTAGAGAAAACAAAAACCAACCCATCAGTTTTCACTTGCACCATGAGCAAAACTGATCTGGAGTCATGGAGAGATTGAACATGGAAACCCACAGTGCCACTCTAAAAGCATCACTTGTCAGAGCCGCACTTTAAGGCTTTCCTCACCAGCCCATGATATGTTGAAGGGGCAGCTTAGAATGTCTTGGAATGTTCACTCTCTCTCCTAGCATCTGCCATTCAAGTTGCTGGCATATGCTGCCCATTGAAATAAATGGAGTTTGTTTCTTGGATGTGTTCCTTGGAAAATAAATGGTCAAGCAAATTAAAACACTGAGCTGCGCAAATCAGAGTTGTTTGAAAAATATCTGCAGTGGACTTATTCCAGTGACTGTGGTTTACTAAAGTTCAGATGACTTTTTTTCTACTTGTCACAGGTCTCTGCTCATAGGGAACAAGGTATTTTTATAATTACCCCTGTGTATGTGGGCTGCATACAGGAGAACTCTGAAATAGTGGAAAGCACCTATATATATTAAAAAAAACTTCCCTAGGTCAAAAGAGTAGGGCCAGTGATCAGGCTATAGTGCCAGGGCAGTGCAGTCATAACCATAATATTAGTTCTTGTATTGCAATTTACATCCTCAAAGCCCCCTCCAATCAAGAATTCACTAGGCCCCACACCAGTCCTGTAGATGACTGTTGCAGATTCATCCATCTCAGTGGGAGGATAGATTAACTAGCTCCTCTGCCCCAAAAGGACCACAGCTAAGCCTTGTCTTCAAACTGTTTCTGGTCTGACCAGGACAAAGGTATAATTGTCACCCTTCCACTCTACAATCCTAGTCCAAAAATGAGATTTGGAGTATGCCCTTTACACGTGTGGCACCTTTAAATGAGTTTGGTGATTGTCATGGTGGCCATGAGGTCCTAATGCAGCCTGGATACTAATGTGATGCTCACATTAGGAATCTAGAGAGAGCTATTTCAAGTGGGGAAAATGCACAAGACTACTTGTAAATATGGTTGCAGATGAAACTGGCAAGATCACTGGGCTACTCTTTGGGGGGGTCTGTAGTTCGTTAGCATTTGGTTGGGTGGTGATTGATTGGGTTGCCCCCCTTGCAGGGTGCCACCTAATGTACGGGGGTACCACTGAACCTACCTGTTCCACCAACCTGGGCTCCCTCACGCTGTCCTGCTAAGCCGCCTCCTAGTGCGTGCACACAGGTAAGGCCACACCCAGTTGCAGAAAGACAGACACTGAGATCTGCTCTGGGTGGGAAGACTCAGTTTGGGAATTGGCCAGCACTCAAGAACACACCCCATCTAGAGTGTAAACCCAAAAATGTTGTCTCATGCTGTGTAGAGATCTATATAGCATAAGCTCATGAAAATCATCCCCTCCTTCAATGTGGAGGAAAATATGCAAAGCTTTTTGCCCCAGTTATGAATTGCACAAAATGCTTCTGGAACGCAACCAAGCTTCTTAACTACAAAGGACAGATTTTAAGTGCTTATAAGGGATGGTGGAAAGCACAGATAACCTGTAAAATATTTCTGTATCTAGAGAAAGATGAGCGCACAGCTTAATTGTGCCAAGGCACCCTCAAGAACCCAAAGCCAGAGGCCTGATTCACTAAGTACAGCTAATAAACTAGACTGATAGGGCCCTTGGACTGCACCCTCTGCAGACAGTCCTTACATTGCACATTTACTAAGCAGTTTGGGTGACTGACAGCAGAGGTGAAGAAAGTTGTAGAGAACTGGCACTGACCAGGTTAACGCAATGAGCTAGAAAAGGATAAGCGAATTTAACCTTTGTAAAGAGCATTAGCTTATAGCAAATAGTTCATATAAACACTGTGAATAACTAGTGAATGGTTGGTATATGGAGCATGACAAACGGTGGAAACCAGTGGATTTCAATCCGTGCACTTGGCAGATAGATGAAATAGTACATGCTGGTATATGTGGCTCCCAAATGCTCATGTCTGGAGGCGTGGCACTTAGATGGGCCACATGTGATCTTCCTATAATCTTTAACTAGGAACAGGCATGTGTACACACATGCAATTACATCATGTCAGTGTGACAGAAAATTGAATGTACAAGTCTTCTCGGCAGCCATAAATCTGCCTTCTTTCTGTCGCTCCCCCCACAGGAGTGGATGGAACATAGCTATATTTAAATCTGAGGTCTGTGTATATGTAGCCAAGTGGAATGCTCTTTTTTTGTATGCAAAAGAGAGTAAGAAAACATCTAACATGTTCTTCAATTTTCTAAGCAGCCATTTCTCTTTCTGTTGCTCCTGCTCCCTGAAACGCTTCCTTCCCCGTCACTCTGAAGAAATAAAGGCCACAGTGAAAAGCACTACACCTGTTTATCAAGTTTTGGTCAGCCAATCAGAACATAAGAATTTCCATACTGGATGAAACTAGCGCTCCATCCCATCCAGCATTTGGTCTCCAACAGTGACCCGTACTAGATGCTTCACAGGTAGGTGCAAAAAACCCCACAGGAAGCAGTTTTGGCAGGACAAGTATGTAGCATTAAGTGAAAATCTATATAATAATCCAGGATTGGCACCTGTCACATGTCACTTTGAAGCCCAGAATGACTGAGTCAGTGTGAAGCAATGGAAAGAACTACAAGTGTGGGCAGTGCTGCTTTCTTTTGTTCAGAATATCACCAGCTTCAATCAGCACTGGGATTCATGGTCTGTTACCATCTAATTTTTAAGGTCTCAGCAATTTTGACTTAATGAATTACACCCGTGTGATGGCAAGGCATGTATTTCTGCCATGCCCAGAGTTCGAGACCCCTGTGATATCAGAGGTAACTCAACCAATCACCACCCTTACTCTACAGCTAATTTAAATACAACCATTTCTTTGGTTATCGGAGGCAGACTGCACAGATGGTGGATTACTTGATCCAACTACCATGGTTTCTCAAAACCACGAGCACACACAATAACCCCAAACACATACAGCCCCCATTACAGCACAAACCCCTCTGCACAATCCATACAACTCTCCCACACATCCTTCCTCCCAGGCACAAATCCAAACAACCACCTCCATGGCAGCACAACCTCCTAGACACAAATTAACACAACCACCCACACAATAACACAGCCAACACACACACAAATCTCCCAACACAGCCAGCCAACCAGCACATACAACAACCCCAAACACATATAGCCCCCTCATTCATCACCTGCACAAATCAACACGATCTCCCAGCACAATACCCACCCTCATTCATGCTCATAGGCGCTGACTCCGGGGATGCTTTGGGGTCAAGCACCCGCAGGGGGAGAAAAATAGTGGGTGCTCAGCACCTACCAGCCACAGCTGTTGGGTGCCGCCCCCAATGAGCTGATAAGGGAGGCACCGCTGATTGGCTGTTCGGCAGCTGCGGGAGATGCGTGGGGAAGGGTGGAAAGCAGTGAGGGGTGGGTGGGGTCTCAGGGGAGAGGGCAGAGCAGGGACTGGGTCTCAGAGCAGAGTGGGGGTGCAGCACCCCCCAGGGACAAATAAAAGTTGGCATCTATGCTCATACTTCTCATAAAACCACAAACTTGAGCCGCAAGGTTGTGGGTCATCACTAGTAGTGAATAACCATATAAGACAAAAATCCTAGGTAATACTATGTTTGCGTAAAGGAGTCAGTGATCACCTAGCAATAGGTACATTCATAAACATCCTGGCCATGGATATGTCACAGAAGAAATGGCCTAAGTAATTGCATAAACTGGTTATGAATATTTTAACCAGGTGTGATGGACAGAGATGGCTAGTTAGAAGGGAGATGACTGCTCCCAAGGAGGCAGCATTTTCAGTCTGCTGCCGATATCTACTATCTGTAGGGCACTCGGGGTGAAAGGTGGGGGTGTGGTTCAGTGGCTAGAATGGAGGGGGAGAAAGTGAATCAGGAACATGTGTTCTGTACCTGGCTGTAATACAGACTCAGTTTGGCCATGGGCAATTTATTTCACCTGTCTGAATCTCAGTTGTGCCCTCTGTAAAATGGTGGTGATGCCAGTCTACCTTACAGGAGGTAAAGTGAGGCTAATGTCCCTAAAGCTCTTTGAGATCCGTGGATGTAAGCCGCTCTAGAAGCGCAACTGATTTATTAGTTTCAGAGGAACAGCCGTGTTAGTCTGTATTCGCAAAAAGAAAAGGAGTACTTGTGGCACCTTAGAGACTAACCAATTTATTTGAGCATGAGCTTTCGTGAGCTACAGCTCACTTCATCAGATGTATACCGTGGAAACTGCAGCAGACTTTATATACACACAGAGAATATGAAACAATACCTCCTCCCACCCCACTGTCCTGCTGGTAATAGCTTATCTAAAGTGATCAACAGGTGGGCCATTTCCAGCACAAAGCCAGGTTTTCTCACCCTCCACCCCCCCACACAAATTCACTCTCCTGCTGGTGCTAGCCCATCCAAAGTGACAACTCTTTACATAATCAAGTCGGGCTATTTCCTGCATAGATCCAGGTTTTCTCACATCCCCCCCACCCCCATACACACACAAACTCACTCTCCTGCTGGTAATAGCTCATCTAAACTGACCACTCTCCAAGTTTAAATCCAAGTTAAACCAGAACATCTGGGGGGGGGGGGGGGTAGGAAAAAACAAGAGGAAACAGGCTACCTTGCATAATGACTTAGCCACTCCCAGTCTCTATTTAAGCCTAAATTAATAGTATCCAATTTGCAAATGAATTCCAATTCAGCAGTTTCTCGCTGGAGTCTGGATTTGAAGTTTTTTTGTTTTAAGATAGCGACCTTCATGTCTGTGATTGCGTGACCAGAGAGATTGAAGTGTTCTCCGACTGGTTTATGAATGTTACAATTCTTGACATCTGATTTGTGTCCATTTATTCTTTTACGTAGAGACTGTCCCGTTTGACCAATGGACATGGCAGAGGGGCAATGCTGGCACATGATGGCATATATCACATTGGTGGATGTGCAGGTGAACGAGCCTCTGATAGTGTGGCTGATGTTATTAGGCCCTGTGATGGTGTCCCCTGAATAGATATGTGGGCACAATTGGCAACGGGCTTTGTTGCAAGGATAAGTTCCTGGGTTAGTGGTTCTGTTGTGTGGTATGTGGTTGTTGGTGAGTATTTAACCTGAAGCAAATACTCACCAACAAACACATACCACACAACAGAACCACTAACCCAGGAACTTATCCTTGCAACAAAGCCCGTTGCCAATTGTGCCCACATATCTATTCAGGGGACACCATCACAGGGCCTAATAACATCAGCCACACTATCAGAGGCTCGTTCACCTGCACATCCACCAATGTGATATATGCCATCATGTGCCAGCAATGCCCCTCTGCCATGTCCATTGGTCAAACTGGACAGTCTCTACGTAAAAGAATAAATGGACACAAATCAGATGTCAAGAATTGTAACATTCATAAACCAGTCGGAGAACACTTCAATCTCTCTGGTCACGCAATCACAGACATGAAGGTCGCTATCTTAAAACAAAAAAACTTCAAATCCAGACTCCAGCGAGAAACTGCTGAATTGGAATTCATTTGCAAATTGGATACTATTAATTTAGGCTTAAATAGAGACTGGGAGTGGCTAAGTCATTATGCAAGGTAGCCTGTTTCCTCTTGTTTTTTCCTACCCCCCCCCCCAGATGTTCTGGTTTAACTTGGATTTAAACTTGGAGAGTGGTCAGTTTAGATGAGCTATTACCAGCAGGAGAGTGAGTTTGTGTGTGTATGGGGGTGGGGGGGGATGTGAGAAAACCTGGATCTATGCAGGAAATAGCCCGACTTGATTATGTAAAGAGTTGTCACTTTGGATGGGCTAGCACCAGCAGGAGAGTGAATTTGTGTGGGGGGGTGGAGGGTGAGAAAACCTGGCTTTGTGCTGGAAATGGCCCACCTGTTGATCACTTTAGATAAGCTATTACCAGCAGGACAGTGGGGTGGGAGGAGGTATTGTTTCATATTCTCTGTGTGTATATAAAGTCTGCTGCAGTTTCCACGGTATACATCTGATGAAGTGAGCTGTAGCTCACGAAAGCTCATGCTCAAATAAATTGGTTAGTCTCTAAGGTGCCACAAGTACTCCTTTTCTTGATTTATTAGTATTGTTCCTAATTAAGTGACTGTAAAGGAAGTTCTAATTCTCCTCCCCACAGCGCTCCCTCGCTTGCGGTACTTCCATCCTTGCTCCCTCTGATTCACTTGCAAACACGAGACTAAAACTAATTGCTTGATTAATAATTAAAGAGCATATAAAAACTCAAACCATTTTAATACATCCCAAGAGCAGACTGAGTTTCGCTGCAGCACGGCGCATAAGGGGCCCGGACTGACCAATTTATTTCCACTTGTTCAGGTCTGACCAGATGTAATTGGCTTTGTTCTGCCTCGTGCGGGTTCTCTGGTCACTCTTGATAGGTGCAGATAAATTGTTTCACACCCACTGCCCTACTCACGATTGCCTTTATTGTAATGCACAGAGGTCTCAAGCGTAATGAGGACATGCATGTTTCTTTGTTCTTCCCTTGCATGCTCCAGAGAGGGCAAAGAGTCCAGTCCATTCCTCCATCCGGGAACATTGCCCACCAGTTAGTGGGTTAAGAGGCTGCTGGCAGCAGCCAGGCTGTTCTTGCCTGTGCAGGAAGTAGCTTATACCTCCTGAATCACTTTCTTCACCCTCTCCTCCAGGAAACACTTCCAGCTGTCTGAAAAGCCCCTCCCTTCTGATATGGCTTCCCAACATTGCCTTGACTCCATCTCTGGTAAAATCTTTGTCCAGGCCTTAATTGCCTCAGCTACTGCAACTCCCTCTTCCTTGGCTTCCCCAATCTCCACCTCTCCAGCTTCCAGTGTGTGCAGAAGGCAGCTGCCCACATCTCTCACCTCTGGCATCTCCACAGGCTGTCCATCCATGTCATGCCCTAAGTCAAAGGACCCCCCTCGCCCCCCCCCCCCCCCCCCCCAAAGCCAAAGCCTCATCAGGCTGACGTGGTTAAGACACATCAGTTTCATAGCCAATGGTACCCAAGGGCAGTATGTCCGCTTGCCTTTGGCTGCCCTAACATGGTAGCTCCATGTATCCATTTGTGCAGGTAAGCGAATTAGAGTCCACTGTTCAGTTTGAAATTGAGCAAACCTATGAATGATAACAATGGTAAACCTATATAATTTAGTTTTTTTTCCTAGAGGTTGACAAGGAATACTTTTCCTTGAAGGATAGGAGATGGGGGATTGGGGAAATGAGATTTTGATTTGCTTTCAATTGTAATATTTACAGTTTCCCATGGCCCCACTGATTGCCTTTTGTGACCCCGCCATGGGTCATGACACACCAGTTGAGTGACAGTGAACTAATGAATTCAGTTGAATAATATGCTTACATGGGCGCTTTTCATCCATAGATCTCAAAGCTTTTTCAAAAGGTGAATAAGTAGCATTAGTTTCACTTGACAGATGGGGAAAATGGGGTATGGATGAGTTACCCTGTGCGGGCAAGCCAGTTAAGTCTGGCAGAGTAGGGATGGGACTATGACTTTCTCTTATCTCCACCCCCAGCACTTGGATAACAGGAATCACTCATATGCTCTGGTGGGAGACTCCCCTCTCCCAGCCCCCCGCAGCAGGCAGGGTGGGTTAGAGTTGTTAGGATGGATGCTGTACGAAATACAGTTGTTAGACTACTGAGCCCCTTGGTGCAGCCACAGATTGGCCCCTGTAGCTAGGGAATATTCTCATGGGATTTCAGGCCCAATCATGTGCAGTGCTGGTGGTGGTCTTCACAGGATGGACACCTGTTCCACTGACCCTGTGGCTGCTCAGCGAAAGTCAGACCCCTCCCCAAGAAACCTGCTGAGCAGTCTCTAGATTAACAACCTTGATTTAACTGCTGGCCAGGGCTGGATTCGAACCACTGCTCTAGTAACAAAAGGCAGGGCTAGCTGAAGTTGTCGCATCCACTCCGCTTCCTTTTTCAGATGTGCTTTCCCTCCCTGTGTTTCTCCTCCCTGTCGTTCATTTAAAATGTGTACATTGACCTCTGTGCTGCAGTGCTCTGGGCAACTGGCTGCCAGCTCCCTGACAACCACCCCTCCACAGTATCCAGGGGAGTATAATGCGGCCTGATTCTCTGCTCGCTTAAATGCAGAGAAGTCAGGAGTACGTCTATGGGGTTGTGCCAATGGAAAATCCGTGTGCCTGAGAAGGAATCCAGCTTGCAGAGTATGGATGTGGCCACGCAATACAAGGACCTTTAAGATCTAATGAGAACTCCCTGATTTCTTGATGGATTGAGCTTTTCATGCCCCTCTCCATACCTTATACATTGTAAGTGAAACACGCATCTGTTTTTCATTTGTAGCTTTTCATCTCAAGGAACATTACAGGATGGGTTACAGCAGCAGAGTGTGGGCTGCAGCTAATGGCCATTTGTTAGTATTGTATAGACTTGAGGGGACAGAGGGATGTATTCCCAGGCTGTAATTTTACTGCAGGATTAACATCACAACTTGTCAAATGTTTTCTTCTTCTTTTCCCCACACAAGCCCTTTTGAGATACAAGTGATCTCCCCCTTTGTCTGGGGGGCTGAGTATGGGCTAGTCAGAGATGGAAAGGGAAGGACGAGATGAGAGGCAAGGTGATGTGAGATGACAGAATGACCGAGGAGAAAGGAGGGAAGACAGAAGGGGCCTGATGGGACTGAAAAGGAAAGAGATGCAGAGACAGGAGATAGAAGGGGGCAGGGAGAGAGAGGGGAGTCCTTGAATCACAGAATAATGGAAGGTTTCAGAGTAACAGCCGTGTTAGTCTGTATTCGCAAAAAGAAAAGGAGTACTTAGTCTCTAAGGTGCCACAAGTACTCCTTTTCTTTTTGAGAATAATGGAAGGACTCAGGGGTACCTCTCTCTCCTCATTAGTTATTGTTTGTGGAATGCTTTTGGAATTTAAATATTAAAATGAACTTCCATTTATACAGCAATTTCTACCTTGGAGGCTGCCACCTTTTGACTAACTGACTATACAAGCTTCCCGGTAGGAATAAGTTGGTCCACTGCTGAAATGCAGCTACCTTGGAGGTGGAGTGCAGCAGCTGTTTAACAGCACACAGGAACATTACATGCCAGCTTCGGAGAGGGAGTGCAGTGAACAACCATATCCAGCTGAAAATTAAACTTTTATGGAAGCAGAATGTGATTACCCAAAAGGAATTTGGCCAGGACACTGAGCTTAAGAAGTCTGCTCTCATGAAAAGTGCCTGGGGATCTTCAATGACCACAAATGGTCAAGGCTTTAGTGGTGTGCCTCACCCGAAAGCTGGCGAAGCCATTAGGAAAACACTGGTGGTGAATAGATGACGGGTGAAGTTTTCAGAAGTGTGTAAGTGACTTAGGAGCACAAGTCTCATTGAGCGCCAGGGAGGCTATGTCTACACGACAAAATTCAGTCGACTTAACTTAGGGCAGCCTACAGCCGCTGCAGTAATTGCATCGCTTGAGCATGTCTATGCTTTGCTCCTGGTATTGGTGGTGCAGGTCCTCACCAGGAGCACTCTTATTGATTGTACTGTCAGGGTGGAGCATTGTGGAACAGCTCCTGGAAGCTGGTAACAGTTGACAGAAGCAATGCAGCGTCTGCATTATTTGACTGACACTGTATTGACCTAATGACATCGACCTTGACTCTATGCTGCTATGAGGTGGAGTTAAGGCGGTGTCACTGGACAGTTACATCAGCAGGAAGGAAATTAAGTCTAAACACTTCCATAGTTAGGCCAATGCAAGGCAGCTGATGTCAATCTAACTCTGTAGTATAGACTAGACCTGAGACTTTTGCTCTCAAGTCTCTTAGGTGCGTTTGAAAATCTCACCCAAAAAACCGACATGTGGCCTTCAGTATGGCAGCTGGGCCTGCCTAGGGCTTCCTCTTTCTGCTGTTCAGAAGCCTTTCCTGTGGTGTAGTCCTGCAAGAGACAAAGGGGAATGCAGTCCAGCTGTGCTGAGATGCCTCACCCCCCCACCCCCCCCCCCCCCCGTCCCCGCTTACACAGTGCACTCAGTGAACCACAGGAGAGGCTGCCATTCTAGGACAGCACTGGGATCAGCCTGTGTCTAGGAGGCTTATGCATTTGTAACAGCCATATCACTCATCCAGCAGCCAGGAAAAGCAATCGCTGGCAAATGTAATGACATAATGTCAGGCAAACTATGTAAATATGGTTTGGGCTACATTCATAATCCCGTACCGCAAGCTGCATTTTCATGGGAGCTGCAGCCAGGTTTCCTGGATAATCGTAATCGTTTCTGACACAAAAGTGTCTTCTCCTGTTTCATGACTTATTTCCCCTGTATCATTTAAATGTATTAAAACACTCTTAGTGCAGAAAGAAGGCATCATGTTAGCATAATATCTAATCAGAACTAGCCTGCCTGGCCCCGCAGGGTTTGTTTGTTTATTTTGTGTCTGTTCACTCTGTTTTCTTGTTAGATTGGAGGGCCCTTCTTTGACATACTCATTTGTTCTGCTGTGTAATGGAATAGGATCTTTCAGAGCTGCTGACATCTGCTTCGTTCCTGAGATCTGCAGAAGCCAGCCGGCAAAGCAATAATAATGCTAGGAAGCAACAGAACAAAGTTAAACATGAGGAGGAGACTTTAAAAAAAATGCAGGAAATTGGCTGTCAAACCGTGTTGTGATCCGTTGCATGTGTGTGTCAAATGTGTTTTGTCTGGGCTTGATTCTTAGTCACACCTTCTTTACAATGGTGCAACTACATTGCAGTCAATTAATGTACTCCTCACTTACACTATACAAGTGTAAATCAGAAGACTCATGCTACGTGTGTTTGTATAGTATGGGGATTGCATTCTGTTCTCCCTGAAATAGTGTCATTTTTCTGGACCTGATTCAGCACTGGGTTTTCCAACTCTATCCTGGTGGAACTCCACTGAAATAAATGTATTGTAATAGCCAGGCAAGGTATTAACAAACTTCACCAGGACTTTATTTTTTTTTAAAGTGGAAACCTCTTTTCCAAGCTGCTGCTGCACCCTCAGTAGCTCTCCCTCAGCCTCTCCAGCTCCTCCCCCCCCCACCCCTTCAGGTTTCCTGTCCTTTCAGACTCCCAAGAGCCAGTGCTCTCAATTCTAATAATTACAAGCAACATCTAAACACCACGTTCCCTCTTCTCTTAAACTCTCCCAATTACAATAAACATTGTTGTGCTAACCACAAGAACAAATAGGAAACAAGGCACCATACTGTTGGCAGAAATATTACACTAAAAACACTATAGATACTACATAACATAGTCTCGAGTCCAGACAGGTGGTTGTCTGGGTCTGACAGGCCATCTCTCAAGCCCCAGTTCCAGTGCAATGTCTTGTTGTGTTGATACTACGGTGAAGTCATCCAATGCAGACTAGGTGTTGGCATAATCTCCTCTTGGTGCATAGGCAGGTGCAAGATAAGAGGCATTCCATACCCGCTCATCAGAAAGTTGATAGGTGTAATGTCCCCTCTTTATGATTTTAAGAGGAGCTGTGACTTTATGGTCCCCTTTGCGTAAAATTCCAGGTATCCTACCGAAGGAACCACACTGAAACTTTGGTTCCTTAGGACCCTGCCGCTTGTCTGCGAAATCCTTATACTTCGCTTGGTTCTGTTCAACTGTTTTTCTCACATCATCCTCGGTTGGGGCCTCAGGTCATGCCTTTAACAATCCAGCAGTGTTCAGTTTAGTATTCATCTGTTTCCCATGCAGTAACTCTGCGGGTGATCTTTGCATTTTGGCATGTCGTGTAGCCCAGAATGCTTGCAAGAAATCAGTAGTGAAGGGTATCCACAATCACCTTTCCAGTTCAGCCATTTGCAAACTCTCTTTCAAACTTCTATTAAACCATTCGATTTCCCCATTGGCTTGAGGGTAGTATAGGGATGACCTTCTGTGTAAAATGTTCCTCTCTGCTAGAAAAGTTTCAAACTCTAGGGAAGTAAATTGACTACCATTATCTGAAACCAGTTCTTTGGGGTTACCTTCCCTGCTAAAAACTGAAGAGAGGAACTTAATTACTGTAGCAGAAGAGATTTGCAATGAAAACAGTACCTCAGGCCATTTACTGAAATAGTCTATTAAAGTGATGGCATAACGGTAGTCAATTGGAGCAGTATCAAAGTATCTGTGTTGGTGAGTATCTGGGTATCTGAGTGTGTGTTTGGTGAGAGGATCGGAGTGTTGTAGTGAGGGCAGCTTGAAAGTTTGAGTGAGTGCTTGATTGGTTGGCTGAAAAGGGCAGGAGTTGGGAGTGTTTTGTTTCAGGTGAGCCTGGCTGTTTAAAAAAGCCGGCTCCGCGAACCAGCTGAGCAGTGGGGGACAGCAGAGCAGCAAACAGCAGGAGTTTGCCTGGAGTGAGCCCACTGAGGCTTACACCCTAACGACTCCTCTGAGTAATTACTGCATCTCCTGAGGAAGCTCATAGTAGGAAGGTAATATGGATGGGGAGTGTTCAACTGTTGTGACCTGCACAGGATGTGCCATGTTTGTCTTTCTTCCAGGGGACAGAAGCGACTTTGTGTGTACAAAGTGCAAGCTGGTCTCCATATTGGAAGAGAAGGTTCAAGGTCTGGAGCAACAGGTATCAACCCTGCGTTGCATAAGAGAAACTGAAGATTTCCTGGACAGACGTCAGGATAGGCTTCTACGGGCACGAGGTTCTGAAGATTCAGAGCAGGCTGCGCAGCGGGGACAGGAGGATGGGGAAGAAATCTGGCCACATGTGACCTCCAGAAGAAGAAGGGGGAACGTCCATGTACCAGCAACGCGGATACAGGTAAGTAACCGTTTTCATGTTCTCTCCACAGGTACCATTGCGGGGAGTGGCCCAGATGATACGTCTGGGGGAAGGGAGCAGAAGGAGACTCCACCAGTTGAAAGGCATGAGATGCACTGTCCTAAGATTGGGGGTTCCACGACCACCACTCCCAAGAGAAGGAGGCGGGTGGTGGTGGTCGGAGACTCTCTCCTCCGGGGGACTGAGTCATCTATCTGCCGCCCTGACCGGGAAAACAGAGAAGTCTGCTGCTTGCCAGGGGCTAAGATTCGCGATGTGACGGAGAGACTGCCGAGACTCATCAAGCCCTTGGACTGCTACCCCTTCCTGCTTTTCCACGTGGGCACCAATGATACTGCCAAGAATGACCTTGAGCTGATCACTGCAGACTACGTGGCTCTGGGAAGGAGGTTAAAGGAGTATGAGGCGCAAGTGGTGTTCTCGTCCATCCTCCCCATGGAAGGAAAAGGCCGGGGTAGGAATCGTCGAATCATGGAAGTCAATGAATGGCTATGCAGGTGGTATCGGAGAGAAGGCTTTGGATTCTTCGACCATGGGATGGTGTTCCAAGAAGGAGGAGTGCTAGGCAGAGACGGGCTCCACTTAACGAAGAGAGGGAAGAGCATCTTCGCGAGCAGGCTGGCTAACCTAGTGAGGAGGGCTTTAAACTAGGTTCACTGGGGGAAGGAGGCCAAAGCCCTGAGGTAAGTGTGGAAGCGGGATACTGGGAGGAAGCATGAGCAGGAGCGTGTGAGAGGAGAGGGCTCCTGCCTCATAGTGAGAACAAGGGGCGATCAGTGGGTTATCTCAAGTGCCTATATACAAATGCACAAAGCCTGGGAAACAAGCAGGGAGAACTGGAGGTCCTGGCAAAGTCAGGGAATTATGATGTGATTGGAATAATGGAGACTTGGTGGGATAACTCGCATGACTGGAGTACTGTCATGGATGGGTATAAACTGTTCAGGAAGGACAGGGAGGCCAGAAAAGTTGGGGGAGTTGCACTGTATGTAAGGGAGGAGTATGACTGCTCAGAGCTCAAGTATGAAACTGCAGAAAAACCTGAGAGTCTCTGGATTAAGTTTAGAAGCCTGAGCAACAAGGGTGATGTCGTGGTGGGAGTCTGCTATAGACCACCGGACCAGGGGGATGAGGTGGACGAGGCTTTTTTCTGGCAAGTCGCAGAAGCTACTAGATCGCACGCCCTGGTTCTCCTGGGCGACTTCAATCATCCTGATATCTCCTGGGAGAGCAATACAGTGGTGCACAGTCAATCCAGGAAATTTTTGGAAACTGTAGGGGACAATTTCCTGGTGCAAGTGCTAGAGAAACCAACTAGGGGCAGAGCTCTTCTTGACCTGCTGCTCACAAACCGGGAAGAATTAGTGGGGGAAGCAAAAGTGGATGGGAACCTGGGAGGCAGTGACCATGAGATGGTCGAGTTCAGGATCCTGTCACAAGGAAGAAAGGAAAGCAGCAGAATACGGACCCTGGACTTCAGAAAAGCAGATTTTGACTCCCTCAGGGAACTGATGGGCAAGATCCCCTGCGAGAATAACATGAGGGGGAAATGAGTCCAGGAGAGCTGGTGGTATTTTAAAGAATCCTTATTGAGGTTACAGAGACAAACCATCCCGATGTGTAGAAAGAATAGTAAATATGGCAGGCGACCAGCTTGGCTTAACAGTGAAATCCTTGCTGATCTTAAACACAAAAAAGAGGCTTACAAGAAGTGGAAGATTGGACAAATGACCAGGGATGAGTATATAAATATTGCTCAGGCATGTAGGAATGGAATCAGGAAAGCTAAATCACACCTGGAGTTGCAGCTAGCGAGGGATGTTAAGAAACCCTTCTTGTTACTCTTCAGGTATGTTGGCAATAAGAAGAAAGCCAAGGAAAGTGTGGGCCCCTTACTAAATGAGGGAGGTAACCTAGTGACAGAGGATGTGGAAAAAGCTAATGTACTCAATGCTTTTTTTGCCTCTGTCTTCACAAACAAGGTCAGCTCCCAGACTACTGCACTGGGCAGCACAGCATGGGGAGGAGGTGGCCAGCCCTCTGTGAAGGAAGAAGTGGTTCGGGACTATTTAGAAAAACTGGACGTACACAAATCCATGGGGCAGGATGTGTTGCATCCGAGAGTGCTAAAGGTTTTGGCGGATGTTATTGCAGAGCCATTGGCCATTATCTTTGAAACTCATGGCGATCGGGGGAATTCCCAGAAGATTGGAAAAAGGCTAATGTAGTGCCCATCTTTAAAAAAGGGAAGAAGGATGATCCTGGGAACTACAGGCCGGTCAGCCTCACCTCAGTCCCCGGAAAAATCATGGAGCAGGTCCTCAAGGAATCAATTCTGAAGCACTTAGAGGAGAGGAAAGTGATCAGAAACAGTCAGCATGGATTCACCAAGGGAAAGTCATGCCTGACTAATCTAATTGCCTTCTATGATGAGATAACTGGTTCTGTGGATGAAGGGAAAGCAGTGGACATGTTATTCCTGTACTTTAGCAAAGCTTTTGACATGGTCTCCCACAGTATTCTTATCAGCAAGTTAAAGATGTATGGGCTGGATGGATGCACTACAAGGTGGGTAGAAAGTTGGCTAGATTGTCGGGCTCAACGGGTAGTGATCAATGGCTCCATGTCTAGATGGCAGCCGGTATCAAGTGGAGTGCCCCAAGGGTCGGTCCTGGGGCTGGTTTTGTTCAATATCTTCACTAATGATCTGGAGGGTGGTGTGGATTGCACCCTCAGCAAGTTTGCAGATGACACTAAACTGGGAGGAGAGGTAGATACACTGGAGGGTAGGGATAGGATACAGAGGGACCTAGACAAATTGGAGGATTGGGCCAAAAGAAATCTGATGAGGTTCAACAAGGACAAGTGCAGAGTCCTGCACTTAGGACGGAAGAATCCAACGCACTGCTACAGACTAGGGACCGAATGGCTAGGCAACAGTTCTGCAGAGAAGGACTTAGGGGTGACAATGGACGAGAAGCTGGATATGAGTCGACAGTGTGCCCTTGTTGCCAAGAAGGCCAATGGCATTTTGGGGTGTATAAGTAGGGGCATTGCCAGCAGATTGAGGGATGTGATCGTTCCCCTCTATTCGACATTGGTGAGGCCTCATCTGGAGTAGTGTGTCCAGTTTTGGGCCCCACACTACAAGAAGGATGTGGAAAAATTGGAGAGAGTCCAGCGGAGGGCAACAAAAATGATTAGGGGACTGGAACACATGAGTTATGAGGAGAGGCTGAGGGAATTGGGATTGTTTAGTCTATGGAATAGAAGAATGAGGGGGGATTTGATAGCTGCTTTTAACTACCTGAAAGGTGGATTCAAAGAGGATGGATCTAGACTATTCTCAGTGATAGCAGATGACAGGACAAGGAGTAATGGTCTCAAGTTGCAGTGGGGGGAGGTTTAGGTTGGATATTCGGAAAAACTTTTTCACTAGGAGGGTGATGAAACGCTGGAATGCGTTACCTAGGGAGGTGGTGGAATCTCCTTCCTTAGAAGTTTTTAAGGTCAGGCTTGACAAAGCCCTGGCTGGGATGATTTAGTTGGGATTGGTCCTGCTCTGGGCAGGGGGTTGGACTAGATGGCCTCCAGAGGTCCCTTCCAACTCTGTTATTCTATGATTCAAAGGGTCCTACAATGTCAATCGCCACTTTGTCCCATGCAGATTCAGGAAGAGGAACAGGCTGTAATGGAGGGGTACATGTCACTGCTGTCTTATCATGCATTTGGCAAGTGACTCAGGATTTTATGACAGGTTTCAGAGTAACCGTTTTCATGCAGTTGATAGAAGGAACAGATTGATAGAGCCAGAAGAGTTCCCAGAAGCCACCTACTACAGGACAGGCCTAACAAAGAAAATAACAGAACGCCACTAGCCGTCACCTTCAGCCCCCAACTAAAACCCCTCCAACGCATTATCAAGGATCTACAACGTATCCTGAAGGACGACCCATCACTCTCACAAATCTTGGGAGTCCTTGCCTACAGATAGCCCCCCAACCTGAAGCGAATACTCACCAGCAACCACATACCACACAAAAGAACCACTAACCCAGAAACCTATCCTTGCAACAAAGCCCGTTGCCAACTGTGCCCACATATCTATTCAGGGGACACCATCACAGGGTCTAATAACATCAGCCACACTATCAGAGGCTCGTTCACCTACACATCTACCAATGTGATATATGCCATCATGTGCCAGCAATGCCCCTCTGCCATGTACATTGGTCAAACTGGACAGTCTCTACGTAAAAGAATAAATGGACACAAATCAGATGTCAAGAATTATAACATTCATAAACCAGTCGGAGAACACTTCAATCTCTCTGGTCACGTGATTACAGACATGAAAGTTGCGATATTACAACAGAAAAACTTCAAATCCAGACTCCAGCGAGAGACTGCTGAATTGGAATTCATTTGCAAATTGGATACAATTAACTTAGGCTTGAATAGAGACTGGGAGTGGCTAAGTCAGTATGCAAGGTAACCTATTTCCCCTTGTTTTCCTAATCTCCCCCCCCCCCACACGCACACACACCTTCCTCAGACGTTCTTGTTAAACCCTGGATTTGTGCTGGAAATGGCCCACCTTGATTATCATACACATTGTAAGGAGAGTGATCACTTTAGATAAGCTATTACCAACAGGAGAGTGGGTTTGTTTTGCGGGGGGGAGAGAAAACCTGGATTTGTGCTGGAAATGACCCACCTTGATTATAATACACATTGTAAGGAGAGTGATCACTTTACATAAGCTTTTACCAGCAGGAGAGTGGGGTGGGGGGAGAGAAAACCTTTTGTAGTGATAAACACCGATTTTTTCATGATTTGTGTGTATAAAAACAAACATCTTCTGTATTTTCCACAGTATGCATCTGATGAAGTGAGCTGTAGCTCATGAAAGCTTATGCTCAAATAAATTGGTTAGTCTCTAAGGTGCCACAAGTACTCCTTTTCTTTCAGGATTTTATGAGTGCTTCAGTTTGAGAGTCCATCCCTGGCCATCAATACAGATCCCATAGTCGTTTGGTTCTGACAATTCCTCGATGAGTATCATTTGCCAGGTGTATGAGTTTTGACTGTAATTCTTCTGGCACAAGGAGCCGGTGGGTACCTCATAGCAAAAGGCCATCAAACAAAGAAAGTTCATCCCAAACCCTAAACTAAGGCAGCACAACTGGGTCAAGGTTTTTAGGGTGACTGGACCATCTCTTTGTCAGAAATTCCTGTAGTTTTTGTCAAATTGGACACGCTGAACAAGCAGCTTGAAATTGTTCTCTTGTAACTGCAGTGAGAGTGCTTGTAATAAGCGCAACCACTACATCCTCATCCTCCGGTGGACCATCTGGTGAAGGTGAAGGCAGGCGAGAAAGGCAATCAGCGACCACATTTTGGTTTCCAGGCTTATATTCCAGCTCATAATTGAAAGAGGGTAGTCTTGCAGACCATCGAGCAATACGGTATCCTGCTCTTCCCAGTCCTTTTGCGGTGAGCAACGTCGTCAAAGGGCTGTGATCTGCGCACAACTTGAATGTGCGGCCCCACAGGTAAGTTCTCCATTTCTCAGTAGCCCAGACACAAGTAAGTGCTTTTTTGACTAGAATATTTTCTCTCAGCGTTACTTGTTGCATTTGCTTCAAGGACACTAGTCCTCTCTGTGTTGTCTTCATGCAGTTGTGTGAGAACTGCCTCAAGTCCATAATCAGAAGCATCAGTAGTTACAATTGTGGGCAATGCAGCACTGAATAGTGCAAGTTCTGGACTATGGATAATCAAGTCTTTCACCGTTTCAAAACTAGCTTGTGCATCCGTTGTCCACACTAAGGTTGAACTTCTCCATAGTAATTCTTGCAACGGTTGAATGACAGAAGCATAATTGGGAATGAATTTTGCATACCAGGAGGAAAGACCCAAGAAGGAACGTAAGGTTTGCAAATCTGTTGGAGGAGGAGCATTTGAAATTGCCAGGATATGAGCCAGATCAGGTTTTAGTCCAGCCTGTGAAATTGTATGCCCCAGAAAGGAGAGTTCAGTTTGTCTAAATTTGCATTTGGACCTATTGAGCTTGAGGCTGGCTTTGCTGATGCCGTTTTGTACAGACTGCAGGTTATTGTCCTCAGAAGTATTTCCAAACATGATAATATCATCCAGATAGCACTGAACTCCATGTTGACTCTTCAAAATCCATGACATTTTTTTGGAAGGCACTTGGGGCTGATGCGAGACGGTATGGAACACGTTTAAAACGAAATAGTCCCTCATGTGTAATAAATGCTGTGAGGTCTCTGCTATCTTCATGCAACATAACCTGGTGGTATGCGCTCTGCAAATCAAGAGTAGAAAACATCTTTGCTCCATGGAGTTCTGCAAATACTTCTATGTGAGGAAGAGGATGGCTGTCAATCACAATAGCTTTATTTGACTCCCTTAAGTCCACACAAAGGTGAATGCCTCCACCCTTCTGCATCACGACTATAGGTGAAACCCATTCCGAGGAGTCGATCTCTTCAATAATGTCCTTTTGAACAAGTTTTCTAAGTTCCTCTGAAACAGACTGAATATGGTAAGCGCCATAACTTCTGTCGTACAGGTACCACATTATTCCGCATTTTAACTTTATGCAGAAACCCATAAGCACAGCCGAGTTTCTCCTCAACCTGGTGTTGGGTCCCAGCTGGAACTGGTGTGTGTACCACAAGAGTGCTTTGCTGAGGAAGATCAAGTCATCCATTAACTACCCTGAGATGTAAAGCAGCCAATAAATCTCTGCCAAGGATAGGCGTGACCTTCTGGACAATGTAGAACTCTGCAGTTACACAGCAATCACCAAAAGTAACTATTACTGGCAGGCAGCCACGTACTGGAATATGGTTTTTCAAGTAGCACACCAAGTGAAGTTTGGGTTCAGTAAGAGGCACGTCTTTAAAGTAATGCAGATAGATGGAATCAGGTAGTATAGATACGGCTGAGCCAGTGTCCAACATTAGCTGAATAGTGTGGTTTGCCTGAGGGTGTGGCAGAAACGTTTACTGTGCACTTTATCTGTTCTGGAATACGTGCAGTAGTGATTTTGTCCACGCTCAGCACAGTAACATCTGGTATTGTAACTGCATGCACCTGTTGATTGAACTGGCTACTGCGACATACTTTAGCAAAATGTCCAGTCTTTTTGCAATGATTGCACTGAGCTACTTTTGCCGGACCTCCTGTGTAGCTTGCAAGGTGTTGTGGGGATCCACAGCGAAAACATGCTTTTACTGTATTTTGATTTTCTGATTCAGTGGTTTTTCATTAGTTTTCCTCTTGCAATTGTGTGTCTGCAGTGGTAGTGAACTTTTCTGCGAAGGAGTCACAGCCTGGATTGTGCCTCCTGTATCCATGCTCATTATTTTGGCTTCAGCTGTAGCTGACTCAGTCTGAGTAGCAATGGTTATTGCTAATGGTTATTAGTGTAAGTTGTGGTTCTAGAAATAAGTGTTTTTCTTACACGAAGCATGGTGGTTTTCTCAATGAGCTGGTCTCTAATCATCTCATCTGCCATATTCCCAAAGTCACAAATTACAGTCAGACTCGTCAAGGAAGCAATATACTGCATTATTTTCCCCTGTTTTCTGCTCACGCTGGTGAAATCTGTAGCGATTAGCTACTACAACTTTTGGTACAAAAAAGTTCTTTAATGCAGTGAGTGCAGTCTCATATTTATCATCTGCAAGGGGGAAAATGTAAAATATACGCTGCCTTTCTGCTCCAAGGCAGTGGATTAGCAAAGCACGCTTTCTTACTTCAGAAATCTCTGTAGCACTGATTGCGAGCAGAAGTCTTAAATATATAGATCCAGGCAGTAAAAGCAATTGGAGACTCACCTGGGCTTTGCAGAAAGGGTGCAGGTGGGTTCAGAGCCAGAAGATCCATCCTCGTCACCAAAATGTTGCATCAACCAGGCAAGGTACTAACAAACTTCAACAGGACTTTATTTTTTTATAGTGGAAACCTCTTTTCCAAGCTGCTGCTGCACCCTCAGTAGCTCTCCCTCAGCCTCTTCAACTTCTCTCCTTCCTGTTTCCTGTCCTTTCAGACTCCCAACAGCCAGTGCTCCTAATTCTGATACTTACAAGCAACATCTAAACACCACAAAATGGAGTCACAGTGAGTAAAACTGAAGTAATGCAATGGTGAATCGGGCTCATTGACTTCACTGGAGTTGTGCCATATTTATATTAGTATAACCATGAGGAAAAATCATGCCTTGTGTATCTGTGTATAAATAATAATAATAAACCCTTGCATTTCTATAGCACCTTTAATCTGTAAAATAGGGACAATTCTTCCCACCACTCAGGGGTGTTGCGAGGGGAAATTCATTGATGTTGTGATACTACAGTGATGGGGCCATAGAAGTGCCTAGATAGAGCAAATGGTGGGTAGCAGTAACCCTATTTTACAGATGTGGAAGCTGGGCCTCAGAGGGGGAAATTGACCTGCCCACAACAATACAGTGAGAAAGTTGGAGAATATGACTAGAACCCAGGAATCCTGCCTGGCTCCTGGTCTAACCACTAGATTGGGTGGGGGGGCACTGTGTTTGTTTGTATAATTACATTGGTCTGGTAGGGTTAGAGAAGCAGATTTTGCAAGGAAAAGACCTGTTGTAGGAAAGGCTCTGGGGTAAAAATGTAGGTTTTGTAGAGCCTGTTGTGGAGGAGAGAAAAGATGACCATGCCCAGCCATAAGAGCAGTAAGTCAGATCCTGACACCCCCTTCCCCCCCCCCCCCCCCCCCCGAAAACATAAGAATGGCCATAAAGGGTCAGACCAATGGTCCATCTAGCCCAGTGTCCTGTCTTCCAACTGTTGCCAATGCCAGGTGCTTTAAAAGGAATGAACAGAACAGGGCAAGTATCAAGTCCTCCATCTCCTGTCGTCTACTCCCAGCTTCTGGCAGTTAGAGGCTAGGACATGTAGAACATGGGGTTGCATCCCTGACCATTTTGGCTAATAGCCATTAATGGATCTATCCTTCATGAACTTATCTACTTCTTTTTTTAACATAGTTATACTTTTGGCCTTCATAACATCCCCGGCAATGAGTTCCACAGGTTGACTGTGTGTTGAGTGAAGTCCTTCCTTAGGTTTGTTTTTGGTTCTTGTGTTGTGAGAAGGAGTAAAGAACACTTTATTTACTTTCTCCACACCAGTCATGATTTTATAGACCTGTATCATATCCCCTTGGTCATCTTTTCCATAGTGAGAAGTCCCAGTCTTTTTAATCTCTCCTCATATGGAAGCTGCTCCATGCCCCTAATCATTTTTATTGCCCTTCTCTGTGCCTTTTCTAATATCTCTTTTGAGATGGGAGTGACCAGAACTTTACATGGTATTCCAGGTGTGGATGTACCATGGCTTATACTGTGGCATTATATTTTGTCTTATCTATTCCTTTCCTAACATTCTGGTAGCTTTTTTGACTGCTGCTGCACGTGGAGTGGATGTTTTCAGAGAACTATCCGTATTGATACCATGATCTTTCTTGAGTGGCAACAGCTAATTTAGACCCCATCATTTTGTACGTAGACATGGGATTGTTTTCCAGTGTGCATTACTTTGCATTTATCGACGCTGAATTTCATCTGGTCACCCAGTTTTGTGAGATCCCTTTAACTCTCTTTGCAGTCAGCTTTAGACTTCTCTGTCTTGAGGAATTTTGTAGTGTGGGCAAATTTTTGCCACCTCACTCTTTACCACTTCTGTTGGCATAGCTATGTCAGGGGTTTGAGGTGTGATTCTTGACCAACAGAGCTGTTCTGGTAGAAGCCCCTAGTGTAGACACAACTATAACCGCTTTCAGAGTAGCAGCCGTTTTAGTCTGTATCAGCAGAAAGAATGAGGAGGACTTGTGGCACCTTAGAGACTAACAAATTTATTTGAGCATAAGCTTTCGTGAGCTACAGCTCACTTCATCGGATGCATTCAGTGGAAAATACAGTGGGGAGATTTATATACACAGAGAACATGAAACAATGGGTGTTACCATACACACTGTAAGGAGAGTGATCAGGTAAGGTGAGCTATTACCAGCAGGAGAGTGGGGGGAAATAACCTTTTGTAGTGATAATCAAGGTGGGCCATTTCCAGCAGTTGACAAGAACGTCTGGGGGAGGGGGGGAAATAAACATGGGGAAATAGTTTTACTTTGTGTAATGACCCATCCACTCCCAGACTTTATTCAAGCCTAAGTTAATTGTATCCAGTTTGGGGGAATAAACATGGGGAAATAGTTTTACTTTGTGAAATGACCCATCCACTCCCAGTCTTTATTCAAGCCTAAGTTAATTGTATCCAGTTTGCAAATTAACTCCAATTCAGCAGTCTCTTGTTGGAGTCTGTTTTTGAAGTTTTTTTGTTCAAGAATTGCCACTTTTAGGTCTGTAATCGAGAATTGTGGTGGTGGTGTTGGTGGGGTTTTTTTTTCTCCTTCTCCAGTGTAGTTTATTTAGCTCAGCAGGGCTGGAATCAGCTATACCAGCAAAAGTGCCATTTTGCTGGTATGAGTTGTGGCCACATTAGGTGAGCTTTGCTTGTATGACATACAGGGATAGCTATACTAGTGAAGCACTACTAGTGTAAACCTGGCTTACGGAGTCAGATCAGAACTTCACAGCTGGCTTGTATGTCTACGGTCAGAAAGCACATGCAGGATCCGCTTCAGGTCTGTTTTGTTGGCAGAACTTCAGCAGGCCGCTTCACGCTCTAGATCAGCTCATGTGTCACCAACTGCTTCCTCCACCACTGCTAATATTTCAGGCCACTGCTCTATAGTGGCCTGATATGTCAATACATGGAGTGGAGATAGGCACCTAGTGGGATTTTTGAAAAGGTGCCATTTCAGAGTTAGGTTCTACGGTCCCGAGTTGGGTTTTCCTGTCAGCATTTTTGGGTGCCTTTGAAAATCTGGCCCAATGTTGTTGTGTTTTTTTTTTCTAATCCACTTAAATATTCCCTTTCTTAATTCTATCTCATCATTTTTAATTACACACCCTTAATACTTTTCTAACCTTGGTGTTTACAGCCTGCAAATTTGTAGATGTCTAAAGGAGAACACAATAGCAATTGCTTAGCCAGATTAAACATATTGCTTGTAATCTTTCCTTGTATATCAGTCCCCTTGATCATTTTTGTTTGCCCTTCTAGGAATTCCCTCCAGTTTGTCCCTATCTTTCTGGTAATCACAAGCCCAGAAATTAGTGCAATATTTTTCAGGATGGTCACATGAGAGACGTATAGACAGGGACTGTTTTCTCTCCCTTTCATGTGATGTGATGCTTCTGAGCATCAGAGTGATGATCAGATACACTGCTGTATGACAGCAGGCTGCTAACCTAAGGAGTCTTACTTGCATTACTGGTAAAATTAGGGTATGAAACAGTTCTGAGATGTGATTTGAAGAAGGAAAGGAGATGGCCTTGGCACACAGCAACTGTGGATGATGCAAGTGTTTCCAAGTAGCATGGGAGAAGGTCTGATGAGAAGGGGATTGAAAAAGGGTACCAAGAAAATACTGAGATTGGTTAAAAACAACAAATAGATGAGTAATTTTCATCTTCGTTACTTGATTTTTCATTGGCAGTGACTGAGAACAACAGGCACTGGAAATTGAAATGAGGCTATTTGGCAATGAGGATGACTGGGGAAAAACACTGTTTCTTTATAGCAGGTGCTTAAAAAATACTGATCTGTGCTCTTGGCCTGCTTCCACTCCCAGTGAAATCAATGGCAAAACTCCTATTGACTTAAGTGGAAACAGGATTGATCCCTGTTTGCTTATGCTCCAGCAGTGAGAGGTTGTATGTAGTTTAAGGGAAAATCCCAGTGAGAACCTTTCGTTCCCAACTAAGTTTAATGGCCACAATTTTCAAACCTGTGTGAATAAAGTGAAGCTCCTAAATTCAAATTTGGGCACCTAAGTCAAAGTTTTTGGCTTGATTTCCAGAGGTGCTGAGCACCTGCAGCTCCTAGTAGGATGTATGGGTGCTGAGCACTTCTGCAAAAAAAAAATCAGATCATCTTTATTTTGGTGCCTAAATATGGATTTGGGATCTTAACTGTAGGTGCCCAGGTTTTTTTGTTTTTTTTTAATTGGATTATGTTCATAGACATAGGTGAGCACAATTTTTTGCTTCCTTCCCTCAAACAAGACTTTGCTTAACTGTCAGCAGCACCCAAAGGACTGATTTGTTGTTCATGCATGTTGTATCGTTACAGGGGATATCGATTTCTGCCACTGTGTTTCACTCCCAGCGTAATGCAACTGTGAATTACTTGAAAATGGATGTTCAGACCACCTTTTACTGGGCAGGATAAAGCAAACTGAGTTGGCTATACAAACCAAACAGGCCAAATTCTGTCCTCCATTCCAGGCAGCTCCAGAGGTGTCTCTGAGAGTGGAAGTGGGCCCACAGTCCTGCAATGGGATTTAGAACCATTGTCCTGTCCGGGGAAGTCCTATCATGATAGCCAGGTGACCAAAACACAGCAGCATGGAAGTTGCCTCCAGTCACATTTTCTTTGTTGGGATAATTCTCAGTTCTCCTGGGAGAGGGATGGACTTAAACTTACAAGCATTTAAAGTGCATTCCAAAATATCAAACATGTCCAATTTGATGACCACGTCAAAACCTCTCCATTTCCCCCTAACAGGAAGGTATAAATTCTTCACTGCTGCCAGTGCAGTGTATGTCTGCACCTCCCACTATGTGGTGGAAGCTGCCTATTGCACAGCCCATCTCTTAGGTTCCATCACTTTGTTGGAGATACAAGAGGGAACCCTGTGCGATACAGTATGGAACCCCGAAGGATTCTTAATGGAACTACAGTGACCCAACCATTCCAATTCCATGTGGAGCAGGGACCCAGGTTTCTGGATACTATTCTGGAAAAATTCTCACGAGTTAATCTTAATAGTTAAACTTATTGGGTTATTAGGGAACCAAAAACTAACCAATCTGCACCTCCCAAACGGAATAAGGCAAATAGACAGACTAGATGACCTCTTAAGGTCTCTTTGAGCCCTACCTTTCTATGTTTCTATGGCCATGCTCCTTTCTTCCCCCACAAATCAGCCATTTTGTCAGCCATATACAAAGGGGGAAAACAGATTAGTAGGGTCACATTCTGGCACCACTGAAATAGTGGCAAACTCCCATTGGTTTCAATGGGATCAGGTCTTCACCCATAGTTTTTTAAGGCTACAAAGGACTATTCTGATCATCTACTTCCTGCATAACATAGGCCATAGAATTTTACCCAATGATTCCTATGTCTAGCACAGTGACTTGTGGTTGAATGAGTGAAAACATTAATAAAACATCAAGCAGCAGAGATGATAGATTGAGGACCCTTCCTAGAAGTTCTCTCTTTCTGGATGCATCTATCACTTTATAAAGGGCTGATCCAAATCAATGGGGAAAACTTCTGTTGAATTTAATGGGAGATGGTTTGGGCCCTAGATCAGCTATATTGTCTCTCAGCCTTACTGAACCAATTCCATCCCCAGGGTGACTCCTTAGAAGCTAATGTCATTAGGCTGGGAATGAATTTGGCCCATTATCTTCAAGGCAACACTCATAAGTGTAGTGCCATTTCTCAACTTCTTCCTGCCATCTGGAGAAGGACTAAGGTTGAGTTGAGTGAACAACCTGGTGAGAGAGATTAGATTAGATTACATTGGGAAGTAAATCGGGAGTACCACAGCAGAAATCAAGGGACTTAATCCAGATTTTCACTCGTGTAACTGAACAGAATTTGGCCATTTGTTTTAACACTTTTAGAAAAAGACAGGAAATATTTTCACTGATATAAATGATCTCTTATTTATTATCCTCCCTTTGGTGCTTTCTGATTCTTTCTCTCCCTATATCTGTGGGCTGTTCGGGATTTGTGCGTAAGCCTCTTTTCAATAAATATGATTAAACCCAGGAAAGTCTTAGTGTCAGAATCCTGACACAAACCATCAGGATGACTAGGCCAGACTCAAACCTGAGGTTGAGAGTAATGGATTTAACTACAAACTCCTCCAGGCTGGCGTCAATACCAAGGATCAGTCCAAATTGGGTTCAGGGTCCAGGTCCTGAGGCAAGGTCTAAATCAAGCTGAGGTTGAAGCTAGGAGTTCAAAAGCAGGAATGATTGTGGCAGCTACAGAAGATCCACATTGTTTCCCAGACACTTCCTAGAATGTCCTTTGGTTTATAGTGGGTGGGGAGCCAGTCAGGAGCCATGAGGCTGCTGCTGCTTGTCAGACCCTTTTGAGATGGGCTTTCCCATGGTCTGTGTCCACAGTAGATGGTGGAGTGTAAGCTGGCTGGGTGGCAGTGTGAAGGTGTTCACTGCCTGACAGCTCTGCAGGCCCAGGTACTGGGCCTCACAGTTCCCTCCAACCCCCAGGATGCCCTTGGTTGGCCCAGGTTCATGGGCCAAGTTGAAGGCTGCCATGAGGTCAGGGGCATTGACTTGGGATGCTGATGCCCAGTATCATTCTTTTGGGCCATAGCCCTCAGTCTACAAAGTACCAGAGAGATTCAAAGCCAAACGTGGCTCCAGTATCTCTTGGACCTTGTACTTGTCGTATCATTGGATCTGCTCTGGATAGTTGGGCCTGGAAAGCAAAGGGGTTGTTGACATAAGTGTGATGGGTTGGATCACAGAAACCCTTTGGGAGCTGCCACCTGATGTGCCAAGACTACTTCTGCTCCTGCTCTCCTCCCCTGTCAGCTTAGGACTTAGCACCCTCCCTGGTTTGAGCCAGACCCAATAGCCTGCTGCAAACCCAGACCCAGGTCTGAACCACATCCCCTAACAGCTGTAGGCTTAACTGAAAGCAGTTTACAGAAGTGTTCCCTGTCTTTGACACTCAGATGCCCAACTCACAATGGGGTCCAAACCCTAAATAAATCCATTTTACCCTGTATAAAGCTTATTTGACTTACCCAGTCGGTGGCTGTGGGATTGGTAGAGGAGACAGGCAGGGCCAGGTGGAGATGGAGGCAGAAGCCACAGTTTGTGTAGAACTGACTCTGCATAGTAGAGAGATGACTGGCATTGCTGCCAGCAAACTCTGCTTGGGGTAATAGGCTTGCCCAGTTGTCCTGGGGAAAATTTATGAAGCAGTACAAACATTGTTCTAACACTTGATTTGTTTGCTTGGCACGATCATCAATTTGTGGGTGATAGGCAGTGGATGTGTAACTGTGGACCCCAAGCAGTTGTAGGGTTTCACGCCAAAACTGTGAGACAAACTGCAGACCCCAATCTGTTGTGACTTGCTGCAGGAATCCATGGAGATGTGACATAAATCACCAGGAGCCGGGCCGTTCCTTTTATGAAGGAATGGGGTGCGGATGGGGATGAAGTGGGCCGTTTTTGTCAATTGGTTGACTGTGGTGAGGACTACAGTGTTCCCATCAGACACAGGATGCTTGACTATAAAGTCCAGGGTAATGGCTACCCAGGGTCTGGACGAAGTCTCCAAAGGCATTAGGGTGCCCAAGGGTTCTGAGCATGGCAGCAGTGGGCATACAACGTTCAAAAAGCTGTCTGCATTCATCCCCAGCTTGGATCCGAACCAGGTTGTAGTCCCCTGCAGGTCAAGTTTTGTGAATATCTGGGTCAACTGTACATGATCCATTAGTTCCAAAATGAACAGAAGGGGGTTCTGAATCCTGATGGCTACCTGATTGAGAGCCTGGCAATCCACGCACAGGTGTGGGGTTCTATCTTTCTTTTTAATGAAAAGAGCCAGGGCTCCAGGAGGAGAGGTAGATGATCAGATGGAACCCTTAGCCAGATTCTCTTGGAGATAGACTGTAGGGCAGCCAGCTCAGGTCCCAACATTACATGACTATCGCCAACTGGCACCGTTGCCACTGGCTGCATCTCGTTTGGGCAGTCATAATCCTGGTGCGGTGGTAGGGTGTCAGCGTTCTTCTTCTCAAAGACATCGCTGTAGCCGCTGTACTTGAAGGGTAGAACTGAAGTCAACTCTGGTGGTGTTGACCCAGGGCCCAGAGGGGAACATCTTGGTTGTGGGGTTTGTCAGGCATTGTGCATAGGTAGACTTGCTTGCAGAACTCTGAGCAGAAGCCAGCCTTGCGCTCATGCCAAAGGATGTGCGGATCATGAGTCGCCAGCCTCAAAATCCCAAAGATTATGGGAAAGTGTGGCCAGTGAATCATCCCAAACCAAAGGACTTCCATATGGTCCCAAATGGCACCTACCCAAGGCCCTGT
The DNA here is from genome assembly GCF_965140235.1 of Caretta caretta. Taxonomy (NCBI): domain Eukaryota; kingdom Metazoa; phylum Chordata; order Testudines; family Cheloniidae; genus Caretta; species Caretta caretta. Next base: position 205,961,970 of record NC_134206.1, read on the forward strand.
GTCCTAAGTCACTGGCCCTGACAGTAGGAGTCAGCCATAGACAGTTTCCACTAAGTCAAGGGACCATCTTCAGTGGTACCGCAATACCCAAGGCTAAGGTTGGCATCTATGAAGCTGTCCGCTGCCCCAGGATCCACCAGTTCCCACTATGGGAGAATTTGAGGCAGCTCACCTGGGACAGAGAGCCAGACCCAGACTCTGAGGTGCAGGGAATGCTCACCATGCCTGAGTCATGTTTCAGTGAGGGGACATTACTTTGGGGCTCACCCCCCTCTACTGGGCCTGGGTGTGGTCATTTCCCAAACTGGGTTGTGCAAGTTGTTGTGATGGGCAGTTGGAGAGAGCATGGCCAGATCCACCACAATAGAAACACAGCCCATGGTGGTGGGTGGCATCCAGGAGATGGTTCAGGGTCTGGGCTGGAGACTGCTATCAAGGGTGCCTCTCAGGTGATGGCCCAGATCCCTTCCTTTCCCCTTGTCACTTGCAGAGCCTATTGTCAATGAGTACGGTGACGTCAATGAAGGCCTGTAAGTTGGTTGGGGCCTGCACCATTGTTAGCTCATCCTTAATCTCCTCACATAGTCTTAGGGTTGCCCACAGTCCCTTATTACAGGGGACAGCCCTTATTTTTTCCATCTCTGTACAACAAGATCAGGAGTTGCTGAGTTCTGCAAAAAGCAGCAAGAAAATACCCCGATGAATGTAGGTGAGTGTGAAGTTCCCCTCTGGTGTTATCTGCTAGGTCACTCCAATCCTAAACTCTGGGAGCCAGCCTTACCCTGCTCTGCTCTGCGAACCCACACTCCTGGGCTGTTCTCACACAGCCTCTGGCATATAAGCTGCACCTTGGATTGTGCAACCGAATGACACTAGCCAATAACTCCGGTCCCAGACACAGCCTTAGGAACCTCTGTCTTGCAGTGTCCTGTTCTGCCTGCTGGACGCTGCAAGTTTATGCGTTTGTCAACTTAACAAAGAAATTCATATGTACCAGGCTTGTTCTCCAAAGGGGAGTCTCTGACACGCTTCAAACTAAACGCACTGCTTCAGGTAGAATAAACAGATTTATTAACTATAAAGATAGATTTTTTTTTTTAAGTCAAAGCATAACAAGTCAGATTTGGTCAAACAAAATAAAAGCAAAATGCATTCTAAGCTGCTCTTAACACTTTCAGTGTCCTTACAAACTTAGATGCTTCTCACCACAGGCTGGCTGGTTGCTGTTCTGCTAGGCTCTCCCCTTGGATCAGCGCTTCAGTCACTTGGTGGTCTCTGTAGATGCAGGTGGAAGAGAGGAGAAGCATGGCAAACGTCTCTTCCATTTATCCTGTCCTTTCCTCCCCCTGGACTTTGCCCCCTCCCCCGCTTCAGAGTCAGGTGAGCATTAGTCTCTCCAAGCAAGGTTGAGCAATTCCCCTGGTGTGGCCTCATGCAGGTGAGTCATTGCATTGTAACTCCCTTGCTGGACAACGGCTGTTGATGGGTTGTTTGACTCCCCACCCGGGCGTTGGTTACTTTCCTTGCCATTGCCTCTGGAGAGCTAATATCTGGCTGATTTCCCTTCCCCCCCCCCGCCCCCCAACTTACAGCATGTTTTAGTGATCACCATACTACACCATTCTCATAACTTCATATGCGTTAATGGTGATACACATACATGGATAGAGAAATGACTTTCAGCAGATCATAACCTTTCCCCTGATACCTTACAAGGCATGTTTTGTATGTACAATCATGATTATATGAAAATGAGGAATATGGGGGGTTACAGCATGCTCCCCCAGGGTATAGAATTTCAGTGAGCACTGCTTAGTAGCAGTAGTAGTGATGATGATGGGAGTAGGGGTGACGTGGGGGTGCTGAGAAAACAGTCCCTTAGTTTTGAAATTCAGTGTTGGCAACCCTACCTAGTTCCCACTGGAACTGGTAGCTGGGCCTCTTCATTCCACTTGGTGTTGGAGACTAATCACCAAAAGAGGGCCGCGTAGGTGGAGGCCGGCATGGTGGGCAGAGGTGATGTGGGGGAAGGAGGGGATGTTGGATCATGTGGCATCCCCCCCTCTCAATTGCTCAGCCACATGGTGTGACTGGGCCCCTTCCCTGCAGGGCAGCTGAGCCAGCGAGCTGCAAGCTGCACTGGGCAGGGAGAGGCAGAGGCAGGAGGAATAGCTGGAAACTGCAGGGAGGGGCCGCTACTTTAAGTCTGGTGGGAGAGGCGGGAGGAACACATGGGAGTTGCAGAGCGGGGTTGCTGCTTTCCGGGGAGGGGAGGGGCTGATTTCTGAGAGTGGAAGACTAATTGGGGGTGGTGACTCGAGCTGTTCCAGGGTTGTGCACCCCCGCTATCAGCAGGCACGGGTTGTCTCTGATGGTGGGGATCATTGAATATGGTGGGGAAAATGTCTCGAGGAAAGCGTTCCAGTCAGATAGCATTGGCTTGCTCACTCAAGTAGGTGCAAGGCTCAATCCAACACCTCTCCCATCAAGATGCTAATAGCAAGTCCTACTTTTGCTCAGTCGGTGTGGTAGGACTTGGGGGTGGAGCAGGAAAAGCCAGCAGCATTGATTCAGAAACCCTCTGAATTTTTGACAGTCCCCATTAAAACATTCTGGGAGGGAAACCGGTGGTCCTGGATCTGAGTGCGTGACTGCAGCACATGCCCAGAGGGGAGTGTTCACATCCCATAGTCGGGCCACCTGTCCTCATAGCATCTGTTATCTGCGGCATGCTGTGCCAGCTGGGCCCACAGTGCCATGTTTTCATCATGGAGCTGGGCTGATTGCCTGTGCAGAGCTTGTTTTCTGTTGCAAACTGCATATTTGGGCTCCCAGTGTGGGGAGCTCCTCCTAGGAGAGGTAAACTCATTCAGGCATCTCCAGCATCTGGCGCATGCTGGGTAGGGAGTGGCCTACTACCTCCATGCTCCCACAGGATAGCCCTTCACCACGAGCTAGGGTGGTGGTACAGGCAAACTGTCAGGATCCTGAAAAAGGCAGTAAAGACCAATGGTTGGAGCAGGGTCAAGCCTGAGGCTGAGAGTAGCAGAGGAGTTTGTCATCAAGTTCCAGGCCAGGATCAATATCAAGGATCAGAGTTCAAGTCAGGTTTCAGGGTCCAGTTCTGGAGGCAAGGTCCAAATCTAGCTGAGGTCAAAACCAGGAGTTTGATAGCAGAAAGCTGGAATGGTCATAGCAGCTACAGAAAATCCACACTGTTGCCTGGATGCTCCTTGGAATGCCACTTGGGTTTATATAGGGTGGGGAGCCATGAAGCTACCACCTGTTGGACCCTTGAGGGAGGACTTCCTGAGGTCTATTTGCAGTGAATTGTGGGTAGTGAAGTGTGAACTGGCTTCTGTTGCTGCTGGGTGGAAGCATAGAGGTATTCACTGAGTAGCAGATCTGCAGGCCTGGGTTTGAGACCTGCTGGGCCTTATACATTGACTCTGAAAATAAGTCAGGCATTAAGACCCTGTGGAGAACTGCAGATCCCCAAATCCCCGCCCTGACCCTGCCTCTTCCCCGTGTGCTCCACATTCCCCCTCCTCCCCGCTGCCTCCCAGCACTTGCCATCGCAAAACACCTGTTTCGCAGCGGGAAGTGCCGGGAGCTTGTGGGAGAAGCAGGGATGCAGCACGCTCGGGGAGGAGGCAGAGGCAGAGCGGAGGCAGAGGTGAGCTGGGGCGGGGGGGCAGGGCAGGAGCTCCCAGTGGGTGCAGAGCACTCACCAATTTTTCCCCGTGGGTGCTCCGGGGCTGGAGCACCCACAGAGTCCGTGCCTATGCCAGCAGCCATGCAGCCTTGGGTGACAGCCTGTTTCCCCACTGGCTGCTAGGCCACACATCCCTGCAGAAGATGGCAGCCATACTGGCTCTGTCCACCAGATCACACAGCCCTGCAAGGGAGGGCAGTCATATTGACTTTTCCCGCTAGGACGTACTGCACTGAAGCTAAGGGTGGTCATTGGGATCAGTCTGGCTACAAAATGCCTTTAGTAGTCTGGGAGCATAATATAATAATCTCCTTCTGGGGGCTGATTAGTGATAAAATGGTAAGGGAGGTGTCATGTGAGTTATAAAAATCTACAGAATTGTAATTTCAATGGCGTGGCAGGGGGACTTGCTGCCCTCTCAGCTTCAGGTTGTCTGGGTTGGTGGAAATTTTGATAATACCCAACTTGACTCATTTCCAAAAACTCTATATCATTCAAAAGCCCTTTCTCCCATGAACACAACAGTAACACACATGGCAAACCTAGAACAATTATGTAGCTGTGCATTCAAGAAAATGTTTAAAAATCATTTTTTAAATTATACTTTAACACCAGGATGCATTGCTTACATAAAGACATTGAGCTTGGCTAATCCTAGGGAAGTTAGCCTTGACACGTAGGACTGAACATAATTATTTATCAAAATCCTCATCAGTGTCCTCTCTGTCTAGGGCACCACTGCTGGCCTAGTCACATTGATCCTCACATCTCCGTACAAGGCAAGCTGCTGGCCAAACATTTGCAAGGCAATAAGCATCTGGTCTTTGCACATGAGTATTTGATTAGCTGAAGGATTGATTTGGGAGCACAATATTTTACACATAACTGGTATGATCAATCCATCCTCCAAGACCCATCTGTGCCTGAGAGGGGCAGGTAGTTTTGGATGCGTGCAATCATCCTGGAGCCATTCCACTGCAAGATGATTCACCCTCTTGATAGCAGGTAGAACTGCATCCCTTGTCAATGGCAATTATTCTGTTTGTCGGCTTCTTGGAAAACAGCCACCAACGTAGCTCTCCAAGTGTCATAATGTTGGTCTTCAAATGGTAAACTTGGCATAGGAACACCCCCAGTGCATTTATGACCTCAGTGACTGTTTCAGCCATTCTGAGTACCTTCAGAGCAAGGAGAGAGTCTTTGGAGGCTGAATCAAATGCCTTCCAGGAAGATAATTTGGTCTTTCCAGCCAACTTTCCAGTACCATCACGTCCTGAAAGAGAGTGGAAATTTGGCAGTGCAGTGGCTTGTAATGTCTGAGTGATAGGAACTCATCTCTGAGGAATATACAGCTATGCTGTTCCCCAGCAGCAAGCACAAAAACAAAATCTTGTGGAAGTCTTGGGTAGTGTCTCACAAAGAGCACTAAAACATCTGGGTCTTGTGCAAAAATCTGGAGTTTAGTGGCACTTCTCTGTATGGCATGCCAGACAATTTAAGACCTGGTCTACAGTACGCGGTTATTTCGGAATTATCCGAGTTACTTTGAAATAAAACTGATTCCGTCCACATGACCAAACCAGTTTCTTTGGTTTAAAGGCTCTTTAATCAGATTTCTGTACTCCACCTCGGCAAGTGGAGTACTGCTAAAATCGAGATCGCAGTTCCAGGTTACAGGTACTGTGGACGCAATTCGACGATATTGGCCTCTGGGAGCTATCCCAGAATGCTCCCTTGTGACCGCTCTGGACAACACTCTGAACTCTGATGCACTAGCCAGGTAGGCAGGAAATGCCCCGGGAACTTTTGAGTTTCCTGTTTGGTCACCATCAGCACAGGTGACCATCAGCACAGTCCACCATCACAGGCGACCATGCAGAGTCCACCATCACAGGCAACCACGCAGTCCCGGATTCGCAGACGAGCTATAGCATGGTCCGAACGGGAGGTACTGGATCTCATTGCATGTTGGGGAGACGAATCTGTTATGGCAGAACTACATTCCAAAAAAAGAAATGCAAATACGTAAGCTGAAGTCTCCAGGGCCATGACGGAAAGAGGCTATTCCAGGGACACAGAGCAGTGTTGTACAAAAATCAAGGAGCTCAGGCAAGCGTACCAAAAGCCAGGGAGGCGAATGGGCACTCTGGGTCACAGCCCCATACATGCTGCTTCTACAGTGAGCTGCATGCAATTATGCGGGGTGACGCCACCACTACCCCACCACTGTCCATGGACACCTGCAAGGGGGGAGTAGCACAGAGCGAGGAGGATGAGTTTTTGGAGGACGAAGAGGAGGAGGACAGTGCACAGACGGCAAGTGGGGAATCTGTTTCCATCCCCCTCCCCCCAGCCAGGAACTATTCTTAATGCTGGAGCCAATAGACTCCCCCCACTCCAAGGCATGCTCCCAGACCATGACCCTTGGAGAAGGCACTTCTGGTGAGTGAGAGCTTGATTGGAGCCATGCGGTGGGGGGGAAACCCAGCCGCACTGGGCTGTTCATGTTTAGTTTAAAGGGCTCATCCCTGCTCAGAACCTCATCGGAGCCACGTGGTGTGTCTCTGTGTGTGTGTGGGAGAGTGTTGTGTGAAGTGATCATCCCAGAGAGCCCTCAGGCCCTCCTTTTATATGGCAAACCCACCAGGCATTGCTTGCTATGGGAAAGGGGGCCAGGCAGTTTGAAAGCATTGAAATAAATGCAGAAGAAGCAGAAACCCGCGTGCCCCTAGGGCTTACCATGGCTGCCTGTAAGCTGAATTTTGTTGCCTGGCTGCATGTGATGGCTTACTCACACCAAAGTGGCAGGCACTTCAGTATAAGAGGCAAAATGAGACCTTGTACAGAAAGAACGTGAGCTGTATACTATGAATTGCCTGTTTCACTGAGAAAGAGCGTCCCCTTTGTTCTCTAAAATGTATCTTTTAAAATACTACCCTTCCTTTTTCGCCTCTCGCAGCAGGTGCAAATGTTTCAACGCGGCCCCTATCTACTCTGTCCCAGAGGCTGGTCCAGATTAAAAGGCGGAAAAAACGAACTCAGGACGACATGTTTGCGAAGCTCATGCAGTTCTCCTGCACTGATAGGGCCCAGTTGAATGTGTGAGGCAAACAATTGTGGAGTCGGGTAAAGTGTTACATGAATACAAAGAGAGGAGGGATGCAGTGATGAGAGTAGGCAGGATGCTATGGTCAAGCTCATGGGGGAGCAAACTGACATGCTCCGCTGTATGGTGGATCTAATGCGGGAAAGACAGCAAGACCACAGACTGCCGCTGCAGCCCCTGAATAACCGCCCTCCCTCCTCCCCAAGTTCCATAGCCTCTTCACCCAGACACCCAAGAACATGGGCAGGGAGGCTACGGGGACCCACCCAGTCAACCCCAGAGGATTGCACAAGCAGCAGAAAGCTGGCATATCCTAAATTTTGATTTGGTTTCTGGACTTCCCCCCCCTCCCCTGTCTAGCTTCTGATTTCTCTCAATGTTTTGTGCAACAAATAATAACGTTTTTTAAACAATTGTGACTTTATTTCCTTTCATATACATAGGGGGCGGGTAACTTTAAGAGAAACAACCACAACTGTCACACCATACCCTGGCCAGTCATGAAACTGGCTTTCAAAGCTTCTCTGATGTGCAGCACGCCCTGCTGTACTCTTCTAACCGCCCTGTTGTCTGGCTGTGCGAAACTGGCCACCAGGCAAGTTGCCTCAACCTCCCACCCTGTCATAAATGTCTCCCCCTTACTCTCACAGATATTGTGGAGCGCACAACAAGCAGCAATTACAATTGGAATATTGGTTGAGCTGAGATCTAACCGAGTTAGTAAACTGCGCCAGCGCACTTTCAAACGTCCAAACGCACATTCTACCACCATTCTGCACTTGCTCAGCCTATAGTTGAACTGCTCCTTACTACGGTCCAGGGTGCCTGTGTACAGCTTCATGAGCCATGGCATTAAGGGGTAGGCTGGGTCCCTGAGGATAACTATAGGCATTTCAACATCCCCAACAGTAATTTTCTGGTCTGGGAAGTAAGTTCCTTCCTGCAGCTTTTGAAACAGACAAGAGTTCCTGAAGATGTGAGCGTCATGCACCTTTCCTGGCCATCCCACGTTGCTGTCGGTGAACTGTCCCTTGTGATCCACCAGTGCTTGCAGCACCATGGAAAAGTACCCCTTTCAGTTTATGTACTGGCTGCCCCGGTGTTCCGGGGCCAAGATAGGGATATGCATTCTATCTATCCCTTCGCTGCAGTTAGGGAACCCCAGCGCATTAAAACCATCCATAATGGTCTGCACATTTCCTAAAGTCACTACCCTTGATAGCAGCTGGTCAATGATTGTGTTGGCTACTTGCAGCACAGCAGCCCCCACAATAAATTTGCCCACTCCAAACTGATTCCCAACTGACCGGTAGCTGTCAGGTGTTGCAAGCTTCCACAGGGCTATGGTCACTTATTTCTCAACTATGAGGGCTGCTCTCATTTTGGTGTCTTTGCGCTTCAGGGCAGGAGACAGCAAGTCACAAAGTTCCATGAAAGTGGCCCTACGCATACGAAAGTTTCTCAGCCACTGGGAATCATCCCATACCCGCAACGCTATGCGGTCCCACCAGTCTGTGCTTGTTTCCCGGGCCCAGAATTGGCGTTCCATGGCATGAACCTGGCCCAACACCACCATGATCTCCCAATCGCCACATGCCATGCTTCTAGGAACGTCTGTGTCCATGTCCTCATCACTATCGTAATCAGGCTGTTGTCGCTTCCTTGCCCAGTTTTGCAGATATTGCACATACTGCTGGATAATGCGCAAGGTATTTACAATGGTCAAAACTGCAGCGGAGATCTGAGCGGGCTCCATGGCTATGGCACCTGCATGGGTAATCCTGGAAAAAGGGCGCAAAATGTAGGAGAGCAGAGTGGCAGCAGAAGAGGTGCTGTTCAGTTCACGGTAGCCGAAAAAAAGGCAGGAAATGGTTGTGTTCTGTGGTTTTCATGGAGGCGGGAGCCCAGGACAGACAACATGGAGAAGCTCGGAAGCGTGGCAATAGTGGGAGAGCAGAGTTGGCGGCGGAAGCTGTGCTGCTCAGTTCACGATGGCCGAGCAGAGTTGGCAGCGGAAACGTTCGATGAGGAAGAGAGAGAGTAGATAGTAGAGATTACATAGGAAGATGAGAGGAAATGAGAGGTGGATTCATAGTAGCAGGAGAGCAGCGGTGCACCATCTGCTGAAAGTAGTATGATGTCTGCACACCAAAAAGGCACAAAACGATTGTCTGCCGTAGCTTTCACGAAGGGAGGAGCAACTGATGACATGCACCCAGAAACACCCGCGAGAATGTTTTTGCCCCATCATGCACTGGGAGCTTTACCCAGAATTCCAGTGGGCAGCGGGGACTGCAGGAACTGTGGGATAGCTACCCACAGTGCACCGCTCTGACATTCGATGCTAGCCTTGGTACTGTGGACGCACTCCGCCAAATTCACACACTTTAGTGGGGACACAGAAGACCGAATGTATAAAATAGCTTCCAAAAATTAGAATAGAATAATTTCAAAATAATTTCATACTGTAGACGTACCCTTAGTGTCAGTCTCATCATGGGAATGATGAAGAAACTCCACTGAACAGTGCGAGGCAGTAACTTCATTATGTCATGTGACAACAGAATTCTTCGAGCAATTTTTCACATGCTGGAGCATTTTTCCTGCAAGATATGTGGTTATCTCATCCTTCATGTGCCTATGAGACAGTAGCTTCTTCATTGTGATATTGGACATGTTTGTAGAGTCAATGATTTTTGTATGGGACAGGTGTGATACCATGGAGTCTATTCTTTCTAGTAACATTTTTAATTGATTCATCTGCATACATGGGGTGGACTTTGTCACAGGTCCAGTATTTTCTCTGTAGCTTCATGATGAAGTGTTCAGCCAAATCTCAGCAGGTGCTAACCATTTCTGGTATGCTGAACTTGTACTTCAGCCATACCCTCTATGATTGCTATGCTGAAAGGCCTCCACTGGCATAAGGTACTCGTCACAGTGTCAGTAGGTGCTGGCTTAGGAAGACCTTGGAATATGTGCATTAGTTTCCTTTTCACCTGGGCGATGTGCATTTTTCTGTTGTGTTTGAATATCGATTGTGGTACCCTGGAGAACTCTTACTTTCCCAAAATCTCAGCTAGATCAGCACACTTGAGATCTGGACATGACCAGGAGACCAGCAAACAATGACCTGTCTGTGGTTAGCTCTGTAATACTCCCTGCCACCTTCACTCTGACTTTCTTCTTTGCATTTGTAAATATAGGCCTGTCTTAGGGTTTTATTAAAAATAAAGGGAAACCTCTGGAAAGGGAGAGGCCATGTTACTCCTGAGGGCATTCTGCACCAAAAAATTAAAAATTCTGCACACAATATTTTAAAATTCTGCAAATTTTATTTGTCAAATAAATGTGGAGGCTCCAGCATGGCAGTGGGGAGCACAGGCCACTGGCTGCACAGAGGTGGGAGATCCCTGTGCAGCTCCCCCCAAGGAGATGGATGCATGGGGGTTAGGCAGATGGTGATGCAGCCCCCTGTATAGGGATCCCTTCCCATACATCTGAGGAGCAATGTGCGCGGGAAGGGGGAGTTAACAGAGCTTCCTGCAGCTAGGGGAGAAATCTGGGGGTGGGTGTGACCCAGCCCTGGATGCCATGTAGTGGAAGAGGAAGTTCCGTCCTCCCCAGCTGAGCCTGGCGCAGGGTAGGAGCCATGAGCCAGGTCTTCCCCAGTCCTGCCTCCTGCCCCACAGTGACTTACCTCTCTGCTGGCTGCCCTGGGCACCTGAACCATACTGCTGGAGAGGGCCACTTGACTGCTCTTGTGGCTTCTCTTTGCTTCCCCATCAGAAAGTCTGCTTCCCCACAGAAGAATAAGAAATCTGTACATTGTGTACATTGGTCAAACTGGACAGTCTCTACGTAAAAGAATAAATGGACACAAATCAGATGTCAAGAATTATAACATTCATAAACCAGTCGGAGAACACTTCAATCTCTCTGGTCACACGATTACAGACATGAAAGTTGCTATATTACAACAAAAAAACTTCAAATCCAGACTCCAGCGAGAAACTGTTGAATTGGAATTCATTTGCAAATTTGATACAATTAACTTAGGCTTGAATAGAGACTGGGAGTGGCTAAGTCATTATGCAAGGTAACCTATTTCCCCTTGTTTTTTCCTACTCCCCCATCTCAGATGTTCTTGTTAAACCCTGGATTTGTGCTGGAAATGGCCCACCTTGATTATCATACACATTGTAAGGAGGGTGGTCACTTTAGATAAGCTATTACCAGCAGGAGAGTGGGTTTGTATGTGTGGGGAGGGGGCGGTGAGAAAACCTGGATTTGTGCTGGAAATGTCCCAACTTGATTATCATACACATTGTAAGGAGAGTGATCACTTTAGATAAGCTATTACCAGCAGGAGAGTGGGGTGGGAGGAGGTTTTTTTCATGCTTTGTGTGTATATAAAAAGATCTTCTACACTTTCCACAGTATGCATCCGATGAAGTGAGCTGTAGCTCACGAAAGCTTATGCTCATTCAAAAATGTGTTAATTAACATAAGTTATTTTCCTAGTCTAGCCAGGGCCTCCGAAGACAACACACCTCTGTCACCAGCACTTCCTGCAGTCTCCTAGGTTTTAGAATCAAAGAATATTAGGGTTGGAAGAGACCTCAGGAGGTCATCTAGTCCAACCCCCTGCTCAAAGCAGGACCAGCACCAACTAAATCATCCCAGCCAGGGCTTTGTCAAGCCGGGCCTTAAAAACCTCTAAGGATGGAGATTCCACCACCTCCCTAGGTAACCCATTCCAGTGCTTCACCACCCTCCTAGTGAAATAGTGTTTCCTCATATCCAACCTAGACCTCCCCCACCTCAACTTGAGACCATTGCTTCTTGTTCTGTCATCTGCCACCACTGATAACAGCCGAGCTCCATCCTCTTTGGAACCCCCCTTCAGGTAGCTGAAGGCTGCTATCAAATCACCCCCTTACTCTTCTCTTCTGCAGACTAAAAAACCCCAGTTCCTGCCACCTCTCCTAATAAGTCGTGTGCCCCAGCCCTCTAATAATTTTTGTTGCCCTCCACTAGACTCTCCAATTTGTCCACATCCCTTCTATAGTGGGGGGACCAAAACTGGACACAATACTCCAGGTGTGGCCTCACCAGTGCCGAATAGAGGGAAATAATCACTTCCCTCGATCTGCTGGCAATGCTCCTACTAATACAGCCCAATATGCCATTGGCCTTCTTGGCAACAAGGGCACACTGTTGACTCATATCCAGCTTCTCGTCCACTGTAACCCCTAGGTCCTTTTCTGCAGAACTGCTGCCTAGCCATTCGGTCCCTAGTCTGTAGCAGTGCATGGGATTCTTCCATCCTAAGCGCAGGACTCTGCACTTGTCCTTTCTGAACCTCATCAACCTTTTGGCCCAATCCTCCAATTTGTCTAGGTCACTCTAGACCCTATCCCTACCCTCCAGCATATCTACCTCTCCCCCCAGTTTAGTGTCATCTGCGAACTTGCTGAGGGTGCAATTAATCCCATCATCCAGATCATTAATAAAGATGTTGAACAAAACCGGCCCCAGGATCAACCCCTGGGGCACTCCACTTGATACTGGCTGTCAACTAGACTCTGAGCTGTTGATCGCTACCGGTTGAGCCCAACAATCTAGCCAATCCATACTACTTTAACTTGCTGGCAAGAATACTGTGGGAGACTGTATCAAAAGCTTTGCTAAAGTCAAGATATATCACATTCACTGCTTTCCCCATATCCACAGAGCCAATTATTTCATCATAGAAGGCAATCAGGTTGGTCAGGCAGGACTTGCCCCTGGTGAATCCATGTTGACTGTTCCTGATTGTTATACCAATAAAATAAAAACCAGCAGGATCTTATTAAAGGGGAAAAGGCAAAATACCACATTTATTGTGAATACAGAAAGAATCATAGCAGTTAGTTATAGTTATAACATTCCATTCAATCTCATATTTATTCACACATTCATTCATTCATTCACACACACACACACACACACACACACACACACACACACACACACACACAAAAACAGGTTCTGCAAGGTTGTGATCATAGTTACCAGCCTTAGAGTTGCTCATGCCAAGCCACTGGCCAGGTGGCCTGGACATGAGGAGGGAGCAGGGCCTTGTCAGATGCTCATCTGATGCTCCTGAAAGTTGGTTTGCAGAATCAGACCCCAAAGTTCTCACTTTTTAGAGTCTATTTTTATAGGAATTTCTTCCTATGGCAGTCTATGGGAATTGCTTCATCATGCTGTTGCTGAATCAATCAGCAGATAGCACATTCCTGACGGCTCCAAGATGTTATCTTGTTCTTTGGTTCTCCCATTCTTGAGGCTGTTGGGTGGATTCCAGTCTGCCCTCCGGGGGGGGTCCTCTGGTTATTTCCACTTGACGCCTTCTTCAGCCGATGGACACTGGATTCTTAGGCTGGCACCTCCCTGATCATTCAGTTATTATCCACACCAAGCATCCATCCACATACATCCTCTATCTCTATTTTAATCACAATTGTTAATACAACAAAAGGGCGGGGAGTCTCTGGGTGCTGTTTCTGTTGTTAGAGTATTGCTTTGAGTCTCTCTCTCTGTGAATTGCTTTGAGAACAGACTCTGTCTTAGAATGTACTAACACAATTAGCAGCTTGCAAGTTTCACACATAGAGGGAGAGAAACAGTACCAAAAACCAAGAGACCTCTTAATTAGTAATACCCTGGAATTTAAACTATGGGGAATCAAACTCAGTTGTGATTTTAATACAGAACTTCTTTAATATGATCCAACATGATCACCTTCCTCTTCTCCAAGTGCTTCAAAGTGGATTCCTTGAGAACCTCCTCCATGATTTTGCTGGGGATTGAAGTGAGGCTGACTAGTCTGTAGTTCTCCGGGTTCTCTTTCTTCCCTTTTTTTAAAGATGGGCACTATATTTGCCTTTTTCCAATAGTTCAGGACCTCTCCCGATCACCACGAATTTTCAACGATAATGGCCAATGGCTCTGCAATCACATCAGCTAACTCCCTCAGCACCCTTGGGTACATTAAATCTGGACTTATGCATGTCCAGCTTTTCTAAATAGTCCTTAAGCTGTTCTTTCACCACGGAGGGCTGCTCACCTCCTCCCCATGCTGCGTTGCCCAATGCAGCAGGCTGGAAGCTGACCTTGTTTTCACTGCAGGTATCCCATAATGACCAGGCCCAGCCCTGCACAGGTACGATTGCAATAAGCAGTAACAGATGTGCCCAATCTTGGTATGTTGGCTAATGAGAAACCTTCTGAATCAAAAAGTTACGTAAGAACCTGTTGGAAGAAAGCTGAAAAGTCATTTTCCAACTGTCTTAATGCCTCAAAGCTATCTGGATTCCAGCTGCCAGGGCATACACACAGATATAGCATGGCTTCCCTTAGGATAAGCCTACAGCTCCTGGCTTTTTGTACTCTCATGTCACTGCTTTGTCCCTATTCCTGTTACAAAATTAGAATCGGCTGCATTAAACAGGAATTTCTGCTTTCTCAATATAGTCATTCTTGCCCCCTCCTGTACTCTAGACACTTGTTCTCCAGGCTGTTTGGAGTTTCATGCTTCCCTGTCTGTAGTGGGTGTTGCTGTGAGTGCAGGCCCAGAAACCAGAAGAGAGGAGATCGGAGTTAGCAGTGGAATGGGAAGATCCCAGGACACTATCACTTTAAGGCCCTGGGATCAGAAGCTCTGTATGTAGGGTGGGGCAGCGCTCCTTTCTCTCCTGGCCAACTGGGAGGAGCTATCAGAAGAAGAGTAATATATATGCCACATGCCCTCTCAGAACATGAAGCCAGAAGGCTAGGTTTCCGTTGAGCAGAATAAGGTCTCTGTGGAGGCAGCAGATGGGTATGAGCTCTGGGATTGCTGTGATGGACCCTGTGTTTGGGACACAGATGACTATTTTGAATTACTCTGGGCTACTGGCCCAGTTTCAGGGTGATAACCCTAAGGGAGACTATATGGTGCTCCCATGATAGGAGGCCAGCTTCTCTGGTGCAGTGGGATTGTGTTGCACTTCAACTCTGGAGCAACCTGATCCCAAATCCCCCTAAACCATCCTGAGGAGCTCCAGAGTGTCACAATGATCCTTTGGTGGCCCAGAGCTGGCGTAAGAGCTCTTGTGTGACTTTCCCTCCCTGCTGCTGGCATAGCAGGGAAAAGGGGACATGGTAGGACACATCTGTGCCAGACTGACCCTCCGCTGCAGTTCTGGCTTCTTTTTACAGCTGGAGTAACATAGAGCAGCCCCCCAAGCTACTCTGACAGGTTGCAGGAAGTGCCAGAGCAGAGCAGTGGATTGGCTGCTGAGATAGTAGTAATGAGAGCTGGATTTTTATTCCTGGCTCTGCCACAGACCGACTGTGGGCGTCACTTCACCTCTGTTTCCCCCATCTGTAAAATGGGGCTAATGACACTGAAGTTTCTTTTAATCTGTAGCAATCACAGCACTTTGTAAAGTGCTACAGGAGACCTGAGTATGGTTACTAGAGGCTGCAGGAGGAGTACAATGGTGAGTTTAAGATACTTTTACACACCACCTCTTGTCCTTCAGTTCAGCCACACTCCAGGATTTGGCCCAAGATTTTTATAGTAGTTTTCTCATTTTTCTTTCTCTCGCAGCCTGTGTTTCACCCTTCTCTCATGAGGGGGCAGATCTTCAACTGGTGTAAATTATTGTAGACCCATTCACTTCAGTGGAGTTCAGTCTCTCTTTTCTTCCCTCTCATGATTCCTCCCTCTCTCCTCCCACATTCTTTGTCTTTTTCCCCCCCTTCCCTCATGATCCCGCTCTTTCTCTGTGTCTCTCAGTCCCTCTTCTCCCCCTCCCACCCCCGTGGAGACCGGTCTAGTGGTCTGGTTGCCATCTGCTGCCTGTGTGTGTTTTTATGAGGTTGAGATCAGATGGCATCTAATCGATCGTCATGGTCTCCATGGTTACCAGGGTGACAGAGTAGTTGAGAGAGACACATATTCCAGCCTGGGGCTGTCAGACCATTCCTGAGAGGAATAAAAGAAAAAAAATCAAACCTCTTCCATCACATTTTACACATTTACATCTTCCTCCGATCTGGGAAAACACAGCCCCTGCTTATGTTTTACACTGTTACCCATTGGCTTGCCTCCAGGATATACATACTGACTTTCCCAGATGCAATCCACAGGGACAAAGGTGAAGCATATTTCTGGTAATAGAACAGAATCTATTTCCCCTGTCACTGCTCAGGGGGATTGCATTTTTGGTTACCGTCACAACCATAATTATTTTTATTCCTCTAAATTGGGAGGTTAGTCTCTTGAAATGACTAGAGACAACTACATCCTCTGGGAAACACATTGTAACCCATTATTATTAGCAGAGACTTTTCCCCAGTGCTCCCAACCCTAAAAATCCTTAGCCCTTATTGTGCCAGATCAATCAATCTGGCTATGATTCCTATTTGCTAGAGAGCAGAATTAATGGTAAGGTTGAAATATGGCATTGTGTAAGTCCTTCATCTTTCAAAACAAACTCAGCTGGTCAGAGTGACACCTCTGTCCGAGACACCTAACATGCCCAGGGATGGTTGTGGAGGCCGGCACTAATGGTAGACCGCTTTGGAGGGGAGATTTGTGGTTGGGGCAATACGATGCATAGGGGAAGTCGAACACAGGAACTGAAAGTGTTTAGCCATAGCATTGAATACAATCTGGACTGAATGTGGGGACTTAACTCATAAGAAGTCCGGCACATCAAAGGCCTTGTTTATCATTTCTCACTGTTATGATCGCTGCTGATGCTGCAGTGGTGGCAGCGAAGGTGGGAGTGCTAGTGTAGACAAGGCACTTGTGGTCACTCAGTTAGACTTGTGCTAGGCAGGGTTAGAAGACACAGTGGCTAAAATGCTGGCAGCCAGTCTACATGAGCGCTTTCGCTGTTGTTACCATTACTGAATCTGCACCAGTGGTAGTAGCAGTGGGGAAATTTTAAGGGAAGAAAAAATGTGTAAATGCAGCCAAAGGGATTGGGAAGCACAAGGTATGTGCCTGTGATGGCCTGAGGGACCGTTAACATCCAAGGAGAGAGAGCGCTAGAAATGTAAAACTCATTCTACTCCCAATAAACATAAGATGGACATAGCCAGCTCCACCTTTGCCACGTATAGGAGTAGATAAGTTATCCAGACTGTTTCCTTTGTATTACACTGATTTTCCCCTGTTCTTAATTAACCTGGTTTTCACTTGGACCATTTGAGTCTCATATTGCTTTGAGATGCCACTACTGCAGTACTGCATTGAAGGGAAGACAGCCTTTTGACTAGGAGAAAAGGGTCCCAATTGTGGACTGTGCTGTTTGAGCTCCAAAGTACCACCCAGACACTGGGCTGTGGTCAGTGAGAGTACAGGGAAAGCAGGTGGACCATGAGGAGTGGCAGGAAAAGGAGACAGAAAATTACACTGGTAGGACGAGAACCTTGGACCAAAGTGGTGAATAGGGAGCTTAAACCAGATCTCAGTGAGGGATTCTCCCCACATGACCCTCACCCCATTGCAGGGGGCAATGGGAGATGAGCATTCCAAGGCAAAGAGGGGGTGTATGATGGGGCCAGAAGGGGCAGGGCTGGATTGTGATGTGCTCTGCTGATACCTAGCTAGGGGAACAATCCTTCCAGGACGGTTCTAGCTGGAGCAACTTAGAGCCACTTCCTGGAAGGCTCAAGATTAGGGGAGTCATAATGGTGGCGTAGTGCGACCTCTGCCGCCTGCTTCTCCCTCGGGTGCAGCAAACGTAGATGAGCATTTTGGTCCATATTAGAGCTGGGTGAAAACCAGCGACACTTTTGTGAAAAAATGGTGCATTTTTTTTCCATTGAAAAATCTCAGAATTTGAGCTATTTGAACCCTCTCTAGTTCACACACTGTCCTGCTTCAATATTTCTTGAACAGAGAAGCATTTCTGGTATTTTTTTCTGTTTAGACTCTTATCATGGACCCATCAGTGTAGTGTTCCAGCATCTAATCTGGCGGGTGGGAAATCCTTAGCCCCTCTACACTGTGGCACCTCAGCTCTCCCTCACACACAAAAATCCTGGGCCCTTCTATACTGTTCCACTACACAAGTGCTAACTAATTAAAGCCACACAAACGCAACCCATTAAGGGAATGAGACTCTGAGCACATGAAAGAGCTTTGTCAGCACACCCATCCCAGAGAAAGATACTTAGTGGCTGATGTTGTTCTTTTGCAAGGGATTATTTATGTTACAGCCGTTTTCCACTTGAATGGCAGAGGAGTGCACTGGAAAAAAAATGTAAACACTACAGCATCTTTTTGAATGCAGTGTGGTGCTGATGCATGACTGTACGTGCTCCATAATATATTAATACACAGTGGCTAGCCAATCCCGCTGGAGCATTCAATCATGCCATATTATAATAGAATTTAATGGAGTTGACAGCTAAGACCTAGTTGCCAGAGACATGCGAAAGACCTTTGCAGTGAGGATCTACAATTAATAAAAGAGGGGCTATAGATTTTTGGAGAACCTCATAAAGTAAAATCTAGACATTGATCATGGCATTCGAGAATATTAGATGCGTAAATCTAACAATCTCCTTTATTTATTTGCACGTCTTTAATATTAGAGGCGCAGGTTTCCCTGAGGCCAAAATGCAATTTCTCTCTTCCCTTTCTCAGCAGGAGCTTTTCATCTCTGATTCACTGGATTTGGAATTGAACATTTAATAAGCAATAAAGAATCCCTGCCTCTTTTCCTCAGGACTGAAAACTCAACTCTCCTTTTTATGTAGACAGTGTCATTTGCCTGCAGGACAAGTGGCTTGGAGGGTGGGGGCCGGAAGAGCAGAACTCTGAAACCCCCGCATGAAGGGTCTATACGCACCCCTCCCCTTCCCTTAGAACATAGGTCTGCAGCACTTCCTTTGCCCCAGTACACTGAGAAGCCTGGGGTGCAGGCTGGACCAGCACAGAAGCAGAGGAAGGGACAGAAGATGTACAGGTATGCAGCTCCATCAGCCATCCTTCCAAAACCTGGAGTGAGGAGGTGCAGGAGCCATTGGTTTGGCTGCCAAATAGCTCCACTACCCCCCAGCCACCTCCCCAGTGCACAGCATTCTTGCTCTAGGTATGTATTGAGGCCCTGTTGAATATTTGAATTTATTTAACCAAATAAATCATCTGGTGAAAATACACTCACCTGCCTCCTAACCCCTGACACAAACTGAAAGAGGTTACTAGTATTTTGACACCCAGATTACCACTGTGCTGCTCCAGTTTTATGCTGGCACCAGTCCATTAATTTAATTGGAATTGCACTGGTGTAAAACTGGAGTGACACCATGGTGAATCAGACCTCTTCTTTGGTCCCTAGTCCCATAGGAGTTTAGGGCCAAATTTTCCAAGGTGTAGAAGTGTCCAAAGATGCTGTTAGACACCTAGTGGGATTTTCACCAGCATCTAGGCAAATAGCTCTCATTGATTTTAGGCACTTTTGGAAATCTCTTTAGGTGCCTAAATACCTTTCAAAATCTACCCTTTATAATCTAAATCCGATTTGATGGGCCTGATTGGGTTCTCACTAACACAGGTTTTGCCCCACTGTAACTCCACTGATTTCATTAAATTTATTTCTATTTCCATTGATGAGATCAGAATCAAGACCCAACTATTCTCTCACCTGGTAAACTATGGGCTTGAGTTTTGCCCCAGTATGAAATCAAGAGCTGAATTATCCGGATGTAAAATTGGTGAGAGAGAAGAATCAGGCTTAGTAGCCAAGTTCCTCCCTGGAGTAACATTATAGAAGTCAACTGAATTACACCAGAGAGGAATCTGGCCCAGTGTCTCTAGGTGCACAGCAGCTACACTGAAATCTTGCTGATAGGTTGAGCAGAGACGATAGAATCACAGAAACAAAAATGAATTATTAGGTAGTTAAATCTTATGTCCAGCAATGGGAGGTTACTTTCATGTCCGGTAAATCAGCTCCGTTTGTCTTCCATTTACTTGTGTACTGGCACGTTTTCCCCAGGATAGTGATCTTTGGTTTGGAATGATATCGGCCATTTGTCCATGTTATGGCAGCTGTGACTGTATGGTGTCAGCTCACTCGCCTTCAGTAAATTGAGTTTGTCCGTGCTCAGCCACACAGCTGAGCAAAATACTGTGATGCCTCAGCTCTCCTGGCAGAAAGAAGTTGGCATAAGCCATATCCTAATGTGATTCAGAAACAAAGAAGTGTGAATGAAGTGCTAATTGAATTCATAAAGACATTAACAAAGGAATTAAAATGGCAGAAGCTTCCTTTCCCCCTTCAAGATTCATATAAATAACCAAAAATGTATTAATAAACATTGAAGTCTAAACTATTTTCAATCCAGCTTAAAGGACTGCCTTAGCATTGGAACTTTGAAATACCTATCCAACAGTCCTTATCTTTTACTATCTATTGGCAACGAGAAGCTGTAACCCGTCGTATTCTTTCCTACCCCGACCTGTTCTTTCTTCCTTTGCAGAGTTTTTGTAGCCATGTTGGTCCCAGCATATAGGAGAGACAAGATGGATCAGGTATATATTTTATGTTGGTGAAAGAGACCTGCTTCTGAGGTACACAGGACTCTTCTTCAGGTCTGTGGAGCTCAAAATCTTGTCTCTTTCACCAAAAGAAGTTGGTCCAATAAAAGAATTGCCTCACCCACCTTGTCTCTTTCTTTCTGGCATTTCTCCTTTCTCTTTGTTTCTACTTTAGAACAACAAGATAGTTTCATTCTATATTGCAAGTTTTGAATGGAAAATGCATATGTCAAAATGGACAATGTCAGTTTAAAACTCACACATATTCTAAAAAAAAATCTCACTTCCTCACTAATGACACCTCAGAATATTTAAATATGGACTAATTTTAAAATCCTAGATTTTCTTTTTCAGTTTATTTACTTTTGCTGCATCTCTTTGTTTGAACAAAGAACATATACCCCTAATCAGTTGCATTTTTTCCCTTAGTCACTTTCTTGTCGATGTCATCTAGCACAACCCCATTTTGGAGAACAAGGACAATGAAAAATATGCAATTTCCCCATTTCATATATAAAAAAAAAATCTGTGCAGCTTTATTTTTTTAACAACTCTAGCACGAGAGCAGTTAGGGGGAGCAAGCTGAAATTAGGCAGGGGCATATTCATCTCTGAGGAGAAGTGTCTTTGAGTTTTGTGGTGAAAATTGACCTTGGTTTGCTCAGGTTATGACCAGTGCTTCATTTGTAATGAAAGAGCTGTCAGGACTTGGACAATTAGGTGCCAGGGCTCAAGCAATATTTTTACATTCAAAACTGATGCAGCAAGCCCAGAGGTCCCAGAGCTATGAACTGCCAAGCCTAGAGGTGCCAGGCCTCAGCCCTGGCACAAATTAAGCACTGGTGGTTATGACCTATTGACAAGCACACACACTGTAAATGTTTAATGACTAAAGTGTCAGCGTTACTCCCACTGAAGTCAACTCCCATTGACCGCAGTGTGCAGGATCAAGGCCTAAATTAGGAAGGTGCAGAACAATGAAAGGCTGAGCTGTGCGTGTATGCATGGCCAATCTAGCTGCCTACTGAACTATTTACTGAGGGCACACATTGAGTGAGCAGGGCTCCTCACCTCATTCATTACTCACCTAGAGCTTGACTCCTATTGATTTGGATCAGGCACCTTCTATGGTGTTTGATGCAACACCCCCAACAAGCCCTTCACTCATTCCTGGGGAAATTCTCTCCCATGCAGGGGGTCAGTCCAGCACAAGGCCTGTGTAACCGCTGAGCTTCACTTAAGTCCTCAAAAAAGTGGGTAAGTAGTGCACTGGCTTGGTGCTGGCCCTCTGCACCTCACTGTTCCACCAGTGCAACTCGACTGATGTCAATGGGGCAGTGGGGATTCCTCACTGCCTTACCCCTGGTAGAGTCATTTGCACTTGAGCCACACTGAGTGTGAGTGAGTGGAGCATTCAGATTTGGTACCATTTTGCACTCCCTTTGCATAGGGAGAAATGACACAAGGTGCACATCAATGGGGAATCAGGCTCAATTTCTGGAGTGCTAACCAAAGCCACGATTATATTTGCCTACGTATTTCCTTTAGAATGCCATGGATTCAGTTGCTCAGAACTTTCTCAAACTTCGGCTGAAATTTTCCAGGTGTGGTCTCTTCCCCTAAGGTATTATTATTTTTAATGTGAACAAAGCCATCCAGACTGTTTGGAATATGAAGAGACTGAAGAAAAATCATGTTTTCCTATTTAAAAGTGAATTCTTGCAACTCTTTTTGGAATAGCTTTTGTGCTGAAATGGCAGGGTGAAGAAAGGTGCAGTTTGCCCAGGTACTAACCTTTCCTGATGAGGACTGGCTTTGAGCCTTCCACTAAAAGTTGGGTTTGTTTTGTCCAGGAGGAAGTGAAAATTTCAGTTCATGCATGCACAGTCATCGGGGAGTGATTGTTTAGCACTTCTTACCAATGGTTTGCATGAGGGAATGCCGCAGGGCCAATGCCTGTGTGGTTAACCTACAGACATAATGGGCGGAGAAGAAATACCTAATCGACTGTACAGTGTGTGGAAAAAGCCCAGTGCAGTAACATACTCACTGAGAGACCCTTACTCGTAATGAGTAGTGCCTCACTACATGAATAAGCTCATTGAGCCAGATCCTCAGCTGATAAATCCACATCATTACCAATGGAGCTATGCTGATTGATACCAACTGAGGACCTGACACACTGGATACAGTGAGACTGCTCATGGATCAAGGTACTATTCAGTGTGAGTAAAGATCTCCAGATCTGACCCAGGAGGAGGCAGAGCTCCTCAACCCTGTCTTGCCCAGCACTCGGGCCTATCCAATTGCCAATGGTAACTTGATTTCAATGGGAGTTTTGAGTGTGTAAGCATTACTGTATCACAGCTGCTAACTGCATCCTCCTAAGTTATTTTCTGTTGCTTCCCAGTCTCTCCTTTCCTGTGCTCAGGAAAATGAGCTCAATAATTTCTAGCAAAAGGGAAACATGCCCGAGCTGTCACTTAAGTGCAGCTGAATGAGGTGTGGGGGCAGCCCCTGCTAAGGCCTTGTTTCTAAATAAATGAAATGTGTATCCTCTCTATGGTCAGCCGAGAGGGAGAAGTCTATTTCAGAACTGATGGCAGGTGCTGCTAAGCTTTTTCCATTTTCCAGCTCTGCAACCTCAGGAACCTCTTTAATCCAAATCTGCAGCCAAGCTCCATGCACTAGCAGTGAGAATCACCCAGTGTTTTGGATTCATTTTCAGGCAGGATTTTCCATTTTTTGAAGTCTCTCTCTCTGTGGTCCCACGTGTGTTTCAATAAGACATTTGCAAGTCTCATTCTCGCTTTTCAAAATATGCAGTCATTTCAAGGGGTGCTCAATGCCAAGAATTTAGGCTCTATTTTTAATGGGGGGATGGGGAAATAAGTATCAAAAGAAAACTAATATAATCAGAAATGCTTTGGTGGATTTTCTTATTGTACATGAAAATGTTCTTCATTTGAGCTAAATATTCCCTCTGGCAGTGCTGGAATGCCAAACATTGAACTAGTGCATGAAAATCAGAGTGAAACTGACTAGAAACACAATGTGAAACTGACCGGTATGCTCAGTGAAGTGCAAAATGTAAATCAACAGCATAAAGAATGTTAGCTCAGGTAAATGACTTCAGTTACTGTGCTCCAAGGCGTCAATCATAGTAATATAGCAGGGAAACTTTAGAAGATATATATGTGTATATACACCTAATTTAAATTCGACTGTGATGCGTGCTATCTACAGATGTTGGACATAGATATTATTTTTGTCCTGCTGGGGGGTCTCTTTGAATTGTCATGGTTTGAGAAAAACACACACACAAAAAGGTCCCATTCCAACTGCTTTCTGATTACTGCTCTCTTGCTGAAACACTTTCAATTAGAGTTTGAAAAGAAAAGGAGTACTTGTGGCACCTTAGAGACTAACCAATTTATCTGAGCATGAGCTTTCGTGAGCTACAGCTCACTTCATCAGATGCATACCGTGGAAACTGCAGCAGACTTTATATATACACAGAGAATATGAAACAATACCTCCTCCCACCCCACTGTCCTGCTGGTAATAGCTTATCTAAAGTGATCATCAGGTGGGCCATTTCCAGCACAAATCCAGGTTTTCTCACCCTCCACCCCCCCACACAAATTCACTCTCCTGCTGGTGCTAGCCCATCCAAAGTGACAACTCTTTACATAATCAAGTCGGGCTATTTCCTGCATAAATCCAGGTTTTCTCACATCCCCCCCACCCCCATACACACACAAACTCACTCTCCTGCTGGTAATAGCTCATCTAAACTGACCACTCTCCAAGTTTAAATCCAAGTTAAAGCAGAACATCGGGGCGGGGGGGGGGGGGGGTTAGGAAAAAACAAGAGGAAACAGGCTACCTTGCATAATGACTTAGCCACTCCCAGTCTCTATTTAAGCCTAAATTAATAGTATCCAATTTGCAAATGAATTCCAATTCAGCAGTTTCTCGCTGGAGTCTGGATTTGAAGTTTTTTTGTTTTAAGATAGCGACCTTCATGTCTGTGATTGCGTGACCAGAGAGATTGAAGTGTTCTCCGACTGGTTTATGAATGTTATAATTCTTGACATCTGATTTGTGTCCATTTATTCTTTTACGTAGAGACTGTCCAGTTTGACCAATGGACATGGCAGAGGGGCATTGCTGGCACATGATGGCATATATCACATTGGTGGATGTGCAGGTGAACGAGCCTCTGATAGTGTGGCTGATGTTATTAGGCCCTGTGATGGTGTCCCCTGAATAGATATGTGGGCACAATTGGCAACGGGCTTTGTTGCAAGGATAAGTTTGCTGGGTTAGTGGTTCTGTTGTGTGGTATGTGGTTGTTGGTGAGTATTTGCTTCAGGTTGCGGGGCTGTCTGTAGGCAAGAACTGGCCTGTCTCCCAAGACTTGTGAGAGTGTTGGGTCATCCTTTAGGATAGGTTGTAGATCCTTAATAATGCGTTGGAGGGGTTTTAGTTGGGGGCTGAAGGTGACCGCTAGTGGCGTTCTGTTATTTTCTTTGTTAGGCCTGTCCTGTAGTAGGTAACTTCTGGGAACTCTTCTGGCTCTATCAATCTGTTTCTTTACTTCTGCAGGTGGGTATTGTAGTTGTAAGAAAGCTTGACAGAGATCTTGTAGGTGTTTGTCTCTGTCTGAGGGGTTGGAGCAAATGCGGTTGTATCGCAGAGCTTGGCTGTAGACGATGGATCGTGTGGTGTGGTCAGGGTGAAAGCTGGAGGCATGCAGGTAGGAATAGCGGTCAGTAGGTTTCCGGTATAGGGTGGTGTTTATGTGGCCATTGTTTATTAGCACTGTAGTGTCCAGGAAGTGGATCTCTTGTGTGGACTGGACCAGGCTGAGGTTGGTGGTGGGATGGAAATTGTTGAAATCATGGTGGAATTCCTCAAGGGCTTCTTTTCCATGGGTCCAGATGATGAAGATGTCATCAATATAGCGCAAGTAGAGTAGGGGCTTTAGGGGACGAGAGCTGAGGAAGCGTTGTTCTAAATCAGCCATAAAAATGTTGGCATACTGTGGGGCCATGCGGGTACCCATAGCAGTGCCGCTGATCTGAAGGTATACATTGTCCCCAAATGTGAAATAGTTATGGGTAAGGACAAAGTCACAAAGTTCAGCCACCAGGTTAGCCGTGACATTATCGGGGATAGTGTTCTTGACGGCTTGTAGTCCATCTTTGTGTGGAATGTTGGTGTAGAGGGCTTCTACATCCATAGTGGCCAGGATTGTGTTATCAGGAAGATCACCGATGGATTGAAGTTTCCTCAGGAAGTCAGTGGTGTCTCGAAGGTAGCTGGGAGTGCTGGTAGCGTAGGGCCTGAGGAGGGAGTCTACATAGCCAGACAATCCTGCTGTCAGGGTGCCAATGCCTGAGATGATGGGGCGCCCAGGATTTCCAGGTTTATGGATCTTGGGTAGTAGATAGAATATCCCAGGTCAGGGTTCCAGGGGTGTGTCTGTGCGGATTTGATCTTGTGCTTTTTCAGGAAGTTTCTTGAGCAAATGCTGTAGTTGCTTTTGGTAACTCTCAGTGGGATCATAGGGTAATGGCTTGTAGAAACTCGTGTTGGAGAGCTGCCGAGCAGCCTCTTGTTCATATTCCGAGCTATTCATGATGACAACAGCACCTCCTTTGTCAGCCTTTTTGATTATGATGTCAGAGTTGTTTCTGAGGCTGTGGATGGCATTGCGTTTACCATCAGGACAGTGGGGTGGGAGGAGGTATTGTTTCATATTCTCTGTGTATATATAAAGTCTGCTGCAGTTTCCACGGTATGCATCTGATGAAGTGAGCTGTAGCTCACGAAAGCTCATGCTCAAATAAATTGGTTAGTCTCTAAGGTGTCACAAGTACTCCTTTTCTTTTTGCGAATACAGACTAACACGGCTGTTACTCTGAAGTTTGAAAAGAGTTGACTCAGCGCAGTGCCTACCAAAGACAAAATTGGTTTCGGTCGCTGCTGTTTTTCTTCCAAAAATACAACCCTTTCCAATCTTCCTTTCCCTCTTCACACACATTAAGTAAAGAGTATTCTCAGATAGGCGTTTAGCTGATTTTTAATGACAGAAACTTCATTTGCAAATTCGTTAGAAACTCTTTAGTAAAGCAGCCTAGTAAAACAGATGATTAATATTGGTAAGCTCCTCATTTGCATATTAATTAGTCTCAGTACTCAACTAATTAAAACAGGGCTGCCTGTTTGTAGACTTTCTGAATTCCAGACTGTTGCTATTGCGGCTGTGTGAGTGCATTTAGCACAGCGAATGCAGACCATTGATATCACCACCCAGACATCCTAAGCAGCCGTAGCAACATTCAAAGTACTTGAAGCTATAAAGGAGGCACTTGCAGAATTTACTTTGAGAGACCAAGACTAATGTTTGAAATGGCAGGGTGCAATAACTAAGCAGTGCTCTTGGATTCCCCTGTGATGTTCTCTGGTAGTAAGACTGTGGCCAATTCAGAGGACACAAGCACTCATGGGAGGAGATGAGCTCCTGGTTGACTCACCAAGTTTGTAATATTTGTCTTTTCTAGAGCAGCATGTTCAAATGCCGGTAAGATCAGCTCAGCCCTTCATCTTCTCCAGATAGATCATTTGAAATGAAATCTGATCTCATTTACACTGGTGGGACTCCCTGCAATTACTCCTCCCCTAACATGGAGAAACAGGACCGTTGAGTCCCATGCAGTTCAGTGAGTGTTGCACTTTTGGATGAGACTTTACATACTGTATCCCTGTCTGCTCTTCACAGATGTTAAAAATCCCAGGACGATTCGTTAGCACAGGGCTGTTTCCGTTAACTTTCCTCTCCTGGTGCTGGCTGTGTGGATGCAATACAGTGGTGACGTGATGCCTGCATTTATTCCTTTAGTTCTGACATGCCACTTTAGTGCTCAAAGATTGAACAGTTTCAGAACTCTTAGAATAACGAAGCCCATTCATAACAGAGAGCCAGCCAGCTCTGCAGCTCCTCCCACTGTGACAAGGACCTGCCTCTTCACCTCTTTTTTCCTGATGTTGGCATGCAGCTTCCTCCCCTTACATACTGGCTGACAGGCTCCTACCCATCTGTTTTTCAGACAGCACAGCTGCTAATGGCAGACCAGCTGGCTAGCAACTCTTCTGTGTCTTCCTGCCTACTCTCCTAGCTCCTCCTCCTGCTCTGGCTTCTGGGCCTGCTTCTTGGCTCCTTTTTTTCTGCCTCTTCCCTTCCCAGGCATCCATTTACCCCACCCACCACCAGCTGCTATTGGGTTCCTCTGTAGTGTCCCTGTTGCAGTAGAGGAATCAGATGAAATGAACATAAAGGAGATTCTTCGATGAAGCTGCTGGACATAGACAGAGCCTGTGGTTCTCTCTGGCTCTCTAGCTCCTGGACCAACACAGCCTGTGCTCCTTAGTGTTGCCACACAGGATTTCCTTAAACCTGGTTTGAACTCAGCAGTCATGGATGGGACCACTGACTGCCCTATTTCCCCTCTCCTTCTCTCCTGTAGAAATTCAGAAATTGAGAGGTTAAGTGTTTTGGGATGAAAGGTTCTCTGAATATACATTTGCTTACTCAAAACACTTTGCATGTCAGTGACAAACGGAATTCCTGCACACCCATACAATGCAAATGGTCTAGCAGTTTGACACATTTTATCACGCTCCATTATTCTCACCAGGCCAGGTCCCCGTGCCATATGTTGACCTGTCCTGAGCATGTGCCCATGTTGGCTAGACTCTGCTCTGGTTCAAAAGCTGCTTGTTTTGACAGAGTTGGAGACAGGAATTCTGGATCAAAACCTCCAGGGCCTTAGGGCAGCATTGCACAATTCCACCAACACTAACCAACCCTAAGTCCACTTAACTGGAAGATTAACGGGTGAAAGGTGATCCTTGTGAGATGTAGTGCAGCTGAGGCAACCCCTAAATCACACCCATCCCTACAGCTGCTGCAGGGAGTATGGCTGCAGAAAAGAGGGAATGTCCAAGGTATACCTGTGCTCAGCAATCCTTGACTGCCGTATTGGCCCCTTTAGGCTTTAATGGAGCCTTTACTCTGATTCATATACTGGGTGCTAGGTAATAACATGAGAAGAGGACTCCATGTTTCTAAAACAAAACAGGCTCTTTGTTAAGAGAACTATGTATAGAAGTGCTGCAACTGCAACTAGCATTCTAGCCACATGCACCTAGACTAGCCTCCTCCAGACGGTTCCCTCCAGCCACCCGTCTCCTCCCTCCAAGTGCCATACACTTTCTGTTGTCATGTCTTTGTGCAAGTGTTTGCTGACTTACTGGGGCCAGATGTGACTAGTACAATGCCCCCATTAGAACACCCCCACTAGCACCTATGCCACGGCCAGCCCATGCAGCCTGTTAGGCCTCATATTCTGTGAAGTGTGCAGGTCTTCCAACCAGGCTCCTGCTTCTTTTTTCTGTTATTGCTATTGGTGGGGAACTTGCTTCCACCCTGATGCTGCCTCCAGTCAGTTGAGCAGCATCCTGTTGGTCCTCTGTGTTGTTCATATACCTCATTTCTTCCAACTCTCCTGTGTCAGACCAGCTGATGGATGAGGTTCTTTTTAAGTCCTCCAGATCCTGGCCTCAGCCCATCTATCCAGGTATCCTAGCTGTCTGCTGCTACTCCACAGTTGTCGTTGGTTTCATCTCCACCACTGTCCTGAGTCTATAGCTACCTCATACGACCCGTGTCCCACTGCAGCTGGGACTGTTGTCTTTTGTCATCCCTTTATGTGGCTATTCAACACTTGGACCCAGACCTGCTCCCCTGTGCATAGTGGCCTCAGGTTGTAGCAAGCTGCCTGCTTAGCTTGGCATCCTAGGGGTGGGCAAACTACGGCCCACGGGCCGGATCCGGCCTGCGGGATTGCCCCTGTGGTGCCTCAGGCCCCGTGCCGCTCTCAGAAGCAGCTGGTACCACATCCCTGGGGCCTGGGAGGGGGCAGAGGGCTCCGTGCGTTGCCCTTGCCTCCAGGCACCACCCACCGCAGCTCCCATTGGCCGGGAACAGGGAACCGCGGCCAATGGGAGCTTCGGAGGAGGTACCTGGAGGTGCGGCAAGAGCAGTGCACGGAGCCCTGTGCCCCCCTCCCCCAGGGCCACGCAGGGACATGGTTCCGGCCGCTTCCCGGAGCGGCATGGCATGGGGCCAGGGCAGGCATGCAGGGAGCCTGCCCTGGCCCCGGTGTGCGCCGCTACCATCCCGGAGCTGCTTTAGATAAGCAGTGCTGGGCCAGAGCCCGAACCCCCCTGCACCCTGACCCCCAACTCCCTGCCCTAAGCCCCCTGCCTGCACCTTGCACCCCAGCCTCCTGCCCTGAGCTCCCACCGCACCCCGCAGCCCTCCTGCATCTCAACTCCCTGCCCGCACCTCGCATCCTTCCTGCACCCCAACTCCCTGTCCTGAGCCCCCTGCTGTACCCCGCACCCCTCCTGCACCCCAACCCAATTCCCTGAGCTCCTTCATACACTCTGCACCCCTCCTCTGCCCCAGTCCCTTGCCCTGAGCCTGTTCCTGCACCCCCTCCCACACCCCCTCCCACATCCCAACCCCCTGCCCCGGCCCTGCATACAATTTTCCCACCCAGATGTGGCCCTCGGCTCAAAACGTTTGCCCACCCCTGTCTTAACTGCTTCTGTCCATTATTCCCCCACTGGGCTGCAACAAACTACAGAATCAGAGGACCTTGCATGATTACGGATTAAAGTTCTAACTGATACGCATCTGTTACAGACCACCACATCTCATTAGAGAACATGCTCCTGAAGCATGTGTCCATAATGTGTAAGGATTAGAGGCTAAAATTATACTTAATGTCAGTCAACATGGTTTCATGGAAGATAGGTCTTGTCATATAAACCTGTTTTCTTTTTTTGACAAGACTACGGTCTAGTTGATGAAGACAACTGTGTCGAAATAGTATACTTGCATTTCTCCAAGGCATCTAACTTTGTACCACGTGACATTTTATTTAAAAACTTGCGTTACATGGAACTTGCATTATATGAAACTATTTGCAGGGGTGCTGCAAGTGCAGCTAACATTCAAGCCCTGTGCAGACAGACTCATTTCCTTGTACCTCCTCCAAACTCCATGCCAGTTGCTGCAGAAGCTGCTCTAATTTACACCAAGGGACAGGTCCAGCGTTCAGCTGGCCCAAGACTGGGTAATGCAAAAGCAGATGAAAGCCACCTTTGTGATTCTCATAATCTTCTGATCCAAGCGTTCCTCACCTGGACCGCAGGATCTGGCCTTCTGAAACCAAAGAAGATACTAAATGCTGTACATCTGAACCTCAGTTCCCAGAATGACAGATTTCAGAGTAGCAGCCGTGTTAGTCTGTATCCGCAAAAAGGACAGGAGTACTTGTGGCACCTTAGAGACTAACAAATTTATTTGAGCATAAGCTTTTGTGAGCTACAGCTCACTTCATCGGATGCATTTAGTGGAAAATACAGTGGAGAGATTTTATATACACAGAGAACATGAAGAAATGGGTGTTACCATACACACTGTAACGAGAGTGATCAGGTAAGGTGAGCTATTACCAGCAAGTGGGGGGGGGGGGGGACAAAAAAAACCCTTTTGTAGTGATAATCAAGGTGGGCCATTTCCAGCAGTTGACAAGAACGTGTGAGGAACAGTGGGGGGTGGGGAGAAATAAACATGGGGAAATAGTTTTACTTTGTGTAATGACACATCCACTCCCAGTCTTTATTCAAGCCTAAGTTAATTGTGTCCAGTTTGCACATTAATTCCAATTCAGCAGTCTCTCGTTGGAGTCTGTTTTTGAAGTTTTTTTGCTGAAGAATTGCCACTTTTAGGTCTGTAATCGAGTGACCAAAGAGACTGAAGTGTTCTCCGACTGGTTTTTGAATGTTATAATTCTTGACGTCTGATTTGTGTCCATTCATTCTTTTATGTAGAGACTGTCCAGTTTGGCCAATGTACATGGCAGAGGGACATTGCTGGCACATGATGGCATATATCACATTGGTAGATGTGCAGGTGAACGAGCCTCTGATAGGGTGGCTGATGTGATTAGGCCCTATGATGGTGTCCCCTGAATAGATATGTGGACACAGTTGGCAACGGGCTTTGTTGCAAGGATAGGTTCCTGGGTTAGTGGTTCTGTGGTGTGGTGTGTGGTTGCTGGTGAGATTTGCTTCGGGTTGTGGGGCTGTCTGTAAGCAAGGACTTGCCTGTCTCCCAAGATCTCTGAGAGTGATGGGTCGTCCTTCAGGATAGGTTGTAGATCCTTGATGATGTATTGGAGAGGTTTTAGTTGGGGTGTGAAGGTGATGGCTAGTGGCGTTCTGTTATTTCCTTTGTTGGGCCTGTCCTGTAGTAGGTAACTTCTGGGTACTCTTCTGGCTCTGTCAATCTGTTTCTTCACTTCAGCAGGTGGGTATTGTGGTTGTAAGAATGCTTGATGGAGATCTTGTAGGTATTTGTCTCTGTCTGAGGGGAATTCAGTGGAGTTCCACTAGTATGAGTGAGAGGAAAATCAAGCACTCAAACCTGAATTTTCAGAAATGTTCACTAACTTCATGTGCCTTGACTTCTGGGTGCCCAGCCTGAGGTACTTTGTATTTGAGTTTGAGCTACTTAGACCCCATGGCTCCCAGTGACTTCAGCTGAAATTCTGGGTGCTCAGCATGACCAAGAACAAGGCCCAATGGCTCTCGTGTTGGGCACCCAAAACTGTAGACATGTAAGATCAGTGGACACTTCTGAACATTTGGCTGCATAATTCCAACGGCCTGATTGCCCACTACCTTGCACTTGTTTATCATAGCAAAGTGCTAAGTGTCCATTCAAGGGAAGAAGCTGCATGGCACAGGGTACTGGGAGATGGAGACTTTCGTCTCTAGATTGTGGCTCAACAACACCCCAGGTCAGTGATAACTAAAAGTCACTACCATTTGATCACTGTTCTCTGGCCCCTGTATGAGATGAGTCTAGTGTAGGCTTTAGTCAAGTTCCTAGTGGACAGCTGTCCATGTGAACAGAAACCAACACAACTACTGCATGATTGTCAGCAACCTCAGCTGAAAGGCCAAGGACTGAGTTGGCCATGAAGACTGAACTCCCCTCTAGCCACCAGAGATGTTTCCTCAAGGTGAATATTATGGCACATTGTTATGGCAGGAAGTAAAGAAGAGCTGGCTGAATAATTCATGAATAATATCCATGGTGAAATCTGGCAATTCCTGGGAAAATATTTGGGAATAAATGTTTCCATTCTTCATGCAACCCGGGTGTGATGGAAGCTTGGGAGGCAGCTCTGGAGAAACAGAGAACTTGACTTTCTAGGCCTGTTGTTCTGATACCTATTGCTGCATGAAGTGCAGCTCTACAAGACTGCAGACAAAGAAGTGGACTAAGCAATTCTCTGCATGTGACTCACACCCTGTAATCCAGAAAGAGAAACAGATGATGCTCACGGCTGGTGCAAACTACACATCATTGCGACTCAGGCACTGCTATTTTTGTCTTGATTTGACAGGCATCATTACAGGGTATATTTCAAAGAGGTGTTATGTCTTGGATAGAAGTGAGTGGCTTTGTTTGGATACTCAGAATACTTCTTCCTGCTGCCTGGCAAGAGAAATATGTTTGGATGCATAAAGAATTTTGGTAAGTGAAATGTTGCATGTTAATACACTGATCAAAGCAATGAACATTTCCAGGGTAGATCACATCTGTTCACCAGGGAAGGATCTTGCCAAGATGTAAACCTTTAAAGCCTTGTCTATACAAAGGAACTTTTGTAGGATTTCCCACCATTGCTAGGTCAGGCCCCACCAGAGTTAGCAATCTCTGGTGAGCTATTGGCGGCTGAACTTTACTAATGGGATATTAAGCACTGTATCAATAAGGCCTATGCAGAGCCGAGTTAGACCAACTGGTGTTTAAGGGTACGTCTACACGGCAAATTAAGGTGTTACTGTAGTGTGGATAGGAAGGTAACAACAGTAGGGAATATATGGGCTTCAACACGGACTAACCGCCCTAGAGAGAGCCTGCCAGGGACTCTGGGTACGTCCTCAAGCAGCTAGCGTGCACCGAAGCGCATTGTCACTACTACAGTATTACTACTTGTGCTAGCTAGATGAAAGATAGCATGGTTATGCTTGCCTACACTCCCATCATACTTTCACTTGTAGTGAAGACATATCCTAAAAAGGCCATCAGCCTGTTTGCACTATGGCTCCTGGTGCTGCTGTCACCAGTGGAACTAAATGAGTGGTAGCAGCTAGAGCAGGCTAAAGAGGGACCATGATTTTTTGGTTACTGCACATGACTAGACATTAGTAAGATCTGGGTACTTTTCCTGGCTATGCCTCTGATTCATTAGATGGTCTGGGGCAGGTCACCTAAGGACTGATCTTGCATTACAGAAGACATTTTGCCATTGAATTCACTGAGGCAGGATCAAGCCCTTAATCCTTCTTGACGTCTCCCTTCCCCTGGCTATACAATAAGGAGAATACTGCTCATGGATGCACTCTGCTGCTGAGGGCTGTATTTACGATGAAATGTAAAACCAAGGTCCTGAAATGTAAAACCTCGTGTGGTCATTAAAACTCCTCTCTGGCACTTTTCAGAAGAGTAGGAGTGTTCACCCCAATGTCCTGGTGTAACTAAATTTTGCCTACCAAGAAAGTGCTTTGGGATTTTCAGGGAGGAAAGACGCTCTGTGGGACTTGATATGTTATGGGCAGAATGAAGCTCAGCAATATGTATTATGTATCCACTGTTTTATTAGAAAATGGAGCAGATCCTGAGCTCCTTACTTGGTTTTTACTCAGTCCTTTCTCAATGGGAATTTTGCCAGAGTAAGGGCTGAGTATAAACTAAGTAAGGTGCTCAGGATATGACCCTTCAATAATATGTAGCACTTCTACAGTGGTGTACACCCAAAGACCCCAAAGCTTTTTAACAATCTGATCCAAAGCCCATTGAAATCAAGGCAACTGAAGTCTTTGCATTGGTTTCAATGGCCTTTGGGGTGGGCCCTAAAACATGAGTGTAACGTCTCAAAACTTCTGGAGGCAGGCAAGTATTATTAATCTCATTTTCTGAGGCACAAAGGTACAATGACTTGCCTGGGACTCTGAATTTGCTGCTAAGTACATACATGATTAATAAATGACAGTTCACTTGTTGACTAATATAAACCCTCTCACTAAATTAATGTGAAGTGTGCTACACCTTATAGCTAAACATCAGATAAAGAGCCTGTAGGAGAAACTTTTCAATTTAAAGAACAAAGAAACAAAAACTGATTTGGTTGTACATAAATTAAGGATTGATTTATTTTAACCGAATCCAAAGAGTTCTTCTGACTATTCTCCCTTTCCCTTCCCTCCCTCCATGTTTGTGTAGCTGTTATGCTTTATTCACAGATAATTGGAAATAGAATGTAAACTCACTCAACGACTCCAACTGAAACTCAGAAGAAATCAGTGACTAATGAGTGTTTATTTAAAGAAGTCTTGCTTTTCTGTCATGACGATGGGTGGCAGGTGCACACTGCCCGAAGTCAGCAAAAGAGGATGGAAATCTCTTCTGGATTCAATCAAAAACACCTTTGAACTTGGAGAAGGTTTGAAATCCAGAAACTTAATTCCCCAGCTGCTCCCTATGTCTGTATTGGGCTGAACCAAACACCCAGATGTGAATACCATAGATTTCAAGGGAGTTCAAAATCTGGATGTTGATCTGAATTTTGCCGCTTGGGTCCACCTCTAAATAATAGGAATATACTTTCCTTTATCTATCTGTCTGTGTAGACTTTTATACCATATTAATCACCGATTAGCTATCTCTGTCCTTCTGCTAGGATTTATGATTTAACTTTGTAAGGGAGTTGGCATACTGTTAATAAAATATGCTGTCCAAAATAAAGTTGCATTGTACAGTATTGTGTTTTTTGTCTCATCACTTCCAGGCTGTTTTCCATGCACAAGGAACAAACATTAAAAGCCATGGCTACACTTGCGTTTCCCACAAAATCTCCCACTATTTTACTTTCCATGATGCAGCAAGCACTAGTGTAGACTGCTGATAGTTTTACCACTGTGTTCTCTAATCCTGCTCAGAGCAGGTCTAGATGACTTGTTGGCAAAAAAAAAAATCCATCCCTTATCTATACTAGTGCTCCCACCACCCACCATTGCTTGTACTGATAGAACAATGAAACAATGGCAGAATTCCTCTCAAAGTATACTATGTCTAATGTCAACAAGGCTTAAAAGTCTGAATGCGCTTTTATTTTTGATCGGGAAAAAAATAACAAAACAGAAAAGAACAGGAGAAAAGTCTCCTACAGAGAGCACGGTGTGTGTGTCTCTGCTAGAACATTCTGCATGAACTCTGCCTCCCAAAATAGCAGTTGCACTGCAGGCAGCAGATGCCTTGAAATCTAATAGGGCAGTACATATAAATAAATAACACAACTCAGTCAGTTTCCTGTGATCTTTGTATTCAGTAGGGCAAACATGTAAAATAAATCTGAGACCATCTTAAATGGGAAAGTCCTTGTCTAGGCAATCAATCTATCACTAAAGGGACACTGTCAAATCCTGTTCGGATTTACTAATGACATCATGGATTATTAAAACCAACATTTTTTAGGGAGCTAGGTGCTGGTTCTCTTCTCACTTACTCACTTTGCACCAGTGTAACTTCATGGGTCAGATCCTCAATCCCTGCTTTATGCTGCTTAGGCTGTATACCTCCAACTACTGGTGCCCTTCCTGTAGGAAGAGTTCTGCCTGTTGGAGGGGACCTGACCAGAGTATGTTGTGCTCTGGCAATTCCTGACCAGTGAAATGGGATTATTTTTGCTGTTCTTCTCTAAACACCCTCCAATTTGTCAATATCTTTCTGACAATGCGGTGCCCAGTACTGACTGCAGTATTTCAGCTATGTTCACACCAGAGCCATACACAGAAGGACTATTATTTCCACACTCTGCTGAGGCTGTATATGTATATTGTTTTGCTACTCTGATGAAATCAGTTAACTCATGGTCGCTGGCTCCAAGTTTCCCTACTATTTTTACATTCTCACCCAGTTCTTCCCCATGGGAAAGCAGGGGATCCAGGATGAATCTCTGATTAAAATCGCTACTCTCCAGATCATAAAATGGTCTGTGAGGAAACAAGCAGGTTAACCTCTGCCAATAAACTGAGCTCCTCTTCTACAATCACTACTAGGTCAGGGGAGTAACCCAGCCACAGTGAACTCTGTGGCATCTCTTCACCTTCTGCTTTCCTGGGTATGCCTTCATCCCTACAATCCTTTGTACTCTCAACACAATTCACTCCAATAACTGCAGTCATTAAAGGCGTCTGAGATACACTCTCAGACTTATGCAGACTCCTCTTTTCTCTATGCCTCCGGTGTCAAGGCCAATGAACCAGTCATAAATGCCAAATCCTCTTAGAATATCATGCACTGAAGTCAGACCCAGTGGCAAATCTATGACATAGTCAGTAGCAAGGCATATTAATATTGTTGAAGCCTGGAGGTGCACTCATACCATCAAAACTCAATGGAACTGTTGTCATCCTATGGCTGTTCAGTGGCCTATATGAAATTAGTTAGCAGTCTTACTCTAGCTCCTAATAGATATTTAGTATTTCCACATCACAAAAAAGCCACCATCCACTAGTGCTACTTGACACCTGGGTTGGCGTCTCCATTAGTGGCTGGATGGGTGATGAAGAATGAATGATCTTGTGACTTGGTCAGGGGGACCCTGCAGAGCCAGGGTCAGGGACACTGGTGGTGGTGGGAGCAGGAGAAGGAAGCTCATGTTGCTGCTGCTTGAGTTGTATATTTTGGGGGAATAAAGAGAGAACTTTATTCTCTGGGGCTGTCAATCTGATCCCTTTCACTAAAATCACTCAAGGTGCAAACAGAGGCTCCCTCCAGTGGTTCAGATAGGTGGATGTATGCCTGTCGATATTACTGTCTAAAGGGATGGTAACCCAGCACTTGCTTACAATCCTAGAGGTTGCAGGTTTGATTCTCACTTGTTCTTACATGGGAAGGCTGCAAAACTGGTACCTGATCCGTAGGATTAGGGAAGTCAAAGGCAGTCAGACGTGATACTAGCAACACCCCTCCCTTGTGTTGGCTATGTAAGCCTCATGAGTCATCTATGATTCCACAGACTTTGATGTTCCTATCTATTTTGTATTTATGTTATGTATGTCCACTACTGAATTAAGGCCCAGGCCATCACCCCTTTCTCTTTAATTCCTTCCCCACCCTCAGCTGCGTAGTTAGTTGTTTTAGACAACTGTGCTGTGCTGAAAGGACTAGACAAATTTTATATAGGACCTCTGCTCCCCCTTGTGGATAAGAACAGAACTTCTGGAATTCTTTGTTCCAAAATATCCCAGATTTATACATCTGGAGAAAAAACAAATACAGTTCTTCCCCCTTCACAAAAGTGATTTACACATCTCATTCTATTCAGTTGTGTAATTCTTTTTTTGGCAACCAAACTTACACTTCATGGGTCTGTGTTATTCAGAGGACACATGCCTCAGGGAAACATTCAAAAACTGATTCTTTCATCTAAACCACATCATACTGGCACATGCTGTTTTTTCCCCTTTTATTTCCTTTTCCATCAATGCAAATGCCAACATCTATGACCGTGAATATCTCTTTTATAATCATACTTATCCTCCTGGCCAATACACTCAGTTATGCTGATTTCTGCAACATCACTATTGTTAACCTGGGAATGATTTTAATAGTCACGAACACTTGACAGTGACTATTAAATGAATTGTATCGGACACGCTTGTAAACAAAGATGAGCCTGAGCTTCAAAGCTCAGATTTGGTTTTGTATTTGACTTTCCCAAAGTTCAGTGATGTTCAGACCTGGGGTTTTGGTTTGGTCCAATATAGAGGTGCAGGCCTAAATCCAGATCTTAACTTCTCCAAAATTCTGGAGAGACCAATTGTAGAAATGGGGCCAGGTAGAAATTCTGACCCAGACTGAATTGCCACTACTTTAGAGTGGTTTGCAAATTGTCCGCAATCCCAATTGAATGTGAAGGTCTCTTGAAGTTGTGTTTTGTACAGAAGGTCATTTCTCCAGCCCATTGCGCTAAACATGTCATCCCTATACCCATCCACATTTTGAATCTCTCTGTTGGCTCCCACTTCTTCACTACATCAAATACAAGCTTTCTGCCCTTACCTTTAAGGCCCTTCACAACCCACTTTATCCTCTCTTGCCCTTTGCTCCATTGATGATGTCAGCAATGGGTGTTTGTTCTCCTGCACATTTCCTTCTGTGTTTCCTCTTGTGCTCTCCCTGAACTAGTTATAAAACCACTACCCTGTTCTTATTCAAATTCTTTCCAACCCACTGCTGCCCTGATGCTTATGGAAAACTACCAGGTGATATCAACTAGGCAGAGGGCCAGTAGGGACTTCTTATATTCATCTCATTTACTTATTTATGTTGTAACATTGATCATAAATAATAAAATCAATTGAGTCAAAACAATCTAACAGTGCATACAAGTAGTCTATGTACCCATGTGTTTCATGTCACTGTTTTCCTTGTCCTCTGGTGTCCCTAGCCTCTGTTTACCAGAAGCTGGGCATGGGTGACAGGGGATGGATCACCTGATGATTTACCTGTTCAGTTCATTCCCTCTGGGGCACCTGGCATTGGCCACTGTCGGAAGACAGGATACTGGGTTAGATGGACCTTTGGTCTGACCCAGTATGGCTGTTCTTATGTTCTCTCTCCCACATTCCTCTTGTTGATTCATGTCTTAAATTTGCTTGTAAACTCTTCAGGGCAAGAGTTCTGTTTGTAGAACATTCTACACTTTTGGACCTTGATCCTCCGAACACTCCAGTAATAATAATGATAATTACTGTAATCAT
Organism: Caretta caretta; assembly: GCF_965140235.1. Taxonomy (NCBI): domain Eukaryota; kingdom Metazoa; phylum Chordata; order Testudines; family Cheloniidae; genus Caretta; species Caretta caretta. The sequence goes on from NC_134206.1 coordinate 206,001,365, forward strand.
AAATAATACCTTGGGTGGTTGAAACATACCCTTGAGGACATAGGAGTGTCCATGATTTCCAGAGCACAGCCAGTTGCTTTCTATGAGGTGCATGAGAAAAGTTTTTGAACTTTTCTTTCATTACATAAAAACTGAGATTGCTGAGATCCAAAAAGGAGTGAAGCTTCCTGTTTTCTTGGGTATCAGGAATCACCTGAAAATCTCTTCCCTCTTTTTCCAGTGGTGCAGGATCAATTGGCTTTCTTTGCCAGGAGGGATTGGATTTTGTGTAGTCTCTTCCTGATACTGTAAAATGAGAGCCTTCTCCTGAAGATGATTTTGTAGTCCCTCTATATAATGCTGTTAGCCCTTTTTATCTGAGATAACCATGGGTCCTTGGGGATTACAGGCTCATAGACTTCCTCCGACAGGGAGATCCTCCAAGATGTACATGGATTAGATAGAGAAATGCTCTACTGCAAGCTGTGTACAGCTTCTGAACCCTGCTTCTGAAGAAGTCCCTGTGTCTCTGTTCCTCAGCTGGGGGCACCATATGATAAGAGTGTCCAATGGAGTAGAATCTTCCACCACTAGGCTGTTGTGGGGAGGTTGAGAGGATTAGCCATTGGTAGCCTTAGGATATGTCCGCAGACCACAGTCAGAGTATCATCTGGGTATGTCTCAATCAGTTCCTCAGGCACTGGTGCATCTCAGTCCCTCCTGTTCTCTGCCTATGACACACAATAGTTAAGACCCCTGAGGGCTGCACTATTTTGGTTTAATTCCAGTTGTTGGGTTTAGTGTGCAGATGGCTGAGTGGAGTAATGGCCTGTGATAGACAGGAGGGGTGTCTGAAGAAGCTAGTCCTGCTTAGGTTAGCATCAGGGGATGGTAAGCCTTTAGGTGAGACCAACATGCATTTTAGGACTGTCTGCTGATCTTCAAAGATATGGAACTCTTTAATGTATTTTATTATGAGAAAAAGTATCTGTGGGTAAGAACTTGCTTTGCTAAGCCTGTATTCCTTGCTTACCTGCCACGCTGTCACTGAAAGTGTTAATTGAGGAACTAGAGCTCCCACAGCCAACTGGACTCTGGGGAAATGTATCTAAGCCACTGGGGGGGAGGGGGGCCACAGGAAGGCTGGGACACTGGTTCCATGGTCTAATGGTGAGTCTACACAGCAGCAAGACACCCATGGCTGGCCCTTGCCAGTCAACTCAGGCTTGCGGGGGCTCGGGCTGCGGGGCTGTTTCATTGCTGTGTAAACTTCCGTGTCATCCACAGGTATCTAGTTGTTGTGTAGACGTATCCTAAATTGGATTGACTACGTAGTTACACTGCCCAAGAGGGGTGTCAGACATGAGTCTGCACCTGGGTGTGTGCCCAAGAGACCCAGAGCTAGGAACAGTGACTTCCCAGTCACTATCCAGATCTGGAAGGCTGGCTTAGAAACATGTGAGTCCAGGATTTGGGTCCATTTACAAGACTGGTGTTAGTCCAGAAACGAGGGCTGGGCCAGGCTGTAACATCATTCAAATTCCAGCCAGAAATTTATCTTCTTAGATCCTCATTTAAAATTGAAAAGCACCTCCAAAGGAATGGTTTGTTTCACTGTCTGCAAAAAATGCAAATGGTACATTAGAGAAACAAAAAGGCCTTAGTGGATTGTTTGGAAAACAGTAATTAGCCATATGCTAGGCTTCCTTAGCATTGTGGGGTAAGCCTGCTGCAATGCAGATGATTAGTCTGGTTAGAAAACTTTCATGTACAGTAAGAGAAAGCCAGCAAAGGAAAGTACCATGACAGGTATCTTTACCACCTCACTGATGACATTCCAGACTGCTGATGTCATGCTGCTGCGGAACATGTACTACAAGGAAGCCAAAAGAACTCCAGCACTGTTTTTCTCCTAAGAGAGGGACCTCAGAGCTATTTAGAATAGATATTGTAAACTGGGAACCAAAATTCTGATGGGTTGGAATGGTCTCCCAGCTTTAATAAGGTGGTTTAACCTATTTTCTTAGAGAGGTGAACTTGGAAAATGCATCTGGCAAGTTAGATCCATATGTGCATATCTAGTAATTTATGGGACTGAGGTCTGAGCTTACAGCCTTTCCTCATGGGAGTTATGCTAGTGAGTTCAATGGATTGCTCACATGAATAAGGGCTACAGTTGGGTGTTCATATGGGAATTTATGGTTAGCTGCCAGCACTGTACATTTTTCTTCTGGGACAATTTTCCTAATAAGCCAGAAATGAGGGTCTATTGGTCTTTCTGTTGGTAAAGGGTTTTGTGTGCAGGCTAATTAATTTTTGCCAGTTTGTGGTAGCATGGCGAGCTGGTATTATTCCTCAGTGGCTGCCTCCTTACAGTCCTGAGGCGAAGCTTTCAGTTAAAAAAAAAAAAGTCTCTAGCCATTATGGTTGTGAAGATAAGTTTCAAAATATGAACCAGATGTAATCGTAAGTGTAAACTGTTGCCAGTTAACTCAGTGGGGGGTTCACTAAGAAATGTAATAGTGGCATTTTAAAAGTTAATATTTTAACTATTCCATTGCTGATCAAAGCATGCAAGAAACAAGAGGGGGGCAATCATATTATGGTCTGCCCAACCTCTCTATTTCTTTTTGCTCATAGTGGAAATGTCATGAGCAGTAGGAATTGGAAGTAGCAGTAGATATCCATACTTCTGCATGCTGCTGAAGTGCTCTCCACAACCACTCCTTTAGACTGGAGTGCAAGACCTCACACAGGTCTATTGGAAGGGACCGGAGTCACTCCAGATTTAGGGGTGAGGCAGTGAGTTTAGGATTTGGGTAACGGTGAGAGCATGGGTTAGTGGGTCCCTCACCCTATTCTGACTAGCCTACTCTAAGAAGGCTCCTTACCCCCACTTCTCACTATACAAATGCACTCTGGTCAGAACCCCCTGATTATTGTAACAGCCAAAAAAAAAAAACAGGAAAAGCCTGATTTTAGTGGAAGTAAGGTTTTTCTGCTTTTCCAGTCTTCACCTAAATTAATAGGGTTTTTTTCTCTCAAAAATTCATTAGGTTTTGACCAGAGTGCACAGGGGGAGAGAGGGAGGCAAAAGGCCTGGCCATAACGGGGTGAGGGCCTGGTTACATGTCCACCTTGGCTACATAAGCTGCCAAGTGGAAGCTGCTGTTGCTACCACAGGAAAAAAGTCTCATGGAATAACAAACGCTAAAACTTTGGTATCCTCATGTTCTTGGGAGTTTTCTTGTGAAGATCAAGGGAAAATATACTGTAATAAATTCACGGTCTCTGACCATTTGTGGTTTCCTTGATGCAGCACACTAGGCAGAGAACGTCCTCAACTTTGGGGCAACGCTGAGGATACAACTCAGGTCCTCCTGCTACAAAAGTTGGATCTGTCTCACTGTTTGAGCTAAGTAAATACTTAAACCCAGTGCCTGCAGCGCAGGCCCTGAGACGGGCTCGTAATTCTGTTGCCAGAGCAGTGGGATAGGCAAACACGAGCCCGGTCGTTACGGTATCCCAACACGCTGCTTTGGGGCTGATAGTTCTCTGTGGTCTTCAGACAAAGCTGATGTTTTTTCCTGGAAGCCTAGGTGCAGAACTAGTCCAGCACGTTCAGAGTAACTCCTTCATGGACGACCCCTCCCCCGGAAGGCAGCCTCTGAAGCTGGGTGCTAGGCTGCACTTTGCATGCACAGCACGGCACCCCCAGTAGCCAGCCCGCTCGCCGCGACGCCCAAGAGGCCAGGGGACCTGGCCCTCACTCCCCTCCTGAGCGCTCGCGCCGGCTCGAACTCTGCCACTCACCCTGCCCCGCCCACTTCTACTCTCGCCCCGCCCTTGTACCCCTCGAGCCCCGCCCCTTCCTTATCAACGGCCGCAAAGGTGCCCGCCCACTTCCTGGAGCCCAATAAGGGTCCGAGAAGGGCCGCACTGCGCATGCGCCGTCTCGTCGAGTTCCTCTATTGCAGCGGCACTGCTATGGGTACCCGCATGGCCCCACAGTATGCCAACATTTTTATGGCTGATTTAGAACAACGCTTCCTCAGCTCTCGTCCCCTAAAGCCCCTACTCTACTTGCGCTATATTGATGACATCTTCATCATCTGGACCCATGGAAAAGAAGCCCTTGAGGAATTCCACCACGATTTCAACAATTTCCATCCCACCACCAACCTCAGCCTGGTCCAGTCCACACAAGAGATCCACTTCCTGGACACTACAGTGCTAATTAACAATGGCCACATAAACACCACCCTATACCGGAAACCTACTGACCGCTATTCCTACCTGCATGCCTCCAGCTTTCACCCTGACCACACCACACGATCCATCGTCTACAGCCAAGCTCTGCGATACAACCGCATTTGCTCCAACCCCTCAGACAGAGACAAACACCTACAAGATCTCTGTCAAGCTTTCTTACAACTACAATACCCACCTGCAGAAGTAAAGAAACAGATTGATAGAGCCAGAAGAGTTCCCAGAAGTTACCTACTACAGGACAGGCCTAACAAAGAAAATAACAGAACGCCACTAGCGGTCACCTTCAGCCCCCAACTAAAACCCCTCCAACGCATTATTAAGGATCTACAACCTATCCTAAAGGATGACCCAACACTCTCACAAGTCTTGGGAGACAGGCCAGTCCTTGCCTACAGACAGCCCCGCAACCTGAAGCAAATACTCACCAACAACCACATACCACACAACAGAACCACTAACCCAGGAACTTATCCTTGCAACAAAGCCCGTTGCCAACTGTGCCCACATATCTATTCAGGGGACACCATCACAGGGCCTAATAACATCAGCCACACTATCAGAGGCTCGTTCACCTGCACATCCACCAATGTGATATATGCCATCATGTGCCAGCAATGCCCCTCTGCCATGTCCATTGGTCAAACTGGACAGTCTCTACGTAAAAGAATAAATGGACACAAATCAGATGTCAAGAATTATAACATTCATAAACCAGTCGGAGAACACTTCAATCTCTCTGGTCACGCAATCACAGACATGAAGGTCGCTATCTTAAAACAAAAAAACTTCAAATCCAGACTCCAGCGAGAAACTGCTGAATTGGAATTCATTTGCAAATTGGATACTATTAATTTAGGCTTAAATAGAGACTGGGAGTGGCTAAGTCATTATGCAAGGTAGCCTGTTTCTTCTTGTTTTTTCCTACCCCCCCCCCTCTCCAGATGTTCTGGTTTAACTTGGATTTAAACTTGGAGAGTGGTCAGTTTAGATGAGCTATTACCAGCAGGAGAGTGAGTTTGTGTGTGTATGGGGGTGGGGGGGATGTGAGAAAACCTTGATCTATGCAGGAAATAGCCCGACTTGATTATGCAAAGAGTTGTCACTTTGGATGGGCTAGCACCAGCAGGAGAGTGAATTTGTGTGGGGGGTGGAGGGTGAGAAAACCTGGATTTGTGCTGGAAATGGCCCACCTGTTGATCACTTTAGATAAGCTATTACCAGCAGGACAGTGGGGTGGGAGGAGGTATTGTTTCATATTCTCTGTGTGTATATAAAGTCTGCTGCAGTTTCCACGGTAAACATCTGATGAAGTGAGCTGTAGCTCACGAAAGCTCATGCTCAAATAAATTGGTTAGTCTCTAAGGTGCCACAAGTACTCCTTTTCTTTTTGCGAATACAGACTAACAGGCTGTTCCTCTGAAATCTATTGCATGTTGCCCGTGTTCCTTTCCCGCTAAGTTGCGCATGCGTCCACGGTTTCTCTCGCTCTCTTCTCCCACCCCGGGAGGACGCGCATGCGCATCGTGTCTCCCGGCAGCGAGCCGTCGTGTCAGTTGCTTTAACAGAGCCGCTGGCTGCTTCCCGCCCGGCCGGGGATGCGCTGCCTGCGGCCTTGGCGCAGGGGCTGGCCGGGCCCCCGGTGCTACTGCTGGGCGTGCGAGGGGGCGGGCCCGGCCCGGCATGGAGGTGGAGGAGGCCTTCGCGCTGGTGGGGCAGATGGGGCCCTACCAGGTGTATCTGTGCGCGCTGCTGGCCGTGCTGCTGCAGGTGGGGCCCGGCCCGGCGCCTCGTGCGGGGGTCTGGGGGGGGGGGCCTGTGGGGAGGGGCGGGTGTGGGGCCCTGGGGGGGTGTGAGGAGGTGTTTGGGGGCGCTGTGCCCGGGGGCGCGGGTAAGGAGGTCTGTGGGGGGGGTGTCCTGTCCTGGGGGGGCGAGTGAGGGGGCCTGTCCTGGTGGTGCCCTGTGCCTGGGAGGGGCGGGGGAGGGACCCGTGCATTGAGGTGCGTGTTTTTATGCTTGCACATTTCTTGTAATTCAGTGGAATTTGAAGACTCAACTCTTCCATCTTTTTTTCCCTCCCCTTAAAACGGACAAGAATTGTATAGCAAAACTCACTTCACTATGATGGTTAGAATTTTGCATACTCCAAATTGATGATTTCTTCCTTCGCTGTAGCCTGGCTGCATTGCACAGATGGAATATTCTGCATTACTAGTCATGCTTTTGAGTCTAACTTCAATACACAATGATTTCACCTTTGTCTCTGTGTGGGTGTGGACAACTCAGGTAGAGTTATGTGGGAATTGCACAGCTCTGTGTGTGTGTGTGTGTATATAGTGTGGCCCAGTGACAGTGGTTATAGAAATTATAATCTGACTTTTGAATGTTTAAAATTCTTTGCCACATAAATGTATGTCTTTATATCTATATTTTATGTCTTTTACAGTATTTCTTTAAAAAAATCTTTAAAATAGTTATCTTTAAATTCAGACCTTAAAGCATGATGTACCTGTAGATAGGAAAAGCTGGACTCCAGTTTCTTGAAGCACCTGCTTCTTTCTCTACTGATTTAAAAGATATTGAACCTTTAAGCTATCTTTGGTTGCAGGACTGACTGGATGTGGGTCAGTAATCCCCCCAGGTAGAGCAGGAGTCTGGATCAAATTTGCATTGGGATGGAGGGATAGTAGGGGAATTATAATTTCTGTGATATTTTAATTTTTTTAAGGCAGTTAGTGGAAAGGTACTAGTCCTGACTCAGAGGGAATAATGAGCGAAGTGCAAGGGAGTGGGTGAAAGGTACTTGATATATGCAGTTTATTTTATGGTTGAAGAGAGTTTGTTAAAATATATCTAATATACATACACACACACATACACACTATGGGGGTTATGACTGTTTTCATTAACCCTCTTCTCTCTCTCACACCTGCACATTTTCAGAATATAAATTCCTTCAAGTCACAAGCTACTGCATGAGATAATTTTGGTATAAAGCTTCATCTTTTCCCTTCTTCACAGCCATTCCAAATCTTTTATACAACCAAATGAATCAAGCTTCTATTTTGTTAAAATCAGCTCATAAGGTCAGCCTTAAATGCTAGAAGTTATTGATGCTTTTCAGGGCAAGGAAGGTGGAGCATGCTTTGCTGCTGTTCAACACCTTCATTTTCCAAATCTCAAATACCTTTAGTCTTAAATCTACAATGTTACCTTGTCTCCTGCCTCTGGGTGATCTATTCTGTGAAAGATGGTTCAGCACCATAATGCTCACATTGCCAAGAGGAATAATTGGGTACCTTTCACAATCCCCTGCCATTGAGTCCTACTGCAGCAATGCCATTTTTTTTCATTTTGCTAAATTCATCTCTTTCTCCAAGGTGCAGATTTAATCTTTTTGTACTAGAAAGGTCAAAGTTTCGTTACTTATTGTGTTTGACAGTACGTGTTTCACCTATTATTTGCTGACAACAATGAGGCTGCTTGTGAATTGTTGATAAGGCAATTCAAGTGGCAGCAAAGCAGTGTTGAAAGTGTTCTTGTTTTCTTTCTTTTTAAAGACAGTTGGACTGGATCTCTTGGCAACAATAATAGTCAAATGTATGAGACTATATCATTCAAATCTAATGTAAATTCATCAATACTTCATTATAAGGGCTGATTACTGTGTTTTTAATTAATGAAATGCAGCTACAGTAAAAAGCGGTAATGGCTGGAATGGTAGGGGTCATGGATGTAAAAGCATCCAGGATGAAACACTTCATAGAAATAATTTTAGGTTTTGGGGGTATTGTATGGGTCATTTGTTGCATCATTACAACTTTCTGAGCTTCCTTTGCATTGCAGAGGAGCTGCACAAATGGGGGGCTAATGGGTAGGGCACCTCTCAAGGCTGTGGTTCAAGGCTTTCCTATGACTAGGACCAGGGGTTTATCATATGTAAAGGGCAGGGGCTGAGGGAGGAAAAGGGGCACAGAGAATGTTTATCAGTTTGATTTGTTTGGGTGGCAGGTACTGCCTGGAAATAGATTGATGCCCAAGACACATGCTTTTTGAGATTAACTAGGAGTGGACCTGAGGCTTCTGTGAGAAGGAGTTCCATGTGTTGCAGTTTGTCTGGCTGTATTAGCTATATCGGCAAGTCTCCTAGCATAGATGCAGCTTATAACAGCAAAAGAGTTCTTTTGCCAATATAGTATACACCAAACAAAAAAAAAAAGTCAGCAAAAGGACTTTTTTTTGCTGATATAACTCAAGGTACAACTACACTACAAAGTTAAGTCGACATCCAGCTGCCACAGTAATTAAGTCGGTCGTGAATGTCCTCACCATGCTCTTGTTGGTGGAGTGTCCTCACTAGCAACGCTTGCATTGATGCACAGAGCAGTTGTACCATGGCTATCTATCCCATGGTGCAAGTAGCTGCAGGGGGCTTGGGCAAGGGTTTGCAATGCCTCATGGGACAAAAACATTGTCGCAGTGGGGAATGGGAACATGGCTTTGGCCTCCCATGATGCAGTGTCCTCCCTCCCTCCCCTGATATCAACAGCAAACAACTTTCTTGCACCTTCTTTCGAAAGCCTGGCTTAACTGTGCATATGCCATAGCTCGAGAAGCATGGACCCTGCTCAGCTGTGCACTCTTGTTGTGAGCATTACAAACGCCTCGCTCCTTATCCTGCGTTATTTCCAGAGCCAAGACAGGAGCCGCTGTGTGTAACATTGTGATGTCATTCAAGCAGCACTGCTGCAAGCCATAGAACGAAACAGTTCCCAGTTGCTGCTGGAGTGTCACGCAGCAGCTGAACATGGTGGAGTGCCGTTTCTGGTATGGAGAAATAAGCATTGACAGGTGGGATAGGACAAGAAATAATGGGCTTAAATTGCAGCAAGGGAGGTTTAGGTTGGACATTAGGAAAAACTTCCTAACTGTCAGGATGGTTAAGCATTGGAATAAATTGCTTAGGGAGATTGTGGAATCTCTGTCATTGGAGATTTTTAAGAGAAGGTTAGACAAACACCTGTCAAGGATGGTCTGGATAATGCTTAGTCCTGCCATGAGTGCAGGGGACTGGACTAGATGACCTCTCAAGGTCTCTTCTAGTCCTATTCTATGATTCCTGTGTAGTTCAGGCTGGAGTGCATTTGGGGCATTGAGTTGCCATGATCAGCTGGTCTGGCGAGCTCTCCAGGCTGATCACACAGGAAATGGGAATTCAAAACTTCCCGGGGCTTTAACAGGGGAGGAACTGTTTCCTGTGTACCTGGCTGCTCTACAGCAGAGTAGAAAATGATCTCCAGAGTGGTCACAGTGGAGTATTGAGGGTCACCTCCTGGAAGCCAATTCAATCAACTTACACAATGCTGCTTCTACACTGCCTCTCTGTTGACCCATCAACATCTAATTAAGTGCTATGCCTCTCATGGAGGTGGAGTAATTAAATTGACATTACAGGCAAGTTAGGTCATCAGAAATGACCTGGTAGTATAGATGCATACATTATTAGGTGGCTTCTGTCGACCTAAGTTTGTACTGTAGACCTGGCCTAAGTCTACACTAGGGCTTATGAGTGGGGAGGAAGAGGGGGGAAATGAAACTCTACCCAACATAGCTATGTGAGCAAAAGTTTAAATGTAGACCAGGCCTAAGAAAATACCTGACTTCATGTAGGTGGTTTTTGCTCCAAACTGGAAACTGACCAATAAGACCATGAAATCTGCTTCCACCCAGGAAAGGGACCACACAGTGCTTGAAAAATTTACCAGGTGCCATGCCAGCATGGAAGTTAGAGGCTTCCTGGGCCATCTAGGAGCAATACTCTGAGAAACTTTCTCCTTCATCCCCCAGGTACCAAGAATGAGGATGAGTAGACAGAGGGTGCTGCTGCTGCACCCTGTGGTGAGCACCCCAATTCTAATAATTGGTTTAAAAAAACAAACCAAAAACCACAACTTTAAAGGTGACCAAGAGAGGACTTGTTAAAACAACCCAAAAATATTGTGCTTGCTTCTTTTTGACTACTATATGATAAAGAATGTGTAATTTTTTTTCTAGAATGTGTTTTGTGTGTGAGTGTTCACTTTTACATCAGTAGTATTAGAAATGCCAACTCTGGTCTTTCTTTGTTTTATTGGAGGATATCCAGGTTGTCTTGGAGTTTTTTTTATGATGAGAACAGACACCTTGGTATCGGGAGCAGAGGTGATGAGATATTTTTGTTAGATATTGACTTAACACATTAATATTTTGGAAATTAACTTCAAAACTTTAACAGATTAGTTTTAAACAGTCTGACTAAAAATCTATTCCCCTCTGTAACGCTGCCTGAAGTGGCTCAAGAGCGACAATATCAACCTCAGGACTGACTGTTAGGAACCAGGGCACAAACCCAACATTGGTTGTGAATTCTATAGTTAGATTTTACCAACCAGTTATCAAGTGTAAATTCCTCAGATTCTATAACAGTCTTAGCATGGAGTCAGAGAGGCCCCTTGCATATTCTAATCTATGTTGCCACCCAGGTGAGCTTACCTTTTGGATTGGTCCCTTATACCAAAAATCACAGCAATATTGAGGTTACTCCCAGTCTTAAAGGACCTGTCACTCTACCTCGGGTCAGTTGCACTTAGTTCTCACACCAAAGACAATGCTTGTAGTCAGTCCTATAATAAATTATATAAAGATTTATTATGAAGGAAATGCACCTGGGAGTTATTTACAAGGTTTAAGCAGGTACATGTAGATAAGATTGTAATTTATTTGTGTAGGTTTCAAAAGGTAATAAAAGCTTCTATAATCAGCAAACTCTGTATCTCTTTTAGGGCTATCCCTAAGCAGCTGGGTATCTCTTGCTTATGCCTAGAAACACTCCCTCTCTCCTCCCCCCCGTGCCCCCCCCCCACTGGTTCAAATAGAATAGAGATACCTAATCCCTTTTATACAGGGTTTTAATCACCCTGCTGCCATGTGCTCTGAGCTGCAAACTCAGCTGATAGGAGGAATCCACTTGCATGACTCATCTTCACAGGCAGGGAAGGTGGATGGAGACAGCAGAACAACAAATGTCTTTTGTCCTCTTTAAGATCCCACAATAGTCCATCTGATGTCAATGGACCTTTCCTGTTGGGAAGGACATAATGTCTTCTATTGAAGATCAGCCTTTCACACTAATTAATGTCTTTCCTGTCTGGTGACTTACAGTCACAGAGGCCCACAATGCAATGGCTCAAATATTACCTTACAATATGGGATTCAGGTGTTATAAATGAAACTATTGCATACAGCAACGCCCAAGCAGTCAATAAAGCCTAAATACTGAACATTCTTTTAATTCTAATGCCTATTTTAACAATTCTAACACACAAGTGAGCCAGACTGATTCCAACTGTGCATTTGTCAGGGTTCAGTTGAGACATGGGTACTTGGGCATGAGCTGGCACCTGGTCTCCCAGGGTCACACCCTCTCAGTTGGTCAGCTTGCACTTTCTTCACTCTTATGGTGATGTAATTTCACAGGTTTGCTAGTCATCAGAGTTTTCTGGGCAAGACAGGATCTGAATTTTGATTGTTTTTTGTGTTAAGCACATTAGAAAAACTACATCTTTGAAGCCTACCGCATCCATCATAAAGAAGAAAAAAGGGCATATGGCTATTTTTCCCTTTTGATGGTCACCTATTAATATAAATCAGTGCTTTGTCTGTGTGGAAACAATACCATCATTGTGTGGAGCAAATTCAAATGTTATAGGACTATAAGGCAGAGTGTAAACTAAATGGCATGATTTTGACTTATTTTATTGAATAGAATGAATACCAAATTGAAAATAAAAGGCCTGGTTCTCTACTACCTTGCAGAATTATTTACCCATTGCAAAATTAATGTAAAACATTAGTGTTCTGATTGTGTAACATCACATCCCCCCAAATTGTGATAAAATATAAATTTGGCTTTTATTTGCCTTCTGGATTTTTTACCTGTGATGTTGATCTAGGTCATATTTTCAAGCTTTTCTCTACAACTATGAGGGCCAGGATCTGTTTTTAAATGAAAGGTGAGATTCTCACTTAATTTCAGAAGCTAAGGCTTTGAGAAAACACTAAATGTCTCCAGGCTTATGACAAAATTGAGTTGGCAACATTGCTGTTGGCAAAAAAGCTCTGAGGAGCTTTGGGTTAAAACAGTCTTATAACAGTGAGTCCAATAAGCTGTAATGCAGAAATATGTTCTATATTTAATAGCAGCAAGATATGTCCCGAATATTTCATGTACTTTTTTAATTTAAAGGACCAAGTGACCATTTTTAAAAATAGGCTTTTAAAAATTGTTCTTCTCTGTGTATGCTGTTATCTGTAGAAAACTTGCAGCTGAAATCTTTCCATACCAAAATATCTATCTCTTCCCATTGGACACTTGTATCTGTCTATTTTTGGATTGAGTGCTCTGTGGAGTAGATTTCTTTTAAAGGAAAAATGAGTATTGTGCTTCCATTCCCCAAACCAAATGTGTCAAAATATTTTACTAATTTAAGGGTGCTGCCTGTTAACTTGGTAATAAATGTATTTTGGGCTTATAAGAACCCTTGAATCCTCAAGTGTTGTTTAGACCAGGATAGCATTATTTGATGTTTTGTTTAAATAAGATCACACAATCCAGCAGACCTAGGAGATATATCTGGTAATGCCACAAACAACTTTATAAAATCTTCCCTTATTTTTTCTGATTTCCAGTTGGGGGATTTCCATTTTTACAGAAAGTCTTAGAACAGTAGTTTTCAACCTGGAGTCTGGACACCTTGAATTTGTAGACTGGTGTTCTGTGGATCTTCTTTGTTAATGGGGAAACAACTCGCTATTGTACACACTACAGCTTACGTCGGTATAAGTTATGTCGTTCAGGGGTGTGAATAGCCACCCCCCTGTGCGACGTAAGTTACACCAACCTAAGCACCGGTGTGGACAGTGCTGTGTCAGCAGGAGAGCTTCTCTCACTGACATAGCTACCACCACTCGGGGGCTGGATTAATTAAGTTGATGGGAGATCTCTGTCCTGTTGGCTTGGAGCATCTGCACTAGCAGCACTACACTGGTGCAGCTGCCCCACTGTAAGCTCTGTAGTGTAGCCATAGCCTCAGTCTTCAAGCAGCAATGTTCCCTGCTGTAGGCCAGACTAGGGTGCTTTGGATTTTCAGTGGGCTTTTTGACTAAATAAAAAGCGTCTGTCTGATCCCTGACTCGTCTTTGTCAGGTTGTATGACGGATTTTTGTTACCAATCTGCCTGAGGCATCAGGTGATCAGGCTGAGGCCGCAGGATCTTTAGGGGAGGAGATGAAGGAGCAAACCAAGCATCTAAGTTTTAAAGCTTTATTGATAAAATAATAGTGGAGAGTGCTGGGAGGAGGGGGGTTCCCCACATCACCGAGGAAGGAAGAAAGCGTTAGTGCCCCAAGCCCTAACCCACTTTCATACTCACACCTGCACTACCCGAGGCTGGCCAAGCCTAGGTGTAATGTAAGAAGAAGGGGGGGGTGGGGTGGACGGGAGTTCTTGTCCCGTGCTTGGGTCATCAAGGGTCCACTGTTGATCTCCAGGTCGCTTCGGCTCTTAAAAGGGTTTTTAAGTTCTGGGTTCTTTTGGGGGCGTTTCGTTCAACGACCTCTGTTTCTGGTGCTTTTTGTACCAGTCCAAACCAACTTTCTGTGGCTGCCTCAGCTTTCCCAAAACACTCCGGCTCCAGGGACATGAAACTCCGCTTCGCCCCCACCCGTCGTCTCACCTGTTTGCAATCTCTGCAGCCCTGATTCAGTTTACTTTTTCTTTTCTCGTGGCTGGCTGGGGCTGAGTGAGATCTTGTCGAGTGCCTGACCTTGGGTTGGGGCCAGTGTCGTATTGTCGAATTGAGCTAGCTAGCTGTAGTGTCGACTTAACCCGTGCTCTGCTCTCTTCTTCCTTCCCCCTCTGGCCTCTCGCAACCTGCAAAGAAATCTTCCACCCCACACTCACACCTTTGACCCTTCCCAAAATGTTTGCAAAGCTTGCAACAGCATTAGCAATATACAATGCTAATCTGCCTCTCCCAGGGGACCCCTTGAAAGAGGGGGCCATTGGGGTGTGACAGTTGCGTGTGTGTGTATTAATATAAATAAATCAATTGATCAGGTTTGTAGAAGACACCAGTGTTGGGAATGTAGCAAACAGGAGGACACAATCAAACTGCAATGAGATCTGGAGAGATTTGATTGGTGATGGGGGTGTCTGCTGTAGGCAATAGGGGGATATGTGGTTCAAATAGTAAAATGTCCCCCCAAAGGGGACAAAGTGAACAGTACAGACATAAAATCACGAGATGGAAAAGAATGTAATCTAGTTCCATTAAAATGCATTTTCATCTTGTTTTCTTGATACTCTTCTAAATACTCTTTTATGTATCCAAGCCCTGTATTTCCTGTAGTTGTCACTGGGTTCTTAAGGTTGGTGGGAAAGGAGGTATCCACAAAGAGGGTTTCTCAATAAGTGATCCACGCTCTAAAAGCATGTGAACCACTCGTCTGGAATCATGATACTGGAATATATGATGTTAGATATTGGGGACCAGTCAAAGCATCTTGAAGTCATAAGAGAATCTAAAAAGACAGGAAGGGCATTTTAAAACTGACTTGAAATCTCTGTGGATGAAATGCTAACCCAACACCAAAAAAGCAACATCTTTGATTGTTGTCTGTTTTGTTTCAGCTCTATGCAGCTACTGAAGCAATCCTCATTGCGCTAGTAGGGGCGACACCTCCCTACCACTGGGACTTTGAAGAGCTCTCAGCTAATCAAAGCCATAGCAACCAGTCAACTAATGAAGAGAGAGCCTTTGGGGAATGGCTTCTGACAGCCAATGGGAGTGAAGTTCATAAGCATGTACACTTCAGCAGCAGCTTCACATCAATAGCTTCCGAGGTATTAAATAATGAAATGGGTTTCTCAGCCCAGTGTGAGATTAATACATCTCATGGGGGCAAAGTGGGAGGAGTAGAGGAGCTGGTTGTACAATTTTCTTGTCTTGGTTTCCAAACCAATGAGTGTTTTGATTATCAAAGAAGTAGGTGCTTTAGTCCAACTGGAGAACAAGTTGTCTGTTCAAATGTATGCGTGGAAACAACAAACCAGCCTTGTTCTGCTGTATAGACCGTGCTCATTTGGGTCTCCTCCAAAACTTTAATAAGTTTCCCGTATGGGAGTTGTACATTACACTGTTGCATGTTTCTAGAAGTGGATTGGAACTGAGAAAAAGGATCAGTGGCATTAGTGTTCAAAGTTCTGCATGGTGGCTGTGTTCTTCCTCTGTAATTTTTGTCATTCTCATGGTGGGGCTTAATTCATAAATAGTGCTATGCTTAAATATATCCCAGGCTGCTCTGTAGCTCCTCCATAGCAGAAGCTGTTTAAGGTATTCCAGGGTGAGGTTTAGGGTTTATAGGTATGGACTGGTTTCAGAGTAACAGCCGTGTTAGTCTGTATTCGCAAAAAGAAAAGGAGTACTTGTGGCACCTTAGAGACTAACCAATTTATTTGAGCATGAGCTTTCATGAGCTACAGCTCACTTCATCAGATGCATACCAGAAACGGTATGCATCTGATGAAGTGAGCTGTAGCTCACGAAAGCTCATGCTCAAATAAATTGGTTAGTCTCTAAGGTGCCACAAGTACTCCTTTTCTTTTTAGGTATGGACTATAAGTTTTTGCAAGTATCCCTCACATGGTGCCTACGTAATTCCCCATATAAACTACTCCGGTCTGTACTGAGGTGGGGATTTGGACAGTGCATGAGATGCTGTGGAGCTAGGCCTTAGATCAGGGGTTGGCAACCTTTTGAGAAGTGGTATGCCAAGTCTTCATTAATTTAAGGTTTGGCTTGCCAGTAATACATTTTACGTTTACGGGGGCCAGTGGACGGATTCTGTCTGCCAGCCCCTGCCAGGCGGGGTCCCGGCCGCTGGCCCCGCTGCCTGCCTGGGGTTCCGATCATCCAGGCAGGCAGCGGGCTGAGTGGGGCTGGCGGCCGGGATCCCGAATGGCAGCAGAGTGCCCCCAAAAATCAGCTCGCATGCCGCAGGTTGCCGACCCCTGCCTTAGATACACATTAACACTAAATTAGCATATGTAGTTGCCCATTTTGAGCACATTTACTTGTAAATGTAAGACCTGAATTTAGACCTGTGCAGTTTAGCCAACTGTTAGTGGTTATAAATGTATGGTCAATGTCCAGAGGTATTAATTTAGCTTGGACATGAGTTTTAAAAAAACTCAAACTTCAGTGGTTGAGTAAGGCTATGTTTTAGTCATGGGTATTTTCAGTAAAAGTCATGGACAGGTCACGAGCCATGAATTTTTGTTTACTGCCCGTGACCTGTCCATGACTTTTACTGAAAATACCCATGACTAAATCTTGAGTGCTCTGTGGGAGGTGCCATGCGTACTTTGGGAGGTGGTGGCCTGGGACCCCTGTTGGTGCTGGATAGGGAGTTTGGCAGGACTGGCAGACTCCCTACATGGCTCTGCCTGGGACCCTGGAAGCAGCAATATGTCCCTTGGCTCCTAGACAGAGGTGCAACCAGGGGTCTCCATGCACTGCCTTCGCCCCAAGCACCAGCTCCACAGTTCCCATTGGCCAGGAACTATGGCTAATGGGAGCTGCGGGAACGGCACCTGCATGTAGAGGCAGTCCACAGCGCCGCCTTGCCACCCCTCAGCCTAGAAGCCGAAGGAGGGACATGTTGCCGCTTCTGGGGAGCCCTCCAAGGTAAGCACTGCCCTGAACCCTCACCCCCCTCTCGCACCCCAGCCCTGAGCCCCCTCCTGCACCCAAATTCCTGCTGCCGCTGGGGGGGGGGGGGGGCGGGGGGCGGCGCAGTGGCCCGAGACTGCCCCAGCGGCGGCTGGTGCAGCTGGCTCAGGGGCTGCCCGAGCTGCTCAGGTGACCCCCAAGCCAGCTGCATCGGCTGCTGCAAAATCACGGAATCTGTGACTTTCCGCGACAGTCTCTCAGCCTTAGTTACGAGCATGTTAATAAAAACTGCCAGTTTTAATACACTCCCGACTAACTGTGTTCAGAGATACTTTCTGTGCTGCTCCATCCTGTATTATAGAGCAAAAAGAATGAAGAGTAAAACAGAATATAATGTTCTTAACTCTAAATTTAAAATGTGATTGTGTATAATAACTTTAGTGCATAACTTAAGACAATTTAAATTGGCTATAACATTTTAAAATCTTCTGTAGACACTTCTGTATTCATCCTCTTGAACTCTTCCCCCTTGTTTTTAACCTTAAGTACGTTTGTGTATGTGTCATCAACCAATGTCTTAGGACTTAAATTCTCCATAGAGTTTTTCACATGGCTTCATTCTGTAGATAGGAGATGTAAGCAAAGAACAATTAAAAAATAATTAAGGAAGTACTTACACAAAAAGTTTGTATCTGAACCCTCATATTTTGGAAAAGTTCAGAATTGGATCTGCAGCACGGATTCATCTTTTTAAAAATTCTGCATCCTACTAAGATAAATGTAAACTACAGCATGTTTCGGATCTGCTAGGGGTATAGTGCATATTTGGAGGAAGATCACCTCACACTAAACTGGGAGGAGAGGTAGATACGCTGGAGGGTAGGGTAGATACAGAGGGCCCTAGACAAATTGGAGGATTGGGCCAAAAGAAGTCTGATGAGGTTCATCAAGGACAAGTGCAGAGTCCTGCACTTAAGACGGAAGAATTCCATGCACCGCTACAGACTAGGGACCGAGTGGCTAGGCAGCAGTTCTGCAGAAAAGGACCTTGGGGTTACAGTGGACGAGAAGCTGGATATGAGTCAACAGTGTTCCCTTGTTGCCAAGAAGGCCAGTGGCATTTTGGGATGTATATGTAGGGGCATTTCCTGCAGATCGAGGGATGTGATCGTTCCCCTCTATTCGACATTGGTGAGGCGTCATCTGGAGTAGTGTGTCCAGTTTTGGGCCCCACACTACAAGAAGGATGTGGAAAAATTGGAAAGAGTCCAGCGGAGGGCAACAAAAATGATTAGGGGACTGGAACACATGACTTATGAGGAGAGGCTGAGGGAACTGGGATTGTTTAGTCTGTGGAAGAGAAGAATGAGGGGGGATTTGATAGCTGCTTTCAACTACCTGAAAGGGGGTTCCAAAGAGGATGGATCTAGACTGTTCTCAATGGTAGCTGATGACAGAACAAGGAGTAATGGTCTCAAGTTGCAGTGGGGGAGGTTTAGGTTGGATATTAGGAAAAGCTTTTTCACTAGGAGGGTGGTGAAACACTGGAATGCATTACCTAGGGAGGTGGTGGAATCTCCTTCCTTAGAAGTTTTTAAGGTCAGGCTTGACAAAGCCCTGGCTGGGATGATTTAATTGGGGATTGGTCCTGCTTTGAGCAGGGGGTTGGACTAGATGACCTCCTGAGGTTCCTTCCAACCCTGATATTCTATGGTTCTATGTGGTATTCTAAAGGTTTTAGCCTAGATTTTTCAAAAGTGATGCAATTTTTGGGTGCCCAACTTGCAACATCTTAAAGGAGCCTGATTTATAGAGATGCTGAACAACCACACTGTAAAAAGCCTCCTTCTTTAGGCATGTCATAATGAGCACTGAAAAATCACCTCTTCTCAAAATCTAGACCCTTGTAGACAAGTTCTGAATGATCATGTTTCTCATGAGATATTGGACACCATGCCATACTAGAAATTGGAGCTTTAAACTACTGGAATGGGGAGATTCTCAGACTTCAGTGTGGGATGCAGTACTTGTCCTGTTGCATGGAAGGTTCTGCTGTAGTAGGCTTTAAAGTTATGAGGTTTTAAAGGTATTAGTTATAACTTTCCTTTTTAAGTTCTGTTCAGTTGCACTTCTAATAACTGTGGTACCTGGCTTTACAGGTGGAAAGTATAGTTCTATTAAAATACTGTCAAATGTACAAAAACTGCCTAAAAAAATTTCTGTAAAATATGTTTTAATTCATGATGGAGTGGTCTAAAGACATGATCTGCATTTATTTGGGATGATCTGCACACTGTTGTAAACGTTAATGTGGCCGTCACAAATTCATGCTAGAAAAAAATCGACTAACTCACAGACCAAGTATTTCATGAATTGATGTGATGTAATGGGCCTTATACAGGGGAAAGAAGTACTATGTCTTGACTACATTAAAATGAAGTTCTTCTAACCGTTTGGGTGAATTTAGAGAGCAAATTTGTTGTAACTGAATTATTCCCTGAGCTGTGACTGATTCAGAAAGCATCTAGTTTTACTCAGACACATGATTATTGGGCTTAATTAACATTTATATCAAGAATTACAATATGATTCTTGTGATATTAGAGGAAAAAAACTGCTTAGATAATTGAAATGAGTGTGTATATGTTATCAGAGTCCTGTTCTCTAGATGTTTCCACATACAGTGGGAAAAAACATTTGAAAAATGCATGGCAATAATTAACTTTAGAAGCTAATTTTCTCAAGCATCTGGATTCCTTATGGCCATGTTACTAACTATAACAGCATGCACATATCGCCCATTAAGCGATAATTCAGAATGACACATACAGTAAGACTAATCAAGTTATTTTCATGGTGTTCCTGAAATATTCTGTAGGCTTTGATTACATGCTTTTGCTGCTTCTGATGAGGCTGTTCATTACTGGGCTTCAAACCAGTTTTTTGAGCTCTGCTAGAAAAACTATATGTAACAGTGTTTGGAACATCTGGGTAGTAGAGGACAGAAGGGAATTCAGAAGGTCAGTGCACAGATGTTTCAAGAGTGGGGAAAATGACACAACCATACAGCCAACACGTCAGGGAAAGGATCTGTATGTTGTTTTTGGGAAGTGAACACAGCAGCAATAAACAGGGAAAGATAAACAAGATGGTTGTAGTGGAGAGAACACAAGAGAAGATAGTATCATTGAACAGTATGGAACACTTATTAGGTTCATTCTGGAATTCCTTTGTGTCGGATGTTATTGCCTTGTAGAGGCTGCAGTATATAGACCTGCTACAAAAAAGAAACTGGATCTGATTTCAATTCCAAGAACAAACCCAGCCCTATAAGAGACTTGGATGTTATCAAGTAGAAATGTTCATAATAACAAAATGGATTGTAAAGTTGACCGAGGTAACTTTTTTTTATTTTCATGAAGGGTTCAGGAATTAGGGGACATATGAGGTGAATATGTGCAGAACAATTTCTTGCTAAAGATAGGTTTCAGAGGAACAGCCGTGTTAGTCTGTATTCGCAAAAAGAAAAGGAGTACTTGTGGCACCTTAGAGACTAACCAATTTATTTGAGCATGAGCTTTCGTAGGTGAGCTGTAGCTCACGAAAGCTCATGCTCAAATAAATTGGTTAGTCTCTAAGGTGCCACAAGTACTCCTTTTCTTTTTGCTAAAGATAATAAAACTTCTCATCTTCACTTTCAAGGCTTTGTACAACTCTCCCCCAGTGTTTCCCTTCTTAGCCATCAGTGTCAGCCTTGAGGCCACATGTGTTTCCTTCTCCCAGTCCTTCATTAATGCCTCTTTCCATGCTGCATCCTGTTCTTGGAATAAACACCTAATGTCACCTAATGCTCTGGGTCTCCACCTTCTCATTCAAATCCTTTCTAGAGTCTCACTTCTTGTATTGCTAACCCCAAGAACTCAATCGTGAGTTAGCCTACCCCAAAATCATGAGATTTTTGTTTGTTACATGGTTTGAGTGTTTAGGGTGCACTTGGGTCATGTTTGGCAGGGGAAGTGGGGAGGCGTATGGACCTTGACTATACCTTGATCAAGAAATTTGAACCTTCACAAAAAATAATTGACTATGCCTGCCTAGATTAACAGCTCTGGAGACTCATGTTATCCACAGTACAGGTACAATAGAGACAGTGCTTGGGAAAGGTTCTGTGCCCCCCCTGTCCACCCTCCACTACCTGCTCTTCTAAAAAAAAAAAAAAATTAAAATGCCAGTGCTTACAAAGGCAGAAAACTAGAAGCCAACCAAATGGATCTCACTTACAAGGTAGGTCATGATGAGGAGAGCTAGGGTCATCTTTGGACCCAAATTGTGACTCTTAACTCTGTGTATGTTGCCTAGATATAATGGTCATGTACATACAGGTACGTAAATGAAAGGTACATAGACAAAAAACAACAAAGCCAACAAAAAATAATGTTCCCTTGGGGAACCTAACCTTCTTTTCAGATGTGGAAGGCATTACAGTTTTGGAGGAGGGGAGGAATTGTACAATGGGCCAAAGTCTTTAGGGGGTTTGGGGTGGGGGGTGATATTTTGGTGACTGAAGTGGAGGTTGAGCTGGAGTTTTCTTTTTAAAAGATTTTTCCTGCCCAAGCTGTTCACTTCTTGGACTTTGACTAAAACTTTTTTTCTTCTCCCTAGTGGTTTTTAATTGGGAACACATCGTACAAAGTCAGTGCTGCCAGTTCGTTTTTCTTCAGTGGTGTCTTTGTTGGAGTGATCTCTTTTGGCCAGCTCTCAGATCGCTTTGGGAGGAAAAAAGTCTATCTCACAGGTAACCCACTGCAGCCCTAACAAAATGACTGGAGAGAAATGTCATTGTCTTGTTAGTGGCTTCATGTCTGTCTCAGAAGACACAGTAGCAGTTATCCAAGTTTTGTGGAAAGCCAAGGCGTAGAGATGAATTTTGCATCTTCCACTACACACAAGGAGCCCAAGTTAGGGACAAATAATCCATATTTGTGTGCTCAGTTCAGCACTTAAAAGCCTGAAGTGTTTAAGCAACCAGTTGTGAAGTTTGGACCCCCAACACATGTGCTTAAACTTAAAAGTTGGGCCCACATTGTTTGCCATGATGCTCATGATCCCTGAATGTTCCACAAAATGAAACTAAAATTTCAGAGTATCCGAGATTAATTATTCATTAACCTCTCACTTAATTGTCAAGACTCCTAAAAGTTCCAGATGAGTTTGTCATCACTTCTCAAATCATGCATGCATTGCTAGATATTTGTGAACTTAGCAGAATTTTAAAACCCATGGACATCATGTACCATTTTCATACCATAAATTTGTTCGGGGGATTTCATGTACAGGACATATTAAAGTTTAACACTTTAAAAAAAAAAATGACATATTTTTAAGTCTTATATTAACTCCGTGCTGGTAAAAGGTGTCTGACCCCGAACACTGAAACCCTCTAGTCACAGAACAGATACAGGGACGATTACAGCAATGCAAACTTCCTCCAAACTGTTTTCTGACAACAAGGAGGAGTTATGACCTGGAGAGAGAACTTCTAGGGTTGAGAAGAAAAATCTGTTTATGGCCTGTTCAGTCCTGGGCTTCTCTATTGAAACTACTAACAAGATATCTTGGTTACTGTCAAATGTGATGGTGGCTTTTCTGAAGAGGAAAAACAGCTCTCTATGAACTGGTGTTGGGTACTAGTGCAGTAAATCCTGTAAAAAGAAAAGGAGTACTTGTGGCAACTTAGAGACTAACAAATTTATGCATGCATCCGATGAAGTGAGCTGTAGCTCAAAAAAGCTTATGCTCTAATAAATTTGTTAGTCTCTAAGGTGCCACAAGTACTCCTTTTCTCTTTATGGATACAGACTAACAGGGCTGCTACTCTGAAACCAGTAAATCCTGTGAAGATCACCACCTTTCTAAGGCAATCTCATTTAAGAGATTGCCCCAGGGTGCTTACTACAATTCTGCCCCATTATCTACATTAAGCAACAGACTTTTGTAGCTCTTGAATATGATTTGATTAGAACAGGTTTCACTGAATGTCAAGTAATGCTCATGCTAAATGCTGTCTTTCTCATTCAGGTATTTTTCTGAAATTAAATCTTACGCTTTGTCTTCCAGGTTTTGCCCTTGACATCCTGTTTGCCATTGCAAATGGATTCTCCCCCTCATATGAGTTCTTTGCAGTCTCTCGCTTCTTGGTGGGGGTGATGAATGGAGGGATGTCTCTGGTGGCCTTTGTTCTACTGAATGAATGTGTGGGCACTGCCTATTGGGCATTGGCAGGTACAGCTTTAGCTGCAACACTTTTATAGAAAACTATTCAGCTCTAGAGATCTCAGTTTAAGTACTTGTGCCAAGAAATGCCAAATTTAATGTTGCAGACTCTGTTCCCTTGTGCATATGCATGATCATACAGTCTCTGAGCCTTGCCACATTTAATGTACACCTTAGATGAACACAGTAAATGACTTCGGGCCACTTCAGATTTCTGCACCACTAAGACTGGACACTGGCAAATGCACATTAGTTGAGTTACTCTCCTCTGCATGCTACACAGCTGAACAAGCCACGCATGTATGCATGATATTGCATTCCTTCACTTAGAACTTTGGACACAGGAAGGCACTTCTCAAGGGGAGCTGTTTGGCTGCCAAATTTCAATTCCTTCCTCCCTCATGCAGTTTTGATGTAGCAGGACTCAAAAAAAGCCCACAATTTTTTTATCAAACAAACCATTTTTCTCCCCCCCCCCCCTTTTTTTTCTGTATTCTCCTTATACTCAAAAGTGGCTGGACCACTTTTGTTTAAACTGCCCCCCCCCCCCAAAATCACCCTGTGATAAATCAACCTAAAAACTTAAAATAGAAGAGAGACAAGGTGGATGAGGCAATATCTTTTCTTTGACCAACATCTGTTGGTGGACGAGACAAGTTTTTGAGCTTTTCAGAGGTCTTCAGGTCTGGAAAAGGTAACAGAAGTTGGTCCTACAAAAGATATTAACTCACCCATTCACCTTGTCTCTCTCAGATCCGGGGTCCAACGTGGCTGCAACAACACTGCAAAGAACATATAATGGAAATATTTAGACACCTTTAACTGTAGTCATTGCTAGCATGCAAGCTGTCATGCAGTACAGTGCCTGCAAATTACACTTCTCCAGAGTCTGGAACTTGACACATTTACTCTTTGCCTAATTCCAGGCAAGTGCTTGGCTAAGGGATCAATGACAGTTTTAAAGCTTAATATCTCATGAACCATGAAGGTTATAAACTAACATTTTATGTTGGAAATGTCATCTTTCCAATAATTAGTAGTATTTATTTTCAAGTGTGGGAGGTTGCAACAAGCCATGTGGGGATTATAAGATCTAATTATTTATGTTTTGAAATTGATGGGTGAAAAGTTCTGTAGGAAGGCCAAATGATTATTTATGTAGCATTTTTCTTTTGTCCTGTTCTTTTCCTGCTTGTTGTTGTTTTTAACAGTTCTTCCCTGTTAAGGATCTCTTTTCCGTGATTTTGAGTCAAGTAGCCTTTTTGTCCATACTTCCTGCCTTCCTGGTAAAGTGCTAGTCTCTCTGATCGCACATAATGGGGATGAGCAATGTAGTGAAATGGTTTGTAACATTTCTTTTTTTTCCTATATGTTTCCAATGTGTTAGGATCGATTGGTGGCCTGTTCTTTGCAGTGGGAATTGCCCAGTATGCTATGTTAGGGTACTTCATTCGCTCCTGGAGGACTCTGGCAGTTGTGGTTAACCTGGAGGGAACAGTAGTCTTTCTCCTCTCTCTGTAAGTTATTGTTTTTAAAACTGTTTCATTGGCCTTCATCAAAAGAGTAGGAATTGAGAAAGTAGGTCAAAGAGTTCTCCAAGGATCAAATGGAGCACTAAGGTGAAGATAGTGGTACTTCTATGTGATGTATGAGAGAAATCCCGTGCCTACATATCTGCAGATTTAAGTGGCCTAGATATGCCATATTTTTATTACTCTCTAGTATGATGTTTAAGAGCCACTTACTCTGCACTTGTCATATACCTGAATGTGCTGGATTTACACATTTACTACAAGATGCTGCATATATGTAACTATATGGTCACATGCTATTTCTCAGTTTCAAGGGTAGTATTATAATGTATGCACACAAGGGACAGCATTGAGGTTGTGCATACACTCTTAAAGGTATGCAAAAGGGAAAAATTTAGTTTGGTGCCATCTTCTTTTATAACATAATGGGTAAAGAGACCTAAAAGGTTTTTATCAAAAGCACTGTTTTTTCCTGTTGGTTTGTCTTTCATGTTTTGGATCTTGTGACTAGCTGTTCATTTGTCATAGCCTTCCAGCCAAGACATCACGAGCAAAAATTTAGCATTTGTAAGAGTGGGATTTCTAGTTGCTGTTTAACTTCAGTGACATTTTAAATAAAAGAAACCTTTATTAGAGATGCAACACATTCACACCTTCAGTTGAGGTGTTTAAAATATAAATCCCAATGAGAACTTTGCTCTTCCCTTAGTGAAGAGTCTGACTTGACATTCCTGATATTTTTAGGTTAAAAATCTTTAGTTAAAAACACCCTAACCTTTCAGCTTGTCTTTCTGAAGCAAAATAAATAAAAATAAAAAAATATAAATGCTTTCCTCTCAGGACTTCAAAGCTCTGCTCAAAAGTACCTCTCTACAGTAAGTGCAATTTCTGTACCAAATCTCAGTCCTCCAGCTGTTTGACCCTAGAGCTGTTCAAAAAAGGTTGCAAGGATGTTCTGTGTTAGATAGGAGAAAATGTTCCTTTCCTAACTTTTTATGCAAAGGTGGCTGGATCACTTTAAATATGTGTTTAAAAAAATCAACTTTGGGTAGAGACTACAACCTGGAAAGGTGAAAGCTTCAGGAAGTTATAAGCTACTGAAAACAAGAGGCACAGGAGGATTTTTGTAGGCAGCAATCTCAGCTGTACGAATCAGATTCTGCCAATAGGGAGTGATAGAGCTGTTTTGCAGTGACTGTTCTGATGCCTGCAGGAGAGAATTTTCAACTGTGTTGGGGAGAAGATGTGAGACAGCTAAACTAGTTTAGTTTTTCATAACCAGCAGCTGCCTGTGTACTGTAACTGCTTAATCCACACATCCTTAATTCTGTATTTCTCTAATGCAGACTCCTAACATTTGAGTCAAATTTTAAAATACAGAGCAAAGTTGTTGCATGTTAGATACTCAGAAAATTGGTAAATAAAGATGCTCTTATTCGCCCCACTTTTTATTAAAGTGTAGTTTACCTGCAACTACAGATGAATTCTAAAACTGAGGTGAAATGTTGTTTGAAAAAACATGCTGTGACATTGAAATGTCCTTCAGCTTTATTCCAAACAGGCAAATCCAATCCTCTATAAGAGTAGGGCCCTAAAGCCTCAATGAAATCTCTGTTTCAGATTCATTCCTGAATCCCCCCGCTGGTTATACTCACAAGGTCGGCTGAGAGAAGCAGAAAATGCCCTCTATCTCATTGCAAAGAGGAACTGCAAGCAGAAATGTACTTTTTCACTAAAGCTCCCAGCTGACAGGAGTCACAGAGAGACCAGCAGTTTCTTGGACCTGTTCCGATACAAGATCCTTTTGGGGCGCACTTTGATCATGATGTTCATCTGGTATTTGCAATTCTTTTTAAGTTCAGCTCTTTTTAAAGTATTTGAAAAACGTGTTGAGAGACAGCTCGTCATGCTTTTTGCCTCTTTATTACTATGGGCATTGTGCATGGAACAGAATCTTTGTTTGAGTTCCTTAACTCTTGGTGCTTATTCTTCACCTGATGTCATTTTAATAATCTAGGCCTGAGGTACTTCATCTTGACACTTTTATGATGCTTTTCATCCAAGAATCTCAAAAGTAGTTGAGAACCCTCTTTCCCTACAGCCCTCCAAAATTGCTGAGATTGGTCATGTCCTAGTTCTTTGGCCCAGGGTTGTGGGGTTTTTAGTCTGATTCTTTTTTAGTGCCCAAATTATTTGGTCCCTTTGGATAGTAAGCCAGTTTTATTCTAGTATTCAAGATACTGCCCTGTTCGGAGAGCTGCTTTAAAAAATAAATATCTAGCACTTCATAAAAGGATCGTAAAACTCTTTACAAAAGCCCTGGTCCTGCAAAGATGTACACACTTAAGGTTAAACATATGTGTACATTCTTTGCAGGATCTGCTCAAAGTTGGGTTAAGATCACATTTTCAAATGGAAAAGCTGAGGGGTTACATGACGTAATGGCATTTTCAGGAATAAAATCCAGGTCTCCAATTCTCAGTCCCCTGTACAAACCACTAGCTAATACTTTGTTTATTTTAAAAATAGAAAATCTTCCTTTTGTAATACTGCCATGACAGCAACCAGTTGTTGTCTGTCTGTCTCTCTGTCTTAGTGGTTTATACCGCTGCCCATCACCAGGGTATCAGAGTACCTTCCATGTAAAAGTGGACTTCATGGAGTCTTTGGCACTACCCCCTTTTCAGGGTAGTAATTCTGATTGGAGTAGGGTTTTGTTTTTGACTTCTTAAATTTCATTAACCTTTTTTAGGTTGACTTTTCTTAGAGTAGATTTTTATTGGTTGGGGTTTCTTGGGGTTGGGGTTTCTAACTTCAGGTGAGGAATAATCAGCAAAAGGAGACATTATCTTTATATTTAAGATGTTTTAATGCAAATATCCTGGGATAAACAGGGTAAGAAAAGTAAAGTAAGTTATTAAACAGGTTTTTGAAACTTTCCATATAATAATAGTGTCATCTGCTCTCTTAAAGATCTGGGCAGCCACTAACAAATGTATTTTGTAAGGCCAATTTGTTTTGTAAGCAGAAAAGAAACTGATTTATGAATGTGATGATGTCTAGACAGACAGGTGATTGGTACTTTAGAAATTCAGGTAGAACGGTTTCAAATATTATCAAATAGTATGTGCTTAAACATGCATAGTCTGATACAATAGATTCCTAGAATAAATTATTTCCCTTGCTTGTGTGGATTCCACCCCAGTAATGATAGGTGCACTTGCTGGTAGCTTTTAATGTTCCTGCAATCCAGTAGTGTCTTGAGTTCACTGTTGGCGAAATGATTCTCCTTTCGCTTGGCAAACACACTGCAGTGCACAGCTGGCCACAGTGAGGATGGCATTGGCATCCAGAGAGTTCTGAAGCAGCCCCATCATGACTTCTACCAGCCAAATGAACAGTCCACTGTTATCCTACAGCTACTGAGTGGCGGGGGTACCCCGGAGCACACTAGAGTTCCTGCCCACTGCAGGCGGTGGGGGGTTCCGGAGCTCCGAGCGGGCCCCCACAGCTGCCTAACCGCTGCGGGCGGTGTGGGGACTCCACAGCTGAGCTCCCCATTTTGTCATGGATATTTTTAGTAAAAGTCACAGACGGCTCCTGTGAATTTTTGCCCGTGACCTGTCCGTGACTTTTACTAAAAATATCCGTGACAAAATCTTGGCCTTAACTATAAGTGATGCAGCCTTGGGCAAACTATTGTAAACTTTAATGACCAGGTTTACCTCTGGATTGTCCCTGGTAGGCAAAGAAGGTGGTTACATTCATATTTACTTTCACTTTAGTGATAAAGTGAAGAGGTTTGTAATCAAGCATGCTTATGCTATCAGGTTAGTAATATTATCTAACCTGTGCTGAAAAAAGTTAATGAGAGGAGTTGAAACCAAATAGCATGTTATAAGGACACTTGATCGTAGAGTGGAATAATGAGAAATGCAACTGTTTGATCAAAAATGCAATCGGTAATACAGCTCAGCTATACGTACCATGGAAGATTTATACAGTGGTTCCAGCTTGCTGGAGAACAGCTCTTGAAGTGACTTTGTTGTATAATGGACTGCTAGAACTATTTTAAAGATTATCAAAGAATATGGAGGGACTTTGTGTACACTATAGGAACTTTAAAGTGGATGTTTCAGGAGCTAGCAGAGTGTTGATGGTGAAACCGCAACTTGAGCAAGCATAACTGCAAAGTTGGCCAAGGGATGCACCGCAGAGGGGCCCAGGGAAAACTACTTGTGGAAGTAAGTTGCTGACTGGAGCAAACAAGCTGGTGTTCAGCGTATGTCCCAAGATGGCTGTACCAACATCTATATCCTAACTTATCTTACACAAGCTGAGCTGATGAAATGTGTTGCATAAAGAGAGGAAAATTCCAGCCCCAGTTGCAAGAGCTGAAAGGTGATGCCTTGTTCCCTGACTGGATGGTGGAGCAAAAACAACTTTTTGTGGTTGGACATTTTGAATCTTCAACAAACATACGGGTCAGCATCTGATTGGTCCATGCCAACATCTCCAAAAAGAGCAACCAAGTTGGACCACCCAGCAGAAATGGGACAAAACAGCCTGTCACCTTCCAGAAAACTGAAGACACCTGGAGGGGAAAAGACAGAGGTCCTGGACTGGTCACCTGGGAGTCCTCTTGATGACATCAAGTTCCTATGTGGGATAGACATTTTTAACTGTCTTTCTGTTTTCCAGCAATTCAGGTTGCCTGCTAATGCATCTGGAAAAGACTGTTCATGTCATCGTTCACTTCACTTGTTTGCAGCGTCAACTCCTACTGTGAACAGTAACTGAGCTGATGTTCTGAGCAAGTTCTAGTGATAAGTAACACACAGACTTTCTCTTGAGTGGTGACCAAAGTGAGTTAATTGACTACTTCCTGAAACTGAGAACCGAAGTAGTAGAAATTGTACATGCTTGTGCACGTACTTGAAAAATTCAGTGTGTCCTCCTTTTGTGAAAGGTTCCAATAAAGATTGTTCAGTTTCAAAGTCTTATACTTGGTTTTTCTTTCTCTTCTTCTCTCCCTCCCTCTCCCCCCCCCCCCCCCCGCGCAGGTTTGTGTGCAGCTTGGTATACTATGGTCTGACTCTCAATGCAGGTGACTTAGGTGGAAGTATTTATGCCAACTTGGCTCTCTCTGGGCTGATAGAGATACCTGCCTACCCAATCTGTATCTACTTGATTAACCAAAAATGGTAAGTATTAAATAGAATGAAGCTCAATATCTAATTTTTTTTCAGAGGTAATTTTCCTGGACACCAGTTTGCTCTTAGCTTATTCTCAGTTTAGTCATGTTATAGGAAGTATTAACAGTCCCAACCTACTCTGGCCTCCTGGGGGAATGAATTATGTAAAAAAATTAATAAATTTTCATGAAAGAGAGCAATCTTTCCTAACCACTCCAAAGCAGTAAATAATACTCTAGTTCTGGCACACAGATTAAACTGAAGCTCTCAAGGAGAATTCTGTAGTGTCTAGCTGCTCTGACTCTCTACTAATACACAAGATGGCATTCTTCAGACTTCTGATCTTGTGACACCACAGTGAAGAATCCCATAATGCTTTCTATGCTATTCCAAGATTAATTCTTTTGGAACTAGAGTGCTGTCTTGGGGGCAGCTCCCATCTTGGTGTATGTGCATTGTGCCTCATAGGGCTGACCAATAGGGTTGCCAGTTTTGGTTGGCTATATTCCTGGAGGTTAGATCACATGACATAATCTTTTTAATTAAAGATTAATCTTTAATTTCTGGAGACTCCAGGACAGTCCTGGAGGATTGGCAACCTTACTGAACACTGGGCCATCTAGCCTATGTTTGATGTGCAATACTCCATTCTTTCTCTCTTTCAGTAGAGCTCATCTCAGAACTTTATTAATAGGTGGCTTTTCTCCCTTTTCCTTCTGTGTTTGAGGAATAGCTCCTCCTGCATGCGCCCATTCTCTGCCCCCTCTTCTCTTTCAACCCCCCTCACGCATGCGCGTACACACACACACACAATGGGAGACAAATTAAAGAGATAGGAATAGTCAGCCAGTCTGTCTGGAGATTTCTTAGTGATTTACAATCTGCACTACGTAGTGCATCCTTGACAGGCTCATGCACTGACCATACTATGAGAGGACCAGAGATTTCTCTTTGAAAATTTAAAGAGTGAGAAAGTAAAGACTCTGCAGGAGATTTTCAGTAATTTATGCCATGTGAGTAGAGTGGTGTTGGGTGACTTTAGATTGCTCAGTGCATTGAAGTCCTTGGATGAAAAATGGAATAGAAAAGTTAAGTATTATCCTTTTTGGGGACCCTGTTAGGTTCGGCCGAAAACGGACATTGGCAGCGTTCCTGTTCCTGGGAGGACTGGCCTGTCTTATTGTCATGTTTCTTCCAGAAAAGAAAGGTAAATGCCTTTTTAGGATTTTATAGTAGTATTGTGCATGTATATAACCCCCTCCAACTCAGGATCTAAGGATTTCACAAACATTAGGTTCATAACATTGACATGATGTAGGTAATTATCTCCATTGTACATCTGGGGAAACTGAGGCATAGTAAAGGGGAAATTGGTTTTCTGAAGGCTTTGTGATGTGTTGGGGAAAGAGTTTGGACTGGAACCCATTTCCAGGCCACCAGTCCTATGCTGTTAATCACCATACCAACATATTGCTGCCTCTGCTTTATACTAGGAATTGGGGAAATGTACCTTACGCCAGGGGTGGGCAAACTTTTTGGCCCGAGGGCCACATCTGGGTATAGAAATTGTATGGCGGGCCATGAATGCTCACGAAATTGGGGTTGGGGTGCAGGAGGGGGTGAGAACTCCAGCTGGGGTTGCGGGCTCTGGGGTGGGGCCAGAAATGAGGAGTTCAGGGTGCAGGAAGGGGCTCCAGGCTGGGGCGGGGGGGGGTAGGGTGCAGGAGGGGTGAGGGCTCCAGCTGGAGGTGTGGGCTCTAGGCTAGGGATGAGGGGTTTGGGGTGCAGGAGGGCCCTCTGGGCTCAGACCGAGGGGTTCAGAGTGCAGGAGGGGGCTCGTATGCAGACTTGGGGTGAGGTTTACCTCAAGTGGCTCCCGGAAGCAATTGCATGTCCCCCTTCCAGCTCCTACGCAGAGGTGCGGCCCTGCTGCTCTGCTGCATGCTTCCCTGTCCACAGGCGCCGCCCCTGCAGCTCCCATTGGCCGTGGTTCCCAGCCAACGGGAGCTGCGGGGGCGGCGCTTGGGACGGGGGTAGTGTGTGGAGTGGAGCCCCTTGGCTGCCCCAAACATAGGAGCCAGAGGGGGGACATGCTGCTGCTTCAAGGAGCTGCATGAGGTAAGCGCTACCCCAAGCCTGTTCCCCGGCTGGAGTGCAGTTATTTTTTGTACATAATTCTACATTTGTAAGTTACACTTTCACAATAAAGAGATTGCAATACAGTACTTGTATGAAGTGAATTGAAAAATGCTGTTTCTTTTGTTTATCCTTTTTATAGTGCAAATATTTGTAATAAAACTAATATAAAGTGAGCACTGTACATTTTGTGTTGTGTTGTAATATAAATCAATATATTTGAAAATGTAGAAAAACATCCAAAAATATTTAATAGATTTCAATTGGTATTCTATTGTTTAACAGTGGGATTAATCGTGATTAATTTTTGCAATCACGATTAATTTTTTTGAGTTAATCGCATGAGTTAACTGCAATTAATTGACAGCCCTAATTTTTAATTTATTTCAGGAAGCCATATAAAGGTCCAATGCTAGATTGTTTTTCAACTATTGTACACAGATATAGAAACAGAAAATATTAGCAAGAGAAAAGACTTCTCCTTCCTTTCAAAGCTAGGCACATAAAATTAATGATACTTCATACTTGTATTACATAGCATTAGTCAAAGGCTTTAGACTGTTGAACCTAGCAGGATTTTTAAAAGGATTAAACATTTATATGGATGAATATCTATTGTTACACTAGACAGTGGTGAATGTAATTTGTTTTAAAGGGATAGAACTCAAATTTCAGAGAATATGTCAATCACTGACTGCCTGGGTTGAAATAGAAACTGGGTCTTTTGTCATTATCCTTTATATAGGATTTTAACACTTTCCTCTAAAGCATCTGGTACTGGCCAATGTCAAACAGGATACTGGGCTAGGTGGGCCACTGATCTGATCCTATATGGCAGTTCTTATCTTTTTTTCTAATGAGGCAATTTTAGATCACCCATCACATAGGAACCAAAGCCCCACTGAAAGTCACCTAGATACTAAGTCACTTAAGAACTTTTGAAAAAATTTTCTGTTGTCCTTTCCACCAGCTTACTAATAGTACAAATTTTACTCAACATTTATTGCTTTTGCCAACGGTACTCTCAGAAAATGTTTAGAAATTGTCATAAAAATGTTCAAACCAGTCGTCTTCTTCTTTTACTTCTAATGCCTATTATAACAATTTAAAAACAGAATTTAAGTACGAAAGTGAACTTCACTGTTTTTATAATTTGGTCAATGAGAAAAAATGACTTTGCTTTTTCTGGCTCTCATGCTTTGGTGCTGGGAGCTGTAGTAATTTAAACAAACTATATCTACTGGATTTCTTAATTTAATAGAAACACCTGGACTGACATTAGATGTTAAATTATTCTCCCTCCTCCTCCTCCCCCCTCCCCACCAAAAAATTGTAGGCCAGATTTGAAAGTCTCTTTTTTTCAATGTAAAACTTAATTCTAAAATACATTTCACAGGGTGTTCAAAGGAAGATGTTCTTTCTCTTTGTACAATCTGACAGTATAGCTAAAGAAAATGGGTGCATTTTCCCTCCTCATCTTACAAAATCAGATAGGTGACTTTTTTGCCACTGTTGTCTGAAGGATGGATCTTTTGAATTCTTCTGAGCTTTGAGAGCCCTATTGAAGCCACATATAATTGTATGCACCTCCAACAGATATTGTCAGCATAACAAACTCTTCAGCAGATTCCCTTTCATTTCGTTTGTTACTGAAGTGATTACTAAAGGACATTTCTGTATGCTATGGATCCTTACAAGGGTCACACTTTCTTTATCAGCCACAGGAGTGTTTGCAGTTGTGAACAGCCGTTCTTTGTCTTTACTGGGGAAACTGACAATCAGTGCAGCATTTAACATTGTTTATATCTACACGTCAGAGCTTTATCCTACAGTGATCAGGTAATCTGAATTCACTTTGTGGTGGTGGTTTCTTTTGCCCATCTCCCTAATCCTTATTACTTCCACTTTTATTTTTGTCCTGTTAACGGCACCTTCTCATAGAGACTTTCCCTTAATTAAAGGAAAACTTGTGTGATTAGTCATAGGGCCTTATAGCAGTATCACCCGAAATCTGCCAGGTGCTGGGTAAATATAAGACAACTCCATTAAGTATTTATGCTAGTGTAGCCAGTGATGTTGGGGCTTATACCTTCAGGAGGCTGCAATTGTTTAGTGCAACTTGATCATTCACAAACACTTGAGCAGCTCTGACATTTGATCCAGTAGGGAGTAGTGGAGCCACATACTCATTGTAGGAGAGTGGACAGATGAATGTAGCGTATAGATGCACTTTGTACTGGCGGTTCCCCCAGGTACAGCCATTAGTAGCCAGCCAGCCACTGTAGCTCATACAGTGCACCTGTAGTGTAGACACACAAATCTGATATGTGGTGTGATTTTTGGATTAGTGCCATTTATCCCCAATTTCAAGAAAGGTTAATGTGCGCTAGTCCAAATCACAGTTCACAGTGGTTTTGTCTCTGCTGTGGCAGCTACACTAATGCCTGAAATTCTGTTTGTGAACAGGGTCTCTGTTCTTCAGCACTGTGTACAATTCCATTACTGAAATGCTTTGAGCAGCATTCCAATACCTCCCTTGCCAACAAACTTTGTCATAGGCATAGTACCATGACCAAGAATTTTCTTATTGCAGACATCTTTTAAAAAATTCCTTAATTCCTCTCCTGCAAATACCATTGATTAATGTCTGTATTTTTCTTTAGGAACGTTGGAATGGGTTCCTGCTCCATGTTTTCCCGGGTTGGTGGGATTATTGCTCCCTTCATCCCTTCATTGGTTTGTCTGCACTTACATTTTTATTTCTTTATATCTTGCTTAGCTCTGATGTATCAGATGTTTGCAGGGATGGGGGAAATAGGATAAACTGTGTATGATTCAAGATCTGTAAAATATAATCAACATGGAGGACATGTCAATATAGTATCATGATTCTCCATACATGGTGAAGGACAGCAGGATGTAGCCCGTATGTAGGCAAAACTCCCACCACTTGTTTCAGTCTGTGTTTTATCCATGTAATGATTTCATGAACTGGCCTATACGCTGCAACAGCCTGACCACTTTCAAATGCTCAGATACTATGGTGGTGAGCCTCTCCTAAAACCCTGAATAGGCAAAGTTAAAACCCAAGCTGGCTTGTAGGATTTGCCATATCAGATGAGATTGTTGTACTCTCTTTAGTAGTTCTTATCCCCACTCTGTCTGTGGCTAATGCTAGAGATGAATCCCTTCATATAAATTGCCTCAGCAAACATGTAGTTCTGGAAATGGATAGGGGAAAGGGAAGGAATGATGTGATCAGTTTATTCCTTGAAATGTGAGGTTTGCGGTTTAACCTTAATATCGTAATGGAGAAGAGAGAGGCAGCCTCAACTGGCTTCACTCTCACAAGATGCATGCAAATTAAAATTCGTAGCTAAGTGTCATATTTCTAGAT
This sequence comes from Caretta caretta, assembly GCF_965140235.1. Taxonomy (NCBI): domain Eukaryota; kingdom Metazoa; phylum Chordata; order Testudines; family Cheloniidae; genus Caretta; species Caretta caretta. The sequence goes on from NC_134206.1 coordinate 206,036,916, forward strand.
GTGGATATTTGTGTAGAGACCTGAGATACTTAAAATCCCTGAGCCTGAATCTTGCAGTAGGCCCTGAACAGAATGAGAAATCAGGGTGATGGGGAATTACATATATTATGTATGGTATAGTGACCTGAGGTATTTGTATAAAAATAAATGGTCAGATTTTCTTCTGGCAGAAAGGAACTGGAAACTGCCAACTCTGACCAGGTGACAATTCCCTCTGTGGGGTGGAGCTTTCTTGCTTCTGCATCCCCTCCCACCTGACTCGGGCAAAGGGGTCTGTCCGGAAGGCAGGGTTGAGGGTATTCTGACTATCTGGCCTTTGGGAGTTCATTGCTAGATGGTGTAGACTATACAGCCCCCAGTGTACTCCAGGATAGGCTCAGGCCAGTGTAGATCTGCCTGAGGAAGTGTCCTAAGCTCCCTGACATGGGTGGTGGTGGTGATCGGGTGAGTATATGGGGAGCACTCCATTCTCCTGTGTCCGGAAAGAACTTGGCATTGTGGAGAATCTGAGCAAACGATCTTAAACAAATCATCAATTTGAGACTTCATCAAACTTAACATATGTCAGCTTTGCGTAAATATGGGAACAAATAAATGTTGAATTGGGGAGAAAAACTGTTTGTTTTGGGAGTTCCCCCGAGCACATTTGTAAATAAGGTTTGTCTTTTTGGTGGGGGAGAAAGTTGAGATTGTATATATTGGTGATAAAACATTGTGCCTTTATGCCTGGTCATAGTCTAATATTGTGTTAACTTCTCCTATCTTGATTTAGAATTTTTTCACAAATGAAAGTGAGACTTAAAACTTAACTGATTTTTTTTTTTTTTAACAGTTGCATCTAAAGGTTCAAATTTTCAAAATGAACTTGCCTGGCTTCTCAATTTGCCTGAAACTGTACATTCAAGTTTCTGGAGTTCCATTTTAGGCAACTCACACTTTTTCTCCCCCAAATTTGATTTGGCATTTGACATCTACTCAATTTGTGTGCACAAATCAGCGTTTGTGGAAAAATTTCATAGCCAAGAACTTGAATGCATGAATTTAGCAAGGTAACCTATTTCCCTTTGTTCTCCCCCCACCCCACCCCCCGACATTCTTGTTAAACCCTGGATTTGTGCTAGAAGTGGCCCACCTTGATTATCATACACATTGTAAGGAGAGTGATCACTTTAGATAAGCTATTACCAGCAGGAGAGTGGGATGGGGGGAGAGAGAACCTTTTGTGGTGGTAAACACCAATTTTTTCATGGTTTGTGTGTATAAAAAGATCTTCTGTACTTTCCACAGTATGCATCCGATGAAGTGAGCTGTAGCTCACGAAAGCTTATGCTCAAATAAATTGGTTAGTCTCTAAGGTGTCACAAGTACTCCTTTTCTTTTTGCGAATACAGACTAACACGACTGTTACTCTGAAACATGAATTTAGCAGGCACTTATTTAAAATTCGTTCCAAAACCTGTGGATCCAGAGGTTCCAAGCATTTTTGAAATCCTCTGTTCCGATCTTTATGTATCATGAAGGCTACATTTTAGTCACAGGTATTTTTAGTGAAAGTCATGGACAGGTCCCAGGCAGTAAACAAACATTCATAGCCCGTGACCTGTCCATGACTTTACTATATACCCCTAACTAAAACTTGGGGGTGGGGGGATGCTTGGGACCCTGCTGGTGCTGGGGGGAGCGTTGCTGGTGCTCGGGGGGAGTGGGGGAGGATTGGCAGGAGTCGCAGGCTCCCTGCCGGGCTCCACATGTCCTCACAGTTGTGGCCGGGGGGGCTCCAATTGCTGCTCCCACCCCAGGTGCTGGCTCTGCAGGCGCAGCTCCCACTGGCCAGGAACCGCAGCCAATGGGAGCTGTGGGGGTGGGGCCTGCGGGCATGGCCAACGCGTGGCGCCTCCTATCCCCTCTTCTGCCTATGCCAGTGAGAGCCAGGGAGCCTCCCTCTCGTGCGCCCCCGCCCCCAGTAAGCGCACCCTCCTGCCCTGAGCCCCCTCCTACACACCCAAACTGCTGCTGCTGGCCTAGGGGCTGAATCCGTGACTTCCATGACCTCCGTGACAGACATGCAGCCTTACGTATCATACCTGTGATGGGTTCCCCACGGGGTGCCACCTGGAACTGGGGTGTCACTGAGCCCACTTGACCCACCAGCCTGGGTTCCCTTTACACAGTACTACTGTAACCAGCCTGTCAAGCCCTCTTCCAGGCTTCAGTCTGCACCTTCACCAGCACACATACAGGTAGGGACACAGCCATCTTCAGAAACATACAGATGCTGTGATCAGTTCTGCAGGGGAAGGTTTCAGTTAGGGAATTTCCCAATTACTCAACTGCACACACCCCCCTCTGGAGGGTAAAGCCAAAATTATACTGTCTTGCGCTGCGCTGAGAACTGTACAGCCTAAGCTCATGAAATTCGCCCCCTCCCTCAATGTGGAGAGGAATATACACAACTTTCTGCCCCCAGTTATGACTCCCACACACTGGTTTTAGACCAAGCAAATATAAGTTTATTAACTACAAAAGAGATTTTTTTTAAGTGATTATAAGCCCTCGGATCGCTACCCCTTCCTACTTCTCCACGTGGGCACCAATGATACTGCCAAGAATAACCTTGAGCAGCTCACTGCAGACTATGTGGCTCTGGGAAGAAGGATAAAGGCGTTTGAGGTGCAAGTGGTGTTCTCGTCCATCCTCCCTGTGGAAGGAAAAGGCCCAGGTAGAGACCATTTGAATCATGGAAGTCAATGAATGGCTGTGCAGGTGGTGTCGCAGAGAAGGCTCTGGATTCTTTGACCATGGGATGGTGCTCCAAGAAGGAGGAGTGCTAGGCAGGGATGGGCTCCACCTAACGAAGAGAGGGAAGAGCATCTTTGCAAGCAGGCTGGCTAACCTAGTGAGGAGGGCTTTAATCTAGGCTCACCGGGGGAAGGAGACCTGAGGTAAGTGGGATACTGGGAGGAAGCACGAGCAGGAGAGCGCAAGAGGGGAGGGCTTCTGCCTCATACTGAGAAAGCGGGATGATCAGCGAGTTATCTTAAGTGCCTATACACAAATGCAAGAAGCCTGGGAAACAAGCAGGGAGAACTGGAAGTCCTAGCACAGTCAAGGAATTATGATGCAATTGAATAACAGAGACTTGGTGGGATAACTCACATGACTGGAGTACTGTCATGGATGGGTATAAACTGTTCAGGAAGGACAGGCAGGGCAGAAACGGTCGGGGAGTTGAATTGTATGTAAGAGAACAGTATGACTGCTCAGAGCTCCAGTATGAAACTGCAGAAAAACCTGAGAGTCTCTGGATTAAGTTTAGAAGCCTGAGCAACAAGGGTGACGTCGTGGTGGGAGTCTGCTATAGACCACCGGACCAGGCGGATGAGGTGGATGAGGCTTTCTTCCGGCAACTAACAGAAGTTACTAGATCGCAGGCCCTGGTTCTCATGGGAGACTTCAATCACCCTGATATCTCCTGGGAGAGCAATACAGTGGTGCACAGACAATCCAAGAAGTTTTTGGAAAGTGTAGGTGACAATTTCCTGGTGCAAGTGCTGGAGGAACCAACTGGGGCAGAGCTCTTCTTGACCTGCTGCTCACAAACAGGGAAGAATTAGTAGGGGAAGCAAAAGTGAATGGGAACCTGGGAGGCAGTGACCATGAGATGATCGAGTTCAGGATCCTGACACAAGAAAGAAAGGAGAGCAGCAGAATACGGACCCTGGACTTCAGAAAAACAGACTTTGATTCCCTCAGGGAACTGATCGGCAGGATCCCCTGGGAGAATAACATGAGGGGGAAAGGAGTTCAGGAGAGCTGGTGGTATTTTAAAGAATCCTTATAGAGGTTACAGGGACAAACCGTCCCGATGTGTAGAAAGAATAGTAAATATGGCAGGTGACCAGCTTGGCTTAACAGTGAAATCCTTGCTGATCTTAAACACAGAAAAGAAGCTTACAAGATTGGACAAATGACCAGGAAAAAGTATAAAAATATTGCTCAGGCATGTAGGAGTGAAATCAGGAAGGCCAAATCACACCTGTAGTTGCAGCTAGCAAGAGATGTTAAGAGTAACAAGAAGGGTTTCTTCAGGTATGTTAGCAACAAGAAGAAAGTCAAGGAAAGTGTGGGCCCCTTACTAAATGAGGGAGGTAACCTAGTGACAGAGAATGTGGAAAAAGCTAATGTACTCAATGCTTTTTTTGCCTCTGTCTTCACGAACAAGGTCAGCTCCCAGACTACTGCACTGGGCAGCACAGCATGGGGAGGAGGTGACCAGCCCTCTGTGGAGAAAGAAGTGGTTCAAGCCTATTTAGAAAAGCTGGATGAGCACAATCATTTTCCTGGAATTTAACTAACCAATCCTAACATATTGTAACATGATTATTTAACTAATTATATCCCACCACCTTAATTAGTTTACACCCAGCAAAATTAATTATACAGCAGACAGAAACAATCGCAGAACCAGACAGAGATTATACAGACAAACAGTGGGGAAATGGGGACTACAGTGATAGAACAAACACAGAAATGAGGATTTCACATCCCAGCTATTGATAAGTGAGTTCTTGCCAGACAGGAAGCTATCAAACTAAGTTTCCTTTTACATTTTCTAGGCACTTCCCTTTCGCTGGAGGCATAGGCATTATCAGGACAGGATTGTATTCCTAACAGCCCAATAGCACCTTATTTCAATGTGACTAGTTTGGAATGTGAGGAGGTGACCGGTCGCTTCCCAGCTTATGGCTGCGTCTGTGCTTAGCCAAAGGCCTTAGCCTAAGAACAGGGCCTCAGACTGTCGCAGTAAGAGAAGGACCTTACACTGGCAGACAGTGATTTTGATTCTTTTATACCTCTATAACTAGCCAAGGGATAAGATTACACCTAAATTCTTAGAGTATAGGCCTTTACAGACAGGCCTGAATATCTATATCCTAACAAAGGCTAATGGCATTTTGGGCTACGTAAGTTGGGGCATTGCCAGCAGATCGAGGGACGTGATCATTCCCCTCTATTCGACATTGGTGAGGCCTCATCTGGAGTACTGTGTCCAGTTTTGGGCCCCACATTACAAGAAGGATGTGGAAAAATTGGAAAGCGTCCAGCGGAGGGCAACAAAAATGATTAGGGGACTAGAACACATGACTTATGAGGAGAGGCTGGGGGAACTGGGATTGTTTCTTCTGCAGAAGAGAAGAATGAGGGGGGATTTGACAGCTGCTTTTAACTACGTGAAAGGGGGTTCCAAAGAGGATGGATCTAGACTGTTCTCAAAGGTAGCTGATAACAGAACAAGGAGTAATGGTCTCAAGTTGCAGTGTGGAGGTTTAGGTTGGATATTAAGAAAAACTTTTTCACAAGGAGAATGGTGAAGCACTGGAATACGTTACCTAGGGAGGTGGTGGAATCTCCTTCCTTAGAAGTTTTTAAGGTCAGGCTTGACAAAGCCCTGGCTGGGATGATTTAGTTGGGGATTGGCCCTGCTTTGAGCAGGGGGTTGGACTAAATGACCTCCTGAGGTCCCTTCCAACCCTGATATTCTATGATTTGAGATAGCAAACAGATCAAAACAGATTACCTAGCAAATAAACAAAAACGCAATCTAAGCATAATATACTAAAGAGATTGGATATGAGTAGCAAATTCTCACCCTAATTGTTGATTCAGGCAGTTTGTAGAGATTAAGGGGCCAGCTGCCCTTGCTTGCAGCTTAAAACCCCCAGATATTGCTTTCACAGGCTAGAAATCCCTCTAGCCTGGGTCCAACCCTTCTCCCCCAGTCCAGTCCTTGTTTCTCAGGTGTTTCCAAGCGTCTCCTTTGGGTGGGGAGTCAGCGAAGAACCCTGATGTCACTCTTCTGCCTTAAATAGCTTTGTCTCCAAGCTTGGTTCCCGTGCCTGTTCAGTGGAAATACACTGGTATTCCAAGATGGAGTCCAGTACAGGTGACTTGGTCACATGTCTGTAGGGTCACAGCAGCAATGACTCAGTCTGTTTGTAGCATCCTCAGGAAGGCTCCCTGGTGGGAGATTAACTTTTTCTAAGACCTGTTCTCCGTAATGGCCCTTTCCAGCCAGCCATCTAGACTGTGTGCATTCTGCCTAATGGGCGTTCCCCAGGTGTAAACACATTTGTAATAGATGCATAAACAATATTCCTAACTTCAGATACCAAAATGATACATGCATATAAGTAGTATAATTATATTCAGTAAATCATAGCCTTTTCAATATCTCACATGATCAATCTTGCATAAAATACGTTATAGTTATGCCATAATTATCTCATAATATCTCTATGAAGAACGTGGTGTAATGTGACAATACCTACCTCACAGGGTGGCTGAAAATTAAGTGCTTGAATATGTAAAATGCGATATGTTTGCCCCCCTTTCCTTAACTATCTCTGCTCTTAATTTCCAGAAATCCGTGCAGTGGTCTCTGCCATACATCGTGTTTGGAGTGACTGGCGTGTTGTCGGGGCTCCTGAGTTTGTTGTTGCCAGAAACACTGAACAGCCCTTTGCTAGAGACAATATCAGACCTGCAGGTGTGCTCATACTGGAGACTGGGGGACGAAGCTATGTCATTGCAAGCACTAGGCGGCTCACGGGTACATCACTTTTCTTAATACTTCTCCACCATTGTAGTGCATCGATTACAGCTGTCAACTTTAGGAGTGCCGAACTAGATGGTGCTTAGTCTGTGGATGACAGGCTCCAAGGGGACACTGGGGATAGTTTAGTGATCTTACCATCATATCTGCAATATTCTCTGCAAGTGCAGGCTCAGATCCTAGCTAGGTCAACTCATCCCTCTCATGCTTGGTGAAAAAGTTACAACTTTCCATTTAGGATAAAGGACCCTAACACAGAGATCTCTGCCTCTGTCACCTCTAGTCTGCTGGGTCCTATAAGGCTGGTCCGTAAGACCTTTCAAAAACCTTATCTGGCACAAGATGCAGCAGCTGGTTTATGAGGGAGGGCTGTGCCTGTATTCTATAATCTGTGCAGGCTTCCACTTTTTGTTTTTGGGTGCAATTTAAGATGTTGGTTCTAACATACAAAGCCTTAAATTGGTTAGAACCTGGTTAACTCTGATGTCTACCTCACACCTGACCGTAGTAGCTGAGATTAGTTGAGATGCATGATCTAACAGCTCCCAGGCTTAATAATGAGGAGACTTGGAGGCAAGGTATTTTCAGTGAGGTTTACTTGACTGCTGAGTTTGCTTCCCTTTGTTCATTCATCAGGTTTTGTTGACCTTCCAGTCATGTCTTGGTGTGAGAGTTCTTTCATCTATTTTTTTCTCCTGGGGAGGGAGAAATAAATGAGTGGAAAGAGTGATTAAGTTTGGGGAGGGATCTTAGGTTTCTTAACACTGGTCCAAAACGTATAAGTATTGTAGGGTTTATAAAGATTATAGATTGACTTGGAGCACTAGAAGGTACATCTTGTCACATTAAACGAAATGAAAAAATACTCAGTCTTTAGGAACACGCTTCCCCAGATATACATCTGATTTGAATCCAGATAAAACAAAAGGAGTCAGATTCATGTCTGCAGAGACACTGTCTACTTCAGTGAAGTTACACCCAAGATGGCCTCTGACACATTATACATTTTTTAAGACAATCACAGGTAAAACATATGGAAAATGAAAAGCTGTTAAACATTAACCCTGTCTGATAAAGGTGATAGAAAAGTCTGGTGGAGCTGCCATTAGGATTACTTAATACATTGTTCTGCTGGATACCCACTGATGCCTAGTGTACATTTAAGTTTTGCCAACATACTATGTCATAGACTCGATTAGCGGAGTGATTTTTTTTCCTGACATAGCTGTGTTAGCAAATGCCCTAGCGTTATACCATCAGTGTAGTGTTATACCCCAGTTATACCATCAAAGCCATTTTGCTGGAATAGCTTTTTTTTCGCCCTCCTGGTATAGATGCAGTTTAAACCAACTCTTTTGCTGGTAAAAACTGCATCTATACAAGGAGGATTTGCTGGTACAACTGCACTGGCAAACCCCTTAATTATCGACAAGGACTGGGTATAGCCACTTTACATGATTCATAAGAGCTGAAATATTTGGATAATCTCCCACTGTGCTCAAAGATTTGCAGAGAAAATCTGACCGTGTCCAATGTTGTTAGTCTGGGTTGGGCAAAGTAAGAAGACTTGTCTGATTCTATGCCAGGGGTTGGCAACCTTTCAGAAGTGGTGTGCCAAGTCTTCATTTATTCACTGTAATTTAAGGTTTCGTGTGCCAGTAATACATTTTAACGTTTTTAGAAGGGGTCTCTCTCTCTGTCTATATTATATAACTAAACTACAGTTGTACGTAAATTAAATCAGGTTTTTAAAATGTTTAAGCTTCATTTAAAATTAAATTTAAAATGCAGATCTTATCAGTTTAGTGTGATCCTTGCCCTTGCTTTTCCTTGCTGAGTTTTCCAATGTCCCCAGGCAGGCAGTGGGCTGAGCGGGCCGGTGGCTGAGATCCCGGCTGGCAAGGGGCTGGCAGCCGGAACCCCGGGCTGGCAGCCGAGTGCCACTGAAAATCAGCTCGCGTGCTGCCTTCGGTATGCATGCCATAGGTTGCTGGCCCCTGTTCTATGACAATACATGTGTTAATGTTTTCCCCTCTTCTCTGGGAGCAGTTGCTTTGTGGGCTTTTAGGTCTGTAAGTTACATACACTGAGTGCGATAATTCTCCATGTCAAGGAAGACCCATAAATCACTGATACACTGCTACCTCGATATAACACGTTCCTCGGGAGTTAAAAAATCGTACCGCGGTATAGGTGAAACCGCGTTATATCGAAGCCACACACGTGACGTGCTGATCCACCAGAGCGAGCAGCCACACCCCCTGGAGCACTCGTTTACCGCGTTATATCAGAATTCGCTTTATATCGGACCATGTTATATCAAGGTAGCAGTGTATTATAAAACTGTAATGCACAGGTTGGTTGCTGCCTTCCATCCCAGAGGGCTGTGTTTCAGGGGTGCTTCGTTTATAGGGGGGAGGGATAGCTCAGTGGTTTGAGCATTGGCCTGCTAAACCCAGGGTTGTGAGTTCAATCCTTGAGGGGGCCATTTAGAGATCTGGGGCAAAAACTGGGGATTGGTCCTGCTTTGAGCAGGGGGTTGGACTAGATGACCTCCTGAGGTCCCTTCCAACCCTGATATTCTATGATTGGGTTCTAAAGCACTTCAGAATCTGTGAAAGACAGATATTGCAAGCTGAACAGGATTGGGCTGGGTCAATACTTGGATGAGACATTCAGGGAAATCAAAAGGATATTTTAGGAAATGGTATTTGTGATTTTTGTCATAAACAAGGGAAATGCAGCCTAGATGGAGTTATTATAAGATGGTTGCATAACTGGTTGAAAAACCGTTCCCAGGGAATAGTTATCAGTGGTTCACAGTCAAACTTGAAGGGCATAATGAGTGGGGTCCCACAGGTATCAGTTCTGGTTCCAGTTCTGTTCAATATCTTTATCAATTATTTAGATAATGGCATAGAGAGTACACTTATAAAGTTTGCGGACAATACCAAGATGGGAGGGCTTGCAAGGTTTTTGGAGGATAGGATTATAATTCAAAATGATCTGGACAAACTGGAGAAATGGTCTGAAGTAAATAGGATGAAATTCAATAAGGACAAATGCAAAATCCTCCACTTAGGAAGGAACAATCAGTTGCACACATACAAAATGGGAAATGACGGTCTAGGAAGGAGTACTGCAGAAAGGGATCTGGGGGTCATAGTGGACCACAAGCTAAATATGAGTCAACAATGTACTACTGTTGGGGGGGGGGGGGTGAACATCATTCTGGGATGTATTAGCAGGACTGTGGTAAGCAAGACACGAGAAGAACAATTTTTCTCCCTCCTCGTTGTAACAACCTTTTATGTACTTGAAAACTTATGTCCCCTCTCAGTCTAAACAAACCCAATTTTTTCAATCTTCCCTCACAGGTCATGTTTTCTAGACCTTTAATCATTTTTGTTGCTCTTCTCTGGACTTTCTCCAATTTGTCCACATCTTTCCTGAAACGTGGCACCCAGAACTGGACACAGTACTCCAGCTGAGGCCTAATCAGCGCAGAGTAGAACGAAAGAATTACTTTTTAACCTCTGAGGATAGGACAAGAAGCAGCGGGCTTAAATTGCAGCAAGGAAGGTTTAGGTTGGACATTAGGAAAAAATTCCTAACTGCCAGGGTGGCTAAGTACTGGAATAAATTGCCCAGGGAGGTTGTGGAATTTCCATCGTTAGAGGTTTTTAAGAGCAGGTTAGACAAAGACCTGTTGGGGATCGTCTAGATATTGCTTAGTCCTGCTATGAGTGCAGGGGACTGGACTAGATGACCTCTCAAGGTCCCTTCCAGTCCTGTGATTCTATTATTGTTCACAATTTATCACCCATTCCTTTAGTCAGTGCAGAGCACAGTTCCCTACCAAGGTATTAGGGGGTGCTTACTGCTGGAAATGCTCTGTCTGAAAGAATGTTGTTCATCCAAACAAAATTTCAAATGTGTGTATTTTCGCACTTGCACCACTCTAACCTTTTGGGGGGGGGCGGGAAACAATTCCCCTCTTATATGTAATTAGTGCAAGTCGGGCAACTTCCTTTGCTTGGAGGATAAGAATGATCTCGTGGCCAAAGTACAGCCCTGGGAGTAGGGAGATCTAGTTTCAGCTCTCATTTAGCAAATTGTCTCTGCAGTTCCCTTCTCTACCCCAGATAGTCACCTGACTTGGATCGCAAGCCACAAACTTTTCAAGTAGTGAAAATAGCTTGCAGGTATGTATGTTGCACACCCTTGCATTGTAGATTGCAAGAGTACAGAATAGCCTTTTGTCCCACAGTTTCTCCCTTTCCAACAGTTTCAGTGCCTGCAGAACCTCTTTCCCTTTGTGTCAGGCATAGTTAGTTTTTTGCTGTTTTGTTTTTTCTCGTAGTTAGCTTGTTTTGTAAAAGCTTTCTGGTCCCATGAGTCTCTTTTCACCTGTGTTTAGGCTTTTTATATTGCTGGCTAGTTGGAGCTTTGTTTATCTCCATGGCAGGTAATCCTGGCAAATGCCCTTTTTTTTTTTTTTTTTAAATGTGAAGCTTGTGTAGGAAGATGTCCACTCATGATAAATAGGGATGAAGAGGCATTTCCCCCAAACTCTGCTTCCTGAGCCTTTGCTTCTAGTAGATCAGAGGGACAGGAACATTGCTACTGCTTTCGTAACTCAGAAAGCTTTGTAGAATGCCAGATCAAGCCATCCTAGTCAGTTCACTTGTCTTGCATCCGACCTCCTTAGTCAGCTAAAGGGAGTACAGGAGTTCATGCTGGATAAAAGTCCATCATTTGCTAAGAGGGTTCGAAGAAGTATGAATCTAAAATCCTCAGATCCAAGTGGAACTGACCTTGGGCAGGTCATTTAACTTCTCTGTACTTCAGTTTCCCCTGTGTAAAATGGGCAAAATCCTCCCCACCTCTCAGTAGGGTTGTAATGCTTCCTATTTGTAAAGAGCACTTTGAGATGCTCTGAAGGTGCTGCAAAAGTACATTTTTTCAATGTTAACTGTTGAATGTGTTAACAATTTCATTTTTTTTCCTAGTCTGCAGATAAAGATCGCTCTGCGGGGAGTGAAAGTGAAGATGAAGAATTCTATGATGCTGATGAAGAGACCCAAATGATCAAGTAACAAGAGGAAGCTTTCCTTTTTATGCCTTTTTTTTTTTTTTAAACTTGTCCAGCCAGGTCCACCTGTAAAAATAAAACTGGAACTGTCTGCGGGTGAATTATAACAGGGCAAGTGCCTCTGCCTTTCCAGCACTGGGGGAGGAATTAGAGTACTACTCAGATGCATTACAGTGGTTTGACTGGTGACCACTGCTGATTTTTTTTTTTCTTACTCATGAAAACCATTCAAATGTTTGTGGCTCAAACTTATGATTGCAGGCTAGGTTTGAGGCCAAAGATGATGGGGAGGGATTTGAGGTATTTCTGAAACTTGAACTTGAGAACTGATTCAACTTGCAGACTTCCGCTGCATGTGTTTGCATTTTTCCTTCAAGGTGGGCTCATGTTGATTTTGAAGCAGCTGAAATCCATAAACTGGAAAGGTTTCAACTAGGCTTCTTCAGATGGATGAAACCTAAAGAGTTAAACTGGACACAGAAGATACTATAGGCCAGTATGATGGGAACAAATTCTTGAAATCCTCTCAAGTAACCTGCAGCACACTGGAAAGAATGAACTATGGAATCTCCACCAGTTCTGCATCCGCTCACTGGAATGGAATTTCATACCTCAAGTGCTTAGGGAACACCAACAAAAGATAGCTGTACTCATTGATGTTGTAGGGTGGATGTCTAGAGGGGCCATCAAAGGTTAGAGGGACCAGCTAATAGGAAAGGGCAGAGGGACTTAAGTAAAACAAAATCTCCATTATTGCTGATCTCTTCTCCCCCTATCTGTCTCCTCCACCCAGCCCTTGCACCTCTCAAAACAACTTCCTTTTTTTCCCTTTTATTTTGGTTCTTTCTCACACAGGTTTGTCATGACAGTCTGTAAATCTCAGGATGGCTCTGAATTTCTGTTGCATATTCTGATTGATTTTGTGTTTGTCACTTTGCCATGTAAGCTGAGGGACTTGTTTTTCCATGGCATAGAGTGAATGTCTTACGGGAAGTAATTTTACTTAGCTATGTTTTGCATTATTGTGGGCTTTCCATGATTATGGCTATGGAGGAAAAATGAGATCTGCATGCAGTGGTGCAGAGTACTGAAATTGCCTGTGCAGGCTGCTACTAGTGTCTTGGGGATCATTGCAAGAGGATGCTAGTATTTACTTTAAAATTCTGTATGTAGATAAAGTTCTTTGGAAGTTTCTTGAGCCCACATTCAATTAATTACTTGACCTTGCTGAGGGAGAACTGTATTCTTTTGTTTACACTAAACTTTTTTTTTAAGTATACTGAAAGAGAAAGATGTTGAGTGTTTTTCCAACTAATAGATGCGGCCTTTTGGTACGGATTCAATATTCCTAGCTGTTACAGTTGACTTCTATATAATTCTTTGCAGTTTATGGGATCAAATTTCATATTAAAAGTGTAAAGGTAGCTGGTTATTCTATTGGAAAATAATACATGATCAAATAATTGGGGAGAAGGGTGTTTACTGAACATATTCCAGAGTCAGAGCGAAAAACTCAGTTATTCCGGAAGGAAGCAGAAGATCGGATCTGAAACTTACAGCAGGCTATCTAAACTTTGTCCAGTCAAGAGCTGCATAGGCAACTTTCTAGGAGCCCAAGAGTTGTATCTCTGTTACCTGAGTGGAATGTAGTGCTGCTATCCTCATCTTCAGTGCAGAGGGGAAGCCCACAAGACTACATGTTCTAGCATGCAGTACTCCATCTTGATCTGCACAGATTGATACAGTGCTATGAGCACAACGGTGAGCTGTAGTGGGGTTCAGTGGTCGCTGCAGGTAGCACATCAGTAGGGAAGATGAAGAGGACTGCTGGCTGCATTGTAGACAACAGTGGGACATTTGACCAGCAGCCCACGCTTTGATCTCTCCTGACTCTTGCACAGCTCTTGTGGATGAGATAGCAAAATTAATAGAACTTTTTAAAACTAATCTGGATGTTTTCAGCCTTATTTATACATAGGAAAATGACTGAGTGGAGTTCTTGGAGTTATAATTAAGTTTGTGTGTTGTGCTTTTTTTTTCTAGTTTGACATTTGACACTTTAAAATATGGGGATTATAAGAAACATGGGACGGAAAGGGTTTTTTTTCTTTTCATTAGGTTCTTGGTGATTTTTTTCCTCAAAGGTTCTACATGTGCAATAGCTCTTACTGAAATTAATGCTGCAGTACCTAGGAACTGTACTGATGTTGTCACAAACCCTATATTTCTTAGGGGATCAATCTCCACAATGGAATCACTGCCTCTTTCTGGCTTTAAGCAGTGGAAATAGGGACTCCTTTGTGAGACTGACTAGCGCTCTTGGCCTTGTTGGTTTTGTTTTTGCTAAAAGTCCCAAACCTGCAAAGAGATCCATCCATGCAACTTTCCATTGTTACTCCGTGTGGTTGCAGTGGTTCAGGTGGGTGGATTTCTTTGTAGGATCATGGTCAAAATTTGTGACAGCCCCTAGTTTAAGGTTAAATGTACCTCCATTTCATACAAGCACTCTTATACATATGATTGCAAAACCAAGGATGAAGAAACTTTTATGTGAAATAAATTAATTGCAGTTTTTTTGGAGACCCTTATACTGAGTCTGTCCCGGGTTTGCACATTCAAAGGTTGAGGACCTCCTACTGTGTCTGCCATAGAGGCTGTTGAGTGGCTATTTATTTATTTTTGGGCCAGTGAATTGCTAGAACAGGATCTTCCTAGGCGGAAGCTCAGTGTTCGTTGGGGGTTTTTTTGTTTTGTGTTTGTTTGTTTTTTTGTTTTGTTTTTTTTTTACAGAAGGATTCTGACAAATGACTTATTACTCTTGCACTCCATGTGCTTCAGTCTGGCACCTCTGGTGTTTGGGTTTGTGCTTAGAAGTTGCGGGTGGTACAAGCTGACCACCTGCTACAGAACAGAAGAAGATTCCTGTTTCATACAGAGAAGTCCTAAGCCATTGTGGCATCAGATACTTTGCCCTAGTTAGCATTTGTTGTGCACATATGATGCACAGCATTTCATGGCAAGTATGGACAGCATACACTGTATCTAGGCAGACCAATAGTGCTAAGCAGAACTCTTCAGATTGACAATGCATGCTGTTCTGAACTCTGCAGCTAGTGCCTGTTTTAATTAGACCCCCAAGTCACAACATTTGTATGGCTACCCTACCTCCAGGTATAATCTAATGGTTCAGAGCTGGCCTTATTCTGATTCTTCCCATGTATGGGCAGCACGTATTGGACATCTGCCCAGGGAAACTTGAATATACACCAGATCAAAAAGAAAAGTATCACTGTTAGTGACACTAAAATAGCACTGATGATCTGACAGATTTAATCCTTGCAATTCTTGATTGAAGTTTGACAAATGCTCTCCCCATGCTTATTTTATTCCATTGTTGCTAGGCTAACTTTACATAAGTGATCTGCACTATTCAGGGTTCTTGGTCCTGTGTAGACATAAGAATAAATCCAAGTTGGTAGCTGTCAGTCTCTTACCTATATATCCTTGTTTTGTAGAAGTTGTTTTTCAGCTGGGTCTCTTTATGGGGCTCTACTGTAGAGAACTGAGACTTTCCCACAGCAGAGATCAGGTCAGCACTGCTTCCAGCGAGACCCATCTTCTTACCATTTCCCAACTCTGTTATCAGGGTATGGCAGGGGATGTGCTCTAAGTTCTAGACCATGTTGACTTGGTCAAGCAAATTCAAGAAAGAAAAATGTTATGGAAGCTATGGCGTTAGCGTCTCAGTTTCGTTTATTTTAAAACTGTAATACATTCATGTCAGTATATCAGTATTATGGGCCCAATTCTGGCTGGCAGCACATACACCAAAAAATCTGTGTGCAACACAAGGATTGTATGGTGGAAGTTAGCATGTACATGCATGCCTCTGGGTGGACTAGCTAAGTCTTTATGCACAGCTCTTCTTACATTAATTATTTCTAGTGCAGGACTATGCATGTAACTGTTTTGAGTTTCAGTACTCTATGAATTCATTGTAGGGTATAAAGAGTGAAAGAAAGGTTCTTAGATGGAGAAATCGCTATTATTATAGAAATCATATGGAAAGGGCTTATTTGATATTGTAGCTCTTTCACCTCTAGCATCCAGTGCAGCATTCTTCATTACCATATAGTTGCCAGTGCCTACTCCAATCTACTGTAACCTTCAGATGATCCATGTGATAGGACTATTCCAGTCTAATAGATGTTTTAAAAAGTTACCTTGAAAGTCAGCCTAAATTTATTTACTTTTTTTCATCCCCTCTCTCCTACTGATAGCTTCTTGAATCATCCTAAAATAGCTTTGATTGCAAACCTAGTGAAAAATACTAAGAAAATATAAATAGGGAATCGATTTTTGTTTTACTTTGATTCATTTGAACTGTCCCTAGTGCTAAAGTGCTTTTAAGTGTCCTCAAATCAGTTTGGACTGGTGCTATCCGTAGGTAATTCTACGGAATTGGTATAAGCAGTTGCCAGATTTCTAAGCTGGAATGAAATAATGTCTAAAACTAATTCTGTGTGTTCATTTGGAATTCTTCCATGTGACCGGATAAAACTAGATTTACAAGCATCTCTCCATGGATCTTTAGGACAGGAAAAGGGAGAACTACCTTTGTTCATGCCTTAATGCTCTTTGCACTTTAATGACCATTGTTTCTGAAACCCTTCTCACTGCTTGCAGAGACAGTAATTAGCCAAAGAGATTAATATTAAAAAACAAAGTATAGAATTTGCATAACATGAAACCGTTGCCTGTCTCATATATCATACACAAGTCTGCAGGGTCTTATTTTATTGTAAATATCAAAGCTCACTCTTCAAGATCAGGATAAACAAGATAAGACCACTTGCTAGAATTTGTTAGTTCACTCATCAGACTTTTAAGAAATGTTAATTGAAGGCCACATGGAGTTTATAGAATGAAGTAGATGGTTGAACTGGTATATTTTAATTAAGGGCAGTGTTAAGTTTTAAAATGTCTACAAGAGAGTTCAGTTTCCTTTTGGAACTGTTTTAAAAAAAAACTTAAATTCTGGTGGCAGCATGTATGCCAGCAAAAATGCAGACAACTGCTGGAATGCACAGCAGGAGCTGGCTGCTTCCTGTCTCCAAAAGATTGTAAAGAGATTCTGTACCTCCAGGTGGTAAATGGAATGGGACAAAGCCATGAGGTGGCATAATTCACACCTTTATGTGGATACATATAACATGGCTGCCTGGACCAATCACTGTTCCCTTTTGTATATCTGCCCCTCAATTACAAATAGTGCATGAGTCTCTAAAACAAAATATTACTGCTTCCCAGCCAACTTTGATATACTGCTCAGATTCATAGTCAATCAGGAGCCAGATAAAGTGTGACAACAATAGTAATCAGAATTTCTGATTACTAAATGGATAGATTATATTTACAGAAATACTAAACAGCTGTATTTGAATGGTGCAGTATCCATGAAGCCTTCTAAATTCATGAAGTGTTGCTCAGATTTTGGCCTTAAATGGTTTTAAATGATCAATAAAAGTTGAAAGGCTGCTAAGGATTTAGTTGGGATCTGTGTATAATCTGAAAAGAGCAGAACTTTATGGAAAGATTTGGTATTGTCAACACATTAAAAATACAATTTACAGTATATCGAAGAATAGAATACTTTAGGGAAATGCTAATAACCTATTTTCTTCCCTTAGAATTTCAGGTGAGTCTCTAAATGGTCAGTCTTTAATTCCAAGGAAAAGTGAAATCAAAACCTTTTTTTATATGTTATTGATGAAGACTGAATGAGATGCAGTCATTGTGCAGGTATAATTTTTGCTTTAAGAAGAAAATTTTTATTGCACAGCGTACTTAATGGTAGCAGCTTTTCCTTCCTTGAGTTAATAACATTGGATTTTTTTAAGCTACCTCTTTCCATTAATCTTTATTTGGTACTGAATATTACATTAAAGAGATTTTAGGAAACTATGGGAAAAAATAGTTTCCATTGTTTTGTTTGTATGCTGCTGGTGATCCACTGATTAACTTGAAACGGGGAAGGACTTATGGCTTTAATGCTTTTTACAGTGAGTTTTGAATAGTGAATGTAAGTACAAGGGTTGTTTTGGGGTGGAGTGGGGGGTAGTTTTAGAAGGGTGGAACAACCATGGCTGTCATTGGTGATGCTCTGCTCTTCTGCAAACCAGGCCTTTACTGTGCTGAAACCCATCTGTTGGGCAAAAGACTGTACGCTCGCACTGTCTTGTTTCTCCTTGCTCTTAGCCTTTCATAAGCAGTTAATTATTCGCATAGGACAAGCAAATGAAATTCCTGAACAGAGGATCAAATTCTGCCCTGAGTTACCTTTACACAACCCCACTGATTTCAACTTCAGTCAGAATTTGGACATTACCCTGACAGAGGAGCAGCTAAGTGGATGAACTTTGTTTTTTCAACATAAGACCAAGTTCATTGCCAGTATAACTCCCATTGACTTTAGTGAAGTTGTACCTGCTTATACCAGGATGGAATTTGATCCTACATTCAGAAGTGCTTGTCAGCCTGTTGGTTAAGCAAAAAGATGTCTGGTGGTTAGAGGGGTTGGGTTTTTGCTTGGGCCATGTACCCAGGCAGAAAGTTTTAGATGTTTGTTTTATGCAATGTGTGGGTATATATTTTTTTAATCCTTGATTTGGACTTCTTGAGCACTGTGTGTACAAGGCCTTTCAGCATAAATATGTGGATTTATTGAATTTGGAAGTTGTCCTTCTGTCATCATCCTCTGAGTGCCATTTCTAGTTCTCAGTTGTACGGTTAAAGCCTGTGGGATTGTTTGGGTTTTTTTTTTTTAGAACACCAAGAAGTCACCATTTGTTCAAGCCTCAAAACATTTGTTTCCCTAACATATGTCTTTTGTAATGGTGGCATTCACTTACACAGTGTGACTAAGTGCTGGGTCCGTCTCCTTTTAAGATGTTTGCCACAGAAGACTAAACTGTTATAACAAATGTAAAAATATTCAGAACAACTAAGACTCTCGTCTTCTGTCTGGGTTGTTTCTGTATTTGATGCACATTGTTTGATCTATAGCTGCTGTAATTCACTGGAGCTCTGCAAGGTAAAACCAGCAAGTTGGTTCAAGTTTGGAACCTTTTGCAATGTGAGATTTTAAAAAAAGGACTCCATTAAAATTTTACACATTTTAAAGCTACTTTTCTCCCAAAATGTAATAACACTATTTAGCCAGAAATCAATATGGGATATGCTTTACATTCTGGGAGATGTTAATTTATTTCTGGGTGACCTTTTGAGCATTTTTAAGATCTTAATCTTTAAGATTTCGTAGATATTTGTCTGCCATGGCATGGTAACTTTTAAGTAATTTGTAAAAACTCTGAAACGGCCTCTGACTCATACAGTTCATATAAATGTCTTTGTCGCTTACTTTGTGCCTTTTCTTTCACTAATGCAAGCTCTCTCAATAAACATCAGCTGTTCTGGACCATTGCAAGCCTATTTTATTGTACTGATTTTACTTGCCTGACCCCCTTTTTGTTTTCCGAAGGGTGAGAAGTGATCTCTAATAGAACAGATATTTATAACTGATTGTTCAAGAGGAAATTGACAAGGTGGAAAGCAGGTCATTGTGGAATGGCAATGCCACAAAACCCCTGGGAAGCTGTGACTGTCAGTACTAATCAATATATTCCACTATATCCATCACAGATCATTTCTAACAAAAACAAACTGGAGCAAGTGGGGGAGGTTTAGATTGGATATTAGGAAAAACTTTTTCACTAAGAGGGTGGTGAAACACTAGAATGCGTTACCTAGGGAGGTGGTAGAATCTCCTTCCTTAGAGGTTTTTAAGGTCAGGCTTGACAAAGCCCTGGCTGGGATGATTTAACTGGGAATTGGTCCTGCTTCGAGCAGGGGGTTGGACTAGATGACCTTCAGGGGTCCCTTCCAACCCTGATATTCTATGATTCTAAGTGGAATGTGAGAATCAATTTACTACCAGCCTCAATTGTTGCTTGATGTTGAAAGACTGGAAACACTCTTGGGGATTTAGCACAGTAAAATGTCAATGCTGCAGTTGTTTTTAATATTGATATTATGGTAGTATGCACAGACACTGATTGGGACTTGGGGTCCTGTTGTGTTGGGTGCTGCACAAACACATGAAAATATGGTCCCTGCCCTAAAGTGTTCAGTCTAAAATTATACCACTTTATGAAATACCGTGACAGCTACTGGCAATATTTTAACACTTGTTTTCATTAACTGAGAAAAAAGTAATGAATAGCTGAAGTGCACTTCCTGTATCATGTCAAGAGAGAGTCTCTTTATATACCTGAAAAAATATGGCTTAGGGATACTGGAGATAATGTCTCCCCTCTAAATATTGGGCAACAGGTTTTTCACTGTGATATATCCACTTCTGCATAGTAATTGAAGGTTTTTTAAAATGTAAGGTTTTTTGGACATGTCTGTAAGTAAAGCATCTTTTGATTTAATTTTTTAACTTCCCCTTAAATAGCTCCTTTTTTTACACTTCAGAGGTTAATATTTTTGATTTATACAAACTAAATAGAAAAGAGCATGT
Organism: Caretta caretta; assembly: GCF_965140235.1. NCBI lineage: Eukaryota > Metazoa > Chordata > Testudines > Cheloniidae > Caretta > Caretta caretta. Next base: position 206,057,205 of record NC_134206.1, read on the forward strand.
ATCCAATACTAAGTTATGTACATAACAGTCTATGAGGTATGTTGCCATTTTCCTTTCTGCAAAGTGAGGCTCATAAGTGAAAGGACAAATTCCCACTGTGAACAAGTGCCATTTAACTACTGACCCTCATACCTTTCAGTCACCCAGGCCCAAATGAGAAATGCAATTTATTAAAGACCTGAAATGAGGGGGACAAACTATTCATGTGGAAAACTTGAAAGTATTGAGGTATTAGTTATTCACAATAAGGAACGATCTGTCTCAGCTGCTTCATTCTCCATTTCTGATGTAAATAGTCAATAATAAAGGTGAGGTTCCCCCACCCCTGTTTGGACTAACATCAGTGTCATTCCTTGAAATCATGGACACTTTGAGAGGTATACTGGACCCTCTGTGAAAACTTCCAGCAGTGGTGCTAATTGTGGTAGCAGTAACACCTTTCCCCATGGACTGCCAAACAGCCCTCAAACAGTAACAACTTTTAGTTATGTCTAACCTGGACCAGATTCAAGCTAGTAAGGTAAAAGTAAAAACAACTCTCCCATTGCAGCCTCCTATATTGGTTTAAAAAAAGTTGATTTCTGAAATACACTCAACTATGCTTTTCCCAGAATTATCAGTTTGCATCTTTTTTTGATGGTTGGAGATGAGACAGTGGTGGCCAAATTGTCTTTGAATTTCTGAAGGAAACAACTACCGTCTTGACCAGCTGCTGTGAGAGCATCTTCGCTGAGTAACTCCTAAACTCTTTTGGGGGGGAAAACACAACCTGGTACAGAAGTGACAGCAGCTCTCTCCTAGGTCATGTACATAATTCACCAAATTAAAAGAGCAGCCTGTTGGTCTGTATCCATATTTCTCTTGACAGCTGACAAGCTGAGGTGCCTGAGCTTCGTCCTCACCATGAAGTGGAGAGGATAGATGTGGAGAGGTCTTGGGTTTCACTGCGGGCACCCTTCTCCCACTCTGTCCTGGTGTAGTGACATTGTAAGGGTAGTGTGATTATGTTCGGGGGGGGGGGGCAGGGTTGTGCAGTTTCCTCTTGTCCTAATGCACAGTGCCACTCTCCCATTGCACACAAAATTCCTTTGCCAACTGCTCATGTGTGGTATGTTGTTTGGATACCATTCTGATGGATTCAGGGGAAGGCTGAGTGACTGCTCCATGCAGAATGTGTGGCACAATGGGATTGCTTGAGACTGGGCAAGTTTAAGAGACTGGATAAACATTAAAAATACTGCTTACCTTTATCCAGACTGACCTTTTTTGTTGAGATGGTAGCTAGCCATGGACCAGATCCCTGAGAATGTAGGGCTGGATTGCTTTCATCTGCTTTATTTCAGGATGTCCTTTGAATCACTCACAGATTGTATTTGTTCAGTGTAAGCAGCACCACAGATTCATAGATATTAAGGTCAGAAGGGACCATTATGATCATCTAGTCTGACCTGCACAATGAAGGCCACAGAATCTCACCCACCCACTCCTGCAATAAACCTCTCACCTATGTCTGAGCTATTGAAGTCCTCAAATCATGGTTTAAAGACTTCAAGGTGCAGAGAATCCTCCAGCAAGTGACCCGTGCCCCATGCTGCAGAGGAAGGCAAAAACCCCCCAGGCCTCTTCCAAGCTGCCCTGGAGGAAAATTCCTTCCTGACCCCAAATATGGCGATCAGCTGAACCCCAAGCATGTGGGCAAAACTCACCAGCCAGGTACCCAGGAAAGAATTCTCTGTAGTAACTCAGATCCCACCCCATCTAACATCCCATCACAGGCCATTGGGCCTATTTACCATGAATAGTTTAAAGATCAATTAATTGCCAAAATCATGTTATCCCATCATACCATCTCTTCCATAAACTTATCGAGTTTAATCTTGAAGCCAGACAGTTCTTTTGCCCCCACTGCTTCCCTTGGAAGGCTGTTCCAGAACTTCACTCCTCTGGTTGTTAGAAACCTTCGTCTAATTTCAAGTGTAAACTTCCACCACAGTTCAAGGCCCTTAAAGTTTCCTCTGGCAGGATTAACAGAAGTTCCATTCATCTGCTCAGCCAGCATGAGGTGGGGAGCAGCACTAGCATCCCTACCAAGCTGCTCCCGTAGTGGGTCTGGTATAGAAATGAGCAGCATGTTGATGCTTCAAGAAAGGAGCATGTGGATAAAACCTGCTGCAGCCTTGGCAGCAGATTAAGCCATTCAGTACAGGGCACTTCAGTTGCTGCTGAACTGTCACTTGCTCTCTGGCCCCACATCTCTGCTCAGGCTCATCCCACCCCTGCAGCTCTGGGGTTTGTGGGGATTTCCCCCAATCTGCTCTTCCTCCAAAATGGGCTCCTGGGTGGTGGGAGTATCTTTGTCACCTCCCATGTAAGCAAGAGTCCCAGCCTAATAGCAGTGACTTTCTCTGTGTTTTCCCTTGGCTTTTACCCTAGACCTTAGCAGAGCAGACCCCCAAAGTTAAGTGAAGGCAGTATTTAAACACTAGGGAAGAAGCAGTCCAATTCTGCTTCCAATTGCACTGATGTAAGTGGGAGCAGAATTTGGGTCAATGTCTCTAAAATGTAAGACTTCTAACTTAATGTGCTCAGTGTGGCAGCTGTCCATATAATCGTATCCCTTTACCATCCTTTATCATTAGTAGTATCCCTTTATCATTTTGATGGCCACTTTGAGCTGCAGCTTGCCCCCCTAACACTTAAGTTCTAATGTATTCTTCTTGAGGCACCATCCTTCCCCAGCTGTGCGGATAGTTTCAATTTCTGGTTTTCATTACTATAAACTTCTGTTGATGTAGCAAATGCTTGAGGTTTTTTCTTCTATTTGTAAACCTGCGAGGCATATCACAGGGTGTGTAGCTGGGCTAAGAATATACCTGCAGTGTTCACCAAAATAGTCATGTAATGCACTCCCTGGATGAGAGCTATTGTTTAAACAGTATCAGGTGGTGATTGTTTACCAGAGCCCTTTTTCCCCTTGGGTACAGCTTTCATTCTATTTCATTGGCATTCACTTGGGAGTGTCTGATTAATACTTACTTACATTTTTACAGTTCTTAGATCGTGTAGTGCAGTAGATAGGGCTGAATCTCAGATTTCTATTCCTGAGGCTTACCCTTTCTGAAACTTTAATTCCCTAATCTATACAATGGAACCAATACAGTTTATCTACATCACAGGGTATGACACTTATTGTTTGTAAAGTTGTCTTGACCTAAAATATTTGTCATCCCCCGCTACCATCATACCTGAGTGTCTTCTGGTCTTCAATGTACTAAACCTCACAACAGGCCCATGAGGTAGGCAAGTATTAATATTCTCATTTTACAGCTAGTAATTGGAGGCACAGAGACTGTGACTTGCCCAAGGTCATACAGGAAGTCTGTGGAAGAGCAAAGAATTAAACCTTAAGTCTCCCAAGTCCCTACCCACTAGCCTATCCTTCTCTGTTGGATGAGAAGTATTGCAGAAAGGCAGAGTATTATAGAGAAGAAACTGTTATGCTTTTGTCCTAGTATCTTAAAAAACTTGGTGGCGTGAACTCTTGGGGTGACTTGGCCTTTCCCTTGTGCAGTGTGAATGTGGGGGCTAAGTTTGATCAGCTCTCAGAGGCTGGGTAGTTTGAAATTGGCATTTGCCCTTGCCCTCTCCTGTCATTTGAAATGTGTCTGAATTTCCACTCCTTATCCCATCCAGATTCTCTGCATGGATGGTAGGAGCCCTGCCTTTTTTTGTCATTAAATTGGCAGGCATGTTCATGTTGTGTTCTTAATTTGTTTGGGGGGGGATACAGGTAGATGAAGGCTCTTGTTCCTCCTACCAGTCAAATGACACAAGCCTATTTCTGCAAAATTGTAATGTTTTTTAATTTTAAAAGCTTGTGCTCCACTTTCTCCTGCTCCTTCTATTTCTCAAGAGCTCTGCAGTGAATTCTCCATTTGACCAGCTCTGGCCCTACATATCTACCCTTGCTCCACTGCAACCTTGAGCCAGTGTAATGCAAATGATTGAACTGTTCCCTGAGGTTGTTTGGCTGTGACAGCACAAAGCAGCCAATAAAAAGGGAAGAGCCAAGCATCTTGTTAGTGGGGAGCAGCTTGAACTTGAATTGTCTATTGACAGAGATTGAGAATATGTTTGCTTGCAAAACAAATGTACGTTTCGGAGTAGCAGCCGTGTTAGTCTGTATCCGCAAAAGGAAAAGGAGGACTTGTGGCACCTTAGAGACTAACAAATATTTGTTAGTCTCTAAGGTGCCACAAGTCCTCCTTTTCTTAAAACAAATGTAATCATCCACTGATGCCAGCAGGTTATTCTAGGAGGCTACTTAACTAGAATTTTTACTAAATACATGCCAACCACAGTGACCAGGAGCCTGTTAGTGCACCTCAACTATTGCAGTGGTATCTATATACGACCGGGAATTGGTAGCCATCCTGAGCATAGGAATTCTTTCAAAAGTTTGTAGAAACTTCTGACGAGGTCCTCATCCAGCCAAGCTAGGCTGCTGGGTTGATCTAGCTTTATACACCATGCCTGTCAGTATAGTACATAAGTGCTGAACTCTTGCTCCACTTTGTTCCATTTGTAACCTATTTCTAGTAAAGTGTCTCATTAACTTTAATCCTCTGCTGTAGTGTATTGGTGGGCATTTGTCCCATTTGCTCGCCCACCCGTGCAGGGGGGAGGCTGGGCTGGAGGGGGAGGGAGGAAGGGTTCTTGCGGGGGGGGGGGGGGGAGAGGGGGCAGCAGGGTTTGAGTGACCAGTGACAGCTAGGGCCACCTTGGGTGAGCAGCTGGGGCCAGGGGGGCCTTGAGCCAACCCCATGTGGTGTCCTGTTTTCCCTTTGGGAAATATGGTCACCCTAATTGTTCCTCTATGTCCACCTTTTTCCACTGTGACCCTAACTGCTGTCTGATCTTCAAGCCCCTGCATAACATAGCCCTTGCCTGCTTCATTTTTCCTTCCTCTCTGTTCAAAATGTGCAGCTACCTAGCCCCTGCTGTGTCCTTACTGCTGTTTGAGTCTGGGCCCTCTTCCAAGTGACTTCTAATGTATGCCTGGACCACACTCCTGAATCCGTCTGATGCCTCCAATTTCAAGGCTAAGTCTATCCTATAGACCTATATCGGTATAACTATGTCACTCGGGGGTGAAAAATCCATACCCCTGAGCGCTGCAATTATACAGTAGACCTGCCCCAAGTCCTCACCTCAAAGCAATGTTAACAAATCGTGGGGTGGAATCTGTTTGAAATCATGAATTCTAAGCCCCTTCAGTCACTGGGTTGGGTTTGCATTCCCATGCCCTGTCCAAGGCTGTTACGTGCTAAGCATCTCCATGCCACTCACAAATGTAGCATCCCTGTCACACCTACCCCCAGCTCTACTGAATTCTCATCCATCATGCTGGGCTCCAGCCAGGGGTAGCAGTTGCTCTTTCTCCCTCTAGGGAGCTGCTGTGGTGCTTAGTGTTCTCACTATTTCCCCCAGCTCACTCAGAGCAGGAAAGGAGCACTTAGAAGGAACAAGTGCCATCAGTAGGAACAGGTGGTCAGCATGCAGGGACAGAAGGTCAGAGGCCTCGGTATTACCCAGTGAGTCCCCAGGCACCAGCCCCCGCAATAAGACCCCAGATTCTCAGCTGGCCTCCAGTATCCCTACCCAGCATCCCAGACAAATCCCAGTTATCTGCTTACTTGTGACTCAAGAACTCTCCAGACACCCCAGCATCTACACTCCTAGCCTAGTGGCAGGTATGTCTATTTGTATCTATACATTGTTGAGCTTGCAAGCTATTCAGGGAAAGATTTATCGGTAAATTGCCTATGCACTAGATGAGTAATAATGCATTATAACAAACTTTACCATAAAAAGCCTTGCTTAGTTACAGAAAATCCATTGGTTTTCTAATGTTGGATCATTACAAAACCTAAAAACCTACTTTCCCCCATACTAATTTCCCCCTATTGTTACTCACACTTTCTTGTCAACTGTTTGAAATGGGCCACTCTCATTACCACTACAAAAGTTATTTTTTCTCCCCTGGTATCCTGCTGTTAATTGAATTGTTTCGTTAGACTGACCTCACACTTGGTAAGGCAACTCCCAACTTTTCATGTATTTATACCTGCTCCTGTATTTTCCACTCCATGCATCTGATGAAGTGGGTTCTAGCCCACAAAAGCTTATGTCCAAATAAATTTGTTAGTCTTTAAGGTGCCTCGTTTTTGGTTTGTTTTTTGTTTTTTTAGAAAACCCAATGCCTCTCAATGCATGTTGTGCCTGCCTCCCAAGTCCTATGATCCAATTACTCTGCAAAGCTGAATATTAACTAGCACTCATCAAGCCCCAGTTAACATCTGCCACACATCTCTGCTCTTGCTATTATTCCTTTGAGGCAATAGCCCTTGACATCTCCTACAGAAGGAAATCATGACAAAATCCTGCTTGAAGCAATTGCACATGTGGTTTTCCATTACACTGAAATGTATGGGGTGCAAACATGCCACATCACACACCCAGTTAGAGACCATCAGTTGGGCTTCTTGCTGGTGTCTGCTTAACCCTCTTGCTTGTCCTTGAATGTTTGCAATAGCCAGGAGGAGAGATGAGCTGCCAATTGTAATTCCCTGATGATTAAGAAGAAAACACTCCATTTAACTCTGTTCTGCTGAGGCTTGGTGTATTCTGTTGCAGTCATTTAAGAGATCACCTAGTTTTTCTTAAACACAGGGCAGAAACATTAATAGCCAGCAGAAATGGTTACAAGCAGATTGGCTATAAAACTACTATCCTGGGCTACCTGAGATTGTGTTTCAGTAAGAGCTCATAAATTTGGTCTGGACAACATTTTGTTAGGATACTGTGTATTTCCAACTGCAAGTGTTCAAAAATCATGAGATTGTGAAAAATAAATTCGGGGGTCAATTTGCTTTCGAGTTTTTTGAGCTTTTAGCATTCATGTTTTCAAGCTTGTCTCTGCAACTAAGGGTATCATGTCTACACAGTAATGTAAACCTAAAGTTGGTGGGACTCAAGTCATCTGATCGAGGAACCCTGGGCTTGAGCGTCTACATTGCATTTTAACCCTAGATTAAGAATTTTCTGACTTGTGCTTGAAGGCGTCTACACTGCAGTGCACAGATCCGAGTCAAAGTAAACATATCCCAAAGTGCCTACCATCTTCTACATGTTGACACTCTAGCCCTAGGAATGTGGTGCACTGTGGGAAAACTCTACTGCCCACCCTGTTTCCGAACTGTGGCGGGGCTATTGATAGGCCTCAGGTGCCTGTAAAGAACACACAAGTACATAATCCGCTCCCTTGGCGACTATCTCAGTCAAATGACGGCAGTTTGAGAAGGCTTTATACTGACCTACCATCCAATCTGATAATTGGGCTCCCCAGGCTGAGTCCCATGGCAGGACAATGCCCATGTGCACCTGCTCTGAGGATAATTAGCACATCAGTCTCTAGGGCTGTCAAATTATAATGAAACTTTGCAATTCTTAATTTTTAAACTGGGCTGTTCAATGAAGGTGTTTTTGGTTGGTTGGTTTTTATTTGTTTTTGTCTGTTTTGAAGTTTGACATAAAATGAAGGTATCAGAGAAAAGACACCCACCCAGTCTGGCTGGTGTCGGCTGCAGAGGGTGAAATGTATCACTCAGGCCTGGGGTGTAGTGTGCTCCAGCACCCTCGGGATCCCTTAGCCCTGCCCTTGCTGCAGCTCAGGAAGCAGGGATATGGGATCCCTGGGAGGTTGTGGAGAAGTTTTGGGGCTGGCTGTCACTCACTGCCCTCACAATGCAGGATGCCCCCACAGCCCCAGGGAGGGCAGGGCGGGCCTGAGAGCAAGGGGCAGCAAGCAGAGAGGGACCAATGCAGCTGCCCTGCAGGGAAGGGAAGCAGCAGAGCTCCCAGCTCAGCATGGCTGGGGAAGGGGATGCTGCTCCTGCCTGTCAGCTTTTGCTCCCTGCTCCAGACAAGCTCCGCCCACAGGGTTACCATACATCCAGGTTTTCCTGGACATGAGCTCTTTTTTTGGTCCTCCAATTTCTGTCCGGGCAGATTTTTGAAATATGAACAAATGTCCGTCACTTTTCCTTGCTCGTCTTTTTTCCAACATCAGTTTTGGTAGAACTGCAATTCCCGGCAAGCCTTAAAAGCAGTGTGCGTGTTCACTGATTTGTTACCCTTACTTCTGTACTGCTGCTGCTGGGGGTGTTGCCTTCAGAGCAGCTGGAGCGTGGCAACTGCTGGCCGGCCGCCAGCTCTGAAGGCAACACCCCAGCCGGGAGCAGCGCAGAAGGAAGGGTGGCATGGTACTGACTGTTGAATCGCTGAATGGGATCCTGCTTGTACAGTACAACTTCAGGCACGCATCTTCCAAAGACTTTCATGGCTACTTGATGAGCAGTCAACCACTGCTAAGCAAGATACGCTCTTCAAAGAAATGTGCATGGGCCCAAGAAGTGCAGTAGGAAAGGGCTGACTATATGTAAAAAGGTACATTTAAATTTGATTTACATTTATTTTTGAGGCCATTATACTTGTTGTTTATAAATGTTAGATAGTCAAAGTGGAAAGAAACTGTACAGTAGAAACTGTGTCCCTCCCCGCCCCCCCCCCCCCCCAGTCCCATCCCCCACAGCTACCTCTCCTCCTGGCAAGAAGAAAAGGAGGACTTGTGGCACCTTAGAGACTAACCAATTTATTTGAGCATAAGCTTTCGTGAGCTACAGCTCACTTCATCGGATGCATTCAGTATTATCTGAAACCAGTTCTTTGGGGTTACCTTCCCTGCTAAAAACTGAAGAGAGGAACTTAATTACTGTAGCAGAAGAGATTTGCGATGTAAACACTACCTCAGGCCATTTACTGAAATAGTCTATTAAAGTGATGGCATAACGGCAGTCAATTGGAGCAGTATCAAGGGGTCCAACAATGTCAATCGCCACTTTTTCCCATGCAGATTCAGGAAGAGGAACAGGCTGTAATGGAGGGGTACATGTCACTGCTGTCTTCACATGCATTTGGCAAGTGACACAGGATTTTATGAGTGCTTCAGTTTGAGAGTCCATCCCTGGCCACCAATACAGATCCCATAGTCATTTGGTTCTGACAGTTCCTTGATGAGTATTGTGTGCTAGGTGTATGAGTTTTGACTGTAATTCTTCTGGCACAAGGAGCCGGTGTGTACCTCATGGCACACAGCCATCAAACAAAGTTCATCCCAAACCCTAAAATAAGGCAGCAAAACTGGGTCAAGGTTTTTAGGGTGACTGGACCATCTCTTTGTCAGAAATTCCCGTAGTTTTTGTCGAATTGGACACGCTGAACAAGCAGCTTGAAATTGTTCTCTTGTAACTGCAGTGAGAGTGCCTGTAATAAGCGCAACCACTACATCCTCATCCTCCAGCGGACCATCTGGTGAAGGCGAAGGCAGGCAGAAAGGCAATCAGCGACCACATTTTGGTTTCCAGGCTTATATTCCAGCTCATAATTGAAAGAGGGTAGTCTTGCAGACCATCGAGCAATACGGTATCCTGCTCTTCCCACTCCTTTTGTGGTGAGCAACGTTGTCAAAGGGCTGTGGTCTGTGCGCAACTTGAACGTGTGGCCCCACAGGTAAGTTCTCCATTTTTCAGTAGCCCAGACACAAGCAAGTGCTTCTTTTTCGACTGTCGAATATTTTCTCTCAGCATTACTTAATGTCCTTGAAGCAAATGCAACAGTCCTCTCTGTGTTGTCCTCGTGCAGTTGTGTGAGAACTGCCCCAAGTCCATAATCAGAAGCATCAGTAGTTACAATTGTGGGCAATGCAGGACTGAATAGTGCAAGTTCTGGACTATGGACAATCAAGTCTTTCACTGTTTTGAAACTAGCTTGTGCATCCGTTGTCCACACTAAGATTGAACTTCCCTGTAGTAATTCTTGTAACGATTGAATGACAGAAGCATAATTGGGAATGAATTTTGCATACCAGGAGGTAAGACCCAAGAAGGAATGTAAGGTTTGCAAATCTGTTGGAGGAGGAGCATTTGAAATTGCCAGGATATGATCTGGATAGGCTTTAGTCCAGGCTGTGAAATTGTATGCCCCAGAAAGAGTTCAGTTTGTCTAAATTTGCATTTGGATCTATTTAAACTGGAGGCCTGCTGAGCTGATGCAGTTTAGTACAGACTGCAGGCTATTGTCATGCTCCTCAGAAGTATTTCCAAACACGATAATATCATCCAGATAGCACTGAACTCCATGTTGATTCTTCAGTATCAATGACATGATTTTTTGAAAGGCACTTGGGGCAGATGCGAGACGGTATGGAACACGTTTTAAAATGAAATAGTCCCTCATGTGTAATAAATGCTGTGAGGTCTCTGCTATCTTCATGCAACATAACCTGGTGGTATGCGCTCTGCAAATCAAGAGTAGAAAACATCTTTGCTCCATGGAGTTCTGCAAATACTTCTATGTGAGGAAGAGGATGGCTGTCAATCACAATAGCTTTATTCGGCTCCCTTAAGTCCACACAAAGGTGAATGCCTCCACCCTTCTGCATCACGACTATAGGTGAAACCCATTCTGAGGAGTCGATCTCTTCAATAATGTCCTTTTGAACAAGTTTTCTAAGTTCCTCTGAAACAGACTGAATATGGTAAGCGCCATAACTTCTGTCGTACAGGTACCACATTATTCCGCATTTTAACTTTATGCAGAAACCCATAAGCACAGCCGAGTTTCTCCTCAACCTGGTGTTGGGTCCCAGCTGGAACTGGTGTGTGTACCACAAGAGTGCTTTGCTGAGGAAGATCAAGTCATCCATTAACTACCCTGAGATGTAAAGCAGCCAATAAATCTCTGCCAAGGATAGGCGTGACCTTCTGGACAATGTAGAACTCTGCAGTTACACAGCAATCACCAAAAGTAACTATTACTGGCAGGCAGCCACGTACTGGAATATGGTTTTTCAAGTAGCACACCAAGTGAAGTTTGGGTTCAGTAAGAGGCACGTCTTTAAAGTAATGCAGATAGATGGAATCAGGTAGTATAGATACGGCTGAGCCAGTGTCCAACATTAGCTGAATAGTGTGGTTTGCCTGAGGGTGTGGCAGAAACGTTTACCGTGCACTTTATCTGTTCTGGAATACGTGCAGTAGTGATTTTGCCCACGCTCAGCACAGTAACATCTGGTATTGTAACTGCATGCACCTGTTGATTGAACTGGCTACTGCGACATACTTTAGCAAAATGCCCAGTCTTTTTGCAATGATTGCACTGAGCTACTTTTGCTGGACATCCTGTGTAGCTTGCAAGGTGGTGTGGGGATCCACTGCGAAAACATGCTTTTACTGTATTTTGATTTTCTGATTCAGTGGTTTTTCATTAGTTTTCCTCTTGCAATTATGTGTCTGCAGTGGTAGTGAACTTTTCTGCGAAGGAGTCACAGCCTGGATTGTGCCTCCTGTATCCATGCTCATTATTTTGGCTTCAGCTGTAGCTGACTCAATCTGAGTAGCAATGGTTATTGCTTTTTCTAGTGTAAGTTGTGGTTCTAGAAGTAAGCGTTCTCTTACATGAAGCATGGTTGTTTTCTCAATGAGCTGGTCTCTAATCATCTTATCTGCCATATTCCAAAAGTCACAAATTACAATCAGACTCGTCAAGGAAGCAATATACTGCATTATAGTTTCCCCTGGTTTCTGCTCATGCTGGCAAAATCTGTAGTGATTCGCTACTACAACTTTTGGTACAAAAAAGTTCTTTAATGCAGGGAGTGCAGTCTCATATTTATCATCTGCAAGGGGAAAAGTGTAAAAAATATGTTGCCCTTCTGTTCCAATGCAGTGGATTAGCAGAGCACGCTTTCTTCAGAAATCTCTGTAGAACGGATTGCAAACAGATAAGTCTCAAACATATGGATCCAGGTAGTAAAAGCAATTGGAGGCTCACCTGGGCTTTGCAGAAAGGGTGCAGGTGGGTTCAGAGGCAGAAGATCCATCCTTGTCGCCAAAATGTTGTATCAACCAGGCAAGGTACTAACAACCTTCAACAGGACTTTATTTTCAAAGTGGAAATCTCTTTACCAAGCTACTGCTGCACCCTCTGTAGCTTTCTCCAGCCTCTCAACTCCTCCCCCTCCTTCCTGTTTCCTGTCCTTTCAGACTCCCAACAGCCAGTGCTCCCAGTTCTAATGATTAAAAGCAACATCTAAACACCCCGTGTGGGAACTTGAAATATGGGAACCCTACCCAGCAGTGGGGAGGAGCTGGAGCAAGAGCTGCCACAGGCACCATGCTCAGCCAGGCAGCAATGGCACTTCCAGCCCCTGCTTGCGGCCTGTAGTGCTGCTCCTCTGCTTCTGGGAACTCTGGGATATGTTTGGAGGACTTCTGGGACCTGAGTCAAGCTGGGTCTTCGTCCACACAGGAAAGCAACAGGGCTCAGACCCTAGGTCCCAGATTAACACAGGCTCAGACCCTCCAGCTCTGCACGGTCCTAGGGGCCTGAGCCCTAAGTTAGCACAATGGGAGTGTGGACGCAAGTGGGGGTTAGGCTTGACCCTGGGCTTACATAGCTGTAGCCATATCCTATGAGGCTTTTATAAAAAGAAAGCTGAGGTTCTCATATAATCACTTGATTTCAACACCTGGCTCTCTAAGACAAACACCAAATATCATGAGCACTGGTAACACTTTGTAACCTGCAAGCAAAAGCCAAGTTGCTGTAGGAAGACGTCTTGATGACTGGTGAGGAGGCTGCCTTCCCTCTGCATGGGGCCTGGCCCGTTGGGGAAGTAATACTGAGCACTACCCAAATGCGCTTCTAGTGTGAAAAGTAACTTTATAAAATCTGCCTTGTGGGCCTGCCGGCTCAGTGCTGGGGCTGGGCTTTTACACAGGTTGAGCCTGGCCATGTGATCTGGGCTGATCCTGTGCAGCTGGAGCTGCTGCCGGTCTTCCCATCCCCCAAATGCTCAAAAGTGATGAGCTATTCCCCTCAAAGCATAACATTTTGAAAGCCTATATAGTATTCTGGCCTGTCTTTCCCCCTGCCCACCATCAACAGAAGATATTACCTCACCCACCTGGTCTCTCAAACACCCCAGGGGTGGCAGTTACGCTGTTGCCAGCTTCCCCCACCTGTACAGCATGAGGCGATTCTGGCCCTGCTACAGAAGCGCTCGGGGCTGCTGATGGAGCAGAGCTGCCACCTTCTCCCCAGGCCCCAACAGTCTAATTAGCTAACTGTGTGTTGCCCCCACAGCCCAGCTATTAATTTCACACCCCCAGCCCCACATCTGCCTGCTCCTCCAGTCCCTCATATTGACTCTTTCTGAAGTTCCAAGGGCTCTTCACCCCTCTCCTAGGCCCCAAGGGGGTGCGGGCAGCTGGAGTGGAGTTCTCTTCCTTCCCAAGCCTGGTGGTGGGAGGAAGCAGAGCATTGACCTGCTGTGGGCAGTCCAGGTTCGGTTCCCGGTTCTGCCACAGCCTTCCCGTGTGTGATGAGCCTGAGTGGGTCACTTAATCTCTTTGTGCTTCAGTTCCCCGTCTGTGACATGGGGATGATGGCTCGGCCTAGCTCAGAGGGATGTGGGGAGGATGAATACATCACACGCAGTGCTCAAATACTAGGGTGATGGGAGCTAGGTAAGTACTGTAGCTAGGGTAAACACTTTTGAAATGCGAAAAACCTGGCAGCCGCCCGGCCCCAAGGCAAGCCCACTGCAACCCCAACCACACAGCAACTCCACAAACCTCCCCCCTTTCAACACACATGGTGCGTTCAGAGGTGGATTAAGCTTTTAGGGGGCCCTGGGCCAAAGCAAGTGGGGGGCCCTCCCCACCCCTTCTTCCTGTAGTCTTTCCTCCCCTCCCCCCTGTCACATACACCCCCCATGCTCCTGCCAGGGAGTGGCACTGGGGGGCTTGCACCGCTCTGCTCGCCCGGTGCTCCTGCCCATTGTTCACAGGAGGGGGCAGCGGAGACACCCTGAGCTCCTGGGATCTTTCGGCTCCTTCTCCCGTCCTGAGAGCATGGTGCCACTGTTCCTTCCCCACCCTGCCCTCCTCTCAGCCAAGTGTTGGCAGTTTTGGTTGGATGTATTCCTGGAGGTTTCATCACACGACCATAATCTTTTAATTCCTGGAGACTCCAGGACAATCCTGGAAGGTTGGCAGCCCTATCTCATCCCCTGAGGGGAGGGGGGAAGAGCTCTGTCAGCCTCCTGCAGCAGCTCTGAGTGGCTGCTCTCCCCCAGGAGACAGGGCCGTGGGGCAGGCAGCCAATCAGAGGAGGGTTCCCCCTTCTGCCCCCGCCCAGCAAGGTTGACACTTGCATGAGGGGCTCCAGCTTCTCCCCTCAGCGGGCAACCAGCTCCAGCGGGGCCAAGCCCCACCCCCATGGGTGGGGTGGCCACTCTGTGCCCTGCAGCCAACAAAGGGTGCTGGTGGGGGGAGCGCTGGTGAAGGCGCCCTCCAATGATGACATCATGCAGTGCCCGATTTGAACGAGGCCCCAAGTGGCCTGTGGGCTCCCTGGTAAGGGGGAGGGTGGGGGGAGAAGGGAGGCCGTGGACAGGAAATAGATGGGGATGGGGGGAGCATATGTCAATGTGGCAGCTGTGTGTGACTTCGATGCTGTCACAATGAATTAGCAGCACTCACAGAAAACCTTCCTCCTCTCGCCTCTAAACGCTCCCAGGGCACTGTTATTTAAACATCGCTTTTGACCAAATCTGGGCTTTTTTTAAAGAAAGAAAAAGTAAAATGCAGAGAACTTTTTGCCCAAAGTAAACCGATCAAGTGCAGGTCTTGTCCCAGAGCAGCCTGCGTGAAAAACGGCTTGAGAAGCAGTTGGTCATTGCTAGAGACAGCTACTCTGCACAGTATTTCTAAGGATCCCTAACTCCACCTGCTAGCCCCACACAAGGGTCTCTCCATTCTCCTTTTTGCTTGATGTTGTGAAGGTCAAAAGCATAACAGGGTGCAGAAAAGAATGAGCTACCTTCTTGGGGGATGGGTCCATAAATGGCTATTAGCCAGGATGGGCAGGGATACAACCCCGTGCTCTGGGTGTCTCTAAACCTCTGACTGCCAGAAGTTGGGTGTGGAGGACAAGGGATGGATCACTCGATAATTGCCCTGTCAGGAGGCAAGATACGGGGCTAGATGGACCATTGCTCTGACCCGATATGGCCTTTCTTATGTGGGACTTGATGCAATCACAAAATGGCAGGAGAGTACCCATGATCAAGACTGCTTGGGTGGCACGCTGGTGAGCTGCGCTACCAGGAAATGTTAATATGGAAGGTTTCATGGGCTAGCAAACTAGCTCACTAAGGCTGAAACGCTGGGGCAGTTGGCATTTTTCTATGGTCTATTTCCAGCTGGATGTCTTGGCCTAACCTACTTAGACTGTGGTGACCCTGATATTGCAAAGCCATCAGTGTCCCCATTGCTGATCACTTAGCTGTGCTAGGGCTTATTTTCATTCCAGAATGTACCTATGTTTAGTGTCTGACTGACTGGATGTGTTACTCCAGTGGGAGGAACTTGTTTGCTTACTCCCAGCCATCCTGAACTAAACTGTTTCAAAACAAAGCTCCAGCTCTCTGTCTGTCTTGCTTTCTTAAGGGATATTGGTATGAAGTTGAGAAAGGAAAAATTTAGGCTGAACACCTGGCAAAACATCATGACAGTGAGATCTTTTCCACTGTGGAATCCCAAAGGGAGGGGTTGAAGCTTCGTTGCTTGGGGTATTTAAAAATTGGCACAGCCCCAGAGAATATTGTAGGGCACAATCTTGCAGTGTCCAAGGGGAAGTGGATTAGATGTGATATAAAAGGTCTTTTCCATCTGAAACATCTCATATGCTTAAGTCTTGCTCCAGTTTGAGGCTGTCAAGGTTCCTTCCCCACTCTGAACTCTAGGGTACAGATGTGAGGACCTGCATGAAAACCTCCTAAGCTTACTTTTACCAGCTTAGGTTAAAACTTCCCCAAGGTACAAATTAATTTTACCCTTTACCCTTGGAATTTCCACTGCCACTACCAAACTTTAACTGGATTTACTGGGAAAAGTAGTTTGGACACGTCTTTCCCCCCCAAATCCTCCCAACCCTTGCACCCCACTTCCTGGGGAAGGTTTGGTAAAAATCCTCACCAATTTGCATAGGTGACCACAGACCCAAACCCTTTGATCTTAGAACAATGAAAAAGCATTCAGTTTTCTTACAAGAAGACTTTTAATAGAAGTAAAGGAATCACCTCTGTAAAATCAGGATGGTAGATAGATTCCAAACATAGAGAGTCCCTCTAGGCAAAACCTTAAGTTACAAAAAAGACACACAGACAAGAATAGTCATTCTATTCAGCACAGTTCTTTTCTCAGCCATTTAAAGAAATCATAATCTAACACATACCTAGCTAGATTACTTACTAAAAATTCTAAGACTCCATTCCTGTTCTGTCCCCGGCAAAAGCAGCATACAGACAGACACAGACCCTTTGTTTTTCTCCCTCCTTCCAGCTTTTGAAAGTATCTTGTCTCCTCATTGGTCATTTTGGTCAGGTGCCAGCGAGGTTACCTTTAGCTTCTTAACCCTTTACAGGTGAGAGGATTTTTCCTCTGGCCAGGAGGGATTTTAAAGGGGTTTACCCTTCCCTTTATATTTATGACAGAGGCCTAGTACTTTGGGAACTCCCTTAGTGAAACTTGGTTTTCCCCATTACTTAAATAAAGTTTTGTTATCATCCTCACTCAGCATTGGTCCATGCCTGCTCAGAATCCATGTGGCCCTGACTGATACTGCTTTCTAACAAGATCTGAGTGGAAGGCCCAGGACGCCGCCCCACTGCAAGAGTGTGATCCATACAGATAATTCACTCAAAGAGCTACAGTTAGTACTGAGCAGACTCTCTATTTTAGAAACAAAGTCTAAGCATTTCCCAGGAAGGGTACTCATGAGGAATCTGCTGCATGGTGCTGCCTCACTCCCTGGTTAGGGGTTTGAGAGAGCCATTTGTTCAAATAGCCAAACAAATGAATCGATTTCCCTGTTCCCTCGCCACTTCTCTCTGATGCCCATGTCTCCTGGGACAGACTTGCTCATAAACTCGGGGGAAGTACTTTTGTGGGAGTTTGTTTTTATCATTCTGGCAGCACATCCCTGTTATGTACCCCGCTGCTTTGATCAGTCCAGGTGCCTTTGTGGTTTGGTTCTCTTTCCCTCCTCCTTAAGTGTTTGCTCCCTCTCCAGTTTTATTTTCAGCTACAAATGGGATGAGGGTTGAAGCAGCCATAGGGAGGCCAGATTGGAGCTCAGGTGCGCTTTTTTAGTTTAGCTGGTCAAAAAAGCCTCTGGAAATCCTGCATTTGGCTTGGAGATCAAGGTTCACGGCTTGAAGATTGATGGAGGCTTCACCGCACCGCTGTAACAAACTGCTGTACAGCCCACCCAGAAGTGCTCATTGCGGGTCCCTAGATTATATTCTCTTCCATTTCTCTGTTCTCTTCCCACTCTCTCTACAGAGCTCTCTCTCTCTCTCCCCTGCTTTCTTTCCCTTCTCTACCCCACTCTCTCTATTTTTCTCTACCCTCCCACAACCCTCTTATTCTCTCCCCCTTTAGAGTGCTCTCCCTCCCTCGCATATTTTGTAACAACAAGTTGGTGTATTTGCCTCTGACTTGTTGATCCTGACACAAGGCCAGGGACAAGTAAGCACCTGCTGCCCATGCTGCTTTGCTGCTTCTGGCCAAACCCGACACTTTCACTTTCCAGCAGGAGCTGCTGACACTCCTTGTGCTTACCTGACTTTTACTGCCTGTGTCAGAGGCTTTCCCTTTGTTGTACACAGTATTTCCTGGCTGTCCTTCAGCAACACTGTGATTCCAAAATAGGCATGTCAAAATCCACTGGAATCCCCCATGGGCCGGTACACCACAGTCTGCCATTAGCTGCTGGGGTCAGCTCTTGCACCGCCCCCTGGCTTTTTTGTTTTCCAGTGGAATTAACTAAAGTTAAGCAAATAAAGCAGCAAAACCTACTGGTTAGAGCAGGGGTCTGGGAGTCAGGAATTCCTGCGTTCTCATCCTAGCTTTGACACTTGCTCAGGCAAGTCGCTTCTCCTTTCTTAGTCTTCGTTCCCTATCTGTAAAAGGAGGGTAATAATCCTAATGATGATTTATTATTTGCACTGCAGTAGCACCTAGAGGCTGCCAAAGAAAGGTCAGGCCCCCACTGTGCTAGGTGCTGTGCATGCATGTGACAAAAAGAGGGTCCTTGGCCCAAACTGCTTATACTCGCCTTCCTCATGGGGTGAGGGAGGTGAGAATTAAATTCCTCTTTGTGAAGTGCTTTCGAACCATCAAGTGCTGTGTGTTATTGTTTAATGTGAAATGACTGGGACCAGATCCCTTGATGCCTGTTTGTCCAATAGCTGCTATAGCACCAGACAGCTGGTGGGCATGGGAAAACGGGAATCTGAAATCCACCACACACATACAAGCCTTGTGGGTGTATGAAGTGAAGAAAAATGACTACGGCGTCCTCATACCTTCCTGGATTTAAAATCTCTAACTAGGAACGGAGAGGGTGGAGAGGGGAAATAAGGACACACTTTTTTAAATTGAGTCTGAATATTTAAAATGTTCCTTACCCTCCCTCATTCCCTGTGCTCTGCCAGTGTGTCCTGTCCCGCCTCTCCTTACATCTTCTTCCATTCTATCCCTGGTTCCTGCAGTGCCCTCCTTAGCCCACTGTTCCACATTCCCTTCTCTCTGCACCTTAAATCTGACTTCTCCTGCAAAGCTCACAACGTTGCTAATCCTTTGGGCCATCACCTTAAAGAAGGGCCCCAAAAGGAGTAGGAGAATGAGTGGCGGGAAGGTTGGGAGACTAATGCTTTAAATAAACGGACAATAGAAAATACCCTGGGAGATCCAGAAGCAGGTTTGCTTTTTAGACTATCAGCTCCTCGAGGCAGGAACCATATTTTCTGTTGGGTCTTGTACAGCACCAAGCACATTATCATCATTTGGCTAATAATGAACAATAATAAGTGTATTGTGGTAGTGTCAGGACAGGAGCCCCATTGCGTTTGGCACTGTACAAGTAATAACACACAAAAGAGGGCTGGGAGAACACAGAGTGGAAAAGGCCCAGACCTTCAAAGGTGTTTAAGCTCCTAACTTCCGCTGAAATCAGTGGAAGTTTAGGAGCCTAAATACCTTTGTGGATCTGGGCCAAAATAACTATTTTGCTAAACAGTGAGCCCATTCTTCCTAACCAGGGACAGTTTGCAGCACGTCTCTACAGGGCTCTGCCACTCTCCCCCAGGATGACATACCCTTTTTTTAAAAGCCACCAACTCTTATCAGATCAATAAGGCCCAATCAATGGTTTTCCCTTCTAACGATGTGTTGGGTTTGTTATCTGGGCAGCTGGCAGCTAATAAGAGGAAGCTTTATATCTGTTTATTGTAAAGAAGGCGAAGCAAACTGCAGGCTGGGGACAGGCGGTGCGACGTTTACTGTCAATACAGCAGGAAAGAGAGAGGAAATATAAGGAGCAGAGGCCGTGGACTGCAACCCAAATGAGTGATCTGAACGTAAACCTAGCAGTACAGCTACAGAAGGAAAGTGGGTGGATTGACCTCGACAAGGGAGTGTTTCTCTGTGTTTTGAAAGGGTTTATACACAATCTAGTTATAAGAGTTAGAAAACAGGGAAGTGTTTGTGGCAATCAGCAAATAATGCTGGGCAAGAGAGCTCTGAATCCCCAACAAAGTCTGAAAGGTGCTTTGAATTCAGACCAAAGGCAAAGCAGTGTCTGGGATATTTTTTATATATGTTAAGAATCACCATTTGAAAATAATAATAATAATTAATAAAACCAGAGCTTGAAAAAGATAATTGGACATGTTTTTTCCTAGTAAGTTGAAACAAACTGTAACACAAAATGGAAAAAACAAGCAAACCTCCCAGCTTGTCTCCCCTCTTCTCCATCCACAGAGGAATTAGGTGTCTTGGGTTTGCAAGGCAAGGAAGGCTGCAGACCAAAAGCTGGAAGTGGTTCTCAAACACCCAGAACCAAGCAAGAGAATAACATTAAATTTTGGAGCACAAGGAAGAACTCCTACCATGAAACCATTCACTGAAGAAGATGTGGAATTTTACATCCAGAATAAGGTAAGTCTTTGTGTGTATGTCTCTTCTCTGTCTCCACAAGTAGGGATGGTCTTGAAAAGTTCAGAAATCAAGGGTTGGATGCTTGTCTGAGTCTTGAGTCTTGGGACAAAATGGGTCTTAAGTATCATGATAAGATTTCTAGTGACATTTCCAATGCTTCCCTTTCAGAACCTTAGCAAAGGATTTGGTTTGGTGGCCTCTTAGCTTTTCCCTACATGGTCATCCTGTCCCTCTTCAGAACCAGTTTGTGTTTTGGGCTCTGTCCTCCAAACTTGGAATTTCAAATGTGGTTACAGCTGGAGTTGTTTGTGTTTAGAACTAGGAGAGATTCTAGGGTTCATCTTTATCGAGCCAAAGACCCAGATTTGGTAGAAGCATGACCAAAAATATGGCAGCAAGTTTGTCTCTAGGAAAGATAATGCATGTGTTTAATAATTAGGAAGAGGTGGATAATACTAGAATACTAATCCTTTTCCTAAACTTTGGATGCTTATCTAAACAAGCCATCTAACCTTTTTAAGAGAGCTAGGCAGGAACCAGGTTTCAATTTCATGGGAACTGCTCCGATTTTGAATTTTTTCTTTTCTGTTCTGAAATGGACCAAAACCAAAAAAAAATTGAAATTGTCTGCACAAAGAGAAATCATGTCAGGTCGACTAAAATGTTTTGTTCCAATTTCAACTTATGTTTTATATTTATTAAATACCAAAATTGAACAAAAAGTAATATTAAACAGAAAATCAAGGCTTCTGTTTCAAAAAGGTGGAAATGTTTTGCCCTTATCAGAACTTTGTTCATTTTTTCTAAACTCAAGATCACTGACATCAACACGTCTTTGCAAAATGTTTCACTTTTGACAAATTGGTATTTTCCAATGGAAAAATGTTCCATCCGAAAATTTCCAGCCAACTCTGCCCATTAGTACTTCTCGCTGTAAAGATTTCTGTTGCAGGGTGACACAGGAACCGGAGGGCATGGTTGTGCATAGAGAGATTTGTGGTAGTGTGCTGCCTCATTTGCAGTGGTACCGAGCACCAGAAGTAGCGTTTAAATGGGGCCCGGAGCCACCAGAATTTTAGGTTCCACCAGAAGCTTCCCATCCCTCAGAGAGCGACTCTCTTCCAGCATCCGCCTAAGTGAGAAAGACAAGGTTCCAGTTATTAATCATTATTATTTTGTATTAAAGCATGTCACTTTACAGCCTGTTTGTTAAAACTTATAATCATATAATGAACCAGCACAGATACCATGTAATAATTTATGCATGTTAACTTAAACGGTTTTTTACAACTGTGTCTATTAAGTGTATGGATTCTTCTATCCACTCCTCCGTCATTGATCTTCCTCCCAAGGGAGGCAGGGCAGCAGCCAGCCACCAGCCTGCCTGTAAGCTACTGCCTGCTTTTTTTTCTGAATCAGTGTTGTTAGCCCACTCCTGTAGCAATGAAAAAATCCAAATATGTACTGGATGGAGATGGAGTGACGAATTAGACCTGACCTACATTTGGCTCCAGATCCCAAACCAAACCCATTTTTGATATTCAAAATATTAATACTTTGGTGTTCAGTTTTTAACATTTGCTTTGACACTTCCAAAGCTGGGATCTGGAAAGGGAAACACCAGTATATGGCAAAAGAGGCTGTTCAGCACAGTGTTTATAACTGTGATGGGAAGTGGCAAACATCAGAGATCTCATGGGAAAGCCACTTCTCCCAAGACCTCCATCCTGTTTCTGCAGACCTAAGATATTCTGGGGCCTGAGGTTCATCTATTACTAGATGTAGTGGTAACCACCATGGCAATGGTGAGTTTTCAGAGACACAGTACTCTAATGAAGAGTGAATCAGTGGCAACTAAGGTGCAGAGGTCAGAGGAAGTGACTGGGAGTAGACCTGGCTTTTATTCTTGTTTCTGCCAGTGACTTACTGTGTGGCCTAAGGGCAAATCACTTCCCCTCGCTGAGCCTCAGTGCTGTTATTTCAAAATGTTGCGATTTCAAATCTGCAAATAGTTTGGTTGGGATTTTGGCTGCAGGTCCTGGTGGGTTTCATTTTCTCCCAATTAGTTTTGCTAACGCTGGCTGTTGAGTTTCTGCTGGGTTTCTTCCTCACTGCCTCTATCCTCATCATATAAGATCAGGCACTGGGATGAACGGAAGTGCATTGAACAGTCCTCACTCATCATCCTGCATAGCGATCCCTGGATGGAGGAGTAATTAGGCATATGTTAATTAACTTACTTAGTAGTAGCAATGAACTAGCCTCAGAATGGTTTGGTGTGGATAAGCCTGCATCCCATATTGACAAATGTGTGAGGAGCATGTGTGGAACATGCCAGTGTCCTTCACTAGGCATGGTCTTGTATATTCCTTCGATTAAACCCTAAATAATTGACTCATGCCTGTATCTTGTATCATCCCTGTATGAGCCTTGCACTTGTGCTGGTGTGGGACAGTTCATGCTGGTTCTTATTTATCTGGTTTGCCCATCCTGCACCTCAGTTCATCCTCCACCTCCTCCGTTCCACTGAAACTCGTGATAATCAATATTTTGCTGATACTGCTTGACTGGAGGGAGGGTACAGCAAGGCATGAACTTCTCGTGAGAGCTTGTGGTTACCGCTGAGATCAGCACAGAGGAGGAACTTCAGCACCCTTTAGGAATGGAATTGCTCCTATGCTTCACACATATAGGGCCACTGAACCAAATTCAGACCAGTCAGTTGAGTTGCGTCAGCCTATGCCAGGAATGAATTTGAGTCAGTGTTTTCTGTCACAATGGGCTTGACCCAGCAGAGAATACCTGAGCCACACAAGCTCCTAGGAGGCTACAGTTCCTGGATCAGTGACTGGCTAGCCTACACAAAGGAAAAGCTGCATAGTCTTGGGCCAAAATCGGCCAAAGAATGAGAGTGTACCCAGGTGTCGGAGATTCCAAAATAATGAATTCTCTACCTACCCTTCCATGCTGTAGTACACTCCTGAATGGCCTCATCTGCTTTAGAGCCTCCAGCCAGAGCTCCATTATTACCAGATGGAGTAAGCTGGCAATTATCAAGAGGAGAACTCTAAACCTTTATTGCCCAGAGTTCTGTACACACACGCATGTGTTCACACATGTTTCAAGATGCCCCAGGTTTAGGTGATCTCTTGGCTGGAGACAGAGATTGTTTGCAGTCCACCATGATGTAAAGTGACTTGCTTGATGTCTACAGGTGGAACGGCGACACCACCTGGTGTCTAAGACAGTGGATGAGGTGCAGAAGATCATCCAACAGCTGACCGCAGAAATCAGCTACAGGGACACGCGATTTCAGGCCATCTCCAACTCTGGTGTTCACAACGAGAATTTTAGGGTAAGGGCGAAGGGTTTAGTGTACCGTCTGGTGAGCTGCATGCAATGAGTTGGTGGTTCACCCCTGTTCATAGTGGGCAGGTGTCCATATCACAAACAAACACCCATAGTTGGCACATTTCAGAGTAACAGCCGTGTTAGTCTGTATTCGCAAAAAGAAAAAGAGTACTTGTGGCACCTTAGAGACTAACCAATTTATTTGAGCATGAGCTTTCGTGAGCTACAGCTCACTTCATCGGATGCATACTGTGGAAAACACAGAAGATGTTCTTATACATACAAACCATGAAAAAATGGGTGTTTACCACTACAAAAGGTTTTCTCTTCCCCCCACCCCACTCTCCTGCTGGTAATAGCTTATCTAAAGTGATCACTCTCCTTACAATGTGTATGATAATCAAGTTGGGCCATTTCCAGCACAAATCCAGGTTTTCTCCCCACCCCCCTCCACTCCCCCACAAACCCACTCTCCTGTTGGTGATAGCTTAGTTGGTGATAGCTATCACCAACAGGAGAATGGGTTTGTGGGGTGGGTGGGGAGAAAACCTGGATTTGTGCTGGAAATGGCCCAACTTGATTATCACACACATTGTAAGGAGAGTGATCACTTTAGATAAGCTATTACCAGCAGGAGAGTGGGGTGGGGGGAGAGAAAACCTTTTGTAGTGGTAAACACCCATTTTTCATGGTTTGTGTGTATAAGAACATCTTCTGTATTTTCCACAGTATGCATCCGATGAAGTGAGCTATAGCTCACGAAAGCTTATGCTCAAATAAATTGGTTAGTCTCTAAGGTGCCACAAGTACTCCTTTTCTAGTTGGCACATTGTCATCTTTACTGGCAGTCTCGGCAGAGAAGCCAAGGTCTGAAGGGACCGTGGTGACTGAATTCCCTTGTTACTGCTACAGGAGGATCTGGCAAGGCAAGATTAGAGAGTTGGTTAGTTTGCCTTGCTACTGCTGCCGTGTGTAACATGGATAACTAAGGGACTTCTGTCACCAGGGGAGGTTTCAGAGATTTTACTCATAAGCTGGAATTTCTCCATTTTCATCATGAGGGTGTAAGTTTGCTGGAGGGAAAAGTGAAACTTCCCCCTGGATTAGACTGTCAGATACCCACCAGAATAAGAATGTTCACTCTCAACTCTGCCAGTGTGAAGATTGGTTATTTCATGTGGCTCTTTAAGTCCAAAATAAATTAGTTTAATAATGAAAGAATAATAAATTTAAACAGACCCTTTCACCTGAAGGGCATTGTGTTATTATAGTTATGCATTATAGACCCCATTACTGAAATGCAGTCACTTCTAGGGTGGAACAAAGCAACTGAATAAAACCACAGAGCAATCTTTGCAAGAGTTTGGGGCAGAAAGTTGAAAAAAATAAGTATATGTGATTGAAGCTTCAGTGGGTATTTGGGGAGGCAGAACATTATTACCCGAGTTGGCATTTGGCTATGCTCTGGGGCACGCAGTCTTAGTCATTCTTAGGCCATTTTTGAAATATGGCATCTCCAGCAGCACAGTACTACTGTACTGATCCACAAAGAGTGCCACACTCCAAACCACAAACACCACTTGGTGCATCATTCAACTGGTCCCCATACTGACCTAGATGAATTCCGCTTAACATGCAAGATTGAGCAAGATCCCAGTCCAAGACAGAATGGCTGCTGAGGCCTGCAAAAAAAGCAAGATAATCTTTTTTGAGGGAATAATCAGGAATAGTCTCTGCCCAAGTGAGACTCTGAAAACTTAACTATCTGTAAAGTGGCTAGTGTATTATCCATATTTAACTAAATCCAGTGCTAAAAATATGTATGTTATATTCAAGTTGGGGGACGGAAGGACTGTATCTGTTTGTTAACTATATTGTGTAGGAATGGAGTTGTAAAAGATGTATTTATAGGTAATGACAGTTAGCTCAGGGCACTAGCTACTCCTGCTTCCAAAACAAAGCCCATAAAGTTATTGCTGTGACTGCCTCTGGGAGAGTAATGTGGTGGAAAAGACATCAGAGCACATGCCAGTCTGTTTGATGCTGGGAGTGGACAATGGGATGGATCACTCAGTGATTGCCTGTTTTGTTCATTCTCTTTGAAGCACCTTCTACTGTTGGAAGACAGGATTTTGGACTAGATCAGATGGCCCATTGGTCTGACCTAGTATGGCCGTTCTTATGGTCCTTGCAGTAGAACTTTTGAGGTGTTGCTTTTGGGAACAGGAATCATTTTAATATATTAAAATATTTAATAAGGTGCCACAAGTACTCCTTTTCTTTTTAATATTGTGGGATCCCAATTGTTGGGAAGATCCAGACATCCATGTTGTATTTTAGGCATTCCTAACTGTTTTCTTCCAGAAATAGAGCTGGGCAAGAAATTGTTTCCTTGTCTTGGGAAGATTTTTTCTGATTTCTCATCCTGAATCAGGACAAAAAGTCAACGTTTTGAAAATGTTCACAAACTAAATACCTGGGAGGGGGAAATCAATTTAGGTCAACTGAAACATTTTGTTTTGATAAAATATAAGATTTCTTTTGATTTTGACCTTTTTTATTTTAAAAACTATTTTTAGTATACGTTAACTTAAACTCGGAAACGAAAAGTCCATGTTGAACCAAAAAAATGGAACTTTTTTCATTTCAACAATTTCAAAACTTTTTCAATTTGTCAAGAGGAGGAATTTGTCGAAACTGACCCTTTCCCTTTCACAAAAAGTTTTAGTTTTGACAAATTGGCATTTTTTGACAGAAAATCATTTTGTTGAAGAATTTCTGATCAGCTCTACCCAGAAACTGTTTAGTGCAAGTATGTCAAAGGCTCTTGCCAAAGCCAATCTACCTGCTCCTGGTAGCCAGATGCTCCAGTGTGGACATGGTTTATTCTTCAGAAAAGGGCTTTATTTTCATCTCCCTGCCCAGTATTTGCACTGTTTATTTCCTATGCCTGCCAGTGGGAGTTCTTCAGAGATAGCAGCTATAACAGGCCCAAGAATGTGAATTTATATACAGGTCAGAATTTCAGAAAACAACAATTACAGGTAAGTAATACCTCTTACACCCAATGAAAAGGGAACATACCCCATGGTTGTCATCAGGAAATAGTACTCTAGTGGCAATATCTGTCCAGTTGGTAGATTACACAGGGAGAGATTTAATCAGGTCTCAAGCCTTTCACATATAGGTCACTGATTCAAATATTATTGCCTGTACAAAAGGAGTTTAGGGGGTCTCAATTCAGTTCCTGGCGGAGAGATTCCAGATTGCAAAACCACCATCACACAGTTGACACCATGTTGGTGGCCTCAACACAGATCCTACAGATTAAACAAGCTGTAGAGATGGGACTCCCCTCCTGCAGTAGGGGTGGTCAATCCGGGGCAGGTGGGACAGCTTGAGGGGTGTTGGTGAGGCAGAGCTGGGCAGCTTAGCACCCCCTCCAGAGCTGTAGCACTTCCCACCAGCACTGATAAGGCCTATAGTGTATTTTCTCTGTGGACAATAGCTGTGCAACCTTTTCTTTATTAGTAGGCTCAGCGGAAACTCCAAAATGCCGCAAGAACTAACTGTATGGCACGTGCTTTCTCTCCATGTACTTCTTATTTTCCTCTCTGCTTCTCTCAGGATCAGCTAGCTTTACTGGCCAAGTGGTCCGCTCTGCTTCGGGGGAAACGCCCATTTCACCCATCTGTCCAGGTACAAATACCTCACACAGACTCCTCCAAACAGTTGCCCCCATGCCTGCTTCATCCTCATCCATTCCTCTTCTCCAAACACTAGATCCCTCACCCGCATAGCTAATCTCCCCTCTGACCTTCCCAGCCTCCTTGCAAGGGAGCTCTGAGCACAGGACTCTTGTTTCTAACTTACTGCTTCCTTCTTGCTATACTGAGGTACCCATCTAAGGAATGCTTTGTATTTTGCCAGGAGCCCAAGGGCTGGGCTGCACCTAATTTGCATAACTGTACCAACTGTTTTTAATACAGGAGAATGGGCAGCAGACTACAGGTGCCAGCATAGATTGTTCTAGTTTGCTCCCAGTGGCTTTGCTCAGATAAAAGTGGTACATGGCATGCTGGGGCTTGTAGTAAATTCAGCAGGCACAGAATGTCCATATGAAAGACAAAGGTGGCTGTGAGTCCTATTTAGCCAATGGGCTGCAATGTGAATGCACCTCTTCCGTTATTGCTAACTCTCGTGATTCTGTCTGGAGTCTTTTGATATTTGGTGTTTTCTGCTAAAGCCCCATCTGCAGGAGTCTTGTGATTCCATGAGAATCTCAGGTTTCATTTGAAAAACAAAAAAGTACATTTCTAGTGCTCCCGGTTGCAGAGAAAAGTTTGAAAGCACGACTTGAGTGCAGCCCCCGGGGCTCAGAAACCAGAAGGTGAATATAAAGAACCCCCCAGAATATTACTATTTTGTTTAAATCTCATGATCTCTTATGGCTCGACTCATGATTTTTGAAAGTTGGGGAATGGCAATGTGGTTGTTCAATACACTGGGGCTTGCTCACCGCATCTCCAGCCTTCTGAAAAGTGAGATTCATGTATGACGTTACCCAGCACAGATTCAATGATATTTCATTCACTGAGGCCCTGCTGTTGTTTTAAGCCCAATGTTTGAGGCAGGAGTGATCATGTGGCACAAAGCAGCCCTGCCCCGAGGCCACACAGAGATTCTCTCGCAAGCCAGGACAGCTTGAAGAAGTGAGATTTTAAAATATCTCCTTGAAACACACTGCAGGAGAATCAGTCATCATGAGTGAGAGAGGCCTTACAACACTTTAAGAGTAATTCGAAGTGACAAGTGAATCTCAGTCTGAGCAAGGCTTAAGCAATGGCTGAGTTCGCATTAGGGCCTGGGATCTGGCTCGGATCACTGGACTAGTGTTTCTTAGCCTGTGGATCACCAGTAATTCACTAGGAGGGGAGCATTTGTGGTTCCCAGGTTACATCCGAACAATTACATTACAATCAGGGTGAGCAGGTAAAAGCAGACATCTTAGAACAGGAAAAGGCTGGGGGAAAAATGGATTCTGTCCTGCATGATTTTTTCTGTGCAGATGTGATTTTAAGGAGAAGCCAGTCATCCCATGAAAACTGCTGTATTCTGTTCTTAATGAGTGTAGCATGTAGATCCTAGATTGGCTTTGCTTATTTCTCAACATCCAGAGACAAAAAAAAAAATTTCTTGTGGGGTCCATTTTGTTCTGAAATTTCCTGTGGTGACTGTCCTCTTTCCTCCTCCTGCCCTTATATAAACGGTGAACTGGATTTGACTAAGCAAAGGTTTCCGCTGTTGCATTTGCCATTTCTATGCTTCCTGCTGGTAGTCTCGGTTTAAAAAAAATCCTACCGTGTTCAGTAGCAATACCCTAAGTGAGTGGAGCTACCAAAAGTGTTACTACAGTGCTTTGGACCATTACTGGAGAATGGCATAGTGTTTTGTTTACCTTGGGGTAACCACCTTCCAGCAATTGCTGTCAGTTTAGATTCTGTTTCTCTCATAGGTTTTCCTCTAATAATGTCAGGGTGAGTTATGATTAGTGATAAGCAAAGCTGAAAAGCTTCAGAGTTCAGAGTGGTAAACATCTGGATGTTTTAGCCACGTTGTTTGGACCGAGAGAGCTGAGATGGTTTAAAATCTCCAAAAACAGTGTTAGGAAACATTTGTTCAAATTCTGAGTAGCTAATAGGTTTGACTATGTTCATTCCCCTGCTAATTCACTATTCACAAAGAGTTTTTTATTGGAGAATGGCTGTTCTTCATATGAAGACCGTATTGATATGCAAACAAGACTAGTGGCTATTTGTTATTTATCACCTTGTTTATTACATTCATGTTTTAAAATAAACATTTGTTTGTCACCCAATCAAAGAGCAGAAACAATTCCATGTGACATAGGTGACCAGACTACTGGATTCTCTTCCTGGCTCTGCCACTGACTGACTCTGTGGCCTTGGGAAAGTCACTTCACTTTTCTCTGTTTCAGCTTCCCCATCTTACAGATGGGGACAATATTTCCCCACCACAAAGCAGGCTGTAAAAGGCTTATTTTACTAATGTCTTTAAGGGACTTTTGGATTCTTGGGTGAAAGGGGCTAGAGAAGTGAGCATTGACATTACTACTACTACTACTAGCAATCTCTTGGCCCATCTCTAGAAAGAATACTCAGGCAATAATTTACACATATCTTGCCTTCCATCCTAACATCTCTCTCTGTAACTGCATCTTTTGCAATTGCAGAGCTAACCATGGAAGATTATGGATCCAACGAAGGGTAAGGAGGGGAAGGTGGAGGGAGAGGTAACAAATCAGCCAATGGTGTTCCAATTTGACGTTGGTAGCATTGCCTGTGATGGTCACTTCAGCTTCCTTCTAATGACAGTTTTCTTGTTTTGTGAACCTAAATAGCACATGGCTGCCACATTCTAGCCTCTAGCCTTATTCTAAGACCGCGTCCTAGCCAGATAGGCCTGGAGTAGGACCTATCTGCACGGAGCTGCTTCCATTCCAGCGTGACTTTCCCTTTTGCTTAGACGCCCCAGTGATTCTACCTGTTGTGACCATGTTTCCCGCATGCAGGTTGTAAATCTGCCCTCATTTCCTCTCTCAATCTCTCTGAACTCTTCTAGGTCTTAGCGCCCAGCCACTTTCTCATCACAGTCCCACTGCGCGGCCTGACAGGGTACCGGGAGCGCCAGGTACGGCACTGGCGGTATTACACCGTGCATGGAGCAAAGCTCCTTTCCCCAGTACGGGACCCAGAGGAGCTGCAGCAGTGGCTGGAGGTGGAGCAGTTCTCAAAGAGTCTGCAGCAGTGGCATGAGACAGAGGTGAACATCGAAGGTGATCTCGTTCCAGCCAAGGTCCTTGCCATCTTCAGGGAGCTGATGGAGAAGTCAATTACCTCCTGTCACCTCTCCAGTGAGTTGAGCAGGAAAGATGTGAAGGGAGTCTGCCTCTCAAATGCAGTCCTCTGACGGGACTGTGATCACTACCCCTAGCGGGTGTTAGGCCACTTGCCTCACTCCTTGTGAGCAGAGATTGGCTCACACACGCCAGAGTTGAGGAGACACTGG
The DNA here is from genome assembly GCF_965140235.1 of Caretta caretta. Classification (NCBI taxonomy): domain Eukaryota; kingdom Metazoa; phylum Chordata; order Testudines; family Cheloniidae; genus Caretta; species Caretta caretta. Next base: position 206,087,834 of record NC_134206.1, read on the forward strand.
CCCTTGATGAAGATGAGGTCCATTTGCACAAGTAAGACCTCCCGACCCAGGTTCAGATTACAAGCTCTCAGTGCTCAGGGATGTTTGGATTCTGTTATGAATTCGGACCCCGTCCTCCCTCAGCACCACCCCAAAAAAATCAACATTTTCTTTTGCCTAAATTTTCAGAAAATAACCTCTTTCTGCTGGGCCAGAAATTATGTGGGTCCGATAGGCCTTCTAGGCTTCTCCAGCCCAAGCTGCAGAGCTTCCATGGGGTGTCCTTGTGCCCTCTGCAGAGGGCAAGAACTGGTACCTCTTGCCTACAAATGTCTTTAAATGAAGGCAGCTGAGGTTGAAACCTGTGTCCATGACCAGCTGGTGTTTAAGTCCATTCCTTTGTGGGCCTAGACCAACCAGAAAGACACTCTCTGGTGTGGATGAAGGTTAGGACAGTGAACGGAGAGAGGACTGGGAATGGTACTGGGAGCCAGGGGCACCCTCAGGTATTTTTTGACATGGTACGCCCCAAGACTCCCTGCTGCCCACTCCCAGCCAGCTCTCAAGGCTGTCACTCAGTGTATCCTGTGGGCAGAGCAGAGGGGACATGGGCTGCTGTGGGGTGAGGCTGGGTAGGGAGCCTGGTGCAGGAGCCAGCCCCATGGCAGTGGTGAGCAGGAGCAGTGCTGGCTGCCGCGCTGCCCCTTCAGGTTTGGCCCCACGACTGCTCAATTATGGCAGGGACGAGAGAGCGGCAGGGCCGAAACTGAGTGAGTATCATTGCGACCTGGTGCATGGGGGTTGCCGTGCCGCTCGGGTTTGGATGCCGGGGTTGTGGTGCCAAACCTGAATAGTGCTACAACCCCCGTACACCATGTTGCAATGCCGCTCACTCTGTTTTGGCACTGCTGCCCTCCCATCATGATGCAGGGCCGGCGGGGTCAAACCTGAGTGGGCGGTGGGGCAGCCAGCACTGTTCCTGCCCTGGGAAGGGCCCAACGCTGACTACTTGCCACCCCTGCCAGTGGCCTGCACCGTGTGTAATGTACGTTCAGCTGCAGGCACCACTGCTTGGAGGTGAGTATTCCCCTAGAGAAGCCCCAGGCTTTCATAGCTTGGCGGCTTGTAGAGTTGAGTGGCTGGGTGGCAGATCTTCTCCTTGTGCAAAACCCTTTATCTTTATTCAGACTTTAGACCAATATTGGCTATGCCCAGGCTGCTCCCACCCCATCCTGCTTCGAAGTAATGTCACCCAGGGTCACTTTCAGCAACATTGCTGCTACCTCTCATAGGCAGCTCCAAAATATGTGTTTACATCCCAGCCTTCCATACAAAAGAAATTGAAGAATTGATTGCAGATTTGATGTGCTTTGTGCTGTGTTTTAAACACTCCTTTAGAGCTGTGGCTGCAGACACCTCTAACTGCTAGCTTATGGGAGGCCACCTTAATAATAATCATACTTACCAATTGTCATCTTTGAAGCACTTTATTGGCTTCAACTTATTAAACCCACACCCTCTGATGTGAGTAAGTATGATTATCTCCATTTTTTTGCTGGGGAAACTGAGGCACATCGATTATATCTTGTCCAAGGCCGACCTCAGACCATGATGCCTCTCTTCTAAGGACAACTTTTCCTTTCAGTGTGATGACACTGCATCCCGGCATTGCAAACACACAGATTCCACTTTCCCTACCCAAATGTAACTCTGGATTTTGGTCTTGCAAGATCCTGGAGAGACCTGTTAACATCAAACTCAGTGTTCAACCAATTCATTTAGCAACTCACTCCTATAGCAAATATTTATTACTATTGAGGGAGATGGAGTGGTAAGAAAAAAAAAATCCCACCACCAAGCAGATGCTATGGCTTGGCAGAAAGTCAAATGTTTTGGTTTCTTGCCTCAGATATTTTACTTATGTGGAAGGCAAGGGGTCAGGGTGAAAACCTAGCATTCTATAAAGCAACAGCTCCAAAACTGTTTGGTTCATCAAAGATGTCTGGGCATATGGTGCTGACTCCTCTGGAACACAACAGATGGGAGAAGAAAGGGAATGAAGTAGGACAGTGTGATTAACTGGTTTCAAATAGGACAAACTCTGTCAAAGACAGCTTAAGTTACCTGAACACTTCCCTGACTTCACTGTTGCCTCTTTGCCACGCAGTAGCAGATTTGGAGGCTTTGCAGTGCCTCAGTTTGCCATCGTCACTTCAGACTGGTCAGACTGTCCACAGGAGTTGGCTTCCCTGTGAGTTCCCAGCCAGACCAGAGTATGCCTAACTCTCCCAATAGCCTTAATAACCACTAGGGGCAGAGATACGCCTCACAACAGAGTTTCATGGATCTAGACTTCCACTAAAGAGGAGGGGATCTTTGAAGCCGAGGGCTCAATCGAGACTCTTCTCCACTCAGACTCACTGAGCTCCCTTGCTGCCTCTTATGCCAGTGGGTTGCTGAAGACATTTAGGTTGCAGCAATTCTGCTCCTCTTTATCTTGGGCTGGTCTTGTGATGTGCTTGGCCCCACACAGACAAAGGGTCGAGGCTGAGGGGGAAACAAGATGTTGAGTTGCTGCCCCCTCCTCCTCTTGTCCTGGTGCCCCGGGGGGGATCCAGGTGGTGAGTTGTTTTCTTTGGTCCCACTGTTGGAAAGTGAGAGTGGAAGCAGGTCCATGAGGGGCAGGGTTTGCAAGGGATACATAGCCCCAAACGGCCTCTTGCTTGGCCTATGCATAAGGTCAGCCCTGTCTTTATCATCTCCTCTCGTCTTTCCTTCCCAGGTAAAGTCAGCATTCTGGAGAGTTTCAGCTCAGTGGTCCGAGTTGCTGTGGAGACACCAGACTCTCAGGTAGAGGTGGAGCTGGTCCCTACTGTGGAAATCCCAACCTGCTGGCCTGAGAGAGCCCGGTGGCCCCGCTGCTTCAAGCGCTGGCCTTCCCAGGAGAAAGTACAGTGCATCAAGGTACAAAGCAGGTTGGCACGGGAGGGGGACTTAAAGGGCCAGTAACGCTGTGAAAGGTCTTACCATATTGTCGAAAACCTCTCCCAACTGAGAGCTGGGAAACCTGCTGGAACTCTCAGACGATATCGGTGTCAAATGCTTCTGAGAAGCACAAAAGTTGAGGCACACTGTTGTCAGGGTGGCTTGACCCAAATCAGAACAGCAGCATTTTCTACCCACTTGTCACTCATTTGGCACAGATGTAAATAATAACACAAGGTGCAAGATGGGAGAACCAGGCCCTTTATGGGGAGGAAGAGACCATTTTCCATCAGGCACTGAGAGCTCTGTTGACTTCCATAGTCTGCAGATATTGCTCCCCAGAGGAGGAGGCGTGCCAAGCAGCCAGTACTGGATTTCCAATTAGTGGCATCATTCTCTTTCTAGGGGGGTCAGTCTTAAGGTTTCAGGTCTCCCTGTTCTGTATCCATCTAAAATGATCTTCCTGACCTGAAATCAGACCTAGAAAGAGCTTGAGAAAGAGTCATGCTTCTTAAATGCCCAGAAGGGCTACTTTCTTTAGTATAAGCATTTCTAAGTATTCAGATGTTTTTAAGTGTACTAGGTTTCTTAATATTAGTGTTTGTGAATCCTGTGCAGGTTTGATAATGTATGGAAACTGTATAGACAGATGTTGAGCAAGACTCCCCACGCCTCTCCCTCAGCTCTGCGAATGCCACTCAATCCTGACCAGCACCATCCTTGTTGTTCTGGTCTTCTCACTCTGCCTCTTACTGTCCCACACACACCCCTCTCTGCACATGCCCCTCCATCTTGTCCTGCCCTGTCCATGGTAAGTCCGGTCTTACACCCCTGGCAGAGCTCTGGCCACCTTGATCCTGACATAGTGAACAATGTTGCTTGATTCTTGCTGTTCTAGTACAGGGATTTCCCATGTAACTCAATTGCCTCTTCATCCTGATGTGCAGTGGGCCCTGCTGTTCCATTACCACATCCCCAGACAGTTCTGCCAGTGCAGCACTGCTTGCAGCTCCCCCTTCTGCTTTGGAGCTGGGTCTCTCTGGAGTGAGTAATATCCATGTGTGAGGAACTGGCCTGGTTTGATGTGGACAGACGTCCACTGGGAATTAGGAAACCCAAACTTGCTGTCCCTTGTAACTCAGTCCATAATGCACAACCTGATCTCAAGCGGTAAAAGGCAGGTGCAGTGGATCCTTCCCTTATCCTCCCTTCATGCTGCTCTGACGATAAGTTTGTATCTCCCCTTCTGTAGCTTCTCCCCCTTTCTTCTGCAGTCATTTGGCTTTAATCTCCTGGCCCGCTCCAATTACCACTGGCAGCTGGGCTTCTCCCGAGCTGAGCGCATGCTGATAGAGGGCCTTGACGAGGATGGTGGCTGCCGCATGAAGTGCTTCCGGGTCATGAGACAAATGAAGGAGGATGTCTGGTGTACAGGAAATAAGCCAGTCCTGACGACCTATCACCTACAGGTGTGTATAGCAGGCAAGAGTGGTGAGGTCTGAGGGGGGCAGGGGAATATACTGTCATCAGGAGAGAGCAGCAGCCACAGTGTCTTTCCTGCAGGAGGCCTGTAGCAACAATTACAATACAATAATTGGCCTAAGTGGCTATAGTGCCCCCTAGCGAACACCCAAGGTAACGACCCTCATCCCATTAATCTATTTTCCTTACATGGTGTGAGAATTGTTGTTTGTCTACATTCCATACAAAAAGATTTGTTACAAGAACATTATGGTTGCACAGTTACAGGTAAACACACACAAGTCAGGCAGCCTCAGAGATAAGGCTGCCCGTGCTACCTTAAGTCCCCATATGCATCACAGTACAGCTTTCAACCGCATGATCACACACTATTTCTTGACCAATATCCTATATTATACTCTACTTTGCCTGCTACAACCTAACCCACTTTACATTTCTACTGAGACTGCTGTCTGAGGAGCTCAAAGTTTTTACCGGGTCATGCTCGGAACCATCTCTGAGATAGCAAGGTAAGTACAGAGGTAGGAAACAAGCACAGAAAGGGGAAGTGACTTGTCCAGGGTCACACAGTGAATGCTGGTGGTGGTCACTGGTTCCAAGCCCGCCGAGGTCAGTAGTGACTGAAAATTGTTCCCAATGGATGGCTGTTTGGTGGCCTCTCTGAAATGAATTTGGTGGGTCTCACTCCCCAGCCCCTGGTGAACCACTGGTATCCTTGTTGGTATGGTAACTGGAGAGGAGGGCTAGGATTGGCTTAGCATGATCCCTCTGTGTCGGGGGGAGGTAAAGTGGCAGGAGACACTTGCGTTGCCATTGCCTTCAGTCGTCAGGGCAGTCACTACAGCACTTTGCATCAGCAGAAAAATTACCTTCGCTAATTGTGTGAATCTTTGGCAGCATCCCTGTAACATCTCTCCTTCCTCCTTCCCTCCCATCTGCCTCTTGCAGATGGTGCTGTTCTGGACATGCGAGAAGTACCCGCGCACCAAGGACTGGCTCTGCTTCCGGGAAGGCTTCTTGCGCATGGTGCAGAAGCTGCACAAGTGCGTGAGCCAGCACTTCCTGAAGCATTACTTCGTCAGGGGCACCAACCTGCTCAAGTATGCCAACACCAGCGACCTGGACCTAGTGGCAGGCAAGCTCGCCGTCTTCCTGGAGAACCCCGTGCTCTGCCTGGACTGAGGCAGGGAGAACCTGCTATCCCAATCTTGTTTTACTACCTAGCCCTTCTTGTTGTCTGTAGTTGTTCTTCCTGACCTTTCAGTAGATGCTGTGACCTTGAACGTGAGACGTGTGGCACGTGCAGTATGGAAGAGAAGAGTCAAACTGAGAGCAGTAAGAGGACAAAACTAGAGGGTTTCTTGATGCCCAGCCATTGCAATTTGCTTTCTACAGCTTGAGCTGCCTGTCTTGGAGCCACTGCCATCCAGATCCCCAAAACAAACCAGACTAGATACTGCCCCACTGTTTGTCACTAGTCCTATGGCTCATAGGCCAAAATGCAGAGTGGTCTAGTGGTAAGAGCAGGGGACTAGCAATCAGGAGACCTTACTCTGCCACCTACTCGCTGAGAGGCCTTCTGTTCATCACTTGACTCCTCTATGCTGCCTCCTCGCCCATCTGTAAAATGGAATTAATCCCTACCTACCTGACAGCATTGTTGTGAGACTGAATGAATGTTTGTACAGTGCAATGAGATACTCAGATGGAGACCTCGGTACAATCACAAGGTGTTATTGTTAGAGCCAGTCTCTCTCACCTCCCTCCACAATTAAATGTGGGTCCCGCCCTCATGGTAAAGAGAGTTTAATTGATAAGTGTTGAATAGTTCAGATACTGTTTTTTGCCTTTCCCTCGTGGTCTTTTTGTCTCACATTTTGCTTGGGGCAGGCTTCCCAGGTTTGCCTTTGCCACCTGTGTAGTGCCATGCTGTCAGCCCCCGGCGGTGTTTGCTGTGACAGAGCTCTCTAGCACATCTGTCTCTGCCCAGCTGTCTGGGGGATGAACTGATCTCTCACCTTTTAGCACCTGTATATTTTTGAGTGCTGTTAGAGACAGAAGGAGAATTTGTCAAAGGTTCCTAGTTGCAGAGGATTCCAGAGCTTTATATAAATAACATATAAAAAATAAAGTGCTAGTGTTTTGAGAAAAGAAACAAAAAAAGTTCTAAAGTGAATGTTGTGTTTAATGTTCTTAAATGACTCAAATTTAAAATCAAGTGTTTTATTTTCTAGAACCGTAAATTGCTGGCTGGATTATAACATGCTCACATAATTTAAAAAGACACCTTCTCTTAGCTATCATGGCCAGGGGATCATCATGAGCTCTGCTCTAGCCCCTTACACCCTTTCATGTGATTATAAGCTCTTTGGGGCAGGGTCTGTCTTTTCATGATGAGTGCATACAGCACCCAACACAATGATCCTTGACTGGGGCAGCGAGGCCTCCCACAATATAGATAATAATTAGGGCTGTTGACTAATCGCTGTTAACTCACGCAATTAAATAAAGAAAAATTAAACGTGATTAAAAAAGTAATCATGATTAATCGCAGTTTTAATCATACTGTTACACAATAGAATACCCATTGAAATTTATTAATCATTTTTGGATGTTTTTCTACATTTTTCAATATATTGATTTAAATTACAACACAGAGTACAAAGTGTACAGTGATCACTTTATATTATTATTTTAAAAAACTGTCACAAAGTTCCTCCTCTACCTTGGTGGGTCTTGCGCTTATTGGAGGATTTGCTTGCCTCGGAGATTCACGGCAGCCCTCAGTTTGGCCGTTTTCGTGAACCCACAGTCCAGGTCAACTCGTGTCTGACCAGGAGTTGGGAGGTTTGGGGGAAACCCGGGCCCGCCCTCTACTCTGGGTTCTAGCCCAGGGCCCTGTGGAATGCAGCTGTCTAGAGTGCCTCCTGGAACAGCTGTGTGACAGCTACTACTCCCTGGGCTACTTCCCCATGGCCTCCTCCCAACACCTTCTTTATCCTCACCCTAGGACCTTTCTCTTGGTGTCTGAAAATGCTTGTACTCCTCAGTCCTCCAGCAGTACGCATTCTCACTCTCTGCTCCTAGTGCCTATTGCTCCCAGCTCCTCACGCGCATGCCACAAACTGAAGTGAGGTCCTTTTTAAACTCAGGTGCACTGATTAGCCAGCCTTAATTGATTCTAGCAGCTTCTTGATTGGCTGCAGGTATTCTAATCAACCTGTCTGTCTTAATTGTTTCCAGAAAGTTCCTGATTGTTCTGGAACCTTCCCTGTTGCCTTACCCAGGGAAAGGTGACCTACTCAACCTGGGGCTAATATATGTCTTCTATCACTCTCCTGTAGCCATCTGGCCTGACCCTGTCACATTACAAATATTTGCACTGTAAAAAGGATAAACAAAAGAAATAGTATTTTTCAATTCACCTCATACTGTAGCGCAATCTCTTTATCATGAAAGCGCAACTTACAAATGTAGATTTTTTTTTGTTACAGAACTGCATTCAAAAACAAAACAATGTAAAACTTTAGAGCCTACAAGTCCACTCAATCCTACTTCTTGTTCAGCCAATCGCTAAGACAAACAAATTTATTTGCATTTGCGGGAGATACTGCTGCCGGCTTCTTATTTACAATGTCACCTGAAAGTGAAAACAGGTGTTCACAGGGCACTTTTGTAGCAGGCATTACAAGGTATTTACATGCCAGATATGCTAAACATTCCTATGCCCTTCATTCTTTGGCAGCCATTCCAGGGGACATGCTTCCATGCTGATGACTCTCGTTAAAAAAATAATGTGTAAATTAAATTTGTGACTGAACTCCTTGGGGGAGAATTGCATGTTTCCTACTCTGTTTTACTCACATTCTGCCATGTATTTCATATTATAGCAATCTGGGATGATGACTCAACACATGTTGTTCATTTTAAGAACATTTTCACTGCAGATTTTACAAAATGCAAAGAAGGTACCAATGTGAGATTTCTAAAGATAGCTACAACAATTGACCCAAGGTTTCAGAATCTGAAGTGCCGTCCAAAATCTGAGAGGGGTGAGAGGTGTGGCGCCTGCTTTCAGAAGTCTTAAAAAAGCAACACTCTGATGCGGAAACTACAGAATCCGAACCATCAAAAAAGAAAATCAACCTTCTGCCGGTGGCATCTGATTCAGATGATGAAAGTGAACATGCATCGGTCCACTCCAGTTTGGATCATTATCGAGCAGAAGCCGTCATCAGCATGGACGCATGTCCTCCGGAATGGTGGTTGAAGCATGAAGGGACATATGAATCTTTAGTGCCTCTGGCACATAAATATCTTGAAACGCCAGCTACAACAGTGCCATGTGAACGTCTGTTCTCACTTTCAGGTGACAATGTAAACAAGAAGCGGGCAGCATTATCTCCTGTAAATGTAAATAAACTTGTTTTTCTGAGTGACTGGCTGAACAAGAAGTAGGACTGAGTGGACTTGTAGACTCTCTAAAGTTTTACATTGTTTTATTTTTGAATAGTTATTTTTTGTACATAATTCTACATTTGTAAGTTCAACTTTCATGATAGAGATTTCATTACAGTACTTGTATTAGGTGAATTGAAAAATATTATTTATTTTGTTTTTTTTCCAGCACAAATATTTGTAATAAAAATAAATACAAAGTGAGCACTGTACACTTTATATTCTGTGTTGTAACTGAAATCAATATATTTGAAAATGTAGAAAACATCCAAAAATATTTAAATAAGTGGTATTCTATTATTGTTTAACAGTGCAATTAATCATGCAATTAATCACAACTAATTTTTTTAATTGCTTGGCAGCCCTAATAATAATAATCTGTTTCCAGCTCCCTCCCCGTGTCTCTTTCCAGCCCCTCCTTCTCAAAGGCCATCTCTGTCCCAGTTCTCTCTCATATCCAAGGATGCTTTTTGCCCATGTCTGGCCCTCTCATACTCTCTCTCCCAAGCTCTAACTTCAATAACATTATTGACATGACAAGGAATACAAGTGTCATCCAAGCTAACAGCCTGAGTGTCTGTCTCGAAGGAGCTCTCGTGGACTTGATAGGCTCATTTTTGTATCCCTGTCCATTTCTGAGTTGGTAGCAGGATACCATCATTCTCTGTCCCCCAGTTCCATCCTCCTGTCCCAGACTACTCTTTTTCACCTCCAGCCCCTTTCCCCTCTCTCCTCCTTTCCCCAGAACTTACTGTCTTGTTTAAGGCAGTTCCCCTACAGCACTTGCCTGTCTTTCACCTCCTCTCAGCACTCATGCTGGGAAGGGAATTCAATATGAATTCGATAAGAGGTCTCCATTAGCAGCACCAACAAAGATGACTCTGCCTGATGTGATCACTGCACTCAGGGAAAATTTGTTTCATCTCCATGATAGGTCCTTCCCTGTGGGTCTTTTCAAACCTTCCCCCTTCAGCATGCATGGTATGCAAATCTCATGCAAGCTTGCAGGTTCTGCTTGTACAGCAGTCACTACTGCTCCTTCACTGTTTCTCTTGTCATCTCCACCACCCTTTATAATTCTGTAAAGGTGGGAGAGGGGTTGCATTCAGTTACAACCCCTTCTCTGCCCAGTCCCCAGATGGAGAGAAAAAAGGAAATGGGGAGCTTCCAAAATGGCTATAAAGAGACCCGTCCATTCTCCAGGTTGGCCTCTTCCCCCATCCTATGGTCACCCACACAGTGAAGATGAAGAGAAGATGACAGTAGGGCTGCAAAGAACTTGAAAAGTGATGGAAGGGGCTGGGGAATGCCAAGTTTCCACCTATACTGGTAATTGTGGACTTGCAGCACCCTCTAGCATCAAGTTGTGGTATGGCCACGAATACTTTTTCTATAGTCTGCCTTTTCTCTCTCCTTGATTTTATAAATGGAAGCAACACATCTCTAAGTTTATTCAGGTCTCATGGTCCAGAGCACAGGGATGGGAGTTTGGCTATTTATCAAATCCAGACCCCTAGCCTTTGAGGTTTGCCCCATGCTTCTTTCTCAGAGCTGGGTAGGAACTGCTTTTCCTATCCATTGAACTCTCAAAAAGGTTCACAACTCTTTTTCCATTCAACCCTGGGATGAAATCAAGAAGTTTCAAAAAAAGAAAAGACACCCAGCACCACCCCATCAGAGTGTGATTCAGCACAGGGATGTGAACATGAGTCTCATACAGTCCAGGTGAGTACCTTAGCCATTGGACTACAGAGTCTGTCTATTGCTTTTTGTGGCCCAATGAATATTTAATTTATACAAAATGGAACAACTCCAACAGGAGTGATTGATTAGGCCCCACTCCAGAATAGCCTTTTGGTTAGGGCACTCCCCTGACATAAGAGTAGTGGTGTAGTCCTGAATAGTGCATGAGAGGTCATGCTAAGTGGAGGATGCCATTTGGAGAATGCCATTTTGTTCTCCGTGCAGCAAAAATGCAGGTATGCCATTGCAGTGCAATCTGGCCCCACTACAGCCCAGTCTAGGAGAGAGCCAGGTTCAAGTCCCTCTTCTGTCTGACTGACAGGAAGAACTTGAAGGTCTCCCAGGTGAGGCTTATAATTACAGGGTATTGTCTAATCTCTGAGGTGAACTCTGGTTTTGACCAGAAATTCCACCCTGGACCCAAGGCGCCTTCCCTATGGAAGCTGCATTGACACGGATAGGTTTCAGCAAAAAGTGCCAGTTTTGATGCATCAGCATTTTCTGACAAAATTTTTTTCAAAAGTTCCCGACCAGCCCCCACTCATTAGCCTTTAGAAGACTGCCTGGGTGCCACATGGCTGAAACCTGTGTTTGGAAGGCTTGTTGTGCAGGGAGCACTGGTCCCAGGTCAAGGAAGGTTTATATTAGTGTCCCTTGAGGCAGCTCAGAGCAGGGGTTTGTGTGGAGGGAATCAGGGCCTGTCCCACATCTCTGGTGCTAGGAATGACTTCTGAGAGCCACGGAGCTGGGACAGGTGCCTCGTACCTACCGTACCACCAACCACAGAAGATGGACGTGACATCTTGTGGATGAAGGGCTTAGTGGTGCTCCTCTCTCTTCCCCCACCACTCATATGGAGCCTCTGCTGCTACGGTACGCAGCAGCGGTTTACCAATATGCACCTCCACCATATGGTAATTTATGACAGGAAGTAAAGCAGACTGAATCCACCTGAAACTGCAGAGGGGATTTGAGGTATGCAGAATGTCATCCTGAACAATGGACTCTGACCAGGACACGAGATTTGATTGTACTACTCTTATGAAAAGTAACTGTGGGATAACCTGTGATGCTGTATGGAATATGGGAGACACTTCAGGATATTGTTGATGCCAATAATATAAAATTGCAAGGAATCGGACCAGATATGCTGTGTAAGATATCTGTGAAAATGTTACAATTTGCCAAGTATGATAATCTTGTTTATATATTTTTATCACCTTTGTATTCTGAGACATAGATACATAGGGTATTGCTGTATTTCCAAACTTGTGCTTGTTTCTGGGTGACACCCCCAGACAGATTAGCATCAGCTCTGCCTAGCCGGTTTGATGGCCCATAAAGGGTCATCAGCTGTACAATGAACCCATTGAAAAAGCCAAGGACTATACCTTATGAGTCATCAAGACAAGCAGGGGCATGCCTCTGGGCAGAACTCTAAGGCTTTTCCATGCCACGTGCTGTGAGGCTTGTGTTTGGGACAAAGGCCACATGGCAATAGTGTGACCAAAGTCCCGATTTTTGGGTCTTTTTCTTATCTAGGCTCCTATTACCCCCCAGCCTCATCCCGATTTTTCACATTTGCTGTCTGGTCACCCTACATGGCAAAGGATATTAAAAGGCCATTTTGTCTTCATTCCTGCTTCTCACCTCTGGAGGAACTTTTCAGCAGACTGAAGCTCTGAACAGAGGACCAGCAGTGCAAGTAGGGCGGTCCGGTCTGGCACGCCATGCCAGCAGGGTATTTATAGCCGGTACGGTGTACTGGAAAGACACAGGAGGAGCCGAGCTCCTCTGGCGTGGCTGTACCGCCCCCTGTCCTTCCACAGAGCTGCGTCTCCTCCGTCTGTACAGCAGCAGCCCTGCTGGAGGACGGGGCTGGCAGGGGGAGGCTGGGGGCAGTACTGCTGCTGGAGTTGTGCTCCTTTCCCTGCTGCCCCTCCCAGCGGGGAAAGGGGCAGAACCCCCAGCCCTGTCCTCCAGCAGGGCTGCTGCTGTACAGATGGCGCCAGAGGAGATGCAGCTCCGTGGCAGGGCAGGGCTGGGGGTTCTGCAGAACGCCGGCAGCTCCTCCGGCAGCAGGAGAAGGACAGAGCCCCCGCCCCAGTGATGTGGGATGAATCATGGGGAGGGGATGGGGAGAGCATGGGGGCCCCGGGCTGAGAGAAGTCACATGGAGGGTCACGTGGGAAGGTCACATCCCCCCTTTAGCTGGTGCCCCCCACCCCCGTACTGGTAAGAAATGGGTCCTACTTGCACCACTGCAAAGGACTGAATTACCCTTTCAAACTGTGGGTGTGTTCCAGAGGGACTTTCAAGCCAGCAAACTCACCAATGCTGCTAAGAATCTGATGTATGGACTTTTGAAGTCTCTATGTATGTGATTGCTTTACCATTTAACAACTCTTCTTGTTCTTTCTTTCTTTTATAATAAACCTTGAGTTTTAGACACTAAAGGATTGGCTGGCAGCGTGGTATGTTGGGTAAGATCCAAACTAATATTGACCTGGTTACGTAGCTGGCCTTTTGGGGTCAGAAGAACATTTTGTATAGTGAGCAGAGTTTCAAATAACTTCTGCCTGTACTGGACCTGTGTGCTTCTTGATAACCAATGTGGGGGATCAGGAGCACAGTTTGTGACTGGTTGGTGAATTTAACTTCAGTGTTAACCACACATCTTTGGGAGAATCTGTTCTCCTTTTTGCAGTCTGCCCTGCCCTTGGCATTTTCAGTGAGGGCTGCCCAGGCACCCTGGGTCACATAACCCATGAACACAATTGGTCATGACCCTAATTTTACCTCACATCTGAAAGAGGCCAATTATGCTTGTCCACGAGCTCCATTCTGGGGTAGTGGTTCTGTACTCACGCAGCAGGAGGAGTAAGGAATTCCTAGCACTATTGCAGGCAGCTGCTGGGCTTTTCTTGAAAGTGAATCAAAATCTTACCAAGCCCAGCTTGGCTTAGTATATGACTTTTGATTAGATTACAACCTGTGCTGTTATGGCTTCAGGGGTGGATTAGCTCCATGTCTGGTGTTAATCAACACAGCTATGCTAAGTGACATGAGCTGAGGTGGTGGCCCAGGCCTGTGTATCTCAGGGCACAGTTTGGCCCTCACAGTAGTACCTGTTAGTGGTGAAGGAGGCAGAGTAATAGCCCATTAATGAGGGCATCTTTGAGCTGGCCAGGATCTGTGTCAGACCCTGGCCTTTATCGCAGCCACTTCTAAAAGAACAAATCACAATTATCAAGTCCCTCCAAAAGGGTCTTTATATCCACCCTGTCCCTGGATCTCTACTAGTGGCTGCAGTACACAAGAAAACAAAATAGTACCAGCCTTCTAAATTGATGCCTGATGATAAATAGCCAAAGAAACTTTCCTTATTTGGAAGGAAGATCAGTTCTGCTAGCCTCCAGGTTCACATAGCAAATTATCAAGCTTTGCTAGTGAAATATGATCACCTCGGATTGGACAAAATCTCCCAGTTTGTGGATAGACTTACACAGGACTCAAAAAGATGAACTGAAGTTCATTTATACTGAAGGTCAGCTGATTGCCAAGACAGTATTGTCTGTAGCACTAGATGCTTTTGACCTAGCCACAAGGACAAGGGCTACTTCTGTCACCACGCACAAGGCATCCTGCCTGCAATCATTAGGCAAACTAAATGAGATTCACAGCACAATTGAGACCCTACCGTTGGGAGGTCATGATCTTTTTAACTCCAGTATTGACAAAGCACTCCACTCCTCTTGAAACCAATGGAAGTTGAACACGACCTTTGAGTATCTGGGTTTAGGCCTCTACATTCCAGCCCAGAAGAGGTGGGTTAGGCCTCAAACCTTTCACAGCAAAGACCAGCCTCCTTATATCATTACCCAAAAAGGTCCTTAAAACCTCCCAAGAAAAGACCTCGGAACCAGAGAAGGAGAAGTTCGGCCTCACCTACCGTTGCTGATCACATGACACCTGGCCTCAGGAGCAAGTTTGAGTCCACAGTCAAGAGTCCTAGACTGATACATAAATCCCTTCCTCCCCCGCCCCCATTTGGCAGCCATCTTTCTTTCTGTTTTGTATCTACAACACAGCACCTTCACAGAATGAGATGAACAGCAAGAACAAGAGGACACCCGATGAAAATCTTGTCTGCCTCATCCATTAGATGCTTAAAAGTCAGTACATTACCCAGTGAAGTGCTTGTCTACTTAGCTCAGAGCATTACAGTTTGGCCTTTCCATGGCACCAAGAGTTTTTATTTGAATGCCTATCAATCTTAGCAGTTTATTTGTGAAGACAAGGACTGCACATTTACCTATATCTCAAAGATTGGCTGATTTGGGGCAAAACATAGAATATCAGAGTTGGAAGGGAATTTAGGAGGTCATCTAGTCTAACTCCCTGCTCAAAGCAGGACCAATCCCCAACTAAATCATCCCAGCCAGGGCTTTGTCAAGCCTGACCTTAAAAACCTCAAAGGAAGGAGATTCCACCAACTCCCTAGGTAACGCATTCCAGTGCTTCAGCACCCTCCTAGTGAAAAGGTTTTTCCTAATCCTCTCTTTGGGTTCTTAGTTGTTGATAAATTGTATAGTCAGTTGCTCGACCTTACTTTGCTTCATTATGAAATACATTCAAGAGACCAAATAAGCAACATCAGTCAGGTTTATTGCTCTAAGCCAATAATAATATTGTACAGAAAAAAAGTTCTATTTGATACCAGTCTCTGGGAAGCCATCTTGTACAGCAATGTTACATTCACCTTACACAGAAAGTGAGCTCCCAAAGTTACACAGTGCAGCAAGGACTAGTTATAAGATATTTTAAAAGTTATAAAACTCTTGACCCATCACTAAAATCCAACCCAGCAGTCCATCCCAGTTCCTTGACTTATGTTCCTTTCCTTGTTTGTTTTGGATACTAGCATTCCAGGTACTAGTCTGTGAATGCATCTCCTTGATTTGTACCAGGGTAGAAAACACATATATCTTGTCCATTTCCTTTGGGACATTCCAGTACTGGCCTGTGGGAATAACTCTCTAGCTGTTGCTATGGTAAAACACTCATATATACTGATTCTGACAATTTTCCTATCTACTTAAGCCAAAACTTACTTCAGCTAATGCCAGTTATTATGGGACACTTAGCACAATTGTACACAATTATAAAAGGTATAGGCCACTTTGGGCTATATAACTATTATTAACTGTGGGGGGGGGGATGTAAAAGGTTAAATGGTTAAGCATTAGGCTTACCGTTAACCGGACCTTAACCGTTAACCCTGGCGGCTGGCCGAAAGCTCCCCAGCCTTAGCAGCCCCAGCCGAGTCGGGCTGGCCGGCTGGTGGGACCCCAGCCCCAGCTGCACCAGGCCAGACTGGCAGGACCTTAGCCTCGGCCTGGCCGGAGTGGCCCTAGCCCTTGCTGAGCCATGCTGAGCGGGCTGGAGCTGCCCCAGCCCCGGCCATGCCGGGCCAGGGGGACTGCAGCCCCTGCTGTCCTGCATCAGCCCACCAGAGTGACCTCGGTTAACCGGTTAAATTATATAATTTTAGTAGTTTAACCAATTAACTTTTTTAACCAGTGTTCACATCCCTTATATGAACAAATAATATATATTATTAATACGATATATATACATGCTAGCTAGCATATATTGGTTAACACAATGCAGTATGAATGGTTCTCCACCTCTTTGCCATTTCAGGCCTCCAGATCAATCAGGACAAGTCAACTCTCACTCCCACTCAAACTGTTCATAGGTGCAGTTCAAGGCCCGTGAGAGCTTATTTCCCACAGGACAGATTTTGCAGTGTAATGCACTCATTTCAAATCTACATAAACACCCAAGGACTTCAGTGAAAGTCTGTCTTGGGTTTTTGGGCCACGTGGCCCCTTGTACTTTTGCTACATCCAGACTTTATCTTTGGCCTCTTCTGGGTCAGTTGAAATTAGTTTGTCAACCAGGCAGCCACAGCATGAACTTTGCAGGTCCTAATGCCAGTGACAGTGGACGCAGCTCAGTGAATGGCAGGACTTTCCATTCCCCCCTTGGCTGGACAAAGATACTCCCTCTGAGATGCATCTTTATATCCTGTGTGACGGGGCAAGGCCAGATGGCTATAGTAAAGTAGTGAGGAATAAGTATGTTAGCCCCAGGCTAAACAAATCCCTGGTACCATGGTAACCAAATGGCAGTTGCTCCAGGTTAATCAAGACACCTGGGGCCAATTAAGATCCTTCTAGAAAGCAGTGGAGATAGCTAGGTTGATTGGGACACCTGAAGCCAATCAAGGGCTGGCTGGAACTAGTTAAAAGCCTCCCAGTTAGTCAGTGAGGTGCATGCGTCAATAGCTGTAGGAGGAAGCCGTGCTGTTGGAGGAACTAAGCAGTACAAATCCATATCCGGCACAAGGAAGGAGGCCCTGAGGTAACAGTGAAGAAGATATTGAGTGGCGGCTGCCGTGGGGAAGTGGCCCAGAGAATTGTACACATCCTATTTCCAAAAAGTCAGCTACCATAGCTGCTACTATTAGGGTCCCTGGGCTGGAGCCCGGAGTAGAGGGTGGGCCCGGGCTCCCCCCTCCCTTCCCTGATTAATCACCGAGGCTGGGAGACAACAAAGACTGTGTGAGGGAGGGTTGCTTCTCCTCATCTCCCTTGCTGGCTTATGATGAAAATGGCTCAGTAAGCTGTGACCCTTGTCTCGAGAACAGTGGTTCCCAAACTGGGGTTCGTGAAATGTTACAGGGGTTCTCGGGAAAAAATTCCCTAATGGCAGACAGAGCTGTCTCTAGGGACTGCAGGCAGCATGGGGCCAGCAGCCCAGAGGCCCTGAATTTCCAAGAGCTAAGCAGCTCAAAGCAAGCATATTTATCACACTGTGGAGATTTAAACTTCAAGAGTCCTTATACAAAATAAAAAGGGAGGTGGATATTTTTCTGTTTTTAAAATTAAATAGGCAGCTAGTATTGTTTTTAAAATTATTATGAAGAACAAGTTTAAGCTTTGTTGTAACGTGTGTTGTTTGCCTGGACTGCTCAAGACCTGAATGCGTGTGTAGGAGGAACTCTTTGAGTTGGCTTCTTAAATACCATCCTGCTGTTTCACATCTGATACTCCTTGATGAAACATAGGAGCCTTGTCTTCTAACAGGCTTATTCAAAATGATACACGCTACGAAAGTGAGATCTTGGAAGAGTGTTGCCATTTTCATAATGTAATAAAAATACTGTAATTATACATAATTAATAAATAGTGTGTAATAAGCATGTCATAAAAACAAATTTTATATTTCCAAGATCACTGCTTTTATAATTTATACTCAGGTAAAGGAGAAAATCTCTGGAAATATTCATTTTTAGGAGAGGGTTCGTGAAACTTGACATTTTAATGAAAGGGGTTCACAGGTTGTTAAAATTTGGGAACCACTGCTCTAGAGAGAGAAGGGCTACCTGGAGGGTCACAGTGAGCCTCTGAGGCTAGTGAAATCCACCAGGAAACGCGGGACGCACGGAGACAAGGACAGAGCTTTGTTCCACCTGATACAAACAAGTTAGTATTGCCTGTTTGACATAGTTAGTTACTGCTTCCCGACAATGCTAGTTATCACCCATCACCTTGTACATGTTGGTTCGATCAAAACATCTTTATTACATACTGTCATCCTGATCTTGCCATTTAGGAGAGATCAGTGTGATCCTGTTATCCTTGGGGAATGTTTTTGTACCATCCTTGATATCGGGATGTTCTGATACCACTTGATATCGGGACGCGTTTGCACAAGCACCTGTGCCTAGCACGTCTTAGGAATGTGTATTTCTGCAATTTCAGCCCTGTTCTTGCCAGATTGTGTGAGCAGGTCCTGCCTCATACCAGGCCTCTGATACAAAAGCTTATGTCTCAGGCTCTCTTCCTACTACAGTGTGACTGGGTAGACTGGCCCCGCACTGGAGCAAAAGGGGTTAAAGCAGTGCTCTCAGCAGCCAAAGCCACACCCCCTTAACCCTGCTGGGCATGCTCCAACTGCTGCTGCAGCATAAAAGGGAGCAGCATAGCTCAGTCTGGGCACTCTGCTGAGGAGGAAGGATGCTTGGTAGGGGCTCCAGCCCAGGAGCCGTTAGAGCCCTTACCAATGGGAGCCGAAGACCCTGAGACCCAAACCAGAGGCCTGCCACCAGTAGAACCCCAGGGAGCGTCCAGCACTGAGGAGCCTGGAGGCCCTGATACCTCTGCTGTAGGAAAGCCGGTAGGAAGTGTCCCAGGGAGGGTAAGGGAGTGGTACCTCCCACCCTCAGGAGGTCAGCATGTTTTGGTGGGATTCCCTGCCTACCCAGTGGTGGGCTGCTCAACTGCTGTTAGGGCCCTGAGTCAGGGCCCGGTAGAGTCGGGTGGCCCCGGGCCGCTCTACCGGGGCCATCCCACCCCCCACCCCCGGTGACAGCTCCCAGGCACCAGCCACTAGGTCACCCTGCCCTGCCTCCAAGGGTAGCTGTATTGACTTGGGCTGCTACGCCATCCTACCCTGCCTCCAAGGATGATTATATTGATTCCAGCCACTAGGTCACACCTCCCTACAGTCGAGGGTGGTTGTATTGGCTCCAGCCATTGGGCCACACACCCCTGCAGTTAAGGGAAGTCCTGTTGACTCTGGCCATTGGACTATGCAGTCCAGTGGCTGAGCACAACCATATTGACTTAACCGTGGGGCTACCACACACGTATCCCACCCCAGGGTGATGGGGGGTACTGGTCCCCGACATACAGCCACCAATTTGCACAAGAGCCACACATTTTTGTTCTGAAGCAGCATGAGCCCAGGCTCCCTTACAGATGCATTCTTGAGCTAGTGGAATACAGACCTGATGTATGTCTTCCTGCCAATCCCATTAATCCCCAGAGGGCCTCAGAAAAGTCAGATGGAACAAAGCCCTACTAATGCTGATAGCATCAGCGTGGGTGTGTCCGTTCCGGTATTCAGAACAGATGCATCTATCGATTCAGTTGCCCATTGCTCTTCCGGATCTCCTGAACATGATATCACAGAATCCGAGCCTGATCCTACACCTGTACCCCCTTGTCTCTGTATCTCACCGCCTGGATGCTAGCTGGTTAAGTGCTTTAGACAGGAGCTGTTCTGATACTTTGATTCAAAGCAGAAAGGCTTCTACAAGAGTCACAAGTAGATCCAAAGGGAAAGGTTTTTTGCTTTGGCAGCTCAGTGTGACCTTCAATCCTTAAAGACATCCATTCCTGACTATTTATTATCCTTGAAGTATTCAGGACTTTCAGTCTTCTCAGAGTTTATTCAGCAGGAATATCGTATCAAAACATCTCTCTGATGTTTTATTTTTGCATGGAGCCCAATACTCCTCAAATTTCTGTACTATAATTTCATCGTTAGCCTCCTCTGCCTGAGTTAACTGAAAACTATTAAACACATCTAGTGCTACAGAACCTACTGCTGCCAGAAATAAGGGTCCCCGGAAGACCTATCATAATGCCCCAGAAGTCCTATCCTCGGATGGAAAGATCTTCAAAACATCTGCCCAGGGCATCCCATTCACCTAGTAATCCCCTACCAAGGCTCTGGTAATGGATTCTTCCAAGCACAGAGCTGCCCACCTGAAAAAAGAGGGTGCTGCTCAGAGGATGCCACCTTCTGGGTCCTTGTCAAGGTTCCTCCCCCACTCTGAACTCTAGGGTACAGATGTGGGGACCTGCATGAAAAACCTCCTAAGCTTATCTTTACCAGCTTAGGTCAAAACTTCCCCAAGGTACAAAATATTCCACCCTTTGTCCTTGGATTGGCCGCTACCACCACCAAACTAATACTGGTTACTGGGGAAGAGCTGTTTGAACACGTCTTTCCCCCCAAAATACTTCCCAAAACCTTGTACCCCACTTCCTGGACAAGGTTTGGTAAAAAGCCTCACCAATTTGCCTAGGTGACTATGGACCCAGACCCTTGGATCTTAAGAACAATGAACAATCCTCCCAACACTTGCACCCCCCCTTTCCTGGGAAATGTTGGATAAAAAGCCTCACCAATTTGCATAGGTGACCACAGACCCAAACCCTTGGATCTGAGAACAATGAAAAAGCATTCAGTTTTCTTACAAAAGACTTTTAATAAAAATAGAAATAAAGAAATCCCCCCTGTAAAATCAGGATGGTAGATATCTTACAGGGTAATTAGATTCAAAAACATAGAGAACCCCTCTAGGCAAAACCTTAAGTTACAGAAAAGATACACAGACAGAAATAGTTATTCTATTCAGCACAATTCTTTTCTCAGCCATTTAAAGAAATCATAATCTAACACATACCTAGCTAGATTACTTACTAAAAGTTCTAAGACTCCATTCCTGGTCTATCCCCAGCAGAAACCAGCATATAGACAGACACACAGACCCTTTGTTTCTCTCCCTCCTCCCAGCTTTTGAAAGTATCTTGTCTCCTCATTGGTCATTTTGGTCAGGTGCCAGCGAGGTTACCTTTAGCTTCTTAACCCTTTACAGGTGAGAGGAGCTTTCCCCTGGCCAGGAGGGATTTCAAAGGGGTTTACCCTTCCCTTTATATTTATGACAGTCCTAGTGCTGGTTGAGCTCCCTTTCTGCCTGCTGGGAGCCATCTTGTTTTCTGTACAACAGAGAGTGCCTATGGTGGGGAAGGGAAGGGCAGGGACAGGCTGGGGCTAGGAGGAAAGAGGCAGTGGGGAAGGAAGGGGGTGGGGTGGGGTGGGGAAGAGAAGGGGATGGGGGAAGCGGGGGCAGGGGGGAAGCTGGAGCCCAGCATGTGGCATCCCCTTGGCAGAAGCTGGGGCTCCCGTTAAGCAGGCCCATCGAACCCTCACCCTGACAAGCCCCATCTGTACCATCCCGGTGAGCCCCCCCAGACACCCTCCCCACTGAGCCCCAACTACCTGCACCTGGACCCCCACTCACATGAACCCCACCTCCCCTGCACTTAGCCCCGTGCGCTGAGCCCCACACGCCTTCACCTGGATCCCCTGCAGAGTCCCATTGCCCCTGCACCGGGAACCCTCCATGAGCTTCTGTGCATCCAGGTCCCCCACTGAGCCGCCTGCACCCAGACTGCCCCACAGAGAACTCTCTTACCCCCACCTGGATCCCCCCACACTAAGTCCCTCTGCTCTTGGATCCTGCTGCCGGGCTGAGCCTGCTCACCCACACATGGTGCGCCTGGCACAGGGGGCAGGGCCCCAAGATATTTTTGGAGCAGGCCTGGCCCTTGCACTGTGTCAGAGTCAGGTGCAGCCTCACTGCCGAGTCCCTGTCCCGGGGTGGGGTGGGGGAGGCTGCAGGGTAATCTCCCACCTGCATGCAACCAGTGGCCTGTGCTCCCCACTGCCATGTTGGAGCCTCCACATTTATTTATTGACAAATAAAATTTGCAGAATTTTAAAATATTGTGTGTGCAGAATTTTTAATTTTTTGGTGCAGAATCCCCTCAGGAATATGGGGTGCTGTGCAGCTGTCATGGTGGGACTGTGAGGAAGGTGGTGGGCAGTGGGAAGGTCTATGGCTGGGAGCACTGGGCGAGCGGTGTGGTGTGCAGAGTGCTGTGCAGTTGTGGTGGGAGGCCAGCAGGGGAGGTCTCTGGGAGGGGTGGGGGCTGGGCATAGAGATCTGTAGTGAAGGTCTCTGGGCGAGGGGGTGCTGGGGAAAGGACATGCTGGCAGCACAGGGCTGAGCAGGCCTGCGTGCGTCTGGCAGCTGCAGGTTCGTAAACAGTGCCCTCCTGCTGGGCTGCG
Organism: Caretta caretta; assembly: GCF_965140235.1. Taxonomy (NCBI): domain Eukaryota; kingdom Metazoa; phylum Chordata; order Testudines; family Cheloniidae; genus Caretta; species Caretta caretta. The sequence continues at coordinate 206,110,256 of NC_134206.1, forward strand.
CAGAGCAGGGCTGCTCCCGCTGTGCTGTGCCTCATTATTGATCCCAGCCCCACCCTTCACTCCCGAGACTGAGCATCCCACCCCCCTGCACCTTGCCCCATGGGAGCCCACAAATATATTCCCACAAAAAGTTAATCCGGCCCTGTCGCTGTGTGCTCTGGTGCCCCGCACATCCCTCCCCAACATCTGCTGGGTGCCTTAGTCTCTTGGGACACCCCAACATTGTGTGCTTGCTGAAGGGCTCTCCACTAGCTGCCTAGATCGCCCTTGTGGACAGGCAATGATCCCAAGCATAGGCCTCGCACGATGGACAATGGCCTTAGACAGGGCTGTCCCTAGCTATTCTGGGGCCCTACGCAGGCCCCCCGCCCACGCAGGGAGGGGGCCAGGCCTCTGCGGGGGGGAGGGCTGGCCCCAGGCCTCTGCGGGGGAGGGGCTGGCTTGAGGGGCAGGGGGGATCCGCCACCCAGCACTCACCAGCGGCACATCTGGGGCCAGGTTGTTGCACTTCCCGCCGCTGGTGAGTGCAGGCCCGACCCTGCTGTAGTCCTCAGGGGCGGGAAGAGGCAGGGCTGGAGTGGGAAGGGAAGGGGCTTTGGGGAAGAGGCAGGAGCGGGGCTGGGACGGAGGCCATGGGGAAGAGCAGGGCAGGGGCTGGAGCAGCATGCAGTTGCACAGGGCACCAGGAAATTTGGTGCCCCAAATTTCCTGGTGTCCTACGGAGCCGCATACTTTGTGTATGGGTAAGGACGGCCCTGGCCTTAGAGAAGCATAGAACAATGGCAGCAAGGTCCCTGCAGCACGAAAGAGCCAAGAGCCACAGATGTGGAACGGGAAGGGAAAGAGCCCCGCTTGGGGCTCAGCAAATACAAACAGCAGCAGCTGGAGTGCAATGGGGATCGCTGAGTGGGTGTGGGTGTTTCACACAAAAGCGGGAGATGCAGCATGACAGGGACACAAAGAAATGTGGGGAGGGGAAGGTGACGCCCATTAAAACTGCAGAAGAAATTTTTAAAAGGGGGAGGGGGCTGAAAAACATAATGACATATGCAAACGAGGAAGTTAAATTATTTGCATACAATCTCCAGTTGTTTGGACTTTCACCTTAAGGGGTGCGTCCTCCACATCCTGTTCCTTGCCAATGCTGCCGTCTGTTGTTAAAATAAAAAAAGTGTTTTCTTGATTTTCAGTGGAGCAGCAGGGGGCCAGAATAACATGGCTGCCTGAAGTCTGAGCTCCAAAGGGATAGCAAAGCAATCTGCCTCCACTGACCCCCTAAACCCAGGGGTGGCCAACCTGTGGCTCCGGAGCCACTTGCGGCTCTTCAGAAGTTAATATGCGGCTCCTTGTATGGGCACCGACTCCAGAGCTAGAGGTACAGGTACCAACTTTCCAATGTGCCAGGGGGTGCTCACTGCTCAGCCCCTGGCTCTGCCACAGGCCCTGCCCCCACTCCACCCCTTCCCGCCCCCTCCTCTCAGCCTGCTGTGCCCTCTCTCCCCCCCAGAGCGTCCTGCATGACACAAAACAGCTGATCGGGAGGTGTGGGGATGGAGAGGGAGGCGCTGATCAGTGGGGCTGCTGGTGGGTGGGAGGCGCTGATGAGGGGGCTGCTGACGTATTACTGTGGCTCTTTGGCAATGTACACTGGTAAATTCTGGCTCCTTCCTCAGGCTCAGGTTGGCCACCCCTCCTCTAAACCTATTAAACTCTCCCAAAAAATAGAATGCAGAGTTGCAGAGGATGGATTCTCCAAGAAAACCCAGAAATTTAAAGATACCTCACTAAGAAGAGTGTTTCTGGCTCACAGCATGGAGAGACCTCTCGGACCCCACATGAACACAAGGCAGCCAAATCAGGCAGAAACGTTTGGCAAATCAAATGGCTACAAGCAGACATTCTGGAGATGACCTCTGAGTTGAAGGCCATGCGAGATGAGCTGACGACCAAACTTCTCACAGTAAAGAAGGAAAGTGCTGATTTGGAAGAGCAAGTCACTGATAGAGACCAGCCTAAGAGAAGCAAGTGAGAGAGAAACAGCTGCGTGGCGCTGATGGAGCAAGGAGAGAGAGATGTAGCTTAAACTGGATAATCAAGAAAACAATCCGAGAAGGAACAACATCAGAATCAGGGGACGGCCTGAAAACGCTTAAGGAGGATTCCCAAACTGATGTGTAAACACTTTAATTGTGGAGTTGTTACATCTGAGCTCCCTGGAAGAGGTAAAAGTGCAGAAAGCACACAGGGCACTGCTTCCCCTACCTGGGCCTCGTCGTCGTCATCATCGTTATAAACCCAACTGTGAAATTTCACAAATACACGCCGAAAAATCAAATTATGAAAAAAGCCAGAGAGCATTCAGAGCTCATACGCAAAGGCCACAAGCGGTACATTTTCCCTGACCTCTTTGCCTAACTTTAAAAAAGAGAAGAGAGCTAGAGTAAATTATAGCAACACACGGGAGGGCAGATATCTACTACAGATGGGGATTCCCACTGAAACTCTCATTCGGCTTCCAAAATCAGTATTCTACAGTAAGAGACTTTAAACATGGAAAAAGTCCAGTCCACTCACTTGGGAGAGAAATTCAAACCTTGGCTGTACAAAAAGACCCTCCAGAAGTCGTGACTTCAAATAGGCTTCTGAAAAACGTTTGTGTGGCAAACAGTGAAACCCAGGAAAAAGAAGATAAGAAAGAAAAGACAAAAGACTAGAAACTGTACTGGCAATGGCAGAAGTGAAGCTGAACAAGAGACCTTGGATACAGTGGCCCTGGGGATTACAGTGGACGAGAAGCAGGATATGAGTCAACAGTGTGCCCTTGTTGCTAAGAAGGCTAACGGCATATTGGGCTGTATTAGTAGGAGCGTTGCCAGCAGATTGAGGGAAGTGATTATTCCCCTCTATTCAACACTGGTGAGGCCACACCTGGAATATTGCATCCAGCTTTGGGACCCCCACTACAGAAGGGATGTGGACAAATTGGAGAGAGTCCAGCAGAGGGCAACGAAAATGATTAGGGGGCTGGGGCACGTGACTTATGAGGAGAGGCTGAGGGAACTGGGGTTATTTAGTCTACAGGAGAGAAGAGTGAGGGGGGATTTGATAGCAGCCTTCAACTACCTGAAGGGGGGTTCCAAAGAGGATGGATCTAGGCTGTTCTCCGTGGTGGCAGATGACAGAACAAGGAGCAGTGGTCTCAAGTTGCAGAGGGGGAGGTTTAGGTTGGATATTAGGAAACACTATTTCACTAGGAGGGTGGTGAAGGACTGGAATGGGTTACCTAGGGAGGTGGTGGAATCTCCATCCTTAGAGGTTTTTAAGGCCCAGCTTGACAAAGCCCTGGCTGGGATGATTTAGTTGGTGTTGGTCCTGCTTTGAGCAGGGGGTTGGACTAGATGACCTCCTGAGGTCTCTTTCAACCCTAATATTGTATGATTCTATGATACCTGAGGAGAACCTAAAGACTAGCCAGAAAGGAGTCACTAGGAATGAAGAGTTGACCAGTAGCTATATTAACGTCATAAAGAAAACCGTATGAAATTTGCTTTAACTGGGGTGATCTGTAATAGCTGTGTTCTGTATCTCAAAATGTAGAGGGAATAAAGGACAATAAAGGGGGAACATAGAGGGGAATTCCAAGGATGAAGGATACTGGAGAAAGGAGAGAAGGGATGTGAAAGAGCCTTTATGGGTACAGTGTATTTTGATAGCTGGGATGGGTCCCTGTGACGTTATCAGATTACAGTATAACCATACAGATCAGGGGTGGGCAAACTTTTTGGCCTGAGGGCCACATCAGGGTTCCGAAACTGTATGAAGGGTCGGGTAGGGAAGGCTGTGCCTCCCCAAACAGCCTGGCTCCCGCCCCCATCCACCCCCGTCAGAACTCCCGACCCATCCAACCACCCCTGCTCCTTGTCCCCTGACCACCCCCTCCTGGGACCCCCTGCCCCTAACCACCACCCCCAGACCCCACCCCCTATCCAACCCCACCTGCTCCTTATCCCCTGACTGCCCTGACCCCTATCCACACCCCCACCCCCTGACAGGCCCCCTGGGATTCCCACGCCTATCCAACCGTCCTCTGCTCTCTGTCCCCTGACTGCCCCCCAGGACCCCCTACCCCTTATCCAACCCCCCAGCTTCCCGCCCCCTTACCATGCCTCTCAGAGCACCAGAACTGGCAGCTGTGCTGCCCGGCCAGAGCCAGCCATGCCTCCACACAGTCTAGAGCCCTGGTGGCTCTCACAGCCGCGCTGCCTGGCAGGAGCTCACAGAACCCGCCGCCCACAGCGCTGGCTGCATGGCGAGCTGAGGCTGCAGGGGAGAGGGGCTAGCCTCCCTGGCCGGGAGCTCAAGGACCGGGCAGGATGGACCCGCGGGCCGGATGTGGTCCACGGGCCATAGTTTGCCCACCTCTAATATAGATCATTGTTGCAACCACTGTTATATATTTGCAGCAAATATTGTACAAAGGTTGTCGAGTGAGGTGTCCATGAAAAGGTTACACTTTTCTGGTTATGATTCTGCTATCTGTATGCATGCATCATTTTTGTATGTGAAGTTATAAGTATTGGCTCTAAACTTGGATTTCAAATGTTTGCTCCTGGGGTAACGCCCAGTAATTAGCCAGCGCATCTTGGAGGGACTATTCAAATTGAGTGGCCCGCGGAAAGAACATTTAACTGACAATGGACAATGGGAGACGCCTATCTACAATTAATGAAATTTCCTGCTGTGACTAGGTGAAATGCATGGACATGTGACTCCAAACTCCATCTTGTTGCTAGAATTTTCCACACTAAGAACATTGAGATGCCCTCCACATGGCAAAAGCTATAAAAGGCCCTGGAAACACCTCCATTTTGTCTTCAATCCTGCTTCTTACCTCTGGAGGAATCTTGCTACAAACTGAAGCTCTGAACAAAGGATTGAATGACCCATCCCAGCTGTAGATGTACTTCAGAGACTTGACTTAAGCCAGCAATATATTCCATCACTGCTACAAGCCTGAACCAAGAACTTTGCCATTACTGTATGTAATTGATTCCATTTAACCAATTTTAACTCTCACCTTTTTCTTTCTTCTTATAAATAAATCTTTAGATTTTAGATATTAAAGGATTGGCATCTGCATGATTCTTTGGGTAAGATCTCAGTTATATATTGACCTGGGTGTGTGGCTGGTCCTTTGGGATCAGAAGAACCTATTATTTGATGAGTCTGGTCGTAAAGAACCACTCAGCTCTGAATCCAGTGTTTTTTGTGGTGATCTAAGAACTAGAATGCCTGAGGAAACTGCCTTTATGTTTTCTTGTTAGCCAGTGTGGTGAAACAGGAGTATACTTTTGTGGCTGGTTTGGTATATCTTATGGAGAAATAACCACCAGTTTTGGGTTGTGTTTGCCCTATTTCTGAGCAGTTCATCCTGAATTTGGCATTCTCAGTTGTGACCCGCAAAGTCACAGTTACAGTCCCAAAGATCACTTTTTTAGTAAATGAACTGTTTGCTTCTCCAAGACAAAGCTCAGGTTGCAGCAGTTAAATAGGACATTGCTCAATACTTAACAATAAATGGTACAGACAGTATAAAAAGAGCCCTGCTCTGGGAGGCAGGTAAAGCAGGATATAGGGGTCAGTTAATAAGCAGAGCCCTTCAATGGAAACAGAATAAATAGGACTAGAACAGGAGATAAAAAGGATACCAGACAATAATAAAAACACAGGTTAAAAAAACATGTCAACAGTTAATTAATATTAGGGGGAAACTGAATATGTTGACCACAGATGCCACTTGAAAAAGCCCTTTGATATACAAAACAGTTGTATGAAAAAGGAAATAGAAGTGATAGGCTATTGGCTCGAAAGCACAAAGGGAATCAAGAGCAATCACCAGTCAAGAATAATCAGCAAACAATTATTTCACACCTTAATGAAATATGTGCCATTTTTGCTGCTTATTATAAAAACCTCTACACTGCAGGTAGTCCAAGCTCTGAAGTTATTCAAAACTATCTGGAAGTAGCAGGCTTGCCAAAGACAAGCAAAATTGATAAAGAAACTTCAGATAAATAACTGAAGATGAAAGCCGAGAGGCAACAGCAAGTGTGAAAAGTGGTAAAACTCCAGGACCTGATGGCTTTCCAGCTGAATTTGCAAGGTATTTAAGGAGGTATTAGTGGGTCCCTTGAGAGGAACCTTCAACACTATTCTGTTAGGGAAAGCACTTCCACAACTACTGTGGTTGTTCTTTCTAAAGATGGAGAAGACTCACAACATAAAAGATTTTAGCTAAAATTCTAGCTAGCCAACTGCAGTCTGTGCTCTCAGTTTATATAAATCCAGATCAAACTGGATTAATTAAGGATAGAAAAATGTTAGACAATATTCAGAGAGTACTTGGAATCCTCTGTAATGCCAGATGGAAAAAAAATAATCAATTTCTTTGGTTATCACTGGATGCAGAGGAAACCTTTGATGGAATAGAATGGAACATTCTGTTTCAGGTTCTGTCCCATATGGATTTTGATCCCCTCCCCACAGTTCCTTCTGTGGATAACTGCTCTTCACACCGCTCAAAAGCAGCTGTGCCAGTTAATAGGGTTAAACCTCTCCTATTTGACCTACAAAGAGGGATTCGATTTCAGAGTAGCAGCCATGTTAGTCTGTATCCGTAAAAAGAACAGGAGGACTTGTGGCACCTTAGAGACTAACCAATTTATTTGAGCATAAGCTTTTGTGGGCTACAGCTCACTTCATCGGATGCATGCAGTGGAAAATACAGTAGGATGATTTTATATACACAGAGAACCTGAAACAATGGGTGTTACCATACACACTATAAAGAGAGTTAGCAGTTAAGGTGAGCTATTACCAGCAGGAGAGGAAAAAAAAAACTCTTTTGTAGTGATAGTCAAGATGGGCCATTTCCAGCAGTTGACAAGAACGTGTGAAGAACAGTGCGGGGGGAAATAGTTTTACTTTGTGTAATGACACATCCACTCCCAGTCTTTATTCAAGCCTAAGTTAATGGTGTCCAGTTTGCAAATTAATTCCAATTCAATAGTCTCTCGTTGGAGCCTGTTTTTGAAGATTTTTTGTTGTAATATTGCGACTGACCACTATACTTACCTACATGCCTCCAGCTTTCATCCAGACCACACCACACGATCCATTGTCTACAGCCAAGATCTACGATACAACCGCTTTTGCTCCAACCCCTCAGACAGAGACAAACACCTACAAGATCTCTATCAAGCATTCTTACAACTACAATACCCACCTGCTGAAGTGAAGAAACAGATTGACAGAACCAGAAGAGTACCCAGAAGTCACCTACTACAGGACAGGCCCAACAAAGAAAGTAACAGAACACCACTAGCCGTCACCTTCAGCCCCCAACTAAAACCTCTCCAGCGCATCATCAAGGATCTCCAACCTATCCTGAAGGACGACTCATCACAGATCTTGGGAGACAGGCCAGTCCTTGCTTACAGACAGCCCCCCAACCTGAAGCAAATACTCACCAGCAACCACACAACAAAAACACTAACCCAGGAACCTATCCTTGCAACAAAGCCCGTTGCCAACTGTGTCCACATATCTATTCAGGGGACACCATCATAGGGCCTAATCACATCAGCCACACTATCAGAGACTCGTTCACCTGCACATCCACCAATGTGATATATGCCATCATGTGCCAGCAATGCCCCTCTGCCATGTACATTGGTCAAACTGGACAGTCTCTACGTAAAAGAATAAATGGACACAAATCAGACGTCAAGAATTATAACATTCAAAAAACCAGTCGGAGAACACTTCAATCTCTCTGGTCACTCGATTACAGACCTAAAAGTTGCAATTCTTCAACAAAAAAACTTCAAAAACAGACTCCAACGAGAGACTTCTGAACTGGAATTAATTTGCAAACTGGACACCATTAACTTAGGCTTGAATAAAGACTGGGAGTGGATGTGTCATTACACAAAGTAAAACTATTTCCCCCCTACTGTTCCTCACACGTTCTTGTCAACTGCTGGAAATGGCCCATCTTGATTATCACTACAAAAGGGGTTGTTGTTTTTTCTCTCCTGCTGGTAATAGCTCACCTTACCTGATCACTCTCGTTATACTGTGTATGGTAACACCCATTGTTTCATGTTCTCTGCGTATATAAAATCGTCTCACTGCATGCATCCGATGAAGTGAGCTGTAGCCCACAAAAGCTTATGCTCAAATAAATTTGTTAGTCTCCAAGGTGCCACAAGTACTCCTTTTCTTTTTAAAGAGGGATTAGGCAGGGATGTCCAATATCTTCTCTACTTTTTGCACTGGCAATGGCCTCAGAGGATAAGGAGCCATGGATCCATCACAGGAATAAAACTTGCAGGAACACATCAGAAAAGAGCATTATATGCAGATGATGTAATATTTTTATCTAAACCAAATATTTCCTTAGAGTTAGTTGCTAAGAAAATCCAGGACTTCGGGAATGTGCCTGGATGTACAATAAATTTTGCAAAATCTAAAATGCCAGCTATACATTTGCTGGCCTCTGAGAAGGCATTCATCCAGAAAACATTTGGATACAAATGGGCAACACATTCTATAAGATATCTGGGAATTCAATTCTCAAACATCCTAGAAGAGTTCTATGATTTAAATGGCAATCCGCTGTTTCAGCAAATGAAAAAAGACTAGGAGTGCGAGGGGAAATATGTAATGTCTCGATTAGGAGGAAAAGCCACATTCAAAATGACCATTCTGCCAAGGATCTTGTTCTTGTTTCAAAATCTTTCTGTGATTATCCCATATAAAACCATAGCAGGAATACAGAGGATGTTAGAATTTGTATGGAATAAGACGAGACCAAGAGTGTATGCAGATACTTTTTACAGATCCATTAAACAGGGTGGACTAGCTGTTCTATGGTACTATCAAGCCAGCTCAAAGCAGTAGTGGACTGGGAGCGCCCTAACCCAGACAAACACTGGGTCTTGATTGAACAAGAAAATTGCGGCACTGTAAATATCACAAGGCTACCATAGATAAATAAAAAATCTCACCTCCAGAAATTTACCCAGATCCTTTAACAAAGGCTGCTCTGTGAGTTTGGGATAGAACTACAGATAGATCAATGCTTTTCCCTCCCCAGTGACACAGATTGCAAATAATCCCGATCTTAACTCAAAGTGCGAAGCAGAGAGCCTCGAAGATTGGCAGAGCCATGGAATACACATCGTTGGCCAACTACCCAGTAAAGAAATTTTTCTAACTTAGAAATCAAAATGAACTTTGACTCTCCCCTAGTACCAGTACATTCAAGTAAGGCATTACGTTTCTATTTATTACTATAAAATCTGTTCTCTACAGAAAGCTCATTCTACTAAAAAAATGGCACCTAGTCAACTGAGAAACCAAAAAAATTATAGCTAATTTATATCAATGTTTGCAGATCGCTTTCCTAACAAAAAATGTCCATATATGACATGTTGGGGGAAAGGATGTGGATAGACAAATTGTACGAAAGGACTGGGGTATGATCTGGAAAAGATGATCAACAACCTGAGTCTGTAGCACAATAAAAAAAGTGTTGGTTTTTTTAAGATACTGTTTCAGTGTTACCTTACACCTATCAGATTAAATAATATAGAGAGACTGAATGGGGATATACGGTGAAAGAGGCTATTTTGTGCATATTTGGTGGACATGTCCAGTCAGAGAGTATCGGGATGCAATCTGTAACCAAATATCACACATCAGTGGACATTTATTACCAAATGATCCCATAGTAATCCTCCTGAGGTTTGCCATTGGAAATGAGCACACAAAAGGAAATGAAGAATTTCCTGGGTAACTGCTTGGCTAGTGATAGCCTCTCACTGGGAAAAGAAAAATAGTCCATAGCGAGACAAATGGTTCAAAAAAAAAAAAAAAAGGGAGATACCCAGGAAAATAAAGAGAGGACAGATAGATACTTAGATATCTGGTTGCCTTTTATTCAATACTCAGGAAAAGTACATTCACCTGCAAAAAAAAAAAAAAAACAACAACCCAGCACACCTATCCAATTTTATCTTTAATATTAACATTCGCTAGATATGCCTGGTCTGTTAAACCTGTGTATATTGAGATTTCACTCAACATAATAAAATCACTAGAAATGACACTCACTATGTAATATAACACCCTGTCTAATAGAAAGATCTTCTGATGCCTATATTCCTGTGTAATGCCTCTTTAAGCAAAAGCTAACTGCTGTAATGATCGTTTTGTTTCTGATATTTACAAGGCAAGGATTTGTAAACTTGTTAAAACTTTTGAAATAAATTGTTTTTTAAAAAGTGTTTTTCAAGCCATCATCTAAATATGTCATGTCTGATTTCCAAATGCCTTCAAGCAGTATCCACTGCCTCATAAACACAAGCCAAGGTTGTCTATCTGGTATACGTATGGGTCTCGTTACTGCCTTTCCACAAGGGCTCCTCTGGATTGATAACACACCCATGTCTTTCAAAGGGTGACGCAATACATCACGTGTTTATCACAAACATTTTTCTTTGCCAAAGATAAAGCAATGTGATCGCTGGGCTACAGACGTATATCTGGCTTTAGGGTGCACAAGCCAGGAAAAACCCCATGCTTTGGCTGTGATATTTGGATTGACATTCCACTTTGAATGTCTAATTGGCAAAGGCTTCCCGTGAGTAAAACAGTGTCACAGGGAAGCTGGTCCCTGTGAGTAAAAGCCACAGTGCAGGGCAGTCGAGTCAACTCAAGTGGTGGGTCCCTGGAGCAAGGGGCCAGGTGTGGTGTACAGGGAAGCAGCCCTGGGTCTGCTCCTCCAGGAAGACAGCGGCGTTGACTAACACTTGGAAGCTGCCAGGAGCAGGAGCAGCAGAGACATGGATGGGGGAAAGGAGTGATCCTGAAGCCTGAGAGAAAAAGGACTGAATTACAAGTTTCTCTTTGTTTACTTGCCTGGTTTAAGAAAATAAATCTCCCTAAAGAAGACCATGTAGGTGTGGCAGCGAGTGCTGGGAAGCCAGGGAGAAGCCCTGCTCTGTGACATATGGGTGGAGAGACTGGCCCTGACATAAGGGAAGTGTGGAGAAGAAAGCTGAGCTGACGTCATCTAGTCTGGGAGGTAAAGGACAGAATGAGGAGGTAATGCACCTGTTAGTGACTGGGCAGCAGCAGCAACAGCAGACTTGGGGCCCTGCTCGTGCTGTTAATGGAAAAGCAGCAGGAGGCCCAATTTGCAGCACAACAGAGGTGGCAAGAAGTCCACTTCCAACCCTACGAGTGGCTGCAGAAATGATTGGGCCAACAGGCACCAGGACACGCAGTCAGTGAGGTGACTGGCTCCGGGCCTAGCAAAGCTCAGACCAGAACCTCGAGGCCTTCCTGTGAATATTTGAGAGGGGATGAAGGCAGCAGGCTGAGAGGACCTAGATTGGACGTCCCATTAAGCAAACTAGCATGGGGATTCAAACAGCCCACACCAACAAATAGATGCCCAGATGAAGGGCCAGCAGTGAAACTAGGGCTCTGGTATGGGGAAGGAGATAGCAGGTACCTGTTTTATGTCTCCTGTCCGGAGGGCTAGGGAACTTAAAGAGTGATTAGAAGCAGCAGACCATGAATTACAATACCTCAAGTTCAAGAAAGAACAACTTGCCACAGATCCTCTGTACACCCAGGAGGAAAAAGGACGTTTACTCTTCATGGTTCATGAACTTGAGGCTGAGGTAGAAACTCTGTGCGCAGAGACAGAAAGGCCTAAGCATGCAGGGACCTTGAATCCAGGCAGCAAAGATAAGACTGCATGTTGCATGTGCCCGGTGAGTCTGCGACAAGGGAGTGAGTATCAACCCAGCGACACTTTGCAAAGTGGCGTGCTGTTTTCTCCCGGACTTCAGTTGCCAGAGCAACTCTCTGGACCACTCTGGCACTACTAGCCCCTGCTTGACATGTGGGATAAAAGACATCTGCACTGATTTAATAAGGGACAGGCAATTTTTTATACAAATAAGGGACATCCCTTATAATACAGAACTGCTGGGAGCCCTAACCATGCATGTCTCTAATACGAGTGCCCTTCATTTGGTTTTTGGCAAGCAGCTCTTAAACTGGTTGCAAACACAATGCTCTCATGAGGGGAGCATAATCTGCATTGCTGTTATGTCTCTAACCTAAAACTGGGAGGGGGAGGATGGTGTACTTGCCTCATTCTTATGTCTCTATCCAACAACACAGGAGGAGTATTTGCACTACTGTGATTTCTCTAAGCCCCCCACTGTTGTCATGGATCTAGCCAGACAGGAAGGGTGGTGACAGAAGGACAGTGTATGAATAGCTGTTATCTTGCTAACTCACCACAGGGTGGCAATGTCTCTTCATTGCAGTGACACATCTAATCCAGCATTTTGTTGGCAGTTTCTGTGTTACTGTAATGGTCATTGTCTCACCAAGGGGTGGCCCTATCTCTGCATTACTGCTTTGTGCCTAACTTTCTAAGCAGGTGCATCTTCTGCATGGCAGTAACGTCTCTAATCCGCCATGGGGAGGCCATCCTCCCTGTGTTTGTGGTTGTCTCAGGAAGGCAGTTTCTGCCTTGCTGTTTACTCTAATCCACCCAGATGGGGAGAGTGACTCTGCACTGCTGTTCTGTAACTAATCCAGGGGTTCTTGGGACAAATTATTTGGTGGCTTCAGAGTGTAGCCACCAACTCTTGCTGGTGGCCGCTCTCACACTTTTTCCTAAAATACTTAATTAGCTGTAGGGAAAAACAAATACATATGCACATCTACACGTCCAAATCATTGTAATTTATTTATTGCTAGCTGGCAAGTCTGTTCTGAAAAGTGATACTAACAAACATACAAGCAGTTGTGAGCTGGAGCCGGTTTGCACAAACCGGTTGTTAAATTTTGAAGCCGGTTTAGAACCAGTTGTTAAAGGGGTGGGCAAACTCCGGCCCGCAGGACCGTCCTGTCCAGCCCACCTGAGCTCCGGGCTGGGGAGGCTCCCCTTTTCAATTTTCACTCATCCGGCAGCGCTCTGGGTCTTCGGCGGCACTTCGGCGACAGGTACTTCGGTGCTGCCAAAGACCCGGACCGAGTGAAGGACGTGCCACCGAAGTGCCGCCGAAGACCCGGAGTGACTGGTTAATAGGCCCAATGGTAAATAGGCCCAATGGCCTGTGATGGGATGTTAGATGGGGTGGGATCTGAGTTACTACAGATAATTCTTTCCTGGGTATCTGGCTGGTGAATCTCGCCCATATGCTCAGGGTTCAGCTGATCGCCATATTTGGGGTCGGGAAGGAATTTTCCTCCAGGGCAGATTGGAAGAGGCCCTGGAAGTTTTTTGCCTTCCTCTGTGGCACGGGTCACTTGCTGGAGGATTCTCTGCTCCTTGAAGTCTTTAAACCATGATATGAGGACTTCAGTAGCTCAGACATAGGTGAGAGGTTTATCTCAGGAATGGGTGGGTGAGATTCTGTGGCCTGCGTTGTGCAGGGGCTCAGACTGGATGATCATAATGGTCCCTTCTGATCTTAATATCTATGAACTGGTTCTTCAGATTTTGGCAGCTCATCACTGCATACAGGTATCACTTTTCACAGCAGACTTACTCACCCCTAGCAAGTTTGGGGACAAATTAAGCCCTGGATGGGGGGTTGGGGGGGCAGCTGGGGCTGGGCAGTAGGGGGCCAGAGCCTGAAGCCCTGTGGCCGAAGGACAGAGCCTGGGACCTGCCACCATGCAGCTACAGGCCACTGCTGGAGTCTGAAGCCCCACAGCCAGAGCCCGCCACCCCAGGACTGAAGCCCAAAGCCTGAGTACCACTGCTCCTTGGAAGGTGGGGAACTCACCAGCTGCTCCTTGAGTGTTGTGCCCGAGGTGTCTCCAGAGTGGGGCAGGGTCCAAGCCCTGCTGGTGGACCCAGCAACCAACACCAAGGCGGTGTATCCAGGAGCACCAGGGAGGGGGAGGGGCACTGCTTCCCCCTGCCCACCGCCATCACAGCTCAGGAGGCTGTGGCTGCATTTGAGAAATGCTGAAAGTGTCTAATCCCGCATGGGATGGTAGTTTGGGTGGCAGTGTCTCCCAATAGTGATTATGTCTTCATCCCACCCTCAGATGGTGGCAGTCTCTCTGCATTACAATAACGCACCAAGCAGAGTCTTCCCTTCCCATAGCGGGTGAGTGCAGAGCTATCTCCACTGCCAAGAGCTGAACTCGGACCAGAATCTTCCCCTGCCAGGAGGATGAGTGCTCTGTGACACCACTTGTGGATTGCAGAGTCCTCCCATGCTGGAGGGTGTGACCCCACTGACCCTAGAGCCCTTCCCTCCAAGAGGGGCCGAGTGCTCACACCCCAGAACCTTGCTCCAGTGTTTGAGAGCTTGATTCCCAGGGCACTGCTCCAGCAGGAGAAGATGCTTAAGATAGGGCCCTGTGCTCTGTGCTCTCCCAGGAACCAAGCACATGATCTTTGCTGCCCTCCCGACTCCAAGGGGCATGCTGTGCAGTCCAGCCACTTGATGGCCCAAGGAGTAAATTGTGTGCATGAGTGAAGCAATACCTGCCTTGCTATGCAGCTGTTGCTGCAACTAAACCTTTGGGCAGGGAAGTGAGAAAGGAGCGCTCTTGCCTGGTGGGGACCGTGTAGCTGCCCTTGCTGGTTTCTTAGGTCTCTGTGTGGGCCCTAAAACCACCTCTTTCCTTGTCTCTAGCACCTTGTATGTCCCCAACTGTTGTGTGGGAGGATGAGGTTTGGTCCCCCAGGAGGGAGACAAGTACGCTCTTGAAGGGAAAACCCATTCTGTTCCATCTCACATTCCCGTCAATCAGATGTTTGGGTTCGCCTGTTGGGGTATCTGCTTCTTCCTCCTCCACCCTCCTAATCCTCCCTCCCACACAAGCACCTTTAGAACTCAGGGTTTGCTAAAAGCTTCCCCTTAACTTGGTGCAAAGCATTCTCCTGAGCTAGTCATAACCTTAAATGATGTGTCTTATAAGTGCCCTGCCAAATCATCTCTTTGGTGCAAATGGCTAGCAAATTTGGTGGTTGTTTGGTGCCTAGTGGGAGGCAGAAATGAAAGGTTCTGGGCGGGGTCACATGCCTCCTCCCCAGATTTGTTGGGAGGCCTCTGGTGGGGACGTCCAGCCACAAGGGGGCAGCACTCCCTCCGGCAACAGCACTCTGTGTCCATGCAGTGTGAGGGAGGAGGAAGCAGCAGGGCGCGGCTGCTGGCTGAGCTCCTCTTGAGAATTATGGCCATAGTCTCCTCACCAGGTTTGTAGTACTCATCCTCTTGCAACAATGCATCCACCTTCCTGTTTCTTGTCCCCAGCTGGTAGGTAACCACAAACTTGAATCATGTGACACATACCTACTGCCGGTTAAGGTGTCTGGTCTTTTTTAGGTATTGCAAATGTTTGTGATCCATCAGAATGTGGACTGGGAACCTAGTCGCACTCCTTCCCTGGAAGATGGTGCCATTCTTCAAAGGCTGCTTTGATGGCCAGCAGTTCCTTGTCCAAGATGTCATAATTCCTCTCTGTGGGAGTGAGTGTTCACACATAAAAAGCACACAGGTGAAGCTGATCATTGGGAGCAGTGGGTTGGGAAAGGATTGGTGCTGATCTCTCTCCCCCCCACACCCGCCCCCCGGGTGAAGTTTGAAGCATCTGCCTCCACCGTAAATGGTCTGGCAGACTCTCGGCGGGTTGAGATGGGAACGGCAATGAATCTGTTTCAAATGATCAAAGGCAGCCTGTGCTTTTGGGGACCATGGAAACTGGACTCCCATTCACAGCAAAGCAGTGAGAGGAGTGGCCAAAGCAGAGAATCCTGGGATAAGTCATTTACTAAAATTAGCAAAACCCAAGAGGCATTGGATTCTGCAGACATTCTTCAGTGCCACCCTATTGGTGATGGTCATCACCTTGCAGGGGACCATTCCCAGTCCCTTGGATGAGATAATATATCCAAGAAATTCCAGGGTGTCCCTGTCAAACTTGCATTTTTTCTGGCTTGGCATATAGATGATTCTGGCATAGTCTTTCAAAAACACTAAACATGTGCTTGTCATAAAGAGCCAGGTCTTTGGAGAAAATCAGAATGTCTTCAAGGTAGGTAATAAAGTGATCCAGCATATCTCAGAATATATCGTTCATAAAGCGTTGAAAGGTTGCTGGAGTGTTGCGTAGGCTGAATGGCATGACTAAGTAGCCGTAGTGGCCGTATCAGGTATGACAGGCAGTCTTCCACTCATGTCCCTTACACATACACACCAGGTTATAGGTCTGGCGTAGATCTAACTTTGAACATATGCGCTGCATATAGCAGGTCTAAGAGCCTGTTGATAAGGGGGAGCAGGTAGCAGTTTCAGGCCCACTGGTCAGAGCAGGCGTCGGGGGAGCCAGAGTCAGTAGTTGGAAGCTAGAGCCAACTAAACCTTCGGGCAGGGAAGTGAGAAAGGAGCATATCTCAGAATATATCATTCATAAACTGTTGAAAGGTTGCTGGAGTGTTGCCAAGGATCAAGCTGGGGGCCAGGTCACTTACCTTTTTATTTTGTTTCTTTGGGGAAATTAATTTTTAAAAGGACAAATGTGACATTTCTTATGTGTTGTCTTACACAGAAAGCTAAAGGAGGAAAATGAACATCACATTTAGACCATGGGGAATTCCCTTGTCCTCTTGTGTCATTGTTGACTCGTTAGCAAAGCTGAGTGCTCCTCTGTACCCGTGAACTATTACAGCCATGGAGTCACTGTCGTAAGATTGCCGCTGAATTTCCGTTATAAGCTTGCCTTTCTGCAGCCATCATTCAGTATCCTCTAGCTGTGGGAGCCTTTACCATCCTCAGCCTGACAAGCCACCTCTGGTTTGGTAAAACAGAACTCCCGGCGAGCAGGTTCCAAGTGACTTAGGGAAGGGGCTGCAGGAGCAAAGCTGGGGTGTGGTGTCTTGTAGCTCAGACCTAACCAGACCTAACCTAACCAAGTCTCCTCTTCTGTCTGCCTCTTCCTTCTGCCCTCCCGCTATAACATGGGAGCAAGAGAAGATTGAGGGTTTGGGTAGGAATATTAAGCTAATATCAACTAAGGCCTCTTTACTTCTGCATGAACATGCAGGAACTCCTGTAGAACATGCAACCGTTGATTTCATTGTCAGAAGCCAAGATGGCCAGCAGGCTCACCTTGAGGTAGATCAAAGGAAAAGTTTGTCAAACGAGTGCCACTTTGTGGCGGGGAGGAGGATGTCCCCTTTGAAACTAGAGAGTGGGGGGAGCAGGCAGGGATGGGTCCCCTGATCTTCTTCATGCTGTAGAATGAGAACGGCAAGTGGAAGTGTAGGGGGGATATGTGGAGTTCATTCCTAGCCAAACTCCTGCAGCTGTGGAAATCCTCAGCACTGTTTGGAGACATTTCCCTTTGTTAAAGCCTGAGTTACTTTGCTCTTCCATAATCCACTTAGCCAGAAACTCCGTTGCCAGCGGTTTCAAGTACTGACGTCAGAACAAACTGCCTGAGAATAAGATAAGCAGAACTAGACACTAGGGAATGGAAATGAAGCTATTTATTGTGTGAGGAAACAAGTTAAGCAGGAAGTAAAGAAAGCTGAGGGGAGAAGCTGGATTATGGTTTTGCATTACTGCAGCTGTAAATTGGTGCTTGAAATGGCCGCACGAGGGCAGTAGAAGTTTAGCCCAGTTACATTAGATCCTAGTCTTGCAACAATCACTTTTTTTCTATCTCTCTCTTATTCTCTCAACTAATTTATTTAGGGTCCCTGTAAACTAATATATATATACCTACTGTATTTTCCACTCCATGCATCTGATTAAGTGGGCTTTAGCCCACGAAAGTTTATGCTCACATAAATTGGTTAGTCTCTAAGGTGCCACAAGGACTCCTCCTTCTTTCTGCTGATACAGACTAACAGGGCTATCACTCTGAAACCTATATTTGTAAACCATGCTCAAGGGCCTCCAGCTCCGAGGTGCTAATGGGGTCAGAGTTAGCATGGCTGCTTTGCAAGAAAATGACCAGAGGTAAATTACAAGCCAATGCAAATACATCGCCTTAATCGCCTCTCCCTCTGGTCCCTCCCACCATGGCCTGCCTGTTACTATCAGTACTGCCCCTCCCACCCTTCTGAAGTGCTCAGAAGTCATGAGCCAAGCCCCAAAACTCACAAGATTGGCTTAAAAAACCATGAGATTTAGGTGGCTTTTTTTCTTCTTTGCTTTCTGGTTCTGGAGCCTTTGGGGTACATCTGGGTCCTGTTTTCAAGCGTTTCTCTGAAACCATTTGCACTTGAAACTTTTTTAAAACCCTAAAAGCTGAGATTTTCATCTAATCACATGACACCAGGAGCTTGAGCTTGGGAAAAAAACACCAAATATCACAAGATTTCCAATAAATGCATGAGACTCAGCAACACTGGGCCATGTCTTTGGCTGTCTGGGATTTATATTTAGGATATACTGTACATAAATCCATACATTATGCACCATCTGAGGAAGCCACGTTGTTTTAATTAATTGCCTCCCTAATTACAAACATCCTCTCAGGCAGAAGCTGATGGAATTTCTTGATTCCAAGGGATAAGAACATAAGATCGGCCATACTGGGTCAGACCAAAGGTCCACCTAGCCCAGTGTCCTGTCTTCTGACAGGGGCCAGTGCCAGGTGCTCCAGAGGGAATGAACAGAACAGGCAATCATCAAGTGATTCATCCCCTGTCACCCATTCCCAGCTTCTGGCAAACAGAGTCTAGGGACACCATCCCTGCCCATCCTGGCTAATAGCCATTGATGGACCTATCCTCCATGAATTTATCTAGTTCTTTTTTGAACCCTGGTATAGTCTTGGCCTTCACAACATCCTCTGGCAAGAAGTTCCACAGGTTGACTGTGTGTTGTGTGAAAAAAATACTTCCTTTTGTTTGTTTTTAAACCTTCTGCCTATTAATTTCATTTGGTGACATTTGATAAACTTTAAGAGTTTCAACTCTCCCTTCTTTAAAAACCACAAAACCAAGCTCCAGGTAGAAAGCGGCGTTCTTGTGCTACTCATGCCTGAATTGGCACTCACAATCAGATAGCTTAAATGTATGCCAGAAATTTGCAGGTGCAAAAAATGCCCGCACACAGTCTTGCAGGCACAAGTGGTGCCTGCAGAAAGAAAGCCACCCTTTGGGAAATGTAATCCCAGACATCATCTTCAAAGCTGCTTTTTCTACCTGAGCACCAGCTGGATGGAAGCGGTAGGGGAGCCCCATGGTTTTCCTGAACAGTTTGTTTGTTTTTTTTGTCTCGTGAAAAGTTCACAATGTTCCAACCAGTTCTAACCTGAGGCATGGCTTTTCTCTCCTTTAGTCTAGCTCTCTTAATAGGAGTGACTGGCCTTTTGTATATGACCTGACCGCACCTGCACCTGCAGGGTGCCTCCCTTGTCAAGGCAGATCTAACTTCTGCGGAGAACATACTGTACCAGCTCATTTGGGATGGACATCTGTGCCTTCTTGGTCTGTTACATTCTTCAGCCCAACCCCAAAGACTCTCCTTTTTTTTTTTTTTAATTAAACTAGTGTGTCACTGGGTTTATTATTCTAGATAATGTATGTAACAACTTTCCATAACAAATAACCAGAGCTAACAAATGGCTGGTGATGTTTGTGAGCCCAGTTCCTTTGCACACTGCTTTTTCTCTCTCTCTCTCTGGAAGAAGCTTGGAGCCATTCTGTGGCATGCACACGCCCCAAGTGAGTCACTGGGGAAGGCACTCTTCCTCCCTTTTCTCTTATAAACCAGATCCTTTCCAGCCATTTGAACAGGCTCCAGGTTTCTCAAAGTTGCAGCCTCACTCCAGGCCAACTTCTGACTCCATTCTCAGAGGGCATGGAGCCCTGCTGCAGCTCTGCAGCCTGGTCCGGCTCCACGCCCAGGGAGGCAGAGTCTCTCCAAATGTGTGACAGCTGGAGAGGCAGGGAGAAGGCTGAGTAATCCCGCTTTTCCGTACCACCATTGTCAGCTGGTAGGGCGGGGTGGGGTCCAATAACTCCCTGCCGAGAGCTATTGGACCATAAGGCAGAAGCACTGTCCCAACCCTACAGTTCCTAAACTTACACCTCTTTTCACCCTCCTCGCAGTTGTTTCTCCTGCTACACTCCTCTCTTCTGGCCCTTGCGCCCCCTGTCCAGGAGGCAGTGCTACACCAGTGCTGAGCTGACTTTCGGTGAGTCTGCATCTACACTGCACCCAGGGGTGTAATTTGCAGCTTGCATTAGCTATAATCTAGCTAGCTCACTAAAAACATCAGTGAGGACATGGTGGCACTGGCTCGCAATGCATGTATGTTGTTGGGAAGCCAAGCAAGCTTGGACAGCCCCCTCTGAAGCTCATGTCACTGCAACCTAGCTGCTACTTTTAGCGCGCTAGCTAGACCACAGCTAGCAGCGGTACATGTACGCAAGCTGTTAATGACACCCCTGATTGTGGTGTAGCTGGAGCCTCAGTCAGTCAAATTCAGGGGTGATGTTGCAAAGGGCTTGCAAGTTGCATCTTCGAACAAGGGTGTGAGCCTACATCTCTCTAAGGGCTTGCCTACACATGGAGTTATTCTGGAATGGCCTCTGCACTTTAACTTCACACTAGACCTTAATCCATGTTACATGTCAAGTGTAGATGAGCCCTAAATCAGTATATCAACAAGGTCCTAGAATGTGCATGTTGAGGGTGCTGGAAGCATAGGACCGGATTCTCCATTGTGTCTCTCGGGTGGTTCAACCTGGACAGTGGAAGGGCAAAGATGGCTTAATGCTACTTCTGTGTACCCTGAACTCTGGGCCCAGCACCCAGTGCAATTTTGAACAGCCCTTGGAATTGCTGTACATTACGACAGTTATCCTGGCCACCTCTGAGTCCCTGTCGCCCAAAATAACCAGAGGACTGTGCCCTCCAGTAGTCCTCCCATCCTCAACACACTAGCCAATTTGTACCCATGGAACTCAGTGCACTTTAGGGCATTTTTTACAGTGCTTCTCTTTTCCCGGGGGGATGTTTACATTGCTATGTCTTGCACTAGGCTTTCACTACTTTCTTGCTGAGTGACGGCATTTCAGTAGCTCAGACTGTCGTCTCAGATGCACTGTCTGGAATAGAGGGAGCTCAAACGTTAACTGTAATTTTTCTGTAATGTCCTTAGTTAAAATCACTAGACAGTCTCTTATGTATTACCACTTACTGATACCAGAATCACAGTGCTGTGCTTGTTTAGATAGGGCCTTATGTTGGCTTCCAGGCACTAGCATCCACATTTTCTCTATCCCTTTTGGGAAGGAAACACTCCTCTCTCCTTCTAAGTACATGTCAGAGTTACTCCTCTCTCTTTCCTCAGCAAAGGCAACTATCAACAGCTTCACTCCCTGTGGATTAAATGCATAGGCTGACTGTAGTTTCCTGCTATCTGCACTAAACTACATGGTGGGTCATAAGATCGTGAAGATGCTCTTCTTCCACTTAGGCCAGAAAAGCTTGAAAATATGAACCTGAAGGCTCAAACACTAAGAGGCAAATAAAAAGAACCCCCCAAAATGATTACTTTTTAAAATCTCATTATTTTAAAATCAGTCTCATTATATTTTGGGGCCTGACTCCTGAATGCTTGAGGTTGGTGACACTCACCACTACTTCAGCGACATCAAAGAGTTCAAGTGATACAGTTTGCATCATGGTAACCAGGATAGGGATCCTGTGTGGGTTACGAGGCCATTAGGCCCAGGAGATTTGTGTGTATAACCTTGGGTACAGTTTTCCTGTCCTGGATTTTCTGTGTCTGAAGAGTTTACAGAGGATTTTTAGAAGAAAATAAGATTTATGATTGTGTTAATTAGAGACAAACTAACAGAAAACCCTCAGTGCCTAGAAGCTGAGTGCACAGCTAGTCTAAACCCTCAGCCTTCCTGCCTGCCCATTTGTTTCACCCTCCTATTGTATTTTGTATTAGACCAGGATTGTGAGCTGTTTAGGCCAGGACTTTCTTATTCTAGGTGATCACCAGAAAGCCGGTTGCCACAACATTTCTAACCCAGTCTGGCAAATTAAGGAGGCTTGGAAAGTTTAGACAAGCGACACATAAGCCCCCCCCCCCCCCATTTTGGGGAATGGTTCCAAGCTGAATCTTTGATTTGCTTGGAGATTACCCAGGTTTATAGGGAAAATGCTGTAGAGTCCCATCTAGTGGTGGAGTCATACAGCACACATATCCATTCACAGCCCACTGGGACGTTCAGAAAGGGCGGGGAATTTCCAGGGGGGACACTCAAACAGGATGGGAGGGGTCCGGTGGAGACACTCCAATCTGGGCGTTCAAAGGAGTTCAGGAGAGCAACGGCTTCAAAACACAGTCCAACTCCGACCACGCAGCAGTCTAGTAAATGCCTGTCATACCAGACTTCTGTAACCTGGTGTTCCTTACAGGGAACACTGATGCACCCTTTCCATTGACAAAGCCCAGAGCCGTGCATTCTCTCTGTCTACCATCACATGAGTGGCAGGATGGCTCTGGTCACAAAGAAACCCTGCACCAGCAGCATGCGCTGTTCCAGGTCAGTCCATTCATATGAAGGACGCTGGGAGGACTAGGTTAGTCCTCTGGCTGCCTGCGTGGTTTACATTCCACTGGCTCCCAGCCAAGGGAAAACAAATTGCAACAGTCATGTGGGGATAAGAAAAGGAATGTGTAGATGGGATGAAATCCACCAGAGAAGCTGCCAGTGGCCCACCTAATCCTGGTTCCCTGCCACGCTGGATCAGACCAGTGATCCATCCAGTACTGTGTCCTTGTCCCCTGCCGTACCAGAACAGACCAATAGAATGCTGCTTCCAGCAGGGGTGCCCGTAGACGGCCCGATGCTTTGGAGGAAGGGATGACCTTTCCATAATGCGCCCCCTGTATTCATGCGGTGTTATCCCACAAGCTGATGAAAGCATGAAACAGGAGTCCTCCTTGAACCAGGTGACCAGTTTATGCCTTACAGCAGCTCTGAGATGAGTACCCTTGTCATTTTGCCCTATCCCTTTCTCTGGATGAATGAAAATCCTCACCCAGCCTCTAGTGAGAGAAAGGGAGAAATGTTTTTCCGTCACATGCTTATTACACGCAATACCGACCACCTGTAGAGCTCTCGCTGCTGGCCAACTACTTGGTCATAAATCAGCACCTCTTAATAGGCCGGATAAACATTTGGATCCTTTTTATTTTCCGTTTAGATGCTCTCTCTGTATGGATTTCATGGCACGACTGGGTTGCTCTGTAAGAAAAGAACGTCCACAAGTCAGGAAGCAGCGTCCATGCAGAGTGCAGGCCCTGGCCTAGCTTCAGCTTATTGGGAAGGGGAGAGCATAGGTAGCTTTACACCATCTTTGCATTCTCCTGATCCTGGAGCCAGTCAGGGGCCGGGCTAGTCCCCAACATAATAAGCAGCTTTGGGGCTTCTCTAAATTACACCTGGCTGCCCACAGGCCCTAAAGGGCCATTCTGGCAGCCAGAGATCACCTGGACATTGGTATGCCCCCCCAAAGGACCACTGCTTCTAGTGAGGTAATTATGGGCCTGACCCTGCAGGGTGGTTAAGGCCCTCCATTCCCAGGGCTTCCATGGAGGGTGAGAGAATGCAGCACTTTACAGAATAAAGTTAGTTTGTCATGAGGGTAACAGGTACAGCAGGTGTGGAGGCCAGAGGCTTCCCCTTGTCCTGGGGGAATTCCCAGATGGCCTCAGGCAGGGCCAGAGTATTGCTCTACTCTATTGATCTCCAGCTGCTGAAATGGACCGTTGGGGGGCCATGGGCAGCCAGCACAATTTACAGCATCCCTGCAGCTGCTGTAAATTTGCCTTGGGACCAGACTGGCCCCAGGACTAGATGAGAGGCCAGGGACATAGAATTAGCTTAAAGCCACCTTTGCACTCCCCCTCTTGAGCCGCCCTGGGCACAGAAAGGGTGGGCGCAAAGATCAGGCCTGCAAAGGGCTTTTAAGGTATCTCCTCCAGTGGTTTTTATTTTGCAAGAGTCTTTTAAATAAGGGAATGAAGGAGGTGGAGTTGGCAAAAAGAGGCACGGAGCTGCTGAGAAGCAGCATCACCCCATAACACAAAACCAGACCTGCAGTGCTATGGGATTGTCACACCTCTGGAGAATGAGGGAGGAATGCCTGAGCTTAGTCACAGAGCAGGGGACCTATAATCCTTCTTTTCAGAACGCAAATCCCTCCCTGACTTTGAAAATCCCACCAGAGGCCGTGTCCACCCTGTGTTCTAGTGGGATACTGCTAACCTCCTGCAGCCTTCGGTCACAGCCTCGCTCCCTACGCTACCTCTGCAGTGTAGAAGTCATCCAGGTTTTGTGTCCCGGGAGCAATGCTCAGGCTTTACAAATGTTTCCACCCCATGGTTTATTCCGACTTTGCATCTGCATGCCACATGCCCCCACACAACGTACATACACGAGGCAGCTTGAGTTAGTGCGCTGAGCTAGGGACACCCAAATTGCAATCCCAGCTCTGCAGCTGACTTGCTGTGTGACTTTGAGCAAGTCACTTTTGGTTGTGCCTCAGGTTCCTTATCTGTGAATGTAGAGAATGGCCCAAGCCAACCCCCCTGGAACTTTGAGAAAAGCATGCATGAGCATCATGTATTCCCACACATGTCCACCCGCACAGATATACAAGCTATCATGGGATGTGCACCTGCTGCAGCATTCATTTTGCCCTGAAACTTAGGCGTTGGGGAAATTTTATTCGACGTCAGTTTTGTTTTCCAAGGACAGCAAGAAGTCACTGATGGGTGGGTGGATAGGCAGAGAGGAGACCAGCGGAGAAGAAAACATCAGGCTTTTCAATCTTCTGTTGTAGGCAGAAATGATTGAATGGCTTTTGCAGGTGTCTCTGCTGCAGTAGCTCCTGGAGGAGGGCTCTCCTTCTGCTCTGCAGGGATGCCAGATCCCGCTCTCTTTCTTTCTTCTGGTTTGCTGTTAACTTCTCTGGCCTAATAAACCATTAGGCACATGCAGGGGACGAGTCAGACTAAATCAAGGCTGGATCAAATTGCCAGGCACACTCCCTGCCTTGCACAGGAGCTAATTCAAAAGGGTTCTGATTTCAGGCTCCCACGTATAGGCACCAGTAAGAATTGTTCTTATGGGGAAGCCTAGAGGACACTGCCACAGATGGTAATGTTTAGGCTTAGTGTAGGAAGAAAAAGTGAAGATTCAGGTTTTAGACCAAATAGAATTGCCAGCATTTTCCTGAGGAACACAAGCAAGAGAGAGAAAATGGCAAATTTTCTAAGTTTATATCTCAGCAAAAGCTGAACATAAGTTTGTGGGATACAGAAAAGGCACTTCCATAGTCCCAGGGCTTTCTCCTAGCTACATTTCAAAGGCAAACAATGGAGGGGTTAGACTGCCTCAGAAAGAGGCTGCAAAAATAAAAATAGTGCATGATCTTATCATTTAAAGACTCTAGCAGAATGCATAGGCACCAGGGGACCATTATAAGATTGCACAGGCCCTTGTAATAAGACCCAGCACAAATGCTGGTGCTTTTCTTTCACGATTCCCAAACGAGGGTCAGTCTCTTTATACAGATGGAGGCAGAGAGCAAAATGAGTTGGCCAAGGTGAGTTGACAACAGAGCTAGGAATAGAGCCCACGTATAGAGTCCCAGTCCAGTGCAGTAGCCACTGGACCATACTGCCTCTCCCATAAGTTTCCTAGATAACACTTAGTCCTGCCTCGAGAGCAGGGGACTGGACTAGATGACCTCTTGAGGTCTCTTCCAGTTCTATGATTCTAGCAGGACCCCACAGGATCACTGTTGGAGGCTGCAGTGTTTGGGACCATTAGTGTAGTAATTCTGCGTGCGGGGGAGGAAGCCAGCCCTTTATGTGAGGGGAGACGGCAGCTTTGCCATATTCTAGCACACCCTGGTCATCTGCTGGTGCAGCTGAATGATTGTATCTCCTGTGAGCATTACACCTGCCTTTGCCCCTCCCTCTTCTACCTTTTCTCACTAACAATGACTTCCCCTTGTTTGTGCTTTACTGAGGGCACCTGGCACTGCTGCCTGTCCCCAGGGCAGCCTTTTAACCATTGATGTTCGGAACTGCACTGAGGAGCTGAGAGCAAGAGCAAAGCTCCACCCCCAACTCTGGAAAGTTCCCCTCTCCCCTACCCTTATATGTGCCTCAATCCTCCCTATTCTTTGTGTTTCCACTCTCACCCCTCAAGTTCCTTGGCTGCCCCAATTCCTGCCCCACTCTCTCCCCCTCGTCTGCCCCTTTTTCTGAGGGGGAGAAGAGATTTGAACAGGGCCCTGCCTTCTCTCAGGGGAGTGCTCTGACCTCTAGATTAGGCTGTGGGGCTCGTCAGTCTTTCCTACTGAAGTTGCCCCACTTTAACTAATTGAAAATTTAAATAGTCCCAAGAGACCAATTAATGGTCAGAGCAGTTAACTGAAAGATGGTAGCTCCCTGTTCAGATCCTTTCTCCTGAGGCAGAGGGGGAACTTGAACTGGGGGCGTCTCCCACATCCTAAGTGAGTGCCCTACCCACTAGATTAAAGGTTATGAGGGGAAGTTGTCTTCTGCTTCCCCCTCCACTCCTTTGTGTAGGCACCTAACAGGTTCTGTGGATTGCAGTGTTGTTCCTGTGATTTTTCTAGGCACCTAAATGGAAGTTAGGAGCCTAAATACCTTTGAGGAGCTGGGCTAAGTGACTTGATTTAGGTCTCATAGAGTCAGTGGCAGAGTCATGAACGTTTCCTCTTGCCTGGTTACCAGTTTTCACCCCTACACTATCCTCCCTCTCACAGTCCGCTACAGAACACAGCAATCCGGGCTCAGAGCTGGCTAGCTTCTACCAGGCGGCAGCCTAGAGCCCCCCATGCACTAACCACTAGGCTGTGCTTCATTTAGATAGTGCCAGTGCAAATCCAAGCTGGGTCCATGTAGGAACAATGCTGTGTTTCTCTGAGATTCTGAGCATGGCCATGGCTGTGATTGCTCCAAGCAGCTGCTTTTACTAAAAAAGAGAAGGCTTTTGTCCTGAGCTTTGGCAGTTCAATGCTACCTGTGAACTCCATTTGCCTTTGAGACAAGTGGGGGCGGGAGCGAGTATCATGCTTTGTTTTCCCTTTCTTTTCCCATTGTCTGAATGAGTGGTTCTGCTGGAACACTCCAGCTCTCTGGCTTATGGTTACATAAATACACAGATCGTTATCTAAATGAGCACGTTTATCTCCAGAATCTTTTCCATGAACGTAAGGAGCAGGAACCTTAACAGTCTCTCCTTAGGGTTTTTTCCAGTCGCTTTACACCCATTCCCCTGGTTATGGCTCCAGCCTACTTAGCTTCTTCCTCACTTGTGGCAGCTTTGGATTTGTATGTTTGTTCTGTTGTTCTTTGAACTGCTTTAAAATGAGTGAATGAAGCTGATCAGGAGAAAGAGAGACACATACAGGCAGAGAGACACACAGTACACACAAGCACAGAGAGAGACGCACACAGACACAAACACACAAGTGCAGAGAGAGATGCACATTCATGCACACACACACACAAGTGCAGGGAGACGTGGTTCGGAGAGTCTTACACACACACACACAGATGGAGATACTCTCTCAGACTCTGACAAACGCATGCAAAGCCAAAAGGTGCTCAATTCACCACCTCTTGCGGGCCAGAGCGGGTGCTGAGCTTAGCTCCTGTGCTCTGGGAGTTCAGCTGCTCTCCCCAGTGGGCTAAGGGCTGATGAAGCCCTTGTTTATGCTGCTGGAGGTGATGTGAAAGCTGCCAGCAGGGTGAGAAAAGAGACTGTATCACATCAGGGAGGAAGCTTCTCTCAGCCCCTTCACTGTGCACCAAGGCCAAGAGCCGGCTCCAAACAGGGAATGGGTGTGGGGATGAATTAGCCTCTGTAAGGCAAATAAGGGAGAGAGTATGGAGTTTTTCATGGCCCCTTTAACCAGGGGAAGGGGAGCGCGGTTAGTGGATTACGTCTGTCCCTGTTGGCTGAACCTAGACAGCCGTTGCATTCAGCCAGTACAGTCACATTCATTTGCAGCCAGTTTCCCACCCTTGTCTGAGCTAAAAAAAAATCTGAGCAGCAGCAGCCTTGTACAAATGCATCTTTGTTAGTGTCCTCATCTTCCTTTTAGCATCTGCCTGGGAGGCCAAACCACTGTCATTTGCTGTGACCCATTAGTGCTGCCGCTGGTGGCTTCCTGCAAACTTTGTCTCTTTCTTTATTAAGCAGGCAGCCAAAGGTTTTTTTAGCACAGAAGCTGGAGAAATAAGTGGCAACACCCTCGCTGCAAACTACAGTAACATCCTCTCATTGTTGGCATCACTCAGCAGGATTATTCAGCTGCCCTGCACTGACTGGCGGCTTCAGGCTTCCATCCGTGAGTCAGTGTCGCCATCATGCACACAGGTTTCCTGCTATAGTGCTCAAGGAAAGACCCTTCCCATGTTTCTTACCAGAACTTTAAAACAATTGATGCAGAGCTCGCTCCTGAGAATCCACCTTGGGGCTTTAATGAGAACGACTAGGGAGATGCATTACTAATAATCACCATATCATGGAACACAGCCATTTTGATTGTATTAATGTCTGGACACCAGTTCTATCCAGGCTACTGGGAGATGAGCCCCTATCAAAACCCTGGAAGTAAAAAATATCCCTCCCAAATTTCAGATCCGTACTTTGTAACTGATTCTTAAATGTCTAGCAGCTCAAAACAAACCCTGAATGCAAACACCCCCGAAGTAGGAACCTGGAATGAAACAGGTCTGTCTAATTAGGGAGCTGAAAGCTGGTTTATTGTCAGTGGTTGGAGAGATTCAGGTTTAATATATTGCCTTAGCATTGTGATCATTTGGGCATTCTGCTCCTCAAACCAGTCCTTCCACAAAGAAGAAGAATTAATAGTAGAATGAGTTAGTATTTATATTCACCACCGTCCCAAATCAGAGCCCTGAATCTGTTCTACTTTGGGTTTAAGGGAGATTTGGATTTGAATCCCAGAATCTAAACCTGCCTCAGTGATACTGGTTTTGGATCTGACTCAAAATCAAGAGGGGCCTGTTGTCCAAGTTGGATGAGACCAAAATCTCAAGAAAGCAGCTGTCCTCATGACACTTTGACCCAAGGTAAGGATAAGGGTGAACCCAGTCTGTGTAAAGAGGGGAAAGTCTGTACAGTTCTGGTTCACCAAACCCTGAAGAAAGTATTCAATGTACTCATGAGCATTGTCACCTTAGAATCCACTCCACTTCAGTAGCTACCCATTATGGCTGAGCAGGATATGGGAGTCCTTGGAAATCTACTCAGATACCCAGTGA
The DNA here is from genome assembly GCF_965140235.1 of Caretta caretta. Taxonomy (NCBI): domain Eukaryota; kingdom Metazoa; phylum Chordata; order Testudines; family Cheloniidae; genus Caretta; species Caretta caretta. The sequence goes on from NC_134206.1 coordinate 206,139,689, forward strand.
TGAGGCCGTATCAATAGGAAGAGAGTGTGAAGCCACGGGGGAGGCTGTGTGCGGCTGATCAGTTTATGTTCACAGCATGCATTTCCAGTTCACATCTACCTCCCACAGTGGTGTCTCTGTGGACTGAGCTCTGGGAGCAGGCAAAGAGGTTTGGGTGTTGTTTCCATAGTAACATGTTTCTTTCTGCTGTACATGGTTCACCCTACTGTTCACCTCTAGGTACAGCGTACTGTACAGTCACAGATTCAGCATGGGTCTGTACTATCTCTGGAGACCCCTTATAAGCAAAAAGACAACCATATGCTGCAGGGATGCTAGAATGTGTCATACGCTGTATTTTTTAAAGAGAGGTCCACTGGAAAGGCCCTTTCTCTGCCTGCAGGGTATATGTTGGCAGTTTTCCTCACTCATCTGTCATTCCCTCGCTGGGAGCTGTGATTCTCGATATCAGTCATGTGGCTTTGGCAAGGGAAGAGGGAACTGCCTTCTCCACAGAGGTAGTTATGTCCCCGCCATGACCCAAAGACATGAGGAGGATGGCCCTGCCCCACCATCCTGAGCAGACACCGCAGTAATTACAGTGCTACTGGTCCACAAAACCCACTGGGTAACCCACAGGAGTCACTCAGGCCCAGTGTGTCTCCTCTTTCAGCTGCACTAATGACCCCTTCTACAGCCACAGTATGGTTTGTGTGTGAGAGAGAGGAGGAATAAACAGAGCCTCATTAGCCTTCTTTCCATCCCATTTGCCCAGACATGGTCTCCTCTCACTTAACAGTCACCTCTGTCCATAGCAGAAACTCAAATTCTATTTGTCCCACTCCTCTCTCCCTGCTCTCCTCTCTCCTTTTTCACACTCCTTGTGCAGTTGCAGAGGCTGGGATACCTAAGCGGGGCCGGCCCTAGGTGTTTTGTAACCCCTGGTGGAAAACATTTTCAGGACCCCTTCCCTAAAAGGCACAAGCAAGAAAAGAAAATGGGAATTTGGGGCTCCCAAATGCCGTGATTGACACCCAGGGTGCCTGCCCTGATTGTCCAGCCCTGTACTGAAGGGTTTGTCTACACTGGAGAAATATGCCAGGGTAAACCGCACTTGTTCCCCTGCAATCAACTGAGTGGACCATGCACCAAGACACAACATTGTTTTGGGTAATTGTCAGGGCGCAAACAGCTGATGGAAGTTACCCTCAGAATTTGTAAACTTTTGGCTGACTGAGACTCAATCCATTGAGTGCCAGTGTGGATGTGTCCCTTGGACATAGCTGTTGGGTGTCCACTCCGGCAGCTGCTCTCTTTGGCTATGTTTACACTAGAGTTTTAAAGGGGGTTTTTACAATTAGACCGCTCTTTCAAACCACTGGTGGTTACTCAGAGCCAGTGCCTCCAGAGGGTTTGCTGCCCAAAGCTGAAGCAGGAGGAACAGAGCTGGAAGTTGCTCCCCTCATGACTCCTTAGCAACAAGTAGCTCCTCCATGGACTAACCCACCCTGTCCCTTCCTAGAGCAGCTGGGTACTTGCTGAAGGCTTCCCATCTATCTGCTGACCCAGCCCAATGCTGTTTAGCTGTGAAAGCTGTCAGACACAGGAGAAGATAGCTGCACACTAGTTACGCACATCACGGGTGGAGAGACAGCTATTGCAGCTCCAAAAATAGCAGCAGAGAGCTGCATGTTTGTAAATTCTACTCTCTGTATTTATCTAAGAGGACAAGGAACAGCAGTGGCTGGTCACCAAGGGATCATTGTCTTTGCCAGAAGGATTTTTCATTCTGCAGATCATCTTTTCCACACAAAAATAACAGATAGTGAAGAAAAGAAACACTGTCCCAGTTGAACCCAGACAGCTTGTGACTGACACCTACAGAAAATGAAGCTGAGGGCCGGGCTGGCGAGGGTGCCAGCGGGGAGCAGAGATGAACCAAAAGCAGAGCCCAGCCTCTTCTTTGCAGGGGAAGTATGTCTGAGATAGAACAACCTGACACTCCTGATTTCACATCAATCATCTTCCGTTCACTAAATGTGTGTCTGAGCAACTACTCAGGCGTCACAAAAAAAGGGGTGTATAATTAACTGAGTGGAACAGGGGGCTGGGAGTCAGGATACCTGGTTTTTTCCCCCAGATCTTTCACAGACTTCCCGTGTGACCTTGGACAAGTCATGTCACTGCTCCATGCCTCAGTTGCCCCATCAATGGAATGTGAATAATAACGCCCGACCTTACAGAAGAGGCTTGATCACATGTTTTCAGATGAGTTAATGATCTTCCTGTGGAAAAAAATCAGAACCTCGCCGGTGGGAATACTACTTCATGACAATGCCAGCTGTTCTAATGGTGCGAGCCCCTGTGTTGCCAGATTTTTTTCTGCTTCCTCTGTCTCCCTTTCCCCTGTGTTAATTATTGCTATTTTTATTTTAGCATAGTGCTGGGAGCCCTAATCATGGAGGAGGACCCCATCGCACTGGGTGCTGTAACAACAGAACAAAAAGATGGTCCCTGCACTGAGTTTACAATCTAAATAGACAAGAAGACATAGGGTGTGGACGGGGTAGAACACAAGAGGAGAGTGAACAATGTGATGGCAGCTAATACCATGTTAGTTAAACTGCATTAAATCCCGGTGTGTTCATGTATTCAAAATTAAAGTGGCCTTAATTTGGTTTACCTTGATTCACTTTGGAAATGAATTAACCTAAACCAAATTAAGGCCACTTTAATTCGGAATGAGAGTGTGCACATAGGGGTTTAATTGAGCCGCTTTAAATTCAAACCTTTAATTAATTCAGAGTAAGAGAGTTACTAATGTTCTTCCCAGTTCCCCATGGGAGTTCCTTGCCTTCCACTGGTTGTGATCCAACAGTCAGGTTGGCAGGGGATGAATATGGGCTGGGATTGGAGGAGTGGAAAATGAAGGAGCTGGCTGCAGGGAGGTTGGGTCGGGGTTCTATATGGGCTAGTAAGGAAGCTTAGAGAGGGATGGAGGGGAAGGAGAGAAGGGGTCCGAGAAGGCGTGTACAGCTCATCGCTGTTCTAAGGGGTAACATGACTTCTGACTGACAACATTTTGAGTACATGTCCATTTCCCTTTCAAACAGGCTACCTGTGCGGCTGAAAGCAAGTGGGGGTGTGCAGGGAGCTCCATTCCCACTCCCTGTGCCTGTCAGAGTCACTAGCACAGTAGAAGCAGCCTCAGCTGTACCAGGAGCCTTAGGCAAAGCAACCCCAGAATGATTTGCCTAGCTGAGCTGTCATACGGCTCTCAGAGACAGTTCCATTTGTAGTGCTTATTTGAGACCCAACAGGTGACCCTCTTGTAAAATGGATATTATCGTTCCATGGAAAAGGCCTTTGGCTTCCAGATGTTTACTCCCCCTCTCCCTCAATCATGTAATAAAGATACTAGCTATTATTTTTGTATCACTGACCCAATACAATGTCACAAAGTCATAGGGTTGAAGGCCAGAAGGGACCACCAGATCATCTCCTGTGACCTCCTGGGTATCACAATGCTTCGAGTTCTCATGCTTCATGTGCTGGCAGATAAGTAAATAATCATTTCTACCTGAGCTGCCTGCTAAAACATCACTAACGAGGCTGACCTGCAGGCGAGGGTGCTGAGAAAAGGGGAGCCATGTTGTTTTCCAAATATTCAAAAACACAAAGAAAAATGAAAAATGATGTTGATGAATTGGAAAGGGGGAGGAAATGGTAAGAAAAATGAATCATGCTGGTTTCAGGCTTTTTAGGGAGAGGCACAAACAATTCAATTTAAAATGCACTATTTAGCCTTTTAAAAAGCTCTTGATGTTGTCCTGTTAGTTTGATTCTCTAGCAATGTCACTTCTCATTTTCATTGAAATGTTCTCTTCTTCTATTGTTCCTCTTCTTTTTTGTTAGTGTCCTGCGCTCCTGAAATCTATGAAGCACTTGCACTTTGCCACATGGGGCCATCCTGGTAACTCGTGCGGAGTCAGGGGATCATAGAAATGTAGACCTTTAAAAATAACAAAAAACTAAACATGCACTCAACCTGACTCTTTGTGCTTGTATCGGCAGGGAGAGCTGAAAGTGGCTTGTCAGTTGAGTACCCCAGCAACAGAAAACAGGCAGTTCTGTCTCTCTCAGATATTTCTAAGGAGCAGTCTCCTTGGTATCCATGTGCTGATCAGCTGATGGGCACTGTCCTTGTTACAGTGACAGGGCAGCTGCCAGTTATATTTTAGGACCTCCCAGGCTACAGTTCAGAGGGCTCCTATATGGAAGTTCCTTCCATTGTGCCACTAGAATAAAATATGAGTCATCAGAGAGCAGTTAGAAATAGGGGGGTGTCAAGGTTCCTCCCCCACTCTGAACTCTAGGGTACAGATGTGGGGACCTGCATGAAAAAACCTCCTAAGCTTATCTTTACCAGCTTAGGTCAAAACTTCCCCAAGGTACAAAATATTCCACCCGTCGTCCTTGGATTGGCCGCTACCACCACCAAACTAATACTGGTTACTGGGGAAGAGCTGTTTGGACGCGTCTTTCCCCCCAAAATACTTCCCAAAACCTTGCACCCCACTTCCTGGACAAGGTTTGGTAAAAAGCCTCACCAATTTGCCTAGGTGACTACAGACCCAGACCCTTGGATCTTAAGAACAATGAACAATCCTCCCAACACTTGCACCCCCCCTTTCCTGGGAAATGTTGGATAAAAAGCCTCACCAATTTGCATAGGTGACCACAGACCCAAACCCTTGGATCTGAGAACAATGAAAAAGCATTCAGTTTTCTTACAAGAAGACTTTTAATAAAAATAGAAGTAAATAGAAATAAAGAAATCCCCCCTGTAAAATCAGGATGGCAGATATCTTACAGGGTAATTAGATTCAAAAACATAGAGAACCCCTCTAGGCAAAACCTTAAGTTACAAAAAAGATACACAGACAGAAATAGTTATTCTATTCAGCACAATTCTTTTCTCAGCCATTTAAAGAAATCATAATCTAACACATACCTAGCTAGATTACTTACTAAAAGTTCTAAGACTCCATTCCTGGTCTATCCCCGGCAGAAAACCAGTATATAGACAGACCCACAGACCCTTTGTTTCTTTCCCTCCTCCCAGCTTTTGAAAGTATCTTGTCTCCTCATGGTCATTTTGGTCAGGTGCCAGCGAGGTTACCTTTAGCTTCTTAACCCTTTACAGGTGAGAGGAGCTTTCCCCTGGCCAGGAGGGATTTCAAAGGGGTTTACCCTTCCCTTTATATTTATGACAGGGGGAAAGGCCCCTGTGAAACTCATGTGATCAATGCCATCCTGGATAGAACTCCATTGATTTCAGTGAAGTGACACTAGGGATGAATTTGGCTCATTTACATCTGCAGCTCATGCTGCTGCTTTGCCTAGAGCCTGACTTCCAGGGTTAAATGATAAAAAGAATCACAACTAGCTACCAGTGTTTTAAAAGTGCTAAGCTAAAGGCGATGTGACCTTTCAAAGTGTTGCAGCTAACTCCACTGAAAAACAAAGACATGTTTTTTCCTTGTCTAGGCGAGGCCTTGATATTTACAGGACTCCCCATGGTCAGCAAATTGGATACTATAGGGAATACACTCCCTTGATTCTCTAGATTCATTTAATGCCTTCAGCATTCACTATTAGTGATATCTGATATGAAATGTATACTATTAGTGATATCTGGTACACTGGGCTTTTCAGGAACAAGGGGTGTAATTTTGCTTTCTTGTTCATACTGATGTAAATCAGGAGTATTTCCATCATTGCAGTTACACTGGTGCAAAATCAGTGTGAGAGGAGAGTGAGACTCTCTCTTTCTAAGAACACATTTCTGGAGCACCCTTCATCCAGAATAATCCCAAAAGGAGTTTCAGATTGTGTGTAGAGGGATCACTTCATCCAGCCCCTGAAATGCAACCACTTCTCGGATGGAACAGCAGCTATTCAACATCACATAACAATGCAGCATAAAAATAAAGGACACTATAGATCTTTCAGGAGGCAGAATAGAATGTCCCAGACTGGAATTTAGCCAGAACAGCAAAGCTAATTCTATTGCAAAAAGAATCATAAAATCTTTAACTCCCACAGCTGGACACAACCTGTTTTACACAGGAATCCCCGGTCCCCACGCTGAAGCAGTGAATTCAGTACTGTCCCACAGGAAACCTCGTTTTGAACCACCAACACCCCCTAGAGCATCTCTGGCCATGTCTTGTCTCAGAAAAATGAGTTGAGGTCAGACTATCACATAACTAAGCATGACCTAAACTCAGCCTTTTTCCTAGTGCTTGATGCAGCATCTTTAGCTCAATTGTAGCTGGTCAGATTGTACCGTAGGCAGGAGCTAAATGGTTTTAACCTTAAATCTCCACTAGCAGAAAGGTTGAGTTTGGGGTGGTCTTAACACGTTAGCTAAACCTAGCCTAAACCTCAAACTTTTTCCTAATCAAGACACATCCACTGCGTTTCTTGGAGTTTCCCATCCAAAGAGTAGCATAGTCCAACCCTGCTTAGCTTGGGTTCATAGCCTTAGGGCTTATCTACCCTTGGAAATTTAGCTGTTTTAGCGTGGATTAGACTAAAAGAGCTGTTTTAGAGGGGATTAAACTAAAATTGGAAACAGGCACTCTTATTTCAGAATCAGAGTGTCTATAATGAGAGCTTATATTGAAATAACTATTCCAGAATCACTATTTGCTATTTTGGTAAATTTCCAAATGCAGACAAGCCCCTAGGGATGATGGCTGTAGGCTAGTAATGATTTCAAGTGGACACATATGCTAAGGCTATTGGAAAGCTTCCCATCACATTTCCAGTCAGGAGGACATACTAAACTGTACAGGATCCAGATGGCATTTAGTGGCCTTCTACCAGGAGGAGTACTTATAAGGGAATTGCTACTGGATCACTGACTGGTAACTCTGAGGACAACTTCTTCCAACCTGGATAAGGACAAAAATAGCCAGTTAATCACTGGCAGGAGAATGAACAAAGAATCCGTGAGCCAAAATGAGAACGCCTCATTGGCATGCTTCTGTAACACTCAGCAACTGAGTTCAAGCTGTGATCTAAGCATCCAGCCACTGTGCCTCTAGCAAGCAATTTGACTGCACCACACAGACCTTTGCTCTCAGAGGCTCCAGGAGGCACTAGTCCAGTTCAGCTGGAGGAGTAATAAAGGGTGACTATTTCAGGAGCAGAGAGAGGCTGGGAAATGTAAGCAATATGAGATTAAATGGAACTTGTACTGGGTAGGAGCAGCAGCATAGGGTGGGATTTAAAGGGACAGGTGGTCTAAAAAGTATTTTACTCTTTTTGCCATCTAATGTCCTCCAAAAGGGGTAAAATCCCACCTGAATAATATATAGATTGACTAAACATAATAATGTGTAATTTCTATACAGTACTTGCCATTTTCAAAGCACTTTAGAGACATTAACTAATCAATCCCCACAACTCTAAAGGGTGTGTATTATCCCCAATTGAGGCAGAGAAGTAAGATGTCCTGCCTAAGGCTGCACAGCAAATCAGTGGTAAAACCAAGATTAGCATTCAGGAGTACCTGGCTCATCCCAGTCCCTTCTCACTGCAGAAGTGTCTAGAGTAAGACCATGCAGCCTCCTAAACACTCTGGAGTGATTCTGAGCAACCATCATGAGACCTAGTAACACACAGTATAAGATTTTTCCCCTGTCAAACTGAACTCCAGTATGAATGAACCGCCCAGCTGCCCAAGCTGCTAGTGTCTCTCACTTGTCCCAGTTAACACTTTCAAGTCTTTTCTCTATAACTCTGTCTATCTAACACTGTAATCTCGTTGCTCATTGATGTACAAGTATAGGGCTGATTTAGAGGAGAGAGAAGATGGGCGTGAGTTTATGGGGAGACTCATACATGAGAATCTCTCTCTCTCTATTGGCATACTCAGAGATCACATTCCTTACAAGCAGGAGACAGTGAATTTCAGTTTGACCATATGTAGATGCCCTGCTGGATACCTCTCATCTCAGCCTTTGGTGGGATTAGCATTCCTTAGGTTCCCTGAGATACCTTCCTCCACTCAAAGAGCACTTTCCATCCTTTCCCACATTTTTGCTACTGCAAGGGAAAGAGCATTCTCCTCTATAGCTCCTGCATCTTATACAGTCGCCCTATATCTCTCTGCCTCATTGACTTTCCATTTCCCTCTGAAGCTCAACTGAAGATCTGTTCCCCATTGGCTATATTTCTTAATTTTGACATCCCTCTGTTATGAATTGTCATCACTTTAGCTGTAGTATTAAACCTGTACAGCACTGTGGATTAGTTTGGGAAGACTGTAAGTCCCCTGGTGGTGTTTGGAGGGGGGAAGTGCAGCACCTCCGATTGGTGACTGTTGCTGTCACTGCTAACCTCTGGTCTATGCGCTATGTCACATTGGTCCTCTAGGTTACAGTGCCTTCAGCTGGAGAATGGTGAGAGGGGCCTTATCTGGTTATGGTTGTGTAGTGAATTTACAATAGGTCCACTGTACTGGAGACGGGTGTTCTTCTGCCCAGCTGTCACCTTCCTCCAGATCACGAAGCAAGTGAGCTGAGCTCCTTTTCAGTGGGCTCTGTTTTATCTGCACACAATTTTCTGATGCGGAAAAGGTCCAGAAAAGATCAGGAAAACCATCCCAGCTTCTAGTGCAAGCAAATGAAGCAAAGTTTCTGGGGAAGTCACACGCCAATATCTTTCCAAACGGACCAGGAATGAAGCAGAAGAATGGTCTAATGCTTAGGGTATTAACCTGGACCCTGGAAGATCTGAGTTCAGTTGACTGTTCCACCACAGACTTCCTGTGTGATCTTGTGCAAAACGCTTTATCTCTTTGTGCCTTGACTCCCCACCTATAAAATGGGAATAGCTAGCAGCAGTGGTGTTGCAAGGTTAAATACATTAAAGATTGTGAGGTGCTCAGATGCAATGGTAATATGTCATTAGGGCAGAGTCTGACTGCTCTGCAAAGAGAATATTTGCCTCCTCATTATAAAATGTTGCTAATGCAGATCCTTTCCCACCAACAGGAAAGTCACAAAGCAAGGAGTTACATACCAGCCGTGCAGCGACTGTGCGAACAAACACGGCAATCATTCTTCATGCCCCAGCACCTAGCACACAGGGATGTGTGTGTGTGTCTCATGCTGACTGCGTAGAGCTGGCGGGAGTGGGTGCAGAACATACTTGAGAACACTAGAGCTCCTGGGCCCTGAAGACGAGAAGTGCAACAAGTTGGTGAAGAACTGTTAGTTACAGCAAGCTGTTAAGGAGTGAGGGGAGGTGTTTAAAATCAGCTGCCTCAGACTCTGGTCTTGCTGCTGGGGTGGAGAAGGGAGGAGTGTTACTGTGATATTTGGTGGCCTGACTGTGGAACCCCAATCTGCTACAGGCACTGCTTGTGTGGGGCAGCAGTTTGTATGCGCATTCTCCTAGCTCTGGTACTTTCTTTGCAGAAGTCAGCTGGGAGAAATCACGGGGTTCTTTCTGATCAGCCAGTAATACATAAATCATACCTGAGAAAGGGCATCTTTTAAAAGGACTGTCCCATGATCCAGGCCCTTGAAGCTTAACCCAGAAGTTCACTGGTTTGTTACTGTAGGCCTGCTTGAGAGCACTAAAAGGATTTTTTTCTCCTATAGAGTGGCTCCCAATGCCTGAATTGCATAAACTGGCCGATTATTGTAGGGTTGCTCCTAAGCATTGGCTTGTACCTGCTGGTGTGTTATTGTAGGGTCTCTAATGAAGCCTGGGCCACTGGCACCAATGATCATTTTTTTGCTAAGCCAAGGCCATCTAAGTCTCTTCTAAAAACGAGAAGCACAAAGGACTCTGCAAGCAAATGGAAAGGAAGGAAGGAAGGAAGGAAGGAAGGAAGGAAGGAAGGAAGGCAGGCAGGCCCCGTGTTGGTCTCCAACTGATTTTGGTATCACCCTCTTTCAATAAATCTTCATGGTGACCACCACCTTTGTCATGTCCCTTCACCAAAAGCCGTGTCACCTCCTGCTTCTCAACTGCATCTGTTCAAGTATCAGATTGAAACTGGTTCTTCCTGCTTCCATTGTTCCATTGCTTCCACTGTTGTGTGCAATGTAGTTGCAGCCACGTGAGAGAGCGAATGAGAGGAAGAGGAGAAAATAACAACAACTGGGGACTCAAGAGGAAGGGGAACCCCCCTGACTGGGCTCCGATCAAGCCTTCTCCTGTAGGTGGCAGAGAGACCATGACTCTCCTCCATCTCTATATCACACACAGACTACATGTGGAACAGCCCCAAATAACTCATCCTCAGCTAAATCCTTCTCCCCCAGTTCAGCTTTGCACGCATGTAGACAGCCAGGTACCCAGCTCCTGTTCCCAACAAGTGCCCCTGTTAGGGTTGCCAACTTTCTAATCGCACAAAACCGAACACACTTGCCCCGCGCCTCCCCCTTCCCAAGGCCCATCCCTGCCCTGCCCCTTCTCTGAGGCCCCACCTCATGCACTCCCTCCACCCTCCCTCCATCGCCCACTCTCTACCCTCACTCACTTTCACTGGGCTGGGGCAGGGGGTTGGAGGTGTGGGAAGGGATGAGGGCTCTGGGTGGGGCCACAAATGAGGGGTTCAAGGTACAGGAGGGGTTCCGGACTGGGGCAGGGGGCTGGGGTGCGGGGTGGGGTGACGGCTCTGGCTGTGGGTCCGAGCTCTGGAGTGGGGCAGGGGATGAGAGGTTTGGGGTGTAGGAGGGGGCTCCGGGCTGGGGCCAAGGGGTTTGGAGTGTGGGAGTGGGATCAGGGCTGGGGCAGGAGGTTGCGGTACAGGATGGGGTTTGGGCTCCAGCAGGGCAGTGCTTACCTCAGGTGGCTCCTGGTCAGCGATCCAGAGGGCTAAGGCAGGCTTCCTGCCTGCCCTGGCTCCGTGCGGCTCCCAGAAGCGGTTGGCATGTCCAGCTCCTAGGCACAGGGGCAGCCATGCGGCTTTGTGCAGTGTGCGCTGCCCACACCTGCAGAAGCCAGCCCTGCAGCTCCCATTGGCCATGGTTCCCGGCGCTCGGGGCGGAGGCAGCGCACGGAGCCTCCCTGATCACACCTGCGCCTAGGAGCCAGACATGCCAACCGCTTCCGGGAGCTGTGCAGAGCCAGGGCAGGCAGGAAGCCTGCCTTAGCCCTGCTGCACCGCAGACCAGTCTTTTACCAGCCTGGTCAGCAGTGCTGACTGGAGCTGCCAGATCCCTTTTCGACCGGGCAACCCTAGTCCCTGTCCTTGCCTGCCTGTCTATTTAACTGTCTATCTTAGTATTATTTACTGCTACCCTTCACTGTAGAATCTGAGTGACCTGAACACACAAACAGCAATAGCTAAGTCCCTAGCTGACTTCCTGGCTGCTCCCACTAGTTAAATTTGCAGATTCAACATCAGTTTCTGTGCAGCTGTTCTCTAGGCTCTGTAAAGCAGGTGTGCCTGGCTACAGGCTGCCTAGCAATGAGAAAACTGCTCTGTATTTAGGCCTGGCCCCTTACGCATGATGGTGGTCCCTTTTTAATTGTGCTTCTTTTGCAGCTGTAACCTCTGCCACTGTGAATGCAATGACTCAGATGCTTCAGTCACCCTCCAACTCTTCTGAATTCCAGGTCTAAAAAAGACAAACTACACATGTGAGGCTTAATTGTGAAGTCAAATAGGTGGAAATTCAGTCCATTCCCTGGCTGTGTAGTTAAGAGGGTGATTTAACGGGGCTTCAGCCAGCAGACTGAAAGACAGTCAGTCTGCAATGACGCTATGTTTGTAAACAACAAATATAATTAGAATCCTGGTTCTACAGCTCCCAAAGCACAGGCCTCTACCACTCCTGCTGCCTGTGGGCCTAGTCTCTAGAGAACAATATTACTCACTCTCTCATACACACAAAGCAAGGACATTGCAAGTAAAGAGTGAGGGTGGAGGATTAAAATACAAATCACACATAACAACAGTGAGAATAGAGTCCAAACGTTGCTTTCACTTTCACCAGTATACAATCAGAGTAACCTCCCAGAAGTCATTGGAATTGCTCCAGATTTATGCTGAAGTAAGTGTGGCATCTCAGAGACTAACAAATGTAAGATGCCACAAGTCCTCCTGTTCTTTTTGCGGGTGCAGACTAACACGGCTGCTACTCTGAAAGCTGAAGTAAGTGTGAGTCCTAGGTCTGTAGTATTAGCACAGGCAGAATGGAACTGATTGCTCGAGGCTGGCTGCCCAAAGGATATAGTGTGCTGTACAAAGAATGTCACAATACTGTCAACTAAAGGAAACTGTTCTCCAGCTGTAAAATCATGGGACCGAACAACACAATAGCCGCAGGAGGACACGGGCTTCTCTGTTCTTTCTCAGCGTGTGCATAAATAATCCAATTCCACAGGAGGTTTATTGGATTCCCATAAAGCCGAAAAACAAAGCCAGTTCCCAGTTACATGGATAATAATAATTGTTTCCCAAGCAGTATAACTATTATTTTGTCTGTAAGAAAACTGGAAAGGAAAGCACAGACATAATGTTTTCCTGACTAGCTGAGAGAGAGCAGTTTTGCTACTGTTAGAAACACCGGCTGTTAAACAGTAAGCAAATCTCAATTTAACTGTAGCAGGGCTGCTATTATAACTTCTCACTCTGGTTTCTCCTGACCCCTCTGCCTCTGCCTCCCCCTGCCCGCTGCCCCTGAGGAACTAGCCAAGCAGGGATCTGAAACCAATAACATGAGACTTAAACCATATAACCATTCCCAAGACAGCCCGGCTCCAAAGTGGAAAATGCACTGCAAAAATCTGCCTGGAATTCACCACAGGCTGTCAGATTATGGGAAAATCTCTGCATTCAGTTTAGATGAAATTTTTACTTGTGTGGAAATATTCCATGCAACATGCCACAAGCACTGCAAGAAGCACTGGAAGTTCAGGAATGGGCAAATTTCAATTGTCAGTTTGGTGACAAATATTTTGTACATTTTGAGCAGAGAAACAGGCCAGTTGTTTTTTACTCGTAACCTCTGTTCCAGAATCTGAACCCAGATCTTTTTCTAGTCGTGACCCATAACGTTAGCCGATCTGAGGTTTTCATAACCCACAGGCAGAAAAGCAGATCAGGAATTTGAGCAGCTCAATCATGCATGGGTGTTACAGCCAACCGGTTAGGTCATGCTTCTTGGCTACAAAGAATTTAATTTGAGAGCTGAGAAAAATGATGCTTTGGGCACAATCCTGCCCTTACAGGCAGGAGCTGGGCTGTTAGGGAGCAGCAGGTGGTAGGGTAGTGCCAGGCATACACATTAGTCACAAGATAGAGGGCAGGATGATGCAGGCCAGGCAGCCGCATTGCACAGTGGAGAACACATTGGTGATTCTTTGAAAAGGAGCCCCATACTCCCTAGCTAACACATGCTGCTAACGGTGTGTGTGTGTGTGTGTGTGTGTGTGTGTGTGTGTGTGTGTGTTCACATGCTGCTAACGGGGGGGGTGTGTGCGCGCACTTGGCCTGCCCTTGTCCCATAGCCAGAAGTGTAAAGCCCTCACCTTTGGGAGCTGTGGATGCCCCAGCTGGTGAGGTTGCCAGATCACCCATCCCCTTGCCATGTCTTCAAGTACTGGCATGTGTGGAGTGGCTTCCCCTGCTTGCACAACCATCCAGCAAAGGGCAGGATTTGGCCCTTAAGAAGAGGGTAAAGCTGAATGAACATGTGTTCACTTGCCAGCTCTGGAGACTAAGGTCCTCTACTTATCTTTAGAGCTGATACAGCCTGGGCAGTGACAGCACAAACTTTTCACACTGCCCCAACAGTGTGCCTCTGCCCTGGGGACTCCCTCTAGGGCTGAGACAAGTCTGATTGTTGGGACCCCTTCTAGCACGGAGAAGGTAGCTCACTTTCCTCATTGCCCATATATGCTGATGAAAAGGGCTATATAAGACTTAGGTATTATTATTGCACAGGACAAAACGGCCATTTTGACTCTGCATTGCGACACAATAACACTGGATGGAATGAGACAATACTGTGATGAAGTGCTGTTGGCATTACAGCCAAAATATTATTGTGCACTGCAGCTTCATCCCTGTCTCACAGTGGAAGGAGATGGGTTTGCAGAAGATCAGCCTGCAGGTGGAGAGTCGTGAGCTCATGCCTCCGTTTCCTCTTCCCTCCCTCCTTTAAGAACATGTTGATATTTGCCGGTGCAACTAGAGCTTCCCACCTGTATCCACTTATGTATCCACTTACCAAAAGGGTTTTACTTCATCAACATTGTGCAATACATTTAAAAGCACCAGAACCAATTTGTCTGCTCAGATTACTGTGCGTGTTTGTAAGATTCACTTACTGTAAGGAAGCAACATTTAAAGGGGAAAATGTTGCAGTCCAAAACTTTCCCCTTTTCCATAAAAGCACTTCACAAAATGCTGCTAATGCTTATCGCTGTTGCTTTTATAGCAATGCTTAGCACCAGTACAGAAAGTCACCTCTTCAGAGAGCTGATCATTGGTTAATGAAGCCTCACAGTGACCCAGCGCAGTCAGAAAGTTTACTGCTATCCCCAGTTTGGAGATAGGGACACTGAGGCACAGATAGGGAAGTGCTTTGCTCGTAGTCAAAGAGGGTGTCACTGTCAAACCTGGCATTAGAATCCAGGTGCTGCTGACTGCCAGACCAATGCTCTGGTCCCTTTCTGTTTTTCAAAGCCACTTGATGGGAGGCAAGAAAAAATTGGGTCTTGGTTTGGGTAAACCCTTGTCTTGTTAAAAAGGTACATATTGTGGACAGACACGGAAATTCTTGAGCTTAGTGGGAGCCTTGGTACTGATTATTTGTATATCATTACTCAGAGCACACTTTCATTCACAGATATACCACCACTGTGCTGGCATCCAGACCAAGGGTTCTAGTTGGCATATGGAGTTTTGCCATCATCTACTCCTTACTAAGAGAGCAAAGCAGCATCACTGCTTCTGCCTGGATGCAGCACTGGGATATGTCAGTCACTGTGGGACATGCAGATCAGCTTCTGACCAAAGGGAGTTTTCTCCAAATAGACTCTGAGTCTTCTTCCCTACCCCACCAAGCTCCACTCTGAATTTCCTCTCTCACCTGCAGAACATGATACTGGCATGGAAATCGGGAGCTAACATGGCTGGCCGGACTACGTTGAGGAAAGCATTGATAATTTATGTGCTGTATCTCGCTTACTGCACAAAGATGAGGGTTGGCAGCTGGGGACAGAACCACGCTCCAGCCTTGTAGAGACATTGCTTACTATAAAGGAAGGTTTCTTTCATATTGTCACGTGAACTTAGTGCTGGTGAGGGGTGCTGGACTGATGACCCTGGAGAATGAAGGCCTCTATTTATCCACCGCCTAGGTAGAACCCTGGCTGTGGTAAAACAAGCTTCTTACATATATGACCCTTTGTCAACATACTTCAGCCCTGACCTTCAGGGAGCTCAGTCTTCCCTTTCAGACCTCTGCCTCTCTGCTGAGACTGCCAACAAGGGGCCCAGAGAACAAGGCCAAGTGTGATGGTGGTTTGCATGCCATGGACATGTGTACACTGGGAACCTTATAAAGAGCTGCCTACTCATTAGTCAGAGGCCACGTAAGAGCAGTCCTCTAGTCTAGGATGGCTTTGAGTTAGCAACCTTGAGGTCAGAAGCTTTCTATCCAATTAGCAGTCTGCCTTGAGCAATCTACTCCACTGTCTAGGACATGCCTAATCTATCCCCACAAAGAGGCCTCATTGGGCAGAGCAGCCCCCTGGTGGGAGTAATATAGACCCAATGATACTCCCACTAAAATGAATAACAAAATTCCCATTGACTTCAATGGGCACAGGATCAGAACCAAAGTTTCTGTTGGCTCTATACTTTTGCAGATGGTCTGTGGCTCTTTAAAATTCCTCCTCTGTGTACAACTAGTCAATAAGGTGGTATAATTGTCCATCCCCTGTCTACATTAGGTTTCAGAGTAACAGCCGTGTTAGTCTGTATTCGCAAAAAGAAAAGGAGTACTTGTGGCACCTTAGAGACTAACTAATTTATTTGAGCATAAGCTTTCGTGAGCTACAGTTTTTTGTCTACATTAGGGCTCCCATCATCGTGCACATGAATTCAGCTCCATCACTGGGAACAACGATGGGAGAGTTTAGATAAAAGAGGCTAGTGTAGACACTGATGTAGTCTACCTCAGAATCAGAGTGAGGAAGCCCCAGGAATGAAACCCACATCTCCTGCCCCACAGTCTGCTTTAACCGGTAGACAATGCTCCCTCCCTGTGACACACCTATTAAGACAACCTGTGATATTAGGCAGTCAGTTATATTTAGTTCCCTGTTATTCTTTATTTCTCTTTCTTTGTGTTTCAGACAAAATGTAAACATGAAAACAGAACTGGTTCTAAATCATTCTCTTTCTCCAGTAAAAAGAAAAGGAGTACTTGTGGCACCTTGGAGACTAACCAATTTATTTGAGCATAAGCTTTCATGAGCTACAGCTCACTTCATCTGATCTCTTTCTCCAATGTTTTTCCATTGTACTTTCCAAGGCACCTCCTAGTTCAGTCTCTGCAAAGATGCTTCAAGATGCACTGAGGCATGTTCCAACCCTCTGTGGCATGAACCAGAACAGAAGCACTGGAAAGCAGTAAGGACACAAAGCAGCGTGAAGCCCTTAGTGTAGGCCCCAGAGTGGTTATCATTGGGTCCAAAGCTGTGTGTTCAGGAAGTTTGCCAGGGCTTGGGTGGGTGTTGCTAATTGCATAGGAATGTGCCAGGTTCTATTGTTGAGCAAATGCCAAACCATACTTCTGTGCGTATGACAAAAGATAAGGTGTTTGTGACACAGGGAAGAGGACAAGGGTTTGGGGGTTGCATCGTTAACATGTGCCATTGTAAACAAAAGGCTAAACAGAAGTAAGGAGGGTGCAAGTACAAGAAAGCATGTCAGACGCCACTCAGACTATCCTGGGAGGCAGTTTGTGCTACAATCTCAGCCTAGTTTATTATAGAAACCCAGTCACCATCATATATGAGGACATAAGACACAGGATTTCAGAGATAGACAGGATTTCAGACATGGAGTGTTTATGATTGAGAAATAGGTGCAAGCTGTGGGCACCAGGGATGTGGGTTTTATGGTGTGAAATTCCTTGTCCTTCACAAGAGTAAGCCTAACCTCCTTTTAGAGCACATTGCAATGGCTGCAGTATAGAATCAATATATGCATGGGCGGCAGGTATCTAAGGCCAGGACAGGCTAAGCCTCCCATGACCCAGGCTGTGGCCCCTGCCCATGCTCTGCCCTGAGACCCCGCCCTCTCACCTCCTCTACACTGAAGCTGATAGGGGCTCACGCAGCTCTGGAGTGTTCAGATCTGGGACCAGCTGTCATTCTGGGTTCATGTGTATAAATTCTGATTCTGATGCCTCAGCCAGAATTGACTCAGGATTGCACTTTGAAGAGAGGGAGCTCATTCTGGGTTTAACAGTTTTCAAGAAGCCAAGAAAGGTTTGGGGATCTTTTTGTTTGTTTCGTTGGTCTTCCCTTTTAGCTTTTGTTGGTGTTCAGAGGGATCATTAAGGTAAAGGGCTCAGAGTTCATTGCTACTTGCTTAGGGCTTGTCCTCATTGCTAGAAGAGATGCATTTTTACCTCAGGGCAACTGATATGCATGAGCTATCCGGGGTACAAGCATGGTGAACTGAAGAGCAGGCACTTCAGTTTTGCCACAAGGTAAACATCCCTATATCCCGTCCAGCTGTTGACTTTAGCAAGTTTACCTTATGATAAAACTGAAGTACCTGGCCTTCACTGAGATTTTATCTCAGTCTACCTCACCTGCGCTTCGCGCTAGTTACCACAAGATTAAAAATACACCTTTTTGAACAGTGAAGACAAGGCTTTAGGTGCTCTGACAATATTGTAATGACAGGCAAAAAGACACTTTTGCATGGTTGTCTGAAAAGCTACCTGTCAGGGCTGGTCTAAATGGCATAATTATACCACTACAATTAATTAAAGTAAGAGTAATGATCAGAATGATAAGAGTGTCCACACAAGGAGATATACTGGTTTAACTATACTGCTATAATTATGTATGTGAAATTCTCTGCGTAGACTTTAAGTGAAACAATAGCCAGACAGCAAAGGCGCTTTCCTAACTAACAGCCTGAGCCTGCATTGCAGCCCCTACTGCTGGGTGCATAGGGAGATAGGAATGTGAGAGGTTTGCTTTTCAAATGGCAGAGTTCTGAAGCACCAGGTTACAAAAGAGTTTGAGGGCTATAAAGTCAAAGGAGGGTTCAAACCCCTCAGGGAAATTGTTTTAAAGCAAAGCTTGAACTTTATAACACTGAAATTCCATCTGACCGTCCTTGCCAGTAAAGATTCACCCAGCAAGAAAGGCAGCTAAGAGACAGAAATAAAATACAGCTCGCACACCACTAAGATTCTGGCTAACTGGCCTCATGAGAGTTGGCATGTGGCCTAGATCCTGTGAGAACTTGTGGGCACATAGCAGGGAATGGAAGCACGTTGTGCTCCAGTGCCAATGTATGAGGAGACTGAGGCTACATGTGGGCACAGGTAAAATTAAGGGCTAGGCATAGCTCTCTGCAATAAGCAGACAGAGGCCGAGCCCTTTGCATGCCCAGTCCCTTCCTTGTCAGTGGACTGGCTAGAAAAAGGGTGAGGGTAGGGCAGAGAATAGGTGCATCTAAATTGACATGGGTGTCACCATGATTTTTATTATGCTTGTTTGCATATTACACCATTTGTTACATATATTTTTGGCCTCAGTTCTGCTACTCTCTCTCATATACACGCACACAACACACTTTCTCTCGCTGAAATATGCTGGCACGTGCTCGCTTGCTGATTCACACCTCTTGATCAGTGACACAAGGGCTCTCTGATGCACATAATGAAAGACACTTCACTGATGTGACACACTCACAAATTCTGAAACACACATCCTGAAATGCACATCTCTCACATGCAGAGATAAACACACATAGTCTTAAGCACCTTCACACTCTGACAAGTTTCAGAGTAGCAGCCCTGTTAGTCTGTATTTGCAAAAAGAAAAGGAGGACTTGTGGCACCTTAGAGACTAACAAATTTATTTGAGCATAAGCTTTCATGAGCTACAGCTACAGATGAAGTGAGCTGTAGCTCACGAAAGCTTATGCTCAAATAAATTTGTTAGTCTCTAAGGTGCCACAAGTCCTCCTTTTCTTTTCACACTCTGAAACACTCTTGCATACACATACACACAAAATCTGGTTTCCAATGTAGATAATCTTGCAACTGTTTGTTCCCACCACAAACTGGGCCTGAATATAAGAACCACAAAGCTGGCAAGCGGCTTAGAAAACTGAATGGTTAGTATGAACTGGATTGACTAGTCAGTCTGGTGAGCAGCACTTGCAGTAGAAGAAGCATCTGTCTCACCTCCCTTCATACAGTGGAGTCAGGTTAGGTAAGGAGATGTGAAGTCTGAACAAGCTGCATCTGCCTGGAACAGCTCTAGAGGATCCTTGGAATGGCTCTAGTTTGATAAAGCTTTAATAATGCAATAATGACCAGTTTTCGGCAGCACACACCGGCTCTGGGGAATCCACAAGTTGACCGGGGACTCTGCTTTGCCCATTGTATATGATAATAAATCCTATGTGCAGCTCACACAAACCAGGAACCTTGTGTTTACTTTCTGGAAATAACTAATTCATAGGGCTCTCAAGCAATTAAAAAAATTAATCGTGACAAATTGCATGATTAATCACCCTGTTAAACAACAATAGAATACTATTTATTTTAAATGTTTACTACATTTTCAAATTTTCATGCTGATGATGCTTGTTAAAAAAATGCATTAATTAAATTTGTGACTGAACTCCTTGGGGGAGAATTGTATGTCTCCTGCTCTGTTTTACCCGCCTTCTGCATATATTTTATGTCATAGCAGTCTTGGATGTTGACCCAGCACACGTTCATTTTAAGAACACTGTCACAGCAGATTTGACAAAACGCAAAGAAGGTACCAGTGTGAGATTTCTAAAGATAGCTACAGCACTTGACCCAAGATTTAAGAATCTGAAGTGCCTTCCAAAACCTGAGAGAGATGAGGTGCGGAGCATGCTTTCAGAAGTCTTAAAAGAGCAACACTCTGATGCAAAAAGAAAAGGAGTACTTGTGGCACTCTGATGCAGAAACTACTATACAGAACCTGAACCACCAAAAAAGAAAATCAACTTTCTGCTAGTGGCATCTGACTCAGATGATGAAAATGAATATGCATCAGTCCACACTGCTTTGGATTGTTATCAAGCAGAACCCATCATGAGCATAGAAGCATGTCCTCTGAAATGGTGGTTGAAGCATGAAAAGACATATGAATCTTTAAAAAAACCA
Source organism: Caretta caretta (assembly GCF_965140235.1). Lineage (NCBI taxonomy): Eukaryota > Metazoa > Chordata > Testudines > Cheloniidae > Caretta > Caretta caretta. The sequence goes on from NC_134206.1 coordinate 206,160,112, forward strand.
GGAGTACTTGTGGCACCTTAGAGACTAACAAATTTATTAGAGCATAAGCTTTCGTGGGCTACAGCCCACTTCATCGGATGCATTGAATGGAACATATAGTAAGAAAAAATATATATATACATAAATGAATCTTTAGCGCATCTGGCACGTAAATATCTTGCAATGTCAGCTACAACAGTGCCTGTTCTCACTTTTAGGTGACATTGTAAACAAGAAGCAGGCAGCATTATCTCCTGCAAATTGTAACCAACTTTTTTTGTCTGAGTGATAGGCTGACCAAGAAGTAGGACTGAGTGGACTTGTAGGCTCTAAAGTTTTACACTATTTTGTTTTTGAGTGCAGTTATGTAGCAACAAAAAATCTGCATTTGTAAGTTACACTTTCACAATAAAGAGGTTGCACTTCAGTACTTGTGTGAAGTGAATTGAAAAATACGATTTCTTTTGTTTATCATTATTAGAGTGCATATATCTATAATAAACAATAATAATATAAAGTGAGCACTGTCCACTTTGTATTCTGTGTTGTAATTGAAATCAATATTGAAAATGTAGAAAAACATCCAAAATATTTAATAAATTTCAATTGGTATTTTATTGTTATAAGTGCGATTGATCGTGATTAATTCTTTGGAGTTAATCGTATTAGTTAACTGCAATTAATTGACAGCCCTACTAATTTACAAAGAATCTTCAGGAATATTTGGCCCATAGCTAGTGCCTGGGATGAACAACACACAGAACTAAAATGTCAAGTGCTTGAAATTTTCATCTGAGGAAAAGTAAACTGTGTAGAGGGGTAGAGAGAGAGAGAGAGAGTTTGATTGTGGCTGTGTGATTGTATACACTCTAGGTGTGTGTATGATTGTGTGTTTTAAATTATGTGAATCACATTGCTAGATACTAGACAAGTCAAAATGGATTAATTCATTTGTTTACTGTCCTTCTTTACTTGTTTACCCAGTTTACAGTCCATGTGATAATACTGAATGAATTTAGGGCCTACTCCTTACAAACTTTTATTACTGAGTGCAGGGCTTAATACTGTGAATAAGTCCCCTAGGCTTCATTGGGACAAGCCGTGGCAAAAGGAATAGTGCCTGGTACTGAATGTTTGCAGAGTTAGGCCTTTATAGAACAAGGTTCTGTGAGGCCCTGTATCCAGTGCTTTATGACAGTAAAATCTAGAGACTGGTCCGAGCTGAAATCTGCATCTAAACACTCCTGATCGTTGGGGAAATTCACACATGCAGCTTTGTGGATCACGCATATTTCTACTAAAATCCAGATGGGTTACAATAATCACATTCCCTTGTTCCAGTGACTTCGTAATGCTATTAAAAAATTAATCAAGTTTGTCTCATCTGATTTATTCTTTATCTTTTTCTTTCTTCTTCTTCTTTCTTGCTACATCCCTATTCGGGGTCGGTGACTTTTATAGTCTTCATGCAAAACTCATGGTTGTACATCTGGCTGTCATGCAAATTGGTCTCTCTAAGGTCCACTGATATCTGTATCATGTTTCGAGTCTTTGGCCTCCCCCTTGGTCATCTTGCATCCACAATCATTGCAAGGGGCATCCTACTAATATAACTCTCAGGTCGCCTCTGGACATGTGCATGCCAACATAGACTAGCCTCCCTCAACTTGCCTTCAGTTGGGGCACATGATCATATCTATTGGACGAGCTTTACAGGGCCGCTATCCAAGCCTTACAACTAGGGTGACCAGATGTCCCGATTTTATAGGGACAGTCCCAATTTTGGGGTCTTTTTCTTATATAGGCGCCTATTACCCCTCACCCCGGTCCCAATTTTTCATATTTGCTGTCTGGTCACCCTACTTACAACCTTGGTTTGAAATTGGGTTTCCCTTCTTCTAATGAGCTGCCTACTGAGGCTACCAACTTCATGTGCCCTAGCAAGACTTGAATAAAGGTGGTCTTTATTCATCTTGGTATCCTTGTCATAGGGACTATGTGGTATTTTACAGCAATAGCCACACCACCAGGTACCCCTCACACCTGGCTGAGAGATACTGCCAGCTGGTCCACAACTGCTTACTGGATATTCACAGCTGTCCTGAATCTGCAAGACATTCCCCTGTCCGCCACCCAGGGATGTGCCTGATGGGAGTTGATTGCACCTTCATGGATGATTTGTTCTTTATAATCTCTCAATATGGGTTTCATTATTTTACTGGGGCTAGAGACTAGGCTATAGACTTGTCTACATGAGAAAGCTGTGCCACTTTAACTGTATCAGTGTAATTAAAGCTGGCCAGCACCCCTAGTGTGGACATAGCTATACCAGTATAAAGGTGCACCTAGCTCTTATACAGATCTTTTCATCAGTAGATCTCAAAGTGCTTCATAGTCTTTAATGTATTTATTAATCATCATCACAAAATGCCAGTGGGCAGTGCTATGATCCCCGATTGTCACACTTTTCTCCTTTTCATAAGCCTGACATGCCACTCACTCTTCTGTAATCCCCCAGGATGTTCTGAAAAGTTCACAGTTGTGTAGGCAAAGTGGAGAGACCAATCTGGTGACTGAAAACCATACAGTGGTCAAAAGGCAGAATCCACACTCTGGAGCAGAGTGCAACAGAAACCATTTGCACCCAGTGAAGTTGGTGGTGCCTCAGTGACTCATTAATGTGTCCCAACTCATGGCTGTGTGCCTTGATGCGGGCCGTAGTTGGAACACCACTGAGAACACACACTAATGCTGCGTGTTCTGTGTGGGATCCGAAGGACACAGGCGGTTGTATTTGTAACAGCTTTGACGTGTGCCCCAGCAAAAGGATCTACTTGTGTGTTGGAAGGGGCGGGGAGTGGAGAAAAGAAGGGACACAAGCACCCAGAGCTGTGTTTTTGGAGTTTGCCATCCCAGCACCACAAGGCCAGCTTATTCTCTGCATAGCCACATGCTAGACAGAGACAGGTGTAGAGTAGAGAACACGTTATCTTTTGTATGGTCAGTACTCAGCTTAGTGGTGAGCCGGAGAGCGACCAACGTCCTCCCATCTCAGTGACCACTGTGTATGGCCAATGCAGATGATGGGATGTACTATCACAGTTGTTGTTGGAGGGGAACTTCAAATGGCTGCTGTCCTCTTTGTTCCTTCACCTTCTCCCTCTCCCATTATCTGACAGTCAATGGAATTTACAGCCCAGCTCCCAGACAGCTACAGGGCTGATCTATTTTATCTCACATGCTTTGAACAGGATCCTAGCTGCATCAGCTGCCCATCTCTGCCCCAGCTGTCTTAGCAAAGCTGTTCCTCCATGTCCCTGTGAAGGACGATCCAGCGGGCCCTTTCCTCCTGCATGTGACTGACCCTTCTCCACGCTCTCCCCACCAAGTGGACTGTTGCCTCATGCTGGTGCTGGGACTACATGACCAGCTGCCATTGGTACGTGAGTTATTTTGTAGGGAGAGGTCTGAGTTTGGCAGACAAGCAAAGGTCAGACATTGTGATAGACCTTGTCTCATGGGCCTTGTCTAGACTAGGAGAAGAAATGATTTTTTAACTGTGTTAGCTACCAGGATATGAAACACCACTTAGCACCTAGTGTGAATATAGTTTAACACTTTTTAAATGGTGCCAGCTGGTTGTGGTTTAACAGAGTGGGCAAAATTGGATGTACATTACAAGCACTCATGTTAATAATACCCCAGGGAGGTACATGGTATCATTTTCCACATTTTACATCGGGGAACTGAGACACAAATAGATAAAGGTACATCTACACTGCAATAATAAACCTGCGGCACCGAGTCTCAGAGGTTGGGTCAATTGACTAGGGATTGCAGGACTCGGGCTGCGGAGCTAAAAATTGCAGCGTTCAGGCTCAGGCTGGAGCCCAGGATCTCACCCTCCCTTCTTGCAGGGTCCCAGAGCCCAGGCTCCAGTCCAAGCTCAAATATCAACACTGCAATTTTTAACCCTGCAGCCTGAGACCCACGAGCTTGACTCAGCTAACCTGGGCCAGCCGTGGCAAAGCTGTGGGTGTATTATTGCCAGTGCAGATGTATCCAACGTGTGTTGCCTGAGATTGCACAGAAAATCTGTGGCAGAGCCAGGATCCACACCCATATCTCTTGATTTTCAATCCCAGCCTCTCCTTAGAAGGATACTGCTCATGTTCATTTCCCCACAACACTGCTCACTGTCTCCTGTAGAAAGGGCCCTACTGAGCTGACACTACTTCCTTCAACAGCTCAGTTCCCCTAGGAGGTCTCCGACTGGGGGTAAGCAGTACCAGTGCATGTAATTTTTTACCCTGGTATATTGTGTCTACACTAGGGGTTTGCACCAGTGCATCTATGGTGGAGAAACAACAGAGGCACAAAATTCCTCATCAGTATAGGCAGGGCGTATGTAGACTCTTGTGACCTTTGGTCTTCTCTAGGCATGGAGCATGCAAGCCCTCTCCTTCCCTGCTTCTCTTGCCTGGCATAAGCTGTGATTGTCATTTCTTTTCCCCTCACTTTTTCCCACCAATTGTTGCCTCGGGTACGTTATTTTTCAGCAGAGTTAAAATCTAACATTCCAAGAAGGAATGACAGAGGGGAACATAGATCAAAGGAGCAGTGTTCGAGTGTTCAGGTATAGTATGTCCCAGTCCAAAGTGCTTTGTTCCTTCAATGACATTGCTCAGTGTAGTACACAGGTGTCTGCCAAGCACGTCTCACCATCAGCCAGGAGTGATATCCCTAACACCACACATCCAGTGGGCTTTTTCTGATTCAATAGTCATTAGTAGGGCTGTCAAACGATTAAAAAAATTAATTGCGCGATTAAAAAAAGTAATCGTGATTAATCACACGATTAATCACACCGTTAATAATAAAATACCATTTATTTAAATAGTTTTGGATGTTTTCTACATTTTCAAATATTTCAGTTACAACACGGAAGACAAAGTGTACAGTGCTCACTTTATATTTATTTTTGTTTGCAAATATTTGCACTGTAAAAAACAAAAGAAATAGTATTTTTCAATTAACCTAATACAAGTAGTGCAATCTCTTTATCATGAAAGTTAAACTTACAAACATAGAATTATGTACAAAAAATAACTGCATTCAAAAATAAAACAATGTAAAACTTTAGAGCCTACAAGTCCACTCAGTTCTACTTCTTGTTCAGCCAAATCACTCAGACAAACAAGTTTGTTTACATTTGAAGGAGATAATGCTGCCCGCTTCTTATTCACAATGTCACCTGAAAGTGAGAACAGGTGCTCTCGTGGCACTGCTGTAGCTGGTATTGCAAGATATTTACATGCCAGATGCGCTAAAGATTCATATGTCCCTCCATGCTTCAATCACCATTCCAGAGGACATGCGTCCATGCTGATGATGGGTTCTGTTCGATAACAATTCAAAGCAGAGTGGACCAATGCATATTCATTTTCATCATCTGAGTCAGATGCCATCAGCAGAAGGTTGATTTTCTTTTTTGGTGGTTCGGGTTCTGTAATCTTTGCATCAGAGTGTTGCTCTTTTAAGAATTCTGAAAGCATGCTCCATACCTCATCCCTCTCAGATTTTGGAAGGCACTTCATATTCTTAAACCTTGGGTCGAGTGCTGTAGCTATCTTTAGAAATTGCACGTTGGTACTGTACCTTTTTTGCATTTTGTCAAATCTGCAGCAAAAGTGTTCTTAAAATGAACATGTGCTGAGTCATCATCCGAGACTATTATAACATGAAATATATGGCAGAATGTGAGTAAAACAGAGCAGGAGACATACAATTCTCCCCCAAGGAGTTCAGTTACAAATTTGATTAACACATTATTTTTTTAATGAGCATCATCAGCATGGAAGCATGTCCTCTGGAATGGTGGCTGAAGCATGAAGGGGCATACGAATGTTTAGCATATCTGGCACATAAATACCTTGCAGTGCTGGCTACAAAAGTGCCATGTGACTGCCTGTTCTCACTTTCTGGTGACATAGTAAATAAGAAGTGGGCAGCATTATCTCTCATCAATGTAAGCGGTTGTCTTAGCAATTGGCTGAACAAGAAGTAGGACTGAGTGGACTTGTAGGCTCTAAAGTTTTACATTGTTTTGTTTTTGAGTGCAGTTATGTACAAAATAATCTACATTTGTAAGTTGCATTTTCATGATAAAGAGATTGCATTACAGTACTTGTATGAGGTGAACTGAAAAATACTGTTTCTTTTGTTTATCATTTTTACAGTGTAAATATTTGTAATAAAAAATAATATAAAGTGAGAAATGTACATTTTGATTTCTGTGTTGTAATTGAAATCAATATACTTGAAAATGTAGAAGAACATCCAAAAATATTTAATACATTTCAATTGGTATTCTATCATTTAACAGTGCGATTAAAACTGTGATTAATTGCGATTAATTTTTTTAATCGTGATTAATTTTTTTGCATTAATCGCATGAGTTAACTGCAATTAATTGACAGCCCTAGTTTTTAGATATACCTAGACCTTGGCTTGCCAGTGCACAGCTACTGGCCACATGGGAGTGTCCTAAAGAGACAAGGCAGAAGCAGTGGTTGTGTGTTGTTAGAGATAAGCCTAAACTTTCTAATTTGTGAAAACCGGACACTGAGCACCAGAACCACCCCTGCCCCCGCTCCACCTTTCCCCACCAAGGCCCTGCCCCTGCTCTGCCTCTTCCCCTGAGACTCTATCCCCGCCCCCTCCTCTCCCCCTGCCCCCATCATTCCCTGCTCTCTCCACCTCCCTCCCCCTGCCAGCTGAGCAGGGCTAAAGGGGTGGTGCAGGGTGGCTGGGGAGGGAGAACCGTGCTCCAGGGGGTGAAGAGTGACTGGGTCACGATGGGGGAGGGAGAGTCTCACTCCAGGGGGGTGAGGGGCGAATGGGGCAGGACAGGGGAGGGAGAGCTGTGCTCCGGGGGGTGACTGGGGCAGGACTGGGGGGAGGGAGAGCCATGCTCCGGAGGTGGAGGGGTGACTGGAGCAGGACAAGAGCCCCTCCCCCGGCCCAGCCCAGCCCAGCCCTGCCCCGCCCCCGCCACAGCTGCCACGGATGGGGAGAGGAGCCCCTCCCCTGGCCTGGCCTAGCCCAGCCCCACTGGAACTGCCACAGGCGGGGAGAGGCACCTTTCACCCAGCCCTGAGCTGCTGCGGTGACAGGGGGCTGGGGGGAGTCCTCTCTCCCCGCCACAGCCCTGGAGCAGCCTGTACCTCAAACCCCTCATCCCCGACCCCACCCCAAAGCCTGCACCCCCACACCTCTGCCCCAGCCCTGAGCCCCCTCCCACACCCCAATCCTTTCATCCTGGGCCCCACCCCAAAGCCCACACCCCGAGGCAGAACCCTCACCCCCCCACACACACCCCAACCCTCTGCCCCAGCCCTGAGCCGACTCCCACACCCCAAACCCCTCATCCCCACCCCCACCACACATCACCTCCATATTGGTGCACATAACAAAATTCATTCTGCACATGGATATAAAAAATTAGAGGGAACACTGATCACTTACATCAAAAATCACAAACTATTCAGGTTGCTTCCAATGCCAAGAGACCTCGCAGTCCCTTACCCCAGATCCAGTGGTGAGCTGGAGCCGGTTCGCACCGGTTACTAGAATCGGTTGTTAAATTTAGAAGCCCTTTTAGAACCGGTTGTTCCATGAGGAACAACCGGTTCTAAAAGGGCTTCTAAATTTAACCAGCCAAAAGTGGCGCATTAGGCGCCGACTCCATGGGTGCTCCAGCCCTGGAGCACCCGGGGGAAAATTTGGTGGGTGCAGAGCACCCACCGGCAGCTCTCCACCCCGGCCCCAGCCCCAGCTCACCTTACCTCCGCGCCCACCTCCTCCCCTGAACGCACCGCCCCACTCTGCTTCTCCGCCCCCCACCCCCAGCTTCCCGCGAATCAGCTGTTTGCGTGGGAAGCCGGGGAGGGCTGAGAAGCAGATCGCGGCTTCCCGCTCAGGCCCAGGGAGGCGGGGGGGGGGGGCGCCCGTGCGCAGCAGGTAACCCCCGGGGGGAGGCACACAGGGGAACCGCTCCCCACCCCAGCTCACCTCCGCCACCCTCAGCCTGGGCGGGAAGCTGCCGCCTGCTTCTCAGCCCTCCCAGGCTTCCCGCCGAACAGCTGATTTGCAGGAAGCCGGGGGGGCGGAGAAGCAGAGCGGGGCGGTGCGTTCAGGGGAGGAGGAGGAGTGGAGGTGAGGTGAGCTGGGGCTGGGCGCGGGACGGGGAGCTGCTGGTGGGTGCTCTGCACCCACCAAATTTTCCCTGTGGGTGCTCCAGCCCCGGAGCACCCAGGGAGTTGGCGCCTAAGGCGCCACTTTTGATGTGATCAGTGGGGGAGCGGCTGCTCCCCCTGCTCCCCCCAGCTACGCTCCCCCACCCCTAGGAGCCAGAGGGACTTGCCAGATGCTTCCTGGGAGCTGCCCCAGGTAAGCACTTCTGGGACTCCCCACCTCGCCCCCCGGCAGGTGCCTCTGGCTCTTAGGGGTGGGGTGGACACCCACTACGGTGGCCCACGAGACCTTCCTGCCCAGTTCTGGGGGCAGTCAGGGGACAGGGGAGGGTGGTGGATGGGGCAGGGGTCCTGGAGGGCAGGTGCGGGCAACGACCCCCTTGTGGGGTGAGGAGGGAACCCGTTAAGATTTTGGCAGCTCATCACTGCCCAGATCCATATGTACTTTAGATCTCACACCAAAGACAATGCTGCTAGCCAAGCCTATAGCAAGCTAATTAAGGATTTATTTACTAAGAAACAGAAATGAGAAAAAAGAAAAGGAGTACTTGTGGCACCTTAGAGACTAACCAATTTATTTGAGCATGAGCTTTCGTGAGCTACAGCTCACTTCATCAGATGTTTATGAAGTGAGCTGTAGCTCACGAAAGCTCATGCTCAAATAAATTGGTTAGTCTCTAAGGTGCCACAAGTACTCCTTTTCTTTTTGCGAATACAGACTAACACGGCTGTTCCTCTGAAACCTGTCAGAAATGAGAAAGTTATTTACAGGTTAAAGCCCGTAACATATACACACCAATAAGTTCAGTCTGTGGTTCCAAAAGTTAACAGAAATGTAGCAATCTGTCAGCATTGAATGTCTTTTCAGGGCTAACCCTGCTTTTGTTTCTTAGCTCCAGCCCTTCCATGAGTCTGAACAGCAAAGAGCTCAGATGAAAAATTTTCATCTGTCTTTATTTCCCTTTTCCAGCATTCAGTCAGATGGGAGGAGGCCTTTTGCATGTTTTACTTCCTGGGTGAATGGGCAATCAACACAGCTTTTTTCCTACAACTGCCCACTTAATTTTGATAGCCCTCCTGGATGGGTGAGGAAAGCAAGTTCAGAGCAGGCATTTTTACAATTATAAAACAAATATATTTTACCTTGTAGCATGGAATACAGATGTTACACGCAAGATTAATGCACGCAGCAACTTACAAGCATTTTATAGTGTAAACAGGTTTCAGAGTAACAGCCGTGTTAGTTAGATATGTTAGATAAGCTATTACCAGCAGGACAGTGGGGTGGGAGGAGGTATTGTTTCATGGTCTCTGTGTGTATATAATGTCTTCTGCAGTTTCCACGGTATGCATCCGATGAAGTGAGCTGTAGCTCACGAAAGCTCATGCTCAAATAAATTGGTTAGTCTCTAAGGTGCCACAAGTACTCCTTTTCTTTTTGTATAGTCTAAACAATAAACACATCCTTATAAGTCTAACACTATCTTAAACAATATTAACATATAGGCAAGCTGGTCCTGTTTCCAGAAATGAATTTCCTACAGATTTGGCAAGAGCTGACACCAGGTTTACCAGCACCAGAGTGACATCAGTGGATCCTGAAATCACTTTCTGGGCTCAGAAAAAGTAATCACAAGGGGACAACTTGATGTTTTGACCTGAGAGATGGGAACCGATGTGTGGTATCACAAGGTAGCTAGCTAGCACAGCACCATGGTAGACTGGAAAGATGGCAGTCCTCATCCCGTGTGGCCAGACCACCATGACTGCAGGGGGAGCCAGGCATAGCTGGCAGTGCCTCATCTACCTTTCACTAGCCTTTTTTCCCCTTCTGTTCCATTGCATGTGAAGAAACCTAATTTTTCCTGTTCTGCATTAGCAAGTGTATTGTTCAGGGAGGGCTGTGGCAGAAAATGAAGTGTGTGTACTTAGCTGCAGTTTAAATTTATTACTGTGACCAGACAGTGCTCAGATCTCTGCTGAATCAGGATCCTTCTGGTTTTATGTGGTGAAGGCAAGAAAGCCAAGTCCCCTTCTGCCAATCTACTCAAGGGTGAGTTAATCAGCACACACTGCTATCAGATCTCTGTAAAAAAAAAGGAATGCCTTGAAGGGAAATAGAAGAGTAATAAGTGTAATATCAAAGGTAATCTAACCAACCACCACATCCTTGGTGTACTTACTACATGGACGAAGGCAAGGATGTGTGGTATGTGTTTTAACCAGGCTGCAATTAGTCAAATTACCTCCCAGGTTCTTGTCGGGGGGCACCCCAGAGCAGTCACTCACACTCCATTGATCCTTTGCCAATTCTTGGGGGGCTCCCACCTGAAGGGGAGCCAGCTATCATATTAGAAAGGTCTCTGGGTCCCTCCACTCACCCACAAGCATCCCTTCCCCCTTCTGGGGGTTGAGGCGAGAGGGGATCTCGACCCCCAGCCAGCACCACCATCAAGTGCATTGGTGGACCAGTCCCCCTGGGTGGTTCCTTGGGCCCTAGTTCTCATGTGTCCCCAGTGGGTTAGACACGATGCCTTCAGTTCCTAAGGAGATGCCCTCAGGATGCCCACTCTGTTACCTCTTTGGATCTGGAGCATAAATCAGCGAGTTCCTGCCCTAGGCACCTGCCACAAGAAGGCGCCAGCATCAGCTTGGCTGCCTCCACCCCACCCCACCCTATATGGGCTACCTAGAAGTTTGGCCAACCCACTACCAAGACCATCCAGGAACAAATCATTGCCTATATCAGAGAGGTGCCCTCCACCCGCTCTCTATAAAGCTCAGCTGCACTGTGGGCTAGGCGGATATGTCTGATAACTCCCATTTAGCCTTCAAAATCAGTGTGAGGCTGGAGCACATTCTAAGGTCATCCTCCTCTAGATGAATAACAATGATGCCCAGTGTGATCTCCTGGGACACCAGCCCATGCAAGAGGGGCATGAGATGGTCCCAGCATATGCCCTGTCTGCCCTGCCAAGACAAAGACATGTCCCTCTCAAGGCCCAGCTGCAAGCCGCTCACCAAATCACATGCTCTCTTGTAAGCCCAGTGCACAATGCAAGTCCATATCCTCAGCCCTCGGCATGCTGCAACACATTCTGTGTGATCAGCAAGGGGAAGGAAACAGACATGGTTAGAACTTGTGGTGCTTACAGCCCATCCCCTGCACTGGCTTCCCCTCAGGCAGCCGCATATAGGACTTATAAGCCCTGGATCGCCAACGTCCTATAGCCGAGATCTCTGATGCACTCACAACCAACTGGGCAGCCACTGTTGCGGCCCCTATATGGAATGAGTGGGAGCCACACTTTCCTGGTGGCAAGTCCAAGAATGGCAACCCCCTGTAAACACTCCCACAAACTGATCTCAGTTACAATGGTGTGAGTCCAGAGTCACTCAAGCAAAGTCACTGGAGTTCACTATGGATTTACACTGGTATTACTGAGAAAGCAGAAATTGCACTAAGTCAGTAAAGAAAAAGTTAAAATCAGAGCTGAGCCAAGGATTGTAATTCAGAGTCTACTTAACCTGCAGTTTGGGTCTGGGGCTGAAGAGTCTGGGTATGTAGATGTGACAGCACACAACTCTCATCCTCTCTTTCCACAGGATTTTAGTGCAAAACAGTGTGGCAGAAATCAGCTGAATTCATAAGATATCTGCCAACTTGAATGGCGAAAGCTCCATGAGAACCATTTCAGAACCACAGGCTGAAATTCCATGAGAAGTGACTCTCATTGAATCCCAGATTCATCCTGACTGGAAAATAGGTTCCTTCAGGTTATCAATCTAACCCACAATCAACTTGATAGTGGCTGGATTCCAATCCAGGGATTCAAGCCTGGAATTCAAAGGGATTTGGATTGGAGGTCTTTGTCCAGGGGACATGGCTGGTGAAATGAGGCATGGCCATGACACCTCTACACCTCAGCTTTTCCTAGCTACCAGAATGACCCTTGTGGCCATGCAGAGCCCAGCATAAATTAGAGTGACCTTTGGACTACTCTAAGGGCTAAACTAGAAAATTAGATTTATCCAGCTACATCACTTAGGGGTGTGAAAAATCAACACCCATGAGTGATGTAGTTAAGACAACCTAAATTCCCGTGTACACAGCGCTAGTTTGATGGAAGAATTCTTCTGTCAATCTAGCTACCGCCTCTTGGGGATGTGAATTATCTACACCAATGGGATAACCCTTCCCATTGGCATAGGGAGTGTCGACACTGAAGCACTACTGCTGCACTGTAACATTTCAAGTGTAGACAAGCCCTGGCTTTCAGTGGGAGTCAGCTCCCCAGAGGCCCCAGAAATCTGGTGGTCACAAAGGTGGCATACCGCCATGTGCAGCTTGGGCACCGTCAGAATTCATGTCCTTGTTATGAGCCTCAACCAAAATCCCTGGGTCTAATTTGCCACCAACACAAGCAAATTCCAGGGACATCAAGAGGGGCAATTTACATGTTGCAGGGAGATCATCAGTCATCTGGATCTGAAAATCCCCAGACTTGGGGGAAGTTTGTATCTGAATCCCAGCTTCCTGGCTCACTGTAATCAGCCTGACCTAAAACCCTGCTTCTGAACAACCCCAAACTTTGGATAAGCTCCAATCTGAACTTGATGTCTCAGGCTCATGCACCTCCTATAACCACAGGTTTCAGAGTAGCAGCCGTGTTAGTCTGTATCCGCAAAAAGAACAGGAGTACTTGTGGCACCTTAGAGACTAACAAATTTATTTGAGCATAAGCTTTTGTGAGCTACAGCTCACTCAGTGAGCTGTAATAAATTTGTTAGTCTCTAAGGTGCCACAAGTGCTCCTTTTCTTATAATCACAAACAGACCCACAGAAAGAGCTGTATGAAACACTAATAAAGTGTAGTATTAGAGACCTTGAAAGACTCAGATCAGATTCGCTGAAACATTTGTGAACCTGGACTGGGTTGCAAGCAATATTGCCAAGATTACTCTAGAGCCAGCTACCAGGAGGGGAGAAGCCTTGTAACACAATGCCTTCAGAGATGGAATTCCTTCTCTCTCCCTCACAGAAAGATGAGCATTGGTAGTGATTGTGGTGTCAATGCCTTTACCTGCGTAACTAGAGGAGCCATAGCATGTAAAGTTGGAAGGTGAGCAGAAACTGATCTGCCCATCTGCTTCTCCTGTTGCAGATCCTGCCATGAGGATGTCAGTGCAGCAGTATCAGAGATTATTGCAGAATTATCAACTCTTTTATGTGTTATTAATTAAAACCAAAAACAAAATCATGGACTGTTGTATCCCTGTTTCAGGTGCCCAGAATTTGAGTGCTCAAGTTAGCTCTGTAACAGAAAGGGAGAATGGGGGTGGGGTAACGAAAGGGAGAGTAAGAGATCTGAATCTCAGGGATATCAGCTTGAGCTATGAAATTCAGTAACCAGTAAAGTGCAATAGCTGGACTGTTAAATGATATATGGGATGGTGCTGTTCTTGGCAGATCCACAGGGCCTGGCTTGGTTCTCCACTGCACCCCCAGCTCTGTATTATGTGGCTAGATTTGTGTTCCATTTTCAGGAAGGGGAGGAAGGAGTTAATAAAATTCCTGAGGGAGGAAAATTACCTGCCACAGTCTGAAGGCAAAATACCAGGTGTCAGTCCTGAAGGGAGGGGCTGACAAATGAATCTCAGTAAGAAACAGGCCAATAAAAGGAAAGGTTTGAAATGAGTAGAGCAAATTGATCTGAATCTTATGTCTCAGAGGATCCAATCTACAGAGCTCCCTAGTAAACAGCCAAGAGGGTGAGAGATTCTGTATCATATCCCCTCTCTAGAGAGGAGCCTCTGTGGGGGTAGAATGTGCTGTGATGTATTTTGTGCTCAGCACTTATGCACAACAACAATGAGGTGAGAAACAAACAGATACAAGGAAACTCCCAGCTGCACTAACTAACCTGCATTATGCAGGGGCTGTTAAGGGAATTATTCCTGTAGTGGACCAGGGAAGGTCTGAGCTGTTTTCCACTGCTATCCCCACTCAGTTTTCTGTCTGTCTACTAGGATATAATATTTTATAGTAACCGTATGATTGACATTGTTTGTTAGTTGTACAACCTAGATGTTTCACCAGTATACAAAGGTGATACCTGAGGAACATAAAACTGAAGACATTATAAAACTTTTGGGAAGCTATTCAAAAGGCATATAGTCTGAGGCAAATGCTTTACCCACCTTCTTTAAATGTTAAGTCTGAATAGCCCCTTTGGCAAGGGGGGAGAGTTAGCTCATGCAGGGAACCTTGCCTCTTCCAGCTGATGCTGACTAGATAACTGAGTGGGAGCAGGGAGAAAAATGATTGTGGTGAAAGCTTGAGGCAGGTAAGGAATCTGTATGCCTGGTTCTGTCGTGGATTTGCTCTGTGACAGTGGGAAACTTGCTCCATGTCTGTGTGCCTCTGTCTTCCCAATCTGTGAAATAGAGATAATCTTCCCAAGGCTGCTGAGGGACTTATATTGTGAAAGCCCCTGGAGGTTTGTAGAGAAAGGTGAGGTTGTAACTGATGGCATTTCTCTGGTTGAAATACAACAGCCCCTTCATCTGTCTGGGAGCTGAGCTGTACCCACCAACTCACAGACACTGGGACAGGGAGAGGATGAAGGAGCAAAGGGGGCTGCAGCTATTTAATGAGCCTCCCCCCCCCCCCCCCCCGGCTCTGGGTCAACACTGCATTGGCCATACAGAGGGGACCGTGGGATGGATGTTGTTAGTCGCTATCCAGCCTGCTTTTGAGTTGCCTGTACTCAATGCTGACACCCTAGTAAATAACTGGATCGCTGCTGCTGTCTCTGACCAGGCTCATGGCTATACAGAGAATGAGATTCTAGGATGCAAGCTTCAAAACTGCAGCTCTGAGTGTGAGAAAGGGAGATAATCAGGCCCTTTCTTTGGGGCACAGATCAAAGCTGTTACAGGTAAAACCAACTGTGTCCAACAGTCTAACAAACCCCCTGAGCAGTGCCATCTACAGATAGTGTAACTGGTATGTAGTGCCTCTTATGTCACAATAAGCAGCCATGTGTGGCATATACTTAAAACACAGAAAACTGAAGTACACCCTCACAACTTTAATGTAGAATGTTATGGGTTAAACTCTATCTTATAAAACCAGGGTAACCCGTTGACATTTGCGGAGGGTTTCTCTGCATTTTCATCAAGGTAACAAAGAATAGACTGTATCCCTAAAAGTTGGATTTAAGTATAGAAAATACACTTGTCATATTTTCAGGGTCTCTTTTATACAATAAATAGGTAAATCAAACCTTTCTTTTAAGAGTCTGCAGTCATGTCACCTTAGCTGTCATCTGAACTCCACTTGCACTTATAATTGAATATGAGCATCTTTTCACTCCCTTTTCTTACCTGTTGGGTAATATTGTTGAGTGCTATTCATCAGCTGCTGTGTTCTAGACCAGAAACAGGTGTATTTTCAATGGAGAGTGAAGTGATCACTGTACACTTAAAGTTCTTTGGGTTGAAAGATGGTGTATAATAAAATTATTATCCTTGTACCTAAACCTCATCCTAAAACCCCTTCATAAATTAGGATTCACGTTTTTGAGAACAAGTCTACCACTAGTAGAGAAATTGATGTTAAGATTGATTTGGCCGACTCTAGGATGTGAGCGTTGTGAGAACATAAAATATCTTCTAGGCTATAGTTTCTCTGTTGGATAACTTTTGCTGATGAAGTGTATGTTTGTTATACAGTGTGGGTTAGTGGGATAACTCACAGCTCAAAACTATGATGACAGGAATATATTCATAATGTGAAATCAAACTCCTCATACCCATAGCTGTCTCACTTTATTCCCATGTATTTCTAGCACTTTTTATGGGAAGTGTAATTGTTAATAAGGCTTATTTTTTGTATATTCAGTTTTGGGGAATGGAGGATTCTATTCTGTTTTTGTTAGCATTTTGTCATGTTTTCTATTTGTTACATAGCTAAAAATAGCACTGTACAAAAACAGAACATATGCATGCACTGAAATAGGCTTCTTCATCATCACCATCATTATTTCCATTACGGAAGCATCTGAAGGCCTCAGTCCAGACTGGGTCCCAATTGTGCAAGTCTCTGTACAAACACATAGTGAGAGACTATACCTCAATCTAGGGCATCCCTGCCCCCCAAAAATATTGTTTTTACATTGGCATAGCTAACTCAATGGAAAATCCCAGTGGAGACAAGGTACTATAGTGTTTTCTTCAATGTAGCTATTTGAGATCAACCCCAGGTAGAATGTATAGGGTTGACCTTGACTAGCTGTGACAAAGTTTAAAAAAAAAAAATGACCATGCCTTGTCTCCACATAAATCCTCACTGTATCCAAGTTAACTGTGCATCTAGGATTGAGCATCCAGGTTAGCCTAATTTGCATGTGAGCAGCCACAGTGCAAAGCCTAATCTGAGTTCCTAGGTCCTCACTGATGCTGCGTTTACCCATGTGTGTCACTAGGACTTCTGGGGGAAATCTGTGCTGCAGTGGACTGCAGTGCTCTGTGAATTGTGGGAGAACTTGTCCGCCCTTCTGGGCGCACGGGGAAATAGTATTCCAGTGCCTTTCCACCATCTGCACCTGTGTGATTTAGCCTGCATTTCCCCTGCAAAGTGGGTGAGTTACCAGCCTGCGTGAAAGTGGATTTCAGCCTATTGGCCTAGGCGAGCCAGCTAGCCCCAACTGAAAGTGCTGCTAAACTTTGTCAGTGATTTTTTTGTGTTTGTGGATGGGAGTGGGGCTAAGAGCAACACCTGAGTTACGGCCTTGTCTCTGCTATGAAGACACATCCTAGGATTTTTATATCAGGAAAGCTATCTGGAGTTAGGCCTGGCCTACACTAGAAAATTAGGTCGGTCTAACTGCGTCAGTCAAGGATGTGATGATCCACACCCCTAAGCAGCGTTGTTAAACGGGCCTAAATCCCCACTTAAGACAGCACTAGATCAACAGAAGAATTCTTCCATTCACCTGCAGCCTCTTGGCAAGGTAATTACCCGTCAGTGTAGGAAGTGTTTACACTCAAGTGCTAATGTGGCGCAGCTGTGCCACTGTAGCATTTTAAGTCTAGATGAGCCCTTAACTATCTTGATGCAAAACCTCAACTCCTTTATGCAGTGAAACCATAACTTCCACAGACTAGTCAGACCACGTGTGGGAGGGAAAATGGAGAATGAGAAGTTAAATGATTTGCTCGAGGTCATGCAGTAGGTCAGTGGCAGAACAGGGAATAGAACCCACTTTTTTGCCTTTCCTATCCACGAATCTCAAGACACTTTACAAACAGCAGTTTAGAGCTGCATCCCTCCTGTAAAGAAAGGAAAGAGTATTAATCCCTGAGGCACAGAATGGTGAAGTGACTTGTCCAGGTCACACAGTAAGTTACTGTTAGAGAGGAATAAGGGTCTTGAAAGTTAGATTGCCTGTCCTGAGATTTAGGAGACCCATATTCACTTCCTTGCTCTGCCAAAGACTTCTTTGTGATCTTAGGCAAATCATTTAGTGTCTCAGTTCCGCATCTATAAAAAGGGGATAATGGCACTGCCCTACCTCAGAGGGATGTTGAGGATAAATACTTTAAAATTGTGAGGTGCTCAGATACTAAGGCAATGGGGACCCTATAAGTACCATAGAAACTTACTGGCAGGTCTTGGGAGCCAAAAACAAGAGTTCTGCTTCCTAGGCTCCTTCTATATCCACTAAACTACACTGCCTACTTCTCATTCATACAACTTTTTCATACAAGAGAGAAAATCACTTAAGTGTTTTAGTTTCCAGCTTACAATGTGTTGCTTTATGGGCAATTAAAATAGAGCAAATAGTGTCAGATTTATATCTGTAGCACTTACACCAAAACAACAATGCCAGTTTTGTGGCACTTTGCAATAATCCACTTCCCTCAATGTGAAAATCTGCATGGGAACTGGATTATCCCAAAGTGAAATAGCCCTAACTGTGTCCTTATCGTTTTTGCTATGCAGTACTTTCAACACTCACTTGATAAAGCTTGGATGCGAGAATGGAAAAACCTTCCACAAGCCTATTTTGTAAAGCACCCAGAAAATTCAATGCAACCACAAGCAAGACACAAACAGCCTCAGTCCAAACTGAGCTCGGGCACCAGAGCTCAGACACCAACACTACAAACTGGTAATGTATCCTGGTACAGTAGATAGGGCTCAGGCCTGGTCATTGAGAGTTTTGAGTTCTGATCCTTAAAGAATCTTCTTTCTATATGGTCTACTAATGTCTGCACTGACTGCGCATAAGTGCCCACGCGATGATGCAGGGCTATAGGCTAGTCCCTGCCTCTTTGAGTGACGTGCCTAATCGATGAGTCCCTGATTCAGCTAAGTGCTTTGCTGAATCAGGGCCAGAATGCACATCTTGTGCAGGACTCGGCTGTCTAGCAAATAGCTTCAAATATTTTATTGATGTCTCTAAATCTAAATGATTAAAAAGATGGTCATCCAAGGCTCTAGGTGCCCAAACACATCATTAATACAATGAAACTCTTACAGCATTGATCATTTCAGCAGGAACTCAGCCAGTCAGCCACCTACATAGACTCCTTTCTACCCTTGCATTGTTCTGGAAAGCCTACTCTCAGCCTTTTCCAAACACCCTATCAAAGTGATGACACTGGCACTGAGCTAGGAAGGCTACCCAATTCGGCCTATTTCAGACCAAGAAGGGGAAGTCCATTCCAGAGTCCTAGGGAGCCCTCAGAGAACACTCTGCTTGCAGCCCCCTTCTCTTTTATAACAAAGGGATCCAGCTTGAACCCCCTTGCTGACTGGAGCTGTAGGAGTATGATGTGGAGAGAGAGAGAGAGAGGCAATCCCCTTGTAGGCCAGTTTAGCCCATTTAGGACTTATAGGTCATAATCAACACGTTAAGCTTCATCCAGAGCACAACAGGCAGCCAGTGCAGGCTGTTAGTATGTGCTCCCAGCAAGATGCCTACTCAGTAAAGGAGGTGCACCAGCTTCAGCCTCTGGAAGGATTTAAGGTGTATTGTATACAGCACAATAATCACTTCTCTATCTTACCACTTTTCTTTTTAAAAAGCGTAGGCAATGCTACTTAAATAAAAGGACATTCCAAGAACATCAAGCTTGCAAAATGAAGAATTCAGAAATCTGTGAATGCCAAAGCTATGATTGCTCATGGAACTATAATTCTGCTTCCTTGAACAGATGCATTGCAATGTAAGACCAAATTATCTGCTAGTATACATGGGTGGCTCCGCTGGAGTCACTAAACTCGTACTCATTTACACCAGCAGCAAATTTGGTCCGCAGCCTTTATTTACAGGCTAACATGCTGTTGTTCCTGCCGAAACCCAGCCTTGTGCAGTACAGCAGCTGTCTGGTGCTTAGTGAATGAGACCGGTTTTCCAGATCTGTGCTTGTCTTTGGTCAAATTCTATTACCATTATGTAAATCTGTAGTAAAACCAAATGCACACAGGTGTAACTGAGAACACATTTTTACCCTCAGACTGAGTACAGTGAATGAGGCAGGGGTTCATTTACTGAACGAGGATAAAATATAAATATTGAACATTTCCTAGCCTCATTCACTGGGCACCATTCAGACTGAAAGAAGCAGGTGTTTTCATTTCCATGATCTCGAACAAATATTGGCATAAGACTATATCATAACGCATACCCACAAAGGGGAGAGTTAAGGTTGCATTTTGCCACTTTCTGACTTCACTTTGCAAGTTTAATGTTCTTGTAATGTAGTTTTTATATGGAATACTCTTATAAATGTAAGATTATTTTAGTAAAATGTAGATACCAAGCTGTTCTACAAGCTATACATTACTGGTAGCTAGAAAAAAACGCAAAAATTTCAACCAGCTCTAATATAACGAACCACTCTCACAATCAAAATGCTGTCACCATAGTCATGTTAAGAACGTGTAGAAGACATATTTTTGGCTGAGGATGATGGGGGTCAACCCCTACACATACAAAGGGTGCCTTGGCAGTTAATGTACATAGAGGACCATGGGCTTAGGGTCTGGTTCAAAAGAAGCATGTACACAGTATAAACTACATAGAATTCAGCTTATCTGCTTTGGAATGTTGACGGGCTCAGACAACCCTGGAGCAATTTGAAGCTGTGGTTCCAGGGAGTCTAGGGATTTCAAAGCTGCTTATCTTTCAGATAACTAATTGGCAAAGAGAGAGGCATCAGAGTTTGTCTGCAGCTAGAGAATGGGATCCTATAGTACAGGTTTTCCAAATGTCTCAAACATAGCTGTGGAAAGTATGTCTAGTGGTTAGATCAGGGACTGCGAGTCAGGACTTCTGGGTTCCAGTCTTAGCTCTGATTTGCTGTGCATCCCTTAAGTCACTCAGGCCACTTTTTAAAAATTTGTATTGGAAGTGTCTCAGTTTTTGAGAGCTCAGTTTGAGACACCTTGAACTTGATATTTAGAAGTGCTGGGAAATTGCCACTCCCATGTCCTTCAGTTGGAGGTGCAGGTTGCTTAAGCCCCAAGACTGAGACACCCCAAAACCACTGACCACTTTTGAAGTGTTTGTCTGTCACCTTGTGTGCCTCAGATGCCCCAAATTGAAAGCAAGAATACTTACAAGCACAGCAGGAGGGAGGAGCAGCAAGGAGGGAGTGGCACAAGGCTTCATTGTTAATGTTTTGAAGGGGATTTGAAGGCCTTAGATGAAAGGCACTAGAAAAATGCAAAGTATTATCAACAATGCAAAATGTTTAGATTCCTCGGGGCGGGGGGGGGGGGGGGGGAAGCATATGAAGAAAATTAGCAAAGAATGGCATCCGATGAAGTGAGCTGTAGCTCACAAGCTTATGCGCTAATAAATGTATTAGTCTCTAAGGTGCCACAAATCCTCCTTTTCTTTTTACAGTGTTTGTATGTTTGTCTTTGGTATCCTTGATGCTTACCTGTGTGAAATGGCCTGGGTTAGTTTTCTGTTAATGGAATCAGGACCTTATCTTCCAAAATGATCTCATTAAAACTAAAAGACAAGCCAGTAGGGGGTGCGAGAGCTGTAATTACAGCCTGGGAGGTCGATGGAAATGTAGTTACACACAATCACCTTGTGTTCTGTGTCCTCGGTAAGTGAATTACCCTTTTAAAAAACACAAATCCCTTTTGCTTGCCTTTTTAACCTCCTTCATAGATGTTTGACCAGTAGCTCTCTCTCATTTTATCTCTGCCGCTGCTGCCTGGTTTGTGGGCTATAAGTAATGCCATTCTTTGAAGACTTCACCTTCAGAGATAAGGGGAGGGGTGGATGAAGAGAAACAGCTTCTTAATGGGAGCTGCAGGTGCGTGGCTGTTGGATCTGAAGGTCATTCTACTGTCTACAGGCCAAAGATTACCCCTACATATGTATGTGCAACAACTCCCACTGAAGTCAAGAGGAGCTGTGTTTATGTACTTGAGGGCCCCTATTGCAACACCACACACACTGCTTGTAGGTGTATTGGCACCACAATAAAAAAGGATCAGGCAGATAATGGGACACTTGTATACTCTTTAACTCTTTCTCACACACACAACCCCCAGCTTCTGAGTTCAGGCTCTGTCAGATGAGTAAAAAGCTTGGCTTCCCTGTTATGCCAATATATAGTACATTGTAAAAGCAGGTATATGTATGTGTGGAAGGCTTAGGCAGCATGTCTAGCAGTAAGAACAGGAGACTGGGAGTCAGGGGTCCTGGATTCTTATCCTGACTTTGCTATAGACATGCTGCATGGCCTTGGGCAAGTCTGTCCTCTCTGCCCCTCAATTTAATAAAATTCACCTTTGTTAAGCACTATGATAAAAAGTGATATGTAGTGATATGCATTTATATAATATGCTGAATCTCAATGTGATTTACCTTGTAAACTCCATCCGAGGTTCACTTCATCTGCCATTGAAATGTATCCACTTACAGGGTGGAACTTGGCAGCTGAAATGTGGTTATGACATTGGAGTCCCTGAGAAGTTGCCAGATAGAACTTTCAGCCCAATAAACCTGGGCTAAATGTAATCCACTAATCTAGAGGTGAAAGTCTATGTGCCATTACTGACCCACTGAGCCACACAATTCCCCTACCAAATGTGCTTTTTTTTTTTTTTTTAAACTTAGAATCTCAGGGTTGGAAGAGACCTCAGGAGGTCATCTAGTCCAACCCCCTGCTCAAAGCAGGACCAATCCCCAATTTTTGCCCCAGATCCCAAATGGCCCCCTCAAGGATTGAACTCACAACCCTGGGTTTAGCAGGCCAATGCTCAAACTACTGAGCTATCCCTTCCCGCCCGCCCGCACAGCTAGATGTTGAAAACACAGACTTACTGATTTTCTTATACTGCTATACCACTTTCCGCACAAAACATAGGCAGAGAGCATGTTTTCTATTTTTGCCCTTAGCAACTAAACACTTGTACACAGAAGTACTCCAGAGCAATCAATGGAGTTAACTCCTAATCTACACCAGCAGAAGTAGAATTAGCCTGTTTTCACCCAAGACTCTGTGGTGGTGAATTTGCAGTGGTGTACCATACTGTTTAGCTGCATATCACATTTGCAATCACAACATGTGAGGCATATGCCCCAGTGGATTAAGGGCATGGCTACACTGGAAACTTCAAAGCGCTGTTGTGGGAGCTGCGGCAGCGCTTTGAAGTGCGAGTGTGGTCACATGCAAGTGCTGGGAGAGAGCTCTCCCAGTGCTCCTGGTAATCCACCTCCACGAGGGGATTAGCTCTGAGCGCTGGGAGCACAGCTCCTAGCGCTCGGAGCCTGCCCACACTAGTGCTTTAAAGCCTTCAAACTTGCTGCGCTGAGGGGGGTGATTTTTCACACCCTGAGCCAGCAAGTTAGAGTGCTACGAAATGTAAGTGTTGACAAGCCCTAAATGTATAAAGTGGCAGAACTGCTGCATTGCACAGGGCTGAATGGCTCTTGGAGTCTGGAAAAAGGGTCTGGTGTTTTTCACCTCCAAGTCGTAACTGAAATTTGATATTTTTGACAGCTCTTTAGTGATAAGTGGGGGGAAAAAAGTGTGTCATTTCAGTCCAATTCCTAGGAGGCAAGTCTCCACAACAGGCAATAACTATCCCCTTTGCAGGCAGTTTAGCAGAGAGGTCAAGGCTGAGTCAAACTCATGAAGACTTTGTTTTCCCTAGAGGAGACGCTTCTGTCCAGGCCAGGGGTAAAGTATCTGGGCAGCACAACCTGGGGGAACACGCTGCACAGGCAGTATGTGTTCTCTGGATTGATAGAGGGACTGCAGTCTCAGGGACTGTTGATCCAGACCCTTTTATCGGTACTTGAAAAGAATGGACCCATTACATGCGGAGGGGGCCCTCAGAACTCAAAGCTAAAGTAAATGCCGGTAACACACCCTTGCCCTGAAAACAATTCAGTGTATCATTCTATAAATCAAATCTTAACCGTGTCCTGCATTGAGAGCCTTTGCGATCACACACAGCACTGGGCTATGGTGCCTGTCGACCGCGGCAGCACATCCAGGAATCACTTACTGCAACACAGCCTCCCCTGCTGTAGAACACGGTCACTGGTTCAGGAGCTTGTGACAACACCACACAACGGTTTAGGACAGTAAGGGAGGGAAAAAGTCTGTATCCAATTGAATTTTGGTAGGTAGAATGTAATGATGGTGACTGGCATTTGAGGGTTAACACACCAACTGAAAAGTGCCACAGAAGCATCTTTGGAAGTTGGCACCTCCAGCAGCACAGTGAGTTCAGGCATGGGTTCACTCTTGAATCAAGGACCTTGTCTAGACCAGTGGCTCTCAACCTTTCCAAATTACTGTACCCCTTTCAAGAGTCTGATTGATCTTGCGTACCCCCCAAGTTACACTTCACTTAAAAAATTACTTGCTTACACAATCAGTCTAAAATTTTAAAAAGTGTCAGAGCACACTATTACTGAAAAATTGCTCACTTTCTCATTTTTACCATATAATTACAAAAATAAATAAATTGAAATTTAAATACTGTACTTACATTTCAGTGTACAGTGTATATAAAGTAGTATAAACAAGTCATTGGATGAAACTTTAGTTTGTACTGACTTCACTTGTGCTTTTTATGTAGCCTGTTGTAAAACTGGGCAAATATCTAGATGAGGTGACGTATCTCCTGGAAAACCTCTGCGTACCTCAGGGGTACATGTACCCTGGTTGAGAAACACTGGTCTAGACTAGGATTTAAGATATATTAGCATGTGTTTACTAGATTTTTTCTTTCTTTTTTTTTTTTTTAATGTTAGCTTAGGCAAGGCACGCAGACTTTAATGCATGCTAAACTGGTTGAGCTGACACCTAGAGGGGAAGATGGGCTTTAACGGGACCAGCGTAGAACATGTTCAGGTATGCACTGCCGTGTCTACACTAAACTTTTGATACATGTTCCTTAGCATGTATTAGCAAACCTCACCCCCTTTTAAATCCTAGTCTGGGACAGAGTGCTGCTTAATGAATCATCAACACCTGGGTTTGCCTTGAAGCTCTCCTATCCTAGTTCAGCAGAACCTTTTTCATTCAGATTGAATTGGAACCATGGAATGTATTCTGATCAATAAAATGTTGAATCGTGCTTTTCCTTGTCAAGGCACCTCACAAATTGGGGAGGGAGCAGTCTTTCACGCAAGTGATGCAAAGCGAGTAACATAACTGAAATGGAGAGGGGCCGATAAGAGGAGTTTCACTGTACCGGTTTGACATGACCCGACTTATATAGTTGTTTGGAGTTTTGTAGCTGTGTTGATCCAAGGATGTTAGAGAGACAAGGTGGGTGAGGTAATAGCTTTAGTTGGCCCAACTTCTCATGGTTAGAAAGGACAAGTTTGCAAACTTTGCAGAGAGTTGTAGGAGAGCTCCGTCACTTCCACCAACTGAAGTTGATCCAATAAAACATCGCCTCGCCCACCTTGTCTCTCCCAGTTATATAGTGAGAGATCAAAATGACAGCTGCAGGTCAGTTTCTTAACAGGGGACTCAAATGGATTTAGGAAGGATAAGAGTGTGATGCAAGGACACTTGTGTTTAAGGTATAGGACTGGGAGTCAGGAGAGCTGGCCTCCATTCCCAGCTCCACCCCATTTTCTGCATGATGTTGGGCAAGTCACTGCCCTTCTCTGGGCTGGCTTCCCCATTTGTAAAATGAGACCATGATACTTGCCTAGCACATGGGGAGAAGGGGGGTGTTGTGTGGAGCTAAAATAATGTCTGTAAATTGCTTTGAGATCTCTGGCAGTATGATGACTAAGAAATACAAAAGGATTTTTTTTCCTCTCCTGCTGGTAATAGCTCACCTTACCTGATCACTCGTTACAGTGTGTATGGTAACACCCATTGTTTCATGTTCTCTGTGTATATAAATCTCCCCACTATATTTTCCACTGCATGCATCCGATGAAGTGAGCTGTAGCTCACAAAAGCTTATGCTCAAATAAATTTGTTAGTCTCTAAGGTGCCACAAGTACTCCTTTTCTTTTTACAAAGTGTTCTGAACATCATAAACAATGCTTGTTTAACAATAGAGTTGGTTCCCTTCCCCCGGATGAAGTGTCTAAAAAGAAATGTTTATCTAATCAATTATGCCATTAAAACCTGGGTTAGCATGGTAACACCCTGTTAAAGAGAGACCCAATGATTCTATTACTGTGTAATGTTTCCCTAAACAAAAACTCACTGCTGTAGTGACTATTGTATTGTGTCTGATATTCATATATCTATAGTTTGTAAACCTGTTAAAATTTCCTAAATAAGACATAGTTCAAAAAAAAAAAAAAACCTGGGTTAGCACAGGTAATGTATCTCCCACAACACAGAAACCTTCTTTAAAATTGAAAAATAAATCAGACATACCCATCTGAACAGTAATAATAAAATTAAGAACTTGTATAGTGCTTTCCATCTTCAAAGCACTTTACAAACATAACTAATTTAATCTAGGCCCTATACATAAACAAAGGTGCGTAACCAAATAACCGGGAGCAATACAAAGATTTTAGCTTTGTTTCTGTTAGGAGGTCCAAGGACATGTTTGCACTTAAGGGCACTGCAGCTGTGCCGCTGTAGAGCCTATAGTGCAGGCCCTTCCTACATGAGTGGAAGAGGTTTTTTCCATCAAAGTAGATAATCCACCTTCCCAAGCGATGGTAGTGAAGTTGATGGAAGCATACTTCATTGACCCAGCTGCATCTACACCCAGGGCTTAGGTTGGTTTAACAATGGTACTCAGGATGTGAATTTTTCCTCACACCTTAGCAATGTAGCTAGGTCGAGCTAAATTTTAACTGTAGGCCTGCAACAAGAGACATTTCTTTGACTACCATGATTTGGCAAAAATCAATTTTGAAAACAGCCTTGTCCAGGCAGATCCCCCTCATAGAGAACATTGACATTTTAAATCATTCTATTTAGAAACTCTTTTTTGCCTCAGACATGACAGGCATTCTCTTATACCTCATCTGCACTAGCATTGTTCAGGAAATCTCCGACCATGGCAGCTACGCTGGAAGTTTTAGTGTAGATTGGCTTCTTTAAAATTTTTTTAAAAAATCAATCGTTATAAAATGAACACACCCATCTAAACAGTAATAATCTTAAGAACTCATATAGTGCTTTCCATCTTCTCACCCTGCTCTGAGGTCAGGATCAGGCCCAGAATTTTTATTTCTTTAAATTTCACATGCTGCTAATTCCCCTATCTAAAGGCAGAGTGCTCTGCCTAAACCATCACCATTTGATGCTGTGGAAATGATTTTAAGAAAAATAACAGTGATGCTTCCTACATACACTGCATCTTTCATTCAAGGCTTGCAAAATGGCTTACAATTATTTGAATAGGATTGATCCCCGTTTTACAGAGGGAATGTGAGCTGGAGGCAACTTAAGTGATTCACCACAAAGACTACACTGAGTCAGGGCAGAGCAGAGAATGGAACCCAGGAGGTCTAATGCCTTCTCCGATGCTCTACCAACTAGGTCAGTGGTTTTCAAACTTTTGTACTGGTGACTCCTTTCATGCAGCAAGCCTCTGAGTGTGACACCCCCCCCCCCTTATAAATTAAAAACACTTTTAAATATATTTAACACCATTATAAATGCCGGGGGCAAAGCAGGGTTTGGGGTGGAGGCTGACACCTCATGACCCCCATGTAATAACCTCACGATCCCCTGAGGGGTCTTGACCCCCCAGTTTGAGAACCCCTGAACCAGATGCACTAATCAGGAGGATGCTGACCATATAGGGCTCTAAACCAGGGCTAACTTAAGAGGATTTGAAACAAGAAACTGCCCAGGATGATGAAGTGACAAAATCTTACATGCTCCCATCTTCCCCTTTTTAATGATCTCTAGTCTATTCTGGTTTGGGGAATTTAAAATCTCCTCATTAAAGGACTGGATAGCCGTCCTTAATAAAATGAAGGTTCATCCAC
This sequence comes from Caretta caretta, assembly GCF_965140235.1. Lineage (NCBI taxonomy): Eukaryota > Metazoa > Chordata > Testudines > Cheloniidae > Caretta > Caretta caretta. Next base: position 206,187,830 of record NC_134206.1, read on the forward strand.
TTTGACAGCTACGTCAAATCCAGGAGGCACTCTAGTTCTTCCACTCCATTGAAAACAAGGCTTCATTCTCTCTTCGGCTAGCACCATTTCCTGCAATTGAGCTATTTAAGGATCCACATTTCTGTAATACTACCAAGCTTACTACTTGAAGAAAAGCTACCTCTGTACAGGCAGGTCTCCCTTTAAATTTAAATTAAACCTTTCATTAAGGCTCAGCTCTGAAATGCGACTAGAGAGACAGAATAGTGGGTCTTCCTGTGTGTCCCTAACTCTCGCTGCCAGGGCTGAATGGGGTCTACTGGGCTAATGAATTTATTTGATTGGCTAAAATAGGATTTGTAAGCAAAGGAAGCAAACCTGCTGACTAAGGAGAATTTGTACATAGTCACTTTTCATAGGTTTTTAAGGCCACAAGGAACCCCTGTGATCTGACTTCCTGCTTAGCACAGGTCATAGAATCTTCCATAGTAATGTTTGTGTCAAGTTCAGTGTTGCCAACTCCTGTGATTCATGACAAAAAAAAAAAAAAAAAAAATCAGTGTTTTCCTTAAAGCTCCAGCTCCTGGAGCCAAGTGGATATACGATGATTTGAGCCTTAATTCTTAAAGACAAAGTAAGTTTCCAGCCCCCTGGCTGCAGAGACAGCTTCAAAATGTGACCTTAGTGCACCCTAAAGCAGAGGTTCTCACAACAAATTTTTAGGTGGCCTCAGAGTACAACCACCAACTCTTGCTGGTGGCCACTCTCTCAATTTTTCCGAAAATACTTAATTAACTTTAGGAAAAACAAACACATGTGCACATCTACATGTCCAAATCATTGTAATTTATTTATGTAGGACTTTTTTTTGCAGACTCAATATTAAAAATGTACAGTTGCCTCTATTCTTTACTGGACCTAAACAGAATAGAAACACAAATAAGGTGCTTTGCACATTCTTGTCTTTTTTACTTGTTGCTTCTTTTGCGGTTTTTTTGGTTGCTTTTTTTAAAGACTTGCTAGAGAGTAAGTCTCTTGTGAAAAGTGCTAACAACGAACACACAAATATCACTTTTCACAGCAGAGATGGTATGGAGGCAGTGGAGCCAGTGACAATGGGGCACTAGGGGAGGCAGTGGGGGCCAGGATGATATGCGGGGGTGAGCTTGGGGCCAAATCCCATCACCACACAGTCAGGGAACACAGCCTGGAGCCTGCCACCTAAGGGCTGAAGCCCGACCCCACTGCCCCCCGGGGAAGGTGAGGAACTCACTGGCTGCCTGCTCCTCCAGCTTTTGCCTCCAGAGAGGGACATGGCCCAACCGCTACTGACAGCTTTGGAGGAGGGGCTGATGTTTTGCCGCACTTGAGAAACACTGCCCTAAAGGCTCAAAAAGCAGAAGGCAAATAAAAAACACCAGATCTATTATTTTTTTCATAAACTCATGATTTTAAAGCCAATCTCATGATTTTTGGTGAGCCTGACTCAGGATTTTTGAACAGTTCTGGCTGGCAATACTGCACTAGTCATAACTTTCTGGTCATAACTATGCTTGAAAGCACTGAAGTTGGCATGCTAAAGTCTAGTGCAATCTCTCAGCTGATTGCGATTCAGAAGCTATTTTTTGCCACCAAAAATATCTATATATATTTACTGGCCTTGAGAACAGGCTTTATCAAGGCTTTAATCCTGGACTAACAGGGCCACCGGAATTTCAAGTACCATGTCATCCACCCCGGCTCAGGGCGGGTCTAATCAACATGGTGCCAGCAGCTATTGGCCCATCTCTAATGGAGTCCAGTATTGCAAATACCAGTGGAGCTGACGTAATGCTAGTGCTGAGAAGACTTGGGTGTAGAATGGTACTAGTTACAATCTTTTTAAAGGTTTCAGAGTAGGAGCCATGTTAGTCTGTATTCACAAAAAGAAAAGGAGTGCTTGTGGCACCTTAGAGACTAACCAATTTATCTGAGCGTAAGCTTTCGTGAGCTACAGCTCACTTCATCGGCTCTTTTTAAAAACTGTCACTGCTTAATAGGGACTTTTCTTCACTGAGGATGGTGACATTTCCAGTTGTGTTCTCATAGGGAGCTCTTTGGTCTACATTTACTTGGATTCTCTTAATGGCAAGCAAAATAAAGGATAGGTTTCACTCCTAAATGTAAAAAGAAAAGGAGTACTTGTGACACCTTAGAGACTAACACATTTGTTTGAGCATAAGCTTTCGTGAGCTACAGCTCATTTCATCGGATGCATGCAGTGGAAAATACAGTGGGGAGATTTTATATACACAGAGAACATGAAAAAATGGGTGTTACCATACACACTATAACGAGAGTGATCAGGTAAGGTGAGCTATTACCAGCAGGAGAGAGAGAAATCTTTTGTAGTGTAATCAAGGTGGTCCATTTCCAGCAGTTCACAAGAATGTGTGAGGAACAGTGGGGGGAGAGGAGGGATAAACCTGGGAAATTTTTTTACTTTGTGTAATGACACATCCACTCCCAGTCTTTATTCAAGCCTAATGTAATGTAATCCAGTTTTCAAATTAATTCCAATTCAGCAGTCTCTCATTGGAGTCTGTTTTTTAAGTTTTTTTGCTTAAGAATTGCAACTTTTGGATCTATAATCGAGTGACCAGAGAGACTGAAGTGTTCTCTGACTGGTTTTTGAATGTTATAATTCTTGACGTCTGATTTGTGTCCATTTTGTCTTTTATGTAGAGACTGTCCAGTTTGGCCAATGTACATGGCAGAGGGGTATTGCTGGCACATGATGGCATATATCACATTGGTAGATGTGCAGGTGAACGAGCCTCTGATAGTGTGGCTGATGTAATTAGGCCCTATGATGGTGTCCCCTAAATAGATATGCGGACACAGTTGGCAACGAGCTTTGTTGCAAGGATAGGTTCCTGGGTTAGTGGTTTTTGTTGTGTGGTTGCTGGTATTTGCTTTAGGTTGTGGAGCTGTCTGTAAGCGAGGACTGGTCTGTCTCCCAAGATCTATGAGAGTGATGGGTCGTCCTTCAGGAGAGGTTGTAGATCCTTGATGTGTAGGAGAGGTTTTAGTTGTGGTGTAAAGGTGATGGCTAGTGGTGGTCTGTTATTTTCTGGCTTTTTTTCCCTCTCCTGCTGATAACAGCTCACCTTACCTGATCACTCTCGTTATAGTGTATATGGTAACACCCATTGTTTCATGTTCTCTGTGTATATCAAATCTCCCCCCTGTATTTTCCACCACATGCATCCGATGAAATGAGCTGTAGCTCACGAAAGTTTATGCTCAAATTTGTTAGTCTGTATCCACAAAAAGAAAAGGAGTACTAACACGGCTGCTACTCTGAACTCCTAAATGTGAGGAGCTGATACCTATATCTGCAAAGGTATGGTTTGACTCAATATTTATGCAATGTAGCTGATATGGTATAGGTGGGTCCCATTGTGCACTTGAAGACTGTTGCCACAGACAAGTTTGAATGAATGCAAATAATGATTACTAGTGATTGTGCAAAGCTGGCAAAGCTTCAGATGCTAAAGTCTTGAAACAGTGAGCAGGGGTAAGGCGGAAAAGGTATGCTGCTATTTACAAATGGTTACAGTTCCTGGAAATTATTTGATTATAGGACTGGCATATGGTCTGTCACTCTCTCAGGAGAATATGGACTAGGTTTTTTTATTTTTGTGTTTTTTAAGAATTAGTCAGCTTAAAGATAACTTAGTAGGTCAAGCCCCCCAAAAGCTTGAAAAGATACTACATAGATATGATAGCAACAAGGTTTTGTGTGTTAGAGTGAGGAGGTCTTGACATGCATGGAATGTGGATGTATGTCTATTGCATGCATGCATTCGGTGCACATCCATGGTGGCCATGCATGCAAGGCTTGATTCTCCAATCCATTGCACCTGCTGATTTGGTAAAAATTCTACCACATCACAAATTATTCACTTATGCGGTTCATTAAGAGTGTTTTACACTCCCTTTGCACAAGTATAAATGATGGCACAACGTGTGTAAGACGGTTGGTATAGACTGACCTTCTCAAACTTCTTTCTTGCATGAAACCTTCTTGTTTCTGTGGTATCTGTTGTGCATCTACTTTGAAAGTGTGTGGGTGGATGGGTGTGTGATATCAGACCCTTCTTCCTAACACTATACTCACTGGAAAGGAGCACCGGGTGTCTGTGTCACTTCTTCCTAACACTGTACTGAGGGGGGTGGGAGTGTATGTGAGGAAGAAGTCCTACCAGGAAGTGTTCCCTGAGCCACGTTTACGTAAGTGTCTGTTAAGTGTGGACCCTGAAAACCTGTGGATATCCGCGGACCACGGTTGCAGATGGACGCGGCTCTAAACTTTATGTAGTTTTTGCCTCTTCCTCTCTGAAGCACCTGATAGTGCCCGCTCCCCAGGCCCGGGGCCGAGCGCGAACAGCCTCCAGGTCTGGGACTGCGGGGGCAGGCGGACGACGGGTGCTGTGGCGACGCCTCTGCCGATGCCGGCTGGGTTTCCCTCCCCAGAGGGAGCCCCCCCCCCCCCCGCGCGCGCGCGCGCGCGCGGGCTGCCCGGGGGCGCGCAGGGCGGAGCCGGGGCCGGCGCTCACACACCAGGCCGCTGGCGCGCGCGCCCGCTCTCACGAGCCAAGCCGGCGAGGCGGGGGGGAGGGGCGGGGCCTCGCTCCCTTCTTTAGGCGGCGGGAAGCGGCGCCCGTAGTCGCAGCTCTGCGGGGGCGGCGGCAGTAGCAGCAGCAGCGGGCCGGGAGTCGCCGGTGCAGCCGCCGCCGCAGCAGCAGCAGCAGCAGCAGCAGGAGGAGTCCCCGCCGCGGCGCAGGACACGTGGCAGCCCCGAGTGAGACCGCGCGCCCCGGCACCGCCACCATGGGCAAGGGGGTGAGTGTGCGGGAAGCCCGGCGGGGCGGGCCCTTTGGCGCGCGGGCCCGGCCCGGCTCCAGGCGGGCGTGGCCCGGGGGCGCCTCGTGGCTTTGCCGAGGCCCGGCGGCGGCGGCGGCGGCGGCGGCCGGGAAGGAGGGAGGCGCCCCCAACGGGCGCCACACGCCGGGGCCGCCGCTGTTCCGCCAGGCGCCCGCCCGCCCGCGGGGCCCGGAGCTACGCGCCGGGGCGCAGTGCCCGTTGTGCGGCCGGGGCGGGGGCGCGACGTCGGAAGGGGCCGGTGGGCTCGGCCCTGGGTGCCGGGGAGGCTGCGGCTGGTTCCCGGGGGTCTGCGGGACCCTAGGCAGGCAATGAACAGCCGGCGTTGGGGGGACGGTCACGCCAGGGGTCCGGCCGCGTTGATGCCGGGCTCTAACTTCACGCGATGAATAAGCCGCTAGGGGGTGGGGTGTGTGTGTGAGAGAGAGACACACACACACACACACACACACAGAGAGAGCTGGTTTTTAAAGGAGCGGTACAACTATACAGTTTGTTTCCTTGAAAGGCATCCGATCGCTTTAGGCATACAGGGGGAGGTTTCGGTTTTTGAAACTGATCTTAGTTTAAATCCTAACACTTTAAAAGAATGATATTTGCTCTAACATGAGTAAAAGCTGCATAGGAAAAAAATGGGGGGGGGGGGAAGGGAGTAAAGACCTTAATCTAATGTTTAAGCTATTGTAGAAACCTGGTGAGCAGATCAGTCTGTTAAAATGGAGAGTGCCCCATCTGAAAAGGTTCTGTGTAACATTTCTGATAACTTTACTTTTTTTCCCCTCTTTTTCCCCTTCATTGGGTCTGTGGCTAACAAATTGGCCAAGTTTTTCAGGTTGTTATAAAGGGCCTTTGCCTGTGGATGGTGTGGGTGAATGCATGTTCCAGGTTGAAGGTTATACTAGCAGTCCCCAGGTCAACATGGAAAAGAAATCTTAGTTGTATGGTAACCTTATCAGATGCCCTTCTGGAGCTAAACTTGAAAGTATGGTCATTTAAATATCTTCTGGCTATTATAAAAGTACTTTAAGGAGTGTAAAGTACAAGGCCCAGAGGGGAAAGTTTGCATGGTAATAGGTACTGCTTGTTTAGCAATAGTAACCAGAGCCAGTGATAAAAAGGGGAGGGAAGGAAGGTGTTCAGGATTGAGAAACTCATTGCATCACACCAAACCTGTTAACTGTTGGCATGGTATAACACAATGCTTTATGTAGTTTTCCCCTCTTGGGTAAGGGGCTGGATCGGCATTTTTGATTCCTTTCAGATTGCCAGGTTGTAACTGGCAATGAAAAGAGCTTCTTATAGCTGATTATTCATAATAATAAAAATCCCTTAATAATAAATAATAATAAAAATAGTAAGGTTGAGTGAAGCCAAGAAAGCAAAAGCCAAGACTTTTGGAACAGACAGAGAAGAACTTTGTCTTAAAGCTAGCATAAAGGAAAAACCCTCCCTAGTTGATCATTTAGACTCAGTTTTAAAAATAAAAAGCATTGTCTGTTTTTAATCTGAATATTTTAGATGGTGTACAGGTAACTATGTGGAGGGAAACTTTTTTTTCTATTAAGGTTCTTAAAACATTTCCTGAAAGGTTCTAAAATGACTCTGCTTATTTAGTAATAATATTTAGCAGCTACAGTGGTCTGTTTCCAAAGTGCTGTACAAATATTGACTGACCTAACATTGGATTGATCAGTGCCATTTAGCAGTCACAATGTTGACGTAAATACTTGAATGGTAGGAGAGCCATGACAACACGAGACTGTGCAGACACTAATTAAAAAAGAAAAAAATCAGCAAAGTCCTGTTATTTAGTAGCCCAGAAAAAACATTGGAGCGTATAGTGTATCTCAATCTGTTAGATTGTTTAATTATTTACAGTTGTCCAAAAGGGTAATTGGCACTACAAACTTCATGGCCACTGTAACTAGGTACAGTTAATCTACTGTATTATGTAAATTGGTTTTGTAAAGCTCCTGACTCAAACACATTGTCAGAACATCCTGTAGAAACTGTTCACTGCAGTTATAGCCCAAAGGCCAGGGTGGGGGTGGATTAAGGTGTTCTGAGTGGTGGGGGTTGTGTTGGATATTTTAATGTTTTGTATTCTATATAAGAACTTAAAAATGTAAAGTGACACAGGTTATGCATATTAAGACTGTTTTTGACCTAGTATTGAAACTTAAAACGAAGGAGCAAGGAGGGGTACTAATGGAAAATCTGTGACAGAGTAGTTTGTGTGTATGTGTGTGTGTTCTTAGTCAGAATGTGTGTACTATCTTGTGACTTTGCAACACTGTTCTATTGAATGTGTCAAATCAGAGCCTGTTAAAGCAAGGGATGTGAAATGGAACTGAGTGAGGAAAGACTGTGGTTTAACCACAAATATTGTTCACCCATCTTTGCTTGGTTTATCCAAACAGGAAAAGGGTTCTCCCCCCCCCCCCCTTTTTCTTTTAACCAAGTGTCAGTTTATGGGAAGGGAGAACTGTGCTCCTTATAACTGCTATATATGGGGAAGGTAGGGGGTATGAAAAGAAGCTGATGGAAACAGCCACTCTACTTACATGGTAGTGAGGGAGGAGGAATCTGATGACTGGCTGCTTTGCTGGGTTTTCAGCCAAATAGTACAGCTGTCAGGAGCTCAGCTCTTGTCCCCTCAAGACACACAGGATTGTGAGGAACAGAGGTAGCCAAGAGACTGTCTCATTCTCTGTATTATCCCGAACTGCTTTTTATACCATCTTGCCTGAAAATTGCCTAAGGAGGAGCAGCAGCTTACTCTGTTACTTTTCCCCTCCGCTTCCTTTTTTTAAACTGGTTGTAGGATACACTCACTGAAGCATACAGTTTCACCTCTGGAAGTGAGACTCAAAATTGAAGCCTGCTCAGCCCTGGCTAGGCTTCTTTTCTTGCCAGAAACTAGCAAAATTTGGGGGGAACAGACCAGCTGAGAAAAGGGATCTTTCAAAAGCAGTTACTGATTTGTGGGTGCCCAAATTGACCCCTTAAAAAGGCGCTGACTTTCAGAAGGTGCTCTGTACTTCCAGAAAATCAGGCCCCTGTAAAGTGTTGAGTTGGGCATCACTTCGTACTTTTGAAAAAGTTGGCCAACATGATGATCTCCCTTTTGCTGTATCTGTTTGTTTGACTCTACATGGCAAGTAGTGTGCTCTATATTGTCTTGAATATTGGAGCCTATTTGTGCTGTCCTACAGCAAGAACAAATCATGCTTCACATTAGGACAGCCCCACAAATCAGGAAGGACTGCTCAATCATGAGTTTTCTGGGTTTCAGAAGCCAGCTCTGCTTATGATTCTGATGAAAATAATTCCATGGAACACAGAGGGTTATCTAGCATTTGCTGTCTTTTTATTCCATGAATGGCCCAGCTTTTGAACATAGCTAGTTTTAAGTGTGGCTTCCACATACTTCTTTCCATAAAGGGGGAGGGAGAAGTTGAGTATAGGACTGAAAACAGCAAGTCTGCTCATTGTGTCTAAGTGGGGTGTAATGAGGTCTCCCTAGCCATTCCGTAAAACTTCTGTGGCAGTGTGCTAGTCATTCATAGCAGTGGCTCTCAATCTTTCCAGACTACTCTACTCCTTTCAGGAGCCTGAATTGTCTTGAGTACCACCAAGTTTCACCTCACTTAAACTACTTGCTTACAAAATCAGACATAAAAATGTCACATCACACTATTATGAAAAATGTGCTTATTTTCTCATTTTTACTATATAATTATAAATAAATCAATTGGAATATAAATTTTGTACTTACATTTCAGTGTATAGTATAGAGAACAGTATAAACAAGTCATTGTATGAAATTGTAGTTTGTACTGACTTCACTAGTGCTTTTTATGTAGCCTGTTTGTTTGTAAAACTAGACAAATATCTAGATGAGTTGATGTACCCCCTGGAAGACGTTTGAGTACTCCCAGGGGTACCGTACCCGCTGATTCAGAGTAACCATGTTGTACTGTAAAATCAGAAGCCGGAAGCTGAACATTCAAACTTGGCTTTTTTTGAGAGGGCAGAAGGGGAAAGGCTAGCTATAGCATTTCCTAAATTTGATGAGGGGCAGTTTTGCTGTCTATCACTGGGAAAGTGGTCCTTGCCCATGGCTGGAGAATACAATTACTGGAAACTGTCTTTGAGGCAGCAGGACAGTAACTCATTCTGCCTTGTGCCATACTGTTCATAATGTAAATATCAAGAGGAGGTCTCCAATCCTTTTTTTTTTTTAAACTCTGGCTCTCATCATGCATCACTTCAATCAGCATAGATTGAGACCTTATAGAATGGTACATCTGAGTGTTTCTTCTGCTGCCCTTCTCCCCTGCCAAGAATCATTGCTTTTGTTGTTTACAGTGTCTACCATAACCTGCTCTGTTAGGCTTCCTGCTCTCCTTTATTTGGGACCCAACATAGTCACAGATCTGGGCTGTGTAAAGCCTATAAAGCTCTGGCTAAGAAGCTCTGACTGGACCAGTGGAAAACAGGGATATTTCCCAACCTCTTGCAGGGATAGTTTCCTTGTGGATCACTGTCATTTGGCAAAATCAGGGGTAGTCAATTCCTTTTTGTCAAGGTCCAAATTTCTTGATCAAAGTATAGTCAAGGTCCAGACTCCAGAAAAACATTTTTCATACCGCAGTAACAAAAAGTAAATAAGATTTCACGGTCTAGTCAAATGCAACTGGCAGTCTGCATTTGGCCCGCTGTCTGCCTATTGGCTACCCCTGGGCTAAGTGAAACACCTGAAGTGTGGGTGCTTTGCAACTATAAGGGCTTGCAAAAAGAAAAGGAGTACTTGTGGCACCTTAGAGACTAACCAATTTATTTGAGCATGAGCTTTCGTGAGCCACAGCTCACTTCATCACATCTGATGAAGTGAGCTGTGGCTCACGAAAGCTCATGCTCAAATAAATTGGTTAGTCTCTAAGGTGCCACAAGTACTCCTTTTCTTTTTGCGAATACAGACTAACACGGCTGTTCCTCTGAAACCTATAAGGGCTTGGAACTTTTCACTTGTGAAAATTGAAAACCTAAGTACCTGCAATTCTCGCTGAATTTTGTAGGTGCTCAAGTACATCTGAAAATTAGGCCAACTTCAGTGCAGTCTTAATTTATGTAGAAACTGCTGATTTAGGCCTCCCCTCCCCACCCTGGCTAGGGGTAAATCCCATTTTCAATCCCTAACCAGATTATCACACTCAAATATAACTGTGTTTAAGACCACTTGCAGAAACTGTGCCTAGCTGCTGTAGCTTTAGGTTCAGGGTGAGAGCAGAACGGGATTTAGCGATTAATAACAAGAATTTTTGTTAAACTGGGGACGCATTGCTGGGAAGTAACAGAGGAGGAGAAGGACCTTGGAGTATTGGTTGATCACAGGATGACTGTTAGCTGCCAATGTTATATGGCCATGAAAAAAGCTAATGTGGTCTTGGGATGCATCAGGCGAGGTATTTCCAGTAGAGATAAGTAGTTGTTAGTACCATTATACAAGGCACTTGTGAGACCTCATCTGGAATATTGTGTGCAGTTCTGGTCTCCCATGTTTAAGAAAGATGAATTCAAACTGGAACAGGTACAGAGAAGGGCTACTAGGATGATCCAAGGAATGGAAAACCTGCCTTATGAAAGGGTACTCAAAGAGCTTGGCTTCTTTAGCCTAACCAAAAGAAGGCTATGAGGAGATATGATTGCTCTCTGTAAATATATCAGAGGGATAAACACCGGAGAGGGAGAGGAATTATTTAAGTTCAGTACCAATGTGGACACAAGAACAAATGGGTATAAACTGGACATCAGGAAGTTTAGATTTGAAATTAGATGGAGGTTTCTAACCATCAGAGGAGTGAAGATCTGGAACAGCCTTCTAATGGAAGCAGTGGGGGCAAAAGACATATCTGGCTTCAAGACTAAGCTTGATAAAATTATGGAAGCGATGAGATGGGGTAGCCTAATTTTGGCAATTAATTGATCTTCAACTATTAGCGGTAGATATGCCCAATGGCCTGTGTTGGGATGTTAGATGGTGTGGGGTCTGAGTTACTACAGAGAATTCTTTCCTGGGTGTTTGGCTGGTGAGTCTTGCCAACATGCTCAGGGTTCAGCTGATCACCATATTTGGGGTTGGGAAGGAATTTTCCTCCAGGGCAGATTGGCAGAGGTCCTGGGGGTTTTTCGCCTTCCTCTGCACAGGTCACTTGCTGGAGGATTCTCTGCACCTTGAAGTCTTTAAACCAGGATATGAGGACTTCAGTAGCTCAGACATAGGTTAGAGGTTTGTTACAGGAGTGGGTGGGTGAGATTTTGTGGCCTGCGTTGTGCAGGAGGTCAGACTATATGATCATAATGGTCCCTTCTGATCTTAAAGTCCATGAATGGTGTCCATGTTTAGATTGGAAAATCTCCATACTTAAAAACGAACATTCAATAAATGAGTAGAAATGGGAATTGTGAGTCAGAGCAGTATGAGATCTGAATTATGCTTTCAGTTTAAACTGCTAGATTGAATTGGCTTTTTGATGTGTAGGCCTTGCAAGGACCACTCAGTATATTTTACTCATTCAAACAGGATTCTGGGCAGCATGGTTGGGTCAGAGTGCCCTCAGAATGTGGCTTGGATTGGGGTGGGGGTGGGGGGTGGAATACAGGGCTGAAATGAGCAAGTTAACCTACAGCTACTTTCTGAATAGGCAGAATTACAAAAGTATTAGGGAAAGTAATGTGAAGCAGACAGATTTTACACAGTACTGTGCACCCCGCCCTGTATGTACATTTGGAAATCACACTTGCCTTTTAAGCTTCAGGAAGATCATGAAATGTACATTGTGTACAGCAGAGGGTAAACGCCTAGTATCAATTCATAATTTAAAGTCAAATTTGTGTCAGACTGGAGGATGTGGATTGAAATTATGGCAACTTTTTCTGTACTCTGAAAATATCTTTCAAGTTGCCTTGTAGCAGATTCTTGTGATCTTGGAATGTCAGTAGTTACAAGTTCAGTGCTGTTCTAAGCATGTAACACTGCTTCCACCTTTTTTAAAAAATGTGGTTTTAGTATGATGAAGACAATGTCAAGAATGCTGACAATCTTTAGCTGTACTTCATTCTTTACAGATAAAAGAGGAGGTAAAGGACAAGTTCCACTCTATTCGTTAAAAATAACCTGCAGTGTTCTTTTGACTGTTGCACAGCTCTCCTATGGCTGCATGCAGAAGTATGAACATAAATTCTCACCTCTAGTAAAGAAGGGAATATGGTTCCTTATGGAATCTTTTCTGTCAGTGTCGGCAATGAAAATAGACTGCTTGGTTTCACTTGTTTAGTTATGGTCAGTTTTACGTTCAGATGTACAGTGTAACTTAATGGTTTTCAACCTTTTTTTCATTTGCAGACTCCAAAAAAAAAAAAAATTTCAGATGGAGTTGCAGATCCCTTTGGAAATTTTAGACATAGTCTGCAGACCCCCAGGGTCTGTGGGCCATAGTTTGAAACCACTGGTGTAATTAAATATTTCTCTTTATCCTAGATTTAGTGAAAGGTCATTCCTAATGCTTGAATATTAGACCCTGTTAACAGGTTCTTGGCATGCATTACTCTGACTTGCCAGTAATCCAATTTCTGATCAGAGGTGCATGCACAACATAGTGAGTAGGTTATTGTATTAGTTTTATTATCATCCATTTCTCATAATAGCCATTATAGCTTAAGGTTTTATCAGAGCCTGTCATTTTAACTGTGGTGGAAAAAGTGCCAAAGGAAAATGTTAGTAATTGTTAAATGTTACGCAAAATGGAAGGGAGAAGAGTTGTCACTAGAGGTTTGTGCAAGTATGGAAATCTACCTTGCGATGGGTGGAGCAGAGGGAGATTGTATTTGCATTTCATGGTCCCACTGCAATAGGCAGGGACACAAAGTGCCTAGGGCTACTAGTGCCTCATAGGGAAATTCCATTTGTTTTTCGATTTAGAGAGGTTTCTGCTGCTTAATTGTCCTATACTTCTCCTCTTCCCGTGTCTCTTGATTGCCACAGACATCTGTATGAAAACCATCTCTATTGCTTTGGTGCTTGTCTGCTGCTGCTTATTACCCTCCACAGCCTGAATTAAGCATCAAAGATCACAATTTCATGCAAACACCCTATGTAATTAAGGGGAATAAGTCTATTTTCAGGCATCTCTTATGTAAACGTAGTCAGTTTGTTCCATGAGGCATACACAGCTCTAAGTGGGTGGATTATTTGTTTTTGTGATAACACACATCCTGCTTATATGCCAAAATATTTATAGGAGGATCTGCTCTATAAAATAAAACCAGCCTTCAAAAATAATTTGCACTGTTTGTTTCAGAGACTGTCAGAGCAAGTATGGAAGTATCTTGAAATGAACTCTTGCCAAGTTTTTGGGATGCATGAAATGTCAAATCTGTTTTCAAATTGATTAAACTATTGACGCTCTTCTCTTCCTGCCCCATTATCACCCCACTCACCCCCTTAGATTAACATGAGAAAACAAAGAGTTAATACACATCTGAAGGAATTTTGTATGTAGTCTGGAGCTGGTTTCTTGTGATGTGGATCACTTCTGGTTGGACTGAGGCTCAAACCCCAAAACTGATCTGTGAATAGGGTGCAGCTTGCTATTTGTCTAGTAACTTCAGCCAGCACTTGTGCAATCCCTGGCAGTAATCCGTGCAGCATAGGGATGTTATTGAGCAGACTAGTCTTTTTAGCGTTCTTTATAACGTTTAAGTTTCTTATAAGTTTATAAGAAAGTAGCATAATTTAAATGTAAGTAGTTGTCTGACATAAAATTCTGTGCATGGGGAATATAGAAACCATACACACTACTGAAGTAGTTAAACGTCAGCCATTTCTCAAAACGCCTTTTTTTTTCTCAGACTGGACATGACAAGTATGAGCCTACTGCTACATCAGAACATGGTGCTGGGAAGAAAAAGGGGAAGAAAGAGAAAAAGAAGGATATGGATGAACTGAAAAAGGAAGTCTCATTGGTAAGAAAGTGAGGAAGGGGAAGAATGGGTGGCTCTTCAACAACATGCACTGCCTTGAAAACACTGTCTTCAGGTGCCTACCTTTTAAAAATCTGACATTGGTACAGAAACTAAAGGCATCTAGTAAGTTTTCAGTGCAACCATATTATAAATGTATACCCCTCAGAGTAAGCGCAGCTCCGGCAGCGGAAGTGCAGTCTTCCCCACATTGTCCTACCTGTGTGACTCTGGCCTGCTGTGGAGCAGCTGCCTTTTTAGCCAGTGAGTTCAATCTCTCTGGCTAGACTTAAACACTGACCCCTGCAGAGACTGTCAGCAGTAGTGTGCATTAGTGCTAATCAGTTTTAGTGTTGTGGACATCTGTCCACAATGAGTGAATTGTGCATTACATTTGGCTAGTATCCAGATTTCACCAGGTTCTAGTTTAGATCGTGTTTCCTTGCTGTGATGTATGATGTGGAAACAAAGGTGTATAAGCTCTTAACCAGTTTCAAGTTTGCTGTGCATGTTAGGAAGGGGAGGTTGGCTTGCTTAGCAAGTCTTCTGTATGCCTCTTCCCTTCCATTTAAAAATAAATAAAGAAAAAAACCCACCAAAAAAACCTCTTGGGATGCAGACCACTTTCAGGGTAGTCCACGTCATTAGAAATGCAACCACCTCTTGGATGGAGCACAACATCTTTTAACAAAAAGAAAAGGAGTGCTTGTGGCACCTTAGAGACTAACCAATTTATTCGAGCATAAGCTTTCGTGAGCTACAGCTCACTTCACTGAATGCATTCAGTGAAGTGAGCTGTAGCTCACGAAAGCTTATGCTCGAATAAATTGGTTAGTCTCTAAGGTGCCACAAGCACTCCTTTTCTTTTTGCGAATACAGACTAACACGGCTGTTACTCTGAAATATCTTTTAACAACACTCAGCAATGCTACCTAGAATAAATCCACTCTGAACAGTGGTAAGCAGGGTGAGAGGAATGAAATGGTGAGGTTACAACTTTGGAACCATCTCAGCTTTAACTCTCTTCCTTGCCATGAAAACCTCCATCTTATGAAGCTATTATTGGCAAGGGAATGAAGAGTAGAAAGCCAGTAAGTAGCCTCTGCTCACTGTTATGCATGAACTGTTATTACATATTCCCACTCCAATCTCTTCTCTCTTTCCTTCAGGATGATCATAAACTCAGCCTTGATGAACTTCATCGTAAATACGGAACAGACTTGAGTCGGGTAGGTAGATTTTTTGCGTGTCCCTTTTGTCAACTTCTAAAAAGGAACAGGTGCACTGATATGATAAGCCTTCTGTGGAAGGAGATCTGGGTGCTGTCAAATTTGTTTACCACCACTCTTTCAGTTAGAGCTCACAAATATTTGTATCCTTCCTCCCTTTATATTGATTGGCTCAAATATTTTAGTGACTGTTCATTAACAAAGTTGGGATTTATTCATTGACTCTTAAGTATTCCAAGGTCAAATTGATTCTTAGGTTTTGCATTGAGTGTTCTTGCTTGTGTTCTCTTGCACGTGTATTTGTCTGGTAATCCTCTGCTGTAAACCGGGACATGGCCACAAACCTAACACTGACCATCAGTAGTTAAAATGTTACTTTTATAACAAAGGGTGCTGGAATCTCAGACGAGAAGCAACCTCCCACTGAGTTATTTTACTTGATAACTAAAGAGCATTTTGAAAGTGTCTTTTTTTTAAAGTGGAACTTAATGTCCTGATTGTTTTGTACAAGTATATTTCTACTCTCCTAATAAAGGGACCCTCAGCAAGAGAGAAACTGACTGTACAGGATGCACACAACCTGGAAAATTTTTTCCCCAGTTTTCAGGCAAAAAAAATCTTGTAGGTAGATGGTGTAACTAGTTGGTTTAAAAAAAAAAAAAAATCTTCAGACAAACTTTAAAAAAAAAAATTCTACATCACTTATCTCCCACTTGACTTTTTTCTGAGGCTTGTAGAAACATGTAAAATGTGCTAGCTTGCTAAGATTAATATCACATATATGAATTGGTCAGCACTTTCAGCAGGGTACAATGCTGGTTTTACACCTTGTTTGGTACTGTTTAGTTGACAGCTGTTTCCTACAAGGTTTGATGCAGCAAGACATCTTTTATTTTGGGTCTTTTATAGCACAGTAGGGCGAGAAACTTAATTCTTCTCATACAAGTCAAGCTTTTTGAAAACTTGAGAGACTTTTTTGGGAAGACTAAAATCAAAATAGCCACATAAAAGGCCATTTTGATTTTTGCTTGTACTATAACTTCTGAGCCTCTGACAGTCTGTTGTGGACTGTTCGGGGGGGGTCATAACTTCCACAATTGTGGTCCCATCACACCTTTGACATAGAAGGCCCATCATCATTGTGAACTCCTGTACTATTCCTTTCACCTGGCCAGCTTGTACTTCCATCTGAGAGCTGGAAATAGAAGTTACTTGAGGCTTTTTTTATAATGCGGATTTGTAGTACAAATACTTACCTGGAGACACCAAAAGGCTACACAAGCTCCCATTGTCTTTGTCCTTTTATTGTAAGGAAAGTGTTCTCTCCTTTAGCTTGCAGGAGCAGAAGGGGAAGCAAAGCAGAGGCAGGCCTTTGTTTTCATTCTTGCGTAAGAGCAGGAATGAACTCAGAATGGCTTGCTCAATCCACATTTGACCAGTGCCTCAAACTGAGGAAGAGCATGGTGGTCTGACCTTACTGCAGCGCTATAACTAAACTACCTTCCCAACCTGCATTCTAGGGTTTGACAGCCGCTCGTGCTGCCGAGATTTTGGCTCGGGATGGCCCAAATGCCCTCACACCTCCCCCTACCACTCCTGAATGGGTAAAGTTCTGCCGGCAGCTGTTTGGAGGATTCTCCCTCCTGTTATGGATTGGAGCTGTTCTTTGTTTTCTGGCTTATGGCATCCAGGCTGTAATGGAGGAGGAGCCAAATAATGATAACGTGAGTACTTGTGTACTAGGTTTATTTGCATGGAGCTAGACATGTTGTTTGTCTTGCATCTAAACCTTCAGTCCAGGAACTTTTTTTCCTAAGGTTTTTAGTGAATGGCAGTATTTTCATAACTATAGTCTCAGTCTGGTTTAATTCCTGTGCTTCTACATATATGGTTTTCAATCCATGCCTTCAGCAGCTGAATTCCAGCTCACATCAGATCTCGTTAATGGAAGTTTCAGCTGTTTCCTGGAACATAAAATTGACTGTAGCTCTTGATTAACTTGTGCACATGCACTATGCAAAGACTGCAAGTAGCTTTGCAATTTAGTGTAAGCATTAGAAATTGAAAAAAACCCTTCAGTCAGAATCTGCTCTCAGTTAACTCTTTGTTCATTGCAGTTGTATCTGGGTGTTGTGTTGGCTGCTGTCGTTATCATAACTGGCTGCTTCTCGTACTACCAAGAAGCAAAGAGTTCTAAGATCATGGAATCCTTCAAAAACATGGTGCCTCAGGTATGTAATGTCTGATCACCCAGTGGTCGATCAGGCTTTAGCTAGCTCAGGATTGTTAACCAGATTAGAATCTTTCTGTCACTGCAAAATACGTGACTGGATTTAGGGAGTATTTTATTAGTTTTTAAGCAGATTTTACTTCTTTAATGCCAACCTGTCAGTATGGGTCTCCATCTGTTAAAAGTGGAAGTTTCATATTTCTCTTGGCATTAGCAAAGTTACTTAGTGCACAATAGCAAACGCTAGCTATACTCCCCGCTGTATGAGTATCACCAGTTATTGGTGTCCAATAAAGCACTTGTCTGCAGCTTCTTAGTATATTGGACTTCTGTTGGCCTGATTATAAAGCACTTAAAGAAATTTAGCTCTGATTTGGATTAAATAGCCCACGTCGCACATAACCGCCATAGGGCCTTATTACCATGGCATAAGGAGCTTTTAATGACGGGAAAACTAAACCCATTAGTTTTCTTCAACCACATTGCTGTCTGTGATAAATAAGTTGACTTACCACCATGAGAGGAAAGACCCTCTGGCCCCTTTAAGCCTTTTCTGAATTATATTTAAAGTAGTGTATTCCTTGACTTTTTTTATAGCAAGCCCTTGTGATCAGAAATGGTGAGAAGTTGAGCATAAATGCTGAAGGTGTTGTAGTTGGAGATCTAGTGGAGGTGAAAGGAGGAGACAGAATTCCGGCTGATCTTCGTATCATAAGTGCTCATGGCTGTAAGGTGGGTGCATTTTCTAATGTCTCTGAAAACCCCATTCCATACTAAGGGAGTCACTTTTCTAACTAGCTAAATTCAATGCTGAATTTATGGGATGTTAGTTTTTTGATGATGATGATATAGAAGTGCCCTAGAATTCCAATGTTTTCCCCTTAAATTCAGGGCTTTGGAGCAGAGCCTGGAGCTGGAGCAGCTCCGGAGCAGTGGAGCAGCAGGTTTTTGCCTGGAGCTGGAGCGGAGCCGGAGCACAGCTCCAAAACCCTGCTTAAATTTCTTCTCCTTCCTGGGTATTTATCCGCTTGCGCAAGAAACATTGTGATATATCTTCTATGCAGGTGGATAACTCCTCACTCACTGGTGAGTCAGAGCCTCAGACCAGGTCTCCAGATTTCACGAACGAGAACCCACTGGAGACCAGGAACATTGCTTTCTTTTCCACCAACTGTGTGGAAGGTATGTGGCTTTAATACTCCATAAAATGTGCACTAATGTAACACCAGGGGGTTAAAATATTAAATCAAGAAACTGCTATGGCAGTATAAATGTTTAATGTGTAACTTTACGTAGTTGGAAGCACATGGACTCCACTTCCAAATCCCCTGCAAACAACCAGGGTATAGGCTCTTGGAGAGAGGCTGTATCTGATAGGAAATTGACTGTGTGTAATTGGACAGTAAGCTTCTGCAGCAACACTAGCTTTGAGTTTCCTGTTTCCTTCAAGATGTTGCTTTATTCTACTTCTATTAATTTAACTAATTCAAACCTTTAGAAAGGACAAGGAACATGGGTTTTTATAGTGCCCCTGGCATCGTTCTCACCCAAAGACCCAATTGAGGTCAGACAGAGGTGTTTGAAAATAACACAGCTGCTTTAGAGAATTCCAGTGCCCATCAAACAGAACTAGTATTCCACCTTCAGAATTCTTCAGTAGACTCAGTGGCTATTGTATGAATTAGCCCCTCCCTTTGTCATTTGTGACCCAACACTGTGTGACAGGATGTGTCCCAGTGTAACCAGATAGAGTACAATGAGGATTTACAAATAAAAAGTAGTGTCTTTTTGGTAAACATGTGGGGCTCAGTTCTGCCCTCAGATATGCACGTATATATCTTTATGGCAACACACATAATATGCCTAGATCACATTGTCAATCCAGTGTTGGAGGAGAAATGTTGTACTGCATAGCTGGTTGACACTTGTCATGTTGTACCAGAGGGATAGGCCCCAAAATAGGGACTGGCATTTGGAAGGGATTCCCTTCTCCTTCTGCTGTAATAAGCAAGCAAAAGTCTGTGTCTGCTTATGTCATTACGTCATCCATTTAGCAGAAAGCTATCTGCCCTCTTAAAAATCCTGTGGATGCACCACCATGCGGCAGGTCCTTATTCACTAATTGGAATCCAAGGGAGGAGGTGTGCAGGAACTTTATATGGTGATGGTATGTACACAAGAATTCCTGCTCTGGGGCTGGGTTAGAGATTCATCCTCACATATGCTTGATGTGGATGAGGGTGTAAAGGCTATTGTGGTGTGAACAAACATGGTTGTTTTAAATGAATCTATGGAGATCTGATTAAGCACCTCCAAACTCAAACCAGAGCTTTCTGTGTTTGGCATTAGTGAGTACTTTATTAAAGCCTGTTGTCTCTCACTTCCAGGCACTGCCCGTGGCGTTGTCATTAACATCGGCGATAATACTGTGATGGGCCGTATTGCCACTCTCGCATCTGGACTGGAAGGGGGGAAAACTCCCATTGCAACTGAGATTGAGCATTTTATTCACATCATCACTGGAGTGGCTGTGTTCCTGGGAGTCACCTTCTTCATCCTCTCATTGATCCTTGAGTACACCTGGCTGGAGGCTGTCATCTTCCTCATTGGAATCATTGTCGCCAACGTTCCTGAGGGTCTGCTTGCTACTGTCACGGTGAGCTGGTGGGGAATATCAAGATAGTTTGAAATCAGTTGCACTTAATCTTAGATAGTACTTGAAGGCAAACTATAGTGTAGCAAGGGGTATTCTCATCGCTGAGCAGTCTTCTTGGTCTGTGTGGGTAGGGCCAACCTGTGATAGTGATTAATTTAGTCTGAGAAACAGTCACATTATTCTGCCTAGTACCAACTCATCCAAACTACATTGGAACCCTTCTGCAAAATTAACCACAGTTTTGATACTCTTCAGCTAGTGTACATGGGCCCCAAATTACTAAATCATAAAAAAGTTTCATATTGCAAGACTGTTAACTCTTTAGTCAGGTTTCAGAGTAGCAGCCGTGTTAGTCTGTATTCGCAAAAAGAAAAGGAGTACTTGTGGCACCTTAGAGACTAACCAATTTATTTGAGCATAGGCTTTCATGAGCTTCAGCTCACTTCATCGGATGCATTCAGTGGACTCACTTCATCGGATGCATTCTGCATCCGATGAAGTGAGCTGTAGCTCATGAAAGCTTATGCTCAAATTAAATTGGTTAGTCTCTGAGGTGCCACAAGTACTCCTTTTCTCCTTAGTCAAAAAGTCAGGACTATATAAATGCAGTTCCCTTTCTGATACAGTGAAAAGCAGGAGACTATCCAGTGTGGTGACATTTAACCTCTTTTAAAAAAAACAAACAAACAAAAAAACCCCACTATTTTGAAGTAAAGTAACTTCAAGGTTACACAAAGGTACCTTCCACCTGCAGAGTCTCATGCCTTTGAGTTCCCAACTGAATGGCTGGGAAAGGCCATTCCCACTTACTTTAGATGGTAAATCAGGGCCATGTCTGGCTAAACTGTTTCAAAAACTTCTCATGTTCTTGAATAGTTTCTGTACTCTCTTTATTGGCATTTCATTTTAAGGCCTTCTGACCCAAAATGTGATGTGATATAGGAGATGTTTAAATTTTAGACCAGACTGCGTTTTCGCCTTCATAAACAAGTCTAAGAATCGGTGCTTTCTGTTCTTATGGGGGCGTGGTAACGACAGCTTCTAAACGCAAAATTACTGCACTCTAGTGCCAGTTGTGGGCTATGTAGAACTAAATTAGTGTACAAGCACCTGTCTGATTCTTCCATCTTTCTCACTTCCTCTCCCAGGTGTGTCTGACACTAACAGCCAAGCGCATGGCTCGTAAGAACTGTCTGGTGAAGAACTTGGAAGCTGTGGAAACCCTGGGCTCCACATCTACCATCTGCTCTGACAAAACTGGTACCCTGACTCAGAACCGCATGACAGTTGCCCACATGTGGTTTGACAATCAGATTCATGAGGCCGACACCACAGAGAACCAGAGCGGTAAGAAAAGCGCTCTCAATTCGAGTTTCTGATTAGCATGTTGTGCTAGAGGTGTCTTGACTTACAGATAGCGTAAAAAGACTTTGGTGTCTGGAGGGCAGAGTTGGGAGGATTTAGAACTTGTCTGCTACCATTCCTGGTTAATCAATATAAACCTCATTATGGCCCCGTGCTCTAACTTCCTTTCCTCTTTATCTTGAATGTACAACTCACTGGACTGGTGATTCCTAGACAGTGAGCATTAGAAAGATCACTTTCCCTAGTTCAAATTCACGTTTTGGATTTGATCTCAGACCTTGATGTTACCTACCACTTGGCAAAATATCCAAGTCTTATCACCGGTCAAAGTGCCTGTAAATCATGCGTTTCAATGCTAGCTCTGCCACTCTCTCTAATTTTTTCTAAACTAGAAAATGTTGTTTTGGTTATCAGGTGCACTTGCACTGGTGAGGAAGACTTGATTTTTTTTTTTTTCCATAGGTCTGATCGTGCTTGTCTGATCCAGTTTTGAAAGTGGCTGTGTCTGGTCTACACTAGTACTTCAGCCATGTTTAATACAGTGCAAAGTATCATCAAGCTATATAAATACAAAGCATTATTAGAAGCCGTATAAACATTTGGGCTGGCGACAGTAGGAATAAACCAGTGTTTATTCCATGAAGAAAAATCTTCAAGGCTTAATAGTTTTGTCCCTCCCAACTAGCAAATGCCTTTTAAAAAGGCTTTTGCCTGGTTTAGTGTTTCCAGGGAAACCATTTCATGTTCAATTCATGTCATTTGAAGCTCCTCAACAATAAACATGGGGTAAATGGAGTGGAGGAGTCCTTTAATTGTCATCCCTGTGATAAACTTTCACATTTAACCTTTCACATTCATTTTGCAGACTTGTCATAGTGGGGCCAGGACTTCCCTAACAGTGAGTGGGAGAGCTGGAGTGGAACCCAAGAATTTTGATTCCTAGTGTCCCAGTCTATGAAAGGAAGTCAGTCTGACCCTTGCCACTACTGAAAGCATAACTACTAGTATATAGAATCTAAACTAAAAAAGCCTGTTCTTAAAATGCTTAGCTACTCTGTTAATCCCCAGGCCTTTCCCTACTCACCACCTGCTCCCCAGAGTAACTTGTGACTAGATGAGTGGCTAAAATTTAGGGAAGAAGAAGCAGATGCAAAACTCCCAGTAGGACAAATAATGAGCTTTTTTTATAGCCTGAGGTAGAAAAGACCGAGACTTTACACTAAGCTGAATGAAGCCTTTTCCCTGATCTATTTGGCACCTTAACATTTCCCTTCTCCCCCTGCTTCCAGGTGCCTCCTTTGACAAGAGTTCTCTTACCTGGGGTGCTCTGTCCAGAGTTGCAGGTCTCTGCAACCGTGCTGTGTTCCAGGCTAACCAAGAAAATGTACCTATTCTGAAGGTGAGTTCAATAAATGCATCCTAAACTATCCTGACAACAATTTTTGCTCTGATTTGTTGGTGTTACAATCCAGTTGTCTAGACTGGTGAAGGCAGTGCAGTAACAATTTATGTCCAGTCTCTGTGACATGCCCGCCAGGCCCAGGATTGCAGTGGACATGTAGGGCGGGAAGGCCAGCTACTACTACCTACTGCTCCTGGCTTTTCCTGCAAACAGACCCATAGAGGAAAGCTGGGGAAGCAATCTCCCTTTCTGTGCTTCTGGCAGGGGTGGGAGGTGGTTCTGATGGTGGTTGATGTATGACTCCTGCAGCATGATCTCTGCCTTCTGCTGACCCCAGATATCTGCAGGTTAAGGGAGTAGAACACAACAGGAACTGAAAATGTTCCAGAGCAAGGTTTCATGCACAGCTTGGTGCATTTTCTCCCCTCTTTTGGTTATTCCCACATAGTATGTGAGGAGTGGGTTCCATGACAGTATATTTTGCTTTAAAGAAACTGGCAGTTGTGGGCATAGGAGCAGAGTGAGCCGCTGTCATAGGATCTTTCATTAACTTCACAGTACACTTGTGCCTAATCTTGTCTGACCTTCTGACATAATTGTATGTCACTAAAGCAAATGCCACATGGCAATAATCATGGAGGAGAGATGCTAAGCTAAGATCCAGCCTAGTCGAATGTCTGCAAAAGTGAAGCATTGTTCTTGTTTCCAGCGTTTGACATGTTAATTATGTCACTTAATGCATTACTGGAAGGTGCTTGTATACTATGCTTCATAGCAGCAGTGTAGGAGATCCCATGCAGAACACAATAACTGTCTTGATTATTCATCAATACTGGTTCTGTGACTATATTAAAAACAGAGGATTTATAATCTGCTACCATAAAATCTTATACCTATTGTAATCCTGCTTCTTCCATCTCTTCGTTCATAACTTGAGGCTGTTAAAAATAATTTATTACTGTAATACGTGACTGCCACAACTCTTCTTCTTATAATGTCCTGTTGGTTACATAACTTTCTCCACATTCTAGAGGTCTGCTTGACTTTGGCTTCAGCCTTCTTTGAAATGCTTGGTCCCTTTTCTGAAAGGAGTGAGCGCATGCAAGTTTACAATGTGAAACTTTTTTATTTTAACAGAGGGCAGTTGCAGGTGATGCATCTGAATCCGCACTTCTAAAATGTATTGAAGTGTGCTGTGGATCTGTCAAAGAGATGAGAGAAAGGAATGCCAAAGTAGTGGAAATACCATTCAACTCTACCAACAAATACCAGGTAAAAGGGAACGAGAACCTCCTGAGGAAGAAGGGTTCCCAGCCCCCATAGGTTAATTTATACAGTGCCTCAGGGACTAGATCAGCCCTGAATAACACACACCAGTGTCTGCAGTGGGATTGCATTGGCTGCAAATAGGTTTGTTGTTTGTTTGTTTGTTTTGTTACATATCTGAGTGTTGTGATGGGAGACTAGGAGAGGTTGAATCTGGGGAACTAACTGAAGTGCAAATGTTATCTTTTAAAATAAATGACACGCCCACTAGAGCGTTCTCGACACTCGCATATAACCAAGGTTGTGGGAGAGAACTCGCTGGAATTCCTGTGTTTCCAGAGTACCTTAAATGGATCTGCCTTAATTCTCCAATTCACTGCTGTATACTTGGAGTGAGTGTTAAGCACTTTCTGTCTATACAACTCTTCCAAATCACTGCGGAAACCAACCGTTCTGTGTGGCATTTTTAATGGGAACAGTCCCATTAATCTCATGCTATACAAATAGAAAGCAGTAAAAGCTCTTCTCTTACAACCTAGCTGTCTATCCATAAGAATGCCAACCCATCGGAGTCTCGCTACCTGCTGGTGATGAAGGGAGCCCCAGAGAGAATCCTGGACCGCTGCAGCTCCATTTTGATCCATGGAAAAGAAAAGCCGCTGGATGAGGAGGCAAAAGATGCTTTTCAGAATGCCTACCTTGAACTGGGAGGCCTTGGGGAGAGAGTACTAGGTAAGGAAATGCAGTCGTCATGCAGTGGTTTTGGCTCCACACAGAATGCCACAGAAGCAATGGGTTAAGTACAGGGGGTTGTGTTCTGTCCTGGCAATGCAACTGTCTCTAACCTACCGGGCACGTCGGCATTGATCTGGAAAGACCCTCTCCCTTGGGAGGGATATGCACTGGTTCTAATATTGGGTGCAGCCTACATGGACGTTTTGGGGTCCCATCATACAGGGTAGCCAGACTGCTTGGATCAAAATGAATCAATGCATGCTGGAACCTATCACTTTCCATGGGCTGCATTATATTAAAAATTGCTCCATTTAAAGTAAATTAAGTAGTTCTTGGTCACTTGGCATTGGCAACTAGCCACTAGTGTAGGAGAAACTTTTAAGCCATCAGGAGCTATGCTTACTTTGAATAACATTGACTGGGCTCCTGAGCAGAAGACCTGGCACTAACCAGAGCTCATCACCACTGTTGTTCACAATAAGTGAATTCACCACTAAACCTGTCTGCTTAGGGGCACAAACTAATCATAGTTTTTGACTTTCTCTGCAGGCTTTTGCCACTTGGCTCTGCCAGATGATCAGTTCCCGGAAGGCTTCCAGTTTGACACCGATGACATCAACTTTCCTGTGGAAAAACTCTGCTTTGTTGGGTTGATTTCAATGATTGACCCTCCTCGTGCTGCTGTGCCAGATGCTGTTGGCAAATGCAGAAGTGCTGGAATCAAGGTATCTCTTTTTGAGTGTGCGATGACAGGAGCTAAAATACAAATGAACTGAGTGAGCCCAATATTCAGACCTGGAAGAAACTAGGTTCTCCTTCAAATGCTGATCCTTGTGTGTGTTCCACATATGTGTACTGCATGTGCCTGAGACTGGAGATTTGTAGCTAGTAGTGAATACTTCCCTGGGCCCAGTTCATTCTGATGCTGTTCTTAAAGGCTAAGACACTTAACAATGCTTTGGAAGTTTGCCATCTAACTTAACGGAGTAATGCAGGGTCCACGGTAATCAAATAGCAGACTGAAAAAAAGTTTTTGATGGAAAGTCCAGATTCCTAATATCCAGGGGCTGAACTTGTCTGAGTCAGACAAAGTTGGGCCTAATATTCTGTTGGTTAGCTCCTGTCTCTTAACCCAGTGCTGGTCTAAAAGTATTGATGACAGTCCTGTAGATGGAAGTAATCTTCCTGACCAGGAAATGCAAGCTTCCCCGCACTGCTCTCTTTTCCCTTCCTCGGGGAACCACCTGGGCATGGGGAGCTCTATTTCTATGTTCTGTTAATTTCTTCTTGGCCTCCTGAGATCCCCAGCAAATGGGCCTGTTGTAACGCCATGCCTATTAAATATCTGGCTGAGCTCAGATTTGCTTCCCAGATGTCACCTTGCTGACTCTCTCGCAGTCTGAATTGACGTGGCGGGGTTCAACAAGAACAGAGCAACTCTGGAAATAAGACTTAATCCTTACCACAATTTACTTGTGACAACAAAAGGAAGCGTTAACACTCCTTCAGTATGCACTCTGTCTCTGTTCTACAGAGTGCTGCTCAACAGAAGGGGTTAGGCTTTCACAATGTCTGATGTTTGCATTGCAGGTTATCATGGTTACGGGAGACCATCCAATCACAGCCAAAGCTATTGCCAAGGGTGTCGGCATCATCTCTGAGGGCAATGAAACAGTAGAGGATATTGCTGCTCGTCTGAATATCCCTGTCAGCCAGGTCAACCCCAGGTACTGAACAGAAAAAACATTGTAGATAGAAAGGAAAAGGCTGTCTTAGAATAAAGACTGCCTCTCATGTCTCCCCTGCACAATCCCCTCTTAGCTTTACTTTATCTGAGACTAGAAGTTAACATGTCTAACGCTGCACACTGTATTTCTTTGGCACTTGTCACACACCCAGTGAAATGTTCACTTGACCCCAAAATGTTCTAGTAACTACTAGATTTTTACATAAGGGCAAATAACTTTGAAGCAAAACTCAAAAAGCTTGTTTGCATCATGTTAGTGTGCATAAACCAAAAGCAGGACACACCTTCCTGATTTCATAGCTGCCAGCACTGGTAACTGTGTCCTGAGTGGAGATTGTGGAATTATTAACAGGGAATTCAGCAGATGCACAACTGACCAAATCGCCATTGAAGATGTATTTAATGTTAAGATTAATAAATGTTTCAGTACTTAAGTACTTGAAGTACTTAAAGTAAGGTGTGAGTACTTAAAGGTCCAATTTTAGTCCTGTTTTCACCCAAAACTTATTTAAGCTTGTTTATAATAGAACAATATTGTTATGCTTGGAAGGACTAGATTGTTTTATTGGTAAATGTCAGAAAACATTTTCACTGTATACACACAAACTGACGAAAAAATCCATCAGTAATTGAAATTTTGAGATAAGCAAAGTAAGGAAAGCACTGCTTGAGAACGAAGTTTGACTTAACGGTATTTACTTCATAAATTTTTATACGTGATGTTTGTGTCTTACTATTATAGTTTTAACTTTTTTGAATCTCAATACCTACTGTCATTAAATTATTGTCGGACCCCCCCATAATTTCCCACAACTGTGAAAATTTAAGTAGATAAATGTTTTAAGTGCATAAAAGTCCGATACAAGTTGAAATTAAAAAAAAAAAATAAAAATTGAATTCGGCCAAGCTTAATTAAAGAAAAGCTTAACTACTAATAAACTACATGTCAAAACTGGACTAAAAGCCCCCTTTGAGTGCCGAAGACGCTGAAACATTGATTAAAGGTTTGTGGAAGAACTCAAATGAAAAGTGATAATGGCTAGGCTGTTTTAACTGTCTAATCTGAGTGGCCTGCAAAAATTCAAACAAGATAGTTTATACTGAGTGTAAGATTCCTTACTTGTAATGTAAGGAAATGTAACTGGAACTCTCTTAAAAGTTGACCTCCCATTCAACTCCAAAGAGAAATATTTTAAAATCAAACCAGGTGGCTAAAACTCTCAAAAGTCAAAACAAGGCCCTGTTCCCTCAAGAGTTTCAGATCTGAATTTTTTGGGTGGGCAGAGGAACTGAGGAGCTCTGGGGATAGCATTCAAAACTGATCTTAAGGTCCATAGCGCCAAAGTAGGGTAGATAGGACCTATGGACAAATACTTGAGTTCCCTTCAGGACTTCAGTTCCCCTCACTGGTTAATACAGGGTGCCTTCACTACCTGAGAGCACAGCATTTGAAATAGTTATCTGGGAAATTCACCCTATTCATAAGCTGGCTGCTTATATGGTTACTGGGCTGCCTGCATTGTTTAGCCTGACCAAGCCTTTGTTTTGCTTGGAGGATCTCTACAGAGCACTTGTGAAGTGTGAATAGACAGCTTGTGGAATGAATTGCTGACGAAGATGAAATATTGTGGTTAGATTTTTTGACAGGGTAACTTCATAACACTCATTATGTGATAATGCAGGCTAAGGAGGATAAATGGACCATATGTTTGAGGGTAGGGTGACCAGATGTCCCTGATTTTTGCGTCTTTATCTTATATAGGCTCCTTTTAACACCCCCCCCGGGTCCCGATTTTTCACATTTGCTGTCTGGTCACCCTATATGAGGGTCTTGGTGTGGCTGGCTGTGAGGTCAGAAAGGAATTTCCCCTTATGTACAATGTTGCATCATTAGCTACATGTATTATCCTTTTGGCCAGTAATGGGTTGGATGCTGGACTAGATAAGAGCTGGTGGTCTGATGTAGTCTGGCATGGATATACACCCTATGTGGGTAAGAAAATAAAAAATACTAGAGCATAACATGAGCTGTGTGTGTTAGAATATTTTGTAACTGTAGACTAAGCTCCCTGTAAGCTGCGCAGCCAACACCTTAGTGCCACGCAGGCGCTCAGGGAACACGCCTTGGGACCTGCCAGGGTAGAGGTGCCCCTAGCCTGGCCCCCAACTCTGCTGTGGCACCCCTATCCCGGCCTGGACCTGCCAGGGGAAGGGTGCCTTTCCTATGACCCCAGCCCCAGGGCTACTGTGGTGGGGAGAGGTGCCTCTTCCTTCCCCCCACCCCCACAGCCCAGGTGCTGCTGCAGGGGAGAGAGAGCTGGGGGGAGTCCTCTCTCTCCCCGCCATAGCCCCAGAGCACCCTCCTGCACCTCCGAACTCCTCAGCCCACCCCTACCATATTAATTTTGTTATGTGCACTAATATGAAGATGTGTGACACATCACCTCCATATTGGTGCACATAACAAAATTCATTCCACACATCGGTGGGAAACATTAGAGGGAACACTGACCGTAGAACACAGGAACAGTCTTTCTTCCCTCTCCTACGGTAAGAGTAGGTCACACAAGATATGACATCCCAAACATTATAAAATGTGGAATCTCCTCCTCCTCTGAAGGCAGTACTTTTTAAGTATATTAAAAGCTGAGGCTTCCCTTTTGTAGTGTACATAAGAGTTGTGGGTTAATGGAAGGTGTGTGAGTGTTTTTTGTTAAATCCCAGGGATGCCAAGGCCTGTGTTGTCCATGGCACAGATCTGAAGGACATGACCACTGAACAACTAGATGACATTCTGACTCATCATACGGAAATTGTGTTTGCCAGGACATCTCCTCAGCAGAAGCTTATAATTGTGGAAGGTTGCCAGCGACAGGTAAGGAGAAAGTGCTAAGCTATTTGATCATCCATAAAAGTATTCGCTTTAAGCTACCAGCTCAAGTATGCAGCATGTTC
Source organism: Caretta caretta (assembly GCF_965140235.1). NCBI lineage: Eukaryota > Metazoa > Chordata > Testudines > Cheloniidae > Caretta > Caretta caretta. The sequence goes on from NC_134206.1 coordinate 206,217,344, forward strand.
AAGAGCAACAGCACGGCCTAGACATCTCTCACCACTCTGCAGTATGTCTGCCTAGTTGTTCAGGGTTTTCTTTATAGTGACAGCAACAGCTGCAGAAGCACTTTGTGATACTGGTCTGAGCCATAGCTAGGTATTCTGTATAGACGTCATATATGAATATGGACACTATGAGGAAAGGTGTATGATACACATTTTCAAATCAGTGCCATGCATCGCTGCAGGCCTCATAAGTGTCCTGCAAGGGGAAAAGTTGTTGCTGAAGTTAGGTTTAAGGTCTGAACGCTTTTGGAGAGAGGGGCTTAAACTTTCAACATTATTACCACCCCACCCTAAGACCAGAGGCATCCAATGTGTTCTCCAGAGAAAGCAGCAAGTCCAGATATGAAATTCCTGACTGACTGCAGGCTTCAGAGAAGCGTACCAGGTCTCTGTACTTCAAAGAAGACACAGGGTCTCTTTCAAAAATCCTTCACTGATCACCTACAAGACCTTGATCGGGTCCCAAACATAGCACTAAAAGAGCCGTTTCCAGCTACAGGTCCTGTTCAGAAAAATTGCTATTCAGGATTGTGACAGACCCTTGGGGAGGGGTTAATGGTAATACCCTTGGAAGACTCGTACGTTGCCTCGAGGGCATCCAATTTTGCACATTCCTGTTGTGGGAACTGAACTCTTCTCTTTCCCTGTGCGTAGGGAGCCATTGTAGCTGTTACTGGAGATGGTGTGAATGACTCCCCAGCCCTGAAGAAAGCAGACATTGGTGTTGCCATGGGTATTGCTGGCTCTGACGTCTCTAAACAGGCAGCTGACATGATTCTCCTGGATGACAACTTTGCCTCCATTGTAACTGGTGTAGAGGAAGGTGAATTTCCAAGCCCCTGTTGAACTTCAATTAGCACACTAAGTGTAGGCAATTCTAGTTTATCTCACAGGGTATCACCAAGTATCTCTGAAAGACTTCTCTTAACTTGGGTTTATAATTCACTTTCACAGTAAAGTCTTACCAAACCTACCCAAGCAGGAAATTCTGTCCCCAAAAAAGTCATTGGGATCTCTACTTAATCTAGGTTAAGGGTTTCCCCTGGCTACTAAGTGAAGGGATTCCAAGGCTAGGGCTAGGCCTGAAGCCTGTTGTAAGGTAGGGGGCTCCCCGAGCTAGATTAGGATTACTAAGGGTATGCCTGCTCAGCAAAGAAAAACCTATTGCTGGCCTATGCCAGCTAGCTGGGGGTTGCGCACCTCCAGATCTTTTTACTGCTGTGTAGACTTCTGTGCCTGGGCTGGAGTAAGTTAACTCGTTATCTCCCTTCTGTTCTCTAATATCAGTGTTGGTAGCTGTGGAAGTAAGGATCCTGAATTTTATCTGGCTGTTCACCTCCAGCAGAAGTGAAATGGAAGGCAGTCCAGCCATAGGGCTTTCCTCTCCCATGCCTGCTGTTGAATCCCCAGCCACAGCTACTTGCGATGCCTGAAGGGTGTTGGGTTTTGAGAGGGCAGTTGGAAGTGGGGGCTCACAGGAACAGTTATGTCTGATTCCCCCCAGTGAACTCGAAAATGAGGTGGTTTCCTTTCTCCATATTCAGTGGAACCTGCTGGTGGTGAACTGAGATAGTGATACTGCCTTCATGATGACTTGAATAGAATACCTGAACTTCCACTGCACTGCAGTTCTGCTTGTGATAGAAGCTCTGCCTGGAGGGAAAACTAGTGTGTCTAGGCTTTCAAGCACTAGTGTGTTTAGCTTTAGGAATAAAGCCTTCTGTAAGCCACCTGGCTGCCATGTGGTAGTAAAGAATCTGTATTTGTTCCTTCCTAGGTCGTCTGATCTTTGATAACCTGAAGAAATCCATTGCTTACACCTTGACCAGTAACATCCCTGAGATCACACCTTTCCTAATCTTCATCATTGCTAACATCCCCCTGCCCCTAGGAACAGTCACGATTCTCTGCATCGACTTGGGCACTGACATGGTAAATACCTTAGAATACCAGGGGTACATATGGGTTCTACATAGCCCTAAAGAACTTCACATTCAAGAGAATATGGAACCAGCTTGTTTCTTAGCCCTGTAACATAGCTGGTCACTAGATACTTTTTCCATAGCCCAGTTTACCTGTCTCCTGAGAATCAAAGCTTGATGGCTTACAGAGTGTTTTTTGATCCTCTCTAAGGACCAATAGAAGGGCAAGGTACTACATATAGGCCCTCAATCTAACTTCATTATTTGGCAACAGGCCTGTATGTTTCTTGGTCACTATAATGCAGAGGTGGGCAAACTACAGCCCGCGGGCCACATCCGGCCCACAGGATCATCCTGCCCTGCCCCTGAGCTCTCAGCTGGGGAGGCTAGTCCCCAGCCCCTCCCCTGCTGTCCCCACTACCCCCACAGCATCAGGTCATCACCACACCGCCAGCACTCTGGTCCACCGCTCCTGCTGGGGAGCGTGGCAGTGTGGCTGCGAGATCCTGCCGCTCTGAGCGGCATGGTAAGGGAGCAGGGGTTGGATAAGGGGCAGGGAGGTCTGGGGGGCAATCAGGACAGGGAGCAGGGGGCGGTTGGATGGGGCAGAGGTTTGGGATGGGGGTCAGTCAGGAGACAGAGCAGGGGGGTTGGATTAGGGAATGGGAGTCCCAGGGGGCCTGTCAGGGGGCGGGAGGATGGATAGGAGTTAGGGGTGGGTGGTCAGGGGACAAGGAGCAGGGGGGGTGGGTGGGTCGGGAGGTCTGAGGGGGGCAGTCGGGGGTGGAAAGTGGTAGGGGGCGGGGGCCAGGCTGTTTGGGGAGGCACAGCCTTCCCTACCCAGCCCTCCATACAGTTTCGCTACCTGGATGTGGCCCTCGGGCCAAAAGTTTGCCCACCCCTGCTATAATGGGACAGAGAGGAAGCCATCCACTCCTTTTTGAAAATAGAAAAGCTTGTTGTTTTCAAAGCTCCCAAAATGCCAACTCTTATCCTCCACCCCAAAGGTTCCTGCTATCTCCTTGGCATATGAGCAAGCTGAGAGTGATATCATGAAGAGACAGCCCAGAAACCCCAAAACGGACAAGCTAGTGAACGAGAGACTGATCAGTATGGCTTATGGGCAGATTGGTAAGATGCTGCTTCATTTCATTCATTGGGACTGTGCTCGGCACTGAGGCTGGCTTGGCCTCAAGGAGGATTGTGCAATCAGTCTAGGGCTGTAGCTGCTACCATGTTTTTGTAGTGTACAGGCTTTTGGCCATGTAGGCCATATTGTATTTGGGAAGCTGGAAATTCAAGCTTTTTAAGAGACCTCCAGGCAATTGGACATGGTGGCTTGTGCAGCTTACTTCATCCACTGAATCACTTTCACAGTAATTTTATTTAATTACACAGCACTGCTAAGTAGCTGGCAGCCAACTAGTTCTCCTTGGGTTCAGACTTGTTTGGAGGAACATAGAACCCATTGTTAGTTTAATTAGAAGTAAAAGATTCTCTCCAGTATACCCCTGTACACATATCATTAGAGGCTGGATGAAAGGAAGTACAAAGATGTGCTACAGTTCACAGGGTGGTTAATTGCAGCAGACCTTGAAGCTTCATAAATGTAGCTGTTTGTGGGGAACATGGGATGAGGCTTAAAATGGGTGGTTTTTATCCTGTGTCCCTGATCCAGAGTTTCGGGCCTTTACAGTAAAGTATGGAACATGGGTAACAATACAAAATTGGAGACATTTTCCTTGGGGAGGGAGAAGGAACAGATGTTGGATGGTGGTCAAAGGAACAAAATCTTCTAACTACAGAAATGCAAATTTCCCGTAGTGAGGGGTCAGGTAAATGAGGAAATTAATGTCCATGTAAGAGACAACTCATGTCTAGCAAATCACTTCTCATGACCATGTTTCACAGATTGCATAGCTTTATCTGTCACTTTCTAATCCAATCAGGTATGATCCAGGCCCTTGGAGGCTTCTTCACGTACTTTGTAATCCTAGCAGAGAATGGGTTCTTGCCGCCCTCCTTGTTAGGGATCAGAGTGAAATGGGATGACCGGTGGGTGAATGATCTGGAAGACAGCTATGGGCAGCAGTGGGTAAGTTTGAGCACAGCAAGGGGGCTGCAAGCCAAATTACTAATGTTCATATCCTGCATTGGGATACAGGTAGATCTGCACATGGAATGGATAAGGTGAATGTATAAGAACTAACGCTCTTCCTTCTCATTTCCAGACCTACGAACAGAGGAAAATTGTGGAGTTCACTTGCCACACAGCCTTCTTTGTCAGCATTGTGGTAGTGCAGTGGGCAGACTTGGTCATCTGTAAGACCAGAAGGAATTCAGTCTTTCAGCAGGGGATGAAGTAAGTGGTGTGGGATGGAAAGGTTTTAAGGAGGAGTCCGTATGCCGCTATAGCAGAGCGGCCCAGCATTATATGGAAGTGTATCTCAGCAAGCACCAGACAATTTAAATTAGGTGCATTAATAGTGGCGTAGTGCTGATTAGGTGCATTAATGGGTCAAGTAGAGAAGCTTATGGCTTCTGAGCAATCCACAGTTCTCTGTGATCAGACAGGATGTGATTAGGTGGACAACTGATTTTCTCTGATCCTTGGCTGTAAGAACATCTGAAAATAACCCAGTCTCAAATATTATCTGCGTTGTGAAGGCCATGTGAAGAGAAGGGTGAAATAGAGGGTATAATTCCATAACTGTTTTGTACAAAGAATGTCCTAGCAAATCAGATTTCCCCAGTGAAAATCTGCATGTTTGGTGAGGAAGATGCCTTGGCACTAACTTTTCTGTCTTTCCTAGGAACAAGATCTTAATATTTGGTCTCTTTGAGGAGACTGCCCTGGCTGCCTTCCTCTCTTATTGTCCTGGCATGGATGTCGCCTTAAGGATGTTTCCACTGAAGTAAGTCATGTCTTGATATTTCAGCTCACGGTTACTCCCCAACAGTTGCAAGAGAACAAACTTATTGCTAAGATGTGATTGCATAAATGGACTCTCCCAAGAGTTTGAGTAGCTTGTAAAATGTAGCTTTGGAACTCTCCACTGGGTCGAGATTGGAGAATGACCTCTTAAGTCACCCACCAGAAGTCTCTCTGCTTAGCTTGCCTTGCCCATGAGAAATCAATCAATCTCTCTCTCTCTATCCCCCCCCACCCCCCTTTCCCCACCCCTTTGGCAGGTGACCATGATGAAGGAATCTCTTCAAAGCACAGGGCTTGCCTACACACAAGTTGTACCAATTCACCTATGCCAGCGTAGTTAAGCAGCACAACTCCCTAGGGTGCCTGCAGTTACACTAGTAGAGTTTATTCATGTGCAGGAAGGGGAATAGCTCCTCTATCCAAAATAGTTAGTGCTTTGAGATCCTCAGATGAAAGGTACTATGGGTGACTTGTCAGTCTGTAGAACTCCCTTCCCCAGTTGCTGAAGTGCCGCCCTCTGCTGCGGTGGGTTGTGGCATCAAGGCAGGAAGTGGAAAATATATCCTGTATCTGACTGAAACCAGAATGGGGAATTTAGCAGCAGAATGAAGTTGAATTTCTCCAAAACTAAACCACCACTTACAATTACCCCATGTAGTCTCAATGAGAAAATAACTGGGACTTTTAAATCTACAAAAGCTGGCATTCCCAGCAGTACGGTGTCACCCAGTGTGATGCTGAGGCACTGGTATCACTTCTGCAGCTCCTAGATGTGATAGTCTCCCATGTGATTTGGCTTGTGCAGTGATAGCTTGGATTCAGAAGGTTATAGGTTCAAAGGTTACCTGTGCTTGGAAGGAAATCTTCCTAGATCAGTGTGGTGGGGTGGGAGGAGCTAGTACTAAATGGGACAAAGGTGCAGCAGAATCTTTCGTTGGAATCTTTTATCTGGGATCAGATGAGTTTTCTGTGGGAAAACTCAGTGCTGATTCTTGGTTCAGCAGAGCCCCTTGCAGAAGCTGCTGTATTGGCAGGTCTGGACTTGCCTTCATTCAGTGATCTACACAATTTGTCGCATAAATGCAAAGATCTGCTGCCAAATGCCAGTTAATTAATCTTTCTGCTATATACTGTCTGTATTCTTACTCATGTCTCCTTTCCCCGAAACAGACCAACCTGGTGGTTCTGTGCCTTCCCATACTCTCTCCTTATCTTCGTGTATGATGAAGTCAGAAAACTAATAATCAGACGCAGCCCTGGAGGTAAGAAGATATGGTTCCAGTGAACTGAGCACTGTTACATATGCAGTACAAATCCCAGCACTGTTGAGCAGTGTGTTCTTAGTCTCTGGGCATCAGGGCACAACGTTGCAATGCTGGAGAGGGAATCCACAGTTGCCATTTCACATATATCCCATTGCATTTCACATATATCCCATTGCATATAGGGGTTGAAATTTCGGAGTTACACTGTCACTTCATGTCTTTAAAATGAGATTACAGTAATTTTAAAATGTGATCACACTCAAATTAGGGACAATACCAATTGAATAGTGATACTTAGTCTTGAAGCCCAGTTCTTCCTGTGTGTGAATGTGCCATAGGCAAAATTCATCTGAATTTGTCCCTTATCACTGTTCTGGTGTCATCACTAACAAATAAAGTTCTGATTCAGTATTTTGTTCCCCCTCTTGCCAATGCTGCCTCCCCCCCCCCCCCCCCCAAAAAAAATCCTTGTTCTAGCTAAACAGCATGAAGGGCAGTGAACTGCAAAGGGTGTAAGAACTACCCTGAAGACTTACTACTGTGACTTTAATCTCTCTAATATCTGAGTTCTTAATATGTTCAGATTATGAAATGCTCCCAGGGAAAGGAAAGAGATGGGGGGGGGGGTATTTCCACACTACTAGAAAATAATGGTTCATGTTTGTCTAGCTCAGGGAAGTCAGAGCAGTTTGAAAATTGCAAGTCATCACGTATTTTGAAAGACTTTCCATTACAGCAAGGTCACTTAGTCTTGTACTGACATTCATTTGTGCTACTGCGTTCAGAAGTTTAATGGACAAGCTAAGCTGCTTCATGAGATTGACTTAGTTCTTTCTTTCTCTCTTTTTGTAGGTTGGGTGGAAAAGGAAACATACTACTAATTCAACTGCAAAACCACATTCCGTGCACAGCACAGCCCTCCATCTCCCCTGTGTATGTGTACTTTCAGCATTTGAATGCAGAGTTGTGCCCTGAAAGGAACGAAATGAAGAACAAAGTGAACCCGAAGAAATGTGGACTGGCGGAGAAAGGGGGAGGGAGTTTCTTTGACATATCAGTCTACGGCGATGAAAGGCAGGAGTAGTTTTTATGTGCCTTTTTTTTTTAAAAAGGAGAGAAATGTTAAGATTTTATATTTGGATTTTTACAAATAAAGATGGATTATAACAGGATGCTTCTTGTGTGTATTGTACATATGCTGTCTCAAATAGTGCCTGTATCACAGCAGTGTATGGATAAGAGTGTTCAAAACCCATAGAGCTCCAGACGTTTGCTCCTGATACGTTCTGATCCGCCATGATCCAAGCAACTCGGCTTCTCTACTGAAGCAATTCTACGCTGGCACCTGTTGCCACCATATTTTAAATTCCGCTCTGTAACCGTTAGCTTCCTGTCAGGAATCTGAATTACAAACCTATGTGGTTCATAAAACTCTTTGGGGATCACCTAAGTCAAAAAGCCACCTTGCATCTTCCTCCTTTTCCCCCTCTCCCAATATAATTGGAGTAGCTTTCATGGCTGCTTTTTTTTTTTTTTGAGACCATGAATGAAGCCTCTTGTCATGCTCTCCTCCCTGGTCAAGCTTAGTGACCGAAGAGACATCACCCTGCCAAGCCACCACATCTTGTCCTGGAAGGACTGCAAAGATTTTCTGCATTTTTATACAATTCTAAAACCATCTTTTACTGCAGCGGGAACATTGGCTTCTTGTTTTGATTCACCAGCTCATGCTGGCTGACCTCGGTAGTGAATTCCTCCCTAGGACTCTTTCTGTAATGATGTGCTAATGCACAAACCTTGGTACTTAAGAGTGGAAGCTGTGGATTTATGGCATGTGAAGGAGGGGCATTAAGAGAAACAGGGAAACCTGCAGTTAATGCACATGAACCTGCATTGCAGCTCTATCACAATGGAATCTAGTTCCTTCCGCTTGACAAGCACCGAGCAATTTGTATGAAACGGTGATGGAGATAAAGCTGCATGTGCAATGTCTGTATGGGGCAGCTTGCTTCTCTTCTCCCCACCCAACCCCAAAACAAAATCCCTAAGGGGAATTCTACCTCTTGATTTTCTTCCTTCATGGTTTGTTTCTGCTAATTGCCCAATGTACTCCCCACTCTCCTCACTAGAATTCAAACAGCCTTTCCCAGTCACTGCAAGCTGCTGCTTCCAGGCTCGGCCTCTTGAGATCCTCCCTGTAAGTCCAGAAGAATGCTTCATGGGGCAGGGAGGGTCCGCTGAAGTTCAGGGCTCATGCCTGAGGAGTTCAACATGGACTTCTGTACAGTGCACTAAGAACTGGAAAGAAAACTGCCCATGGGGGAGGGGAGGAGGGATCTGGGTTCTAAGCATGACTTGCTGTGTAACCACTTCACTGCCTACTGCCCATCTACAAAAAGGGACAAATCTCTTTAAATGAAAGGTGGCAGAGAATTGCAAAGTATGTTACCAAGGTAACTCCCTGGAGCCTTATCTCTGCATCTGATGAAATGAGAGAGATCATACCCAGCCACATCCACTTTAAATGACCTAAACAACGGGGCTTTCACCTTCCTTTGTGGAGGGAAGGAACTACCTCAGGATCTTGGATCCCAGAATTTTTCCTGTTCAGCTTTTTAATGGCCCCTGTACTGAAATTTTTTGATATTTATAAACAATGCTGAGCTGCTAGCTACACCCCAGATAGCTGGGAGCTCAAGATTAGAGTCCATATTTAAAGAGAATTCTGAAGTAGAAATAACCAATATTTAACATACTTAATTCAGTTGGAATGAACTGGTAAAGATAGCCATGGCTTGGCACGTATGGGAGGGGTGGGTGGTTTGGTTGGGGGGAATGGGGCTGGGAGTTGTACAGGGCAGGGGTTAGTTAAAGAATTGGGGGAGGGGGGTGAAAGGGAAGCTAAGCAGAGTACGAAACAAGCCCCACAGGGAAGAGTAGAATCAATGAGTTCTCAGGATGGCTTTGCAAATGCCTCAGAATTCCAGTCTGAACCATGCTTTAAACTTTTAATGCTAATCCTAAAATGGAGTGAAGGCTGAGTGCACATGGCACTGAAATTTAAGAATGGTGCAGTTTTTAAAATGAAACTCCTACAACCCTCCCCCCCCAATGTTGGAAAGACTGAAGATTGAAAGTGTGGAACTGCACTGTTAAAACTTAGCTTTAACTCTAATCTCTTCTCTGGGAACAACCAAAGAAGCTTAGAATCAAAGGGGTAGCCGTGTTAGTCTGGAGCTTAGAAAATACTAACAAGCAAATTCACGGTATCAGTGTCCCCTCCCAAAATGAAGAGCACATCCCAGTAAACTCACTTCTGCTTAGTAGTTAGAAATACCATGGCATGCACTCACTATTCCTCTTGCATTTACATTGCGAACTCCCATGATACCTGCACGGCCTGTGTACTTAGCCACTTGTGAATCCAAAATATCTACAGTGGAGATGATGGGTAGATTCATTGTTCTGAACGGATATGTATGTGCCTCCAAACATGGATGGTGCAGAGCTGTGCCCAGAATGCTGAAATTACAGGACTCGCAAGGTGAGAGTATAGGGCAATGTGATGGCAAAAAAAAAAAGTATACTCATTGGGAATGTCTGTGTAAAATCTGGTGTGCTATGCTAACACTGGACAGCACCTGCAATCTGTGTAAATCGTGTGTGTGTTTAGGTTAGGATATCCAGTGTGTGGATTCTTCAAGCTCATACAGAAATAACAAAATGTGTGTAAGCAAAATCTTTACTTCAATAATACTGTCTTACAAAGGTGATGAGTGATGGCACATGAGAAGTTGGCAGTGGTGGGAAGGCAGAGGTCAGGTTATTTTAGATATGTCTTTGCTTTCCAGTGTCTAGATTTTAATTAAAACTTAAACTGGATTTCTTGGCTGGCTGAAGCTTGAGTTTTCGAAACACAATGTTCTCTTTACTTTGGTTCTGTGTCTGCTCCATTGTCATTCAGGCTTTGAAATCCACAGTGTAGGGCCCAATCACCCAGCTCCAGCAAGCTCCATAGCTAGGATGGAGCCACATCTTTCTCCATCTGAACACAGGCTAACAGGCGAATCTGATTTTGACTGTGGATTAAGCCATTTAGAGCTTTGTGCTTAGTAACTCCATTTCTTGACTTTAACCTGGAAGTTAATTGGCAGCCAGCGCATGGTGCCAAGGATTGTTGTACTAGCACCTGTGTGGTCACAGTCTCACAAGCCAACTACTTGAAGCTTGACTCCCGGCAGAGCACATTGCAGTTGTGTAGACAAGGTTGCAAAAGTGTGAGGGAGTGATGAGCGCTGCATCAGTGAGGAAAGGATGCAATCTGTCAGAGTTCAGGGCAACTGCTCCTGTATTTCCCCTCAGTGGTTCAGCAAAGGCACCCACCCTCAGCTTCCAGCTCCCACCTATTGCCTTTCTCGGTGGAGGCGCACATCTTTCCCTTCTCACCAGGGTATTTCTGGTCTGCACGGTTCCCTGCCTTCCTGGCATATTTCCAGCAGCTGTTCTGCCTAAACAGCCCTGCTGGCTTTCTCTTCAGAGTCTGATACCAGTGATTTACCACACAGCACTTCCTATGTCAGTCTTCTTTAGTCTTAAGGTGGTAAGCATTATGGAGAAAAATGTATTAAAACAATGAGACCCTGCATGAGTGCTAATAAGCTTACCAGAGATCATACTACCCTAGGGGTTTCTGAGTGGTCACAAGTCCATCACAGCTTCTGCCCAGAACAAGCACCCAGTCTTATGAGACCTCAGTAGACCAAGTCCTTCCAATAATCCCCCCAGGATTGGGGTCCCTCTGTGGACCAGGGTGTCTTGTCTGTTTTCTGGATCAGTAAAAAGGCCCAGTGTCACCTAAACTCAGACATTTTATGATCCAAAATTCTTTTCTATTGCTGTTGGTCTCTGGAGAATCTCATTTGGACAGCTAGGCATATACTAGGTCAGAGGGCTTCAAATCTGATGATGGAGGAAGGTCATTAACATTCCCCTCCGCCTCACTGCTGGAGAAGGTACATAGATTGCCACAACACCACATACACAAAGGCATTTTTAATACAATGTACCTGAAGAGTATTAACTCTAATTCAAAAAGGGTTCAGTTAATTCCGTAAACTTTCTTAATTCCACAGGGTTTGTTCAAGGATATTGTCACTCTACAGGGGCAGCTGGGGGCCATGGCCCCATCACTTTTAAAAGTGAGAGGACTATGCTGTCACACTTTTTACCTGCTGTCAGGGTTCCCTCCCCACTCTGAACTCTGGGGTACAGATGTGGGGACCTGCATGAAAGACCCCCTAAGCTTATCTCTACCAGCTTAGGTTAAAAGCTTCCCAAGGCACAAATTCTTCCTTGTCCTTGGAACAGTATCACTGCAACCACCAAGTGAGTTAGACAACGATTTAGGAAAAGGACCACTTGGTGTTCCTGTTTCCCTAAAAATATTCCCCCTGCCCCCAAGCCCCTTCACCCCCTTTCTTGGGGAGGTTTGAGAGTAAACCAGGTGAGCACAGACCAGACCCTTGGGTTTTTAGGACACTAAAAACCCCACTCATGTTCTTAAAAGCAGAACTTTATAATAAAGAAAAAGTAAAAGAAGCACCTCAGGATGGAAGGTAACTTTACAGGGTAATCAGATTCAAAACACAGAGGATTCCCCTCTAGGCAAAACTTTAGTTACAAAAAAACCAGGAATAAACCTCCCTCTTAGGGTAGGGAAAATTCACAAGCTAAAACAAAAGCTAATCTAATGCATTTCCTTCCTATTAATTAAAATTTGTAATCTTAGATTCTTTGTTCAGGTATGGCTTTAGGAGATGTATTTTTCCCTGCCCTGGTTCCTTGCTGACCCGGAGAGAGAACACGCACACACACAAAAAAAAAGCCTTCCCCCACAGATTTGAAGGTATTTTCTCCCCTTATTGGTCCTTTTGGTCAGGTGCCAACCAGGTTATCTGAGCTTCTTAACCCTTACAGGTAAAGGAGGGATTTTATGCTACCCTTAGCTGTGTGTTTGACACCTGCCTTAAGGGTGAGTGACCTGGGGAGGGGGTAGAGAGGAGAAAGTGCAGGTGGGGCCTTAGGGGAAGAGGTGAAGTGGGAGTGGGGCCTTGTGGGATGGGCCAGGGCCACATTTCAGGTGCTGGTGGCTCCCCCATGTCTAGGGAGCTTCCAGGGGGTCTGTCACACTGAGGAGTTTTTGTCTGAGAAGCCACACAGAGGAGAGCCCAGTACAATCCACTCGGATGGAAAGCCACTTTGACATCATTATCACTTTAATCTTTCTTACCCCCATTGAGCCTCCGTGGGTTTCATCCAGGTCTCTACTCCTGGCAGACACTGGGCCTCAAAGGAAACATCATCCTCTTGATCCTGTGACAACACAGTGTAGCGCTGAATCAGACACTAGTCCAGAACATGTCTCAATCTTCCCCAACAGTTTCACATAAATATTGACTAGGACAAGGCCTGAGCCTGAGCTGTGTAGACCTCCACACCAGAGACCATGGGGAGGAGACAGTTGCCCAACACCACTCTGAAATGTCTCCAAAAGCCAAGCAGGGCCCCACTTTAAAGTGAGTCTCCCAACTTCTGACAGTCATGTCACTTCACGCTCAACAATATGGAAGGGCACTGAAAGGTCTAGTCACACAAGCAAAGAGAGCTTGCTGAGCTTTGTCTAATGGCCTGAGGGAACCACTGACCACCGAGACAGGGATAACCAATGGCACTAGCAGCTGCCCAGATCCAAAGCTATCTGATGCTAAAGCATCTTGAGTTAGGAATCAAAAACAGCTGCTTCAGCTTCCTTACATATAGTCCCCGTTGTCTCTTCCCTGCCAACGACCCCACAGAGCTGCCTTTCCAGCTCTGTGATAAGAGCTGGTGGGAATTTTCTGACTCCATGATGTTTTTGAAAAATGCCAAGTCATCAAAACTTGTTGAGGGAATCTGTCAGTTTTGATAAAACTTTCTCCGGTCCAGGATAGAATTTCTAGTCACACCCAGAAAGAGAGAGAGCCCAGACTAAAGGCTGCATCTCCCACCTCCCAAGTGAGTGCCCTAACCACCAGAACGGAGGACTGAGAAATCTGGCCCATGTGACCATTAAATGTACAGGGCTGATCATGTGGCCTTCAGGTTTTTCAGCTTGGCCATGCCGCATCCTGCATAAAGAGCAAATGTAAAGATTGCCGCTGCAGGGTGCTTGACTCAGTCAGCCTTGTGTTTGGCAACTGTCCCATTCCACGGACTCATTTTTGGGCTTGGTTTCTTGGATGTCCTTTTGCATTTTGCAAAAGATTATTTCAATGACAAAGGGTGCCTCGGGGGTGTTTGTGTGTGTGTGCTGCTTCCTTTATACAGATGAACCTCATGAATTCCTAGGCGTTGGCCTAATTGATGAATAGACCCATTGTAATCTTCAAACCTTTAAAAACAAGAAACATTATTGGCAATATCCATCTCATAGGAAGTACGGGACTGAATAGTGTCCTGTGAGAAAAGCAGCCATGGCGTTGGGCTTCGCTGGCACGTGGTTTTGTGGGAATGGCAGCAAGGCTGTATCTGTAGCAAATAATCAGGCAAGACCTTGAGCATCTGGCTGCCAATCATACCAGAGTTGCTAAACCACAAGGTTTATTTCTTGAGCACTCCCACCACTTCCCCGATAACGCTGCAGACAAGTAGCTCAAAAAGACCAATGTGTTTTTGTTCAGTCCCCTTTTATCCAATTTATCCTCACTCAGAAAGGTTTTTTTGTTTCAAGCTGAGGGACTGGAAATGTGCCAAGACATGCCAGGAACTTACTGTTCCCAAAAGGGGGAGTTAGTTTAAAAGAAGTAAGAGCTTTATTAGAAAATATTTTGAAATGCTTTATTACCGAGCCCTCTTTGTCATTACAAAAATGTTAGACCCAGTTAAAACAATCCTAATCCTTGTCTCTACTGGGTGAAAAGGTGGTGCACCAAATCTTTGCCTGCACGGCCTTGAGTTTGGAATGCCTGTACAACTCCTTGGGAGCCACACAGAATAGCCATTCCAGGCATTTTGCAGAGACTGTTTTTCCCTATTGGTTGCAACCCCTGGGAAGAGGGTCTTTAGTTCAGGTCTAGCTGAACCAGTGGAGTTGATAACAGCTTCTCTTCAGTGAGGCGGAGAAGGCACAGGGGTTGATGACGTACTGGTTCCACCAGTCTTCCTAACCCCACACCCTGCTAGCTTCTTCTTTGAGTGATGGTCCCTATTGTATTCCACTGAGGGTTGTACGCATGCTCCATGTGCCCGGAGCTGGAGAATTTGAAAGTAGTAGTGTCCGTTGGTCCTCAAGAGACCGAACAGTGGCATAGCTACACATACTGCATCCCTCCTCTGTACTGTATGGGGACCTAGACTTGGAATAGCAAGAGGGGGAGCAGGGCAGGGATGAGGTGTACTAGCAGAGCTGGGGCAGGACTGGAGTAGCAGGGATGTTGCAAGTCAGGATTTAAGAGATGTGATAGAATTGTATATATGGGAAGCTTGGCCAGTGCCTACTTGCCCTGTGCCTGACTCGAACCAGGGCTTTTAATCCTTCACTTTCATGAGCCCCATATTCACACAAATTAAAGAGAAGAAAGAAAGTAATCAGGCCCAGAGATCTGTTGCCAATGCATAATATTCCTCAAGGGATAAAACATTTTTCAACACTATCTACAACTGTTTTTCTTCTGCTCTACATTATTCCCTTGGTTGGCTATGTTGCCTAAAAAAAACTCCAAACAAACAAAAAAGCCCCTCAACTCTTCTAGGCTTCAGCTGATTAGCTAAATCAGGAAGAGGATTACTACCAATCAGGTGGAAATGTGTAAACGAACATACACTCAGCAAAATGAGGTGATTAGCTGAGTGACAGATTTGATGCAACCTGCTTGATACATGCACCCTGGGAAGTTTGAGGCACAGTAATACAGCCTAGTGCAGATGCTAAGGTCCATCCACACTAAAAACACAAAGGTATTTTGTAACCAGGTTGTGACACACTCGCCAGAAAACACACTGTAGTTTGGTTCCCCCAACCCCACCAGTGCAACCAGGTGTCAACCAAGTCTGAGCATCCATCCCTACCACACTGCCTAAGCATGTATCAGCGCATTCTGGGCAGCACCTCAGCAGGAGATAGAGTGGCCCAAAGTGGCCCAAGCAGCCCATGGACAATGTACTCTGGACTTGTTCTACTGCACAGAGACCTGGAGAAGGACTGGCCAAACTGTAGCAGGCACAATGTGCCAGTAACCCGCACTCATTCAAAGTGGCACTCTGTCCCCCTCTAGAAGTGGCTGGGCCACATATAGTGGTTAATGAGCCTGTTGCAGCCTTGGTTAACAGAGAGGGTACTTCTAGATCAAGAGGGCCTCGGTTCAATCCCTGTTGCCTGCGAGCCCTCCCAGGGTGTTACACAGTCCACTTGCCGGGCCACTTGCCGGGGTGAATCACTGATAATTGCCATGGCTACTAATGAGTATTAACCATGTTATGTGCGGACACAAACCAGCATTTCCAGCACAGCTTTTCTGGCCTGTATAATGGGCCAAACCAAAACCCTAGAGCCAAACACACTCTGGCTTTGGAGGGCTGCAAAACCAATGCCCAACAATATACCAAAGTCACCTCACAAATCTGCAGAATAAAAGTAGCAACTAGGGATTATTTATTCTTTCTCTGTAGCCTCCTAAGAAGGCTGGCCCTAGGTTGTGACCTCCAATTACTGCCAGACTCTCCACACTAGTTTAAATTCAGCATCTGCCCGTCCCCCACAATCCTTCACTCCCACTCCCTTTTATGAGGGTTAGTCAATTTAAGAAGATGTTTCCTTAGCTGAGGGGTGGGAGGAAGCCTATGCTCTGTATCAGAGATCAATCCCTTACTCCAAAAGCTAGCAAGAACATGGAGGGGGGGTCACCCATATATTCCCTCCCCATCTCTATTTTTTTTCTCACAGTAGCGTGCTCTGTTTTCTCACTCTCTCCTACTCTCCACCCCACCAATTTCTCAAACCCAATCGTATCAGAGTTTGGGTGAGCTTTTGAACCCGTGACCCTCAAAAGGGTTGAAAGTGAGGTAAAAATAAGTTTGCCCATCCCTAGTAATAATAATATTCATAGCATCCCTCATTTCCAAGCTTCTCTCACTTTAAAAAAACATGTATTTCCAGCGTCATGTACACACATGGCCACCTCTGGAGGGTCTGCAGCAAACAGGCAAGGAACCAGTACACAAGTTGGAGGAGAGATTTGGCCAGGACACAGACAAACCCTTCATTTTGCATCTGGACAGGACCCTGGATTGTTACATTGCCTCCCAGAGATCTATACCTAGTGCACTGTGAGGCAATGTATTTCAAACCTGATCCATTGAGCCGGCTTAAAAAAAAATCTGAAAAACACCAGGGGTACTCTTGAAAATGTCAACAGCAAGTGATGGAAAATGTCATTACTTGGACGGAACAGGAAAGTTCCTAGACTCAGCCAGCCAAGGATAGCTGTGTTATTAAGGGGGAACTGGAGGGCAGGCAAAGTGAAGAAAATACACTTTTCTCATGTCAAAAATATTCTTTACCCTGAATCAGAAATACGGACCAGTCCCAAAGCAAACTGAAGTCAATGGAAAAACTTATATGGACTCCAGTGGACTTTGGATCTGGCCTTATACGAATTAGTTCCAATACACTGTGCAAAGTTTTGTTTTCTATTTAGGGCTATTTAACCTAGCCAACAGACCATCATGTATTATGAAAGTCATGTCAGCTTTCATAACTAAATGGGGCCGGGCTTAGAAAGGAGACGGCCAAAGAGAAAGCTTTCAGAAATGTTACTGATTCAGGGGGGTGGCTCTTTTCTTCAAGTGAGTACAGAACCGTGCCCCAGCCTGGTACTACAGGATCTCAAAATGTATTTCTATTTTCCAAATATTCCTTCATCTGGCTTTTCCGTCTGAATTACTTCCTAATTGTCCAAATAGCTTGTTCTTAATTTTGGTTCCTAAAGACAGGGTTTTAACAATTGAGGTAAGTATTTCAGATAGTTTTCAGTCATCATTAATTTTCCCCGACTTTGCACTTATTTAAGGACCTACTTGATCCTAGTCTTTCTTTCTTTCTTTCTTTCCATCCTGTTCACTGCAGTTCAAGAGGCCCTGGTCCTCAAAAGTATGAAGGCACCTAGCACCCATTGAAATCAGTCCGAGTCAGGTGGCTGAACCCTTGAAGATATGAGGTTTGAGTACATATGTTTGTGTGTTCTCATTGGGTTGCCTCCTCTCTTTTCCAGAGCAGGTTTTATTTTGTTTCGCCCTTAGAGAAATTCAGGAAAACAAGTTTTCCCTTGGAGGTGAAGAGAATCAAAGCAAGCGTTGGGCTTGAAACTTTTGCAACGAGACATTCCACCCCCCCACCACCCCCTCCCTGGAGAAATCAGTTTAAAATGAGGGGATACATTTGCCAAAACAAGAGGGGTAGCTGGAAGGCTAAGTAAGTCTAGCTAGCTCGGGTAGGATCAGGTGACCTGCAGCTGCTATTGCAGTCCAGTAGAACAAGATGGAATTAGCATGATCTTCTGGAAATGTGGAGTGATGATATGAAGCAAGACTGTTTTGTCTGTATCTGCTTGTTGATATCAGGATGAGCTCCGGATTTTAGGATGTGATTCAAATAACACCCAAGGGGCTTGAGGACCTAGGGTACTGGGGATGGGATTCACAGCCTGTCCCATCCAGTTCAAACCAGGCCCAGGCAGGTAGTGACTGAATTGTAATAATTTGCTTGGCCTATCACCTTCCCTCCAAGGATTTCAAAGCATTTTACAAACAGTTAACAAAACATTTCTCCACCCTTGGGTCTGCTAACGCTGCTACAACTAACTTCCACTGACATCATACTGAGCCCACTCCGTGATGTAGACTCGTATCATTATTCTCATTTCATCAGTAAGGAAACTGAGGAAGGGCGCTCAAATCCCTGAGTCATTGGCAGCTCAGGGAAGAGGGCTGAAATCCCCCAATTCCTAGGCCTGTGCCTTAGCCATACATTCATCTTTCCCAGGCTGAGTTCCTCATCCCTTGCTGGGAACTGCCTTGCAATGGCTGACGTGGAATGACCTGTTAGCCCTCCTCAGTCCATTTTTCTGACAGACACAGGTGCCCACATCACAAAAGCCCAAGTATAACTACCCACTGGGAATTTTATTGGGAGGGACAAACCTGCCATAACGGGGGGGGGGGGGGGGGGGAGGGGCAGATTAGATGCAGTTTGAACAGGCTATTTCCAACTCTAATTTCTGTTGTTCTTCTTGGTCTTCTTGTAATCAGTTTCAGTGGAGAGGCCAAGGAGCCTGGAACTTGTTATATTCATGGCATACATACAGAGAAATTACATACATAAATACTTTCAGTGGAAGGGTGCAAGGTAACACTATTTTATGTTTTAGAATTCAGAATGCTAACACACGAGAAAACAGAAAGAGACAAAGGCAAAATTCAGCCCACCTTGCTTTAAGCTGGCTCTGTCCAGGCTGATTCTGATTGCACTCTTTGCTACAGAGCTTCCTAGCAGGACCAGGAAACCCCCCACTCTTAAAGTGATAACTTGTAATCCCAGTCCAGTCCTTGATACACCACAGAATTCCCCTCTCACTCCTGGAGCTGGTCTCTTTAGTACATGGCTACAGATATACCTGGATACATGGGCCCCATCATCATCGTACTAGGAACACCTCCCAGTCATCAATGTATTTACCTTCACAACATCCCTGTTGCAGTCCTATTACCCCCACGCTCCAGATGTGGAACCATGGTACAGAGAAACTGAGAGACTTCCATTAGGACTTAGATGCCTAAATACCTTTTTGGATCAGGGCCCAAGGGACTTGCTCAAGGTTTGTAGCAGAGCACAGAATTAAAGCCAGGCCTCCTATGCCCCAGGGTAATGCCCTAGCCACTGGTCCATCCTTCCTCTATACTTACAGATCTAATCTGTATGGGAGCATCCCATCCTCAGAAGGCTTTCAAATGTATTCCCACAAGGGGTTAGGTGTAACACAGAGCAAGCCCAAATCACTGTCCCACTCCTCCCATCAGCAATGGGATCTGAGCAGGAAACCAGAAGAAACAGGTCCTGGTGAGAACACAGCCTGTTTGAGAGCGGACAGCAGATCTAAGGGGCCCAAACAATTGGCAGGCACACCCGCCCTAAACACATCCCGTGGACCCTCCCACTTTGCATTGCCCATAGGTCCCAAGCCAAGTTCTTAGCTGCAGGGAGCTGAACAATTAATCTCTCCATGCCCACACCCACTTCCCTGGGGGAGGCACCTGGTGGTTGCATTAAGCAGATTAAAAACTCTTCCTCCTAATGTTTTGCGCCCATTTAGCACTGATAGTTTTTGTGAGAGCAAGGCAATTGGCAGTAGAAAGCAGCACCTTCCAAAGCGCTCGGGAGAAGGAGAGTTTGTTGACATCAAGCCTAGGCCTGGGCTACACCCAGAACGTAAATCGACCTAGCCACATTGATCAGGGCTATGAAACTGAGGTGGACCTAACCTCCCCTGTAGATTCAACTTGGTTGATGGAAGAATTCTTCCATCAACCTAACTACTCCTCTCAAGGGGGTGGATTTACTATAGCTTCGGAAAAACCCCTTCCCTCGCTGTAGCAAGTGTCTATGCTACAGTGGCATAGCTGAAGTGTTGCAGCCATGCCACTGTAGGGCTTGCAGTGTAGGCGTGCCCCTTGCTTCCCATTTACAGTAACAGTGTGAAGAGGGAGTGAGTATGAGGAGTGCATGCCCTGACTAGTTCCTTAGTACTGGGCCTGAGCAGCAAGGACTGGATCTGCACTTGAACGTTCCTAAATCTACACTGCTCTTCTGGGCAGGGCGCCGGAACGGGGCGGTGGGAGCAGGGGGCCATGGCCACATCACTTTTTACTGGCCATAAGGGAGAGCAATGGGGGGGAGGGGGCAGCGAGGATGGGGTGGGGGGCAGGGTCTTGGTGGGAAGGGGCGGCACAGGGGCAGGGCCTCAAGGGAAGGGGCAGTTTGAGGCAGGGGCTCAGGGAGACAGGGCAGCGTGGGGGTGGGGACTCAGGGGGCAGCACAGGGCCTCGGGGGTGTAGTGGCACAGAGGCAGGGCCACGGTTCAGGCACCGGTGGTCCCCCCACTTTTAAGGAACTTCCGTCACTCCTGCTTCTGGGCCCAGCTCTATAATTCATTCCTACTTGTTCAGCACAGTCAGACCCTTATACTATATAAACACAATAGTGTCCGCAAACACAACAACTCATATGCATTGTCTGTGTCCTGATGGGGTTAAGTCCCCTGGGCTTCCCCCTACCATCTACCAGGGGGAGGGATAGCCCAGTGGTTTGAGCATTGGCCTGCTAAACCTAGGGTTGTGAGTTCAATCCTTGAGGGGGGCGATTTAGCAATCTGGGCCAAAAATTGGGGCTTGGTCCTGCTTTGAGCAGGGGGTTGGACTAGATGACCGCCTGAGGTCCCTTCCAACCCTGATGATCTATGAATCTAGTCTCACAACCTTGTAGGTCAGGATTGTTAGCCAACCTCAGAGTCAGGGCTTTTTGCTTCCACTAGTTAAAGAAATGCTCCCTTGAGCACCGAAAAGCACTCACTGTCTAAATGAGACAAAGCCCCAACACGACAGCTGGGAGAGGCTGGGCTCCTGAGGATAAGGGGGAGACAGGACAGGAGTGCTTGAAGGAGGAGAGAGGGGGCTCTTGGTCCCTTGCCCCTTTCACGGCACGTGCGGGCAGAGGGCGCACAAAGAAGGTGCTTGTTGTGGTCCCTTCTACAACAGGCTCTAATTTAATTCAGGGGGTGCATCCTGCATTAAAGTGTCATGTGAGCCAAGCCATTTGGCCGCCTTGCGATCCAGTCGCTCTGCCTATAAACCTAGCAGTGCTACACTGCAGTGATCTACCCAGGCTCAGTGGTTCCCATGAAGCTTTTGTGCTCACCGTGTATTGCTGAATCCTTCTAATACTTCCCAAGTGTCCGCAGGCCCCTTGGACACTGGCCAGCCTGCAGCAGTTAAAGCAGAGCCCACCTACACAAGCGGACAGATGAAGAAGGAAACTGACAAGGATCGCAGTGGAAAGAGCTTGAGCCAGGACTAGTCGCATGCCTGAAGGCTTTACACTTTCACGTGCAAAGCTCTGCCGAGGGCCAAACAGCAGGGATGGCTGGATTAGATCAGATTACTGTCATCTTTACATGGATCCTCTAGTTCTACCTGCCACACTCACTCACCCCTGGTACTACCTGTGGAAAGAGCCACAATATGGTTTTCCTCTGGGACACAGGCACAACTAGCTGTAGATCGCACCCCCCCCAATCCCTGACAACTTTTAGCTAGCCAGTTCTGGCCGCCTCCAGCAGCTGCAGGGTTCCTGCATTTTTCACTCTTGGCTCCTCCCCCATAACTCTTTGCGAAAATTGGTATCACTTCTGCTACGGACTCCCACTGGCTTCCGGGCCCTCTGCTGTGACTCACCCCATGTTCCCCGCCTGGCACACGGGGTGTGGTTTTGCTTTTTTAACAATTTCTCCCTGGAACATGTTTGCTGTCCTGTATCTTGACCGATGTGAACTTCACGCTGCACCTGAAGAGGCATAAACTGAGTTCGTGTCCCTCTAACCTTTCTCCTCCACACACTGGAGCTCATTCTAAACCCTGCCCCCACGAAACTTCTCAAGCCTTCTTGCAACCTACCCCAACGCTCCACAAAGAACCCCAGTCTGACCCCTTCTCCCTGGGCTGGCTCCTTCCCTCTCCTTGCCCACCTTGTACCTGCTTTAGCCAAGCACAAGTTATTGGGTTCCATACAGGAGTAACTGGGTGAAATGTAAGGGCCTGTGACATACAGGAGGTCAGACTAGATGACCCAATGGTCCCTGCTGGCCTAAAACTCTATAAAGCTACGAATAAGCCACCAGCCTGCCTCTTGGTGAACATCTACACTGCTGTTGGAGGTGTGATTGCAGCGTGGGTTGGCATAGCTTTAATCTAGCTAGCATGGCTAAAAATAGCAGTGAAGACATGGCAGCATGGGTTTCAGCACAGGCTGGGAAGACGAGTACATACCCAGAGGAACTGGGCAGACTTGTACAGCCCAAATCTCTGCAGCTTCATTTAGCTACTTTTAGTCACGCTTGCTAGATTAAAGCTAGCGCAGGTCTGGCTCCCCATGCTACAACCACACCTCCAACTGCAGTGTAGATGCACTCTTCCTTGACACCCATGGATGTGCGCTCCTGGTTTCCACGCCCCAATGGCAGGAAATAGAAACGTTAAGGCTGAACATATGATCTTAATGCTCCCTGTAGGTGTGCATACCTTGTGACAGTTTTTCAGTATGAACAACGAGGAGTCCTTGTGGCACCTTGGAGACTAGCAAATTTATTTGGCATAAACTGGAGCACATGACTTATGAGGAGAGGCTGAGGGAACTGGGATTATTTAGTCTGCAGAAGAGAAGAATGAGGGGGGATTTGACAGCTGCTTTCAGCTACCTGAAAGGGGGTTCCAAAGAGGATGGATCTAGACTGTTCTCAGTGGTATCAGATGACAGAACAAGGAGAAATGGTCTCAAGTTGCAGTGCGGGAGGTCTAGGTTGGATATTAGGAAAAACTTTTTCACTAGGAGGGTGGTGAAGCACTGGAATGGGTTACCTAGGGAGGTGGTGGAATCTCCTTCCTTGAGGTTTTTAAGGTTCCTTGACAAAGCCCTGGCTGGGATGATTTAGTTGGGGATTGGTCCTGCTTTGAGCGGGGGGTTGGACTAGATGACCTCCTGAGGTCCCTTCTAACCCTGATATTCTATGATATTCTATAAGCTTTTGTGGGCTATAACCCACTTCATCAGATGCATGGAGTGAAAAATACAGTAGGTAGGTAAGCTTATGCCCAAATAAATTTGTTAGTCTCTAAGATGCCACAAGGACTCCTTGTTGTTTTTGCTGCTACAGATTAACATGGCTACCACTCTGAAATCTTTCAGTATGCAATCACACAGTTTAAAAAAAAAAATTGAATGCATCTAGGTGTCTAAAATAATTGGTGATCTCTTAATTGGAGCCAGCAGGCTACTGCCTGGTCACCCACTGGCAGACACAACAAACATCCCAGGGGAGATTCTGTTTGAGTTCCCTGGGATCAGTGCTCTCAGCTGGCAGCCATTCTAATTCCACAAAGAAAATCTGATTAAAGCTCCCTGGGAAGCACCAGCCACAACCTGCTCCTTTAATCTCAGTGGGGGAGGAAGGGGAGGAAGTGCAAGCCCTAAAGTTTCAACCCCCCTGCCAAAACTCCCTCTTTGGATCAGCATCCCCAAGACCCAGCATCCCCCTGCAGGTGCACTGAGCTTTGGAGATGAAAGGACTGCAAAGTGCAGACAGCAGTCCAGGATTTAGGGTGACAGCATGTCAGGGTTCCCGCCCCACTCTGAACTCTGGGGTACAGATGTGGGGACCTGCATGAAAGACCCCCTAAACTTATTTCTACCAGCTTAGGTTAAAAACTTCCCCAAGGCACAAATTTCTTTGCTTGTCCTTGGACGGTATTGCTGCCACCACCAAGTGATTTAGACAAAAATGCAGGAAAGGGCCACTTGGAGTCCCTAGTCCTGCAAAATATCCCCCCAAGCCCCTTCAGCCCCTTTCCTGGGGAGGCTTGAGAATAATATACCAACCAGTTGGTTACAATGTGAGCACAGACCAAACCCTTTAGCTTTTAGGACACTGAAAATCAATCAGGTTCTTAAAAGAAGAACTTTATTATAAAGAAAAAAGTAAAAGAATCACACCTGCAAAATCAGGATGGAAGGTAACTTTACAGGGTAATAAAAAGATGTAAAACACAGAGGATTCCCCTCTGGGCTCTGTTTCACAGTTACAAAGAACAGGAATAAGCACAGGCTGTGTGAGTCAATCCGGGAGATAAAGAGCTAGAGAGATCCACAGGGTCTTTCTGTGTCCAGTGGCCTCAGTGAGGGATCTCCTCTGTCTTCATCACACCCAAGTTCTGCCTCTTCTCTACCCCACAGGATGCTACCACACTAAACAACATCAGGGGAAGCTGCTGCCCCCTGAAATTGGGCAGGTCAAGCTCTTGAGGAGTCTGGGGAGATGCTCCCTGGGAGCTGGCTAGCAATTTTTGATCCCCCATCCCTTATTTCATATTTGTGGGATTAGTTTTTTATGGAAGGAAACAGTCCATAAACCAGACAACAAGGACAATGTCTCATGGCTTGTGTATATTCCCAAATACCCACCCTCATTGGTAAGACTACTCGTGACAAAAACAATGCCCTTATTTTTAATAGCGCTCCCCTCTCACCTAAGCACTTGTGTGTTTGTAGTTCCTCCCCTGCTTTCCATAGCCTGATCCTCTCAGATTAGATTTTTGTGAGCCTTTACTCCAAGCTGACCCAGTAGAGAGGGCTCGGCTGCTCCCCAGGCCTTCCCTGGTGCATGGGAGGTGCACTGTGCTGCTGCAGGTGGTTCTGCAAGCAGTGCATGGTCAGAAGCAAAACAGGACCAGGACCAGGTTGTGGGCTTGCCTCCTGGCCACATGAAAAAACCCAGGGCACAGAGAGCATACAAGGTTAGGGGTCTATTTCAGGAGTGGGTGAGCTTCTGTGGCCTGCGATGTGCAGGAGGCCAGACTAGATGATCATGATGGTCCTTCTGGCCTTAAAGTCTTTGAATCTGAGAAAGAGAAAGCAGGGCAGTGTCACTTTAGAGAGTACCCCTTGCAGTTCAGGCACAGAGACCGTAGCTCCAGGGAATGCCACTATGGAGACACCCAGGGATGCTGTCTGCACAGTGGCCTGTTGCTTCTGGACATCAGTTTATATGTCTGCAGGTGCTAGCTGGGGTGGTTAAGCTTGGCACAGAGAATTACACAACCCCTATGCTATCTGGATAGAGAGGGGTCTTGGCATTGGTGTCTCCCTGCAAAGAAAGTCTTGAAAATGCGACCCAAGTGTGCATAATTCCTGCCTGAGTCTGCCCACGGCCTGAAGTAATGTCTCCAAGAGGTGTGAACTTCCCCATTCATCTTATTCACCAGGAAACCTTCTGCCATCACAAGGCAGGGCAGATAACAGTACAGGGAAGGGTCTTAAGATGAGGGTACAGCCATGGTGCCACCATATGGGGTGTGCCTGGTGCCCCACATCATCTTAATTTAGCCCTGTGAGCAGCACGGTTTTGGGTGGGAATGGAGAACAGGCAGCAGAAACAGGATCTTATGCTGCTTTGCTGCAGCACACTGTGGGGTGCATCTTGTTTCCCGTCCTGTCTTCAGGCCTAATGGGTGGAGAGCCTGGAGATGAACCATGCAGACAGTTCTCCACCAGCCCCTGAAGTAAACCTTCTGGAAGGGGCTGGTACAGGAGCTGTCTGCCCAAGTCTACAGCTCGACGGCTTGAAACACTAGCACAGAGAGATGCATAAGCTGCCCCATTCATCTCAAAGGGCATCACCTCCGAAGCTTAACAATGACCACGTGAACCACTGAATGTCAACATTGCTGGCTTCTCTGCTGGTGATTTTGGCAGAAACATCCAGCTGCTCCGGGACTGTGGCCAGTTCAGGTTGAATAGAGGCCACCGCTTTCTTCTGTCACTTTGACCCCTGCAAGTAAGGAGCACTGGACAAGAAGGAGAGAGAGAGAGACTGCGGATGAGCCTAAGTGCAAAATGGGGGAAGCAGAAGCAAACGAAACAAAGTGCAGACATCACCGCCGTTGAAAGGGACCCGAATGCAGCATCTTGGCTGCCACTTGTTGAGTGTACGGTGTCATTGAATCCCGTGCTCAGCTGCGGGAAAGCAGCCCTGTAATTGTGCATTGTGATGGTGAAGGAGGATAGAAAGGCAGCTGATCCCGGTTGGGTCAGTATTGCCCAAACGCTCACAGACAGGCCATTGTTCCCGCCGCTGGGACAAAGAGCCCCGTTCTTGCCTTACCGCAGTCAAGTTGTTCATTGACATGCTGTCACGGCACATTGCCAAAGAATAAATCAATTACAGATCAGATGACATGGCCTTTCCCCTCCTGCCCCCACCTCATCTCCTGCCCCCTTTGACGCACACTTGTACTGTGCTGGAAAGTCATGGATCCCAGCTCTGACCTCCCTGGAG
This sequence comes from Caretta caretta, assembly GCF_965140235.1. NCBI lineage: Eukaryota > Metazoa > Chordata > Testudines > Cheloniidae > Caretta > Caretta caretta. Next base: position 206,243,697 of record NC_134206.1, read on the forward strand.
AGTCTCAGGCTAAGGTATATCTTGTTATCGCGGAGTAAGGCTGCTCTGTGCTTGGAGCCCACTGTTACTAAAAGGGAGGTTGCAAACCCTGCACTGACACTATATCCCCTATAGGGGTTTCATGCGCCGAGCCCTGAGCATATAAAATGTTAATCCAGACAAGCTACAATTTCTTGTTTCTCTGCTTTCTCCTCTATGATCTCCTACATCAGCTCCCTAGACAAGTGGATTTACTTGCCCCTACCAGCAGGTGGCTATAAAGAAGGGGAGGGTGGGGGGCAATCACAGACTTCTGCTGATATGACCCCTTCTTCCCGCAGAAGACTTTTACAACGCTAAAGCATTGCTTCTGCCAGCCAGGGAGCCAGGGCTGCCGCTACTTATCAACTCCAGTTTAAAGTGCTCACCTTCCGAGATGGCATCAGAAGAGGCAGCTATGTCAAACCTCAGAAAGACGTGTGTGCGAATGAGTGTAGGGGAGACCCAGGTGGCCGCTCCAGCCCTCTGCTCTCTCTGCCCACAAAACGGCAACTGGCTGAAGTGCACATTCACCACTGCATGGGGGACTATGGGGACTCGTGGCTAAGCTGGCGTGTGTAATGTAAATGCCTTCTTCCAGCCAGAGAGAGGCCAGGCCCTTCCGTGGCCCCTGAGTCCGTCTTGGAAGTCCTCAAAGAGGACAAATAGGTGGCTCATCCTTCAGAGCCTCTCAGCATCAAGCTGCTTCTCCTCATTCTGGGCATCTGGGACTGACCACAGTGGATCTTGCTAAGTGGGCCCAGTTAAGGTGAAACAGAGATCCTGACCTGACCAGTGGGATGAAGGCTGATTCTAAGGGCTAAGCGGCCCTGTATCCCAGCTAGGGGAACTCCTGAAGGCCAATGCCTGAGTTTCCTCCCTACTTCGGGCAGCAGAACAGGCTATTTGGGAGGCAGTATACTCTTGTGGTTAGGGCACATGACTGAAAGTCAGGATTCAAGAGTCCTGGCTTGTTCTTTGGCCTTGGAAAAGTCACCTAACCTCTCATTGCCCCAGTTACCTCATCTGTATCAAGGGACACCTATTTCACGGGCAGTGTGTTGAAACTTATTTCAATAAATGCTCGTAAGAAGTGCTTTGAGATCCCCAGAGGAGAGGTGCCGTGCATTACTGTCATTATTTCAGAGTCTGCCATATCCCCATGGCACAAGTTTGGAGCCTGAAGTGAACACTGTACTGCAGGCGAGCCAGTCTCTACCTCTCTGGCACCACCTTCAAATCCTCTTTTGGCACATCTGCCAAAGGAGACGATCCAAAAGTGAGAGCGGCTGTCTTGCTGCAGGGGCGCCATAGCAACAGAGCCAGAATCCAGGGCCTGGCATGAGAGATCTTCATTTCCTTGTGGCTCACAGCTGAGGCTTCGCTTCCTGCATTGTGAACCCTGCTGGGACCCACTGTCAACACGCAAGTGTGAACCTGGAATTTTGGTCATTTGCCAACAGCTGAGTGGAATGTTTTTCTCAGGAAGCGGCAAGAAGCAGAAGAGGGGAGTAAATGTTACTGCCGCACTAGGGGGACCTTGTTGGGATCTGGTATTCAGACCAAACTTTGGAACCGGGCGATTTTGCTGCCTGATTGAGGTTGGCAGCTAACGAGCTCATCGTTGCACAATACAGTTACATGGAGAACATGGTCAATGTGTCAAAATTTGACTAATTAAAGGAACATTTACAGACCTAGTTTATATTATCCCAACCATTTCACAAGTACATTTGCTTTGTGCTTAGGGAAGGAAAGGAAACTGCACAGCTCTGATTCGTCTGAGGACAGACAGGATTGTTCCATCCACATTTGTCATATTCTTTAATTTGGCAGACTGATGGCGTGGAATTAAAGAGGAAGGAGGAATAGAAGAATTAAAACTATTTGTTACACTTAGCTGTATGATACAGATCTGCAAACACATATGCCCCCAAATGCACAGAGGGACCAAAGTATACATGCCCAGAAAGACTGCTCAGCAACGCATCTAGACGCATCTACACACACAAAGTTGCGTGCTCAGAGATGTATATGCAGCATGTATGCACAGACACATGTGCACACGGGCCCACCCATACAAGTCAGACTGACAGGCACACATGGCGCTCACTGTGATCTCAAAGAAGTCTTGGGTCTGTGGTTACTCCAGGGTGGAATATTATGAGTGCAGACCAGATTGTTAGGGGCAGCGCATTTCAGGACATTGCCAAGACTTCCTGGAAAGGGACAGCCCTTTTTAAAATATTTGAGAGCAGCGGAGGGACTGCCATGCTGGACTGGTCTGAGTGTGCCATTTGGGGGGTGGCATGTGTTTGGACGGGCCTAGAGCAGACATTGAGCCGAGGCTACCGTGGCCTTGAGCCCTGACCAGCACGTTGCTAACACCACACCCAAGAGATCTTCAATCAAGACAAATCACCATCAGTGCTGATTTCCCCTCTGAAATTCACCCAGACCCATCCCTGGACCCTGCATCTCCATGCCCCAGTCCAGTCGGAGACGTTACGGCACCAATGCAAGAAATCTCCTGTCCCGAATAGAGCAGAAAGCTTAAGGGACGGAGGCAGGAAAGACCGCATTCCCCGGCTGCCAGCAGGAAACAGCTGCTGCTGACTTGACCACATCATACAGACCCAGGGCACCGAGCCCCAACTCTCTGTAGAGCTGCACTTTTCTTGGGCTGTGTCTGTGATGCCAGAAGACCCCACCCACTTTAAGTGTTGCAAGCACATGCATGCACATAGCAGGATGGCTCAACTTCTGCTCTGAAGCCTTTGCAGGAAAACCCGGCACCCTTGGCCCAATAGCTCCTTCTCTCCTCCCGGCCCCCACTATAACCCTTTGGGGCTTTGATCCCTGTCCTTTGAGTCACCAGACTGGGGAGGGGCAAGATGTAGGTGTACAGAGCGTGCTGTCCAAAAAGCAAGCCTAGGAGAACATTGAGAGAGGGAGGCAGAAAGGAGGGAGAGAAGGTATTTAGTGAAGCAATAACTCCTGCTCTGGAAATTCCCCAGGCATGTTTCTTTCACCCACCTCTGTTATGCTGGCAGGCTGGGCTGGCCAGCGCCTCATCAGAAGCTGTAATAACATGTCCTTTTGCATCCAGGAATGCACAGATGTGCCAACTGCAACTGGCGGTGCTGAAAGGATATGTTTCCTGGAGCAATCTGCCGTAGCCTGCAGAATTTACCGGTTCAGGAAGAGCATGAGAAGCCTCCACCTCTTGTTTACAGCTACTCTCCTTCTAGACATAGGTCTGAACCAAGCCAGAACTCCAGAAATAGTCAGACCAGGGTCTGTATTCTGCAGCACTGTCTGCGCTGGGCCAAACAAAAATCTGCAATCTGCCCCTCCCTGCCATATCATGGGGAGTTTGGATCTGGAGCCTGTCTGGGGTGGAGGATCATCTACAGCATCTTTGGGCTAAGTTAGCTGTCTGCAAGGAGCGCTGTAAACCTGGTTGTAATTTCAGTGTGGACAAGGGGTACAGGTATGGAGGAAAGGTATGTTTCATGGGGTGGTTACTGGGAGATGGGCGGGAGGAGATACAGGTATGGCCCAGAGAGGGTATTTATAGCAATGGGCTGGGCAGAGTTTACATAGCTCCAGGTCTTCTTCTTACTAGTGAAAAGGCGCAGGAAGGGAGAATTTACTTGCCTGGCTCCGTTCTGCTATATTGTCCCCTCTCAGAGGCTGTGGCAGTGAAGATCTGAGAAGGATCTTGGGCTGCAGATTGCACAGAGACCAAGAATCTGTGGGATTAACGAGGCTAAAGCCTATGGATCTTGCCCCCTCCATCTGCTAGAAGCCTGACTCCATGCATGCACCCTGGCCTGACAGAAATGCCTACCAGCTGCAGCACATACAAACCCACCTAGTCTGCCTAGCTAGGTACTGGCATGTCTAGCCCATGCTGACCTCCGTGCCACTCCAGCTTCACTGCTATTTTGAGCTGTGCTAACTGGATTAAAGCTAGTGCGGGTGTGCAATCCCCAGGCTGCAATCCCATCGCCAGCTGCAGTGTAGATGTACCCAGAGACAAGGCTGGGAACAGAACCCAGGAGTGTTAGCTCCCAGTCTTCTGTCCTAGCCTACGTGTCCTAGCCCTCCCCCGGCACCCCGAGCCAACCTAGGAATGGAATCCTACCTCCCAGTGCCCTCCTCTAGCCCATACCCACAAAATCAGTCCAAACAGCCATAACCTCTAGCATTAGGTATGACTAAAACCAGCTCTACACCTAAAACGTAGGTTGACCTAGCTGCATGGCTCAGGTTCTCACACCCCGGAGAGACATAGTTAAACTGACCTAAGCCCCACTATAGGCACTGTGAGGTCAGCAGAAGAGCTTTTCCATTTGTGACCCTGGCAGACCAGGTGCCAGCTCATGCCAAAGCCACTGGGCCTCGCTGAACACTGACAAATGCAGAGCTGGAAACCAGTCTGGCTCACCTGTGCGTTAGTGTTGTTAAAACAGATATTAGCATTACAAGAATGTGTTTAGATTTTATGAAATGCTTGTAGGATGCTGCATGTATTGATCTTACGTCCAATACCTGGATCCCGTGGTATAAGGCAATGTGTAAGGGTTTGCTCTGCAACTATTAAAGTGTTTGCTAAGCCCCCAGCAAGGAGAGAAGCATTACCAAGTGTGAAATACTAGTTTACCACAAGAGGTGTCATCTCCACCCCAACAAAAGAAGGCCGACAGCCACCAGACAAACCACTATGGAACATCAGTGGACAAAAGACTTTGTGGATTGGTCGCCCCACACCTATGAAGCAGGGACCTGCACAAGCCCTCATCCCATCACAGCTTGAATGCTGGGGGACGGAAATAAAAATCCCTGATAAGGAGAAATTGTATCCCGATGCTGCTTGAACTCTGCGGGGTGAAGATTTCTAAGCATAAGCAAGGGGGCCCTAGAGGTTTAGCTTGGATTAGGCCTAAGGGACATATAAAGCTTGCCTATATACCAGCTACTATCATCTTTTGGAACCTAAGACTGTAACTCATTTGAGTGTGTATGTTTACCTGCTTTAACCTTGTAAATAACTCTCTTATTTCTTCTTCCTAGTTAATAAACCTTTAGTTAGTTTATTACAGGATTGTCTTTGGTGAGAGATCTAGGTTGCACTTGACCTGGGGTAAGTGATATGGAGGAAGATATTACCATATCTGAAGTAGAAGCGAAACACGAACAGCTTAACGGGACTAAATCGGGGGGCCCAGATAATCTTCATCCAAGAATATTAAAGGAATTGGCACATGAAATTGCAAGCCCATTAGCAAGAATTTTTAATGAATCTGTAAACTCAGAGATTGTACCGTATGACTGGAGAATTGCTAACATAGTTCCTATTTTTAAGAAAGGAAAAAAAGTGATCCGGGTAACTACAGGCCTGCTAGTTTGACATCTGTAGTATGCAAGGTCTTGGGAAAAAATTTTGAAGGAGAAAGTAGTTAAGGACATTGAGGTCAATGGTAATTGGGACAAAATAGAATCATAGAATCATAGAATATCAAGGTTGGAAGGGACCTCAGGAGGTCATCTAGTCCAACCCCCTGCTCAAAGCAGGACCAATCCCCAATTTTTGCCCCAGATCCCTAAATGGCCCCCTCAAGGATTGAACTCGCAACCCTGGGTTTAGCAGACAAATGCCAGATCATGCCAAACCAACATGATCTCCTTCTTTGAGAAAGTAATAGATTTTTTAGACAAAGGAAACACAGTGGATCTAATTTACCTAGATTTCAGTAAGGCGTTTGATACCGTGCCACATGGGGAATTATTAGTTAAATTGGAAAAGATGGGGATCAATATGAAAATTGAAAGGTGGATAAGGAATTGATTAACAGGGAGACTACAGCGGGTCCTACTGAAAGGTGAACTGTCAGGCTGGAGGGAGGTTACCAGTGGAGTTCCTCAGGGATCAGTTTTGGGACCAATCTTATTTATTACTGACCTTGACACAAAAAGTGGGAATGTGCTAATAAAGTTTGCGGATGATACAAAGTTGGGAGGTATTGCCAATTTAGAGAAGGACAGGGATATCCTACAGGAGGATCTGGATGACCTTGTAAACTGGAGTAATAGTAATAGGATGAAATTTAATAGTGAGAAGTGTAAGGTTATGCATTTAGGGATTAATAACAAGAATTTTAGTTATAAGCTGGGGACGCATCAATTGGAAGTAACAGAGGAGGAGAAGGACCTTGGAGTATTGGTTGATCATAGGATGACGATGAGCCGCCAATGTGATATGGCCGTGAAAAAAGCTAATGCGGTCTTGGGATGCATCAGGAGAGGTATTTCCAGTAGGGATAAGGAGGTTTTAGTACCGTTATACAAGGCACTGGTGAGACCTCACCTGGAATACTGTGTGCAGTTCTGGTCTCCCATGTTTAAGAAGGATGAATTCAAACTGGAACAGGTACAGAGAAGGGCTACTAGGATGATCCGAGGAATGGAAAACCTGTCTTATGAAAGGAGGCTCAAGGAGCTTGGCTTGTTTAGCCTAACCAAAAGAAGGCTGAGGGGAGATATGATTGCTCTCTATAAATATATCAGAGGGATAAATACCAGAGAGGGAGAGGAATTATTTAAGCTCAGTACCAATGTGGACACAAGAACAAATGGATATAAACTGGTCATTGGGAAGTTTAGACTTGAAATTAGACGAAGGTTTCTAACCATCAGAGGAGTGAAGTTCTGGAACAGCCTTCCAAGGAAAGCAGTGGGGGCAAAAGACCTATCTGGCTTTAAGATTAAACTCGATAAGTTTATGGAGGAGATGGTCTGAGGGGATAACATGATTTTGGTAATTAATTGATATTTAAATATTCATGGTAAATAGGCCCAATGGCCTGTGATGGGATATTAGATGGGGTGGGATCTGAGTTACTACAGAAAATAATTTTCTGTAGTATCTGGCTGGTGAATCTTGCCCATATGCTCAGGGTTTAGCTGATCGCCATATTTGGGGTCGGGAAGGAATTTTCCTCCAGGGCAGATTGGAAGAGGCCTTGGAGGTTTTTCACTTTCCTCTGTAGCATGGGGCACGGGTCACTTGCTTGAGGATTCTCTGCTACCTTGAAGTCTTTAAACCACGATTTGCGGACTTCAATAGCTCAGACATAGGTGAGAGGTTTTTCGCAGGAGTGGGAGGGTGAGATTCTGTGGCCTGCGTTGTGCAGGAGGTCAGACTAGATGATCATAATGGTCCCTTCTGACCTTAGTATCTATGAATCTATGACTGGTCCTTTGGGACTGGGAGTAACCCAAATATTAGTGTGCTTTTTGGTATAAGGGACTGTCTATCACAAAGGCAGGCTCGCCTAGGCGTCGAGACAGAGTGAACTGTCTCTGACTCCATGTTAATGCTGTTGTAGCCCTTGAGTTCACAGATGACACTTAGTTGGTGAAATCTAAGTAGAGAACTCACAACCAGTTTGGGGTCATGCCCTGTTTCTTAACAGTCTGCCTGGAGGTTGGCACTCATGGTCATGAGCCTCTCCAGACAGTGTGACACCGTTGACCTAGCTACCGCCTCTCAAGTGGGTGGATTTACTACAGTGATGGAAAAAAACCCTCCATCACTATCCCGGGTGTCTACACTACAGCCGCATAGCTGCAGCTGTGATGCTGTTGCGCCTATAGTCTAGACATAGCCTTAGTCCAAGCACAGGTTAACAGTCACAATAAAACCCACAGCTAAATTTACACTAGACCGCTCAAGGTGCCAACGCTACATATCAAAGCCCTGGGGACAGGCCATGCTGTAAACCTCAGAGTCCCCTTCATGTGCTTTTCTACTCCCTCAGTGTAAAGCTGTCAGTTCCTTTTCATGAATGCAAATCACAGCAGAAAGGACCATGCTGCAGACTGACCGTGTTCCAGCTACAGCAGGAGAACAAAGCCCAGCTAGACAGACAGTGCCCAGATTGGATTATTACCTAACCCATTTATAAACACTGCGACAAGGCCGTCTGGGTGTCTCTCTGCACGTTCTATGTCTCTAGCACGGCTGAAAGTCTTCCTGTATTGACAGCCCTGAAGATTAGCAACCTGCCCTTAGCCACAGAAAGGGGACAGAATGGGCAGTAGCAGGGCAATCTCCCCATACACACCACCCCCGCCGGCAAGCCTCCCCGGAGGGGATCCCCTGTTGGGCGAGGGGGAGCTCACTCTCCACAGCCCTTGTCAGTCCTGGGTTGGAGAGCCGATTCCTGGGGGGCGATTGGTTGTAGGGTATTTTTGTGATGTGGATCCCTGGCCACTGGGTATTGAACTGAGTTTATTTCGTTCAATCCAGTGAAACAGGCTATTGTCACCGTGCCATCGGGTAATGAGAAATGTGCCAGGGCACTGAGTCAGTCCCCAATCTCCTCTACTAACTGGAGTGACAGAAGGTGCGCTTCGTCCCAAGAGAGAGCAAAGACCATTGAGCCTGCCCATCTGGCAGCATTTATTTTTAATCCTCGCTGGTCCAGGGGTGTATCCGTGCCTTATTCGCTGCCCAGGAGCCTCCCTGGCCCCTGGCACTAGTCAGCTTTTTTTCATCTGGAAAGAAGAAAAAAAAAAGATGAAAAAGGGCTATTTTATGGAAATGATTTTTTTTTTCGTAGAAAATCATCATTTCGGCCCACATTTTCCAAGATTTTGACAAAAAATAAACAAATTTTATCAGTTTTTCCAACAACAACCACCCAAAAAATTGCCATGAAAATGTTTGGGGGGAATAAAATCTCCACACATTAAAAAAAAAAAATTTCTTATAGATATTTTCAAGGAAAATAATTACCATTTTCCAACCATGCTCTGAGGCCCCATATCTGCTCTGACTTTCACCACCGTCAATTCAGTGTGAATTGATTGACCTCAGTGGATTTACTCCAGAGTTATATGATGGTAATTACAAACAGAATTTGTCCCAAACTGAGGCAGGGACCTAGGGCTGTGTCGACAGGCCTCGGTGCCAGCAGAGAAGCTGTTTACATATGCAGATTCCCACGGGGACTTATTTACAGTGTGCTTCCAAGAGCCATCCATCTAGCTCTACAGCTCTGGAGACCATTCATATCCACCTCCCCAGACCAGTAATTAACAAATTATGGAGGAATAACGCAGAGGATAATACTGAGGTTTCAAAACAAGGGCCTCTGATCTTGAGCTGAACTAGGGTGACCAGGCAGCAAATGTGAAAAATCAGGACAGGGCTGGGGGGAATAGGTGCCTATATAAGAAAAAGACCCAAAAATAAGGACTGTCCCTATAAAATCGGGACATCTGGTCATCCTAAGCTGAACAAACAATTCCCCTTGTCTATGTCAGCTAATCCTCCACTTTGATTTCTACCACAGGGGCCGATTGCTCTAGTAACGACACCCACACTGCTGAATTGTCCATCCGCTTGCCAGCAGCAGCTCCCCAATGCTTGCTGCCCTGCCCCCTCAGTCAAGTCACAGTGAAAGTGCCTTTGGCAAGCAATAAACACAGAGAGAATTCAGAGGTGGGTCTCCCGGCTCCGATCTCAATAACCTCACAATTAATCCTTATATACACACAATGATACGTCCCCGTGGTGGGAACATGTGATCGGAAGGAAGGGCGCTGGCCGTCAGGGCAGCTGACTGGAGCTCAGTTGCGTCATGTGATAACAATGCTTAAAACACCACAGGAGCCAGAACTGGGTTTTCTCACAGTGGGAAAGGGCCTGTGGATAGAGGCGGGTTAGCTGCATTTATCAGTACATGTTTTTCAGGCTTCTTCATGAGTCGACCATGCAACTGCTGCCCATGCAAGCAGCACACAGGGATCTCACGATATACCCGCTGTAGGGGCGTGCTGTCTGGAGTGCACTCTAGTACTAGTTCTAATGACAGTACTTCTTAGTACAGGAAACGCCTCACCCAGAATCCTGGGAGTGCAGCTGGGCGCATCCGTACACCGAAAGCGTAAAGCCCAGTGGATAGTTAGCAGCAAACATCAAACTCTTGAGTCTTTCTCTATACAAACAAAATCGCACCCGTAGCCAATATGTATCACTCCATGCAGCCCCACTCCACCCCCATGGCTCCATTCACAAATGATAAAATCTCGCTGAAAAGCCCTCTCAGCGGGGCCCTTAGTTTTGGGGCATTCTTGCATAGCTGAGTTCGCCAGAGCCCGTGTGCCACTCCAGCATCTGCAGCGGCCAGTGTTTCATAAGATCCCTGATGTTGGGAGGGCAAAGTCCTTTTGAGTGGGGCACTGGCTCTTTCTTCCTTCGCTGATAGCAAGAGATCAGCGGGAGCAAAACTTGGCAACCATCCAGGAGCCAGCAGGAGGCCAGAACAGCAAGGCTCTGCGCCTGTGAGGCATGGCATTGTTGCAAGTACAGTGCACTGTTCACAATGAGATGAAGACATTCATAATCAGCTGTAACGATGCTTGTTCTGGCAGGGCCCAACTGAGAGTGCCAATTCAGGACAAATTGCTTAAAGCAGGGCAGTTACAGCCCAAGGCTGGGGTTCCTTTACCATTAAGGCAAACCAAACCAGCCAAACAGAGAGGACTTTGGTTTTACCCCACTGGCTAACCACAAGTCACACAAGCAATTCCCTTAGACACTCCAGTTTCCCAGTATCACCACCAGTGCCACTCATTATGGGGACAAATGGTTATGAAAACCAATGCCCCAGTAAAAGAAAAAGGATTCTCCCCATCCCAAAGGACCAAGCCCCAGACCCAGGTCAATATACAAGTTAGATCTTACCCACAAATCATGCTGTTGCCAATCCTTTAGAATCTAAAATCTAAACGTTTATTCATAAAAGGGAAAAGATAGAGATGAGAGCTAGAATTGGTTGAATGGAATGAATTACATACAGTAATGGCAAAGGTCTTGGTTCAGGTTTGCAGCAGTGATGGAATAAATTGCAGGTTCAAATCAGGTCTCTGGAGTACATCCACAGCTGGGATGGGTCTTTCAGTCCTTTGTGCAGAGCTTCTGTTTGTAGCAAAGTCTCTCCAGAGGTAAGAAACAGGATTGAAGACAAGATGGAGATGAGGCATCAGCCTTTTATAGTCTTTTCCAGGTGTAAGAACACCTCTTTGTTTTTACTGTGGAAAATTACAGCAAAATGGAGTTTGGAGTCACAGGGGCAAGCCCTGCATACTTTGCTGAGTTACAAGGTGTATCTGGTTTCAGAGTGGTAGCCGTGTTAGTCTGTATCAGCAGAATTCTATCTGCCTTCTCTCAATGGGTCAGTTGTGTAGCTGATGGTCCTTAATGGGCCATCAAGCAGGCTAGGCAGAGCTGTCACCAACTTGTCTAGGGTGTCACCCAGAAGCATAGCATAAGTTTGAAATACAGACAGTATAAAGCCAATATTCATAACTTTAACTACAAAAATGATACACACATATAGACAGCATAATCATAACCTCTCTATAGATCCCTTACACGACAATCTTTATACAGTATTTGCAGCAAATATATAACAGTGGTCGCAACAGTGATCTAGACAGTTACAGATTATGTCAATAACGTCACATCAGCTCAAACTAATATTTGTTCCTGCCTTTTCTGGCTAGCGAAAGAACCACAGTAGAGGGTCACTGGGCTGGATTCATCACTGCAGTGACCCCACAGATGTCACGGGAGTAACACTGTGGCTAACTTTGGCCCATTATATTTACAAGCCAGAACAAGCCACTGTTCCCATCGCCCATTCAGGGTATGTCTATACTGTGACAAAGCCCACAGCACGGAGTCTCAGAACCTGGGCTCCAGCCCGAGCCTGAACATCTACCCTGCAATTTTATAGCCCTGCAGCTCGAGCCCTGCACGCATGAGTCAGCTGACCTTGCCCAACTATGGCCGTGCTGCAGGTCTTTTATTGCAGTGTAGACGTTTTCTGTCTACTTGGGCTGAAACAACAGGGCAAGTACAGTGCCCGAAGCTAAAAAATTCTAGAGGAAGGGGAACCCAAGTGCACACAGTTTTATTCCACTCTGTGCCGTCTGCATACTGAATAGCATCACTGCATCCCAACACAATGTCCAGCATTTGCCATATGAAACCTTATGGGACCCCTGGATCCCCTACAGCTGGGAGGATTAGAGGCCAGGTCTGTGAAGCTCTCCTCTCTCACGCTCTGAGGATGTCTGCACTTGAAGCTGGAGCTGCAATTCCCAGCTCGAGGAGACATACCCCATCGAGCCAGCACATTAAAAATAGAGCGCAGCCATGAGGAGCAAGGGGTGGGAGGGGCTAACCACCCTATCTACCTAGTGTTTTGGAATTTACACCTCCAGCTTGGAATGTAGACATACAATAGTTAGTGGACAGAGGTGTGACATTGCACCCCATAATGCTTTATGGAAATATGCTTATGAATGTAAATATGACATAACTGGAATATGTTTTATGCTACATATGCCATGTAACATATCGCTGCAAAGGTTATGATCTACTAAATATATTCATCCTATTTGTATGAATGTATCATTTTTGCATTCAAAGTTATGAATATTAGATGTGTACTTGTTTGCTTTTAAGTAGCCATAGTAAGGCATTTGGGCGGCTTTTTTAGAAAGGAATGTGCAAGTTCAGTGCCCAGTCAAGAAACACTTAACTGACAATGGATCTTGGAAGGCTCCAATCCACATAAGAAGTCTACCTGAGGACGTTCAAGGTAGCATGTGAACAATGGCTGCTACCTGTAAGTTCTGAGTCATGCATGGACATGTGACTTGCCCATGTGACTCCAAAAATCCATCTTGTAGCTGGGATTCTACACAGGGGGAGGGAGGGCTGTCCACCCACAAGAGAAAGTCTATTTAACCCCCTGGGAGACCCCTCCATTTAGTCTTCAGCTGGCTCAAGAGATTGTCTCTCCAGCCCCAAAGGATACCAGAAAGAAAGTGGAACAAAAGACTGTAACCATGGGGGTGTGAGTGATTGCTGGACTCAGACTAGAAGCAGGCTAGTCTGTAAAAGAAGCTTACTTGAACATCTCTGAGGGTGAGGTTTCATCTGTAATCACTTTCTTACTGTATTAGGCAAAGGCTTGCATGTTTTATTTTATTTTGCTTGGTAATTCACTTTGTTCTGTCTGTTATTACTTGGAACCACTTAAATCCTACTTTTTGTATTTAATAAAATCACTTTTTACTTATTAATTAACCCAGAGTATGTATTAATACTGGGGGGGAGGGGGCCAACAGCTGTGCATATCTCTCTATCAGTGTTATAGAGGGTGAACAATTTTTGAGTTTACCCTGTATAAGCTTTATACAGGCTAAAACGAATTTATTTGGGTTTGGACCCCATTGGGAGTTGGGCATCTGCATGTTGGAGACAGAAACACTTCTTAAGCTGTTTTCAGGTGAGCCTGCAGTTTGTGGGACGTTGTTCAGACCTGGGTCTGTGTTTGTAGCCAGCAAGCGAGTCTGGCACAACCAGGCAGGGTTCTGGAGTCCCAGATTGGCAGGGAAAGCAGGGGAAGAAGTAGTCTTGGCACATCAGATGGCAGCCTCAAGGGGGTTTTCTGTGATCCAACCTGTCACAAGAGGTAATATTACTACTGGCTTGTCTACTCCTCAGTCCTATTCCTGGACTTCACCACCGTGCAGCATTCAGGAAAGGCAGGATCACTCACTCTCCTTTGCTTCTGCTGTTTCCACTCTGTGGTGAGATTCATAGCTCTGATCAAAGGCAGCTGATAAAGCTAAGAACCGTGCCCTGGTGAGCTGGGAAACAGGACACGTGCAGTGCTTTGTGCCCAGGCTCACTCCATCATACTGCTGGGGAAGGAGAAACAAAAGGAGGAACAGATGAACCGAATGGGTGACTCTGCAGAGCCTGGAAAAGCCTGTGTAGTCTGCCATGCTCCGGGACCTGTTCCATATCTTCCTTCTACACTCCCCCCCACGCACCCAATCTGTGACCCAGCATGTCCCATCCAGTCTTGCAGATGGGCCCCGGGTCAGTAACACCATCAGCTAATGTGCTCCGTACGCTCCCCTTTGCCCATATCATCTACTGTCTGCTCAGCCTTTCCCCTGCTTCTGCGCAGTGGCTTGGTAGTTTCAGTGTCCACGCTGTCATAACACCATAAACCATTGGGGCACACAGCTTGTACCCAAAGCACTACTCAAACTTACCGTGTGCTGTATTGTATTCACCACATATCCCCTAGACATTAATCCCTTGCCCACAGGCTATTTACTTCCTATTGGTCTAGGCTGAACTGTATTTTTCATATGCTGCTTAATCCTCCAAACAGCCCAAATCCTTTGGAATCCGAGAGTACTGTCTGTCCCTCATTATGTGCTTTGTCACCAAGTTTAGCATTACCTCCAGGCCTTGTTTTTAATACCTCCCTAGCCTCCCATTTCCAGCACGAACAATTTGTCTCTCTGGTTTTCCTCTGCCCTCTGCTTGTAAAACAGTTTTCTCCCCAAACCAGCACCCTCCCCCATCACCTCAGCTGCTGATCTCATTTACCTGCCACACGCTTGTGGAAATTCTAAGTATACAAGATTCACCAAATTGAGTTTATAACCTCACAGCAGGTGTATCTTGGAAGCCACTGGGAGGTGTAGTTCCCAGCTTGGGTAGACTTATACACACTAGGCGCTCTCGTGAACAGGGCTAAAAATACCCCTGTGTCTGCAGTGGCGCCGGCAGTAGTTTGGGCCAGCGGCCAGAGTACAATCCTGCTCAGCTTCCTGGGTATGTAGTCAGGTGGCTAGCCCAGCCCACCGTCGGGCCGCCTTGGCCACGCAGCTATTTTTAGGTGCTAGCTAGAGCAAAGGTAGAGCATGTACATCTATCTGAGATGGGAATGACATCTCCCAGCGGCTGTGTAGACATATCCCTGGGGTCCTGGCCCTCCCATCTCTAACCACCAACCAGCATTCCCTCCTTTTAGACAGTGTGTTAAATGTCCATTAAAGATTAACCGATTTTGTTCTTCTCATTTTGTGGGTGGGTGTTACCAGGACTTGGTGCTTTGGCCACTTTTAATGAAGCGAACCTGCTTAGAACCAGCTCGGGTGTTTGTTCACTGCTTAGCTTGCCAGTTATTGACTTGGAAACCAGATCCCTGAGGAAGCTCTCCTCTGCTGCCTCCTTAAAGATGGAACAAAGTAAGCACTGAACAACTCATCTCCCAGTATAAACTCTGCACTCATTTTCAAGAGGCCCAATGGGCTTCTTTTGAACCTTTAGTGGGTGCATGGCTAGCTGAGCAGTAGGTCAGTACCTGCAAATTAGATCTGTATCCACCACCAGCTGTTGAAATACAAACTGAACAAAAGGGTGATTCTTCATGGCAGCCGAGCCGTCGTACAGGAGCTGTGGAGCACCAATGAATCAGTAGGGAACACATTCAATCAAGCTTGCATAGAAAGCCCTCAGAGCTAAACACAGCCCAGACTTAGTGTCCCCAGAGCTCTGCACACACCACCGATAAAAACCAGCTTCAAGAGCATGCTGTGTATTGGCTATTTCCATAACATTCAGAGAAGCAGCAGGTCTAGTGGTTAGATCAAGGGACCTGGGAGTCAGGACTCCTGAGTTCCATGCTGAGTTCTGTCACTGGCTCCCTGTGTGACCTTGCCCAAGTAACATCACCTCCCTGTGCTTGTTTCCCTTCTATGACACCGGGCTGGTAATAATCCCTGCCCAGCTCAGAAGGCACTCCTGAGGTTTGCTATACAGAAGCGTAGTGTCAATTGGGATATAATTGAGGTCACCTCCGTGACCCTCCCAGCCTCACAACATGGGATCTCTTCAGTTTAGCATCACTCACAGGATATCTCTCTGCTTTGAGAACATCAGCACAGGGCCACTTCGGTTTGGCATTACTCAACACAGTATCCTGGGGCCTGGGCATCTCAGTTTTGTGTCACTCATCTATGATTCTTCCGCCCACCTCAGATTATAGGCACAGGGCTAGTTAAGCTTGGCATTATCTACCAAAAAACCCCAGGAAGCCTAGCACAATAATTCTGCAGGTGCATAGAGCCGGTCATCCCAGCATCTCATAACACAAGCCCTAAGAAATTAAATCCTCCCCAGAAAGGGCCACCCTAGCTGGGTATCACCCATCTGTGACCTCTCACCCCTGCCGACACAGAGAAAAGAAAATGCCCAAGACCTTAAATTGGATTGAAAGCTGCTCGCCCCTGTACAGCCTCTCTCTTTCTCCACCCTTCAGCCAGTCTTCTCATTCTCCCTGCAAGGTTGCTGCTTTACAGCCTGCCGGGGCCTTTGTACCAATACAGAAGTTAATATTTCATCTTGAGACTAGGGGAAATTGAGTTAGCCTTGAAATGCCAAAGGTAGGTTTAAAATATTCCCTGGTTGGCTCATAAAGGCTCCTATTAGGAATGTACCTTCTGATAAGGAAATGGCTCTGTACCTGGAATAACAGCTCAGGTGGCTATTTGTGAAAATCAGTGTCATTTGCATATCTCTATCATTTTCATCTGGCTGCTCCAGTCTCTGTTTTTATGGAGACTAATCTGGTTACTCAATCAGCTACAGGGAGCGGCAAAGTGCAAACTGTCCCAGCTCAAGGCAGCTTCCCAGCAGGAGGAAATCAGGTCACGATAAATGGACTTGCTTGTTCCTATTACACAGGGATCTCGTCTCTGCTCCCCAGCAGATTTATACGGAGATCAAATAATAAGGATGGAATGAATAATTAAATCTCCCTGTAAATAATTAAGCACAACCTGTTCATTTACCTAGCAGCGTTCATTCAGGAGAACCCAAAGGACTCTACTGAGTATTAGGCAGTGGAAGCTGGAGAGCTAAGCACAGAACAGGGAGTCAGGAAGTCCCAGCTTCTAATCCTGGCTCTTCTGCTGACTTGCTGCATGCCCTTGGCCCAAGTCACTCTGCCTCAGTTTCTCCATCAATAACTTTGGATTGATAGTAACACCTGCCTGCCTCGTGAAGAAATATTTGTACAGCGCTTTGAACGTGTAAAGCACTACATATGTTGGGAGTATTATCTCACAGAACCACTCAGCATCCAAATGCAGCCACCTTTGGGCTGTGGATGTATCCAGTGGACGCCACAGCAGGATTTTTAGAGAAGAAGAATGTAATCAGCCAGATAGGAATCCTGCAAGAAATCTAGGACTGAATACCCCTGCTCTTGCTCAAAACGCCAGAGCACCTTTAATGACCCTTGTGACCCGTGTCTTAGTATCTTACCTTATCTGAACGAATGTGCTTCCAGCAGCACCAGCACCGCTGGGAGCCACCAGTTTTCTACTGAATCAGAGTGACCACCATCATGCCATGCAGCATATAGGTTTCCCGTGGGGGTCTTCCAGCAAAGTACTAACCAGGCCCAGGCCTGTTTAGCTTACAAAATCACAGATGATTACACATCAAGAGGAACAACCTAGCAGCAAGGCCCTGTGCTACAAGTACTGCAGGCAATTCCTCCAGCTGCGGGGATGCTCTCCAGTTAAGGAGAAGGGACGTGTTTGACCTCTGTCAACTTCACATCTGTCAATCACCACCGTCACCAAAAATACAATCTGACAGCCCATCCGGCCAGTAATGTAATTCCATGTGGCCATTGTCCTTTCAGTCCAATAGATTTTCTACTGAGTTACTGCCACTGGGAAACAAAGAAACAATCCAAGTAGATATCAACTGGCAATTCTGTCCGTACTGCTCACTCACCACAAGCGGGGTATGCTCCAGGGGCATCACTGACCGTGCTGATTCTAAACCCAGCCCAAACCTGGGTTCCTTTGTAGTTCTGTGGCACTCTCAAAACTCAGCCCAGATCAATGAATGTGGAATGAACTTGGGCTGATGCTGCTCACACAACCCCACAGCCGCTCCCATTCTCCAAGCACCAGTTGCCCCAGCCAACCCCTGCCACTTACATTTTTTTCTCTTTCGTGGGGCCCTATTAGCTAGATCCCTCATCCCTGCTCATTCCTTGGCCTTTGGGTCCCCCTCACTGTTTGTCAGGGGTGCGGGATAGCTGCTCCCTACATCTTGAGGTTTCTGGGGTGCTGCCAGGTAAACATCACTGCCCTGCCAAACAAGCTCAATAGACTGAAGCAAGTTATTCTGTGTCTCGGTTTTGGGGCCTGGTGGGTGCATGGTAAAAAGTGAAAGTGAAATTGGGACTGGTTGGGGTTCATTCTGCAAAACCTCATCAGCTGGGGTTTTGTTTCACACCCCCCCAAACCAGGAATGCTGTAAAAATTCCAGTGTTTTTTGGGGAGGTCAGAGAAATGATTCCAGTTCGGGCTCAGATAAGGAGGGATAGAACCAAAGATCGCTTTGATTCTGTTATGGCAAAATGTCTTTGGTAGGGGGTTTAGTTTTGGGGCCAGATCAGGATCCTATTTTCACTAAAGCACAGGGGGAGAGGTGGCCATCGGAATGAGAAGAGAACTGCAGGAAGTGGCCTAGAAAAGAAGGACCCCCCCCCAAGCCTCACCCCCAACCCACTGCCCTGCTTTTGAAAGGCCTGCTGCAGGTTTTATTCCCCATGTAATTGCTGTATATTGCCAAAGAGCTGTCGCTGTTTATCAACCATGTAACCTTCCAAGGCCAATCCATACAGCTGACACCGCAGGCCCATGCACTACTGGCAGGGCATTGAGGTTTTATGGCTAAAACTTTCCTGGGTAAGGCCTAGAACAAGCAAAGGTTTCGGAACTTTTTCTCCCAGGCCCGTCAAGTTCAGTGATGAGCGTCTAACCCCTTCACTGAGCGAAGGCTGCCCGCATTCCTGCCTCCCTCATGGGACCCTTACACAACTGCCATCTCTTTAGTTAATGAGCAGTGCTTGAGAAATTTCCACTGCCGGGGGCCCTGGGAAGCTCACGGTTGAGCTCAGCCTCTGCCTCTTGTGTGCTGGCGTGGGATTGGTCTGAGGATTAGCGCAGCACAATGGAATATTTTTTTTGCTGCTCAAGAAGTTAATAAATGAAATTCTATTGTGGCAGCGGAAGAAATAAAAGAGAGCCGGAGGACACAGGGAAATCACACTGCTGCCTATTTGCATTGAGGAGAGAGCAGACTGGTTTGATCAGGCTGTGCTCTTCTCAGCACCTACCAGCGAAGCAGGCTCAGGTTCGCTCAGCCCTTGGGCGTGAGGCTGCTCTGAGAAGCCCAGGGGGTTACAAAAGTGACGCTGGCTACTCAGTAAGTTGCAGTCGTCCCTTGCGTCAATAGTGAAGCAATGCCCCAGGTTGCTGTGGGCAGGTCATTTGCCAGGTGGCAGTTTTCCCTCTAAATAAATCCAGCATGAGCAGCCCTGCAGGATGCTGGGGTGTTGCTGAGTACTGACACGGTGGGTAAAAACACCTGCACCATGTCTACCTTAGGCCTTCAGTAGCTATGCTGGAGCTAGTGCAACAGTCAGAGATTTCCTACATCAAGTGCTTTTGCAAGCACTGGGTTTGTGGAAGCTAGAAATGCCAGATTATTAGGAATGCAGCTCTTGCTGGTGCTTGAAAATATATGTTGGAACAAAGTGTTTGCATGGGGTGCCCAAGTGAGCGTCTTAAAGGAGGAACCAGAAAGCTTATAGATTTGGGGCCAGATCCTCAGCTGGTGTGAACTGGTGCAGTTCCAGTGAAGTAATGGCACTCTGCTGATTTACACTAGCTGACGATCTGGCCCTTGGGCTATCATGGCAGACAGAGTTTGGAGGTTAATACTTGCTGGGTACCCTCCAGTGCCCGGCTGCAGCTGGTTTGTGCTGCCATTTTTACTTGTGTTTGATGTGCGAGAAAATCCACTTTACATGCACCGGTAGCCTGGCTGTCTGTCAGTTCTATTCTGTATGCAATGGTGAGTGAATATTTAACCACTGGAGGAACATTTCCTTCCAGGGATGGAAGCTGCCAAGTTAATCAGTTTCCAGAATACAGTAAAGACACAGATTACAGGAGGATAAAAGTTCAAAACCTTGAGGATGTTCAAAGTCTTCCACCACCGCGTCTGGAGCAGTGATGGGTATGACAGTTGAATGCTAAAAGAAGGCACAAGTCACTGCTATAGAAATGATGACGATTGACTCTCCCAACGGTACATGTCAGAGAATAGAGGGACAGGAAGAGGCCTCACCTGATAGCCAGTTCAAAAGTCCTCCCTACCACCCTCACTGGTCACTCACCACATCCCACTGGATCCCCATGACAACCAGTGAGGTTCTTCTGACCCCATGTCACATACAGTGAGGGTTATTAGCCACTGGGACAGTTTGCCAAGGGTCAGGGTGGATTCTCCATCACTCATCAATAGTAGAGAAGGAATTATTTGGGGGAAGTTCTATGGCCTCTGTTCTGCAGGAGGTCAGACTAGATGATCACAATGGTCCCTTCTGGCCTTGGGATCTATGAATCCTGGAGAGATTCATTCTTTGGTTCCTCACCAGGACTTTGGACAGTCTAAAGTAGAGAGAGATGCTGAAGAAGCAACAACCTGGGACAGGGCATTTTGACAGCACTTAGCCAGTTCTGTGTAGGCATCCAGCCAGGCAGTTCTTTACCTTAATATATATTCAAGATCTCCTATAGTCACTGAGATCCTTGGGCAGAAAGTATGATTGGCTTCAGATCTCTTTGCATGTGTGGGGGTGTTCGATTTCTTTTGTTACACAGTCGCATATTTATTATTTAGATCCAATATTATTAAATTGTCTGGATCTTTCTTTAGCTCACAGAGCTGATCTGATGTGAAAAGTGGATGGGAATCTGGGAGGCAGTGACCATGAGTTGGTTGAGTTCAGGATCCTGACACAGGGAAGAAAGGTAAGCAGCAGGATATGGACCCTGGACTTCAGGAACGCAGACTTCGACTCCCTCAGGGAACGGATGGGTAGGATCCCCTGGGGGACTAACATGAAGGGGAAAGGAGTCCAGGAGAGCTGGCTGTATTTCAAGGAATCCCTATTGAGGTTACAGGGACAAACCATCCCGATGAGTCGAAAGAATAGTAAATGTGGCAGGCGACCAGCTTGGCTTAACGGTGAAATCCTAGCGGATCTTAAACATAAAAAAGAAGCTTACAAGAAGTGGAAGGTTGGACATATGACCAGGGAAGAGTATAAAAATATTGCTCGGGCATGTAGGAATGAAATCAGGAGGGCCAAATCGCACCTGGAGCTGCAGCTAGCAAGAGATGTCAAGAGTAACAAGAAGGGTTTCTTCAGGTATGTTGGCAACAAGAAGAAAGCCAAGGAAAGTGTGGGCCCCTTACTGAATGAGGGAGGCAATCTAGTGACAGAGGATGTGGAAAAAGCTAATGTACTCAATGCTTTTTTTGCCTCTGTCTTCACTAACAAGGTCAGCTCCCAGACTGCTGCGCTGGGCATCACAACATGGGGAATAGATGGCCAGCCCTCTGTGGAGAAAGAGGTGGTTAGGGACTATTTAGAAAAGCTGGACGTGCACAAGTCCATGGGGCTGGACGAGTTGCATCCGAGAGTGCTAAAGGAATGGCGGCTGTGATTGCAGAGCCATTGGCCATTATCTTTGAAAACTCATGGCGAACGGGGGAAGTCCCAGATGACTGGAACGTGACTTTAGCAAAGCTTTTGACACGGTCTCCCACAGTATTCTTGTCAGCAAGTTAAAGAAGTATGGGCTGGATGAATGCACTATAAGGTGGGTAGAAAGTTGGCTAGATTGTCGGGCTCAACGGGTAGTGATCAATGGCTCCATGTCTAGTTGGCAGCCGGTGTCAAGTGGAGTGCCCCAGGGGTCGGTCCTGGGGCCGGTTTTGTTCAATATCTTCATAAATGATCTGGAGGATGGTGTGGATTGCACTCTCAGCAAATTTGCGGATGATACTAAACTGGGAGGAGTGGTAGATACGCTGGAGGGCAGGGATAGGATACAGAGGGACCTAGACAAATTGGAGGATTGGGCCAAAAGAAATCTGATGAGGTTCAACAAGGATAAGTGCAGGGTCCTGCACTTAGGACGGAAGAACCCAATGCACAGCTACAGACTAGGGACCGAATGGCTAGGCAGCAGTTCTGCAGAAAAGGACCTAGGGGTGACAGTGGACGAGAAGCTGGATATGAGTCAGCAGTGTGCCCTTGTTGCCAAGAAGGCCAATGGCATTTTGGGATGTATAAGTAGGAGCATAGCGAGCAGATCGAGGGACGTGATCGTCCCCCTCTATTCGACATTGGAGAGGCCTCATCTGGAGTACTGTGTCCAGTTTTGGGCCCCACACTACAAGAAGGATGTGGATAAATTGGAGAGAGTCCAGCGAAGGGCAACAAAAATTATTAGGGGTCTGGAACACATGACTTATGAGGAGAGGCTGAGGGAACTGGGATTATTTAGTCTGCAGAAGAGAAGAATGAGGGGGGAGTTGATAGTTGCTTTCAACTACCTGAGAGGTGGTTCCAAAGAGGATGGTTCTAGACTATTCTCAGTGGTAGAAGAGGACAGGACAAGGAGTAATGGTCTCAAGTTGCAGTGGGGGAGGTTTAGGTTGGATATTAGGAAAACCTTTTTCACTAGGAGGGTGGTGAAACACTGGAATGCGTTACCTAGGGAGGTGGTAGAATCTCCTTCCTTAGAAGTTTTTAAGGTCAGGCTTGGCAAAGCCCTGGCTGGGATGATTTAATTGGGGATTGGTCCTGCTTTGAGCAGGGGGTTGGACTAGATGACCTCCTGAGGTCCCTTCCAACGCTGATATTCTATGATTCTATGATCTAAGTCCCTTTAAACACCATGAAATAGATGGGAGCAGGGTTATGTGTGTCAGACGTTTACATTGAATCAGACTCCTCCAGGGACTCACAGGAAGGCCTATGGCACATAAGTCTGCTTTAGACAGTGTACTTAGGGTATAGCATTTATACAAATCAGTGTTGGGGTCTGCTCCCTAGCAGCTCCAGTTTGGAGAAGGGTTGTACCACTGAGTATGAGATGCCCTGCTTCAAAGTGAGGAATAGGTTGACTTGTAGGAATTATGCTGCCCATGACCCTTCTGTCAAACCACACTCCGTTCCCTAATGCACATGTCCTTTAGAACAGCCCCAACTGAAGCCTGAGAGAAACGTGCAGCTGCACTTAAGCATATTTGGATTGCGATTCGTCAGTAATGAGCATCACTTAAATGTTTCAGCCGAGAACACTGCATTTACTGTAAGTCTTTTTTACAAGTAGGAAGGTAAAGATTTTGCTACCCCGTAGTGTATGGTCCAAGGCTCAACCCCTCATCTAGCAAAGACAGATTGGAAGCTTTGGCTGCAAACCCTGGAATGGATCCCATAGACAGAAATTGATGTTGTTACTGTTTCTCTTTAGATTTAGATGCATTAGATACTATGGACAGAACAATCCAAGACAGAGTCGAGCAATATGCTCAGGTGCTGTGTAAAATTGTTCCTGAAATAAGAGGCATGAGGTCGGACTAGGCCCAAGATAATCTGACTGATCTGGAGTTACTGTTTTACACTGCTACCATGGGATCGTTTGGTTGATCAGTGAGGCTTCCTGCAGGGGAATGAAGGTGGGGGAATGACCAGAGAAGCCAGACAAAGTAGGTTAGCATGGATGCAACAAAAGGAAGAATTTTAACCCCTGGAACTGTACTGTATGCTTCTAGTGGAGATACAAGGTCAAATATGATTTTAATTCAGTATTTCTCCTTGAACACCATTTTCAGTCGGCTCCACCCACAGATACGTTCTGGGCCATTGATCCAGCTGGTGCACCACTTCGGAGGGGGCTCTGGCCACCTTCACAGCTCATAGCACTTCCTTAACGAGGTGCTAGTGGGCAATCTTATCTTCACTGAGCCTGTTGTCTTACTGAAACTGAGGGCATGTCTACTCTACAATCTTAAATTGAGCTATGTTATTACCTTATGAAATTATTGCGGCGGCTAATGTCCACCCTACCCTCCCTCTGTTGGTGGTGTGTGTCCTCACCAGGAGTGCTACCACCGCCTGAAGAGGGGCAGTGTGGGGGGCTGAGAGTCAGGGCTTTCAGTTCCAGGCAGCTCCCCACCAGGAGCCCAGCTGCACCCCAGGCTTCTCACCTTCCCCCTCCCAGCCAGAAGCTGGGGGAAGCCACCAGGGGCTTCTCACCTCTGGTGGGGAGATCCGCACCTGGAGTCCTTTTGGCTGCCATGCCTCCGGTAGGGAGCGGGGAGCTGAGAGCCCAGAGGTCAGCTGGGCTCCCAGCATGGAGCATGAAGCCAGGACCTTGGGAGGCAACAGGATTCCCTGTGAGGAGCCTGGGCGGCAGGCAGGCTTGGAGTGAAGATCTGGCAGCAGCCCGGCTGGGGAGCTGGGAGCCCATGTAAGGATCCCAGTGTCTACACAGATACTGTGTCGCCCTAACTACACGGACATAAGCCCTACGCCTCTCGTGGAGGTGGAGTCATGTCAGCATCGTAGGGCACTAAGGGCAGGTCTATCCTACAGCTGGGAGGGATCGACGCTCTGAGATTGATCCACCGGCGGTCGATTTAGCAGACTGAGGTACATTCCTCTCCTACACAGCGTGAGTGAGGTAGGATGTTAACAACACTACACAAAGCAAACATGCCACATGCACACAGGAAGCACAACTCATTCTACATAGTCGTGTGCCTGCACTAGAATTTCTCAGGAAACCTGCTGGGGATGCAGCTGCACCAGCGGTAGCAATGGTGGAGGAACTAATCGGACAAGGACATTTTGTGCCATCCTGTCACCAGAGTGGGGTTAGGCGCTGGCGATGGCTGCAAATGTCTGGTCTACAGTGACCCTCTACAACTGGGGCCGCATCAGAGAGGCCCTGAAAAATGCTAGTGCAGACAAGGCCTCTGGGACGTCCAGCTACTGACTGTGGCAGGAAAGCAGGGGTAGCAGACCAGAGCGCCTGGCCCAGCCGATGGAAGTGTTTCTAAAAGAAGCTATCGTCTCATCAGTGGACAAGGCTCACAGCTACACAGCTTGTGTATATAGTTAGCTGGTGAACGGAGACAAGGCCAGCTTTGTTGATGGTGCCAAAACAATGAGAAAGCCACAGTGTCAGCAGGTCCCACAGGCATGAGCTGCACTGGGCTGCTCAGTGGCTCATCTCCCCTACAGTGCACTTGGCATTACTTAGGACTTGGCCCAGCTAAAGCCCCTCCCTCCCCTCTGAGGGTCTGACGGCAGGGCAGACTTTTAATTAAACTTCGCAACCTTCTGTAGAGGGAGGTCGTTATTGTTTCCTCTTAGCAGCTGGGGAAACCAAAGCAGAGAGAAGTGATGTGATTTGCTCTAGGTCACACAGCAAGGCAGCTTAGGATAGAACTGAGAAGCCTGTGATCCCACTCTCTTTGCTCTAACTACGAGACCGCACTCCTTCCCTGAGCCAGAAAACACACTCTGGATTCCTAGTCCTAATCCCTTAGATCTTCTGCATGCATCTGCCACCAGGGTGTCTAGTCTCCTTCTCTAACCACAAGGCCACGTTTCCTTGTGCCAAGAGAAGGGAAAGAGAAAAGCTCTGCTGAAAACTAACCAGGATTCCAGCAGAAGCCTCTGTCTGGCCCTGTCATTTATGACCCTCAGCTCCCAGTTGCAAGGTTAAACCATAAAGGGACCATCAGCACAGAGGTGGGAGGGATGGTGGCAGCAGCTCCAGCCCACTTTAATCTCACAGCCTCATTTTTCCTCCCCCGGCTGATTCACTGATTTCCTCATTGGGGGGGCGGGGGAAGGACGAGGGAGAGAGCATGTGACAGGGACTGGGCTCTGACTCAGTTGCTAATCTGGGAGGACAGAGATGGCATTGTTCACACAAAGATTCAGGCAGCCAAGCATCCGTGGTGAGGTATGTGGCTGGCTGATGGCCCTCTCCAGCAAACTAACTAACGGGGTCACTCGATAATCACAAAGGACCAGTCGAGAACCCAGAGAATCGTCTAAGGCCTGTCAGGCAGAACTGGTTTCTATTCCTAGCTCTGCCACTGACTCGCAGTGAGCTTGAGGGAGTCATCGTAACATGTCTGTGCCTCAGTTTCCCCATCTGTAAGTGAGTGCTAGCAATCTGTGCTTTACCTATCCATGGGGCTGTAGAAATTATGTAAATCAGTGTCAGTTCAGCCACTGTAATGAAACTGATAGGCCCTGTTCATCTACTGGAACTTGGCTCTGGGCTTGTCTTCACAGCAAGAGTTAACTCGAGTTAATGACACTTGAATTACTCCACTTGAGTAGGCGAGCTCGAGTGGGAGTCAAAACACCGCAGAGCAACACTCCAGCTTCACAGGCTGACTAGCTTAGAGGTTGACCAGTTGTAATTTGAGCTGCAGCATCCCCACTGCATCACTAGCTGCAGGATCAACAAGAGCTGAGGTTCAACCCAGCCTCTCCTGACCGGCCAGCTAGCTGGAATTTAAAGCAGCACTTAACTTGAGCTAGAGATTTGGGCAAGTACATTTACCCTGCAGCTGGAAACGTGCTTCCCTGCTCAGGCAGACAGACGGGCTCTAGATCTGCTTGAGCTAGATTCTAAAACTAGAAGTGCAGCCAGGGTAGCCAGAGATGTAACTCGGGCTAATCGCCTGAGTATTTACCTAGGGGCTCTGGGCTGCTCTGCACTCAGGTGGCTAGCCTGAGCTGCCACCCAAGCCTGCACTGCTCTGTTCAATGCACTCACTCGAGCAGAGCTAGCGAGTCTGCCTAGCCAAGCCAGGAAGCAATCGCCCAGCTGCAAAAGTGCAGACACAAGCTGAGAGTGAATGGGAATCAAATCAGGGGCACAGCTTAAATTCTAGCTCAAGCTGACACTGCAGTGAAGACTGGGATGGGCTACTGCAGTACTTAATTAATTGATGCCTAGTATAAAGTGCTCTGAGGTCTTTGCATCACCATGATGCTCAATGTTCTGGCAGGGATATTAAACCTCATGCTTCGGAGTTTAAGCTGTTCCACTGTGGATAAAAGCTTGAGCCACTGAGCTTGCATGGCTCTATAGACTGGTGGTGAGGGCACCCAGACAGGAGGCCTCTTTTCAAATCCTCTCTCCACTGCAGGCAGAGGAGGGAACTGAACCTAGGTCTCCCCCATCCAAGCAAGAGCACTAATCACTGGGCTAACAGATATAAGGTGGGCACTGCCCCCACCCCTCCCGCCGCCCACTCCTCCGGTCAAATTTTGAATGGGCCGAAGCCAGAAGGCAGCCTCAACACACCTACTGGATTGGGCCCCGCAAACAAGAGAATTCCCTGGGGCTTCAGTGCGAGAGAGATGTCCGGACACCTAGGGGGAGGCAGAAATGTGATGCTCCCCAGCAGCACCCAGGGCTGTGAGGGCATCTCATTACCTCCTGCCCTTAGCATGAGGGAGTCTAGTCTGTGCCGGTTGTGGATTGGCTCCCTACAGCCTCTGGCAGCACAAACACTGCCTTGCAGGCCTCCATCTCTCTATATGGGTAGCAGCAGGCATACACCTCCCCCCGCACCCACAAGTCCTCACAGTGTTCCCTGGAGTGCCCAGCCCCTGATCCACTGAACACGCACAGAATTACCAAACCTGCAATTCCCAAAGGAACAGTCCCCCGCAGTGTGCATGATCCAGCTCAAACCACCTCTTGGCTTAACACCACAACACTTACGTATACTTATAGTGAAAACAAGAATAAGTTGAACATAACAGAAGAACGGCCACACTGGGTCAGACCAATCTTCCATCTCGTCCAGCCTCCTGTTTTCCAACAGTGGCCAGTGCCAGGTCCTTCAAAAGGGCAGGGTAGCCATCAAGTGATCCATCCCTTGCCATCCAGTCCCCAGAGCCATCAAGTGATCCATCCCCTGCCGTCCAGTCCCCACAGCCATCAAGTGATCCATCCCCTGCCGTCCAGTCCCCGCAGCCATCAAGTGATCCATCCCCTGCCATCTAGTTTAATATCAAAGAGGAGAGATTCAAGAGATAGTGAGCAAGAATACTGGAAACAAATGGTTATCTACGTATAAAAGACATAACACACTTTCTAGAGACTAAGCTAGAGTCAGGTTAACCTCCTGTCTAAAGAAGCTTATCTGAGCCAAAGTGCTCTGCAGCATTTTCAACCAACCCCAGTTGAGGGGCCCTTTTTCAAAAAGCAAACTGGCTGTCCATTTACTTCCGCAGTGAAGAATGACGGGGTGTCTTCTTTGTCCCCCAAATATATGACAGCCAGCCTTTGATGTGCACCTCAAGCTAGGGTTCCCTGCTGTTTGCTTCTGCCTGTAACTTTTTTTTCCTCTTTGAAGTTACCTTTCATTAGAATTCAGTTCAGACTGGGGAGCTATACAATACTTAATTTACATGTCAACACACAGAGAGATAAACATTGCTAGTCTGACAGGAAACCTGTTTTTCACTTTTGCCCATGACCGGTCCCTAGAAACAGACTTTAAGAACATAATTTTCAGTGTAGACACACAACTCCTTACACCAGCTATATAACGTGGTTCACGAGGATCTCGATGATCCGTGTAACACCAGCTTTTATTAGAGACCTCACCCGCCCTTTAGTGAGCTCAAAAGTACATACTAGACCTGGGAGACCTCTGTAACCCCTCTGCACCCCCATGCGGTTGGCACTATGAGGTTCTTGGGTCACAAGAGGCTTAGGAGCCTGGGGAACTCTTACCCTGAAAACTGACTTTAAGTGCCTACAGGGTTCACCAGGCGTTTTTATCTGGGATTTACGCACCTAAACCCCTGATTTAGGCGCTGAGGTATCTGTGTGGATCTGGCCAAAGTGACATGCCAAAGGTCACACAGTTTGTGGCAGGGTTGGGACTAGAATCCAGGAATCCTGACTCCCTGCTTTAATGAGACTATGCTTCCTCATGGGTTAATCCACTCGTCTTTGTAAAACACTATAAGGCCCAGCAAAGAAAAATACTTTAGTGCCTTTTCATGGCTGCACGAAGGCAGTTTCAAATTGCAGCTCACAGCCAACCTCATAATGCAGAGATGCGAGCTGCAGAGAGACAAAAGACCCAGCATGCAATGCTCCATCTTCATATGAGCGCTGCTTATCACTTTGTTTTGTGAAAGAAGAGAAACTCACAGGCTCCTGGCAAGTGGCCAATGCACCCCTCAGTTGAGCCAAGTTTGTGCATCATCCCAGAGCTAAAAGGAGGGGGTGATCTGGAGAGGGGATATGGGAAAGGACTAAAGTGCTGTCAAAAAGAACTGGAGTACTTGTGGCAACTGAGAGACTAACAAATTTATTTGAGCATAAGCTTTCGTGGGCATGCATGCATCCAATGAAGTGGGCTGTAGCCCATGAAAGCTTATGCTCAAATAAAGGTGTTACAAGTACTCCTGTTCTTTTTGCGGATACAGACTAATACGACTGCTACTCTGAAACCTGTTAAAGTGCTGTCGTTTGGGAGATGGGAAGATGAGACTGGAGGCCAGTGTTCAGGGCTGGATTAAGTCTCATGAGGACCTTGGACTGTCATAGTTTTGGGAACCCCTCTTTGCACATTCAGTTCCTTCCCTTTGCTGTTTTACCACCGCCCACGCCCAATGCCAAACCACTATTGTTGAATTATTGTTTATTTCAGTTCTGATTTTCAAATGTGATGTGCCAATTGTAAAGCTGGATGCAAGGTAAAACAAAGAACGGCACTTTAATTTGGGCATAAAACTCGTGGTAATACACATAGTGATGGCATGGCTTTAATAGCAGTGGTATTCAGTTACATTTGCTGGCAGGCTGGATAAGGCAATGCCCAAATCTTAGCTCTGTCTAGGGCCAAAGGGGTGTTTGCTCTCTAGTGGGCCTGTCACTGGTCAGAGGTTACAACCTTTCAAGAGTGGCGTGCTGGATTCTATTTATTAATCCAAAACAAGAAGTTGAGCGTGCGGGCAGACAATGTTCCAGCAAATGTTCCAGTAATGATACAGATACACGGCACTGCTATTAAAACAGCATGCTATTAATATTAATCTAATAAAACTACAACATTAATGTCAGAAGTTAAACTTCCAAGAAATGAACAGATATCTAATTTCCCTTTCTAACTGTCTGAAATTTTGACTCTGGCTCACACCGCCTTTTCCCCTGCCCCCACCGAAAAGTATTGCACAGAACACAGTCAAGTTAACTAATGAAATCACTTCAATTGCTCATCGCTTTATGTTGTGTAAGCTTGTGACTAAGCGCCTGATTCAAAGGGTACCTCTGTCAGTTGAAACGTACCCACACAGTCTAGAACAGGGGTTCTCATGACAAATTTTTTGGTGGCCTCAGAATGCGGCCATCAACTCTTGCTGGTGGCCACTCTCACAATTTTTCCTAAAATACTTAATTAACTTTGGAAAAACAAATACATATATGCACATCTACATGTCCAAATCATTGTAATTTACTTATGTAGGGTTCTTTTTGCAGACTCAATATTAAAAATAATGTACAGTTGTCAGCATAGAAATACAAATAAGGTGCTTTGCGCGTTTTTGCCTTTTTTCTTGTTTCTTTTTTGGTTGCTTTTTTAAAGACTTGCTAGAGAGTAAGTCTCTTGTGAAAAGTGCTATTAACAAACGCACAAATATCACTTTTTCGCAGCAGACTTACTAAGTCCTGGCAAGCCTGGGGACAAATTAAGCCCTGGGTGGGGAGGTGGGTACGGTGGCAGCAGAGGCCAATGACAATGGGGCACTAAGGGAGCAGCAGGGGCCAGGGTTATGTGTGGGGGTGAGCTTGGGGCCAGAGCCCATCACCACATGGCCAGGGAACGGAGCCTGAAGCCCCATGGCTGGAGCCTGCCACCCACCACACAAGGGCTGAAGCCCGACCCCACAGCCCCCAGGAAGGTGAGGAACTCACTGGCTGCCTGCTCCTCTAGCTTTTGTCTCCAGAGGGGGGCAGGGCCCAACCACTGCTGACGGCCCGTGTGTCCCCCTCCCCCATCACTGCCCAGGAGGCTATGGCCACAAGAAAAGCCCCTGGTGGGTGCATGCGGCCATGGTGTCCGCATTTTGAGAAACACTTTTTCAATAAAAGGAACGGGAGTACTTGTGGCACCTTAGAGACTAACAAATTTATTAGAGCATAAGCTTCTGTGGGCTACAGCCCACTTCATCGGATGCATAGAATGGAACATATAGTAAGAAGATATATATATATATATATACACACATACAGAGAAGGTGGAAGTTGCCATACAAACTGTAAGAGGCTAATTAATTAAGATGAGCTATTATCAGTAGGAGAAAAAAACTTTTTTGAAGAGTTAATTGAAAGAGTTAATTAAAACTTAATTGAAGAGTTCCCAATTTACAGAATCATAGAACGTTAGGGTTGGAAGAGACCTCAGGAGGTCATCTAGTCCAACCCCCCTGCTCAAAGCAGGACCAACCCCAACTAAATCATCCCAGCCAAGGCTTTGTCAAGCCGGGCCTTAAAAACCTCTGAGGATGGAGATTCCACCACCTCCCTAGGTAACCCATTCCAGTCCTTCACCACCCTCCTAGTGAAAAAGTTTTTCCTAATATCCAACTTAAACCTCCCCCACTGCAACTTGAGACCATTGCTTCTTGTTCTGTCATCTGCTACCACTGAGAACAGTCTAGATCCATCCTCTTTGGAACCCCCCTTCAGGTAATTGAAGGCTGCTATCAAATCCCCCCTCACTTTTCTCTTCTGCAGACTAAATAACCCCAGTTCCCTCAGCCTCTCCTCATAAGTCATTTGCCCCAGCCCCATAATCATATTCGTTGCCCTACGCTGGACTCTCCAATTTGTCCACATCCCTTCTGTAGTGGGGGGACCAAAACTGGACACAATACTCCTGGTGTGGCCTCACCAGTGCCGAATAGAGGGAAATAATCACTTCCCTCAATCTGCTGGCAGTGCTCCTACTAATACAGCCCAATATGCCATTGGCGTTCTTGGCAACAAAGTCACACTGCTGACTCATATCCAGCTTCTAGTCCTCTGTCATCCCCAGGTCCTTTCCTGCAGAACTGCTGCTTAGCCAGTCAGTCCCCATCCTGTAGCAATACATGGGATTCTTCCTTCCTAAGTGCAGGACTCTGCACTTGTCCTTTTTGAACCTCATCAGATTTCTTTTGGCCCAATCCTTCAATTTGTCTAGGTCACTCTAGACCCTATCCCTACCCTCCATTGTATCTACCTTTCCCCACAGCTTAGTATCATCTGCGAACTTGCTGAGGGTGCAATTCATCCCATCATCCAGATCATTAATAAAGATGTTGAACAAAACCAGCCCCAGGATCGACCCCTGGGCACTCCACTTGATACCGGCTATCAACTAGACATTGAGCTGTTGATCACTATCCGTTGAGCCTGACAATCTAGCCAGCTTTCTAGCCACCTTATAGTCCATTCATCCAATCCATACTTTTTTAATTTGCTGGCAACAATACTGTGGGAGACCATATTAAAACCTTTTCTAAAGTCAGGATATATCACATCCACCGCTTTCCATATCCATGTCCACAGAGTCAGTTATCTCATCATAGAAGGCAATCAGGTTGGTCAGACATGACTTGCCCTTGGTGAATCCATGTTGACTGTTCCTGATCACCTTCCTCTCCTCCAAGTGCTTCAAAATGGATTCCTTGAGGACCTGCTCCATGATTTTGCCGGGGACTGAAGTGAGGCTGACTGGTCTATAGTCCCCCAGATTCTCTTTTTTCCCTTTTTTAAAGATGGGCACTATATTTGCCTTTTTCCAATCGTCCGGGCCCTCCCCCGATTGCCACAAATTTTCAAAGATAACAGCCAATGGCTCTGCAATCACATCAGCCAACTCCCTCAGCACCCTTGGATGCACTAGATCCGGCCCCATGGACTTGTACACATCCAGCTTTTCTAAATAGTCCTTAACCTGTTCTTTCACCACCTAGGGCTGCTCCTCTCCTCCCCATACTGTGCTGCCCAGTGGGAGCTGCCGTTGTCTGTGAAGACTGAGGCAAAAAAAGCATTGAGTACTTCAGCTTTTTCCAAATCATCTATCACTATGTTGCCTCTCCTATTCAGTAAGAGTCCCACACTTTCCCTGACATTCTTCTTGTTGCTAACATACATGTAGAAACCCTTCTTGTTACCCTTTACATCCCTTGCTAGCTGCAACTCCAGTTGTGCCTTGGCCTTCCTGATTACACCTCTGCATGCTCTAGCAATATATTTATACTCCTCCCTAGTCATCTGTCCAAATTTCCACTTCTTGTAAGCTTCCTTTTTGAGTTTAAGCTCACCGAAGATTTCACTGTTAAGCCCAGCTGGTCACCTGCCATATTTGCTATTTTTTCTACACTTTGGGATGGTTTGTTCCTGCACCTTCAGTAAGGCTTCTTTAAAATACAGGCACCTCTCCTGGACTCCTTGCCCCCTCATATTAGCCTCCCAGGGGATCCTGTCCATCAATTCCCTAAGAGAGTCTAGGTCTGCTTTTCTGAAGTCCAGGGTCCATATTTTGCTACTCTCCTTTCTTCCTTTTAGGAGGATCCTGAACTCAACCATCTCATGGTCACTGCTGCCTAGGTTGCCACCCACTTCTACTTCCCCTACCAATTCTTCCCTGTTTGTAAGCAGCAAGTCAAGAGGAGCCCCTAGTCAGTTCCTCCAGCACTTGTACCAGGAAGTTGTCCCCCAAAATTTAAATACACAGCATGATGGTAAACAGAGGGCAAATAAACTGCATTTCTTCTGCCCAGCCCCCTCAATTCAGCCCTCATCTGCCCAGCTCCCAGTCCCCCATCTTCTGTGCCCTGCCCAGGCTCATCTGTGCTCCTACAGGGGTTCTTCACTCCCCCCGCAGCTCCCCAGCCAGCTGTTACAGGGAGGCATGGCGGGAGGAGGAGCCATCTCTGCTCACAGGATGGGGGTGGGAAGAAGGAATGGAGCCACCCTGAGCTCCTGGGCTCTTTCTGCTCCCTCCTCCCCTCTTGTGAACAGGGACAGCTCCTGTGCTCCTCCCTCCCACTGAGAACAGGTGTGGCTCCCACGGGGAGGGGAGAAAGCACTGCTGCTTCCTGGGCAGCTCTGATTGGCTGCTGCTTACAAGGCATCACGAAGCAAGAGCTGATGCCTAACAGCGGGTCAAGGCCTTTGCATGGAATCTGGCTGCATTGTATATATGGTGTGTGGGTGTGAGTGTATATATATATATATATATATTGGCTGTCAAGCGATTACAAAAATTAATCGCAATTAATCACGCGGTTAAAAAAATAAATTGCACTGTTAAACAATAATAGAATACCATTTAACTAAATATTGTTGGATGTTTTCTACATTTTCAAGTATATTGATTTCAATTACAACACAGAATACAAAGTGTACAGTGCTCACTTTATATTTATTTTTAATTACAAGTATTTGCATTGTAAACAAAACAAAAGAAATAGTATTTTTCAATTCACCTAACACAAGTATTGTAGTGCAATCTCTTTATCATGAAAGTTGAACTTACAAATGTAGAATTATGTACAAAATAATATTTTTTTGCATTCAAAAATAAAACAATGTAAAATTTTAGAGCCTGCAAATCCACTCAGTCCTACTTCTTGGTCAGCCAATTGCTCAGACAAACAAGTTTGTTTACATTTGCAGGCGATAATGCTGCCCGCTTCTTGTTTACAGTATCACCTGAAAGTGAGAACAGGCGTTCTCACGGCACTGTTGTACCCGGCATCGCATGATATTTACGTGCCAGATGTGCTAAAGATTCATATGTCCCTTCATGCTTCATCCACCATTCCAGAGGACATGTGTCCATGCTGATGATGGGTTCTGCTCGATAACAATCCAAACACTGCCGACCGACCCATGTTCATTTTCATCATCTGAGTCAGATGTCACCAGCAGGTGGTTGATTTTCTTTTTTGGTGGTTCAGGTTCTATAGTTTCCGCATCTGAGTGTTGCTCTTTTAAGACTTCTGAAAGCATGCTCCACACCTCATCCCTCAGATTTTGGAAGGCACTTTAGATTCTTAAACCTTGGGTCGAGTGCTGTAGCTATCTTTAGAAATCTCACATTGGTACCTTCTTTGCGTTTTGTCAAATCTGCTGTGAAAGTGTTCTTAAAACAAACATGTGCTGGGTCATCATCCGAGACTGCTATAACATGGAATATATGGCAGAATGCAGGTAAAATAGAGCAGAGGGCACACAATTCTCCCCTGAGTTCAGTCACAAATTTAATTAACACATTATTCTTTTAATGAGCATCATCAGCATGGAAGCATGTCTTCTGGAATCATGGCTGAAGCATGAAGGGGCATACGAATGTTTAGCATATCTGGCACGTAAATACCTTGCAATGTCAGCTACAAAAGTGCCATGTGAACACATGTTCTCATTTTCTGGTGACATTATAAATAAGAAGCAGGCAGCATTATCTCCTGTAAATGTAAACAAACTTGTTTGTCTTCGTGATTGGCTGAAAAAGAAGTAGGACTGAGTGGACTTGTAGGCTCTAAAGTTTTACAGTGTTTTGTTTTTGAGTGCAGTTATATAACAACAAAAACCTACATTTGTAAATTGCACTTCCATGACAAAGAGATTGCACTACAGTACTTGTATGAGGTGAATTGAGACATACTATTTTTTTTTGTTTATCATTTTCACAGTGCAAATATTTGTGATAAAAAATAATATACACTTTGTATTCTGTGTTGTAATTGAAATCAATATGAAAATGTAGAAAAACATCCAAAATATTTAATACATTTCCATTGTTATTCTATTAACAGTGCAATTAAAACTGCGATTAATCATGATTAATTTTTTGAGTTAATCACGTGAGTTAACTGTGATTAATCGACATATCGATATATATTGGGGTGGGGGCATCAAAACCCGAGGCCCTGGGCTGCAGCCCCTAAAGCACCTGCATTAATCTGGCCCTGAGTGGGGCGAGTTATAGTCTGCACAGTTTCAGAGGCAGGCTGTGCGCTTGTGTTCAGGGTGGAGGTGCAGCCGTCAGCAACTACAAGTGCTGGATGCAATACTCTAGGCTGCATTGCATGCTGGGATCTGTAATCTTCCATAGCAAAACCTCTCTATTAAAGCTGAAGGGCTGCCACACTACTGGGCTGCGTGGAGCCTGTTGGCCATGCTCTGGGCACCTTTGCTTTAGCACTGTCAGGGTATAAACCCCAGGCGATGCTCTGCTCTCAGGGCAGCCCCACTGCACTCAGGAGGAATTGCACAAACGCAGCCCAGGGCAGACTGTGGCCCCGCATCTGTAACCTGGCTGCTCTGTTTTTCCATTGTGAGCACAGTGCCAGTCTGCCATTACCTGATGCTACAGGCCTGCCAGATCCACCCAAGCCAATGCTTTTCCTGTATTGTGAACAAATCTAATGATGTCCCCTAGAAACAATGCCTATTTTGTTCAGCAGAAAGAACCTGGGGCCAATTAACTCTGCTATCAACAGCAGGTGTCTCGGATGGCAACAAAAACCCAGCATCAATAATGGATAGGATGGGGAATGAGATGCAGTGAAGTGGGGAGAGGGAAGCCAACCAACTTAATGAAATAAGGAGCATGGTTAGCAAAGGGCTATTTATAGACTGCCACTTGTCCAGCCTCGTGCACTTAGATTCTGGCTCAAACTGGCTCCTTAACAGCAGTAATAATCATTAAAGAAAAGAAGGCGGGGTGGGGGGAGGTGAAAGCTTGGAAAAATTCACTGCCGGAGGTAAATCTTCAGAGCCAGGGCTGGCTGGAGTCAGAAGTAACTGCATTACAGAAAGATTGAAAGGTTAATAGGAAACCAGCTGACACTGAAAGAGAACAATTAGAGAGGTTAAGGGGCTTAATATTAGATTAATGGCTGCCTGGAGCAGAAAAATCAGAGATTCCAAGAAAACGGAGTTTGCGCAGAGAAAGCTTCTCATAGACAACCCTGTGTCTGCTGCTGTCACCGCTCCGCAGGGCTGAGGTGGTTCTAGGGTGACCAGATGTTCCGATTTTACAGGGATAATCCCAATTTTGGGGTCTTTTTCTTATATAGGCTCCTATTACCACCCACCCCCATCCCAATTTTTCACACTTGCTGTCTGGTCACCCCAGGTGGTTCTCCTCCTCTTAGTCAGTCTCCCTTTTCAATCCTCTTTCTCTCCTTTTCCTTCTGTGTCTCTCTGTCTCCCTTTGGGTTTCTTCCTCTCTCCTGAACACTCTCCGACGTACTTTGCTTTCCTCTCTCTATCTTTCCCTTGTATTTTTTCCCATCTCTCAGTTTCTCACTCTTTCTTAGACAGGAATAAATAACAAAGTAACACTTAGCCCTTCTGTAGCTCTTTCCATCCAGAAATCAGTGTGTCACTCTTTCAGGTGGGTCAGTATCACTCATCTCATATTACAGATGGGGGAAACTGAGGCACGGAGAGCTAGCGTGAAGGGCCAGGTCTCATCTCCCAGTTCTGTGTCCTAGCCTCTGCCTCCCTCTGTCTGGCTGTGCAGTACTGTACTGACATGCAACTCCAGAAGCCCTGAGTGTCGGGGTACCAGTAGTTGTTTCCAAAAGACCCTTAGCAGGAAAGTGTTTGTGTATGGCTAGGGGCACTGCCTTAGGAGAGGAGAGGAGAGGCCTCCTCCGTCACAGGGAGAGAAGAAACCAGACAGCATATCCACACCAGGAAGGGGACGCTGGGATACCAAGGGGGGAATCTCAGTGCAGGGGCCGCCCCAGAGAGGAGAGAGACCATGGGGCAGCCAGGGAAGCGATCACCAGGACAGGGTTTAGATGGGGTATGCTCACATAAAAGGACAGAATCTTGCTAGAGATGGGTCTAGCTACATGCTTTCACTTGGCCCTCACAGAGACACAAAGGAGACAAGGTGTTCAAACAGGCCTCATGAGGCAGACAGCAATCTGAGGAGGGATTTTCATAAGGCTTCAAGATTTGCTTTGGCAGCTTCTCTGAGACCCCCTCGTAGCCCTTTGCTGTGGGAACCCTGGCTGACAACCTCATGGTATATTTTGGTGTCTCTAGCACAGCCAGTCATGCAGACAGCCTCTCTCCTAGTTTTGCATTGCTGGTGCCATTGGTATTGTCAGCACCCTGGTGACTGGCGCTTGTCTTAAAGAAGGTTAACTTGGGCTTTTTCTAACGTCAAAAACGGTTCTGACTCAGTTAAGTTCCCAGTGAGGGGTAAGGCTCAGACAACTCTTGCTAAACCCATGGTTCCTTTCTATATCGAACTTCAGACAGCTCAGGGCCTCTGCTCAGCAATTGCTGCCTGAAAACTCAGGTCCTCTCTCTTACTCAGGGCTACGGCTGGATTTCACTCTCAGGGTCAAACCCTCGGGAACGGAGCAAAGCCAAGAGAAAGGGCGTTGCTGTATGGGTGGATGTTCTGGAGCCAGGCTGTGGGCGCTGCTACCGGTTGTAAGGGCTTGGGTAGCAGATGGGTTTTGCTGCTTCCCCCACCCTATGCAGGGGTTTGGCCTGGCAGATCTGTACTGTTCAGAGACCCACTGGCCATGCTCCTGCCTTGCCCATGTTCTCTCCCTCAACAAGAAGCAACGGAACATTACTGTGGAAATCTCCCCTCAGCTGCTTTGCCCTGCCCATTCTAACACGGCTTTTAAGATAGGTTTCAGAGTAGCAGCCGTGTGAGTCTGTATTCGCAAAAAGAAAAGGAGGACTTGTGGCACCTTAGAGACTAACCAATTTATTTGAGCATAAGCTTTCGTGAGGTACAGCTCACTTCATCAGATGCATCCAATGAAGTGGGCTTTTAAGATGTTACTGGGTCGTAACTGCCTGCAGAGGGCACCATAGGATTTGGTTCAAGTTTTGAGCACATCAAAGGGGGAGTAGCATCCTAGGGAAGCACCTCCAGTCCAGACCCACAGCACTCCTCCCATCCCAGGGTTGGATTTTACACTGCGCTCAGTGTACACTGGGCAGGGCTTTGGGAGCTCAGCCAAGTGCTGCGGGGGTGCCCCTGCAGTGTAGATAAGACCAATAATGCTGATAACTCTGTATTTCACTGGTGAGTCTCAGCCTTGGTTCAAGGAGGTTCCAGTCACTTGGCACAAACCACCCGCCTCTGCTCTGCATTCTCAGAACAATGTCCAAAGCCCCACAGAGAGTCATCCCCCCACCCCACCCCACCCCATCCCGTTTCAACTCCCAGGAATTCTTGAAGGACAATGTGAAATTCTTTCCGACTCTGCCACCCCCAGCCATTGTGTTTAAGAATCTCTTGAGTTGCTTATGCTGCTCCCACACAGCAGAACCCTTGCCCAAGTGCCTAGTTCTTGCCTGCCACTAGCAGATTCAAACAAGTGCAAGCTGGCTGAATCCAACTAGTCCTTAAGCAGATTCCTGAAGTACAGCCTCACCTACAGAAAATCCCCCATGCAGATTAGAGAGCAGTGCCTGCAGGCAGCAGGTCCTTCCTTGACTGCTGCAGCCCGGCCAGGATTTACACACTGTAACTACACAAGATTTTTTTCCCCCTAAAATTTCCCACTCAGTGGGGAAATCAAGGTTCCGAGCCTCACTAGAGCTTTAACGTAAACAGGCTGCAGGTTATTGTTGGCATGTCAGCCACCAGGTCACCTAGCCTTCCTGGGTGCAGGCTTAAATGACATGGTGCTTCAAATGCTGCTGGCTGGTCAACATGGCCGCTACCCACTGTTGCCACTAATGGTGGAGCTGTACAAGTGGTGGAATAGTTTAAGACGAAAAGGCTAGATCCAGCCAAGGAGACCCTATGTGGGACACTGCTGGGCAGCACAGCACAGTTAGTCTAGGAGCTCAGTTAGAGAGCCAGAGAGAACCACAGGATCTGTCTGTGTCCAGTGCCTCACTGAAGAGTCTCCTTTATATTTGTTGCATCTGAGTCATGTCTCTTCTCTACCACATGTGACACGACATGAAGAAATATTGTTGCTCTTCTCTCTCCAACATCTTTCAGGGATTCCTGCTTAGCCTCCACATCTTCATAGGGACAGAAGAAGGCATCTGAAAGGATATAATTTCCTCCATTTGTTATTCTTTATTTGGCATAAAATCATTTTCCAATGGTAAGACCTGACACCAAACAAAAGGTTATTTTCATTTACTTTGTTACATAATTGGCACTGCACCAGAGTTAGACGTTTCAGATCCAGAGATGATCTTCCCCAAAGCTGGGGAGGGTTGGGGGCAGGTGGATTGGGG
Source organism: Caretta caretta (assembly GCF_965140235.1). Lineage (NCBI taxonomy): Eukaryota > Metazoa > Chordata > Testudines > Cheloniidae > Caretta > Caretta caretta. The sequence goes on from NC_134206.1 coordinate 206,283,858, forward strand.
ATCATAGAATCATAGAATATCAGGGTTGGAAGGGACCCCAGAAGGTCATCTAGTCCAACCCCCTGCTCAAAGCAGGACCAATTCCCAGTTAAATCATCCCAGCCAGGGCTCTGTCAAGCCTGACCTTAAAAACCTCTAAGGAAGGAGATTCTACCACCTCCCTAGGTAACGCATTCCAGTGTTTCACCACCCTCTTAGTGAAAAAGTTTTTCCTAATATCCAATCTAAACCTCCCCCACTGCAACTTGAGACCATTACTCCTCGTTCTGTCATCTGCTACAATTGAGAACAGTCTAGAGCCATCCTCTTTGGAACCCCCTTTCAGGTAGTTGAAAGCAGCTATCAAATCCCCCCTCATTCTTCTCTTCTGCAGGCTAAACAATCCCAGCTCCCTCAGCCTCTCCTCATAACTCATGTGTTCCAGTCCCCTAATCATTTTTGTTGCCCTTCGCTGGACTCTCTCCAATTTATCCACATCCTTCTTGAAGTGTGGGGCCCAAAACTGGACACAGTACTCCAGATGAGGCCTCACCAATGTCGAATAGAGGGGAACGATCACGTCCCTCGATCTGCTCGCTATGCCCCTACTTATACATCCCAAAATGCCATTGGCCTTCTTGGCAACAAGGGCACACTGCTGACTCATATCCAGCTTCTCGTCCACTGTCACCCCTAGGTCCTTTTCCGCAGAACTGCTGCCTAGCCATTCGGTCCCTAGTCTGTAGCTGTGCATTGGGTTCTTCCGTCCTAAGTGCAGGACCCTGCACTTATCCTTATTGAACCTCATCAGATTTCTTTTGGCCCAATCCTCCAATTTGTCTAGGTCTTTCTGTATCCTATCCCTCCCCTCCAGCGTATCTACCACTCCTCCCAGTTTAGTATCATCCGCAAATTTGCTGAGAGTGCAATCCACACCATCCTCCAGATCATTTATGAAGATATTGAACAAAACCGGCCCCAGGACTGACCCTTGGGGTACTCCACTTGATACCGGCTGCCAACTAGATACGGAGCCATTGATCACTACCCGTTGAGCCCGACAATCTAGCCAGCTTTCTACCCACCTTTTTGTAGTGCATTCATCCAGCCCATACTTCCTTAACTTGCTGACAAGAATACTGTGGGAGACCGTGTCAAAAGCTTTGCTAAAGTCAAGAAACAATACATCCACTGCTTTCCCTTCATCCACAGAACCAGTAATCTCATCATAAAAGGCGATTAGATTAGTCAGGCATGACCTTCCCTTGGTGAATCCATGCTGGCTGTTCCTGATCACTTTCCTCTCATGCAAGTGCTTCAGGATTGATTCTTTGAGGACCTGCTCCATGATTTTTCCAGGGACTGAAGTGAGGCTGACTGGCCTGTAGTTCCCAGGATCCTCCTTCTTCCCTTTTTTAAAGATTGGCACTACATTAGCCTTTTTCCAGTCATCCGGGACTTCCCCGGTTCGCCACGAGTTTTCAAAGATAATGGCCAATGGCTCTGCAATCACAGCCGCCAATTCCTTCAGCACTCTCGGATGCAACTCGTCCGGCCCCATGGACTTGTGCACGTCCAGCTTTTCTAAATAGTCCCTAACCACCTCTATCTCCACAGAGGGCTGGCCATCTCTTCCCCATTTTGTGATGCCCAGCGTAGCAGTCTGGGAGCTGACCTTGTTAGTGAAAACAGAGGCAAAAAAAGCATTGAGTACATTAGCTTTTTCCACATCCTCTGTCACTAGTTTGCCTCCCTCATTCAGTAAGGGGCCCACACATTCCTTGGCTTTCTTCTTGTTGCCAACATACCTGAAGAAACCCTTCTTGTTACTCTTGACATCTCTGGCTAGCTGCAGCTCCAGGTGCGATTTGGCCCTCCTGATAACATTCCTACATGCCCGAGCAATATTTTTATACTCTTCCCTGGTCATATGTCCAACCTTCCACTTCTTGTAAGCTTCTTTTTTATGTTTAAGATCCGCTAAGATTTCACCATTAAGCCAAGCTGGTCGCCTGCCATATTTACTATTCTTTCGACTCATCGGGATGTTGATTCATACCCATCCTGATTATTTAATAATGCTCTTGCCCTGGAGACCACCTTTCACTTGAGGATCTCAGTGCCTTGCAAACATCCATTAATCCTCAAATCATCCCCAGGAGGCAGACAAATATTTCTTTCTTGTATATATTTTGCACTTTGTCCTATGCACCCATCACACTGTCTTTTGGGGCAGATAGAAAATGTAAAACAATACACACAAGTTCATAAAATATGGTAACATTAAAGTGACCCCAGCCCAACCATTAAGCATGTTATGTTCCCTGTAATCACCCCCTTTAGGCAAAAACCTGAGGAAAAATCCTAACAGCAGCAGCTATTATTTTACCGATGGAGAAGTAGTGGTACTGAGAGGTTAAGGGTCTTTCCCAAGGCCACATGGCAATTGACCACACAGAACTGAGAAGAGCACCCAGGAGTTCTGGCTCTTGATCTGTTGCTCATGCTACTAGATACTCTCCCGCCCTTCAAGGCAGCCTCCAAAGAAAAACAAACTGAGCTTGTGCCCTTCTTTGGTTTTTTTAGAATGGTCTGAAAGGGGTTTGTTTAAAAAAATAAGTTGTATTTTTCTGTTTGCTTTCTTCCATTAGAAATGCAGGACTTAAGGAACCTGGAAGACTTCAGGTCTCAGAGTAGCAGCCGTGTTAGTCTGTATCCGCAAAAAGAAAAGGAGTACTTGTGGCACCTTAGAGACTAACCAATTTATTTGAGCATAAGCTTTCATGAGCTACAGCTCACTTCATCGGAAGACTTCAGTCTATCTAGCCTAGAAAACTCCTGAAATTGTATCAAAATGAGAGACAAGAGAGTGAAAGCCGAGCAACAGTGAGGAGAGGGAATTTTTGTACTTTGCCAAACTCTTATTTTTGTTTTGTTTTGTTTCGTAAGTGGCACTTTAACCCCAATGCCTAAGCAGCACCGGTGAGAAAGGATGTCTTCATTAAAAGACTCGACACTACCGTCCTTTCAGTTAAGATATGAGGGATCCCAATATTTAAGACCTTCTGAGAATGCCAGCAGATCTCCCAGCAAAACATGGGAATGTCAGATATCCCTGATATTTCTAAGATAAAAATAAAGCAGACACGTCCCCTCTACCCCCCCCCATGCAGCCTCCTTTTATCTACCATACAGAAGCCAAAAATGTCCTACGCCATTTTTTTTCAAGCTCTTTGCAGATTACTTTTAATTCATCCCACAGTTTGATCTGTGGAGAAAAGGGGAGAGTTTTCAAGGTCCATTTCTTTGCTTATCATCACTCTGGCAATTGGGGCTCTGGCAGTGCGTTCGGTTTGCTCCGTTGGCCAAAGCAATGCATTAGTTGCCTTTTGTGATCCAGACAGTCAGTAATAATTCGTCTGAACTATAAAGCCTGAAGCAGGTCTTTTCCTTATGTAATGGGGGATTTGGCAGAGTACATCTCCATCATGTGCAATTAGTTCCTTTTGCACATGGTCATTTTCCAGCCTGGCTCTGTGTGCAGTTATCTTACTGAAAGCAGAGCCTAAAACGAAAGAGGTGGCAAAGTTAGAACAGGAGAGGAGGACTTGTGGGTGCTATCTCTGGCTTTACCTCAGATTCAGTGTGGGGTGTTGGCCATGTAACGTACCCTTGATGGGCCTCAGTTTTCCCACCTGTAAAATGGGGATGATACTGACTAAACTACCAAACAGGAGATGGTTATTATTATTTACTTTATCATGGCAGTGCCTAGAGGCTAGCTGAGAAAGGGGCCCTATTTAGTGAGGCACGGCCCGCAGATATAGCAAGAGCCAGTCCCTGCTCTGAAGAGATACAATATATGTAAGACCAGACAGAGGCAGGGTGAGAGAAAGGAGTAGAACCTACAGGCCGGGTGAGCAGAGGGATGATTTGCAAAGGGCATGGTAGGGCCACAGCTTTATTTGTGTGGGTTATTGCAAGCCTTTGGGTGGGGGCTAGGGAAGAGGGGATTAGCTAAACAAAAAGACAAAACCTGTCTACACTGGAGCTGGAGGTGCGATTTCCAGACACCCACACTAACTCTAATCAAGCTCACAAAGGTGCTAAAAACAGTGTGTCGCCACGGCAGCACAAGTAGCTAGCTGCCCTGAGTAGGTGCTGAGGCCTGTGGATGGGACTGTACTCGGGGTGGCTAGCCTGTGCCACCGTCCATGCTGCTGCTACTTCTATTTTTAGCACTCCAGCTTGATCAGCGCTAGAGCAGGTTTGTTTCCTGGAGCTGGAAATGACATCCTACGCTCAAGTGTAGCCACAGCCAAGGGAAGGGAGAGGGGACATCGAAGGGAGGGAGGGAACAAGGGCCAGGGAGGAGGGTATGAGAGGTAGGTATGGACTGGAGTGAGACTGGGGCGAAGAGACTGTGAGGAGGTAGGCGCAACCAGCCAATCAGCACAGGGCAGCGAATGTCTATTGAAAACTTTAGGAAGCGGCCCAATGACATCATCAGTGTCCCACAGTCCCTCCTGAAACTGCCACAGCTCTGCCCATGTCAATCCCTGGCTGGCTCCTCCCTCAGTTGCTTTCCTCAAAGCTATGGGGCGGGGGTGGGGAGGATGCCCCTTGGGCCCGGCTGCTCTCAGGGGAGGTATCCCCTGCACAGTGCGGGGACCAGGGACAATGGAGGGGGAGCAGAAACTCTGAGTGGGTTTCCCACAGTGCAGCAGTGCCTCCTTAAACTGCTTCTGCAGCGGTGAGGTTTACTTCAGGCTGGTCTACACCCAGTTTTTGCGCCCCCCCTTTGAGTCGATGGGGTCTGAAGCGGATATAGTTCAAATGGTACAACCCCCTAGCGTGGATGCGGTTACACGGGGTATAAAGGTGCTTATACCAGTGTAGCTGAGCCCTGTAAACATACAATACAGCGTGGAACACCACCTGTGTGTAGACAAGCCCGTAACGCTTGTAAAGCATGGTGCGATCTTAGGATTGAAGGCGCTATAGAAGCACAAGCATTATTCTTTACATGAAAGGTCCCTTCACCAGCAAATGTACTGCCACAGTTCTCTGACCGAGCCATTACCTGGGCCTTTTAGCAGGAAACCTTTAAAACCTGGTCTGTACAATGAAATCAACCCCCACACCCCTCTCCTAAAAACCCAGGTGTTATTTTTATCTCCTGAAATACAAAAGTGCAGGAATCTTCAATGACATTGGTATTTAATTCCCCACAAACGCCTGCCTTCAGAGCAGTACCGGATAGACACCTCGCCCCCCCTCCGAGCTACCCAGGCTTGCTCTGATTGTGAGCTAAGGAGCTTACCACAATAGAAAAGCAAAGTTTGTGTGGCCAAGTAATTCTATGAAAAACAGCACCGCTCCCTGTCCTGAGAAGCTACAGCAGGCAGCCCCTCACATTAGAGAGATGTCTTTTCCAGCTATAAGAAAAGGAGTACTTGTGGCACCTTAGAGACTAACCAATTTATTTGAGCATGAGCTTTCGTGAGCTACAGCTCACTTCATCCGATGCATACCGTGGAAACTGCAGCAGACTTTATATATACACAGAGAATATGAAACAATACCTCCTCCCACCCCACTGTCCTGCTGGTAATAGCTTATCTAAAGTGATCATCATGTGGGCCATTTCCAGCACAAATCCAGGTTTTCTCACCCTCCACACCCCCCCCCACAAATTCACTCTCCTGCTGGTGATAGCCCATCCAAAGTGACAACTCTTTACATAATCAAGTCGGGCTATTTCCTGCACAAATCCAGGTTTTCTCACATCCCCCCCACCCCCATACACACACAAACTCACTCTCCTGCTGGTAATAGCTCATCTAAACTGACCACTCTCCAAGTTTAAATCCAAGTTAAACCAGAACATCTGGGGGGGGGGGGGTAGGAAAAAACAAGAGGAAACAGGCTACCTTGCATAATGACTTAGCCACTCCCAGTCTCTATTTAAGCCTAAATTAATAGTATCCAATTTGCAAATGAATTCCAATTCAGCAGTTTCTCGTTGGAGTCTGGATTTGAAGTTTTTTTGTTTTAAGATAGTGACCTTCATGTCTGTGATTGCGTGACCAGAGAGATTGAAGTGTTCTCCGACTGGTTTATGAATGTTATAATTCTTGACATCTGATTTGTGTCCATTTATTCTTTTACGTAGAGACTGTCCAGTTTGACCAATGTACATGGCAGAGGGGCATTGCTGGCACATGATGGCATATATCACATTGGTGGATGTGCAGGTGAACGAGCCTCTGATAGTGTGGCTGATGTTATTAGGCCCTGTGATGGTGTCCCCTGAATAGATATGTGGGCACAATTGGCAACGGGCTTTGTTGCAAGGATAAGTTCCTGGGTTAGTGGTTCTGTTGTGTGGTATGCGGTTGTTGGTGAGTATTTGCTTCAGGTTGCGGGGCTGTCTGTAGGCAAGGACTGGCCTGTCTCCCAAGACTTGTGAGAGTGTTGGGTCATCCTTTAGGATAGGTTGTAGATCCTTAATAATGCGTTGGAGGGGTTTTAGTTGGGGGCTGAAGGTGACCGCTAGTGGCGTTCTGTTATTTTCTTTGTTAGGCCTGTCCTGTAGTAGGTAACTTCTGGGAACTCTTCTGGCTCTATCAATCTGTTTCTTTACTTCTGCAGGTGGGTATTGTAGTTGTAAGAAAGCTTGACAGAGATCTTGTAGGTGTTTGCCTCTGTCTGAGGGGTTGGGTTTCCAGCTATATGGCTGCAAAATAATTACTGATACCAGTGAGACCCCTTGTGGTCAGTTGTATTAGAGGCATCACACAACATTGTGCACGTCTGTGTGACTAACTCATGGTTGAATTTATGAACAAATTCAATTTCATTTGGCAAAAAAATTGCAAGAGCTGCAAAGGCTGAGTTCTAGATGACACCAGCTCGATCCTTGCCAGAGATCAGCTCATTATAGCTCTTACCTGCTCAAAGGGAGGAAGACCTGGGCTCAGACCAACTCAGCATGGTTTCTATTTACTCAGCCAGGGGGATGCTCCCAGCTCAAATCTCTGCTGTGGTAACTTACTGGGGTCCTTTGTTCTAGGGGTCTGGCTCGCAGGTGCTGCATTGCCCAACCAGATGATGTACTTAAGTATTATTTCTATTTTCGAGATGGGAAACGGGAGTAAGAGAAGTTAAGCCCCTCACCCAGGGCTACAGAGGGCTAGAGTCAGAACTGGATAGTCCTGAAATTAAGACACTAAGTTGGACTCAGAAAACCTGGGTTCAATTCCCAACTCACACAAATGCCCTGTGTGACCTTGGGGGCAACTCAGTTAATCTCTCTGGGCCTGATTGATACATTTATAAAATGGAGTTGATAATACTGCCTTTGTTCATTTATATTATAAACTCTTAAGGGCAGGGACAATCTCTTACTTCGTCAGGTTTCAGAGTAACAGCTGTGTTAGTCTGTATTCGCAAAAAGGAGGACTTCTGGCACCTTAGGGACTAACCAATTTATTTGAGCATAAGCTTTCATGAGCTACAGCTCACTTCATCGGATGCATACTGTGGAAAGTACAGATCTTTTTATACACACAAACCATGAAAAAATGGGTGTTTACCACTACAAAAGGTTTTCTCTCCTCCCACCCCACTCTCCTGCTGGTAATAACTTATCTAAAGTGATCACTCTCCTTACAATGTGTATGATAATCAAGGTGGGCCATCTCCAGCACAAATCCAGGGTTTCACAAGAATGTCGGGAAATAGGTTACCTTGCATAATGATTTAGCCACTCCCAGTCTCTATTCAAGCCTAAGTTAATAGTATCCAATTTTCAAATGAATTCCAATTCAACAGTTTCTCGCTGGAGTCTGGTTTTGAAGTTTTTCTGTTGTAATATCGCAACTTTCATGTCTGTAATCGCATGACCAGAGAGATTGAAGTGTTCTCCGACTGGTTTATGAATGTTATAATTCTTGACATCTGATTTGTGTCCATTTATTCTTTTACGTAGAGATTGTCCAGTTTGACCAATGTACATGGCAGAGGGGCATTGCTGGCACATGATGGCATATATCACATTGGTAGATGTGCAGGTGAACGAGCCTCTGATAGTGTGGCTGACGTGATTAGGCCCTATGATGGTGTCCCCTGAATAGATATGTGGGCACAGTTGGCAACGGGCCTTGTTGCAAGGATAGGTTCCTGGGTTAGTGGTTCTGTTGTGTGGTATGTAGTTGCTGGTGAGTATTTGCTTCAGGTTGGGGGGCTGTCTGTAGGCAAGGACTGGCCTGTCTCCCAAGATTTGTGAGAGTGTTGGGTCATCCTTCAGGATAGATTGTAGATCCTTAATAATGTGTTGGAGGGGTTTTAGTTGGGGGCTGAAGGTGACCGCTAGTGGCGTTCTGTTATTTTCTTTGTTAGGCCTGTCCTGAGTAGGTAACTTCTGGGAACTCTTCTGGCTCTATCAATCTGTTTCTTCACTTCCGCAGGTGGGTATTGTAGTTGTAAGAATGCTTGATAGAGATCTTGTAGGTGTTTGTCTCTGTCTGTGGGGTTGGAGCAAATGCGGTTGTATTGCAGAGCTTGGCTGTAGACAATGGATTGTGTGGTGTGGTCAGGGTGAAAGCTGGAGGCATGTAGGTAGGATAGCGGTCAGTAGGTTTCTGGTATAGGGTGGTGTTTATGTGACCATCGTTTATTAGCACTGTAGTGTCCAGGAAGTGGATCTCTTGTGATGACTGGTCCAGGCTGAGGTTGATGGTGGGATGGAAATTGTTGAAATCATGGTGGAATTCCTCAAGGGCTTCTTTTCCATGGGTCCAGATGATGAAGATGTCATCAATATAGCGCAAGTAGAGTAGGGGCGTTAGGGGACGAGAGCTGAGGAAGCGTTGTTCTAAGTCAGCCATAAAAATGTTGGCATACTGTGGGGCCATGCGGGTACCCATACTCTTACTATGTGTACATGCAATCAGTGTTCCCTCTAATTTCCCCCCCCATGTGTGCAGAATTAATTTTGTTATGTGCATCAATATGGAGGTGATGTGTGACACATTACCTTCGTATTGGTGCACATAACAAAATTCATGGGGTGGGGCCGAAGGGTTCAGAGTGTGGGAGGGTGCTCAGGGCTGGGGCAGAGGGCTGGAGAGCAGGGGTGTGAGGGCTATGGCTGGATATGCAGGCTCTGGGCTGGGGCCGGGGATGAGGGGCTCAGGGCTGGGGCAGAGGGTTGAGGTTCGGGCTCTGGGGTGGGGCTGGGTATGAGGGGCTCAGGAAGAGGATTGGAGTCCAGGGGATGAGAGCTCCGGCTGGGGGTGCGGGAGGGTGCTCTGGGGCTACAGCAGGGAGAGAGGACTCCTCCCAGCTCTCTCTCCCCACAGCAGCACCTGGGCTGGTGGGGAGGGGCGCCTCTCCCCACCACGGCAGCTCCAGGGCTGGGGCCATGGAATAGGCGTCCCTCCCCCAGCAGGTCCGGGCCAGGGAGGGTTCCCTGAGCTCCTGCACAGCACTAAATAGGCTGCTGCATGAGTGCATGGCCACGCAGTTTACAGGGAACTTAGCATACAATGCCTTGTGGTAGGGCCCTGATCTCATCTAGGACCTCTGGGTGCTACCGTGAAACAAAGAAGTAGTAACATCTGGGAGTTCCTACCATCTGACCCTGTGCTCAGAGCCCAAGACCTCACTTCCCTCTGGTTGAGAAACTGAGATATTTAGGCTAATAGTGTTAAAAGTTATAGTCTGCATGACTGGTTTGTGCACAGGTCAGTTAGAGTAAAGAAATTATGGTACCCGCTTACAACCGTCTGTGCCTGCAATGAGGATCGTTAAGCATTAGTGTACATTGTGCACATGTGGGATTTTATTTTTGTATAAGAACCCCCCAGAGTTTAAGATTTGCTACTAACACTCCACCAGTCTTTATACTTTCAAACTCCTGGCGCACCCACATATGGTGCGAGCAGCTCTCACTTTTAGTGCCAGGGTTATGGTATTTTTCTTAAAGCCCCAGCTCCTGGAGTCCTCCACAAGGATCTCAGCTTTCCTCTAAAAAGAATAAACATGTTTCTAGCTCCAGTAGTTGCAGAGAAAAGGTTGAAAACAAACCCTAAAGGCTCAAACACCAGACTGTAAACACAACTTCCTGTGAAAGATTCCAGGTAGTGTACTCCAACAGGCCTTCTGTTTGAGTGCTGTAATTGCACCTGTCACCAGGGGGCACTAGCTACATTCTGTGTGCATATTACTACAACACAGACATTGCCACTCAATAGGCTATGAAAGCGACATTGCCAACTAGCCAGCCCTGCAGCTGGTGTCAGTTGGGGTAACTCCACTGACTGTGCTGGAACACGGATGATTTACAGCAGCTGAGGAGAGGGCCTGGCCTTTCGATACTGTTCTGAGTTCTTTTTTTAACGCTTTACAAACCCAAACACAACCGCAGCTGCTATCGCAGGGCAGGAGTTATGAAAATCAGAAAGTGAAACTGAGCCATTGCACTGTCCAAACAGAGTGAGATCACCCCCTAAAAAAACGCACGAGTGGTGAAACGTATACTGCATTTTACAATACTTTAAACTGTAATTATTTTGGATGTCACTAACAACAAAGACAGGAAGACTTGTGTGTTCAAGTCATGTTGGCTCTCTGTGCCTCTGTTTCCCCATTTGTAAAATGGAAATAATAATATTTACCTGGATTCATCAGTGAATGTTTTTAAAGTGTTTTGATGATAGAAGGCACTATATAAAAATGTTAAATAATCAATAATACATTTTTATTTTATATTAGGTTATTTTTGCAGTGTCCCTTTACTAGCCCTTTACAAAATCATTTTGTTTTGCTCTGGACCCCTTCCTGCAAGGGAAGCAGCATAGGGCAGCCAGTCCAGTGGAGAGGGCACTAGATAGGAAGTCATGATGAGAGATCAATTCCGTTCTTGGCTCGTTCATTGCACGACCTTGGGCAAGTCACATCACCTCTCTGTGTGTTAGTTTCCCCATCTTCATCAATGCATGTCATGTGATCATATGCTATAAAACATCAAGTGTACATGATACTAAGGAAACTGGCAAAAATCAGTGGAGGAAACTCTAAATACAGTCCCAAATGCTATATGCAGGTGGATACATCTTTCCACGGATATGCAATGCAAACATAACCACAAATATGACCAAGAATTTCAAAACTGACTAGTGATTTTGGGCACTCAGCTTGAAACACCTTAAAGGGGCTCAATTTTCAGAGGGTTGATGCTCAGCAGTTTCTGGAACTCCAGCACTGAATGCAGCCGATGAAGTGAGCTGTAGCTCACAAAAGCTGATGCTCTAATAAATTTGTTAGTCTCTAAGGTGCCACAAGTCCTCCTGTTCTTTTTGCGGATACCGACTAACACGGCTGCTACTCTGAGCCCTTTTAAAGGGTCTCAACCTGAGCACCCAAATCTCAAGGCACCCAGAATCACTAGTCACTTTTGAAAATCATGACCAAGATATTTGCCACATTAACAAAAAATGACAGGTATTGAAATACCAGCCACACCAGAGCTACGTTTCAGAGTAGCAGCCGTGTTAGTCTGTATTTGCAAAAAGAAAAGGAGTACTTGTGGCACCTTAGAGACTAACAAATTTATTTGAGCATAAGCTTTCGTGAGCTAGAGCTCACTTCGTATACTAACCATGATGGCTGGAAAATATTTGCATGTTGGAGCCTTTGTATCTCTCTCTCTGTTAACAACCAAATAAGGAGTTGCTATGCACCTGATGAGAAAAAAACGGAACAGGTGACATACAAGAAAAGAACTAGTATGGGAAGATACTCTCAAATATGGCCCAAGTTCACAAACTCTCTTATGAGAGAGAACAAAAAATCATTATGACGACTCTGGTATGGAGAACAACAATGGAGCCTGGCACGGGATTTAAACTGCACTTTGATCTAAATCTGAGAATACCATTTAAATATGACAACTGAAGAAACACAACATGTGGTCTAATTAATGACATTATAAAAGAACAGGATAAAAATGGATGAAGATCAGTATATAGTACAGTAGCATCAAGAGGTCCCAACATGCTGGGTGATGTACAGACACACAGAAAGAGACAGTCACTGTCCCCAAAGAGCTTACTGTCTCAACAGACAAGACAGACAGAGGGAGGAGGAAAACAGAAGCCTGTGAGGGACAGAACCAGGAACAGAATTCATCTCTCCTGATTCCCACTCCAGTGCCCTTGTCGTTGGACTATGCTGCCTCATTGTCTGTTATATAAGCAGTGCAGGTAGCGATGCCTGTAGTAAAAGGTGCCTGACACTCTTCATTATAAGCAAGGCTACGATTCTGTCACAGATTCCATGACTTTCTGGGACCTCTGTGATTTCTTCTGGGGCAGGGCTGGAGCAGTTGCCAGCCCCAGGAACGGCTGATCGGCGGCCAGCCAGGGTGCCGCAGGTCAGTTGTTCCCGTGGTCCAGGGGCTTCTGCCAGTCAGCTGTTCCATGCCGCGGGCTGTCTGCCAGTCAGTTGTTCCCAAGGGCAGCCAGAACAGCGGTCCCCGGCCTGCCAGAGCAGCCGCTGGGGTTGGGTCAGCCCCTCTGGGGCTGCAGCAGCCATAGTCAGTCCCTTCCACAGAAGCAGCTGCAAGCCCCAGCAGCACTGTTTGCCCCCTCCGCAGGATATTTTAGTAAAAGTCAGGGTGAGGTCCCAGGCTTCAGTGGATTTTTGTTTATTGACTTTTACTAAAAATACCTGTGAGAGAATCATAGCCATAACTAAAAGACCCTGTTTTCAGTTGCTTATAATTTTAACAACCTTTAACATCAAGCTGAAATTTTCCATACTGGGTGTCTGCCTCAGGCTGGTTAGGGGCAGGAGCCAGGTGGTGGGAAGGATAGGGGAATAGAGACAGACTTCAGGGGTGTAAGGGAGACAGGGGCAGAAGGGTCTATAACCTCTTGAGCACACTGCCCTACAGAACCTGGAACAGAACCCAATAGTCCTGAGTCTCTGCCATCCTCTGCTGTCAGCAAATAGTTGTGAAACTCGCTGGCAATGTGGGTAGCTCATCCTCCTCTAGTGCCTGATCTGTGCACTCAGCCTACTGCTGCTACCAGATACGCTGACAGCTTAAGTGGGCAAGGTCTATGTTGTGGTCCTAAAGGTCTGAAGCCCCCTGATGACCCAAACTGGGGGTCAATATGTTTCCATGTGATGGAATTTGTTTTCTGGAAAAACTTCAGAAATGACATCCTAAAGACACCTACATTACAAGAGCGCTCAGGTTGCGCTGTCAAAAAATCCGAAGGTAGGAAATGCCAGCACTGAGACTGCCTGTGAAACTTTAATTCAGCCCCCTTGTTTGTGTGCATTATGATTGTCTTAATTGCAGGACCAGCTCTTTTTTCCACAGGAAACCCTGACTCATTCAGTGCACAGGATGGACGGTGATAAGGGCTGGGTAGTGGCTGTTGTCTGCAGAACTTGCTGTATTAGTTGAGATGGAATATTGGGCCCAAAGATGTTAACATAACCCAGTCACTGTCCAACATTAAACAATGTTAAACTAGGTTTGGGATTTTATAAACAGAGACCTCAGTCTGCTTCATACCACGGCAAACACGTCATTAACAATTCTTGTAGCCTTTTATTAAAGATAAAAAGAAGGAAAAAAGCAACAAAGCATTTGAAATGTAACTTTAAAATGTAATTTTAAATAAGGCTTTAATTCTAACAACGTCCTTTGTTCCCTTTCCCTTTAGCTGGAAAGGGATTTTAGAAGAAAAAAACCGCAGTAATAACTATCCTTCTGGGGAAAAGAGAAGAAGTTAGCTGAGATGGGCTGGAATTGTTATTAAAGTCTGAGCCCGTTTCATCTCAGCTGATGTTTGGGATTCAGCTGGAGGTGGGAGAGGTGGTGATGCCTCTCTCTGTGCTAGACGTGTAAAACTCATCCACTGCTCTAGAGGTGTGTCTGTGCAGTACACATATAAATGAAATCCACTGCATTTCATCAAGCTCTCCGCTGGGATGAGAGTACTCACGTGATTACCATCTCTGTGACGTAATACATCGTCCAATGCTTTTCCTTGCAAATGAAAAATGGATGCACACTGTGGTATTTGCGTCTGGGTCAGGTTATGGGGTGTGAGAGCATGGCAGAAAACTGGATAATTTGTGAAACTTTGGATGCTGGCAAAGTTTGTATGAAACTAGCAAAAGCCTTCCTCTCAGGTATACAGAGCCTGCAAGTGCCTGGAGGACCTGGTAGTATGGTTCTCACCCACAGGCTCAGATGACCCGAGTTCAAATCCTGCAGGTGTTGAGACTGGGGGACTGAAAATTCAGGCACCTTTGATTGGTCTCCAGAGAGTTCTCCAGTAAAAGCGAAGATGTTCCTTTGCAGACGCTGTACGGTTCCAGCTTGGGAAGCGATGTGTTTTATTACTTGCCCAAACTTGTGCCTGTTGTGAAAAGTGTCTGTCAAACTATCAACTGAGAGATTGCATCCGATTTCCAAATGCCTAAAAAGCCGTTCTCAACTGCTTCCCAAAAGCAAGCAATGTCTGTGTGGTACACACATAAAACTCATCCACTGCTGTACGGGCATGTCTGTATGGTACACATGTAAATCAAATCCACTGCATTTCAACAAGCCCTCAGCTGGGGTGTGAGCATTCACATGACTTGAAATAGTACGTAGTACATCTGACACACTTTTCGTTGCAAAGACAAAGCACCATGCCTCCAGGTATACTGGCCAAATTCAGGCTCTGGATGGTGTGAGAGCTTGCCAGAATGCATTCCTATGCAGCCAAACTTGGGGTGCTACTCAGTTTTTAAATGGCACTTTCTACCTAGCTGGCAAAGGCCTTCCCCGGAGTTAGAAAGTCCAGCCATAAAATGTCCAAATGGCGAGCTCTCCCCTACAGTGCAATTTTTCATTCATAATTTGCCACTCAATTTTCCACTGCGTATTTTTGACAACTTTTCATTCTCAACTTTTGACGTGCAAATTTACATTCTTCATTTTTGACACTTCGGTTTTTGTATTCAATTTTACATACTCCCATTTTTGACATTTAATTTAATATTTTTGATTTTCCACACTCAATTTTTCACATTTGATTGTTCTTTCTCCATTTATAACACTCAATTTTGGACAGTCCATTTTCCACTCTTGATTTTCAACATTCAATTTTCCATTCTCAATTTTTGACCATCCATTTTCCATTCTCAAATATTGACATTCCACCTGCACACTGTAGATCATAAGCTCAAGGGGATGTTTCCGAGGAAGCCCCTTATTAAAATAATGAAAGCACGCTAAAAATAGTCAATGGGTAAGGAAGAAACATGGTACAGTATTAGCGTGCTAACGTATGGATCAGAAGATGTGGGTTCTGTTTCCAGCTCTGCCACCAATTTGCTGTGGGACCTGTGGTAAGTCACGTGGATGCAAGAATCCCCTAAAGCAGAGGTTCTCAAACTGGGGTCCGTGGACCACCATTGGTCCGCGAGCTCCATTCAGGTGGTCCATGGACAGTTCCCTCCAAGGTGCACGCCTGGGCAGCCACACATGAGTAAATGAAAGGCCAGCCACCCAATTAGTGGAGCTGCGCAGGTGTGGCTCCACTAATTAGGTGCCTGGATCACATGTAAGGTGAGGTGGTGGCCTTGGGGGGAATAGGGGGTAGGTGGGAGGGGGCAGTGGGGTGAGAAGAGTGGGTGGGGGGAATTTGGGACATGCAGGGCTGTGGCGGCCAGAGAAAGAGGCAACTTTCCCCAGCTCCAGAACTGCAGCTGCTGGGGAGAGACGGCCCTCCTTCCCAGCCCCAGCTCAGGGGCTGCTGCGGCGGGGGAGCGAGGGCACATCCATCACATTAGAAAGGTAAGACTATTAAAATATTAAAATATGAGTTGTGTGCTTTTATTTGTAGAACAAAAAAATGTTAATTATTAAGGTTTTTTTTAATCCAAAGCTCTTTACAATAGTTAGCTCACGGTACAAACAACATTTGGAAAGATCATGAAGTGGCCCACTGAGACCCACAGCAATTTTCAAGTGGTCCATGAAAAAAAAAGTTAGAGAACAACTGCTCTAAAGCATGTAGATTTTTTGGGTGCCTAACTTCATACATCAAAGCCCAGACTTGCATAGATCTGAGACCTGGGTTTGGCACAGAGACTGTACTGGTTTCACTGGTTGATAATCTCCTTCTGATAGTGAAAGAGGTGTCTGTGCTGATGCTTTTAGATCAGCTGTTCTGACACAGTTGTGGGCGCCACAGACGCAATTGCTCTTGAGACTTACCTTAGAGTCTGAGGATACATTGTTTGGGTAGCAGGGGTTCTCAAACTTCATTGCATCGCGACCCTCTTCTGACAACAAAAGTTACTACACAACTCCAGGAAGAGGGACGGAAGCCTGAGCCCTGCCCCTTTGGGCGGGCAGCGGGGATGGGGGGAGGGCGCTATAGCCTGAGCCCTGCTGCCCATGGCTGAAGCCCTTGGGCTTTGGCTTCAGCCCCCGTCCTGGGCAGTGGGACTCAGACTTTGGCTTCAGCCCCAGAGCCCAGCAAGTCTAACGCCTCAAGGCGACCTCATTAAAACAGGGTCATGACCCACTTTTGGGCCTGACCCACAGTTTGAGAACCACTGTGCCATTTACTCTAGCCGGGTTGATACCATGTCCACTGAGCTAGAAGGCGTGTCTACCTTTTGCTATTCAAAAAAAAAATTAGAACTTAGTGGTGGGGGTGGAGGGTGATGGTGGTGCTTTCTGGAAGAAACAAGAGCCAGGAAAGCTGTTGCTCATCTATGCATGGACAGTGTCATTGTGGCCTTTTCTTTCAGATAGGGAGGCTGAGAAAATGAGAGTCGCCCCTCTGAATACTCTTCTCTTTTGAATGTAAATAATGTTACAGTTAGAGTTGTATATCATGTCGATTAGTTTTTGATTTGTCTACATTCACTTGTGTTAGTTAATGTCTGGAAACATTGGCATAAATAAACCTGGCTCCTATGTTTCATGTTTGCTTGCTTGTAAAACAAAAGTATAAAAAAAAGCACGGATGCACACGGATTTGCTCCTTGACTCACTGTCCATTTTCAAAATAACCAACATTGAAGAAAGAGGGCATCTGTCCTTGAAAGATGAAAGTGGGCATTGCTGGCAGCTTGAGAACAAATACACGAATCTTCAAAACACTTTTGTTAGGGAGAACTCAAGCACTCATTGATGACATCCACAAGATACTTGTTCCATTTCTTCTCTCAATCTCTTTTGTCACTCCGCAATGGAGTTTAGTCCATTGTGTTGTTACTCTGCGTCCCTTTGCTGTTTAAGATCTGGAATAAAAGATGAATTCATTATATTTTTTATTTTAGTTTGCAATGTTTTATCACTTACCCAAGAACACTGCAGATTTTAAACACTAGCGAACAATAAATATGAATTAATAGGATACTGTAGCATTTTGCTATGTGGTCTTTGGTTTATGTTAGTAGCAGCATCAGCTGATACTCGGTGTCACTCCTGGGTATAATGCTGCAGGGATTTTTTTTTCCTATGGTAACATTATGCATTCCTGAAGCGTCTTTCATCTGAGGATCTCAGAGCTTTCCTAAGGTAGGTAAATATTATCCTCATTTTACAGACAAGGAAACTGAGGGACAGAGAAATTACAATGAAAAGGTGTCAAGACAGAATATCTAAAGTATTTACATCATGTGATGGGCATCTAAATAAAACTGGGCTGATTTTCAGAAGATATACTTAACTGCCACTTAAGTCAACACTTCCTTCTTCGTGCACCAGACACAGCAACACGGAGAGACGAGTCTGCATGTGCCAAGGCACTGGTACATACAGACTGTGCCTCTTCTCCCACGGCACCATTCCCCCCGCACCAAATCTCAGCACAGTACCATTTCCGCCCACTCCAGACACCAGCAGGGGAGCTAGTCTAGCAGCAGGGAGACCTGAAGCAGCTGGCACAACTCTACAGTTGCGCTGGTACTTTTTGTTGAGCTCAGTTACGCTACATTGAATAAGGGGAAGTGACTCCTGTGTCTGTTACATTTCCAAAGCAGCCTGTGTCTGAGATGTTATCCGACTGTATGGGTGGGTGGTTTGGCATTGGTGGGGACTGTGGTTGTTTAGATAAGGGAAACCCCCCCTAAAGGTGAGACCGCCAGGGCAAAATTTCAAAAAGGAACATTTTAAATTATTTTCTTTGCAAAAGTTTGTATCCCAGATCCACAGCAGCTTTGTTTGCTCTTGTCATGTCCTGGTGAGGCCATCTGAACACAGGACAAAAGAAGATGACAGAGCAGCATAAAAAAACCCAACTTTGGAACCTCAGAGTTGGTGTTTCTGGTTTCAGATGTTTGTTCAAGGCTCAAATGGTAGGGTGGAGATCCCCTCCAAACATGGAACTAATGCACTTCTCCTGCCTACAGCTGTGACAGACAGGGTCAGTTCTTACTCTCCCCTAGGTAGTTCTGACATAGGTCACACAACCTGTGAACAGCACTAAATCAAATGCTGCTGTTAGTGATTTGTTCCTCTGTGGTGAGATGTAGCAATAATGCATATACAAATAATGCAATTGTATATTACAAACCTCCAAACATGGCTCAAACACCATGGCAAACCCCAATGGCCAAATAAAGCATCCTGTATAGAACAGAAAATCATAATAGCCCACGATCTAACAACAGCCAGCAAACCTCACAAAAACTTACGTCTTCAGCCTCACTCATCAGGCTCACTGACAAGCTCTGGGTCCCCTTCTAGTTGATCCAAAATGCCACTGCTCAGATCAGCTTCCCCTTCCAGCCACTTGGACCATGTCACTGGCCTGCCTCAGATCGTCACACTGCTGCCTCTCTTCATCTGCATCACGTTCAAGTTTCTTATCCTGTTCCTCACTTAGGCCTGGTCTACACTCAAATTTAGTTCAACTTCCATGGCCTCTGTTTCAGCCCTGCCTACACCTTTACTCTCATTTCTCTGTACTCCCCCTCACTAGCTATCCTCCTAAGCCTCCCTTTTACCTCCTCCCTCGGTCTCCAGCAAATACAGCTTGGGCTGGTATTAAATAGAAGAGAAAACTCTGCATATTTCTGATAGCCCCTCCACCCAGATTCCTGTGGAGCCTAGGAATCTTTAATGTACTATCAATGTCATGCGAAGGGAGAAACCCTTATAAAAATATACCACAGTACTCAAGACTTGTACACACACACAACCACTTTAACTAGACCAATACAATAAAAACAGCGCAACCCTCTAGTATGAACTCAGCAATACTCTTTAAACCTCAGTTTAAAGTTTAAAACCAGGGTTTTGATCCACACCCAGACTGTTCCCATCTAGTACCTGAACTTTAATTGTTTGCACTGTTTCTGTTGAAAATGGATTGCAAGCTCCTTGCAGCAGAGCCCCATGTATCTATATGGTGCTATATAAATACTACTCAAGGGCTAAATACTGATTAACTTATTCAGATTTTTACTCAGGTCTTACTGAGACAGAGTCAATGGGCGCTCACCTGAGTAAGGGTAGAGTAACACCTTCTGGGACACTGTCAGGCTGTTTAGAGCTCATATTTAGGCTTTAGTTGTAGCTATTACAAAACCTAGTGTTAATACAAATACTCTGTGAAATAACAGCCCTCCCCAAAACCATTCACTCAGGTTTTTTGGACTTACATCTCCCCCTTATATACACTAGAAAGAGCTTGCTAGCATAGCTACACAGATCTATCTATCAATATTGGCAAATCCTACTAGTGGAGATGCAGCAAGTCTGAGCGCTTTAAAGCGCTAGTGTGGACAGGCTTCGAGCGCTGGGAGCTGTGAATTCCATCCCTGATTCATGATTTAATCTGGAATTGGAACCTGAGTAGCCAAGGATAATTAGACACATTAACCATTTGATCTACAACCACTGATTTGCTACCACAAGTCCTGCCAACCAATCCCAGTCCTTATATGGATATTTGTGCTCATCTGCCATCTAGAACTCTAACATCTAGGGCCATTCAGCACCTTTGACATGCCCCCCCAATCAGACAGCATTAACCCCTGTACGCCACGCCAACAGTGAGGGCTATAACCTGAGGTGCTATGCGCACACGTCACATGTATGGTCTTGAACATTCAGGGATGCTTGGAGCTTTTAGCTGGGGACCAGCTCTAGCAATCTATCGTACTTTCCCCAGACGTGATCATACAGGGGTCTAAAACGTTCCTGTGTTCTTTTCCATACCTGGCTCCTGATTCCCCTTTGTGATATTTTCATAATCTGAAAAATAAGATGCAAATGAGTTGGAGTTAGCACCAATTATTGCACACACCATTCATGGTCATCATAGAGGGGGTAAAATTCTTTCCTAACCTACCCAAGGAGCACTGGGGGGACAGAGGAGTAGTGGCTAGTTGGCGTGCCCCGGGTACAGAGAAGGATGGGTAATGGGAGAGCTGAAGCATAATGTGCTAAAATGCACCCCTTACTGCTACTCCAAAAAGGTAGCAGTGCACCTCTTTCCCTCACCCCTTTTTCCAGAGCTTGTTGCTTACTACAGTACCCAGCCGGGGGCCTAGCGCAGGGGCAGGCAAACATTTTGGCCTGAGGGCCACATCGGGTTTCCAAAATTGTATGGAGGGCCAGTTGTGTCTCCCCAGACAGCCAGGCGTGGCCCAGCCCCTGCCTCCTATCCGACCCCACCCCACCCCCCCGCTTCTCACACTCCCTGACAGCTCCCTCTGGGACTCCTGCCCTATCCAACCCCCCTTGTTCCCTGATTGCTCCCCTGGGACTCCTGCCCCATCTACCACCCCCTGCTCCCTGACCACCCCTGGACCCCCCACACCTTACTGCCCCCTGACGCCCCATCAACCCCCCCCCCTCATTTCTGACTTGCTCCCCGGGACCCCTGCCCCATCCAACCACCCCTTCTCCCTGTCCCCTGACCGCCCCTGGAACCTCTGCCCCTGCCTGCCCACCGCCGCCCCGTCCAACCCCCCCTCCTTCCTGACTGCCCTCCCCGGGACCCCTGCCCCCATTCAACCCCCTATTCCCCACCCTCTAACCGCCCCGCCCCGACCACCACCCCCAACTCCCCTGCCCTCTGTCCAACCCTCCCTTCCCCCTGCCCCCTTACTGTGCTACCTGGAGCACCTGTGGCCGACAGTGCTACAGCCGTGCCACCCAGAGCACTGGGTCAGGCCACGGCTCTGCAACCGCGCTGCCCGGACGCCCAGAGCATTGCGCTGGCCACGTGGCACACTGAGGCTGCGGGGGAGGGGGAACAGCAGGGAGGGGCCAGGGACTAGCCTCCCAGGCCAGGAGCTCAGGGGCTGAGCAGGAGGGTCCTGCAGCCGGAGGTGGCTCTTGGACCATAGTTTGCACACCTCTGGTCTAAGGGCTTGCTGTGCCCCCCAGCCAGCTGTTCCAAACCCTTGCGACTCTTGCAGTGTGACCAGCACAACAACTAAGTCTCCCCTTAGCCTTCAAGAGAACACCAAGGCCCAGGTCCTGAAAGGTATTTAGGCTCCTAACTTCCACTGAAATAAGTGTCTAAATACCTTGAGGATCTGGACATAGGAATCTGTCCTGTCTGGGGAGGGGGGGGCATAGATACAAGAGGGTTTAACCAGACACTGCTCTAGTCACCCTTATTTTAACATTTTGCCTGAAATTTGCAGGGCAGCAATCATACATCTAGTCCGACATTGTGTCTGGGAAGTGTGGTTTTGTCATAAGATGACTGAGACAGAGAAGGGTAGGCTAGTACTCTGAGCACAAGACTGGGAATCAGGACTCCTAGGTTCTATGCCCTCTGTAATACTCCGTGCTTGATTGTCTACGCATTTTCACCCTTGTAGCTTACTTGACACCATTAGGGTGATTCCTGATTGACAGCAATGCAAGTAGAGACTCGGGTCCTGTGTGGCTTGCACAAACCATTTCACCTCTCTGTGCCTCAGTTTCCCCAGGTGTAAGTAGGAGATAACAATACCCACTCTCAAAGGGGCACAACGAGGATTTATGCAGCAATGGTTGAATGGTGTTTGAGGATGTACGTGCTGATTATTACAAACAGAACGGTAAAACACAGGCGGATGGGCAGGGCAGTAATGCTCTACAAGTGCCCTGCGTGCACAGAGAAGGAGCACATCAGCAAGTAACCAAGTCATTACGCCAGAGCAGAGAGGGCAAGCCGAGGCAGGCTGGAGAATAAAGAAGATCTAAAATTGTACTATAAGAGCCACACAGAGAATTGTCTTGATTCTCTTTTTGCAGGAAATCTGACTCCAGTCCCCACCCCAAGTCCTTACTTCCAGCTACATCAGAAACATTCAGGCTCCCTTCCTTTCATTTCCCCTGTGAACAAGCTACTCTCCAGTCAGAGACCCTCCCTCCTTCCCCCAACTCCCGTGACAGTGTCTCTCTCCTACCTTCCTGTGTGTGCAATGGGCACCTCATCCCCTCCCAACACTTCTCAACCATTTCACTCCACTGGCCACTTCACAGCCATGCGCAAGCAGCTAGTCATTGCCATGCAGCACATAGAATCATAGAATCATAGAATATAAGGGTTGGAAGGGACCCCAGAAGGTCATCTAGTCCAACCCCCTGCTCGAAGCAGGACCAATTCCCAGTTAAATCATCCCAGCCAGGGCTTTGTCAAGCCTGACCTTAAAAACCTCTAAGGAAGGAGATTCTACCACCTCCCTAGGTAACGCATTCCAGTGTTTCACCACCCTCTTAGTGAAAAAGTTTTTCCTAATATCCAATCTAAACCTCCCCCACTGCAGCTTGAGACCATTACTCCTCGTTCTGTCATCTGATACCATTGAGAACAGTCTAGAGCCATCCTCTTTGGAACCCCCTTTCAGGTAGTTGAAAGCAGCTATCAAATCCCCCCTCATTCTTCTCTTCTGCAGGCTAAACAATCCCAGCTCCCTCAGCCTCTCCTCATAACTCATGTGTTCCAGACCCCTAATCATTTTTGTTGCCCTTCGCTGGACTCTCTCCAATTTATCCACATCCTTCCTGAAGTGTGGGGCCCAAAACTGGACACAGTACTCCAGATGAGGCCTCACCAATGTCGAATAGAGGGGAACGATCACGTCCCTCGATCTGCTCGCTATGCCCCTACTTATACATCCCAAAATGCCATTGGCCTTCTTGGCAACAAGGGCACACTGCTGACTCATATCCAGCTTCTCGTCCACTGTCACCCCTAGGTCCTTTTCCGCAGAACTGCTGCCTAGCCATTCGGTCCCTAGTCTGTAGCTGTGCATTGGGTTCTTCCGTCCTAAGTGCAGGACCCTGCACTTATCCTTATTGAACCTCATCAGATTTCTTTTGGCCCAATCCTCCAATTTGTCTAGGTCCTTCTGTATCCTATCCCTCCCCTCCAGCGTATCTACCACTCCTCCCAGTTTAGTATCATCCGCAAATTTGCTGAGAGTGCAATCCACACCATCCTCCAGATCATTTATGAAGATATTGAACAAAACCGGCCCCAGGACCGACCCTTGGGGCACTCCACTTGATACCGGCTGCCAACTAGACATGGAGCCATTGATCACTACCCGTTGAGCCCGACAATCTAGCCAGCTTTCTACCCACCTTGTAGTGCATTCATCCAGCCCATACTTCCTTAACTTGCTGACAAGAATACTGTGGGAGACCGTGTCAAAAGCTTTGCTAAAGTCAAGAAACAATACATCCACTGCTTTCCCTTCATCCACAGAACCAGTAATCTCATCATAGAAGGCGATTAGATTAGTCATGTGCCTCACTTCCCCCACTTAACTCTGGCCAGAGTGTGATGGCCACACACCTGCATTCTCTTGAGTGGAGGAAAGGTCATGCTGGCTCACTGATTTAGTCTCTTCTGAGTTCTTCACTTCATCTACAAGGAGGAGAGATAATTATATCCACAGAACCAGTAATCTCATCATAGAAGGCGATTAGATTAGTCATGTGCCTCACTTCCCCCACTTAACTCTGGCCAGAGTGTGATGGCCACACACCTGCATTCTCTTGAGTGGAGGAAAGGTCATGCTGGCTCACTGATTTAGTCTCTTCTGAGTTCTTCACTTCATCTACAAGGAGGAGAGATAATTATATCCACAGAACCAGTAATCTCATCATAGAAGGCGATTAGATTAGTCATGTGCCTCACTTCCCCCACTTAACTCTGGCCAGAGTGTGATGGCCACACACCTGCATTCTCTTGAGTGGAGGAAAGGTCATGCTGGCTCACTGATTTAGTCTCTTCTGAGTTCTTCACTTCATCTACAAGGAGGAGAGATAATTATATCCACAGAACCAGTAATCTCATCATAGAAGGCGATTAGATTAGTCATGTGCCTCACTTCCCCCATTTAACTCTGGCCAGAGTGTGATGGCCACACACCTGCATTCTCTTGAGTGGAGGAAAGGTCATGCTGGCTCACTGATTTAGTCTCTTCTGAGTTCTTCACTTCATCTACAAGGAGGAGAGATAATTATATCCACAGAACCAGTAATCTCATCATAGAAGGCGATTAGATTAGTCATGTGCCTCACTTCCCCCACTTAACTCTGGCCAGAGTGTGATGGCCACACACCTGCATTCTCTTGAGTGGAGGAAAGGTCATGCTGGCTCACTGATTTAGTCTCTTCTGAGTTCTTCACTTCATCTACAAGGAGGAGAGATAATTATATAAACTTCAGGTGTACATAACACAATACATTTTAACAGGAACAAAAATTTCTGCCAGGCGATTTGCTGCGTATTATTTATCATCTGGGATTAATGAACCCATCAGCTTCTCCCAGGTGGTTTCAGCCCCTAACAAACACCCCCAACCAGCACTGATTCACTTGGAGGTTCTCTGTACAGTTCATATGAAATTATCTGGCTAAAAGGAGCTGTGAATATTTTCACAGCTTACAACTTCCATGACCAGTAGTCCCGGAAGAGCTTCCTAAACTATCTCTGTGCAGAGCTCCTGAAATGCAGCCACCTCTAGCAGCAACCCGCCAGCATACAGCTAATTGTACAGCAGTGGAGTAAGGAGGGGAAATTTTGAGCTTGTGCATCCAGGAAATATATGCAATCTGCAGCAGCATTTACAGCAGGATTCTAACTGCCTTTGTGGCAGGAAATTCTCAGTATATTTTTAAAGTTTAGAGTTTTACCTCTTTCCCTGATTTAGTCCATTTTCTGACATATGCCTTTAGTTCCACCAGAGTTCAACCGGAGCTGAAGTTCTGCTTGACATGAGTCCAAATACCCTTATGTCATATATAGCGCTCTTTTTGCTCTCAATGTGACCATTTTTAAACTTAAATATTCTTAAAGAAAGTCTTTTAATTTAAACAGTCATCCAATAAAACACTGTCTCTTCTTAACCATTCTTGAAGAGGTGATTTGTGTCTTTCTGACTTCCATCAGGAGTTGCTTAAGCATTGCCAGATACTATTTAGTTCCCCAATATCACTATTCTATACCCAAATAGCTTCTTATTTCATAACCAGCTCTAGCATTAGATGACCCTACTATATTGTATATAAACATCTTTCCATTCGCATAGCAATGATATTAGGAAATTACATTAGATGCTTTACAAAACATTTGCAATAAACATTACAAAAAGAGTTTTGACCATCTTAAGCATTTAAGGAATAAACAAAGATTTTCACCTTTGCGTGGATACATGAATTTAGAAGCAGGAAAGATCTTCTATAAAACATTTTCCAACTGTAAATGTTTTCCTTAAAGTTGAAGGATGAAGACTTTGAGCATTTATAAAAAAAATTAAACTAACAGGAAGTTTTCTAGAATCCTTTGTGATAGTTTGAAACCAAGGTTTTTACCTTGCACAGAGGGGTGGTTTTAAAAAAGCCCACTTTATGATGTAGTTTTTGGCTCTTAGTAACATATCCCTGAACATTACTTCTCTGAAGTATTCTGAATACAGCATCCTTACTTTTTTTCTTTTTCTTTTTTTTTTTTTAAAGTCAGAACTCTTTCTAAAATAAATATCCTACAAAGTTTGTTCGCCTGAGATAGTCTTATCTCTATGCCAGGCAAGGAGCCGCCTAAGCTAGCCAGTGGGAGAGATCGATGAGAGAAATGTGTTCTAAGCCCCACCCCTCTGAGCTTGTGCCTCTCTCTGCTTAGCAATTCACAACCAGGAACCCCTCTCCTGAAGTCAGGTGGCTTAGGTACCATTTTATGTAGTATTAGGCATGATTAAGAGCACACCCAGACACATCGGGTCCTATGTCCCCTGTAAGCTGCGTGCTTGGGCAGCTGCCCAGGAGAGATTCCACTGCAGGTCATGCACATCCAGCAGCATGTGTTCAGGTGCCCCTCCCCGCCACATTGCTCTGTCCTGCAGCTGCTCCCCTCCCAGGACCCTCCTGCTGGCTGTGTGGGGGAGGGGAGGGAGGCAGGTGCTGATGTCAGGGTGTCCCCCTCTGCACCGCCCCTGTAACCCCATCTCCTCAGAGCAGGGGAGAGGGGACATTCAGGACATGGAGCTGCTGCAGTGAACAGAGAGTGACTGAGTACATTTCTTAAAGAGACAGTGCACTGTTTCTGAGATTTCCCCAGCAGCCATCTCTTTCTGTCTCTCTCTCATACACACACACTCTCTCCCTCTCTCTTCCCCGACCCCATTCATGTACCCCATCTCTGCAGAGCAGGGGAGAGGAGACAACAGGGCTCAGGACAGAGCAGGAGAGCTTTCAGTGAGTGTCTTAAAGAGACAGTGCAATCAGAAACTTCCCCAGCAGCGAGCACATGCATGGTCTCTGCCTCACTCACACACACACAGAGTCTCTGCGTCACACACACAGAGTGTCTCTCTCTCTCTCACACACACACACAGAGTGTCTCTGTCTCTCACTCACTCACACACACACACACACACACACACACACAGTCTCTTTCACACTCACCTCCCAACACACACTTGTATTATTGTTGTTGTTACTTCTTGGTACTTCCTACAATGCACATATATTCTCTGTAATTTAATTCTTTCAAAGTATGCTATTTTAGTGTTTTGACTGGTCTGTGCATTTCATCATTTTTATTTCTCTTACACTTAAATTTAATTCTTTGAGTAGTGAGTTCTAAAATGCCTAACCTGTCCTGACTGGAGTAATTATCCCTATGGTAACTTTTTAAAAATATGTATTCTATCTAAAGGTTTTTGTTTTTACTGGTGGTGCACATCCGCACATACTTCGGTGCACATAAAATTTATTCTGTACATGGATGGAAAAAATTAGAGGGAACATTAATCGGGTCAGATACACAAGACAAGTGCTCCTCCACTTCTCTTCAGATCACACTGGGGCTTAGACAGCAGATAGGCTTCCGGATGCCTACAGTGAGGCAGCAGTGCCCATGTCCAGGGCAAAAACATAGGCACAGTTCAAACTGGTAGTGATTAAGGCCCAGATCACAAAGAGATTTAGGTACCTAACCTCCAGATTTATATGCCTTAATCCCAGATCTAGGAACCACTGCAGTCCACAACCCCCTGCCCAGCTGTGGCTAGCCATGTAGGTGCCTAAACTCACTCAGTGCTGAAGTTTGTTTTAGCAGTAAAAGTTCCCCCTGTGCTTTTGCACTGTAAAAAAAAGAAAGAATAGTATTTTTCAATTCACCTAATACAAGTACTATAGTGCAATCTCTTTATCAGGAAAGTTAAACTTACAAATGTAAAATTATGTAAAAAAAACTGCATTCAAAAATAAAACAATGTAAAATTTTAGAGCCTGCAAGTCCACTCAGTCCTCTTTCTCGTTCAGCCAATTGCTCAGACAAACAAGTTTGTTTACATTTGAAGGAGATAATGCTGCCCGCTTCTTGTTTACAATGTCACCTGAAAGTGAGAACAGGTGTTTGTATGGCACTGTTGTAGCCGGTGTTGCAAGATATTTACGTGCCAGATGCGCTAAAGATTCATGTCCCTTCATACTTCAACCACCATTCCAGAAGACATGCGTCCATGCTGATGACAGGATCTGTTCAACAACAATCCAAAGCAGTGTGGATCGACGCATGTTCATTTTCATCACCTGAGTCCGAGGCCACCAGAAGAAGGATGATTTTCTTTATTGGTGGTTCGGGTTCTGTAATTTCCGCATCGGAATGCTGCTCTTTTAAGACTTCTAAAAGTATGCTCCACACCCCGTCCCTCTCAGATTTTGGAAGATACTTCAGATTCTTAAATTGTGGGTCAGTTAGAAATCTCACTTTCTTTGTGTTTTGTGAAATCTACAGCAAAAGTGTTCTTAAAATGAACAGCATGTGCTGGGTCATCATCCGAGACTACTATAACATGAAATATGTGGCAGAATGCAGGTAGAACAGAGCAGGGGACATACAATTCTCCCCCAAGGAGTTCAGTCATAAATTTAATTAACACATTTTTTTTTAACGAGCATCATCAGCATGGAAGCATCTCCTCTGGAATGATGGCCGAAGCATGAAGGGCTGTACGACTGTTTAGCATATCTGGCACATAAATACCTTGCAATGCCAGCTTCAAAAGTGCCATGCAACTGCTTGTTCTCACTTTCTGGTGACATTGTAAATAAGAAGAGGGCAGCATTATCTCCTGTAAATGTAAACAAACTTGTTTGTCTTAGCGATTGGCAGAATAAGAAGTAGGACTGAGTAGAGTTGTAGACCCTGAAGTTTTACATTGTTTTGTTTCTGAATGCACTTATGTAACAAAAAAAAAAATCTACATTTGTAAGTTGTACTTTCACAACAAAGAGATTGCACTACAGTACTTGTATGAGCTGAACTGAAATCATTTTATCATTTATACAGTGCAAATATTTGTAAGCAAAAATCATATACACTTTATATGAAAATGTAGAAAATCATCCAAAATATTTAATAAATTTCAATTGGTATTCTCTTGTTTAACAGTGCAATTAAAACTGTGATTAATCACAATTAATTTTTTTGAGTTAATCGCGTGAATTAACTGCAATTAATAGACAGCCCTACTTCATATACAACAGCAGAATTAATTTCACTGTTCAGTATCTTACACTAACTCTGTATTTCCATCTTCCTTGTGGCTTCTTGGGAATAAAAATAAAAATTAAATATAATCAGAATTTATTACACTCCTTACTGGTTCAGTTGATGGTTCTATGGAGGTGACAACGTAAAAAAAAGTTAGAGTGTGATTTGGAAGGGGACAGCCTTCAACCATTTGAGATGTGTTTAATGGAAAGCTATACACATCTGTTTTTAACTAGTGAGTCTTTCCACTGTTCAACCCTGATACCAGTCAGCTCTGTGTTCTTGGGGAACCAGGGCCCAGTATCCAGCCTGTCTGACTCATGAAAGACACCCCCTCCCACCAGCCTGTGCTTGAACCAAAACCAATCAGAGAAAAGACTTGCAGAGCACAGTGAAGGGTGTTGGGAGACACACCTAGACCCCTCCTGACAAGGGTGACAAGAACAAAGGCAACTCCTCCAGCCTCATCTACAAGAAAGATGGGACAGGAAGACATCTCCATTAGCATACAGAATGGAGAACAGAGAACCACACTGAACTCTGGGACCAGAAAAGCAGGGAAGCACTGCATCATGGGGGATCTCTGCTCCAGATGTTAATGAACCTATGCCTGCACACACCCAGCTCAGCAGGTATCTGACCAATTCTAGTAATGAATCCTTGATTAATATCCAAAATACTGAAGCAGCCTAATTGCATTGTGAGCTCCCTGGAAGGATCATCATCCATAGCCAAGAGTGATCATCTCCTATTGTCTAGCCTAAAGAACACCCTTGAGTCATCAGTTTACCTATAAACAAATCTAGTGTTCTCCCTTGAACCATTGCATTTTCTCTACAAAAACCCCTACTCACCCTCTAATCAGTGTTCTGATGCATGGATCCAAACTCTGTATCAGTTTCAATGGGATTTCATCTTCTCCTGACTGATCATGCTGGGGGCTCTGCCTGTCTCCAGCACTCAGGACCCTGAGCTACCACCAACACCTGGGAACCCTGACCAGTTCAAGCTTAATGGAAGTTGGTGAGATGCCTCTCTTTCTCTCTCTCTGTTTTCTTTTCTACCTCAGGTATAATTTTCTAACCCTGACTTGTTTGATCAGGTATATTTTTCTATATATGACTTTTGTGACCTTTAATAATGTAACTGTTACGTTGGTTTATGCTCTCCTTGTGTAGTTATCCCTATTATTCAAAAAATAACTTTTATGGTTAAGCTGGTTGCTTCTCTCTCTCTCTCTCTGAACTTTACTCTTTTGTGTTTTTAGCTTCCCCATTTACTCTGCAGCAACACTTCTTTTACCTAAGCTAAAGATCCCTGTAGCACCCAAAATACTGTGGGATTTGCTCATCAAGTGGGTTACTACCAGTACAATTGTGACTTGAAAGTGGGGATAGGGACGTGCTGTGACATATGAGGGTGGCAGCTTGAAAGTGCTGCTTGACCCAGTTCGCAAAGTCCAGGGGCATATAACAGTGGCAGCCTGGAAGTGCTGCTTGACCCAGTCTGCTGAGTATGGGGCATATGAAGGTGGCAGCCTGGAAGCGCTGTTCAACCCAGCCTGCTCAGGCTTGCTCTGTTAATATGTGCGCGAGTGTGTGTGTGTTCATCTGGTTCTGGGGCTGGAGGAACCCAGCCCTGGGGACCCTAGGTCCTGCGGGTAGCTCCATCGGGAGGAGATTTGCAGAAGGGAGGAGTAGAGCTCCATATGAACACACAAGTGACACAAGCAGTACATTAATAGGATTACAAAACCCCCCTCCCAAAGAGTAACCCTAATAAATGAGCATACCCCAAAGTAACGGGCAAAACTGGTAACAACCCATTTTCATAAGCCTTCGTGGAGTTTCCATTCACATGAGCAAGAACTCAGATCTTTCCATTTCCTTTGGGATTACAGTGATTGAATTTTGCCCTCCATCCACACACTGAAGAATTATGTAACCCCTATAACAGATATGATTGGTAGGCCTGGCACTAAAGAGAACACTACATTTGGGAGTTTGCTCATCTCATCTAATGGTACCAGAAGCCTCCAAAATTTCCAGG
Source organism: Caretta caretta (assembly GCF_965140235.1). NCBI lineage: Eukaryota > Metazoa > Chordata > Testudines > Cheloniidae > Caretta > Caretta caretta. Next base: position 206,314,940 of record NC_134206.1, read on the forward strand.
ATTAACAGAGGCTACAGAGACTCCAGTGTCATCTCCCCATCTATAAATAGGGGATAATAATAATGACCTCTGTCCAAGGGAAGCAATGAGCTCAGCTATCAAACATTAGTATTTTGACCATGCTTTTAGGATGTAAGTTCAGTGGTTCTCAACTAGGGGTATGAGTCTTCCAGGGGGTACATCAACTCATCTAGATATTTGCCAAGTTTCACAACAGGCTACATAAAGAGCACTAGCAAAGTCACCAAAAACTATCATATCATACAGAAAAAATGAGATAGTCAGCATTTTTTCAGTAATAATGTGCTGTGACATTTTTCTATTTTTATGTCTGATTTGTAAGCAAGTACTTATTAAGGGTGGTGAAACTTGGGGTACGCAAGACAAATCAGATGCCTAAACGAGGTACAGTAATCTGGAAAGGCTGGGAACTACTGCCTTAGTTCCATCAGTGGAACAGATGGTGAAAGCAACAGGCTAACGAACAGGATAGTAATGCTTCAGAAATGCCCTGTGTACACACAACAGAAGCACATCAGCAAGTAACCGCATCAACACACCAGAACAGACAGGGGAGCAGAGACAGGCTGAAGAAATCAAAGAAAGTGCCACACTGTACAGTCGGTACCTCCTGTAGAATTTTCTTGTTTCTGCTTTTGCGAGAAACTTGCTTCCAAACCTCCTCTCCATGTCCCCATGCACAGATTCACTATCACTGAGCTTCATGCTCCCTTCCCCTCATTCCCTTGCTGAGCAACAGGCCACTTCTCTCTCAGCAATAGAAACCCTCTCTCCTCCCCTCTTCTCCAGTCTGCAAGGGCTGGAGCCACAAAGGGACTGAGGGGTGGCAAAACGCAGCGGTGCAACCTCTAATTTCTGGGGGCCTAGAAAAATCACTGAAACAGCGATGGGATCAACAGAGGCTGAGTTAGGCACCCAGGGATCCTATACAATGAATGGGGAGAATTGAAGAATGGGAGCCACAAAAACCAGGATGCTAGGTAGGGAGGGGCTTAAGCTAACCAATGGGAGATGGGGAGAGAGGAGTTTATCCTAAACCACACCCTTCTCATGCAATTTGGCACCTGCATCCAGGCTGCAGGGAGGCCGCCTCTCCCTGCTTGCAATCCATAGCCAGGAACCCCTCTTCTAGTGTCAGATGGCTTAGGTGCCCTATAGATGGCAGGCAGAGGTGGGCATTCCTATCTTCTGGGTGAGAACCCTAAACACTGGGCTAAAGCTTATGAGGATGGACACTGCCATTTCCTCCCCACACCCATTCTGTGTGGAGCTTGGCATGCTGAGAGCCAGTGGCACCTAAAACCAGGACTTAGGTGCCTAAACCCTAGTTAAAGACACCTAAGCCCCTTTGTAGATCTAGCCCAAAGCCTCCCTCCCACTCTGCTTTGCAACAGTGATAGTTTCATCCCCTCCCATCCCTTCACAAGGGCCATGTTTCTATCTTTACAACCAGGGGCTTCTCTCTCTCTCTCTCTAGCTGCTCATTCCCTCACTTCTGTGCCTCAATTCTGGCTAAAATTTGACAGCCACACACACCTTCCTCAGCTTGGCTTTTGTTACCGTCTTGGTGGCTCGCTGGCACATCTTGTCACTTCTCCTCCGACTCTGTTGCTTCACTTTAAAGTGTCATTCTAGTCTACAGAGCAGCTAACAATGGCATTTTGGGTTCAGTGTTTTAAAGATTACTAATCAAATCCTCTCATTTTATATGCCAAGGGCACTGGGTGAGATCCTGATACTTGCACCAGCCCCTCTTTAGTAGGGGCTGTAAAGGAGCCCAACGTGCCCCCTTCCCCGCCCCCCTCAGTTCTGAGTGGGGAAAAATTCTCCTGGCCTAGGTACTGCAGAGCACAGCCTTTAGGCCGTCCTTCAATCACATTTGCTCAGGCCCCAGCACAGGGAATGAAGTGGTGGGATGGGTGCTTTGGCAGAGGGGCAATTTTGGGCAGCGCTGTGGCACATAAGGCAGCCCTGGGATGCAGCCAGAATGGGCGGGCTGTCTCGGTTATGTCAGTTCCATTATGGTCATCTGCCTCAGGACGGGGGACTCCAAGCTTCTAGGGTCCACAGCCCCGGGGTAGCACCACAACCCCACTTTCCAGCCTCCCTGACATAGAGCCAGAAGCCTGAAATCCCTGGGAGAGTCGATTAACTAGGACTCAGCTCCTAGCTCTGCAGCAGGGAGCCTGAACAACTTGTGGGCCCTCAGGGCTTCCAAGCTCCCTGCCATGTGGCTGGGAGCCTGGGGATCCTTTGACGGCCTCCAAGGGGCTGTGGCTCCAGGACAGAGCTGGAGACCCCAGAGTTTCCAGAATCTTGGGCCGGTTGCTCTGAAGCCTCAGACCCTGAGGGTATGTCTACACAGGGCTAAAACACCCATGATTGGAGCTGGTCAGCTGACTTAGGCCTACAGGGCTCGGGTTTGGGGCTGAAACGTAGCTGTATAGACATTCAGGCTCAAGCTGCAGCCTGAGCTATGGCACCCTGTGAGGGGGGAGGGTCTGAGAGCTCAGGCTCCAGCCTGAGCCAGAACATCTACACAGCAATTTTTTAGCTCTGCAGCCCAAGTCTGAGCCGTGTGAGGCCCTGCTGCAGGTCTCTTTGCCCTGTGTAGATGTGCCCTGAAGGCCTGGGAGCTGCTAATGGAAACTGACGTTCTTGTCAGTTTCACAACTGCTATGAAGAATGAGGGAGCAAGTTGCATTTTGTATCTGAACTGAAATCGTATCAGAATTCATGATTCAGGAGAAACTTCAAAATGCTGAGATTTCTCATGAACTGGAAATCCCAACTTTCAGCCAGCTCCAGTGTGGAATTTTGGAGCCATGGTGATGGTGAGGAAACTTCGGAGCCATCAGAAATCCTCAGATTTCCTCAACCTCTTGGGGCTTTGCGCTGAGTCCAGCACAGAGACTTACAAAGAAGGGCAAGTATCATTATCCTCATCTTAAAGATAGAGAAACTGAATTGCTGAATTAGCAGGTGAACAGGAGCTGGGGTAGGAGGAGAGGTGAATAATAAATGAAGGACAGGAGAATGTAAGTAGGGAAGAGAGAGAAGCAAGGGAAAAACCTATTGGTGAAAAAGAGAATTCATCAAAAAGCTGATAGATCCTGAAAACAGTTAACAAGAAGCAACCCACAAAGGAAATGAAGTAAATGAACAGAGAGAATGACTGTGTGAACATCTACTGAAAGAACACAATTCAAAGATACCTAATGGACAGGTGAAGGCCCACTAGGTGAAGAAACCCTTCTTGTGGATAAACTGAAAAGAAGTAAAGCCACAGGAACATCGAATCTAAGAAGCACTACATGCCAAAGAGAAGCAAAGAACAGGACAGGTAGAGTGGAGCACGACTTACAGCCAAGTACAGGAAAAGTTGATTCTTCTCTGAAGTCACATAGTATATTGTTGAGTAATCTCTTCTGTTCTTTCAATAACAATGCATTTGGTATTAACTGCACAGAGTAAGGAAGAGTAGTATGTACAAGCTCACAACGGTTAATGTGTAGGTAACCTACAGTTTATTATTATCAGTAGTAAGTACTTAGTAATGTTCTATATTACTTATGTGTCCGGTACAATTTTGGGGTTTTCCCTTATAAAATTCTAAACATTTAAAAATTATTCCTTTTTTCTTGGTATGCCTCTGTTTCTCCTCACAGAGAACATAGCCTAGCCCAGTGCTACTCAAAGTGGTGGTCTGCGGACCAGTGCCGCTCTGCGAGCCATCGGCTGCCGGTCTGCACACACATTAGGAAAAAAAAATTGCCGGTCCCCCACATCAGATAGCTTGAGAAGCACTGGCCTAGCCTAGTCAGGTCACTGCATGTATACACTGGTGTACATTTTTATCCACATACTATGAGAGGGGATTACGACAGTTGAAGGAATAATGTTCTCAAACTCACAAAGGCAAAAATTTAGACATTAGGGGAAAAACTAACAGTAAAGGTCTGATGCAAATGTTCACATTTTGTTACAAAAGTACGAGCAAGCACAGACCCAAAGAGGAAACCTACTATTGATTAATACATGAATTAATGGACTATCTAGGATGGGGCACTTAAATTGCTGTCTCAGAACTACACCTGGTCTGCAGGGCTCTGAAATGCAGCCCATGCCTGCCCTTTCCCCGTAATTTCTTCATGGAGAAATAAAATTCATTTTGGGCAGGAACAGAAGTAATTTATAAAGACAAGGTCATCCATTCAGGTAACAAACAATACCACATGAATAGTGAGTAGCAAAAGACATTCAAAGGTAATAGTTATCAGGAATCCATTGGCAGAAAATAGTGTAATAAATTTAGCCCTGGTCTACCCTACAGAATTACTTCGGTATAACTACATCACTCAGGAGTGTGAATAATCCAAACCCCCAAGTGACAAAGTTACACCAAACTACGTGCCGGTACAGACAGCTCTACGTCAGCAGGACAGCTTCTTGCACCAACATAGTTACCACCTCTCCCAGAGTTGCCACCTCTCCTGTCGGCTTACAGCATCTTCATTTAAGCACTCCAGCGATGCAGCTGCATCAGACCTGCCCTCGCTGTGCTGGCTGACACCTCTACAGGCACTCAGCTCCTAATGAGTGTGGCTTTGACTCAGATAGGAAGAACTCTGGAGTCTGGAAGTAACTCTGGGGAGGAAGGTCAAGACAGGGGGTGTTTCCTGCCTGGAGGGGGCAAAGTCAGCAGTCGCAGCAGGAGGGGATGAGAGCAGTCTCTGTACTCTCTTCCAGTAATCAGTACACCTGCTGTTACTGCACTTGTGCCAGTGTCATTGTTCCAGGGACTCAGCCTGCTTGTGCTAATTCACATGAAGGAGACCAGCAGGTCACATAACAACAACAGTTTGTATGACCTACTCAAACAATTTTGAATACTGAGCAAATTTATAAAAATCCATGTCTGTTCACAACTAATTTGCACACAGATTGTTCTAATATACTTTTCTGCAAATAGTTTAGCCAATCAGGCATAATTCCACTGAAGTCAATGAAGTTACACAGGTGAAAACCCAATAGAAGTGCGAGAAGAATAAGGCCCTATAATACTAGCCTCTTAACCCACCCACCTACTGTTTGCAGAAACAGAGAAGCAAATAATTAAATCTTGGCAGAGCAAAAACTGTATTTGAGTTATTGTTCAACTACCAGTGTGTGTGTGGGGTGGGAGAAATCAGAGAAAGGACTCTCCCTACAGAATTTATGTGATGCCTCTCTCTGTGTAGGCTAGGCATTCAGTGGAAATTCATCTAGGAAATCTTGCTGCAAGCTACTGGGCCTTGGAGTCTAGCTACGTTTGCAAACAAGCAACACATAATGATGAACTGGAAAACTTGAAGTGACCTGTTTCACAAAATGGGCCAGGCATGTCACCTGAGTCTACAGTACTCCTGATTAGCCAGGGGTTTCAAGCGTCTCCCAAGACCTGCTGCATATTGAGGCTATGCTGTAGTGTGTCTGTACCTCTTTTAATCTTAGTTGTCTTAAATGTTTATGATAGCATCAACTGATGCATGCTCATGGGGAGGAGAAAAACCGGTCTCTGGTTTAAACATTAATAGAGTTAATTCTGTCCAATTATAGCATAAGACATTTCAGGAAAGGACAAAGCTCATTGTGGTCCTGTACTTTTGTGCCAAGTCACCCAGTGTAGCTGTAGATATTTTTCTTATCTAATACTAATAATTATGAGAATTTTCAAAAGGGAGCGTTTGTATTTCTATGAATATATTTCTATGAATAATGAGACCATCTACAGTTACATTAGGTCAGATAAAAATCAGAAGGGATGTAAACCCTCATGCTTCAGTGCATAAAACAACCTCTGATTGATGAGGTCAGGAAGTAACTTTCCCCATGGGCAAGTATTCTGTAATCAATCATCCATTATGGGCTTTCTTCCTGTGAAGCATCTGGTACCAGCCATTGCCAGAGAAAGCACTCTGAACTAGATCATCACCAAAGCTGGGTCTGATCCAGCCTGGCAATTCCTACGTCTACATTTCTATCTGTAGGCCAATTTATAACTCAAAATTCCAGTGGAGCAGATTTGTATGAATTTTTTTAAAACTTTATTTGCTCCTCAGCTGAGACACTGGGACTGAACTTGCTCACAATGAAGTCAATTGTGACATGAGGCAGATGAGGCCCTTTGTATGCCAGGTTCCAGCCTGGAGCAGTTTTTACAGATGATTTATAAATCACCTGTAGACAGAAGGGTTTGTACGAGAAATGCTAACAGACCATTAACGATAGCAGTGTGGCCGGTAAAATATATTATACTCCAGCACTCTCACCTTTTTGGCCGCTTTCTTCCGGAAATCTGTCATCTTCTGTAAGACGTTGTTCTTCAGTCTTATATACAGCTAAACAAATGAAATACAAACTTGCATGTATAAAAAAAATCCCAAGGCACATCAGCATAAAAATGTCAAAAACCTCAAATCAAGAATTATTTAATTTTCCATTCACAAAATGAAACCAATTATATGACTCAAGGAGCAAACTCATAATTCAGTAAAATACTATACTAATACTGAAGAAAAGACAAGATCCAAAAACAAAACTAGAACAACTACCCCTAAGCCACCCACCTCAACCTCAAGAAGCTGAGTAAAAAAAATGGATCTTGCACCAACAAACTTAGGCTCTGTCAGACTAGTTGAAGTGAATTACAAAGCTGAGGACCATTCACTGAGAACAAGCCACTCCCTCCCCAGATAATTAAAATCTACAGACTGTTAACTCATGTGCACTAGCTGATCTCAACTGCCATGGTTCACAGAAAGAGGCATGGGCATCCATTTAGTTATGTACTTATCACTGTAATAGTTGAGTGCCTCATAAATATGGCTTTATCCTTGCAAGACCTCTCTGAGGTAGGACATAATTGTCTCCATTTCCCTGATGGGGAGCTGAGGACATCAGTGACTTTCAGACACAAGTTTGCCCCTGAAAGCAACCCACCCAGTTTGAATTCAATCAAACTTGACTGTTCAGTAAATAGAACTTTCTTTACAGCATCTTAATGCAGGCAACCGAGAACCACCAGGCTGCAACCACCTGGAACAGTTATGCCAGATGAATGCGAAGGTTGAGAAAAAGCTCTGTCTCCATTCCAGCCTCAACATGGCAGCTCAGAAGTTCTTAGTGATGCAATGGAACAGTGTGCAGTTTCTGTCCCTGATGCCCTAACACGTACTTCATATATTTTATCTGGTGTAGGTCACATGTACACCAAAATGATCTGAGCAGATGATGCAAACAAAGAGGATGCTTTGGAGACTCAGTACTAATGGGTGAGGACAAAAGTGATCATAATACCCAACTGGCACATTGCTAGAGTGAGCCACTAGATATGGAGTATTCTCCTGTAAAAAAACCTGAAACCTAGCAGGGTCCATCAACCTTTGTTGGGAACATGGATTGGCCCTGACCTCAAACTGCACATGGTCATGGTCTCATCCTAACAAACGACCAGCTTTCACTCCGCGGTCTCCAAACAGGATCCAAAGTGCCCAGCCCCATGTGCAGAGCCAAAATCTCATGACAGAGGTCTATGATTGACATGCCAACCATGAGATTCCAGCAAAGCCCACAAAAGTATTCATCAGTGTGGACAGCAAAGTCACCTAAGATAAGACCTTGTTAGTGGCTCTCTCAAATCAATGCCAAGACTGTGGCTTTCAGTATGGTGGGTACTGCAGCAGCCGACATCACACGAGATGCTGAGGTTGTTTGGGAATACAAGACCCGGGCCACTCCAGACCTGCTGATACACCAAGACCTCAATTCACTGCCACTCTCCTGACTCAACTCCAAGAAGCCCTTCTGGATCCATGCATCAACACTACAGGCCAATGGAAAGAACACAAGTTCTTGCTAGCTTGAATCATGAGCTGCTTGTGACATCTCAAAAAAAAAAAAAAGACCTGATTGAAGATCCAACTAACAAAGTCCTGGAGTTCTGCCTTCCCCTGAGGCAGTGGACTGCACCCAACTACATTCAGAAAACACTCAGAAGGTGTGGGTATCTCCTCCACAAATGGAAAATCAAAGAATAACCAAATTGTGACTGTGGTGAGGTACAAACCATGCGATACATCAGAAAATGGCCCCGCTCACACGTACAGGGTGGCACAAAGGGGATCCATCTAGCTACTACAGAAGCATTAGAATGGCTTTTGTACCTCAAGATTCAATTATAATCCCAACCCACTGCTTTTCAAATGCAAAAGCAGCCTGGGCAATTCCAAGGCCAGAGCAGACAAGAACTCTCTTAGTTCAGAAGTCCAATGAGGAACCCTTTACATCACACCTATTCCCAAATTAACCCCCCCTCTCATGTTTTACCCCAAAACAACTCTCTCTTTTTCCTTCAAGTCAGGTAGGCCCACACCCACGAGTGACCCCCTCCCAACTTGAAACCTGATACAACAAAAACAGCGACACCTGTTCCTAACATTCATTCCTAGCAGGTACTGAACGCCTGTCTGGGGAACTGAGCTACCAAAGAGCCAGATGAATCATTCAACCAGGGCTTGTGAAGGGCATTTATCAGCCACAGATCACACATCAATAGCTTCAACCAAAGAGTAGGGTTCCTGCCAGCCAAAGTCCTGTCCTCCCAAGATGAAACGCTTTGATGGGCTCAACAGGGGAAATAAAAGTTCTCGAACTATAAGTCTATGTCTACGGAATCTCTTACCGTCACTCTCCATGCTCTTCATAACAGGAACACAAGAGCCCAAGGGCCCATAAACAAACCCCCAACAGTGCGTCAACACATTCTGTTCCCAGCAAGAACACTGTTGTGAAGCCTCAATTATGAAGAGCTGCACACAGTGTATAATGAGCCTATAAGGTTAGCGTAATGTTTACCTGAGTGATTTGTGGGTATCTGATGGAGAACGTTGGAAAGCAAACCTTAAGGGGAAAAAGAAAGAAAGAAAGAAAGCTGATGTGTTATTTGTTATTATTCTTCGCATTATTGTAGTGCCTAGAAGCCCTAGTCATGGAGCAGGACACCATTGTTTTCGGTGTTACACAAACACAGAACAACAAGACAGTCCCTGCCCCAAAGAGCTCACAATCTAATGGTGGGGGGTTGGGGGGGTGCAGAGAATAGGCTGTAAATGAGACGGACACATACAGTAGGGTAAATTCTGGCTCAGTAAGTGCACACCAGACAAAATATAATTGACCAGAAGCAGCAGAGCAAATGATAACTGCCTTAATTCTGGCTCCAGCTAGCAAAGTAGAGACATCTCCAAGGAGCTTCCACTTTCGTTACGAGAAAGGGCCCAAAATGGGCAGTGACCAAGAGAGAGCATATGGTCCATAAGCAATAAATATCTACATATTTGTAGATCCATACATAGAGCTCCTGCTCCAAACACACACGGATCATTTGATTCCTCCTAAGAGTAAGCTGCATGGAGAGTGTCCCTGTTGAGAGGCAGAATGAGAACAGCAGTCTGTGCTGCTTTTGCAGCCAATGAGCTCAGCACTGGAGCTCCTCTGCATGCTGAAGTCCTGCTGAAGTCAATGAGCACTCTACACACAGAGCACCTCTAGGATCAGAGCTATGTCTGTGCTTGCTTCTGAGGGGCACGGTGGGGGGTTAGGCATTTCTTTTCCAAGCCAGTATTCAGCCCATAGTATTAACTGAAAAGTAGTTCACAGAAGGGGGGGGGGGGGGGGGAGGGGAGGAGAGGGAATGTTGCTAATGTCAAAGTCCTTCCCTTCCCACTACAGACATGTAATATTTAACTGGCAGCAAAACCAGTATAGTCTCTCTGCACAGGACTCAGGGAGCCTCTACCAAAAGGGGGCATTCAACCCCCTGCATGTCAGGTTCCACACACGAACACCTGTAGGGATGATGGAAGTCAGAGGCATAACAACTAACTGGATCTACAGCAGGGGCGGGCAAACTTTTTAGCCCGAAGGCCACATCGGGGTGCAAAACTGTATGGAGGGCTAGGTTGGGAAGGCTGTGCCTCCCCAAACAACCTGGTCCCCACCCCCTATCTGCCCCCTCCCACTTCCCACCCCCTGACTGCCCCCCTCAGAACTCCTGACCCATCCAACCCCCCCTGCTCCTTGTCCCCTGACCACCCCCCCGGATCCCACCCCCTATTCAACTCCCGCTCCCTATCCCTTGACTGCTCTCCGGCCCCTATCCACCCCCCAAACCGCCCGACAGGCCCCCCGGGACTCCCACACCCTATCCAACCCCCCCACCCCGCCCCGCCCCCCAACCCCTGACCGCCCCAGAACCTCCACCCCATCCAACTGCTCCCTGCCCCCTGAGTGCCCCCCAGGACCCTCTACCCAACCCCCCCACTGCCACGCACGTGCGCGCCACCCCCTTACCATGCCGCTCAGAGCAGCAGGAGCTCACAGCCCTGCTGCCCGGGTGGCAGCACGGCTGCAGGGAGGGGGGATAGTGGGGGAGGGCCGGGGGCTAGCCTCCCTGGCCAGGAGCTGAGGGGCTGGGCAGGATGGTCCCGCGGGCTGTAGTTTGCCCACCTCTGATCTACAGGCTGACTCCCCAGACACGCATGCAGATAGGACACAGAGTGGCCACAGATTCTGGTAAAGCAGCAGCTCCAGAAGAACTGCACCTACTCACACACCTCTCTGTCAGGGTATGCCTGTTGTGGGATGTGTACAGAGCCCAGGATCCAGTCCTAAGGAATTTAAAGTAAATTTGTTCTCAAGTCCTCCAGCCCTATAGAGATTATATAAGCTGGGCTTATTGATTACATAACTAAAATGCATTTTAATGCAGGTAAGCATATGTTCATCCTACTGAAACTTAGAGTGCAGCAAAATCACACAGCATATGCAAACAAATGAAGTGCTACATACCTCTTCTCCATAGAAAGAAGAGTGCTCCCATGAATAGAAGGAGAAGAATAATAACAACAAAAATTGCTATTAAACCATTTCTACCTCTTGAAAGAACGTTGGGACCTTAAAGAAAAAAAAAAGAACAAATTGCTAATAGAAGACATTTCAATGTGCTGTAAACAACCTCATTCAAGTCAAAAGTCTATAGAGAAAGAGTGTTTAAAAGGCACATACAAATGTAAAACTTTTTTAAAAAAGGAATGATTTGAAAACTTTATTGGGCCAAATTCAGTTACCGGTGTCACCCCCACTAGCTCCAGTGGAATTACATCAGGGATGACTTTGGCCCAATGATCATAGAATATCAGGGTTGGAAGGGACCTCAGGAGGTCATCTAGTCCAACCCCCTGCTCAAAGCAGGACCAATCTCCCATTTTTGTCCCAGATCTCTAAATGGCCCCCTCAAGGGTTGAACTCACAACCCTGGGTTTAGCAGGCCAATGCTCAAACCACTGAGCTATCCCTCCCCAACATGATGGTATGTTACATTATGCTTAAGATATTTTAATAGCTTCTTATCTTTAGAAAGTTAACAAAAGTTTCTATTTTTTAATGTAGGAATTGCCATGCCAGATCACAGTGCACTGTCCAGCCTGCTCTCTTTACCAATAGCTTGTTCCTGATACTTCAGAGAAAGGGGCAAAAAAACAGCATGCTGGACAGCCATGGAATAACCTGCCCAGAGCAGAAGTTTCTTCCTAACTCCTGTCAGTTAGTAATTGGCTTATGTCCCTAAAGCAGGAGTGGTTATATTCTATATACATGTTTTATTCTATGAAATAGAACTGTAGGTATTCTTTTTATTCCTATAAATGTCTAAACCTGGCCTCAGGCCTAGTCAACACCCCTGAGAGATGTAGTTAAGCTGCCCTTAGCCCCAGTGTAAACACCGCTAGGCCAATAGAAGAATTCTCCCATTGACCGAGCAACCACCTCTGGAGGGGATGCGTTTACTACAGCAACGGGACAACAGCATAGCCGCAGCACCATACCTGTGCCTCTGTAGACAAACCCCATGTGACATTCTGTGGCCCTGAGTTTCACAAGTTAATTAAAACACAGAATTTGCCAATGCAGCGACGAGAGAAAATATTTCTGTCCCCAATTTTCTAAAACACCACTGCGAATCCAGATCAGGTCAGTAGTGATTGAAATCATTAGCCTCTGATGATTGCTTGGCAGGTTATGTGAAATGATTTGATAGACTCAGTCCAGTTTTTACAGGACAGGTTCCACCACCATAATTGACATTGATAAAGCCCCTTATTGACAGGTTCAGCAGAGAGGCCAAGGTTTACTCTGTCCACGGAGACTGAACTCACTCTTCTCCCTTAGTAGTTCGTTCCAAGTAGCAGCTGACAGTTTACACTACTGCTATCCCTGCATTGTATGTTCTGTGCAATGGGATAACTATCAATCTAGAACCTTTCACCAGCTCTAAAGTCACTTTTAACACCATACAGACTCTGCTATAGTGACTTTTGCATTTTGTTCCCTTTTATGCATAATTTCCTGAGACATCAAGAGGAACACTGCAGTCCAAATGAACATCTCATTTCCCAGCTCAGTCCCTGGTCCCCTCTCACTGTTACAAAGACCTTTTTACGCACATACTTACTCTCCGAGAAGCACGCACTCAGAGAGATTGAGTCGTTGATTTTTGTTTTGGAGATTTCTCTGATGCAGAAAACTTTCTCTGAAGGGTTTGCGTTTTCTTTAAGTTCGAGAACAGAATTATTAGCATGAATAATTTTTATGTCATCCCGATACCAACTGTAGTGCACATCCTTTGAGAAATGTATCGCACACGATATTCTAATCTGACCATTAGTGACATTGCAATTTAATACCGATGGTGGAGGAGGATCTGGATGAAAAAAAAAAATCTACATTAGTTTGACTTCACATTGTTTTGCATTTCAAGAGCGCTTTTTCTAGCTGTTTGTGGGTGTAAAGTTTAAAACACAGTCCAGCTGTATAGGGGATATTTGGTTCAGTTGCCAAGCAGCAATAACAATACTTACAGTTCTGTAACACACACAACAAACTTAAGTGTTTAGACTATATTGGGGGCCCAGCTCTTTTAACAGGACAAAAGCTTTCAAGGTAGCAGGTTCAAGTGCAGATGTCGCTATTTTTTACTTCACAATAGGACCAATCCTACGAGTGTTTCCATTCTGTGGAAAGTGCAGTCTCCTGTACTGTGCAGCATTCCCAATTATTTCCATAGGAATTCTTTTGTAGGGAGGCCTCCACTCTTTAAAGGCCTACGGTGAGACTCTGCTTCTTTGCCCTATGGTGCTGCTTTCCCTTACGAAAAGGTACGACAACATTCTATAGTAATGGTAATACAGTATCGGTCCAAGACATCTTACAATAGAAAGTACTATTATAATAAATTATTACCTCTACTGGCCTCAATTCTGTAAGTTGATCCTTGGAGGTGGACCCCTGCATCTGCACAGCAGACACTGAAGTCAATGAGCTTTGCAAAGCTACAGAGAACCACCTGCACGGAACTTGTAGGATATGGGCCTCCAGGCCCAAAGCATGCTAAGTATTTTACTAACAAATAATGAGAAAAGGCCTCTGCTGACTCTGCAGTTTTGGGATGCTAATGATCGAATACTATTTTTATAAGCATTTTTTTTTTTAAATCCTGGAGTAGCACCATCAGAACAAAACACAAAATGTGGCACCCACCATTTTAAGCATGTAGTTGAGAACGGCAGGTACAAAAGTGTGTGGGTGCTGTTCTGCCGCTCTCTGGTGACTGAGTCCACAAAAAGAATAAGGGATCGACTGCTACTAGCATCTAGAAAAGCTTCTCTTTATTTCAAGCAGACTTGATGAACCAAGCTCTTCAGGTGCATGTGTGTATGATTTATTTATTAAATCAGGCCAATTTCTGTCTCAGTCACATAACTGGAAATTCAGAGCAATTCCAGTCACTTCTACTTAGTTGCTACAGATTTTCACCTGTGTCTCTGAGATACAAACTGGCTTAGTTTGTCTCTTGCCCACAGCATAAGGGTTCACTACAACAGCAAAGGTGTGATCACCACCAATCTAAGTCACAACGGTGGCACTGAAAAAAGCAGGTTGTGTATGTGAGTGCAAATACCCACTAGTAGATGCCTCAGGGAAGTGATCTTGAATACAGTCAGAGCCAAAATCACTCAGGACTTTAAAAATAACCCACCAAAAAATAAACAAACAAACAAACCACCAATGGCCGTTCCATCACTTTCCAGACAGCTACCATAAAGAAAGCAGGGTGGAGCACTTTATGACCAGTGGTGCTCAAAACACTGCCTGTTGCAAGGATGTCCTAGCTGCAGACTGCACAAATGGAGTAAGTGAGAAATCAGCTATCACAGAAACAGATTTCTTGGCAAGTTGAACACAAGAGGAAGTGCTTTCACTTTTGGTCACACCTTTCCCCAGCACCAGTGACAGGGTGTCTCAGTCAAGACTGCCTGATTATGAAACTTGACACACCTGATACAAAGGTCGTAAGTAACTTTTCTGGGCCCAGCAGCCAGCAACTTGAAACAGATTATTTTTTACAACAAAAATTATGACAGAGCTATAGATAAGAGACAGATGGGAAAACGAGAAATGTAAAGCTTATGGGTCAAATTCAGAGATGCTGTAGAAAGTGGTACAAGTTACACACCAGGAAATGGGTGAAAGGAGGGCTAAAAGGGTGTATGTAATTTACGAGCTTGTGGAAGGAGTGGACATGACATAAGTTAAAGTGTGTGGTGAGGGAGAGGGGTTACATTTACATACACTTTCTGATACCCTCCTGTTAGTTGTTTTTCCTGCTGTATTTGTCTTCCAGCCCGAGTCTGCAAGGTATACTACTTTAGACTCCCCCAGGCTCAGTTACACTCTATATCTTACACCACATAGCCTCTGAATTTGTCCCACTGAGCCCTGGTCTACACTGGGGGGGGATCAATCTAAGTTACGCAACTTCAGCTATGTGAACAAAGTAGCTGAAGTCGAGGTACTTAGATCGACTTAACGGTGGTGTCTCCACCATGGTGAGTCGACTGCTGCCGCTCCCCTGTCAACTCTGCCTGTGCCTCTCGCGGCGCTGGAGTACAGGAGTCGATGGGAGAGCGCTTGGGGATTGATTTATCACATCTAGACTAGACGGGTAGTGTAGACATACCCTGAATCTTCTTATGTTATCCCCTGTGTTAACATAGGAGTACCTCTCCCTCTGAATCAGAAGCAACTGCCATGGCTACATAAGCCAGCAGGGTTCATGAGGGCTGCTTTTCGGTTGGTCCTTAATCTTACTTAACTGTATCACAAATCTAGATCGCATGCCCTGATTCTCATGGGTGACTTTAATTTTCCTGATATCTGCTGGGAGAGCAATACAGCGGTGCATAGACAATCCAGGAAGTTTTTGGAAAGCGTAGGGGACAATTTCCTGGCGCAAGTGCTAGAGGAGCCAACTAGGGGGGGCGCTTTTCTTGACCTGCTGCTCACAAACCGGGTAGAATTAGTGGGGGAAGCAAAAGTGGATGGGAATCTGGGAGGCAGTGACCATGAGTTGGTTGAGTTCAGGATCCTGACGCAGTGAAGAAAGGTAAGCAGCAGGATACGGACCCTGGACTTCAGGAACGCAGACTTCGACTCCCTCAGGGAACGGATGGCCAGGATCCCCTGGGGGACTAACTTGAAGGGGAAAGGAGTCCAGGAGAGCTGGCTGTATTTCAAGGAATCCCTGTTGAGGTTACAGGGACAAACCATCCTGATGAGTCGAAAGAATAGTAAATATGGCAGGCGACCAGCTTGGCTTAACGGTGAAATCCTAGCGGATCTTAAACATAAAAAAGAAGCTTACAAGAAGTGTAAGGTTGGACATATGACCAGGGAAGAGTATAAAAATATTGCTCGGGCATGTAGGAATGAAATCAGGAGGGCCAAATCTCACCTGGAGCTGCAGCTAGCGAGAGATGTCAAGAGTAACAAGAAGAGTTTCTTCAGGTATGTTGGCAACAAGAAGAAAGCCAAGGAAAGTGTGGGCCCCTTACTGAATGAGGGAGGCAACCTAGTGACAGCGGATGTGGAAAAAGCTAATGTACTCAATGCTTTTTTTGCCTCTGTCTTCACTAACAAGGTCAGCGCCCAGGCTGCTGCGCTGGGCATCACAAAATGGGGAAGAGATGGCCAGCCCTCTGTGGAGATAGAGGTGGTTAGGGACTATTTAGAAAAGCTGGACGTGCACAAGTCCATGGGGCTGGACGAGTTGCATCCGAGAGCGCTAAAGGAATTGGCGGCTGTGATTGCAGAGCCATTGGCCATTATCTTTGAAAACTCGTGGCGAACCGGGGAAGTCCCGGATGACTGGAAAAAGGCTAATGTAGTGCCAATCTTTAAAAAAGGGAAGAAGGAGGATCCTGGGAACTACAGGCCAGTCAGCCTCACTTCAGTCCCTGGAAAAATCATGGAGCAGGTCCTCAAAGAATCAATCCTGAAGCACTTGCATGAGAGGAAGGAGATCAGGAACAGCCAGCATGGATTCACCAAGGGAAGGTCATGCCTGACTAATCTAATCGCCTTTTATGATGAGATTACTCGTTCTGTGGATGAAGGGAAAGCAGTGGATGTATTGTTTCTTGACTTTAGCAAAGCTTTTGACGCGGTCCCCCACAGTATTCTTGTCAGCAAGTTAAGGAAGTATGGGCTGGATGAATGCACTATAAGGTGGGTAGAAAGCTGGCTAGATTGTCGGGCTCAACGGGTAGTGATCAATGGCTCCATGTCTAGTTGGCAGCCGGTATCAAGTGGAGTGCCCCAAGGGTCGGTCCTGGGGCCGGTTTTGTTCAATATCTTCATAAATGATCTGGAGGATGGTGTGGATTGCACTCTCAGCAAATTTGCGGATGATACTAAACTGGGAGGAGTGGTAGATACGCTGGAGGGGAGGGATAGGATACAGAAGGACCTAGACAAATTGGAGGATTGGGCCAAAAGAAATCTGATGAGGTTCAATAAGGATAAGTGCAGGGTCCTGCACTTAGGACGGAAGAACCCAATGCACAGCTACAGACTAGGGACCGAATGGCTAGGCAGCAGTTCTGCGGAAAAGGACCTAGGGGTGACAGTGGACGAGAAGCTGGATATGAGTCAGCAGTGTGCCCTTGTTGCCAAGAAGGCCAATGGCATTTTGGGATGTATAAGTAGGGGCATAGCGAGCAGATCGAGGGACGTGATCGTTCCCCTCTATTCGACATTGGTGAGGCCTCATCTGGAGTACTGTGTCCAGTTTTGGGCCCCACACTTCAAGAAGGATGTGGATAAATTGGAGAGAGTCCAGCGAAGGGCAACAAAAATGATTAGGGGTCTAGAACACATGACTTATGAGGAGAGGCTGAGGGAGCTGGGATTGTTTAGCCTGCAGAAGAGAAGAATGAGGGGGGATTTGATAGCTGCTTTCAACTACCTGAAAGGGGGTTCCAAAGAGGATGGCTCTAGACTGTTCTCAATGGTAGCAGATGACAGAACGAGGAGTAATGGTCTCAAGTTGCAGTGGGGGAGGTTTAGATTGGATATTAGGAAAAACTTTTTCACTAAGAGGGTGGTGAAACACTGGAATGCGTTACCTAGGGAGGTGGTAGAATCTCCTTCCTTAGAGGTTTTTAAGGTCAGGCTTGACAGAGCCCTGGCTGGGATGATTTAACTGGGAATTGGTCCTGCTTCGAGCAGGGGGTTGGACTAGATGACCTTCAGGGGTCCCTTCCAACCCTGATATTCTATGATTCTATGAAATACCAGTGAAATATTAGTTTTTGTTCAGAAAATGCCATGCCTTGTATATGGCCCACGCTTACTAGCTGAACAGCTGAACTAACCACCTTGCAACTAAATAACGAACAAAAGGTGAGGAGCTTGTTTTCTTCAAAGTGAATTTCGTTCCCTAGACCCATCACTGTACTTCATTACAACATAAAGACATGAATCTGCTGGAGATAATAGAGTGACACTTTCACCTTTTCCATGAGTTTGGATTCTTAAAGTGTTTTTGCTACTGATAAGTTTTCTTGATTTTTTTCTTCTCCATTTTTAAGCTTTTCAGACTTCCGTTGTCATATTACAAGACAATGGGTGACTAATTTAGGAACAAATTACCAAGGGGAGTGGTGGACCGTGTGTCTTTGATATCTTCAGATCAAGACTGGATGCCTTTCAGGGAGCTATGCTTTAGTCAAACACAAGTTATTGGGTTCAATACAGGGGTAACTGGGTGAAATTCTCTGGCCTGTGACATAAGGAGGTCAGACTAGAGATCTAATGGTCCCTGTTGGTCTTAAACCTCCTTACGCTACAAATAATACTTTGTGTGGATCCTTCATCTTCATGGAGATTTACAAACATCAATTCTCAAAACCACTCTCTGAGATAGGTGTTAAACTCCTTTTTACACAGGGGAAAACTGAAGAACAGAGAGATTAAAGGTTAAATTTCCAAAAGAGGCCTTGAATTTGTTTGTCTCCATTTTCCAATGTCCATTTCTAGACTCCTTGGGCTTGATTTTCAGCAGTGCTGAGCACTTACAGCTCCTGATGAAGTCAATGGGAGCTGTGGTTCCTTAGGACCTCTAAAAGTCAGACCCAAGAAGTCTAGAAATAGGCACCCAAAAATTAAGGCACATAAAATGAGATGCTGTTTTTGGAAACTTGGGCCTCAGTGACTTGTCGAGATGGCACAGTGAGTTAATGGCAAAGCTGGAAATTGAATCTCTTGAGTTCTGACTCCCAGTCTGCTACTTTGATTAGCACACCCTCCCTTCTTCAGATATTTGAGCAATTCTCTTTCGCTTGACAAACCAGTAATATTGTTGCCCCTCTATTTCTTATCGAATCACAGAAATATAGGGCTGGAAGGGACTTCAAGAAATCATCAAGTCCAGTTTCCAGCTCTGAGGCAGGACCAAGTAAACCTAGACTCTCTCTGACAGGTGTTGGCCCAACCTGTTCTGTAAAATCTCCAGTGATGGGGATTCCACAACCTCCCTTGGAAGCCTATTCCAAATCTTATCCACCCTTATAATTACAAAGTTTTTCCTAATATCTAACCTAAATCTCCCTTGCTGCAGATTAAGGCCACTGCTTCTTGTCCCATCTTGAGCAGACATGGAAAACAATTGAACATCATCCTCTTTATAACAGCCCTTAACATATTTGATGACTTATCAGGGCTCCCCTCAGTCTTTTCTTAAAACTAAGCATACAGTCATTTTAATCTTTCTTCATAGATCAGGTTTTCTAAACCTTTTATAATTTTTGTTGCTATCCTGTGGACTCCCTCCAATTTGTCCACGTCTTTCCAGAAGTGTGGACCTTCATGAGAGAACCTTCCCTCTTATCCCATGACAGCTCAGTTTGCTTAAAAGCCTTTGGTGAGGGACCTTCTCAAAGGCTTTCTGAAAATCCAAGTACACTATATTGACTGGATCACTCTTGTCCATCAGCTTGCTGACACCCTCAGAGAATTCCAGTAGATTGGTGAGGCATGATTCCCCTTTACAAAAGCCATGTTGACTCTTCCCCAACATATCGTGTTCATTTGTGTGACTGATAATTTTGTTCTTTACTATAGTTTCAACCAATTTGCCTGGTTCTGAAGTTAAGCTTACTGGCCTGTAATTGCCATGATTACCTCTGGAGCCTTTTTTAAAAATAACCATTACATTAGCTTCCCTCTAGTCATCTGGTACAGAGAATGATTTAAGCAATAGGTTACATACTACAGTTAGTAGTTCTGCAATTTCATATTTGAATTCCTTCAGAACTCTTGGGTGATGTGATGGGCGTCTGCCCTACACTGGGCAGGAAAGGGTTAATAGAGATGTAGAGAGGCTGCGTGAAAAGCAGCTAATAGGAGAAGGGCTGTGAGGAGCGGCCAATCAGGGCCCAGCAGCCCCATATAAGAAGAGCTTCAGGGCAGAGCAGAATCAGTAGCTGCTTGGAGCTCAAGGAGGGAAAATTGTCCCTGGAGTAGGCTGCAACCCTGTAGCACCTTGGACCAGAGTAATGCAGGCAGGAATCTGGGGAGAAGAGAAGGAACTCCAGATGGGCTGCTGCAACTGAGGCGGGTGCTGTGGCTGCAGGGAAATGGCTCAGGGAAATGCAGCAATAGCAGATTCAAAGGGGTGTAGCAGGAGGCTGCAATTGACAGGGTCACTGGACTGGCATCTGGAGTAGTGGTTGGGTATGGGTGCCCCCCACTTGCCACTGGGGAAGTGGCAGGATAAGTGACTGCAGTTGCCACTGGGGAAGTGGCTAGACTACTGAGGAGCTGAACCTCCCCTAGAAGGGGGGAACATGGATAGTGACACGGCCGGAGGGCCGAGCCACGAAGAGGAGGCTGCGGTTCCTGATGCTGCAAGGGGGTTGCAGGAGGACTGCGGAGAAGGAGTGACGGGGTGCAGGACAATGGACAGGGGCGTCGATCTCAAACTAATCTCCAGAGAAACCTGGAGGAAGTGCCAGTCCGGTGGTAAGTGATGCATTCCATGACAGGTGAACACCATCTGATTCTGGTAACTTACTATGGTTTAATTTATCAATTTGTTCCAAAACCACCTCTTTTGACACCTCAGTCTGGAACAGTTCCTCAGATTTGACACCTTAAAAGAATGGCTCGTGTGGGAATCTCCCTCTCATCCTCTGCAGTGAATACTGAGGCAAAGAATTCATTTAGCTTCTCTGCAGTGTCCTTGTCGTCTTTGAATGCTCCTTTAGCACCTCGATCCTCCAGTGGCTCCACTGACTATTTGGCAGGCTTCCTGCTTCCGAGGTACTTAAATTTTTTGTTCTTAGTTTGTGTCTTTAGCAAGGTGCTCTTAATTCTTTCTACACTGCCTTATTATTCTTTTACATTTGACTTGCCAGAGTTTATTAATACTTTCTATTTTCCTCACTAGGATTTTAATTCCAATTCTTAAAGAATGCCTTTTAGCCTCTAACTGCCTCTTTTACTGTTTAACCATAGTGGCATTTTTTGGTCCTCTTACAATTTTTTTTTATTTGGGGTATACATTTAGTTTGAATCTCTTTAAGGGTGTTTTTAAATAGTCTCCATGTTTGCAGGCATTTCACGCCTTGTGATTTTTCCTTTTTAATTTCCTTCTAACTAGCTTCCTCATTTTTGTGTAGTTCTCCTTTTTTAATGCCACTCTGGTGGGTTTCTTTGGCATTTCCCCCCAGAATAGTCCTTATGGCTGATTATGGTCACCTTTTGTTTCAGGATAAGATTTCATTACAGTATTTGCTATAAGGTCTTGCTTCTTGTATGGACTGCAAACTAAATTGTGTAAGGTTCTTTTGTAATCCCTTTAGTAACCATATAATCCTTTCCAAAATGTTATCCTGCCTGAAAGTCTCTGTAAAATTGTTTGTGAGTAAAGGATGTGTGCATGGTTAAGGATGAGTGTGAAAGCCATCACAAATGTCCAGATGGTCAAGAAAAAGTGAAAGACTTGGAAACACAAGGAGACAATCAGAAAACATCCATCGTCTCTGATGCTAAACATGTTAGCACCACTGACGACCTCAGAGGTGAGGCAGGCACCCCCGAAGGCGAGACAACAAATAGGAGATAACGATGGGAAGCCCAACAATAACCATCAAATGATAACAGTGGAAAACCCCAAGATTAACACCATTTAAGGACTAACGATTACAGAATAACACTGCAAAATCCATAGGCTAAAGTGGAAATTTACAAGTATAAAGCTGGGGTGTTTTGCCATAGAACTCTCGGTTCAGTCCTGTAAAGCATCGGATCAGGACCGACAGAGCCCAGCTCCTCACTCGTGCTCAATCTAACTGGCCATTAGATTAACTCAAGCTACGACAGACTGGTAACTATAAAGACCATCTGCAGGACGTGTGTGTGTGTTTTCAATAAACGCAGCGTGTTGCCTTCTCCCCTATAAAAAGATCCCGTGTGCTTTGTATGAGCATAACATACATTCTGCTGGAGAGGTGCTGCAGTTACGCCTTTTGCCCACCAGGGGTTTCTGGGGTGCCAGAGCAGAGAGCAGCCACTCCCGAGCAGGAACAGCCCCAGCTGTGGATAGTGAAGAGAAGAGGCTGCATTCCTCACAGCACCCTGCCCATGGGGCCAGGTCAGGAGGCATGGGATGGGGGGGACAGACAGCGTGGGGCATATGGGGTTACTGAAGGGCCACATGGGGGGAGGAGTGTGGCTGAGTGCAGGTACAGGGAAACATGGGAACAGGAAGGTGCAATGACACATGGGGATGGGGGGCAGATATGTCTCACTGAATGAGAGTGGTTAGGGGTCAGCCAGGGTCTGTATGGGAGAGGCTCCCTAACAATTTCCCCCTTCCCCCACAGAAAACCCATGTTCCATACTTCTCACACTCACACCCAACGACCCTCCAAGTTCATACCCAGGCTCCTTCCCAACAATTACTTCCCTCAACTCCTCTGTCACACCTGACTCCCCCAGGCCTTGCACTGCTTCTGAGGGGTGAGGGAAATAAGTTTATGTATTGTAGTTTAAAATGTATTATTACTCAAAGTTCTGTATTACTATGCCGATGAAGGAATCTATTTGTTAAAACACATTTGAATCTTTTTTGTCTGTATTGTTACAAACATACTTGCAGACAGGTATCTTGAAATAAAATTAACACCACAATTGAAACTGGCGTGACTATATTTTGTTATTTGGACAATTAAAATATGAAGAATTTAATTTTTTGGTGCAGAATTCCCCCAGGAGTTTAAGGACCTACATTAGGAG
This sequence comes from Caretta caretta, assembly GCF_965140235.1. Classification (NCBI taxonomy): domain Eukaryota; kingdom Metazoa; phylum Chordata; order Testudines; family Cheloniidae; genus Caretta; species Caretta caretta. The sequence continues at coordinate 206,337,695 of NC_134206.1, forward strand.
CAAGAGAAAGATGAACGGAAGTGTATTTCAAGAACCTCTTATTGCCTTTTTGTCCCTTGTTAGGTATAATTCATTTTGTGTCTTATCCTTTCTAATTTTGTCCCTACATGCTTATACTATTCTTTAGTACTCCTCCTTAGCGGTTTGTCAAAGTTTCTTCTTCTTGTAGTATTCTTTTTTGGATTTTTCAGGTCATTAAAGAGCTCCTGCTGGAGCTACATTGGCCTCTTACTATTCTTATCTTTCCTTCACATTGTGATAGTTTAAAGTTAACTACTTTTCACTTTTTAAGGAGACAACAGCTGCAAATTGTTTTTACTGCTTACCCACTACTTACCCAATACTTCAAATACAAATTTTGTATACTGGAGCTGGTTATCGTCAGCAGCTAGAACCTGTGCCTCATACTCTGCAGCATCATGAAGGTTTAACTTTTTGATGGTCAAATTGCCAGAAGATGTGTCAAGCTGTCCTCTCTCTCCAAAGCTAGAAAAATACGTAGGCAACCCACCACTTTCCCATTCAGCCACTTTATTTTTTCTTTTCATCCAGGTAATTTCGTATATAGCACCCTTAAATTTTGGTGAAAAAGTAAACTCTTCTCCCACAATCGCAAACACAGACTCTTGATCTTGAGACCGGGTGCATACTATGCCAAAAAAGAAAATACATTTAATTAGTCCCCAGTTATCTAAACTATTGTTTGAGTCATTCTGTATCTATTATATATAATATTACACACAAAAACTATGGTAAAAGAACATTAAGACTGCAAAGTCAAGCACATAAAAGTTAGGAAGTCCTCAAATTAAGGTTGCCCAGGTATGACTTGTAATTTTTTTTTTCCAAAGGCTTATAACTTGTCCAAATTCAATCTGATTTTCACAAGGATGTAAAAGGCACATCCTTGACACAAAGGCCCCCTCTTCCTTGCCAAATTTCAAGTCTCTGCTCCAAAAGCATGGGGCACCAGCACTGTTCAAAGAAAAGGTCACCAGAATTTAATATGGGCAAAACAATGTATCGTCCCCCCCAACACTAGCCTCGTTCTCAGAAACATCTGAACCATTTTGGCTAAAATCTTCCAAAAATTTTCAGCCTGAAGTAGACACTTTTCAGATCAGAAACACACTTTAAATAATTGCACAGGTTTATAAGATTTGGGGCTTTTTCCAACAGAAGAAATACATTGGTGCTGCAGGAAAGCATCAAACACACTGATATCACAGATCTTATGATTAAATATAGTGATGTCTCATAAATGATCAGTACGAGGTAATGTGGGGGTGGTCATTCACATCCAGCCCTCCCCCAATTGCATTCAGGACAGCAAAAATATCCTTGCTGTGTACTTTACATTTTGTCTGTCAATAACTCTGGGGAAGTGTTGAGCTTCACTGCCTTTTGTTGATAGAAATTCTAGACATATTTGGCATTTCTTAATCAGAGTGGGATGAAAATACTGAATGTGACAAAATTATTCCTGGCTGCTTGATACCAGCATTTCCAGGATGGCCCCACAAAACTGGAGGCAGAGGGCAACCTTGCATGGTTTCTTTTAGGAACAGGTGAAGGTTTGTTGTGATCATAGCAGCATTGCAGAGGCTGACAAACTATATACTTCATGCCTTCTATGGCACTGGCTCACTGGCTTTGGTTAGATTTGGTTACTGATAAAATGGTGAATATTTTGTATTCTGGGTTTTTAATTTTTGTTTTTCAAAGAAAAGTATCAGTCACGAGTTCTGTCTGGTTTACCTACTTTAAAGTAAGATTTGGAATTTTGGCAGGTGCTTAAATAACTAGTTTCAGAGTAACAGCCGTGTTAGTCTGTATTCGCAAAAAGAAAAGGAGGACTTGTGGCACCTTAGAGACTAACCAATTTATTTGAGCATGAGCTTTCGTGAGCTACAGCTCACTTCATCAGATGCATACCGTGGAAACTGCAGCAGACTTTATATATACACAGAGAATATGAAACAATACCTCCTCCCACCCCGCTGTCCTGCGTTTCATATTCTCTGTGTATATATAAAGTCTGCTGCAGTTTCCACGGTATGCATCTGATGAAGTGAGCTGTAGCTCACGAAAGCTCATGCTCAAATAAATTGGTTAGTCTCTAAGGTGCCACAAGTCCTCCTTTTCTTGTTTCTTAAATAACTAGTAATATTTCTCATGAAATATCGGATAGGTGACATTTTCCTCCCTCTGCCTGGAGAGAGAACTCCTAAGGATAAGGAATATATATCAGGTGCCTCTCAGCCTTTAACACTAATCAAACAGAAACCTATCTGTACTGAAAATTACCCATTTGAATATCTTTCATCAGATGATAAGAAAAGGGATCATTGCTATCAGAACATTAAGCTAATTTGACCAAAATGGATGTTTTGAAACATGAATTCTGATTCACAGTGTGGTTGAAGCTCTTTGCCACAAAGGCCCTGCTTTGGCCACTTGATATGTCTAACTATATTTTGGTGTGAACAAAGCGAGCCTCCCAGCCTGGGCCGACAGAATCGGGCTATTGGGACTTGTGCTAGTGCCCTAAAACTAGCTGTATAGACAGCGTTTCAAGTGTGGCTTGGGATCTGAAGCCCACTCCCCTCCCTAGACTCTAGGGCCCAAGCTCCAGCCTGAGCCACAGCTTAAAAGAGCTGTAGCTACAGGCATGAGCTGGGGCTAGCCTGAGTCTGTCAACCTGTCTGCGAGGCTTGCTCCTGCTCACTCCAAAATGCAGTGTAGCTACTGCACGATAGCAACTCCCCTCTCAAGTGGCCAAAGCGAGGCTTTTGTGGCAAAGAGCTGTGAACCGCGGGGGCCAAAGAGCTGTTTGTGCAGCTCACAGAAGAATTTGGCGCATAGCAACTTACTCCAGAAAGGCTGGGTTAGTTTGACAATAGACATATTAACCAAATTAGGTTTTTTTCCCTCTCTTGTCATCCAGCAAAGGGGAAAAAAGGATTTTTTATCTATAAAGAAAGGCTGTAAAGGTGTTTGTTTAGGGGTTTTTGCCTACATTTTTTACATTAGAAATTCAGGTCTTGTCTACCCTGTTTATCCTGGACAACTCAATGGAGAATTGATGGTTATATAGGATGACTTCGTCATAGATATGAAGCAATGAAACCCGAATAATTGAGAGGGAAAGGAATTTTCATTCAGACTGTTTAAAACTCTTTGGTTTTGTTAACACCTATTTAATTCAGTTAGAAGAAAATATCTGTTTAATAAAGAGTCAATTTTCCTGCCCCTACAGTTAAAAATGGAAACAACTCCCAATAGAGCTGAGTCACTCAGGGAAACATCCAACAAAATCAAAGACCAGATGTTCCTCATATTTGTAAGGTAAAAGCAAGCGAAATTAAAAAAAAAAAAAAACTGGATGTTTTGTTTAAAAAATTATCAGGTTTTCCTTACCTATCATGAAAAAACAAAAGGAGGGCAGAAGACAAATTTTTTTTTCAGGTCCCCTTTAAATTGAGGGGAAAGAAAGTGTGTTTGCTCTACCAGGAGAGATGCCCACCACTATCCTTCTGTCCACTTATCAACACAGAATAAAGTACCTCTCTATTTCATACAGGCTGCATCGATTTTAAGAACATTCACATCTCCTCTTCTCCAAACTGAAGGAGAAACAAAAGAAAACCCTCCCTCCCGCAACCTAAGTACTGAGGAAATATAGCAAAAGTCAAATGAGTTTAGGAAAAGAGTAAGATTTTTAAATGTCAGGTAAAAGACAGGTAAAATAGTCCAGGAACAATAAAAAAGAGAGTTTCCTAACTCTTGAGAGCGCATCCACCAGCCAATGTGTCCACATGTCACAGTGTGAGTGTGTGGAAACATTACTTCTTCAACATATCTATTTACATATTTATTTATCTACAACATATCTCCTCTGTGATCTTGGCATGAAACTCTGGCCCTGCTGAAGTCAATGGGAGACTTCAATAAAGCCAGGATTTCACTCTTGGTATAATCATTTGAGCCCTGATCCTGCAACTTGTTTCACATGGACAGACTCTTGCACCCATGCAGAGTAAAATGTATTCAGTGGGGTTCTGAGAGCGTGCGAAGCTCTGTAGATGAACAAGTGGCAGGAACAGAGCTTTATTTGCTCTAGAAATGCCAGTGTGCCTCTACTGTGTACACTTGGCATTTCTAGAGCATTATCACCTTGCCACTTTCATCATCAGTGCCATTTTGGACAAACACTGGCAAGGGCAGGGGACAAAAATAGACAGACTCAGGAAGACAAAGCAGATATAGTATGGCTTTAAATTCCTTTAAAGGAGGAGGCACTTAGATACTATGGTGTGGGGGGCCATAGAGGTGGCAGCTGGTGAGCTGCGATTGCAGTTCGTGATTAGCTAAGAATTGTGCCCACCCTACTATTTTTGTTACCCTGTTGCCCGCCACCCTGATCCCCTTATTTGCCTCATCCACCTGTTATGTGCTCTTTTAAAATGTAAGCTCTCTGGGGCACAGAATGGCCTTTGCTATATGTTTCTTCAGGGTCTAGCACAATGGGGCCCTGACCTGGTTGGCATGTAGGTGCCACCGCAATTTATTTTAATTAATATTTACTTATTCAGATAATTTGCTATCTTTCAAAGTGAATAACTGAAACCAATATGATACTGCAATATAATTTATGATACTGACACACATCCAGATCTACATCATTGCCCAAAAAAACTGCTGAAAATCAAGCAGACACCAAGATCCTGACCCTGCAATTAGAGAGCCGGGGGAATGTAAGGGATGGTTACATCTCAAGGGATGGTTTGAAACAGTTAGCAACAGAGCACAGACAACATCATAACAAAAAGTAACTTTGTTCTTATATCCCGTTTTATATACTCAGCAAACTCCCAATTAAACAGAAAAAGTCACAAGCAAGTCTCCTATGTGAAAATAATTAAATTAATACAAATCATGAATCAGAATTCATGTTTCAAAACATCCATTTTGGTCAAATTAGCTTAATGTTCTGATAGCAATGATCCTTTTTCTTATCATCTGATGAATGATTTTCAAATGGGTAATTTTCAGTACAGATAGGTTTCTACTTGATTAGTGTTAAAGGCTGAGAGGCACCTGATATATATTCCTTATCCTTAGGAGTTCTCTCTCCAGGCAGAGGGAGGAAAAAGTCACCTATCTGATATTTCATGAGAAATATTACTAGTTATTTAAGCACCTGCCAAAATTCCAAATCTTACTTTAAAGTAGGTAAACCAGACAGAACTCATGACTGATAATTTTTGTTTTTTAAAGAAAAGTAAAAACCCAGAATACAAAACATTCACCATTTTATCAGTAACCAAATATAACCAAAGCCAATGAGCCAGTGCCATAGAAGGCAAGAAGTATAGTTTGCCAGCCTCTGCAATGCTACTATGATCACAACAAATTTTCACCTGTTCCTAAAAGAAACCATGCAAGGTTGCCATCTGCCTCCAATTTTGTGGGGCCATCCTGGAAATGCTGGTATCAAGCAGCCAGGAATAATTTTGTCACATTCAGTATTTTCATCCCACTCTGATTAAGAAATGCCAAATATGTCTAGAATTTCTATCAACAAAAGGCAGTGAAGCTCAACACTTCCCCAGAGTTATTGACAGACAAAATGTAAAGTACACAACAAGTTTCAGAGCAGAGCCATGTTAGTCTGTATTCACAAAAAGAAAAGGAGTACTTGTGGCACCTTAGAGACTAAGCAATTTATTTGAGCATGAGCTTTGGTGAGCTACAGCTCACTTCATCGGATGCATAAAAGTGGAAAATGCAGTGAGGATGTTTTTATACATACAGACCATGAAAAAATGGGTGTTTATCACTTCAAAAGGTTTTCTCTCCTCCCACCCCACTCTCCTGCTGGTAATAGCTTATCTAAAGTGATCACTCTCCTTACAATGTGTATGATAATCAAGGTGGGCCATTTCCAGCACAAGGGGAAATAGGTTACCTTGCATAATGACTTAGCCACTCCCAGTCTCTATTCAAGCCTAAGTTAATTGTATCCAATTTGCAAACAACAAGGATATTTTTAATGTCCCGAACGCAATTGGGGGAGGGCTGGATGTGAATGAACACCACCACATTACCTCATACTGATCATTTATGAGACATCACTATATTTAATCATAAGATCTGTGATATCACCACGTGTTTCTGATGCTTTCCTGCAGCACCAATGTATTTCTTCTGTTGGAAAAAGCCCCAAATCTTATAAACCTGTGCAATTATTTAAAGTGTGTTTCTGATCTGAAAAGTGGCTCTGAAATATTCACATCCTGGGGTCCTGTTGTCTCTCAGGGTAAATCTACACGACAGCAGCACAGCTGCAGTACTGTAGTGTAGATACTCCCTACATCAACGGAAGGGGTTTTCTCATCAATGTAGGTAATATAGAAAGCAGCTTTCCGTTAATCTAGCCGTGTCTTCACTAGGAGTTAGGTCAACCTAGCTCAGAGGTGGGCAAACTACGGCCCACGGGACCATCCTGCCCGGCCCCTGAGCTCCTGGCCTGGGAGGCTGTCCCCCCTCCCCAGCGCAGCGCAATGCTCTGGACGGCCAGGCAGCAGAGCCTGGCCTGACCCAGTGCTCTATGCTGTGCGGCGCGGCTGCCTGTCCTGGTGCAGCCACACTGCCAGGCACCGGTCCTCCAGGCAGTGCAGTAAGGGGACAGGGAGCAAGAGGGGGGTTGGATAGAGGGCAGGGCAGTTGGGGGGGGGGGTGGTCAGGGGCATGGATAGGGGTCAGGGTGGTCAGAGGGCAGGGAGTGGGGGTTGAATGGGAAAAGGGGTCCCAGGGGGGTAGTGAGGAAGGAGAGGAGGGGTTGGATGGGGCAGCAGGGAGTGATCAGGGGACACGGAGCGAGGGGGTGGATGGGGCAGGGGTCCTGGGGGGGGCAGTCAGGGAGGAGAGGGGGGGTTGAATGGGGTGGTAGGGGGCAGTTAGGGGCAAGGGGTCCAGGGACAGTCAAAGAAAAGGGGTGGTTGGATGGGGCAGGGGTCTCAGGGGGGCAGTTAGGAAGAAGGGGGGGGGTTGGATGGGGCAGCGGGGGGGCAGTTAGGGGTGGGCGGTCAAGGGACCGAGAGAGGGGAGGGAGGTGTATGTATGGGGCAGGAGTCCCCGGGGAGCCGTCAGGAAACAGGGGAGTTTGGATGGGGCAGGAGTCCCAGGGGGGCTGTCAGGGGGCGAGAAGCAGGAGGGTTGGATGAGGGTGGGAGCCAGGCCATGCCCGGCTGTTTGGGGAGGCACAGCCTCCCCTAACCGGTCCTCCATACAATTTCAGAAACCCGATGGGGCCCTCAGGCCAAAAAGTTTGCCTGCCGGTGACCTAACTACTGTGCTCAGAGAGTGAAATTTTTTAGTCTTGAGCAACATAGCTAGGTCCACCTCAGGGCCAGATTTACACCTTACATGCCGCTAGGCACAGCATCTATAGCACCCTGATGCCTACAGCTGATCTTTGTGTTGCACACAGTTTTAGAGAAGTAAGTAGGGTGACCAGATGTCCTGATTTTATAGGGACAGTCCCGATTTTTGGGTCTTTTTCTTATAGGCCCCTATTACTCCCCACCCCGTCCCAATTTTTCACATTTGCTGCCTGGTCACCCAAAAGGTAAGGTACCCCTAGAACGGCATTCCTAGGCATGTGCCTAATGTTCCTAATTGGCAATCCAGCCCTGGTCAACCTACATTTTATGTGTAGACCAGGCCTCAGTGATTCCAGATTAAATGTGCTCAGTTTACAGGTCAAATTATTATTATTTTTCTGATGGTCAGCCCTGCAAAACCCCAGATGGATTCTTTCTGCCACATGCATCATCACCAGCACTAAAAATTCTCTGAGCCAAGATAGGCCCTTAACAATATCTGTGTAATTCCATTTTCCTCAGTGGGTTTACAGAGGTGTAAATGATAGAAACCTAGGCTGCGATAGTCAATCAGCAGACAATGGGCCAAATCCAGACCACCAGATGCTTTTGAACAGACCCTGAAATCCTATTATTACTACTTTCTCTGGAGTCTGGACCTTGACTATACCTTGGCCAAGAAACTTGGACCCTGACAGAAAATAATTGACTACCCTGACCTAGGCCTTCATTCTGCAAATGACTCCATGTGGACACACACCCACACTGAGACCCAGGGACGTTTTGCCTGGGTTTGCCCACGTCAAGGCAATTGCAGGTAGGGTGACCAGACGTCCTGATAAAATCGGGACTGTCCTGATTTTTAGTTCTTTGTCCCGCGTCCCAACCGATGCACGGTCGGGACACCATTTGTCCCAATATTGTAGCTTTGGCCGCTCCAGCAGGTTTTTGGGGTTTTTTTGCTTCCCGCATGTGTCCCGATATTTTGTCCGTTTCATCTGGTCACCCTAATTGGAGGTTTGAGCTCTTAGCAAATAATTCTGTTCCTGAGACACAAAGAGGAACAGACTTCAGCTCACAATTGTGTCACCTCTGTGGGGCTGGCAAGCATCCAGAACCATAAACTTTTTGTGCGTCTGCACCACTGGACCCAGATAAGACACTGGCATGAGCAGGGAGCAGCTAGGAAGAAGCTATTTCCACCCTCCCTTTTTCTGGGCGCGTCCCCGCTGTCCCTGTAATTGCAGGGGGAGCTGGCCCAGACCCTTCACTTTCATTCAGACTGAAAACAACTTTTCCGGGTTGGGAAAAGGCTTTTTATAACAAACAATCCCAGGAAGAACCCTCCGCCCGCCCCCACTAGTCGGGGCCGGCCAGCCCCGCCCCGTGGCTTCCCGGTCTCGCTCCCCCGGGACCCAGCCTCAGCCCTTCCAGTTCCCTCGCACTTCCCGCCCCAGTGAAGCCCAAGCACGGCCCGGACCGCGGGGCAACGCCGCCCCCTCTGCGCAGCGTTGCTGCGGGAGGTGCGGGTCGGGGCCCCGGGACGGCGGGGAGCTTCTCGCACGCGGTCCCGGCGGCGAGGCGGGAAGGGAGGGGAGGGGAGGGAGGCGGCAGCCGCCCTTACCCAGCAGGGCGCTCAGCAGCAGCAGCAGCAGCAGCCGCAGCCCGAGCGCGGAGAGGCGGCCGGCGAGCCCCATGTCGGCTCGCGGGGCCGGCGGGTTCGCTCCACTCTGCTCCGGGGCCGCCGCGCTGCACAAACCCAGGCGGCGCCGCCCCCAGACCGAAACTGAAACTAAATCGTGGTCCGGCCCCTACTGCGCCGCAGCGTCCCTGGCACCGCCTCCAAGCCAGCCCGCCTCCTGTCGGCGCCTGGCTCCCCACCGCCCCCGTCCTCGGCTCCGCCAGCCCCCTCCCGCCAACCCACACCCCCTCCCTTCCCCCATCGCCCTCATCACCCCCCTCTCTCCTGGCCCCGTACACCCCTCCATCCCTCTGCCTCTCCCATAGCCCCCCGTCTCCATCAAGCCCTCTTCCCAGTGGCGGATTAACCCGCGGTCTCTGCAGGAGCCGCCTGGGTAGAGCTGGGGGGCCTCGCTCCTCCTTTCCCCAGCCCCTGCCCCTTGGCCACGCTGGAGCTGGGTAGGGTTGCCAGGTGTCTGGTTTCCAACTGGACACGCTGTCAAAAAAAGAAAAGGAGGACTTGTGGCACCTTAGAAACTAACCAATTTATTTGAGCATAAGCTTTCCATCCGATGCATCCGATGAAGTGAGCTGTAGCTCACGAAAGCTTATGTTCAGATAAACTGGTTAGTCTCTAAGGTGCCACAAGTACTCCTTTTCTTTTTGCGAATACAGACTAACATGGCTGTTACTCTGAAAACTGTCAAAAAGGGACCCTGGTGGCTCCAGTCAGCACCACCGACCAGGCTGCTAAAAGTCCTTGGCGGCGGTGGTGCAGCGGGGCTGGCAGGCTCCCTGCCTGGCTCCGCGTGGCTCCCGGGAAGAAGCCGGCATGTCCTTCCAGCTCAGGGGCCGCCATGGGGGCTCCATGCACTGCCCCTGCCCCAAGCACCGGCTCCGCAGCTCCCATTGGCCGGCAAGTTCCTGACCAATTTTGATATAGACTTTAATAAGATGTACGGGACATGACAGACAATGCAACGTACTGCACTCGAGCATATAATCAGGTTCTACAGGGGCTACTTCCTAATTCAATGCATGTAAAGTGCAATGAGCATATTGTAATTCTGGCAGCAATCAGTGGTGCATTCGTTTTTCTGAAGTCAAGAAATTCACTGCTGCTAAAAAAAAAATGTTTAAACACTGCACAGCTCGCAAACTGTGTTTCCAGACTTTCTTTGCAGGAAAAAAAACAGCTTAATCCTCCTGACCAAGTGCCTCTCTTTCCAGAACCAGTGGTGACACAATGGAATTCGTGCTTTGAAGTAGTTCTTTACTGTGCTGAGCATGTAAGTGACTACGGCGAGTTTGTTGAAAGTGAAATGGCGATTTCACTTGATACTCAAATAATGGACAGCCTGATCTCACTTTTAAACACTGTGAACTTGCTATAGTTAATTTTGGAATGCCAAACCATTGGTGAAAACCACCAAATCTTTTGAGATGTGTTCTATTTCTGTCCATCAATTGTACAACACTGTATGGATTTGACACACTGGGCAGACTCCAATGCAAAGGAAAAGCACAGCGAAGATGCAGAGCGGAATGTGTTTTTACAAGGAGTGTTCAAGAAAACAGCAAACAAACCGAAAGACTACTACTGAGGAAAGTGTTGCCAGACCTGCTTAACAAGGATCAAGGTTCACGCAGCCTGGACTGGCATTGATGAAAGCAGTTCAGGTATTTGATGTGAAACAAGTGAACACGTTATCAGAGCAGGCACTCCTTCTGGAGGCAATCCCTAAGTTTGGCCATGAAGCTACAGCACAGCTTTCCCCATACAAATGTTTTGCAAGTGAATGTGAATGAAATGATCTTGTTTTGGGATTCACCTAAAGTTCTACAGCATTTTCTAGAGTTAGCAGGGACAGCAAAGCGATCATTATCAATCTTGCCTAATTCTGTGGATGCCAAGTGTGCAGTATCTCAGTAGAGACAAGTCTTCACAATGCAAAGACAGGGCGTAAAGGAGACCCCCTGTAGCAAGGTGTACCGCACTAATATTCAATGCCTGTAAAATGTAAAAGGCTAAAGTGACAGGACTTGTTTCTCCAGCAGTTGTGTTAAGACTTTTAATCTCCTGAATTGTATATTGTACCAGTCACTTTTTAAAAAATAAAATATAGTTGCAGAAAAATGTCTGGTTATCAAAAAAATTAGCAGGCATAACATAATACTTGAGTGTTTATATCATTCCAGCAAATTTTTCTTAAAGAAATAAGAACATAAGAATGGCCCTACTGGGTCAGACCAAGGGTCCATCTAGCCCAGTATCCTGTCTACTGACAGTGGCCAATGCCAGGTGCCCCAGAGGGAATGAACAGAACAGGTAATGAAAAAGTGATCCATCCCCTGTCGCTCATTCCCAGCTTCTGGCAAACAGAGGCTAGGGACCCCATTCCTGCCCATCCTGGCTAATAGCCATTGATGGACCTATCCTCCATGAATTTACATAGTTCTCTTTTGAATCCTGTTATGGTCTTAGCCTTCACAACATTCTCTGGCAAGGAGTTCCATAGGCTGACTGTGCGTTCTGGGAAGAAATACTTCCTTTTATTTGTTTTAAACCTGCTGTTTATTCATTTTATTTGGTGACCCCTAGTTCTTGTGTTATGAGAAGTAGTAAACAACACGTCCTTATCTACTTTCTTTATACCAGTCATGATTTTATAGACCTCAATCATATCTCCCCTTAGCCGTCTCTTTTTCAAGCTGAAAATCGGCTTTTTTAAACTACCATTATTAGTAAAGGTCCATTACTTTTCCATGATTTCCCACATCTTGTCCACTGCTCAGCCACAATTATTTATAGACCATCCTGCGATTCAAGCAGGACCTTATTTATGCACATATACTTATGCCTGTGAGCCATCGCCCCCTTATTTCCCCAATTCCCCCCCTACCTTCCCGGGATACCATGGCTGGGACTGGTGCCATGCCCTATGAATCCCAAGGAGAACTGAGAATGTAGTGCTTGTAACTTGTGTGGGTCAAGGGGACTGAATTCAGTGTACCACATTTCCATTTATCTTACAAATACACTCACAATAGTACCTCTGTGCCTTGTATCTTTTGCAGCTGGAAATGTGGCCTGGGGGTCTCTCCATCCACACCAGCAGAGCAGCTCAGCCAGATAAGATGATCACGATGGTCCCTTCTGACCGAAAAGTCTCTGAGATAAGGAGGAGAAGGAAGAGGACGTGAGATGACATGTTCCAAGAGATCCTACAAGCCTCTACTGCTTCGAATACTGAGCAGAAGGCTTAGAGGCAGGGCTGGATTAACCTTTTGTGGGCCTGGTGCCAAACATTTGTGGGCCCCCATGGGGTACAATTGTAAAAGACAGGAGCTAGACACAGAAGTTGCTTTTGACACAGCTGCACAGGTTTTATTTACAAAATTCACAAGTTAAAGTTACAGATGGAGGTGGCTGCCCCGAGAGTACCAGCAATGGTAGCCTTTGGACAAAAGAATACACACACGTGTACAACAAATAAATTAGAAAAGAAAACATACAAAATAAAACACAGTGGGTAAAAACAACTAACAAAAGCCAAAGCTGGCCAAAACCACCAGTCATGTGCTGCTCCCACTAAAAGGGAACCATCACACTATCTCACCCTTCACATTTCACATATTAACAACCAGGGCTTGAATTAAATTTTTGTATGAAATTGGGGCAGATTTAAAACTCTTCAAAACATTTTAAAAACACAAAATATGAAAAACTTTAATACATTTTACTGATAGCACCATTATTCATACTAGACTTGCTAGTTACCAAATAGCAACTGTGAAAAAACAGGACAGGGGGTGGAGCGTAATAGGTATATATATATAGTATTATATATATAGCATTATATAAGAAAAAGTCCCAAAAACCGGGACTGTCCCTTTAAAAATGGAACATCTGGTCACCCTACTTGCTAGTCCTTCCCTGCTGGCAGGGAAGTACAGAGACTAGGATCAGGACCAGCTGTGCACCTAAAAGACTCAGCCAACCCTTCAAATTGGACCTGGCCCACATCCCTCCCCACAATGACCCCCCCCCAGACTGGACCAGAGCCAGACCCCCTCCCCAGACCGAAACCCCCAAACTGGACCAGACCCCCTTCCAGCCCAAACTGGATCAGACCCCTCTATGAGCCAACCCCTCTTGACCCAAAACTCCCCACTGCCTACCAGAACAGGGCTCCTGGCTCTCAAACCTCTATTCCCAAACCAGTCTCCACCCCAAAATCCCAGATGGACCGCTATGAGGCACCCCACTCCCGATTCACCCCCTGCCGACGATCCACCCCTGTTCTCTGAACCGGGCCAGGCCTCATCTGGCTGTAGCTTGGACCAAGGCTCACCTCCACACCGGCCAGCACTGGCAGGGGCAGTGCAGCAGAAAGGGTTGGGACAAGTGTCCGGGCTTAGTGCTGACCCCAGCAGTGGGGAATCCCTAGCCACAGGGGATGCCTGAGCTCAGCCCATGCCCATCTCAGACTAATTTGGGAAAGGGGCTGCATAGAATCATAGAATATCAGGATTGGAAGGGACCTCAGGAGGTCATCTAGTGTAACCCCCTGCTCAAAGCAGGACCAATCCCCAATTTGTGCCCCAGATCCCTAAATGGCCCCCTCAAGGACTGAACTCACAACCCTGGGTTTAGCAGGGCAATGCTCAAACCACTGAGCTATCCCTCCGCCCCAGGGCATAGGGGACCCAGGATGAGGGGGAGGGGACATGACCGCCCCACCAGAAGCTGGGAGGGGGCTGAGCCACGGTGGCAGCTCCAAAGGGAGGGGCACAGAGCCACGATCTGTGCCCCACAGCTGCAGAATGGAGCCCAGTGCCCGAAGGAGCCATGCCCCGGAGAGTGGAACGTGGGCCCAGTAGTGAAGCACCCCCAGCACCATGCGTTGGGGCACAGCCACCTGAGGCTGGGGGTCCCCTCCCCATGGCCACACTTGCTGCCGCTCCTCCTGGCTGCCCTGCTTTCAAGCCTCGGCGGCTCCAGCCACTTCACCGAGCCCAGGGTGCAGTGCTGGGGAGCTGCCCCCTGCAGGTGGCTCTGTGCACTCTGTGGGGTGGCCTCCTGCACCAGCCCAAGGGCCAGCGCCTGCTGGGCTCACCCTCTACATGTCAGGGGAGGGATTATGGGCCCCTTCCGAGTGTGGGGCATGGCATCACTGGCACCATTGTAAACCCGATACCGCTTGGAGGCTCACCCTCATGGACAGCATGGACAGGGATAGAGCGGAGAGGAGAAAGGGACATGAAAAGGACAGAGATATGCAGCAAGAGATGCTTGTACTTGTCAAGCAGCAAACATGCTGTAGACTCTTGTTGACCTTCAGGTTCAACAGTCCCATGCATGCCTGCCTCTACCATTCCACCCCCAGAGGAGAGTACAGTCAATCACAGCTGCACATATACACCAACGGTGTCTTTCACAGGTCAGTGTGTGTTTCTGAAATGGAAATGACTGTTCTTTCCCCCCTTCAAAAGTTTTATTCTGTTATAAATGTGTCTGTTTGCATGAGTATGGAATCAAAGTCTGTTTTGGGGGAAAATTTAATTAATCTTTATGGAGTTCACAACATATGCAGGCTGCGGCTGACATCATTCACAGATAATAGTAATAGGTGCAATGTTATATTTGCAATGTTACATTACCACTCACAGAGCACTCATTACAAGCTTCATACTGGGGTGCAAAAGAGCAATGTCACATAGAGCACACTGCAGCAACACACATTGCACACAAGTGAGCTGTAGCTCACGAAAGCTCATGCTCAAATAAATTGGTTAGTCTCTAAGGTGCCACAAGTACTCCTTTTCTTTTTGCGAATACAGACTAACACGGCTGTTACACATTACTGTGGCTCACTATTGAAATGGTCTTTCAAAGCCTCCTTGAGCTGTACAGCTTCATGTTGAGCAATTTTTGTAGCCTTGGTATCCAGCTGCTCTAAATTAGCAGACAATCATTCCACCTTCTCCTTTTGCTGTGCAGATATGCAGGACACAGCCGGCAGCTATCACCATTGGGACTTTTTTCACTGAGATCCAGTCTTGTGAGTAGACAGCACCAGTGACCTTTCAAATGGCCATTCTGCATATGCTGAGCCTGTTGCTGAAGTGCTTCTTGGTGCTGTCCAGGTGGCTGGTGTACGGCTTCATGAGCCATGGGAGTAAAGTGTAGGCTGGGTCTCCCAGATCCCTAAGGCATTTCAACATCCCCAGTAGTAGTCCACAGGTCTGCTAGAAAGAAAATCCCTGCTTACAGCTTTCTGAACAGCCTTGTGTTCTTAAAGATGCATGCGTCATGCACCTTCCCTGACCAGCCCATACTGATGTTGGTAAAGCATCCCTGGTGAGCCACCAGTGCTTGCAATACCATAGAAAAGTAGCCCTTTCTGTTGATGTACTCTGTGGCAAGGTGGTCTGGTGCTAAAATAGGGATGTGTGTGCCATCTGTCACTCCACTGCAGGTCGGGAACCCCATTGCTGCAAAACTATCCACTATGTCCTGCACACCGCCCAGAGTCACAGTCCTTTGTAGCAGGAGGCAATTAACAACCCTGCACACTTGCATCACAACAACCCCCATGGTGGATTTCCCAACTCCAAATTGATTCCCAAAACATGAGTAGCAATTGGGTGTTGCAAGTTTCCACAGAGCTATCACCACTCACTTCTCCAATCAGTGCCAATCCGATGAAGTGAGCTGCAGCTCACGAAAGCTTATGGTCAAATGCATTTGTTAGTCCCTAGGGTGCCACAAGTCCTCCTAATCTTATTCTAGTGTCCCTGCACTGGAGGGCTGGGGTGAGCTGATCACACAGATCCAGGAATGTGACCTTGCACATCGGAAAGTTCTGCAATCGCTGCTCTTCATCCTAAACCTGCATTACGATGTGTTCCCACTACTCAGTGCTTGGTTCTCGGGCCCAGAACCAGCACTCCATCATCTCCAGCCGCTCTGTGAACACCACCAATGACTCAATTGTTTCTTTCTACATCCCACAGCAACCCAGGCCTTATGGAATCATCATGTTCCCCATGGCTCCTCTGGCAGCTTGGCAGATACTGCAGGATCCATGCTTGCAGTGCGCATCACAGCAGTGCAGAGCTGTGAAGGATCCATGTTTCTGTCAGACGATGGCAGACAATGAGGAGGGATATGCAGGGATTTTTGAAGAGATGCAAAACATTATGGGATGCAGATGAAATTATTGGATGGACAACACTGAATTATGGAATGTTGAAGTCATGTTACAACTCACCCCAGCGTGACTCATTTGACCCCAAGAGGCATTGCAAAACCTTGTCAAAACACCATGCACAAGATGGTTGTGAGTTGCACAGTGGGATAGCTATCCATGGCGCACTGCTTTCTGCATCAGTGCAAGTGAGGACGTGCACCACGAACACAAGGCATGTAAAGTGGACACGCAAAAGCAATTTAATTACTGCTGCAGCCAGGGGTGAAAGTAATATTAAACACTGATCGGTACAGGGGCCCAGCTCTGGGCCCCCAGAAGGGGTGGGGCCTTGGGCAGAAAGGGCAGGGCTGGGGGTCAGCCTCTCCCAGCCAACTCATCCGCATTGCCTGGCCCGCACCACCCGGGGCTCCAGCAGCGATTTAAAAGGGCCCAGGGCTCCTGATGCTGTGGTAGCAGTGGCAGCAGCCTAGGCCCTTTTAAATCTCCACAGCGCTTTAACATCGGCTGTGTTACGAGCCGGTACCGACTTCTTACCAGTACACCGTACCAGCCTACTTTCACTCTTGGCTGCAGTTATATGCCAGTGTAACTTAGATCGACAATTTTCTAGTGTAGACATGGCCTAAGACTGACAAGTATTTAGGAGACAAGGTGGGTGAGGTAATATCTTTTACTGGACCTGAGAGAGACAAACTTTTGAGCTCCACAGTGCTCTTCTTCAGGTCTGAGACACTGTACTCATTGTGTCAGTCACAGCAACAGTTAAATACAAGATCAAACAGAGAGTTTAGCATAAGTAGTAAGCACATATTCTAAGGGACCACTCAAAGAGAAGTGGCCGGTTGACCACATTGATCACAGTGGCCACATTATTGCCCCATACTCTTCTGCCACCATTCCCTAATGGGGCGTTAATGAGCCACTTCACCTTGAATGGTCCTATAGCGAAGCAAAGCCTCACTGGTGCAGCGCCTCCTGCTGATCATCTTGGGAATTAGCTCTTTTCCAGCATATGGAGCGCCCTCTGCAGGCCAGTGTCTCACCTGCCGCTGGCCCCGTGTCCCTCCCAGACTCCAGTGCCCTCTACCTCAGGGTTCTGCCCCAGCAGGACCCCCACACTCTGGGTCTCCTCTCCCAGGGGAACCCACAACCCTCTAAACCCACCTTGCCTCAGTGGCTACTGCCAGTCATCAGCTAGCTCCTGCTCACTGGGTCAGACTGCAGCCTGTAATGGCCACTCATCATTGGCAAGGGGTTAGGAACTGCTGCCTTTGCCTATTCCCAGGCTGTATCTCTGCAGCCCCAGTACCCCTGTAGGCCTTCATCAAGGCCTGCAGCCTGGGGTTTTACCAGGCTGGAGC
This sequence comes from Caretta caretta, assembly GCF_965140235.1. Classification (NCBI taxonomy): domain Eukaryota; kingdom Metazoa; phylum Chordata; order Testudines; family Cheloniidae; genus Caretta; species Caretta caretta. Next base: position 206,355,341 of record NC_134206.1, read on the forward strand.
TCCCCAGTTCCCTTGCCCTATTCCCCAGTACTGCTCCAGTTCGGGTACCTTCCTCTCAGGCAGCTAGCCCTTCTCCCTCCAGGATTGGGGAGAGACTCCTCAGGTCCTGGCTCACAGCCCTTTATAGGGCCAGCTGTCACCTGATTGGGCTGTCCACACCCGTGACCAGCTACTCACTCAGCTGCTTTCACTCCTTTTCCCAGCTGCAGCCCTCTCTAGGGCTGCTTTTAACCCCTGTTCTGCAGGAGTGGGGCCGCCCCCCCACTACAGGTCCCTTAAAATATGTGCTAACTATTTATACTAAACTATCTGTTCCATCTTGTATTTAGCTTGTGACACTGAGGGCTTGTCTCCACTTACCGGGGGATCGATGCGCGGAGTTTCTCCTGTCGACCCAGCGTGGAGTTACAACACCGCAATAAGTCAGCCTAAGCTACATTGACTCCAGCTGTGTTATTCACGTAGGTGGAGTTGCGTAACTTAAGTCGACTTAGCCCCATAGTGTAGACCTGCCCTGAGTCCATGCCTGCGCTACAGACTATGCTGCAGCTGTGCCGCCGTGAAGTCTCCTGTGTAGTCACTCTTTGCCAGCAGGAGAGAGCTCTCCTGCCGACATAATTACCACCTCCAATGAGCGGCATTAGCTATGGAGGCATGCAAGCCTCTCCTGCTGGCATAGTACTGTCCACACCAGCGCTTTTGTTGATGAAACTTATGTCGGTCAGGGGGTGCTTTTTCACACCCTGACTGACAAAAGTTGCACTGTAGACAAAGCCTTTGTATACCTTTCCCAGGCCTGAAGAAGAGCTCTGTGTAGCTCAAAGGCTTGTCTCTCTCACCCACAGTGTGCTGGGCGGTGCTCAACCCCTGGTTTGCCCCAGGCCCTGCCCCCACCCCACCCCTTTCCCCAAGGCCCCAACCTGCTCCACCTCTTCCTGCCCCCCACTTCACCCCCACCCTGACTCTTCCTGCCCTGTTCTGCCCCCTCCCCCGAATGCGCCATGCCCTCGCTTCTTCCCCCTTTCCCCTCAGAGCCTCCTGCATGCCATGAAACAGCTGATCACAGTGGGCGGGAGGCACGGGAGAGAGGGGGAAGTGCTGATTGAGGGGGCCTGCTGGCAGGCGGGAGATGCTGTAGGGAAGAGGGGTGCTGATAGGGGGGTTGCCGATGGGTGTTCAGTACCTACCTTTTTTTCCCTGTGGGAGCTCCAGCCCCGGAGCACCCAAAGAGTTGGTGCCTATGCTCTCACCAACAGAAACTGGTCCAATAAAAGATATTACTTCACCTATTTGGCCCCTCTAATATCCTGAGACCGACACGGCTACAACAATACTGCACACAAGTATTCAGGAGTGATACGTGTGTATTAGGTATATAAGTAAAGCATGGCTGTAATGCAAAGCCTACAGGAGAAGGCCTGTAAGATTTCAGCTTAGCCACACTACGCTTCAGGAGGCTTGGCATAAATGGGTGACGTAAGAATAACCCTGGGCCAGGAAAATTACAAGATTACTGTAAAGAATGTGCCAACAGTTGATGTTCTGCAAAAGTAGACCACAATGTGCCCATCTAAACCACAAGACACCTGATTGTCACATCATGGAAAGTTCTGCTCTTATCGCAGGTAGCCCCGGAAACAGGTTGAAGCAAATATTAATAAGATGCTAATGAGAATAAGGGGAAATAAGAAAACCACCTCTGACAAGCAGGGTGCCCCAGCATTTCTGGAGTGTGTAAGTATAGATAAGGAAAAGGAGAGTTGTAGAACCTTCATGCATATGCATAAGGTATTATGACTGGTCATAACAACAGGATAAAAGAGGTTCCGTGGTGCGGACAGGGTGGGAAGACGGTAGCAGGAATCACTCCTCTGTTGATGACCTCCTGCTGAGAGAGCCATCAGACTCAACTCTATCTTTGGGGATGTGAGTATGAATACTGCATTAGCTATTGCAGGGGCTTTCTTAGGTTTTATATCATTGTTTGTGACTGTAACTTTGATCATCTACTTAGTAAAACTTATAATACGACCAGATTCCTTACTTGTGACTGTGTTTGTGGTCACAGCCCTCATTCTTTGTGTGTTCCTAGAGACTCCCAATCTAAGAAAATCACTAAGAGTAACTTTCAGCATGTTGATCTTAAGACTGGAGCAACACAAGAGCTGAGCTCACTCCCTAGGGGCACTGTAGTTTAACACAGAACTATCTATTCATTTTAAACAGAGGCTACACTACCCCCCTGAGTCCTCTCTGCTTCTCTCATGTTCCCCCAGAACCTCCATTAGTGCCATAATTTCAATTCCCTTCTGCTTCCTGCTATCAACCCTTTAGCCCTAGGGATGTAGGCTGAGACTTCCAAAGAATCCTAAGAGAGTTGGATCCCTTGGGCTCCTTAGAAAGTCATTTTCTAGACAAGGGCTGTGATTTTCAAAGTGGTTTGAACGTGAAGCGCCTCTGCCAGTCAGGTCTGCCAGGGCAGGCTGGCTGAGAAGCTGCAGGAAGCAGGGAAGATGTAGCTTAAACCAGCAAATGGAGAAAATAGGCACCAGGAACCTAAAGTTGAAGTGGTACTGGGCTCCAACCAGTTTGTGTGGAAAAGCTTATGTACCTGGCACATCAAGATTTGAACCTGAATCACTTCAAACTAGAATGAGATGTAGGAGTTTAGGGTCAGATCCACAGAGGTAATCCATTGATTTCAGTGGAAGTGAGGAGCCTAAACTCCTTTGATGATCTAGGTCTTAAATACATAGTTAATTTAGCTGTGCATGCACCTTGCCCTGTCCCTCAGATGCACACAGTACAGAATTTTTAAATGCTCATAATTTGCTCAGATCAGAACCAGTCTCTTCTAGCTCCCTGATGAGCAGTTTCCATGTGAGAAAGCAGCTTTCAAATCTTAGCTGATTTCTGCAAACTACATTATTTGTTTCCCTCTCCTTACTCTGACAGCACCCCAATGTATTGACTCTGGGCACATTGCAAGGCCTATATATTTCTTCAGGACACCTGGGTTGTTTTTTTTAATAGGTGAGGAATTGACATTTTGTGCTGTTTTTGTACTCTAGTTTACAGTTACAGCTCCAGGGACACTTGGTAGCTGAAGCAAATAGACACACAGGCTTTGTAAGATTTCCAAAAAACAATCACTTTTTACTGTGGACAGCACAAGATCCAGACAAGACAATAAGACCTCTATATGCCATTTCCTGCTTCAGTTTTCAAGATGTGGGACAGCATCCTTTCAGGGTTCCAAGTCCCCTCTCCTGGAGCTCTTTCCTCTGGGCTTCCCGTCTGGAATTTGGAGTCTGCTGTCTCTCTTCGCTTCCTTTGACATGGGCTGCTCCTACATCTCCTGCCAAGAGCCTGTGCCTTCCCCACCCCCTTACTCAGCCTCTTTTTAAAAGCTAGCATTACCACCTGGTTTTTGTTTCCCTGTTTGGGGATTTTCTAGTCTCCAAACCCCTCTGCCATCAAACCACCTTGGTAGAACTTGCTCTCCCAACTCAGGCATATATCATCATTTAGCCAGAGCCCAGTCCTTATATTAACAACTTTTTTTGTTTGTTCTGTAGAGGAGTGGCAGAAGCTCCCTAAAAGGGGAGAGGCACCGATGCCCAAACTGTGGCCTCATACCCTGTGCCACATCAGCCCGAGGCCCCGCCTCTGTACTGTCCCTTTCCCTGAGGCCCTCCCCCTTGCTCATTCCTCTCTACCTCCTCTCCCCCGTCGCTCACCCTTATGGACAGTAAAAAGTGGGGGGCCGAGGCCTTGTTCTGGCACCCCTGGTTCTGTAGCTTCTTCCAGACATGGCAGGTGATGTGCATCAGGGAACTTATCAGCCCATGACAGACTCACTATATGTTGAGGCCTGGTCTACATGACAAAGTTTTGCTGGCATAGCTATGTCTGCTGCGGGAGAGGGGGGAGAAACTGACACACACCCCCTAGCTGACTTAGCTATACTTGCAAAAACCCTGGGGTAGGCACAGCTATACTGACATAAGCATGTTGACTTAGACAATGTTATTCCGGGAGGTGGAATAGCTTTGCTGTCAGAACACTTTTTATTGGCTTATGCTCCTGCATTGACATTAGGGGGCTTTGCTGACATAACTATCTTGGAAAAAGGCTCTCTAGTGTAAGCAAGCTCTTAGGAATTTGATGATACAGCAATTTCATCAAATGAACCAGAACTTGAAGCTTGTACATAGTCAAATTCCCAAAATCATCACAATGACTTAAAAGTAACCCCCAGAAACATGTCTGTAAAAAAGGAAATTGGCCCTTTAAAGTAACCTGGTAGCATGTGATGCATCAGTTCCTTACGCAGCTCTGAAAGTACGTACAATGCTGTGAAGACACATACATCTCTTCTGTGCATTTTACCTGTAGGTTTGTATTAACATAATGTTGTAATACTAATACTCAGCACTTATGATATAGCACTATATATTTTCAAAGCACTTGATAAATATTAACTAATGAATCCTGCTAAAAGGAAGGTTTAGTTATCTTAGTTTTAACTGAAAAAGGAAGAAAAAGTTCCTTGGTTTCCTTCTTGTGGTCTGTTATGTTCTATTATAAGGAATAAACACAGGGTTGCTACACCCATACAGTTGCTATGGAGACTACATTATTAATTTATGAGATCAGTTTAATAAAAGTTTAATAGTTTGGAGCATGATCCTGCAAGCTTCACTCATATCCTTACTCATCAACAGTCCCACTGAAGTCCATGGTGCTATGTGTGTAAGGCAAGCAGGAGTGGTCTCATTAAAGTAAAAACTTTGCCACTGCCATATTTTGAGAGGCAGTACGGTCTAGTGATTGAAGCGGTGGAAGGGGGCTGGGGAACAGGAAGTCCTGAAACTGAAACTGCTGAATTGGAATTCATTTGCAAATTGGATACTATTAATTTAGGCTTAAATAGAGACTGGGAGTGGCTAAGTCATTATGCAAGGTAGCCTGTTTCCTCTTGTTTTTTCCTACCCCCCCACTCCCCCCCCAGATGTTCTGGTTTAACTTGGATTTAAACTTGGAGAGTGGTCAGTTTAGATGAGCTATTACCAGCAGGAGAGTGAGTTTGTGTGTGTATGGGGGTGGGGGGGATGTGAGAAAACCTGGATCTATGCAGGAAATAGCCCGACTTGATTATGTAAAGAGTTGTCACTTTGGATGGGCTATCACCAGCAGGAGAGTGAATTTGTGTGGGGGGGTGGAGGGTGAGAAAACCTGGATTTGTGCTGGAAATGGCCCACCTGTTGATCACTTTAGATAAGCTATTACCAGCAGGACAGTGGGGTGGGAGGAGGTATTGTTTCATATTCTCTGTGTGTATATAAAGTCTGCTGCAGTTTCCACGGTATACATCTGATGAAGTGAGCTGTAGCTCACGAAAGCTCATGCTCAAATAAATTGGTTAGTCTCTAAGGTGCCACAAGTACTCCTTTTCTTTTTTCTGATTTCTAATGTGGGTTTCATAGATCATAGAGTTTAAGGACAGAAGAGACTATTAGATCGTCTTCTAGTCTCACTTCCTCTGTATCACCGTCTATCAAGTTTTACCCAGTTACCCCTGTATTGAACCCAATAATGTTTTTCCTCTAATTTGCTGTGTAACATTGTAAAGTCACTTACACCAACATTTTGGAATTTTCGGTGCCTGGCTTTAGATCAGTGGTTTTCAAACTATGGGTCGCGACCCAATACTGGGTCACGGAATGTCAGGCACTGGGTCGCGGCAGCTCTGGTCAGCACCGTCGACTGGGCTGTTAAAAGTCCCGTCGGCAGCGCTGCCCGGCTAAGGCTGGCTAATTCCTACCGGTTCTGACACTGCGCTGCACCCCAGAAGCGGCCAGCAGCAGGTTTGGCTCCTAGGTGGGGAGGCCACAGGGCTCCATGTGCTGCCCCCGCCACAAGCACAGGCTCCGCCCAGCCAATGGGAGCTGGGGGCGGGGGGCGGTACCTGCGGGCGAGAGCCATGCAGAGCCATTTGTGCACTTCTGCCTAGGAACCGGACCTGCTGCTGCTGCTTCCAGGGCGCAGCGCGGTCCGTGGTGCCAAGATAGACAGGAAGCCTGCCTCAGCACCTCTGCTGCGCCATTGACCGGGAGCCGGCTGAGGTAAGCCCGCGCCCGAATCCCCTGACCCAGCCCTGAGCCCCCTCCAAACCTGGAGCCCCTTCCTGCACCCCAAACCTCCCATCCCAAGCCCCACCCCAGACCCTGCACCCCCAGCCCAGAGCCTTGACCCCCTCCTGCACCCCAACCCCCTGCCCCACCCCTGAACCCCCCAAATCTGGAGACCCCTCCTATACCCCAAACCCTTCATCTTCAGCTCCATTGGGTCCCGGGCATCAACAATTTTCTTCAACTGGGTCACCAGAAAAAAAGTTTTAAAACCACTGCTTTAGATTATAGAATTCACTGGGCTGGCTCGGGGGCTGGGTATATGGGTTGGGCAAGCTACCAACCAATAATTGATTTTCGTCACTCTCCATAAGATGGAGATGACAATACTTCCATACCTTACCAGGGAGCTCTGAGGCTTTGATTCATTAACAGTTGAAAGGACTTTGGATGGAGGGGCTACTGAACTGTATCATTACTACACTGACAGGAACTGAGCTACAGTTAATCATGCCAGTAATTGACTTCTGAGGCTGTTTGTTTGGAGAGGGGAGTGGGTTCAATGTCCTTAATGTGAGAATCAATAATGTTCTATGCCTGTTGCTGTGACTTTGGCCAATAATCAAGCAAGGGCAGAAGTGAGGGCTCCCATGTTTTTCCAAAAAACACAGGCTGTATTAAACATTAACAGAACCAACCTGCTCAGAAGGCTCCTGTTGCAGACAGCTTGCTTTTCCCTTGCCTCTGGTGAAGGCCTTGTGGATTGCAGCATGGGAAGATTGAGCAGGAAGAAGGCTGAGGATCCCAGGAGGAAGTCTCTCTTAGTTCTTGCCGTTGTCCTGCTGCTCAGCTCAGCATGTGCAGGTAAGGAGGGCACTGGCAGAGGCTCATGCGCCAGAGGTGGTGGGCAAGGAATTGGAAGATTTGACAGATGTGGATTCTGGCAGTGAATTCAATTGATGGTCCCTATACTACACAATCCAACATGTACATCAGGTCCCTGCTAGAGCCAAGTGAGTTTTGGTAAGAAAAGTGACTGTAGAAATGGCCCTTTCTTACCCAAACATTTTGGTTCCACCACACGTGTCTGTGAGGCAGGTCCATCAACTTGGCTTTACAAAAGTTATTACAGCAACCCAATGATCAACTAAGTTTACATTGCAACATTTTTATTAGAAGTAGCTAAGTATGAGGTAGAAAGTGCCAGATGGGATGTTCAGTTTGGCAGGTTTAGTAAATTAGAAAACCGACTTCTGTCTTGAAAACGGAGCATGTCTGATCTGGAATAAGAAAGAAGATATGGGACCCTATGGTTGGTTTAAAAAAAATCACTGAAAAACTGTTCTCTTATGCTAAAATCCCATGGAACCTGCACTTCCTACATTGTAACTCCCTGCTCCTTCCCTCATTTGCTGCCAATTGGCGTTCATGGAAGGCACAGGACTGTCCTTTCTAATCAGCCTTGCTCAATCATACCATTGATCACTTGCAGTCAGAAATGCAATCCCTGGGTTCAGTTCTCCCTTCCCCATCCACACAGGCATGGGTAAGTCCCAAATAGACTTCAGTGGGAGATTCTCATATCCTGCAGTGGGAGACTTGGGCCCTCGGTCTCTTGACTCTCAGTTTCTTGCATCATTCAACAATGGTCCCTCCAGGATATTTTTTAGTGTCCTCAGTTGGGATAATGAGTGATTTGTAAGGGGATTTCTTGTTTCTGTTTTAAACATGGCTTCAAGGTTGTTTAGAGAAGGAAAGAAAGTTTAGGGTGTAGTGGCGAGAGACTGAGCATGGGGAAGAGTCAAGCTTTTCAGTGGGGTTGCTGTGATGTTCCCCTGGTGTTATCTGAACCGGTGATCCGCTAGGTCACTCCAATCCTCGACTCTGGGAGCCAGCCTTACCCTGCTCTGCTGTGAGAACCCCCACTCCCGGGCTGTACACGCACAGCCTCTAGCATGTAAGCTGCTCCCAGCTACATGAGTGAGCACTTTTGGCCAGCCGAATGTACAACCAAATGACACTAGCCAATATCTCCAGTCCTAGACCCAACCCTAGGAACCTTGTCTTGCAGTGTCCAGTTATGCCCACTGGACGCTGCAAGCTTATATGAGTTTGTCAATTTAACAAAGAAATTGATATATACCAGGCTTGTTATCTCAAGTGGAGTCTCTGACATGCTTCAAACCAAACACACTGCTTCAGGTAGAATAAACCAACAAATTTATTAACTACAAAAGATAGATTTTAAGTGATTATTGTCAAAGTCAGATTCAGGACTCACATAATTTGTCAGACCACTCTGTTTATTAGCAAAGCACCTTGCTAATGCACCCAGATGTGAGCCCCTCTCTGAGGCCCAAGATAACCTATTTATACAGCTAAGCCAAAGCCAATTTAACATAAGAGACAAAAGAAAGCAGAAACTGACAAATATACATACATATCTTATTTGCATACTAACGTTTACCAATCTCCTAGCTCAGTAGGAGCTCTAAGTTAATTAGTTTGAGGACCCATTGTCTCACACTCCTTAATGTTTCCCTTCCTGACAACTATATTTCAACAAACCCTTCAAGTAGCATTTCTTTAATGAATTATAATTTCAATATAATTCATTCTACTTTCACAATCCCTCCTTTTGGTCAAGTTACGCAATGACCAACAATTACTGGGTTCCACATATCAAGCGTTCTTTATCTCTTTGTTCATCAGTGATATTTAAAATCATCAAATTAGCACTCTGGTTTGGGGCAGCTATCTGTGTAGCATGCCTGACACAATTTTGGATACAACAGGAAAGTAACTGAAAACATACAAAAATTATTAGGATTCCAAACAGGAGAGTTAGGGCTCCCTGAAACAACCAGTTTCCTATGCCAGAGAAATTGAAAAGGTTACTTAGCCACTTCCATAAAGACCTTAGCTCTTCGTGGGGAAGATATGCGATTTGTTCTAAGTGGCTAGCACGATCTGTTACCTCATTGGTGTTGTCTGGTATATACACACAGCAGTCTTTTCCAGTGAGAGCACAAGTCCCTCCTTTTGCCACCAGCACTATGTCTAATGCCTGATGGTTTTGGAGGGCCATCTGTTGGATTGCTCCTGTTTCTTTGGATAGGGGTCTTAAACTTTCTCCAGTTTCATTTGCCATTATTTCAACTACTGCTTGTAACCTTAGGAGCCTTTTTGTATGGTGTATTACTCCCCCTAATGGTATTAAGGAACTGCCAATGGCCTCTTCCCAGGTTAAGGGGCTTATGTTATTTACGTGCCATTGGGCATCTGTTAAGTCCCTTCTTTTTCGCCTGAAATTGCGGAGATGTTCTCAAGGGAAGGCTCATGATCCCAGGTTGAGAAAAAAATTCATATCTCCATACCCGGCCCACCACTTTTTAGTTTTGTTTGAATAATCCCATACACCATTGGCCACAATATGCTGAAGGCAATGGCTTTTCCCCAGATCCAGCCCTGTCCCATTACACACCCAACACCAATGACCTTCTCCCTCCACCACACTTATCCATTTAGATGCATTTGTTCCCACCGCTTCCCAAGTGTCATTGCTGTTCCATATTTTGTTAAACGGACAAGGCCCTCCAGTGAGGTCTGGGGACTTGAGTGGGATAGCCAGGACTGGAACACCAGTTTGAGAGTGGGCTGAGATGTGGCTGCGCAGACCCAGCAATTAGAAATATTAAGGGTCTGAGCTATCCACACCTGCTGCTGGATAAAAGAATTGTCATCATGGTCTCCCCAGACCGTAAGATACCAGCAGCCGAGGAACAGGCAGAGGCGCGTGTTGGAGGCAAGGCTCTTCTGGTTCTGACAACCTCAAATGAGGGAACCGTAGTCACGGTTTTACGCCCACCAGGCAGTAGGCGCTAGGCTCGCTACTGCTTTTTTTTGTTTGTTTGTCGTCTGCTTCTGGTAACCCTTACAAGAGCGTAGATTGTAAGGTATTGCAGACTGTTCCTCTACGTCTTCTTCTGGAGTCAAAATTGACTCTGCGTTGTCCTGAGGTGATGATTGGTTCTCTGGGGATGGTGCCTTCTCACACTGTGAAGCATGTATCCACACTGCGATGCCAGATAGTTTAACAGCTGTCTGTGTAGTAAGCAGTACCTGATGAGGACCCTTCCAGCGGGGCTCCAAGGTGTGCTTTCGATGATGGCGCCGTACGTAGACCCAGTCACCTGGCTCGAGGTTGTGGAAAGCGTCAGAGGTGGGTTCCGTGGGCCAGGCGGCTCGAACCTGCGAATGGAAGTGACTTACAGCTTGCATTAGTCTCTTGCAATACTGAAGGAGCGCGCTGTGAGTCAAGTTCACGCTTGAACGGGAGTAATGGTAGTCATAGCTCGCATAGGGCATCCCATAACAATTTCAAAGGGACTTCATTTATGCCTTTGGGATGGAGTGGAACTCATGTCCATAAGGGCTAATGGTAAGGCTACTGGCCAGCTTAATCCTGTAGAGTTACAAATTTTAGCAAGCTTATTCTTAAGTACACCATTTTGTCTTTCAACTGCACCTGCACTCTGTGGGTGGTAGGGACAGTGCAACAGGTGTTTGATATGCAATAATATGGTCCAGGTGTTGAACAAGTTGTCCAGTAAAATGTGTACCCCGATCACTGGACAGAGTAGCAGGAATTCCCTTGGCAGGCATAATATGATTTAACAAACATTTGGCAACAGACAGTGAGTCAGCCTTGCGACAAGGAAGGGCTTTAATCCAACCAGAGAATAAACATACCATAACCAATATAAATTCATATTGTTGACACTTAGGCATTTGTACAAAATCAAGTTGCCAATGCAAGAACGGTGCTTGAGGCAGGCCCCGGAACCCCTGGGCCACTTTTACAGGTTTACCAATATTATGCAATCCTTAGGTTCAGTTCTGGCAAATGGTACAGGCTGCACAGTGGCAGGCTGCAAAAGAGTTAAAATGGGGGGCCCACCATCCTGTCTTAGTTACAGCAGAGACCAAAGAGAGAAAGAGACCAAAGAGAGACTTTCAACAGAGAGAAAGTGCACGGGAACCCTGGGAGAGGAGAAAGCCGAGCTATGTGACAGAAGCTTGACAGAGTTGTAGGTTAGAGCGAGAAGCTTTGTGACCCTTATTTGCTAGGGCAGTAAGGAGCACTAAAGAGTCAGTTTCAGAGGCAGACAATGAAGGGGAACAGAGGCGTAGATCATCTACATATTGGACTAGTGTGGACCTGGACAGGAAAACAAGGTCAGCAAGGTCTCGGGCTAATGCTTGGGAAAAATATGATGGGCTTTCAGTATACCCCTGGGGCAGTGTGGTCCATGTGTACTGTTGCCCCTTGTAAGAAAAGGCAAACAGGAACTGGGAGTCAGGGTGAACCTGGAGAGTAAAGAAAGCGGAGCACAAATCAACAACAGTAAAATGATTTGCATCTGGTGGGATAGAAGCCAGAGTCTTTGAGAGAGGCAAGTTTTGATTCTGTCCACATATGATTTGCCTCTTCCCACCACTGCATGAAACAATCAACCTCTCCTTTTGCCAATTTAGTTGTAGGTTGGCCGAGTTTGTCTTTTAGGACGTCTACTCGGTCTTTGTCCCAAGATCCTAACAGTGGCCACTGAATTTTGGGATTCTCCTGAGTTAGCCTTTTGCATTCCCATACACATCTTCCCCCCCTTCCCCCAAGGTCAGCCTTTTGAAGCCATCCCCCACCCATGTCATGAGGTTTTCTGTTCATTAAAACACAACAATGCTAGCAACAAGACAAACACCACAGACAAACAACATAAAACATAGATCCATGGTATTCTGAGTTATTCTTCCGCTGGCACCAGCTTGCTTGTAGAGTCTAAAAACAAAAGAAACAATTTCCACCCCCCTGGTGGGGACAGATTATTGCTTAATAATAATACCACTTTCTTTTACAAATTTCCTTGCTAATTGCAGGAAAAACAGAGCAATTGCCCCCACATTTTCCTGTTTTTGTTCTATAGGCAGGCCAGGTTTCAATGGCTTTTATCTTTTAAGGGTTATGGGGAAATTATCCCACTGTTTAGTCATTAAATCCCTGAGTTTTCCTTCTTATACAGCAGACCAAGTTTATAATGTTTTTCCTGCTGTGTTAAGCTTTAAGTTTTATTTACAGGTAATAACTGAGAAGCATCATTACCATATGACCTTAGAGGGTTTTTCCAAAAATCATACACACTATACGTTGTTACAGGGATACTTATCATTAAATTTATTAAAATTATCTTGTTATCCCATGCCTTTTATTTAGACAATTTGTTTGCTGACCAGGTATGTCCTTTATCTGCAGCTCCTTTGTGCTGCTAGTTCTTTCCTTCCTTTATCATTTAGGTCACTTGCATTTTCACAGATACTTCCTGCTTTTGGATTTAAAGCCATCAGCAGCTCAGAGACTCTATCTTAAAAGGGACACAATCAACTTTCACCAGAGTTTTGATCACTTTTAACTTCTGTTTCCAAAACACACAGCAATCTGAAAAAGAAAACCCAACCTATTGTGGCTCCCTTTGGAGCCCTAACAGCATTTTAATTAAGTAGCATGGTATGTTTGCATTTCTTTTGCCCCTTCTACAATATACCCTGCACATGTTCTGGGGCAAATGCACATTCCTTCCATAGTTTAACTTCTATAACATTATCCAGATCCATTTTTACATAAGGTGTAACTATTTCTTGTTTTGCTTACAGAGTTTTCATGTAGCTTTATCAAAGTGACAGTCTGATTAGTCAGAGCCATTTTAAGACTCAGTGTTTCTAACATTGCTTCTTTTTGTTTTGTGCACTTCACCCCTGCTGTTGCTTCAGAAGGGCACTGTCTTTTTTTAATTTTTTTTTTACTACAACTCTCATCTGCTATTTTGTTACAAAAACAAACAAAAAACAAACAAACAAAAAGAATACAGAATTTTTTTTTCTATTCTCCTATTTTGACTGCCCTGCTGCAGCCACAACTTAAAAACATTTTAAATTTTGTAAAGCATTGAGTTACCTTTTAAGGGTTAAATGCCAAATCCCAAAGCCAAACAACACTAATTACCTGTGTCTAGCAAAAAGGTCTGTCGGTTTTGCAACTTTGAATTAAAGAGTCAAATGGATTTTTAGTGGCATTATTTGAAACAAAAGCAAAACCAACTGGTCCTTAGAACTTTACATATTTACACACACAGAGACAGATACATACACTTTTTCTTTCCCTTAACATCCCTTCCACACTGCTCTGTTTTTGTTTTTTTTTTACATCTTACATTCCCTTTATACATTTGAGGCAGTTAAGTTCCAATAGAACACCCTTACATCCTTTAGTGATTTTGATTACATTACCCAATAGTCAAACAATTTTTATCAGATTCTCTCTCTGCCTGCTACCTGCAGCAGTCCCTTATAGACCATTTCTGTGGGAAAAGGGCCCATTTTCCCTCAGAATAGCTGTAAAGGCTTCTGGGGACAGAAGCGTAGTGCTGGTAGTAGTCACTCTACCTGACCCCCTTAGCCTAGACCATTTTTCCAGAAATTTACAGGAGTCCGGACTCTTCCTAAAATACATAAACTGAGCCAGCGTTCCTTTAGGGAACTGTCCCGACTTAGACGTCTGGTTACCCATACAGGAGGACTTTACACTCCAATCACACAAGAAGGAAAGTCGCATTCATCAGAGCGATGCCCGGTGCAACACACAAAAGGAGCCCACAGGCTACTGCCTCAATCGCCCTTGCTTTCACACCAAGGGTTTTACCCAAGGTGCGGTGCGGCTGCGATTGTGCAGATTTCACTCATTCAGACCGTGGGGACAGGAACCCTTTGGTCAGCCGATCCCCAGACGGAGACGGCGCCCAGACTCAAACACACCACAGGGAGGACGGATAGACACAGAGACAAGACAGTCCCCAGTCCGGACAAAACACAGAAATAATTACCTGACCAGATTCCTGTTGTCAGATCCCGGGATCCCTACCAGAACAGAGTGGGAACCAACAGGTTCAATGGCGTAGACTTCACTGTGGTCATGCACACTTCCATTCTGGTGGAGGACCGCTCGGGCCAAATGCCCAGGTGCCGGCTTGCCACGGCCGTCCTAAGAAGAGTCAGGAGTCACATGGCCCTAGTGAAGACGGTTGCCATCTCGGTGGGACCTCCAAATTGTCAAAGTCAGATTCAGGACTCACATAATTTGTCAGACCACTCTGTTTATTAGCAAAGCACCTTGCTAATGCACCCAGATGTGAGCCCCTCTCTGAGGCCCAAGATAACCTATTTATACAGCTAAGCCAAAGCCAATTTAACATAAGAGACAAAAGAAAGCAGAAACTGACAAATATACATACATATCTTATGTGCATACTAACGTTTACCAATCTCCTAGCTCAGTAGGAGCTCTAAGTTAATTAGTTTGAGGACCCATTGTCTCACACTCCTTAATGTTTCTCTTCCTGACAACTATATTTCAACAAACCCTTCAAGTAGCATTTCTTTAATGAATTATAATTTCAATATAATTCATTCTACTTTCACATTATAAGTCAAAGCACAAGTCAGATTTGGTCAAATGAAATAAAAGCAAAACACATTTTAAGCTGATCTTAACACTTTCAGTGCCCTTACAAACTTAGATGCTTCTCACCAGAGGCTGGCTGCTTGCCCTTCATCCAGGCTCTCCCCTTTGATCAGCACTTCAGTTGCTTGGGGATGGTATCTGTAGATGGAGGTGGAAGAGAGAGAGCATGGCAAACATCTCTCCCTTTTATCATGTTCTTTCTTCCCTCTTGGCTTTGAAGCGCAAGTCAGGTTAGCATTACCTCATCGTAGTCCCAAACTGACAAGGGAAGGGGGGTGACTCACTCAAGAGTCCAACAGATCCTTTGTTGCTGCCTAGGCCAGTGTCCTTTGTTCCTGTGAGGCTAGGCTGGGTTTGTCTCATACATGCCCTGATGAGGTGTGAACTGCCCCTCTGCTCCTGGAGAGTTTTGCCTGGGCTTGTTTTAAGCCATGAGGACACATTTTCAGCCTCATAACAATATACATGAAATTACAATCTATAACATTACTATAACAACAATGCTCAGTGCATCATGAGCCTTCCGAAGACACCAGATATGACAAACTTTGCACTGGATACCACACAATCATATTATAAGGTTGGACGTGGGGGTGCAGGGTGTTCCTCCAAGGTACAGAGCGTCACAGTTGCACCAAGAATGAATATGACCTACGAGGCACATTTTCAAATTGTCACCCATGTCATTCCTGCACAATATATACGTGCATGTAAAAGTGTCACTGAGCATATAAAAATATAGCATTTCTGTAGCGTTCTCCATGCAAAGATTTTAAAGCACTTTACAACTAATATTATACTTAACTTCACAATATACCTGGCAGATTGCATACTATGATGATGGACTAAACAAAACACTAAGGGCTTGCTTATGTGGGGAAATTTACCAGCCTAACTACACCAGTATAATTATACCACTCTAGTTAGACCAATATAACCGCCTGTGTTGACAGGGAGCTTATACTGCTTTCAGAATGACAAATGCAGCACACAGAATAAAAGACAACCCTTTGGGGCACTGTAGCAGATGTGCTGTCATGGAGTTGGGGGCTTGGAGCTCTGCCTTAAGGGACTGAAGAGGGACCTTACTTTGATCTCGAGTGATCCTCTCTGGCTGGTGTTCACTGTGTTGGTGATAGGATCTGGAGAGAGTCATCTCTAGATCTCCAGTGACTAAGAGAGAGTAGCCAGGTATGCTGGAGGGTGGAGGTGGAAAAACACATGCAAGAATTACACAGACCAAAGTGGACATGTGCTTCACAGAGGTATGTCAACAGTCTGAGCCTTTCTGAAGCCAGTCATTCATGATCAGAGCTTCATTGTGTCACGTGCTGCACAAACACGGAGCAAAAGACTGTCCCTGCCCCCAAAATGTCACAATCTGAATAGTTACAACTCTAGCTGATCTAGCTGCTGGGGTTTCCAAGCCTGAGAATCACTGTTACTCCCCGCAGCGTCAGCAAATGAGAGTTTTGCTGCAGCTGAGCTGTGTGTGTCAGCTCACTGCCACACCAGCTTGTCTGCCTTGCCAGCAAACTCTTCTTGCCAGTCCAAACCTTGCCTAGCAGGTAACAATCAGTGAACCCCAATTCCCAAGTTCCCCAGAGACGTGCTCAGCCCCTCACAGAACTTTATCTAGTTCACGGCTCCTTGAAAGAGAGAGTACACAGCAACTTATTAACTTAACTTGGGTTGACAAACCCTCCACTTCAACCAAAGCATGGAGATGGTTTATAGTGAAAAAAAAAAGAGGTACATTCATTAATAAAAGGGTATCAGCTTAAGTGATACCAAGTATAAGGAATAAAGCTAGAAATGGTTACAAGCAAACAAAAGTAAGAATAGGCTTCTAAGACTTCGATCTAACTTAACAAACTAGAGTCCTTTGTTCAAAGAAGTTTTTCTCACCCATCTTTCTTCCAGTCTGGCTGACCAGTTTTTTAGCCAGGACCCTTCTCATATCTCAAAGTGCTTGGTTTCTTTGACTCCGCAGGTGAAGGACAACTTAAATTAGTGGTTCTCTCCCCCTCTTGTCATAGTCCAGTAAACCTTTGAAATGTATTCTTGAAAAGGAAGCCCAGTTTCTCTTTCCTGCTGGGATGTAGATGCCAGGCTGTTTTCTCCCCCACTTGTCAGCTCTGTTTACCTTTTATGTAGATGTACCTTCATTGTCTCTGCCTGGCTGGTCAGAAAAGCAAATACACACTCTTTTATCTAGGGCAGACTGGCCTTATGTATTGCTTGCCAAGCACATTTTAAGAACATAATTCCAGCACATATTTATAACTCTCTGTATATCCTTGTGCATATACCATGCAATGTTTTTTGGGACCAGCATGTTATCGTTTGTATACGATAGATTATGACAACAGTGTGTTAGGTGCAGTGAGTAGGTCAGGCCCGATGAGTTGCTGACACACAGTAGCGAACTATCAACGGGCCTCAGTGCCACAAGAGTACTATCCTCATTTTACATGGGAAATGGAGGCACAGAAAAATTAAGTGACCTGCTGAAGATCACACTGGAAGGCTGTGGTAGAGTAGAGAACTGTATCCCACTCGCCAATGTCTCAGTGCAGTGCCCTAACTACAAGCCTATCGTCCCCCTCCCCTCCATTTGCTCTTTCCCAGTGGGCATACACAGACGAGGCATGTATGTTTTTGTTTCTTTCTCACTGCAGGGCATGAGACCTATGTCCCAGCACAGCCCTGCTCTGACTTTCAGACTGCAAGCTTCTTAGAGGGCAGGAAACTTAAAGTCCAGTTTCTTCTGTTCACCTCCTCAAACCCCAGCTGTGGGCAGCTGATATCACTTGGCAATGACATCAAGAACTCCAACTTCAATACTAGCCTGGACACCAAAATAATAATCCATGGCTTCAGGTAAGCATAAACTGAGCTGGACACTTTCAGTCCCAGTGACCTCAGAGATCTCCTTCTCTCTCCTCATGTCATACCTCAGCAATTATTATTTATTATTTGTATTACCATAGCACCTAGGAGCATTGGTCATGGACCAGAACCCCCTGGTGCTAGGCACGGCACAAACCCAGAATGAAATGATATTCCCTGCCCCAAAGAGTTTATAACCCACAATCAGGCAAGGTGCTTACATCAGAGGGGAAGATATTCCATGTCAAAAGACCTGAATTTCAAAATGTCAGTGAAAAATCTAGTCAACATTTCTAATTCTAAACCAAAGGAAAAAAGGGAGAAAATGTTAATATACTTTTTGTGACTTTTTCACCCTCATCTTGAGACAAGCTGCAGAGCTGGTCAAAATACTTCAAATTTCAACTTTTCAATTAAATGTTAAAATTTCAAATATCCACAGGTTTTAAAAAACAGGGATATCCCCCCACCCCCTCCCAAAATTAGGTCTTTCCCCCTGTTTTTTTACTAGTTTTATTCATGAAGAGTCTTTGCTTTGGAGTTTTCTCCCTCTGTCCCCCCAGCCATTCAGTGCATGGATTTCTTAACCTGCTAGGAAGCCTGCCAAACCCACCTTTCTTCTTCTCATCCTGGAGGCAGGGAGTTTGAGCTAGGGTTTTTAAAGCTGTGGCCATTTGGTGGGTTTGTTTTATTGTGGGAGCATCAGCCAGCCCATAGTTGATTTTAAATCATGTTAGTTTAATTTCCGTGAAGGGTGAGACATTATAAAATGAAATCAATAAATAAAATACACCCAGAGGTAAATACATATCATTTTATGGAAGAGGAATTGTGACACAGAAAGCTTAAAGCCCAAATTTTTCAAGGTATTTAGGCATCGCTACACTCAGCATTGTAATGCCCAATTGATTTAGGAGACTAAACCTCATTTTAAAAGGGATTTAGGGACTTGTAAGCCAAAATCCAAATACCATGGACAATTGACAGGATTTTGGCTCTTAAGTGCCTAAATCCCTTTTAAGAATGGGATTTAGGCTTCTAAATCAATTTGGCGTTCCAGCGCTAAATGCCTTTAAAAATCTGGGCCTATGTGACTTGCCCAAGGTCTCTTAGCCAGCTGGTAGCAGAGCTGAGACTAGGAGCTCCTAGTGCCTAGACCTCTATCCCATTGTTCGCTAGACTATACTCTGTCTATGGAAGGAAATTTCTTCTTGACCTCAGCTGGTGATCAGCTTAAGCACTACAGCAAGACTGATACCTCTGGCAATTTCACTCAAGCTGTTGTCACTGCAGGTGTTAGTTTTGGTCATGTAAATGTCTGATTTCTTTCTGACTCATAATGGGCAGGATGGTTATAGGTGAAAAGAGTCTGTGAACTGCAGTGATGGAAGGCTGTTTGGCGCAGTCTGATAGTAGACAAAACTTTCACCTACTGTATGGCAGTCCCAGCAGGGAGATTTTGAGATACCACCTGTAGCCGGGTAGTCACCCTGCTCCGGCCCTGAAGGGGTTAAAGCAGCCCTGGAGAGGGCTACAGCTGGGGAAAAGCTAGGCTGATTGGGGGAAGCAGCCACAGCTGGGACCACGCCCCAATCAGGGCCCAGCTGGCCCTTATAAGAGGGTTGTGGGCCAGAAGCAGAGGAGTCTCATTCTAGGCCTGGAGTGGGAAGGGCTAGTTGCCTGAGAGCAAGGTACCTGAGGTAGAGAAGGGCAAAGGGAGCTCTAACCTCATAAACACCCAGGCTGCAGGCAGAGGAGCAGCCTGGGAATAGGCAGAGGCAGCTGGTCCTACCCCCTTGCCTGTGATAAGTGGCTATTACAGACTGCAGTCTGCCTCAGTGAGTGGGAGCTAGATGATGACTGGCAGTAGCCATTGAGGCAAGGTGGGTTTAGAGGGTTGGAGGTTCCCCTGGGAGGGGGAACTCAGAGTGTGGGGGTCCTGCTGGGGCAGAACCCTGGGGTCTGGGAGGGACATGGGGCCAGCGGCAGGTGAGACACCAGCCTGCAGAGGGCGCTCTGGGCTGGAAGAGCTGATTCCCAGGATGACTAGCAGGAGGCACTGTGCCAGTGAAGCATAGCCTTGCTACACCACCCCAGAGGGGAAGTCTGCATGTGTGCTTGCCCCATTTTGGAAGGCATCTGACATATTTATTTCTGATGGCTCACCAGAGCACTTGGCACAAAGCCCTCCTGGATCAATGGACTCATTGGTGCATTATTCCGAGCTGCCAAGGTGAATGTGGTCGCAGTTGACTGGGTTTATGGAGCTACAAGAAACTACCCTGGTGCTGTGGAAAATGTCATGGAGCTGAGCATAGAGATCTCTCGTTTCATCAGCAAGATGCTGGTAGGTGGAAATGAATGTCTGGGTGGGAGGAGCATAGCCAAGGGACAGAAATGGGTGTGAATGCAAACCACCCCAGACAGTAGCTTCCACTCTGACCTTTGTTTATTCCATAATAAGCTCACTGCAGTGGCGAAACAGAATCTCCATCTTCCCAGATCCTCTTCCTCCTGAGTATCACAGCCCAGCTGTGCATTGAGCTCTCATCTGCTGCTCCAACCCATCACTCCATGGGTCTCTGTACTAAGGACTCTGCCTTTCTCCACCTCTTGCCCCCTCTCACTTACCCTATTGTATAGCATTGTGTTTCACTATATTGCATTGTACTGTACTGCATTGTCCTGCCTATATCACAGGCCCTGCACAGTATTGTATCCTCACATATTGCAGGCACTGGCCTTGATCCTCCATTGCTTTCCCCTTATGTCATTGTTTACATCTGTGAAAAGTGGGTCTCAAACACTATCAAAGGCAAGGTGGTAGGATAAACGTGGTGTGTCCTGTCCCATAATACTGTATTGCCTCAGAATGTGTTGCCCTGTATCTGTTGCATCCCATTGTATTAACTAGGGCACGTGGTATCGTATCACATCATATTGACCCTTATTCAGAAAACACCGACGTAAGTGGTTAAGTTCCATTCAAGTCAATGGAATCTAACCTATGCAACTAAAACCAATGAAACAACAAGAGAAAACAACATCAGCATGGGGTGGGGAGGTGACAAAGCTAGGAGAGAGACCTTGTCCTTCTTGTTCCTGCTGAAGGGACATCCAGGTTTTGGGGGTAGTGTCACCCAACTAGGAGGTTCTGTGGGAAGTGCTCCAGAGTGAAGATAACCCAAGGGGAGGGAACATGAGAGTATGTAGGGGGCTGGAGGAGATGAGTGATCTTGTGTCCATGATCAATGTGTCAAAAAACCAAGTAAGGACAATATCAACCACTCTTCACTTCTCTCTGGTTAACCACCTTATGCACTGAGAAAAGCAGTGCAGTGCACAGGACAGGAGGTCAGCAAACCAGGCTTTGCCACTCACTGATCTGCTGTGACTGGGTAGATCACTTTTCCCTGTGTCTCTGATTTCCTATCTGTAAAATGGGGGGTAAATAATAGTGATTTGCCTCTGAAAAGTGCTTTGAGACCCTGGGATGAAAAGTATTAACTATTATTCACTCCTCAGGTACTTGGAGTGTCAGGGACATCTGTGCACTTCATTGGAGTGAGCCTTGGAGCACATGTTGCAGGTCTGGTGGGGCAGTTCCATGGAGGCCAGCTGGGAAGGATTACAGGTATTGTAACATTGGGAGAATCCTGGACCCAATGGCCCTGAATTGTGAGGACAGAAAGAGCATGTCAAGGTTGATGGAAAGGGTTTGATAATGGTTCTTTAGCTGAGAAGTCTTGGGCTTGTGGGTACTTCTGAGCTACAGAGCAGTTCAGGAATGTGTTTGTGTGTTTTTTTGTTTTTTTTTTATTCTTGGAATAATGGCCAGCAACCCTCTGAGCACAGGATTTCACTTGCAGGACTCGCTGTTCAGACCGTGAAGAGCCTGTAACATTTTCACACACAGTCAAATAATAGAATTCACACCACTCACTGGGTGGGTGGAGACCAGTTGTCACTGCACCATCAGTTAATGATGGGGAAATCTAGACCCCATGGGAATCAAAGCATTAATGCTTGAATAGTTTTGTATGTTCAGACTAATAACAAAGGATTGTGTGTGACTGACAGCAATAGGAATGAATTATAAAGAGCTGACCCTTTCAGCTCAGAGCTTCTACCATCTTAGAGGAAAAATGTCCTGGCTGGGAAGCCTAATTGGACCTCGTACCAAGGGAACCACAAAAAAGCTTGCGTCAGATGGTCCTTGCTGGCCCCTCAGCACAAAGATCACTCCTATGTTTCCAATACAAAAGACATGCTTTCAAATGAATAGCTTTTATTTCGGATTGAGGAAGAACAACAACAAGAAGGAACAGTACAGCTCCCAGGAGAGAGCACAGTGTGTGTGACTCATTCTATAGAGCTGCCATGTTGAGCTAGCTCAGTCCCAGGGCACACTTTACACTCAGAGGTGCATTACATACAAGACAGTCCATCTAGCTACCTGCACCACAATCCTCTTCCTCTATATTTTAAAAAAATGTACATTATTATGATTAGTTTAGTCTGATGTTAGGTCTGTATGTTATGGCCCAAGGTATTTAGCAGAAGGGGAAATTGGCATTGCTCTTCCTGTTTCCTCAAGTCTTTTGAGATTCATCTTCAACAGTAACATTTTTATTTACATCTTCACCAGGCCTATAAAAGTAGCACCATTTTGCTCCCCAGTAATTACATGCTCACCAATCTCACATTCGGGACCTTCTGCCCTTTCTGACCCTTAAACTTATAACAGTTGCCAAATGTGACTTTCTTCCTTTCCCCTTTTACCTCTGCCAAGTAAATTATAGGCATCAATACCTTCTGACAATCCCCTTTTCCCCACTCATTCCTACCCTGTGATTTCACAAGTGTACAATCAATTATACCCAATTTCCTGTTCCATTTGCAGCCTGAAAATATTTGGATCAGCATCTGGGTTTCTTGGTGCTAACCTAAACTCTGCCAACCCAAGGCTGGGTCCAGAGTCAGCACTGGTTCTCCTGAGGGGAAGAGGGTGGCAGTGTGTCTGCTGTTAAGACTTTAGTTCTATCTTGGTACAGGACTGGATCCTGCGGGGCCCAAGTACACAAAAGCCAGCCGTGAGGAGCGCCTGGATCCTGGAGATGCTCTCTTTGTGGAAGCCATTCACACTGATACAGACAGTAATCTGGTTTCTATTCTTTTCAGCCTACTGCTTCTCCCCACCCTGCCATCATCATTAATGGCCAGGAACATGGTTAGTGTATAGCTGTTAGTGTGGCCCAGTGGCTAACTCCAAGGCCAGATTCACACATAGGCAAACCAGGCACCCACTTAGGGCCCACATTTTGGGGAGGGGGCAGGAGGGAGGTGTAGTTTTTTTTTAACTAATGCAAATTGATGTGCCAACTGAACTTCACTCACCTGAGTGAGTGGCATTGCAACCTGGTGCTCCAGCTTGTAGTGCCCCTCAAGTTTGGCCTGGCTGCCCCTCTGTCACTGAGCAGCGCTCCCAAGCAGCGGCAAGACGAGCAGCCAGTCCTGGCAGATCTACAGCATGGTCAGCCCAGCTGCGGTGAGTGGACTATAGCGCTCTTTTCTATTAGAAGATGGGCCCAGAAAGTATATGTTTGCCTAGGACCCAGTGTTGGGTTAATCTGGCCCTTGGTGGCTCTTCCTTCTAGGTCAGAAGATAATAGGTTCAAGTCTCACAGTAGGATGTAGTTGTGTTTTGGTTAGATTAGCTTTCCAGAAGGCTTAACTCAAATGATAGTAAAAATCTGGCCATGAGAGTTTTGTCTATACTAGAAGCCCCACCAACAATAGCACCTCTGAGAATTACATTCTGTGTCTACACTAGGGAAACTTAGTGTCAAAACTCTCAAGTACTGCTCTTCCCTTTGTGTCTCTTCATCCCCAGCATCTGAAAGCAGCAGGATCAATGAATGGGCAGCAAGTCAGGTGGAGGAACACAGAGCTTCTGGTGGGACCAGCTCAGCATACTCCTGCTTTTGCCAGGAGAAGATTGTTTGTTTCTGCAGAAACAAATAGTCCAGTTCCTTCAACATTGGACAGGGGAGAAGGTTCCCTTTCAATTTCCATGCAACCTGACAATATATTGCCATTAAAGATTCCCTGGCACCTTTTGCAAAGATTGGGGTGCAAGACCTCACCTTATGTCCTCTCTGGTCATTGCATACTGCTCCCAAAATGCCCCTGGAGATTTCAATTCAATATTCACTTCCTCTCCTAAACTGTTATGCCATGCTGATGGGCTCTGACGTTCCCAGTGACTCCTGTGAGTATGTAGGGCCTCACTGCTCCTACTTCCACTGACTTCAAGGGAGTTACTTCACATTTATTCTGCTGTAAGCAACAGCAGAATCAAACCCAGAGATAGTACAATTACTTAGTAACCTTTGTAAAGTGCTTAGAGGCCAATTTAGATGGAAGATGTTATAGAATATAATGCTTTGCACCTTTCTGTAGCACCTTCCCCCTGAAGACCACAGAGCTCTTTATAGAGATTTATTAATTAAGCTTCATAACTGCCAGGATGTAAGTCTGTATCATTTCCATTTTACAGCGGGGGGAAACTGTTGCCCAGAGACATTAAGTGATGTGTCCAAAAAATACAGAGAGCATCAGTGGCAGGGCTAGACATGGAATCTAGGCCTCCTGACTCCCGTTCCTGTGCTCTATATCACTGCCTCTCACAGATAATTATGCAGGACAAGAACATGGAAAAAGTCTTGCCCTTCATCACAGCCCATCACCTTCTCCTGCAGAGAAGTCATAATGGTGACTGATGACCTCAGTCATTTTGTGGGGAAACACCCTGTGAAGTCACAAAGCCAGGACACTTACATCACAGGGGATCAGGCAGGGTAGACCATGAGGGAGGGGGAAACAACTTCTAATTCAGTTGCAGATCTCTGCAAAGGGTAAAGGAAAAACCACAAAAAGGTGACCAGAGAATCATTTCCCAAATTAAGGTTTCTCACTTTCAGTTTCCTTTAGTGTGAAAGTCCCATTAAAACAAAGGCCCAGGTGAACACTCTGCTCCCATCCCTATGTACTGAAGCATGGAGGAATCTGTACAGTGAAAACAGTTGGCAAGACACCTAAAATTCTCCCTTAGTCTGGTGAAGAAACCACCATATTGTGTGTGGGCCTGGGGCCAGCTCGGATACTGTTAAGTACATCCTGTTCTTAGGACCTTGGAACATGGAAACTAGCAGCTTCCTCTAGAATGTTTCCCTAGAGAAGGAGGAGCAGGAATAACAGCTCAGTGGGGTGGTTTGTTTGGTTGGTTTTTTTTGCTCCTTTCAGATTTTGGTATCCGGATTCCTGTAGGCCATATTGATTATTTCATTAATGGAGGCAAAGACCAACCTGGATGCCCCCGGTTCATCTCCTCAGGTGAGAAGGATTCACGGCAAGTTGTCAAGGGACGTTCCCTTCATTCCAATCAGTCAGCCTGTAAAGCTACTGCTTGACTAACAGTTCCCACCTGAGCCAGGGCAGGGGTATGGCAGACATTACAGCAGGACAGTAGATGTGTAAAGGACAAGCCATGGCATGACGAGCCATCTTGCCCAAGCTGCCTCTCAGCATTCAGAGAAGAAGAATAACCAGATAACACTATCTATGGTTATGCAACAACATAACAGCTGAAACGCAAAGCACCCTGAGGCCAGGTTTCCACTAGAAACTTTTGCCTGTACCCAGGGCGTGATTTTTTTTTAAGTGATATTTCTATACCAGCAAAAGCCCTAGTCTAAATGCAGTTCTACCAGCAAAAAAAGTCATTTTGCCAGTGTAAGGGGGTTTATTCCTTCACCTTCTCACTTCCCTGGTCCTTCTCACATGAACAGAGAGCAACAATACCCAAAGTCCAAAGGTGAAAACAATTCAATGTTTATTGGGGTGAATTTCCAGAAAGCTTAAATCCAAGTTCCCTTTTCCTTATTTTCAAATCCCAATTTACTTCCTGTTTTCCCCTAATTTATATAGTAATATTCTCAGCTATACCTTAACCAATCATTTTACTGAAATATAACTAACCAATCCTAACATATTGAAACATGATTATTTAACCAATTATATCCCACCACCTTAATTAGTTTACACCCAGCAAAATTAATTATACAGCCGACAATCACAGAACCAGACAGAGATTATACAGACAAACAATATGGAAATGGGGACTATAGTGATAGAACAATAAAGAAATAAGGATTTCATATCCCAGCTACTGATAAGTGAGTTCCTGCCAGACAGGAAGCTATCAACCTAAATTTCCTTTTACATCTTCTAGGCACTTCCCTTTCTCTGGAGGCAATAGGCATTATCAGGACAGGAGTGTATTCCTAACAGCCCAGTAGCACCTTATTTCAATGTGACTAGTTTAGAACGTGAGGAGGTGACCGGTTGCTTCCCAGCTTATGGCTGCCTCTGCTGCTTAGCCAAAGGCTTTGGCCTAAGAACAGGGCCTCAGACTGTCACAGTGAAAAAGGCCTTATACAGTCAGACAGTGATTTTGATTCTTTTTTTTTATACCTCTATAACTAGCTAAATTATAAACATACCTAAATTCTTAAAGTATAGGCCTTTCCAGACAGGCCTGAATATCTATATCCTAACAGCCAGTATCTCTTATTTCATTTGGGGAACCAGTATAAGCTATAACAGCAAAAAACCTTTTCTTCTGGTATATGCTGCATCTAAACTGAGAGGACTTGTCAGCGCAGCTTTGCTAGCAAACCTTTTCTAATGTGGATTAGGCCTTAGAATTTACCATATATAGGGCTCTCCAGCCACAGGTCTCAGAGCATTTTATAAAGATGGATGAGTATCCGTAGCTTCATTTTCTAGATTGGGGAAACTGAGGCACAGAGGTCAAGTGAATTGCTCAGTCACACAGTGAGTTAGAGGCAGAACTCGGAGCTAACACCTATGACACCTGAATTGCAGCCTTTTACTTAGTCCACAGCTGCCCAGGAAAGGATGAGTGGAGGGGATTTTGGATAAAATTTTCAAAGTCACCTAAGTGACTTGACTTTCAGTGGGACTTGGATGCCTAAATTGCTTAGGCACTTTTGAAAATTGTACCTGATGTGTCCTTCGCAGACAGAATAAAGTTTCTTAACTTGCACCCTAGCTATTACTGTGCTGGGCTCCTTAGAAATGCATAGAGTCCATATTGGATCAAGAGGTCAGTCCCTTCATGGTCCCCTTACCTGTAGTCTTGCTTTATCTTGCAGGGTATAACTATCTGATCTGTGATCATATGAGGGCAGTACATCTCTATATTAGTGCCCTGGAGAATTCCTGTCCTATGATGGCATTTCCATGCTCAAGTCATGAAAATTTCCTTGCTGGCCACTGCCTGGAATGTTTCAATCCTTTCCTGCTCTCCTGTCCCAGAATAGGTATGATACCAGCCTGGGAACTCCACTGCCCAAAGGGAGAGGAGAGTAGAAACCTGAAGGTCTTTGATGCAGGGTGAGGCATTTAGATTGGATTTTTTTGAGCTGGGAATGGTCAGGAACTACTGGATTTCAGCTGTGAGGTGAGATGTAAAACTAAGGTTGTGAACACCTACGGCCATTGAACACCCTATGGTACATTCCATAAGGGCAGGAAATGAATCTGAACAAATACCCCAGATCTAGCCCCCTGCCAAAGTCTGCAAAAGGTCAGATTTGCAGCTGGCCCCTCCCTCTGAATGGGCTGAATCCGAATTCTTCTGAACTTGGGGCAGGTTAGAAACCAGAGTTCAGATCTGGAATCAAATTCTGTGGTTTGGGACCAACTCTAGTCTCCTGGCCAAATTCCAATGTGAGTCATTGAATTCCTGCTCAGGGCTTGTCTACACTAACACTTAGTTCACAGCAAGCTGGGGTGTAAATCTACCCTGCACTAGCCTGCTGCGCACTAAGTGTCTGTGTGGACCCTGCTGATACGCACTAACGGTTCATTTGTGCACTTTGATTTACTCCCATTTCATCAAAGCGCAGTAAGGAGCTGTTGTGGACCCTGCTGATGTGCATTAACAGCTCCTTACTGCGCTTTGATGAAATGGGAGTAAATCAAAGTGCACAAATGAACCGTTAGTGCGTATCAGCAGGGTCCACACGGACACTTAGTGCGCAGCAGGCTAGTGCAGGGTAGATTTACACCCCAGCTTGCCACATAATGTTTGTGGATAAGCCCTTACATTTCCCCCTGCAGTTTCAATAGGAGACGTTGTTCACTTACCTGTCTAACCAATGTGCACTGAAGTCAAAAAGTTTCTCTAGTTCAGAGAAGCAGTCAGTGTTTACCCTAAACTGAGCTGAACCTAAACTTCAACCCGTTTGATATTCACCCATTGCTCCAACATCAGTATGCTGGTCAGCAGTATCTCTGTTCACCCCAGAGGTGGCTGCATTCCAGCACTGGGAAAACTCTCTTCCTCTCCCCTGAGGCTGAGCTGTGCTGGGGGGTGCAAGGAGGTGCGTCACTGGAAAGCCACTGACTGGAAGCATTTTGCCCCTGAAAGGCATGGCACATTCTGTTGTGCATTCCCCCAGCACCAGAGGAGTCACTACCCCTCCCCCCAGCACAGCCAGCCTGGTTTCCCTAGGTACACACTGCACAAAGTGAGGGTGAAACTGTACCACCCTGACTGGGAAGCCTTTTGACACTCATTTGGGACAGGTGCAAAGGATGGCACAGACTGCAGGGCAGTGGGGAATCAGGCCCAGAGGCTACAATGGTGTCATCATGGAGCATGCCTGGATGCCCTGGTGACTCTCCTTACTGCTGGCTGTCCTAGTGGTCACAGTGGTGTGACACTGGGTGTGCTGGTGGAACCCTGCAATGGAGAGTAGCTGGGATGCAGACACTGAGCCTGTTCCTGATCTCACTGACGCAGGGGGTTAGTAAACACTGTTTTGATCCACATCAAAATAGTGGGATAGGTGAGAAGTGAATCAGGTGTTCCTGCCAACCATTCCCTCAGGGCCTTTCCCCTTCCACCTTGGTTTCATTTCTTCCCCTAGGGCTGTTGGAGCGCGGTGGAGTCAGCGTGGCAAAGCTCCCTGAGGAGGTGAAGGTTTACTTGGTGACCGCCTCCTCAGCCCCATACTGCAGTAAGTAGCAAAGAGAAGGAAGCCAGGCTGGTAGCATGAATGAACTGTGGAGACTTTCCATTTATGCCAGTGCTCCTGAAGAGAGTCACTGTGGTTGCCTGGAATGTGTCAGTCCTTCCCCTGCTCCCCATAGAAACTGCAGGGGGCTCTGAGAAATGGATTAAGGGGGTATCTGGCTTCATGGTAGCTTCTGTAAATCCCTCAATCCCTCAGCAAGTCTCCCTATCCGTAGGCCTCCTTCAGCAGCTGTACATTGGCAGGGGGCATTGCTTTCACCAGCTGCAGAACATCACTGTTACAAATGCTGGGCTAACCCAAGCCACTGTCCTATTCTGAGTTATGGGCCAGCTTCTCCATCCAGTTCAATACCCAATGGCTCCTGGTGAGATACTCCATTTTCCATAGGTGTACCTGAGAGTAGAAATTGGTCCTAGAAGGCATTTGAGATATGGCCCTTAGCCTCATTTCATGCCACACTCCTGGAGACTATTGAGGATAATAGGCCTGATTCTTCTCGCATTTCCACCAGTGTTACACCACTGGTCTCGGTGGAGTTACCCCTGATTTACACCAATATGAGAGCAGACGTGGGCCCAATGGCTCCCACCGACACCTTCATTTTCTCTCTGCCACCCTTCCCCCTCTCTGGCTCTGTCTTTGTCTGTCTGACTCTCACTCTCAGAACAGAACGGTGAGGAATGGAGTTTTGTCAGTAAACAAATATATGTCCAATCGACCAGGCAGCCTGTTCCCTTTTTATGTCAAAGCTCTGCTTAATCTTCTCCATACGGTGCTGGAGAGGTCATAGCAGGCAGGGGGTGAGGACAGACAGCCCTCCCATTGCTACAAGGCGAGGGTTAATGCTGAAGGCATGGTCATAGAATATCAGGGTTGGAAGGGACCTCAGGAGGTCATCTAGTCCAACCCCCTGCTCAAAGCAGGACCAATCCCCAATTAAATCATCCCAGCCAGGACTTTGTCAAGCCTGACCTTAAAAACTTCTAAGGAAGGAGATTCTACCACCTCCCTAGGTAATGCATTCCATTGTTTCACCACCCTCCTAGTGAAAATTTTTTTCCTAATATCCAACTTAAACCTCCCCCACTGCAACTTGAGACCATTACTCCTTGTCCTGTCCTCTTCTACCACTGAGAATAGTCTAGAACCATCCTCTCTGGAACCACCTCTCAGGTAGTTGAAAGCAGCTATCAAATCCCCCCTCATTCTTCTCTTCTGCAGACTAAATAATCCCAGTTCCCTCAGCCTCTCCTCATAAGTCATCATTTTTGTTGCCCTTCGCTGGACTCTCTCCAATTTATCCACATCCTTCTTGTAATGTGGGGCCCAAAACTGGACACAGTATCCAGATGAGGCTTCACCAATGTCGAATAGAGGGGGACGATCACATCCCTCGATCTGCTCGCTATGCCCCTACTTATACATCCCAAAATGCCATTGGCCTTCTTGGCAACAAGGGCACACTGCTGACTCATATCCAGCCTGTAGTTCCCAGGATCCTCCTCCTTCCCTTTTTTAAAGATTGGCACTACATTAGCCTTTTTCCAGTCATCAGGGACTTCCCCCATTCGCCACGAGTTTTCAAAGATAATGGCCAATGGCTCTGCAATCACAGCCGCCAATTCCTTTAGCACTCTTGGATGCAACGAGTCCAGCCCCATGGACTTGTGCACGTCCAGCTTTTCTAAATAGTCCCTAACCACCTCTTTCTCCACAGAGGGCTGGCCATCTACTCCCCATGCTGTGATGCCCAGTGCAGCAGTCTGGGAGCTGACCTTGTTTCTGAAGACAGAGGCAAAAGAAGCATTGAGTACATTAGCTTTTTCCACATCCTCTGTCGCTAGATTGCCTCCCTCATTCAGTAAGGGGCCCACGCTTTCCTTGACTTTCTTCTTGTTGCCAACATACCTGAAGAAACCCTTCTTGTTACTCTTAACATCTCTTGCTAGCTGCAGCTCCAGGTGCAATTTGGCCCTCCTGATTTCATTCCTACATGCCCGAGCAATATTTTTATACTCTTCCCTGGTCATATGTCCAACCTTCCACTTCTTGTAAGCTTTTTTATGTTTAAGATCCGCTAGGATTTCACGGTTAAGCCAAGCTGGTCGCCTGCCATATTTACTATTCTTTCGACACGTTGGGATGGTTTGTCCCTGTAACCTCAATAGGGATTCCTTGAAATACAGCCAGCTCTCCTGGACTCCTTTCCCCTTCATGTTAGTCCCCCAGGGCATCCTACCCATCCCCGTTCTCTGAGGGAGTCGAAATCTGCTTTCCTGAAGTCCAGAGTCCGTATCCTGCTGCTCTCCTTTCTTCCCTGTGTCAGGATCCTGAACTCAACCAACTCATGGTCACTGCCTCCCAGATTCCCATCCACTTTTGCTTCCCGCACTAATTCTTCCCGGTTTGTGAGCAGCAGGTCAAGAAAAGCTCCCCCCCTAGTTGGCTCCTCTAGCACTTGCACCAGGAAATTGTCCCCTACAGCCAGGGACTTGTGCCCTCACTCTGTCGTGTGCTGTCTGTTGCCCAGTGTACCACAGCCTGGTGGAGTTTCACTTGCAGCAGACGAGAAGCTTGGTCACCAACCTTGAGATCACCTTCCGCAGCAGCAACTCTACAGCCAGCGTGAAGATCACCATGTGAGTGACAATGTGTACCTCTGACCTGTCTTTACTCCCTCGTCTTCCTTGTTGCAGGCGCAAGGATGTCTTTCTAAGCCATGTATGTGCATAGCAGTAGCACAAATGACCACATGCAATCACCACCAGGTGTCCTGGTAATGTAACTGAGTAGTTGATAACCAAACTGCTGGCAAAGAGACGGACATCTAGCAAATACCAACCAGGCTCTGGCCATACATACCTGACTCATTAGGCAGCTGTCCTGATGACCCTGAGATGTGAGCTGAAAATGACTGTAGGGACAGAAGCATTTGTGTGCAGCAGGACAGAGGTTAACTAATCCGTTGTAACTGCAGTTACTCAGCAATGAACCTGGGAGAGGAGAATCCACTGAGGCTGGAGACAGAGGCAGGTTCAGGACAGTAAGATCCATCTGGAACGTGCCATCTTCCCCCAAATTGTATCTTGAATTAAAGGGCCGGATTCTTTGACCTCTCCCTGCCCTGTGTGCTAACTCCTCTGGGATTTCCCCAGTAAAGAAGAGTGCCCAGCAGGCACAGAGCCAGTCTTGCTGGTTCCTACAGCTTTGTCCCTCCCCTTGACCCCCAGCACAATAGGCAAGGTGGGGCAGGGAGGAAGAGAGCAGAGCATGATGCAGGATGTGTGCAAGGGGCCCAGGCCAGAGCAGCACCAGAGCTAGCTCCCAGATGGCCCCTTTCTGTTGAGCTGAGCAGAAACTCCGCTCAGCACAAAGTCTGGTCCAGACCTTTGAAGTATGCTGCCTCTATGCCTGGGACCAAGAGCAGCAGGTCTGACATACTCAGGGAGGGGCTGTTTCTAGGGGATTTCCAGCCTGGCCAGTAACAAGAAGCATTTAAATCTCCACTGATTTCCAGCCTAATGTTGCAGACCAAAGAAGTTTAGATGAATTCAGATAAGCAGCCAACCTTCTGGAGCTTCAACAGATGCAAATCAAACCTCTGAGTTACAGGCAAGTTCAGCCCAGGAAAGTTTAAAGCCAGGTCTACATTTCCCAACAACGTGTGTGTGGGTGCTTGGATCTGGGCCCCGCTCTACTCTAAACCTTGGTGGCTCAGTTATGACTATTTGAGACCAACAGCCATTCGGGTCATTTAAGTATGTCCACCAGGTGGTGTGTGAGCTCAAGAAGGACAGGACACGTGGGAATTGGTTGGGTTACAGATAGAGCTGTCTGAGAATACAAAATTTGTATCTGTATCCAATCGGCACTTAAATAGGTGACCAGACTTGCAAGCATGCTAAACGCTCAGCAGCTCCCAGGGACTTCAGTAGGATTTGTGGGTGCTCAGCACTGCTGAAAACATGTTGGGGGTTTTTTCATGCCTAAATATGGAGTTAGGACCCTAACTGTAGACACCCAGCTTTGAAATGTTTGGCTATCATGCGCTCAGGCCCGCAGAGCCTCCGCCCACAGCACTCCCATTAAAGTCAAACAGAGTTCCCCGCACACAGGATTACTGGTGATACAATTAACCAACCCTCTTTGAAACCCAGTGACTCTCTTCCTGTTTGTGGGGGTGCATCCCACATGTTGAATACATGCTGCAGAAAGAAGGATTTCCCTTGGTTTGTTTTACATTTTCTTGACATGCATTTCTCTTATTTTATTTTCTGAGAACTGCAAACCAGACACAGTGAGCCAAATTCCTTCTCATGTAACTCCACTAAAATCAATGCTATTACGGTAGGGATTAATAGGCCTCATTGTTCTTTATAAAACAGGCTTTGTCTTGGTGGATCTGATCAATAGTCCTTACAGTCCATTACCCTCTTGCTGGCAGTGGCCAGCACCTGATGCTTCGAAGAAGGCAACATCCCCCACCCCATGCTTTGCCCACTTCATAATGCTCCTGGCCATCTGTGCAATGTTTAGTGCTGTATTTGATGGAGTGTCAGGATAGGATTACAAGACAGAGGAGTGAACATTTGCTGATCTGGGGGAGCTGCTTTAATCATGTGGTATAAGAAGAAAGATACACATCCATACCCACACATTCTCCAGCCTTTGAAGAGGAAGGGCATATAACAGAGATCCCCCTGGAGTAGGAGAGGGGTCTATTGGGGCAGAGCCTCCCACCTCTCATGAAGTGTAAGATTGCCATAGAAGGATCCTTAGATCTCACCAAGTGCTATGAGGGTTCCTGTTAACAACCCCACCATCTCCAATGTTTCAGTAGACACCTGTGACTCCATCCTCCCTTGCATACTCACACGCTACTGTGGTTTGGCCCCTTGTTCTCATTCACATCCCTCCCTCTGCCTTGCAGACCTAAGCAGCAGCAGCTGGGCAAAGGGGTGCTAGCTCATCCAGTCCCACTGTGCCAGATAGAGGTGGTGATGCTGAAGTATCTCCCCAAGTTGCAGATCTGGAAGAAGGACAAGGCCGTCATCGTTGGCAAATTCTGTACAACCGCACTGCCTGTCGGTAATCGGTAAGCAGGAGACATCCCTTTATCTCACTCCAGCCAGAGAGCCTTATTGGCCTGCTCAATGCTTCGGCTTCTCACCCTGTGTGAGAGCCTAGCTTCTCTTGGAGTCACACAGAAGCTAAGCATGTTAGTTAGAGCTTTTCCCCTTTGTCTTCTCTGGCTGTTGCTGGGTACCACATACAGCAGAAATGAAGGAAATATTGGGGAAGGGCTGAAGTGCCACAAAGGCCCCCAACCCTTCCTTTGCATGCACACACATAGAGACAATTCAGGAAATGAATTACATGGGAGACACCCCCTGATTTTAACGGACGAGCCCCACTGCTTCTTGGAGAGGAAAAGGCCCCTGGAAAATTGTCCTATATACCCTATGGGTGTGAGAGAGAACCACCTGAGCTATGGTCCCTATCTCCATCTATCCCCTGTGATCTAGCTGAGCTAGACCCTGCTGCTGTGAGGGAAAAGGCTGCTGCTCCAATCGGAGCCCCACCAGGGGGCTTAGAGCAACAGTGAAGAGCTGCCAAAGGAAATCTGCACTGGTCATTTCCATTAGGGCTCATTCTTTTTGTCCTCATCTGCCCTCTCCACCCTATCCCACTCACTTTGGGTCTCATCTGGAGAAGAAGCGAGCACCTACTGAGCACCTGTCAGCATAGGGCCTTGATTGTTCTGAAATCAGGGGGAGCTTCTGATGTCTGGGCCCAGGGCAGCCATTTTGCTGCCAGGTGGCATTGTCTGTGCGGCTGTGCCAGAGACTGTGAACCAGTAACCATTAGAGCGGGACAAATGTTTGGGGGTTTTCTTTTTTTTACAAATTATTTTGTCACCAAACAATGCATTTCGACAGGTTTTTTTTTTTTTTGGCAAAAAAAAATTGAAAAACTTGGTTTCATTTCAAGAAGACTAGATTATTTTCCCTGGATTTTAAATTTTTAAATTCAGCCTCTGAACCAAAAAATCCATTATTTGCAGAACTGTAGTTACCATCCAGCCCTAGTTAGTATCTTGAAAGCAGGAGTAACCAAAAGCAAACCCATCTAAGGTGGATGAGGTTCTCACCCTAATGCAACATTCCTGACAACCAGTGTTGTGTTCCCAGCATCCACACAGAGAAGTTAGATATAAACGTAAATACTCTCAATGGAAGGTTGCAACGTAACACTACTTTATTGTTTAGAATTCAGAACAATAACACACATGATCCCAAAAACAGAGTGAGACAAAGCAGGCTGCTCCCTAAGGCAGAGAGGCACACTTCACCCCACCTTTCTTTAAGCTGGCTCTTTCCAGTCTGACTGATCGCATGCTTTGCTACAGAGCCCACTAGCCTACATGCAGGACCAGGAACCCCCCTTCCCCCCCACACACACTTAAAGTGATAGCTTGCAATTCCAACACAGTCCTTGATATACCCTAAGCAGCCCCTTTGACTGCACCCCATAGTCATTAGGAGACATGCTCCTCATTTTATGCCTAGAGAGCCCACGCACCTGAAAGCTAAACGGAGCTGGGCCTTTGTACAGGTGCATAAGAAGGAGAGGACACAAGAAGCCGCCCCACTCTCAGACCCCCACATGGAGAGAAGGTACTATTGTTCCTCCAGAGTTCTTTTGAGGACTGTTCCTTTCCAGCGCCCCCTGGAGAGCAAAAGACCCACAAAGGTGCTAGGGGAGTGGAAGAGTCATGACCTTATGTCCTCCACACCAGCTTGCAAGGACCAGCTGGACACACAGGGGAGCACATGCTGCACCTTCTTAAAGGCTGGCGCAGCAGCTGTGATCCCTTGCATGCTGGAGTTCTGGGAAGCATTGGGCTTCCCCTTCCACAGCACCCCCCAGTCAGGACTGTGCCTAGATGGTACAATCTGGCCCATCACCTCTGAATGTTTGGGTACAATGTCAAAGCCAAATTTGAGGCTTCAGCGTGTGATGCCAATTCCATGTGTATTGACCTGGCACCCTGTGGAAGCCCATATTCCTCAACACACTGTCCTCGCAGAGAAACACAAAATCTGAGACTCCCCTAACTAATGCAGCAGAGACCGCAAAAGGTGGAGATCAGAGAGAGCCCCTCTGGGGCTAGTCCTTTGACACCAGCAGGTTCTCGCCCTTGGTTGTTTTAAGATTTGCCTAACTCCTGTGTGCTTCTCTCACAGTGAGAAGATATTTTGCCTGTCTCAGCATCTGTCCCTGACAGCAAGCAGGTCCCTTGAACATGACCTGGTGGTGCCCTGTGCATAGGAAAGTCCCCTGGAGCGTGCATCATGCACAGGCACAATAATGGGCTCCAACATTTACTTCCTCCCTCTGGACGATACTTCCTCCAAATAGGACAGAACCAGTTGGATTTTTCATCAACCCACCTTGGGGACAGAATGAATAACAGCTCTGGGAAGAGAAATGCTCTGCTGAAAGGAAAGACTATGGTCAAATAGAGCAGCTGATTGGCAGTTAGGACTTGTGGCCTCTATTCCCAGCTCTACAAATGCGCCATTGTGAGACCTTGGACAAATCACTTAATCTTGGTTTCCCCCTCTGTCAAAAGGGGCTGATAATGCTCATCTCTCAGGAGGATTGTGACAGTTGGTTAATTCCTTAATGTTTCTAAAGTGCTTTGAGATCTTCCCATTAAACGCCGCAGACATGCGAAGTATTATTGTTATTAGAGAACGTGCAGCGGTGTGGCTCCGGTTTTTTATGGGAAGGAGTCATTCCCCTAGCAACACACACATAGATGTGAAAATAACTAGTCCAGGCCATGGATGCCTACAGAGTCTGAGGCCCTCTTGATTTCATGAGTGGTCCTGCAGTGTAATCAGCATCGATCTGTTTTCTCTTATCATGACAAGACTCCAGCTGCTATT
The DNA here is from genome assembly GCF_965140235.1 of Caretta caretta. NCBI lineage: Eukaryota > Metazoa > Chordata > Testudines > Cheloniidae > Caretta > Caretta caretta. The sequence continues at coordinate 206,392,023 of NC_134206.1, forward strand.
CTGGCTATCTGATTGTAATTTTGTGATATGTCTCTTTGGCAAAGTTGATGTGTCCTGTTCCTGGATACTCAGATTTATCAGCGCCAGGAGTTTTCATATATTAAAACAGACCATTTATTAGTAAGAAAAAAACACACCAAAAACACTCTGAAAAGTAAGGAACAGCCCTGATTCAGGAACCCATCTACATTTAGATGCCCAATAGCCCTGGCAGCTGGAGATCAAGAGATACATTCAGAGGAGTCAGTGAGAGAGCTCTGCTCCGAGGGCTGGACAGTCCTTCCATAACTTCTTCTGCAAGAGCTTTGCATCTAGCCTTGGACACACAGGCCTTTCCTGGCAGTAGACTCTCAGTCTCTTTTAGGGCCATGCCCTTTTCACAGGGTTTTCCTAAACAAACATATTTTAATAAATACCTCAGAACATCAGGGTTCTAACCCCTGAATTGGCCACCCCACCAGACAGACAGACTGGGGGTGGAGAAGCCCCTTCCTGGCATGAAAGAAACAGAACACAGAGGTCAAGAGGACAGCTGGCCAGCAGAAGCAAGTCAGGACAAAAGCAAAGGAGAGGCCTTCATCTGGAGCCAGGAGGCTTCCCCACCTTGACAAGATTCAGAACCCTACAGATGGGTAATTGTGCTGGGGAGGGAAGGGAGTGAAGAAAGAACCTTACAAGACTGGGGTTCTGCGCTCATCCCTTGGGACAGCACTTGCCCATCCAGTTTATAGGAGTCTATCACTATCAGGCATGTTTTCTAATCCTTTAATCATTCATAGAATCATAGAATCATAGAATATCAGGGTTAGAAGGGACCATGTGGCTCTTCCCTGAACCCCCTCCAGCTTGTCAACATCTTCTTGAACTGTGGACACCAGAACAGGACACAGTATTCCAGCAACAGTCGCACCAGTGCCAAATACAGAGGTATAATAACCTCTCTACTCCTACTCAAGATTCCCCTGTTTATGCCTCCCAGGATTGCAGTAGCTCCTTTGGCCACAGTGTTGCACTGGGAACGCATGTTCAGCAGATTATCCACCACAACCCCTGAATCTTTTTCAGAGTCCCTGCTTCCCAGTATAGAGACCCCCTTTCTGTAAGTATGGCTACATTCTTTCCTCTTAGATGGCAACATTTGCATTTAGCCGTATTCAAATGCATATTGTTGGCTTGCACCCAGTTTACCATGCAGTCTGGATCACTCTGTCTCAGTGACCTGTCCTCTTCACTATTTACCACCCCCCCAATTTTTGAGTCACCTGCAAACTTTATAAGTGATGATTTTATGTAAGAATCATATGCGGAGGGGCACACCCTGGAGGGAAGTTCACAAGGGAGAGTGCACCCAGCCCTCTGATGGCTTCTGTGGGACTCAGCAGAGCCTTTGAGGGTTTGATTTTTTTCCTAGCTGGGTGTGGTGGCGGGGGCACAGGGGGCAGCTCACCTCCTGCCACGCATGCGCTCGGGCTTCATGTATCAGTTCTTGTGACAGCAGTCATAGGCGCCAACCTCAGGTGTGCTCAGGGGCTCGAGCACCCACAGAAAAAAAAAAGAGGGTGCTCAGCACACACTAGCCACAGTTGTTCGGCAGGACCACCAATCAGCTGCTGGCTGCTGGCAGGAGGCACTTGGGAAAGGTGGAGAGCAGTGAGCGGCGGGCGGGCGGGCAGGCTGGGAGCCTCGGGATAGGGGACGGAAGGGAGGCGGGAAGAGGCATAGCGAGGGCAGGGCCTCAGGGGAAGGGGCGGGGCCTCAGGGCAGAGTGCAGGGTGGAGCACCCACCAGGAAAAATAAAAGTCAGCACCTGTGACAGCAGTTGTCTTTTGCGTGGATACCTCAGGGTAGCAATATGTATTAACAGCTACCCCAGGGAGTAGTGGCTACCTTGCTGTGTAGTTTAATGGCACTGAACAGAAACCTCTACTCCTTTGCTAAGGGGAAGCCAACAGCTCTCCACTGAAGGAGCTTCCTAGCCTGACTGGGTCAGAAAGAAGCAGACGCAGTGAATAGCTAGAGAGACGTCTGTCTGGGGCAACAACACAGAAGAGTTGTGAGAGGATGCTGGAATCGGATTCTCCTGTGGCAGAGTAACAAAGAGGAGGCAGTTTGTGCTGCAGGGGCTGGCAGAGACCCAGCACTGGCTACTTGCGTCCGTGCTTCAGTGGCCCTTATAGAGCTTTGCAGGAGCAAGCCCTATCCATGCCCCTGGCCCACATCAGAATGCCTCCTGCACTTGGGGTCCCTGTGGGAACAGCATGGAGCTGGTGGAGCTGCCTCTGTACCTGGCATAGGGGGCCCTTGGCACCAGACTAAAGGGGGGATAAAGGGGCCCCTGGTGACTATTATCACACCATACGAGCCCCCACTGATGGGTGAGCTTGCAGTAGAAATATTATTACTGCTGTATTTGTAAGTTGCCTACTATCTCTCCATATTGTTTTTAACTAAAATATTGCATCTTCCTTGCTTCCTTATCCCGATCTCCCAGATCCTTTTGTGAGGGCTCAGACCTGACTGTTCCTTCACTCCATCTCCACCTCAGTGGAGACACCCAGAGTCTACAAAAATCCAGTTCAACTTCTTCTCCTTCCAAAGAGATGTACCCATATTCCCTTCCAGAGGGACACAGAAATTCAGGTTAAGTCCTTCCCCTTTCCCAGGGCTAGACCCAGAATCCATCACAAGAGGGCACAGAAATTCAGTCCTGGTTCTTCTCATCCTCCTTATTCCAAGTGGATTGATCAAAAGACCTAGGGAATCTTTTCCCAACATCAGAAACTGGTATGTACTTCGTTACGTAACTGTGGTTATCATAAATGAAAAGCGTTAAACCCTGGACATGGCATTTTAAGCCTGATAGGAATGGATGCCATGTACATCACTAGCATAACCATACCTCCCCACCCCACTCCCAATACACACAAATACTAAAACTCTTAGGCTTGCTATAGTCCCATTTTCCTACTTCTAGAGCTCATGTGAAATCCTCTGAACATCAGCTTCTCCCCTCCAAGTCACTGAACCCTAGTGAATCAACACTCTCTTTAACTGGTGCCCTCAAATCAAAAGACTCCATGGACAGGCTAATACTGCTGTGTTTCCAACACGTTTAATGGAGCTGATAACAGAGCTGTTAACAGATCATGGGGGTGAAAGACTAGAATACAAAAAGGAACACCCAGCCATCCCTTGTGCCACTGTAGGTGAACAGAATGTGGTGTGGAAAGCGTCCAGCCATCACACTTCAGTCTCAGGCGTATACTTCATGTGTTTGCAGGGGTGTTGTGTGGACACGTAGGTGCATGTTAATGAGCGTCTTTCTGGTTAGAGGTGTGGGAGCATACACTCATGCGTGGGGCTTCCTGATTAAAACCGACTGTTGCACCCTAGAGTTCTGGGGTCTGGGTGGGAGCCAGAGGGGCTCGTCCTTTGAAGAGGGCACAGGGGTAACTCCGGATAAGGCTTCCAGAAGCTGTGGGAGGAAAGGGAGAAAAAAAGAGGCTATTATTACAGCCACAGCTCTTATCCATTTGCCAAACTCACCCAGGAGATAGTGGGGCCTGGTGGGGCCTACAGGGCACCCTACTGGTTTCCCTCTAACATCAGTTTGTAAAATCTTTGTCATTTATAGTCAAATCAGCGTGCATAGCCCCAGATTTCATGAGCAACCCAACACTAACAAAACCCCAGCTATCATGAGCAACTTTATGCTAACACAACAGTGGGCCTGCTTCTCCATTGCTTTGGCCCTTTGTGTCAAAGTGGATGTAAAATGCTTCCTGGTCATTTAGAGGCCCACTTGACCCAAGTGGACATGATTACATAAGCTGCAAGGTGGAGAAGAATTGGGCCCAATGCATACAGCACAAGCCCACTGAAGAAACCCTACAATAACCTCACAAGCCATCTTACAATAACAAATCAGGGCAGCTGCCAAATGGAAAGGAGAAAACCACTTTTTAAAGAAAGCAGAGTTCAATTTCCCAGGGATTAGTCTAAACAAAAGTACATCTTTAAAATTATTTTAAAAATTATGCAGAATCTTTTGGTGGTATCTCTTTCAAACGTCCACCCTGAATATCAACAGAACCTCACAGCCTATGTCATATGAATAATCAGAGAAAGGCTATTTTCACCATCAGGTCATCATCGGGTTTATTTTCTCATGTGTCACAGGGTGGATTATAAACTCTTTCAGGAGACAAGTGCAGAGCCAGCTAATACTGTAAGAGAATAACTTACCTTTCAACAGCACTTTCTATCCCAAAGGATCTCAAAGCGTTTTGCAAACTCTGTGCACAAAAATCATTTCATACACCACAGAACATCAGTGCCGTTGTAATAGTGCACAGCGATACCACATCACAGTTTAGGAACAGAAAATGAAAAAAAACATGGTATGTGAATGAAACTGCAGGGGGAATTTAGGGAGATAGAATGCAATTACCTAGGTTGGAATTTGGCCAGGAAAATGAGGTTAGCCCTGTGGATGGGAAAATACCAGGAAATCTTTACTTCCTACACCTGGTCAGGACCTAGTTTTGATGTTATTTATGAACGATGACACCTCGGAAGCACAGCAATCCCTGTATATGGAAGCGGTCCCTGTTTCTCTGTTTTCAATGTATTATACTGCTTCTAAAGCAGAGGCTCCCAAAATGTGATCCCTGGTCCATTGGTGGTGTGCCGAGCATTTGCAGGTGCTCTATGAAGAGCTGGCTGGCCAGAGAATGCTGCTGTTCCTCCTCCTTGTTTCCAGCTAAACTGCATTAATAGAAGCTAAATACATCTTAAATACTTCCTAATGTGACTTTTCCATGGGGTGGGGGGTGATTGCTGTAGTAGCCTCAAGGATGTTATGTGAATGAGAGGGGGCATGCCCCATGCATTCACGAATGGAAGGGGAGGTGATCTGTGCAGTGGTGAATGGGAGGGGAGGTGGTTCCCAGTGATGGCACATGGGAGAGCAGGTGTCCATGAAACAATCTCTATATTAAGATGTGGTCCACATTATGAAAATATTTGAGATGCTCTGTCCTCCAGCAATGGATAGGCACTTAAAAAAAATAGATAGATACCATAGTGGGCCATTGTCACAATACAGATTGAGAGGGGAAAGCACCCCCTAATCAGTCATCAGCACCACTTCCCACAGCATCTTGACTTTCCTTGGAGGTTTCCCATCCAAGTACCAACACCACCTGATGCTGCTTTGCTTGCAAGATCAAAGCCTGAGATAGTTTAGCTTCAGGCAAGTTTTAAAGGACATCTTGAAGTGGCGGGAAATAGGTTAGCGTCCTCCCATCACACCCCACTTATCCCCTCCTCCCCCCTTTTTAAATTCTTTTTGATGTACGAAAAGGGCCTTACATTTTCAATCAAAGTCAGGTGTTTTGTTTTGTTTTTTCCTGCTTGCTTTTTACGGTCTTGTTAAACCTGATTATCCTAGAATAGTCCATGGATGACTGGAGAACTGATTGCGTTCTGCCATGAGGGTAACAGACATGTGAAGCCTGAATGAAAGATGAAGTGCTTGTCATTTAGACTGTTCAAAACTTTGATTTTCATTTATTTCAGTTTACACCTATTTAATTCAAATGCCTGACAGTTAAAAGAAAAGCTCTTTTGTGAAAAATTCAGCAATCCAGCATTAAGGACGGAGAAAGCTTCAAATCCACTTCTCCACATGCTTTAAAGTGTCCTTCAACAAAAACAGGGACTACCAGACTTGCCATTTCTGAAATTTCCCAGCTAAAAAACAAGCAAAGGGAATAAACTTGGTTTGGGTTTTGGGCTTGTTGTTGGCTTGTTGGTTGGTGGCTTTTGACAAAATCTTTGCAGGTCATCTTTATCCCACATAAAGAAGCAAAAAGGGGCACCCACAAAGCCCCTTTTCAGCACTGGAGATATAGGGGTATTGTGTGGAAGGCGAAGGATGGGCATTTGGCTCATAAATTCAAGGTAAGGTTGGAAAACAGGAAGATTTCAGTCCTGCAGATAAAGTCTTTGTTGTTCTCATATGGGTTTTGAAAATGAGTAAGGAAATTAGGCCAGAATAGCCTCCGCACTCCAACACACACATCTTCTGTAAATAAAAGGAGCCATCTGGTCTCTGAGGCTCATTTCATTTTCATGCTTCAGCTAAGACACTGTACCATCACTATTTGAGCCGAGTGGCTTGCACTGGAGTGCAGCGAGTAGCACTATGCATCCGATGAAGTGAGCTGTAGCTCACGAAAGCTTATGCTCAAATAAATTGGTTAGTCTCTAAGGTGCCACAAGTACTCCTTTTCTTCTTACTACAATCATAGAATCATAGAACTGGAAGGGACCTCGAGAGGTCATCTAGTCCAGTACCCTGCACTCAAGGCAGGACTAAGTATTATCATTCTAGACCATCCCTGACAGGTGTTTGTCCAACATGCTCTTAAAAATCCCCAATGATGGAGATTCCACAACCTCCCTGGGCAATTTATTCCAGTGCTTAACCACTCTGACAGTTAGGAAGTTTTTCCTAATGTCCAAACGAAACTGCCCTTGCTTCTTGTCCTATCCTCAGAGGTTAAGGAGAACAATTTTTCTCCCCACTCCTTGTAACAACCTTTTATGTACTTGAAAACTGTTATCAGTGGCCTTCGGAGCACAGAGACTGAGTGCTGGAAGGCAGCATCTGGCCCTTGGAGTGAAGTTATTGCTACCAGAGCACAGTTGCCAGACACTAGAGTGCAGTGATCAGCATGCTGGCGATATGGCTACACTGCAGCTGGAGGAGTAATTTCCAGTTTGACCAGACATATACAAGCTGGCTTCAATCGAGCTAGTGTGCTAAAAATAGCATAGCTGTGGCAGTGGGGGCTGCAGCATGGGGTTAGCCTCCTCCTCCCCCCAAGGGGAGCCTGCCCCCCTGGCCCCCTCCTGCGCCCCAATCCCCTGCCCCAGCCCTAATCCCCCTCTCTCCGAACCCCTCGGTCCCAGTCCAGAGCACCCTTCTGCACCCCAAAACCCTCATCCCCAGTTCCACACCAGAGCCTTCACCCCCAGCCAGAGCCCTCACACCCCCTGTGCCTCAACCCCCTGCCCCAGCCCAGAGCCCCCTCCTGCACCGTGAACCCCTCATTTCTGGACCCACCCTGGAGCCCACACCCCGTCCCACACCCCAACCCCTTGAGCCAGCCTGGTGAAAATGAGTGAGTGAGTGAGGGTGGGGAGAGCGAGTGACAGAGGGAGGGGGGGAATGGAGTGATTGGGGGCAGGGCCTCAGCTAATGGGAAGGGGTTCGGAGGGGGGACAGGGGGCAGGGCAAGGGTGTTCAGTTTTGTGCGGGTAGGAATTTGGCAACCCTATCCTATCGCTGCCTCTGTGCAGTGCAGCAGCAGCCTGAAAGAGCCTGGGTGGGGAGGCAGCAGCAGCAGGCCGACCCCCCGTCCCGGCCCAGCTGTCAGGGACAGGGACTGAACAGGCTGGGGGGCAGGTGCAGCGGGAGAAGGACAGAGCCCCTCACCCTGCCCCCCGGCAGGCCAAGCAGAAACCTGGGGCGGGAGGACTTGACCCCTGCATCCCGCCCACGCGTGGCCTAGGGTTGTAGGTGTACCCTTAGTTACTGGCCATGGGAAACCAAAGGATACCTATCGCAGTGCAGTGACTGGAATCAACATTCAGTGACAGGTATCAGAGTGGTAGCCATGTTAGTCTGTTAGTCTGTAAAGGCGTCCTTGCGGCCCTTTAGAGACATGTATTTGTGCCACAAGGACGCCTCATTGTTTTTACATTCAGCGAGTGGCTACATGTACCTCAGCCTGGAATTTAACCCTTGACCCTTTGGCTCAGAAGTTCCAGCACAAATTATTCCAGCATCTCTTTCTGTTCACAAATCTCTCCCAGCCCCCATTAGCCTCCACAGACCCCAGAAATTCTTCTTTTGCAGAGCGAGGAATGGGTGTGGGGAAGGATCTTAGGGAGACAGCATGTTATTCCCATGCACCAGCAGTGGTAGTGAGGCAGGGAAGCCCAGTGTATTCCTGTAATGAGACTCATGCAGGGAGGAATCCATGACATGCGGCCACCACACTCATCTCCTGTCAGCCAACCCAGGAATGTTTTAAGATAACGGCTATTGGAACATGGGAGCCTTGGCCAAACCCTTTCAATCTGGCTGAGTTGAGTCCAGGTAGAAACAAGGGGGCAGCTTCTGTACTGTGGGGCAGCACAGGGAGAGCAGGCACAAAGGTGGCTTTGCGCCACCTTTGTGCCCCTCAAATCCTGTGCCAGCTGGGGCATGGTGCAGCCACCAGTCTAAATTAGAGCAGCCCTCGGGCTGCTCCAATTTATAGCAGACTTACCCAGATTGCCTGTGGCCTGTTCTACAGCCTGAAGCAGCCCAGAGTTTCCACAGCGCACAGTGCTATAGATCCCACTGCTCCCTGCCCACAGCACACCCCTGTGGCTGAGGCTGCAAGAGGGACAGCAGGGGCTGACCTTACGCTGTTCATGCATAGGGAGATTCTCCCTTCCACTGGCTGTGGTACCTTTACAGCACCTATATGTCACTAGGGTGACAATTCAGGGAACAGGCAGAACGAACCCCAAGAGTTTCTTGTAAGCTGTCAGTCTCTCTGTTCCAAAGCCTGAGCTGATGTTTCTTTTATTCACCTTGGTGCCCAGCCCTACCCTATAGATAGAAATGTTTCAGTTCTCCACCTGCCATGAATTTGTCTGGAGCCCTGGTGTCTGGCCTTAGCCTGCCCTCATTGACATCTGTGTAAGTCAGGAATAACCCCACTGAAGTCAACCGAGTCACACAAGGATAAGGCAGTGTGAGGACAGAATCAGGCACGCTGGGCCACAGCTTGCCAGTGGTGACACCCATGCAAACCCACCGAAGTCCTGAATCTTACTGAATTCACTGGCGTTGATCTCTTGTGACTGAGGGCAGAATTTGGCCTTGTGTGCTTTCTGGAAGCCACAGAGAATTCAAGGAGTACCACGGAGAAAGCCAGTGTTTGCATTCCCTGAAATTTCCCAAGCTCCCTTTAATTCAAAAGCATCCATACCTCACTCTCCTGCACTCTCCTCTGTATTCTTTATGGCCCTGACAGAGTCAGAAAATCTGTTTATTTTCTGCCCTATTGTTTTGTTCCAGGCCACCTAGGAAAATGACTTGACACCCTACAAATCCCTCTCCTTGTTGTGTCTCCATTCTGCCTCAGCTTTACACCATTATTCAGTGTCATGCACCCTCCTCCCAAGACACGCTACTTGTTCTAAGATTTCTTCAGATCTAGGGATACTGTAGCCTGGCTGTATAATGTTATGGTTAACTGAGGCTACCAGAGCCTGAAGTCAGGCCTTTAAACCAGGTTCTTCAGAAAGATTCTGTTATGAACCTCCTCAGGGTAAATACATCCGACTCAGCACATCTCATGAGATTCTAATGAGGAAGTGTCCTGAGAATGCTGTAGTGTGGAAATTTCACAACAGTCTTTGCAGCCTTTACTGGCAGCATTACCTCAGCTGATTTATTTTGGGTAAGTTAAAAGATCATTGGGTGATTTCCCTGAAACTGGGATTCCCCTCACACCCCAAAGCCCAGCTCTACATGGACCAATGTCTTGTGCTGATGAAGTTAACTTTGATAGGAAGCTACCCAGTGGGCGTTAATGACACAGGCAGGTCACCTTTCATTATTCCTACCTAGCAATTGGGTTCCTGTTTACACGGTGCCCAGTCCCTAAAGACTGAGTGGAGGCTGCCAGGATTCATGCCATTTACCAAGTTTGCAAGGAATCAAAGCATAAGCAAACTGGCCAAGGATTGGGACACTTTAGTCCTCCCCTCCCCTAGGCAGAGTTAGTGCTAAGCTTTGCACAGCCAGTCCCATTAGCCATCGCCTCCAAGGCCCAGGCAGAGATGGAAGTGTTTCCTTCCGCGGGCAAGCGAGTACTTACATGGGGATCCCACACAGGGTGACGTGTGCCCACGTTAGAAGTGCCCTCACTTCATATACTCCCCTTCGCTTACATAGTCCATAAAAGACCCTGACAACTCAGCAAAATCTTCCAACACAAGACTGGTAGAGTCCTCACCCAGCAGGGCACTGTCAGGCCGGGTCACCTTGGGGTGGGCAGGAGGAGGAGGAGGGGCTGAGGCAGCTGTCTGGACAAAGGTGGGCATCAGACGATGGGGCACGGCCCGCTCCTCCCACTCTTCCAGCTCCTTCTCTCCCTCAGCATCTGAGGAGGCGGGTCCCAGGACGTGGTACAGGCTGGGTAAGCGGATGTCAAAGCGCAGGCCGAACTTAGTGAAGACCTTATCGTTGAGGGCGTACAGCTTCTCCGAGATGTCGTAGCCGAGGAAGGCCGAGAAGAGGCGGGCGATGTAGCGATCTTTTGCCAACAGGAGGTAGAGCTTCCTTCTTGGCCAGGTGATATAATTGCAGTCCGTCTCTGCTGTCAACGTGACCTACAGAGGAAGGAGCGGGGAAGTGAGCACAATAAGCCACACTGAGCAGACTTTGGTTCCGTCACTTTAAAGTATGGTTCTGCTCTGAAAAGGAACCGGGGTTTCTTTTCCACCACAGAGCTGCTCTCTGTGTGTAGGAGAGTCGGCGCTGCTGAGTTTATAGACTAAATAGGGCTTTTATTGCTTTCCGGTCCTGTTTTCTCCATGCAGAGCCAGTACGGCTCAGAGAGAGGGAGCTGCAGTCTGCTCCTTCCTGTGCATCATTAACACAAATGTTCAGTGAATTCCACATGCAGAGCCAACCCTGCCACCCTCTCATCTTCAAATTATGCCCCCATTTGTACCCATGCAATGCCACTGAAAAGACTAGAGTAGCACAAGTGGCATTGTGAGCCTTCCTTTTCTGCAGAACTGTTACCATTGGGGAGAATAATTGATTTCAGGGGGGAGAGCTACATATAAAAACCGGTGGCTCTGTATTCCCCTCACTTGTTAGCTGGATGGAAGGTGTGCATGGTTTCAGAATGGCTGGGAAATGGAAAATTAAACAAAGCTTTCTTTTGGAGGGCGGCACCACTTGTCACCAGCTCGAGGGAAGGCAGGTGCTGCAGGCTGCATTCAAGTTTCCTAGATTGTTTTAGACAGTGGGGTCTCTCAACTCATTCCGTTGGATACCCCCCAGGCTACCACCTCTGGGGTACAACACAAGAGCTGTTTAACAGTGCACTGCAACACACGCCAGTTCAGGACAGCGAGGGAGGAAGGCTAGCGTATGCATTTGATACTGAGGGGGGTATTGCAGGAAGCAGAGCAAAATTATCTGAGTTGGAAGTTGGCCAGAACATTAGGGGTTTAACAGAAAGTTTGGGTTTTTTTAAAATCTTGCCCAGGGGAAAACAGGCTCTTTTTCGTGCTGTGGTATGGGGAAACATGTCAAAGGACCAAGCCTTCTTAGGCTGGAGCAAAGTGTGGCACGTCAAAGTGTAACTGAGACACAGCTATGTGAACAAGTGTTACAGCTGGGCCAAAATATCCTGGGGCCTCCCTGTGCGCTGCATACACAGGTGTCTCAATGGCCAAAAACCATGGCAGGGGCTGCTGGGAAGCCAAACAAGGCTGAGCTGCAGTGTGCGTCCTTGGGTTTGATATTTAATGCCACTGCCATGCAAGCAGCTGCCTTATGAAATACAGGAGGTAGAATATGAGAACTTCCCTGAGATGGGCTGTGAGTGAGTCAGGGTCATGCTGAAACTTAAAGTATCAGAGCCTCATTTTCCTAACAGTCAATTGAATCGCACCTGAAACAGCCCTCTTTCTCTCACAATGCATAAAGTGAAATAGAGTAATAACCCTCCCCCACCCCGAGGTCCTTACAGGGCAGCCAGACAGACTCACTCACACTCTCTCTCTCTCTCTCTCGCTGCACCATCAGGCCTCATAGTTCAATGTTCTGGGGAAATACTGTAACTATGAAACCTGATCCAGTTCAGACTGCAAGCCAGCTGCTCTCTGAGTAGAAGACAAATCCAGGTCAGAATCCAGGCGGCAACCAGATCCTGTCACAGCTAATTAATCTTCTGCCATTCTCCATTCTGCACCAAAGTGAAACAATTGAGCCCAACAGTGGAGGAGGAACTTAGACAAGGAAATTCTCCCCCACCCCCAAGGAAGGCCCCGAATAGAAATGTCCGCTTTTATCCAAAATGTTTTTAGAGCAATGAATTAGATCTGTTGTTTGCGTTTGAAGGTACAGTAACTAGATTTGAATATAAAATATCCCCTTTTTCTCTCCCCACTTCCCCTCCCTGAGCTTCCCTGCCTGAGAATCATCATCATCATCATCAAAAACTCAGATTTTTGAAAAATCAGCTATTTAAATCTTTACTGTCACTGTCACCCTTTCCCACAGCAGCAGCACACAATTCTGCAATTCTTGTGAGGTTTCCCCTCTCATTGTGCAACACATTAATGCTGGTATTAAAAATCGCCATAATGGAAGCAGACCAGTGATCTATCTAGTCAAACATGCTGTCTCCCTGCCAATCAGATCCAGATCAATGATGCTGCTACTCTGGAATCCTAGGGTCAACCACAGCCAATTCTGGGTGTTTCAGAGGAAGGCAGAAATATGATAATGCATCTGATCATGCAATGCTGTACTATATCATGGTGGGGGTGGGGGAGGAATGTCTTCCAGACCTAGCTGTGTGACCTGCTGAGAGCTCAAAGCCTGAGAATTAACAACGCTTCTCTGGCCCTCTCCACTATCTTCCATCTTCCCCCTCTCCACTCTCTCCTGCACATGTACAAAGCAGTAAAGCCCAAGTCTGAGCAGTAGAGCTGCCAGGTGGTTGCGCTGAGTTACCTGGAATGTTCCCTCCTCAGAAGGTCGCAGTGACTCCCACTCTGGGGAGTCCAGGAACTGGTAGGGGAAGACATAGTGCAGGAACTGTCCATCCTGGCTCACTCTGATCCTAGACAGAGAACAGGAGAATGATGGGCTTAGGCCAGAAAAGGGCTGGTAGGTGAACCAGTGTAACCTGTACAGAATCTTCTCAAAGAAGCTACATATACTCCATCCCTGTGTCAGTGCAGGATTGTTCCCTAGTGTATATTTGTCTGGTGTCTTCTCCAGTCTAGTTACAAAAGTCCCAGTTAATGAAGTTAATATCCCTTCTCTTGGGAAATTGTTAATAGGCTAACATGTCTTTCCTGATACTCAGCCCTCTCTTTTCCCATTTTCCCTCTCTTATTGTCATCACATTACTCCTTTGGCTCATTCTAAACCATTCCTCCTATCCTGGGGGTTTCTCCTCTTCAGCTACTTGGAGATGGTTAGTATGACTGCTCCTCAGCCGTCATCAGGACAAACTCTTCGTACCAATTTCTTTTCACCTCTCCTTCCAGTCCACTGACCATTTTTGTTGCCCTTTCCTCAACTCCTTTCAACTTATCCACATCTTTCCTACAACAATACCCAAAACTAAACCCCAGTGTAGTTGCATCAGGGCCGTATAGGAAGGATCTATGCCCCCATGCTCCATGGTGTGATGCCTCTATTTATAAAGCCCAAAATCAAATTGGCTGTTGCTGCAGCCATATCACACAGCAAATCCAGACTTTGCTGTCCACTATCATTCAGTTTCTTTAGGTCTCACTGCCTTCCATGTATCCCTCTCCCTTATTGCCACCGCAGCTGACCAACAAAGTTAAGGTCAAACTTGTGACCAGCACTGGTTCAAGCCTACAAGAGGTAGAAAGCCAGGTATTGCAGTTCAGGCACAGGATTTGGAGTCTGGAGACCTGGGTTTTGTTCCTGGCTCTGCCATTTAGTTGTGTGTGCTGGGGCAAGTCTCTTCCCATCTCTGTGCCTCAATTTTCCCATCTGAACAATGGCCATAGTGATTCTTCTGTCTCCCAGGGTAGCTGGGAGGTTCAATTCGTTCATGTTTGTAAAGTAGTTGGAGCTCTTGAGATTGAATGAACCAGAGAAGGGCAAACTATTGTTATCTGAGCTTCCTAATCTGAACTCAGTACTTCTGAGGTTCATAGATCATAGAATCATAGAATACCAGGGTTGGAAGGGACCTCAGGAGGTCATCTAGTCCAACCCCCTGCTCAAAGCAGGACCAATCACCAATTTTTGCCCCAGATCTCTAAATGGCCCCCTCAAGGATTGAACTCACAACCCTGAGTTTACCAGGCCAATGCTCAAACCACTGAGGTATCCCTCCCCTCTTGCTCCTTTTAGACTACTGCTAGTGTGGAACCCTGAAATAGCCTGCACAATAATGAAATAGTCAAGGCCCCTGCACTCCCTTTCTGTACAACAGCATGCAGAGTGGAGCACAGTAGTGCTCCACTGCAGCCTTTCCCCCATTCTCCTACCCATCACCACAGCCTGCAGGGATAGCAAGGTCTGGCATGGAGAGGCCAGAAGAGGGAACTGGGGGTCTAGCGCCAGACCTGTGGAGCACATGACTCAGACTCACCCTCCATGCTACCCCCACATCCGTGGCAGTATGGCAGGACCAATAGCTTTGATGTAATTAGCTAACTTCCTTCAGCAGCACTCTGACCCCATGAAGGGGAGTCACAGAGCCCTCAGTGAGAAGTAAGACAGTATTAACTCTCCACTGACTTTACCAGTAGGTTAGCTACAGTTTTGAAGCAGGCTGCTGGATGCAGACCGTTGGCAGGGGGACAGATATTTGGCAGTACCCCCACTTAGCCACTTTCTCCCACTGCATTTTCTCTGTGGATTTGCTCCCCTTCACATTGCGCAGCAAGGGGCTGCAATCAGGGTGGGGAAGGGAGCATATGGGCCTTAGTCACTGACTTTTTCCTTATTCAAAGAGAGCAGATTATCTGCCACACCCCAACCCCCCCTTAGCGTAACCTTAAACCAGAACTCTTCCGCAGTTAAAATGGGAGACATGGTCTGAGCAAAGCCCTGGGAATTAGGATTTCTAGCTTCTAGTCACAGTTCAGCCACCACAGACCTCCTAAATGAACTAGGGCTTCGCCACTCTGCGCCTCAGTTTCCTGTGTAAAATGGTGGGGGTCGGGGGGGAGTCACGGTGGGAGAGGGTTGTAAAGATTGTTTACAAAGCAAGTAAACATCTAAAGAGCTGTACAAGTGCTAGCATTTTGATACACAGCTCAGACTATGAACAACAAGCTCCATAGCATAAGGCACCCTCTGAGCCCACAGTGATTAGGTTAGGTCTGTTCGATGAGCCAAGCAACTTATGGAAGCTTTAACAATCACTGTTTGTGTCATAAAAATAAAGGGAAGGGTAACCACCTTTCTGCATACAGTGCTATAAAATCCCTCCTGGCCAGAGGCAAAACCCTTTCACCTGTAAAGGGTTAAGAAGCTAAGATAACCTTGCTGACACCAGACCCAAATGACCAATGAGGAGATAAGATACTTTCAAAGCGGGGGGGGAAACAAAGGGTCTGTCTGTGTGATGCTTTTGCCGGGAACAGATCAGGAATGCAGTCTCAGAACTTCTGTTAGTTGGTAAGTAATCTAGCTAGAAATGCGTTAGATTTCCTTTTGATTAATGGCTGGTAAAATAAGCTGTGCTGGAGGGAATGTCTATTCCTGTTTTTGTGTCTTTTTGTAACTTAAGGTTTTGCCTAGAGGGATTCTTTATGTTTTGAATCTGATTACCCTGTAAGGTATTTACCATCCTGATTTTACAGAGGTGATTCTTTTACCTTTTCTTTAATTAAAATTCTTCTTTTAAAAACCTGATTGATTTTTCATTGTTTTTAAGATCCAAGGGTTTGGGTCTGCATTCACCTGTACAAATTGGTGAGGATTTTTATCAAGCCTTCCCCAGGAAAGGGAGTGTAGGGTTTGGGGGGATATTATGGGGGAAGACGTCTCCAAGTGGGCTCTTTCCCTGTTCTTTGTTTAACACGCTTGGTGGTGCCAGCATACGGTTCAAGGACAAGGCAAAGTTTCTACCTTGGGGAAGTTTTTAACCTAAGCGGATAAGAATAAGCTTAGGGAGTCTTTCATGCAGGTCCCCACATCTGTACCCTAGAGTTCAGGGTGGGGAAGGAACCCTGACAGTTTGTGATGTGCTTTGAGATCCCCAAATGAAAGGTCTTAGCTAAGTGCAGAGTACTAAATATTATCTTTGTTGTCTGATGAGCCTGCTATGCTCTGAAATTCCACCCAAGATGATGGAGGAAGGTGACAAACAGGAGGAGAAGGAAGAACAGCCCTTCCCCCACACACCTACCTGTCCAGTAGGAAGAAATCATGGAAAGATCTGTGAATGGTTTCATTGTACGTGGGCCTAGTGTAGTCAACAAATATAGAAAGAATTTGGTCCTGAACCCTTTGGAAGTCCTGAAATCCTCATCAGAGCAGCAGGACAGGAGTTGGGTCTGCAGTACCAGAGAAATGATCTGGTGAGTTACAGACAGCTGGAATGCCAAGCAACGTTCTCAGCCTACCCCAGCCAAGCTCACTACCTCATGCATGGGATTCTGGCAGGCCATTCTTGGAGCTAAACATGGCTCCCATTGATTCTTTCCTTTCTCTTGATCTGTTTCATTTTGTGTTGCTGCAGAGTGGCTGGCACTGGGAGGTAACATAGGCTATATCTACACAGCAATGTAAGCCTAGTGTTAGGGATCCCTGGGCTTGAGCGTCTACATTGTATTTTAACCCTAAGTTGTGAATTTTCTGACCCATGCTCCAACTTAGGGCTCTGGCATCCACACTGCAGTGCACAGACCCAAATCAAAGTACACATATCCCAAAGTGCCTAGCGCCTCCCACATGTCGACACTCTAGCCCTAGGAATGTGGCTCACTGTGGGAAAACTCTACTGTTCACCCTGTTTCCTAGCTGTGTCGGTGCTATTGATGCCAATAAGGAACACACAAGTACACAAACTGCATGATCAGCTCCCTTGGTGGCTGTCTCAGTAGAATGACGGCAGTTTGAGAAGGCTTTATACTGAACTACCATCTAACCTGAGAATTGGGCTCCCCACATCTAGGCTGAGTCCCATGACAAGACAATGCCCATGTGCACCTGCTCTGAGGATAATTAGCCCATCAGTCTCCAGGGCTGCCAAACAGTTACAATGAAACTTTGCAATTCATAATTTTTAAAATGGGCTGTTCAATGAAGGTGTTTTTGTTTGGTTGGTTTTTTATTTATCTTTGTCTGTTTGTTTTTAAGTTTGACATAAAATGAAGGTATCGCAGAAAACACACCCACCCAGCCTGGCTGGTGCTGGCTGCAGAGGGTGAAATGCATCACCCAGGGCTTGGGGTGTAGTGTGCTCCAGCACCCCTGGGATCTCTTATTCCTGCCCCTGCCACACTGTGGGAGGCAGAAAGAAGGGATCCTCAGGAGGCTGTGGGGAAGTTTTGGCGCTGGCTCCCTGTCACCACCCTGCAGTACACACTGCGAAATGCCCCTGCACACACATAGCCCCGCGGAGGCCCAGAAGCAAGGGCCAGAGAACAGAGCAGGACCAAGCATCACCCTGCAGGGAGGGGAAGCAACAGAGCTCCCGGCTCAGCATGGCTGGAGGAGGGATGATTCCCAACATCCTGGTGAGCAGCAGCCTCCTCCTGCCTGTCAGCTTTGCTCCCTGCTCCAGGCAAGCTCCACCGGAGCGGGAAGTGGGAATGTGCTCAGCCAGGCAGTAATGACCCTTCTGACCACTGTGCTGGCTGCCTGCAGCACTGCTCCTCTGCTGCCAGGAACTCTGGGATAAATCCGGAGGACTTCCAGGACCCAAGTCAAGCTGGGGCCACATGCACACAGGAAAGCAATAGGGCTCGGACCCTAGGTCCCAGCTTATCACGGGCTCAGACTCTCCTGCCCTGGCTCTGAGTTCTTGGTTACCACATTTGCAGTGTGGACACAAAGTGTGTAGGGGGGAGGTCTGGTCTGAGCCCATGCTCAGACCCTGGCTTAAATTACTGTGTAGACAGATCCATAGTGCTACTTTTGCTTTTCTATATTTTGATATTTTGAATTGAAAATTAGGCATGCTGCTAAAACTACTTCTTTGCCCAAGGCAAGTAAACATCACAAAGTCCTTCCTCATTAATACAGTTACTGCACTACACTATCTAATCAGAGACTCAGGCAGATGGAGGAATACACAGTGATGTGCAGTGGTTCTCAAACTAAAGTCTGCGGATGTCCAGTGGTCCATGGAACCCTTCCTGGTGGCCCACAGAATGAAGCAGCATTGATGGATCAGGGTAGGAGGGCTGCCAGATGAGGTGGGATACATCAAATGGTTTTTTTCTTACCAAACGGCCCAGTTGTGAACCACTGGCTTTGGGCATGGGGAGTGAGAGATGGAACCATTCCCTTCTAAGCTTTTGGCTGAGATAAACTGGTGAATTGCAGAGCAGTTCCTAGAAGACAGGCATCCATGTCACAAAAACTACCATTGTAAGTGGTACCCAAGAGACCACAGGATCAAGGAGGCCTCTCTGCCTTGCTCCACCAAGCTGGTAAGAGAGAAGCTTCACTACTGCTGCCAGGGTTGTACCTGTTCTATCGATAGAGGCCTTCAGACTCCAGCGCTGTAAATCATCACCTCCCACCACCACTAAGATTGCTTTAAAAATGGCAAAGAAAGAGATGAAAATCCTCCCCACATATCCCCAGCAAGGCCGACCAGGCAGATTCATTGTTGCTAGCTCAATTCTACAAAGCTATCCCTAAATATTAAGATGGATCAACATTTGAGGGCTGGGAAACGTCTTGTCAGGACAGGGAACACCCTACCTGCCAGAGAGCAGCAGAGACAGGCGGTTGATGGGTGTCTTGCCCTCCACAGCATAGTTCTGGTCTCTCGCCAGTGACAGGACCTGTTCTTCGCAGCATTTCACGATCTCTTTGTAGACCTCAAAGGGCACCTGCAAGGGCTGGCAGAGGGTCTTGTAGAGGAGGTCAAACTCTTCCAAGAAGGTGTCCTTGCGGAGCCGGTAAATCAGGTGAGCCAGCTGAAGCAAGCAGGCCATGACCAGCAGCATGTTCCACATGAAGATGTCTAGTCCACATGCATCCAGCCAGCCCCACAGAGTATAGCAGATGTAGCCAGTGGTCAGAAGGCTGAAGATATAGATGGAGCCAAAGATCCCACTTCCCCCCATGTAGCCTAGGAGGAGGATGCAATTGCCCAGGTGATAGGCTGCTCCCTCTGCATTCTGCTTCCAGCCCTCACATAAAGGGGGCTGGAAAAGTATCTGGTCCCAAGGGGTGCTGTTTCCACTCATCCTTCCCCTTTCCCCCACCCTCCCCGCCGTCCTGCTTTACAAATGTATTGTCATACAAAAATTACACAGACAGCTGTAATCGGAGCCGCCTGTCAGCTCCTCTCCCTGGAGCTCACTGGTCCCACTGGAATGCCCTTCAGAGCAACATTTTAAAAATAACTTTAAACTTGTTCGTACCAAAAAAAACCCCAAGCCGGAGAATCCAAATGGCTTATTTTTCTCTTTGTTGTTGGTGAGGTGCACAGTCCTGCCAGATGGCTTCCCCCACCAACTGCATTCAGAAGACGGAGCAGGGAAAGAGGTCCAAAGAGTTCAGTCACAGAGTAAGGAGAGGGCTTCAGCTAGAGAACTCATCAGAGAATGGGACTGGAAAGAGCTCCTGTTGCTTTCACTCTCCCCAGCCTTCCAGGAGTGAAAATAGAGACTGAGAGAGAGCAGCAGCGAGACAGAGAGGGAGGGGGGAAGCAACAGGCACTTGTGTTGAATTTGGAATGTATATCACTTGGCAACGGAATGAAGAGAGACCCCAAATGGATAACCATGTTTGGAATTGAAATCCAAAGAGCGAAGCCAGTGAGGGGAACAGAGAACAGACAGGCACTGGCCACTTAACATAACTCAAAGAACTAGATAAGCCCAACATGGAGATCAGAAAGGAGAAAAGTAGCTAGTTTATTATCGTGTGTGTGTGGGGGGGGCGCTTACACTCTATTCCTCGCTATTGTTTTGGAGCAAAGGAATGTCCATCATATTACAAAACCAGAAAGTCTACCTCCCTGCTGGGTGATAACTAATAGCAATGGGAGGAAGCTAGCAAAGGAAAACATAGTCGGGATATCAGGAAATGCTTTCTAGGGAGGAGACCTGTCAGACTGTGGCATAGCCTCCTAGGGGACATGGTGGCAACTCCATCATGTGGGACATTTAAACTTAGACTGGAGCGTATAGTGTGGGCAATGATCCTGCTCTGAACACAGTGCAAACATGAATGTGTGAGGGGTAAATTTCAGTGGAGGAGCCAATAGGATTTTCACACCTTTAACATTACAATGCTACAGGGCACAGGGGGATGGGGAACGTTTAGGGGACTGCTTGGAAATGTGCAATGAACAAATTCTACCCTACCATAGAATCGTCCCTCCTATCTCTAACAGGCTCTGGGGAAGCTGTATTTCTATTCAGAAATAGGAGGAAGGCACTGTGCAATTAGGGTACACTTGTCTACTCTGTGAGCAGCTCTTCTGTTTGGATCTATGTGATGGTGTATACAAACCCCACATTGGAGAGCATGGAGTTAAGGAGCAGCTTTGGGCCCAGGCCACCCCGCCCAGACACACTTGCAAAACCTGCACAAGCTGGAGGCAGGGTTTTTAAAAGGAGAGCAAAGCAGCTCGGGGGGGGGGGGCAGTGGAAGGGAGCAGACAGCTACTGTAAGGGGAAAGTACTGCCTAGGAGCTCATTGCCTGGGACCTGAAAACATAGACTTGTGCAAACCCATAAAAGAGAAGCATGGGACAGAGCACGCTGGTCAGAGTGACTTACTCTGTGGAGCTAGAGGAGGCTGGGGTAGGAAGTAGTCTGGGGGGCAGTGGCTTTAGCTCCAAGGTGCTGACTGGAGCTGCCCACCATTTAGGCCCTGGACTGTAGCCTGGTGAGCAGGGAGGGCCTGGAATCCCCTACCCACTCTGAAAGCTTTTGACACGGTCTTCCACAGTATTCTTGTCAGCAAGTTAAGGAAGTATGGGCTGGAAGAGTGCACTATAAGGTGGGTAGAAAGCTGGCTAGATTGTCGGGCTCAACGGGTAGTTATCAATGGTTCCATGTCTAGTTGGCAGCCGGTGTCAAGTGGAGTGCCCCAAGGGTCGGTCCTGGGGCCGGTTTTGTTCAATATCTTCATAAATGATCTGGAGGATGGTGTGGATTGCACTCTCAGCAAATTTGCGGATGATACTAAACTGGGAGGAGTGGTAGATACGCTGGAGGGGAGGGATAGGATACAGAAGGACCTAGACAAATTGGAGGATTGGGCCAAAAGAAATCTGATGAGGTTCAATAAGGATAAGTGCAGGGTCCTGCACTTAGGACGGAAGAACCCAATGCACAGCTACAGACTAGGGACCGAATGGCTAGGCAGCAGTTCTGCGGAAAAGGACCTAGGGGTGACAGTGGACGAGAAGCTGGATATGAGTCAGCAGTGTGCCCTTGTTGCCAAGAAGGCCAATGGCATTTTGGGATGTATAAGTAAGGGCATAGCGAGCAGATCGAGGGACGTGATCGTTCCCCTCTATTCGACATTGGTGAGGCCTCATCTGGAGTACTGTGTCCAGTTTTGGGCCCCACACTTCAAGAAGGATGTCGATAAATTGGAGAGAGTCCAGCGAAGGGCAACAAAAATGATTAGGGGTCTGGAACACATGACTTATGAGGAGAGGCTGAGGGAGCTGGGATTGTTTAGCCTGCAGAAGAGAAGAATGAGGGGGGATTTGATAGCTGCTTTCAACTACCTGAAAGGGGGTTCCAAAGAGGATGGCTCTAGACTGTTCTCAATGGTAGCAGATGACAGAACGAGGAGTAATGGTCTCAAGTTGCAGTGGGGGAGGTTTAGATTGGATATTAGGAAAAACTTTTTCTCGAAGGGGGTGGTGAAACACTGGAATGCGTTACCTAGGGAGGTGGTAGAATCTCCTTCCTTAGAGGTTGTTAAGGTCAGGCTTGACAAAGCCCTGGCTGGGATGATTTAACTGGGATTTGGTCCTGCTTCGAGCAGGGGGTTGGACTAGATGACCTTCTGGGGTCCCTTCCAACCCTTATATTCTATGAAAGGACAATACTACAAGAGCCTTCACCTACTGAGATGCCAGCTGGAAAAGACAGTAACTGTTCAAGGGCCCAGCCCGCAAAGCTCCTGTGCAAAAGGGAAGGACTGGAAACAACTGGGTGTGAGCGCTCCAAGACAGGCATGCGCTTCAGCAGGGAGATGTCCCGCCAACCACTGCCTGACCACTAGGCAGCACTGGCGGTGGTTGTGCACCTTCTACAATCCATGTTACAGCAGCAGCAATGCTAGTGTCAGCAAAGTTAGCTGGCAGCTACACAGCAGGCACAGCAATGGAAGGAATGCCCACCCCACAGGAAACATAACACCATGTTAAACTTTTAGAGTTTGCTGCAAACACACAGGGGCTTCATCCAGTACAGAAAGAAAAACATACCCCCTTGTTCATGTATTTGAAGTGCACGGACAGTAGTAGAGTGGCTGCTAAAAAGTTACTCAATGAGAGCAGTTACCCTTCCCCCATGATTCCAGAGCCAATATGCTGCAAAAAGATGTTTTCTCTAGTGATCACTACTGCAAATTGCACTCAGGCTTTGAGGATCCAGCTAGGCTCTTCCTGTCCCTTACAACAACAGTAATAGTCAGGGTTTTAACATCTTCCGTCATCCTATAGTGTCAACAGAGCTCTAGGAGAGCAAACTGGATCCTGTTCTATCCTCTGCATCAGTAACACAATCATCAGCTGTGCTCCGGTGGGAGAATTCTCACGGTTGTCAGGAAGCAGTCACTTTTCACGGCCAGATGCATCCTTTGAGGTCAGAATATGGACGCAAAGGACGACAGCATGAAGTCAGCCTGCATATGCCAATGGAATAGGCCTTTGCATAAGATAGGATTACAAGGGTGGTTGTGTTTCAGGACAAACTTACAGCAGTCATGCCTATCATACCATTCCCATTGGCACTAGTCACTTAAAGAGACATGAGCAGCTCCTCTACTAATACTGTATTCTGGATTAACACATTTTGTACTAGAAAGGGCTAGCGTGAGACTTGAAGACACCTTTAAAAAAGGAGATGGAATGAGTCAATCAGTCACCATCCCTGGCTGATTTTATCCCTGGGAAGACTGGCTCCATGTGGAACACTTATTAGTACCAAAGTAAGCAATACCAGAGCCTGGGTCACCTTTGGCAACTTACTATAGGGTGAAGAAACAGTGTAAGTGAAGGCTGCCACATATATCAGGAGAGAGCAATTTGAAAAAACACTTTCATCACAGTCTGTTTGGGGATGAAACAGGACAACAGAAAGTTAGACACACTTAGAATTAGGTGCCTAGCAAACACAGAGCTGTTCTTCCCCCGCCCCACCCCCACCTCCACCCAACCCAAGCAACTCCTACTGTATTGATGGGGAGTTAGTCGTAGTCTGCAGTGGTTAGGGAGAACTGGAACCTAAGAAATATAAATGGAGGATACTCATCTTCCTTTTTCACTATTTCTTGGCATTCACTAATGAGGAAAGGATGATCTTGTGGCCAAAGGGCAGGAATATGCACCAGAAGATTCAAGTTCTATTGCGGGTTTGCCACTACCTGTGACCCTGAGCAAGCAATTGCCCTTTTGGGTCTCCGTTTGCCCCTCAATACAATGAGGATATTATTTACCTTCCTGACAGAGCAGGTTAAGGTTTAATTAACATATGTGAAGCACTTACAGATCCTTTGGTAGAGGTGGCTGCAGATACAAAACATAAAAACTTACTGTATGCTTTCTACTAGAAAACAAAACCTACAAAACACAGGCTAACACAAGAGACGAACCACCACTAGAGACAGAAGTTTCTGGGAAGTGAGAGTGCATTGGGGTTACTTCCAGTGTGTTGTTTCTGATGACTGCAAGGAGGCTCAGTCTTTTGCATCAGCTTCTGGATAGGTTACGGACAAATGTGAAGGGCCCAGTCGAGAGCCGCTGTAAAGGAGAATGAGTTCTCACCCAACCCATAGCTGTTAGCGAAGGGAGGTCTGCTTCTCTTCCCACCCTTCCCCAGCTTCCATTTTTAAGGTCTCTTACTTGTAAATAGACTCAACTCACAGCTTTCAAACACACCACTCAAAATTAAATGTGTCAGTATTTGTGCCACCCAAAGTGTTTTGAATAACACCAGAGAAACTGACAAATGTCTTGTTAATTTCACCTTGCAGCAGGCTTAGAAAAGCCCTGAGCCAGTAGATATAGTGAAACATGGGTGAAGACTCAGGAGGACAAAGGTAGCACTGTTATCAGTTAACTGTGAGTATATCTGAGCATCCATGAGGGCTAGAAACTTATTTTTAAAAAGGTGTTAACTTAAGCCTCCCCAACTTCACATGGAAAGTTCCTAACTTTCCATGAGCTAGTGAATTTTTCAAGCAACGGTACAGAAGTGCCAATGATTATTAAATTTCTGTCTTGGAGATGTGGACAGCACAACATTAGGAGCAGCAGAACCTGTTTCAACCCTAGGGGAAGTTCCGTGCAAAGAGCAGCAGGCTTACAGGAGCAGATGCCCTGACTTATCTGCAATACTGGTTATCCCTGCACAACAGGCAACAGCTACAAGCTTCAGCATATCTTTGCTTTTGTCCACAACAGGATCACTTATCGCTAGCATGATTTCCCCATCCTTAGTAGTAGAGGGAAAAATCTCGCTAGAAACTAGCATATTTTAATATGATTGCAGCTATCGCGGTTCTTATTCCAATGTGGATAGGGAAAGGAAAGGAGAGTCATTAACCAATTGCTGCCCAACATACTACAGAAAATGGTTTGGATTAGAAGGTGGGGGTAACCTTTGCTTTAAAAATGAAAGGGGAATGAGCATTTTTAAATCCTTTATTAAGAGGAAAATATATCTCTATCAGCCAGTCAAGATCAGATAATGGAGGTACCACAGAGGCAATATACATATGGTTTTTATTAGAAATTCTTTATAAATAGATTTCTCATAAGTTTGTTCTTTGAAGTAGCTTGCAGAAATAACTTAATATTGTTCAGCCACCCGAGAAACCAGTCACCCAACAGCAAATCACCTAGGAGAAGAAAAAGAATACCTCAAATAAGAGACAAGACTTCTACTGGACATGATCAGTAACAGTTCAACAGCCTCCTGTCATAAAGGTCACTATATGCAGCAATTTGACCACTACACTCGTGACAGTCACTTCCAGAGTTTCCCTGTTGTAGGTACTCTAGGAATACAATATGGTGTCTTTGTAATGATGGTGAGACAATAAAAGATGAAAGAAGGAAAGCTGAACTCCATATTTAAAGAAGGCACTGTCATTTTTAATCATTTCATACCCTCTCAAACTCCCTGTTTATAACCCTCTCCAAATCCAAATCTATTACAGGACAGCTGTTAGTAAGAGTTGGATTGTGCTTTGTGATTGTAGAATTACTTAACATGGATGCAGACTCCCAGCAGTCCTTTCAACACTGCAAACCCTCTAATACAGCATCTTTTCAAACTGCAGGTCACGACCCAGTACTGGGTCGTGGAATGTAAGACACTGAGCCGCAGTGGCTCTGGTCAACACCGCTGACCAGGCCATTAAAAGTCTTGTCAGCGACGCTGCCCGATTAAGGCAGGCTAGTCCCTACCTGTGCCCGGACAATGGGAGCTGGGGGGAGCGGTGCCTGTGGGCACGAGCTGCACAGAGTCACTTGCATGCCTCCACCTAGGAGCTGGACCTGCGGCTGGCTGTTTCCGGGGCTCAGCACAGTCTGCGGTGCCAGGAGAGGCAAGAAGCCTGCTGTAGCACCCCTACTGTGCCGCAGACCGGGAGCTGTCCGAGGTAAGCCCGTGCCCCAATCCCCTGCTCCAGCCCTGAGCCCCCTCCTGCACCCCAAACCTCTCATCCCTGGCCCCACCCCAGAGCCTGCACCCTGAGCCCAGAGCCCTGACCCCCTCCTTTACCTCAACCCCCTGCCCCAGCCCTGAGCCCCCAACCCAACCCAGAGCCCCCTCCTGCACCCCAAACCCCTCATCCCTGGCCCCACCCCACAGTCCTCACCCCAACCCTCCGCCCCAGCCCTCAACCCCTCCCACACCTCAACCAAGCCCCTCATCCCCAGCTCCGCTGGGTTACAAGCATCAATAATTTTCTTCAACTGAGTCACCAGAAGAAAAGTTTGAAAACCACTACTCTAGGAGGCCAGCAGCAGTTACTCTTGAGCCAGTGAGGCCAGCAGCAGATGCCTGCCTGCTCTTCTTCATCCTAAGGCACCACCTTTCACATATAAGGAGGTGCTGTGCTGGTAGTCCAGACCTACTAGTGACACCTACTGTGTTCTCAGGGCCACTGCAGAGGCAGAGACCAAGTGATGAACGTGGTCCCACAGTCTATACTCACCATGCATACAGCCCCGCTGCTCATCTCGTTCATACTTTAAACCCCAAGGCTCTCATGCACTCCTTGTGAGCCTCAATAAGAGGCCCGCAGTGCTCCTCCCCTTTCTCAATGATGCTGCAAGGCAAAGAGATTTCCCTGGTTAGCTAGCAAAACGGACACCATGTAATCCTCAGATTTGCAGGACTGATGGCTCTTGCAGGTGAAGGGTTCATGAAGGGAAGAAATTGTATAACAGATTTCATAGTAAGCAGGCCATAAAATCAATTACACAAATAAAAATTTGAAACAATCTGATTTAATATAAGGCTGCCCTTAAACTCATCTGATTTGTTTGACTTTCCCTGCTTGTTTTTAAATATTTAAAATAAAAATAAATTGAAAAGGCAGTAGTTTCAAATTAATTTAATCTGCAGTTTACCTCAAGGAGAATTAACTGGTTTACTTCAGAGAGACTATCCTCATCTAGTTATTGCATGTGGAAAGAGAGGATACCTAGTAAAGATATTGACTGTCTCCCGTCCTTCCCCATAGGAATGAAGCCACAGGCTTCTCTCAGATAAGATGGCTGTCATTTCCCTACAGCCTTTTCAAGCGGAAGGGAGGCTACTCTTAGTAAAGAAGGCCATTGTCTGTCACAGTTTGCAATGGAAGCCAAGCTGACTTTGAGGAAGACAGCTGCCAGCTGGGCTCTATGCTCAGAGAACCTGGACAATACAAGGAGACGACGAGGGAAAGTTAACATTACAGGCATACTCATTAAGCTTTTCATCTTTGCTGCACAGCTGCAAACTCACTTGACACCAATGAATTAAACTGAGTCAGTTAATACTTTTGCCTGTGTTATACCCAAGGCAGTATTCTTTTTCTTCCAGGAGTCTATGTGCCATCTTTTTTTTTTAAAATGAAAAGAGGTTCTGAAGAAAAGATGAAACCTCAAATCGGGTGGGGGGTGGTGGTGGTGAAGATCTTTGAAAACTTGAGCTTAACAATGAGGGGGACACATGCACTGCACCCATCAGGGGCTCCTTGCATCCCCCCACAACCTCCCTGTATGCCATCCTCTCATGCCCCTCTATTCCAGGGACTTTTTGCAACTCTCCCACAGCTCCACCACATGCCAGGGTGTCATTCTCTAGGTCCCTGCATCCCTCATCAACACTCCCCATATGTCCATTCCCTTGCAGGTTCCTAGTTCACTCCCTTGCCCCCACAATCACAAAGTAGATTCTCCCTGTCCCCACTCTCCTCTGGGTCCTGGCTTCCCTGCCACCACAGTCCTCTGTGGGTCCCTGCTTCCTCACAGCTCCACCTCTACTTTTCT
This sequence comes from Caretta caretta, assembly GCF_965140235.1. Classification (NCBI taxonomy): domain Eukaryota; kingdom Metazoa; phylum Chordata; order Testudines; family Cheloniidae; genus Caretta; species Caretta caretta. Next base: position 206,419,754 of record NC_134206.1, read on the forward strand.
CTCCCTCTCTGGGTTGCTGTTTCCCACACCCCCATTGCTCCGCTCCCCCCATGCCCTCACTACCACTGGTCCCCATTCACCACACACACTTTAAACCCTCCCTGTAAGGCTCTTATTTTTGTAGGGTCCAGGCTACAGACAACTCTCTGTACAGATAGTTAAGCTGCAGCATCTGACAAGTGTAGGCAGCAGCAAGGGGTGGCAGAAAGATCCTTTTGCCTACAGTACTAGGCAGTCTGTGGCGCCCTGATTTTCCTGGGAGTAAGGCTTTTCCAGTGTCTGAGTTGCATCAAAATCCATTGGGCTTATGCTCATGGATACCTAGAACATCCCTGAAATTTTGGAATTGATCAAACACAGCATTCCAAAGTTATCACATTACAGACAAACAGAAATGCCACTGAGTTGATTTGAGTGTTAAACCTTGAGTCACTTGGCCAACTATAGAACTTCAGAACACAAGACTACTTTAGAAAATTAAAACATGTTCAGATTTATACCTTTACTTTCCTCCAAAAGTATTCAAGTTTGTCACCTTCCAGGTCTGTGCAAAGTTCCCATTAAAAGGAAAATTCTGGAAGAATTTTGAACAATGGAGCTACTTTTGGCATCTCTCTATTAGGGTAGAGCATTTGTAGCTGTAAGGGGTGGTACCAGCAGCTACAAGGTCATAAATATGATTAAGAATAGTTATCAAGTTGAAACCTAAAGAGACTTCAAGTAATACATTGTATTATTTGGGAAAAATATGCATGGGTTAATGATTCCAGTGATGTGGAACAAGCACACCTCATGTTCATGTTTGCACCAAAGTACTTTACGCACACAAAAAACAGTTCTCTTTTGCAAGCCACCAAGTTCTAGTGGCTTGAGCAGGGGACCAGCAGTCAAGAGAACTGTGTTCTATTCCTGGTTCTGTCATTAACTCACAGCATGATGTTTGGTAAGTCATTTAGGCCATAATTTTTAGTTACTACACACCTGTGCCTCAGTTTCCCCTCTAAAATACAGGTCTGATATTGACACACCTCAGGGGAGGACTATGAGTAAGAATATGATTACAGAGATCACAGATTCCGTGACTTCATCGGACCTCAGTGATTTCTTTGGCTTCAGCCCTGCTGCAGTGGCCAGAGCTGCCACCCCATCCTGCAGCAGTGGCCAGAGCGGTCAACAGCCAGGGCCAGAGCTGTCCACCCACCACCCCTCTCCAATGGCTAGGGTGGGAGCTGTCTCCTCCTCCCTCCCTCCCACGTGGCCGGGGATGGAGTTGGAGCTGTCCCCCTCCCCCTGCAGTGGTGGGGGCTGTGAGTCGCGTCTCCCACAGTTCCCTGGGCAGTCACACACATTTTATCATCACAGAAATGGAAGACTCCTATTAAGTCTGAGATCCTCTCTCCTCCATCCTTGTCCAGGGCAGAATTATGCCATACAGTGCAGTGCTTTGTCTAGAGAGGACCCCAAGCCAAAAAACTATGGAGAAGTTCAGAAATTAACTCCACATATCCCTTCTCTACTTTGGCCAAGCATAACGTGGAACTTGCCATACTGCTTCACTCAATCCACGATTCTGTCTCTGTCTGTAGCCAGTATCAAATAATTCAGGGGAAGGAGAAAGATACTCCATAGGGAACAGTTATGGAATAACTCAACCATAGTGAAAGTTTAAATTCCTTCAGTTAGTGATTGGGTTATGTTCTGAAGCAACAGGTTTTATATTCATTCTACAAAACAAACTTTTTATGCTGTCTAATTTAACAGTGGATGTTCTGATTATCTACATAGAAGTGCCTAATCTTTATTCATATCCTAAGAACTTATCCTCAAAGATGTCTAGTGGCAGTTAGTGCTACTGGATAGTTATCTGTTGTGTAAAATACCCTAGTTTTAAAATGTCCAGTGGAAGGGAGTACCTGCCCTTTCCCTTAAGGAAGTATTCCATGGCCTACCATGCCCCACAATCAGGAAGTTATCTTGATGTTTAGCTTATATTGTCCCTATTTTAATTTTTAACTACCCAAGACAGAAAACCAAGTAACATATACTATTTTGTATCACCCTAAATAATTCCTATTTCCAACTGTGGGGTTTATACTTTGCAGTCATAGATGGTTATTATTCATTTAACAGCCACTGATTTACTGACTTGCAAACCGACAGAGTCCCAGCCCCAAAGGAGGACCAGCAAGCTCTCCATGGACCATTAGAGACCTACTTAACTACAGCATTTTCACGGTCAACTCAAAAATGTTAAAATGATTAAACGATGAAAAGTAAATTGGTTTCTGAAATTCTACTGCAATAATCTAAGGTGCTATTAGTAACAATTAAAGACATTAAAAATTGTGTACACCTCTACCCAGATATAACGCAGTCTTCGGGAGCCAAAAAAATCTTACCACGTTACAGGTGAAACCGTGTTATACTGAACTTGCTTTGGCCTTGAGCACTTCTGTTATTAATAGTCACTTCCTGCCCCCTGACTGACCCCTCAGAACCCCCGACCCATCCAACCCCCCCCCGCTCCTTGTCCCCAGACTACCACCTCCAGAAACCCCCCCCGGTCCCTAATCACCCCTCCCAGGACCGCACCCCCTACCCAACCCCCCTGCTCCCTGTCCTGACTGCCCCGACTCTTACCCACACCCCTGCCCCCAACAGGCCCCCCAAGACTCCCACACCCTATCCAACACCCCCATTCCCCGTCCCCTGACCGCACTGCCCCCAGAACCTCCGAACCATCCAACCCCCCCCACCCGCTCCCTGTCCCCTGACAACCCTCCAAGACCCTCTGCCCCAGCCCGGCACCCTTAACACGCCGCTCAGAGCAGCGTGTCAGAGCCAGACACGCTGATCCGCCAGAGCGCACAGCTCCACCCCCCAGAGCGCTGCGTTATATCCGAATTCGTGTTATATCGGGTAGTGCTACATCAGGGTAGAGGTGCATATATTATTTTTAACCCAGGTATCAAATTATTGTTGCTATTCTCTCACCTCTAAAGGGTAGAATACCACTTAGTGAGATAACTTCCTCAGTGAGGCCAAGGTTCATTATGAAATGCTAAACATAATTCTACTCTACAAGTTTGCAGACAAATTGTAGTAAAAACTTCAGAAATTAGGATTTAACTTGTATTAAAAGTCTTTAAAGTCTGAAGCAACAAGAGTCTGCTGCATGGGTCATAAGAATGTGTAGAGAGCTAGTTAGGTTTTTTTTAAAAAGTTAATAGTTTCTGATACTATGTGTGTCCTGAAACCACTTACCAATTTTGGTGTTTTAAAAGAAGTAAATTAAGTGTTTCTCTGACTCGCTGCCGTGTGCAAATCCCAAAAGCAACAAGAGAAACTGATGATACAGAAAGTGTAGTGAAATATACACTATAGAAGACAACTATAGGGAACTGACTATACAGGAAGGGCTGTCATATACATAAATAAAACATAACACTGAGAAGCGTTCCTCTCTGTTACTTGTAATGACAGCAGACAAACAATTTTCAGGCAGAAGTGAGATTTTTACTTTGGTACATCCATTTAATATCCCCACCCAAACTCCCACTTCCTTGTCTTGAATACTTGCAGTGTCACAAGACTCTTGAGTGTATTATTTCTCAGGAGGGAGTGCTATGAGGCTGGTAGCTGGATACACAGAAAAGAGAAACTTGTAGATGACTTGCACTAACTGACAGGTGAAAACACTGGGGAAAAAAAAGGAAATGTGTAGGGAGGTCCAAAGCAATAAATAACGGGATAAAACTTAGTTAAGAAAAATTAGGATGCATATCAGGAAGAGTCCTTTAGTAGTGCAAGCTATTAAGGCTTGTCTACGTTTACCGGAGGATTGACACTGTGGAAATCGATGCATCAGCGGTCAATTTAGCGGGTTCTGCTAAATCAACCTCCAATCGCTCTCCCGGGTTCTGCTAAATCAACCTCCAATCGCTCTCCCGGCGACTCTCCACCTGATCGAGAAGAGTAAGGGGAGTCAACGGGAGAGCATCTCCCATCGATGTTGCGTAGTGTGGACCCCGCAGTACGTAGATCTAAGCTACGTCGATTTGAGTTACGCTATTCATGTAACTCAAATTGCATAGCTTAGATCGACTTTTCCCTTTAGTGTAGACAAAGCCTGAGATGGATTATTCTCTCAAGGGAAGTAAAGCAAGTCCCAGCACCTGAGACATGTAAACTAGAAAGGGCAAAACATACTACAGCATACCATCCTGTCACAGCTGAGAAGATGAGCTAATTGTGACCTAACAAGTAACTCCCTCCTCCTTCAACCCAATATGAATTTCTGTTGGTATATGAAAACTAAAAATGCTTAGCAGATTGGGCCTTTTAGCTTTGCTCTCTGAAACTCCCTCCCCCATAAGATACTTATTTGGGTGGAGTACCTCAGAAGGCAGAAAGCTAATTTATAATCAGACTAAGACAATATATTAAGAAAAATAAAAGTAATGATAAGACCTGTATACACACTGGATTTTTCTGGAGAGTTATTTTTGCATCACCATTGGTGCTGGAATTTTAAACATCAACACATTGGATTAAAGTAGTTTCCTGATAATTTAAAGAGAACTTGTATCATTTGTATCAATTGATGGTGCTGCCAAAACAAATCCCAAACAGTAAGTAATCACTGCCTGAAAAAGCCAGGTGATCCCCTGGGAACTTTAAAATATTATCTACATGGAAGTTAGTTATTTGTTTCTGAGGGACTGGACTAATCTATAATTAAAATGGAGAAAAGTTCCAGACAGAGTTCTGGCAACTGAAATCCCTATTTGCGAGGCAACGGCAATAAAGACGATGACTGGGAAAGCTCCCCCAGCACCACTTCAAGTCCTCGGCTGCATCCTCTGAAGCATTTCTGGGATTAGGAGGCTGGATCACTTGCCCTCTTCATTCCCTCTGAAGCAACTGGCATCAGCCACTGCCGGATGACAGGCTATCGGGCTAGATAGTCCATTAGCCCGATCCAGCCAGGTCATTCTTAGAAGGCTCAACTTCCATGCCCTATTCAGTCCCTAACCTACCTGCAGACTAAGGGAGGGAACGAATTAGCGGGAGTTATCATGGTGATTTTGGCAGGGGGGTCATCTGTCCACGGCGAACCAGCCGGAGGCTTGGGCTACACTGAAAACGGACACGGGCAGCGACAGGCCGGGCAGGGCGCGGTGCCGGGGAAAGCCACACACCCGGGAGACGCGGCGGTGCTGACCGCACCCCGGATGAAAGGGGAGGGCTTCCGTCGACACAGCCCCGGTCTGCACTTCCCAGGTAGCCCGACCCAGCTGGCTCGCTCAGCGGTACGAACGACCCCGCGGGCTGTAGTTAAGCCGGCCCGACCGAAGCCCGCCCCGCAGACGCAACCAGGGTGAGGGCGGACGTGGCCCGCGGCCGGGCTCGGGGAGGTGGAGTCGCGACAGCCCCCAGGGGCAAAGCCCCTGCGCTGCGGCGGGAAGCGCCACCCGCCCCGCCACTGGGCCCCGCGGCGGCGGCGGCCCCGGTTACCAGGCATCCCGCGCCTTCTTGGTCTCGGGGCAGGCGCAGCAGGGCTTCAGCGGCTTCTTCTCCTGCGGCTCGGGGCCCGGGGGCTCGCAGCTGGCGGACGCCAGGCTCGACATCTTCGGCGGCGGCTTCGCAGGATCCCTGCGGACACAAGGGGCCGGTAAGAGCCCGCTCCGCCCGCCCGGCCCCCAACGCCCGGCTGCCCCCGCCCCCCGCGGGGCCCCTCGGCACCTCCCCGCTCACATGCGCAACCCTCGCACGCTCCTACCTGGGCCCGCGCACAGATCGTCAATGCGCAGGCGCCTGGCGGGCCGGGACTTCTTCCGGGCAGCGGCTTCCCTCCCGTGAGCCCGACACTTACTGCGCCTGCGCGCCCATTCAGGGACGCGCCCGGAAATGGAGTTCTGCTGCGTGCGTACGCACCCGCCGCCGCCGCGCGCCTTTGGTCGCTCCACGCGTATCCCACTTATCGACCCCCCCTCGGCGCGTGCTCGCCCCCACTCGCCCCTCCCTTCTCACCCTTGCCCTCGCCCTGCACGTGCCCCTCCCCCTCTGCTCTGGGTTGCTGAGATTGCAAAAACGAACGAGACAGTGAAAGGGGGGGTGGGATACAAAATTTTGCTTCCTTGGAGCCCATGTGTTTTGGGAAAGCTGAGGAGGCCACAGAGACCGGGTTTGGACTGTTACAAAGAGCATGGGGAACAGAGGTCACTGAACAAAACGCCCCCAAAAGAATTCAGGACTTAAAAACCCTTCTGAGAGCCAAGGCAAATTGGAGATCAACAGCAGAACCTGGACGACCTGTGCACACAGGACAGAACTTCTGTCCCCCCCCCTCCCCCTTTTCTTCTTACATTACAGCCCAGCCAGCCTTGCGTAGTGTGGGTGTGAGTATGGAAGTGGGTTAGGGCTTGGGGCACTAATGCTTTTTCCCTTTCTCTGAGTAACGTGGAGGCCCCCCCCAGCACTCTCCACTATTATTTTATTATTTTATCGATAAAGCGTTAAAACTTAGACGCTTAATGTACTCCTTCATCTCCTCCCCTAACAATCCTGTGGCCTCAGCCTTATCACCTGACTCCTCAGGCAGATTGGTAACAGAAGTCTGTCAGCTACCTCAGATCCTGGTTTGTCCTGGACTTTCTGCTCTCCCTACAGATTTCATTATAATCATCTTAAATGTAACAGACTGAGAGAGAAGATCCCCCTTTCCCATCCCCCAGGTATCCCTTTCCTTTTGAAGAAACAGTATAATAGAAGGTAACATAAGAAACACCTACCCTCCACTTCATTGTCTTTCCATTCATTTTCAGGTGGCATTTGAATATAGAACTTCATTCCCTTGTCTATGCCATTTACTTTCCCCCTCCCTCTTGTTTAATTTTTATTCTGCAAAGCATTTCAGAAAACACCTTCTATGAAAGACTGCAAAATAAATACAATAGGTTTTCACAAGGAAATTTATTATAGCAGATATGTGTTTACAAAATACTGGTACATTAGGTAAAGTGGTATTACATTTACATATTGTTAACTATTTGTATGGATTGAGCATTGCTATATTGGCATTCCATTGTGTATGTTCATTGTGTCTCCATTATATTTTATTTGTGCACAGTACTTTACCCTTCATTCTTTCATGTGTGGGTTTTTGTAAATCTGGAAAACTTTGCAAATAAATACAAAGGGAAAATGAAAAAAAATACTCTTCCAATTACTAACCACCACTTTTTTTTTTAACCTACCCCCATATGTCTGGCTTTACTAAAGAAACAGGTGCTCAGATACTACAGTGATGGCCACAGTATGAAAGTATGGATAGATTATACTGTGCTTGTTTGAGCTGAACAATACATAGCAAACTGTCCTTTTGGCAAGTTATATCTTTTGTTGCATATATATATGCATGTTATATCTTTTGTTGCCAGTTGAAAAACCAAAGGCTCTGAATGATCATGAGCTTTTGATTGGTGTCTGCACATCAAGATCAGTTCAACAGGAAAAAGAGTTTTTAGTTATCAGCCAGATATGGATAAGAATTTTAATATAAAGATTAGTATTACAGCTTTGCCACTTCTATCATCATGTTACATGCTTGTCCTGAGGTAGAGTTCAACAATTCAGCATGACAGACAAGTTATAATGCAAGTGATTCAAGTTGTCCTAATTGCCCGTGTTCTGAAGCTCTTGCGCATCGTAAGAATGAAGAGGTACATTGAAGAGTGGGATGAGGTCAGTGTACTTGCCAACTTATCAGGATTTTGTGTGATTTATGATTATGAGAGAAACAAAAATGATTAAGGGTATGGAACAGCTTCCATATGAGGAGAGATTGGTAAGGCTGGAACTTTTCAGCTTGGAAAAGAGATGACTAAGGGCGGATATGATAGTGGTCTATAAAATCATGCTTGGTATGAAGAAAGTAAATAAGTGTTATTTACTCCTTCTCATAACACAAGAACTAGGGGGTCACCAAGTGAAATTAATAGGTAGCAGGTTTAAAACAAATAAAAGGAAGTATTTCTTCACACAATGAACAGTCAACCTGTGGAACTCTTTGCCAGAGGATGTTGTGAAGGCCAAGACTATAACAGGGTTTAAAAAAGAACTAGATAAATTAATGGATGATAGGTCCATCAGTGGCTATTAGCCGGGATGGGCAGGGATGGTGTCCCTAGCCTCTGTTTGCCAGAAGCTTGGAATGGGTGGCAGGGGATGGATCACTTGATGATTACCTGTTTTGTTCATTCCCTGTGGGGCATCCGGCATTGGCCACTGTCAAAAGACAGGATACTGGGCTATATGGACCTTTGGTCTGACGCAGTAGGGCCATTTTTATGTTCTTAAAGTCAGGTCCCCAAAACTTTGCCTGGCTGATGGCCACATTTGGTAACAGGAACCAGTTTCAGGTTGCCCTTATTTTAATACAGCTTTGTGGTCATTCAAGACCAAAAATCCCAGCAGACTATACGCCATCTTCACACAGACAGATCAAGAGCATCATATATTAGGACCTGTAGCCTCTGTTGTGTTGAAGATGAGCAGGGTTTCTGGAAGCATTATAGAACACCATGTTCTCTACTTTGACTATTCCAGAATACACTAAAGGAGGAGTCAAAAAAAACTTAGGTTGTCCAGTACCATCAAATTCCTTTCTTTTTATCATTCTATCCATATTTTGTTTCTACAGTTTGACAGTTTAATGTCTGATGAAAATAACTGGCTACCACTGATATGCAAGAGCACAGGAATGGTCATACTGGATCCTTTCTTTTGACATATAGCTTCAACAGTGGCACCTCTTCAGTAACCACTCCAGGGTATCTGAAAGAGTTAAGCAATTCAGCCCCATGGGCTGGATATATGCAGAGCTGAGGATCATTTTCAGGGGTTAGAGTTCTTTGATCCTTGTTGTGTTGAGCTTGGGACATCATGATGGGAAGAGAGCATCCAGACAAAAACAGGATGATGCTTATCCCATCTTGGGTCTCACCGTGGGAACATATGCCATCAGCTGACAGGGATCCTGCTCTTCACTGTCCAGTCCAAGAACAGCAATTTAATAAATTAATCACCACCCATGATTTGCTTGAGACCTGGCTGGATAATGCTGCAGGGCCCTTGCCTGTAGCATTTTTCCGTCAAGTATTTGGTTCAGCATGAGCAGAGGAAGGATATTGTAGATGTGTTGCTAGCATCTGATGTCAAATGTATGAGGTGCCTGACTCAAAAAATTGATTTGTTTGTTGATATTCACCTGTGATTAAATTAGGAATAGCTGTGATGTACAGGCTTCTGCAGTTCTACACTTCAGACTCCCTAATGCACGGATCAAATATTTATCTGGTTTGGTCTTGGATTTACACGCTTCTTATCTTCAGTGACTTCTGTGTCCATGTGGATAATGGTGCTTCAGAGTTAGCTCACGAGCTCATGGCTGCCTTGACAATCATGAGCCTGTGGTGATTTCTGCCTCAATGCATGTGGGAGAACACATTTTGGATCTTGATTTTGAACTGGGATGAGTGATTTGGGGTGGACAGTATACCTTGTTCTGACTGTTACCTCCTTCCGTTTGAAGACAGGGCTCAATGTACTTTATGTGGGGTTTGTAGACCTATTTTATTGGTGACTGGCCAAGACTAGGGCTTGCAAGGGGGATGAGTAAATTGAAGCTAAATCCAGGTAAGATGGAAGTGATACTAGCTGTTTGGGGAAAGCATTGCAAAAATATGGCAGGTTAGCATCAGCCCCTAATATTGAGATTGATCTTGTCTTCCTGTAAACTTGTAGCTTCCATAGAAGGAAATATAACCATTGGCATTTGCTCCTTTATTTAACAGATCTGATAGGGAACACTTCCTACATCATTTTTGAGATTGTACTCCAGTTTGGAATACTCTATATGGTAGTTCATTGGAACGCCTGCATCCAATTCTACACTGAGAACTTACTGCAATTTCCAGTTAACTCTTGGGTTTACCAGCAGAACCTTACGGTAAGTAGAAACCAGGGACAGGAGAAGCTCAGAAGTTTATGAATGCTTTCACACATTTTAGAATGTTTTTGTGTAATAGGTTTTGGCTTATAACCACACCATCTTGTTCTGGGATTCCATCAGCTCTCACCAGGGAAGAACTGAATGAGTACTTAGATGGGAGACTTTTTAAGTTACACAATGGAACCAGAAGAACTAGTGTTTGAATCAGTAGATGGTGACCTGCCCCACTAAGAAAATATAACCAGAGTAAAATCAATGTTCTTTTATCCCAAGTCTGTGAAACATTTAAAGCTGATAATTTAACAGGCTAGTTCCAACAGCTGAAAAACAGCTGTGACAACTGCTCCACTGCCCTGTAGTGTATCATGCACATTCCAGTATGATGCACCAAGCAGCAGCAGGATTTTGTTTAGAGGGGACTCATTTACAGTGCCCCACCTAAAATTGTGTCCTAGAGCCACCACCACCCATGTTAAGGTGTCTGCAATTAACACTTGGCAGACAGTCTGTTATAAGCCTTACTTGTTTCTGTAGTGAGTGGTCAGCTAAACAGGAAATATCCTCTTCCTCAAAATCGAAAGCTATAACTCCTATGGGAAAATTCATCCGTCCTTCCAAATTCATTAATAGAAACTCAAATGCCTTTCCACTTGCAAAGACCACTTGTATTTCAAAAAAGAGGAGAGCTTTCATTGACCTTTCTCTGGTCTCATTCTCTACATCAGTCAAGACGACAAAAAGGATGGGCAAAATATGGTTTATAAGAAGCAGGAAAAAGCTGATATTTGAGGGTCCTCAAATTTTTCTTGTGTTTTAAACTAGAAGGAGTTGAGTGGGACACTAAGTATCTGCATTAAGAATTGTTGAGGTCAAGTGGGGCGTTACACCATTTTTCTATTTTCTGTAGAGAAATTATAAAATAAGTACATAAAAATTAAGTGCTTAGAAAGCTAGTATACAAGTGGCTTTCAAACTTTTGTACTGGCAGAACAAAGGGGGCTGCCAGTCATGAGAAAGCCCCTGCTTTCCACCTAAGATGTCTGCTGGAATTAACAGGGACTGTACCAGGGGAAAGGATTGGGCCCAGACTAGGAAGGAGTCTAGTCTGTGAAAGAAGCTTATTGGAACACCTCTGAGGGTGAGATATTACCTGTAATCAGTTTCTTAATGTATTAGGCTTGGACTTGCATGTTTTTGCTTTATTTTGCTTGGTGGCTTACTTTGTTCTCTCTATTATTACTTGAAACCACTTAAATCCTACTTTTTATACTTAATAAAATCACTTTTGTTTATTAATGAACCCAGAGTAAGTGATTAATACCTGGGAGAGCAAACAGCTCTGCATATGTCTCTATCAGTGTTATAGAGGGTGAACAATTTATGAGTTTACCCTGTATAAGACTGTGGTGGGGTGGTGCCCCACCCCTATGCCAGATTGGGCTACAACAGGCCAGAGTGGCTGCACAAGGCAGCAGCCAATCAGGGAGGGCCTGTTAGCCAATCAGGGCCAGTATTACAGCCAGCCAATCAGGGCTAGGCTAGGCCCAATATAAAGGCTGCCCAGGAAGGGAGCAGGGAGTCTCTCCCTGGCCTTCAGAGGGTGAAGGTCTGTCTCCTGTGTGAGGAGACTAGCACCAGGGACAGCGCAGTGCTGGGCAGGTGGAGGGAGCAGAAGGGAACTCCCACCCAGTACCTACCGGGCTGCAGGCCCTGAGAAAAAGGGCCTAGCTGGTGCAAAGGGGCCGAAGCAATCAGATAATGCTTTCTGGCTGTGCAGAGTCATGGGCACCAGTAATGTATAATCTGCCTTGAGATCTTCAAAGGCATATCTGAGACATGAAGGACTTCAGTGAAGTGGATGTGGAAGGGAGAGTAGGGGATTCCAGCCTACCCTACTCATGGAACTTTGACCTCAGCCCCTGAAGTCAGAGTCTGAAATATGGTGTTCATTATAAACTCCAAATTGCTTCCCCAAGACCACATTATACCTCTCAGCAACAGCATCCTCTGTCCCACAGGTATTTTTGGAGCCAAATCTGGAATGGGGTAGAGGGTTCTCATTCAAAAACCTTAACAGACCTGTATAACCCATTACAGAGGAGATCACCTTTCTCAGTGCTCTTCCCTTCAAAGCATCCTGACTCAAAGTAAGCCCATTTTTCCTTGAGGCATTTAATTCTTATTCCTCCCCAAAGCCTCAGGGAGAATGCCAAGGATGAGACTAGACAACTGATCCTTGCTACCACAACGATTAGGTGAGAAAAGGATTTTCCTTAGATCTCTTCACTTCTACCGAGGAGAAGGCAAAAGTTTGATTCTCTTCCATTGGGCCCAAGCGTCTCACTTTGATCATGCTGGATGGATGAGGTGGTCCCATTTACAATGCAAGAGACTCAGTTCTCCATGGTTGATGTTAATTCAGTTCCTTAGAATGCAGATCTTTGAGGATCTTGTCTATTCATGTCCATCTGGCCTGAAAGAGGTGTGATGAAATCCTTATTCATCTTGCCAACAATCCATATAGCAGATTCCAGTATCCACAAGTATCTAATGCCAAGGCCCACAACCAAGTATTCCTTCTTGGCTGTGAAATTCTTGGCCTCACAGTTTAACACCTCTGGATTATGAGTCTAGATGTTTGGGGATGACTGGCTGAAAGATGAACCAGTTATACGTGTTTGCCATACCTCTGTAGACACAGCACAGGTGGAACTGGGAATGAAATGCCTCTTCCCTACTTTAAAACATCCAGTATATCATGCACTAGATAAAAAAAATTCAACTGAGCAGCTTGGATCATGCTGCAGATGTTGTGCTCATGGCTCTGGTGGCCCAAAGAGGACTGAAAGCTGCTCTAAAAGGGTAACTGGGCTGGGTATTCCCCTGGCATAGAGGAGACCTCAGGTGACATAAAGCCAGCATAGCCACTCTGCACCACCAACTGCCATAACACTCGGGCCATTGTTTGTTCATATCACCTCTCTTAAAGCAATGCATTATAATTAGGTTTTAAAAATATATCTATTTAAATGTTTTACATTTCAAACTACCTGGATTTTTTTTCTCTTCCTGGAGTCTTGGACTCCACTAAAGCGCATTTACTGACCCTACCTCAGGGCCTACCCCACAAGAGCCTGACCCTACTCCCTGTGGATTCTCCTACCTGCATGAAGATCCTGCCTTTTCTACAGTCTCTCCCACACTGAGTTCCCCACTACTCTGTTTGTATAATCTTTTCCTAACACTTTCACAGCTGGGATCACTAATTATCATTAAATTGCCATGTCACCTCAGCTGGGGCCTAGCTGCTAGATCACAGGCAAGATTGAGCCTGGTTTACCTTAGAGGGCCAGCCAGCCTGTGACAGAGATGTAAAACATTTGTTCCATTTGGTGTGAAAACTGCATTCTGCTTTAATGATATTCTATCACTCGCTGCCTGTCCTTTCTATAATGGCAGATGAATGACATTCAGGAATATATTTCATACCGAAAGCTACCACAGGATTTGTGCCAACGGATTTTCACCTACTATGATATCCGGTACCCCTACTATGATATCCGGTACCAAGGAAGGTGGTACAATGAAGAGGAAATCCTCAATGAGATGTCAGAACCTCTGAAAGAGGTAAGAGAGAGAGCCTTAGGGAATGTCTACACTTGGAGTTGGGGATAATTGCCTGCTCAACAAAACATATCTGCACTAGCTCTGATACACTAGCTAGCATGCAAAAATAGAGTATAGCTGCCGTGGCAGAAGGGGCTAACTAACCCTAGTACATGCCTAGCATCTTGGACAAGTGCGTATTGGAGGCGGCTAGCCCCTTGTGCATATGATGTCTATGGTCTATTTTTAGCACACTAGTTCAATCAGAGCATGGGTGTATCTTCTCAAGCAGGCAATTACACCCCCAGCTTGAAGTGTAGATGTACCCTTAGTCAGCATGAAACAACTTATAGCAGTGGACAGCAACTCATGGGAGGGACACAAGAGAGGGCACCAAATAAAGGGGGGACATGTGACCCCCCCACATGACTCCTCCCCACCCTGCCCCCAGCTTGGGGGCCCTGCGCTCTCCCTTTCCCCTCCCCATTTCAGGTTACCTGCGGGGAGGGGAGGCTGTGTCCTCCCGCTGCATCAGGTACCGATTTCTGAACTGCAGGGCTGTCCTGGGAACCGCAGTGGCAAAAGGAGCAGAAAGTGGTGGCACCCAGTGACCCCATGCAGGCAGTTCCTCCAGGCACAGCTGTACCGCCCCCAGCCCTATTCTTCAGCAGGGCTGTACAGACCCCAGACAGGAGACACAGCTGTGTGGAAGGGCTGGGGGTGGTACAGTTGTGCCGGAGGAGCTGCTGGATGTGGGACCGCCAGGTGGCCCCATGGTCTGCTGCTTTCGCCGCTGCTGTTCCCTGCTAAATGTGCCCCCACCCAGGCATCTGGGGAGGGGCATGTGACCCTTCTTGCGCCTCCCAGGTGTCGCCTCTGCCACTAGCATTTCAAACTGTCCCTAGGGGAGTGGTGTATGGAATACTAAACTGTATTATACTGTTCAGTGCAATATATATATATATATTACATATCTTACCTGAGCTGAGACCTGCCGTCCCTCGCAGTGTATTAAAGTATCTTAAAGGGAACACATCTCGTGTATCTCTCTGGGATGGAAGCTCTGTAGCCAGTCTATATCTAGCGCAAGAGCCTGGCCTGCTCCTAGCAGTCCTGCAATCTACATGTACATGGTGTCAGAAGTAAAGGCAGCCTAACTTGTGCCAGAAGAGAACAGAAACAGAAGGAAGGCAGCAACAAAGGTCGCAAACAGAAAGGGGGGAAAAGCAAGAATGGCTGCAGAATGGATCACATCAAAATGCCTCTTTTCAATGCCCCAGAGAACTTCAGTTTTGACAGAATGGACAGACTGGAAGCAGCATTCTGCAAGATTTTGCATTGCTGTTAAACTCTACCAGGAAACTGGAGATATAAAGCTATCTTCTTTAATTTATGCTGTGGGGAAGCAGGCAGAGCATATCTTCAAATCCTTTGCCTTTACTGACAACAGTCAGTAATCTGACTGTGATAGAGTTCTGGCTATGTTTGATGCATACTTTATACCTCAGAGAAATGTGGTTTATAAAAAGGCAGTTTCACCAGAAAATTCAGGAAACAGGGGAACCTGTTTGAATCTTTTGTCAGGGCTTTGAAGGCATTGGCAGAAAACTGATTTTGGAACTGTAAAACATTAAAATATCAGAAATAGATTGACTATTGACCATATAGACAAAAGTCTCTCATAGCAGCTCCAGTTTTAAAAACAGACTTGGTATTGTTTCATATTCTCTGTGTGTATATAAAGTCTGCTGCAGTTTCCACGGTATGCATCCGATGAAGTGGGCTGTAGCTCACGAAAGCTCATGCTCAAATAAATTGGTTAGTCTCTAAGGTGCCACAAGTACTCCTTTTCTTTTTGCGAATACAAACTAACACGGCTGTTACTCTGAAACCACACGCAGCTATTCAAATAGCAAAGCAGTGTGAACTTATGAAACAGCAAGACAAACCTGAAAAACCATCTCTAAACAGGCACAGCATGAGTTCTAAAAGTTATTATTATACAACCACTGAGGCAAGGAGAGAGAACTCTCAGGCTAACTGCAATGCCTTTCAGACTAAATGCCCAAGAGATGTATGTCAGCCAAAGGTGCAAGATGTAATAAATGCACAAAATATGGACATTTTTCAGCTGTTTCTCACATTAAGGCAGACAGGGAGCCATTGTTTCTGGGACCTGTCATGTGTGATAAAACAGAGCCTGCCTGGAGTCTTTCATGGAAAGACTATTGACTTTAAAATGGACTCAGGAGCAGACTCAGAAGGGAGTTACAATCACCTTCAACTCTTCCCAGAGCTGAAATCACCGGACACAGCCCTGACTAGCCCTGGAGGTATTCTGAACTGTATGAGCCTGTTCACCACAGAAACAACCTACACAGACAAAATCTTTGCACTTGGAGTGTATGTGATCAAAGGATCAAAAACCCACAGCTTCACAGCTGCAGCTTGACAGCCATGATGGGCCAAGTGAGAAAGGTGGAAGAACTCTATGAAGCAGTTGGTGATACTGAACTATTGAAAAGAGATCCAGTACAAATAACCTTAAGAGACAAGGCTGAACCATATAGTGTACATATACCTGGCAGGATTCTGATCCTGTTGCTTTGTAAAGTGGAAACTGAGTTAAAGAGAATGGAACAGATTGGCATAACCAAGATCATCTCTGAGCCAGTAGCATGGTGTGCCCCATTAGTACTGGTTATACAGAAAAATGGAAAAATATGTGTGGATCTTAAGACTTAATGAAGCAGTTATGAGAGAAAAATATATCCTCCCAATACTGAATGACTTCATCCCCAAAGTGAAAGGAGCTACAGTATTTTCCAAGATGGATGCCTCAAGCAGATTCTGGCAAATTCCTTTAGCCAAAGAGGGGGCTAAACTGATTACACTTCCTTGGGAGATTTTGCTTTTAAAGATTACCTTTCAGGATTACCAGTGCCCGACAAATCCAGGCTAGAGAGAAAAGGCATGGAAAGGGGGTAAGTTTGGTTTAATTATTGTAATACATTGTTATGATATATTTTTAATTGTAAGTACGGTTTTATGTTTATTCCCACTAAAATGTATCTTTCTTAAATAAACTTTGACTATCTCTGAATTGTTAATTCTGTGAGCATTCATGGCCCGCCATACTATTTTCATACCCAGGTGTGGACCTCACACCAAAAACTTTGCCCACCCTGGTCTAGACTGAAGCTAAACTGGAAAAAGAACATTTTCCACCTACCCCAAATACAGTGTTTGGGACTGGCAATAAACAAAGATGGAATCAGTGGTAGCCTCGAGAAAGTAACACCAATTTGAGAATTGAAAGGACCAACTAATGTACCAAAACTGAGACATATATTGGGGATGGTAAATTATCTTGGTTGATACCTACAAGACATTTTTACAGTGACAAAAAACACTGAATGAACTATTTAAGTCCAATATATTGTGGCTATGGGGACCAAATCAAGAAATTGCCTTCAAAAAGGTAAATGAAATTATCTCAACAGCTCCAGTTTTCAAGTGCTATGATGTGAACAAACCACAATGGTGAGTGAGGCAGCTTGGCCTAGGTGGTGTATTGTTACAACAACATAGCTCCGAGTGGAAGCCAGTTGCATTTTGCTCTCGCACACTCTCAGAAGCAGAAAAATGGCATGCACAGATTGAAAAGGGGTGCCTGGCAAGCGTATGGGCATGTGAGAACTTTTACAGATGTCTGTGATTCTTTTACACTGATAACAGACCATAAATTGCTTGTGACTCATCAATGGAAAAGACCTGGATGAAGCACTGTTGAGATGCCAGTGTCTATTGATAAGATTAATGCAATTCAACCCAATTGTTAAATGTGTTCCTGGGAAAAATCTGGTAGTAGCAGATACCCTGTCATGAATACCAGCATCATACTTGACTACCTGTGAGCTCAAAGATGATGTACAGGCATACGTGGATGCTGTGGACATATAGAGACCAGTGTTAGACTACTCCAACTACTAAAAGCAACCCTGATAGACACATAACTTCAAGAAGTTTTAAGTTACATTAGGGCTAGCTGGCCCAAGTATCTAAAGGACACAAAGGAAGTGACGAGAGATTACTTTGAGGTATGTGGATAATTGAGTCAAATTGGCCATGAATAAAGATGATTGCATCATAATTCCAAATGAAATGAGAAGAGAAATCCTAACCCTCATCCATGAAGGATATTAAGATTAACTAAGGCCATGTCTACACTAGCACTTATGTCGGCAATATTTTCATCACTTAGGGGTGTGAAAAAACCACACCCCAAGCAACATAAGTTTTGCTGGCATAAGCACAACACTGTGTTGGTGGGAGAGCTCTCTTCGTCAGCATAATGCAGTTACACGAGCGCTCTTACAGCGACACAGCTGTATGGGTAGAGCTGTGCTGCTGTAAGCTTGTAAATGTAGACCTGGCCATAATGTCATGAACAGGCCACCCAGTCAGGGTAGTGGCCAGGTATCAGCAAGGACATAAAGAACAAAGCATCTGCATAGAACATTGCAGAACTAACAGACCAACACTATGCAAAGAACCTGTAATAACAACACCTCCACCAGACAGATCTTGGAAGAGATTAGCTACAGGTTTATGCAAATTCAGAGGACATCATTATCTGGTTGTAGTGAACTATTTTTCCAGGTATATAGAAATAATGTACTTGAAAGACATAATATGTTGTAGTGTTATTGAGAAACTGAAGTACACTTTTTTAAATTTTGGTATTCCAGAACAACTAGTGACAAACAACAGGGGAAACTGTCATTCTGAGCAAAATATGATTTTGATCATATTACTAGCAGCCCACATTACCCACAAATGAGTGGAGAGGTTGAGAGAGCTATATAAACTGCCAAGAAAATCCTACAGAAGAAAGATCCATTCCTTGCTCTTCTGAGCTATGGATCAACAGCAATAGCAGCTATTGGATGTAGTCCAGCACAACTCCTGATGGGAAGACAACTCAGAACTACTGTTCTGACTTTGGAAACTGCCAGATATGGTATCTCCAAAGTGGCCAGACATGAAGTGAGTAGCCAAATCTGATAAAAAGGCAAAAAGAGCTTACAGATATTTTTGTAACAAATGTCTCAGTTAAAGAATTGACTATTCAGGACCTGGTCACCATCTTTGTGTCAAACTGGATGGAGAAAAAGAATGGACAGATCCAGCTGTTGTAAAGAAAAATAATTCATCGTCTGGATCATATGTGAGTGAGACTGATAGTGGAGAGTTCAACAGAAATTATCAACATCTACAGTTTGTTCCTCAGAAGGAACAAGCGATGGAGCAAACTCTACAGATGGTGGAGCAAAATGAGAAGAAGAAGGTGCAAGGATTCCAAATGACCAGAGACAACCAAGTTTTTATGCGCTGGGTTGTGTAATTAGAAAACCAGTATGATTTAGAGACACTTAACAGAGTGATACGTACTGAACTTTAAAGATGATAATGTACATTTTAAAAAATGTTGTAAGTGGTAGGAATGTAAAACTTAAAGGGGGAGATGTAAAGACATGCTAAACTGTATTATACTGTCCACCCACTAGGTGGTGCTGTGTGTAACATACCCTACCTGAGCTGAGAACAGTCATTCCTGGTAATGTATTAAAATATCTGATTTGTTTTGCATACCTCAACTTTCACCTCACTTAAAAACTACTTGCTTACAAAATCAGACATAAAAATAAAAAGGTGTCACAGCACACTATTACTGAAATATTGCTTACTTTCTCATTTTTACTATGCAATCATAAAATAAATTGGAATATAAATATTGTACTTACATTTCAGTGTACCCAAGCCCTGCCAACCAGGGCTGAAGCATATAACTTAGCTTCATGGGGCCCCCTGTGGCTTCGTGGGGCCCTGGAGAATAGCTCTGCTTGCCACTTCCTATCACCGGCTCTGCACTTGTGACCCCCCTAAACCCAACGTGCAACCCCCCTGGCGGGTCGTGACTCCCAGGTTGAGACACACTGAACTAGACTAGATGAGCTGATATACTCCCTGGAAGACCTCTGCATACCCCCAGGGATACATGTACCCCCTGGTTGAGAACCACTGCATTAAACCCTTCAGTAAATGTTTGTCTATATGGAGGTGTGTGTAAAGTACAGAGATTCAAGTAATCAGACTGACAATCAGGGTTCGTTCACCTCAAGGGGAGGACAGAAAGTTTAAGTCCCCCAAACGAGCAGTTGAACCAACTCATTGCAGTCTAATAGCCTAAATAATAAGTAATTTACTACATTCCAAACCATAAAAAAACAGTTATAAGTATTTGATTAAAATACTTACAAAAGGGCTAAAATCAGGGGTGCTTAGATCCATATTGGTCACCTCTAACTTGGTCAGACAGGTATTAGCAATGAACCCTCCAAGAATTCACCCTTTTATACCTTTTAATAAACAAGTGATGTGATTGCCTCTTACTAACTTAGCTAACAAAACACGTTTTGGCCAGTTTGGGAACATTGCTGGTTCAAGGTGCACAATCCTTTCTCATTATTAACTACCTCTGACAATTGGGGCTGCTTCATCCTTCTGTTTTATCCCATCAGGTCCAGCATTCCCAATTAAGCAATTTTCTTTCAAGGCCTTCCCACGACTTCTAACAGACCTGCACTTTCCATGGCCTTACTAAAACATGTATTTTTACTTTTTACACTAACTTAACCCTTTATTTCCTACACTAGCTTATCTGACCATTTGCTTTTGCATTATCTATTCAGGAGGTGAAGCACCATCTCTGTGCCAGGCTGGTGAAGAAAGTGTCACTGTTCCAGCATTGTGATCTGAACTTCCTGAATGCAGTGATTATGCATCTCAATATTGAACTGTTCCAGCCTACAGAGGTAATCATAGTAGAGGGCTCCTATGGAGATAGGATGTACTTCCTTGAATATGGGAGAGTCCTCATAGAGAGCAAGTCCATGACAAAATAATTGAAGGCTGGAGATTACTTTGGAGGTTTTTCTGCCTGTTTTGATAATGGTTTTCCTAGCGTTAGCCTAGAGCAGATGAGACACCAAAATTCTGCCCAACCAGTGGCCATATTTTCCATTTGTCAGAAGCCCAAGGGAAGCAGCTAATATTCAGGTGCACCTTCATTTTAAAAGAAAGATGCTGCCCTCTGAGATTTCTGGTCTCAGCTTATAATATTCCATTTCAAACAGAAAGGGTTTACTCTTGGATTAGAACGGTGCATTGCAATGCTGGGACCAGTATTCTGAGGTCTACAACCCCCACATGAGGACATCTTTGGGCCATAATGTAGGTCTCCTCATCTGCCTTTGCCCTGCAATGGGGCAGAGACTGCTTGGCCTCATTACATATTGACCCTAGAATCCTAAATAGATGCACATAAATTGCTACATTGCTGTGGGCAGAGAAAACAGTCTTGAGCTTAAAGGGGCAATGTCAACTGAAATCTAGTAAATTACAAAATAATTAGTTACAGGAAGTTTTTGGTTTTATTTCTGTCCCTGAATCCCTTGGACAATTATCGTGATTTTTTAGTTTCAGCAAAAATGGTTCAGCCATGTTGCTTTGCCCATGTTAACAAAATCATTGTAAGGAACCCCCTCCACACACACACTTTTTTTTTTAGACACTCTAACATCTTCATGCTTTGGAGCAGGGACTTGAAATTTGGCAAGAGCGGTTACCCTAGTGTTAGGGATGTGCCTTTGCTGGACCCATGAAAAATGATCCAAATTTGGCCAAGTTTTGAGCCTTCTGAAAAGCTGCAATTTGTATATTCTCAATAGAGACTTGTTAGAGTTTGGCTGCTACATTGTCTGGAGATTCCCTCTCCGCTCAGCACGCTTCAGCCTCTCACAGCCCCTAGTGCCTACCAGACTGCACATGCACCATCCCCACAGCATGCTCCATCCCAGGGCTGCATGTGTGGGCTGAACAGGACTTTCCCTGTGGTTGCTGCTCCAGGTTGCTGTTGTGCCAGGTACCAGAACTGAGAACAGGGAGAACCTTAATTCCTTCCTCACATCTTTCTGTGCAGAGATCTTCCTGTTTAAGGAGTGTGCTCGGAGTATGAGTGTCACAGCTCCCACCATGTGCCGTTTGTTCTCACTGTCTGGTGATAAATTGAAGGAGTTGCTGGAGGCATATCCAGAGATAGGAGAGGAGATTACAAAGTGCACCATCCATGATTGTGAAAGCCTGATGGGTGAGCCTTGTGTCAGAGCTCCCTGTCAGTAGAAGCAGGAGAAGGAAATAGTGTTAGGGCCCATCTGTCTGACTATTGCCCCCCACCTTTTGGTGGGGAGTAACTCCTTAAGTGTGCTAGATTCCAAGGATCAATACTTTTTACAAGGAGAAAAGGAGTGCTTGTGGCACCTTAGAGACTAACCAATTTATTTGAGCATGAGCTTTCGTGAGCTACAGCTCACTTCATCGGATGCATACCATGGAAACTGCAGCAGACATTATATACACACAGAGATCATGAAACAATACCTCCTCCCACCCCACTGTCCTGCTGATAATAGCTTATCTAAAGTGATCATCAAGTTGGGCCATTTCCAGCACAAATCCAGGTTTTCTCACCCTCCACCCCCCCACACACAAACTCACTCTCCTGCTGGTAATAGCCCATCCAAAGTGACAACTCTCTTCACAATGTGCATGATAATCAAGGTGGGCCATTTCCTGCACAAATCCAGGTTCTCTCACCCCCTCACCCACCTTGATTATCATGCACATTGTGAAGAGAGTTGTCACTTTGGATGGGCTATTACCAGCAGGAGAGTGAGTTTGTGTGTGTGGGGGGGGTGGAGGGTGAGAAAACCTGGATTTGTGCTGGAAATGGCCCAACTTGATGATCACTTTAGATAAGCTATTACCGGCGGGAGAGTGGGGTGGGAGGAGGTATTGTTTCATGATCTCTGTGTGTATATAATGTCTGCTGCAGTTTCCATGGTATGCATCCGATGAAGTGAGCTGTAGCTCACGAAAGCTCATGCTCAAATAAATTTGTTAGTCTCTAAGGTGCCACAAGTACTCCTTTTCTTTTTGCGAATACAGACTAACACAGCTGTTACTCTGAAACTTTTTACAAGGGTGAGCTGTGTAGCTTTCCCACTGCAACACTGGGCCTTCAGGCTCCAGCACCTCTGTGTCTCACCGTGAGCTCTCACAGCATGTCCATCTTAGGCCATCTCTATACTAACACTTCTGTCAGCAAAATGTCGTTCAGGGGTTTGAAAAAACACACGTCCGAGTGACATAAATTTCACTGGCATAAGTGGTAGGGCGTGCATAGCTACCGCTACTCACTGAGGTGGTTTTATGATGTCAGTGGGAGAGCTCTCTCACATCGGCATAGAGCGGCTACACAAGTGATCTTACAGCAGCGCCGCTGTAAGCTCACCAGTGTAGACATTGTGTAGATCAATGTGATGGATTTGCTCAGTACGGGACTACCACTCCCGTCAGCCCACTTCCCATTGCGCTTCCCTTTCCTCTGGCCAGGTAAGGAGAAAGGTCCTGAGCCAGAAGTGGCCAGGCTCTGTTTTGGGAGGGGTAGCACATGGCAAGGGGAGCTGCAAGGAAGCTGAAGCAGCAATCACATGGGAGCAGGAGAGAGACTGGAAACAGGAATGAATGCAGAGCCACATGGGGAACAGGCTGTGACTACTGGACATCACAGCTAGGTTCAGCTCAGTGTGGGATTTATGGGGTAGTAGCAGCAGCTGGTCAGAGAGCCAGTGTAGTGGGGCCTGGTGAAAGATACTAACTGAGCCTGGCTTGGAAACCTGCAAAATTCCAATTTACTTTGAATAGAGACTGGACTCGATAGGGCACTCCAGGCAGTACGCCTGAAGAGCCCTGACTCTCAGTTGGACTGCCACAGGGATCCAAACAGGAACCACTCTTGCACATTTTGAATGGTAACTGTTTAGGCATCTGTACCTAGGGTATTTACCACCTTTCTCACCAGCCCTAGTAAAATAACCTTTTCCTTAGCCATGTCTCTGAGTGGCTATTGGGATCCACCAGCCTACAAGGCCTACCTGCCAAAGCATTGACAGTGCTTGCCTCTGAGTTGTGGTACACCTGGCAAGCTATTGGCACCCTAGGGATTTGGTGTACTCAGCAGTAATTACACATGCTCCTGAGAGAGGCTTTACCTTCTCTGGAAGCAATGCAACCCAGCAAGTACCTGCAGCAACACAGATACCGTTTCAAAACAAGGCAGCATTTATTAGTCAACTGGAAATCAGCACCGGAGAAAACTTTAGGTTTTCATGGAGAAGCAAAGCTTAAGACAGCGTGCACGCTGGCAGAAGCAATCGCCCCCTTATTCCATGTCTTCCTCACATCCATCTGGTCTCCCTGTCTCTATGGGCTACGGGTGCTACAGCGGCACAGCTCTAGTGCTTCAATTATGCCGCTGTGGTACTGTGGTGTAGATGCTTCCTACATTGATGGAAGAGGCTTTTCCCACTGATGTAGGTAATCCACCTCCCCAAGTGGCAGTAGCTAGGTCAGCGGAAGAATGTTTCCCTCAACCGAGTTACCGTCACTCGGGGAGGTAGAGCTTCTGCAGCGACAGAAACACCCTTCTGCCTCTGTACTCTGCACTTGCGTGGTGGGGTGACAGTGGCATGGCTTCGGCGCTGTAGTAGCTGTGCCGCTGTAGCCTCTGTCGAGTGTAGAAATGGTCTGAGGCTCACACATGGATTCTAAATGTGTTACTGAAAGTTCCCACATTCATCATTCCATCCGGGCTACAGGTTCAACTGTATGCAGTACAGCGTGTGACACTCTCATTTGAGCCAGTTACAACAAACACAGCTGAATTTTGCCCACACAGCAGCTTTTCCACAACAGAAACGTGTGCCAGACAACATCGCGCCCACCGTGGTGCCAGGCCACATTTCTTTTAGTGCATTCTGGGATATCTGGACAGCTAGCATATAGTGCCTCATCAGGGGATATGGTTCCCAAAGGACATGCATGCAGAGCAGCACCAACAGCCCACTGGGCAATGACCTCTGGGATGTTTGACTGCACAGAATGCTAGAAGGAGGGAAGGCCAAACTGTTTACACAGGCATGGCTGGGGGTCCCATCTACACTACAAAACAATGTGCTGAACTGGTTACATATAGACAAATGTGTATCCTCCTAGGCTACTAACAGGGTGCAACACTTAGCTCCTACGGTTACTGAGTAGTAACTCTGTTGTATGACAGAGCTGACTGGTTACAAATTCTGTTAAAAGCTGTCATGCCAAAAGGGGCTTTGTGTTTTTAAACGGAAGGCATTGCATGTGACTGCCCTGGAAGCAGATGGCTGTACAGAGGAAAGTTTTGCTGTCGTCAGTAGTTTCTATAACTTAGCATTGGCTAAGTCAGCACACAATTCACAGTTCCTCTGAAATAGAGAAATGGACACAGGAAATCCGTTGGTTTTCCACTTTTCATGACTCGAACGAATAAGAGTTACAGGCTTCTGCAACTCTTCTGATAAGAGCAGGAGCCCTGAAGTGAATTAACCACAGAGTGATCAGACAGCTGTGGTGTCTCTTCATTTTACCATTACATTAAATAAGCATGTACACCAAAAGACTGCTTTCCCCCCAGGTACAGTACTAACTCAGCAACATTTTTTCCTCTGAACTCAACACTAATTCTAAACTGAAGACTGGACTGGGGGAAGGAGAAGACACTCAGGAGCTATAACATGTCTGTCTGGGGTTGTCTTGTAACATAAGCAGAGCCAGACCTGGTCAGTATTTTAAAGAGAGACTTCCATATAAAACCCCAGGTAGCACAGAAATTGTTGTTGATGATGCCAGAGATGGCAACCTTCCCCCTGAGTACTAATCTAATGGCCCTAGAGTAGCAGCCATGTTAGTCTGTATCCGTAAAAAGAAAAGGAGTACTTGTGGCACCTTAGAGTCTAACAAATAAATTTGTTAGTCTCTAAGGTGCCACAAGTACTCCTTTTCTTTCTAATGGTCCTAATGAATGATCTTTGATTAGTGGTCCCAAAGAAAGCAAAAGGTCCTTGCCAATAAAATACGGAATAGTCCTTTCAGAACCCAAACTCATGGTTCCTGGGTAAAGATCACCAGAGTTAAGTATCTAATCCCATTTTATAGCCTGTGATACCATTTGTGTCCTTGTCTATTTTTAACTTAAATCTTAATTGGATGAGTTCTGCTGTAAACCAGGCAGTGCTTTTATAGAACTGTGATCTAAAGTGGCTCTGAGGGTTATGGTTCAAGGTTGCCATCTGCCAGCTGAAAAGAGGGATAATTCCAGGTCCAGCTCTTTATTGCTCTTGTAAAATGTATCTGTTTTCCCATCATGGATTCCACACCAGATAATTTTATTCTACCAGTTACAATATCACTGCTAGTAGCAATCTTGGGGCTGGTGTCACTGCCAGTAGCAATCTTAGCATGTATATGTGAAGGGTGTTTAACCAGATTGATTTCATGCATGTTATTTAACTCACAGCAAGTAACCTGCACTAATAGCATGCACATGGGATGGCTATGCCTCTTTCAATTTGCATCACTGTGTTCACATGGTAGCAGCTTGCTGCTTAGAGAGTATCCTATGCTCTTTTGCATCACTGCTGTGCACTGTGCATTTCTCACTCTGCATTGTGGGATGCATAGCAGAAGCCCCGAGTTTCACATTTTTAAATACCCCATGTTTCCGCTGTCTCCACCCCGTGCTTCCTTTCTAGGCAGACTAACAACGTTTTTGAATTCCTGTCAGCCAGCATGGACGCAGCAGTGCCCTACAGCACTGTGCTGGCAACCACAAATACACAGAGGCTGTTTGGGCTATATTCAACACTCAAAGTTGGATGAAACTCAGCATTGGACTTCACCCGACACACCACCAAGCAGATGACATTGTCGTGGCGGCAGCTCTTCCAGCAGCTTCAGTGGCAATGGAGGGACAAGGACAAGGAAGAAGAGGAGACCACCAAGCAACTGATACTAGAGAAGCGGTTCCTGGATGAACTACACAGTGTTCAGTGTTGTTCTTCAAGTGATTACACATGTCCGTTCTACTGTCGATGCGTGCACGCCAAGTGCAGTTATTAGAGATTTCCCCCTCAGCAGTACCCATCAGGGCAGTGTGAGTGTCCTTTACTGCCTCATATCACTGTATGCAGATATAAAGGCAGAGCCTCCCCCGTCCCCTCTCAGTTCCTTCCTACCACCCATGATGTTGGAGCTGCTGTCCTTGCATTTGCAGTCCCACCCTCTTTGTTGTAGTACCTGTTCTGTTAGTTTTAGGCTAGTTTAGAGTTTTTGTACATAGTTTAAGATATAAGATTAAGTTTAGATTAGTACTTAATAGCATGGATTCGCCAGTTCCCATTTTGGTACTGGTACCAAACTCATGCCTTGTTTTCCAGGCTTCAAGTCTTGTCACTCATGTAACAAGTCCATGCCAGTGAGTGACCCAAACCCCAGCTGCCTAAGTGTGAGGCAGATGTGAGTGACAAATGTCACATTTGTAGGGGATTCAAACCTCTCTCAAAGACAGTGCAGCCATACTCAAATATCTGCTGATGGAATCTGTGCTCCTCCCACCATCACAGCCTTTGTAGGGGTAGGATTTTATATTTGTATTAAAGGTCATAGTTTATCCTGCCAGCCACCCTTTTTGAATAGCAGAAAGGAATGACCCTCTGGGGCATTGGTTTTAGGATAAGTTGTATTATAAAAGATGGGGTCTTACAAAAATCAGGAGTCCACATATTCACTTATCTAGATGATTGGCCAGTAAGAGGCTGGTCTAGGTCTCCGGTACTGTCCAGCATAGCCACCATACAGTCCACCTTCAGTGCTCTGGGGCTTCTAAGCAATACAGTGAACTATAACCTACTCCTGTACAGACAATAGAATTTATTGGGGCAGCCCTGGACTCCACAAAGGCCAGGGCTTTCCTGCTAGGGTTAAGATTCCAAGCAATGCGGGTCATTGCTCTAGATCTAAACACACATTCTGTCACTACAGTGTGAAATTGCCTCAAGCTTCTAGGGCACATGGTAGCATGTGCTTAGATAGTACAGGATGCCAGGCTGTGCTTCAGGGAGCTAGCTTTGGCGTACTCACCAGCTCATCATCATATGGACATGGTGGTTCAAGTGACAGCCTGGACTGGTGGAGAGAACTCTTGAATGTTTGTGAGGGAGTCCCCTTTGGTGCTCTACAACAGACACTCACCTTTGTCACAGATGCATTGGTTCTAGGCTGGGGAGCTCACTTAGGTCCCTAACAGGCACAAGGTCTTTGGTCTATTCAAGATCTAAAGCTCCATATAAATGTAAGGGAGCTTCGGGCCATCTGTTTGGCTTGCATGGTGTTCCTTCCACATATCAAGAGGCAGAATGTGTTGGTGCTTACAGACAACACAGCAGCCATCTTCTGTGTAAACAAATGGAGGGCCTAGTTGACAAAGTTATGCCAAGAAGTGTTTCTGCTTTGCAATTTCTGCATCACCAGTTCCATCATCCTGAAAGCTGCTTACCTTCCAGGGGCTCAGAATGCTCTGGTAGATCACTTAATCAGGTCATTCACAAGTCACCACAAGTGGTCCCTTCATCCAGATGTGACCACATCCATTTCCCAGCTGTGGGGAATCCCCCAAGTGAACCTGTTTGCAAAATGAGCATACAAAAATGTTATCTTTTTTGTTCCTGAGCAGGCCACACCCTGGGTTTGTTGACAGATGCCTTCCTGCCACCCTGGTCGAAGAGCCTGCTGTATGCATTCCCTCCAACTCCACTCCTGCCCAAGGTCTTGTCAAGAGTCAAAGAGCCCTCCACCCGACAGCTTGGATTCTTTCTGGCCAACATCCTTGGAAGGAGGTTGTTCTAAGGAAGTTCAGGAAGTTCTAAATAGTAGAAAGCCTTCAACTAAGACTCTTTACCTTGCTAAATGGACAAGTGTGATGGGGCGTCTGCCCCACACTGGCCTGTAAGGGGTTAATGGAGTCCTAGGGAGGCCGCGCAGAAAGCAGCCAATAGGAGAGGGGCTGCGAGGAGCAGCCCATTAGGGCCAGGCAGGCCTATATAAGAAGAGCTGCACAGCAGAGCAGGTTCAGTTGCTCCCTGGAGCTTGAGGAGGGCTCAATGGCTGCCTTGCAGGAGGAAGAAAGCTAGCACCCTGGACAGATCAGTGCTGGGCAGGATCAGGGGAGTGAGAGCGAGTTCCTGGCTGCATGCTAAGACTGGCATGCTGAGGCCCTGAGATAAGGGTGCAGAAGGTGCTAGGGCCATGGGGAAGTGGTCCAGGGAAAGATACTGAGAGATTAGAGGGAAAGCAGCATAGGGCTGCCATCTACAAGGTCCCTGGACCAGGACCTGGAGTAGTAGGTGGGTGCAGGTTGTCACCCCCCCAACACACTCACTCGCCACTGAGGAAGTGGCTGGACCAGTGGACTGTGATACTGTCCCCCGGAAAGGGGGAGCACAGAGTATGGCACAGCTGAGGGCTGTGTCCTGAAGAGGATGCTGCAGTCCTTGGAGTGTCCCGGAGCAGAAGCGATAGCAGGCGAGACACCACCTCCAATAGAAAATTGAAAAACAGCCAGGGCAATAGTGTCAGGGATGCCTGTTGCTCTTACTTTGAGTGCCAGGCCTGAAAATATGCAGCTGAATTATTTAAAATTTATGACTTTTCTGGGTAAAATGCATTGATGACTATGAAAGAATTTTTAATTGTTTCTATTATTAAACAGTCTATTATGTAGCAGTCAGAAAGAAACCTTTAATTAAACAATAATGAAGCAAAAATTCAAAGTGACACAGTGCAGTGGAGAGTAGAACACAACAAGGGGAGTGGGGATTCAAGTCACAGGTGAGTATATGCCTGGACACTGCCTCTTCTTGTTCTTGGGCCTTCTGGTGTTGACTGGCGACACTCAAAGTTATCAGAGGCATTAGATGGCTGAAAAGAGCTGGGGTCCCAGTTGTTCTCACTGGCCTGAGCAGAGCATTCTGGCTCTGTACTGCCTCCAGGAGTTGCCTCTGCATCTCCCATTTCCACTTATCCCAGCATCCCTGGTTTTAATGTACATTCTCCCGAGCTGTTTGCTCTTTCACCTGCATTGGTCAGCATCATGGTTGTCCCCTTGTAGACATCTGCTTAACAATGTCCACAAAAAGAACTTTATTCCATTGTCTGGCCACAAGAGCTTCCTGCACTGATGTTTCTCAGCAGATGATGATGAAGATCTAGGGTCTCAGGATGGCTCCAGGAGGCTGCTTGAGGTATGTGGGCTTCTGGAGTACTATTGCAGCCATGCTGATATACTCAAATCCCGGAGCAAATGGGCCAATTTTGGCTACGCTGCAGTTTTTAAACAGGGGAGGGGACATCCAGTCAACTTGATACCGGAGCAGTGGAGGGCATGCAGGTAAACTAATGGGTGGCTGCAAAGCTGTGTGGGATAGCAGTTGGAAGACTGCCAAAGCAGTGTGCAGCAGCTTTGCATGAACACAAACAATAGACTGAACTAACTCACTCACATCTCATCTCTCATAAATATAAAGGGAAGGGTAAACACCTTTAAAATCCCTCCTGGCCAGAGGAAAAACCCTTTCACCTGTAAAGGGTTGAGAAGCTAGGATAACCTCGCTGGCAGCTGACCAAAATGACCAATGAGGAGACAAGATACTTTCAAAGCTGGAGGAGGGGGAGAAACAAAGGCTCTCTCTGTCTGTGTGATGCTTTTGCTGGGAACAGAAAAGGAATGGAGTCTTAGAACTTAGTAAGTAATCTAGCTAGATATGCGTTAGATTATGATTTCTTTAAATGGCTGAGAAAATAAGCTGTGCTGAATGGAATGGATATTCCTGTTTTTGTGTCTTTTTGTAAC
This sequence comes from Caretta caretta, assembly GCF_965140235.1. Taxonomy (NCBI): domain Eukaryota; kingdom Metazoa; phylum Chordata; order Testudines; family Cheloniidae; genus Caretta; species Caretta caretta. Next base: position 206,450,278 of record NC_134206.1, read on the forward strand.
TTAAGGTTTTGCCTAGAGGGATTCTCTATGTTTTGAATCTGTTTACCCTGTAAGGTATTTACCATCCTGATTTTACAGAGGTGATTCTTTTAATTTTTTTCTTCAATTAAAATTCTTCTTTTAAGAACCTGATTGTTTTTTCATTGTTCTTAAGATCCAAGGGTTTGGGTCTGTGTTCACCTATGCAAATTGGTGAGGATTTTTATCAAGCCTTCCCCAGGAAAGGGGGTGTAGGGTTTGGGGAGGATTTGGGGCGGGGCGGGGGGAAGATGTTTCCAAGCGGGCTCTTTCCCTATTATATATTTGTTAGACGCTTGGTGGTGGCAGCAATAAAGTCCAAGGGCAAAAGGTAAAATAGTTTGTACCTTGGGGAAGTTTTAACCTAAGCTGGTAAAAATAAGTTTAGGAGGTTTTCATGCAGGTCCCCACATCTGTACCCTAGAGTTCAGAGTGGAGAAGGAACCTTGACATCATCAAACTTAGTGCACTTTGAAATAGGATTCCAGAGTTTGTGATAAATATGGAGTTAGTGTACTATAATGAATTGTATCATGTGTATGCAAGCACTAGATTAGTTACTAGTCCAGTTGACTTAGTCTAGTTTAAACCCCCTGTGTAGACAAACTCTTGGTTTGCTTGAGTGTCTTAAAATCTCTCTCAATCATGTTTTGCAGAACTTGAAGTTGTGCAACAGAATAAAACATAATAGCCATGACAAACTGTAGGAGCTGAAGATGAAGAGGAGCCAAAAAGGAATAGTCAGTGTCTTCAGATGCAAGAGCCATTCCACTGCTGCTATGTCACAGATTTCAGCTGCTGGGATGTGTGAAGGAATGAACCAGTGCATCTCACATCTCAAAGGTTTTGAGATCAAGTCAGTCTCTGGGACGAATTGTCTTTTGAGTTCAGCTCTGCAAGGTGATTATCCTCATACATCTCTGTTGCATTTCTGCATTTGTTCAGCATATGCAGTTGTGTTATCCACTGGGCAATTTTGAGAGGAGAATTAAGCAATGAAGCAGAAAACAGAGCTCTTTTTAGGCGGTTTCTTTCACCTCAAGTCAGGTCAGGTTCTAACTTACTGTCTTTAAAATACCTAATCACCTTGCCTTTGTCTTCTCTGCTGACATTTATATAGATGGACCCTCTCATCCTTTCCGTATTGAACTAAGGATACAATTTTCAGAGGTGCGTAAGGGAGTTGGGGAGCCTAACTCCCATTTTCAAAAGTAATGTAAGTGTTTGAAGGTCAGTGGGACTTAAGTTCCTAAGGGCCAGAGTTTTATAGGTATTTAGGCACCTAAAGATACAGATGGGTGCTTAGTGGGACTTTGAAAATTCCCAGGGTGTTAGGGGCCTCAGCACTTGTGAAAATCCCATTAAATGTCTATCTGTATCTTTAGGTGCCTGAATGCCTTTACAAAGCTGGCCTCAACTCACTTTTGAAAAATGTACCCTAAATCTTCAACTCAGGCCCATATCCAGATTATATTGAGTTGGATTTTAAATACCATTGCCCAGTGTACTATTTCCTCCAATAACTGAGAGCTTGTTGAATTCGGTTTTCCCTATATATGGTTAACTCCACAAAGTTCATGTATGCAGGGGGGAAATCTTTTAGTCAAACTCTGCTGTATGGACCAGAGAGCACCGAATTTTGCCTGGAACTTGTGTGAAGCTCTCGGAGCCACAGAAATAACCTCCCTTAGAACTCCAAACTTTCCAGTGTGGTGGCCAGAGGAGTGAGAATGCTTATTGTCTCTGTGTGATGGAAGGTGATGTGACTGAGATTAGTGCAGCTTCTGAAATGGATGTTTCACAGCATGTTCAGTGTCACTGTATCTATAGTGTTACTAGAAACAAAAATATTTTTGTACTGACGATAACTAACTCAAATAAAATACAAAGTTTAAGTAAATATCAGAGTCCATCTAGATCCCTGACAGATCAACAGTAAAAATTAGCTCTTTGTAACATATCAGAAAAAGTGATTAGATGAGTGAAAAGTGATGGGATGTCGATGTTGGGGGGCAGGGTTGTGTCTGTCTGAATGGGGGGGTTACAGTATGTTTTGGGACATGGAGGGGGGCTTAAGAATGAGTGAATTTAACATGGTTTGAAAGCATCAAGAAGAACCAGACGACTCTCTCTCCCTGTGAAGAGTGTCATACTGCAGGGTGGCCATCTGGTAAAGGCAAGTACAAAAGTGATTGATAGGAAAACAAATAAGGCTGGCGAGAAGTTAGGGATTGTGGCTGCACAGTAGTTTCCCCAAGTAGTTGATACATGCTCTCTCCAGAGCTCTTCCTCTGTGAGCACTCCAATTGATAGTTTAACTCTTCAGGGACCATATGAAAATTCAAGCCTTACAAAGGAACTTAAACACACAGCCACTTTAATCTCAGAGAGCACACAAGAGTATTAAAGATCTACGGAAAAGCAACAAATACCTGAGTGCAATTCTCTCCACTCCTGATTTTGGTCAGTGTTCTTCAGGGAGGCCATGCCAAGCCCACTTTTCCTGCTGGGTCTTCTATCTCTGGTAATGCTCTGGCTCTCCTTGCAAGTGACTATGTCATATTTAAAAGCCACTTTTGACACCTTTTCCTCCTTCTCTTCTTACAGTGGGATTTTCCACGCTTCAGCCATCAAGTGGGATTGCTGGCAGAGGGTCATTAAGAGTAAATGGCTCTGCGGGCAGCAACCATGGTCCCACCAGAATTGGCCTACTCAATGTTGATGACTCTTTGCTGGCCCTATTTCAGTTTCGCAGAAACAGTTTCTGCTTCTGCCATAAAAAGGAACTTCTAATCCACACTGAAGGTTAAATTCTTAAAAACATAACATAAGAACGACCGTACTGGGTCAAACCAATGGTCTGTCTAGGCTAGTATCTTGTCCTCTGACAGTGGCCAGTACCAGATGCTTCAGAGGGAATGAACAGAACAGGACAATTTCAAGTGATCCATCCCTTGTTTTCCAGTCCCAGCCTCTGGCAGTTAGAGGTTTAGGGACACCTGGAGCATGAGATTGCATCCCTGACCATCTGAGCTAATAGCCAGTGATGGACCTATCCTCCATGAACCTATCTAATTTTTTTAACCTATTTATACTTTTGGCCTTCACAGCATCCCATGGCAATGTGTTCCTCAAGTTGACTGTGTGTTGTGTGAAGAATTACTTCCTTATGTTTATTTTAATCCTGCTGCCTATTAATTTCATTGGGTGATCCCTGGTTCTTGTGTTATGTGAAGGGGTAAATAACACTTCCCGATTCACGTTCTCCCCATGATTCATGATTTTATAGACCTCTATCATATTCCCCTTAGTCATCTTTTCTCTAAGCTGAACAGTCTCAGTCTTTTTAATTTCTCCTCATATGGAAGCTCTTCCATACGCCTAATCATTTTTGTTGCCCTTCTCTGTACCTTTCCAATTCTACTATATCCTTTTTGAGATGAGGTAATTGCAATGACTGGAGTGTGGGTGGTCAGAGCTGGAGACAGTGTCTGGTGCCAAGCCAGGGGCCAGAGCCAGAGACAGCATCAGGGCAAAGGCATAGGAGTGGGGACCTGGAGTAAGGCAGGCAAGCAGGAACTGGGAATAGATGGGGGTCTGGTATAAAGAAGATAGGAACCAGGCTCAGGAGCCAGGTAATCAGGTACATAATAGCAGCCAACCAGGTGCTCAGACAGCTTCCTGTGTTACTTCATGCCCATGACTGCTTAGTTTGCTGAAGAGCCTTTGGTGAGAGACACTGTCAAAAGCTTTCTGAAAGTCCAAGAGCATGATATCCACTAGATCACCCTTTTCCACATGCTTGTTGATCCCCCTCAGAGAATTCTTATAGATTGGTGAAGCATTATTTCCCTTTACAGAAGCTGTGTTGAATCTTCCCCAACAAGTTGTGTTCAGCTATGTGTCTGATAATTCAGTTCTTTACTATAATTTCAACCAGTTTGCCTGGTACTGAAGGTAGGCTTATTGGCCTATAATTGCCAGGATTGCCTCCAAAGCCTTTTTAAAAATCTGCCTTACATTAGCTACCTTCCAGTCATCTGGTATAGAGGCTGATTTAAGAGGTAGAATACATATCACAGTTATCAGAGTAACAGCCGTGTTAGTCTGTATTCACAAAAAGAAAAGGAGTACTTGTGTCACCTTAGAGACTAACCAATTTATTTGAGCATAAGCTTTCGTGAGCTACAGCTCACTTCATCGGATGCAGTGAGCTGTAGCTCACAAAAGCTTGTGCTCAAATAAATTGGTTAGTCTCTAAGGTGCCACAAGTACTCCTTTTCTTTTTGCGAATACAGACTAACACGGCTGTTACTCTGAAACCTGTCATTATGCAAGGCACTGCATTTAGCCGTATGCATCCGATGAAGTGAGCTGTAGCTCACGAAAGCTTATGCTCAAATAAATTGGTTAGTCTCTAAGGTGCCATGAGTACTCCTTTTCTGTTTGCATATCACAGTTAGTAGTTCTGCAACTTCATATTTGAATTCCTTCAGAACTCTTGGGTGAATACCATCTGATCCTAGTGTCTTATTACTGTCTAATTTATCAGTTTGTTCCAAAACCTCCTCTACTGACACCTCAGTCTGGAACAGCTCCTCAGATTTGTCACCAAAAAGAATGACGTGGGTGTGGGAATCTCCCCCACATCCTTTGTAGTGAAGACCAATGCAAAGAATTAATTTAGCTTCTCTGCAGTGTCCTTGTCTTCCTTGAGTGCTCCTTTAGCACCTCCATTGTCCACTGGCTCCACTGACTGTTCGGCAAGCTTCCTGCTTCTGCCGTACCTTAAAAAATGTTGCTGTTAGTTTTTGTGTCTTTAGCTAGTTGATCTTCAAATTCTTTCTTGTCCTGCCTTATTATACTTTTACCTTGACTTGCCAGAGTTTATGTTCCTTTCTAATTTCCCACACTAGGATTTGACTTCCTGGTTTTTTTTAAAGGATGCCTTTTTGCCTCTGTCACTTTTACTGTGCTATTTAGCCATGTTGGCATTATTATTATTATTATTATTATTTTGGTCCTCTTACTTTTTTTGATTTGGAGTATAAATTTGCTTTGATCCTCTCTTTCAGTGTTTTTAAATAGTTTACAGAAATTTCCCCCTTGTGACTGTGCCTTTTAATTTCCGTTTAACTAGCTTCCTCATTTTTGTGTAGTTCCCCTTTTTGAAGTTACATGCTAGTGTGGTGGGTTTCATTGGCATTTTCTCCCCGATGAGGATGTCAAATTTAATTACATTATGATCTCTATTACCGAGTGGTTCAGTTATGTGCACATCTTGGACCAGATCCTGTTCTCCACTTAGAACTAAATCAAGAATTGCCTCTTCCCTTTTGGGCTCCAGGACAAGCTGTTCCAAGAAGCAGTAATTTATGGTGTCTAGAAATTTTATCTCTGCGTCCCTTCCTGAGTGACATTTACCCAGTCAATATGAGGATAGTTGAAGTGCCCCATTATTATTGCATTTTCTGCCCTTGTAGCCTCTCTGATCTCCCCGAACATTTCACAATTACAGTCACCTCCTGGGCAGGTGATGGGTAGTATATTCCTACTGCTATCCTTTTACTGTTCAAGCATGGAATTTTTATTCATAAAAAGTCTATGGTACAGTTTAATTCATTTAAGATTTTCACTTTATTTGACTCTCTGCTTTCTTTCACATATAGTACTACTACTCAAAGCGACCTACTCTGTCATTCCTGTTTATTTTGTACCCTGATACTACCATGTCCTTTGATTCCACCAAGTTTCCACTGTGCCTGTTATATCAATGTCCACATTTAATGCCAGCCATCATACTTCACCCATCTTAGTATGTAGACTTCTAGCATTTTTAAATAAGCATTTGTACAGTTTGTCAATATTCAGTTGCCTGCCTTCATGAGTTATATTTATATGGGACTCTATTTTGTTTGACTGTTCCTCTGTAGCTCCTCCCTGTACTTTACCAACTTTATTCCGATCTTCTTTACTAGGATATAGAGTCCCCATTAATAAATTCATCCCTAAGGGGTGTCTGAGCCCAAACCATGTGCTTTTCCACACCTGTTGGCTTTTCCTCAGCCCTTTAATTTAAAAAAATCTTCTACAACCTTTTTAATTTTATATCCCACCAGTCTGGTTCTGTTTTGGTTTAGGTGGAGCCCATCCTTCCCATATGGGATACTCCTTTCCCAGCGGTTCCCCAGCTCCTAATAAACCTAAAGCCCTCCTCCTTACATCATCGTGTCATCAACTAATTTAGACCCTGCAGTTCTGCCTGTCTTTCTGGCCCTGCATGTAGAATTGGAAATATTTCAGAGAATGTTACCATGAAGTCTTGGACTTTAATCTCTTCCCCAGCAATCTAAATTTGGCCTCCAAGACCTCTTGCCTACCATTCAACAGTAGGGTGGCCTCTGCTTTATTTAAGCAATGTAAGCTGTCATGGGATAAGAGGGAAGATTTTCTCATGGACTGGTAACTGGTTAAAAGACAGGTAACAAAGGGTAGGAATAAATAGTCAGTTTTCAGAATGGAGAGAGGTAAATAATGGTGTCCACCAGGGGTCTGTACTGGGACCTGTACTATTCAACATATTCATAAATGATCTGGAAAAGGGGTAAACAGTGAGGTGGCAAAATTTGGAGGTGATAAAAAAAATACTCAAGATCGTTAAATCCAAAGCAGACTGCAAAGAGCTACAAAGGGATCTCACAAAACTGGGTGACTGGGCAACAAAATGGCAGATGAAATTCAATGTTGATAAATGAAGTAATGCACACTGGAAAATATAATCGCAACTATACATATAAAATGATGGGGTCGAAATTAGCTGTTACTCAAGAGAGAGATCTTGGAGTCGTGGATAGTTCTCTGAAAACATCCACTCAATGTGCTGTGGCAATCAACAAAGCTAACAGAATGTTGGGAATCATTAAGGGAGGGATAGATAATAAGACAGAAAATATCATATTACCTCTATATAAATCCATGGTATGCCCACATCTTGAATACCGCATGCAGATGTGGTTGCCCCATCTCAAAAAAAAAAATATTGGAATTGGAAAAGTTTTCAGAAAAAGGCAACAAAAATGATTAGGGGTATGGAACACCTTCTGTATGTGGAGAGAGTAATAAAATTGGGACTTTTCAGCTTGGAAAAGAGACAACTAAGGGGGATATGACAGAGGTCTGTACAATCATGATGGGTGTGGAGAAAGTAAATAAGGAAGTGTTATTTACGCAGTCTCATAATACAAGAACTAGGGGTCACCAAATGAAATTAATAGGCAGCAGGTTTAAAACAAACAAAAAGAAGTATTTCTATACTCAACACACAGTCAATCTGTAGAACTCTTTGCCAGAGAGTATTGTGAAGGCCAAGACAATAACAGGGTTAAAAAAAGAACTAGATAGATTCATGGAGGATAGGTCCATGAATGGCTATTAGCCAGGATGGGCAGTGATGGTGTCCCTAGCCTCTGTTTACCAGAAGCTGGGAATGGGTGACGGGATGGATCACTTGATGATTGCCGTGTTCTGTTCATTCCCGCTGGAGCACCTGGCATTGGCCCCTGTCGGAAGACAGGATACTGGGCTAGATGGACCTTTGGTCTAGCCTGGTATGGCAGTTCTTATGTTATGTTCTCCCACGCAGCCAAGGGCTCATCCTCCTTCTCATGGCTCTGGCCCAGGTGTCTCTGCTCTGACCCACCAGGACCATAGCCTCCCCCTCACCTTGTGTCTGTAGGTATCAGGTGTCACCACCCCTGCAGCAGTGCAGGTAGCCATCTGCAGCACCACTGTCATGACCCCACTCACTCACTCACTCACCAGCCAGGATTGCAGGGGCTGTCCCCAGGCAGGAACTGTTCAGCATTTGGGTGACCTTCCACGTAGCTGGGGGCTTTTCCTCTTGTAGCCCTGACTTGGGGGTTGGGTGATCTCTGCTCCCCTGGGCCAGGACCACAGCCTCCCCCACACCTTGCATCCAGGTGTCCTGAGTCCCTTGGCCATGCAGGGAGCCCTCTGCAGCCCCAATGTCAGTGCTGGGAACCCCTTCAGCCCTGCTGACAGCACTGCCCTAACCCTAACCCCAACCCCATTACTTTCCTGCACCTGTAAAAATTAACATAGTTAAAAACCTGAAAAAAATCTATATTAATCATCAAAATTGTAAAAAAATAAAACTTGAATTTTGCCAAACATAGCTACATGTATACATATCTAGGAACAAAGAATGAAGGCCATACCTGCGGAATGGACTCTTCTTAGAAGGAAAAAGAGAGAGAGAGAGAGAGAGAGAGAGGAAAAAGAAGAAATATAACAGGGAAAGAAAAGGACAGTCTCACATCCCAGGTGGTGTTTGGCATTTAACCAGAGGTTGTGGTGTCAAATATATTTATTATAAACTTTAAGGCTAGGCGGGACCATTTGATCATCTAGTCTCACCTCCTGTGTAACACAGGCCACAGAATTTCATTCAAGTTTGCCAGGTCTCAGAGTGGCTGATAAGACCAGGTGCTGCAGCTGTGTTTTTCATCCAGTTTCTGCTGTATTTAGCCTAATGCCTTGTGTTTGACGAAAGTATCTTCCAGGAAGGCATCTAGTCTTGATGAGTTCAAGAGAGAGATTCCCAGTGCCTACTACCAGCTACAGGGGGCAGAATTCAGGTTGTGTTGTGAGGGCGGCACGTACTTAACTTTGCATTTCCTAGTGGAAGGGCCCTCAAGAAGTCTGTTCAATTCCCCCAGACTGACGCAGGATGAAGCAAATCTAGACCATCCTTGACAGATGTTTGTCTAACCTGTTCTTAAAAACCTCCAGTGATGGGGATTCTGCAGCCACCCCTAACATGTTGCTATGCCTAGCTATCCTTACAGTTAAAAAGCTTTTTTCTAATATGCAACCCTATATCTCCCTTGCTGCAGATTAAACCAATTACTACTTGCCCTACTGTCTGTGGGCATGGAGAACAATTGATCACCATCTTCTTTATAACAATCTTTTACATATTTGAAGACTGTTATCCTGTCCCCACTAAGTCTTCTCTTGTCTAGACTAAATATGCCCAAGTCTTTCAACCTTTCTTCATGGTTCACGTTTTCTAAACCTCATGACACTTTTGTTGGTGCCCTTGAGAATTTCTTCAATTTGTCCATGTTTTTCTTAAAGTGTAGCACCCAAAACTGGACACAGTACTCCAGCTGAAGCCTCTACTGCACAATAAAGCAGAACTATGCATGCTTGTGTGTATGCATACACATGTGGTGTGTTGGTAAGGATGTGGGTGCATGTTTGGTGTTTGTGTGCATGTGTAGGGTAAGATGTACATGTGTGATGCATATGTTGCATCCATGGCTGCCTGAGTGAAGTGTGTGTGATGTCTGTGTGGTGTCTGCATGAGTCTAACTTGCAGTCATAGAGTTTTGCAGTAAACTGCCAGCAGGAGGCAAAGACAATGAGATAACAAGACCTAGAGAACAGCTCAGAAATATTCACTTCTCCCTGTCTCTGCTGTACATGTATCTGCTTCCTCCCTAGAGCAGGAAACGATTGCTTCACTCTGACTCAGGGCAAGCCTACACTACAAAATTAAGTCAACCTAAGTTACATTAATGAACAGCCAACGCAGTAATTATATTGCTTTTGCATGTCCATGCTACACTCGTGTCGACGGTGTGCATCCTCACCAGGCATGCTTGTACGGATTTAACTGCCAGTGTGGGGCATTGTGGGATGGCGTCTGAAAGGCAGCAACAGTCGATGTAAGCAACACAGTGTCTACAGCAGTGGTGGGCAACAGGCTGCTGGTTGCCCATCACTGGTCTACACTGATACTGCAGCAAACTAACCACATTGACTAGGGTTGCCAACCCTCCCAGTTTTGCCAGGAATCTCCTGGAATCAGGCCCTATCTCCCTGAGGCTACTGAAGCCAAACCAGGAGATTTTAGGCGCTAAAAGTCTGGTGGTGCAGCGGGGCTAAGGCAGGCTCCCTGCCTGCCTTGGCCCCATGCCTCTCCCGGAAGTGGCCAGCGCGTCCCTGCAGCCCCAAGGTGTGTGTGGGGGGGGGGAGAAGGGTGTCTCTGCATGCTGCCCCTGCCCTGAGCACCAACTCTACAGCTCCCATTGGCCAGGAACTTCAGCCCCCCCAGGGACTACAGGGACGTGCCAGCCACTTCTGGGAGCATCACGTCATGGGGCCAGGGCAAGCAGAAAGCCTGCCTTAGCCCCACTGCACCGCCAACTGGGAGCCACCTGAGGTAAGCATCTCCCAGCTGGAGTCCACGACCCTCACGCCCTCCTGCACCCCAACCCCGTGCCCCAGCCCTGAGCCCCCTCCTGCACCCAAACCCTCAGAGGTTGCACCCTGCACCCTCTACTACACCCCAACCCCCTGCCCCAGCCTAGTGAAAGTGAGTGAGGGTGGGGAAGAGCGAGCGACAGAGGGAAGGGGGATGGAGTGAGCGGAGTGGCGCCTCAGGAAAGGGATGTGGCAGGGGGTGGGGCAAGGGTGTTTGGGTTTGTGAGATTAGACAGTTAGCAACCCTAACATTGACCTAATCACTACGCCTCTCGTGAAGGTGGAGTTATTAAGTCGGTGTAGTGGGCGAGTTACATCAGTGGGAGCTACATTTTAGTGTAGACACTTACAGAGTTAGGTCACGAAAGCTTATACTCAAATAAATTTGTTAGTCTCTAAGGTGCCACAAGTACTCCTTTTCTTTTTGCAAATACAGACTAACACGGCTACTACTCTGTAACTCTGTAGTGTAGATCAAGCCTCAGTCTCCTTCCCTGGTCAAAAATAGGCCATATGATATGTCAGCGGGCTCTGATTGGCTGATGGGAAGTCTTGAGAGTCCGGCCAAGCAGCAGGAATGGCCAATGGCAGCTGCAATCCATATGTGCACTGCTGAACCTTTCACCCCTCCAATATTGCCCAGAACACATCTGGGAAATGAGACTCATTATATTCAGTAGCTGGTAGAGCTACAGAAGAGTAGACTGTGAATGGAAGTAGCACTGAGCTTCCGTCCTAGGCCAAATTTACCCTGGTGTAACTTAACTGACTGCAGTGAAGTTATATCAGGGTTGAATTGGCCCCAGAACATGTTTTGCATTCTTACCACAGCAGGCTCCTGTTGCTGTAATGGCCTTAGTTGAAAAATGGGTAAAACAACTGTGACACCCAGTGGCAAGACTGGAAAATGACAGGTTCCTTCTGCCTTTCCTATGTTAAGGTTCGATTAGTAGTGTACTGATTTTACACAATGATATTTAGCATTTGTATAGCACTTTAAATACTATTAATCACAAAAAATACGTTAGGCTGCTGGTGCATGGATGCCACTTCCTTTCACGCTGACAAATATTGTCTCATTGTTTCCTTATACACCCCTATCTGTATCCATCTGTTGTCTCACTTTATACTTAGATGTGAGCTCCTTGGGGCAGGGACTGCCTTTTTAGTCTGCTTGTACAGCACTTAGCACAATGGGGTTCTGGTCCACGACTGGGGCTCCTAGGCACTATGGTAATACAGATATGTATCAATATTGTTAATAATAACTAATACTGTTAAAAGAACACTATTAAGGCAGCAAAGTCAGGCACCCAAAGGCTAGGAATTGCCAGAAGTAAGGTTGCCTGTCCACCCTCACTGAGCCTCAGTCTCAGAAATGATTAAGCCACGACTGAGGCAGACACCTGACGTAAAATTTCAGCCCAAATGGTTAAAGTTTGACAAAATTATAAGCAACTGAAAAGAGGGTCTTACAATGGGAAGCGTTGTACAACCTTAATAAGAGGCAGGACTATCAGCCCCAGCTGTAAGGGTGAGAGGCTCTTTAAATTAGATTAGCTCTGTGTGGTGATAGATGAACTGATGATCTTCAAAGATAATTAATCCTCACAAACAACATCTGAGAACTGAGTAATAACAATGGGTAACAAACCAATGAGGCTAAAACTAGCAGATTACACACCACACGATCCATTGTCTACAGCCAAGCTCTACAATACAACCACATTTGCTCCAATCCCTCAGACAGAGACAAACACCTACAAGATCTCTATCAAGTGTTCTTACAACTACAGTACCCACCTGCTGAAGTGAAAAAACAGATTGACAGAGCCAGAAGAGTACCCAGAAGCCACCTACTACAGGACAGGCCCAACAAAGAAAATAACAGAACGCCACTAGCTGTCACCTTCAGCCCCCAACTAAAACCTCTCCAACGCATCATCAAAGATCTACAATCTATCCTGAAAAATGATCCCTCTCTCTCACAGATCTTGGGAGACAGACCAGTCCTCACTTACAGACAGCCCCCCAACCTGAAGAAAATACTCTCCAGCAACCACACACCACACAACAAAAAGACTAACCCAGGAACCTATCCTTGCAACAAAGCCCGATGCCAACTCTGTCCATATATTTATTTAAGTGACCCCATCATAGGACCTTAGCCACGCCATCAGCAGCTTGTTCACCTGCACATCTACCAATGTGATACATGCCATCATGTGCCAGCAGTGCCCCTGTCCCATGTACATTGGCCAAACCAGACAGTCTCTACGCAAAAGAATAAATGGACACAAATCTGACATCAGGAACATAACATTCAAAAACCGGAAGGAGAACACTTCAACTGCTCTGGCCACTCAGTAACAGATTTAAAGGTGGCAATTTTGCAACAGAAAAGCTTCAAAAACAGACTCCAAGGAGAAACTACTGTGCTTGAATTAATATGCAAACTAGACACCATTAACTTGGGTTTGAATAGAGACTGGGAGTGGCTGGGTCAGTACATATAGTGAATCTATTTCCTTAAGTATCCTCACACCTTCTTGTCAGCTGTCTAAATGGGCCATCTTGTTTATCACTACAGAAGTTTTTTTTGCCTGCTCATAATAGCTCATCTTAATTAATTAGTCTCCTATTCCACCTTTTCATGTTCTCTGTATGTATATCTCTTCTTACTATACCTTCCATTCTATGCATCCGATGAAGTGAGCTGTAGCTCACGAAAGCTCATGCTCAAATAAATTTATTAGTCTCTAAGGTGCCACAAGTCCTCCTGTTCTTTTTGCGGATACAAACTAACAGGGGCCGCTACTCTGAAACCTAAGATTACATTTCAGAGGAACAGCCCTGTTAGTCTGTATTCGCAAAAAGAAAAGGAGTACTTGTGGCACCTTAAAGCTCATGCTCAAATAAATTGGTTAGTCTCTAAGGTGCCACAAGTACTCCTTTTCTTTTTAAGATTACATTATAAACTCTTTGGAGTAGGTAGGGGCTATGTCTATTTCAACTGAATGTAAAACACTTTGCACACTTTGACCATAATAATAAAGTCAATCTTTAATCATATTAAAGTCAAGAAAGTAAATTAAATAAAGGGCCAGGCGATGCACTTGGCTACCAGCCACTTAGGGAGCTGGGTCTCAGCCCTGCCCCCAGTGCTGCAGCAGGCCTACAGCACCGCACTTGAGGCTGCCCTGTCCCGCTTTGGCTGCTCCCGCTCTCTTCCTGCTGGGGGGTGGGGAGCCGCAATTTAATTCATGTTGCGGGACGGGGGGCGCAGGCGGCGGAGCCCGGCTGGAGTAGCCGGGGGAGGGGCGCGGTGGGGGCTGGGCGGGAGGGATGTGGTGGGGGCCGCCTGGGAAGCGCTCGCTGCCTCCCCGTACCCCCGCCCCCGCTCCACGTGCCCAGCGCGAGCCCCGCCCCTCAGGGTGGACGCCCCGCCCGGCCCCGTTGCCATGGGAACGCGCCGCCATGAGCAGCTACACGGTGATCGGGACGGTGCCGGGGCCGGCGGGCGGCGGGGGCCCGAGCCCCGGGGGCCGGTACCGCTCGGGCCTGGCCCCCAGCAGAGCCTTCGACTTCCTCTACGGTACCGGCGAGCGGCCCCGGCAGGGGCGGAGCCGGCTTGGCCCAGAGACCGAGCCGGGGGGCGGCGCCAACCCCGCAGGCCCCGCCCGGGCGGCAGCAGAGGGGGCGGGTTGGCGACGAGGCTCCGCCTCCCGTCACCCCGCGTGCGGCCTCGTGCAGCCCGGCGGGGCCGCGCGGGGTTGCTGGGGGGGAGGGGCGGGCCCGACTCCCCTCAGGCTGGGCGTGGCCGGGGCCCGCGTCGGGCGGGAGTCGCTCGAGCTGTGCGACAGGGGCCGCCCCCGCCCGTCCAGCGCCGCGAGAGGCCTGGCCGGGGCCCGCGTGGTGGGCTGCAGCCGGCGGCCGCAGGGGGGAGCCGCGGAGGCAGCCTGGGGCGTGCTGAGGCGCCGTCAGTCGGGGCTGGGGGACGAGGCTGGAAAAGCGGATCTGGAAGAGGACAGGGAGGCTCCTCCGAGCGCGCGGGGGGGGGGGGGGAGGCGAAATGGACAGGCTGAAAGCAGCATTAGCGGGAAAGGCGTGGGCAGAGCAGGGAGCCACCTGCGGATGTGCAAGGCCATGCCTGGCGCTTCATTCCACAGGGAAGCAGCAAATGCTCGCTGCTGCTGCTTCCATTCACGGCTGTAGCTACCGTTTAATGGTTTTAAAGGTTGCCAGAAGAGTACTTTAACAATTATGAGCCTTTAATTTCTCCCCACCGGAGCGTGGTCTACTCTGTACAGTAGCAGCATCGAGGCTGACTGGGGGCGGGGGGGGGGGGGGTCAGAGGTGCAAAAGTGTGCTTGCTCTTTTTTATTTCTATGTCTCGTTTAGTCTCTGAAGTGGAAAAACGGACTTCTTGTCAAGGGGAGCCAGGGTATTATTCTGTTCGTTTTCTTTGAATCCATGGGATTGCTTATATTTCAGATCCCTTGTATGTGTTATCAAGTGAGAAGGACCACGCAAAGGCAAATGTCCAGGCTCATCTCCTGTGTGACAAGATGGTAGGTTGTTTCAGCCTGAGACATCTTCAGGAGAGGTTTTTCCCACATTCTTCCCTATATTAAAGGAATATGAATATATATGTAAAAAACTTGATTGCACTTGAGCAATCTTAACTTTACGCAACTTCCTTAGAACAGCACAAGCTCTGTAAAGAAAGGAAATCGTTTATACCTAACACAAAAATAGTTTAATACCTGATGGTCACCACTGTCTTGGGTTGACTTTATACCAATAGTCTAGAAATAAACAGTTCTATGTTCTATTCCTAAGCCCCTAAGTCATGCATCAGTGCTTGAGAATGGGACACCCCTGGATACCTCTGACGACTGGTCTATGGCTCATTAAGGAAAGTCTTAGACATAATAGGAGAATTGGGTTATTGCACTGTTTTTTTAACAGAGCACTTGAAATGTAAGTAATGTTTCACACAATGGCCCTTACTTATTTTGATAGCTGCAGGTGAGCCATTTAGGCAGAATGAAAAAGGGATGTGATACAACTCCAGTGAATCAAAGTTTGACAAACAAGGAGCTTTGTTTTTTGTCCTCCTGGGTTTATTCAGACTTTGCTCTTGAATGAGTAGGTTGGGAAGCATTCTAAACGCTGAGGACCAGCGCTTCTAAAGCAAGCTGACACTTTCCATGCAGTGGAGCCAATAAAAATGTATTATTCAAAACCTGTTTCCTGTCTCCTCCCTCCCTAAACGCTGTTTCTCTGAAGTTTTTCGATGTTCTCTATGGCTATGTCTACAGTAGTAGCTAGTGGTGAGATTCTAGGGTTGCCAGTTTTGGTTGGATGGATTCCTGGAGGTTTCATCACATGACATAATCTTTAATTAAATATTAATCATTAATTCCTGGAGACTCCAGGACGATCCTGGAGGCGACTCTATGGGATTCCCACCTTGCCTACATGTACTAAAAATACCTCTGAGGGTGGGAATCTCAGCTTGCCTAGATGTACTTACAGTAGCTCAATGAGAGCTAGTGCGAGTATAAATAGTTTAGCCTCGGTAGCACAGGTACCAGCGGCAGCAGGGCTAAGCCATGCCAAGTATGTACCTATGGAGTTCAGCTGGGTTTGTACTCAACACAGCTAAGCCACGCTGCTGCTGCTGCCCATGCTACCGTGACTACATTAATATTTATATTCACGCTAGCTCTAATTGATCTAGTGCAGGGGTCTCAAACTCAAATGACCATGAGGGCCACATCACTGACCCCCCCACCACCACTGCCCCAGCCCCACCCCCACTCCACCCCTTCCATGAGGCCCCTTCCCTGCCCCCATTCCAACCCCTTCCCCGAAATCCCCACCCCAACTCCGCCCCCTCCCTGCCCCCAGGGGGTGCAGAAGGGGTGCAGGATGTGGCAGGAGGCTCAGGGCAGGGGTTTGGGGTGCCGGAGGGGTGCAGGGTGCAGGAGGGGTGTGGCAGGGGTCTCAGGGCAGAGGGTCCGGGTGCAGGAGGGGTGTGGCAGGGGCCTGTAGGAGCCTGCCCTGCTCCCAGTGTGCGCCGCCCTGGGCCGGAGTCACTCTAGGTAAACGCTGGGGGGCCGCAGGGAGCTGGCGGGCCGCAGAAAATAACCCCGCGGGCCGCATGCGGGCTGCGTGTTTGAGACCCCTGATCTTGTTTGTGTATGCCCCTATTACTGTAGTATCTGAGAGTCTCATAATCTTTATTTATCCTCACAAAACCCCAATGAGGCAGGGAAGTACTAGTATCCCTATTTTACAGATGGGCGGCTAAGGCACACAGAGATTAATGTGACCTGCCCAAGGTCACGGATGTGTTTTCACTCAGGCTTTGTCTACACTAGCACTTTTGTCGGTCAGGGATGTGAAAAAACACACCCTGACCAACATAAGTTTCACTGACAAAAGTGCCAACATAGCTACTGCCGCTCGTTGGGGGTGGTTTAATTAAGATGATGGGAGCGCGCTCTCCTGCTGGCATAGAGTGGCTACATGGGAGACCTTAGAGCGGCGCAGCTGCAGTGGTACAGTTGTGCTGGTGTAATGTATGTAGTGTAGACATTGCCTCAATCCCTGTAGGTCAAGGGTGTAAATGGCATGATGAGAATCTACCAGTTACACAAAGTTGTTTGACCTTGTTGGACTCTGCTGTCACTGTGGTTTCTGGTGTGGCTTCCATGCAGGTAGCAAAGAGCATAGACATACCCACAAATCTTTCTGTCACTTCTAGCTCTGAGTGCATTTTTTGTTTAAAGTATCTGATGATGCACCCTTCTGATTCTGGTTAGTCTCAGAAACACTAGATTTCTGAAAGGGAGCCCTTGTATATTGGCTGCTACATGTCCAGCCTATGTATGGTGTACTCCCTCTTGTCTGAAAACCCCAGAATCCAAATTTAGGCCCAAAGTGCATCACTTATTTGAAAATCTCCTCTTCATGTCAAAATTCCTGTTTAGCCAGATAAATTCCATGTTCCACCATCCTATTTATTTTTTCCTTTTGGTTTGTTTAAAATGTGCTTATCCACAGTTCTGACCATCTGAATAAGCAGCTGCCTAGTATATAATACAAAACAAGCTGGTTTTGAATTCTGGGGTTATAATGTCATCTGATGGGGTGAGGGTGGTTCTTATAACTTTATGACAGCATTTCCCAAACTTTGAAAGTTGAGTCTTCCTTCAGGAAAATGAAATAAATGGTGCCACCGTTCAACCTTGCCATCTATTGTTAAAGGCTTAGTCATAATGAGCCATCATTTAGAGTAGATTGTATAGATCTTCATAGTATGACGCTTCCTTTCCTTTCTTACATACTTTGATGAACAGGGAAATAGCACAATGCTGACATTTGGGGCATGTCTGTACTGCGGTTGAGGAGTGTGATTCTCAGCATGGGTATACAGACTTGTGCTGTCTCTGCTGGCGCTAGCATGCTGAAAGTAGCAGTGTGGATGCTGCAGCACAGGCAGCAGCTCGGGCTAGTCTCCTGAGCTCAGACTCCAGTGGTCAGGTGGGCTTGGACTCTGGCAGCTAGACCGAGCTGCTGCCAGGCCCACAGGGTCTGTTTACCTGCACTGGAAATCACACTTCCCAGCTACAATGTAGGCAGGCATACCCTTACATTAATTGGGCTTCTGAGTTAGCACCCACTGAAATAAATGGGGCAATTCATATCTTAAAGCTGATTTCAAGCTTTCTGCTGACTTAGACAAATGTAGCTGCATCCATTATACTTGGGCCACATTTTCAAGGATTTCTTTGCAGCTACATAGGTTGATACTTAGCATCTCCATGCCCCTGCTGTTTAGTCCTGTATGTTCCTCATTTTGAGAAGCACTCTGTTATTGATTGATGTCATTAGAGCATGCTGTCACCTCTACCACCCAGGTTTATAGCGCTGTAATTCACAGTAACTTGTTTAATCTCTATATATTTCTCATGCCTTGTTTACATATAGACTCAAAAACACTAGTTGAAGCGATGATCTCTTAAGTATTGCATGGAATTGCTAAATAACAACTGCCATTTCTCTTGTCTACACATTAAAATTAGAAAAAGATGCCGATTTTTAAAACCATGTTTAGCAGTCTGATCCATTATCCCTGGTACGATCTGCGTTTGGAGGAAAGAAATCCCGTGCCCCCATTTATTGACCGAAGATGGAGAGGCAGGGCCCAGCAGCGCCTAGAGGTTCTTCAGCAGCTTGCTAGGTAAGTGTCCTACCATTGGACTATATTAAGGAAAAAAAAACAAAAAAACAATACAGGATAGATGACTGCAGTTTGCTCCTATTTAGATCTTACTTGAAACTGATTCAGAGGTTGCAGCTGTTGTGGAATATGGCCATCCATCTGCTTTTTTGGGATTGGGTGTTCTACATTCATCCAACTCTATCTGCACTGGTTGCCAATAAATCAAGAGATTTATTTAAAGCTCTCGTTTTCAACGTTGTAAAAACTTCAATGATCCAGGCTGGAGCTACTTAAGTGATAGCCTTTCTCCTTTGTCCCTCCCAGACTGAAGCTGACTGGATTGTCCTTGCTATGCATCCCAAGGTTTCATTTGGACTGGACTAGACTAGGGCCTTCTTAGTGCAGGAGACTTTCCCAATATGTCCATTAGGATCCCAATTCAGCAAAGTACTTCAGTACGTGTTTAAGTGCTGTAGTGAATCAAGGGCTGGAGTCCCTCTGTAGCTGTATTCAAGATTCTGTGTGAGGCCTTCCTATTTAGGTCAGGATCTGACCACTTCCCTTTCCTTTTTCAGAAGCCCCATTTTGTTTGGTCTCTTTTCCTTAGCCCGCCTTGTTTGTTTTGACTAGAGTTGCTGATTACCTGGTCCACTTGGACTAGAGTTGTTTAAATATGATTTTGTTATTTTTTTCCCTTGTGCGCATCTGGGACACTGTGCAACAGGTGCTATATCAGTTAACAAAATAACACAACATAATTTTGAATAACATATTGCATATAAAGTTACTTCCCAAACCACTTCAAAGAATTAAGGTACAGAGGAAGAGGAAGCTGAGGATAGAGAGGTTGTTCTAGTCAGACAATAGGAACTGCGGAAGAAAGATTCTGCTGCACCAGCTCACATGGAGGGATAAAAAAGAGAATAGTGCTAGGCATGCAGAAAGAATGGGGAAAGGAACAAAAGTTTTGAAAAGTACAATAGGCTGTGTCATGTCCGTGGAGGGGTTTAAAATCAAAGAGGGCAATTTTGAATTGGATCCTGAAATGAATCGAGAGCCAATGGAGTGATGTGAGGAGATACTTGAGCTTGTCAGAAAATGGGCAGCAGTATCGGAAGAGCTGGGAGTCAGAGAGGCTATTTGGAAGGGCTAGTCAGTAGTCAGACAAGGAGGGATGTTGGCCTGGATGAAGACGTCACAGGTTTTTTTTTTTAAGCATACACAAACTAATTCTTTACTCTATCGAGTCTTTATGTTATACTTTCAAAGTTTTAAATGTCACTGCTGTGCTCTTTTCCTCTCATCTTATTTTGATCAGAAGTTGAAGTTTGCCAGATTCAGATTGTAAATAAGATGTACATTTTTAACAGTGAGGGTAATTAACCATTGGAACAATTTACCAAGGCTCATGGTGGATTCGCCATCACTAGCTGGCAACATTTAAATCAAGATTAGATGTTTTTCTAAAATATATGTGCCAGTTTAAACAGGAATTAATTTGGGGGAACTCCTATACCCTGTGTTATATAGGAGATCAGACTAGATCATCACTGTCAAGGTTCCTTCCCCACTCTGAACTCTAGGGTACAGATGTGGGGACCTGCATGAAAACCTCCTAAGCTTACTTTTACCAGCTTAGGTTAAAACTTCCCCAAGGTACAAACTATTTTACCTTTTGCCCTTGGACTTTCGCTGCCACCACCAAACGTCTAACCGGGTTTATTATTGGGAAAGAGTCGGGGGGAAACGTCTTTCCCCCCAAAATCCTCACCAAAACCTTGCACCCCCCTTCCTGGGGAAGGTTTGATAAAAATCCTTACCAATTTGCATAGGTGACCACAGACCCAAACCCTTGGATCTTAAGAACAATGAAAAAAGCATTCAGTTTCTTACAAGAAGAATTTTAATAGAAGAAAAAGTAAAAAGAATCACCTCTGTATAATCAGGGTGGTAAATACCTTACAGGATAATTAGATTATCCTGTAAGGTAACATAGAGAATCCCTCTAGGCAAAAACTTAAGTTACAAAAAGACACAAAGACAGGAATATCCATTCCATTCAGCACAGCTTATTTTCTCAGCCATTTAAAGAAGTCATAATCTAACGCATATCTAGCTAGATTACTTACTAAGTTCTAAGACTCCATTCCTGTTCTGTCCCTGGCAGAAGCATCTCACAGACAGACCCAGACCCTTTGTTTCTCCCCCCCCCCCCCAGGTTTGAAAGTATCTTGTCTCCTCATTGGTCATTTTGGTCAGGTGCCAGAGAGGTTATCCTAGCTTCTTAACCCTTTACAGGTGAAAGGGCTTTTCCTCTGGCCAGGAGGGATTTTAAAGATGTTTACCCTTCCCTTTATATTTATGACAATCACAGTGGTGCCTTCCGATCTTATCATCTTTGTACCAGCATGAAAGTAGCAGGTGACAGCAGCACTGGCTGTTCTCACATTTACTTCTTGCATTAACTGTGTCAACAAGCTGCCTCTAGACTCTGACCTGGTTTTGTGATGTATCTCCTTATGGTTGAAAGTGATTGAGCTTTAAAGTATAATTAACAATAGTGAAACAGGTTTCAGAGTAGCAGCCGTGTTAGTCTGTATCCGCAAAAAGAAAAGGAGGACTTGTGGCACCTTAGAGACTAACAAATGTATTTGAACATAAGCTTTCATGAGCTATAGCTCACTTCATTGGATGCATTCAGTGGAAAATACAGTGGGGAGATTTATATACACAGAGAACATGAAACAATGGGTGTTACCATACACACTGTAACGAGAGTGATCAGGAAGGTGAGCTGTTACCAGCAGGAGAGCGGGCCGGGGGGTGGGGGGAAACCTTTTGTAGTAATAATCAAGGTGGGCCATTTCCAGCAGTTGACAAGAACATCTGAGGAACGGCCGGGGGAGGAGGGAATAAACATGGGGAAATAGTTTTACTTTATGTAATGACCCATCCACTCCCAGTCTTTGTTCAAGTTAATTGTATCCAGTCTGCAAATTAATTCCAATTCAGCAGTCTCTCGTTGGAGTCTGTTTTTGAAGTTTTTTTGTTGAAGAGTTGCCACTTTTAGGTCTGTAATCAAGTGACCAAAGAGATTGAAGTGTTCTCCGACTGGTTTTTGAATGTTATAATTCTTGACGTCTGATTTGTGTCCATTTATTCTTTTACATAGAGACTGTCCAGTTTGACAATGTACATGGCAGAGGGGCATTGCTGGTACATGATGGCATATATCACATTGGTAGATGTGCAGGTGAACGAGCCTCTGATAGTGTGGTTGATGTGGTTAGGCCCTATGATGGTGTCTCCTGAATAGATATGTGGACACAGTTGGCAACGGGCTTTGTTGCAAGGATAGGTTCCTGGGTTAGTGGTTCTGTTGTGTGGTGTGTGGTTGCTGGAGAGTATTTGCTTCAGGTTGGGGGGCTGTCTGTAAGCAAGGACTGGCCTGTCTCCCAAGATCTGTGAGAGTGATGGGTCGTCCTTCAGGATTGGTTGTAGATCCTTGATGATGCGTTGGAGGGGTTTTAGTTGGGGGCTGAAGGTGATGGCTAGTGGCATTCTGTTATTTTCTTTGTTGGGCCTGTCCTGAGGTAAGTAACTTCTGGGTACTCTTCTGGTTCTATCAATCTGTTTCTTCACTTCAGCAGGTGGGTATTGTAGTTGTAAGAATGCTTGATAGAGATCTTGTAGGTGTTTGTCTCTGTCTGAGGGATTGGAGCAAATGCAGTTGTATTGTAGAGCTTGGCTGTAGACAATGGATTGTGTGGTGTGGTCTGGATGAAAGCTGGAGGCATGTAGGTAGGCATAGCGGTCAGCAGGTTTCCAGTATAGGGTGCTGTTTATGTGACCATCACTTATTAACACCGTAGTGTCCAGGAAGTGGATCTCTTGTGTGGACTGGTCCAGGCTGAGGTTGATGGTGGGATGGAAATTGTTGAAGTCATGGTGGAATTCCTCAAGGGCTTCTTTTCCATGGGTCCAGATGATGAAGATGTCATCAATGTAGCGCAAGTAGAGTAGGGGCATTAGGGGATGAGAGCTGAGGAAGTGTTGTTCGAAGTCAGCCATAAAAATGTTGGCATACTGTGGGACCATGCGGGTACCCATAGCAGTGCCGCTGATTTGAAGGTATACATTGTCCCCAAATGTGAAATAGTTATGGGTGAGGACAAAGTCACAAAGTTCAGCCACCAGGTTTGCCGTGACATTATCGGTGATACTGTTCCTGACGGCTTGTAGTCCATCTTTGTGTGGAATGTTGGTGTAGAGGGCTTCTACATGCATAGTGGCCAGGATGGTGTTATCAGAAAGATCACCGATGGATTGTAGTTTCCTCAGGAAGTCAGTGGTGTCTCGAAGATAGCTGGGAGTGCTGGTAGCATAGGGCCTGAGGAGGGAGTCTACATAGCCAGACAATCCTGCTGTCAGGGTCCTAATGCCTGAGATGATGGGGCATTCAGGATTTCCAAGTTTATGGATCTTGGGTAGCAGACAGAATACCCCTGCTTGGGGTTCTAGGGGTGTGTCTGTGCGGATTTGTTCTTGTGCTTTTTCAGGGAGTTTCTTGAGCAAATGCTGTAGTTTCTTTTGGTAACCCTCAGTGGGATCAGAGGGTAATGGCTTGTAGAAAGTGGTGTTGGAGAGCTGCCTAGCAGCGTCTTGTTCATATTGCGACCTATTCATGATGATGACAGCACCTCCTTTGTCAGCCTTTTTGATTATGATGTCAGAGTTGTTTTTGAGGCTGTGGAGAGCATTATGTTCTGCACGGCTGAGGTTATGGGGCAAGTGATGCTACTTTTCCATAATTTCAGCCCGTGCACGTCGGCAGAAGCACTCTATGTAGAAGTCCAGTCTGTTGTTTCGACCTTCAGGAGGAGTCCACCCAGAATCCTTCCTTTTGTAGTGTTGGTAGGAAGTTCTCTGTGGGTTAGTACGTTGTTCAGAGGTGTGTTGGAAATATTCCTTGAGTTGGAGATGTCGAAAATAGGATTCTAGGTCACACAGAACTGTATCATGTTTGTGGAGGTGGAGGGGCAGAAGGAGAGGCCCCGAGATAGGACAGATTCTTCTGCTGGGCTAAGCATATAGTTGGATAGATTAACAATATTGCTGGGTGGGTTAAGGGAACCACTGTTGTGGCCCCTTGTGGCATATAGTAGTTTAGATAGTTTAGTGTCCTTTTTCTTTTGTAGAGAAGCAAAGTGTGTGTTGTAAATGGCTTGTCTAGTTTTTGTAAAGTCCATCCATGAGGAAGTTTGTGTGGAAGGTTGTTTTTTTATGAGACTATCCAGTTTTGAGAGCTCATTCTTAATCATTCCCTGGTTGCTATAGAGGATGTTGATCAGGTGGTTCCGCATTTTCTTTGAGAGTGTGTGGCACAGCTGTCAGCATAGTCTGTGTGGTATGTAGATTGTAATAATGAGATGAGTAGCGTATGATAACCCAGTTAGATCATGAAAATAAGTGCTCACCTGTGCTGAGTGAAATAAGAATTCATCTGGATGGAGAAGCACTCTGACATGTGGAGACAATGCCAGTAGCAAAAGCCATCAGTTCAATTAACTGGTTTGAACTGTTAGCAAAATTTTACAATTAAAGGTTTGTCAGAGTCAAGAAAGCATTTCAGGTTCAGATACTAGCATCGTGACCCAAATATTATTTTGTTGCAATACACTGGGGCAGGTGCTGGGAAAGGATGATTTAAAATGACCTCTGCAATGTATTGTACACCAGAGAAGGATGATGAAGCCTCATTCTGTACAGTGTTTGTGGTAGGGATTGGCTAAACTGTGGGTCTCTAAGTTCCACAATGCAACTCTTGAGCCTGTGATGTGAGGTTCTTGGACTCAACAGATCACAGCAGGCAGAGCTCTGTTCAATCCAAATAGTCAAACCACATTTCCTATTGGTATCTATGTCTCTTTAAGCCACACCTCTGGATTTAAAATTAAGGCAACAACAAACTGCTCCATTTTATATAAATTAGTTTCAGGCTTCTGGTAAGTTGCCAAAGATGGTCTTAAATAGGGCGAAGTGTGACTTTTTGAACTTGTGGAATGACTTAGCTGGTGCTGTGGCATGAGGTTTTTCAGGGAACTCTATTTCCTGTCTAACCCTTTTCATTCATTGCCTCCTGAGCTCTCTAAATAATGTACAACATCCAAGAAGACATGGACAGGAAATTATAGACAGTCTATTGCCCTACTTCAAACTCAGTGTTGGGTCTCCAGGATGGGAAATTAGATGGGGGGGGGGGGAGTATTGGCTGTTTTTACAAAGGCTGTATTCCAGCCAGTACACTCCTTAAACTATCCACAAGGTTAGCCTTATTCTTCTTTACTGTTGGAGAACGCAGAATGAAAGTTTTAGAGCCAGCCTGTTATTTCCAGGTTTGATCAAAATCTGTTTAGCCATTTTTTAGTTAGACAGGGTGACTCTTCCCCTTCATTTGCTGCATCCCCTCTCTTGTATTTTGTGCCATACAAATATATTCAGATTATTTTGCACACCCACACATACAAATAAAAGTAACAGAATTTTACAAATTCAGATTTTCCAGATGGTTAATCTTCTTTGAGCAATAGTCTCCAGGCCCAAATTTTATTTTAACAGAAGTAATAAATGACTGATTTTTGTATATGCACAGTGTGAAATTTCCATTAAGTTTAGAGCTGCAGTGTTATATGAGAAACTATAGAATAATGTAAATGCATAATCTTGATCTTACTTAAGCAGGTAAGGGTGTTTGCTGCTACTTCATTATAGAGTTTGAGGTGTGTATGTTTTGATGATGCAACTGTGGAAATCCAGAGTGAAATAATAAATATTGAAGTATAGTTAAAAAAGTATCTTTTAAAAAAAAAACTCAGAACTTCTCTGAACACACTTTTTGAAAATATTTTGATCTGTTTTTATCTTTTTTGGCTTTTTAGATCTGAACCTTCTCTTCAGATTCCTCAAATTGTGTATGAAGATCCTGAAATTAATGGAAGGAACCGCTACAAGTATTTTGAACGGTAAGAAATGAATTAACGACTACCGTATATGGAATAGGCCAAATTCTAATCTCAGTCACTCTGCCTCTGACACTGGTGCAACTCCAGTAACATCAGTGGAGTTGCTCTGGAACACTGGTGCCATTGAGATTAGAATCTAGTCCACTGTGTGACTGAGCACTGAAAAAATGTGAAATACTTAACTTGTATAGGCAAGTGCAACAGCCAGTCTGTGCTTAGCAGTTGCTCACGCATAGCCTTTGGCATTAGACCCTGTCATACTAAGGGAGAGATGCAGCTGGCCCAGCTATTGTGGTTTTCCAGTCTCTTGGAAATATAAAAGGGGGATTTTTAACTTCAGTTTTGCTACCACTGAAACAAGCAGAGAGAACCACAATTTAACTTTTCATCAGAAGAATGACTCCTCTTTCAGAGCCACACCTCCCCTAGAATTACACTGCAGCCCTGGCGTTGGTCTCAAGATTTAGTATAGGACTTGAAACAACTGCTAAATGCCCTGATACAAGAGTTTCCAGTTTCATTCATTGTTGATGTGTGCAGGCTCAACTGCCTTTACTTCAGGGGACTTGTCTTATACTATTAATGAATTTAGCCCCTTTTAAATCCAGTTTTCCAACATTTCTCATATTTTGCTAGGCTGATAAAAATGAATCAAAGATGTTTAGGGTTATTTTAGCAAAAGGAAGATACAGGGTGGCTTGTTCACTGCCACAATTTTAACTTAAACTTTTAAAAGCCTCGTAAAGAGGCTTTTAGGAAAGCTTGGTAATGAAACTAGGTTAATATTAGTCTCATCTGACATGGAAATTCCTATTGTATGTTTCTAAGCAGGAATTATTAATTAATAATAGTAATACTTAGGACTTCAAGCACATTTCACTTTAAAACTGTCTTACTGCACTGAAGGAAACAATCATATTAGATAAACTTAAAATATAGTTGACCTTTCAAGCTGATTTATGTCATAGAATTCCACTTCCGGATTCCCACAGGGTTTAAAGAAACCCAAACATATGTACAATGCTGAGAATACACTCAATAGTAATCTTATTCTGGTAACTCTCTTGCTGTTCAACCCCAGCTTGAATTACAACATGATTTTAGCAGCCGCTATCTTGAGAGCTTCTAGCACTCAAAATTTTTCTACCACCTTAAAGCCGCTTGGAATTCTATCTGACAAAGAATTAAAGTATTAGTTGTTAATGCTAAAAATTTCTGAGACATTGGCTGCTAAACTAGGCCAGTAAACTCTTCAAGTACTAATCTGGGGTAGTGGGACAACATGGCCTAATAGGTGTTCTCAAGTTCTAACTTCTGAGTTAATATCTTTTTGTAGGGGGGGGAAAAAGAGCTAAAAAGGTAAGAGTGAGCTAGAAAGGTGAGACTTGTATGAACAACACTGAACATCACATTAAACCAGTGCATAACTTTATAAATAGTGAATGTGAATTGGACTATGTCATCACACACACCTCAGGTTATGTGAAGGTTTTCAGGGCAAGTGTTTTTTTGGTGCGGAGAAAAATATATAGTAATGGACAAGGGGAGAACTTTGTAGTGGGACAGTATAGTAGTAGACCCACATCTGAGCCAACCAGTCTTCGTATTGTCTCTCTCAATCCTAACATATATATATATATGAACTAAGCAATTAACAGTGTTGGTCCTGATTCTCCTCTTCTCACCCCAGTGTAAATCAGTGGTGACTCCCTTTAAATTAATGGTGTTGGGCCAGTGTACGAAGTTGTGTAAATGAAAAGCAAACTGGGCTCTTTGAATGAGGAAGAATTTTTCCACTTGTATAGAACAACAATTCTCACATGTTGAGTTAAGAAGTAATGACAGAGTTTCTATAAAAGATTAAAGAACTCCTAACTAATATGTGTCCTTAAACGTGCAGAAACAGATTCTCAGCCGTTGTAAATCAGCACTGAAGTCAGTGGAGCTACACTGTTTTACAACATCTGAGGATCTGGTCCACAGTTTTGCTAAGCTGTAATATTCTGTTATTGTGCATCTTACTCTCATGGCTGTTGTCTTAAACATGTTTTCTCTCTTTGCAGACCTTTCATCCCCTTTCATAAGCCATTTCCACTAAACATTGCTTATGCAGTGGCAAAGTAAGTGGTGAGGTTTAAAAAAACAGTTACAACAGGTCAATCTTTAGCCACAAATGGCTACAGGAGACTAGTATTTTTAATAATGAAGCAATAGAGAGCAATTTAAAAGTTCAGAAAGAATCTGTCCACCAGCATGAAATCCCAGAAAAAGCAAGTTAGGGCCAGATGCCTACAGCTTAGTTCAGACAGAGCTTGGGATATGTAAGCAGCACCACATGATGCAAGAAACAGAGAGCCAAATGTCTAAGTATTAGAGGAGAGGAAATGTCTGATATAGCCACACTTTGAGATGTTTGTTGCTGATTTTATCAAATGGTTTTGCGCTGTTTATTTGCATACAACATCCTTATAGTAGGATATCCTTGGTATTCCGGGGTGGGGGGACGACACACCAAATTCAGACGTGACATAAATGAGTACAGCTCCCAGTGAAGTCACTGGAATTGTGCTTACTTATGGAGGAATTGAATTATTTCCTGTTTGTGTTGAAATGGCACAGGCATAAGTTAAAATACAGCAGTCCTGCTTTATCTTGTATTCTTCTGTTAATTGTTTTTCAAGCTACACCCCTTTCCAACAGATTTATTTTCCACACCCACTGAATGCCAGATCAGTGCAAGTTGTTACACCAGACATGAAACTTACATCATTGTTTATCTCACTGTTGAATTTGGCCCAAATACGTCCATCAAGTTGCAGCTACTTACATCAGGCTGCATTTGGCCCTTAATCCTTAAATACAATGCTGTAATATCCATATGTGTTAGATACTTGCACGTAACAATTAAGCTTCTTGATGCAGAAGGTTTATGGTTTACGTTCACATAGGGAGGGATTTTAAGAAGTGCTCAGCAAAGGCCTAACTGCTCTCACTGAAGTCAACTCCATTGATTTCAGTGGGAGCAGAGTTAAGCTAAAGCTGAGCACTTTTGAAAATCACATCTGTAATGAATATTATCTCAAGTTTTAAAAAATTAATGTGACAGCATATACAAAAACGTGTTCTGGCTCATGTTTGTTTTTTAGAACAGAGCCATATGTTTACCCCTCCATCACCGGTGACAGATCACGCTCCCCCACATCACGAACTCTGGGTACACAGACGGATTATCGGGATGGCGAAGCTCAGACTGACCCGTATTCCCCAGAATATGTAGTACCTCTGGGTTCAATCCCTGAACTGCTGACACTTGCCATTCTCACTTGGGGTGAGTTGGAAGAACCATAAACATTTCTTTACAATAATAGTGCTCTCTTCCCTTGAGAATGGCAGAATTGCTGTTTCTCTCTATCAGATGTCAGTTCTCTCAGCTTTGACATTACCTTGCTGTGTTTCACTGGGATGTATCAGTTTATCTAGCTTTAAAATGGGTGTAATAAAAATATTTACCTACATAACAGGCCAATTATGAGGCATTTTGTAAGGTGTTTTGAGATCTTTTTGTTAAATGGCAAAAGATATTGTAAGTGCAAATTATTATTATTATGATTTTCATTTTTCTTTCCACTACTACGAATGCCACCTGCCTCCAACAGTGGTGAATGCTGGATGCTTCAGAGTAAGGTGTCAATCCTCAAAATGCATCTAAATATGAATGCTGTTCCTTGGAAGGGAAATTTCTTTCTTACCTTTCCCCACCCCCAAATGGATCTCTTTATGTCCAGGAGCAGGAGGAATGACAACCCC
This sequence comes from Caretta caretta, assembly GCF_965140235.1. Lineage (NCBI taxonomy): Eukaryota > Metazoa > Chordata > Testudines > Cheloniidae > Caretta > Caretta caretta. The sequence continues at coordinate 206,479,651 of NC_134206.1, forward strand.
CTTTTTACTGTTACCATAATTATGGTAACTGCAGACTATTCACATTTTTAAAACTCACTGAGCTTGTTGCCTCAGATTTGTTAACTTCCATCTGTCAAGTATTCTCTCTCTATTTACTCTAGGATTTTCAACTGTGCTTATCGCTCTAATAGCTTTATATGTTACTCATGGGTATTGCCCTGCCCCACAGTCTTTCTAAAGAACTACTGCTTCTTGTCCCTGTAAGGGCGGGGTCTTCCAGCAGGACAAGCTGAGGTGGAGATGATTGAACGTGCCCGGGAGAAACGTGCCTGGGAAGCAACTCTACCACCACTTAGTGATCTCTCACAAACTGAGAAGAGGAGGAAGATGATGGATGACATGGAGAGAAAAGAGTGGGCCTTTAGAGAACAGGAAATAGAAAAGTAGGTGCAAATTGGACACAGTGTTTCTCTTTCAGTTGTAAGGAACCTAAGTGGAGTTTGAAATCAAGTAGGTCAGGGGATTGGCAGTAGGATGCATGGACTTTTATCTCTAGGTTGCCTATTCGTTAGTGACTGAAGGTCATCATTTTTTGTAATTTGAGTCCAATTCCTCCGAAAAACCACCACCACAAATGGCACTCTTGTTGGGGTATTCAGAATAGATGAAATTCTGAACGGGCATGGAGGAACCACACTGAAATTGAAGTACACTGACTTTTGGGGAGTTTTTTGGTGAAAAAATGCACCAGGGATAAACTCACTTTTAAAAATGAACAGACTAAAATGTGATATTTGCAGTCTGGCTGTATTTTACGGATAGGTCAATGGGTAGGTTGTGTTTAAATATAGCAGTGCAGTTTGGGAGCTCTGTGAGCACCTCCATTTATACCTTGCCTTTTTTTCTCTTGAAGATTGCAAGATGTTCGACTAGAAGTTTTAAAGAAGCTTTTGAGGAGACGAGAGGAGGGTCAGAATGAGGTGGATGTCAATCGTTTGGACACCCATTGGTTTAACCGTCAGCAAGACAAAGAAGAGAGAGTGAGAAAAATTAAACACGAACATATAAAAGGTAATTTGGAGGATAAGGAAATAGTAGAAGGGGGACTTAGTTTCCATACCAAGCTATCTCTCGCATTCCATTTTTACAAGGCTGCAGCTGTGTATTCAAGATGAGGACATCCACAGACCACACTATAGAACTCCTTGGGCCATATTGGTCTGTCAGCCACACTTCATACTAGAGGAATGACAGCCTGACTGAATTTCTTAGGATATGACTCTTTCAGAACTGTACATGTCAGGGAATGTCTCATGGTTGCAATTCCTTTTCAGCAATGAGAAAGCTGATAGCTAAAGGGAAGAATGTGGAGGGGAAGTTGGTGAGACGAGATGTCATCAGGGACTATACTGATTATGCATCACAGCCCTATGGACCTCTGTCCAGAATTGGTTATTTTCCGGACAACCATTCTGAACGTTATGTAGTAAAAAACCACTTTCTTAACACCTACGAGGGTAAGGCAGCTTGGAAAATCTTAAATTATATGTTATTGACTAAAAATATTAGCATAAGCCTGTACAACAATCTAATATCTCTCTCTTCTTCCGCCCTGTCTCATACTCTCACTCCATCTTTTCTAGGATTGCTTGAACTGGAGGCATCTCTCCCAGACTCTGTCACTCAGCCCTGGACCAAAGCTCCGAAACCCAAGACCACCACCACTAAAGAAGGGTTTATTAAGCGGACTGCTAGGCTAGATATGGAGCTGGCACAGGTTCACCAGGTATGGTGCTGCAGCCAAGAGCAAGTAAATTCTTTCTAGATTTGAGATGTACCTTACATGGAAATGCTATTGGGAAGGCACAGCTGTCAACTATCTCCAAATTCACTTCCTAAATTCCCCTCTTAATGCTTTTATAAAGACAGAAATAAGGCCATCTTCAGGGAGAGAACATATCAAATATGAATAACTAGTGGGTTGTCATTTGGCATGATGAGTACTGTTCTGAACTCAACTAGTCTCCCTTTCTCTATCTCTTCCACATTTTCCCTCTTCTGTGCATACCCTGTGGAAAGCCTCCTAGTTTGACGGAAGGAGTAGCTTTCTCTCTTTCCCATCCCCAGTCATTCACGGACGTCCATTTTTCCTCCTCTTTGTTTCTTCTGCCCTATGAAAATGTGATGAGACTATGAAATCTGATGTAAATCAGCAGTTCTCCTCTTCCCTATGCTTGCCTTCCTTTCCCCATCTCTTTAAAAAAATTTAAAAATACGACAAACCTATTGGTTAAAATGTCAAATTATTATTATTTAAATCAACCAAAGCAGAATCAGAATTTTCAAAATTCTGCACATCTGAAGTAAAGTGGGTCAATTGTCCCAACTTATCCAAATTGGATTAGATCAGTGGAAGCAGATCACTGCTGTTACCTAGCAACTTAGTTAAGTATCGTCTGATTGTCTGAATACATAAAACGCACATGGTTGTCACTACATCTGTGCAAGCAAATCTGTTGTCCACACCTGTAAATGACCAATGTCTAAGCAAATACCCTATCTGCACATGCAATCACAGTATTTACAGTTGAAATTGTAAATTGTAGGTGAATTGTAAGGCATGCATCTTGTGTTGCAATTACAGACCTGTGTTTTTGAAAATCAGGCCTATTGGATAAGGCATTCCTAAAGTAAATATTATTTATTATACACACCATTTCGTCAGTTTTATTAGTTTTTTCTTCAAATCCAGTTGATAAGAAATATGTAGTCATGCATAGTGTGTGTGTATATAATTTTTTTTCTTGTTTTAATGTAGCACAATAATATATTTAATACAGGCAGTAACTTTCTGTTAATAGAGCTGAAATCTTGCATTGAAATAACTACCATACTACCTCAAATTCAGTCATCTGATCTTATGAAAGACAGTGTTGGATTTGGTCACTACTTGGAGGGAAAATTTTCAAGGAAAAAACTTCAGATGTGTAGGAAGTGCTAAGGAGCTGTCTTTATGGAGTCAGTACTGAACCAATGCCCCCTGTGGTGGTACACTGTATGTCAGGGGTGGGCAAACTTTTTGGCCTGAGGGCCACATGTGGGTATGGAAACTGTATGGCAGGCCATGAATGCTCTCGAAATTGACACTTCAGAGATATTCAAATAAACTTTATTTAATAAAGATATATTTTAGAAGAAATAAACGTAAAACCTTACATACTATTATAAATATACCATCATAACAATATATTACAATAATTAAACCAAACTTACCCCCTTTTCACGCCCTTTCTCTCTAGCCTGGATTTGTTGGGCATCAGCTTCCAGTCATTAGAACTCACTGAGATTCACCAGCCCCCTACTCTCAGAAATCTCCTCCCACGTAGGTTCCGACAGCCCACAACTTTGAAAACTGCTTTCGAGTGCTCCCTGGCCAACTGCTCTTTGTTTTATCCTCAACAATGGAAAATTAACACTACTAAAACATCAGCATCACCTAAGCCAAGAAGTAGCAGGCATGTGGGCTCGCACATTCCAGGCTCTGATGGCGCGTAAAGCACATTCGGGTTTTGCAGCCGGAGTAACATGCGTGCCCTCACGCCCGTCATGCAAGCCCCCAGCCTCGGACAGAGCAGGGCAAGCCCCCAACCGTGCTTCCCAACCGGAGCGCTGGAGTGGAGCAATGGAGCTTGAGGGCCAGATTAAAAGGTCTGACAAGCCGGATGTGGCCTGTGGGCCATAGTTTGCCCATCCCTGCTCTATGCTATTGGAGGTGTCATGTGTCTTCTGCATAAAACCAAGGTCCTGATCACCTGTGGTCATGATCAGATGGCAAGATATTCCTGGCATTCTTCCAAGAGTTAGAGATGTCAGCTCATGGTTTTCTGGCTAAATTCCCATTTCAGCAATTGCATTGTCTGTCTGTTTAAGGACTTCTAATGGTTTTGACAGACTATAGTAAAGATTCCCAAACTGTAGTCATGGATTACAAGTGGTCCCCAGAGTTGGCTGGTCAGTAATGATGGCTCTTTTCCTTGGTGTCAGCTGAGAGAAATAGATGGAGCAGGGGAGACTTAATTCAGAGTGAAAATAGAGGTAGTGGGCCAGATTTCGGGGGGAGGGATAGCTCAGTGGTTTGAGCATTGGCCTGCTAAACCCTGGGTTGTGAGTTCAATCCTTGAGGGGGCCATTTAGGGATCTGGGGCAAAAATTGGGGATTGGTCCTGCTTTGAGCAGGGGGTTGGACTAGATGACCTCCTGAGGTCCCTTCCAACCCTGATATTCTATGATTCTTACCTGCTATAAATCAGCATAGCTCAAATAACTTCAGTGAAGCTGCACTGATTTACACCAGCCATGGATCTGGTCTACTGTGATGGATTTTTCAAAAGGGGGAAAACATTTATTTATTGAATTAAAAACACCTAAAATACACATTCTTTTTTCCACAAAAATCTGCATATCTATTACAATGGGTCTTACTCCTACCTGTGGTTACTTGGAGGCAGAGCCAGACCTGTCAATCAAGGCAGGATGGGGATGGCCACACCCCTGAAGACCCCGCTAGTCAGCTTGAACTGGCTCCATCAACTGCAGGGAGGCTTAACCAGTTCTTCTGCTCAAAGGAACAAGAAAATAAAACAATCAGAAAAGGATTCTTTTTATCATAATAGTCAGCTTATTGGATTCTAAGCATTGTTGGGCTGTTATTTAGCTTTGGGGGGCTCTACAGCAAGATTGCCAGAAACCCCTTTCTGATACTGAAGTAGCTGGCTGCAGCAGCTTCTAGCGTAGCATATCTGGACAGGTTGTTCTGTCAGGAATGCCTCACAGGCAGCCAGAGAGAGAAGTTGGCAGAAAAGGGTGCAAAAATGCCAGGGTTAACATAACCCTATTTGCTGTGGGTTGACCAAGCCCTACCTTTCTTACTCTCTTCCACACCGACAGTCCTGGAGAGATGACAGAGAGAGCAACCCAGACATGAAGAAAGCAGGCAGTAAAAGGCCTCTTGGCTTACCACTTATTTCTGACTGTTTCCCCTGCTTTCTTTAACAAGGTGTGAGTCAGCCCTTTTGGAGCTATTTCTGCCTTTCTATAGGATTCAGTGAATCACCATGGCTGTGCCATGTGAAAGCTTCCCCTGCCCTTTCCTCAGGAAGGGGTTTAGAGAGCAGCTAAAAAGTTTAAGGAAACCACTTAGGGATCATCTTAAGAGTGATCTTTTCAAATGTTACCCTTACTTCTCTAGCACAGCAGCAGTACAGTTCTCCCTTCAGATCCCCTCTTTAGTGGTAGTCTCCTTCTGTCCTACAAATAAGGGGGAGAGGGAACCTTGTAAGATCAGAATATGCTCAGTGGTTGAGTCCTGAGAGGCTAATTAATCTTGTTCCCCCCCCCTATAAATCTGAGAAACAGTGAAGGAAAGGTTAAAGGCATCAGAAAAGAAGCTTTAGATTCTGAGCACAGGATTCAAAGTCCTCTGCAAAGGACATTTCGAAGGCTTGGTTTTCCCAGTAAAAGATGAGCAAGCCATTCAAGGACTCTCTGTTCCTCCATCTCCTCGTTTTCTAGTTTGCCACAATACAAATTTTCCCATGGTAAAGGCTCTAAAGGGACAAAAAAGGGATGGGGAAATTCAGAGGAAACTCAGTTGTCTTTCTGAGAGCATAGGCAGCTTTTTTTCAGACTTGGGGCTAGAGCCCACACAGGAGGAAATTCAGAATCAGTTTTTTGAGAAGTAACTTGAAACCATTCTTGGGAGTATTAGGTGGACTTTGTATTCCTCCAGATAAGCTCCTGTAAAAAAGGAAATGTAGGAAGAAATGGGAGAGAAGCCTGGCCTACATCTTAGAATTAAATGGCACTCCAAAACCAGGGTTATTGGCTTCTCCCTCTTCCTCCAATTGAAACCTCAGCATATAAAGACTAGAATGCCATCTGTTTCAAACTAGGATAATTGATTTCCCAGGGAACAAGAAGGCTTAGGGCTTTAGTCAGTCCTCTTTCCAGTGCCCAAACATGCCAAAGACTGAGGAGTGCTCAACTGGAAATTCTTGAACAGATTCCTGCTGTCACCACAGTTCAGGATAGATACCCTAAATTCCAACATAGCAACAATTTCTAAAGAAAAGCAGCTATCACTAAGTGATCTTAAGAACACCTATCTACACATATTACATGAGCCTCCCACAGAAAATCTCTCAACTTCACATGCAACACATAATGTTACCACTATGCTGCTTTGTAGTTTGTCCTGCCTGCCTCTAAGGATGTTTTCCAAAGTGTTTTCCTTGGGCAAAAAAGGGTTTGTGTATACCCATGCTAAGAGGACCTGCTCATTGGAGCACCCTTTCTGAAAAAGGCCCATAAAGGAGCCTTCACACAGTCCAGATTGTATTCCAGAGTAACTTGAATTTGTCAACACTACCAACAGCTAAATGATGTCATGCAGTCTGTCACTTCTGGACATAATAATAGATGTCAAATGATCACATCTGTCAGGTCTCTGATGTCTTGGATAAGAACGAAGGACTCTGGCACCAACATACCATTGTGAGAGATTCCAGTTGTCTTCTCCAGAAGTTCCTTAATCTCTCAGGACCCATCATCCCTGTCCTCCTTTGTGCTGTTGCCTGGGGGAACTCAGAAGGCCACAGTTCGTTGGAATCAGAGTAGTGCAAAAAATTTATGCCAGCTTCAAGAACAGGGAAGATCATTCATGGAACAACTTAATCCAAGGTTAATGATAAAAGATTAGAGTGATTAGATAGATCCTAAGAGCTAAAACTCCAGTCCTGATCAGCCAAGATGTACCACTGATGTCATATAGTATCCGTAGCTACAATCATGCACTTTCTCTAAAGGCCAAGAGCATAGCTGTCCTTTTCTGTTCACAATGTTCTCCGGGACAATAAAAAAGGGGCACAAGTGAGCCAGGTGGTCCCATATTTTACAGGGAGGTCCTGGTTCTCATATTCTATCTGATGGCAAGCACGACTCAGTTATGTCTCCTCTACAAGAAGGATCTACTCTCAAGGAAAATATTTTGCACCCAAGTTCAGAAAAATTGTCTAACTACTTAATATGTGAGAAGTACTAATTAAAATGAGATATTCAGATGTTTACACTTTTTAACCTTGAGAAAGTATCCCACAAACAGGGTGTCTTAAAGGGCCTGGTGTATATGATCTTCAGTGCAGTCCACTTCCCTAACTAAATTCCCTTAATTTTTGCCTTCATTCTCCTCCTTTAGGGACAGGTGGAAGCCCACTGAAGATCACCTGACCCGTCATTTCCTTAAGTCAACGGGGGTATGCAGGGCTGTGCAGAGGTCTTCCCGGGGGGTACATCAACTTATCTAGATATTTGCCTAGTTTTACAACAGGCTACATAAAAAGCACTAGCAAAGTCAGTACAAATTAAATTTCATACAGACAATTACTTGTTTATATGGCTCTGTATAGTATACACTGAAATGTGCTTACAATATTTATATTCCCATTGATTTATTTTGTAAATGAATGGTAAATATGAGAAAGTAAGCAATTTTTCAGTAATAGTGTACTGTGACAATTCTTTGTATTTTTATGTCTGATTTTATAAGCAAGTAATTTTTAAGTGAGGTGAAACTTGCGGGTACACAAGTCAAATCAGACTCCTGAAAGGGGTACAGTAGTCTGGAAAGGTTGAGAGCCACTGCCTTAAGCATCTTCCCAGCCTTGCATAGTCTCCCTTGATACGTTCCAGTGAGAATCTAGCTAGCTGTCTGATTTGTTTCCCATACTAAGGACAATCAGTGGATTTTTTCCTGCTCCCTTTAGGATCCTTTTCAGCTTCAGGTCTACATCCCCTATCTTAGCTCCTGGCAGACAGCATACTCTTCTGTTCTCCGGATCAGCTCTGGTGACAAGGCTAGTCACCAATTACATAGATTAGGCACCGACTCCGTGAGTGCTCCAAAACAAAACCAGAATACTACAAACTACCACTCAAACTCCCCAGTTTACAGCTCTGTTTGTTGGCTCCTGTGCCACTGGCTGACTGTTTGGCTGCCTTTATAGGACCCCAATCAGGGAAGCCCCACCCCCTAATCAGGGTTCTGCTTCTCTCAAAGCACACTGCCCGCTACCAGCCTCTGCAAACTGAAGAGAAAAAAGAAAAAACACAAAACAGAAAAATCACACAACACACAAAAACTCACACACTGCCCTGAAGGAACAGCTTGCCTCATCCCTTCTCCTCCAACAGAACTCCCACTCAAATTCCCCTGTTTACAGCTCTTTTTGCTGGTTCCTTGTGCTGTTTTCTGTTTTCTTCACACAACATCTTTGTACGTTGGATATGAGCCTTCAGGCCAGGTTTCTGTGGCTCTGAATAAATAAGAGAACATTTGAGGGGAAAATAAGAGAACATTTGAGGGGAAAATAACTTCTATCTTTGAAAGTTTCTGAAATGTACCAGTTTAGTCATCTAATAACTGAAACTATAACAGCAGTATTTTAAAAATATTATATGGATTATAACCAACAGAGCTAGATATTTTCTGAACTGTATACTGCATTCAATATTGATTTTTAGAGCTCTCCAGGCATCAAGAGTATACAGTTGTGAATGGGAGGGGAAGTGTTCCAAAACTTTATGTAGGAGGAGATGTGTACATGAGACTCTAAGATTTGATTTAGACTGAAGAAATTTGCAAAGCTGTGACAGGATTCCCAGGGTACAACCTGGAACTGTGAGACCGCTGGCCCCCCTTAACTCTCCAACTGCAGCTGTCTCTCATAATGCTTTGCAGTGTCAAGCAGCAAACCCCTCCAGGTGCTGTTATCACTCAGCCACCAACATGCAGAGGCACACCCAGCTAAATAGCATGAATGATCTCCAAGTCACTCATGAGTTATACACAGGGAAACACCAGCAAATATCCCAAGCCCTCAGCCTTGCACCACAGAAATATAGCTTTTTACACTGCTCAAGACCTTCTCTTGAACAGTGCAAGCTCAGTAATTAGTTTGCCACTTTGTCAAAGGAGAGTGGACATGCACCAGCCTTTGTAATCTTGAGCAGATTCCCCAAGCACTTTAGACAATCTCACTGGTAAGGATAAAACATTAAAATAAGTTTGTTAACTTCAGAAAGATAGATTTTAAGTGGTTATAAGTGGAAGGCATAAAGATCAGAGATAGTTACCTTAAGAAAATAAAAAATAAATATGCATTCTAAATCCTAAACTTTTAGACGAAGCAAGAGTTGAATCAAACAGCTTTTCTCATTGGATGTTGCAGGTAGGTTACAGGTCTTAATGCACAGGCTGAATTTCCTTCTTAGCCTGGGACCAATCTCAGTTCAAAGTCTTTGTTTTCCCAGCATTCTTTTTGCCTTCAACATAGATAGGGGAGGAGAGAGGTGGTCTCATGATGCCCCTGTCCCTTATCTTATACTTTCAGTTAATGTCCCAGGGAGGATACTGGCCTAGACATGTCCTGGTGGGCCTTGTTGAGTCCCCATTGTTTGGACAACTGAGTCATAGAGTTGAGCAGTCCTCATTGTGTGGTGCTTGCGAAACTGATTCATAGAGTTGAGCAATTCTCTTTGTATGGTGCTTGCACAACTATCTCTTATTGAATTGTAGATCTCTTGTTTACAATTCTCCTGCTGGTCAATGGTCATTTAACACCTGCGTGGGTCACCTTCTTTATTGTCATTGGAGAAATAGCACTGGGCAACTCCAAAACTCATCAACATATATCAATAACAACCCTATAGCAAAATCTCATAACTTCATGAACACTAACAGCATATATATATATATTGACAGAACAATGAGTTTCAGCAGATCATGATCTTTCATATCTTAGAATTTCAGGGTTGGAAGGGACCTCAGGAGATCATCTAGTCCAACCTCCTGCTCAAAGCAGGGCCAGTCCCCAGTTTTTGCTCCAGATCCCTAAATGGCCTCCTCAAGGATTGAACTCACAACCCCAGCTTTAGCAGGCCAATGCTCAAACCACTGAGCTATCCCTCCCCCCTTACATAGCATGCTTTGTATAAAGTATCACAACCATATACGAATGATGAATATGGGGGGTTACAGGGTGCTATTTTGAGGTACGGTATGTCACAGACCCCCTGGAATATCATTTTTTGCTTTGTCTTCAAACACTGTTAGTGACGTTTTGTGCACTCTAAAATCTGGCACTTTTAATAAATATGCCTAGAGAGGGGGTCATATTCCAGTTATGGCAGTGTATAATTTATGATTGGTTTATAAAGGCTGTTAACTGCTTTCAGTTTGCAAAGAAAGTTGCCTCTGTACTTGATACTAAATAGTTACTTAAAGTGCAAAAATAATTCATAGGTAATTGATTCAGCAGAATTTCCATTTTTTAGAAATGTAAAATTGTTCTCCAACTGTGCTTTTCCAAAATGTAGTGTTTTAGGGGTTAAGGTCAAACACTCTCTGGACTCATTTCACAAGAGTGAGTGTCAGTCTATGCACTTGCCAGCAAGGTACTGTAAATATACACTTACTTGAAACTCTATCAAGGTCTTCTGACCACCCTATTGAACAATAATATACAACACCTGACTTTTGAGCTGAGATGGAAGGAATAGGTAAGAAAATTAAAGGTACAATCCTGCAAGGTGCTGAATGCCCTCAACTCCCATTGTAATTCCATAACAGCATGACTGGGCCCTAGTGTCATGTGCTATCTAGTACAGTTTTCGAACTCTGTATGGAAAGAGCCTAAATTGTATGACTGTTTCAGGCACTGCTAGATAAGAAGAATAAAGTTAAGGAGCCAAAGAAGCCCCTTCGTTTCCTTCAGAAGATAACAAAACCTGTTCCTCGCCCCCTAACTCCAACACTGCTAAGACCGTCAATTGTAAGTTGGATGTTTTTAGAAGTTTTTGCTGTAAGCCCTGTATTAGTCACTATCAAGTTACTCAAGGAGTGTCCAGGAAAATATGGGAGCAAGTTAGTTTTGTCTTCTGTACAGTGTTTTTTACTTAAAAATAAAACTGACAAGCACTGTAGCGTTAGACTTTCATCTGATTACTGCACTATGAGAACCTTGATAGGTACAGGGAATCAGGCATCAGGCATTGCACTCATGCATGCGGCAGTCTCATCAAGCCTCCCCTGCTGCAATCTTCCATCATGGAGGGACTGAGTAGGGCTCCTTCTGCAATTACCCCTCCTGGATGCCAGAGCTTTCTGTGAACAAGATGATACTTCTGTCGCAACCATCATGGAGACATTGGCTGAGAGATGAACATCTCAAGAGGCTATATGTGGCAAGCTGGAGTGACAGGGACAGAAGGGAATGTAATGGAAGACTGACAGAATGGAAGAGACTAATCTAGGCATCCACAACTCTTCCCTTTCCTTCACAAAGGCCTGGCAAAGTCCTGAAAACTGTATTAAATGACCACCCTGACGTAGGGAGAGAGGTCATTCTCACCCAAGCCAAGAACTGACATGAGACTGTGACCCAGAGATATGGGCCCCAAGAAAGGACCTGAAGTACTTGAAACCTACCAGGGTCTCCCTGTGGGAGATGAGTGACACCTGGTAAGGCACTCAGGCATATAAACTGTTAGTTGTTTTCAGGATATGATTTCTCTGATACTTTTGTTCTAAGTCACAGATCTAGAAGAAGTAGATAGCAGGATATTGCCCCAAAAAAGATGACAGCTAGAGGCTTGAGACTTAAGTGGGTGTGCCCACAAGGCCATAAAAGGGTCAGAGGTGCACTTACCTCAGGAACTGTGACACTCTCACAAGCTCAGAGGCTGTCCTTTATCTCACTCCAATACCCGACAGTCCCCACTGTCTTCTCCAGGCTCCTCCAATCCCCATCCTGACTGTAGATCCCCCTTCCCCCTCCTGCTTCTGCAGGGTGCATGTGATAGGTTTCTGCATCCCCTCACGTGCTCTGCTGAGAAGAGAAAAGCAGTGACGTTTTCCTCACTGTCAAGAAAAATCATGGAATTGCACAAAACTTGCCAGCTGTACTGCTCCAAATTCAGGGAGTAGCTCTGCATCTACCATCCCACAAGAATGTAAATAAACCCTGTGGGGGTTTGTTTTTACTTCTCTGGCATTTTGTGTGTGTTTGTAATAATTGAGCCTATAAATTTACTCTAATTGTGAGCTCAACTGTAAAAAGTGAGCAAAAATGTATAAAGTGTTACAATTACCTATACCAGTAAATGTTGATGGGAGAAAAAGTATAAAGGTCAGACAGAATGAATCAGTCAAAACAAAAAGGCCTAGTGCTATAATTCACAGACTGTGCTAAGGCCATTCCAGGTAAACAAGAAAAGTATGGGACTGGAAATCAGTGAACCAAAATTGATGTGTGACAAATTAGGCCTAATTTGTGGACAAAATAATGAGGGGGTGGACTATTCCATCCATCAATCTCTTTTAGTGCCCTGAAAAAAAGACTGTGGGGAAAGCTGGCTACTGCGACTCTGGCTGACTGAAAGATGGCAGCCATTGTGGCTGCCATCCCCCACTGTCTCCTGGGACTCTGGATCTTCTTCATCCTAATCCTGACCACAGAGAGGGAGCCAAATGATATTGTCACCTCCACTGGCTCCGGCTCAATCCCAGCTACCACCTGGGATATAAGACTGTCACATACATCCCCTGCCCCTTTGTGTGTTCTTCCCCTTCTCCACCTTATTTCTTCTCTTTCCTATCCCTCTCCTTTTTCCTTCTCTCTAATAAGAGTCTGGTTTAGCCAGCCAAGACTGTATTTTGCAGCACTGCTGTAAGCCTGTGACCAGAGAGAAGCAGCTAAATGCAGTGCGCTAAACAGCCCAATTTTGGTACAAGTTTGCCAGGTTTCAGAGTGGCTGATAAGATCATGCACTGTGTCTATGTTTCTCTGGTGATGAGGTGCAAGTGAGACTTAACGTCAGAGATAGAAGCTGTATTGTCTATCTCTGCTGTTCTCTTCTCTCCCTGTTTTGTGTGTGTTCATCTTGTTTTGTCTTTTAGAAAACAGGATTGGACTTTAAAAACCCCAGCAACTCCAACAGCTCCAGTCTATCTCAACTAACTGTTTCTTCCCCCAACCCCCAAATAAGAACAGTTATTACCATACTGTACATACCATACATTACTGTCAAACGAGGGGGCTTCTTTCTAACAAGACTCTCCCCAGCTAAAGGGAGAGGGAATAAGGAGTGCTATTAAAATGAAACCCTTAATACTTTACATTTCAAATGTTGTTTTTCTCTCTTTTCCGTATCTTTAATCTAAAGTTAAAAAGGATTTTAAGGGTATTTGCCATGGTGCTAAACAGGCTGAGCTTTCTGTATACCAGACCCCGAGCCTTATTTAAAACTGTTTAATATTGGTTAGTTTCAGGCCCATGTTAACACCTTTGACTCTTTGGACTATATATTCCATCCTAATTAATACAACACGTGGCAGCTGTCTTAGTTCCCTCTGTGGTTCACAGTCTCCCTCTGCCACTAAGGCATTTTACGCCTCAGTTTCTCCTCTGGCTGGCTGGGTGATTTGCTAAGCTTTAGCTTTCCAGCCAAACTATAAAGTTCTTCCTTTCTGGAGTAACAAAACAGTCTGTTTGGGTTTTCCCTCATGATGCAAGGAAGGGAAGGGGCTTTTCGGAAGCTCCAGGCTGGGAGAGACCCTTAAGTGAGAGCAGTTGCATGCACCAGGCCCCAAGCCCACTCCACTTCGCTTATCCCAGGCCCTTTCTTCTGCATTCCCCACAAGTCTGATTCTTTTCCTCACAGTGCAGGGCTCACAAGCTGTTTTTTACTCCACTGAACAACCTCTCTGGGATTCCATCCCCCTCTTCTCTCCAGGCTTCCTTTGCCCCATCCCACACCACGCACTTTCACAGGCTTCTTCCCAGACCTTCTAGCTCCTGAGCTGTCCCAGCCTTGCCCCTTCCAGAGACTGCAGCAAGGAGAATCATGCCGTGATAGCTCTGAAGTCTGAGCAGAGTTTGCCTTACATAGTCCTGCCCCATTTTCCACTATCCTAGCCCCTATTCTGAGCTGAAATCAGGAACAAACTGTGGTAGGCCTGTAGCCTCCCTTAAAGGGACAGCACACCCTGTTACAAACCCCAAAATAATACAACTTGTTTACTTCCAAATTGTCATTCACTGGGTCTTCAAACTCACTATGCTACACTGATAAGCCTTACCAGGAGAATGAAACTCAGGGGAAATTTCCTAAAAGTTCCCCTTCCTTAGTGTTTAGAACTGTTAATACATGTAAATGATGATTCTGTTCCCATCTCAGTCACCACTTAGTCAAGCTACATATATATAGTTCTTTTAATCCAGATTGTAATTCTTGCCATCCCCCCAAATCATTTATGTTACTGTAGCCTGATTTAGGGTGTACTAATAATATTAATTTAATTCATATTTAATTTGTATTTAATTAAATTAATTAATAATATTAATAATTATTAATATTAATAGTATGGGTTTTAGGCTCGCCAATCTGTTTAAAATAAATCTATAAACTTATTACAATAAACCAAATACTTAAACTATAAGAAAATATATATATAGATATACAAGCAAGCAGGTTAATCCTATAGGCTACAGTTACTCTTCTCTGAATTCCCTCTCAGAATCCCCAGTGTAAATCTTTGTATAGTCTGTCTGTCCCATATTTTGTAAAATATAGAAATATATATTTTTCTGACTCATCTTCTATTCTCTGGAAATCAGAAGAGCAATGAAACTAGTTATATCAATTGTATTCTGAGAAAGCTAGTTAGATGGAGGGCTCATTCAGTTTTCCTTCTGCTTCCTCCCTAAAATAAATACATAATTGTAACTGGATTATTGTTGTGTGTTGGCAGAGAGAAGAGGAGCTAGAACTGGCAGTAATCTTTTTGCAGAAGTTAATCCGAGGCAGAGCTATTCAGAACATGGTATTCTGTGTCCCTTTGACTATTTCTGTTTTCAAAATGCTGAAAGTGGTTATTGAGGGTATATTAAAAATCTGTTCCCAATAGCACTGAACTAATCCAGGCCTGAGGTGTTTGAGCAACATGTCCTCATATCCTTATCCCATATCCTTCTAAGGCTGAAGTCCTTGCTCTCCAGTCCAAACTTCTGACAGGAACTTTTAGGTTCCTATTTGTTGAACTCTCTCCCTGAGAATGTTCGCTGATATCCTTTATGGCCGTATTCAGGACTTGGTGTTGGGCCTTTCTGTACAGGTTTGGTCACTTTTGATAATTTTGCCTATCTTGGGGGTTGGAGGTGGGGGGGGGGTCTGTTTTATAGACCTGCTGCTTCTCTGTGTACCATTGGGATTAGCTCTGTTTTACTGATGACTAATTTTTATGCAGCACCCAGGTGAGAGATGATATGTTCTGTATCAATAAGTAATGCAGTTTTGAAAATGGTTTGATATGAAAATTGGGTTTTCTGAGTCTTTCTCCCATCCGGAGTGGCCTGATAGGAACAATGTCTTTGACTCCATTGTAGGGATGTTGACTCTCACAAAAATTTTGAGAGCTTCCCCGCCAAGGCTTCCCATCATTTTTAGAGGCTTCTCACCAGCATCAGCTCAGAAATTTCTGTCTGACTTGGGTATGAAGCTTTTGGACATGTGGGCTGGTAGCTCGGACTGTGTTTCCTACCTATCACCCCAGAGTGCACCACTCCCTCTCGCAGAGCCTCCACTCCCCACCACTGCACACACACAGCAGGGCAGCAGTCATTAAACCAAGTAGGGGGAATGAAAGGGATTGGTTCTGGGGACACCACAGAGGGCAACAGCAGTATCAACATCCTCCCTACAACCTTACTTCTGCACTGAATGGTGCTAAATAATCTGAACAGTCCCTGGGGGAGGTGAGGAAGAGGCACCCTATCTGTTCGTCTGCCCTTCTATTGCTGGGCTCATGTATGAGGAAGGGCAGGGGGCAGTGGATACTGGAACAAGGGAGAAAAGAAAAGGACAGGGCCCAGGGGAGGAGATAGGGTGCATCATGGGGAGAGAGCTGAGGAGTGTCCAAGGGGGTGCATGGTGGAGCTGGCAGAGGAAGGATCAGGGAGAAAGCTATTCCTATTAGTCAAGGGGAAGAGAAGATTGGCTCACCCCAGATTTTTGATTGTATTTAGCGTATACTTGAGATTGAATTTTCTGCCTGAAACAAGCCCCACCTTCTCCCCCTCCCCACAGGGGAGGCAAGAGAGTAAGTCTTCGAGCTCAAAAATCAGTAGACTGACTAAAGAAATGATATTTGGCTTTTAAACATAAGAAATCTTTTGGGGGGGGCGGGGGGGGGGAGAGCAGAGGGGAACATCTGATTTTTTAATTGATGGGGTTGGCAATTCTGCCAGCAATTTAAAGTCCAGTCCAGCAAGTGTTTAACTCTAACCCCTTCTGGGTATACAAAGATCTGCTAAGTTTATTTGTCATGCCCTCCAGTGACTAGAAGGCTGGGTAGGTCTTAATGCAACTGAAAGATAATGGAGGTTCTCCTTTGAGTAAGTAATAGAGACCTGTCTGTTCTCTGGAGCAGAAGGACCTGAGTTAGGTCCTTCATCCAGCACATGTGGGGTTTAGCTAACAACTATAGTGTGTGTCTGAATATGGCCTTGGATTCATTACAGTCAGTTCGGTTTCCTGTCAATAGCACCAGAGATTTTCCTCAAAGATCCACGTGCTACAGACAGAGAACTGGTATGGGAAACAGCTGACTCCAACTTTGGAGGAAAAGGATATTTTCTGTTTGCAAAACTCTCAGATTTTATCTTCTGTTTATTCCCATGGCTGTTCATTTTATGTGAAAGATGTTTGAAGGGAAGGAGAAGCGATTGGAACTGATTCGGGAACTGCGCACCACTCACGCACTTCAGGAGGATGGGAATCTGCTTAAGAAGGCAGAGAAACAAGTAACGCTGGCCTTACAGCGACAACGCGACTTGCATGAGCACAAGGTTTGGCTATTAAGATAAAGGGGATAACACCCCCCACCACTCATCCATTCCTCCATCCCTTTTTAAATGTCTGTTTTTTCTTGTAACGATACCAACGTATTTATAGAAAGTGAATGTGTTGTCCACGTTGCAGAATCCATCACAGGTGACAAAAACTGGCTTCCTTGCTGAGGGAAAGGACTGAATGGACATGGGCACTGAAGTGTTCTGTTATTGCTATAATGGGTTCCATCCTGAGAAGCTTGCATAGCTGCCGCCCATGCTGTACGTGCTTTGTGGGTAAACAGAGGACTTCAATTTCCAGGTCTCTCAGTTCATGAAAAATGTGCCTCATCATGAAAGCCTCAGTCCATCCAGATTATGATCCACATGGTTGATGTCAGTTGACTTCTCTGCAGTTAGTTAGGCCTTTCCTTCAGTTAGTATAGTGAGGCATGCATGTCACCCCCTCAGTAAGCCATTTTGCTGAACAGATTTTGTGTCATTATACTTAGGGTACATCTACATGTGGAGCTGGGGGTGTGATTCCCAGCTTGAGGAGGCATGCTTGTGCTAGTTCTGATTGAGCTAGCATGCTAAAAGTAGAATGTAGCCATGGCAGCATGAGTGGCAGGAGGAGTAGCTGCCCTGAGTGATTGCCCCTCAGAGAGGCTACCTATGTACTTGGGGAAGCTAGTCCCTCTTGCAGCTCATGCTGCCATGGGCACATTCTATTTTTAGTATGTTAGATTGATCAGAGCTAGCGCAGGTATGTCTCTTCAACTTGCGATTCACTTCCCCAGCTTCAAGTGTAGACGTACCCTTAGTTTTAAGCATCCCATCCCCTTGTAACTTCACACCCTCTCAGCTGCCTCTGCTGTGCAGAAATAGCCATGAAAGGTTTACCCACCAACTAATACTAGGTGAATGGCCTTATGGTGCCCCAGCAGTGGAGTCAATTTGCTAAAGCAGTCGCTGTCCCCCTTTTCCAGAGAGAAATAGGCCTGGACCTCTTCAGCTGGCCAGAATCTATTTGAGATTTGACATATTCAGTCTCGTTCTATTCACTTCCAACCTCTTAGCAGAGCAGTGACATTCTAGCATTTCAGTATTTCTAGATGCTGCTTCATGTGCAGAGGGCAGAAGTGTAGGACACTAGGCATAACACACACACAACACCACGGGGGTGTAGGTGAACAGTCCCTTTTATTGAACTAAGGAAAAATGAAATTTAAAAGCCCGGAGATTTGGAGACTTGAAGTGTCTCTTCCTCAAGCCCTGGGAAAGCAGAGCCAAGGCATAGAGGAGATACCAGCAGCGGGTCAATTCAGTGTCCAGAATGACATTTGGAGAGAAAGAGATCAAAGGGTGAAGATGAGATCAAACAGATCACTATATCTGGAAATCTCATTGTGGAATCTGAACTAACCCTGCTGGCATTTCCTCCACCCCTTGCTTTGCTTTCCCAGGACCTGAGGAAGAGAGACTACAATTCTCCCAATCTCAGGGCTTTTAACTTTTAATTAACACATGCAAAGGGTTCACCTACAACTTTGTAGTAAGTTTCATGTACTTTTCTTTAAGGGAAAATAGAACAAATTTACATGGGTAAAGATCTTTCTGAGATGTGCATTATGCAGTACAGTTAATGACAGCAGTACTGTTTTGTGAATGTCCTCCTTCCTAAATTATACCTTCTTAAAAGGAAAACTCCCCAACTGACCTAAAAGCCTGTTGAATATTTTTATATTTGTGTGCATATTTCAGAAACCTATTAGCAACTCTCATTTTTAGGAGGCTGTTTTGGCCATTTTATATGTCAGCGGATCATGGTTTAAAACTGACTTTGTCAGGTAGTACTTTCCAAGGCATTCTACATAGGGAGGATAAAACTACTTGTGATTCTGCAGCTAGGACTGTAATCAGTTTGGACAGAGGGGTATGATCACATATGTTTTGAGGGAGTGTTGACTTAAGGCAAAATTCTGATAGAACATTAATCTTGGAATGTCTTCAGCAGTATCTCTATCCTGCCCAGGAAATCCTTACATATAGCAAAAACCAAGTATTAAGGAGAAGTGGTTCATGGTAGTCCCATATCATCTGCTGGTATAGTGGGAAAATTAAATCCTCTTCCCTCCGTCATCCTCACAGCATCTGGGGCACGAGAGGAACACTTTCAGTTCCATCTCTGTGTTACAGTGACATTTTCACATTCTGTTGGATGCTGGTTTGGAAATGTGTAGTGTCTTGGAAACTGGTACATAACACAGGAAAGCCTGTTTATTACTGGCTGCTAGTCAGGATTGTTTTGTTTTGTTTACTTGAGTTTATAACAGGCACATTCCACTGCCTGCTGAGACATTGCAACAATGGCACAACATCTGAACCAGCTTCAGAAAATGCTTTTTGCCTAAACTTATTGCCGTGTAGTCCATACTGGAGATAATGAGCTTACACAATATCATTACATTGCCAGAGCACAATCATCCTCACAAATCCCATAAAACAATGTGATTAGGGTTAGGGGGGTGGAAGGTGGTTAAGGAGACTTGGGCTCTATTCCCAGCTCTGTCACAGATTCCCTGGATCTGGTTTCCACTACCAGGAATCTTGTGGTGTTTGCTTCAGAGGTGAAGTGAGTGTAAATCACTACCATTTGGATCTGCAAGCATATTACACTTATCTTGCACAGGTATAAATGACAACACAATATATAAAACAGTAGAGAATCAGGCTCCCTGTATGACCTCAGCAAGTCACTGCACCTTTGTGCCTCAGTTTCCCCAATTGTAAAATGGGATAAGACCTACATCGCTTCAAGGGGCATTGTGAGGTTTTATTAATTAATGTTTATAAAGCGTTGTGAGGTCCTTGGATGAAAGTTGCGAGTGAGGCAAAGTATAGTAATTATATCTTGCTACACTCCAGTGTTCAGATGAGAGAGGAAAGGTCTTTGTCTGTCCCCACAGATGGTCCCAGCAAGAGACTAGTGTGATGGGTTCCCCATGAGGTGCCACTTGGAAGTGGGGTATCACTGAGCTCACCTGAGCTCCCTTTCACACTGTGGGGCTGTGATAAGTTGCCACGCTCTCCAAGCTTTCTCTTTCACCAGGAGACACACAGACAGGGACACACCAAGCTGCAGCTTCATACACACACATGCTGAGATCAGCTCTGCTGGGAAGGCTCAGCTAAGGCACCTCCCACTTGCTAAGGCACGCACCCCCTCTCTGGAGTGTAAACCCAAAATTACACCATCTTGCACTGCACAGGGAACTGTACAGCATAAGCTCATAAAATTCACCCCCTCCCTCAATGTGGAGAGAGAGAGAGATGTAACAGCTTTCTGTCCCAAGTTATAATTTCCACACACACTGGTTGTAGACAAAACAAGTTTAATAACTACAAAAGATAGATTTTAAGTGATTATAAGATATAGCAAACATATCAAAGCAGAAAGAAAAGGAGTACTTGTGGCACCTTAGCGACCAACCAATTTTTATTTGAGCATAAGCTTTCGTGAGCTACAGCTCACTTCATTGGATGCATACTCATGCATCCAATGAAGTGAGCTGTAGCTCACGAAAGCTTATGCTCAAATAAATTGGTTGGTCTCTAAGGTGCCACAAGTACTCCTTTTCTTTTTGCGAATACAGACTAACACGGCTGTTACTCTGAAACATATCAAAGCAGGTTTCAGAGTGGTAGCCATGTTAGTCTGTATCAGCAAAAACAATGAGGAGTAGATTACCTTAGTATATGAACAAAACCGCAAACTGAGCTTAACACACTAGATAGGTTCAATATACATTTGCAAATTCTCACCTTTTTCAATAAACAGGCTGGCAGATTCTTAAGGCACAAGTTGCCTTGGCTTTCCCAGGTTTTCATACACAGGCTAAAAATCTCTCTAGCCTGGGATCATCACTTCCCACAGTTTAGTCCTTGCCCCTCAAGTGTTTTCAGGTGTGTTGTTGTAGCAAGAGTGAGGTACCATCATGATGCTATTGTCCCCCTTTTATATCTTCTTCCCACTTGCTGGAAAGCTCTCTTGCTGTGACCTGGGTCAAACAGTGCTATCTCTGAGAGGTTTCTGTTGTACACAGTTCCTGGGGTAATCCTTGTGATGGTGTGCATTTCCTCAATGAGCCATTAACATTATTTGGCCTTTTTACTGTTGCACCTGAAAGGCTGCTTGTGAGTGTTTTCAGCTTCACAACATGTTTCAGTAACACATACATAGCCAAACTTCATAATTTCACTTTCGATGATGGCACATACAATCCAATGAGATATTATTGTGTAACAGATCACGACTTTTAGAATGATACCTCACAAGGCATGCTTTGTACAAAACATATCCTAATTACATGATAGTGATGAATATTGGGGTTCCAGGGTGTCACAAATAGTACAAAACAAACATTTTGCATCCTCTGAAGTGTTAGACATTTATTTGCACTTGTGATTGTGCAGCCCTCTAAACAATTTATTCTGGCACACATCTGACCTATAAAGACATAGATTTGACTTTCTGAATCCCAGGTAGAAGCTGTATTTGCGACTACTGGCCCTGATTCTTCATTCTGGCTCAACTAAACTCAGCACAGAAATGAGGGGGAAGCACTGCTGAAGGTGGTTTTATGCAACTTTTGTATCTCCCACATTCTGGGTCTGAGAAAAGGAGCAATCCCCAGTCTAAGTGAGAGTAGCCCGAAAAGCTGTTGTGATTTACTCTCTGATGCAATGACAATCTATGCATTGTCTCAGCAGCCCAGAATAGCTGGCGTACGGTGCACTCTGGCCAACCCTCTAGGCCAAGGGCTGCAAAGGGGGTAGCATAGGACCGTTCCTGTGGTCCTTCAGCAACCGGGAATTCCCCAGAAGTATTCCCAACTGATTAGTTCTGCAGAGCCTGCATACAGAGGCCATGGCAGAGCCCAGAATCAAGTCCACTGTTTTTAAAAGAAAAATGCAGAACACATAAATTAGCCTTATGCCTTGTGTGTGAGTAGGGGTTTGTGCTCTTTCATGTGCCTGTGGTGGTTCTATGAGAAAGGGACTTGCATTCTTCACGGTATTTAATACAATTCTTGTTTGTTTTTGTGTTAAGCTTTCACTGGTTGAGAACCACTTGGCTCGGATAGAAGGAAGGGTATTAGTGAACATGTTCGATTTCCTGTCCAAAGAGCTGGTGAGGCTTCAGGAAGAAAGGAAGATTCATGCTTTTGCCATGCTGGCTGAGAGGCAACGGCGCATCCGGGAAGCAGAAGAGAGTGGACGCCGCCAGGTAGAAGAGAGGCGCCGGCGGGAAGAAGATGAGATCTTCAAACAGGTAAGTGGAGGAGACAGAATTCTTCTATTGACCTAGTTACTGCCTCTTGGGGAGCTGGATTACCTATACCAGGGGTGGGCAAACTACGGCCCATGGGCCGGATCTGCCCTGTCAGGGCTTTGGATCGGGCCTGCGGGATTGCCCCCCCTGTGGTGCTGCAGGCCCCGCGCCACTCTCAGAAGCGGCCAGCACCACATACCTGGAGCCCCGGGGGGCTGGGGGGGAGCACAGAGGGCCCCGTGCATTGCAATTGCCTCTAGTCACCGCCCCCTGCAGCTCCCATTGGCCGGGAACGGGGAACTACGGCCAATGGGAGCTTCGAGGGAGGTACCTGGAGGTGTGGCAAGGGCAGCACGCAGAGCCCTGTGCTCCCCCTCCCCCAGGGGCCGCGCAGGGACGAGGTGCCGGCCACTTCCTGGACAGGTGCGGCGTGGGGCCAGGGCAGGCATGCAGGGAGCCTGCCCTGGTCCCAGTGCGCACCGCTGCCACCCCGGAGCCACTTTAGGTAAGCGGCGCCGGGCTGGAGCCCGAACCCCTCCTGCACCCTGCCCCCCAACTCCCTGCCCTGAGCCCCCTGCCTGCACCTCACACCCCTCCTGCACCCCAACTTGCTGCCCTGAGCTCCCTCCCGCAGTCCACACCCCTCCTGCACCTGAGCCCCCTCATACACCCCGCACCCCTCCTCTGCCCCAATCCCTTGCCTGTTCCTGCATACCGCACCTCCCCCCACGCCCCGCACTCCCTCCCGCACCCCCAACACCCTGCCCTGCATACAATTTCCCCACCCAGATGTGGCTCTCAGCCCAAAAAGTTTGCCCACCCCTGACCTATACCAGTGGGAGAAGGCCTCCTGTCATCATAGGTAGTGTCTACACTGTAACATTTTACATGTAGGCAAGTCCTCAGTCTTTTGACTGTGTCGTGAATTAGTCTAGGTCTCTAGACCCCTGAAACACATAGCTCCTCTATCCTCCTCCCAGCTGTGGCTCTTCCTGGATCATCTGCAAGGCTAATGCTCTGTCATAAGTAATCCTGCAGGGTCAAAGCATTGGGTCTGTTTGCTGTCAGGATGTTTTAAACTAGAGGTTCTCCTTTGAGTGCTCATGCACATGTCCATTCCACTGTAGGTGTGTGTGCCTTCAGTACACTCAGGTCAGAGAGTTTTGGTTGCAGTACTGGTGGGGTGGAGGTGTGCCCTGCATATCCTTGCGCTGGGGCCCAAGGGTGTAAAAGGCAGAGCTGCTCCACCTCCCTCTCAGATCCTTCTTATCATCCATGGCAAAAGTTGGAGCTCCCCATTTCTTCTTAGAAACTTATTTTATCTTCACAAAGTGTTTTTCGCTAGCTTTTTGTAAATAGTCATAGTTGTTAGTAGTAGTACCATCCCCTTAAGGGAATTTTTTCTTTTATTGCTCTTTTGTCTGTATTAATTACGCAGAAATGTCCTGGATTCCGTGTAGCACTTGTAAAGTGACTGTGCCTGCTAATGATGTGACAGACATTCTAGCTGTTTGTTTTGTTTGGGAGAGGGGCATTCCAATACAAGTGCTCTATCTGCTTATCCTTCCCCTCCCATAAAAGAAACAGAGTGTGTTGCCTGAGGGAGCACCATCTTAAGTAGGTGATGAGATCTTCCTCAGCATCTGAGGACTCAGCTGCTTAGAAATCTGAGATACCTTCAACCACAATTGCTCTTCCTCTTCAGCCTAAAACCTCTCACAAAAGCTTTGGTGAGGAGAAATGTTTATCTCCTTCCCCAGATCGGTTGGGTTACAGGGGTTTTTCAGAAGACAAGAAATCCTCCCTTCATCACCTGAAAAAGATTTGGGAATCATGGTGAATAATCAGCTGAACATGAGCTCCCAGTGCAATGCTGAGGCCAAAAAAGCTAATGCAATCCTTGGATGCATAAACAGGGAAATCTTGAATAGGAGGAGAGAGGTTATTTTACCTGTATGTTTGGCAGTGCTGCAACTGCTGCTGGAATACTGTGTCAAATTCAGGAACGATGTTGATAAATTGGAGAGAGTTCAGAGAAGAGCCATGAGAATGACTACAGGATTAGAGAACATGCCGTATAGCAGGGGTTATCAAACTGGGGGTTGGGACTCCTCAAGGAGTCACGAGGTTATTACATGGGGAGTCGCAAGCCGCCGGCCTCCTCCCCAAACCTTGCTTTGCCTCCAGCATTTATAATGGTGTTAAATATATAAAAATTGTTTTTAATTTATAAGGGGGGTCATACTCAGAGGCTTGCTGTGTGAAAGGGGTCACCAGTACAAAAATTTGAGAATCACTGCCTTATAGTATAGACTATTTAGCTTAACAAAGACAAGGCTAAGGGGTGACTTGATTACAGTCTGTAATTACCTACCTGGGGAACAAATATTTAGTAATGGGCTCTTCAGTCTAACTGAGAAAGGTATAACAATCCGATGGCTGGAAGATGAAGCTAGACAAATTCAGACACAAAGTAATGTGTAATTTTTAAACTGTGAGAGTAATTAACCATTGGAACAATTTACCAAGGGTCATGGTGGATCCTCAATCACTGGGAACTTAAATCAAGATTGAATGTTTTTTCTAAAAGATCTGCTCTAGCAGTTATTTTGGGGAAGTTCTATGTCCTATAATATACAGGAAATCAGACTAGATGATCTCAGTGGTCCCTTCTGGCCTGGGAATCTCTGAATCTTCCACCCTGAAGCACAAGCATAAGTTCTCCAGTACGAAGTCAACAAGCTGCAAGGGGCAATCCCCAGTACCATATGAGACAGTGCTGTTGACTCTGGTACTGATAGTCTCAGTACCATTGAGATTGCACCTTCTGCATTGTCTCCTGAGGCATCAGCTGAAATGTTGCCTCCTCTCTCGGTGCCTGACATGTTGCTGGCCTTTACGACTGCGAAGGACCATTATACCTCCCGGTACTGGACTCATCACTGTTGGAGCAACTGGGACCATCTGTTCAGTCCCAGCCTATACATTCAGTACCCACTTTCAGAGACGCTACTGGTACTGCCATCTTCATTGATTCCTACCTCAGTAATGAGAGTGCCATATGAATCTACAGTTATTCATCAGCAACTGCTTTGGTACCATCTGTGGTATTGGCTTCCGCACAGGACATAAGCCTGTCTGTGACCTCAGTACCATCATCGCTATAGCTGTCTTCTTCAACTTCAGTACTACCTACCTCTACGACTTCATTATTTTCCACTGAATGCATCCGACGAAGTGAGCTGTAGCTCACGAAAGCTTATGCTCATATAAATGTGTTAGTCTCTAAGGTGCCACAAGTCCTCCTGTTCTTTTTGCGGATACAGACTAACACGGCTGCTACTCTGAAACCCGTCATTATTACCACTAGTACTGATACCAACAATGGCGTCTCTTTCAATGTTGACTGGATTTCATTGTCCACATTTGTACCATGGTACCCTTTCCTTAAGAAGATCTCTAATCTGTACTGGACTGGCTTCACTTTTCCCAAAAGACGATTCTTATATCTCTTCTTTGGATTTAGATGATGGATACCAAATTTGAAGGCATTTTGAGTAACAATGTGAATTTTAGCGCACTTAGAGTCAAGCTGTAAATAGAGAGTTGATGTAGACCTTAACTATAGTAGACTTGGTGGTCCATTACAATGCTGAAAGGGGGACTTTTTAGTAAGGGTACGGGGAGAATGGAGGAAAGGGACTCTGCAAGTCCATCTGCAGCACAGGAGAATCCAAGGTGTGTGAAGTGGCCCATTCATCTCAATGAGGTGTTCTCAGCTGAATGTGAACTGCCCATGTAAATGAATAGAACCTGAAACAATAGCTCTGAGATGAATGACCTGCTCCATGCATCAAACATGCCCATGCTCAACTCTTCTCCTCTGTGGCAGGAGTGTATTCTTGGTGCATGCCACCTGTATGCCTGTACCAGCTTCATACTCTGGGGCACATATTCCACATATCCTTGTTCATATGGTGGTGGTCAGGGAGAGGGCCTCAGGCCGGATAAGTCCACCAGAATCCAGCTCACATGAGGGTGGCATGAATGGGGGTGGATGTCAGATTCCCCTAGAGGAGTTGGGTCCCCCAGATACTGGTGCACACACACAGGTAGGGAGAGAGGCTTAGACTCTCTCCCCTAAGAGAGACATCCCCCCAGGATCGTGGCACACGCACTGGAGGAGAACATGGGGTTCAGAGGCTCCTGTTCTCCCCTAATCTCCCTGTCACTCGCCTCATGTCACCCTTCCCAGTGAGCTCGAAATGATGAAAGCCAACACAGTATGATAAACCATCTCTGTGCAGACCACTACCAAGTGCTGGGCAGATCATGGTCTGGGAACATCTGAACTAAATGCATTATAAGAAATCCAGTGTGTTCATCCTGCTTCTGTTCCACGTTGTTTTGATAAAGTATTTTGCTTTAGAATTCAAGTGATTACAAGAAGATTAATTTATTGAAGCCATGGTAGTTCTAATCACATCTAAACTGCCCTGATGCTGTAAGGTGTTATTTGCCAGCTGTTCAGAGGACTATGTGAAATGAGTTGGTGGTGTTTGGTATTCAGTTAATGGAGCTAGCACATTGTACAGGAAATAGGAAACGTAGAAGATCAGAGTTTTGCCTTTGGCACAGGTCATTTTCTGTACTTGTTTCTGTACAACTAGTTTCCCAGGAAAAGGCCATTAGAAAAGGAATCCTCATGTGACGGGATCCCTGGGGTGCAGCCTAGGACTGTGGGACTGCTGTGCCCCCTTAACTCTCCAGCCTGGATTGTCTCTCACAGTGCTTTGCCAATGACAAGCAGCAAACCCTTCCATGCATTGTTATCACTCAGCACAACTGCATGGGGAGCCCCACACCCTGCTAGATTGCATGAATGCTCCCAGAGCCACTCATGGATCACACAGAGAAAGGCAACAGTCAGATCCCACCCAGCTCCCAGCCATGTACCTCAGGAATATACCATCTTGCACTGCTCAAGATCCTTTCTTGAGCAATGCAAGTTTATTAATTGGTTCACCACTTCATCAATGGAAAGTGGATATACACTAGCCTTTGTAAACCTGAGCCAATTTACCAAGCACTTCAAGGAAACTCACTGGTAAAGATAAACAAACAAGTTTATTGATTACAGAAGATAGAATCATAGAATATCAGGGTTGGAAGGGACCTCAGGAGGTCATCTAGTCCAACCCCCTGCTCAAAGCAGGACCAATCCCCAACTAAATCATCCCAGCCAGGGCTTTGTCAAGCCTGACCTTAAAAACTTCTAAGGAAGGAGATTATAGATAGATATAAGTGATAGACTAAACATCAGAGATAGTTACCAAAGACAATAAAATATAAACAGGCAGTCTAAACTTTCAACCCTAGTAGACTGGGCAACATCTAGATTAAGCAGTTTTTCTCACCGCACTGGATATTGCAGTTCATAGTACATGGGTTTCACCCTTGAAACCTGGGCCTGTCTCCTCTGTTGGAGTCTTCAGTCTCCTGAGTGACCTTGTTGCTTGCAGCATAGGTGTGCGGAGGAGAAAGGCCAAGCAAGGGTCTGTATTCTGTTTTATACCCTTCGTCCAGGTGCTTGGACAACACAAGTCCAGGTATGTCTGGTAGGCATTACTGAGTCACCACCAGGCAAGGTTGAGCAATTCTCCTGGTGTGGCGTTGGGCAAGTGAGTCATTGCATTGTTATGTAGCTCCCTTGCTAGACAATGGCTGTTGATGGTTGTTCAATGCCTGCCTAGGCATTGGTTATCTCCCTGGTTACTGTCTTTGGGGATCTAGTATCTGGGCACTTTCCAAACCCACAGCATATTTTAGTGAAAACCATACAACACAATTCTCATAACTTCATATGCATTAGATAGATAGATAGATAGATAGATAGATAGATAGATAGATAGATAGAAAGAACAATGGGTTCCAGTAGATCATAATTTTTTCTGTGATCTCTTACAAGGCATGCTTTGTATGTAATATCACAATTATATACAAATGATGAATATGGGGGTTACAGGGTGCTCCCCTGGGGTGTAGAGAGTCACACCTCACACTATGGATTCGTCTCCACTGCAGCTGGAAGTGTGCTCAAGCTAGTGTGCTAAAAATGGCAGCTTCACAATTTGGCAGTGTATCTTCGGCAAGTTGCCTGAGTTACATATCCTGGGAGACTGGGCAGGTTTGTACTCAGGCGGCTATCCTGAGCCACTACCTGTGCTACCCCGGCTACGCTGCTATTTTTAGCATGCTAGCTTGAGCAGAACTAGTGTGTGTCTGTCTGTCTGAGCTGGAAAGCACGCTTCCAGGTGCAGTGTAGACATGTATGCTAAGACAACTTCTCATAGACTGAACATGCCTTCTAAATCAATCGCCCTCAGATAGTCCAGATTAAGTGGCGAGTCTCAGCTGATACACCATGGTCTTTGCCTCTCCCCACAGACAGTCCCAGCAAGTGGGTACTACACAGCAATGAACATTTTGTATCTTGAGTAAGAGAGACATCTTGATGCTTGTTTCAGGTGGTTAAAGTACACCAGAGTACTGTTGATTCTTACCTGGAAGATGTTATCCTGAACAGCATGGAGAGCACAGCTGAAGAACAAGCCAGGGAAGAGATTCAGAAGGTGGCTGTGGAAATCAATGACATTGCTTATGAAATGGAAAGCCGGTATGTCCTGGAGTGGACAAAGCACAGTTAGACACTGCTTTGCACAATTCAGACCCTGGCTGGCTAGCTAAGTTTATAGTCTAGGTCTGGCACCGTGGGTGGGGTAATACTATTCATAACGCTGCATAGACATGCTGCAGTTTTCATCCACTAGGGAGGCTCAGCCAAGTATGTAACAACAACTCCTAAAAATGTGCAGATATGGTGGTTCCCAGTCAAGCTCAGATGTGGCGAGGTAGGACCTATTCCCGGCAACTGTGCTGATGTGCCCTGACCACAAGATGAGAGTTTCCCAATGTCCCCCCACAAAGCCTTTACACTAGGATTTTCAAAGGCATGCAAGGGAGTTAGACACCCACACCTTGTGGAAATTCCATGGAAGCTGTCCACCTAACTTCCTTGTATTCCTTTGAAAACCCTAGCCATAGAAAACAGCTAATATGCAGGTGTCCTTTAATCTGGAAACTGGCCTGTCCTCTAAGGCTTAAAAGTGTTTAGAGCAGATGGGCTTTAAAGGAAATACAACAGATACAGGAGCCTCCTAGAAATAAACCCACCTTTCATTCAGAAGTCAAAACAAGGTTTTTTAAAAGAAACTGCTAATCTTAATGAGGTTGGCCATATTGGCTGCTCCTTATGTAGGTCTGAGCTGAGTTTATCATGTTGCGGAAAACCTCAGTATGGTGTTCAGCTTTGCCTCAGAAGTGACTGTCTTTTAGGAGCTGCCATGCCTCCAGTTCAGTCTCTCCAACCCCTTTTGGTGTTTAGCCTTAAAAATACAGTGACACAGAACCCATCCCCATGGCAAAGCAGCTGTGCATTGTATAGCCACATAGTTTTCCCCGGGTCTTTAACATTCTGCTAGTGCAGATAATGTATTCAGCCCCTGGACTGGTTGGTAGCCCCCCAAGGAGGAACTCTGACCTGAGATGTGGCATGGAAGATGGCACTGGGACTAGCCAAAAATGAAGTTACAAAAAGGAAGAAATTGGCCAATTCAGCAAGGACCCAAAGGCTAAACTGACAGACTTTGCGATCCTTTCACTGTAGAGAGACTCTCTCCAGTGCAGAAGTAACACACATCAACAGGTCAGTATAGGGGTATATAGCCAGGACTGTTGTGACATTTCTGGGTTCAACCCGGACCAATAAGGGTTGTGTCACCACCTGCCCTGCAATTCTGGGTGCCTTAAATGCTATGGTGCACAGCCCAGATGCCAACAGCCAGCGTATAAGCATGCAGGTCACACCCTTGCAACCCCCAATTTTCCCTAAAACTGTCTCCCTGCTGTATCCATTCCAGCCCTCTCCTGGAAAACTAACAGAAGTTAAGTTGGCTACTGCTTTAAAGAGATAACAACAGCAGATGTTATCTTGACTGAATTAACCACTTCAATTCAATCGAAGCACTGGGTTTGTATAGATCAGCAGTTCTCAAACTGTGGGTCAGGACCCCAGAGTGGGTTGCGACCCCATTTTAATGGAGTTACAAGGGCTGGCTTAGACTTGCTGGGGACCAGGGCCCAAGCCCAAGCCCAAGCCTCAGAGCTTTAGCCCTGGGCAGCGGGGCTCAGGTCACAGGCCACCTGCCTAGGGCTGAAGCCCTTGGTCTTCAGCTTTGGCATCCACCAGGGTGGCAGAGCTCAAGCGGGTTCAGACTTCAGTCCCCACTCCTGGGGTTGTATAGTAATTTTTATTGTCAGAAGGGGGTTGAGATGCACTGAAGTTTGAGAACCCCAGTGCAGATAAAAAGTAAAACAAGTTTATTCAGTCAAAAAAGAGAGGTTATAAGTGAGTGCAAGTATAAAGGATAAAGATAGAAGCATTACAAAAAACAGGGGCAGCGAGTTATATGGGACCGTGGTGCCGAGGCTCCAGCAAATTCAGGACCCGGGGCCCTGCTCCACCAATGTTCAGTGCTCGGTCTCTCCCCCAGCCCCGCCTGCCGCCCCCACGCACCTTCCCCAGAACATCCCTGCCTGCGCCCTGGGCAGCGGGCGGGTGCCCTGCTGCTCTGTGCTGCACTCCCTTGCCAGCCACTGCCAGCTACAAAAGGGAGCGGCACCAGCGGCAGGCTGAGGTGGTGGCACAGCTGCGCCTGCGGAGGGAGGAGAGACAGCCCTCCCCCCTCCGGGACCCACCACAGGGGAGGCGAGGGGGCTTCCTGCACCTGAGAGGGACCTAGCCCCTAGGAGCACATGCAGTGACAGTGCCAGGTGAGTGTGCTGCTGGGGGGCAGAGGGGGACCCCTCCCCTGGAGCTCGCTGCTGCCAGCGGGGAGAGGGCTGGGGGGACTGTGAAGTCCTCCTCTCTGGCCCCAGCTCCAGGGCAGACTGCCTGCATCCCAAGCTCCTCAGCGCCAGAGCCCTCCCCCCTGCACCCCAAACCTCTGCCCTAGCCCTGAGCCCCCTCCCACACCCCAAATCCCTCATCCCCAGCCCCACCCCAGAGCCCTCACTCCCAGCCAGAGCCCTCATCCCCCCACGCCCCAACCCTCTGCCCCAGGCCTGAGCCCCCTCCTGCACCGTGAACCCCTCATCCCCAGTCCCACCCGCAGCCCTCACCCAGGCACCCCAACCCTCTGCCCTAGCCCTGAATCCCTTCCACACCCCAAACCCCTCATTCCCCCACACCGCCCCACATTATGCAATATAGGGAAACTGTTAAACGTTTACTGTTTCCAGTCCATTTTTACATTATTTTAAAAAATATATATTGGCTTACAAGGCAGGTGTGGGGGGGCAGGACTTGGACCTGTTCTGGGCACCACCAAAAATTATACAAACCTGCCGCCCCTGCAAACAAACAAGTAAAAATATGCTTTCTGATGGCTAAGTCCTAACATAACAAGCTACTGTCTTTGTTTAAGGTAGTTTCTTCCCCAGTATTCCTTTTCTAACAGCGGCTGACTAGCTCTGAGTCAGGATACCCACAGAGTCCAAGGTGCTGGTTTTCCTTGTCTCCTCAGGGGAAGGATAACTTTAGGGGTTCTTTGCCCCTCTCCAGTAAACCTTTGAAAAGTATATATCTCAAAGTTCATTGACCATGCTTTAAGAGGCAGGAAGGTATCCTGGGAGTGCAGTCTCCATCCCTTGTTGACATTGTTAAGTGAAAAGAAAAGGAGTACTTGTGGCACCTTAGAGACTAACCAATTTATTTGAGCATGAGCTTTTGTGAGCTACAGCTCACTTCATCAGATGTGTACCGTGGAAACTGTTAAGTGAATACTTTTTCCCCACCTGATCTTCTAATGGCTTTGTTTACCGGGTATGCAAATGTGCTTTTCTTTGCCTTTGGTCACACTTTGCACAATTTGAAGGGGAAACACATTCAAGCAGGCAGAACCGCATTCCTTTGGAAAAAAATGTTTTTTAACTCCCCTGACATGCCTGATTTAAGCACATTTTAGTCATAATTCCAGCACATCTGTATAATTCTTTGAGGGTTGACCATAGCTATATCATGCAAGAATATTAATGATCAGCGAGTTATTAGTTTTCTGGTGACATGTTACATGACATCTTTTAGATACAGATTATAACAATAATGAGTTGGGGTACACTGAGCTGGTCAGGTCAGCTGAAATTCAGTGCTAGATACCAGGAAGTCCCTTGCCTTCTGGCATGGGGATGCTCTTAGGATCATGGCTGTGTACCGATTTTTGTGGGTAAACGGAGGCCTTCACTTTCCCTGGCTGACAATTGCTTTCACCAGCACTAAACTCACTTCAAAATAGTTAAACAATTTTTTAAAATGTTAAGCAGAGTGTGGTAGTGGTGTGGTGGGAAGTAAAGTAATAAGTGTTAATTTCACTCTCCGTGTTTGTTCTATAGCCGAACTCGTCTGCAATCAGAAGAGATTGTAGCAGAGCTGGTTTATGGTTTCCTGATACCAGAATTACAGAAAAACTCTGTCAAGGAGAAAGGTAAGGAGACCAATAGCTTTGTTCTCTTCTTAAACTATGATTTATTGGCTGAAAGGTCCATCTGCCAGGAGTTTCTGTAGAGTCTGAGGATATGTCTACACACCAAAAAAAGACCCATGACAGCTAGTGTAAGAGCCCAGGTCAACTGACTTGGACTTGTGGGGCTCACACTGCAGGGCTAAAAATGGCAATGTAGTTGTGCAGGCTCAGGCTGGAGTCTGGGCTCTGAAACCTGGAAAGTGGGGAGAGTCTTGAAGCCCAGGTTCCAGGCTGAGCTTGAAAAATTACACTGCTATTTATGTACTCTAATCTTTTTAGGCACAGTGGCTCAAATTCAACCCTAGTGTAAGCTGGTATAACTCTACTGAAATCAGTGGAGCTGCACCTACTTACGCTAGAGCCGAAATAGTCCATTGTTCCTTGAATATACTGAAAAAAGTGTTTGAATAGCACCGAATTAGTCTGAATTATTGAGTATGTAACAATTTCCCACTGACTGCAAAAGTCCCTAATCTGTAGTTAATTTATGCAAATAGAAAATGTACAAAGAAGCTTATATTGTGTTTCTTTCTCTTTGTCTTTGTTCCTTTCTAATTTGCCCAGAACTAGGAACAGATATAATGTCTTATGATTGATTTTGTGACATCATGTTTGCAGTGGAAAATCTTATGCTATTGTAGAGGGGGCATTGTTTTAATCAAGTCTGAATATTATGGCTCCATAGTTCAGAGAATGGAAGGACATTAGAAATCCATGTGTCATGATGATGATCAGGATGGAATGACGGTTCTTGATCAGGAGACTTCTCTTGCCTGGCCCATTCAGAAGATTGCAGACACGCTCCCCATAAAGTGTGTATGGACTTTGAAAAGCACATGTAAAAAATAGCATAATAGGGGTTCTATGTTTTATTGTCTCTCTCTGATTCCAGAGCAAATGTGCTCACAGTTTACCGATTAAAAATATAAATATTTGCTAACTACAAGCCCTGCAAACACATTCTGGGATTTAAGAATCATGCTATCTTCTTTCTGGCTTGTGTATCACCAACAATAACAATTAAGGACCTAGCAAACAATCTGTTGATGGTGCACGAGCTAGAATAGCTCCCTCTCTTAACTGCACAGGTTCTGTAGAGCTAACAGAGTAGTCAGTACAAACCAGTTATGGTCACTGAAGTCTGCAGCTACATCCAGGGATCAGATATGGCCACTTTTACATAGCCACTTTTCAGAGTAGATCTGTGCATTAGAGAATTACAATTAGCAAAATTTATGGCAATGAGTTATTTTTTAGACTTAAATGTAAAAAAGCCACCTTTTCATTGATATATTTTAGCAATGTACATTTAATTTAGAACACAAGAGATAACCACTCAAGAAAAAGATATGAATGTCATTGTAAATAACTCAATGAAAACCTGTGCTCCATATTCAGCAGAGGCGAAAAAGAAACAAAATAGTAGGATGCATATTGTTGCCCCTTTTCAACCTGCCTGGCTAAGTTCAGAATCCTGGGGATGTTCCAGTTGAAAGTAGAAATTGATGGAGTCTGGAATTCTTCTTCGAATGATGGTCCCTATGTGGATTCCAAATGTGCGTGCCATGCACCAGAGCTGGAACTGTTTGTAGTAGTGGTGTTTGTTGACCCGCACATGCGTTGGCCACGTGGTACATCTGAGGCTTTTGGGGTCGACGCCATTCCAGTTCCCTCTTACTGCTGCATGGCCAGAGTTTGAACCCCCTGTTCCTCAGTGCTCTTAGCCTGCTAAGAGAACTTTTTGTCTCTTTTTTCCTGTAAATAGTTTCCTCTAGTTGTATATAGTTGTCCATCATTGTTTGTTAGGTCTCCCCTTTTTTCCCCTCACGGGGTGCTCCCCATCCCAGGGCTATGCCCCAGCACGCTGGCTTTAAAAGCTGTGCTTCATGCCCGCTTTCCTTTGTGAGCGATGAACACCAATGCTGTCTCTGTTGCCTCAGCGAAGCTCACATCGTCGCCCATAGCTCCATCTGCCACTTCTTCCCATCTCGAACTCGGGAAGCTGGAGAACTTCACCTCCTCAAACACCTCATGTAGGAGACTGTGCACCCACGTGAGCAATTGGATCCAGTGCTGACAGATCAACTGGAGCACTGGCTGTTGCCCACGGTGAGCGCTTCTCCGGGCCCTTCCCATGTGGCGCCGGCGGTACTGCTGAAGCCCCACCATGTGCATAAGAACCACAGATGTGGGTGTAAGGGTGACTCCCTGATGGCAACCACCTCCAAATGCAGCATTGCCTCCCCGAGCTGTGCCAGGTTGGGTGAGAAGTTGCGCATCGAGCCAGCCGCTCCACCTCCAAAGAAATCTCGTACGGAGCCTAAGTCCACACAACACTGCATCCCGCCAGTGCCACTTCTGGCCATGGTGCATGGCCCACTGCCTTCACCCCCGGAGCTGTCAACATGGCCAGGACCATCCGGACTTTCACACCTGGTCCCACGCATGCTGGGATGCTTGTCCTCTTTGATGCCGGCGGCCGAGCTCATGCTGCCATACGCTGGTGCCCCTCAGTGCTCTGGCTCTCCAGCCGCGGTGAGGCTTCCATCTATGGCGGATGAACCTCTCCTGCTCTGGCAGCATCCTGCTTCGCTTTGCCTGTCTCCGCTGGCACTGTCGACCACTGAACCTCTCCTGCTCCTGGACCGCCACACCTTGCACAAGCCCTGCCTTTACCGAATCTGTCTTCTGATTTGGAGAGGTCCCCTGAGCTGGAACATGCCTTCTCACCTTTGTGTTCCTGTAGCCTGAACCCTCAGTGCCAGCTCTACCCACCTGTGTACAGTCCCTCTGCCGCGACATGGTTCCATAACCCTCGGGGACTGGTGATGCCTGCGGATCTGTATGACTGGCCCCACTGGGACCCTTACCAGGACTGCGGGGTACCTTCTCTGCCACATCACCAACGGTCTCCGACCCACACTGCCTCTCCCTCCGCCTATACGGAAACCCAGGGCATTGCCACATCGCCAATCCCTACTGGGGCCTCTTCGTCCCCAAATGATGTGCTCCTCCCTCATCCCCATACGAGGGCCTACTTCATCGTATGGCTGCAGCCCTCAGCCTGCAAGTGGAAGACGTTCAGGACCCCCAGAACCAATTCGTGGCCATCCTACATCCTTTGGACAGGCGTTGCGGAAAGGTGGAAACGGTACAGGTAGCAGCAGCAGAGTAGTGAGGGGGCTGTGTGTGTGGGTGTTGGGGGGAAAGGGTCAAAAGGACGACTGCTGCCACCTACCGTTAAGGCTGGGGTATAGATGCCCAGTGAGCGGAGGGTGGCACAGAAGTCCTTAAGGGAGTGGAGGAATTCATCCGTTTTATTGCTGAAGAGCTTGTAGTTGTCAAAGGGAACATCCTCTAAGGTAGTCTGGACCTCTTTCAGAAAACCGCTGAAATGAAGCCATGAATTGTGGCACAGCACCACCCTGGATGCCAGTCAGTGGTGTCAACCGTGGCTTGGAGGGCCACCTTGGCAACTAGCTTGCCCTCGTCCAGGAGGTTCTTCTACCCCAGAGGAGCCCTCGGTCCTGGCTCACAGGGTGATCCCTCTCTCATTCCCTGCACCACCAACCTACACTACACCTTCTCACCCATCTCCCTGCTCCCACAAGTCCTGCACAAGGTGCAGCGGGATTATACTATAGTCTTTCTCATAGCCCCCTCCTGGCATCACCAGTATTTGTTCACAGATCTCCTTTGCCTTTCCACTTACCCCCCTCCAATCTGCCTCCCGAATCTCCTCACAAAGGCGCACAGCCACCTGTGGCATCCCAACCCAGGCCCTCTCCACCTCATGGCTTGGTATTTGGATGGGGCTTGCATGTAGACAGGGCATGCTCTGACCCGTGTGTGACAGCCTCACTCACAGCAGACAACTGTCCACTAGAGCCTGTTATCAGGTTAAATGGCGCCGCTTCACTGCATGGGTGCACCGCCACCCCCTAGACTTCTTCTCCATTCCCCATGCTCCTGGATTACCTCCTTCACCTCCGCAAGTCAGGCCTTGCCCACTCCTCCATCCATGTCCACCTGGCAATGCTCAATGCCTTCCTTCCTCCTGTTTTCCATCTTCACCCACCCGACTACCACCTGCTTCTTTCATGGCCTTCCCCTCTGTGCAGAAACCTCTGTGCAGAAACTCTCTCTTGGGCCCTGAACCTTGACCTCTACACCCTCATTAAGCCACCCTTTGAACCCCTTGTGACCTGCTCCCTCACCCATCTCTCCACAAAGGTGACCTTTTTGGTGGCCATCACCTCTGCACAGTGAGTTAGCGAGCTGGCAGCCACGATTGCGGACCCCTCCTTTTCTGTCTTCCACAAGGACAAGGTCTCCTGGCATCTTCACCCCAAACTCCTCCCCGAGATGGCCTCCCCATTCCACCTCAACCAGTGCATTAACCTCCCGATCATCTATCCTAAACCACACGCCTCCCCCAGGGAGTGCACATTATGCTCTCTCAACATCCACCGGGCATTATCTTTTTATCTCCAACGCACCCAAGCCTTCCTGGTCTTGCCCTGGCTCTTCCTCGCCATTGCAGAGAGCTGCCAGGGCCATGCCCTCTCTTGACAATATCTCTCCAAATGGATCTCTCATTGTATTGAGGACTTCTATGTGCTCTTTCATGTCCTGTTCCCTCCCTCAGGAGTCACGGTTCACTCCATATGAACTTTCTTTCCATTTCTACAGCTTGCCTTCAAAGCAAAACGCAAGGTTGCTTGCTGTTATTAGATGGCAGTAGAATCCTATCAGTCAAAACCAGAAGGGTGTGATTTTTCCTGAGACAGGTTTTTTCATAGCTTCTGTAAGCTGAGAGCTGCCTTTGGGGCAGTGGGGGAGGGCGGGTGTCCATGCAGAGAATTCTTCCAATATGGCTGCAAGTGAAAATCCTCTCTCTTTTCTGTGTACAGTGAGGCAGTTCCAGCGGAAACACATCAGTGCTGCTCATCAGATCATCCACAGGAGCACGGACATAGTAGTGGCTCAGAACTCTTCACTGGTGGGACAACAGGCATTGGGTAATGGAGAAACTGTGAGCAAGATACCAGAGAGTCCTTCTCCTGTGGCAGCCAGTTCTGCTCTCAGTGGAACAGCTACTGAACAGAGTGTGGCAGAGGTTATAGAGAGCCCTTATGTTGTCCTAGCCAGCCAAGTATTGTATGATACACTGCATGACGAGACCCAGCAGAGAGGGTTAGTGGTGAGCCATTCTGCTACATCGGACAGGCAATCTCAGGCGGATGTAGCCCCTGCAAAGAGAGAAGATGAGTCAGGTGAGTTTGAGATCTGTTTTCCCTGCCCCAGTCATTGGTGCTTAGTCCCTGGGGGAGGGAAGGAAGGTGCACCCGCTTTGTTCAGGGCACCATCCTGACTGTACACAGGATGGAGAAGCACCTCTCTCTCCATCAGAACGTCCCTCAGGGGTAGCAGCATCTGGATCTCTTGCAGACTCTAAGCATTGCTGCCTGGAAGCAGTCCTGAGCATTATGCCGTAGGAGCCCCTGTCCAAAGCAGTCCGTCACTGTATTTGGTTTAACTCCCAAGAGATTTTTACTGTCTAAACCTTAAAGATGTAGTTGAAGTATTAAACAGTGAAATTCCACTTATGGTTGTCAAGGGGTGGGAAGGTTAGTTCAGGGAACTGGGAGTTTGCACTACTTACATCTCTTCCTTATTCTGCCATTGTCCATAGCATGTGGAGGTTGGGGTTGGCCTCTCAAGCCCACCTGACCCCCTGGGTCTGAGCTGGGGGGCTGTCTGAGCTGCACTGTCTACACTAGCACATGTCTGTCTACCTAGGGTGGGAGGCTCACCCCCAGCTTCCTTGTGTTATTACCCCCTACTCATAGGAGTAGTCCCACTAGCAAGGGCTGGGCTGATCACATGAGCCAGTCAAGCAGCATCTGTCCCTGATGCACTGGGGCTGTGGTAGCAGAAATATGGCTATGGCTGATGTGACACATTAATTCAAAGACCACATTTTCAAGTGCTTATAACTTTCCTGAAATGTTACCATTTGGTCTGACTTTCCTGATGAATGTATTTGGAAAGAGCATAATTTACATTTTGTTGCGTGCTGACTTTGCCTTGATGGCAAGTGTGTGATTGGCTCAAGCTCAGAATGTTTGGAAGGAACATCCTGCAAATGCATGCAGTGCATTTATTTGATTATCGATCTGCAAGGGACTCGCTTAGCTGTTGGACCTCTCCTTTTCAAAATTCCTAATTTTTGTAGAATTTTTAAGTTTTAAGAATCTCAAACTTAAACTCAAATAAATGCACCTCAAATGCATCCAACTTTTTCACGGAAACATGGCATAGCCACACTAGATATCAGAAGTGCTTACACATGTAGAAAGAAAGAAAGCCACACCAAGCTCTAGCTATATGTTTACAAATCCATTTACTGCACCATAATACAATGAGCTTATAACATCACTGTGTACTTCCCCTTTACCTCACTTACCTATATAACCCCCTAACCATTCTGTGTACCAGGTTATATTATTTCCGTGTAGAACTTCAGGTATACTCTGAATGAAGCATTGTCTACACTACCGCTTAAGTTGATGTAAGTTATGTCACTCAGGGGTATGAAAATACCACCCCCCCTGAATGACGTAAGTAACACTGACCGAAAGCAGTGTCTACGCCATACTATGTCGGTGGGAGAAACTCTCCTGCCAACATAGCTTCCACCTCTTTTTGAGGTGAAGTAATTACGCCGACGGGAAAGTGCTGTCCTGTCAACGTAATAGATCTTCACCAGATGTGCTAAATTGGCGCTGCTGTATTGAAGGCAGTGACACCGATTTAGCACTGTAGCGAAGACAAGCTGAGTAACTGCTAATGCAGTGTGTAATTCTATCCTTTTGAAATACAAATAAACAATTGTTTAGAAACTCAACAGTGCATTACTATAGGATTTTTGCATTAAATTTCCTTTGTTTTGTTTTTTTAGGGGGAGAATAAAACAGAAATGAAAGAATGGTGAGTGAATACACTATATGTATTCCTGTGAGCCATGAGTCGGATGGGGGCTTGGGAGAGGAAACAAAAAACAAAGCCATGTGACTACACACTGAAATAATCACTGGGCTGCGGGTGCTATGCCTGTATATGTATGCTGGCCAAAAGGATAGCTGGATTTTATTGCAGAATTAGAGGGGGTTCAGAGTAGGGTGATGAGAATGATTAAAGACAAGGAAAAATTCTCCTATGAAATAAGATGAAAAAGATTAGGATTTACCTTAGAAAGAAGATAAGAAAGAGAGGACATGATACAAATATACATAAAATAATGACTGGTCTAGAGAAGGTAGAGCAGGAGTTTCTGTTCTCCCTGTCTCATAACATGAACAAATAGTCAAAGAAATCTGAAAAGTAGTGAATGCAAATCTAATTATAAAAAAAAAAAGCATTTTCACGCAACACATAATTAGAATGTGGAGCTCACTGACACAGGTTGTCTTTGAAGCCAAGAATTTAGCAAGAGTCAAAGAGGGATTGGACACTTACATGGATAATAAAAACAGTCAGACTTTCAGAAGTTAGTGTTAACAAAAATTTGGAAGAGATATAAAACCTGGTGCTTCAGGGTTTAAATCAATCTTTTAACTATTAGGGATTAAAATGAGGCCTTCATGGAAGGCAGATTATCCCACATCTGCCTGTAGTAGGGTTTCCTTCACCCTCCTCTGAAGCTTCTGGGGCTGATCACTGTCAGACAGGAGCCTGGACTAGATGGATCTTGGATATGATCCAGTCTCACAATTCTTGTTCCTAAAATCATGTGTTGAAATAAACATGCTGCCTGCATTTATTTCAGTGTGTGATATAGTTTTTAATGGACAAAGTGTTCTAGAACTTGTTCTGATCATAAAGGCATCCCCCTGTACTCTCTACTATGTATATGCAGTAGGGGGTAGAATCCAGGAGTGTAAGAACCCTAATCTTTAAACGTCCTATTTTTAGTTTTGTTTTAAGGGACACTATCACGGTGTGCAGCATTTTGCACTGATTTTTACATAACATGTAAGCTAGGTCTATGGCAGGATTTGTGGTGGAAGTGTCATTTTATTGATGGAGATTCCACTGCCAGTGCTTTAGAAATTGCTTCCAATTGTCATGTGTGGTTTCTTTGTCAGACTTGGCTAAATGTGCTTTGAAGAAGAAAAGAGGCTCAGCAACAAGAGACATGAGAACACTCCGTTCCCTCTCCTAGCAGGGAAAGAGAAGTCTTTGGGGGTGATGTTTGTATCTGGAATATGCACAATGGATTCCTCTGGGTCTGCAGTAATAAAGATTGGGAACATTCTCTCTTGTTTGCTGCTGTTTTTACAAACTTGCCATGGTAGTTGACACTGGCTGTACTTTATGGGCAGGTTCTGTATTTTGATAGCTATGATGATCTGTTGACTTGAAGTGAGATTGTGAAATATGGCCCCTGGGCCTGATGCAATAATGGGAGGCTAGGAGTCTCATTCCTAAAAGCCAGGCTTTTAACAGGCCTGAGGCTTTAATGCAAACTATTTAAAACCTTATCTACCTCAGAAAGGGTTTGCCAGTATAGCTATATGGGCAAACGCTCCTCCTGGAAATACAGGCCCATGATTTCTTTTACTGACTTACCTTATACCAGTTTTCTGAACAAAATAAGCTATACCGCAAAAGCACATTTTATGATGGTAGAACAGCATCTGCGCTAGGGCTTTTGCCAGGATAGAAATGTCATAAAACCACTCACCCCTATGTGCCATTACTATACCAGCAGAAGATTCTAGTGTAGGCCTGGTATTAGTGTCATTACAGAAGCTCCTGCCACTTTCTGTGCAATGCCATCCTCAGTACACCTGGCCACACAAATGCTATGGGCATGTTTGCCACCACTGGGCCAAATTAATTCCTTTTTTAACATTGCAGAAGCCCGTGATGAATTTAGCCCTAGAGTTATCCACAAGGGCAGACCTTGGCCTCCAGTCCAAGTTTGCAATCTCCAAAGGCTATTAGCCAGGTCCTATCTGCACTGTTACAATTTCCTTCTCCTAGTAGCCTTGGCTCTGGCCTGCTCTTTAGTCAGTAGATGATTTTGACCCTCCTTTCGCTCAGTTTCCGCAAGCAGCCACACCTTTTTGGAGGGGGCATCAGTATTTTCTTCCTCACACTTGCTGAAGCTGGATTAAGCCACCCAAGAAGAGCTTCCCGTCCCTAGTTTGTTTTCTCTAGGGTCCTGTCTATACTTGGTAAGTGACCATACGTACAGACATGGGAGAGGTGGAGACGAGGAGCCATTTTTTACACATATCAAAATCAGTTCATTTCACTGGCTTAGACACCAGCATTGGGCCTCATTCCAATATAATTCCATCTGACCCCTGGCTTTATTGTGGATTTACTTCAGTACAAGGTCAGTCAGATTCTGGCCCCAGGCACGTCTCTTACTCTCAAAGAGAAGCAGCATTCGCCAGTGACTGAAACGGCACCATCCAAATGAGCACATCAGCCTTTTTCCTGGCAGCGGCAGCGTATGAGGGGGACAGAAGGAGACCAGCACCCGCAGGTGATGGGGAAATGAGACCCAAATAAGGTGACTGCACAGGAAGGCTGAGGGATCACACTGGCCATGAGAGAAACTACCCTAGTCACATGAGCACCACAAACAGGAATGCAGCCCTTTGAAGGGGAGACTGTGGGGATGAGGGTCCTTGAGGCAAGCAGGGAACAGGCCTGCAGGACATTCCTCCCCACAAAAGAGTTCGGTGGGAGGGTAGTAAATTACTGGACCTCCCTCCCTCTTGGAGATTTGGGCAGGGAGTGGGAACAGGAGACTTCTAGGTTCAGCCAAACATGTAAACTTTTCTGCTTCTGTGACATCCAAACCTTTGCTTGAAAAGGGGCTGGGTCAGAGAACGGCATCCAACACCAGCATGCGGCACCTTTGTATGAGGCGCTGAGGTTGGGCAGCCCCTTGCTCAGGAGGAAGTGAAAAATGGCGGG
The DNA here is from genome assembly GCF_965140235.1 of Caretta caretta. Classification (NCBI taxonomy): domain Eukaryota; kingdom Metazoa; phylum Chordata; order Testudines; family Cheloniidae; genus Caretta; species Caretta caretta. Next base: position 206,522,529 of record NC_134206.1, read on the forward strand.
AGGGAGTAAAGGCAACTCAGCTCCATGCTTCATCTCTGCTGTCATTTCCTACTGTGCTCTCTGCAATCCATCTCCGCCCTCCCCCCCGACACCCCTTGCATTTCCTCACTACCAGTTGGTTCACTTCAGCCTGGGCACCCTCCCTTTCCTCCAAATCAATACTTCCCAAGGAAAGAAAACCTTGCTGGCCACCGTGGACAGAGCTCTCCAGATCTGCTGGTTCCTCTAGAACGGCTCCTTAACATCCAGCCCTCACAACTAACTACCAGCTCTGCAACAGTGATTCCAGTTACTCCCCTGCTCATAGAATCATAGAATATCAGGGTTGGAAGGGACTTCAGGAGGTCATCTAGTCCAACCCCATCAGATCACCTACAACTGCTGTATGCTATCACAGCACCACCTGGCAGCTGACCCGAAGCTGTTTGGTACCAGATAAATTGCAAAGCCCAGCAATCACCTGCTGAACCTTTACCAGGATTTAGTTCTTCCACTGACAGTGCATTTTGATATGAATGCTGAGGCTGTTACCCAGAATGGAGCCTCACAGAGGACGCTCTCTGGCAGCTTCAATAACTGAGATGGTTTGCTGTGAGCAGAGACCATAATCCATGCTTCCATGATGGATGTTGAAAGCTCATCATGCTAACTGCACTGAGATAATTGCCGTTGCAATGGAAGGAGCGGACACTATTGCTGTTGGTGACAACATTGGCACTGAGCTGGTGCTGTAAGTACAGACACATCAAGACGCTTGAAGTATTGACCCACAGCTTTGTTCAGCCCTTAAATCGAGAGAGTATTTAACCTTCTGCCCCACTGAATACCCAGCTGGATCAACATCACTTGCCTGTTACCTTTCCGTTTAGAAAACAACAGCTTGTCAATAGCATCACAGAGAGACTTCCCCTTAAGCCACTGCAGGGATTATTCCCCAGACTTTATTTTTCAGTAGTCTTTTAAATGAACCAATAATGATTATCCTTAACAATTAAGGCACCTTACAAACATTGTTGCATCTATGTATCTCAGTTTCCCCAACTGTGAAATATCTATAGGTGCCTGTCTCTGTATTTAATTTATATTTCTATAGTGCCTATAGTCAAAGGCCAGTATACTCCATTATTTCACAGCCACAGTATTCACCCCTTGCTGCAGAAGTATGTTCCGAGAATCTGAGCTTTCATAAAACAGTCTCTGTTTCTACTCCTTTTGTTTAGGAAGAAAACTTTGAAAACAGGCATCAAGTGGAACTGATGCAGTGTCGGCTGCCTGTGTTTGCAGAAAGCCTGAAAAATAGCTCAGAGAGTTGTGAACTGTCCCCTTCATCTCAATGGCTTGTTACCTAGCGATTATGACTTAAATACCAACATTAACCATTTCACTGCTGGTTGTTCTAGCAGAAACAGCCAGCCAATATGCTTTTCCTACAATCTCAAACTGAAAATGGAAATGGCATCAAATGGACTGAATTTAATAAGTAATACACACACGGGATCCTGTAGTCAGTGCATGATTAATTGCTCTTTTAATTCACGGAAAACCTCCGCTTTAAAATTTATCTGAACCTGCTGTAGCATTTCTACAATCCACACAGACTCCAGGGGCCTGCTGGTTGTGGCATACGCCAGGTCTTAATTCTGTTTGCTTACACATCTACGACAGCTGTAGACAGCGTTGTCCGTGGCATCCGATGAAGTGAGCTGTAGCTCACGAAAGCTTATGCTCAAATAAATTGGTTAGTCTCTAAGGTGCCACAAGTACTCCTTTTCTCATTGTCTGTAGAGGACTTCATAGTAGGTTCTTCTCTGTACTTTTCCTAGGAAGTGCTCCTGGATTGGGTTGGTTTTGTTTGTCCATGTTAATGTTTCCTTGTTGTCAGTTAGGGCAAGAAAGTTTTGGCACAGGTGCATCCTGCAACCTTTTCTGAAGATGGTCAGGCTTTGGCTCAGTGAGCTGTCTGGCAGTAGCTCATTCAACAGTCAGGCACCTCTTGATCAAGAACCCTCTAATCTCTTGGCATTTCCAAGCTTCACCCTGGGATTTTTTTAGTCTGCTTTGTCCCAGAGGAGTCCAGATGGATCATGGGACCATGGATGGAGGTGAGAGGCACTGACCTAGTAAGGTTTTTTTGATCCATAGGTGATGTAGAAGATTGACCTAGGCTGTGAGTTGGCACCAGATGTGAACAGGAGCCAGTGGAGAACAGCATGATGTCTTTCCAGTTTGAGCCACTGTGGAGTCAGGCAGCTGGAGCTTCTGAATGGCTGCCACCTTCAGTCCCAATCACTCTAATCCAAGAGAGGGGGTGATGAGAATGTGGAGCCTCAGCTGAAAGGGTGGGGTAAAATGTGATAGCAAGTTAAAGGTGGAAGAAGGCACTGCTGCCTTGCAGACCAGGTTTAGCGATGAACTGAGCAGGACTGAATGGCTTTGTGATGAAGAAGGACAGCTGCCTTTCATAGAAGGCCAGTGTCTCACTGAGCTCTCTAAAGTGCTTCCCTCTCTCTACCAGCATCACTGTTTGCACCAGCTGCTGTTCCCTGAGGAGATTATTGTTGGCAGCCATTGGGACATCTTAGAAAGGGTATCCATTGTGTCTGTAGAGAATGAGATATGCAGCTGGGTGCCATCAGCAAATTGTTGGCAGCAGAACCTGTGGAGTGTCCCTCTCTCTGCAAGAGGCCTCATGTAGTTACAGAAGAAGATGGGGATAGGCTAGATATTTATAGGATTCTGGATCAAGGGCTGCTGGAGAAAAGGAGTAGGTTCTCAGGACTAAACTCTAGTCTTGGTGGAGAACAATTGGAGCCAGTGTAGCGCTGGACTGTCTACTCCAGTCATGTCATATAAGCAGGTCACCTGATCTTTGGGGCAGCATCAAAAGCTCCAGAGAAGGCAAGTAATAGGAGCAATGGCGCTTGACCTCTATCTGTTCTGCTGTTTGCTGTGGTATTTCCTGGTCTAATGTCTCATTGCAAAAGGTCCAAGGTGCTGGTAGATCTCTCTCACTGGAGCTGAGATGTGAACTGAGGATTTCTGCTATCCCTTCTGGGTTATCAGTCTCTGTCCTTACTTTATCCCTCCTCCTTTCCTCTCCAGTAGAAATCTGACTGAGCCAGCCAGGACAAATCTAACCTTGCAACAATTTGCCATGACCAGTTTGGGAAGGTAAATGATGTCAAACCAGTCCTGGTCTCAGTAAGTAACATTGCTTCCCACTAACTGGCCAGAGGAAATGGGAGCAACTCAGCCAAACACTTCCCATAGACAGAGGAGTAAAGCAAGAGTCTAGAAATGGTTAGTGAGGTCATGTATCCTCTGCTAGGCCTGCGATCTCCCAGCAACTGGATTCCAAGGAGCAGACACAAGCTGCATTTCCCTCTACTTTACTATTTTTCCTGTCACCTCCATTTTGTCCATTTGTCTTCCCTTAAAGAAACAGGATCAGTCTTTCACAGCAGCAGCCGGAGAGCTACCACTTTATGGAATATAGATCTTGTCAAACTAACTTGATTTTTTCAAATCAGATTACAAGTTTGGTTGATAAAGTTAATAGGATTGTGGTAATAGACTTCTGTAAGGTGCTTGACTTGGTGCAACATGACATTTTTATTAAGAAACTAGAATGATACAAAATCAACACGACACACATTAAATGGAATAAAATTAGGCTAACTGACAGCTTTTAAAAACGTAATTGTAAATGAGGAGTCATCATTAAGTGGATGCGTTTCTAGAGTTGTACCAGAAGGATCACTTCTTGGCCTTACGCTATTTAACATTTTTATCAGTGATCTGAAAGAAAACATTAAATCACTTATAAAACTTGCAGAAGATAGAAAGATTGCAAGAGTGGTAAATAATGAATAAGACAGGTCACTGATACAGAGCGATCTGGATCACTTGGTAAACTGGGCACAAGCAACCAATACGTGTTTTAATATGGCTAAATGAAAAGATACGTATCTAGGAACAAAGAATGCAGACCATACTTACAGGTTGGGGTATCTCTATCTTGGAAAGAAGTGACTGAAAAAGACATGGGGCTCATGGTGGATTATCAACTGAACATGAGCTCCTAGTGCAACACTATGAACAAAAGGGCTATGATCCTTGGGTGCATAAACGGGAACAATAAGCAGGAATAGAGAGGCTATTTTACCTCTGTATTTGGCTTGGTTAGACCACTGCTGGAATATGGTGTCCAACTCTGGTGTTCACAATTCAAGAAGGATGTTGATAAATTGAAGAGGGTTCAGGGAAGAGCCACGACAATTATTAAAAGATTAGAAATCCCGCCTTATAGTGATAGACTCAAGGAACTCAATCTATTTAGCTTAACAAAGAGAAGGTTAAGGGGTGATTTGATCACAGTTTATAAGTACGTGGGAACAAAAATTTGATAAGGGGATCTACAATCTAGCAAAGAAAGGTATAACACCATCCAATGGCTGGAAGCTGAAGCTAAATAAATTCAGACTAGAAATAAGGTGTAAATAACAGTGAGAATTACTAACAGTTGGAACCGCTCACCAAGGGTTGACATTGATTCTCTATCACTGACAATATTTAAATCAAGACAGAATATTTTTCTAAAAAAATCTGCTCTCCTTCAAAGAAGAGCTAATTCAGTTAAGTCCCAAGGCCTGTGTTAAACAGGAGCTCAGACTAAGTGATCATAGTGGAGCCCTTCTGCCCTTATATGTTAATAAGTGAGTCTGCTTTGATCCCAACAAGGACATTTGATGCCATTTAAGAGCCTTTCAAGCAACCCTTTAAAGCCGCAATACAAACAGAAAGAGGATGGGAAGAAGAGGAATTGTTAAAATCAGTCTAGCTGGGTTTTTAGACAACCCCATTACTGTAGTATCTGAGGAGTGCCTCCCAAACATACAGAGTGAGCATTCAAGGATACATTTCTCCCTTCCCTCCAGTGAGCAGGGACTGGACTTGACTGTAGCTATTTGAAGGTGGGTGATTTCATACCTAGCTACAAGAGATTTACAGTATTGTGGCCTAGAGGTGATTGCCTGGATCACAGGGGCTAAATCCCATTCTGACAGGAGATGTCATGGCCTTGTCAGTGGTGCCTGGAAAAGGGTTTCTCTATATGGGTACACAGAATCAGGAAGGATCCTGGAAGAACACTGAGAATGCAGACTGTCAAACTGACATGCAGGAGGATGTTTAAGAAGTGATGAGTTCTTCCAATTATTTTCTCCTATCTCCACCAGCATCACATTAGTCTTTCCCAGACTTTCCTCTAGCGAGCTGCTCTTCCAGATGCTGTTCCCAGCCAGGCCCTGGGAAAGCTGGAAGCTGGCACTGATTGTGTCTAATATGAAGAGGATACAGAGCTGGGTGTCATCCACTTATTGCTGTCATTTTAATCCAGGCTGTTTCACAATCCTCCCAAAAGACTCACACACCGGTAGCCGTGGAGAGGATGGACCCATACATGAGGGCTTGTGAGGGACACAGCAGATGTCATACAACTGAGTGCAGCCTGAGAAGAATGACTGAGGTCACCTCGGTGCAACCCCACTCTCCCCACCATGTTTCTGAGGCAGATCAGCATTTACGTCTAAACATGGCTCACATCTCTGCACAGATCAGCCAAATCCAGAAGTGGCCACTTACTTTTTCTTTTATGTTTCCTTCTTAACCAAGAAGCCCTTTGCTGTCTGGGCTCTTTGTCATTTTAGATCCCTTCTTTTAAGCCAAAAATCTTTGTTACACAAAACAAAAAAGGAAAGTTATTTACCTTATATCAACTGGAGTTCTTCAAAATGTGTGGTCCTATGATAGTCACTGTGAGTGTGCATGAGCTCCATGCACCCAGGATTGGAAATTCTTCAGTAGCAGTGACCACTAGTCCACTCCTCTGCCCTTCTCCTCCTCATGCTCCCCGCTGAGGGCATAAGAGGCACTGAGGACTGACCATCAGTCTATTGCAAATCAAGAGAGAATCTGAGCAGAGGGGAAGGAAGGCTGGTCATGAATACCCATAGGGCATTCAACTTGAAGAACTCCAGTTACTATAAGGTAGGTAAGAAAAGCTTACTCACCTTCTGTAGTAACTGGTTCTTCAAGATGTGTCCCCTGTGGGTGCTCCACTTCAAGTGAAGGTACACGTCATGCACCTTCCATTGGTAATTTTCATTAGCAGTGTCCATTTGGCCTGTGCACAAGCTTCTTGCACCCCACACTGAGGCTAGGAGCTGACGAAGAGATATTTGAACCATTAACAATTATCTTCAAAAACTCATGAAAGACAGGAGAGATTACAGAGGCCTGGAAGAGGACAAATATAGTGCCAGTCAATAAAAAGGCGAATAAGGGCAATCTGAGGAATTACAGACCAGTCAGCTTAACTTCAGTACCTGGAAAGATAATGGAGTAAATAATCAAGCAATTACTTTGCAAAGATAATAAGATGATAAGTAACATGGATTTGTCAAGAAAAACTACTGTCAAACCAACCTAATATCTTTCTTTGACAGGATAACAAGCCTTGTGGATAGGAGAAAGTGGTAAATATGGTATATCTTGACTGTAATCAGGCTTTTAATACTGTCTTGCACAATCTTCTCATAAACAAACTAGGGAAATACAACCTAGATGGAGCTACTATAAGGTGGGTGCATAACTGGTGGAAAACTATTCCCAGAGAGTGGTTATCGGTGGTTCACAGTAAAGCTGGAAAGACATATCAAGTGGAGTCTCGCAGGGATGGGTCCTGGGTCTCATTCTGTTCAATATCTTCATAAATGGTTTAGATAATGGCATAGAGAGTACACTTCTAAAGTTTGCGGACAAAGCCAAGCTGGGAGGGGTTGCAAGTGCTTTGGAGGGTAGGATTAAAATTCAAAATGATCTGGACAGCTTGGAGTAATGGTCTGATGTAAATAGGATGAAATTAAATAAGGACAAATGCAAAATAATTCACTTAGCCCTGGTCTACACTAGGAGTTTAGGTCAAATTTAGCAGCGTTAAATCGATGTAAACCTGCACCCATCCACACGATGAAGCCCTTTTTTTTCGACTTAAAGGGCTCTTAAAATCGATTTCCTTAATCCACCTCTGACAAGTAGATTAGCCCTTAAATCGGCCTTGCTGGGTCGAATTTGGGGTACTGTGGACGCAATTAGACGGTATTGGCCTCCGGGAGCTATCCCAGAGTGCTCTATTGTGATCGCTCTGGACAGCACTCTCAACTCAGATGCACTGGCCAGGTAGACATGAAAAAAGCCCACAAACTTTTGAATTTAAATTTCCTGTTTGCATGGTAACCTGCAGCTTGCCACGCTGGCCAGAGCTCATCAGCAGAGGTGACCATGCAGAGCTCATCAGCAGAGGTGACCATGATGGAGTCCCAGAATCGCAAAAGAGCTCCAGCATGGACCGAACGGGAGGTACGGGATCTGATCGCTGTATGGGGAGAGGAATCCGTGCTATCAAAACTCCATTCCAGTTTTCGAAATGCCAAAACATTTGTCAAAATCTCCCAGGGCATGAAGGACAGAGGCCATAACAGGGACCCGAAGCAATGCCGCGTGAAACTTGAGGCAAGCCTACCAGAAAACCAGAGAGGCAAACGGCCGCTCCTGGTCAGAGCCCCAAACATGCCGCTTCTGTGATGAGCTGCATGCCGCTTTAGGGAGTTCAGCCACCACTACCCCAGCCGTGTTGTTTGACTCCTTCAATGTAGATGGAGGCAACACAGAAGCAGGTTTTGGGGATGAGGAAGATGATGATGATGAAGTTGTAGATAGCTCACAGCAAGCAAGCGGAGAAACCAGTTTTCCCGACAGCCAGGAACTGTTTCTCACCCTGGACCTGGAGGCAGTCCCCCCCGAACCCACCCAAGGCTGCCTCCCAGACCCGCCAGGTGGAGAAGGGACCTCTGGTGAGTGTACCTTTTAAAATACTATACATGGTTTAAAAGCAAGCATGTTTAATGATTAATTTGCCCTGGCATTTGCGGCTCTCCTGGATGTACTCCCAAAATCTTTGCAAAAGGTTTCTGGGGAGGGCAGCCTTATTCCACCCACCATGGTAGGACACTTTACCACACCAGGCCAGTAGCACGTACTCGGGAATCATTGTAGAACAAAGCATTGCAGTGTATGTTTGCTGGCATTCAAACAACATCCGTTCTTTATCTCTCTGTGTTATCCTAAGGAGAGTGATATCATTCATGGTCACCTGGTTGAAATAGGGTGCTTTTCTTAAGGGGACATTCAGAGGTGCCCGTTCCTGCTGGGCTGTTTGCCTGTGGCTGAACAGAAATGTTCCCTGCTGTTAGCCATGGGGGGGGGGGGGTGAGGGGCTAGCCACGTGGTGGGGGGAGGCAAAATGTGACTTTGAAACGAAAGCACATGTGCTGTGTATGTAATGTTAACAGCAAGGTTTACTGTGAAAGAGTGTAGCCATTGTTCTAGAAAATGTGTCTTTTTAAATACCACTGCCTCTTTTTTTCTCCACCAGCTGCATGTGTTTCAATGATCACAGGATCTTCTCCTTCCCAGAGGCTAGTGAAGATTAGAAGGCGAAAAAAACGCACTCGTGATGAAATGTTCTCTGAGCTCATGCTGTCCTCCCACACTGACATAGCGCAGACGAATATGTGGAGGCAGACAATGTCAGAGTGCAGGAAAGCACAATATGACCAGGAGGAGAGGTGGCGGGCTGAAGAGAGTAAGTGGTGGGCTGAAGCTGAAAGGTGGTGGCAGCATGATGAGAGGAGGCAGGATTCAATACTGAGGCTGCTGGAGGATCAAACCAATATGCTCCAGCATATGGTTGAGCTGCAGGAAAGGCAGCAGGAGCATAGACCCCCGCTACAGCCCCTGGGTAACCAACCACCCTCCTCCCCAAGTTCCATAGCCTCCTCACCCAGACGCCCAAGAACGCGGGGGGGGGGGGGGCCCTCCGGCCACCCGGCCACTCCACCCCAGAGGATTGCCTAAGCAACAGGAGGCTGGCATTCAATAAGTTTTAAACTTTTAAAGTGCTGTGTGGCCTTGTCCTTCCCTCCTCCACCACCCCTCCTGGTGCTTCTCTCCTCCACCACCGCTCCTGGGCTACCTTGGTAGTTATCCCCCTATTTGTGTGATGAATGAATAAAGAATGCATGAATGTGAAGCAACAATGACTTTATTGCCTCTGCAAGCAGTGATTGAAGGGAGGAGGGGAGGGTGGTTAGCTTACAGGGAGGTAGAGTGAACCAAGGGGCGGGGGGTTTCATCAAGGAGAAACAAACAGAACTTTCACACCATAGCCTGTCCAGTCATGAAACTGGTTTTCAAAGCTTCTCTTATGTGCACCGCACCCTCCTGTGCTCTTCTAACTGCCCCGGTGTCTGGCTGTGCGAAACCAGCAGCCAGGCGATTTGCCTCAACCTCCCACCCTGCCATAAACATCTCCCCCTTACTCTCACAGATATTGTGGAGCGCACAGCAAGCAGTAATAACAGTGGGAATATTGGTTTCGCTGAGGTCTAACTGAGTTAGTAAACTGCACCAGCGTGCTTTTAAACGTCCAAATGCACATTCTACCACCATTCTGCACTTGCTCACACTGTAGTTGAACAGCTCCTGACTACTGTCCAGGCTGCCTGTGTATGGCTTCATGAGCCATGGCATTAAGGGGTAGGCTGGGTCCCCAAGGATAACTATAGGCATTTCAACATCCCCAACGGTTATTTTCTGGTCTGGGAATAAAGTCCCTTCTTTCAGCTTTTGAAACAGACCAGAGTTCCTGAAGATGCGAGCGTCACGTACCTTTCCCGGCCATCCCACGTTGATGTTGGTGAAATGTCCCTTGTGATCCACCGGTGCTTGCAGCACTATTGAAAAGTACCCCTTGTGGTTTATGTACTCGCCGGCTTGGTGCTCCGGTTCCAAGATAGAGATATGGGTTCCGTCTATGGCCCCACCACAGTTAGGGAATCCCATTGCAGCAAAGCCATCCACTATGACCTGCATATTTCCCAGGGTCACTACCCTTGATATCAGCGTTGGCTTTGATCTTTGATTGCGTTGGCTACTTGCATCACAGCAGCCCCCACAGTAGATTTGCCTACTCCCAATTGATTCCTGACTGACCGGTAGCTGTCTGGCGTTGCAAGTTTCCACAGGGCTATTGCCACTCGCTTCTCAACTGTGAGGGCTGCTCTCATCTTGGTATTCTTGCACTTCAGGGCAGTGGAAAGCAAGTCACAAAGTTCCATGAAAGTGCCCTTACACATGCGAAAATTTCGCAACCACTGGGAATCGTCCCAGACCTGCAACACTATGTGGTCCCACCAGTCTGTGCTTGTTTCCTGAGTCCAGAATTGGCGTTTCACCACATGAACCTGCCCCATTAGCACCATGATACCCACATTGCCAGGGCCCATGCTTTGAGAGAAGTCTGTGTCCATGTCCTCATCACTCACGTCACCGCACTGACGTCACCTACTCACCCAGTATCGCTTTGCCAGGTTCTGGTGCTGCATATACTGCTGGATAATGTGCATGGTGTTTAATGTGCTCCTAATTGCCAAAGTGATCTGAGCGGGCTCCATGCTTGCCGTGATATGGCATCTGCACAGAAAAAAGGCGCGGAACGATTGTCTGCCGTTGCCCTGACGGAGGGAGGGGCAACTGACGACATGGCTTACAGGGAATTAAAATCAACAAAGGGGGTGGCTTTGCGAGAAACTGAATGGCCCCCTCAAGGATAGAACTCAAAACTGGGTTTAGC